>NC_133564.1:31856644-36856644 GCF_048773025.1 Camelus bactrianus | reverse complement strand
TCTGGGGGAAGGTTTACAAAAGTAGCATAAAACTTTCTTTTCATGTTAAAATATTTCCTAGAACTTCCCCTAGTCCTTTCCTTGTGTTTCTTCAAGGAAATAAATTTGGATATTTGACCCAAGTTCCCTCACCAACCCACTCCTGTTACCAATATGTCTCACAGCCTCTGGCTCGTGACCATCAGGGTGGTCATGCAGGTGAGCGGGGCCCTGAGTGTGCTGACTGACAGAGGCTGCTCTCCTAGTCCTCGTAGTGGGCTTTACCTTCCTCACTGGCTCTCTGGGGTCCATCTCTGACCCTGAACCAGGTTTGGCCCATTTGGGCAGTGACAGTGTATCACTCAGCCATGAAGGTCGGGAGTGAAAGAACTCCTTGTGTTCCCTGCAGGTCAGCTGCCCCAACCCCATTGTCAGTTAGTTCTTGCCCCACTTCTCTCTGTGGAGGTGGGTCAGAGTTACCCTGTGTCTTGTTGCCCCTGTGGGCAGGAGTGGGCCTGTGGATGCGTGGATTCTGTTGGTGGGGGCAGCGGTGGTCCAGGTCTTGGAGCTGACACACTGCACACCGTCAACTCTGTGGAGGTATTTCCTGTGTTCAGTTAAGCCTCTGAGATACTACAAGACATTGACCAGGTGTTTTAGGACAACTTACTGTTTCTGCCCTCAGCCTGGTAGATTTGAAGTTGTATGGACTGACCCACTCACTCAGTTATCAGTGAGCACAGGGGTGTGTAGCGTCTGGCCCATCAGTCTTACAGTTGTGCAGAGTATACCAAGGATAGTATTAGGTTTCATTTCAGGGATTCTAAGAAATTTTGAACTTAGTATCATGAAAATGCCTTCAGAGGTCCTCCTGAGCACCAGCTTTGGGCCTGACACAGTGCAGGCATTGAACAAAGCCCACCTGGCCCACCGGAAGCTGACTTTCAGAATCCGGTACCCAGGGGCCACCTGCTGTTTTTGTGAGGTTAGCTCTAAGGACAGATGATCAACCCAGAGACCCCCAGTCAGGCATCATCAGCTGAGGAAACACTTTGCACAGCACAGGCTGGGGCTGGCACTGAGAATGTTCTCATGCCCAATGTGTGACAGCTCCATCCTGCCAAAGTCGACCTTTTCTTTGGTTCATGGTCCCAGAACCTTAAAAAGTGCTGTGCCATTTACTTATTTATCACCATCACTGGTTTCTCTGACTCTCAACCAGTGTATGGGCCAGTGGGCAGGGGTCTGTGTGTGTTTTAGTCACTTGTGCATCCCACGTTCCTAGGCACTCACTCTGTTGTGGAGCCACTGAGAGTGCTGTGTCAGACCGCACAGCAGGTTAACCACCTGCCGATCGGCTCTGGTGAGCACAGGGCCAGATCTGCTGCCTTCAGATCTGGGTTGGGCTGTGATGCGGGTCTGCTGGTCCCAGTGGGTGGCAGTGAGTGCCTGGGCAGGTGCCAAGTGGGGGCATACAAGAAGTAAGGTGAGAGGAGATGGAGACGAGGGACTTGTTAGGCAACGTCAGACATCATCTCAGATAGTAGGCAGCAACATGTGACAGAGTGAGGCTGGGACTAACAGCAGAGCTAGAAAGAAAGCAAATGTACATGGCCAGAGCATAGGTGTTAGACATCACTGTGCCCAGTGTCCCTTGGAGCTGTGGCCATGGGCAGGACTGATGTCGGGGTATGTGATGCTGGAGCTACTGGGTGTTTGCTGGAGGGCAGACTGGGTGGTGGCTAATGCCTGGTGACATCTTTGTGTGTGTGTCTGCAGGAGAAGTATTGTCACATTTGCCCCGATATAGTCAAGGAGTTTGCCAAGTATGACGTGGATCCGTGGAAGTAGATCAAACAGCACACAGGGAATAATACCATCAGCCAGAAGAAGTTCATTATGGATGTTGGCTACGAAAGGTTCCCAGGCCCTGAAATTTTCTTTCATCCAGAGGTAAGACATTTGCTTTCTGAGTGTGCAGAGAATGATGTGTGTGGAGCGATGCTGCCACCTCGTTTGTGCAAGAGTGGCTCTCCGTGGGGCTCCTGAGTGAGGTGGCCACCTTTCAGGGAGGACCTTGGGAGTGTAGGCTGCAGCCTCAGTGGCTGCTGTGGCTCCTGCATGGTCCACCCACTTGACTGGGTGTTTCAGCGTGCTCCTTTTTGGGTCTGGCTATCTGTTAAACAGTTAATGGTTGGTTAAACCAACTGTGGTTAGGAAGAAGCTTTAAGAGCAATAGAAGATAATGGATTTGAAATTCATTTCATACTAATATGAAAACTAGTTAATCTCAAGGACTGATTGGAATTTGTGTAAGAGTATGATAGTGTATATATAACCTTCCCATCACTCATGACGATCCGTCCTCATTCCAACTTTTAACCCAGGACAGCTGGTCCTGCTGTGTTCCCTGCTGCAAGTTAAAGCTTCTGTCTGAGGACAGCCTTGGAAAGAAGAATTAGAGATATTATCAGTTTAATGAGTAGTCACAAAGAATGATTACTGCTTTTGCAAAAGCAGTAACTAAGAGGCAATATTTTAAGGTTTAAGTAAAATGGACTTTATTTGTATTTTGTATATTTTTCTGCCTCATTCAGTTTACATTTAATAGGTAAATACAAACCACTGCCTGTTCTTCGATGTGTATGATCATTTGTTCAGGGAAATTGCACACAATGTATGTCTGACTGTACCTAATATCACGGTACTCATCGTTTGTGATAGTCTTCAGTTAAAATACACATAAACCAACAACGTCCAGTGAACAGCTACATGGTGCCTTCTTCCCTCGAGCACATTAACACTTTCAATGATTTATTAAAGCATATTTCAGAATTTTGTAGCTGAATTACTTATACTTTAGCTTATTTCACTTATGGAATTGAATGTAAGATTTTTTACTCAATAACATGATTGTTACCATATTGATTGTTTCACTTAGAAGCCACCACCATTCCCCCTTCCCAGTCTTCTAGCTCAGATTTACAGTGTGAGTCACTGACTAGGTTTTTTCTTATATCCTGGCTAACTTTTTCATGACATTAGTGTCTACACATGATATGCTCATTATCTACTCACAATATTTTTCATTACACGTCACATATACTGTGCACTTGTTTTTACAATCTCACATAAATTGTGAGTCACTGTGTATTCTAACGCAGGGCTGGTCTGTCTTTGTTACTGTTTGATGTTTTTCCTTCACTAAAGCCACACATTTCATCTCCTGAGGGGACATGTCATCATCACTCCATGCACAGAGTCACTTGGATTAATTTGACACATTCATTCCAATGTGATGGTTTTAAAGGCATAGTGAATTCTGTATTTGTTAAAGTTACTTTTTAAAAAAGTTGTTGAGAGAAATGCGTAATGTTTCTTTTATATCTGTATAAAATTCAGTTTGCCAACCCGGATTTTATGGAATCCATCTCAGATGTTGTTGACAAAGTAATACAGAACTGTCCCATTGATGTCCACCATCTGCTGTATAAGGTGTAAGCTGCTTGGGTAAGGTGCTTGGATTTCATTCTGGAATTAAAGGCCCAGCATTCTGAGAAAAATAGATTCTTAACATCAGATTGCAGACAGTTCTATTTGACTTCTGTTTTATAGGATTTGTTAAGGGCCAGATTCCTGGTAAAATATTTTTCTTGGAGTTTGGATGACTTAAATAATTGGCAATATGACTCAGTTAACCAGAAGTATTTGATTTAAAAATTCTAATATCTCTTATTCTTATCTGCCCAGCTGTATTTTAAACTGAACAATTTTAACCCTCCATGTTGACTGAAAGATCAAGGGGGTCCTTCCCCTCATGCTTTCTGTGAGTTCGCTGGTCTTGCTTCGTGAGTATTAGATTAGTGCCAGATGTGTTGTTGTCAGAGAGAAGGAGGAACCTGAAATGAACAATCAGAAAATGCTCATGTAATGTTTCTCCAAAATTCTTTGAGTGCAGGGAATTTTGAAACTTGAAAGGAGAAAAAGGCAGTTCATGTAACTGTCAGATGAAGGGATACTTGCTGACAGCCAGAGGGAAGGGTCAGAAAGTGGTGGTCAGCCAGCCCTGCTTCCCTGGCTGCTCACCTCTGCCTGCATGTCCTGCTCTTCCCCCCAGACCACGTCTTCCCTTCTCAGATGCAGGGACCTGAACCTTAGGAAGGAGAGGGCCAGGCTAAGTAGGGAGGGCTTAATATAGTTTATTTCATCTGGACAGTAGAATACTATTCAGTCTTTAAAAATAATGAGATAAATCAATGTAAATTCAAATGAAAAGACGTCTACAGTATATATTGTTAAATGGAAAAGCAAGTTGTAAAATTTACACATAGTATTATTTCATTTTAGTTAAAATATTCTTTATACATATATATATAAGGAAAGGTTTTGAATGATATTTGCTAAACTCCTTAAAGGAAATAAAATATTTCTGGGCATGAGAGATGGATAACTCTTATTTTCTACACTTTGTGTTTTAAAATTAATTGAAATTTTATAGTTAACAAATGTTATTTTTATTATTGTAAAACATTTTCCTATATAGACAACTATGATGGGTAAAAACAAATTATAATTTGGTTTTTATTGATATATAATCTTAATTAAACACCTCTCTCCTCCAGTAAATGTGCAAGGAAGGGAAAGCAAAGGAAGATGGGAGTATTAAAGTTTAGTGCAGTATGTGTCTTGCTCTGCCTACTTTTTTAATCTCACATAACATTAGCTGTGTCTTCCTGTCCATGAAAGCAAGGAACAAATGTGCACTATTTAGTCCTCATTTCATCATGGTGGATATTAAAATTCTGCCAGCAGTAAGGATTGCTCATGCTGGGGTTGAGTTTTCTCATTTGATCATTTAGTTCACGTTCAGTAGATTTATGGGATTCTTGAAGTCGGGCTGGTCTTGTAGCCTGAGTACCTTATTTAACAGATGATGACACTGAGCCCTACAGATAGGAAAAGAAGGCAAAACTGGAGGGACCTGGGTCACATGGGGCAAACTGGTCTTAGACTTTTTTTCTAGTTGAGGTAGAGTTGATGTACAATATTATATGTTTCAGGTTGCAGTTTTTAAAGGTTATACTCCATTTATAGTTATTATAAGATATCAACTATATTCCCTGTGCTGTACAATATATCTTTTAGCTTATTTATTTTATACATAGTAGTTTGTATGTCTTAATCCCCTACCCTAGTCTTGCCCTCCCCTCTTCCCTCTCTCCATGGATACCCATTAGTTTGTTCTCTGTACCTGTGAGTCTGTTTGTTGTTGTTGTTATTGTTGTTGTTGTTGTTGTGTTCACTAGTTTTCTTTTTTAGAGTTCATATATAAGTGATATTATACAGTATTTGTTTTTCCTGTCTGACTTATTTCACTCAGCATAATACTCTCCAAGTCCATCCATATTATTGCAGATGGCAACATTTCATTCTTTTCTATGGCTCAGTAATATTCCATTGTATATATATCACAACTTCTTTATCCAGTCGTTTGTTGATGGACCCTTAGTTTGCTTCCATATCTTGGCAATTGTAAATAAGGCTGCCATGAACGTTGGGGAGCATATATCTTTTTAGGTTAATGTTTTCATTTTCTTTGGATGAATACCCAGAAGAGGAATTGCTAGAATATACAGTAGTTCTATTTTTAGTTTTTTGAGAAGCCACCATCCTGTTTTCCATGGTGGTTGTAATAGTTTGCATTTCTATTGTTCCTACTGTTCCTGCTTTTTGTGTATAAACTATACTGACTAAACACAGAGTGAACTAGTTGCTCACAGTGTCTCTTAATGTGACTGCACATTGAATTAAGTGGGAAGCTTTTCAAATCTGGATGCCTGGGCCAATTGTATCAGAATCTCTGGGTGAGGGGGTGTGATGCTGGGGAACTCAGCTCCTGGGGAGACTGATGCCCAAGGACAGCCAGGGCTGAAAACTGATTTCAAGAAGCACCTGCTGCCTGCAATGACTTGAACTCCTGGGTAAGTCACAGGCCTCCAGGACTCAGCTCTCACACACTAGTCTCTGTATAAACTGTATATCAACAGGATATATGGGTTCCATTTTCTCCACATTGTTGCCAAATGTTTGTGTTATTGTGGTCTTTTTGATGATAGCCATCCTGATAGGTATGAGGAAATATCTCACTGTGGTTTTAATTTGCATTTCTCTGATGATTAACAATGTTGAATGTTGTCTCACTGCCTTCTTTCTAGGCTCAGTGGCAGGAACTGTATGTCGATATTCTTTTGGTGAAGCAAGTAAGAGGAGGCTTGCTTTAAGTCCTGCTGACAACACCTGAGATCTTCTTGGTCATTGAGGAAACACCTTTTTCAGGCTCACTAACAAGAAAAAGAAGGTGGAGAATATAAAATGTGGCTTTGAAAATTCAGACTTTTTACAAAAGCAAAACAATTTTTTTTACAGAAGTCATAATCTAATTTTTATTTCAGTCTGATCTGTAGATAAGGGTTTTCACATGCTTCCTTTTTTATTTATTTTTTGTTCAGTTTCCAAGTGTGATGGAGGTTGGGTCTGGGAATGGTTCTTCTTTTTCATTTTATTATATCTCTCTATCTTTATGGGTTAAAGATTATCAGTTATCTATTGTAGACTTGAAGGACTTTTTTAAGTGGAAGGTTTCTTATATTGGCTGTGCACATTTCCATGATATTGCTGTGAGATCTGTTTTTGGTATGGTGTGAAGCCACGTCATTTTTGTGTGTGCATTGCCTGTTATTTCTATGATTGCTTATGTGGTTTTTGTTGTGGAGAACACAACCTACTCATTGTTTAGCAGAGCCTCATTTTGATTAGGTGTTTATCACAGATTGGAGAGTGGCTAGGGCTCCTCCTTTTATTGGAATTGAAGCTTCCAAACCATTTCTGGGGTGCAGGTTGTGGTATGTGGTTTTGGAATGTTTCCAATACACACTCATGACAGTTCCCTTGTCCTTTCTATTGCCATGGGAATGTCCAAATTCTACACAGAAACACCAGTGGAAACAAATCTAAAGAAGTCATGCATTAGGGCCTGCTGCAATGATCCTTCAGTCTCCCAGCTGGGTCCTCAGTGCAGTACCAGGTCAGTGCCATCCCTATTGTCACATTTGCATGTGGTAGACAAGGCTGATGGAAAGGTTTCAACTTCCCCAGCTGTACACCCAGATCTCTGCTCTTGGCACTCTCTTCCTTGTGACATGGACCACCAAGGCAACCACAGAGCATATCCACACCCTTTGCCTTGGACCCGATAGAAATCACAGTTTGGCCTATAAAATGTGCAGATCCTTTGGCCATGGATTCTGATTTCTACCCCAACTTCCCCTGGGTCCCTCAAACCAAAATTATGATGGTTCTGATAGATCCCTGCTTCTCCTCTATTGAGAAAATGCCAAATTGGGCCCTGGATCTGCAGATATAGTGATTATGTCCATGGGATACCTAGATAATCCACACCATGTGCATCAGCAATGTTGCTTTTTGAATTCAGGTCCCAGGAAGTTCTGTTCTGTAGACACTACCAATCACAGCAAACAACACACTCCAACCCCATGAGACACAGTCTGTGCCATCAGCCTCAGTCCTCTCCCTCAGCTTCAGCAGACATTTCTAGCTCAGCATCAGCAGCTTAAGGTCTGAGGATTGATTACAGAAATATTTTGTGCTGGTTTCTTTAAGTTCTGTCAGCCAAGCACCTGCTGTGCCCTCCTCTCACCCTCATTGGAACCACTTCAATCCCAACTGACCTCTCTGTGTGTGTCCCGGTAAGAGTGTTTTCCCCTTTTTGGCTCCTTCACCAAAAGTCAGGTCCTGCACTGATTTCCTTTTCTACTTTTCTTTTTTCTCCTTCCCAATTTTGTGAGTACCCTTTCTGTCTCTTGAAGTAAGAGATGTTCAACCAATGTTCAGCAGGTGTCCTGAGAAAAGGGGTGGGTGTACATGGATGAGAGTGAGGTAAGAATGCACTTGTAATCAATGAAAGATATCAAACATGAGACTGTTATATAGGGATTAAGTTTTATAGGATAAGAGGAATGAAATGAGTTCCACAAGAGAAACAACTATGTAAAATTCCTGGCTTTTCTAGAAGAGTTTGTTTATAATGTGGTTGTTTATATGGATGACACGGTAGATACAAAATCACTTTGGTATTTAATTTAGCTTCCATTGTGTACATTAAAAAGAGTGGTTTTTGTAAATCAATATTTATAATGTCAGAAGCACCATCTTTTATAATGATTTAAAGTCAAGTTAAAATTTTTACATATTATCTTTTTAAATGGATGAGGAAAGGACACAGTGTTTCAAAATCCTTTTAGAGGGTAGTGGATGAAAAAACATTCAGGCACTTTATTCTAAAGTGCCTGGAAGCCAAGAACCTGTGCTGACAATTTAACATTTTGACCCAATAAAATGATAAAGCCAGAGTCATTTCAGAAATATCCAAAAGCTATTTAAAGCATCCCCTGCAAATGGCCAAATCCAGAACTCTGAACACAGTAAATGTTCAGTTAACACTAGGTCATTGACAAAATATTTTGGCCATTCAACTGATATCTATTAACAGCATAAATACAATATCCCTCCTTCCTAACTCTAGCCTTCAAGAAGATCTTTCAATTTTTCAAATATCAGTCAAAACTATGTTATTGAATGAAGCCCTCTACTAGATAATAAGTACACTGAATTTGACTGTTTCATTCTTTTCCAGATATTGATTTACATGCCAAGTATAATGCCTGGGCCAAGAAGCTCAGGAGATGAATAAAATTACTTGATCATGAAGTAACACTGAGGAGGAGGCAGAGATGATCTCTGGCATGGGTATTATAATAGGTGTAGTACAAGGCTTAGAGGCAGTGCAGAGAAAGAAATGAGGAGATCTTGGAAGTGGTGGGAAGAGGGCAAGAGTTTGGAATGGTCTTTCAGAATAGGTATGCTTGAATTGACTCTTGAAAGATGGGCAGGTGTTTGACAAGGCAATGTGAACACCACAAATAGAGGGGAGTGAAGCCATCTGGCAACCTAGTACCTTCCTCTCTGCATTGCAAACAGTTTGAGATGGCTGGTGCATGGCATGTGACTGTGCACGTTGTGTCCATGGTTTGTGCACTGATGATTTAGAAATGACAGAAGGGAAATAGGTGAAGCTGGAGAATTGCAGAAGCACACAGAGGAAGACTGTCTCACATGGCTCTCCAAGGCATTTGGACATGATCCTGTGACAAAGCAAGTCATTACATGATTATTAAACTAAGCAGTAGTGGAGTGGAATTTGCCTTTCACAACAATTATTTTCCTGCAGTGTGGGTGACAAATTTGGGAGGTGGAAGAGGGGAAAGAATACAAACTGGACTACTGGTTGGAAGACAATTAGCAGTGGTCCTGGAAAGACTCAAGGCAATCAAGATGCTGTAAAGGAAGGGTGCTGAAGGGAGGGACCTTAAGGATATGGCCTCTGGACAAACTGATTAGTATTGTTTAAGGAGTAGTTTAGTGGGGAGCAAAGCAAAGAGAAGCACAAAATTTGTTCTAAGTTTTTTTGGGTTATGTAATTGAGTAAGTGGTATTGATATTTGCAAATATATATATATATATATATATGTATATATATATAATCAAAAAATTAATCACATTTCAGGGAGAAAAAGTATTTTCAGCACCCTAACTCCAGGTCCTCATTTTTCCTATGAGACAGGTATCACAGGTGATGTTATCCCCATTTTATGTCAAAGGGGTAAATCTTTTGCCCACTATCACATGCAGCAGGTTGGGAAGTTTACTCTCTACCAGGCTTAAGAACAGGTAAACAAGGGAGAAAATATCCGTGCTTTCACAGAACTTAAATTCTGGTGTCTGTGTTGTGGGGGACAGAAGATGAACAAGTCAGCAAACAATGAACCTAGGCCTGAAGGACTATGATGGTGGCAGGCAATGGTAATTTATCTAGATATTATGGAAAGTATCCCTGAGGTCACACTGGAGCTGACCTTCCATTGAGAAGGAAGCAGTCATTCAGATTCTTAAGGGAAGAATGTTCCAGGCAGAGAACAGCGATTGAGAAGTCCCCGAGGTTGAAACAAGGTTGCTGCACCCTGAGGGAGGACTTCCAAATACAGAGCAAGTGAAGAGCTGGGGAAATTCCTAGTTCCAATGGCATTCCTGGGAAGGTGAAGGTGAAAGGCTTGTGACCCCTTAGGGTAAATACATAGCATAAATACTCTTGGGAAGGGCTGGGAACCTACCCACCATGCACAACACTGTCTCTAGAAACTGTATCATGACTCACAAATGCTTTTGGAAGACAAGTCCTTGATCAGTTGTCTATTTTGATAACTCATTTAACTAAAACTCATTTAGGTTTGCCTAGAGAGATGAACTTAAAAATATTTAGATGAATGGAATTCGTCTTAAATTTATCAGCGCAGAACAAGAAACCACCTACAGTCCAATGGCAGGCAGTACTGCCCCTGAGGCTCAGTCATGCCCTAACATGTTACATGGGAGCAGAGCCTCCCAGCCAACTTCCAAAACCCTAAAAAAGACCAGAGAGGCAACATTTCCCCCAAAAGATGCCCCATTAGCTCAGCTGGACAGGACAAGGAGAAATGGTGCCCACTGCCAAGGTGCCAAGCTGGGCTCTTGTCTATGTGAACCTGGAATGCCTTGGAGAGATGGGACGTTGAGGCTGCCTGCTGGCTCTGAGATGGGCCATCCCAAGTACAGTCCTGCCTGCTCTCTGGAACACACTGCTCACACCTCTCATCCTGTGGTCATCTTCCACTGCTACTTTGTGGGCTACCTATTCTTCTGCCAGCAGTGTTTCTTATGCCACCCTATTCGGCCAAATGGCTTCAAATTCAAATTCTCACTATGGGTAATGCAGATCAACCCTCTGACCCTCTCTGAAAAAATCCTACTTTACAGCCAATTCTCTCAGATGCCTCTGCTTGGTGTATCAAAAACAAAAAAAGATATGTGAATTTAATATTTATCAATATAGCATGAATAAATTATGAAATATTTAAATTATTCCTAAATTATGTAGCCCCTTTCAGAGTATCACATTGAGAACTTATATATCACGGGCATTTATTTTAAAGACAGCCCCAAACCATGAAATGCATTCTTTGGAGTGGTGCTGGAGACTATGGCATGTCCTGGTCCATGCCGAGTGTAGCCTTACCTTGTGTCTGAGCTCATTTCAAACCATATGCCCATAACATCTCTTTACTTCAGCTCACCGGCCAATTTTTTGTTCCTAAAGTCACCATTCAACTTTTGATCATAAGATGTTTCCACATACTTTCACAGCACCTGTACATCTCCTTCCTAACAACTTTAATAATGGCAATTTTTCATTTATTTGCAGTGATTGATTCACCTGTCTCCCTCAGTAACTGCAACTTCCACAACAGCAGGGACCATGTGCATTTCTGCTTACCAATATGTCCCCAGAAACTAGCACAGCTTCTGGCACACAGTAGGTGCTTAACAACTAGCCACTGGGGGAAAAATTCTATGAAATATACTCATTAGTGGAAATGATTCTGCTTCTAAGAGTGGATCTACCAAAAATCATTCAAATCAAGGCTAAATAAAGTTAAGGCTCAGCTATGCTTTTTTTTCTTAAAAAAAATACAAGAAACACTTTTCTGCTATTTGGGTTTAAACTGATTTTGGAGACAATTATCAAAAGGTTTGACTAACAATTTAACAACTCTCATTTGGACATGTATGGAGATGACCAATTTTAAAACTTTTTTTTAATGGAATGAGAGTTCATTTTCAAAAAGGTTCAGCCAGATTAGGCCAAATTTAAAAAGATAAGAAAAAAACTACCACTTACTTTGTCAGGCACTCTATCTCTATTATTTTCATTTAATCCTCATATCTGAACCTTACCCCTGGGTCACAGATGAGGAAATGGAGGGAGCAACAAACTGGGGTTAGAAACTGACTAAGGGGCAGAGCCAGGATTCACATCTAGGTCTATTTGATTCCAAGAGCTATGTCTTAAATCTAAGCCATAATTTAAGCTAAAAATAAATGCTGACATTGAATAATAATGTGTTTGTTGCTCCCGCTCATGAAAAGGTACAAGACCACAGCTTAGTACCGTCAACTGGGGCAAGTATTTAAAATAGAGTTTGGATGCCAATGACGGGGTAGCAGGGAAATGAGAAAATTCACAAAAAAGGAATAAGGAGGGATATGAACTAACATTAACCAAAAGCTTGTTTTATGCTAGATACTGTATTAGATGCTTTCATAGTAATATTTCTTTTAATCCTAACACTCCTGTGAGATGGGTAATAACAGTCAAGAAAAAAGAGATATAGAATAACTGGTATTTGGCTACTCCAATGTTCCTTTCCCCCTTTCTTTCTAAGGCTGTGAACCTCCCACATTTCAGCTGAGTGTAAGGTTATCTGGAATAAGGACAGTATTCACCAGTCTCTATTCCAGCTAGGTGAGGTCACAATACTAAATTCTGTTCAATGAGATGTGACAGGAAGTGTATGACAGCCTCTGGGAAATTTCCTTAAGAGACCATAGATTCTTGCCTTCCTCTGTCTCCTTCCCTTTCTTCCTTCCTCCTTTCTACATTGCATGTGATGGATAAACTCCATCTAGGACCATGAGATTGAGGGCCTCATCTGATGTTTACTGAACCTAAAAGGTGGAACCAGCCTAAGTCTTAGGAGATTTGTGAAATCATAATACCAGTTCTGGATTGTCTCTATAGAACTTTTTTTTTTTTTTAATGTGAAAGAGAAACAAACATCACTTTGTTTATGACACAGTTCTTTTCAGTCTCTGTAACTGGCAACTAATTTTAACTAATCCAGAAACTTATCCAAAGTGATCATGTAAGGTTCAAACCCAGGCCCGCAGTCTGCAAAGTCCACACTCTTAGGCAGAAGCCTGAAGAACTCTTGTTTATAATCTGCAAAAAATTGGTGGTGGGACAAGAGATTGGTGTGTGTGTGTAAAACTGCTGACAAGAATTTGACAGAAGAAAAGAAGGAATGTTCGAATATGCTCACAATTCTGCATACCTAAGAGACAATCAAAGGGAATATGCTACTGGGCAGTAAAGAATGTAGTCTCCATCAGAGATGGACAGAGAAAGATCTTTCACCTGCATGGATCTGGAAAGAGAAAGGAAACAGAAGCTATGTCTCTGAAAGATACTGCTGACTGAGGAGGGGGCAGTGTGGAACAGAGCCCTAGAAATGGCCACAGGGTGAAATAGATAAGGAAGAATTACAAGGAACCCTGAAATCAGAGAAGCAGGAGATAAGATGCACAGTCTGGAAAGAGACAAGCCACGTCACATGACCCATATCAAAGACAGCATAAAGCCCAAAAAGGCAGAAAGAAAGGTTAAAGTTTAAGCCCTGACAACTCATTTTTATTCATTTCCTTTACACAGATTCACAACAGCATTGAAGAAGTGAATATAAATTGTGTTGCAATTGAGTGGAATCCTAAATGAGGGGAAGTCATAGAACAGGGAGTTTATTATTACCCTTTGTTCAGTTTCTAAATGAATAGCACTGATAAGAACTTAGCAGAGATCCAGTGATTGGAGTCAGGCCTAATTTTATTTGAGATCAATCTTAATAGTCCAGAAAGGGAAAGATAAGTTGTTATGTCTGCCAAAGACACTACTTTAAACAGCAGAAGGGGAAAAAACACAACTAAATCATAATAAATGTATACAGGAAATTTATAAAATATAGATGGGAAATAAAATACAAGTGGGTAATAGCAAAAAAAGGAAAGGCAGTAAGGTGAAAGCAGACATGACAGAAATGACAATGCATTCTACAACTAGTTAAATAAATTCTATGCTATAATTGGACCACCCAAATTTCTTTTGAGTGGTCACAGATCAGAATTGTTTGCAGAGCATCCTGTACTCCCCAAGTCAGGAAAGCAGAGAAGAATATGCTGTATAGAAGACAATGAAAATCATGCTGCTGGGGGAGAGGGTAGCTCAGTGGCAGAGTGAGTGCTTAGCTTGCATGAGGTCTTGGGTTCAATCTTAAGTGTATATTTTCCCTGATGTTATCAGTGTATGCTAGATGGATGCTGGAAATGAGAAAAAACAAACAAAAAAAAGTTGGAACTTCAATGTGAGAGACACTAAATAAATTTCAGAGATTAGACAAAACAGGCTATTTTTGAATGAGCAGTAAAAAATCAAAAAGGAATATAAAAATACTCAAGTACCATCAAGAGAATTTTTAAATTAAAAAAACCCTTGTTTATAAATTTGAAAAACTGTCTTAAGCAAGAATCTTCTACATATTAAAATATTTCCACCCTTCGACCCCAGAAAACAAAACAAAAAAAATCACTAATTTCAAGCCACTGCAGGAAAATGCCCACAGAGTCTAAAAAAATTTGGAAGGATAATGGAATATTATTCAACACTGAAAAGAAATAAGCTGTCAAGCCATAAAAATTCATGAGGGAAATTTAAATGCATAATATTAAGTGCAAGAAGCCAATACAAAAAGGCTGTAGACTGATTCCAATGATATGACATTTTGGAAAAGGCAAAACTATGAAGACTGTAAACATATGAGTGGTTGCCAAGGGTAAGGTGGGAAGGAGGTATGAATTGGTGGAGCACAGTGGATTTTGGTAGAGTACAGGATTTTTAGGTCAGTGATAATATGATATATTATCACACTCTGATGATACTATAATGGTGGATATATCATAGAATGTAAAAAACACCAAATGAACCCTAATGTAAGCTACTTATGGTCTGTGGGTGAGAATGATGCATCAATGTATGTTCATCGATTGTATCAAATGTACTACTCTGGTGGGGGATGCTGATAATGGGGAAGAGTGTACATGAGTTGAGCACGGGGTATATGGAGACTGGGCACTTACTCTCAATTTTGCTGTGAGCCTAATACTGCTCTAAAAATAAATTTTAAAAAACAAAATAAAACCTTGGAAGACATGATATCATTTTCCAGTTATATTGACTAGGGCACTTTTCATTTTAACTGATATTAGTGCTTCCTTCTAAGGATTCAGAAGACTGAAACAGCAATGGGGAGAGGAATGGTCTTAAAAAACAAATCTTAACAGCAAATCTAAATCATTCAAAATGAAATCACTCTCAAAGTAAGAATGTTCATGTTAGGCTGGACATGTTGGAACACCTTTCCAAATGAATAAAAACAGAACAAGTTTCAAAGAATTGTAAATTTAATTCTAACATATAGTAGAGGGGTAAGTAAGTGTAAGTGCCATAACTCAAGTGTACACTCAGTGACAACTGTGTCCCCTTCACTACTTGAACTAAGAGTAACATCAGATATGTCATGGCTTATATTCTTAAATCACACAGACCCAGTTACTTGTGCGATTGTCTGCCATTTTGTATTCCTTCAAGGGTGAAGCTATTGACTAAGAAAGCCGGGGCAAAAGAAAGTTATCTTGGCACTCACAAACCAAAGAGCATTTTGGGGTCTCAGGATGTGGAATCTGAACACATGGAGGGTACTGGAATTGTTAACTAATTATACTGCAGTTTGGTTGCTTCTGTGTCTTCAAACTAACATTTAGGTTTAGCAGACCTAACAGTCTGATAAAAATACATGCCATTTCATTTTCTATTGGAAAGCAGTGAACACAGCCTATTTTAATTTGATCACGTATTTGCAATTTAAAATTTTCATACTGATATCTTTTCAAGGACTTTTAGAAGTTTTTGGTAAGGCAAATTTATTCAAGAAAATTAACAGATAGGTTTTTGTTTTAAAACTTACCTGCCCTTCTCTTGGGAGGAGGGAAGAGGGTTGCTGAGAGTGGGCAGCAGGGCACTGCTGCACCCCTCTCATGGGCTAGAAAAGCGGGGGTCTGTTTTCAAGAGTTGGGAAAGATGCTTAGGACTGTCCAGGTCCACATGCAAGGGACTTTGGAAGTACAGTATTTGTGTCGGGCCACCACCTTCACACAGGTACATCCTGAGTAAATTGTTATATACAGATGTGCTTTGGATCCTAAGGGAAGACTCGGAGGAGCATCAAAGAACTTAACTCATACACAGAAATCTCTTTATCTTTTCTTACACTGTGTGCTTGTTACAGAAACCTGAATCCTATTGAGAGACCAAACAATGCTCAGAGGGTTGGAGAACTCAGGTTTATTATGCCAATGGGCCCAGAGGAGTTAACACTCCAAGCTCTGGGCCCTGTCTTTAGGTTTACAGAGTCTTTTATAGGGTTTTAGGTTTCAATTAAGTTTGCACTATATGCAAATGAGGTGTTAGAAAGGAACCATTTAGGAGTGAGCTTTTGGGAACCAATGGAATTTTAGGGGTAAGTTTTGTTTTCCTAGAGCCAAGCAGTTTTACAGAAGCACAAAAGTAGGAAGGCAATGACCCTGCATGGGAGGTCGTGTTGGCTCCTTTGTGGGCTTTGCCCCTTCATACCTAGAAAGGCTGCAGGGCCATGTGACAGTTTACACTTGTATTAAACTAAGATGTTTAATTAAGGATTCTGGGCCTCCAGGAGCATCCGCTTCTCATAAATCCTTACCCTCAACATAGGGAGGGAATACCGTGGCAGAGGGGTCTTGCTTTACTCTTAAAGAGGGTTTTATGGCTAATAAACTGCCAGTACACCCATCTACTGCCCTGCTCATTTCCTTCTACAGTTGAGTGGCCTTCCTTTGAAAAGTAACAAAGAGCCTTGCCGAACAAACAGAAAATTAATCCAAATTCAGGAATTTGGGGGATTTAAAATTTCTGTTTTCCTCATTCAACCCCTACTCTCATCCCCACCCCAGATTTAACTGATTCTTTTTGCACAGACTCTCATCCTCAACACTCTGATTCAATTAGGCAACATCTCTATCTCCAGATTGCTACAGGGATCACACTCCCATTAAAAAAAAAAAAAAAAGTTTTTACAGGAACCTCCCAAAGAAATAAAATAAAAACTATAAAAAAAACTCAGCATTTGAAGCATATCTGATCAGTTTGTATAAATGAAAATAAACAGCACAACTGCATTATATGAGACAGAGATTTGTCTGACAGAGACTGATTAGGACTATGGATTGAATTACCCTAAAAAGGAGTGACACTGCTCTATTCTATCTTTGTCCACTCCATTCTGAGCTGGCACCTGTTCTTCCTGAGTCTTGGAGGAAAGGCTGAAAGAGCATCCCTTCCTTTGGTCATCGATAGAATTTTTATTGAGCTTATGATTGTGAGACAGATGAGAGTATGAGTTTATGGACAGATTTCTTAAGGTAACTTAGATTTGGGTTTTGTCCTCAAACTGACTACAATCTGGAGGGGACAATAAAAGCTACAGAATTAAACATAAAACAGGGGAAGAAGTGAGTGTTATGAGAAATACTCATTGTGAAGTCATTACATTAAAAATTGAAAATGTCTAATTTCCCATATGTATCTTTGAATATTTAGAAAGGAATATTCTCTCCCCTTCCAAATCTATGAACAGAGAATGCATTCTTCTGTCACAGCAATATCACTACCTATGTGATTTGGGGGAGTCACTTAACGTCCTTGGGAGTCAATCTCTTTATCTATAAAATAAGAGATTATAAACTAGGTGATCTGTTAAGATTTCAATTCCAATGAGGATATGAGTACAAAAGTGACTCCCATCCTTGGTAACCCAAGTCACCATTAGCAGGAAGATAAAATGCTCAAGTTTATTAAAACCATATCAACTCTGGTTTCATCTCAAATATGTAGCTTATAAATGTGTTTATTTTATTCCATTTCTCATTAATAAAATCACCCTCCATGGTAACAACACATATTACTAACACTGGAAAAAGTGGGCTTCTGAACTTGGGATATTGCTCCTGGGAATCCTCCTCTGAAACTGTAGCATCAAATAGATGTTTCTTTGTTTCTTCTTCCTCCTGTTTCACTTCACATAAACTGCTGCCTGCATTACAGTGGGGAGAAAACTGAATAACCTCAAACGCTCTTCTTGAAGAACTTTAATATTACTCACATGATTCGGGCCCCAAAAGAAAAGAGAATATTTAGGAACCAGAAATTACTGGCATCCCAGGGTAGGCCTTATAATGAGAAATACAAAACCACTTGGTGTTTTATGCCTGTTCACAGTTTTTTGACTACATTGCAATCTCTTTTAAACATGACAGGTAGAGTCTTGAAATATGCTCAAGTCCTTAGAGGAATATCTGATATTCTCTAAGGGACCCTCGATCAATTTATTTTGATCAAAGAAAGTCAATTATTCTGTTCATAGAAAATTCTGAAAGACTCAGTCACTATTTCCAGAGCCAAATTTGTCAAAGTGTAAAATTGTGTTTAGAAGTCTCATCATAAATATTAAGCACTCATTTTGTGCCCATCAGTATGCTAGATATCAAGCACGATATCAAAAAAGCATCAGTCTTGGTTTCTGACCTCAAGCAGCTCAGAACTTAGATGAACACATAGAAAACAACCAGGTACTACTTATATGAACAGATGGATCAGTGCAGATGATAATAATCAGAAAGAGTCTCATGAAAGAGAAGCAAAATTTAGAAAGACCTAAATTCTATACCTTTGCCTTATCTGCCCCAAATATTGTCTTAAAATGACCAATCCACCCTCAGGGCTCAGTCAATCTCTTTCTGGTAAGCTGAGAATATCCAGAAGAAACAGACATAGAAATAATCTGTTTTCTACAGCATCTCATTGGTTTGGGGAAATATCTAGGGGTAGGCTCCTCACATTCATATGATAAAGGGGATGACTGTGAGCAGCAATGAGGTCAGTTCCTCTGCCCAATGGCACAAGCAGTCACAAATAACAGAAATGAAAGTATCACTATAAATTGTGTTATTGAACTGCATGACCCACATGGAACAATCAACTCACTCCTAGGTTTGGCAGGGCCCTTCTGAGTTGATTCCCTGAAAAACAAAACAAAACAATAAAAGCCAAACCAACCAAAAAATAAAAATTACATATAAAAAAGAGAGACTCTGAGTGTCATCAGCTTTGCTCCATGTAGCTGCCTTGATAAGAGTTCAGTTTTCTCTGTCATGAGAAAATTTTTATGATTAATGGAAGAGAGAATATTATCCAGTATTAATAGTTATTTTCCAATTCTGTATTCTAAAATTATTTCTGATAATGGAAAATTCTCTATTTCTTTAAATTAATTAAAACATTGAAAGTCTACAGTGTATAAAAGAAAGCACTGGAGTTCTGGAGAGGTGAGGCAGAATACGAAGGTAAACAGGAATTATTATTCCTTTTCTCAGAGGTATGTACTCTACAGGGGAAGCATGCAGCACCTGAAAGTGGAGGAGAGGTTGGTGGGCCATGCAGGTTTGAAGGAGGAGCATAGGAACATGGATCTGGGAAAGTTTGGCTAGCTTTACAGTGCTTAATTGAAAAACTACTTTGGAATATTTTCTCAACATCAAGGTTCAAGTTTGTTAGTTCTACTGAGACAGCAGTTCAAAAGAAAATAACAAAAGTGAGAATGCATTCATGGCTTTGCATTCTCAGAAAGTCATCCTGCTGGTTCAACTGTGTATAATTGAGCATATTGTCATTGATAAATAATTTTTATTTATTTTTGATCAAAGACTTCACCATGTTTTCCTGACCTTTTCAATCTCCTGATTGCAGAAGTTTAAGGTGAGCTTTGCTCAGGCCTGGGAGAAACTCTGAGAATGACTCCTGAGAATGAGCTCAGTGGTGAGAATTCCAAGGACAGAATGAGGTGGACTTTGAACGTGTTTTTGGAATAAGGTAACTTGACTAGAAACTGTAATTGTGCAAGGCCAGCTATGCACTTCTGTGTGAGCTGATCCCTTATCATGGTCCCAGTCTTAAATATTCATGACCAATTACTCTGTGTTCTCAGTACCCACTGTGCTGATTGACCCTCTGCCTTAACTATATGACATCCCTTCCTTTTATGACAAGTGTTAGGAAGGTGACCTTCCAGGCTCTTCTTCAAAGGAAAAACACAATTTCCTGCAGCAGGATGCCCGCCATCTCCAGCTAATCTGTCTTCTGGGAAGATGTCCAAATATTTCTTTGAAAGTTCCCTATGCATCCCATTTAAAGAATATGTACTTTCATCTGGGTCCCATATTGAAATCTGCCACACAGGAGCCAGCCATTTATTGACTATTGTCTCTTTCCCATCCATAAAATGAAGACTTCTAAGAAAATATTTGCAAGTGAAGCCAGGCTGAAAGCTTAGAATTAAAGCAGAATTGGTGCTCCTTAGCTCCTGTGAAGTGATCAAAAAAAGCCCTGATGGGTTCTGCTAGTGACTGAGACAGTGCTTGCTGGGATCCCTGTAAGGATTCAACCTGTGTTCCCTGGACCATGTTGAAATCTGGGCAAAAGTTTTCCTGATACTGTGAAAGCAGCTGGTTTCTGAGGTTCCTCATAGTCAACTCTTTCATTTCTTTGATTAGAAGTAACCCAGGTCTAGTCCCAGCTAGACCTTGATTCCATGCCCCCCCCATCATTTTTTCCTCAATGACTGTGTGTGTATGTATTTGTGCACATGTGTTTCTTGGCCTAATATTAGGCTATCTGTTAATTGTAATACACATTTAATACTGAACTTCAATTCTAACCTTAACTGATTCTCTAAGACTAGGACATAATATGTATGCATGTGTCTGTGTATGTTTGTGTATATATAGTTTGTTAAGAATTTTTAAGAATCAAAATAAATTGTAAAAGAACAAGATTCAGAACATTTTAGAGATAGAGAAAAAGAGATATGTGCCAGAAAGTGTATGAGAATTGGTATCTTGGGTCCTGCTTGTGGCTCTTCTGGCCGTGATATCTGGGGCAAGCAACTAACAGTCTAGACAGGAGTTTCTGTTTTCTATGTGTTTAATGTATCTATCCTGGACTATATCAGAAGAGAAGATAGGACTATTTCATGTTCCAGATATCTCAGACTTCGTTTCACTTTACTCATTCATTTATCATCCAACAAATATTTATTCTATGCCTACTGTGCACAAAACACTGGACTGGTTTCTGAGGATACACTGGTCCATTTGATGGATGTGGCCTTTGCCCTTCTGGGGTCCACAAGTCTCCAAGCATTCCTCCTGGGACCATTAGGCTGGGCATGATAAATCAGTGAGGACTAGCTAACCAAACCCCAGTGTGTCCCCACACCACCATTCTCTTTGGCTTTGTCTCCTGAATCCTACGTATCCAAATGCAAACACATCTTCCAATTATCCACTTATTCTTCTACTAACTTATCTCTGCCACCTTCTTTGTATCCAACTCACTCTCTCTACCAAATTGTTTTTGGAGGGATCTCTGTAAGAAATAAGCAAAAAGACATGTGCCCTCAAGAAGCTTAAAGTTAAAAAAAAAAAAGAGGCAAATATGTAGCTGGATATATGAGCAAATATAGGGCTGAGTAGACTCTTCTAATACAGGATATTGACATGGTTCAGAGCCTATGACTCAAATACGCTTTATAATAGCTGAATGTAACCAGGTCACCTTATGAAAAAGAGCAGTGTGATAAGAAATCAGGTGTCCTTTATCTCATTACAAAATTGAAGGGCAAAATTAGTTGAGTCTTACATTGGTAGATGAAAGAGTGGGTTAAAGTGCAGAGGACTTCGCAGATTTCTCAGAGAAATTGAGACCTAAAGGGCAAATTAAAGAACTTAAGGCTTAAGGAAGCCTGTTGTTTTTGTGAGCAGAATAACTTTTGGTGTCTGGTAAAGGCCTCTGTGTAACTGGGGCAGTTAAAGACAGATTAATTACAAGTAAAAGTGAGAGGGGAAGCATACTGAAGGATGAAAACAAATATATAAGTGGGTATAAATTTTACAATTTTACCTTCGTCTTTGAGTGAACTTGATTATCAAATAAAATCCCTGGATTTGCTTAATTTACTTAACCAATTCAATAATCAGATATAATATTTTGCTCTTCAGGGTCCTCAAGGACAAAAATAAAATGTGTGCATTCTGACAAAACACAATCATAATGCAAATAATTTCTATTTATAAACTATTTTATAGTTCATGCATATCACTCAGTGTATTACTGTCATTTCAAAATAATATGCTCTCTCCTCTGTAGTCTGTACACCTGAGAGTGACAGCATCTATTAGCAGTCCCCAGTCTTGCTGAGTCATTCTGTTCATCCTCCTGTAGCTCAGCCGTCATTCAGAGGCCTAGCAGGTTGAGAGTTTACAAGTGCTTAACTATGGTTCCCTAACTTCTTCTGCAGGAATGCTGCAAGAATGTGGACCACAGGAGGGCAAAGGTCACATCCATCACATAGACTAGCACATCCCCAGAATCCACTGCATTGTTGTGCATAGGGAAGGCACCAAATAAATATTTGTTAGATAATGAATGAATGAGTGAAATAAAGTCTGAGACTTCTGAAATGCACATCTTCTTTATCTTGTATAGTGCAGTGTCTTCTCAAGATTTAATCCCTAGCTCTGTCTACATTAACATGTTCTTACTTGATTGAGGAATTAACACACTTAAAGACTGGGATTTGGAAGTGAGAAGGAGTACATGGGAGTGATTCAGGAAAACAAGGAAATGAGATACAAGTGGCAAAATTTGTCAAAGTAAGCTAAAAAAATACTTATTACAAGATTACTTATTATATTTCTCATGGCTGTGCATGTCTTCATCTTCACCTTCTGGTAACATATACATCCAAGTTGAATTGAGCCATTTTTCCCAAATCGAGGATCTTGTGACTTTAAAGTACCATAATATCTTGAGATTTCTATGACAAGTTTTGACCAATGGGTTCTAGAGATGCTGGAAACCTTGAAAGTATAAAATAACAAGACAGTGTAAAAACATGAGTCAGAAAATCATGACTGCCTTTAGACATAGCTACTTAAATATAGCATGGTGACTTTAAGTATGGATTCTAGAGCAAGACTACTTAGATTCAAATCCTGACTTTGCTCTTGTGAGCTATTTGATTTTTGTTGTTAATTTCTCTGTGCCTTAATTTTCTATTTGAAAGATGACTTGTGGTGAGGATTAAATAAACAATACTCTTAAAGCAGTTCTAGGCATATAGGAAGTGCCGTATTAATCTTAGCTCTTGTCGTGATCCTGGTTAAATCACTTATCCACTCTGGGTTTAAAGTTTCCAGGTATAAAATGAGAGATTTTGACTAGATTTTCTCTAAGGCCCTCCTGAACTGATTGTTTTCAAATGCTTAGAGTCCATGTGCTTTTCTACATATATGTATGTAGTTTGTGATAGGAAAGTGTATGATTAGTTAGTAAATGCTTTCCTTGATTGATGGAAGGAGAGGTTATTAGGGGATTCAGGCAGTCTTCTTCACTAGGCTAAATTCCTTGAGGGTAAGAGTGTATCTTTTCCTCCTCAGGATCCCAAGGCCTAATGTGGTGCCTGGGGACAGTGGGTGCTCTGTAAACTGTTAATGGATATGGAATAAATGACTGTGTCTTGTGTACCCAGGTATGTGGGAATGGGAAAGGGTTGTAACTCCTTCCTAAGACTTATTTCAATTAAAGCTACTTACACCGAATATTCAAAAAACATTAGTGCTCTTTTCTGGAGACATTCCTAGAACAAGAATTCAAGTTTGAGTTTTGATGGCAAATTCTTATTTGAGTTCATAAGTCCTGGATTTGAGAAGTAGGGGATAGCAGATACACATAGTTTACTGTGTTGCAAGCACAGATTTGGTGTTATGGCATTGAGGATGGCATGATCAGCGTTAAAATGCCAAGTCTCATTTCTTTGCCATGTATTAATGCCTTTCTTCCAGAGCACCTGTATCTATACATTTGTTCACATGTTCTGTTTGCTCTCATTCATTTTAAGTGAAAAAAAAAAAAAAGAGAAATAGCATTAATTAAAAAACTTAATGTTAAGAAAATGAAAAGACAACTCACACTATGGTAGAGAATATTCACAAATAATATATCTGACAAGGGACTTGCATCCAGAATTCATAAAAACAAAACTAAGCAAAACAATGGGATTTACACTTCCCATTTATTATTTTCTCTATACCTCAAGTCTTTTTTTTTTTTTTTGCATTATTGCTTTCTTTTTCATTAATGGAATATTTTCTAAAATTACTTTTTAATTTCTTTAGTGATTTTCTTGCTATATATTTTTAATTATTTACTTAGTGATTGCTTTAGGCCTTACCATATATGTCTTATCAAAAACAGTTTCAGAATTACACCAGCAACTTCAGAGAATGTAGAAACAGCATTCCCATATTCTCTTTTCTTTCTTACTGTGGTATTCTTGTCATAGGTATTATCTCTATGCATGTTATAAGCCCAACAATACATCAGTATAATTATTATACCTTTATGTAATTTTGTGCCTTTTAAAGAAACTGAGAGGAGAAACGAGAGCAAGTTTATATGTATAATTTTTTTTAATTGAGTTATAGTCAGTTTAAAATGTTTTGTCAGTTTCCAGTGTAGAACACAGTTTTTAAGTTATATGTATAATTATTCTCATATTAGCCTTCTTTCCATTTCAGGTTCTATACATTTTTTCCTTTGGATTCAAGTGAAACATCTGGGGTCAATTCTTAACCCAATGTTGGTTTGTTCTCACCAACCTCCTTGCCCTGGTATTGGTAAATATATTACATTTCTGTATGTTATATGCCCACAAATACAATTAAATGTATATTGCTTTATGCTTTTTAAATAAGATAAGAGAAGAAAGGATAAGAAATAGGCATTTATACTCCTTTATAATTGCATAATTACCTTTATCAGTGATCTTTGTTTTTTTGTGTGTGTGTATTCAAATTACTGTCTTGGGTCACTTGCTTTCAGCCTGAAGAACTAACTTTAGTATATCTTGTAAGGTAGGTCTACTGGCAACAGATTCTTTCAGATTTTGTTATCCGAACATCTTTTTATTTCATCTTCATTTTTAAATGATAATTTTGCTGGATATAGGATTCTTGATTAAGAGTTTTTTAAAATTTGAGGGCTGAAAATACATTATCCTATTGCCTTCAGCCCTCTATTATTCTGATGATACACATAGTTATTTTTCTCTTGCTGCCTTAAAAATTTTCTTTGGCATTTTTACTATGTGTCTATTCATGGGTCTTTTTAAGTTTATCCTACTTGCAGTTTGTTGAACTTCCTGGATATATAGATTTAAATTTTTTTAGTAAATTTGGGAAATTTTTAGCCACTAATTTTTCAAATATTTTTCTGCTCCTTTCTCTCTCTGTTATTCTGGTACTGCCTTTACTTGTCTGTTGGTATACATTAGTGTCTCACATTTCTCTGAGGCTTTGCTCATTTTTTGTTCATTCTTTTTTCACTCTGTTCTTTGGATTGCATAATATCTATTGATCTATTCTTAAGTACTTTTACTTTCTGCCAGTTTAAATGTATTACTGATCCCATCTAGCAAAGTTTTAAATTTCAGTTTTTGCTCTTTTCAGCCCCCAAATTTCCATTTGGTTATTTTTTAATAATTCCTGTCTCTTTATTAATGTTCTCTATGTGATGTGACACTCTCATCATGTTTTACTTCTAAAATCATGGTTTCCTTTGTTTCTTTGAACATATTTATAATGGCTTGTTTTCTCACATCTGGTCACTCCTGCAGGTGGCTTTATTGCCTACTTTTCTTCTGGTATCTAGGCCATAATTTCCTGCTTATTTTGCATGTCTCAAAATATTTTTTGGAAAATGAACATTTTAGATATTGCAGAAACTTTGGGTACTGACTTCATCTCTCCACTCTTTCAGTGCTTGTCATTGTTGTTAGCTTGTTTACTTGTTTAAGGACTAACTGGATTATTTTAGTGATGTCTGTTCCCTGCTCCTCCCCCTCTATCCCCTAAACAGACACAGAATAAAGCCTCTAATGTTTTTCCTCAGAGATTTGTCCTTGGATATGCCCAGCCACTCTGGGATAACAGGGTTTTAGCAGGACTTTGGCAGTGTTTGTCTAGTTACCTGACCACACTAACCTATGAAACACCACTAACTGCTGGTTAAAAGCTCTATTGTTTGTAACAATGCCCTGGAGAATAAATTATTTACACCCTAATCCAATCATATTCAGGCTGGTATGAAGGGACAGTTCCTGATGGCCAATGTTTGAAATTTATTCAGACTCTAATTCTTGCAGTTGTTTTCTCATTTTTCTCCAGCAACTAATTGGCTTATCATTTAGCCTGCATCTTCAATGAATTTATCAGTCTCCTCTCCATTGCCTCTCACCAACACTTCTACTGTTTCTGAAAGCACCCTTAGATTTGAACTTCATATGCTGTTGGAAATAAAGTTGGCTCCTTTGGGGAGATAATTTGAGCTCTCTGTTCTATGGACTACCTTTCCTCCCAGGAAAAATGTCTAAGCCACAACTCTGGTGCTGGAGTAAGGACCAATAGGTCAATTCTAAGAGACAGTCCAGTTTGAAGAACTAAGTGCTCAGTGGATATATGAGCAAGAGCCCGAGGTGTCTTTGGCTTGTCTCCCTTGGCACAATCCCCTGTCCTATGAGCTGAGTCAAGAGCAATTGGGACCTCAGTGTCCTACCATGCCCAAGGTACAACCTTTGTCTCATGAGAGGAAACTTGGTGTAAGGATGGAGTCCCCACCTGTTGGCTGCACTTGTCCAGAACTTTGCCTCAGCAACAAGCATCATGGGACAGTATGAGAAATGCTAATATCCTGTCCTTCCCAGGAAGACAACCCTGCAACCAGGACCTGGGGGGAGTCAGAAATTTGTGTTCTTGGTTGTACAAGTCTGGGTGGAGTTCCCAGCTCAATGAGTGGAGGAGGTAACAGTACAGATCTTCAAATACTAAAGACTCATCATTTTATGGAGTTTTAGTAAATATTCTTGAGTAAATATGTCCTTATTTGCTGTATATCTGTAGCAACACTTCCATTTTTTATGCTTATAAGGCCAACTATTTTTAAATGGGTTTTTAAAAAATTTCATCAGTTTTGCTGAGGAGTGATTCTGACTTGCACACCATAGTGCCAGAAGTGGAGCCAAGAAGGGGAAACTGATCCAGTATAGATTAGCATTCTCTTTAGCTGAGGGCTTGATGTATCTTTGGTTGCTAGTGGAAGGCCTAAGATATATTTGTAGTATTAAAAATAAAAATTAAAAAAATAATTTTCTAATGTTAGTATCTTAAAAGCAAAGCATAAGATGGCAATTCCTGTAGATGATTTGTTGCTTGAATCCTCTAAGAAGAAATCTTTAGAGAAGTGGAGACACAGGAGGTTGCCAGGCATTTCTCAAGGGAGATCATGTGAGCATTTCCAGCAGCCAGCACTCATAACATCTTGGGATGGATACTCTGCTGTAAAGAGACTAAGAGAGCTCAATAGCAGCTATCAAAATCTAAATCATCCTCATAAAAATAATCATAGTAAAGAATATGTAAAGAGTAAAAAGACTCAGTGTAGAGTTTACTAACAGCTGCTCCAGGAACTCAAATCAACCACATAAACATAATTGTAGTAACAGTAATAAAAATAATATAACAGCCACTCTTATTGGACACTTTCTACCTTTTAAGGAATACACTTACTATCTCTAATTCTCATGATCACACAGTAAATTAGATATTATCCTTACATTTATTCAGGTGAAGAGATTAGGTCTAATCTCTTCTATGTCACTTAGCTTGGTTCTAGAGCTTAGTCTCAGATGCAAGTTCTCTGACTCCAAGGCCTGTCCTCTGTCCATTACTTACATAAAACTGTCCAAAAAGAGGTAAAGAAATGAGAAAGAAAAAAGAAAAACAAAGGGTAAAAACAGAGAAGAGAATAAAATGGTAAGGAAAAATGTATAAAAGTATAGTCATGCATGGGAATGCCAGGGCTGGATCAACAGGTGCCCCTGTAGCTCTTCATTAGCACAAATACCCTCTGATTTGGTCTAAGCCTTCTGAGGTGAGCTTCATCAAGGCTCAACAATGCTGAACCCACAAATACTTTCAATGTAGCCCTATCCCTACCTTGGGTTTTTGCTGAGAAGGCTGAGGAAAACTCCCTTAAACTTTCTAGAAAACCAATTGTTTGACAGCATCTATGATACACACTGTATCTCCTCAGAGAGTCTTTTTCTTACTATGTCATACTCCAAGGATCCAACCTTAAAGATTCTGAGGTTAAAACAAAAGACTCTTCAGTCACATTCTTCATTTCATATTTGAGCCCTCCATCTTTTTTTTTTTTTTCTCTTATCTGGCAACACCCTGGATTTGTTCTTTGCTTTGAAATCATTTCTTAATTTAATTTTAGGATCATTTCCATTCCTGGGAACTGCTGCTTTGTGTCTTCTTTGCCTCTTCACAAAATTGAGTTTATGGTCTCCATAAGATTATATACCATGACAAAAGTGTCGTACAAGTCTCCTTCAACTTTCACTGCATTTCACAAATTTTGATGAGTTGTATTTTTATTTTCATTTCATTGAATACATTTTAAAATCCCTCTTGAGACTTACTTGACCTATGTATAATGTAGAAGTTTGTTGTTTACTATCCAGGTATTTTAGGACTTTCCAGCTATCTTTCCATTGTTGATTTCTAGTTTAATTTCACTGTAGTCTGAGACATACATTGTAACATTTCTGTTCCTTTCAATTCTTAAGGCGTGTTTAATGATCCATAATGAGGTTTATCTTGGTGAATGTTTCATGTTAGCTTGAGAAGAATGTGTATTCTGATGTCTTTGGTATTCTATAAATGTTGATTATATCCTGTAGATTCCAAATAGAAAAATCAATCAATATAATATACCACATTAAGGGAGCAAAGAAAAAAATTGGTCATCCAATTGATTCACAAAAATCCTTTGAACAAATTTAATAATCTTTCTTTTACAAAAAAAAAACTCAAAAATTAGGAATAGAAGAAAACTTCCTCAACATGATAAAAACCATGCATGAAAAATCCACAGCTACATCATATTCAATGATGAAAGACTGAAATCTTCTCCCCTAAGGTAAAGAAAAAGACAGTAATGCCCATTTTTACCTCCTCTATTTAACATACTATTAGAAGTACTAGCCAGTGTAATAAAACAAGGGAAAGAAAGAGATTTAAATTTGGAAATGACATAATAAATTCTCTCTTAATACACGACATGGTATTAAATATAGAAATATCAAAGTTTTCACCAAAAAATAATAGAAAAATAAACAAATTCAGCAAATTTGGAGGATACAAAATCAACAATTAAAAATCAGTTGCATTTCTATACACTAACATGACAATTAAAAAATTAAGAAAGCAATCCTATTTAAATAGGATCAAAGAGATTAAGATAATTAAAAGTAAATTTAGCCTAGAAGAAGTCTTGTATACTGAAAACTATAAACGTTGCCAAAAGACATTAAATAAGACATAAAGAATTAGAAATACATCCGTGTTCATAGGTTGGAAGTTTTAATGTCACTAAGATGTCAGTACTACCCAACACAATCTACAGATCTGATGTAATTCTTATTAAATTTTGAATATTTTTCCAGAAAAGAAAAAGTCATTGTAAAATTCATAGGGAATTTCAAGAGATCCCCAATAAGCAAAGAAAAAATCTTGAAAGAGAAGAACAAAGTGGGAGATATCATACTTCCTGATTTCAAAACTGACTACAAACTATTGTAATCCAAATATACATATAGACCAATAGAGTAAATACATATTCTCATATGCGGTCAAATGATTTGGTAACAGTGTCAAGACCATTCAGTGGGGAAAGCACAATATTTTCAACAAGTGATACTGGGGAATTTTGATATTCACATGCAAAAGAATGAAGTTATACCCTACCTTCTTCCATATTCAAACATTTACTCAAAGTAGAACAAAGATCTAAATGTAAAAGCTGAACAAAATCTCTTAGAAGAAAACGTAGGGGAAACTCTTCATTCTATTGCATTTGGCAATGATTTCTTGGATATACACCAAAGGTGTGTGCAGACAACAAATGAAAAAATAGATAAATTGGTTTTTACAAAAACTTAAAACTTTTGTGCATATCAAAGGACAATATCAAAATATAAAGGGCAACTCACAGGATAGGAGAAAATGTTTACAAATCGTATATTTGATAAGAAATTAATATTCAGAATATATAAAGAATCATTTAACTCAGCAACAATGAAATCAAAAACAAAGAGCTCAATTCAAAAATAGTCAAGGACTTGAAGAGACCTTCTCCAAATAACAGAGATAAATGGTCAATAAGTACCTGAAAAGGTGCTCATCACCATTATTCATTAAGGAAATGAGATATACTTCACACACATTAATATGGTTGCCTTTTCTTTAGAAACAGAATACAAATTTTGGTGAGGATGTAGAGAAATTGATAATCTTGTATATCATTGGTAGGAATGCAAAATTGAACAGCTGCTGTAAAAAACAGTATAACAATTCCTTAGAAAATTAAACATAAAATTACCATTTGATTCAACAATTCAACTTCTAGTTATATATCTCAAAAAACTGAAAGTAAGAACTCAAATATATAGTTGTACATCAATGTTTATAATAGCATTATTCAAAACAATAAAAAAAAATGGAAACAATCTAGTTATCCACCAACATATGAATGGGTAAATAAATTTTAGTGTATTAGCTGGTCAGAATGGCTGTCATCAAAAGATCACAAATAACAAATATTGGCAATGATGTGGAGAAAAGAAACCCTTGGTAGCCTCTTGGTGGGAAAGTAAATTCATGCAGCCACTGTAGAAAATATTATGGAGGTTTCTCCAAAAATCTCAAAACAGAATTACCATATGACCCAGCAATTCCACTCCTGGGTATATAAAACCAAAACCAAAAACAAAAACAAAACCACTAATTTGAAAAGATACATGCATGTCAATGTTCATAGTATCATTATCTACAAATGCCAAGGTATGGAAGCAACCTAAGTGTCCATGAACAGATGAATTTGTAAAGAAGATATAATACACACAAACATGCACATACATATAGATAGATATAATATTTATAGATATTTACTGTATACTATACACTCACACACACAATGGAATACTACTCAGCCATAAAAAATGAAATTTTGCCATTAACAGCAACATGGATGAACTTGGATGGCATTATCTAAGTGAAATAAGTCAGACAGAGAAAGACAAATACTATATGATATCACTTATATGTAGAATGTATAAAATACAACAAACTATTGAATATAACAAAACAACAACAAAAAAGAAGCAGACTCACAGATATAGAGAACAAACCAGTGGTTACCAGTCGGAAGTGGGGTGAGCAATATAGGTGTGGAGGAGTGGGAGTAACACTATATTGAGTATAAGACGGGCTACAAAGATGTATTGCACAACACAGGGAACATAGTCAGTATTATGTAATAATTGCAAATTAAGTGGAAATGTAAAGTTCTATGAAAATTAAAAATTAAAAAAATAAAATAGAATGTAGTACCTTCTTACCATGGAATATTATTCAGCCTTAAAAAGAAGGATATTCTAACACATGTTACAGCCTAAATAAACCTGAGGACATTATGCTAACTGAAATAAGCCAGTCACAAAAAGGAAAATACTATATGATGTCATTTTTATGACGTATCCAGGGTAGTTAAATTCATAGAAACAGAAAGTTTACTCAAGATTACCAGGAGCTTGGGAAGAGGGAAATGGGGACTTTTTCATTGGATACAGAGATTCAGTTGAGCATGATGAAAAGGGTTGGAGGTAGATAGTGATGATGATTGTAACATCTATGTGAATTTACTTAATTCCATTATATTGTACACTTTAAATAGATAAAATAGTAAATACTTGTGCATGTTTCATCAAAATAAAATAATTAAGTACTTTAAGTGGAAGGGAAATACAACTTGATTGACTTCATTATCTATATTAATGGACAGTCAGCAGGGACAGAGAGAGATTGGGGCCTTAGACCAAATATATCAGGGGAGGAATTCATTACTCATGTTTGATCAGGGACTGTTTCCTGGGCCAAGAGTGGGCACCATATTCAATGCAGCCTGGGACCAATGTCCACAAAACAGTGGGCCACTTGTCCACAAAAACAGTGGTCAGAGAAAAAGATCACATTATCTGAAGTAAAAGAGATTCCATCCAAATAACACGGTTGAGTAGCACAACCACACTTCCATGGAAAAAGGGAGACAAGGAAGAACATTCCAGAGTTGACATATCAGTCCTAGTAGAGTCATAGAAACAGAATCCACTTTAGTTTGTTTAAATATAATAAATTTATACAGGTGATAGAGGAATAGAGATCAAAGAACACAAAATTCTTCATCAAAGCCTTTAGATTTTTGCCTATTGGTAATAGGAGGGATATTTATTACCCTTTGAAAAGATAAACAAATGCCACACTTATTCATTCATCCAACCATTAATCTATTTATTCATTGTTTCAATCACCATGCATGCTGGGTTTTACCTTACTTTAATGTTATCATATTTGGTCCTTAGGGCTCTATAATACAAAACTATATCCCCAGGCAAGATGCACTAGTTTGAAAGCAAACTTAAAAAAAATGATTATTTGGTTGCTACTTAGATTCTTGGTCACTACACATAAGATACACACACACACACACACACACACACACACACACACACACACACATACATACACACACACACACGTATACGCATATATATAATTATAATATTTATTTCTGCCTAAATAACATTATGTAAGGTCCATACATGGTGTAAGCTGCATGAGGATAAGATCTTTATTTTTCTCTCTTTACATAATCCAGAAGAATGGCAGGGAGGACATAAGAATTTAGCAAATAGTGTAAATAATTAGAACTAAGCATTCCTTAATGAGGATTAGAATAGATATGTGAATAAACTGTTAACTACTTTTTAAAGCCTTTTTATTTTTCTAAGTGATTATTATAAGTCAGTTTTATTATTTTTTATTGAAAGGAAATAGAAACAGTATTTCAAAGAAACATCTGCACTGATGTTTATTGCAGCATTAGCCACAATAGCCAAGAAATGAAAACAGCCTAAATGCCCATCAACACCAGAATGGATACAAAAGATGTGACACATATACATATACATATACATATACATATACATATACACAAGGGAATATTATTCAGTCACAAGGAAGGAGGATATCCTGCCATTTGCAACATCAACGGGCCTTGAGCACATTATGCTGTGAGATAGGTCAGAGAAAGACAAGTACAGTGTGATATCACTTACATGTCGAGTCTAAAAAAGGCAAGACTTCTCTTTGCTCTTCAATTCAGGGTGTGTCTAGTCCAGGGGATTTGAACATCTGCTTAAGTCAAGCTCTCAGTGGGGACAAATATACAGATACTTCTGTAGAATAGTTTGCTTTTCCACTAAACCCCACAATATATTGGTCACATATTCATTACTATATGGTTTCTTCTTTAAAAGGCAAAGCCATTCATTCCTCCCTCGGAAAACCTGAAGCCATGGCTAGATGGAATCATTTAAAGTCTCCAGTGGAGATGAGTTAACATCCTCACAGAGATACAGAGATTGTGTGCATAAGGTCACAGAGGGGGAGACTGTAATGAAAGATTTTCTTCTGCTCCTCTGGCCCTTAAGTCAACTTAGAGACTTTAATCTAATATTTAAAATCCAAACAATCTATTACCTCAGAACTTTGGAGTGTTCATGGAATTCTGGCAATTGAAAACAATCACACATGTGTCAGCTTTTTGTTTTTTCCAGAAGTTTCTACTAAGTACCATCTGTGCCAAAACATACACTATGAAGATATACAGAAAAAAAATACATATAATGGTGTCTGTCTTCAGATGAACTTTACTTTTATTTGAAAACAAATACTAGACCAAGTTAGTTGCACCTGGGCCAAGACAGCATTTATTACCATGATGCCATGTGCATCTCTAACAGGGAAACTGTGATGTCTTTTCAGGATCTGAACACCACTGTTAGCTTGGATTCTGATTCTGAGAGTCCTTGAAATGTTTGGGCATTCTCATTTCCCAGCACACATATCCAAGTACATTTCCAGAACTCCCTTAGGAGAGGGACTGTGAAAATCATTATCATTTATCCTCATCCCAGAGTTTAAAGGTCCTTTCTCTTAGGATCCTGCCCTCCCCTCCAGGTGACAGTTCCATCATCTGAAATTGGTTCAGATCAAGGCTAGTGATTATAACCTTTTATCTATGCTACCTCTCAGCCTCCTATAAATATCCTTGATTCCATTTAATTGTTTCCTCCCCATTCCTTTTTTCTCTACAGACACCTTGTTTTATTTGCCATCTTCAGACTTTTCTCTGGTCAGTTCTGCTGGCTGTCACTCCAACCGTATTATAGACTGAATGTTTGAATGTGTTCTCCAAAGTCCATTTGAGGAAACCCCAACTCCCAATGTCCCAATGTGCTTGGAAGTGGGGATTGGTGGGATTAGATAATGAGTGTGGGGCCTTCATGAATCTAATTAGTGCCCATATAACACAGAATCATAAGATTCATTCTCTCTCTCTCTCTTCGCCATGTGAGGACACAGTAAGAACCTTGTCATCTGTAAAGCTGGAAGAGGACCCTTACCAAGAAAATAACAATGCTGGCACACTGATTTTGACTTACAGTCTCCATAAGTGGGAGAAATAAATGTTTGTTTTGTAAGCCACACAGTCTATGGTAATTTGCTATAGCAGCCTGAGCTAAGACAAACCACAATGCTCATTACTCTCATTATATGTACTTGGATTCTGATGTTTAAATGCCAACACCTGGCCTCTGTGTGTCTGGGTTTATCATTCCCCAGTACTGTCAAGGCATCCATTTCTGCAGTGGTGAATAACCCCTTCTGTACTTGCCTGCAGCAGAGATGCCACCACTGAAATTAAGGATGATAATTCCTCTCAGCAGTGAATATTCTTAATGTTTAGCAATTTGTTTCTAAACACCTTAAAAGTGTAATTCAAACCTATGAAGTAAAGGTTACTCTTGCTGAGATTTCAAGGGGTAACAGGAAAGTTCATACCTTATTTTTGAGGCAAATATAAGGGATTAAAAACCAAGGCCAAAGTGTAAACAAGATTAGGATGCAAATTTTATTTTCTAGTATTTTGATCTTAGTCTTAGACCCCTTATTGAGCAGATTATGTGATTTCTAGAAGCAATGAGCAATTCCATTTATTCACATTCAATTTACTATTTTAAATATTACTATTATACTTTGATTTCTTTGTTATTTGAGAAATGATAACACAAGCTATCTTTGCAAAATTGAAGAGATAGGGTATATAATGAAAATCATGTGTCCTTTCCATCCCTGATGTCAAGCTGTTCTCTCCAGGAAGAACCAATGATACCAATTTCTAATGAATCTTCCAGAAATGTTCTATATATACATATGTATGAGTGCCCATAATAATTGCCTTTTTTTATGGTGAACACTTTATACTAACTGTTTTGTGCCTCATTTTTTCACTCTACAACATATCTTCCAGATTGTTCTATACTTACACAAATAGAGCTCCACTATCTATTTACTAGCAATCTAGTATTCTAGTCTATGTGCATGCAAAATATATATTACCAAATTACATAGATGAGCATTAAGTGGTTTCCAATCTTTTGCCATTAGAAGCGAAGCCTCAGTGAACCTCTTGTATGTATGTACATATACATATATATGATTTTGCACACATATATATATTTCCTAAAAGTAAATATGCTATATCAAAGTGTCCATTCATTTATTCTATCTAATGTGGGCCAGACATCAATATTCTCTAGAAGCCACTTTTTATATTTAAAGCATTGCTGAATGAATGTGAAAAGCATGGACATCAGAAATAGGCCAGAGCATATACATGTATAATATATTATATATCTGATTCCTTTACAAGGAGAGCTACTTCTTTTTAAATAGTGAGCCCACTCCTTTCACAACATTACCAAGAATGTTAGCTGGGGCAGGCAATAATGAAGTGATTCTTTTGCCAAGGTTGTCCAAGGCTTGTGCAAGCAAGGTACTATCATCATTTTTAGTATCAACAATCCTCTTTCTCAAACGATTTATCTCTGCATTCATCTCCTCACATTTCTTTCTAAATCCTTCAGTACGCAGATCTTCTTGGACCTTAAAAAAAAAGTGAGGAAGGAAGTAAAACTTTTTAAATCCCCCATTTATTTAAGGATTTCATTTTGTCAAACTTTAAAACTTTGTCAGGCTATCTTTGTATTAATTCCTAAAATTGTTCTCTCTTAATCATGAAAGAAGACTCTTGTAACAAGGAATATTTCTTGGTTTGGACCTAAATATTAAGAGACAGTGTAGTTTACAGCCTTAATAATATTCATATACCATAAGGTTTGGTCAGGAGGCTAAGCCTGAAATGAGGACAAATGTAATATTTTCCAGTCAAAAAATGCAAGTGAGAGTTAGCCTTGGTCTGACTGCACTAATTCTCAGTCCCTCTCAGGATGGTACTGTCACCCATATTATAGAAATCTGTTATAAACACATGGTCACAAAATTATAGGAATCTCTTATAAATCATGTTCAGATGGACAATGAGAGAAATCCCTCCAAGCCACATGATAGCTTGGGGATCTGTCCACAACTGGAGGCAATGCAGCAAGTGTAAAATCTATCATTTCCCTGTGTTTTTAAGCCTGGACATTTCTAGTAGTTTTATGTCAGTACAGATCTACCTCAGGGCCTTGGGCTGAGCAGGGCTCCTGGTAAAAGGTAGTGATCTTGGTAGAGCATACTAGTTGTTGCTCATATTAAACAGTAGTTGGAATATCTGTTCAATCAAGCCCTGTGAGGTAATTTTAAAATTCCTAAAATGGCTATTAAACCCTATTTATATTATCTGAGGGCTTGGAGTGGGGGCCATACTCATCCTGAACTCTCCAAAGTCTACTTACAGAGCAGAACTCAAAGGTTTTGGAAGGATTCAAAATCTTCAGTGTTTTAATAAATCATAAGCAGTAGATGCACTGGTGATCCCTGCATGATCTTGCTGTAACCCTCACCCATCCCTTCCTGAGGAACCAAGGCAGGCTATCAAGCTCTACTACTACCACAGCCTGATTCACCTTCAGCTGATGCTCCAACATCTTGTTCTGCTCTCTCAGCAGGTTTTCTCTTTCCCTCACTAATTTCTCCATCAGCTGGACTATGTGTTCCTGGAGACTCCTATTCTGAGCCTCCACCTGCTGCTGCTGCTCCTGCAGTTTCTGTTTCAGCAGCTCCTGTTCCTTCTCAGCTGTCTCCTTCCTGGCCCGCTCCTCTGCCCCAGGGAGGTTTTAGAGAGGAAAGAAAATAAGGTAAGGAATGACCTCCACCCTCCTGAGCTCAGAGACAAACCAAATTGAAGAGAGAGGTAGGAAATCTCTGAAGTCCACCCACACCCCATGTCCACACCATCAACAGCACACTTCAGAATGTGAGGGGAAAGGCTCTGTCTGTCTGGCATCCAACCACAGTTCCCTTTGCTGTTTCCAGATGCAGCAGGGTTGTTCCACAGAAAGGAAGGAAGCTCCTTGTATTGGGAAAGTCTTGCTTTCACACCTGTCAGAGGGCACTGCAAGAATCTACCCATCTCACTGTGAGCCTAGCCCTACCCCGTACCTGCTATGGCCTTCTCCCCATCAGTGAGGGCTTTATCTGCCTGCAGGATGGATTTCTCTATTGCCACCTGTGACTGCAGAAAGCTCTGGAGGACCTCATTTGCCTGAGGAACCAAGAAGGAGCACAGAACTTAGATTTCCAAAAGAAGATAAGTACTGCCAAGACAAGTATGTCCATGTAACTTTTACTTCATGTTTAATATTCCATAATGGTTCCTTACAAGTCCAAGCTCCTTAGAGTGACCTATCTCCCTCCAGTCTCTTGCCCAGTGCTACTTCTTCCTCCACACTCTAGATTCCAGCTAGTCAGAACAATGTTCAGTTCTGAAAACCCAAAATCTCTGGTGCTTTTACATACCTGCCTTCCCAATGTGAAATATTGCCTCAAGTTCTGCTGCTGTTCTCTTCTGCCACTAGCTGATTATAACTTTAGACAACTTATTTTAACCTACCTATGCTTCTCAGTTCAGATTTTTAAAATGTTGATAATGAGAGTAGATGCTTCTTAATGCTATTTGAAAGATTAAATTAAAGAGTCTAGGGAAAGAGCTTAACATTTTGGCTATAGGAAACAACAGTTCAATATATGTTTGTTGCATTATTATTGTTGTTGTTTTTTATTATTATGATTGTTTCTACTACCTAAGTAGCTCTTTCCTGAGTGTTATAACTTTGTATGTAATTGTCTATGTAGTTGACTTCCTGCCTCACTTGTAGTCATCCTTGGATACAAAGACTGACTTGTAAATTGTCAGTGCTCAACACATTAAATATCATGTTGTTGAGTAAAAAAAAAAAATGAATAATTTCTGTTCTGTCTCTTGTGGATTTTAGGAAATCTGTACTCATGGTTGGGAGTTGACATTTCTACTCTCTTCAGGAATAAATAACATGCAGTGGACCTTAAGAGCCAAAGCTATTCAAATAGCCCCTGCTCTCTCTTTATGCATGCATGGAGCTGTGCTCTCAGATTTTCAGGAGACCCCTTTGACTCTATTCTGTAGGTTCCCCATGTTTCCCTCATTCCTCACCTTCACTCCTTTCCTGGGCACTTGATGATACTCCCTTTCAATAATTTCCTTTGCTTTCCTGTAGAGTTCATGACCTCCAGGAACAGAGAAAGTTCCTGCTGAGATACTTTCCATTAGTGTCTTTGAAATCTGATCAAGTTTATTCTGGCAGTATTTGATTGATATCTCTTCATTCTGCATCAAGAAATCCTCTTTCTTATTCTTTATGATTTCCTGAAGGGTAAAAAGATAGATGGATGTCACCAGAAGCAAGGCACAGAGGAGGTAAATTTCCAAAGTATCTGGTAGAAGGATTGGTCTAACTGTGGTCCTCATGAGACCTCCAACATGGGGTGTTGGAGGACATGTAATAAAACACAGTCATAATATTTGATTTACTCACAGCTCTGAAAACTCTGGAAGACCATGGGAAAGTTCCCTAACCTCCTTTTGGGTATTTCATCTGAGCTGTTGGAGTTGCATTACCTAATCTCTGTGGTTCCTTGAAGCTGCCACATTCAGTGATTCTATCTGTCTTCAATGATACATACAAAAAGGAGCAACCGAAGCTGAAAGTGGCCTGAGATGTGGATCTGAAAAGAGAAATTTTGGCTCCCAAGCATAGGAGTGTGTTCACAGAAAAAGAAACCAGGTAAAGAATGTCTTTTGGGTGTTCTGGACAGGCTTGGAATCCACAGAAGTATTTATTTCAAGAGGATCTCTATACTGATTTTGCATTGAAGGTCAAAGAGAGTTCCAGATAAACTGCCTAAGGTCTGGCAGTAAAAAAAGAAGGAAATGTAGTCCTTTGAAACTCTGTCCCTCATAAGGACATGGACTACTTTATCCCTGAGTAAGAGATGAGCCATAGGACCAGTAACAGCACTTCTAGGCTTCATTCTTCAAGGGGAGGGGACATATGGTAAATACTAAGACAGATTACCACAAGATTCTTCTGGAACTCCTGCTTGTCATCCTTGAAGGAGTGCTCCATGAAGACTGCAGTGGCTTCCCTCTCACAGGCAACATGCACCTCCAGCAGCTCCTGCAGTGTGTCTGTGGGAAAGCTCACTCTCTGGGCCATCTGCTTGCTGTAGTGGTTGGCTGCCTTCTGAATGGCAGCTGAGTTCTCCAGCTGGGCCAGAGTTGTCACTGCGTTCTCCAAGCAAGGTACTGCTCCGCTATTGATAGTGTCCACATAGGTCACAACAAGAGTCCTCAGCCCTGAAGAAGCAAGGAAATTTAGGGGCTAAATATCAAGTTATCAGTCAATGGCTCCAGGATTCTGAGACTACACTTCTAGGGTCATATACACATGCACACACACAAACACACACATGCACCGCTACATTCTTCTACTATTATTGCCTTCATTTTCCTACCGACTCTTCATTTTTATGGTTTTCCAGGCCACAGAACTAAAAATCTTAATATCTATTTCTATCTAACATACTAGGGACTACCTGGAAAATATGGTTTCTCACTTTAAAAATTGAAAACAATATAGATTTCATAGGTAGACATATGAGGGAAGGTGTACCATGCTTAATTTATTCCTAATTCTGAGGCTTTGAATGGATTTTCAGTGATTTATGGGCTAATATTTATTTTTGGACCACTCTAAATTCTCAAAATATATTTTGAATTCTCCTTGTGAAGAACACTTACTGTATAGGACTTCCTTTGAAAACATGGAGTATTCTGTTTTTATACCGAGAGTGATTTCATTCTAAGTGAAGGATGTTTTCAGATAAGTGGAAGCCACAGATATCAGTGACAAAAATTGCAATTTGGGGGAGGGATTTGTTAAGCCCCCAAAGTGAGATAATTATAAAGTATACAGATTTCTTCATGGAGTATAAATATCTGTAAAATCAGAATTCTTTGTAGAATCAAACAAAAATACTAGAAAACTCATTATATAAAGTATTCAGCATGTATCAGTCCCCACGGAAATGGGAAAAAGAGACTCACTTTTCCCAGTGACCATGATTCCTTCTGTGAGGGTCTTGGTCCTTGCATCAGCGAAAATGTAAGAACAGAAATTTTTTGTTTGCTCCTGGAATTTAGGATCTAGTTGGTCTTCAGATACCATCCCAATATTGGCTAGAATTTCTTTGTCATTTGTTGGCCGGTCAAAGACAAAACACTTCCGTCTTGGAAAGAATTGCCTGATACACTCTCTGGGTAGATTGGATGTTTGGGCTTTAGGATTCTTCCCTGAGGACAGAAAAACAGGAATTAAAGTGTGGAGAGTCTTGAGGCAAGGGGGCTACAGGTGCTTCCAGCAGGGATTTGTGTGTCTTTGCCATCTTCTACACATAGAACTCCTTTAGCATAAATAGTCAATAATTCTTTGCACATCAGACTTACACCAATGATATAACTGTTGAGAAATTTAGGGAGAAATCTGATACAGTAAAGGAAACCTATGGCTGGTCTCTCCAGACCTGCACAGAGTAGAGTGGTTGTCTATTAGGTGTCTACTGAACTAGCAGCTAAAAGGATGAACGGTCAGATGAAACTTTCTACTCAACTCGACCTCATGTAGGAATTGAGCAGTGGAACCAAAAAGAAGAGCTAAAAACAAGGGATCATGGGCAAAAATTGGAATATTAGGAATGACACCCTCATTATTTAAGGAAAACTGTTTTGATGCTAAAAATAATTGATGCAGTGTTATCTATTTTTTTTTTAGCAAAAGCCTCTGAAGGGTAAATGCACCTGAAATGTAATTTTAAGGTATCATCACTAATCTATAAACTCTTTGAGGTAAAGGATTATATCTGTTCCTCTCCTGCCAGCCAGTTTCTCAATAGGTGTTTTGAGAAAGCATAAATAGAAGCATGAAATTAAGAATGAATAAATTGGAATTGATATTTTTCTCAAGGTTTCAATAGACACACATCCTTGTAGATGTAACCAACGAAAATAATTTATTACCTTGTAATTAAATCATGGGTAAACATGTGGTAATTAAGAGAAAGCTATGATGTGGAAGGTAAAATGAATGTTCTTATAAATAGTATTATTGAAAAGGCATAGATTGTAAAGACAGTCACTTCTTCAGGTTTATTTACAGCATACAATCATTTTGTAGATGATATAATTATACAGGATTAGAAAATTATATATCCCTCTTTGATAAGAATAGTATGTGAAATATATATTTTGTTCATTAGATATGCTTTTCACTGCAGTTTCATGTCTAACAACTAGCTGATTAGTTGTTTTCTTCAACAGAAACAAGCAGAAGCCAAAATAGGATACACAGTGTCTAGTCTTCAGAAAGTTTCAGCACCCATTTAAATCTGAATGCTAAATTTAAAGATGTGCAAAAAACAAATTTGCTTTGAGTAATTTCACTTTACACTTTACTTTTCTTAAGTAAACTTCAACTGTAGCCCGTAGATCTTTGCAACCCACTTTTCAGCCACCATTTCCACAGACATTGATTTAGTCTCAAATACAAATGCAATCACAGAGATAAGGGACAGTGTTTAGTAGATCCCACCCTCTATTGGACCATACACTGCCCAGGCCATGCTCTGATACCTGGAATCAGCTTCAGGGCATTCTCCAAGTACTTATCTTCTGTGATAGGCTGACCATGTAACTTCAGCTCTAGGGTGAAATCCCGTACAGTCCAGATAAAGTCTGGAAAGAAACTCACAAATTCTGTGGAATCTTCTACTCTATCAGGTGTTTGAGAGGACTTTGCCCTGATGAGTTTTGCAAGCTCTGTCACATAACTAGGACTTGGTTAAGGAAAAGAAACACACTACCAACAATTCCCAAATTTCTCGAATATAAAAACATTATAAACACTCTATTTTGCCATGGGTCCCCTCTGCTCCACCCAAGGGAATTAAATGACAGGGAAGGAGAGACTGATTCTATCTCCATTCCCATGAATTCAGTGAAACAGTGGTTCAAGACCTGGAAGGATACTGCAGCTGCTCCAGGGCCTGGTGGTTGATGGTGCTCATGCTGTTGTAGACAAAGCTACTGCACAGAAGCACAGCCAGAGCAAAGATCCACGAATCCTTCTTAGACTCATCCTAGAAAGCACATTAGAACAAGAGAATTATAAGTTTACCCATAAATTAGAAATTCTTCCATACACTTATTCAATCATGGTTTCATTTATTATTTCAGCTAACATACTCACCATGCAAAGAAATTGCTTGAAGACAGATGTAAATGAGGATATCAACTTTGATAATTACAGAGACATTTCTTGTGTTTGCAAATTTTTCATATATAAAAGGATTCTAATGTTCACAGTGCTTTCTTTTTCCTCGATTTGATAAAGTAAAATAACTTATACAGAAAAACTAATACAATACCTGTTGTGCAATTAAGTATGCAGTGATGAGTGTGGGCACTTATTCATTCTACATATATTTATTAATCAGAGTCCATATAAAATATACCATAGTTGGTATAACTGGGCATTTAAATTGTATCCAATCAATAAATAATTGCAGGAAGCTACTAAATATCCCCCACTGTTCTTAGATTTCAAAAAAGCAGTGCTAAAAATGAAACTTATTCCTTTCAATATGACTATTTCAAAACAGTGGGCAAACATCCATAACAGTAAGTGCAACAAAGATAGCAGTATCTGTAAAAGGCTTACTCTCAGTAATGTATATAAGCAATAGAACCTATAGCTTTAACACTAAACTAAAATTTAGAAGTCTATCAAGGAAGAACAGAGCTATGAAAGTTGGAGAAAAAATATATGGTCTGAAACCTTCCTCAAAGTCTTGATCTGAATATTAAAGAACTGGTAAATGTGGAACTGAAGAAAGGAAGGAGATCCCATAGACAGAAACACCCAGAGAAACAAAATTAGAGATGGGAGAATACAGGGGTCTTGTAGTTAAAATAGAGTCATTTGAGTTGACTGGAGCTGATGGCAATTGGAGAAGTTAAGGGGAGCTTTCATGCAGCCTAATCAAGGGCCTTAAAGCCCAGGCTAATTTGTATAAATAATAGCATTGTCTAAATAATGGCATAAACCAGAAATTGTTTTTATTATAAATGGCATGTAAAGTTGCTCCCAGTGCAAATGCAAAAACTGATTTATGCTGAGAAGTTTCTAAATGGGAGTTTGGGGGGATAATAGTCTATTCATTACTTTATTTCCCCAAAATCCAATTTTTAAAAATAATTAGGGTAAGAAGAAGTAGCACTTACGGCAAACAATTATTTCAACACAAGATTATATTATTGTTTGATATATGGCTTTAAAAATAAGCACAGGAGAAGCAAGATGGTGGAGTAGAAGGATGCTTGCAGCTCACCCTCTCCCACAAATACACCAAAACTCACATCTACAGACCCACTCAGCCAACCAGATCACCTGCCGAACTCCGACAGAACATTGTCCTCTTTGAAAGATAGAGACGCCAAAAATCTGGTAGGAAAAAAGGAGAAAAAGCAAGAAGAAAAAGCAAAACTGTGGGATTGATCCCGCTGGGAGGGAGCAGCAAAGGAGGACTGGCACTTGTTTGCTGGGTCTCACCTCTTCAAAGGAGGGGCCAGTGGGATGGAGGGGGAACCTTGAAGGCTCAGATCTGCCCTGAGCACCCCTTGATCAACAGAAATGAGTTAAATGGGCACAAAGGTTCCCCACGACACCCAGCCCGAGATGTGAGTTGGCAGCTGGGGACAGGGCAGGTGGCCCGAACTGGGCGGAGGACTGGGGTGGCTGCACTGAGGCTTACCAGGGGACTGCAGGGTTCTGTGTACCATGGCTGGGAGGGATACGGAGCAAAACAACCTCAGTCCCCCATAAATTGTGGAAAAATCAAAGCAACAAGTCTGGTGTGCCCTGGGGGGAGGGGTGCTATAGCCGTTGTCTCCTCAGACCTGTGCTGCCATTACTGGCACTTGTCATGAGAAGAGAGGCGGGGCACAGCCAAGTTTCCATATTCTCCTGGTCACAGTGCCTGGGCCAGGGTGGGGCCGAGCCCTGAATCTGCACCTGGGGGATCTGCAACCTCCTAGGCAGGACTGAGACTTGTTTACAGCTGGAGGCAGATAGGATCTTTCTGCCCTGTTCTGTCAGAGAACTCAAGCCACCAAGGCAAACAAGGAGGTGAGATTTGGCATGGAGCAGAGGTGGGGCAGTTCCGTGACCTTCCCCGAGCCCACCTTCGGAACACCAACCCGAGGCGAAGTGGGCAGCTGCACAGCAGCAGAGCGACTGTTGCTGGGAAAGAGTGGGTGGCAACCCACTTTCCTGGCAGAAATGCAGCACCTGGCCACGGTGCTGGGAGAAGGCGCTATCCACCCACCTGCCTCCTCTGAGTGCAGCATCTGACTGCAGCATCAGGAGGGGGAGTGACCCTGCTTACCCACTGGATAAGAGCTCAGCACATGACCCAGTGTTGGGAGGGGGTGCAATCTGCTAGCCAACAGCCACTGGGAGCAGCACAGAAGAGGGTGCCAACAGAGGGCCTCTGGAAACAGCAAGCTGACTTCATGAAATAGGACAAACATGTAAAGACCTCTCAATAAAATCACTAAGAACACAGCATCTCCATGAGAACTAGATAACTGATACTCCTTAAGCCACAGTGCCAGAGAGATATGAACAATATGAAGAAGGAGAGGAACCACTCCCAATTAAAAGAACAAGAGAAATCCCCTGAAAGCATGATCAAGGAAGTAGACATTGATGGCCTACTAGATCAAGATTTCAAAAAATGAGTGATCAAGGTACTGAGCGAACTAAAAGAAATAGTGTTTAGAGATATAAAATATGTCAAAAATGAAATAGAAGCTATAAAGAAGAACCAAGTAGAATTAGTAAACTCATTTGCTGAGATGAGAGCTAACCTAAAGGCTGTACAAAGCAGGCTAGATAATGCAGAGGAATGAATAATTGACCTAGAAGACAGGACAACATAAAGCACCCAATCAGAACAGCTGAGAGAAAAACAAATAAAAAACAATGAAAACAATATAAGGGACCTAAGGGATAATACAAAGTGTGCCAATCTATGCATAATAGGGGTTCTAGAAGGGGAAGAAAGAACAAAAGGGATTGAAAAGGTATTTGAAGAAATCAACTGAAAACTTCACAAGCCTAAAGGAATCAGATATCCAAGTACAGGTGGCTCAGAGGGTCCCAAACAGGAAGAATCCAAACAGACCCACACCAAGACATATCCTAATCATGATGGCCAGAGTGAAGGATAAAGAAGTGATCCTAAAGGCAGCAAGAGTAAAACAAAGAGTGAGTTACAAGGAAACACCTCATAAGGCTCTAAGCTGATTTCTGTACACAAACACTACAGGCCAGAAGGGAGTGTCAAGATATATTCAAAGTCCTGAATGAAAAAATAGATGCAGCCTAGGATACTTTATCCAGCAAGGCTCTCATTTAGGATAGAAGGAGACATAAATAATTTCACAGACAAGCAGAAACTAAAAGAGTTTAGCAACTGTATACCCATGCTTAAAGAAATATTGAAAGGTCTACTCTAAATAAAAAAGAAGCAGGATGCTACAAAAATGAGAAACTCATAACTGGAAAGGAGATAACTTCCATGAATTACAAAAAGAATAAACACAAAATTGTAAAAGAAGACATATAAATCATTAAGAGTGGGAGAGGGAAGCTTGGAAAGCCATTGTTGAAAACAGTATGGAGATTCCTCAAAAGACTAGGAATAGACCTAATATATGACCCAGGAATCCCTCTCCTGGGCATAAATCCAGAAGGAACTCTACTTCAAAATGACAACTGCACACCAATGCTCATAGCAGCACTATTTACAATAGCCAAGACATGGGAACAGCTTAAATGTCCATCAACAATTGACTGAGTAAAGAAGTCGTGGTATATTTATATGATGGATTACTATTCAGCATAAAAACAGACAACATAACACCATTTGCAGCAACATGGATGTTCCTGGAGAATGTCATTCTAAGTGAAGTAAGCCAGAAAAAGGAAGAAAAATACCATATGAGATCACTCATATGAGGAATCTAAAAACAAAACAAAACATAGATACAAAACAGAAATAGACTCACAGACATAGAATACAAACTTGTGGTTGCCAAGGGGGCAGGGATTAGGAAGAGACAGAATGGGATTTTAAAATGCAGAATACATAAACATGATTATACTGTATAGCACAGGGAAATATAAACAAGATCTTGTGGTAACTCATAGCGAAAAAAATTGTGACAATGAATATTTATGACATATTTATGTCATATTATGACAAAAATAACAATGACAATTTATGTTCATAAATAATTGTAAAATTGTGCTCTACACTAGAATTTGACACAACATTGTTAAATGAGTATTACTCGATAAAAAATGTTAAAAAATAAACACAGACTTTCTAATTTCCGTTGAGAAAAAAGAGAGAGCTATATAAATGTAGGTACTATTTCCAAATAAGTCTCAAAGGGGGAAAAGGAGGGATAATTATTTTCATCCATTAGTATAACGTTAAAACACCAAAAATCCATCTTAAAATGTTTCTTTTAGGACAAAAACTTACTTTTATAGAACTTGCACATTCAGAGGTGCCTCACAGATTTCCAGAACACTCTGTGAGTAGTTGATGAACTTCATCATAGAAAATGTAAACCCATCTCTTAAATCCAACCCTTAAATACACTCTTCACCTGGTAGCTAAGGAAGTGAATCAGAAATCTTTCCTCACTCACAAATTGATGTTTCTCCTCTTTCTTACTTATGCTTAACTGTAAGTTCTCAAAACGAATCAGGTGCTACCTGGATGTTCTTTCAAGACTGAAGGACTTATTCTCCAGCTGTTGGGAGTGCTGGTGGAAAACAGTCTTCAGGTGTCAGCACTCTTAATTAGAAAGGCTTCTGGAGCAGCCTTTCCCTTCAAAAATGTATCAGCGCCCCTGTCCAAACTCTGGATAACTCAATAAAGCCATTCCAGCCACAGAACTCCCATGGAATTCCCAGTAACTAGGGATTGCAATGTAATTTCTTCCTCTCTCCAGCCTGCTTCTCTCCCAAATACATGGTATTAAATCTGACGGCAGATAATGTGTTCTTGTCAATTGAACTAGAGACTCTTTTAGGGCAGGACCTTTACTTTGGTCACTGATATCTACAGTGCTAAGCCCAAAGGCCTGGAACTCAGCTGTTCAATAATGATTTACTAAATGTAATCAAGTCATCCACACAGTGCCAAGAATAAAAGATTTTATCTAATACACCATGATATCTTACCTAGAATTGACATTCAAACAAACCATAGTTTGCCTCATTTACTATCATTGATTTCTAGATTTTACAGATTAAAGTAGTAAAATTTCTATGATCATGGAGAGATAAGGAGAAAATTCAGAATAAAAAGGATTTAACTGTGAATTTCTGCCTTACCGTTCCCACATCCCCGAGGCCCTCAGTGTCCAAAAGGATCAGCGTATGATTTGGCTTGTGTGGATGAGGTACACACCACATCCAGATGCCCTTAGTTTCAGACTGCACTGTAGACCCTAGAGGAAAGCCTGTGAGGAGAGGGAAGAAAGCAGCATTCAGTGAGAGCAGACAGTCTAAGCAACCAGGGGGCTACAGACTCAGTTCTTTGGAATGTCAGTACCCCAGCATATGAGATGGTGCTTTCTCCATTTCCTCAAGAATATCCTACTTTGTGTGTCATCTGTTTCAAGGAGGAAGGAATATTAATTGTGATAAGGATACCACACAAGGGCTCAACATGGAGGCAAAGGGGAATCCATGAATCAGACAAAATGGAGGTCACTGATAATCATAACAAGTGTATCTTGAAAGAATGGTGAGATTCAAAGCCAGAGAGAAATGGACTGAAGACAGACATGGGAAGAGAAAAAAGTGGAAAAAATAAATCAAGATTATATTTTTTGTCGGACAAAATTATTTTTCATAAGTGAGGAGAGGTGTTAGCCACAGTAGGATATGACATACAGGAAATATTTTTAAGATTATAGAAATTTGAACATCTTTATATGTTGATGAGAATATTCCATAAAAAAGCAAAAATTGTTTCAAGAGAGAGTAGACACCATTGCAAGAGTCAAGTGATTAAGCATGTAAAATAAGGTAGGATTGTGTGACTTGTTAGGAGAAATTTTGCTTTACAGGAATAAAACATAGAATATGGTAACAAATTAGAGTAAGATAGTGATTTAGCAGTGAGAAATAGGAGTGGAAAGTTGATTTGTTAAGAGAAGTTTGGTTCTCCCTACACATGATCAGGAACAAAAATGAAGAAGCTGAGGTATTAGCTAGAATCAAGCAACTGGCCCTTGACCAGGTACAATACTCACCATGATTCTGACCTGCAAGACGGTTCATCAAGTAGGATTTTCCCGTATGATATGGTCCTACAATGGCCACCACGACCACTGGCTGAGAAATCTCACCAAGAATCTGTAGAGCTTTTTGGTTCACTGACAGCACTTCATTGACACTTTCCAGCAGACAAACGGGGTCCATCAATTTGGGTCCGGATGCCATGGCAACCTAAAAACCTAGAAGAGCTTCCTAGTGGAAATCAGATTATAAAGTAATTCTCTAACTCAGACTTATACAAAGCATCCATCAATTTAGAATAGGGTAAGTAAGACTTCTGTGTTTTCCATGAGACAAAATGTAACCTAGAATTAGCATACCGCAGAGGTTTTCCCCCATCATTCCCTCAAGTCTCTCATGATGTTGGTAGTGAAATAATATATTATCACTCTCCGAAGTGTTACTTCAAAATAGTAATATAATTAAAGTTATTGTTATGATGCACTGAAGTCCTACAATATACAAAGCCTTTTGATAATAACTTTCATATCCAGCTAAACTGATATTCACAAGAGGCTGAAAGTTACAAAATAATATAACTACTTTGGAAATGAGGTAAATGGTTCTCACAAAGGCTGAGTGAATGTCATTGAGCAAGGATTAAAAATCTACATACTTGAGCAAAATGACAGACTAGCGAGCTCTAAGCTCTTGTTTCCCCAAGGAGACATCAAAAACAACCAAAATACTGGCTAGAATAAACTTACAGTAGTTCCATAAAACAGTCAAAGGTCCAAAGCAACTAACCAAATACCAAATCAAGAAGAGCCTCATTGAAAATGGTAGGAAATTCTGTGGTGTTTTTGTTGCCCTTGGTCCCCATTGTGATAAAGTCTTTGAGAAACTGGCAACTCATTTTCCAATTCTCTCCCCTGATTCAGAGAGAGGGAATTTTATAATGTTCTAACCTGTCAGGGCTGCCTCTTCAGGTCTCTGTTTCACATCAAATGAATCTCAAGGAAGGGTGGCAGAGGGGTAGGTGGTGGTATAACTTGGATATCAGGTGGAAAGAAGCAGCAGGCATTTCTCAAGAATAATGTGGAGAGACAGCTCCACAGATGCCTAGAGCAAGAGGTTACCAGTGAATATATAAAATAGACTATATAAGGCATCAATCGAGTTTCCAATTCCTTTCTTCAAACTAAACAGAGCAGAGAAGACTGCATTTACATTGATCTGACATCTCATGGGCTGCCTGAAAGACTGTTATCTTTTCCCCTAATTGGATCTTAGGCAGGGAGAAGCAGTGGGCATTGCTTGGGAAAGCAGCAGGGAGAATGGCCTGCAGACACCAATGACAAGACATTATGGGTATGTGATATTGAGATTTATAATAAGAAATACATATGTGATTGTTGTCCTTATTCCTGGTATATAGCTCTTAAAACCCTATGTGATGAGAGAGATTAAATTATCTTTTCTTATAATTTTTGGTCTTTTGTCCTCAATTCCTAAAATATCTCCAGACTGATAAAGATGAAAGGAGAGTCTTTTGTTATTCATAACAAGTGTCTTTCAACCACATCTGAGTTTATGTTAATGAGGTGATTTTGTAAAGCCCCTAGATCACTACAGAATGGAGTTGGTTGCTAGAGGAATCAATGTTATTAGAAAGCTGGAATATTTAGCCTGATACTCCAACCACTGGGGAGCAGAGAAGAGCTGAAAGTTGAGTTAATCACCAATGACCAATAGTTTACTCAACCATATCTAAGAAATTCTCCATGAAAAAAAAAAAAACTAACTGAAGGGGTTCAGAGAGCTTCTGGCTTGATGAACATGTGGAGGTGGTTAGAAGGTGGCACATCCAAAGGGGTCATGGAAGCTCCACACCATTTTCTTGATATCTTTCCCTATGCATCTATTCTATTTTGCTGTTTATAGGTTGTATCCTTTTTTAATATAAACCATTAATCTAGTAAGCAAACTATCTTTCCTGAGTTCTTAAACCATCCTAGCAAATTATTGAACCTGAGGAAGAGATGGTGGGAAACTCCAGTGTATAGCCAGTAAGTCAGGAGTACAGGTGACAACTGGGATTTGTAATTGGCATCTGAACTGAGGGGAAGTCTTGTGGGACTAAGCCTTTAACCAGTAGGGAATGAGCTAACTCTTGTCAATTAGTGTCAGAATTGCTTATTGTGAAAAAAATGTTCACATATGTGGTGACCAGAAGTAAGTATAGAGAATAGAGAGTTGAGAGGAGAAATTGAATTTTTCTTTTTCTTTTCACTGTGGAGACACACAATAGACAATCAAAAGTTCCAAGGAGACACACTTTGGGAAATTAATATACTTAAAGGGGCACATATATGGGAAAACTGAAAAAGTAACACACAGGCCGAGGGAAGATGCATGCTCAAAAAAGCCTAAAAATACTACAGCTTCTCCTAAGCTTCATCTCAAGCCTCAAAATCAAGGGCCAGCTTAGGGAAAGACTTCCTTGTCACAAAGCCAGTATGCAAAGAATGGGAAAGGTGACTGCTTTCATAAATGCTCAATTTTCAGGGGGTTGGAGGGCAATAACTCAGTAGTAGAGCATGTGCTTAACATGTCCAAGATCCTCAGTTCAATATCCAGTACCTCCATTTAAAATAAATAAACAGATAATTAAATATTCAATTTTTCAACAACAACAACAAAAGTCACAAGGCATACAAAATAAATGAAAATATGTCCCTTCCGAAGGAAGAAAATAAAGTGGCAAAAAACAAAAAACAACCCTGAAGAAACATATACATTAAACGTTTTAGTCAAAGACTTTCGAACAACTTTTTAAAAACATGATTAAAAAGCTAAAGGAAAACTCAGAAAAATAACTAAAGAAAATCAGGAAAATAATATGTGAACAAAATTAGAAAATCAACAATGAGATAAAAATAATAATAAAAAAAGGAATGAAACTGAAATTCTGAAGCTGGAAAATATAATAAATAAATTTACAAATTTTCTAGAGGATTAGACTAGGGAGTATAGCTCAGGGGAAGAACATTTGAGTGCACATAAAGGGGATTAGACTTGCACAAGCAAAAAGACTCAGAAACTTGAAGACAGGACAATTGAAGTTATCAAGTCTCAGGAGCAGAAGGAAGAAATAACTTTTTAAAAGTGAATATAGCCTAAGAGAATTATGAGATACTGTCAAGTAGACAGATATATGCATTATGAAAGTCCTTAAAGCAGAAGGGAGAAGCAGGGCAGAGAGACTATTTGAGGAAATAATGGCTAAAAATTTCCCAATGTAATGAAATACATGAATCTACAAATGCAAGATATTCAACAGACTCCAGTAGGATAAATCATCAGAGACCAATGCTGAGGCATATTATAACAAAATTGTCAAAAGACAAAGAGAGAATCTTGAAAGCAACAAGCTGTAACTCATCACATCCAATAAGATTGCCAGTCAATTTCTCAACAAAATACTTGGAGGCCAGAAGACAGTGGAATAATATATTTAAATTGCTAAAAACTGAAAGTGAAGTGGTGGGGTGGGGGACCTGCCAATCAAGAATACTGTTTCCAGAGAAGACGGGTCAAGATGAGGGATAATAATTTCTCACAGAAAAGTGACTGAAAACTGGCTGAAGAACTTCTATACAAACAAGATTTTGAGAGATATTTCCACATAATTAGGTAGGGCAGGAGTAAATACTTCAGGTTGGGACCTGTGCACCTGGGGAAACACTAACAGGAAAAGGAAGACTGTGCAAACAGTACCTAACCCTGAGGAGTGAGTGAGTCAAGCCACAGACTGGGCATCCCAGTCCTGGGGTCCTACACGGAGGAGACAAGTCCCCTTGGCTACTTGGAGAAAGACTGAAACAGAAAGGCTGGAGAAGCCTAGACTAGAAAGAGTGAATGGGTGCTGGTTTGCCACCAGACAGATTGGAGACAGGTCTGCTCTAGCAACTAACACCTTATTATACTCTCCAGGAATATAATCTATGCAAATAACAACAAAAAGTGTACTTTTGTGGTTATATCTATAAGAGATAAAAGAGAATGTATTTCAAGCACTGTTAAAAGAGACAAAGAAGGACATTATGTTAAAAGAGTCAAGTTTATCTAGAAGATAAAACGATTCTAAATATGTATACCTGAACATCAGAGTTCCAAAATATATGAAATAAACATTGACAGAATTGAGCAACAGATCACTCAACAATAATAGGACAGTTTAATACCCTACTTGTAATAATAGGTAGAAAAAACAGACAGAAGGTCAAGAACAAAATAGAGGACTTGTACAACACTATTGATTAATTGAACCTAATAGACTTATATAGAACATTCCCATTCAACAACAAGAGAACACATGTTTTCCCAGATGGGCATGGAATATTTCCAAGGATAGACCATATTTTAGGCCACAAAACAAGTCTTAACAAATTTAAAAAGGTTAAAATCATACAAAGTATCTTTTCTGAGCCCAATGAAATGAAACTGGAAATTAATAGATGGAGTAAAACTGCAAAATTTACAATTATGTGAAAACTAAACAAAACAAAATTAGGAGTAAAAATAAATTACCTCAACATAAGGAAGGCTATATGTGGAAAACACACAGCTAACATCATCCTCATAGGTAAAATATTGAAGCCTTTTCCCACCGTCCTGCCTCCCCTTTTTCAGAAGGAGGCTGCACACTTTAGGTCAATGTTCCCACACATTTGCCCCTTCTTCCACTTGCCACTCTTCTTTTGTTTCAGGATGTCCTGAATCTTGAGAGATTTAGGTCAAAATGTTTAGCTGAGAAGGGTCAGGATTTTGCAACTTAATCCCATAAGTGAAAATAAGACTGAAAATGTAAATATTGTTTTATATTATATTGAGAGAAATATACATATACTTAGAGAGAAAAGCAAATGTAGCAAAATGCCACCAGTGAGTAAATCTAGGTGAAAAGAATATGAGATTTCCTTGTAATTGTTTTCCAAGGCAAAATTTGACTTTAAATATTAAGTATTAAAAGCACAATTATGCCGTGGTTTTTCTGGCATATTTTTGATTGGCATTATATTAAAAGTTCCCTATAATATCTATGCATATTTCATAATCAGGTTAAATAAACATGATATTATACTCAAATGTCTCAACTATTCATTTCCATATTTATAGGTCAAGTATTCAAGATGCCTCAAATACTATCAAAAAATACTTTTTAAAAATACCAGCTTTATCAGTTACTAATGTGGCCTTAAACAAAAAGCTTCATCTAGCTAAACCTGAGATTTTAAGATTAATTATAGGGGTAATATGAAAAAAATGGTAAGTCCAGTCTGGAGGATGTTTTTATAATAAAATTAGATAACTATAAGCTTATATATGAGCATAGCATGTGGCACAAAATGGGATTTCAGTGCATGTTTACTGAATTAGATGGTGATTTATCCAAAATAATTGCACTAAACAAATTGGGTTACACATTTGAACACAATCTGCAAACTTTAGGTTACTAAAAACAAGGTCTATATATATATTTTTTTATCAGAGCAAAGCAGCAAGGAAATTCAAACACTGCTCCAGCACCATCTCCTTTTGTCTGATTCTTCATTGTGGGAGCAAAGAATACAAAGGTAAAACAGGATCCTCTAACAGCTACGTTATAATGACCAGAATTGTCCAGTTCCCTCTTTAAAGGGAAAACTAAAGGAAGATACAGAAAAATGTGAGAGAAACAACTTTATAAAAACCAGGTCTGTGGAATAGAATAGAGAACACAGAAATGAACCCACAAAGATTTGGTCAACTAATCTTAGACAAAGGAGGCAAGAATATACAATGGAATAAAGACAGTCTCTTCAGCAAATGATGTTGGGAATACTGGACAGCAGCATGTAAATCAATGAAGCTAGAACACTCCCTTACATGATACACAAAAATAAACACAAAATGGATCAAAGATTTAAACATAAGACAAGATACAATAAACATCCTAGAAGAAAACACAGACAAAATGTTATCTGACATACATCTGAAAAATATTCTCCTAGAACAGTCTACTCAAGCAATAGAAATAAAAGCAAGAATAAACAAATGGGACCTAATGAAACTTACAAGCATCTGCACAGCAAAGGAAACCATAAGTAAAACAAAAAGACAACCAAAGGAATGGGAGAACATTTTTGCAAATATGAAACCAACAAAGGCTCGATCTCCAGAATATATAAGCAGCTCCTACAACATAATAAGAAACAAACAAACAACCCAATCGAAAAATGAGCAGAAGAGCTAAACAAGAATTCTCTAAGGAAGACATACAAATGACCAATAGGCACAAGAAAAAATGCTCAATATCACTAATTATCAGAGAAATTCAAATCAAAACTATGATGAGGTATCATCTCACAGCAGCCAGAATGGCCATCATTCAAAAGTCCACAAATGACAAATGCTGGAGAGGCTGTGGAGAAAAGGGAAACCTTCTACAATGCTGATGTGAATGCAGTTTGGTGCAGCCACTGTGGAAAACAGTATGGAGATTCCTCTAAAGACCAGGAATAGACTTAATATATGACACAGTGATCCCACTCCTGGGCATATATCTAGAAGGAACCCTACTTCAGGATGACACCTGCACCCCAATATTCATAGCAGCACTATTTACAATAGCCAAGACATGGAAACAGCTTAAATGTCCATTAACAGATGACTGGATAAAGAAGTAGTGGTATATTTATACAATGGAATACTAATCAGCCATAAAAACAAAAACATAATGCCATTTGCAGCAACATGGATGTTCCTGGAGAATGTCATTCTAAGTGAAGTAAGACAGAAAGAGAAAGAAAAATACCATATGAGACCTCTCATATGTGGAATCTAAAAAAATTTTTAAAAGAAAATAAGTACAAAATAGAGACTGACTCATAGACATAGAATACAAACTTGTGGTTGCCTAGGGGGCGGGTCGGGGGAAGGGACAGAATAGGAGTTCAAAATTTGTAGATACTGACAGGCATATGCAGAATAGATAAACAGGATTATACTGTATAACACGAGGAAATATATACAAGATCTTTTGGTAGCTCATAGTGAAAAAATGTGACAATGAATATATGTATGTTCATGTAAAATTGAAAAATTCTGCTCTATACTGGCATTTGACACATTGTAAAATGACTATAACTCAATAAAAATGTTAAAAAAAAAGGCCTATGATTTCTTAGCTGTGAATTAGCCACATAATTTTTAACATCAAATTTACAAACTGCAGCTCTTCAATCCTGTTCCAGGTTGGTTTTCAAAATGGGATCTACAGGAAAAAATATCACCCGAAGGGATTGTTAAACCCAGGTTGTGTATATATAAAACATGCTACAAATGATTCCAATGTTATTATGAAAAACAAACCCACAAATGCGAGGGCGGGGTTTGAGGGAGAGGGGAAGAGAGAGAATAAGAGTGAGGAAGATGGAGCCAGAGAGACAGAAAGAGAAAGAGAGTTTTGACGTGATCATAATGTTTAACTAATAAAGATCAGGGGTGAGGGGACTAAATTTATCTCTACACAGAGATTTACAGAGCTCTCACTGTAAGCTTTCTTAAATTGACTAATAGAAATATTAAAAAGAAACTATCTCTATAGATGGCAGTTCCCTATAACCTCCTTGCCAGGGACTCTCTTATTCTCTGAATTCTAATGCCAACCCACAGAACTTGACAGAGAAAGACAGGCAGGCTCCCAGGAGGGCTCTTTTAAGGAGCAGCACATCCAGGGGTACACAGTGTGCCTGGCTGTCACCTTGCAGCTGCCACTGGTCCATACAGAGAAGCTGAACTTCTCTAGAACTAAAGCCAGCCACAGACCCCTGCATGCCAGACAGCAGGCCACTTGCCCTTCTTCAGGTGTCACTTTGAATCTGAAATCAATCTTGCAAATTACTACATACAGAAGAGATAAGAAACAAAGTCCTACCGAACTATATTCAGCATCTTGTAATAACTTATAAAGAAAAAGAATATATATGAATCACTGTGCTGTACACCAGAAACTAACACAGCATTGTAAATCAACTATATTTCAATAAAAAAAAAAAAAAAGAAATCAATTTTGTGCTGCACGTAAAAGACAAGGACATACCTGCTCCGCACACTGGGGGTACAAGAAATGTTCTCAGTTGCTTCTTACACTTTGCTCACTAGCTCCTCCCACCTGTCTGTCTCTTCTTCATCAAAGCTAAAAAAGAGTAAGGTGGTTCATCTCTTCTTGGTCCATCTAGTATGATAGTAATAAAACTGAAGCTGAAAGCAAAAGTAATTCAGGCTGTTTTTCAGTTAGCAGAGTCATGCTAGATCTACTGATTACAGCATGAATATGGGTGTGTGGTTCGTGGTGAGAGGAGATTAGAAAAAGTTATTTAATAGTCACATCTTAACACATGCCACCACTTTCTGTAGGCCGCCCTGCACTGGAAGGCCTTCATAGCCCCACTTCTTGATACATCTCTCCCCCATATAAGGTTGCCAAATGTGACTTAACTTTCCTTGGCAAACAAGAAAAATAGAAAATGCATGGCACAAATGTAAGCAAGGCTGTATACAACAAGTATATTTCAAGCATTTTCCTCTTGGCGAGGATCCCTGGGTATTTTTGTTAGTGAAGGTCTTTTAAGATTTTAAATCTGTTCCTTAGTATATACGTTTAAATGAATATATTTTATCATAAATAGAAAATAAAGATTAAAGATGAAAATGAACAACCTATTGTATTATCTGGAGATGCTCACTATTGGCATTTTGCTCAGCATGCCTGTACTTCCCTAACATATGGATCCTCTCCTAACATAGATATCCTCTTTACACAGGAATTTAGCCAATTGGACCAGTTCCAAAGGGATGCATTTGGTCAGATAAAAAAAGTGACTGGGTGCACACATGTGTTTGTGAGAAAGAAAATGGAGCAGTGTATAAGAGAAAGATGAGAGGTGCAGCACTGATATGGCCAAGGACGCCAGGCTGTGAGGGTACAGGGAGTCCTCCTCCTCTCTCCTTTTCTCTACCTTCCTCACAACTCTCCGTGCCTATGGGAACTTCTTCATAAAAGGCCAGATAGTAAATATTTTAGACTTTTTGAGACATAGGGTCACTGTAGCAAGTATTCAGTGAAAGCATTCATACAATAGGTAAACAAATGGGCATAGCTATATTCCAGTAAGACTTTGTTTACAAAAGTGGACAATGGGAAGCCATCCTGGTTTAGGTAAATGTGATGCTACGATATGCCAGTGGTTGTCATCAGCTCATGAATGTATCATTGTCTTACAAGCCGAGTAAAATGGTCCAAGTACAGAATCTCAGGCTGAGTGTCTGCTTCTAGGGCCATTTGGGTTAAACAGCATCTAAATATCCTCATTGTCTTGGAGCAGAGATACAGAAAAGGAATGTGTGTACTGTCCATGTGTCTACGCATCATCCACATGAGTTACTGCCTGATCTCCAAGCCATGAATCCACACATCTATGCCAGTAACTGTCTCACTCCCAACAACATAGCACTGCCAGTAGCTCCTAGATTGGCCAAAGAGAAACAAAAAGTGATGGAATACAGTCAGTGGCAGTGAGAGAGAGCCTGGTTTGGTGTGTGACATCTGCCTAGGTCTGCAAGCCTCTGTGAGTGAGCGAAGAATCCTGACATCTGGGTACATGTCAAGGTGACCATAAACTCAATTTTGGAATGAGGAATAGGAAGACACCAAGCAGCTATGTGGGTATTTTTTTAATTCATCTGAGTAGATAAAATATCCGCTCTGTTTCCAATTAGTCTTTTCCACCTATGGTAGTTGCTTTTAGGGTCCCTACATTTCTCAAGACCCCCAGAAGGGGAAAAGAAGCCTAAAGCTGAGTGATTATAGAGAGTTTAAGGGCTAGAGTGGGAAGGGGAAAGTCTGATAAGGGTGGATTAAGAGTTGAAGTATGTAGTTAGGGGAACATATTAATAGATCTCAGGATAGAGATCTATTAGATTTGAAGGGGAACATATTAGCATCTCCTGTCTTGGAATAGCCAGTATCCTTTCCACTTGGCTTTTAAGCAGCCAGAATGTAATTGTTGCATGGGATAGAAGTAAGAACCATGAGTACCTTATCTAATAATTCTTGAACTATTGGACAGCATCCATCAAGTTTCCCTTGTGTTATGCTATATTGGGGGATCTTAGGGAGGGGCATGGACAGAAATACTTCCACTTACCATAGCATTGTATTATGGGGTTCTCCACCCCATACATGATCAATTTCAGTTAAATTCCTTGTCTAAAAAGAAGAGAAGTCCTGTCCACTAATTGGCTTAAGTCCACAGTAAGATTGGTACTAGGTTGAAGAGGACAGAGAAGCTTAAGGAAGTCAGGTAAAGCCATTAGAGGAAACAAAAGTGAAAGAAATGAATAGGAGACCTGTGAAAGAAGTCCTGCAGTATCACAATGAAGTATAATACCCCTATCCATGAAGCTATTGTGGTAGTTTATCTAAGAGGAAAATTGTGTTGAGACATAAGGGATCTTATAAATATACTGAAGGACTGGGAGGCAAACTGAGGCAAATTATCAAAACCCACCACTGGCATTTTGGTGACTTTGAAGAAGGTGCCAGAAAAGGAAGCAGTGTTAAAAGTGATATATGCCACTCCAATATCAAAGAGAAATGTGGTAGGGTGCCCTTCAACTCAAAAGGTTAACCTCACCCTGTGAATTTAGTGGGAATTGTGGTCAAAGAATGCTTGCTTCCTCAGAGCTAAGTTAGTATTCCTCCTGTGTAGAGAGTTTTGGGGGCTTTTCTTTCTATTTGGAGTCTAGACATTCCAAAATCCAATGGACTTTTTCTTTGTAATGCCAGCAAGTATCTTGTTCAACAGGAGCCCATATTTTGGGGTCCTGACTTTGTTCAGGTTTTTGTAATTGTTTTAATTGTAAAGCCATGTCATTTGATAGTGAGTTTCCTATTTTTTAGAAACGTTGTCCTCACAGTGCTGAGCTAATGTCTGAAGATTAGACATCTCAGCATTCTAACACTAGACTTTTTTTCCTGTCATGAAGCTCAAGTCTTATACCATTCAGAAAGCTGTGGCTAGAGCAAAGGCTACTTTAGTAATTAAGTTCAAGTCTTGCTTATCTTTCCAAATAGTTTCTAATTGCTGGTGTTTATTTACCACATTTCATCCTTCAGTTGTTTACAATTCTGAACACATGACCAAACAATTTTAACAAGATAAAAATTAGAATGGCTTCTAACCCTTTTCCTCTAACGCTTTCACTTTCTGACTGAACTGAGCAGCAGTTTGAGAACCCTTAAGTTCTTCCAAGATACTGGTCCCTTTAGCTTTCTGAAACCAAAGAAAAACATCTCCAAAAATAAGTAGATAAGTTGATATAAGTTGGGGGAATCTCAGAGAGTAAGCATCCAAGGCTTCTTGAATTTTTGTGTAATTTCCCTCTTTCCTTTTGGGACTTTTGGGGAAATAATTAGCCATGCATGTTAATTGAAGACATAGGTTTAAATGCTACCTACTCAGTTTGTTTATGGTTGGGAGTAGGTGACAGGAGTGATTTGAGCATTGTCTACAGAAGGTGGAGATCCAATAGATTTATTCTCCACAGTAAACTGAAAAGCAGGAGAGCATTTTGAGAGGGGAAGTAAAACAGAGAGTGAAGAGGGAATAATGGAGGCCCTGGAGGATAGGGCATAAGGGATTGTGTTTGAGCAAGCAAACTCCTCTGCTACCCTCTTGTGGATATCTGTGGCTGAGCAGCCGATCATCAGGCTCCCACTAACTAGCAACTGGTAGATTGCTTTCCTCTGTGGCAGTAACCAGGATGCTGAATCAGACATAGCCACACTTCAAAATAATTAATTAATTGATTTGTTTGTTTGTTTGTTTAGGGTAAGCTAGTCTTCTGTTGCTGGTAGCTTATGAGAAGTTTCCCCTAATTTCTGTCCTAGCCCCAAGGTTTAGAGTCAAGGAAGAAAGCAAAGCATTTCATAAATATATGAAGCTGTTCCCTGTGAAGAGTGGACACATTTGGACAGGCAATGTGCAGCTCCTGGATTGTGACTAGGCGGGATCAGAATGGCCCTTCTCAGGTGTGCAGACTGACCTTCATTCTGGGTGCCAGTGAGTTACTGAGCTGTTTCTGCTGTTTTTTTTTTTTCCTCCAGGAGGGGGCATAAGCCTTTAAAATAAATATATATGTAAAAGTCATATGTTCATTTGTACACTGGGAAAAACAGATAGTGAGAGAAAGAGAAAGGTCACCTGTGATGTCAACAGAGTGACAAGCTGTTGGTGGTTTGCATTGCATCATCCTGTGTGTATATGTATCTTTGAAGAGTTGTATCCTATTAGAGAATATGTTCTAGACCCCTCTTCTCACACAGCACCATAAATGCAAACATGTTCCTCAGCCGTGCTCATCTTTTTCACCTGTGTAGCCGTCCTCATGCTCACATCAGTTCCTTTGCACTCTGCTATCCATTGTGAGGATGGGAAGATTTAAGAGGTGTCCCCCATGGCAGCCCCTTGTTGTCACTCAAGTCTCAGCTCAAATACTGCCACCCCAATGTCACCTTCCCTCTCCCTCAATCTAGGGAAACTCCTCTGTTATTTGTTATTTCCTTCATGCCATGCATCAGTCCTACTGGTAATGAATTTGTTCATTTATTTGTTGGCTTGTTTTTTGGCTCTCCCCTGAGAGCCGAGGCCTCCTCTATTTTCTTTATCACCCTGTCCTCAGGGTTTAGGGTAATATTGATGCCAAGAATTTGCTTGGGTGATAACTGTTCGCTGATTGGCTGAATTCATTCTGTGGTGGGACCAACTGTACTAAATGTGTTTAAGTGATTTATTTTTGCAGTGCATTTAGGTTGTACCCTGAGTTATAATATTTTTAACAGCACTGCAAGAATGCCTTTGTACACTTGGACAGTTATTTTCTCTCTCTAAACATTAAATTGAGACATTTTAAACATACAGAAAAGTGGAAAGGATAGTGCAATGAGCACCCATATACCTTCCATTAAGATTTAAAATTTGTTAATATTTTGCCACGTTTACTTTCTCTCTCTACATACATTTTTGATGAACATTTAAAACTTGTTTTATGACACTTCACAATACCTCTAAGTATTTCAGCATGCATCTCCCAAGAATAAGTATCTTTTCCTAAATAAACATGTGTTATTTGTTTACCTGGGAAAGAATGGTAATTAATAATTCTCTAATATAACCTGATAGCCAATATATGAATTTCCGCAATTGCATCTAACATACTTTTATAGCTGTATCATTTATTTATATCTTTGAATCAGGGTCAAACCAAGTATCATGCCCTATGTTTATTTGTTATATCTGTTTATATAAACCTAGAAGTATCATTTTGTGTTTTTAATGTGTTATTAATTTTAAAAAACAGCATTGAATTTTTAAAGATACTAGTTTTCTTATAGAATATCCCACCTGTTTATTTTCTCAAGTTGTCTTTTATCTTGTTTTTCTTTCCCTATATTTCCTATTGCTGAAGTTATATCTGGATACTTGCTTAGGTTAAGTGATTATAATCACTTATACTCATGAGTCTTTTTGATATTAAAATTACCCCAAACTTGCCCATGAGATGTCCATTTGGCATATTTGATATGACCTCATTAATCTTTGAGTGTACATTTGGTTTCTGGCACCAAACTATATCATAGCCACATGTTGTGTTTTTCCCCTACACCTGCAAACAATCTGTGATTTCTCCAAGGAACATTGTTTGCTACATTTTTTTAAGTGGACAAAAATTTGAAAACAAAAATCTGGGTATTGCATTTGTTCATTATTTCTGCAGTGTTGTTGCTTCAAAAACATTTTAGTGTGCCAAACTGTTATATATTATATATATATATATATATATAGTATGTAATAATATATATAATATATATACACATACACACACACTTAAATTAAATTGAATTTAATTTTTATTAAAGTTTAGTCAGTTTACAATGTTACATCCATTTCTGATACACAGAATAATGTTTCAGTCACACATATACATAAATATATTCATTTCCATATCTTTTTCTTTATGTTACAAGATACTGAATATAGTTTCCTGTGTTATACAGTATAAACTTGTTTATATATTTTATATATCTTAACAAGTTTTTAAGTGTGTAGTGCAGTATTGTTAACTGTAGGCACAATACCATACTGCAGCTCTCTAGAATAAACACATCTTGTGCAACTGACATCCTATTGAACAACCAATCTCCTTCCATCTTCTTCATAGCTCCTGGCAACCAGCAATTTATTCACTACATCTATGACTTTGACAATTTTTAGGCACCTCATGTAAGTAGAATCATGCAGTATTTGTCCTCTGTGACCAACTTAATTCGCTTATGTAACATCTTCCAGTTTCATTCATGTTGTGTTAAATGGCGGGAATTCCTTACCTTTTTAAAGACGAGTAATATTCCATTGTATGATTAGACCACATTTTCTTAACCTACTGATTTGTTGCTGCACATTAACTGTTGACAGCTTTGTCTGGTTTATAGTTATTTGTTCATCTTTTCCTTTCTTGCTGTCTTCCTTTATGTTTTGTTGATTTTTGTTACTCTTTGATTGCTTTCTCTTTTTCTTTTGGCTTCTCTGTTGGTATTTTCATGTCATGAGGTTACCATGAGGCTTGCATAAAAGATCTTAAGAGTTATGCCTCTTTTTAAGCTGACAATAACTTCACTTCAATCACATATAAAAATTCTACTCTTTTATTTCATCCTCCAACTTTATATTTGTTGTCACACTTTATGTATTTTTATATTGTGCATCCATTAATAACTTTTTATAGTTATGTTTATTTTTAACACTTTTCTCTTTTAACTCTTATACCAAAATAAGCTGTGATTTACACACCACTATCACAGTGTACAATATACCATATTTGTTTATATATTTATATTTATCAGTGAGTATTATACTTTGGTATACTTTCCTGTTGCTGTTTAGTGTCTTTTCTTTTGAACTTGAATAACTCCCTTTAATATTTCTTGGTGATGATGAACTCTTTCAGCTTTTGTTTGTCTGAAAATGTCTTTCTCTCTCCTTCATTTTTGAAGACCAATTTTGTGGGATATAGTACTCTTATTTTACAATTTCTCTTCTATCAGTATTTTGAGTATATCATTCTAATCCTTTCTAGCCTATGAGACTTATACTGAGATATTCTCTCATTTCTGGGCTCGCTATTCTGTTCCATTGGTCCATATGTCTGTTTCTGTACCAATAAAACGCTGTCTTGATGAATGTAGCTCTGTAGTATTGTCTGAAGTCTGGGAGAATTATTCCTCCAGCCTCTTTCTTTCTCTTAAGTAATGCTTTGGCAATTCTAGGTCTTTGATGGTTCCATATAAATTTTATTATGATTTTTTCTAGTTCTGTGAAATATGTCCTGGGTAATTGGATAGGGATTGCATTAAATCTGTAGACTGCCTTGGGTACTGTGACCATTTTAAAAATATTGATTCTTCCAGTCCAAGAGCATGGGATATCTTTCCATTTCTTAAAGTATTCTTTAATTTCCTTCATCAATGGTTTATAGTTTTCTGTATAATTATTTCACCTCCTTGGTTAGATATATTCGTAAGTATTTTATTATTTTGGGTACTATTTTAAAGGGGATTGTTTTTTACCTTCTATTTCTGTTTATTCATCATTAGTGTAAAAAATGCAACTGATTATTTAACATTAATCTTGTCACCTGCTACCTTGCTGAATTCTTCAAACAGATCTAGTAGATTTGTACAGACCTTTTAGGGTCTTATATATATAGTAACATGTCATCAGCATATAGTGACATTTTTACCTCTTCTCTTCCAATTTGGAACCCTTTTCTCTCTCTTATCTGATTGCTGTGGCTAGGACTTCCAAGACGATATTGAATAGGAGTGGTGATAGTGGGAATCCTTGCCTTGTCCCACATTTTAGTGGGAAGCTTCTGAGTTTTTCACCATTGAGTATTATGCTGGCTGTAGGTTTGTCATATATAGCTTTTATTATGTTGAGATATGTTCCATCTATACCTACTTTGGTGAGAATTTTTATAATAAATGGGTGTTGAATTTTATCAAATGCTTTTTCTGCATCTATTGAGATGATCATGTGGTTTTTATCCTTTCTCTAGGTGATGTGGTGTATTACATTGATTGATTTGTGTATGCTGCACCATCCTTGTGTCCTTGGGTTGAACGCCACTTGGTCATGATGTATAATCATTTTTATGAGTTGTTGGAATCTATTTGCTAATATTTTGGAGAGGATTTGGGCATCTATGTTCATCAGTGATACTGGCCAATAATAATCTAATTTTAACATTTTTTATTGATTTATAATCATTTTAAAATGTCAAATTCCAGTGTTCAGCACAATTTTTAGGCATTCATGGACATATACACACTCATTGTCACATACATTTCTCTGTGAGTTATCATAATATTTTCTGTATATTTCCCTGTGCTATACAGTGTAATCTTGTTTATCTATTCTACAATTTTGAAATACCAGTCTACCCCTTCCCACCCTCAACCCCCCTGGGAACCACAAAACTGTATTCTCTGTCTGTGAGTCTATTTCTGTCCTGTATTTATGCTTTGTTTTTGTTTGTTTCGGTTTTTGTTTTTGTTTTTTAGATTCCACATATGAGTGATCCCATATGGTATTTTTCTTTCTCTTTCTGGTTTACTTCACTTAGAATGACATTCTCCAGGAGCATCCATGTTGCTGCAAATGGCATTCTGTTGTCAGTTTTTATGGCTGAGTAGTAGTCCATTGTGTAAATATATCACCTCTTCTTTATCCAGTCACCTGTTGATGGACAATTAGGCTGCTTCCATGTTTTGGCTATTGTAAATAGTGCTGCTATGAACATTGGGGTGCAGGTGTCATCCTGAAGTAGATTTCCTTCTGGATACAAGCCCAGGAGTGGGATTCCTGGGTCATATGGTAAGTATATTCCTAGTCTTTTGAGGAATCTCCAGACGGTATTCCATAGTGGCTGCACCAAACTGCATTCCCACCAGCAGTGTAGGAGAGTTCCCCTTTCTCCACAGCCTCTCCAGCATTTGTCATTTGTGGATTTTAGAATGACGGCCATTCTGACTGGTGTGAGGTGATACCTCATTGGAGTTTTGATTTGCATTTCTCTGATAATTAGTGATATTGAGCATTTTTTCATGTGCTTTTTGATCATTTGTATGTCTTCCTTGGAGAATTGCTTGTTTAGCTCTTCTGCCCATTTTTGGATTGGGTTGTTTATTTTTTTTTTATTGAGTCATATGAGCTGCTTATATATTCTGGAGATCAAGCCTTTGTCGGTTTCACTTGCAAAAATTTTCTCCCATTCCGTCGGTTTTCTTCTTGTTTTACTTCTGGATTCCTTTGCTGTGCAGAAGCTTGTAAGTTTCATTATGTCCCATTTGTTTATTCTTGCTTTTATTTCTTCTAGGAGAAAATTTTTGAGATGTATGTCAGATAATGTTTTGCCTATGTTTTCCTCTAGGAGATTTATTGTATCTTTTCTTATGTTTAAGTCTTTAATCCATTTTGAGTTGATTTTTGTATATGGTTTAAGGGAGTGTTCTAGCTTCATTGCTTTACATGCTGCTGTCCAGTTTTCCCAACACCATTTGCTGAAGAGACTGTCTTTATTCCATTGTATATTCTTGCCTCCTTTGTCGAAGATTAGTTGACCAAAAGTTTGTGGGTTCATTTCTGGGCTCTCTATTCTGTTCCATTGGTCTATATTTCTGTTTTGGTACCAATACCATGCTGTCTTGTTGACTGTAGCTCTATACTATTGTCTGAAGTCTGGGAGAATTATTCTTCCAGCCTCTTTCTTTCTCTTAAGTAATGCTTTGGCAATTCTAGGTCTTTGATGGTTCCATATGAATTTTATTATGATTAGTTCTAGTTCTGTGAAATATGTCCTGGGTAATTGGATAGGGATTGCATTAAATCTGTAGATTGCCTTGGGTACTGTGACCATTTTAACAATATTGATTCTTCCAATCCAAGAGCATGGGATATCTTTCCATTTTTTAAAGTCTTCTTTAATTTCCTTCATCAATGGTTTATAGTTTAGTGTGCATAATTCTTTCACCTCCTTGGTTAGATTTATTCCCAGATATTTTATTACTTTGGGTGCTATTTTAAAGGGGATTGTTTCTTTACTTTCTTCTTCTGTTGATTTATCGTTAGTGTAAAGAAATGCAACTGATTTTTGAACGTTATTTTTGTAACCAGCTCACTTGCTGAATTCTTCAATCAGGTCTAGTAACTTTTGTGTGGACCTTTTAGGGTTTTCTATATATAGTAACATGTCATCAGCATATAATGACACTTTTAACTCTTCTTTTCCAATTTGGATCCCTTTTATTTCTTTCTCTTGCCTGACTGCTGTGGCTAGGACTTCCAGGACTATGTTGAATAGGAGTGGTGATAGTGGGCATCCTTGTCTTTTCCCAGATTTTAGTGGGAAGCTTTGAGTTTTTCACCATTGAGTACTAGGCTGGCTGTAGGTTTGTCATATATAGCTTTTATTTTGGTGAGATATGTTCCCTCTATACCCACTTTGGCGAGAGTTTTTATCGTAAATGGGTGTTGAATTTTATCAAATGCTTTTTCTGCATCGATTGAGATGATCATGTGGTTTTTATCCTTACTCGTATTGATGTGATTTATTACACTGATTGATTTGCGTATGTTGAACCAGCCTTGTGTCCCTGGGATGAAGCCCACTTGGTCATGATGTATAATCTTTTATATGTGTTGTTGGTTTCTATTTGCTAAAATTTTGGTGAGGATTTTGGCGTCTATGTTCATCAGTGCTATTGGCCTATAATTCTCTTTTTTTGTAGTGCCTTTGCCTGGTTTTGGTATCAGGGTGATGGTGGTTTCATAGAATGTGTTTAGGAGTATTCCCTCCTTTTCAATCGTCTGGAAGAGTTTGAGAGGCACTGGTATGAGTTCTTCTTTGTATGTTTGGTAGAATTCCCCTGTGAAGCCATCTGGTCCTGGACTTTTATTTGTAGGGAGGTTTTTAATTGCTATTTCTATTTCCTTTCTAGTGATCGGATTGTTCAAGTGTTCAGATTCTTCTTGAAACAGTTTTGGTGGACAGTATGTTTCCAGAAACTTGTCCATCTCCTCTAGGTAATCCAGTTTGGTTCCATATAATTTTTCATAATATTCTCATATGATATTCTGTATTTCTATTTTGTTTGTTGTAGTTTCTCCATTTTCCTTTCTTATTTTGATAATTTGTGCTCTCTCTATTTTCTTCTTTGTGAGTTTGGCCAGATGTTTGTCGATTTTATGTACTATTTCAAAAAACCAGCTTTTGGTTTGGTTGATTTTTTCTATGGTCTTGTTAATCTCTATTGTATTTAATTCCTCTCTCATCTTTATTATTTCCTTCCTTCTCCTGCTTTTTGGGGATTTTTGTTCTTCTTTTTCTAATTCATTCAGGTGGTGGGTTTAATTGTTTATTTGATATTGTTCTTCTTATTTGAGGAAGGCCTCTATCGCTATAAACTTCCCTCTTAGCACTGCTTCTGCTGTGTCCCATAGGTTTTGAGTGGTTGTTCTTTCATTATCATTTGTCTCAAGGTATTTTTTAATTTCAGCTTTGATTTCCTCATTGATCCATTGTTTTTTCAATAACATATTGTTTATTCTCCATGCTTTCCTTTTTTTCTCTTTGTTTCCCTGTTGTTAATTTCCAGTTTCATGGTATTGTGGTCAGTAAAGATGCTTGAGATAATTTCTATCTTCTTAAAATTGTTGAGGTTTCTTTTGTGCCCAAGTACATGTTAGATCTTGGAAAATGTTCCATGTGCACTTGTAAAGAATATATATCCTATTTTTGGGAGTGTAATGCTCTGAAAATATCCACCAAATCTAGTTTTTCTATTGTAGTATTTAATTTCTCTGTTGCCTTTTTTATTTTCTCCCTGGAAGATCTTTCTTGTGATGTTAATGCAGTGTTAAAATCTCCAACTATGATTGTATTCCCATCAACATCCCCCTTTATCTCTGTTAGTAATTCTTGTATGTATTTAGATGCTTCTATATAGGTTGCATATATATTAATGAATGTAATATCCTCAACTTGTATCACTCCTTTAATCATTATAAAATGTCCTTCTTTATCTTTCTTTATGGCCTTTGTTTTAAAGTCTATTTTGTCTGAAATCAGTACAGCAAAACCTGCTTTTTTGGCTTTTCCATTTGCATGGAATATCCTTTTCCATCCTTTCACTCTCAATCTATATGTGTCCTTCTCCCTAAAGTGGGTCTCTTGTATGCAGCATATTGAAGGTTCTTGCTTTATTATCCAGTCGGCCACAGTGTGTCTTTTGACTGGAGCATTTAGTCCATTAACATTTACAGTAATTAATGATAGATGTGTGTTTATTGCCATTTTGCACTTATCTTTGCAGTTGAATTGGTATATCCTCTTTGTTCCTTTCTTTTTCCTTTCGTGGTTTTGTAATTTTCCTTTGTATTATCATGGATTTTATTTAATTTTTGTGACTCCTTTGTAAATTTTTGGCTTGTGGTTCCCTTTTTTTGTAAATCTATCAACCCATTACTATAACTGTTTTTATTAAACTGATAGTAACATGATCTCAAACCCATCCTACTGTTAAAAAACTTTAAAAAATAAAGAAGAAAATATTTTATATTTCCCAACCTCCCTCTCCCACTCTCAGTGATTTGTATGTCTTCTTTTATAATTTCTTGTTTACTTTATTTGTAATTCATGACTTTTCAACTTTCCAGTTGTGTGTTTCTCATTTCTGTAGCATACTGCTGCTTTTCTATTTAGAATAGCACTTTCAATATTTTTTTTAGCATGGGTTTATTGTTGCTAAACTCCTGCAGCTTTATTTTTGTCTGTGAAACTCTTTATTTCTCCTTCTATCCTCAAGGATAGCCTTGCTGGATAAAGGATCCTTGGCTGCATCTTTTTTTCATTCAGGGCTTTGAATATATCTTGCCACTCCCTTCTGGCCTGTAGTGTTTGTGTAGAGAAATGAGCTGAGAACCTTATGGGGTTCCCTTGTAACTTACTCTTTGCTTTTCTCTTGCTGCCTTTAGAATCATTTCTTTATCCTTGACACTGGCCATCTTTATTGTGATATGTCTTGATGTGGGTCTATTTGGGTTCTTCCTGTTTGGGACCCTCTGAGCTTCCTGTACTTTGATATCTGATTCCTTCTTTAAGTTTGGGAAGTTTTCAGTCATGATCTCTTCAAAAACCTTTTCAATCCCTTTTGATCTTTCTTCTCCTTCTGGGACCCCTATTATGCGTAGATTGGGACGCTTTATATTATCCCATAGGTCCCTTATGCTATTTTCATTATTTTTTATTTGCTTATCTTCTAGTTCTTCTGAATGGGTGCTTTCTATTACCCTGTCTTCTAGATCACTAATTCGTTCCTCTGCATTATCTAGTCGGCTTTGCACAGCTATTAGATCATTCCTCATCTCTGTCAATGTGTTTACCCATTCTACTTGGCTCTTCTTTATAGCTTCAATTTCATTTTTGACATATTTTATATCTCTAAACACTATCTCTTTTAATTCCTTCAGCTATTCGATCAATCCTTTTTTGAAATCTTGATCTAGTAGGCTATCGATGTCTATTTTGTTGATCTTTCTTTCAAGGGATTTCTCTTGTTCTTTTAATTGGGAAAGGTTTTTCTGCTTCTTCATCTTGCTAATACCTCTCTGGCACTGTGATTTATGGAGTATCAGTTGTTTATTTTGGTCCTTAAGGCTTTTACCTATCTAATTCCTATTTAGGAATAGAACTTAGGAAAAAAAAATAAGAGACAGAGAGAGAGAATTTTAATAGAAGAGAGAAAGAGGGTTTGAAAACAGTGTATAATGAATAATAGAAGAGTGAGTTGAAGCAACGTATTAATTGTGTTAAGACGTCCTTTTGAAACCTTTACAAAAAAAGGGGGTGGGAGATGAATAGATGTATTTGAAACCTGTGTCTAATCAATAGCAGGACATCAAAACCCAAGAGAAATAGAAATGAATTAAGATGTAAAGATTAAGAAAGTAATAGGAAATAGAACAAGTAAAAACAGATTTAAAAAAAAAATTGTTGGGGTTTGTCGGTGTTCTCCTGGAGTCTGTGTGCTTTTAATGTGAAATCTTTCTGTCTTCATCCTGTTTTGGAAGCTCAGCTTGCTGTTTTCAGAGGCCCTCCATTGGCGCCCTCTTCTCTGCTGCTCCCAGCACCTGTTGGCATGCAGATCATGCCTCCTCCTAACACGGGGTCAGGTGCAGCTCTCCTCTGCTGTGGGCGGGTGGGTCACTGCCCCTCTGGATGCCGCAGTCAGATGTTGCCGACCGGCCGGGTAGGAGGTCGGGTCATGCCCCCTCCCAGCTCCTCAGTCAGGGGCTGTGTTCCTGCCTGAAAGGCGGGAGGCCACTGTCGCTCTACCTGCACTGCCAGTAGCTCCGCTGCTCTGTGCGGCTGCGCGCTCCACCCGGGTCGGCACTCCGCCCTGGTCGGCGCTCCGCAGGTGGTCTCGGAGAAGACCGAGGGACAGCCTTGTCCCTGCTCCGAGCCAAAACCCAGCTCCTTGTTTGTCTTTGTGGAGCAAGTTCTCTGAGGGACCAGGATGGAAAGATCCTTTCTGCCCCGGGCTGCAGGCCAGACTCAGTCTGGCCTTTGAGGCTGCTGGGCCCTTCGGTGTGGATGCAGGTTTCGCCCCCACCCCCACCTGGGTGCTAAGCACCGGAGGAAATGGCGGCGGTGCCTGAGCCCCGCCTCTCTTCCCCCAAAAACTTTCCGTGGGTTTTCAGAGATGGGGGTGTGCACCCTTCCCCTGAGAGCACATCAAACTTGCTGTTTTATGGAGGGCCCAGGTTGTTCTGCCCTGTGCACCCACAGCCACGGCACGCAGCCCCTTTTGTTCCCCCGGGGCTGCCTCCGTGCACCCGCCACCGTCCTCCGCCTGGCTTGTGCAGCCTGGTCCTGCCAGCTGCTGCCGGCCCGCGTCTCAGGCTGGGTTTCGGGGGGACTCTCTGTGCCCGTTTAACTTACTTCTGTCAGTCTAGGGCTGCTCTGTACAGATCCGAGCCTCAGGGGCTCCCCCTCCGTCCCGCTGGCCTCTCAGTTGGAGATGGGAGACCCAGGGAGCGAGCGCCTGTCCTCCTTTGCCGCTCCCTCCCTGTGGGACCCGTCCCGCGCTGCTTTGCCTTTTGTTCTTTCTTTTTTTTTTCTTTTCTCCTACCAGATTTTCGGCGTCTTTATCTTTTGAAGGGTGCGATGTTCTATCGGAGTTCCACAGGTGCTCTGGTTTGCTGAGTGGGTCTGTAGATGTGGGTCTTGGTGTATTTGTGGGAGAGGGTGACCTGCGAGCGTCTTTCTACTCTGCCATCTTCTCTGTCTCTCTCTATAATACTCTTTTTTGGTAGTGTCTTTGCCTGGTTTTGGTATCAGGATGATGGTGGATTCATAGAATGAGTTTGGGAGTATTCCCTCCTTTTCAATCTTCTGGGAGAACTTGAGAAAGACTGGTATGAGTGAACCCACAAATTTTGATCAACTAAACTTCAACAAATGTTGCAAGAATATACAATGGAATAAAGATAGTCTCTTCAGGAAATGGTATGGTGGAAACTGGACAGAAAATGTTAAGCAATGAAGCTAGGGCACTCCCTTACACCATACAAAAAAATAAACTGAAAATGGATCAAAGACGTAAACATAAGACAAGATACAATAAACCTTCTGGAAGAAAATTTAGGCAAAGTATTTTCTGACATACATCTCAAGAATGTTTTCCTAGAATAGTTTACTCAAGCAATAAAAATAAAAGCAAGAATAAACAAATGGGCCCTAATGAAACTTACATGCTTCTGCACAGCAGAGGAAACCATAAGTAAAACAAAAAGACAACCTATGGAATGAGAGAACATTTTTGCACATGAAACCAACAAAGGCTTGATCTCAGAAAATATAAGCAGCTCATATGACTTAATAAGAAAAAAACAAACCCAATCCAAAAATTGGCAGAAGAGCTTTCAAGCAATTCTCCAAGGAAGAGATACAAATGACCAATAGGCATGTGAAAAAATGTTCAATATCACTAATTATCAGAGAAAGGCAATTCAAAACTCCAATGAGATATCAACTCACACCAGTCAGAATGGCCATCATTTAAAAATCCACAAATGACAAATGCTGGAGAGGCTGTGGATTAAGGGGAACCCTCCTACACTGCTGGTGGTAATGCAGTTTGTTGCAGCCACTGTGGAAAACAGTCTGGAGATTCCTCAAAATACTAGGAATAGACTTAACTTATGGCCCAGGAATCCCACTCCTGTGCATATATCCAGAAGGAACCCTACTTCAGGATGACACATGCACCCCAATGCTCATAGCTGCACTATTTACAATACCCAAGACATTGAAACAGCCTAAATGTTCATCAACAGATGACTGGATAAAGAAGAAATGGTATATTTATACAATGGAATACTACTCAACCATAAAAACCAACATAATGCCATTTGCAGCAACATGGATGTTCCTGGAGAATGTCATTCTAAGTGAAGTAAGCCAGAAAGAGAAAGAAAGTACCATATGAGATCACTCATGTGTGGAATCTGAAAAAAAAAATAACAAAGCATAAATACAAAACAGAAATAGACTCATAGACATAGAATACAAACTTGTGGTTCCCAAGGGAGCAGGGGGTGGGAAGGGATAGACTGGGATTTCAAAATTGTAGAATAGATAAACAAGATTGTACTCCATACACAGGGAAATATATAGAGGATCTCATGTTAGCTCACAGAGAAAAAAATGTGACAATTAATATATATATGTTCATGCACAACTGAAAACTTGTGCTGTACACTAGAATTTGACACAACATTATAAAGTGATTATAAGTTAATAAAAATGTTAAAAAAAAGAAATTCTCTCATAGTTTTATGGGTTCTCTTGTATGTGACAAGTTATTTTTTTTATGCCACTTTCTACAGTCTCTCTTCATCTTCGATTTGACAATTGCTTATAATGTGTGTCAGTGTCGACTTTAAATACATTCCCTTTGGATTCTTTATGCTGTATGAATCTGGATGTTTATTTCCCTCCCTAAAGTTGGGAAGTTTTTAACCATTATTCCTTTCTAAAAAACTTTCTGTCCCTTCTCTCTCGCTCCTCCTCTCCTCATACTCTTCTAGTATTTCCTTCCTTCTAATCACTTTGGGCTTTGTTTATTTGTTTGTTTGCTTTAGGTTCTTCAGGTGTAAAGTTAGATTGTTTATTTGCTTTCCTGTTTCCTGAGATAGGCCTTTATATCTATACATATTTGTCTTAGAATAATTTATGCTGTGTCCTATAGATTTTGGAATGCTGTATTTAGATTTTAATTTGTTTTAAGGTATTTTTTATTTCCTCTTTGATTTCTTTGTTGATCTATTTACTTTTTAAGAAACTTGCTCTTTAGCTTCCATGTGTTTGTGGCTTTTTTTTCCAGTTTTCTTATTATAATTGATTTCTAATTTTATACCATTTTGGTCAGAAAAGATGCTTAATAAAATTTCACTCTTCTTTAATTTATTGGGGTTTTTTTTTGTGGCCTCACATGTGATCTATCTTGTAGAATGCTTTATGTGTATTTGAAAGAAATATGTATCTGCTGGGCGGAATGTTCTGTGTTAATCTATTATGTTCATCTGGTCTAAAGTATTGTTTAAGGTCATTGTTTCCTTTCTGCTTTTCTGTGATCTAGCCATTGATGTAAGTGAGGTGTTAAATTCCTCAACTATTATTTTATTATTGTCATTACTATTATTATCTTACTGTCTCCCTTTGTGTCTGTTAATATTTGCTTTGTGTATTTAGGCACTCCTATGTTGGATGCATAGATATTTACAAGTCTTGTGTCCTCTTTTAAAAAATATTTTATTTATTATTGTATGATTTAATTATTTAATTTGGGGGGCAGGGTAATTTGGCTTGTTTATTTTTAGAGGAGCTACTGGGGATTGAATACAGGACCTCATGCATTCAAAGCAAGCACTCTACCACTTGAACTATACCTTCCTCCCATACAATTGTTATATCCTCTTGTTAAATTGATCCCTTTATCATTATGTAATGCTCTTCTTTGTCTCTTTTTACAGTCTTTGTTTTAAATATACTTTGTCTGCTGTAAGTATTGCTGCCTCAGCTTTCTTTTTGTTTCCCTTTGCATAGGATATATTTTACCATTCCTTCACTTTCAGTCTGTGTGTGTCTTGATCCAAAGTGAGTCTTTTGTAGGCAACATATACATGGATCTTGTTTTTCATATGTTCAGTCACTCTATGTCTTCTGTTTGGAGACTTTAGTTCATCTAGAAATAGAGTAATTATTGATAGGTATGCAATTATTGCCATTTTGTTAATTTCTTTCTGGTTGTTGATATTTCTTTAAAACTGCCTCTGGATTAATCTCCATTTGGTTCTGGAACACCCATTTCATATAGTTTAGATTTTCTTGCCTTATCCTCTAAGATGCCTCACTTCTCTTCCATATCTTCTTCTCCTTCTCCTACTTCCTCTTCTGTGCTGCACTCAAGATATTGTATTCTGACTTGTCTCCCAGTACAGCAGTTCTCTTGTCAGATATCTCTAATCTGTTTTTAATAATATACTTTGGGTTTTTAATTTCAGCTATTCCATTTTTCATTTAAAGACTTTTTCATTCCTTTTGAAATCTGCTGTCACTTTATATAGTTTTCTATTACTAACAAATATTTTAAAGTTTGTCTTTTATTTGTTTAAACAGAGAAAGCTTTTGAGTTTGTAATCTGTATTCAATAACTTTCAACATTTAAATTTTGTTAGTCACTTCATTCTTTTTTTTTTTATTTGTAGGGGTGTTTGCTCATTGTTTCCTTTTGAGCTTGGCAATTTTAAAATTTTTTATTGCTATTTAATTTATTTTAAAATTTCTTGTTGGAATTGTAAGATGAATAGGGTAAAATTATCTTCCATTGTGAAGGATTCACACTTAATTCTTTAAGGTGCCTGTGGATATTACTAGTCCAGAATCATCCTAAGCCAAAATTTTGGCTTCAGTTCCTGGACCATCCAAGAGATGCAACCCTGTAGTAAGTATATTTACTAGCTTCTGCATTTAATGATTTGGCATCTTGGGACTTTGCAGTCCCTGAAAAGACTGATCAATCTGGGGCTAGCCAATTCTTAGAAATAGTAAAGGACTCCCTTGCAAGTGTGCCTTTTGTATAAAAACAAACCAGTCGATAGCCCATATTACAGCCACCTCCTCTATCAGCCTTCACACTCTGGGCCACTATTCAACTGCTCTAATCACCCGAGGATCAGACATCAGTCAACTATGGACATGCCCATAACATACAGCCTGCTGAAATTATTCAAACTAACCAATCTTAACCCTGCCTACTTTGCTTCACCCCTTCCCTTTCCCCTTCCAGCAGCAGCCACAATAAAGCTCTTGCCCAGGTTTCACCTTGCTCACTCTGCTCCTTACTGACCCTGGTACTTCCTTGTGTGGCCCCACATTGGCATGGCATGCCCTCTTCTCTTGGAAATTGTGAATAACAAACCACCTTTTCAATGACAATCATCTCCTTATCTGTTGGCCTTACCATATTTGAATAATAACAAAACATACATTTTAAAACAAACCCTGGGTTGCAAATAAATATGATAGCCAGGAATCTTTTTTTGCTTCTACTCTCTCTCCTTTCCATATTGTTTCAAATCAAAATTGAATGTAATGCATTGGGAGAGAGGGAAGGCAGATTCCCTTCAAGTTCACACTTTCTTTGTAGGTGTACTCCAATTGTTTTCATCCTCGGCTTGCAATTAAAATCACTTGGGGAGTAGGCCTTAAAAAAACACTCATGCTAAGCTCCAAGTCCAGCTTTGTTAAATCAGAGACTCTGGTGATGGTCCAAAGATCAAGTGTGAGCATTTTTAAGAGCATCCCTGTTGATGTTTATGTAGAGCAAATGTTAAGAATAACTAGTTTAGTCTTTCACTATCTAAAAAGGTCTCCTACTAGACCCTGTCTGTCCTCCTAACACCTTCTACTGACAAAGCTGAACTTTGCCATTTTGCAAAGGAAAAAATACTTGAGGAGTTCAGCTCTATTTTTTCAGAATAGAGAATAAAGAGTAGACTTGGAGTTGGGAAGTCAGTGAATTGACAAATAGTACAATCACATTGAGAATCACACAAGGTGTATAGTGATCACCTTTAATAAATTAACATTTAGCAAGTTTAGCACAGTTCCAGGAATACAGTAAGTGATTAATATATATTATACTGTTATTATATATTCTTATATAACATACAGTTTTATGTATTATAAAACCCATTCTAGTTTTGTTATCAAATAATGCTGGAATTCTAATTAACGACCTTAGGAGTTGTGAAATAATGGATAATTTTCAGGAGAGATGAGATAGCATCTATTCCGTTTAAGCTGAAAAAACAAAACAATGCACAATTATTCATTTGTCTCATATAGATTAAGGAGTATTCTGATCTGAAGTTATTTTTTGAAGAGAAAGTGTAAGCGCCTCAAACTTCAGCAGGAATGCTTTACTAAGGCTCTACTATGGGAATTTCAAGCTTGGAATTTTTAATGTTCAAGCAAAACATATTTCTTCATTAATAAAGACACTTTGCCATTGAAGCTTCATCACCTTTTGTGTTGAATGGAACTGTATTGTCATTGCATTAATCTTCAGTGTTCTTGAGAGGCAAGAATATAGAATTATCCATCCCATTTTATATTGCTTTTATTTCTTATAATTGGTTAATATCATGTTATTAAAACCTAAGTCCTTTACCTTCATTTTTCTTCTTTTCTTCTTTGATATTTTAGTTCATGAATTTTTACACTATTTTTAAATTGAGATATAACTGGCATATAACATTATATTACTTTCAGGTGCACAAAATCATGGATTTGAGATATATATATATATATATTTATATATATATAATATACATGTATATGTATCATATTTATGTATTTGATACAAATGATCACAATAAGTCTAGTTAACATCCATTGCCACAAATATCTATATATATATATTTTTCCTATGATGAGAATGTTTAAGATCTACTCTCTTAGCAACTTTCAAATATATAATACAATATTATTAACTATGGTCATCAAGTACATTGCATCCACATAGAGTCTTTGGGTGAGCTCTGGCTTTTGAACTCTGGCCCCTTATCTCATAACACCTTCAAAATTGATGGCACATTCCTTTGTTTCACAACAGCTTCCGTGCTCCACTTACCTCATTGAGTTCCCAGTTTCACTTGAAATTTGGCCTAATTATGTCATTCAGTACTAGTTTAAAATTTTTATTGATTATGAAGATACTTTTTCTTAATCCAGAGTTCAAATTATTTTCAGTACAAGGCTTTGTCTGAAAGTATTATTCAGATTCAGTCACTCTGTTTCCCAATTCTTAGGCTTCAGTTATTTCCAATTATCATTGCTCATCCTCTTGCCTCTGTTCTCAAACCCACTGTAGCAGAGCATTCCTGGTACCAGTAAGCTTGCATCTATGTCCTGCCTCGAGTGCCATTCATATTTTCTGTCTCAGGCTTTTCTTTAAACTGTGAAAGGCAGCTCATTTTGCACAGCCTGTAAGTTTAGGGGTGTTAAATACCTCTACAGAAACTCTCAATCAATGGGAAATGTGAGTTGTTGTATAAATCTCCACATTGCCCTTCAAAGGCATACTTCTGTAGTGCATTCTATGTAGTTCTTCAGAATATCCATTTTGGGATTGACCTCATTTCCCAGAAGGGGAACCAGCCCAATAACTCACCTTTCTTGACTTTTCCATTTTCCCTGTCTTACTCTCCCTTTTCCCTATCTACATCTATCTGGATTCCTGTCATCACTTCCCAAATAAGCCACATACATCCAAATATCTTTTGCTGTGAAATTTTCTCTCTATAGGAGCTTAAGACCTTACTACTTCTCTCTTCATTTCAATTAACCTTTAAAGAAACTATGTTATAGCTGATTATGTTAGGAAACATATGATGGAAAAATTATTATTGCATGCATGGGATATATTTGTATATGTGGATTTCTACTTCACTATAATTGAATTTCTATAAAATCTACATTGAATTTATATTGAATTCAGTAAAGCACTTTTCTCAGGGAAATTCACACATTACTGGGTGGATGATGGTTTTGAGTTACCACATGATGGCAGGGTCGGCAAGCATTTAAACCTTAGGTTTGGCCTTGTGCAGCACCCTTGGGAAATGTGTTGTTCTCTAATCTGTGCTGGGGATGAACAGACCATGTTGCACAAGTGTAGGCAGAAGTACCCCTGGAAAGTCTGTTATAACCTTCACCAATGCCCCACCCTCTCAGGCTAGCTGAAGTCACCTTGACGTGTACCATGATGTCAGGTTTCCTCTCTCACTGACAGAGGCCTGCAAACCTAGGAAAATGCCACACGGCCAAACCAGCCTCTTCCAAACCACTACCACTGACTGTATTCCATCACTTTCTGTTTCTATTTGGCCGGTCTAGGAGCTACTGGCAGTGATATGTTGTGGGGAGTGAGACAATTACTTGTATAGACATGTGGATGCATGGCTTGGGGACCAGACAGGAACTCACGTGGATGATGCTTAGACAGATGGACAGTACATCTGCACCTCTGATGCAAGACAATAAGGATATTTAGATACAGTTTAACCTTGATGGCTACTTGTTTACTCCTCCCACAGTGCCTCTTAATAGCAAGTTGATTTCTGCAAGGGCAATTATCATCACAACTTTAGATGACCTTGGTCTGGGTAAGTATTGGACTCTATATCAACATTTGATATCTGTCTTACCCACTTTTCTGCCATGGTATTGATATGGTTGCTTTGAAAATATTGGACTTTCCAATAATTTTTGTAATGATAAAAAGTACTCATAGTTGGCACTTTGCACCAAATACTGTAGTCTGTTCTCCCCAAAGCAGGGACTCTTTCCTGAAGAACCACCATATAATGTGCAAATGAGGAAGTGATATGCTTTCCACATTATTATTTAATCTGCAGGCTCACTTCAACTTTCACCAGTAGGTCTAACTGCATGTTTTCTTTTTCTAGAATTGTTACTGAGATTCTCTCATTTTGACAACATTGATGGGTTGAAAGCACACACGATAATCATGCAATCTGGGAGAACTTTTCTTTATGGCTTTTTTCACTAGGGATCTTTTTATTGTGTATTACAATCATGCATTGTATCAGTACTACATTCCTGCATTCTTTATTTTGATTGTGATTAAAAATACATAATATGACACTTAAATCATTTTAAATCATAACATTTAAATCATTTTAAGTACACACTTTTGTGGTATTAGCTGTCTATACGTAATTGTATGAACAAGTTTAGTAACATGTGTACCTCCATGGGAGATACCCAGAAAATTAAGTAATTCCCTGAAATGGCCCAAGACATCACTTGAAATACTATCTTCATCTAAAACCAAAAGAAAGGAAGGGTATGTTCATTGTACAGATTTAAATCTTAGCCTTCTCCATTAATAAGAGTTTTTTTTTTTTTTTCGAGATTTAGTCATTTTTCTATTCCTGGTACAGAGGGAGAAACAACCTTTCAAATGGAGATTCCCCTTATAAATGTAAAATTGCCTCAAAAAGCAAAATTAACTTGGGTTTCATAGAGTCTCATGGTTCTTCTTTTTTAAGAAATCTGTCCATTGCAATCTTCATGCTAAAGAGATATATTTTAGAGTGTAATTTGCCATCCTTCACATGGGTATACTCCAATTTTCTTATGTATTCATGCATGGAAGAATATCCTCATATTTTAAAGATTTTAGGCATTATTAGTAGAGTTGTTGTGCATAATTTCAGGCTAGGCTTTGGACACTTTCAAAGCAGTTGTCTAAATACTAGAGGCACACTGTTAGGTCCTCAGGTGAACTTTAACCTAGCTTTGGAGAAAACTGCCAAACTGTCTTTCAAAGTAGCCACACATGCATTCCTCCAGCAGTGAGGGAGAGTTCCTGTTTTTCTTCATTCTCTATCAATCACAGGTAATGTCATTTCTTTGGCGTTTAGTGGTTCTAATACGTGTGCAGTTCTATATCATCATTTTAGTTTGTAATTCCTTAATGGTATATGATTTTCTTTGGAAAAGTGTTTGTTAATATCTTTACCTATTTTTACTGGGGTTGTTTGTTATAAAATTCTTGATGTAATTTGAGTCCAAATCCTTAATCAGGTATGTGTTGTGTAGATTTATTTTTCTCAGTGTGTGGTTTGTCTTTAGGTTTTCTGAATAAGGTCTTAAACTATGTTTAAATTTTTAAGTTTTTAAATTACATGATACAACTTTTACTTTTGTGGATAGATTTGGGGACTTTATTGAAAAAGTTCATCACTTAGACAAGGTTATGTAGATTTTCTTACATGTTATCCTTTAGAATAGTTATAGATGTGCATTTTATAATTGTATGGATAATTTAGAGTACACTTTGTAAACACTGAGTGGTTGCAGCCTACAGTTCCCAGCTGGTCAGAAGATGGCTCTATGCCCGCTTTCTGACCCTCGAGGTGCACGTGTCTCACTGAGAGGCTTGGTTCCTTATAGAGCTAGTGGAGGCTGGGCATCTTCAGGACCCGTCATGGTTTCACCTTCAGGACAATGCTCAGGTAAGTACACACAGGTAGGAGCCAGACATCTTCAGGAACCAACAGGAGGCAACATCATGAGAGTAAAAGGTGTGGAAAAAGTGGGCAGAAGCTTTCTCCATGTGGTTACAGCTAAGGGTTTCTATTTTCAGAGGATCCAGCAGAGAAGGGGCTTTATATGGAAACTTGTGGAGTTTACTCTTAATTTTGTGTGTGATGTTGAGAGTGTCTAGTGTCATTTTGGGGGATATGGTTTCCAGTGTTCTTGGCACCATTTATTGAGGATACTGACTGTTCCTCATTGTGTGTCCTTAGCACCTTTGTCATGAATTAACTGACAACATAAACTGGGTTTATTCCTGTGCTCTCTATTCTATCCCTCTGGTTCATGTGTCTGTTTTTGTGCCAGTACCACACTGCTTAGGTGACTGTAGCTTTATCGTGTACTGTGAAGTCAGTGAGAGAGATGCCTCTAGCTGTTTTCTCCTTTCTCAGGATCATTTAGGTTTTTCAGGGTTCTTTGTTCTACACAAATGCTAGGATTTCTTGGTTATTGTGTCCATAAAAAAAAAAGCCATTTGAATTTGGTAGAGTTTACAATTAATGTGTACACTGCTTTGGCTTGATGAATGTTATACCAATGTTCTTCTAATGTATGAGCACAAATTTTGTGGGTGTGTGTCCTGTATCAATTTCTTTATCAGTGTTTTATAAGTTTCCATGTGCAGGCCTTTCACATCCTTTATAATTTATTTCTAGATATTTTGGTTATTTTTTGGTAAAATTGTTAAATAGGGTTGTTTTAGTAATTTATCTTTCTGGAACTTCATTATTAGTGTATAGAAAGTCAACTGACTTTTCTTTTTTTTAACATTTTTTATTGATTTATAATCATTTTGCAATGCTGTGTCAAATTCCACTGTAAAGCACAATTTTTCAATTATACATGAACATATATATATTCATTGTCACATTTTTTTCTCTGTGAGCTACCATAAGATCTTGTATATATTTCCCTGTGCTATACAGTATAATCTTGTTTATCTATTCTACAATTTTGAAATCCCAGTCTATCCCTTCCCATCTTCCACCCCCTTGGCAGCCACAAGTTTGTATTCTTTGTCTATGAGTCTATATCTGCTTTGTATTTATGCTTTGGTTTTTATTTTGTTGTTGTTTTTTTTTTTAGATTCCACATATGAGTGATCTCATATGGTATTTTCTTTCTCTTTCTGGCTTACTTCACTTAGAATGACATTCTCCAGGAGCATCCATGTTGCTGCAAATGGCATTATGTTGTCAGTTTATATGTCTGAATAGTATTCCATTATATAAATATACCACTTCTTCTTTATCCAGTCATCTGTTGATGGACATTTAGGCTGTTTCCATGTTTTGGCTATTGAAAATAGTGCTGCTATAAACATTGGGGCACAGGTGTCTTTTGAAGTAGGGTTCCCTCTGGATATATGCCCAGGAGTGGGATTCCTGGGTCATAAGGTAAGTCTATTCCTAGTCTTTTGAGGAATCTCCATACTGTTTTCCACAGTGGCTGCACCAAACTGCATTCCCGCCAGCAGTGTAGGAGAGTTCCCTTTTCTCCACATCCTCTCCAGCATTTGACATTTCTGGAATTTTGAATGATGGCCATTCTGACTGGTGTGAGGTGATATCTCATTGTAGTTTTGATTTGCATTTCTCTGATAATTAGTGATATTGTGTATTTTTTTACAATTGATTTTTCTATATTGATATTTTATCATACAGCTTTTCTAAACTCATTTATTTTATCAGTTTTTTTCTTTTGGTGGTTTGTCTCTGTACCAGCATCCTCAGTCTACCCCCAAAAGGAGCAGTCATAATCATAATAATCAGATATAAAAATGTTAGGTCTATGTGTAAACTATTGGGTGGGAAGTCAAGGGCCAATTTGAGTACAAAATAATATATACAAAATTGTTAAGAAATACCAAAGAAGAACATAGTTGTAAATTAAGAAGTGTAACAAATACAATCAGGACACAAAGCAGGCACACTCATCCCATCAACCTACTCAAATAGTGATAACTTTTTATAGCCCATTAGCAAGTACAAATAGTTAAAGAGGAGATGAGTCATGACAAGGTGAGCACACCAGAGAGTGTGCTTTGATGCATTAAAATGTAGTTGAAAGAAAAGCTCCTGGTTTACACCCAGTAGATTCCATACTTCATGAAAAATTTGAACTAAAGCCAGCCCAGGCTTCCTACCATATTAAACTATCATACATAAATTAGAGATTTATTTAACATCTAATATATTGAAGATAGAAAATTAAATCTAGTAGTATAAAGTACCATTAGGGAAAATGAAATAAGTTAAATACCTTGAAACCAGGTGATGTATTTATGAACAGTTTACTGGAACAAATTCATTTATATGGTAAAATAGAAGATTTATGAGTAGAGGTAATAAGCCCAATGAGGCTGATGATAACAGGTTGTTCAGGAAAGAATTTTAGTTCAATTTTAATTATTAATTAAAAACAAAACTGTTAATATAATTTAATGTAATTGTAAAAGATACAGGTTTGTAGTTGCAGGATATAAGCTTCTCTAGAGAATAAGCATAAACAATGCTGTAGTTGGCTTAAAAGCAGCCACCAATTAAGAAAGTATTCAAGGTTAAGAATACATTCATCTCAATATCAATATCAAGAGAATAAATCTCATCATTTAATATGGGACTAATCTTTATTTAGTAAAAGCAATACTATTCATATTGGTAGCAAGAAATATTTATCCTTGCATAAATTTTTATCAGGATGAATCACTTACTGATGGTTAACAGTAAAATAAACCCTAACCAACACTTAATTATTTATTAGAAAACTGTTAGTCCAACACAGGTGTGCATTTAAGGAATGATTTTGTAAAAGGAAAAGGAACTTTGTAATCACATGTCCTGCATGTTTGCCAGGAATGTCACCTCTAGCACTTCTAATCTTAGAGGCACTGCCTAACAAAGACATATTTAATGGCCATGGTTTCCTGACACTGCAAATGTAGCATAATCATTTGTTTTCTAAATAAGCAGCTGGGAGAATGGCACAAGGTTTTTACTATCTCTTTTCATCAGTGAAATTGACCTTCCCAATAAGAGGTGGGAGCCATATAAAATGAGAAGATCCTTTGGTGCTTTATGTGTTTAATCTATAAAATAACTGAATCTTAAGGGATAGCATAGATTTTAATGGGTTAACAATTTTGGTTGTGATGGCCCCAATGAATATAACAAGCTCCAAGTGATTAAAATTTAGACCAGCTTTTCAAAATGCTGTAGCAAGTATTGATCCAATACATTGATTAACAGAAAAAAGTACTCTAGGAATAATAGCTCAATTCAAATTTAGAATTCATTTCAGCAATATGTTTTATACCCTCAGAATTGGATCAGAAGATCCCAGTGTTGTAACTGCTGCAAATGTTTCATTTAATGATTAAAGTTCTGTGAGATATGAATTCAGACTGTAATGATCCCAATAAGCTTGTATCTATTATACACTTGTCCCAGTATGAGAGGACAAGAGAATTAAGGGTCATTTTATAAAAGAACCATCAGATTAATTGGTGATACAGTACAATTTTAATAATTTATACATATCCTAATGTAGAACATGTTTTGTTACGGTAACAGAACACAACAATTGCATCAAACCTAAACCTTTATTTCCTTAAGGTGAAGTCCTCTTCCTAAGAACAGGTTTATAATCTACAGTCTTTTACTAAGTATTACAGGTTTGCTCACTGTGTCATTTTTCACATTAATTAAAAGGAATTCCTAGGTTCTGGAAATTTAGAGAGGCCCAAATATCATCAACTTATGTATATTATTGCACCAATGCTGGCCTTAACCATGGCTTTCACATTAGGAGTTCTTCTTATCATAACTTATCCACTATCTACTCATGTAAACTTAGGCACATTTCTTATATCAGATATGCTCTGATCTGGATGAGTTTTGCATTAAAAATACACACTAATCAGAGCTTTATGGGCAGGAGCACAGACAATCTCAAATAAATAAACTAGCAATTATTGGTTTATCATTCCTACTGATAAATGGATCGTTTATACTCTCAGTTATTAAACAAGAATACCTATGACTAATTTTCCCCTCCCAACCCCTAGCAAGACTTTTTTATATTTACCTCTACTGTAGCAGAAATCAACAGAGCCCCATTTTGATTTAACAGGAGAATGAAAACTTGTATCCATTTTCCATGTAGAATATGTAGCAGGTCTATTTTCTCTGATCTTTATAGATGAATATGTCAGTATCATTATAATAAATGGTTTCACTATTATTCTATTTTTAAGGGCATTTCAAAATCCCTAGATAACAGAATTATATACAGCCAAATTACATACAGCCAATGTTATTATTCAAACATGCCTCCTAAAAATATCCTTTCTATGAATTTGAATATCCTACCCACAATTTTGAGATAATCATCTTATCCATCTTTTTTTAAACATTTTTATTGAGTTATAGTCATTTTACAATGTTGTGTCAAATTCCATTGTAGCTCACAATTTTTCAGTTATACATGAACATATATATATATTCATTGTTCCATTTTTTTCCCTGTGAGCTATCACAAGATCTTGTATATATTTCCCTGTGCTATATAGTATAATCCTGTTTATCTATTCTACATATGCCTGTCAGTATGGACAAATTTTTAACTCCCAGTCTATCCCTTCCCACCCCTCTCCCCCTTGGCAACCACATGTTTGTATTCTATGTCTATGAATCTGTTTCTCTTTTGGATTTATGTTCTTTATTTTTATTTATTTCTTATACATCCCTTATTTATGAAAAAAATTAACACAAACAATAACTCTATGTATATGTTTCAGTACCTGTCAGTGCATCAGGCATCCCACTACAAACATAAAAAGTATGTCTGACCAAAGAGTTTTTGTTTGCTTGTTTGTTTTGCTTTGCTTTTAGGAGGGAAGTAAGTAGGTTTATTTATGTATGCTTAAATTTAGTATTATTATTATCATTATTATTTAAAATATTTAATATGTTCTTATAATTATAATAATAATAATAATTATTATTATTATTATTGTCTAAGCATACACTCTATCACTGATCTATACCCTCCCCCAAAAGAGTTTTTTTAAAAGAGTAAATAAAATAGGTTTAATCAGTTCCTAGAATCATAGGAATTGATCCTACCCCTAAGAATTTTAAAATGTTCATACAGTCACATTATATCACATTCTATGGTGAATATAGTCTGTTAAATAAACTATCAGGCAAATACCCTAAAAGTGTTGTTTTATATCTTTAGTATACTAGTAAACCCTAGTTTTACTGTCATTCTACTGACCATTATCTCAGGAATCATTATTTTAAGAAAAAGCTCACATGGTACTAGTATTTCCATTCTAATAAGAAAATTAAATGCACAAGTTATAGAAACATCCAACAAGTATTTTCTAACAAAAACCACCACATCAATACTGTTTATATTAGATATTATTATTAATCTAATATACTCCAGTCAATGAACAAGTACAAAATTCTTTAATCCAAGAGCATCAACCATTTTAACAATAGCCCTAGTCATAAAATTTAACTTCCCCCATTTCCTTTCTGAGTGATTGAAGTTATACAGGGCATCCAGCATACAGTAGAGCCAATCCTATTAATGTGACAAATGTACACCCCTATGTGTTACACCAAATCTCACCGCCCATCCTCCTAAACATAATATTCATCAAAGCTGTACTATGTAGTACCATCAGCAGCTGAGACAGACTAACAAAACTCACTAAAAATTTATAGCCTGCTCATTAACTGCCCTTATAGGATGAATAAAAGCTATTACAATGTGTAATCCAATCATGACAACCCTAAATGCACTAATTTGTATCAAAAACACTGTCAACTTAACTATTAATGCCCTGTGCATGGACTGCAACAGTATCATTATCACACAAGTGAAATAAAACACTTCCTATCACAATTTTCATCACCATCATCATATTGTCTTAGGTAGTCTGCCACCAGTATAAGGGTTTTTCCTCAAATGAGTAATAACTCAAGATATAACAAAATTCATTAACATCAACCTACAAACATTAATAGTCCTTGCAGCATTATTCAACATATATTTGTACTTCTAGCTAAAATCCTCCATATCACTACCTATATTTTATCAATAAATTAAAAAATGAGATTTTAAACATAGAAAACAACTTTCTGATTATTACCAATCCTAACAGTTACACGATTACTGCCCTTAATATCAACTGTATTAGTGCTGAAGTATGGATTCAGGTTGTACAAACCAAGAATTTTCAAATGTTTAAGGAAGTACAATTTAATTTCTGAAAATATGGATTACAAGAGTTTGCACTATATCAGTTGAAGCAAATCAAACACTTTAATTAAGGTAAATACTTACTGGATTGGTGGGCTTCCACCACAGGAAGTTTTAGTCAGCAGATAAATCTTCTAGTAAACTGGCTTCAGCCTATTTCTCTCTAGAATGCTTTGGGCACTCCTTCCATATTTAGTTTTGTTATCAACATGGGATGTCTTCTTTTTTAAGGTATTATTTTATTTCTTTTGGTAATGTTTTTTCCATTTCAATTTACTAGTCTTACACCTTGATAAAATTGATTCTTAAGTATTTTAGTAATATTGATATTATGTAAAATACAATTCTGTTAAATTATTCTTGACATTATTCATTGTTACCGTGTACAAGAAAGAAATTCTGATACATTGACATTTTGTATTGTCTACTTTCTGAAGTATTTGAGTTGCTTACAGCTTAAAAATTGAGCTACTCAATGAATTGTTCATGCTTTCAAGAATTATATATATATGATGATGTCATCTGATTGGTGAATAGATTTGGTTTTAGTGTAACAATTTTATTTGTTGATACTTTTACTATCTCTCATCCTGGCTTTTTGTGGAAGTTCCAGGAAAATACTGAATAAAAGTGTTGAAAGGGAACCTCTGGGCTTTATTCCAGACTTTTATTTACTGTTTCTTATAATGCTGTGTATCATACTATGATAACTTATTTCTACCCCTATTTTCACTAGTGTTTATTCCATGAAGTAGGAGTGGAGTTTTTTAACGTCTCTCGTGATCAACTGAATAAGATGATGCAATTTCTCCTGCTGTAATATTGTTGTTTATTATATTGCTTAGTTTTATGTAAAAATTTATGACATTGTTTGGTTTAAAATGTTAAAAAATTATAAAATCTTCTGTGGAGACATTTGCTTGAGGTGCATAATCTTTTAATTGCGTGATTAAATTAAGGTAAGTAGTAGTATTTTAGGTAAATGGAGGAATCAAATTTAATAGGCTTGTTGATTGTTTTTGTGATGTTTTTGTGGGATTTGATTCCATCAGGATAGTCTTAGGTTATTCCAAGAAAATAGGATTAAGGGATGAGGGGTAGGCACAGAATGCAATTAAAATAGTGGTAAGGGTTAGGCAAAGGGTGTTAGGGGTCAGGGCTAGGGAACAGTTGCCTGGGGAAGTATTGGATGTTTATGTCATGAGTATAGGCTGCGGTTGGGTCTATGGGCATGAGCTGTGTTAGGCGTTATGGCTAGGGCTAGGATCAGAGCAAAGGTCAGGGTCTGGGTCATAGTCTAGGTCAGGGTCTATGGTTTAGGGTCTAGGGCCAGGATCACGGTCTTGGTCTAGGTAAGGGAAATGCTCAGGGTGTTAGGGTTCGGGTTAGGGTGTCAGGGTTAGGGTTCAGGTTCAGGGTTTGCGTTTGGGTTCATGCTCATATTGGGGTTTGATTTGGGGTCAGGGCTGGGGCTGGGGTTGGAAGCATGTTAGGTTTACTGTTAGGATCAGGTTAGGGTTGGGGTCAGGGTTCGGATCGGGTCATGTCCAGTTTCAGGGTCAGCTCCGGGGTTGGGTCAGGGTCAGGGTTCAGGGTTCAGGCTTAGGGTCAGGGTTCAGGATCGGGATTCAGGTTTAGGGTCAGGGTTCACGTTCAGGTCAGGATTTTGGGTCAGGGTTAGGGCTAGGGCTCTGGCTCTGGCTAGGATTACAGTAAGGGTTTGGTTTCAGGTTAGGGTTTAGGGCTAGTGTTAGGGTTAGGGTAGGGTTAAGGTAGGGTTAGGGTTTATGTTAAGGGTAGGGTTAGGGTAAGGTCCTGTTCAGCATCTAGGTCTGGGTCAGGGTTGGGTCAGGGTCAGGTTCATGGGTCAGCATTAGGGTCTGGATAAAGTCAGGTGTCAGTGTTAAGGTCAGTGTTCACGGTATGGGGAGAAGATTCAGAGTCAATGTTGGTCAGGGTCATGTTCAGGTACAGGGTTTATGATCAGGATCAGGGGATAGGGGTCAGGGTTTTTGGGTCTGGGTTAGGTATACGGCCAGTGTTATGGCCAGGGCTAGGACTAAAGCCAGGGCCAGAGTCAGGGCTAGGGTCAGGGTCAGGGTTAGGGTCAGGGTCAAGTTCAGGGCTAGTGCTAGGGATAGGACTAGGGCATAGGGTACAGGTTTAGGGCTAGTGTTTAGGGTACAGGGTTTGGATTTAGGGCACAGGTACATGTTTAGGATGCGGGCTCAGGTGATGGTTAGGGTACGGGTTCGTGTTTAGTGTGAGGGAGAGGGTGAGTTTGAGGGAGAGGATGAGGGTGAGGGTCAGGATGAGAGTGACCTTCGGCGTCAGGTTAGGGGTCAGGAATGAGTTTGTGGTTGGGGTTGGCTTTGTGTTTGTGGTTGGGGTTAGAGTTAGGATTGAGTTTAGGGTTAGGGTTGGGGTTAGGGTTGAGATTGGGGATGGGGTTAGGGCAAGTTTAAAGTTGGTGCTGGGACTGGGGCAGGTTCAGGGTTAGGGGGAGTGTTTTGGTTTAGGGTCAGGGTTCAAGGTTAGGATCTGGATCCCAGAATGGAACATGTGAAGAAGCGTACATTCAGCTAGCCTAATGGGCAAGGGTAAATGTAGAATCACTTGCCCTGAGTTCTCATCATGCTTCCTAGAGCCTGTTTCAAGGTAAAGGAAGTTTGTGATGGAAAATCGAGTTGGAGTGAGTGCCTCCCCATATATATATATAGGTATGACTGTCTCCTAAACAATGAAACTCAGTGTTCGCAACAAGATGGACGGCTTCCTCACACATTGAGTTCCAAGATTTCTTTTTTAACATTTTTATTGATTTATAATCATTTTACAATGCTGTGTCAAATTCCACTGTAGAGCAAAATTTTTCAGTTATACATGAACATATATATATTCATTGTCACATTATTTTCTCTGGGAGCTACCATAAGATCTTGTATATATTTCCCTGTGCTATACAGTATAATCTTGTTTATCTATTCTACAATTTTGAATCCCAATCTATCTCGTCCCATGCCCCACCCCCTTGGCAGCCACAAGTTTGTATTCTGTGTCTCTGAGTCTATTTCTATTTTGTATTTATGCTTTTTTTTTTTTTTATTATTCCACATATGAGCAATCTCATATGGTATTTTTCTTCCTCTGTCTGGCTTACTTCACTTAGAATGACATTCTCCAGGAGCATCCATGTTGCTGCAAATGGTGTTATGTTGTCTGTTTTTATGGCTGAATAGTATTCCATTGTATAAATATACCAGTTTTTCTTTATCCAGTCATCTGTTGATGGACGTTTAGGCTGTTACCATGTCGTGGCTATTGTAAAGCTGCTAAGAACATTGGGGTGCATGTGTCATCCTGAAGTAGGGGTTCTTCTGGATTTAGGCCCAGGAGCAGGATTCCTGGGTCATAAGGTAAGTCTATTCCTAGTATTTTGAGGAATCTCCATAATGTTTTCCACAGTGGCTTCACCAAACTACATTCCCACCAACAGTGAAAGAGGGTTCCCTTTTCTCCACAGCCTCTCCAGCATTTGTCATTTGTGGAATTTTGAATGATGGCCATTCTGACTGGTGTGAGGTGATACCTCACTGTAGTTTTGATTTGCATTTCTCTGATAATTAGTGATATTGAGCATTTTTTCATGTGCTTTTTGATCATTTGTATGTCTTCCTTGGAGAATTGCTTGTTTATGTCTTCTGCCCATTTTTGAATTGGGTTGTTTATTTTTTTCTTATTGAGTCGTATGAGCTGCTTATATATTCTGGAGAGCAAGCCTTTGTCAGTGTCATTTGCAAAAATTTTTCCCATTCCGTAGGTTTTCTTCTTGTTTTACTTCTGGTTTCCTTTGCTGTGCAGAAGCTTGTAAGTTTCATTAGGTCCCATTTGTTTATTCTTGCTTTTATTTCTTCTAGGAGAAAATTTTTATATGTATGTCAGATAATGTTTTGCCTATGTTTTCCTCTTATTGTATCTTGGCTTATATTTAAGTCTTTAATCCATTTTGAGTTTATTTTTGTGTATGGTGTAAGGGAATGTTCTAGCTTCATTGTTTTACATGCTGCTGTCCAGTTTTCCCAACACCATTTGCTGAAGAGACTGTCTTTATTCCATTGTATATTCTTGCCTCCTTCATCAAAGTTTAGTCGACCAAAAGTTTGTGGGTTCATTTCTGTACTCTCTATTCTGGTCCATTGGTCTATATTTCTGTTTCTGTACCAATACCATGCTGTCTTAATGACTGTACCTCTATAGTATTGTCTAAAGTCTGGATGAGTGATTACTCCATCCTCTTTCTTTCTCTTCAGTAATGCTTTGATAATTCTAGGTCTTTGATGATTCCATATAATTTTTATTATGATTTTTTCTAGTTCTGTGAAATATGTCCTGGGTAATTTCATAGGGATTGCATTAAATCTGTAGATTGTCTTGGGCACTGTGACCATTTTAACAATATTGATTCTTCCAATCCAAGATTATGGGATATCTTTCCAATTTTTAAAGTCTTCTTTAATATCCTTCATCAATGTTTATTTTTAGAATTTTTTTGTTGATTTATAATAATTTTACCATGTTGTGTCAATTTCCAGTGTAGAGCACAATTTTTAAGTTATACATGAACATGTATATATTCATTTTCACATTTTTTCTTTGTGAGCTACCATAAGATCTTGTATATATTTCACTGTGCTGTACAGTGGTAATCTTTGCTTATCTATTCTAGAACTTTTGAAATCCCAGTCTATCTCTTCCCTCCCCCTGCCCCCTTGGCAACCACAAGTTCCTATTTTATGTCTGTGAGTCTATTTCTGTTTTGTATCTATAATTTGTTTTCTTTTTTGTTTTGTTTTGTTTTTGTTGTTGTTGTTGTTGTTGTTGTTGTTGTTTTAGATTCCACATATGAGCGATCTCATACGGTATTTTTCTTTCTCTTTCTGGCTTACTTCACTTAGAATGACATTCTTCAGGAGCATCCATGTTGCTGCAAATGACATTATGTTGTCTGTTTTTATGGCTGAGTATTATTCCATTTTATAAATATACCACATCTTCTTTAACCAGTCATTTGTTAATGGACATTTATGCTGTAGGGTGACACCTGCACCCCAATATTCATAGCAGCATTAGTTACAATAGTCAAGATATGGAAACATCCTTCATCTTTGATTCATAGTTTTCTGTATGTAATTCTTTCACCTCCTTGGTTAGATTTATTTCTTGGTATTTTATTACATTGAATGCTATTTTAAAGGGTATTGTTTCTTAACTTTCTTTTTCTGTTGATTCATTGTTGGTGTGAAGAAATGTAACTGATTTTTAAAAGTTAATTTTGTAACCTGCTACCTTGCTGAATTCTTCGATTAGCTCTAGTAGTATTTTTGTGGACCTTTTAGGGTTTTCTTTATATAGTAACATGTCGTTGGCATATATTGACACTTTTACCACTTCTTTTCCAATTTGGATCCCTTTTATTTCTCTCTCTTATCTGATTCCTGTGGCTAGGACTTCCAAGACTCTGTTGAATAAGAGTGGTGATAGTGGGCATCCTTGTCTTGTCCTAGATTTTAGTGGGAAGCTTTCGAATTTTTCACCATTGAGTACTATGCTGGCTGTAGGTTTGTCATATATAGCTTTTATTATATTGAGATATGTTTTCTCTATACACACTTTGGTGACAGGTTTTATCATAAATGGGTGTTGAATTTTATAAAATGCTTTTTCTGCGTCTATTGAGATGATCATGTGTTTTTTGTCCTTTCTCTTGTTGATGTGATGTATCACATTCATTGATTTGCGTATGTTGAAACACCCTTGTGTCTGTTGGATGAACGCCACTTGGTCATGATGTATAATCTTCTCTATTTGTTGTTGGATTCTATTTGCTAATATTTTAGCGAGGATTTTGGCATCTATGTTCATCAGTGATATTGGCCTATAATTTTCTTTTTTGGTAGTGTCTTTGCCTGGTTGTGGTATCAGGGTGATGGTGGCTTTATAGAATGAATTTGGGAGTATTCCCTACTTTTCAATCTTCTGGAGGAGTTTGAGAAGGACTGGTATCAGTTCTTCTTTGTAAGTTTGGTAGAATTCCCCAGTGAAGCTGTCCAGTCTTGGACTTTTATTTATAGGGATGTTTCTTATTGCAAATTAGATTTCATTTATAGTGATCGGTTTGTTCAAGTAGTCAGTTTCTTCTTGATTCAGTCTTGGTGGACAGTATGTTTCCAGAAACTTGTGCATCTCCTCTAGGTTATCCAGTTTGGTTACATTTAGTTCTTCATAATATTCTTATATGATATTCTGTATGTCTATTTTATTTGTTGTGATTTCTCCATTTTCCTTTCTTATTTTGTTAATTTGTGCTCTCTCTTTTTTCTTCTTTGTGAGTTTGGCCAGAGGTTTGTCGATTTTATTTACTTTTTCAAAAAACGAGCTTTTGATTTGGTTGATTTTTTTCTATGGTCTTGTTAATCTCTTTTATTTATTTCCTCCGTAATCTTTATAATTTCCTTCCTTCTGCTGCCTTTTGGGGTTTTTTGGTCTTCTTTTTCTACTTCATTCAGCTGGTGGTTTAAATTGTTTACTTGAGATGTTTCTTCTTTTTTGAGGTAGGGCTGTATCAATATAAACTTCCCTCATAGCACTGCCTTTGCTGTGTCCCATAAATTTTGTGTGGCTGTGCCTTCATTGTCATTTGTCCCAAGTTATTTTTTAATTACAGCTTTCATTTCCTCATTGACCCATTGGTTTTTTTTTATAACATTTTGTTTAATCTCCAAGCTTTCCTTTTTTTCTCCTTTGTTTCTCTGTTGTTGATTTCTAGTTTCATGCCATTGTTGTCAGTAAAGATGCTTCAGATAATTTCTATCTTCTTAAAAATCTTCAGGTTTCTTTTGTGCCCAAGTACATGATCAATCCTGGAAAATGTTCCATGTGCACTTGAAAAGAATGTATATTCTATTTTGGGGGAGTGTAATGTTATGAAAATATTCACCAAATGTAATTTTTCTATTGTATTATTTAATTTCTCTTTTGCATTATTTATTTTCTGTCTGGAAGATTGTTCTAGTGATGTTAATGCCGTGTTAAAGTCTCCAACTATGATTGTATTCCTATCAATATCCCCCTTTATCTTTAATTGTTTTATGTACTTAGGTGTTCCTACATTGGGTTCATAGATATTAATGAGTGTAATATCCTCATCTTGTATCACTCCTTTAATCATTATAAAATGTCCTTCTTTATCTTTCTTTATGGCCTTTGTTTTAAAGTCTATTTTGTCTGAAATCAGTACTGCAACACCTGCGTTTTTGGCTTTTCCATTTGCATGGAATATCCTTTTCCATCCTTTCACTCTCAATCTATATGTGTCCTTCTCCCTGAAGTGGGTCTGTTGTATGCAACATATTGAAGGTTCTTGCTTTATTATCCAGTCGGCCACTCTACGTCTGTTGACTGGAGAATTAGTCCATTAACATTTACAGTAATTAAAGATAGATGTGTGTTTATTGACATTTTGAACTTATCTTTGCAGTTGATTTGGTATTTCCTCTTTGTTCCATTCTTCTTCCTTTTGTGGTTTGGTAGTTTTCCTTTTTATTATCATAAATTTTATTTAGTTTTAGTGACTCTCTTGTAAGTTTTTGGCTTGTGGTTACCCTTCTTTGTAAGTCTATTTACCCATTACTATAACTATTTTTATTAAACTGATAGTAACATGATCTCCAATCCATCCTACAGAGAACAAAAAATTTAAAAAAGAAAAAAAAATTCTATATTTTCCTGCCTCCCTCTCCCACTCTCAATGATTTATATGTCTTCTTTTATAATTTTGTGTTTATTTTACTTGTAATTCTTGAGTTATCACCTTTCTAGTTGTGAGTTTCTCATTTCTGTAGCATCCTGCTGCATTTCTATTTAGAGTAGACCTTTCAATATTTCTTTTAGCATGGGTTTAGTGTTGCCAAACTCTTGTAGGTTTTTCTTGTCTGTGAAAATCTTTATCTCTCTTTCTATCCTAAAGGCTAGCCTTGCTGGATAAAGTATCCTAGGCTGCATCTTTTTTTTTTCATTCAGGACTTTGAATATATATTGCCACTTCCTTCTGGCCTTTAGTGTATAAGCAGAGAAATCAGCTTAGAGCCTTATGGAGGTTCCCTTATGTCACTCTTTGCTTTCCTCTTGCAGCCTTTAGGATCATTTCTTTATCCTAGACTCTGGCCATCTTGATTATGATATGTCTTGGTGTGTGTCTTTTTGGGTTCTTCCTGTTTGGAACCCTCTGAGCTTCCTGTACTTGGATATCTGATTCCTTAAGTTTGGGAAGTTTTCAGTCATGATTTCTTCAAAAACCTTTTCAATCCCCTTTGATATTTCTCCCCCTTATGGGACCCCTATTATGCAAAGATTGGCACACTTTATATTATCCTATAGGTCCCTTATGCTATTTTCAATTGTTTTAATTTGTTTCCCTTGTAGCTCTTCTGATTGAGTGCTTTCTATTGTCCTTCCTTCTAGGTCACTAATTCATTCCTCTGCATTATCTAGTCTGGTTTGCACAGCTATTAGATCATTCCTCATCTCAGTCAGTGAGTTTACCAATTCTACTTGGCACTTCTTTATAGCTTCAATTTCATTTTTGGCATATTTTATTTCTCTACACACTATGTCTTTTAGTTCCCTCAATACTTTGATCACTCTTTTTTTGAAATCTTGATCTAGTAGGCTATAGATACCTATTTCATTGATCATTTTTTTTCAGGGGATTTCTCTTGATCTTTCAATTAGGGATGATTTCTCTGCTTCTTCATCATGTTCATACCTCTCTGGCACTGTGGTTTATGGAGTATCAGTTATCTATTTTGGTCCTTAAGGAGTTTATCTATCTAATGCCTATGTAAGAATAAGACTTAGAAAAAAGAAGAAAAAGAATTTTAAAAGAATTGAGAAAAAAGGTTTGAAAACAGTGTATAATGAATGATAGAAGAGCAAGTTGAAGCAGAATAACAATTGGGTTGAGATGTCCTTTAAAAGCCTTTAAAAAAGGAGAAAAGTGGAAAAGATGTATATGAAACCTGTGTTTAATCAATAACAGGACATCAAAGCCAAGAGAAATAAAAATGAATTAAGAAGTAAAAATTAAAAGGGTGATAGAAAATGGAACAGGTAAAAAAGATTAAAAAAAAAAAAAAAGGAGGTGCTCCGTGTTCTCCTGTAGACTGTGAGCTTTTGATGTGAGGTATTTCTATCTTTGTCCTGTTTTGGAAGCTCAGCTTGCTGTTTCCAGAGGCCCTCCATTGGCGCCCTCGTCTGTGCTGCTCCCAGTGCCTGTCAGCAAGCAGATCACACCTCCTCCCAACACTGAGTCAGGTGCAGCTCTCCTTTGCTGTGGGTGGGCGGGTCACTGCCTCTCCTGATGCCGCAGTCAGATTTTGCAGACTGGCCACGTAGGAGGGCAGGTCGCACTCCCTCCCAGCACTGTGATCAGGTGCTGTGTTCCTGCCCAAAAGGTGGGGGACCACCATCCCTCTCCTGGTGCCAGTCGCTCTGCTGCTCTGTGCTGCTGTGCACTCCGCCTCGGGTCAGTGCTCTGCAGGCGGGCTCAGGGAAGACCAAGGAACATCCTTGTCCCTGCCATGGGCCAGAACCCAGCTCCTTGTTTGTCTTGGCAGAGCAAGTTCTCTGAGGCAAGAGGACGGAAGGATCCTATCTGCCTTAGGCTGTAGACAAGTCTCCGCCTGGCCCTTGAGGCTTCTAAGTCCTTTGGTGCTGATGCAGGTTTTGCCCCAGATCCCACTTAGGTGCTAAGCACCAGAGTATATGGCAGCTGTGCCTGAGCCCAGCCTCTCTTCCCCTGAACTTTCCGTGGGTTTTCAGAGATGGAAGTATGCATCCTTCCCCCCAGAGCACATCAACAGTGTTGTTTTATGGAGGACCCAGGTTGTTCTGACCCATGCACGCACAGCCATGGCATGCAGCCCCCTGCAGTCCCCTGGGGCTGCCTCAGTGCAGCCAACCCCGTCCTCCACCTGCCTCGGGCAGCCTGGTCCTGGCCTTGGCTGCCAGCCCGTGTTTCAGGCTGGGTGCCATGGGGACCCTCTGTGCCCATTTAACTTAGTTCTGTCAGTCAAGGGCTGCTCTGTACAGACCCGAGCCTCAGAGATTCCCCCTCCATCCGGCTGGCCTCTCATTTGGAGAGGGGAGATCCAGCTTGCGAGCAACAGTCCTCCTTGCTGCTCCCTACCCTTGGGGCCCGTCCTGCTCTGCTTTGCCTTTTCTTCTTTCTTTTTTCCTTTTCTCCTACCAGATTTTTGGCTTCTCTATCTTTTGAAGAGGGCAATGTTCTATCAGAGTTCCACAGGTGCTCTGGTTGGCTGAGTGGGTCTGTGGATATGAGTCTTGGTGCATTTGTGGTACAGGGTGAGATTTGAGTATCCTTCTACTCCATCATCTTGGCTTCTTCAGTTCCAAGATTTTAATATGTGGAGAGGTATACATTCAACTAGCCTAAAGGGCAAAGGTACATCTACAAACAGTTACTCTCATTTCTAACCATGTTTCTTGGGGTCTGTTTCTAGGTAAAGGCAGTTTGCAATAGAAAACGGAGTTGGAGCAAGTGCCACCCCTTATATATATAGGTAGGCCTGTCTCCATAAAACAGAATCTCTCTGCACACAACAAGGTAGGTGAAGGAAGGTTTCCACACACATTCGGATCCCAGAATAGAACATGTTGAGAAACGTTCCTTGAGCTAGCCTAAATTGCAAGGGTACATCTAGAAACACTGACCCAGATTTTTCAGCATGTTTCTAGGTCTGGTTTCAAGTAAAGTTAGCTTGCATTGGAAAACTGAGTTGGAGCTAGTTCTTCCCCTTATATATATGGGTAGGCCTGTCTCCCTAACACAGAATATGTGTTCCCTACAAATTAGTGAAGGATGGAATTCACACACATCGGATCCCAGAATGGATATGTGGAGAATTTATTCTGGTAACCTAAAGGGCAAGGGCACATCTAGAAACACTTACCCATAATTCTCAGCTTTTTTCCTAGAGCCGGTTTCAAGGTAAAGGCTGTTTAAGCTGGAAGACTGAGTGAGAATGAGTGCCTCTTCTTATATAGATAGGTAGGACTGTCTTCATAACACAGAAACTGTGTGATCCCAGCAAGGTTAGTGAAGGATGGTTTCCAAGCACATATGGATCCCAGAATGAATCATGTGGAGAAGCATTCATTCAGCTAGCCTAAAGGGCATGAGTTCACCTAGAAACACCACCCAGAATTCTCAGCATGTTAACTACAGCTGGTTTCAAGGTAAAGTCATTTTTCACCAGAAAACTAGTTTGGAGTGAGTCCCTCCCCTTATATATATATAAGTATGTCTGACCCTGTAACACAGAAATTCTGTGTTCCCAACAAGGTGGGTGAAGGACGGCTTCCAACACATTTGGAACCCAGAATTTAACATGTGGAGAACTGTTCATTCAGCTAGGCTAAATGGACAGGAAACTTCTAAAAACCCTTACCCTGGTTTCTCAGGATGTTTTCTAGAGCCAATTTGAAGTTAAAGGCAGTTTATTCTGGAAAACTGAGTTTGAGTGTGTGCTTCCCCTTATATATACATGTAGGCTTCTCTCTTTAACACAGACACTATATATTACCAACAATGTAGGTGAAGTATTGCAACATTTGGAAACCTGAAGGGAACATGAGGAGAAAAGTTCTTTCAGCTAGCCTAAAGGGTAAGGGTCCATATAGAAACACTTACCATGATTACTCAGCATTTTTCCAGAGCTGGTTTCAAGGGAAAGGCAGTTTGTGCTGGAAAACCGAGTTGGAGCGACTGCCACCCCTTATGTATATAGGTAGGCCTGTCTCCCTCACCCAGAAACTCTGTGTTCAAACAGGGTAGGTAAAGGACAGTTTCCACAAACATTTGGATCCCAGAATGGAACATGTGGAGAAGCATTCAATTAGCTAGCCTAAAGGACAAGGATATATTTAAAAACAATTACTCTGAATTCTCAACATGTTTCTTAGACCTGATTTCAAGGTATAGGCACTTTGCACTGGAAAACTGTGTAAGGAAGAGTCCATCCACTTATATATACAGGTGGGCGTGGCACCTTAACACAGAAACTCTGTGTTCCCAATAAGGTAGGTGAAGGACGGCTTCCACACACATTCAAATCTCAAAATGGAACATGTGGAGAAGTGTTCATTCATCTAGCAGAAAGGGCAAGGTTACAACTAGAAACACTTACCCTGAGTTCTCACCATGTTTCCTAGAGCCGATTTCAAGTGAAAAGCAGTTTGAGCTGGAAAATCGGGTTGGAGCGAGTGCTGCCACATAGGTATGGAAGTAGCGTAGTTCCCCTAGCACAGAAACTCTGTTCCCAACAAGCTAGCCAAAGGACGGCTTCCACATACATTCAGATCCCAGAATGGAACGTGTGGAGAAGTGTTCATTCATCCAGCAGAAAGGGTAAGGATTCATCTAGAAACACTTACTCTGATTTCTCAGCATGTTTCCCAGAGCCAGTTTCAAGGGAAAGGCAGTTTGTGCTGGAAAACTGAGTTGGAGCGAGTGCATTCCCATGTGTATGGCAGTACCATAGTTAGCCAAACACAGAAAGTCTGTGTTCCCAAAAATCTAGGTGACAGATGGCTTTCACACATTTGGATCCCAGAAGGAAACATGTGGAGAGGCATTCATTCACCTAGCAGAAAGTCATGGGTACATGTAGAAACAATTAATCTGATTTCTCAGCATTTTTCCTAGAGCTGGTTTCAGGGGTAAGGCAGTTTACACTGGAAAACAGAGTTGGAGTGAGCCCCTACCTATACGTATGTAAGTAGCGTACTTCTCTATACACAGAAACTCTGTGTTCTCAACAAGCTAGCTGAAGGACAGTTTACATGCACATTCTGATTCCAAAATAGAACATGTGAGAGGCGTTCACTCATCTGGCAGAAAGGAAATGGTTACATCTAGAAACACTCTCATTTCTAAGCATATTTCCCAGAGCCTCTTTCAAAGGAAAGGCAGTTTGCCCTGGAAAACCAAGTTGGAATGTGTGACTCCCCATATATTTGTAAGTTGTGAAGCTCCACTAACACAGAAAATATGTGTTCCCAACAAGCTAGGTGAAGGACGGCTTCCACACATATTCATATCCCAGAATGGAGATGTGGAGAAGCATTCTTTCATCTAGCATAAAGGGCATGGGTATATCTACGAACACTTACTCTGATTTCTCAGCATGTTTCTCACAGCCGGTCTCAAGGGAAAGGCAGTTTGCAATTCAAAACAGAGTTGGAGTGAGTGTCTCCCAATAGATATTTAAGTAGCTTAGTTCCCCTAACACAGAACACCTGTGTTTCCAACAAGCTAGTTGAAGGGCGGCTTCCACACACATTCAGATCCCAGTATGGAGCCAATGGAGAGGTGTTCTTTCATCTAGCATAAAGGGCATGGTTACATCTAGAAATACTTACACTTATTTCTCAGGATGTTTTCTACAGTCGGTTCAAAGGGAAAGGCAGTTTGCCTGGAAAACTGTCTTGGAGCAAGTGCCTCCTCATAGATAGGTAAGTAGCATAGTTCCCATAAAACAAAACATCTGTGTTCCAAAAAAGCTAATTTAGCAGGACGTCACCACAGATTCAGATCCCAGAATGGAGCATGTGGTGAGGTGTTCTTTCATCTAGTATAAAGAGCTTGGGTACATCAAGAAACAAATTCTCTGAAATTTCAGCATTTTTCCTAGAGTCAGTTTCAATGGAAAGGCAGTTTGCAATGGAAAACAGTGTTGGAGCGAGTGCCTCCCCATAGATAATTATGTAGAATACTTCCCCTAACATAGAAACCCGGAATTCCCAAAGAGCTAGATGAAGGATGACTACAACACACATTAGGATTCCAGAATGGAGCATGGGGATAGCCGTTCTCTCATCTTGCATAAGGGGCATGGGTATATCTAGAAACACTTACTCTTATTTCTCAGCATGTTTCCTAGGGCCAGTTTCAAGGGAAAGGAAGTTTGTGCAGGAAAAACTAGTTGGAGAGTGTCCCCACCCACATAAATAGGTAAGTAGCATATTTCCTTTAACACAGAACACCTGTGTGGCCAACAAACTATTGAGAGAACCTTCCACACACATTCAGATCCCAAATGGGGCATGTGGAGAGACGTTCTTTCATCTAGCATAAAGGGCATGTTGCATCTAGAAAAACTAACTGTGATTTCTCAGCATGTTTACTAGAGACAGTTTCAAGAGAAAGGCTGTTTGTGCTGAAAAACCTAGTTGGAGCGAGTGCCTCCACATAGATATGTAAGTAGTGTTGTTCCCATAATACAGAAACCCTGTGTTCCCAACAAGTGAGGTGAAGGCCGGCTTCCACACACATTCAGTTCTGATAATGGAACAAGAAGAGAGGCATTGCTACATCTATAATCAAGGGCTGGGCATCATCTAGAAACACTGACTGTGATTTCTCAGCATGTTTCCTAGATCCAGTTTGCAAGGAAAGGCAGAGTATGCTGGAAAACTGAGTTGGAGTGACTGCTACTAGTAGAAATGTAAGTTGCATTGTTCGCCTCAAGCAGAAACTCTGTGTTTCTTATATGGTAAGTGAATGATGGCTTCTACACACATTCAACTCTAAAAATGTTACAAGGAGAGAGGCATTGCTGCATCTAGCATCAAGAGCTGGGGGATATCTAGAAACACTGACTGTGATTTCCCAGAATGTTTCCTAGAGCTGGTTTGCAAGGAAAGGCAGTTTGCTGGAAAACCACTTTGGAGAGAGTGCCTCCCCATAGATATGTAAGTAGCATAGTTCCCCTCAAGCAGAAAGTCTGGGTTCCCAACAAGGTAGGTGAAGGATGGCTTCCACACACATACAGATCTAAGAATGGAACAAGGAGAGAAGCGTTGCTGCATCTAGTATCAATGCCTGGGGGACAGTTAGAAACACTGACTGTGATTTCTATTCATGTTTTATGGAGCCAGTTTGCAAGGAAAGGCAGTCTGCACTGGAAAACCAAGTTGGAGTGAATGCCTCCCCATGGATATGTAAGTAGCATAGTACCCCTCATGCAGAAACTCTGTGTTCCAAACAAGGTAGGTGAAGGACTGCTTCCACACACATTCAGATCTGAGAATAGAACAAGGAGAGAGGCTTTGCTGCATCTATATGCATCTGTAAGCTAGATGAAAGAATGCCTTGCCACATGCTTCATTTTAGGATAATGTTTATGGAAGCCATCCTTCTGTTAGCTTGTTGGCAACATGGAGATTCTGGTTATGGGAACTATGCTACTTACATATCTATGGGCATGCACTGACCCAGCTCAGTTTTACAGCCTAAGTACCTTTCCCTTTTAACCTGTTCTAGAAAACATACTGAAAAGTCATAGTAAGTGTTTCTGCATGTACCCATGCCCTTTATGTTAAATGATTCAATGGCTCTCCCCATGCTCCATTCTGAAATCCATATGGATGTGGAAGAGCTCCTTCACCTAGCTTGTTGGGGTCTTAGAGTTTCTGTGTTAGGAGGACTAAGCTACATTCATATCAATGGCGAGGCACTGACGCCAACTGTTTTCCAGTGTAAAATTCCTTTCCTGGAAATCAGGTCTAGGAAACATGCTGAGAAATCAGAATAATTGTTTCTACAAATACCCGTGCCCTGTATGCTAGATGTAAGAACGCACCTCCACATGCTCTTTAATGGGATCCGAATGTGTGTGGAAGCCTTAATTCACCTAGCTTTTTGAGAACAAAGATTTTCTGTGTTATGGGGAAAATGCCACATAAATATCTATGGGGAAGCACTTGCTCGAACTTGGTTTTCCAGGGCAAACTTCCTGTTCCTTGAGAAAGGCACTAGGAGACATGCAGAGAAATCAGTGTATATGTTTCTAGATATACCCAAGAACTGTATGCTTAATGAGTGAATGCCTCTCCGTATGTTCCTTTCTGTGATCCGAATGTGTGTAGAAGCCATCTTTCACCTGTCTTGTAGGGAACAGAGAGTTTCTGTGTTATGGGACTGCACTACTTGCATACATACGGGGAGGAACTTGCTCCAACTCAGTTTTCCTGCATAAACTGCCTTAAACTTGAAAACGGCTCTAGGAAACATGCTGAGAAATCAGAGTATGTGTTTTAGACATCACCATTACCTGTATGATAGATTAATGAACACCTCTCCACATGCTCCATTCTGGGATCTGAAAGTGTGTGGACGCCATCTTTCACTTATCTTGTTGGGAAAACATAATTCTGGGCTACGGGATCTATGCTACTTACACACCTATGGGCATGCACTCACTTCAGCTCGGTTTTCCAGTGGAAATTGTCTTTCCCTTGAAGCCGGCTTTAGCAAACATTTTGAGAAATCAGATTAAGGGTTTCTGGATGTGTCCATGCCTTGTATGCTAGATGTAAGAACACATCTCCACATGCTCCACTTGGGATCTGAATGTGTGTGGATGCCGTCCTTCACCTACATTGTTGGTAGCACAGAGTTTCTGGGCTAGGGGATCTATGCTACTTGCATACCTATGGGAATTCACTCGCTCCAACTTGGTGTTCCAGCACAAAATGCCTTTCCCTTAAAACCAACACTAGGGAACATGCTGAGAAATCATAGTAAGCATTTCTAGATGTACACATTCTCTATATGCTGGATGAATGAACACCTCTCCACATGCTCCATTCTCATATCCAAATATTTGAAGACACCTTCCTTCATTTAGCTTGTTGGGAACACAGAGATTCTGGGTTAGGGGAACTACGCTACTTACATATCATTGTGTAGGCACCCCCCAACTCATTTTCCCAGCACAAACTGCCATTCTCTTAACCCGGCACAAGGAAACATGCTGAGACTTCAAGGTAATTGTTTCTACTTGTACTCATGCCCTGTATCCTAGATGAATGAAGGTCTCTCCACATGCTTTATTCTGGGTTCCAAGTGTGTGTGGGAGCCATCCTTCACCTAGCTTGTTGGGAACACAGAGTTTCTGTGTTAGGGGTAGTATGCTACTTACATACCTATGAAGAGGCAGTCACTGCAAGTCGGTTTTCCAGCACAAAGTGCCTTTCCCTTGAAACCAGCTCTAGGACAGATGCATAGAAATCAGGGTAAGTGTTTCTATATATGACCATGCCATGTATGCTATTTGAATGAATGCCTCCCCACATACTCCATTCTTAGATCACAATATGTTTGGGAGCAATCCTTCAACTCACTTGTTGGGAACAGAGTTTCTGTGTTAGGGTAACATCACCACTTACATATCTGTGGGCAGGCACTCGTTCAAACTCCGTTTTCCAGGGCAAACGGCCTTTTCTTTGAAATCGGCTCTAGGAAACATCTTGAGTAATCAGAGTATGTGTTTCTAGAAATAAAAATTAAATGTATGATAGATGAATGAACGCCTCTCCACATGCTCCATTCTGGGATCTGAATGTGTGTGGCAGCTGTCCTTCATCTGAATTATTGAGAACTCCAAGTTCCTGTGTTAAGGGATCTACTCTGCTTACATATCTATGGGGAGTTACTCACTCCAACTCACTGTTCCAGGGCAAACTTCCTTTCCCTTGAAACTGGCTCTTGGAAACATGCTGAGAAATCAGAGTAAGTGTTTCTAGATGTACCCATGCCCTGTATGATAGATGAATGGATGGCTCTCACCATGCTCCATTCTGGGATCTGTATGGCTGTGGAAGACTTCCTTCACTGAGCTTGTTGGGAAAACAGAGCTTCTGTGTTAGAAGAACTCAGCTATATTCATACCTATGGGGAGGCATTGGCTCCAACTCAGTTTTGCTGTGCAAAATGCCTTTCCTTTGAAATCGGTTTAGGAATCATGCTGATAAATCAGAGTAAGTGTTTCTAGATATATTCATACTCTGAATGCTACATAAATGAACGCCTTTCCACATGCTCCATTCTGGGATCTGAATGTGTGTGGAAGCCATCCTTCATCTAGCTTGTTTGCAATACAGAGTTTCTGGCTTAGGGGAACTATGCTACTTACATACCTATGTGGAGGCACCTGCTCCAACTTGGTTTTCCAGCCCAAACTGCCTTTACTTTGAAACTGGCTCTAGGAAACATGCTGAGCAATTAGAGAAAGTGTTCCTAGATGTACCCAGGCCCTTTATGCTGGATGAATGAACGCCTCTCCACATGCTCACTTCTGAGATCTGAATGTGTGTGAAAAGCTAGCTTGTTGGGAACAGAGTTTCTGGCTTAGGGGAACTAAGCTACTTACATATCTATGGGTAAGCACTCGCTCCAACTCGGTTTTCCAGTGCAAACTACTTTTCCCTTGAAACTGGCTCTAAGAAACATGATGAGAAATCAGAGTAATTGTTTCTAGATGTACTCATGCCCTGTATGCTAGATGAATGAATGCCTTTCCACATGTTCCATTCTGGGATTCAACAGTGTGTGGTAGTAGTTCTTTACCTAGAATGTTGTAAACACATATTTTCTTGGTTAGGGGATATACACTACTTATATTCCTATGGAGAGGCACTCGCTCCACTCAGTTTTCCATCACAAACCACCTTTCCCTTGAAAACGGCTCTATGAAAGACACTGAGAAATGAGAGTAAATGTTTCTAGATATGCCCATGAGATGTATGCTAGTTGATGAACGCCTCCCCACATATTCCATTCTTAGATCCCTATGTACTTGGAAGCCATCCTCCACCTAGCTTGTTGGGAACACAGAGATTCTGTGTTAGGGGAACTACACTACTTAGATACCTATGTGGAGACACCCACTCCAACTCGGTTTTCCAGCACAAACTGCGTTTCCCCTGAACCCAGCTCTAGGGAACAAGCTGAAAAATCAGAGTAAGTGTTTCTAGATGTACCCATGCCCTGTATGCTAGATGAATGACCGTCTCTCCATATACTCCACTCCGGGATCTGAATGTGTGTGGAAGCCATCCTTCACCTACCTTGTTGGGAATTCAGTGTTTCTGTGTTAGGAGTAATTGCCTACATATATACATACATATAAGTGAAGGCATTTGCTCCAATCGATTTCCAGTGCAAACGGCCTTTACCATGAAACCGACCATAGGAAATATGTTGAGAAGTCAGGGTAAGTGTGTCTAGATTTACACTTGTCCTTTGTGCTACATGAATGAATGCTTCTCCACATGTTCCATTCTGGTTTTCGAATATGTGTGTAAGCCAATCTTCACCTGCCTTGTGGGGAACAGAGTTCCTGGCTTAGGGGCACGGTCCTTCCTATATATATAAGGGGTGGCACTCACTCCAAATTGGTTTTCCTGCGCAAACTTCCTTTACCTTGAAAGCGGCTCCACAATAAATCCTGAGAAATCAGCGTAAGCGTTTCTATTTGTACCATCATCCTTTGTGCTAGATGAATGAATGCTTTTCCAGATGTTTCATTCTGGGATCCAAATTTGTGTGGAAGCCTTCCTTCACATACATTGTTGGAAACACAGAGTTTTTGGGTTAGTGGCACTGGCCTAACTTTACATATAAGGGGAGGCACTTGCTCAAACTCAGTTTTACAGAGCAATCTGGCTTTATTTTGAAAAAGGCTCTAGGAAACTTTCTGAGAAATCAGGGTAAGTGTTTCTATATGTAACCTTACCCTTTGTTCTAGATGAATGAACGCTCCTCCATGTGTTTTTTTGTGGGAACAGAATGTGTCTGGAAGCCATCCTTCACCTACCTTGTTGGGAACAAGGAGATTCTGGGTTAGGGACACTGGCCTTACTATATATATAAGGGAAGTTACTCGCTCCATCACTGTTTTCCAGGGCAAACTGCCTTTAACTTGAAATCGACTCTAGGAAACCTGCTGAGAAAACAGAGCATGAGTTTCCAGATTTACCTTTGCCCTTTATGCTACATCAATGAATGTTTACCCACATGTTTGATTCTGGGATCCAAATGTGTGTGGAAGCCGTCCTTAATCTACCTTGTTGGGAACAGAGTCTGTGTTAGGGGAACTGCACTACTTATATATATATATGGGGAGGCAATCGTTCCAACTAGGTTTTACAGCACAAACTGCATTTACCATGAAATTGGCTCTAGGAAACATGCTGAGAAATCAGAATAATTGTTTGTAGATATACCCATATCCTTCATGTTAAGTGAAAGAACGCCTCTCCACATGTTCCATTCTCGGATCCAAAAGTGAGTGGAAGCCGACCTTCACTTTCCTTGTTAGGAACACTGATTATCAGGAATAGGGGCACTGGCCTACATATATATGTATGGCTTGCAGTCTCTCTGACTCAGTTTTCCAGTGCAAAATGCCTTTACTTTGAATGCGGGTCTAGGAAACTTGCTGAGAAATCAAGGTAATTGTTTCTAGATGAACCCACGTGCTTTGGGCTAGATGAATGAACGCTTCTCCACATGTTATTTTCTGGGTTCCGAATGTGTGTAGAAACAGTCCTTCATCTACTTGGTTGGGAGAACAGAGCTTCTGGGTTAGGGTCATTGGCCTACCTGTATACATAAAGGGAAGCAATTGCTCCACTCAGATTTCCAGCGTAAAATGCCTTTACTGTGAAACCTGCTCCAGGAAACATGCTGAGCAATCAGGATAAGGGTTTCTAGATGTACAATTGCCCCTTGTGCTAGCTGAATGAATGCTTCTACACATTATCCATTCTGGGATGTGAATGTGATTGGAAGCAGTCCTTCACCTAAATTTTTGTTAACACAGAGTTTCTGAGATAGGGGAACTGGCCAACTTTTATATATAAGGGAAGGCTCTCGATCCATCTCAGTTTACCAGTGCAAACTGCTTCTACATTGAAACTGGCTCTAGGAAACTTGCTGAGAAATCAGGGAAAGTCTTGCTAGATGTACATTGCCCTTCATGTAGAATGAATGAAAGCTTCTCCATATTTTCCATTCTGGGATATGAATGTGTGTGCAAGCCCTCCTTTACTTAACTTGTTGGGAACACAAAGTTTCTGGGTTAGGGGCACTGACCTACCTATATATATAAGTGAAGGCACTCACTCCAACTCAGTTTTCCAGTGCAAACAGCCTTTATCTTGAAACCGGCTCGATGAAACATGTTGAGAAATCAGGGAAAGTATTTCCACATGCACCCTTGCCCACTCTGCTAGATGAAAGAATGCTTCTGCAGATATTCCATTCTGTGATCCTAATGTGTGCGGAAACCATGATTCACCTACCTTGATCTGAAAACCGAGATTCTGAGTTAGGGGCACTGGCTTACCTGTATACATAAGAGGAGTCACTCATTAAATTCGGTTTTCCAGCACAAACTGTGATTACTTGGAAACCATCTCCAGGAAAACACTGAGAAATCTTGGTATGTGTGCCCAGGTATATCCTTGCCCGTTGTGTTAGATGAATGAACGTTTCTTCACATGTTCCATTCTGGGATCCGATTGTCTGTGGAAGCCATCCTTCACCTACCTTGTTGGTAACAGAGTTTCTGAGTTAGGGGCACTGGCCTACCTGTATACATAAGAGGAGTCACTCGCTAAAACTCAGTTTTCCAGAACAAACTGTGATTACTTTGAAACCATCTCCAGGAAAACACTAAGAAATCATGGTACGTGTTTCCTTGTATATCCTTGCCCGTTGTGCTAGATGAATGAACGCTTCTCCACATGTTCCATTCTGTTATCCAAATGTGTGTGGAAGCCATCCTTCAACTACCTTGTTGGGAACAGTTTCTGGGTTAGGGGCACTGGCATACCTATATATGTAAGTGGATACCCTCTCTCCAACTTGGTTTTCTTGTTCAAACTGCCTTTACCTTGAAACTGTCTTTAGGAAACATGCTGAGAAATCAGGGTAAGTGTTTTTAGATGTACACTGTCGTTTGTGCTAGATGAATGATCGTTTCTACACATGTTCCATTCTGGGATCCAATTGTTTGTGGAAGCCATCCTTCAACTACCTTGTTGCTAACACCTGATTTCTTGGTTAGTGACACTGGCCTACCTATATATATAAGGGGAGACACTCGCTCCAACTCGGTTTTTCAGCACAAACTTCCTTTCCCTTGAAACCAGCTCTTGGAAACTTGCTGAGAATTCAAATTGTTTATACTTGTACCCTTCACTTTCAGTCTAGCTGTATGAAGGCTTCCCCTCATGTTCCATTTTTTGATCCGAATGTGTGTGCAAGCTGTTATTCACCTACCATGTTCAGAACAAAAATTTTTTGTGTTATGTTGATAGGCCTTCCTAAATACATAATGAGAGGCACTCTCTCCAACTCGGTTTTCCAGCTCAAATCTCCTTTACCTTCAAACCATCTCTACAGAACTTGATTTTTTTTCAGGTTAATTGTTTCTAGATGTACCATGGCTATTCTGACTAGCTGAATGAATGCTTCTCCACATGTTCCAATCTGGGATCCAAATGTGTTGGAAGTTGTCCTTCAACTACCTTGTTGGGAACACAGTGTTTCTGTGTTAGGTTGACAGGCTTACCTATATACATAAGGGAAGCAATCACTCCAACTCAATTTTCTGGCACACACTGCCTTAATTTGAAACTTTCTCTAGGAAACATGCTGAGAAATCAGAGTATGTGTTTCTAGATATAACCTTGCCATTCATGGTAGCTAAATGAATGCTTCCTGACATGTTCCATTTTGGGATCTGAATGTGTGTTGAAGCTGTCCTTCTCCTACTTTGTTGGGAACACAGTTTCTGTGTGAGGTTCACAGGCCTAACTATATATATAAGGGGAGGCACTTGCTCCAACTTGGTTTTCCAGCGCAAACTGCCTTTACCTTGATACCAGCTCAATTTTCTGGCACACACTGCCTTAATTTGAAACTTTCTCTAGGAAGCCTGCTGAGAAATCAGTGTTTATCCTTCTAGATGTATCCGTGCCCTTCAGGCTATCTGAATGAACGCTTCTACACATGTTCCATTCTGGGGATCTAAATGTGTATGGAAGCCTCCCTTCACGTAACTTATTGGGAATACAGTTTCCGGGTTAGGTTGAGATGCCTACCTATATACATAAGGGAAGGCACACGTTCGAACTCGGTTTTCCAGCACAAACTTTCTTTACCTTGAAACTTTCTCTAGGAAACATGCTAGGAAATCAGGGTAAGTGTTTCTAGATGCACCCTTACCTTTCAGGCTAGCTGAAAGAAATCTTCTCCACATGTTCCATTCTGGGATCAGAATGTGTGTGGAAGCCATCCTTCACCTAGCTTGTTGGGAACACATAGTTTCTGTATTAGGTTGACCAGCCTATCCATATACATAAAGGGAGGCACTTGTTCCTACTAGGTTTTCCAGAGCAAACTGCCTTTAACTTGAAACTGGCTCTAGGAAACATGCTGAGAAAACAGGGTAAGTGATGCTAGGCAGTATCTTTATCCAGCCTAATTCACATAAATATTTCCTTTCTGAAATCCATAATACCAGCAATATTTACTGTAGAGGAATTCAATAACATTATCTCGTGTATCAACTTTCTGTGAAACTATAAATACATAATTCCATGATATACCTCCCATGTAATACTTTGTTCTTTTAAAGATTTAAAAAGATTACTTCTTATAAACTTGTCAAGTTTTCTCTTGTTATTTATGGCAAAAGAAGAAGAGTGACTGTGTTTCTTAATTCCTAAGACCTAACAGATTGCATGCAATGGCTATTTATAAATGTCACTGGACTATCACCTTATTCTTTGAACACCCTAGGTAACTTAGCTTGTGAATACCCTAAGGTTCTTACAAGAAAAATCACCTGTGGGCAATATGTTTACCTAGAAGCTAGTTTGTGACTCTCTGCTTTACCTTCCACTTATAGATTCACTCTCAATTAGCTGGCATAAAATTAGAGTAATTAGGCAACTTAGGACCATAAAGAAGTGGAATAAAAATATTGGTCAGGAAAAAGTTTATAAATAAATAAATCAAGAACCACGCTGTATCTGCAGCTAGCATTCCATGGGACAAAACCTTTCCAGTGTTATTATGCCCCTACTCTTCTTACTTACTTACAGAATGATGAGAATTCAAATTCTGGAAATTGGAATTCGGATTATTTTCCATTGAATCTTTAGTGCAGAGAATCCAGCATATACAGGCACTCAGAGAAGTAGAAAAATAAATTCAAAGTGATTTTTTAGACACCCAGACATATAACACAAGTGAGCTATGGTCACTTTTGTGAAGGACACATCAAGTTTATTGAATTAAACTTAGAGGTAATGAAAGAAAGAAAGAAAGTAAGGAAGGAAGGAAGGAAGGAAGGCAGAAAGAAAGAAAGAAAGAAAGAAAGAAAGAAAGAAAGAAAGAAAGAAAGCAAGCAAGCAAGCTCTGAATTTAATGATTGTGTAAATTGGCTTGATTTATGTCCAAAATCCTTACACTCCCAAAATGCATGTTTCTCGACTCTTATCTGTGGACCTATGATTTTATTGAAAACCATGGCATCTCTCCTTCTTGTGCCACTCTTCACTTCCAAACTTAGAACATTGCTCCGCATTCAGTAGTATCTTTTATCTCAATATTTATTGACAGGCAAACTATTCTCAGCCAATTCGAATCATTCTATCAACAAAATATTTCTGTGCAGGGCCGCTGATCTGCTTGGCTCCTGCATAAAACTACCCGGCCAAAAGAGCTGGAAATGTAGTGTCTTGGTGGTTGCAGGGAGCCTCACCATCCCTCTAACCGATCACCCTTCTCTCCTCCTGTTGTGACTTTTCTCCCACACTAACCAGCACAGACGCCTCAGCTGAATTCTGTACCTTATTTGCTCAATTGCCTCCCACAGACTTGGACTTTTTTCCATATTTCTTTGTTCAAAAACTTAAGAAAGATTTCCAGTTTCTAGTTCCACATGCAAGGAGACTGAAAGTCATTACTTCATTCTAACAATAAGTGAAAAGTTTAATGGATTGAAAAATCAGCAGCTCTTCTAGGATCCATAAGAAAAGAGAGGACACATGGCAAGCTGCTACCTCCAAGTTTGGAGAGACACACAGGCAAATATAGGGAGACATGGCTTACTAGAGCAGAGACTCACCAGCAGAAACTGCCACAGGAACCAGTACTGGAGCAAGAAAACTTGGGCTGTAATGGATAGATATTAACCCAGCTATATCAGTGATCACTTTGAACATCAATATTCTAAGTGTATCTGTTCAGGGTGGGGGACATAGCTCAGTGATTCAGCACATGCTTAGCATGCATAAGGTCCCGGGTTCAATTCACAGTCCCTGCATTTGAAAAAAAAATTTCAAATAATGACTGAAAATATAAATCCATCACTAGGGGGCAGTATTGTCTTGTTTTTTAATTTACAAACAACATTCTTCCCAGTCATCTCAGGAGTAAATAAAAGAAGTGTCTTAATGGGGACCCATCCCTATCTTTCACAAATTTCCCCGGCATTTTGTTTTAGATAAGACCAGAGACTGTCCCAAAGACAGTTTCTTGTATATTTAGCACCAAGTTAGAATGAGTTTTGTGATCTTTTTATTTTCTAAAAATGCATTATTAATTTCACATTTTAAAGAAGACACTGAGCCCTAGTGGTTATTAATTCAATCAAGTGTATTTTCAAAGACTCCAATTTCAAGAACTGAGCCCAACTTAAGTTCATTCTTCTGGATCATTGTTGAATATTTCCACTCTGTAATTTTCCCAACTCTGTTGTTATGCCTTAAAGAAATGTATATCTTGTGGATGAGCCAGTGCATTTGGATTATTTTATTTTCTTTTAAAAATAATCATAATATCTGGATCACATTATGGACAAGAAGTTCGAGTTTAACTTCATCAATACATTTTATGTGCTTATCTTTCTGTACATTTCTAGCAATATTTGAGCCTTCTTAAAGTTTTACAAAGTTAAAAATTTTCTATAATGTATAATCCACTGATTAAAGGGATTAATTATAAAAAACAATCATGAATTTCACAGTAATTGCTTCTAATTTAAAAATACGTTCATTGTGCAAATCTCAACATCTGTAAAGTTAAAATAGAAATTTCCCTTTCCTTCTCTCCAATTTTACATGCCAGAGATAACCATGGTTAACATTTTGACATGTATCTTTTCAGATTTTATTTTCCTATTCACATAGAAACATGCATGTACATATATTTTAATTTAGTTTAATCTTTACTGTGAAAAATTTCAAAGTTGTGGAAATTAGAATATTATAATGAGCCAATATACACCTTTCACCCAACTTGAACTCTTTCAAGTTTTCCTCAGTCTTGCTTCATCCACACTCCCATCCACTTTCTTCCATCCCTTACTGGGTTATTTGTTAAAAAAAAACATATTTTATTAGTCAATACTTTAGTATTTATTTATCTCTAAAACATTAGACATTTAAAAACCATTACCAAACCTAAAATTTTCTAAATAAATAACTTCAATAAAATGAAGTAGTGTTCAAGTATTCCTAAGTATCTGAAAAAATATATAAACTATATACATTTATATAACAGAACTATACTAGACATAATGCTAGTTTACTGCAGAAAAATTTGAACTTTAAAAGTAAGTGGTAGATGAAAGAACATTATTGGGATCCATTGGGATCTTTGAGCTTATGTTTTACACTCCTATTAACTTACAAAATTCTGAGGTCTGACTTAAAGCTCACTTCCTCCATAAATGACTACTAATATCACCTATATTTTCATGTGTGAATTTTCCAATCCTGTATCATTAGTGAAATGCCTTTTAATGCCTTTCACCCATTTTTTGAATTGAATTGTCTTTGTTTCTTTATTTTACTGTGGAGTTTTGATATGGACTTAAGAGATGAATCCTTGGTCAGATGTGTGGTTAGCAAATATTTTCTCCCTTGCTCTAGCTTGTGTTTTTATCCTCTCAATGGGCTCTTTCATATAGCAAAAAATTTTCATTTTGATGAAGTCCAATATGCTAATAATTTTTTCCTTTATAGGTCATGCTTTTGGTCTCAAGTCTAAGAAGTTACCACTCAGCATCAGCTCCCCATGGTTTCTCCTATGCTATCATCTAAACGTTTTATAGTTTAAGTTTTATGTGAAGGTCTATGATTCATTTAGAGTTAATTTTTGCATAAGGTGTAAGACTTAGGTCAAGGTTCATTTTTGCCTATGCAAATCCAATTGTCCCAGTACAATTGGTTGAGAAGACTTTTCAAAAATTGCTTTTTGCATCTTCATCAAAAATCAGTTGCCTGTCCCTGGGTGGGGGCTATTTCTGGGTTTTCTATTCTGTTCCATTGACTTATGTGTCTATTGACTAATATAAATTTTATGTAATGGCTCTAAATATTTCCTACTATACAAACTAGTCGCCTGTCTACTGTAGTCTCCTGTTCATTGTTGTCCTCAACCAGGGACTCTTATCATTATGCTCCTGGTGTAAGTTTTTTGTTTTGGGGGTGGTGTGTTTTTTTGGTCTATAAAGAAGATATAGAGAATCTTGAATATTATTCTATTTAACGGTATTTTGTGAATTTACTTGTGAAGAATTTATTCTCTTTATTAAGCTTTTTTAGAGGGAAAGCTCTCAGCCTCACCATTGAGTATGTTAGCTGTGGGCTTTTCATATGTAGCATTTATTATGTTGAGGTCGTTATCTTTTATTCCTAGTTTGTTAATGGTTTACATCATTAAAAGGTGTTAAATTATGTCAAATGCACTTTCTGCATAAATTGGCATGATCACGGGTTCCCTTCACCTTTATTCTGCTACTGTGGTATATTAAATTGATTAATATTTGTATGTTGAAACATTCTTGCATTCTAGGAATAAATTCCACTTGGTCACAGTGTATAATACTTAAAAATGTGCTGTTAAATTCTGGGTGCTGATATTTTCTTGAGAATTTTCATCAGGGATATTGGTCTACAATTTTTATAGTGTCCTTGTCAGGATTTGGTATCGGTGTAATGCTGACACCATAAAATGAGTCTGGAAATGTTCCCTCCACTTCAATTTTTTGGAAGAGTTTGGGGGGAAATTAGTGTTAATTCTTCTGTAAGTGTTTGGTAGACTTCACAAGTGAAGTCTTCTGGTCCTGAGCTTTTATTTGCTGGAAGTTGTTTGATGACTGATTCAATGTCCTAACTAGTTTTGGATGTTTAGATTTTCTGTTTCTTTTTGGCTCAGTCTTGATAGGTTTTGTGATTCTAGGAATTTGTCCATTTCATCTGAGATATCCAATTTGTTGGTGTACAATTTTTCATAATGCTCTTATAAGACTTTTTATTTCTGTTAAATTTATTGTAATATCCCTTCTTTCATTTATGATTTTGGTTATTTGAGTCTGTCTCTTTTTTCCATAGTCAATCTAGCAAAAAGTTTGTCAATTTTGTTTATGTTTTCAATAAATCAACTATTGGTTTTATTGATTTTTCTCTGTAGATTTTCTGTTCTCATTTTGAATATCTCTGCTTGAATCTTTATTATTAACTTCCTGCCACTAGTTTTGCATTTAGTTTTTTCTTTTTTAGATCTTTAAGTTGCAAATTATTGATTTGGGAATCTTTCTTTTTTAATATAAGCATTTGCTGGTATAAATTTCCTTCTTAGTTCTACTTTTACAGAATCCCTAAGTTTTAGATGCTAGGTTTTCATTTCCATTTGACTCAGTTTTCCTAAATTTTCTTATGATTCCTTCTCTGATCTATGGGTTGTTTAAGGGTGTTAAATCCTCACATTAGTGTATCTTCCCAGTTTTTTTTTTCTGCTATTAATATCTAGTTTCATTCCATTTTGATTTAAAAGATTATTTGTATGATTTCAATATTTATAAATTTATTGAGACACTTTTGTGGCATAACATATAGTGTAACCTGGAGAATTTTCCATATGTACTAGAGAAAAATGTGTTTGCTGTTGTGAAGTGGAGTTTTATATGTACATATCTTAGTTTCAAATGATCTATAATGTTGTTCAAGCCCCCTATTTCCTTATTGATCTGTCTTGTTCTACCTGTTATTGAAAGTGTGTAATTGATGTCTCCTATTATTGTAGAGCTGTCTACTTCTCCCTTCAATTGTGTCAATGTTTGCTTCATATATTTAGGAGCTTTGATGTTTGTTACATATATCATTATAAACTATATTTGTATAACAACTCAATTGAAAAATAGGCAGGAGACCTGAATAGACATTTTGCCAAATAAGACATACAGATGGCCAACAAGCACATGAAAAGATGTTCAACATCACTAATAATCAGAGAAATGCAAATCAAACCCAAAATGAGGCATCACCTCACACCTGTCAAAATAGTCATCTAAAAGAACACAAATAACAAATGTTGGCAGGAATATGGAGAAAAGGAATCCCTCATATGCTGTTGGTGAGAATGTAAATTGGTGTAGCCACTGTAGAAAACAGTTTGGAGGTTCCTCAAAAAGCTAAAAATGGAACTACCATATGATCCTTGGTGTATATACATATATATATATATACACATATATACACACACACATACATGCAATGGAATACAAATCAGCCATAAAAAATGAAAATTTGCCATTTACAACAACATGCATGGACTTGCAGGGTATTACGCTTGGTGAAATAAATCAGACAAAGACAAATACTGTATGATATCACTTATATATGGAATCTAAAAAATACAACAAATTATAAACTGGTGAATATAACAAAAAAGAAACAGACTTATAGAGAACAAACTAGTGGTTACCAGGTTACATTGTTTGTCTTTGTGTTGCTTTGTTATGTGACTGCCCTAGTTTGTCATAATTCAGGATCATCAGGGTGTGCTTAAATAACACATTACTCATAACAATTGAATTATGCCACTTTTTGGAACTCTTAAGAGTTTCTTCACTTCTAACATATGAGTTTTCTCCTGCACAGTGAAAAAAAAGTGACAATAAATATACATATGTTCGTGTATAACTGAAAAATTGTGTTCTACACTGGAATTTGACACAACACTCTAAAATGATTATTACTCAATAAAAAAAATTTAAAAAGAGAAAAAGAAGAAAAAAAGAAACATTTTTAACACATAATAAAGCACTCTAATGTAAAACAGAAAAAAAAAAAGAGTTTTCTCCTGGATCCATCTCCCTGTAATCACTTGAAACTCTCATTTTAAAATGTTGCTTTACGGCTTGGTTTGAAATTTCTAACCCTAGTCTGTATTAACTTTTATACCTTTTCCTTTTTATAAAGTTTAATTGAAAAGAAAACTAGAAAAAAAAAAAAAAACTCTGGCAGCTGTGATACCAAACAGAATTATATTACAATAAAATTCCTACAAAAGATGAAATGCATTTTTAAACACCTGTAAACAGAACTTACCTGTGAGGTATGGTTGCTAAGCTAATGTATGGATTTTCCTTGCTTCTGCTTTTGAAGTCAATGATGCTGAACTAGCAGAGGGTGTTGTTGATGTGTCCCTTCATGGTGTCATGCAGGTGGTCCCCCTAGGATGGGATGGAGAAGGACCAGTAATACACCAGGCAGGAGATCGTGTCTGGTGTGAAAGTGATGATCATGTCCTATGCTGGGAGGAAAACAGTAAAGGGAGCATTAATTTACAGCCTTTATAGTTATGGTCAACAGACATTCCAGAATTTCATTTTCAGCAATTGATTTTTTTTTTAAGATTCAGAAAACTTAAATATTTCCTGTAAACTGGATATAGATAGTGAATGTATTAAGATATTTGAGAAACTGCTTTAAAGTAGAATAGTTACTTTGCTTTTGGTCTATAACCTAAGGGAATATCCAGAAGTCAAGTGGCAGTTCAAAAGCAAGGGCCTGATCCTTGCCTACTACATTTTTTAAATACAGAAAGAATAACTGTAGACTAGGGTGCTGTGGATAACTGAAGAGCTGCTTGGATATGTTATATATAAGTTATATTTTCAAAAATTAGAAATATCATGAAAATCAATCAACCTTGGAGATCAGTTTGGTATAATTTAATCTTTAATAATATAGATTTAGATAGTCCTTTTGTATATGTAACACTTATGAAAATAAGTCGACTTTATATAACTTCTTCATAGATAAATGATTAAAATTTTTTTAATTATTTGCTTCTTAAAAATAGAATATTAATTGCATAAAATATATTTTCATTTAAATTCATAAATTTTTCCTATACTATCTTGACTTGTTTAGATAAGTCAACCCATAGTCTGATTTATTTGAAACACTCAGTATTGCTTTTGTCTGCTGCTTTATTACAGAGCAAGAATTCTTTATTATTTTTAATAAAATATACTAGCAGGAAGCTATACTGGGATTCTTCCATTCACAGAGTCAAGCAATGATACCTGTTTTGTTAGATCAAGTGTCTAAGCCTCTCAACTTCCTAAAGATTACATGGACAAAGTTAAAAACACCATAAATGATTGACTAACAAAGTTTAGTGTGTTCCTTGATTAAAAGTATAAATATAGGTCAGTCTTAAATTCGGATGTGAAGCTCTTATGAATTACATGAATTTTCTCCAAAATCCTTTAATTTGGGTTTTAAACCCTCCAGTAAAAAAACTAGTTTGAAAGAAGAAGAAAGTCGGGAATAGATTCAATTCAAATTCTATGGGAATAAACAAAGCTAAATGTTTCAGTCATTTTTTGAAGCAGAACAGATATGTTTTCTGCACCATAAGATTTTAACATTATTCATCTGAACATACAGTTTAGACACTGTGAGACCACAAGCCAACAAACAAGATCTCAAGCAAAGTAAGAAAAACAACTGAGGGGATTTTCTATTGCAAAATTTCCCCCAACTAGAACTGTAATAGAGGAGAGCAAGTCTGACGCCATATTGGATCTGTTCCTTCAGTTTGAAGCACTGTGCCCTGTTTTCCAGGCTTAATCTTGATGGCTCTGCACCATTTGTAAAACAACTTTGCCTTTAGCCTGAAATCTACAGGAGAGCCTATACTCGGGGCTCTGACCTTTAAGGATATTAGCACTTCTGCACTTCTGCAGAGATGGCAAGTTGCAAAATAGGGAATAACCTTTGTTTTCTTGGAGGTTTACAGGGACACCATAGCCTGACCCACATGGATGGCTGCAAGAACAAAGAATGCCTGCAGCAAGAAGTTTGCACAACCAACCACATCCCCTCCCCTTTTTAGTTTGAAAGGAGCCTGATTTCTGACTTGGGCAAGATGGTTCTCCAGGACATTAGTCCTGCATCTTCTTGGTCTGCCAGCTTTCTCAATAAAGTAACTATTCCTTGCCCCAAAACCTCATCTCCAGATTTATTTATTTATCACTGTTGTGCAGTGAGCAGAACAAGTTTGGCCTCGGTAAGAGAACAAGCTTCGTCATTTCCTCTAATGTGAAATCTCTCTGGGTGTACATGTGCTTGCTTGGTGGTGGTGGTGGTGCTGGTAGGCAAAAATATTTCCCTTCTACTAGATTTCAATAAACTAAAATTTCCTGTTATTTAATTCAACTATAGACTTTTACAGAATCACCTACAGATGTGCTTCTGGAAGCTACAAAAATTCCAACAAGGAAAACAATTCTATTGTTTCCTGACAAGATAGTTTTCCTCAAAACTGAGCAGCTCTGAGACACACAGCAGGAGTACAGATAGATGAAGTGTGCTTCATTTCCCATGCTGTTCTGACACAATTTTCCACCTATATCAAAGTAAATTAAAATCGGCCTTCAATAGCAGATGCTCTGGCATGATACAACAATGTCAATTCCACTTATTTATTGAGCCAGAGCAGCTTTAGGATAAATGATTTTATACCAAACTCCTGCTTGATGCCCTGTCTTCTCCCTGGTGGCTAATTCCTTCTTCTTCCTTCCTAAAAGTTCTCCTGTTAGGGGAAGTTAGCCTTTACTGTGCACATTTGATTGGGAAGGCACAAATTAATTATGTGAGGGGATGACATGCATATTTAATTTTTACTTGTACATATATACAAGCACACAGGACATGTGTCTTGGAAGATGTCATTTCCTAATGTTGGCAAGAGGATGATCTATAGTTTAATCAATGATCTAAAAGCAGTTTTCTAGGGTATAATAAAGCAATGCCTGAGTTATAAGACAGAACAACTACTGGATATGAATCAGTGGCACCAATCAGTGGGTGCATGTGTGTGCACACACACGCCTGTGCACAAGGAGCAGCCTTGGAGACACTCCATCTGTGTTGATAGAGCAAAGCCATGATGGGGAGATGAGGAAAAATTGCCTAATAGAATCAAACCAGGACACCTGAGTAATAGGGAATATGAGTCAATTGAAGTTTCTGGTTAGCTGAAGGTCAAACAAAAACAATTTTAGTTTCAAATGTCGTTTGCTAAAAATTTTGTTAAAGCACAGGAGCCTGTTTTCCTGCCTTGCTTAGTGTCATATGGCATATTAAACATGACAGATTCATACTTCTCGGACTGTGGAATGGGAAAGGCCTTGCTGTCATATTCTGAACATTAGTCTAGGTTTTGCAGCACAGTGGATACTGAAAATGGGGCAACTTGAGTGAATGGAAATGGACATAATCTAGCAGTCATTGACTGTGTGTGATTTGCCAACTTTCTCCAAAAAGGAGGGGTAGCAAGCAAATCAGAGGAATTGGGGGTTCTTGGGGCGGGGATTGGAGTGGGCTGACAGCTGGGTGGTCCCAGATAGCTTGTTTTACTGTGTAAAATTGTGACTATGATCCAGATAGTGACACATTTTCAAATTCTTGTGCCTGTAGCTTTGATAACTGGCCAAGTCTGTGCTGCCAATTTTATCGATGGTGCATAATGAAGATAACTAATTTTCCCTGAGGACCTGGCTGTGTGACTTCCATTCATTAACTCATTGAATTCCATAAGCACACTTTGTGGTGCATAACAGTTTTAAAATATGCAGCAGGGAATTATTCTGTTTGCAGATGATAAAATGAAGCTCTGAACTGTTGAAGCCTGACTCGAAATAATACAGATGTGAAGCTACCATGATGGGAGCTGAGCTTGGGCCAAACTGCAGAACCTGAAGTGCCCAGTAAGTCCCCTCACCCAGGAACCTGGCCCACAGTCACTGCCAGGCCCTGTTCTGTTTCTATTAATGCTTATGGGAAAATGCCAGGGACTCAGGGCCAGTGTGAATTGATTAAGAAATTCAAACTGGGATAGCCTTTTGTTGGGGACTGTAATCTGGGAGTGAAACTGGCAGTGAAGTAAGGGAGGAAACAGCCCTGTTTGTAAGAATATTTCTAGGGAAGAAGGTGCCCTGATGGGCTGGCATGGGAATCGCTGTGGTTGTGAGCCCCCTGTTGCCCTGTGGGGTTGTGGGCGGGGAAGGAGAGAGACTGTTCAGACTGGTCATAGTCAATACAGTTTGTAAACAGCTGAGTTCTATTCCCTCACATCTCAGACATATGCAGTGCATGAGGATGCTTAGCTAATGACCAACAGTGGGTAGCAAAGGCCAAGAGTGGGGTGGGGAGGAGAGATGGGACCACCTCCTGGAAGAACCTCTGCCCCAGGGGACCAGGAAGTTAATGAATGTTTGGGGATGCACAAAGTGTTTATATGGCCTCATCAGGTATTTCCTACTTTAAACTGATAGTCTGGAATATATGGTAGAATACGGTGGAATGACTGCTCTTATTTTAGGTTCTACAAACTCTTAAACGGATAGATTTCTATCTCCATTATAGAAGCACTGCTGGGTGACATTTATAGTCATGTGAGGATCAAAAGAGTGAGTACTTATTAATGCTATTACCATGCTTCTACTGAATTAACACTTCAGCAACAGTATAACGGCCACGCTTCTTAACAACTGCCTCTGTAAGAGCTCTTGTAAGTCACAAATAATAATTATAAAGAAATTATTTTAAAAATAATAACAACTACAGTTGCAACAACCATGTTGTTTATAACGATGATAGTGTTATCATCTCCTTTTCATATTAAACAACACCCAACACTGGATTCCTTAGGAAGCAACACTAATGCATTTTTGGACTTTTCAAGATGTTCACCCCGTGAAGCCTTTTTACTCACATTGGTCCACCACAGCCAGAATTGCTGTTCCTTGCATGGTGGGCTGCCATGCTCTGATGTCCTGGGCTTTTTCTGGCACCATGCGTCTATAATGGGCAGTCAAGTTTCCACGTATCCACTCTGATTTCCAATAAATTGTTCCCCAGAGCCAACAGAGGGGCCAGTGGAAAAGAGGCCACAAATAAGATGGTGAATCCAAGCTTAATAACTGTTGAAGGAATGGACACACATCATGGAGTGGTGGATGGATGGAAGGAAAACGTATATTCCTTTACTCCTGTAAGGAGATTGGGGCAAGTGGTGAACTAAATCCCAAAGAGAAAAGACATTCATGGTAATAATAATGTTCAACAGTGAAAGAATCCAAACAAAAGACAAATATAAAATCTCTGGGAAGAAGACTAATTACAACCTGTTTCTTTCACATATATACCCTTAGTAGGAATAACATACTTAAAAATCTTTAACCAACCATAATTATTTGCTGGTAATAAACTTGGGATTCCTGAAGTATATTATTCATTCTCAGTGTTGAAATAATACAATCTTGGAAGAGCATTTGTAATTGAGGATTGAAAGAAAAAAGAATATTGTGGAAGTATCTAACAATTTAAATAGAAATAAGAAATGTACCTTTGGGAAAGCTATGCATAGAGAACGTTGGAGGAAATACACTGAAAATAGGCAAGTGAGCAAGCTCCCTTGAGTCTGGGAAGGTGAGTGCAGCACATTCAGAGTGTCTATGAAGTTATTACAAGTCACAGAAAGGTATGCAATTAAAGTGTCTTAATAAGCAAAATATCCTTCTTCAGGAATTTTTATATTGATATTTCTATGGTCTGTGTGGTCACAGGAAGTCAGAGTTATGGTGGTGGCTTAGAAATTCTTTTCTCTCTGTCTGTAATTTACATGGCTTTGCTACAGATGGGGCAGCAGAGATCTGTGGTAAGCTGTTCCATGGGGTGGGGGAGCAGTTAGAAATGGTAAGGCCAGAGATCTAAAAGACTTTTAGGCCCTCCCCTCCTACCTGGCAGATCTTTAAAGTAAACTAGCACAGGTATGTAACTAAGCAGATGAGATGCAAGTTTATAGTCCCTTTAGGGTTACTGCTCAGTCAAGGGATAGGGACCACTCTGGCAAGGAAGGGCAAGACCGTGGATGGGGTGGTTGGGTAGGAGCAGCTGACATTTTCTTCTGACCTGAGAGGCAGGTGTGTGTTGCAGAAAAGCAGACAGTGCTGGAAAGATGCAACAGGTCAACAGCCCAGAAGGAGCTGTCATATTCAGGGAGATCAGAGAGGCAAGAACCAGAGTTCGTGATGTCACAGAGTCAGCAGCGTGGCAGCAGTGATGTCAGTATCTGTGTCCATAACCCACCTAACCCTACATGAACTCATTGCCTACAGGGGGCAGGTAATTAACAGAAATGTGTGGAGTGTGTGCAGCCACTGGCAAATTGGCAAGTGAATATCTTAATGAAATGCACTGCTCACAGTCACCATATTGGAAAGGGGTCCCCACACTGTCAGATCCCCTTCTCATTCAAGAGAAGCCAAAAGTTAAGACATCATTAGCAATCAACCCAGTTCAATTCCCAGAAAAGATACCATTTATAATGACTACAAAGGTACAGACTATTTAGAAATAAATTAGTGAAAAATGTTAAAATGTTCTGATAAATGACTTAAAAAAAGAAAAAAACATGATGATTGGATGAACAGTAGAATGGACCACACTCTTCACTGGGCAGACTCAAGTTTGGGGGATGCAGCACATTTTTTTTTCCAAAATAAATTTAGAATCTGAAAGCAAATTTAGTTAATAATCCCAAATGGAATTAAGAAAAAAAAACCTGAAAGGTGATCCTAAAGTTCTTCCAGAAATATACACAAATATGCAAGCAAAATAATGAGGAGGGATGTTTGAATTGGTAGTATTAGGGCATTCTGGAAAAGGATAAAATAGGACCAACTCTAGGAGGTATAAATCTTTGGTCATGGAAACAGTATAGAAATAGTGCACTGAGAGTATGAATGAAATAGAATACATTTCAAGAATAGACACGGATATTTATGAGAATTTACTAATATTATAAAACTGAAACTTCAAAACAGTGGATTCAAGTACTGGAGTAATTAGCTAAATCATTGGAAGTCCTGGTACAGTGTCCTCACTTTTGACACTAAAAAAAAATTCCAGAGACGGAGAAGATGGCGGAGTAGAAGGACACTCGCAGGTCACCCTCTCCCACAAATACACTAAGACCCACATCTACAGACCCACTCAGCCAACCAGAGCACCTGTGGAACTCCGACAGAACATCGCACTCTTCAAAAGATAAAGACGCCAAAAACCTGGTAGGAGAAAAGGAAAAAAGAAAGAACAAAAGGCAAAGCAGCGCGGGATGGGTCTCGTGGGGAAGGAGAGGCAAAGGAGGACTGGCGCTCGCTCGCCGAGTCTCCCCTCTCCAACTGAGAGGCCAGCGGGACGGAGGGGGAGCCTACAAGGCTTGGATCTATACGGAGCAGACCTTGACTGACAGAACTAAGTTAAACGGGCACAGAGGGTCACCCTGACACCCAGCCTAAGACACGGGCCAGCAGCCACAGGCAGGGCCAGGATGCACAAGCTGGGCGGAGGACGGAAGTAGCTGCACGGAGGCAGCCCCGGGGGAACGCAAGTGGCTGCGCGCCATGGCTGTGGGTGCACAGGGCAGAACAACCTGGGCCCTCCATAAAACAGCAAGGTTGATGTGCTCTCGGGGGAAGGGTGCACACCCCTATCTCTGAAAACCCGGGGAAAGTTTTCGGGGGAAGAGAGGCGGGGCTCAGGCACAGCAGCCATATCCTCGGCGCTGAGCACCCAGGCGGGGGCGGGGGCGAAACCTGCATCCGCACCGAGGGGCTTAGCAGCCTCAAAGGACAGACTGAGACTGGCCTGCAGCCCGAGGCAGATAGGATCCTTCCATCCTGGTCCCTCAAGGAACTTGCTCCACAAAGACAAACAAGGAGCTGGGTTTTGGATCAGAGCAGGGACAAGGCTGTCCCTCGGTCTTCCCCGAGCCCACCTGCGGAGTGCCGACCAGGGCGGAGCACACAGCTGCACAGAGAGCGGAGCTACCGGCGGCGCAGGTAGAGGGAGAGAGCCCCCCACGCCTTTCGGGCAGGAACACAGCCCCTTACAGAGGTGTTGGGAGGGGGAACGAAACGCCCTCCTACCTGGCCAGACTGCAACATCTGACTGCGGCATCCAGAGGGACAGCGACCCGCACACCCAAAGCAGAGAGCTGCACCTGACCCAGAGTTAGGTGGAGGCGCGATCTGCTTGCCGACAGGTGCTGGGAGCAGCACAGAAGAGGGCGCCAACGGAGGGCCTCTGAAAACAGCAAGCTGAGCTTCCAAAACAGGACGAAGACAGAAAGACTTCACAGTAAAATCACACAGACTCCAGGAGAACACTGACAAACTCCCCACTTTTTAAAAAAAAAAAAATCTGATTTTACTTGTTCTATTTTCTATTACTCTCTACATTTTTACTTCTTAATTCATTTATATTTCTCTTGGGTTTTGATGTCCTGCTATTGATTAGACACAGGTTTCAAATACATTTATTCATCTCCTCCCCCTTTTTATGTAAAGGTTTTAAAAGGACGTCTCAAACCGATTAATACTCTGCTTCAACTCACTCTTCTATTATTCATTATACAATGTTTTCAAACCCTCTTTCTCACTTTTTTTAAAATTCTTTCTCTCTCTCTCTTATTATTTTTTCTTTTTTTCCTAAGTTCTATTCTTAAATAGGAATTAGATAGATAAAATCCTTAAGGAATAAAATAAACAACTGATACTCCATAAACCACAGTGCCAAAGAGGTATGAGCAAGATGAAGAAGCAGAGAAACTTTCCCAATTAAAAGAACAAGAGAAATCCCCTGAAAGAAAGATCAATGAAATAGACATCGATAGCCTACTAGATCAAGATTTCAAAAAAGGAGTGATCGAATAGCTGAAGGAATTAAAAGAGATAGTGTTTAGAGATATAAAATATGTCAAAAATGAAATTGAAGCTATAAAGAAGAGCCAAGTACAATGGGTAAACACATTGACAGTTTTGAGGAATGATCTAATAGCTGTGCAAAGCAGACTAGATAATGCAGAGGAACGAAATAGTGATCAAGAAGACAGGGCAATAGAAAGCACCCATTCAGAAGAACTACAAGATAAGCAAATAAAAAATAATGAAAATAGCATAAGGGACCTATGGGATAATATAAAGCGTCCCAATCTTCGCATTATAGGGGTCCCAGAAGGAGAAGAAAGATCAAAGGGGATTGAAAAGGTTTTTGAAGAGATCATGACTAAAAACTTCCCAAACTTAAAGAAGGAATCAGATATCCAAGCACAGAAATTTCAGAAGGTCCCAAACAGGAAGAACCCAAATAGACCCACACCAAGACATATAATCAAGATAGCCAGAGTCAAGGATAAAGAAATGATTCTAAAGGCAGTAAGAGAAAAGCAAAGAGTAAGTTACAAGGGAACCCCCGTAAGGCTCTCAGCTGATTTCTCTACAAAAACACTACACGCAGTAGGGAGTGGCAAGGTATATTCAAAGCCATGAATGAAAAAAAGATGCAGCCAAGGATCCTTTATCCAGCAAGACTAGCAAGACTAACCTTGAGGATAGAAGGAGAAATAAAGAGTTTCACAGACAAAAAAAAAAAAAAAAATTGCAGGAGTTTAGCAACACTAAACTTATGCTAAAATAAATATTGAAAGGGCTATTCTAAATAGAAAAGAAGCAGAATGCTACAGAAATGAGAAACACACAACTGAAAAGTTGATAACTCATGAATTACAAATAAAGTAAACATGAAATTACAAAAGAAGACATACAAATCACTGAGAGTGGGAGACGGAGGCAGGGAAATATAGGCAGTTTTTTTCTTTCTTTTTAAAATTTCTTTAACAGTAGGATAGGTTTGAGTTCATGTTACTATCAGTTTAATAAAAACAGTTATAGTTATGGGTTGATAGATTTACAAAAAACGGTAACCACAAGCCAAAAATTTACAAAGGAGTCACAAAAATTAAATAAAATCCATGATAATACAAAGGAAAATTACCAAACCACAAAAGGAAGAAGAAAGGAACAAAGAGGATATACAAATTCAACTGCAAATATAAGTGCAAAATGGCAATAAACACACATCTATCATTAATTACTGTAAATGTTAATGGACTAAATGCTCCAGTCAAAAGACACACTGTGGCCGACTGGATAATAAAGCAAGAACCTTCAATATGCTGCATACAAGAGACCCACTTTAGGGAGAAGGACACATATAGATTGAGAGTGAAAGGATGGAAAAGGATATTCCATGCAAATGGAAAAGCCAAAAAAGCAGGTTTTGCTGTACTGATTTCAGACAAAATAGACTTTAAAACAAAGGCCATAAAGAAAGATAAAGAAGGACATTTTATAATGATTAAAGGAGTGATACAAGATGAGGATATTACACTCATTAATATATATGCAACCTATATAGGAGCACCTAAGTACATAGAACAATTACTAACAGAGATAAAGGGGGATATTGATGGGAATACAATCATAGATGGAAATTTAATCACTGCATTAATATCACTAGACAGAACTTCCAGACAGAATATAAACAAGGCAACAGAGAAATTAAACACTACAATAGAAAAACTAGATTTGGTGGATATTTTCAGAGCATTTCACCCCCCAAAAATAGGATATACATTCTTTTCAAGTGCACATGGAACATTTTCCAGGATCGATCATGTACTTGGGCACAAAAGAACCCTCAACAATTTTAAGAAGATAGAAATTATCTCAAGCATCTTTACTGACCACAATGCCATGAAACTGGAAATCAACAACAGAGAAACAAAGGAGAAAAAAAGGAAAGCATGGAGATTAAACAATATGTTATTGAAAAAACAATGGATCAATGAGGAAATCAAAGCTGAAATTAAAAAATACCTTGAGACAAATGATAATGGAAGCACAACCACTCAAAACCTATGGGACACAGCCCAGGCAGTGCTAAGAGGGAAGTTTATAGCGATACAGGCCTTCCTCAAAAAAGAAGAACAATCTCATATAAACAATTTAACCCACCACCTGAATGAATTAGAAAAAGAAGAACAAAAAGCCCCAAAAAGCAGCAGAAGGAAGGAAATAATAAAGATCAGAGAGGAATTAAATACAATAGAGATTAACAAGACCATAGAAAAAATCAACCAAACCAAAAGCTGGTTTTTTGAAATAGTACATAAAATCGACAAACCTCTGGCCAAACGTGCAAAGAAGAAAAAAGAGAGAGCACAAATTAGCAAAATAAGAAAGGAAAATGGAGAAATTACAACAAACAAAATAGAAATACAGAATATCACACGAGAATATTATGAAAAACTATATGGAAACAAACTGGATAACCTAGAGGAGATGGACAAGTTTCTGGAAACATACTGTCCACCAAAACTGAATCAAAAAGCATCTGAACACTTGAACAATCCGATCACTAGAAAGGAAATAGAAATAGCAATTAAAAACCTCCCTACAAATAAAAGTCCAGGACCGGACGGCTTCACAGGGGAATTCTACCAAACATACAAAGAAGAACTCATACCAGTGCTTCTCAAACTCTTCCAGACAATTGAAAAAGAGGGAATACTCCTAAACTCATTCTATGAAGCCACCATCACCCTGATACCAAAACCAGGCAAAGACACTACAAAAAAAAAAAGAGAATTATAGGCCAATATCACTGATGAACATAGACGCCAAAATCCTCACCAAAATTTTAGCAAACAGAATCCAACAACACATAAAAAGATTATACATCATGACCAAGTGGGGCTCATCCCAGGGACACAAGGCTGGTTCAACATACACAAATCAATCAACGTAATACATCACATCAACAAGAGAAAGGACAAAAACCACATGATCATCTCAATCGATGCAGAAAAAGCATTTGATAAAATTCAACACCCATTTATGACAAAAACTCTCGCCAAAGTGGGTATAGAGGGAACATATCTCAACATAATAAAAGCTATATATGACAAACCTACAGACAGCATAGTACTCAATGGTGAAAAACTCAAAAGCTTCCCACTAATATCTGGGACAAGACAAGGATGCCCACTATCACCACTCCTATTCAACATAGTCCTGGAAGTCCTAGCCACAGCAGTCAGGCAAGAGAAAGAAATAAAAGGGATCCAAATTGGAAAAGAAGAGGTAAAAGTGTCATTATATGCTGATGACATGTTACTATATATAGAAAACCATAAAAGGTCCACACAAAAGCTACTAGAGCTGATTGAAGAATTCAGCAAGGGAGCAGGTTACAAAATTAACGTTCAAAAATCAGTTGCATTTCTTTACACTAACGATAAATCAACAGAAGAAGAAAGTAAAGAAGCAATCCCCTTTAAAATAGCACCCAAAGTAATAAAATATCTGGGAATAAACCTAACCAAGGAGGTGAAAGAATTATGCACACTAAACTATAAACCATTGATGAAGGAAATTAAAGAAGACTTTAAAAAATGGAAAGATATCCCATGCTCTTGGATTGGAAGAATCAATATTGTTAAAATGGTCACACTGCCCAAGGCAATCTACAGATTTAATGCAATCCCTATCCAATTACCCAGGACATATTTCACAGAACTAGAAAAAATCATAATAAAATTTATATGGAACCATCAAAGACCTAGAATTGCCAAAGCATTACTTAAGAGAAAGAAAGAGGCTGGAGGAATAATTCTCCCAGACTTCAGACAATACTATAGAGCTACAGTCATCAAGACAGCATGGTATTGGTTTCAAAACAGACATATAGACCAATGGAACAGAATAGAGAGCCCAGAAATGAACCCACAAACTTTTGGTCAACTAATCTTCGACAAAGGAGGCAAGAATATACAATGGAATAAAGACAGTCTCTTCAGCAAATGGTGTTGGGTAAACTGGACAGCAGCATGTAAAGCAATGAAGCTAGAACACTCCCTTACACCATATACAAAAATCAACTCAAAATGGATTAAAGACTTAAACATAAGACAATATACAATAAACCTCCTAGAGGAAAACATAGGCAAAACTTTATCTGACATACATCTCAAAAATTTTCTCCTAGAAGAAATAAAAGCAAGAATAAACAAATGGGACCTAATGAAACTTACAGGCTTCTGCACAGCAAAGGAAACCAGAAGTAAAACAAGAAGAAAACCGACGGAATGGGAGAAAATTTTTGCAAGTGAAACCGACAAAGGCTTGATCTCCAGAATATATAAGCAGCTCATACGACTCAATAAGAAAACATAAACAACCCAATCCAAAAATGGGCAGAAGACCTAAACAAGCAATTCTCCAAGGAAGACATACAAATGATCAAAAAGCACATGAAAAAATGCTCAATATCACTAATTATCAGAGAATTGCAAATCAAAACTCCAATGAGGTATCACCTCACACCAGTCAGAATGGCCGTCATTCAAAAATCCACAAATGACAAATGCTGGAGAGGCTGTGGAGAAAGGGGAACTCTCCTACACTGCTGGTGGGAATGCAGTTTGGTGCAGCCACTATGGAAAACAGTGTGGAGATTCCTCAAAAGACTAGGAATAGACTTAACTTATGACCCAGGAATCCCACTCCTGGGTTTGTATCCAGAAGGAAATCTACTTCAGGATGACACCTGCACCCCAATGTTCATAGCAGCACTATTTACAATAGCCAAAACATGGAAACAGCCTAAATGTCCATGAACAGGTGACTGGATAAAGAAGAGGTGGTATATTTATACAATGGAATACTACTCAGCCATAAAAACCGACAACAGAATGCCACTTGCAGGAACATGGATGCTCCTGGAGAATGTCATTCTAAGTGAAGTAAGCCAGAAAGAGAAAGAAAAATACCATATGAGATCGCTCATATGTGGAATCTAAAAAACAAAAACAAAAACATACAACAAACAAAAACAAAGCGTAAATACAGGACAGAAATAGACTCACAGACAGAGAATACAGACTTGTGTTTGCCAGGGGGGTGGAGGGTGGGAAGGGATAGACTGGAATTTCAAAATTGTAGAATAGATAAACAAGATTACACTGTATAACACATTGAAATATACACAAAATATTATGATAACTCAGAGAGAAAAAATATGTTATGACAATGATTGTGTTTATGTCCATGAATGACTGAAAAATTGTGCTGAACACTAGAAATTGACACAACATTGTAAAATGAGTATAAATCAATAAAAAATGTTATAAAGAAAATCCATAACAGGAATTTGTTGAATGCCTAATATGTGCTAGTCACTGTATTAAGTGTTGTACATATATGTGTATGTGTGCGTGAATGTGTGTGTGTGCATTATTTAATCACCCCAACAATCCTTATTCTTATCTCCCTTTTGTAAATTAAAATTCTGTAGCTTAAATATGGTAAATGATTTGCCCAAGCTCTCATTGCCGATAAGAGGCCACTGTGGGACTCAGATGTAAGACCCTATCTCTCTGAATCCATGGTCTTCTAAGAACAGAGACTCTCTTTGGGTCCTAAGGCACAGGGTTACATAATGTTTTAAGAGACACTTGTCTAAAATAATAACTACAGAGGTTTTGACTTACTGTTCTCTTCCTAAAAATGAGAAAAGCAGATTTTGGCTAAGGTCACACTGTCCATTTGATTTTCACATAATCCCAATCCCATATCAAAGTGGACACTCCAGTGTTATCTGCAATTTCTGCACAGTTCAAGGAGCTTACTGTATTCACTTTCTGTTGCTGCTGTAACAAGTATCCCCAAACGTCATTGTAGTAGGAAGAAAAAAGAAAAAGTCTCCACGAAACAACTCAAATTTAACCTCGTAGGGTTGTTGAACACAGAAGCCTGCTGAAGTCAAGGTGTTGGCAGGGCTGTTTCTGAAGGCCCCAAGAGAACCTGTATCTTTTTTTTTTCTGGCTTCCAGAGGCCACCTGTGTCTCTTGGCCTGTGACCTCTTTTCTCTCTCTCAAGGTCATCACAGTTGTGTGCCTCTGATTCTGATTCTGTGGTCGCATCTCCTCTCCTCTCTCCCCTCTTCTGCCTCCCTCTTCCTCCTTTAACGACCCTGGTGATTACACTGGGCCCACCTCTATAATGCAGCTCATCTCTCTTAGAGTCAGCTGGTTAGCAACCTTAACCACATCTGCAAACATAGGCTCCCTTTGCCAGGGAGCATGACCTCTTCATATGTTCTGGGGATTAGGACATGGACATCTTTGGGGGGAACATTTTTCTGCCTACTACACTAACCTTTTTAAGATAATTTCTGGCTTTGAGTATCTGTTCTCATGAAACTTGATCTCTCTTCTATCTTGTCTTCCAAATCAGCATTCTGATCCTGGCCAAACTAACTGCAGTGCTCACCATTCTCTGTGGTGTCCCCCAAAACCACTTACACAAGTAGGCCTTACTGATGTTTGGAGCATGGAGGAGAAACTCAAACAACTTGAAATTTGAAATAAAAAACCTCCATCATTTTAAAAACTTCCGTGCCACTATAAAAAAAAAATTATTTTTTAACTTCAATTTTTAATTTTTAAACTATTTTAAACTTTGTTACTTTTTAAAAATTTATTTATTTTTCTTATCATCCTTCATTGTAGGCTCCAGAAACCTGGTGTTCTGCCCACCACATCCAACTTCCCTTTCATTGTTTCTCCTCCCTTCCCTAACCTTCCTTCTCCCTTATTACCAAGTTTCTGTCCATTCTTTTTATAGGGCAGTTAAATTCTTTTTTCTTTCTTTCTTTCTGTTTCTGCAGAGGGAACTCCTTTGGGTGTCAGTGTGTCCTTCCGCATTTCTTCACAAGGGCTTCCTCTTTCAGCTTCAGTATGAATTACCGGGGTCTGTCTCTAAACAAAGAAATTTCCTTTCTCCCCCAGCTCACCACGCCACTCAAAAAAAGATTCTGATCTTTGCTGTGAATGAATCTTTTTTTCCCTACTGTGCAGTAGACAACACTTACCCTGAGCTCACAGTCTGATTTTTCCAGAGGAGTAAAAGTAGGTCATGTGAAAATAATACTATTTGTCTGTGTGAAAAGAAATAGATCAGATAGAGGAAATACTTATCTCGGATTACTCAAAATCATTTCCTGAAGGAAATAGGTTAATTATTTAACACTAAATTTTGATGAATCTGGTTGTCCATGAGCTATTTTAACCAATCAAGGAGAAGGATATATTTCCTAAATTGGTACTGAGAAACTCCTGTGAAATGAAACTTGCTCACTTGAACTAGTTTAAAGTAAAGGATGCATTATAGTATCTGTGGTCTGTTTATACCTTCGCTTATGTAAGCACATTGTTGTAGGTTCCAGTGAGCTGAACTTTGCCGCCATGTATTTCTACTATGGGCTAAATTATTTAGGGAATATGTTTTGAATTATGTTTCCCTTGTTTGAAAACCAGGAATGTTGAATGGTAGGTAAGTTCGAGGGTGGCTTGTGTTTTCCTCACTGCCTCTTCACTTTGTATAAGGTTCCAGTTTCCTCCTTACTTTTTCGTATAAACTCCTAACATACCAAAGATCTATCAGTTACTCTTGCTGTGCCAAAACTATACCTACCCTCAAAAATACATAGGAAGGGAAAAGAAAACTTATCAAATTTAGTGACTATTTTCATGCTATTTAAATATGTCCAAAGGAACATAATGAAATGAATTCACCATAACTCACCAGCCTCCACCTCCCAATTCCATGCGGGGTTCTTGAGTAGAATTCTGGAAGGAAATGAAGCAGAACAGTGATGCTGTGATCCAGGGTCCCTCTGGGGTCTCCCCAGCACTTGGGTCAGCACCTGGTATATAGTAGGTCTCAGTCCGAGCCAGCTGAGTGAGTGAATGAGTCACAGGCATTGAATGCATAACATCAGTGAATTAACAGCATTCTTTGTAGGACTCAGAGAATAAGCTGAGTGCCCTGTGGCCTTCCCAGCCTCACATATTATTTTGATATTGGGGTCATTTCTGGGAATTTTATTCTGTACTTGACAAAAGGCTAGTACAATTCCAGGGTTAAGCAACTTGCCTTGGAGAAATTTTATGATAAAATATTAAGAAAAATAGTTAAATGACATAGCATTGTCCTTTGGTGTTTAGATAATGTATGGCTTTAATTTTCTTACTTTATATGTTTTCTACCTTTTCCACCGTGGGTATGCACTACTATAGAGTAAGAAAAAGCAAATGTTTAAAAGACAAAATCTCTCTTCTCCAGATATGATTTGGTTAGAGGGTGAGTCAGAGACATATAATAAGAGAATCTTAAATACAGCTGTCCCTCATTCACTGTTTAAATTCAGGAACAGGAAACTCAGGAATGAAATAAATTCAGAGAATCAAAGATACTTGTATTCAAGATTAGCAAGTGGGAGTGTCCTCAACAGAAATGGTGATTATCTATAGTGCAGAGATTAAATGTGATAATGAAGGTACAAAGAAAACATGAGGTAGAAAGTGCCACGTGGCAAGTACTGAGTAAAAGGCAATTTACTATGATTGTGCTAATATGTGTGGTCAGTTCCCAAACAAATGATTGTGTAACCCCTGCTAGAGGGAGAAAGCTTCCAGCCTTGTCCGGAGAGGGGGGAGGATCCAGTGTCTGTATTTTTTAAAATGTCTACAGGTGCTTCTCATGTGCAAATTGATATCCCTGCATGAGAATCATAACCCAACAGAAAACCCAAAAGACCAAGGGCAATGATGGGTAGACGACAGCCCAAGCTTTTCTGCCACAGATGAGTTGTTCCACTCAGGAAGACTAAGCAAGAGGCTCAGGGTCTTAGCTAAGAAGGACAAGCCAGTCGGGACTTCTAATACGACATAATGCCATTGGCGGGGGAGGGCAGTTCAGCACAAGAAGGGAGCACCAGATGAGTTAGCATGGATGTTCCATCCTGGATCCAGTGATGGATTTGGGTCCCGTGGCGTAAAAGCCCTTCTTCCCTGGGGCATGGACCTGATTCCACAAGAGGCTGAGACAGGAAGTATGAAGCAGAAAAAAATTCCCCCAGGAGACTCCCGAGTCTGGGTGCTAGGAAGGGTGATGGACGAGCGTGGTCCCAGCACCACCTGCACTGCAGGGCCCCGAGTGGCTGTGGAGCTGTGCGCTCCCCGGCGAACCTCAGACCTGACTGCAGCACTCCAGGCTGCGGCCTGGGGGAGCGGCTTCAGCATCAGGCAGTCCCCGTCATTCTCGTAGGTGCTGCAGTGACCCCCACTCCTGTGGCCACAGTGTTCCCAAGCCAAGGGTCTAAGTTACTTCAGCCCTATTTACAGGTGGTGATAGCCGGTTAGCCTGTGCTGCTAAAAAGGAAAATCCCACATGGGGTTTTGTTGTGTTAGGGGGTTTGCTAATACCTTGCCTGCTTTAAATCATTTAATCCTTACAGCAGTGTGGGCAGTGTAAGTTTCACCTCCCCGTTTTATTTCAACGTTTTTGTTGGAAATATAGTTGGTTTACAATATTGTGTTAATTCTTGGTGTACAGCATAGTGATTCAGTTATATATATACAACCTTTTCATATTCTTTTTCACTATAGGCTATTACAAGGTATTGAATGTAGTTCCCTGTACTATACAGTAGAACCTTATTTGTTGCAAAAATTTCTAAAAAAATTATTTGCAAACTAAATCTAGCCATGTATATGACAGAGTTGAGTTTATCTCAGGATTTAAATGGGGTTTTGGTCTCCAGGATCTCTTTATCAATTTATCATAAGTAAAGAGCCTGTGGACCCTTTCTCAGAAAAATGTTTTAAAAATCATAAGATTTAGAGAGTAAAGAAGGAAGATAATTATACTGAAAAGCAGATATCAAAATATAGAAGTGGACATTTGTGATACAGTAATATCTGAATTGTTGGAAGAACTTGTTGAATAAGAGGATCCAGTGGCTGGTCTACTAACCGCAACATTTTGCCACAGCAGTGAGTGTAAATCATCTTCTGAGATCTGCAACAATTGCATTTTGAATGTAAATAAAGTTAAATAACAAATAAGCCATGAAGTGTGGATTCAGATTCAGGGGTATCTCGAGTCCATATCCCAACCTCTTCCCAGAGCTCCCTGCTCTTCCCCTAATGTCATTGAAAGAAGTGGGGAAAGTTTGTGACGTGAAGGGCATGTTCCATTGCAAAGAAATCTCGTGGCAAACCTGGGAGCATGGCCATTGAAAGGTTAACGCTGAGATCAGAGGCCGTGGGAAACATAGCAGGGGCAGCTCTTTACAAGTCACATCGTATACTCTGTGTGTATCCATGTGTGTGTGCATACAGATGTGGGTGCAGATACGGTGTATACACCTGCCTTTTGTGTGAAGCCTCCTCATTGTCTAAATTTGAAATCCTTCCAAACGTGCAGTGCTGTCAGCCGAAGCTCAGCCAGACGCTAAGTTGTCTGTTGTTGCTCTGTCTCTTCTGCTGAGCTCCACGAGTAAACCACGCACCAGCTGTAGCTTTCAGGGACAAAAGCTCTGTAGGCTACAGGTGTGTGCCTTGTTTCACTGCGAACTCCAATTTCTTTTCAGGACAAATTGCCATTTGAAAAAAGAGGAAGCATTCAGTTGGCCCACAAGCCTCTGAGTGAGGAAAAAAGATAACCTTAGAGACAGCTCTGTGGGACAGCATCCAAGAGGGGTTAGAGCACTGGGCTGTGAGTCGAGGCTGTGTTTCTTCCAAGCTCTGTGCTGACTTTGAGGCGGCATGTCACTTCTTCGGCCCTTGATTTGTTCAGCTTAAATTAGGTTCTTGGACCTGTTTGATCCAATGTTAGAGTATCAGTTTTCTGCTCGGTGACCCTCCATGGCTCCCCAGTTCCTTCAAGGGGAAAAATGCCCACATCCTCACTGTGGTCTCTTAGGCTCCACCCCTAAAACCACCACTTATTTCCTGTTTGCTCTGCCCACACCAATCTCCATGCTGTCTGTCCAGCATGAGGGACCTCCAGGCCTGTCATCACCGTTCCCTCTGCCCCTCCTCTGCCCACCCCTTTGCATCCTTCTTTGCCTTATTGAAAGGTCACTGCCCTATCCCCACTCCTCCCTACCACACATTCCTCGCCCTCCTTTATTTTCCTCCGCAGCACTTATCACCAGCTCACAGACCCTGTCTTTCTTTCTTTTACTTATTTTCTCTGATGATTTTCAGACTGGAAAGGCCATGGTGGATAATAGCAGAGAAATGGGAGGAAAAAAGACAACTGAGGGAAGGTATCTTCTAAAAGCTAAAATGCCCACCTGAACAGGAGGTAGGAGACAAAGTAGTAGTCATTACAATTTTGGTAAACCCAGGTACATAGTCAGGACTAGTTTTCACAATATTTGGTGGTAGGGAGGGAGCAATAAAAAGAAATTTATCCTGAAAAGAAGAAATTAAACTCTTGGGAAGATGATGTGTTCAGCTTGAAATGTCAGTAATACTTTTATGACCTTGGTCTGATAATATCCTGCCTTATAATTTGAACTGTTTGGCAGCTGGGTCATGAATCTAATGATGCCACAGTTTCAGGAGCAGAACAGACCACCCCATGATGAGAACGGGACAACCATCTGTATCCCATGGGCAAACTGGGATGATTTTATGAATACCTTGTAATAAGTAAGTCATCAGTGGAGATTTTGGTGCTGTCAGTTATACTAGAGTACGTTTTGGGTCCCAGAAGCATCAGTTACTGAGCCAAACAATGACCTAGCATACCGAAACGGAGCCTGCTTTTCTCCATTAGATACAATTATGCAGTCAGGCTTTCAAATAGGGTGCCTTTGTCAATATTTGTGTTGTACAAAGCTGAAGATTTACTGCCAAGGAATGAAATGGAATACTCATTCAGGTACGTCTCCACCATTGATTCTCAGAGCCTTCTGGTCGTGTCGTCTAAGGATGAACTCAGAACCGTTACTAGATGTGACTCAGCTTGGGCTGTAGTCCGTGTGGCACAGCTGTTGGCTGATATCCTTCTAAACAGTCATGTGAGCCAGCCAGACTGTGCAGAAGCCCACAAGAGCATCATGCCTCATGGTAGCAAAGTTCACAGGGTCACCTTTTCCACACATCACATCTGCCTTTGACACTGTTCCTATTTCTTCAGGCCGATGGTCTCTGCCTGGTTCCTAGAGTGACCTCATGGCACATCTCTGGCTTGAATTCAGGATGAATTTACTGATCTGGAATATCAGTTGAGCACAGATCCCCTCCTCCAATGTCTTTGTCCATTTCTGTACATTTGCTTGGGCTTTGTTTCTCTTTGGTTGAACTTGGTTTTGAGCTCTCACCTACCTTTCAGTTGCCTTTAAATGGCTGCATCTCAAAATAGATTTCCATAGGAAAAGTCATCTTTTCTATTATGCGTGGTGAACTTTTATGTACTAGAAGGCTGATGATGTACACGTTTTGTATCTGAGCCCTTTCAGCTCACCACTGCCTTGAATTAGTTTTTTTTTTTTTTTTTTTAAGCTTAGGAGAACAGGAAAGGATTTTGGCCAATAGGCTTTGCATTTATGCATGGGGTTTCATGTTTGAAAATACACTGTGCTTCCTGTTTATAAGTCTACAGATAGAGGGAGATTTTTTGTTTTTTGTTTTGTTTTGTTTTGTTTCTAAATCGCATTCTATATAAAAAATAATTGCTTTTAAAAATATACATTATACATGGAAACGTATCTGTTTCCTTCAGTGAGTGAAAGGTCATCTTGTGGCGTCTTCAGTCAGCGATCTTTGTGGCCTGATGTCTGATTTTAGTTTCATCTTTGCTTTTGTTGTGTTTCATGGCCAGGTTCCATTAAGGGTGCAGCTGCAGTCCCTGGTGTAGAAGTTATGTTTGTTTATTCTGCTTATTTTCAAAAGGACTATAAGCCAATGACCTGTAATTCCAAGATGAGTCATAATTGTAAATATTCCTTATTGGGGCTATTATCAGCATTAATAACAACATTCTGGGGGAAGCATATAATTTTTTATTTTAACACACACAAAAAAAGCCTTGGAAAAAAGCTATAGTTCTAGTTAAGTCAAATAAAGGGCAGTGAAAGGAAAAGTTGTACACTTTGGGGAGAAATTGATAGGACTTTTAGAACTTTATAGTCTCATTAAAATACCAATTAAATAATTCAGCCTCCCCCGAGCCTGCATAAAAGGATGGAGTAACAGATATTCTAGACAGATTTTTCAGACTTATTAGTTTTCCTATTATCTAAATATTCCCTAATGAATTAGAAAAATTAATCCATTTCTGAGAGTAGGCAGTCTGTTACTCTGTATTCAATGCTAGAAGTAAACTTTTTTTTGTTCTTTTGTTTCGTGGGAGATAGAATTTCCAAGTGCTTTTTGAATTATTTTTGTTCCTCTAAAATAAAGTGCCTTTGGTGGTGATCTCCTGACCATAGTTTCCTCTTCTCAGTTTTCCCCATGATCATTAATGACACCCCACCTGCCTTTTTAGTTATGCCTCTTAGCTGCTGAAGTGAACAGCTTCTGACAGATGACCCAGGAGCCCTCCACCCCTACTTAGGTTTTGCACCCAGCCACTAACCCTAGTCTTCTTCACCTGAAGTATCTTTCTCTGCTTTTGTGCCTGGAAGGACTCTTGCCAAGCCTTGGCAGGAACCCCTCCACTTTTTACAGATTTTCTGCTCTCCTCTCTAGGCGTTAATTGCACTTGATTCTTGATGGTGTGTGATCGTGTCCGTGTCCATTGTGCTCCCCGGCTGGACTGATCCTGTTGGAGGCATTAGTCAGGTTTCGCATCTTCCACTCCATGTTCGGAGCACTGCGACCTGGACCCTGATCCTCATAAGTGTTTAAGTGACTTGAGCTTGGGGTTTCAACACACTCACATACAACTGTTAGATGAGTTTGCCGTAACATTGCCCCAACGGCCCCCACAAGGTTCAATATGGCATATGTTTTTTTCTGAGTGAAATTTCTCTTTTATTTGTTTTAGTGAATTTCCCATCATCTTTGAGATTATTAGAGTAACCCTGAATTGTTAACCACAATAGCTCTACCCCCACCAGTGAATGATCCTGCCGTCTGAGAACTCAGACATGGGACATAAGAGAAATAATCTATCAGTCTTAAAATCTGGAAGCCATAAGATACCATTTTGTACTTAGAGCACCCACAGCACAAACACCAGTCTCTCAAGAATTTGGCGCTTCCTTCCCAGAGGGTGGGTGCCGTAAATGAAATGCAGTGAGTGATGAAGTGAGAGCTCTTTGTCTCTGGTACTGCCTTTTCCACCCTTGCTGTGTTAACTTGATCTTCCCTTCATTTATTATGTTCTCCATTTAATTTACTATGGTCAATATCAGTTGTTCTTCAACATCTCCCTGCACCCACCCCCTTCATTCCCTCTCTCTCTAGTGCTATCCCACCCATGCTTCTCCTGAGCTCTCCAGGGCAAGGCCTGTCTCCCCCTCGCCCTCACCTCTGCTCTGTCTGCCCACCACATGCACTGACATTTCCTTGTCTCTGAGAATGAACTTTCCAAAATGGCAGCTGAGTAACTGGGGGGGAATTGTAGACCTGTCATCTCTTTTCTCATTCATTCATTTATCCATCCAACAAATATTGAGCACCTGCTATGCCAAGAACTGTATCAACTCCTGGGGAGACCAAGACAGGTAAGACATGGTGTCTGCACTCCCCAGGCCACGAGGCTTGGCGAGTAGTTGATGGATTGCTAAGCAGGTGAACACAAATTGGACTTCCTAGAGCTGGAGATATTTGAACTGAATTTTGAAAGGTGAATGGAAGTTAGCTGTCTAATGTGTTGTAGAGGGAGTGGACACTTCATGCAGAGAGGTGGAGACATATAAGAGTACACGGCATGAAGAGGCTTGGCCAGACTGAAGAATGACAAGTAGGGTTAGAACAAAGTATCCATAGGTGGGAATATCAGGTGCACAAGGCCTCTGTCATGATGGGTCTTGTGTGCTTAGACTTGAATGTATCCTTAAAGAAACAGGGATATATTGGAATATTTGTAAGCAAGAGAATTGCATAATGTTCATGTTGAAGAAGATCTGGTTATTATGATAGCAGAATGGAAGATAATATTTTGGGGGGGTGGCCCATATTTGGGGGAAAGTATATTTCAGGGGGCCACCCCAGGTAACCCAGAAAACAAGTGTCACACACCGGCAGAGAGGCCCTGGGCAGAGGGATAGAGACATGTGCAGCAGAAGTGGTAACTGCTGCAGAGGTGTCTGCATGGTGGGGGGTCACAGAGTTGCTGAGATGACCTTCCAGTGACCCGTCAGGAGAGCGGATCTGCAGGGGGAGTGTAAGGGGAGGAGCTGATTTCGAGGAGCTGGTTCTGTGTGTGGCATTTTGATTGCAAAGTGTCTATGGGACATCTGAGGGGTGATGTCCGTTGTTAAGCTGGATTCACCAGTCAGGAGCTCAGAGGGCTGTGGGTGAGGCCATGGGTGCGATTCAGTCCTGCCAAGCAGAGGATTGAAGACGATGCCTTGGGGGAAAGGGCCACGTACATGGCAAATGGGAGGAGAGAAATCCACCAAAGGAAAGAAAAATAGCAGAGCAGTTGGGAGAAAACTAGTTGAGGCAACACAGAGAAGGCTGTAACCTGGCTTAAGAGGGATTTGAACACTGACTAAAAGGAGCATAATGAGAAAGGGGGTGTGTGGAGCAAAAAAGCAAGGGCTAAAGCCCACCTCTAATTGCCAAGACTGGGGAAAAAGAGGAGGAGGACTATACTTAGGTAGCCTTTAAAAAACAGACCTGTGTGTATCTTTGTGTGTGCATATGTACACACACACTTTTCCGCTTGGTCTTTTTAAATTTATTTAAGTAAAACAAAAATCAAGGGGGAAAAAACATTCCACATAGAGGAAAATGTCCACAGAAAAAGCTACCGGGTAATCAAATAAACAGGGACTGATATTGCCCACTGGCTTTGTAACACACAGCCAAAAACAGTGCAGCTCCTGTCTCAGTGTCATGCTGAGGTCCGTGGGGGATGCAGGGCTCTGAGCCCTAGAGGAGTCATCAGAGCAGGTATTTCTCCAAGAAACTGGACTTTAAAGGGAAGAAGGAACTGTAGGAAGTATCAAAGAGTAATACAGGGCTGTGAGAGAGGGTCAGGTGAGGGTTAGTTTTGTTTACAGTGGGCGTTTCCAGCCTTGCTGAGTTGCTAGGCCTTTGCTGTTGTTGGTCTTTGTTCCACAGCTTTTTAGAAAGTTCTTCTCACTTGAATATTGGAACAGATTAAATAATGTTGGGTTTTTTCTGGTGTTTTAATTTTTAATTAAAAAAAATTAACTGGAATTCTTTTTTTAAATTTTTTATTGATTTATAATCATTTAACATTTTTGTGTCAAATTCCAGTGTTCAGTAAAATTTTTCAGTTATACATGGACATACAAACACTCATTTCAGATTTTTTCTCTGTGAGTTATCATAATATTTTGTGTATATTTCAATGTGTTATACAGTGTAATCTTGTTTATCTATTCTACAATTTTGAAATTCCAGTCTATCCCTTCCCACCCTCCACCCCCCTGGCAAACACAAGTCTGTATTCTCTGTCTGTGAGTCTATTTCTGTCCTGTATTTACGCTTTGTTTTTGTTTGTTGTTTGTTTTTGTTTTTGATTTTTAGATTCCACATATGAGCGATCTCATATGGTATTTTTCTTTCTCTTTCTGGCTTACTTCACTTAGAATGACATTCTCCAGGAGCATCCATGTTGCTGCAAGTGGCATTCTGTTGTCGGTTTTTATGGCTGAGTAGTATTCCATTGTATAAATATACCACCTCTTCTTTATCCAGTCACCTGTTCATGGACATTTAGGCTGTTTCCATGTTTTGGCTATTGTAAATAGTGCTGCTATGAACATTGGGGTGCAGGTGTCATCCTGAAGTAGATTTCCTTCTGGATACAAGCCCAGGAGTGGGATTCCTGGGTCATAAGTTAAGTCTATTCCTAGTCTTTTGAGGAATCTCCACACTGTTTTCCATTGTGGCTGCACCAAACTGCATTCCCACCAGCAGTGTAGGAGAGTTCCCCTTTCTCCACAGCCTCTCCAGCATTTGTCATTTGTGGATTTTTGAATGACGGCCATTCTGACTGGTGTGAGGTGATACCTCATTGGAGTTTTGATTTGCAATTCTCTGATAATTAGTGATATTGAGCATTTTTTCATGTGCTTTTTGATCATTTGTATGTCTTCCTTGGAGAATTGCTTGTTTAGGTCTTCTGCCCATTTTTGGATTGGGTTGTTTATGTTTTCTTATTGAGTCGTATGAGCTGCTTATATATTCTGGAGATCAAGCCTTTGTCGGTTTCACTTGCAAAAATTTTCTCCCATTCCGTCGGTTTTCTTCTTGTTTTACTTCTGGTTTCCTTTGCTGTGCAGAAGCCTGTAAGTTTCATTAGGTCCCATTTGTTTATTCTTGCTTTTATTTCTTCTAGGAGAAAATTTTTGAGATGTATGTCAGATAAAGTTTTGCCTATGTTTTCCTCTAGGAGGTTTATTGTATATTGTCTTATGTTTAAGTCTTTAATCCATTTTGAGTTGATTTTTGTATATGGTGTAAGGGAGTGTTCTAGCTTCATTGCTTTACATGCTGCTGTCCAGTTTACCCAACACCATTTGCTGAAGAGACTGTCTTTATTCCATTGTATATTCTTGCCTCCTTTGTCGAAGATTAGTTGACCAAAAGTTTGTGGGTTCATTTCTGGGCTCTCTATTCTGTTCCATTGGTCTATATGTCTGTTTTGAAACCAATACCATGCTGTCTTGATGACTGTAGCTCTATAGTATTGTCTGAAGTCTGGGAGAATTATTCCTCCAGCCTCTTTCTTTCTCTTAAGTAATGCTTTGGCAATTCTAGGTCTTTGATGGTTCCATATAAATTTTATTATGATTTTTTCTAGTTCTGTGAAATATGTCCTGGGTAATTGGATAGGGATTGCATTAAATCTGTAGATTGCCTTGGGCAGTGTGACCATTTTAACAATATTGATTCTTCCAATCCAAGAGCATGGGATATCTTTCCATTTTTTAAAGTCTTCTTTAATTTCCTTCATCAATGGTTTATAGTTTAGTGTGCATAATTCTTTCACCTCCTTGGTTAGGTTTATTCCCAGATATTTTATTACTTTGGGTGCTATTTTAAAGGGGATTGCTTCTTTACTTTCTTCTTCTGTTGATTTATCGTTAGTGTAAAGAAATGCAACTGATTTTTGAACGTTAATTTTGTAACCTGCTCCCTTGCTGAATTCTTCAATCAGCTCTAGTAGCTTTTGTGTGGACCTTTTATGGTTTTCTATATATAGTAACATGTCATCAGCATATAATGACACTTTTACCTCTTCTTTTCCAATTTGGATCCCTTTTATTTCTTTCTCTTGCCTGACTGCTGTGGCTAGGACTTCCAGGACTATGTTGAATAGGAGTGGTGATAGTGGGCATCCTTGTCTTGTCCCAGATATTAGTGGGAAGCTTTTGAGTTTTTCACCATTGAGTACTATGCTGTCTGTAGGTTTGTCATATATAGCTTTTATTATGTTGAGATATGTTCCCTCTATACCCACTTTGGCGAGAGTTTTTGTCATAAATGGGTGTTGAATTTTATCAAATGCTTTTTCTGCATCGATTGAGATGATCATGTGGTTTTTGTCCTTTCTCTTGTTGATGTGATGTATTACGTTGATTGATTTGTGTATGTTGAACCAGCCTTGTGTCCCTGGGATGAGCCCCACTTGGTCATGATGTATAATCTTTTTATGTGTTGTTGGATTCTGTTTGCTAAAATTTTGGTGAGGATTTTGGCGTCTATGTTCATCAGTGATATTGGCCTATAATTCTCTTTTTTTTTTTGTAGTGTCTTTGCCTGGTTTTGGTATCAGGGTGATGGTGGCTTCATAGAATGAGTTTAGGAGTATTCCCTCTTTTTCAATTGTCTGGAAGAGTTTGAGAAGCACTGGTATGAGTTCTTCTTTGTATGTTTGGTAGAATTCCCCTGTGAAGCCGTCCGGTCCTGGACTTTTATTTGTAGGGAGGTTTTTAATTGCTATTTCTATTTCCTTTCTAGTGATCGGATTGTTCAAGTGTTCAGATGCTTTTTGATTCAGTTTTGGTGGACAGTATGTTTCCAGAAACTTGTCCATCTCCTCTAGGTTATCCAGTTTGTTTCCATATAGTTTTTCATAATATTCTCGTGTGATATTCTGTATTTCTATTTTGTTTGTTGTAATTTCTCCATTTTCCTTTCTTATTTTGCTAATTTGTGCTCTCTCTTTTTTCTTCTTTGCACGTTTGGCCAGAGGTTTGTCGATTTTATGTACTATTTCAAAAAACCAGCTTTTGGTTTGGTTGATTTTTTCTATGGTCTTGTTAATCTCTATTGTATTTAATTCCTCTCTGATCTTTATTATTTCCTTCCTTCTGCTCCTTTTTGGGGCTTTTTGTTCTTCTTTTTCTAATTCATTCAGGTGGTGGGTTAAATTGTTTATATGAGATTGTTCTTCTTTTTTGAGGAAGGCCTGTATCGCTATAAACTTCCCTCTTAGCACTGCCTGGGCTGTGTCCCATAGGTTTTGAGTGGTTGTGCTTCCATTATCATTTGTCTCAAGGTATTTTTTAATTTCAGCTTTGATTTCCTCATTGATCCATTGTTTTTTCAATAACATATTGTTTAATCTCCATGCTTTCCTTTTTTTCTCCTTTGTTTCTCTGTTGTTGATTTCCAGTTTCATGGCATTGTGGTCAGTAAAGATGCTTGAGATAATTTCTATCTTCTTAAAATTGTTGAGGGTTCTTTTGTGCCCAAGTACATGATCGATCCTGGAAAATGTTCCATGTGCACTTGAAAAGAATGTATATCCTATTTTTGGGGGGTGTAATGCTCTGAAAATATCCACCAAATCTAGTTTTTCTATTGTAGTGTTTAATTTCTCTGTTGCCTTGTTTATATTCTGTCTGGAAGTTCTGTCTAGTGATATTAATGCAGTGATTAAATTTCCATCTATGATTGTATTCCCATCAATATCCCCCTTTATCTCTGTTAGTAATTGTTCTATGTACTTAGGTGCTCCTATATAGGTTGCATATATATTAATGAGTGTAATATCCTCATCTTGTATCACTCCTTTAATCATTATAAAATGTCCTTCTTTATCTTTCTTTATGGCCTTTGTTTTAAAGTCTATTTTGTCTGAAATCAGTACAGCAAAACCTGCTTTTTTGGCTTTTCCATTTGCATGGAATATCCTTTTCCATCCTTTCACTCTCAATCTATATGTGTCCTTCTCCCTAAAGTGGGTCTCTTGTATGCAGCATATTGAAGGTTCTTGCTTTATTATCCAGTCGGCCACAGTGTGTCTTTTGACTGGAGCATTTAGTCCATTAACATTTACAGTAATTAATGATAGATGTGTGTTTATTGCCATTTTGCACTTATATTTGCAGTTGAATTTGTATATCCTCTTTGTTCCTTTCTTCTTCCTTTTGTGGTTTGGTAATTTTCCTTTGTATTATCATGGATTTTATTTAATTTTTGTGACTCCTTTGTAAATTTTTGGCTTGTGGTTACCGTTTTTTGTAAATCTATCAACCCATAACTATAACTGTTTTTATTAAACTGATAGTAACATGAACTCAAACCTATCCTACTGTTAAAGAAATTTTAAAAAGAAAGAAAAAAACTGCCTATATTTCCCTGCCTCCGTCTCCCACTCTCAGTGATTTGTATGTCTTCTTTTGTAATTTCATGTTTACTTTATTTGTAATTCATGAGTTATCAACTTTTCAGTTGTGTGTTTCTCATTTCTATAGCATTCTGCTTCTTTTCTATTTAGAATAGCCCTTTCAATATTTATTTTAGCATAAGTTTAGTGTTGCTAAACTCCTGCTTTTTTTTTTTTTTTTTTTTTTTTTGTCTGTGAAACTCTTTATTTCTCCTTCTATCCTCAAGGTTAGTCTTGCTGGATAAGGTATCCTAGGCTGCATCTTTTTTTCTTTCAGGGCTTTGTATATACCTTGCCACTCCCTTCTGGCCTGTAGTGTTTGTGCAGATAAATCAGCTGAGAGCCTTATGCAGGTTCCCTTGTAACTTACTCTTTGCTTTTCTCTTGCTGCCCTTAGAATCATTTCTTTATCCTTTACACTGGCCATCTTGATTATGTTATGTCTTGGCGTGGGTCTATTTGGTTTCTTCCTGATTGGGACCCTCTGAGCTTCCTGTAGTTTGATATCTGATTCCTTCTTTAAGTTTGGGAAGTTTTCTGTCATGATTCCTTCAAAAACCTTTTCAATCCCCTTTGATCTTTCTTCCTTTTCTGGGACCCCTATTATGCGAAGATTGGGATGCTTTATATTATCACATAGGTCCCTTATGCTATTTTCATTATTTTTTATTTGCTTATCTTTTAGCTCTTCTGAATGGGTGCTTTCTAATTTCCTGTCTTCTACATCACTAATTTGTTCCTCTGCATTATCTAGTTGGCTTTACACTGCTGTTAAATCACTCCTATTCACTGTCAATGAGTTTACCCATTCTACTTGGCTCTTTATAGCTTCAATTTCATTTTTGACATATTTTATATCTCTAAACACTATCTCTTTTAATTCCTTGAGCAATTTGATCACTCATTTTTTGAAATCTTGATCCAGTATGCTATCGGTATCTATTTCATTGAACTTTCTTTCAGGGGATTTCTCTTGTTCTTTTAATTGGGAAATGTTTCTCTGCTTCTTTATCTTGCTCATACCTCTCTGGCACTGTGGTTTATGGAGTGTCAGTTGTCTGTTTGGTCCGTAAGGAGTTTATCTATCAAATGCCTATTTAGGAATAGAACTTAGGAAAAAAAGAAAAGAAAGAGAAAGAGAGATAGAATTTTAAAAGAAGGGATAAAGGGTTTGAAATCAGTGTATAATGAATAATAGAGGAGCGAGTTGAAGCAGAATATCAATCGGGTTGAAACGTCCTTTTAAAACCTTTTTAAAAAAAGCAAGGGTGGGAGGATGAATAGATGTATTTGAAACCTGTGTCTAATTAATAACAGGACATCAAAACCCAAGAGAAATAGAAATGAATTAGGAAGTAAAAATTAAGAGAGTAATAGAAAATAGAACAGGTAAAAACATATTAAAAAAAAGGGAGGGGGTTTGTTGGTGTTCTCCTGGATTCTGTGTGCTTTTAATGTGAAGTCTTTCTGTCTTTGTCCTGTTTTGGAGGCTCAGCTTGCTTTTTTCAGAGACCCTCCTTTGGCGCCCTCTTCTGTGTTGCTTCCAGCACCTGTCGGCAAGCAGATCGCGCCTCCTCCTAACACTGGGTCAGGTGCAGCTCTCTGCTGTGGGCGGGCGGGTCGCTGCCCCTCTGGATGCCGCAGTCAGATGTTGCAGACTGGCCAGGTAGGAGGGCGTTTCATGCCCCCTCCCAGCACCTCGGTCAGGGGCTGTGTTCCTACCCGAAAGGCGGGGGGCCTCTCTCCCTCTACCTGCACCACCAGTAGCTCTGCTGCTCTGTGCAGCTGCGCCCTCGCCCTGGACAGCATTCTGCCCTGGTCAGTGCTCCACAGGTGGTCTCGGGGAAGACCAAGGGACATCACTGTCTATGCTCCAGGCCAAAGCTCAGCTCCTTGTTTGTCTTTGTGGAGTAAGTTCTCTGAGGGACCAGGATTGAAGGATCCTATATGCCCCGGGCTGTAGGCCAGTGTCAGTCTGGCCTTTGATGCTGCTAAGCCCTTCAGTGTGGATGCATGTTTTGCCCCTACCCCCGCCTGGATGCTAAGAGCCAGAGGATATGGCTGCTGTGCCTGAGCCCCGCCTCTCTTCCCCCAAAAACTTTCCACGGGTTTTCAGAGATGGGGGTATGCACCCTTCCCCCAAGTGCACATCAACCTTGATGTTTTACGGAGGGCCAAGATTGTTCTGCCCTTTGCACCCACAGCCACGTCGCGCAGCCCCTTGTGTTCCCCGGGGCTGCCTCCGTGCAGCCACTCCCGTCCTCTGCCCAGCTTGTGCAGCCTGGCCCTGCCCGCTGCTGCCGGCCCACATCTCAGGATGGGTTTCAGGGGGACCCTCTGTGCCCGTTTAAGTTAGTTCTATCAGTCAAGGGCTGCTCCATATAGATCCAAGCCTTGTAGGCTCCCCCTCCATCCCGCTGGCCTCTCAGTTGGAGAGGGGAGACCCAGCGAATGAGCGCCAGTCCTCCTTTGCCACACCCTCCCCTCAGGACCCGTCCCGCACTGCTTTGCCTTTTGTTCTTTCTTTTTCCTTTCCTCCTACCAGATTTTTGGTGTCTTTATCTTTTGAAGAGTGCGATGTTCTGTCGGAGTTCCACAGGTGCTCTGTTTGGGTGAGTGGGTCTGTAGATATGGGTCTTAGTGTATTTGTTGGAGAGGGTGAGCTGCAAACGCCCTTCTACTCTGCCATCTTCTCCGGTCCCTATGGATTTTTGAATGCATCTATAAAAGGAGTAGAAAGTTGCGGGAAGTTGTGGGAAAACTTAGTTCACGGCCCCAAAAAGGGCCATCTCTCAAAGGGCTCTGATCAGTCAGCCCCCAGTGATGGGCTAATAAGCAGAAACTATAGCACTTGGGAATTTAATTTAAACATAAAAAGGAAGGTATTTAAGCATAATTATTAAACAGCAGGTACGTTTACACTGTTGGCTGGATCATCTTATATGGAGAGCTTTAATAAGCAGAGAGTCTCCCCTGTTTTAGAGATGGGCATGCAGGAAAATGACTTGGGTGGGTGGGCCATTCTCACCCCAAGATCACATGAATTAATACTCATGGAAGTAACACCTCTTGTATGTTATTCCAAATTGGCTGTCCTTCCATGATTATTGTCAGCTGTGTCATCAGTTCAAGGAGACAGCCACCTGGGTCACACTGGTATATTAGAAAGAAAATCTCACTTAAATTTTAGATAGGTCTAACATGAGATAATGTCATTATTTTATGGCTAAAAAAACCTAAGGTACAGAGAGTAAAGACACTCTTCATTGGGCAACTAAGAGAAAACATGAAACAGGTTAGACTGTCAGAACACAAAGATGTATTCACCACGCCTTCATTTCTATATTTTCACAGCCAATACACTGGATCTCCGGGATGAGTCAGAAATCTGCCCTTAAAGAACGTGAGGTAGAAACATGAAGAGTAGTAGTTGACAAGCTGGAAGGATACCTTCATGGTTAGGCTGTTCTCATAGTCAGTCTGGTCCTTGCAAGCTTTGCAGATAGAATAAAGAAAAGTTAAGTCTGTAAAACTGTGAATGGCTTTGAGACCCTAATCAAAGCCACGGATGCATGAATTACCATGGTAAATATGTATATATATATATATATATACACAATTCTCACTGTTTTCATTTAAGCTGTTTTGAATTCCTTAATATAGCTACTATGTTAATTCCAAGCATACACACTGTTGTAGGAGTTTCTCCCAATATGAACACAATATCCTATAAGGCAAAAAAATAGTCAGCTGTTCCTTAAAATTTACAAGCACCACAGTATCCAGTGGACAAGAACTGTCCTCCGTCAGGTGTAAGTTGACAGAAAACTACTTTTGAACATCCTGCTAAATAATATTCTCTTGTCTCCCTGAACGGCAGGAAGGTAGGACTATTGAAGAAAACAAACAAAACATGGGCAACTTGCTAGAAGCTTTTGGGGAAGATAAAAAGGGTCATCCTCTTAGTTTTGAATTTGAATTGGTCTTAGTGTTTTCAGAAGATGACTACTGAGCAGACCACTGGGAGAACGACCCAGCCACATGCAGGGTGTGGGAAGCACATAACTTGGGCCACTAAGCCACTGGCTGGGATAAAAGCCAGAGAGAAGTAACATTTATTATAGAAGCCACAGCTGATGAGAATGGGGCCACACTAACAGGAACAGCATGGGGGGAAGACACATAACACTGTGATTATTTGTCCTCTCCGTAATGCATGAGCAAATCTGCCACTGGAACAATGACCCTCTTCCACTTATTTGCAATACACAGACTATTTACTTTCAACAACCGGGTACGTGAACTAATGTAACTGAAAATATTATTCAGCACTGACCTGTTTACACAGAGCTTGGATATTCTAATGCTTGCTTTGTCTCTTTTACTATTGCAAAGCTGGTGCCAATTCACTTCTCATATAGGCTAGAGAAAATACGTTATACTTGAAGTTTTCTAAAGACTGTAATGTACTGGAATTGAAGTGCCTAAAAGATACAGTCTCTGTTTTGACCTGGTTCTTAAACTGGCATAGAAATGACCTCAACTGCAGGAGGAGCTTACCAGAGTCCGTCATCACGATTGCCACTTTCTCATATATGGCGTTCAGGGTCACGATGATGATAAAACTGATGAGGGAAGCAGTGATGGGCATGGCCCACCTGCACAGTCAGGTACTTCTGGATTGGTTCTCTTCCATTCAGGTTCTTGGGAAGTTTTGCAGAAAATACAATGAACACTGAGAGTCTGTAGACAATGATCCCAATAACTGAAGCAATGGTCAACAGGACCTGACAACCCAAAAGCCCAGCAGCATGAGACTCACTAATGATCATATATTTACACAGAAAAATTGCCCCCAACCCACGCTTCAACAGACAACATGCATGTGCTGTAAACCTCACATAAACATGAGAAGTGATGTAAATTGCACATAAATGCCATAAGAGACGTGAATACCAGGAATGTTAAGCTTTAGGGGAGGAGGAATGAAAGATGTCAAAAAGAATTAGTGCATCCACTAATGTAACATGCTGACAGCAGGAGCAGCTGTGTGCAGGGCACAGGGAGTATATGAGAACTCCACTTTCTGTGAATTTTTCTGTAAACCTAAAACTGCACTAAAGAAGGAAGCTTGTTAAAGTATATCTTTAATTGGATGAAAATGGAGTAATTGGTGGCATGTTCTTTTGGAGACAAGTCTGTGATAGCAGAACTAATGAAAATATCTTCTATATCTATAGAATTACTTAGGTTATGAACTAGTTGTAACCCATGAAGGGGATATGCTTCCTTTCAAGGGAGAACCTATCACTGATTCAGGGGTCAGCAGATGCTAGCTGTCATCTTCATTCTGAATAGGACCAGTGAAGCTGCCGACGTGCCCTGAGGGAAACACTGGAAATGACAGCAGGTCTCTGCTGATGGAAGCTTCACATGCTTTTCATACTCCTTGAGATCTTAAAATGGCAGGTATTCGTACTCTTTGCATTTTCACAAGATTCATGTCCCTGATCCATTGTAGTTCTGACTGTGTGGAACCAAGGGCAACAGGGTTGTCTGAAGCATAATTTGCAAGTGGCTGATAGGGTTTTAGTTCCTAACTAGGCAGGTTTTTTTTTCTGGCCACTGAAGAATGCACATTAAAGATCCCATTTTTAAACTGTTTTCCTTCCATCTACCTTCTTGGTCATAGTCCAGAAGCATGAACTCAGTGTCCCTGGCCGCTCCTGATGGCTGCCCCAGAGAGAAAGCTATAAAGAATGTGAATTTCAAGACTAAGTGAACCACATCATGTTATTTACAGTAACAGCGGGAGGCTGGCTTGCACCTGCAGGGGAGAGCAGAGGGACTGTTTACAAGCCCCTATTGGAGCCACACTCCTGCATCTGTATCCCAGCTCCGATGCTAGCTGTGGGGCCTTTTGCAAATTACTTAACTTCTAGGGGCTTCAATGTCCTCATCCATATAATGGGGGCTAATAATAGCAATTTATATGATTATTGTGATGAGTCAATGATTTACTACAGGTGAAAACAATTAGAATATTAACCACATACATGTGAAATTCTCTACATAAGTATTAGCTATGAATATGGTGACCAAAGTGTTAAAAAGGTGTTTTTCTTAGTTTTTATGCCACCAATTTATAGAGAAAGCATTTTGTTTCCTCCTCTACTGTCTTTTCATTTTCCTTTTCTTCACAGTTAAGGCTTCATGCTCGTGAAAGGAATAACTTTTAGGTGTGTGTGTGATTAAATGTGAAAATTATTTAAGGCTGAGAAAAATGTATTATAGAAGGTATATTGAGCCTTCCCCTCTTGTACAGCACATATAGGCCATTTAAATAGTATGCATTTTTAAAAAGTCTGCATAATAATTTTTAATTATTTATCAAGTAATCAAAATAGTTAAGATTCTTTAAATGCTTACTATTGCTTCAGCACACATCTATTTTTCTAAATCCTCACAATCACCCTGTTGGGAAGGTAATATTATATCTCTGTTACAGATGAGGAAATAGAGCCACATGGAGATGATGCAATTTGCCCCAAATGAAGCAACTATTAAGTGAAAGAACTGAAATACTCAAAGAGCCCAAAGACACACTAACTGTAGAGCACTGTCTCCTACATGGTCTGTGAAATCAATTGTAATTCATTTCAGAACTTTTACAAACTTGACACATTTCCATTTTTCTTCCAAGCACTTAATGGGTTCAATATTTCTTATGAAACAGGAAAGCTTTCCATTCTCCTTCCTCAAGTTTCTTCTTATTTATCATCTTTTCTGATCATAACTTTAACATTTGCTCATTAAAGAAAATTTGAAAGTACTCAGTAGTGGACAGAACTGTTGTCCTGGATCTGTCCCCAGTCTTAGACGAGTACCCAGAATTTGCTTTAGGATAAATAACCTCCCTTTTGTTTTTAGTCCTGTGATTTAAGCTCATTGACCCACTCTTTCTGAAGCACCAGAGGTAGATCTTAGTTGGTTTAAGACAAATAATAACCCTCATTCTATTGGCCTCACACATGATTTAAGTATTGGCAAGTAACCCAGTATGAACCACTGTTATGTGAGGAGACACATGCTGGTGCCCATGTGAATGATGAGCTTCCTCTATCAAGAGAGGAAGCTGCCAAAAGAGACCTCTCTTGATTTGGATGGATGTGTGATCTGGGATGCTGAGTGCCTAGAAGCAGCATGCTGAGACACCCTTGGACACAGAATGAAGACAGGACAAAACCAACCCTTGACATCATCTGGGCTATAGTATCTCTCTTTGACTGAAGCCAGACCTCAAACCTGAGGTTTTCATTTACAGGAACCAATAAATCCCATCCATCCCCATTTTTTGGTTGTTGTTGAAACCCATTGGAGATTGATTTTGTCACCTACAATCAAAAGATTCCAACTCTGAAAATGAATAAAAAATAAAATAAGAAAAATTCTACCTGTAGACATAATGCCTTCAGAACTGTGCATTGTTTGCTTATTAAAAATCATTTTACATATTAATTTTATTCTCAAGCTTATCATAAGCATTACACTTTGACATTTCATAAAATATTTCCATGGACATACTTTTTCATGGCTGCATAATATTCTACTATGTGAAGAGTTGGAAGAATATTTTGGCTGACAATATATATATATATATATATAATATAAAAGTATGTCTGTGACTTACATCCATACTGACTTTTCCATGCCAATTTGAAATACTTCCTGATTAAAAGTTTTTCAAAGCTGAATTAGTGGATTAAAGCATATGAATATTTTTGACTCTTCATATGAACTGCCAGACTGCTTTCTAAGAAGGCTGGAGGAGTACACCAGAAACCAATACAGCACTGTAAATCAACCATACTTCACAAAATATATCCAATAGACTAGGCATGGGATTGGTGATCACTGGCACTTCATCCTCAAACAGAGCTGTGTCACTTGAGAGGTGGAAAACTATTTCATTTTGATGTGCACTGACTGAATTACCATTGGAGTGTGACATCTATTTTTTCCTTTGTGAATGTGTGTTCATCTTCTCTGCCTTCTCCACTCCAGAGATTTTTTGGTGTTACATTTGAAATGATCTGAACTCTCTATGTATTGAAGTAATTAGCCCCTTGTCAGATTTGCAAACAAATAACATCCTCTGATGTTTTGTTTAAACTTAGGATGCTTCTGATGCATGGAAATCTTTATATATTTTCCTCTGAAATTTATTGCACATCTAGAGGTTGTATATTCATCCATATTTATTTCTAGTTTTTTTCTAATTGTGTTACCTTTTTAAATGTTTCTGGAATTTATCACAATATATGATTCACTGTATGATTTCAATATTTACTTTTCCCCCCAAATAGCAAACAAGTGTTCCATTTATTGAATAACTTTATTTACCTCCCTGATTTGTAATGCCTTCCATCTTGTATATTAAATTATTATTGACATCAGAGCCCATATCTTGATTTCCTGTCCTATTCTCTAATCTGGCTATTCTTGAGCTAGTGAAAGTCTCATTATCTTATTAATTATTATATTACTAATATGATTTTATTCACAATAAATCCCAAGTCAATTTTATAAGTTCTGATATTTTGGAGGTATGGTCTTTTAATCTAGAATCATGTGTTTAAAGCATCTTTTATGTCTTTTAGTAGTTTGTATGTATATATGTATTTATTTTGATACTTCCTGCTATCCTTTTGTTAAGCTATTCTTAGACATTTTACCTTGGTTGTTACTCTTTGAAAATTTTAGAATTCTTAATGCCTCCATCTGGCCTCTTAATCAGACACTGGACAATCCTAAACAACTGATCTGATTTGAACAAATGAGGTGAAAAGACCTGGGGGAAGCACTGTGAGCAGAAGAGACTGTGAAACCTCCAGAGTGGCACCCTGCGTTGGCTCAGAAGTTCTCTGGAAACAGTTTTCTCTATGAGACTACATAGTTCACAGCTTAACTTACAGTTTTCTCAGCATTTAACACTAGATACTAAAAAGTCTGTGGCAGGTTCTTACCCAGAAAAAGAGCACTTGCATAAAGGGCTATATGTATACACTTTCCCCAGGTGGTAAAGGGAACATGTTCTTCTTCCTAATTAAAAAAAAAAAAATTAGTCAATCAAGGGATTACAACAATGAAATGATTTTTCTCCTAAATCTTCACTAATCCTAAGCATAATTTAAAAAAATAATAATTTTCACACATAGCCTCCTTATTTGTAACTGCATGGGTTTATTTCCTTTTTTTTTTCTTGTTAATTATGTCAAACACAAAACTAAATATGTACAGTGTTCATTTTAATACTATTTTTTGAAAATGCACATGTGAACAGTAAACTATTTCCCTGCCATAGTCTGAGCTTAGGGGTCTGGGTATCTGACGAGGCCAAGCTGTAAAGCTCTATTCCTGAGCTTGCCATAGATTTCAGAAGTGAGTGTATTGACAGCTTAGAGTCCGTGCAGGACAGAAAGATTCACAGGTGTCTGCAGCTAACTGGTCTCCACTGTGTGTTTCTTGGTTGAGCTTTATGTATTAATTAGCTACAACTATGAAGTTTTAGAATTTCCATTTGAGAGTTTATATTTAGATTTTTTTTGAGATGAAATCAGTCAGACTCAAGATTTACCTGGATTATAAAAGCAGATATAGTATAATAATAGCTGTAAATAAGTACATGACCCTTCTTCTGTGCCAGGCAGTCTCCCAAGAAGATTCTGTACATTAATTCAGCCCGTACTTATCAGTCATGAGGAAGCAACTCTCTTATTCTTATTTTATAGGAAACTATGGCAAAGAGAAGTTAAGTTGTCCAAGATCACTCAAGAAGCAAGCTGCTGTGTTCAACTATGAATTTAGGCAGCTTCATTCCCAAGATCTCACTACCACAATGTTGGTCTCTCTAAACAATGGAGCATGCATTCACAATTAAAGTGAAATTCTTCAATTAAAAACTAAAAAAAAAAATTAAACAATTTTTTAAATAAGGAAGAATGATAAAGAGAAATGAGTCTTCATCTTCAATTTTTCAACAAGCATGTTCCAATGGAAATTTAAACTTATTAGTTGGCAATTTTAAATTTAAAATTGGCAGTTTAAATGACCAAAATGACTTCTTCAGTATTTTTTGTATGCTGCCAATATGATACGTTTTTGTTTTTCAGGACTCAAAAACATTATGAACATCTAATTTTGTCTAAGTTTCAGCTTTCATCTCTGAATGTACAGTCTTTCACCAACATATGCTTTGACCCCCGTCTTCAGTTGTAAACAATGGGAACTATTCATAATGGGGATTTTTAGAAGCTTATTACATTGTAAAAGACAAATGTCACCTTCTATCGGTAGTTGAATCTCATTTTTTTTCCATTTATAAATAGAGGAGGTGGAGCTTCTCCCTCTAGACCTATTCAGTGCCAACATTGTATAAATCTGTGATTTAATTTATAAAATCAATAGTTGGAGACATTTTCAGATGCTCCTGTTAAAAGCATTTTCTTTCCAAGAGTTATTCATGCTCACAACCTACTGTCCTGCTGCTGCTGACTGCAAGTACCATAAGCTCTAAATTATCTCAGCTGATGGAAAGAAACAATAATAGAGATGACTCAAAAATCATCTTTTCATAGCTCTGGAATGTTTATACAAAGATACATAGTTGTTTATTTTTTTTTTAATTTTGCAGCAGGAGTGGCAGCAATAAATTTACATTTCAAAATATATAAAATGCCTAACCCAGTGCCCAAACACTGTTGGCACCTCAAAAAAGGTTTCCCTGCTTCCTCTACCCTTTCTCTGACTTTAGGATGAGAGCCACGCTGCTTTGTGCACATCCCAACAGGAAGAGAGAACAGTGACCGGGAGTTAGTTCAAGACAAAGAGGCAGCTAGTCTACAATAAAAAGGAGGCCCCAGTAATGAAGGCACATGTGAAAAAATGGGAATCAAGTATAAAAACCAATGTGTCTTTCCTTCTACATCTATGTCATAGCGGCTGATTTTTTTTTTTTTTTTGCATTTTTTAATGGTCTTATAAAAGGACACAAATCAATGCCTCTTTTCTTATACATTTATACCAGTTTTTTTCATTTTTACTGTTATTATGAAGGAAGGACCACACTTCTCTTCTGTGTCCACCATTCCAGGCAGTGCTCCTTCACCTTGGCTGCACATTAGAATAACCAGAGGAGCTTTAAAAACTTCCCTATGCCAGAACGCACCCCAGACCACTAAGTACCATCAGAGTTTGCAGTGATGGAATCCAGGCAGCAACATTTTTTAAGGTCCCCTGGTGAATCCAACATGCAGCCAAGGCTGACAAGTCCAGAAGTAAACAGACTAAAGCGCATCTAAACATCGCCCGCTTTTCCTGGGTAATCTCATCTATCTCCTCATGGGGACACCACTCATCCTATTCTGGCCGGACTTGTTCTTCCTGCTCAACCGTGTCCCACTCGTACTCAAGTTCTGCCTGGTGCCACTTCCAGAACTCCAGAAGTAAGGTGACTAACAGAGAGAGAGAACAGCAGAATGTGGATCTTCACTGATGACTGATGCTTCAGAAATCTGTACTTAATATTTATTACACTTAATACTTTGGCAAATGGTTCATAAAATCACATTTTATTTATAGGCGATAATAAAGAGAAACATGAGTTAATGTCTTTTTTTAAGAAAAAAGAAAATGTAGATAATTTATTGAACTTGGGAAAACAGACTAGCTCTCTAGCTCAGAGGAAAGGGAGTAACGTGATGGTCAGAGGCAGGCGACTGTGTCTGATGCTAAAGTACCTGCTACCAGCATATTATGCCCACTAAAAACACAAGTATCAGGGGGAAGGGTGGGTATAGCTCAGTGGTAGAGCACGTGCTTAGCATGTACAAGGTCCTGGGCTCAAGCCCCAGTACCTCCATTAAAAAAGAATGCTAAAAAAAGTACAAGTAACTGTCATAATTTAAAACCAGTTCATGGTCCACCCTCCAAGTCTTCTCCTCACATCCCTCCGTCTCTTCTGTCCAAAGGACCTGAGGGTGGGGCGAGGGGATAAGGATGTTTTAGTAGCCCCTGCATTTCTATTTTCCACCACCCCAGTCACCCGAAATTAAAATAATATTCTTAAATATGTAAAACTGCTATTTTTCTCAATCTTCAGTAAAGTAATTTTTAGAAATCGTTATTCTGTCTTAAGACTCATAACTTCAAATGGTAGACAAAAACAACATGAAATGTTAATTGAAAATGTGGTTTCAGGGTAAATCCCCTAAGCCCTTCTTCCAACCAGACTGTTACCACTAGACCCCACCTGTAGAGAAATTCCAGAATAACCACTTTTCCCTCCACCATTATACCTGGGTCTCTACCATGCTCTGATAATAAAGAGAAAAAAGACACAGTCCCTGCTTCCAGGAGCTCCTAGGTGCACAGGAGTCATTGTTAAGTGATGGCTGAGGAGGCGTGTTAAGAGGGCTTGGATAAAAGTTAGCACAGGGTGTTCGGGGCAGAGAGCCAGAACTGTAGCCAAGGCTGTCCGAGAGGAGGTGACCAGTGTGGTGAGTTCTGAGATGCCCTAGGGGTGATCAGGTGAAGGTATAATGTTAAGGCCATTTCTCCCTGGGGAGCTGCACATGCAAAGGAGAGAGGCCGAAGAGAGCAAGGTCCCTTCCAGGAACCGTATATAGTCTAGAAGTGAGCACAGGGTGTGGGAGGCAGGTAAGGCAACCAGGTGGAGAGATCACAGGTGCACATCACAAAGGGCTCTGTGTGCCTCCAAGGTGTAGGAGATATGTAAGGTGGTCTAGAAAGAGACTAGATTGAGGCAGGGAGACCTACTGGCAGGTACATGGCAAGGCCTACCGAGGCATGGCCAGGAGGAGAGAGAAGAAAGCATTTCAGCAGGTGGACAGATTGGCCACAGGTGTGATGGAAGGGCAGGAAGAGATCAAAGATGCTGGCCAGCTTTCTGGCTTTGGTGCCATTCCCTTAAGTAAGACGGGCAGGAAGAGGGGCAAGTCATGAGAGGAGACAACTGATTCGGTTCTGACTGGGTGCCTGTGGGTTCCAGGAAAGATGTCCTGTAGGCAATTAAAAGTGTAGAAATCGGAGAAAGTTCTAGGCTGAGCCAAGTAGTTTTCCTGTTTCAAGAGGATAACGGGCATGAGTGGATAAGCTCGCGAGAAGAGGTGTGGAGGGGTAGCTCTCAACCTCTTGCTAATGGGAAGCATCTGGGAGCTTTTAAAAAACAGTGTGCCCCAGCACCGCCCCCATTGTTCTGATTTTACTGCCCTGGAGTGGGGCATTTGTGCTGTTTTTTGCCTTTTTAAATACTTCTTTCTTTTTTGTTGTTGGATGGGTAATTAGCTTTATATATTTTAATGAAGGTACTGGGAATTGAACCCAGGACCTCATGTATGCTAAGCACGTGCTCTATCACTGAGCTGTACCCTCCCCACCTTTTTTTTATTTTTAGACATTAGCTCTACTGAACAGTCAGGGTTGAGAATCAACCTGTAAAGAGCAGAAAGCCTTTGGGTAGACAGAAAGGAGAAACTGCCTGGAGTCCTGTAGACCCCACCAGGGGCAGCCGGAGACGCAGGGAGCCTCGGACGGGCTGTGAGGAACGTGAACTCAACACTCCCCAGTGGCAAAGATGACAAACATGTTTCAAGCACCCATTTCCCAGCAGTGTTTGTTCTGACTTTGCTAGTTTTCCAGTAACATTGAGAGAGAAAATAAATAATCTGGACACAGGAATCAAATTCAAATGCTGGTTCTGACCATTCTTAGCTACGTGATTACTGACTAAGAGGTTACCCGTCTGCCACATGTAAAATGGGGAACCTAGAACCGTGCTTGTTGGCTGCTATGAGCGTAATGAAATGACATCTATAAAGGCCCTCCTGACTTTCAGAGGTAATAGCTACCATTGTCCCCATTTGGGACACCAAGAAACAGAGGCACAGAAAGCTTCAAACATTTGCCCAAGATGAGGGTTGGGGTCAGGAATCAAGCCAATGACTTCTTGGATCCAGAGCCCAGGATCTTCTTACGAACAACACGGCACCGCCCAGGCTCCCTGCTCCAAAACCCGCCTCCATTTGGCTGGGTTCCATGGCGTCTGCTCTGCACAGATGTCGTCACTGCCTGCCTGACCGCCTGGTGTCTGACCCCGGCACTCCTCCCTCCGTCCCACATACCTCCTCCTTGGGCACACCAAACCTCACGAGGTCATTGCTGTGGTTACTCGGATGTTTACATGGAAATGCAGGTGGCAACCCAGCTTTTTGCTACAGATGCTGCAGTCAGTGGAGGCAAAGAGCTCACAATTGGTGGCGGATGCCACTTCTGGTCTCCTCCTTGGCTGGAGAGCTGGATGGAATCTAGTTTCCCTCTGCAACTTTGACATCCAGCATGAGAGTTATGTAAGGCCATCTGGCCTCTCAACATAGAAATGATGCCCTGGCTGTCGTACTTAACATTGTAATCTCCTGGCTCCACCAGGGAGCAGAGGCCATGGCCTGTTGTCCACCGAGTTCCGTCTCCTTGAATGACAGCTACAATGGGATGAGTTAACACAGGATCAGGAAATCTACAATTGTGTATTATTTCCTGACACTTGCAGGTCAGCCAAATAGCCCAGATCCTCCAAGTAAACAACTTATAAGAGAAACTGAGCTGGCTCACCTGTCAGACCCCTGACAGCAGGACTGATTTTCTTCTCCTGCTCTCGGGATGATCCTCTTTCTCCTTCTGTGTGCCCTTCCCCAACTGAAGGAGACTGTTCTTGGTTTATGAGTAAGGGAGTATTTGTGGCTTTCTGACCAGAACCTTCAAAAGTAGAGCTCGTGGTGAGAATGGAAGCATGGCACCCACGTCTCATGAGCTCAGCTACCCAACAGCCTCATCTAGCCAAGACAGTGGCCAACGCCAGAGGTCCATGCTGTTGAGTGTTGGGTCTGGAGAGCAATGCCTCCACCACTGAGCAGCTGCCCCACCACTTGTGCCCTTTTCCCCATCCAGGGGGAGGTGATGCATCCATGGGATGAATGCCTTGAGGGCACTAGATGACTGTGGACCAAGCTGTGTCTGGCCAGTCCTGCTCCCCATGTGACCCATGTTAGCCTCACGTGCAGAAAATCCCCAGAGACCCCTGCTTGAGGGAATGGGTCACCTATAAGCCAACTGTCCTCGGGCCACCTAAGAAGCAACACAGTATACACAGTGAGCCACCCACTCACTGAAGTCCCCTAGGCTCACATCTCACTGATGTGACACCAGGTACCCCCAGCAAACAGAAAACCCTTACTTTATAATTGGCTTGAGAATTCTACTGCCAACACTGCCTTCCACTTTCCACTCATGTTCTTTCCACACTGTCCCCTGCTTTGCAACTGTGCAATCAGTCCTGCACTCCTTCACGAGACAGGAGGGAAGGGGGATGGGCACAGCCATTAAAAGAATGACACAGCCATTAGCACCAAGATGGTGGAAGGGTCAACTCCCAGTAGACATTGAGATTCAACACACACACACTGAAATACAGCAGGATGCTAAGTGGCGCTCCCATAGGTGCGAGGACAGGTTCAAGGCTGACCATCAAAGGTCAAAGGGTGAGTAGTAGCCCAAATCCTGGGAATCCCAGCACCTTCTGCAAAGCGGTTGGAATATTCCTCCCACTTGTTAGCATATGAAGATACTGAGTGCATAAAAACTAACCACCCCACACCTTGTGGCTGCTCTCTCTGCTGAGGGAGACAGCCCACACTCTGTCTGTGGAGTGTGTATCTACTTTTACTTTAAACTGGAGCACCCAACCCCCATGCCCCATGGCCTTTCTCTTGCCTTCTGAAACAGCCCACTCTGTCTATGGAGTATGTATCTCTCTGAATAAATCTACCTTTACTGAAATGTGGCTTGCTCTTGAATTCTTTCCTGTGCAAAGCCAAGGACCCACACTTGGTGAGGTGCATCCCATGGGCCCAACCAAAACCTGGGATATGGCCATCCTCTCCCCCACATTTTCCTGCATCATACATTCCTTCCCAAATGATCTCACCTTGTACACTCCAAAATAGACAGCACTCATGTGTCCTGACCTGGATTTGCTTCTTTGTGTGTCATTTCTCATGTCCACTAGAACCTCACCTTCATGAGGGCAGGGATTTGGTTCTGTTCACAGTGGAAGCACCAGCACATCGCAGGTGCTGGAGAAGTACTAGTTGAATGAATGATCTGTGGGAAGTCCTGGGAATTTCACCTGGGACTCCTGGCCACTCAGGGGTCCCCGCTAATTCCAGCTGCTCCCTGCTATTCATGACTGATCTCCAGCCACCACTCTGCTCTGCCATCACCTGAGCCGGGATGAGCTGAGATGAGCACACACCCCAGAGAGCACGGCAGCTGGCTTGTGAGGTTGCAAAACCCTCCTCCCTTGACTGCCGGGATTTACTCAGGACAGACAGACTGAAGGCAGTACCATGTGGACCGCCCTACCCCACAACTCACTCGAAGCACCAGGACTGCACACAAGGGAAACGCTGGCCCTTTCCAACCTAAGGAGAAGGACTACGGGTGAGAAGAGGGTCTCTGTCATTTAACAGTCTCTTCAGGAGCCCAGCCTGGGAAAAGCGCTTTAAAGCCACTTTGGGTATCTCCTTTGTATTTCTGTAATCCCTCTAGATTTTGTCATTTTAATCTAGGCATTAGAAATACAGATGTTCTTGAAATCTGTATTGATTTTCAATGAAGAAAATCCTCTATTTCCTTCTCTGCTAAGAAAATTACTGCACTTTATGTTAAAAAGCAACTTCCTTTCATGAGTTTCTATCTTCAAACACCTAATTTCACAAGAATCTGTGATGCAGAACATGAAAGTCGTGCTGTGCTTTAGCACCTACAGGTGGGCAGGGATGAAACAAATGAGGACTGATCTCATGAGGCGGGAATGTTGGGGCTGTCTTATTCCTGATACAAACGGAAGGGTCCATATCTGTGAGGGGGAGGAAGGACCAAGGATGAGAAACCAATGTTTTCCAACCTATTTCTATTTTTCAGAGTGCCAGACAAAACAGTGTGATTGTATCAACAAAAACAAGTACGTCTGCACCCTTCTAAAAGCATGCCACAACTTTACACGTGGCACTCTGTCACTGACCTAAAGGCTGATGACAGCCAAGAAATTTGCAAGGTTCTTATTCTGTGCTCATCCCTTTTTGCCTTTGGAACCTCAGGCAATTTGCCTCCTCTTCCTGAGTGTCATTTTCCTCATCCTTCAAATAGGAGTGTAACAGCCATTCATTTGCTCAGTGTCTATCCAGCAACAGGAGACGGCTTATGAAAACAAACAAATAAAAAAAGCAAAGCAGCAATTCTGATCTGTGCTCTCTTCCTCCTCCTCCCTGAAAATGAACTTACAGGATAAAATGGCATCTTTCACTAAATCCCTAACTTAAGGAGCAGTTCTGATAAGGAAGTCACAGGACTGCAGTGTCATAGAGAAATGACCTGGTGAAACAGAATGAGTTGCCAGCAAATCCTCAAAACCCATAAGGGTGCAAACCCTGGGAGCTAAAGGCATGGGTGGGAGTTCCTTTTTTCCCCATTTCACAAAGCTGAGAACTTTGCAGAGTCCATGAAAGACACAGATAGCCCAGTAAAACCACACCATATTTTGGAGTACACCGGGGCCACGTCGCTGCTGACCTGTACTTATTTGTGTCCCAGAGCAAGAGCCCTGGGCAGGGGTGACTGTGCTTGAGGCTGGACAAGAATTTCCTGTTCTGTCTCTTTTGCTCTCTCTCTCTTCCTGCAATAAAACAACTGGTAGGACTCCAGTGGGGAGCACTGCCCCCACATTTTCTGGCAAACCACAAACCAGGCAGCTCTAGCTGATCTGAGAGAGGACTCTTCTATGAACATATATACACCAAAGGCAGGCAGAAGGCTGCCTGCAACCTTGGGAATCCAAACCAGCTTGTCCTGTGAATCAGGATATTAGACATCTAAAGAAAGTATGCACCAGATGAAGACAATGCCCTAGACAGTGTTGGTGGTTATGTCCAGCAGTGTCTAAGGACAAGGCATGCTCTGGTAGATGGGAGCATTTTGGTTGCTTTAAGAGTTTGCTGCTGAAGGGCTGGGACATTTCATTGGGCCTTGAAACTCCAGACCTCTTTACTCACAAAGGCAGACAAGGTAGGTGAGCCAGCTCAGCCTTTATTCCAACTTCCTAACCAAAAGGCTATGAGGTTGAAAATATATTTCTCAGACTGTCCTGCAGCAAATGTTCCAGATGTGGCTTTAAAAATGCCCATCCAAGTTTGAGACTTGCAAATATTAACTACTAGATATAAAAATAGCTAAAAAAACTAAATTTCTTCTGTATAGCACAGGGAACTATATTTAATATCTTGTAATAAACTTTAATGAAAAAGAATATGAAAAGGAATTCATACATATATACGTGCATATGAATGACTGGAACATTGTGCTGTATATCAGAAATTGACACATTGTAACTGACTATGCTTCAATTAAAAAAAAATATATAATGCCCATCAGCAGCATCTGAGTGTCACTGAAAGCAGAAACCCAGATGAACTGAGACAGAGGTGGTTGGAGGAACTAGGTTATTTTGCTGGGGTGGATGCTGCCAACACGGCAGAAATCTAGAAGGAATGCTCACAACAGCAACTCACTGATCTGCAAGTGAATTAGGGTAACAGCTTCCTGAAGTCCTCCCCATCCCACCTGATGAGCCAGGTGTCTGACGTTTCTCTGGAAATCACTAGGCGCAGCCTAGAACTCAGGTAAAAATTAAAAACTGCAGTCAGGCAGCGAAGAAACTGGAGGGAAGATTTGGACAGAAGTAGGTCAGAAACAACAAGGAATGGGGAGAGGAGAGAACGTGTGCCGAAGACCCTGACTTCAGCGGTGAGTTGTTGATGTTGAGGATGCTGAGTCAGTATGAGTAGATGGATTGGTGTGGGCTAAAAGGGTGACCATTGTTCAGATAAGTGTGTGACTTGGACTATATTCATTAGAAGAGGTGTTTTTGTAGTTGTTGTTGTTTTTTTCTCTTCAGCACTCATCATTTCTAGGGGGCAGAAAAATAATCTACCATATGAAATCTAAGTGCAAAAGAGATGCTAAAGAATGATGGTGGTATGAAAATTTTCAGTTCTGCAGTTCCAAAGTTTCCTTAATGAAGTTCACAGCAGTAGGTACTTAAAATAAAATAAGGTACTTAAAATAAAGGCATCATCATATGTACATATCCTTAAAGATACACATATGGTGCTGTAAGTGGGCCTGAAATGTGTTCTGCATTCTACAATCCGATGAAATAAAATCAGTAGCTTAATATGCCTGTCGGCTCTATAAACATGATGTAGCTAATGATCACAGAAAGCAAGATCAGCTAGGAAATTTGAGATTTGTCTTTTCCAGTGTCAACATTAATATTGTTTGCTTTACTTAAAAAGCATTTTTTTAATTAGGGCTGTCAGCATCCATTGGTATACAGGGTTCAGTAGATGTGTTCAGATGTTCTAGACAGTGAATCAGAGCAGACTGAGGTTTAGACAGTAGTTAAATGTCTCACCCGTGTGATCTGCACCCGCATATTGATGTACTGAAAATCCTTAAAAGTGAGAACTTCATTAAAGCAATGAAAAGAGAGGGAAGTAAATAGCCACAGACTAGTGGAAGTTTTGTAACATGTAAAAATGACAAAGGGTTATTCATGAGCATATTTTTAAAAACTCCTACACTTTAATAAGAAAAACAACAAACTGACAACAGGTTGCACACTGCTCCCTGTAGGAGAAGCCATGCAGATGGACTCTTACGTGAATGAGGCTGGAGCTGTAGAATTAGTCTTGCAAGTAACTCAGTTAAAAGCAAACATAAATGGGATATACTTCTAGAATATCTGAGTAAAAATCTTGGAAAAGTTACTCCTCTGTGAAGCAATAACAATGGCAAAAATTGTCAAAATTAACATCTGCAGAACTCTGGAAATTAAACAAAGGCTTCCAGCAATCCGGGGAGTGTTTATTTGAGGAAATAACAGCTAAATCTCCATAAAGATAGTGAGTTTTGTGGCATTATAACTTGATCTACCCCATCCCCTTATCCTCACCTAAATGGTGGCCTTTAAAAGCAACAGTCTCAAAATCAAGGGAGGGGCAGAAGTGGTTTGAAGTTACCCAAAAAACCCATCCCCAGAGTGCTGTCACTATTTGACCTATCTCAAACTCATGCTGTGCAAACAGCCTATCCCCAGAGTGTTTGTGGAAAACAATCAGCAGTGAGTATCTAACATTACAACTGCCTGAGGCAGTGGTACCAGTAGAGGCTAACTAGATGCTGACTAGGAAACTTAGAAGGCAAAATTGAGTAATGAGACTTTCTGGAGGTGGAGGTGGGGTTAAAAACTCCAAAAAATTCTGAGAATTGTAGAAGGCCATACACATGTGTGACACATGGCAAGGAAAGGTCTGAGAAAAACTTAAGCCTTCAACTCTGGCTGAACTTGAGGTTCTGCATAAGGAAGAACTAAAGGCTACAGAAGAGATGCAGACTGCCTGCCTGTGCTGAGGGCATCCCTCAGCAAGCAGACACACAGCAACCTGGTAACAGCTCAAACGATTAACTCCAGGCATTGAAAGAAATCACTGTCCAATCATTATTACAGTGATGACAACTAGGCTTTCTGCACACATACAGATCTATTGTCCATGCATGATAAAGAATACAGACTTAACAGAATTTTTTCAGGAAAGTGACTAAATAAATAGCTGCAGCAACAATGACAATGGAAGCAACAATAAACCCTGGAGATGAGGAAAATCTGGCTTTCAGATCTGCCACATTGTAATATTTTAAATGTCCAGTTTTCAACAGAAAATTACAAGATATACCAAGAAACAGAAAAGTTTGGCCATAACACAGGGGAAAAAGTAGTCAATAGAAACTCCCAAGGAATCCCAGCCACTGCACTTACTAGAGAAAGACATAAATAAGCATTACACATATGTTCAAAGACCTAACAGAAACCATACCTAAAGAATTAAAGCATGTGAACATCTCATTGTATAGAGAATATCAATAGATAAAATTTATAGTAAAAACCAACTAGAAATTGTACAGATACAAATATAATGACTAAAATGAAAAATTCACTAAAGAAGTTTCTATGTAGATATGAACTGGCTGAAGAAAAAGTCAGTTAACTTAAAACTATTGAGATTATCCAGTCTGTGGAACAGAAAGGAAAAGGAATTTAAAAAAAAATGAACACCGTTTCAGAGATGGGTGGGACACCATCAACAATACCAATACACACACAATTGGAGTGCCAGAAGGAAGGAGAGAAAAAAAAGGGGGGGGCAGAAAGAATATATAAAGTAATAATTGCTGAAAACTTCCCAAATTGGATGAAAACGTTAATTTGTACATCCCAGCAGCTCAACAAACTCCACGTGGTATAAACGTAGAGACATCTAAACATAGGCACATCAGACTCAATGTGTCAAAAGACAAGAACAAAGAACTCTGAGAGCAGGAAGAGAAAAGTGGCTTAACATATACAAAGGCTCCTCGGTAAGGCAAACAGCTGATTTCTCATCAAGAACCATGGAGACCAGAAGGCAGTGGGATGGTATCGTCAAAATGATAAAAGGAAAAGACTGTCACCATGTATTTTATATCCAGCAAAATGATTCTTCAAAAAAACTAATGGAGAAATTAAGACACTCCTATACAAACAAAATCTGAAAGTATCCATTGCTAGCAGGCCTGCCCTACAAGAAATACTAAGGATAGTCCAGCAGGTGTAAATGAAAGGACACTCACCTGAAAAATAAAGAGCACTAGTAGTGGTAACTACATGAGTAAAAAAATAAAACAGTATAAAGTATTACATGTAAGTGTTTTCTTCTATTTGATGTAAAAGACAACTGCATAAAACAATACTTATGAAACTGTGCTGATGGGCTTATAAGTGAATAAAGGTGTAATTTGTATGACAGTGACAGCATGAGGAGGGGGAGGGAAAAGATTGATACCAAAGCAAGGTTTTTGTGTATTATTGAAATTAAGTTGGCATTAATGTGAACTAGATTGCTTTAAAACATGATGTTAATTATAATCTCCAGGGCAACCACTTAAGAAAATACAAAAAAAAAAAAAAAGGAGAAGAAGAAGAAAAAGATAAAATAAACAACAAATTAAAATGGCACACTAGAAAATACGTACTTTGCACAAAAAATGTAGTAATAGAGGAATGGGGAAAAAAGACATATAGAAAACAGACAGTAGATGTAACTTCAACCTGATAAGAAATTACATTAATGTAAACGAATTAAACATTCCAATCAAAATACAAAAGGCAGAAATAAATGGAATAGAGAATAGATGAACAACAGAGAATAATCAACAAAAAAAAAAGTTAGTTCTTTGGATAAACAAAATTGACAAATTTTTAGCTGGTATTGAAGAAGAAATGAGACAAGATTCAAATTACTAAAATGAGAAATGAAAGGAAGGATGTCACTACTGCCCTTACAAAAATAACAAGGAATATAAGGGAATACCATGAATAATTTTATGGCCAACAAATGAGATAATCTAGATGAAATGGATAAATTCCTAGAAGGACATAAATGACTGAAGCTAATTAAGGAGAATTAGAAAACTCGAACAGTCCTACAATAAGTAGTGATTGAAACAGTAATTCACAACATTCCCACAGGGAAATGCTAGGCCCATATGGCTTTGCCGGTGAATTCTATCAACTACTTAAAGAAAAAACAAACAAACAAACAAAAAAACACAATGCTTCACAAACTCGTCTAAAAATTAAGAGTTGGGAACACTTCCCAATTCATTCAATGAGACTAGTATTACACTGATACCAAAATCAGACAAAGGCATCACAAGAAAACTACAGACTATCTCTTATGAATATAAATGCAAAAATCCTCAACAGATTACAAGCAATTCCAATCCAGTAACATATAAAACAGACCACAATCAAGTGGGATGTATCCAGGCACGCAAAGCTAGTTCAATGTACAAAAGTCAATTCATGTAATGTGCCATATTAATAGAATAATGGATAAAAACTAGGAATAGAAGACAATTTCCTCAACTTGACAAAGAGCATCTATGAAAAACCTAGAGCAAACATCATACTTAATGGTGAAAGACTGAATTCTTTCCTCCCAATATAAACATTGTACTAGAGGTTTTAGTTAAAGCAACCAGACAAAGAAAATAAAGCCTCTAGGTTAGAAAGAAATAAAACTATTTATATTCCAAATGACATGATATTATATATTAAAATCATAAGGAATCCACCAAAAACCTATTAAAATAAGCCAGTCCAACCAAAGTTGTAAGAGAAAAATCAATATATAAAAATGTAATTATATTTCATACAACAGCAGTGAATAATCTAAAATTAAAATGAAGGAAACACTTTAATTTATAATATCATCCAAAAGAATAAAATACTTAGGAATATTAAGAAAAATGTGTGGAATATTGAGAAAAATGTGAGAAACTTATATACTGAAAACTACAAAATACTATTGATAGAAGTTAAAGATGTTCTAAAATAAATGGAAAGCTCTTTTGTGTTCATGGATCAGAAGATTTATTACTGTCAGGATGGCAATCATCCTCAAAATTACCTATAGATTCAAAGCAACTCTGGCTTTTTTGCAGAAATGAACAAGCTGATCCTAAATTTAATATGGAAATGCAAGAAGCCCAGAATTATTTTGACTAAAACAATTTTGAAAAAGAACAAAGTTTTGAAGTTTCCAAATGCAAAACTCACTAACAAAACTGTAATCCATACAGTGCGGTACTTGCATAAAGGACAGACAATAAATTAATAGAAAAGAACTGAGAGTCCATATACAAACTCTTACACGTAGCCAGTTAATTTTTGACAAAGGTGCCAAGACAATCCAATGGGGAAAAAATAATCTTTACACAAATGATGCTGGGACACCTAAACATACACTTGGAAAGAAAGAAAATTGAACCTTTATCTTACACCATTTATGAAAATTAACTCAAAATAAATCACAGACCTGAAATTATAAAACTTTTAGAAAAAGAACACTGAGAAAATCTTCAGGACTTTGGATTACAAATGCTTCTAAGGTATGACACCAAAAGCACAAACAACAAAAGAAAAAAAAAAATCAAGTTAACTGGACTTCAGTAAAATTAAAAGCTTCTGTGCTTCAAAGGACATCATCGAGAAAGTAAGAAGACAATCCACAGAATGGGCAAAAATATTTCCAATGTTTTCCCTGATAAGGGACTTTTATCCAGAATAGACAAAGAAGACTTAAAACATTACAATACAAAGACAGATACAATTAAAATGGGCAAAGAATTTGAATAGCTGTTTCTCCAAGAAGACATATGAATGGCAAATAAGCACATGAAAATATGCTCAACATCAGTAGGCATTAGGGAAACAGAAATCAAAGCACAATGACATGCCACTTCATACCATCTAGGATGACAAATATATATATGATATATGAATATATAACTATATATCTATAAACCCGGTAATAACAAGTGTGATGAGGATGTGGAGAAACTGGACTCCTCATACATTACTACTGGAAATGTAAAATGGTACAGTCACTTTAAAAAATACTTTAGCAATTTCTAAAAGGGTTAAAAGTATAATAAATCCCAGCAATTCCATTTTTTGATATATTCTCAAGGAAACTGAAAATATGTGTTCACATAAAAACTTGTCCATGAGCATCTGTAGCAGAATTAGTCCTCATCAGCTGATGGATGGATAAGCAATGTGGTGTATTTATTACAATGGCATATTATTTGAACACAAAAAGTAATGGGGTACTGATATATGCTACACCATGGATGAGACTTGAGAATGTCACACTAAATGAAAGATGACAATCAAAAAAGGCCACATACTGTACAGTTCTACTCTTATGAAATGCCCAGAAAAGGCAAATCTGTAGAGGCAGAAAGCAGAGTGGGGGCTGCCAGGGGCTAAGGGAAAGGAAGGTTAGGGATTGACTTACTAAAGGGTACTAGTCCGTTTTAGGGGTGATGAAAATGATTGAAAATTAGATAGTAGTGATGGCTGCACAACCCTGGAATATACTTAAAATTCCTAATGTACACTTTCAAAGGCTGCATTTTATGGTATGTGAATTATATCTCCAAAAATCTGTTATTTTTGAAGGACACATAAGCTTTAAACAGGCCTTTTATAAAAGAGGAAATATTTCTGGTATCCTCCACTTATGCAAATATATTTTCAAAAGCACACAAAGTTAGTCATGTTTCATAATGATACAAGTATATGTGAAAAAGAATATACAGTGTATGTTAAGGGATGATAAAAATCAGTATTTAACAAGCATTTATCCAAGATGGCAGAGTAGAAGGATGCTCGTATCTCACCCTCTCCCACAAATACACAAAAGCTCACATCTATGGACCCACCCAGCAAATCAGAGCACCTGTGGAACTCCGACAGAACATCACCCTCTTCAAAAGACAAGGATGTCAAAAATCTGGTAGGAGAAAAGGAAAAAAGAAAGAAGAAAAAGCAAAACACTGCAGGACAGGTCCCGTGGGGAGGGAGCGGCAAAGGAGGAACAGTGCTCGTTCACTGGGTCTCCCAATCTCCAACAGAGAGGCCAGTGGGATGGAGGGGGAGCCTCTGAGGCTCAGATCTGCCCCAAGCACCCCTTGACTGACAGAACCAAGTTAAACAGGCACAGAGGGTCCCTGCAAAACCCAGTCCAAGACGTGAGCCAGCAGCTGGGGGACAGGACTGTCTGCCTGAGCTGGGCGGAGGACGAGGGCGGCTGCACTGAGGAAGCCCTGGGGGACGGCAGGGTGCTGTGCACCATGGCTGGGAGGGGATACAGAGAAGAACAACACAGGCCCCCAGAAATTATGAAACAAAAGCAAAGCAACACGGCTGGTGTGCCCTGGGGGGAGGGGCGCCATAGCCTTTGTCTCCTCAGACCTGTGCCGCCATTACTGGTGCTTCCCATGAGAAGAAATTTGGGGCGCAGCCGCAGCTGCCATGTCCTCCTGTGTGTAGTGACCGGACAGGGGTGGGGCTGAGAACTGAATCCACACCTGGTGGCTCCGCAAACTCCTAGGCAGGACTGAGACTTGTTTACAGCCTGAGGCAGATAGGATCTTTCTGCCCTTGCACCTCAGAGAACTCACACCACGAAGACAAACAATAAGATGAGATTTGGCATGGAGCAAGGGTGGGGCTGTTTCGTGGTCTTTGGAGCCCACCTTCAGAGTGCTGACCCGAGGCAGAGCAGGCAGCTGCACAGAGCAGTGGGGCGACCAGCACTGGGAGAGGGTGGGCAGCCACCCACCATCCTGGCAGGAACACAGTACCTCACCACAGTGCTGGGAGGAGGTGTGATCCACCCACCTGCCTCCCCAAGCCCAGCATCTGACTGTGACATCGGGAGGGGGAGTGACCCACCCACCCACCTGTTAAGAGTTCAGCTCCTGACCCAGTGTTAGGAGGGGTCACGATCTGCTAGCCAACAGCCACTGGGAGCAGCCCAGATGAGGGTGCCAACAGAGGGCCTCTGGAAACAGCAAGCTGAGTTCACGCAACAGGGCAAAGACACAAAAACCTCTTGATAAAATCATTAAGAGCACTCTGTCTCCAGGAGAACTAGATAACTGATACTCCTAAAGCCACTGTGCCAGAGAGATATGAGCAAATATGAAGAAGCAGAGGAACCACTACCAATTAAAAGACCAAGAGAAATCCTCTGAAAGCACGATCAAGGAAATAGACACTGATGGCCTACTAGATCAAGGTTTCAGAAAAGGAGTGATCAAAGTACTGAAGGAACTAAAAGAAAGTGTTTAGAGATATAAAATATGTCAAAAATGAAATAGAAGCTATACTAAGTAGAACTGGTAAGCTCATTTGCTGAGATGAGAGCTGACCTAAAGTGTGTACAAGGCAAGCTAGATAATGCAGAGGAACTAATAAATTACCTAGAAGACAGGAAAACTGAAAGCACCCAATCAGAACAGCTGAGAAGAAAACAAATAAAAAACAATGAAAACAATATAAGGGACCTATGGGATAATATAAAACATGCCAATCTACTCATAATAGGGGTTCCAAAAGGGGAAGAAAGAACAAAGGGGATTGAAAACGTATTTGAAGAAATCATGACTGAAAACTTCCCAAACCTAAAGGAATCAGATAACCAAGTACAGGAGGCTCATTGGGTCCCAAACAGGAAGAACTCAAACAGACCAACACCAAGACATATCATAAGCAAGATGGCCAGAGTCAAGGATAAAGAAATGATCCTAAAGGCAGCAAGAGAAAAACAAAGAGTGAGTTATAAGGGAACCCCCATAAGGCTCTCAGCTGATTTCTCTACACAAACATTACAGGACAGAAGGGAGTAGCAAGATACATTCAAAGTCCTGAATGAAAAAAAGATGCAGCCTAGGATATTCTATCCACCAATGTTATCCTTTAGAATAGAAGGAGAGATTAAGAACGTCACAAACAAGCAAAAACTAAAATAGTTTAGCAACACTAAACCCATGCTAAAAGAAATATTGACAGGACTACTCTAAATAGAAAAGAAGCAGGATGCTACAAAAATGAGAAACTCATAACTGCAAAGGAGATAACTGCCATGAATAGCAAAAAGAATAAACACAAAATTGTAAGAGAAGATATCTATATCATTAAGAGTGGGAGAGGGAAGTAAGGAAAACCACTATGGAAAACAGTATAGAGATTCTTCAAAAGACTAGGAATAGACTTACCATATGACCCAGGAATTCCACTCCTGGGTATATATCCAGAAGGAACCCTACATCAAAATGACACTTGCACCCCAATGTTCATAGCAGCAGTCTTTACAATAGCCAAGACATGGAAAAAGCCTAAATGTCCATCAACAGATGACTAAATAAAGAAGATGTGATATATTTATAGAATGGAATACTATTCAGCCATAAAACCCGACAACATAACGCCATTTGCAGCAACATGGATGTACCTGGAAAATGTCATTCTAAATTAAGTAAGCCAGAAAGAGAAAGAAAAACACCATATGAGATCGCTCATATGCAGAAACAAAACAAAACAAAACAGAAAACAAAACACACACACACACAACAACAACATAAATACAAAACAGAAACAGGCTCGTAAACAGAATACAAACTTGTGGTTGCCAAGGGACAGGGGGTGGGAAGGGACAGACTGGGATTTTAAAATGCAAAATATATAAACAAGATTGTACTGTATAGCACAGGGAAAAATATACAAGATCTTGTGTTAGCTCATAGTGGAAAAAAGATGTAACAATGAATATACATAAGTGCATGTATGACTGAAAAATTGTGCTCTACACTGGAATTTGACACAACATTGTAAAATGACTATAACTCAATAAAAAAAGAAAAAGTTTAAAAAAATCAGTATTTAATGTAGTTGCTACTTCCAGAGTGGAAAGTGAGGGGATGAAACTGAACAAAGCACTTCGTGGGTAACAGTTATGTTGTTTTTTCTTAAACTGGGAGACAGATCATTATTCCTTACAGCTTAAATACAATTTCCACTCTTGTGAATCTACTCAGTATGGAGTAAAATTAACTGAAAATATTTAGGGGGTAGAGCTCAGCAGTAGAGTGCATGCTTAGTATGCACAGGGTCCTGGGTTCAATACCCAGCACTCTATTAAAAAAAAAAGGTTAAAAAAGTATTTAAAATGTATATATTTTAAATACATTAATACTATTTAAAAATTAAATACACAGAGCCCAAATAGTTTTGAGCACAGGGATATTATCCCCAAGATACCCCTACCTCTGCCCTCTACATTTTGTGTAAATTAATCTGTGTCAAAGAGTAGGACATTTGTGGTGTGACTGTCATTTCCTAAAATGAACTATAATGAGAACAACTACCATGCAAGGACCTTATAAAAATACTACCTTTTCACTTTGCTACTATATTTCTGAGATGCCTTTTTCTGGTTGGAAAAATATACAAAACAATGGAGAAGCCAAAGACAAATTTAGGCAAAAGATATCAATATTCAGCCTTTGGCCCTAAACTATTTTTTGGTGAAGAGAGAAGAGTACTTCAAAGAGCACCTGCGGATTTCTATCTAAGAAGCCATGCTGGGCACACACCCTCAGAATCTGTTAAACAGAATAGATAATTATGCCTAAACATTAGAGCTGCTATGTAAGCTTCTGTCTGTGGAGCCAGGCTGATAGGCTCAGGGCTAGAGAAATCTGCTCAGCAGCTCATCGCTGGTGCCCAGAAATGTGGATCTGGCTGTCACATCTGTACAGAGGCCAGATGAACAAGAGAAAATGCCTGGTTTGATGTTGCACCCGTCTGGATGTTGACACCACCAAAAGCAAAGGACTAATCACACAATTTATAGCAGTGGTGTTGAAATTCAGTGTTCTGGCACCCACGTATTTCCCTTCAGACAGTGCAGCTCGTGTTTTAATTTTGACATAAAGCACAAACTGATTCTTTATCACTTTTTTACCTTCCTAACACTGTAAGGGCTTTTTTTTTTAATAAAACAATAATAAAGTATTGCTCATTTGAGTTTTTGAACATGTATTTCTCCATATATATTAAGAAGTCATTTCTAAACATAGAAAAGTACCAGTTTTACCAGTTTTCCCACTGAAACACTGCGGAAATCAGGGCTGCTCTTGGCCCACATCTGTAGGGCTGAGTGAAGCATTCCTTTAGGGGCCAGAAGTTCAAGGAAGATTCTCCCTCGAGACCTCCTTTCTTTTTCAAACAAAGTCTTCTCTTAAGCTATTGGAGTGTTTCCTAAGGGTAATATTCCTGTCAGAGGCTGGGCTGTATTGTCTAAGAAATTTTTTTTTCCTATTTCACTTAGCTATTATCCTCAGAACAAAAGGGATGTATCATCCAAAGCAGAAAGTGCTCTTCAATGAGTCTTCTTTTACTAAACCAGTTGGAGATTCTGAAAGTCATTTTATGTCTGGTCAACTTTTCAGCATGTTAACAAGGAATAAAGGGAAGTTACCTCCAGGTACAGTTATTTTGATTAAAATATACATACAGAAAGCAAGTCACCCCCACGACTGCTGCCAGGAGGAGCATCTGAGTGTAATAGCCCAGCCAAGCAAAGTAGATTCTGACCTTCTCTCTGTAGGATTTTCTGCAGAAAGACAGAAGGTAGTTTCAGAAGACACATAATCACTCTGAAGCTTCATCTTCATATTAACTTCTTTTTTATTTTTCTTTGGTTCCTTTGGAGGGACATAATTAGATTTATTTGCTTTTTAAATGGAGGCACTGGGGATTGAACCCTGGACTTCATGCATGCAAGGCTTGCACTCTACCACTTAGCTGTACCTTCCTTCCATCATATTAACTTCTGATTCTAAATCAAGAGGGATTTAAGTTTAAACCTCTGACTCAATTCACACTTAAAACATATGCGTTTTCATAGCAGACCCCAAATTGTACCGTGAAATAAGTATTTTATGTATCATTGAAGTACTGATCACTGGTTCACCAGCTGAAGAGAGATAAATGAGAACAGAGCAAAGGAGGGGACAAGGCCAACTCTGGAGCAGATGCAGGGGATCATCATCACTTGCTGGAAATACTGGCACATTCAACAAATCCCCCCAAAGATTGGTCTTAACAGGTGTGACAAAAGTGAACATCAACAACTGGTTCAGTCATCTGCTTCTGCTTTATCTCGGGAACTTCCCTGGAGCAAATGCATCATAAACCACAGATAATAAGAAAATGGCTGATAATGATAACAACTAGGAGTGCAATGTCTCTCTGACAAAATGTTTATAAAACTCATTGTGGGAATGGGAGAGTGCAGGAGGGATGTGAGTGAGGAAGGTACTGCCCTTTATTCTTTGTATCTAGCACGTCTTTTGTTACTAGGTTTTAAAAACGCTTCAATGTTTCCCAGTTAATCTGGAGTAGATGGAAGAGGCCGGGTAGGCAAGATTAGAAGAAAGGAGGCAGGGCATGAAGCAGTGCCAGACTGGTCTTGAAAGGGAGACAGACACAGACAGGCAGACACAGAGGGCTTAGGGATGAGGCGGAACAATGAGGCGGCGGCTCAGGTGTGTCTTGCTGTTGCTGATACTTCCCTCAGCTGGCTCACTCCTGACTTGAAAGTGTTCAGTAAAACCTGTGGATTTCCTTAGCTCTGAGATCTCTTTGAGGCTTCTGGCTCAGTCTGGAGCTGGGCTGAGCTCCGTGGGCTTAGCCTAGGGGGGACTCAGCTCTGAGAATAGCCTGGAGTCCTGGGAAAATTCATGCAGGAACCCCCTTGGGCTGGACCAGCGCTCACAGGGCTGCTGTGAGACCAGCTCAATCGTCAGAGACCTGGGCGTGGACCATTCAATGGGGAAAAGGCCTGAGCCTGATGCCGAATCAGATAGGAGGGACAAAGCATGTTCATTCTCATGTGACCGGGCTTTGTGGCCTGACTTATGGATGGCAGGCTCAGGATGGTGTCTGGCAGAGAAAACCCTGGCAATGGGTTTGAGATGACTTGGACTCTTTAAGCTTTCTGTAATACATTCTTATCAACTATCCGCCATGGAAATGTCACATTCAAAACTGAAAGAATGTTAGAAGTTGCCTGCTCCAACTGGCCAGTGGTAAACACACCCTGCTTCAGATAGAGAGCTGGTCAGGCAGCCTCTGCCTGGATATTTAGAGTGGGGGGGGTTCATTACTTCCAAAGGTTACATGTAGGCAAGGTCAGAAATAATTTTTGAACCTTAAACAGATGTCTGCCTCCTAGTCCTTGCTGAAAGGCTAGAAATAATGAGCATCCCTTCAAATGTAGTTTTGTCTGCTTGTTATCTCTCTCTGTCTAAAACACCCCAATACTTAACATTAATTTTTCAAAATTCAGCTTTGATTTCTTTTTATCAAAGTTATACCATATATTCGTTAAAGAGTAAAACAGTTCTAGAACACTGATTGTATAAAGGAGCAGTTCACAACAACTGCCCCCATTTCCTGCCCAGAAGCAACAACGTTCAGCTCCTACTGCAGACTCTTGGAATATTTATCCCCCCTATCTCTGACTAATATCCTTGTAACACAGCCTACTGACTTTTTGAGCTTTATGTATCACCTATTTGACTTTCTATTTTGGAAAATGAGGATTAAGCTCTCTTTCAAAACCCATCTCATCTACACCCCCAAACCTTCATTCTTCCAACCTTTTGACACTATTACATTATAATTTTAATCAGCTCAATATCCTTGCTATACATTATTAGGACTCCATACAGACTGTTCACAGCTGTAGCAAGTTGTCTGCTAGGCCTACTTTTTTCTTCCCTACTTTGTTTTTCCTGGAGTTAATAATTGGCTTGATATTTCATAGCTTAGTTTTCTATGCACTTAACAATTCAACCCCAGACCTTCTCCTAATGAATAACTTTCTCACTACTTTCTAATACATCGTTTACAAATTTCATCTCCTTGAATAAATCTCTTCAGATCGCCTTCAACCAGGATTAATGACATGCTAGTCTTGTCACAGAGCTCAAGGAGCCACTAGTGGGAAGCAACAATGGGTACACGTGGACCAGGAGCAGGGAACAGATCAGCATATTTTCCTTAGCAAAACCTACTTAAAATATTGAGAAAATTGTTTTCTTTACAAACACAAATACACACACAAACCCCAAAAGCCCATAAAGAATGATAAAAGAGCCATCAAACCCATTGCCCTGCCATCAAATACTGTATAACATAAAACAAAATTAACAGAAGGAAAACATCATATAAATATGAATCTCAAGGGGGATGGGGTACACTCAGTGTCAGAGTGTGTGCTCATCATGCATGAGGTCCTGGATTCAATCTCCAGTACCTCCATTAGAAAAAAAAATATTTAAAAAGAAAAGAAAAAAGTATCAACTTCAAATATTTACATATGTACAAACATACTCTTTTAAAACTGTGTTCTACAGGATAACCCGTGTTAATGACAAAGTGCCTCTTCATGACTCTGATGATGCTGATAAAAGAGGGAGGAAATTAGAGTATGACCACATGAAGTAAAATCCCTTATGAAATAATGAACCTTGGTGACAATCATTACTGGCTGCTGTCATCACAATAGAGAGACAACTGGACATAATGTACCTTATGACAGGAGTACAAAACTCAACGTAATGAGTATTCTTGCACAAAGTTCAACCTAAATCATATCAAGCTTTTAGGGGAGGATCAAATCACTTAGCTAAAGCAAATACATAGGATGGAGAAACAAGTCTAACACCACAGGGGAGAATGAAATCAGCCAAACAGAAAATAGAGAAACCCCTCAGCAATTTCAAGGAAAACGAGAAACAAGAAAATTATAGATTAGAATCCACTTGAGAGATATGTTAGCTGCAATGTCTGAACCTAGTCTGGATCCTGATTTCAACCCCAAAACTACTTGAAAGTGTATTTTTGTGACAATCAGGGAATTATTTTGTAACCCTAAAAAAAAGGAATATTCCAATCGTATTTAAAAGAGATCTTGTCATTTCACTAATGAGTGGTTAAGCTATGTAGGATTGTCTTCAAAATGATCCCGTAGTGGTGGAGGGGAGGAGGCGGAGATAAAAGATGCAACAACAGTGACTCTGAAATTATAATTCTGGAGCTGGATGACCGATGCAGGCAGGCTGGCTGTGCTGTTCTCTCTACTTCTGTACATGTTTGAAACTTTCCATAAAATGTGAAACAAACAAAAAAACTTCAGTGTTTTAAAACCCTCATTTTGAAGGTTAAGAGGTTTGCCCAAGTAGGTGGGCACCTGCATGGGGCACTGAGATTAGAAAGAACAGGGACCTGGCTCCAGGCCTAACTGGGGCTACCCTGACCCTCCTCTTCTCATCATCCACAGCCAGCCCATAACTGCATCCTGTCAGCTCCACTCCCCAAACGCATTCCTCCCTGGCTCCCACCATCTCTCATCTGGCCCAGTCCAAGAGCCTCCTGCCTGGTATCCCTGCTTCCTGGGCCCCTGCATCCCATTCTCCACATTATCTTTGCAAAATGTGACTGAGAGAAAATTACTTTAGTGCTTAAACTATCATGACTGCTTCTCACTGCACTTAGAGTCTACACTCCTTTCTGTTCTCCTGCTGCCCTTCTAAACCTCGAGTCTCATCACTCTCTCCAGTGCTGGCTACAGTATCTTCTCAAACCTGCTGAGCACATTTGTGTCTTGGGGCAAGTGGACAAGCTACCTCTATTCCTGGGGTGACTTATCCCAGATCCTCAAAGTCCAGCCTCCTTATCACCATCTCAGCTCACATGTAACCTATTCAAAGATAGATTTCTTGACTCATTTCCCCCCAAGTCTCCCATCTCAACACTGTGTTATTTCCTTCATTTCAATCTGACATTGTTTCCTTATTCGCCCGATTATTTTTGTTTGCTCGGTTGTCCTTGGCTTCCTTCCCCCCAGTAGCCTCACCCAAACAGCAAAAGCTTCCGAGGAGCAGCCAGCACTAGTGCTCTGAGAAGACACATGCTGAGCGCGACATTACAGTCACGTGGTGTAGTGAAACAGTGTCGAACAGCAGATACAGCAAAGCAGTGAGAATTTCTCTCTTATTTTATAATTTAAGTGAAATCTAACATTTACTCCTGTTTAATGAAGAATTTGGTAGGTCTTTGGTCCCAGTTCCTGGAAGGCACCTCTAAAGCCTTGACATTTCCCAAGATAGTAGTGTCTTTGTTATTCATGGTGGACACTTAGATGGCTTGTGCTCATGAGATGACTCAGGATGGGGACTGGCCAGCCAGAGACACCAACCATGTGATTAGAGGAGTAGGGCTATGAGCTGTGTGACAGGTGAGTGATCACCAGGAGAGGAATGGGCTCAAGGTTTAGGGCTAAGGAAAGGTTTCAGTTACAGTTAGGGTTTGGGTTAGCCATGTCAGTAGTGACTCAGTCATGCCTTTGTAATAAAGCCTCCAGTAAAATCTTGGGGCAACAAAGCTTAGAGCTCCTGTGAGCTTCCTGGTTGGTAACATTCTTGGAGGACTGTCACACTCAGATGCCATGAGGGCAACCCTGAGCCCTTCCCACTGAAGTGCTTTCCACAGCAGCTCACCTGACGAGATCCAAGGGCTGCTTCTTGTCTATGATTTGAGGAGGAGCCCATTCCCTATACAGAAGGCCCTGTTCACTGGAGCAGCTGAGGTCCTCTGACGGAGGCTGAAGTTGTACTGGGAAGCAGAAGCAAACAGTTGAGTGTCACAATCACCATGTGTTCACATGTTCTGTTGATAAAATATGGTGCTAACACTTCATGGTTATTTGTAAATAAGTGGCCCTCTCTTGCCAGAAGGGATGGAAGTACCATATAATTTTTCATAATTCTCACCCAGGGCTAATACTAACCCCTTGAGGGTCACTTACAAATGTGGGTGGAAAGGAACGCTTGGATGTTACAATCCTGGGACCACCACGGGTACCTGGTGAGAGCCTTGCAGATGCTTAATGTCCTACAAGCAGGCCAGTCTTACACAGCAAAAAAAACTAGGCCACCCAAGTGCCCAAACTGCTGCAGTGGAGGGACACCTGATGGTCCAGCCCCCTCCTTGGACACCCAGAGGAACCTGGACTCTGGCTGGTTAGGGGCAGGGTCAATTCTAAAACCCAGGCTTTTTTGTCCCCACAATGCAGTAGTTATTCGGTGACAGCACATGGAATATAAACAACAAAGAAACGACATGTTGTTATATATTTAGCTTACTCAAGAAACAAAGTTTAAATCCAGCATTCTCCTTCCCACCTGACCTAATTTCCTTCCTCCTGTACTAGAACCAGATTATTACCTGCCCAGACCCAACATGGTCCTGACTCCAATTACCTCCCTCCCAAACACCACATGAGATGATTCCTCAGCCTGGATGTGGGACCAGCAATTACAAGAGGCTTTAGTGGAAAAGAACTGGTTGTGCACAGATGCCAACTAAACACTATATAATCCTGGTGTCCCACATTAGTAATCATGACAGCTGTTTGCAAGTGTCCCCAAAGTTCATTTCAGGCTCTCACTGCTAATTTTGCTGAGGCATAAATGTAAAACATGTGGACTGTTGGGCTGGACTGCTGGGCTGGACTGCTATGCTGAGTCTATAAGCCAGGAAGCTCAGTGTCTGCTCCCTGCACCCAGCTCCCTGTTCTGTTCATGCATGTTGCATCAAGCAGCTGTTTAGTGTCTGTTTTAATATCTTAGACAGTGCATTTCAGTATTGTCTTCATCCACAAATACGTGTACCACACAGTAGTAATTATCAATCTAAGTCTTTGCTTTCTTTGGTCTCAGAGAGTCAGATAACTGGATAGTGAATATAACAAAATCATAGAGCACTATAATATAGTATTTCCTTTATTCAATGACAGGATTTATTTAAAAAGCTTAGATATAACATCCTTGAATTTATGTCATCATTAAGTGTTTGAAGCAGTCACATTTTAAGAACTTCATTTCATGAGAGATGTTATCAGCTAGAGAAGTGCTCCTGAATTTGAGGGGATGCTGTCATCTCAGACGAAGTCCCTAAAAGTTGTCAACACTCTGCAGTATTGCCAGCATGACAAGAACCCAGACAGATTAACTTTGGAAAGCCCTGTGGCATTCTAGTGCACAGCCAGAAAATCGCATGTCAGAGTGAAAAAGCCTGAATTACAGAAAATGATAAATGAAATGTTCTAACATGTATTTCTCTTACAAAGAACTAATACTTCTTTGGTTGATAATAACATCTGTCGGTAATTATGAAAAGAGCTGACAGATGCATTGTACTTACTATTAGCCAGGGCTGTTCTAACATTGACACAGATTCATTAATCCCCATAGCAACTCTACGAGTTGGGTAGTATTATTAACCCCATTTTATTGATGAGGAACTTGATAAACACAGAGGCTAAATGACTTTTACAAAGTCGACAGCGAGAAACCAGCAGAGGTGTTCTAGCTTGAGTCTACACTCATGGCCACTTCTCTTTGTTTTTTTTTTTTTTTTTTTTTTGGTGGCGGGGAGATAATAAGGTAATTCTGGTGGGGGGTGGGGAGGTAATTAGGGTTACTTGTCTATTTTAGAGGAGGTGCTGGGGGCTGAACCCAGGACCTTGTGCGTGCTAACCATGCACCCAATCACTTGAGCTGTACCCTCCCCTCTCGAGTCTGTGCTCTTAGCTGCTAATCCGCATGGCCCCACACAGTAAATCTGGGGGAACTACAATTCATTCATTCACTCACTCATTTAAACTCGGCCTTCCCGGTGCCTGGGATTGAGCAGTGAAGAAGACAACATGGGTCCTGCCCTAAATGAGCATGTAGCCTCCTGACATATTATCTTCATTTTACCCAGGAAGAAACAAGGTCAAGAAGATTAGCCCTTTCCTGTTAACACCAGAGGAGACATGAGGTGCTTTATTTCATTTTTGCCATTTGACTTACACCATGAGGAGGGAAAGCTGCCTTGAAGATCCTGGAACTCACAAGCCTGTTAATCCCGAATTTTTTAATGTTGTCCCTTACTTGATACTTGGTCTGAGAAAGGATGAAGTAAACCTAAAAAAATTCTGAGAGTGTGTTGTTTATACAGGGTAACTAACCAGCCACTGTTTACTATCCTACCAGGAATCTGTAGGCATATTTATTTTCTTTCTCTTTTTTCCTTTTTATGGGCAGCTTTTAAAAACCAAACCAAACCAACCAAACCAAATCACTGATAATTCAACAGCAGGTTCTAAATCACACCCAAGACAGCAGCTAAACTCGGTTTAGACTTACAATGTGGCTTCTGGTGTCTGGATTGAAGAATGCATCTCTATCCTGAATATAAAAGTAATTCACGCAGCTCTTCTCAAACAGGGCATTAAAAATTGTTGCTCCGGCTTGATGATACTTTCATCCACTTGGAGGACTTTCATAAAACAGCTGAAATTATTGAAGGCTGAGGACCGGGTTTTCAGATCATTGGACATCAGAGGAAATTTGATGTGCATTATCTCAGCGTATATACACAGCACCTCCCACGGGGTGTGTACTTTTACAAATACAAGATTGTCATCCAAAACTTATATTGGGAGAATGAAAACAGAAACCAGGAAACTATTTTCACATTTTTAGTACACAGGTTTTTCTTACGTTGCTGGTAGTTAAAGCACATGTGAAAACACACACACATATGACATTGGTAAAAGCGAAGATATAATAAAAATAGACTTGCAAACCATCATACATTTTTGCCTTAAAGATAATTTCTTTGTTGAAATTACTGAAAAAAGTAATTAAAATCCTTACATTTCATTCATAAAATTACCAATGTTTTAGTTGAAGAAAAGTAAACTTGTTAATTTTTAGTCCAAATTAGTAACTAAAAATAAAAACAACTAAATATTCATTGCAGTGGTATTGTAATGAAAAGTTTTTTAATTTCTCAAACCTAGAAGAGGACTATTTACATATCTGTTCAATATAGTGTTAAACAGCCATTAAAAAGGATTTAATAGAATTATATTTATTGATATGGAATATATAATAAAAGGGAAAAGCAAAAAATTGTGAAATAATAATTTTCCTTTTTGGAAGGGAAAAATAACTATATTTGAGCAAAAAAAAATGTTTAGAAGGATTTTAAGATTATTTATGGATATTTATGGATTAAGGTATAGACGATTTTTAATTCCACTATTCTTATATTTTCAATTCTTTTGGGTAAGTTTTCATAATAAAAAATCTTTAAAAAGTTCTTGCATAAACACATTAATAGATATATTTATGACTACATTCTTTGGCTATTAAAAAAGATTTCCTAGCTTTGGATCTGAAACATACATTCCGCAATGCAGATTCTGCCTGACTCCCCTCACAGCCCAGAGAACACGTGGCTGGGGTGATATATTTCAGATGCCATTCTAGCATTCCGGGTAACATGCAGGCTCCCAGCCAATGGCTGCAAAGGGACTGACACTGATCTGGTTGCTTCCAGCTGCAGACCATCACAGATGTGGTTAGATTCATAGGCTCATGTTTTTCTCTGTCAAAAGAAATCAGAAAATGTAAGGGTTTTACTTTCACCAAGGGAACAAGAATTTGATTGTTTTTATGCAAAAAAATAACAACAAACTAATTTGAACCTGATGAAAATACATTTGCTCAAAACAGCACTGCAGCAATGAAGGGGCTCTGGCTGGCAGAGGCTTGTTGGATTCCTGTGAGTGCTGGACTCCTCAAATGAAATTCCCTTGGCACTCCAGAAGGCCTGTGGTTGTCCCCATGGGTATGTGGCCATTTGTGGTACACAAAAGTCTCTGGCTTTGCCACAATTTCAAAGCCTTTTTTGGCTTATGAAAGGCTTTGCACTCAAATGGAGTTTTTTTGAGTCCCACTCACTGATGTCATTTACCAGAGTTATAGTCCAGATCTGACATTCTAGACTTTTAAAATCTTGCAGACATTCAAATGGTTCAGGTTTGGATGTGTATCCACCTCTGCAGGCCTGGGACAAATTCGATAAAACCACCCAGACAAGTTCAGCAAAATGCAAAGAAATTTTTCTCTCTGCAAGACTGAAATGTCTGTGAAGCTATAAAAACTTCTACATCTACAAAAATAGAGAACAAACTCATCAATAACTTATCTATCCATAATGCATGGCCATTTAAAAAAGTACTGTATTTACTGCTATTAAATTCTATCTGGCTTTTGCCAAATTGTGTCCTAAACTGTAAGGAAAGTATATAAAGGAAGAGACTTTTTGACATTTTACGAGAAAAAGGAACCCTCCTACACAGTTGGTGGGAATGTAAATTGGTGCAGACACTATGGGGGACAGTAGAGTTTCCTTAAAAAACTAAAAATAGACTTCCTTGTGATCCAGCAATCCCACTTATGGGCATATGTCTTGAGAAAAATATAATTCAAGAAGACATATGCACCCCAATGTTCACAGCAACAGTATTTACAATAGCCAAGACACTGAAACAACCCAAATGCTCACTGACAGATGACAGGATAAAGAAGGTGTGGTATATTATATACATATATGTATACACACACATATATACCCACTCACACACACACACAATGGAATACTGCTCAGCCATTAAAAAGTAAAATAATGCCATTTGTAATAGCATGGATGGACCTACAGGGTATTATGCTAAGTGAAATAAGTCAGAGAAAGAAAAACAAATATTCTATCTATTAACTTATATGTATATCTAAAAAATAAATCAAATTAATGACTATAACAAAACAGAAATAGACTCACAGGTACACAGAACAGACTGGTGGTTACCAATGGGGAGAAGGAGGAGAGGGGAGGCAGGATGGGGGTAGAGGATTGAGAGGTAAAAAGTACTACATATAAAATGGATAGGTTACAGGGATATATCATACAGCACAGGGAAATATACCTATTATTTTATGGTGACTTTAAACAGAATATAACCTATAAAAATGTTGAGCCTCTGTGTTTTACACCTGAAACTAATATGATGTAAATCTACTCAATTACAAAATATTTAATCAAAGTTTTCTTTTCATATTATTTGCAATAAGTTAGAAGCCATCACTGTCCAATAGAAACATAATGCAAGTCACAATTTTCCAGTAATCCCATTTAGAAAATGAAAAATAAGTGAAATTAATTCCTGTGATAATTATATTTATCCCAAAATATCCAATATGCTATCATTTCAAAAGTGTGATTAACACTTTTAAAACTTATTAATAAATATTTTACATTATTTTTGTTGTACTAAGTATTGAAAATCTATTATGTATTTTCCACTTATAGAACATCTCAATTCACAATAGCCACATGTGGCTGGTGGCTACCATACTAGACAGAGGATGTTACACCATTCACACTTCTGATAAATTACCTGCCCTCTTGCAGAAAAAGCTTTAAATATTCCCTATATCAAACAAAACAAACTTGATGTGTGGGGAGTATCTTCATTATAGAGTGAAAAAGGTAAGAGAGCCATGGTTACATGTATGTTAATGTAGCAATACCTTCTTAATTCATTCAGGACTTTACAATCTTTCTTCATATGCTAAGGATTCACTGTCACTGGGCAATGTTTTTCAGTATTACCGTCTTTGGAATTGAGAGGCTTCTGATAACCCTGCTTTGTGCATCTGTACATGAAAGAAAATAACAAAACAGAGAAAAAGACCTTATTAAAAATAATTTAGGGGGGAGGGTATAGCTCAAGTGAAAGAGCATATTCTTAGCATGCACAAGGGCCTGGGTTCAATCCCAGTACTCCTTCTAAAAATAAAATAAATAAATAAAAACCTAATTACCACCCCCTGCAAAAAATTAATTAATTACTTTAATTAAAAGTTAAAAAAAGATAATTTAGTGCAGGCTTATCAGGCTACAAGAGCTACAATGAATACCACCCCCATTAATTTAGAAGAAGTCTCACAGTATTTCCCCACATAAAGGCTAAAATATAATTCAGAACACTTTCTGATGGTCAGCATGATTTTAACAAAAAAGTAGATAATTACCTCCCTGGTGTCAAAGCTCTGTCAGGGATGTGCACAGAAAATTTAGTAAAAATGGTTTTGCAACTACGTTTGAAAGAAATGCTGAGAAATGATCTTTTCTGTTGGAAATTAGCCTGCTTTTACATTCTGCAGTAGGCATACGTGTTTACAAACCAGGCAGGAACTGGACCATATTTTACACATACTTTAGAAACTGATTTAAATTTTGCTCTCTACCTGCAAGGCTGTTTTTTAGGTAATAACATAAGCTGGCCACTATACTAAATTTTGTTTCCCTGTTTGCTTAATCCTCACAACAACTCTGTAAGCTGCTATTATTACCCCCATATAACAGACAAAGAGCTTGAGGAAGAAAATAATTTGGGTAAATTGGTAAATGGTGGAGCTGGGTAAGACTGCAGCCAGTCTGACACTCAAGTCCATTCTCACCGATGTCTGATACTGCTACCTACATTCAGCAATGATCATTGATTTCATATTTAAGTGTGTCATTTCTAAAACTGCAAAGCTTTATTAGTACTGCTGTGTAAATTATTCTTTTGAGATGTGATTGCCAAAAATAAATAAACAAATAAAATCAGGGTGCCACTGGGGGGAGGGCGAACTGCATATGGATGGACACAAGGGAACTTTTTGAGGACACAGTTGCACAACTCTAGAAATAACTAAAATGGCTGACTTGTACAATTATAATGTGTGAATATTATGGCCTGTAAATTATATCTTAATACAGCCTTTAAATTAAGAAACTGGGATACCAAATTAAGCCTAAAACACATATACATATCACACAAAGAACAACAGGCAAATATCATTATTTACTGCACCATTTTCTTTCATGCAGCTTCCTTTCCTCACCCGTTCCTGAAAGGATGATTCATTTCTAATATAGTCTTTATTTATTCAGCAAAAAAATTTTGACTGACAACTATGTACCCAGGACTAGTCTAGGCAGTTGGAATAGATCAATAAACAAAACAAAAGTCCTGTCCTCATGGAGCTTGGAGTCTAGCTTGGGTGGGGAGTGGAGATGACAATTCACACAACAGAGCAGCAGAGGAGGTGGCATGTTAGGAAAGAGGGACCATGGAAAATAGAAAAAAGGGCAAGGTAAAGAGAGTTGAGAGTATGGGATGAGGGTGATGTTGTATTAAATACCAGAGCAGGCCACACTGAGGACTGAGGTTAGAACTAGGACTAGGAGTTAAGAAGGCCCAGGTGGATGGAATAACCATCACCAAGGCCAGCATGCACCTCGCATGTTCCAGGATGGGGGCAGGGCTGGGGCTGTGTGAAGGGTCAGTGCAGATCCTGTAGGGACTTGCAGGACGTTGTAGGACTGTGGCTTTTACCCAGAGTGAAATGGGGAGGCACTGCAGAAAGACGACACAAACTAACTTAGGTTTTCAAAGGCTCACTTGACTGCCAGGTGAGAATAGTCAATACAGGTCAGAGATGAAAGGAGGGAAGCCACTGAGAAGGGCTGTGTAGGAGGAGAGGACAGTGGCTTAGGGCAGGGAAGCAGCAGTGGAGGCAGGAGCCATGGTGAGAAGTGACTGGGTTCTGGATATGTTTTAAAGGCAGTGTTAAACCAGTTTTGTTGACAGAATGCATGTGGTATGTCAGTGAGAGTCAGAATAACTCCAAGTTTTTTGACCCAAGCAGCTGGAAAGATTAAGGTTCCACTAACTGAATGGGGGAGGTTGCAGAAAGAACCAGTTTGGGGGATAGAAGGACCAAGAGCTGTTTTTACACATGTTGGTTTTAAGATATCAGAGATTCAACTGAAGATGTCAAATCAGCAGAAGATGTAAGAGTACAGATTTGGAGAGAAAAAGTCTAGCCGGAGACAGAAATGTGGGAATCATGTGTTACACAGGTGGTACAGGAAGTCATGAAACCCAGGTACTCAAACATTAAGGTAACCTGGCACTAACCATAGAAGTTATCCTTGCTCGTGTCCCCAGGCCCAGAATCAACACTAATTGAGAGACACCTGATCCCTTGAGGGCCTACCTACTAGGTGTGTATATCAGTCCTGTTTCCCAACCACTCGAGTTTTTAAAGGGAACTTACAAATGAATGAGTGCAAGACACTGCCTCCAGTGGGTGGGTCTTGAGCTGGAGTGGGAGAATTTGGTTGTGCACGCTACTCCCTATGGCCGTGTGCGTGTGTGTGCGTGCGTGTGCATGTGTGTGTGGGCAGGGGGATGATTTACACCTGGATGAAGATAAAGAGCTGGTAAGTCTAGAAGCTGAAAGATCAAAGAATATCCAGATCTGGTCGAGGGAACAGGGGAAACATTGTGTACAGTAAGACACATCCCCATAATGCCATTTCCCACCATCCTTTCATCAGGAACACATTTGGAAAGGGGGGGATTATGTAGATACGTGTGATGTACACAGACTTTCTGACCATTTAACACTGAATATCTACATATGTAACAAGTTAATGATATTTATATCTGTTTCAAGTTTAATAACTTAAGTTCACATCAGAGGGAAAATAAAATATTGAGGACTGGTAGAACTATCATAGACGGCTCAGAATGGAAGCAAAAGCAGCTCTGCCCACAAAGAATGTCATTAATGTCAAGAATGTTTATATTTGCTTAAGAAATTGAGAGTTACATCTTCCTGCTTTAAAGAATTAACTTAAGACAGATAAAATACAACAAGCAAAGTCTGTACTGGTGCTTTCTTAAAGCTATTTTTAGTTTCTGCTTTTTCTGATATGCTCCAGAAACTCTGCAAAGAAAAGCTTCTACTCAAAGGCTTAAAGGAATAAAGAAGAAATAAAACTGCATTCTTTTAAGCGTTCTCTGTACTGAGAGTCACTTGCAAATGCAGCACCCTGCCACAGGTCTACATTTTTAACAATAAAGACCTTTGTACAATTTTTCAATTGCTATGTGACTTTGTGTCAGTCTCTCACTCAGAAGCAGAATGGAGTACCAGAAAATGACACTTCATGTCTAAAACTGCAGATGTGGAAGATGAACGTACACCAGGAAACAGCCAAGTGGGAGCATAATGTTTACCTTTTAAGTTACCGTAAGTGCAGTTACACCTGCTCCCTGCTTCCCCTGTGAAGAGTTAGTCTTATGCAGAAAAGCTCTCATTCTGAGAACTGTCTTCTTTAAAATATTTGGAGATTCTTTTTTAATATTTTATATATTTATTATGGTATTATTTAATTATTTTTATTTTGGCAGGGCATATTTAATTAAGTTTATTTATTTTTGGAGGAGGTACTGGGGATTAAACCCATGACCTTGTGCATGCTAAGCATGAGCTCTACCACTTGAACTACACCCTCCCCAGGAGATTCTTTTTTTAAGGTTCTTTTACTTTTAAAACTTTCCCAACTCTACATCCCATAACCAGTATTAAAATTATCCAATAGACTATTGTTACAGAACATACTCTACAAGAGCTGAGGTTTCCCAGGGTTTGGATCCCAAAACTCTGCTACCAGATAATCCTAAAGCCTTCCCTCCAATTCCCAGCTGCGGGCAAGGTCGGCTTCTCAGATCAGGTAACTTTCTAACTCTGCCTAAGAACACTCTACTGCTAGTAATGGAACTCTCAGACAGGAAGCAAATAAAGCTCCTGATGAGGGCTGCCTCCTTCAATCAAGATGCCATCACCAAGCAAATATTTAAACCTACTGCAAAACTTCGGAAGACATCTTAGAAACAACAAAGTTTCTTTAGATGCATACTATTTGCTCTGGAATAGTGATTTCCAATGGAGGGAACAAAGGACCACATGACCCAAGCAAATTTTTTTTTTAAACTGCACATAACCATCCCTCTTCATGTGAGGATTCAGGCAAGCCTTTCTTACAGGTCTAGGTGTAACAGAATGACATCACCTCTAGGGGTGGGGTGAAAGGCAGCTAGGAAGACTTTTAGTGAAAGGGGGTGATGTAATAGGCCCCATCTCCCACTTACCTCCCACCACAGGACAATAATCTCAGATCCAGAGCAAACACTTTAGGAAACAGAGGTTTGTTTTGTTTTGTTTTGTTTTGTTTTTTTGTTTGTTTGTTTGTTTGTTTTATGGTTTTCTGGTGGAAATAATGCCCTGAGTCATGTGAAGTTGTGGCTGCAAAGTTGAACAGGGGACCAAATATTTTCACATTCAGAACACAAATACTCAGCCTCCAGGTGGCCACCATCTCTACTTTCCACTTTGCCTGTTCACCCCAAAACCTGCAGGTCTCCCCTGCTTGCAATGACACCCACCACTTCTCACAAATTCCTACCAAGTTCACGCAGCTGGTGGTGTCAAAGTCACCATTTGTACTGCTCTGAAGTCCCTCCATTACTTTATATCCCTTCTAGTTTCTCTGTTGTCTTCCTAGCTACACTTGCATTCAGAAGCTGGTTACCACACTAACATTGCCTCTGTAATGAGTCCGGGATATAGGAAGTAGAGATTCAACTGTAACCAGTCTCAGAATACTTGTCATGCCTCTCTAGTTTCCCAACAAAATACCCTAGCATCCTTCATCTCACACAAAGAACCACCGCATTACTTAGAGGTTGTAAAAGTAGAGGGCTTTCCCCACTGAAAACACTGTGGTTTGTAGTAGAGTTGTGCTTTCAGTTTTCGCAACTAGTTACAGGCAAAAAGACATGGTCTGCAAATTTTCTTCAAGTGTTTGGAATTTAAACTTTTATTAGATACAAGGCCAGTGGACTAACGGTAATCTATAAACATATGGTCATATTACCAAATAATGTTCATGTCTGCCTTACAGACATGTAAGAAGTTGAATTATACCTGCAGTCTGTAGGCCTTTAGAATTGGATGTGAAGCATCCTGTGAGATAAAAAAAAAACCTCCTATCCAGTCACAGAACACCTTACAGACAACATCACATTAATGCCACTGAATACATTAGTATAGTCCATGTATGGTTAAGTTACATCTCCAATTTCTCAGAGCTGGAAAGGAGATGTCTAGAAAAGCTGGAAAAGCCCAATTACCAAAACAGCTCAAAAGTTAAAGCAGACTCCTGCACATCCCAGAGCGTAGGGCGGAGGGGGCATTGCCCACCACCCTGTCCTCCCCCAGGACGTGGAAAGTGGGGAAGCAGGCAGGAGTGGGTGGCTGGGACTCGGAGGTGGAGAGGTGATGAAAACAAGAGTGGAACTGCTCTGGTCCTAGAGCAACAGAGCTGTAAAAAGATCGGCTTCAGTTCAACCTGCTCCCTCTCCCACTTTCCCTCCCACCTACGTGACAAACAGCACAGTCAGGCACTTTCTGTCCCTGACGGTGATTACTAGCAGGAAAGGGAACAGAGTAAACACATGTCCTATAAAAGATCAGTCTCATTTTAAAGACTATTTTATAAACAATGAATAGCACTGTCAGAGTGGGGCAATTGTGAGGTTCTCAAATAGGGAGGAGGAGGTTGAGGATCCATTTTCAACACTTTCATATCTTTTACCACTCATAATTCTGAACTTTCTTTTGCCACTTTTCGTAGCATTGCCATCACAGGCAGGTAAGTGGGCAGCAATATGACTTGGCCATTTGGCTGATGGGGCTAAATTTCCCAGCACTGGAATGAAAAGGCACTGGAAGAGGATCAGCTGGAAGATGTGAAAGGTGGTTGTGGCCTGTGCCCAACACTAAACAGGTGACCCTGGGTTAGGCTCTTACTCTCTCTGGGCTTCCGGCTGTGTACTTATATAATAAGGTTTTGTCATTCCACAAATATATCCAATATGAAATGTAATGTGAAAGTCAAACATAATGACATCTCACCTGCTTGCCTTAGGGAACTGTACAAGCACTGAATACTATGTGAATGTAAACACAAAGTTAAGAAAACTGTTGAGGTAGAGCACTAAACTGAACATGGAGATAAATTTTTATGGATTTTCTTGGCTTTCTTTTTTAATTGCAACACTGAATTAATAGTTATTAGTTATACTCCACACCACCACCCCTGTGAATAAATAAAGTACGTAAGCACTGCCTGGATGCCTGCTATTGCCCAATGCTAAGCAGGGTGAGGGGTATAAAGGAGGCTGAACAAGGGAGTCTTCTCCAGTTACCAGCTAAGCGAGGAGGCACATTGGCAACCACCTGGGAATGGTACCAAGTCAGTACTCAAAGCCAAGATTACACGTTAATGATCATAAACAGTGCAGGAATACAAAGAGGAGCTAGAAGTATTTGGAGTAAATAGGGAAGACTCTATGAAGGGGATGGGGCTCCAAGTAGTTCTCAGGGCAATTCTAAGCTGTTGTAACTGAGGACTGTAAAGGAAAAGGCTGGAGACTCCTGGCTTTTGATAAGGCACAGGTTACCCTAGGAGGCTAAGGAAAATAATGATTGGAACACATAATATAAGGCCAAAATGATGGAGGACCAAGACCACTTGGCTGAGAGATCTGGTTGCAGTAAGTCTTTTACTTGACTCTAGATGTTGGAGGGTCAAAACTGTAGGTGGACTGAAAGGTGGGGAGAGAATATCCAAGAGTTCAACAGAAGGAAACATTCTAGTATCAGGGATGAAAGCTCTTCATCAGAGTATCAGCAATCAGAATAGACACTTGAAACCAAAAACATACAGTTCTAGAAGCTGACAAAATGTGGAGGGTGGTGAGAGAAAGATTAAATCAAAGACCATTCCAAACCTTTGTGTATTCAGGACTGGAAGAATGATTATCCCACTGAATAAGTGGAGACACTGCAAGAAAGATAATGAAACCAGCTTTAGACATATTGAATCTGACATATGAGCTAAGAGTAGGTGTTCTCTAAGAAGCTCAAAATTCAAAACTGAAGCACAGATCTAGAGTACAGGTTTAAGATGTAGATGGACAAGACACGATAAATCTAAAAGAAAGCATAGGCAAAACATTCTCTGACATAAATCTTAGCAACATCCTCCTAGGGCAATCTACCCAGGCAATGAAAATAAGAGCAAAAGTAAACAAATGGGACATAATTAAACTCATAAGTTTCTGCACAGCAAAGGCAACCATAAGTAAAACAAAACAACAACCTACGAATGGGAGAAAATATTTGCAAATTATACGACTAACAAAGGCTTAATTTCCAGACTATATAAACAGCTCATAAAACTTAATAACAAAAAAATGATCAACTCAATCCAAAAATGGGTAGAAGACCTAAACAAGCATTTCTCCAATGTAGACACACAAATGGCTAATAGGCACATGAAAAATTTCTCAGTATCACTAATTAACAGAGAAATGCAAATCAAAACTACAATGATGTATCAGCTCACACTGGTCAGAATGGCCATCACTCAGAAGTTCATGAATCATAAATGCTAGAGGCTGTGGAGAAAAGGAAGCCCTATTACACTGATGGTGGGAATGCAATTTGGTGTAGTCATTATGGAATTCATGGAATTCCCTCAAAAAACTAAAAGTAGACTTACCCTATGATCCAGCAATTCCACTTCTGGGTATATAACTGGAGGGAACTCCAAAGTGAAAAGATACCTGCACCTCAGTATTCGTAGCACAACTGTATAAAGTAGCCAAGACACGGAGGCAACCTAAATGTAGCAACTGATGACTGTATAAAGAAGATGTGGCATATTTATGCAATGGAATACTACTCTACCATGAATAGGACAAAATAACACCTTTTGCAGCAATATGGATGGACCTAGAGATAGTCAATCTAAGTGAAGGGAGACAGAAACAGAAAAATATCAAATGATGTATCACTCATATGCGCAACCTAAAAAAAGAAAAAAAAAAAAAAGACTCTGTGAACTCATCTGAAAAACAGAAACAGACTTGCAGACTTAGTAAACAATCTTAAGGTTACCAAGGAAAGGGGATGGGAAGGGATAAATTTGGGAATTTGAGATTTACAAATGTTAGCCACTATATATAAAAATAGATTTTAAATAAATTTTCTTCTGTATAGCACAGAAACCAATGTTCATTATCCAGCAATAACCTATAATGAAAAAGCTGATACAGCCACCAACTGAGGAAGCAAGAGAAGAAAGGAGAGTTAGTTATGCTGAACTAGAGCCCACTTCTAAAATCCTTGTAGCCACTGAGGCTGCCCCGAGTACACTGAGCCCTCCTCCCAGAAACAGGCTGACATGACATGTATCCTGCGAACCTGGGGCAGCAAAGGCCATTCCCAGGACTGGCCCTGGGGGAGATGGGAGCAAGTCCACCTGCTCCCCCTGGGGCAGCACCCCTCCCCGCAGCCCCCGCCTCCTGACTGCACCGCGCCTGCCTCTCAGAAACCCACTGACTTGAAAACAAGTGATCTGAGAACCTGGGGCAGCGGCCGGGAGAAGGGCAGCGACCTGGCAAGCTGGTCGGTTTTCCCTCATCTCCCCTGCGGCCTGTCCCAGGCTCGGCCTTTGCTGCCCCATGCATGGTCCCCAGGTCAGCCTGCTCCCTGGTGGAGGGGGCGGTGTGGTCGAAGACAGCGGCGGGTTATGGGATCTGCCCATGGGAGCCAGTGGATTTGCTTCAAATTCCCCAGCGCATGGCCTGGGCTTGGCCTCTGCTGCCCTAGTTTCATGGAAGTCAGATTACAGCTCAGCCTGCTCCAGGAAGGCAGGCACTGTGCTGTCAGGGGATGGCGGCGGCTGCGATTGCGGGATTGGGGCTGCCTTGTGAGAGCGCGGGTGTTTGCTACCATTTCCTGCTGTTGCTGCAGCCACCCTGGCACACTGACCACACCGTGCCCGCCTCCCAGCAGACTGACGTGTAAACTGAGTCCCATGAACTGGGGGCTTTAGAGGCCGCCCCCAAGGTCAGACAGCGGGAGGATAGGAGCAAATCCAAGGGCTCTCATGGGACAGCCCCCATCCCATCCGAGGCCCCGCGGCCACACCGCACCCGCCTCCCAGGAGCAGGCCATGGTCTGAGGCCAGTTGGAGATGCTCCGGGGCCGTCCGGCGCCCTCCCACCTCCTGGGGCTGTACCTGCTCTCCTAAACCGGGGTATAAGTGGCGGCAAAAACGCGGGGTTCAGGAACTACTAATGGAGGGGGCACCACGAACCCTGGCGGCGGCCAGGACCCGCCTCAGGGTCCTAACGGGATGCGCGGCCTGGGCCTCACCTCCTCACCCCTCCCTGTGCGCCTCACCAGCTGCACATCCCAGGTGTCACCCGCCAATTCCCCGAGCAGCGCATCCCCACCAGCGCCCCCTTACCTGCCTGGCAGCGGCAGCAGAGCCAAGGGAAAGCAGCGGCCCAGACCCCAGGCTGTGTTCCTCTTCCAGTAGCTGGTCCAGGAGCAACCGGCTCCCACCAGTTTCCAGGCGCTCTGGGCAGGTTATGGCGTCCGCGCGTCTGTGCGTCTGCGCTTGCGTGCCCCTCCTTCTCCCGCCCGCAGGGCAAACTGTTCGGGTGGGGCTCCTGCTGTACCGGACCTGGCCACTGGGGCCGGGAAGAGCCAGGTGGGGGCCCTCCTGCTCGTCCCGCCAGGTCTCTATCCCCAAAGCCCCCATCTAGCCATCACCTGGGTCCTGGCACTGAACCAGAACAACGACCGCCCTGGGCCAGGCCACACCCCACCAGCCCCACTTCCCCTGTTCACCTTCCCCTCCATATTACTACCCTCCCACCCCTGGCCAGGCCCAGCCTCCCACCAGACCTTGAAGACAGAGCTCCTCCTCACACCGAGGTCCCTGCCTCGACACTCCATCCTGTTAGGTCCTAACCTATGACCCCTACACCCACAAGATTACCCCTCATGCCTCACCGCAGGACCCCAAACATCCTGAGATTCTCCCCCTCAGCTCTCAGCCAGGTCAGTTCCACTCTGAGTGGGCCCCTCACCCCTCAACCTGTACCCCTCACCACGGAATCTCCTTCACTCTGAGTGCACACCTACCCTGAGCTGATTCCCTCACCCCTCACCCTGTGGTTGGGGTGGGGATATCTGGGCTCCAGTAATGATGACTACTGTCACCAGTGGGGGATCCAGCCTAGTGTGCACCTTCATATTTAATGTCTGAGGCTGCAGGGCAAGGCAGGCTGGGCTGAAGATGCTTCCAATTCCCACACTGGCTCCCTGATCCCCGTGCCCTGTGCCTCAACTGACCCGACGGGTCAGGGTGATCCCAGGCTGCCTGCCACTGGTCTGTGGGCCTTGGGTGGTTGATGGTCCTGATGGTGATCTGGACCCCTAGGGCGGAGGCACAGGCATGCAGACCTTTGAGGTGGGGGAGTTCAGAGTGTGCACTTGAGCCCAGGGGTAGACAGCAGATGGTGGGCTGTGTGCATGGGGCTGTGTGCATGGCCTGGGCTTAGCCCAGGTGGGTGCAGGGACCTTGTTCATTCACACCAGGCCAGAGGGAAGAGGGACGGGAGCTTTGAAAGTGTCAACTTTAGGAAGCCAAGGCTGGAGAGCAATGTAGGCAGGTGCATTGGCCAGGCCGCCTTGGAGCCCGCCTCGATGCTGGTCCCTTGCATCAGGGGAGACTGGCAGTTGACTGGCCAATGAGACATCCCCTGCTGTGTTATAGTTTACAGGCAATTGAAGGGACTTTGACAGGTAATTTTAATCCAATAATCGTTAATTTCTCTGTGGGAGATCAGGTCCAAAGTCATGGTGAATCTGGTAGGGCTTCTGCCTGAACTCCAGCCTGGGACAGTGGAGGACCCACCCAGGAATCATCCTCTTAGCCTCTCACCAAAAGGCACTGTAATAGAAAAGAACAAATCTGACTCCATATTAGATTTGTTCCTTTTCCTTTAACCCTGTGCCCTGTTTCTAGGCTTAGTCTTGCTATCTCTGCACCTTTTGTAAAACAATGTTGCCTTTAGCCTGAAATAAATAGGAGAGCCTATTCTCAAAACTCTGACCTTTAAGGATATTAACACTTTTGCACTCCTATAAAGGTAACAAGTTGCAGAAAAGAAAAAGTTTGTTTTGTTGCAGGTTTTACATGAACACCATGATCTGACCCACGTGGACAGCTGCAAAGGATTCCAAGAACAAAGAAATCCTACACCAAGAAGTTTGCAACAACCAACCACAGCCCCTCCCCTTTTTAGTAGAAAAGGAGCCTGAAGTCTGATTTGGGGATGATGGTTCTCCAAGATATTAGTCTGCCATTATCTTGGTCTGCAGCTGTCTACGTGAATCAGGTCATAGTGCCTCTGTAAAACCACTAACAAAACAAAAGTTATTTTCTATTCTGCAACTTGTTGTCTTTATATAAGTGCAAAAGTGTTAATATCCTTAAAGATCAGAGCCTTGAAAATAGGCTTTCCTGTATATTTCAGGCTAAAGGCAACATTCTTTTACAAAAGATGCAGAGCTAGTAAGACTAAGCCTAGAAAAGACGGCACAGGGTTAAAGCCAAAATAACAGATATTATATGGAGTCAGATTTTTTTCTTTTCTATTATAGTATATTCTATATTTATGTTTTAAGTTTATAAGAATACAATTTAGCCTTTTCCCATTTTAAACTGTGCAATTTTAAGGAGCATTAAGTGCTTTCACAATGCTGTGAGACCAACACCACTTGTTTCAGACTATTTCCTTCCTCAAAGTAAAAGCTTGTATCCAAAGCGCACCCCTCGTCTTCCCTCACCCAGCCCGTGACAAGCCCTCATCCCCTTTCTCTCTGTGTCTTTACCTATCCTGGAGGTTCCCTATCAATGAAATCATATAAAAGGTGGCTTTTTTTTTTGTCTGCCCACATATCTTAAGCAGGGACGGGTGAATTATTTTGTTTGTTTGTTTTTATGTGAATTAGCATTTTGTATTTTGAGAGGAAAATCCAGATGGATTAAAGATGAGACGTAACAAATGAAGCCCTTTTAGTAACTCTGTGCATAATCTCACGGTAGGCACTGCTGTTCTAAGTGTGAAACCAAAGCCAGAAGGAAGATGCTTAGCTCTTCCTGTGGGAAAATAAGACCAAACAAAACCAGAAAACAAAGGCCAAGAAAGAAAGCTGGAAAGACAAACCACAACCTGGAAAAAGCGTTCCTCATGACCCAAGGTCAGAGAAAAGCTTCACATCCCTGTGGTCCAAAAACCTCTTGAAGCCCAGAGTTCTGAAAAGGAATAAAACACACACAGGCAGTTCCAATGAGAGGCCGTGCAGGTGGTCAGTGTGTGCTAGAGATGCTCGACCTCTCAGGTGAGGACACAGGCAGACGGACAGACTGCAGAGACAGCATTGGCCACCATCACACTGGCAGGTCTTTAGCCTGGTGACAACCAGCCCTGGTGACAATGTGAGCAGGCAGAGGCCCCAGCAGGTGCCCTGGAGGGAAGAGCAAATGGACGCTCCTCTCTGGGGGAACAGGTTGCAGGACACATCAAAGTGCCACAGGTGCATCCCTTCCCCAGTAGTGCTGATCCTTAGAGAAGATCCCACCAAATTTCTTGCACAATTTTCAAAGATAATTTTTCTTCAGTAACATGAATTCAAAATAATCAATATGTCATAAAGGCATTTTCATAAGTGACCTTCCCTGGGCCCTAACAATACACACACATAAATACACACATATACACATAAATATATACACACATATACACATAAATATATACACACATACATCCAGGAAAAGAGACAGACAGGCTGAAACACAGAGAAGCAGAGGGAGATAGAGAAACAGAGAGAGAGACAAGACAGAGAGGCACTGAGAGATAGACAGAGAAAATAAACACTGGAGCTGGGAATGAATGGAACTCACGCACATTCATTTTCACAAGTCAGTCTACATGTCAGAACCCGGTCCCAGTGTCCATCCACCCTCCAGGGGAGGGTGTGCAGATCACACAAGGACGTGTCACCAGAATGCAAAAAAAAAAAAAAAAGAGCCATTGTGGGGCAGCCCACCCCAGAGGTCGAGATGCGACACTGGGCCTGTAGGTCAACATCACAGAATGACCTAGGAAGTTGTAGGCCAGAGAGGATGATGTCAGAGTTGTATTTAATTTCAATCCCCCGACTGGGACCTGGGAGGCAGCAGCAAGGAGGGTGACTTTCTCCAGAACCCAGGGAAGACCCTGGTCTGTGTGGCATGTGCTCTGTGCTCATCCAGCCCTCTGTGGGGTCCTTCCCTTGCTGAGTCTGTACACGAGCTCCCTGTGATACCAGCACGTGGGGGTGAAAGATGTAGTAGGTGTTTCTTGGTCCAGATACAGGATGGCTTCTCTAAAGCAGGGGCCAGAATGATCCCCACTGTGCTGATGGAGGATTGGGGAGACCCTGAGAGGCATGTGGCTTGTCCAGGGTGACAGCACTGCTGAGTTGGGGGAGCTGAGTGTGAACCCAGCTCTGTCCTTAGAGTTGTGGCCCTGGCTGCATCCAGGCCTCCCCAGGGTTTTGGGGGGGCTGAGATGATGTCACTGTCTGTCAACAAGACATGGTGTGGGAAATGAGAGATCAGCAGCCCAGAAAGGCCCTTGGGGAGCATTGTGTAAGGAGGAAGCTTGGATAAGGGGACCCCAGGAAGTGACCTCACTTCCCTGGCAATAGAGCCCAACAGAACTTGGAATCAAGGTCACCAGGCACACACTCAGTAGAAAAGCCCCTACTCAGCTCACTTGGTTGGAGACAGAGGCATGTTCTGCTGTATCCCAACATCACGAGGCCACGGCCTCAGGAAAGCCCACAGTGAGGGACTGTACCAACAGTGTCGACACTGGGTCAGGTCTCACCCCAGGCGCCTCTGGCCTTTTGGCCAGAGAGACCCAAAGGTAACACAGGGAGGCCCAGGGCAGGCCCGCCCAGGCCGGGCCACCACTCACGTCCCACCCAGGTAGCTCCACGGCCCCATCCCGGCTGGTGGAGGTGGAGCAGTCATGTTGGGGATGGGTTTCTGCATCAAGCAAGAGCAGGTCAGAGGCCTGGGGGACCAGTCACATCCACAGCCCAGATCAAAGCTGGCTGGCTGGTATGTGGAGAGCCGGGACAGGGTCCTGCTGCCCGAGGTGGAGATCATGCTCTCTGGTTGTGTCTCTTCCCTCCCGGGTGACTGTCTGAACTTAAGAAGGTCCCAGTCTGATCTGGTAGCAGAGGGTCGAATGGACAGAAGCAGGAGTGTTCCTGGCTGGGCAGGGCTCTGAGACTTCCAGGCCGGGTCAGCTGCTGGTCACTGTCATTGCAGAGCCAGACACCACATATTGAACTGGAGCCGATGAATAAGAACACCCATGCCACCTCCCCAACTGAGGGCCAGTGCAGGCCCCAGGTGAGTCTGGATTTGGAGGGGTCCCCACCACGAAGGCCCAGAAATGAATGGGGCAGGCCTCCGACCCAGACATCACCCAGGGTTCTCCCCAGGGTCTTGCCCGGGTCTGACAGGTAGCTCAGCACACCCGGCTCTGACCTGGAGCACCGTGCCCACCTCGCTGCAAGTCAGGTGGAGGACCAGGAGCCCCCGAAGCAGAGCCCGAAGGTCAGAAATGCAGGGCTGGTGCATGTGTGTAGGTGAGGGAGGGGCGAGGGCTGGGCCACACAGGGAGGTGTCCCCATAGGCTACTGTTGGGAGCAGAGCAAAGAATGGCCTAAGACCACCTGTCTGGAAGAATTCAGTCACAGAACACATCGTGTGAGCACTTTCTGGGTGGGAGCTGTCTGGAAAGCTCTGGGAAGGTTTCTGTCCTTGAAGAGGCACATGGAAAGGGAGGCACGTGGGTAAATGTTTCCTATCTCACAGCAGGAGCACTTCCACAAGACTTAAAACTCTCTCCACATCCAACAGTTACAGAGCAGGCAGGGGCAGGGGAAGGTGTCAGAGACCCAAAAAAGGACGATCTGGATCCAGCAGGAGACTGCGAGCTCCCTCCTGCAGCTCCTGCATCTCCTCCTGAACCTTCATCTGCACCTGGACTGCTGGGCAACGGAGAAACAGTTCAGGCATCACCACCACCTGGGGCAGAGCCCCTCTGCTCCCACCCAAACCTTATTCTATAAAATCTTCTCAAAAATCCCAACATCAGTCCCCTCCCCCTCCCCCTCCCAAACTTGACGTCCCTTCCGCTGGAGATGTTTTTGTTTGGTTTTCCTTTACTTTCCTTTGTTTGTTTCACATTTTCTTTTTCTATTTAAAGTTTCCTGTAATAAAATATAGACTTTTTCCCTTTTAAATTGTACATTTCAGGAGCATTAGGTGCATTCACATAATGTGCGTCCATCACTACCATCTACTTTCACACTATTTGCTTCCCCAAAGTAAAACCCTGGATCCAGAGTGTGCACTCCCATTTCTCCCTCCCCCAGCCCCTGACAACCCCAAGTCCTCTTTCTCTCTGGGTGTCTTTATCTCTCCTGGGTGTTTTTGTCAATGAAACTGTGAAAGGTGGCATTTTGTGCCTGCCTACATGTATTAAGCAGGGGCTGGTGATTTATTTGTTTGTTTGTTTTCACTTGAAATAGAATTTTTATTATTTGAAAGGGAAATCCAGATGTACAAAATGAAGCCCTTTTAGTAACTCTGTGCATAATCTCAGGGTAGACACTGCTGTTCCCCCTGTGACACCACAGCCAGAAGATAGAAAGGAGATTTTTAGCTCTTCCTGTGGCAAAAACAAAACTAAACAAATCAAAAAACAAGCAAAACCCAGAAAAACAGCTGGAAATACAAACCACAACCTGGAAAAAGCGTTCCTCCTAACCCAAATTTGGAGAATGTTTTCATATCCCTGTAGCCTAAAACCCTCTCGAAACCCAGTGTTCTAAACAGAAACAGAACAAACATGGGCAGTTCCAATGAGAGGTAGTGCAGGTGGCCAGTGAGTGTTAGAGATGCTTGATCTCTCAGGTGAAGACACAGGCAGATGGATACACTATTGAAACAACACTTGTCACTATCACACTGGCAGGTCTTTAATCAGGTGACAACAAACCCTGGTGACAATGTGAGCAGGCAGAAGCTCCAGCAGATACCCTGGAGGGATGAATGGATGTACGCTCCTCTCCGGGAGAATAGGGTGCAGCACTCATCAAAGGGCCACAGGTGCATCCCTTCCCCAGGATCCTTAGAGTTCATCCCACTAAAGTCCTTGTGCACCTATTCAAAGATGTCTTTTCAAGGGTGTTCATCACAGCACTGGTTGACACAGTTGAAATTAAAGCAACACTAAGGTGAATGGAGAGGGGATGGGGCCCATTTGTTCTGGTTAATGTAGATGAGTGAATGCTGTGCAGTTGGAAAAGTGGGTGACTGGTCTCTACCCAATGTCAAGGGAGGCCTCAGGGTGGAAGTATGCAGACCCACCGTCTGCATCCAGGGTCCCATCTGCACGACCACAAATGTGTGAAATCAACATAGAAGGAAAGAATTTGATTGTGAGTGTGTGAGAGACAGAGATGGAGAGAGACAGACTGAGAGACACAGAGACTGAGAGACACAGAGACTGAGAGATAAGCACCAAATCATTCATGAAAGTCACCTCTATGGGTGGGATTTACAAATCTCTTCTCTTCTATTTTAGGTAATATTTCAATTTTTTGTAATGTGTCTGTATTGCTCTACTGATTGTAAAAGAATTAAAATCCTATGGTAATGTAACCCATTCATTACTCATCTATGGAGTAATTAAAGTACATTAATCCTATATTTAAAAGAATTTAAAGCCTTCTCAAGACTCAGTTCCATGTCAGCTCCGTGGCAGTAGAGGTTCTCCAGGAGGTCGTGTCTGTTCTGAAGCTGCATCCAATAGAGGTGAGGAAGAAGTACCAGACTTGGACACTGAAGACTACAATAGATAAGAGATTCTGTTGAAAGAAACTAAGACCTACATTCACAGAAAATAATCCCATATTCATGGAGCAGAAGGCTTAATTCTACTAAGATGAAAATAGTCCATGAATAGATCTAAGGATTCAAAGAATGCCTACCCAAATCCCAGGTGGTGTTTTGCAGGAATTGACAATCAATCTAAAATTCACGTGGAAAATCCAGAGGCTCAGAATACATGAGTGAATCTTGAAAAAGAAGAACTAAGTTTAAGGAATGGAAAGTCAGATGAAACCCATGGTTAATACAGAAGCACTTTAAGCTGAAGATACCTGAGATTCAATAGATGTAGAAGAAAACCTGTCATGGAAGCCAATTCTCTCCTCTCCATTTGCCCTATTAAGTTAGCTTGATAAAAATAAGCCTTTAAATTTCACCATTTAACGTGGTAGTTACTTTTCTGGTTGGCTCCTGCGTGTGTATAAATAAACCGTTTCTCTCGTTCATCTCCTCTTTACTTCTGTGGGCTCTTTGGGAGGGAATCTGGATGATGGGGACCTGCTCTTTTCTCACCTTCTTTAGTGACATCTTTTGTCCATGGTGAAGTGCTTAAAAAAAAGAAAAGGCTCATTGGTTTTGGGTCAGATTTGGAAAATGTATATCTTTAGAGACCCCCTTGAGGAACAAGGAGGTTCAATACTGCTGGGAGAATTTACTGGTTGTCTTGGCCAAATGCCCAACAAGAGGCTATTTGCAAGGTTTTCTTTTTAAAGTTATATACCCTAAAACAAATACCCTATCTAAACCTCTTGGATGATCAAATAGAAAGAAAAAAGGAGAATCATGTCTGGCCTAAGAACACTTCCTCAACAAAACGGAAGGACAGATTCAGATTCAGAACAAAAAATAAAATCCATTTATACCATCAACCCTCCCACTCTTTTGTACACTGTCCTCATGTAATCTGCCAGATGGCGCCCTGGAGAAGGCCCTTTGCCCAGAACTCGTGCTCATTTTCAGAGCTCGGCCAAGCGGGAGGTTGGTCCCCAGGGCCTGAGAGGGGCTATTTGTGAAACCTTCTCTGCTGAGAACCACTGGGCTGAAGGGAACTGTGTGCTCTGAGGGAGAGAGAGCACACCTCTGTGGGGGGCATCCCTGAGATCATCCCAAAGGCACAGAGCTCTAACTCTGGACACGGGAATTTTTGATTGGCATCTTAGTTGGAAATCTCCTGGATAGAAAGAAGCAGATTCAAGATGTTGCAATTGGATGGGCAGGTCGGCCTCTCGAATTTGTCGATGAGAAGGACACCCAATTCTCTGCAGAAGTAGGATCACCCATCCCTGCTCTGCTGACTTCATCTACAGAGAAACAGAGACGCGGCTCAAGGGGGAATACAACACCCACCAACTCTTCTTACTGACATCAACGTCCGCACTTTATTCTCCTGTCAGGTCCCTGCACAAAAACTGTGACTCAGCCCCAAATATCACGTACCCATCACACTGAACCACTCTGTGTCTGTGTCCAACTCGAGTATTAAGGCCTGTGACCGTTATTGTCAAGTCATGTCCCCCTTTCAGCCTGTCTCCCGCCATCATCCCAGCCCAACCTCGGTGTCTTTCTCCAGGTGAGCAGCACTGTTCCCACTGGCTTCTCATCAGCTTACCTTGCCCTGTTTCCATTGTTTATTCCCCATACGTTACCCACAATGGTCTTATTAAATTATGAATCAGATCAAATTGTTCCCCTGTACAAAATACTCTCGTGATTTTCCATTTTATTCAGAAGAATATCCAGAGTCCCTACCAAGGCCCTGTGTGATCCGGTCCCTCACCCGCCTCTGCAGCCTCAGTTCTCACCGTTCTGCTCCTGCCCATCTTCACCGCCCAGATGGTCCCCACCAGGACAGCTGTGTTTGTAACTCCAAGTCTTGTACTTACACTTCTCCTGTCCTGGGAAGATTTTCTTGTCTGTTAACTACGTGGCTTATACTTTTACTTCATTCTGGACTTTGTTCAAGTTATTTTACCCTCAGAGAGGACTTATCTGAACACAATGTTTAAAATAGCACACACTTATTTCCTATTCAATCATTTTCTCCTCTAATATGCTTTATGTTCCTTTGTGGCAATTATTAACACCTGGTAGTACGTAATATATTTATTTACTTACTGGTTTATTGTCTATCTTTCTTAATAGACCTATATTCATGGAACCACAGATAACTGTTTTAACCAGTAAATTTCAAACCGCCTTTAAATGAATTATTTTATAAGATGAGAATTTCAGAGACTTCCACGGGTTGCTTAGGGGAAAAAACAAAGGATTCAGGTTCAACTATGTTATTAAGGACTTGGGATTTAGTTATTTATTTTATACATATTAGTGTGTATCTGTTCATCCCAAACTCCTTATCCAGAAAAAGACCGAGTTGGTTAATTTCATTAAATTTTTTTTTCGTTTTAAAGTTGGATTCTTTGACATCTCTTTTCTTCTTTGTTCTTTTTCTTTTTAAAACAGAGTTTCTCTTATTTTTTTTTTAATTGAGGTACTGGGAATTGAACCCAGCACATACTCTACCCCTTGAACTATACCCTCCCCTCCTAAGACAATTATTTTTATACTTTGACAATACCATATTGAATTAAGATTTTTTATTCCATTTTCCCTTCAGAGAGTTTATAACTGAGGGAGAGAGAGTCAGAGGAATCCCTGGGCCATCCCTTCCTTCTCAGCTGGTTACTACACAGCAGAGGAGCTTGGCTGTCGCCAGGCCCAGCTCACCTTTCTGCTCTGAGGGCAGACTCAGGCCACTTCTCTAAACAGAGGTGTGTTAGAAGCAGCAGAAAGCCAACTAGTGAACAACAATGACAAAACTGACCCACCTGCAGTTGGACACTGTCTTCTCTAAAACGAACCTCTTAAATATCTTCTTCCTATTAGTGGATGGTTTTCAAAAATATTCCCAAGGAGATGAATCTCACTCTATTTTTCTGGATTTCTTGGGCCTTCTAAGACTTCAACTGCAGGCTTGATTTTCTGCAGAACGTTTGCAGGGAAGCCAGGCAGAACACGTGAACAGACCCTGCAGGCCACAGCTGAGGCCTCCGGTCAAAACATCCTTGTTGTGCAGAGCCTACGTTCATGGGACCACTTTCATGACTGCTGTAATTAGTTATCATCCAAGTGTCCCACCGAAAATGTTTCTAGATGGAAGGTGGTCTGACGCAGCTGAGCAGTGGGGAAGTGGGATGCAGATGGCAGACAGACTGGAAGGAGAGACGGGAAATATTTCTTCAGGCTTCAGTTTGGAAGATTTCTGATTTTCATATGAACATTAAAATGGGTTCAGGCTGAAGCACCGTTTGCTCTAAGACTGGTGATGTACACATATCCCTACAACTTCTAAAAAACATGTGTAAGCTGGATGTGACAGCCTAGGGGACAGACAGCTTAGACTGACACCTACGTTCCAGGATGCCTATGATCTCAGGCTCACAAAGAGGAAAAGGATACACATAATTTGCCTGTGTAGTTGTATGTGAAATTATTTTGACCCTTGCCAGATGGTGTAAGATCAGAGATCATGTAGTCTTTCTTACATTGCAAAGACAACAATTCTTGATGAGTCAGCAGACTGTTTCCGATGGCCCGGGGTCTGTGCCAGACATTAGCTGTCTAGACAAATACCACACAGCCCCCCATCCCTCAAGGAGATCACAGTGTGTCATGGAAGAGACAAATTTAAATAGGTTTTCAAAACAATGTGGTAAGAGTCACTTGGCATCATGTACACTGTATGTTCAGAGGGGCCCTTGCACTGCCTGGGGCAGGGTTCTAGAAGGTAGGGAAGGTGTCAGAGAGGAAATGCTTCCTGCACTGACATATGAAGGATTCCACCAAATCTCTAGACCAGGAGAGTGCGTGCTGGGCACGGGATTCTCAGAAGCTTGCGTGTCTTGTGCAGATGTCTGGTCGTGTCTAAGAGCACTTTGCACTTAGGGAAGGAAGGTCAGTGAGGCTAGAGGCTGTGGGGAACTAACGGAAGCTGAGGCTGAAAAAAAGCAGCAACTAGGTGATGACAAGATGTAACGTTAAATCAGGGAGCGTGGACTTCCTCACATATGCAGAGGGGAATTCTTTGGGGTTTTAAGGAGGAGAATGACACAGATTAGTCATTAAAAGTGAGCAAAGTGGATTGTTCACTCTAAAGAACAGCACTGGGGAGACTATCAAGGGGTGTGAATTAATGCAGTGGGGAGTGAGGAGCAGGGACTTTGTTGGGGGACATTAAGGAATAGAATTGTAGTACTGACAGGGGGGTGAGGGAGTGGAAAAGTAAAGGAAAACTCCCAGATGTATGGCACGGAAAACAGAAGGGATACTGATGCCATTGTTTGAAGAAGTTAACCTAGTTCTGAGCGAGTGGAAATCCAAACATACAGAGGTTGAGATTTTTATGGGCTAATCAAGTGGGAATGTCTACTTGTCAATTATAAGTATATTTCTGGGACTGAAATGGGATGTCCATGCTGGAAAAGATTTGACAGTTAATCAGTGGACAGAGAGCAGTTGAAGCCATGGAAATAAATGCCACCTACTGACAGTTTATCAAAGAAAATGGAAGGAGGGCACTTCTGGTTCAGAAAATATGGCAGACCAGAAACTTGAATACCCACTCACTGGAGACACATAAAAACTTAGGACACAATGCCGCCAAATTTTTCTTTCTTTTTTTCTTTTTTACAGGCACATTTATTGTGGTATGATTTCTGTACAGTAAATTACACATATTTCACATGTACTATTTGATGAATTTGATAGATGTCTACATCCAGAAAACCATCACCACAATCAAGATAGCTAACATTTCCATCACTCCCCTAGAGGGGCATTTTTGAATTCCCATATTTATCCTTTCCCATCCCCTTCTCTCCCTGGTAACCGTAAGTTTGTTTCTCTATGTCTGTGTGTCTGTTTCTCTTTTGTAATTTAAGTTCATTTGTGTCGTTTTTTAGATTCCACATATAAGTGATATCATATGGCATTTTTCTCATTTTCTGGCTTATGTCACTTAGAATGACTATCTCTACGTACATCCATGTTGCTGCAAATGGCATTATTTTGTTCTTTTTAATGGCTGAGTAGTATTCCTTTGTATAAACATACTACTACTTCTTTATCCAGTCACCTGTCAATGGACATTTGGGTTGTTGCCATGTCCTGGCTATTATAAATAGTGCTACTGTGAGCATTGAGGTGCATGTGATTTTTGAATTAGAGTTTTCTCCTGACACATGCCTCGGAGTGGGAAGGCTGGATCATGAGTTTAGTCCATTTTCAGTTTTTAAAGAAACCTCCACACTGTCTTCTATAGTGACAATGCAGCCCTTTTTATTAAAGCAGAGCCATTCTTAGAATGTAACTGGTATTTCTAGGGGCCAGACATGAAGTGCAGTGTTTGTGGCCTGTTCAAGAATCAGAGGGCAGTCTGGCAGGGCTGGAGGAGAGAGACCTGGAGAGTGTGGTATAGGCAGCATTCAGAGCACATGGGTACCTGACAGGCTGGGATAAGGAGCCTGGACTTCCATCCATTTGTAACCATGGGACACTGGTTCTAGGGCTCCCCCCTGACGTCAACATCCATGGATGCTGACGCCTCTTGTATAAAATGGCATAGGACTTGCATGGAACTTATGTGCACCCTCCCATGTACTTTATATATATATATATATTATATATATTATAATATATAATATTATATATTATAAATATATATATATATACAAACATTTTTATTGAGTTATAGTCATTTTACAATGTTGCATCAAATTCCAGCTTAGAGCACAATTTTTCAGTTATACATGAATATACACGTATATTCGTTGTCACATTCTATTTTGCTGTGTCCTCCTGTGTACTTTAAATCATCTCTAGAATACTCACGGTATCTAATACAACATGAATTCTATGTAAGTATTTGCCAGTGTATGGCAAATTCAAGTGTTGCTTTTTGAAACTTTTTGTCCTTTCCCGAACATTTTCAATACACAGTTAGTTGAATCTGCTGGATAGGGAGCCCCTAGATATGGAGAACCCCCAAGCTCTTCCTTTCCACCTCCTAAATTTCCACTGCAAGCACTGAAGGGGTCAAAACATAGAAGAGAACCATCTACCTGCTGGAAATGCTGAGGAATTCCTTCAGAGTATGTAGCGCAGGAGAGAAGGCTTAGGGCCAACTAGTGGGAAAGGGGAGCCTGCCTGGAGATGAAGGAGGAAGGACCGCAGTGGAAGCCAGCTCGTACCCTTACTGGAGCTAGCTGATAGCAGTGAGGGTTGCCGAGGAACTGGGACACGTCATGTGGGGGGCAATCCTGTCTGCCAGGTGTAGGGTTCACACAGCTGGGACCCAGTTTGCAAGATCAAAATAACAAGGGGGGAGAGGGGCTGCCTCAGCCCCGGGATCCTGACAACGACCCCAGGGCCGTGACCCCAGCTAATGCGGCTTCCCTAGTAAGCCAGAAAAAGGAAACTCTGAGCCAGTATTGCAGATTCCACTGCAGCCACATGGATAACTAGATCTCTAGGCTGACAAAATTAACCACCACAACCAGGAATGTTTCCTTTCCTCTTCCTTTGGACCTTTGGACAGGGAGCCACACATCTCTGATGGGAACCATCTTTAATCTGATAGAGAGCTCACTTTTTCAGGAATAAGCATGGAGGAAAAGAGTGGGATGATGGATTAAAGCAGAAGTCAAAGTGGAAGCCCATCTGAGAAATGGTAAAAACATGCATCTCAATGAATCCGAGTTATGGCAAAAAGAAGGAGGAAGGTTATGGAAATCTCTATTCACCAGACAAGTCTAGCCAGTCATAAAAAGACAGCACTTTAAATCAAGAAAGCTTTTTTCTTTTTTCTTTTGGTGATGAAAAACAATGCCATATTTTAAAACAAGGCTTTGGCCATCGAAAACAAGCTGAGAGTTGTTGAGGAGGAGAACATAAAGCTGCATATAGACATGTAAGGGTTCCAGGTCCACTGCTCAAAAAAAGTTAGCCAATCATGTGTCCAGTTGATTTGAAAATCCCGATAAGTAAATAACTCAAAAGTGGGGAAGACATGGGATTAAATAGTGGTAGTGAGCAATGAAATCCAAGAAGCTTATACCTATATTTTCATTGTTAATGTAACAAACTGAGAGCAACTGTCTAAAAAGAAGTAACTGGAGGACACAAATACACACACACACACACACACACACACACACACATACAATCTGGAAGAGCAGGGAGGTAAAAGTTGCTAAATTTATCATTATTGAGGAACAGGATCTAATAGATTATTTCATTTTTGATAGTGTTATAGGAATACTGGTCCAATTACATATAAAGTTATGAACTTAGAAATGATTTATAAAAATTTAGAGAGAATTTTCATTAAAAGGCAATATAGCTTCCAAATCATTGAAGAGAAAATTAACAATAAAAATTAATCAATCCAGCTAATATGGGGTAACAGAGACCATATTTACCATCCTAAAATAAACCACAAAATGGATACAATATATGAAGCAATGATTTTTAAGACAGGTGAAAACGATCATCCACTAGGACCCTGTCCTGCCACCTCCATACCAAGGCTGCTAGGGCTCCTACTGCCATCACCAATAATGTCCACCAGGAAGTGACATTTCCTTCCTCTGCTCCTACTGCAGAGCCAGTCCTGAACAGTCCTTTTCCAGGTTTTGACAGGCAGCTCCCAGAAGTGCTCTCTTGGGCCTTGGTCCCTTTTAGCCACCATCAAAGGGATGAAGGATGAGCAGTAAGCCTCCTTACTCATCCAAGACCTAGGAACCTATCTGATTTCTGAACAGCCCTTCACTCTTGTCTGCTGTCTGGTACTCCCTGCCCGGCTTCCTGAGTCCCTTAATTGGGCAGCCTGCACGCTGGCCACAGCCCATCAGAATCTGTTCCCCCGCCAAGAGGCCACGCGTGATCGTGAGCAGGGCTCCAGGCCTCTGGAGCAGCGTGGCTTGGACTGCGTCCTGGCCCTGGGCGCATGAGCTCCATGCCTTGGTTAAGTCAGTTAACATCTCTAAGCTAAGTTTCCTCATCAGTAAAATGAAGACATATCAATATGGAAAAAAAGTCAGAATCTGGGGGGGAATAAATTTCTGGTGATTGAAGATTATTTTAATTTTGAATTATACAGCAAAGGACATCATACAATTTTTACTACTTTAGAAATCTAAAGGACAGCTTCTACTGTTAAAACAAATGTATGCACGTACACACAAACACGTGCAGACACACTGGCTCTGCTCCACATATATCCCCACACGCACACACACATGGACTCATGTACCACACACACACAAACACACACGTCCTCAGGTGCACACACATACATAACATACACACAACCACATACATCTCCAGGCCCACGTGCATGCACACACACACACACAGTCACAGTCATGTACCACACATGTCCCCAGGTGCGTGTGTGCACACACACACACGTCATACACACTTTGGCGTTATTCTAAATCAATTTACAATTGAGGGTCTCAGTGTCCATTGTTTTATCCGCTCAGAAGATCCTGACTTCGGAGCGTGAAACAGGAGCCCCTCCTCTCTGGAGACGGTCTTTGCCTCTTACAGTATCAGTAGGGCCAACATAACTGCTCTGGACCTTTGGAAGTGCAGGGCCGGAGCATACCTGGGAGCTCACATCCTATATATCTAAACATTTTAAGTGCAGCAGGTTCTAAATTCCTGCCTTTACAAATATACATTCATTATAAGGTGGAAGTCCAGGTTCAAATTTAGAATTCCCAGACTCAGGGGAGTCCTGCAAAGAAAGTGAGTGTGTGGGGAGAGCTGATTCCCAGTCTCTGATCACTAGCCTGACCCTTTTCTTCCCAATGCTGGGTCCATCCCTTGCCACAAGGGGCCATAGATGTGCACAGGGGGAACTCAGATTTCACATCTAGGCTCTGCCTATACTTTCCATGCACACAGCTGCCCTTTGGCCTCTCTGCGAGTTCTGGGAAACTGAATTCCGGGGAGAGCCGGTGCAGGCACTAGAAATGGGTCAGGGGCTGTTGAGGCAGGGCATTCGGGGTCCTGGGTTTCCAGAGCATGGGATGGAGCCAATGACCGTGTCCCCTTGGCCCTGCTGACTCCCCCCATGGAAGGCGTGGCTAGAGGAAGTGTCAGGGCCAGGGGGACCCTCTGCAGTGCAGGACCGAGGGCAGTGGACCCCCTTGCCGGGGTCTAAGGCGAGAAGCCCTAAGGAAAGGTCTGAGCAGGCTGTAAGGTATCGTCATTCCCATTAATTAAAAAAACAAAAGCTTACCATAGGCGCGGGTGGGAAGGGATATGTTAGAACAAGGGAAGGCACTTGCCAAGGTCTGGCCATAGTGGGCTGGTGGGTTTGCCAGGTTGATGAGGAACCGAGAGGCCGTTAGCCTCCTCTGGGCCTAAACACCGCCTGAATTCCTCCAGGTGGCACTGAGAGGAATGCAGTGAGACACGGAACCCTCTCAAGTTGTTAAAATCTTCATGGTGAGCCATTCAACTCTCTCCTCATTCTTGGCTATGAAAGCACGATGAACACAGGCGGGAAACTCATCAGCCTGTTGGTTGGTTCACTGTCGTCTGGTTCCCCCTCTTGTAGGAGGCTTTATCACATCACCCAGGGCTGACCCATCTCAGGATTACAGCTGATTTTCCACAGGTGGCATCACTTGCTGGTGACACGAAGGAGGCATGTTAGCCACCTCCCAAACTCTGAGGCTTCTACTGGGAGGAGCCTGCGGACACCTAGTCCAGCCTCTGCACCATGATGCTCCTTTGTGCTACTCCCGGCTTGCTGCCCTAGCCTCTAGCTCTGGCCAGAACCTCACTGGACTGTTGATACTTTTCACCCATGTACCACGTCTAAGCTTGGGGTCCAGATGTGACCATGGTTCTTATTTTCTTCCCATCGATGGATTGTTCGATCTTCATGTAATCGTGTTGGCAGGAAGGCCAGTACCGCCCTCTTGAAGCCTCCCCAAGCCGCCTCTGTCTATAACTGTCCTAGCGCCCCACGGGATCAGGTCTGAAGCCTGTGACTCAGACACGAGGATGACAGCTGGAGAGACAGGAATCCACTCCTGCTGTGGCTTCTGCTGAGGCTCGATGTGGCCATACAAACGGATCCCACAGGCCCTGACGTCACTTGACTCGCTGCAGGGATGTTCCAACACTGCCCAATTCCCCCTAGAGACCGAGGGCTTTCTGCTTGTTCCCGAAGGCCCCACCCCCGAGCGGGCACTGGGTCCAGTGGAGAGTCCAGCCTGGTTCCCCACCAGCCCTTAGGGCTTTGGTGGGGCCTGGAACATCAACTACCCTCCCCTTAGGGGCCCGTTTGTCCTTTCCAGCCAACAGACCTAGGTCATAAGCACTTTAACTCACCTGAGGGTGTTTTCCTCACTTCAGGGGCAGTGAGGACGGGGCTTCTTCACACTCCAAGTGCCCCAGGTCTGGATGCAGACAGCTTGGCTCTCCCCTCAGTCCTGCAGTTCCCGGCCACACCTGCTGCTGGTCACAGTCTGTGCTGTGTTCTCTTCCAGGACAAGAGATGCATTCTGCCACCCACCCCGCCCCCACCAGCGGTGACAGTGGCAGCGGGCAGGCAGGTGAGCTGGGGCCTGAGACCGTGCCCGGAAATCAGTGCCCCAGAGGCAGCTGGTGACTAGCGGGACCACGGGGCAGAAGGCAGCATGGGATGGGAGGAGGAGGAAGGTTCAGGATAAGGAGATGAAAGGGGGAATGTGTAGCACTGTGAGGACCTCGACCATGAAAGGGAAGAGAAATCACAGTGACAGCTGGAGCGGTGTCGGTGTTAAAAGATGAGGGGGTTTTTATTTAATTTGATTAATTACCATTATATATAGTGACAGATTTCTTATTTCATTAAAGATTATCTGCCATGTCATATAACAGGATATAGTATGTTATTGTTTATTAAATAATACATAATAGTAGATATACTGGCATATTACGTTCTGTTTATTTATTAGCAGATAGTATATAATACATATGTACTTGTTTATATACATAATATATAACTCATGCATCTATATAATATATAACACATAACACATAATGTAAGATTATGATTAATATATTTAATAACAAAATTACATAACAATAATGATGTAATATTACCCATTGTATGTCGTGGCTCATGACACATTCTCATCTTAGGTGCCTGTCAGAGGCATTTATGTATTAAAATTAATATTATAAGAAACCATTTTGAATGTATCACCCAGCATCAGAACAGGACTATTGACAGTGACATAATGTGTCCTCTTTCCCTATCCTGCCCTTGGCCTCTTCTCACATGAAGTAACCAGCATCCTAAGTCCTGGCTTACCCTTGCCTTGTGTTATTTCCACACACACATTTAAGATCAGTTAAAACAACTGAACTGCAGGTACATGCAGCGAAGTGGATGAATCATACACTCTATGTTGAATTGAAAAAGTAAGCCCTTGAAGGTAGTCGATAGTGCGCTATGCTTTTAACTGTGTATATATATGTCAACTAAACTCACTAAATTAAGAACAACTACAGCTAGAGCCCAGGTGGAAGAGAGACAGATAAAAGGTGAGGTGAGCAGATTTGCTGCAGGTGAGCGAGTTCCTTTCCAGTAACATGTCATTCTCTCTGAAGCAGGAGGCAAGGCCGTCTGCTGGGAGTCAGGGAAGAGACAGAGGGAAGGTTAGAGGTGTGCAGAGAGCAGAGAATGTTGACACCACTGAGTGATAAGTGGGGAAATGTGCTCACTAGGGAAATCCTGGAGGATTGCCTGGCAGCGGCAACATGGTGGGCATTGATTTGTAGTCTTAGAAATCTGTGCTGAGAGAGCCTGCAGCCTGTAGGCTCAGAACAAATAGAGCTGGGTGAACCGAGATGGAAGTCGTCCTGGTGAGGAACTAAAAAGATCAAGGGTCAAGGGAGTTTTGCTTGTCATAAAGAGAGTGCTGACTGTGGATGCAGAGCTGGAAGGTGGGGAAGTGGAAGTAAGAGGAACGTGGACAGGCAGGAAAGCAGAGGAGTCAGCGCATGATGCCCCCAGTGAGGGTGAAGGAGGGCCAGAGAGGCTGGTGGAGAAGCAGCTGTATGTCTAGATGTGGGCACTTAAAGGAGAGAGGCTGGAGCTGGGGTGGAGACATGCCCGGGTATGAGCCCGGGGGTAGGGTGAATGGGGGGTGGCTGGCTCAGGCTGACAGAGAAGAAGAACCTAAAATGGCCATACTGGGTGGTGGAGGGAGAATCAACTTTGACCTCTTGATGGTAGGAGGTGAGGCAATACAGAGCTGGTGGTCCAGGTGCTCTTGACTGAGGCAGATGAGCAGGGAGGCCAGGGTGGCAGGCACTGCTAGGAAAGGATCTGGGTTTTCCAGGTGCTCCCAAGAGAAGAGGAGCAATGATCTGAAGGTGGAAAGTGAGCACAAGGAGGTCAACTCAGGCTCCTGATCAAACGGGGGTTGTGTGAGTGGCCAAAGCGTCAACTCCAGAGATGGTTTCCCAGGAAGCAGGGACCACGGGTGAAGTGAGCGGACACTCAGAGAAGAGAGGGAGAAGAGTCTTCTGGATGTGGGGGGAAGAGAGGCCCCAGGACAAAGGAGCACAGGGGCACAGTGATGAGGATGGCTTGGCTGTATTGTGACACTGCAGAGATGGCTGGATATTTGTCATGAGGGCTTAGGTTGGGGGGGCTACTGGCCTAATGAGGACTCCCCACTTAGCTGCCTGGACAGAGGCTCCCGCTTCTGTGAGCTGTGTGGCCACCACTGTTCCCGGAGGGGCTCTGCCTGCACCTTCTCCTATCAGACTTTCCTGCCCAGCCCCCGACCACCAGTGAGGGAGCCTGGGCCTCACAACTGTTTCCCGTGGAGGGACACAGGTTCCTTGGAGAAGCAGGCTGATCTTACTTTTCTCCATAACCCAGGGCCTAGCAAAGCACCAGCCCATGAGTGGGCCATGCATGGGCTCGGATACTTACTAAACTAACTCAAAGCAGTAGAATATCAGAGCTGGAGGAAGTGACGACTGAGCTCACAGAGTTCACTACCCACACCCCCATTCTACAAATGAGGAAACAGACCAAGCTTTGACGCAGCCTTGGCCAAGGTCAAGCTGCTCTTTAATGCTGGCCTGTGTCGGGCATGCCAAGTGATGAGCTGCAGTGAAGGGGCTGAGAGGGGGCTCTTGGGCCAGACAGCTTGGGTTCAAGTCCCAGCCCTGCCATTTACTAGCCATATGATTAATGAATGTCCTTACCTGTAAAGTGGAACTCATACTGGTTGCAACTCATTGGGTTATCGTGATCAGAGTTCCTGGAACAGCAGGACAGAGTTCTGTAAGGGTTTGTTCTTGCTTTGGTTGCTATTATTATCACCAAATGAACCCTGAAATGAAGAAAAAAGGCAGCAAGAATTTTTATTTTAAAGGATTTTAAAATCCTCTGATGAATGTTTCATTTCATCTATTCAAGTTTGCATTTGACCCTTATTAACAACTACACAATTGATAACTTTTGAGGCAATCTTGTTTCATGTCTTTAATTCTCACTAACGACACAGGCTATTCAACAGGCAGCAGTTTCTTTTCCAAGAAGAGGGACAAAAAGTTAAAAATGGCTCAGTGCCACTCGGTCCCCAGTGAGTTGATTGTGACCTGTCAACCCAGCTTTGGGGAAGTGCCCACTCCCCCTGGGCTAGATGCGCTTCCCCGGCGGCCGCCAGGGGATGCCGTATACCCACACTAATCCAGCCTCTTGGTTCTTATCTTTGCTTCAGATCCCTCAAGGTCTGCCCATGCCACAGGGCCCCATCTGCCCCGCCAACCTCGCCTGCTGGACTCCAGGACACATCCTGGGTCTCAATCGTCCTCTCTTCCTACGCCACCCCACTACTCTTCTCTTTGTCCTTCAAGTGAGGGTTCCTGGTTGGCTCGCCAACCAGCAGGGTTCTCCCAGTCCTCCACCTCCGGTAACTTCAACGTCCTGCAAGGTGCCTAGCAAACCCGTGTGGAGGCAGGAAGAATACAGAACAACAGGTGCTCAGACGGGCTGCCTTTCCCACTGCAGGGGCCCTGGAGAGCTTTCTCCCAGCTGGTTATTCACAGGGGCTGAAGCTGTGGAATCTCGATCTCACCAATTTAAAAGGCATCATCATTAATTACAAAAGCAATCATTTCTTCAGTAGCAAAAGGAGAAAAGACTTTGTGATCCCCACCTCCAACTTTTTTCCTCCACCTTCATGTTTCTCATCTCTAGGAAAGGGTAGAAAGCAACTCACAGTATATTATTTTTCAATGTTTTTTCCCACTCTGAAGACTGCTTTCTCAGAACTGATGAAGGCTAGAATGGTTTAGCTTTCCTGGGCTGAGGATTCAGAGGTGTGGGATGGGGAGGGAGGAGGGGAGATAACTCAGCAATATTGAACCTATCAGAGACATTAAAATATTCTATTGTAAACAGAAAGGAAGCAGGATGTTATAGAAACAGGAAAACCATAGTTGGAAATGCAATTACGAGTTACAAGAGAATAAACATGAAGATGTAAAAAAGAAAAGGACATCAAAATAGAAAAAGTTGGGAATGGGAGAGGGGAGCAAGAAAATGTAGATTTTTTTCTTTTTTTTTTTCTTCTTTATTCTTAGGATGTATTGGAACCTACGTGATTATCAGTCTAAAGGAAATAGGTATAGTATTGGGTTGATATAGTTGAAAAATAAGGTAACCACAAATCAAAAGCATACAATAGAGTCGTAAATAAACCAAAAAGAAACAAACTCAAAATGGCTTAAAAACTTAAACATTAGGCAAGACACTATAAACTTCTCACAAGAAAAAATAAGCAAAATATTATTTGACATACATCTCAGCAATGTTTTCCTAGGGCAATCTAAGCAACCCAAGCAACAGAAATAAAAGCCAAAATAAACGAATGAGACCTAATTAAACTTTTAAACTTTTGCACAGCAATAGAAACCATAAGCAAAACTAAAAGACAACCTATGGAATGGGAGAAAATATTTGCAAAAGATGAGACTGACCATGGCTTAATTTCTAGACTATATAAATAGTTCATATAACTTAATAAGAAAAAAATAAACAACCAAATCCAAAAATGGGCAGAACAACTAAACAAGCAATTCTCCATTGAAGACAAACAATTGGCCAATAGGCATATAAAAAAATGCTCAATATTGCTCAATTATCAGAGAAATGCAGCTCAAAAGTACAATAAGTTATCATCTCACACCAGTCAGAATGGCCATCATTCAAAAGTCCACAAACCATAAATGCCGGAGAGGCTGTGGAGAAAAAGAAACCCTGCAACATTGTTGGTGGGAATGTAGTTTGGTGCAGCCACTGTAGAAAACAGTATGGAGATTCCTCAAAAGACCAAAAAAAAAAAAAAAAAAAAGACTTATCACTTGATCCAGCAATACCACTCCTGGGCATATATCCAGAGGGAACCTTAATTCCAAAATATACATGTACCCCAATGTTCACAGCAGCACTGTTTACAATGGCCAAGACATAGAAACAACCTAAACGTCCACTGATAGATGACTGGATAAAGATGTGGTATTTAGATATAACAGAATATTACTCAGTCATAACAAAGAAGGAAATAATGCCATTAACAGCAAAATGGATGGACCTGGAGATTATCACAATAAGTGAAATAAGTCAAAGACAAGTATCATATGATATCATTTATATGTGGAATTTAAAAAATGATACATATGAACTTATTTATAAAACAAAAACAGACTAACAGACTTATAAAACAAACAGGAGTTTGGGATTAACAGATACAAACTACTGTATGTAAAACAGACAAACGACAGGGATTCACTGTAGAACACAGGGAACAATATTCAGTATCTGGCAACCTATAATGGGAAAGAACCTGAAAAAGAATAGACTATGTATATGTACAACTGAATCACTATGCTGTATACCTGAAACTAACAAAACAGCTGTATATCTGAAACTAACAAAACATTGTGAATCAACCATATTTCAATAAAAAAAAATAATGATAAGCTCTAAATACCTTTATTCAATGAAAATATTCAACACTTCCCTCTTACAAAACTTAAAATGGGAAGCTTGAGCAGGACCAAATTATACTGGATGGGCAGTTACTTATCTTCTCCAGCACGTGGCCCATGCTACACACACATCGTGTTTTCCTACAGGTAAGAAAAGCTCTGGCTACACAGGGAGCGAGTCCTGCTGGGAAAAGGCCTCTGTGGCAGTGGCCTCCTTGTCACCGCTCCATCTCACCAGGAGGCCAGGGTTTTCAGAGGTAAGGGGACATAGAGCTCATACACTTCAAATCGATTTCCCGAGAAAAACTATGGAAAGGCCAAATTCACCTGCAGTGTGGGAAACATGAGCAGGGCCCCTAAGCAGACTGACAAGCCCAAATTAAGATGGCCCGATTTTCAGATCGGAACCAGAACAACGACCACCTGGCCCCAGTGAAATGACCACCACCTCACCTGCAATGAACTGCTCATACTCAATGTCAGGGATGTTTATTTTGAGACATGGGAGATCAAAGAAGTCGGACTAGAGAATCTGGACCTGGTTGATGTCGGGGCTCTGCCAGTGGTAGAGGTGGCCCCAAGGTTATAGCACCAGTACCGACTCCTCCATTTTCAGCAGGGTCTTCAGGAGGAAGGTAATGTAGATGCAGACATTCCTATGGAGGCTGACGCCCTCTGGAAGGTTGACATCACACAGAAGGTACATGGCAGGGAGCAAAGGAGAGCGGGTCTTCAGGGACAGGCCTCTGCACAGGAATCCTGGCTTAGATAGAACAGATAGAACAGGAATCCCTGCACAGCCCATGGCCTAGACTCCAGGCACATTCAGGAGCTTCTGGTTTGTAAAGTGGAGGCACTGCCCACCCATCTCCATGTGGCCAATTACTTCGAGTCCAGGAGCAGTTGCGGAAGACATCTTGGCGTCCGTCTAACACCGCTAAGCACCTGACTAGCACCTGAGCACACGTTCTCCAGGGGCTCTCAAACTTCTTGTTCTACAGAACCCTATACACTCTAAACAATTACTGAGAACTCCAGAAGGCTGATATTTATGTGAGTTAAATCTATCAATAGGTTCTGTGTTAGAAGTTAAATAAGAACTTAGAAAAAGTGTATGAATTCACTTAAAAATATTAACAATCTACTGTATGTCACCATTAATACTCAAACAAAATATGTCTATTTTTCAAAACAAAAATCATTAGTGAGAAGAATAGCAGTGATTTTAATTTCTGCAAATCTCTTTTGGACTGGTGAGAGCTGAATTCTATCTGCCTCTGCATTCCCTGTTTTGTGATATCACAGGCCAGGTTTTCCCTGGAAAACCCCACAGGAACTCGGGAGAGCAAGAGTGTGCAAAAGGCAGGTGACATCCCGGTGTTTCTATGAAAATGGTCTTGCACCTCAGGGGCCTTGGATACACTTTGATAACTGCTGCCCAACCTAGGCGAGACTCTTCTACACAAGAGCCAGGCAAGGGTCCTGGATTCTGTAATGAGTTATCGCCACCACACCCCTCCTTTTTCTATGTGTTTCTCACAAACTCCATTACTGCAGATGAGGATGTAATCATCAGCTGGGGCCTCTAATCCCAGAAGACTGCTAACTTCGAGAGGGAGGGTCCCATCTACCATCCCTACACCCCGCACAGTCTATTTTGAGTCAAGCCCTAGATAACTGCTAATCAGCACTGACCCTTGTGTCTTATTCCTGAGGTTGACTGAAGGAACCAACATCTGGATGGAACTGAAATTTCCCTGCAGATAAACAAGGCTGATAAACCACCCCATTCCAACCTCTGATTCTGGGGCTCTTCAAAACCGGGTAATGCCCCGCTTCATCTAAGTGAGGTCTTCCGCCTGCCCTTCCCGGGGGGTTCTGGGAGGCTGCAGCCACCCAGGGAGACCCAGACTCGCGGCCCCAGCCCCAGGGCCTGAGGGGGAGGAAAGCCTGAGTCTGTGCCCCAGCCCTGTCCCCCCAGCCCCAACCCGCTCCCCAGCACCACAGCCCGCCCCCGGCCACCACCCCAACCCCGATCCCACCCCAGTTCATGTCCACCGGACCCGCCGACTGCGCGGACATACGTTTACCTTCTGTGGGACGCCACCCCAGAAAGGATGTCGGCCGCCGACTGACCAGGCCAGAACTAGTCGCCCAGCCGAGCAAGCCGCCATCCCCAGCAGCAAGCACCGCCATGTTCCCGGGCAGCTGCACACTTCCGGAGCCCGCTGCCCGCCCCAGAAGCGCACGCCGGCCAGCGCAGAGCGTGGCGTCTGTAGTCCTGGCAACGCCGCGGGGCCCTCCCTTACGGCTTGCTTCATGCGTCCTCCCGAGTCTAGACGTGCGAGGGCAGAACTTGCGGAGCCAATGGGAGCCAGGGCGCGGACAGGACGGGGGTGGGGGGAGGCTTATGGGACAGCTGGGTGGGGCCGGGGAAGGCGGGGCCGCACGGAATTCCTGACCTGCAGGTGGCGCCGGCCGGAGGCTGGGGCGGTGCTGCCACCAGTGGGCGGGGCAGCGGGGCAGCGGGGTCACACTCACCTGTCTGTGAGAGGGGCTCAGCCTGGGATCCGCGGCCTCCCTTTGACCCGGACGTGGACCCAGGCTACCGGTGGGCAATATAGAGGACTGAGCCCATGCACGCACAGCTGGCCAGGTAGGGCAATTGAAGTGCAGATCCGCCAGGCCCGCTGCGAGCCTTGAATTCACGCTGCTGGGCAGTTTCCAAGAAGACGGATCTGTCCCAAGAGGGGAGGTAGGGCTGGGATGCCAGATGCCGGGTTGGGTGCGGTCTCACAGGAGAACCACGGTGAGAGGGCTCAGAGGGGCCCCTGTGTTGGTGGGGCTAAGAGTTTGGGGTATAGGGTGGGGATGGTGTGTGCCTTGCTCTGTGGTCTCCCCAAGAACCTTCACTCCAGAGCAAGGGGCTCTGCTCCCCCCACCCTTCACTGCACTCCCTGCCTTCCCCAGCCCCACTGCCCCTGCCTCCGGAGTGTCCCATGAACTTTCCCCACACCGGGCACGTCTCTGTTAGAGGTACTGTGCTCGCGGTGGCTCCAGTCCGAGGGTGAGGGGCTGTATCTGACCAGTCAGGATGCCTGGATCCTGTATATGAAACCTCAGACCATAATGCAGGCATGCACAGAGGCCCCTCAAACAGGATTCCCTGCATGGCCCTCCCCAGCACGCACCCACAGCGCAGCTGCCACACTGGGCCAAGCCTGCCAGAGGACCGCTGGTCCCTCTCCTCCAGTCCCTGATCAAGAGTGCACCGCCTACACTGCTGGGTATTTAGGGGGCCTTAGAAGAGCAGCTGGTATTTTCATGGGCAAATACTTGCTCTTTGGGGAAGATTTGAGTGCAAAAGGATGTAGGATATGCTTTTTCTGTTGCCCTGGAACTGGTGACTGGGATACAAACGTAAGTCAAAGCAGTTTTTAGAGAGAGCCGCCAAACATCTCACAACCAAAAATCACTGTTCCTCAACAAAGGCAACATCACCTGGCGGGTGGGGGGCCTGGCCTCTCTTTCTGGAGGTTGGGGATTGCACCCTCCAGCTGGGACAGAGCCAGAAACAGCTCTGAACACGCTAGGAGTTACTTCTCACAAGACCTGTGGTCTCCACTGCAGGTCTGGCTCCAGAGCCCAGGGCCAGCATGGTGACTCTGCTCCCACTGTCCATTCTGGGAGGTCTAGGTGTCCTCCACAGCTCTTCCACCATTGTTTCTTTTGGAAACACCCCCTAGATGAAATGGGTCTGAGAACAGGAGAGCTGGATGCCAGCAGCCACTGCCCAGTTTGCGGCCCCAGGGAGGGGCATCTCCTCTCCGTGGGCTCTGATCTCCCCTCCTCTCTCCCCATAGCCTCACCCCTCTCCTCCATTTCTTGATTGATCCCTGGATAATGGTCCTTACCAGGAATGACCTGGGAGTTTTATGAGTCCTTAAGAAAAAAAAAAAGAAAAAAAAGAAATCTATAGACATATTACTGAAAGTAACTTCCATCTTTCCCAGGAAAGTCCTCTTTCTAATGTTTAAGGCTAGTTGACGGGGTGTCAAGTTGCCTAACCACTCACATCTGAGAAAGTGCTAACTCTCCCTCCAGCTGCCCGCAGCATCCACCTGTGGCAACTTAGCCGTGAGAGGGCAATGAAGCTCTTTCCCCACGCCAGCACCAGCATGGCTTCAGAGGCAGTGGAGGCAGAGAGAAAGGGTCCCGCCTTGAGGCTTGGGGGGTCTCCAGCCACAGCCAGAGCAACTGGGGGTTTTCAGATCTGGCCCAGCAGGGAAACTAGGCAAGGCCGCCTGACCCAAATCTTCCCTGACCAGAGAGCCCCATGAACTGCTCTGGGCCCCACTCCCCAGTCGGGCTCCCTGCAAAAAGGTACCACGGGATCCATACCTGAGAAGGGAGGAGGGCGGCCCTTTGTCCTGGGGTCCCAGCAGATGTGTCCTGTGAGACCTGTGGCCACATATCTTCCTTGTCTCCCCAGGTCTCTGAAGGGTCCGTGCTGGGCATTCTGGTGTTCAGGGACACTGGAACAACTCTAAACTCTGAAGAAGGAAGGAGAGACCCTTCTAGAAGCAAGGATTTCAGGGAAACGCCTTGCCCAGAACTGGGGGATTGTGTGTCCTGAGTAGACCCCTGGGAGGCAGTGTGGGGCTGTGGGGTCCTCTTCAGAGAATTGAGCAGGCATGCTTCCCTGCGGAGATCCCTGCTTTATTCAGTCATGTCCTCATGTGAGACTCACTTACAAACACCTCCCAGTCCATCTAGGGGTGGTCCCAGGGGTGGGGGCAGAGGAGGAGAGTGAAGGGGGCAGACTTATGGCCCCTGACCCACACAGGGAGCCAAGGGTCAGTGGGAACATCTTGGGAGCCGGGCGCAGGAGAGGAGAACGGGCACTAAGAACATGCCAAGTCATGCAATAAAGCGACCCATGACCACAAGACACAGGCGGCCTTCCACCAAAGCTGGGAGATAGAAATTTAGACCCAGGCTCTAAGAACCTTGAGAGGGGCTGGAGAATCCCAGGAGCCCTGAGGAGCAGATCTCCTAGGGGCACAGACATCCCAATACACACATTTCTCATGGATGCTTTTTGGGGTGCAGAGTGAGTTACCAGGATCCTGAACTTAGCATGGAATCCCACCCTCTTGTTCATCACGGTTCCTGGCAATAAATTGCTGTCATTAGTCCCTGGACATACACCGGGAGCTGACTGCTGTGGGGGTCATTGCAGGAATAGTATCTTCTGGTGTGGGTTCTGTGACCACAGAAACCCAGGGGGATTTCTTAACGGGAGCAGCTGGAGAACATGCCAGCCAGGACCACCCTCATGGGATGGCCAAGGAGCCCATGGTACCCAGGCCACCAAGTGACAAAGTTGTGAGGTTGCCTGAGTTTCCTGGGGGTGTGTAGATTCCTGTGGTCAGCACGTGGGCCCAGGACAGCAAGACGGTCTGCCCAAAGAGGGGCCTGCCCTCCTAAAGATGGCTCCTAAAACCTGCAGGGAAACTGCTCCCAGGGCTCTTGGAGGTCCATAGTGAGTGTCCTGCCAGCCATGTGGGGTCACCTTCCCCTGATGCACAGGCAGACCTCTCCCCCTTGAGGCCCAGGGGACACCTGGCTCAGGTCCCACCTGTGTACCCTGGACACGCAGAGCCCCAGAACTCTGGCACAGCCTGGGGTGTGGTCGTGTCGGGGCAGGGAAGTCCCAGGGAAGGGGCTCATTCAGGGGCAGGGGCCACTCCACAGGGATGCTGGACCTGGCAGGGATGCAGTGCTTCAGAACTCCCCTGGGATGGGTTTCCAACCAGTGGGATGGAAGGGACTCTCATTTCTGGGGTGCAGCTGGGGGAACTAGATACATCATGAATGTCAGCCCTGAAAATGGAGGATGTGCTACATCCATTCCTGGAAAGAAATATCAGGCCCTTCCAGCCCAGGTGACTCAGAAAGTCAGTCAGAAATGTTCGGGGTCCCCAGTTTAGGCTTTCAATTAGAGCTGAGTGGCTCAGGAGGCCAGATCCCTGTCCGTGGCTCCAGGAGTAGGCTTTCTGCTGGGGGACAGGATCCTCACAAACACCAGCGACTTTGTGGGACACTCCCCTCTGACCAGCTGAGAGGCAGGGGGCAGTTGTGGGAAATCGTGTTTCCATGAGGAAAGGGCCACCAAGTGATGGGGGCACAGGAGACAGTGAGAAAGAGTCCCGCAGCCTTTCTGGAATCAAAAAACTGGCAAATGTGAAAAAGTGCATAATTTGCTTTATTGAGCAGGCTGCTTATGTACGTTTGGAGGGCCAGGTTCAAGGACTCTACATCCCTCCAGGACAATAGCCTCAAAAGAAGAACAGACAGAGAAGGAGGAGATCTGGGGTTTCTCCCAGGATTGAGGCAGAACAGGGATTTCTGCAGATTTGCAAGGAGACCCCGACCACTGAGCATGGGGTAACAACCCCACGTGACCCCTGTCGTGTTAGGCTTGGGCTCTGGGTCTGGCCTGATCATGTATTCTTCCAGCTGAGTTCCAGATACTCAGAAGGTAGATTTAGAGAGGCTGCATTTGGAACCCAGTGTGGAGACGGAGGGTCCTTTATCCTGAGTTCCCTGAGCCTAATCACTGTAGCTGAGGCCCAACACCCCCCAGGCCACCAGGGTGGCTGTGGAGGAATAGTAAGCCTGGCAGGTGACCCAGGGGTCCCACTGCTGTGCCCCTCCCTTGTCTTTTTTCCCTTTCACCCCCGAAGGTGTGATTGTCTCATGTCATGGTGACAAACCATCCCTCTTCTCTGTCAGGTGGGGTCCCCACCCCCACTCAGCCATCTCTCTGCATGGATGCTGAAGGACCAGGCTCACTTGAAGTTCTGAGTTTGAGCAGTAAGGTGGAAACAAAGAAACCAATGGAAACAAAGAAACAAGTCATTGTGGCAAAGCTCCCCACCACAGAGAAGCTGCCCTGAGTGGAAGGGAGGGTGTGGGCATGCCCATTTGTTTCGTGTCTCCCAGTGCTCTTCGCTTTCTTATTGCAGACCTGCATGGTTACAACAAAATGATCTGCAAAACTGAAAATATTTACTCTCTGGCTTTTACAGAAAAGGCGGACCAGCCTCTATTTCCTGTACCGGTCAAGTGATTGGAGTACCTTTCCAGTTTGGAAACATCTGGGCAGGCCCAGGTTTGCAAAATTCTTTAAGAGTAGTTATGGAGTTTTGCTTCTAAACATTTTTATGGCTGTATACTGAACTGAGGTTGTGCTGTGTAATTCTGAGCCAGGATTTTCTCAAACTGTTTCTCATTTCTTATACAAGATACCACTAAATTCCAAGGGGAATGGGATGTTAAGGAAGCCATGGAGTTTAGGGAAAAGATACAGATTTCATTTCCATTTAAGCATCAATGTATCTCCATCCTAGGCAGTATCGGTTCTGTGGTATTGATAGGAGAACTAAATAGCAACCAAATTTATAGAAAATAGTGGGTCATTGGGTAAACATGTTCTTCTTTTCAACATTTTTGTAATGTTTGCAGTTTAAGATGACCATTCCTGAGAAACAGGCAGCCACTTAGAATGAAATAGCATTTTCCCTGAAACATCCTCAATTTTTATTTCATAGACAGCAAGAAGGACAATCACACATCCAACAATTGGGGACTTCAAAGATAAAATGTAACTTTCTGAGAGCACACTCCCCCCGTCTCCCTCTGCTCTTTTCACTGTCCCATTGTCCCTGAAGGCTCTTTCGCATCTTCTGCTCATGACTCCAGTAACTCTTCCTCCTCGTTCCTCAGCTGGTAAGTTTACTTTTCTACTTTGACCAAGCAAACTGAAGCCAACAGAAGAGAACTTTCACCAGCAACTCCCAGCACATCCGCTCACCTTCTGTTATCTGTGACCTCACTCTCGCTGCCCCACCTCTTATTACAGGTGACATCGAAAGCCAGATCATCCAAAAGTCGCCAGGGGGCCCATACATCCAATCTTCTCCTGGCAGTCTCTCCCACATCCATCCTTTCTGTCACTACCTCATCTATTTTGTTCTCCTGCTAGTTGGCTACCATCAGTATATAAAAGTCCATCCTCTTAAAAGAAACAAACAGCACTCATTGACCCTAATTCGCCCCCACCAAATGCCACCCCATGTCTTTGCAGCAAATCTTTAATGAGCAGTTTAAACTCACTATCTACATATTCTCTTGAGCCATCCCCTTTTGCACCCACTCTGGATTTTCCCCTGATCCCTCGCTCTATGGAAACTTCTCTGTCAAGGCCATCAGTGACCCCACGTTGCTAAATATAGTGGTCAGTTTTTAGTCTTCATCATGCGTGGCCCTTTGGCAGCATTTGGCCCAGCACTTCCATCCCTCCTCCCCCGTGTTCCTGCTTTACTTAGCCTCCAGACTTTCGCTCTGCTTTCGATCCACTGGCTGGTCTTTTGCCAACGTCTCCTCTTTTTTCCAAACATTTACTGCGAATGTTCCCCTGAGTTGGGTCCTGGGTCTCTCCTTTATCTCTCTGCTATACCTTTGGTGGAAGCAACCAGACTTGGAAATTGACATGCCATCAATTTCTCGATTTTTTCAAACTCCCTGATTTGCCCTTTCCATTTGGAACTCTCTCCCTGATAGTCATATTCTTTTTCTTTCATTCATCTTGCTTTCACATTCATACATATGTTCTACTGTGTAAATTACTTTTCCAAATTTTGAATCAGTCCATACATATCATGTAAAATGCTCAGATCTCTATTATTTCCACTAAGATGCTTATTATACCATAGAACCTTTCTGCATTTCTGTATTTATGTCAATAAAGTGAATAGTATTTCTACAAGCCTCATAGTTAAACAGTGTGTGTGTTTGGGGCTATTATGTAACATGAAATAATGATACATCAACATAGTCCTTTTTCATTTAATTTTATGTAACACCAAGATAAGGTATTTGCATGAAGACTGGTTTTGTTGAAATTTTACCTACGTTATGGACAGTCAGTTTATGTGAAAGCCCTCATTTCTCCCCTTTTCTGATATATTTTCCATTTGGCTATTATAACATATACCTTGGCATGAAATAAAATTCCAAATTCATTCACATAATAAAATCAATACATTTAAATTATATTTTTTAACGTTAATAAGAAAGAAAAAAACCTCAAACTCCTCTAATTATTAGGCATTTCTGTGGCAATATCTAATAGACTCCTTAACCATGACATTAAAGATCTGAGCTGATTCCAGCCCCTTTCCACCTGCTCAGCCCCATCTTGTCCCATCCCCTGTGGATGGAGAGGAAATCCATCCCATTTTCCAGGTCCAGATGTTGGAACCATGTTCTTTCTCTCTCTTTCTCTTACACACACACACACACACAGCAAATCCAGCTTGTTAGAAAATTCTGGCTACTCTGTCTTCATTAATCACCTACTCCCTGTTCCCCACCCCCCTAGAATCCACCTTCAGCCCCTTCTTGGACACCAAATAGCCTCCTTCTTCCATGTTTGCTTTTCTACAATCTCATTAACACAGAGTCAGAGGGAGCCTATAAAAGCATACATTGAGGGGGTGGGTGTAGATCAGTGATACAGTGCATGCTTAGCATGCATGAGATCCTGGGTTCAAACCACAGCACCTTCGCTAAAATAAATAAATTACCCTCCCCCCCAAAAAAAACCAAAACAAAAGCAGAAATTGGACATCACCCATCCCATCAAAACTCACTAAAAGGGTCACCATTCCATTAGGAACCAAAGTCGTCCCAAAGTCTTCCAGGACCGGCCGGGCATGCTCTGCCTCTTCACTTACACTCTCCCCATCACACTGGGGGCCTCTGGCTCCGGGTCTTACTTCTTCCTCCGGATCTATTCTGCTTCAAGTTCATTACCCCATGAGATCTGCCAGGATTGCCTTATTCCCTCCTGCCTGCCTCCCACCCCACCACCATCATCTGAGTTTGCTCATATCACTCTTATTTTTCCCCAAGCTCTTGCTACCCCCAACATGCTGCCTGTTTCCTCTGCTAAAACTCTGAGCCCCCAGTGATGTGGAGTCGTGTCTATTTTGTTGACTAATAAAGCCCAAGAGCCTTGGGTACGGGTATAGTTACTAGATTCCCATAAGTAGTAGGAGCTTATACAGATTTTCTGAATGAATGCAGAGGTCCTGGTCCAATCCGATGGAGCACTTCTGTGTCCTGCTGAAAGAATAACTCTCCTTTCCTCCTGAGAGTGGGTGACCACTTCCTTGGTGATCAAAGGCAAGATCTATTTTCTTTATGCTGTTAAACTTAGGTGAGGAGACTGGGGGATCTTCATTTATATTTTAAAATTTGATTCACTCTGCAATTTGTCTTCTGTCTATGTATCCTTTTGAGAAAGCGTTTATGAGTGATCATTCTTCCATCAGATTGAACAGGATCCAGGGGGAAGTACCAAGCCTGTCCCATTGGCCATTCTGTGTGTCATGTCCTGTGACCCAGTGGATGCTCAGCACGTATGTGAACCGACAGGAGTGAGTGAAGAGTTGGGAGCATCTCATTATTGTGGTGGCTGCACTCTGTCTGATGCCTTGAGATTTGGGGAACGGTTTACAAGTGCGGAGATGTGAGGGCAGGGCCTCTGTGATCTTCCTGAGTGCCCTGGCCTTACCCATTCCCCCAGCACCCTCTGGGCAGCCAAGCTCAGGAGCTGGGCCACCAGTGATTGTGCTGATCAATAATCCACCTTCACCCGAAGTCTAGTGGTAGGAGAGGCCAGCACACCTGGTTGTAGAATCTGGAGTCAGGTCCTTGGAGGAATTCCACACTGAACGATGTTTTGGACCTTTTATTTTTCTCTGTAGCCTCCAGCTGAAGAAACAGATTGCCTTAGATACATGAAAGGTGAGGACACCTACTATCCCCATAGAGCCCAGGTGGGGCTGGGAGTCTGCCGTTTGTACAGCCGGTGGGCTCGTGTTGCTTTGGGCATCCCTGTGCCTGAATTCCTGCAGTACACTCGGTGGTAAGGACGGGGGTGCCTGGCAGGGAGGGAAGCGTGTCGGGAGACTGCACAGATGGGGAGAAGTTAACCTGGGGTGAGCGGGAGCCGGCTGATGCATGGTATCTCGGTGCAGGGAACTCTCCACACTCAGAGAGGTTCCCACTCCCGCAGGGTCCCTTTGATCAGGGTGCTGGGCTGTCAGCACAGCAGGGTCCCTGTGAGGAACATGGTGCCTTCAGGCAGTGGGAAGTGAGGGGTCCAGTGGCATTTAAATTAACTGTGTACCCGAAGCCAACCCCCATCTCTTTCAGCCTGTTTCCTAATCTGCAGAACTGGAATGATGTTAACCATCCCACAGTTTCGTTGATGGGCTGGGACACACTAGACAGCCAGGAGCTGGAATTCCTCTGTCCCCTCATTGTTTTCCTTCCTTCCCACTATTTGCTCTCACAAGCTCAGTCTCTCTGTCTCTCTCTCATTCACTTGTAACTTTCTCTCCTGCTCTGGCTTCATTTGATTCCCACCCTCCTCCCAATCCCCAGATGAGTGAAATTAATTTCTGTGTGTCAGTTTCAAATTCCCGGGAAAGATGCTCTGTCCCCTCTGGATTGGTTGTCCAACCCATCAGTTGCAGTCAGAGGAGTGAGTCCCTCTGTGACCAGAGGAGGGGCTCTGCCCAGCCCCCCAACCACCACTGTGGGAGCCCATAGCTCTCCGAGGAGGAGGTACTGGCTGTGACTTGGTGTCACAAAGTGTGAATTTATGTCTCCTCTTGCCCCACCTTCATCCTCCTAAACAAAGATGAAAATTAAACACTCCCGAGATTTGTGTCATGGAACCCTCAGGGTGGGGGCTAATAGGGCTGGATTCCCTGCTGAGTGTAAGGGGCTACAGTGACTCCCCAACGAGAGCCTATAAGGGGAACAGAACCAGCCCCACTGGACACTTAGAGCACTGAGTCTGAGTGACATTGAGCCAGGCTTCTGACCACAGCTCAGGGGTCTGGTCCAACCAGCTAGTTTTTGAAACCAACCAGATTTGGCTTCCTCAATCCCTGAGGTTTTACCTGAACCACCAGCTTCTGCATCTCTGAAGACAGATGATGAGGACCCTTCACGTAAGGCATTTGCACAGCCTGTGAGGGAATTTGTGCTGCACGGTCTGCCCGGCGAGCTGACTGAAGTTGGTATTTTACTGATCTTAGAAATAGTCCGGTTTCCTGATGCACTGTTTCACTGAACAAGCAACAGAAGCCACCTCTGGCTGATAAAAGCAAAAAAGGGACTTAATGAAAAGATAATGGGAGGGTGCATGGAGTGGCCCTGACCAGAGCCAACCCGGGGGCCGTAGGAGATTTTGGGAAGCCCAAGGCACCAGGCTGGGCAGGGTGCTGCCTGGCCCCCTGCTGCCCCAGCAGGGACCCCCCCCCCTCCTCCTGACACTCCACCTCACTGCAGGTTCATGTCCCGGCAGGGCCAGGTCACACTGAAGCCACCAGCACACACCTCAATGGGGGAGTTGGCCCCGTCTCAGCTGGGAGCGTGCCTGGTGTGGGGAGAGGCCCAGTTAGAGGAAGGTGGGTCCCCTACTTTTCCGAGTTAATGTGCAAGTCAGTGCCCGTCACTCAGGAGAGCCAGGCTGGACAGACCTCATTGTGGTGACTAGGCCGTCTGAGTTCACTTATTACTTTTTAGGTTGGAAGGCCCAAGAGGGAGAAAAAGTGGAGGTTCTAGTACTTATTTTATATTTCCCATGTACCAGGTGAGGTAAGCAAGCCACTTCAGACAAGGCCCAGAGCAACCACGTTAATAGGCCACGGAGAAAGTCGTGCAGTCAGGCCTCTGCAGCCCCGAAACCCGTGTCCTCATCAGCTCCGTAGTTACCAGTGGAAGTTGTAGGGATTTATGGGACTGTGTGCTCCTGTGGGGGCTGGGATATGTGTGTTTAAATCCACATCTTCAGAAACTCGGCTAGAACCACAGCCACTGATTGTCTGCACGGAGGCAGAGGAGGGGAGGCTTCCAGCCTCTGGTCCAGCTTGTGAGGAGCTCATCAGTTGCTCCTTCTGTCCCGAAAACAATACCAGAGCTGAGGGAGTTGAAAACCCACTGCTCTTCTTAGATCCACAAGAAAATTGAGGGGGAAAGCTGCTCCCAACACAGAGAGGCAGCCGGGCAGGCTTGGAGAGTCACAGCTCCCAGGGCAGAACCCGCTTTTGTAAGAACCCCGGGGGCAGGCAGATTTAACAGGTCCCTGAGGCCAGCTGGAAGCTCAGCATGGGGAAGTCTGAGTGTGACAACTTCAGGGGGCCAGTCAGAGTGGTCCCCTTCTCTTTTTCATGCATTTTACTTCCAGGACCTTACCCTGTTCTCAGAGTGAAAATCATAGGAAAACTCCTCATGCTTTCTGCCAGGAAAGGATAAAATTGCTCTATTGAAATACACCCAGAATATTCTCTTCCATTGTGGGGGGTTGTGTTTTTGTTTTTGTTTTTTTTTAATGAGAATTTATTTTACCAGAGTCTAACCAACCTGGGAGAAGGGAAATCCCTTCTGTGTCACCCAAATTGGGGTAAGGGGAAAGAGACACACTTGTGGAGGTCACAGCTCAGGGCACAGGCTCAATGAGAACTAATCACAGGAGTATAGATGTCCTGCTCTGTTCTGCTACCTCAACAACTTACCTCCATGTCTGTAGGGCCTCAGTGTAATAACAGGAATAAAATTAAAAGAAGTAAATGTCTCAGGAGTGTCTAGGGAATACCCAAAGACAGCGGGGGGATGAAAACAAGGATACACAGGCAGCTTTAGCCTCTCACACCAATGGCTGTAGCAAACTACACACAGCCCAGCCCCAGTAGATAAACAGAAAACCTCACAGAAAAAAACTATTTATTTTGGTTCTCTTACCCAGTGCATTCCATGGTGCATCCTCGCCTAGAATTGAGTGGAAGCAAGTCCATTTCAGAAGGGACATAACTGAAGAGGAATGGCTTTCCAGACTCTGAAGGGCAGAGAAAGCACCAGCCTGGGTTAGAGAAAGGTGAGCGGTGGGGTAGGGGGTGGGCTGCCTTCTTCCCCAAATAAGGAACATTCCTGAGGCAAGCACAGTGGGAGGGAGGGCCATGGGGTGGAAGCAGCCATACTTTTTCCTGAGAACTGATAGGATGCCTCCAAGGGACCATTCAGGTGCCCATTTAGATGTCTTGACGGTGGGAGCCAGTCGGTCTACCTCAGAGCCCAGGACTTATGTGGGCGCACAGCAGGCAGGTCTTAATTGGCCGGATCCATTTCACTTCTCCGAAGCCCTGTGTAAAACATGAAGCATGGACAGCCTGGTGAGCACAGCTCTGCCCTCAAGACCGGTTTCAACTCCTCTCTTCCCAGAGAACAGCATCTCTGAGCCCGTCCTGGGTGACCTCACATAGATCACCCTAGTGGCCCAGGCTGGTGACCGGGAACATGTACCTTCCTGCAGCCAACCCCAGACGTCCACTGATGCATCATATACTGGCAAATATGTGAGTTCCTGTGCATTGGTCTAACAGCAGAGACTCTGCCACAGGCACAAGAGGTGGTGTGTGGGACATACAGGGGTGCAGGATGGTACGCACTGCAAAGGTGTAAGTGGTGGCAGGGGTGCAGGGGCTGTGGAGGATGAAGGCAGTTCAGGGGATGTGGGGGTGCAAGCAGTGCAGAAGTGCAGAGTGTGGCAGGGGTGCAGAGGTACAGGGAGTGTAGGTGTGCAGGGAGCTGCTCAGGCAAGTGCACATCCTCGCAGTCAGCCTGACCCGGGAGGCTAGTGCAATGGTTTGGGGCGGCATGTGGGAGGCTGCCCGGGCAAGCCGGTCGATTTCTTCTCTTCCCTGCAGCCTGGCCTGGGGGGGCCTTGGCCGCTGGAGATTCGCCAGATGTTGGACTCCAAGTAAGCTTGCTCCTGGGAGGTGGGACGGTTAGGTCAGCAGGCGGCGGCAGCGGCAGTGGGGCGGAGCGGGGCTGCCCCTGGTGAACTGGTGGACTAGCTGCCTTCCCCCGGCTGCCGGGCCTGGGAGAAGCCTCTGCTGCCCCAGGTCGCCGGACACACCTGTCCCACTCAGCTTGCTTAGTGGGGAGTGGAGGCGGTGCCGTTAAGTTGCGGGGACCACCGGGGTAGGGGGGCTGCCGCGGGGGAGCCGGTCAATTCGCTCCACTCTCCCCCATGGCGGAGCCTGGGGGCGGCCTCCGCTGTCCTAGAGGCGGGACGCCGGTCTCCAGGTGAGCTTGCTCCTGGGAGGCGGCGGCGGCGGCGGCAGGTGGAGGTGATCCATTCCAGGGAGCTGCTCCATTTCTTCTCTCCCCCGCGGCCTGGCCTGGGGGGGACCTCTGCTGCCGGAGATTTGCCTGAGGTCCGACTCCAGGTAAGCTTGCTCCTGGGAGATGTGTGCGGTGCGGTCAGGGAGCTGGTAAGTTGGTGGCTGCGGGGATAGGGAGGCTGCCCCGGGGGTAGCTTGTGTATTAGCTCCATGTCTGCACTGCATGGCCTGCAGGCGGCCTCTGCTGCCCCAGGTTCCGGGACACCCCTGTCCCACTTAGCTAACTGGGGGCCGGAGGCAGGGTAGTCAGGGTGCAGGGGTGGCAGGGGTCGGGGGCCTGCAGCGGGGAAGCAGGCCCATTTGCTCCCATCTTCCCCGCAGCTTGTACTGAGGGTGGTCTCTGTTGCCCTGGGTTACGGGACACGTGTATCCTAGTCGGCCTGACCCCGGGAGGTGGGAGTGGTACGTTGGGGTTGGTGGCAGCAGCGGCGGGTTTTCCCATGAAGCCGGTCCATTTGCTCCCATTTCCCCTCATGGTTTGCTCTGGGGGCGGTCACTGTTGCCCCAAGTTAGCCGGACGTCCATCTCCAGGTCAGCCTGCTCCCTAGAGGCGGCCACCGTGAGGTCAGTGGGCAGGAGCGGTGGCTGATGCGGGGGGATGGGGATGCCTTGGGGAGTTGGTGGATTGGCTCCCGTCTCCCCGATGGCCTGGCGTGGGAGCGGCCTCTCCTGCCCCAGATCACCAGACACACCTGTCCCATTCAGCTTGCTGGGGGAGTGGCTCCCTGGGCGGTGGGTTTAAGGTGCTGGGGTGGAAAGGCGGGGGTAGAGGACTGGTAGCGTGGAGCCTGTAAATTTGCTTTCCTGTTCCCCGTGGCCAATCCTGGGGGTGTTCTCTCCTGGCCAAGAAGCCGGATGCCCGTCTACAGGTCAGCTTGCTCCTGGGAGGTGGGCGCGATGCGGTTGAGGGGCAGGGGCAGCTGCGACGGCCTGCTGCCCCACCTAATGGGGCCACTTTTCCTCTCCCCTGACCTGGCCTGGGGACAGCCTCTCCCGCCCAAGATTCTCCTGACACCCCACACCCGGTCAGGTTGCTCCTGGGAGGTGGGCATGGTGAGATAAGGCGGTGGAGAGGAGAGGGATTCTGCCCCTGGCGAGCTGGAGGATAAGCTCCCATCTCTCTGGAGGCCTGATGTAAGGGCGGCCTCTGTTGCCTCTCGTTCCCAGGTCACCCTTCTCCGGGTCATATTGCCCCAGGGGTGCGTTAGGGTGCGGGGGCCGCTGGGTGGTGGCGAGTGTATGGAACCTGCCACTTGCGAGCTGGTGGTTTAGCTCCCATCTCCCCCGCAGCTTGGCCTGGGGGCAGCCTCTGTTGCCCCAGGTCGCAAAGCATAGATTCCCTGAAAGCCTAACCACCGGAGGTGGGCAGGATGTACTGAGGGGGCGGAGGCAGCCACCAAGGCAGCGACAGAGGGGTCTGTCCCTGGCCAGCTGGTCAATTTTTTCCCATCTCAACCTTTGCTGTCCAGTTTCACAGGACGCCCTTCTCCAGTTTATCCTTCTCCTGGGAGGTGGGCACATTGCATACAGACCAAGGTCTGGGCTCTCCCCTGGGGAGGGGAAGAACTCTCTTGTTCTCCTTTGTCTTTATTCTTCAGCGAAGGAATCACTGGACCCAATTCTTAATCCTGAAAATTGTAGCCTGTGTTACTGAAAAGCTGCTGGACAGTGTGGTTTCTGGGTGGGTTTTCACATCAGATGATGCCCCAGGCAGGCAGGAAAGCTATTACTCAGAGCTTCTTCGTCTGGAGTTGGGAGGTCGCCCCGCCACCCTCACCATGCTTTTTAAAAATGTGTTACTCCCCTCTTTTTCCTAGGTGACATTTTAGGTTATTGGGTCACAGATTACTGGCACACTCATCCCAGTTCTCAAACATCTTTTAAACTTGGGTGAAGTGATAAGTAGGGGAAGAAGATGATTTACTGAAAGATAACAATACTTAAATATGCATTAAAGCTAAATTCTGTCAATCTTTCTCAAATGATTTTTCTCTGATTCTAAATCCATGACCTAGTGAATGCTGTACTCCTGTGTAAATCATTGATCTTCACATCACATTTGTTGAGTGGTCAACGAGATTTGTTAATTAGATTATTCCTGAAAGGAAAAGCTCAGGCTTTTGAGAATTCCTTGTCTGATGTCACCCAGGCAGTCACAGTAGAAGACAGAGCTGATATAAAAATCCCTCACCTGCCTGAACTGCAAAGCTTCTGGGATTACTGATCCCTGAAATGCAGGTGACTCTTGATGATAATCTGGGGGGTGGTTTACATGATCAGATTCTTCCACTCCTGTAAATGGGTTCCGTGGCCGCAGCCCCGGGAGAGCTGGTCATAAGGGCCATATCGTGAGGGGCGGGATGGGAAGGCAAGGTGTAAGAGCTGGAATAGCTGAGATTCCACACTCGCTAAACACAGACTCCAGAGCCTAATTGTTGTCAGGTTCTGTTCTGGATTTGAGAGTGTGTTCAGACATGATTCTTGCCCTTCAGGAGTCACTGCCTGGGTGGAAGTAACCTTTACATAAATCTGGGAAGGATGGTAATTAAGTAGATGGGCTGTTATGGTTCTCAGTGTGCCCAGGCTCGCTCTTCTAGGCACTCGTGGGACTAACGAGAGTCATGTTATTCACTCATTCAGTGATTTATTACCCTTGAATTGATCATTTGTCCCACAGTAACTGAAAAAAGGGATCAGGAACCTGAGTTTTGTCCCCTCTCCTATCACTGGTTGTATCTGTCAGTCGGGTGCCCTGCGTATGCATTGTGAAATGGTGGTATTTCTTGCCCAATGGGGCAGAACTGTCAGTTCTGAGAATCAGGGGAGACACATGGTTAGGAAAACACCCTGACACACATGGAACCCCCCCACCCCGTGAGACAGCATTGTCGATGCTCAGGTGACCCGATGAAGACCACGGTGCTAAACCTGAGCATGTTAATTATCCTGGTGGCTATGAAAATACAGACTACCGGTCCCTACCTCTGGAGACTCTGAGGGTGTGCACCCCAGAATTCTGCATTTTAAGAAGCACTTTAACTAATTCTGATGAAGATGATCTGAGTGTCCCACTGAGAAACACTGGTGTGCGATGCTCCAATATTGTGGATTCTCAGGGAGTGATGTATTTTCAGGATGGTCCAAGGGCCCTCACTTCAGACTTTTGCCTTGGGTTTAATTGTATGTGTTCAGAAGTGATGTCTCTCACTTCCAGTGCCTGTCAGCATGCTCTGTGCAGGGACTTGCACTCAGGAGATGTAAAAACTATGATTCTTCAGGTCACTGAGCTAGAGTGTGAGCGATCTTTTATTTTGGTTTTCTTTATAGCAATGCAGAGTCTCCCGAAAAGAGATTCAGAGTGAACAGCTTGGTGTCAGACTTTGGAAGACTGCTGGTGCCCAAGGTGTTCTCTGGCAGGTCAATGACGAATCTAGGTCCCTCTTTCACTGATACGTCAATGAAGTAGACCGCTTGGACAAGGCCAAAGCTGGTATCCCAACCATAGCCCTTGACAGTGATGTTCGGCTCCAGGAAGCCATCAGATGCAGCAGGTGGCCAGAAGAGGAGCCGAACGGGCTCATGAAATGTGACATCCCCAACTTCATCAACACGGACCAGAACTCTTCCTTTGGGGATGATGATCTCCTGATTTTGTAGCCACCGATATGTCTAGAAAAAAGCCAGTTGCCCAGACCTCACACAAAGACTTGAATTGAGAAATGTGCTTTGTCAAGTGTCTTTCTGAAGATGTGAAGTCTGTCTTTGTATGGCAGGAAGTCCCCTTTCTCAAAATCGTGTGTTTGTGTCTGAAAGAGAGGAATGGAGACAGACAGAAAGATGGGGAGACAGAAGGCAGCCCCCTCAGAAGAGAGCTAGTTAAGGTGAGTTTTTGTGCCTTTAAAAAAACATTTGGGATTTTAGGTGGAACAAAGTATTTACACTGTCTCGTTCTCCTCGTTGGAAATACTGGCCCCGTACTCAGTGTCAGAGTCCTTGAATGGGGGTTGGCACGGTGCGTTTTTTCTGGTGCTGCCACTTCCACGCTCTGCCTTTAGCACATTGCTTTGCCTCTCAGGGCTGCCACATTTTTAACTGTAAGGTGAGGAGTCTGGAGTAGAAGATCCATCCCAGCTCTGCTGTTTTGCAAATTTCTGATTTCATATTTGGATGAGCCTGGGATACACCCAGAGCAGTATAAACCAGGCCCTAACTCCTGTCTCCTGCTGGAGCATCCCTCAGGTCTGTGCCTTCTACTCAACACTTTACTGAGCCCAGCTTTTGTCAGGAGCCCAAGTGCCTACCGGGATGGCAGGAGACTTGTCTCTCGTGGTAACGGTGGCCAACATTTCTATTGGTTGTGCTGAAATAGCTCTTCTGAGATCCTCTGACCACCCATGCTCAAACCTGAGGACAGCCCTGCCCTTCCTTTCCTAGGAGGAGGATCAATCCATGGTGCATTTTATGACAATCCTGTCCCCAGGAATGCACGGAAGGTTATCAGCTGAGTGAGGGGAGGTGCCTCTGTGTCTCTGTGTCCCTGTATCTCTGTCTGCTCACACTGCCCTTTCACCGGCTACTGAACAAGAAAAGTGCTATTCACCATGCTGTGTGTTTTGCAGATATGTAGGTGATGGTCATGTGGCTCGTGTGTGGGCTTTGAGCTGGGATGGTGAAGGGCTTATAAATACCTCATCAACATGTAATCGAGGTGGCCTGGTGCCACACAGACTTGATTCATGAAGGCATCAAGCCTGCACACTGGTTTGGAAACAACTTGGTTTTGATCAGTCACACTGCATGGATGACTCGCTGCTAATCTCTGGGTGGTTTTTTTCATTTTAGATTTATTCACCCTGTGTCTTGCTTAAGCTGAAAAATACATTTATTTCACCAGAATATTCTCTGATTCTCTGTTTTCACATATCCAGTTTTTTAATTCTTTAAAAATGGTTCTGTGTTTATGATGCCTCTCAATTTCTATCATCCCTAGGTTCCCAGTGGCCTGAGCCATGCACCATATTTGATGTAGGAACTGTTCCACCAAAAGAAATCCCTTCACCATAATATCTTTTGAGGAAAATATTATTCTTTAAGATTCTAACAATAAATTGTAGAACAAAGCATGGAACATTTCTTGTAGTTAATACATGTTCATGCAAAAAGAAACTTGATATTTTCATTAAAGAATGTTGATTTTAATAACTTTTACTAATGTGAATATTATGATTCATAATTTAAGTAACCAAATAAAACCACAGTTATTTATTATTAAGATTGAAAACTATTTACATGGTCTTTCAATTAGAAGTAGCTTTATTAGAAGACTGAATAGTATTTAAAAGATGGAAAAATACCCATGATGACACCATCCTTTTTATTAACTAAATATCCAGAACTGTGCAGGGTTAAGATTTGACCCCCTGCAAGCTGCCAAGTTAGCATGAGGTAGTGTGTGGATGCTGCCGGAAGACAGGACAATCCCCCAGGATCAGAGACAAAGCACTTCCTGCCAGCACAGCAGACAGCCTGTGGTTCATGTTCATGTTGGTTCCTGAGTTCCTTTCCTGTTGCTGTTGTAACAAAGGACCACAGACTCAGTGGCTTAAAGTAACACACATCCATTATCTCACTGTTCTAGGGTGCAGAAATGCAAAGTCAATGTCAGTGGGCTAAAACCAACGTGTGGCCAAGGCTACGTTCCACACTGAGGCTCTTGGGAGGGATTCATCTTACTACCTTTCCCAGCCTGCAGAGGTGCTCACACTCCTTGGCCCAGGGCCCTGTGTCACTGTGACTTCTGCTGCCACATCACATCTCTGTCTCTGACCAAACTGCCTCTCACCACTAAGGACCTCCATGATGATGTTTGCTTCCCCACAGTGATCTGCCATCCCAAGGTGCTCGACAGTCACACCTGCAGAGTCCCTTTTGCCTTGCACAGTGACATATTCCCAGGTTCTAGGGATCAGACCGTGGACATATTGGGGGCCATTATTCTACCACATTCTTCCCTTTGGCCCCACAGTTTCTTGTTCATCCCACATGGAAAATGCATCCACCTCAACCCAACACCCTCCAGAGTCTCATTTACTACACAATCAACTCAAATTCCTACATGTAGTCTAACTACTATCTGCTCAAAACCCTAAATATTTTCATCCTCATCATCTAAGGCAGGCATGAGTGAGACGCTGGATGTCATCTTCCCTGCTCAAAATCCAGCAATGGCTTCTCATTTCACTCAATGAAGAAGTGAGAGTCTTTACGGTGAACTTACAGCTTTCCTCCCCCTCCCCAAGCTGAGCTCATCTCCGAATTTCTCCCTGGCTCACTCCACTCCAGCCACACTGGCCTTCCTGCTGGTCCTTGGGGACATCAGACATGCACCCAAAGGGCTGTTCCCCTGGCCGTTCTCTATCCAACTCATATGCTGAAGTCCTAACCCCCAGGACTACAGAACATGACCTCATTTGGAAATAGGGTTTTTGCAGATGTCATTCGTTAAGAAGAGGTCATTAGGGTGGGCCTTAATCCAGTATGACTTGTGTCCTGATAAAAAGGGGCAATGTGGACACAGAGACACGTGTACATGGGAGATGACGTGATGAGATGTGGAGTGAAGACGGTCATCTCCAAGCCAAGGAGAGAGGCCTGGTCCAGCCTCTCCCTCCCAGCCCTCAGAAGGAACCTTCCCGGCTGACACCCTGCCTGCAGACTCCCCGCCCCCAGGGCTGTGAGACAGTGAGCCTCCATGGTTCACGTCACCCAGTGTGCGGTGCTGTGTTAGAGGAAGCCCAGCAACTAGTACCCCCTTCTCAAGGTCCTTAGTGAGGCCAGCTCTGGCCATCTCATTTTAAACTGGAAACTGCCTTCCCCTTGTCTCTGCTCCAGAACCCCCTCTCCCTGATCATATTATTTCCATCACATTCTAGAATACCATATTATTCACATGACTATTACGACTGTAGTTTATGTTCTGCTCCTCTTCAGTCCTACAAGGACAAGGGCACTTATTTGTTCACTGAGGGACCTCAGGTGGCTTGACCAGTACCCGTGGCACAGCAGTCAATACAAATTGGCCAGATGCAGGGAGGGATCTTTATTTACATTCACAGGTGAGTGAAGGAAGTTTCTTGGGGATTGAGTGTTTCGCTCAGGCACAGAGCTCGTAAGTTTCATGCCAAGGTGGGTTTCAAGTAACGATGAACCTGAGGGAGGCTTGAGTGATTCCCTTTCCATTGATTAGTATTTCTCAGGTGTCTCTTTTTCTGGCTCTAACTTTTGACCTCTTTCTGTTATTCTTCTAAGCTTTCAACCAGTTTTAAGTTTTAATTTTGCTTTGTTTCAGGTAAACAAATGAAATCTGTAAAACTTTTAACTCATTATTTATTTCATCTAAATAAATTGTGATTAGTGATGATGTTTTATTTCTGGCATCTTGTTTTGTGATTTCTATTTGCTTTGCTCTGCTTTTCTCCTGCCTGTTATAAACCTCACAGTCACGGTTAAGAGCATGGATTCTAGAGACAGTCTATCTGGGCATGGTTCCCTCCCTTGCTAACCATGTAACCAGGATATGTAATCCCTTTGAGACTCACTTTCTTCATATACAAAAAGCTGTACTATCCACCTCAAAGACTGTGAGCATTAGGTGATAAAATATATGAAGAACTTAGAATAGTGACCGGCCTATTTTGCATTGTTCATTTTGACTTCTTTACTTTTATTCTCTTTTTAAACAATTACTTTAGAGATTAATTTTGAAATTTAATGAACACCCTAGATATTGAAGATTAAAATGTTACTTAACCCATACATTGAATTTTATATGCCAAATGATATTTGTATTTTGTCTCCATAAGTTCTCTTTAGTTCTTTAAAAAATTGATCTGTTTTCTTTTTCATGATGTCCTGATTTTTCATTATGTTATATGTGATTCATTTTATCTTTTAATGATGGAGTCATACTTATTTTATGCTCTCTATTAGATTGTTTCATAATTTTAGGCTCTGGAATATTAATCATCCTGTGTTTTACGGTTAGCTCTTTCTTCCCTGTGGCACTCATTTCCTTCTGTTTTTAGTTGTGTGTCTGTGTGTGTGCAGAGTTGTGGGATCTTCTCTATAGTAGTACAATTTTTTTCCTATGATTGTCCCTTACATCCTGGTTTTTAAAGTTTCCCTAGAGAACAATTTTGTGTTGCTTATCCTAAGGCTCCAGGTGATATGATCAACATTGAATTATTATAATTTTTGCTTTGGGAATTCCTGAATTAAAAGTGGAGTATCAATTTGGAGTCCACATTAATATAAAGCAGGGGTGTGGAGATTAGATTTTTTTAAGGGAGACTTCGTTTTTTCCTAGAGAACTGGTTCTTTAACTCCTTTACTGTGTGCACACGTGGAGAACTTTCAGTCTCCCTTTCAGTGAAGAGGCAAGTCTTCCAATACTTCTCATGCAGAGGTTTCTATAAAGGAAGACTCTTCTACATCTGGTATGGGCCCTTTTTCCTAAATGGACATTGTATCCCTATTTATGTGCAAATTAAAACCCCTTCCCTCCAGGGTGCAGTAGCATCAGCTTACAAGATGACCATTCTGGCCTTAAGTGTCCTCTTTGTTTTGTCACCTGGGAACTTCTCTCTCCATAGTTAGCTCTGTGTTACTTTTGTTGTTGTATTTTATCCGGCATTACTGAAAGTTTTACTTAAAAGGGATCCTAATTAACTCTGTTTACCTGTTTCCAGAGCTGAAAGCTTCAGTTCTAGAGTTATCTGTTTGATTTTTCTTAAAAATACATTCCAGTATATTTCTCTGGTGAAAGTCTTGACCCTGTTATCTACTCTCCCATCATTTCCTTATTTTCTTGAATCTATTGAAAGTATTTTATAGCCTTTATTGGTAACTTTGATGCCTACATCACCTGGGGATTTGCATCTATTGTCTAATGTTTCTTATTCTCATATTATCCGTCATATAGTCTTGACATGCTGCATGTCTAGAATTTCTTTATTACATGGCAGACATTGCAAATGAAAAATCCATATCTTATCTTCTGTGAGAGGTTTTCTACCTTCCCGTTAGGCAGACAGGGTGAGGGACTGATCATCTCACTCCAATCAGGCGCTGAGGTGGGTCAGGACTGAAGTGCCTTTTTTTCTTAAAACAGCTTTCAGGTATACTTGGCAAAATAATTTTCACACATTTAAAGTGTACAACATAATACGTTTTGACATAAGTATATCCCCAAGAAACCATGACCACACTCAAGAAAGTGAACATACACGTCACCCACAAACTTTTCTCCTGCCTTTTGTTGTCCCTCCCTCCCTCCCCATCTCTTCCCCTGGAAACCATTGATCTGCTTTCTATCAAACATATTGGTTTGCATTTTCAAGATACTTGTATGAATGGATTCATGCAGTATCTACTCCATGTTGTCTGACTTCTTTCATTCAGTGTAATTATTTTGAGAGTCATCTGTGTTGCTGTATTAATAGCTTATTTTTCTTATAGCAGAGTATTGTTTAGTGCTGAGTTTTTCCTGAATAGTTTATTGTGAGCAGTGTTTGGATAGACCATCATTTTTTTCTCCATTTACTTCTTGATGGCAGCATGGGTTATTTACAGCTTGAGCTATTATAAATAAAATTGCAGTGAATATTTGGTTACAAGTCTTTATATGGACATATGCTTTTCTTTTCTAAAACACCAGATGAGGAATATCTGGGTTATATGGTAGATAGGTTTTTACCTTTCTTAAAGAAACTGTTAAACAGTTTTCCAAAATGGTTGTGCTATTGTAAATTCCTCGTGGTTTGTATCATTTCTGGTTGCTCTACTTCCTTGTCAGCAATTTGTAAGGTCGGTCTTTCTAATCATATACATTCTAGTATATATGTGTACTAGTATCTCACTGTGGTTTTCAAAAGCATTTCTCTAATGACTAATGGCATCTTTAATCAGCATCTTTTCATATGCTTATTATCCATCTGGATATCTTTGGTGAATTGTGTTTTCTGGCCTCATTCATTCACTCAGGTGTTTGCATTATTATTGAGTTTTGAAACCTTTTTATTCTGGATCAGATACAAAGAGAGACCTTTATCAGATATATGATCTGAAAATAGCTTCTGTCTATGGCTTGTCTTTTCATTTGCTTAGCAGTGTTTAGAAGAGCTTTGAAGAGTCTTCATTTTGGTAAAGTTCACACTATCAGTTTCTTTTTTAAAATAGATTATACTTTTGGTGTCATAGCAAAGAAATATTTGCCAAACCCAAGGTCATAAAGCTTGAGCCTATGCTTTGTCTCCTGGCTGTTTTATAGTTTTAGATTTCCTATTAATATCTATGATCCACTTTGAGTTAATTTTTGTATATTTTGTGAGGTGTGGATCAAAGTTCTTTTTTTTTTTTTTGCATATCACTATCTAATTGTTCCAGCAATATTTGTTGAAAAGATCTTTTCTCCACTGCATCCTTTTTGAGAATCAATTGTCTATATAAGTGTTGGTTTAATTCTGAACATCATATTCTGTTCCAGTATTCTATTTTCCTGTTTTACACCAACACCATACTTTCTGATTACTGTAGCTTTATAAAAAAAAAAAGGCTGAAAATCAGATAGTGCAAGCCTTCCAACTTTGTTTTTGTTGTTCAAAATTGTTTTGAATATTTGGGATCCTTTGCATTTTTATAGGAATTTTAGAATTAGTTTTTAAATTCCTTACATTCTGTTCTGCCAAAATTCCACTGATGTCTTTGGCCATCTCCAAAGCCACATTTTCTGAAGAAGTCTCTCCAGATATCAGGTGAAAGAAATTTCTCTTTCGTCTGTGCTCCATTCACATTTCATAATATTTGATTACATTTATTCATATTTGGCTGTATGTACTTCTCTGACCTTTCCTGCCATATAGTAAACCTCTCAAGATTAGGAATCTTGATTTGGTTCCTTCTGTCTGCTGAGAAAACTAGTTCTATGCTTTGCAGGAGTCAGCCCTGCAGTAAGAGGTATCTGCAGCACAAATCTAGTTCATTGGTTGCATATTGTCATTGAATCCTGTAGATTTAGAATTGTTTATTGATTGCTGTCTCCAAAACGGCTCAGTCTTTTTTATTTCTATTGTTACTGCTGCAGTTTCAAAGAACAATGGGCTAATTATTTTCCAAATATAGAAACATTCTTTAATTGAGTTGTGATGCAAATTATGTGCTGCTGTGTCTTGACAACCTGCTTAGTGTTCACAGGCCCCTTCACTCGTGGAAATTTTGGGAGAATGTCATATCCTTAGAGATAGCAATGCTGTCTTTGGCGACCTGAGCAGCAGTATCTGAACTCACTCCTGTTGTATTTCCAGTGTCCCCTCTAGCCCTCCTCCAGCCCTCCATGGGGGGCCCTGCAGTTCTGCCCTCGAAAAGCCTGTTGCTTCTCAGGAAGACTTCCCTATGTAACATAATCATGCCCTTCTTGTGGGGACATTCAGTCCAGAGACCTGACAGCAGGGGAAAATGTTTAGTCTGTTTTTGGTAGAGCCTAAACTCTTACATACTTATTAGAAGAAAATCCAACGAGGAAACTGTGTTGGCATCTAACAAATCAGCATAAATGTCTGATGAGGAAGATCAGCTTCCCCATCCCACTCAGGTGACATGTTGATGTGACACTCACCTTGGCTAACATTTTCTCCTGTAAGCAACATAAGCTTCAAGAAGTTATGAATGGCTATTTGTTTTTGTTTCTTAGTCTTTCCACATTCACTCTGTCTGGTGAGATTCTATGAATCCTGCTTATTTTCAGCCCAGCACTAATCTTTTTTAAAGGATCACGTGTTTAAAAGTCTAGTGGACAATTTGTTAGAAGATAGAAATCCTTAGATTTTGGTCCTAGAGTTGAATCTTGGTTAGTGGTGAATGAAAATTCCCGTTAAAAGTTTAAAATCAGTGTTATCAAGTTTTAATATTAGTTAAATATTAGTCAATTTCATTAAACACTATAGCATTTATTTACTTTTAAGCCTGTTTCTGGGGCAATTTTGTAATGATTCCCTCCCTTTATTGATTCCCTCTTTATCAGAATCTTTGAGAGGCCCCTGTCATCACTGTCAGTATCATCATCATCATCATGGAACTAATTCCTCTGGAAGATTCTAGGAAAATAAAGAGATGGGTGGGGTTATGTGTAGGTCAGTGTGTGCATATACAATAAGAACAGTTGTCAAACATTAGATCCAAGATATCCATTTTATTTAGAGAAGAATGTGGTCATGAAATCGTGATGTGGTGAATGAAGGAAGCAGTGGGAACAGGATAGTCAATGGAAATGAGGAGGAAGTGAGCAAAGCGGGGAGCATAGATCCTTGGTTAGGTGATCAGCCCATTGGTGTGAATGAGGGGAGTGTGGTGGCAGAATCATGTTCCTCCCCTGCCACAGGGTAGCCACCTGTGACATGTTACTGTACATGGCAAAAGGGATGACAGATATTTTAGGAGAAATATCTTAGAGGATTTCTGTCTTCTAAATTGTCTATTTGCTTTTTAAACCCATGATACATTATTAAAGATTAGTGGAGGGCCACAAATACAAAGGATTCATATAATCTCACCACACATACTGAATGTAGAAAGACTAAGGAAGAAAAACAAAAGGTCATTCATAACTGCCTTGAACCTTAAATTGCTCATGAGGGGAAATGTTACACAAGGTGAGTGTCACAGCCACATTCATAATGCCTGAATGGGATGGGACAAGGGGATCCTGAGATGAGACAATAGGGTGAGTAGCCTGGATTGTCCAGGTGGGCCCAGTGTAATCACAGGGGTCCTTAAAATGGAGGACATTTCCCAGCTGAGTTTAAAATCAGAGGGAGGTGTAGCCATGGAGCAGTTTTCAGAAAGGCTGCTGGTCATGAAAATGGAGGAAGTCGTGGGGCACAAGCTAAGGAAGGTGGGTGACCTCTGGAAACTGGGAAAAAACAAAAACAAAAACAAGGAAACATTCTCTTGTAGATCCTCTAGAAGGAAGGAACCCTGCTGGTACCTTGAATTTAGCCCAATGAGAACTGTGTTGGATCTCTGACCTTCACAGCCATAAGGTGATAAATCTGTGCTGGTTTAAGCTATTAAGCTTATGGAAATTTGTTACAGTGGTAATAGAAAAATAACGTAGTGTGCCATAGTATAAGGGATTAAAGGTCTAGGATGAGGTGTGGAGAGGATTCTGACATTTTCATCTAAAAAACAACCAGGTGAAGTGGGAAGTTGTTTTAAGGAAGGCCTACATGGCAGGGCTGTTAAGCAGACTGGAGTGAGGACAGCATTGGAGTAGAGGAATCAATTAAATCTCTACCAGAAAAATAAGGAATAAAATCTAACAGGGCTTCACTGTTAGTGGATGTAGGAATGGAAATGGGCAGACAGATGTAAACATTACTTTGAAATCAGCTACAGGTTTGATGACTGCATGTTGGGGAGATTTAGCCGATGTGTGGACTGAATGTTTTCATCCCCTCAAAATCCATATGTTGAAACCCCATCTCCCAGAGTGATGGTATTGGGAGGCGGGGCCTTTGGTAGGTGATTAGTAGGATAAAATGAGTTCATGAGATTTGAGCCCTCATGAATGGGATTTGTGCCCTTATAAAGGGCCCCAGAGTGCTTGCTTCTCTCTGCTCTCTGGCCCATGAAGATAGTGGGAAGACAGCCATCTTCAAGCCATGAAGGCTATCCTCTCCCAGATACATTGACCTCAGCCTCCAAAACTTAAAGAGTATGCTTGTTGTTTAAGCCACCTGACCCATGGTAATTTGTTACAGCATCCCAGACTGATGAAGACAGTGGAGAATGCCTCTGAGTTTGACACTGATTGCCTGGAGAATGCTGAAACCCAGGGAAGTGGGCAGCACAGACGTTTACTCATTTAATCCTGCCAACACAGTAGGGGATAGAGTCTACATATTCCTCGCTACTTAAAAGGTAAGGAAAAAGAGGCACAAACAACAACAACAACAACAACAACAACAACAAAAACAAAAACAACAATAATAATTTGTCCAAGATTCACACAGAACCCCCTGGAAGCAAAGTGAGAATTTATACTCCGGCAGACTGACCCCAGAGCCTCTGCTCATAACTACTAAGTCAGATCACCTTGCTTATGTGGATCAGTTTTTATTTTTCAATTGTGATATGAGGGTACTGTGCCCAGTAACTTATAATTTCAAAATACCTCACTGTAAGGGAATCATTAGTCACAGGCATTACAAACCACAGATTGCTAGATATACAAAAATAACTCATTAGGGCAAGATAACCAATAATGTTTTTAAACATTATACCTGTTGAGCCTTTGCAATAAAATGTTTATTTATAATTCTGTCTGGCTACAGAATAACTTCATAATCCTGCATATGGCTGGTGGCTCCCATGGTGGACAGCACGGGCCTAGAGAACTTACATGACTTGCCCAGTCTCGCCCAGGAAGCTTGTGGTGGGATCAGAGCTGTAGTCTGGGACTTTTCCTTCCTATCCAACAAGTCCCTCATGGAAGCTTAGAAGCTTCTCCTTTGGTGCCCAGCTGTCTATCCGTACTTATGACATCTTGTCAGGTGTCCCAGCCTGCCCCTGAACATCAGCCAGGACCCACTTCTGCTCTTTTCTTGCCGGTAATGCCTCTTAGCGACTTCCACTGCTTTCTTGGCATCAGTTCTTACCTGGAAGGGTAGTGGCTAGAGATGGAAATGTGTCCACATGACAGGTTTTTCATAAACATAGCAGGAGTGGTCAAGAGAAGAAAACATCAGGAAGACGAGAGGAAGTAGGTCATTTAATATACCAAATGGGTACTTTCAATGTATGTTTGTGTTTCCGAGTCCGGACTTGTTCTGCTCGTGCATTAAAGGCCAGTAAATTGGGAGACCAGGTTTTGGGGCAAGAAATAGCGACTTTAATTTGGAAAGCCAGATGAGAAAATGGTAGAATAATGTCCTGGAGAATCATCCCCCTAAGTCAGAATTCAGGCTCTTTTTATATTAAAAAAGGGAAGTGGGAATGCTTGGTTGTTGCAAACTTGGTGTATGAATTCTTTGTTGTTAGAATCCTTTGTTCTTGCAGCTCTTCACCTGGGTCAGATCCGTGTAAACCTCCAACAAACAAATGTTATTTTCTATTCTGTAACTTGTTATCTTTATATGAATGGAAATGTGTTAATATCCTTCAAAGTCACAGCCTTGAGAATAGGGTCTCCTGTATATTTCAGGCTCTAGACATCATTGTTTTACAAAAGGTGCAGAACCAACAAGACTAAACCTAGGAAACAGAGCACAGGTTTAAAGTCAAAGGAACAGATCTAATATGGAGTCAGATTTTTTCTTTCCTATTTCAGTAGTGCCATGGAGAAGGCACTTTGTGCAGCTTTTTGTAGGGTCCTGGAGGCTTTCTCTCTCAGCCTCTGGACCCCTCTACTGAAAACCCTTCATATCTGTCTGGCCTGCTGGAAAACCACTCCTCCTGTTTTGCCCTGAAGATGTGCTCTGTTCATAACTCATCTCTACTCCTTGGAAAACAACTCAAGAAAAACTCAGTTGGTTTTCCAGCAGCCCTGGGCAGGGGTGAGGGATAGCATGTTATTATTTTATACAATAATAATAATAATAATAATAATAATAATAATATTAATATTAATAATAATAATAATAATAGTCTTAAAACAGCACTGTGCACATAGGAGAAAGTCAATAAATGCTTCCTGGCTTAAATCAAAATTGATGGCTCAGTGATTCCATGGATGCTGTATTTGCTGAGCTAGTAACTCCTTTGCTCCATTACACTTTTTTTTACCTGAAAAAGAAATACAAGCATATGGTTAAAAAAAAAATATTCAAACAGAGCACAAAAATACACAAGTGAAAGAAGTTTTCCCTCATTCTCTGTTCTTTCAGCCCTCCCTGGAAATGCCACTGTTTACTATCTTTGTGTGCTTTTCCAGATATGCTATGCACATTCCCACCCATGTATGTAAATTCCTTTAAAGTTTTACTTATTTTTAACTTAAAGGGATTTAAATCCTCAAGCGGCTTCTGCCCCGGTAATAGAAAAGAACAAATCTGACTCCATATTAGATTTGTTGTTTGACTTTAACCCTGTGCTCTGTCTCCTAGGCTTCATTTTGCTTGTAAAACAATGTTGCTTAGAGCCTGAAATATACAGGAGAGCCTATTCTGAAGGCTCTGACATTTAAGGATATTTAATACTTTTTCATTCATAAAAAGATAACAAGTTGCAGAAAAGAAAATAACTTTTGTTTTGTTGGAGGTTTACAGAGATTTGATGCAGGCAGATAGCTGCAAGAATAAAGGATTCTAACAACAAAGAATTCCTACACCAAGAAGTTTGCAACAACCAAGCACGTAGGAAAGGAGCCTGAATTCTGACTTGGGGAGATGGTTTTCCAGGACATTAGTTTGCCCTCTAGGTCTACAGAAACTTGCTATTCCATGCCCCAAAACCTGGTCTCCCAAATTATTGGCCTGTCCTTCACTGAGGAGAATGAATTTGGACTCGGTAACACTCCTATGTACTTAGAAAGCTGGGCACTGGATCTGAGGACAGCTCTCCCACACCCAGGGACCTACTGTGAGCCCTTGATGGTTCCACTAGGGTGGGGTGTGGTTTACTCAGGAGGGATGGGGACTATGCACCAACACTCAGGCAGTCTGCTCCCTCTGGGGCCCTGATCTTGTACCTCCCGCTCCCCGCCAGCACAAAACCTGGGACAGTGGAGCTAAGGCAGAGATCGTGCCTGCATGTTTCCCAGCGTGTAAAAGGGGAATATGTACTCTTCCCAAGGTAGTTCTGAGCGACAACACTTGCGGGTGCTTGGTTCCCGGAGCACCAGGAAACCCAGCTCCATGTGGGAGCAACGGGTGTGATCCCCGTAGGGGTTCTGCAGAGGCCTCGGCTGGAGGGCTGGACTAGGGAGGTAAAATTTGAGCTGCGGGACTTGAAGGGTTAGAGAAGGGTGCAGAGTGAGGACTGCGGCCTACTTCGGGGTGCTCCCAGAGGTAAAGCTTTTTCTCTCCATCTCTGTTACTCTCCTCCCACTTCCAGATCCCTCCCTTCTCTCTGATCCTTCTGTCTGTCTGTCTCCCTCCACTTTTCCTCCTCCTCTACTCCTCCCATCTTCTCCCTCTCTCGCTTCCCCAACTTCTCTCGAAGAAACCAGAGGATCGCTGGCCCTCCTGCGCATGCACAGTCAGTGCCAGCTGGACCGTGGGTTGGAAGCTCCAGCTCCGAGCCGGGGATCGGCCCAAAGGCTGCTCAGCTATGTCGCCCAATACGCCTTTGGGTCCTGTCCGGAGCCGGGGACTCCGGCAGTGGAAGTGCAAGATGGGGGGCTCACGGGAAAGGTGTCAGGCGGCTGCGTGAGGGCGGTCCGCGTGTCACAGCCTGCGAGGGCGCGAGTCAGCGTGTGTTCAGCTGAATAGCTCGAGCCAGGCCCCTCTGCCCGCGCCACCTGCCCCGGCGCCCCGGCCACACCTGTCCAGGGCCAGGTGTGCACCTGCCGCCTCTCGCCCCAGCCGGGCTCCCCTCTGTCCGCGGCTGGCGTCCCTTCCTCTCTCCCGCCCGTGAGTCCTCTCCTCCCGGGCTTCCTCTCCTCGGCAGCCGACACGTCCCCGCCCCTGGGCGGGCTGTGTCCCGGGCGGGCGGGGTCTTCGGACCCAGACTGGGGCGGGTGGCTGGGGCTGGGGCTGGCCTCCGAGCGGGGCTGCAGCCCGCGTCACCCCCCCCCCCGCTTTCCCTATCCCGGGACCCCGGGGATGCCTTCCTCTCCCTTTCCCGCTCCCTGAGGTCCAGCTCAGTGGCGTGGGCGCTGCTCCCCGTGCTGAGAGCTTCCGGCTGTAAAGCCCAGCTTCTGGTGGAGTCGGGAAAAGGGAGCGTCAGTGCTGAGCGAGCTTCCATTTCCTCCCTCAGCGTTTCTGCCCCAGGTAAGTACCTTGAACACTTTCAGGTGTTATGATGGCAGTGCTTGAAGATGTCACGTGTTTTTATAGTGAGAGGGATTACAGTGTTGAAAGCAGGGCTTGGTTCAGTTAAAAATGAGCTGAAGGCATGAGGCTTTGACATACTCCAGGCTTCCCTCTCCCAGGGTGAAAGGTGTGACCGTCGATTTTAAAAAGATAGTTACAGTCCCTAACTAGCCCAGCCCAGCTAGTGTGTTTTAACAGGAACAGCACCACCAGAGTCGTTGGAGACCTAGGGATATTGCAGTCCTAAAGAGCCCCTGGCACAGTTTGGTTTGTTTTGGTTTTTTGTTTTTCTTAAATTGTGGGGCAGTCTAGTTGTATAGAGGGAAAAATAATTGTCAAGAAATATTTTTTCATATAAAAAATTTATTGTGATATTGTTCACACACCATGAAATCCACCCATTTAAATGGTACAATTCAGCAGCTTTTAGCATATTCACAGTGGTGCAAGCATTATTATTCCAGAACGTTTTCATCACTTCAGAAAGAACAGTGGAAATGAATGACCTATCCACTCCTCCCCAGTGGTGGTTCTAAAGAAGTTTCTTGGCTGTTCCTGACCATAAATTAACTTGTTACATTCCATGAAAAATCTTGTAGGAATTCTAATCAGAACTGCATTGAATCTGTCTATCAAAAGAGGAAGAATTATGTCTTTATGGCATAAATTCTTCTACCCATGAATATATCTGGGACTCTATCTTTACATCTGTCCAGAGCCTGGACCATGGGAAGTCCTCACTAATTGTTGGGCTTCTGAATGATGAGATTCTATACATCGCTAGTTGCAGCTGTAGCCTTTCACAGAAGAGAAAAGTAACCTCAGTGAAGCCAAGTGACTCTCTGATGGTCAGAAAGAGTGACAGTCACTGCTGGAGTGATTCAGTGGACTTGGTGCTTGCAACCAGAATTCTCCACCACCTACAGCTAAGGGGATTACAGTGTTCTTTTATTTTTTCTTAATGGCGTTGCTTTTATTTTTACTTAGTTTTTTAAATTATTTTTTATTGACGTGTAGTCAATTTACAATGTTAGTTACAGGTGTACAGCAGAGATTCAGTTATAAACATATGCATATGTATATACATATGTTTTAGATTGTTTTTAGTACAACTCAATACAAGAACTTGAATATACTTCCCTGTGCTATATAGTAGGTCCTTGTCATTTATTTTATTTTTATTAATGTGTATCTGTTAATCCCCCCTTTCCTGCCTGCTAACCACAGTGTGCTTTCTATGTCCATGAGTCCAATTTTAGCAGCACCGTTTTTCCTAGTAATATATGCTGGTTGGCTGCTTTCAGTTTCAGTAATTCCATCTTATCTGTGGACGTTTTCCTTCTGGTGGGCTTGTATGTGGTTTGCATACGTAGTAATAGAGGTTTGTATTTGGGAGAACTCCAGGCCTTGTGTAGTCCCTGGTACAGAGCGCCCACTGAGCTGATGCTTGAACTGGGAAAAAAGCACAGTAAGTGTTGGAATTTCCACTATGGTTGAGACTTCCAGGTTTATATAACCTGTTTTGCCCACCTTAATATTGGCTGCACCCATACTGGGTAATTAGGTGGAACTTCATGATATGGTGATGTAGAGACAGGGCCTTGTATGATTCTTCTCTTTCCTTTTTCTAACACTCATTCTCCTGGGCCTCCCAGATCCTCCCCCAGCAGTGCCCAGGTCTGGCTTGGTGCTGCACTGAGGCAATATTTGTTAATAAGGCCCTTTCCTCATCTCTTCTGAACCTCCGTTTCCTTCTCTGCACAATGAGGGCTTAGACTAGATAAGTGCTTTTCAGTTTCTTTTAAAGCCATGTTTCCTTTGAGAAAAAGAAAATACAAATCTCTCCTCCCATCCCAACTCTTTAGATTTTGATACATCCTCCAAAGAGTGACATAGCTCTTTGTGGAAAATTGATGTGTTTGTGATTCCAGGTGGAACAGAAAAGACTCTTCAGAGATTTATTGCAGGGAGAGGGCAGGAAAGGGGCAGTATGTCACACTTTGTAGTGTGAGCACTGGAGCAGGGGCTTGGGTTTAAATACGGTGTCTGACGTGGCCTCTCTCTAATCTTGCACAATGTGATAAACCTCTTTCCCTCAGTTTCTTAATGTGTCAAGTTGGGGTGATAATATTTTAGGGTTTTTGTGAAACATTATACACATGAGCCATTTGTGTCTCGGTAGAAACTAGACCTGCTACGGAGTCAGGGATTTCTTAAAAAAAAAAAAAATCTTGTCCATAGCACTCTGTGTGTGTGTATTTTGAAGTTCCTGGAGGGTGAGGGTTGAGTCTAAAGTCCATTGTGGGACAGGTGGCCCATGGATCTGTGTGCCCCAGATTGCCCTCTCCTCCCCAGTCCTCTTCCTCTCAGTCCAGGATGATGTTCCCTAGTAGATTTACACAGAGGTCTTGTGGAAATGGTTTTTCATATTGTTTCATCAAGAAGGGCTGCCATCATGATCTCTGTGGTCAGGTTTTGGTGACTTGAAGGCTATGCAATTGGGGGTTTCTATTTAGTAAAAAGAAAAAAAAATTACAAATACAAAATTAGACCTAGGGTGGTGACAGGGGCTGTTGGAAGTGGGGACCATTAGCTTTGTTAGCTTCAGGTGCAGTGGCCTCTGGCCACGAGGACCCATTCTCATGCTCTGAAGTTGGAGGGACCAGTGGGTTCAGTGGGAATGTTAACTGAGTGTATCTCATGGGCTGGGCATTGTCCTATTTGTACTGTGTGTTCCTTATTTGAGACAGTGAGCTCATTTAATCTCAATAGCGTCTTTAAAAATTAGACTTTTTATTTTGAGATGTAATGTAGATTCCCATGTAGTTGTAAGAGATAATATGGAGAGGGCCTATGGACTCTTTGACCAATTTTCCTTAATGGTTTCATCTTGCAAATTTGGGGTACAATTCATTACTGACTCACTAACCCTTTGAGGTTTGTGTTATTGCCCTCATTTCTATTCATGATTTAACTGGGGTTTAGAGAAGCACATAGGCCTGCCCAGATCACCCACATGATTAGTGTAGAGTTGGGTGGAACGTGGGCTTGGGATTTCCAGGCAGTACCATTATGATTGTCTGTGGCAAGGGGCAGCATTCACTTTGCTTGTTTATTCATTCATTCAACAGACATTTATTGAGTAACCTCTGTGGGTCAGATGCTTTCATAGGGTTATCTGATTCTTCAGCAGTATGGAGAATCAGGTAATGTTTTCTTTTTTTTAATCTGAGAAAATTTGCTCTGAGAGGTTATAACCCCCCCAAAGGAAATGTAGCTCATAAAGGAGGGATAGTATATTTGTACAGTCCCCCCTTTTTATGCAGATGGTACCCTAGGCATTTTACATTTGCAAACTTCCATAATCCAGATGTATTCTTGTAAGGCAAGGTTTTTTTTAATTGAAGTACAGTCAAGTTTACAATGTTGTGTTAATTGCAAGGTGTTTTTTCTGAATTTTGAATTAAAAATATTTTTGAGGGGTGTAATTAGGTTTATTTATTTGTTTCATTTTCTAAAATGAGGTACTGGGGATTGAACCCAGGACCTCGTACATGCTAAGCATGTGCTCTAACACTGAATGTATCTGCCTCCCCAAAACAAGTTTTATTATCCATTATTCTGCATCTTAGAAGTTCAAATAAGTTGGAGTTGAAATCCAGACATTTTGATCCCACTGTGGTTCTTTTCATTATATCCTTCTGAGGGATTGGGAAGCAGTTCCTTTATTCATTCTTTTATTCAGCAATTTTGAGCACTGACTTTGCATCAGGGTCTGGCTATGTGCTTGGAAACAGAAAACAAGAAATGACCCTTTTCTGCAGGGGCTGGAAGCCTAGACCAATAGCTGCGTAATGTGATCTGAGCTATGGCAGCCATGTACAGACTCTGAGGACAAACTGTACCCCCAATTTGCTTCAGCTTCCCCTGCATTCTGACTGGTACACACCAGGTCACTGCAACCCACAGGGGCCCGCAGCCCGCAGCACAGTATATACCTTGGTCTCCTCTCCCCTCTTGGCAGGGCCTGCAACATGAGAATCCCTGACTACATGCAGTGTGCTGAGGACCACCAGACTCTCCCAGTGGTGGTCCAACCCGTGGGGATCATCTCAGAGGAGAATTTCTTTTGCACATATAACTGAATCTCCTTGATGAGCCAGATCAGCCCGTGCAGCTCCCACTGGGCACTCTGTATCAACTACAGGCACCACTATGAGCCCGAGAATGGGTGGAGTGACTTCCAGACTCACCGCATGGTCGTGGGCCTTGTCACCATTATCGACTGCCTCTCGGCCAAGACCTTCTAGAAGCTTCACATACAGAGGAGCTGTATGGCACCACGCTTTATGACCCTCAGCTCTTTGTCTTTGGGCTGCATGGGGAGGTAGCCGAGCAGCCGCGCATCAACGTGGCCTTCAATCTACGAGGAATGCAGGGTGTTGGAGAAGAGGATCGAGGACTTCACTGAGTCACTCTTCATCATGCTGAAGTCCAAGTGGCTGGATGGGGCCCCCGACAAGTCTGGGGACAAGATCCCTCTCCTCTGCATCCTGTTCGAGAAGGAGGAATTCGTTGGACTGCACACATACAGCAGGAAAGTCTACCTGTTGGCCTGGCTGCCCTGGCTGTGTGCCGGCTTGCTTCCCTACATCCATAAAGGGATCAGCATGGAGGAGGGCTGTCTTGTAGCCAAGGAGGGAGGGTGGTGCAGCCCGCCGGTTTTCAGACGTTTAAAAGTGAATCCGCCTTTGTTTCAGAGAGATCCTTTAAGGGTTAGTATGGACACTTACTCCCCCTTTTCAGCCAGGACCCTTGATGGGACCCCTGGAGTTGCTGTCCAATAGAGTAGCCACAGCCACTGATGCTAGGTGTGCTGGGGAGGAGGCTGATCTTAGCTGAGACGTGCTGTAGGTCAAATGCACATCAGATGCTGAGACTTGTCTAGAAAAAGAATGTAAACTACCTTGTTACTTTCTATATTGATTACATGTCAAAATTATAGTATTTTACATACACTATTATAAGTAAGATCTGTTCTTAAAATCAGTTTCTAGTATTTGTTTGTTTGTTTTTTTAACCTTTTAAATGTGGCAACTGGGAAACTTTCTTTACATGGCTCTCATTTCATTCCTGTTGGGTAGCCTATCCTGGGACATCCTCATCCCTTTGCTTATAGATGAGACGCTGAATCCCGAGACGAACAACGAGGCGCTGGTTGAGCTGGGGGTGGAGCCAGTGTCTCCTGCCTCCCAGGCCCAGGGCCCAGCACCTGCATGGCTCAGGCCCTCTCTTCCTGCCTGACAGCCACCATGCCAAGTTAGGACATCCGAAACACCGCCAGGGACTTCCGAATGAGCTCCTTACGCAGGGAAAGGCGTGTCATGGAGTATGGGAGAGAGCAGGGAAAGATTCATCCTCACTTTGTCCCTGTGATTAGGTCAACGGCCCCACTTTGCCTCGGAAGTGCAGACGAGCTCTTCTGGGCTGCCTACCCACCCTGCTCTGTTTCCCTGTGTATCTATCGTGCTGTCCCTCAGGCAGAAGAGGGTGAGATGCCCTTGCCAAGAGGTGGACCACTTTGCTGGGGAGAGTGAGGGAATCTGTGCCCCCCCGGCCTACAGCCTTGGGCCTTGAGTCTGGAGAGCACTCATGGGGGTCCCACAGGTGACGGTCGGAGGACCTGGCATGTGCTGCCGGGCTTGCTGTGGAGGCAGTGCTCTGTGATTCTTGACCTTACCTAAGGTCAGATCCTACTTTCTGGTTGTTGGTAAGTTGGAGGAGAAGATGCCAGAGAATTGATTAAAAGAAAGTGCAGACCAGTCCTATGAGTGACAGACATAGGGGACCGGAGTCCCACCTGAGTGTGGTGCCTGGCGGGCTCTGGATGAATTTTCACTTCCTCCTCAGACATGCCTCTATGGATTAAAGAAGGGGCGACGCATGTCGTGGTCATGATCTGTACTTGTGCTCGCAGGGCCCTGTGATCTACACACCCGTGCTCCCCTTCTGCTCCTTGGAGATGAGCTGGCAGGTTTAGTGGCCTGGGCAAAGCTGAGGGCACAGCTGCCAGCACCGGGCCACTCCCAGGCTGGCTCCGTTCACCTCACCTGTCACCTCCTGCTGAGGCCCCAGGTGCTAGTCAAGGTAGGTGCATCGGTATAACATAAGCAGGGACCACGTTCTCCCCATGGACAGACTGATAGTTGAGCAGTGGAAGCCTGGAGCCCTGCCCCAGCCCCCTGGCCAGTGCATCCTCTTTTGTCATAGGAGGCACTGGTGACATTTTTGTTCAGCAACTGATTGTCTCTGAGTCTGCAGACCCACCAGCGAATGCCAGCTTGTTTTTGCCTTTTGAAGTCTGTCCTTGGGATTTGGTGGAGTAGCTGTATGTGTGCTTAGCCCATAGTGGTTGACACTGTCACCACTGTTTACCCAGAACCTCATGTACCAGGCATGGCTCTCGGCATCAAAATACAGCAGCGCATTAAACCTCCGTCTGGGTGGGTCTGTCTGTTCTGGTAACATAAGCGCTCAGCCAGTATCTGAAAGTTAGTGAGATAATGAGGCCAGTGAGCTTGGGTCAAGCACGTTCTCCTCCAGTCACTTTTACTCCACTTGCTTTTACTATTCCACAGGCATTAATTTTTAAAATAATGCTTTTGTGCAGGAGCAGAGCCTAATTCTCTCCTGCTACTCTTGGTGGGAGTGAGTAAAACTGTCCAGCTTGAAATGCGACCACATTTTATAGCTCAAAAGCTGTCTAGACGCATGTAGGTAAAGTTTTGATTTGGGGAGCTGACCACGTTGGGGTCCCCCGGTAGCACTGCTCCCCTCAGGCCCCTGTCTTCCCTGGAGCAGGAGGTGAGGGTGGGTCTCACCATCCCCGCATCCCTGTCCTCATCACACTCACGTAAATTCTTGTACATGCTGTCAGTTATTTTTGTTCTCATGTGTTTCTAGTTTTTGCTTGCTTCTCTTTACTTTTCCCTATTTTCCTTTTTCTCTTTTACTGCCCTTTGAGCATGTTGTTGGGTCTGAAAAGGTGGGCTGTGCACACCCTGCACGGGAAATAGCCAGATCGCCCTCCGTGCTGCCTCCATCACTTTAAAAAGCAAACACTTAACAGTTGACTTGATCCATATATTATCCTAGTCATGTTTTTATTTTCTAGTTTTTTTTTTGGAATTTTTGCTTTGTTAGCACATCACCCACTGGTGTTTGATATCTTAAAATCCTTGCTTTGAGGAACCTGTTTGGTCCTCCTTATATTTGGTGACAAATGCGCCCTTATTAATTTTGTTTGTTTGTTTTGAAGAAGTGAGATGCAAATTGATATAGGCGGCTGCTGAGGGATTTTTTCATGGAGTATTTAAACTTGTAAAGTCAAAGTCTGCAGCACCTTGCTTCATTCTGGCTTTTACACAAACGTGCTTGGCACGTGGTTCCTGGCTGTCTCTGTGTGATGTGCGTGATGGCGCTTCCTGGCCGCTGGTCACTGGTGAGGAATTGGCCTGCTTGGGGGGGGTGTGAGCAGCTGCAGGGGACACTGTTGGAGGAAGCAGTCATCTTTTTTTTTTGTTTGCATTCACTTTCCCCGTGCCATTAACTTTACTTTGCCTTCATAAAGGGGCAGAAGTGGGTCTAAAATCCATGCCACTCTTTTGTTCACTTTACGAGGCTGGTTTTTCTGAATACCGGGACAACATGGCCTTCTCCTAAGAGGCTGGCTCACTTGGATCTAGTGGACACAGGGACCACTAAAGGGGACCGTAGCTTCCTCTCTGTTTCAGCCAGTGGGCACTCAGAGCCGGGTCTGTGGTTTGCCTCAGCAGCCGTGCAGGCCTCCCTGCACCAGTCTTTACTTTTAAACCAGGTTGGCAGTAAAGAGCTGACTCTGTGTTTGTTGCAGCTGATGTCCACCACTGACGGCCGTGCCATTAGTTTGCGGTAGTGAGACTCCAACACCCCAGTCAGTCATGAAGGGAGAAGCTTTGACCGACCTAGGACCTTGGATTCTCATCCCCACCCTGGTTCATCTCACCCGGGGGAAGGGTTGGGCCACCACCTTCATGCTGACCATGAGGCCTTGTTTCTCCTTTCATGCTCTAGTCCAAATGTGGATACTTCATCCTTCACTGACTTGGTCTCGCTTGAGACAGGCCAGACTTTCTGAAAGAGTCCATCACATTCTCGGGGGGAACAGAACAGAAGTAAATATCGCAAGTAGAAGAAGTCTAGGCTGTCCGGGTTGGCAAATGCAGGCTGGCATCTGTGATGGCTTGGCTGTGTCCTGGACACAGGCCTTTCCCTTGTCTCCTGAGAGCCCAGGGGTCGGAGTGAGAACAGCCTTGCCTGGGTTCCTCCACCCTCATCTGCTTACTGGCAGGTGTGTCTGCTAACTAGGCGCTCTAACAGACCTCAGGCCCTTCAACGTTCAGACCACGGGAGAACCTTGAGTCCCTTCTCCTGGGCCTCCTTTGAGAGAATCCAGTGCCTTCTGAGGTGACCGGTGGAAGGAGATGTCTCCCACTCCATGGAGCACCCTTCGGAGAACTGTGACCCTCTGCTTTGCTGTGAGCTTGTGGGGTTCCAGCCGTAGTCCCTACAGAACCAGACTTGAGATGGGCTTAGTGACGGAAATGACAGGACTGATTCCAGGGCAGGGCGGGGTGGAGGGAAAAGGGGAAATTGAATATGACCTCAAACACCTATGTGGGTGCTGGGGCTGTTGCTAAAATGGGGAGCCTGGGAGGTACCTGTCAGGAATCGAATTCCAGATTAAGTGGTGGACATGAGGCATCTTTAAGATGCCATTTGTCATCCAAGTTAGGACTTCAAAGAAGAACTCGTGTCTATGAGCCTGGGGCTCATGTGAAGGAGTCGGACTAGAGATACACGTTGGGAGTCGTCATTTTTACCTGGTGTTCACAGTCTTACATGTGGATTAGCTCATCTCGAGAGGCGCAGACTGAGGCTGAGGGAGGGCAGGGCTGTGACTTGGTTGGAGGAAAGCCCAGACCATGCAGCTTTGGTGTGTCAGTAAGCAGCATTTGCGATTTTCAGAGCAATGCCATTTATCCTTAAGGGGCCAGGGGGGTGGGCAGGGCCACCCAGGAAGAAATCTGATGGGAGGGTTGTGGCCACATGTGCATCTTGGGAAGATGCAGAGGCTGCAGGGTCCTGGAGGGGAGACTCCTCTGAAGCTGGATTGGGAGTAAAGAGTGGGGAGAATGTAGTCACAGTCACCTGTGAGGGAGGGAAGGAGACCTAGGGAGTCCCCACCCTAGCGGACTCACTTTCCCAAGAACAGAAGGCAATCAGACAGAGGATCTGAGGTGAGAAGGGATGGGCGCTGGGAGGGGAGCCAACCTAGAGAATGGTCCTTGGACAGTTCTGGAATAGTCTCCCTGCAAAATAGAGTTAAAAAAACCCCAGACTCTTATGAATATTGATAGTGACTGGGGTGGAGGCAGTTGTTTTCCTGGCCTCCTAAGGGTGAGGCATGTATCCGGGGATACACAGAAGAATCGGGCAGTCTGTTCCGGGGTCTTGATCCTTACCGGAGGAACAGTGCAAGTTTAAAGGGGGAGAAGGGCAGCGGAGGGAAACTAGCCAGGCCCCGTGTCAGGTACCAGTCAGCCGCCCTATTTCCGTGTTGCATTCACATCCGTGCCTCCCAGGTGGGCGGTGGCAGCCCCCTTTTTTAGATTGGCAAGCCTCAGAGGGGTTAAGGAATTGGTCCATTTAGTGGCTAGTAAATGCTGTAGCAGGATTCAAGCAGGGCCTTGTCAGACTTCAAGGGCGTGTTTTCTCTACTAATTCCAGTACCTCCCTGTTGTATGTCGAATGGTGAAGTGGGTCAGTTTTGGAGCCTTTCAGAAAAAGTGCGAATTAAGAGCCTCAAGACTGTTTCACAAAGGTCAGTGTTCTTTACTGGTTAGGAAGCACGGCAGTGCTTTTCACCCCACAGAGGTAAGGTCTCACTCCTTTGACGACGACGTGGTTGCAAATGACGTACAAGTGCAAGCCAGACTTAGCAGCTTCTGAGGGGAAACTCTCCAGTTCTCCCTTGGTCGGCTTTCTTCCACGGATGTAACTCTGCTGCAGCGTAGGCCTGATCTTTCCGTATGTAGTGAGGGTTTGATATCCAAAGATAGCATAAAATTGTCAGATGGAGAAAATCGACATTGGCAATTTATTTTTGGGTTTCATTAGACAAGATGCACTATCAGTTAATGGCCCATATAACGTATGAAATTAAGTACAGAACATTGCATTTCTTACTTCCTACTTAGAGCTGTCTTCCAACATAAGATTGTCTGCTTTGGAACTTCAGCTCAGCCACTAGGGTTCCTGCCAGTGTGTTGGTGTGATTGTATGTATGCAGTGCATGTGATATATGCTTCCTCAGCACCAAACACTCCAGTGCAGAATTATGGCCTGTAGCCATCACTTAGTCATACAAATACTTCTAAAACTATATGATAACCCCCCCAAAAAAAGGAGAGATCGAGAGAGATTGCCTTTATCAAAGTTCCTTTGGATTTTAAATGCAAACTGTTGTTGAACAGCTCTGGTTTCCTTTGGATATGAATATATACATTTCTTTGCATGTAACTTGGTTTTTGGACTAGAACACCAAGTTCTTGCTTTCCATGAGCCACAAAAATCGTAGCCAAATGACACACGTATGAAACATTTTATTCTTCTTTGCTGAGACAGAATCCTTGAATTTGGGACTTGGGCTGTGATTTTGCTTTTTGCTCTTCCCACCCCTCTTGTCATCTCACTCCTTTTTCCTACGTGGCCTCCAAGATGTCATGGTCTCAAAGTAGTGGGTAGACAAACACCAGTTGGTCGTCATGCAGTGCTGCTGTAGAAGGAGTCCAGCCAAGAGCTAAAGGACATTATTAGAGAGGACTTCCTGGAAGAAATGGGTTCTACATTCAGTTCTGAGGACAGAGTAAGAGTAAGCCAGAAGAAGGAGTCAATAGGGTGGCTCAGGTGGCAGGAGCAGCCCAGGCAGAGGCCTGGAGGCTTGTGGGGTTGGGACTCGCGGAGAGTGCCTTGTGCAGTCCAGGGTGGAGGGTGCCCCTCCCTCCTGCTGGGGAGGACACTGGAGAGGCCCTGTGGTGGAAGGCTTTGGAGGAGCTTTGTCTTTATAAAACTGACACAGAGGAGGCAGTGAAAGGTGTCAGCAGGAAATGACCCTCAGGAGAGGTACTCCGGGTTTTGCTTCTGATGTTCTATACAAAGAAGGGGTCAGGATGGGCAAAAGCAGCTCTGTCTGTCCCTTTGAGACCCAACTCTTCATTCATTTATTCATAACACAAACACTTTGAGTGTCTAAGGGAGAGGGGGTGGACCCACAGTAGTAAGCAAAATGTACTTGCTTCTTGAGAGCTTAGTAGTGTCAGAAGTTGACTTAGCGTAGAATGTTCTAGGAACACAGCAGGGGCACCTAACCCAAAGTGCGGAGTTTGGAGGGATGGAAGGCTTCCTTGAGAAACAGTCAAAATGAGCCTGGAGGCGAGTGGGGAGTAAAAGCAGGTCAGGGAGGCCCTGAGGTCACTGGGAACCTGGGTACTGAGGTGAGGCTAGGCTAGCAGATTCAGGGTCGGGGTGGGGCTAGAACTCCACCAGGGAGCCTCTGAAGGGTTTGAAGTGGGGGTAGGTGATGTAATCAAATTTGTGCTTTGGGAAGGCTGTCCTGGCTCTGTGTGTGTGTGTGTGTGTAGCAGGGAAGAGGGGGAGGGTGCCACCAACTGGGAGGGTCATTAGAAGTCCATTCACAGGCTGGGAGGTGACCAGTGGGAGAGGAGCGTCAGGGCTGCTTGGGGACGGCAGGGGCAGGGTGGATGACGGATTTCCTTATGGGATGGGCTTGTTGGGGGGCCGCCCTAGCGGCTCCTTGTGGCTGGAAAAAACAGATGGATGCCGCCTGGTGGACTTTCCTCTCCTCTCCTTCCCTGCCTTGTGTGATGATCTTAGCTCAGCCAACATTTGGAACAGAAGAGCTAAGTTCCAGTGTAGCCCAGGACTTTGTTGAGCTCGTTTGAGTGAGATCTGATAGGATTTAGGTTTGAGTTGAGATCTGCATGTTCACTTACCTAGAAAAGTCCCGTCTTTTGGATTTCCATAGGGGTTTTTATTCTTGATAAAGATTGCTTTCTTGGTGAGAGGAAATTTAATACAGCTGCTGTCTTTCTCAAAAAAAAAAAATCTTATCTTTTAAGAAATCTAATATTCAAAAAATAGGAATATTTAAAAATGATAAAGTAAGGCTTTGGTGTAGTTTCTTTGGTTTCTGAGTTGATGTGGAATTGAGACTTTGCATTACTTAATAGCACATCCTTGTCAGTATTTAAAGAGCTGTTAGTGAGTGTCCCAGGCCCCACTTCTCAAAGCATCACTAAAGTTTGCTCTGAAGTAGTGAAGTCATACAGTTCTTGTTTGCAGAAGCCAAACAGTTGGTTTATAATATGCAGCATAGCTACATTTATAAAATAATAATAGGTTTAAAATTAAGAAAGTGGAAGATAATTGATTTTTTTAAGCTGAAACATAAACTTTCTTGTGCTAATGTTGCAACTGGAAATTTTGAGAAGAAAAATCCTACTGTTATATCATCTACGTGAAATACATATATGTCTATCATGTTTGAGAAGTAACTGTGCAGTGGTTTTTGAAGTCAGGACCATTCCAGCTCAGATACTGACAGTGATGGTTGCTGGTTTTCAATGGAAGAGCCTAAATTTGCCTTCTAACCTTTTTTTTTTTTTTTTTTTTTTTGTAGTGAGAGGGTTGAGTAGTGCTTTGCCAGCATAAATTTGAGGCAATTTTGGGGCAGATGTTGTGCATCAGCAGTGAGATGTTTCCATGCATTTTATTTTCTGGATATCACCAGGCCAGATGTGGGGGTTTGTGCCTGCAGGTCGGAATACTGCAGGACTCCCTGGTCCATCACCGTTATGTCTTGGAGCTGCTCCAGTCAGTGAATGACTTTCTGTGGCTTAGAGGTAAGGTGATCTGATGCAGATGATCAGATGTGTAGTTAAAATAATGTTACTTGAAATAAGAAAAACCTAGAAAAAATGGCACTAAAATACAGGATGAGGGAGGAGAATTGGCTGAACTGCTTGCAGTGGGGAATCTTCTCAGGTGACTCCCTCACTGTGTCTCCTGTCACTCTCCCCCACAGCTCTGCACGGCAGTCCTGCCGAAGCAAGCATGCACTTTCTCAGAAACGAGCTGAATTTCCTTGTGTCTCTGTTTGTTGGCTTTTTCTTTTTAAAGCACATCTTGCCCTTTGCTTAAATGCCATCCCTGCTAGTCACTTCTTACACTCATTCTTCTGGACCTCGTCCATACATAGATGCTGAATAGATGAACAGAATGTAGTATCTCCATGTACTGGAACATTATTCAGACATAAGAGTGAATAAAAAAGAAAAAAAGAAAAATAAAGGGGAAGATGAAAAAGGCCACCTGCTCTGAGAAGTCCTCCCTGACTGCTCAACCCACCCTTTTCCCTTTGAAACACCACAACTTATACTCCTCTCTACTCTTTTTGATAGTACTTACCACCTTCTAATAAACTGTAACATTTTCAAAAAAAAAAAAAGAGAGATGCTGATACCACTTCAACATGGACAAGCCTTGATAACAGCACGTTAAGTGAAAGGAACCAGACACAAACGACCACATATTGCTGATTTATGTGATCTGAAATGCCCAGAATAGGCACATGCAGAGGCAGAGAGCAGGTGATGGTTGCAAGAGGCTGGGTGGAGGAGAGTTAGGGAGTGACTGCTAGTGAAGGGGTTTCCTCTGAGGTGATGAACTGTTCTGGAAATGGTGGTGAGGGCTGCACAACCGTGAGTGTGTAGAAGACTGCTGAGCGCTGTCTCTGGGAGTGCCCATTGTTGGGGGGGCTTTATTATGTTCTCACCTTGCAATGTGAAGAGTCATCTTGTGCTGAGGCCATTCTACTCCTATGAGTGGTGAGGCAGAGACTTTGGAGAGCCATGTTTCTTTTCTCCCCCTTGCTAAGTGTAGGTAAAAAAAGGTTTAAGCCTGAGAAAGTGCTCCATCTGCAGAAATGTCTTTCAGTTTTGCATTGTGTAAAAATCTTGAGAGCTTTTTAATCATTGAGGAAAGTCTGTGGGGGGAAACAGCCAGTGAAGCCTGGGTGAGATCCAAAAGAGCCACGCTTCCCTCACTGACACGGGTGGTGACTTCACCCCCTTCAGGCAGTGAAGTGCCCAGACCCTTGAATGGAGTTGACAATCGTGAATATTTATAAATATCCTCTGCTTCATCTTGGATATTAATTTTAAGCTGAGTCAGTTTGTGGTGGCAGCCTAATGCTACATCAGGAATTTATAGTATCTGCTCTTTGAGGTGAAGACCAGACAGACTTGATTATTTAACAGTCTCTCTTGAATTGATATCTCAGATTCCTTTGTCAATAGCAAAACAGCAGAAATACAGACGTCCTTTAATGCCAATGTGACCTGGAACGGGTTTAGTCTCTGTGCCTCAGTGGCCTTAACTGTATGTGGGGAAGATGATAACAGTGCTTCCTTCAGAGTGGCTGGTGAGGGGGGACTGAGTTGTTGATGAATGACCGAATTTAGTGCTCTCAGCCTGGTGAGGCCTCAGGGGCAGAGATGTCAGAACAGAGCAGTCCTAGCCAGAGCTCGATCCTTGTTGGAAGCTGTTACAATCAGTATCACCACTGTGGGTTATCAGGTAGTTTTAAGACTTGGTAATATGAATTCATGAATAATGTTAAAAGACTAGATATCTCAGATCCAGTTTACATAGTTCTCAAGATTTCCTCTGAGAAATGGATTTTTTTCCCCATCTTAAATCTGAGTTGAGTCTCTAAGAAAATTCTATATCCCTCCAACTTTTTGCTATAATTCTCCATTTCTTAAAAAAAGAAAAGTTTTAAATGGAGTTACTGGGGACTGAACTGAGGGCCTCATGCATGCTAAGCACATACTCTCCGAAATGAGGTATAATATCCACCCTGATTTTTTTTAAACTTTATTTTCTTAGTATTCACAGGTTAGAGGCCTTTAATTATTTTTCTGGAGACTTGTCTATGATCCTGTAAATCTATAATTAATGGACAAATCTTGGTTTATTAAAAAAAATCAATAGAACATTTTGCAATCCATCCAAAAGGAAATGCTCATTGACTTAAAATGTTTCTCCTTTATGGTGATTTCTACTTTTTGGTCTAGCTTAATTTATTAACAGCCATCCTCATCATCATAATGACCAAAGTCACTCTGATTGGACACTTACCTAAGGCTAAAATGCTTTTCTCATGTTTTACTTCATAGCAGGTGTTTGAGGGTAGGTATCAGTATCTTATTTTTTGCAGCTGAAGGATTGAGAGATGGGGCAGCTTGTCCCAAATCACACGCAGCTGTAGGTGGCTAGCTTGGTGCTGGAACCCAGGCTGCACAGGATGCATTCTTAATTGCTCCTCTAATCAGCCTCACGTTGAGTGGTTTCCCGAACTCCTGTGACTCCATAAATGGCCAATTTTAGTGATCTCAGCCTGATGAGGCCTTCAAAGGAGAGACACCAGTGAGAATGTGAGGCAGAGTGGCATAAATTAAAATTGTACGTTTTCACAAATGTTTTATTCTCAGGTAATGACTTAAAAAGTTATTTTTTTAATTTTAGTGCTCTGTAAGCACTAAAAGCAAAATATTAGAAATGATTATAATTCAAAAGAGGTATGGGCTTTGAAAGTCCAACCATTGCTAATGATGTGACTTGTTTTTCTCTAGTGGTGCTTATTGACAGAACAATTTACAAATACTGAATTTGTTTTATGTATTCTTAGTATGAAAGAAAATATTGTCACTGAATTTTGTAAGTAAAATCTTTACTCTTTTTTTCCTGATGATGAATATGTAAGTTGTTTTCATGGCTTAAGTATATTTCCTCATTTGTAAAATTTGAGTGATGTCGTTTACCTTGTCTGAATGTGAGAGTTAGACGCCTTGTTTACAAAGCACCCAAGTGGTGCTTAATAAAAATGTGCTGTCACAATGACAGATAGTTTGGAAGGATCAACTCTGAATACTAAAAACGGTGGCTTATTTCTGATGCATATTCAATATGTATATATATGATATATATGAATATGGCTTAAAGTAACAAGGATTCAGGGTTTGTTTTTTTTTTTTTTAGGGCAGTATGAAGTTTTAATGAAACCAGTAATATTCTAGTGAGACAGAGACTAGTGAAATTACCTTAGCAGAAGACCTTGAAGATTATTTACACAGAATGTGTATTGTTACAACTCAGAATTCATGTTGCTGTGTAACCATCCATTCAGACATTTAAATTTGTGGGAATCTGACCAGAACCATTAAGTTTAGAAAAAATCCACATTGATCATTTTCAGGGAATAAGCTTCTCTCTTTTGTGATTAAAGAAAATTTTGATTTTTTTCTGCACTCTTAACAGGTTTTAAAATATCAAAACATTTATTTGACATGTCACTTTTTTAATAGGGAGAATAAAGCTCATGCTGTTTTAATATGTAAATAAATGTTTTTATATTTCAACAAACTTGTATGATTTCCTGGCTCTTTGAGAAGTATTTTGCAAGATACTTAGATTACCTACTTTTGGAAAAATACAGACGTGACTTTTATGAATATAGGCCTAGTACAGATCTGTTGGTTTTTGCTACAATGCAAGACATGAGGCCTAGGAGAGCTTTGCTGCTGATTGCCAGGAGGACAGATCCCAGGTCTCAGTCTCCCCTCCTGTAAAACGAAGTGGCTGGACTGGATTCTTTCCTCTTCTAAGATGAATTTCCATGAGCCTATGTCTTTTGTTTATATTCAGGAGTATTAGCAATATCAGATTAAATACTGAATACCCCTCCCTTCCCCGAAGCAAAGTGCAGTATGTGCTACATAAGCTTTTAGTTATCTGATTCTTGTTTCTGATTCTACAAGCAATTTTTGTGTTGCATGTTTCCTGGCAACCTGGAAGGTCTTTATAGCCATAGGTGGCGCTGTTGCACCTTCTTACAATCTTAATATTCCTGTTTGTAAAAGAAGGCTCAAACAACGTTATTTTATTTTGATTTCTTTGCTTAATGTTTCAGGATAGCACAATGTCCATTATGTCTGTCTACCTGGAAAAATTATTCTTCTTATATATTAGTTTTATTCTGCAATCTCACTGTGAACATTTCAGACTTGCTGTGCAAACAATGGCAAAATTGTTCTTTTCCTCCAGTGTTAGAAACCAGTGAGCCGGGATTTTATAAAAAGGCTAGAAGCAGCCTCTGGAGCACCTTAAAGCTGAAAAGTGTACTGAGTTCCCTGAGTATTGACCCCACCGCTGTGTGTTAATTGGTGGTAGGAGATTTGGTACATATAGGAAGGGGTGTAGTTTTTTGACTTGGGTTTGCGTGCGTGTGCTGCCACTGAGACACGTGAGCCTGAGTCAGTTCGTTCTGAGTTTTTCCCTCGTCTGTGAGATGGGGAAGCTCATATCTGCTTTGTAGATTTGTGAGAATTAGAAATTATGTAAAGTGTTTACCACAGTGTGTATGTCAAGAGGACTCATAAACTTTAGCTGCTGTTTTGTGTGAAGCCATCATTTTACAGTCTTTGGCAATTACTAAGAAACAGGAAAATAAGAAAAGCCAGTTTTATGATGAAAGATATTTGAGGAGGTTCCATAGTTCCTATACCCATAATTTAGCATCAGAAGAGTCAGGACCGTTACATAGTCACCCTGAACCAATGTTAAGCCACAGAATTTTTTGTTAGCTCATATATGTTGGGGCTTAAGGGGACCCAATATTTATACACATGTTTTCTCCAGCAGCCAACTGAGAGATGTCACAGAAGAGCAGGCAGGTGATAAATGTCTCCTTTATTACTGATGAAGCCACATTCTCCATGAAATTCAGTGCTGTGGGAGAGTGGGTGTCATGATACTGTGTCCCAGAAGTAGAGACTCACGCAGTCCCAGGTATCTCTGGGCTACAGCAAGCCTTCCCTTGAGAGGACCTGCCCCATCATGCACAGGGCTGTCCTACCATGGAGCTGAGCATCCCAGGTGCTTCCCAAGGGTGGCCAACAATGGAGGGAAAGGAAAGGTTTCATTTGCCCTTCTTGTCTCCCCAGACTCACACTTCAATCTGTTAGTGTGAGGAGGGCTAGCCGTGGGCCAGGGGTCAAGGGTGTGAAAGAAGAAGCACTCTCCATGGACCAGAGGAGTGGGGAGGAGGCATCCCCTCCCTCATTTTAAACAGGTGGTGGGATGGAACAGAATGGTCCTCCCCAAGAGTTTATAAAACGGGAAATAAGGATTTCCATTGGGACTTAGACTAGCCAGGAAACACAGAAGATGATTAGAAGGGAGACTTGTTAATCACTTTCATATTAAATTGACATTTGTTGAGCACCAAAAATGTGCTACATTTTTTCCTGTGCTTTTTACAGAAATGAATCCTTCAATCTTCACAAGTGAGTAAGGAAGGTTTGATTGTTATCCCACATTGTTATTCCACATTGTATTACAATGTGGAAATTGAGGCACGGAGAGAGTAAGTAAGTTGGCCAAGGTCACAGAACTAGAAATTGCCAGAGCTGGTATTTAAACCCTGGCTGTCTGGTTTCCAGGCTCCCAGGGATGGGCTTTGGGTGTTTAGAGGTATCTGCATCCCTGAATCTCTGTAGTTCGGTGCATCAGTTAGCCCAGAAAGGACAGGGAAAGGAGAGTTACACAGGTGCTCACAGTTGTGTTTCAACCACTGTCCATGGAGAGTGCACCGTGATTGGCGTTAACTGTTTTCCAGGCAGTAGATCTGTTCGTATAACAGAAATTTAGTCCATTGAGTTAATCTAAAAACCCTTCCTGCTGTGCTTCTGTCTACACCTGCCATGTTACTGCCTGCCCGTCGTTGGGCCCTTGAGGAGAAAATGTACTCGTGGTTGAACTCTGATATTTCAGTCTGGTTCGTAGTTTCACATCTCCTATTACATTAATAAATTAAATTTCTGGTTTTCTTGCACCAGTCGCTCATGAGTTTGGTTAATGTGAAACCAGTCCATGGGAGCCCAGGGGTGCTGACGGTATAATTTCTGAGCACGTTGTGAAACTTCTAGCCATGCAGACCTGCCTGGAGGATGTCCGCCTTCCTCACTGATTTTTCCCAACAGCAGGGTCCTATCCCACCCCCAGATGTGAGTCTGGGAGCTCTCTGAGTAGGCCAGTCAGAGGCCAAGTCCACCAATCAGAAAATGATGAAGTACCTAGAAGTGGGTTTAATAGAAGAAAAGGGCTTCCAGGTAGTCCAATGGGCTGTTCGAGTCCTTTTGGTGAAAAGCTGTCCACTGTTTGTGATGGGGTTGCTGCTGCTTTGCTGTTGAAAAGTCTGGATTAGATGAAGGGATTTTAAAAAGCAGAAAGGAGTGATTTCAGGTGGTACATCCACACCTATGAGAAGTGATGGACGACCACCTGTGTGAGGCATAGACAGAGTCTTACAAACTTCATTAACAGTTTTAAAAGCTCTGCCATCTGAGTGCACTTCATAAGGGGTCCAGTTCATGACTGGGCTCGCTGAGAGGGCAAATATTGATGATGGCAGAAAGGACACGGAGGTATCAAAAAGGTCTCAGTCATGTACGCAGTTTAAAGGATGTGGCTCAATATAATTTATTTGAGCTGGTTTTTCACTGAACAGTTTGAATGTTTTCTGGGACTCCCCAGTGCCCCAAGGTTCCATGCACCTGGGTGTCCCCTCAGTGCAGCTCTGTCAGCACTCATCCTGGGCTGATGTGGTGTCACGGGGAGCAGGACGGTCAGCATCCCCGGCTCCTAGCTCTGTCTCCTCATCCGCAGTGCCGGGTTTCTCATCAGTGTCTACTTAGTAGGGTTGCTGAGAATCACACTTGATGGTTGTCAGGTGTGATTTCTGATTGTCTCTGTAATTGGCATATAGTCAATATTTGATAGAAACACTTTTTTTATTCCAATTGTGGCTCCTAGATTGCAGTGGTTTTTAGCCTGCATTTATTGTTTTTATAAATTTATTCTTATTTTTAAATAAGCACTTATTTTTATTTATTTTTATGAAGGTACTGGGGATTGAAGCAAGGACCTTGTGCATGCAAAACAGGTGCTCTACAACTGAGTAATACCCACCCTCCTTTTCTGCACTTAAAAATAAATATTGCAATACACAAAATAGGCCTTAAACACCATCATGGGACCTAGTCTCTTTATAGACAATTGAATAGACATGCAATTTCTATAATAATAAATGTATTTGGGACATACATTTCTGAATCTGTTAACGTGTTTAAAAACAATCATAGGTAGTGATAAACATGGGTCTTGGATCCAGTACTTCTTAGGGTCTGTTTTGCCATCATGGGAAATTACATTCTACAGAGAAGGCTAATTTGGTCTCTTTGATATTTGGATGGTTTAGCAGATGATCAAGGCTTTCAAAAGCTGACAGTTTTGTATTTTAAACTAACTACAAAATTATCTTCTAGAAGTTGGAAGTCCTAAGCTTGTGAAGTGCCCAGTAATTCAGTGTATTTGTGTCTGTGTCTGAGTGAAAGTGTGTGTGTGTGATTTCAGGAAAGTAGAAATAAGTTCCATTTAGACTTCTGATGCCTTCCTCCTCCAGTTCAAGGTTTAGGCATATATTTACACAAATAAATTTATTTTCTTTTGTCATTTGGCATATTGGTGGGAATAAAAGTTTCTCCTACATGTTTCAGAAGGGTTGGGGAGCATGAGCTTAGAAAACGAGAGGAGAAAGAGGCAGGGAGGCACTTCACACTTTGTGCAGGATGAAAAACAGTACCTTTTCTTTTTCCTTCAAAAGCAAACTGGCACTGAATTGTAACATTCTATTACTCAGAATTGCTTTTCTGATCAGATACAAGTGCCTCAGATTTTTCAAGGCAATGTGAATGATGAAATGTGTTTTAGCAGTTATCTTTAAAACTAGTTTTATTTTTCAAGTAAAAGGCTATAGCCTGTTCTTTCTTCCAAAGTAGTTTTATTTTTCAAGTAAAAGGCTATAGCCTGTTCTTTCTTCCAGCTGTACAAGAAGTTCTCATTGATCCAGGTACATGATCAATGTGCTTAGTTTCTTTGTTTTGTTTGTTTGTTTGTTTGTTTGTTTGTTTGTTTTTTAAGTGCTTCTTTCATTGTGGTGTGAATGAATGTTTAAAATTTCTGGATTTTGATCTTTAGAACATGCTGATTTATCAGAACTGTTAAAAACCTGATTGCTGTTTGGTCCTCGTTTGGTGGGGCACCATAATGATTTATGTTGTCTGTTAAAGAGGGAAATTCTTCCTCTAGCCTGCAGATAATTCAGTGAATGGTTTGCAGTGTGCCTTTAAAATTCTTCAAATGCATTGAACACGTTTATCCAGTGAATTTTGAATTGAGTCATAGTAATGACTTTGCTTTGATTCTGCGGCTTTTGCTCCTCTCCAAATGAATTTGAATTCTCTGTTGCATTTTGTATACGTGTTCTTAACAGGGGAAGAAATTTTGCATGTTTTACAGAGGTGGGTTTCCCTATTCCCTTGAATGTCTTCTGTAATTGATACAGCAAAAATCTGTTATTGCAGTGCTTAATTATTTCATAAACTATTTTTTGGCTTAATCAGAAAAAATGGCAAAGAATAATAATAAAAAATATGAAAACTTTCCTTCCTTTGAAGAATAGAAATGAGGTGGTCATGCTCACGCATGCTTTGTACCTGACACACGTACTTTCATGTCATTGTGTATCATGATTCAGAGATGGAGTTGCTTCAGGTTTGTAGATTTTTGTTTTAATATTTGTGTTGAATTCATTCTCTAGGCTGATGTTTCCTGTTGCATTTGTAGAAAGTGTAGATGAAGGGAAACAAATTCTTTGTTTTGTTTTCAGGAGGCCTGAGTTGCTGAAGAGAAAAGAGTAGACGGTGGGCTGAGGAAAAGAGTGACACTCCTTCACCTCCAGGCTGTAATTGATGAACAATGAAATCAATTAGGTGTATCGGTATTTGACCAGTAGAAGTCAGAGAGCCCAGACAGTCTAGTTATGCCCAATGGACAGTACTGAATTCACCTTCAGAATTAGGTGCTTTACCAAGTAGAAGCAGCTTACAGCAATCAGAAAAATCAGTCCTATGATGAGATATAAAAAGAATACAGTATCTTTTATTCCTGAAACTTTTCTACGTTAAGTTGTGTAGAGCTAAAATTAAGTTTCAAGTGCCAGAAGTTAAGAGTTTGGGTGGTTCTGTGGGATAGTTATTCAGGGATGTGTCTAGACCCTGCTGGAGTGGCTGAAGCTGGCATGAAAAGGCCCAGAGCAAGGATTTGTCATCCTAGGGTGTCCTCCATAATGGTTCCATGTGGTAGCCCATGATTGGGTTAACAAATTGTAACAGACCTCAGAAGCATGTCAACTTTAAGAAGAAAAAATGTGCTTAGTAACTGCTTTCAAGCAAGCACCTGTGCATCCTCACTCCTGTCTCCTTGCCATAAAAAGCAGAGACAATACCTTGCTTGCACAGTTGAGGTTTTAGATAGCACTCTGCTCATTGCACAGCAATGACCCAGGCCCTTAGCTATAAACGCTGGGCGTGCATGCTGTTAGATAGTCTATTATCCCCAAAACAAGGACCTGGCTGGTCTGGTCGTCTGCTTTGTAACGAATATATCTAAAGAATGTATCTTGTTCCCCTCTCCCCATGAATTCCCTAAAGTTAAACTAAGCCTTTATACTCATTGTGGATACTACAATTTCTGTCTCATCCTGTCTTTCCACAAGTTCCTCTTTACTATCACACTTTGTCACACATAATGACTTTATCCTTTGATTATACACAATAAATACACAAAAAAATCACACATAACGACTTTGTCCTTTGATTATACACAATAAATATGGGAGCATTTGAGAGGCTCGTGGAGTTGGCTCCCTATTCCCTCTCGCTTTCTTTCCTTTTTCTACAGTCTTGAGTAATTCATTCCATGTTGGTAAGACTTCTGCCAGCCAGAACCCACAGTTCCAGGTGAGAAGGATGCAGGCTTTATCTCTCCTACCCGAGGGAGAGAGAGAAGAGAATTGAGATCTGCTCCCCCGTGGTCCCTTCCTGCCCCAGGGCCACTCCAGTTCACCTGCAGCCTTCTGGCCTCTGCTCACAGGGCCTCTGTCCCAGGACTGACCGTAGCCTTTTCTTCCCTTGTCAACATTTCCTGCGCCTTTCAGAAGTTGATTTCTTCTCTGCAATTCAACCCTGGCAGATGTGATGGTGGTCAGCATGATGGTTGGCAGTCCCTTGGGGACTACCAGGAGCCATGCTGATTCTCCTGAGTCTCTCATTCGGGGTTACAAAACTGTCGAGCACTGGAGGAAGCCCATTCACGTGAGGTCAACACAACATTACATCACTTTCATTTTATTTTTGAATTTTCAATGGAGAAACTATTTGTAGCAAACTCTTCCAGATTTTCAGCCACCTGCTTTCCTCACCACCATTTACTTGTTGGCTCTGGTGCTTGTTTTAAGAACCAGGTTTCTTCTCTGGTCATTTTTAGCAGCTGGGCTTGCCGAATCCTTGATCTGCATTTGAAGCAGAATGCATCTTCGTGATGTCAAACTGATTTTCCTTGTCATGGCTGAATATTTCGTGTACACTCAGCAACTGTTTCAAGTGAAATGCTCTTGTCCAATTTCGGTTAACTCACATTTGCTGATCTGCTGCTTTCATGTTGAGGGCAGTTTCTTTTTCCTGTAATAAAAGTTAGCAATTTGCATTTACTATGGAAGGTACTGGCCCGAGGTGCTTTTGTTCTTAACAGTTTTAATATAATTCACCCATTAAAATATATAGCAGATTTTACTCTATGCCCAGAATTGTGCATCCCAGTCAATCTTAGAACATTTTAATCCCCCCAAGAAGAAATCCCATACGCATAAGCAGACATTCCCATCTTCCCCATCCTCCCACAGCCCCAGGGAGCCACTCTTCTCTCTCTGTGGATTTGCCTGTGCTAGACATTTCATGTAAATTGAGTCACTTCCTGTAAGTGGAACCGTCTATTGTGACTGACTTCTTTCACACTGAGTAACTTTTTCAATATTTGTCCATGTTGTGGCCTGGGTCAGTACTCAATGCTTTGCTATTGCTGAATAATATTTCACTGTATGGCTGGGCTCCTCTGTTTACCCATTCATCAGGTGATAGACATTTGTGTTGTTTCTGCTTTTTGGCTGTGATGAGTAATGGCGCCGTGAATATTCCTGTAGGAGTTTTTATGTGAACATTTGTTTTCAGTTCTCTTACATGTGTGCCCAGGAAACAGAATTGCTGGGTCATTCACAAACCAAATGTTCAACTCTCTGAGGACCTGCCAGGCTGTTTTCCAAAGTGGCCACGCTATGTTATATCCTCACCAGCAAGGGCTGCGATCTCCACTTCCTCTGTGTCCTCATTAGTGCTTGTTACTCTTTTTTTGTTTATAACCTATTGTAGTGAGTGTGAAGTGGTTTCTCCTAGTGGTTTTGACTTGATTTCCCTTACAGCTGATGATTTTGAACATCATTTCGTTGTGCTTATTGGCCATTTGTATATTTTCCTTTAAAAATACCTTTTCAGATACTTTATTCACTTTTTAATTGAGTTGTCTTTTTATTGTTGATATGTAGGAGGGTTTTGTTTTTTTTTTTTTTGGAGATACAAATTCCTTATCAGATAAATGATTTGAAAAAATTTTCTCCTGTGTGTTGTTTTTTCACTTTCTGGACGGTGTCCTTTGAAGCAAAGTTTAAATTTTGATGAACTCCAATTTATCTCTGTTTTCTTTGTTCCTTGTGCTTTTGGGGTAATATTTAATATCTGAGGCATTTTATTTAAATTTTTATATATAAAATAACTTAATTCTTAGGACCATTCTAGGAGACGGGTGCTGTTTTTGTCCTCAGTCTATGGATAGGAGACTGAGATGCAGAAAATTTCACTGACTTATCAGTTTCAAAGCTACCCAGTGCTGTGAGAATTCAGACCTTCGTGTTTGTCCCTAGCATCTGTGCTCTTCACCACCATGCTCCACTCCTTCCTGGAATCGTTAATGAAAACGTCTTTACTTTTTTGATTTCTTGTTAGTTTTTTTTTTTTTCTCATTGGGTACCTCATCTCCTCATTTTCCTTGCAGAGATCAGTGTAGGTTTATTTTAGGTCTCATGTAGGCAGAAGCATTGCTATCAGTTAACTTCTGTATTACTCACTCTCCAGTGATGATTGTTGCTAGTTGACCTAATCAAGTCATGCTTAAGTCATTCCTGCTCATGACACTAACAGCAGAGTCATGACGTACAGAATGCTCAAAGAAGAAAGTACTTGATTGATTTTATTTTGCTAACCAATCAAACCAATCAAATAAAAACCCCATAGTTGATACAGACTGTAAGCCCTCCAGAATATGGTCACTGTCTTCCTTGTGTATCATTTGTTTGGTGACAGTGTCTGGATAGTGCCTTGCTGTCCAGCAGTTTTGTTAGGATACGGTGCTCGTGAATCATTGTAAGGACATAATTTTGATAACAGACTGTGTTGTTCATTTCACGAGGGAAAAGATAATATAGAAATACTGCTCAGATCTATTTTAAAATTAAGCTTGGAATTTTGAGAAGAATTCAAGAAACCATGGAAAGATTTTTTCACTAATTTTAGATCTATCTTAGACATATTATGGTTACATAGCAGACTAACTTATCAACTAGATTTGACAAGAGGAGTGTATTATTGATTATTTGTTTTAGTTGAAATATTCTACATGGGATAAAGTAATCAGTGCCCATAAATGAACAAATATGTTTGTATTTCTATGGAACATGGGAGCAGACTTCATATGTTTCTATATAACATATATTACTGTGTGTTTTAATCTGTCTGTCAGTGTTTTTATAGTATTTCAGCAATGCTGTAACTTTAGAATTCTTCTAAGAAATTCACCCCCGTGTCTAGTGCAGTTTGTACTGTGTATCCTGTCTTATGCATGGGATTCCACTGTCCCCTCACTGAGGAATTTCCTCTCCTACTGAGTTAATAGCAGAGCTACAGGGACTGGGATTTCTAGGCCTTTGCTCTCCATGTGTTTGGCTGTCAATCACGATTTTCCCTTTCTTGAGTTTTCATTGTTCAATTAGAATTTTTGAAAATAACTATTAATATGTTGCATCAGTCTCCCTAGAAACTTGATGTGTTTGTGCTTTTCAGTTTTCAATTTATGAAAAATGTAAATGCACTCTTGTTTTTAAGTAGTCCTTTATCACTAGATATTTGTTTACCTCTTTATAGTTAAAATAATTTTTTCCCAAAGAATGAATCGGTATGCATGTTTTAAAAGATACCTTACATTTTATTTTTCTTATTGTAACAGTTATATTCATTGTAGAGAATTTAGAAAATAAGGATAAGCACAGTAATATCTTCACAATGGCCTCTAATCTCACCTGGAGATACAGTTGCAAGGTTTGAAATTGAAAATTACAAGTCCTCTCATATTGTTCTTCTTTTTCAAGAACGTTTTGGTTACTGAGACCCTCGAACTCCCATAAGAATTGTAGCAGCAGCTAGTCAGTTTGTGCAGAGGAGCACGCTGGGATTGTGATCGAGACCATGTTAAATATACGGATCACTCTGGGAAGCACTGCCATTCCAAGAGCGCTGTCTTCTGATCCAGGAATATGCGTGGTGTGTCTGTCCAGGTATTTAAGTCTTCTTTAATTTTTTTTCAACACTGCTTTGAGTTTACACAGTATTATTTTCCTTGTTTTTTTTTTTTTTTTTTTTTTTGCCTTTATACTGAGGACAAGTGTGCAAGGTACCGGAATCAGAAGTGTATTTGAGCCCGGCCACTTGCTGCCACCATGGTCGCTGCGCTCCTGCTTCGCCCACTGTACAATCTTGCACAGAATAGGACCTCAGTAACTCTTCCATGAATGAATGTTTATATGATTGTTGGATGATGCTTGAGAGTCCTTGTGATGATTTTTATCCCCAGGCTTTCCCCACTTCTTAACTATACCCTTTCTCTTCCTTTCCTTCAGCCTGGGTTTCAGCCTACCTGTGGCATTGATTTTTCTTGTCTGTAGACACTTCCTTTCACTGGTTCACGATAATGTGGACTGTGGAAACTTGCTAGATGTCAAGAAAGGGCAAATCCATTGCATGCTAGTATTTTTAGAGTGTGTTATTGTTTTATCGATTGAAATTAAATCAGGCTGATCCCCTGAGCCCTCCCGTGAGCTCTTTTCACCTTCCTACAGGTAATACTGCTCTGGTTGCTGCACGTGCCCTTTCCCCAGCCTTGGTTTTGGAGTTGAGTAAGTCACCATCAGTGGAGCCCTCTCTTTAAAAGATGAAGAGAACATTTGCTCCTTCTCCCTCATTGGGGACTTGGATGAGATGAGATACCAGATAAAGAATGGAGCCCCACCTCATTCTGACCCCCGCTCTTTCCATTCCTTTCTCCAGGGGAAAAGAGTACAATTCAACAGTATAAAGATTGATTGTGAGCTAATGAGATAGACAAGACAACCGATCATTTATTAAATATCCTTTCATGCCAGAAACAAATGTATTATACACACAAAAAGCACACAAAGCACGGTAGTACTGTGGTTACAAACGTGGGTCCGAATTCGAGTCCTGCTCTGGAGTGACCAGTCCTGTGAGATGGAGAACTGGTAGGTCGGCTTCGCCTCCCCCAGACTTGTTTTCTCTCCTGCAGAGACGGGGCTCGCTAGGTGTAACCCCCGTAGAGGTGCTGTGGGTGTAAATGACGAACGTGGGCAGCCCGAGCACAGCTGCTCGTTCCTCATAAGTGGAGGATAGCATAGCTTTTTCGGTGACGGCTTTACGACCGCCCCGTGTAGACTCTCTGCTCCAAAGGGATGCCTTGTGGTTTGGAGATGGGATTCTCACTTCTGTAAATACCCAAGGATTGTGTTATTGGGCCCTGCTGATTTGAATCTATTCTTCAGAAAGTACATATTGTAGATATAATTTTCAATCATTCATGCTTTTTTTCTTTTATTATTTATACTTCTACCCTCTCGTCTCTTGGTGTGAATTTTCATGGAATCCAGGAAGCAGTGCTAAGCAACCTGCCTCTTCACACTTCTCTGTGGTGGTTTTCTTCCCTGACTAGAAGAGGGTTCTGCATAGGAAATTTTTTTGTTCCCCTTTTCTTGGAGTTTCTCTGTCTGCCCATCTCTTGATCTTGTATGAGTATTCCTTTAGTTAAGGCTTCTGGAAATTTACTCCCTGGATGTGACATTAACATTCAGCACAGGATCCTTTCAAGTGACTCTAGAAATTCCTTCTCCAGTGGGGAATGAAAAGATGTAGAATTTCTTATGTAACAAATTCTCTATCACTGGATATGATTTCACTTCAGCTTTTCTTCCCACCATTGTAAACAGTAAATGCCCTGATGAGTACATCTTTTTGAACTGATTTTATTTTTTTCTAAATGAAGCGATCCCTAGAAGTGGAGTTGAGTCAGTGTGTACAAAAGTTTTTCAGAGTTTACATATCCATTGACATGTAATCCTCCAAAAATTTCTCTCACAGTTTGTTCTCCCACAGATGGACACTAGCTAGAATATCTTTTAAAAATATTTGCCAATATGATGAGCAAAAGTGCTTTTTCATTGTTTTAGTTTGCATTTGATGACCAGTGAGGCATTGAGCATTTTTCACTCATTAGCCATCTGACTTTTTAAACGTGAATGTTCCCTTTTATCATTTGCACACACTTAAGTGAGGGAGCTTCTTGTTGCTTTGAGACAGCTCTTTGTATGTTATGAACATTAACCCCTTGTCTTCATCAACATGTATCACAGAGCTTTTTCTTGTCATTTCTTGACTTTAATTTTGTTCAGTAGTTTTTTTATTTTTGTTGTGGCCCAAAATATTCTTAAGATAGCAAATGTCTTCCTTTTGGGTTTTATCTATGGTATTATTCTTAGAAACAACTTCTTATAATGGGATAAATCTCTTCTGTAGGTTTTATTAATCTCTAAGATGGAGATGATAATAGTAATTTTTATAGTGAGGGTAAGTTGAATTAATATGAGCAAAGAGTTGTATTTGCTCTTATTAGTATTTTTTAATATTTACATCACTATCTGTAATTTTTCTTGTGGTCATTATGACAGGAATAGAATTTGTTCTTTACAGGTGATTCTCTGATTGTCCCAGGACAATTATTGAATTCACACTTTACTCTTTGATTTGAAATCCCACATGTACAAAATACTTATGTACACTAGAGTCTATTTTTGAGCTCATGGTTTATTTCTGTCAGACTTAATTTCTTACTCCAGGGCCATATGTTACATATTGTAAAAATTTATTTAATATCTCAAAGTGCGATTTTTTTTTTTATTCTTTTCTTCCATCCCAAATTTCCTTGGCTAGTATTATGACTTTATTATTCCTGAAAAATTCTAAAATATTTTGTTCAATTAAAAAGAAATCAGATAAGAGTTTTCATGGGATTTTTTAGTAAGTTTTGAATTATTTTTAGGAGAACATACATCTTTACAAAACTGCTTTCCTCCATGCAATATGTTGATGTCTGTACATTCACACTTCTTACTTTACCCCTCAGTACAGTCCTGTAGTTTTCTCCATGTAGAACATGAGCATTATTTTTGTGTTTATTCCAGATTACTGTTGATGTTTTTGTTAATTTTGTAAGTGAGAATTTTTTCCTATTATATTTTTTATCTGTTTAAACTGACACTTAGAAAGGCAGATTCGGTTTGTAAATACTCACTTTGTAACTTGTCATTTAAAATTGTAAGTATTAAGTACTTGTTCCAGAATCCTTTCTTTTCTGTTTTTAAAAATTTGTTTCCAATATTATCAAAATGGTCATAGCTAAGTAGTATAGGTGGGAAGACAGATGGAGAGAGGTTGTGTGGCTCATGTACAAACTGTGAGCAGTTTCATGGCTGCCTTTAGGCTGAAGAAGCTGCAGAAGAGCCCAGGTTAGACCAGGGATGGCTTTGTATGCACTTGAAAGCCAGCTTTCCTGCCTGTATGGTGAAGCCTGGTGGGCGTGGCAGGAAGATGGTCAAATTCCGATGGAGTTCATTGGCTGCACAGAGCACTGTGTCTGTGAGAACTGGAGACCATCACCATGGGAAATGCTTGGTGCCAGGAGCACTGCAGGGGAGCTGGGGAGCTTGTGTGTTAAGGATTTTCCAGTCCTGGGAGTGGGAAGATCAGACTCTGCATTCAGATCTGAGTTTCAATTCATCCTCTCTTGTTTACCAGTCCTCTGACTTTTGTCAAGTTATACATCCTCTTTGAACTCCTGTTTTCTTGTCTCTCAAAACAGGAGAATTACAGCCTGCTGCCAGAGTGTTTAATCAGGGTAAATGATTTGTATCTATAAGATGCCACGTACAGTCACAAGTTCAGTGAGAAATGGGCTGTTGCCTCTTCTTCTGCAACTCAGTGCTCGACAAGACATCGGGTGAAAGCCAGCCCCTAATTTGTGTGTGATGCAAGTAAGAACAAAATTAATGTCTTGCCTTTCCCTAGAAATATTCTTACTCCTTTGCTTCATTTACCTCTTTGCTCCTTTCCTTTCCCCTTTCCCATCCTCCACCAAAAGAGCCTGAGACTCTCTCAGAACCCTAGATTCAAATTACTTTAAACGTTGGCTCATCCTCATGAAATGACAGTAACATAAAAAAAATCTGTTCACATCCCAGATTTGATTGTATTTGATTTACACACACACACACACACACACACACACAAAATCAGGCTACCTCCCACTTGCAGAGGGAGAAGGACCTCTTATTCTGAGTTTTCATTCACTGAGAGTGAGAGCAAAGTCTCTTACGCAGATATTCACTTGGCTTCGTGCATGGTGTTTTTAATTGGATTTCTGCTTTGTGGCCATAGAAATATTCTCCTAACAAAATAGAGGAAGTGGAGACATACACATTCTGCTGAGATATTGATTTCATCATATTTGAGTTGGAAAGGACTTAAGACAGCACAGAGTCATAACTGTTTATGGGTGAGAATCCATGATAGTATAACTTGGACAAGAACCTGGATCTTCTGCCATCATGTCCACGCAGATGAAGAGGAAATTGGTTGGTGGGTGGCACGGATCCTTCTTGCTTGATTTCCAGGTTCGTGCTAGTTTTCATTGCTCACCTGCCTTTAGTTTATGTCCATGTGCCCTCTCATGGGAAGGTCACTCTGTCCTGATAGATTGAGTTTCTAATTAGCAAAAAGCTCTGGACCCACTCATATTTCCCAGAGTTTTTCTGCTGACCTGCTGACACTTTATATAAACGAGACCTAAGAAATTACTGGATATAAAATCCTTATTGTTATCATTTGCCCTCGAGTTCCATAGGAATGGGGTGCTGTCTCAGGCTGTCTAAGGCTTGATCTACACAAAGATAGGGTGATAGGCTGTGCTGCTGGACCCTCCACAGTCAAATGGGATTTCCACCTTAGTTTTTAGAATCAGGCAGACGCATTCAAATCTTGCCTTTAACAGTTACTAGATTTGTGACCTTGGGGAAGAAACTGTACTTTTTTGTGTCCGATATTCTTTATCTGTAAATAAGTTCAGTATTTATTTTAAGGTTTTTGTTTTAGAATGGAATGAGCTAATTCCCTCATTTATACCTAAAATACTGATCTAGTGGTTTTATGCTGGTGTTTGGTAGTTGATTACCAAGAGACCTGGCAGTGAGAATGGGGGTAGGGGACCCCTGGATCATAGAGCTTATATTCCAGGATATGCTTGTAAAAGACTGTATGTGCAGTGGATTTTTAGTAAATATCCATTCCTTTCCTAATCCCCATTGATTGTGTATATATCTTTATACTAATATATGAACAATTTTTATTGCAATTTAAATCTCTTTGTAGTATTTAAAATATGTAGCTGTAACAAAAATACATGAAATAAAATGATTTGACTTTTATTTTCTTTTCAATAAGCAAAACAAAATAAAATAGAAAAGAAAAAAGTTTTGAAGGAGTAGAAATAATTTTATTTCCATGGAATCAATTCCCTATGATTGGTTTTTTGGTTGTGTTGTTAAACAGCATATAAAATTGATAGGTTGTGACCTCAGTGTTGATAGCTAGGTGAGTATAATTTCTTTTTGATGTAGTTTTTGACGAATTATTTTCACTAGATCATAAAAGATGTGCATGTTACAGAATGGAAATGAGGAAATATTGGAGACATACTACCTCCAATGCAGTCATCTTGTTACCAAGTCGAAACTCGTACTGCTTGCTGCATGACAGGCCAATAAATCGGGAGATTGAGGTGTTGGAGCAAGGAATAGTGACTTTATTTGAAAAGCTGGCAGACCCAGAAAATGGCAGACTGACATCCTGGAGAACCCTCTTCCCCAAGTCAGAATTCTGTCTCCTTTTATACTAAAAAGGGGCGGGAATCCATTGGTTGTTGCAAACTTCTTGCTGTACGAATTGTTTGTCCTTGTAATCCTCTGTTCTTGCAGCTGTACATGTGGGTTAAATCATGGTGCCCCTGTAAAACCTCCAACAAAACAAAGGTTATTGTCTATTTTGCAACTTGCCATCTGTACATAAGTGTAGAAGAGCTAACATCCTTAAAGAACAGAGCCTGGAGAATAGGCCCTCCTGGATATTTCAGGCTAAAGGCAACTTTCTTTTACAAAACGTGTAGAGATAGCAAGTCTGAGCCTAGAAAACAGTTCACAGGTTTAAAGCCAAAGGAACAGATCTAACATGGAGTCAAATTTGTTATTTTCTATTACAATTTCTTTTTTTCACCTCATAAATAATTTTAGTAAGAAACATGAGCATTTTTTTTTTATTTTTGCTTCTTAATAACTGATAAGTAGGCCAACTACACTTTTGTGAGCAGGGATGCTGTTCGTGCTTTGGGGTCACAGCAAACTCTTGTTGGGGGTGGTCGACCCTGCAACATGTCTGATGCCCCGTGAGTCTTGGTGAGGGTTCCCCTAACCAGGGGCTCTCTTCAGGAACCAGCATATGGGTATTGACCTCTGGAGACCACTTTTTCAGCTGCAGGAAATTTTTTGCGATACCGTGATTGAAAAATCACTCCAGATGGGGATAATTAGATAATAAAGGAAGAGGAAAAGGGCTTGGAGTAGAGTAGAAGAGAAGGAGTAGAAGATCAGGGAGCCTGGGGGCTTGGCAGCGGGGCCTCAGGAGAGAGAGGTGCAGAGGTTTTGAGGGGCACGGCTCCAGAACCAGCTCCTGCACCTGTCACTGTGCCCAAGCCACACAGCTTTTAATTGGCCCAGGACACTGTCATGTCTGGATGTCACCCTCGGCAGAACCTTGAGAATAGAAGGTAATGTGTGGGCAGCACTCACCTAGGGGGACAATGAGGACTTTGGTCACGTCAACAGTGCCTTTTCTGGTCATGTGTCTTCACTTGTCCTTTATCTTAGGATCTGAGGAACAGGAGGAAGGAACTCAGGGAGAGATCCAGGAAGATATGTGACTGTGTTAAGAGACGACAGTCACAGTGAAAAGGGGAGCGAAGACACTTGCAGCAAAGTAAAACGACTTCACAACTATTGCATCAGAGCTGCCGGTGTGAGAGAGCCTAAGCCTGTCTCAGAGTGCAGGGGACAAGCGAAAAGGAATGGTAAAATTTCCACTGACAATTGAAATTTTGTTAAATAGCCTGCTACTGTTGATTGAATCACTTGAATGTATGCAGGTGTATTTCTGTGAGCATTTATAAGTTCACTCAACCACACCAGCCCCTCTTGCCCCCATTGGGCATGGGCTTTCTCAAGCACAGTGCACCTCCTGCTTGGGTGGGCCACGCTGCCGGTCCTCGCCTGGGGCCGGGTTGCTGCAGGGCACTGAGTCCCCGAGGCATGGCCTGCGAGACACGACATGTACATCTCTGCTCTTGACTGAGGGCCTCCGTTTCCCCCTGCAGTGTAAGAATGCTGGTGACTCAGTTAGAAGCATGCTTTGAAGCTGTCCGTGTCCTTGCCATTCAGAAGCGGAGCCTGGAAGCTTCCGAATTTCTCCAGAATGCGGTTTACATTCACCTTCGGCAGGTGAGTTTATGTCCCTTTACAAGTGGAGGAATAACTGCAGTTTTCCTGGAACTTACTCACCTCTAGTCCATCTGATTTTTCTGTGCTAGGATTCAATATGGCATGCTAAAAATTCTGGAGTCAGATTGAATCCCTGATGAAGAGGATTATTTATTTTATTTCTTTATATGATAGTATTTTACTTTCAAAATTCAGAGTTTTCGGTTCTTTCAGGAATTTTTTCGGGGTTTGGAGAAACAACTTTGCTCTTACCATCTCTGTGACCTGTTGCTATATGTCTCTCACCTGTCTTCTGTCACTTGTGAGGCGGTTCCATTTGTGACCCTGTCCGGGTTGTTCAAGTTATAAAACATAAAGTCTGTAAAAGTACAGTCCCTTTAACTCCGAAGACATTCCACAAATACTCCTTAAATCTGGGTGTGGTTTTAAGAAGACAGAATCATTAGAACATGTACTTGCAGGTTGCTAGGGCAAAATCCCCAAATCAATAGTCTAGCTAAACATCTAAAATCTTTCTAATCTACCTTGGATTTGTATGGATAAGTGAAGCAGTTTGCTAAGAACTCAAGACCAGGGTTAAAATACAGGCTGGTGTAGCTCAGCAGGTCCTCCCATGCTGATGCTCTGCCAGAGGGCGTGGCCAAGGGGAGAGGTCGGGTCCTCCCCTCCCTGAGCTGATAGCTTCATGGCAAAGACCTTCACCAGGTGAAGAACTTGGAGTTTCTTCTAAGAAAAGTGGGTTTGAAAAGAGTCCTAAAAGCACGGGAGTGACACAATCCCATTTGTCTCAAGTAGGGGAGAGTGGCTGTGGGGCCACTTGGGAGACTCGTGAGTCCAGGTGGCACTGTAGGTGGCTTCCACTTGAGCAGTGGGACGGTCAGTGGGTAAAAGTGAACAGATTGAAGGCATGTTTAGATGGTAAAAAGAAATAGATGAATGCTGTCTGTGAAGGTAGGATGGAATAAGGCCCAGGTTTCTGGGTGGATTAATGAGATAAATGATGGTCGTGCTGTGCTCTGAGGAGGGAAACTGCAGAGGGAGTTCTGGGGGGAAACTGATGAGTTCAGCTGTGGGTAAAGTGAAAGGCTGTTAGATGTGTGGTTTGGGAGCTCAGGTGAGAGCCAGTAGTGAGTAGGGTGAGGGGAGAGAGACTTTCAAATCATTTTGTCTTGTGAACATACAAATAAGGATGAGCAATGACATGCAAAACACCTCTAAATTCTAGATTTAAAACCCAGTAAAATTTTGCTTTATTGACTGCAGAGGTTCTTAATTTTTTTAATAGAAATAAAATGAATAGAAACAAAATAGTGGAGTTAATGAACATCTTAGAGTTGATGTGTATCCTTGTATGTATTTTGATACCTCATCTGTTTATAACCATAATCTACAAAAAGTTAACTTGCTTAGCATAAGAGTTAAACAAAGAGACGTGACACACACTGTTGGGGATTGAAGATGATCTTCTTGGGCAAATTATGTCTCCTCTCTGTGCCTTAGTTGCATCTTCTGTGACTGCCCCCGGGCCCCTCATCACAGCTGATTTCCTAGACTTGATGTTGGGAGGGAGGCTGCTGAAGGGAGTAAGAAGTGGCAACTGCTAGGGATACTGAAGAGAGAGACAAAACAAATTAAAGCCGATAAACTGAGTAAAAATACCCTCAAAAGAGAAAGAGTCCCGCAGTGTTTTGAGCCACTTAGCGTAAGGGAAACAAAACCACGTGGACCCAAAGCTCTTGAGCATGTGAGTTTTGTGGGTGGGAGGGTGTCATCAGAAAAGTGTTGAGAAAAGGCCTTTTGGTTTCCCTTGACGTTTCCAGTAAGGATGGGGAGCAGGAGCGAAAACACCCCTCTTCACAGTGGAAGCTGCTGGTTTGTGCGAAACTGACCAAAGGTTGGAAACCAGTCATCAGCGTTGCTGGCAAGTGAAGAGACTTCTGGATTGGGTGGGGCACTTGCTGTGACTTCCAGGTGACCTGCTGGCTGGGGGCTGTGAGGCGGGCAGTAGGTTTGCAGGGTGACCTGGACATAATCCCTGGCTCTGAGGCTGCTGCTCTGACTAGCAGACCTGGGCACCCGCAGCCCTAATGGGGCAGCTCGGGATGTGGACTGGGACACCTGCCATGCTGAGGGCGAGAAGAGGGCTCCCCTGAGGGGGTGTCCCTGTGGAGAGTGGGAACATCCTCCTGAAGGGGAGGAAGAGCCTCTGAGCAGGGTGCTGGATGCACAGGCAAGACCAGCCTGAGCACAGAGGGTTTGGGAAGCCGGAAGTCATACAGTGGCCCGAGCAGCCTTGTTCCTGAGAAACTGGAGGGAAAAGATGCTGAAAAGGCAGGCTAGGGTCAGACACTGTGGTGCGTCCTGTGTGACAGGAAAGGACTGGTCAGGCAGGCACGAGAGAACCCTGTAGGCGTCCCAGCTGGGGCGTCATGATGGAGGGAGGAGCAGAGTTATAGACTCTGCCACTTATAGCTGTGTGAATTTGAGCAATATCACCCCACCTCTCTCTAAATATATCTTCATCTGTAAAGTGACAGAGTGACAAGCTCGTGTCATCTGAAGGCTTAGTTTAGCTCTGATCCTCTTTGTCCAGTCCTGTCAGTGCTGCCCTGCAAGGTTCTGCAGTGGCTGCGCTTACCCTGAGATGGGAGGGCGTAGAGGGACATTGTAGTGCCCGAGAGCAGGAAGGGGTTGCTTTAAAAGCAGACATGTAGCCGCCTGCAGCTGCAGACTTGCAGGCAGTTTGGTTGATGGTCGTGGAGAGGACTTTGAAGGCCTTAGCATCGTCTTAAGACTTGTTTTCCCTTGGGGACTGGAATTGCCTTTGCAGATTAATGTTGAAGATTTGTGCTTCTGGCAAAGCTGTTTTCAGAGATGGGTATATACAGAACATATCGTATAAAGTAAAATGCTTTTATTTAAGGTGTGGGACTTTGCAGCTGTTGGGAACAGTTCTGTTGGCCTGGTCTCCACGGAGGACACTAGGGTTCAGCAGAGCTTGCTAGAGGGCAGGAAGCCCGCATTGCCACTGCAAGGTGTTCTTCCCAGTAGGGCACTATGCTGAGTTGACTCTTCTCTGAGTTTGGTTGCCAGATGAGCAGACAGCAAGGTAATGAGTTCTGGTGGGATTGTATAATGACAGGAAGAAAGAGGAACCAGTAGTTTTCAGGACTATAACACGCTTTTGGTTCCTGATCCAGTGTGCCCCATTACAGAATTGATGAGTTGTGTCTATTCTGGGACTTGATTGAAATAAACGTTCAGCCTAAAAGTTAAGAGTTATGTTTTATTTGGTGGGAGGACTCAAGCAGGGATGACAGCCTCTCAGATCACTCTGAGGGACTGCTCCCAAGAGGTATGGGAAGAGCTAGGATATACAGGAGCTTTACAACAAAGACCAGGTAGTTGGAACAATAAAATATTGCTTGTTATCTAAAGAAAGCCAGGTATCTCAAGTTCAAGTATTTAGTGCTTTTCTATGTATGGGAGGAAGCAAACATTTGGGCTCACTGAATTTATTCCTTTGACAAGCTAGCACCTAGCTTTCTAGGGCCAGTATCCTGTCCTTTCTTATTCTGAGTCTGCTCAGAGGGCACCAATGTGAGTGGCTGAGAGACTGGGCTGCAGGCCTGTCCTCGCTGGGGTATGGAAGCAGCCGCTGATGACTTGGTTTCAGCATTCTTTGTTTACTGACATGGTTGCAGTATTTTCATTCACATTGTCATATTTTCATTCACAGTGCTCCCCCTTGGCCCTAAATTCGACCAAAATTTTGAGAGACATTTCATGACCAATTTTGTCCCACGGTGCTAGGATGGCTCATTCCTAGTTCAGGTGAAGAATCTTCTGAGATGCCATTCAAGGTGTTAGGTTTTTATCAGGCCCTGTTGATCTAAAAGTTCTCTGGATCGCCTGTCTTACTAATCTATTATAATACAGGAAGTGTTTGCCATTCTTTTCTCATTCCCATACCTCGAATCACACTATTACAATTATTTTATTCAGAGTTATAAATATTATCTATTCCTTCAAGATATTTAGCCATCATCAATATTGTTTTAGGCCTAGTTACACATTGGGAAATGTAACAGACAGCAGTTTTATAAAATAGACAGGCTATAAGTAATACAGCTAGTAACGTTAATAAAGCCATGAGTGAGAATTTAATGGTTGAGATGTTATATATTTGGGTTAAAGTTTTGCTTGTGTTTCTGATTGAGCTTCAGTGATCTTATGAGAAATTTCATATTTATGGTCAGGGTCAGAGCAGGTATTAATTGGCCAGGTGAAGTCTCCCACCTTGTAAGATCAACAGTGGCCTAAACAGAACTATAATTTCATTTAGAGAAAATTTTCTGAAGGCTATCTAGTTAGAGCCTTAGAATAGGGAAACCCACCAAGGTAACACAGAAGTACTAGACATAGGTAATTTACCATAAACTTAACAATTGGAGTGCTTCATAATCAAAGGTAGGAGAAATTATTAAAGTAATTATCAAAGTATCAGGCCTGGTCCGGTGTCTTGGGTCAGCTGTCTACCTCAGTTGTCATCTTCTTCTCATCCTGGCCTGGTAGCTTTTTCTTCATTTGGGCATTATTTTAAGGTGAGCAGTGCTCTATAGGCCAGTGCACTGCAGGGGCTCATTCTGACAGGAAATGAATCCAAATGTCCGTTTCCTTCAGCTTTGGTGTGTATGGTCTAGTTAAGAGTACCTGATAAAGGGTCTTTCCATTCAGTTTGGAGACAGTTCTTTAAGTCATGACTGTTCCAGTATGTATGATCCCCTGGCTGCAGGTCATGTGGCATTGGAACTTTACCCAAGGATAGATTACTGAGCTTCAGAAACAAATCTAGAGTACCCTTTTCATAATTCAATTAAACTGTACAGCAATGTGACATAACAGCAAGGAATGATCTGGGAAGTATCTTAGTAAACATAGACCTCAATTAACAAAACTAGAATTTAACATCCACTAAAATATAATCTTTTTCTCTCTGAAGTTACCCTCATTTTTCTCAAATATAGACAAATCAAGATTAATTTGTTTACAACTTAAGTCTGATTATTTGATCATATAGGAGTTTTTAAATTGGCTGTGTTGGAACTTTTAATAAGGAGTCTCAGGGTAGAATGTTAATAAGGTTTTCTAAGGCCAGGAAAGCCACGTCAAGAGCTTGTCATGGATTTCTGCCTTACAGATTCAGGTAAATTCTTTTCTCTTTAAAATCCTTAAAATACATTGAGATTCCTATATCTGTTAGGAGATGATCTTCCTAATTTGTCTGATAGAGCCACTGGGGACCTAAGAGTTTTTAGTCTCTTGAGGGATCAGATAGAGAGAAAAGATAACTGTTCCAAGTCTGCTTGCATTGGTATAATTTATCAAATTGCTGTGAATCATAACTAGCTTAAGGAGAAGAGTTTCTTTATGTATGGGAAACAGCTTAAAAGCCAGTAGTATTTCAGACAAAATCAAAAATTATAACCTTATTCATCTTTTTACTCAGTCCCATGTAACTAATTCTTTTAATCAGAGTTTTCATTAGAACTTTAAAATTTCTTACCCAGTTTAGTTCAGTGCTATAGTTTGAAATTTACTAGAAACCAGTAAATCTCCTTGAAATGAAAGCATTTTGCAAAATCATCAGAAGAAAACAATTAACTGTCTATAAATGACAAAAGATTTAAAAGCATAAGCATAAGGTTAAACACCGTTACACTATATTCGATAAAGAAACCTGGTCACAATAACCAGAATTATGACTGGTAACATTTCAGATATACCAGAATTTTAGGGAGTCCATATAATTTCTAGAATATCTATATTAATAATATTTTCTCATATAATATAACCTAGGAAGATTTATTATTCATTTGACAATACCATTATACTTAACATGCCAAAAGAAACTTACTTGTTTAAAAATCTCTCTTTGGGATGATTCAGGAGCCCTCTGTAGCATCCCAAACTAAACTGGAGATTAAAAGGACTTTAATTAAAAATTAATATTTGGGGAGCTTGTTCAAAGATTTCAAAACACTTCATCAGATAAACATATAGATCAATGTAAAGTAGTACTTATTCATTATCAAGAAAATACATCAAATGTGAAGTCAGAACAGATCAGTTATGTGGTATAAGAAGTTGTACAATTTGTTACTGAAGGTGGATTAACATTTTAAGAAAATTTTGTCCTCTTAACAGAAAGAAAACCAATTCTAGTCTTGTACCGGATTACTTCTAAGATTCATTTACTTTGCCCAATTTGATTCTAAACTTAATTAATTCCGACCATGTACAAAACTCTTTCCTCAGGGTTCCTCTTCTGCAAGTTTTCCACAGCTTTCTATACTCATATTAGTTTGTCCCTTATTTTCTCTTCCATTCAGAAGTAACCAGTATCAGTACAAAGTCACTATTTTTCATTAACAAAATATAATTCCATTCCTTATATCTTCCTTTCACATTTATCTTACTTTCCTAGGATACTGAGATCTTTCCCTTAATTATAGAGAATATTTCAGGGTGGCACCAACCATTAATTAATAATTCTAAACACCTTAATTTCTCTGTAAGAGGAAGTTAAATGTTAAGTAATTCATATTTCAATCTTATTTTATCTGAAAATGGAATAGGTATTTAATAAAATCCTATCATTTAACTTAATTTAGCACAACTCTAGAATTTAAAGATATCAAACATTTAGAGATTATCTTAAGCATACATTTTAAAAATATATTTTAAAGAATTTACCCAAAATTCTCATCTCATTTGCATTTAATTTACTTAAAATTTTACCACACCACTTTACTATTATTTTTTTTTGACAAATCTGCAACAGATATAACAGTATCTTATTTGAGTTTCATTAAACCTAGGTACAGTAAATGTATTATCCTTAATACTGGTGACTTTAAAGATGTCTATATTAATTAGAACATACTTAAACTAAACTTAATATCAAATATTAACTTAATATTGAATATTTTCCAGTTCACGTGAACCTGAAGGTAAATTTGGTCAGTTTTTCTTTTAAAAATACTTAATTTGTAAGCTCTTATTTTTTATGTCAATTAAGCACAGCCCTTTGACTTTGTCTTTTTTTTCTTTTTAGCTGTAGAAATATCTCACATCTATAATGTGTACCCCGCCTTATAAACAGACAAAAGCTAGAGATCTCATAACTTCACTTTAAAACTTACCTATGAGATAGGTATAATAATAGTTGAAGTAAGCTAAGTTTGCTTGCTCAAATCACTAAGGCTTACTATTTATGAAACAGACATTTAAGATTTTTTGACAAAGTCTGAAAGACTCGTCAGAGTTCTGAGTTCTAAAATGCCAAAAATTTCTTTGGCCTTAAGTTTTATCTCGTTGAGCTAATTAGGCTCAGTCCTAGGTCGTTGTTTGCTGTATTTAAATTTCTGATCTGCAAGACAAAGACACACGCTTCCTGTTCCCCAGAGAACTGCTCTGTCACGCAGGCCCAATTGTATCTCCTTAATTGGCCTTTTTGTATCAGTGAGAAAAGCTGTAAACAAAGAATTCCAAGTTTTAAAACTAAGGGTTTTTTATCTTGTCTTCTAAAGCTTGCATAAGGCATTTAGTAAGGTCTCTTTTCTTTGAGTTATAAGTTAAACCCAGGGAAAACCTCTTATTAAATTTTTTTATTAGCCACTGAATGTTATTTTTTAGTTTTACGTTATATTGGACAGCTCATGTAACTGTATTGGTTTCCTTTACTTTGTTCAATTAATGTTTTCTGAGGGACAGATATGTACCCAGCCTTATAATACCAAGAAGGGGAAGCGTTTTTCCATTGAAATATATCTATCCCACAACATAGTTAAACAAAGGTTTTATATAAAGCCCATTTAAATATACCAATTTATACAAATATTCATCTCAATTTTATTAAATTTTATACTTTAATTTTAATATTTATTAGGTTTAATCAATAATTCTTATTTCTAGGAGTGACAGAAGCCTTTTTTTTCTTTTTTCCTGCATTGTATCTAATTTTATAGAAAAGGCTCTGGAATCCCAAAGTTTGAGCCAAAGAGCATAGGCCCTTCTCAATTTTTAATTTGATTAATTGGTCTGTTGTCCCAATCATTGATCAAGTATCCCAGTCTCTCTCTCTCCCTCTCTCTCTCTCTCTCTCTCTCTCTCTCTCTCTCTCTCTCTCTCTCTCTATATATATATATATATATATATATATACATATATTTTAAACTGTGGTAAGTAAAACGGACTTGTTTGAACTTTAATGTTGGGGGGGCAGTAGGTGATCTCTTTGGCCGTGTTTTTTTTTTTTTTTGGCCCTTTTTTTTTTTAAATTTACGTAGTTTAGTATCAAAACCTAGTATCTAAATCTAAAAATGTCCATTTTATTTATCTCATTCAAAATAACAATATAAAAATATTTATCCATTTGAGATAAGCCCCTTATCTTTTTTTGTTGTTGTTGTTAAGAAAAAAATCGACATTTTTACAGTCCTTTTTCCAGTTATTCAACCTAGTTAACATTAATTATTCTAAGGTTTTTTTAGCATTTCTAAAACCATTGATGGGAAAGGAAAAACACAAATGTAGCTTTTCAAACCATTTTTTTTTAAACTAAGTTTTTAGGTTAAACATTAGATATACTTTTCTACTTTTAAACTTGATTTTAATAGGTACCTATAAAATAGCTGTTTATAATGAGAGCTCTTTCAACTTTCACCAACTTAAAAGTTTTTTCCAAATTGAAGGATCCATCATATGGCCATCAATTAATATATATAGTTATTTTAAATGAATAAGATGAAGAGGCATTTCCACATGAGTGTGGGGGTGTTGCCTAAATAAAATTCTAAAGTTTACTCTACAAAAGCTAAAGGCCTTTGTGGTCCAGGCTGATGCAACAAAGTTTAAGATGGCAAAATGCCTGAAAATTGGTACCATCAAAAGATTGTTGAGAATCCCAATTTATTTGCGTGGCCACCGTATGTACACAATACTTGTACCTTTTGTATGGCAGAGACCAAGTTTTCCTTTAAAAAAAAAGGAAACACATATATACATATATACACACAGATAAAACACCCAGAGAAAGGTAAAACGATTACGTTTCAAGGACACAGGGAGAGAAATCCAAGTTCATCCTAAAGGGGTTTTTGTTTTTATAAGTTCAGAATTCCAAAAAATGTTTTTATCAGGCCTGGTTAGTTACTTTCAGAGTGAGATTTATTTTTCTAATTCCCAATTAAAGTTGTAAGTTTTGTACGTATATAAACCTGGCTGGGATATTAGTTGGAGGCTTGCAATCTGTCATTTCTTTTTCTTTTCTTTTCTTTCTTTTTTTTTTTTTTTTTAAGTTCTATTCCCCATTCTAAGATCGGGTTCTCAGAAAAAAATTGCTAGTACGTTTTCCCGCAGGGACAACTCTATGGCATGAAGTCTTTGCCTCTACCACACCTGCAAGTTTCTCTGTCACCCAAGAAAGCTGTTACCAGCCAGGAGGAGGGTCCCATTTTTGGAGTTTAAATGTTCCTCATAAGAATTTTACTTTTATCCCGAAAAATTCAATGGAGGTTACCAAATTGAGGAAAGCATTAGACCAGCCTCTTACCTAACCACTCAGTCCTGAACCCAGTGTCTTTCAACTTGGACCAACTCGGAAAGTCTCCACTGGGTATGTATTTTCCTGGTATCTTTCCACCAGCCCCACCTCGGACGTCTCCTCAAGGTGGGTATTTCCTGTTATCTTTCAAAGAGGCCCCACCCAGTATGTCTCCACTGGGTGGGTAATTTCCCAAAGTCTCTTTCAACTGGAGGGCCAGGTACCTGGGTAGATCATCAACCAATATGGGAGATCCGAGAACCAGGAGAGACAAACCCAAATTCATCTCGACTCCCCGAGGATGCGGATGGGTATAAAGGGCCACTGCTGGTACCAAGGCTTCAGTTACTCGGAGAGTTCAGGTGGAGAGAAGTCTGCTCTGGGTCCCTTCATGGTGTCCAAAACTGTTGACTGAAATACATGTGCAGCCTAAAAGTTAAGAGTTATGTTTTATTTGGTGGGAGGACTCTAGCCGGGATGACAGCCTCTCAGATCGCTCAGAGGGACTGTTCCCAAGAGGTTGAGGAAGAGCTAGGATATATAGGAGCTTTACAACAAAGACCAGGTAGTTGGAACAATAAAAGATTGCTTGTTATCTAAAGAAAGCCAGGTATCTCAAGTTCAAGCACTTAGTGCTTTTCTATGTACGGGAGGAAGCAAACATTTGGGCTCACTGAATTCATTCTTAAGACAAGCACCTAGCTATCTAGGGCCAGTATCCTGTCCTTTCTTATTCTGAGTCTGCTCAGAGGGCGCCATTGTGAATGGCTACAGAGGCTGAGCTGCAGGCCTGTCCTCGCTGGGGTGCGGTGGCAGCCTCTGATGACTTGGTTTCATCATTCTTTGTTTACTGACATGGTTGCAGTATTTTCATTCACATTGTAGTATTTTCGTTCACAAACTGATTATGGATAATCTGGAACCTTGGAAAGGAACCGAGATGGAATTACTGCAGGTACCTTGTACTTTAATAAGCCATGTTCAAACATAAACACGGAGAAAGCATACAAAAGGGTTTGGTTGTGTAGGGAAGGGTTTCTGCACATTACAGGAGAAGGAAAGGCAGAATTCCTCTTTTTTGTGGGCAGGGACGTGAGTCCACTTTTCTGTAGTGGTTTCTGAGGAAAGTTTATGGTAATTAACCAACATTGACAAACAGTGGCGCACATTGCATTTAAGAGCTGGCTGGCTGCAAACTTGTATATTGGACAGGTGGATTTCATAGGCAAGTGGTCAGGTGGATGGGAGAGAGATGGAGCCCAGGTCTGGGCACAGATTCAGGTTTAAATAGCCATTTCCTCACCATAGGGCCTTGGACTAGAATGTAACCTCCTTTAAAATGGTGAATCTGTGAAATGGGCATGATGATATTCGTTTCTTCCTGGGTTTGTTGTAAGTTGTAAACAGTATTATAACACACATGAAGCATTTAACACAGTGGCACTTAGCAGTGTCCACTGTGTGCGGCCATCCTGCTTGGCGTGTGTCAAAGTCGTAAAGGCAGCATGTGTCTGTTGAGGACGCACTGATAACCCCTTGAATAGGTTGTGAATTTGGTGATTTCCTTTAATCCTTGTAACTCTGTGTGCCATGGGCAGTTATTTTCATGGACAGATGAGAAATCTCAGGGTAAAGAAGACTGTGTAATTTGCCCAAACTCAGACCATAATTTTGGGTGCAGGGGCCTCAGTTCAGCATGGGCCCCTGGGCCTTCTGTCCTCTCCATTCAGCACCAGATCCAGACGTGGGATCGGCTGTCTCCCAGCCCAGAATATCCAGCAGGCAGCAAGACACACCTGGACCTGTGCTGCTTGAGCAAAATCTCCAGAGGGGAGGCAGGTACTAAAGGGATAAACATAAAAACAGATGACTGCAAACTGTGACCAGCTCTGAGAAGGAAAGGAACACGTCTCGCCGTGCAGAGCTGAGAGCTTTCCCATCAGGGCTGCTCTGGAGGCGTTCATCTCAGCTCAACAAGCTCTGTTGCTGCACCAAGGCAGGAAGGCAGGGAGTGTGTGACCAGGTAGATGGGGCCTCATTGATCATATCCATTCCCCATTAAGTGGCAGTTGTCACGGGCACTTACCTAGTAAACAGATGTCAGCCATAATCATCACGCACTTTGCTCGGTAGTTTTATTAGCCCCACCTTTGAGATGAGGTCATTGAAGCTGGGGAGTTTGCTGCATGCCCGTGATTACCTTGGAAATATCCCCACTGGTCTTTTAACCTAGACTGGTGAGGCTGTCATATCTCAGCCCTGTTAACGGCATCGAGTAGCTTCTCCCAAGTGGCCCAAGTGACTGACATTGATTTTCTTAATTCGTAGGAAATGGTATGTGACAATAACAGGAAAACGTAGTAAGAAATTGTTTGGAAAACTAGAAAAAAATCCAATTCTTCCCCAGCTGGGGAAGTGTACCCAGTGTCACTCACCCCACTCACTGCCTGGCATCTCCTCCCTGCCGACTCCGTGTTCAGAAGCCACTCTGAGCCTTTGAAGAACATTTTGCCTCATGACACTGTTGACTAGGACCTGCGACTTCTCTGTCCCTGGTTAAGTCTCTTTTCAAAGCCATTTTAAATTTTATGCAGTCTCCTCCGCTCAGATGTAAGAATAGCCTCTTTAAACTTCTTGATGCAGCTCCTTAATGAAGATCTTGTGAGGGAAACCTAGCCAAAACCTGGGGTGTATGCACATAGTGACTGTAACCTCAGCACTTTGTGAAGTTCAGAATCAGAGGGGTGGGAGACTCAGGAAAGGGTATTTTAAGGTAGCAAGTGGAAAGTGAAAGGACGCAGGCTGTGTGAGACTGAAACATCTCGGTCCCAGCCAGCAAGGCACCTGCGTTCAGGATGGTGTGTGGGGAGTGCAGAGTTCTCACAAAGAAAGAAGTGGCGGGATGGGAGGGAGGACATTTAGGTTCTTTACTGGGGAAGGAAAAAGTGGGCTGAACATTTCCTGGTTGAAAAAGAGGACTGTGACATGATGTGCTTGTATTTTGGAGAGAAGGGTTTTGTGGGGACAGGCCTAGGGAGAATGCTCTCTGGCTGGGGAGTCAGCACAACAGGGAACCACAGAGAACCAGGCTGACCTCAGGGCCCCTGCTGGGGGAGGGGCTGACCACTAATTCGAGCCCTGGGGTCTGCTTCTTTCCCTTAGCTGGGGCCTTAGAGCTCCCTTCACAACCCAGTCCTGTTGATACAAGAAAAAAAAGAACGTGGGGCATGAGAATTGCTGTGTCCCAGGCTTTGGTTGAGCCCCTGGGATGTGCCCCGCCAGATGTTGGTCCTTGGCTTTGTGCAGTAAAGGATTCAAGAGCAAGCCACTGTTGAGTAAAGGTAGATTTATTCAGATAGATACATTGAAAGGCAAGAGAAAGGCCACGGGGTTTGGGGGATGGATACTCAGATTAAAAGTAGGTACAGACTCTGCAGACAGAGTGTGGGCCTTCTCTGAAGAGGGAGAGAGAGGGGTTACCACTAGGCGGTGCTGTGTTGCTGGTTTTCAAAGGCTTGGTAGTTTCATATGCTAATAAGTAGGACCAGCCTAAGGGGATGGGGCTGGGATTCCCAGGGAATTGGCCATTTCCCACCCTTTGACCTTTTGTAGCTAGCCTTGGGACTGCCATGGTGACTGTGGGCGTGTTATTTACCATGTTTCTATTACAATGGGTGTATAATGAAGCTCAAGATCTGCTAGAACTTAAATCTCTTCATCCTGAGCCTCAAGGCCTACTGGGGGTTGAATCCTTCACAATTTTGATGTTAATTGCTGTGGCCTTCCTTGAATGGCTGTGCTCAGCCCCCTTCCATCCTGTCTCACTGTGATGACACAGAGAGAGCAAAGGCCGGGCCCTGGCTGTGCTCCTGCATTTAACATGTGTAGGGGTGGGGTGGGCTGAGGATGACTCTGGGTGGTGAGAAGGATGTTTCAGATTTTTCCACGTTGGAAATGGGGACCTGCCAGCAGCCACCGCAGATTTATCTCACGGGCTTTATGGCTTCTGTTACTCAAATTTTTCTATTTTTCTTTTTTTTTTTTTAATGTATTTAATCTAAATTTAATATCAGGTATTTTTAGGAAAGAAATTTCTCTTTTTCTTTTCTTTGGGGCTCTTTTGGGGGGTAGGTAATTAGGTGTATCTATCTGTTAGTGGAGGCCCTGGGGCTTGAACCCAGGACCCAGTGCACACTAAGCACACGCTCTACCACTGAGCTCTACCACCCGCCCCATCATCTATTTCTTTTTGCTTTACCTGCCAAGAATCTTAGAGATGAATTTCTAGTCGGCCTTTAACACTTAACCTGACTTCATGGCATCCATTTTTATGACTTTGCCTCCCCCTTGTTTCAATCAAGTATTGAATCTCAGTTTTCTCTTCACTGTCACTTTTGTCTTTTTGTTGTTATGTTTGTTAAGCTGTGTTTAAAAAATTGTTTAATTTCTCTTTTAGCAGGAGGCTGAAAGTAAATATGTAAACAAACATCACACTTAAATGCTGTTATACATTTTAAGCTGTTTAGTAGTTACTTAAAAACCAAAATGAATATTAAAGTGATAACATTTTTAAATTATTTTTTAATTTTTTATAAAGTTATAGCTGAATTACAATATTATGTAAGTTTCAGGTGTACAATAGATGCTCCATTTATAGTTATTGTAAAACATTGGCTGTATTCCCTGTGTTATAAGATACATCCCTGTAGCATGATTATGTTACATGTAGCAGTTTGTATAAGAAAGTTGGGTAACACAGAGTCTGGGGGGTGGCTGTGTCTGACCCAGGTTCACGGTCACCCTGCCTGTCAGAGCCCAGGCCCTCACTCCTGTCTGCAGGGGAGCGAGTGGAGGCAGCTCTCATCAGCGCTGGCACCACCCACTGAGTGGTAGTGACAGCAGTGACTGTGGACATGCAAAGTGTTGTTCCAGGAGCTTTACATGCATTTCTGCATTTAATAATTTAAACTCTCCTGTGAGGAATCGTTTTATGTTTTTAATGAATAATACACATTTTTATTTTGATAGACTTCAAACCTCCGGAAAACTTACAGGAGTAGTACAATGAACACTTAGATATAGTTCACCTAAAAGGGCAGTATTTGCCATTTTGTGTCTGGCTTATTTTAGCATACAGTTTCAAGGTTCATCCATATTGTAGCCTGAATCAGTAATTTATTCTTTTGGTTTAATAATATCCTTTTTCTTTTTTTTTTTTTTGGTCTATTTAAAAAATATATTCATTGAAGTCTAGTCAGTTTATAATGTTGCATCAGTTTCTTGTGTACAGCAGAACACTTCAGTTATATAGGAACATACATGTATTCATTTTCATATTCTTTTTCAACATAAGTTACTATAAGATATTAAATATATTTCCCTGTGCTATACAGTATAAATTTGCTGTTTATTCTATACATAGTATCTGCAAATTTTGAACTCCCAATTTATCGCTTCCCACACCTTCTCCCCTTAGGTAACCATAGTTTGCTTTCTATGTCTCTGTGTCTGTTTCCGTTCTGTAGATAAGTTTGTCTTTTTTTGTTTTGTTGTTTGTTTTTTTTTTTTTTTCCACAATGGCTCCACCAAACTTCATTCGCACCACAGTGTAGGAGGGTTCCCTTTTCTCCACAGCCTCTCCAGCATTTATTGTTTGTGAACGTCTGAATGATGGCTCTTCTGACTGCTGTGAGGTGATACTTGATTGTAGTTTTGATTTGCATTTCTCTGATAATGATATTGAGCATCTTTTCATGTGCCTATTGGCCATTTGTATGTTTTCATTGGAGAAATGTTTGTTTAGGTCTTCTGCCCATTTTTGGATTGAATTGTTTGTTTTTCTTTCTTATTAAGTGTAAAAGCTGTTTATATATTCTGGGAATATAGCCCTTGTCAGTCTCATTTATTGCAAATATTTTCTCCCATTCCACAGGTTGTCTTTTTGTTTTGCTTATTGTTTCCTTTGCTGTGCAAAAGCTTGTAAGTTTAATTAGATCCCACTTGTATATTTTTGCTTGTATTTATATTGCTTGAGTAGACTGCTCTAGGAGAATATTGCTGAGATAGATGTCAGATGTTTTGCCTATGTTTTCTTCTAAGAGGTTTATAGTGTCTTGTCTACATGTTTAAGTCTTTAAGCAATTTTGAATTTATTTTTGTGTATGCTATGAGGGAGTAGCCTAACTTAATTGATTTACATGCAGCTGTCCAGTTTTCTCTACACAATTTGCTGAAGAGGCTGTCTTTACTCCATTGTATGTTCTCACCTCCTTTGTCAAAGATTCAATGACCAAAAGTTTGTGGGACTATTCTTGAAAATTTTGTTTATCCATTCATTGATGGATGGATATTGTTTGTAACTTTTCACTACTCTTAATGATACTGCTATGATTATTGATGTGCAAGTTTTTCTGAGACTTTGTTTTCATTCTGTTGGCTGTACAGTTGGCCTGCCATATCCGTGGTTTCCACTTCATGGATCCAGATGGCTGATTGTAAAGGGACTCGAACAACCTTGGATTATGGTATCCAGGGTTGGGGGTTCCTGAAACCAATGCCCTGAGGATACTGAGGGATGAATTTATATGTAGGAGTGGAATTGCTGAGCCATATGATAACTCCAACATTTTGAGGAAACACCAGACTTTTCCAAAGAAGCTGCACCATTATCCCTTTCCACTGGCTGCATATGAGGTTTCTCTGCCTCCTGACCGACACTTGTTATTGTCCATGTGTTGATTATAACCATCCTAGTGGGTATAAAATTGGATCTCATTTTGATTTTGATTTGGCTAGTGATGCTGGGCATCTTTTCATATGTTTATTGGCCATATGTGTATCTATTTAAATCCTTGGCAAATTTAAAAATTCGGTCGATTTTCTTTGTATTGTTCAGTTGTAAGCATTTGTTATATATCCTGGATTCTAGTTTCTTAATAGACACATGATTTGCAAAATTTTTCTACTATTTTGCAGATTGTCGTTTCACTTTACTTTTTTTAAACATCAAAACAATTTCTTTATAGGGAAGGTAATTAGATTTATTCATTTTCTTTTTTTTATTTTTTGCCAAGCATGCACTCTATCACTTGAGCTACCCACTTCCCCTTTCATTTCACTTTCTTGATGATGTCCTTTGTAACAAAAAGGTTTTAATTTTGATGAAGTCCAGTTTATCTGTTTTTTTCTTATCACTTGTGCTCTTGGTATTGTATCTAGGAAACCATAGCCTATCCTAGGAACACAAAGATTTATACTATGTCTTCTTTTAGAAAGTTTATAGGTTTAGTTTTTACGTTTCTGTCTGTGATCCATTTTGAATTAATTTTTATTTGTTATATACAATTGGGGGGTCCAGATTCCAGATTCATTCTTTTGCCTGCAGATACCCAGGTGTCCCTGCAACATTTGTTGAATAGACTATTCTTTCAATGGAGTGTTGTTGGCACCCTTGTGGAAAACTCACTGTAAATGTAAGTTTTCCCCCCTGGATTTTTTATTGTGTCTCATAGATTTATGTATCCAAACTTATCCCAGTACTATAATGACATGTGTACTATAGTTTTGTAGTAATCTTTAAAGTGAGTCCTCCAACTGTGCTCTTCTTTTTCAAGATTGTTTTGGCTGTCCTGGGTCCCTTGCAATTCCATATGAATTTTTGGATCAGTTTTTCAATTTTTGCAAAGAAGTCAGCTGGAATTTTGATAGGGATGCCACTGAATTTGCAGATCACTTTTGGGAGTCTTAACAATTTTAACAATATTATCTTCCATTCCAGGAACATGAGATGTCTTCCATATATGTAGATCTTTGAAATATTTTTTCGGTGATACTTCAAAATGTTCAATGTTCAAATCTTGTAAATTTTTATCAAATGTATCACTCATTTTATTTTTAATGCTTTTGTAAATAGAAAGGCTGAGCTTCTTAAGGCTGGGACTATATATAAATTTGTTTATTTCTAGGACACCAACACAGCAAATAAACTAGGTTTATATTTGCTACATAAATCTATCCACAACTCTTCCCACCCCCGTGTTATAAGAAACCAAGACCCAGGTGAAGGTACCTGTACACCTGTGTGGAAGTGAGAATTGAGACCCTTGGTTGGGGCACAGTGCAGATGATACTGACAGCTTATTCAGGAAGGCTTCATCTTAATTTGTTTTAAACAATCCTTTCAGTGTATATAATCAGATACATTAAGAACATGCCCTTTTGATGTGCAGAGGAGCTAAGACTATCATTTTCAAATAATTTCTAGTGAGAGTTTTGTACTTAAAACCTAATTTGCATCAATCTTTGAAGATTTATGTTTCAGAAGCTTTGACTAAAGAACACCTGTCTTTATTCAGTAACTACAAGTAAATGCTCGAACAACATGTAAGAGTTTGAGCAAACTGCCCCCGCCCCATAGTGCTTGTTGCCTGCAGCTGTAACTGGAGTCAGCGCTTACCTCTCCCAGTACGCTTGTGCTGATCTGCTCAAAGGGGTTCGTCCAACAGTTTGTCAGTAGTCTGTTGGACAAAACAACAAAACATTGATTTAAGATTGCTGGAATGGAATATATTCTTATTAATATTAAGTAAGCACATATTGAGTGCTTACTGTATGTTGGGAATTGTCCCTCAGCCTCACATGAATATTATTTCTCTTAAAAAATCACATAATTCCTTGTTATTCCCACTTTACAGATAAGGAGACTGAGGATTAGTTCCTCTCTCTTTTGGGGGGAGCTCATTATCAATGACTGGAAGTTGTAAGGAAAAAGATATTGATTCATCCGGAAAAAAACATTTTTCTGAGTCAGCATTGAAGAGGGTGACCACTGAAGACGGTGATCATTGTTCGAGTGAGAAGAGCCCCGGGTTGTACGGAGTCAGCATCCTTTTCCTGGACACGGCACGTGTAGAGCTGCGTGGTGGGTGAGGCGGCGTGGCCGTGCAGGGAATGGGGATACCGGGTCGTTGGGCTGTGCTCAGGCCCGGTGGGGATTTCTCCTAAGGGCAGTGGACCGTCATTGACAGATTTTAAGTAGGGGAGTGGGGTGCTCTCGTAGATCACTTTTGTCTTGTAGAATGCTTAGAAACATTTAGAAGGCTCGGCAGGAGGTGATGTGATAAGTCAGAGTAGGGTGGCTGCAAGGTGTAGCAGTGTTCAATTTTCAAGTGATTTTCAGTCCCAGGTTTGTGGCTCAGTAGCCGTGTCACTTTGGAAAATGCACTCAAGGAAGTGAAACAATTTATCTAATCAATTAAAGCAGTGATGTACCCACTTCCCAGGACTGTTGTGGAGATCCAGTGAGATAACATGTACACAGTGTGCAGCATGGTAACCAGCACAGAGTCAGTGCTGAGTGAGTGCCGGTGAGTACCTGGTAGGACAGGTGTGGGTGGTGGGGCTCGGTGACTGAGGAAATCTGGGCCCTGAAGGAGGGGTCCAGGCACATCTGTGAGTGATGGGCCTGAGCTGGGAGAGGAAGGGAGACCTTTCCCCCTGGGAGGAGAACCGTGAAGTCAGCTCTTTGCAGGTGGAGTTGGAGTTGCCCTTGAGACATCTAAGTGCAGTGTCATAAGCTCAAAGAGGAGGTCTGGGCCCAGGATGTGCACTTTACTATAATCTCAATCCCTGAGGACGCCGAGGTATTGATCACTGAACGTGAAGACATACTTTACAGGACAAGTGAATAGTAGTATCATCTCTGTCATCAAAGCTCACGTCTCTTTATTCATCACCCACTTTGCTAATTGGGTACTTACAGAGCTCACTTCACCGCCCTCCCCTGGGCTCAGGCTCCACAGTAAAGACCTGGTGAGCCTCCATCTTTTCCAGAAGAAGACACATTTAGCTGGTAGCTTTCTATACCTTGCCAGACTTAGAATTTTAATTTGTTGTTTTAATTCTATTTTCTGTTGGCCATCTCCTGACAGGAGAGGAGTTTTACTTCATGGTTATGTTTCAATTAGCTGTTACTGAGAATTTCTGATCTGATCCATAGTGTATGTATTCTTTTAAATTTGTAGAGTACTTATCATTTTTCTGTCTTTGCCCTTTAATTTTGTTTGCCCCTTCAAGTTTCTATCCTATTTGGGGCCTTATTTTTTTTTAATGAAAAAATGTCTGTTAGCAGTTAAGAAAACAAAAGCAAAGAAAAAATGTACATGATACCTAAATTTAGAAAATATCTAGTGTGTTTTATCTCTCTGCAATGGAGGGTTCTAGAAACTCGTGAAAACCTTCATTACACAAGTTCCTTAAAATGCTGATTAAGAAATAAAACCTTCCTTCCTCATCTTACAAGCTGCACAGCTAATTGTCAAGAAAGTGAGGGGAAATCCTCAGAAGCCAAGACAAACCAGAAAGCAGGGATTCTGGGACATACATGAACATTAGAAGCCCTGGGGTGCCTGTTGGCTGCTGAAGTGAGTTTCAGTTGCCCTGAGAGGTGGGCAGGAGGTGAGCCCCAGGCCTCTCACACTGGGAGGTGAATGGCTGATCCTATGTAAGGCCAAGCCCATCCTGAGAAGTCTGCTTTACTAAAGGGTGAATTAGAAAGAAAGAAAAAAAATTACTCAAGGCAAGAAAGTAAGGAAATTCAATTTTTTGGAAGAGAGGAAAAATAACAAATCGAAAGTAAGGATTTAGTTTGAATCTGTTCTGGCATGAGAGTGACCACAAACTCCTGGCAGAAAATCACAGCTCCTCCTGGAATGAGAAGTTGTGTTTTGAATGAATCAGTGGACATCCATTCCGAAAAAGACTTCCAGAGTCTTCTGGATCAAGATACTGGACCCAAACACCTCTCTTCCAAGGTCTCATTTAAATAACCAGAAAGGTTTTAAAGGAAAGAAGCCATAATCATAGTTCTATTTATTGACATTACTATATGCTAGGAATTCAGAGGTGACTATGGAGTTGTCTCCTTTTTTATGGATTTACTTTCTGTTTGACATAGTTGGGGAGCTGGGTGGAGGGAGGTGTTTGTTGCAATTAGCCAGGAGAGGAAATTAAGAAAGCAGTGAAGGGTGGGTGACATTTTTAGCTGAGGGCAGTCCTGTTCAGTTGGCTTTTAATTGCAGGCTCAATGAGTTGTCACTGGAGGGAATAGATCTTATGGAGGATGGACTTAATTCAGGCCTCTTCAGAATGGACAAGTGAACCTGGAGAAAGACAGTCAAATCTGTGCAGACATTGAAGTTCACTTGAACGTGCTGTATCCCTGAGCCAAATATCGGACAAGTCGAAAGCACTTCTTGAGGACAGAGGTGTGGTTTTTAAGGTTCTCCAAGAATGAATCCCAGGGAACCGGGATGGCCAGTTGTCAAACTGTGACTTTGCTCTTTGGACGGTGTGCCCACCAAGGGTATTGGCCGTTATAGTTTTCATTTCTATTTTATGCATGTTAGGTGATGGGGTCGTGGGCACAAGCGTTTGACACCTTGTCGAGGTGACTTTGGTAACTGCCTAGAAGCGCGGGCACAGCTGCGGCTGCGTCATACATCTTGCCGCCCATCCTGTTCCGCGGCTCCGTGATCACGGCACAGTGGTTCCTTGTTGACCTGTCCGTCTCCTCTTTGACATTGTAACCCAACAAAAGACCAGAGTGTATTAGCTTGGCTTTGTTCTTTTCCATCCTGCTCTTCGAATAATAATGACTGATAGTGAACCCAGTTATGTTAGCAGAGGTTTACAAGTAGGATTCTCAGTACAAACCTTGTAATCCCCCCTTTCTGATCTAGAGAAGAAAGTTACATTCTTTCGAAATTGTTTTGATGCACTTATGTGTGAAATTGTTGTAAGTTTCAATATGTATTTCCTCTCTGAATCATCATGGCTAGAGATGAATATGGGTAGACGTGGAATGTGTTTTCTGTATTTGAACTGTATCGTTCCCTAAATTCTCCCCAGCTTTTTAAAGTCATCACCGGAGTGTTACCTCCAGAGTGTCCCAAAGCATCCACCACTGCCTGTTCTTCAGACACTGTGACTTTCCATGTTGGAGAAGGCTGCTTGTGCTGAGGCCTTCTCTGTCATATCTCTGGCTGGCTGATGTGGGCTTAGCACCCAAGACTTGGCAGACAGCAACTAACCACGATCACGTCCATTTTGGAACACTCATGGAGGATTTTAGATCCATGCTAGTGGCATACGTTATTTCATTTATTTTTCCCAACAATCATAATTAGATTTTATCACCTATATTAATAAGGAAACTGTCAAAGCGAGTGACGTGCAGACTTTGGACTGGAACACGTGTCTTTCTGATTACTGTCTCTGTTCCCTCCCTGGCCTTTCCTTCCGGATGGCCAGGAGACTTTTCCTCTGTCTTGAGTTTCCTGCTGATGTTACCACTCTCTTAGTTTCTAGGAGAAGAAAACAAGTCTAAACTTATTTTCCAGTTGGAAATGGAATGGAGAGTGAACGTTGGAAGCCGGGAGAATCTGTCCTGTGATGAAGTGGTCTCTGAGCCACTTCCACTGGGACGTCACGTCACTGTCTGGGCCCCGTGATTAACCTGTGCATAGGTGACAGTGCAGATGTGCCGAGCAGTCCTCCCGGACAGGGCAGTGGGTTGAAAATGAGTTTGGGGATTTGGTTTCATTTCATAGGTTCCTGAGGGTCTTGGCCTGGCACTTCAAGTGGGAGCATTCCCTGTCCCACAGACTCATGCTCTGGGCCCGTGCAGACCTGACGTGGCCTCAGCCTGAGTCTCAGGGCCCGTGGTGAAGCGGAGCATTTTAGTCCAGGTTCTACTGGAGGCTCTGACAATTCTGTGTCGTGGGACTTTGTCCAGGATGATAATAATTCCTCACCGAGTTTCAGATTTCCTTGCCTGTGAGCTGGGGTAGTAATAGTTTCTGAGATGATTGTAATGATTCAGTAATGGGCGCAGCGTGTGCTGGCAGGTAGCTGGTGCTTAAGGAGCAGAAGTCGCAGTCACTCTGTCAGCCTCTCACTGTGTGCTCTGTGCTTTGAGAAATTGTGTGTTTGGTGAAAGTCCTGCCCAAACCCTAGGGTCTAGATGAACTGTTGTTACTTTACTTTCCCTTCCATTTCCTCCTTCCCTTCTCTGCATCTCATGTGTAGGTAGCAGATTCGTATGTTTCTGGGAATATGGGCCTTTCTAGTAAAAGAACATGCTGAACGTTGAGAAGTGGGGCCTGGAGGGGGTCTGGAGCGTCTGCACAGCACTGCTTCAATGCTTTTCTGCATCAGGTCCCGTCAGTGCACGAAGTCAGCCTTCGTCTTCCTTCCTGTGTCATCAGGTCTTTGTTTTATGGGAAAACTTTTTTACGTATCTTTTTTCACTTACCTGTTTCGTTCAGATGCTTGTTGCTTTTCTCCCTGTGCTTCAGTTTTCCGAGGAGAGAATTCAGCAGTGCAGCATCCTCTCCGAGCTCTATGAGTGATCGGCTTCCACTGCAAGTCCGTCTTCTTCAAGTGGGTGGCCGCCGTGCAGCGCGCAGCCCCCGGCATCCCGGAGCCTGGCGGGAAGGCCTGCTACCGACTCCTTCTGCAGACGCTTCCTGGCTACAGTCTGTCGCTGGATCTGCAGGACTTCAGCAAAGGTGTTGGAACTAAAACATTGCTTCAGTCCCATTAACCATGCCTGGTTTGGGCCCTGCTGTCCTGTCTCATCAGGGAGAATACTGATTCGTGTAGAACAGGGCTCAGCAGAATTTTTTCTGTCAAGGGCTTGGGAGTAAATATTTCAGGGTCTGCAAACTTCCTGATCTCTGGTGCAGCTGCTCAGCTCTGCTGTTCAGATGCCAGAGCAGCCGGACAGTCCACACACCCACAGAGCTTTATTCACAGCAGTGGATGGGGCTGGATTTGGTGTATGAACTGCAGTTTGTCCCTACAGCCTCCTCACTATTGACGCCTGCACCTGAGCGTGCATTTGCGACAATGGGTGAACCTACACTGACACGTCATCATCACCAAGAGCCCATAATTGACACTAGGATTTACACTTGGTGGTTTGCACTCTGTGGGTTTGGACAGATGTACAATGACACGTTTCTACCATCACAGCATCATACAGAGTAGTCTGTCTTAGTGACCCTAAAAATGCTCTGTGCTGCACCTCATTCATTGCTCCTTCCCCTCTAGCCTCTGACAGCCACTGATCTTTTAGTCTCTGTGGTTTTGCCTTTCCCAGAACGCCATACAGTTGGAATCAGACAGTTGCGGAACCTTCCCAGATTGGCTTCTTTCACTTAATATTATGCATTTAAGATTCCTCCATGTTTTTCCATGCCTTGATAACTCATTTCATTTTAACAACAAATAATAGTCCATTTTCTGGCTGGACCACAGTTTATTTATCCATTCATCTACTGAAGAACAGCTTAGTTGCTTCTGAGTTCTGGTGATTATGAATAAAGCTGCTATTAACATCTATATGCAGATTTGTGTGTGGACGTAAGTTTCCATTTCATCGAGTAAACACCAAGGAGCACAATTGCCGGATCATATGGTAGGAGTACGTTTAGTTTTGTAAAAAATTGCCAGACCGTCTTCCAAAGTATCTGGGCCATTTTACATTCCCACCAGCAATGCATGAGAATTCCTGTCACTCCACATCCTCATCAGCATTCAGTATTGTCAGTTTTCTGCGTTTTGGCAGTTCTGACAGATGTGCAATGGTACCTCGCTGTTTCAGTCTGCATTCCCTTGATGACAGATGCTGTGGAGCATGTTTCCATAGACTCCTTTGGCATCTAGATTCCTTCTATGATGAGGTGTGTGTTCAGGCATTTTGCTCATTTTTTAATCTGGTTATTCATTCTTCTTGTTGAGTTTAAAGAGATTTTGGTGTATTCTGGATATCAGCCCTTATCAGTGTGTCCCTGCCCTTCACCTGCAGCACCGGAGTTGTCCTTTGGGTCTCAGTGGAGTGTCAGCTCTTCAAAGAGGTTCCCTGTCTTCCCTCAGCCTAAATACAGTCCTTGTATTTTTCACTTTCTTTGACTCATTTTGTTCTTTTTAAATAGCATTTCCCATAATTTGTAAGTACGTTTAAAAAAAGGGCAATGATTGAACACCGCCTCCCCCACCAGGTTGTGTGCCCTGTGAGAGCAGAGACCCTGTCCCCACTCACCATGTCCCATGACAGCACATGGCAGATGTCCATGTAAATGTGTGTAACATGGGGCCAAACCTGCTGAGCAGCTATGACGACATGTGTTGGGTACCATTTATTGAATAGAATTTGTTTCTTGATCTTAATTATTAAATCACTTGAATGAAACATGTTTCTTTTGAAAAATAAAACAAAGCACACCTCCATGTGATTGGTAATTTCTATTTAGCCTTCTGACCCAGGAGGGGACATTCACCATCATTTTGTGGAGGAGGTTGGGGAGGTAAAGTAGGAGAGTGAGATCAAATAAAGTAAAAATGATAACTATCAGCTGGCTTTATTTTCACTAAGACATAAAAGTTACTTTAAACTCTATCTCAGCTGTTGTTCTGTTGTTTTAAACACTTCTCATAGAATTAAATGGAATCCCACTTAACCCTGAAACGGAAATTGTGTTCTCAGGATCTGAAAAGTGTTTATGTTTATTTCTTGAGATGCACATTTTCCCTGCTGGTTACAGAAAGTCGCGGCGGGAACACAGCCATGCACTGTGTGTGTCTGCCGGCTTCACGGGCTGCTCACAGTCACTTTCATTTTCTTGTCTTGTAGTGTATGAAGGTTTTCCATCAGACCGTTTACTCAGCCTTTTCCTGAATGAGGGATTGAATTTTCCACAGGAAATCTTATGAAAGACTGTGACAAGGCACATGAGTTTCCCAAAAAGCAATAGTTGATGTAATAAACTCTCACATTGGTGAAATTTTTGAATACAAGCGGGTTGAAAATTTTATCACTAGGTATTATGCCACAAATCTGTCTTAAGAATAAAAAGATTCAGATTTTATAGAAGAAGCAGTTTGAATCAAGTAGAAATTATAATTTGTACACTATTTGGTGTTAGAACTTATACGCAGTCTTCTAATTGCCTGTGTTAGGAACTGGATCATTATTTATTTATTTAAAGAAAAAAATCCTCAAGGTGCTATTTGCCCCATTCCTGATGCAGCAGTGCTGAGGTTAGTTAACTTGGGCCATTTAGAATTCTTAGCTAGGTTTTCGGGACATTGATTTCGGCCTCTATATCTTTTTTAGTATCTCTTATTTTGTGTCGGTCTTTGGTCTTTTGACAACGTGGAAATACTGCACGGATCTGTCTTTCCCTTTTTTCCTGTCTTTGTGGGAAAAGATTTCTGTAAGACAGACTACTAGGACATTAAGGATTTTGTGTGGGGTAAGTTTGGTCGGCTCAAAGGATTTCAATTAATACGTATTAATACTTGCTATTCAGCTAATGATAGGAAAATTATAAAATAACTTAAGTATACATCAATAAATATAGTACAATAAGCCCATCACCCAGGTTAAGGAATTCACAATCTTTTCCAAATTTCCTTTATTCAGACCTTTGTTCTTTTCCTTGTCCTTTGTTGAAATATTTGACAGCAAATCCCAGAAGACATCTCATTTTACCCTATGTACTCAAGTAGGCATGACTGAAAAATGAGGGCCTTTACTTTGATCAAGTTTTTCCATTTGAACCATGTGCTCGTTAAGTACCAGCTGTATCAGGCATCTCACTAGGCATTAGGGATCCTTGAGGCAATGAAAGAGTCCTGGCTCCCAAGCAAGTTAAGGGCTGATGGAAGAAACAAGCACAGGAGTTTAGGTGCCTCAATTAAGGTCCCTGTGGTATGACACCAATTGGACAAAATTTGTGCACAATACAGTGGGATTCACAGAAGGGACTGGTCAGACTTTTACGGCAGGCCATGAGAGAGGCGGTCCGCAGGGCTACAATAGGAGGAATCCTTTGATCAGAACCAAAATCCTTTCTGCCAACCTTTCTACCAAGCCCCCAGTGCCCATCACACACAACCCTGTGCTGTAACTGTTTTGATTCCTGTTACCACATCTCCTTCAGGAAGGATTTTAAGGTGGAAAATATTTAAAATCAGTAATTGTTGCCAGAAGGGACATAGAACAAGAAACATGGAAACAACACAAATGTCCATCTGCACATGACTGGATAAAGATGAAGTGATACGTATCTACAATGGAATACTACTCAGCCATAAACGATACCATTTGCAGCAACATGGATGGACCTGAAGACTGTCATTCTAAGTTAAGTGGGGTGGAAACAGAAATAAAAATGCCGTATAACTTCATTTATGAGGAATCTAAAATTAATAGCAATAATAATAAGACCACAAATGAACTAATTATTATTTTGATTACTTGAATATGTGTAAGCATATCTGACTGTCCTTTGTGATTGGATTACCGTATTCTGTTTATTATTCTTTTGTAGTTGGCTTTATTCCTCTGGTAAGTATGTAAGTTTAAAAATCTAAAGCTCTAATCTGTTCTTAGAAACAATAATTAGTACGTATATGTAAACTACAAAAATGCAGTATACTCTATACATGTCTTTACATGCAATATATGTATGTGGAGTTGAACTGTAATAATTCTATCTAATACTACTGAAAAAGGAAAAAAAATAATTTATTAAAAAAAGAATCACCCCTCTTTAAATATTAAAACGTTCATTTCTGAGATTCTGTGAAAGACAGCATGGAAGTAGGTTTTTAAGATTTTCTCCTTGCTCCTCGGTGAGCAGCCTGGGCTGCACAGCTTGGCCGCCACAGGCGCCCAGGACTTGCCGGCTCTCTCCTCACTTGTTGGGAGGAAGATTAGCTGCTTCAGGAATATTTATGCTCTTAGAAGTTGCTGAAAACCCCACAGAGCTTCTGTTTACATAAAGGGTACCTATAAATATACCCCATTTTAGAAATTAGAACAGAAAATTTTAAACCCAAGATTTGACAAGCACACACTGTCCCAGCATGTGGTCAAAGCAGTGTTGCCACGGTGGCTTGTTTTGGTTCTAGAAAAAATGCACCGTACACTCAAAAATGCGAGTGAACCCACAGATCTCATCTCAGCAATGCTATGAGGAGTTGGGACCCAAAGCCCCTAAAATAGTGCTGAAGTCCCCAGATGTCCCAGAACAAACAGAGCCATGGGACCAAGAATCCAGTGTCTCGTGGATCATCAGCCGTGGAGACCGTGTCCTGGGCCAGGAGAAGCAAAAGTAGGGATACCAGGCACAAAGTCCTATTACAGCAAAGGTTTAAAGGTGTTGAATTGACTAAAAGAGTGGCAAAGATTTGCATTTAGAATACTACATTTCCTCTCATGGAGATGTTAAAAGGATAACACTGATTAACAGAGGATGATTGTAATGGATTAATTATGATACTGATGACATGAGCTGCTAACACTAATCCTGCACTCAGTGTAGACTAAGACTTTTATGTACACACTTCATTAGGTCTCCACAACCCTGTAAGGTGGCATTAAGCACTCATACAACCATGAAATCAGTGACTATAAAACAGTCACAAGGCTTCCTCTCCAGCATGAGATAGCAAAACCAGCAATGATTTTCAATGACAAAAGCAAAAATCATATATATTTGGGAAAGAAAGCAAATGAAACACTGAAGAACAATAAACCTAAAGAGCAGATGGATTGGAAAATTTTATTGAAGAAAGCAATGATTGATTCAATTAAAACAGCTAATGTCCCTGGTATAATTGAACCATCAATCCGAATCTTTGGAAGAGTGGGTAGTGAAATTACTGTCTCATTTACTATTGGAATTCCTAGTTGGACCAATTTGATATGCATCACTGGTGCGATGTTAGCTATTTAGGTAAATAACAATTTTCATATTTTTTAAGTTAACAGGAAACATAACACAGGAATCCAGATTTAGGGAGATAATGCAATCAACTACTATCATACTCCATCCAGTAAGGACACGTGTCCCTGCGTCACCAAAGCAATGAGAATTTGCACACAGAAAACACAGTTCTCCATTTGTGACAAATACGAGACCGTGAGCCATGAATTATGAGAACAAGCAACAGTTTAAATGCCATGAACAAATTTTTTTTATCACCTTGAAAACATCACTGATGCGCTAGGTAAGAAAAAGAATTGTTTTACTAACAAATCTAACTGACACAGGGGTTTTCCCAAGTGAGAAGGTAATTCCAAAAAGTGCAGTAAAATGAGTTAAGATGATCTGTGCAGTGACGGAGCTGATCTTAGACTGACCAGCATCACGATTTCCGGTTTTACACTTGCTCTCTTCTTGTCACCTCTGACACAAGAATGCATCATATGATGTTTTTTCTTTAGGAAAAAAAGATAAATAAAATCTAATTACGATATGTGGTATGTAAAGCAGTAATGAAGTTGTCTAACCTAATAATGTAGCCAGTGTAATGTAGCACTTATTCGGACACTACAATTTTTTAATTCATGATTTCTTTTATATCCTATTTCTATCCTAAAGAAGACACTTAAAGATTTCTACTTAATTCAACACATCTTGTGGGGGTTGTGATATACACTGGTATGGACTTTTTCGGAGATTTAAAATTGCCTCTGTGGTTGTGGTCAGGAAAGGCAAGGCTCCCTCACAGCTGCGACGGAGAAGGAATCCCCGGAGTCAGCCCCCGGGCAGCTTCCGAACAGCATCTGCTTGCACTTGGCACAGGACACCAACAGCAAGTGTAACTCTGACAAGGAGATTTCCCCGGGGACCTGGGAGGTGCTCTAACATTCTGAAGCCACTTGTTTCCCAGTTAGGTAAGGCTTGGAAAAATTGTTTATTATAAGTGACTTCCTTTGTATGTGCCTTTTGTCCTGAGATGTCACTAATAAGCATAGAATATAAAATACCCCATAATATAAGAATTTAGGTACTCCATCTTTCCATCTACCTGTCTATTTGTTTATCATATTTATACTTAGGTTACACTTTCTATGATGTTCAATTCCGGGCACCAAAAAAGAAAGGTTACAAAATATTTCTTATAAAAAGCGGGGACTGGGTCTAAGGGTTAAAAACCACTACTGCTAACAATAAAAACCAGATAATATTTTTAATCTCAATTGCATCAGACCTTCCCGAATTCCTCCCTTAAGTTCACTGTTACAACAGTAACGGAATCTCTGTTCTTCCAAGACTCAGGCCTGATCGCCACCCATCAAGGCATCTGTCTATGAGTCTCTACTTGTCCTCCAGGCCTCCAAAAACACCTTATGGGGTCAAACTGCTTCAGTGTCCCTACTGTAGGAGAAACCTGGAAGTCCCAAGCACTGTCCAGGAGTCACACCTACCTGCAAATTCAAAGTCATGTGACTGAAACGGGACAACCCAGGTGGTGTGATAGGGCTGAAAGCTCACCAAAAACAGGTTTGGGGACCTGACCCAAGCCCTCTGGCTCCTCACATGAAGAAAGACAGGGAGGCCCAATTAGCCATGAGAATGGGGGGCTTCATTACTCCATGAATAAAGGATTTGTGACAGTGCCACCTTTATACAGGGAACCCGAGAACCCAGACTTGGACGCACCCCGTCCCCTCCCTTCTGAATATTCTCTCAAGACACATAGTGAGAGATGGGAGCCCCGGTGAGCTCTGGAATAAGATGCAATCTGAAAGACTGCTGGTAACAAATGGTGTGGAGCTCGGGCAGCCCCCAGGGCCACCAGCCCTTCGGGTACCACTGATGCCCACACTTCCATCCACAAGTTTCTACAGGACCCTTATGCACACATAACCATCACACAAAAATCATTGCTTAGACGTATTTTAAGAGAAATAATGTTATGAGAATTCCAAATTCATGACAGTTAATTGTCAAACCCCAGAGTATTTACTGGATGAGATCTCACGTGTGCTCCCCAGTGAGCTTTAAACCCTTAGGACACAGTCATGGAACTGCAGGCATTGTCTTTCCTTCCTCCAAGTTGGCCTTACTGGAGAACTCCATAGACACAGGAAGACTCTGGATCCCAACTCTACTACTTACAAAAAGGGCTCACAACTTGGAGAAGGATTAGTGCTGGTGCGACCGGCTCCAATGTGAGCACTCCCGTTCCCAGCTCCCCGAGGAGCAGAGCTCCCACCACAGGAGCAGAGACCCCCAGGAGCAGAGCTCCCTCCACGGGCACTGCAGTGCCTGTAAGAACCAGGTGTCTGATGAGTGAGCCTGGGGCGGGCAAGACAGGAAGCAAGCACCACTCCCTCAAGCTCTGCAGGTGATCTCTGTGTCATCTTGAATAAATACAGTCAGCATTAAAGACGTTTGACAAGAGGGTAAAAGGTAAGGCCTCCCCAAATCTCCACGAATTCCTATAGTTGGGGTCCTAGTAGAACACATGGTGACAAGACACGCTGGGTTTTCATGCGCACGTTGCCCTCAGGGCTGCAGTGGAGGCCTCGGTGCTGCCTCTGCCCAACCTCCTGCCCTCGTCCCCTAGACCTCACAGGGGCCACTGACTCGTTTCTCTGACTTTCTCTCCTTGGTTGTGCTGCTCTTCCAGCTTTTAAGAGCTCATAAGAACCTCACCAGAAAATCTTTAACAATGAACCCAAGTCAAATGAAATCAACCAAAGAGACACACTGCCTTCATCATTACTTTACATTTTAAGAAGAAATTCATGAAGACGATTCCCTGACCTGAAGGGGTGGGTGGAGGAGAAAAGAAAACAAAACAAGCATTTTTTGGCCCATAAAAAATGAGAGGTAACCAGATGATGATTAGTTTTCATTGTACCACTCTGCCCGCCCCAATTTCACATGCCCCTCCCAACTCAACTCATCAGAACTCGACTGAAGGAGACGACTGTGCAAATTTATTGGAAACCAAAGAAATCGCTACAGAAACAGTCTCCCAAACCCAGCGAGAACACCTTAAGCTGACCAGTGCCAGGATAAAGATACTAAAACACACAGATCCAAACTCCGACTCCCTCCCTGGTGGGTGTACTTACAGTGGGGGTTCACCGTGCTGTTTGTCTGCATCCAACATATAAAAATGAATGGGACACCAGTTTTCAACATCACAGTCCCTCTGAAACAAACAACTGGTGGTCAATTAGCGTTTGTCAGCAGCAAAACTCGATTTTCTCCCCTGCACGTGGAGGTGAACACACAGAAGAGACTGATGATCCCTGCTGCGAGTGTAGCTAAGTGTGTCTAAGCAAACTGGCTCCATCAGCCTCCTGATGAGCAGGGGAGTGTGTGAGCCGTGGGGTTCTGCAGACTGATGGCCAGGCAAGGAGGGCGCTTCCTTAATTTGGGGAGAAAAACGTGGAAGCAGCACTCGCTGGAAATAAATTCTAATTAAAATTTCAGGTGCGGTTCCTGCAGCAGAACCCACGCCAATAGATGAGGCTCCCTCTGTGCAGTCCAGTCATGTGAGCCAGGCTCACTCATATACCTGAGTGTTTGGTTTAGCAAGTAAATCATGTCTGTTTTCTGGAAATTACATGAGGGTGGAAAACCTTCCAAACATGTTCATTTACTTGCTGTGGACTTTGTTTAATCATCTTAAGGGCATTTATAATGACAACCTTCTTAAATTAGCATCTTTGCCAGAGAGACCTTTCCAGTCACATGCGCCGAACACTAGAACAACCCAGAAGCAAAATCAAAACCATTTCAGCTGCACAGCACCACAGAATATGTCCAGTTTGAGAATCAAGGATTTTTTTCTCCACACCCTTTTCCTCCTCTGCCCAAATTAATCAGCCTCCGCTGCTCTTGTATGATGAATATCGTATGACTCATCTTCTCTGCCTGTAAAATGGAAATGGGAAATACTTATACCCAATAAAATGTCATAAAACTTACTCCCAAAATTATATATATTAAAAGAAAAAAAAAACAGCCAGGGCTTTACGCTATCCAGGGATACGAATCACTTATTTATTGTATCAGTTTTTACTAGAATAAACTTTTCGAAATGTAACACCTCCTCAGAATACTTCAACTAGTATTCAATAAAAATATCACAGTAAATTTCTGAAAAGAATTTAAAGGAAATCATTTTTAAATGAATCATATTCTTGACACACTGAATAAATTCGCTTTAGAGAACTACTTTTTTTTTTTATAAATGACCTATAAAAATACACCCACCATTAATCAGTAAATCTTCATTCCTTATTTTTAAAATTCTTAAGGTATGCTATTTTTCTTAAATCAAATGAGGAGGTATTCGCAAGCCAATGAACAACGGAATTACCTAAGAAGATATTATAAAGCAGCAAGAGAAACTAGCACTTTGCCAAGCATTCTGCCTGAGAGTCACATGAACCGTATCATTTTGACCTGACTGCTTGGAGGTGAGCTCCATCAGCCCATTTAACACATGAAGAAACTGAGGCTCTGGTTGGTCATGTTTTCAGTATTCGGTGGAGCCAGGATACAAACCTGGATCTTTGTCTGTAGAGCCTGTGCCTTTACCAGATCACACTACATTTCTCACTCTTCAAATGCACTCTGTCCTCAGGTAACACACCTTCTTTGCGTTTCTAAGAGTTTTAGGAAGTATTGAATTACAAGGACTAATCAGACATTTGTGTGGGCTAATTTTTTATTTTCTGATTTTCCTGAATCAGTTCAGGCTGAATTCATACTACTTATGAGGAGAAGTCCTGAGGCAGAGAAGAGAGGGGAAGATAAGCCAGAAATAAACAGTTTCAAGAGATCCACTTCATCAAGGAAGCAAAGTATTAAATAAACCACTTCAGCAACATGTTTGTCAATAAACCTTGGAGTCTCTGTCTCAGCCTGAAGGAGGGTAAGCCCTCCAGCCCATCTGCCTTCCTGCCACTTACCCTGGATGACCTTGGTTCCCTCACCTGTGACACGTGTGTTCTCCTGGGACCCTTTGTAGAGATTTAATGATAAAACTATATGCAAAGGGGCTACTTCATTGCCAGACAGTAGGCACTAAACAAATAATAAAATTATTTTGTTTCATCAAAATGGAGGCAAGTCTCCCAATTAAACATTCCTGATAGAATCCCAACAAGCACTTTATCTGCCAGAAATTGTAAAATAACATTTCTTTTTTGAAGGCTGTATCCATTCTCCCTACTTTTTACCAATCCTGGCTGTTATCCTGAAAATCTATTCCCAGAACTTGGCATCCATCTCCCATATTTAAATCCTTTAAGTTTGAAATTATGATGAAGCTTGGGCACATAAAGATTCACACCATAATTCACAGAATAAACAAAGACCACAGGAACAGGGCCATCTCCAGAACCCATGTGCTCAGGACAAGCTCCAAACTTCACAAAATCAGATGCATGCTGTTTGAACAGAAAGAAATTTTAATGTGTTCAAGGAGGCTGACAGAACACTGGCCGGCTCACGAGACAACTCCTTCGCCCCCTTGTCTAACGTAATTCATCCAACACAGTTATCCGTTGATCTCTAACTAAAACTAGAACACGGGTAGGGTTGGAAAGTAACATTTTTTCCTACAATATATACATATTGTCAACTAAAAATTGGCACTTGTCATCTGCCTCTGATTTGATTAAGTCATGAGCCACTGCAGCTGCTGACTTTCAACACCCTCTGAAAGTAGTTAAGTGTGGAGATCAGGAATGGGGCGCTCTGTGCTCTTGGAAAATGAGCAGAAAATCCTTCAGATAGTTAGACAATTTCAGGAAATCTTATGAGCCCAAATTCTTGCATCTCCTCCTGTCTAGAAAAGCACTAAAATCATTAACAGAGACATCTGCTCCTCGACTAGCAGCAGCCTCTGCCTAAACGTGTACTGGACCGCATGTCCCCCTTCACTGAAATCTCATATAATGCTGAGCTCCCCCTCCTCTTCAGAGCAGTTCCTCTGAGCTCTCGGAGATGCTCTCTCCTGGGTTCTGGCCCCCATTTTGCCCCAGATAAACCTTAAAACACAACTCTCACATTGTGTGGTTTATCGACAGTACCACAAAAATTAAGCTTACATACTTGAACTCATAGTAAACATTCAGTATCAAACATTTCTTGATTTAAATTCCATTTTAAAAGTAAACAATCATTCCATTTCTTAAATATAACATCTTTAAATATAAATTAACAGATATTTGTGAATCTTAGGAAAATATAGTCTAGAAAAAAATTTAGCTAATTAGAAAAACTATTGTGTGGAGTTTTAGAATTTCAAAAGTAGAAGAGAATAGTATTGTAACTCAAGTTCTTGTTTTAAATGCAGAGATACTGAGGCCTCAAAAGTCATATCAATTTCCCTCATTTTATACACTGTCCTTTAACAGAAAACCTAGAACTAAGTTCCTGGTCTTTGAGAAACCAAGATTTGCTCTACTGGTGCAGGGCTGAAACTGATGAAAATGGGTGGTGAGAAAGAACCAGAATGCGGGGGCCTGGGCGAGGCAGCAGAGGAAAGGAGGGTCTCACCTGGTCGTGGGTGAGAAATAGGCTCCCGCAGTGCCAGTGTGATGGGCATTCCTCAAGTGCCTGAAAACTAATATTTAGCACACCTGCCACCAAAACACACACGAGCTAGAAGGCTGACCAGGAGGCTTTCTCAGTGACACAACAAGCTACTTTCATGTTAACTCTACAACTACAGGAAGAGAAAGAATAGAAAGCTGATATTAATTATTAAAAAATTACAAAAAGAACCAAGGAATTTCCAGGAGAAATAAAAAGACTTGTTGGATGTTTCATTATGTGAACTTACTGCCAATTCAGTTGTCTTAAAAGTTGTTCTATAAAATATATTGTCCTTTGATGTTCCAAATCACATTTGAAAGAGATAATGTTTCTTAAGGGTGTTTCTGGAATTTTCTTCTATTTTCTAACACCAAATTTCAGAACTTTAAAGAAATGGGGGGGTTGGCATTTCGTCCACTGTTCTCTAGGCAATTTGTTTTTCCTTCAAAGAACAAGGGGAGAATCACAAAGAAAAGCATTTGAGCATCAGGCTGCTTACATTTCCTCCGGAAGTCTTGGAAAATAACGTGGAAATGAACAGCAGGACAGAAACCTGGCGGGAGGGTCACTGGCTAGAAGGTGAGAACAAATGTGTTCTCCAACGTGCTCTGTTAGCCACTAGTTTAAAAGAACCGAGCAGTTGTTGCAGCCTACACGCACCTCTACGTGAAAATCTCAAACATTACCAGACGCTCAGTGCAGCCCGAAGCAATGGACGGAGTGCAGAAGCCCCCAGCGCCTCATCGTGGTGTCTTACACCATGTGCAGGATGAGTGCTGCCTCCCCGCCCCTCCCTCCTCTCCGCTCCAGAGAGATGGCTGGTCCTGAGCTGAGCTTACCTCATAGCAAGCTGGCTCTCAGCCCTCTGTCTAAAACAAGGTAAAAGCAGGAAAGCTACCCGGGACTTCACAGAAACATCCCAAAAGGGAACTGAAGCACCTTTCTTCCCTCCTGCCTGCTGCCTGGAATTTGGATCTGATGGTTGACCCTCAGGCAGACACTTTGTGCCATCAAGTTGACGGGCTGAAAATAACAGGCATCTGGTTCTCTGACCCTGGGGCCTTCATGCAAATCAGCCCTGCGGTACCGATTGCTTGACTTCTTTATATAAGAGGGAAATACAAATATAGCAAGTGTAAGCCACTGCTGTTATCTGGGGAACTAGGTGTTGTACATTGCCACGGTAAGTCCTAATAATAAAGTTAAAGATTCACCAAAAACTATTTACCAAATAGTTAATAAATGATAAAGAGATCTTGATATTTGTTTTAATGCTATGAAATGTAACTCGTTTCAGCATATGCCAGTAAAACAAGACACAGTTGAGAAAAAGCAAAACACAGATTGTAGAACAGAGATCCAAAACATCCTCCTCTCCAAGGCACAGAAGGACAGCCGTGACTCTACGTGCCAAGGTTGGAGTCACGTGGGTTCCCTGATTTCCTTGTCTTGGGTTGTGTTTTGTTTCCAGCCTTGGGAAAAATGGATAAGGCTGCTGGTCAAATCATTTCAGGAGCAGCTTCCAACATGTAGAACCCCTGTCTCTTCCTTTCCTCTGCCTCCTGGAATGTTCTGACACAATTAATAAGTCCAGCCTTCTAAATTGAGCAAATGGAGCTCAATCAATCTGCTTTTAGAAAGAGTTAAAAATAGACATTAAAAAGCATAACTAGGAAATCTTTTCTTCCAGAGGTCATTGCACAGATGAAATAGGAGAATATCTGTGAATCACTCTGTAAACACTAAGTGCAATACAAACAATAGTAGTACTGTTTCTATGTCACATTCATCAAAAAAGGAAAACAGAACCCTTTTCACCAGATGGAGTAGGTGCTTTGCAATTTTCTGTCTCTTTAATTCTTCAAAAGTTTCAATAAAATTGCTGTCTTTAAAAAAATCAATGCACATTAAGGACTAAATTTAATTCCAACATCTTCCCCTGTTTAGCAGATATCAAGAATGATACCATTTCTAGATATTTTATTTATGAAAGCCTTTGGTATACATGAGGCTCAGAGCATGACAAATTGTCAGTATCACTCAGGATAGGAAACCCATGTTTGATACCCGAACTTGAAGACATGAAGGAGATGCCTGGCTTGTCCCACTGACCTTTCAAGCTATACTTTTTCAAACACTTGTTCCTTCTTGGTCCAGAACAGACCCGCATTTGTTGATGTGAGACTCTTTAAGTGAAAAGGTCAATCCACTATTACTGCTTTAGAGACTGAAATCTTACCCTCCTCATCCATGTGGACATAGCATCCTTACTGGTTCCTAACATGAAAAATGACCACCGATGACATCTCAGGATGCTCCAATGCAGAGGTTCTCTGCTGCAGTGAGGAGGAAAGAGCCGTGTGCTTCAAGATGTACTTACTGTCTGTAGCTCACTTGGCAACACACGGCAACTTGTCTAAGCTAAAACTTAAAAGTGGAAAATAGAGACAACATCCATGGCAAAGGGCATTCGGAGGCTAATTCCTTGACCTCACTTCATCCCTTCTCATGAGCCGTGGGCAATACCTTGAGAAAGGCAGCAACATGGTACCCAACTCATCAAAAAGCTGCACCTCCTACTAATTGACAGTACAGCAAGTGTCATCTAGCTCAACAGATCTCCCTGTGTCTCTACAGTGTACATCTAATTTTTCTTTATTTTCTCCATTGGGGGACACTCCTTTTTTGAAAATCCCCCTCCCTGCAGTAGAAGTTCTTAGTTTCCCAATCAGAATGCAGGCTTGAAGGGGGGACAACAGAGCTGAAAAACATAGATCAGTATTTATTCCTTGATATATTTTTGGCACATGGACTAAAAATCATTGGGTCAGTTGGACATCAAGATCATATCTACTTTACACAATTGTCAACTGTCATTTTACTACAAGCTCCTGAAACAGTCACGTGGTCACTAGGTTTTTTTTTTTTCCTTCCCTTGACCCATGGATTCGATGATTTCTCCTCAGACACAATAGCTTTTTAAAAAGAAGTCTGTTTCACCTTTTGCTTTTAAGCTAAACTTGTGTGCTTGACCCTGACTTCACTCTAACATTCACAGAAAATTATCCAAGGACAACCACATTTGACATCATCTCTAGATGTCTTGAATACAATGGTGAGTGATTCTCCCAGATCATTAAAATATATATGCACATTATCCTGTGGTTCTCTTCAATTTGTGGTGTTTTCAGTAATCGTTACCTCCTTGGGTACTTTATTACACATTTAGCATTTCTTTATCCAATTCAATTACATTAGTATATAAGATTTCAAAAGAACTGGTTTCTCAAAATGATGATATTTAACATCTATGGTCTATTTTAAATCAAGTAATTCAATAAAGTTGTCAAGGACAGCAGTGAAGGTTGTGTGTGGTGATTCCTGCTTCAGAGTCTCCAGTCCTGCCCCATGATGTTGCAGGTGTTTACGCATCCTTGTCAATGTCATAACTTCAGTCTATTAGGAGCTGAAATTGAACTACCTGGATGCTAATTTTTCTTTTTAAAAACAATAAACTCATTTTCCCCTACAAATTCTTTATTGTTTCTCATACTGAGGCTCACCACTTTTCCTAATATATATATTTGGTGGGGAGGGGGGCACAGCCCTGAAAGCCTGCAGACAGCACCAACCCTATAAGAGTAACCAGAGGTGGCCGTGGATGTTGTTTGACTTCAGCCACTGAGCACGAGCACCTGCTGTCCCTCCAACTGTTCTGCCTCCATTGCTGACAGTACTGAAGGTCACTACCCCTTGTAAAATTCTACATTATAGTTCATATATTTTTAAAATGTATAAAATTGTGAAAGTCGTCTGCAATTTGTGTAAAATGGGGGGTAATTGCCTTTGCTCATTTCAGGCTAAACTAACTCCAGAAGGACACACACACACACACACACACACACACACACAGACACACGCAGTTCTGAGTGACCCCAAGGAAAAGTTTGAAAGGCTTCGGGAGAGTGGTGGCACTCAAACCTTTGGAATTTTGAGCTCTGTGAAAGCATAACTTATTCAGAAATTAAGCATTATAATTCTAGACAAAGAGAATCAGAATCACCCACAAGATACTTACCGGATTTTTTTTAAAGAAACTATCTTCCCTAAAATCCAATGATAATTCAAATATCCATGGAAAGAAAATAGATTAATAATATCAAGCAATAATTTCTACACTATTGCTGATTAGCCTTCAGCCCCAACCAAAGGACATAGAAATAAGACACCTGGAGCTAAAGAGATGGAAGAGAGGTATTAAAAAGCAAGAATATAAAAGAAGTAGTGGCCTTATGGAAACCTGCTCATTTTCTTTGAAATAATTACTTGGTTAAAGGAACTCACTCATGAGTATCTGGAAATGCATCTAGAGGAAATCTATCAGGGAAAAGGAGCAGAAGCAGGCCTCAGTTTTCTCCGAGGCTGCTCCTAAATGAAAAAAATGTCCTTGGCTTCCAGAATAGACAACCTGCATGGTTCCCTTAGCAGAAGAGTGAGGAGGAGAGAACACTGAATGTGTGTGCAAACCATCCTTCACCAATCCTGTTGGAACACAGAATTTTGGTGTTAGGGCTCTGCCCGACCTATAAATATAAGAGAAGGAACAAGCTCTAACAAGGTTTTTGAGCGAAAAATGCTTTTAGCTTTAAACCTACTCTAGGAAACATGCTGAGAAATCATGGTAAGTGCTCGAGGTGTAGCCTTGCTGTTTAGGTTAGATAAAGGAAGGCTTTTCCACATGTACCATTTTGGGAACGGGATCTGTGTGGAAGCCTCCTTCACTAAGGTTTTTGGAAACCCAGAGTTTCTGGCCACGGGGAATTAGGCTAGTTACATATCTAAGGGGAGGCAAATACTCCAGGGTGCTTTTCCATTGCAAACCGCTTTTACTTGAGACCGGCTTTAAGAATCATGCTGAGAAATCAGAGTGTTTCTACATGTCACTCTACCTTTTATGCTGGATGAAAGAACGCCTCTCCAGATGCTCATTTCTGACATCTCAATCAGTGTGGAAGCCTTTGTAAAACTAGATTTTTTGGAACACATAGCTTCTGTCTTAGAGCATCTACACTACTTACATATGTAAGGGGAGGCACAAGCTCCAACAAGGTTATCCACAGCAAACGGCTTTTACTTTGAAACCAGCATTTGGAAACATTCTAAGAAATCAGAGAATGTGTGTCTAGAAGTCCCTCTGTCTTTTATGCTGGATGAAAGAATGCCTCTCTACATGCTCAATTTTCATATCTGTATGCATTTGGAAGCCGTCCTTCCAATAGCTTGTTGGGAAACCAGAGTTTCTGGCCTAGGGAAACTACGCTGCTTTCACATATATGGGGACGTGCTAGCACCAACTCGGTTTTCCACTGCAAACCACTTTTCTTTGAATCCGGCTGTGAGAAACATTCTGAGAAATCAGAGTGTTTCTGTATGTCACTTAACATTCAATGCTGGATGAAAGAACGCCTCTCCACAGGCTCACTTCTGACATCTGAATTTGTGTTGGAGACGTCCTTCAACTACATTGAAACCCCAGAATTTCTGGTCTAGGGGAAGTACGCTACTAGCATATCTAAGGGGAGGCAATGTCTCCAATTCATTTTTCCACAACAAAACACCTTTACTTGGAAACCGGCATTAGGAAATAGGCTGATAAATCAGAGAATGTGTTTCTAAATATCACTCTGCCTTTTATGTTGGATGAAATAACGACTCTCCACATGCTCTACTTTCAGGTCTGTATGTGTGCAGAAGCCCATCATCACCTAGCTTGTAGGAAACCTAGAGTTTCTGAACCAGGGAAAATACGCTGTTTTCATATATATGGGGATTATTAGTACCAACTCAGTTTATGACTGAAAACCGCTTTTCCTTGAAACCGGCTATCAGAAACACGCTGAGAAATCAGAGTAAGTGTTTCTGTATGTCACTAAACCTTCAATGCAGGATGATAGAACGCCTCAGCACATGGTCACTTCTGACATAATTATGTGTGTTGGAGCCATCCTTCACGTAACTTCTAGGAAAGCCGGAGTCTCTGGTCTGGGGGACCTACACAACTTAAAAATCTAAGGGGAAGCACTCGCTGCAGTTGTATTTTCCACAGCAAACTACTATTACTTTGAAACCGGCACTTGGAAACATGAGAGAAATAAGAGAATGTGTTTCTACATTTAACTCTGCCTTTTAAAATGGATAAAAGAACACCTCCACACATGCTAAATTCTGAGGGTTGAATGTGTGTCAAAACCGTCAATCAACTAGCTTGAAGGGAAGACAAAGTTTCCTTTGAGTTGGTAACTAGAATACATATATATATAGGGAGGTACTAGCTCCAACTCGGTTTAAAAGTGAAAATTACATAAACTTCATACCGGCACTAAAAAACCATACGAGAAATCAGAGTAAGTCTTTCAAATGCTATCCAATTCTTTCATGCTAGATGAAAGAACACATCTCCACAGCTAATTTCTGAGAGTTCAATGTGTCTAAAAGCAATCAATTAACTATTTTGTCGGGAAAACAGGGTTTCTTTTCACTGGGGAACTACATTACATATATATCTACAGGGAGGACTAGCGACAATATGGATTTACAGTGAAACTGCATGAACTTCAAACCAGCACTAGGAAAACAGACTGAGAAACCAGAGTATGTGTTTCAACTACAAAACATTCCATTTATGCTAGATGAACGAAAGTCTCTCCATATGCTAAATTCTGAGAGTAAAGTGTGTGTGAAAGCCGACAATCACATAGCTTGTTGGGAACACACAGATCCTTTTCAGTCAGAAAATACACTGCATACATATATATGGGGAGGCAATAGCTTCAAATAGGTTTTAGAGTAAAAACTGCATGAACATAAAACCGGCACTAGGAAAACATACTGAAAAACCAGAATAATTCTTTCTACTAGAAAACCCTCCCTTTATGCTAGATAAATGAACGTCTCTCTACATGCTCAATTCTGACAGTTAAGAGAGTGGGAAGCCATAAATCACCTAGCTTGTTGGGAATATACATTCTTTTCAGTGGGTACCAACACTACATACGTATATATGTGGAGGAAATAGCTCCAAATCTGTTTTACAGAGAAAACTCCATGAACTTCAAACCGCCACTAGGAGACAAAATGAGAAACCAGAGTAAGTGTATCTACTGCAACTCATTCCCTTTAAGATAGGTGAACGAACGTCTCACCACATGCACAATCCTGAGAGTTAAGTGTGTGTGAAAGCCATCAATCACCTAGCTAGTTGGGAACACACACTTCCTTTTCAGTGGGAAAGTACACTACATACATATATATGGGGGGATACTAGCTCTAAAACGTTTTAAAAGTGAGAACTGCATGAATTTCAAACCGGCACTAAGAAACATAATGAGAAACCAGAGTAAGTGTTTCTCCTGCAACCCATTCAATTTATGCTAGATGAACGAACATATCCACACACACACAATTCAGGGAAAAACCGAGTTGGAGCTAGTACCTCCCCATATATATGTATGTAGTGTAGTTTCCCATGAAAAGACAGTATGTGTTCCCAACAAGCTAAGATATTGTCGGCTTTCACACACACTTAACTCTCAGAATTGAGCATGTGGAGAGATGTTCATTCATCTAGCTTAAAGGGAATTGTTTGCAGTAGAAACACTTATGATGGTTTCTCAGACCGTTTCCTAGTGCTGGTTGGAAGTTCATGAAGTTTTCACTGTAAAACCGAGTTGGAGTTACTACCGACGAACATAAATGTATATAGTGTAGTTTCCAACTGAAAAGAAACTTTGTGTTCCCAACAAGCTAGGTGAACGACGGCTTTCACACACAATTATCTCTCAGACTTGTGCATGTGGAGAGACGTTCTTTCATCTAGCTTAGAAGAAATGGGATGCAGTAGAAACACTTACTGTGGATTCTCAGTCTGTTTCCAACTGCCGGTTTGAAGTTCATGCAGTTTTGGCTGTAAAACCGTTTTGGAGCTAGTATCACACCTTATATATGTATGTAGTGCAGTTACCAACTGAAAAGAAACTTTGTGTTCCCAACAAGATATATGAATGTGCTGTTTCATACACACATCTCTCAGAATTGAGTAGGTGAAGAGACATTCTTTCATCTAGCATAGAGGAAATGGGTTGCATTAGAAAACCTTACTCTGGTTTCTCAGTCTGTTTACTAATGCCGGTTTAAAGTTTATGGAGTATTCACTGTAAAAGCAAGTTGGAGCCAGTACCTCCCCATATATATGTATGGAGTGTAGTTTCCAACTGAAAAGAAACTTTGTGTTCCCAACAAGCTAGATGAAGGACGGCTTTCACACACACTTCTCTCTCAGAACTGAGCATGTGGAGAGACGTTCGTTCATCTAGCACAAAGGGAACGGTTTGCAGGAGAAACACTCTGGTTTCTCAGTCTGTTTCCTAGTTCCGGTTAGAAGTTCCTGCAGTTTTCACTGTAAAACCGAGTCGGAGCTAGTACCTCACCATATATATGTATGTAGTGTTGTTTCCAAGATAAAAGAAACTTTGTGTTTCCAAAAAGATAGGTGAAGGATGGCCTTCACACACACTTATCTCTCAGTACTGAGCATGTGGAGAGACGTTCTTTAATCTAGCAAAAAGGAAAAGTGTTTTAGGAGAAACACTTACTTTGGTTTCTCTCTGTATTTCCTAGTGCCATTTGAAGTTCCTGCAGTCTTCACTGTACAACCGAGTTGGAGCTAGTACTTCCCCATATATATGTATGTGTTGTAGTTTCTCACTGAAAAAAACTTTGTGTTCCCAACAAGCTAGGGGAAGGAATACTTTAACACACAATTATCTCTAAGAAATGAACATGTGGATAGCCGTTCTTTCATCTAGCAGAAAGTGAATGGATTGCAGGAGAAACACTTACTATGGTTTCTCAGTCTGTTTCCTATTGCCGGTATGAAGTTCCATCAGTTTTCACTTTAAAACTGAGTTCGAGCTAGAACTTCCCCATATATATTTATGTAATGTAGTTTCTAACTGAAAAGAAACTTTGTTTTCCAAACAAACAATGTGAAGCGCGTCTTTCACATACACTAATATCTCACTTCTTAGCATGTGGAGAGATGTTCGTTCATCTACCACAAAGGGAACAGTTTGCAGTGGATACAATTACTCTGCTTCTCAGTCTGTTTCCAAGTGCCGTCTTGAAGTTCCTTCAGTTTTCACCGTAAAACCGAGTTGGATCTACTACCTACCCATATATAAGTATGTAGTGTAGTTTCCAACTGAAAAGAAACTTTGTGTTCCCAAAAAACTATGTGAAGTTCGGCTTTCACACACACTTATCTCTCAGAACTGAGCATGTGGAGAGACATTCGTTCATCAAGCACAAATGGAACGGGTTGCAGTATAGACACTTACTCTGTTATCTCAGTCTGTTTCCTAATTCCGGTTAGACATTCCTGTAGTTTGCACTGTAAAACCGAGTTTGAGCTTCTACCTCCCTATATATAGGTACAAAGGGTAGTTTCCAAATGAAAAGAAACTTGGTGTTCCCAACAAGCTAGGTGAAGGACGGCTTTCACACACACTTATGTCAGAACTGAGAATGTGAAGAGACGTTCGTTCATCTAGCACATAGGGATAGGATTACGGGAGAAACACTTTAACTGGTTTCTCAGATTCTTTCCTAGTGCCATTTGAAGATCATGCCGTTTTCACTGTAAAACCGACATGGAACTCTACCTCCCCATATATATGTATGTACTGTAATTCCGCTCTCTAAAGAAAATGTGTTTTGCCTACAAGCTAAGTGATATTTGGCTTCTGCACACATTCAGCACACAGAACTGAGCATGTGGGGAGGCGTTCGTTCATCTAGCATAAATGGAATATTTTGCTGTAGAAACACTTACTCGGGTTTCTCAGTATGTTTCCTATTATGGGTTTGAGGTTCATGCATTTTTGAGTGTAAAAGCGAGTTGGAGCTAATACCTCCCCATATATATTTATGTATTGTAACTTCCCACTGAAAAGAAACTGTTCCCAACAAGCTAGGAGATTGATGGCTATCATACACACCTTACTCTCAGAATTGAGCATGTGGAGAGACGTTCGTTCATCTAGCGTATAGGGAATTGGTAGCAGTTAAACACATACTCGGGTTTCTCATTATGTTTCCTAGGGCTGGTTTTAAGTTCATTCCATTTTCATTGCAAAACATAGTTGGAACTTGTACCTCCCCTATATACGTATGTATTGTAGTTCCCCTCTCTAAAGAAAATATGTTTTCCCTCCATGCTATGTGATAGATGGCTTTCACACACATTCAACTCTCAGAACTGAGCATGGGGTGAGGCGTTATTTCATCTAGTATGAAGGGAATGTTTTGCAGTTGAAACACTTATGTGGTTTCTTTGTATGTTTCCTAGTGCCAGTTTTAATTTCATTAAGTTTTCAGTGTAAAACCTAGTTGGAGCTATTACCTCCCCATATATATATATATGTAGTGTGTCTCCCCACTCAAAAGAAACTGTGTGTTCCCTACAAGCTAAGTGATATATGGCTTTTGCATGCATTCACTCTGAGAACTGAGCATGTTGAGAAGAGTTCGTTCATCTAGCATAAAGGGATTGAGTTGCAGTAGAAACACTTACTCTGGTTTCTCAGTTTCTTTTCTAGTGCCGGTTTGAATTTCATGCAGTTTTCACTGTAAAATCGACTTGGAAATAATACCTCCACATATGTATGCATGTAGTGTAGTTTCCCACTGAGAAGAAATGTGTGTTCCCAACAAGCTAGGTGACTGACGGCTTTCACACATATTCAACCCTCCGAAGTGCACGTGTGTAGAGGCATTCGTTCATGTAGTATAAAGAAAATGGGTAGCAGTAGAAACACCTACTGTGATTTCTCAAGATGTTTCCTAGTGCCAGGTTGCAGTTCATGCAGTTTTCACTGTAAAACCGAGTTGGAATTAGTACCACCGCATATATATGTATGCTGTATATTTCTCCACCTAAAGCAAACTGTTTTTTCCCAACAAGCTAGGTGATTGAAGGCTATCACACACATTCAACTCTCCGAACTAGGAATATTCAGAGGCGTTCATTCATCTGGCATACAGGGTATGGGCAGCAGTGGAAAGACTTTCTGTGTTTTCTCAATATGTTTCCTAGTGCAGGTATGAAACTCATGCAGTTTTCTCTGTAAAACCGTTTGGAACTAGTATCTCGCCGTATATATGTATGCAGTGTATTTTTGCACTGAAAAGAAACTGTGTGTTCCCAACAAGCTAGGTGATTGACGGCTTTCACACACATTCAACTGTCAGAATTGAGTATGTGTTGAGGCGTTCGTTCATCTTGCATAAAGGGAATGTGAAAGTGGTGATCATGGCCTATGCTGGTAGGGAAACAGTAAAGGGAGCATTAATTTAGGGTCTTTATAGTTATGGTCAGCAGACATGACAGAATTTCATTTTCAGCAGTAGATTTCTTCTTTTTAAAGTTCAGAAATCTTAATTGTTTCCTGTTACTGGATATATATATAATGAATACCTTAAAGTCTTTGAGCAACTGCTTTAAAGTAGAATAATTACTTTGCTTTTGGTCTTTAACCTAAGAGAATATCCAGAATTCCAGTGGCAGTTCAAATGGAAGGGCCTGTACCTTGCCTATTACAGTTTTTAAGTACAGTAAGGATAATTGTAGAGTAAGGTACTGTGGATAACTGAAGAGCTGCTTGGATATATTATATTGAAGGTATATTTTTCAAAAATTATAAATATCATGAAAATCAATCAACCTTGGAGATTTATTTGGTATAATTTAATCTTTAATAATGTAGATTTAGATAGCCATTTTGTTTATTTAACACTAAAGAAAATAAGTTGGCTTTATATAACTCCTTTGTAGATAAATGATTTCAAAATTGGGTTTTTTTTATCATTTGCTTGATAAAAATAGGATATTAATTGCACAATATGTATTTTCCTTCAATTTAATACTTCTTTCCCTATAATATCTTGACTTGTTTAGATAAGCTAACCCATAGTCTGATTTATTTTAAACACTCACTATGTGCTTCTGTTTGTTGCTTTATTAGAGAACAAGAATTCTTTGTTATTTTTAATAAAATATAATTGCAGGAAACTATACTGGGATTCTTTCATTCACAGAGTCAAGCAATGATACCTGTTTTGTTAGATCAAGTGTCTAAGTCTCTCAAATTCCAAAAGATTACATGGACAAAGTTAAAAACGTCATAAATGATCAACTATCAAAGTTTATTGTGTTCCTTGATTAAAGGTATAAATATGGGTCAGTCTTAAATTCGGATGTAAAGCTCTTATGAATTACATGAGTCTTCTCCAAAATTCTTTAATTAGGGCTTTAAACCTTCCATTAAAATACTGGTTTGAAGGAAGAAGAAAGTCAAGAATATATTCAATCCAAATTCTATGGGAATAAACAAAGCTAAATGTTTCAGTCATTTTTTGAAGCAGAATAGATATGTTATCTGCACCATATGATTTTAATAGTATTCATCTGAACATACGGTTTTGACACCATGAAACCACAAGCAAACAAATTAGATCTCAGGCAAAGCAAGAAAAACAACTGAGGGGATTTTCTACTGCAAAATTTCCCGTAACTAGAGCTGTAATAGAGAACAAATCTGACGCCATATTGGATCCGTTCCTTCAGTTTGAAGCACTGTGCCCTGTTTTCCAGGCTTAATCTTGCTGGCTCTGCACCTTTTGTAAAACAACGTTGCCTTTAGCCTAAAACCTACAGGAAAGCCTATTCTCGGGGCTCTGACCTTTAAGGATGTTAGCACTTCTGCACTTATGCAGAGATGGCAAGTTGCAAAATAGAGAATAACCTTTGTTTTGTTGGAGGTTTACAGGGATACCATAGCCTGAGCCACATGGACGGCTGCAAGAACAAAGAATGCCTGCAGCAAGAAGTTTGCACAGCCAACCACACCCCCTCCTCTTTTTAGTTTAAAAGGAGCCTGAATTCTGACTGGGCAAGATGATTCTCCAGGACATTAGTCCCCCATCTTCTTGGTCTGCCAGTTTTCTGAATAAAGTTACTATTCCTTGTCCCAAAATTTTGTCTCCTGATTTATTTATTTATCACTGTTTTGCCGTGAGCAGAACAAGTTTGGCCTCGGTAACAGAGCCAGCTTTGTCATTACCTCTGATGTGAAATCTCTCTGGGTATACACTTGCTTGCCTGGTGGTGGTGGTGGTGGTGGTAGGCAAAAATATTTCACTTCTCCTGATTTCAATAGGCTAAAATTTCCTGCTATTTAAGTCAACTCTAGACTTTTACAGAATCACCTGCAGATGTGCTTCTGGAAGCTACAAAAATTCCAACAATGAAAATAATTCTATTGTCTCCAGACAAGATACATTTCCTCAAAACTGAGCAGCTCTGAGACACACTTCAGGAGTACAGATACATGCAGTGTTCTTCACTTCCCATGCTGTTCCAACACAATTTTCCACTTATATCAAAGTAAATTAAAATCGGTCTTCAATAGCAGATGCTCTGGCAAGTTACAACAATGTCAATTCCACTTATTTATTGAGCCAGAGCAGCTTTAGAATAAATGATTTTATGCCAAACTCCTGCTTGATGTCCTGTCTTCTCCCTGGTGGCTAATTCCTTCTTCTTTCTTCCTAAAAGTTCTCCTGTTATGGGAAGTTAGCCTTTACTGTGCACATTCAATTGGGAAGGCACAAATTAATTATGTGAGGGGATGACATGCATATTTAATTCTTACTTATACATATATATAAGCACACAGGACCTGTGTCTTGGAAGGCGTCACTTCCTAATGTGGGCAAGAGGATGGTCTATAGTTCAATCAATGATCTAAAAGCAGTTTTCTAGGATATAATAAAGCAGTGCTTGAGTTATAAGACAGAACAACTCCTGGATATGAATCAGTGGCACCAATCAGTGGGTGCACATGTGTGCATACACACGCCTATGCACACGGAGCAGCCTTGGAGACACTCCATCTATGCTGATGAGCAAAGTCATGCTGGGGAGATGAGGAAAAATTGCCTAATACAATCAAATCAGGACACTTGAGTAATGGGTAGTAGGAGTCAATTGAATTTTCTGGTTAGCTGAAGGTCAAACAAAAACACTTTTAGTTTCAAACATGATTGCTAAAAATTTCCTTAAAGCACGGGAGCCTGTTTTCCTGCCTTGCTTAGTGTCATATGGCATATTAAACATGACAGATTCATACTTATCTGACTGTGGAACGGGAAAGGCCTTGCTGTCATATTCTGAATATTAGTCTATGTATTGCAGCACAGTGGATACTGAAAATGGGGCAACTTGAGTGAATGGAAATGGACATAACCTAGCAGTCATTGACTGTGTGTGATTTGCCAACTTTCCCCAAAAAGTAGGGGTAGCAAGCAAATCAGATAAACTGAGGGTTCTTGGGGAGGGGAGTAGAGTGGGCTGACAGCTGGGTGGTCACAGATAGCTTGTTTTACTGTGTAAAATTGTGACTATGATGCAGACAGTGACACATTGTCAAATTCTTGTGCCTGTAGCTTTGATACCTGGCCAAGTCTGTGCAGCCAATTTTATCGATGGTGCATAATGAAGATAACTAACATTCCCTGAGGAACAGGTTGTGTGACTTCCATGCATCGACTCACTGAATTCCCTAAGCATCCTTTGTGGTACATAACAGTCTTAAAATAGGCAGCAGGGAATTATTCTGTTTGCAGATGATAAAATGAAGCTCTGAACTGTTGAAGCCTGGCCCAAAATCATGCAGATGGGAAGATGCTGTGCTGGGAGCTAAGCTCAGACCAGACTACAGAACCTGAAGGGCCCAGCAAGTCCCCTCACCAAGGAAAGTGGCCCACAGACACTGACAGGCCCTGTTCTGTTTCTATGAGTGCTCAGAGGAAAATGCCAGGTACTCAGGGTCAATGTGACTTGATTAAGAAATTCAAACTGGGATAGCCTTTTGTTGGGGACTGTAACTTGGGAGTGAAACTGGCAGTGAAGTAAGGGAGGAAACAGCCCTGGTTGTAAGAATATTTCTAGGGAAGAAGGTGCCCTGATGGGCAGGCATGGGAATCATTGTGGTTGTGAGCCCCCTGTTGCCCTGTGGGGGTGTGGACAGGGAAGGAGAGAGACTGTTCAGAGTGGTCATAGTCAATACAGTTTGTAATCGGCTGAGTTCTGTTCCTGCACAGCTCAGACACATGCAGGACATGAGGATGCTTAGCTAATGACCAACAGTGGGCAGCAAAGGCCAAGAGTGGGGTGGGGAGGAGAGATGGGACCACCTCCTGGAAGAACCTCTGCCCCAGGGGACCAGGAAGGTAATGAATGATTGGGGATGCACAAAGTGTTTCTATGGCCTCATCAGGTATTTCCTACTTTAAACTGATAGTCTGGAATATATGGTAAAATACGGTGGAATGACTGCTCTTATTTTAGGTTCTACAAACTCTTAAACGGATAGATTTCTATCTCCATTATACAAGCACTGCTGGGTGACCTTCATAGTCATGTGAGGATCAAAAGAGTGAGTACTTATTAATGCTATTACCATGCTTCTACTGAATTAACACTTCAGCAACAGTATAACGGCCATGCTTCTTAACAACTGCCTCTGTAAGAGCTCTTGTAAGTCACAAATAATAATTATAAAGAAAATATATTAAAAATAATAATTACAGTTACAACAACTATGTTGTTCATAACGATGATAGTGTTAGCAACTCCCTCTCATATTAAAAAATACCCAACACTGGGTTCCTTAGGAAGCAACGCCAATGCATTTTTGGACTCTTCAAGGTCTTCACCACATGGAGCCTTTTTACTCACATTGGTCCACCACAGCCACAATTGCTGTTCCTTGCATGGTGGGCTGCCACGCTGCGATGTCCTGGGCTTTTTCTGGCACCATGCATCTATACTGGGTAGTCAAGTTTCCACGTACCCACTCTGATTTCCAATAAACTGTTCTCCAGAGCCAACAGAGGGGCCACTGGAAAGAGGCCACAAATAAGGTGGTGAACCTAAAATGAATACCTGTTGAAGGAATGGACACACATCATGGAGTGGTGGATGGATGGAAGGACAACATCAATTCCTTTACTCCTGTAAAGAGAGAGGGGCAAATGGTGAACTAAGTCCCAAAGAGAAAAGACATTCATGGTAATAATAATGTTCAACAGTGAAAGAATCCAAACAAAAGGCAAATATAAAATCTCTGGGAAGAAGACTGATTACAACCTGTTTCTTTCACATATATAACCTTAGTAGGAATAACATACTTAAAAATCTTTAACCAACCATAGTTATTTGCTGGTAATAAACTTGGGAATCTTGAAGCATATTATTCACTCTCAGTGTTGCAATAATACAATCTTGGAAGATGATTTGCAATTGAGGATTAAAAAAAGAATATTGTGGATGTATCTAACAAGTTAATAGAAATAAGAAATGTACCTTTGGGAAAGCTATGCATAGAGAACGTTGGAGGAAATACACTGAAAATAGGCAAGTGAGCAAGCTCCCTTGAGTCTGGGAAGTTGAGTGCAGCACATTCAGAGAGTCTATGAAGTTACTACAAGCCACAGAAATTTATGCAATTAAAGTGTCTTCATAAGCAAAATATCCTTCTTCAGGAATTTTTACCTTGATATTTCTATGGTCTGTGTGGTCACAGGAAGTCAAAGTTATGGTGGTGGCTTAGAAGTTTTTTTCTCTCTGTCTGTAATTTACAGGGCATTGCTACAGATGGTGCAGCAGAGATCTGTGGTAAGCTGTCCCATGGGGTGGGGGAACGGTTAGAAATGATAAGGCCAGAGATCTAAAAGACTTTTAGACCCTCCCCTCCTAACTGGCAGACCTTTAAATTAAACTAGCACAGGTATGTAACTAAGACAGTGGATGAGAGGCAAATTTATAGTCCCTTTAGTGTTACTGCTCAGTCAAGGGTTAGGGACCACTCTGGCCAGGAACGGCAAGACCGTGGATGGGGTGGATGGGTAGGAGGAGCTGACATTTGCTTCTGACCTGAGAGGCAGGGGTGTGTTGCAGAAAAGCCGACAGTGCTAGAAAGATGCAGCAGGTCCACAGCCCATAAGGAGCTGTCATATTCAGGGAGGTCAGAGAGCAAGAACCAGAGTTAGTGACACCACAGGGTCAGCAGCATGGCAGCAGTGATGTCAGTATCTGTGTCCATAACCCACCTAACCCTACATGAACCCACCTGCCTACAAGGGGCAGGTAAGAAGCTGAAATGTGTGGAGTGTGTGAAGCCACTGGCAAATTGGCAACTGGAAATCCTAATGAAATGCACTGCTCACAGTCACCATATTGGAAATAGGGCCTCACACTGTCAGATCTCCTTCTTATTCAAGAGAAGCCAGAAATTAAGACTTTATTAGCAATCAACCCAGTTCAAAACCCAGAAAAGTTATCATTTTTAAGGACAACAAAGGCCCAGATTATTCAGAAATAAATTAATGAAAAATGTTAAGATGATTCTGATAAATGACTTAAAAAAAGAAAGAAAAATGATGATTGAATGAACAGTACAATGCACCATCCTCTTCAGTGGGCAGACTCAAGTTTGGGGGACATAGACCTTTTTTTCTCCAAAATAAATTTAGAATCTGAATGCAAATTTAGTTAATAATCCCAAATGGATTTAAGAAAAAAATCTAAAAGGTGATCCTAAAGTTCTTCCAGAAATATACACAAATATACAAATAAAATAATGAGGAGGGATGTTTGAATTTGTAGTATTAGGGACATTCTGGAAAAGGATAAATTATGACCAACTCTAGGAGTTATTAATCTATGGTCATGGAAACGGTATAGAAATAGTGCACTGAGAGTATGAATGAAATAGTATACATTTCAAGAATAGATGTGGATATTTATGAGATTTTAGTAATATTGTAAAACTGACACTTCAAATCAGTGGATTCAAGTACTGGAGTAATTAGCTAAATCATTGGAAGACCTGGTACAGTGTCCTCACTTTTGACATTAAAATAAATTCCAGATACTTTTTTAATTAAAAAATAAAACACCAGAAATAACCCAACATGATTTAATCTGTTCAGATATTCAAGCAAGAAGAACTTTCTAAAAAGCTTTTGGAACAAAGACCAACAACAGCAAAGGCCTAGCAACTCAGCAAGGCCAGAAACGCCCACTGTAAATCAAAACTAACCCTCGCCCAACCCTCTCTCACAGCCCTGTATTGCTCTCTGATACTTTCTACACTTTCTTCTTCCCTTTAAAGTCCAGTTTCTTGGAGAAGTACCTGTGCTGAAGACTCCTCCAGGGCTCAGAGCCCTGCATCCCCCAAGGCCCTCACCGCGGCACTGAGACAGGAGTTGCACTGCCGGTGGCTGCGTGTTTCAAACCAGTCGGCATTTTCAGCTCCTGTTTATTTGATTACCAGGTAGCTTTTGCCGTGGACAAATATGTTCCTCTCAGTGGAATGATTTCCCCCCTTAATTTTTGTTTTACTTAAATAAATTTAAAAAGCCCAGGCAGAAAATCTGTGTGCACATATGCACACACAGATACACACATATCTGTTTTTTAAAATCTACCTAAGTTTAGCCCTCCTCCTTCTTTTCCCCAGGCTTGGCAATTGAAGGTGGGCTTTAGCTCTTGCTTTTTTGCCCCACACACCCCCCATTCTCACTATGCTCCTTTTAGTGAGTGCTCAAATCCCTCTTAAGCCAGGTTACAGCCTTCTCTGTGTTGCCTCAACTAGTTTCTCCCAACTGCTCTGCTACTCTTCTTTCTCTTGGTGGATTTCTCTTCTCCCATTTGCCATGTACATGGCCCTTTTCCCCAGGGCCTCGTCTTCAATCCTCCGCTTGGCAGGACTGAATCACCCCCATGGCCTCACCCACAGCTCCTCTGAACTCCTGACTGGTGAATCCAGCTTAACAATGAACATCACCCCTCAGATGTCCCATAGACACTTCGCACTCAAAATGCCACACACAGAACCATCTGCTCCAAACCAGCTCCTCCCCTTACACTCCCCCAGCAGATCCGCTCTCCGGATGGGTCACTGGAAAGTCACCTCAGCCGCTCTGCAGCCCGCCGCCCCGGCCCTGCAGCCCCCTCTGCAGCAGTCACCTCTTCTGCCACCCGTGTCTCTCTCCCTCTGCCCAGGGCCTCTCTGCAGGTGTGGGCCACTTGTTGTCTGGGTTACCTGGCGTGGTCCCCGAAATATCCTTTCCCCCCAAAATATGGGCCTCCCCACAAAAATAGTATCTTCCATTCTGCTGCCAGAATAACCAGAATTTCTTCAACATAAACATTATGCAATTCTCTTGCTTACAAATATTCCAATATATCCCTGTTTCTTTAAGGATACATTCAAGTCTAAGCACACAAGGCCCATGGTGACAAAGCCCTTGTGCACCTGATATTCCCACCTATGGATCCTTTGTTCTAGCCCTACTTGTTCTTCAGTCTGGCCAAGCTGCTGCATGCCATGTGCTCTTATATGTCTCTACCTCTCTGCATGAAGTTTCCACTCCCTCTACCACACATTAGAGAGCTAACTTCTTTTCACCTTTCAAGATTCAGTTCAAATATTTCCAGCTCTAGGAAGTCCAATGTGTGTTCACCTGCTTAGCAATCCATCAACTACTCGCCATGCCTTGTCTGGCCTGGGGAGTGCGGACACCAAGTCTTACCTGTCTTGGTCTCCCCAGCACTTGATACAGTGTTTGGCATAGCAGGTGCTCAGTGTTTGTTGGATGGATAAACGAATGAATCAGTAAAGAGATAAAAGGTCTACAATCCCCCCCAGTTACTCAGCTGCCATTTTGGGAAGTTCATTCTGCGGAGTTAAGGAAATGTGCAGGTGGTGGGCAGACAGAGCAGAGGTGAGGGCGTAGGGCAGACAGGCCTGGTCCTGGAGAGCGCAGGAGCGGCGTGGGTGGGAGAGCACTGGAGAGAGAGAGAATGGAGGGGGCGGGTGCTAGATGTTGAAGAACAACTGATATTAACTGCAGTAAATTAAATGGAGAACATAATAAATGAAGGTAAGATCAAGTTAACACAGCAAGGGTGGAAAAGGCAGTACCAGAGACAAAGAGCTCTCACTTCATCACTCACTGCATTTCACTCACGGCACCCGCCCTCTGGGAAGGCAGTGCCAAATTCTTGAGAGACTGGTGTTCGTGCTGTGGGTGCTCTAAGTACAAAACGCTATCTTATGGCTTCCAGATTTTAAGACTGATAGATCATTTCTCTTATGTCCCATGTCTGAGTTCTCAGACAGCAGGATCACTCGCTGGTGGGGGGAGAGCTATTGTGGTTAACAACTCAGGGTTACTCTAATAATCTCAAAGGACAGTGGGGAATTCACTAAAACAAATAAAAGAGAAACTTCACTCAGAAAAAAACATAGGACATATAGAACGTTGTGGCGTCCTTGGGGGCAATGTTACTGCCAACTCATCTAACAGTTGTATGTGAGTGTGTTGAAACTCCAAGCTCAAGTCACTTAAACACGTATGAGAAACAGGGTCCAGGCTGTGGTGCTCCAGACATGGACGGGAAGGTGAAAAGCCTGACTACTGCCTCCGACAGGATCAGTCCAGCTGGGGAGCACAATGGACACGGACACGATCACGCACCATCAGACAAGAATCAACTGCAATTCATGCCTAGAGAGGAGAGCAGAAAATCTCTAAAAATTGGAGGGGTTCCTGCCAAGGCTTGGCAAGAGTCCTTCCAGGCAGAAAAGCAGAGAAAGTTACTTCAGGAGGAGACTAGGGTTGGTGGCTGGGTGCGAGGCCTAACGAAGCACGGGTGGAGGGCTCCAGGGTCATCTGTCAGAAGCTGTTCCCCTTCAGCAGCTAAGAGGCATAACTAAAAAGGCAGGTGGGGTGTCATTAATGATCATGGGGAAAACTAGGAGGAGGAAACTGAGGTCAGGGGATCACCACCAAAGGCACTTTATTTTAGAGGAACAAAAAGAATTCAAAAAGCACTTGGAAATTCTATCTCCCATGAACGAAAAAACACAAAATAATGTTCACTCCAGCATTGAATACAGAATAACAGACTGCCTACTCAGAAATGGATTGAATTTTCTAATTCATAAGGGATTATTTAGATAATAGGAAAATGAATAAATCTGAAAAATCTCTGTAGAATAGCTGTTATTCCATCCTGTTTTGCAGGGTAGGGGGAGGCTGAATTATTTAATTGGTACTTTAATGAGACTATAAAGTTCTAAAAGTCCTATCAATTTCTCCCAAAATTGTACAACTTTTCCTTTCAATGACCTTTATTTGACTTAACTAGAACAGTAACTTTTTTCCAAGGTATTTTCCATGTGTGTTAAAATACCAAATGATATGCTGCGCCCAGAATGTTGTTGTTATTATTAATGTTGATAATAGCCCCAATAAGACATATTTGCAATTATGACTCATTTTGGAATAGTAGGTCATTAGCTTATAGTCCTTTTGAAAATAAGCAGAATAAAAGAACATAACTTCTACACCAGGGACTGCAGCTGCACCTGTTAAGGAAACCGGTCATGAAACACAACAAAAGCAAAGATGAAACTCAAATCAGACACCAGGCCTCAAAGCATAGCTGACTGAAGATGCCACAAGATGACCTTTCACTCACCGAAGGAACCAGATGCGTTTCCATGTATAATGTATATCCTTAAAAGCAATTATTTTATATATAGAATGTAATTTAGGAAAAAAAAAACCTCCCTCTATCTGTAGACTTATAAACAGGAAGCACAAAGGGGTGCCTTTGCAGACATGAACTCACATGCGTAAATGCAAAGCCTATTGACCAAAATCTTTTCCTGTCTCCTAAGCTTAAAAAAAAAAAAAAATTAATTCAAGGCAGTGGTGAGCTGAAAGGGCTCAGATACAAAACTTGCACATTATCAGCCTTCTAGTAGATAAAAGTGCACCATGCACAATAGAAAAGATGACGTTTCCTATGGAAATCTATTTTGAGATGCAACCATTTAAAGGCAACCGAGAGCTCAAAACCAAGTTCAACCAAAGAGAAACAGAGCCCAAGCAAATGTACAGAAATGGACAAAGATATTGGAGAAGGAGGGGTCCTGTGCTCAACCAATACCCCAGATTAACAAATTCATCCTGGATTCAAGCCAGTGATGTGCCATGAGGTCACTCAAGGAACCAGGCAGAAACCATCGGCCAGAAAAAGTAGGAACAATGTCAAAGGCAGGTGTGAGATGTGGAAGGGGTGACCCTGTGACCCTTGCTGCCATGAGGCAGGATGCTCTTGCGGGTTTCTGCACAGGCTGGCGGGCACACATGACTCTGTTTAGAAGGATATCAGCCAACAGCTGTGCCACACGGGCTACAGCCTGAACTGAGTCACATCTAGTAACGGTTCTGAGTTCATCCTTAGACGACACGACCAGAAGGATCTGAGAATCAATGGTGGAGACGTACCTGAATGAGTATTCCATTTCATTCCTTGGCAGTAAATCTTCAGCTTTGTACAACATAAAGAGTGACAAAGATACACACAGGCACCCTATTTGAAAGACTGACTGCATAATTGCTTCTAATTGAGAAAAGCGGGCTCCGTTTCGGTATGCTAGGTCTTTGTTTGGCTCGGTAACCGATGCTTCTGAGACCCAAAGCATATTCTAGTATAACCGACAGCACAGAAATCTCCACTGATGACTTACTCATTACAAGGTATTCATAAAATCATCCCAGTTTGCCCATGGGATACAGATGGTTGTCCCGTTCCCATCGTGGGGTGCTCTGTCCTGCTCCCTAAACTGTGGCACCATTAGATTCATGACCCAGCTGCCAAACAGATCAAATTATAAGGCAGGATATTATCAGACCAAGGTCATAAAAGTATTACTGACATTTCAAGCTGAACACATCATCTTCCCAAGAATTTAATTTCTTGTTTTCAGGATAAATTTCCTTTTATTGCTGCCTCCCTACCCCCAAATATTGTGAAAACTAGTCCTGACTACGTACCTTGGGTTTACCAAAATTGTAATGACTACTACTACTTTATTTCCAAACCTCCTTTTCAGGTGGGCATTTTAGCTTTTAGAAGATACCTTCCCTCATTTGTTTTTTCCCCCTATTTCTCTGCTATTATCCACCATGGCCTTTCCAGTCTGTAAATTGTCAGAGAAAATAAGTAAAAGAAAGAAATACAGGGTCTATGAGCTGGTGATAAGTGCTGCAGAGGAAAATAAAGGAGGGCGAGTAATGTGTGGTATGGAGGAGTGTGGATGGGGCAGTGACCTTTGAATAAGGCAAAGATGGAGGCAAAGGGGTGGGCAGAGGAGGGGCAGAGGGAACGGTGATCACAGGCCTGGAGGTCCCTCACGCTGGACAGACAGCATGGAGGCTGGTGTGGGCCAGAGTGAATAGGAAATAAGTGGTGGTTTTGGGGGTGGAGCCTTAGAGGCTGCCGTGAGGATGTGGGCATTTTTCCCTCTGAAGGAATTGCGGAGCCATGGAGGGTCACTGAGCAGAAAAGTGATACTCTAACGTTGGATCAAACAGGTCCAAGACCCTAATTTAAGCTGAACAAATCAAGGGCCAAAGAAGTGACTTGCCACCTCAAATTCAGTGCAGAGCTTGAAAGAAACACAGCCTCGACTCGCAGCCCAGTGCTCTGCCCCCTCCTGGATGCTGTCCCACAGAGCTGTCTCTAAGGTTATGTTTTCTCCTCACTCAGAGGCTTGTGGACAACTGAATGCTTCCCCTTTTTTCAAATGGCAATTTGTCCTGAAAGGAATTCGGAGTTGGCAGTGAAACAAGGCATGGACCTGTAGCCTACAGGGCTGTTGTCCCTGAAAGCAACAGCTGGCGCTTGGTTTACTCGTGGAGTCCAGCAGAATAGAGAGAGCAACAACAGACAACTTAGCATCTTGCGGAGCTTCGGCTGACTGCACTGCACGTTTGGATGGATTTCAAATTTGGACAGTGAGGCGGCTTCACACGAAAGGCAGGTGTATACATCGTACATGCCCACACGTCTGTATGCACACACACGTGGACACACACAGAGTATATGATGTGACTTGTAAAGAGCTGCCCCTGCGAGGTTTCCCACTGCCTCTGATCTCAGCGTTAACCTTTCCCTGGCCACGCTCCCAGGTTTGCTACGAGATTTCTTTGCAATGGAACATGGCCTTCGCTTCACAAACTTTCCCCACTTCTTTCAATGACATTAGGGGAAGAGCAGGGAGCTCTGTGAGGGGGTGGGGATATGGACTCGAGATACCCCTGAATCTGAATCCACACTTCATGGCTTATTTGTTATTTAACTTTATTTACATTCAAAATGCAATTGTTGCAGATCTCAGAAGTTGATTTACACTCACTGCTGTGGCAGAATGTTGCGGTCAGTAGACCCACCACTGGATCCGCTTATTCAACACGTCCTTCCAATAATTCAGATATTACTGTATCACAAATGCCCATTTCTATATTTTGATATCTGGTTTTCAGTATAATTATCTTCCTTCTTTATTCTCTAAATCTTATGATTTTTAAACATTTTTCTGAGAAGTGTTCCACAGGCACTTTACATATGATAAGTTGATAAAGAGATCCTGGAGCTCAAAACCACATTTATATCCTGAGATAAACTCAACTGTGCCGTATATATGGCTAGGTTTAGTCTGCTTCCTTTGTTACTTTGTTTAGTAATTTTTGCATCAAACAACAAGGTCCTACTGTATAGCACCGGGAACTACATTCAATAACTTTTAATAGCCTATAGTGAAAAAGAATATGAAAAGGAATATATATATATATATATGTATGTATAAGTGAATCACTATGCTGTATATCAAGAATTAACACAATATTGTACACCAACTATACTTTCAACAAAAAAAGTTGAAATAAAATTGGGAGATGAAACTTCCACTGCCCAGGCTGCTGTCAGGATGAAACGATTCAAAGCAGGCCAGGTATTAGCAACCCCCCTAACACATCAAAACCCCATATGGGATCTTCTTTTAGAGCAGCACAGGCTAACCGGCTGTGGTCACCTGTAAATAAGGTTGAAGTCACTTAGACCCTTGGCTTGGGAAATCTGTGGCCACAGGGGTGGGGGTCACTGCAGCACTTAAGAGAATGATGGGGACAGCCTGCTCCTGACACCGCTCCCCAGGCTGCAGCCCAGAGCTCTGCAGTCAGGTCTGAGGCCCGGCTGGGAGCGTGCAGCTCCACAGCCCCTCGGAGCCCTGCGGTGCGGGTGGAGCTGGGACCGCGCTCGTCCATCACCCTTCCTGGCACCCAGACTCGGAATTCTCCTGGGGGAATTTTTCTCTGCCTCATAATTCCTTTCTCAGCCTCTTGTGGAATCCGGTCCATGCCGCACGGAAGCAGGGCTTTAACCCTCCGGGACCCAAATCCATTACGGTTTGGATCCAGGATGTAACTTCCATGTTAACTCACCTGGTGCTCCCTTCTTGTGCTGAACTGCCCTCCCCCGTCGATGACATTAGGTCGTATTAGAAGTCCCGACTGGCTTGTCCTTAGCTAAGGCTCTGAGCCTCTTGCTCAGTCTTCCTGAGTGGAACCACTCTTCTGTGGCAGAAAAGCTTGGGCTGTCGTCTACCCATCATTGTCCTCGGTCTTTTGGGTTTTCTGTTGGTTTATGGTTCTTGTGCAGGGATACCAATTTGCACATGAGAAGCACCTGTAGACATTTTAAAAAATACAGACACTGGATCCTCCCCACTCTCCAGCCAAGGCTGGAAGATTTCTCCCTCTAGCAGGGGTTACACAATCATTTGCTTGGGAATTGACCACACATATTGGCATAATCATAGTAAATTGCCATTTACTCAGTGCTTGCCACGTGGCATTTTCAACTTCATGTTGTCTTTGTACGTTCATTATCACATTTAATCCCTGAATTATAGATAATCACCATTTCTGTTGAGGACACTCCTACTTGCTAATCTTGAATACAAGTATCTTTTATTCTCTTAATCTATTTCATTCCTGAGTTTCCTGTTCCTGGATTTAAAGAGTGAATTATGGACACACGTATTTAAGATTCTCTTATTATATTATCTGACTCATCCTCTAATCAAATCATATCTGGAGAAGAGAGATTTTCTCTTTTAAACATTTGTTTTTTCTTATTATATAGAAGTGCATACACACGGTGGAAAATGTAGAAAGCATATAAAGTAAGAAAATTACAGCCATACATTATCTAAACACCAAAGGACAGTACTATGTCATGTTGGGCATTTAACCATTTTTCTTAATATTTTATCATAAAATTTCCCTAGAGCAAGTTACTTAACTCTGGAATTGTACTAGGCTTTTGTCAAGTACAGAATAACATTCCCAGAAATGACCCCAACATCAAAATATTATGTGAGGCTGGGAAGGCCATAGGGCACTCAGCTTAATCTCTGAGTCCTACAAAGAATCCTGTTAATTCACTGATGTTATGCATTCGATGCCTGTGAGTCACTCACTCACTCAGCTGGCTCGGACTGAAACCTACTTTATACCAGGTGCCGATCCAACTGCTGGGGAGACCCCAGAGGGAGCCTGGATCATGGCATCACTGTCCTTCTTCATTTGCTCCCAGAATCCTACTCAAGAAACCCACATGGGATTGGGGGGTGGAGGCAGGTGAGATATGGTAAAATTTATTTCATTATGTTCCTTTAGACATATTTAAATAGCATGAAAATAGTCACTAACTTTGATAAGTTTTCTTTTCCCTTCCTATGTATTTTTGAGGATGGGTATAGTTTTGGTGCAGCAAGAGTAATTGATAGATCTTTGGTATGTTAGGATTTTATATGAAAAATTAAGAAGGAAACTGGCACCTTATACAAAGAGAAGAGCCAGTGAGGAAAACACAAGCCACCCTCGAACTTGGCTACCATTCAGAATTTCTGGTATTCAAAAAAGTGAAACATAATTCAAAATATATTCCCTAAATATTTTAGCCCAGAGTAGAAATACATGTAGGCAAAGTTCAGCTCACTGGAACCTACAACAATGTGCTTACTTAAGCAAAGGTATAAACAGACCACAGATACTATAATGCATCCTTTACTTTAAACTAGTTAATGTGAGCAAGTTTCATTTCACATGAATTGCTCAGTACCAATTTAGGAAATATATCCTTCTTGATTGGTAAAAATAGCTCACTGATAACCAGATTCAACAAAATTTATTGTTAATTAATTTACCTATTTCCTTCAGGAAATGCTTTTGAGTAATCTGAGTTAAGTATTTCCTCTATCTGATCTATTTCTTTTCACAGAGAAAAGTAGTATTATTTGCACATGAGCTACTTTTACTCCTCTGGAAAAATTTGTCTGTGAGCTCAGGGTAAGAGTTGTCTACTGCACAGTAGGGAAAAAAAGATTCATTTCACAGCGAAGATCAGAATCTTTTTTTTGAGGGGCGTGGTGAGCTGGGGGACAAGGGAAATGCCTTTGTTTAGAGTCAGACCACAGTAATCCATCCTGAAGCTGAAAGATGAAGACCTTGTGAAGAAATGTGGAAGGACACACTGACACCCAAATGTGTTCACTCTGCAAAAACAGAAAGAAGGAAAGAAAAAATAATTTAACTGCCCTATAAAGAGAATGGACAGAAACTTGGTAATAAGGGAGAGTGAAAGAAGGTTAGGGAAGGGAGGAGAAACAATGAAAGGGAACTTGGATGCGGTGGGCAGAATAGCAGATTTCTGGAGCCTACAATGAAGGATGATAAGAAAAAAGAGTAAAGTTTAAAAAAGTTACAAAGTTTAAAATAGTTTAAAAGTTAAAAAATGAAGTTAAAAAAATAATTTTTTTTATAGTGGCATGGAAGATTTTAAAATGATGGAGGTTTTTTTATTTCAAAATTCAAGTTGTTTGAGTTTCTCCTCCATGCTCCAAACAACAGTAAGAGCTGCTTGTGTAATTGGTTTTGGGGGACACCACAGCGGGGGGTGAGCAATGCAGTTAGGTTGGCCAGGAGCAGAATGCTTTTGTGGAAGGCAAGACAGAAGAGAGATCAACAGTTTCATGAAGACAGAAACTCAAAGCCAGAAATTATCTTAAAAAGCTTAGTGTGGTGGGCAGAAAAATGTTCCCCCCAATATGTCTATGTCCTTATCCCCAGAAAATAGGAAAAGGTCAGAATCCCTGGCAAAGGGGGCCTATGGTTGCAGATGCAGTTAACATTGCTAACCAGCCTACTCTAAGAGAGACAAGCTGGATTATAGAGGTGGGCCCATTGTAATCACCAGGGTCGTTAAAGGAGGAAGAGGGAGACAGAAGAGGGGAGAGAGGAGAGGAGATTTGACCACAGGATCAGAGTCAGAGGCACACAACCATGCTGACCTTGAGAGAAGGAAAAGAGGTCACAGGCCAAAAGACGTAGGTGGCCTCTGGAAGCCAGAAAAGTCAAAGATACAGTTTCCCCAGAGGCCTTCAGAAACAGCCGTGCCAATATTTTGACTTCAGCAGGCTCCTGCGTTCAAGAACCGTACAAGGTTAAATTTGTGTTGTTTAGTGGAGACTATTTCTTTTTTCTTCCTACAACCATGTCATTTGGGGATACTTGTTACAACAGCAACAGAAAGCGAATACACTAAGCTCCTTGAAATGTTCAGAAATTGCAGATAACACTGGACTGTCCACTTTGATATGGGATTGGGCTTATGTGAAAATCCAAAGGACAGTGTGACCTTTGCTAACATCTGCTTTTCTCATTTTTAGGAAGATAAAAGTAAGTCAAAACCTCTGTAGTTATTATTTTAGACAAGTGTCTCTTAAAACATTATGTAACCCTGTGCCTTAGGACCCCAAGAGGGTATCTGTTCTTAGAAGAACATGGATTCCGTGAGATAGGGTCTTACATCTGAGTCCCACAGTGGTCTCTTATTGGCAATGAGAACTTGGGCAAATAATTTACCCACTTTAAGCCACAGGATCTTCATTTGAAAAGGAAGATAAGAATAAGGATTGTTTGGGTGATTAAATTGTACACACACACACACGCACACACACATATATGTACAACATTTAATACACTGACTAACACATACTAGGCACTCAACAAATTCCTGTTATGGATTTTTAAATGCATGTATAAAAGGAGGAGAAAGTTGCGGGAAGTTGTGGGAAAACTTAGTTCACGGGCCCAAAAAGGGCCATCTCTCAAAGGGCTCTGATCAGTCAGTCCCCAGTGATGGGCTAATAAGCAGAAACTATAGCACTTGAGGATTTAATTTAAACATAAAAAGGAAGGTATTTAAACATAATTATTAAACAGGAGGTATGTTTACACTGTTGGCTGGATCATCTTATCTGGAGAGCTTTAGTAAGCAGAGAGTCTCCCCTGTTTTAGAGATGGGCATGCAGGAAAATGACTTGAATTGGTGGGCCGTTCTCACCCCAAGATCACATGACTTAGTACTCACGGAAGTAACACCTCTTGTATGTTATTCCAGATGGACTGTCCTCCCATGATTATTGTCAGCTGCGTCATCAGTTCAAGGAGACAGCCACCTGGGTCACACTGGAATATTAGAAAGAAAATCTCATTTAAATTTTAGATAGCTCTAACATGAAATAAAGTCATTATTTTATGCCTAAAAATAATCTAAGGAACAGAGAGTAAAGACACTCTTCATTGGGCAACTAAGAGAAAACCTGAAACAGGTTAGACTGTCAGAACACAAAGCTGTATTCACACGTCTTCATTTCTGTATTTTCACAGCCAATATACCAGATCTCCAGGATAATTCACAAATCTGCCCTTAAAGAATGTGATGTAGAAACACGAGGAGTAGTAGTTGACAAACTGGAAGAAGAACACCTTCATGGCTATGTTGTTCCCACAGTCAGTCTGGTCCTTGGGATCTCTGCAGCTAGAATAAAGAAAAGTTAAGTCTGTAAAACTGTGAACGGCTTTGAGACCCTAATCAAAGCCACGGACACATGAGTTAACACGCTAAATATGTATATATATATATATATATATACACAATTCACACTTTTTTCATATAAGCTGTCTTGAATTCCTTAACATAGCTACTATGTTAATTCCAACTGTACACACTGTTGTAAGAGTTTCTCCCACTATGAATGCAATATCACACAAGGCAAAAAAAAAAAAGTCACCCGTTCCTTAAAATTTATAAGCACAACAGTATCCAATGGGCAAGAACTGTCCTGTCAGGTCTAAGTTGAAAGAAAGCTACTTCTAAACATCCTGCTAAATGAAATTCTCTTGTCTCCCTGAACGGCAGGAAGGTAGGACTATTGAAGAAAACAAACAAAACACGGGGCAAATTGCTAGAAGCATTTGGGGAACATAAAACATCCTCCTAGTTCAGAATTTGAATTGGTCTTTGTGTTTTCAGAAGATGACCACTGAGCAGACAACTGGGAGAACGACCCAGCCACATGCAGCGTGTGGGAAGCACTTAACTTGGGCCGCTAAGCCGCTGGCTGAGATACAAGCCAGAGAGAAGAAACATTTGTTATAGAAGCCACAGCTGATGAGAATGGAGCTACACTAACTGGAACAGCATGGGGGGAGGACACATAACAGTGTGATTACTTGTCCTCTCAGTAACGCACAAGCAAATCTGCCACTGGAACCACGACCCTCTTCCACTTATTTGCAATACAGAGACTATTTACTTTCAACAATAGGGTACATGATCTAATGTAATTGAAATTATTATTAAGCACTGACATATTTACACAGAGCTTGGACATTCTAAAGCTTTCTTTGTCCCTTTTACTAATGCAAAGCTGCAGCTAATTCACTTCTCATATAGGCTAGAGAAAATACGTTTACACTTGAAGTTTTCTAAAGACTGTAATGTAATGGAATTGAAGTGCCTAAAAGATACAGTCTCTGTTTTGACCTGGTTCTAAAGTTGGTGTAGAAACGACCTCAGCTGCAGAAGGAGCTTAACAGACTCAGTCATCTTGATTGCCACTTTCTCATATATGGCGTTCAGGGTCACGATGATGATAAAACTGATGAGGGAAGCAGTGATGGGCGTGGCCCACCTGCACAGTCAGGTACTTCTGGATTGGGTCTCTTCCATTCAGGTTCTTGGGAAGTTCTGCTGATAATACAATGAACACTGAAAGTCCATAGACAATGATCCCAATAACTGAAGCAATGGTCAACAGGACCTGACAACCCAAAAACCCAGCAGCATAAGGCTCACTAATGATCGTATTTTTACACAGAAAACTTGCCCCCAATCCACGCTTAAACAGACAACATGCACGTGCTGTAAACCTCACATAAACGTGAGAAGTGATGTAAATAGCATGTAAATGCCACAAGAGACGTGAATATCAGGCATGTTAAATTTTAGGGGAGGAGGAATGAAGGATGTCAAAAAGAATGAGTGCATCCACTAATGTAACATGCTGACAGCAGGAGCAGCTGTGTGCAGGGCATAGGGAATATATGGGAACTCCACTTTCTGTGAATTTTTCTGTAAACCTAAAACTGCACTAAAGAAGGAAGCCTGTTAAGTGTATCTTTAAATGGCTGAAAATGGAGTAACTGGTGGCATGTTCTTTTGGAGACAAGTCTGTGATAGCAGAACCAATGAAAGTATCCCTTCTACATCTATAGAATTACTTAGGTTATGAACTAGTTGTAACCCATGAAGGGGATATGCTTCCTTTCAAGGGAGAACCTATCACTGATTCAGAGGTCAGCAGGTGCTAGCTGTCATCTTCATTCTGAATAGGACCAGTGAAGCTGTGGACATGCCCTGAGGGAAATAGTGGAAGTGACAGCAGGTCCCTGCTGATGAAAGCTTCAAATGCTTTTCATACTCCTTGAGATTTTAAAGTGGCAGGTATTCCTACTCCCTGCATTTGCACAAGATTCATGTCCCTGATCCATTGTAGTTCTGACTGTGTGGACCCAAGGGCAACGGGAGTGTCTGAAGCATAATTTGCACGTGGCTGGTAGGGCTTCAGTTCCTCACTAGGCAGGTATTTTTCTACCCACTGAAGAATGCACATTAAAGGTCCCATTTTTAAACTGTTTTCCTTCCATCTACCTTCTTGGTCATAGTCCAGAAGCATGTACTCAGCGTCCCTGGCCGCTCTTGATGGCTGCCCCAGAGAGAAAGCTACAAAGAATGTGAATTTCAAGACTAAGTGAACCACATCATGTTATTTACAGTAACAGCGGGAGGCTGGCTTGCACCTGCAGGGGAGAGCAGAGGGAGTGTTTACAAGCCCCTCCTGGAGCCACACTCCTGCATCTGTATCCCAGCTCCGATGCTAGCTGTGGGGCCTTGTGCAAATTTCTTAACTTCTAAGGGCTTCAATCTCCTCACCCATATAATGGGGGGATAATAATAGCAATTTATAGGACTATTGTGATGAGTCAATTATTTACTAATTGTGAAAACAATTAGAACATTAACCACAGACATGTGAAAAACTCTACCTAAGTATTAGCTATGAATATGGTGACCAAAGTCTTAAAAAGGTGTTTTTCTTAGTTTTTAAGCCATCAGTTTGTAGAGAAAGCATTTTATTTTCTCCTCTACTCTCTTTCATCATCCTTTACTTCACAGTAAGTCTTCATGATTGTGAAAGGAATAACTTTTTGGTGTGTGTGTGATTAAATGTGAAAATTACTTAAGGCTGAGAAAAATGTATTATAGAAGTTATATTAAGCCTTCCTCTCTTGTACAGCACATATAGGCCATTTAAATACTATGCATTTTTAAAAAGTCTGCATAATAATTTTTAAATTATGTATTAAGTAATCTTAATAGTTAAGATTCTTTAAATGCTTACTATTGCTTCAGCACACATCTATTTTTTTAAATCCTCACAATCACCCTGTTGGGAAGGTAATATTATATCTCTGTTACAGATGAGGAAATAGAGCCACATGGAGATGATGCAATTTGCCCCAAATGAAGCAACTATTAAGTGAAAGAACTGCAATACTCAAAGAGCCCAAAGACACACTAACTGTAGAGCACTGTCTCCTACATGGTCTGTGAAATCAATTGTAATTCATTTCAGAACTTTTACAAACTTGACACATTTCCATTTTTCTTCCAAGCACTTAATGGGTTCAATATTTCTTATGAAACAGGAAAGCTTTCCATTCTCCTTCCTCAAGTTTCTTCTTATTTATCATCTTTTCTGATCATAACTTTAACATTTGCTCATTAAAGAAAATTTGAAAGTACTCAGTAGTGGACAGAACTGTTGTCCTGGATCTGTCCCCAGTCTTAGAAGAGTACCCAGAATTTGCTTTAGGATAAATAACCTCACTTTTCTTTTTAGTCCTGTGATTTAAGCTCGATTAACCCACTCTTTCTGAAGCACCAGAGGTAGATCTCAGTTGGTTTAAGACAAATAATACCCCTCATTGTATTGGCCTCGCACATGATTGGAGAATTGGCAAATAACCCAGTAAGAGCCACTATTATGTGAGGAGATATGTGCTTGTGCCCATGTGAATGATAAGCTTCCTCTATCAAGAGAGGAAGCTGCCAAAAGAGACCTCTCTTGGTTTGGATGGATTATCTGGGATGCTGAGTGCCTAGAAGTAGCATGCTGAGACATCATTGGACACAGAATGAAGACAGGACAAGACCAGCCCTTGACATCATCTGGGCTACAGTATCTCTCCTTGACTGTAGCCAGACCTCAGATCTGAGGTTTTCATTTACAGAAACCAATAAATCCGATGCATCCCCATTTTTGGGGTGTTGTTTAAACACATTGGAAATTGATTTTGTCACCTACAATGAAAAGACTCCAACTCTGAAAATGAATAAAAAATAAAATAAGAAAAATGCTTCTACCTATAAACATAATTCCTTCAGAAGGGTACATTGTTTGTATATTACAAATCATTTTACATATTAATTTTATTCTCAAGCCTATTGTAAGCATAACACTTTGACATGTCATAAAATATTTTCATGGGCACACTTTTTCATGGCTGCGTACTATTCTACTTTGTGAAGGGTTGGAAGAATATTTTGGCTGAGATTTTATATATATATATATACATATAAAAGTATGTCTGTGACTTGCATCCATACTGACTTTTCCCTGCCATTTTGAAATACTTCCTGATTAAAAGTTTTTCAAAGCTGAATTAGTGGATTAAAGCATATGAATATTTTTGACTCTTGATATCAACTGCCAGACTGCTTTCTAAGAAGGCTTGAGGAGTACACCAGAAATTAACACAGCATTGTAAATCAACCATACTTCACAAAAAATATCCAGTAACCTAGGCATGGGATTGGTGATCACTGGCATTTCATCCTCATAAACAGAGCTGTGTCACTTGAGAGGTGGAAAACTACTTCATTTTGATGTGCACTGAGTGAATTACCATTGGAGTGTGACATCTATTTTTCCTTTGTGAATGTGTGTTCATTTTCTCTGCCTTCTACGCTCCTGAGATTTTTTGATGTTACCTTTGAAGTGATCTGAACTCTCTATGTATTGAAGGAATTAGCCCCTTGTCAGATTTATAAACAAATAACATCCTCTGGTGTTTTGTTTAAAATTAGGATGCTTCTGATGCATGGAAATCTTTGTATACTTTCCTCAGAAACTTACTGTTCATCTAGAGGTTGTGTAAACATCCATATTTATTTCTAGTTTTTTTCTAATTGTGTTACTTTTTAAATGTTTCTGGAATTTATCACAATATATGGTTCACTGTATGATTTCAACCTTTTCTTTTCCCCCCAAGTAGCTAACAAGTGTTCCATTCACTGAATAACCTTTATTTATCTCCCTGATTTGTAATGCCTTCCATCTCTTATATTAAATTATTATTGATATCAGAGCCCATATCTGGACTTCCTGTCCTATTTTCTAATCTGGCTATTCTTGAACTAGTAAAAGTCTCATTATCTTATTAATTATTATATTACTAATATGATTATATTCACAATAAACCCCAAATCAATTTTATAACTTCTGATATTTTGGAGATATGATCTTTTAATCTAGAATCATGTGATTAAAGCATCTTTTATATCTTTCAGTAGTTTTTACTTTTATTTTTTGATAGTTCCTACTATCCTTTTCTTAGGTTATTCTTAGACATTTTACCTTGGTTGTTACTCTTGGAAAATTTTAGAAATCTTAGTGCCTCCATCTGGTCTCTTAATCAGACCCTGGAGAATCCTAAACCACTGATCTGATTTGAACAAATGAGGTGAAAAGAATTGGGGGAGGCACTGTGAGCAGAAGAGACTGTGGAACCTCCAGAGTGGCGCCCGGCATTGGCTCAGATGTTCTCTGGAAAAAGTTTTCTCTATGAGACTTCATAGTTCCCAGCTTGACTTTCAGTTTTCTCAGTATTTCACATTAGATTTTAAAAAGTCTGTGGCAGTTTCTTACCCAGAAAAAGAGCACTTGCACAAAGGGTTATATTTATACACTTTCCCCAGTTGGTAAATGGAAAACGCTCTTCTTCCTAATTAAAAAAACAAGTTAAGTCAATCAAGGGATTACACCAATGAAATGACTTTTCTCTTAACTGGTCAATAAATCCTAAACATAATTTAAAAAAAATAATTTTCAGACATAGCCTCATTATTTGTAATTGCATGGGTTTTTTCCTGTTTTCTTTTTCTTTTCTTTTCTGTTAATGATGTCAAACAAACAACAAAATACGTACAGTGTTTATTTTAATACTATTTTTTGAAAATGCACATGTGAACAGTAAACTGTTTCCCTGCCATTGTCTGAGCTTGGGGGTCTTGGTACCTGACGAGGCCAAGCTGTAAAGCTCTATTCCTGAGCTTGCCTTAGATTTCAGAAGTGACGGTAATGACAGCTTAGAGTCTGTGCAGGACAGAAATTATCAGAGGTGTCTGCAGCTAACTGGTCTCCAGTGTGTGTTTCTTGTTTGAGCTTTATGTGTTAATTAGCTACAACTATGAGGTTTTAGAGTTTCCATTTTAGAGGTCATATTTACATATTTTTTAGAGATGAAAGCAGTAAGACTCAAGATTTACCTGGATTATAAAAGCAGATATAGTATAATAATAGCTGTCACTAAGTACATGGCCCTTCCTCTGTGCCAGGAAGTCTTCCAAGTAGATTCTGTACATTAATTCAACCTGTCCTTACCACAGTCATGGGGAAGCAACTCTTTTATTCTTGTTTTATAGGAAACTATGGCACAGAGAAGTTAAGTTGTCCAAGATCACTCAGGAAGCAAGCTGCTGTGTTCAAATATGTATTTAGGCAACTTCATTCCCAAGCTCTCACTACCACAACGCTGACCTCTCTAAACAATGGAGCACGTTTCGCAAGTAAAGTAAAACGCTTCAATTAAATAACTAAAAAAAAAATTAAACATTTTTTTTAAATAAGGAAGAATGATAAAGTGAAATGAGTCTTCATCTTCGATTTTTCAACAAGCATGTTCCATTGAAAATTTAAACTTATTAGTTGGCAAATTTAAATTTAAAATTGACACTTTAAATGACCAAAAATCTTTTCTTCAGTATTTTTTGTATGTATGCCAAGTTTTTGTTTTTCAGGACTCAAAAGCATTATGAACATCTAATTTTGTCTAAGTTTCAGCTTTCATCTCTGAATGTACAGTCTTTCACCAACATATGCTTTTACCCCCATCTTCAGTTGTAAACAATGAGAACTATTCATAATGGGGATTATTAGAAGCTTATTACATTGTAAAAGACAAATGTCACTTTCTATTTGTAGCTGAACCTCATTTTTTTCCATTTATAAAAAGAGGAGTTTTACCTGCTCCCTCCAGAACTTTTCAGTGCCAACATTCTGTAGATCTGTGATTCAATTTATTAAATCTATAGTTCGAGACATTTTCAGATGCTCCTAGTAAAAGCGTTTTCTTTCCAAGTGTTATTTATGCTCACAATCTTCTGTCCTGCTGCTTCTGACTGCAAGTACCATCAGCTCTAAATTATCTCAGCTGATGGAAAGAAGCAATAATACAGATGACTCAAAAAATCATCTTTTCATAGCTCTGGAATGTTGATACAAAGATATATAGTTTTATTTTTTTTTAATTTTGCAACAGGAGTGGCAGCAATATCTTTACATTTCCAATGATATAAAATGCCTAGATCAAACACTGCTCAAACACTGATGCCACCTCAACAAAAGTTTCCCTGCTTCTTCTACCCTTTCTCTGACTTTAGGATGAGAGCCACGCTGCTTTGTGCACATCCCAAAAGGAAGGGGGACCAGTGACCAGGACTTAGTTCAAGAGAAAGGGGCACCTAGACTATGATGAAAAGGAGGCTGCAATAATGAAGGTACATGTGAAAAAATGGGAGTCAACTATAAAAACCAATGTGTCTTTCCTTCTACATCCAAGTCATAGTGGCTAATTTTTATTTTGCATTTTTTTATTGGTGTTTTGTAAGGATAAAAATCAATGCCTCTTTTCTTATACATTTATACCAGTCTTTTTCATTTCCCCCTTTTTACTGTTATTATGAATGAAGGACCACACTTCTCTTCTTTGTCCACCATTCCAGGCAGTGCTCCTTCACCTTGGCTGCACATTAGAATAACCAGAGGAGCTTTAAAAACTTCCCTATGCCAGAATGCACCCCAGGACACTAAGTACCATCAGAGTTTGCAGTGATAGAATCCAGGCACCAACATTTTTTGAGGTCCCCTGGTGATTCCAACATGCAGCCAAGGCTGAGAAGTCCAGAAGTAAACAGACTAAAGTGCATCTAAACAGCGCCCGCTTTTCTTGGGTAATCTCATCTGTCTCCACGTGGGGACACTGCGCCTCCTATTCTGGCTGGACTTGTTCTTCCTGCTCAACGGTGTCCCATTCTTACCCAAGTTCTTCCTGGCGCCGCTTCCTGAACTCCAGAAGTAAGGTGACTAACAGAGAGAGAGAACAGCAGAATGTGGATCTTCACTGATGACTGATGCTTCAGAAATCTGTGCTTAATATTTATTACCCTTAACACTTTGGTAAATGGTTAATAAAATCACATTTTATTTATAGGCGATACTAAAGAGAAACATGAGTTAATGCCTTTTTTTAAGAAAAAAGAAAATGTAGATAATTTATTGAACTTGGGAAAACAGACTAACTAGCTCTCTAGCTCAGGGGAAAGGTATTAACGTGATGGTCAGAGGCAGGTTACTGTGTCTGATGCTAAAGTACCTGCTACCAGCACATTATGCCTACTAAAAACACAAATATCTGGGGGAAGGGTGGGTATAGCTCAGTGGTAGAGCACGTGTTTAGCATATACAAGGTCCTGGGTTCAAGCCCCAGTACCTCCATTAAAAAAGAAAGTTAAAAAAGCACAAGTAACTGTCATAATTTAAAAGAAGTGCATGGTCCACCCTCCAAGCCTTCTCCTCACATCCCTGTCTCTTCTGTCAGAAGGACTTGAGTGTGGGGAACGGGATGAGAATGCTTTAGTAGCACCTGCATTTCTATTTTCCACCACCCGAGTCACACAAAATTAAAATATTCTTAAATATGGAAAACTGCCATTTTCCTCAGTCTTCGGTAAACTAACTTTTAGAAATCGTCATTCTGTTTTAAGACTCTTAACCTCAAATAGTAGACATAAAAACATGAAATGTTAATTTAAAATGTGGCTTCAGGGTAAATCCCCTAAGCCTTTCTTCCAAACAGGCTGTTAACCCTAGGCCCCAACTCTAGAGAAATTCCAGAATAACCACTGTTCCCTCCACCATTATACCTGAGTCTCTACCATACTCTGAGAATAAAGAGAAAAAAGACACAGTCACTGCTTCCGGGAGCTCCTAGGTGCACAGGACTCATCATGAAATGATGGCTGAGGAGGCGTGTTAATAGGGCTTGGATAACAGTCAGCAGATGGTGCTCGGGGCAGAGAGCCAGAACTGTAGCCAAGGCTCTCCCTGAGGAGGGAACCACTGTGGTGAGTTCTGAGATGCCCTAGAAGTGATCAGGTGAAGGTATAATGTTAAGGCCATTTCTCCCTGGGGAGCTGCACATGCAAAGGAGGGAGGCCAAATAGAGCCAGGTCCCTTCCAGGAACTGCAAATAGTCTAGAAGTGAGCACAGTGTGTGGGAGGCAGGTGAGGCAACCAGGTGGAGAGATCACTGGTGCACATCACAAAGGACTCTGTGTGCCTCCAAGGTAGAGGAGACATGCAAAGTGATCTAGAAGGAGACAAGCTAGAGGCAGGGAGACCTATTGGCAGGTTCATGTGAAGGCCTGCTGAGGCCCCGCCATGAGGAGAGAGAAGAAAACATTTCAGTAGGTGGACAGATTGGCCACATGTGTGATGGAAGGGCAGGAAGAGGTCAAAGATGTGGGCCAGCTTTCTGGCTTTGGCAGTGTCCTAAATTATAGTGCCATTCCCTGAAATAAGAAGGGCAGGAAGAGGAGCAAGTCGTGAAAGGAGACAACTGATTCAGTTCTGGCTGGGTGACTGTGGGCTCCAGGAGAGATGTCCAGTAGGCAAATAAAAGTCTAGAAATCAGGAGAAAGTTCTAGGCTGAGCGAAGTAGTTTTCCTGCTTCAAGAGGCTAATGGGTGTGAGTGGACAAGCTCACGAGAAGAGTTGTAGAGTGGTAGCTTTCACCCTCCTGCACATAGGAAGCATCTGGGAGCCTTTAAGACATAGTGCACCCCAGCCTGGAGTGGGGCCTTTGTACTGTTTATTGTTTTTTAAATACTTCTTTTCTTTTTTGGGGGGGTAGTTAGCTTTATTTATTTTAATGGAGGTACTGGGAATTGAATCCAGGACCTCTTGCATGCTAAGCACGTGCTCTACCACTGAGCCGTACCCTCCCCACCTTTTTTTGTTTTTAGACATTAGCTCTACTGAGCAGTCAGGTTTGAGAATCAACCTGTAGAGAGCAGAGACCCTTGGGGTAGAGATCAAGGAGAAGCTGCCCAGAGTGCTGCAGACCCCACCAGGGGCAGCCGGAGACGCAGGGAGCCTCGGACGGGCTGTGAGGAACGTGAACTCAACACTCCCCAATGACAAACATGTTTCAAGCACCCACTTCCGAGCAGTGTTTCTTCTGAGTTTACGAGTTTTCCTGTAATACTGGGTTAGAATAGAAATAATCTGGACACAGGAATCAAATTCAAATGCTGGTTCTGACCATTCTTAGCTACGTGATTACTGATTAAGAGGTTACCCGTCTGCCACGTGTAAACTGGGGGACCTAGAACCGTGCTCATTGGCTGCTGTGAGCATAATGAAATGACATCTATAAAGGCCCTCCTGACTCTCAGAGGTAATTGCTACTATTTTCCCCATTTGGGACACCAAGAAACAGAGGCACAGAAAGCTTCAAACATTTGCCCAAGATGAGGGTTGGGGTCAGGAATCAAGCCAATGACTTCTTGGATCCAGAGCCCAGGATCTTCTTACGAACAACACGGCACCGACCAAGCTCCCTGCTCCAAAACCCACCTCCATTTGGCTGGGTTCCATGACGTCTGCTCTGCACAGATGTCATCACTGCCTGGCTGCCCGCCTGGTGTCTGACCCCGGCACTCCTCCCTTCGTCCCACACACCACTTCCTTGGGCACACCAACCCTCACGAGGCCATTGCTGTGGCTACTCGGATGTTTACACAGAAACGCAGGTGGCAGCCCAGCTTTTTGCTACAGATGCTGCTGTCAATGGAGGCAAAGAGCTCACAGTTGGCAGGGTAGGCCACTTCTGGTCTCCTCCTTGGCTGGAGAGCTGGATGGAATCCAGTTTCCCTCTGCAACTTAGACATCCAGCATGAGAGATATGTAAGGCCATCTGGCCTCTCAACATAGAAATGAAGCCCCCGCAGTCGTACTTAACATTGTAACCTCCTGGCTCCACCAGGGAGCAGAGGCCGTGGCCTGTTGTCCACCAAGTTTTATTTCCTTGCACGACAGCTACAATGGGGTGAGTTAACACCAGACCAGAAAATCTACAAAGCCCTCATGTACTATTTCCTGAAACTTGCAGGTCACCCAAATACCCCAGATCCTCCAAGTAAACAACTAGTAAGAGGAACTGAGCTGGCTCGTCATTCAGGCCCCTGATGGCAGGACTGATTTGGCCTCTCCTGCTCTCGGGATGATCTGTTCCCCTTCTGTGTGCCCTTCCCCGAGTGAGAGAGACGGTTCTTTGTTTATGGGCTAGGGAGTATTTGTGGCTGTCTGACCAGAACCTTCAAAAGTAGAGCTCTTGGTGAGAATGGAAGCATGGCACCCATGTCTCATGAGCTCAGCTACCCAACAGCCTCATCCAGCCAAGACTGTGGCCAAAACCAGGGGTCAATGCTGTTAAGTGTTGGTCTGGAGAACAATGCCTCCACCACTGAGAAGCTGCCCCACCACTTGTGCCCTTGTCCCCATCCAGGGGGAGGTGACGCATCCATGGGATGAAAGCCTTGAGGGCACTAGGTGACTGTGGACAAAGCTGTGACTGGCTGTTCCTGCCCCCCATGTGACCCATGTTAGCCTCACATGCAGAGAATCCCCAAAGAGACCCCTGCTTGAGTGAATGGGTCACCTATAAGCCAACTGTCCTCGGGACACCTAAGAAGCAACACAGTATACATAGTGAGCCACCCACTCACTGAAGTACCCAAGGCTCACAGCTCCCTAATGTGACACCATGTACCCCCATCAAAAAGAAGACCCTTACTTTGTAATTGACTTGAGAATTCTACTGCCAACACTGCCTTCCACCTTCCACTTATGAAGTTCTTTCCACTCTGTCCCCTGCTCTGCAATTGTGCAATCAGTCCAGAGCTCCTTCATGAGACAGGAAGGAAGGGGGTCGGGCACAGCCATTAAAAGAATGGCACAGCCATTAGCACCAAGACGGTGGAGAAGTCAACTCCCAGTAGATCTTGAGCTTCAATACACACTCACCAAAATACAGCAGGATGCTAAATGGCACTCCCACAGGTGCCAGGACAGGTTCAAGGCTGACCATAAAAGGTCAAAGGGTGAATGGTTGCCCAATTTCTGGGAACCCCAACACCTTCTGCAAAGCAGTTGGAATATTCCTCCCACTTATTAGCATATGAAGATACTGAGTGCATAAAAACTAACAACCCCACACCTCGTGGCTGCTCTCTCTGCTGAGGGAGACAGCCCACACTCTGTCTGTGGAGTGTGTATCTACTTTTACTTTAAACTGGAGCACCCAACCCCCACACCTCATGGCCTTTCTCTTGCCTTCTGAAACAGCCCACTCTATGGAGTATATATCTCTCTGAATAAATCTACCTTTACTGAACTTTGGCTCTCTCTTGAATTCGTTCCTGTGCAAACCAAGGACCCACACTTGGCGAGGTGCATCTCAGGGACCCAAATAAGACCTGGGATACGGCCATCCTCTCCCCCCCATTTTCCTGTATCATACATTCCTTCCCAAAGGATCTCACATTGTGCACTCCAAAGTAGACAGCACTCATGTGTCCTGACCTGGATCTGCTTCTGCGTGTATCATTTCTCATGTCCACTAGAATGTCACCTTCATGAGGACAGGGACTTGGTTCTGTTCACAATGGAAGCACCAGCACATCACAGGGGCTGGAGAAGTATTAGCTGAATGAATGAGCTGTGGGAAGTCCTGGGAATTCCACCTGCAACTCCTAGCCACTTGGGCCCAGGCTGACTCCAGGTGCTCCCTGCTATTCATGGCTGACCTCTTGCCACCACTCTCTGCTCTGCCATCACCTGAGCTGGGATGAGCTGAGAAGAGCACACACCTCAGAGAGCATGGCGGCTGGTTCGTGAGGTTGCAATTCCCTTGCCCCTTGACTGCTGGGGATTACTCAGGACAGACAGACTGAAGGCAGCACCATGTGGACCGCCCTACCCCACAACTCACTTGAAGCACCAGGACTGCACACAGGGGAAATGCTGGCCCATTCCAACCTAAGGAGAGGGACTATGGGTGAGAACAGGGTCTCTGTCAACTAACAGTCTCTTTACAATCCCAGTCTTAGAAAAGCTCTTTAAAGACACTTCAGGTATCTTCCTTGTGTTTCTGTAATCCCTCTAAAATTTGTCATTTTAATCTATGCATCAGAAATACAGATGATCTTGAAATCTCTATTGATTTTCAATGAAGAAAATCCTCAATTTCCTTCTCTGCTAAGAAAACTGCTGCACTTTATATAAAAAAAGCAGCTTCCTTTCATGAGTTTCTATCTTCAAACACCTAATTTCACAAGAATCAGTGAAGCAGGATATGAAAATCATGCTGTGCTTTATCACCTACAGGTGGGCAGGGATGAAATGAATGAGTACTGATCTCATGAGATGGGAAGCCTGGGGCTAATTCCTACTACAGATGGAAGGGTCCATATCTGTGAGGGTGAGGAAGGGCCAAGGATGAGAAACCAACATTTTCTAACCCACTTCTCTTTTTCAGAGTCCCAGACAAAACAGTGTGATTGTATCAACAAAAACAAGAATATCTGCACCCTTCTAAAAGCACGCTACAACTTTACTACTACACACAGCACTCTATCGGTGACCTAAAGGCTGATGACAGCCAAGAAATTTGCAGGGATCTTATTCTGTGCTCATCCCTTTTTGTCTTTGGAACCTCAGGAAATTTGCCTACTCTCCCTGAGTGTCATTTTCCTCATCCTTCAAATGGGAGTGTTACAGTCATTCATTTGCTCAGTGTCTATTCAACAACAGGAGAGACTTATGAAAACAACAACAACAAAAAAAGCAAAACAGCAATTCTGATCTGTGCTGTCTTCCTCCTCCTCCCTGAATATGAACTTACAGGATAAAATGGCATCTTTCACTAAATCCCGAACTTAAGGAGCAGTTCTGATAAGGAAGTCACAGGACTGCCATGTAACCGAGAAATGACCTGGTGAAAAAGAATGAGTTGCCTGCAAATCCTCAAAACCCGTAAGGGTACAAAACCTGGGAGCTACAGGCATGGGTGTAAGTTCCTTAGTTCCCCATTTCACAAAGCCGAGAACTTTGCAGGGTCCATAAAAGACACAGATAGCTCAGGACAACCACACCATGTTTTGGAGTACACCGGGGCCACATCGCTGCTGACCTGTACTTCTTTGTGTCCCAGAGCAAGAGCCCTGGGCGGGGGTGACTGTGTTTGAGGCTGGACAAGAACTTCCTGTTCTGTCTCTTTTGCTCTTTCTCTTCCTGCAATAAAACAACTGGTAGGACTCTGGTGGGGAGCACTGCACCCACATTCTCTGGCAAACCACACACCAGGCAGCTCTAGCTGATCTGAGAGAGGACTCTTCAATGAACATATATACACCAAAGTCAGGCAGAAGCCTGCCTGCGACCTTGGCAATTCAAACCAGCTTGTCCTCTTAATCAGGATATTCGACATCTAAAGAAAGTGTGCACCAGATGAAGACGATGCCTTAGAGAGCGTTGGTGGTTCTGTCCAGCAGTGTCTAAGGACAAGTCATGCTCTGGTAGATGGGAGCATTTTGGTTGCTTTCAGAGTTTGCTACTGAAGGGCTGGGACATTTCATTGGGCCTTGAATCTCCAGACCTCTTTACTCACAAAGGCAGACAAGTTAGGTGAGCCAGCTCAGCCTTCATTCCAACTTCCTAATCAAAAGGCTACGAAGTTGAAAATATATTTCTCAGACTCTTCTGCAGCAAGGGTTCCAGATGTGGCTTTAAAAATGCCCATCAGAGATTGAGATTTGTAAATATTAACTACTATATATAAAAATAGCTAAAAAAATTAAATTTCTTCTGTATAGCACAGGGAACTATATTTAATATCTTGTAATAACCTTTAATGAAAAAGAATATGAAAAGGAATTCATACATATATATGAGTATATGAATGACTGGAACATTGTGCTGTACATTAGAAATTGACACATTGTAACTGACTATACTTTAATTAAATATATATATATATATATAATGACCATCAGCAGCATCAGAGTGTCACTGAAAGCAGAAACCCAGATGAATGGAGGCAGAGGTGGGTGGAGGAGCTACGTTATTTTGCTGGGGTGGATGCAGCCGGCATGTCAGAGATCTAGAAGGAATGCTCACAACAGCCACTCACTGATCTGCAAGTAAGTTAGGGTAACAGCTTCCTGAAATCCTTCCGCCCCTCCTGATGACCCAGGTGCCTGGCGTTTCTCTGGAAATCCCTAGGCGCAGCCTGGAACTCAAAGGTAAAAATTAAAAACTGCAGTCAGGCAGGGAAGAGGCAGGCAGGACACGTTGGACAAAAGTAGGTCAGAATCAAAAAGGAATGGGGAGGGGATAGAACGTGTGCTGAGTACCCTGACTACAGTGGTGGATTGTCTGTGTTGAGGACTCTGAGTCAGTATGAGTAGATGGATTTGTGTGGAATAAAATGGTGGCCATTGTTCAGATAAGTGTGTGATTTCGACTATATTTCCTAGAGGAGGGTTGTTTCTTTCCCCTTCAACATTGATCATTTCTAGGGAGCAGAAAAATACTCTGCCACAGAACATCTAAGTGCAAAAGAGATGCTACGGGATGATGGTGGTATGAAAAATTTCAGTTCTGCAGTTCCAAGGTTTCCTTAATGAGATTCACAGCAGTAGGTACTTAAAGTAAAATAAGGTACTTATAATAAAGACATCATCATTTGTACATATCCTGAAAGATACACATATGGTGCTATAAGTGGGCCTGAAATGTGTTCTGCATTCTAGAATCCAATGAAATAAAATCAGTAGCTCAATATGCCTGTCAGCTCTATAAACATGATGTAGCTAATGATCACACAAAGCAAGATCAGCTAGGAAATTTGAGATTTGTCTTTTCCAGTGTCAAAGTTATTATTTTTTGCTTTACTTAAAAAGCATTTTTTTAATTATGGCTGTCAGCATCCATTGGTATACGGGGTTCAGTAGATGTGTTCAGATGTTCTAGACAGTGAATCAGAGCAAAGACTGAGGTTTAGACAGTAGTTAAATGCCTCGCCCGTGTGATCAGCATCCACATATTGCTATACTGAAAATCCTTAAAAGTGAGAACTTCATTAAAGCAACGAAAAGAGAGGGGAAAAAAAAGCCACAGACTAGTGGAAGTTTTGTAACGTGTAAAAATGACAAAGGGCTACTCATGAGCATATTTTTAAAAACCCCTACACTTTAATAAGAAAAACAACAAACTGACAACAGGTTGCACACTACTCCCTGTAGCAGAAGCCATGCAGATGGATTCTTATTTGAATGGGGCTGGAGCTGTAGAATTAGTTAGTCTTGCAAGTAACTCAGTTAAAACAAATGCAAATGGGATACACTTCTACAATATCTAAGTAAAAATCTTGGAAAACTTACGGCTCTATGAAGCAATAACGATGGCAAAATTTGTCAAAATTAACCTCTGCAGAACTCTGGAAATAAAACCAAGGCTTCCAGCAATCGAGGGAGTGTTTATTTGAGAAAAAAACAGCTAAATCTCCATAATTATAGTGAGTTTTGTGGCATTGTAACTTGATATACCCCCATCCCCATATCCTCACCTAAATGGTGGCCTTTAAAAGCAACAGTCTCACAATCAAGGTAGGGGCAGAAGTGATTTGAAGTTACCCAAAAAATCCGCCCCCAGAGAGCTGTCACTGTTTGACTTATCTCAAACTCATGCTGTGCAAACAGTCTGTCCCCAGAGTGTTTGTGGAAAACAATCAGCAGTGAGTATTTAACATTACAACTGCCTGAGGCAGTGGTACAAGTAGACGCTAACTAGATGCTGACTAGGAAACTTAGAAGGCAAAATTGAGTAATGAGACGTTCTGGGGTGAAGGTAGGGTTAAAAAGCTCTAAAAAATTCTGAGAATTGTAGAAGGCCATACACATGTGTGGCACATGGCAAGGAAAGATCTGAGAAAATCTTAAGCCTTCAACTCTGGCTGAACTTGAGGTTCTGCATAAGCAAGAACTAAAGGCTACAGAAGAGCTGCAGACTGCCTGCCGGTGCTGAGGGCATCCCTCAGCACGCACACACATAGCCACCTGGTAACGGCTCAAACGATTAACTCCAGGCATTTAAAGAAATCACTGTCCAATCAATATTACAGTGATGACAACTAGGCTTTCTGCACACACACTGATCTCATGGCCATGCATGATAAAGAATACAGACTTTACAGAATTTGTTCAGGAAAGTAACTAAATTAATAGCTGCAGCAGCAATGACAATGGAAGCAACGATAAACCCTGGAGATGAGGAAAATCTGGCTTTCAGATCTGCCACATTTTAATATTTTATATGTCCAGTTTTCAACAGAAAATTACAAGATGTACAAAGAAACAGAAAAGTTTGGCCATAACAGAGGGGAAAATGTAGTCAATAGAAACTCCCTGAGGAAGCCCAGATACTGAACCTACTAGACAAAGACATAAATAAACAATTACACATATGTTCAAAAAGCTAACAGAAACCATGTCTAAAGAATTAAATTATGTAAACATCTCATTGTACAGAGAATATCAATAGATAAAATTTATATTAAAAACCAACTAGAAATTCTAGAGATAAATATAATGACTAAAATGAAAACTTCAATAAGAGGTTTCTCTGTAGATATGAACATGTTCAAGAAAAAGTCAGTTAACTTAAAACTAATGAGATTATCCAGTCTGTGGGACAGAAAGAAAAAGGCATAAAAAAAATAAATGAACACTGTGTCAGAGATAGGTGGGACACCATCAACAATACCAATACACACATAATGTGAGCGCCAGAAGGAAGGAGAGAAAAAAAGGGGTAGAAAGAATATATAAAGAAATAATGGCTGAAAAGTTCCCAAATTTTATGAAAACATTAATTTGTACATCCCAGCAACTCAACAAACTCCACGTGGTATAAACGTAGAGACATCTAAAATAGGCACATCAGAGTCAGTGTGTCAAAAGACAAGAACAAAGAATCTTGACAGCAGAAAGAGAAAAGTGGCTCAGCATATACAAAGGCACCTCAGTAAGACAGTTGATTTCTCATCAAAACCATGGAGACCAGAAGGCATTGGGATGGTATCGTCAAAGTGATAAAAGGAAAAATCTGTCACCAAGTACTTTATAGCCAGCAAAATGATTCTTTAAAAAAATTAAAGGAGAAATTAAGACACTCCTACAAAAAAAAAAATCTGAAAGAATCCATTGCTAGCAGGCCTGCCCTACAATAAATACTAAGGATAGTCCAGCAGGTGTAAATGAAAGGACACTCACCTGAAAAATAAAGAGCACTACTACATGAGTAAAAAAATAAAACAGTATAAATAGAGTATTACATGTAAATGATTTGTTCTATTTGATGTAAAGGACAACTGCATAAAACAACACTTATGAAACTGTGTAGATGCACTTATAAATGCATAAAGGTGTAATTTGTATTACAGTGACAGCATGAGGAGGGGAAGGGAAAAGATTGATGCCAAAGCAAAGTTTTGTGTACTATTGAAATTAAGTTGGTATTCATGTGAAATAGATTGCTTTAAAACAAGTTCTTAATTATAATCTCCAGGGCAATGGAGGGGAAGGAGGAGGAGGAAGAGGAGGAGGAGGAGGAGAAAAAAGATAAAATAAACAACAAATTAAAATGGCACACTTGAAAATGCCTACTTTGTACAAAAATGTGAAGTAATAGAGGAATGGGGAAAAAAAGACATATAGAAAGCAGATAGCAGATGTAAATTCAACCTGATAAGAAATTACATTAATGTAAATGAATTAAACATTCTAATCAAAATACTAAAGGCAGAAAAAAATGGAATAGAGAATAGATGAACAACAGAGAAAAATCAACAAAAAGAAAAGTTGGTTCTTTGAAAAGATCAACAAAATTGACAAATTTTTGGCTAGTACTGAAAAAAAAAGAGAGAAGATTCAAATTACTAAAATGAGAAATGAAAGGAAGGATGTCACTACTGCCCTTACAAAAATAACAAGGAATATAAGGGAATACCATGAACACTTATATATCCAATAAATGAGATAATCTAGATGAAATGGATAAATCCCTAGAAGGACATAAATGACTGAAGCTAATTCAAGGAGAGATAGAAAACTCAAATAATCCTACAATAAGTAGTGACGGAAATAGTAATCCAAAACATTCCCACAAGGAAATGCTAGGCCTGTATGGTTTTGCTGGTGAATTCCATCAACTACTTAAAGAAAAAACCAAAACCAAAACAAACAAACAAAAAAAAACAATGCTTCACAAGTCTAAATATAAAGAGGTGGGCACACTTCCCAATTCATTCAATGAGACTAGTATCACACTGATACCAAAACCAGACAAAGGCATCACAAGAAAACTAAAGACTATCTCTTATGAATATAAATGCAAAAATCCTCAACAGAATACAAGCAAATCCAATCTAGTAACATATAAAATAGACCACAATTGAGATGTATCCAGGTATGCAAAGGCAGTTCAACATACAAAAGTCAATTCATGTAATATGCCATATTAATAGAAAAATGGATAAAAACTAGGAATAGAAGAGAACTTCCTCAACTTGACAGACAACATCTATGAAAAACCTGGAACAAAGATCATACATAATGGTGAAAGACTGAATTTTATCCTCCCCAAATCAACATTGTACTACAGATTCTAGTCAAAGCAACCAGACAAAGAAAATAAAGCCTCTAGATTACAAAGAAAAAATAAACTCTTTCCATTCCAGATGACATGATATTATATTTTGAAATCACAAGGAATCCACAAAGAAAATAGAGAGAGAGAAAAGAAAAAATAAAACCTATTAGAATTAATAACCCAGTCTGACCAAAATTGTAAGACACAAATCAATATATAAAAATGTAATTTCTATACAACAGCAGTGAATAATCTAAAAATAAAATGAAGGAAACATTTTCATTTACAATAGCATCAAAAAGAATAAAATACTTAAGAATATTAACAAAAATATGTGGAATACTGAGAAAAATGTCTGAAACTTGTATATTGAAAACTAAAATACCACTGATAGAAGTTGAAAATGACCTAAAATAAATGGAAAGCTCTTCTGGGTTCATGGATCAGAAGCCTTATTATTGTTAGGATGGCAATTGTCCTCAAAATGACCTATAGATTCAATGCAACTCTGGCTTTTTGGGAGAAATGAACAAGCTGATCCTAAAACTAATATGGAAATGCAAGATACCCAGAATAGTCAAAACAACCTTGAAAAAGAACAAAGTTTTGAAGTTTCCAGATTCAAAACTCACTAACAAAACTGTAATCCATACAGTGTTGTACTTGCATAAAGGACAGACAAATAGATTGAGAGAAAAGAACTGAGAGTCCATAAACAAACTCATACACGTAGCCAGTTAATTTTTGACAAAGGTGCCATGACAATCCAATGGGAAATAAATAATCTTTACAAAAATGATGCTGGGACACCTGCACATACACCTGGAAAGAAAGAAAACTGAACTTTTATCTTTAGACCATTTATGAAAATTAACTCAAAATAAATCACAGACCTGAAAGCATAAAACTTTTAGAAAATGAACAATGAGAAAATCTTCAGGACTTTGGATTACAAATACTTCTAAGATATGACACCAAGAGCACAAACAGTAAAAGAAAAAAAATCAAGTAAACTGGACTTCAGTAAAATTAAATACTTCTGTGCTTCAAAGGACTTCATCAAGAAAGTAAAAAGACACTCCACAGGATGGGTGAAAATATTTCCAATATTTTCCCTGATAAGGGAATTTTATCCAGAATAGACAAAGAAGACTTAAAACATGACAATACAAAGACAAATACAATTAAAATGGGCAAAGAATTTGAATAGATGTTTCTCCAGAGAAGACATATGAATGGGAACTAAGCACATAAAAAGATGTTCAACATCAGTAGGCATTAGGGAAACAGAAATCAAAAGCACAATGACATGCCACTTCATACCAACTAGGATGACAAATATATATGATATATGATATATAAATATGTATCTATAAACCCGGTAATAAAAAGTGTTGATGAGGATGTGGAGAAACTGGACTCCTCATACATTACTACTGGAAATATAAAATTGTGCAGTCACTTTAAAAGCTACATTAGCAATTCCTCAAAATGTTAAAAGTAGAATAAATCCCAGCAATTCCATTTTTTTATATATCCTCAAGACAACTGAAAATATGTGTTCACACAAAAACTTGTCCATGAGCATTTACAGAAGAATTATTCATCATCAACCGATGGATGATGGATAAGCAATGTGGTGTATTAATAACAATGGCATATTATTTGAACACAAAAAGGAATTTGGGTACTGATATATTTTACACGATGGATGAGCCTTGACAACGTCACACTAAATGAAAGACGACAATTAAGGCAGCATGCTGTATGGTTCTACTTATATGAAATGCCCAGAACAGGCAAACCCGTAGAGGCAGAAAGTAGAGTGGTGGCTGCTGAGGGCTAAGGGAAAGGAAGGATAGGGAGTGACTTCCTAAAGGGTACTGGTTCCTATTGGTGGTGATGGCTACACAACACTGAAATGTACATAAAACCCTAATGCACACTTTCAAAGGCTGCATTTTATGGTATGTGAGTTATATCTCCATAAACCTGTTATTCTTGAAGCTGAGCCCACCTATAGAGCAACTGGCACAACACTGACTGTGGCATCTGGAAGGGGAGTGACCCACCCACCCACCGCAAAGTAGAGCAGCACCTGACCCAGTGTTGGAGGGGTGTAATATTCTTGCCGACGGACACTGTGAGCAGCACAGACGAGGCGGCCAACAGAGCAAGCTGAGTTTGTGAAACAGGGCGAAGACACAAAGACCTCTCAATAAAACCATTAAGAGCATTCAGTCTCTAGGAGAACACATCTTTGTTTTTTAAATCTTTTTATACCTGTTTTATTTTCTAATACCTTTTTAATCTTTACTTTTTAAACAGTTCTATACATTTACAGTTCTCATTTCATTTTTAATTCTCTTGGTTTTGATCTGTTATTGATTATTCACAGGTTTATATATTGTGTTTTGATATTTTCTTCTTTTTATTAAGGTTTTAAAAAGAAATCTCAATTCGATTCCTATTCTGCTTCAACTTGCTCTTCTATTATTGATTAGACACTGTTTTCAAACCTTCTTTTCCTCCATTCTTTTAAAATTCTCTCTCTCTCTCTCGTTTTTAAGTTTTATTCCAGCATAGGCTTTACATAGATAAATAAATAAACTCCTTTAAGGACCACAATAGATAACTGATACTCCTTAAGCCACAGTGCCAGAGAGATATGAGCAGTTGAAGAAGCAGAGGCAGTACTCACAATTAAAAGAGAAAGAGAAAACCCCTGAATGAATGATCAATGAAATAGATATTAATGGCCTACTAGATCAAGATTTTAAAAAAGAAATGATCAAATTACTGAAGGAACTAAGAGATAGTGTTTAGAGACATAAAATATATCAAAAACAAAATAGAAGCTATAAAGAAGAGCCAAGTAGAATTGGTAAATTCATTGACTGAAATGAGATCTGACCTAAAGGCTGTACAAAGCAGGCTAGATAATGCTGAGGAATGAATAAGTGACCTAGAAGACAGGACAACAGAAAACACACATCAGAACAGCTGAGAGAAAAACAAATAAAAAACAATGAAAACAATATAAGGAACCTATGGGATAATATAAAACATGCCAATCTATGCATAATAAGGGATCCAGAAGGGGAAGAAAGAACAAAGGGGATGGAAAAGGTATTTAAAGAAATCATGACTGAAAACTTCCCAAACCTAAAGAAGGAATCAGACACCCAAGTAAAGTAGGCTCAGAGGTTCCCAAACAGGAAAAGCCTAAAGAGACTCACACCAAGACATATCATAATCAAGATGGCCAGACTGAAGGATAAAGAAATGATCCTAAAGGCAGCAAGAGAAAAACAAAGAGTGAGTTACAAGAGAAGGCTCTCAGCTGATTTCTCTACAGAAAAACTGTAGGCCAGAAGGGAGTGGCAAGATTCAAAGTCCTGAATGAAAAAACAGATGCAGCCTAGGATACTTTCTGCAGCAAGGCTATCCTTTAGAATAGAAGGAGAGGTAAAGGTATTCCCAGAGAAGCAAAAACTAAAAGACTTCAGCAACACTAAACCCATGCTAAAAGAAATATTGAAAGGTCTACTCTAAATAGAATAGAAGCAGGATGCTACAGAAATGAGAACTCATAACTGGAAAGGTGATAACTACCATGAATTACAAATAGAATAAACATGAAATTGCAAAAGAAGAAATCCAAATCATTGAGTGGGAGAGGAAAGCAAGAAAATATAGAGTATTTTTTTCTTTCTTCTGTTTTTTAAAATTTTTTGTTCTCGGTAGGATGGGTTTGAGATTACATTAGTATCTGTTTAGTACACACAGTTAGAGTAATTGGCTAACAGGCTTACAAAAAAGTGTAACCACAAGCCAAAAACTTACAAGTGAGTCACAAAAACTAAATACAATCCAAGATAATACAAAGGAAAATTACCATACCACAAAAGGAAGAAGAAAGGAACAAAGAAGAAATAGCAAATCAACTACAAAAATAAGTTCAAAATAGCAATAAACACTCATCTATAATTAATTACTCTAAATGACACTGGACTAAATGCTCCTGTCAAAAGACAGAGTGGCAGACTGGATAATAAAGCAAGAACCTTCAATAAACTGCATACAAGATACACACTTTAGGGAGAAGGACACATATAGATTGAGAGTGAATGGACAGAAAAGGATATTCCATGCAAATGGAAATGCCAAAAAAACAGGTGTAGCAGTTCTGATTTCAGACAAAATAGACTTTAAAACAAGGGCCATAAAGAAAGATAAATAAAGACATTTTATAATGATTAAAGGAGCAATACAAGATGAGGATATTACAATCATTAATATATATGCATCCAACATGAGCACCTAAGTACATAAAACAACTACTAACAGAGGTAAAGGGGGAAATTGATGGGAATACAATCATTGTCAGAAATTTTAACACCATATTAACATCACTACACAGATCTTCCACACAGAAAATAAATAAGGCAACAGAGAAATTAAATGATACAATAGAAAAATTAGATTTAGTGGATATTTTCAGAGCATTACATTCCCCCAAAATAGGATATACATTCTTTTCAAGTGCACGTGGAACATTTTCTGGGATTGATCATGTACTTGGTCACAAAAGAAGCCTCAAAAATTTTAAGAAGATAGAAATTATCTCAAGCATCTTTACTGACAACAATGCCATTGAAACGAGAAATCAACTACAGAGAAACCAATGAGAAAAAAAGAAAGCATAGAGATTAAACAACATGCTAGTACAAAAACAATGGGTCAATGATGAAATCAAAGTTGAAATTAAGGAATACCTTGAGACAAATGAAAATGAAAACAACCACATAAAACTTATGGGATGCAGCAATAGCAGTGCTAAGAGGAAAGTTTAGGGCGATAGAGGCCTTCCTCAAAAAGAAGAACAATATCAAATAAACAATCTAACCCACCAGTTATAAGAACTAGAAACAGAAGAGCAAAAACACCCAAAAGTCAGCAGAAGGAAGGAAATAATAAAGATCAGGGAGGAAATAAATAAAATAGAGATTAAAAAAATAAAGAAAATAATCAACCAAACCAAAAGCAATTTTTTTTTGAAAGACTAAATAAAATCTACAAACCTCTGGCCAAACTCACAAAGAAGAAAAAAGAGAGAGCACAAATTTGCAAAATAAGAAAGGAAAATGGAGAAATTACAACAAATAACATAGAAATACAGAATATCATATGAGAATATCATGAAAAACTACATGAAAAAAGTGGATAACCTAGAAGAGATGGACAAGTTTCTGGAAACATACAGTCCACTAAGACTGAATCAAGAAGAAACTGACCACTTGAACAAACCTATCACTAGGAATGAAATCGAATTAACAATAAAAAAACCTCCCTACAAATGAAAGTCCAGGACAGGACAGCTTCACCAGGGAATTCTACCACACATACAAAGAAAAACTCATACCACTCCTTCTCAAACTCTTCCAGAAGATTGAAAAGAAGGAATATTCCCAAACTCATTCTATGAAGCCACCATCACCCTGATACCAAAACCAGGCAAAGACACCACCAAAATAGGGAATTACAGACCAATATCACTGATGAACACAGATGCAAAAAATTCCTTACCAAAATACTAGCAAATAGTATCCTACAGCACATAAAAAAGATTATACATCATGCTCAAATGGGGTTCATCTCAGGGACACAAGTGTGGTTCAACATATGTAAATCAACCAATGTAATACTTCATATCAACAAGAGAAAGGACAAAAACCACATGATCATCTCAATAGATGCATAAAAGCTTTTGATAAAATTCAACACCCATTTATGAGAAAAATTCTCACCAAAGTGGGTATTGAGGGAACATATCTCAACATCATAAAAGCTATATATGACAAGCCTACAGCCAGAATAGCACTCAACGGTGAAAAAACCTCAAAAGCTTCCCAGTAAAATCTGGGAAAAGACAAGGATGAGACTATCACCACTCCTATTCAACATAGCCTTGGAAGTCCTGGCCACAGCAATCAGGCAACTAAGAGAAGTAAAAGGGGTCTAAATTGGAAAAGAAGAGGTAAAAGTGTCACTATATTCAGATGACAAGACACTATATATAGAAAACCCTAAAATGTCCACACAAAAACTACTAGAGCTGATTGAAGAATTTAGCAAGGTAGCAGGTTACAAGATTAATGTTCAAAAATCAGTTGCATTTCTTTACACTAATGATGAATCAACAGAAAAAGAAAGTAAAGAAACAACCCCCTTTAAAATAGCACCCAAAGTAATAAAATATCTAGGAATATATCTAACCACAGAGGTGAGAGAATTATACACAGAAAACTATAAACCATTGGTGAAGGAAATTAAAGAAGACTTTAAAAAATGGAAAGGTATCCCATGCTCTTGGATTGCAAGAATACATATTGTTAAAATGGTCACAATGCCCAAGGCAATCTACAGATTTAATGCAATCCCTATCAAATTACCCCAGACATATTTCATAGTACTAGAACAAATCACAATAAAATTTATATGGAACCATCAAAGACATAGAATTTCCAGGGCATTACTGAAGAAAAAAAGAAAGAGGCTGGAGGAATAACTCTCCCAGACTTGAGACAATAGTATAGAGCTACAGTCGTCAAGACAGCATGGTATTGGTACAAAAACAGACATATAGACCAATGGAACAGAATAGAGAGCCCAGAAATGAACCCAAAGACTTTTGGTCAACTAATCTTCAACAAAGGAGGCAAGAATATACAATGGAATAAAGACAGTCTCTTCAGCAAGATAAACATAAGACAAGATACAGTAAACCACCTAGGAGAAAATACAGGCAAAATATCTGACATACATCTCAGAAATGTTCCCCTAGGGCAGTCTACCCAAGCAATAGAAATAAAAACGAGAATAAACAAATAGGACCTAATGAAGCTTACAAGCTTCTGCACAGCGATGGACACCATAAGTAAAACAAAAAAAAACCTACAGAATGGGAGAACATTTTTGCAAATGAAACTGACAAAGGCTTGATCTTCAGAATATATAAGCAGCTCATATGACTTATAAGAAACAACCAAATAACCCAATCCAAAAATGGGCAGAAGACCTAAACAAGCAATTTTCCAAGGAAGACATACAAATGATCAATGGGCACATGAAAAAATGCTCAATATCACTAATTATCAGAGAAATGCAAATCAAAACTACAATGAGGTATCACCTCAAACCAGTCAGAATGGCCATCATTCAAAAATCCACAAATGAAATATGCTAGAGAGGCTGTGGAGAAAGGGCAACCTCCTACACTTCTGGTGGGAATGCAGTTTGGTGCAGCCACTGTGGAAAACAGTATTGAGTTTCCTCAAAAGACTAGGAATAGAATTGCCATATGACACAGGAATCCCGCTCCTGGGCATATATCCTGAAGGAACCCTAGTTCAGGATGACACCTGCACCCCAATGTACATAGCAGCACTATTTACAATAGCCAAGACATGGAGACAGCCTAAATGTCCATCAATGGATGACTGGCTAAAGAAGTGGTATATTTATACAATGGAATACTACTCGGCCATAAAAACTGACAATATAGGGCCATTTGCAGCAAAGTGGATGCTCCTGGAGAATGTCATTCTAAGTTAAGTAAGCACGGTAACAAGGAATAAAAAGAAGTTACCTCCAGGTACAGTTATTTTGATTAAAATATACATACAGAAAGCAAGTCACCCCCACGACTGCTGCCAGGAGGAGCATCTGAGTGTAATAGCCCAGCCAAGCAAAGTAGATTCCCACCTTATCTCCGTAGAATTTCCTGCAGAAAGACAGAATGTAGTTTCAGAAGACACACATAATCACTCTGTAGCTTCATCCTCATGTTAATTTCTGTTTTCTTTGTTTTTTAGTGGGGCATAATTAGGTTTATTTATTTGTTTTTTAAATGGAGGCATTGGGGATTGAACCCAGGACTTCATGCATGCTAGGCATGCACTCTACCACTGAGTTATACCCTCCTTCCATCATACTAATTTCTGATTCTAAATCAAGGGGGCTTTAAGTTTAAACCTCTGACTCAATTCACACTTAAAACATATGCGTTTTCACAGCAGCCCACAACTCTACCGTGAAATAAAAAGTACTTTACGTATCAAAGAAGTACAGATCACTGGTTCACCTGCTGAAGAGAGATAAAACAGAACAGAGCAAAGGAGGGGACGAGGCTAACTCCGGAGCAGATGCAGGGGATCATCACCACTCACTGGACAGTCTGGCACATTCAACAAATCCCACCAAAGATCATTCTTAACAGGCTTGACACAAGTGGACTTCAGCAACTGGCTCAGTCATCTGCTCCTGCCTTATCTCGGGAATTTCCCTGAAGCAAATGCATCATAAACCACAAATAAGGAAATGGCTGATAATGATAACAACTGGGAGTGCAATGTCTCTCTGACAAAATATTTATAAAACTCATTGTGGGAATGGGAGAGGGTAGGAGGGATGTGACTGAGGGAGGTACTGCCCTGTATTCTTTGTATCTAGCACGTCTGCTGTTCCTAGGTTTCAAAAACCCTTCAATGTTACTCAGTTAATCTGGAGTAGATGGAACAGGCCAGGGAGGCAAGATTAGAAGAAAGGAAGCAGGGCACGAAGCTGTGCCAGGCTGGTCCTGAAAGGGAGACAGACACAGACAGGCAGACACAAAGGGCTTAAGGATGAGGCAGAACAATGGGACGGCTGATCAGGTGTGTCTTGCTGTTGCTGATACTTCCCTCAACTGGCTCACTGCGGACTCGGCAGTGCTGGGTAAAATCTGTGGCTTTCCTCAGCTCTGAGTTCTCTCGGAGGCTTCCGGCTCAGTCTGGAGCTGAAATGAGCTCCGAGGGCTTAGCCTAGGGGGGACTCAGCTCTGAGAACAGCCTGGAGTCCTGGGAAACTTCACGCAGGAACCCCCTTGGGCTGGACCAGTGCTCACAGGGCTGCTGTGAGACCAGCTCCATTGTCAGAGACCTGGGCGTGGACCATTCCATGGGGAAAAGGGCTGAGCCCGATGCCAAATCAGATAGGAGGGACAAAGTGTGTTCATTCTCATGTGACTGGTCTTTGTGTCCTGGCTCACAGATGGCAGGATCAGGGCAGGCTCAGGATGGTGTCTGGCAGTGAAAACCCTGGCAATGGGTTTGAGATGTCTTGGACTCTTTCATGTTAAGCTTTTTGTAATACAATCTTATCAACTATCTGTCCTGAAAATGCCACATTCAAAACTGAAAGAATGTTAGAAGTTGCCTGCTCCAACTGGCCAATGATAAACACACCCTGCTACACTTAGAGAGCTGGGCAGGAAGCCTCTGCCTGCATATTTACAGTGACGGGGAGTTCATTACTTCCAAAGGTTACATGTCGGCAATAAGGTCAGAAAGAATTTTTGAACCTTAAACAGATGTCTGCCCCCTAGTCCTTGCTGAAAGGATAGGAGTAATGAGGATCACTTCAAATGTAGTTTTGTCTGATTGTTATCTCTCTCTGTCAAAAACACCCCAATTCTTAACATCAATTTTTGAAAATTCAGCTTTGATTTCTTTTTATCAAAGTTATACCATACATTCATTTAAGAGTCAAACAGTTCTCGAACACCGATTGTAAAAAGGAGCAGTTCCCAAAAACCGCCCCATTTCCTGGCCAGAAGCAACCATGTTCAGCCCCTACTGCTGAATCTTGGAATAATAACTCCCTGTCTCTGACTAATATCCTTGTAACACAGCCTACTGACTTTTTCAGCTTTATGTATCACCTATTTAAGTTTCTATTTTGGAAAATGAAGACTAAGTTCTCTTTCAAACCACATCTCATCTACACACCCAAACCTTCATTCTTCTAACCTTTTGATACAATTACATTATAATTTTGATCAGCTCAGTATCCTTGCTTTACATTATTAGGACTCTGTACAGACTGTTCACAGCTGTAGCAAGTTATCTGCTAGGCTTACTTTTTTCTTCCCTACATTGTTTTTCCTGGAGTTAATAATTGTCTTGGTGGTTCATAGCTTCGATTTCTGTGCACTTAACAATTCAACCCCAGACCTTCTCCTAATGAATAACTTTCTCAATACTTTCCAATACATTGTCTACAAATTTCATCTCCTTGAATAAATCTCTTCAGATCTCCTTCAACCTAGATTAACGACGTTAGGCTTGTCACAGAGCTCAAGGGACCACTAGTGAGAAGCAACAAAGGGAACACATGGACCAGGAGCAGGGAACAGATCAACATAATTTCCTTAGCAAAACATACTTAAAATAGTGGGAAAATTGTTTTCTTTACAAACACAAACATACACACCAACCCCAAAAGCCCATAAAGAATGATTAAATAGCCATCAAACCCATTGCCCTGCCATCAAATTCTGTATAACATAAAACAAAATTATCAGAAGGAATATATCATATAAATATGAATCTCAAGGGGGATGGGGTGCACTCAGTGGCAGAGTGTGTGCTCAGCATGCATGAGGTCCTAGATTCAATCTTCAGTACCTCCACTAGAAAAAAAAAGTTAGAAACAATAGAAAAATGTATCAACTTTAAATATTTACATATGTATAAACATCCTCTTTTAAAACTATTTTCTACAGGATAACCCGGGTTAATGAGAAAGTGCCTCTTCATGACTGTGATCTTGCTGATAATTGAGGGAGGAAATTAGAGTATGACCACATGAAGTAAAATCCTTTATGAAATAATGATCCCGGGTGACAATCATTATTGGCTGCTGTCATCACAAAAAAGAGAGTCAACTGGACATTATGTACCTTATGACAGGAGTACAAAACTTCATATAACAAGTATTCTTGCACAGAGTTGAACCTCAGTCAGATCAAGCTTTTAGGGGAGGATAAAATCACTTAGCTAAAGCAAATACGTAGGATGGAGAAACAAGTCTAACCACAGGGGAGAATGAAATCAGCCAAACAGGAAATAGAGAAACCCCTCAGCAATTTCAAGGAAAATGAGAAACAGGTAAATTATAGATTAGAACCCACTTGAGAGATATGCTAGCTGCAATGTTTGAACTTAGTCTGGATCCTGATTTCAACCCCAAAACTACTTAAAAGTGTATTTTTGTGACAATAAGGGAATTATTTTGTAAACCTAAAAAAAAAAAAAGGAATATTCCAATTTTATTTGAAAGAGAACTTGTCATTTCATTAATGAAAGTTAAGCTATGTAGGATTGTCTTCAAAATGATCCCGTAGTGGGGGAGGGGAGGAGGTGGAGATGAAAGATGCAACAACAGTGACTCTGAGTTTATAATTCTGGAGCTGGGTGACTGATACAGGCAGGCTGGCTGTGCTGTTCTCTCAACTTCTGTACATGTTTGAATCTTTCCATAAAATGTGAAAAAAACAAAAAGACTTCAGTGTTTTAAAACCCTCACTTTGAAGGTTAAGAGGTTTGCCCAAGTAGGTGGGCACCTGCATGGGGCACTGAGATTAGGAAGATCAGGCACCTGGCTCCAGGCCGACCTGGGGCTACCTTGACCCTCCTCTTCTCCTCACCATCCACAGCCAGCCCATAACTGCATCCTGTCAGCTACACTCCCCAAACGCATTCTCCCTGGATCCCACCATCTCTCATCTGGCCCACTTCAAGAGCCTCCGACCAGGCCTCCCTGCTTCCTGGGCCCCTGCCATTCATTCTCTTATCTTTGCAAAATGTGAGTGAGAGAAAATTTCTTTAGTGCATAACTATCATGACTGCTTCTCACTGCACTTAGAGTCTACACTCCTTTCTGTGCTCCTGATTCCCTTCTAAACCTCGCGTCTCATCACTCTCACCAGCGCTGGCTCCAGTATCTCCTCAAACCTGCTGAGCACATTTGTGCCTCGGGGCCAATGGACAAGCTGCCTCTATTCCTGGGGTGACTTAACCCAGATACTCAAAGTCCAGCCTCCTTATCACCATCTCAGCTCACATGTAACCTACTCAAATATAGCTTTATTGACTCACTTCCCCCCAAGTCTCCCATTTCAATACTGTATTATTTCCTTCATTTCAATCTGAAATTTTTCCTTATTCGCCCGATTATTTTTGTTTGCTCAGTTGTCCTTGGCCTCCCTCCCCCCAGCAGCCTTGCCCAAACAGCATAAGCTCCCGGGGAGCAGCCGGCACTGGTGCTTTGAGAAGACACATGCTGAGCGTGACATTACAGTTACGTGGTGTAGTGAAACGGTGTCGAACAGCAGATACAGCGAAGCAGTGAGAATTCCTCTCTTATTTTATAATTTAAGTGAAACCTAACATTTACTCCTGTTTAATGAAGAATTTGGTAGGTCTTTGTTCCCAGTTCCTGGATGGGAACCCGTAAAGCCTTGAAATTTCCCAAGATAGGAGTGTCTTTGCTATTCATGGTGGACCCTTTGATGGCTTGTGTTCATGAGATGACTCAGGATGGGGACTGGCCAGCCAGAGACACCAACCATGTGATTAGAGGAGTGGTGCTTTGAGCTTTGTGACAAGTGAGTGACCACCAGGAGAGGAAGGGGCTTAAATGTTAGGTCTAAGGAAAGGTTTGACTTACAGTTAGGGTTTGGGTTAGCCATGTCTTTAGTGACCTAGTAAATCATGTCTTTGTTATAAAGCCTCCAGTAAAAACTTGGGGCAACAAAGCTCAGAGCTCCTGTAAGCTTCCTGGTTGGTAACACTCTTGGAGGACTGTCACACTCAGATGCCATGAGGGCAACCCTGAGCCCTTCCCACTGGAGTGCTCTCCACAACAGCTCACCTGATGAGATCTAAGGGCTGCTTCTTGTCTATGCTTCAAGGATGAGCCCATTCCCTGTACAAAAGGCCCTGTTCGCTGGGGCAGCTGAGGTCCTCTGACGGAGGCTGAAGTTGCACTGGGAAGCAGAAGCAAACAGGTGAGCGTCACTGTCACCACGTGTTCACATGTTCTGCTAATAAAATGTGGTGCTAACACTTCGTGGTGATTTGTAAATAAGGGGCCCTCCCTTGCCAGAAGGAATGGAGGTACCATATAATTTTTCATAATTCTCACCCAGGATTAATACTAACCCCTTGAGGGTCATTTGCAAACGTGGGTGGAATGGAACACTTGGATGTTACAGTCCTGGGACCACTGTGGGTAACTGGTGAGGGCCTTGCAGATGCTTAATGTCCTACAACCGGGCCAGTCTTCCACAGCAAAAAAGCTAGGCCAGCCAAGTGCCCAAACTGCTGCAGTGGAGGCAGCAGCCCCCTCCTTGGACACCCAGAGGAACCTGGACTCTGGCTGGTTAGGGGCAGGGTCAATTCTATAACCCAGGCTTTTTTGTCCCCACAATTCAGTAGTTATTCGGTGACAGCACATGGAATATAAACAATAAAGAAACTTGGCATGATGTTATATATTTAGCTTACTCAAGAAACAAAATTTAAACCCAGTCATTCTCCTTCCCACCTGACCTACTTTCCTTTCTCCTGTCCTAGAACCAGATTATTACCCACCCAGCCTTAGCATGGGTCCTGACTCCACTTACCTCCCTCCCAAACACCACATGAGATAATTCCTCAGCCTGGATATGGGACCAGCAATTACAACAGGCTTTAGTGGAAAAGAACTGATTGTGTGCAGATGCCAACTAAACACTGTAGAATACTGGTGTCCCACATTAGTAATCATGACAGCTGTTTGCAAGTGTCCCCAAAGTTCATTTAAGACTCTCACTGCTAGTTTTTCTGGGACATAAATATAAAACATGTGGACTGCTGGGCTGGACTGCTATGCTGGGTCTCTGATCCAGGAAGTTCAGTGTCTGCTCCCTGCACCCAGCTCCCTGTTCTCTTCATGCATGTGCATCAAGCAGCTGTTTAGTGTCCATTTTAATATCTTAGACAGTGCATTTCAGTATTGTCTTCATCCACAAATACGTGTACCTCACAGTAGTAATGATCAATTTCAGTCTTTTCTTTCTTTGATCTTAGAGAATCAGATAAAAGGATAGCAAATATAACAAAGTCATAGAGTGCTATAAAATAGTATTTCCTTTATTTCAATGACAGGATTTATTTAAAGAGCTTAGATATAACATCCTTGCATTTATGGCATCATTAAACATCTGAAGCTGTTACATTTTACAATCTTCATTTCATGTGAGATGTTATCAGTTAGAGAAGTGCTCCTGAATTTGAGGGGTTGCTGTCATCTCAGACGGAGTCCCTAAAAAATGTCAACACTCTGCAGTATTGTCATCATGACAAGAACTCAGACAGATGAAATTTGGAAACCCCTGTGACTTACTAGTGCACAGACAGAAAATGGTATTTCAGAGGGAAAAAGCCTGAATTACAGAAAATGATAAATGAAATGGTCTAACATGCATTTCCCTTACAAAGAACTGATACTTCTTTGGTTGATAATAACATCTGTCAGTAATTATGAAAAGAGATGACAGATGCATAGTACTTACTATTAGCCAGTGCTGTTCTAACATTGACACAGATTCATTAATCCCCATAGCAACACTATGAGGTGGGTACTATTATTATCCCCATTTTATTGATGAGGAACTTGATAAACACAGAGGCTAAATGACTTTTACAAGGTAGACAGCGAGAAACCAGCACATGTGTTCCAGCCTGAGTCTACGCTCTTGGCCACTTCTCTCTTTTTTTTTTTTTTTTTTGTTTTTTGGTGGCGGGGCGATAATAAGGTAATTCTGGTGGGGGATGGGGAGGTAATTAGGGTTATTTGTCTATTTTAGAGGAGGTGTTGGGGGCTGAACCCAGGACTTTATGCGTGCTAAGCATGCGCCCCATCACTTGAGCTGTACCATCCCCTCTCAAGTCTATGCTCTTAGCTGCTAATCCACACTGCCCCACATGGTACTCTGAGGGAACTACAGTTCATTCATTCACTCACTCGTTAAACTCAGCCTTCCCGGTGCCTGGGATTCAACAGTGAACAAGACAACATGTTTCTTGCCCTAAATGAGCTTTTCGCCTCCTGACATTATCTTCATTTAACCCAGGAAGAAACAAGGTCAAGAAGATTAGCCTTTTCCTGTTAACACTGGAGGATACATGAGGTGCTTTATTTCATTTCTGCCATTTGACTACACCATGGGGAGGGAAAGCTGCCTTGCAGATCCCCGAGCTCACAAGCCTGTTAATCCTGAATTTTTTTTAACACTGTCCCTTACTTGATACTTGATCTGAGAAAGGATGAAGTAAACCTAAAAAGATTCTAAGAGAGCGTGTGGTTTATACAGGGTAACTAACCAGCCACTGTTTACTATCCTAACAGGAATCTGTAAGCATATTTCTTTTCTTTCTCTTTTTTCCTTTTTATGGGCAGCTTTTAAAAACCAAACCAAACCAACCAAACCAAATCACTTATAATTCAACAGCAGGTTCTAAATCACACCCAAGACAGCAGCTAAACTCGGTTTAGGCTTACAGTGTGGCTCCTGGTGGTTGGATTGATGAATGTATCTCTATCCTGAATATAAAAGTTATTCACGCAGCTCTTCTCAAATAGGGCAATGAAAAACTCTTGTTCCGGTTGTTGATACTTTCATCAACTTGGAGGACTTTCATAAAACAGCTGAAGTTATCAAAGGCTGAGGACCGGGTTTTCAGATGATTTGGATTCAGAGGCAATTTTATGTGCAGTATCTCAGCTTATGTACAGAGCACCTCCCACAGGGTGTGTACTTTTGCAAATACAAGCTTGTCATCCAAAACCTATATTGGGAGAATGAAAACACAAACCAGGAAACTATTTTCACATTTTTAGTACACAGATTTTTCTTACATTGCTGGTAGTTAAAGCACTTGTGCAAACACACACAGATATGACAGTGTTAAAAGTGAAGATATAATAAAAATAGATTTGCAAACCATCATAGATTTTTGCCTTAAAGATTATTTTTGTTGAAATTACTGAAAAGTTATTTAAAATCCTTACAATTCATTAATAAAATAACCAATGTTTTAGATGAAGAAAAGCAAACTTGTTAATTTTTAGTCCAAATTAGTAACTAAAAATAGAAACACGAAAATATCCTTTGCAGGGGTATTGTAATGACAATTTTTTAAATATCTTAAACCTAGGACTATTTACATATCTGTTCAATATAAAGCTAACAGCCATTAAAAGGGATTTAAGAGAATTATATTTATTGATATGGAATATATAATAAAAGGAAAAACCAAAAAATGTGAAATAATAATTTTCATTTTTGGAAGAGAAAAATATCTACATTTGAAGGAAAAATATGTTTAGAAGGATTTTAATATTCTTTATATATAACTAAGGTACAGATGATTTTTAATTCCACTGTTTTTAATTCCATTGGATTTTAATTCCAGTATTCTTTCATTTTCAAATTTGGGGGGTAAATTTTTATAATAAAAACATCTTTAAAATGATTCTTGCATAAATACATTAATAGATATATTCATGACTACATTCTCTGGCCATTAAAAAAGATCTCCTAGCTTTGGATCTGAAACATACATTCCATAATGCAGATTCTGACTGACTCGCCTCCCAGCCCACAGCAAAGGCATGGCTAAGGTGACATGTTTCAAATATTATTCCAGGTAACATGCAGGCTCCCAGCGAATGGCTGCAAAGGGACTGACACTGATCTGGTTGCTCCCAGCAGCAGACCATCACAGATGAGTTTAGATTCATAGGCTCATGTTTTCTCTGTCAAAATAAATCAGAAAATGTTAGGCTTTTACTTTCACCAAGGGAACAAGAAGTTGTTTGATTTTCTTTTATGCAAAAAAATAACAACAAACCAATTTGAACCTGATGAAAAGACATTTGCTCAAAACAGCACAGTAGCAATGAAGGTGCTCTGGCTGGCAGGGACTTGTTGGATTACTGTGAGTGCTGGACTCCCACATGGAATTCCCTTGGCACTTCAGAATGCCTGTGGTTGTCCCCATGGGTTTGTGGCTATATGTGGTGCACAAAAGTCTCTGGCTTTGCCACAATTTCAAAGCCTTTTTTGGCTTATGAAAGGTTTTGCACTCAAATGGAGTTTTCTTGAGTCCACTCACTGTGGACCAGATCTGACATTCTAGACTCTTAAAATCTTGCAGACATTCAAATGGTTCAGGTTTGGATGTGTATTCACCTCTGCAGGCCTGGACCAAATTCGATAAAGCCACCCGGAGAAGTTCAGCAAAATGCAGACATTTTTCTCTCTGCAAGACTGAAATGTCTGTGAAGCTATAAAAACTTCTGCATCTACAAAAATAGGGAACCAACTCATCAATAACATATCTATCCATAATTCATGGACATTTAAAAAAATACTGTATTTACTCCTATTAAATTCTATCTGGCTTTTGCCAAATTGTGTCCTAAACTGTAAGGAAAGTATATAAATGTAGAGAATTTTTGACCTTTTAAGAGAAAAAGGAACCCTCCTACTCGGTTGGTGGGAATGTAAATGGTGCAGCCACTATGGAGGACAGTATAGAGTTTCTTTAAAAAACTGAAAATATACTTCCGTGTGATCCATCAATCCCATTCAAGGGTATATGTCTGTAGAAAAATATAATTCAAAAAGACACATGCACCCCAATGTTCACAGCAGCACTACTTACAATAGCCAAGACACTGAAACTACCCAAATGTTCACTGACAGATGACAGGATAAAAAGGTGTGGTATATTACATATATATGTATATTTACATATATACACACACATATATACACATGAACACACACACACAATGGAATACTGCTCAGCCATTAAAAAATAAAATAATGCCATTTGCAATAACATGGATGGACCTACAGGATATTATGCTAAGTGAAATAAGTTAGAGAAATAAAAACAAATATTCTATATATTAACTTATATGTATATCTAAAAAATAAAACAAATTAATTACTATAATAAAACAGAAATAGACTCACAGGTACACAGAACAGACTGGTGGTTACCAATGGGGAAAAGGAGGAGAGGGAGGCAGGAAGAGGGTAGGGGATTGAGAGGTAAAAAGTACTATGTATAAAATGGATAGCTTACGGGGCTGTGTCATAAAGCACAGGGAAATATAGGCATTATTTTATGGTGACATTAAATGGAATATAATCTATAAAGATGTTGAGCCTCTGTGTTGTACACCTGAAAGTAATATGATGTAAATCAACTACTCAATAACAAAATATTTAATCAAAGTTTTTTTCATATTATTTGCAATAATTTAGAAGACAGCAGTGTCAATAGAAACATAGTGCAAGTCACAATTTTCCAGTAATCCCATTTACAAAATAAAAAGGAACAAGTGAAATTAATTCCAGTAATAATTATATTTATCCCAAAATATCCAGTATACTATTATTTCAAAAGTGTGATTAACACTTTTAAAACTTATTAATAAATATTTTACATTATTTTTGTTGTACGAAGTCTTGAAAATCTATTATGTATTTTCCACTTATAGAACATCTCAATTCACAACAGCTACATGTGGCTGGTGGCTACCCTACTAGACAGAGCAGGTTACAACATTCATACTTCTGATAAATTACCTGCTCTTAATTATTTAAAAAACTTGCAGAAAAGGCTTTAGGTATTCCCTATATCTAACAAAGCAACCTTGACTGGTGGGGAGTATCTTCATTATAAAGTGAAAAATAAAGGTAAGAGAGCCATGGTTACATGTAAGTTAATGTAACAATACCTTCTTAATTCATTCAGGACTTTACAATCTTTCTTCATATGCCAAGGATTCACTGTCACTGTGCAATGTTTTTCAATATTATCATCTTTGGAATTGAGAGGCTTCTGATGACCCTGCTTTGTGCATCTGTACATAAAAGAAAATAACAAAGCAGAAAAAGACCTTATTAAAGATAATTTAGGGGGGCAGGTATAGCTCAAGTGAAAGATCATATTCTTAGCATGCACAAGAGCCTGGGTTCAACCCCCAGTACTTCTTATAAAAATAAAATAAATAAAAACCTAATTACCACCCCCTGCAAAAAATTAATTAATTACTTTAATTAAAATTTAAAAAAAGATAATTTAGTGAAGCCTTATCAGGCTACAAGAGCTACAATGAATGCCCCTGCCCTCATTAATTTAGAAGAAGTCTCAAAATATTTCCCAACATAAAGGCTAAAATATAATTCAGAACACTTTCTGATGGTCAGCATGATTGTAACAAAAAAGTAGATTATTACCTCCCTGGTGTCAAAGCTCTGTCAGAGATGGGAACAGAAAATTTAGTAAAAATGATTTTGCAACTATCTTTGAAAGAAATGCTGAGAAATGATCTTTTCTGTTGGAAATTAGCCTGCTTTTACATTCTGCAGTAGGCATACGTGTTTACAAACCAGGCAGGAACTGGACCATATTTTACACATACTTTAGAAACTGATTTGAATTTTGCTCTCTACCTTCAAGGCTATTTTTTAGGTAATAACATAAGCTGGCCACTATAGTAAATTTTGTTTCCCTGTTTGCTTAATCCTCACAACAACTCTGTTAACTGCTATTATTACCCCCATATAACAGATATAGAGCTTGAGATAGAAAATAATTTGGGTAAATTGGTAAATAGTGGAGCTGGGTAAGACTGCAGCCAGTCTGACACTCAAGTCCATTCTACTCACCAATGTCTGATACTGCTACCTACATTCAGCAATGACTGCTGATTTCATATTTAAGAGTGACATTTCTAAAAGTGCAAAGCTATATTAGTACTGCTGTGTAAATTATCCTTTTGAGATGTGATTGCCAAAAAAACAAAAACAAATAAAATCAGGGTGCCACTGAGGGGAGGGCGAACTGCATATGGACAGACACAAGGGGACTTTTTGAGGACACAGTTGCACAACTCTAGAAATAGCTAAAATGGCTGACTTGTACAATTATAATGTGTGAATTTTATGGCCTGTAAATTGCACCTAAATACAGCTATTAAATTAAGAAACTGGGATACCAAATTAAGACTAAAACACATATATATATCATACAAAGAACAACAGGCAAATATCATTATTTACTGCACCATTTTCCTTCATGCAGCTTCCTTTCCTCACCCATTCCTGAAAGGATGATTCATTTTTAAAATAGCCTTTTAATTTATTCAGCAAATAATTTTTGACTGCCTACTATGTACCCAGGACTAGTCTAGGCAGTTGGAATAGATCAATAAACAAAACAAAATTCCTGTCATCACGGAGCTTGGTTGGAGTCTAGCTGGGGTAGGGGGTGGAGATGACAATTCACACAACACAGCAGCAGAGGAGGTGGCATGTTATGTTAAAGAGGAACCATGGAAAAATGAAAAAAGGGCAAGGTGAAAGAGATGAGGGTATGGGATGAGGGTGATGTTGTATTAAATACCAGAGCAGGCCACACTGAGGACTGAGGTTAGGACTAGGACTAGGAGGTGAGAAGTCCCAGGTGGGCGGAATAACCATCACCAAGGCCAGCGTGCACCTCGCATGTTCCAGGATTGGGGCACGCCTGGAGCTGCAGAGAAGGGTCAGTGCAGATCCTGTACGGCCTTGGAGGACGTTGTAAGGACTGTGGCTTTTACCCGGAGTGAAATGGGGAGGCACTGCAGAAGGACGACACAATCTAACTTAGGTTTTCAAGGCTCACTTGACTGCTGGGTGAGAATAGTCCAAACGGGTAAGAGATGAAAGGAGGGAAGCTTCTGAGAAGGGCTGTGCAGGAGGAGAGGACAGTGGCTTAGGGCAGGGAAGCAGCAGTGGAGGCAGGAGCCATGGTGAGTAGTGGCTGGGTTCTGGATATGCTTTAAAGGCAATGTTAAACCAGATCTATTGACAGAATTCATGTGGTATGTCAGTGCAAGTCAGAATGACTCCAAGTTTTATGACCAAAGCAGCTGGAAGGATTAAGTTTCCACTTACTGAATGGGGGAGGCTGCAGAAAGAAACACTTTGGGGGGTAGGAGGACCAAGAGATCAGTTTTTACACATGTTGGTTTTAAGATATCAAAGTTTCAAGTGAAGATGTCAAATCAGCAGAAGATTGTAAGAGTCCAGAGTTGGAGAGAAAAAGTCTAGCAGGAGACAGAAATGTGAGAATCATGGGTCACACAGGTGGTAGAGGAAGAAATGAAACCCAGGTATTCAAACATTAAGATAGCCTGGCATTAACCATAGAATTTGTCCTTGAGGGCCTGCCTACTAGGTGTGGATATCAGTCCTATTTCCCGACCACTCGAGTTTTAAAAAGGAACTTACAAATCAATTTGTGCAAGACACTGCCTCCAGTGGGTAGGTCCAGAGCTGGAGTGGGAGAATGGGATGGTGCACGCTACTCCCTATGGCAGAATGTGTGTGTGTGTGTGTGTGTGTGTACACGCATGTGTGTGTGCGCAGGGGGATGAGATACACCTGGCTTAAGATAAAGAGCTAGTAAGTCTAGAAGCTGAAAGATGAAAGAACATCCAGATCTGGTAGAGGGAACAGGGGAAACACTGTGTACTGTAAGACATATCCCCATAATGCCATTTCCCACCATCCTTTCATCAGGAACACAGTTGGAAAGGGGGGAATTATGTAGATACGTGTGATGTACACAAACTTTCTGACTATGTAACACTGAATATCTACATATGTTACAAGTTAATGATATTCATATCTGCTTCAAGTTTAATAACAAGTTCACAACAGAGGGAAAATAAAATATTGAGGACTGGTAGAAGTATCGTAGAAGGCCTTTCAATGCTCAGAATGGAAGCAAAAGCAGCTTCACCCCACAAAGAATGTCATAAGGGTCAAGAATGTTTATATTTGCTTAAGAAATTGAGAGATACAAATTCCTGCTTTAAAGAATTATCTTTAATACAGATACCATACTATAAGCAACTCTATACTGGTGCTTTCTTAAAGCTATTATTAGTTCCTGCTTGTTCTGATGTACTCCAGTAACTCTGCAAAGAAAACCTTCTATTCAAAGTCTTAAAGGAATAAAAAAAGAAATAACACTGCATTCTTTTATGTGTTCTCTGTACTGAAAGTCACTTGCAAATGCAGCACCCTGCCACAGGTCTACATTTTTAACAATAAAGTCCTTAGCGCAATTTTTCAATCGCTATGTGACTGTGTGTCAGTCTCTCACTCAGAAGCAGAATGGAGTACCAGAAAATGACACGTCATGTCTAAAACTAAAGATGTGGGAGATGAACGTACACCAGGAAACAGCTAAGTGGGAGGGTGAGGTTTACCTTCTAAGTTACCGTAAGTGAAGTTACACCTGCTCCCTGCTTCAACTGTGAAGTGAATAACTAGTCTTTTCCAGAAAAGCTCTCATTCTGAGTACTGTCTTCTTTAAAATATTTGGAGATTCTTTTTTAAGGTTCTTTCACTTTTAAGTCTTTCCCCAAATCTACATCCCATAACAAGTGTTAAAATTATCCAATAGCCTATTGTTACAGAACATACTCTACAACAGCTGAGGTTTCCCAGGGTTTGGATCCCAGAACTCTGCTACCAGATAATCCTAAAGCCTTCCTTCCATAACTGACTCTTCTGCCAATTCCCAGCTGCGGGCAAATTCGGCTTCTCAGACCAGGTAACATTCTAACTCTGCCTACGAACACTCTACTGCCAGTAAAGGAACTCTCAGACAGGAAGCACACAAAGCCCCTAGTGAGGGTTGCCTCCTTCAAACAATCAAGATGCCATCACCAAGCAAATATTTAAACCTACTGTAAAACTTCTGAAGACATCTCACAAACAATATAGTTTGTATAGATGCATACTATTTGCTCTGGAATAGTGATTTCCACTGGAGGGAACAAAGAAACACATGATCCAAGCAATTTTTTAAAACTGCACAAACCATCCCTCTTCACGTGAGGATTCAGGCAAGCCGGTCTTACAGGTCTAGGTGTAACAGAATGACAGCAACACTAGGAGTGGGGTGAAAAGCAGCGAGGTAGACTTTTAGTGAAATGGGGTGATGTAATAGACCCCATCACCCACTTACCTCCCTCCAAAGGACAATCATCTCAGATCGAGAACAAACACTTTGGGAAACAGAGGTTGTTTATGTTTTTATGGTTTTCTGGTGGAAATAATGCTCCGAGTCATGTGAAGTTGTGGCTACAAAATTGAACAGGGGACTGGACATTTTCACATTCAGGACACAAATAGCCCCCAGATAGCCACCATATCTGCTCTCCCCTTTGCCTGTTCACCCCAAAATCTGCAGGACTCTCCTGCTTGCAATGACACCCACCACTTCTCACAAATTCTTGCCAAATTCACTTCAGCAGCTGGTGGTGTCAAAGTCACCATTTGTACTGCTATGAAGTCCCTCCATTACTTTATATCCCTTCTATTTTCTCTCTTGTCTTCCTAGCTACACTTGCATTCAGAAGCTGGTTACCGCACTAACATTGCCTCTGTAATCAGTCCAAGATATAAGAAGTAGAGATTCAACCGTAACCAGTCCCAGAATACTTGTCATGCCACTTTAGTGTCCCAACAAAATACTCTGGCATCCCTCATCTCACCCAAAGAACCACCACATTACTTAGAGGTTGCAAAATTAGAGGACTTTCTCTACTGGTAAACACTGTGGCTTGTGGTAGAGTTGTGATTTCAGTTTTTGCAACTAGTTACAGGCAAAAAGACATGGTCCACAAATTTTCTTCAAGCGTTTGGAGTTGAAACTTTTATTACATACAGAGCCGGTGGACTAACCGTAATCTTTGGACATATGGTCATATTATCAAATAATGTTCATGTCTGCCTTACAGACATGTAAGAACTTGAATTACACCTGCAGCCTGTAGGCCTTTAGAATTGGATGTGAAGCATCCTGTGAGATAAAAAACCTTCTATCCAGTCACAGAACACCTTACAGACAACATCACACTAATGCCAATGAATACATTAGTATAGTTCATGTATGGTTAAGTTACGTCTCCAATTTCTCAGAGCTGGAACGGAGATGTCTAGAAAATCTGGAAAAGCTCAATTACCAAAACAGCTCAAAAGTTAAAGCAGACTCCTGCACATCCCAGAGCGTAGGGCGGAGGGGGCATTGCCCACCACCCTGTCCTCCCCCAGGACGTGGCATGTGGGGAAGCAGGCAGGAGTGGGTGGCTGGGACTCGGAGGTGGAGAGGTGATGAAAACAAGAGTGGAACTGCTCTGGTCCTAGAACAACAGAGCTGTAAAAAGCTCAGCTTCAGTTCAACCCGCTCCCTCTCCCACTTTCCCTCCCATCTACGTGACAACCAGAGCACAGTCAGGCACTTTCTGCCCATGACGGTGACTACTAGCAGGAAAGGGACCAGGATAAAAGCATGTCCTATAAAAGATCAGTGTAATGTTAAAGACTATGTTATAAACAATGAACAGCACTGTCAGAGTGGGACAATTGTGAGATGCTCAAATAGGGAGGAGGAGGTTGAGGATCCATTTGCTGCACTGCCATGTCTTTTATCACTCCTATTTCTGACCTTTCCTTTGCCACTTTTTGCAGCACTGCCATCACTGGCAGGTAAAGAGGCAGCAATGTGACTTGGCCGTTTGGCTGATGGGGCTACATTTCCCAGCACTGGAATGAAAAGGCACTGGAAGAGGAGCAGCTGGAAGATGTGAACAGCAGCCCTGGCCTGTGCCAAACACTAACCAGATGACCCTGGGTTAGGCTCTTAGTCTCTCTGGGCTTCCGGCTGTTTACTTACAAAAGAAGGTTTTGTCATTCCACAAATATATCCAATATGAAATGTAACGTGAAAGTCAAGCATAATGACATCTCACCTGCTTGCCTCAGGGAACTGTACAAGTGCTGAACAGTATGTGAATGTAAACACAGATTTAAGAAAACTATTGAGGTAAAGCACTAAACTGAACATGGGGATACATTTTTATGGATTTTCTTGGCTTTCTTTTTTAATTGCAATGCTGAATTAAGAGTTATTAGGTATAATCCACACCACCACCCCTGTGAATAAGTAGGTAAGCACTGCCTGGATGCCTGCTATTGCCCGATGCTAAGCAGGGTGAGGGGTGCAAAGGACGCTGAACAAGGGAGTCTTCTCCAGTTACCAGCTAAGTGAGGAGACACATTGGCAACCACCCGGGAATGGTACCAAGTCAGTACTCAAGGCCAAGATTACAGGCTACCGATCATAAACAGTGCAGGAATACAAAGAGGAGCTAGAAGTATTTGGAGTAAATAGGGAAGAGTGTATGAAGGGGATGGGGCTCCAACTAGTTCTCAGGGCAATTCTAAGCTGTTTTAACTGAGGACTGGATAGGAAAAGGCTGGTGACTCCTGGTTTTTAATAAGGCACAGGTTACCCTAGGAGGCTAAGTCACATAATGATTGGAACAAACAAAGAAAGTCCAAAATGATGGAGGGTCGAGACTACCTGGCTGAGATCTGGTTGTGGTAAGTCTTTGACTTGACTCTAGATGTTGGAGCGTCAAAACTGTAGGTTGACTGAAAGGGGGGGGAGAATATCCAAGAATTCATCAGAAGGAAAAATTCATGTATCAGGGATGAAAGCTCTTCATCAGAGTATCAGCAATCAGAATAGACACTTGAAACCAAAAGCATACAGTTCCAGAAGCCGACAATATGTGGAGGGTGGTGGGAGAAATATAAATCAAAGATCACTCCAAGCCATTGGGTATTCAAGACCGGAAGAATGATTATCCCACTGAATAAGTGGAGACGCTGCAAGAAAAAAGATTATGAAATCAGCTTTAGACATGTTGAATCTGACATATGAGCTAAGAGTAGGTGTTCTCTAAGAAGCTCAAAATTCAAAACTGAAGCACAGATCTAGAGTACAGGCTTAAGATGCAGATGGACAAGACAATGATAAATCTCCTAAAAGAAAACATAGGCAAAACATTATCTGACATAAATCTTAGCAACGTTCTCCTAGGGCAATCTACCCAGGCAATGTAAGTAAGAGAAAAAATAAACAAAAGGGACGTAATTAAACTCATAAATTTCTTCACAGCAAAGGCAACCATAAGTAAAACAAAAGGAAACAACAACCTACGAATGGGAGAAAATATTTGCAAATGATACGACTAGCAAAGCCTTAATTTTCAGAATATATAAACAGCTCATACAACTTAATAACAAAAAAAAAAAAAAAAAAAAAAAACTCAATCCAAAAATAGGCAGAAGACCTAAACAAGCATTTCTCCAGTGAAGACACAAATGGCCAATAGGCACATGAAAAAATGCTCGATATCACTAATAAACAGAGAAATTCAAATCAAAACTACAATGAAGTATCAGCTCACACCAGTCAGAATGGCCATCGCTCAGAAGTTCATGAATGATAAATGCTAGAGAGGCTGTAGACGGAAGGGAACCCTCTTACACTGCTAGTGGGAATCCAATTTGGTGTAGTCATTATGGAAAGCATGGAAATCCCTCAGAAAGCTAAAAGTAGACTTACCCTATGACCCAGCAATACCACATCTGGGTAAATAACTGGAAAGAACTGCAATGTGAAAAGATACCTGCACCCCAGTATTCATAGCACCACTGTATACAATAGCCGAGACATGGAGGCAAGCTAAATGTAGCAACAGATGACTGGAAAAAGAAGTTGTGGCATATTTATACACTGGAATACTACTCTACCATGAATAGGACAAAATAAAACCATCTGCAGCAACATGGATGGAGCTAGAGATCGTCATTCTAAGTGAAAGCAGCCAGAAACAGCAAAATACCAAATGATACCACTCATATGTGCAATCTAAAAAAAGAGAGAAAAAGACACTGAACTCATCTACAAAACAGAAACAGACTTGCAGTCTTAGTAAACAATCTTAAGGTTTCCAGGGAAAGGGGATGGGAAGGGATAAATTTGGGAGTTTGAGATTTACAAATTTTAGCCACTATATATAAAAATAGATTTTAAACAAAGTTTCTTCTGTATAGCACAGAAACCTATGTTCATTATCCAGCAAAAACCTACAATGAAAAAGCCGATACACCCACCAACTGAGGAAGCAAGAGAAGAAAGGAGAGTTAGTTATGCTGGGCTAGAGCCCACTTCTAAAATCCTTCTCAGCCACTGAGGCTGCCCCGAGTACATAGAGCCTTCCTCCCAGGGACAGGCTGACATGACAGGCATCCTGCAAACCTGGGGCAGCGGATGCCGTCCCCAAGTCTGGCCCTGGGGGAGATGGGAGCAAGTCCACCTGCTCCCCTTGGGACAGCACCCCTCCCCGCAGCCCCCGCCACCTGACTGCATCGCTCCTGCCTCTCAGGAACCCACTGACGTGAAAACAAGTGATCCACGAACCTGGGGCAGCCGCAGGGAGATGGGCAGCGACCTGGCAAGCTGGTCGACTTGCCCCCATCTCCCCCACGTCCTGTCCAGGGCTCGGCCTCTGCTACTCCAAGCACGGTCCGCAGGTCAGCCTGCTTCTGGTAGGAGGGCACGGTGTGGTCGAAGGCAGTGGCATGTTATGGGGTCTGCCCATGGGAGCCCGTGGATTTGCTTCAAACTCCTCAGCGCATGGCCTGAGCTTGGCCTCTGCTACCCCAGTTTCCTGGAACTCAGGTTACAGGTCAGCCTGCTCCTGGAAGGCGGGTGCTGTGCTGTCAGGGAAAGGCGGCGGCTGCGATGGCGGGATTGGGGCTGCCCTGTTGGAGCTCGGGGGTTGCGACCATTTCCCGCTGTTGCTGCCGCCATCCCAGCACACTGATCGCACCGAGCCCAACTTCCAGGAGCAGACTGACCAGTAACATGAGTCCCACGAACCTGGGGCTTTAGAGGCCGCCCCCAAGGTCAGGCCGCGGGGAAGATGGGAGCAAATCCAGGGGCTATCATGGGGCAGCCTCCATTCCATCCGAGGCCCGGCGACCGCACCGCACCCGCCTCCTGGGAGCAGGCCGTGATCTGAGGGCCAGTCAGAGATGCTCCGGAGCCGTCCGGCGACCTCCCACCTCCCGGGGCTGTACCTGCTCTCCTAAACCCGGGTGTAAGAGGCGGCAAAATCTCGGGGTTCAGGAACTACTAATAGCGGGGTTACCACGAACCACAGAGGCGGCTGGGACCCGCCTCAGTGTCCTAACGGGACGCGCGGCCGGGACCTCACCTCCGCACCCCTCCCTGGGCGCCTCCTCCGCTGCACTGCCCAGGCGTCACCCGCTGGCTTTGAGCAGCGAGCCCCCTTGACTGCCCGGCATCGGCAGCCGAACTGAGGGCAAGCGGCGGCCCAGACCCCAGGCCGTGTTCCTCTTCCAGGAGCTGGTCCAGGAGCAACCGGCTCCCGCCAGGTTCCACGCGTTCTAGGCGGCTTCTGGCGTCCGCGAGCCTACCCGTCTGCGCGTGCGCGCCCCTCCTCCTCCCGCCCGCAGCGCAAACCTCCCGGGTGGGTCTCCTGCTTTACCGGCCCTGGTCACTGGGGCCGGGAGGAGCCAGGTGGGGCCCCTCCTGCTCGTCACGCAGGGTCTCCATCCCCAAAGCCTTCACCCCGCCACCGACTGGGTCCTGGCACTGAACTAGAATCGCGACTGTCCTGGGCCAGGCCACACCCCGCCAGCCCCAATTCCCCTGCTCAAATTCCCCTCCCTGTTACTACCCTCCCAACCCTGGCCAGGCCCATTCTCCCACCAGACCTTGAAGACAGGGCTTCTTCTCCTCACACCAAGGTCCGTACCCTGACACTCCATCCTGCTAGGTCCTAACCTATGGCCCCTACACCCTCATGCCTCACCACAGGACCCCCAACATCCTGAAACTATCTCCCTCGACTCTCAGCCAGGTCAGTTCCACTCTGAGCTGGCCCCACACTCCTCAACCTATACCCCCTCACCATGGGATCCCCTTCACTCTGAGTGCACCCCTACCCTGTGGTTGGGGTGGGGAAATCCGGGCTCCAGTAATGATGACTACTGCCACCAGTGGGGGATCCAGCCTAGTATGCACCTTCATAGTTAATGTCTGAGGCTACAAGGCAAGGCAGGCTGGGGGGAAGGTGGTTCCAATTCCCGCCCTGGCACCCTGATTCCCGCACCCTCTGCCTCAACTGACCCGATGGGTCAGGGTGATCCCAGACTGCCAGCCACTGGCCTGTGGGCCTTGGGTGGTTGATGTTCCTGATGGTGATCAGGACCCCTAGGGCGGAGGCACTGGGCACGCGGACCTTTGGGGTGGGGGAGTTCAGAGGGTCCACTTGAGCCCAGGGTTAGACAGCAGATGGTGGGCTGTGTGCATGGGGCTGTGTGCGTGGCCTGGGCTCAGCCCAGGTGGGTGCAGGGATCTTGTTCATTCACACCAGGCCAGAGGGAAGAGGGACGGGAGCTTTCAAAGCATCAAAGTTAGGAAGCCAAGGCTGGAGAGCAAAGTAGGAAGTGCACTCTCCAGGCCACCATGGATCCCACCACGACGCTGGTCCCTTGCATCAGGGGACACTGGCAGTTGACTGGGGAATGAGACATCCCCTGTTGTGGTATAGTTTACAGGCAATTGAAGGGATTTTGACAGGTAATTTTAATCCAATAATTGTCACTTTCTCTGCGGGAGATCAGGTCCAAAGTCATGGGGAATCTGGCAGTGATCCTGCCTGAACTCCAGCCTGGGACAGTGGAGGATCCACCCAGGAATCATCATCTTAGCTCTCACCAAAAGTCACTGTAATAGAGAAGAACAAATCTGACTCCATATTGGATCTGTTCATTTTCCTTTAACCCTCTGCTGTGTTTTCTAGGCTTAGTCTAGCTAGCTCTGCTCCTTTTGTAAAACAATGTTGCCTTTAGCCTGAAATAAATAGGAGAGCCTATTCTCAAAACTCTGACCTTTAAGGATATTAACACTTTTGCTCTCCTATAAAGGTAACAAGTTGCAGAATAGAAAAAGTTTGTTTTATTGCAGGTTTTACAGGAACACCATGATCTGACGCACGTGGACAACTACAAAGGATTCCAAGAATAAAGTAATCCTACACCAACAAGTTTGCAACAACCAACCACAGCCCCTCCCCTTTTTAGTAGAAAAGGAGCCTGAAGTCTGACTTGCGGAATATGGTTCTCCAAGTCTGCCATTATCTTGGTCTGCAGCTGTCTACGTAGACCAGGTCATAGTGCCTCTGTAAAACCTCTAACAAAACAAAATTTATTTTCTAAACTGCAACTCGTTCTCTTTATATAAGTGCAAAAGTGTTAATATCCTTAAAGATCATAGCCTTGAAAATAGGCTTTCCTGTATATTTCAGGCTAAAGGCAACATTGTTTTACAAAATGTGCCGAGCTAGTAAGATTAAGACTAGAAAAGAGGGCACAAGTTTAAAGCCAAAAGGAGAGTTCTTCTATGGAGTCAGATATTTTCTTTCTATTATAGTATATTCTAATTTTGTATTGTTTATAAGAATAAAGTTTAGCCTTTTCTCATTTTAAATTGTGCAATTTTCATGAGCATTAAGTGCATTTACAATGCTGTGAGACCAACACCACTGGTTTCAGACTATTTCCTTCCTCAAAGTAAAAGCTTGTATACAAAGCAAATCCCACATCCAACCTCCCCCAGCCCATGACAAGCCCTAATCCCCTTTCTCTCTCTAAGTCTTTACCTTTCCTGGAGGTTCCCTATCAATGAAATCATATAAAAGATGGCTTTTATTTATTTTTTTGTCTGCCCACATATCTTAAGTAGGGACGGGTGAATTTTTGTTTGTTTGTTTTCACGTGAATTAACATTTTTGTATTTTGAGAGGAAAATCCAGATGGATTAAAGATGAGACGTACCAAATGAGTCCATTTTAGTAACTCTGGCATAATCTCGGGGTAGGCACTGCTGTTCTAATTGTGAAACCAGAGCCAGAAGGGAGATGCTTAGCTCTTCTTTTCACAAAATAAAAGGAGACAAAAACAGAAAACAAAGACCAAGAAAGACAGATGGAAAGACAAACCACAGCCTGGAAAAACCTTTCCTCATGACCCAAGGTCAGAGAAAACCTTCACATCCCTGTGGTCCAAAAACCTCTTGAAGCCCAGTGTTCTGAAAAGAAACAAAACACACACAGGCAGTTCCAACGAGAGGCAGTGCAGGTGGCCAGTGTCTGCTAGAGATGTTCGACCTCTCAGGTGAGAACACAGGCAGACGGACTGACTGCAGAGACAGCATTGGCCACCATCACACTGGCAGGTCTTTAGCCCGGTGACAACCAGCCCTGGTGACAATGTGAGCAGGGAGAGGCCCCAGGAGGTCCCCTAGAGGGAAGAGCAAATGGACGCTCCTCTCCGGCAGAACAAGGGGCAGGACAAATCAAAGTGCCACAGGGGCATCCCTTTCCTAGCAGTGCTGGTCCTTAGAGCAGATCCCACCAAAGTTCTTGCACAATTTTCAAAGATAATATTTCTTCAGTAACATGAATCCAAAATAATCAATATGCCATCAAGGGATTTTCAGAAGTGACCTGCCCTGGGCCCGAAAAATACACACACATAAGTACACACATATACACATAAATATATACACACATACATACAGGAAAAGAGACAGACAGACTGGAACACAGAGAAGCAGGGGGAGACAGAGAAACAGAGAGAGAGACAAGTCAGAGAGAGAGGCACTGAGAGACAGAGACAGAGAGAAGGAACACTGGAGCTGGTAATGAGTGGAACTCACGCACATTTCACAAGTCAGTCTACATGTCAGAACCTGGTCCCAAAGTCCATCCACCCTCCAGGGGAGGGGGTGGGGATCACACAATGGCGTGCGAACAGAAGGCAAAAAATAGGAAGCCATTGTGGGGCAGCCCACCACAGAGGCCGAGACGAGACACCGGACCTGTATGTCAACATGACAGAATGACCTAGGATGTTGTATGCCAGAGCGGACGATGTGAGAGTTGTATTTAATTTCAGTCTCATGACTGGGAGCTGGGAAGCAAGCAGCAAGGAAAGTGACTTTCTCCAGACCCCAGGGCAGACCCCGGCCTGTGTGGCATGTGCTCTGTTCTCTGCCAGCCCTCTGTGGGGTCCTTCCTTTGCTGAGTCTGTGCACGAGCTCCCTGTGATGCCAGCCCATGGGGGTGACAGATGCAGTAGGTGTTTCTAGGTCTAGAGACAGGATGGCTTCTCTAGGAAGCAGGGGCCAGAATGATACCCACTGTGCCGATGGGGGATTGGGGACACCCTGAGAGGCACGTGGCTTGTCCAGGGTGATAGCACTGCTGAGTGGGGAGAGCCAGGTCTGAACCCAGCTGTGTCCTCAGAGCTGCGGCACTGGATGCATCCAGGCCTACCCAGGGCTATGGGGGATGGTGAGTTGGTGTCACTGTGTGTGAACATGCCAAGAAGTGAGAAATGAGAGATCGGCAGCCCAGAAAGGCCCTTGGGGAGCTTTGTGTCAAGAGGAAGCTTGGATAAGTGGACCCCAGGAAGTGACCTAACTTCCCTGGCAATAGAGCCCAACATAACTTGGAACTGCAGTCACCAGGCACCCACTCTGTAGAGGTCCCTACTCAGCTCACCTGGTTGGAGAGAGAGGCATATTCTGCTGCATCCCAATATCCTGAGGCCGCAGCCCCCGGAAAGCCAGCAGCGACGGGCTGTACCAACGCTGCCTTCGCTGGGTCAGGTCTCACCCAAGGCGCCTCTGGCCTTTTGGCCAGAGAGACCCAAAGGTAACACAGGGAAGCCCAGGGCAGGCCCGCCCAGGCCAGGCCACCACTGAGATCTCACACAGGTAGAACCATGGCCCATTCCTGGCTGGTGGAGGTGGAGCAGTCATACTGGGGATGGGTTTCTGCCTCAAGCAAGAGCAGGTCAGAGGCCTGGGGACCAGGTCACACCCACAGCCCAGGTCAAAGCTGGCTGGCTGGGATGTGGAGAGCCGGGGAAGGGTCCTGCTGCCCGAGGTGGAGCCCATGCTCTCTGGGTATGTCTTTTCCCTCCCGGGTGTCTGAGCTGAAAAATGTCCCAGTCTGATCTGGCAGCAGAGGGTCGAGTGGACAGAATCAGGAGTGTTCCTGGCCGGGCAGGGCTCTGAGACTTCCAGGCCGGGTCAGCTGCTGGTCACTGTCATTGCAGAGCCAGATACCACATACTGAACAGAAGCTGATGAATAAGAACACCAACGCTCCCTCCCCAAGTGAAGGGCTGATGTGCCACACTTCTGAGGGCCAGAGCAGGCTCCAGGTGGGTCTGGATAATGAGGGATCACCACCACCATGGCCCAGAAATCAGTGGGGCAAGCCACCGACCCAGACATCACCCAGGGTTCTCCCCAGGGACCTGTCCAGGGCTGACGGGCAGCTCAGCACACCCAGCTCTGACCTGGAGCACCGTGCCCAACTCGCTGCAATTCAGGTGGAGGACCAGGAGCCCCCGAAGCAGAGCCCAAAGGTCAGAAATGCAGGGCTGGTGCATGTGTGCAGGTGAGGGAGAGGCGAGGGCTGGGCCACACAGGGAGGTGTCCCCAGAGGCTACTGTTGGGACCAGAGCAAAGAATGGCCTCAGACCACCTGTCTGGAAAAATTCAGTCACAGAACACATCCTGTGGGCACTTTCTGGGTGGGAACTGTCTGGAAAGCTCTGGGAAGATTTCTGTCTTTCAAGATGCACATGGAAAAAGAGGCAGGTGGATAAAATTTTCTTCTCCCACAGCATAATCTCTTCCACAAGACTTAAAACTCTCTCCACATCTAATAGTTACAGAGGAGGCAGGGGCAGGGGAAGATGTCAGAGACCAAAAAAAAGGACGATCTGGATCCAGCAGGAGACCCTGAGCTCCCTCCTGCCACTCCTGCAGCTCCTCCTGAACCTGCATCTGCACCTGGACTGCTGGGCAACGGAGAACAAGTTCAGGCATCACCGCCCCCTGGGGAAGAGCCCTCTCTGCACCCACCCACACCTTCTTCTCCAAAATGTACCCCAAAATCCCAACGTCAGTCCCCTCCCCCCCAAACTTGACGTCCCTTCCGCTGGAGATGTTTTTGTATAGTTTTCTTTAGTTTCCTTTGTTTGTTTCACATCATTTATGGCATCCTTTATTTTTCTTTTTAGAGTTTCATGTAATAAAATATTGACTTTTCCCCTTTTAAATTGTGCAATTCAGGAGCATTAGGGGCATTCACAACGTTGTGCGACCATCACTACCATCTAGTTTCACACTATTTCTTTCCTCAAAGTGAAACCATGGATCCAGAGAGCGCACTCCCCTCCCTCCTCACCCAGCCCCTGACAACCCCAAGTCTTCTTTCTCTCTGCGTGTCTTTACCTCTCCTGGGTGTTCCATTTCAATGAAACTTTAAGAAAGTGTGCTTTTTGTGCCTGCCTACTTGTTTTCAGCTGGGGCTGGTGATTTTTTTGTTTTCACTTGAAACAGCATTTTTATTATTTTAAGGGGATATCCAGGGGGATTAAAGATGTGATGTACAAAATGAAGCCCTTTTAGTAACTCTGTGCATAATCTCAGGGTAGATACTTCTATTCCCCCTGTGACACCAGAGCCAGAAGACAGAAGGGAGATGCTTAGCTCTTCCTGTGGCAAAAACAAAACCAAGCAAATCAAAAAACTTAGCAAAAGCCCAGAAAAACTGCTTGAAAGACAAACCACATCCTGGAAAAAGCATTCCTCATAACCCAAAGTTGGAGAAAGTTTTCCCATCCCTGTAGTCCAAAAATCTTTCAAAACCCAGTGTTCTAAACAGAAACAGAACAGACATGGTCAGTTCCAATGAGAGGCAATGCAGGTGGCCAGTGTCTGTTAGAGATGCTTGACCTCTCAGGTGAGAACACAGGCAGAGGGAAACACTGCAGAGACAGCACCCGTCACCATAAAATTGCCGGGTCTTTAGTCAGGTGACAACCAGCCCTGGTGACAATGTAAGCAGGAAGAGGCTCCAGCAGATCCCCTGGAGGAAAGAGTGAAGGGACGCTCCTCTTCAGGAGAATAGGGTGCAGGACCCATCAAAGGGCCACAGATGCATCTCTTCCCCAGAAGTTCCTTACAGTTCATCCCACTAAAATCCTTACACACCTATTCAAAGATGCCTTTTCAAGGATGTTCATCACAGCACTGGTTGAAATAGTCTGAATTAAAGCAACACTAATGTTGATGGAGAGGGGATGGGGTCCACTCATTCTGGTTCATGTGGATGAATGAATGCTGTGCAGTTGGAAAAGTGGGTGCCTGGTCTCAGTGGTCTCAGTGGGAGGCCTCAGGGTGGAAGTATGTAGACCCACTGTCTGCATCCAGCGTCCCATCTGCACTACCACATGTGTGTGAAATCAATATAGCCATAAAATTGATCTAATTGTGAGTGTGTGAGAGACAGAGATGGAGAGAGACATACTGAGAGACACAGAGACTGAGACATAAGCACCAAATCATTCATGGCAGTCACCTCTGTGGGTGGGAATTACAAATCTCATCTCTTTTAGGCAATATTTCAATTTTTTGTACTGTGTCTGTATTACTCTACTAATTCTAAAAGGATTAAAATCCTATGTTAATGTGACCCATTCATTGCTCATCTGTGGAGTAATTAAAGTACACTAATCCTGTTTTTAAAAGAATTTAAAGCCTTCTCAGGACTCAGTTCCATGTCAGCTCTGTGGCAGCAGAGGTTCTCCAGGAGGTCGTGTCTCTTCTGAATCAGCATCCAATAGAGGTGAGGAAGAAGTACCAGACTTGGACACTGAAGACTACAATAGATGAGAGATTCTGTCAAGAGAAATTAAGACCTACATTCACAGAGAATAATCCTATATTCATGGAGCAGAAGGCTTCATTCTACTAAGATGACAGTATTCCAAGAAGAGATCTAAGGATTTAAATTATGCCTACCCAAATCCCAGGTGGTGTTTTGCAGGAGTTGACAATCAATCTAAAATTCACGTGGAAAATCCAGGGGCTCAGAATACATGAGTGAATCTTGAAAAAGAATAACAAAGTTCGAGGAATGGAAAGTCAGATGGAACCCACGGTTAATACAAAAGCACTTTAGCTGAAGATACCTGAGATTCAAAAGATGTAGAAGAAAATCTGTCATGGAAGCCAATTCTCTCCTCTCCCTTTGCCCTATTAAGTTAGGTTGATAACAAAGCCTTTAACGTTCACCATTTAACATGGTAGTTACTTTTCTGGTTGGCTCCTGTGTGTGTATAAATAAACCGTTTCTATCGTTCATCTCCTCTTTACTTCTGTGGGCTCTTTGGGAGGGTATCTGGATGATGGGGACCTTCTCTTTTCTCACCTTCTTTAGTTATATCTTTTGTCCATGGTGAAGTGATTAAAATAAGAAAAGTCTCAATGGTTTTGGGTCAGAATTGGAACATGTATACCTTTGGAGACCCCCTGGAGGAACAAGGGGGTTCAATACTGCTGGGAGAATTTACTGGTTGTCTTGTCCAAATGCCTAACAAGACGCTATTTGCAAGGTTTTTTTTTTTTTTAAAGATTCTTACTCTAAAACAAATACCCTTTCTAAACCTCTTGGATGATCAAATAGAAAGAAAAAAGGAGAATCATGTCTGGCCTAAGAACACTTCCTTAACAAAACGGAAGGACAGAATCAGATTCAGAGCCAAAGTTAAAATCCATTTATACCATCAACCCTCCAACTCTTTTGTACACTGTCCTCATGTAATCTGCCAGATGGCTTCCTGGAGAAGGCCCTTTGCCCGGAACTCGTGCTCATTTTCAGAGCTTGGCCAAGTGGGAGGTTGGTCCCCAGGGCCTGAGAGGGGCTATTTGTGAAATCTTCTCTGCTGAGACAAAGCGGACTGAAGGGAACTGTGTGCTCTGAGGGAGAGAGAGCACACCGAGCCTCTGTGGAGGCATCTCTGAGATCATCCCAAAGGCACACATCTCTAACTGTGGACACGGGAATTTTTGATTAGCATCTTAGTTGGAAATCTCCTCCTGGATTGAAAGAAGCAGATTCAAGCTGTTGCAATTGGATGGGCAGGTCGGCCTCTCGAATTTGTCGATGAGGAAGACACGCAATTCTCTGCAGAAGTAGGAACACCCATCCCTGCTCTGCTGACTTCATCTACAGAGAAACAGAGATGCGGATCTAGGGGGAATTCAACACCAACCAACCCTTCTTACCGACGTCAACGTCCCCACTTTTTTCTCCTGTCAGGTCTCTGTACAAAAACTGTGACTCAGCCCCAAATATCACATAACCATCACCCTGAACCATTGTGTGTCTGTGTCCAACTCAAGCATTAAGGCCTGTGACCGTTACTTTCAAATCGTGTCCCCTTTCAGCCGTCTCCCGCCATCATCCCAGCCCAAACTCGGTGTCTCTCTCCAGGTCAGCAGCACTCTTCCCAGTGCCTTCCCATCAGCTTACCTTGCCCTGCTTCCATTGCTTATTCCCCATATGTTACCCGCAACGGTCTTATTAAAGTATGAATCAGATCAAGTTGTTCCAATTTGCAAAATACTCTCGTGATTTTCCATTGTATTCAGAAGGATATCCGGAGTCCCTACCAAGGCCCTGTGTGATCCGGTCCCTCACCCGTCTCTGCAGCCCCAGTTCTCACCGTTCTGCTCCAGCCCATCTTCACCGCCCAGATGGTCCCCGCCAGGACAGCTGTGTTTGTAACTCCAAGTCTCGTACTTACACTTCTCCCGGCCTGGGAGGCTTTTCTTGTCTGTTACCTATGTGGCTTATTCTTTTGCTTCATTCAGGACTTTGTTCAAATTATTTTACCCTCAGAGAGGACTTATCAGACAACATTATTTAAAATAGCACGCACATATTTCCTATTCAATCATTTTCTCTCCTAATATGTTTTATGTCTCTTTGTGGCAATTATTAGTACTTGGCAGTATATAATATATTTATTTGCTTACTGGTTTATTGTCTATCTTTCTTACTAGACCTATATTCACGGAATCACAAATAAATGTTCTAAGCAGTAACTTTCATAACACCTTTAAATGAATTCTTTTATAAGGTGAGAATTTCAGAGGTTTCCAAAGGTTGCTTAGGGGAAAAAAGAGAAGTGATTCGGGTTGAACCAAGTTATTAAGGACCTGGGAGTTGGTTATTTATTTTATTCATAGTAGTGTGTATCTGTTACTCCCAAACTCCTAATCTAGCAAAAGACTGTGTTGATAACTATGTATAAAATGTTTTTTTTTCTTTTAAAGTTGGATTGTTTGAGATCTCTTTTCTTCTTTGTTCTTTTTGTTTTTCTATAAAAGAATTTTTCTTTTCTTTTCTTTTTTTTTTTTACATTGTGGTACTGGGAATTGAACCCAGCACGTACTCTACCCCTTGAACATTACCCTCCCCTCCAAAGACAATTATTTTTATACTTTGACAATATCATACTGAATTAATACTTTTTTACTCCATTTTCCCTTCAGAGAGTTTATAACGGAGGGAGAGAGAGTCAGAGGAAGCCCTGGGCCATCCCTTCATTCTCAGCGGGGTACTACACGGCAGAGGAGCTAGGCTGTCGCCAGGCCCAGCTCACCTTTCTGCTCTGAGGGCCGACTCAGGCCACTTCTCTAAACAGAGACGTGTTAGAAGCAGCATAAAGCCAATTAGCGAGTAACAATGACAAAACTGACCCACCTGCAGTTGGACATCATCTGCTCTGAAATGAACCTCTTAAAGCTCTTCATCCGATTAATGGATTGTTTTCAAAAATATTCCCAAGGAGATGACTCTCACTCTATTTTTCTGGATTTCTTGGGCCTTCTATGACTTTAACTGCAGGCTTGATTTTCTGCACAACGTCTGCAGGGAAGCCAGGCAGAAAACGTGAACAGATCCTGCAGGCCACGGATGACGCCCCCGGTCAAAGCATCCTTATTGTGCAGAGCCTACTTTCATGGGACCATTTTCATTACTGCTGTAATTAGTTCTCATCCAAGTGTCCCACCGAAAATGTTTATAGATGGAAGGTGGTCTGACGCAGGTGAGCAGTGGGGACATGGGATGCAGATGGCCTACAGATTGGAAGGAGAGACGGGAAATATTTCCTCAGACTTCAGTTTGGAAGATTTCTGATTTTCATATGGACATTAAACTGGGTCAGGCTGAAGCGCCGTTTGCTCTAAGACAGGGTGATGTACACGTATCCCTACAATTTCTAAAAACTATGTTGAAGTTGGACATGACAGCCTAGGGGACAGTCAGCTTAGAGTGACACCTCCGTTCCAGGATGCCTATGATCTCGGGCTCACAAAGAGGAAAGGAATACACATATTTTGCCTGTGTAGCTCTATGTGAAATTATTTTGACCCTTGACCAGTGGTGTAAGATCAGAGATCATGTAGTCTTTCTTACATCGCAAAGACTACAATTCTTCTTGATGAGTCAGCAGACTGTTTCCGATGGCCCGGGGTCTATGCCAAACTTTAGCTGTCTAGACAAACACCACACAGCCCCCCATCCCTCAAGGAGATCACAGTGTGTCATGGAAGAGACAAATTTAAATAGGTTTTCAAAACAATGTGGTAAGAGTCACTTGGCATCATGTACACTGTATGTTCAGAGGGTCCCTTGCACTGCCTGGGGCAGGGTTCTAGAAGGTAGGGAAGGTGTCAGAGAGGAAATGCTTCCTGCACTGACATCTGAAGGATTCCAGCAAATTTCTAGACCAGGAGAGTGCGTGCTGGGCACGGGATTCTCGGCAGCTTGCGTGTCTAGTGCAGAGGTCTGGTCGTGTCTAAGAGCACTTTGCAATTAAGGAAGGAAGGTCAATGAGGCTAGAGGCTGTTGGGAAGAAACGGAAGCTGAGGCTGTAAAAAACAGCAACTAGGTGATGAGAAGTTGTGACGTTAAATCAGGGAGCGTGCACTTCATCACATATGCAGCGGGGAATTATTTGGGGTTTTAAGGAGGAGAGTGACACAGATTATTCATTAAAAGTGAGAAAAGTGGATTGTTCACTCTAAAGAACAGCACTGGGGAGACTAGAAAGGGGTGGGAATTAATGCAGTGGGGAGCTAGGGGCGGGGATTTAGTTGGGGGATATTAAGGAATAGAATTGTAGTACTGACGGGGGTGAGGGAGTGGAAAAGTAAAGGAAAACTCCCAGATGTATGTCACGGAAAACAGATAGGATAGTGATGCCATTGTTTGAAGAAGTAAACCTAGTTCTGAACAGGTGTAAATTCAAACACAAAGAGTTTGAGATTTTTATGGGCTAATCAAGTGGGAATGTCTACTTGTCAATTATAAGTATATTTCTGGGACTGAAATGAAATGTCCTTGCTGGAAAAGATTTGACAGTTAATCAGTGGAGAGAGAGAAGTTGAAGCCACGGGAATAAATGCCACCCACTGACATTTTATCAAAGAAAAGGGAAGGAGGGCACTTCTTGTTGAGAAAATATGGCAGACTGGAAACATGAAGACCCACTCACTAAAGACACATAAAACCGTAGGACACAATGCCGCCAATCTTTTCTTTTCTTTTTTTTTTTTTTACAGGCACCTTTATTGTGGTATGATTTCTGTACAGTAAATTACACATATTTCACATGTACTATTTGATGAATTTGATAGATGACTACACCCAGAAAACCATCACCACAAGCAAGATAGCTAACATTTCCATCACTCCCCAAGACGGGCACTTTTCCAATCCCCATATTTATCCCTTCCCATCCCCTTCTCTCCCTGGTAACTGTAAGTTTATTTCTCTATGTCTGTGGGTCTGTTCCTATTTTGTAGTTAAGTTCATTTGTGTCTTATTTTAGATTCCACATATAAGTGATATCATATGGCATTTTTCTCTTTTTCTGGCTTACTTCACTTAGAATTACTATCTCTATGTCCATCCATGTTTCTGCAAATGGCATTATTTTGTTCTTTTTAATGGCTGAGTAGTATTCCTTTGTATAAATATACTACTACATCTTTATCCATTCAGCTGTCTATGGACACTTGGGTTGTTGCAATGTCCTGGCTATTATAAATAGTACTGCTGTGAGCATTGTGGTGCATGTGACTTTTTGAATTAGAGTTTTCTTCTAACATATGCCTGGAAGTGGGAAGGCTGAATCATGAGTTAAGTCTATTTTCAGCTTTTAAAGGAAATTCAACACTGTCTTCTCTAGTGAAAATGCAGCCCGTTTTGTGAAAGCAGAGCCATGCTCAGAAAGTAACGGGTATTTCTAGGGGCCAGACATGAAGCGCAGTGAGTGTGGCCTGTTCAAGAATCAGAGGGCAGTCTGCCAGGGCTGGAGGAGAGTGACAAGGGAAGTGTGGTACAGGTAGGATTCAGACCACATGGGGACCAGACAGGCTGGGATAAGGAGCCTGCACTTCCAGTCATCCCTTGGTAACCATGGGGCACTGGTTCCAGGACTCCCCCCTGACGTCAACATCCATGGATGCTGACGCCTCTTCTATAAAATGGCATAGGACTTGCATGGAATTTATGTGCACCCTCCCATGTATTTTATATGTATATTTATAATATATAATATAAATATATATATATATATATAAACAAACATTTTTTATTGTTATAGTCATTTTAGAATGTTGCATCAAATTCAGCTTAGAGCACAATTTTTCAGTTATACATGAATATACACGTACATTCGTTGTCACATTCTCTTTTGCTGTGTCCTCCTGTGTACTTTAAATCATCTCTAGATTACTCACGGTATCTAATACAACATGAATGCTATGTAAGTAGTTGTCAGTGTATGGCAAATTCTAGTTTTGCTTTTTGAAACTCTGTTTTTCCACGAATATTTTCAAACCACTGTTAGTTGAATCTGCTGGATAGGGAGCCCCTAGATACGGAGAACCCCCAAGCTCCTCCTTCCCACCTCCTAAATTTCCACTTCAAGCACTGAAGGGGTCCAAACATAGAAAAGCGCCATCTACCTTCTTGAAACGCTGAGGAATTCCTTCAGCTTATGTAGCGCAGGAGAGAAGGTATAGGGAGAACTAGTGGGAAAGGAGGGCCTGCCTGGAGAGGAAGGAGGAAAGACCGCAGTGGAAGCCAGCTCGCACCCTTACTGGAGCTAGCTGATAGAAGTGAGGGACGCCGAAGAACTGGACACACGTCACGTGGGGGGTAATCCTGGCCACCATGTGCAGGGTTCACATAGCTGGGACCCAGTCTGCAAGATCAAAATAACAAGGGGGGAGAGGGGCTGCCTCAGCCCCAGGATCCTGACAATGGCCACAGTGCTGTGATCCCAACTAATGCGGCTCCCCTGGTAAGCCAGAAAAAGGAAACTCTGAGCCAAGATATTGCAGATTCCACTGCAGCCACACGGATAACTAGATCCCTAAGCTGCCAAAATGTAACCACCAGAAACAGGAATCTTTCTTTTTCTCTTCATTTGGACCTTTGGACAGGGAGCCACACATCTCTGACGGGAACCATCTTTAATCCAATAGACAGCTCACTTTTTCAGGAATAAGCATGGAGAAAAAGAGTGGGATGATGGATTAAAGCAGAAGTCAAAGTGGAAGCCCATCTGAGAAATGGTAAAAACATGCATCTCAATGAATCCGAGTTATGGCAAAAAGAAGGAGGAAGGTTATGGAAATCTCTATTCACCAGACAAGTCTAGCCAGTCATAAAAAGATAGCACTTTAAATGAAGAAAACTTTTTTGTGTTTTTGGTGATGAAAAACAATGCCATATTTTAAAACAAGGCCATCAACGACACGCTGAGAGTTGTTGAGGAGGAGAACATAAAGCTGCATATAGACATGAAAGTGTTCAAAGTCCACTGCTCAAAAAAACTTAGCCAATCATATGTCCAGTTGGTTTGAAAATCCCGATAAGTAAATAACTCAAAAGTGGGAAAGACATGGTATTAAATAGTGGTAGTGAGCAATGAAATCCAAGAAGTTTATACCTATATTTTCATTGTTAATGTAACAAACTGAAAGCAACAGTCTAAAAAGTAGTAACTGGAGGACACATACACACACACACACACACACACACACAAACGCACACACACAAAATCTGGAACAGCAGAGAGGTAAAATATGCTAAATTTATCATTATTAAAGAACAGGATCTAATAGATTATTTCATTTTTGATAGTGTTATAGGAATACTGGTCCAATTACATATAAAGTTATGAACTTAGAGATGATTTATAAAACTTTAGAGAGAATTTTCATTAAAAGGCAATATAGTTTCCAAATCATTGAAGAGAAAATTAACAATGAATAAAATAATCAATCCATCTAATATGGAGTAACAGAGACCATATTTACCATCCTAAAATAAACCACAAAATGGATACAATATATGAAGCAATGATTTTTAAGAGAGGTGAAAACGATCATCCACTAGGATCCTGTCCAGCCACCCCCACACCAAGGCTGCTAGGCCTCCTACTGCCATCACCAAGAGGCGACATTTCCTTCCTCTGCTCCTACTGCAGAGCCAGTCCTGAGCAGTCCTTTTCCAGGTTGTGGCAGGCAGCTCCAAGAAGTGCTCTCGTGGGCCTTGGTCTCTTTTGGCCACCAGCAAAGGGATTAAGGATGAGCAGTGAGCCTCCTTACTCATCCAAGACCTAGGAACCTATCTGATTTCTGAGCAGGGCTTCACTCTTGTCTGCTGTCTGGTACTCTCTGCCCGGCTTCCCGAGTCCCTGGATTGGGCAGCCTGCATGCTGGCCGCAGCCCATCAAAATCTGTTCCCCCTCCATGAGGCCACGCGTGATCGTGAGCAGGGCTCCAGGCCTCTGGAGCAGCGTGGCTTGGACTGCGTCCTGGCCCTGGGCGTGCGAGTTCCATGCCCTTGGTTGAGTCAGTTAACATCTCTAAGCTAAGTTTCCTCATCAGTAAAATGAAGACATATCAATATGGAAAAGAAAAATCAGAATTGGGTTGGAATAAATTTCTGGTGACTGAAAATTTTTTAATTTTGAATTATACTGTGAAAGACATCATACAAATTTTAATACTGCAGAATTCTAAAGGACAGATTCTACTGTTAAAACTAATGCATGCACGTACACACAAACACACATGCAGACACACTGACTCTGCTCCACATACATCCCTACACGTACACGTACATGGACTCATGCACCACACACACACCATACACACAACCACACACGTCCTCAGGCGCACACATACACATAGCATACACACAACCACATACATCCCCAGGTGTGCGCGTGCACAGACACACACACACTCACGTTCATGTACCACACAATTCCACAAGTGCGTGCGTGCGCACACACACGTCATACACACCTTTGGCGTTATTATAAATCAATTTACAATTGAGGGTCTCAGTGTCCATTGTTTTATCCGTTCAGAAGATCCTGACTTCGGAGCGTGAAGCAGGAGACCCTGCACTCTGGAGATGGTTTTTGCCACTTACAGTCTCAGTAGAGCCAACATAAGTGCTCTGGACCTTTGGAAGTGCAGTTCCAGAGCATACCTGGGAGCTCACATCCTATATACCTAAACATTTTAAGTGCAGTAGATTCTAAAGTCCTGACTTTACAAATATACATTCATTATAAGGGGGAAGGCCAGGTTCAAAATTAGAACTCCCAGACTCAGGGGAATCCTGCAAAGAAAGTGACCGTGTGGCGAGAGCTGATTCCCAGACTCTGATCACTAGCCTGACCCTTTTCTTCCCAATGCTGGGTCCATCCCTTGCCATAAGGGGCCTTGGATGTGCATAGAGTGACACTCAGAACGCACGTCTGGGCTCTGCTCATACCCTCCATGCAAACAGCTGCCCTTTGGCCTCTCTGTGAGTCCTGGGAAGCTGAACTCAGGGGAGAGCCGGTGCAGGCACTAGAAATGGGTCATTGGCTGCTGAGACAGGGCCTTCGGTCTCCTGGGTTCCTAGAGCATGGGATGGAGCCAATGACCATGTCCCCTTGACCTGCTGACTCCACCCGATGGAGGGCTTGGCCAGAGGAAGTGTCAGGGCCAGGGGGAACCTCTGCAGTGCAGGACCCAGGGCAGCGGTCCCCCTTGCCAGGGTCTAAGGCAAGAAGCCATAAGGAAATGTCTGAGGAGACTGTAAGGTATCTTTATTCCCATTAATTAAAAAAAAAAAAAACAAATGCTTACCACAGGCGTGAGTGGGAAGGGTTTTGTTATAACAAGGGAATGCACTTGACAAGGTCTGGCCATGGAGGGTTGGTGGGTTTGCCAGGTTGATGAGGAACCGAGATGCCGTTAACCTCCCTTGGTTCTAAACACTGCCTGAATTCCTCCAGGTGACACTTAAATGCAGTGAGACATGGAAACCTCTCAAGTTGTTAAAATATTCATGGTGAGCCATTCAACTCTCTCCTTATTCTTGGCTACGAAAGCACGATAAACACAGGTGGGAATCTCATCAGCCTGTTGGTTTGTTCACTGTCCATCTGGCGCCCCCTCTTGTAGGGGCCATTATCACATCACCCAGAGCTGACCCATCTCAGGATTACAGCTGATTTTCCACAGGTGGCATCACTTGCTGATGACACGAAGGAGTCATGTTAGCCACATCCCAAACACTGAGGCTTCTCCTGGGAGGAGCCTGCAGACCCCCAGTCCAGCCTCTGCACAATGATGCTCCTCAGTGTCACTCCTGTCTTGCTGCCCTGGCCTCTGACTCTGGCCAGAACCTCGCTGGATTGTCGATAAATGTCACCCATGCACTACGTCTAAGCTTGGGGTCCAGATGTGACCATGGTTCTTATTTTCTTCCCATCGATGGATTGTTTGATCTTCGTGTAATTGTGTTGGCAGGAAGGCCAGTACCGCCCTCTTGAGCCTCCCCGAGCCGCCTCTGTCTATAACTGGCCTAGCGCCCCAGGGGATCGGGTCTGAAGCCTGGCACTCAGACACGAGGATGACAGCTGGAGAGACAGGAATCCACTCCTGCTGTGGCTTCTGCTGAGGCTCGATGTGGCCATACAAACGGATCCCACAGGCCCTGACTTCACTTAACTCGCTGCAGGGATGCTCCCACACTGCCCCATTCCCCCAAGAGACCGAGGGCTTTCTGCTTGTTCCAGAAGGCCCCACCCCCAAGGGGGAACTGGGTCCAGTGGAGCATCCCACCTAGTTCCCCGCCAGCCCTTAAGGCTTTCGTGGGGCCTGGAACATCAACTGTCCTCCCCTTAGGGGCCCGTTTGTCCTTTCCAGCCAACAGACCTAGGTCATAAGCACTTTAACTCACCTGAGGGTGTTTTCCTCACTTCAGGGGCAGTGAGGACTGGGCTTCTGCACACTCCAAGTGCCCCCAGTCTGGATGAGGACAGTCTGGCTCTACCCCCAGTCCTGCAGGTCCCGGCCACACCTGCTGCTGGTCACTGAGTCTGTGCTGTGTTCTCTTCCAGGACAAGAGGTGCACTCTGACCCCGCCCAGCCCCCACCAGCGGTGGCAGAGGTGGTGGACAGGCAGGTGAGCTGGGGCCTGAGACCGTGACCACACATCAGTGACCCAGAGGCCGCTGGGGACTAGAGGGACCACGGGGCAGAAGCCAGCATGCGATGGGAGGAGGAGGAAGGTTCAGGATAAGGAGATGAAAGGGGGAACGGATAGCACCGTGAGGACCTCGACCATGAAAGGGAAAAGACAATGACAGCTGGAACAGTGTCGGCGTTAAAAGCTGCAGGAATTTTTTTTTAATTTTATTAATTACCAATATATATTGACAGATCCCTTATTTTATTAAAGATTATGTGCCATGTCATATAACAGTATATAGTATGTTATTATTTATTAAATAATACATAATAGAATATATACTACCATACTAAGTTCTTTTTATTTTTTAGCAGATAGTATATAATACATATGTAGGTGTTTATATACATAATATATAATTCATTCATCTATATAATATATAATCCATAACAAATAATGTAAGATTATGATTAATATATAATATAACAAGATTACATAACAATAATGATGTAATATTACCCATTGTATGTCTTGGTTCATGACACATTCTCATCTTAGGTGCCTGTCAGAGGTATTTATGTATTAAAATTAATATTATAAGACACAGTTATGAACATGTCACCCAGCATCATAACAGGAATATTGACAGTGACATACTGTGTCCTTTTTCCCTATCCTGCTCTTGGCCTCTTCTCACAGGAAGTAACCAGCATCCTAAGTCCTGGCTTACCCTTGCCTTGTGTTATTTTCACACACACATTTAAGATCAGTTAAAACAACTGCACTGCAGGTACATGCAGCGAAGTGGATGAATCATACACTCTATGTTGAATTGAAAAAGTAAGCCCTAGAAGGTAGTCGATAGTGCGCTATGCTTTTAACTGTGTATATGTATGTCAACTAAACTCACTAAATTAAGAACAACTACAGCTAGAGTCCAGGTGGGAGAGGGACAGATAAAAGGTGAGGTGAGCAGATTTGCTGCAGGTGAGCGAGTTCCTTTCCAGTGACATGTCATTCTCTCTGAAGCAGGAGGGAAGGCCATCTGATGGGAGTCAGGGAAGAGACAGAGGGAAGGTTAGAGGTGTGCGGAGAGCAGAGAATGTTGACACCACTGAGTGATAAGTGGGGAAATGTGCTCACTAGTGAAACCCTGGAGGATTGCCTGGCAGCGGCAACATGGTGAGCATTGATTTGTAGCCTTAGAAATCTGTGCTGGGAGAGCCTGCTGCCTGCAGGCTCAGAACAAGTAGAGCTGGGTGAACCGAGATGGAAGTCGGCCTGGTGAGGAACTGAAAAGGTCAAGGCTTAAGGGGGTTTTGTCTGTCATAAAGAGAGTGCTGACTGTGGATGCAGAGCTGGAAGTTGGGGAAGTGGAAGTAAGATGAACGTGGACAGGCAGGAAAGCAGAGGAGTCAGCGCATGATGCCCCCAGTGAGGGTGAAGGAGGGCCAGGGAGGCTGGTGGAGAAGAAGCTGGACGGCTAGAGGTGGGCACTTAAAGGAGAGAGGCTGGACCTTGGGTGGAGACACGCCCGGGTATGAGCCCGGGGGTAGGGTGAATGGGGGGTGGCTGGCTCAGGCTGACAGAGAAGAAGACCCTAAAATGACCATACTGGGTGGTGGAGGGAGAATCAACTTTGATGTCTTGATGGTAGGAGGTGAGGCAATACAGAGCTGGTGGTCCAGGTGCTCCTGACTGAGGCAGATGAACAGGGAGGCCAGGGTGGCAGGCACTGCTAGGAAAGGATCTGGGTTTTCCAGATGCTCCCACGAGGGGAGGAGCAATCATCTGAAGTGGAAAGTGAGCACAAGGAGTTCAACACAAGCACCTGATCAAACAGGGGGATGTGACGGGGCAAAGCGTCAACTCCAGAGATGGTTACCCAGGAAGCAGGGATCACGGGTGAAGTGAGGGGACACTCAGAGTAGGGAGGGAGAAGAGTCTTCCGGGTGTGGGGGGAAGAGAGGCCCCAGGACAAAGGAGAACAGGGGCACAGTGTTGAGGATGGACTGGCTCTATGGTGACACTGCAGGTATGGCTGGATCTTTGTCCTGAGGGCTTTGGTTGGTGGGACTACTGGCCTCATGCGGACACCCCTCTCAGCAGCCTGGACAGGCGCTCCAGCTCCTGAGAGCTGTGTGGCCACCACTGTTCCTGGAGGGGCTGTGCCTCCATCTTCTCTTATCAGACTTTCCTGCCCAGCCCCCGACTGCCAGCGAGGGAACATGGGCCTCACTGCTGCTTCCCGTGGAGGGACACAGGCTCCTCAGAGAAGCAGGCTGATCTTACTTTTCTCCATAACCCAGAGCCTAGCAAATCGCCAGCACATGTGTAGGCCATGTAGGGGCTCGGATACTTACCAAAGTAACTCAAAGCAGTAGAATAGCAGAGCTGGAGGAAGTGACAACTGAGCTCACAGAGTTCACTGCCCATACCTCCATTCTACAGATGAGGAAACAGAGACCAAGCAGTGAAGCAGCCTTGGCCAAGGCCACGCTGCTCTTAAATGCTGGCCTGTGTCGGGCATGCCAAGTGATGAGCTGCAGTGAAGGGGCTGAGAGAGGGCTCTGGGGCCAGACAGCTTGGGTTCAAGTCCCAGCTCTGCCATTTATTAGCCGTGTGATTAATGAATGTCCTAACCTTTAAAGTGGAACTCACAGTGGTGCCAACTCATTGGATTGTCGTGAACACTGCGTTCCTGGAACAGCAGGACAGAGTTCTGTAAGGGTTTGCTATTGCTTTGGTTACTATTATTATCACCAAGTGAACCCTGAAATGAAGAACAAAGGCAGCAAGAATTTTTATTTTAAAGGATTTTAAAATCCTCTGATGAATACTTCATTTCATCTATTCAAGATTGCACTTGACCCTTATTAACAACTACACAATGGATGACTTTTGAGGAAATGTTGCTTCATGTCTTTAATTCTCACTAACGACACAGGCTATTTAACAGGCAGCAGTTTCTTTTCCAGGAAGTGGGACAAAAAGTTAAAAATGACTCAGTGCCTCTCGGTCCCCAGTGAGTTGGTTGTGACCTGTCAATCCAGCTTTGGGGAAGTGCCCGCTCCCGCTGGTTCTGCTGAGCTGCCCCACAGCCTCCAGGGGGATCTGTACCCCTACACGAATCCAGTCTCTTTGTTCCTATCTTTGCTTCAGATCCTTCAACGACTGCCCATGCCCCAGGGCCCCATCTGCCCCGCCAGCCTTGGCTGCTGGACTCCAGGACACTATCCTGGGTCTCAACCATACTCTGTTCCTATGACCACCCCACTACTCTACATTTTGTCCTTCAAGTGTGGGCTTCTGTGGCTCGCCACACAGCAGGGGTCTCCCCATCCTTCACCTTGGGTAACTGCATTGTCCTGCACGGTGCCTAGCGAAACCGTGTGGAGGCAGAAAGAATACAGAATAACAGGTGCTCAGAGGGGCTGCCTTTCCCACTGCAGGGGCCCTAGAGAGATTTCTCCCGGCTGGTTATTCACAGGCGCTGAAACTGTGGAATCTCGATCTCACCAATTTAAAGGGCATTATCACTAATTACAAAAGCAATCATTTCTTCAGTAGCAAAAGGAGAAAAGACTTTGTGTTCCCCACCTCCAACTTTTTTCCTCCACCTTCAGATGTTTCTCATCTCTGGACAAGGGTAGAAAGCAACTCACAGAATATTATTTTTCAATGTTTTTTCCCACTCTGAAGATTGCTTTCCCAGAACCGATGAAGGCTAGAATGGTTTAGCTTGACTGGACTGAGTATTCAGAGGCCTGGGGGTTGAGGGGAAGGGTGGAGGTGAGATAACTCAGGAATATTTAACCTAACAGAGACATTAAAATGTTCTATTCTAAACAGAAAGGAAGCAGGATGCTATAGAAACAGGAAAACCATAGTTGGAAGTGCAATAACGAGTTACAAGAGAATAAACATAGAGATGTAAAAATGAAAAAGGACATCAAAATTAAAAAAGGTGGGAATGGGAGAGGGGAGCAAGAAAATAAAGACTTTTTTCTTTCTTTTTTTTTCTTCGTTATACTTAGGATGTGTTCGAGCCTACGTGTTTATAAGTCTAAAGGAAATAGATATAGTAATGGGTTGATATATTTGAAGAATAAGGTAACCACAAATCAAAAGCATACAATAGAGTCGCAAAAAACCCAAAAAGAAACAAACTCAAAATGGCTTAAATACTTAAATATTAGACAAGACACTATAAACTTCTCACAAGAAAACATAGGCAATACATTATTTGACATACATCTCAGCTATGGTTTCCTAGGGCAATCCAAGCAACCCAAGCAACAGAAATAAAAGCCAAAATAAATAAATTAGACCTAATTAAACTTATAAACTTTTGCACAGCAATAGAAACCATAAGTAAACCAAAAAGACAACCTATGGAATGGGAGAAAATATTTGCAAAAGATGAGACTGACCATGGCTTAATTTCCAGACTATATAAATAGTTCATACAACTTAATAAGAAAAAAGATAAACAACCAAATCCAAAAATGGGCAGAACACCTAAACAAGCAATTCTCCAATGAAGACACACAAATGGCCAATAGGCATATAAAAAAATGCTCAATATCGCTCAATTATCAGAGAAATGTAGTTCAAAACTACAATGTTATCATCTCACACCAGTCAGAATGACCATCATTCAAAAGTCCACAAACCATAAATGCCGGAGAGGCTGTGGAGAAAAGGAAACCCTCCTACATTGTTGGTGGGAATGTAGTTAGGTGCAGCCACTGTGGAAAACAGTATGGAGAGTCCTCAAAAGACAAAAAAAAAAAACCAAAAAAGCTTATCACCTAATCCAGCAATCCCACTCCTGGGCATATATCCAGATGGAACCTTAATTCCAAAAGATACCTGCAACTCAATGTTCACAGCAGCACTGTTTACAATGGCCAAGACATAGAAGCAACCTAAACGTCCACTGACAGATGACTGGATAAAGATGTGGTATTTAGATATAACAGAATATTACTCAGTCATAACAAAGAAGGAAATAAGGCCATTTACAGCAATTTGCATGGAACTGGAGATTATCTCACTAAGTGAAATAAGTCAGACAAAGACAAGTAACATATGATATAATTTATATGTGGAAATTTAAAAAAATGATACAAATGAACTTATTTATAAAACAAAAACAGACTCACAGACTTATAAACAAAACTCAGGAGTTGGGATTAACAGATACAAATTACTATATGTAAAACAGACAAACGACAAGGATTCACTGTAGAACACAGGGAAAATATTCAGTATCTTGCAACCAATAATGGAAAAGAACCTGAAAAAGAATAGACTATGTATATGTACAACTGAATCACTATGCTGTATACCTGAAACTAATAAAAAAGCTATATATCTGAAACTAACAAAACATTGTAAATCAACCACATTTCAATTTAAAAAAAAAATTGATAAGCTCTGAATACATTTCTTCAAAGAAAATCTTGAACACTTCCCTCTTACAAAAGTTAAAATGGGTAGCTTGAGCAGAACCAAATTATACTGGATGGGCAGTTACATACCTTCTCCAGCACGTGGCCCATGCTACACACACATCCTATTTTCCTACAGGTAAGAACAGCCCTGACTGCACAGGGAGTGAGTCCTTCTGGGACAAGACCTCTGTGGCAGTGGCCTCCTTGTCACTGCTCCATCCCACCAGGAGGCCAGGGTTTTCATAGGGGAGAGGACATAGAGCTCATACACTTCAAATTAATTTCCTGAAAAAACTATGGAAAAACCAAATTCACCTGCAGTGTGGGAAACATGAGCAGGGCCCCTAAGCAGACCGACAAGCCCGTTGTTCAGATCGGAACCAGAACAACGACCACCTGGCCCCAGTTAAATGACCACCACCTCACCTGCAATGAACTGCTCATACTCAATGTCAGGGATGTTTCTGTTGAGACTTGGGAGGTCAAAGGAGTCAGACCAGGGAATCCAGACCTGGTTGATGTTGGGGCTCTGCCAGTGGTAGGGGTGGCCCCAAGGGGATAGCACCAGTACCGGCTCCTCCATCTTCAGCAGGGTCTTCAGGAGGAAGGCAATGTGGTTGCAGACGTTCCTACGGAGGCTGAAGCCCTCTGGAGGGTTGAAGTCACACAGAAGGTACCTGGCAGGGAGCAAAGGAGAGCGGGTCTTCAGGGCCAGGCCTCTGCACAGGAATCCCATCTTAGATAGAACAGATACAACGGGAATCCCTGCACAGCCCATGGCCTAGACTCCAGACACATTCAGCAGCTTCTGGTTTGTAAAGTGGAGGCACTGCCCACCCATCTCCATGTGGCCAATTACTTCAAGTCCGGGAGCAGTTGCGGAAGACATCTTGGCATCCGTCTAACACCGCTAAGCACCTGACTAGCACCTGAGCACAGTTCTCCAGGGGCTCTCAAACTTCTTGTTCTACAGAACCCTATACACTCTTAACAATTACTGAGAACTCCAAAAGGCTGCTATTTATGTGAGTTAAATCTATCAATATTTCCTGTGTTAGAAGTTGAATAAGAAGTTAGAAAAAGTGTATGAATTCACTTAAAAATATTAACAATCTACTATATGTTACCATTAATACTCTTAAACAAAATATAATTCTATTTTTCAAAACAAAAATCATTAGTGAGAAGAATAGCAGTGATTTTAACTTCTGCAAATCTCTTTTGGACTGGTGAGAGCTGAATTCTCCTATCTGTCTCTGCATTCCCTGTTTTGTGATATCACAGGCCAGGTTTTCCCTGGAAAACCCCACAGGAACTCGGGAGTGCAAGAGAGTGCAAAAGGCAGGTGACATACCGGCGTTTCTATGAAAATGGTCTTACACCTCAGTGGCCTTAGATACACTTTGATAATTGCTGCCCTATCCTAGGTGAGACTCTTCTACACTAGAGCCAGGCAAGGGTCCTGGATTCTGTAATGAGTTACCGCCACCACACCCCTCCCTTCTCTGTGTGTTTCTCACAACCTCCATTATTGCAAATGAGGATGTAATCCTCAGCTGGGGCTTCTAATCCCAGAATACTGCTAACTTCAAGAGAGAGGGTCCCATCTACCATCCCTACACCCTGCACAGTCTATTTTGAGTCAAGCCCTAGATAACTGCTTATCGGCACTCATCCTTGTGTCTTATTCCTGAGGTTGACTGAAGGAAACAATATTTGGATGGAACTGAAATTTCCCTGCAGATAAACAAGGCTGATAAACCACCCCATTCCAACATCTGATTCTGGGGCTCTTCAAAACCAGGGTAAGGCCCCGCTTCATCTAAGATGGGTCCTCCGCCTGCCCTTCCCGGGGGATCCTGGGAGGCCGCGGCCACCAAGGGCGACCCAGACTCGCGGCCCCAGACCCAGGGCCTGAGGGGGAGGAAAGCTTGAGTCTGTGCCCAAGCCCTGCCCCGCCCCACCCCAAAACGCTTCCCGGCACCACAGCCCTCCCCGGCCACCACCCCAACCCCGATCCCACCCCGGTTCATGTCCACCGGCCCCGCCGACAGCGCGGACGTACGTTTACCATTTGTGGGACGCCGCCCCAGACAGGATGTTCTGACCAAGCCAGAACTAGTCGCCCGGCCGAGCAAGCCGCCATCCCCCGCAGCAAGCACCGCCATGGTCCCTGGAAGCTACACACTTCCGGAGCCCGCTACCCGCCCCAGAAGCGCACGCCGGCCCGCGCTGAGCGCGGCGACTGTAACCATGGCAATGCCGCGGGGCCCTCCCCTAGCAATTGCGTCTGCGTCCTCCCGAGACTAGATGTGCGAGGGCAGAACTTGCGGAGCCAATGGGAGCCAGGGCGCAGCCAGGACGGGGGTGAGGGGAGGTTTAATGGGCAGCTGGGCGGGGCCGGGGAGGGCGGGGCCTCGCAGAAGTCCTGACCTGCTGGTGGCGCCGGCCTGAGGCTGGGGCGGTGCTGCCACCAGTGGGCGGGGCAGCGGGGCAGCGGGGCAGCGGGGCGGGAGCACCCTCTCCTGTCCGTGTGTGGGGATCAGCCTGGACTCCGCGGCCTCCTCTTGCACCGGACGTGGACCCAGGCTGCCGGTGTGCAAGATAGAGGACTGAGCCCAGGCACGCACGGCTGGCCAGGTAGGGCACCTGAAGTGCAGATCCGCCAGGCCTGCTGCCGGCCTTGGGTTCGCTCTGTTGGGCAGTTTCCAAGAAGACAGTGTCTGTCCCAAGAGGGGAGGTAGGGCAGGGGTGCCAGATGCCGGGTTATGTGCGGTCTCACAGGAGAGCCACGGTGAGAGGGTGCAGAGGGGCTCCTGTTTTGGCGGGGCTAAGAGTTTGGGGTATAGGGTGGGGGTGGTGTGTGCCTTGCTCTGTGGTCTCCCCAAGAACCCACACTCCAGAGCAAGGGGCTCTGCTCCCCCCACGCCTCACTGCACTCCCTGCCTTCCCCAGCACCACCTGGGGTGTGGTTATGTCAGGGCAGGGAAGGCCCAGGGAAGGGGCTCATTCAAGGGCAGGGGCCACTCTGCAGGGATGCTGGACCTGACAGCAATGTGGTGCTTCGAAACTCCCCTGGGCTGGGTTTCTAATCAGTGGTATGGAAGGGCCTCTCCTTCCTCGGGTGCGGGGGGGGGATCTAGATCCTTCATGAATGTCAGCCCTGAAAATGGAGGCTGCACTACATCCATTCCTGGAAAGAAATATGAGGCCCCTTCAGCCCAGGTGACTCAGAAATTCATTCAGCAATGTTCGGGGTCCCCACTTTAGGCTTTGAATTAGAGCTGAGCGGCTCAGGATGCCAGATCCCTGTCCGTGGCTCCAGGAGTAGGCTTTCTGCTGGGGGACAGGATCCTCACAAACACCTGTGTCTTTGTGGGTCACTCCCCTCTGACAAGCTGGGAGGCAGGATGCAGTTGTGGCAAATCGTGTTTCCATGAGGAGAGGGCCACCAAGTGGTGGGGGCACAGGAGACAGTGAGAAAGAGTCCCGCAGCCTTTCTGGAATCAAAAAACTGGCAAATGTGAAAAAAGTGCATAATTTGTTTTATTGAACAGGCTGCTTATGTAAGTTTGGAGGGTCAGGTTCAAGGACACTGCATCCCTCCATTAAAATAGCCTCAAGAGAAGAACAGACAGAGCAGGAGGAGATGTGGTGTTTCTCCCAGGAATGAGGTAGAACAGGGATTTCTGCAGATTTGCAAGGAGACCCCGACCGCTGAGCACGGGGTTACAACCCCACGTGACCCCTGTCGTGTTTGGCTTGGGCTCTGGGTCTGGTCTGATCATGTATTCTTCCAGCTGAGTTCCAGAAATTCAGAGGGTAGACTTAGAGAGGCTGCTTTTGGAACCCGGTGTGGAGACGGAGGGTCGTTTATCCTGAGTCCCCTCAGCCTAATCACTGTAGCTGAGTTCCAACAAAACCCAGGCCCCCAGGGTGGCCGTGGACGGAAAGCAACCCTGGCAGGTGACCCAGGGATCCCAATGCTGTTCTCCTCCCTTATCTTTGTTCCCTTTCACCCCGGAAGGTGTGATTGTCTCATGTCATGGTGACAAACCATCCCTCTTCTCTGTCAGGTGGGGTCCCCACCCCCACTCAGCCATCTCTCTGCATGGATGCTGAAGGACCAGGCTCACTTGAAGTTCTGAGTTTGAGCAGTAAGGTGGAAACAAAGAAACCAATGGAAACAAAGAAACAAGTCATTGTGGCAAAGCTCCCCACCACAGAGAAGCTGCCCTGAGTGGAAGGGAGGGTTTGGGCATGCCCATTTGTTTCGTGTCTCCCAGTGCTCTTCGCTTTCTTATTGCAGACCTGCATGGTTACAACAAAATGATCTGCAAAACTGAAAATATTTACTCTCTGGCTTTTACAGAAAAGGTTACCAGCCTCTGGTTCCCGTACCGGTCAAGTGATTGGAGTACCTTTCCAGTTTGGAAACATCTGGGCAGGCCCAGGTTTGCAAAATTCTTTAAGAGTACTTATGGAGTTTTGCTTCTAAACATTTTTACGGCTGTATACTTCTGAGCTGAGGTTGTGCTGTGTAATTCTGAGCCGGGATTTTCTCAAACTCTTTCTCATTTCTTATATCAGACACCCATAAATTCCAAGGGGCATGGGATGTTAAGGAAGCCATGGAGTTTAGGAAAAAGATACAGATTTCATTTCCATTTAAGCATCAATGTATCTCCATCCTAGGCAGTATCGGTTCTGTGGTATTGATAGGAGAACTAAATAGCAACCAAATTTATAGAAAATAGTGGGTCATTGGGTACACAAGTTCTTCTTTTCAACATTTTTTAATGTTTGCAGTTTAAGATGACCATTCCTGAGAATCAGGCAGCCTCTTAGAATGAAATAGCATTTTCCCTGAACCATAATCAATTTTTATTTCATAGACAGCAGGAAGGACAATCACACATCCAACAATTGGGGACCTCAAAGATAAAATGTAACTTTCTGAGAGCACACTCCCCCCGTCTCCCCCTGCTCTTTTCATTGTCTCATTGTCCCTGAAGGCTCTTTCGTATCTTCTGCTCATGACTCCAATAACTCTTCCTCCTCGTTCCTCAGCTGGTAAGTTTACTTTTCTACTTTGACCAAACAAAATGAAGCCAACAGAAGAGAACTTTCACCAGCAACTCCTAGCACATCCGCTCGCCTTCTGATGCCTGTGACCTCACTCTCGCTGCACCACCTCTTATTACAGGTGACATCGAAAGCCAGATCATCCAAAAGTCGCCAGGGGGGCCATCCATCCAATCTTCTCCGGGCTGTCACTCCCACATCCATCCTCTCTGTCACTACCTCATCTATTTTGTTCTCCTGCTAGTTGGCTCCCATCAGTATATAAAAGTCCATCCTCTTAAAAGAAACAAACAGCACTCCTTTACCCTAATTCGTCCCCACAAATTGCCACCCCATGTCTTTGCAGCAAATCTTTAATGAGAAGTTTAAACTCACTGTCTGCATATTCTCTTGAGCCATCCCCTTTTGCACCCACTCTAGCTTTTCCCCTGATCCCTCGCTCTATGGAAACTGCTCTGTCAAGGCCATCAGTGACCACACGTTGCTAAATTTAGTGGTCAGTTTTTAGGCTTCATCATGCGTGGCCCTTTGGCAGCATTTGACCCAGCTCTTCCATCCCTCCTCCCCCGTGTTTCTGCTTTACTTGGCCCCCAGCCCATCGCTCTGCTTTCGATTCACTGGCTGGTCTTTTACCAACGTCTCCTCTTTTTTCCAAACATTTACTGCGAATGTGCCCCGGAGTTGGGTCTTTGGTCTCTCCTCTATCTCTCTGCTATACTTCTGGTGGAAGCAACCAGACTTGGAAATTGACATGCCATGAATTTCTCGATTTGTCCAATCTCCCTGATTTGCCCTTTCCATTTGGAACTCTCTCCCTGATACTCATATTCTTTTTCTTTCATTCATCTTCCTTTCACATTCATACATATGTTCTACTGTGTAAAGTACTTTTCCAAATTTTGAATCAGTCCATACATATCATGTAAAATGCTCAGATCTCTATTATTTCCACTAAGATGCTTATTCTACCTTAGAAACTTTCTGCATTTCTGTATTTATGTCAATAAAGTGAATAGTATTTCTACAAGCCTCATAGATAAACAGTGTGTTTGATTGGGGCTACTATGTAATATGAAATAATGGTATATCAACATAGTCTTTTTCATTTATTTTTATGTAACACCGAAATGAGGTTTTCACACTGAAGACTGGTTTTATTGAAATTTTACCTACGTTATGGACACTCAGTTTATGTGAAAGCCCTCATTTCTCCCCTTTTCTGATATATTTTCCACTTGGCTATTATAACATATACATTGGCATGAAATAAAATTCCAAATTCATTCACATAATAAAATTAATACATTTAAATTGTATTTTTTAATGTTAAAAAGAAAGGAAAAAACCAAGACTCCTCTAATTATTAGGCATTTCTGTGGCAATATCTAATAGAATCCTTAACCATGACATTGAAGAACTGAGCTGATTCCAGCCCCTTTCCACCTGCTCAGCCCCACCTTTTCCCATCCCCTGTGGATGGAGAGGACATTCATCCCATTTTACAGGTCCAGATGTTGGAACAATATTCTATCTCTTTCTTTCTCTTACACACACACACAGACACACACACACACACAGCAAATCCAGCTTGTTAGAAAATTCTGGCTACTCTGTCTTCATTAACCACCTACTACCTGTTCCCCACCCTCCTAGAAGCCACCTTCAGCCCCTTCTTGGACATCAAATAGCCTCCTTCTTCCATCTTTGCTTTTCTACAACCTCATCCACACAGAGTCAGAGGGAGCCTATAAAAGCATACATTGAGGGGGTGGGTGTAGCTCAGTGATAGAGCGCATGCTTAGCATGCATGAGATCCTGGGTTCAAACCACAGCACCTTCACTAAAATAAATAAATTACCCTCCCCCCAAAAATAACCAAAACAAAAGCATAAATTGGACATCACCCATCCCATCAAAACTCACTAAAAGGGTCACCATTCCATTAGGAACCAAAGTCGTCCCAAAGTCTTCCAGGACCCGGCGTGCTCTGCCTCTCCGCGGACACTCTCCCCATCACTCTGGGGGCCTCTGGCTCTGGCTCTTCCTTCTTCCTCCGGATCTATGCTGCTTCAAGTTCATTACTCCGTGAGATCTCCCAGGATTGCCTTATTCCCTCCTACCTGCCTTGCACCCCACCACCATCACCTGAGTTTGCTCATATCACTCTTATTTTCCCCAAGCTCTTGCTACCCCCAACATGCTGCCTGTTTCCTCTGCTAAAACTCTGAGCCCCCAGTGATGGGGAGTCGTGTCTATTTTGTTGACTAATAAAGCCCAAGACCCTTGGGAATGGGTATAGTTACTAGATTCCCATATGTAGTAGTAGCTTATACAGATTTGCTGAATGAATGCAGAGGTCCTGGTCCAATCCGATGGAGCACTTCTGTGTCCTGCTGAAAGAATAACTCTCCTTTCCTCCTGAGAGTGGGTGACCACTTCCTTGGTGATCAAAGGAAAGATCTATTTTCTTTATGATGTTAACCTTAGGTGGGGAGACTGGGGGATCTTCATTTATATTTTAAAATTTGATTCACTCTGCAGTTTGTCTTCTGTCTATGTATCCTTTTGAGAAACCATTTATGAGTGATCATTCTTCCATCAGATTGAACAGGATCCAGGGGGAAATACCAAGCCTGTCCCATCGGCCATTCTGTGTGTCATGTCCTGTGACCCAGTGGATGCTCAGCACGTAGGTGAACCGACAGGAGTGAGTGAAGAGATGGGAGCATCATTATTGTGGTGGCTGCACTCTGTCCGATGCCTTGAGATTTGGGGGTTTACAAGTGCGGAGGGGAGAGGCCAGGTCCTCTGTGCTCTTCCTGAGTCCCCTGGCCTTACCCATTCCCCCAGCCCCCTCTGGGCAGCCAAGCACAGGAGCTGGGCCACCAGCGATTGTGCTGATCAATAATCCACCTCACACAAATTCCGGGGGTAGGAGCGGCCAGCACTACTGGTTGTAGACTCTGGAGTCATGTCCTTGGAGGAATTCCTCACTGAATGATACTTTGGACATTTTATTTTTCTCTATAGCCTCCAGCTGAAGAAACAGCTTGCCTTAGATACATGAAAGGTGAGGACACCTACTATCCCCATGGAGCACAGGTGGGGCTGGGAGTCTGCCGTTTTTACAGCCGGTGGGATCGTGTTGCTTTGGGCATCCCTGTGGCTGAATTCCTGCAGTACACTCGGTGGTAAGAACCGGAGTGCCTAGCAGGGAGGGAAGAGGGCCAGGAGACTGCACAGCTGGGGAGACGTTACCCTGGGGTGAGCGGGAGCCGGCTGATGCATGGAATCTCGGTGCAGGGAACTCTCCACACTCAGAGAGGTTCCCACTCCCGCAGGGTCCCTTTGATCAGGGTGCTGGGCTGTCAGGAAAGCAGGGTTCCTGTGAGGATCATGGTGCCTTCAGGAAGTGGGAAGTGAGGGGTCCAGTGGCACTTAAATTAACTGTGCACCCGAAGCCAACCCCGTCTCTTTCAGCCTGTTTCCTAATCTGCAGAACTGGAATGATGTTAACCATCCCGCAGGTTCGTTGATGGGCTGGGACACACTAGACAGCCAGGAGCTGGAATTCCTCTTTCCCCTGATTTTTATCCTTCCTTTCCACTATTTGCTCTCACAAGCTCAGTCTCTCTGTCTCTCTCTCATTCACTTGTAACTTTCTCTCCTGCTCTGGTTTCATTTGATTCCCACCCTCCTCCCAATCCCCAGATGAGTGAAATTAATTTCTGTGTGTCAGTTCCAAATTCCCGGGAAAGATGCTCTGTCCCCTCTGGATTGGTTGTCCAACCCATCAGTTGTAGTCAGAGGAGTGAGTCCCTCTGTGACCAGCGGAGGGGCTCTGCCCAGCCCCCCAGCCACCACTGTGGGAGCACATAGCTCTCCGAGGAGTGGGTACTGGCTGTGACTTGGTGTCACTAAGTGTGAATTTATGTCTCCTCTTGCCCCACCTCCATCCTCCTAAACAAAGATGAAAATTAAACACTCCCGAGATTTGTGTCATGGAACCCTCAGGGTGGGGGCTAATAGGGCTGGATTCCCTGCTGAGTGTAAGGGGCTACAGTGACTCCCCAACGAGAGCCTGTAAGGGGAACAGAACAGGCCCCACTGGACACTTAGAGCGTTGAGTCTGAGTGACATTGAGCCAGGCTTCTGACCACAGCTCAGGGGTCTGGTCCGACCGGTTAGTCTTTGAAACCAATCAGCTTTGGATTACTCAATCCCTCCCTGAGGTTTTACCTGAACCACCATCTTCTGTATCTCTGAAGATAGATGTTGAGGACCCTTCACGTAAGCCGTTTGCACAGACCTGTGCGGGAATTTGTGTTGCATGGTCTGCCAGGCGAGCTGACCGAAGTTGGTATTTTACTGATCTTAGAAATAGTCTGGCTTCCTGATGCACTGTTTCACTGAACAAGCAACAGAAGCCACCTCTGGCTGATAAAAGCAAAAAGGGACTTAATGAAAACATACTGGGAGGGTGCATGGAGTGGCCCGGACCAGAGCTGACCCTGGGGCCGTAGGCGATGTTGAGGAGCACCAGGCACAAAGCTAGGCAGGGTGCTACCGGGCCCCCTGCTGCCCCAGCAGGGACCCCCCTCCTCCTGACCATCCACGTCACTGCAGGTTCATGTCCCAGCAGGGCCAGGTCACACTGAAGCCACCAGCACACACCTCAATGGGGGAGTTGGCCCCGTCTCAGCTGGGAGCGTGCCTGGTGTGGGGAGAGGCCCAGTTAGAGGAAGGTGGGTCCCCTACTTTTCCTAGTTAATGTGCAAGTCAGTGCCCGTCACTCAGGAGAGCCAGGCTGGACAGACCTCATTGTGGTGACTAGGCCGTCTGAGTTCACTTATTACTTTTTAGGTTGGAAGGCCCAAGAGGGACAAAAAGTGGAGGTTCTAGTACTTATTTTATATTTCCCATGTAGCAGGTGCAGTAAGCAAGCCACTTCAGACAAGGCCCAGAGCAACCACGTTAATAGGCCACGGAGAAAGTCTTGCAGTCAGGCGTCTGCAGCCCCGAAACCCGTATCCTTATCAGCTCCGTAGTTACCAGTGGAAGTTGTAGGGATTTATGGGACTGTGTGCTCCTGTAGGGGCTGGGATGTGTATGTTTAAATCCACAATTTCAGAAACTCGGCTAGAACCACAGCCACTGATTGTCTGCACGGAGGCAGAGGAAGGGAAGCTTCCAGCCTCTGGTCCAGCTTGTGAGGAGCTCAGCAGTTGCTCCTTTTGTCCTGAAAACAATACCAAAGCTGAGGGAGCTGAAAACCCACTGCTCTTCTTAGATCCACAAGAAAACTGAGGGGGAAAGCTGCTCCCAACCCAGAGAGGCAACCAGGCAGGCTTGGAGAGTCACAGCTCCCAGGGCAGAACCCGCTTTTGTAAGAACCCCGGGGGAAGGCAGATTTAACAGGTCCCTGAGGCCAGCTGGAGGCTCAGCGAGGGGAAACCTGAGTGTGACAACTCCAGGGGGCCAGTCAGAGGGGCCCCATGCTCTTTTTCATGCATTTTACCTCCAGGACTGTGCCCTGTTCTCAGAGTGAAGATCATAGGAAAACTCCTCATGCTTCCTGCCAGGAAAGGAAATAATAGCTCTATTGAAATACACCCAGAACATTCTCTTCCATTGTGGGGGTTTGTGTTTAGTTTTGTTTTGTTTTGTTTAATGAGAAAATATTTTACCAGAGCCTAACCTACCTGGGGGAAGGGAAATACCTTCTGTGTCACCCAAATTGGGGTGGGGGAAAGAGACACACTTGTGGAGGTCACAGCTCAGGGCACAGGCTCAATGAGAATTAATCACAGGACTGCAGATTCCCTAATCTGTCGCGCTCCCCCAACACCTCACCTCCATGTCAGTAGGGCCCCTGTGTAATAACAGGAATAAAATTAAAAGAAGTAAATGTCTCAGGAGTGTCTAGGGAAAAACCAAAGACAGCGGGGAGATGAAAACAAGGACACACGGTGGCTTTAGCCTCTCGCACGAATAGCTGTAGCAAACTACACACAGCCCAGCCCCAGTAGATAAACAGAAAACCTCACAGAAGAAACTATTTATTTTGGTTCTCTTACCCAGTGCATTCCATGGTGCATCCTCGCCTAGAATTGAGTGGAAGCAAGTCCATCTCAGAAGGGACATACCTGAAGAGAAATGGCTTTCCAGACTCTGAAGGGCAGAGAAAGCACCAGCCTGGGTTAGAGAAAGGTGAGGGGTGGGGTAGGGGGTGGGCTGCCTTCTTCCCCAAATAAGGAAACTTCCTGAGGCCAGCACAGTGGGAGGGAGGGCCATGGGGTGGAAGCAGCCAGACTTCTTCCTGAGAACTGATAGGATGCCTCCAAGGGGCCATTCAGGTGCCCAAACTTGGCCCTGAGGGTGGGAGCCAGTCGTTCTGCCTCAGAGCCCAGGACTGAGGTGGGCGCACAGCAGGCCGGTCTTACTTGGCCGTATCCATTTCACTTCTCCGAAGCCCTGTGTAAAACATGAAGCGTGGACGGCCTGGTGAGCACAGCTCTGCCCTCAAGACCGGTTTCAACTCCTCTCTTCCCAGAGAACAGCATCTCTGAGCCCGTCCTGGGTGACCTCACAGAGATCACCCTAGTGGCCCAGGCTAGTGACCGGGAACATGTACCTTCCTGCAGCCAACCCCAGACGTCCACTGATGCATCATATACTGACAAAGATGTGAGTCGCTGTGCATTGGTCTAACAGCAGAGATTCTGCCACAGGCCCAAGAAGTGGTGTGTGGGACAAGCAGGGGTGCAGGAGTGTACGCAGTGCAAAGGTGTAAGTGGTGGCAGGGGTGCAGGGGCTTTGGGGGGTGCAGGCAGTTCAGGGGATGCGGGGGTGCAGGCAGTGCAGAAGTGCAGAGAGTGGCAGGGTTGCAGAGGTACAGGGAGTGTAGGGGTGCAGGGAGATTCTCAGGCACGTGGCCAGGATCAGAAGGCAAGTGCACATCCTCGCAGTCAGCCTTACCCCGGGAGGCTTGTGCAATGGTTTGTGGCGGCGGAGGTGGCGGCTGCGGCGGCGGCAGTTGGTGGGAGGCTGCCCGGGCAAGCCGGTCAATTTCTTCTCTTCCCTGCAGCCTGGCCTGGGGGGGCATTGGCCGCCGGAGATTCGCCAGATATTGGACTCCAGGTAAGCTTGCTCCTGGGAGGTGGGGCGGTTAGGTCAGGGGGCGGCGACAGCGGCAGGGGGGCGGAGCGGGGCTGCCCCTGGCGAACTGGTGGAATAGCTGCCTTGTCCCGGCTGCCGGGCCTGGGAGCGGCCTCTGCTGCCCCAGGTCGCCGGACACACCTGTCCCACTCAGCTTGCTGAGTGGGGAGTGGACGCGGTGTCATTTAGGTGCGGGGCCCACGGGGGTAAGGGGGCTGCCGCGGGGGAGCCGGTCAATTTGCTCCGCTCTCCCCTGCAGTGGAGCCTGGGGGCGGTCTCCGCTGCCCTAGAGGCGGGACGTCGGTCTCCAGGTGAGCTTGCTCCTGGGAGGCGGGGACAGCGGCGCCAGGGGGAGGGGTCCGTTCCAGGCAGCTGCTCCATTTCTTCTCTCCCCCTCGGCCTGGCCTGGGGGCGACCTCTGCCGCCGGAGATTTGCCTGAGGTCCGACTCCAGGTGAGCTTGCTCCTGGGAGATGGATGCGGTGCGGTCAGGGACCTTGTAAGTTGGTGGCTGCGGGGAAAGGGATGCTGCTCTGGGGTAGCTTGTGGATTAGCTCCATGTCTGCACCGAATGGCCTGCAGGCGGCCTCTGCTGCCCCAGGTTCCGGGACACCCCTGTCCCACTTAGCTAACTGGGGGCAGGAGGCAGGGTAGTCAAGGTGCAGTGGTGGCAGTTGTCGGGGTCCTGCAACGGGGAAGAGGGACCATTTGCTCCCATCTTCCCCGCGGCTTGTCCTGGGGGTGGTCTCTGTTGCCATGGGTTACGGGACATGTGTATCCTAGTCAGCCTGACCCCGGGAGTTGGGCGTGGTACGTTGGGGGTGGTGGAAGCAGCGGCGGGTTTTCCCATGAAGCTGGTCCATTTGCTCCCATTTCCCCTCATGGTTTGCCCTGGGGCAGTCCCTGTTGCCCCAAGTTCGCCGGACGTCCATCTCCAGGTCAGCCTGCTCCCTAGAGGCGGCCACCGTGAGGTCAGGGGGCAGGAGCGGTGGCTGATGCGGGGGGATGGGGATGCCTTGGGGAGTTGGTGGATTGGCTCCCGTCTCCCCGATGGCCTGGTGTGGGAGTGGACTCTCCTGCCCCAGATCACCAGACACACCTGTCCCATTCAGCCTGCTGGGGAGGGGCGCCCTGGGCGGTGCCTTTAAAGTGCGAGGGTTGCGACGGCGGGGGTAGAGGACCTGCACCGCGGAGCTTGTCAATTTGCTCCCCTCTTCCCCATGGCCAAACCTGGGGGCGTCCTCTGCTGCCCAAGAAGCCGGATGCCCGTCTCCAGGTCAGCTTGCCCCTGGGAGGTGCACGCGATGAGGTCGAGGGGCAGGGGCAGCCGGCCGTCGCAGCTGCCTAATGAGGCCACTTCTTCTCCTTTCCCCTGACCTGGCCTGGGGACGGCCTCTCCCGCCCAAGATTCGCCTGACACACTACACCAGGTCAAGTTGCTCCTGGGAGGTGGGCACGGTGAGATCAGGGGGTGGGAAGGAGAGGGGTGCTGCCTATTGTGAGCTGGAGGATAACCTCCCATCTCTGGAGGCCTGACATAGGGGCGGCCTCTGCCACCCCTCGTTCCCAGGTCACAATTCTCAGGGTCATATTGCCCCGGGGGTGTGTTAAGGTGTGGGGGTGGCGGGGTGATGTCAAAGGTATGGAGCCTGCAACTTGGGAGCTGGTGGTTTAGCTCCCATCTCCCCAGCAGCTTGGCCTGGGGGCAGCCTCTGTTGCCCCAGGTCGCAAAGCACAGTTTCCCTGACAGCTTAGCCACCTGAGATGGGCAGGATGTGCTGAGGGGGCGGAGGCAGCCGCCAAGGCAGCGACGGAGGGGGCTGTCCCAGGCCAGCTGGTCTATTTGTTCCCATCTCTACCTTTGCTGCCCTATTTTCACAGGATGTCCTTCTCCAGTTTATCCTTCTCCTGGGAGGTGGACACAGTGCATGCAGCCCAAGTTCTGGGCTCTCCCCTGGGGAGGGGAAGAACTCTCTTGTTCTCCTTTGTCTTTATTCTTCAGCGAAGGGGTTACTTGACCCAATTCTTAATCCTGAGAAAGTGTAGCCTGTGTTACGGAAGAGCTGCTGGACAGTGAGTTTTCTGGGTGGGTTTTCACATCAGCTGATACCCAAGGCAGGCAGGAAAGCTATTACTCAGAACTTCTTAGTGTGGAGTTGGGGGGTGGCCCTGCTGTCCTCACCATGCTTTTAAAATATGAGTTACTCCCCTCTTTTTCCTAGGTGACATTTTAGGTTATTGGGTCACAGATTGCTGGCACAATCATGCCTGTTCTCAAACATCTTTTAAACTTGGGTGAAGTGATAAGTAGGGGAAGAAGATGATTTACTGAAAGGTAAGAATACTTAAATTTGCATTAAAGCTACATTCTGTCAATCTTTCTCAAATGATTTTTCTCAGATTCAAAATCCACGACCTAATGAATGTTGTACTCCTGTGTAAATCATTGATCTTCACATCACATTTGTTAAATGGTCAATGAGATTTGTTAAGTAGATTATTCCTGAAAGGAAAAGCTCAGGCTTTTGAGAATTCCTTGTCTGATGTCACCCAGGCAGTCACAGTAGAAGACAGAGCTGATATAAAAATCCCTCAGCTGCCTGAACTGCAAAGCTTCTGGGATTACTGATCCCTGAAATGCAGGTGACTCTTGATGATAATCTGGGGGGTGGTTTACATGATCAGATTCTTCCAGTCCTGTAAATGGGTTCCGTGGCCGCAGCCCCGGGAGAGCTGGTCTTAAGGGCCATATCGTGAGGGGCGGGATGGGAAGGCAAGGTGTAAGAGCTGGAATCGCTGCGATTCCACACTCGCTAAACACAGACTCCAGAGCCTAATTGATGTCAGGTTCTGTTCTGGATTTGAGAGTGTGTTCAGGCATGATTCTTGCCCTTCAGGAGTCACTGCCTGGGTGGAAGTAACCTTTACACAAATCTGGGGAGGATGACAATTAAGTAGATGGGCTGTTATGTTTCTCAGTGTGCCCAGGCTCGCTCTTCCAGGCACTCGTGGGACTAACGAGAGTCATGTTATTCACTCATTCACTGATTTATTACCCTTGAATTGATCATTTGTCCCATAGTAAGTGAAACAAGGGATCAGGAACATGAGTTTTGTCCCCTCTCCCATCACTGATTGTATCTGTCAGTAGGGCGCCCTGCGTATGCATTGTGAAATGGTGGTATTTTTTGCCCAGTGGGGCAGCATTGTCTGTTCTGAGAATCAGGGGAGTCTCGTGGGTAGGACAGCACCCTGACACACATGGCAACCCGCCTACCCCGTGAGACAGCATTGTTGATGCTCATGTGACACGATGTAGACCGCGGTGCTAAACCTGAGCGTGTTCAGTGATCTCGGCTGCTCTAAAAATACAGACTACAGGTCCCTACCTATGGAGACGCTGAGGGTCTGCACACCAGAATCCTGCATTTTATAAAGCAATTTAACTAATTCTGATGAAGATGATCTGAGTGTTCCAATGAGAAACACTGGTGTGCGATTCAGCAATACTGAGGATTCTCAAGGAACGATGTCTTTTCATGATGGTCCAAGGTCCCTCACTTGAGACTTTTGCCTTGGGTTTAATTGTATGTGTTCAGAAGTGATGTCTCTCACTTCCAGTGCTTGTCAGCATGCTCTGTGCAGGGACTTGCTCTCAGTAGATGGCAAAAACTATGATTCTTCAGGTCACCGAGCTAGAGTGTGAGCGATCTTTTATTTTGGTTTTCTTTATAGCAATGCAGAGTCTCCCGACAAGAGATTCAGACTGAACTGAACAGCTTTGTGTCAGACTTTGGAAGACCGCTGGTGCCCAAGGTGTTCTCTGACAGGGCAATGGCGAATCTAGGTCCCTCTTTCACTGCTACGTCAATGAAGTGGGCCACTTGGACAAGGCCAAATCTGCTATCCCAACAATAGCCCTTGACAGGGATGTTCGGCTCCAGGAAGCCATCAGATGCAGCAGGTGGCCAGAGGAGGAGCCGAACGGGCTCATGAAATGTGACATCCCCAACTTCATCAACACGGACCATAATTCTTCCTTTGGGGAAGATGATCTCCTGATTTTGTAACCACCAATTGTTCTAGAAGATAAGCCAGTTGCTCAGACCTCACACAAAGACGAATTGAGAAACGTGCTTTGTCAAGTGTCTTTCTGAAGATGTGAATTCTGTCTTTGTATGTCAGGAATTCCCCTTTCAAAAAATTGTATGTGTTTGTGTCTGAGAGAGAGAAATGGAGACAGACAGAAAGACGGAGACAGGAGAGAGCCCCCTCAGAAGAGAGCTAGTTAAGGTGAGTTTTGTGCCTTTAAAAAACATTTGGGGTTTTGGGGGGAACAAAGTATTTACACTGTCTCATTCTCCTAGTTGGAAACCTTGGCCCCATACTCAGTGTTAGTGGCCTTGAACGGGTTTGGCACGGTGCATTTCATCTGGCGCTGCCACTTCCACACTCTGCCTTTAGCACATTGCTTTGCCTCTCAGGGCTGCCACCCTTTTAACTGTAAGGAGAGGAGTCTGGAATAGGTGATCCATCCCAGCTCTGCTGTTTTGCAAGTTTCTGATTTCGTGTTCGGATGAGGCTGGGATACACCCAGAGCAGTATAAACCAGGCCCTAACTCCTGTCTCTCGCTGGGGCATCCCTCAGGTCTGTGCCTTCTACACAACCCTTTACTGAGCCCAGCATTTGTCAGGAGCCCAAGTGACTACCGGGTTGGCAGGAGACTTGTCTCTCGTGGTTCCGGTGGCCAATATTTCTATTGGTTGTGCTGAAACAGCTCTTCTGAGATCCCCCGGCCACCCTTGCTCAAACCTGAGGACAATCCTGTCGTTTCTTTCCTAGGAGGAGGATCAATACATGGTGCATTTAATGACAGTCCTGTCCCCAGGAATGCACGGAAGGTTATCAGCTGAGTAAGGGGAGGTGCCTCTGTGTCCCTGTGTCCCTGTATCTCTGTCTGCTCACAGTGCCCTGCCACCGGCTACTGAGCAAGAAAAGCGCTATTCACCATGATGGGTATTTTGCAGATGTGTAGGTTATGGTCGTGTGGCTCGTGTGTGGGCTTCGAGCTGGGATGTTGAAGAGCTTATAAATACCTCGTCAACATCTATTCGAGGTGGCCTGGTGCCACACAGACTTGATTGATGAAGGCATCAAGCCTGCACACTGGTTTGGAAACAACTTGGTTTTGATCAGTCACACTGCATGCATGACTCGCTGCTAATCTCTGGGTGTTTTTTTCATTTTAGATTTATTCACCCAGTGTCTTGCTTAAGCTGAAAAATACTTTTATTTCACCAGAATATTCTCTGATTCTTTGTTTTCACACATCCAGTTTTTTAATTCCTTTAAAAATTGTTCTGTTTATAATGCCTCCTTATTTCTATCATCTCTAGGTTCCCAGTGGCCTGAGCCATGCATCAGATTTTATTTAGAAACTGTACCACCAAAAGTAATACCCTCCCCATAATATATTTTGAGGAAAATATTATTCTTTAAGACTCTAACACTAAATCGTAGAAGAAAGCATGGAACATTTCTTGTAGTTAATACATGTTCATGCAAAAAGAAATTTGATATTTTCATTGAAAAATCTTGATTTTAATAACTTTTACTAATGTGAATATTATTATTCATAATTTAAGTAACCAAATAAAACCACAGTTATTTATTATTAAGATTGAAATCTATTTACACAGTCTCTTAATTAGAAGACTGAAGTGTATTTAAAAGATGGAAAAATACCCATGATGACACCAATTTTTTATTAACTAAATATCAAGAACTGTGCAGGGTTAAGATTTGACTCCCTGCAAGCTGCCAGGTTAGCATGAGGTAGTGTGTGGATGCTGCCAGAAGACAGGACAATCCCCCAGGATCAGAGACAAAGGACTTCCTGCCGGCACAGCAGGCAGCCTGGGGTTTATGTTCATGTTGGTTCCTGAGCTCTATTCCTATTGCTGTTGTAACAAAGGACCGCATACTCAGTGGCTTAACGTAACACACATCCATTGTCTCATTGTTCTAGGGTGCAGAAATGCAAAGTCAATGTCAGTGGGCTAAAACCAACTTGTGGCCAAGGCTACGTTCCACACTGAGGCTCTTGGGAGAGATTCATCTTACTACCTTTCCCAGCCTGCAGAGGTGCTCACACTCCTTGGCCCAGGGCCCTGTGTCACTGTGACTTCTGCTGCCACATCACATCTCTGTCTCTGACCAAACTGCCTCTCACCACTAAGGACCTCCGTGATGATGTTTGCTTTCCCACAGTGATCTGCCATCCCAAGGTCCTTGACAGTCACACCTGCAGAGTCCCTTTTGCCATGCACAGTGACATTCCTAGGTTCTAGGGATCAGACCGTGGACATATTGGGGCCATTATTCTACCGAGTTCTTCCCTTTGGCCTCACTGGTTCTTGTCCATCCCACATGCAAAGTGCATCCACCTCATCCCAACACCCTCCAGAGTCTCATTTACTACACCATCAAATCAAAGTCCAACATGTAGTCTAACTATTATCAGCTCAAAATCCTAAATATTTTCATCCTCATCACCTAAGTGAGGCATGATTGAGACCCTGGGTGTGATCTTCTCTGCTCAAAATCCTGCAATGGCTTCTCATTTCACTGAGTGAAGAAGTGAGAGTCCTTATGGTGACCTTACAGATTTCCTCCCCCTCCCCAAGCTGAGCTCATCTCCGGTTTTATCCCTGGCTCACTCCGGTCCAGCCACACTGGCCTCCCTGCTGGCCCTTGAGGACATCAGACATGCACCCACAGGCCTGTTGCCCTGGCCGGTCTCTGTCCAACTCATATGTTGAAGTCCTAAACCCCAGGACTACAGAACATGACACCATTTGGAAATAAGGTTGTTGCAGATGTCATTGGTTAAGAAGAGGTCATTAGGGTGGGCCCTAATCCAGTATGACTTGTGTCCGGATAAAAAGGGGCAATGTGGACACAGAGACACGTGTACATGGGAGATGACGTGATGAGATGTGGAGAGAAGACGGTCATTTCCAAGCCAAGAGGAGAGGCCTGGTCCAGCCTCTCCCTCCCAGCCCTCAGGAGGAGCCTGCCCTGCTGACACCCTGCCTGCAGGCTCCCCGCCCCCAGGGCTGTGAGACAGTGAGCCTCTGTGGTTCATGTCACCCAGTGTGCGGTGCTGTGTTAGAGGGAGCTCAGCAACTTGCACCCCCTTCTCAAGGTCCTCAGTGAGCCCAGCTCTGGCCATCTCATTTTAAACTGGAAACTGCCTTCCCCTTTTCTCTGCCCCAGAAATCCCCTCTCCCTGATCATATTATTTCTATCACCTTCTAGAATACCATATATTTCACATGACTGTCACGACTGTAGTTTATGTTCTGCTCCTCCACAGTCCTATAGGGACAAGGATCCTTATTTGTTCACTGACGGACCTCAGGTGGCTTGACCAGTACCCATGGCACAGCAGTCAATACAAATTGGCCAGATGGAAGGAGGGATCATTCCTTACATTCACAGGTAAGTGAACGAAGATTCCGGGGGACTGAGAGTTTCGCTCAGGCACAGAGCCGGTAAGTGTCAGGCCAAGGTGGTTTTCAGGTACCTATGAACCTGAGGGAGACTTGAGTGATTTCCATTGATTAATATTTCTCAGGTGTCTATTTTTCTGGCTCTAACTTTTGACTTCTTTCTGTTATTCTTCTAAGCTTTCAACCAGTTTTAAGTTTTAATTCTGCTTTGTCTCAGGTAAACAAATGAATTCTGTAAATCTTTTAACTCATTATTTATTTCATCTAAATATATTGTGATTAGTGATGATGTTTTATTTCTGGCATCTTGTTTTGTGAATTCTATTTGCTTTGCTCTGCTTTTCTCCTGCCTGTTATATACCTCGCAGTCACGGTTAAGAGCATGGCGTCTAGAGACAGCCTATCCGGGCTTGGTTCCCTCCCTTGCTAACCATGTAACCAGGATATGTAAGCCATTTGAGACTCACTTTCTTAATATACAAAAAGTGGTACTATCCACCTCAAAGACTGTGAGCATTAAGTGATAAAATAGATGAAGAACTTAGAATAGTGTCCGGCCTATATTGCATTATTCATTTTGACTTCTTTATTTTTATTCTCTTTTTAAACAATTACTTTAGAGATTACTGTTGAATTTTAATGAACACCCTAGATATTGAAGATTAAAATGTTACTTAACCCATACATTGAATTTTATATACCAAATGATATCTGTATTTTGTTTCCATAAGTTCTGTTTAGTTCTTTAAAAAATTAATCTGTTTTCTTTTTCATGATGTCCTGATTGTTCATTATGTTATATAAGATTCAATTTATCTTTTAATGATTCAGTCATACTTATTTTATGCTCTCTCTTAGATTGTTTCATAATTTTAGGCTCTGGAATATTAATCATCCTGTGTTTTACGGTTAGCTCTTTCTTCCCTGTGGCACTCATTTCCTTCTGTTTTTAGTTGTGTGTCTGTGTCTGTGTAGAGCTGTGGGAGATTCTCTATAGTGAGTACAATTTTTTTCCTATGATTGTCCCTTACATCCTGGTTTTTAAATTTTCCCTAGAGAACAATTTTGTGTTGCTTATCCTAGGGATCCAGGTGATATGATGAACCTTGAATTATTATATTTTTTGGTTTGGGAATTCCGGAATCTTAAGTGGAGTATCAATTTGGATTCCACATTCATATAAAGCAGGGGCGTGGAGATTAGATTTTTTTAAGGGAGACTTTGTTTTTTCCTAGAGAACCGGTTGTTTCACCCCTTTCCTGTGTGCACATGTGGAGAACTTTGAGTCTCCCTTTCAGTGAAGAGGCAAGTCTTCCAATTCGTCTTATGCAGAGGTTTCTATAAAGGAAGACTCTTCTACATCTGGTATGGACCCTTTTTCCTAAATGGACATTGTATCCCTATTTATGTGCAGATGAAAACCCCTTCCCTCCAGGGTGCGGTGGCATCAGCTCACAAGATTACCATTTTGGCGTTTAGTGTCCTCTTTGTATTGTCACCTGGGAACTTCTCTCTCCATAGTTAGCTCTGTGTTACTTTTGTTGTTGTATTTTATCCGGCATTACTGAAAGTTTTACTTAAAAGGGATCCTAATTAGCTCTGTTTACCTGTTTCCAGAGTTGAAAGCTTCAGTTCTAGAGTATCTGTTTGATTTTTCTTAAAAATACATTCCAGTATATTTCTCTGGTGAAAGTCTTGACCCTGTTGTATATTCTCCCATCATTTCCTTATTTTCTTGAATATATTAAAAGTATTTTATAGCCTTTATTGATAACTCTGAACCTACATCACCTGGGGGTTTGCATCCTTTGTCTAATATTTCTTATTCTCATTTTATCCATCATATAGTCTTGACATGTTGCATGTCTAGAAATTCTTTATTACATAGCAGACATTGCAAATGAAAAATCCATATCTTATCTTCCGTAAGAGATTTTGTACCTTCCCGTTAGGCAGACAGGTTGAGGGACTGATCATCTCACTCCAATCAGGCCCTGAGTTGTGTCAAGACAGAAGTGCCTTTTTTCTTAAGACAGCTTTGAGGTATAATTGGCAAAATAATTTTCACACATTTAAAGTGTACAACTTAATACGTTTTGACATAAGTATATCCCCAAGAAACCATGACCACATTCAAGACAGTGAACATACCCATCACCCACAAAACTTCTTCTGCATTTTGTTGTCTCTCCCTCCCTCCCCGTCTATTCCCCTGGAAACCATTGATCTGTTTTCTATCACAACATACTGGTTTGCATTTTGAAGATCGTTGTATGAATGGATTCATGCAGTATCTACTCTATGTTGTCTGACTTCTTTCATTCAGTGTAATTATTTTGAGAGTCATCTGTGTTGCTGTATTAATAGCTTATTTTTCTTATAGCAGAGTATTGCTTAGTGCTGAGTTTTTCCTGAATATTTTATTGTGAGCAGTGTTTGGATAGACCATCATTTGTTTCTTCATTTACTTCTTGATGGATGCATGGGTTATTTACAACTTGAGCTATTATAAATAATATTGCAGTGAATATTTGGTTACAAGTCTTTGTATGGACATATGCTTTTATTTTCTAAAGCATCAGATGAGGAAGGTCTGGGTTATATGGCAGATAGGTGTTTACCTTTTTTAAAGAAACTGTTAAACATTTTTCCAAAATGGTTGTGCTATTGTAAATTCCTCGTGGTGTGTATCAGTCCTGGTTGCTCTATTTCCTTGCCAGCAATTTGTAAGGTCAGTCTTTCTAATCATATACATTCTAGTATGTTTGTGCACTAGTATCTCACTGTGGTTTTTAAAAGCATTTCTCTAATGACTAATGGCATCTTTAATCAGCACTTTTCATATGCTTATTATCCATCTGGATATCTTTACTGAAGTGTGTTTTCTGGCCTCATTCATTCATTCAGTTGTTTGAATTATTATTGAGTTTTGAAACCTTTGTGTTCTGGATCAGACACAAAGAGAGACCTTTACCAGATATATGATCTGCAAATAGCTTCTGTCTATGGCTTGTCTTTTAATTTGCTTCTCAGTGTTTAGAAGAGCTTTGAAGAGTCTTCATTTTGGTAAAGTTCACTCTATCAGTTACTTTTTAAAATAGATTATACTTTTGGTGTCATAGCAAAGAAATATTTGCCAAACTCAAGGTCATAAAGTTTAAGCTTATGCTTTTTCTTCTAGCTGTTTTATAGTTTTAGATTTTCTATTAAGATCTATGATCCACTGTGAGTTAATTTTTGTATATTTTGTGATTGTGGATCAAAATTCATTTTTGTTTTGCATATCACTATCTAATAATTCCAGCACTAATTGTTGAAAAAATCCTTTTCTCCAATGCATCCTTTTTGAGAATCAATTGTCTATATAAGTGCTGGTTTAGTTCTGAACTTTCTTCTGTTCCATTATTCTATTTTCCTGTTTTACACCAACACCATACGTTCTGATTACTGTAACTTTATAAAAAAAAGTCTGAAAATCAGATAGTGTAAGTCTTACAACTTTGTGTCTCTTGTTCAAAGTTGTTTTGGATATTTGGGATCCTTTGCATTTTTATATGAATTTTAGTATCAGTTTTTAAATTCCTTACATCCTGTTCTGCCAAAATTCCACCCATGTCTTTGGCCATCTCCAAAGCCACATTTTCTGAAGAAGTCTCTCTTGATCCCAGGTGAAAGGAATTTCTCTTTCGTCTGTGCTCCATTCATATTTCATAATATTTGATTACATTTATTCATATTTGGCTGTATGTACTTGTCTGATCTTTCCTGCCATATAGTAAACCTCTCAAGATTAGGAATCTTGACTTGGTTCCCTATGTCTGCTGAGAAAACTAGTTCTATGCTTTGCAGGAGTAAGCCCTGTAGTAAGAGGTATCTGCAGCACACATCTAGCTCATTGCTTGCATATCGTCAAGGAATCCTGCAGATTTAGAATTGTTTATTGATTGTTGTCTCCAAGATGGCTCAGTCTTTTTTATTTCTATTACTACTGCTGCAGTTTCAAAGAACAATGGGCTAATTATTTTCCAAATATCAAAACATACTGTAATTGAGTTGTGATGCAAATTATGTGCTGCTGTGTCTTAAAAACCTGCTTAGTGTTCACAGGTTCCTTCACTCATGGAAATTTTGGGAGAATGACATATCCTTAGAGATAGCACTGCTGACTTTGGCAACCTGAGCAGCAGTATCTGAACTCACTCCTGCTGTTTTTTCCAGGGTCCCCTCTAGCCCTCCTCCAGCCCTCCATGTGGGGACCTGCAGTTCTGTCCTCGAAAAGCCTGTTGCTTCTCAGGAAGACTTCCCTATGAAACATAATTGTGTCCTTCTTATGGGGACATTCAGTCCAGTGACCTGACAGCAGGGGAAAATGTTTAGTCTGCTCTTGGTAGAGCCTAAACTCTTCCATACTTTTTAGAAGCAAATCCAATGAGGAAATTGTGTTGGCATCTAACAAATCAGCATAAATTTCTGATGAGGAAGATCGGCTTCCCCATCCCACTCAGGCGTCATGTTGATGTGACGCTCAACGTGGCTAACTTTTTCTCCTGTGAGCAACGTAAAGTTCAAGATGTTATGAATGGCTTTTTGTTTTTCTTCCTTGGTCTTTCCACATTCACTGTGTCTGGTGAGATTATATGAATCCTGCATATTTTCAGCCCAGCACTTACCCTTTTTAAAAGTTCACGTGTTTAAAAGCCTAGTGGACAATTTTTTAGAAGATAGAAATCCTTAGATTTTGGTCCTAGAGTTGAATAATGGTTAGGGGTGAATGAAAATTCCCAGTAAAATTTTAAATTCAGTGTTACAAAGTTTTAACAATAGTTAAATATTAGTCAATTTCATTAAACACTTTAGCAGTTATTTACTTTTAAGCCTGTTTATGGGGCAATTTTGCAATGATTCCCTCCCTTATTGATTCCCTGTTTATCAGAATCCTTGAAAGGCTCCTGTCATCACTGTCAGTATCATCATCATCATCATCATCATCATGGAACTGATTCCTCTGGATGATTCTAGGAAAATAAAGAGATGGGTGGGGTTATGTGGAGGTCAGTGTGTGCATATACATTAAGAACAGTTATCAGACATTAGATGTAAGATATCCATTTTATTTAGAGAAGAATGTGGTCATGAAATCCTAATGTGGTGATTGAAGGAAGCAGTGGGAACAGGATAGTCAATGGAAAGAAGGAGGAAGTGAGCAAAGAGGGGAGCATAGATCCTTGGTTAGCCGATCATCAAATTGGTGTGAATGAGGGGAGTGTGGTGGCAGAATCATGTTCCTCCCCCGCCACAGGTTAGCCAACAGTGACATGTTTCTGTACATGGCAAAAGGGATGACAGATATTTTAGGAGAAAAATCTTAGAGGATTTCTGTCTTCTAAATTGTCTATTAGCCTTTTAAACTCATGATACATTATTAAAGATTAGTGGAGGGACACAAATAAAAAGGATTCTTATAATCTCACCACACATACTGAATGTAGAAAGACTAAGGAAGAAAAACAAAAAGTCATTCATAAGTGCCTTGAACCTTAAATTGCTCATGGGAGGAAATGTCACACAAGGTGAGTGTCACAGCCACGTATATAATGCCTGAATGGGAGGGGAGAAGCAGATCCTGAGATGAGACAATATGGTGAGTAGCCTGGATTGTCCAGCTGGGCCCAATGTAATCACAGGGGTCCTTAAAATGCAGGACATAGGCCAGCTGAGTTTAAAATCAGAGGGAGGTGTAGCCATGGAGCAGTGTTCAGAAAGGCTGCTGACCATGAAAATGGAGGAAGTCGTGGGGCACAAGCTAAGGAATTTGGGTGACCTCTGGAAACTAGAAAAAAAAACAAAAACAAGGAAGCATTCTCTTCTAGACCCTCTAGAAGGAAGGAACCCTGCTGGTAACTTGAATTTAGCTCAATGAGAACTGTGTTGGATCTCTGACCTCCACAGCCATAAGGTGATAAATCTGTGCTGGTTTAAGTTGTTACGCTTATGAAAGTTTATTACAGTGGTAATAGAAAAATAACATAGTGAGTGGTAGTGTAAGGGATTAAAGTTCTAGGCTGGGGTGTGGAGAGAATTCTGACATTTACACCTAAAAATCAACCAGGTGCAGTGGGAATGTGTTTTAAGGAAGACCTATCTGGCAGGGCTGTTAGGAGGACTGTCTGGTGTGAGGATAGCATTGGAGTAGAGGAATCAATTAAATCTCTACCAGAAAAATAAGGAATAAAATATAACAGGGCTTCAGTATTAGTGGATTAAGTAATGGAAATGGGCTGAGAGATATAAACATTACTTCGAAATTAGCTACAGGTTTGATGACTGCATGTTGGGGAGAGTTAGCCGATGTGTGGACTGAATGTTTTCATCCCCTCAAAATCCATATGTTGAAACCCCATCTCCCAGAGTGATGGTATTGGGAGGCGGGGCCTTTGGTAGGTGATTAGTAGGATAAAATGAGTTCATGAGATTAGAGCCCTCATGAATGGGATTTGTGCCCTTATAAAGGGCCCCAGAGTGCTTGCTTCTCTCTGCTCTCTGGCCCATGAAGTTAGTGGGAAGACAGCCATCTTCAAGCCATGAAGGCTATCCTCTCCCAGATACATTGACCTCAGCCTCCAAAACTTAAATAATATGCTTGTTGTTTAAGCCACCCGACCCATGGTAATTTGTTACAGCATCCCAGACTGATGAAGAGAGTGGAGAATGTCTCTGAGTTTGACACTGATTGCCTGGAGAATGCTGAAACCCAGGGAAGTGGGCAGCACAGACGTTTACTTATTTAATCCTGGCAACACGGAATGAGATAGAGTCTACATATTCCTCGCTATTTAAAAGGGAAGGAAAAAGAGGCACAAATAACAACAACAACAACAACAACAACAACAGCAGCAGCAGCAACAACAATAATTATTCCAAGGTTCACACAGAACCCCCTGGAGGCAGAGTAAGAATTTATACACAGGCAGGCTGACCCCAGAGCCCCTGCTTATAACTACTAAGTCAGATCACCTTGCTTATGTGGATCAATTTTTTTCAAGTGTGATATGAGGGTACTGTGTCCAGTAACTTATAATTTCAAAATAACTCACTGTAAAGGAATCATTAGTCACAGGCATTGCAAACCACAGAAAGCTAGACATACAAAAATAACTCGTTAGGGCAAGATAACCAATAATGTATTTAAATATTAGACTTGCTGAATCTTTGCAATAAAATGTGTATTTATAAATCTGTCTGGCTACAGAATAACTTCATAATCCTGAATGTGGCTGGTGGCTCCCATGGTGGACAGCACGGGCCTAGAGAATTTAAGTGACTTGTCCAGCCTCGCTCAGGAAGCTTGTGGTGGGATCAGAGCTATAGGCTGGGACTTTTCCTTCCTATGCAACAAGTCCCTCATGGAGGCTTAGAAGCTTCTCCTTTGGTTCCCAGCTGTCTATCCGTACTTATGACATCTTTTCAGGTGTCCCATCCTGCTCCTGAACATCAGCCAGTGACCACTTCTGCTCTTTTCTAGCCAGGTAATACATTCTAGCAACTTCCATTGACTTCTTGGCATCAGTTCTTACCTGGAAGGGTAGTGGCTAGAGATGCAAATGTGTCCACATGACAGGGTTTTCATAAACGTAGCAGGAGCATTCAAGAGAAGAAAACGTCACGAAGACGAGTGGAAGCAGGTCATTTAGTATACCAAATGGGTACTTTCAATGTATGTTTGTGTTTCCAAGTCCAGACTTGTTCTGCTCGTGCATTACAGGCCAATAAATCGGGAGACCAGGTTTTGGGGCAAGAAATAGCGACTTTAATTTGGAAAGCCAGCTGAGAAAATGGAAGTCTAATGTCCTGGAAAACCATCTCCCAAAGTCAGAATTCAGGCTCTTTTTATATTAAAAAGGGGAAGCAGGAATGCTTGGTTGTTGCAAACTTGGTGTATGAATTCTTTGTTGTAAGAATCCTTTGTTCTTGCAGCTCTTCACCTGGGTCAGATCCGTGTAAACCTCCAACAAACAAATGTTATTTTCTATTCTGTAACTTGTTATCTTTATATGAATGGGAAAGTGTTAATATCCTTTAAAGTCAGAGCCTTGAGAATAGGGTCTCCTGTATATTTCATGCTCTAGGCAACATTGTTTTACAAAAGGTGCAGAACCAACAAGACTAAACCTAGGAAACAGGGCACAGGGTTAAAGCCAAAGAACAGATCTAATATGGAGTCAGATTTGTTCTCTCCTATTTCAGTAGTGCCATGGAGAAGGCACTTTGGGGAGAGTCACTCAAACCATCTTATTTTGACCTGACTGCTTAGAGGTGAGCTCCATCAGCCCATTTAACACATGAAGAAACTGAGGCTATGTGTGGTCATGCTTCCAGTACTTGGTGGAGCCAGGATCCAAACCCGGATCTTTGTCTATAGAGCCTGTGCCTTTACCAGATCACACTAAATTTCGCACTCTTCAAATGCACTCAGTCCCCAAGGTAACACACCTTCCTTGCATTTCTAGGAGTTTTAGGAATTACTGAATTACAAGGACTAATCAGACATTTGTGTGAGCTAATTTTATATTTTCTGATTTTCCTGAATCAGTTCAGGCTGAATTCATTCTACTTACGAGAAGTCCTGAGGCAGAGGAGAGAGGGGAATATAAGCCAGACATAAACAATTTCAAGAGATTCACTTCATCAAGGAAGCAAAGTATTAAGTAAACTATTCTGCAACATGCTTGTCAATAAAACTTGGTGTCTCTATCTCAGCCTGAAGGACAGTAAGCCCTCCAGCCCATCTGCCTTCCAGCCACATACCCTGGATGATCTTGGTTCCCTCACCGGTGACACATGGGTTCTCCTGGGACTGTTTGTAGAGATTAAATGATAAAACTGTATGCAAAGGGGCTACTTCATTGCCAGACAGTAGGCACTAAACAAATAATAAAATTATTTTGTTTCATGAAAATGGGAGGCAAGTCTCCCAATTAAACATTCCTGATAGAATCCCAACAAGCACTTTAATTTATCTACAAGAAATTGTAAAATAGCATTTCTTTTTTGAAGGCCGTATCCATTCTCCCTTCTTTTTACCAATCCTGGCTGTTATCCTGAAAATCTATTCCAAGAACGTGGCATCCATCTCCCATATTTAAATCCTTTAAGTTTGAAATTATGATGAAGCTTGGGCACATAAAGATTCACACCATAATTCACAGAATAAACAAAGACCACAGGAACAGGGCCACCTCCAGACCCCATGTGCTCAGGACAAGCTCCAAACTTCACAAAATCAGAAGCATACTGTTTGAAGAGAAAGAAAATTGAATGTGATCAAGGAGGCTGACATAGAGCACTGGCCGGCTCACGAGACGACCCCGTCGCCCCCTCGTCTGACCTAAGTCATCGAACACAGTTATCCGTTGATCTCTAACTAAAACTAGAACACGGGTAGGGTTGGAAAGTAACATTTTTCCTACAATATATACATATTGTCAACTAAATTTGGCACTTGTCATCTGCCTCTGATTTGGTTAAGTCATGAGCCACTGCAGCTGCTGACCTTCAACACCCTCTGAAAGTAGTTAAGTGTGGAGATCAGGAATGGGGCGCTCTGTGCTCTGGGAAAATGGTCAGAAGAGTCTTCAGATAGTTAGACATTTTCAGGAAATTTTATGCGCCCAAATTCTTGCATCCTCTCCTATCTAGAAAAGCACTAAAATCATTAACAGAGACACCTGCTTCTTGACTAGCAGCAGCCTCTGCCTAAACTTGTATTGGACCGCACGTCCCCCTTCACTGAAATCTTATATAATTCTGAGCTCCCCCTCCTCTTCAGAGCAGTTCCTCTGAGCTCTCTGAGATGCTGTCACCTGGGCTCTGGTCCTTATTTTGCCCCAGATAAACTTTAACCAACAACTCTCACGTTTTGTGGTTTATCGACAGTACCACAAAAATTAAGCTTACATACTTGAACTCAGAGTAAACATTCAGTATCAAATATTTCTTGACTTAAATTGCTAATTAAATGTAAATAAATATTCCATTTCTTAAATATAATATCTTTAAATATAAATTAACAGATATTTGTGAATCTTTGAAAAATATAGTCTAGAAAAAAATTTTAGCAATTAAAAAAGCTATTGTGTGGAGTTTTAGAATTTCAAAAGTGGAAGAGAATAGTATTGTAACTCAAGTTCTTGATTTAAATGCAGAGATCCTGAGGCCTCAAAAGACATATCAATTTGCCTGATTTTGTACACTGTCCTTTAACACAAAACCTTGAACTAAGTTCCTGGTCTTTGAGAAACCAAGACTTGCTCTGCTGGTGCAGGGCTGAACTTTATGACAATGGGTGGTGAGAAAGAACCAGAATGCGGGGGCCTGGACGAGGCAGCAGAGGAAAGGAGGGTCTCACCTTGTCGTGGGTGAGAAATAGGCTCTCGCAGTGCTGGTGTGATGGGCATCCCTCAAGTGCCTGAAAACTACTATTTAGCACACCTGCCACCGAAACGCACACAAGCTGTTTAACTAGAAGGCTGACCAGGAGGCTTTCTCAGTGACACAACAAACTATTTTCAAGTTAACTCTACAACTACAGGAAGAGAAAGAATAGAAAGCTGAATATTAATTATTAAAAATTTACACCAGGAACCAAGGAAATTCCAGGAGAAATATAAAGACGTTGGAAGTTTCATTATGCGAACTTACTGCCAATTCATTTGTCTTAAAATCTGTGCTATAAAATATATTGTCCTTTATTGTTCCAAATCACATTTGAAAGAAATAATGTTTCTTAAGGGTGCTTCTGTAAATTTCTTCTATTTCCTAACACCAAATCTCAGACACTTAAAGAAATGGGGGTTGGCATTTCGTCCACTGTTCTCTAGGCAATTTGTTTTTCCTTCAAAGAACAAGGGGAGAATCACAAAGAAAAGCATTTGAGCATCAGGCTGCTTACATTTCCTCCGGGAGTCTTGGAAAATAAGGTGGAAATGAACAGCAGGACAGAAACATGGCGGGAGAGTCACTGGCTAGAAGGTGAGAACAAATGTGTTCTCCAACGTGCTCTGGTAGCCACTAGTTTAAATGAACCGAGCAATTGTTCGAGCATACCCGCACTTCTACGGGAAAATCTCAACCGTTACCAACCGATCAGTGCAGCCCGAAGCAATGGACGGACTGCGGAGGCCCCCGGCGTCTCATCGTGGTGTCTTACACCATGTGCAGGATGAGCAGTGCCTCCCGGCCCCCTCCCTCCCCTCCCCTCGAGGGAGATGGCTGGTCTTGAGCTGAGCTTACCTCATAGCAAGCTGTCTCTCAGCCCTCTGTCTAAAGCAAGATAAAAGCAGGAAAGCTACCTGGGACTTTATAGAATGAACCCAAAAGGAACTGAAGCCCCTTTCTTCCCTACTTTCTGCTACCTGGAATGTGGGCCTGATTTTTGACCCTCACGCAGACACTTTGGGCCATCAAGTTAACGGGCTGAAAATAAGAGGCATCTGGTTCTCTGACCCTGGGACCTTCATGCAAACCAGCCCTGTGGTACCGATTGCTTGACTTCTTTATGTAAGAGGGAAATACAAGTTTAGCATGTGTAAGCTACTGCTGTTATCTGGGGAAGTAGGTGTTGTACATTGCCACGGTAAGTCCTAATAATAAAGTTAAAGATTCACCAAAAACTATTTACCAAATAGCTAATAAATGATAAAGAGTTCCTGATTTTTGTTTTAATGCTATGAAATGTAAATCAAGTTACAGCACATGCTAGTAAAACAAGACACTGTGGAGAAAAAGCAAAACAGAGATTATAGAACAGAGACACAAAGCATCCTCTTCTCCAAGGCAGAGGAGGACAGCCGTGACTCTACGTGCCAAGGTTGGAGTCTTATGGGCTACCTGTTTTCCTTGCCTTGGATTTTATTTTCTTTCCAGCCTTGGGAAAAATGGATAAGGCTGCTGGTCAAATCATTTCAGGAGCAGCTTCCATCGTGTAGAACCCCTGTCTCTTCCTTTCCTCTGCCTCCTGGAATGTTCTGACACAATTAATCAGTCCAGCCTTCTAAATTGAGCAAATGGAGCTCAATCAATCTGCTTTTAGACAGAGTTAGGAAACAGACATTAAAAATCATAACTAGGAAATCTTATCTTCCAGAGGTCATTGCACAGATGAAATAGGACAATACCTGTGAATCACTCTGTAAACACTAAGTACAATACAAACCATATTAGTACTGATTCTATGTCACATTCTTCAAAAAACGAAAACAGAATAGTTTTCTACCAGAAGAAGAAGGTGCTTTGCAATTTTCTGTCACTTTAATTCTTCAAATTTTCTATAAAATTGATACCTTTAAAAAAATCAATGCACATTAGGGACTAAATTTAATTACTTCATCTTCCCCTGTTTAACAGATATCAAGAATGATACCATTTCTAGACATTTTATCTAGGAAAGCCTTTGGTATATATGAGGCACAGAGCATGACAAATTGTCAGTATCACTCAGGATAGGAAACCCATGTTTGATACCCGAACTTGAAGACATGAAGAAGATGCCTGGCAGGTCCCACTGACCTTTCAAGCTATTATTTTTGAAACACTTGTTTCTTCTTGGTCCAGAACAGACCCGCATTTGTTGATGTGTGACTCTTTAAGTGAAAAGGTAAACCCATCATTACACTTTAGAGACTGAAACATTACCCTCCTCATCCATGTGGACATAGCATCCTTACTGATTCCTAACATGAAAAATGACCACCAATGACATCTCAGGATGCTCCAATGCAGAGGTTCTCTGCTGCAGTGAGGAGGAAAGAGCCGTGTGCTTCAAGATGTACTTACTGTCTGTAGCTCACTTGGCAAGACACGGCAACTTGTCTAAGCTAAAGCTTAAAAGTGGAAAATAGAGAAAATCCATGGCAAAGGGCATTCGGAGGCTAATTCCTTGGCCCCACTTCATCGCTTCTCAATAGCCGTGGGCAATACCTTGAGAAAGGCAGCAATACGTTACCCAACTCATCAAAAAGCTGTGCCTCCTACTAATTGACAGTAAAGCAAGTGTCATCTGGCTCAACAGATCTCCCTGTGTCTCTAAAGTGTACGTCTACTTTTTCTTTATTTTCTCGGTTGGGGGACACTCCATTTTTGAAAATCCCCCTCCCTGCAGTAGAAGTTCTTATTTTCCCAACCAGAATGCAGGCTTGAAGGGGGGCAACAGAGCTGAGAACACACTAATCAGTATTTATTCCTTGATATATTTTTTACACAAGGACTAAAAATCATTAGGGTCAGTTGGACATCAATATCATATCTAATTTACACTGTTGTCAACTTTCATTTTACTACCAGCTCCTGAAACAGTCACGTGGTCACTAGGTTTTTTCCTTCCCTTGACCCATGGATTCGATGATTTCTAACCAGACACAATAGCTTTTTGAAAAGAAGTCTGTTTCACCTTTTGCTTTTAAACTAAACTTGTGTGCTTGACCCTGATTTCATTCTAACATTCACAAAAATCTATCCAAGGACAACCACATTTAACATTATCTCTAGATGTCTTGAATACAATGGTGAGTGATTCTCCCAGATCATTAAACTATATATGCACATTATGCTGTGGTCCTCTTCAATTTGTGGTGTTTACAGTAATCGTTACCTCTTTGGATACTTTATTACACATTTAGCATTTCTTTATCCAATTTAGTTACATTAATATATAAGATTTCAAAAGATCTGCTTTCTCAAAATGATGATATTTAACATCTATAGTCTATTTTAAATCAAGTAATTCAATAAGGTTGTCAAGGACAGCAGTGAAGGTTGTGTGTGGTGATTGCTGCTTCAGAGTCTCCGGTTCTGTCCCTTGATCTTACAGGTGTTTACGCATCCTTGTCAATGTCATTACATCAGTCTATTAGGAGCTGAAATTAAACTACCTGGATGCTAATTTTTTTTAAAAAACCATATACTCAATTTCCCCTTCTAATACTTTATTGTTTCTCATACGGAGGCTCACCAGTTTTCCTAATATATATATTTGGTTGGGAGGGGGGCCCAGCCCTGAATGCCTGCAGACAGCAGCAACTCTATAAGATTAACCAGAGGTGGCCGTGGATGTTCTGTGACTTCAGCCACTGAGCACGAGCACCTGCTGTCCTTCCAACTGTTCTGCCTCCATTATTGACAGCTCTGAAGGTCACTGCCTCTTGTAAAATTCTACAACATTACAGTTCATATATTTTTAAAAGTTATAAATTTGTGAAAGTCGTCTGCTGTTTGTGTAAAAAGAGGGTTACTTCCCTTTGCTCATTTCAGGCTAAACTAAGTCCAGAAGGACACACACACACACACACACACACAGAGACACACGCAGTTCTGAGTGCCCCCAAGGAAAAGTTTGAAAGGCTTCGGGACAGTTGTGGCGCTCAAACCTTTGGAATTTTGAGCTCTATGAAAGCATCACTTATTCAGAAATTAAGCATTATAATTCTAGACAAAGAGAATCAGAATCACCCACAAGATACTTACCAGAATTTTTTTAAAGAAAGTATCTTCCCTAAAATCCAATGATAATTCAAATATCCATGGAAAGAAAGTAGATCAGTAATATCAAGCAATAATTTCTACACTATTGCTGATTAGACTTCAGCCCCAACCAAAGAACATAGAAATAAGATACCTGGAGATAAAGAGATGGAAATGAGGTATTAAAAATCAAGAATATAAAAGAAGTAGCGGCCTTATGGAAACCTGCTCATTTTCTTTGAAATAATTTCTTGGTTACAGGAACTCACTCGTGAGGATCTGGAAATGCATGAAGAGGAAATCTAGCAGGGAAAAGAAGCAGAAGCAGAAGCAGGTCTCAGTTTTCTCCGAGGCTGATCCTAAATGAAAAAACTTTCCTTGGCTTCCAGAATAGACAACCTGCATGGTTCCCTTAGCAGAAGAGTGAGGAGGAGAGAAAACCGAATGTGTTTGCAAATCATCCTTCACCAACCCTGTTGAAACACAGAATTTTGGTGTTAGGGGCACTGACCGACCTATAAATATAAGAGAAGGAAAAAGCTCTAATAAGGTTTTTGAGCGAAAAATGCTTTTAGCTTTAAACCTACTCTAGAAATCATGCTGAGAAATCATGGTAAGTGCTTGAGGTGTAGCCTTGCTGTTTACGTTACATAAAAGAATGCGTCCCCACATGTACCATTTTGGGAACGGAATATGTGTTGCAGCCTCTTTCACTTAGGTTTTTGTAAACCTAGAGTTTCTGGCCACGGGGAATTAGGCTAGTTACATATCAAAGGGGAGGCAAAAACTCAAGCGCGCTTTTCCATTGCAAACCGATTTTACTAGAGACCAGCTTTAAGAATCATGCTGAGAAAAGAGAGAAAGTGTTTCTACATGTCACTCTACCTTTTATGACGGATGTAACAACGCCTCTCTACATGATCACATCTGACATCTCAATCTGTGTGGAAGCTGTTATAAAACTAGATTTTTGGGTAAACAGAGCTTCTGTCTTAGAGCATCTACACTACTTATATATGTAAAGGGAGGCACAATCTACAAAACAGTTATCCAGATGAAACGGCTTTAACTTGCAAACCGGCATCAGGAAACATTCTGGGAAATCAGAGAATGTGTCTCTAGGAATCCCCTTGTATTTTAGGCTGGATGATATAATGCCTCTATACATGCAAAATGTTTAGGTCTGTATGCGTATGGAAGCCACGTTTCCACTGGCTTGCTGGGAAACCAGAGTTTTTGGCCAGGGGAAACTACACTGCTTTCATATATATGGGTATGTATTAAAACCAAATCGATTTTCCAGTGCAAAAAACTTTTCTTGAAAACCGGCTTTGAGAAACAAACAGAGAAAACAGAGTAAGTGTTTCTGTATGTCATATAACTTTAATGCTGGATGATAGAACGCCTCAGCACATGGTGAATTCCCACATCAGTATGTGTGTTGGAGAAGTCCTTCACATAAATTCTTGTAAAGTCAGAGTTTCTGGTCTAGAGAAAATAGATTACTTACATATCACAGGGCAAGCACTACTGCAAAAGAATTTTGAAGTGCAAACAAGATTTACATTAAAACATACCATTGAATCTTTACAGAGAAATCAGAGAAGGTGTTAATAAAATACACCCTATTATTAACTGGATAAAAGAACGTATCACCACATGATGAAATATGAAAGAAAGTCTCTTCACATGCTAAGTTCTGAGAGATAAATGTGTGTGAAAGCCGTACTTCACCTAAATTGTTGGGAACACAAAGATTCTGTTAAGTTGCAGAGTACAATCCATGCATATATATGGGGAGGAAATAGGTCCAACACGGATTTGCACTCAAAATTGCAGGAAATTCAAACCGGCACTAGGAAAATGAAGGAGAAACCAGAGAAAAAGTTTCACCTACAAAAAGTTACATTTGTGCTAGGTGAAAGAACATCTCTCCACATACTCAGTTCTGAGAGAAAAGTGTGTGTGAAAGCCGTCATTAACATAAATTGTTGGGAACACAAAGTTCCCTTTCAGTTGCAAACTACACTCCATAAATATAAATGGGGAAGTAGTAGCTCCAAAAAGGTTTAACATACAAAACTGCAGGAAATTCAACCAGGCACTAAGAAACAGACTGAGAGACCAGAGTAAAAGTTTCTCCTGCAAACCGATCAATTTGTACTAGATGAACGAAAGTCTCCCCACATTTTCAGTTCTGAGAAATAAGTGTGTGTGAAAGCCGTCTTTCACATACCCAGTTGGGACCGTAAAGATCCTTTACAGATGAAGACAACACCACAAAAATATATAGGGGTGTACTAGCTCAGAAACTGATTTCATAAAATACTGCAGAAAATACAAACCGGCACTAGGAAACAGACCCAGAAACCAGAGAAAAAGTTTCTAAAGAAATCCGTTCCATTTCTGCTAGATGAACGAAAGACTCTCCACATGCTCAGTTCTGAGAGATAAGTGTGTGTGAAAACCGTCTTTCAAATAGCTTGTTGGGAAAACAAAGTTTATATTTAGATGCAAATTACAATCCATAAATATATATGGGGAGGTAATACTTCCAACTCGGTTTTACAGTGAAAAATGTAGAAACTTTAAATCGGCACTAGGAAACAGACTGAGAAACAAGAGGAATTGTTTCCCTTGCAAACCGTGCAATATTCATAGATGAACGAAGGCCTATCCACATGCTCATATCTGAGAGAAAAGTGTGTGTGAAATCCGTCACTAACCAAGCTTGTTGGGAACAAAGTTTCTTTTAAGTTGCAAACTACACTCCATACATATATATGTAGGAAGTAATAGCTCCATCTAGGATTTAGAGTGAAAAATGCAGGGAGTTCAAAACGGCAGTAGGAAACAGACTGAGAAAGCAGACTATTAATTTCTCCAATATCCCGTTCCATTTGTGCTAGATGAATGAACGTCTCTCCACATGCTCAGTTCTGTAGATAATTGTGTGTGAAAGCCTTCCTTCACATAGCTTGTTGGGAACACAATGTTTCTTTCAGCTGCAAACTAAAATCCATACATATATACGGGGATGTACTAGCTTCAAATCGGATTTAAAGTGAAAACTGTAGGATCCTCAAACCGGTACTAGGAAAAAGACTGAGAAACCAGAGTAAAAGTGTCTCCTGCATCATGATCTTTTTGTGCTAGATGAACGAATATCTCTCCACATGCTCAGGTCTGAGAGATAAGTGTGTGTGAAAGCGGTCCTTCACCTAGCTTGATGGGAACACAAAGTTTCATTTCAGTTGCAAACTACACTCCATACATTTATATGTAGAAAGTACTATCTCCATCTCTGTTTTAGAGTGAAAACTGCAGGGGTTCAAACAGGCACTAGGAAACAGACTGAGGAAGCAGAAAATTAATTTCTCCAATATCCCGTTCTATTTGTGCTAGATGAACGAACGTCTCTCCTCATGCTCAGTTCTGAGAGATAAGTGTGTGTGGAAGCCGTCATTCACCTAGCTTTTTGGGAACACAAAGTTTCTTTTCAGTTGCAAACTACACTCCATAAATATATACGGGGATGTACTAGCTCCAACTCGGTTTTAAAGTGAAAACTGAAGTATCTTCAAACCGGCACCAGGAAACATTCTGAGAAACCAGACTAAAAGTTTCTCATGCAACTCGTTCATTTGTGCTACATGTACGAACGTAGTTTCACATACTCAGTTCTGAGAGATAATTGTGTGTGAAAGCCGTCCTTCACATAGCTTGTTGGGAAATCATAATTTCTTTTCAGTTGCAAATTACACTGCATACATATATACGGGGTGTTACTAGCTCCAAATCGGTTTTACACTGAAAACTGCAGTAACATCAAACCGGCACTAGGAAACAGACTGAGAAACCACAGTAATAGATTCTACTGCAAACCGTTCCCTTTGTGGTAGATGAACGAACGTCACTACACATGCTCAGTTCTGAGAGATAAGTGTGTGTGAAAGCCGTCCTTCACATAGCTTGCTGGGATCACAAAATTTCTTTTAAGTTGCAAACTAAATCCCATACATATATATGGGGAGGTACAAGCTCCAAATCGGTTTTACAGTGAAAACTGCAGGAACATGAAACAGGCACTAGGAACACTCTGAGAATCCAGAGTAAAAATTACTCTTGCAAACCTTACCCTTTGTGGTAGATGAATGAACGTCTCTCCACATGCTCATTTCTAGAGATAAGTGTGCGTGAAGTTGAAATTCACATAGCTTGTTAGGAATACAATTTTGTTTTCAGTTGCAAACTACACTCCATACATATATATGGGGAGGTTCTACCTCCACCTCGTTTTTACAGTGAAAACTACAGGAACATCAACTCGGCACTAGGAAACAGACTGAGAATCCAGATTATATGTTTCTCTTGCAACCCGTTCCCTTTGTGATACATGAACGAAAGTCTCTCCATATGCTCAGTTCTGAGAGATAAGTGTGTGTAAAAGCCGTCTTTCAACTAGCTTGTTGGGAACACAAAAATTCTTTTCAGTTTCAAATTTCACTCCTTACGTATATACAGGGAGGTACAAGCTCCAACACCATTTTACAGTAAAAACAGCAAGAAATTCAAATCAGAAGAAGGAAACAGACTGAGAAACCATTGTAAAAGTTTCTCCTGCTACCCGTTCCATTTGTGCTAGATGAACGAAGGTCTTTCCTCATGCTCAGTTCTGAGAGACATGTGTGTGTGGGAGCCGTCATTCACCTAGCTTGTTGGTAACACAAAGTTTGTTTTCAGTTGCAAACTACACTCCATACATTTATATTGGTAGGTATTAGTTCCAACTCGTTTTTAATGTGATATCTGTAGGATCTTCAAACAGGTACTAGGAAAAAGAAAGAGAAAACTGAATAAAAGTTTCTCCTGCAACCCATTCACTTTGTGCTAGATGAACAAATGTCTCTCCACATGCTCAATTCTAGAGATAAGTGGGTGTGAAGCCAAAGTTCACCTAACTTGTTGGGAACACAAATTTTCTTTTCAGTTGCAAACTATACACCATACACATATATGGTGTGGTACTAGCTCCAACTCAGTTTTACAGTGAAAATTGCAGGAATTTGGACCCGGTACTAGGAAACAGGCTGAGGAACCAGAGTAAAAGTTTCTCCTGCAACCCGTTCCCTTTGTGCTAGATGAACGAATGTCTCTCCACATGCTCATATCTGAGAGATAATTGTGTGTGAAAGCCGTCATTCACATAGCTTTTTGGGAACACAGAATTCCTTTTCACTTGCCAACTACACTCCATAAATATATATACAGGGATGTACTAGCTCCAACTCGGTTTTAAAGTGAAAACTGCAGTATCTTCAAACCGGTAGTAGGAAACATACTGAGAAACCACAGTAAAAGTTTCTCCTGCTACCCGTTCCCTTTGTGCTAGATGAACGATAGTCTCTCCACATGCTCAGTTCTGAGAGATGTGTCTGTGAAAGCCGTCATTCACATAGCTTGTTGGGAACACAAAGTTTCTTTTCAGTGGCAAACTACACTCCATACGTATATATGGGGAGGTACAAGCTCCAAATCTGTTTTACAGTGAAAAGTGCAGTAACCTCAAACCGGCACTAGGAAACAGACTTAGGATCCAGAGAAAAAATTTCTCCTGCAAACCGTACCATTATTGCTAGATGAATGGACGTCTCTCCACATGCTCAGTTCTAGAGATAAGTGTGTGTGAAGCCGAAATTCACCTAGCTTGTTAGGAATACAAATTTTATTTTCAGTTGCAAACTACACACCATACATATATATGGGATGTACTAGCTCCAAATCGGTTTTATAGTGAAAACAGGAGGAGCTTCTAACCGACACTAGTAAACAGACTGAGAAACCAGAATAAACTTTCTCCTGCAACCCGTTCAATTTGTGCTAGATCAACGAACGTCTCTCTACATGCTCAGTTCTGAGAGATATATGTGTGTGAAAGCCGAACTTCACCAAGCTTGTTGGGAACACAAAGTTCCTTTTCAGTTGCAAACTACATTCCATACATATATACGGGGATGTACTAGCTCCAAATCAGGTTTAAAGTGAAAACTGCAGGATTATCAAACCAAAACTAGGAAACAGACTGAGAAACCAGACTAAAAGTTTCTCCTGCAAACCGTTCCCTCTGTGCTACATAAACGAACGTCTCGCCACATGCTCAGTTCTGAGAGATAAGTTTGTGTGAAAGCCATCCTTCACATAACTTGTTGGGAACACAAAATTTCTTTTCAGTGGCAAACTACACTCTATACAAATATATGGGGATGTACTAGCTCCAAATCTGTTCTACAGTGAAAACTGGAGGAACTTCTTACCGACACTAGGAAACAGACCGAGAAACCGGAGTAAAATTTCTCCTGCAAACCGTTCAATTTGTGCTAGATGAACGAACGTCTCTCCACATGCTCAGTTCCGAGAGATAAGTGTGTGTGAATTCCGCCCTTCACCAAACTTGTTGGGAACACAAAGTTTCTTTTCAGTTTCTAACTACAATCCATATATTTATATGGGGATTTACTAGCTCCAAATCGGGTTTATAGTGAAAACTGGAGGAAATTCTAACAGTTACCAGGAAACAGACTGAGAAACCAGAGTAAATGTTTCTATTGCAACCCGTTCCCTTTGTGCTAGATGAACGAACGTCTCTCCACATGCTCAGATCTGAGAGATAAGTGTGTGTGAAAGCCGTCCTTCACCTAGCTTGTTGGGAACACAAAACTTCCTTTCACTTGCAAACTACACTTCATACAAATATGCGGGGATGTACAAGCCCCAAATCGGTTTTAAAGTGAAAACTGTAGGATCATCAAACCGGTACTAAGAAACAGACTGAGAATCCAGAGTAAATGTTTCTCCTGCACCATTTAACTTTGTGCTAGATGAATGAACGTCTCTCCACATGCTCTGATCTAGAGATAAGTGTGTGTGAAGGCGAACTTCACCTTGCATGTTAGGAATACAAATATTCTTTTCAGTTGTAATCTACACTCCATACATATATATGGGGAGGTAATAGCTCCAACTCGGGTTTGCAGTGAAAACTGCAAAAACATCAACTTGGCACTAGGAAAGAGACTGAGAAACCAGACTAAATATTTCTCTTGCAACCCGTTCCTTTGTGCTAGATGAACGAACGTATCTCCACATGCTCAGTTCTGAGAGATAAGTGTGTGTGAAAGCCGTCCTTCACCTAGCTTGTTGAAAAAAAAATTTTCTTTTCAGTAGCAAACTACACTCCATACATATATATGGGGATGTACTAGCTCCAAATCGGTTCTACAGTGAAAACTGTAGGAACTTCTTACCGACACTAGGAAACAGACTTAGAAACCAGAGTAAACTTTCTCCTGCAAACAGTTCACTTTGTGCTAGATGAAAGAATGTCTCTCCACATGCTCAGTTCTGAGAGATAATTGTGTGTGAAAGCCGTCCTTCACATAGCTTGTTGGGAATACATGGTTTCTTTTCAGCTGCAAACTAAAATCCACACATATATTCGGGGATGTACTAGTTCCAACTCAGTTTTAAAATGAAAACTGTAGGATCTTCAAACAGGTACTAGGAAAAAGACTGAGAAACCAAAGTAATAGTGTCTCTTGAAACATATTCCTTTTGTGCTAGATGAACGAATATCTCTCCACATGCTCAGGTCTGAGAGATATGTGTGTGTGAAAGCCGTCCTTCACCTAGCTTGTTGGAAACACAAAGTTTCTTTTCAGTTGCAAACTACACTCCATACATATATATGTAGGAAGTACTAGCTCCATCTCGGTTTTAGTGTGAAAACTGCAGGGAATTCTAACCGGCACTAAGAAACAGACTGAGAAATCAGACAAATAATTTCTCCTAAATCCCGTTCGATTTGTGCTAGATGAACGAACGTCTCTCCACATGCTCTGTTCTGAGAGATAAGAGTGTCTGAACGCCGTCCTTCACATAGCTTGCTGGGATCACAAAATTTCTTTTCAGTTGCAAACTACAATCCATACTTATATATGGGGAGTTTCTAACTCCAGATCGATTTTACAGTGAAAATTACAGGAACATCATTTCGGCACTAGCAAACACTCTGAGAAACCAGACTATATGTTTCTTTTGCAACCCGTTTACTTTGTGCTAGATGAACGAACGTCTCTCCATATGCTCAGTTCTAAGAGATAAGTGTGTGTTAATGCCGTTTTTCAACTAGCTTGTTGGGAACACAAAAATTCTTTTAAGTTTCAAACTACACTCCATACATATATACGGGGAGGGACAAGCTCCAACACCATTTGACAGTGAAAACTGCAAGAAATTCAAACCGGAACTAGGAAACAGACTGAGAACCCAGAATAAACGTTGCTCCTGCAAAAAATTCCCTTTGTGCTAGATGAACGAACGTCTCTCCACATGCTCAGATCTGAGAGATAAGTGTGTGTGAAAGCCGTCCTTCACGTAGCTTGTTGGGAACACAAAACTTCCTTTCACTTGCAAACTACACTCCATAAATATATGCGGGGATGTACTAGCCCCAAATCGGTTTTAAAGTGAAAACTGTAGGATCATCAAACCGGTACTAGGAAACAGACTGAGAATCCAGAGTAAATGTTTCTCCTGCACCATTTACCTTTGTGCTAGATGAATGAACGTCTCTCCACATGCTCTGATCTAGCGATAAGTGTGTGTGAAGCCGAACTTCACCTTGCATGTTAGAAATACAAATTTTCTTTTCAGTTGCAATCTACACTCCATACATATATATGGGGAGGTAATAGCTCCAACTCGGGTTTGCAGTGAAAACTTCAAAAACATCAAATTGGCACTAGGAAAAAGACTGAGAAACCAGACTAAATGTTTCTCTTGCAACCCGTTCCCTTTGTGCTAGATGAACGAACTTCTCTCCACATGCTCAGTTCTGAGAGATATGTGTGTGTGAAAGCCGTCCTTCACCTAGCTTGTTGGGAACACAAAACTTCCTTTCACTTGCAAACTACACTCCATACATATATGCGGGGATGTACTAGCCCCAAATCGGTTTTAAAGTGAAAACTGTAGGATCATCAAACCGGTACTAGGAAACAGACTGAGAATCCAGAGTAAATGTTTCTCCTGCACCTTTTACATTTGTGCTAGATGAATGAACGTCTCTCCACATGCTCGGATCTAGAGATAAGTGTGTGTGAAGGCGAACTTCACCTTGCATGTTAGGAATACAAATTTTCTTTTCAGTTGCAATCTACACTCCATACATATATATGGGGAGGTAATAGCTCCAACTCGGGTTTGCAGTGAAAACTGCAAAAACATCAACTTGGCACTAGGAAAGAGACTGAGAAACCAGACTAAATGTTTCCCTTGCAACCCGTTCCCTTTGTGCTAGATGAACGAACGTATCTCCACATGCTCATTTCTGAGAGATAAGTGTGTGTGAAAGCCGTCATTCACCTAGCTTGTTGAAAAAAAAATTTTATTTTCAGTAGCAAACTACACTCCATACATATATATGGGGATGTACTAGCTCCAAATCGGTTCTACAGTGAAAACTGTAGGAACTTCTTACCGACACTAGGAAACAGACTTAGAAACCAGAGTAAACTTTCTCCTGCAAACATTTCACTTTGTGCTAGATGAAAGAATGTCTCTCCACATGCTCAGTTCTGAGAGGTAATTGTGTTTGAAAGCCGTCCTTCACATAGCTTGTTGGGAACACATGGTTCCTTTTCAGCTGCAAACTAAAATCCATAAATTTATACGGGGATGTACTAGTTCCAACTCGGTTTTAAAATGAAAACTGTAGGATCTTCAAACAGTTACTAGGAAAAAGAGTGAGAAACCAAAGTAATAGTGTCTCTTGAAACATATTCCTTTTGTGCTAGATGAACGAATATCTCTCCACATGCTCAGGTCTGAGAGATATGTGTGTGTGAAAGCCGTCCTTCACCTAGCTTGTTGGGAACACAAAGTTTCTTTTCAGTTGCAAACTACAATCCATACATATATAAGTAGGAAGTACTAGCTCCATCTCAGTTTTAGTGTGAAAACTGCAGGGAATTCTAACTGGCACTAAGAAACAGACTGAGAAAGCAGACAAATAATTTCTCCTAAATCCCGTTCGATTTGTGCTAGATGAACGAACGTCTCTCCACATGCTCTGTTCTGAGAGATAATGGTGTGTGAAAGCCGTCCTTCACCTAGCTTGTTGGGAAAACAAAGTTTCTTTTCAGTTGCAAACTACACTCCATACATATATATGGGGAGGTACTAGCTCCAATTCGGTTTTACAGTGAAAATTGCAGCAACTTCAAACCGGCTCTAGGAATTAGACTGAGAAACCAGAGTAACAGTTTCACATGCTACCCATTCCTATTGTGCTGGATGAACGATCGTCTTTCCACATGCTCAGTTCTAAGAGATTATTGTGTGTGAAAGCCATCCTTCAACTAGCTTGATTAGAACTCAAATTTTCTTTTCAGTTGCAAACTACACTCCATATATATATATGGATGCTACTAGCTCCATCTGGGTTTTACAGTGAAAAGTGCAGGAAATTCAAACCGGCACTAGGAAACAGACTCAGAACCCAGAGAAACAGTTCCTCCTTCAAACCGTTCACTTTCTGCTAGGTAAACGACAGTCTCTCCACATGCTCAGTTCTGAGAGATAAGTGTGTGTGAAAGCCGTCCTTCACCTAGCTTGTTGGGAACACAAAGATTCTTTTCAGTTGCAAACTACAATCCATACATATATATGGGGAGGTCCTAGCTCCAACTGGACTTTACAGTGAAAACTGCAGGAACTACAATACGGCACTAGAAAACAGACTGAGAAAGCTAAGTAAAATTTCCCCTGAAACCCTTTCCCTTTGTGCTAGATGAACGAACGTCTCTCCACAGGCTCAGTTCTGAGAGAAAAGTGTGTGTGAAAGCCGCCCGTCACCTACCTTGTTGGGAACACAAAGTTTCTTTTCAGTTGCAAACTACACTCCATACATATATATGGGGAGGTACTAGCTCCAACTCGGTTTTACAGTGAAAACTGCTGGAACTTCTGATCGGCACTAGGAAACAGACTCAGAACCCAGAGAAAAAGTTTCTCCTGCAACCCGTTCACTTTGGGCTAGGTGAATGAAAGTCTCTCCACATGCTCAGTTCTCAGAGATAACTGTGTTTGAAAGCCGACCTTCACCTAGCTTGTTGGGAACATAAAGATTCTTTTAATTTGCAAACTACACTCCATAAATATATATGGGTAGGTACTATCTACAACTCGGTTTTACAGTGAAAACTGCAGGAAATTCAAACATGCACAAGAAAACAGATTGAGAATCCAGACAATAGTTTCTCCTGCAACCAGCTACCTTTGTGCTAGAGGAATGAACGTCTCTCCAAATGCTCAGTTCTGAGAAAAAAGTGTGCGTGAAAGCCGTCCTTCACCTAGCTTGTTAGAAACACAAAGTTTCTTTTCAGTTGCAAACTACACTCCATACATATATATGGGGAGGTACTAGCTCCAACTCGGTTTTACAGTGAAAACTGCAGGAATTTCAAACCGGAACTAGGAAACAGACTGAGAACCCAGAATAAACGTTGCTCCTGCAAATAATTCCCTTTGTGCTAGATGAACGAACGTCTCTCCACATGCTCAGATCTGAGAGATAAGTGTGTGTGAAAGCCGTCCTTCACCTAGCTTGTTGGGAACACAAAATTTCCTTTCACTTGCAAAATACACTCCATAGATATATGCGGGGATGTACTAGCCCCAAATCGGTTTTAAAGTGAAAACTAAAGGATCATCAAACCGGTACTAGGAAACAGACTGAGAATCCAGAGTAAATGTTTCTCCTGCACCATTTACCTTTGTGCTAGATGAATGAACGTTTCTCCACATGCTCTGATCTAGCGATAAGTGTGTGTGAAGCCGAACTTCACCTTGCATGTTAGGAATACAAATTTTCTTTTCAGTTGCAATCTACACTCCATACATATATATGGGGAGGTACTAGCTCCAACTCTGTTTTACAGTGAAAACTGCAGGAACTTCAAACTGGCACTAGGAAATAGACTGAGAAACCAGTGTAAAAGTTTCTCCTTCAAACCGTCCCCTTTGTGCTGGATGAAAGAACGTCTCACAACATGCTCATTTCTGAGAGATAATTGTGTGTGAAAGCCGTCCTTCAACTAGCTTGTTAGGAACACAAAGTTTCTTTTATTTGCAAACTACATTCCATACATATATATGGGGAGGTAATAGCGGAAATCGATTTTAAAGTGAAAACTGCAGGAACTTAAAACCGGCACTAGGAAACAGACTCAGAACACAGAGAAACATTTTCCCCTGTATCCCGTTCACTTTGTGCTAGGTGAACGAACGTCTCTCCACATGCTCAATTCTGAGAGCTAAGTGTATGTGAAAGCCGCCTTCCCCTAGCTTGTTGGGAACAGAAAGATACTTCTTAGTTGCAAACTACACTCCATAAATATATATGGGTATGTACAAGCTCCAACTCGTTTTTACAGATAAAACTGCAGGAAATTCCAACGGACACTAGGAAACACACTGAGAAACCAGAGTAAAAGTTTCCCTTTCAACCCGTTTCCTTTGGGCTAGATGAATGAACGTCCCTCAAGATGCTCAGATCTGAGAGATAAGAGTGTGTGAAAGCCGTCCTTCACCTAGCTTGTTGGGAACACAAAGTTTCTATTCAGGTGCAAACTACAATCCATACATATATATGGGGAGGTACTAGCTCCAACTCGGTTTTGAAGTGAAAACTGCTGGAACTTCAAACTGGCACTAGGAAACAGAGTGAGAAACCAGAGTGAAATTTTCTCCTGCAACCCGTTCCCTTTCTGTTACGTGAACGAAAATCTCTGCACATGCTCAGTTCTGAGAGATAAGTGTGTGTGAAAGCCGTCCTTCACCTAGCTTGCTGGGAACACAAAGTTTCTTTTCAGTTGCAAAACACACTCCATACATATACATGCGGTGGTACAAGCTCAAATCGGTTTTACAGTGAAAATAGCAGGAATTTCAATCCGGGACTAGGAAACAGACTGAGAATGCTGAGTAAAATTTTCTCTTCAAACCGTTCCCTTTGTGCTAGATGAACAAAAGTCTATCCACATGCTCACTTCTGAGAGATAATTGTGTGTGAAAGCCGTCCTTCACCTAGCTTGTTTGGAACACAAAGGTTCTATTCAGTTGCAAACAACACTCGATAAATATCTATGGGGAGGTACAAGCTCCAAATCGGTTTTACAATGAAAACTGCAGGAAATTCAAACCGGCACTAGGAAACAGTCTAAGAACCCAGAGTAAAAGTTTCTCCTTTAAACCGTTCTCTTTGTCCTAGGTGAACGAACGTCTCTCCACATGCTCAGTTCTGAGAGATAAGTGTGTGTGAAAGCCGTCCTTCACCTAGCTTGTTGGAAACACAAAGTTTCTTTTCAGTTGCAAAATACACTCCATAAATATATATGGGGAGGCACTAGCTCCAACTCTGTTTTACAGTGAAAACTGCAGGAACTTCAAACCGGCTCTAGGAAACCGACTGAGAACCCAGAGAAACAGTTTCCCCTGCTACCCGTTCCCATTGTGCTGGATGAACGAACGTCTCTCCAAATGCTCAGTTCTGAGAGATAATTGTGTGTGAAAGCCTTCCTTCACATAGCTTCTTGGGAACACAAAGTTTCTTTTCAGTTGCAAGCTACACTCCATACATATATATGGGCAGGGACTAGCTCCAAATGGGTTTTACAGTGTAAACTGCAGGAACTTCAAACCGGAACTAGGAAACTGACTGAGAAACCAGAGTACAAGTTTCACCTGCATCCAGGTCCCTTTGTGCTACATGAACGAACGTCTCTCCACATGCTCAGTTCTGAGAGATAATTGTGTGTGAAAGCCATTCTTCACCTAGCTTGTTGAGAACGCAAAGTTTCTTTTCAGTTGCAAACTACACTCCAAACATATATATGGGGAGGTACTAGCTCCAACTCTGTTTTACAGTGAAAACTGCAGGAACTTCAAACCGGCTCTAGGAAACAGACTGAGAAACCAGAGTAAAATTTTATCATGCTATCCGGTCCCATTTTGCTAGATGAACAAACGTCTCTCCACATGCTCAGTTCTGAGAGATAAGTGTGTGTGAAAGCCATCCTTCACTTAGCTTGTTGAGAATGCAAAGATTCTTTTCAGTTGCAAACTACACTCCTTAATTATATATGGGGAGGTACTAGCTCCAACTGGGTTTTACAGTGAAAACTGCAGGAACTTCAAACCGGCACTAGGAAACAGACACAGAACCGAGAGAAACAGTTTCTCTTGCAACCCGTTCACTTTGTGCTAGGTGAACGAACGTCTCTCCACGTGCTCAATTCTGAGAGATAAGTGTGTGTGAAAGCAGTCCTTCACCTAGCTTGTTGGGAACACAAAGATACTTCTCAGTTGCAAACTACACTCCATAAATATATATGGGTAGGTACTAGCTCCCACACGGTTTTACAGAGAAAACTGCAGGAACTTCCCACGGACACTAGGAAACACACTGAGAAACCAGAGTAAAAGTTTCCCCTGCAACCAGTTCCCTTTCTGCTAGATGAATGATCGTCTCTCCAGATGCTCAGATCTGAAAGATAAATGTGTGTGAAAGCCGTACTTCACCTAGCTTGTTGGGAACACAAAGTTTCTTTTCAGTTGCAAACTACACTCCATAAATGTATATGGGGATGTACTAGCTCAAATTCGGTTTTACAGTGAAAAATGCAGGAACTTGAAACCGGCACTAGGAAACATTCTCAGAACCCAGAGTAAAAGTTTCTCCTTTAAACCGTTCCCTTTGTCCTAGGTGAACGAACGTCTCTCCAGATGCTCAATTCTGAGAGATAAGTGTGTGTGTGAAAGCTGTTCTTCACCTAGCTTCTTGGGAAAACAAAGTTTCTTTTCAGTTGCAAACTACACTCCATACATATATATGGGGAGGTACTAGCTCCAACTCTGTTTTACAGTGAAAACTGCAGGAACTTCAAACCGGCTCTAGGAAACAGACTGAGAAACCAGAGTAAAATTTTATCATGCTATCCGGTCCCATTTTGCTAGATGAACAAACGTCTCTCCACATGCTCAGTTCTGAGAGATAAGTGTGTGTGAAAGCCATCCTTCACTTAGCTTGTTGAGAATGCAAAGATTCTTTTCAGTTGCAAACTACACTCCTTAATTATATATGGGGAGGTACTAGCTCCAACTGGGTTTTACAGTGAAAACTGCAGGAACTTCAAACCGGCACTAGGAAACAGACACAGAACCGAGAGAAACAGTTTCTCTTGCAACCCGTTCACTTTGTGCTAGGTGAACGAACGTCTCTCCACGTGCTCAATTCTGAGAGATAAGTGTGTGTGAAAGCAGTCCTTCACCTAGCTTGTTGGGAACACAAAGATACTTCTCAGTTGCAAACTACACTCCATAAATATATATGGGTAGGTACTAGCTCCCACACGGTTTTACAGAGAAAACTGCAGGAACTTCCCACGGACACTAGGAAACACACTGAGAAACCAGAGTAAAAGTTTCCCCTGCAACCAGTTCCCTTTCTGCTAGATGAATGATCGTCTCTCCAGATGCTCAGATCTGAAAGATAAATGTGTGTGAAAGCCGTACTTCACCTAGCTTGTTGGGAACACAAAGTTTCTTTTCAGTTGCAAACTACACTCCATAAATGTATATGGGGATGTACTAGCTCAAATTCGGTTTTACAGTGAAAAATGCAGGAACTTGAAACCGGCACTAGGAAACATTCTCAGAACCCAGAGTAAAAGTTTCTCCTTTAAACCGTTCCCTTTGTCCTAGGTGAACGAACGTCTCTCCAGATGCTCAATTCTGAGAGATAAGTGTGTGTGTGAAAGCTGTTCTTCACCTAGCTTCTTGGGAAAACAAAGTTTCTTTTCAGTTGCAAACTACACTCCATACATATATATGGGGAGGTACTAGCTCCAACTGGGTTTTACAGAGAAAACTGCAGGAACTTCATACCGGCACGAGGAAAATGACTGAGAAACCAGAGTAATAGTTTCCCCTGCAACCCGTTCCATTTGTGCTACATGAACGAACGTTTCTCCACATGCTCAATTCTGAGAGATAATTGTGTGTGAAAGCCATCCTTCACCTAGCTTGTTGAGAACGCAAAGTTTCTTTTCAGTTGCAAACTCCACTCCATACATATATATGGGGAAATACTAGCTCCAACTCTGTTTTACAGTGAAAACTGCAGGAACATCAAAACGGCACTAGAAAACAGATTGAGAAACCAGACAATAATTTTTCCTGCAACCCACTCCCTTTGTGCTAGATGAACGAACGTCTCTCCACAACTCAATTGTGAGATATAATTGTGTGTGAATGCCGCCCTTCACCTAGCTTGTTGTGAAAACAAAGTTTCTTTTAAGTTGCAAAATACACTCCATACATTTATATGGGGAATTACTAGCTCCAACTCGGTTTTACAGTGAAAACTGCAGGAATTTCAAACCTGCACTAGGAAACAATCTCAGAACCCAGAGTAAAATTTCTCCTGTAAACCGTTCCCTTTGCCCTAGGTGAAAGAACGTCTCTCCACATGCTCAGTTCTGAGTGGTAAGTGTGTGTGAAAGCCGCTCTTCACCTAGCTTGTTGGGAACACAAAGTTTCTTTTCAGTTGCAAACTACACTCCATAAATATATATGGGGAAGTACTAGCTCCAACTCGGTTTTACAGTGAAAACTGCAGTAACTTCAAAGCGGCACTAGGAAACTGACTGAGAAACAAGAGTACAAGTTTCCCCTGCAACCCTTTCCCTTTGTGCTACATGAACGAACGTCTGTACACATGCTCCGTTCTGAGAGATAATTGTGTGTGAAAGCCATCCTTCAACTAGCTTGTTGAGAACGCAAAGTTTCTTTTCTTTTCCAAACTACACACCATACATATATATAGGGATGTACTAGCTGCAACACGGTTTTACAGTGAAAACTGCAGGAACTTCAAACCGTCACTAGAAAACAGATTGAGAAACCAGAAAATACTTTCTCCTGCAACCCGCTCCTTTGTGCTAGATGAATGAAAGTCTCTCCACATGCTCAGTTCTGAGAGATATGTGTGTGTGTATGCCGTCCTTCACCTAGCTTGTGGGGAACACAAAGTTTCTTTTCAGTTGCAAACTACACTCCATACATATATATTGGGAGGTAAAGTTCATATCGGTTTTACAGGGAAAACTTCAGGAACTTCAATACGGCACTAGGAAACAGACTGATAAATCTTAGTAAAATTTCCCCTTCAAATCGTTCCCTTTGTGCTAGATGAACGAACGTCTCTCCACATGCTCAGATCTGAGAGATAAGTGTGTGTGAAAGCCATCCTTCAAATAGCTTGATGAGAACGCAAAGTTTCTTTTCAGTTGCAAACTACACTCCATACTTATATATGGGTGCTACTAGCTCCAACTTTGTTTTAAGTGAAAACTGCAGGGAATTCAAACCTGCACTAGGAAACAGACTCAGAACCCAGAGTAAAAGTTTCTCCTCAAAATCGTTCCATTTGTGCTAGGTGAACGAACGTCTCTCCACATGCTAAGTTCTGAGAGATAAGTATGTGTGAAAGCCGTCCTTCACCTAGCTTGTTGGGAACACAAAGATTCTTTTCAGTTTCAAACTACACTCCATAAATATATATGGGGAGGTACAAGCTCAAATTGTTTTTACAGTGAAAACTGCAGGAATTTCAATAGGGCACTAGGAAACAGATTGAGAAAGCTTAGTAAAATTTCACCTGCAAACAGATCCCATTGTGCTGGATGAACGAACGTCTCTCCACATGCTCAGTTCTCAGTGATAAGTGTGTGTGTAAGCCGTCCTTCACCAAGCTTGTTGGGAACATAAATTTCTTTTCATTTGCAAACAACACTCCATATATATATATGGGTAGGTACTAGCTCCATCTCGGTTTTACAGTGAAAACTGCTGGAAATTCAGATCGGCACTAGGAAACAGACTCAGAACCCAGAGTAAAAGTTTCTCCTGCAAAACGTTCCCTTTTTGCTAGGTGAACGAACGTTTCCCCACATGCTAAGATCTGAGATATAAGTGTGTGTGAAAGTCGTACTTCACCTAGCTTGTTGGGAACAGAAAGTTTCTTTTTACTTGCAAACTACACTCCATACATATATATGGGCAGGGACTAGCTCAAATCGGTTTTACAGTGAAAACTGCAGGAACTTCAAACCGGCACTAGGAAACGGACTGAGAAAGCTGAGTAAAATTTCCCCTTTAAACCGTTCCCTTTGTGCTAGATGAACGAAGGTCTCTCCAAATGCTCAGTTCTAACACATAAGTTTGTGTGAAAGCCGTCCTTCACCTAGCTTGTTGGGAACACAAAGTTTCTTTCAGTTTCAAACTACAATGCATACATATATGCGGAGGTATAATCTTCAACTCAGGTTTACAGAGAAAACTGAAGGAAATTCAAACCGGCTCTAGGAAACAGACTGAAAAACCAGAGTAACAGTTTCTCCTGCTACCTCTTCCGATTGTGCTAGATGAACGAACGTCTCTCCACATGCTCAGTTCTGAGAGATAAGTGTGTGTGAAAGCCGTCTTTCATCTAGCTTGTTGAGAACGCAAAGTTTCTTTTCAGTTGCAAACTAGACTCCATACATATATATGGGGAGGTACTAGATCCATTTCGATTTTACAGTGAAAACTAAAGGAACTTCAAAACGGCACTAGGAAAAAGACTGAGAAACCAGAGTAAAAGTTTCTCCTGAAACCGGTTTCCTTTGTGCTAAATGAACGAACGTCTATCCACATGCTCAGTTCTGAAACATAAGTTTGGGTGAAAGCCGTACTTCAACTAGCTTGTTGGAAACACAAAGTTTCTTCCAGTTGCAAATTACACTCCATACGTATATATGGGGAAGTACTAGCTCCAAATCGGTTATACAGTGAAAACTGCAGGAACTTCAAACCGGCACTAGGAAACAGTCTCAGAACACAGAGTAAAATTTTCTACTGCAACCCTTTTCCTTTGTGCTAGGTGAACAAAAGTCTCTCCACATGCTCAGTTCTGAGAGGTAAGTGTGTGTGAAAGCCTTCCTTCACCTAGCTTGCTGGAAACACAAAATTTCTTTTCATTGCAAAATACACTGAATACATATACATGCTGAGGTACTAGCTCAAATCGATTTTACAGTGAAAATAGCAGGAATTTCAATCCGGCACTAGGAAACAGACTGTGAATGCTGAGTAAAATTTTCCCTACAACCCGTTCCATTTGTGCTAGATGAACGAACGTCTATCCACAGGCTAGTTCTGAGAGATAAGTGTGTGTGAAAGCAGTCCATCTCAAAGCTTGTTGGGAACACAAAGTTTCTTTTAAGTTGCAAGCTACACTCCATAAATATATGGGGAGGTATAAGCACCAACTCGGTTTTACAGTGAAAACTGCGGGAAATTGATACCGGCACTAGGATACAGATTGAAAAACCAGAGTAAAAGTTTCCCTGCAATCAGTTCCCTTTGTGCTAGATGAATGAACGTCTCTCCAAATGCTCAGATCTGAGGGATAACTGTGTGTGAAAGCCGTCCTTCACCAAGCTTGTTGGGAACACAAAGTTTCTTTTCAGTTGCAAATTACACTCCATACATATATATGGGGAGGTACTAGCTCCAAATCTTTTTTACAGTGAAAACTGCAGGAAATTCAAACCGGCACTAGGAAACAGTCTCAGAACCCAGAGTAAAAGTTTCTCCTGTAAAACGTCCCTTTGTCCTAGGTGAACGAACGTCTCTCCACATGCTCATTTCTGAGAGATATGTACGGGTGTAAGCCGTCTTTCACCTAGCTTGTTGGGAACACAAAGTTTCTTTTCAGTTGCAAACTACACTCCTTAATTATATATGGGGAGGTAATAGCTCCAACTGTGTTTTACATTGAAAACTGCAGGAACTTCAAACTGGCACTAGGAAATAGACTGAGAAACCAGAGTCAAAGTTTCTCCTTCAAACCGTCCCCTTTGTGCTGGATGAAAGAACGTCTCACAACATGCTCATTTCTGAGAGATAATTGTGTGTGAAAGCCGTCCTTCAACTAGCTTGTTAGGAACAAAAAGTTTCTTTTCAGTTGCAAACTACATTTCATACATATATATGGGGAGGTACTAAGGGAAATCGATTTTACAGTGAAAACTGCAGGAACTTCAAACCGGCACTAGGAAACAGACTCAGAACACAGAGAAACATTTTCCCCTGTAACCCATTCACTTTGTGCTAGGTGAACGAACGTCTCTCCACATGCTCAATTCTGAGAGATAAATGTATGTGAAAGCCGCCTTCCCCTAGCTTGTTGGGAACACAAAGATACTTCTCAGTTGCAAACTACACTCCATAAATATATATCGGTATGTACAAGCTCCAACTAGTTTTTACAGAGAAAACTGCAGGAAATTCCAACGGACACTAGGAAACACACTGAGAAACCAGAGTAAAAGTTTCCCCTTCAACCCGTTTCCTTTGGGTTAGATGAATGAACGTCTCTCAAGATGCTCAGATCTGAGAGATAAGTGTGTGTGAAAGCCGTACTTCACCTAGCTTGTTGGGAACACAAAGTTTCTATTCAGGTGCAAACTACAATCCATACATATATATGGGGAGGTAATAGCTCCAACTCGGTTTTGGAGTGAAACCTGCTGGAATTTCAAACTGGCACTAGGAAACGGAGTGAGAAACCAGAGTAAAATTTTCTCCTACAACCCTTTCCCTTTCTGTTACGTGAACGAAAATCTCTGCACATGCTCAGTTCTGAGAGATAAGTGTGTGTGAAAGCCGTCCTTCACCTAGCTTGCTGGGAACACAAAGTTTCTTTTCAGTTGCAAAACACACTCCATACATATACATGCGGTGGTACAAGCTCAAATCGGTTTTACAGTGAAAATAGCAGGAATTTCAATCCGGGACTAGGAAAAAGACTGAGAATGCTGAGTAAAATTTTCTCTTCAAACCGTTCCCTTTGTGCTAGATGAACAAAAGTCAATCCACATGCTCACTTCTGAGAGATAATTGTGTGTGAAAGCCGTACTTCACCTATCTTGTTGGGAACACAAAGTTTCTATTCAGTTGCAAACTACAATCCATACATATATATGGGGAGGTACTAGCTCCAACTCGGGTTTAGAGTGAAAAATGCAGGAAATTTAAACCGGCACTAGAAAACAGATTGAGAAACCAGACAATAGTTTCTCCTCCAACCGGCTCCATTTGTGCTAGGTGAATGAACGTCTCTCCACATGCTCAGTTCTGAGAGATAAGTGTGTGTTTATGCCGTCCTTCACCTAGCTTGCTGGGAACACAAAGTTTCTTTCAGTTGCAAACTACACTCCATACATATATATGTGGGGGTAAAAGTTCATATCGGTTTTACAGGGAAAACTTCAGGAAATTCAATACGGCACTAGGAAACAGACTGATAAATCTTAGTAAAATTTCCCCTGCAAATCGTTCCCTTTGTGCTAGATGAACGAACGTCTCTCCACATGCTCAGATCTGAGAGATAAGTGTGTGTGAAATCCATCCTTCAAATAGCTTGATGAGAAGGCAAAGTTTCTTTTCAGTTGCATACTACACTCCATACTTATATATGGGTGCTACTAGCTCCAACTGTGTTTTAAGTGAAAACTGCAGGGAATTCAAACCTGCTCTAGGAAACAGACTCAGATCCCAGAGTAAAATTTCTCCTCAAAACCGTTCCATTTGTGCTAGGTGAACGAACGTCTCTCCACATGCTAAGTTCTGAGAGATAATTATGTGTGAAAGCCGTCCTTCAACTAGCTTGTTCGGAACAAAAGATTCTTTTCAGTTTCAAACTACACTCCATAAATATATATGGGGAGGTACTAGCTCAAATTGTTTTTACAGTGAAAACTGCAGGAATTTCAATAGGGCACTAGGAAACAGACTGAGAAAGCTTAGTATAATTTCACCTGCAAACAGTTCCCATTTTGCTGGATGAACGAACGTCTCTCCACATGCTCAGTTCTGAGAGATAAGTGTGTGTGAAAGCCGTCATTCAACTAGCTTTTTGGGAACACAAAGTTTCTTTTCAGTTGCAAACTACACTCTATAAATATATATGGGGATGTACTAGCTCCAACTCGGTTTTACAGTGAAAACTGCAGGAACTTCAAACCGGCACTAGGAAACAGACTGAGAAACCATTTTATGAGTTTCTCCTGCAACTCGTTCCCTTTGTGTTAGATGAACGAACGTCTCTCCACATGCTCATTTCTGAGAGATAAATGTGTTTGAAAGCCATTCTTCACCTATCTTGTTGGGAACACAAATATTCTTTTCAGTTGCAAACTACACTCCATATATATATTTGGGGATGTATTAGCTCCAACTCATTTTTACAGTGAAAACTGCAGGAACTTCAAACCGGCACTAGGAATCAGACTGACAAATCAGAGTAAGAGTTTCACCTGCAACCCGTTCCCTTTGTGCTAGATGAACGAAAGTCTCTTCACGTGCACAGTTCTGAGTGATAAGTGTGTGTGAAAGCCGTCCTTCACCTAGCTTGTTGGGAACATTAAGTTTCTTTTCAGTAGCTAACTACACTCCATACTTATATATGGGGATGTTTTAGATCAAAATTTCTTTAACGGTGAAAACTGCAGGAACTTCAAACCGGCACTAGGAAACACACTGAGAAACCAGAGTAAGTGTTTCTCCAGTAACCCGTTCAATTTCTGCAAGATGAACGAACGTCTCTCGATATGATCAGTACTGAGGGTAACAGTGTGGGAAAGCCGTCCTTCACCTAGCTTCTTGGTAAAACAAAGTTTCTTTTCAGTTGCAAACTACACCCCATATATATATATGGGGATGTATTTGCTCCAACTCGGTTTTACAGTGAATACTGCAGGAACTTCAAACCGGCACTAGGAAGCAGAATGAGAAACCAGAGAAAAAGTTTTTCATGCAACCCGTTCAATTTCTACTATATGAACGAACGTCTTTCCACATGCTCCGTTCTGAGTTATAAGTGTGTGTGAAAGCCGTCCTTCACCTAGCTTGTTGGGAACACAAAATTTATTTTCAGTTTCAAACTACTCTCCATAAATATATATGGGGAGGTACTAGCTCCAAATCGGTTTTACAGTAAAAACTACAGGAACTTCAAACCGGCACTAGGAAACTGACTGAGAAAACATTGTAAGAGTTTCTCCTGCACCCCGTTCCCTTTGGGCTAGGTGAACGAACGTCTCTCCACCTGCTCAGTTCTGAAAGTTAAATGTGTGTGAAAGCAATTCTTCACCTAGATTGTTGGGAACACATATTTTTTTTCAGTTCCAAACTACATTCCATATATATATTTGGGGATTTATTAGCTCCAACTCGGTTTTACAGTGAAAAATGCAGGAACTTCAAAACGGCACTGGGAAACAGACTGAGAAAAACAGAGTAAAATTTCTCCTGCAAACCGTTCAATTTGTACTAGATGAACGAACGTCTCTCCACATGTTCATTTCTGAGAGAAAACTGTGTGTGAAAGCCGTACTTCACCTAGCTCGTTTTGAACACAAAGTTTCTTTTCAGTTGCAAACTACACTCCATAAATATATATGGGGATGTATAGCTCCAATTCGGTTTTACAGTGAAAAATGCAGGAACTTGAAACCGGCACTAGGAAACATTCTCAGAACCCAGAGAAAAAGTTTCCCCTGTAAACCGTTCCCTTTGTCCTAGGTGAACGAACGTCTCTCCACATGCTGAGTTCTGAGAGATAAGTGTGAGTGAAAGCCGCAATTCACCTAGCTTGTTGGGAACACAAAGTTTCTCTTCAGTTGCAAAATACATTCCATACATATATATGCGGAACTACTAGCTCCAACTCGGATTTACAGTGAAAATTGCAGGAATTTCAAAACGGCTCTAGGAAACAGACTGAAAACCCAGAGTAACAGTTTCCCCTGCTACCCGTTCCCATTGTGATGGATGAACGAACGTCTCTCCACATGCTCAGTTCTGAGAGATAAGTGTGTGTGAAAGCCGTCCTTCACCTAGCTTGTTGGGAACAACAAGTTTTTTGCAGTTGCAAAATACACTCCATACATATATATGGGGATGTATTAGTTCCAACTGGATTTTAAAGTGAAAATTGCAAGAAATTCAAACCGGCAAAGGGAAACAGTCTGAGAAACAAGAGTAAAAGTTTCTCCTGCAACCCTTTCCCTTTGTGCTAGAATAACGAACGTCTCTTCATATGGTCATTTCTGAGAGTAAATGTGTGTGATATTAGAATTTAACCTTACTTGTTGATAAAAAAAATGATTCTTTTCAGTTGCAAACTACACTCCATACTTATGTATAGGGATTTATTATATCCAACTCTCTTTTACAGTGAAAACTGCAGGAACTTGAAACCGGCACTAGGAAACAGACTAAGAAACCAGGGTAAAATTTTCTCCTCCAAATTTTTCCCTTTGTGCTAGATGAACGAACGTCTCTCCACTTGCTCATTTCTGAGAGATAAGTGTGTGTGAAAGCCGTCCTTCACCTAGGTTGTTGGGAACACAAAATTTCTTTTCAGTTGCAAACTACACTCCATACCTATACATTGGGGGGTACTAGATCCAACAATGTTTTACAGTGAAACTGCAGGTACTACAAATCGACACTAGGAAACAGACGGAGATAACTGAGTAAAAGTTTCTCCTTCAACCCTTTCCATTTGTGCTAGAAGAACGAACGTCTCTCCATATGCTCAGTTCTAAGAGTAAGAGTGTGTGAAAACCATCCTTCAAATAGCTTGTTGGTAAAACAAATTTTCTTTTCAGTCGCAATCTACACTCCATACATATATTTGTGGATGTATTAGCTCCAACTCGGTTTTACATTGAAAACTGCAGGAACTTCAAACCGGCACTAGGAAAGAGACCGAGAAAACAGTGTAAGAGTTTCTCCTTAAATCCATTCTCATTGTGATAGATGAACGAACGTCTCTCCACATGCTCAGTTCTGAGAGATAATTGTGTGTTAAAGCCGACCTTCACCTAGCTTGTTGGGAACACAAAGTTTCTTTCCAGTAGCAAAGAACACTCCATACATATTTATGGGGAGGTACAAGCTTCAACTCGGTTTTACAGAGAAAACTGCAGGAACTTCAAAGCGACACGAGGAAACAGACTGAGAAACCAGAGTAAGAATTTCTCCTGCAAACCATTCCATTTGTGCTAGATGAACGACTGTCTCTCCACATGCTCAGTTCTGAGAGATAAGTGTGTGTGAAAGCAGTCCTTCACCTAGCTTGTTGGGAACGCAATGTTTAATTCAGTTGCAAACTCCACTCCATAACTATATATTGGGAGGTACTAGCTAAAACAATGTTTTACAGTGAAATTGCAGGAAATAAAATTCGACACTAGGAAACACACTGAGATACCAGAGTAAAAGTTTCTCCTGCAATCCGTTCCCTTTGTTTTAAAGAAAGAACATATCTCCAAGTGCTCAATTCTGAGACATAAGTGTGTGTGAAAGCTGTTCTTCAACTAGCTTGTTGGGAACAAAAATTACTTTTAATTTGTAACCAAAAATCCTTACATATATATGGGGAGGTACAATCTCCAACTCGGTTTTACAGAGAAAACTGCAGGATCTTCAAACCGGCACTAGGAAACAGACTGAGAAACCATAATAAGTGTTTCTCCTGCGACCCGTTCCCTTTGTGCTAGATGAACTAACGTCTATCCAAATGCTCAGTTCTGAGAGTTAAGTGTGTGTGAAAGCCGTCCTTCACCTAAGTTGTTGGGAACATAAAGTTTCTTTTCAGTTGCCATCTACACTTCATAAATATATATGGGGAGGTACTAGGCCCAAATCTGTTTTACAGTGAAAACTGCTGGAAATTCAACCTGGCACTAGGAAAATTACTGTGAAACAAGAGTAAGACTTTCAACTGCAAACCGTTTCCTTTGTGCTAGATGAACGAACGTCTCTCCACATGCTCAATTCTGAGAGATAAGTATGTGTGAAAGCCGTCCTTCACCTAGCTTGTTGGGAACGCATAGTTTCTTTTCAGTTGCAAACTACATTCCATACATATATATGGGGTGGTACTAGCATCAACACTGATTTACAGTGAAAACTGCAGGAACTAAAAATCGGGACTAGGAATCAGACTGAGAAACCAGAGTAAAAGTTTCTCCTGCAACCTGTTCCCTTTGTGCTAGATGAACGAAAGTCTCTCCACATGCTCAGTTTTGAGAGATAAGGGTGTGTGAAAGCCGTCCTTCACCTAGCTTGTTGGGAACACAAAGTTTCTTTTCAGTTGCAAAGTACACTCCATACATATGTATGGGGAGGTACAAGCTTCAACTCGGTTTTACAGAGAAAACAGCAGGAACTTCAAAGCGACACTAGGAAACAGACTGAGAAACCAGAGTAAGAATTTCTCCTGCAAACCATTCCATTTGTGCTAGATGAACGAATGTCTCTCCACATGCTCAGTTCTGAGAGATAAGTGTGTGTGAAAGCCGTCCTTCAACTAGCTTGTTGGGAACACTGTTTCATTCAGTTGCAAACTCCACTCCATACCTATATATTGGGAGGTACTAGCTCCAACAATGTTTTACCGTGAAATTGCAGGAAATAAAATTCGACACTAGGAAACACACTGAGATACCAGAGTAAAAATTTCTCCTGCAATCCGTTCCCTTTGTTCTAAAAGAAAGAACGTATCTCAAAGTGCTCAGTTCTGAGACATAAGTGTGTGTGAAAGCTGTTCTTCAACTAGCTTGTTGGGAACAAAAATTACTTTTAATTTGTAACCAAAAATCCTTACATATATATGGGGAGGTACAATCTCCAACTCGGTTTTACAGAGTAAACTGCAGGAACTTCAAACCGGCACTAGGAAACAGACTGAGAAACCATAATAAGTGTTTCTCCTGCGACCCGTTCCCTTTGTGCTAGATGAACGAACGTCTATCCAAATGCTCAGTTCTGAGAGTTAAGTGTGTGTGAAAGCCGTCCTTCACCTAAGTTGTTGGGAACATAAAGTTTCTTTTCAGTTGCCATCTACACTTCATAAATATATATGGGGAGGTACTAGGTCCAAATCTGTTTTACAGTGAAAACTGCTGGAAATTCAACCTGGCACTAGGAAAATTACTGTGAAACAAGAGTAAGACTTTCACCTGCAAACCGTTTCTTTTGTGCTACATGAACGAAACTCTCTCCCCATGCTCAATTCTGAGAGATTATTATGTATGAAAGCCGTCCTTCACCTAGCTTGTTGGGAACGCATAGTTTCTTTTCAGTTGCAAACTACATTCCATGCATATATATGGCGAGGTACTAGCTCCAACAGTGATTTACAGTGAAAACTGCAGGAACTAAAAATCGGTACTAGGAATCAGACTGAGAAACCAGAGTAAAAGTTTCTCCTGCAAACTTTTCCCTTTGTGCTAGATGAACGAACGTCTCTCCACATGCTCACTTCTGAGAGAAATGTGTGTGAAAGTCGTCCTTCACCTAGCTTGTTGGGAACACAAAATTTCTTTTCACTTGCAAACTACACTCCATTTATTTAAATGCGTTGGTAATAACTCCAACTCGGTTTTAAAGTGAAAACTGCAGTAACTTCAAACCGGCACTAGGAAACAGACTGAGAAACCAGAGAAAAAGTTTCTCCTGCAACCCTTTCAATTCGTACTAGATGAACGAATGTCTCTCCACATGCTCAGTTCTGAGAGATAAGTGTGTGTGAAAGCCGTCCTTCACCTCGGTTGTTGGGAACATAAAGTTTCTTTTCAGTTGCAAACTACACTCCATACTTATATATGGGTATGCATTAGATCCAACTCGATTTTTCAATGAAAACTGCAGGAAATTTAAACCGACACTAGGAAACAGACTGAGAAACTAGAGTAAGAGTTTCTCCAGCAACCCGTTCCATTTGTGCTAGATGAACGAACGTCTGTCCACATGCTCAGTTCTGAGAGGTAATTGTGTGTGAAAGCCGTCCTTCAAATAGCTTGTTGGGAACACAAAGTTTCTTTTCAGTTTCAAACTAAACTCCATATATATATTCGGGGATCTATTAGCTCCAACTCGGTTTTACAGTGAGAACTGCAGTAAATTCTAACCGGCACTAGGAAACAGAGTGAGAAATCAGTGTCAGAGTTTCTCCTGCAATCCGTTCCCTTTGTGCTAGATGAACGAAATTCTCTACACATGCTCAGATTTGAGAGATAAGCCTGTGTGAAAGCCGTCCTTCACGTAGCTTGTTGGGAACACAAAGTTACTTTTCAGTTGCAAACTACACTCCATACATATATATTGGGACGTACTAGCTCAAAAAATTTTTAAAGTGAAAACTGCAGGAAGTACAAATCGTTACCAAGAAATAGACTGAGAAACCAGAGTAAAAATTTCCCCTGCAAACTTTTCCCTTTGTGCTAGATGAACGAATGTCTCTCCACGTGCTCAGTTCTGATATATAAATGTGTGTGAAAGCCGACTTTCACCTAGCTTTTTGGGAACACAAAGTTTATTTCAAGTTGCAAATTACACTCCATACATATATACGGGGAGGTACTAGTTCCAACTCGGTTTTACAGTGAAATGTGCTGGAACTACAACCTGGCACAAGGAAAAATACTGAGAAACCAGTGTAAGAGTTTCACCTGCAAACTTTTCCCTTTGTGCTAGATGAACGAACGTCTCTCCAGACGCTCATTTCTGAGAGATAATTGTGTGTGAAAGCCGTACTTCAACTAGCTTGTTGGGAACACAAACTTTCTTTTCAGGTGCAAAATACACTCCATACATATATACGAGGAGGTACTAGCTCCAACTCGGTGTAACAGTGAAAACTGCAGGAATTTCAAACCGGCACTAGGAAACACACTGAGAAACCAGAGTAAGATATTCTCCTGCAACCCGTTCCTTTTGGGCTAGATGAACGAAGGTCTCCACATGCTCAGTTCTGAGACAAAATTGTATGTGAAAGCCGTCCTTCACCTAGCTTGTTGGGAACACAAAGTTTCTTTTCATTTGCAAACTACACACCATACCTATATATGCGGAAGTACTAGCTCCAAATCTGTTTTACAATGCAAACTGCAGGAACTACAAATCGGCACTAGGAAACAAACTGAGAAACCAGAGTAAATGCTTCTCCTGCAACCTGTTAACTTTCGGCTAGTTGAAGGAACATCTATCCCCGTGCTCATTTCTGAGAGATAAGTGTGTTTGTAAGCCGTGCTTCACCAATCTTGTTGGGAACACAAAGTTTCTTTTCAGTTTCAAAGTACACTCCATACATATATATGGGGAGGTACAATCTTCAACTCGGTTTTACAGAGAAAACAGCAGGAACTTCAAAGCGTGACTAGGAAACAGACTGAGAAACCAGTTAGAATTTCTCCTGCAAACCTTTCCATTTGTGCTAGATGAATGAATGTCTCTCCACATGCTAAGTTCTGAGAGATAAGTGTGTGTGAAAGCCGTCCTTCACCTAGATTGTTGGGAACACAATGTTTCTTTTCAGTTGAAAACTACACTCCAAACATATATATAGGTATGTATTAACTCCAACTCGGATTTACAGTGAAAACTGCAGGAAATTCAAACCGGCCCATGGAAACAGGCTGTGAATCCAGAGTAAGAGTTTCCCCTGCAAACCGTTCCATTTATGCTACATCAACGAACGTCCCTCTGCGTGCCCATTTCTGAGAGATAAGTGTGTTTGAAAGCCGTCCTTCAACTAGTTTGTTGGTAAAACAAATTTTCTTTACATTTTCAAACTAAACTCCATATATATATTTGGGGATGTATTAGCTCCAACTCGGTTTTACCGTGAAAACTGCAGGAAATTCTAACCGGCACTAAGAAACAGACTGAGAAAACGGGGAAAGAGTTTCTCCTGCATTCCGTTCCCTTTGTGCTAGATGAACGAAAGTCTCTGCACATGCTCAGTTTTGAGAGATAAGTCTGTGTGAAAGCCGTACTTCACCTAGCTTGTTTGGAACACAAAGTTTCTTTTCAGTTGCAAACTACACTCCATACCTATATATTGGGACGTACTACCTACAACACATTTTACAGTGAAAACTGCAGGAACTACAAATCGGTACTAGGAAACAGACTGAGAAACCAGAGAAAAAGTTTCTCCTCAAACCATTTCCCTTGGTTCTAGATGAAGGAAAGTCTCTCCACGTGCTCAGTTCTGAGATATAAGTGTGTGTGAAAGCCGTACTTCACCTAGCTTGTTGGGAACACAAAGTTTCTTTTCAGTTGCAAACTACACTCCATACATATATATGGGGATATATTAGCTCCAACTCAGTTTTACAGTGAAAGCTGCAGATAATTCAAACCGGCACTAGGAAACAGACTGAGAAACCAGAGACAATGATTATCCTGCAAACCGTTCCCTTTGTGCTAGAAGAACGAACGTCTCTCCATATGATCTGTTCTGAGGATAAGAGTGTGGGAAAGCCGTCCTTCACTTAGCTTGTCGGTAAAACAAAGTTTCTTTTAAGTTACAAACTACACCCCATATATATATATGGGGATGAATTAGCTCCAACTCGGTTTTACAGCGAAAACTGCAGGAACTTCAAACCGGCACTAGGAAACAGATTGAGAAACAAGAGAAATAGTTTCAACTGCAACCCGTTCCCTTTCTGCTAGATGAACGAACGTCTCTCCACATGCTGAGTTCTGAGAGGTAAGTGTGTGTGAAAGCCGTCCTTAACATAGATTGTTGGGAACATAAAGTTTCTTTTCAGTTGCAAACTCCACTCCATACCTATATATTGGGAGGTACTAGCTCCAACAATGTTTTACAGTGAAACTGCAGGAAATAAAATTCGAAACTAGGAAGCACACTGAGATACCAGAGTAAATGTTTCTCCTGCAACCCATTCCCTTTGTTCTAAATGAACGAACGTCTCTCCAAGTGCTCAGTACTTAGACATAAGTGTGTGTGAAAGCCGTTCTTCACCTAGCTTGTTGGGAACAAAAATTACTTTTAATTTGTATGTTAAAATCCTTACATATATATGGGGAGGTACTATCTCCAACTCGGCTTTACAGAGAAAACTGCAGGAACTTCAAACCGGCACTAGGAATCACACTGAGAAAGTATAATAAGTGTTTCCCCTGCGACCCGTTCCCTTTGTGCTAGATGAACGGACGTCTCTCCACAGGCTCAGTTCTGAGAGATAAGTGTGTGTGAAAGCCGTCTTTCACCTAGCTTGTTGGGAACACAAAGTTTCTTTTCAGATGCAAACAACACTCCATACATATTTATGGGATGGTATTAGCTCCAAATCTCTTTTACAGAGAAAACTGCAGGAAATTCAAAGCAACACTAGGAAACAGAATGAGAAACCACAGTAAGTGTTTCACCTGCAACCCGTTCCATTTGTGCTAGAAGAACGAACCTCTCTCCATATGCTCAGTTCAGACAGTAAGTGTGTGTGAAAGCCATCCTTCACCTAGCTTGTTGGGAAAACAAATTTTCTTTTCAGTTGCAATCTACACTCCATATATATATTTGGGGATGTATTAGCGCCAACTCGATTTTACATTGAAAACTGCAGGAACTTCAAACCGGCACTAGGAATCAGACGGAGAATCCAGTGTAATAGTTTCTCCTGAAATCCGTTTCTTTTGTGCTAGATGAACGAACGTCTCTCCACATGCTCAATTCTGAGAGATAAGTATTTGTGAAAGCCGTCCTTCACCTAGCTTGTTGGGAACACAAAATTTCTTTTCACTTGCAAACTACACTCCATATATTTATATGCGTTGGTAATAACTCCAACTCGGTTTTAAAGTGAAAACTGCAGGAACTTCAATCTGGCACTAGGAAACAGACTGAGAAACCAGAGTAAATTTTCTCCTGCAACCAGTTAAATTTGTACTACATGAACGAAAGTCTCTCCACAGGCTCAGTTCTGAGAGATAATTTTGTGTGAAAGCCGTCCTTCACCTAGCTTTTGGGAACATAATGTTTCCTCTCAGTAGCAAACTACATTCCATACATATATATGGGGAGGTACTAGCTCCAACTCGGTTTTACAGTGAAAACTGCTGGAAGTTCAACCTGGCACTAGAAAAAAGACTGAGAAACCAGATTAAGTGTTTCACCTGCAACCCGTTCTTTTTGTGCTAGATGAACGAACGTCTCCACATGCTCAGTTCAGAGAGATATATGTGTTAAAGCCATCATTCACCTAGCTTGTTGGGAACACATATATTCTTTTCAGATGCAAACTACAATCCATACATATATATGGGGAGGTACTAGCTCCAACTCGGTTTTACAGTGAAAACTGCTGGAAGTTCAACCTGGCACTAGGAAAAATACTGAGAAACCAGAGTAAGTGTTTCACCTGGAAACCGTTCCCTTTGCGCTAGATGCACGAACGTCTCTCAACATGCTCAGTTCTGACAGAAAATTGTATGTGAAAGCCGTCCTTCACCTAGCTTGTTGGGAACACAAAGTTTCTTTTCAGTTGCAAACTACACTCCATACCTATATATGCGGAGGTACTAGCTCCAAAACTGTTTTACAATACAAACTGCAGGAACTACAATTCGGCCCAAGGAAACAAACTGAGAAACCAGAGTAAATGTTTCTCCTGCAACCTGTTCCCTTTCGGCTAGATGAAGGGACATCTATCCCCGTGCTCTTTTCTGAGAGATAAGTGTGTGTGAAAGCCATGCTTCACCAATCTTGTTGTGAACACAAAGTTTCTTTTCACTTGCCAAGTACACTCCATACATATATATGGGGAGGTAAAAGCTTCAACTCGGTTTTACAGAGAAAACTGCAGGAAATTCAAAGCGACACTAGGAAACATACTGAGAAACAAGAGTAAGAATTTCTCCTGCAAACCGTTCCATTTGTGCTAGATGAACGAATGTCTCCCCACATGCTAAGTTCTGAGAGATAAGTGTGTGTGAAAGCCGTCCTTCACCTAGCTTGTTGGGAACACAAAGTTTCATTCAGTTGCAAACTCCACTCCATACCTATATATTGGGAGATACTAGCTCCAACAATGTTTTACAGTGAAATTGCAGGAAATAAACTTCGACACTAGGAAACACACTGAGATACCAGAGTAAAAGTTTCTCCTACAATCCGTTCCCTTTGTTCTAAAAGAACGAACGTCTCTCCAAGTGCTCATTTCTGAGACATAAGTTTGTGTGAAAGCTGTTCTTCAACTAGCTTGTTGGGAACAAAAATTGCTTTTAATTTGTAAGCTTAAATCCTTACATATATATGGGGAGGTACAATCTCCAACTCAGTTTTACAGAGAAAACTTCAGGAACTTCAAACCGGCACTAGGAAAAACACTGAGAAACCATAATAAGTGTTTCTCCTGCGACCCGTTCCCTTTGTGCTAGATGAACGAACGTCTATCCAAATGCTCAGTTCTGAGAGTTAAGTGTGTGTGAAAGCCGTCCTTCACCTAAGTTGCTGGGAACATAAAGTTTCTTTTCAGTTGCCATCTACACTTCATAAATATATATGGGGAGGTACTAGGTCCAAATCTGTTTTACAGTGAAAACTGCTGGAAATTCAACCTGGCACTAGGAAAATTACTGTGAAACAAATGTAAGACTTTCACCTGCAAACCCTTTCCTTTGTGCTAGATGAACGAACGTCTCTCCACATGCTCACTTCTGAGAGATAAGTGTGTGTGAAAGTCTACCTTCACCTAGCTTGTTGGGAACACAAAATTTCTTTTCACTTGCAAACTACACTCCATATATTTATATGCGTTGGTAATAACTCCAACTCGGTTTTAAAGTGAAAACTGCAGGAACTTCAAACCGGCACTAGGAAACAGACTGAGAAACCAGAGTAATAGTTTCTCCTGCAACCCGTTCAATTCGTAATAGATGAACGAACGTCTCTCCACATGCTCAGTTCTGAGAGATAAGTGTGTGTGAAAGCCGTCCTTCACCTAGCTTGTTGGGAACACAAAGTTTCTTTTCAGTTGCAAACTACTCTCTATACATATATATGGGGATGTATTAGCTCCAACTCGATTTTAAAATGAAAATTGGAACAACTTCAAACCGGCACTAGGAAACAGACTGAGAAACCAGGGACAAAGTTTGTCCTACAATCCGTTTTATTTGTTCTAGAAGAACGAATGTCTCTCCATATGACCTGTTCTGAGAGTAATAGTGTGTGAAAGGCATCCTTCACCTAACTTGTTGGGAAAACAAATTTTCTTTTAAGTTGCAAACTACACTCCATACTTATATATGGGGATGTATTAGATCCAGCTCTCTTTTACAGTGAAAACTGCAGGAACTTCAAACCGGCACTGGGAAACAGACTGAGAAAGCATAATAAGTGTTTCTCCTGCGAACCGTTCCCTTTGTGCTAGATAAACGAACGTCTCTCCAAATGCTCAGTTCTTAGTGTTAAGTGTGTGTGAAAGCCGTCCTTCACCTAAGATGTTGGGAACATAAACTTTCTTTTCAGTTGCCATCTACACTTCATAAATATATATGGGGACGTACTAGCTCCAAATCGGTTTTACAGTGGAAACTGCTGGAAATTCAACCTGGCTCTAGGAAAATTACTTTGAAATAATGTAAGACTTTAACCTGCAAACCGTTTCCTTTGTGCTAGATGAACGAACGTCTCTCCACATGCTCATTTCTGAGAGATAAGGATGTGTGAAAGCCGTCCTTCAAATAGCTTGTTGGGAACACAAAGTTTCTTTTCAGTTGCAAACTACATTCCATACCTATATATGGGGAGGTACTAGCTCCAACACTGGTTGACAGTGAAAACTGCAGGAACTACAAATCGGTACTAGGAATCAGACTGAGAAACCAGAGTAAAGTTTCTCCTGCAAACTTTTCCCTTTGTGCTAGATGAACGAACGTCTCTCCACATGCTCACTTCTCAGAGATAAGTGTGTGTGAAAGTCGTCCTTCACCTAGCTTGTTGGGAACACAAAATTTCTTTTCACTTGCAAACTACACTCCATATATTTATATGCGTTGGTAATAACTCCAACTCTGTTTTAAAGTGAAAACTGCAGGAACTTCAAACCGGCACTAGGAAACAGACTGAGAAACCAGAGTAAAAGTATCACCTGCAACCCGTTCAATTTGTACTAGATGAACGAAAGTCTCTCCACATGCTCAGTTCTGAGAGATAATTTTGTGTGAAAGCCGTCCTTCACCTAGCTTGTTGGGAACATAAAGATTCTTCTCAGTTGCAAACTACATTCCATACATATATATGGGGATGTATTAGATCCAACTCTGTTTTACATTGAAAACTGCAGGAACTTCACACCAGCACTAGGAAACATACTGAGAAACCAGAGATAGAATTTCTCCTGCCAACCGTTCCATTTGTGCTAGATGAACGAATGTCTCTCCACATGCTAAGGTCTGAGATATAAGTGTGTGTGAAAGCCGTCCTTCACCTAGCTTGTTGGGAACACAAAGTTTCTTTTCAGTTGCAAACTACACTCCATACCTATATATTGGGACGTACTAGCTACTACATATTTTACAGTGAAAACTGCAGGAACTACAAATCGGCCCTAGGATGCAAACTGAGAAACCAGAGAAAAAGTTTCTCCTGCAACCTTTTCCCTTGGTTCTAGATGAACACATGTCTCTCCACGTGCTCAATTTTGCGATATAAGTGTGTGTGAAAGCCGTCCTTCACCTAGCTTGTAGGGAACACAAAGTTTCATTCAGTTGCAAACTCCACTCCATACCTATATAATGGGAGGTACTAGATCCAACAATGTTTTACAGTGAAACTGCAGGAAATACAATTCGACACTAGGAAACATACTGAGATACCAGAGTAAAAGTTTCTCCTGCAACCCGTTCCCTTTGTTCTAAATGAACGAACGTCTCTCCAAGTGCTCAGTTCTGAGACATAAGTGTGTGTGAAAGCCGTTCTTCACCTAGCTTGTTGGGAACAAAATGTTACTTTACCTTTGTAAGCTACAATCCTTACATATATATGGGGAGGTACTATCTCCAACTCGGTTTTACAGAGAAAACTTCAGGAACTTCAAACCGGCACTAGGAAACACACTGAGAAAGCATAATAAGTGTTTCCCCTGCGACCCGTTCCCTTTGTGCTAGATGAACGAACGTCTCTCCACAGGCTCAGTTCTGAGAGATAAGTGTGTGTGAAAGCCGTCTTTCACCTAGCTTGTTGGGAACACAAAGTTTCTTTTCAGATGCAAACAACACTCCATACATATTTATGGGATGGTATTAGCTCCAAATCTCTTTTACAGAAAAAACTGCAGGAAATTCAAAGCAACACTAGGAAACAGAATGAGAAACCACAGTAAGTGTTTCACCTGCAACCCGTTCCATATTTGCTAGAAGAACGAACTTCTCTCCATATGCTCAGTTCAGGCAGTAAGAGTGTGTGAAAGCCATCCTTCACCTAGCTTGTTGGGAAAACAAATTTTCTTTTCAGTTGCAATCTACACTCCATATATATATTTGGGGATGTATTAGCGCCAACTCGATTTTACATTGAAAACTGCAGGAACTTCAAACCGGCACTAGGAATCAGACGGAGAATCCAGTGTAATAGTTTCTCCTGAAATCCGTTTCTTTTGTGCTAGATGAACGAACGTCTCTCCACATGCTCAATTCTGAGAGATAAGTTTTTGTGAAAGCCGTCCTTCACCTAGCTTGTTGGGAACACAAAATTTCTTTTCACTTGCAAACTACACTCCATATATTTATATGCGTTGGTAATAACTCCAACTCGGTTTTAAAGTGAAAACTGCAGGAACTTCAATCTGGCACTAGGAAACAGACTGAGAAACCAGAGTAAATTTTCTCCTGCAACCAGTTCAATTTGTACTAGATGAACGAAAGTCTCTCCACAGGCTCAGTTCTGAGAGATAATTTTGTGTGAAAGCCGTCCTTCACCTAGCTTTTGGGAACATAAAGTTTCTTCTCAGTTGCAAACTACATTCCATACATATATATGGGGAGGTACTAGCTCCAACTCGGTTTTACAGTGAAAACTGCTGGAAGTTCTACCTGGCACTAGAAAAAAGACTGAGAAACCAGATTAAGTGTTTCATCTGCAACCCGTTCTTTTTGTGCTAGATGAACGAACGTCTCCACATGCTCAGTTCAGAGAGATATATGTGTTAAAGCCATCATTCACCTAGCTTGTTGGGAACACATAGATTCTTTTCAGATGCAAATTACAATCCATACATATATATGGGGAGGTACTAGCTTCAACTCGGTTTTACAGTGAAAACTGCTGGAAGTTCAACCTGGCACTAGGAAAAATACTGAGAAACCAGAGTAAGTGTTTCACCTGGAAACCATTCCCTTTGCGCTAGATGCACGAACGTCTCTCAACATGCTCAGTTCTGACAGAAAATTGTATGTGAATGCCGTCCTTCACCTAGCTTGTTGGGAACACAAAGTTTCTTTTCAGTTGCAAACTACACTCCATACCTATATATGCGGAGGTACTAGCTCCAAAACTGTTTTACAATACAAACTGCAGGAACTACAAATCGGCCCTAGGAAACAAACTGAGAAATCAGAGTAAATGTTTCTCCTGCAACCTGTTCCCTTTCGGCTAGATGAAGGGACATCTATCCCCGTGCTCTTTTCTGAGAGATAAGTGTGTGTGAAAGCCGTGCTTCACCAATCTTGTTGTGAACACAAAGTTTCTTTTCAGTTGCCAAGTACACTCCATACATATATATGGGGAGGTAAAAGCTTCAACTCGGTTTTACAGAGAAAACTGCAGGAACTTCAAAGCGACACTAGGAAACATACTGAGAAACCAGAGTAAGAATTTCTCCTGCAAACCGTTCCATTTGTGCTAGATGAACGAATGTCTCTCCACATGCTAAGTTCTGAGAGATAAGTGGGTGTGAAAGCCGTCCTTCACCTAGCTTGTTGGGAACACAAAGTTCCATTCAGTTGCAAACTCCACTCCATACCTATATATTGGGAGGTACTAGCTCCAATAATGTTTTACAGTGAAATTGCAGGAAATAAACTTCGACACTAGGAAACACACTGAGATACCAGAGTAAAAGTTTCTCCTACAATCCGTTCCCTTTGTTCTAAAAGAACGAACGTCTCTCCAAGTGCTCAGTTCTGAGACATAAGTGTGTGTGAAAGGCATCCTTCACCTAACTTGTTGGGAAAACATATTTTCTTTTAAGTTGCAAACTACACTCCATACTTATATATGGGGATGTATTAGATCCAGCTCTCTTTTACAGTGAAAACTGCAGGAACTTCAAACCGGCACTAGGAAACAGACTGAGAAACCATAATAAGTGTTTCTCCTGCGACCCGTTCCCTTTGTGCTAGATAAACGAACGTCTCTCCAAATGCTCAGTTCTTAGAGTGAAGTCTGTGTGAAAGCCGTCCTTCACCTAAGATGTTGGGAACATAAAGTTTCTTTTCAGTTGCCATCTACACTTCATAAATATATATGGGGACGTACTAGCTCCAAATCGGTTTTACAGTGGAAACTGCTGGAAATTCAACCTGGCTCTAGGAAAATTACTTTGAAATAATTTAAGACTTAAACCTGCAAACCGTTTCCTTTGTGCTAGATGAACGAACGTCTCTCCACATGCTCAATTCTGAGAGATAAGGATGTGTGAAAGCCGTCCTTCAAATAGCTTGTTGGGAACACAAAGTTTCTTTTCAGTTGCAAACTACATTCCATACCTATATATGGGGAGGTACTAGCTCCAACACTGGTTGACAGTGAAAACTGCAGGAACTACAAATCGGTACTAGGAATCAGACTGAGAAACCAGAGTAAAGTTTCTCCTGCAAACTTTTCCCTTTGCGCTAGATGCACGAACGTCTCTCAACATGCTCAGTTCTGACAGAAAATTGTATGTGAATGCCGTCCTTCACCTAGCTTGTTGGGAACACAAAGTTTCTTTTCAGTTGCAAACTACACTCCATACCTATATATGCGGAGGTACTAGCTCCAAAACTGTTTTACAATACAAACTGCAGGAACTACAAATCGGCCCAAGGAAACAAACTGAGAAACCAGAGTAAATGTTTCTCCTGCAACCTGTTCCCTTTCGGCTAGATGAAGGGACATCTATCCCCGTGCTCTTTTCTGAGAGATAAGTGTGTGTGAAAGCCGTGCTTCACCAAACTTGTTGTGAACACAAAGTTACTTTTCAGTTGCCAAGTACACTCCATACATATATATGGGGAGGTAAAAGCTTCAACTCGGTTTTACAGAGAAAACTGCAGGAAATTCAAAGCGACACTAGGAAACATACTGAGAAACAAGAGTAAGAATTTCTCCTGCAAACCGTTCCATTTGTGCTAGATGAACGAATGTCTCCCCACATGCTAAGTTCTGAGAGATAAGTGTGTGTGAAAGCCGTCCTTCACCTAGCTTGTTGGGAACACAAAGTTTCATTCAGTTGCAAACTCCACTCCATACCTATATATTGGGAGATACTAGCTCCAACAATGTTTTACAGTGAAATTGCAGGAAATAAACTTCGACACTAGGAAACACACTGAGATACCAGAGTAAAAGTTTCTCCTACAATCCGTTCCCTTTGTTCTAAAAGAACGAACGTCTCTCCAAGTGCTCATTTCTGAGACATAAGTTTGTGTGAAAGCTTTTCTTCAACTAGCTTGTTGGGAACAAAAATTGCTTTTAATTTGTAAGCTTAAATCCTTACATATATATGGGGAGGTACAATCTCCAACTCAGTTTTACAGAGAAAACTTCAGGAACTTCAAACCGGCACTAGGAAAAACACTGAGAAACCATAATAAGTGTTTCTCCTGCGACCCGTTCCCTTTGTGCTAGATGAACGAACGTCTATCCAAATGCTCAGTTCTGAGAGTTAAGTGTGTGTGAAAGCCGTCCTTCACCTAAGTTGCTGGGAACATAAAGTTTCTTTTCAGTTGCCATCTACACTTCATAAATATATATGGGGAGGTACTAGGTCCAAATCTGTTTTACAGTGAAAACTGCTGGAAATTCAACCTGGCACTAGGAAAATTACTGTGAAACAAATGTAAGACTTTCACCTGCAAACCCTTTCCTTTGTGCTAGATGAACGAACGTCTCTCCACATGCTCACTTCTGAGAGATAAGTGTGTGTGAAAGTCTACCTTCACCTAGCTTGTTGGGAACACAAAATTTCTTTTCACTTGCAAACTACACTCCATATATTTATATGCGTTGGTAATAACTCCAACTCGGTTTTAAAGTGAAAACTGCAGGAACTTCAAACCGGCACTAGGAAACAGACTGAGAAACCAGAGTAATAGTTTCTCCTGCAACCCGTTCAATTCGTAATAGATGAACGAACGTCTCTCCACATGCTCAGTTCTGAGAGATAAGTGTGTGTGAAAGCCGTCCTTCACCTAGCTTGTTGGGAACACAAAGTTTCTTTTCAGTTGCAAACTACTCTCTATACATATATATGGGGATGTATTAGCTCCAACTCGATTTTAAAATGAAAATTGGAACAACTTCAAACCGGCACTAGGAAACAGACTGAGAAACCAGGGACAAAGTTTGTCCTACAATCCGTTTTATTTGTTCTAGAAGAACGAATGTCTCTCCATATGACCTGTTCTGAGAGTAATAGTGTGTGAAAGGCATCCTTCACCTAACTTGTTGGGAAAACAAATTTTCTTTTAAGTTGCAAACTACACTCCATACTTATATATGGGGATGTATTAGATCCAGCTCTCTTTTACAGTGAAAACTGCAGGAACTTCAAACCGGCACTGGGAAACAGACTGAGAAAGCATAATAAGTGTTTCTCCTGCGAACCGTTCCCTTTGTGCTAGATAAACGAACGTCTCTCCAAATGCTCAGTTCTTAGTGTTAAGTGTGTGTGAAAGCCGTCCTTCACCTAAGATGTTGGGAACATAAACTTTCTTTTCAGTTGCCATCTACACTTCATAAATATATATGGGGACGTACTAGCTCCAAATCGGTTTTACAGTGGAAACTGCTGGAAATTCAACCTGGCTCTAGGAAAATTACTTTGAAATAATGTAAGACTTTAACCTGCAAACCGTTTCCTTTGTGCTAGATGAACGAACGTCTCTCCACATGCTCATTTCTGAGAGATAAGGATGTGTGAAAGCCGTCCTTCAAATAGCTTGTTGGGAACACAAAGTTTCTTTTCAGTTGCAAACTACATTCCATACCTATATATGGGGAGGTACTAGCTCCAACACTGGTTGACAGTGAAAACTGCAGGAACTACAAATCGGTACTAGGAATCAGACTGAGAAACCAGAGTAAAGTTTCTCCTGCAAACTTTTCCCTTTGTGCTAGATGAACGAACGTCTCTCCACATGCTCACTTCTCAGAGATAAGTGTGTGTGAAAGTCGTCCTTCACCTAGCTTGTTGGGAACACAAAATTTCTTTTCACTTGCAAACTACACTCCATATATTTATATGCGTTGGTAATAACTCCAACTCTGTTTTAAAGTGAAAACTGCAGGAACTTCAAACCGGCACTAGGAAACAGACTGAGAAACCAGAGTAAAAGTATCACCTGCAACCCGTTCAATTTGTACTAGATGAACGAAAGTCTCTCCACATGCTCAGTTCTGAGAGATAATTTTGTGTGAAAGCCGTCCTTCACCTAGCTTGTTGGGAACATAAAGATTCTTCTCAGTTGCAAACTACATTCCATACATATATATGGGGATGTATTAGATCCAACTCTGTTTTACATTGAAAACTGCAGGAACTTCACACCAGCACTAGGAAACATACTGAGAAACCAGAGATAGAATTTCTCCTGCCAACCGTTCCATTTGTGCTAGATGAACGAATGTCTCTCCACATGCTAAGGTCTGAGATATAAGTGTGTGTGAAAGCCGTCCTTCACCTAGCTTGTTGGGAACACAAAGTTTCTTTTCAGTTGCAAACTACACTCCATACCTATATATTGGGACGTACTAGCTACTACATATTTTACAGTGAAAACTGCAGGAACTACAAATCGGCCCTAGGATGCAAACTGAGAAACCAGAGAAAAAGTTTCTCCTGCAACCTTTTCCCTTGGTTCTAGATGAACACATGTCTCTCCACGTGCTCAATTTTGCGATATAAGTGTGTGTGAAAGCCGTCCTTCACCTAGCTTGTAGGGAACACAAAGTTTCATTCAGTTGCAAACTCCACTCCATACCTATATAATGGGAGGTACTAGATCCAACAATGTTTTACAGTGAAACTGCAGGAAATACAATTCGACACTAGGAAACATACTGAGATACCAGAGTAAAAGTTTCTCCTGCAACCCGTTCCCTTTGTTCTAAATGAACGAACGTCTCTCCAAGTGCTCAGTTCTGAGACATAAGTGTGTGTGAAAGCCGTTCTTCACCTAGCTTGTTGGGAACAAAATGTTACTTTACCTTTGTAAGCTACAATCCTTACATATATATGGGGAGGTACTATCTCCAACTCGGTTTTACAGAGAAAACTTCAGGAACTTCAAACCGGCACTAGGAAACACACTGAGAAAGCATAATAAGTGTTTCCCCTGCGACCCGTTCCCTTTGTGCTAGATGAACGAACGTCTCTCCACAGGCTCAGTTCTGAGAGATAAGTGTGTGTGAAAGCCGTCTTTCACCTAGCTTGTTGGGAACACAAAGTTTCTTTTCAGATGCAAACAACACTCCATACATATTTATGGGATGGTATTAGCTCCAAATCTCTTTTACAGAAAAAACTGCAGGAAATTCAAAGCAACACTAGGAAACAGAATGAGAAACCACAGTAAGTGTTTCACCTGCAACCCGTTCCATATTTGCTAGAAGAACGAACCTCTCTCCATATGCTCAGTTCAGGCAGTAAGAGTGTGTGAAAGCCATCCTTCACCTAGCTTGTTGGGAAAACAAATTTTCTTTTCAGTTGCAATCTACACTCCATATATATATTTGGGGATGTATTAGCGCCAACTCGATTTTACATTGAAAACTGCAGGAACTTCAAACCGGCACTAGGAATCAGACGGAGAATCCAGTGTAATAGTTTCTCCTGAAATCCGTTTCTTTTGTGCTAGATGAACGAACGTCTCTCCACATGCTCAATTCTGAGAGATAAGTTTTTGTGAAAGCCGTCCTTCACCTAGCTTGTTGGGAACACAAAATTTCTTTTCACTTGCAAACTACACTCCATATATTTATATGCGTTGGTAATAACTCCAACTCGGTTTTAAAGTGAAAACTGCAGGAACTTCAATCTGGCACTAGGAAACAGACTGAGAAACCAGAGTAAATTTTCTCCTGCAACCAGTTCAATTTGTACTAGATGAACGAAAGTCTCTCCACAGGCTCAGTTCTGAGAGATAATTTTGTGTGAAAGCCGTCCTTCACCTAGCTTTTGGGAACATAAAGTTTCTTCTCAGTTGCAAACTACATTCCATACATATATATGGGGAGGTACTAGCTCCAACTCGGTTTTACAGTGAAAACTGCTGGAAGTTCTACCTGGCACTAGAAAAAAGACTGAGAAACCAGATTAAGTGTTTCATCTGCAAACCGTTCTTTTTGTGCTAGATGAACGAACGTCTCCACATGCTCAGTTCAGAGAGATATATGTGTTAAAGCCATCATTCACCTAGCTTGTTGGGAACACATAGATTCTTTTCAGATGCAAATTACAATCCATACATATATATGGGGAGGTACTAGCTTCAACTCGGTTTTACAGTGAAAACTGCTGGAAGTTCAACCTGGCACTAGGAAAAATACTGAGAAACCAGAGTAAGTGTTTCACCTGGAAACCATTCCCTTTGCGCTAGATGCACGAACGTCTCTCAACATGCTCAGTTCTGACAGAAAATTGTATGTGAATGCCGTCCTTCACCTAGCTTGTTGGGAACACAAAGTTTCTTTTCAGTTGCAAACTACACTCCATACCTATATATGCGGAGGTACTAGCTCCAAAACTGTTTTACAATACAAACTGCAGGAACTACAAATCGGCCCTAGGAAACAAACTGAGAAACCAGAGTAAATGTTTCTCCTGCAACCTGTTCCCTTTCGGCTAGATGAAGGGACATCTATCCCCGTGCTCTTTTCTGAGAGATAAGTGTGTGTGAAAGCCGTGCTTCACCAATCTTGTTGTGAACACAAAGTTTCTTTTCAGTTGCCAAGTACACTCCATACATATATATGGGGAGGTAAAAGCTTCAACTCGGTTTTACAGAGAAAACTGCAGGAACTTCAAAGCGACACTAGGAAACATACTGAGAAACCAGAGTAAGAATTTCTCCTGCAAACCGTTCCATTTGTGCTAGATGAACGAATGTCTCCCCACATGCTAAGTTCTGAGAGATAAGTGGGTGTGAAAGCCGTCCTTCACCTAGCTTGTTGGGAACACAAAGTTCCATTCAGTTGCAAACTCCACTCCATACTTATATATTGGGAGGTACTAGCTCCAATAATGTTTTACAGTGAAATTGCAGGAAATAAACTTCGACACTAGGAAACACACTGAGATACCAGAGTAAAAGTTTCTCCTACAATCCGTTCCCTTTGTTCTAAAAGAACGAACGTCTCTCCAAGTGCTCAGTTCTGAGACATAAGTGTGTGTGAAAGCCGTCCTTCACCTAACTTGTTGGGAAAACATATTTTCTTTTAAGTTGCAAACTACACTCCATACTTATATATGGGGATGTATTAGATCCAGCTCTCTTTTACAGTGAAAACTGCAGGAACTTCAAACCGGCACTAGGAAACAGACTGAGAAACCATAATAAGTGTTTCTCCTGCGACCCGTTCCCTTTGTGCTAGATAAACGAACGTCTCTCCAAATGCTCAGTTCTTAGAGTGAAGTCTGTGTGAAAGCCGTCCTTCACCTAAGATGTTGGGAACATAAAGTTTCTTTTCAGTTGCCATCTACACTTCATAAATATATATGGGGACGTACTAGCTCCAAATCGGTTTTACAGTGGAAACTGCTGGAAATTCAACCTGGCTCTAGGAAAATTACTTTGAAATAATTTAAGACTTAAACCTGCAAACCGTTTCCTTTGTGCTAGATGAACGAACGTCTCTCCACATGCTCAATTCTGAGAGATAAGGATGTGTGAAAGCCGTCCTTCAAATAGCTTGTTGGGAACACAAAGTTTCTTTTCAGTTGCAAACTACATTCCATACCTATATATGGGGAGGTACTAGCTCCAACACTGGTTGACAGTGAAAACTGCAGGAACTACAAATCGGTACTAGGAATCAGACTGAGAAACCAGAGTAAAGTTTCTCCTGCAAACTTTTCCCTTTGCGCTAGATGCACGAACGTCTCTCAACATGCTCAGTTCTGACAGAAAATTGTATGTGAATGCCGTCCTTCACCTAGCTTGTTGGGAACACAAAGTTTCTTTTCAGTTGCAAACTACACTCCATACCTATATATGCGGAGGTACTAGCTCCAAAACTGTTTTACAATACAAACTGCAGGAACTACAAATCGGCCCAAGGAAACAAACTGAGAAACCAGAGTAAAAGTTTCTCCTGCAACCTGTTCCCTTTCGGCTAGATGAAGGGACATCTATCCCCGTGCTCTTTTCTGAGAGATAAGTGTGTGTGAAAGCCGTGCTTCACCAAACTTGTTGTGAACACAAAGTTACTTTTCAGTTGCCAAGTACACTCCATACATATATATGGGGAGGTAAAAGCTTCAACTCGGTTTTACAGAGAAAACTGCAGGAAATTCAAAGCGACACTAGGAAACATACTGAGAAACCAGAGTAAGAATTTCTCCTGCAAACCGTTCCATTTGTGCTAGATGAACGAATGTCTCCCCACATGCTAAGTTCTGAGAGATAAGTGTGTGTGAAAGCCGTCCTTCACCTAGCTTGTTGGGAACACAAAGTTTCATTCAGTTGCAAACTCCACTCCATACCTATATATTGGGAGATACTAGCTCCAACAATGTTTTACAGTGAAATTGCAGGAAATAAACTTCGACACTAGGAAACACACTGAGATACCAGAGTAAAAGTTTCTCCTACAATCCGTTCCCTTTGTTCTAAAAGAACGAACGTCTCTCCAAGTGCTCATTTCTGAGACATAAGTTTGTGTGAAAGCTGTTCTTCAACTAGCTTGTTGGGAACAAAAATTGCTTTTAATTTGTAAGCTTAAATCCTTACATATATATGGGGAGGTACAATCTCCAACTCAGTTTTACAGAGAAAACTTCAGGAACTTCAAACCGGCACTAGGAAAAACACTGAGAAACCATAATAAGTGTTTCTCCTGCGACCCGTTCCCTTTGTGCTAGATGAACGAACGTCTATCCAAATGCTCAGTTCTGAGAGTTAAGTGTGTGTGAAAGCCGTCCTTCACCTAAGTTGCTGGGAACATAAAGTTTCTTTTCAGTTGCCATCTACACTTCATAAATATATATGGGGAGGTACTAGGTCCAAATCTGTTTTACAGTGAAAACTGCTGGAAATTCAACCTGGCACTAGGAAAATTACTGTGAAACAAATGTAAGACTTTCACCTGCAAACCCTTTCCTTTGTGCTAGATGAACGAACGTCTCTCCACATGCTCACTTCTGAGAGATAAGTGTGTGTGAAAGTCTACCTTCACCTAGCTTGTTGGGAACACAAAATTTCTTTTCACTTGCAAACTACACTCCATATATTTATATGCGTTGGTAATAACTCCAACTCGGTTTTAAAGTGAAAACTGCAGGAACTTCAAACCGGCACTAGGAAACAGACTGAGAAACCAGAGTAATAGTTTCTCCTGCAACCCGTTCAATTCGTAATAGATGAACGAACGTCTCTCCACATGCTCAGTTCTGAGAGATAAGTGTGTGTGAAAGCCGTCCTTCACCTAGCTTGTTGGGAACACAAAGTTTCTTTTCAGTTGCAAACTACTCTCTATACATATATATGGGGATGTATTAGCTCCAACTCGATTTTAAAATGAAAATTGGAACAACTTCAAACCGGCACTAGGAAACAGACTGAGAAACCAGGGACAAAGTTTGTCCTACAATCCGTTTTATTTGTTCTAGAAGAACGAATGTCTCTCCATATGACCTGTTCTGAGAGTAATAGTGTGTGAAAGGCATCCTTCACCTAACTTGTTGGGAAAACAAATTTTCTTTTAAGTTGCAAACTACACTCCATACTTATATATGGGGATGTATTAGATCCAGCTCTCTTTTACAGTGAAAACTGCAGGAACTTCAAACCGGCACTGGGAAACAGACTGAGAAAGCATAATAAGTGTTTCTCCTGCGAACCGTTCCCTTTGTGCTAGATAAACGAACGTCTCTCCAAATGCTCAGTTCTTAGTGTTAAGTGTGTGTGAAAGCCGTCCTTCACCTAAGATGTTGGGAACATAAACTTTCTTTTCAGTTGCCATCTACACTTCATAAATATATATGGGGACGTACTAGCTCCAAATCGGTTTTACAGTGGAAACTGCTGGAAATTCAACCTGGCTCTAGGAAAATTACTTTGAAATAATGTAAGACTTTAACCTGCAAACCGTTTCCTTTGTGCTAGATGAACGAACGTCTCTCCACATGCTCATTTCTGAGAGATAAGGATGTGTGAAAGCCGTCCTTCAAATAGCTTGTTGGGAACACAAAGTTTCTTTTCAGTTGCAAACTACATTCCATACCTATATATGGGGAGGTACTAGCTCCAACACTGGTTGACAGTGAAAACTGCAGGAACTACAAATCGGTACTAGGAATCAGACTGAGAAACCAGAGTAAAGTTTCTCCTGCAAACTTTTCCCTTTGTGCTAGATGAACGAACGTCTCTCCACATGCTCACTTCTCAGAGATAAGTGTGTGTGAAAGTCGTCCTTCACCTAGCTTGTTGGGAACACAAAATTTCTTTTCACTTGCAAACTACACTCCATATATTTATATGCGTTGGTAATAACTCCAACTCTGTTTTAAAGTGAAAACTGCAGGAACTTCAAACCGGCACTAGGAAACAGACTGAGAAACCAGAGTAAAAGTATCACCTGCAACCCGTTCAATTTGTACTAGATGAACGAAAGTCTCTCCACATGCTCAGTTCTGAGAGATAATTTTGTGTGAAAGCCGTCCTTCACCTAGCTTGTTGGGAACATAAAGATTCTTCTCAGTTGCAAACTACATTCCATACATATATATGGGGATGTATTAGATCCAACTCTGTTTTACATTGAAAACTGCAGGAACTTCACACCAGCACTAGGAAACATACTGAGAAACCAGAGATAGAATTTCTCCTGCCAACCGTTCCATTTGTGCTAGATGAACGAATGTCTCTCCACATGCTAAGGTCTGAGATATAAGTGTGTGTGAAAGCCGTCCTTCACCTAGCTTGTTGGGAACACAAAGTTTCTTTTCAGTTGCAAACTACACTCCATACCTATATATTGGGACGTACTAGCTACTACATATTTTACAGTGAAAACTGCAGGAACTACAAATCGGCCCTAGGATGCAAACTGAGAAACCAGAGAAAAAGTTTCTCCTGCAACCTTTTCCCTTGGTTCTAGATGAACACATGTCTCTCCACGTGCTCAATTTTGCGATATAAGTGTGTGTGAAAGCCGTCCTTCACCTAGCTTGTAGGGAACACAAAGTTTCATTCAGTTGCAAACTCCACTCCATACCTATATAATGGGAGGTACTAGATCCAACAATGTTTTACAGTGAAACTGCAGGAAATACAATTCGACACTAGGAAACATACTGAGATACCAGAGTAAAAGTTTCTCCTGCAACCCGTTCCCTTTGTTCTAAATGAACGAACGTCTCTCCAAGTGCTCAGTTCTGAGACATAAGTGTGTGTGAAAGCCGTTCTTCACCTAGCTTGTTGGGAACAAAATGTTACTTTACCTTTGTAAGCTACAATCCTTACATATATATGGGGAGGTACTATCTCCAACTCGGTTTTACAGAGAAAACTTCAGGAACTTCAAACCGGCACTAGGAAACACACTGAGAAAGCATAATAAGTGTTTCCCCTGCGACCCGTTCCCTTTGTGCTAGATGAACGAACGTCTCTCCACAGGCTCAGTTCTGAGAGATAAGTGTGTGTGAAAGCCGTCTTTCACCTAGCTTGTTGGGAACACAAAGTTTCTTTTCAGATGCAAACAACACTCCATACATATTTATGGGATGGTATTAGCTCCAAATCTCTTTTACAGAAAAAACTGCAGGAAATTCAAAGCAACACTAGGAAACAGAATGAGAAACCACAGTAAGTGTTTCACCTGCAACCCGTTCCATATTTGCTAGAAGAACGAACCTCTCTCCATATGCTCAGTTCAGGCAGTAAGAGTGTGTGAAAGCCATCCTTCACCTAGCTTGTTGGGAAAACAAATTTTCTTTTCAGTTGCAATCTACACTCCATATATATATTTGGGGATGTATTAGCGCCAACTCGATTTTACATTGAAAACTGCAGGAACTTCAAACCGGCACTAGGAATCAGACGGAGAATCCAGTGTAATAGTTTCTCCTGAAATCCGTTTCTTTTGTGCTAGATGAACGAACGTCTCTCCACATGCTCAATTCTGAGAGATAAGTTTTTGTGAAAGCCGTCCTTCACCTAGCTTGTTGGGAACACAAAATTTCTTTTCACTTGCAAACTACACTCCATATATTTATATGCGTTGGTAATAACTCCAACTCGGTTTTAAAGTGAAAACTGCAGGAACTTCAATCTGGCACTAGGAAACAGACTGAGAAACCAGAGTAAATTTTCTCCTGCAACCAGTTCAATTTGTACTAGATGAACGAAAGTCTCTCCACAGGCTCAGTTCTGAGAGATAATTTTGTGTGAAAGCCGTCCTTCACCTAGCTTTTGGGAACATAAAGTTTCTTCTCAGTTGCAAACTACATTCCATACATATATATGGGGAGGTACTAGCTCCAACTCGGTTTTACAGTGAAAACTGCTGGAAGTTCTACCTGGCACTAGAAAAAAGACTGAGAAACCAGATTAAGTGTTTCATCTGCAACCCGTTCTTTTTGTGCTAGATGAACGAACGTCTCCACATGCTCAGTTCAGAGAGATATATGTGTTAAAGCCATCATTCACCTAGCTTGTTGGGAACACATAGATTCTTTTCAGATGCAAATTACAATCCATACATATATATGGGGAGGTACTAGCTTCAACTCGGTTTTACAGTGAAAACTGCTGGAAGTTCAACCTGGCACTAGGAAAAATACTGAGAAACCAGAGTAAGTGTTTCACCTGGAAACCATTCCCTTTGCGCTAGATGCACGAACGTCTCTCAACATGCTCAGTTCTGACAGAAAATTGTATGTGAATGCCGTCCTTCACCTAGCTTGTTGGGAACACAAAGTTTCTTTTCAGTTGCAAACTACACTCCATACCTATATATGCGGAGGTACTAGCTCCAAAACTGTTTTACAATACAAACTGCAGGAACTACAAATCGGCCCTAGGAAACAAACTGAGAAACCAGAGTAAATGTTTCTCCTGCAACCTGTTCCCTTTCGGCTAGATGAAGGGACATCTATCCCCGTGCTCTTTTCTGAGAGATAAGTGTGTGTGAAAGCCGAGCTTCACCAATCTTGTTGTGAACACAAAGTTTCTTTTCAGTTGCCAAGTACACTCCATACATATATATGGGGAGGTAAAAGCTTCAACTCGGTTTTACAGAGAAAACTGCAGGAACTTCAAAGCGACACTAGGAAACATACTGAGAAACCAGAGTAAGAATTTCTCCTGCAAACCGTTCCATTTGTGCTAGATGAACGAATGTCTCCCCATATGCTAAGTTCTGAGAGATAAGTGGGTGTGAAAGCCGTCCTTCACCTAGCTTGTTGGGAACACAAAGTTCCATTCAGTTGCAAACTCCACTCCATACTTATATATTGGGAGGTACTAGCTCCAATAATGTTTTACAGTGAAATTGCAGGAAATAAACTTCGACACTAGGAAACACACTGAGATACCAGAGTAAAAGTTTCTCCTACAATCCGTTCCCTTTGTTCTAAAAGAACGAACGTCTCTCCAAGTGCTCAGTTCTGAGACATAAGTGTGTGTGAAAGCCGTCCTTCACCTAACTTGTTGGGAAAACATATTTTCTTTTAAGTTGCAAACTACACTCCATACTTATATATGGGGATGTATTAGATCCAGCTCTCTTTTACAGTGAAAACTGCAGGAACTTCAAACCGGCACTAGGAAACAGACTGAGAAACCATAATAAGTGTTTCTCCTGCGACCCGTTCCTTTTGTGCTAGATAAACGAACGTCTCTCCAAATGCTCAGTTCTTAGAGTTAAGTCTGTGTGAAAGCCGTCCTTCACCTAAGATGTTGGGAACATAAAGTTTCTTTTCAGTTGCCATCTACACTTCATAAATATATATGGGGACGTACTAGCTCCAAATCGGTTTTACAGTGGAAACTGCTGGAAATTCAACCTGGCTCTAGGAAAATTACTTTGAAATAATGTAAGACTTTAACCTGCAAACCGTTTCCTTTGTGCTAGATGAACGAACGTCTCTCCACATGCTCAATTCTGAGAGATAAGGATGTGTGAAAGCCGTCCTTCAAATAGCTTGTTGGGAACACAAAGTTTCTTTTCAGTTGCAAACTACATTCCATACCTATATATGGGGAGGTACTAGCTCCAACACTGGTTGACAGTGAAAACTGCAGGAACTACAAATCGGTACTAGGAATCAGACTGAGAAACCAGAGTAAAGTTTCTCCTGCAAACTTTTCCCTTTGTGCTAGATGAACGAACGTCTCTCCACATGCTCACTTCTCAGAGATAAATGTGTGTGAAAGTCGTCCTTCACCTAGCTTGTTGGGAACACAAAATTTCTTTTCACTTGCAAACTACACTCCATATATTTATATGCGTTGGTAATAACTCCAACTCTGTTTTAAAGTGAAAACTGCAGGAACTTCAAACCGGCACTAGGAAACAGACTGAGAAACCAGAGTAAAAGTATCACCTGCAACCCGTTCAATTTGTACTAGATGAACGAAAGTCTCTCCACATGCTCAGTTCTGAGAGATAATTTTGTGTGAAAGCCGTCCTTCACCTAGCTTGTTGGGAACATAAAGATTCTTCTCAGTTGCAAACTACATTCCATACATATATATGGGGATGTATTAGATCCAACCCTGTTTTACATTGAAAACTGCAGGAACTTCACACCAGCACTAGGAAACATACTGAGAAACCAGAGTTAGAATTTCTCCTGCCAACCGTTCCATTTGTGCTAGATGAACGAATGTCTCTCCACATGCTAAGGTCTGAGAGATAAGTGTGTGTGAAAGCCGTCCTTCACCAAGCTTGTTGGGAACACAAATTTTCTTTCCAGTTGCAAACTACACTCCAAACATATATATAGGTATGTATTAGCTCCAACTCGGTTTTACAGTGAAAACTGCAGGAAGATCAAACCGGCCCATGGAAACAGGCTGTGAAACCAGAGTAAGAGTTTCCCCTGCAACCCGTTCCATTTTTGCTACATCAACGAACGTCCCTCTACGTGCCAAGTTCTGAGAGATTATTGTGTTTGAAAGCGGTCCTTCACCAAGTTTGTTGGTAAAATAAATTTTCTTTTCAGTTTCAACTTAAACTCCATATATATATTTGAGAATGTATTAGATCCAACTCGGTATTACCGTGAAAACTGCAGGAAATTCTAACCGTCACTAAGAAACAGACTGAGAAAACAGTGTAAGTGTTTCTCCTGCAAACCGTTCCCTTTGTGCTAGATGAACGAACGCCTCTGCACATGCTCAGTTTTGAGAGATATGTCTGTGTGAAAGCCATCCTTCACCGAGCTTGTTGGGAACACAAAGTTTCTTTTCAGTTGCAAACTACACTCCATACCTATATATTGGGACGTACTAGCTACTACATATTTTACAGTGAAAACTGCAGGAACTACAAATCTGTACTAGGAAACAGACTGAGAAACCAGAGTAAAAATTTCTCCTGCATCCTGTTCCTTTTGTGCTAGATGAATGAACGCCTCTCCACATGCTCAGTTCTGAGAGATAAGTGTGTGTGAAAGCCGTCCTTCACCTAGCTTGTTGGGAACACAATGTTTCTTTTCATTTGCAAAGTACACTCCATACATATGTATGGGGAGGTACAAGCTTCAACTCGGTTTTACAGAGAAAACTGCAGGAAATTGAAAGCGACACTAGGAAACAGACTGAGAAACCAGAGTAAGAATTTCTCCTGCAAACCGTTCCATTTGTGCTAGATGAACGAATGTCTCTCAACATGCTCAGTTCTGAGAGATAAGTGTGTGTGAAAGCCGTCCTTCACCTAGCTTGTTGGGAACACTATGTTTCATTCAGTTGCAAACTCCACTCCATACCTATATATTGGGAGGTACTAACTCCAACAATGTTTTACCGTGAAATTGCAGGAAATAAAATTCGACACTAGGAAACACACTGAGATACCAGAGTAAAAGTTTCTCCTGCAACCCGTTCCCTTTGTTCTAAAAGAACGAACGTATCTCCGAGTGCTCAATTCTGAGACATAAGTGTGTGTGAAAGCTGTTCTTCAACTAGCTTGTTGGGAACAAAAATTGCTTTTAATTTGTAAGCTTAAATCCTTACATATATATGGGGAGGTACAATCTCCAACTCGGTTTTAAAGAGAAAACTGCAGGAACTTCAAACCGGCACTAGGAAACAGACTGAGAAACCATAATAAGTGTTTCTCCTGCGACCCGTTCCTTTTGTGCTAGATGAACGAACGTCTATTCAAATGCTCATTCCTGAGAGTTAAGTGTTTGTGAAAGCCGTCCTTCACCTAAGTTGTTGGGAACATAAAGTTTCTTTTCAATTGCCATCTACAATTCATAAATATATATGGGGAGGTACTAGGTCCAAATCTGTTTTACAGTGAAAACTGCTGGAAATTCAACCTGGCACTAGGAAAATTACTGTGAAACAAATGTAAGACTTTCAACTGCAAACCGTTTCCTTTGTGCTAGATGAACGAACGTCTCTCCACATGCTCACTTCTGAGAGATAAGTGTGTGTGAAAGTCTACCTTCACCTAGCTTGTTGGGAACACAAAATTTCTTTTCACTTGCAAACTACACTCCATATATTTATATGCGTTGGTAATAACTCCAACTCGGTTTTAATGTGAAAACTGCAGGAACTTCAAACCGGCACTAGGAAACAGACTGAGAAACAAGAGTAAAAGTTTCTCCTGCCACCCGTTCAATTCATACTAGATGAACGAATGTCTTTCCACATGCTCAGTTCTGAGAGATAAATGTGTGTGAAAGCCGTCCTTCACCTCGGTTGTTGGGAACATAAAGTTTCTTTTCAGTTGCAAACTACACTCCATACTTATATATGGGTATGCATTAGATCCAACTCGATTTTTCAATGAAAACTGCAGGAAATTTAAACCGACACTAGGAAACAGACTGAGAAACTAGAGTAAGAGATTCTCCAGCAACCCGTTCCATTTGTGCTAGATGAACGAACGTCTGTCCACATGCTCAGTTCTGAGAGGTAATTGTGTGTGAAAGCCGTCCTTCAAATAGCTTGTTGGGAACACAAAGTTTCTTTTCAGTTGCTATCTACACTTCATAAATATATATGGGGAGGTACTATCTCTAACTCGTTTTTACAGTGAAAACTGCAGGAACTTCAAACCGGCCCTTGGAAATAGGCTGTGAAAACAGAGTAAGAGTTTCCCCTTCGACCCGTTCCATTTTTGCTAGATCAACGAACGTCCCTCTACGTGCCCAGTTCTGAGAAATAAGTGTGTTTGAAAGCCGTCCTTCACCTAGTTTGTTGGTAAAACAAATTTTCTTTTCAGTTTGAAACTAAACTCCATAAATATATTTGGGCATCTATTAGCTCCAACTCGGTTTTACAGTAGAACTGCAGGAAATTCTAACCGGCACTAGGAAACAGACTGAGAAATCAGTGTAAGTGTTTCTCCTGCAATCCTTTCCCTTTGTGCTAGATGAACGAAAGTCTCTACACATGCTCAGTTTTGAGAGATAAGTCTGTGTGAAAGCCGTCCTTCACCTAGCTTGTTGGGAACACAAAGTTACTTTTCAGTTGCAAACTACACTCCATACCTATATATTGAGACGTACTAGCTCAAAAACTTTTTACAGTGAAAACTGCAGGAAGTACAAATCGGTACTAAGAAATAGACTGAGAAACCATAGTAAAAATTTCTCCTGCAAACTTTTCCCTTTGTGTTAGATGAACGAATGTCTCTCCACGTGCTCAGTTCTGAGATATAAGTGTGTGTGAAAGCCGACTTTTACCTAGCTTTTTGGGAACACAAAGTTTATTTCAATTTGCTAACTACACTCCAAAAATATATACGGGAAGGTACTAGTTCCAACTCGGTTTTACAGTGAAATGTGCTGGAACTTCAACCTGGCACTAGGAAAAATACTGAGAAACCAGAGTAAGAGTTTCACCTGCAAACCGTTCCCTTTGTGCTAGATGAACGAACGTCTCTCCAGACGCTCATTTCTGAGAGTTAATTGTGTGTGAAAGCCGTACTTCAACTAGCTTGTTGGGAACAAACTTTCTGTTCAGGTGCAAAATACACTCCATACATATATACGAGGAGGTACTAGCTCCAACTCAGTGTAACAGTGAAAACTGCAGGAATTTCAAACCGGCACTAGAAAACACACTGAGAAACCACAGTAAGATATTCTCCTGCAACCCGTTCCTTTTGTGCTAGATGAACGAACGTCTCCACATGCTCAGTTCAGAAAGATATGTGTGTTAAAGCCATCCTTCACATAGCTTGTTGTGAACACATAGATTCTTTTCAGATGCAAACTACAATCCATACATATATATGGGGAGGTACTAGCTCCAACTCGGTTTTACAGTGAAAACTGCAGGAACTTCAAACCGGCAATATGAAACAGGCTAATAAACCAGAGTAAGAGTTTCTCCTGCAACCAATTCCCTTTGTGCTAGTTGAATGAACGTCCCTCCAAATGCTCAGTTTTGAGAGATCATGTGTGTGAAAGCCATCCTTCACCTAGCTTGTTGGGAACAAAAAGTTCCTTTTCAGTTGCAAACTACACTCCATACATTTATATGTTGAGGTACAAGCTCCAACTCGGTTTTACACTGAAAACTGCAGAAACTACAAACCTGCACTTGGAAATAGACTGAGAAACCAGAATATAGCTTTCTCCTGCAACCCCTTCCCTTTGTGCTAGATCAACGAACGTCTCTCCACATGCTCAATTCTGAGAGATAATTATGTGTGAAAACCGTCCTTCACCAAGCTTGTTGGGAACACATAGTTTCTTTTCAGTTGCAAACCACACTCCATACATATATATTGGGATGTTGTAGCTCCAAATCAGTTTTACAGTGAAAACTTCTGGAACTTCAAACAGGCACTATGAAAGAGACTGAGAAACTAGAATAAAAATTTCTCCGGCAACACGTTCCCTTTGTGCACGATGAAGGAATATCTCTCCACATTCTCAGGTCGGAGAGATTTGTGTGTGTGAAAGCCGACTTTAACCTAGTTTGTTTGGAATACAAAGTTTCTTTTCAGTTGCAAACTACACTCCATACATATATAAGGTTAGGGATTAGCTACAACTCGGTTTTACAGTGAAAACTGCAGGAACTTCATACCAGATCTAGGAAACATACTGAGAAACCAGAGTAAAATTTCTACTGCAACAAGTTCCATTTGTGCTACATGAACGAACGTCTCTCCACATGCTCAGTTCTGACAGTTAAGAGTGTGTGAAAGCCGTCCTTAACCTAGCTTGTTTGAAGCACATAGTTTCTTATCATTTGCAAACTACATCCCATACAATATATGGAGAGCTATTAGCTCCAACTCGGTATTAAAGTGAAATCTGCAGGAACTTCAAACCGGCACTAGGAAACAGACAGAGACCTGAGTAAAAGTTTCCCCTGCAGCCCGTTCCCTTTGTGCTAGATGAACGAAAGTCTCTCCACATGCTCAGATCTGAGAGATAAGTGTGTGTGAAAGCCGTCCTTCACCTAGCTTGTTGGGAACACAAAGTTTCTTTTCATTTGCAAACAACAATCCATAAATATATATGGGGAAGTAGTAGCTCCAACTCTATTTTACAGTGAAAAATGCAGGAATTTCAAACCGTTAATAGGAAAGAGACTGAGAAACTAGAATAAATATTTCTCCTGCAACACGTTCCCTTTGTGCAAGATGAACGAAAGTCTCTCCACTTGCTCAGTTCTGAAGATAATTGTGTGTTGAAGCCGAACTTCACCTAGCTTGTTTTGAACACATAGTTTCTTTTCATTTGAAAATTACACTCCATACATATATAAGGGGAGTTAATAGCTCCAACCCGGTTTTAAATGTAAAACTGCAGGAAATTCAAACCGGCACCATTAAACAGACAGAGAACAAAATTAAAAGTTTCCCCTGCAACCCGTTCCCTTTAAGCTAGATGAGGGAAAGTCTCTCCACATGCTCAGTTCTCAGAGATAAGTGTGTGTGAAAGCCTTCCTTCACCTTGCTTGTTGGGAACACAAAGTTTCTTTTCAGTTCCAAAGTACACTCCATACATATATATGGGGATGTAGTAGCTCCAACTCTGTTTTACAGGGAAAACTGCAGGAACTTCAAACCGGCACTATTAAACAGACAGAGAGTAGAATAAAAATTTCTCCTGCAAATCTTTCCCTTTTTGCTCGATGAACGAACGTCTCTCCATATGCTCAATTCTGAGAGATAATTGTGTGTGAAAGCCGACATTCACCTAGCTTGTTGGGAACACAAATTTTCTTTTCAGTTGAAAACTACACTCCATACATGAGTATGGGTTGGTAAGAACTCCAAGCCTGTTTTGCATTCTATACAGTATGGTCTTCAAACCGTCACTTAGAAACAGACTGGGAAAACAGAGTAATAATTTCTCCTGCAACCCGTTCCCTTTCTGCTAGATGAACGAACGTCTCTCCATATGCTCAGTTCTGAGAGATAATTTAGTGTGAAAGTTGTCCTTCATCTTGCATGTTGGGAACACAAAGTTTCTTTTAATTTGCAAACTACACACCATACATAGAAATGGGTAGGTGCTAGTTCCAACTCGTTTTTACAGTGAAAACTGCAGGATCTTCAATCATGCACTAGGAAACAGACTGAGAAACCAGAGTAAAACTTTCTCCTGCAACCAGTTCCCTTTGTGCTAGATGAACGAATGTCTCTCCTCATGGTCATTTCTGAGAGATAAATGTGTGTGAAAGACCTACTTCACCTAGCTCCTTTGGAACTTTATGTTTCTTTTTAGTTCCTGAAATCCCTACATTCATTTATATGGGTAGGTACTATCTGCCATTTTGATTTACAATGATATCTGCATGAACTTCAGACCGAAAGTAGGAAAAATACTGAGAAAACCGAATAATTGTTTCAACTGCAATCATTACCTTTATGCTATATGATCGAACATCTCTCCTCAAGCTCATTTCTGAGGAATAATTGTCCATGAAAGCCGCCTTTCACCTATCTTCCTGGGAACACAAATTTCTTTCCTGTTGGAAACAACACTACATATATATATTTTTGGGATGTACTAGCTCCTACTCAGTTTTGCTCTGAAAGCCTCATGAACTTCAAACCGGCAGTAGGAAACAGAATAATAAGCCATTATAAGTCTTTCTGCTGAACCCACTCCCTTTTGCTAGATGAACGAATGTCTCTCTATATGTTGAATAGTGAGTGTTAAGTGTGTGGGGAGTCTTCAATCTTCTAGGTTTTTGGGAACACATATTTTTTCCTATTGGAAACTGCCCTACATACATATATATGGGGATTACTAGCTCCAACTCAGCTTTACAGAAAAACTTCATGAAATTTACCCGGATCTAGTATAAGATACTGAGAAACCAGAGTAATTTTTTCTACTACAGTCCATTCCATTTATACTGGATGATAGAACTTCTCTTCTCATTCTCACTTCTGACAGATAAATATTTGTGCATGGCATCAGAAACCTTACTTGTTGGTAAAAGTGTTTCTTTTCAGTGGATAAATACACTACATGCATATATATGGGGAGGTATTTGCTCCAACTCGCTTTTACAGTGAAAACTGCGTGAACTTCAATGCGGCACTCTGAATCATACTGTGAGTCCAGGGTAAGTGTTTCTATTTCAACCCTTTTCCTTTTTATAGATGAACGAACTTCTCTCCACTTGCACAATTCTGAGTGTTAAGTGTGTGTGAAAGTCTTCAGTCAAATTTCTTGTTGGGAACACACAGTTTCTTATGAGTGGGTAAATTCACTACATTTGTATAAATGTGGAGATACTAGTTACAACTCGTAATTACAATGAAAACTGCATGAACTTCAACAGCACGAGGAAGCATAGTGAGAATCCAGTGTAGGTGTTTCTCCTGCAAACCATTCCCTTTATGCTAGACAAAATGAATGTCTCTCCACATTCTCAATATTCAGAACTGAATGAGTGTTGAAGCCATCCTTCACCTACCTTGTTGAAAACCCAGAGTTTCAGTCCAATGGAAATTATGTTTCTTTCATATATATAGGAACTTTCTAGCACGGACTCGGTTTTATACTGCAAACTGCTTTTATTTGAAACCGGCTTTGAAAAACATGCTGACAACTCAGAGTATCTGTTTCTGTTTATCACTTTAGCTTCAATGCTGGATGAAAAAACTCCTCTCCACAGGCTTACTTCTGACATCTGAATTTGTTTTGGAGACGACCTTCACCTAACTTCTTTGAAAACCAGAGGTTCTGTTATAGGGGAACTAAGCTACTTACGTATCTAAGGGCAGGCGCTCACTCCAACGTGGTTTTCCACACTAAATCCCTTTTACATTGAAAACGGCGTTAGGAAACATGGTGAAATCTTAGAGAATGTGTGTCTGTAATACCTCTGCATTTTATTCTGCATAAAGGAACTCCTCTCAACATGCTCAATTTTCATAACTCTATGAGTTTGGAAGCTGTAATTCACCTAGCTTGTTGGAAACCCAGAGTTTCAGTCCAAGGTAAACTAAGCTGCTTCCATATATATCGGGATGTAATAGTACAAACTCAATTTTAAACTGCAAATCGCCTTTACTTGAAATCGGCTTTGAGAAACATGCTAAGAAATAAGAGTAATTATTTCTGTATGTCCCTTAACCTTCAATGCTGGATGAAAGAACGCCTCTCCACAAGCTCAATTCTGACATCTGAGTTTGCGTTGGAGCCGTCCTTCAGCTATCTTGTTGGAAATCCAGAGTTTCTGATATAGGGGAACTACGCTACTTACATATATAAGGGGAGACACTCGCTCCAACGTGGTTTTCCACAGCAAACTGGTTTTACATTGAAAAAGGCGTTAGGAAACATGCTTAGAAATCAGAGAATTTGTGTCTAGAATACCTCTGCCTTTTATGCTGCATGAAGGAACGCCTCTCAACATGCTCAATTATCAGATCTGTACGAGTGTGAAAGCCGTTCTTCACCTAGCTTTTTGGAAACCCAGTGTTTCAGTCCAAGGTAAACTACGCAGCTTTCCAATATATGGGGATGTACTAGCACGAACTCGATTTTTCACTGCAATCGGCTTTTACTTGAAACGGGCTTTGAGAAACATGCTGAGAAATCAGTGTACTTGTTTCTGTATATAACTTAACCTTCAAGGCTGGATGAAAGAAGCCTCTCCACAAGCTCACTTTTGACATCTGAATTTCTCTTGGAGCCGTCCTTCACCTAACTTGTTGGAACCCCAGAGTTTCTTGTATAGGGGAACTACACTACTTATATATGTAAGGGGAGGCTCTCGCTCCAACTTCGTTTTCCAGATCAAACCGCTTTTACATTGAAACTGGCGTAAGAAACATGCTCAGAAATCAGAGAATGTGTGTCTAGAAGTCCCTTTGCCTTTTATGCTGGATGAAGGAACGCCTCTCCACATGCTCAATTTTCAGGAATATAGGAGTGTGGAAGCCACCTTTCACCTAGCTTGTTGGAAACCCAGATTTTCAGTCCAAGGTAAACTTCGCTGCTTTCATATATATGGGGACGTACTAGCACGAACTCAGTTTTTCACTGAAAACCGCTTTTACTTGAAACCGGGTTTAAGAAACATACTGAGAAATCAGAGAACGTGTTTGTACATTTCACTGTGCTTTTTATGTTTACTGTGAAACGCTGGTTTGAAAGAAAAATCACTTTGCTTTGGTAAACTGCTTTGAATCGACTTCCTCAGCTTTGATATGTAAATTGGGTAGTTCCCGTTTTCCAGAAGCTCTGGTTTTCCAGCATGTTAGGAGAAGGACGTCTCCAACACAAATTCAAATGTCAGAAGTGATCTTGTGGAAAGGCGTTCTTTCATCCAGCATTGAAGGTTAAGTGACATACAGAAATACTTACTCTGAATTCTCAGCATGTTTCCTAATGCCAGTTTCTAAGGAAGAGCGGTTTGCTGTGGAAAACCGCTTTGGAGCGAGAGCCTCTGCTTAGATATGTAAGCAGCGTAGTTCCCCTAGACCAGAAACCCTTGTTCTCGAAGAATTTATGTGAAGAATGGCTCCAACTCACATTTAGATGTCAGAAGTGAGCATGTTGCGAGGCGTTCCTTCTTCCACCATTGAAGGTTAAGTGACATACTGAAACACTCATTCTGATTTCTTAGCATGTTTCTGAAATCCGTTTCAAGTAAAAACGTCTTGCAGTGGAAATGAGAGTTGATGCTAGTTCATTCGCATATATATGAAAGCAGCGTTGTTTCCCTAGTCCAGAAACTGTTGGTTCCCAATGAGCTAGGTGAAGGACGGCTTCCATACATATACAGATTTGAAAATAGAGCATGTGTAGAGGCCTTATTTCACCCAGCATAAAAGGCAGAGTGACATGTAGAAACACATTCTCTGATTTCTCAGCATGTTTACTAACGCCGATTTAAAAGTAAAAGCTGTTTGTGTGGAAAACTGCATTGGAGCGAGTGCCTCCCCTTAGATATGTAAGCAGCGTAGTACCCCTAGACCAGAAACTCTTGTTTTCCAACATTTTAAGTGAAGGACGTCTCCAGCACTCATCCAGCTGTCATAAGTGAGCATGTGGAGAGGCGTTCTTTCATCCTGCATTGAAGGTTAAGTGACATACTGAAACACTATCTCTGATTTCTCAGCATGTTTCTCAAAGCCGGTTTCAAGTAAAGCGGTTTGCAGTGGAAATGCGAGTTGGTGCTAGGACGTCCCCAAATATAAGAAAGCAGCATAGTTCCCCTAGTCCTGAAACTATGGTTCCCAACAAATAGGTGAAAGACGGCTTCCATACATATACAGATTTGAAAATAGAGCATTTGGAGTGGCGTTCTTTCATCCATCATAAAAGGCAGAGTGACATGTAGAAACACATTCTCTGATTTCTCAGCGTGTTTACTAACGCTGGTTTCAAAGTAAAAGTGGTTTGCTTAGGAAAACCGCGTTGGAGCGACTGCCTCCGGTTAGATATGTAAGTAGCGTAGTTCCCCTAGACCAGAAACTCTGGGTTTCCAACAAGTAAGGTGAAGGACACCTCCAACACACATTCAAATGTCAGAAGTTATCATGTAGAGAGGCGTTCTTTCGTCCAGCATTGATGGTTAAGTGACATACAGAAACACTTACTCTGATTTCTCAGTGTGTTTTTCAGAGCCGGTTGCAAGTAAACACGGTTTGCAGTGAAAAACCGTTTCGGTACTAGTGCATCCCCATAGATATGTATGTAGCGTAGTTTCCCTACCCCAGAAATTGTGGGTTCCCAATTAGCTACTTGAAGGACAGCTTCCAAACTCATAAATTATCTAAAAATTGAGCATGTGCTGTGGAGTTCTTTCATACAGCATAAAAGGTGGAGTGACATATAGAAACACGAACTCTGATTTCTCAGCATGATTCTGAAAGCCGGTTTCAAGTAAAAGCTCTTTGGAACGGAAAAGCCAACTGGAGCTTGTGCCTCACCTTATACAAGTAAGTACCGTAATTCCCCGAGGCCAGAAACTGGGTTCTCAAAAACCTAGGTGAAAGTTGGCTTCCACTCACATCTGTTTCCAAAATGGAACAAGTGTAGAAGAATTCCTTTATCTCACCTAAACAGCAAGGCTAAATCTCAAGCACTTACCATGATTTCTCTGCATGTTTACTTGAGTAGATTTAAAGCTAAAAGCATTTTTCGCTCAGAAACCTAGTTAGAGCTTATTCCTGCTGTTATATATGTCGGTCAGGCAGTGCCCAAACACCACAATTCTGTGTTTCCAGCAGTGTTGGTGAAGGATGGCTTCCACACACATTCGGTTTTCTCTCCTCCTCACTCATCTGCATAGACATCAATGCAGGTTGTGTATTGTGGAAGCCAAGGAAATTTTTTTTCATTTAGGATCAGCCTCGGAGAAAACTGAGACCTGCTTCTGCTTCTTTTCCCTGCTAGATTTCCTCTTGGTGCATTACCAATCCTCAAGAGTGAGTTCCTTTAACCAAGTATTTATTTCAAAAAAATGAGCAGGTTTCCATAGGGCCATTACTTCTTTTATATTCTTGCTTTTTAATACCTCTCTTCCATCTCTTTATCTCCAGGTGTCTTATTTCTATGTCCTTTGGTTTGGGCTGATGGCTAATCAGCATTAGTGTAGAAATTGTTGCTTGATATTACTGATCTACATTCTTTCCATGGATATTTGATTTATCATTGGATTTTAGGGAAGATAGTTTCTTTAAAAAAATTCTGGTAAGTAACTTGTGGGGGACTCTGATTCCGTTGGTGTAGAACTATAATGCTTAATTTCTGAATAAGTGATACTTTCACAGAGCTCAAAATTCCAAAGGTTTGAGTGCCACCACTGTCCCGAAGCCTTTTATACTTTTCTTTGGGGGCACTCAGAACTGAGTGTGTGTGTGTGTGTGTGTGTGTGTGTGTGTCCTTCTGGACTTAGTTTAGCCTAAAATGAGCAAAGGCAAGTACCCCCCATTTTACACAATCAACAGACGACTTTCACAATTTGATAACTTTTAAAAATATATGAACTGTAATGTAGAATATTACAAGAGGCAGTGACCTTCAGGACTGTCAGCAATGGAGGCAGAACAGTTGGAGGGACAGCAGGTGCTCGTGCTCAGTGGCTGAAGCCACACAACATCCACGGCCACCTCTGGTTAATCTTATAGAGTCGGTGCTGTCTGCAGGCTTTCAGGGCTGTGCCCACCTCCCCACCAAACATATATATTAGGAAAAGTGGTGAGCCTCAGTATGAGAAACAATAAAGAATTAGTAGGGGGAATTGAGTTTATTGTTTTTAAAAGAAAAATTAGCATCCAGGTAGTTTAATTTCAGCTCCTAATAGACTAATGTGTTGACATTCACAAGGATGCGTAAACACCTGCAAGGTCATGGGGCAGGACCGGAGACTCTGAAGCAGCAATCACCACACACAACTTCCACTGCTGTCCTTGACAGCCTTATAGAATTACTTGATTAAGAAAAGGCCATAGATGTTAAATATCATCATTTTGAGAAACCAGTTCTTTTGAAATCTTATATACTAATGTAACTGAATTGGATAAAGAAATGCTAAATGTGTAATAAAGTATCCAAAGAGGTAATGATTACTGAAAACACCACAAATTGAAGAGGACCACAGCATAATGTGCATATATATTTTAATGATCTGGAAGAATCAGCTCAGCAGTGTATTCGAGACATCTAGTGATGATGTCAAAAGTGGGTGTCCTTGGATAGTTTTTGTGAATGTTAGAGTGAAGTCAGGGTCAGGTACACAAATTTAGTTTAAAAACAAAAGGTGAAACAGATTTCTTTTCAAAAATCTATTGTGTCTTGTTAGAAATCATCAAATCCAGGGTCAAGGGAAGGAAAAAAACCTAGTGACCACGTGACTGTTTCAGGAGCTGGTAGTAAAATGACAGTGGACAATTATGTAAATTAGATATGATCTTGATGTCCAACTGACCCAAAGATTTTTAGTCCATGTGCCAAAAATATATCAAGGAATAAATAGTGATCTATGTTTTATCAGCTCTGTTATCCCCCCTTCAAGCCTGCATTCTGATTGGGAAACTAAGAACTTCTACTGCAGGGAGGGGGATTTTCAAAAATGGAGTTTCCCCCAACCGAGAAAATAAAGAAAATGTAGCCATACTCTGTAGAGACACAGGGAGATCTTTTGAGCCAGATGACACTTGCTTTACTGTCAACTAGTGGAGGTGCAGATTTTTGATGACTTGGGTAGCACGTTGCTGCCTTTCTCAAGGTATTGCCCAAGGCTTTTGAGAAGCGATGAAGTGGGGCCAAGGAATTAGCCTCCGAATGCCCTTTGCCATGGATGTTGTCTCTATTCCCCACTTTTAAGCTTTAGCTTAGACAAGTTGCCGTGTCTTGCCAAGTGAGCTACAGACAGTAAGTACATCTTGAAGCACACGGCTCTTTCCTCCTCACTGCAGCAAAGAACCTCTGCATTGGAGCATCCTGAGATGTCATCGATGGTCATTTTTCATGTTAGGAATCAGTAAGGATGCTATGTCCACATGGATGAGGAGGGTAAGATTTCAGTCTCTAAAGTGGCAATGATGGGTTGACCTTTTCACTTAAAGAGTCACACATCAACAAATGCGTGTCTGTTCTGGACCAAGAAGAAACAAGTGTTTGAAAAAGAATAGCTTGAAAGGTCAGTGGGACATGTCAGGCTTCATGTCCTCAAGTTCGGGTATCCAACATGTTTTTCCTATCCTGAGTGATGCTGACAATTTGCCGTGCTCTGTGCCTCATGTATACCAAAGGCTTTCATAAATAAAATATCTAGAAATTGTAACATTCTTGATATGTGTTAAACCGGGGGAGGTGAAGGATTTAAAATTAGTCCCTAATGTGCATTGATTTTTTTAAAGACATCAATTTTATAGATACTTTTGAAGAATTAAAGTGACAGAAAATTACAAAGCACCTTTTCCTTCTGGTAAGAAAGGGTTCTGTATTCCTTTATTGATGAATCTTAACATAGAATCAGTACTAATATTGGTTGTATTGTACTTAGTGTTTACAGAGTGATTCACAGATATTCTTCTATTTCATCTGTGCAATGACCTCTGGAAGATAAGATTTCCTAGTTATGCTTTTTAATGTCTATTTTTAACTCTGTCTAAAAGCAGATTGATTGAGCCCCATTTGCTCAATTTAGAAGGCTGGACTGATTAATTGTGTCAGAACATTCCAGGAGGCAGAGGAAAGGAAGAGACAGGGGTTCTACATGATGGAAGCTGCTCCTGAAATGATTTGACCAGCAGTCTTATCCATTTTCCCCAAGGCTGGAAACAAAACATAACCCAAGACAAGGAAAACAGGGAGCCCATGTGACTCCAGCCTTGGCACATAGAGTCACGGCTGTCCTTTTGTGCCTCGGAGAGGAGGATGATTTGGGTCTCTGTTCTACAAACTCTGTTTTGCTTTATCTCCACAGTGTCTTGTTTTACTGGCATATGCTGAAACTTGATTTACATTTCATAGCATTAAAACAAAAATCAAGATTTCTTTATCATTTATTAACTATTTGGTAAATAGTTTTTGGTGAATATTTAACTTTAATAGGTCTTACCATGGCAATGCACAACACCTAGTTCCCCAGATAACAGCAGTGGCTTAAACATGCTAAAATTGTATTTCCCTCTTACATAAAGAAGTCAAGCAATCGGTAGCCCAGGGCTGGTTTACAAGATGGCCCCTGGGTCAGAGAACAAGATGCCTGTTATCTTCAGCCCAGCAACATGATGGCCCAAAGTGGCTGCCTGAGGGTCAACCATCAGGTCCATATTCAGGCAGCAGAGAGGAGGGAAGAAAGGTGCTTCAGTTCCCTTTTGGGATGGTTCTGTAAAGTCCCAGGTAGCTTTCCTGCTTTTATCTTGCTTTAGACAGAGGGCTGAGAGACAGCTTGCTATAAGGTAAGCTCAACTCAGGACCAGCCTTCTCTCTCGAGGGGAGGGGAGGGAGTGGGCGGGGAGGAACCGATCATCCTGCACATGGTGTAAGACACCACGATGAGCCGCCGGGGGCCTCTGCAGTCCGCCCATTGCTTTAGGCTGCACTGAGCGGTTGGTAACGGTTGAGATTTTCACGTAGAGGTGTGTGTATGCTTGAACAATTGCTCGGTTCATTTAAACTAGTGGCTACCAGAGCATGTTGGAGAACACATTTGTTCTCACCTTCTAGCCAGTGACCCTCCCGCCAGGTTTCTTTCCTGCTGTTCATTTCCACGTTATTTTCCAAGACTTCCAGAGGAAATGTAAGCAGCCTGATGCTCAAATGCTTTTCTGTGTGATTCCCCCCTTGTTCTTTGAAGGAACAACAAATTTCCTAGAGAAGAGTGGACAAAATTTCAACCCTCCATTTCTTTAAAGCTCTGAGATTTGGTATTAGAAAATAGAAGAAATTTCCGGAAACACCGTTAAGAAACATTCTTTCTTTCAAATGTGATTTGGAACAGCAAAGGACAATATATTTTATAGAACAATTTTTAAGACAACTGAATTGGCAGTAAGTTCACTTGGAAGAAACTTCCAACAAGTCTTTATATTTCTCCTGGAAATTCATTGGCTCTTCGTGTAAATTATTAATAATTAATATAAGCTTTCTATTCTTTCTCTTCCTGTAGTTGTAGAGTTAACGTGAAAATAGCTTATTGTGTCACTGAGAAAGCCTCCTTGCCAGCCTTCTAGTTAAACAGCTTGTGTGCGTTTCAGTGGCAGGTGTGCTAAATAGTAGTTTTCAGGCACTTGGGGGATGCCCATCACACCAGCACTGTGGGAGCCTATTTCTCACCCACGACCAGGTGAGACCCTCCTTTCCTCCGCTGCCTCGCCCAGCCCCCCGCATTCTGGTTCTTTCTCACCACCCATTTTCATCAGGTTCAGCCCAGCACAAGCAGAGAAATTCTTGGTTTCTCAAAGACCAGGATCTTATTTCTAGGCTTTCTGTTAAAGGACAGTGTATAAAATCAGGCAAATTTATGTGTCTTTTGAGGCCTCGGGATCTCTGCAATTAAAACATGAACTTGAGTTACAATACTATTCTTTTCCACTTCTGAATTTCTATAACTCCACACAATAGCTTTTTTATTAATTAGCTAAAAAATTTTTCCAGAATGTATTTTCCTAAGATTCACAAATATCTGTTACTTTATATTTAAAGATGCTATATTTAAGAAATGGAATAATTATTTACTTTTAAAAAGTAATTTAAGTCAAGAAATGTTTGATACTGAATGTTTACTATGAGTTCAAGTATGTAAGCTTAATTTTTGTGGTACTGTCGATAAACCACACAACGTGAGATTTGTGGGTTAAGTTTTATCTGGGGCAAAATGAGGACCAGAGCCCAGGTGTCAGCATCTCTGAGAACTCGGAGGAACTGCTCTGAAGTTGAGGGGGAGTTCAGCATTATATGAGATTTCATTGAAGGGGGATGTGCAGTCAAGTATACGTTAAGTCAGAGGCTGCTGCTTGTCGAGAAACAGGTGTCTCTGTTAATGATTTTAGTGCTTTTCTAGATAGGAGGAGATGCAAGAATTTGGGCTCATAAAATTTGCTGAAAATGTCTAACTATCTGAAAGATTTTCTGCCCATTTTCCCAGAGCAGAGAGCGCCCCATTCCTGATCTCCACCCTGAACTACTTTCAGAGGGTGTTCAAGGTCAGCAGCTGTAGCAGCTCATGACTTAATCAAATCAGAGGCAGATGACAAGTGCCAATTTTTAGTTGACAATATGAATATATTGTAGGAAAAAATGTTACTTTCCAACCCTACCCCTCTTTTACTTTTAGTTAGAGCTCAAACGTTAACTGTTAGATGCCTTAAGACAGATGAGGGGTGAAGGAGTCATCTCGTAAGCCGGCCAGTGCTCTATGTCAGCCTCCTTGATCACATTCAATTTTCTTTCTGTTCAAACAGCATGCATCTGATTTTATGAAGTCTGGAGCCTGTCCTGAGCACATGGGGTCTGGAGGTGGCCCTGTTCCTGGGGTCTTTGTTTATTCTGTGAATTATGGTGTGAATCTTTATGTGCCCAAGCTTCATCATAATTTCAAACTTTAAGGATTTAAATATGGGAGATGGATGCCAAGTTCTGGGAATAGATTTTCAGGATAACAGCCAGGATTGGTAAAAAGTAGGGAGAATGGATACAGCCTTTAAAAAAGAAAAGTTATTTTACAATTTCTAGCTGATAAATTAAAGTCCTGGTTGGGATTCTATCAGGAATGTTTAATTGGGAGACCTACCTCCCATTTTCATGAAATAAAATAATTTTATTATTTCTTTAGTGCCTACTGTCTAACAAATAAGTATCCCCTTTTCATATAGTTTTATCGTTTAATCTCTACAAAGATTCCCTGGAGAACACATGTGTCACAGGTGAGGGAACCAAGATCATCCAGGGTAAGTGGCTGGAAAGCAGATGGGTTGGAGGGCTTACCCTCCTTCAGGCTGAGACAGAGACACCAAGGTTTATTGACAAGCATGTAGCTGAAGTGGTTTATTTAATACTTTGCTTCCTTGATGAATTGGATCTCTTGAAATTGTTTATGTCTGGCTTATATTCCCCTCTCTCCTCTGCCTCAGGACTTCTCCTTGTAAGTAGTATGAATTCAGCCTGAGCTGATTCAGGAAAATCAGAAAATAAAAAATTAGCCCACACAAATGACTGCTTAGTCCTTGTAATTCAGTACTTCCTAAAACTCTCAGAAACGCAAGGAAGGTGTGTTACCTCGGGGACTGAGTGCATTTGAAGAGTGAGAAATGTTAAGTGTGATCTGGTAAAGGCGCAGGCTCTATAGACAAAGATCCGTGTTTGGATCCTGGCTCCATCAAGTACTGGAAACATGACCACCTAGAGCCTCAGTTTCTTCATGTGTTAAATGGGCTGATGGGGCTCACCTCCAAGTGGTCAGGTCAAAATGAGATGGTACGAGTGACTCTCAGGAAGAATGCTTGGCAAAGTGCTAGTTGCTCTTGCTGCTTTGTAATGTCCTCTTAGGTAATTCCGTTGTCCATTGGCTTGAGAATACCTCCTCATTTGATTTAAGAAAAATAGCATGCCTTAAGAATTTTAAAAATAAGGAATGAAGATTTACTGATTAATGCTGGGTGTATTTTTATAGGTCATTTATTTTAAAAAAAAGTAGGAGTTCGCTAAAGAGAATTTATTCAGTGTGCCTAGAATATGATTCAGTTAAAAATGATTTTCCTTTAAATACTTTTCAGAAATTTTCTGTGATATTTTTCTTGAAAAATACTTGAAGATTTCTGAGGAGGTTTTACATTTAGAAAAGTTTATTCTTGTAACAATTGACACATTAAATAAATGATTCATATCCCTGGACAGCATTAAGCCCTGGCTTTTTTTTTAAATATATATAATTTTGGTGGTTAGTTCTATGACATTTGATTGGGTAGAATTATCTCCCATTTCCATTTTACAGGCAGAGAAGATGAGTCATACGATACTCACTATACAAGAAAAGCAGAGGCTGATTAATTTGGGCAGAAGAGTAAAAGGGTGTGGAGGAAAAAATCCTTGACTCGCAAACTGGACGCATTCTGTGGTGCTGTGCAGCTGAAACGGATTTGATTTTGCTTCTGGGTTGTCCTAGGTTTCGGCGCATGTGCCTGGAAATGTCTCTCGGGCAAAGATGCTTATTTAAGAAGGTTGTCATTGTAAATGTTCTTAAGAGGATTAAACAAATTCCACAGCAAATAAATGAACATGTTTGGAAGGTTTTCCACCCTCATGTAATTTCCAGAAAACAGACATGTTTCACTTGCTAAACCAAACACACAAGTACAATAATGAGCCTGGCTCACATGACTGGACAGCATGGAGGGAGCCTCATCTATTGGTTTGGGTTACGCTGCAGTAACTGCACCTGAAATTTTAATTAAAATTTATTTACAGCGAGTGCTGCTTCCGTGTTTTTCTCCCCAAAGTAAGGTAGCGCCCTCCTTGCCTGGCCATTAGTCTGCAGAGCCCCGCGGCTCACACACTCCCCTGCTCATCAGGAGGCTGATGGAGCCAGTTTGCTTAGACACACTTAGCTACACTCGCAGCGGGGATCATCAGTCTCTTCTGTGTGTTGATCTCCACGTGCAGGGGAGAAAATCGACTTTTGCTGCCGACAAACGCTAATTGACTACCAGTTGTTTCAGAGGGACTATGATGTTGAAAACTGGTGTCCCATTCATTTTTATATGTTGGATGCAGACAAATTTCACGGCAACACCTGCACAGTAATTACACCCACCAGGGAGGGTGTCGGAGTTTGAATCTGTGTGTTTTAGTATTCAGATCCTGGCACTGGTCAGTTTTCAGTGTTCTCGCTGGGTTTTGGAGACTGTTTCTGGAGCGATTTCTTTGGCTTCCAATAAATTTGCAAAGCCGTCTCCTTCAGTCGATTTCTGATGAGTTCAGTTGGGAGGGGCATGTGAAATTGGGGCGGGCAGAGGGGTGCAATTAAAACTAGCCACCATCTGGTTACCTTTCATTTTTTGTGGGCCAAAAATTCTTGTCTTCTTTTCTTTTCTCCTCCATCCATCCCTTCAGGTCAGGGAGTCGTCTTCAAGAATTTCTTCCTAAAATGTAAAGTAATGATGAAGGCAGTGTGTTTCTGTGGTTGATTTCATTTGATTTGCTTTCATTGTTAAACATTTTCTGGTGAGGTTATTATGAGCTCTTAAAAGCTGGAAGAGCAGCAATACCAAGGAGAGAAGGTCAGAGAAATGAGTCAGCGGCCCCTGTGAGGTCTGGGGGACGAGGGCAGGAGGTGGGACAGAGGCAGCACCGTGGCCTCCCCTGCAGCCCTGAGGGCAATGTGCGCATGTAAAGCCAGCATCTCTTGTCACCATGTGTTCTAACAGGACTCCCACTAAAGGAATGCGAGGAGATTTGGGGGAGGCCTTACCTTTTACCCTCTTGCCAAACATCTTTAATGCTGACTGTATTTATTCAAGATGACACAGAAATCACCTGCAGAGCGTGAGGGAGCGGTGCTTGCTTCCTGTCTTGCCCGCCCCAGGCTCACTAATCAGACACCTGATTCTTGCAGGCACTGCAGTGCCCGTGGGGGGAGCTCTGCTCCTGGGGGGTCTCTGCTCCTGTGGGGGGAGCTCTGCTCCTCGGGGAGCTGGGCACGGGAGTGCGCACATTGGAGCCGGTCGCACCAGCACTGATTCCACTCCAAATGGTGAGATGAGCCCTTTGTGTAAGTAGTAGAGGTGGGATCCAGAGTCTTCCTGTGTCTAAGGAGTTCTGCAGTAAAGCCAACTTGGAGGAAAGAAAGAAAATGCCTACTGTCCCATGACTGTGTCCTAAGGGTTTAAAGCTCACTGCAGAGCACACGTGAGATCTCATCCAGTAAATACTCTGTGGTCTTGACTCTGACTTGTCATGTATTTGGCATTCTCATAATGTTATTTCTCTTAAAATATCTAAGCAATCATTTTTGTGTGATGGTTATGTGTGCGTAAGGGTCCTGAAGAAACTGTTGTGGATGGAAGTGTGGGCATCAGTGGTACCAGAAGGGCTGGTGGCCCTGGGGGCTGCCCGAGCTGCATACCATTTGTTACCAGCAGTCTTTCAGGTCGCATCTTATTCCAGAGCTCATCGGGGCTCCCATCTCTCACTACGTGTCTTGAGAGAATATTTGTTCAGAGGGGAGGGGATGGGGTGCTTCCAAGTTTGGGTTCTGGGGTTCCCTGTCTAAAGGTGGCACTGGCACAAATCATTTATTCATGGAGTAATGAAGCACCCCAGTCTCGTGGCTAATTGGGACTCCCTGTCCTTCTTCATGTTAGGAGCTGGAGGGCTTGGGTTAGGCCCCCAAACCTGTTTTTGGTGAGCTTTCAGCCCTATCACACCTCCTGTGTTGTCCCGTTTCAGTCACATGACTTTGATTTTTGCAGGTAGGTGTGAATCCTGGATAGTGCCTGAGACTTCAAGGTTTCCCCTACAGTAGGGACACTGAAGAAATTTCACCCCATAAGGTGTGTTCGGGGGCCTCGAGGACAAGTAGGGACCCACAGACAGATGTCTGGATGGGTGGCGTTCAGGCCCAAGTCTTGGAAGAACAGAGATTCCATTACTGTTTTAACAGTGAAATTGAAGGAGTAATTCTGGAAGGTCTGATGCAACTGAGATTAAAATTATTATATTTTATTGTTAGCAGGAGTGGTTTTTAACCCTTAGACCCAGTCCCCCCTATTTATAATAAATATTTTGTAACCTTTCTTTTCTGGTGCCCGGAAGTGAACGTCATAGAAAATGTAACCTAACTATAAATATGATAAACAAATAGACAGGTAGATGAAAAGTTGTGGTGCCTAAATTCTTATGGGGTATTTTATAGTTATGCTAATTAGTGACCTCTCAGGACAAAAGGCACATATAAAGGGAGTCACTTCTAATAAACTGTTTTTCCAAGCCTTATCTAACTGGGAAACAAGTGGCTTCAGAATGTTAGAGCCCCTCCCAGGCCCCCGGGGAAAACTCATTGTCAGAGTTACACTTGCTGATGGTGTCCTGTGCCAAGTGCAAGCAGATGCGTTTCGGAAGCTGCCCGGGGGCTGACTCCGGGGATTCCTTCTCCATAGCAGCTGTGAGGGAGCCTTGCCTTTCCTGACCACAACCACAGAGGCGATTTTGAATCTCTGAAAACTGCCATACCAGTGTATATCACAACCCCGACAAGATATGTTGAATAAAGTAGAAATCTTTAAGTGCCTCCTTTAGGATAGAAATAGGATATAAAATAAATCATGATTTAAAAAATTCTAGGGCCCGAATAAGTGCTACATTACACTGGCTGCATTATAAGGTTAGACAACTTCATTACCGCTTTACATACGACATCTTGTAGTTAGATTTTATTTATATTTTTTCCCTAAAGAAAAAACAATCATTTGATGAGTTCTTGTGTCAGAGGTGACGAGCAGAGAGCAAGTGTAAAACCGGGAATCGTGGTGCTGGTTAGTCTAAGACCATCTCCTTCACTGCGCAGATCATCTTTACTCATTTTACTGCACTTTTTGGAATCACATTCTCACTTGGAAAAACCCCTGTGTCAGTTGGATTTGCTAGTAAAACAATTATTTTTCTTACCTAGAACATCAGTGATGTTTTCAAGATGATAAAAAAAATTTGCCCATGGTATTTAAACAGTTGCTTGTTCCCGTAACTCATGGCTCACGGTCTCATATTTGTCACAATTGGAGAACTGTGTTTTCTTTGTGCAAATTCTCATTGCTTTGGTGACGCAGGGACACTTGTCTTTACTGGATGGAGTATGATAGTAGTTTTTTGCATTCTCTCCCTAAATCTGGAGTCCTGTGTTATGTTTTCTGTTAACTTAAAAAATAGGAATATTGTTATTTACTTAAATATCTAACCTCACACCAGTGGTGCATATCAAATTGGTCCAAATAGGAATTCCAATATTAAATGAAACAGTAATTTCACAACCCACTTTTCCAAAAATTTGGATGGATGGTTCAATTATACCAGGGACATTAGCTGTTTTAATTGAATCAATCATTGCTTTCTTCAATAAAATTTTCCATTCCATCTGCTCTTTTGGTTTATTGTTCTTCAGTGTTTCATTTGCTTTCTTTCCCCAAAATATATGATTTTAGCTTTTGTCATTGAAAACCCTTACTGGTTTTGCTACTTCATGCTGGAGAGGAAGGCTTGTGACTGTTTTATAGTCACTGGTTTCATGGTTGTATGATTGCTTAATGCCATGTTGCAGGGGTGTGGAGACCTATTGAATTGTGTACATAAAAGGTTTAGTCTACACTGAGTGCAGGGTTAGTGTTCGCAGCCCATGTCATCAGTATCATAATTAATCCATTACAATCATCCTCTATTAATCAGTGTTTTCCTTCTAACGTCTCCAGGAGAGGAAATGTAGTAATCTAAATGCAAATCTTTGCCAAACTTTCAGTCAATTCAAAACCTTTAAAGCTTTCCTGTCAATAGGACTGTGTGCCTTCTATCCCTAATTCTGCTCCTCCTGACCCAGGACACGTTCTCCACAGCTGATGATCCATGAGACACCGGATTCTTGATCCCATGGCTCTGTGTGTTCTGAGACATCTGGGGACTTCAGCAGTGTTTTAGGGGCTTTGGGTCCCACCTCTTCATAGCATTGCTGAGATGAGATCTGTGGGTTCACCCTCATTCTTGAGTGTACGGTGCATTTTTTCTAGAACCAACACACGCCACCGTGGCAGCACTGCTTTGACCACGTGCTGGGACAGCGTGTGCTTGTCAGTTCTTGGGTTTAAATTTTCTGTTCTAATTTCTATAATGGGGTATATTGACAGATACACTCCATGTAAACAGAAGCTCTGTGGGGTTTTCAGCAACTTCTAAGAACATAAATATTCCTGAAGCAGCTAATCTTCCTCCCAACAAGTGAGGAGCAAGCCGGCAAGTCCTGGGCGCCTGTGGCGGCCAAGCTGTGCAGCCCAGGCTGCTCACCGAGGAGCAAGGAGAAAATCTTAAAAACCTACTTCCATGCTGTCTTTCACAGAATCTCAGAAATGAAAGTTTTAATATCTAAAGAGGGGTGATTTTTTAAAATAAATTTTTTATTTTTTTCCTTTTTCAATTTTATCAGGTAGAATTTTTACAGTTCAACTTCACATACACATATTGCATGTAAATACATGTACAGAGTATACTGCATTTTTTAGTTTACATATATGTACTAATTATTGTTTCTAAGAACAGATTAGAGCTTTAGATTTTTAAACTTACATAGTTACCAGAGGAATAAAGCCAACTACAAAAGAATAATAAACAGAATACGGTAATCCAATCACAAAGGACAGTCAGATATGCTTACATATATTCAAGAAATCAAAACAATATTTAGTTCATTTGTGGTCTTATTATTATTGCTATTAATTTTAGATTCCCCATAAATGAAGTCATATGGCATTTTTCTTTCTCTTTCCACCCCACTTCACTTAGAATGACAGTCTTCATGTCCATCCATGTTGCTGCAAATGGCATCTTTTATGGCTGAGTAGTATTCCATTGTATATATGTATCACCTCGTCTTTATCCAGTCATGTGCTGATGGACATTTGTGTTGTTTACATGTTCCTTGTTCTATGTCCCTTCTGGCAACAATTACGGATTTTAAATATTTTCCACCTTAAAATCCTTCCTGAAGGAGATGTGGTAACTGGAATCAAAAACAGTTACAGCACAGGGTTGTTTGTGATGGGCCCTGGGGGCTTGGTAGAAAGGCTGGCAGAAAGGATTACAGATTCTGATCAAATGAGTCCTCCTCTTGTAGCCCTGCTGACCGCCTCTCTCAAGGCCTGCCCTACAAGTCTGACCAGTCCCTTCTGTGAATCCTACTGTATTGTGCACAAATTTTGTCCAATTGGTGTCACCCACTAGGGACCTTAAGTGAGGCACCCAAGCTCCTGTGTTGGTTTCTTCCATCAGCCCTTAACTTCCTTGGGAGCCAGGACTGTCTCATTGCCCCAAGGATCCCTAATGCCTAGTGAGATGCCTGATAAAGCTGGTACTTAACGAGCACATGGGTCAAATGGAAAAACCTGATCAAAAAAAGGCCCTCATTTTTCAGACATGCCTACTTGAGCACATAGGGTAAAATGACATGTCTTCTTGGATTTGCTGTCAAATACTTCAACAAAGGACAAATAAAAGAACAAAGGTCTGAATAAAGGAAATATGGAAAAGTTTGTGAATTCCTTAATCTGGGTGATGGGCTGATTGTACTATACTTACTGATGTATACTTAAGTTAGTTTATAATTTTACTGTCATTAGCTGAATAGCAAGTATTAATACGTATTAATTGAAATCCTTAGAACTGAACAAACTTACCCCACACAAAATCCTTTATATCCTAGTAGTTTGTCTTTGAGAACTCTTTTCCCACAAAGACAGGAAAAAAGGGAAAGGCAGATACGTGCAGTATTTCCATGTTGTCAAAAGACAAAAGGCCGATACAAAAGAAGAGATTGTATAAAAGATAAAGAGGCTGAAATCAATGTCTGGAAAACCTAGCTAACAATCCTAAATGGACCAAATTAACTAAACTCAGCACTGCTGCATCAAGAATGGGGCAAATAGCACCTAGTGGATTTTTTTTTAATAAATAAATAATAATCCAGTTCCTACCACAGGCAATTATGATAAGACTGAGTATAATTTCTAACACCAACTAGTGTATAAATCATAATTTCTAATTGATTAAAACTGCTTCTTCTATAAAATTTGAATCTTTTTATTCTTAAGACAGTTTTGTGGCCTATGACCTAGTGATAAAATTTTCAACTGGCTTGTATTAAAAAAGTTCACCATAGTGAGGGTTTATTACATCAAGTATTCCTTTTGGGGAAACCCATGTGCCTTGTCACTCTCTTTCATAAGATTTCCTGTGGAAAATTCAATCCTTCATTCAGGAAAAGGCTGAGCAATATATCTCATGGAAAACCTTCATAAACTGCAACACAAGAAAATGAAAATGACAGTGAGCAGCTCGTGAAGCCGGCAGACACACAGCGCATGGCTGTGTTCCCGCCTCGACTTTCTGTAACCAGCAGGGAAAATGTGCATTTCAAGAAATAGACATAAACAATTTTCAGGACCTGAGCACAAAATTTCCCTTTCAGGGTTTAGCGGGCTTCCATTTAATTCTATGAGAAATGTTTAAAACAACAGAACAACAGCTGAGATAGGGTTTAAAGTAACTTTTATGTCTTAGTGAAAATAAAGCCAACTGATAGTTATCATTTTTACTTTAATTGATCTCACTCTCTTACTTTACCTCCCCAACCTCCTCCACAAAATGATGGTGAACATTCCCTCCTGGGTCAGAAGGCTAAATAGAAAGTACCAATCAAATGGAGGTGTGCTTTGTTGTTTTATTTTTCAAAACAAACAAGTTTCATTCATGTGATTTAATAATTAACATCAGAAAAAAAGTCTACTCAATAAATGGTAGCCAACACATGTCATCATAGCTGCTCATCAGGTTTGGCCCCACGTTACACACTTTTACATGGACATGTGCCATGTGCTGTCATGGGAAACGGTGAGTGGGGACAGGGCCTCTGCTCTCACAGGGCACACAGCCTGGTGGGGGAGGTGGTGTTCAATCATTGCCCTTGTTTTTAATGTACTTACAAATTATGGGAAATGCTATTTAAAAAGAACAAAATTAGTCAATGAAAGTGAAAAATACAAGGACAGTATTTAGGCTGAGGGAAGACAGGGAACCTCTTTGAAGAGCTGACACTCCACTGAGACCCAAAGGACAACTCCGGTGCTGCAGGTGAAGGGCAGGGACACATTGATAAGGGGCTGATATCCAGAATATACCAAAATCTCTTTAAACTCAACAAGAAGGATGAACAACCTGATTAAAAAATGAGCAAAATTCCTGACACAGACCTCATCAAAGAAGAAATCTAGATGCCAAAGAAATCTATGGAAAGGTGCTCCCCAGCATCTGTCATCAAGGGGATGCAGACTGAAACAGCGAGGTACCACTGCACACCTGTCAGAACTGCCAAAATGCAGAACACTGACAGCACCGAATGCTGGTGAGGATGTGGAGCATCAGGAATTCTCATGCATTGTTGTTGGGAATGTAAAATGGCCCAGATACTTTGGAAGACGGTCTGGCAATTTTTTACAAAACTAAACGTACTCCTAACATATGATCCGGCAACTGTGCTCCTTGGTGTTTACTCGACGAAATGGAAACTTATGTCCACACACAAAACTGCATACAGATGTTAATAGCAGCTTTATTCATAATCACCAGAACTCAGAAGCAACTAAGCTGTTCTTCAGTAGGTGAATGGATTAACTGTGGTCCAGCCAGAAAATGGACTATTATTTGGTGCTAAAATGAAATGAGTTATCAAGGCATGGAAAGACATGGAGGAACCTTAAATGCATATTACTAAGGGAAAGAAGCCAATATGGGAAGGTTCCGCAACTGTCTGATTCCAACTGTATGGTGTTCTGGGAAAGGGAAAACCACAGAGACTAAAAGATCAGTGGCTGTCAGAGGCTAGAGGGGAAGGAGCAATGAATGAGGTGCAGCACGGAGCATTTTAAGGTCACTAAGACAGACTACTTTGTATGATGCTGTGACGGTGGATACATGTCATTGCACATCTGTAAAAACCCACAGAGTGCACACCACCAAGTGTAAATCCTAGTGTCAAGTCTGGGCTCTGGATGATGATGACGTGTCAGTGCAGGTTCACCGATTGTCGCAAATGCACGCTCTGATGCAGGCGTCAATAGTGAGGAGGCTGTAGGGACAAACTGCTGTTCATAAACCCAATCCAGCCCCAGACACTGCTGTTAATAAAGCTCTGTGGGTGTGTGGAATGTCCGGATGCTCTGGCGTCTGAACAGCAGAGCTGAGCAGCTGCACCAGAGATCAGGAGGTTTGCAGACCCTGAAATACTTACTCCCAAGCCCTTCACAGAAAAAGTCTGCTGAGCCCTTTTCTAAACGAATCAGGATTCACCCTGATGAGACAGGACAGCAGGGCCCAAACCAGGCATGGTTAATGGGACTGAAGCAATGTTTTAGTTCCAACACCTTTGCTGAAGTCCTGCAGATCCAGCGACAGACTGTAGCCAGGAAGCTTCTGCAGAAGGAGTCGGTAGCAGGCCTTCCCGCCAGGCTCCGTGATGCTGGGGGCCGCGCGCTGCACGGGGGCCACCCGCTTGAAGAAGGCGGACTTGCTGTGGAAGCCGATCAACTCATAGAGCTCGGAGAGGATGCTGCACTGCTGAATTCTCTCCTAGGAATGCTGAAGCACAGGGAGAAAAGCAACAAGCATCTGAACGAAACATGTAATTGAAAAAAGACCCGTAAAATATTTTCCCTTAAAACAGAGACGCAACGACACAGGAAGGAAGAGGAAGGCTGACTTCATGCACTGATGGGACCGGATGCAGAAATGCAGGGAAGCAGCGCTGTGCAGATGCTCCAGACCCACTCTGGGCCCCACCTTTCCGAGTTCCGCCTCTCCTTTTACTAGAAAGTTCCGTATTCCCTGAAACAGAGGAATCTGCTACCTAAATATGGGACACAGAGAGGGGAAAGAGGAAAAGGACGGGAAAGTAAAGGAACAACAGTTCATCTAGACCCTGGGGTTTGGGTGGGACTTTCACCAAACACACAACCTCTCAAAGCACAGAGCACACAGTGAGAGGCTGACAGAGTGACTGCGACTTCTGCTCCTTAAACACCAGCTACCTGGCAGCACACGCTGTGCCCGTTACTGAATCATTACAATCATTTCAGAAACTATTACTACCCCGGCTCACAGGCAAGGAAATCTGAATCTCGGGGAGGATTATTATCATCCTGGACAAATTCCCATGGCCCAGAAGTGTCAGAGCCTCCTGCAGACCCTGGAATAAAATGCTCCTCATCACCAAGGGCACTGAGCCTCAGGCTGAGGCCACGTCAAGTCTGCAGGGGCCCAGAGCACGAGTCTGTGGGACAGGGAGTGGTCCCACTTGAAGTGCCAGGCCAAGGCCCTCAGGAACCTATGTAATGAAACCAAATACCCAAACTCATTTCCAACGCACTTCCCTGTCCGGGAGGACTGCTCGGCACATCTGGCTTATCACCTGTGCCCAGGCTGTGCAAGGGGCCCAGACAGTGATGTGACGTCCCCATGGAAGTGGCTCAGAGACCGCTTCATCACAGGAGAGACTCTCCCGGCTTCCAACGTTAACTCTCCATTCCATTTCCAACTGGAAATTAAGTTTAGACTTGTTTTCCTCTCCAGAAACAAAGAGAGTGGTAACATCAGCGGGAAACTCAAGACTGAGGAAGAGTCTCCTGGCCATTTGGAAGGATAGGCTGGGGAGGGAACAGAGACAGGGATCAGAAAGACCCGTGTTCCAGTCCAAAGTCTGCACATCACTCGCTTTGACAGTTTCCTTATTAATACAGGTGATAAAATCTAATTATGATTGTTGGGAAAACTAAATGAAATAACGTATGCCACTAGCATAGGTGTAAAATCCTCCATGAGTGTTCCAGAAATGGACGTGACCATGGTTAGATACTGTCTGCCAAGTCTTGTGTGCTAAGTTCACATCAGCCAGCCAGAGATGTGCCAGAGAATGCCTCAACAGCGAGCAGCCTTCTCCAAGTTGGAAACTCACAGTGTCCGAAGAACAGGCAGTGGTGGATGCTTTGGGACACTCTGGAGGTAGCACTCCAGTGATGACTTTAAAAAGCTGGGGAGAATTTAGGGGACCATACAGTTCAAATACAGAAAACTCATTCCATGTCTACAAATATTCATCTCAAGCCATGATGATTCATAGAGGAAATACATATTCAAACGTACATCATTTTCCCACATAAGTGCATCAAAACAATTTGGAAAGAATGTAACTTTCTTCTCTAGATCACACAGTGGGGATTACGAGGTTTGTACTGAAAGCCCTACGTGTAAATCATCTGCAAACGTAACTGGGTCCATTATCAGTCATCATCATTCGAAGGGAAGGATGGAAAAGAACAAAGCCAAGCTAATACGCTCCGGTATTTTGTTGGGTTACGATGTCACAGAGGTGACGGACAGGTCATCAAGGAACCACTCTGCCGTGATCACGGAGCCGGAGAGCGGGATGGGCGGCCAGATGTATGGCGCAGCCATAGCTGTGCCTGCGCTTCTAGGCAGGTACCCAGTCACTTCGACAAGGTGTCAAAAGTGTATGCCCACGTCCTCATCACCTGTCATGCATTAAAGAGAAATGGAAACCTATAAAAGGCCAATAACCTCGGTGGGTACACCGTCCAAAGAGCAAAGTCACAGTTTGACAACTGGCCATCCCGGTTCCCTGGGATTCATTTTTGGAGAACCTTAAAAACCACTCCTCTGTCCTCAAGAAGTGCTGCCTACTTTTCCGATCTTTGGCTCAGGGATACACCACGTTCACGTGGACTTTAATGTCTGCACAGATTTGACTGTCTTTCTCCAGGTTCACTTGTCCATTCTGAAGAGGCCTGAGTTAAGTCCAAATTCCATAAGATCAATTCCCTCTAGTGACAACTCAACGAGTCTGCAATTACAAACCAACTGAACAGGACTGTCCTCAGCTAAAAATGTCACCCACCCTTCACTGTTTTCTTAATCTCCTCTCCTGGCTAATTGCAACAGACTAACACCACCCTCCAACAAGATCCCCAACTATGTCAAATAGAAAGTAAGATCCATAAAAGAGGAGACAACTCCATAGTCACCTCTGAATTCCTAGCATATATTAATGTCAATAAATAGAACTATGATTATGGCTTCTTTCCTTTAAAACCTTTCTGGTTATTTAAATGAGACCATGGAAGGGAGGTGTTTGGGTCCAGTATCTTGATCCAGAAAACTCTGGAGACCTTTTTCAGAATGGCTGCCCACTGATTCATTCAAAACACAACTTCTCTTTCCGGGAGGAGCTGTGATTTTCTGCCAGGAGTTTGTTGTCACTCTCATGCCAGAACAGATTTAAACTAAATACTTACATTGGATATGTTATTTTCCCCCGCTTCCAAAAAAATTGACTTTCCTTACTTCCTTGCCTTGAGGAATGCTTTTTTGCTTTTCTTTCTAATTCACTCTTTTATACAGCAGGATTCAGTATGTGCTTGGCCTTACATAAGAACAGCCATCCAACTCCCAGTGTGAGAGGCCTGGGGCTCACCTCCTGCCCTCCTGTCAAGGCAACTGAAAATCAGTTCAGGATCCAACTGGCCCCCCAGGGCTTCTAAGGCTCAAGTATCTCCCAGAATCCTTGCTTTCTGGTTTGACTTGGCTTCTGAGGATTTCCCCTCACTTTCTTGACAATTAGCTGTGCAGCTTGAAAGATGAGGAAGGAAGGTCTTATTTCTTAATCAGCATTTTAAGGAACTTATGTAATGAAGGTTTTCAAGAGTTTCTAGAACCCTCCATTGCCGAGACAGAAAACACACTAGATATTTTCTAAATCTAGCTATCATGTGCATATTTTCTTTGCTTTTGTTTTCTTAACTGCTAACGGACATTTTTAATTAAAAAATAAAATAAGGCCCCAAATAGGATAGAACATTGAAGAGGAAACAAAATTAAAGGGCAAAGACAGAAAAATGATAAGTACTCTAGAAAGTTAATAGAAAACATACACTATGGATCAGATCAGCAATTCTCAGTAACAGCTAATTGAAACCTGACCATGAGGTAAAATGTCTCTCCTGTCAGGAGACGGCCAACAGAAAACAGAATTAAATCAACAAACTAAAATTCTAAGTCTGGCGAGGTAGAGAAGTCTACCAGCTAAATGTGTTTTCTTCTGGAAAAGAGGGAGATACACAAGATCTTTTCTGTGGAGCCTGAGCCCAGGTGAGGACGGTGAAGTGAGCTCTGTAAGTACCCAATTAGCAAAGTGAGTGATGAATAAATAGACGTGAGCTTTGATGACAGAGATGATACTACTATTCACTTGTCCTGTAAGTATATCTTCACGTTCAATGATCAATACCTCAGCGTCCTCAGGGATTGAGATTATAGGAAAATGCACAGCCCGGGCCTAGACCTCCTCTATGATTGTGGCACTGCACTTAGATGTTTCAAGGGCACCTCCAACTTCACCTGCAAATAGTTGATTTCACGGTGCTCCTCCAATAGCCGTCCTGCCCAGGGCCCCTTGTAGGGAGTCAAGGTCTCTCTGCCTCTCCCAGCTCAGTCCCATCACTCATAGATGTGACTGGACCCCTCCTTCAGGGCCCAATTTCCTCAGTCAACGAGTCCCACCAACCACACCTCACCTACCAGATTCTCACTGGCACTCCCTCAGCACTAACTCTGTGCTGGGGACCACGCTGCACATTGTGCACACGTTATCTCACTGGATCTCCACAGAAGTCCTGGGAAGTCGGTATATCACTGCTTCAATTAATAAGATAAATTGTTTCACTTCCTTGAGTGTGTCATCTAAAGTGACATGGCTACTGAGCCACAAACCTGGGACTGAAAATCACTTGAAAATTGAACACTGCTACACCTCACAGCCACCCTACTCTGACTTATCACATCACCTCCTGCCGAGCCTTCTAAATGTTTCTAAGCATTCTACTAGACAAAAGTGATCTACGAGAGCACCCCTCTCCCCTACTTAAAATCTGACAATGACGTTCCACTTCCCTTAGGAGAAAGCCCCACCGGGCCTGAGCACAGCCCAATGGCCCGGCATCCGCGTTCCCTGCGCAGCCGCGCCGCCTCACCCACCATGCAGCGCTACATGTGCCGTGTCCAGGACAGGGATGCTGACTCCGTACAACCCAGGGCTCGTCTCACTCAAACAATGATCACCCTCTTCAGTGCTGACTCTCAGAAAATTGTTTTCTCTGGATGAATCAATATCTTTTTCCTTACAACTTCCCATCATTGATAATGAGCTCCCCCCAAAAGAGAGAAGACCTAATCCTCAGACTCCTTATCTGTAAAGTGTGAATAACAAGGAAATATGAGAGGTTTTAAGCGAAATAATATTCATGTGAAGCTAAAGGACAATTCCCAACATACAGTAAGCACTCAATATGTGCTTACTTAATATTAATAAGAATATAATGCATTCCAGCAACCTTAAATCAATGCTTTATGGCTTTGTCCAAAAGACTACCGACAAACTATTGGACGAACCCCTTTGAGCAGATCCGCCCAAGCGTACTGGGATAGGTAAGTCTTGACTCCAGTTACAGCTGCAGCCAACCAGCACTACGGGGCGGGGGCAGTTTGCTCAAACTCGTACATGTTGCTTGAGCATTTAATTGTCACTAATGAATAAAGACAGGTGTTCTTTAGTCAAAGCTCCTGAAACATAAATCTTCAAAGATTGATGCAAATTAGTTTCAAGTACAACACTCTCACTAGAAATTATTTGAAAATTATAGTCTTAGCTCCTCCACACATCGAAAGGGCATTTTCTTAATGTATCTGACTATATACACTGAGAGGATTGTTTAAAAGAAATTAAGATGAAGCCATAATGAATAAGCTTTCAGTATAATCTGCACAAAGCCCCACCCAAGGATCTCACTTCTCACTTCCACATAGGTGTTCAGGTAGCTTAACCTGGGTCTTGGTTTCTTATGACACGGGGGTGGGAAGAATTGTGGATAGATTTATGTAGCAAATATAAATCTAGGGTATTTGCTGTGTAGGAATCCTAGAAATAAATAAATTGATATATACTCCCACCCTTAGAAAGCTCAGCCTTTCCAATTACAACAGCATTAAAAATAAAATGAGAGATACATTTAACAAAATTTTACAAGATTTGCACATTGAACATTTTGAAGTATCACCAAAAAAAATTAAATATCTACATATATGGAAGGCATCCCATGTTCATGGAATGGTAGACAATATTGTTAAAAATGTTAAGAATCCCCAAAGTGATCTACAAATTTAATGGAATCCCTATCAAATTTCCAGCTGACTTCTTTGCAAAAATTGAAAAACTGATGCCAAAATTCATATGGAATTGCAAGGGACCCAGGTCAGCCAAAACAATCTTGAAAAAGAAGAGCAAAGTTGGAGGACTCACTCAAAGGTTACTACAAATCTATAGTACACAAGTCATTATGGTACTGGCATAAGTTTGGATGCATAAATCTATGAGACACAATAAAAAATCCAGGGGGGAAATTTACATTTACAGTCATTTTTCCAGAAATGTGCCAACAACACTCTATTGAAAGAATAGTCTATTCAACAAATGGTGCAGAGACACCTGAGTATCTGAAGGAAAAAGAATGAATCTGGAATCTGGACCCCAGTATTTTATTTAACAAATAAAATATTAATTCAAAATGGATCACAGACGGAAATGTAAAAACTAAATGTATAAGCTTTCTAAAAGAAGACATAGTTTAAATCTTTGTGGTCCTAGGATAGGCTATGGCTTTCTAGATACAATACCAAGAGCACAAGTGAAAAAAAAGAAAGATAAAATGGACTTCATCAAAATTAAAACCATTTGTTACAAAGGACATCATCAAGAAAGTGAAATGAAAGGGGAAGGGGGTAGCTCAAGTGATAGAGTGCGTCCTTAGCAAGAAAAATAAAATGAATAAATCTAATTACCTCCCCTAGAAATAAATTGTTTTAATGTTTAAAAAAAGTAAAGTGAAACGACAATCTGCAGAATAGGAGAAAAATTTTGCAAAGCATATATCTAATAAGATACTAGTATCCAGGATATAAAACAAATGCTTACACCTGACCAATACAAAGAAAATCGACCCAATTTTTAAATATGCCAAGTATTTAAATAGATACACAATTGGCCAATAAGCATATGAAAAGATGCTCAGCATCACTAGCGAAATCAACATCAAAATGAGATCTGATTTTACACTCACTAGGATGGTTATAATCAAAACATGGACAATAACAAGTGTTGGTCATGAGGCAGAGAAATGGGAACCCTCAATACACAGCCGTTGGAAAGGGGCAATGGTACAGCTTCTTTGGAAAAGCCTGGTGTTTCCTCAAAAGGTTAGAATTATATGGCACAGCAATTCCACTCCTACATATAGAGTCATCCCTCAGTATCCTTGGGATTTCGTTTCAGGAAACCCCCACCCTGGATACCATAATCCAAGGATGTTCGAGTTCCTTTACAATCAGCCATCTGGATCCATGAAGTGGAAACTACAGATATGGTGGGCCAACTGTACAGCCAACAGAATGAAAATATATTCTCACAAAACTTGCACATCAATATTCATGGCAGTATCATTCAGAGTAGCCAAAGGTTACAAACAATATCCATCCATCAATGAACGGATAAACAAAATTACCAAGAATAGTCCCACAAACTTTTGGTCATTGAATCTTTGACAAAGGAGGTGAGAACATACAATGGAGTAAAGACAGCCTCTTCAGAAAATGGTATAGGGAAAACTGGACAGCTGCATTTAAATCAATGAAGTTAGGCTACTCCCTCACAGCATACACAAAAATAAATTCAAAATGGCTTAAAGACTTAAACATGTAGAAAAGACACTATAAACCTCTTAGAAGAAAACATAGGCAAAACATCTGACATACATCTCAACAAAGTTTTCCTAGAGCAGTCTAATCAAGCAATAGAGATACAAGCAAAATAATACAAGTGGGATCTAATTAAACTTACAAGCTTTTGCACAGAAAAGGAAACAAAAAGCAAAACAAAAAGACAATCTATGGAATGGGAGAAAACAGTTGCAATAAATGAAACTGACAAGGGCTTAATTCCCAGAATATGTAAACAGCTTTTACACTTAATAAGAAAGAAAAACAAACAATTCAATTCAATAATGGGCAGAAGTCCTAAAGAAACATTTCTCCAATGAAGATATACAAATGGCCAATAGGCACATGAAAAAAATGCTCAATATCATTATCAGAGAAATGCAAATCAAAACTGCAATCAAGTCTCAATTCTCACCAGTCCGAATACCCATCATTCTGAAGTTCACAGATAAATGCTGGAGAGACTGCGGAGAATTGGGAAGCCTCCTACAATGTGGTGGGAATGCAGTTTGGTGGAGCCATTGTGGAAAACTGTATAGAGGTTCCTCAAAAGACAAAAAATTGATCTCCCATATGACCCAGAAATCCCACTCCTGGACATATATCCAGAAGGAACCCTAACTCAAAAAGACACTTTCACCCCAATGTTCATAGCAGCACTATTTACAATAGCAAGACATGGAAGCAACCTAAATATCCACTGAAAGATGACTGGATAAAGAGACTGTAGTATATTTCTCCAATAGACTACTATTCAGCCATAAAATAATAACAAAATAATGCCATTTGCAGCAACATGAATGGACCTGGAGAATGTCATTCTAAGAAAAGTAAGCCAGAAAGAGAAAGAAAAATACCATATGAAATCGCTCACATGTGGAATCTTAAAAAAAAAAAAAATCAAAAAACAAAGACACAAAAAGATAAACTTATCTACAGAAAAGAAACAGACACAGAGACATAGAAACCAAACTATGGTTACCAGAGGGGAGAGGGTGTGGGAAGGAATATATTGGGAGTTCAAGATTTGCAGATACTGAGTATGTATAGAATAAACCGCAAGTTTATATTGTATAGCACAGGAGAATATATTTAATATCTTATAGTAACTTATGTTTAAAAAGAATATGAAAATGAATACAGGTATTTTCCTATTTAACTGAATTTTTGTGCTGTACACAAGAAACTGACACAACATTATAAACTGACTAGACTTCAATGAAAATATTTTTAAATAGACCAAAAACGAAAAAAAAGAAAAAGGATATTATGAAACCAAAAGAATAAAGTACTGACTCAGGCTACAATATGGATGAACCTTGAAATTTTATGCTAAAATAAGCCAGACACAAAAGGACAAATAGTGCCCTTTAAGGTGAACTGTATCTAAGCGTTTACTGTACTACTTCTGTAAATTTTCCGGAGGTTTGAAGTCTATCAATATCAAAATAAAATGTATTATTCATTAAAACCATGAAACGCTTCCTCACAGGAGGTCTTTAATTATTAAATGCAGAAATGCATGTAAAGCTCCTGGAAAAACAATTTGCACGTCCACACACAGACACTGCTGTCACTGACTCTCAGAGAGTGGTGCCAGCGCTGATGAGGGCTGCCTCCACTCGCTGCCCTGCAGAGAGGAGTGAGGGCCTGGGCTCTGACAGGCAGGGTGAGCGTGACCCTGGTTCAGACACAGCCATGCCCCAGACTCTGTGTTACCCAACTTTCTTATACAAATTGCAACATGTAATGTAAAAACGCTACAGGGATGTATCTTACAACACAGGGAATACAGCCAATGTTTACAGTAACTATAAATGGAGCATCTATTGTACACCTGAAACATATCATTTTAAATCAGCTATATCTTTGTAAAAAATTTAAAAAATAATTTAAAAATGTTATCACTTTAATATTCAATTCGGTTTTTAAGTAACGACTAAACAGCTTAGAATGTATAAAAGCATTTAAGTGTGCTGTATGTTTACATATTTATTTACTTTCAGCCTCCTGCTAAAAGAGAAATTAAACAATTTTTTTAAACACACCTTAACAACCATAACAACAAAAAGGCAAAATTGAGAGTGAAGAGAAATTGGAGATTCAATACTTAAATGAAACCAGGGGGAGGTAAAGTCATAAATATGGATTCCCTGGAGTCAGGGCAAGTGTTAAAGTCCGACTAGAAATTCAGCTGTCAGATTCTTGGCAGCTAAAGCAAAAAGAAAAGATCATAGGGGGGTGGTAGAGCGTGTGCTTAGCGTGCACGGGGTCCCGGTTTCAAGCCCCAGGGCCTCCACTAACAGATAAATACACCTAATTACCTACCCCCCCAAAAGAGTCCGAAAGAAAAGAAAAAGAGAAATTTCTTTCCAAAAAAACCTGATATTAAATTTGGATTAAACACTTAAAAAAAAAAAGAAATATAGAAAAGATGAGTGACACTGTGAAGGAAAAGCCCAGCTGGGCTAACGAGCTAAGTCACAAATCTAAGTGTGATAAGTGTCGGTTTACTGATCTAAGTATTGCTGGGCTAACTCGTAAATCTGAAGTTTAGTGTCAGTTTACTGGGCTAATAAGCTAACTCGTAAATCCAAGGTCAACAATTGTCAGTAACGTGATCTGTTCCAAATTCATAAGCTTCAGTGTACTGATTCCTTGCTTTTTGTTGTTTGAGCCTTATTGGCTAATAGCCCCTTACTTGTAATTAACCCTATAGAACCTCATGTGCAGGTCTTGGAGGTGCTCAAAGCTTCGGAACAGGAGCCCCTCTGAGCCCGCCAGCATAAAAAATCTCAGTGCTTTTTTCTTGGCTGGCCTGTTCTTTCTGTAACAACACAAGCGATAATGCCCTTGAGATAAATCTGTGATGGCTGCTGGCAGGTCCCCATGTCTCACGTGGCAAAATCTGAAACATCCTTCTCACCACTCAGAGTCATCATAAGCCCACTCCACACTTCACGCTGTTAAATGCAGGGGCACAGGCAGGGCCCGGCCTTTGCTCTCTCTGTGTCATCACAGTGAGACAGGATGGAAGGGGCAGAGCACAGCCATTCAAGGAAGGCCACAGCAATTAACATCAAAATGGTGAAGGATTCAACCCCCAGTAGGCCTTGAGGTTCAGGATGAAGAGATTTAACTTCTAGCAGAGCTTGAGCTTCATTATAAAACCATTGTAATAGTAACATGGTGAATATCATGCCCCAAGGTACCATGGCAGTCCCAAGGCTAGCCACAAAATGTCAAAGGGTGGGAAATGGCCAACTCCCCGGGAATCCCAGCCCCTTGCCTTTAGGCTGGTTCTTCTACATATTAGCAAATGAAACCACCAAGCCCAAGAAAACGAGCAACACAGCGCCACCTCGCGGTCACCCCTCTCTCTCCCTCTTCGGAGAAAGACCACACTCTGTGGAGTGTGTACCTACTTTTAATCTGAGCACCCAAACCCCACACCTCGTGGCCTTTCTGTTGCCTTTCAATGTGTCTCTGTGAATAAATCTACCTTTTCTCAACACTGGCTTGCTCTTGAATACTTTACTGCACGAAGCCAAGGAACAAAATCTGGTGGGACACATCCCAGGGGCTCAACCAAAGCCTGGGACACAGCCCTTCTCATGCCTCACGTTTTTTTCCTTGTATCAACAGGACTGGGTTGTGAAGGGAGCTCTGAGGCCCCAGCTAAGGGACAGAAGCCGCCCCCAGGGCTCGAATTGGCGGGCAGCCTCTTCCCCAGCAGGGGCCTTGGGGTCTGCCCGGTTCTCTGTGTTTCTCTGTTGTGCTGACTCCCCAGCCACAGAGCGTTCTCCCTAGGCCTGTCCCCACAAAACCCTTCTCTCCAAAATACAAGCACATCATGTCACAATCCTCTTGTTCAACCAGGAAATGCTTAACCCACTTTTTCCCTCCACAGTAAAGTACCTAACTGTCCTCCCTCCCATCACAACACTTCTTTCTTTGTGAGAACTCTGCACTCCCCACACACCACCCTGAACGCAGGTGCCTTGCTGGCTGGGAACGAGATGTTTCAGTCTCACACAGCCTGCATCCTTTCACTTTCCCCTTGTTACCATAAAAAAGCCTTTCCTGAGTCACCCACAAATCTGATTCCGAACTTCATAAAGTGCTGAGGTTGCAGTCACTGTGTGCATACCTCCCAGGTTTTGACTAAATTTCCTTCACGAGATCTTCATTAAGGAGCTGCATCAAGAAGTCGAAAGAGGATATTCTTACTTCTGAGAGGAGGAGCCTGCAAGAAATTTAAATGGCTTTCAAGACAGAGTTAACCAGGGACAGAGAGGTCACGGGGCCTAGTCAACAATGTCATGAGGCAAAATGTTCTTCAAAGACTCAGAGTGGCTTCTGAACGTAGAGTCGGCAGGGAGGAGGTGACACGCAGTGAGTGGGGTGAGTGACACAGGGTACGCTCCCCCAGCTGGGGAAGAATTGGATTTTGTTCTAGTTTTCCAAACAATTTCTTAATACCTTTTTCTCCTATTGTCACATACCATTTCCTATGAATTAAGAATATCAATGTCAGTCATTTGGGCCACTTGGGAGAGGCAACATGATGCCATTCACAGGGCTGGGACATGACAGCCACACCAGTCTAGGTTGAAAGACCAGTGGGGGTATTTCCATGGTGATCACGGGTATGCAGCAAACTCCCCAGCTTCAATGACCTCATCTCAAAGGTGGGGTAATAAAACTACCAAGAAAAGTGCGTGATGATTATGGAAGACATCTGTTTACTAGGTAAGTGCCCATGACACTGCAGCTTAATGGGGAATGAGTATGATTAACAAGGCCCTGTCTACCTGGCCACACGCTCCCTGCCTTCCTGCCTTGGTGCAGCAGCAGAGTTTGTTTAGCTGAGATGAACGCCCCCAGAGCAGCCCCGACGGGAAAGCTCGCAGCTCTGCATTGTGAGGCGTGTTCCTTTCCTTCTCAGTGCTGATCACAGTTTGCTGTCATCTGTTTTTATGTTTATCCCTTTTGTAACTTCCTCTCCTCCGGAGTTTTGCTCAAGCAGTGCAGGGCCAGGTGTGTCTTGCGGCCTGCCCGATATTCTGGGCTGGGAAACAGCCGACCACACATCTGGCTCTGGTGCTGAACGGAGAGGGAAGAAGGCCCTGGGGCTCATGCTGAACTGAGGCCCATGCACCCAAAATTATGGTCTGACTTTGGGCAAATTACACAGTCTTCTTTACCCTGAGATTCCTCATCTGTCCATGAAAATAACTGCCCATGGCACACAGAGTTACCAAGATTAAAGGAAATCACCAAATTCACAACATATTCAAGGGGCTACCAGTGCATTCTCAACAGACAAATGCTGCCTTTACGGCTCTGACACACGCCAAGCGGGGCGGCCACACACAGTGAACACTGCTAAGTGCTTCATGTGTGCTACAATACTCTTTAGAACTTACAACAATCCCAGGAAGAAACGAATATTATCATGCCCATTTCACAGATTCACCAACAGGTTAAGAGAGGTTACATTCTAGTCCAAGGCCGTATGGTGAGGAAATGGTTATTTAAACAGGAATGTGGGCCCAGGCTTAGGCTCCATCTCTCTCCCATCCACCTGACCACTTGCCTATGAATTCCACCTGTCCAATACACATGTTTGCAGCCGGCCAGCTCTTAAATGCAATGTTTGCCACCATTTGTCAATGTTGGTTAATTACCATAAACTGTTCTCAGAAACCACAACAGAAAAGAAACGTGGACTTAAGCAAATCTGCATTGCGTTCTCCTGTAATGTGCAGTCACCCTTCACTACACCACCAAATCCAAATGTATGCTTCCTCCATGTTTATGTTTGCACACGGCTTATTAAAGAAGAATGTACCTGCAGTAATTCCATCTCGGTTGCTTTCCAAGGTTGCAGATTATCCATAATCCGTCCGTGAATGAAAATACTACAATGTGAATGAAAATACTGCAACCATGTCAGTAAACAAAGAATGCTGAAACCAAGTCATCAGCGGCTGCTGCCACCCCCCAGCGAGTGCATGCCTGCAGCCCAGCCTCTCAGCCACTCACAGTGGTGCCCTCTGAGTGGATTCAGAGTAAGAAAGGACAGGATACTGGCCCTAGATACCTAGGTACCCGCCAAAGGGATGAATTCAATGACACAAATGTTTGCTTCCTCCCATACATAGAAAAGCACTAAATACTTGATCTTGAGATATCTGGTTTTCTTTAGATAACAAGCAATATTTTATTGTTCCAACTACCTGGTCTTTCTTGTAAAACTTCTATATATCCTAGCTCTTCCCCTACCTCTTGGGAGCAGTCCCTCAGAGTGATCTGAGAGGTTGCCATCCCGGCTCGTGTCCTCCAGCCAAATAAAACATAACTCTTAACATTTAGGCTGAACGTTTATTTCAATGAAGTCCCAGAATAGACAGAACTCATCAATTCTGTAATGGAACACACTGGATCAGGAAATAAAAGCGTGTTTTAGTCTGGAAAATCTACGGTTTCCTCTTTCTTCCTGTCATTATACAATCCCACCAGAACTCATTAATTTGCTGTCTGCTCATCTGGCAACCAAGCTCAGAGAAGAGTCAACTCAGCAGAGTGCTCTACTCGGGAGAACACCCCGCAGCAGCACTGCAGGCTACCTGTCCTCCCTCACGCTCTGCTGACACTTGGTGTCCTCCGTGACGACCAGGACAACAGAGCTGTTCACAACAGCTGTGAAGTCCCACACGTTAAATAAATCATTTTATTTTATACGATATTTTACGTATATACCCATCTCTGAAAACAGCTTTGCTAGAAGCCCAAATCTTCAGCATCAATCTGCAAAGGCAAATCCGGTCCGCAAGAGAAAACTAGACTTAAGAGGAAGCTAAGGCATCCAAAGTACTCTCAACAACCTAAGGCCTCCAAAGTCCCCTGCAGGACCTTCAACCAAACTGCCTGCAGGCCTGCAGCTGCAGGCCACAACATGTCTGCTTTTAAAGCAACCCCTTCCTGCCCTCGGGCACTACAACGTCACTCTAGGCCCTCCCATCTCAGGATAAGAGCAGCCGCTGCAGAACCTCACAGGGCAGAACTGACAGGACTGGACAAAGAGGATCAGAGCTAAACAAAGCCTTCTGATGACACGAGCTTGTCACTCTGTCACTTTACATATGAAGATATATATAGAGAGAGGTGAGGTGATCTTGCTCAAAGTCACACAGCTAATAAGTGGCAAAGTCTATAACTCTGCTCCTCCCTCCGGCATGACGCCCCAGCTGGGACGCCCACAGGGTTCTCTCCTGCCTGCCGGACCAGTCCTTTACTGTCACTCATAAAACACCACAGGGTGTGACCCTAGCCTACATTTTCAGCATCTTTTCCCTGCAGTCTCTCAGGAACAAGGCGGTTCGGGCCATTGTATGACTTCTGGCTCCCAGAAGCCTCCGTGCTCAGGCTGGTCTTGCCTGTGCATCCAGTACCCTGCTCAGAGGCTCTTCCTCCCCTGCAGGAACACGTTCCCACTCTCCGCATGACACCCCCTCAGGGAAGCCCTCCTCTCGCCCTCAGCTCAGCAGGTGTCCCAGGCCACATCCCGAGCTGCACCATTAAGACTGCGGGTGCCCAGGTTTGGTAGTCAGACCAGCAGCCTCAGAGCCAGGGTTTATGCCCGGGTCACCCTGCAAACCTACTGCCCGCCATACAGACCCAGCCAGCAGGTCACCTGAAAGTCGCAGCAAGTGTCCCATCCAATCCCGAAGTCTCTTCATTTGCCAGCACCGCTGATGACTGGTCTCCAAACTTTGGTCAGTTTTGCACAAAACAGCAGCTTCCACTGTGAAGCAGGGGGTTTTCTCTTCTGCTCCCCATCCTTACTGGAAACGTCTAGGGAAATTAAAAGGCCTTTTCTCAACCCTTTTCTGATGACACCCACCCACCCACAATACTCACATGCTCAAGAGCTTTGGCTCAACCTGATTTTGTTTCCCTTACGCTAAGGGGCTCAAAACACTGCGGGATTCTTTCACTTTTGAGGGTATTTTTACTCAGTTTATCGGCTTTAATCTGTTTTTGTCTCTCTCTTCAATATCCCTAGAAATTGCCGCTTCTTATTCCCTTCAGCAGCCTCCCTCCCAACATCTAGTCTAGGAAATCAGCTGTGATGATGGGCCCGGGGGCAGTCACAGAAGTTGCAACTAAGGCACAGAGAGGTGACATAATTTGCCCGAGAAGATCAGCTTCAAGCCCCAACACTGTGTGTAACTTCCCTCTGTTTAACTCTTATGCTAAGCAAGCGAACTTTTTGTAGATTATGGTTATAAACAGATGAGGTATGAAAATACATACAAGGACACACATCAACTCTAAGATGTTCATTAACTCCACTATTTTTTTCTATTTATTTTATTTCTATTAAAAAAAATTAAGAACCTCTGCAGTCAATATAGCAAAATGTTACTGGGCTTTAAATACAGAATATAGAGGTTTTAAGTGTGTCATTACTCATCCTTATTTGTATGTTCACAAGACAAACTGATTTGAAAGTCTCTCTCCCCTCCCCCTACTCACTACTGGCTCTCACCTGAGCTCCCAAACCACACATCTAACAGCCTTTCACTTTACCCACAGCTGAACTCATCAGTTATCCCCCCAGAACTCCCTCTACAGATTTCCCTCCTCAGCACAGCAGGACCATCATTTACCTCATTAATCAACCCAGAAACCTGTTCCTTACTCTATCCTACCTTCACAGACATCATTCATCCTTTCCTTTTTACCATCTAAACATGCATTCAATCTGTTCGCTTTTACCCGCTGACCATCCCACCGCTCAAGTGGAAGCCACCAACACTGCCCACCTGGACTCACGAGTCTCCCAAGTGGCCCCAAAGCCACTCTCCCCTACTTGAGACAAATGGGATTGTGTCACTCCCACGCTTTTAGGACTGTTTTCAAACCCACTGTTCTTAGAAGAATCTCCAAGTTCTTCACCTGATGAATGTCTTTGCCATCAAATTGTCAGCTCAGGGAGGGGAGGACACGCCCTCTCCCCTAGGACCTGCCCTCTCCCAGAGCATCAGCTTGGGAGGACCTGCTGAGCTACACCAGCCTGTATTCTAACCCTGGTCTTGAGTTCTTAGCAAACTGCTTCAACTATCCATACAAATCCAAGGTAGATTAGAAAGATTTTAGATGTTGAGCTAGACTATTGATTTGGGGATTTTGCACTAGCAACCTGCAAGTACATGTTCTAATGATTCTGTCTTCTTAAAACCACACCCAGATTTAAGTAGTATTTGTGGAATGTCTTCGGAGTAAAAGGGACTGTACTTTTACAGACTTTATGTTTTATACCATGAACAACCCGGACAGGGTCACAAATGGAACCGCCTCACAAGTGACAGAAGACAGGTGACAGGCATATAGCAACAGGTCACAAAGATGGCAAGAGCAAAGTTGTTTCTCCAACCCCACAAAAAATTTTTGAAAGAACTGAAAACTCTGAATTTTGAAAGTAAAATACTATCATATAAAGAAATAAAATAATCCTCTTCATCAGTGTTTCAAGATCTGACTCCAGAATTTTTAGCATGCCATATTGAATCCTAGCACAGAAAAATCAGATGGACTAGTGGTGAGTAAGTTCCAGGAAAACTACAGTAATTCCTCCACTTGTAAAAGGACATAAACTCACCTGTCGAAGATGAATGTAAACCCAATTCTGGAGAAATTCGGAAGCTCCCAGGCTCTGCTTCTGGATGGCAAGGACACGGACAGCTTTGAAGCATGCTTCTAACTCAGTCACCAGCATTCTTACACTGCAGGGGGAAACGGAGGCCCTCAGTCAAGAGCAGAGGTGTTCCTGTCGTGTCTCGCAGGCCGTGCCTCGGGGACTCAGTGCCCTGCAGCAGCCCGGCCCCAGGCGAGGACACGCAGCATGGCCCACCCAAGCAGCAGGTACACTGGGCTTGAGAAAGCCCATCCCCGATGGGGGCAAGAGTGGCTGGTGGGTTTGAGTGAACATAATTGCCCATAGAAATATACCTGCATTCATTCAAGTGATACAAGCAACAGTAGCAGGCTATTTAACAAAATTTCAACTGTCAGTGGAAATTTACCATTCCTTTCTGCTTGTCCCCTGCACTCTGAGACAGGCTTAGGCTCTCTCACACCGGCAGCTCTGATGCAATAGTTGTGAAGTCGTTTTACTTTGCTGCAAGTGTCCTCGCTCCCGGTGTGGCTATGACTGTCGTCTCTTAACACAGTCAGATGTCTTACTGGATCTCTCCCTGCGTTCCTTGCTCCTGCTTCTCAGATCCTAAGATAAAGGGCAAGTGAAGACACATGACCAGAAAAGGCACCGTGGACTTGAACTAAGTCCTCAGTGATCCCCTAGGTGAGTGCTGCACACCCCTTACCTTCGATTCTCAAGGTTCTGACCAGGGTGACATCCAGACAGGAGAGCGTCCTGGGCCAATTAAAAGCTGTGTGACTTGGGCCCTGGGACAGGTGCAGGAGCTGGTTCCAGAGGCGTGCCCCTCCCCACCTCTGCTCCCCTCTCTTCCATGGACCCACTGCCAAGCCCCCAGGTTCCCTGATATTCTGTCCTTCTCTTGTAATCTAATCCAAGCCCTTTTCCTCTTCCTTTATTCCCTAATTATCACCAGCTGAAGTGGTTTTTCAGTCACAGTATCTGAATAAATTTCCGGCAGTTGAAAAAGAGGTCTCCAGAGGTCAATGCCCATATGCTGGTTCCTGAAGACAGCCCCTGGTTATGGGGTCCCTCACCAACACCCACGGGGCATCAGACATGTTGCAGAGTCGACCACCCCAACAAGAGTTTGCTGTGACCCCAATGCCCGCACAGCATCCCTGCTCTCATAAATATATTTGACCCACTTATCCGTTACTAAGAAGCAAAATTAAAAAAATTGCTCATGTTTCTTACTAAAATTATTTATGAGGTGGAAAAAGAAATTGTAATAGAAAAGAATAAATTTGACTGCATGTTAGATCTGTTCCTTTGGCTTTAAACCTTTGCTGTTTTCTAGGCTCAGACTTGGTAGCTCTGTACCTTTTGTAAAAGATAGTTGCCTTTAGCCTGAAATATCCAGGAGAGCCTATTCTCCGGGCTCTGATCTTTCACGATGTTAACTCTTCTGCACTTACATAGAGATGGCAAGTTGCAAAATAGAGAATCAACTTTGATTTTTTTTGGAGGTTTTAGAGGGGCACCATGATTTGACCCACGTGGACAGCTGCAAGAACAAAGAAGTCCAAGGAGAAACAATTCGTACCGCAAGAAGTTTGCAACAACCAACCACATCCCCGCCCCTTTTTAGTATAAAAGCGGACTGATTCCTGACTTGGGGGAGACGGTTCTCCAGCATGTCATTCTGCCATCTTCTGGGTCTGCCAGCTTTTCAAATACGTTAGTATTCCTTGCTCCAACACCTCAATCTCCCAATTTATTGGCCTGTCATGCAGCAAGCAGTACGAGTTTCGACTTGGTAACAAGATGACTGCATTGGAGGTAGTATGTCTCCACTCTTTCCTCGTTTCCAATATGTAACATGCACATCATTTATGATCTAGTGCAAATAATTCATCAAAGACTACCACAAAAAGAAACTACACTCACCTAGCTATCAACACTGAAGTCACAACCTATCAATTTTATATGCTGTTTAACAACACAAATAAAAAACCTAAAATAGGGAATTGATTCCACAGAAATAAAATTATTTCTACTCCTTCAAAACCTTTTTTCTTTTCTATTTTATTTTGTTTTGCATATTGAAAAGAAAATAAAAGACAAATCATTTTATTTCACGTATTTTGTTATAGCTACATAATTTAATTACTACAAAGAGATTTAAATTGCAATAAAAAATTGTTCATATATTGTACAAATATATATGCACAATCAATGTGGATAAGGAAAGGAATGGACATTTACTAAAAATCCACTGCACATCCAGTCTTTTACAAGCATATCCTGGAATATAAGCTCTATGATCCAGGGGTCCCCCACCTGCATTCTCACTGCTGAGTCCCTTAGTAATCTTCTACCAAGGCACCAGCATAGAACCACGCGATCAGTATTTTCGGTATAAATGAGGGAATTAGCTCATTCAATTCTAAAACAAAAACCCTAAAGTAAATACTGAACTTATTTACAGATAAAGAAAATTGGGCACAAACAACTACAGTTTCTTCCCCAAGTTCACAAAGCTAATAACTGGTAAAGGCAAGATTTGAACTCGTCTGTCTGATTCTAAAAACTAAGGTGGAAATCCCTTATGACTGGGGAGGGTCCAGCAGCACAGCCTATCACCCTATCTTTGTTCAGATCTAGCCTTAGACATCCTGAGACAGCACCCCATTCCTATGGAACTTGAGGGCAAATGATAACAATAAGGATTTTATATCCAGTAGTTTCTTAGGTATCATTTATATAAACTGTCAGCAGGACAGCAGAAAAACTCTGGGAAATATGAGTGGGTCCAGACCTTTTTGCTGATTAGAAACTCAGTCTATCAGGACAGAGTGACCTTCCCATGAGAGGCCACACGGACCTAAACTAAAGGCAGCTGAGCAATGAAAACTAGCAAGACCCTGGAACTCAAGCAAGAAGGATCCCTGCCATCTCTCACCCTGTTGCCTCTTCATCCACGTGGACACGAAGACAGAAGACCTAGGTTCTTGTCCAAGTTACACTATCATGAATTCTCACCCATAAAAAGTTACGACTCTATGCTGTCCTAAGTCCTTTCCAACTCAAATATGTTGACACCAATATCTCAGCAGAATGTCTATGTCTCCACATCCTCTCTTCTATAAGGAGAATAGTTCTATGGCCACAAAGCAGAAATCCAATTAAAAACACCTTGCACTAAGCAAGGTGAATGTCTGCGTAAGAGACTTTGCTCTCACGCTCAGTGAATGAAAACTCAGAAAAATTGGTCCTTCTCCCTCAGCAAGTGGGAGGTAGGCTGATTGTGTGGGTGGGTGGGTGTGCGTGTGTGTGTGTAAATCAAATACAATGACGTCTGGGATCTGTACAGATTTTTTTAAGTTACTGTCATTTCATGAGGATGAGACACCCTTTAAAGTAATTTGAATCTAGTGTTCTGAGAGAGTCTCAGGATCTTTTGGTGGAGGAGGGGAAAGGAAAGGAGGAAAGAAGTAAATGAAGCAAAGGAGTAAGAATACTGCAAGTGAAAGGCAAGACATTAATTTTGTTCCTACTTGCATCACAAACAAATTACGGACTGGCTTTTCCCCGATGTCCTGTCGAGCACTGAATTGCAGATGAAGAGGTGACAGCCCATTTCTCACTGAGCTTGTGACTGTACGTGGCATCTTATAGAAACAAATCATTTATCCTGATCAAACACTCTAGCAGCAGGCCGTAATTCTCCTATTTTGAGAGACAAGAAAATAGGAGTTCAAAGTGGGTAGATAACTTGACAAAAGTCAGAGGACCAGTAAACAAGAGAGGATGAATTCAAACTCAGATCTGAATGCAGAGTCTGATCTTCCCACTCCCAGGACTGGAAAATCCTTAACACACACACTCCCCAGCTCCCCTGCAGTGTTCCTGGCACCAAGCATTTCCCATGGTGATGGACTCCAGTTCTCACAGACACAGTGCTCTGTGCAGCCAATGACCTTGATCAGACCTTGATCATCTACCTGCCATGCCCACCAGGCTTCACCATAAAGGTAGGAAAGCTGGCTTTCAAGTGCAAACAAAGCCACCCCTGGTCTAACGTGGGCTCTTCTGGGGCTTCTCCAGCCTAAATGCAGCCATAAAAGTGCTCAGAGTTTGTACATGAGCCACACTACCTCTCTCCATCTGTCTCCACACCTATACTTCTTAGCTATGACCATTTTGATAATATTGGAAACAAATTTTTAAAAACACAAAAGAAAGGATCCTCGAACAATTACTTAATACTTACAATTTTAAATGATTTTTTACAAAGTGAGTATTTACAAACCGAATCTGCCTTCCTAGGTGTCAGTTTAAACAGTTAAAAAATATAATAGCAAAAAATTCTCACTTACAAAATTAACAAAAACATCGACAATAATCTGGAATAAACTCACAATTAATGCCCATGTTGTACATGGAGAAAACTACAGGACTGTACTGAGGGGTAAATAAGAGGTGTGAATGTAGAGACATCAACATATTGCACGGAGGAAAACAGTTTTGTAAATATGGAAGTTCTCCTAAAAATAATTCAAAACTTAATAAAAATCCCATGAATACTCTTATCTGATTTTTTTTTAAATTGAACAATATATTTTAGAATTCTTCAGGAATAATAAAGTCATAATAATAGCCAAGAAAGTTTGGGATGGAAGAAAAGAACAAAAAAAAATCGCAATGTCAGATAATAATTAATTTTTACAATATTTAAGATATAGCGCTGGAGTAAGAAAGTAAGATTGACAGAAATAAAGCATGAGCTCAAAAAGAGACTCTAGTGTACATAAGTATTTTATACATGTGGGATTTCAAATCAAAGTGCAAAGTATGAATTCAATAATTGTCCTGGGACAATCAGAGAATCACCTGGAAAGAACAAATTCTATTCCTGTCATAATGACCACAAAAATAATTACAGATAGTGATGTAAATATTAAAATACTAATAACAGCAAATACAACTCTTTGCTCACATTAATTCAACTTCTCCTTACTATAACAAGTACTATTATCATCTCCATCTTTGACATTAAATAAACCTACATAAGAGATTTATACCATTATAAGAAAGTATTTCTAAGAATAATAACAAAGATAAAACACAAAAGGAAGACATTTACTATCTTAAGAATATTTTGAGCCACAACAAAAATAAACCTACTGAACAAAATGAAACGAAAGAAATGACAAGGAAAAACTCTGTGATAGATGTTGATGAAGACAAGGGATTAATGTTCATAACATACAAAGAGCTGTCACAAAGCAAAAAGAAGCTTCCTCACTTAAATTTGTGCAAAGGACAAAATGGATCATTCACTTTTCAAAAGTCAGATGGCTAATCAGTGAAAAATGCTCAATACCTCACTGGTCATCAAATGCAAACTAAAACAATGAAAAAGCACTTTTGATCATCTTATTGGTAAATATTTTTAAAAGATATTGTAGCTAGTGTCCATCTGTGGGAGAAAAAACTGTGAGCGACCTTTTTGGAGGATGACATGTCAATGGATATGTAAACTCTGAAAAACGTGTGTACACACTGATTCAACCCCACTTCTAGGAATCGTTTCGTTTAGAAAAAAACTCAGTTCAAATAGATGTACTGTTTACACTGGTGGGAAGAAAAGCTGAAGTGAAATCATATCCAGCAATAGAGAATTGGTTACATAAGTAATTCTACATTTTTCATTCCACATTGGAGAAGGAATTTCTAGTCACTTGAAAGTAGCCTGTGATGAACGTAAATGTCACATCCAGGGACTAAATTTCCAGAAGACTTAACTAAAGGCATGCTCATACAAGATCACTGGAATGTCTGTTAAAGAAAGATGCCAGTCAAACATCCTTTCTGACAGTGGAAAATGGAGAAAAGTTAAGTGTCCACCATCAAGACAATAATGCGGTAAATCACGGTGAGCTGTGGGCACTGAGGGGGCCAGCGTTTCCCCGTGGCCCAGGGCCTTGTCCACAGCACTCTCCCACCAATGGTGTCCTTGCACAAGAGACCACACCTGCACATCAGGAGACCCCTCCACTCTATCTGAAAGGACCGGGTGAGTCTGGAGTGGGAGGACGTCTATGATATACCCCTGAGTGAATAAAGCGAGCTGCAGAAAACATATAGTATGGCCTTATTTTTCAAAAAAGCATATATACACACATATACATAGATTTCTCATATGTATGTATGTATGTATGGGTATATATATATGTCATAGGCATAAAGGTCATGAAATATATACACCACATTGGCAACAGCTTTTACACTCAGGAAATAAGGGGAAGGGAGGTAGGGCTCTTTCGGTACCACCACAGGTCTCTTTTCAGTATTTCAGTTAAGTACACTTGGAATTTAAAAGTTTATTTAAGCCCGAAGTAAAATGGAAGATGCCTCCACAAGACATAATGCTATACTGGTCATTAAAAATCATGCCAGTGGAGATAGAATATTGTAGAAAAACATGTAATAAGCCGAATGGAAAATGGAGGTCTCCACACAGTAAACAGGCACAGAGTGCTCACTGATTTTTATGACAGAGCTGATACTCACTGATGAAAATAACAGAAAGTAGATGTTAAAGTGTTAATTATTATTTCTGACTAGTGGGACCTGGATAGCCGTTTTTGTCCCTTTCTTCAGACTTATTGCATTAAATATACATTATTTTTCATCTGAAAAAAGCATTTTTAGATGTGTAGTACCACACATTGGAGAATAATACACGAGTACTTACAGAAACAAATAACTAGGAGACACTGCAGCAGCGCCACACAATGTAGAACGGGCGATCCTGATTAACACCGTGCAGTTACATAAGGACACACAAAGTGAGGGCACCTGCTGTAAAAGGGCGTGGCCCCCTTCTATTTGTCGCCTGTGTCTTCAGGGCTGAGTCAGTTCTGAGCATGGCCAGTGTCAGTGTTGGTGTCTGGATGGATGCCACTGGATGTGAGGGCACCTGCAAGCCGAGAGGAATAACAGAAATCATCCTCTGCCTTTTCTGTCTTGTTTCTTTGTTACTTTAAATGAGAGGCATAAATAAGATAAACTGTGTATCTTCCCTACTGAAATTTCAGTAATGAAACCGTTTTCAAAGGTTTTCAAAGTGTTCACAACTTATATTCTGCCTATAACCGTCTTTTCATCAAAGCTTCATATTTATTAAATGTTAATTAACTCAGTTAATTAACTCCCTGTTGAAACCTTCTACTATAGAGCATGAAATGCACTATGTGAAAGTACCACGCCTGCAGTGACTAGCTTGGCTGTCTTGACGGCAGTGCAGTCAGCCCCCAACATCCCGTGGCTCTGAGCTCCTGATGCTGCTAAGAGAGCACGCTGCCGCCTCAGATGGAGAGAAAGTGTGAAAGCATTTCCTGAAATCTACAGCACTGACAAAACATAACGGACAAATCCCAGGCTACTTTGAAGCTGTCATTTTCGGTTTCTGGCCAACCCCAGTCAATGAGCAGAACCACCTCATTCCCGAGCAATGGCACTCACTTGGTAAGGAGTTCTGGAGAAATTTCCAGGTATAGAATGTAACCAACTATATGTAGAACTCTGACAAAAGAAACAATGCAATACCCTGATTTTGGAAGACACTCAGAATATTCTCCTAAGCCTTTGTAGCTGGAAAGGTTGGGCTTCTCCTGAGCCACTTATTTATTTCACAGCCAGTGAGCATCTCCCACAAACCCTGTTAACCTGTGTCTGCTGGGAGCCTCAGGCAAACTCTTGCTGTCGATCTTATAAGTCACAGGGCAGAGGTGTGTGTCTCACGGCTGCAACCCTCAAACAGGCTCGCCTCCTAGCCTCAGAGTTTGAACTTGGCCCCATTTTCTAACCTGTTTATTTGGTATCTGTTCTTCTGTAAGCTGCCTGAAATGCTTTTTGGAACAAGTCAGAAGAATGAGTGGGTAGATAAATGGACAGATGGGCAGGTGAGAGATGGGCAGACCGAAAGAGAGACTCCAAGAAAAGGGGAACAAATAAAATTTCCTGTGCAAAACCCTCTTCTAGTCAGGGAAGGAAACCACCACGGAGAAGAGTGAAGAGGCAGGTAGGTTAGGACTGTTTCCTGGATTCCATGAAAAGTCACACCAAGAGATGAGAGGGTAGAACTATAAATAATAAAAGGAAAAAAGCACACATGCTTGAAAAATATATCTACAATATGTACTTTCTAAAGAATAGATTCAAATCAGCAGGGCCCAATACCACAATTCTTGGGTATTTACAGAAATGAGAATCCCATCTCCAAACCACAAGGCATCCCTTTGGAGCACTGCGAGTCTACACGGGGCAGTCATAAAGCCATCACCGCAAAATTTATGCTATCCTGCACTTACGAGGAACGAGCAGTTGTGCACGCGTGACAGTTACAACCCACAGCACCTCTACGGGGGAGGGAAGCCTAGCGAGCCCCATCTCTGCAGGACAGAAAACCAGTCCTGGAGAGCCTAAGCCTACATACCAGTTCTCCATCTCACAGGACTGGTCACTCCAGAGCAGGACTTGAACTCGAACACACGTCTATAAGCACGATATTATCATGCTTTGTGTGATTTTTGTGTGTATAATACATTTGTTTCTGGCATGAAAGGATATTTAATAAATAATTGATTGCCTTGTCTATCTCATTAGCTCACAATCAATCTTTATACTGTTGAATTGTACTCTTTTCCTCTGGAGAACAGAACGGAAAGAGCAGGGGTCAGAATGAGGTGGAGCTCCATTCTTTATCTGGTATCTCATCTCATCCAAGTCCCCAACCAGGGAGAAGGAGCCAATGTTCTCTTCATCTTTTAAAGAGAGAGTTCCACTGATGATGACTTACTCAACCCAAAAACCAAGGCTGGGGGAAGGGCACATGTAGCAACCAGAGCAGTATCAGATGTAGGAAAGTGAAAAGAGCTCACGGGAGGGCTCAGGGGGTCAGCCTGATTTAATTTCAATCGATAAAAGATACCACACTGTAAAAACACTAGCATGCAATAGATTTGTTCTTTCTTGACAAGTTTCCACAGCCCACATGTAACATTATCGTGAACCAGTGAAAGGAAGCGTCTACAGATAGGGAAAAATCAATGCCACAGGCAGGCTGAAACACAGGCTGGAGTTTAGGAAGAGAAAGGGCATAGTTAAGAATTGGGGAAAGGCTGGAGGAAAAAATCACAAGGACTCTCAAGCATCATCCTACAATCATATAATCATTCATTCAAGAGAGAGTTACTGAGGTCCTATTTTGTGCAAGATTGTACACAAGGCAAAGCAAGAGCACAGCGACCATGTTGGCAGCAACGGGAGGGGCTAAAATACACTTCTGATCCCGGAACCTTGCACACTTGTCCTCAGTATAAAGGCAAAGAAAAAAAGTAAAATAATATTCTGTAAACTCAAAGCATTGCTGAAAAAAATTTAAAGAAGTCCTAAATACCTGGACAGACACTCCACGTACATTCCTGGATCAGAAGACAGTGCTCTTGGAATGGCAGTGCTCCCCAGAATGATCCGTATATTCTACGTGGTCTCGATCACAATCCCAGCGGGCTCCTCTGCAAAAACTGTTTAGCTGCTGTTATAATTCATATGGGAATTCGAGGGTCTCAGTAACCAAAACGATCTTGAAAAAGAAGAACAACATGAGAGGACTTGTAATTCTCAATTTGAAATTTTACAACTGTATCTCTAGGTGAGATTAGAGGCCATTTTTAAGTTATTACTGTGTTTATCCTTATTTTCTAAATTCTCTAGAATGAATATAATTGTTATAATAAGGAAAATAAAAAGTAAGGTATCTTTTAAAACATGCACACCGATTCATTCATTGGAAAAAATGTATTTTAACTATAAAGTGGTAAACAAATATCTAGTGAAAAAGGACTACTTAAAAACAAGAGTGCATTTACATTTTTAAGAAATTGAAAACTGAAAAGCACAAACACATCAAGTTTCCAGGGAGACAAATACAACATATTAACACTTATTTTCAAAAATTCTAATTGAACAATGAAAACTCAAGAAATGGAAAATCGCGATTGACAGCCAACTGCAAACACATGGAGAGCAAAGGCCTAGAAATCACAGTTCCTTTAACTCTGCTACTAACTCAGTAGGGGAGGAAATTCCTCACTGAGGAGACAGTGGAATCCCATGCATAAGACAGGATACACAGTAGAAACTGCGCTAGAATCGGGGGTGACTTTCTTAGAATAATTCTAAAGTTAGAATATTGCTGAAAAACTATAAATACACTGACAGAAAGATTAAAACACACAGTCATATATATTATATAGAAACATATGAAGTCTGCTCCCATGTTACATAGAAATACAAACATATTTGTTCATTTATGGGCACTGATTACTTTTTCCCAGGTAGAATATTTCAACTAAAACAAATAATCAATAATACACACCTCTTGTCAAAACTAGTTGATAAGTTACTCTGCTATGTAATCATAATATGCCTAAGATAGATCTAAAATAAGTGAAAAAGATCTTTGTATGGTTTCTTGCACTCTTCTCAACATTCCAAACTTAATTTTAAAATAGATCTGAGCAGTATTTCTATATTATCTATTCCCTCGTGAAATGACCAATACAGTCTGTTGTCAAATTTCTGTCCTTACAATGATTCACGAACACCGTATCCTCACAAAACTGCTGGACAGCAAGGCGCTATCCAGACACTGTGACCAAACAAACGAAACACAAGGAAGACAGTGACCCTATTCTGGAGGGCTTACCGTCTGCGTCAACACCGGGGTTTTTATTTGATTGGTTTGATTGGGTAGCAAAATAAAATCAATCAATTATTTTCCTCTCTGAGCATTCTGTAAGTCATGACTCTTTTCAGTGTCATGAGCAGGAAAGACTTAAGCATGACTTGATTAGGTCAAATAGCAACAATCATCACCGGAGAGTGAGTAATAAAGAAGTTAACTGATAGCAATTCTTCTGCCTACATGAGACCTAAAATAAACCTACACTGATATCCGAAAGGAAAATGAGGAGATGAGGTTCCCAATGAGAAAACAAACAAACAAGAAACCAAAAAAGGAAAGACTTTTTCATTAACGATTCCAGGCAGTAGTGGAGCATGGTGGTGAAGAGCACAGATGCTTGGGGACAATCATGAGGCTCTGAACTCCCACAGCACTGGGTAGCTTTGACACTCATAAGTCAGTGAAATTTTCTGCATCTCAGCCTCCTATCCATAGACTGGGTATAACAACAGCACCCGTCTCCTAGGACGGTCCTAAAAATTAAGATATTTTATATGTAAATTTTAAATAAAATACCTCAGATTTTAAATATTGCCCCAAAAGCACAAGGAAAAAAGAAAACAGAGATAAATTTGAGTTCATTAAATTTAAAACTTCGCTTCAAAGGACACCATCCAGAAAGTGAAAAGAACAACACTCAGGAGAAAATATTTTCAAATAATTTATCTGATTAGGAATTTGTATCTCCAAATAAAAAAGAGCTCCTACAATTCAACAAAAAAGACAACTAAATTAAAAAATGAATAAAGGATCCGAAATGGTATTTTTCAAGGAAAATATACAAATGGCCAATAAGCACAATGAAACGATGTTCAAAATCATTAGCTGTAAGGGAAATCATGTCAAAACTACTAGGAGAAACCGCTTCACACTCACTACATTAGGTTATAATTAAAAAAAGAATAAAAAGAACTAATGAGGACACACAGGAATCAGAGATAGCAGCCCTTGCTGGTGAGATGTAACGCTGCGTGGCTACTTTGGAAAACAGCCTGGCAGGACCTCAGAGAGTTGAACAGTTGGTTTCTGAATGACCCAGCAATTCTGCTCTGTGGGCACACACGTAAGAGAACTGAAAACAAATGTCCACATAAAAACTACAGGAATGTTCACGGTGCCATTATTCATCACAGCCAAAAAGAAGAAACAACCAAAATGCCTATCACCTGATGAATGCGTAAACAGAGGGGCCCAGCCATACAGTGGAATATTATTCAGTAATAGCAAAGCATGGAGTACTGACCCAGGCAACAACGTGGACAAACATTGAAAACGTTACTCAGTGTGAAAGGAGTTAGTCAAAATAGACGGTTCCATTTACATGAATTGACTCGATTTACATGAAATGTCCAGCACAGGCAAATCCACAGAGGGAGAAGAGTGGCTCCCTGGGGCTGGGGGAGGATGGGGAAGATGGGAATGAGTGCTTATGCATATGGGGTTTCCTGTTAGGAGGATGAAAATATTCTAAGATTGACTGGGATGCACAATTCTTGGCATAGAGTAAAAACCGGTGTAAATATTAATGGGTGAATTGTATTAAAACTGTTAAGAACAAAAGCACCTCGGGCCAGTACCTTCCCATAGTAGATGCAAATTGCTAACTTTTATTACAGGAAGAAGAAACTGCCCTCAGCATGAAAGCAGGAGATCAGCAAATGTGAGTTAACCGAAATTGGACAAGAGCAGTTCACTTGAAACAGTTGCTGAGTGTATACGAAATATTCAGAATGAAGAAAATCAGTTTGACATCAAGATGAAGCATTCTGCTTCAAATGCCGATCAAGGATTCGGCAAGCCCACCTGCTAGAAATAACCAGAGAAGAAACCTGGTTCTTAAACCAAGCACCACATCCAACAAGGAAATGGTGGTGAGGAAAGCAGTCAGCCAAAAAACTGGAACAGTTTGCTACAAATAATTCCTCCACTGAAATTTCAAAAATAAAATGAAAGTGATGCAATGCTGCGCTGCCCTCACGTGAATGGGCTTCCTCCGGTGCTCGACAGTTTTGTAACCCCGAATGAGAGACTCAGGAGAATCAGCATGGCTCCTGGGAGTCCCCAGGTGACTGCCCACCAGCACGCTGACCACCATCACATCTGCCAGGGTTGAATTGCAGAGAAGAGACCAACTTCTGAAAGGCACAGGAAATGTTGGCAAGGGAAAAAATGGCTGCAGTCAGTCCTGGGACAGAGGCCCTGACAGCAGAGGCCAGAAGGCTGCAGGTGAACTGGAGTGGCACTCGGGAAGGAAGGGACCACAAGGGAGCAGATCTCAATTCTCTTCTCTCTCTCCCTTGGGTAGGAGAGATAAAGCCTGCATCATTCTCACCTGGAACTGTGGGTTATGGCTGGCAGAAGTCGTACCGACACGGAATGATTATTCAAGACTCTGTGGGAAAAGTCCAGAAAAAGAGAAGGAGTAGGGAGCCAACTCCACGAGCCTCTCAAATTCTCCTATATTTACTGTGTATAACGAAAGGAAAAAGTCATTAACTGTTGTGTGATAGTAAGTAGGAACTTGAGGAAAGACGGGAGGAGACAGAGATTGTAGAAACCACAATGAGTACAAAGGCTTAGTGTATCTTTAGGGAAGTCATGGGGTGAGGGGAATAAGATACATTCTTTAGATATGTGAATTACAAAGCAGACCACGAGACCAGCCAGGTCCTTGTTTTGGGGATAATAGACTATCTAAAAGCACACAAGCCCAGCTTGTATAGCTGAGGACCTGGGTCCTTGCTTTGAAATGAGCAGAGTGCTATCTAAAGCATCAACTATGCAAGCAAATCATTGTCTCTGCTTTTTAAGGCAAGGAGACAGGAGTGAGGATGCACAGGCTCCTGCTTGCAAAGCAGTTACTAAGCACACATTTTTCTTCTGAACATTGACAGGCGCCTGGGGTCTGTTACAATTTGTTAACCTAATCTTGGGCTCCCACATGTAACCATTATGGAACCATTATGGAGGACACCCTAGGATAACAAATCCTAGCCCTGGGTCTTTTCCTGCCACCTTCAGACACTCTAGCATGATCTAGACACATCCCTGACTAACGATCCCACAGAATCACCCAGACTCTTAACTCCTGGCGCTTGAAACTTAATTTTAGCTCTACACAACTTAACAAAGAAAAGTTTCAGAAATAGAAGATATTACATTCTTTTATATCTCATCATATGAACTAATTTTTCTGATTGCTCTAAGCTGATTCTAATTGGCAAAGCACCTAATTCTGCAGGTGAATTCAGTACTTTCCATTGGGCATAACTTGCCAGTTTGGGCTCGCTAAATTCTATTGGTCAAATACTGATACACTTGATTGATTTCATTGTTCATCAGTTTCAGCCAGGAGGAGAGGGAGTGTCATTCTGTTCCTCAGCCCACCCTCAACACTTTTCTCATCAGCAACTCAGGTCTCCTGAAAATAAAACAAAGAATTTGTTTCCCTTCTACGCTTTCCACAAACCCAACAGGAAACATCAGCCTGGAGAAAGAATTCAACAAAAATGTTCAAACAAAAATCTATAAAACCTGAAGCAACTCCATCTCCGAATCATGATACACAATGACATGAAAGTAAGTGTGTCAAGCACAAAGCATGCGTGAGCCTGACCACCTCATTTCTATTCTTCAAAGGAAGGAAGGTTTTCATATTTTTTATTATCACTCTTTCTCATTGCTTCTGATTAAGCCAAAAATTAGTTTATGAAATAATTAAGCACTGCAATAACAGATTTTTGTTGTATCAATTATAGAAGGCATTCGGAGGGGATAGGAAAACCCACCTTTGTAAAAAATGTAAAATTTCTTCCCCTGTTAAAAACACGTATACAAAATGCAACAGAGAATTCAAATTCTTGCGGAGAGGAGCAAAAGCCACAGAATCAAAGCAAAGTCATTACTATGAGTCAATTCAAAATTCACTAGACAAGTATGCTCAAAGCATTCAAAGAATTTTAAAGGCACACTGCAAACCATTCACTTAATGATCTGCAGGCTAGAGGAAGAATTTCCCTCTTTAACAGACAACAGAAATCAAAAGGGTGCCCCTCCAAAGACGAAAGATCAATCAGGTTTTTAACAGTTCTTATAAATCAGCATGTTCTAAAGAACAAAATTCAGAAATTTTAAACATTCATTCAAACCACAATGAAACAAGCACTTAAAAAAAAGAAAAAAACCCCAAAGAAACTAAGCACATTGATCATGCACTTGGATCAATGAGAACGTCTTTTACCCTTCGAAGAACAGGCTATAGCCTTTTACTTGAAAATTAACACTACTTTAAAGATAACTCCTAAAACGGATTTCATCATTCATGTTGCCTTGAAAACTCTGAGGCACTTGTATCTGATCAGAAAAGCAATTCTAGTAATAGTATGTTACAATTCAGCACCAGTTTGCTTTAGAAGAAAAAAGAAAAGCTACTGTTCCTCAAATCCTGCACAGAGTGTGAAGTGCCTCCCGGCCTCTTTCTCCTCCCGTTTTCTAAGCTCATGCTCCCCAACCCTTCTGAAACAAGTATGACAACCTCTTATTTCCAATATGCCAAATGACAAAAGAATATCAATTTATTTGTGTAAATATATGCCTACATCTTGAACTGGAGGAGGAAGGTATCAGAGGGCTACATGGAACTTATTTCTACCTTCCTGAAATCACACACAAACACGTTCACACAGACACAAACACATACACACTGAATTACTGAGCACTTCACAAGCTTAGGAATTCCAACTTCTAGAAGATAACTTTGCAGTAAGTTTAAAATACAAAACTGTCAAGTTCTGAAAGACTTGATCATCTGCTAAATCATCCAAATATCAACGAGACCCAATTTGCCTTCTCTGTAGAATGTAATTTCCCATGATGTCAAAGCAGACCCTAAGAATTACTGGATCCAAGACTCGTGTTTATCACTAGCTATTATCGTTTTTAAACAAGTAAACAGATTCAGAAAAGTATGTCCCAACATTTATTCTTATTGAAATAGCATATGTATTCAATTGTCTATACAGAAAATAGGTCCCATGATGGTGTTTAAGAGCTATTTTGTGTATTGCAATATTTATTTTTAATTGAAGACAAGGAGGGTGGGTATTACTCAGTTGTAGAGCACTTGCTTACCATGCACAATGTGCTGGCTTCAATCCCCAGTAATCCCCCCCCAAAAAGTGCTTATTTAAAAATAAGAAAAAAGTTATAAAAAAATGCAGACTAAAAACCACTGCAATGTAGAAGCCAGAACTATAAAAAAAACATGTGTTTCTATCAAATACTGACTATATGTCAAACACAGGGACAACCACAAATCACCCCTGACAACCATCACGTGTGGTTCTCAGCAACCATTCTAAGTAGACACGGATGAGAAGCCCAGCACTGCGGATGAGGAGACGGAGCTCGGAGGAGCCGGGGACGCTGACCGTCCTACTCCCCGTGACACCACGTCAGGCCAGGACAAGTGCTGACAGAGCTGCAGTGAGGGGACATGCAGCTGCGTGGAAACTTCGGGAGCTGGGAGTCCCAGAAAACACGAAAAATTGTTCAGTGAAAAACCAGCTCAAATATATTACACTGTGTCACATTCTTTAAACAGGGAACATGACTGAGACCTTTTTGATGCCTCCGTGTCCTTTATGCCATCATCAGTTATTTGCCCTCACAGCATGACCAGTGATGATCTGGACCCCTTATGAAGTGCACTCAGATGGCAGAGCTTTTAAAGCTGTTTTATGAAGTTTGTAAGACTCTGTCTATTCCTCACACAGGCGGTCATCCATCACTTCTCACTGGTGTGGACGTACCATCTAAAATCACTCCTTTCTGCTTTTTAAAATCCCTTCATCTAATCCAGACTTTTCAACAGCAAAGAATCAGCTCAACCACAGACAGTGAACAGCTTTTCACCAAATGGACTCGAACAGCCCATCGGACTACCTGGAAGCCCTTTTCTTCTATTAAACCCACTTCCGGGTACTTCATCATTTTCTGATTGGTGGACTTGGCCTCTGACTGGCCTACTCAGAGAGCTCCCAGCCTCACATCCGAGGATGGGAGAGGACCCTGTTCTTGGGAGAAATCAGTGAGGAAGGCGGACATCCTCCAGTCAGGACTGCACGTGTAGAAGTGCCACAACGTGCTCAGAAATTATACCGTAAGCACACCTGGGCTCCCATGGACTGGTTTCACATTAACCAAACTCACGAGACACTGATGCAAGAAAACCAGAAACTTAACTTATTAATGTAACAGAATATGTGAAACTATGAACCAGACTGAAATATCAGAGTTCAACCATGAGTACAGTTTCTCCTCCACGGCCTAATCCCGGGCAGGCAGTAACATGGCAAACATGGACAGAAGCAGAGCAGGAAGGGTTTCTAGATTAACTCAATGGACTAAATTTCTGTTATACCAACAGATCTACTGCCTGGAAAACAATTAACGCTAATCACGGTGCACTCTTCGTGGACAGTGGCTGAGACACGACTGTGAGCACCTGTGTAACTCTCCTTTGCCTGTCCTTATTGGGCAAACTGATGCACAGAGGTACAGAGATCCAGGGATGCAGATACCTATAAACACCCAAAGCCCATGCCTGGGAGCCTCAAAACTAGACAGCCAGGGTTTAAATACCAGCTCTGCCACTTACTAGCTCTGTGACCTTGGCCAACTTACCCTCTGTGTGCCTCAGTTTCCACACTGTAAAACTGGGATAAAAATCAAACATTCCTTACACGATTGTTGAGAAGATTGAAGGATTCATTTCTGTAAAACTCTCAGAAAAGAATGTAGCACATTATTGGTGCTCAACAAATGTCAACTTAATATTAAAGTGATTTACAAGTCTCCTTTCTAATCATCTTCTGTGTTTCCTGGCTAGACTAAGTCCCAAAGAAAATCCTTATTTCTCCTTTTATAAACTCTTGGGAAGCACCCTTCAGTTCCATACCACCACCTGTTTAAACTGAGGGAGGGGATGCCTCCTCCCCACTCCTCTTGGCCACGGAGAGTGCTTCTCCACACCACAGACCCATGACCCACAGCTAGCCTTTATCACACTAACAGAGTGAGGTGTGAGTCCGGAGAGACAAGTAGGGTATGTGAAACCGTTCCTTTCCTTCCAGTGCTGGCCACACTTGGGAAGCACCCGGGATGCTCAGCTCCATGGCAGGACAGCCCTGTGCATGATGGGGCAGGTCCTCTCAAGGGAAGGCTCGCTGTGGCCCAGAGTTACCTGGGACAGGGTGAGTCTCTACTTCTGGGACACAGTATAATGACACGCATTTTCCCACAGCCCTGAAGTTCATGGAGAACGTGGCTTCATCAGTAAAAATGAAGACATATATCACCTGCTTACTCTTTTCTGTCATCTCTCAGTTGGCTGCTGGAGACAACATGTGTATAAGTATTGGATCCCATTAAGCCCCAACCTATTTGAAGTAACAAAAAATTCTGTGGCTTAACGTTGGTTCAGGGCGACTGTGTAACAGTTCTGACTTTGCTGATGCTAAATTATGGGTATAGGAACTATGGAACCTCCTCAAATATCTTTCATCATAAAACCAGCTTTCCTTATTTTCCTGTTTCTTAGTAATTGCCAAAGACTATCAAATGATGGCTTCTCACAAAACAGTAGCTAAAGTTTATGAGCCCTCTTGACATACCCACTGTGGTTAACACTTTACATAATTTCTAATTCTCACAATTCTACAAAGCAGATATGAGCATCCCCATCTCACAGACGAGGGAAATCTCAGAACGAACTGACTTAGGCTCACGTGGCTCAGTGGCAGCGTGTGCACGCAAACCCAAGTCAAAAAACTACACCCCTTCCTATATGTACCAAATCTCCTACCACTAATTAACACACAGCGGCGGGGTCAATACTCAGGGAACCCAGTACAATGTTCAGCTTTAAGGTGCTCCAGAGGCCGCTTCTCGCTGTTTTATAAATTCCCTTCTCACTGGTTTCTAGCACTGGAAGAAAAGTCCGATTTTGCCATTGTTTGCACAGCAAGTCTGAGATGTTCACAGCGAGATGACAGAATAAAACTAAGATATAAGCAGAACAATATTTACAGGTAGACAGACATAATGTAGACTGTGCTATTCTGAAGCATTAAGAAAAGAAATCAAAATAAAATAACGTTGTTTAAGCTTTCTTTAACAAATAGGAAAATTAAGAAGTTAAGAAGGTGCAACAGCGCCACCTATGTCTAAAAAGACCTTCCAGGTTGCCGGGAAACATGCAACACAAAATTGCCTGTAGGATCAGAAACGAGAATCAGATAACTAAAAGCTTCTGTAGCACATACTGCACTTTGTTTCAGGGTAAGGGAGGGGTATTCAATATTTAATCTGATATTGCTAATACTCCTGAATATAAACAAAAGACATAGGCTTATGGAAACTCATCTTAGAGGAGGAAAGAAACCAGTCCAGCCTCTTCAGTTTACAGGAAGTGGAGACTGAGACCTGGGATATGTCCTCCTGGCAATCGGCAGCAAACTCTCCTAGGCCTCATGTCTTGCACTGTAGCAAAAACCAACAGATCTTTACTAGGCCTATATTCATAAAAGTAACGTCTGTATTTTTCCAACAGTAGGTAATCTTAGTATCTTGCCAAATACTTCTCAAAGAGCCAGGAAATCGTAAAAGTTTGTTGAAATACAAAAACATTTATTTACATATTAAAACAGCATGAGATTTATTCTATTAAAAAAGTTACATGTCAAATCAATGTTTTGATATTTTAAACCTGTTAAAAGTGCAAGAAAAAAAACAAAATTTTCTTTAATCACAAAAGAGAGATTATTCCCTGAAAATGATAAATGTGGATTTTTTTAAACTCTATGGATCTGGTCAGAATCCACGAATTTAAATGTCTGAGTGGATGTTACAGGGTAACATGAATTCTGAGTTGTAACAATACACATTCTGTGAAAATAATCTTCAAGGTCGTCTGCTTAAGGCAATTTAACTAATCCCTGTCTCTAAAGAATGATACAGATTTCATTAAAACTTCATAGTGCACTAAAAAAAATAAATGAATCCTTGTTACTTTAAGCCATATTCATATATATCATATATATACATATTGAATATGCATCAGAAATAAGCCACCCCCTTTAGTATTCAGAGTTGATCCTTCTAAAATACCTGTCATTGTGACAGCACATTTTTATTAAGCACCTTTTGGGTTCTTTGTATACAAGGCGTCTAACTGTCACAGACAAGGAAAACGATATTACTCAAATTTCACAAATGAGGAAATGTACTTAAGCCATAAAAACAACTTACCTATTCATCATCAGGAAAGAAAAGAGTAATGATTTTACTTACAATATTCACTGACAATCTTTTCTTCCATACTAAGACTACATAAAACCAATTCAGTCTTTCTAAGTATTTCTGTCAATAAGGGCCAATAGAGAAAAGCAAGTAACATCACTAGCAATGGTTGGACTTTCAAAGCCCACTTCTCTTTTGCATTATAATTATTTTTAATGTTTTGTTTTTAGTGCTCACAGAGCACTAAAATTAAAAAAAAATTAACTTTTTAAGTCATTACATGAGAATAAAACTTTTGTAAAAATGTACAATTTTAATTTATGCCACTCTGTCTCACATTCTCACTGGTGTCTCTCCTTTGAAGTCCTCATCAGGCTGAGATCACTAAAATTGGCCATTTATGGAGTCACAGGATTTCGGGAATCCACTCAACGGGAGGCTGATTAGAGGAGCAATTAAAAATGCATTCTGTGCAGCCAGGGTTCCAGCACTGAGCAAGCCACTGCCAGCTGTGTGTAATTTGGGACAAGGTGCTCCATCTCTCAATCCCTCAGCTGCAAAAAAGGAGACACTGATACCTACCCTCAAACACATGCTATGAAGTAAAACATGAGGAAAGCATTTTAGCCTTAGGCAGGTGTCCATTCAGAGCGAGTTTGGTCATTATGATGATGAGGATGGGTGTTAATAAATTAAGCTAGACCAGAAAGTAGAAATCACCATAAAGGAGAAACATTTAAATCAATGAGCATTTTCTTTTGGATGGATTGCAGAATATTCTATTGATTTTTTTAATAAACCAAGATTTGTCCATTAATAATAGATTTACAGGTTCATGGACAAGTCTCCAGAAAAAGAATTAGAGGCCTCTAACCTCTGAATACTAAGAAAGTAAAGTTTAAAAAGAATTATGGGGGAGATTATACCTCATTTGGGAGAGTATGTGCTTAGCATGTATGCGGCCCTCAGTTCAGTCCCCAGTAACTCCATTTAAAAACTATTTTTTTAAGAAATTGAGAATTAAAGCAAACAGATGGAGGAATACAGAATTTTTTTAGAGACTCAACTCAGACTTCTGATGGGGAATAAAACATCCATTTCTCAGAGGAAATCTTGAAAACTATGTAAACTGAATCTGAGATGTCTAGTCTTTTAACATTATTGAAGAATTCATATTACCAAGTCTTAAAACTACCTGATAACCCACAGTGGTGATAGTGATCATAACAGCTGCCAACACGGATCGAGCTCCGACTAGGAATGCTCTGTTCTGACATCTCTGCCCCTGAGGCCTCACCAGGCTGAGAGCACTAACTTCGGACATTCATGAGCATCTCGTGTAAGTCCTCAATTTGTGCTTCTCACTCCCCCCTCACCAGGCCCTCTGAGGGAAGCACTGTGATCATCTTCCCCACCCGCAGTTAAGGCCACTGAGGCACAGAGACTAAACCCGATCCAGGTCACACTGGCATTAAAGGACGTGTGTATTTCTGCTGTTTTACTTTTTACAAAGGAATCTGAGATATCAATTCAAGAGAGACAGTTAAATAATAAAGTCTGTCTGGTCTCCACCTCAAAGAGCACATAATATAGATTCCTGATGTAGGATGAGGCTGCCGCCACAAACTGACTCAGCTTGAAATTAATATCCAAGATGAAGCAGCGGATTCACGTAAATATTCACGACTGTCAACTCCGCTCTCGGGTCTGGGCCCTTCACTGCCTGAACGGGGGTGAAATCCCCACCCCTGTCAGGGAGGGAAGAGCTGCTCTTCCAGGTCGCACCCAGGCTTCACGGGCTGTTTCCCCTCACAGACTGTCGTCAACGATTAAAAAGCTCTCAAGATTTTTACACCATGCAAAACTGAAAGACATTTCTGCAGATGGAGCACTTTCTCAGGCTTAAACAATTTTTGCCTACACTCAGCAAGGGGGAGAAAAGAAACATGACTCTGCAAAGTCTCTGAGCCTCACCACTCACAGGAGTAGAACTGCCTCAGCACAAGATGACAGTTCACATTGCAGGGTGAGAACAAAATAAAGCCGCCCCAACCACAGGCACTCCCAGAGACAGCGCTCAGCAGTCTTTTGCACACTCACGGTTGTGCAGCCCTCACCACCATCTATTTCCAGAAAACTCCATCATCCCAGAAGAAACCCCCTGTCACTATCAGTCATTCCCTAATCCCCCTCCACCCAGCCCCTTGCAACCATCACCTGCTCTCTGCCTCTGCATTTGCCTATTCTGCACATTTCAGATCACTGAAGTCAATAATATGTGGCCGTTTATGTCTGGTTCCTTTCACTTAACGTGCTATTATCAAGGCTTTTCCATGTTGAAGTGGTATCAGCATCTCTGTCTTTTTTTTTTTTTTTTGAAAACGTTAGTTTATTAAAAGGTGGTAAGTAATATCAAAAAGAGTAGAGTGGAGCATAAGGGGTGGGGATTCAAAGGGAAAAGGGTGGGTTGAGCAGTCAGGGTGGACTTCCCAGAACAGGTGGCCTTTTTCATCTTCCCCTTTATTTTTTTTCCTTTTTATTCACCCTTACGTATGAGTAATGTTCCACTACATGGAGATACTACATTCAGTTCATCCATTCAGCAGCTATGTATGGACGACATCCAGAAGAATGAGGGTAAGAGGTGACTAGCAGGGATGGCATTTAAGCAAAGGGCAAGATGTGCTTTAAAAAAAAAAGCCAACAAACAGAGGCACAAGGAAATTCAGTCCGTTTCTGAGCAAAGTGCATGCTTGCTTCGGCAGGACTACAGTGCAGGTCTGGGGAGGATATTGGCAGGAATCACGGGGAGGGAGTCACCTAAGAAGACTCCCCACCGAAATCAGCTCAGCCAATTCTCCTCCCTCATGTTTCTAGGCTTCTCTTATTTCATGTAATAGCACTTTAACTACACATCTGATCATGTGCATCAGACCAACTTACCTTGAAGCCACAGAAAATCATTCACTGACCGGAGCAGATCCAGGACAAAACTGTGATGGACCAGGGAGTACTGCAGCATCCCAGCCTGCAGGCACAAACCCCACATGTGCCTTGGTGATGTCCAGAAAGTAAAATGCATGGAAATATCTCACTGCTGGTGCACAACATCTGCCCCCAAATTGCCCCAAAATCATACTGGTAAAGCACTACTCAACGCTCTCACTACAAAAACAAAAAAAAAAAATGCTAAGAAGGCAAATTTAGGCTCTGCCATTGAAAACCATCAACCATCAATGCCAGCATCTGAGCTGGAATGCTCCTGACTTCAAAAACCACTGCGGACTTATTTTTCAAACGGGAAAGCATATATGTATCCCACGTAGATGATATTACAGTAGGATTTTTATTTTCGAAACTTCCAGTTCAAAATTAGCACAAGAAAGATTATGTTCCAGCTTTTAAAAAACTCAATTATCTTCCACTTTCTTAATTTTGAACCTATTATTATTTTATAAATGGAGCAATGCTTCATATTATAAACCAAGTGTTTGGCTTCTGCAAACAAAACCTTTATGACCTCACTATTTCAGAGCAAACTTTAATGATGTTTTGAGAGGTGGGGCCTGGGGCGCTCACTAACAGCCCTTTAAATACTGACAAGGATGTGCTATTAATTAATGCAAAGGCACTAAGTCCACATTAACTAGGAAACCAAAGAAACTACACCAAAGCCTTACTTTATCATTTTTAAATATTCCTATTGTTTGAATATTAAAGTTCTTAAAAGATATGATTTTTTTGAGAAAGACAACAGCTGTATTAAATTTCCTCTCACCAAGAAAGCAAACTTTATCAAGAGTAAAAACCCCTATGGAAATTCAAAAGACAGGACGTTTCTAGGTAAGTGAACATGCAGATCTGAACACAAACATAAATCCTATCAGATCTCACTCCAACCAGCTCAACAAAGTCCTGGGCTACCCTGGAACTTAGCTCTTCTCTTCCAAATGTTGGCTGAGCTAACATCATCACACAAGGCAGGGAAGAAGAGAAGAGGAAAGTCCACCTGGCGGCCTCCATCTGTTTCCTTCAAGCCAAAAGGCGCCGCAAGGGCGGCCCAGCTAACAAGCCCTCCCCATAAGGAAATCCGGCATCCACACTGCCCCTGCCGTCCCCAAGCAGCCCTGATGCCCCTCTCCCACTTGTGGCCTCCCAGCCTGTGAATGGTCTTCTAATTTCACTCCCCAGTTGGTGGCACCCTCCCCCTCTTCCCCGCTACACACACACACACACACACACACACACACACACACACACACACACACACACACACACACACGGAGCCAAGGCAGGCTTCCCAAAGCATAAATTTGATTACATCACCCCACTTCAAACCCTTCAGAGGCTCCCTGGTAGAGTTCTAGCCCCACCCCCGACCCTGAACGCCCATCCTCACCTCAGTACCCAGGTCCCCAGTGACCTCAGTGGCCCCCTGACCTGCTCCTACTTCCCACTTGCCTCCAGGCTCATTTTGACTGTTTCTCAAGGAAGCCTTCCCTCCCTCCAACCTCCGCAATTTGTTCCTCTGTTCATAGAACATTCTAGGCTAAGTCAACTTCTGACACTGCTAAGCTCCCAAGGAGCATTTTGCTTACTAATGTGGGTCCAACCTCTCTCCCCTAGACACTCAGAAGTGTGTGTGTTATGAATAAATGAATGATGGGGTGGGTCTCAAAGGGACAGCCAGACCTGCTCTCGCCCGTCCCGACCTTTCTTACTGTAGAATATCAGAAGCAAAACCAGAAGTACCTTTCCTGAGGGTCACTTCCTGCTGACACCCTTCACTGCCTCCTGTGTCAGTTCTAGTAAAACCCAAGCTCTTCGAAAGACCTCCACCCCAGGCCCTCTCCAGTGTCCTCCCCAGCAGGGGCACCCACAACCCTGGACCACACATGGCACTCTCCCCGAGTCCCCACCGCACAAGCCTCCAGGCCTCTACCCGGGCTGCTCTGCCACATGAGCCACAGTCTTCATGCTTTCTACTGGCTGACCCTTACTCTGCCTTCACAACTGAATGTAGAGCCCATTTCTTCCAGGAAGTCCTCTCTGATAATATCCTTTAAGTCTTGGCAGGTCTCCCTCTGTAGCAGCACTGCATGGTGACCAACTGGGTGTTTGCTTGCTCCTTTGGGACCACGACCTATTGGGGGCCACGTGGGAAGGAGTGAGAGATTACAAGAGAGGTGGGAGAAGCAAAAAGCAAAAATCACAGCTGAAGTCCCAAATTCAAGGATTCTTTCTCAGAAAAACAATAAAATATTTCACATGTGTGCAATTTGGCTACTATTTTTGTGGCTTGCGGAAAGCAAGGGCTTGGTGTTCTAGTCCAAAACCCGGGTTACATGCAAAGAAATGTATATATTCATATCCAAAGGAAACCAGAGCTGCTCAACAACAGTTTGCAGTCAGAATTGAAAGGAATTTTGATAAAGGCAATGTCTCTCTCTCTCTCTTCTTTCTTTTCTGGCATCATATAATTTTAGAAGTATTTGCGTGACTAAGAGATGGCTACAGCCCGTGATACTGCACTGGAGAGTTTGGGCTGAGGAAGCCCAGATTACATTCACTGTGTAAATGCAATCACACCAACAAACTGACAAGTTCCCTTGTGGAGGAGCTGATGTTCCAAAGCAGGCAAACTCATGCAGTAAGAAAACTCTAAATAAAAAGTAAGAAATTCAATGTTCTGTACTCAATTTCATTAGCTATATGAGCCATTACCTGATAGTATATCTTGTCTAATGAAACCCAAAAATAAATTCTGAACGTTGATTTTCTTCATCTGACTGTTTTATGCTAAATTTGGATATCAAACCCACAATCCATACAGACAGCTCAGGCCTATGCTGCAGCACAGCTACATCCCGTAGAAGAAAGTCTATCAAGGAAGAACTGGAGAGTTTCCCTTCAGAAGCTGCTAAGTCTGGTTTTGCACCTATATATCATTTGCAACCACTTCATCGTCAAAGGAGTAAGACCTTACCTCTGTGGGGCGTAAAGCACTGCGGTGCTTCAGAACAATCAAAGAACACTGAGCTTTGTGAATCAGTCCTGAGGCACTTAAATCGTACTTTTTCTGAAAGGCCCCAAAACTGACCCACTTCACCATTTCACGTACACCAGGGAGGTACCGGAATTAGTAGAGAAAACACGCCCTTGAATTCTGACAAGACCATGCTTGAATCCTGTTACAGTATTTACTACCCTCTAAAAGGACCAATAACTTAACCCCTCTGAGAAGGCTTGCCAATCCGCAAAAGGGGGCTGCCACCGCCCACCTGGGAGGCATGGATGTGAATGCAACACGCAACTAGGGCAGCCGACTGGTACCTGACACGGGGCCTGGCTAGTTTCCCTCCGCTGCCCTTGTCCCCCTTTAAACTTGTGCTCTTTACCCGGTACCAAATGCCCGGAATAGACTGCCCGAATATTCTGTGTATCCCTGGATACATGCCTTACCCTTAGGAGGCCAGAAAAACAACTGCCTCCTCCCCAGTCACTATCAATGTTCTTAAGAGTCTGGATTTTTTTAACCTCTATTTTGCAGGGAGACTATTCCAGAATTTTTCAAGCACCATTCTCCAGGTTGGCTCCTCTCCCAGCGCCCATCCCTTCTCACCTCAGATCCTCTGTCTGCCTTCTGTTCATTGGAAAGCGAGTCAAGAAGAGCGGGGACTCCCTAGGCCTTCTTCCCTCCCTGATATGTTAGTGTGACTACATTCAACCCACGCCCCAATCCAACTCCAGCTTCTGAGGAGTCTACCCTCCCGGACCCTGCAGACTCTGCAACTTCCCAAGACACACACGTGGCCACGACCCTCCCTTCAGATTTCTTCCTGGCTGGCCCTGCCCACCCCCCGGCCCCTTAAAGATAAATGACATTGCCCTGAAAATCCCAAACGCCGCTGACTGACACACCAAAGCTGCATGGTCTGGGCTTTCCTCCAACCCAGGCACAGCCCTGCCCCCCCTCAGCCTCAGTCTGCAGCTCTCAAGATGATCTAATTCACATGCGCGTCTGTGAACACCAGCTAAGAATGACGACTCCCAACGTGTATCTCTAGTCCGGCTCCTTCAACTCAGCCCCAGGCTCATAGACCCGAGTGCCTCTATGAAGTCCAAACTTGGACGAAAAATGGCATCTTAAAAATGCCTCATGTCCACCATTTATTCTGGAATTCAATTTCTGGAAGGTACCTCCCATGCTCCCCATTTTAGTAACAGACCCAGCACTCACCTAGGTGTTTGAGGTCACATTCAATTTCCCCTGTTCCCTCCATCCAGCCCTGGCCTGGAATATTAGTCCTGTCATTTCCGTTGCTAAGCCCATCTAAAGTCTGGTTCTGCAGGGACCACGGCCGGATCCCCACAGGCTCACAGCAAGGTGCACTGAGTCACAGTCCTCCGAAGGGTGCTCCCTGGAGGGGGAGGCATCTCCTGCCACTGGTCACCACAGAAGGCACTGGATTCTCACAGAGGCTCTGGAGAAGGGACTCAAGGTTCTCCCGTGATCTGAGCTTTGAAGGTCCCGAGGTCTGGCGGAGCTCCTATTAGCAGACACACTTGCCAGTGAGCAGATGAGGATGGAGGAGCCCAAGCAAGTCTGTCCTCACTCCGACCCCTGGGCCCTCAGGAGCCACGGGAAAGGCCTGTGTCCAGGGCACAGCCCAACAATCACAGATCCCAGCCTGCATTTGCCAACCCGGACAGCCTAGACACCTTCTACTTGCGAGACTTACTTCTGTTCTGTTCTCCCCCGAGAATGTGATGGACACTTTCAGAATATCTGGCCTGTCTCAAGCGAGACAAAGTCAGTGAAGGATGAAGTGTTCACATTTGGACTAGAGCATGAAAGGAGAAACAAGACCTCATGATCAGCATGATGGTGGTGGCCAAACTCTTCCCCTGGGTGAGATGAACAAGGGTGGGGGTGAGAATCCAAGGTCTTAGATTGGCCAAAGCATCTTCCTTCAATGCTGACTGGGGGTTGGAGACTCACTAACGCAAACTAACGACACGGCTATCAGTGGGGGACGTCAGCAGCAACAAACACGGAGTCAGCTCTTTAATGCCAACATGGGTTAAAAGTAAAGGCCGGTGCAGGGAGGCCTGCACGGCTGCTGAGGCAAACCACAGACCCGGCTCTGAATGCCCACTGGCTGGAGCAGAGAGGAAGCTACGGTCCCTTTAACAGTCCCTGTGTCCACCAGATCCATGTAAGCCAGCTACTTAGGAGAAGTACATGTTGTCCTGATACTCAGAAAAACCAGCCTCGTAAAGGGAACAAAAGAGTGGCATGGATTTTAGACCCACTTCTGCCCCTTTATGAAGGCAAAATAAAGTAAATGGCACGGGGAAGTTGAATGCAAAAAAAAAAAAAATTAAATAACCAAACGGTGACTGATTCCTCCAACATTGTACCCTGCAGCTGCTCACCCCCAAGCTTGCCACTTTCTCACCAGTGACCGCAGGTCAGGAAGCGCCGTCACGCACGTCACACAGAGACAGCCAGGAACCGCGTGCTGAGCACGTTTGTGTAAAAGCAGGAATCGAGCAAGATGCTGCAGACTTTGACTTCACAAGTTTAAATACTCCATGAAAAGAATCCCTCAACAGCCGCCTAAATCAATTCGCATCTCACTTCTTCAAAACAATTAAACTAATTGAATAAGGGTACATTTGTCACCAAATATAAGGAGGACCAAACAGGTTCCTCAAAGCAAAGATTTTAACAGATATGAAACACCAGTGGGTGATGTGCTAACAAATCAAATATTCCAAAAAATTAGAAAATAACAAGATGACTAGGATAATGCATGGATCAAGGCACCTGAAAAGTTTCTGCTTTTTAAAGCGATGGAGACAGCACGGAGGGCGATCTAGCTATTTCCAATGCAGGATATGCACAGCCACCTTTTCAGACGCAACTGCGCGGTACAAGAGAAAAAGGAATAAAGAAAAAGGAAAGGAGGAACAAGCGAAAATTAGAAACACACAAGAACAAAAATGACTTTGACAGCATGTACAAGAATTTACGTGAGTGTGTGAGGCCAGGGACGCAGGGACAGTGAGACCCACCCTCACCTCCTGCTCCAGGGAAGGCAGGGGCCTGAGGGGAGCGACGCTGCTTGGGGACCCCAACGTGGTCAGCGCCCCTAACTGAAACTCCACATACATGCGTCTAGGCAGCTTTTAAGCCACAAAATGTGGTCGCATTACAGGCTGGACAGTTTTACTCACTCCCAAAGTGAGTAGCAGGAGAGAATTAGTCTCTGCTCCTGCACCAAAGCATTGTTTTAAAAATTAATGACTGTGGAATAGTAAAAGCAACAATGGAGTAAAAGTGACTGGAGGAGAACGTGCTTGACCCGAGCTCACTGGCCGCGTTATCTCACTGACGTTCAGATGCTGGCTGAGCCCTTATGGTACCAAAACAGACAGATCCACCAGGAGGGATTTTAATGCGCTGCTGTATTTTGATGCCGAGAGCCATGCCTGGTACACGAGGTTCTGGGTAAACAATGGTGACAGTGTCAACACTATGGGCTAAGCACACATCCAGCTACTCCGCCAAATCCCAAGGGCAGACTTCAAAAGGCAAATACAAGCTGGAATTCTCTGGTGGGTCTGCAGACTCAGAACCAAGCAGTTGCTGAGCAAAAATGTCACCAGTGCCTCCTATGACAAAAGAGGAGGCACTGGCCATGGGGCTTGGGCAGGGCTCCAGGCTTCCACTGCTCACCCACCAGTCTGTCCAGGGGGAGAACATGGTCCCTGCTTACGTTGCACTGATGCACCTACCTTGACTAACGCCTGGGGGCTCAGCAGGAGGTGACATGTGAGGTGAACGGAGCCAGCCTCGGTGTAGCCCGGTGCTGGCAGCTGTGCCCACAGCAATGCCCAGGCACCTAAACCTGCCACCTCATCCCCAAGGAGCAGAAGGGTGTGCGGACGTGTAGATCACAGGGCCCTGCAAGGACAAATAAAGATCATGGCCACTACATGTCTCACCCCTTACTAAAGTCATAGAGGTATATCCGGGAGGAACAGAAAATTCATCCAGAGCCCACCAGGCACCACACGTAGGTGGGACTCGGCCCCCCTGTGCCTCTCACTCACAGGGATGGTCTGGACTTTCTTTTTATCAATTCTCTGGCATCTTCTCCTCCAACTTACCAACAACTAGAAAGTAGGATTTGATCTTAGGTAAGTTCAAGAATCACAGAGCACTGCCTCCACAGTGGGCCTGTGCCAGGCCCTCCGACCGTCACCTGTGGTACCGCCATGAGCGCCCTCCAGACTCAAGGCCCGAGGCCGTAGGCCGTGGGGGCACAGCTTCCCTCATTCTCCCCAGCAAAGGGGGACCACCTCTGGGCAAAGGCATCTCACCTTTTCTGCCCGAAGGAAAGCATGATAGATACACGGGGAAACAGAGCATAAGGTGGGGAGGTAGTAAGCCCAGGAGAGCTCATCTGCACATCCAAGGCAAAAGTGGGGCCGTTGACTTAATCACAGGGACAAAGTGAGGATGAGTCTTTCCCTGCTTTGTCTCATACTCCGTGATACGCCTTTCCCTGCATAAGGAGTTCATCCGGAATTCCCTGGAGGTGTTTCTGATGTCCTAACTTGGCATGCTGGCTGTCGGGGAGGAAGAGAGGGCCTGAACCCAGCAGGTGCTGGGCCTGGGAGGCAGGAGACACCGGCTCCAGACAAAGCTCAACCAGCATCTCGTTCTGCCTCTCGGGATACAGCATCTCATTTATAAGCAAAGGGATGAGACTGTCCCAGGACAGGCTGCCTAACAAAATTGAAATGAGAGCCATGTAAAGAAAGCTTCCCAGTTGCCACATTTAAAACGGTAAACAAAGAAACAATCAAACAAACCAAAAACAGATACTAGAAACTAATTTTAAGAACAGATCTTACTTAATCTGCTGTATGTAAAATACTATCATTTTGACATGTAATCAATATATGAAAGTAACAAGATAGTTTACATACTTTTTACTAGACAAGTCTCAGCGTCTGATGTGCATTTGACCTACAGCACATCTCAGCTCAGACCAGCCTCTTCCCCAGCGCTCATAGCATCAGTGGCTGTGGCTACTCTATTGGACAGCAACTACAGGGGTCCCACCAGGGGTCTTGGCTGAAAAGCGGGAGGAAGTCTCCACACTGACCCTAAAAGGATCTCTCTGAAACAAAGGCAGATTCACTTTTAAATGTCTGTAAATCGTCCGGCTGCACCTCCCTCCGCCCTTGGCTACAAGACAGGCCTCTTCCTTGCTGATCCCTTCCTGGATGTAGGGAAGGAACCCGGCACACAGCCAGGGTGGCCGGGCCTACAGGTAGACTTACCTGCTGTCTGTGTCCAGTCCCATGAAGTCCTCCTTCTCAAACAAGGTGCAGAGGAGTGGGATCTTGTCCCCAGACTTGTCAGGGGCCCCATCCAGCCACTTGGACTTGAGCAAGATGAAGAGTGACTCAGTGAAGTCCTCGATCCTCTTCTCCACCACCCTGCAGTCCTCGTAGTTTGAAGGCCACGTTGGTGCGTGGCTGCTCGGCTACCTCCCCATGCAGCACAAAGACAAAGAGCTGAGAGTCATTAAGCGTGGTGCCATACAGCTCCTCTGTACATGGAGCTTCTCGAAGGCCTTGGCAGAGAGGCAGTCGGTAATGGTGACAAGGCCCACGACCGTGCGGTGTGTCTGGAAGTCACTCCACGCATTCTCGAACGCATAGTGGTGCCTGTAGTGGATACAGAGTGCCCACTGGGAGCCGCACGGGCTGATCTGGCTCACCAAGGGGATTCGTTTATAGATGCAAAAGAAATTGTCCTCTGAAATGATCCCCACGGGTTGGACGACCACGGCGAGAGTCTCGTATTCCTCAGCACACTGCACGTAGTCAGGGATGCTCATGTTGCAGGCCCTGCCGAGAGGGGAGAGGAGATCAAGGTAAATATTGTGCTGCGGGCTGCGGGCCTCACTGGGTTGCGGTGACCTGGTGTGTACCAGTCAGAAGGCAGGGGAAGCACAAGTAAAGCCGGGGGTACAGTTTGACCTCAGAGTCTGTACATGGCTACCGTAGCTCGGATCACTTTACCCAGCTTTTGGTCTAGGCTTCCTGCCCCTGCATACAAGGGTCATTTCTTGTTTTCTGTTTCCAAGCACCTAGAAAGACCCTGATGCAGAGTCAGTGCTCAACACTGCGGAATAAAGAAATGAACAAAGGAAATGCTTTCCCCACCCCCCTTCAGCAGATTATAAAGAAAAGAACCGCAGTAGGATCAAAAGATCTGGATTTCAACACCAATTTATTTGAACTCCTAAACTGCAGAATAATGGATAAGAAAACTTGCCTTGGGGAAGAGGGTACAGCTCAGTGGTAGAGCACATACATATCATGTATGAGGTCCTGGGTTCAATCCCCAGTACCTCATTTTAAAAAATGAAACAAATGAAAAATCCTAATTACCCTTCTCAAAAAATATTTTTTAATTCAAAATTCAAAAAACACCTTGCAATTGACACAACATTGTAAACTTGACTATACTTCAATTTAAAAAAAATCCTTGCCCTACAAGAATATATCTGGATTACGGAAGTTTGCAAATGTAAAATGCCTAGGGTACCACCTGCATAAAGAGGGGGGACTGCACAAATTTACTATCCCTCCTTTATGAGCTATATTTCCTTTGGGGGGTGTTATAAACTCTCAGAGCTAATTTTCTCAGATTTAAAAAACAAAACAATACTTGATTCTCAGTACTGCTGAAGAATCAGATAAGCCTGTGAAAGCATCTGACCCACAGAGGTTACTCAATAAATGTTTGTTGAATGAATGAATAAACAAGCAAAGTGAATGCTGCTCCCTGCCACAGAACATCATAATGGTACTTCCTGGAAATCCCAAGCCCACGTTACACCCGACTACACACTAAACATGTGGGTGACCTGGGCAGGCCTGTGTGTTTCTCTAAGCCCCAGTTTAATGATAGATAGAAATGAGGGCAATAACACAAACCTCAAAGGGTTAGTGAGTCAGTAATGAATTGTACCCCAACTATGCAAGACGGAACCATTAAGGAAAATTGGGCAAAGGGTCCATAGGCCCTCCGTATATTATCTCCTACAAGTACAGGGGAACCTACATTACATCTCAAAATAAAAAGTCTAATATTTTAAAGAGGCTATTGAGGTTAAATGAGCTCATTGTCTCAAATAAGGAACACACAGTACAAGTACAACAATGCCTAGCCCATGAGATACACTCAGTTAACATTCCCACTGAACCCACTGGTCCCTCCAACTTCAGAGCATGAGGATGGGTCCTCGTGGCCAAAGGCCACTGAACCTGAAGCTAACAAAGCTAATGGTCCCCACTTGCAAGAGCCCCTGTCACCACCCTTGTTCTAATTTTCTATTTGTAATATTTTTTTTATTTAATAGAAACCCCCAATTGCATAGCCTTCAGGTCACCAAAACCTGACCACAGAGATCATGATGGCAGCCCTCCTTGGTGAAACAATAAAATGAAAAGCCATTTCCACAAGACCTCTGTGTAAATCTACTAGGGAACTTCATCTTGGACAGAGGAAGAGGACTGGGGAGGAGGGGGCAATCTGGGGGCACAGAGAACTATGGGCCACCTATCCCATGATGGACTTTAGACTCAACCCTCACCCTCCAGGTAATTCAAAATACACACCGACAGAGTGCTATGGACAAGATTTTTTTTAAAGAAATCCCTGACTCCCTAGCAGGTCTTGTTTCTACTGAGACACAGATGGCTTATGTGTATAATGTTTCACAAAAGCCTTAAAATATTATCACCCCAACTTGACACATTAAGAAACTGAGGTAGAGAATTTTATCATATTGTACAAGATTAGAGAGAGGACACGTCAGACACCGTATTTAAACCCAAGCCCCTGTTCCAGGGCTCACACTAGAAATTGTGACATGCTGCCCCTTTCCTGCCCTCTCCCTGCAATAAATTTCAGAAGAGTCTTTTCTGTGCCATCTGGAATCACAATAACTTCAATTTTCCACAAAGAGCTATGTCACTCCCTGGAGGACATATCAAAATCTAAAGGGTTGGAATGGGAGGAGAGATTTGCATTTTCTGTTTCTCAAAGGAAACATGGCTTTAAAAGAAACTGAAAAGCACTTATCTAGTCTAAGCCCTCATTGTGCAGAGAAAGAAACGGAAGTTCAGAAGAGATGAGGAAAGGGCCTTATTAACAAATATTGCTTCAGCGCAGCATCATGCCAGCCATGGGCACTGCTGGGGGAGGATCTGGGAGGCACAGGAGAATGAGTGTTAGAAAAAGGAAAGAGAAGAAGCATACAAGGCCCTGTCTCTACACCACCATACCATGAAATTCCACCAAATTACCCGGTATGGTTGCAGCCAATATTAAGGTGGGCTAAACAGGTTATAGAAACCTGGAATTCTCAACCATAGTGCAAATTCCAACATTTACTCTGCTTTTTTCCCCAGTTCAAGCATCAACTCAGTGGGCACTCTGTTCCAGGGACTACACGAGGCCTGGAGTTCTCCCAAGTACAAATCTCTATTACGTGTGCAAACCACATAAAGGCCCACCAGAAGAAAAGTGCCCACAGATAAGATGGAATTCCTGAAGCTGAAAGCAGTCAACCAGCGTATGTTACTAGGAAAATTGATGCTGCTAGAAATGGACTCATGGACTTAGAAAGCAAACTGTGGTTAGCAGGCAGGAAAAGGGGGATTAACAGATACACATTAATAAATATAAAATAAATGACAAGGACCTACTATATAGCACAGGGAACTATATTCAATTTCTTGTAATGAGTTGTGCTAAAAACAATCTAAAACATATTTATATACATATGCATATGTTTATAACTGAATCTCTGCTGTACACCTGAAACTAATATTGTAAATTGACTACACTTCATTAAAAATAATTTTAAAAAATAAGTACAAATAAAATCAACGCCATTAAGATAAAATAAAAGAACACTCTTATCCCCTCAGCTGTAGGTGGTGGAGAATTCTGGTTACAAGCACCAAGTCCACTGGATCACTCCAGCACTGACTGTCACTCTTTCTGACCATCAGACAGTCACTTGGCTACACTGAGGTTACTTTTCTCTTCTGTGAAAATCTACAGTGACAACTAATGATGTATAGAATCTCATCATTCACAAGCCCAACAATTAGTGAGGACTTCCCATGGGCCAGGCTCTGGAGAGATGAAAAGGTAGGGTCCCAGATATATTCAAGTGTAGAAGAAGTTTATGCCATAAAGACAATTATTCTTCCTGTTTTGATAGACAGATTCAATGCAATTCTGATTAGAATTCCTACCAGACATTTCATGGAATGTAACAAGTTAATTTATGGTCAGGAACAGCCAAGAAATTTCTTTAGAACCACCACTGTGGAGGGGTGTATAGGTCATTCATTTCCACTGGTCTTTCTGAAGTGATGAAAACGTTCTGGAATAATAATTGTTGCACCACTGTGAATATGCTAAAAGCTGCTGAATTGTACCATTTAAATGGGTGGAATTCATGGTGTGTGAACAATATCACAATAAAGCTGTTATATGAAAAAATATTCCTTGACAATTATTTTTCCCTCTATACAACTAGTCTACCCCACAATTTAAGAAAAACAAAAAACCAAAACAAACTAAACAGTGCCAGGAGCTTTTTACGACTGCAATGTCCCTGGGTCTCCAACGCCTCTGGTGGTGCTGTTCCAGTTAACACACACTAGCTGGGCTGGGCTAGTTAGGGACTGTAACTATGTTTTTAAAATCGACGGTCACACGTTTCACCCTGGGAGAGGGAAGGAAGGAGCATGTCACAGCCTCATGCCTTCAGCTCCTTTTTAAATGAACCAAGCCCTGCTTTCAACACTGTAATCCCTGGCACTATAAAAACACGTGACATCAACAAGCACCGCCATCATAACACCTGAAAGTGTTCAAGGTACTTACCTGGGGCAGAAACACTGAGGGGGGAGACGGAAACTCCCTCAGCACTGGCGCTCACTTTTCCAGACTCCATCAGGAGAAACTGGGCTTTACAGCTTGAGGCTCTAAGCCCGGGAAGCAGCGCGCATGCCGCTGAGCTGGTCCTCAGGGAGCTGGAAAGGGAGAGGAGGGCAGCCCCGGGGTCGCAGGGCAGGGAAAGCGGGGGTGGGGACGCGGGCTGCAGCCCCGCTCTGAGGCCAGACCCAGCCCCAGCCGCCCGCCCCCGATCGGGTCCGCAGAACCCGCCCACCCGGGACACAGCCCTCCCAGGGGCAGGGATGAGCCTGCGGCCAAGGAGAGGAAGCCCGGGAGGAGAGGACTCGTGGGCGGGAGAGGGGAAGGTGTCGCCAGCTGCAGACTGAGGGGAGCCCAGCTGGGGCGAGAGGCGGCAGGTGCACACCTGGCCCTGGACAGCTGTGGCCAGGGCCCCGGTGTAGGTGGCACGGGCAGAGGGGTCTGGCCCGAGAAATTCAGCTGAACACAGGCTGACTCGCGCCCTCGCGGGCTTTGACGAGAAGACCGCCCTCCCGCAGACGCCTGAACCTTTTCCCGGGAGCCCCCCACCTTGCATTTCCACAGCCAGAGGCCCCGGCCCCGGGCAGGAGCTAAAGGCCTACCGGTCGACAGAGCTGAGAAGACTTTGGGGCCGATTCCCAGCTCGGAGCTGGGGCTTCCAACCCCCGGTCCAGCTGGCACCGACTGCGCATGCGCAGGAGGGCCAGCGATCCTCTCTTGGTTCTGTGATTGAGGCTGGGGCATCGAGGGAGGGAGAAGATGGGGGGAGGAGGAGAGGAGGGGAAAAGTGGAGGGAGACAGATGGACAGGAGGAGCAGAGAGTAGGTAGGGATCTGGAGAGGGGAGGGGAGTAGCAGAGATGTAGAGAAAAAGCTTTACTTCTGGGGCACCCTGAAGGAGGCGGCAGACCTGCCTCTGTACCTTTCTGTAACCCTTCAAGGCCCGCAGCTCAAGTTTTACCTCCCTGGTACAGCCCTCCTGGCGATGCCTCTGCTGAAACCCTACGGGGATCACACCCGTTGTCCCCACGTGAAGCTGGGTTTCCTGTTGCTCTGGGAACCAAGCACCCGCAGGTGTTGTCTCTCAGAACTACCTTGGGAAGTGTACATATTCCCCTTTTACAGGCTGGGAAAAAGGCAGGCACGATCTCTGCCTTAGCTCCACTGTCCCAGGTGTTGGCCTTGCGGGTAGTGGGAGGTACAAGATCAGAGCCCCAGACAGAGCAGACTGCCTGAGTGTTGGTGCATAGTCCCATCCCTCCTGGGTAAAACACACCTAACCCAAGTGGAACCATCAAGGGCTCACAGTAGGTTCCTGGGTGTGGGAGAGCTGTCCTCAGTTCCAGTACCCAGCTTGCTAGGTAGATAGGAGTGTTACCGAGTCCAAATTCATTCTCCTCAGTGAAGGACAGGCCAATAAGTTGGGAGACCCGCTGCTGGGGCATGGAAAAGCAAGTTTCTGTAGAGCTAGATGGCAAACTAATGTCCTGGAAAACCATCTCCCCAAGTCAGAATTCAGGCTCTTTCCTACGTGCTTGGTTGTTGCAATATTCCTGGTGTAGGAATTCCTTGTTGTTAGAATCCTTTGTTCTTGCAGCTATCTGCCTGGGTCAAATATCTGTAAACCTCGAACAAAACAAACGTTATTTTCTATTCTGTTATTTGTTATCTTTTTATGAATGAAAAAGTGTTAAATATCCTTAAAGGTCAGAGCCTTCAGAATAGGCTCTTCTGTATATTTCAGGCTCTAGGCAACATTGTTTTACAAGCAAGATGAAGCCTAGGAGACAGAGCAAAGTGTTAAAGTCAAAGGAACAGATCTAATATGGAGTCAGGTTTGTTTTTTCTATTACCGAGGCAGAAGCCACTTGAGGATTTAAATCCCTTTAAGTTAAAAATAACTAAAACTTTAAAGGAATTTACATACATATTTGGGAATGTGCATACCATATCTGGAAAAGCATCCAAAGGATAGTAAACAGTGGCATCTCCAGGGACGGCTGGAAGGACAGAGGATGAGGGAAAACTTCTTTCACTTGTGTATTTTTGTGCTGTTTGAATTGTTTTTAACCATATGCATGTATTTCTTTTTCAGTTTAAAAAAGTGTAATGGAGCAAAGGAGTAACAAGCTCAGCAAATACAGCAGCCATGGAATCACTGAGCCATCAACTTGATTTCAGCCAGGAAGCATTTATTGACTCTCTCCTATGTGCCCAGTGCTGTTTTAAAACTTCTTTTATTATTATTAATTTTATTATTATTAATAATATTATTATTGATTTTATTAATAATATTATTATTGATTTTATTTATTTATTCTTCTTCTTCTTCTTCTTCTTCTTCTTCTTCTTCTTCTTCTTCTTCTTCTTCTTCTTCTTCTTCTTCTTCTTCTTCTTCTTCTTCTTCTTCTTCTTCTTCTTCTTCTTCTTCTTCTTATTATTATTATTATTATTATTATTTTATAAAATAGCAACATTCTATCCCTCACCCCTGGCCATGGCTGGTGGAATACCAACTGAGTTTTTATTGAATTGTTTTCCAAGGAGTAGAGATGAGTTATAAACTGAACATATCTTCAGGGCAAAACAGGCGGAGTGGTTTTACAGCACGCCAGACAGCTATGAAGGGTTTTCAATAGAGGCACCCAGACGCTGAGAGAGAAATCCTCCAGGACCCTACAAAAAGCTGCCCAAACTTCCTTCTCCATGGCACTACTGAATTAGGAAAGAACAAATCTGACTCCATAGTAGATCTGTTCCTTTGACTTTAAGAAAGTCAAGTTAATACGCTCCGGTCTTTTCATGGGTTATGATGTCACAGAGGAGATGGACAGGTTAACAAGGGACGACTCTGCAGTGATCACGGAGCCGGGGAGCGGGATGGGCGGCAAGATGTTTGACGCAGACGCAGCTGGGACCGCGCTTCTAGGCAGGAACCCAAAGTCACCTCGACAAGGTGTCAAACACGTGTGTCCACATCCTCATCACCTGACATGTATTAACGAGAAATGGAAACCCATAAAATGCCAATAACCTTGGTGGATATACCGTCCAAATTGCAAAGTCACAGTTTGACAACTGGCCATCCCGGTTCCCTGGGATTCATTCTTGGAGAACCTTAAAAACCACTCCTCTGTCTTCAAGAAGTGCTTTCTAGTTGTCCGATCTTTGGCTCAGGGATACAGCACGTTCAAGTGAACTTCAATGTCTGCACAGATTTGACTGTCTTTCTCCAGGTTCACTTGTCCATTCTAAAGAGGCCTGAGCTAAGTCCATCCTCCGTAAGATCTATTCCCTCCAGTGACTACTCATTGAGCCTGCAATTAAAAGTCAACTGAACAAGGCTGTCTGTCCTCAGCTAAAGTTCACCCACCCTTCACTGCTTTCTTAATCTCCTCTCCTGGCTAATTGCAACAGACTAACACCTCCCTCTACCCCGACTATGTCAGTTTGTCTCCCCAAAGAGAAAGTAAGTTCCATAAAATAGGAGACAACTCCATAGTTGTTGCCGACGAAATGAATCACAGAGCTGCTGTGGTGCAAAATGTCTCCCGAGATTCGGGTTCCTTTATTTTTTATACCATCTACACAAAGGAGTAACTCTTGCCAAGCACAGAGAGTAAACATTTTTTAGGTTGACGCATGTGCACTACATCTAAGGCTTCCTTATCTTAATTACACTGAGACTCTCCTGTTCCCAGGCCTGTTCCTTTTGAGGAACTAATAAACATTCTTGTCTGCAAGCAATGTTTCCCCTGGGAATGGGCAGAGTCCCTTGGCAGGAATTTATGTTTGCAGATAAGTCCGGTCACTTCTGTGAAATGTCCCGCGTGCAGGCACATCCACAGCTTCTATGCTAAGTTACCTTCACATAGTTACCTCTGAATTCCTAGCATATAGTAATGTCAATAAATAGAAATATGATTGTGGCTTCTTTCCTTTAAAACATTTCTGGTTATTTAAATGACCCTTGGAAGAGAGGTGTTTGCGGTCCAGTATCTTGATCCACAATACTCTGGAGGCCTTTTTCGGAATGGCTGTTCACTGATCCATTCAAAACACAACTTCTCATTCCAGGAATAGCTGTGCTTTTCTGCCAGGAGTTTGTGGTCACTCTCATGCCAGAAGAGCTTTAAACTATATCCTTACTATGGATTTGTTATTTTTCCCCTCTTCCAAAAATATTGACATTCCTTACTTTCTTGCCTTGAGGATTTTTTTTCCTTGTTCAACCTTTAGTAAACCAGGCTTCTTGGGATGGGCTTGCCCTTACATATGATCAGCCATCCAACTCCCAGTGTGAGAGGAATCGGGCTCACCTCCTGCCCTCCTGTCAGGGCAACTAAAACTCAGTTCAGGAGCCAACAGGCACCCAGGGCTTCTAAGGCTCGCTTATCTCCCAGAATCCCTGCTTTCTGGTTTGTCTTGGCTTCTGAGGATTTCCCCTCAGTTTCTTGACAATTAGCTGTGCAGCTTGAAAGATGAGGAAGGAAGGTTTTATTTCTTAATCAGAATTTCAAGGAACTTGTGTAATGAAGGTTTTCACGAGATTCTAGAACACTCCATTGCCGAGACAGAAAACACACTAGATATTTTCTAAATTTAGATATCATGTGCATTTTTCTTTGTTTTTGTTTTCTTAACTGCTAACAGACATTTTTTAATTAAAAAAAATAACGCCCCAAATAGGATAGAACATTGAAGGGGCATACAAAATTAAAGGACAAAAACAGAAAAATGATAAATACTGTGCAAAGTTAATATAATACATACACTATGGATCAGATCAGCAATTCTCAGTAACAGCTAATTGAAATATGATCATGAGGTAAAACGTCTCTCCTGTCAGGAGATGGCCAACAGAAAATAGAATTAATACAACAAACTAAAATTCTAAGTCTGGCGAGGTACAGAATGTTACCAGCTTAATGTGTCTTCTTCTGGAAAAGATGGAGGCTCACCAGCTCTTTACTGTGGAGCCTGAACCCAAGTGAGGGCGGTAAAGTGAGCTCTGTAAGTACCCAATTAACAAAGTGAGTGATGAATAAATAGACGTGAGCTTTGATGACAGAGATGATACTACTATTCACTTGTCCTGTAAAGTATGTCTTCACGTTCAGTGATCAAACCTCAGCATCCTCAGGGATTGAGATTATAGGAAAATGCAAGGCCGGGCCCAGACCTCCTCTTTGAGCTCGTGACATTGCACTTAGATGTCTCAAGGGCACCTCAAACTCCACCTGCAAAGAGCTGACTTCACGGTTCTCCTCCAATAGCAGTCCTGCCCAGGGCCCCTGGTCGGGGGACAAGGTCTCCCTCCCTATCCCAGCTCAGGCCCATCACTCACAGATGTGACTGGACCCCTCGTTCAGGGCCCAGATTTCCTCAGTCATGGAGTCCCACCACCCACACCTGTCCTACCAGGTACTCAATGGCACTCACACAGCACTGACTCTGTGCTGGGGACCACGCTGCACACTGCACACATGTAATCTCACTGGATCTCCGCAGCAGTCTTGGGAAGTCGGTACATCACTGCTTTAATTGATTAGATAAATTGTTTCACTTCCTTGAGTGCGTCATCCAAAGTGCCACGGCTACTGAGCCACAAACCTGGGACTGAAAACCACTTGAAAACTGAACACTGCTACACCTCACAGCCACCCTAATCTGACTCATCACATCACCTCCTGCCGAGACTTCTAAATGTTTCTAAGCATTCTACAAGACAAAAGTGATCTACGAGAGCACCCCACTCCCCTACTAAAAATCTGTCAATGATGGTCCACTGCCCTTAGGATAAAGCCCCACCGGCCTGAGCACAGCCCAACTGTCCGGCATCCGCGTCCCCTGCGCGCCCTCGCCGCCTCATCCACCACACAGCCCTACACGTGCCGTGTCCAGGACAGGGATGCTGACTCCGTACAACCCGGGGCTCATCTCAATCGAACAATGATCACCCTCTTCAGTGGTCACCCTCTTCATTGCTGACTCTCAGAAAAATATTTTCTCAGGATGAATCAGTATCTTTTTCCTTACAACTTCCCGTCATTGATAATGAGCTCCCCCCAAAAGAGAGAAGACATAATTCTCAGTCTCCTTATCTGTAAAGTGTGAATAACAAGGAAATATGTGAGGTTTTAAGAGAAATAATATTCATGTGAGGCTGAGGGACAATTCCCAACATACAGTAAGCACTCAATATGTGCTTACTTAATATTAATAAGAATATATTGCATTCCAGCAACCTTAAATCAATGTTTTATGGCTTTCTCCAACAGACTGACAAACTGTTGGACGAACCCCTTTGAGCAGATCAGCACAAGTGTACTGGGAGAGGTAAGTGCTGACTCCAGTTACAGCTGCAGCCAACCAGCACTACGGGGAGGGGGTAGTTTGCTCAAACTCTTACATGTTGCTTGAGAATTTAGTTGTCGTTATTGAATAAAGACAGGTGTTCTTTAGTCAAAGCTCCTGAAACATAAATCTTCAAAGATTGATGCAAATTAGGTTTAAAGAACAACACTCTCACTCGAAATTATTTGAAAATTATAGTCTTAGCTCCTCTGCACATCAAAAGGCCATGTTCTTAATGTATCTGACTAAATACACCAAAAGGTTTGTTTAAAAGAAATTAAGATGAAGCCATCCTGAATAAGCTCTCAGTATCAACTGCACAAAGCCTCAACCAAGGGTCTCATTTCTCACTTCCAGATAGGTGTTCAGGTAGATTAACGTGAGTCTTGGTTTCTTATAACATGGGGGTCAGAAGAGTTGTGGATAGATTTATGTAGCAAATATAAACCTAGAGTATTTGCTGTGTGGGAATCCTAGAAATAAACAAATTGATATATAGTCCCACCCTTAAGAAGCTCAGCCTTTCCATTTACAACAGCATTAAAAATTAAATGAGAGATACATTTAACAAAAATTTACAAGATTTTTACATTGAACATTTTCAAGTATCACCGAAATAAAATTTACAAGATCTACATATATGGAAGTCATCTCATGTTCATGGAATGGTAGACAATTTTGTTAAAAACGTTAAGACTCCCCAAAGTGATCTACAAATTCTGTGGAATCCCTATCAAAATTCCAGCTGACTTCTTTGCAAAAATTAAAAAACTGATCCCAAAATTCATATGGAAGTGCAAGGGGCCCAGGACAGAAAAAACAATCTTGAAAAAGTAGAGCAAAGATGGAGGACTCACTTTAAAGGGTACTAAAAAGCTATAGTACTCAAGTCAGTATGGTACTGTCATAAGTTTGGATTAATAAATCTATGAGACACTATAAAAACCCAGGGGGAAAAAACTTACATTTACATTCAGTTTTCCACAAGGGTGCCAACAACACTTCATTGAAAGTAGAGTCTATTCAACAAATGGTGCAGTGACACCTGGGTATCTGCAGGGAAAAGAAGGTATCTGCAGGGAAAAGAATGAATCTGGAATCTGGACCCCCATATTTTATATAACAAATAAATTTAATTCAAAATTGATCACAGACAGAAACGTAAAAACTAAATGTATAAACTATTTAAAAGAAGACACAGTATAAATCTTTGTGGTCCTAGGATAGGCTTTGGTTTCCTAGATACAATACCAAGAGCACAAGTGATAGAAGAAAAAAGCAGATAAACTGGACTTCATCTAAATTAAAACATTTTCTTACAAAGGAAATCATCAAGAAAGTGAAATGACATTGGAGGGGGTATCTCAAGTGATAGAGTGCGTGCTTAGCAAAAAAATAAAATAAATCAATACATCTAATTACCTCCCCTATAAAGAAATTTTTTTTAATGTTTAAAAATCTAAAGTGAAAGGACAATCTGCAGAATAGGAGAAAAAATTTGCAAAGCATGTATCTAATAAGAGAGTTGTATCCAGGATATATAACAAATGCTCACAACTGAACAATACAAGAAAATAGACCCAATTTTTAAATTTGCCAAGGATTTAAATAGATATACAAATGGCCAATAAGCATATGAAAAGATGCTCATCATCACTAGCCAAATCAAAATTAAAATGAGATCGCTTTTTACACCCACTAGGATGGTTATAATCAAAACATGGACAATAATAAGTGTCGTTCAGGAGGCAGAGAAACCTCATATGCAGCCAGTGGAAAGGGACAATGGTGTATCTTCTTTGGAGAATTATGGTGTTTCCTCAAAAGGTTAGCGTTATATGGTTCAGCAATTCCACTCCTACATATAGATTTTTCGCTCAGTATACTCGGGGGGTTGGATCAGGAACCCCCCACCCTGGATAACATAATCCAAGGATGTTCGAGTCCCTTTACAGCCATCTGGATCCATGAAGTGGAAACTGCAGATATGGCGGACCAACTGTACAGCCAACAGAATGAAAACATTTTCTCATAAAATCTTGCACATCAATATCCATGGCAGTATCATTCAGAGTAGCCAAAGTTACAAACAATATCCATCCATCAATGAACGGATAAACAAAATTACCAAGAATAGTCCCACAAACTTTTGGTCATTGAATCTTTGACAAAGGATGTTAGAACATACAATGGAGTAAAGACAGCCTCTTCAGCAAATGGTGTAGGGAAAACTGGACAGCTGCATGTAAATCAATGAAGTTAGACTACTCCCTCACTGCATACACAAAAATAAATTCAAAATGGCTTAAAGACTTAAACATGTCGACAAGATAGTATAAAACCCCTAGAAGAAAACATAGGCAAAACATCTGACATACATCTCAGCAATGTTCTCCTAGAACAGTCTACTCAAGCAATAGAAATAGAAGCAAAAATATACAAGTGGGAAATAATTAATCTTACAAGCTTTTTCACAGCAAAGGAAACAGTAAGCAAAACAAAAAGAAAACCTATGGAATGGGAGAATATATTTGCAGTAAATGAGACTGACAAGGGCTTAATTCGCAGAAAATGTAAACAGATTTACACGTAATAAGAAAGAAAAACAAACAATTCAATCCAAAAATGGGCAGAAGACCTAAAGAAACATTTCTCCAATGAAGACATACAATTGGCCAATAGGCACATGAAAAAGTGCTCAATATCATTATCAGAGAAATGCAAATCAAAACTGCAATCAAGTCTCACCTCTCACCAGTCAGAATAGCCACCATTCAGAAGTTCACAAACAATAAATGCTGGAGAGGCTGTGGAGAATAGGGAACCCTCCTACACTGTGGTGGGAATGCAGTTTGGTGGAGCCATTGTGGAAAACAGTATAGAGGTTCTTCAAAAGACAAAAAATTGACCTCCCATATGACCCAGCAATCCCACTCCTAGGCACATATCCAGAAGGAACCCTAATTCAAAAAGACACCTACACCCCAATGTTCACAGCAGCACTATTTACAATCGCAAGACATGGAAACATCTAAATATCCACTGACAGATGAATGGATAAAGAGGTTTTAGTATAATTGTAAAATAGACTACTATTCAGCCATAAAAATATAATAAAATAATGCCATTTGCAGCAACATGAATGGACCTGGAGAATGTCATTCAAAAAAAGTAAGCCAGAAAGAGAAAGAAAAATATCATATGAGATCGCTCACATGTGGAATCAAAAAAAACCAAAAACCAAAAAACAAAAAAGAAAGAAACAAAAAGATAAAGTTATATACAGAACAGAAACAGACACAGAGACATAGAAACCAAACTATGGTTACCAGAGGGGAGAGGGTGTGGGAAGGAATAATTTGGGATTTCAAGATTTGCAGATACTGACTATGTATAGAATAAACAGCAAGTTTATACTGTATAGCACAGGAAAATATATTTAATATCTTATAGTAACTTATGTTTAAAAAGAATATGAAAATGAATACAGGTATGTTCCTATATAACTGAATTGTTGTGCTGTACCCAAGAAACTGACACAACATTATAAACTGACTAGACTTCAATGAAAATATTTTTAAATAGACCAATAAGGAAAAAAAAGAAAAAGGATATTATCAAACCAAAAGAATAAAGTACTGATTCAGGCTACAATAAGGATGAACCTTGAAACTTTATGCTAAAATAAGCCAGACACAAAAGGACAAATAGTGCCCTTTTAGATGAACTGTATCTAAGCGTTTACTGTACTACTCCTGTAAATTTTCCGGAGGTTTGAAATCTATCAATATCAAAATAAAATGTATTATTCATTAAAAATATAAAAGGATTCTTTAAAGGAGGGCTTTAATTATTAAATGCAGAAGTGCAATTAAAGCTCCTGGAACAACACTTTGCACGTCCACAGACAGTCACTGCTTTCACTGCCACTCAGAGGGTGGTGCCAGCGCTGATGAAGGCTGCCTCCACTCGCTCCCCTGCAGAGAGGTGTGAGAGCCTGGGCTCTGACAGGCAGGGTGACGGTGACCCTGGGTCAGACACAGCCATGCCCCAGACTCTGCGATAACCAACTTTCTTATACAAACTGCTCCATGTAACATAAACACGCTACAGGGATGTAACTTACAACACAGGGAATATAGCCAATGTTTTACAATAACTATAAATGGAGCATAACATTAAAAATTGTGCATCTATTGTACACCAGAAACTTATATCATATTGTAAATCAGCTATACCTTTATAAAAAATTAAAAAATAATTTAAAAATGTTATCTCTTTAGTAGGCAATTTGGTTTTTAAGTAAATACTAAACAGCTTAGAATGTATAAAAGCATTAAAGTGTGATGTTTGTTTACATATTTATTTACTTTCAGCCTCCTGCTAAAAGAGAAATTAAACAATTTTTTTAAACACAGCTTAAAACCATAACAACAAATAGAAAAAGTGAGAGTGAAGAGAAAATGGAGATTCAATAATTAAATGAAACCAGGGGGAGGTAAAGTCATAAAAATGGATGCCAATAAGCCAGGGTAAGTGTTAAAGGCCTACTAGAAATTCAGCTGTAAGATTCTTGGCAGCTGATGTGAAGGAAAAGCTCAGCTGGGCTAACGAGCTAAGTCATAAATCTAAGTGTGATAAGTGTCGCTTTAGTGATCTAAGTTCTGCCGGGCTAACTCGTAAATATGAAGTTTAGTGTTAGTTTACTGGGCTAACAAGCTAACTCGTAAATCCAATCTCAACATGTGTCAGTAACGTGATCTGTTCCAAATTGATAAGCTCCAGTGTACTGATTACTTGCTTTTTGTTGTTTGAGCCTTATTAGCTAATAGCCCCATACTTATAATTAAACCTATAAAACCTCATGTGCATATCTTGGAGGTGCTCAGAGCTTCCTAGCAGAAGCCCCTCTGAGCCCGCTGGCAAAATAAATCTGAGTACTCCAACCCTCCGAGTGGTGCTTGTTTCTTCGCTGGCCTGTGGTTTCTGTAACATTAAAGCAAAAAGAAAAAGATGATGGGGCGGGCGGGAGAGCTCAGTGGTAGAGCGTGTTCTTAGCGTGCACGGGGTCCCGGGTTAAAGCCCCAGGGCATCGACTAACAGATAAATATACCTAATTACCTACCCCCCTCCAAAAGAGACCCAAAGAAAAGAAAACGAGAAATTTCTTTCATAAAAAAACCTGATATTAAATTTAGATTAAATATTTTAAGAAAAATAGAAAAAGATGAGTGACACAAGCGATAATGCCCGAGAGATAAATCCGCGGTGACTGCTGGAAGGTCCCCATATCCCACGTGCAAAAATCTGAAACAACCTTCTCACCACTCAGAGTCATCCTCAGCCCACCCCACCCCTCCCCCTGTTAAATGCAGGAGCACAGGCAGGGCCCGGCCTTTGCTCTCTCTGTGTCATCACAGTGAGACAGGATGGAAGGGGACAGAGCACAGCCATTCAAGGAAGGCCACAGCAATTAACATCAAAATGGTGAAGGATTCAACCTCCAATAGGCCTTGAGGCTCAGGATGAAGAGATTTAACTACTAGCAGAGCTTGAGCTTCATTATACACCCATTGTAATTGTAACATGGTGAATAACACGCCTCCAGGCACAATGGCAGTCCCAAGGCTAGCCACAAAAGGTCACAGGTTGGGAAATGGCCAACTCCCCGGGAATCCCAGCCCCTTGCCCTTAGGCTGGTCCTTCTACTTATTAGCATATGAAACCACCAAGCCCAAGAAAACAAGCAACACAGCGCCACCTCGCGGTCACCCCTCTCTCTCCCTCTTCGGAGAAAGCCCACACTCTGTGGAGTGTGTACCTACTTTTAATCTGAGCACCCAACCCCCACACCTCGTGGCGATTCTCTTGACTTTCAATGTATCTCTCTGAGTAAATCTACGTTTACTCAACAGTTGTTTGCTCTTGAATAATTTCCTACACGAAGCCAAAGACCAACATCTGGAGGGACAAATCCCAGGGGCTCATCTAATGCGTGGGACACAGCCCTTCTCATGCCCCACATCTGTTTTCTTGTATCAACAGGACTGGGTTGTGAAGGGAGTTCTTAGGCCCCAGCTAAGGGACAGAAGCAGCCCTGGCGTCGCCCAGGTTCTCTGTGGTTCTCTGTTGTGCTGACTCCCCAGCCACAGAGCGTTCTCCCTAGGCCTGTCCCCACAAAACCCTTCCCTCCAAAATACAAGAACATCATGTCACAGTCATCTTGTTCAACCAGGAAATGTTCAGCCCACTTTTTCCTTCCCCAGTAAAAACCTAACTGTTCTCCCTCCCATCCCACCTCTTCTTTCTTTGTGAGAAACCTGCTCTTCACACAGACAATCCTGAACGCAGGTGCCTTGCTGGCTGGGACCGAGATGTTTCAGTCTCACAGCCTGCGTCCTTTCACTTTACCCTTGCTACCTTAAGCCTTTCCTGAGTCTCCCACCCCTCTGATTCTGAACTTCACAAAGTGCTGAGGTTACAGTCACTATGTTCATACCTCCCAGGTTTTAGCTAGTTTTCCTTCGCAATATCTTCACTAAGGAGCTGCATCAAGAAGTTTAAAGAGGCTATTCTTACATTTGAACTGAGGAGCCTGCATAAAATTTAAATGGCTTTGAAGAGAGAGTTAAGCAGGGACAGAGTTGTCGCAGGTCCTAGTCAACAGTGTCACGAGGCAAAATGTTCTTCAAAGGCTCAGATTGGCTTCTGAACACGGAGTCGGCAGGGAGGAGATGCCAGGCAGTGAGTGGAGTGAGTGACACTGGGTACTCTTCCCCAGCTGGGGAAGAATTGGATTTTGTTCTAGTTTTCCAATTTCTTACTACCATTTTCCCTTATTGTCACATACCATTTCCTACGAATTAAGAAAATTAATGTCAGTCATTTGGGTCGCTTGGGAGAAGCTACGTGATGCCATTCACAGGGCTGGGACATGACAGCCACACCAGTCTAGGTTAAAAGACCAGTGGGGGTAATTTCCGAAGTATAGAAGGGCATGCAGCAAACTCCCCAGCTTCAATGACCTCATCTCAAAGGTGGGGCCAATACAACTACCAAGCAATGCACGTGATGATTATGGCCAACATCTGTCTACAAGGTTATGTGCCCGTGACAGCTGTCGCTTAATGGTGAATGAGTAAGATCAGCAAGGCTCAGTCTACCTGGCCACACGCGCCCTGCCTTCCTGCCTTGGTGCAGCAGCAGAGCTTGTTTAGCTGAGATGAACGCCCCCAGAGCAGCCCCGACGGGAAAGCTCCCATCTCTGCACAGCGAGGTGTGTTCCTTTCCTTCTCAGTGCTGATCACAGTTTGCTGTCGTCTGTTTTTATGTTTATCCCTTTAGTACCTGCCTGCCCTCCTGGGTTTTGCTCAAAAAGCACAGGTCCAGGTATGTCTTGCTGCCTGCTGGATATTCTGGGCTGGGAGACAGGCGAGCCCACACCTGATGAACGGAGAGGCCAGAAGGCCCAGGGGCCCATGCTGAACCGAGGACCCTGCACCCAAAATTATGGTCTGAGTTTGGGCAAATTACACAGTCTTATTTACCCTGTGATTCCTCATCTGTCCAAGAAAATAACTGCCCATGGCACATACAGTTACAAGGATTAAAGGAAATCACCAAATTCACAACATATTCAAGGGGCCACCAGTGCGTCCTCAACAGACACATGCTGCCTTTACGGCTCTGACACACGCTAAGTGGGGCGGACGGACGCAGTGAACAGTGCTAAGTGCCAGTTTGTTAAGTGCTTCATGTGTGTTATAATATTGTTTACAACTTGCAACAAACTCAGGAAGAAATGAATATTATCATGCCCATTTCACAGATTCACCAACAGGTTAAGGGAAGTTACACTCTAGTCCAAGGCCCTTTGGTGAGGAAATGGCTATTTAAGCCTGAATCTGAGCCCAGGCCTAGGCTACGTCTCTCTCCAATCCACCTGACCACTTGCCTATGAAAGCCACCTGTCCAAAACACATGTTTGCACAGGCCAGCTCTTAAATGCAATGTGTGCCACTGTTTGTCAATGTTGGTTTAATTACCATAAACTGCTCTCCGAAACCGCTACAGAAAAGACAGGTAGACCCACATCCCTGCCCACAAAGAAGAGGAGTTCTGTCTTGCCTTCTCCTGTAGTGTGCAGAACACCTTCCCTACATCACCAAATCTTTTTTATATGCTTCATCCGTGTTTATGTTTGCACACGGCATATTAAACTAGAAGGTAACTGAGGTAATTCCATCTTGGTTGCTTTCCAAGTTTGCAGGTTATCCTTAATCAGTCCGTGAACGAAAATACTACAATGTGTATGAAAATACTGCAACCATGTCAGTAAACAAAGAATGCTGAAACCAAGTCAACAGTGGCTGCTGCCACCCCCCAGCGAGGACAGGCCTGCAGCCCAGCCTTTGCAGCCACTCACAATGCTGCCCTCTGAGGGGACTCAGAATAAGAAAGGACAGGATACTGGTCCTTGATAGCTAGGTGCTTGTCAAATGAATGAATTCAGTGAGCCCAAATGTTTGCTTCCTCCCATAAATATAAAAGCACTAAATTCTTTAACTTGAGATATCTGGTTTTCTTTAGATAACAAGCAATCTTTTATTGTTCCAACTACCTGGTCTTTGTTGTAAAGCTCCTATATATCTTAGCTCCTCCCCTAAGTCTTTGGAACAGTCCCTCAGAGAAATCTGAGAGGCTGTCATCCCCGCTGGAGTCCTCTCACCGAATAAAACTTAACTCTTAACTTTTATGCTGAACATTTATTTCAGTCGACACAACTTACAACAAACCCAGGAAGAAGTGAATTTTATCATGCCCATTTTACTGATTCACCAACAGGCTAAGTGAGGTTACATTCTATTCCAAATTCCTATGGTGTGGAAATGCCGATTTAAACCTGAAGCTGGGGTGCCCATGCCTGTGCTCCTTCTCTCTCCCATCTACCTCATCACTTCTCTGTGAAATCCACCTGTCCAATACACAAGTTTGCAGCCGGCCAGCTCTTAAATGCAATGTGTGCCACCATTTGTCAATGCTGGTTAGTTACCATAAACTGCTCTCAGAAGCCGTTACAGAAAAAACAGGTGGACCCAATTCCCTGCCCACAAAGAAGAGGAATTCTGCCTTGCCTTCACCTGTAATGTGCAGAAACCCTTCCCTACATCGCTAAATTCAAACGTATGCTTCATCCGTGTTTATGTTTGCACAGGACTCATTAAAGAACAAGGTGTCTGCAATAATTCCATCTCGGTTCCTTTCCAAATATACAGATTAGCCCAAATCAGTTCCAGAACAGACACAACTCATCAAATCCGCAATGAAACACACTGGATTAAGAACAAAATGCTTGTCCTAGTCCAGAAAACTACGGGTCCCTCTTTCTTCCTGTCATTATACAAACCCACCAGAACTCAATAATTTGCTGTCTGCTCATCTGGCAACCAAACTCAGAGAAGAGTCAACTCAGCAGAGTGCCCTACTGGGGAGAACACCCCGCAGCAGCACTGCGAGCTTCTTGCCCTCCCGCATGCTCTGCTGACCCTTAGCGTCCTCCGTGACCAGGCCAAAAGAGCTGTTCCCAACAGCTGCAAAGCCCCACACATTAAATAAAAGCATTTTATTTTAGACGATATGTTACATATATACCCATCTCTGAAAGCAGCTTTTCCAGAAGCTCAAATCTTCAACATTAATCTGCAAAGGCAATCCGGGTCCCCAAGGGAAAGCAAGTCTTAAGTCGATGCTAAGGCCTCCAAAGTCCTCTCCAGAACCATCAATCAAACTGCCTGCATGTCTGCAGCTGCAGGCGGCTACATGTCTGTTTTTAAAGCACCCCCCTCCTGCCTTCGTGTGCTACAATGTCCCTCTACGCCCTCCCATCTCAGGGTAAGAGCAGCCGCTGCAGAACCTTGCAGGGCAGCACTGACAGTACTGGACACAGAGGATCAGAGCTAAACTAAGCCTTCTGATGACACGAGCTTGTCACTCTGTCACTTTACAGATGAAGATATATATAGAGAGGTGGGGTGATCTTGCTCAAAGTCACACAGCTAATAAGTGGCAAAGTGTATAACTCTGCTCCTCCCTTCAGCGTGACGCCCCATCTGGGATGCTCACAGGGTTCTCTCGTGCCTGCCTGACCAGTCCTTTCCGGTCACTGATAACCCACCACAGGGTCTGTCCGCAGGCTGCCTTTTCAACATCTTTTCCCTCCAGTTTCTCAGGAAAAAGGCTGCTCCGGCCACTGTATGACTTCCGGCTCACCGAACCCTCCGTGCTCAGGCCAGTCATGCCTGTGTATCCGGCACCCTGCTCAGAGGCTCTTCCGTCCCTGCAGGTGGATTTTTCCACTCTCTGCAGGACACCCCCTCAAGGGAGCCTTCGTCTCGCCCTCAGCATGGCAGGTGTCCCAGGCCACATCCCGAGCTGCCCCATTAAGAATGCTTGTGCCCAGTTCTGCTAGTCAGACCAGCAGCTTCAGAGCCCAGGTTTATGCCCGGGTCACCAGGCAGAACTACTGCCCATCTCCCAGCCCCTACCCAGCAGGTCACCAGGAAGTCACAGTAGGTGCCCCACCCAATCCAGAAGGCTGTTCACTTGCCAGCACTGATGATGACTGCTTTCCAACCTTTGGTCAGTTTCAAACAAAATAGCAGCTTTCACTTTGAAGCGGAGGGTTTTCCCTTCTGCTGTCCATCCTTACCGGAAACATCAAGGGAAACCAAATCGCCTTTTCTCAAATCTATTCTGATGACCCATTTCCACCCACAATACTCACATACTCAAGAAGTTTGGGTCCACGTGGTTTTGTTTCCCTTACGCTAAGTGGCTCAAAAGACTTTGGGATTCTTTCTCTTTGGAGGGTATTTGTTTGTACTCAGTTTATCGGCTTTAATCTGTTTTTGTCTCTCTCGTCAGGGTCCGTGGCAGTTGCCACTTCTCTCTCCCTACAGCAGCCTCCCTCCCAACTTCTAATCTAGGAAATCAGCTGTGATGAGGGGCCCGGGGGAAGTCACAGAAGATGGATCTAAGGCACAGAGAGGCGACATAATTTGCCCGAGAAGATCAGCTTCAACCCCCAACAGTGTGTCACGTCCCTCTGTTTAACCCTTATGCTAAACTACTTAACTTTTAATAGATTATGGTTATAAACAGATGAGGTATCAAAATACATACAAGGACACACGTCAACTCTAAGATTTTCATTAACTCCACTATTTTGCTTCTATTTATTTTATTTGTATTAAAAGAATTAAGAACCTCTGCAGTCAATAGAGCAAAATGTTAATGGGTTTTAAATCCAGAATATAGAGGCGTAAGTGTATTACTCACACTTTTTTGTATATTCACAAGGTAAAATGATTTGAAGGTCTCTCTCCCCTGCCCCCTACCCACTACCGGCTCTCACCTGAACTCCCAGACCACACATCTAACAGCCTTTCATTTTACCCACAGCTGAACTCATCAGTTTTCCCGCAGAACTCCCTCTGCAGCTTCCCCTCCTCAGAGCACAGCAGGACCATCATTTACCGTATTAATCCACCCAAAAACCCTGGCCTTACTCCATCCTACCCACACAGACATCATTCATCCTTTCATTTTACCATCTAACATGACTTCAATCTGTTCGCTTTTTCCCACTGACCGTCCCACTTCTCAGGTGGAAGCCACAAATACTTCCCACATGGAATCATGAGTCTCCCAGTGGCCCCCCAGCCACTTTTCCCTACTTGACACAAATGGGATTCTGTCACTCCCATGCTTTTAAGACTCTTTTCAAACCCACTGTTCTTAGAAGAAACTCCAAGTTCTTCACCTGGTGAAGGTCTTTGCCATGAAACTATCAGCTCAGGGAGGGGAGGACCCGCCCTCTCCCCTCAGCCCCACCCTCTGGCAGAGCATCACCTCTGGAGGACCTGCTGAGCTACACAAGCCTGTATTTTAACCCTGGTCTTGAGTTCTTAGCAAACTGCTTCACTTATCCATACAAATCCAAGGTAGATTAGAAAGATGTTAGATATTTAACTAGACTTTTGATTTGGGGATTTTGCACTAGCAACCTGCAAGTACATGTTCTAATACTTCTGTCTTCTTAAAACCACACCCAGATTTTAGTGGTATCTGTGGAATGCTTTCAGAATAAAAGGAACTGTACTTTCACAGACTTTATGTTTTATAATATGAACAACCTGGACAGGGTCACGAATAGAACCGCCTAAAAAGTGACAGAAGACGGGTTAGAGGCATAAAGCAACAGGTCGCAAGGACAGTAAGAGAAAGTTGTTTCTCCAAATCCACCCTAAAAAGTGAAAGAACAGAAAATTCTGAATTTTGAAAGTAAAAGACTATCATATAAAAAATAAAATAATCCTCTTCATCAGGGTTTCAAGATCTGACTGCAGAATTTTGAGCAGGCCATACTGAATCCTAGCACAGAAAAATCAGATGGACTAGTGGTGAGTAAGTTGCAGGAAAACGGCAGTAAAACCTCCACTTGTAAGAGGACACACAACCACTTGTCGAAGGTGATTGTAAACCACATTCTGGAGAAATTCAGAAGATTCAGGTTCCACTTCCAGATGGTGATGACAAGGAAGAACCGCTTGGATGCACGCTTCTAACTGAGTCACCTGCATTCTAACACTGCAGGGGGAAAAGGAGGCCCTCAGTCAAGAGCAGAGATGTTCCTGTCATGTTTCGCAGGCCGCGCCTCGGGCACTCAGCACCCTGCAGCAGCCCGGCCCCAGGCGAGGACACGCAGCGTGGCCCCCCAAAGCAGGAAGGGCACTGTGCTTGAGAAAACCCACCCCTGATGTGGGCAAGAGGGGCTGGTGGGGTTGAGTGAACCTATAAATGCCCACAGAAACACACCTGCATTCATTCAAGTGATACAACCAAAAGTAGCTGGCTATTTTGCAAAATTTCAATTGTCAGTGGAAATTTTACCATTCCTTTCTGCTTGCCCCTGCACTCTGAGACAGGCTCAGGCTCTCTCACACCTGCAGGTCTGATGCAATATTTGTGAAGTCATTTTACTTTGCTGCGATTGTCCTCGCTTCCCGTATCACTCTGTCCTCTCTTAACACAGTCAGATGTCTCTCCCTGAGTTCCTTGCTCCTGCTCCTCAGATCCTGAGATAAAGGGCAAGTGAAGACACATGACCAGAAAAGGCACTGTGGACTTGAACAAAGTCCTCAGTGACCCCCTAGGTGAGTGCTGCCTACCTGTCAACTTCAGTTCTCAAGGTTCTGCCCAGGGTGACATCCAGCCAGGAGAGTGGCCCAGGCCAATTAAAAGCTGTGTGGCTTGGGTGCGGGGACAGGTGCAGGAGCTGTTTCTGGAGCCGGGCCCCTCCACACCTCTGCTCCCCTCTCTCCCTAGGCCCAGCTGCCAAGCCCCCAGCCTCCCTGATCTTCTGCATTTCTCTTCTACTCTACTCCAAACAATTTTCCTCTTCCTTTTTTCCCAAATTATCCCCATCTGGAGTGATTTTTCAATCACAGTATCTGAAAAAATTTCCTGCAGCCGAAAAAGAGGTCTCCAGAGGGCAATGCCCATACGCTGTTTCCTGAATAGAGCCCCAGGCTGGGGGGACCCTCACCAACACTCCTGGGGGCATTAGACATGTTGCGGGGTCAACCACCCTCAACAAGAGTTTGCTGAGACCCCAAGGCCCGCACAGCATCCCTGCTCACAAAAATGTAGTCAGCCCACTTATCAGTTATTAAGAAGCAAAAATACAAAATTGCTTATGTTTCTTACTAAAATTATTTATGAGATGGAAAAAGAAATTGTAATAGGAAAGAAGAAATCTGACTCCGTGTTGGATTTGTTCCTTTGGCTTTAATCCTTTGCCCTGTTTTCTAGGCTCAGACTAGTTAGCTCTACACCTTTTTTGAAAGAAAGTTGACTTTAGCCTGAAATATACAGGAGAGCCTATTCTCTGGGCTCTGATCTTTAAGGATGTTAGCTTTTCTGCACTTATGTAGAGAGTTTCAAGTTGCAAAATAAAGAATAACCTTATTTTTGTTGAAGGTTTTACAGGGGCACCATGATTTCACCCACATGGACAGCTGCAAGGACAAAGGACACCAAGGACAAACAATTCGTACAGCAAGAAGTTTGCAACAACCAACCACACCCCCTCCCCTTTGCAGTATAAAAGGAGCATGAATTCTGACTTGGGGAAGAGGGTTCTCCAGGAAATCAGTCTGACATCTTCTGGGTCTGCCAGCTTTTCAGATAAAGTCACTATTCCTTGCCCCAACACCTCATCTCCCAGTTTATTGGCCTGTCATGCGGCAAGTAGAATGAGTTTGGACTCGGTAACAAAATACATTGGAGTTAGTATGTCTCCACTTCTTCCTCATTTCCAATATGTAGCATGCACATCATTTATGATCTAGTGAAAATAATTCATCAAAGACAACAATAACAAGAAACTCACCTAGCTATCAACACTGAAGTCACAACCTATTAATTTTACATGCCATTTAACAACAAAACCAAAAAACTTAATATAAAGGCTTGATTCCATGGAAATAAAATTATTTCTAGCCCTACAAAACTTTTTCTTTTCTATTTTCTTTTGTTTTCATTATTGAAAGGAAAATAAAAATCAAATCATTTTATTTCACGTATTTTTGTTATAGCTACATATTTTAAATACTACAAAGAGATTTAAATTGCAACAAAAAAAGTTCACATATTAGTATAAATATATATATACAATCAATGGGGATTAGGAAAAGAATATACATTTACTAAAAACCCACTGCACATCCAGTCTTTTACAAGCATATCCTGGAATATAATCTCTATGATCCAGGGGTCCCCACCCCCATTCTCATTGCCAACTCCCTTAGTAATCAACTACCAAGGCACCAGCATAGAACCATGCAATCAGTATTTTAGGTATAAGTGAGGCAATTAGCTCATTCAATTCTAAAACAAAAACCCTAAAATAAATACTGAACTTATTTACAGATAAAGAATATTAGACACAAAAAAGTAAACTTTCTTCCTCAACTTCACGAAGCTATTAACTGGTAAAGGCAAGATTTGAACTCGTCTGCCTGATTCTAAAAACTAAGGTGGAAATCCCATTCCACTTATGATGGTCCAGCAGCACAAACTATCACCCTATCTTTGTTCAGATCAAGCCTTAGACAGCCTGAGACAGCACCCATTTCCTATGGAATTCGAGGGCAAATGATAAAATTAAGGGTTTTATATCCAGCAGTTTTCTTAGGTCTCATTTACATAAAGTGTCAGCAGGTCAGCAGAAAAACTCTGGGCAATGTGAGTGGGTCCAGAGCTTTTTGCTGATAAGAAACTCAATCTATCAGGATAGAGTGACATTCCCATGAGAGGCCACATGGACATAAACTAAAGGCAGCTGAGCAATGAAAACTAGCAAGACCCTGGAACTCAAGCAAGAAGGATACCTGCCATCCCACACCCATTTGCCTCTTCATCCATGTGGACACAATGTCAGGAGACCCAGGTTCTTGTCCAAGTTACAGCATCATGGATTCTCACCCATAAACAGTTACGATTCTATGCTGTCTTAAGTCCTTTCCAACTCAAATATGATGACACCAATATCTAAGCAGAATCTCTATGTCTCCACTTCCTCTCTTCTAGTAGGAGAATAAATCTATGGCCACAGAGAAATCCAATAAAAAACCATGCATGAAGCCAGGAGAAAGTCTGCTTAAGAGACTTTGCTCTCACGCTCAGTGAATGAAAACTCAGAAAAAGTGGTCCTTCTCCCTCAGGAATTGAGAGGTAGCCAGATGTGTGTGTGTGTGTGTAAATCAAATACAGTCAAGTCTGGGATGTGAACAGATTTTTTTATGTCACTGTCATTTCTAGGGAATGAGCCAACTTTTAAAGTAATTTGAATCTAGTGTTCTGAGAGAGTCTCAGGTTCTTTTGGTGGAGGAAGGGAAAGGAAAGGAGGAGAGGTAATGAAGCAAAGGAGTAAGTATACTGCTAGGGAAAGGCAAAACATTAATTTTGTTCCTACTGGCATAACATACAAATTAGGAACTGTCTTTCTCCCGATGTCTTGTCGAGCACTGAGTTGCAGAAGAAGCGACAGCCTATTTCTCACTGAGCTTGTGACTATACGTGACATCTTGTAGACAAAGATAATTTACCCTGAACAAATGCTAGCAGCAGGTTGTAATTCTCCTGTTTTGAGAGACAAGAAAACAGGAGTTCAAAGAGGGTAGATAACTTGATAAAAGTCAGAGGACCAGTAAAGAAGAGAGGATGAATTCAAACTCAGATCTGAATGCAGAGTCTCATCTTCCCACTCCCAGGGCTGGAAAATCCTTAACACACAGGCTCCCCAGCTCCCCTGCATTGTTCCTGGCACCAAGCATTTCCCATGGCAGAGGTCTCCAGTTCTCACAGACACAGCGCTCTGTGCAGCCAATGAGCTTCATCGGATCTTGATCACCTACCTGCCACGCCCACCAGGCTTCACCATACAGGCAGGAAAGCTGGCTTTCAAGTGCATACGAAGCCACCCCCTGTCTAACCTGGGTTCTGGGGCTTCTCCAGCCTAAAGGCAGCCATGAAACTGCTCACAGTTTGTACATGAGCCACACTACCTCTCTCCATCTGTCTCCCCACCTATACTACTTAGCTATGACCATTTTGAGAATCTTGGAAACAAATTTTTAAAAACACAAAAGAAAGGATTCTGTAACAAGTACTTAATACTTACAATTTTAAATGACAAATTACAAAGTGAGTATTTACAAACCGAATCTGCCTTCCTACGTGTCAGTTTGAACAGTTAAAATATATAATAGCAAAAAATTTTCACTTACAAAATTAACAAAAACATCAACAATAATCTGGAATAAACTCTAAAACAATGCCCATGTTTTACATGGAGAAAGTACAGGACTTTACTGAGTGGTAAAGTAAGAGGTGTGAATGTAGAGACATCAACATATTGTATGGAGGAAAGTAGTTTTGTAAAGATGTACGTTCTCCGAAATATAATTCAAAACTTACTAAAAAATCCCATGACAACTCTTATCTGTTTTTTTTTTTAACTTGAAAAAAGTATTTTAGAATTCTTCAGGAATAATAAAGTCATAATACTAGCCAAGAAAATTAGGGATGGAAAAAAGAATCAAAAAAAATCGCATTGTCAGATATTAAATAAATTTTTACAATATGTTAGATATAGCACTGGAATAAGAAAGTAAAATTGACAGAAATAAACCATGAGCTCAAAAAGAGACTCTAGTATACATAAGTAATTTTTACAGGTGGGATTTCAAATCAAAGAGCCAAGTATGAATTCAATAATTGTCTTGGGACAATCAGAGAATCACCTGGAAAAAACAAATTCTATTCCAGTCATAATGACAACAAGAAAAATTACAGATAGTGATGTAAATATTAGAAAGTACTAATAACAGCAAATATAACTCTTTGCTCATATTAATTCAACTTCTCCTCTCTATAACAAGTACTATTATCATCTCCATCTTAGAGATTAGAAAAACCTACAGAAGAGATATATACCATTATAAGAAAGTATTTCTAAGAATAAAATCAAGGATAAAACCCAAGGAGAAGACATTTACTATCTTAAGATTATTTTGGGCCACAACAAAAATAAACCTACTGAACAAAATGAAAGGCAAGATATGACAAGTAAAAGCTCTGTGATACATGTTGATGAAGACAAGGGGTTAATGTTCATAACATACAAAGAGCTGTCACAAAGCAACAAGAAGCTCCCTCACTTCAATGTGTGCAAAGGACAAAAGGGATCATTCACTTTTTAAAAGTCAGATGGCTAATGAGTGAAAAATGCTCAATACCTCTCTGGTCATCAAGTGAAAACTAAAACAAAGAAAAAGCACTTTTACTCATCATATTGGCAAATGTTTTTAAAAGATATTCTAGCTAGTGTCCATCTTTGAGAGAACAAACTGTTAGCGAACTTTTTGGAGGACGACATATCAATGGATATGCAAACTCTGAAAAACGTGTGTACACACACACTGAACTCCACTTTTAGGAATCGTTTCACTTAGAAAAAAAAATCAGTTCAAAAACATGTACTCATCAGAGCATTTACACAGCACTGTTTACAATGGTGGGAAGAAAAGCTGAAGTGAAATCATATCCAGCGATAGAGAATTGGTTACATAAGTTATTCTACATCTTTTCATTCCCCACAGGAGAAGGAATTTCTAGAGTCATTTGAAAGCAGCCTGTGATGTATGTAATTGTCACATCCAGGGACTGAATTTCCAGAAACCTTAACTAAAGGAATACTCATTCAAGGTCACAGGAATGTTTGTAAAAGAAGGATGCCAGTCAAACACCATTTCTGACAGTGGAAAATGGAGAAAACTTAAGTATCCACCATCAAGACAATGATGCCGTAAATCAAGGCGAGCTGTAGGCACTAAGGGGCCAGCGTTTCGGCGTGGTCCAAGGCCTTGTCCACAGTACTCTCCCACCGAAGGTGTCCTTGCACAAGAGACCAAACCTACATATCAGGAGAACCCTCTACTCTATCTGAAAGGACCGGGTGAGTCTGGAGTGGGAGGAAGTCTATGATATACCCCTGAGTGAATAAACAGAGCTGCAGAAAACATATAGTATGGCCTTATTTTTCAATAAAGCATATATACACACACATATAGATAGATTTCTGATATACGTGTATGTATGAATGTGTATATATATATGACACAGGCATAAAGGTCATGATATATATATACCACATTTTCAGCAGTTTTTACTCTCAGGAAAAAAGGGGAAGGGATGTAGGGGCCTTTCGGTACCACCACAGTTCTCTTTTCAGTACTTCAGTTAAGTATACTTGGAATTTCAAAGTTTATTTAAGTCCGAACTAAAATGGAAGATGCCTCCACAAGACAGAATGCTATACTGGTCATTAAAAATCATGCAAGGGGGGATAGAATATTGTAGAAAAACGTGAAATAAGCACAATGGAAAATGGAGGTCTCCACACAGAAAAAGGCACAGAGTGCTCGCTGGTTTTTATGACAGAGGAGATACACAATGATGAAAAGAACAGAAAATAGATGTTAAAGTGTTAATTATTAACTCTGAGTAGTGGGATCAGGATAGACCCTTTTGCCCCTTTTTTCAGACTTTTATATTAAATACACATTATTTTTCTTCTAAAAAAAGCATTTTTAGATGTCTAGTACCACACATTGAAAAAAATACACGAGTACTTACAGAAACAATAACTAGGAGACACGGCAGCAACGCCACACAATGTAGAACGGGCGATCCTGATTAAAACCACGCAGTTACATAAGGACCCACAAAGTGAGAGCACCTGCTGTAACAGGGCGTGGCCGCCTTCTATTTGCCAGTTGTGTCTTCAGGGCTGAGGCAGTTCTGAGCACGGCCACTGTCAGTGCTGGTGTCTGGATGGATGCCACTGGAGGTGAGGGCACCTGCAAGCCGAGAGGAAGAACAGAAATCATCCTCTGCTTTTTCTGTCTTGTTTCTCTGTTACTTTTAAAGAGAGGCATAAATAAGATAAACTAAATCTTCTCTACTAAAATTTCAGTAATGAAACCGTTTTCAAAGTGTTCACAACTTATATTCTGACTATAACTGTCTTTTCAACAAAGCATCATATTTATTAAATGTTAATTAACTCAGTTAATTAACTACCTGTTAAAACCTATTAAAGAACATGAAATGCACTACGTGAAAGCACCACGCCTGCAGTAACAACTTTAGCTGTCTTCACGGCAGTGCAGTCAGCCCTCACCATCCCGTAGCCCTGAGCTCCTGATGCTGGTAAGAGAACACGCTGCCGCCTCAGATGGAGAGAAACGGTGAAAGTGTTTTCTGAAATCTACAGCACTGACAAAACATAACTGACAAATCCCAGGCTCCTTTGAGGCTGTCATTTTATGTTTCTGATCAACACCCGTCAATGAGCAGAACCACCCCATTTCCGAGCCATGGGACTCACGTGGGAAGCAGTTTTGGAGAAATTTCCAGGTATAGAATGTAACAAACTATACATAGAACTCTGAAAAAATAAAAGATTCAATACCCTGATTTTGGAAGACACTCAAAATATTCTCCTAAGCCTTAGTAGCTGGAAAGGCTGGGCTTATCCTAAGCCACTTATTTATTTCACAGCCAGTGAGCATCTCCCACAAACCCTGTTTCCCTGTGTCTGCTGGGAGCCTCAGGCACACTCTTGCTGTCGATCATATAAGTCACAGGGCAGACGCGTGTGTCTCACTCCTGCAACCCTAACACAGGCCCACCTCCTAGCCTCACAGTTTGAACTTGGCCCCATTTTCTAACCTGCTTATTTGGTATCTGTTCTTCTGTAAGCTGCCTGAAATGGCTTTTGGAACAAGTCAGAAGAATGAGTGGGTAGAGAAATGGACAGTTGGACAGGTGAGAGGTGGGCAGACAGACAGAGAGACTCCAAGAAAAGGGGAACAAAGAAAATTCCCTATGCAGAACCCTCTTCTAGTCAGGGAAGAAAACCGCCACGGAGACGTGTGAAGAGGCAGGTGGCTTAGGGCTGTTTCCTGGATTCCATGAAAAGTCACACCAAGAGATGAGAGGGTAGAACTATAAATAATAAAAGAAAAATGCATGCATGCTTGAAAAATATATCTACAATATGTACTTTCTAAAGAATAGATTCAAATCAGCAGGGCCCAATAACACAATCCTTGGGTATTTACAGAAATGAGAATCCCATCTCCAAACCACAAGGCATCCCTTAGAAGCACTGAGAGTCTTCACGGGGCGGTCATAAAGCCGTAACCGCAAAAGCTATGCTCTCCTGCACTTACGAGGAAAGAGAAGCTGTGCTAGGGCTGCCCACGTGTGTCACTTACACCCCCCAGCACCTCTATGGGGGGGACGCCTAGCGAGCCCCGTCTCTGCAGGACAGAAAACTAGTCCGAGAGACGCTAAGCCGGCCTACCACTTCTCCATCTCACAGGACTGGTCATTCCAGAGCAGGACTCAAACTCGGACCCACGTTTGTTATCACGGTTCTACCGTGCTTTGTGTGCTTATTTTGTGTATAATACATTTGTTTCTGGCATGAAAGGACATTTTATAAATGATCGGTTGTCTTGCCTATCTCTTTAGCTCACAATCATTATATTTTTGAATTGTACTCTTTTCCCCTGGAGAAAGGAACGGAAAGAGCAGTGGTCAGAATGAGCTGGGGCTCCATTCTTTATCTGTTACCTCATCTCATCCAAGTCCCCAACCAGGGAGAAGGATCAAATGTCCTCTTCATCTTTTAAAGAGAGGTCTCCAGTGATGGTGACTTACTCAACTCCAAAACCAAGTCTGGTGGAAGGGCACATGCAGCAACCAGAGCAGTATCATGTATAGGAAGGTGAAAAGAGCTCAGGGGGTCAGCCTGATTTAATTTCAATCGAGAAAAGAATACCACAAACTAAAAATACTAGCATGCAATGGATTGGCTCTTTCGTGACATCTAGCAAGTTTCCACAGCCCATATGTAACATTATCGTGAACTAGTGAAAGGAAGAGTCCACAGATAGGGAAAATCAATGCCACAGGCAGGCTGAAACCCAGGCTGGAGGAAAGGAAGGGAAAGGGCATAATTAAGAAAAGGGGAAAGTCTGGGAAAAAGATATCATCACAAGGATTCTCAAGCATCATTCAGCAATCATAAAATCATTCATTCAAGAAAGAGTTACTTAGGTCTTATTTTGTGCAAGATTTTACAGAGGGCAAAGAAAGACCGCAGGGTCCATTGTAGCAGAAAGGGGCGGGGCTATAATACAGTTCTCATTCTGGTACCTTGCACAATTTTACTCAGTATAAAGGGAAAATATAAAGTAAAATAATAATATGTAAACTCTACACATGGATGAAATAAAATTAAAGAAGACCTAAATACCTGGACAGACACACCACGCACATTCCTGGATCAGATGACAGTGCTCTTGGAATGTCAGTGCTCCACAGAGCGATCCATATATTCAACGTGGTCTCGATCACAATCCCAGTGGGCTCCTCTGCAGTAACTGACTAGCTGCAGCTACAATTCATATGGGAATTCGAGGGTCTCAGTAACCAAAACGTACTTGAAAAAGAAGAACAACGTTAGAGGACTTGTAATTCTCAATTTCAAACCTTACAACTGTATCTCCAGGTGAGATTAGAGGCCATTTTAACTTATTACTGTGTTTATCCTTATTTTCTAAATACTCTACAACGAATATACCTGTTAGAATAAGAAAAATAAAAAGTAAGGTATTTTTTAAATCATGCACAACGATTCATTCATTGGGAAAAAAATTATTTTAAATATAAAGAGATAAACAAATATCTAGTGAAAAAGGACTACTTAAAAACAAGTGTGCATTTACATTTTTAAGAAATTGAAAACTGAAAAACACAAACACATCAAGTTTATATGGAGACAAATACAACATATCAACACTTATTTTCAAAAATTCTAATTGAACAATGAAAACTCAAGAAAGGGAATATCGTGATTGACAGCCAACTGCAAACACATGGAGAGCAAATGCTTAGAAATCACAGTTCCTTTAAATCTGCTACTAACTCAATAGGAGAGGAAATTTCTCCCTGAGGGGACAGTGGAATCCCATGCATAAGACAGGATACACAGTACAAACTGCCCTAGAATCTGGGGTGATTTTCTTAGAACAATTCTGAAGTTACAACATTGCTGAAAAACTATAAAAACACTGACAGACAGATAAAAACACACAGTCATATATATTATATAGAAACATATGAATTCTGCTCCCATATTACATAGAAATACAAACATATTTGTGCATTTATAGGCACTGATTACTTTATCTCAGATAGAATATTTCAACTAAAACAAAAAATCAATAATACACACCTCTTGTCAAATCTACTTGATAAGTTACTCTGCTATGTAACCATAATGTGTCTAAGATAGATCTAAAATTAGTGAAAAAGATCTTTGTATGGTTTCTTGAATTCTTCTCAAAATTCCAAGCTTAATTTTAAAATAGATCTGAGCAGTATTTCTATATTATCTTTGCCCTTGTGAAATGAACAACATAGTCTGTTGTCAAAATTCTGTCCTTACAATGATTCACAAGCACCGTATCCTCACAAAACTGCTGGACAGCAAGGCGCTATCCAGACACTGTGACCAAACAAATGAAACACAAGGAAGTCAGTGACACTATTCTGGAGGGCATATAATCTGTGTCAACAGCGGGTTTTTATTTGATTGGTTTGATTGGGTAGCAAGATGAAATCAATCAAGTACTTTCTTCTTTGAGCATGCTGTAAGTCATGACTCTTTTCAGTGTCATGAGCAGGAAAGAGTTAAGCATGACTTGATTAGGTCAAATAGCAACAATCATCACCGGAGAGTGAGTAATAAAGAAGTTAACTGATAGCAATACTTCTGCCTACATGAGACCTAAAATAAATCTACACTGATATCCGAAAGGAAAATGAGGAGATGAGGTCCCCAAAGAGAAAATAAACTAACAAGAAATCAAAAACGGAAACAGTTTTTCATTAACGATTCCAGGAAAGAGTGGAGCATGTTGGTGAAAAGCAAAGATGTTGGGGACAAACATGAGGGTCTGAACTCCCACAGCACTGGGTAGCTGTGACACTGATACGTCAGTGAAATTTTCTGCATCTCAGTCTCCTATCCATAAACTGGGGACAAAAACCGCACCCATCTCCTAGAACGGTCCTACGAATTAAGTTATTTTATATATAAAATTTTAAATAAAATCCCTCAGATTTTATATAATACCCCAAAAGCACAAGGAACAAAGAAAACAGAGATAAATTGGAGTTCATCAAAATTTAAAACTTTGCTTCAAAGGGCACCATCCAGAGAGTGAAAAACCAATACACAGGAGAAAATTTTTTCAAATCATTTATCTGATTAGGAATTTGTATCTCCAAATGAAAAAAAAAAAAAAAACCCTACAACTCAACAATAAAAAGGCAACTAAATTAAAAGGTGAATAAAGGATCTGAAAAGGTATTTTTTAAGGAAAATATACAAATGGCCAATAAGCACAATGAAACGATGTTCAATATCATTAGCTCTAAGGGAAATCAAGTCAAAACCACTAGAAGAAACCGCTTCACACCCACAACAATAGGTTATAATAATAAAAAAATATAACAAGCACTAATGAGGACACAGAGGAAGCGGAGCAGGCAGCAGTTGCTGGTGAGGACGTAACACAGCGTGGCCACTTTGGTAAACAGCCTGGCAGGTCCTCAGGGAGTTGAAAATTTGGTTTCTGAATGACCCAGCAATTCTGCTGTCTGGGCACACACGTAAGAGAACTGAAAACAAATGTCCACATAAAAATTCCTAAAGGAATTTTCTCGGAGACACTACTCATCACAGCCAAAAAGCAGAAACAACCCAAATGCCTATCACCTGATGAATGGGTAAACAGTGGGGCCCAGCCATACAGTGGAATATTATTCAGCAATAGCAAAGCATAGAATACTGACCCAGGCCACAACGTGGACAAACATTGAAAACGTTACTCAGTGTGAAAGAAGTCAGTCACAATAGACGGTTCCACTTACATGAAGTGACTCGATTTAAATGAAATGTCCAGTACAGGCAAATCCACAGAGAGAGAAGAGTGGCTCATTGGGGCTGGGGGAGGATGGTGAAGATGGAAATATCTGCTTATGCATACGGGGCTTCCTGTTGGGGGGAAGAAAATGTTCTAAGATTGACTGGGATGCACAATTCTGGGCATAGAGTAAAAACCGCTGTACATTTTAATGGGTGAATTTTATTAAAACTGTTAAGAATAAAAGCACCTCGGGCCAGTACCTTCCCATAGTAAATGCAAATTGCTAAATTTTATTACAGGAAGAAGAAACTGCCTTCAGCATGAAAGCAGGAGATCAGCAAATGTGAGTTAACCGAAATTGGACAAGAGCATTTCACTTGAAACAGTTGCTGAGTGTACACGAAATATTCAGAAATAGGAAAATTAGTTTCACATCATGAAGAAGCATTCTGCTTCAAATGCAGATCAAGGATTTGGCAAGCCCAGCTGCTAGAAATGACCAGAGAAGAAACCTGTTCTGTAAAACAAGCACCAGAGCCAGCAAGGAAGTGGTGATGAGGAAAGCAGGTGGCCGAAAATCTGGAACAGTTTGCTACAATTAATTTCTCCACTGAAAATTCAAAAATAAAATAAAAGTGATGTAATGCTCTGTTGACCTCACGTGAATGGGCTTCCTTCTGTTCTCGACTGTTCTGTAACCCCGATTGAGAGACTCTTGAGAATCAGCATGGCTCCTGGGAGTCCCCAAATGACTGCCAACCAGCACCCTGACCACCATCACATCTGCCAGGGTGGAATTGCAGAGAAGAGACCAACTTCTGAAAGGAAATGTTGTCAAGGGAAGAAAAGGCTGCAGTCAGTCCTGGGACAGAGGCCCTCTGAGCAGAGGCCAGAAGGCTTCAGGTGAACTGCAGTGGCTCTGGGGCAAGAAGGGACCACGGGGGAGCATATCTCAATTCTCTCCTCTCTCTCCCTCGGGTAGGAGAGATAAAGCCTGCATACTTCTCACCTGGAACTGTGGCATCTGGCTGGCAGAAGTCTTAACAGCACGGAATGATTATTCAAGGATCTGTGTAAAAAGTCAAGAAATCGAGAGGTAGTAGGGAGCCAACTCCACGAGCCTCTCAAATGCTCCCATATTTATTGTGTATAATCAAAGGAAAAATTCATCAACAGTTGTGAGATAGTAAGGAGGAACTTCGGGAAAGAAGGGATGAGGCAGAGATTGTAAAATCCACAATGAGTACAAAGGATTAATGTATCTTTAGGGAAGTCATGGGGTGAGGGGAACAAGATACATTTTTATATATGTGAATTACAAAGCAGACCACCAGACCAGTCAGGTCCTTGTTTTGGGGATAATAGACTATCAAACAGCACACAAGCCCAGCGTTTATTGCTGAGGGCCACGGTCCTTGCTTTGCAACCAGCAGAGTGCTATCTAAAACCTCAACTATGCAAGCAAAGCATTGTCTCTGCTTTTTAAGGCAAGGAGACTGGTGTGAGGATGCACAGGCACTTGCTTGTAAAGCAATTTCTAACCATATTTTTTTCTTATCAAAGTTCACAGCCGGCTGGTGTGTGCTACAGTTTGTTAAACCAATCATGGGCTTTCACATGGAACCATTATGAAGGACACCCTAGGATGACAAATCCTGCCTCTGGGTCTTTTCCTGCCATCTTCAGCCACTCTAGCAGGGTCTAGGCACATCCGTGAATAACGATCCTACAGAACCACCCACACTCTTAAATACTGGTGCTTGAAAATTAATTTTAGCTCTACACAACTTACCGTAGAAAAGTTTCAGAAATAAAAGATATGATATCCCTTTTATATCTCATCATATTACTGATTTTTCTGATTGCTCTAAGCTGCTTCTACTTGGTAAAGCACATAATTCTACAGATGAACTCAGTAATTTCCATTGGGCATATCTATCCATTTTGGGCCCGCTAACTACTATTGGTCAAATATCGATACACTTAATTGATTTATTTGTTTATCAATTTCAGCCGGGACGAGAGGGAGTGTCACTCTTTTCCTCAGCCCACCCTCAACACTTTTCTCATCAACTCAGGACTCCTGAAAACAAAACAAATTATTTGTTTCCCTTCTACTCTTTCCACAAACACAACAGGAAACATCAGCCTGGAGAAAGAATTCAACACAAATGTTAAAACAAAAATCTACAAACCTGCAGCAACTCCATCTCCGAATCATGATACACAATGAAATGAGAGTAAGTGTGTCAGGCACAAAGCAGGCGTGAGCCTGACCACCTCATTTCTATTCTTCAAAGGAAGGAAGGTTTTTGTATTTTTTTATCATTCTTTGTCATTGTTTCTGATTATGCCAAAAAATATTTTATGAAATAATTATGCACTTCAATAACAGATTTTTATTCTATCAAGTATAGATGGCATTCAGAGGGGATAGGAAAACCCAGCTCTGTAAAAAATGCAAAATTTCTTCCCCTGTTAAGAACACGTATACAAAATGCCACAGAGAATTCAAATTCTTGTGGAGAGGAGCAAAAGCCACAGAACAAAAGCAAAGTCATTACAATGAGTCAATTCAAAATTCACTGGACAAACATGCTTAATGCATTCAAAGAATTTTAAAGGCACACTGCAAACCATTCACTTAATGATCTACAGGCTATAGGAAGCATTTCCCTCTTTAAAAGACAACAGAAATCAATAGGGTGCCCCAACAAACAAGGACCAAAGAACAATCAGGTTTTTAACGGTTCTCATAAATCAGCATGTTCTAAACATCAAAATCCAGAAATTTTAAACATTCATTCAAACCACAATGAAAAAAGCATTCCAAAAAAAAAAAAAAACAAAAACAAAGAAACTAAGCACACAGATCATGTACATAGATTAATAAGCATGTCTTGTACAGCTGGAAGAAAGTACAGGCTATAGCCTTTTACTTGAAAAATAAAACTACTTTTAAAGATAACTGCTAAAACACATTTCACCATTCATGTTGCCTTCAAAAATCTGAGGCACTTGTATCTGATCAGAAAAGCAATTCTGAGTAATAGTATGTTACAATTCAGCGCCAGTTTGCTTTAGAAGGAAAAAGAAAAGCTACTGTTCCTCAAATCCTGCACAAGTGTAGTGCCTCAAGGCCTCTTTCTCCTCCCGTTTTCTAAGCTCATGCTCCCCAACCCTTCTGAAACAAGTATGACAACCTCTTATTTCCAATATGCCAAATGACAAAAGAATATCAATTTATTTGTGTAAATATATGCCTACACCTTGAACTTGAGGAGAAAGGTATCAGAAGTCTATATGGAACTTATTTCTACCTTCCTGAAATCACACACACAAACGTTCACACAGAAACAGACACATACCTCCTGGATTACTGGACACTTCACAAGCTTAGGAATTCCAACTTCTAGAAGATAACTTTGTAGTTAGTTTAAAATACAATTCTGTCAGCTTTTGAAAGCCTTGATCATCTGCTAAACCATCCAAATATCAAAGAGACCCAATTAGCCTTCTCTGTAGAATGTAATTTCCATTGATGGCAAAACAGACCCTAAGAAGTACTGGATCAAAGACTCGTGTTTATCACTACCTATGATCGTTTTTAAGCACATTAACAGATTCAGAAATGTATCTCAACAACATTTATTCTTATTGAAATAGCATACGTGTTCAATTGTCTATACAGAGACTAGGTCCCATGATGGTGTTTAAGATCTATTTTGTGTATTGCAATATTTATTTTCAAGTGTAGACAAGGAGGGTGTGTATTACTCAGTTGTAGAGCACCTACTTAGCATGCACAATGTCCTGGCTTCAATCCCCAGTACCTCCAAAAAAATAAATAAAAATAAGTGCATATTTAAAAATAAGAATAAAGTTATAAAAAAATACAGACTAAAAACCACTGCAATCTAGCTGCTACAATTATACTAAAAAAACAAGGGTTTCTATCAAACACTGACTAAATGCCAATCACAGAGACAAACACAAATCACACCTGACAACCATCACGTGTGATTCTCAGCTAACCTACTAAGTAAACACGGATGAGAAACCCGGCACTGCGGATGAGGAGACGGATCTCGGAAGAGCCATGGACGCTGACCGTCCTGCTCCCCGCGACAACACGTCAGCCCAGGGCAAGCGCTGACAGAGCTGCTCTGAGGGGACACCCAGCTGCATGGAGCCTTGGGGCACTGGGGAGTCCCAGAAAACACTAAAAATTGTTCAGTGAAAAACCAGCTCAAATATATTACATTGTGCCGCATCCTTTAAACAGGGAACATGACTGAGACATTTTGATGCCTCCGTGTCCTTTCCGCCATCATCAATTATTTGCCCTCTCAGCGTGACCAGTGATGAACTGGACCCCATATGAAGTGCACTCAGATGGCAGAGTTTTTAAAGCTGTATTATGAAGTTTGTAAGACTCTGTCTATGCCTCACACAGGCGGTCATCCATCACTTCTCACCGGTATGGACGTACCACCTGAAATCACTCCTTTCTCCTTTTTAAAATCCCTTCATCTAATCCAGACTTTTCAACAGCAAAGCAGCAGCTCAACCACAGACAGTGGACAGCTTCTCACCAAATGGACTCGAACAGCCCATCGGACTACCTGGAAGCCCTTTTCTTCTATTAAACCCACTTCCGGGTACTTCATCATTTTCTGATTGGTGGAATAGGCCACCGACTGGCCTACTCAGAGAGCTCCCAGCCTCACATCCGAGGATGGGAGAGGGCCCTGCTCTTGGGAGAAATCAGTGAGGAAGGCCGACATCCTCCAGCCAGGTCTGCACGGGTAGAAGTGCGACAGTGTGCTCAGAAATTATACCGTTAGCATCCCTGGGCTCCAATGGACTGGTTTCACATTAACCAAACTCATGACACACTGATGCAAGAAAACCAGAAACTTATTAATGTAACAGAAGAAGTGAAACTATAAACCAGACTGAAATATCAGAGTTCAAACATGCGTACATTTTTTCCTCCACAGCCCAAACACGGGCAGGCAGTCACATGGCAACCATGGACAGAAGCATAGCAGGAAGGATTTCTAGATTAACTCAATGGACTAAATTTCTGTTATACCAACAGATCTACTGCCTAGAAAATAATTAACGCTAATCACAGTGCACACTTCGTGGACAGTGGCCGAGACATGACAGTGAGCACCTGTGTAACTCTCCTTTCCCTGTCCTTTCTGGGCTAACTGATGCAAAGTGGTACAAAGATTCAGGGATGCAGATACCTCTAAACACCCAAAGCCCATCTCTGGGGGCCTCAAAACCAGACAGCCAGGGTTTAAATACCAGCTCTGCCACTTACTAGCTCTGTGACCTTGGCCAACTTACTTACCCTCTCCGTGCCGAAATTTCCACACTGTAAAACTGGGATAACAATCAATCCTTCCTTACTCACTTGTTGAGAAGATTGAAGGATTCATTTCTGTAAAACTCTCAGAAAAGAATGTAGCACATTTTTGTTGTTCAACAAATGTCAACTTAATATAAAAGTGATTTACATGTTTCCCTTCTAATAATATTATGTGTTTCCTGGCTAGTATAAGTCCCAAAGAAAATCCTTATTTCTCCTTTTATAAACTCTTGGGGAGCACCTTCCCATTCCATCCCACCACCTGTTTAAACTAGGGAGGTGATGCCTCCTCCCCACTCCTCTGGGCCATGGAGAGTGCTTCTCCCTTCATACCCCTGGCCGCTGGATCACAGCTAGCCCTCGTCACACTAACAGGGTGAGGTGTGAGTCCGGGGAGACAAGCAGGGAATGTGAAACCCTACCTTTCCCTCCAGTGTTGGTCACCATTGGGAAGCACCTGGGATGCTCAGCTCCATGTCAGGACAGCCCTGTGCATGAAGCGGCAGGTCCTCTCAAGGGAAGGCTCGCTGTGGCCCAGAGTTACCTGGGACAGGGTGAGTCTCTAATTCTGGGACACAGTATCATGACACACATTTTCCCACAGCCCTGAAGTTCATGGAGAACGTGGCTTCATCAGTAACAAAGAAGACATTTATCGCCTGCCTACTCTTTTGTGTCATCTCTCAGTTGGCTGCTGGAGACAACATGCATATAAGTATTGGATCCCCATAGGCCCCAACATATATGAAGTAACAAAAAATTCTGTGGCTTAACGTTGGTTCAGGGTGACTGTATAACAGTTCTGACTCTGCTGATGCTTAATTATGGGTATAGGAACTATGGAACCTCCTCAAATATCTTTCATCATAAAGCCAGCTTTTCTTGTTTTCCTGTTTCTTAGTAATTGACAAAGACTATAAAATGATGGCTTCACACCAAACAGCAGCTAAAGATTATGAGCCCTCTTGACATACCCACTGTGGTAAACCCTTTACATAATTTCTAATTCTCACAATTCTACAAAGAAGATACCAACGTCCCAATCTCTCAGACGAGGGAAAAACTCAGAACGAACTGACTCAGGCTCACATGGCTCAGTGGCAGCGCGTGCACGCAAACTCAAGTCAAAAAACTACACCCCTTCCTATATGTACCAAATCTCCTACCACCAATTAACACACAGCAATGGGGTCAATACTCAGGGAACCCAGCACACTTTTCAGATTTAAGGTGCTCCAGAGGCCGCTACTAGCTGTTTTATAAATTCTCTGCTCACTGGTTTCTAACACTGGAAGAAAAGTCCGATTTTGCCATTGTTTACACAGCAAGTCTGAGATGTTCACAGCGAGATGACAGAATAAAAGTAATATATAAGCAGAACAATTTTTCCAGGTAGTGAGACATAATGGACATTGTGCTATTCTGAAGCATCAAGCAAAGAAATCAAAACAAAATAACGTTGTTTAAGCCTTCTTTAATAAACAGGAAAATTAAGACGGTAAGAAGGTGCAACAAGCGCCACCTATGGCTAAAAAGACCTTCCAGGTTGCCAGGAAGCATGCAACACAAAATTGCCTGTAGGATCAGAAACGAGAATCAGATAAATAAAAGCTTCTGTAGCACATACTGCACTTTGCTTCGGGGGAAGCGAGGGTAACACAGTATTTAATCTGATATTGCTAATACTCCTGAATATAAACAAAAGACACAGGCTCATGGAAACTCATCTTAGAAGAGGAAAGAATCCAGTCCAGCCACTTCATTTTACAGGAGGGGAGACTGAGACATGGGATCTGTCCTCCTTGCAATCGGCAGCAAATCTCTCCTAGGCCTCATGTCTTGCACTGTAGCAAAAACGAACAGATTTGTACTAGGCCTATATTCATAAAAGCCGCGTCTGTTTTTTCCTAAAGTAGGTTATCTAAGTATCTTGCAACATACTTCTCAAAATCCAGGAAATCATACGTTTGTTGAAATACAAAAACATTTATTTACATAATAAAACAGCATGAGCTTTATTGTCTCTATTAAAAAAGTTACATGTCATATCAATGTTTTGATATTTTAAACCTGTTAAGAGTGCAGGAAAAAAGATCAAAATTTTCTTTAATCACAAAAGAGAGAAGCTTATTCCCTGAAAATGATCAATGTGGATGTCAGAATCCAACGAATTTAAGTGTCTGAGTGGATGGTTACACGGCAACATGACATCTGAGTTCTAACAATACACATTCTGTGTAAATAATCTTCAAGGTCGTCTGCTTAAGGCAATTTAACTAGTCCCTGTCTCACTAGAATGATACAGATTTCATTAAAACTTCATAGTGCACTAAAAAATAAATGAATCCTTGTTACTTTAAGCCATATTCATATATATCATATATATACATATTAAATATGCATCAGTAATAAGCCACCCTCTTTAGTATTCAGAGTTGATCCTTCTAAAATATCTGTCATTGTGACAGCACATTTTTACTAAGCACCTCTTGAGTTCTTTCTATACAAGGCTACTAACTCTCACAGTCAGACAAGTTAAACGATATTACTCAAATTTAACAAATGAGGAAATGTACTTAAGCCATGAAAACAACTTATATATATATCATCAGGAAAGAAAAGAATAAAGAGTTTCTTAAAATATTCACTGACAATCTTTTCTTCCATATTAAGACTACATAAAACCAATTCATTCTTTGTAAGTATTTCTGTCAATAAGGGCCACTAGAGAAAAACAAGTAACATCATCAGCAGTGGTTGGACTTTCAAAGCCCCCTTCTCATTTGCACTAGAATTATTTTTAATGTTTTGTTTTTAGTGCTTACAGAGCACTAAAATACATAAAAATTAACTTTTTATGCCACTACCTGAGAATTAAACATCTGTGAAAATGTACAATTTTAATTTATGCCACTCTGTCTCACATTCTCACTGGTGTCTCCACTTTGAAGGCCTCATCAGGCTGAGATCACTAAAATCGGCCATTTATGGAGTCACAGGAGTTCGGGTAACCACTCAACGGGAGGCTGATTAGAGAAGCAATTAAGAATGAATCCTGTGCAGCCTGGGTTCCAGCACCGAGCTAGCCACCGACAGCTGCGTGTGATTTGGGACAATCTTCTCCATCTCTCAATCCCTCAGCTGCAAAAAAGGAGACACTGATACCTACCGTCAAACACCTGCTATGAAGTAAAACATGAGGAAAGTATTTTAGCCTTAGGGAGGTGTCCACTCAGAGAGAGTTTGGTCATTATGATGATGAGGATGTCTGTTAATAAATTGAGCTAGACCAAAAAGGAGAAATCACCTTAAAGGAGAAACATTTTAAGCCAATGAACATTTCCTTTTGGATGGATTGCAGAATATACTATTCATTTTTTTAATAAACCAAGTTTTGCCCATTAATAATAGATTTACAGGTTCATGGACAAGTCTCCAGAAAAAGAATTAGAGGCCTCTAACCTCTGAATACTAAGAAAGTAAATTTTAAAAAAAATCAGGGGGGAGATTATACCTCATTTGGGAGAGTATGTGCTTAGCATGCATGAGGCCCTCAGTTCAGTCCACACTAACTCAATTTAAAAACTTTTTTTTTTAAGAAATGGAGAATTAAAGCAAAAAGATGGAGGGATACGGAAATTTTTTAGAGACTCATCTCAGATTTAGGGTGGGGAAAAAACCATCCATTTCTCAGAGGAAATCTTGAGAACTATGTAAACTGAATCTGAGATGTCCAGTCTTCTAACATTATTCATGAATTCATATTACCAAGTCTTAAAACTACCTGATAACCCACAGTTGTGATACTGATCATAACAGCTGCCAACACGGATCTAGCTCTGGCTAGGAATGCTCTGTTCTGACATCTCTGCCCCTGAGGCCTCACCAGGCTGAGAGCACTAAATTCAGTCATTCATGAGCATCTCCTGTACGTCCTCCCTTTGTGCTCCTCACTCTCCCCTCACCAGCCCCTCTGAGTGAAACACTGTTATCATCATCCCCAACCGCAGATAAGGCCACTGATGCACAGAGACTTAACCCTTTCCAGGTCATATTGGCATTAAAGGACGTCTGTATTTCTGCTGTTTTGCTTTTGACAAAGGAATCTGAGATATCAATTCAAGGGAGACTGTTAAATAATAAACTCTGTCAGGTCTTCATCTCAAAGAGCAGATACTATAAATTCCTGATGTAGGATGAGGCTGCCGCCACAAAATGACTCAGCTTGAAATTAATATCCAAGATGAAGCAGCGGATACACGTAAATATTCACGATTGTCAACTCCAATCACGGGTCTGGGCCCTTCACTGCCTGAACTGGGGTGAATACTCCACCCGTGTCAGGGAGGGAAGCGCGGATTTTCCAGGTCTCCCCAAGGCTTCACGGGCTATTTCCCCCCACAGACTGTCCTCAACAATTAAAAAGCTCTCAAGATTTTTACATCATGCAAAACTGAAATACATTTCTGCAGATGGAGCACTTTCTCAGGCTTAAATTTATTTTGCCTACACTCAGCAGGGGAGGTAAAAGAAACAAGACTCTGCAAAGTCTCTGATTCTCACCACTCACACTAGTAGAAAGGCCACTGCACAAGATGAATCTTCAGAGTGCAGGGTGAGAAGAAAATAAAGCCGCCCCCAACCACAGGCACTCCCAGAGACAGAGCTCAGCAGTCTTCTGCACACTCACGGTTGTGCAGCCCTCATCACCATCTATTTCCAGAAAACTTCATCACCCCAAAAGAATCCCCCTGTCACTAGCAGTCACTCCCTAACCCCCCTCCACCTAGCCCTTTGCAAACTTCACCTGCTCTCCGCCTCTGCATGTGCCTATTCTGGGCATTTAAGATCACTGAAGTCAACAATATGTGGCCGTGTGTGTCTGCTTCCTTTCACTTAACATGATCTTGTCAAGGCTCGTCCATGTTGAAGTGGTATCAGCATCTCTTTTTTTGTTTTGAAAACGTTAAAGTTTATTAGAGGGTTGTAAGTAGTATCAAAAAGAGTAGAGTGGAGCATAAGTGTGTTTCAAAGAGAAAAGGGCAGGTTGAGCAGTCAGAGTGGACTTCCCAGAAGAGGTGGCCTTTTTCATTTTCCTCTTTTTTTTTTTATTCACTCTTACGTCTGAATAATGTTTCACTAAATGGAGATTCTACATTCTGTTCATCCATTCAGCAGCTATGTATGGACGAGGTCCAGAAGGATGAGTGTATGACGCGACTTGCAGGGATGGCATTTAAGCAAAGGGCAAGATGTGCTTTCAAAAAAAGCCAACAAACAGAGGCGCAAGGAAATTCAGTGCTTTTCTGAGCAAAGTGCATGCTTGCTTCGGCAGGACAACCGTGCAGGGCTGGGGCGGATATTGGCAGGAATCACGGCGTGGGAGTCAACTGAGAAGACTCCCCACTGCACGCAGCTCAGCCAAATCTCCTCCCTCATCCTGTATTGTTAGAGCCATGTTTCTAGGTTTCTCTTATTTCAAGTAATAGCACTTTAACTACATATGTGATCATCTGCATCAGACCACTTTGCCTCCAAGGCACAGAAAATTATTCACTAACCGGAGCAGCTCCAGCACATAACCGTGATGGATTAGGGAGTCCTGCAGCATCCCAGCCTGCATGCACAAACCCCACATGTGCCCTGGTGATGTCCGGAAAATTAAACGCATTGGAAATATCTCACTGCTGGTACACGACATCTGCCCTCAAATTGCCCCAAACTCATGCTGGCAAAGCACTACTCAGCCCTCTCACTACAAAAGAAAAAAAAATGCTAAGAAGGCAAATTTAGGCTCTTCCATTGAAAACCAGCAACCATCACTGCCAGTATCTGATGTGGAATGCTCCTGACTTCTAAAACCACTGCGCCGTTACTTTTCAAATGTGGAAGTCATATATGTATACCACGTAGATGATATTACAGTAGGATTTTTCTTTTCAATATTTCCAGTTGCAACATTAGCACAAGAAAGTTTATGTTTCAGCTTTAATAAAATCAATTATCTTCCACTTTCTTAATTTTGAACCTATTATTATTTTATAAATGGATCTATGCTGAATAATATAAACAAACTGTTTGAATTCTGCAAACAAGACCTTTATGACCTCACTATTTCAGAGCAAACTTTAATGATGTTTTGAGAGGTGGGGCCTGGGGTGCTCACTAAGAGCTCTTTAAATACTGACAAGGATGTACTATTAAGTAATGCAAAGGCTCTAACTCCACATTAGCTCAGAAACCAAAGAATCTACACCAAAGCCTTACTTTATCATTTTTAAATTTTGCTATTCTTTGGAATATTAAATTTCTTTAAAGATATGATTTTTTTTTTGAGAAAGACAACAGCTGTATTAAATTTCCTCTCACCAAGAAAGCAATCTTTATCAAGAATAAATACCCCATGGAAATCGAAATGACGGGAGGTTTCTAGCTAAGTGAACATGCAGATCTGAACAGAAATATAAATCCTATCAGATCTCACTCGAACCAGCTCAACAAAGTCCTGGGCTACCCTGGAACTTAGCTCTTCTGTTCCAAAAGTTGGCTGAGCTAAGATCACCACACAAGGCAGGGAAGGAGAGAAGAGGAAAGTCCACCTGGCAGCCTCCATCTCTTTTCTTCCAGCCAAAAGTCGCCTCTCGGGCGACCCTGATAACAAGCCCTCCCCATAAGGAAATCCGGCATCCACACTGCCCCTGCCGTCCCCAAGCAGATATGATGCCCCTCTCCCAGCCTGTGAATGGTCTTCTACTGGCCCCCCAGTTGGTGGCACCCTCCCCTTCTTCCCCGCTACACACACACACACCCAGAGCAACGGCAGCCTTCCCAAATCACAAATTTGACTACATCACCCCACTTCAATCCCTTCAGAGGCTCCCTGGTGGAATTCTAGCTCCGCCCCCGACACTGCTCACCCAGCCTCACCCCAGTTCCCAGGTCCCCAGTGACCTCAGGGACCCCCTGTCCTGCTCCTACTTCCCACTTGCCTCCAGGCTCATTTTGATTGTTTCCAAGGAAGACTTCCCTCCCTCCAACCTCCGCAACTTGTTCCTCTATTCCTAGAACATTCTAGGCTAAGTCAACTTCTGACACTGCTAAGCTCACAAGAAGCAAATACATTTTGCTTACTAATGTGGGTCCACCCACTCTCTCCTAGACACACAGAAGTGCGCGTGTTATGAATAAATGAATGACGGGGTGGATCTCAAAGGGACAGACAGACCTGCTCTCGCCCGTCCCGACCCTTCTGTCTGTAGAATATCAGAAGCAAAACAAGAAGTACCTTTCCTGAGGGTCACTTCCTGCTGACACCCTTCACTGCCTCCAGTGTCTGTTCAAATAAACCCAACGTCTTCCAAAGCACTTCACCCCTGGCTCTCTCCAGGGTCCTCCAAAGCAGGGGAACACTCCACCCTGGACCACACAGGGCACTCTCCCAAGGTCCCCACCCCACAAGCCTCCAGGCCTCTGCCCGGGCTGCACCTGCCACCTGAGCCACACTCTAGACTCCTTCTCCTGGCTGACACTTACTCTGTCCTCACGATTGAATGTAGAGCCCATTTCTTCCAGGAAGTCCTCTCTGATAATGTCCTTTAGGTCTTGGCAGGGCTCCATCTATAGCAACAGTACATGGTGACCAACTGGGTGTTTGCCCACTCCTTTGAAACCACGAACTCTTGGGGGCCACGTGGGAAGGAGTGAGAGATTACAAGAAGGGTGGGGGAAGCAAAAAGCAAAAATCACAGCCCAAGTCCCAAATTCAAGGATTCTTTCTCAGAAAAAAGTATAAACTATTTCACACCTGTGCAATTTGGCTACTATTTTTGTGGCTTGTGGACAGCAAGAGCTTGGTGTTCTAGTCCAAAACCCGGGTTACATGCAAAGAAATGTATATATTCATATCCAAAGGAAACCAGAGCTGTTCAACAACAGTTTGCAGTTAGAATAGAAAGGAACTTTGATAAAGGCAATCTCTCTCTCCCTCTTCTTTCTTTTCTGGCATCATATAATTTTAGAAGTATTTGCTTGACTAAGAGATGGCTACAGCCCGTGATTCTGCACTGGAGTGTTTGGGGCTGAGGAAGCCCAAATTACATTCACTGCGTAAATGCAATCACACCAAAACACTGATAGGTGCCGTGGTGGTGGAGCTGACGTTCCAAAGCAGGCAACCTTACTCTGTAAGAGAACTCTAAATAGAAAGTAAGAATTGCAATGTTCTGTACTCAATTTCATTCGATATATGGGTCATTAACTGATAGAATATCTTCACTAATGTAACCCAAAAATAAATTGTCAACGTCGATTTTCTTCATCTGACCGCTTTATGCTAACATTGGTTATCAAACCCTCACTCCATATGGAAAGCTCAGGCCTATGCTGCAGCAGTTACATCCCGTGGAATAAAGCCGATCAAGGGAGAACTGGAGAGTTTCCCTTCTGAAGCTGCTGAGTCTGGATTTGCACCTGTACGTCATTTGCAACCACGTCATCGGCAAGGAGTAAGACCTTACCTCTGTGGGGCGAAAAGCACTGCGGTGCTTCTGAACCATCAAAGAACACTGAGCTTTGTGAAACTGTCCTGAGACACTTAAATCGTATTTTTTGTGAAAGGCTCCAAAACTGACCCAATTCACCAATCCAGGTCAACAGAGAGGTACCGGAATTAGTAGAGAGAACATGCCCTTGAAGTCTGACAAGGCCCTGCTTGAATCCTGCTACAGCATTGACTAGCCGCTAAACGGACCAATTCCTTAACCCCTCTGAGAAGTCTTCCCAATCCGCAAAAGGGAGCTGCCATCGCCCACCTGGGAGGCATGGATGAGAATGCAACACGCAAGTAGGGCTGCCGACTGGTACCTGACACGGGGACTGATTAGCTTCCCTCCGCTGCCCTTCTCCCCCTTTAAACTTGCACTGTTCCCCCTGGTAAGGATCAAACCCCGGGAAAGGACTGCCCGAATCTTCTGTGTATCCCTGAATACATGCATTACCCTTAGGAGGCCAGAAAAACAACTGCCTCCTCCCCAGTCACTATCAATGTTCTTAAGAGTCTGGGTATTTTTAACTCAAATTTTCAGGGAGACTATTCCAGAACTTTGCACGCACCATTCTCCAGGTTGGCTCCCCTCCCAGTGCCCATCTATTCTCACCTCAGATCCTCTGATTGCCTTCTGTTCATTGGAAAGCAAGTCCAGTAGGGTGGCGACTCCCAAGGACGCCCTCCCTCCCTCACAGGTGAGTGTGACTAATTTCTCCCCACTCCAACTCCAGCTTCTTAGAAGTCTAACCTCCAGGACCCTGCAGAATCTGCATCTTCCCAAGACACACACGTGGCCACGACCCTCCTTTCAGATTTCTTCCAGGCTGGCCCTGCCCAACCCCCGGCCCCTTAAGGATAAATGGCATTAGTCTGAAAATCCCAAACGCCGCAGACTGACACACGAATGATGCATGGTCTGGGCTTTCCTCCAACACAGGCACAGCCCTGCCCCCCTCAGCCTCAGTCTGCAGCTCTCAAGATGATCTAATTCACATGCGCGTCTGTGAACACCAGCTAAAAATGACGACTCCCAACGTGTATCTCTAGTCTGGCTCCTTCACCTGAGCCCCAGGGCCATAGACCCGATTGCCTCTTTGAAGTCCTAACTTGCATGACAAATGGCATCTTAAATATGCCTCATGTCTGCCATTTACTCTGGAATTCGATTCCTGGCAGGTACCTCCCAGACACCCCATTTTAGTAACAGCCCCAGCACCCACCTATGTGATTGAGGTCACATTCAATTTCCACTGTTCCCTCCCCCAAGCCCTGCCCTGGAATCAGTCCTGTTATATCCGTCACTAAGCCCATCTCAAGTCTGGTTCTGCAGGGACCACGGCCGGAACCCCACAAGCTCACAGCATGGTGCACTGAGTCACAGTCCTCCAAAGGGTGCTCCCTGGAGGGGGAGGCATCTCCTGCCACTGGTCACCTCAGAAGGCACTGTATTCTCACAAAGGAGGCCCAGGAGAAGGGACTCAAGGTTCTCCCGTGGTCTGAGATTTGAAGGGCCTGAGGTTTGGGGGAGCTCCTAATTAGCAGACACAGTTGTCAGTAAGCAGACGAGGATGGAGGAACCCAGGCCAGGCTGTTCTCACTCCGACTCCTGGCCTCTCGGGAGCCACGGGAAAGGCCTGTGTCCAGGGCATAGCCCGGCCATCACAGATCCCAGCCTGCATTTGCCAACCCGGACAGACTAGAATCCTTCTACTTGCAACATTTACTTCTGATCTGTTCCCCACCCACAATGTGATGGACTCCTTCAGATATTCTCTCCTGTCTGAAGCGAGACAAATTCAGTGAAAAATGAAGTGTCCACATTTGGACCAGTGCATGAAAGGAGAAACAAGGCCTCATGGTCAGCATGATGGTGGTGGCCAAACAATTTCACCGGGTGAGATGAACCATGGTGGGGGTGAGAATCCAAGGTCCTAGGTCGGCCAAAGCATCTTCCTTCACAATTGACTGGGGTGTTGGAAACTCACTACCGCAAACTAACGACAAGGCCGACAGAGGTGGACGTCAGCTGCAACAGACACGGAGTCAGCTATTTACTGCCAACATGGGTTAAAAGTAAAGGCCGGTACAGGGAGGCCTGCACGGCTGCTGAGGCAAACCACAGACACGGCTCTGAATGCCCACTGGCTGGAGCAGGGTGGAAGCTACGGTCCCCTTTAGCAGTCCCTATGTCCACCAAATCCAGGTGAGCCAGCTACTTAGGAGAAGGACATGTGTCCTGATACTCAGATAAACCAGCCTCGTAAAGGGAACAAAAGAGTGGCATGGATTTTAGACCAACTTCTGCCTCTTTGTGAAGGCAAAGTAAAGTAAATGGCACGGGAAGTAAAATGCAAAAAAAAGAAAAAAATTAAATAACAAAACGGTGACTGCTTCCTCCAACAGCTGCTCACCCCCGAGCCTGCCACTTCCTCACCAGTGACCGCCGGCCAGGCAGCGCCGTCACGCGCGTCACACAGCGACAGCCAGGAACCGAGTGCCAAGCACGTTTGTGTAAAAGAAGGAATGTAGCAAGATGCTGCAGAATTTGACTTTACAAGTTTAAATACTCCATGAAAAACATCCCTCAGCAGCCGCCTAAATGAATTCGCATCTCACTTCTTCAAAACAATCAAACAAATTTAATAAGGGCTCATTTGTCACCAAATATAAGGAGGACCAAACTGGTTCCTTAAAGCAAGGATTTTAAGAGGTAACAAACACCAGTGGGTGATGTGCTAAAAAAAATTAGAAAATAAAAAGATGACAAGGATAATACCTGGATTAAGGCAGCTGTTAAGTTTTTGCTTTTTAAAGCGATGGAGACAGCACGGAGGGCGATCTAGCAATTTCCAATGCAGGGTGTGCACAGCCCACATTTTCAGACGCAACAACATGCTCACAGGGCAGTACAAGAGAAAAAGGAATAAAGAAAAAGGAAAAGAGGAACAAGAGAAAATTAGAAACACACAAGAACAAAAATGACTTTGACAGCACGTACAAGAATTTACGTGAGTGTGTGAGGCCAGGGACGCGGGGATGGTGAGACCCACCCTCACCTCCTGCTCCAGGGAGAGCAGGGGCCTGAGGGGAGCGGCGCTGCCGGGGGACCCCATCGTGGTCAGCGCCCCTAACCAAAACTCCACATACATGGGTCTATACAGGTCTTAAGCTACAAATTGTGGTCACATTTCAGGCTGGACAATTTTACGCACTTCCACCAAGAGTAGCAGGAGAGAATTAGGCTCTGTTCCTGCACCAAAGCATTGTTTAAAAAATTAATGTCTGCGGAATAGTAAAAGCAACAATGGAGTAAAAGTTACTGGAGGAGAACGTGCTTGACCCTAGCTCACAGGCCGCGTTATCTCACTGACGTTAAAATGCTGGCTGAAACCTTACGGTACCAAAACAGACAGACGCACCAGGAGGGAGGTTTAATGCGCTGCTATATTTTGATGTCGGGAGCCATGCCTGGTACACGAGGTTCTGGGTAAACAATGGTGACTGTGTCAACCACTATGGGCTAAGCACATATACAGTTACTCCTCCAAATCCCAAGGGCAGACTTCAAAATGCAAAAACAAGCAGGAATTTTCTGGTGGGTCCGCAGACCCAGAGCCAAGCAGTTGCTGAGCAAAAATGTCACCAGTGCCTCCTGAGAGAAGAGGAGGCACTGGCCTGGGGGCTGGGGCAGGGCTCCAGGCTTCCACTGCTCACCCACCAGTCTGTCCATGGGGAGAACATGGTCCCTGCTTACATTGCACCGATGCACCTACCTTGACTGACGCCTGGGGGAACAGCAGGAGGTGACATGTGAGGTGAAAGGAGCCAGCCTCGGTGTAGCAAGGTGCTGGCAGCTGTGCGCTCAGCAGTGCCCAGGCTCCTAAACCTGACACCTCATCTCCAAGGAGCAGATGGGGAGCACGGGCATGTAGATCACAGGGCCCTGTGAGGACAAGAACAGATCATGGCCACGACATGCCTTGCCCCTTCCTTAAGCATGTCCCGGAGGAACAGGAAATTCATCCAGAGCCCGCTAGGCACCTCACGCAGGTGGGACTCGGGTCCTCTTGCCTATCACTCACAAGGCTGATCTGGATATTCTTTTTATCAATTCTCTGGCATCTTCTCCTCCAACTTACCAACAACCAGAAAGTAGAATCTGATCTTAGTTAAGTTCAAGAATCACAGAGCACCGCCTCCACAGCGGGCACGGCAGCACGTGCCAGGTCGTCCGACCATCACCTGTGGGACAACCATGAGCCCTCTCCAGACTCAAGGGCCGAGGCCTTAGGCCGGGGGTACACAGATTCCCTCACTCTCCCCAGCAAAGGGGGACCACCTCCCGGCAAAGACATCTCACCCCCTTCTGCCCGAGGGACAGCACAATAGATACACGGGGAAACAGAGCAGAAGTTGGGGGTTAGGCAGCCCAGAAGAGCTCGTCTGTAATTCCGAGGCAAAGTGGGGCCGTTGACTTAATCACAGGGAAAAAGTGAGGATGAACATTTCTCTGCTCTTTCCCATACGCCGTGATACGCCTTTCCCTGCCTAAGGAGTTCATTCGGATGTCCCTGGCGGTGTTTCTGATGTCCTAACATGGCATGCTGCCTGTCGGGCAGGAAGAGAGGGCCTGAGCCGAACAGGTGCTGAGCCTGTGAGGCAGGAGACACTGGCTCCAAGCCAGCTCAACCAGCACCTCGTTCTGCCTCTAGGGATTCAGCATTTCATCTATAAGCAAAGGGATGAGACTGTCCCAGGAAACGCTGCCCAACATAAATGAAATGAGAACCATGTAAAGAAAGTTTCCCAGTTGCCACATTTAAAACGGTAAACAAAGAAACAAACCAACAAACAAAAAACAAGTACTAGAAACTGATTTTAAGAACATATCTTACATAATCTACTGTATGTAAAATACTATCATTTTGACATGTAATCAATAGAGGAAATAACAAGATAGTATATATGCTTTTAGTAGACAATCCTCAGCATCTCATGTGCATTTTAACTACAGCACATCTCAGCTCAGACCAGCCTCCTCCCCAGTGCTCCTAGCATCAGTGTCTGTGGCTACTCTATTGAACAGCAACTCCAGGGGTCCCACCAGGGTCCTGGCTGAAAAGCAGGAGTAAGTGCTCTAACACTATCACTAAAAGGATCTCTCTGAAACAAAGGTGGATTCACTTTTAAATGTCTGTAAACCGGCGGGCTGCACCTCCCTACCTCCTTGGATACAAGACAGTCCTATTCCATGCTGATCCCTTTCTGGATGGAGAGAAGAAACCCGGCACACAGCCAGGGTGGACTGGCCACCAGGTAAACTTACCTGCTGTCTGTGTCCAGTCCCATGAAGTCCTCCTTCTCAAACGGCATGAAGAGGAGTGGGACCTTGTCCCCAGACTTGTCAGTGGCCCCATCCAGCCACTTGGACTTGAGCAAGATGAAGAGTGACTCAGTGAAGTCCTCGATCCTCTTCTCCACCACCCTGCAGTCCTCGTAGATTGAAGGCCACATCGGTGCGCAGCTGCTTGGCTTACCTCCCTATGCAGCACAAAGACAAACAGCTGAGACTCATTAAGCGTGGTGCCATACAGCTCCTCTGCACGTGGAGCTTCTCGAAGGCCTTGGCCGAGAGGCAGTCGGTAATGGTGACAAGGCCCACAACCATGCGGTGTGTCTGGAAGACGCTCCATCTATTCTTGGGCGCATAGTGTTGCCTGTAGTGCGTACAGAATGCGCCCTGGGAGCTGCACAGGCTGATCTGGCTCACCAAGGAGATTCGCTTACAGATGCAAAAGAAATTCTCCTCTGAGATGATCCCCACTGGTTTGACCACCACGGGAAGAGTCTCATAGTCCTCAGCACACTGCACGTAGTCAGGGATGCTCATGTTGCAGGCCCTGCCGAGAGGGGAGAGGAGATCGAGGTAAATGTGCTGTGTGCTGTGGGCGCCTCTGGGTTGCGGTGACCTGGTGTGTACCAGCCAGAAGGCAGGGGAAGCCCAAGCAAATCCAGGGGTACAGTTTGTCCTTCAGAGCCTGCACATGGCTACAGTAGCTCGGATCACTTTACCCAGCTTTTGGTCTAGGCTTCCTGCCCCTGCAGAGAAGGGTCATTTCTTGTTTTCTGTTTCAAAGCACCTAGCAAGGCCCTGATGCAAAGTCACTGCTCAAAAATGCGGAATAAAGAAATGAAAAAAGGAACTGCTTTCCGCAACCCCCTTCAGCAGAATATAAAGAAAAGGACAACAGTAGGGACAAAAGATCTGGATTTCAATTCCAATTTAATTGAACCCCTAAGCTGCAGAATAATGGATAAGAAAACTTGCCTTGGGGAGGAAGGTACAGTTCAGTGGTAGAGCACATGCTTATCATGTACGAGGTCCCAGTACCTTATTTTAATAAATGAAACAAATAAATAAACCTAATTACCCTCCTCAAAAAATACTTTTTAATTCAAAATTCAAAAAACACCTTGCAATTGACACAACATTGTAAACTTGACTATAATTCAATTAAAAAAAAAATCCTTGCCTTACAAGAATATATCTGGATTACGGAAGTTTGCAAATGTAAAATGCCTAGGGTACCACCTGCATAAAAATGGGTGAGTACAAATTTACTATCCCTCCTTTATGAGCTATATTTCCTTCGGGGGTGTAATAACCTCTCAGAGCTAATTTTCTCAGATTTAAAAAAAAGTAAATATTACCTGATTCTCAGTACTGCTGAAGAATCAGATAACCCTATGAAAGCATCTGACCCACAGAGGTTACTCAATAAATGTTTGTTGAATGAATGAATAAACAAGCAAAATGAATGCTGCTCCCTGCCACACCATCATATTGGTACTGCTTGGAAATCCCAAGCCCACGTTCCACCCGTCTCTACACTAACCATGTGGGTGACCTGGGCAGGCGTGTGTGCTTCTCTAAGCCCCAGTTTAATCGTGAATAGAAATGATGGCAATAACACAAACCTCAAATTGTTAGTGAGTCAGTAATGAATCGTACCCCAACTTTGCAAGATGGAACCATTAAGGAAAACTGGGAAAAGGGTCCATAGGCCCTCTCCATATTATCCCTTACAACTACATGGGAATCTACATTATATCTCAAAATAAAATTTCTACTTTTTTAAAGAAGCTATTGAGGTTAAATGTGCTCACTGTCTCAAAAAAGGAACACACAGAAAAAATAGGACAATGCCCAGCACATGAGATACACTCAGTTAACATTTCCACTGAACCCACAGGTCCCTCCAAATTCAGAGCAAGAGGATGGGTCCTCGTGGCTAGAGGCCACTGCACCTGAAGCTAACAAAGCTAATGGTGCTCACTTCCAAGTGTCCCTGTCACCACCCTTGTTCTAATTTTCTATTTGTAATTTTTTTCTTTTTATTACATAGAAACTCCCAATTGCATAGCCTTCACCTGACTACACATCAAGATGGCAGCCCTTCAAAACCTGACCACAGAGATCATGATGGCAGCCCTTCTTGTTGAAACAATAAAATGAAAAGCGATTTCCACAAGTCCTCTGTGTAAATCTACTACGGAACTTCATCCTGGACTGAGGAAGAGGACTGGGGAGGAGGGGGCAATCTGGGGCATAGAGAACTGTGGCCACCTGTCCCACGATGGACTTTAGACTCAACCATCACCCTCCAGGAAATTTAAAATACACAGCGACATAGTGCTATGGGCAAGATTTTTTTTTTTTTTAAATCCCTGAATCCCTTGCAGGTCTTGTTTCTACTGAGACACAAATAGATTATGTGTATATTGTTTCACAAAAGCCTTAAAATATTATCACCCCAACTTGACACATCAAGAAACTGAGGTAGAGAGGTTTGTCACATTGTGCAAGATTAAAGAGAGGCCACGACAGACACCATATTTAAATCCAAGCCCCTGCTCCAGTGCTCACACTAGAAAGTGTGACATACTGCCCCTTTTCTGCCCTCTCCCTGCAATAAATCTCTGCAGAGTATTTTCTGTGCCACCTGGAATCACAATCACATCAATTTTCCACAAAGAGCTATCTGACTCCTTGCAGGAAGTAACAAAATCTAAAGTGTTGGGATGGGAGGAGAGATTTGCATTTTCTGTTTCTCAAAGGAAACATGGCTTTAAAAGAAACTGAAAAGCACATATCTAGTCTAAGCCCTCATTTTGCAGAGAAAGAAACGGAGGGTCAGAAGAGATGAGGAAAGGGCCTTATTAACAAATATTGCTTCAGCACAACACCAAGCCAGCCCTGGGCACTACTGTGGGAGGATCTGGGAGGCCCAGGAGAATGAGTGTTAGAAAACGGAAAGAGAAGAAGCATACAAGGCCCTGTCTCTACACCACCATACCATGAAATTCCACCAAATTACCCAGAATGGGGGCAGCCAATAATAAGGTGGGGTAAACAGGTTACAGAAACCTGGAAGTCTCAACCATAATGGAAATTCCTACATTTACTATGTTTTTTTTCCCCAGTTCAAGCATCAACTCAGTGGGCACTCTGTACCAGGGACTACACGAGGCCTGGAATTCTCCGAAATACAAATCTCTATTACCACGGGTGCAAACCACATAAAGCCCACCAGAAGAAATGCGCTCACAGATAACATGGAATTACTGAAACTGAAAGCAGCCAAAGAGCATATATTACTAGGAAAAATGGTGCTGCTACAAATGGACTCATGGACATAGAAAGCAAACTGTGCTTAGCAGGCAGGAAAGGGGAGATTAACAGAAACACGTTAATAAATATAAAATAAATGACAAGGGCCTACTATATAGCACAGGGAACTATATTCAATTTCTTGTAATGAGTTGTACTAAAAACAATATAATACATATTTATATACATATGCATATGTTTATAACTGAATCTCTGCTGTACACCTGAAACTAACATTGTAAATTGACTACACTTCAATAAAAAATAAATTAAAAAAATAATTAAAAATAAAAGCAACGCCATTAAGAAAAAAAAAAGAACACTGTAATCCCCTTAGCTGTAGCTGCTGAATATTTTTAGTTGCAAGCACCAAGTCCACTGGATCACTCCAGAACTGGCTGTCACTCTTTCTGACCATTAGAGAGTCACTTGGCTTCACTGAGGTTACTTTTCTCTTCTGTGAAAGGCTACAGTAGCAACTAACGATGTATAGAATCTCATCATTCACAAGCCCAACAATTAGTGAGGACTTCCCATGGGCCAGGCTCTAGAGAGATGAAAAGATACAGTCCGAGATATATTCATGGGTAGAAGAAATTTATGCCATAAAGACATTAATTCTTCCTGTTTTTATACACAGATTCATTGCAATTCTGATTAGAATTCCTACCAGATATTTCATGGAATGTAACAAGTTATTTTATGGTCAGGAATAGGCATGAAACTTCTTTAGAAACACCACTGAGGAGGGGTGGGTGTGTCACTCATTTTCACTGGTCTTTCTGATGTGATGAAAACGTTCTGGAATAATAATTGTTGCACCACTGTGAATATGCTAAAAGTTGCTGAATTGTACCATTTAAATGGATGGACTTCATGGTGTGTGAACAATATCACAATAAAGCTGTTATATGAAAAAATATTTCTTGACAATTATTTTTCCCTCTATACTACTAGTCTGCCCCACGATTTAAGAAAAACAAAAAACCAAAACAAACCAAACTGTGCCAGGATCTCTTTAGGACTGCAATGTCCCTGGGTCTCCAACGCCTCTGGTGGTGCTGTTCCTGTTAACGCAACCTAGCTGGGCTGGGCTAGTTAGGGACTGTAACTATCTTTTTAAAATCAACGGTTACACGTTTCACACTGGGAGTGGGAAGGGAGGAGCATGTCACAGCCTCATGCCTTCAGCTCATTTTTAACTGAACCAAGCCCTGCTTTCAACACTGTAATCCCTGGCACTATAAAAACACGTGACATCAACAAGCACCGCCATCATAACACCTGAAAGTGTTCAAGGTACTTACCTGGGGCAGAAACACTGAGGGAGGAGACAGAAGCTCGCTCAGCACTGAGGATCCACTTTCCCGACTCCACCAGAAGCTGGGCTTTACAGCCGGAGGCTCTCAGCCCAGGGAGCAGCGCCCACGCCGCTGAGCTTGTCCTCAGGGAGCAAGAAAGGAAGAGCAGGGCAGCCCCGGGGTCGCGGGGCACGGAAAGCTGGGGGGGTGGTTGGTGGAAACGCGGGCTGCAGCCCCGCTCGGAGGCCAACCCCAGCCCCAGCCGCCCGCCCCCATTCGGGTCCGCAGACCCCGCCCGCCAGGGACACAGCCCGCCCAGGGGCGGGGACGGGCCGGCGGCCGAGGAGAGGCAGCCCGGGAGGAGAGGACTCGCGGGCGGGAGAGGGGAAGGGGACGCCAGCAACGGACTGAGGGGGGCCCGGCTGGGTGAGAGGCTGCAGGTGCACACCTGGCCATGGACAGGTGTGGCCGGGGCGCCGGTGTAGGTGGCGCGGGCAGAGGGGTCTGGCCAGAGCAATTCAGCTGAACACAGGCTGAATGGCGCCCTGGGGGGCTGTGACATGCCGACCGCCCTCCCGCAGCCGCCTGACCCCTTTCCCGGGAGCCCCCCACCTTGCACTTCCACAGCCAGAGGCCCCGGCCCGGGCAGGAGCTAAAGGCCTACCGGTCGACAGAGCTGAGAAGCCTTTGGGGCCGATCCCCGGCTCGGAGCTGGAGCTTCCAACCCGCGGTCCAGCAGGCACCGACTGCCCATGCGCAGGAGGGCCAGCGATCCACTCTGGGTTCTGCGAGAGAAGGTGGGGCAGCGAGGGAGGAAGAAGATGGGAGGGGATTAGAGGAGGGGAAAAGTGGAGGGAGACAGATGGACCGGAAGAGCAGAGAAAAGGGATGGATCTGGAGAGGGGAGGGTCGCAGCGGAGATGGAGAGAAAAAGCTTTACCTCTGGGGGCACCCCGAAGGAGGCGGCAGTCCTGCCTCTGTACCATTCTGTTACCCTTCAAGGCCCGCAGCTCATGTTTTACCTCTCTGATCCAGCCCTCCATCCGATGCTTCTGCAGAACCCCTATGGGTATCTCACCCGTTGCCCCCATGCGGAGCTGGGTTTTGTGTTGCTCTGGGAACCAAGCACCCGCAGGTGTTGTCGCTCACAACTACCTTGGGAAGAGTACCTATTCCCCTTTTACATGCTGGGAAACAGGCAGGCATGATCTCTGCCTTAGTTCCACTCTCCCAGGTGTTGGGCTGGCGGGGAGCGGGGTGGTACAAGATCAGAGCCCCAGACAGAACAGACTGCCTGAGTGTTGGTGCACAGTCCCCATCCCTCCTGGGTAAACCACACCCCACCCTAGTGGAACCATCTAGGGCTCACAGTAGTTCCCTGGGTGTGGGAGAGCTATCCTCATGTAAAGGAAAAGCCCAGCTGGGCTAACAAGCTAAGTCACAAATCTAAGTGTGATAAGTGTCGGTTTACTGATCTAAATTCTGCTGGGCTAACTCGTAATTCTGAAGTTTAGTGTCAGTTTACTGGGCTAACAAGCTAACTCGTAAATCCAACCTCAACAGGTGGCAGTAACATGAACTATTACAAGTTGATAAGCTCCAGTGTACTGATTCCTTGCTTTTTGTTGTTTGAGCCTTATTGGCTAATACCCCTTACTTGTAATTAACCCTTTAAAACCTCATGTGCATGTCTTGGAGTTGCTCAGATCTTCGGAGCAGAAGCCCCTCTGAGCCCGCCGGCATAATAAATCTGAGTACTCCAACCCTCCCAGTGGTGCTTGTTTCTTGGCTGGCCTGTTGTTTCCATAACACTCAGTTCCAGTGCCCTGCTTGCTAGGTAGATAGGAGTGTTACCGAGTCCAAATTCATTCTCCTCAGTGCAGGACAGGCCAATAAGTTGGGAGACCAGGTGTTGGGGCAAGGAATAGCAAGTCTCTGTAGACCTAGATGGCAAACTAATGTCCTGGAAAACCATCTCCCCAAGTCAGAATTCAGGCTCCTTTCCTACGTGCTTGATTGTTGCAATCTTCCTGGTGTAGGAATTCCTTGTTGTTAGAATCCTTTTTTCTTGCAGCTATCTGCCTGGGTCAAATCTCTGTAAACCTCCAACAAAACAAACGTTATTTTCTGTTCTGTAATTTGTTATCTTTTTATGAATGAAAAAGTGTTAAATATCCTTAAAGGTCAGAGCCTTCAGAATAGGCTCTCCTGTATATTTCAGGCTCTAAGCAACATTGTTTTACAAGCAAGATGAAGCCTAGGAGACAGAGCATAGGGTTAAAGTCAAATGAAAAGATCTAATATGCAGTCAGATTTGTTCTGTTCTATTACCGAGGCAGAAGCCACTTGAGGATTTAAATCCCTTTAAGTTAAAAATAACTAAAACTTTAAAGGAATTTCCATACATATTTGGGAATGTGCATACCATATCTGGAAAAGCATCCAAAGGATAGTAAACAGTGGCATCTCCAGGGAGGGCTGGAAGAACAGAGGGTGAGTGTAAACTTCTTTCACTTGTGTAGTTTTGTGCTCTGTTTGAATTTTTTTTAACCATTTGCATGTATTTCTTTTTCAGTTAAAAAAATGTGTAATGGAGCAAAGGAGTAATTAGCTCAGCAAATACAGCAGCCATGGAATCACTGAGTCATCACTTTTGACTTAAGCCAGGAAGCATTTATTGACCCTCTCCAATGTGCCCAGTGCTGTTTTAAGACTTCTTTTATTATTATTATTTATTATTATTATTACTATTATTATTATTATTGTTATTTTATGAAATAATAACAAGGTATCCCCCACCCCTGCCCATGGCTGGTGGGAAACCAACTGAATTTTTATTGAGTTGTTTTCCAAGGAGTAGAGATGAGTTATAAACTGAACAAATCTTCAGGGCAAAACAGGCGGAGTGGTTTTACAGCACTCCAGACAGCTATGAAGGGTTTTCAATAAAGGTGCCCAGAGGCTGAGAGAGAAAGCCTCTAGGGCCCTACAAAAAGCTGCCCAAACTGCCTTCTCCATGGCACTACTGAAGTAGGAAAGAACAAATCTGACTCCATATTTGATCTGTTCCTTTGACTTTAAGAAAACCACGTTAATACGCTCCGGTCTTTTCATGGGTTATGATGTCACAAAGGAGACGGACAGGTCAACAAGGGACCACTCTGCCGTGATCACTGAGCCGGGGAACGGGATGGGCGGCAAGATGTATGACGCAGCCATAACAGTGCCCGTGCTTCTAGGCAGGTAACCAAAGTCGCCTCGACAAGTTGTCAAATACTTGTGCCCACGTCCTAATCACCTGACGTGTATTAAAGAGAAATGGAAACCTATAAAATTCCAATACCCTTGGTGGGTACACCGTCCAAAGAGCAAAGTCACAGTTTGACAACTGGCCATCCCGGTTCCCTGGGATTCATTCTTGGAGAATCTTAGAAACCACTCCTCTGTCCTTAAGAAGTGCTGCATATTTGTCCTATCTTTGGCTCAGGGATGGAGCATGTTCAAGTGAACTTTAATGTCTGCACAGATTTGACTGTCTTTCTCCAGTTTTACGTGTCCATTCTAAAGAGGCCTGAGCTAAGTCCATCCTCCGTAAAATCTATTCCCTCCAGTGACAGCTCATTGAGCTTGAAATTAAAAGCCAACTGAACAAGACTGTCTGTCCTCAGCTAAAAAGTTCACCCACCCTTCACTGCTTTCTTAATCTCCTCTCCTGGCTAATTGCAACAGACTAACACCTCCCTCTACCAAGCTCCCCAACTATGTCAGTTTTTCTCCCCAAAGAGAAAGTAAGGTCCATAAATGAGGAGTCAACTCCATAGTCACCTCTGAATTCCTAGCATATAGTAATGTTAATAAATAGAACTATGATTATGGCTTCTTTCCTTTAAAACTTTTCCAGTTATTTGAATGAGGCCTTGGAAGAGAGGTGTTTGCCATCCAGTATCTAGATCCACAAGACTCTGGAGGCCTTTTCCGGAATGGCTGCTCACTGATTCATTCAAACCACAGCTTCTCATTCCAGGAGTAGCTGGGCTTCTCTGCCAGGAGTTTGTGGTCACTCTCATGCCAGAAGAGCTTTACACTATATCCTTACTTTGGATTTGTAATTTTTCCCCTCTTCCAACAAAATTGACTTTCCTTACTGTCTTGCCTTGAGGAATTTTTTTTCCTAGTTCACCCTTAAGTAAACCATGCTTCTCGGAATGGGCATGACCTTACATATGATCAGTCATCCAACTCCCAGTGTGAGAGGCTTCGGGCTCATCTCCTGCCCTACTGTCAAGGCAACTGAAATTCAGTACAGGAGCCAACAGGCACCCCAGGGCTTCTAAGGCTCATGTATCACCCAGAATCCCTGCTTTCTGGTTTGTCTTGGCTTCTGAGGATTTCCCCTCAGTTTCTTGACAATTAGCTGTGCAGCTTGAAAGATGAGGAAGGAAGGTTTTATTTCTTAATCCGCATTTTAAGAAACTTGTGTAATGAAGGTTTTCACGAGTTTCTACAACCCTCCATTGCCGAGACAGTAAACACACTAGATATTTTCTATGTTTAGCTATCATGTGTATTTTTTCTTTTGTTTTCTTAACTGCAAACAGCATCTTTTATTTAAAAAAAATTAAGGCCCCAAATAGGATAGAGAAAGGGCATACAAAATTAAAGGGCAAAGACAGAAAAATGTTAAGTACTCTACAAGTTTAATATAATACTTACTCTATGGATCAGATCAGCAGTTCTCAGTAACAGCTATTTGAAATATGACCATAATGTAAAAGGTCTCTCTTGTCAGGAGATGGCTAATAGAAAATAGAATTAATTCAACAAACTAAAATTCTAAGTCTGGCGAGGTACAGAAGGCTACCAGCAAAATGTGTCGTCTTCTGGAAAGGAGGGAGGCTCACCAGCTCTTTACTGTGGAGCCTGAGCCCATGGGAGGTCGGTGAATTGAGCTCTGTAAGTACCCAATTAGCAAAGTGGGTGATGAATAAAGAGACGTGAGCTTTGATGACAGAGATGATACTACTATTCACTTGTCCTGTAAAGAAAACTTCACGTTCAGCGATCAATACCTCGGCATTATCAGGGATTGAGATTATATGAAAATGCACAGCCCCGGCCCAGACCTCCTCTGTGAGCTCGTGACACTGCACTTAGATGTCTCAAGAGCAACTCCAACTCCACCTGAAAAGAGCTGACTTCACGGTGCTCCTCCCATAGCCGTCCTGCCCAGGGCCCCTGGTCGGGGGGCAAGGTCTCTCTGCCTCTCCGAGCTCAGGCCCATCACTCACAGATGTGACTGGACCCCTCCTTCAGGGCCCAGATTTCCTCAGTCACCGAGTCCCACCAGCCACACCTGTCCTACCAGATACTCACTGGCACTCACTCAGCACTGACTCTGTGCTGGGTACCATGCTGCACACTGTGCACACGTTATCTCACTGGATCTCCACAGCAGTCCTGGGAGGTCGGTACATCACAGCATTTATTGATTAGATAAATTGTTTCTCTTCCTTGAGTGCATCATCCAAAGTGACACGGCTACTGAGCCACAAAACTGGGACTGAAAACCACTTGAAAATTCTACACTCCTACACCTGGCAGCCACCCTAATTTGACTCATCACATCACCTCCAGCTGAGCCTTCTAAATGTTTCTAAGCATTCTACAAGACAAAAGTGATCTACGAGAGCACCCCACTCCCCTACTTAAAATCTGTCAATGACTGTCCACTGCCCTTAGGAGAAAGCCCCACCGGGCCTGAGCACAGCCCAATGGCCCGGCATCTGCGTTCCCTGCACGGCATCGCAGCCTCACCCACCACGCAGCTCTACACTGGCTGTGTCCAGGACAGGGATGCTGACTCCGTACAACCAGGGGCTCGTCTCAATCGAACAATGATCACCTTCTTCAGTGTCCACCTTCTTCACTGCTGACTCTCAGAAAAATGTTTTCTCAGGATGAATCAATATCTTTTTCCTTACAACTTCCCGTCATTGATAATGAGCTCCACCCAAAGAGAGAAGACTTAATTCTCAGTCTCCTTATCTGTAAAGTGAGAATAACAAGAAAATATGTGAGGTTTTAAGAGAAATAATATTCATGTGAGGCTGAGGGACAATTCCCAACATACAGTAAGTACTCAATATGTGCTTACTTATTATTAATAAGAATATAATGCATTCCAGCAACCTTAACTCAATGTTTTATGGCTATGTCCAACAGACTACAGACACACTGTTGGACGAACCGCTTTGAGCGGATCAGCACAAGCACACTGGGAAAGGTAAGCGCTGACTCCGGTTACAGCTGCAGCCACCCAGCACTACGGGGCGGGGGCAGTTTCTCAGACTATTACATGTTGCTTGAGCATTTAATTGTCACTAATGAATAAAGACAGGTGTTCTTTAGTCAAAGCTCCTGAAACATAAATCTTCAAAGATTGATGCAAATTAGATTTCAAGTACAACACTCTCTCTAGAAATTATTTGATAATAGTCTTAGCTCCTCTGCACATCAAAAGGGCATGTTCTTAATATATCTGACTACACCGAAAGTGTTGTTTAAAAGAAATTAAGATGAAGCCATCCTAAATAAGCTCTCAGTATCATCTTCACAAAGCCCCACCCAAGGGTCTCATTTCTCACTTCCACATAGGTGTTCAGGTAGCTTAACCTGGGTCTTGGTTTCTTATAACATGGGGGTGGGAAGAGTTGTGGATATATTTATGTTGCAAATATAAACCTAGGGTAGTTGCTGCGTAGAAATCCTAGAAATAAACAAATTGATATATAGTCCTACCTCAAGAAGCTCAGACTTTCCATTTACAACAGCATTAAAAATTAAATGAGAGATACATTTAACAAAAATTTACAAGATTTGTACATTGAATATTTTGAAGTATCACCAAAACATTTTAAAAGATCTACATATATGGAAGACATCTCATGTTGATGGAATGGTAGACAATATTGTTAAAAATGTTAAGACTCCCCAAAGTGATTTACAAATTTAGTGGAATCCCTATCAAAATTCCAGCTGACTTCTTTGCAAAAATTGAAAAACTTATCCCAAAATTCATATGGAAGTGCAAGGGGCCCAGGACAGCCAAAGCAATCTTGAAGAAGCAGAGCAAAGTGGGATGACTCACTTTAAAGTGTACTAAAAAGCTATAGTACTAAGTCAGTATGGTACTGGCATAAGTTTGGATAAATAAATCTATGAGACACAATAAAATCCCAGGGGGAAAAAACTTACATTTACAGTCAGTTTTCCACAAGGGTGCCAACAACACTCCATGGAAAGAATAGTCTATTCAACAAATGGTGCAGGGAAAGCTGGGTATCTGCAGGCAAAAGAATGAATCTGGAATCTGGACCCCCATATTTTATATAACAAATAAAAATTAATTCAAAATGGATCAGAGACAGAAACGTAAAAACTAAACCTATAAACTTTCTAAAAGAAGACACAGTATAAATCTTTGAGGTCTTAGGATAGGCTTTGGTTTCCTAGATACAATGCGAAGAGCACAAGTGATAGAAGAAAAAAGCAGATAAACTGGACTTCATCAAAATTAAAACCTTTTTGTTACAGAGGACATCATCAAGAAAGTGAAATGACAGGGGAAGGGGGTATCTCAACTGATAGAGGGCGTGCTTAGCAAGAAAAATAAAATAAAACAATACATCTAATTACCTCACCTGTAAAGAAATTGTTTTAATGTTTAAAAGAACTACAGTGAAAGCACAATCTGCAGAATAGGAGAAAAATTTTACAAAGCATGTATCTAATAAGAGACTAGTATTCAGGATATATAACAAATGCTTACACCTGAACAATACAAAGAAAATCGACACAATTTTTAAAATTTCCAAGGATTTAAAAAAATACACAAATGGCCAATAAGCATATGAAAAGAAGCTCAGCATCAGTAGCGAAATCAAAATGAAAATGAGATCTTATTTTACAACCACCAGGATGGTTATAATCAAAACATGCACAATAACAAGTGTTGTTCAGGAGGCAGAGATACCTCATATGCGGCCAGTGGAAAGGGATAATGGTGCAGCTTCTTTGGAGAAGTCTGTTGTTTCCTCAAAAGGTTAGAGTTATATGGCTCAGCAATTTCACTCCTACATGTAGAGTCATCCCTTAGTATCCTCGAGGGGTTGGTTTCAGGAACCCCCCATCCTGGATTCCATAATCCAAGGATGTTCGAGTCCCTTTACAATCAGCCATCTGGATCCATGAAGTGGAAACTACAGATATGGCGGGCCAACTGTACAGCCAACAGAATGAAAACATATTCTCACAAAAACTTGCACATCAATATTCATGGCAGTATCATTCAGAGTAGCCAAAGTTACAAACAATATCCATCCATCAATGAACGGATAAACAAAATTACCAAGAATAGTCCCACAAACTTTTGGTCATTGAATCTTTGACAAAGGAGGTGAGAACATACAATGGAATAAAGACAGCCTCTTCAGAAAATGGTGTAGGGAAAACTGGACAGCTGCATGTAAATCAATGAAGTTAGACTACTCCCTCACAGCATACACAAAAATAAATTCAAAATGGCTTAAAGACTTAAACATGTAGACAAGACACTATAAACCTCTTAGAAGAAATCATAGGGAAAACATCTGGCATACATCTCAGCAATGTTCTCCTAGAGCAGTCTACTCAAGCAATAGAAATACAAGCAAAAATATACAAGTGGGATGTAATTAATCTTACAAGCTTTTTCACAGCAAAGGAAACAGTAAGCAAAACAAAAAGACAACATATTGAATGAGAGAAAATATTAGCAATAAATGAGACTGACAAGGGCTTAATTCCCAGAATATGTAAACAGCTTTTACACTTAATAAGAAAGAAAAACAAACAACTCAATCCAAAAATGGGCAGAAGACCTAAAGAGACTTTTCTCCAATGAAGACATACAAATGGCCGATAGGCACATGAAAAAATGCTCAATATCATTATCAGAGAAATGCAAATCAAAACTGCAATCAAATATCACATCTCGCCAATCCGAATAGCCATCATTCAGAAGTTCACAAACAATAAATGCTGGAGAGTCTGTGGAGAATAGGGAACCCTCCTACACTGTGGTGGGAATGCAGTTTGGTGGAGCCATTGTGGAAAACAGTATAGAGGTTCCTCAAAAGACAAAAAATTGACCTCCCATATGACCCAGCAATCCCACTCCTAGGCACATATCCAGAAGTAACCCTAATTCAAAATGACACCTACACCCCAATGTTCACAGCAGCACTATTTACAATAGCAAGACATGGAAACAACCTAAATGTCCACTGACAGATGACTGGATAAAGAGGTTGTAGTATATTTGTACAATAGACTACTATTCACCATAAAAAAAAATAATAAAATAATGCCATTTGTAGCAACATGAATGGACCTGGAGAATGTCATTCTAAGTGAAGTAACCCAGAAAGAGAGAGAAAAATACCATATGAGATCGCTCACATGTGGAATCTAAAAAAAAAAAAACAAAAAATGAAAAAACAACCAAACAAAAAGATAAACTTATCTACAGAACAGAAACAGACACAGAGACATCGAAACCAAACTATGGTTACCAGAGGGGAGAGGGTGTGGGAAGGAATAAATTGGGAGTTCAAGATTTGCAGATAGTATGTATAGAGTAAACAGCAAGTTTATACTGTATAGCACAGGAGAATATATTTAGTATCTTATAGTAACTTATGTTGAAAAAGAATATGAAAATGAATACAGGTATGTTTCTATATAAATGAAGTGTTGTGCTGTACACAAGAAACTGATGCAACATTATAAACTGACTAGAATTCAATGAAAATATTTTTAAATAGACAAAAACGAAGAAAAGAAAAAAGATATTATCAAATCAAAAGAATAAATTACTGATTGAGGCTACAACATGGATGGACCTTGAAAGTTTATACTAAAATAAGCCACACACAATAGGGCAAATAGTGCCCTTTTAGCTGAAATGCTCTAAGCGTTTATTGTACTATTCCAGTACATTTTCTGGAGGTTTGAAGTCTATCAAAATCAAAATAAAATGTATTATTCATTAAAAACATAAAATGATTCCTCACAGGAGGGCTTTAATTATTAAATGCAGGAATGCATGTAAAGATCCTGGAACAACAATTTGCATGTCCACAGAGAGTCACTGTTGTCACTGCCACTCAGAGGGTGGTGCCAGCGCTGATGAGGGCTGCCTCCACTCGCTCCCCTTCAGAGAGGAGTGAGGGCCTGGGCTCTGACAGGAAGGGTGACCATGAACATGGGTTAGAAAGAGCCACTCCCCAGACTCTGCGTTACCCAGCTTTCTTATACAAACTGCTCCATCTAACATAAACACGCTACAGGGATGGATCTTACAACACAGGGAATATAGCCAATGTTTTACAATAACTATAAATGGACATAAAAATAAAAATTGTGCAACTATTGTACACCTGAAACTTATATCATATTGTAAATCAGCTATACCTTTATAAAAAATTAAAAAATAATTTAAAAATTTTATCACTTTAGTATTCAATTCGGTTTTTAAGTAACTACTAAACAGCTTAGAAAGTATAAAATATTGAAGTGTGATAAGTTTGTTTACATATTTATTTACTTTCAGCCTCCTGCTAAAAGAGAAATTAAACAATTTATTTAAACACAGCTTAACAACCATAACAACAAAAAGACAAAAGTGAGAGTGAAGACAAAATGGAGATTGAATACTTAAATGAAACCAGGGGAAGGTAAAGTCATAAAAATGAATGCCATGAAGTTAGGGTAAGTGTTAAAGGCCGACTAGAAATTCAGCTGTAAGATTCTTGGCAGCTAAAGCAAAAAGTAAAAGATGATGTGATGGGTGGTAGAGCTCAGTGGTAGAGCGTGAGCTTAGCGTGCACGGTGTCCTGGGTTCAAGTGCCAGGGCCTCCACGAACAGATAAATACACCTAATTACCTATCCCCTAAAGAGCCCCAAAGAAAAGAAAAAGAGAAATTTGTTTCCTAAAAAAAACTGATATTAAATTTAGATTAAATACTTGAAAAAAAAAGTAAAATAGAAAAGATGAGTGACACAAGCGATAATGCCCGTGAGATCAATCTGCAGTGGCTGCTGGCACGTCCCCATGTCCCACGTGGGAAAATCTGAAACATCCTTCTCACACTCAGAGTCATCCTCAGCCCAAACCACCCCTCCCCCTGTTAAATGCAGGATCACGGGTAGGGCCCGGCCTTTGCTCTCTCTGTGTCATCACAGTGAGACAGGATGGAAGGGGGCAGAGCACAGCCATTCAAGGAAGGCCACAACAATTAACATCAAAATGGTGAAGGATTCAATCCCCAATAGGCCTTGAGGCTCAAGATGAAGAGATATAACTTCTAGCAGAGCTTGAGCTTCATTATACACCCATTGTAATAGTAACATGGTGAATAACATGCCCCAAGGCACCATGGCCATCCCAAGGCTAGCCACAAAAGGTCACAGGGTGGGAAATGGCGAACTCCCAGGGAATCCCAGCCCCTTACCCTTAGGCTGCTCAGTCTACTTATTAGCATATGAAACAACCAAGCCCAAGAAAACGAGCAACACTGCGCCACCTCGCGGTCACCACTCTCTCTCCCTCTTCCGAGAAGGCCCACACTCTGTCTGTGGAGTGTGTACCTACTTTTAATCTGAGCACCCGAACCCCACAACTCGTAGCCTTTCTCTTGCCTTTCAATGTGTCTCTGTGAATACATCTACCATTACTCAACAGTGGCTTGCTCTTGAAATCTTTCCTGCATGAAGCCAAGGACCCACGTCTGGTGGGGCACATTCCAGGGGCTCAACCAAAGCCTGGGACACAGCCCTTCTCATGCCCCACATCTGTTTCCTTGTATCAACAGGACTGGGATATGAAGGGAGTTCTGAGGCCCCAGCTAAGGGACAGAAGCAGCCCCCAGGGCTCAAAATGGCGGGCAGCCCCTCCCCCAGCAGGGGCCCTGAGGTCGGCCATGTTCTCTGTGGTTCCCTGTTGTGCTGACCCCCTAGCCAGACAGCGTTCTCCTAGGCCTGTCCCCACAAAACCCTTCTCTCCAAAATACAAGCACATCATGTCACAGTCCTCTTATTCAACCAGGAAGTTTTCAGCGCAATTTTTCCTTCCCTAGTAAAGAATCTATCTGTCCTCCCTCCCATCCCACCACTTCTTTCTTTGTGAGAACTCTGTACTCCTCACATACCATCCTGAACGCAGCTGCCTTGCTAGCTGGGACCGAGATGCTTCAGTCTCACACAGCCTGCGTCCTTTCACTTTCCCCTTTCTACCTTAAAAAGCCTTTCCTGAGTCTCCCAACCCTCTGATTCTGAACTTCACAAAGTGCTGAGGTTGCAGTCACTGTGTGCATACCTCCCAGGTTTTGGCTAGATTTCCTTCGAAAGATCTTCACTAAGGAGCTGCATCAAGAAGTTTAAAGAGGCTATTCTTACATCTGAGCTGAGGAGCCTGCATAAAATTTAAATGGCTTTGAAGAGAGAGTTAACCAGGGACAGAGAGGCCGCAGGTCCTAGTCAACAGTGTCATGAGGCAAAATGTTCTTCAAAGGCTTAGAGTGGCTTCTGAACACGGAGTCGGCAGGGAGAAGATACCAGGCAGTGAGTGGGGTGAGTGACACTGGGTACGCTTCCCCAGCTGGGGAAGAATTGGATTTTGTTCTAGTTTTCCAAACAATTTCTGACTACCTTTTTCTCTTATTGTCACATACCATTTCCTACGAATTAAGAAAAATCAATGTCAGTCATTTGCACCACTTGGTAGAAGCTACACGATATCATTCACAGGGCTGGGATATAACAGCCACACCAGTCTAGGTTGAAAGACCAGTGGGGGTATTTCCAAAGTAATCACGGGCATGCAACAAACTCCCCAGCTTCAATTACCTCATCTCAAATGTGAGGCCAATAAAACTACCAAGCAAAGTGCGTTATGATTATGGCCAAAATCTGTTTACTAGGTAAGTGCCCGTAAGAGCTGCCGCTGAATGGGGAATGAGTATGATCAACGAGGCCAAGTCAACCTGGTCACACGCGCCCAGCCTTCCTGCGTTGGTGCAGGACCGGAGTTTGTTTAGCTGAGATGAACGCCCCCAGAGCAGCCCCGAAGGGAAAGCTCCCAGCTCTGCGTGGCGAGGCGTGTTCCTTTCCTTCTCAGAGCTTATCACAATTTGCAGTCGTCTGTTTTTACATTTATCCCCTTAGTACCTGCCTCCCCTCCGGAGTTTTGCTTAAGCAGCACAGGTCCAAGTTTGTGTTGCTGCCTACTGGATATTCTGGGCTGGGAGACAGGCGACCCCACGTCTGGCTCTGGGGCTGAACGGAGAGGGCAGAAGGCCCAGGGGCCCATGCTGAACCGAGGCCCCAGCACCCAAAATTATGGTCTGACTTTGGGCAAATTACACAGTCTCTTTACCCTGAGATTCCTCATCTGTCCATGAAAATAACTGCCCATGGCATATAGAGTTTCAAGGATTAAAGGAAATCACCAAATTCACAACCTATTCAAGGGGCTTCCAGTGCATCCTCAACAGGCACATGCTACCTTTACGGCTGTGACACACGCTAAGCGGGGCGGACAGACACAGTGAACACTGCTAAGTGCCTGTTTGTTAAATGTTTCATGAGTGTTATAATACTGTTTACAACTTACAACAAACCCAGGAAGAAACGAATATTATAATGCACATTTCACAGATTCACCAACAGGTTAAGGGAGGTTACACTCTAGTCCAAGGCTCTTTGGTGAGGAAATGGCGATTTAAACTTGTATCTGAGCCCAGGCCAGGGCTACATCTCTCTCCAATCCACCTGTCCAATACACAAGTTTGCACAGGCCAGCTCTTAAATGCAATGTGTGCCACCGTTTGTCAATGTTTGTTAGTTACCATAAACTGCTCCCAGAAACCGCTACAGAAAAGACAGGTGGACCCAAATCCCTGCCAACAAAGTACAGGAATTCTGCCTTGCCTTCTCCTGTAATGTGCAGAAACCCTTCCCTACATCACCAAATTCAAATGTATGCTTCATCCGTGTTTATGTTTGCACACGGAATATTAAAGTAGAAGGTACCTGCAGTAATTCTATCTCGGTTCCTTTCCAAGTTTCCAGATTATCCACAATCAGTCTGTGAATGAAAATACTACAATGTGAATGAAAATACTGCAACCATGTCAATAAACAAATAATGCTGAAACCAAGTCATCAGCGGCTGCCACCATCCCCCAGCGAGTACAGGCCTGAAGACCAGCCTCTACAGCCACTAACAACAGTGCTCTCTGAACAGAATGAGAATAAGAAAAGACAGGATACTTGCCCTAGATAGCTAGGTACTTGTCTAAAGAATGAATCCAGTGAGCCCAAATTATACATAGAAAATCACTAAACTCTTTAACTTGACATACCTGGCTTTCTTTAGATAACAAACAATGTTTTATTGTTCCAACTACCTGGTCTTTGTTGTAAACTTCCTATATATCCTAGCTCCTGCCCAACCTCTTGGGAGCAGTCCCTCAGAGCGATCTCAGAGGCTGTCATCCTGGCTTGAGTCCTCCCGCCAAATAAAGCATAACTCTAAACTTTCAGGCTACACATTTCTTTCAGTCGACAAGTCCCAGGATAGACACAACTCATCAATTCTGTAATGGAACACACTGGATCAGGAACCAAAAGCATGTTCTAGTCCAGAAAAACTACGGGACCCTCTTACTTCCTGTCATTACACAATCCCACCAGAACTCATTAATTTGCTGTCTGCTCATCTGGCAACCAAACTCAGAGAAGAGTCAACTCAGCAGAGTGCCGTGCTGGGGAGAAAACCCCGCAGCAGCATGGAGAGCTGCCTGCCCTCCCGCACGCTCTGCTGAAGCCTAGTGTCCTCCGTGGAGACCAGGCCAACAGAGCTATTCCCAACAGCTGCAAAGTCCCACACATTAAATAAAAGCGTTTTATTTTATACGATATGTTACGTATATAACCATCTCTGAAGACAGCTTTGCAAGAAGCCCAAATCTTCAACATTAATCTGCAAAGGCAAATGCTGCCCCCAAGGGAAAACAAGTCTTAAAACGATGCTAAGGCCTCCAAAGTCCTCTCCAGGACCATCAATCAAACTGCCTGCAGGCCTGCAGCTGCAGGCGGCTACATGTCTGTTTTTAAAGCAACCCCTTCCTGCCGTCAGGTGCTACAATGTCCCTCTGCGCCCTCCCATCTGAGGGTAAGAGCAGCCAATGCAGAACCTTGCAGGGAAGCACTGACAAGACTCGACACAGAGGATCAGAGATAAACTAAGCCTTCTGATGACACGAGATTGTCACTGTGTCATTTTACAGATGAAGATATATAGAGAGAGGTGGGGTGATCTTGCTCAAAGTCACACAGCTAATAAGTGGCAAAGTCTGTAACCCAGCTACACCCTCGGGTGTGACGCCCCCGCTGGGACGCCCACAGGGTTCTTGTGCCTGCCGGACCAGTCCTTTACTGTCACTCATAACCCACCAAAGTGTCTGACACTAGCCTGCCTTTTCAGCCTCTTCTCCCTCTAGTTTCTCAGAAACAAGGCTGCTCGGGACACTGTGTGACTTCCAGCTCCCCAAACCCTCCGTGCTCAGGGTGGTCTTGCCTGTGCATCCAGCACCCTGCTCAGAGGATCTTCCTCCCCTGCAGGAGGATGTTTCCACTCTCCGCAGGGACACCCCCTCAGGGAAGCCCTCTATTCGCCCTCAGCATGGCAGGTGTCCCAGGCCACATCCCGAGCTGCCCCATTAGGACTGCGGGTGCCCAGGTTTGCTAGTCAGAGCAGCAGCCTCAGAGCCAGGGTTTATGCCCGGGTCACCCTGCAAACCTACTGCCCGCCATATAGCCCCCAGCCAGCAGGTCACCTGGAAGTCACAGCAAGTGCCCCACCCAATCCCGAAGTCTCTTCATTTGCCAGCACCGCTGATGACTGGTCTCTAAACTTTGGTCAGTTTTTCACAAAACAGCAGCTTCCACTGTGAAGCAGGGGGTTTTCTCTTCTGCTACCCATCCTTACTGGAAACGTCAAGGGAAACCAAAAGGCCTTTTCTCAACCCTTTTCTGATGACACCCTCCCACCCACAATATTCACATGCTCAAGAGCTTTGGGTCCACGTGGTTTTGTTTCCCATACGCTAAGTGGCTCAAAACACTGCGGGATTCTTTCTCTTTTGAGAGTATTTGTTTGTACTGAGTTTATCGGCTTTAATCACTTTTTGTGTCTCCCTTCAGTGTCCCTAGCAGTTGCCACTTCTTACTCCCTTCAGCAGCCTCCTTCGCAAAATCTAGTCTAAGAAATCAGCTGTGATGAGGGGCCCGGGGGGAGTCACAGAAGATGGAACTAAGGCACAGAGAGGCGACATAATTTCCCTGAGAAGATCAGCTTCAAGCCCCAACACTGTGAGTCACGTCCCTCTGTTTAACTCTTATGTTAAACTAGTTAAATTTTTATAGATTATGGTTATAAACAGATGAGCTATCAAAATACATACAAGGACACACATCAACTCTATGATATTCATTAACTCCACTATTTTGTTTCTATTTATTTTATTTCTGTTAAAAATAATTAGGAACCTCTGCAGTCAGTATAGCAAAATGATAATGGGTTTTAAATCCAGAATGTAGAGGCGTAAGTGTATCATTAATCATAATTATTTGTATGCTCACAAAATGATTTGACAGTCTCTCTCCCCTCCCGCTACTCGCTACTGGCTCTCACCTGAGCTCCCAGACCACACATCGAACAGCCTTTCACTTTACACACAGCTGAACTCATCAGTTTTCCCCCAGAGCTCCCTCTGCAGCTTTCCCTCCTCAGAGCACAGCAGGACCATCACTTACCTCATTAATCCACCCAGAAACCTGGGCCTAACTCCATCCTACCTTCACAGACATCATTCATCCTTTCCTTTTTACCATCTAAACATGCCTAAAGTCTGTTCGTTTTTTCCCAGTGACTGTCCCACTGACTGTACCACCGCTCAGGTGGAAGCCACCAACACTGCACACCTGGACTCACGAGTCTCCCAGGTGGCCCCACAGCTGCTCTCCCATACTAGACACAAAAGGGATATTGTCACTCCCGTGCTTTTATGACTCTTTTCAACCCTACTGTTCTTAGAAAAAACTCCAAGTTTTTCACCTGTTGAAGGTGTTTGCCATGAAACTTTGAGCTCAGGAACGGCAGGACCCCCCTCCTTTTTGGCCCACCCCTTTCCCCAAGGCCCAGCCCTCTCCCCCTCAGCCCCGCCCTCTGGCACAGCGCTGGCTCAGGAGGACCTGCTGAGCTACACCAGCCTGTATTCTAACCCTGGTCTTGAGTTCTTAGCAAACTGCTTCACTTATCCATACAAATCCAAGGTAGATTAGAAAGATTTTAGATGTTGAGCTGGACTATTGATTTGGGGATTTTGCACTAGCAACCTGCAAGTACATGTTCTAATGATTCTGTCTTCTTAAAACCACACCCAGGTTTTAGTAGTATTTGTGGAATGTCTTTGGAGTAAAAGGGACTGTACTTTAACAGACTATATGTTTTATAACATGAACAACACGGACAGGGTCACAAATGGAATCGCCTCACAAGTGACAGAAGACAGGTGAGAGGCACAAAGCAACAGGTCTCAAAGATTGTAAGAGCAATGTTGTTTCGCCAATCCCCCAAAAATTCCTGAAAGAACCAAAAATTCTGAATTTTGAAAGTAAAAGGCTATCATATATAGAAATAAAATAAATGATCCTCTTCATCAGTGTTTCAAGATCTGACTCCAGATATTTTAGCAGGCCATACTGAATCCTAGCACAGAAAAATCAGATGGACTAGTGGTGAGTAAGGTCCAGGAAAACGGCAGTAATTCCTCCACTTGTGTAAAGACATACCCTCACCTGCCGAAGGTGAATGTAGAACGCATTCTGGAGATATTTGGAAGCTTCCAGGGTCCGCTTCTGAATGGCAAGGACACGGACAGCTTGGGAGCATGCTTCTAACTCAGTCACCGGCATTCTTACACTGCAGGGGAAAAGGAGGCCCTCAGTCGAGAGCAGAGATATTCCTGTCGTGTCTCCCAGGCCGCGCCTCGGGGACTCAGTGCCCTGCAGCAGCCCGGCCCCAGGCGAGGACACGCAGCGTGGCCCACCCAAGCAGGAGGGGCACTGTGCTTGAGAAATCCCATCCCCGATGGGGGCAAGAGGGGCTGGTGGGGTTGAGTGAACCTATAAATGCCCACAGAAATATGCCTGCATTCATTCAAGTGATACAAGCAACAGTAGCAGGCTATTTAACAAAATTTCAATTTTCAGAGGAAATTTTGCCATTCCTTTCCACTTGTCCCCTGCACTCTGAGACAGGCTTAGGCTATCTCACACCTTCAACTCTGAAGCAATAGTTGTGAAGTAATTTTACTCTGCTGCAAGTGTCCTCGCTCCCCGTGTCACTGTGTCTGTCCTCTCTTAACACAGTCGGATATCTTCCTGGATCTCTACCTGAGTTCCTTTCTCCTCCTCCTCAGATCCTGAGATAAAGGACAAGTGAAGACACATGACCAGAAAAGGCACTGTGGTCTTGACCGAAATCCACAGTGACCCCCTAGGTGTGTGCTGCCCACCCCTTACTTTTGATTCTCAAGGTTCTGCCCAGGGTGACATCCAGCCCAGAGAGGTGGCCCAATTAAAATCTATGTGGCTTGGGCACGGGGACAGGTGCTGGAGCTGGTTCCGGGACCAGGCCCCTCCCCACCTCTGCTCAACTCTCCCCCGAAGCCACGCTGCCAAGCACTCAGGCTCCGTGATCTGATGTCCTTCTCTTCTACTCTACTCCAAACCCTTTTCCTTTGCCTTTTTTCCCTAATTATCCCCAGCTGGAGTGATTTTTCAATCGCAGTATCTAAAAAATTTCCTGCAGCCGAAAATGAGGTCTCCAGATATCAATGCCCATATGCTGGTTCCTGAAGAGAGCCGCTGGATAGGGGGACCCTCACCAACACTCACAGGGCATCAGACATGTTTCAGGGTCGGCCACCCCCAACAAGAGTTTGCTGTGACCCCTATGACCGCACTGCATCCCTGCTCACAAAAATATAGTTGGCCCACTTATCGGTTATTAAGAAGCAAAAATACAAAATTGCTCATGTTTCTTACTAAAATTATCTATGAAGCGGAAAAGGGAATTGTAATAGAAAAGAACAATTTTGACCCCATGTTAGGTCTGTTCCTTTGGCTTTAACCCTGTGTCCTGTTTTCTAGGCTCAGACATGCTATCTCTGCACCATTTGTAAAAGAAAGTTGCCTTTAGACTGAAATATCCAGGACAGCCTCTTCTCCTGGCCGTGATCTTGAAGGATGCTAACTAATCTGCACTTATGTAGAGATGGCAAGTTTCAAACTAGAGAATAACTTTGTTTTATTTTTGGAGGTTTTACAGGGGCAACATGATTTGATCCACATGGACAGCTGCAAGAACAGCGGATTCAAAGGACAAGCAATTCATACAACAAGAAGTTTCCAAAAACCAACTGCAGCCCCGCCCCTTTTTAGTATAAAAGTAGACTCAATTCTGACTTGGGGAAGATGGTTCTCCAGGACATCAGTCTGCCAACTTCTGGGTCTGCCAGCTTTGCAAATAAAGTCACTATTCCTTGCTCCAACACCTCATCACCCAGTTTATTGGCCTGTCATTTGGTGAGCAGAATGAGTTTGGATTCGGTAACAAAATGACTGCATTGGAGGTAGTATGTCTCCACTCTTTCCTCGTTTCCAATATGTAACATGCACATTATTTATGATCTAGTGCAAATAATTCATCAAAGACAACCACAAAAAGAAACTATACTCACCCATCTATCAACACTGAAGTCAAAACCTGTCAATTTTATATGCTGTTTAAGAACACAACCGAAAAACCTAACATAAGGAGTCGATTCCACGGAAATAAAATTATTTATACTCCTTCAAAACTTTTTCTTTTCTTTTCTATTTTATTTTGTTTTGCTTATTGAAAGGAAAATAAAAGTCAAATCATTTTATTTCACGTATTTTTGTTATAGCTACATATTTTAAATACTACAAAAAGACTTAAATTGCAATAAAAAATTGTTCATATATTAGTATAAAGATATATACACAACCAATGGGGATTAGGAAAGGAATGGACATTTACTAAAAATCCACTGCAAGCCAGTCTTTTACAAGCATATCATGGAATATAAGTTCTATTATCCAGGGAGCCTCACCCACATTCTCATTACTGAGTCCCTTAGTAATCAACCACTAAGTCACCAGCATAGAACCATGTGATCAGTATTTTAGGAATAAATGAGGGAATTAGCTCATTCAATTCTAAAACAAAATCCCTAAAATAAATACTGAACTTATTTACAGATAAATAAAATTTGTCCCCAAAAACGTAAAGTTTCTTCCTCAAGGTCACAAAGCTAATAACTGGTAAAGTTAAGATTTGAACTAATCTGCCTGATTCTAAAAACTAAGGTGGAAATCCCATTCGACTGGGGAGTGTCCAGCTGCACAGCCTATCACCCTATCTTTGTTCAGAGCTGGCCTTAGACAGCCTGAGACAGCACCCCATTCCTGTGGAACTCGAGGGCAAATGATAACAATAAGGATTTTATATCCAGCAGTTTCTTAGGTCTCATGTATATAAAGTGTCAGCAGGTCAGCAGAAAATCTCTGGGAAACATGAGTGTGTCCAGACCGTTTTGCTGATTAGAAACTCAATCTATCAGGATAGAGTGACCTTCCCATGAGAGGCCACATGGACATAAAGTAAAGGCAGCTGAACAATGGAAACTAGCAAGACCCCGGAACTCAAGCAAGGATCCCTGCCATCCCCCACCCAGTTGCCTCTTCATCCGCATGGACATGAAGACAGAAGACCCGGGTTCTTGTCCAAGTTACACTATCATGGATTCTCACCCATAAAAAGGTACGAATCTATGCTGTCATAAGTCCTTTCCAACTCAAATATGATGACACCAATATCTCAGCAGAATATCTATGTCTCCACTTCCCCACTTCTAATAGGAGACTATTTCTGTGGACACAAAGCAGAAATCCAATTTAAAAAACCATGCAAGAAGCCAGGCGAATTTCTGCTTAAGAGCCTTTGCTCTCACGCTCAGTGAATGAAAACTCAGAAAAAGTGGTCCTTCTCCCTCAGCAAATGGGAGGTAGCCTGATTGTGTGTGTGTGTGTGTGTGTGTGTGTGTGTGTGTAAATCAAATATAATCATGTCTGGGACGTGTACAGATTATTTTTAATTTCACTGTAATTTCATGGGGATGAGCCAACTTTTAAAGTAATTTGAATGTAGTGTTCTGAGACAGACTCAGTCTCTTTTGGTGGAGGAGGTGAAAGGGGAGAGTAAAGGAGGAAAGAGGTAAATGAAGCAAAGAAGTAAGAATACTGCTAGGGAAAGGCAAGACGTTAATTTTTTTCCTCATTGCATCACATACAAATTAGGGACTGGCTTTCCCCCGATGTCTTATCGAGCACTGAGTTGCAGAAGAAGAGGCGACAGCCCATTTCTCACTGAGATTGTGATTGTACGTGGCATCTTATAGACACAAATCATTTACCCTGAGCAAACACTCTAGCAGCAGGCTGTAATTCTCCTGTTTTGAGAGACAAGAAAACAGGAGTTCAAAGCGGGTAGATAACTTGACAAAAGTCAGAGGACCAGTAAACAAGAGAGGATGAATTCAAACTCAGATCTGAATGCAGAGTCTCATCTTCCCACTCCCAGGGCAGGAAAATCCTTAACACACAGGCTCCCCAGCTCCCCTGCAGTGTTCCTGGCGCCAAGAATTTCCCATGGTAATGGTCTCCAGTTCTCACAGACACAGTGCTCTGTGCAGCCAATGACCTTGATCAGACCTTGATCATCTACCTGCCACGCCCACCAAGCTTCACCATACAGGCAGGAAAGCTGGCTTTCAAGTGCAGACAAAGCCACCCTTAGTCTAACCTGGGCTCTTCTGCAGCTTCTCCAGCCTAAAGGCAGCCATGAAAGTGCTCAAAGTTTGTACGTGAGCCACACTACCTCTCTCCATCTGTGTCCCCACCTATTCTACTTAGGTATGAACATTTTGAGAATCTTGGAAACAAATTTTTAAAAACAGAAAAGAAAGGATTCTGGAACAACTACTTAATACTTACAATTTTAAATGACAATTTACAAAGTAAGTATTGAAAAACCGAATCTTCCTTTCTAAATGTCAGTTTTAAGCATTTAAAAATATAATAGCAAAAAATTCTCACTTACAAAATTAACAAAAACATAAACAATAATCTGGAATAAATTCAAAAATAATGCCCATATTCTAAATGGAGAAACTTCAGGACTGTACTGAGGGTTAAAGTAAGATGTATGAATGTAGAGACATAAACATATTGCATGGAGAAAAGCAGTTTTGTAAAGATGTAAGTTCTCCTAAGAATAATTCAAAACTTAATAAATAATCCCATGAAAATTCCAATCTGATTTTTTTTAACTTGAACAAAATATTTTGGAATTCTTCAGGAATAATATAGTCATAATACTTGACAAGAAAATTTGGGATGGAAGAAAAGAATCAAAAAAATCAGACTGCCAATTATTAAATAAATTTTTACAATATGTAAGATATGGTGCTGGAGTAAGGAAAGGAGATTGACAGAAGGGAACCATGAGCTCAAAAAGAGACTCTAGTGTATGTAAGTATTTTGTACAGGTGGGATTTCAAATCAAAGAGAAAATTATGAATTCGATAATTGTCCTGGGACAGAGAATCACCTGGAAAGAATAAATTCCATTCCTGTCATAATGACCACAAGATAAATTGCAGATAGTGATGTAAATATTAAAAAGTACTAGTAACAGCAAATAGAACACTTTGCTCTTATTAACTCAACTTCTCCTCACTATAACATGTACTATTATAATCTCCATCTTAGAGTTTAAAAAAACCTACAGAAGAGATTTATTCCATTATAAGAGAGTATTTCTAAGAATAATGTCAAAGATAAAACCCATAAGGAAGACATTTACTATCCTAAGAATAGTTTGAGCCACAACAAAAATCAGAAAACTTCCTGAACAAAATGAAAGGAAAGAAATGACAAGAAAAAGCTCTGTGATACATGTTGATGAATTCACGAAGTTAATTTTCATAACATACAAAAAGCTGTCACAAAGCAACAAGAAGCTCCCTCACTTAAATGTGGGCAAAGGACAAAAGGAATCATTCATTTTAAAAAAGTCAAATGGCTAATGAGTGAAAAATGCTCAAAACTTCACTGGTCATCAAATGCAAACAAAAACAATGAAAAAGCACTTTTGCTTATCATATTGGCAAATATTTTTAAGATATTCTAGCTAGTGTCCATCTGTGGGAGAACAAATCATGAGCGACTTTTTCAGAGGATGACATATCAATGGATTTGTAAGCTCTGAAAACGTACATACACACTGACTCAACTCCACTTCTAGGAATCGTTTCCTTTAGGAAAAAAAAATCAGTCCAAAAAGATGTACCCATCAGGGCATTTACACAGCACTGTATACAAAGGTGGGAAGAAAAACTGAAGTGAAATCATATCCAGCGATAGAGAATTGGTTACATAAATAATTGTGCATTTTTTCATTCCCCAATAGAGAAGGAATTTCTAGTCACTTGAAAGGAGTCTGTGATGAATGTAAATGTCACATCCAGGGACTAAATTTCCAGAAGCCTTAACTAAAGGAATACACATACAAGATCACAGGAATGTCTGTACAAGAAGGATGCAACTCAAACATTCTTTCTGACAGTGGAAAATGGAGAAAACTTAACTGTCCACCATCAAGACAATGATGCGGTAAATCAAGGCGAGCTGCGGGCGCTGAGGGAGCCGGCGTTTCGCCATGGTCCAGGGCCTTGTCCACCGCACTCTCCCACCAAATGTGTCCGTGGACGAGACGACACCCGCACATCAGGAGACCCCTCCAATTTATCTGAAAGGGCCGGGTGAGTCTGGAGTGGGAGGACGTCCATGATATACCCCTAAGTGAATAAAGCGAGCTGCAGAAAAACATATAGTATGGAATCATTTTTAAATAAAGCATATATACACACACCTATACATTGATTTCTCATATGTGTATATATATCTATCTCATAGGCATAAAGGTCATGATATATATATACAAAATTTTCAACAGCTTTTACTCTCAGGAAATAATGAGAAGGGAGTTAGGGGCCTTCCTGTACCACCACAGTTCTCTTTTCAGTATTTAGGTTAAGTATACTTGGAATTTAAAATTTATTTAAGTCCGAAGAAAAATGGACGATGCCTCCATAAGACAGAATGCTACACTGGTCTTTAAAAATCATGCCAAGGGAGATAGAATATTGTAGAAAAAGATGTAATAAGCCAAATGGAAAATGGAGGTCTCCGAACAGTAAACAGGGACGGAGTGCTCACTGGTTTTTATGACAGAGATGATAAACACTGACGAAAAGAACAGAAAATAAATGTTAAATTGTTAATTATTATCTCTGAGTAGCGGGACCAGGATAGAATCTTTTGCCCCTTTTTTCAGACATATTATATTAAATGCACATTATTTTTCATCTGAAAATAGCATTTTTAGACGTGTAGTACCACGCAGTGGGGAATAATACAAGAATACTTACAGAAACAATTAACTAGGAGACACCGCAGCAGCACCACACAATGTAAAACGGGCAATCCTGATTTACACCGCTCAGTTACATAAGGATCCAGAAAGTGAGAGCACCTGCTGTAACAGGGCGTGGCCCCCTTCTATTTGTCAGTTGTGTCTTCAGGGCTGAGGCAGTTCTGAGCACGGCCAGTGTCAGTGCTGGTGTCTGGATGGATGCTACTGGAGGTGAGGACACCTGCAAGCAGAAAGGAAGAACAGAAACCATCCTCTGCACTTTCTGTCTTGTTTCCTTGTTACTTTAAAAGAGAGGCATAAATAAGATAAACTGTGTATCTCCCCTACTGAAATTTCAGTAATGAAACCGTTTTTAAAGGCTTCAGAGCTTATATTCTGTCTATAACTGTCTTTTTAACAAAGAATCATATTTATTAAATGCTAATTGACTCAGTTAATTAACTCCCTGTTGAAATATTCAAGTAAAGAACATGAAAGGCCTTACGTAAAAGAACTACACCTGCAGTGACTAGCTCAGCTGTCTTGACGGCAATGCAGTCAGCCCCCACCATCCCGTGGCCCTGAGCTCCTGATGCTGGTAAGAGAGCACGCTGCCGCCTCAGATGGAGTGATACTGTGAAAGCATTTTTTGAACTCTACAGTACTGACAAAACATAACTGACAAATCCCAGGCTCCTTTGAAGATGTCATTTTTGGTTTCTGACCAACCACAGTCAATGAGCAGAACCACCCCATTCCCGAGTCATGGGACTCACGTGGGAAGAAATTTTGTAGAAATTTCCAGGTACAGAATGTAACCAACTATATGTAGAACTCTGACAAAAGAAAAGATGAAATACTCTGATGTTGAAGACACTCAAAATATTCTCCTAAGCCTTAGTAGCTGGAAAGGCTGGGCTTCTCCTCAGCCACTTATTTATTTCACAGCCAGTGAGCATCTCCCACAAACCCTGTTTCCCTGTGTCTGCTGGGAGCCTCAGGCACACTCTTGCTGTCGATCTTATAAGTCACAGGGCAGACGCGTGTCTCTCATGCCTGCCACCCTCACACAGGCTCGCCTCCTAGCCTCACTGTCTGAACTTGGCCCTATTTTCTCACCTGTTTATTTGGTATCTGTTCTTCTGTAAGCTGCCTGAAATGCTTTTTGGAACAAGTCAGAAGAATGAGTGGGTAGAGAAATGGACAGTTGGACAGGTGAGAGGTGGGCAGACAGACAGAGAGACTCCAAGAAAAGGGGAACAAAGAAAATTCCCTATGCAGAACCCTCTTCTAGTCAGGGAAGAAAACCGCCACGGAGACGTGTGAAGAGGCAGGTGGCTTAGGGCTGTTTCCTGGATTCCATGAAAAGTCCCACCAAGAGAGAGGGTAGAACTATAAATAATAAAAGAAAAAAGCATGCATGCTTGAAAAATATATCCACAATATGTACTTTCTAAAGAATAGATTCAAATCAGCAGGGCCCAATTACTAAATCCTTGGGTATTTACAGAAATGAGAATCCCATCTCCAAACCACAAGGCATCCCTTCGGAGCACTAGAGTCTACACGGGGCTGTTATAAAGCCTTCACCACAAAAGCTATGCTCTCCTGCACTTACGAGGAACGAGCAGCAGTGCTCGGGCTGCCCACGCGCATCATTTGCACACTACAGCACCTCTACGGGGGAGGGACGCTTAGCGAGCCCCATCTCTGCAGGACAGAAAACAAGCCCGGGAGAGGCTAAGCCGACCTACCAGTTCTCCATCTCACAGGACTGGTCACTCCAGAGCAGGACTCGAACTCGTACCCACGTTTGTAATCACGGTACTACCGTGCTTTGTGTGCTTTTTGTGTGTATAATACATTTGTTTCTGGCATGAAAGTATATTTAATAAATGATCGGTTGTCCTGTCTATTTCATTTGCTCACAATCAATCTTTATAATGTTGAATTGTACTCTTTTTCCGTGGAGAAAGGAACGGAACGAGCGGGTGTTAGAATGAGGTGGGGCTCCATTCTTTATCTGTTACCTCATCTCATCCAAGTCCCCAACCAGGGAGAAGGAGCAAATGTTTTCTTCATCTTTTAAAGAGAGGGCTCCACTGATGGTGACTTAACTCCAAAACCAAGTCTGGGGAAAGGGCACATTCAGCAACCAGAGCATTATCACCTGTAGGAAGGCAAAAACAGCTCACGGGAGGGCTCAGGGGGTCACCCTGATTTAATTTCAATCGATAAAACAATAATGCACTCTAAAAATACTAGCATGCAATGGATTGGCTCTTTCTTGACATCTAGCAAGTTTCCACAGCCCACATGTAAAATTATCGTGAACCAGTGAAAGGAAGTGTCTACAGACAAGAAAAATCAATGCCACATGTAAACTGAAACCCAGGCTGGAGGAAAGGAAGAGAAAGGGCATAGTAAAGAAGTGGGGAAAGGCTGGGGAAAATAAATCATCACACGGACTCTCAAGCATCATCCAGCAAGCATATAATCATTCGAGAGAGAGAGTTACTGAGGTCCTATTCTGTGCAAGATTGTAGAGCGGGTGAAGCAAGAGCGCAGCGACCATGGTGGCAGCAAGTTGCGGGGCTCAAATACACTTCTGATCCCGGTACCTGGCACACTTGTCCTCAGTATAAAGGCAAAAAAAAAAAAAAATGTAAAATAACTCTGTAAACTCAAAGCATTGTTAAAAAAAAAATTAAACAAAACCTAAATACCAGGACAGACAATCCACGCACATTGCTGGATCAGAAGACAGCGCTCTTGGAAAGGCAGTGCTCCCCAGAACGATCCGTATATTCTACGTGGTCTCGATCACAATTCCTGCGGGCTCCTCTGCAGAAACTGACTAGCTGCTGCTACAATTCATATGGGAATTCGAGGGTCTCAGTAACCAGTACGTACTTGAAAAAGAAGAACAATGTGAGAGGACTTGTAATTCTCAATTTCAAAACTTACAACTGTATGTCTAGGTGAGATTAGAGGCCATTGTGAAGTTATTACTGTGTTTATCCGTATTTTCTAAATTCTCTACAATGACTACAAGTGTTACAATAAGAAAAATAAAAAGTAAGGTATCTTTTAAAACATGCACACCGATTCATTCATTGGGAAAAAAATATTTTAACTATAAAGAGGTAACCAAATATCTAGTGAAAAAGGACTACTTAAAAACAAGTGTGTATTTTCATTTTTCATAAATTGAAAACTGAAAAGCACAAACACATCAAGTTTCTAGGGAGACCGATGCAACATATTAATAGTTATTTTCAAAAATTCTAATTGAACAATGAAAACTCAAGAAAGGGAAAATCGCGATTGACAGCCAACTGCAAACACATGGAGAGCAAAGGCCTAGAAATCACAGTTCCTTTAACTCTGATACTAACTCAATAGAAGAGGAAATTCCTCCCTGTGGGGACAGTGCAATCCCATTCATAAGACAGGATACACAGTACAAACTGCACTAGAATCTGGCGTGATTTTCTTAGAAGAATTCTAAAGTTACAACATTGCTGAAAAACTATAAAAACACTGAAAGACAGATTAAAACACACAGTCATATATATTATATAGAAACATATGAAGTCTGCTCCCATGTTGCATAGAAATACAAATATATTTGTTCATTTATGGGCACTGAATATTTTATCCCAGGTAGAATATTTCAACTAAAACAAATAATCAATAATACACACCTCTTGTCAAATCTACTTGATAAGGTACTCTGCTATGTAACCATAATGTGTCTAAGATAGATCTAAAATTAGTGAAAAAGATCTTTGTATGGTTTCTTGAACACTTCTCAAAATTCCAAGCTTAATTTTAAAATAGATCTGAGCAGTATTTCTATATTAACTTTTCCCTCGTGAAATGAACAGCACAGTCTGTTGTCAAAATTCTGTCCTTACAATGATTCACGAGCACTGTATCCTAAGAAAACTGCTGGACAGCAAGGCACTATCCAGACACTGTGACCAAACTAATGAAACACAAGGAAGACAGTGACCCTATTTTGGAGGACTTACCGTCTGTGTCAACTCTGGGGTTTTTATTTGATTGGTTTGATTGGGTAGCAAAATAAAATCAATCAAGTACTTTCTTCTTTAAGCATTCTGTAACTCATGACTCTGTTGTTAGTGTCATGAGAAGGAAAGACTAAAGCAAGACTTCATTAGGTCAATTAGCAACAGCCATCACTGGGGAGTGAGTAATAAAGAAGTTAACTAATAGCAATGCTTCTGCCTACATGAGACCTAAAATAAACCTACACTGATCTCTTTAAGGAAAATGAGGAGATGAGGCCCCAATGAGAAAAACAAAAACTAACAAGAAATCAAAAAAGTAAAGACTTTTCATTAACGATTCCAGGAAGGAGTGGAGCATGGTGGTGAAAAGCACAGATGCTGGGGACAAACATGAGGGTCTGAACTCCCACAGCACTGGGTAGCTTTGACACTGATAAGTCAGTGAAATTTTCTGCATCCCAGTATCCTATCCATAGACTGGGGACAGCAACAGAACCCGTCTCCTAGAACGGTCCTAATAATTAAGTTATTTTATATATAAAAGTTTAAATAAAATACCTCAGATATTAAATATTACCCCAAAAGCACAAGGAAAAAGAAAACAGAGATAAATTAGAGTTTATCAAATTTTAAAACTTTGCTTCAAAGGACACCATCCAGAAAGTGATAAAACAACACACAGCAGAAATTTTTTCAAATCATTTATCTGATAAGGAATTTGTATCTACCAAAAAAAAAAAAAAAAAAAAGAACCTCCTACAACTCAACAATAAAAAGGCAACTCAATTAAAAAATGAATAGAGGATCTGAAAAATATTTATAAAGGAAAATATACAAATGACCAATAAGCACATAGAATGATGTTCAATATCATTAGCTGTAAGGGAAATCAAGTCAAAACCACTAGGAGAAACCGCTTCACACTCACTACAATAGGTTATAATCAAAAAAAGAGTAACAAGCACTAATGAGGACACAGAAGATGCAGAGGTCGCAGCCGTTGCTGCTGAGGATGTAACACAGACTGGCCACTTTGGAAGAATGCCTGGCAGGTCCTTAGAGAGTTGAACATTTGGTTTCTGAATGACCAGGCAATTTTGCTTCCTGGGCACACACGTAAGAGAACTGAAAACAAATGTTCACATAAAAACTCCTACAGGAATATTCACGGTGCCATTACTCATCACAGCCAAAAAGCAGAAACAACACAAATGCCTATCACGTGATGAATGGGTAAACAGAGGGGCCCAGCCATACAGAGGAATATTATTCAGCAATAGCAAAGCATAGAGTACTGACCCAGGCCACAACGTGGACATATTTTGAAAACGTTACTCAGGGTGAAAGAAGTCAGTCACAATAGATGCTTCCACTTACATGAAGTAACACGATTTACATGAAATTTCCAGCAGAGGCAAACCCACAGAGAGAGAAAAGTGGCTCCCTGGGGCTGTGGGAGGATGGGGAAGACGGGGATGTCTGCTTATGCATAAGGAGCTTCCTGCTGGGGGGATGAAAACGTTCTAAGATTGAATGGGATGCACAATTCTGGGCATAGAGTACAAACCACTGTACATTTTAATGGGTGAATTGTTATTAAAACTGTTAAGAACGAGAGCACCTCGGGCCAGTACCTTCCCATAGTAAATGCAAATTGCTAAATTTTATTACAGGAAGAAGAAACTGACCTCAGCATGAAAGCAGGAGTTCAGCAAATGTGAGTTAACCGAAATTGGACAAGAGCATTTCACTTGAAACAGTTGCTGAGTGTACACAAAATATTAAGACATGACAAGGAAAATCAGTTTGACATCACGAAGAAGCATTCTGCTTCAAATGCAGATCAAGGATTCGGCAAGCCCAGCTGCTAGAAATGACCAGAGAAGAAACCTGGTTCTTTAAACAAGCACCAGAGCCAACAAGGTAATAGTGGTGAGGAAAGTAGGCGGCCGAAAATCTGGAACAGTTTGTTACAAATAATTTCTCCACTGAAAATTCAAAAATAAAATGAAAGTGATGTAATACTGTGTTGACCTCACGTGAATGGGCTTCCTCCGGTTCTCGACAGTTTTGTAACCCCGAATGAGAGACTCAGGAGAATCAGAATGGCTCCTGGGAGTCCCCAAATGACTGCCCACCAGCACGCTGACCACCATCATATCTGCCAGGGTGGAATTGCAGAGAAGAGACCAACGTCTGAAAGGCACAGGAAATATTGACAAGGGAAAAAAAGGCTGATGTCAGTCTTGGGACAGAGGCCCTGAGAGCAGAGGCCAGAAGGCTGCAGGTGAACTGGAGTGGCCCTGGGGCAGGAAGGGACCACGGGGGAGCAGATCTCAATTCTCTTCTCTCTCTCCCTCGGGTAGGAGAGATAAAGTCTGCATCCTTCTCACCTGGAACTGTGGGTTCTGGCTGGCATAAGTCTTACCGACATGGAATGAATGACTCAAGACTGTGGAAAAAGGAAAGAAAGCGAGAGGGAGTAGGGAGCCAACTCCAAGAGCCTCTAAAATGCTCCCATATTTATTGTGTATAATCAAAGAAAATAGTCTTTAACAGTTGTGTGATAGTAAACAGGAACTTGGGGAAAGACAGGATGAGACAGAGATTGTAGAATCCACAATGAGTAAAAAGGCTTAGTTTACCTTTAGGGGAGTCATGGGGAGAGGGGAACAAGATAAATTCTTTAGATATTCATTACAAAGCAGAACACCAGTCCAGCCAGGTCCGTGTTTTGGGGATAATAGACTATCTAACAGCACGCACGACCAGCATTTATAGCTGAGGGCCTGGGTCATTGCTGTGCAATGAACAGAGTGCTATCTAAAACCTCAAATATGCAAGCAAGGCATTGTCTCTGCTTTTTATGGCAAGGAGACAGGAGTGAGGATGCACAGGTGATTGCTTGAAAGCAGTTACTAAGCACACTTTTTCTTCTTAAAGTTGACGTGCGTCTGGTGTCTGTTAAATTTGTTAACCCAATCATGGGCTATCACATGCAACCATTATGGAGAACACCCTAGGATGACAAATCCTGGCTCTGGGTCTTTTCCTGCCAGCTTCGGCCATTCCAGCAGGGTCTAGACACATCCCTGAATAACTATCCCACAGAACCACCCAGACTCTTAACTCCTGGTGCTTGGAACTTAATTTTAGCTCTACACAACTTAACGGAGAAAAGTTTCAGAAACAATAGATATTATATTCTTTTTATATCTCATCATAGAACTAATTTTTCTGATTGCTCTAAGCTGCTTCTACTTGGTAAATCACCTAATTCTGCAGGTGAATTCAGTACTTTCCATTGCGCATAACTAGACAGCCTGGGCCCTCTGACTTCTATTGGTCAAATAAATTCCTATGCACCTAATTGTTTTCATTTTTCATCAAATTCAGCCTGGAGGTGAGGGAGTGTCACTCTGTTCCTCAGCCCACCCTCTACTCTATACTCTTCAGCAACTCAGGCCTCCTGAATACAAAACGTAGCATCTGTTTCCCTTGATCTACACTTTCCACAAACGCAACAGGAAACATCAGCCTAGAGAATGAATTCAACACAAATGTTAAAACAAAAATCTACAAACATGAAGCAACTCCATCTCCGAATCATGATACACAATGACATGAAATTAAGGGTGTCAGGTACAAAGCACGCGTGGGCCTGACCACCTCATTTCTATTCTTCAAAGGAAGGAAGGTTTTCATGTTTTTTATTATCATTCTTTGTCATTGTTTCTGATTAAGCCAAAAAATAGTTTATGAAATAATTAAGCACTGCAATAACAGATTTTCGCTGTATCAATTACAGAAGGCATTCAGAGGGGATAGGAAAACCCACCTATGTAAAAAATGCAAAATTTCTTCCCCTGTTAAGAACACGTATACAAAATGCAACAGAGAATTCAAATTCATGTGGAGAGGAGCAAAAGCCACAGAATCAAACAAAGTCAGTACTATGAGTCAATTCAAAATTCACTGGACAAACATGCTCAATGCATTCAAAGAATTTTAAAGGCACACTGCAAACCATTCACTTAATGATCTACAGGCTAGAGGAAGCATTTTCCTCTTTAAAAGACAACAGAAATCAATAGGTTGCCCCACCAAACGAGGACCAAACAACAATCAGGTTTTTAACAGTTCTGATAAATCAGCATGTTCTAAACATCAAAATCCAGAAATTTTAAACATTCATTCACACCACAATGAAACAAGCACTTAAAAAAAAGAAAAACAATAACCCGAAGAAACTAAGCACAATTTTCATGTACCTGGATCAATGGGAACTTCTTGTAACGCTGGAAGAAATAACAGGCTATAGCCTTTTACTTAAAAAATAAAACTACATTTAAAGATAACTGCTAAAACACATTTCATCATTCTTGTTGCCTTGAAAAATCCGAGGCACTCGTATCTGATCAGAAAGGCAATTCTGAGTAATAGTATGTTACAATTCAGTGCCAGTTTGCTTTAGTAGAAAAAAGAAAAGCTACTGTTTCTCATCCTGCACAAAGTGTAAAGAACCTTCCTGCCTCTATCTCCTCCTATTTTCTAAGCTCATTCTCCCCAACCCTTCTGAAACAAGTATGAGAACCTTTTATTCCCACCAATATGCCAAATGACAAAAGAGTATCAATTTATTTGTATAAATATATGCCTACAACTTGAACTGGAAGAGAAAGGTATCAGAAGGCTATATGGAACTTATTTCTACCTTCCTGAAATCACACACACACACACACACGTTCACAGAGACACAGACATGTACACACTGAATTACTGCGCAATTCACAAGCTGAGGACTTCCAATTTATAGAAGATAACTTTGTAGTTAGTTTAAAATACAAAACTGTCAGCTTTTGAAAGCCTTCATCATCTGCTAAATCATCCAAATATCAACGAGACCCAATTAGCCTTCTCTGTAGAATATAATTTTCGATGATGTCAAAACAGACCCTAAGTAGTGGATCCAAGACTCGTGTTTATCACTACCTATGATCGTTTTTAAACACATAAACAGATTCAGAAAGTATGTCCCAACAACATTTATTCTTATTGAAATAGCATATGTATTCAATTGTCTATACAGAAAATAGGTCCCATGATGGTGTTTAAGAGCTATTTTGTGTATTGAAATATTTATTTTTAAGTTCAGACAAGGAGGGTTTGTATTACTCAGTTGTAGAACACCTGCTTAGCATGCACAATCTGTTGGCTTCAGTCCCCATTACCTTCATAAAAATAAATAAAAATAAGTGCTTATTTAAAAATAAGAATAAATTTATAAAAAGAGTAAATGCAGACTAAAAACCACTGCAATCTACGAGCCATAATTTTAATAAAAAACAAGAGTTTCTATCAAATATTCACTATATGACAATCACAGAGACAACCACAAATCGCCCCTGACAACCATCAAGTGTGATTCTCAGCAACCCTAATAAGGAGACACCGAAGAGAAACCCAGCATTGCGGATGAAGAAACGGAGCTTGGAGGAGCCAGGGACGCTGACCGTCCTGCTCCCCGTGACATCACGTCATCCCAGGATGAGCGCTGACAGAGCTGCACTGAGGGGACCCCCAGCTGTACGGAAACTTGGTGCACTGGGGAGTCCCAGAAAACACTCAAAACTGTTCAGTGAAGACCCAGCTCAAATATATTACATTGTGCCACATCCTTTAAACAGGGAACATGACTGAGACCTTTTTGATGCCTCCGTGTCCTTTCGGCCATTATCAATTATTTGCCCTCTCAGCATGCCCAGTCATGAATTGGACCCCATATGAAGTGCACTCAGATGGCAGAGCTTTTAAAGCTGTTTTATGAAGTTTGTAAGACTCTATGCCTCACACAGGCGGTCATCCATGACTTCTCACCGGTGTGGATGTACCACATGAAATCACACCTTTCTGCTTTTTAAAATCCCTCCATGTAATCCAGACTTTTCAACAGCAAAGAAGCAGCTCAACCAGAAACAGTGGATAGCTTTTCACCAAATGGACTCGAACAGCCCATCGGACTACCTGGAAGCCTTTTTTTTCTATTAAACCCACTTCCAAGGACTTCATCATTTTCTGATTGGTGGACTTGGCCTCTGACTGGCCTACTCTGAGAGCTCCCAGCCTCACATCCGGGGGTGGGAGAGGACCCTGATGTTCGGGGAAATCAGTGCGGAAGGCGGAAATCTTCCACCCAGGTCCGCACGGGTAGAAGTGCCACAATGTGCTCAGAATATATACCGTCAGCAACTCTGGGCTCCCATGGACTGATGTCACATTAACCAAACTCATGAGAGACTGATGCAAGAAAACCAGAAATTAAATTTATTAATGTAACAGGAGATGTGAAACTACGAACCAGACTGAAATATCAGAGTTCAACTATGAGTACAGATTCTCCTCAACGGCCCAATCACGGGCAGGCAGTCACATGGCAACCATGGACTGAAGCAGAGCAGGAAGGGTTTCTAGATTAACTCAATGGACTAAATTTCTGTTATACGAACAGATCTGCTGCCCAGAAGACATTTAACGCCAATCACGGTGCACTGTCCGTGGACAGTGGCTGAGACACGTCTGTGAGCACCTGTGTAACTCTCCTTCCCCTGTCCTTTCTGGGCTAAGTGATGCACAGAGGTACAGAGATCCAGGGATGCAGATACCTCTAAACACCCAAAGCCCATCCCTGGGAGCCTGGAAACCAGACAGCCAGGGTTTAAATACCAGCTCTGCCACTTACTAGCTCTGTGACCTTGGCCAACTTACTTACTCTCTCCGTGCCTCAATTTCCACATTGTAAACCTGGGATAACAATGAAATCTCCCTTACTCACTTGTTGTGAAGATTGAAGGATTCATTTCTGTAAAACGCTCAGAAAAGAATGTAGCACATGTTTGGTGCTCAACAAATGTGAATTTAATAAGAAAGTGATTTACAAGTCTCCCTACTAATCATCTTCTGTGTTTCATGGCTAGTCTGAGTCCCAAAGGAAATCCTTATTTCCCCTCTTATCAACTCTTGGGGAGCACACTTCTCTTGCATCTCACCACCTGTTTAAACTGAGAGAAGGGATGCCTCCTCCACACTCCTCTGGTCCATGGAGAGTGCTTCCCCCTTCACACACCTGACCCCTGGCCAACGGCTAGCACTCTTCCCAATAACAGATTGAGGTGTGAGTCCGGAGAGACAAGCAGGGCATATGAAACCTTTCCTTTCCCTCCAGTGTTGGCCACCCTTCGGAAGCACCCGGGATGCTTAGCTCCATGGCAGGGAAGCCCTGTGCAGGATGGGGCAGATCATCTTAAGGGAAGGCTCGCTGTGTCCCAGAGCTAACTGGGACTGCTGAGTCTATAATTCTGGGACACAGTATCATGACACGCATTTTCCCACAGCCCTGAATTTTATGGAGAACGTGGCTTCATCAGTAATAAAGGAGACATTTATCGCCTGTCTGTTCTTCTGTGTCATCTCTCAGTTGGCTGCTGTAGAAAACATGGGTATAAGTATTGGGTCCACTTAAGCCCCAATATATATGAAGTACCAAAAAATTCTGTGGCTTAACATTGGTTCAGGGCGACTGTGTAACGGTCCTGACTTTGCTGATGCTAAATAATGGGTATAGGAACTATGGAACCTCCTCAAATATCTTTCAATATAAAACCAGCTTTTCTTATTTTCCTGTTTCTTAGTAATTGCCAAAGACTGTAAAATGATGGCTTCATACAAAACAGGAGCTAAACTTTATGAGCCCTTTGACATTCCCACTGTGCTAAACAATTTACATAATTTCTAATTCTCACAATTCTGCAAAGCAGATACGAGCATCCCCATCTCACAGACGAGGGAGAAACTCAGAACAAACTGACTCAGGCTCACGTGGCTCAGTGGCAGCGCGTGCATGCAAACACAAGTCAAATCAATACACCCCTTCTTCTATGTACAAAATCACCTCCCACCAAATGACACACAGCGGCTGGGTCAATACTCAGGGAACTCAGTACACTTTTCAGCTTTATGGTGCTCAAGAGGCCGCTTCTAGCTGCTTTATAAAATCCCGGCTCACTGGTTGCTAACACCGGAATAAAAGACCGATTTTGCCATTGTTTGCACAGCAAGTCTGAAATGTTCACAGCGAGGTGACAGAATAAAACAAAGATATAAGCAGAATAATTTTTCCAGGTAGACAGACATAATGGACATTGTGCTATTCTGAAGCACTAAGCAAAGGAATCAAAGCAAAAAAATAATTGTTAAGTCTTTTACAAACAGGAAAATTAAGACTGTATGAAGGTGCAACAGCGCCTCCTATGGCTAAAAAGACCTTCCAGGTTGCCGGGAAAGATGCAACACAAAAATTGCCTGTTGAATCAGAAACAAGAATCAGATAACTAAAAGCTTATGTAGCACATACTGCAGTTTGCTTCGGGGAAGGGAGGGGTATTCAGTATTTAATCTGACATTGCTAATACTCTTGAATATAAACAAAAGACACAGGCTCATGGAAACTCATCCTAGAAGAGGAAATAATCCAGTCCAGCCACTTCATTTTACAGGAGGGGAGACTGAGATCTGGGATCTGTCCTTCCGGCAATCAGCAGCAAAGCTCTCTCTCCTAGGCCTCATGTCATGCACTGTAGCAAAAACCAACAGATCTGTACTAGACCTCTATTCATAAAAGTCACGTGTGTATTTTTCCAACAGTAGGTAATCTAAGTATCTTGCAAAATACTTCTCAAAGAGCCAGGAAATCATACAGGTGTATTGAAATACAAAAACATTTATTTGCACATTAAAACAGCATGAGCTTTATTCTATTAAAAAAAGTGACATGTCAAATCAATGTTTTGATATTTTAAAACCTATTAAGCATGCAGAAAAATAAATCAAAATTTCTTTAATCACAAAAGAAAGAAGCTTATTCCCTTAAAATGTTCAATGTGGATTTTTCTACACTTAATAGTTCTGGTCAGATTTCTACGAATTTAAATGTCTGAGTGGATGGTTACACGGCAACATGAATTCTGAGTTGTAACAACACATTCTGTGTAAGTAATCTTCAAGGCCGTCTGCTTAAGGTGATTTAACTAGTCCCTGTCTCACTAGAATGATACAGATTTCATTAAACCTTCATACTGCACACACACACAAAACACTGAATACTTGTTACTTTAAGCCATATTCATATATTCATATATATGCATATTGAATATGCATCAGAAACAAGCCACCCTCTTTAGTATTCAGAGTTAATCCTTCTAAACTATCTGTCCTTGTGACAGCATATTTTTACTAAGCAGCTCTTGGGTGCTTCGTATACAAGGCGTCTACATCTCACAGTCAAACAAGGTAAACGGCATCACTCAAATTTCACAAATGAGGAAATGTACTTAAGCCATGAAAACAACTTACATATTCATCATCAGGAAAGAAAAGAGTAAAGATTTTACTTACAATATTCACTGACAAAACTTTCCTCCATACTAAGACTACATAGAACCAATTCAGTCTTTGTAAATTTTTCTGTCAATAAGCACCACTAGAGAAAAACAAGCAACATCATTAGCAATGGTTGGACTTTCAAAGCCCACTCCTATTTTACACTATAATCATTTTTAATGTTTTGTTTTAGTGTTTATAGGGCACTAAAATAAAAAAAAATAAACTTTTTAATTCATTGCCTGAGAATGCAACATTTGTGAAAACGTACAATTTCAATTTATGCCACTCTGTCTCACATTCTCACTGGTGTCTCTCCTTTGAAGGCTTCATCAAACTGAGACCACTAAAATCGTTCATTTATGGACTCACAGGAGTTCGGGAAACCACTCAACACGGGGCTGATCAGAGGAGCCATTGAGAAAGCATCCTGTGCAGCCTGGGTTCCAGCCCTGAGTCTGCCAGCGCCAGCTGTGTGAGATTTTGGACAAGCTGCCCCATATCTCAATCCCTCAGCTGCAAAAAAGGAGACACTGATACCTACCCTTAAACACCTGCTATGAGGTAAAACATGAGGAAAGCATTTTAGCCTTAGGGAGGTGTCCACTCAGAGCAAGCTTGGTCATTATGATGATGAGGATTACTTTTAATAAGTTAAGGCAGACAAAAAATTAGAAATCACCATAAAGGAGAAACATTTTATGTCAATGAGCATTTCCTTTTGAATGGATTGCAGAAAGTTTTATAGAATTTTTTCATAAACCAAATTTTGTCCACTAATTATAGATTTACAGGTTCATGGACATGTCTCCAGAAAAAGAATTAGAGGCCTCTAACCTCTGAATACTAAGAAAGAAAAGTTTAAAAAAAATCAGGGTGGAGATTATACCTCACTTGAGAGAGTATGTGCTCAGCATGCATGAGAACCTCAGTTCAGACACCAGTAACTCCATTTAAAGACTTTTTTTTCAAGAAATGGAGAATTAAATAAAAAAGATGGAGGAATGCAGAATTTTTTTAGAAACTCAAATCAGATTAAAGATGGGGGAAAAATATCCATTTCTCATAGGAAATCTTGAGAACTATGTAAACCGGATCTGAGTTGTCTAATCTTTTAACATTATTCATGAATTCCTATTACCAAGTCTTAAAACTGCCTGATAACCCACAGTGGTGATACTGATCATAACAGCTGCCAACACGGATCGAGCTCCGGCTAGGACTGCTCTGTTCGGCCATCTCGGCCCCTGAGGCCTCACCAGGCTGAGAGCACTAAATTTTGTCATTCATGAGCATTTCATGTAAGTCCTCCCTTTGTGCTCCTCACTCTCCCCTCACAAGCCCCTCTGAGGGAAGCACTGTTATTATCTTCCCCACCCGCAGGTAAGGCCACTGAGGCACAGAGACTAAACCTGCTCCAGGACACATCGGCATTAAAGGACGTCTATATTTCTGCTGTATTACAATTGACAGAGGAATCTGAGATATCAATTCAAGGGAGACTGTTAAATAATCAAGTCTGTCAGGTCTTCACCTCAAAGAGCAGATACTATAGATTCCTGATGTAGGATGAGGCTGCCGCCACAAATGACTCAGCTTGAAATTAATATCCAAGATGAAGCAGCGGATACACGTAAATATTCACGATTGTCAACTCCGCTCTCGGGTCTGCGCCCTTCAATGCCTGAACGGGGGTGAATCCCCCACCCCTGTCAGGGATGGAAGCGCGGCTCTTCCCAGTGTCACCCAGGCTTCACGGGCTGTTTCTCCCCACAGGCTGTCCTCAACGATTAAAAATCTCTCAAGATTTTTACACCATGCAAAACTGAAAGACATTTCTGCTGATGGAGCAAATTCTCAGGCTTAAAAATTTTTTGCTTACACTCAGCAAGGGGTAAAATAACACATGACTCTGCAAAGTCTCTGAGCCTCACCACTCACAGGAGTAGAATGGCCTCAGCACAAGATGACTCTTCACGGATGAGAACAAAATAAAGCCGCCCCCAACCACAGGCACTCCCACAGACAGCGCTCAGCAGTCTTCTGCACACTCACGGTTGTGCAGCCCTCACCACCATCTATTTCCAGAACACTTCATCACCCCAGAAGAACACCCCTGCCACTAGCAGTCACTCCCCAACCCCTCTCCACCCAGCCCCTTGCAACCATCACCTGCTCTCTGCCTCTGCATGTGCCTATTCTGAGCATTTCAGATCACTCAAGTCAACAATATGTGGCCGTTTGTGTCTGCTTCCTTTCACTTAACGTGCTGTTATGAAGGCTCTTCCATGTTGAAGTGGTATCAGCATCTCTCTTTTTTTTTTTTGAAAGTGTTAAAGTTTATTAGAAGTTGGTAAGTACTATCAAAAAGAGTAGAGAGGAACATAAGTGATTGGGTTTCAAAGAGAAAAGGGCGGGTTGAGCTGTCAGAGTGGACTTCCCAGAGCAGGTGGCCTTTTTCATATTCCCCTTTATTTATTTTTTCTTTTTTATTCACTCTTACATCTGAATAATGTTCCACTACATGGAGATACTACATTCTGTTCATTCATTCAGCAGCTATGTACGGACGAGGTCCAGAAGAATGAGTGTAAGAGGTGACTAGGCAGGGATGGCATTTAAGCAAAGGGCAAGATGTGCTTCAAAAAAAAAAAAATAAATAAAGCCAACAAACAGAGGCACAAGGAAATTCAGCGTGTTTCTGAGAAAGTGCATGCTTTCTTCAGCATGACTGCCGTGCAGGGCTGGGGGGGGTGGGGAGTGACAAGAGTCACAATGAGGGAGTCATCTGAGAATATTCCCCATGCAAGCAGCTCAGCCATTTCTCCTCCTTCATCCTGTATTTTAGAGCCATTTTTTATAGGTTTTCTATTTCAAGTAACAGTACTTTGTTACACATCTGATCATCTGCATCAGATCACCTTACCTCCAAGGCACAGAAAGTCATTCACTGACTGGAGCAGCTCCAAGACATAAAGGTGATGGACCAGGGAGTCCTGCAGCATCCCGGCCTGCAGGCACAAACCCCCACATGTTCCATGGTGATGTCCGGAAAGTAAAATGCATGGAAATATCTCACTGCTTGTGCACGATATCTGCCCCCGAATTACCCCAAAATCATGCTGGCAAAGCACTACTGAGCCCTCTCACTACAAAAAAAAAAAAAAAAAAAAAAGATAGAAAGAGAGAGAACAGAAAAGAAAAGAATAAATCTAAGTAGGCAAATTTAGGGTCTTCCATTGAAAACCAACAAGCATCACTGCCAGTATCTCAGCTGGAATGGTCCTGTCTTCAAAAACCACTGCTCAGTTACATTGCAAACGTGATAGACATATATGTATTCCACGTAGATGATATTACAGTAGGATTTTTCTTTTCGAAATTTCCAGTTGCAACATTAACACAAGAGAGTTTATGTTTCAGCTTTAAAAAAATCAATTATCTTCCACTTTCTTAATTTTGAACCTATTATTATTTTATAAAGGGTGCTATGCTGCAAATTATAAACCAACTGTTTGGCTTCTGCCAACAAGAACTTTATGACTTCACTATTTCAGAGCAAGATTTAATGATGCTTTGAGAAGTGGGGCCTGGGGCGCTCACTAACAGCTCTTTAAATACTGACAAGGATGTGCTATTTAAGTAATGCAAAGGCTCTAACTCTACATTAACTCAGAATCCAAAGAAACTACACCAAAGCCTTATTTTATCATTTTTAAATTTTGCTATTCTTTTGAATATTAAATTTCTTAAAATATAAGATTTTTTTTTTGAGAAAGACAGCAGCTGTATTAAATTTCCTCTCACCAAGAAACAATCTTTATCAAGAATAAATACCCCTATGGAAATCCAAAAGATGGGACGTTTCTAGTTAAGTGAACATGCAGATCTCAACACAAGCCTAAATCCTATCAGATCTCACTCGAACGAGCTCAACAAAGTCCTGGACTACCCTGAAACTTAGCTCTTCTGTTCCAAATGTTGGCTGAGCTAAGATCATCACACAAGGCAGGGAAGAAGAGAAAAGTCCACCTGGCTGCATCCGTTTTCTTCCAGCCACAAGGTGCCGCTAGGGGGTCCCCGTTATTAAGCCCATCCCATGAGGAAATCCGGCATCCACACTGCACCTGCCGTCCCCAAGCAGCCCCGACGCCCCTCTCCCACTGGTGGCCCCCCAGTCTGTCAATGGTCTTCTAATCACCCTCCCAGTTGGTGGCAATCTCCCCCTCATCCCCGCTTCACACACACACACACACACACACACACAGCCAGTACAGCATTCCCAAAGCACAAATTTGATTACGTTACCCCCACTTCAAACCCTTCAGAGGCTCCCTGGTAGAGTTCTAGCCCCACCCCCGACACTGCTCGCCCAGCCTCACCTCAGTACCCAGGTCCCCAATGATCTCAGGTGCCCCCAGACCTGCTGCTACTTCCCACTTGCCTCCAGGCTAATTTTGACGGTTTGTCAAGGAAGCCTTCCTTCCCTCGAACCTCTGCACTTTGGGTTAGGTGCCCCTGCTGTGTTCCTAGAACATTCTACGCTAAGACAACTTCTGAAACTGCTAAGCTCTCAAGAAGCAATACATTTTGCTTACTACTGTGAGTCCACCCTCTCTCCCCTGGACACTCAGAATTGCATGTGTTATGAATAAATGAATGAAGGGGTGGGTCTCAAATGGACGGGCAGTGCTGCTCTCGCCCACCCGACCCCTTCTTTCTGTAGAACATCAGAAGCAAAACCAGGAGTATCTCTCCTGAGGGTCACTTTCTGCGGACACCCTTCACTGCCTCTTCTGTGTCAGTTCTAGTAAAAAACCAAGCTCCTCCAAAGCCCTCCATCCCTAGGCCCACTGCAGGGTCCTTCCAAGAAGGGGCACCCTCCACCCTGGACCACAAGTGCACTCTCCCCGAGTCCCCACCCCACAAGCCTCCAGGCCTCTACCCGGGCTGCTCCTGCCACCTGAGTCACCCTCTTGATTCCTTTTCCTGGCTGACTCTTACTCTGCACTCATAACTGAATGTAGAGCCCATTTCTTCAAGGAAGCCCTCTCTGATGATGTCCTTTAGCTCTTGGCTGGGCTGACTCTACAGCAGGACTGCTTGGCCATCAACTGGTGTTTGTCCACCTGCTCCTCGGATGCCATGACCTCTTGGAGGCCACGTGGGAAAAAGGAGTGAGACAACAAGAGGGGTGGGAAGAGCAAAAAGCTAAATCACAGCCAAAGTCCCAGATTCAAGGATTCTGTCTCAGAAGAAAAGAATAAAATGTTTCATACGTATGTCATTTGGCTATGAGTTTTGTGGCTCATGGAAAGCAAGAGGTTGGTGTTCTAGTCTAAAATCCAAGTTACATGCAAAGAAATGTACATATTCATATCCAAAGGAAACCAGAGCTGCTCAACAACAGTTTGCAGTTAAAATCAAAGGAACTTTGATAAAGGCAATCTATCTCTCTCTCTCTCTCTCTCTTTTTTTGTATCATATAGTTGTAGAAGTATTTGTGTATCTAAGTGATGGCTACAGCCTATGATTCTGCACTGGAGTGTTTGGGGCTGAGGAAGCCCAGATTACATGCACTGTGTAAATACAATCACACCAACACACTGACAGGTGCCCTAGTGGCTGAGCTGAAGTTCCAAAGCAGACAACCTTAAGTTGCAAGACAGCTCTCATTAGAAAGTAAGGAATGCAATATTCTGTATTCAATTACATACGTTATATGGGCCATTAAGCGATAGTGCATCTTGTCTAATGAAACCCCAAAATAAATTGTTAACGTCGATTTTCTCCATCTGACCCTTCTTTGCTAACTTTGGATATCAAAACCTCACTCCATACGGAAAGCTCAGATCTACGCTGCAGCAGGTTACATCCCGTGGAAGAAAGCCTATCAAGGGAGAACTGGAGAGTTTCCCTTCAGAAGCTGCTAAGTCTGGTTTTGCACCTGTAATTCATTTGCAACCACGTCAGCGTCAAAGGAGTAAGACCTTACCTCTGTGGGGCGAAAATCACTGCGGTGCTTCTGAACCATTAAAGAACACTGAGCTTTGTGAAACAGTCCTGAGGCACTTAAATCGTACTTTTTGTGAAAGGCTCCAAAACTGACCCAATTCACCAATCCAGGTACAACAGGGAGGTACCGGAATTAGTAGTTAGAACATGCCCTTGAAGTCTGACAAGGCCCTGCTTGAATCCTGCTACAGCATTGACTAGCCGCTAAAAGGACCAATCCCTTAACCCCTCTGAGAAGGCTTCCCAATCTGCAAAAGGGGGCTGCCACCGCCCACCTGGGAGACATGGATGTGAATGCAACACGCAAGTAGTGCGGCCGACTGGTACCTGACACGAGGCCTGGCTAGTTTCCCTCCGCTGCCCTTCTCCCCCTTTAAACTTGCATTGTTCCCCCTGGTAAGGGTCAAGCCCCCGGACTTGACTGCCCGATTCTTCTGTGTATCCCCGGATACATGCCTTACCTTTAGGAGGCCAGAAAAAGAACTATCTCCTCCAACGTCACTATCAATGTTCTTAAGAGTCTGGGTTTTTTTAACTCTATTTTGCAGGGAGACTATTCCAGAACTGTCCAACCACCATTTTCCACTTTGGCTCCTCTCCCAGCGCCCGTCCCTTCTCACCTCAAATCTTCTGTCTGCTGGCCTTTTGTTCGTGGGAAAGAGAGTCCGCTAGGGTGGAGACTCCCTAGGCCTCTGTCCCTCCCTCACAGGTGAGTGTGACTACCTTCTCCCCACTCCCCACTCCGACTCCAGCTTCCGAGGAGGTTCCCCTCCCGAACCATGCAGCCTCTGCATCATCCCAAGACGCGCACGCGTGTCCACAACCCTCCCTTCAGATTTCTTCCTGGGTGGCCCTGCCCACCCCCAGGACCCATAAGGATAAATGCCATTGTTCTGAAAATACCAAACGCCACTGACTGACACACCAAAGCTGCATGGTCTGGGCTTTCCTTCAACCCAGGCACAGCCCTGCCCCGCCTCAGCCTCAGTGTGCACCTCTCGAGATGAGCTCATCCACCTGCACGGCTGTGAACACCAGCTAAGAATGACGACTCCCAACGTGTATCTGTGGTCCGGCTCCTTCACCTGAGCCCCAGGGCCATAGACCCGAGTGCCTCTTTGAAGTCCTAACTTGGATGAAAAATGGAATCTTAAAAATGACTCATGTCCACCATTTACTTTAGAGTTCGATTCCTGGCAGGTACCTCCCAGGCTCCCGATTTTAGTAACAGACCCAGAACCCACCTAGGTGTTTGAGGTCACATTAAATTTCCCCTGTTCCTCCCCCCGGCCCTGCCCTGGAATCAGTCCTGTCATTTCTATCGCTAAGCCAGTCTCAAGTCTGGTTCTGCAAGGACCACGGATGGAACCCCACAAGCTCATAGCAAGGTACAGTGCTTCACAGTCCTCCGAAGAGAGCTCCCTGGAGGGGGAGGCATCCCCTGCCGCTGGTCACCTCAGAAGGCACTGGATTCTCACAAAGGAGGCCCAGGAGAAGGGACTCAAGGTTCTCCTGTGGTCTGAACTTTGAAGGTCCCGAGGTTTGGGGCAGTTCCGAATTAGCAGACACACCTGCCAGTGAGCAGATGAGGATGGGGGAACCCAGGCAAGGCTGTTCTCACTCCGACCCCTGGGCTATCGGGAGCCACGGGAAAGGCCTGTGTCCAAGGCACAGCCCAGCCTTCACAGATCCCAGCCTGCATTTTCCAACCCAGATAGCCTAGACCCCTACTTGCTACTCTTACTTCTGTTCTGTTCCCCCCCAGAATGTAATGGACTCTTTCAGAATGTCTGGCATGTCTCAAGCGAGACCAAGTCAGTGAAGGATGAAGTGTCCACAATTTGACCAGGGCATGAAAGGAGAAACAAGGTCTCATGGCCAGCATGACGGTGGTGGCCAAACCCTTTCCCCGGGTGAGATGAACCAGGGTGTGGGTGAGAATGCAAGGTCACTTCACAGCTGACTGGGGTGTTGGAGACTCACTACCGCAAACTAACGACACGGCCGTCAGTGGTGGACGTCAGCTGCAACAGACACGGAGTCAGCTATTTACTACCAACATGGGTTAATAGTAAAGGCTGGTACAGGGAGGCCTGCATGGCTGCTGAGGCAAACCACAGACCCGGCTCTGAATGCCCACTGGCTGGAGCAGAGAGGAAGCTACGGTCCCCTTTAGCGGTCCCTGTGTCCACCAGATCCAAGTGAGCCAGCTACTTAGGAGAAGGCCATGTTGTTCTGATACTCAGAAAAACCAGCCTCGTAAAGGGAAAATAAGAGTGGCATGGAGTTTAGACCTGCCCCTGCCTCTCTATGAAGGCAAAGTATAGTAAATGGCACGGGGAAGTTGAATGCAAAAACAAAAAACAAAAAACATAAAACCGGTGACTGCTTCCTCCAACAGCATCCCCTGCAGCTGCTCATCTCCGAGCCTGCCACTTTCTCACCAGTGACCACCGGCCAGGAAGCTCCGTCACGCACGTCACACAGCGACAGCCCGGAACCGCGTGCTAAGCACGTTTGTGTGAAAGTCAGAATAAAGGAAGATGCTGCAGATTTTGACTTTCAAAGTTTAAATACTCCATGAAAAAATCCCTCAGTAGCCGCCTAATTCAATTCGCATCTCGCTTCTTCAAAACAATCAAACAAATTTAGTAAGGACGCATTTGTCACCAAATATAAGGAGGACCAAACTGGTTCCTCAAAGCAAAGATTTTAACAGGTATCAAACACCAGTGGGTGATGTGCTAACAAAGCAAAAATTCCAAAAATCTAGAAAATAAAAAGATGACTAGGATAATATATGGATCAAGGCAACTGTTAAGGTTTTTGCTTTTTAAAGCGATGGGGACAGCACGGAGGACAATCTGGCTATTTCCAATGCAGGGTGTGCGCAGTCCACTTTTCAGACGCAACAACATGCTCACAGGGCAGTACAAGATAGAAAGGGAAATAGGAAAAGGAAAAGAGGAACAGCGAAAATTAGAAACACATGAGAACAAAAATAACTGACAGCAATTACAAGAATTTACGTGAGTTTGGTGAAGACAGGGACGAGGGGACGGTGAGACCCACCCTCACCTATTGTTCCAGGGAAGGCAGGGGCCTAAGGCGAGGAGCGCTGCCGGGGGACCCCAACGTGGTCAGCGCCCCAAACCTAAACTTCACCTAGATGCATGTAGACAGCTTTTGAGCTACAAAATGTGGTCACATTTCAAGCTGGACAATTTTACTCACTCCCACCAAGAGTAACAGGAGAGAATTAGGCTCTGTTCCTGCACGAAAGCATTGTTTAAAAAAGTAATGACTGTGGAATAGTAAAAGCAACAATGGAGTAAAAGTGACTGGAGGAGAGCGTACTTGACCCGAGCTCACTGGCCGCGTTATCTCACTGACGTTCAGATGCTGGCTGAGCCCTTACGGTACCAAAACAGACAGACCCACCAGGAGGGAGGTTTAATGCGCTGCTGTATTTTGATGCCGAGAGCCATGCCTGGTACACGAGGTTCTGGGTAAACAATGGTGACTGTGTCAACCACTATGGGCTAAGCACACAACCAGCTACTCCGCCAAATCCCAAGGACACACTTCAAAAGGCAATGACAAGCTGGCATACTCTGGTGGGTCTGCAGACTCAGAGCAAAGCAGTTGCTGAGCAAACATGTCACCAGTGCCTCCTGTGACAAAAGAGGAGGCACTGGCCAGGGGGCTGAGGCAGGGCTCCAGGCTTCCACTGCTCACCCACCATTCTGTGCAGGGGTAGATGGTGGTCCCTGCTTACGTTGCACCGATGCACCTACATTGACTGACACCTGGGGACTGAGCAGGAGGTGACAGGTGACGGGAATGGAGCCAGCCTGGGAGTGGCACGGTGCTGGCAACTGTGCTCTCAGCTTTGCCCAGACCACTACATCTGCCAACTCATCTACAAGAAGCAGAAGGGGAGAAAGCCGTGTAGATCACAGGGCCCTGCGAGGACAAGTACAGGTCATCGCCACGACATGCCTCGCCCCTTCCTTAAGCCACAGAGGTATGTCCAGGGAGGAAGTGAAAATTCATCCAGAGCCCGCCAGGCACCACAAGCAGGTGGGACTCGGGTCCCCTGTGCCTGTCACTCACAGGACTGGTCTGGACTATGTTTTTATCAATTCTCTGGCATCTTCTCCTCCAACTTACCAAAAACCAGAAAGTAGAATCTGATTTTAGACTCACAGATAATCGCAGAACACCTCCTCCACAATGGGCCCGGCAGCACGTGCCAGGTCCTCCGACCGTCACCTGTGGGACCGCCATGAGCCCTCTCCAGAGTCAAGGCCCGAGGCCGTAGGCCGGGGGGACACAGATTCTCACAATCTCCCCAGCAAAGGGGGACCACCTCCCGGCAAAGGCATTTCACCCTCTTTGCCCAAGGGACATCTCGATAGATACACAGGGAAACAGAGCAGAAGATGGGGGGGTAGGCAGCCCAGAAGAGCTCGTCTGAACTTCCAAGGCAAAGTGGGTCCGTTGACTTAATCACAGGGATAAAGTGAGGACGAATCTTTCCCTGCTGTGCCCCATACTCCGTGACACGCCTTTCCCTGCGTAAGGAGCTCATTTGGAAGCCCCTGGCAGTGTTTCTGTTGTCCTTAATTGGCATGGTGGTTGTCAGGCAGGGAGAGAGGGCCTGAGCCGTGCAGGTGCTGGACCTGGGAAGCAGGAGACACTGGCTCCACCCCCAGCTCAACCAGCGCCTCATTCTGCACCTCAGGATTCAGCGTGACATCTATAAGCAAAGGAATTAGACTGTCCCAGGAGAGGCTGTCCAACAGGAATGAAATGTGAGCCATGTAAAGAAAGTTTCCCAGTTGCCACATTTAAAGAGGTAACCCCCCCAAAAAAAACCCTAGAAACTGATTTTAAGAACATATCTTACTTATTCTACAGTATGTAAAATACTATCATTTTGACATGTAATCAATAAAGAAAGTAACAAGATAGTTTACATTCTTTTTACTAGACAAGTCTCAGCGTCTGATGTGCATTTGACCTAGAGCACATCTCAGCTCAGAGCAGCCTCCTCCCCAGCTCTCCTAGCATCAGTGGCTTTGGCTACTCTATTGGACAGCAACTCCAGGGGTCACACCAGGGGAATTGGCTGAAAAGCGGGAGTAAGTGTCCATAATAACCCTAAAAGAATCTCTCTGAAACAAAGGCGGATTCACTTTTAAACGTCTGAAAACCGGCGGGTTGCTCCTCCCTCACGCCTTGGCTACAAGACAGCCCTCCTCCTTGCTGATCCCTTTCTGGATGTAGGGAAGCAACCCTTCATATAGCCAGGGTGGCCGGGCATCCAGGTAGACTTTCCTGCTCTCTGTGTCCAGTCCCACGAAGTCCTCCTTCTCAAACAGGATGTAGAGCAGGAGGATCTTGTCCCCAGACTTGTCGGAAGAACTGTCCAGCCACTTGGACTTGATCATGATGAAGAGAGACTCAGTGAAGTCCTCGATCCTCTTCTCCATCACCCTGCATTCCTCGTAAATTGAAGGCTACGTCGGTGCGCGGCTGCTCGGCCACCTCCCCATGCAGCACAAAGACAAAGAGCCGAGAGTCATAAAGCGTGGTGCCATACACCTCTTCTGCACGTGGAGCTTCTCGAAGGTCTTGGCCAAGAGGCAGTCGGTAATGGTGACAAGGCCCACGACCTTGCGGTGGGTCTGGAAGTCGCTCCACCCATTCTCGGGCGCATAGTGTTGACTGTAGTGGATACAGGGTGCCCACTGCCAGCCGCACGGGCTGATCTGCCTCACCAAGGAGATTCGCTTATAGATGCACAACAAATTCTGCTCTGAGATGATCCCCACGGGTTGGACCACCACGGGGAGAGTCTGGTGGTCCTCAGCACACTGCACGTAGTCAGGGATGTTCATGTTGCAGGCCCTGACGAGAGGGAAGAGGAGACCGAGGTACATACTGTGCTGCGGGCTGCGGGCCTCACTGGGTTGCGGTGACCTTGTGTGTACCATTCAGAAGGCAGGGGAAGCCCAAGCAAAGCCGGGGGTACAGTTTGTCCTCAGCGTCTGCACATGGCTACCGCAGCTCGGATCACATTACGCAGCTTTTGGTCTAGGCTTCCACCCTCTGCAGAAAAGGGTCATTTCTTGTTTTCTGTTTCCAAGCACCTAGCCATGCCCTGATGCAAAGTCAGTGCTCAAAACTGCTGAATAAAAGAATGAATAAAGGAACTGCTTCCACACCCCTCAGCAGGATATAATGCAAAGAAACACAGTAGGATCAAAAGTCCTGGATTTCAGCTCCAATTTATTTGAACTCTTTAGCTGCAGAATACTTGATAAGAAAACTTGCTTTGGGGAGGAGAGTACAGTTCAGTGGTAGAGCACATGCTTAGCATGTATGAGGTCCTGGGTTGAGTCCTCAGTACCTCATTTTAAAAAAAATGAAACAAATAAATTAACCTATTTACCCCCCTCAAAAAATATTTTTTGAATTCCAAATTCAAGAAAAAATAAACACCTTGCAATTGACACAACGTTGTAAACATGAGTATATTTCAATTAAAAAAAAAATCCTTGCCTTACAAGAATATATCTGGATTATGGAAGTTTACAAGTGTAAAATACGTAGGGTACCACCTGCATAAGAAGAAGGATCTGTACAAATTTACTACCCCTCATTTATGAGCTATATTTCCTTTGGGGGGTATATAACCTCTCAGAGCTAATTTTCTCAGATTAAAAAAAAGAAGGAAACATTACCGGATTCTCCATACTGCTGAAGAATCAGATAAACCTATGATAGCATCTGACCCACAGAGTTTACTCAATAAATGCTTGCTGAATGAATGAATAAACAAGCAAAGTGAATGCTGCTCCCTGCCACAGAGCATCATGATGGTACTGCCTGGAAATCCCAAGCCCACGTTTCACCTGACTCTACACTAACCATGGGTGACCTGGGCAGGCCTGTGTGCTCCTCTTAACCCCAGTTTAATCATGAATAGAAATGAGGGCAATAACACAAACCTCAAAGGGTTAGTGAGTCATTACTGAATTGTATCCCAACTATGCAAGATGGAACCTTTAAAGAAACTTGGGCAAAAATTCCGTAGGCCCTCTCCATATTATCTCTTACAACTACATGGGAATCTACAATATATCTCAAAATAAAAAGTCTAATTTGTTAAAGAGGCTATTGAGGTTAAATGAGCTCACTGTCTCAAATAAGGAACACACAGTACAAATAGGTCAATGCCCAGCCCATGAGATACACTCAGTAAACATTCCCACTGAGCCCAGTGGTCCCTCCAACTTCAGAGCACGATGATGTGTCCTCATGGCCAGAGGCCCCTGCACCTGAAACTAACAAAGCTAATGGTCCCCACTTTCAAGAGCCCCTGCCACCGCCGTAGGTCTAATTTTGTACTTGTAATTTTTTTTCTTTTTATTAAATAGAAAAACGTAATTGCATAGCCTTCAGGTCACCAAAAGCTGACTACAGAGATCATGATGGCAGCCCTTCTTCGTGAAACAATAAAATGAAAAGCCATTTCCACAAGATCTCTGTGTAAATCTACTAGGGAACTTCATCCTGGACTGAGAGGAAGAGGACTGGGGAGGAGGGGGCAATCTGCGGCACACAGACCCATGGGCCACCTGTCCCACGATGGACTTTAGACCCAACACTCACCCTCAAGGAACTTCAAAATAGACACAGACAGAGTGCTGTGGACAAGATTTTTTTTCTTTTTAAAGAAATCCCTGATTCTCTCGCAGGTTTTGTTTCTACCGAGAAATAAATGTCTTATGTGTATAATGTTTCACAAAAGACTTAAACTATTATCACCCCAACTTGACGCATTAAGAAACTGAGGGAGAGAGGTTTATCACGTTGTGCAAGATTAGAGAGAGGCAAAAAAAAAAAAATTAGAGAGAGGCCACGTCGGACACTGTATATAAACCCAAGCCCCTGTTCCAGTGCTCACACTAGAAAGTGGGATATACTGCCCCTTTACTGCCCTCTCCCTGCAATAAATGTCTGAAGAGTCTTTTCTGTGCCACCTGGAATCACAATCACTTCAATTTTCCACAAAGAGCTATGTCACTCCTTGGAGGATGTGTCAAAATCTACATGTTGAATGGGAGTAGAGATTTGTATTTTCTGTTTCTCAAAGGAAACATGGCTTAAAAGAAACTGAAAAGCACTTTTCTAGTCTAAGTCTTCATTGTGTAGAGAAGGAAACGGAGGCTCAGAAGAGATGAGGAAAGGGCCTTATTAACAAATATTGCCTCAGCGCAGCACCAAGCCAGCCTTGGGCACTTCTGGGGGAGGATCTGGAAGGCCCAGGAGAATGACTCTTAGAAAACGGAAAGAGAAGAAGCATACAAGGCCCCGTCTCTACACCACTATAACATGAAGTTCCACCAAATTACCCAGTATGGGTGCAGCCAACATTAAGGTGGGCTAAACAGGTTAAATAAGCCTGGAAGTTTCAACCATAGTGGAAATTCCAACATTTACTATGTTTTTTTCCCAGTTCAAGCATCAGCTCAGTGGGCACTCTGTACCAGGCACTACACGAGGCCTGGAGTTCTCCCAAATACACAACTCTTATATCACGTGTGCAAAACACACACATTCCCACCAGAAGGAAAATGCCCACAGATAAGGTGGAATTACTGAAACTGAAAGCAGCCAACCAGCATATATTACTAGCAAAAACGGTGCTGCTAGAAATAGACTCATGGACATAGAAAGCAAACTGTGGTTAGCAGGCAGGAAAAGGGGGATTAACAGATACACATTAATAAAAATAAAATAAATGACAAGGACCTACTATATAGCACAGGGAACTATATTCAATTTCTTGTAATGAGTTGTACTAAAAATAATCTAAAACATATGTAGATACATATGCATATGTTTATAACTGAATCTCTGCTGTACATCTGAAACTAACATTCTAAATTGACTACACTTCAATAAAAAATAATTTTAAAAAATAAGTAAAAATAAAAGCAACGCCATTTAGAAAAAATAAAAGAATACTCTGATCCCCTTAGCTGTACGTGCTGGAGAATTCTGGTTACAAACACCAAGTCCACTGGGTCACTCCAGCACTGGCTGTCACTCTTTCTGACCATCAGAGAGTCACTTGGCTTCAGTGAGTTTATTTTCTCTTCTGTGAAAGGCTTCAGTTGCAACTAACGATGTATAGAATCTCATCATTCACAAACCCAACAATTAAAGAGGACTTCCCATGGGCCAGGCTCTGGAAATATGAAAATATAGGGTCCGAGATATATTCATGGGTAGAAGAAATTTATGCCATAAAGACATTAATTCTTCTTGCTTTGATAGACAGTTTCAATACAATTCTGTTTAGATTTCCTACCAGAGTTTTTATGGGTAACAAGATAATTTATGGTCAGGAACAACCAAGAAACTTCTTTAGAACCAGCACTGGGAAGGGGTGGATAGGTCATTCATTTCCACTGGTCTTTCTGAAGTGATGAAAACGTTCTGGAATATTAATTGTTGCACCACTGTGAATATGCTAAAGCTGCTGAATTGTAGCATTTAAGTGGGTGGACTTCATGGTGTGTGAACAATATCACAAAAAAGATGTTAAATGAAAAAATATTTCTTGACAATTATTTTTCCCTCTATACAACTAGTCTGTCCCACAATTTAAGAAGAACGAAAAAACCAAAACAAACTAAATTTTGCCAGGAGCTCTTTAGGACTGCAATGTCCCTGAGTCTCCAAAGCCTCTGGTGGTGCTGTTCCTGTTAACACACCCTAGCTGGGCTGGGCTAGTTAGGGACTGTAACTATCTTTTTAAGATCGAAGGTCACACGTTTCACCCTGGGAGAGGGAAGGATGGAGGATGTCACAGCCTCATGCCTTCAGCTCATTTTTAACTGAAACAAGCCTTGCTTTCAACACTGTAATCCCTCTCACTATAAAAACAGTGACATCATCAAGCATCGCCAACAAAACACGTGAAAGTGTTCAAGGTACTTACCTGGGGCAGAAACACTAAGGGAGGAGAAGGAAGCTCGCTCAGCACTGACGCTCCCTTTTCCCGACTCCACCAGGAGAAGCTGGGGTTCACAGCCGGAGGCTCTCAGCCCGGGGAGCAACGCCCACACCACTGAGCTGGTCCCAAGGGAGCGGGAAAGGGAGAGGAGGGCAGCCCCGTGGTCGCGGGGCAGGGAAAGCGGTGGTGGGGGACGCGGGCTGTATCCCCGCTCGGAGGCCAGCCCCAGCCCCAGCCGCCCGCCCCCGTCCGTGTCCGCAGAACCCGCCCGCCAGGGACATAGCCCGCCCAGGGGCGGGGACCGGCCGGCGGCCGAGGTGAGGCAGCCCGGGAGGAGAGTACTCGCAGGCGGGAGAGGGGAAGGGGACGCCAGCCGCGGACTGAGGGAAGCCCGGCTGGGGCGAGAGGCGGCAGGTGCACACCTGGCCCTGGAGAGCTGTGGCCGGGGCGCCGGGGCAGGAGCTAAAGTCCAACCGGGCGAAAGAGCTGAGAAGCCTTTGGGGCCAATCCCCGGCTCCTAGGTGCAGCTTCCAACCCTCGGTCCAGCTGGCACCAACTACACATGCGCAGGAGGGCCAGCGATCCTCTCTGGGTTCTGCGAGAGAAGGTGGGGAAGCGAGGGACGGAGAAGATGGGAGGAGGAGGGGAGAAGGGGAAAAGTGGAGGGAGAGAAATGGACAGGAGGAGCAGAGAGAAGGCAGGGATCTGGAGTGTGGAGGAGAGTATCAGAGATGGAGAGAGATAGTTTTAACTCTGTGGGCATCCTGAAGGAGGCAGCAGTCCTGCCTCTGCACACTTCTCTAACCCTTCAAGGCCCGCAGCACATATTTTACCTACCTGGACCAGCCCTCCACCCAAGGCCTCTGCAGGACCCCTACGGGGATCACACCCGTTGCCCCCAAGCGGAGTTGGGTTTCCTTTTGGTCTGGGAACCAAGCACCCGCAGGTGTTGTCGCTCAGAACTACCTTGGAAAGAGTACATATTCCCGTTTTACACGCTGGGACACAGGCAGGCAAGATCTCTGCTTTACCTCCACTGTCCCAGGTGTTGTACTGGCGGGGAGCGGGAGGTACAAGGTCAGATCCCAAAAGGAGCATACTGCCTGAGTTTTGGTGCATAGTCCCCATCCTTCCTGAGTAAACCACACCCCACCCTCGGGGAACCATCAAGGGTACACAGTATGTCCCTGGGTGTGGGATAGCTGCCCTCAATTCCAGTGCCCAGCTTGCTAGGAAGATAGGAGTGTTACTGAGTCTAAATTCATTCTCCTTAGTGCAGGACAGGCCAGTAAGTTGGGAGACCAGGTGTTGGGGCATGGAATAGCAAATTTCTGAAGACCTAGATGGCAAACTAATGTCCTGGAAAACCATCTCCCCAAGTCAGAATTCAGGCTCCTTTCCTACGAGCTTGGTTTTTGCAATCTTCTTCATGTAGTAATTTTTTCTTGTTAGAATCCTTTCTTCTTGCAGCTATCTGCCTGGGTCAGATCCCTGTAAACCTCCAACAAAACAAACGTTATTTTCTATTATGTTACTTGTTATCTTTATATGAATGGAAAAGTGTTAAATATCCTTAAAGGTCAGAGCATTCAAAATAGGCTCTCCTGTATATTTTAGGCCCTAGGCAACATTGTTTTACAAGCAAGATGAAGCCTTGGAGACAGAGCACAGGGTTAAGTCAAAGGAACAGATTTATTATGGAGTCAGATTTGTTCTTTTCTGTTACCAGGGCAGAAGACACTTGAGGATTTAAATCCCTTTAAGTTAAAAATAAGTAATACTTTAAAGGAATTTACATACATAGGTCGGAATGTGCATAGCATATCTGGAAAACACACAAAGGATTGTAAACAGTGGCATCTCCAGGGAGGGCTGAAAGAAGAGAGGATGAGGGAAAACTTCTTTCACTTGTGTATTTTTGTGCTCTGTTTGAAATTTTTTAACCACATGCATGTATTTCTTTTTCAGTTAAAAAAAATGTGTAATGGAGCAAAGGAGTAGCAAGCTCAGCAAATACAGCAGCCATGGAATCACTGAGCCATCACTTTTGATTTCGGCCAGGAAGCATTTATTGACTCTCTCCTATATGCCCAGTGCTGTTTTAAGACTTCTTTTATTTTTTTTCATAAAATAATAAAGTGCTATTCCTCACCCCTGCCCATGGCTGGTGGAAAACCAACTGAGTTTTTATTGAGTTGTTTTCCAATAAGTAGAGATCAGTTATAAACAGAACACAACTTCAGGGCAAAAAAGGCGGAGTGGTTTTCCAGCAGGCCAGATAGCTATGAAGGGTTTTCAACAGAGGCACACAGAGGCTCAGAGAGAAAGCCTCCAGGACCCTACGAAAAGCTGCCCAAACTGCCTTCTCCATGGCACTACTGAAATAGGAAAGAAAAAATCTGACTCCATATTATATCTGTTCCTTTGACTTTAACCCTGTGCCCTGTTTCCTAGGCTTAGTCTTGTTGGTTCTGCACCTTTTGTAAAACAATGTTGCCTAGAGCCTGAAATATACAGGAGACCCTATTCTCAAGGCTCTGACTTTGAAGGATATTAACACTTTTCTATTCACATAAAGATAACAAGTTACAGAATAGAAAACAACATTTGTTTGTTGGAGGTTTACACGGATGTGACCCAGGTGAAGAGCTGCAAGAACAAAGGATTCTAACAACAAAGAATTCATACACCAAGTTTGCAACAACCAAGCATTCCCACTTCCCACTTTTAATATAAGAAGAGCCTGAAATCTGACTTGGGGTGATGGTTCCCCAGGACATTATTCTACCATTTCTCAACTGGCTTTCCAAATTAAAGTCGCTGTTTCTTGCCCCCAAAACCTGGTCTCCTGATTTATTGGCCTGTAATGCACGAGCAGAACAAGCCTGGACTCGGAAACACAGACATTGAAAGTACCCATTTGGTATATTAAATGACCTGCTTCTACTCATCTTCCTGACGTTTTATTCTCTTGACCACTCCTGCTGTGTTTATGAAAAACCTGTCATGTGGACACATTTCCACCTCTAGCCACTACCCTTCCAGGTAAGAACTGATGCCAAGAAGGCAATGGAAGTTGCTAGAAGGTATTACCTGGACAAAATAGAGCAGAAGTGGGTTCTGGCTGATGTTCAGGAGCAGGCTGGAACACCTGACAAGATGTTATAAGTACGGATAGACAGCTGGGCACCAAAGGAGAAGCTTCTAAACTTCCATGAGGGACTTGTTGGATAGGAAGGAAAAGTCCCAGACTATAGCTCGGATCCCACCACGAGCTTCCTGGGCGAGTCTGGGCAAGTAATTTAAAATCTCTAGGCCCGTGCTGTCCAACATGGGAGCCACCAGCAACATGCAGGATTATGAAGTTATTCTGTAGCCAGACAGAATTATAAAAAGACATTTTATTGCAAAGGCCCAGCAGGTATAATATTTAAAAACGTTATTGGTTATCTTGACCTAACGAGATATTTTTGTATGTGTAGGTTTCTGTGGTTTGTAAGGCCTGTGACTAATGATTCCGTTACAGTGAAGTATTTTGAAATTATAAGTTACTGGACACAGTACCCTCATATCACAGTTGAAAAAAACTGATCCACATAAGCAAGGTGATCTGACTTATTAGTTATGAGCAGGGGCTCTGGGGCCAGCCTGCCTGAGTATAAATTCTCACTCTGCCTCCAGGGGGTTCTGTGTGAATCTTGGACAAATTATTGTTGTTTTTGTTGTCATTGTTATTATTTGTGCCTCTTTTTCCTTACCTTTTAAGTAGCGAGGAATATGTAGACTCTATCTCCTACTGTGTTGGCAGGATTAAATGAGTAAACGTCTGTGCTGCCCACTTCCCTGGGTTTCAGCATTCTCCAGGCAATCAGTGCCAAACTCAGAGGCATTCTCCACTGTCTTCGTCAGTCTGGGATGCTGTAACAAATTACCGTGGGTCGGGTGGCTTAAACAACCAGCATATTCCTTATGGTTTGGAGGCTGAGACTTTCAAGGTCAATGTATCCTTGAGAGGATTGCCAGCTCGAAGATGGCTGTCTTCCCAATATCTTCATATCCCAGAGAGCAGAGAGAAGCAAGCACTCTGGGGGCTTGTATAAGAACACTAATCCCATTCATGAGGGCTCTACTCTCATGACCTCATTTTATTCTACAAATCACCTCCCAAAGGCCCCACCTCCCAATACCATCACCCTGGGAGATGGGGTTTCGACATATGGATTTTGAGGGGATGCAAACATTCAGTCCACACATCGGCTAAGTCTCCCAAACATGCAGTCATCAAACCTGTAGCTAATTTCAAAGTAATATTTATGTCTCTCTGCCCATTTCCATTCCTACATCCACTATCACTGAAGCCCTGTTACATTTTATTCCTTATTTTTCTGGTAGAGATTTAATTGATTCCTCTAACTCCAATGCTCCCCTCGCTCCAGTCTGCTTAACAGCCCTGCCAGGTAGGTCTTCCTTAAAACACCTTCCCACTTCACCTGGTTGATTTTTAGTTGTAAATGTCAGAATCCTCTCCACACCCCATCCTATACCTTTAATCCGTTACACTACGGCTCACTATGTTATTTTCCTCTTACCAATGTAAGAAATTTCCATAAGCTTAAGAGCTTAAACCAGCACAGATTTATCAGCTTATGGCTGTGGAGGTCAGAGATCCAACACAGTTCTCATTGGGCTAAATTCAAGGTAGCAGCAGGGTTCCTTCCTTCTAGAGGGTCTAGAAGAGAATGTTTCCTTGTTGTTGTTGTTTTTTTTTTTTTCCAGTTTCCAGAGGTAACCCACCTTCCTTAGCTTCTGCCTCACGACTTCCTCCATTTTCATGGTCAGCAGCCTTTCTGAACATTGCTCTATGGCTACACCTCCCTCTGATTTTAAACTCAGCTGGGAAATGTCCTCCATTTCAAGGACCCCTGTGATTACACTGGGCCCACCTGGACAATCCAGGCTACTCACCCTATTGTCTCATCTCAGGATCCCCTTGTCCCATCCCATTCAGGCATTATGAATGTGGCTGTGACACTCACCTTGTGTAACATTTCCTCTCATGAGCATTTTATGGTTCAAGGCACATATGAATGACTTTTTGTTTTTCTTCCTTAGCCTTTCTACATTCAGTATGTCTGGTGAGATTATATGAATCCTTTTTATTTGTCCCCCTGCACTAATCTTTAATAATGTACCATGGGTTTAAAATGCTAACTGATAGACAATTTAGAAGACAGAAATCCTCTAAGATTTTTGTCCTAAAATATCTGTCATGCATTTTGCCATGTACAGTAACATGTCACAGGTGGCTACCCTGTGGCCGGGGAGGGACATGATTCTGCCATCACACTCCCCTCATTCTCACCAATGTGCTGATCACCTAACCAAGGACCTATGCTCCCCGCTTCACTCACTTCCTCCTCCTTTCCATTGACTACCCTGTTCCCATCGCTTCCTTCATTCAGCACATCAGGATTTCATGACCACATCCTTCTCTAAATGGAATGGGTATCTTGAATCTAATGTCTGACAACTCTTCTTACTGTATATGCACACACTGACCTGCACATAACCCCGTCCAGCTATTTATTTTCCTAGAATCTCCCAGAGGAATCAGTTCCATGATGATGGTGATGATGATGATGATACTGACAATGATGACAGGGACCTCTCAAGGATTCTGATAAAGAGGGAATCAATAAAGGGAGGGAATCATTGCAAAATTGCCCCAGAGACAGGCTTAAATGTAAATAACTGCTATAGTGTTTAATGAAATTGACTAATATTTAACTATTTTTAAAACTTTATATCACTGAATTTAAAATTTTAACGGGAATTCTCATTCACCAGTAACCAAGATTCAACTCTAGGACCAAAGTCTAAGGATTTCAATCTTCTAACAAATTGTCCACTAGCCTTTTAAACACGTGATCCTTTTAAAAAGGTTAGTGCTGGGCTGAAAACAAGCAGGATTCTTATAATCTCACCAGACACAGTGAATGTGGAAAGACTAAGGAAGAAAAACAAAAAGCCATTCATAACATCTTGAACTTCACGTTGCTCACAGGAGAAAATGTTAGCCAAGGTGAGCGTCACATCAACATGACGCCTGAGTGGGATGGGGAAGCTGATCTTCCTCATCAGACATTTATCCTGATTTGTTAGATGCCAACACAGTTTCCTCATTGGATTTGCTTCTAACAAGTATGGAAGAATTTACGTTCTACCAAAAGCAGTCTAAACATTTTCCCCTGCTGTCAGGTCTCTGGACTGAATGTCCCCACAAGAAGGACATGAATATGTTTCATAGGGAATTCTTCCTGAGAAGCAACAGGATTTTCGAGGGAAGAACTGCAGGCCCCCCATGGAGGGCTGGAGGAGTGCTAGAGGGGGCACTGGAAAAAGAGCAGGAGTGAGTTCAGATACTACCGCTCAGGTTGCCAAAGACAGCTTTGCTATCTCTGAGGATATGACATTCTCCCAAAAGTTCCATGAGTGAAGGTACCTGTGAACACTAAGCAGGTTGTTAAGAAACAGCAGCACATAATTTGCGTCACAGCTCAATTACAGTATGTTTTGATATTTGGAAAATAATTAGCCCATTTTCCTTTGAAACTGCAGCAGTAGCAATAGAAATAAAAAAGGCTGAGCCGTCTTGGAGACAACAATCAATTAACAATTCTAAATCTGCAGGATTCCTTGACGATATGCAAGCAATGAGCTAGATGTGTGCTGCAGATACCTCTTACTGCAGGGCTCACTCCTGCAAAGCATAGAACTAGTTTTCTCAGCAGACAGAGGGAACCAAGTCAAGATTCCAAATCTTGAGAGATTTACTATATGGCAGGAAAGATCACACAAGTACATCCAGCCAAATATGAATAAATGTAATCAAATATTATCAAATGTGATTGGAGCACAGATGAAACAGGAATTCCTTTCACCTGGGATCTAGAGAGACTTCTTCAGAAAATGTGGCTTTGTAGATGGCCAAAGACATGGGTGGAAATTTGGCAGAACAGGATGTAAGGAATTTTAAAACTGATTCTAAAATTCATAAAAAATTCAAAGGATCCCAAATATCCAAAACAATTTTGAACAAGAAAAACAAAGTTGGAAGACTTGCACTATCTGATTTTCAGCCTTTTTTTTTTTTTTTTTAAACTACAGTAATCAGAAAGTATGGTGTTGGTGTAAAACAGGAAAATAGAATAATGGAGCAGAATAGAATGTTCAGAACTAAACCAACACTTATATAGACAATTGATTCTCAAAAAGGATGCAGTGGAGAAAGGATCTTTTCAACAAGTAGTGCTGGAAGTATTAGATAGTGATATGCAAAAAAAAAAAAAATGAACTTTGATCCACACCTCACAAAATATACAAAAATTAAGTCACAATGGATCATAGATCTTAATAGGAAATCTAAAAGTATAAAACAGCTAGGAGAAAAAGCATAGGCTTAAGTTTTATGACCTTGGGTTTGGCAAATATTTCTTTGCTATGACACCAAAAGTATAATCTATTTTAAAAAGAAACTGATAGAGTGAACTTTATCAAAATGAAGACTCTTCAAAGCTGTTCTAAACACTGCTAATCAAATGAAAAGACAAGCCATAGACAGAAGCTATTTGCAGATCATATATCTGATAAAGGTCTCTCTTTGTATCTGATCCAGAATAAAGAGGTCTCAAAACTCAATAATAATGCAAACACCTGAATGAATGAATGAGGCCAGAAAACACACTTCAGTAAAGATATCCAGATGGATAATAAGCATATGAAAAGATGCTGATTAAAGATGCCATTAGTCATTAGAGAAATGCTTTTAAAAACCACAGTGAGATACTAGTACACATACATACAAGAATGAATACGATTAGAAAGACCGACCTTACAAAGTGCTGGTAAGGAATTAGAGCAACCAGAGCTGATACACACCACAAGGAATTTACAATAGTACAACCATTTTGGAAAAGTCTTTAACAGTTTCTTTAAAAAAGGTAAATACCTATCTACCATATAACCCAGATATTCCTCATCTGGTGCTTTAGAAAAGAAAAGCATATGTCCATATAAAGACTTGTAACCAAATATTCACTGCAATTTTATTTATAATAGCTCAAGTTGTAAATAACCCATGCATCCATCAAGAAGTAAATGGAGAAACAAATGATGGTCTATCCAAACACTGCTCACAACAAACTCTTCAGTAAAAACTCAGCACTAAACAATACTCTGCTATAAGAAAAATAAGCTATTAATACAGCAACACAGATGACTCTCAAAATAATTACACTGAATGAAAGAAGTCAGACAACATAGAGTAGATACTGCATTAATCCATTCATACAAGGATCTTGAAAATGCAGACCAATATGTTGTGATGGAAAGCAGATCAATGGTTTCCAGGGGAAGAGATGGGGAGGGAGGGAGGGACAACAAATGGCAGGAGAGAAGCTTTGTGGGTGATGGGTATGTTCACTCTCTTGAATGTGGTCATGGTTTCTTGGGGATATACTTATGTCAAAACGTATTAGCTGTACACTTTATACGTGTGAAAATTACTTTGCCAGGTATACCTCAAAGCTGTTTTAAGAAAAAAGGCAATTCAGTCCTGATCCACCTCAGCGCCTGATTGGAGCGACATGATCAGTCCCTCACCCTGTTTGCCTAACAGGAAGGTAGAAAACCTCTCACGGAAAATAACATATGGATTTTTCATTTGCAATGTCTGCCATGTAATAAAGAATTTCAAGACATGCAACATGTCAAGACTATATAACGGATAATATGAGAATAAGAAACATTAGACAAAGGATGCAAACCCCCAGGTGATGTAGGCATCAGAGTTACCAATAAAGGCTATAAAATACTTTTAATATATTCAAGAAAATAAGGAAATTATGGGAGAATAGACAACAGGGTAAAGACTTTCACCAGAGAAATATACTGGAATGTATTTTTAAGAGAAATCAAACAGATACTCTAGAACTGAAGCTTTCAGCTCTGGAAACAGGTAAACAGAGCTAATTAGGATCCCTTTTAAGTAAAACTTTCAGTAATGCCGGGTAAAATACAACAACAAATGTAACACAGAGCTAACTATGGAAAGAGAAGTTCCCAGGTGACAATACAAAGAGGACACTTAAAGCCCAGAGTGGTAATCTTGTGAGCTGATGCCACCACACCCTGGAGGGAAGGGGTTTTAATCTGCACATAAATAGAGATACAATGTCCATTTAGGAAAAAGGGTCCATACCAGATGTAGAAGACTCTTCCTTTATATCTATATAGTCAGAGACAGAGATGTAAAGTGGCAGCAGAGGTCACAGTGACACAGGGCCCTGGGCCAAGGAGTGTGAACACCTCTGCAAGCTGGGAAAGGTAGGAGGACGAATCCCTCCCTAGAGCCTCGGTGTGGAATGTAGCCTTGGCCACACGTTGGTTTTAGCCCACTGACAATGACTTTGCACTTCTGCACAATAGAAGAGTGAGATGATGAATGTGTATTGCTTTAAGCCACTGAGTCTGTGGTCCTTTGTTACAACAGCAAAAGGAAAGAAACTCAGGAACCAACATGAACATGAACCCCAAGCTGCCTGCTGTGCTGGCAAGAAGTTCATTGTCTCTGAACCTGGGGGAGTCTCCTGTCTTCTGGCAGCATCCACAAACTACCTCATGCTAACTTGACAGCTTGCAGAGGGTTCAATCTTAACCCTGCACAGTTCTTGATATTTAGTTAATAAAAATGATGGTGTCATCATGGGTAATTTTCCATCTTTTAAATACCCTTCAGTCTTCTAATAAAGCTACCTCAAATTGAGAGACAGTGTAAATAGTTTTCAAACTTCATAATAAATAACTGTGGTTTTATTTGGTTACTTAAATTATGAGTAATAATATTCACATTAGTAAAAGTTATTAAATTCAACATTGTTTAATGAAAATATCATTTCTTTTTGCATGAACATGTATTAACTACAATAAATATTCCATGCTTTGTTCTACGATTTACTGTTAGAGCCTTAAAGTATAATATTTTCCTCAAAAGATATTATGGCAAAGGGATTTCTTTTGGTGGAACAGTTCCTACATCAAATCTGGTGCATGGCTCAGGCCACTGGGAACCTAGAGATGATAGATATTAGGAGGCATTATAAACACAAAATGATTTTTAAAGGAATTAAACAACTGGATGTGTGAAAACAAAGAATCTGAGAATATTCTAGTGAAATAAATGTATTTTTCAGCTTAAGCAAGACACTGGGTGAATAAATCTAAAATGAAAAAACCACCCAGAGATCAGCAGTGAGTCATGCATGCAGTGTGACTGATCAAAACCAAGTTGTTTCCAAACCAGTGTGCAGGCTTGATGCCTTCATGAATCAAGTCTGTGTGGCACCAGGCCATCTCGAATACATGTTGATGAGGTATTTATAAGCCCTTCACCATCCCAGCACAAAGCCCACACATGAGCCACAAGACCATCACCTACACATCTGCAAAAGACACAGCATGGTGAATAGCACTTTTCTTGTTCAGTAGCCGGTGGCAGGGCACTGTGAGCAGACAGAGATACAGGGACACAGAGACACAGAGGCACTTCCCCTCACTCAGCTGATAACCTTCCGTGCATTCCTGGGGACAGGATTGTCATAAAATGCACCATGGATTGATCCTCCTACTAGGAAAGGAACGGTAAGTCTGTCCTCAGGTTGGAGCAAGGGTGGCCGGAGGATCTCAGAAGAGCTGTTTCAGCACAACCAATAGAAATGTCTGCCACCGTGACCACGAGAGACAGGTCTCCTGCCATCCCGGTAGGCACTTGGGCTCCTGACAAAAGCTGGGCTCAGTAAAGGCTTGAGTAGAAGGCACAGACCTGAGGGATGCCCCAGCAAGAGACAGGAGGTAGGGCCTGGTTTATACTGCTCTGGGTGTATCCCAGCCTCATCCGAATACGAAATCAGAAATTTGCAAAACAGCAGAGCTGGGATGGATCATCTACTCCAGACTCCTCACCTTACAGTTTAAAGGGTGGCAGCCCTGTGAGGCAAAGCAACGTGCTAAAGGCAGAGCGTGGAAGTGGCAGCGCCAGATGAAAAGCACCACGGCAACCACCGTTCAAGGTCGCTGACACTGAGGACGGGGCCAAGGTTTCCAACGAGGAGAATGAGACAGTGTAAATACTTTGTTCCCCCCAAAACCCCAAATGTTTACAAAGGCACAAAACTCACCTTAACTAGCTCTCTTCTGAGGGGGCTCTCTTCTGTCTCCGTCTTTCTGTCTGTCTCCATTTCTCTCTCTCAGACACAAACACATACAATTTTGTGAAAGGGGACTTCCTGCCATACAAAGACAGACTTCACATCTTCAGAGAAACACTTGACAAAGCACATTTCCAATTCAAGTCTTTGTGTGAGGTCTGGGCAACTGGCTTATTTTCTAGAACAATAGGTGGTTCCAAAATCAGGAGATCATCTTCCCCAAAGGAAGAGTTCTGGTCCGTGTTGATGAAGCTGGGGGTGTCACATTTCATGAGCCCGTTCGGCTCCTCCTCTGGCCACCTGCTGCATCTGATGGCTTCCTGGAGCCGAACATCACTGTCAAGGGCTATGGTTGGGATACCAGCTTTGGCCTTGTCCAAGCGGTCCACTTCATTGACGTAGCAGTGAAAGAGGGACCTAGATTCGTCATTGTGCTGCCAGAGAACCCCTTGGGCACCAGCGGTCTTCCAAAGTCCGACACAAAGCTGTTCAGTCTGAATCTCTTTTCGGGAGACTCCGCATTGCAATAAAGAAAACCAAAACAAAAGATCGCTCACACTCTAGATCGGTGACCTGAAGACTTATAGTTTTTGATATCTGCTGAGAGCAAATCCCTGCACAGAGCATGCTGACAAGCACTGGAAGTGAGAGACATCACTTTCGAACACATACAATTACACCCAAGGCAAAAGTCTCGTGAGGGCCCTTGGACCATCCTGAAAAGACATCGCTCCCTGAGAATCCTCAATACTGGTGCATCGCACACCAGTGTTTCTCAGTGGGACACTCAGATCATCTTCATCAGAATTAGTTAAAGTGCTTCTTAAAATGCAGAATTCTGGGGTGCACACCCTCAGAGTCTCCAGAATTAGGGACCGGCAGTCTGTATTTTCATAGCCACCAAGATCACTAAACATGCTCAGGTTTAGCACCGCGGTCTACATCGGGTCACCTGAGCATCGACAATGCTGTCTCATGGGGTGGGGGGGGTGCCATGTGTGTCAGTGTGCTGTCCTACCCACGTGTCTCCCCTGATTCTCAGAACTGACATTGCAGTCCCATTGGGCAAGAAATACCACCATTTCACAATGCATACGCAGGGCGCCTGACTGACAGATACAATCAGTGCTAGGAAAGGGGACAAAACTCAGGTTCCTCATCGCTTGTTTCACTTACTGTGGGACAAATGATCAATTCAAGGGTAATAAATCCGTGTATGAGTGAATAACATGACTCTCGTTAGTCCCACGAGTGCCTGGAAGAGCGAGCCTGGGCACACTGAGAATCATAACAGCCCATCTACTTAATTGTCATCCTCCCCAGATTTATGTAAAGGTTACTTCCACCCAGGCCGTGACCCCTGAAGGGCAAGAATCATGTCTGAACACACTCTCAAATCCAGAACAGAACCTGACAACAATTAGGCTCTGGGGTCTGTGTTTAGCGAGTGTGGAATCTCAGTGATGCCAGCTCTTAGACCTTGCCTTCCCATCCCACCCCTCACGATATGGCCCTTATGACCAGCTCTCCCGGGGCTGGGGCCACGGAACCCATTTACAGGACTGGAAGAATCTGATCATGTAAACCATCCCCCAGATTATCATCAAGAGTCACCTGCATTTCAGGGATCAGTAATCCCAGAAGCTTTGCAGTTCAGGCAGGTGAGGGATTTTTATATCAGCTCTGTCTTCTACTGTGACTGCCTGGGTGACATCAGACAAGGAATTCTCAAAAGCCTGAGCTTTTCCTTTCAGGAATAATCTAAATAACAAATCTCGTTGACCACTCAACAAGTGTGATGTGAAGATCAATGATTTACACAGGAGTACAACATTCACTAGGTCATGGATTTAGAATCAGAGAAAAATCATTTGAGAAAGATTGACAGAATGTAGCTTTAATGCAAATTTAAGTATTCTTACCTTTCAGTAAATCATCTTCTTCCCCAACTTATCAGTTCACCCAAGTTTAAAAGATGTTTGAGAACAGGGATGGGTGTGCCAGCAATCTGGGACGCAATAACCTAAAATGTCACCTAGGAAAAAGAGGGGAGTAACACATTTTTAAAAAGCATGGTGAGGATGGCGGGGCCATCCCCCAACTCCAGACTAAGAAGCTCTAAGTAATAGATTTCCTGCCTGCCTGGGGCATCAGCTGATGTGAAAACCCACCCAGAAACCTCACTGTCCAGCAGCTCCTCCGTAACACAGGCTACACTTTCTCAGAATTAAGAATTGGGGCCAGTAACCACTTCGCTGAAGAATAAAGACAAAGAAGAAGAAGAGAGTTCTGCCCCTCCCCAGGGGAGAGCCCAGACCTTGGGCTGCATGCACTGAGCCTACCTCCCAGGAGAAGGATAAACTGGAGAAGGGCGTCCTGCGAAACTGGGACAGCAAATGTTGAGATGGGAACAAATTGACCGGCTGGCCAGGGACAGCCCCCTCCGTCGCTGCCTTGGCGGCTGCCTCCGCCCCCTCAGCACATCCTGCCCACTTCCGGTGGTTAAGCTGTCAGGGAAACAGTGCTTTGCGACCTGGGGCAACAGAGGCTGCCCCCAGGCCAAGCTGCGGGGGAAATGGGATCTAAACCACCAGCTCCCAAGCGGCAAGCTCCATACCCCCGCCAACAACCCGCCGCCCCCGCAGCCTACAGCACCCCCGGGGCAATATGTCCTGGAGAAGGGTGACCCGGGAATGAGGGGCAGCAGAGGCCACCCCCACGTCAGGCCTCCAGAGAGATGGGAGCTTATCCTCCAGCCCGCCAGGGGCAGACCCCCCTCCTCTCCAACCCCTGATGTCACCGCGCCCACCTCCCAGGAGCAACCTGACCGGGTGTGGGGTTTCAGGCTAATCTTGGGCGGGAGAGGCCGTCCCCAGGCCAGGTCAGGGGAGAGGAGAAGAAGTGGCCCCATTAGGCGGGGCAGCCGGCCGTCGCAGCTGCCTCTGCCCCTCGACAGCATCGCGCCCGCCTCCCAGGAGCAAGCTGACCTGGAGACGGGCATCCGGCTTCTTGGGCAGCAGAGTACACCCCCAGGTTTGGCCGTGGGGAAGAGGAGAGCAAATTGACAGGCTCCGCCCTGCAGGTCCTCTACCCCTGCCATCGCCTCCCCCACACTTTAAAGGCACTTCCCAGGGCGCCCCTCCCCCAGCAGGCTAAATGGGACAGGTGTGTCTGGTGATCTGAGGCAGGAGAGGCCACTCCCACACCAGGCAATCGGGGAGACGGGAGCCAATCCACCAGCTCCCCAAGGCAGCCCCCTACCCCCACAGCAGCCACCGCTCCTGCCCCCTGACCTCACGGTGGTCGCCTCTAGGGAGCAGGCTGACCTGGAGATGGACGTCCGGCGAACTAGGGACAACAGGGACCTCCCCCAGGGCAAACCACGGGGAGAAATGGGAGCAAATGGACCGGCTCCATGGGAAAACCTGCCGCTGCTGCCACCACCCCCAACGTAACACGCCCGCCTCCTGGGGCCAGGCTGACTAGGATACACGTGTCTCTTAACCCAGGGCAAGAGACACCGCCCCCAGGACAAGCCGCGGGGAAGATGGGAGCAAATGTGTCCGCTCCCCCGCTGCAGGCCCCCGACCCCCGCCACCCGTGCACCCTGACTACCCTGCCTCCCTCCCCCAGCAGGCAAAGTGGGAAGGGGTTGTCCCGGGACCTGGCGCAGCAGAGGCCGCCTGCAGGCCACACGGCACAGACATGGGAGCTAATCCTCAAGCTCCCCCGGGGCAGCCTCCCTATCCCCGCAGCCACCACCTTCCCAGCCCCCTGACTGCACCGCACCCATCTCCCAGGAGCAAGCTCACCTGGAGTCGGACCTCAGGCAAATCTCTGGCGGCAGAGGTCGCCCCCAGGCCAGGCCGCGGGGGAGAGAAGAAATGGAGCAGCTCCCTGGAACGGACCACAATCCCCAGCCGCCGCCGCCGCCGCCGCCTCCCAGGACCAAGCTCACCTGGAGACCGGCGTCCCGCCTCTACGGCAGCAGAAGCCGCCCCTGGCTCCGCCGCGGGGGAGAGCGGAGCGAATTGACCGGCTTCCGTGCTGCAGCCCCCCTATCCCCGTGGGCCCTGCACCTTAACCACACCGCCTCCACTCCCCACTCAGCTTGCGGAGTGGGACAGGTGTGTGCAGCGACCTGGGGCAGCAGAGGCCGCTCCCAGGCCCGGCAGCCGGGAGAAGGCAGCTATTGCATCAGTTCGCCAGGGGCAGACCCGCTCCGCCCCCTTGCCGCTGCCACCGCCCCCTGACCTAACCGCCCCACCACCCAGGAGCACGCTTACCTGGAGTCCAACATCTGGCGAATCTCCGGCGGCCAACACCCCCCCAGGCCAGGCTGCAGGGAAGAGAAGAAATCGACCGGCTTGCCCGGGCAGCCTCCCACCCACCGCCGCCGCCGCCGCCGCCGCCGCCCCCTCCGCCACCCCAGACCATTGCACTAATCTCCCGGGGTCAGGCTGACTGCGAGGATGTGCACTTGCCTTCTGACCCTGGCCACGTGCCTGAGAACCTTCCTGCACCCCTACACTCCCTGTACCTCTGCACCCCTGCCACTCTCTGCCCTTCCGCACTGCCTGCACCCCCGCATCCCCTGAACTGCCTGCACCCTCCACAGCCCCTGCACCCCTGCCACCACTTACACCTTTGCACTGCGTACACTTCTGCACCCCTGCTTGTCCCAAACACCACCTCTTGGGCCTGTGGCAGAGTCTCTGCTGTTAGACCAATGCACAGGAACTCACATCTTTGCCAGTATATGATGCATCAGTGGACGTCTGGGGTTGGCTGCAGGAAGGTACATGTTCCCGGTCACTAGCCTGGGCCACTAGGGTGATCTCTGTGAGGTCACCCAGGACGGGCTCAGAGATGCTGTTCTCTGGGAAGAGAGGAGTTGAAACCGGTCTTGAGGGCAGAGCTGTGCTCACCAGGTCGTCCACGCTTCATGTTTTACACAGGGTTTCGGAGAAGTGAAATTGATCCGGCCAAGTAAGACCGGCCTGCTGTGCGCCCACCTCAGTCCTGGGCTCTGAGGCAGACCGACTGGCTCCCACCATCAGGACACAGTTTGGGCACCTGAATGGACCCTTGGAGGCATCCTATCACTTCTCAGGAAGAAGTCTGGCTGCTTCCACCCTATGGCCCTCCCTCCCACTGTGCTGGCCTCAGGAAGGTTCCTTATTTGGGGAAGAAGGCAGCCCACCCCCTACCCCACCCCTCACCTTTCTCTAACCCAGGCTGGTGCTTTCTCTGCCCTTCAGAATCTGGAAAGCCATTTCTCTTCAGGTATGTCCCTTCTGAGATGGACTTGCTTCCACTCAATTCTAGGCGAGGATGCACCATGGAATGCACTGGGTAAGAGAACCAAAATAAATAGTTTCTTCTGTGAGGTTTTCTGTTTATCTACTGGGGCTGGGCTGTGTGTAGTTTGCTACAGCTATTCGTGCGAGAGGCTAAAGCCACTCGTGTGTCCTTGTTTTCATCTCCCCGCTGTCTTTGGGTTTTCCCTAGACACTCCTGAGACATTTACTTCTTTTAATTTTATTCCTGTTATTACACAGGGGCCCTACTGACATGGAGGTAAGGTGTTGGGGGAGCGGGACAGAGCAGGGCATTTGTAGTCCTGTGATTAGTTCTCATTGAGCCTGTGCCCTGAGCTGTGACCTCCACAAGTGTGTCTCTTTCCCCCACCACAATTTGGGTGACACAGAAGGTATTTCCCTTCCCCCAGGTAGGTTAGGCTCTGGTAAAATAATTTCTCATTTAAAAAAAAAAAACACAACCCCCCACAATGGAAGAGAATGTTCTGGGTGTATTTCAATAGAGCTATTTTTTCCTTTCCTGGCAGGAACCATGAGGACTTTTCCTATGATCTTCACTCTGAGAACAGGAAACGGTCCTGGAGGTAAAATGCATGAAAAAGAGCAGGGGGCCCCTCTGACTGGCCCCCTGGAGTTGTCACACTTGGACTTCCCCACGCTGAGCCTCCAGCTGGCCTCAGGGACCTGTTAAATCTGCCTGCCCCCGGGGTTCTTACAAAAGCGGGTTCTGCCCTGGGAGCTGTGACTCTCCAAGCCTGCCCGGCTGCCTCTCTGTGTTGGGAGCAGCTTTCCCCCTCAGTTTTCTTGTGGATCTAAGAAGAGCAGTGGGTTTGCAGCTCCCTCAGCTCTGGTGTTGTTTTCAGGACAGAAGGAGCAACTTCTGAGCTCCACACGAGCTGGACCAGAGGCTGGAAGCCTCCCCTCCTCTGCCTCCATGCAGACAATCAGTGGCTGTGGTTCTGGCCGAGTTTCTGAAGATGTGGATTTAAACACACACATCCCAGCCCCCACAGGAGCACACAGTCCCATAAATCCCTACAACTTCCACTGGTAACTACGGAACTGATGAGGACACGGGTTTCGGGGCTGCAGAGGCCTGACTGCATGACTTTCTCCGTGGCCTATTAATGTGGTTGTTATGGGCCTTGTCTGAAGTGGCTTGCTTACCGCACCTGGTACATGGGAAATATAAAATAAGTACTAGAACCTCCACTTTTTCTCCCTCTTGGGCCTTCCAACATAAAAAGTAATACGTGAACTCAGACGGCCTAGTCACCACAATGAGGTCCGACCAGCCCGGCTCTCCTGAGTGATGGACACTGACTTGCGCATTAACTTGGAACAGTAGGGGAACCGCCTTCCTCTAACTGGGCCTCTCCCCACACCAGGCACGCCCTCAGCTGAGAAGGGGCCAACTCCTCCATTGAGGTGTGTGCTGGTGGCTTCAGTGTGACCTGGCCCTGCCGGGACATGAACCTGCAGTGAGGTGGAGTGTCAGGAGGAGGGGGGGTCCCTGCTGGGGCAGCAGGGGGCCCGGTAGCACCCTGCGCAGCCTGGTGCCTGGGGCTCCCCAACATCTCCTACGGCCCCCGGGTCGGCTCTGGTCTGGGCCACTCCATGCACCCTCCCAGTATCTTTTCATTAAGTCCCTTTTTTGCTTTTATCAGCCAGAGGTGGCTTCTGTTGCTTGTTCAGTGAAACAGTGCATCAGGAAACCAGACTATTTCTAAGATCAGTAAAATACGATCTTTGGTCAGCTCGCCGGGCAGACCGTGCAGCACAAATTCCCGCACAGGGCTGTGCAAATGCCTTACGTGAAGGGTCCTCATCATCTGTCTTCAGAGATACAGAAGCTCGTGGTTCAGGTAAAACCTCAGGGAGGGATTGAGGAATCCAAAGCTGGTTGGTTTCAAAGACTAACCGGTCAGACCAGACCCCTGAGCTGTGGTCAGAAGCCTGGCTCAATGTCACGCAGACTCAGCACCCTAAGTGTCCGGTGGGGCCGGTGCTGTTTCCTTTACAGGCTCTCGTTGGGGAGTCACTGTAGCCCCTTACACTCAGCAGGGAATCCAGCCCTCTTAGCCCCCACCCTGAGTGTCCCATGACACAAATCTCGGGAGTGTTTAATTTTCATCTTTGTTTAGGAGGATGAAGGTGGGGCAAGAGGAGAGATAAATTCACACTTAGTGACACCAAGTCACAGCCAGTACCTCCTCCTCGGAGAGCTTTGTGCTCCCACAGTGGTGGCTGGGGGTCTGGGCAGAGCCCCTCCTCTGGTCACAGAGGGACTCACTCCTCTGACTGCAACTGATGGGTTGGACAACCAATCCAGAGGGGACAGAGCATCTTTCCCGGGAATTTGGAACTGACACACAGAAATTAATTTCACTCATCTGGGGATTGGGAGGAGGGTGGGAATCAAATGAAACCAGAGCAGGAGAGAAAGTTACAAGTGAATGAGAGAGAGACAGAGAGACTGAACTTGTGAGAGTAAATAGTGTGAAGGAAGGATAACAATCAGGGCACAGAGGAATTCCAGCTCCTGGCTGTCTAGTGTGTCCCAGCCCATCAACAAACCTGCGGGATGGTTAACATCATTCCAGTTTTGCAGATTAGGAAACAGGCTGAAAGAGACGGGGGTTGGCTTTGGGTGCACAGTTAATTTAATTGCCACTGGACCCCTCACTTCCCACTGCCTGAAGGCACCATGATCCTCACAGGGACCCTGCAGTGCTGACAGCCTAGCACCCTGATCAAAGGGACCCTGCGGGAGTGGGAACCTCTCTGAGTTTGGAGAGTTCCCTGCACCGAGATTCCATGCATCAGCCGGCTCCCGCTCACCCCAGGTTAACGTCTCCCCAGCTGTGTAGTACCCCGACCCGCTTCCCTCCCTGCCAGGCACCCCCGTTCTTACCACCGAGTGTACTGCAGGAATTCAGGCACAGGGATGCCCAAAGCAACACGAGCCCACCGGCTGTACAAACAGCAGACTCCCAGCCCCACCTGGGCTCCATGGGGATAGTAGGTGTCCTCACCTTTCATGTACCTAAGGCAATCTGTTTCCTCAGCTGGAGGCTATAGAGAAAAATAAAAGGTCCAAAACATTGTTCAGTGAGGAATTCCTCCAAGGACCTGACTTCAGAGTCTACAACCAGTTGTGCTGGCCGCTCTTACCCCCGGACATTGGGTGAGGTGGATTATTGATCAGCACAATCGCCGGTGGCCCAGCTCCTGGGCTTGGCTGCCCAGAGGGGGCTGGGGGAATGGGTAAGGCCAGGGCACTCAGGAAGAGCACAGAGGACCTGACATCTCGCCTCCGCAGTTGTAAACCCTTCCCCAAATCTCAAGGCATCGGACAGAGTGCAGCCACCACAATAATGAGATGTTCCCATCTCTTCACTCACTCCTGTTGGTTCACTTACGTGCTGAGCATCCACTGGGTCACAGGACATGACACACAGGATGGCCGATGGGACAGGCTTGGTACTTCCCCCTGGATCCTGTTCAATCTGATGGAAGAATGATCACTCATAAACGGTTTCTCAAAAGGATACATAGACAGGAGACAAACTGCAGAGTGAATCAAATTTTAAAATATAAATGAAGATCCCCCAGTCTCCCCGCCTAAGGTTAACAGCATAAAGAAAATAGATCTTGCCTTTGATCACCAAGGAAGTGGTCACCGTCTCTCAGGAGGAAAGGAGAGTTAATCTTTGAGCAGGACACAGAAGTGCTCCATCGAATTGGACCAGGACCTCTGCTTTCATTCAGCAAATCTGTATAAGCTCCTACTACTTATGGGAATCTAGTAACTATACCCATTCCCAAGGCTCTTCGGCTTTATTAGTGAACAAAATAGACACGACTCCCCATCACTGGGGGCTCAGAGTTTTAGCAGAGAAAACAGGCAACATGATGGGGGTAGCAAGAGCTTGGGGAAAAATAAGAGTGATATGAGCAAACTCAGGTGATGGTGGTGGGGTGGGAGGCAGGCAGAAGGGAATAAGGCAATCCTGGCAGATCTCAAGGAGTTATGAACTTGAAGCAGAATAGATCCGGAGGAAGAAGGAAGAGCCGGAGCCAGAGGCCCCCAGAGTGCTGGGGAGAGTGTGGGCGGAGAGGCAGAGCAGGCCGGGTCCTCGAAGACTTTGGGACGACTTTGGCTCCTAATGGAATGGTGACCCTTTTAGTGAGTTTTGATGGGATGGGTGATGTCCAATTTATGCTTTTGTTTTGGGTTTTCTTGGGAGGAGGTTAATTTATTTATTTTAGTGAAGGTGCTGTAGTTTGAACCCAGGATCTCATGCATGCTAAGCATGCACTGTATCACTGAGCTACACCCACCCCCTCAATGTATGCTTTTAAAGGCTCCCTCTGACTCTGTGTGGATGAGATTGTAGAAAAGCAAAGATGGAAGAAGTAGGCTAATTGGTGTCCAAGAAGGGGTTGAAGGTGGCTCCTAGGAGGGTGGGGAACAGGGAGTATGTGGTTAATGAATTCAGAGTAGCCAGAATTTTCTAACAAGCTGGATTTGCTGTCTGTGTGTGTGTAAGAGAAAGAGAGAGAGAGAACATGGTTCCAACATCTGGACCTGGAAAATGGGATGGATGTCCTCTCCATCCACAGGGGATGGGACAAGATGGGGCTGAGCAGGTGGAAAGGGGCTGGAATCAGCTCAGTTCTTCAATGTCATGATTAAGGAGTCTATTAGATATTGCCACAGAAATGCCTAATAGGTAGAGGAGTCTGGGGTTTTTTTTCTTTCTTTTTAACATTAAAAAATATAATTTAAATGTATTAATTTTATTATGTGAATGGATTTGGAATTTTATTTCATGCCAAGGTATATGTTATAATAGCCAAATGGAAAATATATCCGAAAAGGGGAGAAATGAGGGCTTTCACATAAACTGACTGTCCATAACGTAGGTAAAATTTCAATGAAACAGTCTTCAGTGCAAAAACCTCATCTTGGTGTTACATAAAATTAAATGAAAAAGGACTATGTTGATGTATCATTATTTCATGTTACATAGTAGCCCCAAACAAACACACTGTTTAACTATGAGGCTTGTAGAAATACTATTCACTTTATTGACATAAATACAGAAATGCAGAAAGGTTCTAAGGTAGAATAAGCATCTTAGTGGAAATAATAGAGATCTGAGCATTTCACATGATATGTATGGACTGATTCAAAATTTGGAAAAGTAATTTACACAGTAGAACATATGTATGAATGTGAAAGCAAGATGAATGAAAGAAAAAGAATATGAGTATCAGGGAGAGAGTTCCAAATGGAAAAGGCCATTCAGGGAGTTTTGGACAAATCGAGAAATTGATGGCATGTCAATTTCCAAGTCTGGTTGCTTCCACCAAAAGGATAGCAGTGAGATAGAAGAGAGACCCAGGACCCAACTCCGAGGCACATTCGCAGTAAATATTTGGAAAAAAGTGGAGACGTTGGCAAAAGACCAGCCAGTGGATCGAAAGCAGAGCGATGGGCTGGAGGCCAAGTGAAGCAGGAACACGGGGGAGGAGAAATGGAAGAGCTGGGTCAAATGCTGCCAAAGGGCCACGCATGATGAAGACTAAAAACTGACCACTATATTTAGCAACGTGGGGTCACTGATGGCCTTGACAGAGCAGTTTCCATAGAGCGAGGGATCAGGGGGAAAGCCAGAGTGGGTGCAAAAGGGAATGGCTCAAGAGAATATGCAGACAGTGAGTTTAAACGACTCATTAAAGATTTGCTGCAAAGACATGGGGTGGCAATTGGTGGGGGCCAATTAGAGTCAAGGAGTGCTGTTTGTTTCTTTTAAGAGGATGGACTTTTATATACTGATAGGAGCCAACTAGCAGGAGAACAAAATAGATGAGGTAGTGACAGAGAGGATGGATGTGGGAGTGACAGCCCGGAGAAGATTGTATGGATGGGCCCCCTGGCGACTTTTGGATGATCTGGCTTTCGATGTCACCTGTAATAAGAGGTGGGGCAGCGAGAGTGAGGTCACAGACATCAGAAGGCGAGCGGATGTGCTGGGAGTTGCTGGTGAAAGTTCTCTTCTGTTGGCTTCAGTTTGCTTGGTCAAAGTAGAAAAGTAAACTTACCAGCTGAGGGACGAGAAGGAAGAGTTACTGGAGTCATGAGCAGAAGATACAAAAGAGCCTTCAGGGACAATGGGACAGTGAAAAGAGCAGAGGGAGACGGGGGGAGTGTGCTCCCAGAAAGTTACGTTTTATCTTTGGGGTCCCCAAGTGTTGGATGTGTGATTGCCCTTCCTGCTGTCTACGAAATAAAAATTGAGTATGGTTCAGGGAAAATGCTATTTCATTCTAAGAGGCTGCCTGTTTCTCAGGAACGGTCATCTTAAACTGCAAACACTACAAAAATGTTGAAAAGAAGAACTTGTGTACCCAATGACCCACTATTTTCTATAAATTTGGTTGCTATTTAGTTCCCCTATCAATACCACAGAACTGATACTGCCTAGGATGGAGATACATCGATGCTTAAATGGAAATGAAATCTGTATCTTTTTCCTAAACTCCATGGCTTCCTTAACATCCCATTCCCCTTGGAATTTAGGGGTGTCCGGTATAAGAAATAAGAAACAGTTTGAGAAAATCCCGGCTCAGAATTACACAGCACAACCTCAGCTCAGAAGTATACAGCCATAAAAATGTTTAGAAGCAAAACTCCATAACTACTCTTAAAGAATTTTGCAAACCTGGGCCTGGGCAGATGTTTCCAAACTGGAAAGGTACCCCAATCAGTTGACCGGTACGGGAACCAGAGGCTGGTCAGCCTTTTCTGTAAAAGCCAGAGAGTAAATATTTTCAGTTTTGCAGATCATTTTGTTGTAACCATGCAGGTCTGCAATAAGAAAGCGAAGAGCACTGGGAGACACGAAACAAATGGGCATGCCCACACCCTCCCTTCCACTCAGGGCAGCTTCTCTGTGGTGGGGAGCTTTGCCACAATGACTTGTTTCTTTGTTTCCATTGGTTTCTTTGTTTCCACCTTACTGCTCAAACTCAGAACTTCAAGTGAGCCTGGTCCTTCAGCATCCATGCAGAAAGAAGGCTGAGCGGGGGTGGGGATCCCACCTGACAGAGAAGAGAGATGGCTTGTCACCATGACATGAGACAATCACACCTTCCGGGGTGAAAGGGAACAAAGATAAGGGAGGGGCACAGCAGTGGGACCCCTGGGTCACCTGCCAGGCTTGCTCTCCCTCCACGGCCACCCTGGGGGCCTGGGTGGTGTTGGAACTCAGCTACAGTGATTAGGCTGAGGGGACTCAGGATAAAGGACCCTCCGTCTCCACACCGGGTTCCAAACGCAGCCTCTCTAAGTCTACCCTCTGAATTTCTGGAACTCAGCTGGAAGAATACATGATCAGGCCAGACCCAGAGCCCAAGCCAAACACGACAAGGGTCACGTGGGGTTGTAACCCTGTGCTCAGCGGTCGGGGTCTCCTTGCAAATCTGCAGAAATCCCTGTTCTGCCTCATTCCTGGGAGAAACCCCACATCTCTTCCTGCTCTGTCTGTTCTTCTCTTGAGGCTATTGTCCTGGAGGGATGCAGAGTCCTTGAACCTGGCCCTCCAAACGTACATAAGCAGCCTGTTCAATAAAACAAATTATGCACTTTTTCACATTTGCCAGTTTTTTGATTCCAGAAAGGCTGCGGGACTCTTTCTCACTGTCTCCTGTGCCCCCACCACTTGGTGGTCCTCTCCTCATGGAAACACGATTTCCCACAACTGCACCCTGCCTCCCAGCTTGTCAGAGGGGAGTGACCCACAAAGACACAGGTGTTTGTGAGGATCCTGTCCCCCAGCAGAAAGCCTACTCCTGGAGCCACGGACAGGGATCTGGCCTCCTGAGCCGCTCAGCTCTAATTGAAAGCCTAAACTGGGGACCCCGAACATTGCTGACTGACTTTCTGAGTCACCTGGGCTGGAAGGGCCTGATTTTTCTTTCCAAGAATGGATGTAGCACAGCCTCCATTTTCAGGGCTGACATTCATGACGTATCTAGTTCCCCCAATGCACCCCAGGAAGGAAAGGCCCTTCCATCCCACTGGTTAGAAACCCAGCCCAGGGGAGTTCCGAAACACTGCATTGCTGTCAGGTCCAGCATCCCTGCAGAGTGGCCCCTGCCCCTGAATGAGCCCCTTCCCTGGGCCTTCCCTGCCTCGACATGACCACACCCCAGGTGGTGCTGGGGAAGGCAGGGAGTGCAGTGAGGGGAGGAGGGAAGCAGAGCCCCTTGCTCTGGAGTGAGGAGACCACAGAGAAAGGCACACACCACCCCGACCCTATACCCCAAACTCTTAGCCCCGCCAACACAGGGGCCGCTCTGCGCCCTCTCACCGTTGCTCTCCTGTGAGACTGCACCCAACCCGACATCTGGCACCCAAGCCCTACCTCCCCTCTTATGACAGATCCCGTCTTCTTGGAAACTGCCTAGCAGCGCGTATTCAAGGCCGGCAGCGGGCCTGGCGGATCTGCACTTCAGGTGCCCTACCTGGCCAGCCGTGCGTGCCTGGGCTCAGTCCTCTATCTTGCCCACCGGTAGCCTGGGTCCACGTCCGGTGCAAGCGGAGGCCACGGAGCCCAGGCTGATCCCCACACACGGACAGGTGAGGGTGCCCCCGCCCCGCTGCCCCACTGCCCCGCCCGCTGGTGGCAGCAACGCCCCAGCCTCCGGCCGGCGCCACCTGCAGGTCAGGACTTCCGGGCGGCCCTGCCCTCCCCGGCCCCGCCCAGCTGTCCCATAAGCCTCCCCCCACCCCCGTCCTGGCTGCGCCCTGGCTCCCATTGGCTCCGCAAGTTCTGCCCTCGCACAACTAGACTCGGGAGGAAGCACGACGCAAGCGCTAGGGGAGGGCCCCGCGGAGTTGCCATGGTTACAGGCGCCACGCTCTGCGCGGGCCGGCGTGCGCTTCTGGGGCGGGTAGCGGGCTCCGGAAGTGTGCAGCTGCCCGGGACCATGGCGGTGCTTGCTGCTGGGGATGGCGGCTTGCTCGGCCGGGCGACTAGTTCTGGCCTGGTCAGTCGGCGGCCGACATCCTGTCTGGGGCGGCGTCCCACAGACGGTAAACGTACGTCCGCGCCGTCGGTGGGGCCGGCGGACATGAACCGGGGTGGGATCGGGGTTGGGGCGGTGGCCGGGGAGGGCTGTGGTGCCGGGGAGCGTGTTGGGGCGGGGCGGGGCAGGGCTTGGGCACAGCCTCAAGCTTTCCTCCCCCTCAGGCCCTGGGGCTGGGGCCGCGAGTCTGGGTCGCCCTTGGTGGCCGCGGCCTCCCAGAACCCCCCGGGAAGGGCAGGCGGAGGACCCATCTTAGATGAAACGGGGCCTTACCCGGGTTTTGAAGAGCCCCAGAATCAGATGTTGGAATGGGGTGGCTTATCAGCCTTGTTTATCTGCAGGGAAATTTCAGTTCCATCCAGATGTTGGTTCCTTCAGTCAACCTCAGGAAAAAGACACAAGGGTCAGTGCCGATAAGCAGTTATCTAGGGCTTGACTCAAAATAAACTATGCGGGGTGTAGGGATGGTAGATGGGACCCTCCCTCTTGAAGTTAGCAGTCTTCTGGGATTAGAGGCCCCAGTTGAGGATTACATCCTCATCTGCAGTAATGGAGCTTGTGAGAAACACACAGAGAAGGGAGGGGTGTGGTGGCGGTAACTCATTACAGAATCCAGGACCCTTGCCTGGCTCTTGTGTAGAAGAGTCTCGCCTTGGATAGGGCAACAGTTATCAAAGTGTATCCAAGGCCCCTGAGGTGCAAGACCATTTTCATAGAAACGCCGGGATGTCACCTGCCTTTTGCACACTCTTGCTCTCCCGAGTTCCTGCGGGGTTTTCCAGGGAAAACCTGGCCTGCGATATCACAAAACAGGGAATGCAGAGGCAGGAGAATTCAGCTCTCACCAGTCCAAAAGAGATTTGCAGAAATTAAAATCACTGCTATTCTTCTCACTAATGATTTTTCTTTTGAAAAATAGAATTATATTTTGTTTAAGAGTATTAATGGTAACATACAGTAGATTGTTAATATTTTTAAGTGAATTCATACACTTTCTCTAACTTCTTATTTAACTTCTAACACAGGAAATAGTGATAGATTAAACTCACATAAATAGCAGCCTTTTGGAGTTCTCAGTAATTGTTAAGAGTGTATAGGGTTCTGTAGAACAAGAAGTTTGAGAGCCCCTGGAGAACGGGTGCTCAGATGCTAGTCGGGTGCTTAGTGGTGTTAGACGGATGCCAAGATGTCTTCCGCAACTGCTCCCGGACTTGAAGTAATTGGCCACATGGAGATGGGTGGGCAGTGCCTCCACTTTACAAACCAGAAGCTGCTGAATGTGTCTGGAGTCTAAGCCATGGGCTGTGCAGGGATTCCCGTTGTATCTGTTCTATCTAAGCCGGGATTCCTGTGCAGAGGCCTGGCCCTGAAGACCGGCTCTCCTTTGCTCCCTGCCAGGTACCTTCTGTGTGACTTCAACCCTCCAGAGGGCTTCAACCTCCGTAGGAACGTCTGCATCCACATTGCCTTCCTCCTGAAGACCCTGCTGAAGATGGAGGAGCCGGTACTGGTGCTATTCCCTTGGGGCCACCTCTACCACTGGAAGAGCCCCGATCCCTGGTCCGACTCCTTTGACCTCCCAAGTCTCAACAGAAACATCCCTGACATTGAGTACGAGCAGTTCGTTGCAGGTGAGGTGGTGGTCATTTAACTGGGGCCAGGTGGTCTTTGTTCTGGTTCCGATCTGAACATCGGGCCATCTTACTTTGGGCTTGTCGGTCTGCTTAGGGGCCCTGCTCATGTTTCCTACACTGCAGGTGAATTTGGTTTTTCCATAGTATTTTCGGGAAGTCAATTTGAAGTGTATGAGCTCTATGTCCCCTCCCCTCTGAAAACCCTGGCCTCCTGGTGAGATGCAGCGGTGACAAGGAGGCCACTGCCACAGAGGCCCTTGTCCCAGAAAGAGTCGCTCGCTGTGCAGTCAGGGCTATTCTTACCTGTAAGAAAACACGATGTGTGTGTAGCATGGGCCACGTGCTGGAGAAGATATGTAACTGCCCATCCAGTATAATTTGGTCCTGCTCAAGCTACCCATTTTAAATTTTGTAAGAGGGAAGAGTTCAAGATTTTCTTTGAATAAAGGTATTTAGAGATTATCAATTTTTTTTTAAATTGAAATGTGTTTGATTTACAATGTTTTGTTAGTTTCAGTTATACAGCTGTTTTGTTAGTTTCAGGTATGCAGCATAGTGATTCAGTTGTACATATACATAGTCTATTCTTTTTCAGGTTCTTTTCCATTATAGGTTGCAAGATACTGAATATTCTTCCCTGTGTTCTACAGTGAAACCTTGTCGTTTGTCTGTTTTACATATAGTAATTTGTATCTGTTAATCCCAAACTCCTAAGTTTGTTTTATAAGTCTGTGAGTCTGTTTTTTGTTTTATAGATAAGTCCATTTGTATCATTTTTTTAAAAATTCCACATATAAATGATATCATATGATACTTGTCTTTGTCTAACTTATTTCACTTAGTGAGATAATCTCCAGTTCCATCCATGTTGCTGTAAATGGCCTTATTCCCTTCTTTGTTATGACTGAGTAATATTCTGTTATATCTAAATACCGCATCTTTATCCAGTCATCTGTCAGTGAATGTTTAGGTTGCTTCTATGTCTTGGCCATTGTAAACAGTGCTCCTGTGAAAATTGGGGTGCAGGTATCTTTTGGAATGAAGGTTCCCTCTGGATATATGCCCAGGAGTGGGATTGCTGGATTAGGTGATAAGCCTTTTTTTTTTTTTTTTTTTTTTTTTTTTTGTCTTTTGAGGAATCTCCATACTGTTTTCCACAGTGGCTGCAACAAACTACATTCCCACCAACAATGTAGGAGGGTTTCCTTTTCTCCACAGCCTCTCCGGCATTTATGGTTTGTGGACTTTTGAATGATGGCCATTCTGACTGGTGTGAGATGATAACATTGTAGTTTTGAGTTGCATTTCTCTGATAATTGAACGATATTAAGCATTTTTTATATGCCTATTGGCCATCTGTGTGTCTTCGTTGGAGAATTGCTTGTTTAGTTGTTCTGCCCATTTTTGGATTTGGTTGTTTATTTTTTTCTTATTAAGTTGTATGGACTATTTATATAGTCTAGAAATTAAGCCATGGTCAGTCTCATCTTTTGCAAATATTTTCTCCCATTCCATAGGTTGTCTTTTAGTTTTACTTATGGTTTCTATTGCTGTGCAAAAGTTTATAAGTTTAATTAGGTCTCATTTATTTATTTTGGCTTTTATTTCTGTTGCTTGGGTTGCTTAGATTGCCCTACGAAAACATTGCTGAGATGTATGTCAAATAATGTTTTGCCTATGTTTTCTTGTGAGAAGTTTATAGTGTCGTGTGTAATATTTAAGTCTTTAAGCCATTTTGAGTTTGTTTCTTTTTGGTTTTTTTGCGACTCTAATGTATGCTTTTGATTTGTGGTTACCTTATTCTTCAAATATATCAGCCCATTACTATATCTATTTCCTTTAGACTGATAATCACGTAGGCTCCAACACATCCTAAGAATAACGAAGAAAAAAAAGAAAGAAAAAAATCTACATTTTCTTGCTCCCCTCTCCCATTCCCAACTTTTTTTATTTTGATGTCCTTTTTCATTTTTACATCTTTATGTTTATTCTCTTGCAACTCGTTATTGCATTTCCAACTATGGTTTTCCTGTTTCTATAGCATCCTGCTTCCTTTCTGTTTAGAATAGAACTTTTTAATGTCTCTGTTAGGTTCAATATTGCTGAGTTATCTCCCCTCCCCCTCCCCCCTTCCCCCCAGGCCTCTGAATCCTCAGTCCAGGGAAGCTAAACCATTCTAGCCTTCATCGGTTCTGGGAAAGCAATCTTCAGAGTGGGAAAAGACATTGAAAAATAATATTCTGTGAGTTGCATTCTACCCTTGCCCAGAGATGAGAAACATCTGAAGGTGGAGGAAAACAGTTGGAGGTGGGGAACACAAAGTCTTTTCTCCTTTTGCTACTGAAGAAATGATTGCTTTTGTAATTAGTGATGATGCCCTTTAAATTGGTGAGATCGAGATTCCACAGCTTCAGCGCCTGTGAATAACCAGCTGGGAGAAAGCTCTCTAGGGCCCCTGCAGTGGGAAAGGCAGCCCCTCTGAGCACCTGTTGTTCTGTATTCTTCCTGCCTCCACACGGGTTCCCTAGGCACCGTGCAGGACGATGCAGTTACCCAAGGTGGAGGACGGGGAGACCCCTGCTGTGTGGCGAGCCACAGAAGCCCACACTTGAAGGACAAAATGTAGAGTAGTGGGGCGGTCATAGGAACAGGGGATGGTTGAGACCCAGGATGGTGTCCTGGAGTCCAGCAGCCAAGGCTGGTGGGGCAGATGGGGCCCTGGGGCATGGGCAGTCCTTGAGGGATCTGAAGCAAAGATAGGAACCAAGAGACTGGATTCGTGTGGGGGTACGGCACCCCTTGGAGGCTGCGGGGCAGCTCAGTGGGCCCAGGGGGAGCGGGCACTTCCCCAAAGCTGGGTTGACAGGTCACAACCAACTCACTGGGGACCGAGAGGCACTGAGTCATTTTTAACTTTTTGTCCCTCTTCCTGGAAAAGAAACTGCTGCCTGTTAAATAGCCTGTGTCGTTAGTGAGAATTAAAGACATGAAGCAAGATTGCCTCAAAAGTCATCCATTGTGTAGTTGTTAATAAGGGTCAAATGAAAACTTGAATAGATGAAATGAAGCATTCATCAGAGGATTTGAAACTCCTTTAAAATAAAAATTCTTGCTGCCTTTGTTCTTCATTTCAGGGTTCACTTGGTGATAATAATCATAACCAAAGCAACAGCAAACCCTTACAGAACTCTGTCCTGCTGTTCCAGGAACGCTGTGTTCATGACAACCCAATGAGTTGGCACCACTATGAGTTCCACTTTAAAGGTAAGGACATTCATTAGTCACACGGCTAATAAATGGCAGAGCTGGGACTTGAACCCGAGCTCTCTGGCCCCAGAGACCCCTCTCAGCCCCTTCACTGCAGCTCACCACTTGTCATGCCCGACACAGGCCAGCATTTACGAGCAGCGTGACCTTGGCCAAGGCTGCTTCACTGCTTGGTCTCTGATTCCTCATCTGTAGAATGGGGGTGTGGGCAGTGAACTCTGTGAGCTCAGTGGTCACTTCCTCCAGCTCTGCAATTCTACTGCTTTGAGTTAGTATAGTAAGTATCCGAGCCCCTACATGGCCCACACATGGGCTGGCGCTTTGCTAGGCCCTGGGTTACGGAGCAAAGTAAGATCCGCCTGCTCCTCCGAGGAGCCTGTGTCCCTCCACGGCAAACAGCTGCGAGGCCCAGGCTCCCTCGCTGGCGGTCGGGGGCTGGGCAGGAAAGTCTGATAAGAGAAGATGGAGGCAGAGCCCCTCCGGGAACAGTGGTGGCCACACAGCTCTCAGGAGCGAGAGCCTCTGTCCAGGCTGCTGAGAGGGGGATCCTCATGAGGCCAGTAGTCCCCCCAACCTAAGCCCTCAGGACAAAGATCCAGCCATCCCTGCAGTGTCACCATAGAGCCAGTCCATCCTCATCACTGTGCCTCTGTGCTCCTTTGTCCTGGGGCCTCTCTTCCCCCTACACCCAGAAGACTCTTCTCCCTCTCTTCTCTGAGTGCCCCCTCACTTCACCCGTGGTCCCTGCTTCCTGGGCCACCATCACTGGAGTTGACGCTTTGCACCTTCACAACCCCCGTTTGATCAGGAGCCTGGGTTGGCCTCCTTGTGCTCACTTTCCACCTTCAGATGATTGCTCCTCCCCTCGTGGGAGCACATGGAAAACCCAGATCCTTTCCTAGCAGTGCCTGCCACCCTGGCCTCCCTGCTCATCTGCCTCAGTCAGGAGCACCTGGACCACCAGCTCTGTATTGCCTCGCCTCCTACCATCAAGACGTCAAAGTTCATTCTCCTTCCACCACCCAGTATGGTCATTGTAGGGTCTTCTTCTCTGTCAGCCTGAGCCAGCCACCCCCCATTCACCCTACCCCCGGGCTCATACCCGGGCGTGTCTCCACCCAAGGTCCAGCCTCTCTCCTTTAAGTGCCCACCTCTAGCCGTCCAGCTTCTTCTCCACCAGCCTCCCTGGCCCTCCTTCACCCTCACTGGGGCATCATGTGCTGACTCCTCTGCTTTCCTGCCTGTCCACGTTCCTCTTACTTCCACTTCCCCACCTTCCAGCTCTGCATCCACAGTCAGCACTCTCTTTAGGACAGACAAAACCCCCTTGAGCCTTGACCTTTTCAGTTCCTCACCAGGCCGACTTCCATCTCGGTTCACCCAGCTCTACTTGTTCTGAGCCTGCAGGCAGCAGGCTCTCCCAGCACAGATTTCCAAGACTACAAATCAATGCCCACCATGTTGCCGCTGCCAGGCAATCCTCCAGGATTTCTCTAGTGAGCACATTTCCCCACTTATCACTCAGTGGTGTCAACATTCTCTGCTCTCTGCACACCTCTAAGCTTCCCTCTGTCTCTTCCCTGACTCCCAGCAGATGGCCTTGCCTCCTGCTTCAGAGAGAATGACATGTCACTGGAAAGGAACTCGCTCACCTGCAGCAAACCTGCTCACCTCACCTTTTATCTGTCCCTCTCCCACCTGGACTCTAGCTGTAGTTGTTCTTAATTCAGTGAGTTTAGTTGACATATATATACACAGTTAAAAGCATAGCACACTATCGGCTACCTTCTAGGGGTTACTTTTTCAATTTAACATGGAGTGTGTGATTCATCCACTTCATTGCATGTACCTGCAGTTCATTTGTTTTAACTGATCTTAAATGTTGTGTGTGTGAAAGTAACACAAGGCAAGGGTAAGCCAGGATTCAGGATGCTGGTTACTTCCTGTGAGAAAAGGCCAAGAGCAGGATAGGGAAAGAGGACACAGTATGTCACTGTCAATATTCCTGTTATGATGCTGGGTGATAGGTTCATAACTGTGTCTTATAATATTAATTTTAATACATAAATACCTCTGACAGGCACCTAAGATGAGAATGTGTCATGAACCAAGACATACAATGGGTAATATTACATCATTATTGTTATGTAATCTTGTTATATTATATATTAATCATAATCTTACATTATTTGTTATGGGTTATATATTATATAGATGCATGAATTATATATTATGTGTATAAACACCTACATATATATTATATACTATCTGCTAATAAATAAACAGAAGATAATATGCTAGTATATCTTCTATTATGTATTATTTAATAAATAATAACATACTCTATCCTGTTATATGACATGGAACATAATCTTTAATAAAATAAGAAATCTATCAATATATATTGGTAATTAATAAAATTAAAAAAAACAGCCCGCAGCTTTTAACGCCGACACCGCTCCAGCTGTCACTGTGATTTCTCTTCCCTTTCATGGCCGAGGCCCTCACCGTGCTGTCCGTTCCCCCTTTCATCTCCTTATCCTGAACCTTCCTCCTCCTCCCATCCCATGCTGCCTTCTGCCCCGTGGCCCCTCTAGTCACCAGCGGCCTCTGGGGCACTGACCTGTGGGCACGGTCTCAGGCCCCAGCTCACCTGCCTGTCCGCCGCCTCTGCCACCGCTGGTGGGGGCGGGGCGGGGGTCAGAGTGCACCCCTTGTCCTGGAAGAGAACACAGCACAGACTGTGACCAGCAGCAGGTGTGGCCCGGAACTGCAGGACTTGGGGGAGAGCCAGACTGTCTGCATCCAGACCTGGGGCACTTGGAGTGTGAAGAAGCCCCGTCCTCACTGCCCCTGAAGGAAAACACCCTCAGGTGAGTTAAAGTGCTTATGACCTAGGTCTGTTGGCTGGAAAGGACAAACGGGCCCCTAAGGGGAGGGTAGTTGATGTTCCAGGCCCCACCAAAGCCCTAAGGGCTGGCGGGGAACCAGGCTGGATGCTCCACTGGACCCAGTGCCCCCTCGGGGGTGGGGCCTTCGGGAACAAGCAGAAAGCCCTCTGTCTCTGGGGGGGAACGGGGCAGTGTGGGAGCATCCCTGCAGCGAGTCAAGTGAAGTCAGGGCCTGTGGGATCCATTTGTATGGCCACATCGAGCCTCAGCAGAAGCCACAGCAGGAGTGGATTCCTGTCTCTCCAGCTGTCATCCTCGTGTCTGAGTGCCAGGCTTCAGACCCGATCCCCTGGGGCGCTAGGACAGTTATAGACAGAGGCGGCTCGGGGAGGCCTCAAGAGGGTGGTACTGGCCTTCCTGCCAACACGATTACATGAAGATCAAACAGTCCATCGATGGGAAGAAAATAAGAACCATGGTCACCTCTGGACCCCAAGCTTAGACGTGGTGCATGGGGGACATTTATCGACAATTCAGCGAGGTTCTGGCCAGAGCTAGAGGCCAGGGCAGCAAGCCGGGAGTGACACTGGGGAGCATCATTGTGCAGAGGCTGGACTGGGTGTCTGCAGGCTCCTCCCAGGAGAAGCCTCAGAGTTTGGGAGGTGGCTAACATGGTTCCTTCATGTCACCAGCAAGTGGTGCCACCTGTGGAAAATCAGCTGTGATCCTGAGATGGGTCAGCCCTGGGTGATGTGATAAAGGCTCCTACAAGAGGGGGCGCCAGATGGACAGTGAACCAACCAACAGGCTGATGAGATTCCCACCTGTGTTTATCGTGCTTTCGTAGCCAAGAATGAGGAGAGAGTTGAATGGCTCACCATGAATATTTTAACAACTTTAGAGAGTTCCATGTCTCACTGCATTTAAGTGTCACCTGGAAGAATTCAAGCAGTGTCTAGACCCAGAGGAGGCAAACGGCCTCTCGGTTCCTCTTCAACCTGGCAAACCCAGCAGCCCTCTATGGCCAGACCTTGGCAAGTGCCTTCCCTTGTTATAACAAAACCCTTCCCCCGCACGCCTGTGGTAAGCTTTTGTTTTATTTAATTAATGGGAATGAAGGTACCTTACAGCCTCCACAGACTTTTCCTTAGGGCTTCTCTCCTTAGACCCGGGCCCCCCGCTGCCCTGGGTCCTGCACTGCAGAAGGTTCCCCTGGCCCTGACACTTCCTCTGGCCACGCCCTCCATCGGGTGGAGTCAGCAAGGCCAAGGGGACATGGTCATTGGCTCCATCCCATGCTCTAGAAACCCAGGACGCCGAATGCCCTGCCTCAGCAGCCCCTGACCCATTTCTAGTGCCTGCACCGGCTCTCCCCGGAGTTCAGATTCCCAGGACTCACAGAGAGGCCAAAGGGCAGCTGTTTGCATGGAGGTTATAGGCAGAGCCCGGACGTGAAATCTGAGTGTCCCCCTGTGCACATCCAAGGCCACTTATGGCAAGGGATGGACCCAGCATTGGGAAGAAAAGGGTCAGGCTAGTGATCAGAGTCTGGGAATCAGCTCTCCCCACACACTCACTTTCTTTGCAGGACTCCCCTGAGTCTGGTTGTTCTAATTTTGAACCTGGCCTTCCCCCTTATAATGAATGTATATTTGTAAAGGCAGGACTTTAGAACCTACTGCACTTAAAATGTTTAGATATATAGAATGTGAGCTCCCAGGTATGCTCTGGCCCTGCACTTCCAAGGGTCCAGAGCATTTATGTTGGCTCTACTGAGACTGTAAGTGGCAAAGACCATCTCCAGAGAGGAGGGGCTCCTGCTTCACAGTCCGAAGTCAGGATCTTCTGAGCGGATAAAACAATGGACACTGAGACCCTCAATTGTAAATTGATTTAGAATAACGCCAAAGGTGTGTATGACGTGTGTGTGCGCACGCACGCACCTGGGGAATTGTGTGGTACATGACTGTGAGTGTGTGTGTGGCTGTGCGCGCACGCGCCTGGGGATGTGTGTGGTTGTGTGTATGCTATGTGTGTGTGTGGTACATGAGTCCATGTACGTGTGTGTGTAGGGAATGTATGTGGGCCAGAGTCAGTGCGTCTGCACGTGTGTTTGTGTGTATGTGCATGCATTAGTATTAACAGTAGAAGCTGTCCTTTAGAATTATGAAGTAGTAAAATTTGTATGATGTCTTTTGCTGTATAATTCAAAATTAAAAAAATCTTCAGTCACTAGAAATTTATTCCCCCCCGATTCTGACTTTATTTTTCCATATTGATATGTCTTCATTTTACTGATGAAGAAACTTAGCTTAGAGATGTTAACTGACTCAACCAAGGACATGGAGCTCGCGCACCCAGGGCCAGGACGCAGTCCAAGCCACGCTGCTCCAGAGGCCTGGAGCCCTACTCAAGATCACGCGTTGCCTCTTGGCGGGGGAACAGATTCTGATGGGCTGTGGCCAGCGTGCAGGCTGCCCAAACTGGGGACACGGGAAGCCGGGAAGAGAGTACCAGACAGCAGAGAAGAGTGAAGCCCTGCTCAGAAATTAGATAGGTTCCTAGGTCTTGGATGAGTAAGGAGGCTCACTGCTCATCCTTGATCCCTTTGCTGGTGGCCAAAAGGGACCAAGGTCCACGAGAGCACTTCTGGGAGCTGCCTGCCAAAACCTGCAAAAGGACTGCTCAGGACTGGCTCTGCAGTAGGAGCAGAGGAAGGAAATGTCACCTCTTGGTGGACATTATTGGTGATGGCAGTAGGAGGCCTAGCAGCCTCGGTATAGTGGTGGCAGGACAGGGTCCTAGTGGATGATCGTTTTCACCTCTCTTAAAAATCATTGCTTCATATATTGTATCCATTTTGTGGTTTATTTTAGGGTGGTAAATATGGTCTCTGTTACTCCATATTAGCTGGATTGATTAATTTTTTTATTGTTAATTTTCTCTTCAATGATTTGGAAGCTATATTGCCTTTTAATGAAAATTCTCTCTAAATTTTTATAAATCATCTCTAAGTTCATAACTTTATATGTAATTGGACCAGTATTCCTATAACACTATCAAAACTGAAATAACCTATTAGATCCTGTTCCTCAATAATGATAAATTTAGCATATTTTACCTCTCTGCTCTTCCAGATTGTGTGTGTGCGCGTTTGTGTGTGTGTGTGTGTGTGTGTGTGTGTATGTGTCCTCCAGTTACTATGTTTAGACAGTTGCTTCCAGTTTGTTATATTAACAATGAAATATAGCTATAAACTTCCTGGATTTCATTGCTCACTACCACTATTTAATACCATGTCTTTCCCACTTTTGAGTTATTTACTTATCGGGATTTTCAAATCAACTGGACACATGATTGGCTAAGTTTTTTCGAGAAGTGGACTTGGAACACTTTCATGTCTATATGAAGCTTTATGTTCTCCTCCTCAACAACTCTCAGGGTGTTGTTGATGGCCCAAGCCTTGTTTTAAAATATGGCATTGTTTTTCATCACCAAAAAAACAAAAAAGTTTTCTTGATTTAAATTGCTGTCTTTTTATGACTGGCTAGTCTTTTCTGGTGGATAGAGATTTACTTAACCTTCCCCCTTCTTTTCGCCATAACTCGGATTCACTGAGATGCATGTTTTTACCATTTCTCAGATGGGCTTCCGCTTTGACTTCCACTTTAAACCATCACCCCACTCTTTTTCTCCATGCTTATTCCTGAAAAAGTGAGCTCTCTATCGGCTTAAAGGTGGTTCCCGTCAGAGATGTGTGGCTCCCTGTCCAAAGGTCCAAATGAAGAGAAAAAGAAAGATTCCTGTTTCTGGTGGTTACATTTTGTCAGCTTAGAGATCTAGTTATCCGTGTGGCTGTGGTGGAATCTGCAATATCTTGGCTCAGAGTTTCCTTTTTCTGGCTTACTAGGGGAGCCGCAATAGCTGGGGTCACGGCGCTGTGGCCGTTGTCAGGATCCCGGGACTGAGGCAGCCCCTCTCCCCCCTTGTTATTTTGATCTTGCAAACTGGGCCCCAGCTATGCGAACCCTGCATCTGGCGGCCAGGATCGCCCCCCACGTGACGTGTCCCCAGTTCCTCGGCGTCCCTCACTGCTATCAGCTAGCTCCAGTAAGGGTGCGAGCTGGCTTCCACTGCGGTCTTTCCTCCTTCCTCTCCAGGCAGGCCGTCCTTTCCCACTAGATGTCCCTATACTTTCTCTCCTGTGCTACATAAGCTGAAGGAATTCCTCAGGGTTTCCAGCAGGTACATGGCGCTCTTCTATGTTTGGACCCCTTCAGTGCTTGTAGTGGAAATTTAGGAGGTGGAAAGGAAGAGCTTGGGGGTTCTCCGTATCTAGGGGCTCCCTATCCAGCAGATTCAACTAACTGTGGTTTGAAAATATTCGTGAAAAAACAGTTTCAAAAAGCAACACTTGAATTTGCCATCATTGACAACTACTTACATAGCATTCATGTTGTATTAGATACAGTGAGTAATCCAGAGATGATTTGAAGATATAGATAAAGTACATGGGAGGGTGCACATAAGTTCCATGCAAGTCCTATGCCATTTTATACAAGAGGCGTCAGCATCCATGGATGTTGACTTCAGGGGGGAGTCCTGGAACCAGTGCCCCATGGTTACCAAGGGATGACTAGAAGTCCAGGCTCCTTATCCCAGCCTGTCAGGTCCCCATGTGGTCTGAAACCTACCTGTACCACACTTCCCTTGTCACTCTCCTCCAGCCCTGGCAGACTGTCCTTTGATTTTTGAACAGGCCACACTCACTGTGCTTCATATCTGGCCCCTAGAAATACCCGTTACTTTCTGAGCATGGCTCTGCTTTCACAAAAAGGGCTGCATTGTCACTAGAGAAGACACTGTGGAATTTCCTTTAAAAACTGAAAATAGACTTAACTCATGATCCAGCCTTCCCACTCCCGGGCATATGTCAGAAGAAAACTCTAATTCAAAAAGTCACATGCACCTCAATGCTCACAGCAGCACTATTTATAATAGCCAGGACATGGCAAAAACGCAAATGTCCGTCGACAGCTGACTAGATAAAGATGTAGTAGTATATTTATACAAAGGAATACTACTCAACCATTAAGAAGAACAAAATAATGTCATTTGCAGCAACATAGATGGATGTAGAGATAGTCATTCTAAGTGAAGTAAGCCAGAAAAAGAGAAGAATGCCATATAATATCACTTATATGTGGAATCTAAAAAAAGACACAAGTGAACTTAACTACAAAAGTGAAACAGACCCACAGACATAGAGAAACAAACTTACGGTTACCAGGGAGAGAAGGGGATGGCAAGGGATAAATATGGTAATTGGAAAAGTGTCCCTCTTGGAGAGTTATGGAAATGTTAGCTATCTTGATTGTGATGATGGTTTTCTGGGTGTAGACATCTATCAAATTCATCAAATAGTACATGTGAAATATGTGTAATTTACTATACAGGAATCGTACCACAATAAATATGCCTGTAAAAAAAAAAAAACAAGAAAATATTGGCGGCATTGTGTCCTACGTTTTTATGTGTCTTTAGTGAGTGGGTCTTCAATTTTCCGGTCTGCCATATTTTCTGAACCAGAAGTGCCCTCCTTCCCTTTTCTTTGATAAACTGTCAGTGGGTGGCATTTATTCCCGTGGCTTCAACTGCTCTCTGTCCACTGATTAACTGTCAAATCTTTTCCAGCAAGGACATTTCATTTCAGTCCCAGAAATATACTTATAATTGACAAGTAGACATGCCATTGTTTGAAGAAGTAAACCTAGTTCTGAGCGAGTGTAAATTCAAACACACAGAGCTTGAGATTTTTATGGGCTAATCAAGTGGGAATGTCTACTTGTCAATTATAAGTGTATTTCTGGGACTGAAATGAAATGTCCTTGCTGGAAAAGATTTGACAGTTAATCAGTGGACAGAGAGCAGTTGAAGCCACGGGAATAAATGCCACCCACTGACAGTTTATCAAAGAAAAGGGAAGGAGGGCACTTCTGGTTCAGAAAATATGGCAGACCGGAAAATTGAAGACCCACTCACTAAAGACACATAAAAACGTAGGACACAATGCCGCCAATATTTTCTTGTTTTTTTTTTTTTACAGGCATATTTATTGTGGTACGATTCCTGTATAGTAAATTACACATATTTCACATGTACTATTTGATGAATTTGATAGATGTCTACACCCAGAAAACCATCATCACAATCAAGATAGCTAACATTTCCATAACTCTCCAAGAGGGACACTTTTCCAATTACCATATTTATCCCTTGCCATCCCCTTCTCTCCCTGGTAACCGTAAGTTTGTTTCTCTATGTCTGTGGGTCTGTTTCACTTTTGTAGTTAAGTTCACTTGTGTCTTTTTTTAGATTCCACATATAAGTGATATTATATGGCATTCTTCTCTTTTTCTGGCTTACTTCACTTAGAATGACTATCTCTACATCCATCTATGTTGCTGCAAATGACATTATTTTGTTCTTCTTAATGGTTGAGTAGTATTCCTTTGTATAAATATACTACTACATCTTTATCTAGTCAGCTGTCGACGGACATTTGCGTTTTTGCCATGTCCTGGCTATTATAAATAGTGCTGCTGTGAGCATTGAGGTGCATGTGACTTTTTGAATTAGAGTTTTCTTCTGACATATGCCCGGGAGTGGGAAGGCTGGATCATGAGTTAAGTCTATTTTCAGTTTTTAAAGGAAATTCCACAGTGTCTTCTCTAGTGACAATGCAGCCCTTTTTGTGAAAGCAGAGCCATGCTCAGAAAGTAACGGGTATTTCTAGGGGCCAGATATGAAGCACAGTGAGTGTGGCCTGTTCAAAAATCAAAGGACAGTCTGCCAGGGCTGGAGGAGAGTGACAAGGGAAGTGTGGTACAGGTAGGTTTCAGACCACATGGGGACCTGACAGGCTGGGATAAGGAGCCTGGACTTCTAGTCATCCCTTGGTAACCATGGGGCACTGGTTCCAGGACTCCCCCCTGAAGTCAACATCCATGGATGCTGACGCCTCTTGTATAAAATGGCATAGGACTTGCATGGAACTTATGTGCACCCTCCCATGTACTTTATCTATATCTTCAAATCATCTCTGGATTACTCACTGTATCTAATACAACATGAATGCTATGTAAGTAGTTGTCAATGATGGCAAATTCAAGTGTTGCTTTTTGAAACTGTTTTTTCACGAATATTTTCAAACCACAGTTAGTTGAATCTGCTGGATAGGGAGCCCCTAGATACGGAGAACCCCCAAGCTCTTCCTTTCCACCTCCTAAATTTCCACTACAAGCACTGAAGGGGTCCAAACATAGAAGAGCGCCATGTACCTGCTGGAAACCCTGAGGAATTCCTTCAGCTTATGTAGCACAGGAGAGAAAGTATAGGGACATCTAGTGGGAAAGGACGGCCTGCCTGGAGAGGAAGGAGGAAAGACCGCAGTGGAAGCCAGCTCGCACCCTTACTGGAGCTAGCTGATAGCAGTGAGGGACGCCGAGGAACTGGGGACACGTCACGTGGGGGGCGATCCTGGCCGCCAGATGCAGGGTTCGCATAGCTGGGGCCCAGTTTGCAAGATCAAAATAACAAGGGGGGAGAGGGGCTGCCTCAGTCCCGGGATCCTGACAACGGCCACAGCGCCGTGACCCCAGCTATTGCGGCTCCCCTAGTAAGCCAGAAAAAGGAAACTCTGAGCCAAGATATTGCAGATTCCACCACAGCCACACGGATAACTAGATCTCTAAGCTGACAAAATGTAACCACCAGAAACAGGAATCTTTCTTTTTCTCTTCATTTGGACCTTTGGACAGGGAGCCACACATCTCTGACGGGAACCACCTTTAAGCCGATAGAGAGCTCACTTTTTCAGGAATAAGCATGGAGAAAAAGAGTGGGGTGATGGTTTAAAGTGGAAGTCAAAGCGGAAGCCCATCTGAGAAATGGTAAAAACATGCATCTCAGTGAATCCGAGTTATGGCGAAAAGAAGGGGGAAGGTTAAGTAAATCTCTATCCACCAGAAAAGACTAGCCAGTCATAAAAAGACAGCAATTTAAATCAAGAAAACTTTTTTGTTTTTTTGGTGATGAAAAACAATGCCATATTTTAAAACAAGGCTTGGGCCATCAACAACACCCTGAGAGTTGTTGAGGAGGAGAACATAAAGCTTCATATAGACATGAAAGTGTTCCAAGTCCACTTCTCGAAAAAACTTAGCCAATCATGTGTCCAGTTGATTTGAAAATCCCGATAAGTAAATAACTCAAAAGTGGGAAAGACATGGTATTAAATAGTGGTAGTGAGCAATGAAATCCAGGAAGTTTATAGCTATATTTCATTGTTAATATAACAAACTGGAAGCAACTGTCTAAACATAGTAACTGGAGGACACATACACACACACACACACACACACACACACAAACGCGCACACACACAATCTGGAAGAGCAGAGAGGTAAAATATGCTAAATTTATCATTATTGAGGAACAGGATCTAATAGGTTATTTCAGTTTTGATAGTGTTATAGGAATACTGGTCCAATTACATATAAAGTTATGAACTTAGAGATGATTTATAAAAATTTAGAGAGAATTTTCATTAAAAGGCAATATAGCTTCCAAATCATTGAAGAGAAAATTAACAATAAAAAAATTAATCAATCCAGCTAATATGGAGTAACAGAGACCATATTTACCACCCTAAAATAAACCACAAAATGGATACAATATATGAAGCAATGATTTTTAAGAGAGGTGAAAACGATCATCCACTAGGACCCTGTCCTGCCACCACTATACCGAGGCTGCTAGGCCTCCTACTGCCATCACCAATAATGTCCACCAAGAGGTGACATTTCCTTCCTCTGCTCCTACTGCAGAGCCAGTCCTGAGCAGTCCTTTTGCAGGTTTTGGCAGGCAGCTCCCAGAAGTGCTCTCGTGGACCTTGGTCCCTTTTGGCCACCAGCAAAGGGATCAAGGATGAGCAGTGAGCCTCCTTACTCATCCAAGACCTAGGAACCTATCTAATTTCTGAGCAGGGCTTCACTCTTCTCTGCTGTCTGGTACTCTCTTCCCGGCTTCCCGTGTCCCCAGTTTGGGCAGCCTGCACGCTGGCCACAGCCCATCAGAATCTGTTCCCCCGCCAAGAGGCAACGCGTGATCTTGAGTAGGGCTCCAGGCCTCTGGAGCAGCGTGGCTTGGACTGCGTCCTGGCCCTGGGTGCGCGAGCTCCATGTCCTTGGTTGAGTCAGTTAACATCTCTAAGCTAAGTTTCTTCATCAGTAAAATGAAGACATATCAATATGGAAAAATAAAGTCAGAATCGGGGGGGAATAAATTTCTAGTGACTGAAGATTTTTTTAATTTTGAATTATACAGCAAAAGACATCATACAAATTTTACTACTTCATAATTCTAAAGGACAGCTTCTACTGTTAATACTAATGCATGCACATACACACAAACACACGTGCAGACGCACTGACTCTGGCCCACATACATTCCCTACACACACACGTACATGGACTCATGTACCACACACACACATAGCATACACACAACCACACACATCCCCAGGCGCGTGCGCGCACAGCCACACACACACTCACAGTCATGTACCACACAATTCCCCAGGTGCGTGCGTGCGCACACACACGTCATACACACCTTTGGCGTTATTCTAAATCAATTTACAATTGAGGGTCTCAGTGTCCATTGTTTTATCCGCTCAGAAGATCCTGACTTCGGACTGTGAAGCAGGAGCCCCTCCTCTCTGGAGATGGTCTTTGCCACTTACAGTCTCAGTAGAGCCAACATAAATGCTCTGGACCCTTGGAAGTGCAGGGCCAGAGCATACCTGGGAGCTCACATTCTATATATCTAAACATTTTAAGTGCAGTAGGTTCTAAAGTCCTGCCTTTACAAATATACATTCATTATAAGGGGGAAGGCCAGGTTCAAAATTAGAACAACCAGACTCAGGGGAGTCCTGCAAAGAAAGTGAGTGTGTGGGGAGAGCTGATTCCCAGACTCTGATCACTAGCCTGACCCTTTTCTTCCCAATGCTGGGTCCATCCCTTGCCATAAGTGGCCTTGGATGTGCACAGGGGGACACTCAGATTTCACGTCCGGGCTCTGCCTATAACCTCCATGCAAACAGCTGCCCTTTGGCCTCTCTGTGAGTCCTGGGAATCTGAACTCCGGGGAGAGCCGGTGCAGGCACTAGAAATGGGTCAGGGGCTGCTGAGGCAGGGCATTCGGCGTCCTGGGTTTCTAGAGCATGGGATGGAGCCAATGACCATGTCCCCTTGGCCTTGCTGACTCCACCCGATGGAGGGCGTGGCCAGAGGAAGTGTCAGGGCCAGGGGAACCTTCTGCAGTGCAGGACCCAGGGCAGCGGGGGGCCCGGGTCTAAGGAGAGAAGCCCTAAGGAAAAGTCTGTGGAGGCTGTAAGGTACCTTCATTCCCATTAATTAAATAAAACAAAAGCTTACCACAGGCGTGCGGGGGAAGGGTTTTGTTATAACAAGGGAAGGCACTTGCCAAGGTCTGGCCATAGAGGGCTGCTGGGTTTGCCAGGTTGAAGAGGAACCGAGAGGCCGTTTGCCTCCTCTGGGTCTAGACACTGCTTGAATTCTTCCAGGTGACACTTAAATGCAGTGAGACATGGAACTCTCTAAAGTTGTTAAAATATTCATGGTGAGCCATTCAACTCTCTCCTCATTCTTGGCTACGAAAGCACGATAAACACAGGTGGGAATCTCATCAGCCTGTTGGTTGGTTCACTGTCCATCTGGCGCCCCCTCTTGTAGGAGCCTTTATCACATCACCCAGGGCTGACCCATCTCAGGATCACAGCTGATTTTCCACAGGTGGCACCACTTGCTGGTGACATGAAGGAACCATGTTAGCCACCTCCCAAACTCTGAGGCTTCTCCTGGGAGGAGCCTGCAGACACCCAGTCCAGCCTCTGCACAATGATGCTCCCCAGTGTCACTCCCGGCTTGCTGCCCTGGCCTCTAGCTCTGGCCAGAACCTCGCTGAATTGTCGATAAATGTCCCCCATGCACCACGTCTAAGCTTGGGGTCCAGAGGTGACCATGGTTCTTATTTTCTTCCCATCGATGGACTGTTTGATCTTCATGTAATCGTGTTGGCAGGAAGGCCAGTACCACCCTCTTGAGGCCTCCCCGAGCCGCCTCTGTCTATAACTGTCCTAGCGCCCCAGGGGATCGGGTCTGAAGCCTGGCACTCAGACACGAGGATGACAGCTGGAGAGACAGGAATCCACTCCTGCTGTGGCTTCTGCTGAGGCTCGATGTGGCCATACAAATGGATCCCACAGGCCCTGACTTCACTTGACTCGCTGCAGGGATGCTCCCACACTGCCCCGTTCCCCCCCAGAGACAGAGGGCTTTCTGCTTGTTCCCGAAGGCCCCACCCCCGAGGGGGCACTGGGTCCAGTGGAGCATCCAGCCTGGTTCCCCGCCAGCCCTTAGGGCTTTGGTGGGGCCTGGAACATCAACTACCCTCCCCTTAGGGGCCCGTTTGTCCTTTCCAGCCAACAGACCTAGGTCATAAGCACTTTAACTCACCTGAGGGTGTTTTCCTCACTTCAGGGGCAGTGAGGACGGGGCTTCTTCACACTCCAAGTGCCCCAGGTCTGGATGCAGACAGTCTGGCTCTCCCCCAAGTCCTGCAGTTCCGGGCCACACCTGCTGCTGGTCACAGTCTGTGCTGTGTTCTCTTCCAGGACAAGGGGTGCACTCTGACCCCCGCCCCGCCCCCACCAGCGGTGGCAGAGGCGGCGGACAGGCAGGTGAGCTGGGGCCTGAGACCGTGCCCACAGGTCAGTGCCCCAGAGGCCGCTGGTGACTAGAGGGGCCACGGGGCAGAAGGCAGCATGGGATGGGAGGAGGAGGAAGGTTCAGGATAAGGAGATGAAAGGGGGAACGGACAGCACGGTGAGGGCCTCGGCCATGAAAGGGAAGAGAAATCACAGTGACAGCTGGAGCGGTGTCGGCGTTAAAAGCTGCGGGCTGTTTTTTTTAATTTTATTAATTACCAATATATATTGATAGATTTCTTATTTTATTAAAGATTATGTTCCATGTCATATAACAGGATAGAGTATGTTATTATTTATTAAATAATACATAATAGAAGATATACTAGCATATTATCTTCTGTTTATTTATTAGCAGATAGTATATAATATATATGTAGGTGTTTATACACATAATATATAATTCATGCATCTATATAATATATAACCCATAACAAATAATGTAAGATTATGATTAATATATAATATAACAAGATTACATAACAATAATGATGTAATATTACCCATTGTATGTCTTGGTTCATGACACATTCTCATCTTAGGTGCCTGTCAGAGGTATTTATGTATTAAAATTAATATTATAAGACACAGTTATGAACCTATCACCCAGCATCATAACAGGAATATTGACAGTGACATACTGTGTCCTCTTTCCCTATCCTGCTCTTGGCCTTTTCTCACAGGAAGTAACCAGCATCCTGAATCCTGGCTTACCCTTGCCTTGTGTTACTTTCACACACACAACATTTAAGATCAGTTAAAACAAATGAACTGCAGGTACATGCAATGAAGTGGATGAATCACACACTCCATGTTAAATTGAAAAAGTAACCCCTAGAAGGTAGCCGATAGTGTGCTATGCTTTTAACTGTGTATATATATGTCAACTAAACTCACTGAATTAAGAACAACTACAGCTAGAGTCCAGGTGGGAGAGGGACAGATAAAAGGTGAGGTGAGCAGGTTTGCTGCAGGTGAGCGAGTTCCTTTCCAGTGACATGTCATTCTCTCTGAAGCAGGAGGCAAGGCCATCTGCTGGGAGTCAGGGAAGAGACAGAGGGAAGCTTAGAGGTGTGCAGAGAGCAGAGAATGTTGACACCACTGAGTGATAAGTGGGGAAATGTGCTCACTAGAGAAATCCTGGAGGATTGCCTGGCAGCGGCAACATGGTGGGCATTGATTTGTAGTCTTGGAAATCTGTGCTGGGAGAGCCTGCTGCCTGCAGGCTCAGAACAAGTAGAGCTGGGTGAACCGAGATGGAAGTCGGCCTGGTGAGGAACTGAAAAGGTCAAGGCTCAAGGGGGTTTTGTCTGTCCTAAAGAGAGTGCTGACTGTGGATGCAGAGCTGGAAGGTGGGGAAGTGGAAGTAAGAGGAACGTGGACAGGCAGGAAAGCAGAGGAGTCAGCACATGATGCCCCAGTGAGGGTGAAGGAGGGCCAGGGAGGCTGGTGGAGAAGAAGCTGGACGGCTAGAGGTGGGCACTTAAAGGAGAGAGGCTGGACCTTGGGTGGAGACACGCCCGGGTATGAGCCCGGGGGTAGGGTGAATGGGGGGTGGCTGGCTCAGGCTGACAGAGAAGAAGACCCTACAATGACCATACTGGGTGGTGGAAGGAGAATGAACTTTGACGTCTTGATGGTAGGAGGCGAGGCAATACAGAGCTGGTGGTCCAGGTGCTCCTGACTGAGGCAGATGAGCAGGGAGGCCAGGGTGGCAGGCACTGCTAGGAAAGGATCTGGGTTTTCCATGTGCTCCCACGAGGGGAGGAGCAATCATCTGAAGGTGGAAAGTGAGCACAAGGAGGCCAACCCAGGCTCCTGATCAAACGGGGGTTGTGAAGGTGCAAAGCGTCAACTCCAGTGATGGTGGCCCAGGAAGCAGGGACCACGGGTGAAGTGAGGGGGCACTCAGAGAAGAGAGGGAGAAGAGTCTTCTGGGTGTAGGGGGAAGAGAGGCCCCAGGACAAAGGAGCACAGAGGCACAGTGATGAGGATGGACTGGCTCTATGGTGACACTGCAGGGATGGCTGGATCTTTGTCCTGAGGGCTTAGGTTGGGGGGACTACTGGCCTCATGAGGATCCCCCTCTCAGCAGCCTGGACAGAGGCTCTCGCTCCTGAGAGCTGTGTGGCCACCACTGTTCCCGGAGGGGCTCTGCCTCCATCTTCTCTTATCAGACTTTCCTGCCCAGCCCCCGACCGCCAGCGAGGGAGCCTGGGCCTCGCAGCTGTTTGCCGTGGAGGGACACAGGCTCCTCGGAGGAGCAGGCGGATCTTACTTTGCTCCGTAACCCAGGGCCTAGCAAAGCGCCAGCCCATGTGTGGGCCATGTAGGGGCTCGGATACTTACTATACTAACTCAAAGCAGTAGAATTGCAGAGCTGGAGGAAGTGACCACTGAGCTCACAGAGTTCACTGCCCACACCCCCATTCTACAGATGAGGAATCAGAGACCAAGCAGTGAAGCAGCCTTGGCCAAGGTCACGCTGCTCGTAAATGCTGGCCTGTGTCGGGCATGACAAGTGGTGAGCTGCAGTGAAGGGGCTGAGAGGGGTCTCTGGGGCCAGAGAGCTCGGGTTCAAGTCCCAGCTCTGCCATTTATTAGCCGTGTGACTAATGAATGTCCTTACCTTTAAAGTGGAACTCATAGTGGTGCCAACTCATTGGGTTGTCATGAACACAGCGTTCCTGGAACAGCAGGACAGAGTTCTGTAAGGGTTTGCTGTTGCTTTGGTTATGATTATTATCACCAAGTGAACCCTGAAATGAAGAACAAAGGCAGCAAGAATTTTTATTTTAAAGGAGTTTCAAATCCTCTGATGAATGCTTCATTTCATCTATTCAAGTTTTCATTTGACCCTTATTAACAACTACACAATGGATGACTTTTGAGGCAATCTTGCTTCATGTCTTTAATTCTCACTAACGACACAGGCTATTTAACAGGCAGCAGTTTCTTTTCCAGGAAGAGGGACAAAAAGTTAAAAATGACTCAGTGCCTCTCGGTCCCCAGTGAGTTGGTTGTGACCTGTCAACCCAGCTTTGGGGAAGTGCCCGCTCCCCCTGGGCCCACTGAGCTGCCCCGCAGCCTCCAAGGGGTGCCGTACCCCCACACGAATCCAGTCTCTTGGTTCCTATCTTTGCTTCAGATCCCTCAAGGACTGCCCATGCCCCAGGGCCCCATCTGCCCCACCAGCCTTGGCTGCTGGACTCCAGGACACCATCCTGGGTCTCAACCATCCCCTGTTCCTATGACCGCCCCACTACTCTACATTTTGTCCTTCAAGTGTGGGCTTCTGTGGCTCGCCACACAGCAGGGGTCTCCCCGTCCTCCACCTTGGGTAACTGCATCGTCCTGCACGGTGCCTAGGGAACCCGTGTGGAGGCAGGAAGAATACAGAACAACAGGTGCTCAGAGGGGCTGCCTTTCCCACTGCAGGGGCCCTAGAGAGCTTTCTCCCAGCTGGTTATTCACAGGCGCTGAAGCTGTGGAATCTCGATCTCACCAATTTAAAGGGCATCATCACTAATTACAAAAGCAATCATTTCTTCAGTAGCAAAAGGAGAAAAGACTTTGTGTTCCCCACCTCCAACTGTTTTCCTCCACCTTCAGATGTTTCTCATCTCTGGGCAAGGGTAGAATGCAACTCACAGAATATTATTTTTCAATGTCTTTTCCCACTCTGAAGATTGCTTTCCCAGAACCGATGAAGGCTAGAATGGTTTAGCTTCCCTGGACTGAGGATTCAGAGGCCTGGGGGGAAGGGGGAGGGGGAGGGGAGATAACTCAGCAATATTGAACCTAACAGAGACATTAAAAAGTTCTATTCTAAACAGAAAGGAAGCAGGATGCTATAGAAACAGGAAAACCATAGTTGGAAATGCAATAACGAGTTGCAAGAGAATAAACATAAAGATGTAAAAATGAAAAAGGACATCAAAATAAAAAAAGTTGGGAATGGGAGAGGGGAGCAAGAAAATGTAGATTTTTTTCTTTCTTTTTTTTCTTCGTTATTCTTAGGATGTGTTGGAGCCTACGTGATTATCAGTCTAAAGGAAATAGATATAGTAATGGGCTGATATATTTGAAGAATAAGGTAACCACAAATCAAAAGCATACATTAGAGTCGCAAAAAAACCAAAAAGAAACAAACTCAAAATGGCTTAAAGACTTAAATATTACACACGACACTATAAACTTCTCACAAGAAAACATAGGCAAAACATTATTTGACATACATCTCAGCAATGTTTTCGTAGGGCAATCTAAGCAACCCAAGCAACAGAAATAAAAGCCAAAATAAATAAATGAGACCTAATTAAACTTATAAACTTTTGCACAGCAATAGAAACCATAAGTAAAACTAAAAGACAACCTATGGAATGGGAGAAAATATTTGCAAAAGATGAGACTGACCATGGCTTAATTTCTAGACTATATAAATAGTCCATACAACTTAATAAGAAAAAAATAAACAACCAAATCCAAAAATGGGCAGAACAACTAAACAAGCAATTCTCCAACGAAGACACACAGATGGCCAATAGGCATATAAAAAATGCTTAATATCGTTCAATTATCAGAGAAATGCAACTCAAAACTACAATGTTATCATCTCACACCAGTCAGAATGGCCATCATTCAAAAGTCCACAAACCATAAATGCCGGAAAGGCTGTGGAGAAAAGGAAACCCTCCTACATTGTTGGTGGGAATGTAGTTTGTTGCAGCCACTGTGGAAAACAGTATGGAGATTCCTCAAAAGACAAAAAAAAAAAAAAAAAAAAAAAAAAAAAAGGCTTATCACCTAATCCAGCAATCCCACTCCTGGGCATATATCCAGAGGGAACCTTCATTCCAAAAGATACCTGCACCCCAATTTTCACAGGAGCACTGTTTACAATGGCCAAGACATAGAAGCAACCTAAACATTCACTGACAGATGACTGGATAAAGATGCGGTATTTAGATATAACAGAATATTACTCAGTCATAACAAAGAAGGGAATAAGGCCATTTACAGCAACATGGATGGAACTGGAGATTATCTCACTAAGTGAAATAAGTTAGACAAAGACAAGTATCATATGATATCATTTATATGTGGAATTTTTAAAAAAATGATACAAATGGACTTATCTATAAAACAAAAAACAGACTCACAGACTTATAAAACAAACTTAGGAGTTTGGGATTAACAGATACAAATTACTATATGTAAAACAGACAAACGACAAGGTTTCACTGTAGAACACAGGGAAGAATATTCAGTATCTTGCAACCTATAATGGAAAAGAACCTGAAAAAGAATAGACTATGTATATGTACAACTGAATCACTATGCTGCATACCTGAAACTAACAAAACAGCTGTATAACTGAAACTAACAAAACATTGTAAATCAAACACATTTCAATTTAAAAAAAAATTGATAATCTCTAAATACCTTTATTCAAAGAAAATCTTGAACTCTTCCCTCTTACAAAATTTAAAATGGGTAGCTTGAGCAGGACCAAATTATACTGGATGGGCAGTTACATATCTTCTCCAGCACGTGGCCCATGCTACACACACATCGTGTTTTCTTACAGGTAAGAATAGCCCTGACTGCACAGCGAGCGACTCTTTCTGGGACAAGGGCCTCTGTGGCAGTGGCCTCCTTGTCACCGCTGCATCTCACCAGGAGGCCAGGGTTTTCAGAGGGGAGGGGACATAGAGCTCATACACTTCAAATTGACTTCCCGAAAATACTATGGAAAAACCAAATTCACCTGCAGTGTAGGAAACATGAGCAGGGCCCCTAAGCAGACCGACAAGCCCAAAGTAAGATGGCCCGATGTTCAGATCGGAACCAGAACAAAGACCACCTGGCCCCAGTTAAATGACCACCACCTCACCTGCAACGAACTGCTCGTACTCAATGTCAGGGATGTTTCTGTTGAGACTTGGGAGGTCAAAGGAGTCGGACCAGGGATCGGGGCTCTTCCAGTGGTAGAGGTGGCCCCAAGGGAATAGCACCAGTACCGGCTCCTCCATCTTCAGCAGGGTCTTCAGGAGGAAGGCAATGTGGATGCAGACGTTCCTACGGAGGTTGAAGCCCTCTGGAGGGTTGAAGTCACACAGAAGGTACCTGGCAGGGAGCAAAGGAGAGCCGGTCTTCAGGGCCAGGCCTCTGCACAGGAATCCCGGCTTAGATAGAACAGATACAACGGGAATCCCTGCACAGCCCATGGCTTAGACTCCAGACACATTCAGCAGCTTCTGGTTTGTAAAGTGGAGGCACTGCCCACCCATCTCCATGTGGCCAATTACTTCAAGTCCGGGAGCAGTTGCGGAAGACATCTTGGCATCCGTCTAACACCACTAAGCACCCGACTAGCATCTGAGCACCCGTTCTCCAGGGGCTCTCAAACTTCTTGTTCTACAGAACCCTATACACTCTTAACAATTACTGAGAACTCCAAAAGGCTGCTATTTATGTGAGTTTAATCTATCACTATTTCCTGTGTTAGAAGTTAAATAAGAAGTTAGAGAAAGTGTATGAATTCACTTAAAAATATTAACAATCTACTGTATGTTACCATTAATACTCTTAAACAAAATATAATTCTATTTTTCAAAAGAAAAATCATTAGTGAGAAGAATAGCAGTGATTTTAATTTCTGCAAATCTCTTTTGGACTGGTGAGAGCTGAATTCTCCTGCCTCTGCATTCCCTGTTTTGTGATATCGCAGGCCAGGTTTTCCCTGGAAAACCCCGCAGGAACTCGGGAGAGCAAGAGTGTGCAAAAGGCAGGTGACATCCCGGCGTTTCTATGAAAATGGTCTTGCACCTCAGGGGCCTTGGATACACTTTGATAACTGTTGCCCTATCCAAGGCGAGACTCTTCTACACAAGAGCCAGGCAAGGGTCCTGGATTCTGTAATGAGTTACCGCCACCACACCCCTCCCTTCTCTGTGTGTTTCTCACAAGCTCCATTACTGCAGATGAGGATGTAATCCTCAACTGGGGCCTCTAATCCCAGAAGACTGCTAACTTCAAGAGGGAGGGTCCCATCTACCATCCCTACACCCCGCATAGTTTATTTTGAGTCAAGCCCTAGATAACTGCTTATCGGCACTGACCCTTGTGTCTTTTTCCTGAGGTTGACTGAAGGAACCAACATCTGGATGGAACTGAAATTTCCCTGCAGATAAACAAGGCTGATAAGCCACCCCATTCCAACATCTGATTCTGGGGCTCTTCAAAACCCGGGTAAGGCCCCGTTTCATCTAAGATGGGTCCTCCGCCTGCCCTTCCCGGGGGGTTCTGGGAGGCCGCGGCCACCAAGGGCGACCCAGACTCGCGGCCCCAGCCCCAGGGCCTGAGGGGGAGGAAAGCTTGAGGCTGTGCCCAAGCCCTGCCCCGCCCCGCCCCAACACGCTCCCCGGCACCACAGCCCTCCCCGGCCACCGCCCCAACCCCGATCCCACCCCGGTTCATGTCCGCCGGCCCCACCGACGGCGCGGACGTACGTTTACCGTCTGTGGGACGCCGCCCCAGACAGGATGTCGGCCGCCGACTGACCAGGCCAGAACTAGTCGCCCGGCCGAGCAAGCCGCCATCCCCAGCAGCAAGCACCGCCATGGTCCCGGGCAGCTGCACACTTCCGGAGCCCGCTACCCGCCCCAGAAGCGCACGCCGGCCCGCGCAGAGCGTGGCGCCTGTAACCATGGCAACTCCGCGGGGCCCTCCCCTAGCGCTTGCGTCGTGCTTCCTCCCGAGTCTAGTTGTGCGAGGGCAGAACTTGCGGAGCCAATGGGAGCCAGGGCGCAGCCAGGACGGGGGTGGGGGGAGGCTTATGGGACAGCTGGGCGGGGCCGGGGAGGGCAGGGCCGCCCGGAAGTCCTGACCTGCAGGTGGCGCCGGCCGGAGGCTGGGGCGTTGCTGCCACCAGCGGGCGGGGCAGTGGGGCAGCGGGGCGGGGGCACCCTCACCTGTCCGTGTGTGGGGATCAGCCTGGGCTCCGTGGCCTCCGCTTGCACCGGACGTGGACCCAGGCTACCGGTGGGCAAGATAGAGGACTGAGCCCAGGCACGCACGGCTGGCCAGGTAGGGCACCTGAAGTGCAGATCCGCCAGGCCCGCTGCCGGCCTTGAATACGCGCTGCTAGGCAGTTTCCAAGAAGACGGGATCTGTCATAAGAGGGGAGGTAGGGCTTGGGTGCCAGATGTCGGGTTGGGTGCAGTCTCACAGGAGAGCAACGGTGAGAGGGCGCAGAGCGGCCCCTGTGTTGGCGGGGCTAAGAGTTTGGGGTATAGGGTCGGGGTGGTGTGTGCCTTTCTCTGTGGTCTCCTCACTCCAGAGCAAGGGGCTCTGCTTCCCTCCTCCCCTCACTGCACTCCCTGCCTTCCCCAGCACCACCTGGGGTGTGGTCATGTCGAGGCAGGGAAGGCCCAGGGAAGGGGCTCATTCAGGGGCAGGGGCCACTCTGCAGGGATGCTGGACCTGACAGCAATGCAGTGTTTCGGAACTCCCCTGGGCTGGGTTTCTAACCAGTGGGATGGAAGGGCCTTTCCTTCCTGGGGTGCATTGGGGGAACTAGATACGTCATGAATGTCAGCCCTGAAAATGGAGGCTGTGCTACATCCATTCTTGGAAAGAAAAATCAGGCCCTTCCAGCCCAGGTGACTCAGAAAGTCAGTCAGCAATGTTCGGGGTCCCCAGTTTAGGCTTTCAATTAGAGCTGAGCGGCTCAGGAGGCCAGATCCCTGTCCGTGGCTCCAGGAGTAGGCTTTCTGCTGGGGGACAGGATCCTCACAAACACCTGTGTCTTTGTGGGTCACTCCCCTCTGACAAGCTGGGAGGCAGGGTGCAGTTGTGGGAAATCGTGTTTCCATGAGGAGAGGACCACCAAGTGGTGGGGGCACAGGAGACAGTGAGAAAGAGTCCCGCAGCCTTTCTGGAATCAAAAAACTGGCAAATGTGAAAAAGTGCATAATTTGTTTTATTGAACAGGCTGCTTATGTACGTTTGGAGGGCCAGGTTCAAGGACTCTGCATCCCTCCAGGACAATAGCCTCAAGAGAAGAACAGACAGAGCAGGAAGAGATGTGGGGTTTCTCCCAGGAATGAGGCAGAACAGGGATTTCTGCAGATTTGCAAGGAGACCCCGACCGCTGAGCACAGGGTTACAACCCCACGTGACCCTTGTCGTGTTTGGCTTGGGCTCTGGGTCTGGCCTGATCATGTATTCTTCCAGCTGAGTTCCAGAAATTCAGAGGGTAGACTTAGAGAGGCTGCGTTTGGAACCCGGTGTGGAGACGGAGGGTCCTTTATCCTGAGTCCCCTCAGCCTAATCACTGTAGCTGAGTTCCAACACCACCCAGGCCCCCAGGGTGGCCGTGGAGGGAGAGCAAGCCTGGCAGGTGACCCAGGGGTCCCACTGCTGTGCCCCTCCCTTATCTTTGTTCCCTTTCACCCCGGAAGGTGTGATTGTCTCATGTCATGGTGACAAGCCATCTCTCTTCTCTGTCAGGTGGGATCCCCACCCCCGCTCAGCCTTCTTTCTGCATGGATGCTGAAGGACCAGGCTCACTTGAAGTTCTGAGTTTGAGCAGTAAGGTGGAAACAAAGAAACCAATGGAAACAAAGAAACAAGTCATTGTGGCAAAGCTCCCCACCACAGAGAAGCTGCCCTGAGTGGAAGGGAGGGTGTGGGCATGCCCATTTGTTTCGTGTCTCCCAGTGCTCTTCGCTTTCTTATTGCAGACCTGCATGGTTACAACAAAATGATCTGCAAAACTGAAAATATTTACTCTCTGGCTTTTACAGAAAAGGCTGACCAGCCTCTGGTTCCCGTACCGGTCAACTGATTGGGGTACCTTTCCAGTTTGGAAACATCTGCCCAGGCCCAGGTTTGCAAAATTCTTTAAGAGTAGTTATGGAGTTTTGCTTCTAAACATTTTTATGGCTGTATACTTCTGAGCTGAGGTTGTGCTGTGTAATTCTGAGCCGGGATTTTCTCAAACTGTTTCTTATTTCTTATACCGGACACCCCTAAATTCCAAGGGGAATGGGATGTTAAGGAAGCCATGGAGTTTAGGAAAAAGATACAGATTTCATTTCCATTTAAGCATCGATGTATCTCCATCCTAGGCAGTATCAGTTCTGTGGTATTGATAGGGGAACTAAATAGCAACCAAATTTATAGAAAATAGTGGGTCATTGGGTACACAAGTTCTTCTTTTCAACATTTTTGTAGTGTTTGCAGTTTAAGATGACCGTTCCTGAGAAACAGGCAGCCTCTTAGAATGAAATAGCATTTTCCCTGAACCATACTCAATTTTTATTTCGTAGACAGCAGGAAGGGCAATCACACATCCAACACTTGGGGACCCCAAAGATAAAACGTAACTTTCTGGGAGCACACTCCCCCCGTCTCCCTCTGCTCTTTTCACTGTCCCATTGTCCCTGAAGGCTCTTTTGTATCTTCTGCTCATGACTCCAGTAACTCTTCCTTCTCGTCCCTCAGCTGGTAAGTTTACTTTTCTACTTTGACCAAGCAAACTGAAGCCAACAGAAGAGAACTTTCACCAGCAACTCCCAGCACATCCGCTCGCCTTCTGATGTCTGTGACCTCACTCTCGCTGCCCCACCTCTTATTACAGGTGACATCGAAAGCCAGATCATCCAAAAGTCGCCAGGGGGCCCATCCATACAATCTTCTCCGGGCTGTCACTCCCACATCCATCCTCTCTGTCACTACCTCATCTATTTTGTTCTCCTGCTAGTTGGCTCCTATCAGTATATAAAAGTCCATCCTCTTAAAAGAAACAAACAGCACTCCTTGACTCTAATTGGCCCCCACCAATTGCCACCCCATGTCTTTGCAGCAAATCTTTAATGAGTCGTTTAAACTCACTGTCTGCATATTCTCTTGAGCCATTCCCTTTTGCACCCACTCTGGCTTTCCCCCTGATCCCTCGCTCTATGGAAACTGCTCTGTCAAGGCCATCAGTGACCCCACGTTGCTAAATATAGTGGTCAGTTTTTAGTCTTCATCATGCGTGGCCCTTTGGCAGCATTTGACCCAGCTCTTCCATTTCTCCTCCCCCGTGTTCCTGCTTCACTTGGCCTCCAGCCCATCGCTCTGCTTTCGATCCACTGGCTGGTCTTTTGCCAACGTCTCCACTTTTTTCCAAATATTTACTGCGAATGTGCCTCGGAGTTGGGTCCTGGGTCTCTCTTCTATCTCACTGCTATCCTTTTGGTGGAAGCAACCAGACTTGGAAATTGACATGCCATCAATTTCTCGATTTGTCCAAAACTCCCTGAATGGCCTTTTCCATTTGGAACTCTCTCCCTGATACTCATATTCTTTTTCTTTCATTCATCTTGCTTTCACATTCATACATATGTTCTACTGTGTAAATTACTTTTCCAAATTTTGAATCAGTCCATACATATCATGTGAAATGCTCAGATCTCTATTATTTCCACTAAGATGCTTATTCTACCTTAGAACCTTTCTGCATTTCTGTATTTATGTCAATAAAGTGAATAGTATTTCTACAAGCCTCATAGTTAAACAGTGTGTTTGTTTGGGGCTACTATGTAACATGAAATAATGATACATCAACATAGTCCTTTTTCATTTAATTTTATGTAACACCAAGATGAGGTTTTTGCACTGAAGACTGTTTCATTGAAATTTTACCTACGTTATGGACAGTCAGTTTATGTGAAAGCCCTCATTTCTCCCCTTTTCGGATATATTTTCCATTTGGCTATTATAACATATACCTTGGCATGAAATAAAATTCCAAATCCATTCACATAATAAAATTAATACATTTAAATTATATTTTTTAATGTTAAAAAGAAAGAAAAAAAACCCCAGACTCCTCTACCTATTAGGCATTTCTGTGGCAATATCTAATAGACTCCTTAATCATGACATTGAAGAACTGAGCTGATTCCAGCCCCTTTCCACCTGCTCAGCCCCATCTTGTCCCATCCCCTGTGGATGGAGAGGACATCCATCCCATTTTCCAGGTCCAGATGTTGGAACCATGTTCTCTCTCTCTCTTTCTCTTACACACACACAGACAGCAAATCCAGCTTGTTAGAAAATTCTGGCTACTCTGAATTCATTAACCACATACTCCCTGTTCCCCACCCTCCTAGGAGCCACCTTCAACCCCTTCTTGGACACCAATTAGCCTACTTCTTCCATCTTTGCTTTTCTACAATCTCATCCACACAGAGTCAGAGGGAGCCTTTAAAAGCATACATTGAGGGGGTGGGTGTAGCTCAGTGATACAGTGCATGCTTAGCATGCATGAGATCCTGGGTTCAAACTACAGCACCTTCACTAAAATAAATAAATTAACCTCCTCCCAAGAAAACCCAAAACAAAAGCATAAATTGGACATCACCCATCCCATCAAAACTCACTAAAAGGGTCACCATTCCATTAGGAGCCAAAGTCGTCCCAAAGTCTTCGAGGACCCGGCCTGCTCTGCCTCTCCGCCCACACTCTCCCCAGCACTCTGGGGGCCTCTGGCTCCGGCTCTTCCTTCTTCCTCCGGATCTATTCTGCTTCAAGTTCATAACTCCTTGAGATCTGCCAGGATTGCCTTATTCCCTTCTGCCTGCCTCCCACCCCACCACCATCACCTGAGTTTGCTCATATCACTCTTATTTTTCCCCAAGCTCTTGCTACCCCCATCATGTTGCCTGTTTTCTCTGCTAAAACTCTGAGCCCCCAGTGATGGGGAGTCGTGTCTATTTTGTTCACTAATAAAGCCGAAGAGCCTTGGGAATGGGTATAGTTACTAGATTCCCATAAGTAGTAGGAGCTTATACAGATTTGCTGAATGAAAGCAGAGGTCCTGGTCCAATTCGATGGAGCACTTCTGTGTCCTGCTCAAAGATTAACTCTCCTTTCCTCCTGAGAGACGGTGACCACTTCCTTGGTGATCAAAGGCAAGATCTATTTTCTTTATGCTGTTAACCTTAGGCGGGGAGACTGGGGGATCTTCATTTATATTTTAAAATTTGATTCACTCTGCAGTTTGTCTCCTGTCTATGTATCCTTTTGAGAAACCGTTTATGAGTGATCATTCTTCCATCAGATTGAACAGGATCCAGGGGGAAGTACCAAGCCTGTCCCATCGGCCATCCTGTGTGTCATGTCCTGTGACCCAGTGGATGCTCAGCACGTAAGTGAACCAACAGGAGTGAGTGAAGAGATGGGAACATCTCATTATTGTGGTGGCTGCACTCTGTCCGATGCCTTGAGATTTGGGGAAGGGTTTACAACTGCGGAGGCGAGATGTCAGGTCCTCTGTGCTCTTCCTGAGTGCCCTGGCCTTACCCATTCCCCCAGCCCCCTCTGGGCAGCCAAGCCCAGGAGCTGGGCCACCGGCGATTGTGCTGATCAATAATCCACCTCACCCAATGTCCGGGGGTAAGAGCGGCCAGCACAACTGGTTGTAGACTCTGAAGTCAGGTCCTTGGAGGAATTCCTCACTGAACAATGTTTTGGACCTTTTATTTTTCTCTATAGCCTCCAGCTGAGGAAACAGATTGCCTTAGGTACATGAAAGGTGAGGACACCTACTATCCCCATGGAGCCCAGGTGGGGCTGGGAGTCTGCTGTTTGTACAGCCGGTGGGCTCGTGTTGCTTTGGGCATCCCTGTGCCTGAATTCCTGCAGTACACTCGGTGGTAAGAACGGGGGTGCCTGGCAGGGAGGGAAGCGGGTCGGGGTACTACACAGCTGGGGAGACGTTAACCTGGGGTGAGCGGGAGCCGGCTGATGCATGGAATCTCGGTGCAGGGAACTCTCCAAACTCAGAGAGGTTCCCACTCCCGCAGGGTCCCTTTGATCAGGGTGCTAGGCTGTCAGCACTGCAGGGTCCCTGTGAGGATCATGGTGCCTTCAGGCAGTGGGAAGTGAGGGGTCCAGTGGCAATTAAATTAACTGTGCACCCAAAGCCAACCCCCGTCTCTTTCAGCCTGTTTCCTAATCTGCAAAACTGGAATGATGTTAACCATCCCGCAGGTTTGTTGATGGGCTGGGACACACTAGACAGCCAGGAGCTGGAATTCCTCTGTGCCCTGATTGTTATCCTTCCTTCACACTATTTACTCTCACAAGTTCAGTCTCTCTGTCTCTCTCTCATTCACTTGTAACTTTCTCTCCTGCTCTGGTTTCATTTGATTCCCACCCTCCTCCCAATCCCCAGATGAGTGAAATTAATTTCTGTGTGTCAGTTCCAAATTCCCGGGAAAGATGCTCTGTCCCCTCTGGATTGGTTGTCCAACCCATCAGTTGCAGTCAGAGGAGTGAGTCCCTCTGTGACCAGAGGAGGGGCTCTGCCCAGACCCCCAGCCACCACTGTGGGAGCACAAAGCTCTCCGAGGAGGAGGTACTGGCTGTGACTTGGTGTCACTAAGTGTGAATTTATCTCTCCTCTTGCCCCACCTTCATCCTCCTAAACAAAGATGAAAATTAAACACTCCCGAGATTTGTGTCATGGGACACTCAGGGTGGGGGCTAAGAGGGCTGGATTCCCTGCTGAGTGTAAGGGGCTACAGTGACTCCCCAACGAGAGCCTGTAAAGGAAACAGCACCGGCCCCACCGGACACTTAGGGTGCTGAGTCTGCGTGACATTGAGCCAGGCTTCTGACCACAGCTCAGGGGTCTGGTCTGACCGGTTAGTCTTTGAAACCAACCAGCTTTGGATTCCTCAATCCCTCCCTGAGGTTTTACCTGAACCACGAGCTTCTGTATCTCTGAAGACAGATGATGAGGACCCTTCACGTAAGGCATTTGCACAGCCCTGTGCGGGAATTTGTGCTGCACGGTCTGCCCGGCGAGCTGACCAAAGATCGTATTTTACTGATCTTAGAAATAGTCTGGTTTCCTGATGCACTGTTTCACTGAACAAGCAACAGAAGCCACCTCTGGCTGATAAAAGCAAAAAAGGGACTTAATGAAAAGATACTGGGAGGGTGCATGGAGTGGCCCAGACCAGAGCCGACCCGGGGGCCGTAGGAGATGTTGGGGAGCCCCAGGCACCAGGCTGCGCAGGGTGCTACCGGGCCCCCTGCTGCCCCAGCAGGGACCCCCCCTCCTCCTGACACTCCACCTCACTGCAGGTTCATGTCCCGGCAGGGCCAGGTCACACTGAAGCCACCAGCACACACCTCAATGGAGGAGTTGGCCCCTTCTCAGCTGAGGGCGTGCCTGGTGTGGGGAGAGGCCCAGTTAGAGGAAGGCGGTTCCCCTACTGTTCCAAGTTAATGCGCAAGTCAGTGTCCATCACTCAGGAGAGCCGGGCTGGTCGGACCTCATTGTGGTGACTAGGCCGTCTGAGTTCACGTATTACTTTTTATGTTGGAAGGCCCAAGAGGGAGAAAAAGTGGAGGTTCTAGTACTTATTTTATATTTCCCATGTACCAGGTGCGGTAAGCAAGCCACTTCAGACAAGGCCCATAACAACCACATTAATAGGCCACGGAGAAAGTCATGCAGTCAGGCCTCTGCAGCCCCGAAACCCGTGTCCTCATCAGTTCCGTAGTTACCAGTGGAAGTTGTAGGGATTTATGGGACTGTGTGCTCCTGTGGGGGCTGGGATGTGTGTGTTTAAATCCACATCTTCAGAAACTCGGCCAGAACCACAGCCACTGATTGTCTGCATGGAGGCAGAGGAGGGGAGGCTTCCAGCCTCTGGTCCAGCTCGTGTGGAGCTCAGAAGTTGCTCCTTCTGTCCTGAAAACAACACCAGAGCTGAGGGAGCTGCAAACCCACTGCTCTTCTTAGATCCACAAGAAAACTGAGGGGGAAAGCTGCTCCCAACACAGAGAGGCAGCCGGGCAGGCTTGGAGAGTCACAGCTCCCAGGGCAGAACCCGCTTTTGTAAGAACCCCGGGGGCAGGCAGATTTAACAGGTCCCTGAGGCCAGCTGGAGGCTCAGCGTGGGGAAGTCCAAGTGTGACAACTCCAGGGGGCCAGTCAGAGGGGCCCCCTGCTCTTTTTCATGCATTTTACCTCCAGGACCGTTTCCTGTTCTCAGAGTGAAGATCATAGGAAAAGTCCTCATGGTTCCTGCCAGGAAAGGAAAAAATAGCTCTATTGAAATACACCCAGAACATTCTCTTCCATTGTGGGGGGTTGTGTTTTTTTTTTTTAAATGAGAAATTATTTTACCAGAGCCTAACCTACCTGGGGGAAGGGAAATACCTTCTGTGTCACCCAAATTGTGGTGGGGGAAAGAGACACACTTGTGGAGGTCACAGCTCAGGGCACAGGCTCAATGAGAACTAATCACAGGACTACAAATGCCCTGCTCTGTCCCGCTCCCCCAACACCTTACCTCCATGTCAGTAGGGCCCCTGTGTAATAACAGGAATAAAATTAAAAGAAGTAAATGTCTCAGGAGTGTCTAGGGAAAACCCAAAGACAGCGGGGAGATGAAAACAAGGACACACGAGTGGCTTTAGCCTCTCGCACGAATAGCTGTAGCAAACTACACACAGCCCAGCCCCAGTAGATAAACAGAAAACCTCACAGAAGAAACTATTTATTTTGGTTCTCTTACCCAGTGCATTCCATGGTGCATCCTCGCCTAGAATTGAGTGGAAGCAAGTCCATCTCAGAAGGGACATACCTGAAGAGAAATGGCTTTCCAGATTCTGAAGGGCAGAGAAAGCACCAGCCTGGGTTAGAGAAAGGTGAGGGGTGGGGTAGGGGGTGGGCTGCCTTCTTCCCCAAATAAGGAACCTTCCTGAGGCCAGCACAGTGGGAGGGAGGGCCATAGGGTGGAAGCAGCCAGACTTCTTCCTGAGAAGTGATAGGATGCCTCCAAGGGTCCATTCAGGTGCCCAAACTGTGTCCTGATGGTGGGAGCCAGTCGGTCTGCCTCAGAGCCCAGGACTGAGGTGGGCGCACAGCAGGCCGGTCTTACTTGGCCGGATCAATTTCACTTCTCCGAAACCCTGTGTAAAACATGAAGCGTGGACGACCTGGTGAGCACAGCTCTGCCCTCAAGACCGGTTTCAACTCCTCTCTTCCCAGAGAACAGCATCTCTGAGCCCGTCCTGGGTGACCTCACAGAGATCACCCTAGTGGCCCAGGCTAGTGACCGGGAACATGTACCTTCCTGCAGCCAACCCCAGACGTCCACTGATGCATCATATACTGGCAAAGATGTGAGTTCCTGTGCATTGGTCTAACAGCAGAGACTCTGCCACAGGCCCAAGAGGTGGTGTTTGGGACAAGCAGGGGTGCAGAAGTGTACGCAGTGCAAAGGTGTAAGTGGTGGCAGGGGTGCAGGGGCTGTGGAGGGTGCAGGCAGTTCAGGGGATGCGGGGGTGCAGGCAGTGCGGAAGGGCAGAGAGTGGCAGGGGTGCAGAGGTACAGGGAGTGTAGGGGTGCAGGAAGGTTCTCAGGCACGTGGCCAGGGTCAGAAGGCAAGTGCACATCCTCGCAGTCAGCCTGACCCCGGGAGATTAGTGCAATGGTCTGGGGTGGCGGAGGGGGCGGCGGCGGCGGCGGCGGCGGCGGTGGGTGGGAGGCTGCCCGGGCAAGCCGGTCGATTTCTTCTCTTCCCTGCAGCCTGGCCTGGGGGGGTGTTGGCCGCCGGAGATTCGCCAGATGTTGGACTCCAGGTAAGCGTGCTCCTGGGTGGTGGGGCGGTTAGGTCAGGGGGCGGTGGCAGCGGCAAGGGGGCGGAGCGGGTCTGCCCCTGGCGAACTGATGCAATAGCTGCCTTCTCCCGGCTGCCGGGCCTGGGAGCGGCCTCTGCTGCCCCAGGTCGCTGCACACACCTGTCCCACTCCGCAAGCTGAGTGGGGAGTGGAGGCGGTGTGGTTAAGGTGCAGGGCCCACGGGGATAGGGGGGCTGCAGCACGGAAGCCGGTCAATTCGCTCCGCTCTCCCCCGCGGCGGAGCCAGGGGCGGCTTCTGCTGCCGTAGAGGCGGGACGCCGGTCTCCAGGTGAGCTTGGTCCTGGGAGGCGGCGGCGGCGGCGGCGGCTGGGGATTGTGGTCCGTTCCAGGGAGCTGCTCCATTTCTTCTCTCCCCCGCGGCCTGGCCTGGGGGCGACCTCTGCCGCCAGAGATTTGCCTGAGGTCCGACTCCAGGTGAGCTTGCTCCTGGGAGATGGGTGCGGTGCAGTCAGGGGGCTGGGAAGGTGGTGGCTGCGGGGATAGGGAGGCTGCCCCGGGGGAGCTTGAGGATTAGCTCCCATGTCTGTGCCGTGTGGCCTGCAGGCGGCCTCTGCTGCGCCAGGTCCCGGGACAACCCCTTCCCACTTTGCCTGCTGGGGGAGGGAGGCAGGGTAGTCAGGGTGCACGGGTGGCGGGGGTCGGGGGCCTGCAGCGGGGGAGCGGACACATTTGCTCCCATCTTCCCCGCGGCTTGTCCTGGGGGCGGTGTCTCTTGCCCTGGGTTAAGAGACACGTGTATCCTAGTCAGCCTGGCCCCAGGAGGCGGGCGTGTTACGTTGGGGGTGGTGGCAGCAGCGGCAGGTTTTCCCATGGAGCCGGTCCATTTGCTCCCATTTCTCCCCGTGGTTTGCCCTGGGGGAGGTCCCTGTTGTCCCTAGTTCGCCGGACGTCCATCTCCAGGTCAGCCTGCTCCCTAGAGGCGACCACCGTGAGGTCAGGGGGCAGGAGCGGTGGCTGCTGTGGGGGTAGGGGGCTGCCTTGGGGAGCTGGTGGATTGGCTCCCGTCTCCCCGATTGCCTGGTGTGGGAGTGGCCTCTCCTGCCTCAGATCACCAGACACACCTGTCCCATTTAGCCTGCTGGGGGAGGGGCGCCCTGGGAAGTGCCTTTAAAGTGTGGGGGAGGCGATGGCAGGGGTAGAGGACCTGCAGGGCGGAGCCTGTCAATTTGCTCTCCTCTTCCCCACGGCCAAACCTGGGGGTGTACTCTGCTGCCCAAGAAGCCGGATGCCCGTCTCCAGGTCAGCTTGCTCCTGGGAGGCGGGCGCGATGCTGTCGAGGGGCAGAGGCAGCTGCGACGGCCGGCTGCCCCGCCTAATGGGGCCACTTCTTCTCCTCTCCCCTGACCTGGCCTGGGGACGGCCTCTCCCGCCCAAGATTAGCCTGAAACCCCACACCCGGTCAGGTTGCTCCTGGGAGGTGGGCGCGGTGACATCAGGGGTTGGAGAGGAGGGGGGTCTGCCCCTGGCGGGCTGGAGGATAAGCTCCCATCTCTCTGGAGGCCTGACGTGGGGGTGGCCTCTGCTGCCCCTCATTCCCGGGTCACCCTTCTCCAGGACATATTGCCCCGGGGGTGCTGTAGGCTGCGGGGGCGGCGGGTTGTTGGCGGGGGTATGGAGCTTGCCGCTTGGGAGCTGGTGGTTTAGATCCCATTTCCCCCGCAGCTTGGCCTGGGGGCAGCCTCTGTTGCCCCAGGTCGCAAAGCACTGTTTCCCTGACAGCTTAACCACCGGAAGTGGGCAGGATGTGCTGAGGGGGCGGAGGCAGCCGCCAAGGCAGCGACGGAGGGGGCTGTCCCTGGCCAGCCGGTCAATTTGTTCCCATCTCAACATTTGCTGTCCCAGTTTCGCAGGACGCCCTTCTCCAGTTTATCCTTCTCCTGGGAGGTAGGCTCAGTGCATGCAGCCCAAGGTCTGGGCTCTCCCCTGGGGAGGGGCAGAACTCTCTTCTTCTTCTTTGTCTTTATTCTTCAGCGAAGTGGTTACTGGCCCCAATTCTTAATTCTGAGAAAGTGTAGCCTGTGTTACGGAGGAGCTGCTGGACAGTGAGGTTTCTGGGTGGGTTTTCACATCAGCTGATGCCCCAGGCAGGCAGGAAATCTATTACTTAGAGCTTCTTAGTCTGGAGTTGGGGGATGGCCCCGCCATCCTCACCATGCTTTTTAAAAATGTGTTACTCCCCTCTTTTTCCTAGGTGACATTTTAGGTTATTGCGTCCCAGATTGCTGGCACACCCATCCCTGTTCTCAAACATCTTTTAAACTTGGGTGAACTGATAAGTTGGGGAAGAAGATGATTTACTGAAAGGTAAGAATACTTAAATTTGCATTAAAGCTACATTCTGTCAATCTTTCTCAAATGATTTTTCTCTGATTCTAAATCCATGACCTAGTGAATGTTGTACTCCTGTGTAAATCATTGATCTTCACATCACACTTGTTGAGTGGTCAACGAGATTTGTTATTTAGATTATTCCTGAAAGGAAAAGCTCAGGCTTTTGAGAATTCCTTGTCTGATGTCACCCAGGCAGTCACAGTAGAAGACAGAGCTGATATAAAAATCCCTCACCTGCCTGAACTGCAAAGCTTCTGGGATTACTGATCCCTGAAATGCAGGTGACTCTTGATGATAATCTGGGGGATGGTTTACATGATCAGATTCTTCCAGTCCTGTAAATGGGTTCCGTGGCCCCAGCCCCGGGAGAGCTGGTCATAAGGGCCATATCGTGAGGGGTGGGATGGGAAGGCAAGGTCTAAGAGCTGGCATCACTGAGATTCCACACTCGCTAAACACAGACCCCAGAGCCTAATTGTTGTCAGGTTCTGTTCTGGATTTGAGAGTGTGTTCAGACATGATTCTTGCCCTTCAGGGGTCACGGCCTGGGTGGAAGTAACCTTTACATAAATCTGGGGAGGATGACAATTAAGTAGATGGGCTGTTATGATTCTCAGTGTGCCCAGGCTCGCTCTTCCAGGCACTCGTGGGACTAACGAGAGTCATGTTATTCACTCATACACGGATTTATTACCCTTGAATTGATCATTTGTCCCACAGTAAGTGAAACAAGCGATGAGGAACCTGAGTTTTGTCCCCTTTCCTAGCACTGATTGTATCTGTCAGTCAGGCGCCCTGCGTATGCATTGTGAAATGGTGGTATTTCTTGCCCAATGGGACTGCAATGTCAGTTCTGAGAATCAGGGGAGACACGTGGGTAGGACAGCACACTGACACACATGGCACCCCCCCCACCCCATGAGACAGCATTGTCGATGCTCAGGTGACCCGATGTAGACCGCGGTGCTAAACCTGAGCATGTTTAGTGATCTTGGTGGCTATGAAAATACAGACTGCCGGTCCCTAATTCTGGAGACTCTGAGGGTGTGCACCCCAGAATTCTGCATTTTAAGAAGCACTTTAACTAATTCTGATGAAGATGATCTGAGTGTCCCACTGAGAAACACTGGTGTGCGATGCACCAGTATTGAGGATTCTCAGGGAGCGATGTCTTTTCAGGATGGTCCAAGGGCCCTCACGAGACTTTTGCCTTGGGTGTAATTGTATGTGTTCGAAAGTGATGTCTCTCACTTCCAGTGCTTGTCAGCATGCTCTGTGCAGGGATTTGCTCTCAGCAGATATCAAAAACTATAAGTCTTCAGGTCACCGATCTAGAGTGTGAGCGATCTTTTGTTTTGGTTTTCTTTATTGCAATGCGGAGTCTCCCGAAAAGAGATTCAGACTGAACAGCTTTGTGTCGGACTTTGGAAGACCGCTGGTGCCCAAGGGGTTCTCTGGCAGCACAATGACGAATCTAGGTCCCTCTTTCACTGCTACGTCAATGAAGTGGACCGCTTGGACAAGGCCAAAGCTGGTATCCCAACCATAGCCCTTGACAGTGATGTTCGGCTCCAGGAAGCCATCAGATGCAGCAGGTGGCCAGAGGAGGAGCCGAACGGGCTCATGAAATGTGACACCCCCAGCTTCATCAACACGGACCAGAACTCTTCCTTTGGGGAAGATGATCTCCTGATTTTGGAACCACCTATTGTTCTAGAAAATAAGCCAGTTGCCCAGACCTCACACAAAGACTTGAATTGGAAATGTGCTTTGTCAAGTGTTTCTCTGAAGATGTGAAGTCTGTCTTTGTATGGCAGGAAGTCCCCTTTCACAAAATTGTATGTGTTTGTGTCTGAGAGAGAGAAATGGAGACAGACAGAAAGACGGAGACAGAAGAGAGCCCCCTCAGAAGAGAGCTAGTTAAGGTGAGTTTTTGTGCCTTTGTAAACATTTGGGGTTTTGGGGGGAACAAAGTATTTACACTGTCTCATTCTCCTCGTTGGAAACCTTGGCCCCGTCCTCAGTGTCAGCGACCTTGAACGGTGGTTGCCGTGGTGCTTTTCATCTGGCGCTGCCACTTCCACGCTCTGCCTTTAGCACGTTGCTTTGCCTCCCAGGGCTGCCACCCTTTAAACTGTAAGGTGAGGAGTCTGGAGTAGATGATCCATCCCAGCTCTGCTGTTTTGCAAATTTCTGATTTCGTATTCGGATGAGGCTGGGATACACCCAGAGCAGTATAAACCAGGCCCTACCTCCTGTCTCTTGCTGGGGCATCCCTCAGGTCTGTGCCTTCTACTCAAGCCTTTACTGAGCCCAGCTTTTGTCAGGAGCCCAAGTGCCTACCGGGATGGCAGGAGACCTGTCTCTCGTGGTCACGGTGGCAGACATTTCTATTGGTTGTGCTGAAACAGCTCTTCTGAGATCCTCCGGCCACCCTTGCTCCAACCTGAGGACAGACTTACCGTTCCTTTCCTAGTAGGAGGATCAATCCATGGTGCATTTTATGACAATCCTGTCCCCAGGAATGCACGGAAGGTTATCAGCTGAGTGAGGGGAAGTGCCTCTGTGTCTCTGTGTCCCTGTATCTCTGTCTGCTCACAGTGCCCTGCCACCGGCTACTGAACAAGAAAAGTGCTATTCACCATGCTGTGTCTTTTGCAGATGTGTAGGTGATGGTCTTGTGGCTCATGTGTGGGCTTTGTGCTGGGATGGTGAAGGGCTTATAAATACCTCATCAACATGTATTCGAGATGGCCTGGTGCCACACAGACTTGATTCATGAAGGCATCAAGCCTGCACACTGGTTTGGAAACAACTTGGTTTTGATCAGTCACACTGCATGCATGACTCACTGCTGATCTCTGGGTGGTTTTTTCATTTTAGATTTATTCACCCAGTGTCTTGCTTAAGCTGAAAAATACATTTATTTCACTAGAATATTCTCAGATTCTTTGTTTTCACACATCCAGTTGTTTAATTCCTTTAAAAATCATTTTGTGTTTATAATGCCTCCTAATATCTATCATCTCTAGGTTCCCAGTGGCCTGAGCCATGCACCAGATTTGATGTAGGAACTGTTCCACCAAAAGAAATCCCTTTGCCATAATATCTTTTGAGGAAAATATTATACTTTAAGGCTCTAACAGTAAATCGTAGAACAAAGCATGGAATATTTATTGTAGTTAATACATGTTCATGCAAAAAGAAATGATATTTTCATTAAACAATGTTGAATTTAATAACTTTTACTAATGTGAATATTATTACTCATAATTTAAGTAACCAAATAAAACCACAGTTATTTATTATGAAGTTTGAAAACTATTTACACTGTCTCTCAATTTGAGGTAGCTTTATTAGAAGACTGAAGGGTATTTAAAAGATGGAAAATTACCCATGATGACACCATCATTTTTATTAACTAAATATCAAGAACTGTGCAGGGTTAAGATTGAACCCTCTGCAAGCTGTCAAGTTAGCATGAGGTAGTTTGTGGATGCTGCCAGAAGACAGGAGACTCCCCCAGGTTCAGAGACAATGAACTTCTTGCCAGCACAGCAGGCAGCTTGGGGTTCATGTTCATGTTGGTTCCTGAGTTTCTTTCCTTTTGCTGTTGTAACAAAGGACCACAGACTCAGTGGCTTAAAGCAATACACATTCATCATCTCACTCTTCTATTGTGCAGAAGTGCAAAGTCATTGTCAGTGGGCTAAAACCAACGTGTGGCCAAGGCTACATTCCACACCGAGGCTCTAGGGAGGGATTCGTCCTCCTACCTTTCCCAGCTTGCAGAGGTGTTCACACTCCTTGGCCCAGGGCCCTGTGTCACTGTGACCTCTGCTGCCACTTTACATCTCTGTCTCTGACTATATAGATATAAAGGAAGAGTCTTCTACATCTGGTATGGACCCTTTTTCCTAAATGGACATTGTATCTCTATTTATGTGCAGATTAAAACCCCTTCCCTCCAGGGTGTGGTGGCATCAGCTCACAAGATTACCACTCTGGGCTTTAAGTGTCCTCTTTGTATTGTCACCTGGGAACTTCTCTTTCCATAGTTAGCTCTGTGTTACATTTGTTGTTGTATTTTACCCGGCATTACTGAAAGTTTTACTTAAAAGGGATCCTAATTAGCTCTGTTTACCTGTTTCCAGAGCTGAAAGCTTCAGTTCTAGAGTATCTGTTTGATTTCTCTTAAAAATACATTCCAGTATATTTCTCTGGTGAAAGTCTTTACCCTGTTGTCTATTCTCCCATAATTTCCTTATTTTCTTGAATATATTAAAAGTATTTTATAGCCTTTATTGGTAACTCTGATGCCTACATCACCTGGGGGTTTGCATCCTTTGTCTAATGTTTCTTATTCTCATATTATCCGTTATATAGTCTTGACATGTTGCATGTCTTGAAATTCTTTATTACATGGCAGACATTGCAAATGAAAAATCCATATGTTATTTTCCGTGAGAGGTTTTCTACCTTCCTGTTAGGCAAACAGGGTGAGGGACTGATCATGTCGCTCCAATCAGGCGCTGAGGTGGATCAGGACTGAATTGCCTTTTTTCTTAAAACAGCTTTGAGGTATACCTGGCAAAGTAATTTTCACACGTATAAAGTGTACAGCTAATACGTTTTGACATAAGTATATCCCCAAGAAACCATGACCACATTCAAGAGAGTGAACATACCCATCACCCACAAAGCTTCTCTCCTGCCATTTGTTGTCCCTCCCTCCCTCCCCATCTCTTCCCCTGGAAACCATTGATCTGCTTTCCATCACAACATATTGGTCTGCATTTTCAAGATCCTTGTATGAATGGATTAATGCAGTATCTACTCTATGTTGTCTGACTTCTTTCATTCAGTGTAATTATTTTGAGAGTCATCTGTGTTGCTGTATTAATAGCTTATTTTTCTTATAGCAGAGTATTGTTTAGTGCTGAGTTTTTACTGAAGAGTTTGTTGTGAGCAGTGTTTGGATAGACCATCATTTGTTTCTCCATTTACTTCTTGATGGATGCATGGGTTATTTACAACTTGAGCTATTATAAATAAAATTGCAGTGAATATTTGGTTACAAGTCTTTATATGGACATATGCTTTTCTTTTCTAAAGCACCAGATGAGGAATATCTGGGTTATATGGTAGATAGGTATTTACCTTTTTTAAAGAAACTGTTAAAGACTTTTCCAAAATGGTTGTACTATTGTAAATTCCTTGTGGTGTGTATCAGCTCTGGTTGCTCTAATTCCTTACCAGCACTTTGTAAGGTCGGTCTTTCTAATCGTATTCATTCTTGTATGTATGTGTACTAGTATCTCACTGTGGTTTTTAAAAGCATTTCTCTAATGACTAATGGCATCTTTAATCAGCATCTTTTCATATGCTTATTATCCATCTGGATATCTTTACTGAAGTGTGTTTTCTGGCCTCATTCATTCATTCAGGTGTTTGCATTATTATTGAGTTTTGAGACCTCTTTATTCTGGATCAGATACAAAGAGAGACCTTTATCAGATATATGATCTGCAAATAGCTTCTGTCTATGGCTTGTCTTTTCATTTGATTAGCAGTGTTTAGAACAGCTTTGAAGAGTCTTCATTTTGATAAAGTTCACTCTATCAGTTTCTTTTTAAAATAGATTATACTTTTGGTGTCATAGCAAAGAAATATTTGCCAAACCCAAGGTCATAAAACTTAAGCCTATGCTTTTTCTCCTAGCTGTTTTATACTTTTAGATTTCCTATTAAGATCTATGATCCATTGTGACTTAATTTTTGTATATTTTGTGAGGTGTGGATCAAAGTTCATTTTTTTTTTTTTTGCATATCACTATCTAATACTTCCAGCACTACTTGTTGAAAAGATCCTTTCTCCACTGCATCCTTTTTGAGAATCAATTGTCTATATAAGTGTTGGTTTAGTTCTGAACATTCTATTCTGCTCCATTATTCTATTTTCCTGTTTTACACCAACACCATACTTTCTGATTACTGTAGTTTAAAAAAAAAAAAAAAAAGGCTGAAAATCAGATAGTGCAAGTCTTCCAACTTTGTTTTTCTTGTTCAAAATTGTTTTGGATATTTGGGATCCTTTGAATTTTTTATGAATTTTAGAATCAGTTTTAAAATTCCTTACATCCTGTTCTGCCAAATTTCCACCCATGTCTTTGGCCATCTACAAAGCCACATTTTCTGAAGAAGTCTCTCTAGATCCCAGGTGAAAGGAATTCCTGTTTCATCTGTGCTCCAATCACATTTGATAATATTTGATTACATTTATTCATATTTGGCTGGATGTACTTGTGTGATCTTTCCTGCCATATAGTAAATCTCTCAAGATTTGGAATCTTGACTTGGTTCCCTCTGTCTGCTGAGAAAACTAGTTCTATGCTTTGCAGGAGTGAGCCCTGCAGTAAGAGGTATCTGCAGCACACATCTAGCTCATTGCTTGCATATCGTCAAGGAATCCTGCAGATTTAGAATTGTTAATTGATTGTTGTCTCCAAGACGGCTCAGCCTTTTTTATTTCTATTGCTACTGCTGCAGTTTCAAAGGAAAATGGGCTAATTATTTTCCAAATATCAAAACATACTGTAATTGAGCTGTGACGCAAATTATGTGCTGCTGTTTCTTAACAACCTGCTTAGTGTTCACAGGTACCTTCACTCATGGAACTTTTGGGAGAATGTCATATCCTCAGAGATAGCAAAGCTGTCTTTGGCAACCTGAGCGGTAGTATCTGAACTCACTCCTGCTCTTTTTCCAGTGCCCCCTCTAGCACTCCTCCAGCCCTCCATGGGGGGCCTGCAGTTCTTCCCTCGAAAATCCTGTTGCTTCTCAGGAAGAATTCCCTATGAAACATATTCATGTCCTTCTTGTGGGGACATTCAGTCCAGAGACCTGACAGCAGGGGAAAATGTTTAGACTGCTTTTGGTAGAACGTAAATTCTTCCATACTTGTTAGAAGCAAATCCAATGAGGAAACTGTGTTGGCATCTAACAAATCAGGATAAATGTCTGATGAGGAAGATCAGCTTCCCCATCCCACTCAGGCGTCATGTTGATGTGACGCTCACCTTGGCTAACATTTTCTCCTGTGAGCAACGTGAAGTTCAAGATGTTATGAATGGCTTTTTGTTTTTCTTCCTTAGTCTTTCCACATTCACTGTGTCTGGTGAGATTATAAGAATCCTGCTTGTTTTCAGCCCAGCACTAACCTTTTTAAAAGGATCACGTGTTTAAAAGGCTAGTGGACAATTTGTTAGAAGATTGAAATCCTTAGACTTTGGTCCTAGAGTTGAATCTTGGTTACTGGTGAATGAGAATTCCCGTTAAAATTTTAAATTCAGTGATATAAAGTTTTAAAAATAGTTAAATATTAGTCAATTTCATTAAACACTATAGCAGTTATTTACATTTAAGCCTGTCTCTGGGGCAATTTTGCAATGATTCCCTCCCTTTATTGATTCCCTCTTTATCAGAATCCTTGAGAGGTCCCTGTCATCATTGTCAGTATCATCATCATCATCACCATCATCATGGAACTGATTCCTCTGGGAGATTCTAGGAAAATAAATAGCTGGACGGGGTTATGTGCAGGTCAGTGTGTGCATATACAGTAAGAAGAGTTGTCAGACATTAGATTCAAGATACCCATTCCATTTAGAGAAGGATGTGGTCATGAAATCCTGATGTGCTGAATGAAGGAAGCGATGGGAACAGGGTAGTCAATGGAAAGGAGGAGGAAGTGAGTGAAGCGGGGAGCATAGGTCCTTGGTTAGGTGATCAGCACATTGGTGAGAATGAGGGGAGTGTGATGGCAGAATCATGTCCCTCCCCAGCCACAGGGTAGCCACCTGTGACATGTTACTGTACATGGCAAAATGCATGACAGATATTTTAGGACAAAAATCTTAGAGGATTTCTGTCTTCTAAATTGTCTATCAGTTAGCATTTTAAACCCATGGTACATTATTAAAGATTAGTGCAGGGGGACAAATAAAAAGGATTCATATAATCTCACCAGACATACTGAATGTAGAAAGGCTAAGGAAGAAAAACAAAAAGTCATTCATATGTGCCTTGAACCATAAAATGCTCATGAGAGGAAATGTTACACAAGGTGAGTGTCACAGCCACATTCATAATGCCTGAATGGGATGGGACAAGGGGATCCTGAGATGAGACAATAGGGTGAGTAGCCTGGATTGTCCAGGTGGGCCCAGTGTAATCACAGGGGTCCTTGAAATGGAGGACATTTCCCAGCTGAGTTTAAAATCAGAGGGAGGTGTAGCCATAGAGCAATGTTCAGAAAGGCTGCTGACCATGAAAATGGAGGAAGTCGTGAGGCAGAAGCTAAGGAAGGTGGGTTACCTCTGGAAACTGGAAAAAAAAAAAAACAACAACAACAAGGAAACATTCTCTTCTAGACCCTCTAGAAGGAAGGAACCCTGCTGCTACCTTGAATTTAGCCCAATGAGAACTGTGTTGGATCTCTGACCTCCACAGCCATAAGCTGATAAATCTGTGCTGGTTTAAGCTCTTAAGCTTATGGAAATTTCTTACATTGGTAAGAGGAAAATAACATAGTGAGCCGTAGTGTAACGGATTAAAGGTATAGGATGGGGTGTGGAGAGGATTCTGACATTTACAACTAAAAATCAACCAGGTGAAGTGGGAAGGTGTTTTAAGGAAGACCTACCTGGCAGGGCTGTTAAGCAGACTGGAGTGAGGGGAGCATTGGAGTTAGAGGAATCAATTAAATCTCTACCAGAAAAATAAGGAATAAAATGTAACAGGGCTTCAGTGATAGTGGATGTAGGAATGGAAATGGGCAGAGAGACATAAATATTACTTTGAAATTAGCTACAGGTTTGATGACTGCATGTTTGGGAGACTTAGCCGATGTGTGGACTGAATGTTTGCATCCCCTCAAAATCCATATGTCGAAACCCCATCTCCCAGGGTGATGGTATTGGGAGGTGGGGCCTTTGGGAGGTGATTTGTAGAATAAAATGAGGTCATGAGAGTAGAGCCCTCATGAATGGGATTAGTGTTCTTATACAAGCCCCCAGAGTGCTTGCTTCTCTCTGCTCTCTGGGATATGAAGATATTGGGAAGACAGCCATCTTCGAGCTGGCAATCCTCTCAAGGATACATTGACCTTGAAAGTCTCAGCCTCCAAACCATAAGGAATATGCTGGTTGTTTAAGCCACCCGACCCACGGTAATTTGTTACAGCATCCCAGACTGACGAAGACAGTGGAGAATGCCTCTGAGTTTGGCACTGATTGCCTGGAGAATGCTGAAACCCAGGGAAGTGGGCAGCACAGACGTTTACTCATTTAATCCTGCCAACACAGTAGGAGATAGAGTCTACATATTCCTCGCTACTTAAAAGGTAAGGAAAAAGAGGCACAAATAATAACAATGACAACAAAAACAACAATAATTTGTCCAAGATTCACACAGAACCCCCTGGAGGCAGAGTGAGAATTTATACTCAGGCAGGCTGGCCCCAGAGCCCCTGCTCATAACTAATAAGTCAGATCACCTTGCTTATGTGGATCAGTTTTTTTCAACTGTGATATGAGGGTACTGTGTCCAGTAACTTATAATTTCAAAATACTTCACTGTAACGGAATCATTAGTCACAGGCCTTACAAACCACAGAAACCTACACATACAAAAATATCTCGTTAGGTCAAGATAACCAATAACGTTTTTAAATATTATACCTGCTGGGCCTTTGCAATAAAATGTCTTTTTATAATTCTGTCTGGCTACAGAATAACTTCATAATCCTGCATGTTGCTGGTGGCTCCCATGTTGGACAGCACGGGCCTAGAGATTTTAAATTACTTGCCCAGACTCGCCCAGGAAGCTCGTGGTGGGATCCGAGCTATAGTCTGGGACTTTTCCTTCCTATCCAACAAGTCCCTCATGGAAGTTTAGAAGCTTCTCCTTTGGTGCCCAGCTGTCTATCCGTACTTATAACATCTTGTCAGGTGTTCCAGCCTGCTCCTGAACATCAGCCAGAACCCACTTCTGCTCTATTTTGTCCAGGTAATACCTTCTAGCAACTTCCATTGCCTTCTTGGCATCAGTTCTTACCTGGAAGGGTAGTGGCTAGAGGTGGAAATGTGTCCACATGACAGGTTTTTCATAAACACAGCAGGAGTGGTCAAGAGAATAAAACGTCAGGAAGATGAGTAGAAGCAGGTCATTTAATATACCAAATGGGTACTTTCAATGTCTGTGTTTCCGAGTCCAGGCTTGTTCTGCTCGTGCATTACAGGCCAATAAATCAGGAGACCAGGTTTTGGGGGCAAGAAACAGCGACTTTAATTTGGAAAGCCAGCTGAGAAATGGTAGAATAATGTCCTGGGGAACCATCACCCCAAGTCAGATTTCAGGCTCTTCTTATATTAAAAGTGGGAAGTGGGAATGCTTGGTTGTTGCAAACTTGGTGTATGAATTCTTTGTTGTTAGAATCCTTTGTTCTTGCAGCTCTTCACCTGGGTCACATCCGTGTAAACCTCCAACAAACAAATGTTGTTTTCTATTCTGTAACTTGTTATCTTTATGTGAATAGAAAAGTGTTAATATCCTTCAAAGTCAGAGCCTTGAGAATAGGGTCTCCTGTATATTTCAGGCTCTAGGCAACATTGTTTTACAAAAGGTGCAGAACCAACAAGACTAAGCCTAGGAAACAGGGCACAGGGTTAAAGTCAAAGGAACAGATATAATATGGAGTCAGATTTTTTCTTTCCTATTTCAGTAGTGCCATGGAGAAGGCAGTTTGGGCAGCTTTTCGTAGGGTCCTGGAGGCTTTCTCTCTGAGCCTCTGTGTGCCTCTGTTGAAAACCCTTCATAGCTATCTGGCCTGCTGGAAAACCACTCCGCCTTTTTTGCCCTGAAGTTGTGTTCTGTTTATAACTGATCTCTACTTATTGGAAAACAACTCAATAAAAACTCAGTTGGTTTTCCACCAGCCATGGGCAGGGGTGAGGAATAGCACTTTATTATTTTATGAAAAAAAATAAAAGAAGTCTTAAAACAGCACTGGGCATATAGGAGAGAGTCAATAAATGCTTCCTGGCCGAAATCAAAAGTGATGGCTCAGTGATTCCATGGCTGCTGTATTTGCTGAGCTTGCTACTCCTTTGCTCCATTACACATTTTTTTTAACTGAAAAAGAAATACATGCATGTGGTTAAAAAATTTCAAACAGAGCACAAAAATACACAAGTGAAAGAAGTTTTCCCTCATCCTCTCTTCTTTCAGCCCTCCCTGGAGATGCCACTGTTTACAATCCTTTGTGTGTTTTCCAGATATGCTATGCACATTCCGACCTATGTATGTAAATTCCTTTAAAGTATTACTTATTTTTAACTTAAAGGGATTTAAATCCTCAAGTGTCTTCTGCCCTGGTAACAGAAAAGAACAAATCTGACTCCATAATAAATCTGTTCCTTTGACTTAACCCTGTGCTCTGTCTCCAAGGCTTCATCTTGCTTGTAAAACAATGTTGCCTAGGGCCTAAAATATACAGGAGAGCCTATTTTGAATGCTCTGACCTTTAAGGATATTTAACACTTTTCCATTCATATAAAGATAACAAGTAACATAATAGAAAATAACGTTTGTTTTGTTGGAGGTTTACAGGGATCTGACCCAGGCAGATAGCTGCAAGAAGAAAGGATTCTAACAAGAAAAAATTACTACATGAAGAAGATTGCAAAAACCAAGCTCGTAGGAAAGGAGCCTGAATTCTGACTTGGGGAGATGGTTTTCCAGGACATTAGTTTGCCATCTAGGTCTTCAGAAATTTGCTATTCCATGCCCCAACACCTGGTCTCCCAACTTACTGGCCTGTCCTGCACTAAGGAGAATGAATTTAGACTCAGTAACACTCCTATCTTCCTAGCAAGCTGGGCACTGGAATTGAGGGCAGCTATCCCACACCCAGGGACATACTGTGTACCCTTGATGGTTCCCCGAGGGTGGGGTGTGGTTTACTCAGGAAGGATGGGGACTATGCACCAAAACTCAGGCAGTATGCTCCTTTTGGGATCTGACCTTGTACCTCCCGCTCCCCGCCAGTACAACACCTGGGACAGTGGAGGTAAAGCAGAGATCTTGCCTGCCTGTGTCCCAGCGTGTAAAACGGGAATATGTACTCTTTCCAAGGTAGTTCTGAGCGACAACACCTGCGGGTGCTTGGTTCCCAGACCAAAAGGAAACCCAACTCCGCTTGGGGGCAACGGGTGTGATCCCCGTAGGGGTCCTGCAGAGGCCTTGGGTGGAGGGCTGGTCCAGGTAGGTAAAATATGTGCTGCGGGCCTTGAAGGGTTAGAGAAGTGTGCAGAGGCAGGACTGCTGCCTCCTTCAGGATGCCCACAGAGTTAAAACTATCTCTCTCCATCTCTGATACTCTCCTCCACACTCCAGATCCCTGCCTTCTCTCTGCTCCTCCTGTCCATTTCTCTCCCTCCACTTTTCCCCTTCTCCCCTCCTCCTCCCATCTTCTCCGTCCCTCGCTTCCCCACCTTCTCTCGCAGAACCCAGAGAGGATCGCTGGCCCTCCTGCGCATGTGTAGTTGGTGCCAGCTGGACCGAGGGTTGGAAGCTGCACCTAGGAGCCGGGGATTGGCCCCAAAGGCTTCTCAGCTCTTTCGCCCGGTTGGACTTTAGCTCCTGCCCCGGCGCCCCGGCCACAGCTCTCCAGGGCCAGGTGTGCACCTGCCGCCTCTCGCCCCAGCCGGGCTTCCCTCAGTCCGCGGCTGGCGTCCCCTTCCCCTCTCCCGCCTGCGAGTACTCTCCTCCCGGGCTGCCTCACCTCGGCCGCCGGCCGGTCCCCGCCCCTGGGCGGGCTATGTCCCTGGCGGGCGGGTTCTGCGGACACGGACGGGGGCGGGCGGCTGGGGCTGGGGCTGGCCTCCGAGCGGGGATACAGCCCGCGTCCCCCACCACCGCTTTCCCTGCCCCGCGACCACGGGGCTGCCCTCCTCTCCCTTTCCCGCTCCCTTGGGACCAGCTCAGTGGTGTGGGCGTTGCTCCCCGGGCTGAGAGCCTCCGGCTGTGAACCCCAGCTTCTCCTGGTGGAGTCGGGAAAAGGGAGCGTCAGTGCTGAGCGAGCTTCCTTCTCCTCCCTTAGTGTTTCTGCCCCAGGTAAGTACCTTGAACACTTTCACGTGTTTTGTTGGCGATGCTTGATGATGTCACTGTTTTTATAGTGAGAGGGATTACAGTGTTGAAAGCAAGGCTTGTTTCAGTTAAAAATGAGCTGAAGGCATGAGGCTGTGACATCCTCCATCCTTCCCTCTCCCAGGGTGAAACGTGTGACCTTCGATCTTAAAAAGATAGTTACAGTCCCTAACTAGCCCAGCCCAGCTAGGGTGTGTTAACAGGAACAGCACCACCAGAGGCTTTGGAGACTCAGGGACATTGCAGTCCTAAAGAGCTCCTGGCAAAATTTGGTTTGTTTTGGTTTTTTCGTTCTTCTTAAATTGTGGGACAGACTAGTTGTATAGAGGGAAAAATAATTGTCAAGAAATATTTTTTCATTTAACATCTTTTTTGTGATATTGTTCACACACCATGAAGTCCACCCACTTAAATGCTACAATTCAGCAGCTTTAGCATATTCACAGTGGTGCAACAATTAATATTCCAGAACGTTTTCATCACTTCAGAAAGACCAGTGGAAATGAATGACCTATCCACCCCTTCCCAGTGCTGGTTCTAAAGAAGTTTCTTGGTTGTTCCTGACCATAAATTATCTTGTTACCCATAAAAACTCTGGTAGGAAATCTAAACAGAATTGTATTGAAACTGTCTATCAAAGCAAGAAGAATTAATGTCTTTATGGCATAAATTTCTTCTACCCATGAATATATCTCGGACCCTATATTTTCATATTTCCAGAGCCTGGCCCATGGGAAGTCCTCTTTAATTGTTGGGTTTGTGAATGATGAGATTCTATACATCGTTAGTTGCAACTGAAGCCTTTCACAGAAGAGAAAATAAACTCACTGAAGCCAAGTGACTCTCTGATGGTCAGAAAGAGTGACAGCCAGTGCTGGAGTGACCCAGTGGACTTGGTGTTTGTAACCAGAATTCTCCAGCACGTACAGCTAAGGGGATCAGAGTATTCTTTTATTTTTTCTAAATGGCGTTGCTTTTATTTTTACTTATTTTTTAAAATTATTTTTTATTGAAGTGTAGTCAATTTAGAATGTTAGTTTCAGATGTACAGCAGAGATTCAGTTATAAACATATGCATATGTATCTACATATGTTTTAGATTATTTTTAGTACAACTCATTACAAGAAATTGAATATAGTTCCCTGTGCTATATAGTAGGTCCTTGTCATTTATTTTATTTTTATTAATGTGTATCTGTTAATCCCCCTTTTCCTGCCTGCTAACCACAGTTTGCTTTCTATGTCCATGAGTCTATTTCTAGCAGCACCGTTTTTGCTAGTAATATATGCTGGTTGGCTGCTTTCAGTTTCAGTAATTCCACCTTATCTGTGGGCATTTTCCTTCTGGTGGGAATGTGTGTGTTTTGCACACGTGATATAAGAGTTGTGTATTTGGGAGAACTCCAGGCCTCGTGTAGTGCCTGGTACAGAGTGCCCACTGAGCTGATGCTTGAACTGGGAAAAAAACATAGTAAATGTTGGAATTTCCACTATGGTTGAAACTTCCAGGCTTATTTAACCTGTTTAGCCCACCTTAATGTTGGCTGCACCCATACTGGGTAATTTGGTGGAACTTCATGTTATAGTGGTGTAGAGACGGGGCCTTGTATGCTTCTTCTCTTTCCGTTTTCTAAGAGTCATTCTCCTGGGCCTTCCAGATCCTCCCCCAGAAGTGCCCAAGGCTGGCTTGGTGCTGCGCTGAGGCAATATTTGTTAATAAGGCCCTTTCCTCATCTCTTCTGAGCCTCCGTTTCCTTCTCTACACAATGAAGACTTAGACTAGAAAAGTGCTTTTCAGTTTCTTTTAAGCCATGTTTCCTTTGAGAAACAGAAAATACAAATCTCTACTCCCATTCAACATGTAGATTTTGACACATCCTCCAAGGAGTGACATAGCTCTTTGTGGAAAATTGAAGTGATTGTGATTCCAGGTGGCACAGAAAAGACTCTTCAGACATTTATTGCAGGGAGAGGGCAGTAAAGGGGCAGTATATCCCACTTTCTAGTGTGAGCACTGGAACAGGGGCTTGGGTTTATATACAGTGTCCGACGTGGCCTCTCTCTAATTTTTTTTTTTTTGCCTCTCTCTAATCTTGCACAACGTGATAAACCTCTCTCCCTCAGTTTCTTAATGCGTCAAGTTGGGGTGATAATAGTTTAAGTCTTTTGTGAAACATTATACACATAAGACATTTATTTCTCGGTAGAAACAAAACCTGCGAGAGAATCAGGGATTTCTTTAAAAAGAAAAAAAATCTTGTCCACAGCACTCTGTCTGTGTCTATTTTGAAGTTCCTTGAGGGTGAGTGTTGGGTCTAAAGTCCATCGTGGGACAGGTGGCCCATGGGTCTGTGTGCCGCAGATTGCCCCCTCCTCCCCAGTCCTCTTCCTCTCAGTCCAGGATGAAGTTCCCTAGTAGATTTACACAGAGATCTTGTGGAAATGGCTTTTCATTTTATTGTTTCACGAAGAAGGGCTGCCATCATGATCTCTGTAGTCAGCTTTTGGTGACCTGAAGGCTATGCAATTACGTTTTTCTATTTAATAAAAAGAAAAAAAATTACAAGTACAAAATTAGACCTACGGCGGTGGCAGGGGCTCTTGAAAGTGGGGACCATTAGCTTTGTTAGTTTCAGGTGCAGGGGCCTCTGGCCATGAGGACACATCATCGTGCTCTGAAGTTGGAGGGACCACTGGGCTCAGTGGGAATGTTTACTGAGTGTATCTCATGGGCTGGGCATTGACCTATTTGTACTGTGTGTTCCTTATTTGAGACAGTGAGCTCATTTAACCTCAATAGCCTCTTTAACAAATTAGACTTTTTATTTTGAGATATATTGTAGATTCCCATGTAGTTGTAAGAGATAATATGGAGAGGGCCTACGGAATTTTTGCCCAAGTTTCTTTAAAGGTTCCATCTTGCATAGTTGGGATACAATTCAGTAATGACTCACTAACCCTTTGAGGTTTGTGTTATTGCCCTCATTTCTATTCATGATTAAACTGGGGTTAAGAGGAGCACACAGGTCACCTGCCTGTGTGGTCACCCATGGTTAGTGTAGAGTCAGGTGAAACGTGGGCTTGGGATTTCCAGGCAGTACCATCATGATGCTCTGTGGCAGGGAGCAGCATTCACTTTGCTTGTTTATTCATTCATTCAGCAAGCATTTATTGAGTAAACTCTGTGGGTCAGATGCTATCATAGGTTTATCTGATTCTTCAGCAGTATGGAGAATCCGGTAATGTTTCCTTCTTTTTTTTAATCTGAGAAAATTAGCTCTGAGAGGTTATATACCCCCCAAAGGAAATATAGCTCATAAATGAGGGGTAGTAAATTTGTACAGATCCTTCTTCTTATGCAGGTGGTACCCTACGTATTTTACACTTGTAAACTTCCATAATCCAGATATATTCTTGTAAGGCAAGGATTTTTTTTTTAATTGAAATATACTCATGTTTACAACGTTGTGTCAATTGCAAGGTGTTTATTTTTTCTTGAATTTGGAATTCAAAAAATATTTTTTGAGGGGGGTAAATAGGTTAATTTATTTGTTTCATTTTTTTTAAAATGAGGTACTGAGGACTCAACCCAGGACCTCATACATGCTAAGCATGTGCTCTACCACTGAACTGTACTCTCCTCCCCAAAGCAAGTTTTCTTATCAAGTATTCTGCAGCTAAAGAGTTCAAATAAATTGGAGCTGAAATCCAGGACTTTTGATCCTACTGTGTTTCTTTGCATTATATCCTGCTGAGGGGTGTGGAAGCAGTTCCTTTATTCATTCTTTTATTCAGCAGTTTTGAGCACTGACTTTGCATCAGGGCATGGCTAGGTGCTTGGAAACAGAAAACAAGAAATGACCCTTTTCTGCAGAGGGTGGAAGCCTAGACCAAAAGCTGCGTAATGTGATCCGAGCTGCGGTAGCCATGTGCAGACGCTGAGGACAAACTGTACCCCCGGCTTTGCTTGGGCTTCCCCTGCCTTCTGAATGGTACACACAAGGTCACCGCAACCCAGTGAGGCCCGCAGCCCGCAGCACAGTATGTACCTCGGTCTCCTCTTCCCTCTCGTCAGGGCCTGCAACATGAACATCCCTGACTACGTGCAGTGTGCTGAGGACCACCAGACTCTCCCCGTGGTGGTCCAACCCGTGGGGATCATCTCAGAGCAGAATTTGTTGTGCATCTATAAGCGAATCTCCTTGGTGAGGCAGATCAGCCCGTGCGGCTGGCAGTGGGCACCCTGTATCCACTACAGTCAACACTATGCGCCCGAGAATGGGTGGAGCGACTTCCAGACCCACCGCAAGGTCGTGGGCCTTGTCACCATTACCGACTGCCTCTTGGCCAAGACCTTCGAGAAGCTCCACGTGCAGAAGAGGTGTATGGCACCACGCTTTATGACTCTCGGCTCTTTGTCTTTGTGCTGCATGGGGAGGTGGCCGAGCAGCCGCGCACCGACGTAGCCTTCAATTTACGAGGAATGCAGGGTGATGGAGAAGAGGATCGAGGACTTCACTGAGTCTCTCTTCATCATGATCAAGTCCAAGTGGCTGGACAGTTCTTCCGACAAGTCTGGGGACAAGATCCTCCTGCTCTACATCCTGTTTGAGAAGGAGGACTTCGTGGGACTGGACACAGAGAGCAGGAAAGTCTACCTGGATGCCCGGCCACCCTGGCTATATGAAGGGTTGCTTCCCTACATCCAGAAAGGGATCAGCAAGGAGGAGGGCTGTCTTGTAGCCAAGGCGTGAGGGAGGAGCAACCCGCCGGTTTTCAGACGTTTAAAAGTGAATCCGCCTTTGTTTCAGAGAGATTCTTTTAGGGTTATTATGGACACTTACTCCCGCTTTTCAGCCAATTCCCCTGGTGTGACCCCTGGAGTTGCTGTCCAATAGAGTAGCCAAAGCCACTGATGCTAGGAGAGCTGGGGAGGAGGCTGCTCTGAGCTGAGATGTGCTCTAGGTCAAATGCACATCAGACGCTGAGACTTGTCTAGTAAAAAGAATGTAAACTATCTTGTTACTTTCTTTATTGATTACATGTCAAAATGATAGTATTTTACATACTGTAGAATAAGTAAGATATGTTCTTAAAATCAGTTTCTAGGGTTTTTTTTGGGGGGGTTACCTCTTTAAATGTGGCAACTGGGAAACTTTCTTTACATGGCTCACATTTCATTCCTGTTGGACAGCCTCTCCTGGGACAGTCTAATTCCTTTGCTTATAGATGTCACGCTGAATCCTGAGGTGCAGAATGAGGCGCTGGTTGAGCTGGGGGTGGAGCCAGTGTCTCCTGCTTCCCAGGTCCAGCACCTGCACGGCTCAGGCCCTCTCTCCCTGCCTGACAACCACCATGCCAATTAAGGACAACAGAAACACTGCCAGGGGCTTCCAAATGAGCTCCTTACGCAGGGAAAGGCGTGTCACGGAGTATGGGGCACAGCAGGGAAAGATTCGTCCTCACTTTATCCCTGTGATTAAGTCAACGGACCCACTTTGCCTTGGAAGTTCAGACGAGCTCTTCTGGGCTGCCTACCCCCCCATCTTCTGCTCTGTTTCCCTGTGTATCTATCGAGATGTCCCTTGGGCAAAGAGGGTGAAATGCCTTTGCCGGGAGGTGGTCCCCCTTTGCTGGGGAGATTGTGAGAATCTGTGTCCCCCCGGCCTACGGCCTCGGGCCTTGACTCTGGAGAGGGCTCATGGCGGTCCCACAGGTGACGGTCGGAGGACCTGGCACGTGCTGCCGGGCCCATTGTGGAGGAGGTGTTCTGCGATTATCTGTGAGTCTAAAATCAGATTCTACTTTCTGGTTTTTGGTAAGTTGGAGGAGAAGATGCCAGAGAATTGATAAAAACATAGTCCAGACCAGTCCTGTGAGTGACAGGCACAGGGGACCCGAGTCCCACCTGCTTGTGGTGCCTGGCGGGCTCTGGATGAATTTTCACTTCCTCCCTGGACATACCTCTGTGGCTTAAGGAAGGGGCGAGGCATGTCGTGGCGATGACCTGTACTTGTCCTCGCAGGGCCCTGTGATCTACACGGCTTTCTCCCCTTCTGCTTCTTGTAGATGAGTTGGCAGATGTAGTGGTCTGGGCAAAGCTGAGAGCACAGTTGCCAGCACCGTGCCACTCCCAGGCTGGCTCCATTCCCGTCACCTGTCACCTCCTGCTCAGTCCCCAGGTGTCAGTCAATGTAGGTGCATCGGTGCAACGTAAGCAGGGACCACCATCTACCCCTGCACAGAATGGTGGGTGAGCAGTGGAAGCCTGGAGCCCTGCCTCAGCCCCCTGGCCAGTGCCTCCTCTTTTGTCACAGGAGGCACTGGTGACATGTTTGCTCAGCAACTGCTTTGCTCTGAGTCTGCAGACCCACCAGAGTATGCCAGCTTGTCATTGCCTTTTGAAGTGTGTCCTTGGGATTTGGCGGAGTAGCTGGTTGTGTGCTTAGCCCATAGTGGTTGACACAGTCACCATTGTTTACCCAGAACCTCGTGTACCAGGCATGGCTCTCGGCATCAAAATACAGCAGCGCATTAAACCTCCCTCCTGGTGGGTCTGTCTGTTTTGGTACCGTAAGGGCTCAGCCAGCATCTGAACGTCAGTGAGATAACGCGGCCAGTGAGCTCGGGTCAAGTACGCTCTCCTCCAGTCACTTTTACTCCATTGTTGCTTTTACTATTCCACAGTCATTACTTTTTTAAACAATGCTTTCGTGCAGGAACAGAGCCTAATTCTCTCCTGTTACTCTTGGTGGGAGTGAGTAAAATTGTCCAGCTTGAAATGTGACCACATTTTGTAGCTCAAAAGCTGTCTACATGCATCTAGGTGAAGTTTAGGTTTGGGGCGCTGACCACGTTGGGGTCCCCCGGCAGCGCTCCTCGCCTTAGGCCCCTGCCTTCCCTGGAACAATAGGTGAGGGTGGGTCTCACCGTCCCCTCGTCCCTGTCTTCACCAAACTCACGTAAATTCTTGTAATTGCTGTCAGTTATTTTTGTTCTCATGTGTTTCTAATTTTCGCTGTTCCTCTTTTCCTTTTCCTATTTCCCTTTCTATCTTGTACTGCCCTGTGAGCATGTTGTTGCGTCTGAAAAGTGGACTGCGCACACCCTGCATTGGAAATAGCCAGATTGTCCTCCGTGCTGTCCCCATCGCTTTAAAAAGCAAAAACCTTAACAGTTGCCTTGATCCATATATTATCCTAGTCATCTTTTTATTTTCTAGATTTTTGGAATTTTTGCTTTGTTAGCACATCACCCACTGGTGTTTGATACCTGTTAAAATCTTTGCTTTGAGGAACCAGTTTGGTCCTCCTTATATTTGGTGACAAATGCGTCCTTACTAAATTTGTTTGATTGTTTTGAAGAAGCGAGATGCGAATTGAATTAGGCGGCTACTGAGGGATTTTTTCATGGAGTATTTAAACTTTGAAAGTCAAAATCTGCAGCATCTTCCTTTATTCTGACTTTCACACAAACGTGCTTAGCACGCGGTTCCGGGCTGTCGCTGTGTGACGTGCGTGACGGAGCTTCCTGGCCGGTGGTCACTGGTGAGAAAGTGGCAGGCTCGGAGATGAGCAGCTGCAGGGGATGCTGTTGGAGGAAGCAGTCACCGGTTTTATGTTTTTTGTTTTTTGTTTTTGCATTCAACTTCCCCGTGCCATTTACTATACTTTGCCTTCATAGAGAGGCAGGGGCAGGTCTAAACTCCATGCCACTCTTATTTTCCCTTTACGAGGCTGGTTTTTCTGAGTATCAGAACAACATGGCCTTCTCCTAAGTAGCTGGCTCACTTGGATCTGGTGGACACAGGGACCGCTAAAGGGGACCGTAGCTTCCTCTCTGCTCCAGCCAGTGGGCATTCAGAGCCGGGTCTGTGGTTTGCCTCAGCAGCCATGCAGGCCTCCCTGTACCAGCCTTTACTATTAACCCATGTTGGTAGTAAATAGCTGACTCCGTGTCTGTTGCAGCTGACGTCCACCACTGACGGCCGTGTCGTTAGTTTGCGGTAGTGAGTCTCCAACACCCCAGTCAGCTGTGAAGTGACCTTGCATTCTCACCCACACCCTGGTTCATCTCACCCGGGGAAAGGGTTTGGCCACCACCGTCATGCTGGCCATGAGACCTTGTTTCTCCTTTCATGCCCTGGTCAAATTGTGGACACTTCATCCTTCACTGACTTGGTCTCGCTTGAGACATGCCAGACATTCTGAAAGAGTCCATTACATTCTGGGGGGGAACAGAACAGAAGTAAGAGTAGCAAGTAGGGGTCTAGGCTATCTGGGTTGGAAAATGCAGGCTGGGATCTGTGAAGGCTGGGCTGTGCCTTGGACACAGGCCTTTCCCGTGGCTCCCGATAGCCCAGGGGTCGGAGTGAGAACAGCCTTGCCTGGGTTCCCCCATCCTCATCTGCTCACTGGCAGGTGTGTCTGCTAATTCGGAACTGCCCCAAACCTCGGGACCTTCAAAGTTCAGACCACAGGAGAACCTTGAGTCCCTTCTCCTGGGCCTCCTTTGTGAGAATCCAGTGCCTTCTGAGGTGACCAGCGGCAGGGGATGCCTCCCCCTCCAGGGAGCTCTCTTCGGAGGACTGTGAAGCACTGTACCTTGCTATGAGCTTGTGGGGTTCCATCCGTGGTCCTTGCAGAACCAGACTTGAGACTGGCTTAGCGATAGAAATGACAGGACTGATTCCAGGGCAGGGCCGGGGGGAGGAACAGGGGAAATTTAATGTGACCTCAAACACCTAGGTGGGTTCTGGGTCTGTTACTAAAATCGGGAGCCTGGGAGGTACCTGCCAGGAATCGAACTCTAAAGTAAATGGTGGACATGAGTCATTTTTAAGATTCCATTTTTCATCCAAGTTAGGACTTCAAAGAGGCACTCGGGTCTATGGCCCTGGGGCTCAGGTGAAGGAGCCGGACCACAGATACACGTTGGGAGTCGTCATTCTTAGCTGGTGTTCACAGCCGTGCAGGTGGATGAGCTCATCTCGAGAGGTGCAGACTGAGGCTTAGGCGGCGCAGGGCTGTGCCTGGGTTGGAGGAAAGCCCAGACCATGCAGCTTTGGTGTGTCAGTCAGTGGCGTTTGGGAATTTCAGAGCAATGGCATTTATACTTAAGGGTCCTGGGGGTGGGCAGGGCCACCCAGGAAGAAATCTGAAGGGAGGGTTTTGGCCACGCGTGCGCGCCTTGGGATGATGCAGAGGCTGCAGGGTCCGGGAGGGGAATCTCCTCGGAAGCTGGAGTCGGAGTGGGGAGTGGGGAGAAGGTAGTCACACTCACCTGTGAGGGAGGGACAGATTCCTAGGGAGTCTCCACCCTAGCGGACTCTCTTTCCCACGAACAAAAGGCCAGCAGACAGAAGATTTGAGGTGAGAAGGGACGGGCGCTGGGAGAGGAGCCAAAGTGGAAAATGGTGGTTGGACAGTTCTGGAATAGTCTCCCTGCAAAGTAGAGTTAAAAAAACCCAGACTCTTAAGAACATTGATAGTGACGTTGGAGGAGATAGTTCTTTTTCTGGCCTCCTAAAGGTAAGGCATGTATCCGGGGATACACAGAAGAATCGGGCAGTCAAGTCCGGGGGCTTGACCCTTACCAGGGGGAACAATGCAAATTTAAAGGGGGAGAAGGGCAGCGGAGGGAAACTAGCCAGGCCTCGTGTCAGGTACCAGTCGGCCGCACTACTTGCGTGTTGCATTCACATCCATGTCTCCCAGGTGGGCGGTGGCAGCCCCCTTTTGCAGATTGGGAAGCCTTCTCAGAGGGGTTAAGGGATTGGTCCGTTTAGCGGCTAGTCAATGCTGTAGCAGGATTCAAGCAGGGCCTTGTCAGACTTCAAGGGCATGTTCTAACTACTAATTCCGGTACTTCCCTGTTGTACCTGGATTGGTGAATTGGGTCAGTTTTGGAGCCTTTCACAAAAAGTACGATTTAAGTGCCTCAGGAGTGTTTCACAAAGCTCAGTGTTCTTTAATGGTTCAGAAGCACCGCAGTGATTTTCGCCCCACAGAGGTAAGGTCTTACTCCTTTGACGCTGACGTGGTTGCAAATGAATTACAGGTGCAAAACCAGACTTAGCAGCTTCTGAAGGGAAACTCTCCAGTTCTCCCTTGATAGGCTTTCTTCCACGGGATGTAACCTGCTGCAGCGTAGATCTGAGCTTACCATATTTAGTGAGGGTTTGATATCCAAATTTAGCAAAGAAGGGTCAAATGGAGAAAATCGACGTTAACAATTTATTTTGGGGTTTCATTAGACAAGATGCACTATCGCTTAATGGCCCATATAACGTATGTAATTGAATACAGAATATTGCATTCCTTACTTTCTAATGAGAGCTCTCTTGCAACGTAAGGTTGTCTGCTTTGGAACTTCAGCTCAGCCACTAGGGCGCCTGTCAGTGTGTTGGTGTGATTGTATTTACACAGTGCATGTAATCTGGGCTTCCTCAGCCCCAAACACTCCAGTGCAGAATCATAGGCTGTAGCCATCACTTAGTTATACAATTACTTCTACAACTATATGATACAAAAAAAAAAAAAAAGAGAGAGAGAGAGAGATTGCCTTTATCAAAATTCCTTTGATTTTAACTGCAAACTGTTGTTGAGCAGCTCTGGTTTCCTTTGGATATGAATATGTACATTTCTTTGCATGTAACTTGGATTTTAGACTAGAACACCAACCTCTTGCTTTCCATGAGCCACAAAACTCATAGCCAAATGACATACGTATGAAACATTTTATTCTTTTCTTCTGAGACAGAATCCTTGAATCTGGGACTTGGGCTGTGATTTTGCTTTTTGCTCTTCCCACCCCTCTTGATGTCTCACTCCTTTTTCCCACATGGCATCCAAGAGGTCATGGTCTCCGAGGAGCAGGTGGACAAACACCAGTTGGTCGCCAAGCAGTCCTGCTGTAGAGGGAGCCCAGCCAAGAGCTAAAGGACATCATCGGAGAGGGCTTCCTTGAAGAAATGGGCTCTACATTCAGTTATGAGGACAGAGTAAGAGTCAGCAATGAGAAGGAATCAAGAGGGTAACTCAGGTGGCAGGAGCAGCCCGGGTAGAGGCCTGGAGGCTTGTGGGGTGGGGACTCGGGGAGAGTGCACTGTGTGGTCCAGGGTGGAGGGTGCCCCTGCTTGGGAGGACCCTGGAGTGGGCCTAGGGATGGAGGGTTTTGGAGGAGCTTGGTTTTTTACTAGAACTGACACAGAAGAGGCAGTGAAGTGTGTCAGCAGAAAGTGACCCTCAGGAGAGGTACTCCTGGTTTTGTTTCTGATGTTCTCCAGAAAGAAGGGGTCGGGGTGGGCGAGAGCAGCTCTGCCCGTCCCTTTGAGACCCACCCCTTCATTCATTTATTCATAACACATGCAATTCTGAGTGTCCAGGGGAGAGAGGGTGGACTCACAGTAGTAAACAAAATGTATTGCTTCTTGAGAGCTTAGCAGTTTCCGAAGTTTTCTTAGCGTAGAATGTTCTAGGAACACAGCAGGGGCACCTAACCCAAAGTGCAGAGGTTCGAGGGAAGGAAGGCTTCCTTGACAAACTGTCAAAATGAGCCTGGAGGCAAGTGGGAAGTAGCAGCAGGTCGGGGGCACCTGAAGTCATTGGAGACCTGGGTACTGTGTTGAAGCTGGGCGAGCAGGGTCGGGGGTGGGGCTAGAACTCTACCAGGGAGCCTCTGAAGGGTTTGAAGTGGGGGTGATGTAATCAAATTTGTGCTTTGGGAAGGCTGTCCTGGCTGTGTGTGTGTGTGTGTGTGTGTGAAGCGGGGAAGAGGGGGAGATTGCCAGCAACTGGGAGGGTCATTAGAAGACCATTGACAGGCTGGGGGGCCACCAGTGGGAGAGGGGCGTCGGGGCTACTTGGGGACGGCAGGGGCAGTGTGGATGCCGGATTTCCTCATGTGGTGGGCTTATTAATGGGGACCCCCTAACGGCACCTTGTGGCTGGAAGAAAACGGATGCAGCCAGGTGGATTTTTCTCTTCTTCCCTGCCTTGTGTGATGATCTTAGCTCAGCCAACATTTGGAACAGAAGAGCTAAGTTTCAGGGTAGTCCAGGACTTTGTTGAGCTCGTTCGGGTGAGATCTGATAGGATTTAGGCTTGTGTTGAGATCTGCATGTTCACTTAGCTAGAAACGTCCCATCTTTTGGATTTCCATAGGGGTATTTATTCTTGATAAAGATTGCTTTCTTGGTGAGAGGAAATTTAATACAGCTGCTGTCTTTCTCAAAAAAAAATCTTATCATTTAAGAAATTTAATATTCAAAAGAATAGCAAAATTTAAAAATGATAAATAAGGCTTTGGTGTAGTTTCTTTGGTTTCTGAGTTAATGTACAGTTAGAACCTTTGCATTACTTAAATAGCACATCCTTGTCAGTATTTAAAGAGCTGTTAGTGAGCGCCCCAGGCCCCACTTTTCAAAGCTTCATTAAATCTTGCTCTGAAATAGTGAAGTCATAAAGTTCTTGTTGGCAGAAGCCAAACAGTTGATTTATAATTTGCAGCATAGCACCCTTTATAAAATAATAATAGGTTCAAAATTAAGAAAGTGGAAGGTAATTGATTTTTTTAAAGCTGAAACATAAACTCTCTTGTGTTAATTTTGCAACTGGAAATTTTGAAAAGAAAAATCCTACTGTAATATCATCTAAGTGGAATTCATATATGTCTATCACGTTTGCAATGTAACTGTGCAGTGGTTTTTGAAGACAGGACAATTCCAGCTGAGATACTGGCAGTGATGCTTGTTGGTTTTCAATGGAATACCCTAAATATGCCTTCTTAGCTTTATTCTTTTCTTTTCTGTTCTCTCTCTCTCTGTCTTTTATTTATTTATTTTTTTGTAGTGAGAGGGCTCAGTATTGCTTTGCCAGCATGATTTTGGGGCAATATGGGGGCAGATATCGTGCACAAGCAGTGAGATATTTCCATGCATTTTACTTTCCGGACATCACCATGGAACATGTGGGGGTTTGTGCCTGCAGGCCGAGATGCTTCATGACTCCTTGGTCCATCACCGTTATGTCTTGGAGCTGCTCCAGTCAGTGAATGACTTTCTGTGACTTGGAGGTAAGGTGATCTGATGCAGATGATCAGATGTGTAACTAAGTACTGTTACTTGAAATAGAAAACCTATCAAAAATGGCTCTAAAATACAGGATGAAGGAGGAGAATTGGCTGAGCTGCTTGCATGGGGAATATTCTCAGGTTACTCCCTCATTGTGTCTACTGTCACTCCCCACCCCCCCAGCCCTGCACGGCAGTCATGCTGAAGCAAGCATGCACTTTCTCAGAAACGCGCTGAATTTCCTTGTGCCTCTGTTGGTTTTTCTTTTTTTTTTGAAAGCACATCTTGCCCTTTGCTTAAATGCCATCCCTGCCTAGTCACCTCTTACACTCATTCTTCTGGACCTCGTCCATACATAGCTGCTGAATGGATGAACAGAATGTAGTATCTCCATGAAGTGGAACATTATTCAGACGTAAGAGTGAATAAAAAAGAAAAAATAAATAAAGGGGAATATGAAAAAGGCCACCTGCTCTGGGAAGTCCACCCTGACTGCTCAACCCGCCCTTTTCCCTTTGAAACCCAATCACTTATGCTCCTCTCTACTCTTTTTGATAGTACTTACCAACTTCTAATAAACTTTAACACTTTCAAAAAAAAAAAAAGAGAGAAATGCTCATACCACTTCAACATGGACGAGCCTTGATAACAGCACGTTAAGTGAAAGGAAGCAGACACAAACGGCCACATATTGTTGACTTGAGTGATCTGAAATGCTCAGAATAGGCACATGCAGAGGCAGAGAGCAGGTGATCGTTGCAAGGGGCTGGGTGGAGAGGGGTTGGGGTGTGTCTGCTTGTGGCAGGGGTGTTCTTCTGGGGTGATGAAGTGTTCTGGAAATAGATGGTGGTGAGGGCTGCACAAACGTGAGTGTGCAGAAGACTGCTGAGCGCTGTCTCTGGGAGTGCCTGTGGTTGGGGGCGGCTTTATTTTGTTCTCATCCGTGAAGAGTCATCTTGTGCTGAGGCCATTCTACTCCTGTGAGTGGTGAGGCTCAGAGACTTTGCAGAGTCATGTGTTATTTTACCCCTTGCTGAGTGTAAGCAAAAAATTTTTAAGCCTGAGAATGTGCTCCATCTGCAGAAATGTCTTTCAGTTTTGCATGGTGTAAAAATCTTGAGAGATTTTTAATCGTTTAGGAGAGCCTGTGGGGGGAAACCGCCCGTGAAGCCTGGGTGACACTGGGAAGAGCCGTGCTTCCATCTCTGACAGGGGTGGGGGATTCACCCCCGTTCAGGCAGTGAAGGGCCCAGACCCGTGAGCGGAGTTGACAATCGTGAATATTTACGTGTATCCGCTGCTTCATCTTGGATATTAATTTCAAGCTGAGTCAGTTTGTGGCGGCAGCCTCATCCTACATCAGGAATCTATAGTATCTGCTCTTTGAGGTGAAGACCTGACAGACTTGATTATTTAACAGTCTCCCTTGAATTGATATCTCAGATTCCTCTGTCAATTGTAATACAGCAGAAATATAGACGTCCTTTAATGCCGATGTGTCCTGGAGCAGGTTTAGTCTCTGTGCCTCAGTGGCCTTACCTGCGGGTGGGGAAGATGATAACAGTGCTTCCCTCAGAGGGGCTGGTGAGGGGAGAGTGAGGAGCACAAAGGGAGGACTTACATGAAATGCTCATGAATGACAAAATTTAGTGCTCTCAGCCTGGTGAGGCCTCAGGGGCCGAGATGGCCGAACAGAGCAGTCCTAGCCGGAGCTCGATCCGTGTTGGCAGCTGTTATGATCAGTATCACCACTGTGGGTTATCAGGCAGTTTTAAGACTTGGTAATAGGAATTCATGAATAATGTTAAAAGATTAGACAACTCAGATCCGGTTTACATAGTTCTCAAGATTTCCTATGAGAAATGGATATTTTTCCCCCATCTTTAATCTGATTTGAGTTTCTAAAAAAATTCTGCATTCCTCCATCTTTTTTATTTAATTCTCCATTTCTTGAAAAAAAAGTCTTTAAATGGAGTTACTGGTGTCTGAACTGAGGTTCTCATGCATGCTGAGCACATACTCTCTCAAGTGAGGTATAATCTCCACCCTGATTTTTTTTAAACTTTTCTTTCTTAGTATTCAGAGGTTAGAGGCCTCTAATTCTTTTTCTGGAGACATGTCCATGAACCTGTAAATCTATAATTAGTGGACAAAATTTGGTTTATGAAAAAATTCTATAAAACTTTCTGCAATCCATTCAAAAGGAAATGCTCATTGACATAAAATGTTTCTCCTTTATGGTGATTTCTAATTTTTTGTCTGCCTTAACTTATTAAAAGTAATCCTCATCATCATAATGACCAAGCTTGCTCTGAGTGGACACCTCCCTAAGGCTAAAATGCTTTCCTCATGTTTTACCTCATAGCAGGTGTTTAAGGGTAGGTATCAGTGTCTCCTTTTTTGCAGCTGAGGGATTGAGATATGGGGCAGCTTGTCCAAAATCTCACACAGCTGGCGCTGGCAGACTCAGGGCTGGAACCCAGGCTGCACAGGATGCTTTCTCAATGGCTCCTCTGATCAGCCCCGTGTTGAGTGGTTTCCCGAACTCCTGTGAGTCCATAAATGAACGATTTTAGTGGTCTCAGTTTGATGAAGCCTTCAAAGGAGAGACACCAGTGAGAATGTGAGACAGAGTGGCATAAATTGAAATTGTACGTTTTCACAAATGTTGCATTCTCAGGCAATGAATTAAAAAGTTTATTTTTTTTTATTTTAGTGCCCTATAAACACTAAAACAAAACATTAAAAATGATTATAGTGTAAAATAGGAGTGGGCTTTGAAAGTCCAACCATTGCTAATGATGTTGCTTGTTTTTCTCTAGTGGTGCTTATTGACAGAAAAATTTACAAAGACTGAATTGGTTCTATGTAGTCTTAGTATGGAGGAAAGTTTTGTCAGTGAATATTGTAAGTAAAATCTTTACTCTTTTCTTTCCTGATGATGAATATGTAAGTTGTTTTCATGGCTTAAGTACATTTCCTCATTTGTGAAATTTGAGTGATGCCGTTTACCTTGTTTGACTGTGAGATGTAGACGCCTTGTATACGAAGCACCCAAGAGCTGCTTAGTAAAAATATGCTGTCACAAGGACAGATAGTTTAGAAGGATTAACTCTGAATACTAAAGAGGGTGGCTTGTTTCTGATGCATATTCAATATGCATATATATGAATATATGAATATGGCTTAAAGTAACAAGTATTCAGTGTTTTGTGTGTGTGTGCAGTATGAAGGTTTAATGAAATCTGTATCATTCTAGTGAGACAGGGACTAGTTAAATCACCTTAAGCAGACGGCCTTGAAGATTACTTACACAGAATGTGTTGTTACAACTCAGAATTCATGTTGCCGTGTAACCATCCACTCAGACATTTAAATTCGTAGAAATCTGACCAGAACTATTAAGTGTAGAAAAATCCACATTGAACATTTTAAGGGAATAAGCTTCTTTCTTTTGTGATTAAAGAAATTTTGATTTATTTTTCTGCATGCTTAATAGGTTTTAAAATATCAAAACATTGATTTGACATGTCACTTTTTTTAATAGAATAAAGCTCATGCTGTTTTAATGTGCAAATAAATGTTTTTGTATTTCAATACACCTGTATGATTTCCTGGCTCTTTGAGAAGTATTTTGCAAGATACTTAGATTACCTACTGTTGGAAAAATACACACGTGACTTTTATGAATAGAGGTCTAGTACAGATCTGTTGGTTTTTGCTACAGTGCATGACATGAGGCCTAAGAGAGAGAGCTTTGCTGCTGATTGCCGGAAGGACAGATCCCAGATCTCAGTCTCCCCTCCTGTAAAATGAAGTGGCTGGACTGGATTATTTCCTCTTCTAGGATGAGTTTCCATGAGCCTGTGTCTTTTGTTTATATTCAAGAGTATTAGCAATGTCAGATTAAATACTGAATACCCCTCCCTTCCCCGAAGCAAACTGCAGTATGTGCTACATAAGCTTTTAGTTATCTGATTCTTGTTTCTGATTCAACAGGCAATTTTTGTGTTGCATCTTTCCCGGCAACCTGGAAGGTCTTTTTAGCCATAGGAGGCGCTGTTGCACCTTCATACAGTCTTAATTTTCCTGTTTGTAAAAGACTTAACAATTATTTTTTTGCTTTGATTCCTTTGCTTAGTGCTTCAGAATAGCACAATGTCCATTATGTCTGTCTACCTGGAAAAATTATTCTGCTTATATCTTTGTTTTATTCTGTCACCTCGCTGTGAACATTTCAGACTTGCTGTGCAAACAATGGCAAAATCGGTCTTTTATTCCGGTGTTAGCAACCAGTGAGCCGGGATTTTATAAAGCAGCTAGAAGCGGCCTCTTGAGCACCATAAAGCTGAAAAGTGTACTGAGTTCCCTGAGTATTGACCCAGCCGCTGTGTGTCATTTGGTGGGAGGTGATTTTGTACATAGAAGAAGGGGTGTATTGATTTGACTTGTGTTTGCATGCACGCGCTGCCACTGAGCCACGTGAGCCTGAGTCAGTTTGTTCTGAGTTTCTCCCTCGTCTGTGAGATGGGGATGCTCGTATCTGCTTTGCAGAATTGTGAGAATTAGAAATTATGTAAATTGTTTAGCACAGTGGGAATGTCAAAGGGCTCATAAAGTTTAGCTCCTGTTTTGTATGAAGCCATCATTTTACAGTCTTTGGCAATTACTAAGAAACAGGAAAATAAGAAAAGCTGGTTTTATATTGAAAGATATTTGAGGAGGTTCCATAGTTCCTATACCCATTATTTAGCATCAGCAAAGTCAGGACCGTTACACAGTCGCCCTGAACCAATGTTAAGCCACAGAATTTTTTGGTACTTCATATATATTGGGGCTTAAGTGGACCCAATACTTATACCCATGTTTTCTACAGCAGCCAACTGAGAGATGACACAGAAGAACAGACAGGCGATAAATGTCTCCTTTATTACTGATGAAGCCACGTTCTCCATAAAATTCAGGGCTGTGGGAAAATGCGTGTCATGATACTGTGTCCCAGAATTATAGACTCAGCAGTCCCAGTTAGCTCTGGGACACAGCGAGCCTTCCCTTAAGATGATCTGCCCCATCCTGCACAGGGCTTCCCTGCCATGGAGCTAAGCATCCCGGGTGCTTCCGAAGGGTGGCCAACACTGGAGGGAAAGGAAAGGTTTCATATGCCCTGCTTGTCTCTCCGGACTCACACCTCAATCTGTTATTGGGAAGAGTGCTAGCCGTTGGCCAGGGGTCAGGTGTGTGAAGGGGGAAGCACTCTCCATGGACCAGAGGAGTGTGGAGGAGGCATCCCTTCTCTCAGTTTAAACAGGTGGTGAGATGCAAGAGAAGTGTGCTCCCCAAGAGTTGATAAGAGGGGAAATAAGGATTTCCTTTGGGACTCAGACTAGCCATGAAACACAGAAGATGATTAGTAGGGAGACTTGTAAATCACTTTCTTATTAAATTCACATTTGTTGAGCACCAAACATGTGCTACATTCTTTTCTGAGCGTTTTACAGAAATGAATCCTTCAATCTTCACAACAAGTGAGTAAGGGAGATTTCATTGTTATCCCAGGTTTACAATGTGGAAATTGAGGCACGGAGAGAGTAAGTAAGTTGGCCAAGGTCACAGAGCTAGTAAGTGGCAGAGCTGGTATTTAAACCCTGGCTGTCTGGTTTCCAGGCTCCCAGGGATGGGCTTTGGGTGTTTAGAGGTATCTGCATCCCTGGATCTCTGTACCTCTGTGCATCACTTAGCCCAGAAAGGACAGGGGAAGGAGAGTTACACAGGTGCTCACAGACGTGTCTCAGCCACTGTCCACGGACAGTGCACCGTGATTGGCGTTAAATGTCTTCTGGGCAGCAGATCTGTTCGTATAACAGAAATTTAGTCCATTGAGTTAATCTAGAAACCCTTCCTGCTCTGCTTCAGTCCATGGTTGCCATGTGACTGCCTGCCCGTGATTGGGCCGTTGAGGAGAATCTGTACTCATAGTTGAACTCTGATATTTCAGTCTGGTTCGTAGTTTCACATCTCCTGTTACATTAATAAATTTAATTTCTGGTTTTCTTGCATCAGTCTCTCATGAGTTTGGTTAATGTGACATCAGTCCATGGGAGCCCAGAGTTGCTGACGGTATATATTCTGAGCACATTGTGGCACTTCTACCCGTGCGGACCTGGGTGGAAGATTTCCGCCTTCCGCACTGATTTCCCCGAACATCAGGGTCCTCTCCCACCCCCGGATGTGAGGCTGGGAGCTCTCAGAGTAGGCCAGTCAGAGGCCAAGTCCACCAATCAGAAAATGATGAAGTCCTTGGAAGTGGGTTTAATAGAAAAAAAAGGCTTCCAGGTAGTCCGATGGGCTGTTCGAGTCCATTTGGTGAAAAGCTATCCACTGTTTCTGGTTGAGCTGCTTCTTTGCTGTTGAAAAGTCTGGATTACATGGAGGGATTTTAAAAAGCAGAAAGGTGTGATTTCATGTGGTACATCCACACCGGTGAGAAGTCATGGATGACCGCCTGTGTGAGGCATAGAGTCTTACAAACTTCATAAAACAGCTTTAAAAGCTCTGCCATCTGAGTGCACTTCATATGGGGTCCAATTCATGACTGGGCATGCTGAGAGGGCAAATAATTGATAATGGCCGAAAGGACACGGAGGCATCAAAAAGGTCTCAGTCATGTTCCCTGTTTAAAGGATGTGGCACAATGTAATATATTTGAGCTGGGTCTTCACTGAACAGTTTTGAGTGTTTTCTGGGACTCCCCAGTGCACCAAGTTTCCGTACAGCTGGGGGTCCCCTCAGTGCAGCTCTGTCAGCGCTCATCCTGGGATGACGTGATGTCACGGGGAGCAGGACGGTCAGCGTCCCTGGCTCCTCCAAGCTCCGTTTCTTCATCCGCAATGCTGGGTTTCTCTTCGGTGTCTCCTTATTAGGGTTGCTGAGAATCACACTTGATGGTTGTCAGGGGCGATTTGTGGTTGTCTCTGTGATTGTCATATAGTGAATATTTGATAGAAACTCTTGTTTTTTATTAAAATTATGGCTCGTAGATTGCAGTGGTTTTTAGTCTGCATTTACTCTTTTTATAAATTTATTCTTATTTTTAAATAAGCACTTATTTTTATTTATTTTTATGAAGGTAATGGGGACTGAAGCCAACAGATTGTGCATGCTAAGCAGGTGTTCTACAACTGAGTAATACAAACCCTCCTTGTCTGAACTTAAAAATAAATATTTCAATACACAAAATAGCTCTTAAACACCATCATGGGACCTATTTTCTGTATAGACAATTGAATACATATGCTATTTCAATAAGAATAAATGTTGTTGGGACATACTTTCTGAATCTGTTTATGTGTTTAAAAACGATCATAGGTAGTGATAAACACGAGTCTTGGATCCACTACTTAGGGTCTGTTTTGACATCATCGAAAATTATATTCTACAGAGAAGGCTAATTGGGTCTCGTTGATATTTGGATGATTTAGCAGATGATGAAGGCTTTCAAAAGCTGACAGTTTTGTATTTTAAACTAACTACAAAGTTATCTTCTATAAATTGGAAGTCCTCAGCTTGTGAATTGCGCAGTAATTCAGTGTGTACATGTCTGTGTCTCTGTGAACGTGTGTGTGTGTGTGTGTGATTTCAGGAAGGTAGAAATAAGTTCCATATAGCCTTCTGATACCTTTCTCTTCCAGTTCAAGTTGTAGGCATATATTTATACAAATAAATTGATACTCTTTTGTCATTTGGCATATTGGTGGGAATAAAAGGTTCTCATACTTGTTTCAGAAGGGTTGGGGAGAATGAGCTTAGAAAATAGGAGGAGATAGAGGCAGGAAGGTTCTTTACACTTTGTGCAGGATGAGAAACAGTAGCTTTTCTTTTTTCTACTAAAGCAAACTGGCACTGAATTGTAACATACTATTACTCAGAATTGCCTTTCTGATCAGATACGAGTGCCTCGGATTTTTCAAGGCAACAAGAATGATGAAATGTGTTTTAGCAGTTATCTTTAAATGTAGTTTTATTTTTTAAGTAAAAGGCTATAGCCTGTTATTTCTTCCAGCGTTACAAGAAGTTCCCATTGATCCAGGTACATGAAAATTGTGCTTAGTTTCTTCGGGTTATTGTTTTTCTTTTTTTTAAGTGCTTGTTTCATTGTGGTGTGAATGAATGTTTAAAATTTCTGGATTTTGATGTTTAGAACATGCTGATTTATCAGAACTGTTAAAAACCTGATTGTTGTTTGGTCCTCGTTTGGTGGGGCAACCTATTGATTTCTGTTGTCTTTTAAAGAGGAAAATGCTTCCTCTAGCCTGTAGATCATTAAGTGAATGGTTTGCAGTGTGCCTTTAAAATTCTTTGAATGCATTGAGCATGTTTGTCCAGTGAATTTTGAATTGACTCATAGTACTGACTTTGTTTGATTCTGTGGCTTTTGCTCCTCTCCACATGAATTTGAATTCTCTGTTGCATTTTGTATACGTGTTCTTAACAGGGGAAGAAATTTTGCATTTTTTACATAGGTGGGTTTTCCTATCCCCTCTGAATGCCTTCTGTAATTGATACAGCGAAAATCTGTTATTGCAGTGCTTAATTATTTCATAAACTATTTTTTGGCTTAATCAGAAACAATGACAAAGAATGATAATAAAAAACATGAAAACCTTCCTTCCTTTGAAGAATAGAAATGAGGTGGTCAGGCCCACGCGTGCTTTGTACCTGACACCCTTAATTTCATGTCATTGTGTATCATGATTCGGAGATGGAGTTGCTTCATGTTTGTAGATTTTTGTTTTAACATTTGTGTTGAATTCATTCTCTAGGCTGATGTTTCCTGTTGCGTTTGTGGAAAGTGTAGATCAAGGGAAACAGATGCTACGTTTTGTATTCAGGAGGCCTGAGTTGCTGAAGAGTATAGAGTAGAGGGTGGGCTGAGGAACAGAGTGACACTCCCTCACCTCCAGGCTGAATTTGATGAAAAATGAAAACAATTAGGTGCATAGGAATTTATTTGACCAATAGAAGTCAGAGGGCCCAGGCTGTCTAGTTATGCGCAATGGAAAGTACTGAATTCACCTGCAGAATTAGGTGATTTACCAAGTAGAAGCAGCTTAGAGCAATCAGAAAAATTAGTTCTATGATGAGATATAAAAAGAATATAATATCTATTGTTTCTGAAACTTTTCTCCGTTAAGTTGTGTAGAGCTAAAATTAAGTTCCAAGCACCAGGAGTTAAGAGTCTGGGTGGTTCTGTGGGATAGTTATTCAGGGATGTGTCTAGACCCTGCTGGAATGGCCGAAGCTGGCAGGAAAAGACCCAGAGCCAGGATTTGTCATCCTAGGGTGTTCTCCATAATGGTTGCATGTGATAGCCCATGATTGGGTTAACAAATTTAACAGACACCAGACGCACGTCAACTTTAAGAAGAAAAAGTGTGCTTAGTAACTGCTTTCAAGCAATCACCTGTGCATCCTCACTCCTGTCTCCTTGCCATAAAAAGCAGAGACAATGCCTTGCTTGCATATTTGAGGTTTTAGATAGCACTCTGTTCATTGCACAGCAATGACCCAGGCCCTCAGCTATAAATGCTGGTCGTGCGTGCTGTTAGATAGTCTATTATCCCCAAAACACGGACCTGGCTGGACTGGTGTTCTGCTTTGTAATGAATATCTAAAGAATTTATCTTGTTCCCCTCTCCCCATGACTCCCCTAAAGGTAAACTAAGCCTTTTTACTCATTGTGGATTCTACAATCTCTGTCTCATCCTGTCTTTCCCCAAGTTCCTGTTTACTATCACACAACTGTTAAAGACTATTTTCTTTGATTATACACAATAAATATGGGAGCATTTTAGAGGCTCTTGGAGTTGGCTCCCTACTCCCTCTCGCTTTCTTTCCTTTTTCCACAGTCTTGAGTCATTCATTCCATGTCGGTAAGACTTATGCCAGCCAGAACCCACAGTTCCAGGTGAGAAGGATGCAGACTTTATCTCTCCTACCCGAGGGAGAGAGAGAAGAGAATTGAGATCTGCTCCCCCGTGGTCCCTTCCTGCCCCAGGGCCACTCCAGTTCACCTGCAGCCTTCTGGCCTCTGCTCTCAGGGCCTCTGTCCCAAGACTGACATCAGCCTTTTTTTCCCTTGTCAATATTTCCTGTGCCTTTCAGACGTTGGTCTCTTCTCTGCAATTCCACCCTGGCAGATATGATGGTGGTCAGCGTGCTGGTGGGCAGTCATTTGGGGACTCCCAGGAGCCATTCTGATTCTCCTGAGTCTCTCATTCGGGGTTACAAAACTGTCGAGAACCGGAGGAAGCCCATTCACGTGAGGTCAACACAGTATTACATCACTTTCATTTTATTTTTGAATTTTCAGTGGAGAAATTATTTGTAACAAACTGTTCCAGATTTTCGGCCGCCTACTTTCCTCACCACTATTACCTTGTTGGCTCTGGTGCTTGTTTAAAGAACCAGGTTTCTTCTCTGGTCATTTCTAGCAGCTGGGCTTGCCGAATCCTTGATCTGCATTTGAAGCAGAATGCTTCTTCGTGATGTCAAACTGATTTTCCTTGTCATGTCTTAATATTTTGTGTACACTCAGCAACTGTTTCAAGTGAAATGCTCTTGTCCAATTTCGGTTAACTCACATTTGCTGAACTCCTGCTTTCATGCTGAGGTCAGTTTCTTCTTCCTGTAATAAAATTTAGCAATTTGCATTTACTATGGGAAGGTACTGGCCCGAGGTGCTCTCGTTCTTAACAGTTTTAATAACAATTCACCCATTAAAATGTACAGTGGTTTGTACTCTATGCCCAGAATTGTGCATCCCATTCAATCTTAGAACGTTTTCATCCCCCCAGCAGGAAGCTCCTTATGCATAAGCAGACATCCCCGTCTTCCCCATCCTCCCACAGCCCCAGGGAGCCACTTTTCTCTCTCTGTGGGTTTGCCTCTGCTGGAAATTTCATGTAAATCGTGTTACTTCATGTAAGTGGAAGCATCTATTGTGACTGACTTCTTTCACCCTGAGTAACGTTTTCAAAATATGTCCACGTTGTGGCCTGGGTCAGTACTCTATGCTTTGCTATTGCTGAATAATATTCCTCTGTATGGCTGGGCCCCTCTGTTTACCCATTCATCACGTGATAGGCATTTGTGTTGTTTCTGCTTTTTGGCTGTGATGAGTAATGGCACCGTGAATATTCCTGTAGGAGTTTTTATGTGAACATTTGTTTTCAGTTCTCTTACGTGTGTGCCCAGGAAGCAAAATTGCCTGGTCATTCAGAAACCAAATGTTCAACTCTCTAAGGACCTGCCAGGCATTCTTCCAAAGTGGCCAGTCTGTGTTACATCCTCAGCAGCAACGGCTGCGACCTCTGCATCTTCTGTGTCCTCATTAGTGCTTGTTACTCTTTTTTTGATTATAACCTATTGTAGTGAGTGTGAAGCGGTTTCTCCTAGTGGTTTTGACTTGATTTCCCTTACAGCTAATGATATTGAACATCATTCTATGTGCTTATTGGTCATTTGTATATTTTCCTTTATAAATATTTTTCAGATCCTCTATTCATTTTTTAATTGAGTTGCCTTTTTATTGTTGAGTTGTAGGAGGTTCTTTTTTTTTTTTTTTTTTTTGGTAGATACAAATTCCTTATCAGATAAATGATTTGAAAAAATTTCTGCTGTGTGTTGTTTTATCACTTTCTGGATGGTGTCCTTTGAAGCAAAGTTTTAAAATTTGATAAACTCTAATTTATCTCTGTTTTCTTTTTCCTTGTGCTTTTGGGGTAATATTTAATATCTGAGGTATTTTATTTAAACTTTTATATATAAAATAACTTAATTATTAGGACCGTTCTAGGAGACGGGTTCTGTTGCTGTCCCCAGTCTATGGATAGGATACTGGGATGCAGAAAATTTCACTGACTTATCAGTGTCAAAGCTACCCAGTGCTGTGGGAGTTCAGACCCTCATGTTTGTCCCCAGCATCTGTGCTTTTCACCACCATGCTCCACTCCTTCCTGGAATCGTTAATGAAAAGTCTTTACTTTTTTGATTTCTTGTTAGTTTTTGTTTTTCTCATTGGGGCCTCATCTCCTCATTTTCCTTAAAGAGATCAGTGTAGGTTTATTTTAGGTCTCATGTAGGCAGAAGCATTGCTATTAGTTAACTTCTTTATTACTCACTCCCCAGTGATGGCTGTTGCTAATTGACCTAATGAAGTCTTGCTTTAGTCTTTCCTTCTCATGACACTAACAACAGAGTCATGAGTTACAGAATGCTTAAAGAAGAAAGTACTTGATTGATTTTATTTTGCTACCCAATCAAACCAATCAAATAAAAACCCCAGAGTTGACACAGACGGTAAGTCCTCCAAAATAGGGTCACTGTCTTCCTTGTGTTTCATTAGTTTGGTCACAGTGTCTGGATAGTGCCTTGCTGTCCAGCAGTTTTCTTAGGATACAGTGCTCGTGAATCATTGTAAGGACAGAATTTTGACAACAGACTGTGCTGTTCATTTCACGAGGGAAAAGTTAATATAGAAATACTGCTCAGATCTATTTTAAAATTAAGCTTGGAATTTTGAGAAGTGTTCAAGAAACCATACAAAGATCTTTTTCACTAATTTTAGATCTATCTTAGACACATTATGGTTACATAGCAGAGTACCTTATCAAGTAGATTTGACAAGAGGTGTGTATTATTGATTATTTGTTTTAGTTGAAATATTCTACCTGGGATAAAATATTCAGTGCCCATAAATGAACAAATATATTTGTATTTCTATGCAACATGGGAGCAGACTTCATATGTTTCTATATAATATATATGACTGTGTGTTTTAATCTGTCTTTCAGTGTTTTTATAGTTTTTCAGCAATGTTGTAACTTTAGAATTCTTCTAAGAAAATCACGCCAGATTCTAGTGCAGTTTGTACTGTGTATCCTGTCTTATGAATGGGATTGCACTGTCCCCACAGGGAGGAATTTCCTCTTCTATTGAGTTAGTATCAGAGTTAAAGGAACTGTGATTTCTAGGCCTTTGCTCTCCATGTGTTTGCAGTTGGCTGTCAATCGCGATTTTCCCTTTCTTGAGTTTTCATTGTTCAATTAGAATTTTTGAAAATAACTATTAATATGTTGCATCGGTCTCCCTAGAAACTTGATGTGTTTGTGCTTTTCAGTTTTCAATTTATGAAAAATGAAAATACACACTTGTTTTTAAGTAGTCCTTTTTCACTAGATATTTGGTTACCTCTTTATAGTTAAAATATTTTTTTCCCAATGAATGAATCGGTGTGCATGTTTTAAAAGATACCTTACTTTTTATTTTTCTTATTGTAACACTTGTAGTCATTGTAGAGAATTTAGAAAATACGGATAAACACAGTAATAACTTCACAATGGCCTCTAATCTCACCTAGACATACAGTTGTAAGTTTTGAAATTGAGAATTACAAGTCCTCTCACATTGTTCTTCTTTTTCAAGTACGTACTGGTTACTGAGACCCTCGAATTCCCATATGAATTGTAGCAGCAGCTAGTCAGTTTCTGCAGAGGAGCCCGCAGGAATTGTGATCGAGACCACGTAGAATATACGGATCGTTCTGGGGAGCACTGCCTTTCCAAGAGCGCTGTCTTCTGATCCAGCAATGTGCGTGGATTGTCTGTCCTGGTATTTAGGTTTTGTTTAATTTTTTTTTTAACAATGCTTTGAGTTTACAGAGTTATTTTACATTTTTTTTTTTTTTTGCCTTTATACTGAGGACAAGTGTGCCAGGTACCGGGATCAGAAGTGTATTTGAGCCCCGCAACTTGCTGCCACCATGGTCGCTGCGCTCTTGCTTCACCCGCTCTACAATCTTGCACAGAATAGGACCTCAGTAACTCTCTCTCTCGAATGATTATATGCTTGCTGGATGATGCTTGAGAGTCCGTGTGATGATTTATTTTCCCCAGCCTTTCCCCACTTCTTTACTATGCCCTTTCTCTTCCTTTCCTCCAGCCTGGGTTTCAGTTTACATGTGGCATTGATTTTTCTTGTCTGTAGACACTTCCTTTCACTGGTTCACGATAATTTTACATGTGGGCTGTGGAAACTTGCTAGATGTCAAGAAAGAGCCAATCCATTGCATGCTAGTATTTTTAGAGTGCATTATTGTTTTATCGATTGAAATTAAATCAGGGTGACCCCCTGAGCCCTCCCGTGAGCTGTTTTTGCCTTCCTACAGGTGATAATGCTCTGGTTGCTGAATGTGCCCTTTCCCCAGACTTGGTTTTGGAGTTAAGTCACCATCAGTGGAGCCCTCTCTTTAAAAGATGAAGAAAACATTTGCTCCTTCTCCCTGGTTGGGGACTTGGATGAGATGAGGTAACAGATAAAGAATGGAGCCCCACCTCATTCTAACACCCGCTCGTTCCGTTCCTTTCTCCACGGAAAAAGAGTACAATTCAACATTATAAAGATTGATTGTGAGCAAATGAAATAGACAGGACAACCGATCATTTATTAAATATACTTTCATGCCAGAAACAAATGTATTATACACACAAAAAGCACACAAAGCACGGTAGTACCGTGATTACAAACGTGGGTACGAGTTCGAGTCCTGCTCTGGAGTGACCAGTCCTGTGAGATGGAGAACTGGTAGGTCGGCTTAGCCTCTCCCGGGCTTGTTTTCTGTCCTGCAGAGATGGGGCTCGCTAAGCGTCCCTCCCCCGTAGAGGTGCTGTAGTGTGCAAATGATGCGCGTGGGCAGCCCGAGCACTGCTGCTCGTTCCTCGTAAGTGCAGGAGAGCATAGCTTTTGTGGTGAAGGCTTTATAACAGCCCCGTGTAGACTCTAGTGCTCCGAAGGGATGCCTTGTGGTTTGGAGATGGGATTCTCATTTCTGTAAATACCCAAGGATTTAGTAATTGGGCCCTGCTGATTTGAATCTATTCTTTAGAAAGTACATATTGTGGATATATTTTTCAAGCATGCATGCTTTTTTCTTTTATTATTTATAGTTCTACCCTCTCTCTTGGTGGGACTTTTCATGGAATCCAGGAAACAGCCCTAAGCCACCTGCCTCTTCACACGTCTCCGTGGCGGTTTTCTTCCCTGACTAGAAGAGGGTTCTGCATAGGGAATTTTCTTTGTTCCCCTTTTCTTGGAGTCTCTCTGTCTGTCTGCCCACCTCTCACCTGTCCAACTGTCCATTTCTCTACCCACTCATTCTTCTGACTTGTTCCAAAAAGCATTTCAGGCAGCTTACAGAAGAACAGATACCAAATAAACAGGTGAGAAAATAGGGCCAAGTTCAGACAGTGAGGCTAGGAGGCGAGCCTGTGTGAGGGTGGCAGGCATGAGAGACACGCGTCTGCCCTGTGACTTATAAGATCGACAGCAAGAGTGTGCCTGAGGCTCCCAGCAGACACAGGGAAACAGGGTTTGTGGGAGATGCTCACTGGCTGTGAAATAAATAAGTGGCTGAGGAGAAGCCCAGCCTTTCCAGCTACTAAGGCTTAGGAGAATATTTTGAGTGTCTTCAACATCAGAGTATTTCATCTTTTCTTTTGTCAGAGTTCTACATATAGTTGGTTACATTCTGTACCTGGAAATTTCTACAAAATTTCTTCCCACGTGAGTCCCATGACTCGGGAATGGGGTGGTTCTGCTCATTGACTGTGGTTGGTCAGAAACCAAAAATGACATCTTCAAAGGAGCCTGGGATTTGTCAGTTATGTTTTGTCAGTACTGTAGAGTTCAAAAAATGCTTTCACAGTATCACTCCATCTGAGGCGGCAGCGTGCTCTCTTACCAGCATCAGGAGCTCAGGGCCACGGGATGGTGGGGGCTGACTGCATTGCCGTCAAGACAGCTGAGCTAGTCACTGCAGGTGTAGTTCTTTTACGTAAGGCCTTTCATGTTCTTTACTTGAATATTTCAACAGGGAGTTAATTAACTGAGTCAATTAGCATTTAATAAATATGATTCTTTGTTAAAAAGACAGTTATAGACAGAATATAAGCTCTGAAGCCTTTAAAAACGGTTTCATTACTGAAATTTCAGTAGGGGAGATACACAGTTTATCTTATTTATGCCTCTCTTTTAAAGTAACAAGGAAACAAGACAGAAAGTGCAGAGGATGGTTTCTGTTCTTCCTTTCTGCTTGCAGGTGTCCTCACCTCCAGTAGCATCCATCCAGACACCAGCACTGACACTGGCCGTGCTCAGAACTGCCTCAGCCCTGAAGACACAACTGACAAATAGAAGGGGGCCACGCCCTGTTACAGCAGGTGCTCTCACTTTCTGGATCCTTATGTAACTGAGCGGTGTAAATCAGGATTGCCCGTTTTACATTGTGTGGTGCTGCTGCGGTGTCTCCTAGTTAATTGTTTCTGTAAGTATTCTTGTATTATTCCCCACTGCGTGGTACTACACGTCTAAAAATGCTATTTTCAGATGAAAAATAATGTGCATTTAATATAATATGTCTGAAAAAAGGGGCAAAAGATTCTATCCTGGTCCCGCTACTCAGAGATAATAATTAACAATTTAACATTTATTTTCTGTTCTTTTCGTCAGTGTTTATCATCTCTGTCATAAAAACCAGTGAGCACTCCGTCCCTGTTTACTGTTCGGAGACCTCCATTTTCCATTTGGCTTATTACATCTTTTTCTACAATATTCTATCTCCCTTGGCATGATTTTTAAAGACCAGTGTAGCATTCTGTCTTATGGAGGCATCGTCCATTTTTCTTCGGACTTAAATAAATTTTAAATTCCAAGTATACTTAACCTAAATACTGAAAAGAGAACTGTGGTGGTACAGGAAGGCCCCTAACTCCCTTCTCATTATTTCCTGAGAGTAAAAGCTGTTGAAAATTTTGTATATATATATCATGACCTTTATGCCTATGAGATAGATATATATACACATATGAGAAATCAATGTATAGGTGTGTGTATATATGCTTTATTTAAAAATGATTCCATACTATATGTTTTTCTGCAGCTCGCTTTATTCACTTAGGGGTATATCATGGACGTCCTCCCACTCCAGACTCACCCGGCCCTTTCAGATAAATTGGAGGGGTCTCCTGATGTGCGGGTGTCGTCTCGTCCACGGACACATTTGGTGGGAGAGTGCGGTGGACAAGGCCCTGGACCATGGCGAAACGCCGGCTCCCTCAGCGCCCGCAGCTCGCCTTGATTTACCGCATCATTGTCTTGATGGTGGACAGTTAAGTTTTCTCCATTTTCCACTGTCAGAAAGAATGTTTGAGTTGCATCCTTCTTGTACAGACATTCCTGTGATCTTGTATGTGTATTCCTTTAGTTAAGGCTTCTGGAAATTTAGTCCCTGGATGTGACATTTACATTCATCACAGACTCCTTTCAAGTGACTAGAAATTCCTTCTCTATTGGGGAATGAAAAAATGCACAATTATTTATGTAACCAATTCTCTATCGCTGGATATGATTTCACTTCAGTTTTTCTTCCCACCTTTGTATACAGTGCTGTGTAAATGCCCTGATGGGTACATCTTTTTGGACTGATTTTTTTTTCCTAAAGGAAACGATTCCTAGAAGTGGAGTTGAGTCAGTGTGTATGTACGTTTTCAGAGCTTACAAATCCATTGATATGTCATCCTCTGAAAAAGTCGCTCATGATTTGTTCTCCCACAGATGGACACTAGCTAGAATATCTTAAAAATATTTGCCAATATGATAAGCAAAAGTGCTTTTTCATTGTTTTTGTTTGCATTTGATGACCAGTGAAGTTTTGAGCATTTTTCACTCATTAGCCATTTGACTTTTTTAAAATGAATGATTCCTTTTGTCCTTTGCCCACATTTAAGTGAGGGAGCTTCTTGTTGCTTTGTGACAGCTTTTTGTATGTTATGAAAATTAACTTCGTGAATTCATCAACATGTATCACAGAGCTTTTTCTTGTCATTTCTTTCCTTTCATTTTGTTCAGGAAGTTTTCTGATTTTTGTTGTGGCTCAAACTATTCTTAGGATAGTAAATGTCTTCCTTATGGGTTTTATCTTTGACATTATTCTTAGAAATACTCTCTTATAATGGAATAAATCTCTTCTGTAGGTTTTTTTAAACTCTAAGATGGAGATTATAATAGTACATGTTATAGTGAGGAGAAGTTGAGTTAATAAGAGCAAAGTGTTCTATTTGCTGTTACTAGTACTTTTTAATATTTACATCACTATCTGCAATTTATCTTGTGGTCATTATGACAGGAATGGAATTTATTCTTTCCAGGTGATTCTCTGTCCCAGGACAATTATCGAATTCATAATTTTCTCTTTGATTTGAAATCCCACCTGTACAAAATACTTACATACACTAGAGTCTCTTTTTGAGCTCATGGTTCCCTTCTGTCAATCTCCTTTCCTTACTCCAGCACCATATCTTACATATTGTAAAAATTTATTTAATAATTGGCAGTCTGATTTTTTTGATTCTTTTCTTCCATCCCAAATTTTCTTGTCAAGTATTATGACTATATTATTCCTGAAGAATTCCAAAATATTTTGTTCAAGTTAAAAAAAATCAGATTGGAATTTTCATGGGATTATTTATTAAGTTTTGAATTATTCTTAGGAGAACTTACATCTTTACAAAACTGCTTTTCTCCATGCAATATGTTTATGTCTCTACATTCATACATCTTACTTTAACCCTCAGTACAGTCCTGAAGTTTCTCCATTTAGAATATGGGCATTATTTTTGAATTTATTCCAGATTATTGTTTATGTTTTTGTTAATTTTGTAAGTGAGAATTTTTTGCTATTATATTTTTAAATGCTTAAAACTGACATTTAGAAAGGAAGATTCGGTTTTTCAATACTTACTTTGTAAATTGTCATTTAAAATTGTAAGTATTAAGTAGTTGTTCCAGAATCCTTTCTTTTCTGTTTTTAAAAATTTGTTTCCAAGATTCTCAAAATGTTCATACCTAAGTAGAATAGGTGGGGACACAGATGGAGAGAGGTAGTGTGGCTCACGTACAAACTTTGAGCACTTTCATGGCTGCCTTTAGGCTGGAGAAGCTGCAGAAGAGCCCAGGTTAGACTAAGGGTGGCTTTGTCTGCACTTGAAAGCCAGCTTTCCTGCCTGTATGGTGAAGCTTGGTGGGCGTGGCAGGTAGATGATCAAGGTCTGATCAAGGTCATTGGCTGCACAGAGCACTGTGTCTGTGAGAACTGGAGACCATTACCATGGGAAATTCTTGGCGCCAGGAACACTGCAGGGGAGCTGGGGAGCCTGTGTGTTAAGGATTTTCCTGCCCTGGGAGTGGGAAGATGAGACTCTGCATTCAGATCTGAGTTTGAATTCATCCTCTCTTGTTTACTGGTCCTCTGACTTTTGTCAAGTTATCTACCCGCTTTGAACTCCTGTTTTCTTGTCTCTCAAAACAGGAGAATTACAGCCTGCTGCTAGAGTGTTTGCTCAGGGTAAATGATTTGTGTCTATAAGATGCCACGTACAATCACAATCTCAGTGAGAAATGGGCTGTCGCCTCTTCTTCTGCAACTCAGTGCTCGATAAGACATCGGGGGAAAGCCAGTCCCTAATTTGTATGTGATGCAATGAGGAAAAAAATTAACGTCTTGCCTTTCCCTAGCAGTATTCTTACTTCTTTGCTTCATTTACCTCTTTCCTCCTTTACTCTCCCCTTTCACCTCCTCCACCAAAAGAGACTGAGTCTGTCTCAGAACACTACATTCAAATTACTTTAAAAGTTGGCTCATCCCCATGAAATTACAGTGAAATTAAAAATAATCTGTACACGTCCCAGACATGATTATATTTGATTTACACACACACACACACACACACACACACACACACAATCAGGCTACCTCCCATTTGCTGAGGGAGAAGGACCACTTTTTCTGAGTTTTCATTCACTGAGCGTGAGAGCAAAGGCTCTTAAGCAGAAATTCGCCTGGCTTCTTGCATGGTTTTTTAAATTGGATTTCTGCTTTGTGTCCACAGAAATAGTCTCCTATTAGAAGTGGGGAAGTGGAGACATAGATATTCTGCTGAGATATTGGTGTCATCATATTTGAGTTGGAAAGGACTTATGACAGCATAGATTCGTACCTTTTTATGGGTGAGAATCCATGATAGTGTAACTTGGACAAGAACCCGGGTCTTCTGTCTTCATGTCCATGCGGATGAAGAGGCAACTGGGTGGGGGATGGCAGGGATCCTTGCTTGAGTTCCGGGGTCTTGCTAGTTTCCATTGTTCAGCTGCCTTTACTTTATGTCCATGTGGCCTCTCATGGGAAGGTCACTCTATCCTGATAGATTGAGTTTCTAATCAGCAAAACGGTCTGGACACACTCATGTTTCCCAGAGATTTTCTGCTGACCTGCTGACACTTTATATACATGAGACCTAAGAAACTGCTGGATATAAAATCCTTATTGTTATCATTTGCCCTCGAGTTCCACAGGAATGGGGTGCTGTCTCAGGCTGTCTAAGGCCAGCTCTGAACAAAGATAGGGTGATAGGCTGTGCAGCTGGACACTCCCCAGTCGAATGGGATTTCCACCTTAGTTTTTAGAATCAGGCAGATTAGTTCAAATCTTAACTTTACCAGTTATTAGCTTTGTGACCTTGAGGAAGAAACTTTACGTTTTTGGGGACAAATTTTATTTATCTGTAAATAAGTTCAGTATTTATTTTAGGGATTTTGTTTTAGAATTGAATGAGCTAATTCCCTCATTTATTCCTAAAATACTGATCACATGGTTCTATGCTGGTGACTTAGTGGTTGATTACTAAGGGACTCAGTAATGAGAATGTGGGTGAGGCTCCCTGGATAATAGAACTTATATTCCATGATATGCTTGTAAAAGACTGGCTTGCAGTGGATTTTTAGTAAATGTCCATTCCTTTCCTAATCCCCATTGGTTGTGTATATATCTTTATACTAATATATGAACAATTTTTTATTGCAATTTAAGTCTTTTTGTAGTATTTAAAATATGTAGCTATAACAAAAATACGTGAAATAAAATGATTTGACTTTTATTTTCCTTTCAATAAGCAAAACAAAATAAAATAGAAAAGAAAAGAAAAAGTTTTGAAGGAGTATAAATAATTTTATTTCCGTGGAATCGACTCCTTATGTTAGGTTTTTCGGTTGTGTTCTTAAACAGCATATAAAATTGACAGGTTTTGACTTCAGTGTTGATAGCTGGGTGAGTATAGTTTCTTTTTGTGGTTGTCTTTGATGAATTATTTGCACTAGATCATAAATAATGTGCATGTTACATATTGGAAACGAGGAAAGAGTGGAGACATACTACCTCCAATGCAGTCATTTTGTTACCGAATCCAAACTCATTCTGCTCACCAAATGACAGGCCAATAAACTGGGTGATGAGGTGTTGGAGCAAGGAATAGTGACTTTATTTGCAAAGCTGGCAGACCCAGAAGTTGGCAGACTGATGTCCTGGAGAACCATCTTCCCCAAGTCAGAATTGAGTCTACTTTTATACTAAAAAGGGGCGGGGCTGCAGTTGGTTTTTGGAAACTTCTTGTTGTATGAATTGCTTGTCCTTTGAATCCGCTGTTCTTGCAGCTGTCCATGTGGATCAAATCATGTTGCCCCTGTAAAACCTCCAAAAATAAAACAAAGTTATTCTCTAGTTTGAAACTTGCCATCTCTACATAAGTGCAGATTAGTTAGCATCCTTCAAGATCACGGCCAGGAGAAGAGGCTGTCCTGGATATTTCAGTCTAAAGGCAACTTTCTTTTACAAATGGTGCAGAGATAGCATGTCTGAGCCTAGAAAACAGGACACAGGGTTAAAGCCAAAGGAACAGACCTAACATGGGGTCAAAATTGTTCTTTTCTATTACAATTCCCTTTTCCGCTTCATAGATAATTTTAGTAAGAAACATGAGCAATTTTGTATTTTTGCTTCTTAATAACCGATAAGTGGGCCAACTATATTTTTGTGAGCAGGGATGCAGTGCGGTCATAGGGGTCACAGCAAACTCTTGTTGGGGGTGGCCGACCCTGAAACATGTCTGATGCCCTGTGAGTGTTGGTGAGGGTCCCCCTATCCAGCGGCTCTCTTCAGGAACCAGCATATGGGCATTGATATCTGGAGACCTCATTTTCGGCTGCAGGAAATTTTTTAGATACTGCGATTGAAAAATCACTCCAGCTGGGGATAATTAGGGAAAAAAGGCAAAGGAAAAGGGTTTGGAGTAGAGTAGAAGAGAAGGACATCAGATCACGGAGCCTGAGTGCTTGGCAGCGTGGCTTCGGGGGAGAGTTGAGCAGAGGTGGGGAGGGGCCTGGTCCCGGAACCAGCTCCAGCACCTGTCCCCGTGCCCAAGCCACATAGATTTTAATTGGGCCACCTCTCTGGGCTGGATGTCACCCTGGGCAGAACCTTGAGAATCAAAAGTAAGGGGTGGGCAGCACACACCTAGGGGGTCACTGTGGATTTCGGTCAAGACCACAGTGCCTTTTCTGGTCATGTGTCTTCACTTGTCCTTTATCTCAGGATCTGAGGAGGAGGAGAAAGGAACTCAGGTAGAGATCCAGGAAGATATCCGACTGTGTTAAGAGAGGACAGACACAGTGACACGGGGAGCGAGGACACTTGCAGCAGAGTAAAATTACTTCACAACTATTGCTTCAGAGTTGAAGGTGTGAGATAGCCTAAGCCTGTCTCAGAGTGCAGGGGACAAGTGGAAAGGAATGGCAAAATTTCCTCTGAAAATTGAAATTTTGTTAAATAGCCTGCTACTGTTGCTTGTATCACTTGAATGAATGCAGGCATATTTCTGTGGGCATTTATAGGTTCACTCAACCCCACCAGCCCCTCTTGCCCCCATCGGGGATGGGATTTCTCAAGCACAGTGCCCCTCCTGCTTGGGTGGGCCACGCTGCGTGTCCTCGCCTGGGGCCGGGCTGCTGCAGGGCACTGAGTCCCCGAGGCGCGGCCTGGGAGACACGACAGGAATATCTCTGCTCTCGACTGAGGGCCTCCTTTTCCCCTGCAGTGTAAGAATGCCGGTGACTGAGTTAGAAGCATGCTCCCAAGCTGTCCGTGTCCTTGCCATTCAGAAGCGGACCCTGGAAGCTTCCAAATATCTCCAGAATGCGTTCTACATTCACCTTCGGCAGGTGAGGGTATGTCTTTACACAAGTGGAGGAATTACTGCCGTTTTCCTGGACCTTACTCACCACTAGTCCATCTGATTTTTCTGTGCTAGGATTCAGTATGGCCTGCTAAAATATCTGGAGTCAGATCTTGAAACACTGATGAAGAGGATCATTTATTTTATTTCTATATATGATAGCCTTTTACTTTCAAAATTCAGAATTTTTGGTTCTTTCAGGAATTTTTGGGGGATTGGCGAAACAACATTGCTCTTACAATCTTTGAGACCTGTTGCTTTGTGCCTCTCACCTGTCTTCTGTCACTTGTGAGGCGATTCCATTTGTGACCCTGTCCGTGTTGTTCATGTTATAAAACATATAGTCTGTTAAAGTACAGTCCCTTTTACTCCAAAGACATTCCACAAATACTACTAAAACCTGGGTGTGGTTTTAAGAAGACAGAATCATTAGAACATGTACTTGCAGGTTGCTAGTGCAAAATCCCCAAATCAATAGTCCAGCTCAACATCTAAAATCTTTCTAATCTACCTTGGATTTGTATGGATAAGTGAAGCAGTTTGCTAAGAACTCAAGACCAGGGTTAGAATACAGGCTGGTGTAGCTCAGCAGGTCCTCCTGAGCCAGCGCTGTGCCAGAGGGCGGGGCTGAGGGGGAGAGGGCTGGGCCTTGGGGAAAGGGGTGGGCCAAAAAGGAGGGGGGTCCTGCCGTTCCTGAGCTCAAAGTTTCATGGCAAACACCTTCAACAGGTGAAAAACTTGGAGTTTTTTCTAAGAACAGTAGGGTTGAAAAGAGTCATAAAAGCACGGGAGTGACAATATCCCTTTTGTGTCTAGTATGGGAGAGCAGCTGTGGGGCCACCTGGGAGACTCGTGAGTCCAGGTGTGCAGTGTTGGTGGCTTCCACCTGAGCGGTGGTACAGTCAGTGGGACAGTCACTGGGAAAAAACGAACAGACTTTAGGCATGTTTAGATGGTAAAAAGGAAAGGATGAATGATGTCTGTGAAGGTAGGATGGAGTTAGGCCCAGGTTTCTGGGTGGATTAATGAGGTAAGTGATGGTCCTGCTGTGCTCTGAGGAGGGAAAGCTGCAGAGGGAGCTCTGGGGGAAAACTGATGAGTTCAGCTGTGTGTAAAGTGAAAGGCTGTTCGATGTGTGGTCTGGGAGCTCAGGTGAGAGCCAGTAGCGAGTAGCGGGAGGGGAGAGAGACTGTCAAATCATTTTGTGAGCATACAAATAATTATGATTAATGATACACTTACGCCTCTACATTCTGGATTTAAAACCCATTATCATTTTGCTATACTGACTGCAGAGGTTCCTAATTATTTTTAACAGAAATAAAATAAATAGAAACAAAATAGTGGAGTTAATGAATATCATAGAGTTGATGTGTGTCCTTGTATGTATTTTGATAGCTCATCTGTTTATAACCATAATCTATAAAAATTTAACTAGTTTAACATAAGAGTTAAACAGAGGGACGTGACTCACAGTGTTGGGGCTTGAAGCTGATCTTCTCAGGGAAATTATGTCGCCTCTCTGTGCCTTAGTTCCATCTTCTGTGACTCCCCCCGGGCCCCTCATCACAGCTGATTTCTTAGACTAGATTTTGCGAAGGAGGCTGCTGAAGGGAGTAAGAAGTGGCAACTGCTAGGGACACTGAAGGGAGACACAAAAAGTGATTAAAGCCGATAAACTCAGTACAAACAAATACTCTCAAAAGAGAAAGAATCCCGCAGTGTTTTGAGCCACTTAGCGTATGGGAAACAAAACCACGTGGACCCAAAGCTCTTGAGCATGTGAATATTGTGGGTGGGAGGGTGTCATCAGAAAAGGGTTGAGAAAAGGCCTTTTGGTTTCCCTTGACGTTTCCAGTAAGGATGGGTAGCAGAAGAGAAAACCCCCTGCTTCACAGTGGAAGCTGCTGTTTTGTGAAAAACTGACCAAAGTTTAGAGACCAGTCATCAGCGGTGCTGGCAAATGAAGAGACTTCGGGATTGGGTGGGGCACTTGCTGTGACTTCCAGGTGACCTGCTGGCTGGGGGCTATATGGCGGGCAGTAGGTTTGCAGGGTGACCCGGGCATAAACCCTGGCTCTGAGGCTGCTGCTCTGACTAGCAAACCTGGGCACCCGCAGTCCTAATGGGGCAGCTCGGGATGTGGCCTGGGACACCTGCCATGCTGAGGGCGAATAGAGGGCTTCCCTGAGGGGGTGTCCCTGCGGAGAGTGGAAACATCCTCCTGCAGGGGAGGAAGATCCTCTGAGCAGGGTGCTGGATGCACAGGCAAGACCACCCTGAGCACGGAGGGTTTGGGGAGCTGGAAGTCACACAGTGTCCCGAGCAGCCTTGTTTCTGAGAAACTAGAGGGAGAAGAGGCTGAAAAGGCAGGCTAGTGTCAGACACTTTGGTGGGTTATGAGTGACAGTAAAGGACTGGTCCGGCAGGCACAAGAACCCTGTGGGCGTCCCAGCGGGGGCGTCACACCCGAGGGTGTAGCTGGGTTACAGACTTTGCCACTTATTAGCTGTGTGACTTTGAGCAAGATCACCCCACCTCTCTCTATATATCTTCATCTGTAAAATGACACAGTGACAATCTCGTGTCATCAGAAGGCTTAGTTTATCTCTGATCCTCTGTGTCGAGTCTTGTCAGTGCTTCCCTGCAAGGTTCTGCATTGGCTGCTCTTACCCTCAGATGGGAGGGCGCAGAGGGACATTGTAGCACCTGACGGCAGGAAGGGGTTGCTTTAAAAACAGACATGTAGCCGCCTGCAGCTGCAGGCCTGCAGGCAGTTTGATTGATGGTCCTGGAGAGGACTTTGGAGGCCTTAGCATCGTTTTAAGACTTGTTTTCCCTTGGGGGCAGCATTTGCCTTTGCAGATTAATGTTGAAGATTTGGGCTTCTTGCAAAGCTGTCTTCAGAGATGGTTATATACGTAACATATCGTATAAAATAAAACGCTTTTATTTAATGTGTGGGACTTTGCAGCTGTTGGGAATAGCTCTGTTGGCCTGGTCTCCACGGAGGACACTAGGCTTCAGCAGAGCGTGCGGGAGGGCAGGCAGCTCTCCATGCTGCTGCGGGGTTTTCTCCCCAGCACGGCACTCTGCTGAGTTGACTCTTCTCTGAGTTTGGTTGCCAGATGAGCAGACAGCAAATTAATGAGTTCTGGTGGGATTGTGTAATGACAGGAAGTAAGAGGGTCCCGTAGTTTTTCTGGACTAGAACATGCTTTTGGTTCCTGATCCAGTGTGTTCCATTACAGAATTGATGAGTTGTGTCTATCCTGGGACTTGTCGACTGAAAGAAATGTGTAGCCTGAAAGTTTAGAGTTATGCTTTATTTGGCGGGAGGACTCAAGCCAGGATGACAGCCTCTGAGATCGCTCTGAGGGACTGCTCCCAAGAGGTTGGGCAGGAGCTAGGATATATAGGAAGTTTACAACAAAGACCAGGTAGTTGGAACAATAAAACATTGTTTGTTATCTAAAGAAAGCCAGGTATGTCAAGTTAAAGAGTTTAGTGATTTTCTATGTATAATTTGGGCTCACTGGATTCATTCTTTAGACAAGTACCTAGCTATCTAGGGCAAGTATCCTGTCTTTTCTTATTCTCATTCTGTTCAGAGAGCACTGTTGTTAGTGGCTGTAGAGGCTGGTCTTCAGGCCTGTACTCGCTGGGGGATGGTGGCAGCCGCTGATGACTTGGTTTCAGCATTATTTGTTTATTGACATGGTTGCAGTATTTTCATTCACATTGTAGTATTTTCATTCACAGACTGATTGTGGATAATCTGGAAACTTGGAAAGGAACCGAGATAGAATTACTGCAGGTACCTTCTACTTTAATATTCCGTGTGCAAACATAAACACGGATGAAGCATACATTTGAATTTGGTGATGTAGGGAAGGGTTTCTGCACATTACAGGAGAAGGCAAGGCAGAATTCCTGTACTTTGTTGGCAGGGATTTGGGTCCACCTGTCTTTTCTGTAGCGGTTTCTGGGAGCAGTTTATGGTAACTAACAAACATTGACAAACGGTGGCACACATTGCATTTAAGAGCTGGCCTGTGCAAACTTGTGTATTGGACAGGTGGATTGGAGAGAGATGTAGCCCTGGCCTGGGCTCAGATACAAGTTTAAATCGCCATTTCCTCACCAAAGAGCCTTGGACTAGAGTGTAACCTCCCTTAACCTGTTGGTGAATCTGTGAAATGTGCATTATAATATTCGTTTCTTCCTGGGTTTGTTGTAAGTTGTAAACAGTATTATAACACTCATGAAACATTTAACAAACAGGCACTTAGCAGTGTTCACTGTGTCTGTCCGCCCCGCTTAGCGTGTGTCACAGCCGTAAAGGTAGCATGTGCCTGTTGAGGATGCACTGGAAGCCCCTTGAATAGGTTGTGAATTTGGTGATTTCCTTTAATCCTTGAAACTCTATATGCCATGGGCAGTTATTTTCATGGACAGATGAGGAATCTCAGGGTAAAGAGACTGTGTAATTTGCCCAAAGTCAGACCATAATTTTGGGTGCTGGGGCCTCGGTTCAGCATGGGCCCCTGGGCCTTCTGCCCTCTCCGTTCAGCCCCAGAGCCAGACGTGGGGTCGCCTGTCTCCCAGCCCAGAATATCCAGTAGGCAGCAACACAAACTTGGACCTGTGCTGCTTAAGCAAAACTCCGGAGGGGAGGCAGGTACTAAGGGGATAAATGTAAAAACAGACGACTGCAAATTGTGATAAGCTCTGAGAAGGAAAGGAACACGCCTCGCCACGCAGAGCTGGGAGCTTTCCCTTCGGGGCTGCTCTGGGGGCGTTCATCTCAGCTAAACAAACTCCGGTCCTGCACCAACGCAGGAAGGCTGGGCGCGTGTGACCAGGTTGACTTGGCCTCGTTGATCATACTCATTCCCCATTCAGCGGCAGCTCTTACGGGCACTTACCTAGTAAACAGATTTTGGCCATAATCATAACGCACTTTGCTTGGTAGTTTTATTGGCCTCACATTTGAGATGAGGTAATTGAAGCTGGGGAGTTTGTTGCATGCCCGTGATTACTTTGGAAATACCCCCACTGGTCTTTCAACCTAGACTGGTGTGGCTGTTATATCCCAGCCCTGTGAATGATATCGTGTAGCTTCTACCAAGTGGTGCAAATGACTGACATTGATTTTTCTTAATTCGTAGGAAATGGTATGTGACAATAAGAGAAAAAGGTAGTCAGAAATTGTTTGGAAAACTAGAACAAAATCCAATTCTTCCCCAGCTGGGGAAGCGTACCCAGTGTCACTCACCCCACTCACTGCCTGGTATCTTCTCCCTGCCGACTCCGTGTTCAGAAGCCACTCTAAGCCTTTGAAGAACATTTTGCCTCATGACACTGTTGACTAGGACCTGCGGCCTCTCTGTCCCTGGTTAACTCTCTCTTCAAAGCCATTTAAATTTTATGCAGGCTCCTCAGCTCAGATGTAAGAATAGCCTCTTTAAACTTCTTGATGCAGCTCCTTAGTGAAGATCTTTCGAAGGAAATCTAGCCAAAACCTGGGAGGTATGCACACAGTGACTGCAACCTCAGCACTTTGTGAAGTTCAGAATCAGAGGGTTGGGAGACTCAGGAAAGGCTTTTTAAGGTAGAAAGGGGAAAGTGAAAGGACGCAGGCTGTGTGAGACTGAAGCATCTCGGTCCCAGCTAGCAAGGCAGCTGCGTTCAGGATGGTATGTGAGGAGTACAGAGTTCTCACAAAGAAAGAAGTGGTGGGATGGGAGGGAGGACAGATAGATTCTTTACTAGGGAAGGAAAAATTGCGCTGAAAACTTCCTGGTTGAATAAGAGGACTGTGACATGATGTGCTTGTATTTTGGAGAGAAGGGTTTTGTGGGGACAGGCCTAGGAGAACGCTGTCTGGCTAGGGGGTCAGCACAACAGGGAACCACAGAGAACATGGCCGACCTCAGGGCCCCTGCTGGGGGAGGGGCTGCCCGCCATTTTGAGCCCTGGGGGCTGCTTCTGTCCCTTAGCTGGGGCCTCAGAACTCCCTTCATATCCCAGTCCTGTTGATACAAGGAAACAGATGTGGGGCATGAGAAGGGCTGTGTCCCAGGCTTTGGTTGAGCCCCTGGAATGTGCCCCACCAGACGTGGGTCCTTGGCTTCATGCAGGAAAGATTTCAAGAGCAAGCCACTGTTGAGTAATGGTAGATGTATTCACAGAGACACATTGAAAGGCAAGAGAAAGGCTACGAGTTGTGGGGTTCGGGTGCTCAGATTAAAAGTAGGTACACACTCCACAGACAGAGTGTGGGCCTTCTCGGAAGAGGGAGAGAGAGTGGTGACCGCGAGGTGGCGCAGTGTTGCTCGTTTTCTTGGGCTTGGTTGTTTCATATGCTAATAAGTAGACTGAGCAGCCTAAGGGTAAGGGGCTGGGATTCCCTGGGAGTTCGCCATTTCCCACCCTGTGACCTTTTGTGGCTAGCCTTGGGATGGCCATGGTGCCTTGGGGCATGTTATTCACCATGTTACTATTACAATGGGTGTATAATGAAGCTCAAGCTCTGCTAGAAGTTATATCTCTTCATCTTGAGCCTCAAGGCCTATTGGGGATTGAATCCTTCACCATTTTGATGTTAATTGTTGTGGCCTTCCTTGAATGGCTGTGCTCTGCCCCCTTCCATCCTGTCTCACTGTGATGACACAGAGAGAGCAAAGGCCGGGCCCTACCCGTGATCCTGCATTTAACAGGGGGAGGGGTGGTTTGGGCTGAGGATGACTCTGAGTGTGAGAAGGATGTTTCAGATTTTCCCACGTGGGACATGGGGACGTGCCAGCAGCCACTGCAGATTGATCTCACGGGCATTATCGCTTGTGTCACTCATCTTTTCTATTTTACTTTTTTTTTCAAGTATTTAATCTAAATTTAATATCAGTTTTTTTTAGGAAACAAATTTCTCTTTTTCTTTTCTTTGGGGCTCTTTAGGGGATAGGTAATTAGGTGTATTTATCTGTTCGTGGAGGCCCTGGCACTTGAACCCAGGACACCGTGCACGCTAAGCTCACGCTCTACCACTGAGCTCTACCACCCATCACATCATCTTTTACTTTTTGCTTTAGCTGCCAAGAATCTTACAGCTGAATTTCTAGTCGGCCTTTAACACTTACCCTAACTTCATGGCATTCATTTTTATGACTTTACCTTCCCCTGGTTTCATTTAAGTATTCAATCTCCATTTTGTCTTCACTCTCACTTTTGTCTTTTTGTTGTTATGGTTGTTAAGCTGTGTTTAAATAAATTGTTTAATTTCTCTTTTAGCAGGAGGCTGAAAGTAAATAAATATGTAAACAAACTTATCACACTTCAATATTTTATACTTTCTAAGCTGTTTAGTAGTTACTTAAAAACCGAATTGAATACTAAAGTGATAAAATTTTTAAATTATTTTTTAATTTTTTATAAAGGTATAGCTGATTTACAATATGATATAAGTTTCAGGTGTACAATAGTTGCACAATTTTTATTTTTATGTCCATTTATAGTTATTGTAAAACATTGGCTATATTCCCTGTGTTGTAAGATCCATCCCTGTAGCGTGTTTATGTTAGATGGAGCAGTTTGTATAAGAAAGCTGGGTAACGCAGAGTCTGGGGAGTGGCTCTTTCTAACCCATGTTCATGGTCACCCTTCCTGTCAGAGCCCAGGCCCTCACTCCTCTCTGAAGGGGAGCGAGTGGAGGCAGCCCTCATCAGCGCTGGCACCACCCTCTGAGTGGCAGTGACAACAGTGACTCTCTGTGGACATGCAAATTGTTGTTCCAGGATCTTTACATGCATTCCTGCATTTAATAATTAAAGCCCTCCTGTGAGGAATCATTTTATGTTTTTAATGAATAATACATTTTATTTTGATTTTGATAGACTTCAAACCTCCAGAAAATGTACTGGAATAGTACAATAAACGCTTAGAGCATTTCAGCTAAAAGGGCACTATTTGCCCTATTGTGTGTGGCTTATTTTAGTATAAACTTTCAAGGTCCATCCATGTTGTAGCCTCAATCAGTAATTTATTCTTTTGATTTGATAATATCTTTTTTCTTTTCTTCGTTTTTGTCTATTTAAAAATATTTTCATTGAATTCTAGTCAGTTTATAATGTTGCATCAGTTTCTTGTGTACAGCACAACACTTCATTTATATAGAAACATACCTGTATTCATTTTCATATTCTTTTTCAACATAAGTTACTATAAGATACTAAATATATTCTCCTGTGCTATACAGTATAAACTTGCTGTTTACTCTATACATACTATCTGCAAATCTTGAACTCCCAATTTATTCCTTCCCACACCCTCTCCCCTCTGGTAACCATAGTTTGGTTTCGATGTCTCTGTGTCTGTTTCTGTTCTGTAGATAAGTTTATCTTTTTGTTTGGTTGTTTTTTCATTTTTTGTTTATTTTTTTAGATTCCACATGTGAGCGATCTCATATGGTATTTTTCTCTCTCTTTCTGGGTTACTTCACTTAGAATGACATTCTCCAGGTCCATTCATGTTGCTAAAAATGGCATTATTTTATTATTTTTTTTATGGTGAATAGTAGTCTATTGTACAAATATACTACAACCTCTTTATCCAGTCATCTGTCAGTGGACATTTAGGTTGTTTCCATGTCTTGCTATTGTAAATAGTGCTGCTGTGAACATTGGGGTGTAGGTGTCTTTTTGAATTAGGGTTACTTGTGGATATGTGCCTAGGAGTGGGATTTCTGGGTCATATGGGAGGTCAATTTTTTGTCTTTTGAGGAACCTCTATACTGTTTTCCACAATGGCTCCACCAAACTGCATTCCCACCACAGTGTAGGAGGGTTCCTTATTCTCCACAGACTCTCCAGCATTTATTGTTTGTGAACTTCTGAATGATGGCTATTCGGTTTGGCGAGATGTGATATTTGATTGCAGTTTTGATTTGCATTTCTCTGATAATGATATTGAGCATTTTTTCATGTGCCTATCGGCCATTTGTATGTCTTCATTGGAGAAAAGTCTCTTTAGGTCTTCTGCCCATTTTTGGATTGAGTTGTTTGTTTTTCTTTCTTATTAAGTGTAAAAGCTGTTTACATATTCTGGGAATTAAGCCCTTGTCAGTCTCATTTATTGCAAATATTTTCTCTCTTTCCATAGGTTGTCTTTTTGTTTTGCTTACTGTTTCCTTTGCTGTGAAAAAGCTTGTAAGTTTAATTACATCCCAGTTGTATATTTTTGCTTGTATTTCTATTGCTTGAGTAGACTGCTCTAGGAGATCATTGCTGAGATGTATGCCAGATGTTTTCCCTATGTTTTCTTCTAAGAGGTTTATAGTGTCTTGTCTACATGTTTAAGTCTTTAAGCCATTTTGAATTTATTTTTGTGTATGATGTGAGGGAGTAGTCTAACTTCATTGATTTACATGCAGCTGTCCAGTTTTCCCTACACCATTTTCTGAAGAGGCTGTCTTTATTCCATTGTATGTTCTCACCTCCTTTGTCAAAGATTCAATGACCAAAAGTTTGTGGGACTATTCTTGGTAATTTTGTTTATCCGTTCATTGATGGATGGATATTGTTTGTAACATTTGGCTACTCTGAATGATACTGCCATGAATATTGATGTGCAAGTTTTTGTGAGAATATGTTTTCATTCTTTTGGCTGTACAGTTGGCCCGCTATATCTGTAGTTTCCACTTCATGGATCCAGATGGCTGATTGTAAAGGGACTCAAACATCCTTGGATAATGGAATCCAGGATGGGGGGTTCCTGAAACCAACCCCTCGAGGATACTAAGGGATGACTCTACATGTAGGAGTGAAATTGCTGAGCCATATAACTCTAACCTTTTGAGGAAACAACAGACTTCTCCAAAGAAGCTGCACCATTGTCCCTTTCCACTGGCCGCATATGAGGTATCTCTGCCTCCTGAACAACACTTGTTATTGTGCATGTTTTGATTATAACCATCCTGGTGGTTGTAAAATAAGATCTCATTTTCATTTTGATTTCACTACTGATGCTGAGCTTCTTTTCATATGCTTATTGGCCATTTGTGTATTTTTTTAAATCCTTGGAAATTTTAAAAATTGTGTCGATTTTCTTTGTATTGTTCAGGTGTAAGCATTTGTTATATATCCTGAATAATAGTCTCTTATTAGATACATGCTTTGTAAAATTTTTCTCCTATTCTGCAGATTGTGCTTTCACTTTAGTTCTTTTAAACATTAAAACAATTTCTTTACAGGTGAGGTAATTAGATGTATTGTTTTATTTTATTTTTCTTGCTAAGCACGCCCTCTATCAGTTGAGATACCCCCTTCCCCTGTCATTTCACTTTCTTGATGATGTCCTCTGTAACAAAAAGGTTTTAATTTTGATGAAGTCCAGTTTATCTGCTTTTTTCTTCTATCACTTGTGCTCTTCGCATTGTATCTAGGAAACCAAAGCCTATCCTAAGACCTCAAAGATTTATACTGTGTCTTCTTTTAGAAAGTTTATAGGTTTAGTTTTTACGTTTCTGTCTCTGATCCATTTTGAATTAATTTTTATTTGTTATATAAAATATGGGGGTCCAGATTCCAGATTCATTCTTTTGCCTGCAGATACCCAGCTTTCCCTGCACCATTTGTTGAATAGACTATTCTTTCCATGGAGTGTTGTTGGCACCCTTGTGGAAAACTGACTGTAAATGTAAGTTTTTTCCCCCTGGGATTTTATTGTGTCTCATAGATTTATTTATCCAAACTTATGCCAGTACCATACTGACTTAGTACTATAGCTTTTTAGTACACTTTAAAGTGAGTCATCCCACTTTGCTCTGCTTCTTCAAGATTGCTTTGGCTGTCCTGGGCCCCTTGCACTTCCATATGAATTTTGGGATAAGTTTTTCAATTTTTGCAAAGAAGTCAGCTGGAATTTTGATAGGGATTCCACTAAATTTGTAAATCACTTTGGGGAGTCTTAACATTTTTAACAATATTGTCTACCATTCCATCAACATGAGATGTCTTCCATATATGTAGATCTTTTAAAATGTTTTGGTGATACTTCAAAATATTCAATGTACAAATCTTGTAAATTTTTGTTAAATGTATCTCTCATTTAATTTTTAATGCTGTTGTAAATGGAAAGTCTGAGCTTCTTGAGGTAGGACTATATATCAATTTGTTTATTTCTAGGATTTCTACGCAGCAACTACCCTAGGTTTATATTTGCAACATAAATATATCCACAACTCTTCCCACCCCCATGTTATAAGAAACCAAGACCCAGGTTAAGCTACCTGAACACCTATGTGGAAGTGAGAAATGAGACCCTTGGGTGGGGCTTTGTGAAGATGATACTGAGAGCTTATTTAGGATGGCTTCATCTTAATTTCTTTTAAACAACACTTTCGGTGTAGTCAGATATATTAAGAACATGCCCTTTTGATGTGCAGAGGAGCTAAGACTATTATCAAATAATTTCTAGAGAGAGTGTTGTACTTGAAATCTAATTTGCATCAATCTTTGAAGATTTATGTTTCAGGAGCTTTGACTAAAGAACACCTGTCTTTATTCATTAGTGACAATTAAATGCTCAAGCAACATGTAATAGTCTGAGAAACTGCCCCCGCCCCGTAGTGCTGGGTGGCTGCAGCTGTAACCGGAGTCAGCGCTTACCTTTCCCAGTGTGCTTGTGCTGATCCGCTCAAAGCGGTTCGTCCAACAGTGTGTCTGTAGTCTGTTGGACATAGCCATAAAACATTGAGTTAAGGTTGCTGGAATGCATTATATTCTTATTAATAATAAGTAAGCACATATTGAGTACTTACTGTATGTTGGGAATTGTCCCTCAGCCTCACATGAATATTATTTCTCTTAAAACCTCACATATTTTCTTGTTATTCTCACTTTACAGATAAGGAGACTGAGAATTAAGTCTTCTCTCTTTGGGTGGAGCTCATTATCAATGACGGGAAGTTGTAAGGAAAAAGATATTGATTCATCCTGAGAAAACATTTTTCTGAGAGTCAGCAGTGAAGAAGGTGGACACTGAAGAAGGTGATCATTGTTCGATTGAGACGAGCCCCTGGTTGTACGGAGTCAGCATCCCTGTCCTGGACACAGCCAGTGTAGAGCTGCGTGGTGGGTGAGGCTGCGATGCCGTGCAGGGAACGCAGATGCCGGGCCATTGGGCTGTGCTCAGGCCCGGTGGGGCTTTCTCCTAAGGGCAGTGGACAGTCATTGACAGATTTTAAGTAGGGGAGTGGGGTGCTCTCGTAGATCACTTTTGTCTTGTAGAATGCTTAGAAACATTTAGAAGGCTCAGCTGGAGGTGATGTGATGAGTCAAATTAGGGTGGCTGCCAGGTGTAGGAGTGTAGAATTTTCAAGTGGTTTTCAGTCCCAGTTTTGTGGCTCAGTAGCCGTGTCACTTTGGATGATGCACTCAAGGAAGAGAAACAATTTATCTAATCAATAAATGCAGTGATGTACCGACCTCCCAGGACTGCTGTGGAGATCCAGTGAGATAACGTGTGCACAGTGTGCAGCATGGTACGCAGCACAGAGTCAGTGCTGAGTGAGTGCCAGTGAGTATCTGGTAGGACAGGTGTGGCTGGTGGGACTCGGTGACTGAGGAAATCTGGGCCCTGAAGGAGGGGTCCAGTCACATCTGTGAGTGATGGGCCTGAGCTTGGAGAGGCAGAGAGACCTTGCCCCCCGACCAGGGGCCCTGGGCAGGACGGCTATGGGAGGAGCACCATGAAGTCAGCTCTTTGCAGGTGGAGTTGGAGTTGCCCTTTCGACATCTAAGTGCAGTGTCACGAGCTCAAAGAGGAGGTCTGGGCCCAGGCTGTGAATTTTCCTATAATCTTAATCCCTGAGGACGCTGAGGTAGTGATCACTGAACGTGAAGACATACATTACAGGACAAGTGAATAGTAGTATCATCTCTGTCATCAAAGCTCACGTCTCTTTATTCATCACCCACTTTGCTAGTTGGGTACTTACAGAGCTCACTTCACCGACCTCCCATGGGCTCAGGCTCCACAGTAAAGAGCTGGTGAGCCTCCCTCCTTTCCAGAAGACGACACATTTTGCTGGTAGCCTTCTGTACCTCACCAGACTTAGAATTTTAGTTTGTTGAATTAATTCTATTTTCTATTAGCCATCTCCTGACAAGAGAGACCTTTTACCCCATGGTCATATTTCAAATAGCTGTTACTGAGAATTGCTGATCTGATCCATAGAGTAAGTATTATATTAACCTTGTAGAGTACTTATCATTTTTCTGTCTTTGCCCTTTAATTTTGTATGCCCTTTCTCTATCCTATTTGGGGCCTTAATTTTTTTAATTAAAAGATGTCTGTTTGCAGTTAAGAAAACAAAAGAAAAAATACACATGATAGCTAAACATAGAAAATATCTAGTGTGTTTACTGTCTCGGCAATGGAGGGTTGTAGAAACTCGTGAAAACCTTCATTACACAAGTTTCTTAAAATGCGGATTAAGAAATAAAACCTTCCTTCCTCATCTTTCAAGCTGCACAGCTAATTGTCAAGAAACTGAGGGGAAATCCTCAGAAGCCAAGACAAACCAGAAAGCAGGGATTCTGGGTGATACATGAGCCTTAGAAGCCCTGGGGTGCCTGTTGGCTCCTGTACTGAGTTTCAGTTGCCTTGACAGTAGGGCAGGAATTGAGCCCGAAGCCTCTCACACTGGGAGTTGGATGACTGATCATATTTAAGGCCATGCCCATTCCGAGAAGCATGGTTTACTTAAGGGTGAACTAGGAAAAAAAATTCCTCAAGGCAAGACAGTAAGGAAAGTCAATTTTGTTGGAAGAGGGGAAAAATTACAAATCCAAAGTAAGGATATAGTTTAAAGCTCTTCTGGCATGAGAGTGACCACAAACTCCTGGCAGAGAAGCCCAGCTACTCCTGGAATGAGAAGCTGTGGTTTGAATGAATCAGTGAGCAGCCATTCCGGAAAAGGCCTCCAGAGTCTTGTGGATCTAGATACTGGACGGCAAACACCTCTCTTCCAAGGCCTCATTCAAATAACTGGAAAAGTTTTAAAGGAAAGAAGCCATAATCATAGTTCTATTTATTAACATTACTATATGCTAGGAATTCAGAGGTGACTATGGAGTTGACTCCTCATTTATGGACCTTACTTTCTCTTTGGGGAGAAAAACTGACATAGTTGGGGAGCTTGGTAGAGGGAGGTGTTAGTCTGTTGCAATTAGCCAGGAGAGGAGATTAAGAAAGCAGTGAAGGGTGGGTGAACTTTTTAGCTGAGGACAGACAGTCTTGTTCAGTTGGCTTTTAATTTCAAGCTCAATGAGCTGTCACTGGAGGGAATAGATTTTCAGGATGGACTTAGCTCAGGCCTCTTTAGAATGGACACGTGAAACTGGAGAAAGACTGTCAAATCTGTGCAGACATTAAAGTTCACTTGAACATGCTCCATCCCTGAGCCAAAGATAGGACAAATATGCAGCACTTCTTAAAGACAGAGGAGTGGTTTCTAAGATTCTCCAAGAATGAATCCCAGGGAACCGGGATGGCCAGTTGTCAAACTGTGACTTTGCTCTTTGGACGGTGTACCCACCAAGGTTATTGGAATTTTATAGGTTTCCATTTCTCTTTAATACACGTCAGGTGATTAGGACGTAAGCACAAGTATTTGACACCTTGTCGAGGCGACTTTGGTTACCTGCCTAGAAGCACGGGCACTGCTATGGCTGCGTCATACATCTTGCCGCCCATCCCGTTCCCCGGCTCAGTGATCACGGCAGAGTGGTCCCTTGTTGACCTGTCCGTCTCCTTTGTGACATCATAACCCATGAAAAGACCGGAGCGTATTAACGTGGTTTTCTTAAAGTCAAAGGAACAGATCAAATATGGAGTCAGATTTGTTCTTTCCTACTTCAGTAGTGCCATGGAGAAGGCAGTTTGGGCAGCTTTTTGTAGGGCCCTAGAGGCTTTCTCTCTCAGCCTCTGGGCACCTTTATTGAAAACCCTTCATAGCTGTCTGGAGTGCTGTAAAACCACTCCGCCTGTTTTGCCCTGAAGATGTGTTCAGTTTATAACTCATCTCTACTCCTTGGAAAACAACTCAATAAAAACTCAGTTGGTTTCCCACCAGCCATGGGCAGGGGTGGGGGATACCTTGTTATTATTTCATAAAATAACAATAATAATAATAATAGTAATAATAATAATAAATAATAATAATAAAAGAAGTCTTAAAACAGCACTGGGCACATTGGAGAGAGTCAATAAATGCTTCCTGGCTTAAGTCAAAAGTGATGACTCAGTGATTCCATGGCTGCTGTATTTGCTGAGCTAATTACTCCTTTGCTCCATTACACATTTTTTTTAACTGAAAAAGAAATACATGCAAATGGTTAAAAAAAATTCAAACAGAGCACAAAACTACACAAGTGAAAGAAGTTTACCCTCATCCTCTGTTCTTCCAGCCCTCCCTGGAGATGCCACTGTTTACTATCCTTTGGATGCTTTTCCAGATATGGTATGCACATTCCCAAATATGTATGTAAATTCCTTTAAAGTTTTAGTTATTTTTAACTTAAAGGGATTTAAATCCTCAAGTGGCTTCTGCCCGGGTAATAGAACAGAACAAATCTGACTGCATATTAGATCTTTTCATTTGACTTTAACCCTATGCTCTGTCTCCTAGGCTTCATCTTGCTTGTAAAACAATGTTGCTTAGAGCCTGAAATATACAGGAGATCCTATTCTGAAGGCTCTGACCTTTAAGGATATTTAACAATTTTTCATTCATAAAAAGATAACAAATTACAGAACAGAAAATAACGTTTGTTTTGTTGGAGATTTACAGAGATTTGACCCAGGCAGATAGCTGCAAGAACAAAGGATTCTAACAACAAGGAATTCCTACACCAGGAAGATTGCAACAACCAAGCACGTAGGAAAGGAGCCTGAATTCTGACTTGGGGAGATGGTTTTCCAGGACATTAGTTTGCTATCTAGGTCTACAGAGACTTGCTATTCCTTGCCCCAACACCTGGTCTCCCAACTTATTGGCCTGTCCTGCACTGAGGAGAATGAATTTGGACTCGGTAACACTCCTATCTACCTAGCAAGCTGGGCACTGGAACTGAGTGTTATGGAAACAACATGCCAGCCAAGAAACAAGCACCACTGGGAGGGTTGGAGTACTCAGATTTATAATTCCGGCGGGCTCAGAGGGCTTCTGCTCCGAAGTTCTGAGCAACTCCAAGACATGCACATGAGGTTTTAAAGGGTTAATTACAAGTAAGGGGTATTAGCCAATAAGGCTCAAACAACAAAAAGCAAGGAATCAGTACACTGGAGCTTATCAACTTGTAATAGATCATGTTACTGACACCTGTTGAGGTTGGATTTACGAGTTAGCTTGTTAGCCCATTAAACTGACACTAAACTTCAGGTTTACGAGTTAGCCCAGCAGAATTTAGATCAGTAAACCGACACTTATCACACTTAGATTTGTGACTTAGCTTGTTAGCCCAGCTGGGCTTTTCCTTTACATGAGGATAGCTCTCCCACACCCAGGGAACTACTGTGAGCCCTTGATGGTTCCATTAGGGTGGGGTGTGGTTTACCCAGGAGGGATGGGGACTGTGCACCAACACTCAGGCAGTCTGCTCTGTCTGGGGCTCTGATCTTGTACCACCCCGCTCCCCGCCAGCCCAACACCTGGGAGAGTGGAACTAAGGCAGAGATCATGCCTGCCTGTTTCCCAGCGTGTAAAAGGGGAATAGGTACTCTTCCCAAGGTAGTTCTGAGCGACAACACCTGCGGGTGCTTGGTTCCCTGAGCAACAGAAAACCCAGCTCCGCGTGGGGGCAACGGGTGTGATACCCATAGGGGTTCTGCAGAAGCATCGGATGGAGGGCTGGATCCGAGAGGTAAAACATGAGCTGCGGGCCTTGAAGGGTAACAGAATGTTACAGAGGCAGGACTGCCTCCTCCTTCGGGTTGCCCCCAGAGGTAAAGCTTTTTCTCTCCATCTCCGCTACGACCCTACCCTCTCCAGATCCATCCCTTTTCTGTGCTCTTCCTGTCCATCTGTCTCCCTCCACTTTTCCCCTCCTCTCCTCCCTCTCCCATCTTCTCCCTCCCTCGCTGCCCCACCTTCTCTCGCAGAACCCAGAGTGGATCGCTGGCCCTCCTGCGCATGGGCAGTCGGTGCCAGCTGGACCGCGGGTTGGAAGCTCCAGCTCCGATCCGGGGATCGGCCCCAAAGGCTTCTCAGCTCTGTCGACCGGTAGGCCTTTAGCTCCTGCCCGGTGCCGGGGCCTCTGGCTCTGGAAGTGCAAGGTGGGGGGCTCCAGGGAAAGGGGTCAGGCGGCTGCGGGAGTGCGGTCGGCATGTCACAGCCCCCCAGGGCGCCAGTCAGCCTGTGTTCAGCTGAATTGCTCTGGCCAGAACCCTCTGCCCGCGCCACCTACACCGGCGCCCCGGCCACAACTGTCCATGGCCAGGTGTGCAACCGCAGCCTCTCACCCAGCCGGGCTCCCCTGAGTCCGTGGCTGGCGTCCCCTTCACCTCTACCGCCCGCGAGTCCTCTCCTCCCGGGCTGCCTCCCCTCGGCCGCCGGCCCGTCCCCGCCCCTGGGCGGGCTGTGTCCCGGGCGGGCGGGGTCTGCTGACCAGAACGGGGGCAGGCGGCTGGGGCTGAGGCTGGCCTCCGAGCGGGGCTGCAGCCCGCGTTTCCACCAACCCCCCCCCCCCGCTTTCACTGCCCCGCGACACCGGGGCTGCCCTGCTCTTCCTTTCCTGCTCCCTGAGGACAAGCTCAGCGGCGTGGGCGCTGCTCCCTGGGCTGAGAGCCTCCGGCTTTAAAGCCCAGCTTCTGGTGGAGTCGGAAAAGTGGATCCTCACTGCTGAGCGAGCTTCTGTCTCCTCTCTCAGTGTTTCTGCCCCAGGTAAGTACCTTGAACACTTTCAGGTGTTATGATGGCGGTGCTTGTTGATGTCACGTGTTTTTATAGTGCCAGGGATTACAGTGTTGAAAGCAGGGCTTTCTTCAATTAAAAATGAGCTGAAGGCATGAGGCTGTGACATGCTCCTTCCTTCCCACTCCCAGGGTGAAACGTGTAACTGTCGATTTTAAAAAGATAGTTACAGTCCCTAACTAGCCCAGCCCAGCTAGGGTGCATTAACAGGACAGCACCAGCAGAGGCGTTGGAGACCCAGGGACATTGCAGTCCTAAAGTGCTCCTGGCACAGTTTGGTTTATTTTGGATTTTTGTTTTTCTTAAATTGTGTGGCAGACTAGTAGTATAGAGGGAAAAATAATTGTCAAGAAATATTTTTTCTTATAACAGCTTTATTGTGATATTGTTCACACACCATGAAGTCCATCCATTTAAATGTTACAATTCAGCAACTTTTAGCATATTCACAGTGGTGCAACAATTATTATTCCAGAACGTTTTCATCACATCAGAAAGACCAGTGGAAATGAGTGACATACCCACCCCACCCCAGTGGTGTTTCTAAAGAACTTTCTTGCCTATTCCTGACCATAAATTAACTTCTTACATTCCAAGAAATATCTGGTAGGAATTCTAATAAGAATTGCAATGAATCTGTGCATTAAAACAGGAAGAATTAATGTCTTTATGGCATAAATTTCTTCTAACCATGAATATATCTGGAACCGTATCTTTTCATCTCTCCAGAGCCTGGCCCATGGGAAGTCCTCACTAATTGTTGGGCTTGTGAATGATGAGATTCTATACATCGTTAGTTGCTACTGTAGCCTTTCACAGAAGAGAAAAGTAACCTCAGTGAAGCCAAGTGACTCTCTGATGGTCAGAAAGAGTGACAGCCAGTGCTGGAGTGATCCAGTGGACTTGGTGCTTGCAACCAGGATTCTCCAGCACCTACAGCTAAGGGGATTACAGTATTCTTTTTTTTTTCTTAATGGCGTTGCTTTTATATTTACTTATTTTTTTAATTTATTTTTTATTGAAGTGTAGTCAATTTACAATGTTAGTTTCAGGTGTACAGCAGAGATTCAGTTATAAACATATGCATATGTATCTACATATGTTTTAGATTGTTTTTAGTAGAACTCATTACAAGAAATTGAATATAGTTCCCTGTGCTATATAGTAGGCCCTTGTCATTTATTTTATATTTATTAACTTGTATCTGTTAATCTCCCCTTTCCTGCCTGCTAAGCACAGTTTGCTTTCTATGTCCATGAGTTCATTTCTAGCAGCACCGTTTTTCCTAGTAAAATATGCTCTTTGTCTGCTTTCAGGTTCAGTAATTCCATGTTATCTGTGAGTGCTTTTCTTCTGGTGGCCTTTATGTGGTTTGCACACGTGGTAATAGAGATCTGTATTTGGGAGAACTCCAGGCCCCGTGTAGTCCCTGGTACAGAGTGCCCACTGAGTTGATGCTTGAACTGGGAAAAAAAACATAGTAAATGTTGGAATTTCCACTATGGTTGAGACTTCCAGGTTTCTGTAACCTGTTTACCCCACCTTATTATTGGCTGCCCCCATACTGGGTAATATGGTTGAATTTCATGGTATAGTGGTTTAAAGACAGGGCCTTGTATGCTTCTTCTCTTTCCGTTTTCTAACACTCATTCTCCTGGGTCTCCCAGATCCTCCCCCAGCAGTGCCCAGGGCTGGCTTGATGCTGCGCTGAAGCAATATATTTTAATGAGGCCCTTTCCTCATCTCTTCTGACCCTCCGTTTCTTTCTCTGCACAATGAGGGCGTATACTAGATAAGTGCTTTTCAGTTTCTTTTAAAGCCATGTTTCCTTTGAGAAACAGAAAATGCAAATCTCTCCTCCCATCCCAACACTTTAGATTTTGTTACGTCCTGCAAGGAGTGACGTAGCTCTATGTGGAAAATTGATGTTATTGTGATTCCAGGTGGCACAGAAAATACTCTTCAGAGATTTATTGCAGGGAGAGGGCAGAAAAGGGGCAGTATGTCACACTTTCTAGTGTGAGCACTGGAGCAGGGGCTTGGATTTAAATATGGTGCCTGTCGTGGCCTCTCTTTAATCTTGCAAAATGTGACAAACCTCTCTACCTCAGTTTCTTGATGTGTCAAGTTGGGGTGATAATATTTTAAGGCTTTTGTGAAACATTATACACATAATCTATTTGTGTCTCAGTAGAAACAAGACCTGCAAGGGATTCAGTGATTTAAAAAAAAAAAAGCTTGCCCATAGCACTATGTCGCTGTGTATTTTAAATTTCCTGGAGGGTGATGGTTGAGTATAAAGTCCATCGTGGGACAGGTGGCCCATAGTTCTCTATGCCCCAGATTGGCCCCTCCTCCCCAGTCCTCTTCCTCAGTCCAGGATGAAGTTCCCTAGTAAATTTACACAGAGGTCTTGTGGAAATGGCTTTTCATTTTATTGTTTCACCAAGAAGGGCTGCCATCATGATCTCTGTGTTCAGATTTTGAAGGGCTGCCATCTTGATGTCCAGTCAGGTGAAGGCTATGCAATTGGGAGTTTCTATTTAATAAAAAGAAAAAAATTAGAAATAGAAAATTAGAACAAGGGTGGTGACAGGGGCTCTTGGAAGTGAGCACCATTAGTTTGTTAGCTTCAGTTGCAGTGGCCTCTTGCCACGAGGACCCATCCTCTTGCTCTGAAGTTTGAGGGACCAGTGGGTTCAGTGGGAATGTTAACTGAGTATATCTCATGTGCTGGGCATTGTCCTATTTTTTCTGTGTGTTCCTTTTTTGAGACAGTGAGCAAATTTAACCTCAATAGCTTCTTTAAAAAAGTAGAAATTTTATTTTGAGATATAATGTAGATTCCCATGTAGTTGTAAGAGATAATATGGAGAGGGCCTATGGACCCTTTTCCCAGTTTTCCTTAATGGTTCCATCTTGCAAAGTTGGGGTACGATTCATTACTGACTCACTAACAATTTGAGGTTTGTGTTATTGCCATCATTTCTATTCACGATTAAACTGGGGCTTAGAGAAGCACACACGCCTGCCCAGGTCACCCACATGGTTAGTGTAGAGACGGGTGGAATGTGGGCTTGGGATTTCCAAGCAGTACCATTATGATGGTCTGTGGCAGGGAGCAGCATTCATTTTGCTTGTTTATTCATTCATTCAACAAACATTTATTGAGTAACCTCTGTGGGTCAGATGCTTTCATAGGGTTATCTGATTCTTCAGCATTACTGAGAATCAGGTAATATTTAATTTTTTTAAATCTGAGAAAATTAGCTCTGAGAGTTTATTACCCCCCTGAAGGAAACATAGCTCATAAAGGAGGGATAGTAAATTTGTAGTCACCCCTTTTTATGCAGATGGTACCCTAGGCATTTTACATTTGCAAACTTCTGTAATCCAGATATATTCTTGTAAGGCAAGGATTTTTTTTTTTTTTAATTGAAGTATAGTCAAGTTTACAATGTTGTGTCAATTGCAAGGTGTTTTTTGAATTTTGAATTAAAAAGTATTTTTTGAGGACGGTAATTAGGTTTATTTATTTGTTTCATTTATTAAAATGAGGTACTGGGACCTCGTACAAGATAAGCATGTGCTCTACCACTGAACTGTACCCTCCTCCCCAAGGCAAGTTTTCTTATCCATTATTCTGCAGCTTAGGGGTTCAAATAAATTGGAATTGAAATCCACATCTTTTGCTCCTACTGTTGTCCTTTTCTTTATAATCTGCTGAAGGGGGTTACGGAAAGCAGTTCCTTTTTTCATTTCTTTATTCCGCATTTTTGAGCAGTGACTTTGCATCAGTTCCTTGCTAGGTGCTTTGAAACAGAAAACAAGAAATGACCCTTCTCTGCAGGGGCAGGAAGCCTAGACCAAAAGCTGGGTAAAGTGATCCGAGCTACGGTAGCCATGTGCAGGCTCTGAAGGACAAACAGTACCCCTGGATTTGCTTGGGCTTCCCCTGCCTTCTGGCTGGTACACACCAGGTCACCGCAACCCAGAGGCGCCCGCAGCCCACAGCACAATATTTACCTCGATCTCCTCTCCCCTCTCGGCAGGGCCTGCAACATGAGCATCCCTGAATACGTGCAGTGTGCTTAGGATTATGAGACCCTTCCCGTGGTGGTCAAACCAGTGGGGATCATCTCAGAGAAGAATTTCTTTTGCATCTATAAGCGAATCTCCTTGGTGAGCCAGATCAGCCTGTGCAGCTCCCAGGGCGCACTCTGTATGCACTACAGGCACCACTATGCGCCCAATAATGGATGGAGAGGCTTCCAGACCAACCGCATGGTTGTGGGCCTTGTCACCATTACCGACTGCCCCTCCGCCAAGGCCTTCGAGAAGCTCCACGTGCAGAGGAGCTGTATGGCACCACGCTTAATGACCCTCATCTCTTTGCTTTGTGCTGCATGGGGAGGTAGCCAAGCAGCCGCGCACCGACGTGGCCTTCAATTTACGAGGACTTCAGGGTGGTGGAGAAGAGGATCGAGGAATTCACTGAGTCACTCTTCATCTTGCTCAAGTCCAAGTGGCTGGATGGGGCCCCTGACATGTCTGGGGCAAGATCCTACTCCTCTGCATGCCGTTTGAGAAGGAGGACTTCGTGAGACTGGACACAGACAGCAGGTAAGTTTACCTGGAGGCCAGTCCACCCTGGCTGCGTGCCGGATTTCTTCTCTCCATCCAGAATGGGATCAGCACGGAATAGGGCTGTCTTGTATCCAAGGGGGGAGGGAGGTGCAGCCCGCTGGTTTACAGACATTTGAAAGTGAATCCGCCTTTGTTTCAGAGAGATAATTTTAGTGATATTGTTAGAGCACTTACACCTGCTTTTCAGCCAGGACCCTGGTGGGACCCCTTGAGTTGCTGTTCAATAGAGTAGCCACAGCCACTGATGCTAGGAGCACTGGGGAGGAGGCTGGACTGACCTGAGATGTGCTGTAGGTCAAATGCACATGAGACGCTGAGGCTTGTCTACTAAAAGCATATAAACTATCTTGTTACTTCCTCTATTGATTTCATGTCAAAATGATAGTATTTTACATACAGTAGATTATGTAAGATATGTTCCTAAAATCAGTTTCTAGTACTTGTTTTTTATTTGTTGGTTTGTTTCTTTGTTTACCGTTTTAAATGTGGCAACTGGGAAACTTTCTTTACATGGCTCTCATTTCAATTCTGTTGGGCAGCGTTTCCTGGGACAGTCTCATCCCTTTGCTTATAGATGAGATGCTGAATCCCGAGAGGCAGAACGAGGCGCTGGTTGAGCTGGCTTGGAGCCAGTGTCTCCTGCCTCCCAGGCTCAGCACCTGTTCGGCTCAGGCCCTCTCTTCCTGCCCGACAGGCAGCATGCCATGTTAGGACATCAGAAACACCGCCAGGGACATCCGAATGAACTCCTTATGCAGGGAAAGGCGTATCACGGTGTATGGGAAAGAGCAGAGAAATCTTCATCCTCACTTTGTCCCTGTGATTGAGTGAACGGCCCCACTTTGCCTCGGAATTACAGGTGAGCTCTTCTGGGCTGCCTAACCCCCAACTTCTGCTCTGTTTCCCCGTGTATCTATTGTGCTGTCCCTCGGGCAGAAGAGGGTGGGATGCCTTTGCCGAGAGGTGGTCCCCCTTTGCTGGGGAGAGTGAGGGAATCTGTGTACTCCCAGCCTATGGCCTCGGTCCTTGAGTCTGGAGAGGGCACATGGCGGTCCCACAGGTGATGGTCGGAAGACATGGCACGTGCTCCGGGCCTGCTGTGGAGGCGGTGCTCTGTGATTCTTGAACTTAATTAAGATCAGATTCTACTTTCTGGTTGTTGGTAAGTTGGAGGAGAAGATGCCAGAGAATTGATAAAAAGAATATCCAGATCAGCCCTGTGAGTGATAGGCAAGAGGACCCGAGTCCCACCTGCGTGAGGTGCCTAGCGGGCTCTGGATGAATTTTCTGTTCCTCCCGGACATGCTTAAGGAAGGGGCAAGGCATGTCGTGGCCATGATCTGTTCTTGTCCTCACAGGGCCCTGTGATCTACATGCCCACGCTCCCCATCTGCTCCTTGGAGATGAGGTGTCAGGTTTAGGAGCCTGGGCACTGCTGAGGGCACAGCTGCCAGCACCGTGTTACACCGAGGCTGGCTCCATTCACCTCACATGTCACCTCCTGCTGATCTCCCAGGCGTCAGTCAAGGTAGGTGCATCGGTGCAACGTAAGCAGGGACCACCTTCTCCCCCTGGACAGACTGGTGGGTGAGCAGTGGAAGCCTGGAGCCCTGCCCCAGCCCTCAGGCCAGTGCCTCCTCTTTTGTCACAGGAGGCACTGGTGACATTTTTGCTCCGCAACTGCTTGGCTCTGAGTCTGTGGACCCACCAGAGAATTCCTGCTTGTTTTAGCCTTTTGAAGTCTGCCCTTGGGATTTGGAGGAGTAGCTGGATATGTGCTTTGCCCATAGTGGTTGACACAGTCACCATTGTTTGCCCAGAAACTCGTGTACCAGGCATGGCTCAAGGCATCAAAATATAGCAGCGCATTAAACCTCCATCCTGGTGCGTCTGTCTGTTTTGGTACCGTAAGGTCTCAGCCAGCATCTTAACGTCAGTGAGATAACGCGGCCAGTGAGCTCGGGTCAAGCACGTTCTCCTCCAGTCACTTTTACTCCATTGTTGCTTTTACTATTCCGCAGACATTAATTTTTTAAACAATGCTTTGGTGAAGGAACAGAGCCTAATTCTCTCCTGCTACTCTTGGTGGAAGTGCGTAAAAGTGTCCAGCCTGAAATGTGACCAAAATTTGTAGCTTAAGACCTGCCTAGACCCATGTATGTCGAGTTTTGGTTAGGGGCGCTGACCACGATGGGGTCCCCCGGCAGCGCCGCTCCCCTCAGGCCCCTGCTCTCCCTGGAGCAGGAGGTGAGTGTGGGTCTCACCATCCCAGGGTCCCTGGCCTCACACACTCACGTAAATTCTTGTACGTGCTGTCAAATTCATTTTTGTTCTTGTGTGTTTCTAATATTCTCTTGTTCCTCTTTTCCTTTTTCTTTATTCCTTTTTCTCTTGTACTGCCCTGTGAGCATGTTGTTGCGTCTGAAAATGTGGGCTGTGCACACCCTGCATTGGAAATAGCTAGATCGCCCTCCGTGCTGTCTCCATCGCTTTAAAAAGCAAAAACTTAAGAGCTGCCTTGATCCATGTATTATCCTTGTCATCTTTTTATTTTCTAATTATTTTTAGCACATCACCCACTGGTGTTTGATACCTCTTAAAATCCTTGCTTTAAGGAACCAGTTTGGTCCTCCTTATATTTGGTGACAAATGCGCCCTTATTAAATTTGTTTGATTGTTTTGAAGACGTGAGATGCGAATTCATTTAGGCGGCTGCTGAGGGATGTTTTTCATGGAGTATTTAAACTTGTAAAGTCAAATTCTGCAGCATCTTGCTACATTCCTTCTTTTACACAAACGTGCTTGGCACTCGGTTCCTGGCTGTCGCTGTGTGACGCGCGTGACGGCGCTGCCTGGCCGGCGGTCACTGGTGAGGAAGTGGCAGGCTCGGGGGTGAGCAGCTGTTGGAGGAAGCAGTCACCGTTTTGTTATTTAATTTTTTTTTTTTTGCATTTTACTTCCCGTGCCATTTACTTTACTTTGCCTTCATAAAGGGGCAGAAGTGGGTCTAAAATCCATGCCACTCTTTTGTTCCCTTTACGAGGCTGGTTTATCTGAGTATCAGGAAAACATATCCTTCTCCTAAGTAGCTGGTTCACCTGGATCTGGTGGACATAGGGACTGCTAAAGGGGACCGTAGCTTCCACACTGCTCCAGCCAGTGGGCATTCAGAGCCGGGTCTGTGGTTTGCCTCAGCAGCCGTGCAGGCCTCCCTGCACCGGCCTTTACTTTTAACCCATGTTTGCATTAAATAGCTGACTCCGTGTCTGTTGCAGCTGACGTCCAACACTGTCGGCCTTGTCGTTAGTTTGCGGGAGTGAGTCTCCAACACCCCAGTCAACTATGAAGGAAGATGCTTTGGCCGACCTAGGACCTTGGATTCTCACCCCCACCATGGTTCATCTCACCCGGTGAAAGTGTTTGGCCACCACCATCATGCTGACCATGAGGCCTTGTTTCTCCTTTCATGCTCTGGTCCAAATGTGGACACTTCTTTTTTCACTGAATTTGTCTCGCTTCAGACAGGAGAGAATATCTGAATGAGTCCATCATATTGTGGGTGGGGAACAGATCAGAATTAAATGTTGCAAGTAGAAGGAGTCTAGTCTGTCCGGGTTGGCAATTGCAGGCTGGGATATTTGATGGCCGGGCTATGCCCTGGACACAGGCCTTTCCCGTGGCTCCCGAGAGCCCAGGGGTCGGAGTGAGAACAGCCTTGCCTGGGTTCCTCTATCCTCGTCTGCTTACTGGCAAGTGTGTCTGCTAATTAGGAGCTCCCCCACACCTCGGGCCCTTCAAAACTCAGACCACGGGAGAACCTTGAGTCCCTTCTCCTGGGCCTCCTTTGTGAGAATACAGTGCCTTCTGAGGTGACCAGTGGCAGGAGATGCCTCCCCCTCCAGGGAGCACCCTTTGGAGGACTGTGACTCAATGCACCATGCTGTGAACTTGTGGGGTTCCAGCCGTGGTCCCTGCAGAACCAGACTTGAGATGGGCTTAGTGACGGATATAACAGGACTGATTCCAGGGCAGGGCTTGGGGGAGGGAACAGTGGAAATTGAATGTGACTTCAAACACATAGGTGTGTGTTGGGGCTGTTACTAAAATGGGGTGTCTGGGAGGTACCTGCCAGGAATCGAATTCCAGAGTAAATGGCGGACATGAGGCATTTTTAAGATGCCATTTGTCATCCAAGTTAGGACTTCAAAGAGGCACACGGGTCTATGGCCCTGGGGCTCAGGTGAAGGAGCCGGACTAGAGATACACGTTGCGAGTCGTCATCGTTAGCTGGTGTTCACAGCCGCACATGTGAATTAGATCATCTTGAGAGCTGCAGGCTGAGGCTGAGGGGGGGCAGGGCTGTGCCTGGGTTGGAGGAAAGCCCAGACCATGCAGCTTTGGTGTGTCAGTCTGCGGCATTTGCGATTTTCAGACTAATGCCATTTATCCTTAAGGGGCCGGGGGTTTGGCAGGGCCAGCCTGGAAGAAATCTGAAAGGAGGGTCGTGGTCACGTGTGTGTCTTGTGAAGATGCAGAGTCTGCAGGGTCCGGGAAGGTAGACTTCTAAGAAGCTCAAGTTTGAGTGGGGAGAATGTAGTCACACTCCCCTGTGAGGGAGGGAGGGCGTCCTTGGGAGTCGCCACCCTACTGGACTCGCTTTCCAATGAACAGAAGGCAATCAGACAGAGGATATGAGGTGAGAAGAGATGGGCACTGGGAGGGGAGCCAACCTGGAGAATGGTGCGTGCAAAGTTCTGGAATAGTCTCCCTGAAAATTTGAGTTAAAAATACCCAGACTCTTAAGAACATTGATAGTGACTGGGGAGGAGGCAGTTGTTTTTCTGGCCTCCTAAGGGTAATGCATGTATTCAGGGATACACAGAAGATTCGGGCAGTATTTTCCAGGGGTTTGATCCTTACCAGAGTGAACAGTGCAAGTTTAAAGGGGAAGAAGGGCAGCGGAGGGAAGCTAGTCAGGCCCCGTGTCAGGTACCAGTCGGCAGCCCTACTTGCGTGTTGCATTCTCATCCATGCCTCCCAGGTGGGCGGTGGCAGCCCCCTTTTGCGGATTGGGAAGCCTTCTCAGAGGGCTTAAGGGATTGGTCCGTTTAGCGGCTAGTAAATGCTGTAGCAGGATTCAAGCAGGGCCTTGTCACACTTCAAGGGCATGTTCTCTCTACTAATTCCGGTACCTCCCTGTTGTACCTGGATTGGTGAATTGGGTCAGTTTTTGGGCCTTTCATAAAAAATACGATTTAAGTGCCTCAGGACTGTTTCACAAAGCTCAGTGTTCTTTGATGGTTCAGAAGCACCGCAGTGCTTTTCGCCCCACAGAGGTAAGGTCTTACTCCTTTGACGATGAAGTGGTTGCAAATGACGTACAGGTGCAAAACCAGACTTAGCAGCATCTGAAGGGAAACTCTCAAGTTCTCCCTTGATCGACTTTCTTCCACGGGATGTAACTGCTGCAGCGTAGGCCTGAGGTTTCCATATGGAGTGAGGGTTTGATATCCTAAGTTAGCATAAAACGGTCAGATGAAGAAAATCGACGTTGACAATTTATTTTTGGGTTACATTAGTGAAGATATTCTATCAGTTAATGACCCATATGTCGAATGAAATTGAGTACAGAACATTGCAATTCTTACTTTCTATTTAGAGTTCTCTTACAGAGTAAGGTTGCCTGCTTTGGAACATCAGCTCCACCACCACGGCACCTTTCAGTGTGTTGGTGTGATTGCATTTATGCAGTGAATGTAATCTGGGCTTCCTCAGCCGCAAACACTCCAGTGCAGAATCACGGGCTGTAGCCATCTCTTAGTCACGCAAATACTTCTAAAATTATATGATGCCAGAAAAGAAAGAAGAGGGAGAGAGAGATTGCCTTTATCAAAGTTCCTTTCTATTCTAACTGCAAACTGTTGTTGAACAGCTCTGGTTTCCTTTGGATATGAATATATACATTTCTTTGCATGTAATCTGGGTTTTGGACTAGAACACCAAGCTCTTGCTGTCCACAAGCCACAAAAATAGTAGCCAAATTGCACAGAAATATGTGAAATAGTTTATACTTTTTTCTGAGAAAGAATCCTTGAATTTGGGACTTGGGCTGTGATTTTTGCTTTTTGCTTCCCCCACCCCTCTTGTAATCTCTCACTCCTTCCCACGTGGCCCCCAAGAGTTCGTGGTTTCAAAGGAGTGGGCAAACACCCAGTTGGTCACCATGTACTGTTGCTATAGATGGAGCCCTGCCAAGACCTAAAGGACATTATCAGAGAGGACTTCCTGGAAGAAATGGGCTCTACATTCAATCGTGAGGACAGAGTAAGTGTCAGCCAGGAGAAGGAGTCTAGAGTGTGGCTCAGGTGGCAGGTGCAGCCCGGGCAGAGGCCTGGAGGCTTGTGGGGTGGGGACCTTGGGAGAGTGCCCTGTGTGGTCCAGGGTGGAGTGTTCCCCTGCTTTGGAGGACCCTGGAGAGAGCCAGGGGTGAAGGGCTTTGGAAGACGTTGGGTTTATTTGAACAGACACTGGAGGCAGTGAAGGGTGTCAGCAGGAAGTGACCCTCAGGAAAGGTACTTCTTGTTTTGCTTCTGATATTCTACAGACAGAAGGGTCGGGACGGGCGAGAGCAGGTCTGTCTGTCCCTTTGAGATCCACGCCGTCATTCATTTATTCATAACACGCGCACTTCTGTGTGTCTAGGGGAGAGTGGGTGGACCCACATTAGTAAGCAAAATGTATTTGCTTCTTGTGAGCTTAGCAGTGTCAGAAGTTGACTTAGCCTAGAATGTTCTAGGAATAGAGGAACAAGTTGCGGAGGTTGGAGGGAGGGAAGTCTTCCTTGGAAACAATCAAAATGAGCCTGGAGGCAAGTGGGAAGTAGGAGCAGGACAGGGGGTCCCTGAGGTCACTGGGGACCTGGGAACTGGGGTGAGGCTGGGTGAGCAGTGTCGGGGGCGGAGCTAGAATTCCACCAGGGAGCCTCTGAAGGGATTGAAGTGGGGTGATGTAGTCAAATTTGTGATTTGGGAAGGCTGCCGTTGCTCTGGGTGTGTGTGTGTGTAGCGGGGAAGAAGGGGAGGGTGCCACCAACTGGGGGGCCAGTAGAAGACCATTCACAGGCTGGGAGAGGGGCATCATATCTGCTTGGGGACGGCAGGGGCAGTGTGGATGCCGGATTTCCTTATGGGGAGGGCTTGTTATCAGGGTCGCCCGAGAGGCGACTTTTGGCTGGAAGAAAAGAGATGGAGGCTGCCAGGTGGACTTTCCTCTTCTCTCCTTCCCTGCCTTGTGTGGTGATCTTAGCTCAGCCAACTTTTGGAACAGAAGAGCTAAGTTCCAGGGTAGCCCAGGACTTTGTTGAGCTGGTTCGAGTGAGATCTGATAGGATTTATATTTCTGTTCAGATCTGCATGTTCACTTAGCTAGAAACCTCCCGTCATTTCGATTTCCATGGGGTATTTATTCTTGATAAAGATTGCTTTCTTGGTGAGAGGAAATTTAATACAGCTGTTGTCTTTCTCAAAAAAAAAATCATATCTTTAAAGAAATTTAATATTCCAAAGAATAGCAAAATTTAAAAATGATAAAGTAAGGCTTTGGTGTAGATTCTTTGGTTTCTGAGCTAATGTGGAGTTAGAGCCTTTGCATTACTTAATAGTACATCCTTGTCAGTATTTAAAGAGCTCTTAGTGAGCACCCCAGGCCCCACCTCTCAAAACATCATTAAAGTTTGCTCTGAAATAGTGAGGTCATAAAGGTCTTGTTTGCAGAATTCAAACAGTTTGTTTATATTATTCAGCATAGATCCATTTATAAAATAATAATAGGTTCAAAATTAAGAAAGTGGAAGATAATTGATTTTATTAAAGCTGAAACATAAACTTTCTTGTGCTAATGTTGCAACTGGAAATATTGAAAAGAAAAATCCTACTGTAATATCATCTACGTGGTATACATATATGACTTCCACATTTGAAAAGTAACGGCGCAGTGGTTTTAGAAGTCAGGAGCATTCCACATCAGATACTGGCAGTGATGGTTGCTGGTTTTCAATGGAAGAGCCTAAATTTGCCTTCTTAGCATTTTTTTTTCTTTTGTAGTGAGAGGGCTGAGTAGTGCTTTGCCAGCATGAGTTTGGGGCAATTTGAGGGCAGATGTCGTGTACCAGCAGTGAGATATTTCCAATGCGTTTAATTTTCCGGACATCACCAGGGCACATGTGGGGTTTGTGCATGCAGGCTGGGATGCTGCAGGACTCCCTAATCCATCACGGTTATGTCCTGGAGCTGCTCCGGTTAGTGAATAATTTTCTGTGCCTTGGAGGCAAAGTGGTCTGATGCAGATGATCACATATGTAGTTAAAGTGTTATTACTTGAAATAAGAGAAACCTAGAAACATGGCTCTAACAATACAGGATGAGGGAGGAGATTTGGCTGAGCTGCGTGCAGTGGGGAGTCTTCTCAGTTGACTCCCACGCCGTGATTCCTGCCAATATCCGCCCCAGCCCTGCACGGTTGTCCTGCCGAAGCAAGCATGCACTTTGCTCAGAAACGCACTGAATTTCCTTGCGCCTCTGTTTGTTGGCTTTTTTTTTGAAAGCACATCTTGCCCTTTGCTTAAATGCCATCCCTGCAAGTCGCCTCTTACACTCATCCTTCTGGACCTCGTCCATACATAGCTGCTGAATGGATGAACAGAATGTAGAATCTCCATTTAGTGAAATATTATTCAGACGTAAGAGTGAATAAAAAAGAAAAAGAGGAAAATGAAAAAGGCCACCTCTTCTGGGAAGTCCACTCTGACTGCTCAACCCGCCCTTTTCCCTTTGAAACACAATCACTTATGCTCCACTCTACTCTTTTTGATAGTACTTAAAACCCTCTATTAAACTTTAATGTTTTCAAAAAAAAAAAGAGATGCTGATACCACTTCAACATTGACGAGCCTTGACAAGAGCATGTTAAGTGAAAGGAAGCAGACACACACGGCCACATATTGACTTCAGTGATCTGAAATGCCCAGAATAGGCACATGCAGAGTCGGAGACCAGGTGATGGTTGCAAAGGGCTAGGTGGAGGGGGGTTAGGGAGTGACTGCTAGTGACAGGTGTGTTCTTCTGGGGTGATGAAGTGTTCTGGAAATAGATGGTGATGAGGGCTGCACAACAGTGAGTGTGCAGAAGACTGCTGAGCTCTATCTCTGGGAGTGCCTGTGGTTGGGTGCGGCTTTATTTTCTTCTCACCCTGCACTCTGAAGAGACATCTTGTGCAGTGGCCTTTCTACTAGTGTGAGTGGTGAGAATCAGAGACTTTGCAGAGACTTGTTTCTTTTTCCCCCCCTGCTGAGTGTAGGCAAAATAAGTTTAAGCCTGAGAAAGTGCTCCATCTGCAGAAATGTATTTCAGTTTTGCATGGTGTAAAAATCTTGAGACATTTTTAATTGTTGAGGACAGTCTGTGGGGGGAAATAGCCCGAGAAGCCTTGGGGAGACCTGGAAAATCCGCGCTTCCCTCCCTGACACGGGTGGACTATGCACCCCAGTTCAGGCAGTGAAGGGCCCAGGCCCGTGAGCGGAGTTGACAATCGTGAATATTTACGTGTATCCGCTGCTTCATCTTGGATATTAATTTCAAGCTGAGTCATTTTGTGGCGGCAGCCTCATCCTACATCAGGAATTTATATTATCTGCTCTTTGAGGTGAAGACCTGAGAGAGTTTATTATTTAACAGGCTCCCTTTAATTGATATCTCAGATTCCTATGTTAAAAGCAAAACAGCAGAAATACAGACGTCCTTTAATGCCAATATGACCTGGAGCAGGTTTAGTCTTTGTGCCTCAGTGGCCTTATCTTCAGGTGGGGATGATGATAACAGTGTTTCCCTCAGAGGGGCTGGTGAGGGGAGAGTGAGGAGCACAAAGGGAGGACTTACACGTGATGCTCATTAATGACTGAATTTAGTGCTCTCAGCCTGGTGAGGCCTCAGGGGCAGAGATGTCAGAACAGAGCATTCCTAGCCAGAGCTAGATCCGTGTTGGCAGCTGTTATGATCAGTATCACAACTGTGGGTTATCAGGTAGTTTTAAGACTTGGTAATATGAATTCATGAATAATGTTAGAAGACTGGACATCTCAGATTCAGTTTACATAGTTCTCAAGATTTCCTCTGAGAAATGGATGGTTTTTTCCCCACCCTAAATCTGAGATGAGTCTCTAAAAAATTTCCGTATCCCTCCATCTTTTTGCTTTAATTCTCCATTTCTTAAAAAAAAAAGTTTTTAAATTGAGTTAGTGTGGACTGAACTGAGGGCCTCATGCATGCTAAGCACATACTCTCCCAAATGAGGTATAATCTCCCCCCTGATTTTTTTTAAAATTTACTTTCTTAGTATTCAGAGGTTAGAGGCCTCTAATTCTTTTTATGGAGACTTGTCCATGAACCTGTAAATCTATTATTAATGGACAAAACTTGGTTTATTAAAAAAATGAATAGAATATTCTGCAATCCATCCAAAAGGAAATGTTCATTGGCTTAAAATGTTTCTCCTTTAAGATGATTTCTCCTTTTTGGTCTAGCTCAATTTATTAACAGACATCCTCATCAACATAATGACCAAACTCGCTCTGAGTGGACACCTAACTAAGGCTAAAATACTTTACTCATGTTTTACATCATAGCAGGTGTTTGACGGTAGGTATCAGTGTCTCCTTTTTTGCAGCTGAGGGATTGAGAAATGGAGAAGCTTGTCCCAAATCACACGCAGCTGTCGGTGGCTAGCTCGGTGCTGGAACCCAGGCTGCACAGGATTCATTCTTAATTGCTTCTCTAATCATCCTCCCGTTGAGTGGTTACCCGAACTCCTGTGACTCCATAAATGGCCGATTTTAGTGATCTCAGCCTGATGAGGCCTTCAAAGTGGAGACACCAGTGAGAATGTGAGACAGAGTGGCATAAATTAAAATTGTACATTTTCACAGATGTTTAATTCTCAGGTAGTGGCATAAAAAGTTAATTTTTATGTATTTTAGTGCTCTGTAAGCACTAAAAAAAAAACATTAAAAATAATTCTAGTGCAAATGAGAAGGGGGCTTTGAAAGTCCAACCACTGCTGATGATGTTACTTGTTTTTCTCTAGTGGCCCTTATTGACAGAAATACTTACAAAGAATGAATTGGATTTATGTAGTGTTAATATGGAAGAAAAGATTGTCAGTGAATATTTTAAGAAAATCTTTATTCTTTTCTTTCCTGATGATGTATATATAAGTTGTTCTCATGGCTTAAGTACATTTCTTCATTTGTGAAATTTGAGTAATATCGTTTAACATGTCTGACTGTGAGAGTTAGTAGCCTTGTATACAAAGAACCCAAGAGGTGCTTAGTAAAAATGTGCTGTCAAAATGACAGATATTTTAGAAGGATCAACTCTGAATACTAAAGAGTGTGGCTTATTACTGATGCATATTTAATATGTATATATATGATATATATGAATATGGCTTAAAGTAACAAGATTCATTTATTTTTTTAGTGCACTATGAAGTTTTAATGAAATCTGTATCATTCTAGTGAGACAGGGACTAGTTAAATTGCCTTAAGCAGACGACCTTGAAGGTTATTTACACAGAATGTGTATTGTTAGAACTCAGATGTCATGTTGCCGTGTAACCATCCACTCAGACATTTAAATTCGTTGGATTCTGACATCCACATTGATCATTTTCAGGGAATAAGCTTCTCCCTTTTTTGATTTAAGAAAATTTTTATCTTTTTTCCTGCACTCTTAACAGGTTTAAAATATCAAAACATTGATTTGACATGTAACTTTTTTAATAGAGACAATAAAGCTCATGCTGTTTTATTATGTAAATAAATGTTTTTGTATTTCAACAAACGTATGATTTCCTGGATTTTGAGAAGTATGTTGCAAGATACTTAGATAACCTACTTTCGGAAAAATACAGACGCGACTTTTATGAATATAGGCCTAGTACAGATCTGTTCATTTTTGCTACAGTGCAAGACATGAGGCCTAGGAGAGATTTGTTGCCGATTGCAAGGAGGACAGATCCCATGTCTCAGTCTCCCCACCTGTAAAATGAAGTGGCAGGACTGGAATCTTTCCTCTTCTAAGATGAGTTTCCATGAGCCTGTGTCTTTTGTTTATATTCAGGAGATTAGCAATATCAGATTAAATACTGAGTTACCCTCGCTTCCCCCGAAGCAAAGTGCAGTATGTGCTACAGAAACTTTTAGTTATCTGATTCTCGTTTCTGATCCTTCAGGCAATTTTTGTGTTGCATGCTTCCTGGCAACCTGGAAGGTCTTTTTAGCCATAGGTGGCGCTTGTTGCACCTTCTTACCGTCTTAATTTTCCTGTTTGTTAAAGAAGGCTTAAACAACGTTATTTTGTTTTGATTTCTTTGCTTGATGCTTCAGAATAGCACAATGTCCATTATGTCTGTCTACGTGGAAAAATTGTTCTGCTTATATTTTAGTTTTATTCTGTCATCTCGCTGTGAACATCTCAGACTTGCTGTGTGAACAGTGGCAAAATCGGACTTTTCTTCCAGTGTTAGGAACCAGTGAGCCGGGAACTTATAAAACAGCTAGTAACGGCCTCTGGAGAACCTAATAGCTGAAAAGTGTACTGAGTTCCCTGAGTATTGACCCCGCTGCTGTGTGTTAATTGGTGGTAGGACATTTGGTACATATAGGAAGGGGTGTAGTTTTTTGACTTGGGTTTGCGTGCACGCGCTGCCACTGAGCCATGTGAGCCTGAGTCAGTTCATTCTGAGTTTTTCCCTCGTCTGTGAGATTGGGACGTTGGTATCTGCTTTGTAGAATTGTGAGAATTAGAAATTATGTAAAGTGTTTACCACAGTGGGTATGTCAAGAGGGCTCATAATCTTTAGCTGCTGTTTGGTGTGAAGCCATCATTTTATAGTCTTTGGCAATTACTAAGAAACAGGAAAACAAGAAAAGCTGGTTTATGATGAAAGATATTTGAGGAGGTTCCATAGTTCCTATACCCATAATTAAGCATCAGCAGAGTCAGAAGTGTTACACAGTCACCCTGAACCAACATTAAGCCACAGAATTTTTTGTTACTTCATATATGTTGGGGCCTAAGGGGATCCAATACTTATATGCATGTTGTCTCCAGCAGCCAACTGAGAGATGACACAAAAAAGTAGGCAGGCGATAAATGTCTTCTTTGTTACTGATAAAGCCACGTTCTCCATGAACTTCAGGGCTGTGGGAAAATGTGTGTCATGATACTGTGTCCCAGAATTAGAGACTCACCCTGTCCCAGGTAGCTCTGGGACACAGCGAGCCTTCCCTTGAGAGGACCTGCCCCTTCATGCACAGGGCTGTCCTGACATGGAGCTGAGCATCCCAGGTGTTTCCCAATGGTGACCAACACTGGAGGGAAAGGTATGGTTTCACATTCCCTGCTTGTCTCCCCGGACTCACACCTCACCCTGTTAGTGTGACGAGGGCTAGCTGTGATCCAGCGGCCAGGGGTATGAAGGGAGAAGCACTCTCCATGGCCCAGAGGAGTGGGGAGGAGGCATCCCCTACCTAGTTTAAACAGGTGGTGGAATGGAATGAGAGGGTGCTCCCCAAGAGTTTATTAAAGGAGAAATAAGGATTTTCTTTGGGACTTATACTAGCCAGGAAACACATAATATTATTAGAAGGGAGACTTGTAAATCACTTTTATATTAAGTTGACATTTGTTGAACACCAAAAATGTGCTACATTCTTTTCTGAGAGTTTTACAGAAATGAATCCTTCAATCTTCTCAACAAGCGAGTAAGGAAGGTTTGATTGTTATCCCAGTTTTACAGTGTGGAAATTTCAGCACGGAGAAGGTAAGTAAGTTGGCCAAGGTCACAGAGCTAGTAAGTGGCAGAGCTGGTATTTAAACCCTGGCTGTCTGGTTTTGAGGCTCCCAGAGATGGGCTTTGGGTGTTTAGAGGTATCTGCATCCCTGAATCTTTGTACCACTTTGCATCAGTTAGCCCAGAAAGGACAGGGAAAGGAGAGTTACACAGGTGCTCACTGTCATGTCTCGGCCACTGTCCACGAAGTGTGCACTGTGATTAGCGTTAATTATTTTCTAGGCAGTAGATCTGTTCGTATAACAGAAATTTAGTCCATTGAGTTAATCTACAAACCCTTCCTGCTCTGCTTCTGTCCATGGTTGCCATGTGAATCCCTGCCCGTGATTGGGCTGTGGAGAAGAAAATATACTCATGGTTGAACTCTGATATTTCAGTCTGGTTTATACTTTCACTTCTTCTGTTACATTAATAAGTTTCTGGTTTTCTTGCATCAGTGTGTCATGAGTTTGGTTAATGTGAATGCAGTCCATGGGAGCCCAGGGATGCTAACGGTATAATTTCTGAGCACACTGTCGCACTTCTACCCGTGCAGACCTGGCTGGAGTATGTCCGCCTTCCTCACTGATTTCTCCAAACTGCAGGGTCCTCTCCCACCCCCGGATGTGAGGCTGGGAGCTCTATGAGTTGGCCAGTCGGTGTGCAACTCCACCAATTAGAAAATGATGAAGTACCCGGAAGTGGGCTTAATAGAAGAAAAGGGCTTCCAGGTAGTCCGATGAGCTGTTCGAGTCCATTTGGTGAGAAGCTGTCCACTGTGGTTGAGCTGCTGCTTTGCTGTTGAAAAGTCTGGATTAGATGAAGGGATTTTAAAAAGGAGAAAGGAGTGATTTCATGTGGTACATCCACACCGGTGAGAAGTGATGGTTGACCGCCTGTGTGAGGCATAGACAGAGTCTTACAAACTTCATAAAACAGCTTTAAATGCTCTGCCATCTGACTGCACTTCATATGGGGTCCAGTTCATCACTGGTCGTGCTGAGAGGGCAAATAATTGATGATGGCGGAAAGGACACGGAGGCATCAAAAAGTCTCAGTCATGTTCCCTGTTTAAAGGATGTGGCACAATGTAGTATATTTGAGCTGGTTTTTCACCGAACAATTTTTAGTGTTTTCTGTGACTCCCCAGTGCCCCAAGGCTCCATGCAGCTGGGTGTCCCCTCAGAGCAGCTCTGTCAGCGCTTGCCCTGGGCTGACGTGGTGTCACGGGGAGCAGGACGGTCAGCGTCCACGGCTCCTCCGAGATCCGTCTCCTCATCCGCACTGCCGGGTTGCTCATCCGTGTCTACTTAGTAGGTTTGCTGAGAATCACACGTGATGGTTGTCAGGTGTGATTTGTGATTGTCTCTGTGATTGGCATATAGTCAGTGTTTGATAGAAACCCTTGTTTTTTTAGTATAATTGTAGCAGCTAGATTGCAGTGGTTTTTAGTCTGTATTTTTTATAACTTTATTCTTATTTTTAAATATGCACTTATTTTTATTTATTTTTTTGGAGGTACTGGGGACTGAAACCAGGACATTGTGCATGCTAAGTAGGTGCTCTACAACTGAGTAATACACACCCTCCTTGTCTGCACTTGAAAATAAATATTGCAATACACAAAATAGATCTTAAACACCATCATGGGACCTAGTCTCTTTATAGACAATTGAACACGTTTGCTATTTCAATAAGAATAAATGTTGTTGAGACATATATTTCTGAATCTGTTAATGTGCTTAAAAACGATGATAGGTAGTGATAAACACGAGTCTTTGATCCAGTAATTCTTAGGGTCTGTTTTGCCATCAATGGAAATTACATTCTACAGAGAAGGCTAATTGGGTCTCTTTGATATTTGGATGGTTTAGCAGATGATCAAGGCTTTCAAAAGCTGACAGAATTGTATTTTAAAATAACTACAAAGTTATCTTCTAGAAGTTGGAATTCCTAAGCTTTTGAAGTGTCCAATAATCCAGGGGGTATGTGTCTGTGTCTGTGTGAACGTTTGTGTGTGTGATTTCAGGAAGGTAGAAATAAGTTCCATATAGACTTCTGATACCTTTTTCCTCCAGTTCAAGGTGTAGGCATATATTTACACAAATAAATTGATATTCTTTTGTCATTTGGCATATTGGGAATAAGAGGTTGTCATACTTGTTTCAGAAGGGTTGGGGAGCATGAGCTTAGAAAATGGGAGGAGAAAGAGGCCGGGAGGCACTTCACACTCTGTGAAGGATTTGAGGAACAGTAGCTTTTCTTTTTTCTTCTAAAGCAAACTGGCGCTGAATTGTAACATACTATTACTCAGAATTGCCTTTCTGATCAGATACAAGTGCCTCAGATTTTTGAAGGCAACTTGAATGATGAAATGTGTTTTAGCAGTTATCTTTAAAAGTTGTTTTATTTTTCAAGTAAAAGGCTATAACCTGTTCTTTCTTCCAGCTGTACAAGACATGCTCATTAATCTATGTACATGATCTGTGTGCTTAGTTTTTTTTTTTTTTTTTTTTTTTTGAAATGCTTGTTTCATTGTGGTTTGAATGAATGTTTAAAATTTCTGGATTTTGATATTTAGAACATGCTGATTTATGAGAACCGTTAAAAACCTGATTGTTTTTGGTCCTTGTTTGTTGGGGCACCTTATTGATTTCTGTTGTCTGTTAAAGAGGGAAATGCTTCCTCTAGCCTGCAGATCATTAAGTGAATGGTTTGCAGTGTGCCTTTAAAATTCTTTGAATGCATTGAGCATGTATGTCCAGTGAATTTTGAATCGACTCATTGTAATGACTTTGCTTTTGTTCTGTGGCTTTTGCTCCTCTCCACAAGAATTTGAATTCTCTGTTGCATTTTGTATACGTGTTCTTAACAGGGGAAGAAATTTTGCATTTTTTACAGAGCTGGGTTTTCCTATCCCCTCTGAATGCCATCTATAATTGATACAATAAAAATCTGTTATTGCAGTGCATAATTATTTCATAAACTATTTTTTGGCATAATCAGAAACAATGACAAAGAATGATAAAACAATACAAAAACCTTCCTTCCTTTGAAGAATAGAAATGAGGTGGTCAGTCTCACGCATGCTTTGTGCCTGACACACTTACTCTCATTTCATTGTGTATCATGATTCGGAGATGGAGTTGCTTCAGGTTTGTAGATTTCTGTTTTAATATTTGTGCTGAATTCTTTCTCCAGGCTGATGTTTCCTGTTGTGTTTGTGGAAAGAGTAGAAGGGAAACAAATACTTTGTTTTGTTTTCAGGAGTCCTGAGCTGATGAGAAAAGAGTTGAGGGTGGGCTGAGGAAAAGAGTGACACTCCCTCTCCTTCCGGCTGAAATTGATAAACAAATAAATCAATTAAGTGTATCGATATTTGACCAATAGAAGTTAGCGAGCCCAAAATGGATAGATATGCCCAATGGAAATTACTGAATTCACCTGTAGAATTATGTGCTTTACCAAGTAGAAGCAGCTTAGAGCAATCAAAAAAATCAGTAATATGATGAGATATAAAAGGGATATCATATCTTTTATTTCTGAAACTTTTCTACGGTAAGTTGTGTAGAGCTAAAATTAATTTTCAAGCACCAGGATTTAAGAGTGTGGGTGGTTCTGTAGGATCGTTATTCACGGATGTGCCTAGACCCTGCTAGAGTGGCTGAAGATGGCAGGAAAAGACCCAGAGGCAGGATTTGTCATCCTAGGGTGTCCTCCATAATGGTTCCATGTGAAAGCCCATGACTGGTTTAACAAACTGTAACATACCCCAGCCGCCTGTGAACTTTGATAAGAAAAAAATATGCTTAGAAACTGCTTTGTAAGCAAGTGCCTGTGCATCCTCACACCAGTCTCCTTGCCTTAAAAAGCAGAGACAATGCTTTGCTTGCATAGTTGAGGTTTTAGATAGCACTCTGCTGGTTGCAAAGCAAGGACCGTGGCCCTCAGCTATAAACGCTGGGCTTGTGTGCTGTTAGATAGCCTATTATCCCCAAAACAAGGACCTGGCTGGTCTGGTGGTCTGCTTTGTAATTCACATATCTAAAAATGTATCTTGTTCCCCTCACCCCATGACTTCCCTAAAGATACACTAATCCTTTTTACTCATTGTGGATTTTACAATCTCTGCCTCATCCCGTCTTTCCCGAAGTTCCTCCTTACTATCTCACAACTTTTGATGAATTTTTCCTTTGATTATACACAATAAATATGGGAGCATTTGAGAGGCTCGTGGAGTTGGCTCCATACTCCCTCTCGATTTCTTGACTTTTTACACAGAGTCTTGAATAATCATTCCGTGCTGGTAAGACTTCTGCCAGCCAGATGCCACAGTTCCAGGTGAGAAGTATGCAGGCTTTATCTCTCCTACTCGAGGGAGAGAGAGGAGAGAATTGAGATATGCTCCCCCGTGGTCCCTTCCTGCCCAAGGGCCACTGCAGTTCACCTGAAGCCTTCTGGCTTCTGCTCAAAGGGTCTCTGTCCCAGGACTGACTGCAGCCTTTCCTTCCCTTGTCAACATTTCCTTTCAGAATTTGGTCTGTTCTCTGCAATTCAACCCTGGCAGATGTGATGGTGGTCAGCGTGCTGGTGGGCAGACATTTGGGGACTCCCAGGAGCCATGCTGATTCTCCTGAGTCTCTCAATCGGGGTTACAGAACAGTCGAGAACCGAAGAAAGCCCATTCACGTGAGGTCAACAGAGCATTACATCACTTTCATTTTATTTTTGAACTTTCAGTGGAGAAATTATTTTTAGCAAACTGTTCCAGATTTTCGGCCGCCTGCTTTCCTCATCACCACTTCCTTGCTGGCTCTGGTGCTTGTTTTACAGAACAGGTTTCTTCTCTGGTCATTTCTAGCAGCTGGGCTTGCCGAATCCTTGATCTGCATTTGAAGCAGAATGCTTCTTCGTGATGTGAAACTAATTTTCCTGTTTCTGAATATTTCGTGTACACTCAGCAACTGTTTCAAGTGAAATGCTCTTGTCCAATTTCGGTTAACTCACATTTGCTGATCTCCTGCTTTCATGCTGAGGGCAGTTTCTTCTTCCTGTAATAAAATTTAGCAATTTGCATTTACTATGGGAAGGTACTGGCCCGAGGTGCTTTTTTTCTTAACAATTTTAATACAATTCACCCATTAAAATGTACAGCGGTTTTTACTCTATGCCCAGAATTGTGCATCCCATTCAATCTTAGAACATTTTCTTCCCCCCAACAGGAAACCCCGTATGCATAAGCAGATATTCCCATCTTCCCCATCCTCCCCCTTCCCCAATGAGCCACTCTTCTCTCTCTGTGGATTTGCCTGTACTGGACATTTCATTTAAATCGAGTCACTTCATGTAAGTGGAACCGTCTATTGTGACTGACTTCTTTCACACTGAGTAACGTTTTCAATGTTTGTCCACGTTGTGGCCTGGGTCAGTACTCTATGCTTTGCTATTGCTGAATAATATTCCTCTGTATGGCTGGGCTCCACTGTTTACCCATTCATCAGGTGATAGGCATTTGGGTTGTTTCTGCTTTTTGGCTGTGATGAGTAGTGTCGCCGCGAATATTCCTTTAGGAGTTTTTATGTGGACATTTGTTATCATTTCTCTTACGTGTGTGCCCAGACAGCAGAATTGCTGGGTCATTCAAAAACCAAATGTTCAACTCCCTGAGGACCTGCCAGGCTGTTTACCAAAATGGTCACGCTGTGTTACGTCCTCACCAGCAACTGCTGCGAGCTCCGCTTCCTCTGTGTCCTCATTAGTGCTTGTTATTTTTTTTTATTATAACCTATTGTTGTGGGTGTGAAGTGGTTTCTTCTAGTGGTTTTGACTTGATTTCCCTTAGAGCTAATGATATTGAACATCGTTTCATTGTGCTTATTGGCCATTTGTATATTTTCCTTGAAAAATACCTTTTCAGATCTTTTATTCACCTTTTAATTGAGTTGCCTTTTTATTGTTGAGTTGTAGGGTTTTTTTTTTTTTTTTTCATTTGGAGATACAAATTCCTAATGAGATAAATGATTTGAAAAAATTTTCTCCTGTGTATTGGTTTTTCACTTTCTGGATGGTGCTCTTTGAAGCAAAGTTTTAAATTTTGAGGAACTCCAATTTATCTCTGTTTTCTTTGTTCCTTGTGCTTTTGGGGTATTATTTAAAATCTGAGGTATTTTATTTAAAATTTTATATATAAAATAACTTAATTCGTAGGACCGTTCTAGGAGATGGGTGCGGTTGTTGTCCCCAGTGTATGGATAGAAGACTGAGATGCAGAAAATTTCTCTGAAATATCAGTTTCACAGCTACCCAGTGCTGTGGGAGTTCAGGCACTCATGTTCGTCCCAAACATCTGTGCTTTTCACCAACATGCTCCACTCCTTCCTGGAATCGTTAATGAAAAAGTGTTTCCGTTTTTGATTTCTTGTTAGTTTGTTTTCTCTTTGGTGACCTCATCTCCTCATTTTCTTTTCGGATATCAGTGTAGATTTATTTTAGGTCTCATGTAGGCAGAAGTATTGCTATCAGTTAACTTCTTTATTACTCACTCTCCGATGATGATTGTTGCTATTTGACCTAATCAAGTCATGCTTAACTCTTTCCTGCTCATGACACTGAAAAGTGTCATGACTAAAAGAATGCTCAAAGAAGAAAGTACTTGATTGATTTCATCTTGCTACCCAATCAAACCAATCAAATGAAAACCCGGTGTTGACACAGATTATAAGCCCTCCAGAATAGGGTCACTGTCTTCCTTGTGTTTCATTTGTTTGGTCACAGTGTCTGGATAGCGCCTTGCTGTCCAGCAGTTTTGTGAGGATACGGTGCTCGTGAATCATTGTAAGGACAGAATTTTGACAACAGACTATGTTGTTCATTTCACAAGGGAAAAGATAATATAGAAATACTGCTCAGATCTATTTTAAAATTAAGCTTGGAATTTTGAGAAGAATTCAAGAAACCATACAAAGATATTTTTCACTAATTTTAGATCTATCTTAGACACATTATGGTTACATAGCAGAGTAACTTATCAAGTAGATTTGACAAGAGTTGTGTATTATTGATTTTTTGTTTTAGTTGAAATATTCTCTCTGAGATAAAGTAATCAGTGCCTATAAATGCACAAATATGTTTGTATTTCTATGCAACATGGGAGCATACTTCATATGTTTCTATATAATACATATGACTGTGTGTTTTAATCTGTCTGTCAGTGTTTTTATAGTTTTTCAGCAATGTTCTAACTTTAGAATTCTTCTAAGAAATTCACTCCCAATACTACTGCAGTTTGTACTGTGTATCCTTTCTTATGCATGGGATTCCACTGTCCCCTCAGGGAGAAATTTCCTCTCCTATTGAGTTAGTAGCAGATTTAAAGGAACTTGGATTTCTAGGCCTTTGCTCTCCATGTGTTTGCAGTTGGCTGTCAATCACGATTTTCCCTTTCTTGAGTTTTCATTCTTCAATTAGAATTTTTGAAAATAACTACTAATATGTTTCACAGGTCTCTGTAGAAACTTGATGTGTTTGTGCTTTTCAGTTTTCAATTTATGAAAAATATAAATGCACCCTTGTTTTTAAGTAGTCCTTTTTCACTAGATATTTGTTTATCTCTTTATAGTTAAAATAATTTTTTCCCAATGAATGAATCGTTGTGCATGTTTTAAAAAACCTTACTTTTTACTTTTCTTATTCTAACAGTTATATTCGTTGTATAGAATTTATAAAATAAGGATAAACACAGTAATAACTTAAAATGGCCTCTAATCTCTCCTGGAGATACAGTTGTAAGGTTTGAAATTGAGAATTACAAGTCCTCTCACGTTTTTCTTCTTTTTCAAGTACGTTTTGGTTACTGAGACCCTCGAATTCCCATATGAATTGTAGCAGCAGCTAGCCAGTTACTGCAGAGGAGCCCACTGTGATTGTGATCGAGACCACGTTGAATATGTGTATCGCTCTGTGGAGCACTGACATACCAAGAGCGCTGTCATCTGATCCAGGAATGTGCGTGGTGTGTCTGTCCAGGTATTTAGGTCTTCTTTAATTTTTTTTCAACAACGTGTAGAGTTTACATAGTATTATTTTATTTATTTTTTCCCTTTATACTGAGTAAAAGTGTGCAACGTACCGGAATCAGAACTGTATTATAGCCCCAACACTTGCTGCTACAATGGACGCTGCGGTCTTTCTTTGCCCTCTGTAAAATCTTGCACAAAATAGGACCTAAGTAACTCTTTCTTGAATGAATGATTTTATGATTCCTGAATGATGCTTGAGAGTCCTTGTGATGATATCTTTTTCCCAGACTTTCCCCTTTTCTTAACTATGCCCTTTCTCTTCCTTTCCTCCAGCCTGGGTTTCAGCCTGCCTGTGGCATTGATTTTCCCTATCTGTGGAATCTTCCTTTCACTAGTTCACGATAATGTTACATGTGGGCTGTGGAAACTTGCTAGATGTCAAGAAAGAACCAATCCATTGCTAGCTAGTATTTTTAGTGTGTGGTATTCTTTTATCTATTGAAATTAAATCAGGCTGACCCCCTGAGCTCTTTTCACCTTCCTACACATGATACTGCTCTGGTTGCTGCATGTGCCCTTCCACCAGACTTGGTTTTGGAATTGAGTAAGTCACCATCACTGGAGACCACTCTTTTAAAGATGAAGAGGACATTTGATCCTTCTCCCTGGTTGGGGACTTGGATGAGATGAGGTAACAGATAAAGAATGGAGCCCCAGCACATTCTGACCACTGCTCTTTCCGTTCCTTTTTCCAGGGGAAGAGTACAATTCAAAAATATAAAGATTGTGAGCTAATGAGATAGACAAGACAACCGATCATTTATTAAATATCCTTTCATGCCAGAAACAAATGTATTATACACAAAATAAGCACACAAATCACGGTAGAACCGTGATTAAAAACGTGGGTCCTAGTTCGAGTCCTGCTCTGGAATGACCAGTCCTGTGAGATGGAGAACTGGTAGGCCGGCTTAGCGTCTCTCGGACTAGTTTTCTGTCCTGCAGAGATGGGGCTCGCTAGGCGTCCCCCCGGTAGAGGTGCTGGGGGGTGTAAGTGACGCACGTGGGCAGCCCTAGCAGAGCTGCTCGTTCCTCGTAAGTGCAGGAGAGCATAGCTTTTGCGGTGACGGCTTTATGACCGCCCCGTGAAGACTCTAAGTGCTCCTAAGGGATGCCTTGTGGTTTGGAGATGGGATTCTCACTTCTGTAAATACCCAAGGATTGTGTTATTGGGCCCTGCTGATTTGAATCTATTCTTTAGAAAGTACATATTGTAGATATATTTTTCAAGCATGCATGCTTTTTTCTTTTATTATTTATAGTTCTACCCTCTCTCTTGGTGGGACTTTTCATGGAATCCAGGAAAGAGCCCTAAGCCACCTGCCTCGTCACACGTCTCCGTGGCGGTTTTCTTCCCTGACTAGAAGAGGGTTCTGCATAGGAAATTTTCTTTGTTCCCCTTTTCTTGGAGTCTCTCTGTCTGTCTGCCCACCTCTCACCTGTCCAACTGTCCATTTCTCTACCCACTCATTCTTCTGACTTGTTCCAAAAAGCATTTCAGGCAGCTTACAGAAGAACAGATACCAAATAAGCAGGTGAGAAAATGGGGCCAAGTTCAGACAGTGAGGCTAGGAGGCGAGCCTGTGTGAGGGTGGCAGGCATGAGAGACACGCGTCTGCCCTGTGACTTATAAGATCGACAGCAAGAGTGTGCCTGAGGCTCCCAGCAGACACAGGGAAACAGGGTGTGTGGGAGATGCTCACTGGCTGTGAAATAAATAAGTGGCTGAGGAGAAGCCCAGCCTTTCCAGCTACTAAGGCTTAGGAGAATGTTTTGAGTGTCTTCCAAAATCAGAGTATTTCATCTTTTCCTTTTTCAGAGTTCTATGTATAGTTGGTTACATTCTATACATGGAAATTTCTCCAAAACTGCTTCCCACGTGTTTCCCATGGCTCGGAATGGGGTGGTTCTGCTCATTGACGGGTGTTGGCCAGAAACAGAAAATGACATCCTCCAAGAAGCCTGGGATTTGTCAGTTACGTTTTGTCAGTGCTGATGACTTCAGAAAATGCTTTCACAGTTTCTCTCCATCTGAGGCGGCAGCATGCTCTCTTAGCAGCATCAGGAGCTCAGGGCCACGGGATGGTGGGGGCTGACTGCACTGCCTTCAAGACAGCTGAGGTAGTCACTGCAGGCGTGGTGCTTTCACGTAGTGCATTTCATGTTCTTTAATAGGCTTCAACAGGGAGTTAATTGAGTTAATTAACATGTAATAAATATGATGCTTTTTTGTAAAGACAGTTATAGGCAGAATATAAGCTGTGAAGACTTTAAAAAATGTTTCATTACTTAAATTTCAGCAGGGAAGAATTAGTTTATCTTATTTATGCCTCTCTTTAAAAGTAACAAAGAAACAAGACAGAAAAAGCAGAGGATGATTTCTGTTCTTCCTCTCGGCTTGCAGGTGCCCTCACCTCCAGTGGCATCCATCCAGACACCAGCACTGACACTGGCCGTGCTCAGAACTGCCTCAGCCCTGAAGATACAACTGACAAATAGAAGGGGGCCATGCCCTGTTACAGCAGGTGCTCTCACTTTGTGGGTCCTTAGGTAACTGTGCGTTGTTATTCAGGATCGCCATTCTACATTGTGTGACGCTGCTGCGGTGTCTCCTAGTTATTTATTTATGTAAGTACTCATGTATTTTCTCCAATGCATGGTACTAGACATCTAAAAATGATTTTTTCAGATGAAAAATAATGTGTATTTAATATAATAAGTCTGAAAAAAGGGGCAAAATAGGGTATCCTTGTCCCACTACTCAGAGACTGTAATTAACACTTTAACTTCTATTTTCTGTTCTTTTCATCAGTGTGTATCACCTCTGTCATAAAAACCAGCTATCACTCTGTGCCTGTTTACTGTGTGGAGACCTCCATTTTCCATTCGGCTTATTACATGTTTTTCTGCAATATTCTATCTCCCCTGGCATGATTTTTAATGACCAGTATAGCATTCTGTCTTGTGGAGGCATCGTCCATTTTACTTCGGGCTTAAATAAACTTTTAAATTCCAAGTGTACTTAACTGAAATACTGAAAAGAGACCTGTGGTGGTACCGAAAGAGCCCTACCTCCCTTCCCCTTATTTCCTGAGTGTAAAAGCTGTTGCCAATGTGGTGTATATATTTCATGACCTTTATGCCTATGACATATATATATATATACCCATAAATACATACATACCTACATACATACACGTATATGAGAAATCTATGTATATGTGTGTGTATATATGCTTTATTGAAAAATAAGACCATACTATATGTGTTCTGCAGCTCGCTTTATTCACTCACGGGTATATCATAGACGTCCTCCCACTCCAGACTCACCTGGTACTTTCAGATAGAATGGAGGGGTCTCTTGATGTGCAGGTGTGGTCTCTTGTGCAAGGACACCTTTGGTGGGAGAGTGATGTGGACAAGGCCCTGGACAATGCCGAATCGCCGGCCCCTTCAGAGCCCATGTCTCGCCGTGATTTACCGCATCATTTTCTTGATGTTGGACCCTTAAGTTTTCTCCATTTTCCACTTTCAGAAAGGATGTTTGACTGGCATCCCTCTTGTACAAACATACCTGTGATCTTGTATGAGTATTCCTTTAGTTAAGGCTTCTAGAAATTTTGTCCCTGGATGTGATATTTACATTCATCACAGGCTCCTTTCAAGTGACTCTAGAAATTGCTTCTCCTGTGGGGAATGAAAATCTGTAGAATAACTTATGTAACCAATTCTCTATCACAGGATATGATTTCACTTCAGCTTTTCATCCCACCATTGTAAACAGTGCTGTGTAAATGCTCTGATGAGTACATCTTTTGAACTGATTTTTTTTCTAAATGAAATGATTCCTAGAAGTTGAGTTGAGTCTGTGTGTACACACGTTTTTCAGAGTTTACATATCCATTGACATGTCGTCCTCCAAAATGTCGCTCACAGTTTGTTCTCTCACAGATGGACACTAGCTAGAATATCTTTTACAAATATTTGCCAATATGATGAGCAAAATTGCTTTTTCATTGTTTTAGTTTGTATTTGATGACCAGTGAGTTATTGAGCATTTTTCACTCATTAGTCATCTGACTTTTTAAAAGTGAATGATCCCTTTTGTCCTTTGCACACATTTAAGTGAGGGAGCTTCTTGTTGCTTTGTGACAGCTCTTTGTATGTTATGAACATTAACCCCTTGTCTTCATCAACATGTATCACAGAGCTTTTTCTTGTCATTTCTTGCTTTTCATTTTGTTCAGTAGGTTTTTTATTTTCGTTGTGGCTCAAAATATTCTTAAGATAGTAAACGTCTTCCTTTTGGGTTTTATCTTTGTTATTATTCTTAGAAATACTTTCTTATAATGGTATAAATCTCTTATGTAGGTTTATTTAATGTCTAAGATGGAGATGATAATAGTACTTGTTATAGTGAGGAGAACTTGAATTAATGTGAGCAAAGAGTTGTATTTGCTGTTATTAGTATTTTAATATTTAAACAACTATCTGTAATTTTTTTTGTGGTCATTATGACAGGAATAGAATTTGTTCTTTCCAGGTGATTCTCTGATTGTCCCAGGAGAATTATTGAATTCATACTTTGCTCTTTGATTTGAAATCCCACATGCACAAAATACTTATGTACACTAGAGTCTCTTTTTGAGCTCATGCTATATTTCTGTCAATCTTACTTCCTTACTCCAGTGCCATATCTTACATATTGTAAAAATTAATTATTATCTGACAGTGTGATTTTTTTTGTTCTTTTCTTCCATCCCAAACTTTCTTGGCTATTATTATGACTTTATTATTCCTGAAGAATTCCAAAATATTTTGTTCAAGTTAAAAAAAAGTCAGATAAGAGTATTCATGGGATTTTTATTAAGTTTTGAATTATTTTTAGGAGAACTTACATCTTTACAAAACTGTTTTCCTCCATGCAATATGTTGATGTCTCTACATTCACACCTCTTATTTACCCCTCAGTACAGTCCTGTAGTTTTCTCCATGTACAACATGGGCATTAATTTTGAGTTTATTCCAGATTATTGTCGATGTTTTTGTTAATTTTGTAAGTGAGAATTTTTTGCTATTATATTTTTTAACTGTTTAAACTGACACCTAGGAAGGCAGATTCGGTTTTTAAATACTCACTTTGTAAAAAATCATTTAAAATTGTAAGTATTAAGTAATTGTTCGAGGATCCTTTCTTTTGTGTTTTTAAAAATTTGTTTCCAATATTATCAAAATGGTCATAGCTAAGAAGTATAGGTGTGGAGACAGATGGAGAGAGGTAGTGTGGCTCATGTACAAACTGTGAGCAGTTTCATGGCTGCCTTTAGGCTGGAGAAGCCCCAGAAGAGCCCAGGTTAGACCAGGGGTGGCTTTGTATGCACTTGAAAGCCAGCTTTCCTACCTGTATGGTGAAGCCTGGTGGGCGTGGCAGGTAGATGATCAAGGTCTGATCAAGGTCATTGGCTGCACAGAGCGCTGTGTCTGTGAGAACTGGAGTCCATCGCCATGGGAAATGCTTGGCGCCAGGAACAATGCAGGGGAGCTGGGGAGCCTGTGTGTTAAGGATTTTCCAGTCATGGGAGTGGGAAGATCAGACTCTGCATTCAGATCTGAGTTTGAATTCATCCTCTCTTATTTACTGGTCCTCTGACTTTTGTCAAGTTATCTACCCTCTTTGAACTCCTATTTCCTTATCTCTCAAAATAGGAGAATTACGGCCTGCTGCTAGAGTGTTTGATCAGGGTAAATGATTTGTTTCTATAAGATGCCACGTACAGTCACAAGCTCAGTGAGAAATGGGCTGTCACCTCTTCATCTGCAACTCAGTGCTCGACAGGACATCGGGGCAAAGCCAGTCCGTAATTTGTTTGTGATGCAATGAGGAACAAAATTAATGTCTTGCCTTTCCCTTGCAGTATTCTTACTCCTTTGCTTCATTTACTTCTTTCCTCCTTTCCTTTTCCCTCCTCCACCAAAAGATCCTGAGACTCTCTCAGAAAACTAGATTCAAATTACTTTAAAGGGTGTCTCATCCTCATGAAATGACAGTAACATAAAAAAAATCTGTACAGATCCCAGACGTCATTGTATTTGATTTACACACACACATGCACACCCACACACACAATCAGCCTACCTACAACTTGCTGAGGGAGAAGGACCAATATTTCTGAGTTTTCATTCACTGAGCGTGAGAGCAAAGTCTCTTACGCAGACTTTCACCTTGCTTAGTGCATGGTGTTTTTAATTGGATTTCTGCTTTGTGGCCATAGAACTATTCTTATAGAAGAGAGTTTGTGGAGACATAGACATTCTGCTGAGATATTGGTGTCAACATATTTGAGTTGGAAAGGACTTAGGACAGCATAGAGTCGTAACTTTTTATGGGTGAGAATCCATGATGGTGTAACTTGGACAAAAACCTGGGTCTTCTGTCTTCGTGTCCACGTAGATGAAGAGGCAACAGGGCGGGAGATGGCAGGGATCCTTCTTGCTTGAGTTCCAGGGTCTTGCTAGTTTTCATTGCTCAGCTGCCTTTAGTTTAGGTCCGTGTGGCCTCTCATGGGAAGGTCACTCTGTCCTGGAAGACTGAGTTTCTAATCAGCAAAAAGCCCTGGACCCACTCATATTTCCCAGAGTTTTTCTGCTGTCCTGCTGACAGTTTATATAAATGATACCTAAGAAACTACTGGATATAAAATCCTTATTGTTATCATTTGCCCTCAAGTTCCATAGGAATGGGGTGCTGTCTCAGGCTGTCTAAGGCTAGATCTGAACAAAGATAGGGTGATAGGCTGTGCTGCTGGACCCTTCCCATTCGAAAGGGATTTCCAACTTAATTTTTAGAATCAGACAGATGAGTTCAAATCTTGCCTTTACCAGTTATTAGCTTTGTGAACTTGGGGAAGAAACTGTACTTGTTTGTGTCCAATTATCTTTATCTTTAAATAAGTTCAGTATTTTCTTTAGGGTTTTTGTTTTAGAACTGAATGAGCTAATTTCCTCATTTATACCTAAAATACTGATCGCATGGTTCTGTGCTGGTGCCTTGGTAGAAGATTACTAAGGGACTCAACAGTGAGAATGCAGGTGGGGGACCCCTGGATCATAGAGCTTATATTCCAGGATATGCTTGTAAAAGACTGGATGTGCAGTGGATTTTTAGTAAATATCCATTCCTTTCCTTATCCACATTGATTGTGTATATATCTTTGTACAATATATGAACAATTTTTTATTGCAATTTAAATATCTTTGTAGTATTTATGTTATGTAGCTATAACAAAATACATGAAATAAAATGATTTGTCTTATTTTCTTTTCAATATGCAAAACAAAATAAAATAGAAAAGAAAAAAAGGTTTTGAAGGAGTAGAAATAATTTTATTTCTGTGGAATCAATTCCCTATGTTAGGTTTTTTAGTTGTGTTGTTAATAAGCATATAAAATTGATAGGTTGTGACTTCAGTGTTGATAGCTAGGTGAGTGTAGTTTCTTTTTGTGGTTGTCTTTGATGAATTATTTGCACTAGATCATAAATGATGTGCATGTTACATATTGGAAACGAGGAAAAAGTGGAGACATACTACCTCCAATGCAGTCATCTTGTTACCAAGTCGAAACTCGTACTGCTTGCTGTATGACAGGCCAATAAATCGGGAGATTGAGGTGTTGGAGCAAGGAATAGTGACTTTATTTGAAAAGCTGGCAGACCCAGAAGATGGCTGAATGACATGCTGGAGAACCGTCTCCCCCAAGTCAGAAATCAGTCCACTTTTATACTAAAAAGGGGCGGGGATGCCCTGTTGATACTAAAAATTCTCTGGATCACCTGTCTTACTTGTTTGTTATGATCCAGGAAGTGTTTTCCCTTCATTGCTCATTCCCATACCTAGAATCACACTATTACAATTACTTTATTCAGGGTTATAAATTTTTTCTATTTCTTCAAGATGTTTAGCCATCATCAATTTTGTAGGCCTAGTTACACTTTGGGAAATGTAACAGACAATTTTATAAAATAGACAGGATATAAGTAATACAGCTAGTAACGTTAATAAAGTCATGATTAAGAATTTAATAATCGGGAAGTTGTATTTTGGGGTTAAATTTTTGCTTGTGTTTCTGATTGAGTTTGAGTGATCTTATGAGAAAGTTCATATTTATGGTCAGTCTCAGAGCAGGTATTAATTGGTCAGGTGACGTCTCCCACCTTGTAAGATCAACAGAGGTCTAAACAGAACTATAATTTCTTTTTAGAATAACGTTTCTGAGGGCTATCTAGTTAGAGCCTTGGAGTAGGGAAACCCACCAAGGTAACACAGAAGAACTAGACATAGGTAATTTACCATAAACTTAACAATTGGAGTAGTTCATAATCAAAGGTAGGAGAAATTATCACAGTAATTTTTATGCAGGCCTGGTACGGTGTCTTGGGTCAGCTGTCTACCTCAGATATCATCTTCTTGTCATCCTGGCCTGGTAGCTTTTTCTCCATTTGGGCATTGTTTTAAGGTGAGCAGTGCTCTATAGGCCAGTGCATTGCAGGGGCTATTTCTGATAGGAAATGAACCCGAAAGTCCGTTTCCTTCAGGTTTGGTGTGTATGGTCTATTTAAGAGTACCTGATAAAGGGTCCTTCCATTCAGGTTGGAGACAGTTCTTTAAGTCATGTCTGTTCCAGTTTGTATAATCCCCTGGCTGCAGGTCATGGGCATTGGAATTTTACCCAAGGATAGATTAGTGAGCTTCAGAAACAAAGCTAGAGTATCCTATTAATAATTCAGTTAAACTGTACAGCAATGTGACATAACAGCAAGGAATGGTTGGGAAGTGTGTTAGTAAATACGGACGTCAACAAAACTAGAATTTAATATCCACTAAAATATAATCTTTTTTCTCTCTAAAGTTACCCTCATTTTTCTCAAATAAAGCCATGTCAAGATTAATTGCTTTACAAGTTGTCTGATTATTTGATCATATAAGCTTTTTTAAATTGGCTGTGTTGGAACTTTTAATTAGGAGTCTCAGGGTAGAATGTTAATAAGGTTTGCTAAGGCCAGGAAAGCCCCGTCAAGGGCTTGTCATGGATTTCTGCCTTACAGATTTAGGTAAATTCTTTTCTCTTTAAAATCCTTAAAATACCTTGAGATTCCTATATCTGTTAGGAGATGATCTTCCTCATTTGTCTGATAGAGCCACTGGGGACCTAAGAGTTTTTAGTCTATTGAGGGATCAGATAGAGAGAAAAGATAACTGTTCCAAGTCTGATTACATAGGTATAATTTATCAAATTGCTGTGAATCATAGCTAGCTTAAAGAGAAGAGATTCTTTATGTCTGGGAAACAGGTTAAAAGCCAGTAGTATTTTAAACAAAATCAAAAATTATAACCATATTCACCAGTTTACTCAGTCCCATGTAACTAATTGTTTTAATCACAGTTTTCATTGGAAATTTAAAATTTCTTACCCTGTTTATTTCACTGCTATAGTTTGAAATTTATTAGAAATCAGTAAATCTCCTTGAAGAGCAAGCATTTTGCAAAACCATCAGAAGACAACCATTAACTGTCTATAAATGACAAAAGATTTAAAATCATGGTTAAACACCGTTACACTATAATCGATAAAGAAACCTGGTCACTATACCCAGAATTATCACTGGTAACATTTCAGATATACCAGAATTTTAGGGAGTACATATAATTTCTACAATATCTATATTAATAACATTTTCTCATACAATATAACCTTAGAAGATTTATTATTCATTTGACAATACCATGTTATTTAACATGCCAAATGAAATTTACTAGATTAAAATCTCTCTTTGGGATGTTTCAGGGGCCCTCTGTAGCATCCCAAACTTAACTGGAGATTAAAACAACTTTAATTAGAAATTTATATTTTGGGAGCTTGTTTAAAGATTTCAGAACACTTGGTCAGATAAACATATAGATCACTGTAACGTAGTACTAATTCATTAACAAGAAAATGCGTCAAAGGTAATGGCAGAACAGATCAGTTAAGTGGTATAAGAAGTTTTACAATCTGTTACTGAAGGTGGATTAACATTTTAAGAAAATTTTTTCCTCTTAACAGCGAGAAAACCAAATCTAGTCTTGTACCTGCTTACTTCTAAGATTCATTTACTTTGCCCAAGTTGATTCTAAACTTAGCCAATTCTGACCACGTATGAAACTCTTTCCTCAGGGTTCCACTTCCACAAGCCTTCCATAGCTTTCTATACTCATATTAGTGTGTCCCTTATTTTCTCTTCCATTCAGAAGTAACCAGCTTCAGGAGAAATCCACTATTTTTCATTAACAAAATATAATTCCATTCTTATATCTTCCTTTACACATTTATCTTACTTTCCTAGGATACTGAGATCATTCCCTTAATAATAGAGACTATTTCAGGGTGGCATCATCCATTTATTAGTATTTCTAAACACCTTTATTTTCTCTGTAAGAGGAAGTTACATGTTAAGTAATTCATATTTCAATCTTATTTTATCTGAAAATGGCATAGCTATTTAATAAAATCCTATCATTTGACTTAATTTAGCACAACTCTAGAATTTAAAGTTACCAAACATTTAGAGATTATCTTAAGCATACATTTTAAAAATATATTTTAAAAATTTACCCAAAGCTCTCATCTCATTTGCATTTAATTTACTTAAAATTTTACCACACCACATTACTGTTTTTTTTTTCTTGACATATCTGCAACAGATATAACAGGATCTTATTTGACTTTCATTAAACCTAGGTACAGTAAAAGCATTATACTTAATATTGATGACTTTAAAGATGTCTGTATTAATTAGAACATTCTTAAACTAAACAATATCAAATATTATCTTAATATTGAATATTTTCCAGTTCACGTGACGCTGAAAGTCAATTTGTTCAGTTTTTATTTTAAAAATACTTAATTTTCAAGCTCCTATTTTTTACGTCAATTAAGCAGATCTCTTTGACTTTGATTTTTTTAGCTGTAGAAATATCTCACATCAATAATGTGTACACAGTCTTATAAACAGACAAAAGCTAGAGATCTCATAGCTTCACTTTAAAACTTACTTATAAGATAGGTATAATAATAGTTGGAGTAAAGTGAATTTGCTTGCTCAAATCACTAAGGCTTGCTATTTATGAAACAGACATTTAAGATTTCTTGACAAAGTCTGAAGGACACGTCAGAGTTCTGAGTTCTAAGTTTTAAAATGCCAAAAAGTTCTTGGCCTTAAATTTTATTTCGTTGAGCTAATTAGGCTCAGTCCTAGGTCATTGTTTGCTGTATTTACATTTCTGATCTGCAAGACAAAGACACAATCTTCCAATTCCCCAGAGAACAGCTCTGTCACCCAGACCCAATTTTCCCTCCTCAATTGGCATTTTTTATCAGTGAGAAGAGCTGTAAACAAAGAATTCCGTGTTTTAAAACCTTAAGGTTTAATTTATCATGTTTTCCAAAGCTTGCATAAGGCATTTAGTAAGGTCTCTTTTTCTTGAGTTATAAGTTAAACCCAGGGTAAACCTCTTATTATATTTTTTTATTAGCCACTGAATATTAGTTTTTAGTTTTACGTTATACTGGACAGCTCATGTAACTCTGTTGGTTTCTTTTACTTTGTTCAATTAATATTTTCTGAGGGACAGATTTGTGCCCAGACTTATAACACCAAGAAGGGGACGCGTTTTTCCATTGAAACAGATCTATCCCACAACATAATTAAGCAAAAGTTTTATATAAAGACCATTTAAATATACCAATTTTACAAACTTTTATCTCAATTTTATTAAATCTTATACCTTTAATTTTTATATTTATGTTTTAATCAATAATTCTTATTTCTAGAAGGAGTGCCAGAAGCCTTTTTTTTTTTTTTTTGTGCATTGTATCTAATTTTATAGAAAAGTCTCTAGGATGCCCAAGTTTCAGCCAAAGAGCTTAGACCCTTCTCAATTTTTACTTTGATTAATTGGTCTGTTGTCCCAATCATTGATCAAATATTTCAGTCTATATATATATATATTTTAAACTGCGGCAAATAAAACGGACTTGTTTGAACTTTAATGTTGGGGGGCAGTAGGTGATCTCTTTGGCCCTTTTTTTTACTTTATGTAGTGTAGTATCAAAACCTTGTACCTAAATCCAAAAATGTCCATTTTATTTATCTCATTCAAAATAACCATATAAAAATATTTATCCACTTGGGATAAGCCCCTTATCTTTTATTTTTCGACCTTTTAACAATCCTTTTTCCAGTTATACAACCTAATTAACATTAATTATTCTAAGATTTTATTAGCATCCCTAGAACCATTTATCTGAAAGGAAAAACACAAATGTAGCTTTTCAAACCAGTTTTATTTTTTTCACTAAGTTCTTAGTTTAACCATTAGATATATTTTTCTACCTTTAAAATTGATTTTAATAGATACCAATAAAATAGCTGTTTATAATGAGATCTCTTTCAACTTTCACCAATTTAAAAGTTTTTTCAAATTAAAGGATCCATCATATGGCCATCAATTTATATATATATATATATATAGTGATTTTAAATGAATAAGATGAAGAGGCTTTTCCACATGAGAGTGGGGGTGTTGCCTAAATAAAATTCAAAGGTTTACTCTTCAAAAGCTAAAGGCCTTTGTGGTCCAGGCTGATGAAACAAAGTTTAAGATGGCAAAATATCTGACAATTGGTACAAAGAATTGCTTAGAATCCCAATTTATTTGCGTGGCCACCATATGTACACAATACTTGAACCTTTTGTATGGCAGAGTCCAAGGTTTTCTTTAAAAAAAAGTAAACTTATATATACATACATACACACATTTAAAACACCCAGAGAAAGATAAAACATTTAAATTTCAAGGACACAGGAAGAGAAATCTAAGTTCCCCCTAACGGGGATTTTGTTTTTATAAGTTCAGAATTCCAAAAAATATTTTTATCAGGCCTGGTTAGTTACTTTCATAGTGAGTTGTTTTTTTTTTTTTTTCTAATTCCCAATTAATGCTGTAAGTTTTGTATGTACATAAACCTGGCTGGGGTAATAGTTGGAGGCTGGCAATCTGTCATTTTTTCTTTTCTTTTCTGTTTTTTATTTTTTTTTTGAAAGTTCTATTCCACATTGTAAGTTCGGGTTCTCAGAATAAATTTGCTAGTAAGATTTCCCTCAGGGACAACTCTATGGCATGAAGTCTTTGCCTCTATCACTCCTGCAAGATTCTCTGTCACCAGAGAAAGCTGTTACCAGCCAGGAGGAGGGTCCCATTTTTGGAGTTGAAAGGTTACTCATAAGAGTTTTACTTTTATCCTGAAAAATTCAATGGAGGTAACCAAATTGAGGAAAACATTAGAACAACCTCTTACCTAACCACTCAGCCCTGAACCCAGTGTCCTTCAACTTGGACACACTCGGGACGTCTCCACTGGGTGAGTATTTTCCTGGTATGTTTCCACCAGCCTCACTTCGGACGTCTCTGCAAGGTGGGTATTTCCCATTATATTTCAACCAGGCCCCACCCAGTATGTCTCCACTGGGTGGGTAATTCACCCCAGTATCTTTCAACTGGAGGGCCAGTTACCTGGAAACTCCGCCAAATAAAACTCAGGATCATCAAACAATATGTGATTTCCGAGAAACAAGAGAGACTCACCCAAATTCATCTGGACTCCTCGAGGAGGCAGATGGGCACAAAGGGCCACTTATGGTACCAAGGCTCCAGATACTCGGAGAGTTCAGGTGGAGAAAGTCTGCTCTGGGTCCCTTCATGATGTCCAAAACTGTTGACTGAAATACATGTGCAGCCTAAAGGATAAGAGTTATGTTTTATTTGGTGGGAGGACTTGAGCCAGGATGACAGCCTCTCAGATCTCTCTGAGGGACTGCTCCCAAAAGGTTGAGGAGGAGCTAGGATATATAGGAGCTTTACAACAGAGACCAGGTTGTTGGAACAATAAAAGATTGCTTGTTATCTAAAGAAAGCCAGGTATCTCAAGTTCAAGAATTTAGTGCTTTTCTATGTATGGGAGGAAGCAAATATTTTGGACTCACTGAATTCATTCTTTAGACAAGCACCTAGCTATCTAGGACCAGTATCCTGTCCTTTCTTATTCTGAGTCTGCTCAGAGGGCACCATTGTGAGTTGCTGCAGGGGCCTGTCTTTGCTGGGGGGTGACAGCAGCCGCTAATGACTTGGTTTCAGCATTCTTTGTTTACTGACATGGTTGAAGTATTTTCATTCACATTGCAGTATTTTCGTTCAAGGACTGATTATGGATAATCTGCAACCTTGGAAAGCAACCAAGATGGAATTACTGCAGGTACCTTCTTTAATAAGCCGTGTGCAAACATAGACATGGAGGAAGCATACATTTGGATTTGGTGGTGTAGGGAAGGGTTTCTGCACATTACAGGAGAACACAATGCAGAATTCCTTAAGTCCACCTTTCTTTTCTGTAGTGGTTTCTGAGAACAGTTTATGGTAATTAACCAACATTGACAAATGGTGGCACACATTGCATTTAAGAGCTGGCCGGCTGCAAACTTGTGTATTGAACAGGTGGATTTCATAGGCAAGTGGTCAGGTGAATGGGAGAGAGATGGAACCCAGGCCTGGGCCCAGATTCAGGTTTAAATCACCAATTCCTCACCATGGGGCCTTGGATTAGAATGTAACCTCTCCTAACCTGTTGGTGAATCTGTGAAATGGGCATGATAATATTCGTTTCTACCTGGGATTGTTGTAAGTTCTAAAGAGTATTGTAGCACACATGAAGCACTTAACACACTGGCACTTAGCAGTGTTCACTGTGTGCGGCTGCCCCGCTTCGCGTGTGTCAGAGCTGTAAAGGCAGCATGTGTCTGTTGAGGATGCACTGGTAGCCCCTTGAATAGGTTGTGAATTTGGTAATTTCCTTTAATCTTGGTAACTCTGTGTGCCATGGGCAGTTATTTTCATGGACAGATGAGGAATCTCAGGGTAAAGAAGACTGTGTAATTTGCCCAAATTCAGACCATAATTTTGGATGCAGGGGCCTCGGTTCAGCATGGGCCCCAGGGCCTTCTGCCCTCTCCGTTCAGCATCAGAGCCAGATGTGGGGTCGGCTGTTTCCCAGCCCAGAATATCGGGCAGGCCGCAAGACACACCTGGCCCTGTGCTGCTTGAGCAAAAACTCCGGAGGAGAGGAAGTTACAAAAGGGATAAACATAAAAACAGATGACAGCAAACTGTGATCAGCACTGTGAAGGAATGGAACACGCCTCGCAATGCAGAGCTGAGAGCTTTCCCTTCGTGGCTGCTCTGGGGGCGTTCATCTCAGCTAAACAAACTCTGCTGCTGCACCAAGGCAGGAAGGCAGGGAGCGTGTGGCCAGGTAGACAGGGCCTTGTTAATCATACTCATTCCCCATTAAGCTGCAGTGTCATGGGCACTTACCTAGTAAACAGATGTCTTCCATAATCATCACGCACTTTTCTTGGTAGTTTTACTGCCCCACCTTTGAGATGAGGTCATTGAAGCTGGGGAGTTTGCTGCATGCCCGTGATCACCATGGAAATACCCCCACTGGTCTTTCAACCTAGACTGGTGTGGCTGTCATGTCCCAGCCCTGTGAATGGCATCGTGTTGCTTCTCCCAAGCGGCCCAAATGACTGACATTGATATTCTTAATTCGTAGGAAACGGTATGTGACAATAGGAGAAAAAGGTAGTAAGAAATTGTTTGGAAAACTAGAACAAAATCCAATTCTTCCCCAGCTGGGGGAGCCTACCCTGTGTCACTCACCCCACTCACTGCGTGTCACCTCCTCCCTGCCGACTCGGTGTTCAGAAGCCACTCTGAGCCTTTGAAGAACATTTTGCCTCATGACACTGTTGACTAGGACCTGCGACCTCTGTCCCTGGTTAACTCTCTCTTCAAAGCCATTTAAATTTTTTGCAGGCTCCTCCGCTCAGATGTAAGAATAGCCCCTTTAAACTTCTAGATGCAGCTCCTTAATGAAGATCTCGTGAAGGAAACTTAGTCAAAACCTGGGAGGTATGCACATAGTGACTGCAAACTCAGCACTTTATGAAGTTCAGAATCAGATTTGTGGGTGACTCAGGATAGGCTGTTTTAAGGTAACAAGGGGAAAGTGAAAGGATGCAGGCTCTGTGAGACTGAAACATCTCGGTCCCAGCCAGCAAGGCACCTGCGTTCAGAATGGTGTGTGGGGAGTGCAGAGTTCTCACAAAGAAAGAAGTGTTGGGATGGGAGGGAGGACAGTTAGGTACTTTACTGTGGAGGGAAAAAGTGGGTTGAACATTTCCTGGTTGAACAAGAGGATTGTGACATGATGTGCTTGTATTTTGGAGAGAAGGGTTTTGTGGGGACAGACCTAGGGAGAACGCTCTGTGGCTGGGGAGTCAGCACAACAGAGAAACACAGAGAACCGGGCAGACCCCAAGGCCCCTGCTGGGGAAGAGGCTGCCCGCCAATTCGAGCCCTGGGGGCGGCTTCTGTCCCTTAGCTAGGGCCTCAGAGCTCCCTTCACAACCCAGTCCTGTTGATACAAGAAAAAAAACGTGAGGCATGAGAAGGGCTGTGTCCCAGGCTTTGGTTGAGCCCCTGGGATGTGTCCCACCAGATTTTGTTCCTTGGCTTCTTGAAGTAAAGTATTCAAGAGCAAGCCACTGTTGAGTAAAGGTAGATTTACTCAGAGAGATACATTGAAAGGCAAGAGAAAGGCCACGAGGTGCGAGGGTTTGTTGCTCAGATTAAAAGTAGGTACACACTCCACAGAGTGTGGGCTTTCTCCGAAGAGGGAGAGAGAGGGGTGACCGCAAGGTGGCGCAGTGTTGCTCGTTTTCTTGGGCTTGGTGGTTTCATTTGCTAATATGTAGAAGGACCAGCCTAAGTGCAAGGGGCTGAGATTCCCAGGGAGTTGGCCATTTCCCACCCTTTGACCTTTTGTGGCTAGCCTTGGGACTTCCATGGTGCCTGGGGCATGTTATTCACCATGTTAGTATTACAATGGGTGTATAATGAATCTCAAGCTCTGCTAGAAGTTAAATCTCATCATCCTGAGCCTCAAGGCCTACTGGGGGTTGAATCCTTCACCATTTTGATGTTAATTGCTGTGGCCTTCCTTGAATGGCTGTGCTCTGCCCCCTTCCATCCTGTCTCACTGTGATGACACAGAGAGAGTAAAGGCCGGGCCCTGCCTGTGCTCCTGCATTTAACAGCGGGAGGTGTGGGGTGGGCTTATGATGACTCTGAGTGGTGAGAAGGATGTTTCAGATTTTGCCAAGTGAGACATGGGGACCTGCCAGCAGCCATCACAGATTTATCTCAAGGGCATTATCGCTTGTGTTGTTACGGAAAGAACAGGCCAGCCAAGAAACAAGCACTGAGATTTATTACGCCGGCGGGCTCAGAGGGGCTTCTGTTCCGAAGCTCTGAGCACCTCCAAGACCTGCACATGAGGTTCTATAGGGTTAATTACAAGTAAGGGTCTATTAGCCAATAAGGCTCAAACAACAAAAAGCAATGAATCCGTACACTGAAGCTTATGAATTTGGAACAGATCACTTTACTGACAATTGTTGACCTTGGATTTACGAGTTAGCTTATTAGCCCAGTAAACTGACACTAAACTTCAGATTTACGAGTTAGCCCAGCAATACTTAGATCAGTAAACCGACACTTATCACACTTATATTTGTGACTTAGCTCTTTAGCCCAGCTGGGCTTTTCCTTCACAGTGTCACTCATCTTTTCTATATTTCTTTTTTTTTTTTTTAAGTATTTAATCCAAATTTAATATCAGGTTTTTTTGGAAAGAAATTTCTCTTTTTCTTTTCTTTGGGACTCTTTTGGGGGGTAGGTAATTAGGTATATTTATCTGTTAGTGGAGGCCCTGGGGCTTGAACCCGGGACCCCGTGCACGCTAAGCACACGCTCTACCATCCTCCCATGATCTTTTCTTTTTGCTTTAGCTGCCAAGAATCTTACAGCTGAATTTCTAGTCAGCCTTTAACACTTGCCCTGACTCCAGGGAATCCATTTTTATGACTTTACCTCCCCCTGATTTCATTTAAGTATTGAATCTCCAATTTCTCTTCACTCTCAGTTTTGCCTTTTTGTTGTTATGGTTGTTAAGGTGTGTTTAAAAAAATTGTTTAATTTCTCTTTTAGCAGGAGGCTGAAAGTAAATAAATATGTAAACAAACAGCACACTTAAATGCTTTTATACATTCTAAGCTGTTTAGTTGTTACTTAAAAACCGAATTGAATATTAAAGTGATAAAATTTTTAAATTATTTTTTAATTTTTTACAAAGATATAGCTGATTTAAAATATGATATGTTTCAGGTGTACAATAGATGCTCCATTTATAGTTACTGTAAACATTGGCTGTATTCCCTGTGTTGTAAGATACATCCCTGTAGCGTGTTTACATTACATGTTGCAGTTTGTATAAGAAAGTTGGTTAACACAGAGTCTGGGGCATGGCTGTGTCTGACTCAGCGTCACGCTCACCCTGCCTGTCAGAGCCCAGGCCCTCACTCCTGTCTGCAGGGCAGCGAGTGGAGGCAGCCCTCATCAGCGCTGGCACCACCCTCTGAGCGGCAGTGACAGCAGTGTCTGTGTGTGGACGTGCAAATTGTTTTTCCAGGAGCTTTACATGCATTTCTGCATTTAATAAATTAAGCCCTCCTGTGAGGAAGCGTTTTATGATTTTAATGAATAATACATTTTATTTTGATATTGATAGACTTCAAACCTCCGGAAAATTTACAGAAGTAGTACAGTGAATGCTTAGATACAGTTCACCTTAAAGGGCACTCTTTGTCCTTTTGTGTCTGGCTTATTTTAGCATAAATTTTCAAGGTTCATCCATATTGTAGACTGAGTCAGTACTTTATTCTTTTGGTTTCATAATATCCTTTTTCTTTTCTTTCGTTTTTGGTCTATTTAAAAATATTTTCATTGAAGTCTAGTCAGTTTATAATGTTGTGTCAGTTTCTTGGCTACAGCACAACAATTCAGTTAAATAGGAACATACGTGTATTCATTTTCATATTCTTTTTAAACATAAGTTACTATAAGATATTAAATATATTCTCCTGTGCTATACAGTATAAACTTGCGGTTTATTCTATACATAGTCAGTATCTGCAAATCTTGAAATCCCAAATTATTCCTTCCCACACCCTCTCCCCTCTGGTAACCATAGTTTGGTTTCTATGTCTCTGTGTCTGTTTCTGTTCTGTAGATAAGTTTATCTTTTTGTGTCTTTGTTTTTTTGATTTTTTTTTTTTTTTTTTTTTTTTTTAGATTCCACATGTGAGCGATCTCATGTGATATTTTTCTTTCTCTTTCTGGCTTACTTTTCTTAGAATGACATTCTCCAGGTCCATTCATGTTGCTGCAAATGGCATTACTTTATTATTATTTTATGGCTGAATAGTAGTCTATTGGAGAAATATACTAGAGTCTCTTCATCCAGTCATCTTTCAGTGGACATTTAGGTTGTTTCCATGTCTTGCTATTGTAAATAGTGCTGCTGTGAACATTGGGATGAAAGTGTCTTTTTGAATTAGGGTTCCTTCTGGATATATGTCCAGGAGTGGGATTGCTGGGTCATTGGAAGGTCAATTTTTTGTCTTTTGAGGAACCTCTACACAGTTTTCCACAATGGCTCCACCAAACTGCATTCCCACCACAGTGTAGGAGGATTCCCAATTCTCCGCAGCCTCTCCAGCATTTACTGTCTGTGAACTTCTGAATGATGGCTATTCTGACTGGTGAGAGGTGATACTTGATTGCAGTTTTGATTTGCATTTCTCTGATAATGATATTGAGCATTTTTTTCATGTGCCTATTGGCCATTTGTATGTCTTCATTGGAGAAAAGTTTCTTTAGGACTTCTGCCCATTTTTGAATTGAATTGTTTGTTTTTGTTTCTTATTAAGTGTAAAAGCTGTTTACATATTCTGGGAATTAAGCCCTTGCCAGTTTCATTTACTGCCACTATTTTCTCCCATTCCATAGATTGTCTTTTTGTTTTGCTTTTTGTTTCCTTTTCTGTGCAAAAGCTTGTAAGTTTAATTAGATCCCACTTGTATTATTTTGCTTGTATTTCTATTGCTTGAGTAGACTGCTCTAGGGAAACATTGTTGAGATGTATGTCAGATATTTTGCCTATGTTTTCTTCTAAGAGGTTTATAGTGTCTTGTCTACATGATTAAGGCTTTAAGCCATTTTGAATTTATTTTTGTGTATGCTGTGAGGGAGTAGTCTAACTTCATTGATTTATATGCAGCTGTCCAGTTTTCCCTACACCACTTGCTGAAGAGGCTGTCTTTACTCCATTGTATGTTCTCACCTCCTTTGTCAAAGTTTCAATGAACAAAAGTTTGTGGGACTATTCTTGGTAATTTTGTTTATCCGTTCATTGATGGATGGATATTGTTTGTAAACTTTGGCTACTCTGAATGATACTGCCATGAATATTGATGTGCAAGTTTTTGTGAGAATATGTTTTCATTCTGTTTGCTGTACAGTTGGCCCGCCATAGCTGTAGTTTCCACTTCATGGATCCAGATGGCTGGTTGTAAAGGGACTCGAACATCCTTGGATTATGGAATCCAGGATGGGGGGTTCCTGAAACCAACCCCCCAAGGATACTAATGGATGACTCTACATGTAGGAGTGAAATTGCTGAGCCATATAACTCTAACCTTTTGAGGAAACACCAGACTTCTCCAAAGAAGCTGCACCATTACCCCTTTCCAACGGCTGCGTATTGAGGGTTCCCATTTCTCTGCCTCCTGACCGACACTTGTTATTGTCCATGTTTTGATTATAACCATCCTAGTGAGTGTAAAATCAGATCTCATTTTGATGTTGATTTTGCTAGTGATGCTGAGCATCTTTTCATATGCTTATTGGCCAATTGTGTATCTATTTAAATACTTGGCATATTTAAAAATTGGGTCGATTTTCTTTGTATTGGTCAGTTGTAAGCATTTGTTTTATATCCTGGATACTAGTCTCTTATTAGATATATGCTTTGCAAAATTTTTCTCCTAATCTGCAGATTGTCGTTTCACTTTACTTTTTTTAAACATTAAAACAATTTCTTTCTAGGGGAGGTAATTAGATTTCTTCATTTTATTTTTCTTGCTAAGCACGCACTCTATCACTTGAGCTACCCCCTTCCCCTTTCATTTCACTTTCTTGATGATGTCCTTGTAACAAATGGTTTTAATTTTGATGAAGTTCATTTTATCTTTTTTTTTTTCATATGTGTTCTTGGTATTGTATCTAGGAAGCCATAGCCTATCCTAAGACCACAAAGATTTAAACTATGTCTTCTTTTAGAAAGTTTATACATTTAGTTATTACGTTTCTGTCTGTGATCCATTTTGAATTAATATTTTATTTGTTATATAAAATATGGGGGTCCAGATTCCAGATTCATTCTTTTCCCTGAAGATACCCAGGTGTCTCTGCACCATTTGTTGAATAGACTATTCTTTCAATGGAGTGTTGTTGGCACATTTCTGGAAAAATGACTGTAAATGTAAGTTTCCCCCCTGGATTTTTTATTGTGTTTCATAGATTTATGCATCCAAACTTATGCCAGTACCATAATGACTTGAGTACTATAGATTTGTAGTAACCTTTGAGTGAGTCCTCCAACTGTGCTCTTCTTTTTCAAGATTGTTTTGGCTGACCTGGGTCCCTTGCACTTCCATATGAATTTTGGCATCAGTTTTTCAATTTTTGCAAAGAAGTCAGCTGGAATTTTGATAGGGATTCCATTAAAATTGTAGATCACTTTGGGGAGTCTTAACATTTTTTACAATATTGTCTACCATTCCATGAACATGGGATGCCTTCCATATATGTAGATCTTTTAATTTTTTTTGGTGATACTTCAAAATGTTCAATGTGCAAGTCTTGTAAAATTTTGTTAAATGTATCTCTCATTTTATTTTTAATGCTGTTCTAATTGGAAAGGCTGAGCTTCCTAAGGGTGGGACTATATATCAATTTATTTATTTCTAGGATTCCTACACAGCAAATACCCTAGATTTATATTTGCTACATAAATCTATCCACAATTCTTCCCACCCCCGTGTCATAAGAAACCAAGACCCAGGTTAAGCTACCTGAACACCTATGTGGAAGTGAGAAGTGAGACCTTTGGGTGGGGCTTTGTGCAGATTATACTGAGAGCTTATTCAGTGTGGCTTCATCTTAATGTCTTTTAAACAATCCTTTCAGTGTATATAGTCAGATACATTAAGAACATGCCCTTTTGTTGTGTGGAGGAGCTAAGACTATAATTTTCAAATAATTTCTAGTGAGAGTGTTGTACTTGAAACCTAATTTGCATCAATCTTTGAAGATTTATGTTTCAGGAGCTTTGACTATATAATACCTGTCTTTATTCAATAACGACAACTAAATGCTCAAACAACATGTAAGAGTTTGAGCAACCTGCCCCCACCCCGTAGTGCTGGTTGGCTGCAGCTGTAAATGGAGTCAAGGCTTACCTATCCCAGTATGCTTGGGCTGATCTGCTCAAAGGGTTTCGTCCAATAGTTTGTCGGTAGTCTTTTGGACAAAGCCATAAAGCATTGATTTAAGGTTGCTGGAATGGAATCTATTTTATTAATATTAAATAAGCACATATTGAGTGCTTACTGTATGTTGGGAATTGTCCCTCAGCCTCACATGAATATTATTTCTTTTAAAACCTCACATATTTCCTTGTTATTCTCACTTTACAGATAAGGAGACTGAGAATTAGGTCTTCTCTCTTTTGGGGGGAGCTCATTATAAATGATGGGAAGTTGTAAGGAAAAAGATATTGATTCATCCAGAGAAAACATTTTACTGAGAGTCAGCACTGAAGAGGGTGATCATTGTTTGAGTGAGACGAGCCCCGGGTTGTACGGAGTCAGCATCCCTGTCCTGGACATGGCACGTGTAGGGCTGCGGGGTGGGTGAGGCGGCGAGGCCGCGCAGGGAACACGGATGCCGGGCCATTGGGCTGTGCTCAGGCCCGGTGGAGCTTTCTCCTAAGGGCAGTGGACCGTCATTGACAGATTTTAAGTAGGGGAGTGGGGTGCTTTCGTAGATCACTTTTGTCTTGTAGAATGCTTAGAAACATTTAGAAGGCTCCACAGGAGGTGATGTGATAAGTCAGAGTAGGGTGGCTGTGAGGTGTAGCAGTGTTCAATTTTCAAGTGATTTTCAGTCCCAGGTTTGTGGCTCAGTACCTGTGTCACTTTGGATGACACACTCAAGGAAGTGAAACAATTTATCTTATTAATTGAAGCAGTGATATACCGACTTCCCAGGACTTCTGTGGAGATCCAGTGAGATAACGTGTGCACAATGTGCAGTGTGGTCCCCAGTACAGAGTCAGTGCTGAGGGAGTGCCAGTGAGAACCTGGTAGGTGAGGTGTGGGTGGTGGGACTCGTTGACTGAGGAAATTGGGCCCTGAAGGAGGGGTCCAGTCACATCTGTGAGTGATGGGTCTGAGCTGGGAGAGGCAGAGAGACCTTGCCCACTGACAAGGGGCCCTGGGCACGACGGCTATGGGAGGAGCACCGTGAAGTCAGCTATTTGCAGGTGGAGTTGGAGGTGCCCTTGAAACATCTAAGTGCAGTGCCACAATCACAGAGAAGGTCTAGGCCCGGGCTGTGCATTTTCCTATAATCTCAATCCCTGAGGATGCCGAGGTATTGATCATTGAACTTGAAGACATACTTACAGGACAAGTGAATAGTGGTATCATCTCTGTCATCAAAGCTCACGTCTCTTTATTCATCACTCACTTTGCTAATTGGGCACTTACAGAGCTCACTTCACCGTCCTCACCTGGGCTCAGGCTCCACAGAAATATCTTGTGAGTCTCCCTCTTTTCCAGAAGAAAACACATTTAGCTGGTAGATTTCTCTACCTCGCCAGACTTAGAATTTTAGTTTGTTGATTTAATTCTGTTTTCTGTTGGCCGTCTCCTGACAGGAGAGACATTTTACCTCATGGTCAGGTTTCAATTAGCTGTTACTGAGAACTGCTGATCTGATCCATAGTGTATGTTTTCTATTAACTTTGTAGAGTACTTATCATTTTTCTGTCTTTGCCCTTTAATTTTGTTTCCTCTTCAATGTTCTATCCTATTTGGGGCCTTATTTTATTTTTTAATTAAAAAATGTCTGTTAGCAGTTAAGAAAACAAAAGCAAAGAAAAAATGCACATGATGGCTAGATTTAGAAAATATCTAGTGTGTTTTCTGTCTCGGCAATGGAGGGTTCTAGAAACTCTTGAAAACCTTCATTACATAAGTTCCTTAAAATGCTGATTAAGAAATAAGACCTTCCTTCCTCATCTTTCAAGCTGCACAGCTGATTGTCAAGAAAGTGAGGGGAAATCTTCAGAAGCCAAGTCAAACCAGAAAGCAGGGATTCTGGGAGATATGCGAGCCTTAGAAGCCCTGGGGGGCCAGTTGGCTCGTGAACTGAGTTTCAGTTGCCTTGACAGGAGGGCTGGAGGTGAGCCCTAGGCCTCTCACACTGGGAGTTGGATGGCTGTTCTTATGTAAGCCCAAGCACATCCTGAGAATCCTGCTTTATAAAAGGGGGAATTAGAAAGAAAAGTAAAAAAGCATTCCTCAAGGCAAGGAAGTAATGAAAGTCAATTTTTTGGAACAGGGGAAAAATAACATATCCAATGTAAGTATTTAGTTTAAATCTGTTCTGGCATGAGAGTGACAACAAACTCCTGGCAGAAAATCACAGCTCCTCCCGGAAAGAGAAGTTGTGTTTTGAATGAATCAGTGGGCAGCCATTCCGAAAAAGGCCTCCAGAGTCTTCTGGATCAAGATACTGGACCCAAACACCTCCCTTCCATGGTCTCATTTAAATAACCAGAAAGGTTTTAAAGGAAAGAAGCCATAATCATAGTTCTATTTATTGACATTAATATATGCTAGGAATTCAGAGGTGACTATGGAGTTGTCTCCTCTTTTATGGACCTTACTTTCTATTTGACATAGTCGGGGAACTTGGTGGAGGGTGGTGTTAGTCTGTTGCAATTAGCCAGGAGAGGAGATTAAGAAAACAGTGAAGGGTGGGTGACATTTTTAGCTGAGGACAGTCCTGTTCAGTTGGTTTGTAATTGCAGACTCGTTGAGTTGTCACTGGAGGGAATTGATTTTATGGAATTTGGACTTAACTCAGGCCTCTTCAGAATGGACAAGTGAACCTGGAGAAAGACAGTCAAATCTGTGCAGACATTCAAGTCCACGTGAACGTGCTGTATCCCTGAGCCAAAGATAGGACAAGTAGGCAGCACTTCTTGAGGACAAAAGAGTGGTTTTTAAGGTTCTCCAAGAATGAATCCCAGGGAACCGGGATGGCCAGTTGTCAAACTGTGACTTTGCTCTTTGGACCGTGTACCCACCGAGGTTTTTGGCCATTTATAGGTTTCCATTTCTCTTTAATGCATGACAGATGATGAGGACGTGGGCATACACTTTTGGCACCTTGTTGAAGTGACTGGGTACCTGCCTAGAAGCGCGGGCACAGCTACGGCTGCGCCTTACATATTGCCGCCCATCCCGCTCCCTGGCTCCGTGATCACGGCAGAGTGGTTCCTTGATGACCTGTCCGTCTCCTCTGTGACATCGTAACCCAACAAAATAACGGAGCGTATTAGCTTGGCTTTGTTCTTTTCATCCTTCCCTTCGAATGATGATGACTGATAATGGACCCAGTTACGTTTGCAGATGATTTACACGTAGGGCTTTCAGTACAAACCTTGTAATCCCCACTGTGTGATCTAGAGAAGAAAGTTACATTCTTTCCAAATTGTTTTGATGCACTTATGTGGGAAAATGATGTATGTTTGAATATGTATTTCCTCTCTGAATCATCATGGCTCTAGATGAATATTTGTAGACATGGAATGAGTTTTCTGTATTTGAACTGTATGGTCCCCTAAATTCTCCCCAGCTTTTTAAGTCATCACTGTAGTGCTACCTCCAGAGTTTCCCAAAGCATCCACCACTGCCTGTTCTTCGGACACTGTGAGTTTCCAAGTTGGAGAAGGCTGCTGGTTGTTGAGGCATTCTCTGGCACATCTCTGGCTGGCTGATGTGAGCTTAGCACACAAGACTTGGCAGACAGTATCTAACCATGGTCACGTCCATTTCTGGAACACTCATGGAGGGTTTTACACCTATGCTAGTGGCATACGTTATTTCATTTAGTTTTCCCAACAATCATAATTAGATTTTATCACCTGTATTAATAAGGAAATTGTCAAAGCGAGTGATGTGCAGACTTTGGACTGGAACACGGGTCTTTCTGATCCCTGTCTCTGTTCCCTCCCCAGCCTATCCTTCCAAATGGCCAGGAGACTCTTCCGCAGTCTTGAGTTTCCCGCTGATTTTACCACTCTCTTTGTTTCTGGAGAGGAAAACAAGTCTAAACTTACTTTCCAGTTGGAAATGGAATGGAGAGTAAACGTTGGAAGCCGGGAGAGTCTGTCCTGTGATGAAGCGGTCTCCGAGCCACTTCCACTGGGACGTCACATCACTGTCTGGGCCCCTTGCACAGCCTGTGCACAGGTGATAAGCCAGATGTGCCGAGCAGTCCTCCCGGACAGGGCAGTGCGTTGGAAATGTGTTTGGGGATTTGGTTTCATTATATAGGTTCCTGAGGGCCTTGGCCTGGCACTTCGAGTGGGACCACTCCCTGTCCCATAGACTCGTGCTCTGGGCCCGTGCAGAACTAACGTGGCCTCAGCCTGAGGCTCAGGGCCCGTTTTGATGAGGAGCATTTTAGTCCAGGGTCTGCCGGAGGCTCTGACACTTCTGGGCTGTGGGAATTTGTCCAGGATGATAATAATTCCTCCCCGAGTTTCAGATTTCCTTGCCTGTGAGCCGGGGTAGTAATAGTTTCTGAAATGATTGTAATGATTCAGTAATGGGCACAGCGTGTGCTGGCAGGTAGCTGGTGTTTAAGGAGCAGAAGTCGCAGACACTCTGTCAGCCTCTCACTGTGTGCTCTGTGCTTTGAGAGGTTGTGTGTTTGGTGAAAGTCCCGCCCAAACCCTAGGGTCTAGATGAACTGTTGTTCCTTTACTTTCCCTTCCTTTTCCTCTTTCCCTTCTCTGTGTCCCATGTTTAGGTAGCAGATTCCTCTGTTTCAGGGAATACGGACCTTTCTAATAAAAGGAGAGGCGGAACTCGGAAAGGTGGGGCCCAGAGGGTGTCTGGAGCGTCTGCAAAGCGCTGCTTCCCTGCATTTCTGCATCCGGTCCCATCAGTGCATGAAGTCAGCCTTCCTCTTCCTTCCTGTGTCATTGGGTCTCTGTTTTAAGGGAAAGTATTTTACGGGTCTTTTTTCAATTACATGTTTCATTCAGATGCTTGTTGCTTTTCTCCCTGTGCTTCAGCATTCCTAGGAGAGAATTCAGCAGTGCAGCATCCTCTCCGTGCTCTATGATTTGATCGGCTTCCACCGAAAGTCCGCCTTCTTCAAGCGGGTGGCCCCCGTGCAGCTCGCGGCCCCCTGCATCCCAGAGCCTGGCGGGAAGACCTGCTACCGGCTCCTTCTGCAGACGCTTCCTGGCTACAGTCTGTCACTGTTTTCTCAGGACTTCAGCAAAGGTGTTGGAACTAAAACATTGCTTCAGTCCCATTAACCATGCCTGGTTTGGGCCCTGCTGTCCTGTCTCATCAGGGTGAATCCTGATTCGTTTAGAACAGGGCTCAGCAGACTTTTTCTGTCAAGGGCTTGGGAGTAAGTATTTCAGGGTCTGTAAACCTCCTGATCTCTGGTGCAGCTGCTCAGCTCTGCTGTTCAGACTCCAGAGCAGCCGGACATTCCACACACCCACAGAGCGTTATTAACAGTGGTGGCTGGGGCTGGATTCGGTGTATGAACTGCACTTTGTCCCCACAGCCTCCTCACTATTGACGCCTGCACCAGAGCGTGCATTTGTGACAGTGGGTGAACCTGCACTGACACGTCATCATCACCCAGAGCCCAGACTTCACACTAGGATTTACACTTGGTGGTGTGCACTCTGTGGGTTTGGACAGATGTGCAATGACATATATCCACCGTCACAGCATCATACAGAGTAGTCTGTCTTAGTGACCTTAAAATGCTCTGTGCTGCACCTCATTCATTGCTCCTTCCCCTCTAGCCTCTGACAGCCACTGATCCTTTAGTCTCTGTGGTTTTCCCTTTCCCAGAACACCATACAGTGGGAATCAGACAGTTGCGGAACCTTCCCAGATTGTCTTCTTTCACTTAGTAATATGCATTTAAGGTTCCTCCATGTCTTTCCATGCCTTGATAACTCATTTCATTTTAACAACAAATAATAGTCCATTTTCTGGCTGGACCACAATTTATCCATTCACCTACTGAAGAACAGCTTAGTTGCTTCTTAGTTCTGGTGATTGTGAATAAAGGTGCTATTAACATCTGTATGCAGTTTTGTGTGTGGACATAAGTTTCCATTTCGTCGAATAAACACCAAGGAGCACAGTTGCCGGATCATATGTTAGGAGTACGTTTAGTTTTGTAAAAAATTGCCAGACCGTCTTCCAAAGTATCTGGGCCATTTTACATTCCCACCAACAATGCATGAGTATTCCTGATGCTCCACATCCTCACCAGCATTCGGTGATGTCAGTGTTCTGCGTTTTGGCAGTTCTGACAGGTGTGCAGTGGTACCTCGCTGTTCCAGTCTGCATCCCCTTGATGACAGATGCTGTGGAGCATCTTTCCATAGACTTCTTTGGCATCTAGATTTCTTCTTTGATGAGGTGTGTGTTCAGGCATTTTGCTCACTTTTTAATCAGGTTGTTCATCCTTCTTGTTGAGTTTAAAGAGATTTTGGTATATTCTGGATATCAGCCCCTTATCAATGTGTCCCTGCCCTTCACCTGCAGCACCGGAGTTGTCCTTTGGGTCTCAGTGGAGTGTCAGCTCTTCAAAGAGGTTCCCTGTCTTCCCTCAGCCTAAATACTGTCCTTGTATTTTTCACTTTCATTGACTCATTTTGTTCTTTTTAAATAGCATTTCCCATAATTTGTAAGTAGATTAACAAAAAAAGGGCAATGATTGAACACCACCTCCCCCACCAGGAAGTGTGCCCTGTGAGAGCAGAGGCCCTGTCCCCACTCACCGTTTCTCATGACAGCACATGGCACATGTCCATGTAAAAGTGTGTAACGTGGGGCCAAACCTGATGAGCAGCTATGATGACATGTGTTGGCTACCATTTATTGAGTAGACTTTGTTTCTAATGTAAATTATTAAATCACATGAATGAAACTTGTTTGTTTTGAAAAATAAAACAACAAAGCACACCTCCATTTGATTGGTACTTTCTACTTAGCCTTCTGACACAGGAGGGGATGTTCACAATCATTTTGTGGAGGAAGTTGGGGAGGTAAAGTAAGAGAGTGAGATCAAATAAAGTAAAAATGATAACTATCAGTTGGCATTATTTTCACTAAGACATAAAAGTTACTTTAAACCCTATCTCAGCTGTTGTTCTGTTGTTTTAAACATTTCTCATAGAATTAAATGGAAGCCCACTAAACCCTGAAAGGGAAATTGTGTGCTCAGGTCCTGAAAAGTGTTTATGTCTATTTCTTGAAATGCACATTTTCCCTGCTGGTTACGGAATTTCGAGGCGGGAACACAGCCGTGCGCTGTGTGTCTGCCGGCTTTACGGGCTGCTCACTTTCATTTTCATTTTCTTGTGTTGCAGTTTATGAAGGTTTTCCATGAGGTATATTGCTCAGCCTTTTCCTGAATGAAGGATTGAATTTTCCACAGGAAATCTTATGAAAGAGAGTGACAAGGCACATGGGTTTCCCAAAAAGGAATACTTGATGTAATAAACTCTCACTATGGTGAACTTTTTTAATACAAGCCAGTTGAAAATTTTATCACTTGGTCATAGGCCACAAATCTGTCTTAAGAATAAAAAGATTCAAATTTTATAGAAGAAGCAGTTTGAATCAAGTAGAAATTATGATTTGTACACTAGTTGGTGTTAGAACTTATACTCAGTCTTATCATAATTGCCTGTGGTAGGAACTGGATCATTATTTATTTATTAAAAAAAAAATCCACTAGGTGCTATTTGCCCCATTCTTGATGCAGCAGTGCTGAGGTTAGTTAAGTTGGGCCATTTAGGATTGTTAGCTAGGTTTACCAGACATTGATTTCAGCCTCTTTATCTTTTTTACAATCTCTTCTTTTTTATCGGCCTTTGGTCTTTTGACAACGTGGAAATACTCCACGGATCTGCCTTTCCCTTTTTTCCTGTCTTTGTGGGAAAAGATTTCTGAAAGACAAACTACTAGGATATTAAGGATTTTGTGTGGGGTAAGTTTATTCAGTTCTCAGGTTTTCAATTAATACGTATTAATACTTGCTATTCAGCTAATGACAGTAAAATTATAAACTAACTTAAGTATATATCAGTAAGTATAGTACAATCAGCCCATCACCCAGATTAAGGAATTCACAAACTTTTCCATATTTCCTTTATTCAGACCTTTGTTCTTTTATTTGTCCTTTGTTGAAGTTTTTGACAGCAAATCCAAGAAGACATGTCATTTTACCCTATGTACTCAAGTAGACATGTCTGAGAAATGAGGGCCTTTTCTTTGATCAGGTTTTTCCATTTGACTTATGTGCTCGTTAAGTACCAGCTTTATCAGGCATCTCACTAGGCATTAGGGATCCTTGGGGCAATGAGACAGTCCTGGCTCCCAAGGAAGTTAAGGGCTGATGGAAGAAACCAACACAGGAGCTTGCGTGCCTCACTTAAGGTCCCTGCTGGATGACACCAATTGGACAAAATTTGTGCACAATACAGTAGGAATCACAGAAGGGACTGATCAGACTAGTAGGACCGGCCGTGAGAGAGGCGGTCATCAGGGCTACAAGAGGAGGAATCATTTGATCAGAATCTGAAATCCTTTCTGCCAACCTTCCTACCAAGCCCCCAGGGCCCATCACACACAACCCTGTGCTGTAACTGTTTTTGATTCCAGTTACCACATCTCTTTCAGGAAGGATTTTAATGTGGAAAATATTTAAAATCAGTAATTGTTGCCAGAAGGGACATAGAACAAGGAACATGGAAACAACACAAATGTCCATCAGCACATGACTGGATAAAGACGAGGTGATACATATGTACAATGGAATACTACTCAGACATAAAAGATGCCATTTGCAGCAACATGGATGGACCTGAAGACTGTCATTCTAAGTGAAGTGTAGTGGAAAGAGAAAGAAAAATGCCATATGACTTCATTTATGGGGAATCTAAAATTAATAGCAATAATAATAAGACCACAAATGAACTAAATATTATTTTGATTTCTTGAATATGTGTAAGTACATCTGACTGTCCTTTGTGATAGGATTACCATATTCTGTTTATTCTTTTGTAGATGTCCTTATTCCTCTGGTAACTGTAATTTTAAAAATCTAAAGCTCTAATCTGTTCTTAGAAAGAATAATTAGTATATATATGTAAACTAAAAAATGCAGTATGCTCTATGCATGTATTTACATGCAATATGTGTATGTGAAGTTGAACTGTAATAATTCTACCCGATAAAACTGAAAAAGGAAAAAAATAAAAAATTTATTTAGCAAAATCACCCCTCTTTAGATATTAAAACGTTCATTTCTGAGATTCTGTGAAAGACGGCATGGAAGTAGGTTTTAAGATTTTCTCCTTGCTCCTCGGTGAGCAGCCTGGGCTGCAGAGCTTGGCCGCGACAGGCACCCAGGGCTTACCGGCTTGCTTCTCACTTGTTGGGAGGAAGATTACTGCTTCAGGAATATTTATGCTCTTAGAAGCTGCTGAAAACCCCACAGAGCTTCTGTTTACATGGGGTGTATCTGTCAATATACCCCATTTTAGAAATTAGAACAAAAAATTTAAACTCAAGAACTGACAAGCATACGCTGTCCCAGCACGTGGTCAAAGCAGTGCTGCCACGGTGGCGTGTGTTGGTTCTAGGAAAAATGCACCGAACACTCAAGAATGAGGATGAACCCACAGATCTCAACTCAGCAATGCTATGAAGAGGTGGGACCCAAAGCCCCTAAAACAGTGCTGAAGTCCCCAGATGTCTCAGAACACACAGAGCCATGGGATCAAGAATCCAGTACCTCATGGATCATCAGCAGTGGAGACCGTGTCCTGGGTCAGGAGGAGCAGAATTAGGGATAGCAGGCACACATTCCTATTGACAGAAAGCTTTAAAGGTTTTGAATTGACTGAAAGTTTGGCAAAGTTTTGCATTTAGACTACTACATTTCCTCTCCTGGAGACGTTAGAAGGAAAACACTGATTAATAGAGGATGATTGTAATGGATTAATTATGATACTGATGACATGGGCTGCGAACACTAACCCTGCACTCAGTGTAGACTAAGCCTTTTATGTACACAATTCATTAGGTCTCCACACCCCTGCAACGTGGCATTAAGCACTCATACAACCATGAAACCAGTGACTATAAAACAGTCACAAGCCTTCCTCTCCAGCGTGAGGTAGCAAAACCAGTAAGGGTTTTCAATGACAAATGCCAAAATCATATATTTTTGGGAAAGAAAGCAAATGAAACACTGAAGAACAATAAACCAAAAGAGCAGATAGAATGGAAAATTTTATTGAAGAAAGCAATGATTGATTCAATTAAAACAGCTAATGTCCCTGGTATAATTGAACCATCAATCCAAATTTTTGGAAAAGTGGGTTGTGAAATTACTGTCTCATTTAATATTGGAATTCCTATTTGGACAAATTTCATATGCACCACTGTTGTGAGGTTAGATATTTAGGTAAATAACAATATTCCTATTTTTTAAGTTAACAGGAAACATAACACAGGACTCCAGATTTAGGGAGAGAATGCAAAAAACTACTATCATACTCCATCCAGTAAGGACAAGTGTCCCTGCATCACCAAAGCAATGAGAATTTGCACAAAGAAAACACAGTTCCAATTGTGACAAATATGAGACCGTGAGCCATGAGTTACGAGAACAAGCAACTGTTTAAATGCCACGGGCAAATTTTTTTTATCATCTTGAAAACATCACTGATGTTCTAGGAAAGAAAAATAATTGTTTTACTAGCAAATCCAACTGACACGGGAGTTTTTCCAAGTGAGAAGGTGATTCCAAAAAGTGCAGTAAAATGAGTAAAGATGATCTGCGCAGTGACGGAGATTGTCTTAGACTAACCAGCACCACGATTCCCGGTTTTACACTAGCTTTCTGCTCATCACCTCTGACACAAGAACTCATCAAATGATTGTTTTTTCTTTAGGGAAAAAAGATAAATAAAATCTAACTACAAGATGTGGTATGTAAAGCAGTAATGAAGTTTTCTAACCTTATAATGCAGCCAGTGTAATGTAGCACTTATTCGGGCACTAGAATTTTTTAATTTATTTCTTTTATACCCTATTTCTATCCTAAAGGAGACACTTAAAGTTTTCTACTTTCTTCAACGTATCTTGTGAGGGTTGTGATATACACTGGTATGGCAGTTTTAAGAGATTCAAAATCGCCTCTGTGGTTGTGGTCAGGAAAGACAAGGCTCCCTCACAGCTGCGACGGAGAAGGAATCCCCGGAGTCAGCCTCCGGGCAGCTTCCGAACCGCATTTGCTTTCACTTGGCACAGGACACCATCAGCAAGTGTAACTCTGACAAGGCGATTTCCCCGGGGACCTGGGAGGTGCTCTAACATTCTGAAGCCACTTGTTTCCCAGTTAGGTAAGGCTTGGAAAAATAGTTTATTAGAAGTGACTCCCTTTGTATGTGCCTTTTGTCCTGAGTGGTCACTAATTAGCATAGAATATAAAATACCCCATAATATAAGAATTTAGGCACCACATCTTTCCATCTACCTGTCTATTTGTTTATCATATTTATAGTTAGGTTACATTTTCTATGACGTTCACTTCCGGGCACAGAAAAGAAAGGTTACAAAATATTTATTGTCAATAGGGGGGACTGGGTCTAAGGGTTAAAAACCACTCCTGCTAACAATAAAAACCATATAATAATTTTAATCTCAGTTGCATCAGACCTTCCAGAATTACTCCTTCAAATTCACTGTTAAAACAGTAACGGAATCTCTGTTCTTCCAAGACTCGGGCCTGATCGCCACCCATCCAGACATCAGTCTGTGGGTCCCTACTTGTCCTCGAGGCCCCCGGACACACCTTATGGGGTGAACTTTCTTCAGTGTCCCTACTGTAGGGGAAACCAGGAAGTCCCAGGCACTATCCAGGAGTCAAACCTACCTGCAAAAATCAAAGTCATGTGACTGAAACGGGACAACCCAGGTGGAGTTATAGGACTGAAAGCTCACCAAAAAAACAGGTTTGGGGGCCTAACCCAAGCCCTCCAGCTCCTAACATGAAGGACACGGTGTCCCAATTAGCCACGAGACTGGGGGGCTTCATTACTCCATGAATAAAGGATTTGTGCCAGTGCCACCTTTAGACAGGGAACCCCAGAACCCAGACTTGGAAGCATCCTGTCCCCTACCCTCTGAACAAATATTCTCTCAAGTCACGTAGTGAGAGATGGGAGCCCCGGTGAGCTCTGGAATAAGATGCAATCTGAAAAACTGCTGGTAACAAACGGTGTGGAGCTCGGGCAGCCCCCAGGGCCACCAAACATTCTTGTACCACTGATGCCCACACTTCCATCCACAACAGTTTCTTCAGGACACTTACGCACGATAACCATCACACAAAAATGGTTGCTTAGACATGTTTTAAGAGAAATAACATTATGAGAATGCAAAATTCATGACAAGTCAGAGTAAAGACCCCAGAATATTTACTGAATGAGATCTCACGTGTACTCCGCATGAGCTTTAAACCCTTAGGACACAGTCATGGAACAGTAGGCATTTTCTTTCTTTCCTCCAAGTTGGCTTTGCTGGAGAACTCCATAGACACAGGAAGACACTGGATCCCACCTCTACTACTTACACAAAGGGCTCAACATGTAGAGAAGTATCAGCGCTGGTGCGGCCGGCTCCAATGTGCGCACTCCCATGCCCAGCTCCCCGAGAAACAGAGCTCCCCCTACAGGAGCAGAGACCCCCAGGAGCAGAGCTCCCCCAACGGGCACTGCAGTGCCTGCGAGAATCAGGTATCTGATGAGTGAGCCTGGGGCGGGCAAGACAGGAAGCAAGCACTGCTCCCTCACGCTCTGCAGGTGATCTCTGTGTCATCTTGAATAAATACAGTCAGCATTAAAGATGTTTGACCAGAGGGTAAAATGTAAGGCCTCCCCAAATCTCGCATTCCTTTAGTGGGAGTCCTGTTAGAACACATGGTGACAAGAGACTCTGGCTTTACATGCGCACGTTGCCCACAGGGCTGCAGTGGAGGCCACGGTGCTGCCTCTGCCCCACCTCCTGCCTTCGTCCCGCAGACTTCACAGGGGCCGCTGACTCGTTTCTCTGACTTTCTCTCCTTGGTTGTGCAGCTCTTCCAGCTTTTAAGAGCTCATAAGAACCTCACCAGAAAATCTTTAACAATGAATGCAAATCAAATGAAATCAACAACAGAAACACACTGCCTTCATCATTACTTTACATTTTAGGATGAAATTCTTGAAGACGACTCCCTGACCTGAAGGGATGGATGGAGGAGGAAAGAAAAGAAGACAAGCATCTTTGGCCCATAAAAAATGAGAGGTAACCAGATGGTGGCTAGTTTTCATTGCACCTCTCTGCCAGCCTCAATTTCACATGCCCCTCCCAACTCAACTCATCGGAACCCCACTGAAGGAGACGGCTTTGCAAATTTATAGGTAGCCAAAGAAATCGCTCGAGAAATAGTCTCCCAAACCCAACAAGAACACTGAAAGCTGACAAGTGCCAGAATCAGAATACTAAAACACACAGATTCAAACTCCGACACCCTCCCTGGTGGGTGTACTTACAGTGGGGGTGTGGCCGTGCAATTTGTCAGCATCCAACATATAAAAATGAAAGGGACACCAGTTTTCAACATCACAGTCCCTCTGAAACAACTGGTAGTCAATTAGCGTTTGTCGGCAGCAAAAATCGATTTTCTCCCCTGCACGTGGAGGTGAACACACAGAAGAGACTGATGATCCCCGCTGCGAGTGTAGCTAAGTGTGTCTAAGCAAACTGGCTCCATCAGCCTTCTGATGAACAGGGGAGTGTGTGAGCCGCGGGGCTCTGCAGACTGATGGTCAGGCAAAGAGGGCGCTTCCTTACTTTGGGGAGAAAAACGCGGAAGCAGCACTCGCTGGAAATAAATTCTAATTAAAATTTCAGTTGCGCTTCCTGCAGCGTAACCCACGCCAATAGATGAGGCTCCCTCGGTGCTGTCCAGTCATGTGAGCCAGGCTCATTACTGTACCTGTGTGTTTGGTTTAGCAAGTGAACCATGTCTGTTTTCTGGAAATTACATGAGGGTGGAAAACCTTCCAAACATGTTCATTTATTTGCTGTGGAATTTGTTTAATCCTCTTGAGAGCATTTACAATGACAACCTTCTTAAATAATCATCTTTGCCCGAGATACCTTCCCAGGCACATGCGCCGAAACCTAGGACAACCCAGAAGCAAAATCAAAACCGTTAATAAATAATATGTCATAGCACTAACCACCAAAATTATATATATTAAAAAAAAAAAAGCCAGGGCTTTATGCTGTCCAGGGTTTGAAACATTTATTTAACGTGTCAATTGTTACAAGAATAAACTTTTCTAAATGTAAAACCTCCTCAGAAATCTTAAACTACTATTCAAGAAAAATATCACAGATAATTTCTGAAAAGTATTTAAAGGAAAATCATTTTTAACTGAATCATATTCTAGGCACACAGAATAAATTCTCTTTAGAGAACTCCTACTTTTTTTTTTTAATAAATGACCTATAAAAATACACCCAGCATTAATCAGTAAATCTTCATTCGTTATTTTTAAAATTTTTAGGGCATGCTATTTTTTTTAAATCAAATGAGGAGATATTTGCAAGCCAATGGACAATGGAAATACCTAAGAAGACATTATAAAGCAGCAAGAGCAACTAGCACTTTGACAAGCATTCTGCCTGAGAGTCACTCTTACCATCTCATTTTGACCTAGCCACTTGGAGGTGAGCTCCATCAGCCCATTTAACACATGAAGAAACTTAGGCTCTGGGTGGTCATGTTTCCAGTACTTAGGGGAGCCAGTATCCAAACCCGGATCACTGTCTATAGAGCCTGTGCCTTTACCAGATCACACTTACATTTCTCACACTTGAAATGCACTCAGTCCCCGAGGTAACACACCTTCCTTGCGTTTCTAAGAGTTTTAGGAAGTACTGAAATACAAAGACTTATCAGGCATTTGTGTGGGCTAATTTTTTATTTTCTGATTTTCCTGAATCAGTTCAGGCTGAATTCATACTACTTATGAGGAGAAGTCCTGAGGCAGAGGAGAGAGGGGAAGATAATCCAGACATAAACAATTTCAAAAGATCCACTTCATCAAGGAAGCAAAGTATTAAATAAACCACTTCAACAACACGCTTGTCAATAAACCTTGGTGTCTCTGTATCAGCCTGAAGGAGGGTAAGCCATCCAGCCCATCTGCCTTCCAGCCACATACCCTGGACGATCTTGGTTCCCTCACCTGTGACACTTGTGTTCTCCAGGGAATCTTTGTAGAGATTAAACGATAAAACTATATGCATAGGGGATACTTATTTGTTAGGCAGTAGGCACTAAACATATAATAAAATTACTTTATTTCATGAAAATGGGAGATAGGTCTCCCAATTAAACATTCCTGACAGAATCCCAACAAGCACTTTAATTTATCTGCCAGAAATTGTAAAATAACATTTCTTTTTAAAGGCTGTAGCCATTCTCCCTACTTTTTACCAATCCTGGCTGTTATCCTGAAAATCTATTCCCAGAACTTGGCATCCATCTCCCATATTTAAATCATTTAAGTTTGAAATTTTGATGAAGCTTGGGCACATAAAGATTCACACCATAATTCACAGAATAAACAAAGACCACAGGAACAGGGCCACTTCCAGAACCCATGTGCTCAGGACAGGCTCCAAACTTCATAATATCAGATGCATGCTGTTTGAAGAGAAAGAAAATTGAATGTGATCAAGGAGGCTGACATAGAGCACTGGCTGGCTCAAGAGATGACTCCTTCAACCCCTCGTCTGACTTAAGTCATCTAACAGTTATCAGGTGATCTCTAACTAAAAGTAAAACAGGGGTAGGTTTGAAAAGTGAATTTTTTCCTACAATATATACATATTGTCAAATAAAAATTGGCACTTGCCATCTGCCTCTGATTTGATTAAGTCATGAGCCACTGCAGCTGCTGACCTTCAACACCCTCTGAAAATAATTCTGTGTGGAGATCAGGAATGGGTCGCTCTGTGCTCTGGGAAAATGGGCAGAAAAGCCTTCAGATAGTTAGACATTTTCAGGAAACTTTAAGAGCCCAAATTCTTGCATTTCCTCCTATCTAGAAAAGCACTAAAATCATTAACAGAGACACCTGTTCCTCGACTAGCAGCAGCCTCGGACTTAACGTATACTTGACGGCACGTCCCCCTTCAATGAAATCTCATATTATGCTGAGCTCCCCCTCATCTTCAGAGCAGTTCCTCCGAGCTCTCTGAGATGTTGTCACCTGGGTCCTGGTCCTCATTTTGCCCCAGATAAAACTTAACCCAGAACTCTCACGTTGTGTTGTTTATTGACAGTACCACAAAAATTAAGCTTACATACTTGAACTCATAGTAAACATTCAGTATCAAACATTTCTTGACTTAAATTACTTTTTAAAAGTAAATAATTATTCCATTTCTTTAATATAGCATCTTTAAATATAAATTAACACATATTTGTGAATCTTCGAAAAATATATTCTGGAAAAATTTTTAGCTAATTAATAAAAAAGCTATTGTGTGGAGTTTTAGAAATTCAGAAGTGGAAAAGAATAGTATTGTAACTCAAGTTCTTGTTTTATTTGCAGAGATCCTGAGGCCTCAAAAGACATATAAAGTTTCCTGATTTTATACACGGTCCTTTAACAGAAAGCCTAGAACTAAGACCCTGGTCTTTGAGAAACCAAGACTTGCTCGGCTGGTGCAGGGCTGAACTTTATGAAAATGGGTCATGAGAAAGAACCAGAATGCTGGGGCCTGGGCGAGGCAGCGGAAGAAAGGAGGGTCTCACCTGGTCGTGGGTGAGAAATAGGCTCCCGCAGTGCTGGTGTGATGGGCATCCCTCAAGTGCCTGAAAACTAATATTTAGCAAACCTGCCACAGAAATGCACACATGCTGTTTAACTAGAAGGCTGACCAGGAGGCTTTCTCAGTGACACAAGAAGCTATTTTCATGTTAACTCTACAACTACAGGAAGAGAAAGAATAGAAAGCTGATATTAATTATTAATAATTTACACCAAGAACCAAGGAATTTCCAGGAGAAATATAAAGACTTGTTGGAAGTTTCATTATGTGAACTTACTGCCAATTCAGTTGTCTTAAAAATTGTTCTATAAAATATATTGTCCTTTGCTGTTCCAAATCACATTTGAAAGAATAATGTTTCTTAAGGGTGTTTCTGGAATTTTCTTCTATTTCCTAACACCAAATCTCAGAGCTTTAAAGAAATGGAGGGTTGGAATTTCGTCCACTCTTTTCTAGGCAAATTATTGTTCCTGCAAAGAACAACGGGGGAATCACACAGAAAAGCATTTGAGCATCAGGCTGCTTACATTTCCTCCGGGAGTCTTGGAAAATAACGTGGAAATGAACAGCAGGACAGAAACCTGGCGAGAGGGTCACTGGCTAGAAGGTGAGAACAAATGTGTTTTCCAACGTGCTCTGGTCGCCACTAGTTTAAATGAACCGAGCAATTGGTCCAGCATACACGCACCTCTATGTGAAAATCTCAACCGTTACCAACTGCTCAGTGCAGCCCGAAGCAATGGACGGACTGCAGAGGCCCCCGGCGGCTCATCGTGGTGTCTTACACCATGTGCAGGATGATCGGTTCCTTCCCGCCCACTCCCTCCCCTCCCCTCAAGGGAGATGTCTGGTCCTGAATTGAGCTTACCTCATAGAAAGCTGTCTCTCAGCCCTCTGTCTAAAGCAAAATAAAAGCAGGAAAGCTACAAGGGACTTTACAGAACCATCCCAAAAGGGAACTGAAGCACATTTCTTCCCTCCTTTCTGCTCCTGGAATGTGGACCTGATGGTTGACCCTTAGGCAGCCAATTTGGGCCATCATGTTGATGGGCTGAAGATAACAGGCATCTTGTTCTCTGACCCAGTGGCCATCATGCAAACCAGCCCTGGGCTACCGATTGCTTGACTTCTTTATATAAGAGGGAAATACAATTTTAGCATGTTTAAGCCACTGCTGTTATCTGGGGAACTAGGTGTTGTACATTGACATGGTAAGACCTAATAATAAAGTTCAATATTCACCAAAAACTATTTACCAAATAGCTAATAAATGATAAAGAGATCTTGATATTTGTTTTAATGGTATGAAATGTAAATCAAGTTTCAGCATATGCCAATAAAACAAGACACTGTGGAGATGAAGCAAAACAGAGTTTGTAGAACAGAGACCAAAAGCATCCTCCTCTCTAAGGCACAGGAGTACAGCCGTGACTATACATGCCAAGGCTGTGGTCACATGGGCTCCCTGTTTTCCATGTCTTGGGTTGTGTTCTGTTTCCAGCCTTGGGAAAAATGGATAAGGCTGCTGGTCAAATCATTTCAGGAGCAGTTTCCATCATGTAGAACCCATGTATCTTCCTTTCCTCTGCCTCCTGGAATGTTCTGACACAATTAATCAGTCCAGCCTTCTAAATTGAGCAAATGGGGCTCAATCAATCTGCTTTTAGACAGAGCTAAAAATAGACATTAAAAAGCATAACTAGGAAATCTTACCTTCCAGAGGTCATTGCACAGATGAAATAGGAGAATATCTGTGAATCACTCTGTAAACACTAAGTACAATACAAACAATATTAGTACTGATTCTATGTTACATTCATCAGTAAAGGAATACAGAACCCTTTCTTACCAGAAGGAAAAGTGCTTTGAAATTTTCTGTCACTTTAATTCTTCAAAAGTTTCTATAAAATTGATGTCCTTAAAAAAATCAGTATTTGGAACTAATTTTAATTACTTCATCTCCCCCGGTTTAACACATATCAAGAATGTTACCATTTCTAGATATATTATTTAGGAAAGCCTTTGGTATTCATGAGGCACAGAACACGGCAAATTGTCAGTATCACTCAGGATAGGAAAAGCATTTTTGATACCCGAACTTGAAGACATGAAGAAGATGCCTGACATGTCCCACTGACCTTTCAAGCTATTCTTTTTCAAACACTTGCTTCTTCTTGGTCCAGAACAGACACGCATTTGTTGATGTGAGACTCTTTAAGTGAAAAGGTCAACCCATCATTACCACTTTAGAGACTGAAATCTTACCCTCCACATACATGTGGACATAGCACCCTTACTGATTCCTAACATGAAAAATGACCATCGATGACATCTCAGGATGCTCCAATGCAGTGGTTCTCTGCTGCAGTGAGGAAGAAAGAGCCGTATGCTTCAAGACTCACTTCCTGTCTGTAGCTCACTTGGCAAGACGCTACAACTTGTCTAAGCTAAAGCTTAAAATTGGAGAATACAGACAACATCTATGGCAAAGGGCAATCGGAGGCTAATTCCTTGGCCCCAATTCATCGCTTCTCAAGAGCCTTGGGCAATACCTTGAGAAAGGCAGCAACATGGTACCCAATTCATCAAAACCTGCACCTCCTACTAGTTGACAGTAAAGCAAGTGTCATCTGGCTCAACAGATCTCCCTGTGTCTCTACAGTGTACGGCTACATTTTCTTTATTTTCTCAGTTGGGGGACATTCCATTTCTGAAAATCCCCCTCCCTGCAGTAGAAGTTCTTAGTTTCCCAATCACAATGCAGGCTTGAAGGGGGGATAAAAGATCTGACAAAACATAGATCACTATTTATTCCTTGATATATTTTTGGCACATGGACTAAAAATATTTGGGTCAGTTGGGCACCAAGAACATATCTAATTTACACAATTGTCAACTGTCATTTTATTACCAGCTCCTGAAACAGTCACGTGGTCACTAGTTTTTTTTTTTCTTTTCTTACCTTGACCCATGGATTTGATGATTTCTAAACAGACACAATAGATTTTTGAAAAGAATTCTGTTTCACCTTTTGCTTTTAAACCTAATTTGTGTACCTGACCCTGACTTCACTCTAACATTCACAAAAAGCTATCCAAAGACACCCCCTTTTGACATCATCTCTAGATGTCTTGAATATACTGCTAAGCTGATTCTTCCAGATCTTTAAAATATATATGCACATTATGCTGTGGTCCTCTTCAATTTGTGGTGATTTCAGTAATCATTACCTCTTTGGATACTTTATTACACATTTAGCATTTCTTTATCCAATTCAGTTACATTTGTATATAAGATTTCAAAAGAACTGGTTTCTCAAAATGATGATATTTAACATCTATGGCCTTTTCTTAATCAAGTAATTCTATAAGGCTGTCAAGGGCAGCAGTGAACTATGTGTGTGGTGATTGCTGCTTCAGAGTCTCCGGTGCCGCCACAAGATCTTGCAGGTGTTTTTCGCATCCTTGTGAATGTCAACACATCAATCTATTAGGAGCTGAAATTAAACTACCTGGATGCTAATTTTTCTTTTTAAAAACAATAAACTCAATTCCCCTTACTAATTCTTTATTGTTTCTTATACTGAGTCTCAACACTTTTCCTAATATATATCTTTGGTGGGGAGGGGGGCACAGCCCTGAATGCCTGCAGACAGCACCAACTCTATATGATTAACCAGAGGTGGCCGTGGATGTTGTGTGACTTCAGCCACTGAGCACGAGTACCTGCTTTCCCTCCAACTGTTCTGCCTCCATTGCTGACAGCCCTGAAGTTCACTGCCTCTTGTAAAATTATACAACATTACAGTTCATATATTTTTAAAAGGTATCAATTTGTGAAAGTCATCTGTGTAAAACGGGGGGTACTTGTCTTTGCTCATTTCAGGCTAAACTAACTTCAGAAGGCCACACTCACACACACACACACACACTCAGTTCTGAGTGCCCCCAAAGAAAAGTATAAAAGGCTTCGGGACAGTGGTGACACTCAAACCTTTGGAATTTTGAGCTCTATGAAAGTATCACTTATTCAGAAATTAAGCATTATAATTCTAGGCCAAGAGAATCAGTATCCCCCACAAGTTACTTACCAGAATTTTTTTAAAGAAACTATCTTCCCTAAAATCCAATGATAAATCAAATATCCATGGAAAGAATATAGATCAGTAATATCAAGCCACAATTTCTACACTAATGCTGATTAGCCATCAGCCCAAACCAAAGGACATAGAAATAAGACAACTGGAGATAAAGAGATGGAAGGGAGGTATTAAAAAGCAAGAATATAAAAGAAGAAATGGCCCTATGGAAACCTGCTCATTTTTTTGAAATAATTACTTGGTTAAAGGAACTCACTGTTGAGGATTTGAAATGCAACAAGGGGAAATCTAGCAGGGAAAAGAAGCAGAAGCAGGTCTCAGTTTTCTCCGAGGCTGATCCTAAATGAAAAATAAATCCTTGGCTTCCACAATACACAACCTGCATTGATGTCTAAGCAGAAGAGTGAGGAGGAGAGGAAACCGAAAGTGTGTGGAAGCCATCCTTCACCAACACTGCTGGAAGCACAGAACTGTGGTGTTGGGGCACTGCCCGACCGATATATATAACAGCAGGAATAAGCTCTAACTAGGTTTCTGAGCGAAAAATGCTTTTAGCTTTAAATCTACTCAAGTAAACATGCAGAGAAATCATGGTAAGTGCTTGAGGTGAAGCCTTGCTGTTTAGGTAAGATAAAGGAATGCTTCTGCACTTGTTCCATTTTGGAAACATATGTGAGTAGAAGCCAACCTTCACCAAGGTTTTTGAGAACCCAGAGTATCTGGCCTCGGGGAATTACGGTACTTTCATATATAAGGGGAGGCACAATCTCCAGAAGGCTTTTCCGTTCCAAAGAGCTTTCACTTGAAACCGGCTTTCAGAATCATGCTGAGAAATCAGAGTTAGTGTTTCTATATGTCACTCCATCTTTTATGCTGTATGAAAGAACTCCACACCACATGCTCAATTTTTAGATATGTATGAGTTTGGAAGCCATCCTTCAACTAGCTAATTGGGAACCCACAGTTTTTGGGATAGGGAAACTACGCTACATACATATCTATTGGGATGCACTAGTACCAAAAAGGTTTTACACTGCAAACCGCGTTTACTTGCAACCGGCTCTGAAAAACATACTGAGAAATCAGTGTAAGTGTTTCAGTATGTCACTTAACCTTCAATGCTGGATGAAAGAACGCCTCTCCACATGATAACTTCTGACATTTGAATGTGTGTTGGAGCTGTCCTTCACCTAACTTGTTGGACACCCAGAGTTTCTGGTCTAGGGGAACTACGCTACTTACATATCTAACCGGAGGCACTCGCTCCAACGAGGTTTTCCTAAGCAAACCACTTTTACTTTGAAACCAGCGTTAGTAAACAGGCTGAGAAATCAGAGAATGTGTTTCTACATGTCACTCTGCCTTTTATGATGGGTGAAAGAACTTCACTCCACATGCTCTATTTTCAAATCTGTATATGTACGGAAGCCGTCTTTCACCTAACCTGTTGGGAACCATAGTTTCAGGACTAGGGGAACTACGCTGCTTTCTTATATTTGGGGACGTCCTAGCACCAACTCGCATTTCCACTGCAAAACGTTTTTACTTGAAACGGATTTCAGAAACATGCTAAGAAATCAGAGTGAGTGTTTCAGTATGTCACTTAACCTTCAATGGTGGAAGAAGGAACGCCTCCCAACATGCTCACTTCTGACATCTAAATGTGAGTTGAAGCCATTCTTCACATTACTTCTTCGAGAACAAGGGTTTCTGGTCTAGGGGAACTACGCTGCTTACATATCTAAGCAGAGGCTCTCGCTCCAAAGCGGTTTTCCACAGCAAACCACTCTTCCTTAGAAACTGGCATTAGGAAACATGCTGAGAATTCAGAATAAGTATTTCTGTATGTCACTTAACCTTCAATGCTGGATGAAAGTACGCCTCTCCACAAGATCACTTCTGACATTTGAATTTGTGTTGGAGACGTCCTTCTCCTAACATGTTGGAAAACCAGAGTTTCTGGAATACGGGAACTACCCAATTTACATATCAAAGCAGAGGAACACGATTCAAAGCAGTTTACCAAAGCAAAGTAATTTTTTTGAAACCAGCGTTTCACAGTAAACATAAAAGTCAGAGTGAGATGTACAAACACGTTCTCTGATTTCTCAGTGTTTCTTAAACCCGGTTTCAAGTAAAAGCGGTTTGCAGTGAAAAGCTGAGTTCGTGCTAGTACATCCCCATATATATGTAAGCAGCGAAGTTTACATTGGACTGAAAGTCTGGGTTTCCAACAAGCTAGGTGAAATGCGGCTTCCACACTCCTACATTCCTGAAAATTGAGCATGTGGAGAGGCGTTCCTTCAGCATAAAAGGCAGAGGGACTTCTAGACACACATTCTCTGATTTCTGACCGTGTTTCTTATGCCGGTTTCAATGTAAAAGTGGTTTGATCTGGAAAACGAAGTTGGAGCGAGAGCCCCCCCTTACATATGTAAGTTGCATAGTTCCTCTATACAAGAAACTCTGGGGTTCCAACAAGTTAGGTGAAGGACGGCTCGAAGAGAAATTCAGATGTCAAAAGTGAGCTTGTGGAGAGGTTTCTTTCATCCAGCCTTGAAGGTTAAGTTACATACAGAAACAAGTACTCTGATTTCTCAGCATGTTTCTCAAAGCCGTTTTCAAGTAAAAGCGGTTTGCAGTGAAAAAAATCGAGTTCGTGCTAGTACATCCCCATATATTGGAAAGCAGCGTAGTTTACCTTGGACTGAAACACTGAGTTTCCAAAAAGCTAGGTGAAGAACGGCTTTCACACTCATACAGATCTGATAATTGATTATGTTGAGACGCGTTCCTTCATGCAGCATAAAAGGCAGAGGTATTCGAGACACAAATTCTCTGATTTCTAAACATGTTTCCTAACGCCTTTTTCAATGTAAATCCAGTTTGCTGTGGAAAACCACTTAGGAGCGAGTGCCTCCCCTTAGATATGTAAGTAGCGTAGTTCCCCTATACCAGAAACTCTGGGTTTCCAACAAGTTAGCTGAAGGACGGCTCCAACACAAACTCAGATGTCAGAAGTGAGCTTGTGGGGAGGCTTTCTTTCATCCAGCATGGAAGGTTATGTGACAGAAATAATTACTCTGATTTCTCAGCATGTTCCTCAAAGTCGGTTTGAAATAAAAGTGGTTTACTGTGAAAAACCTTGTTGGTGCCAGTACGTCCCCATATATATTAAAGCAGCGTAGTTTACCTTGGACTGAAACTCTGGGTTTCCAACAAGCTAGGTGAAGTATGGCTTCCATACTCATACAGCTCAGAAAATTGAGCATGTGGAGAGACGTTCTTTCATGCAGCATAAAATGCAGAGGTATTCTTCACACACACTGTTATCTCAGCAGGTTTCCTACCTCCGTTTTCAATGTAAAACCGGTTTGCTGTGGAAAACCAAGTTGGAGCTAGTGCCTCCCCTTAGATATGTAAGCAGCTTAATTCCTCTATACCACAAACTCTGCGTTTCCAACAAGTTAGTTGAAGAATGGCTCCAAGACACATTCAGATATCCTAAGTGAGCTTGTGGAGTGGCGTTCCTTCATCCAGCATTGAAGGTTAAGGGACATACAGAAAGAAATACTCTGATTTCTATGCATGTTTCTCATAGCCGGTTTCAAGTAAAGGCGGTTTGCACTGTAAAATCGAGTTTGTACTAGTACGTCCCGATATATATGGAAGGAGCGTAGTTTACCTTGGACTGGAACTCTGGGTTTCCAACAAGCTGGGTGAAATACGGTTTCCACACTCATACAGTTATGAAAATTGAGCATGTTGAGAGGAGTTCCTTCATGCAGCATAAAATGCAGAGGTATTATAGACACACATTCTCTAAAATTTCAGCATGTTTCCTAACACCGTTTTCAATGTAAAAGCGATTTAGTGTGGAAAACCACGTTGGAGCAAGTGCCTCCCCTTAGATATGTAAGTTGCGTAGTTCCCCTATACCAGAAAATCTGGTTTTCCAAAAAGATAGGTGTAGGACGTCTCCAAAACAAATTCAGATGTCAGAAGTAAGACTGTGGAGAGGCGTTTTTTCATCCAGCATTGAAGGTTAAGTGATATACAGAAACACATTTTCTGAGTTGTCAGCATGTTTCTCAAAGCCGGTTTCAAATAAAAGCGGTTTGCAGTGTAAAACCGAGTCCGTGCTAGAAAGTCCCCATATATATGAAATAAGGGTAGTTTCCATTGGACTGAAACTCTGGGTTTCCAACAAGGTAGGTGAAGGATGGCTTCAACACTCATTCAGTTCTGAATATTGAGAATGTGGAGAGATATTCATTTGTCTATAATAAAGGGAATGGTTTGCAGTAGAAACACCTACACTGGATTCTCAGTAAGCTTCCTAGTGCTGGTTTGAATTTCATGCAGTTTTCATTGTAAATCCCAGTTGGAACTAGTATCTTCACATTTACACAAATGTAGTGAATTTACCCACTCATAAGAAACTGTGTTCCCAACAAGCTAGCTGATTGAAGACTTTCACACAACTTAACTGTCAGAATTGTGCAAGTGGAGAGACGTTCATTCATCTAGCATGAAATAATGGGTTGCAGTCGAAACACTTGCTCTGGTTTCTCAGTATGTTTTCCTAGTGCCCGTTGGAGATTCATGCAGTTCTCACTGAAAAACCGAGTTGGAGCTTGTACCTCCCAAAATATATTTATTTAGCTTAATTTTCCACACAAAAGAACCTTTGTGTTCCCAACAAGCTACGTGATTGACGGCTTTCATACTCATTTAAAAGTCAGAATTGAAAATGTGAATAGACGTTCGATAATCTAGCATAAAGGGAATGGGTTTGTAGAAACACGTACTCGGGTTTCTCAGTATGTTTTCTACTGCCGGTTTGATTTTCATGATGTTTTCACGATAAAACCGAGTTTGAGCTAGTACATCCATATACATATATAAGAAGTGTAGTCCCCACATAAAAGAAACTGTGTGTTCCCAACAAGCAAGGAGATTGATGGCTTCACAATTAAATCTCATAAATGAGCATGTGGAGAGAAGTTCGTTCATCTAGCTTAAATGGAATGGTTTCTACTAGAAAGACTTCTACTGGGTTTTCAGTATGTTTTCCTCTTGCCAGATTGAAGTTCATGAAGTTTTCACTGTAACACCGAATTGGAGATAGTACTTCCCATTATATATGTAAGCAGTGAATTTCCCGGCTCTAACGAAACTGTGTGATCCCAACAAGCTAGGTGATTGAAGGTTTCCCACACACTTAACTCTCAGAATTGAGCAAGTGGAGAGACATTCGTTCATCTACACAAAGGTAAAGGTTTGAAATAGAAACACTTACCCTGGACACACAGTATGTTTCCTAGTGCCGCTTGGAAATTAATGCAGTTTTCACTGTAAAACGGAGTTGGAGCTATACCTCCACACATGTATTCATGTAGTGGAATTACCCACTGAAAACAAAATGTTTTTCAAACAAGTAAGTTTTAGGATGGCTTGCAAAATCATTTATCTCTCAGAATAGAGCATGTCGTGAGACGATGTTTCATCTAGCAAAAATGGAACTGATTGGGGTAGAAAAAATTTCACTGGTTTCTCAGAATCTTTGCCTAGTGCCCTTTAGAAATTCATGAAGTTTACTCTGTAAAGTCGAGTTGGAGCTAGTAATTCCACATATATATGTATGCAGTGTATTTACCCACTGAAAAGAAAATGTGTTCCAAACAAGATAGAAGATAGAAGAATTCCCACACACTTAACACTCAGGATTAAACATATAGACAGACGTTCGTTCACTTAGCTTAAAGGGAGTGGTTTCTAGTAAAAGAAATATTCTGGTTTCTCAGTCTGTCTCCTAGTGCCTGTTTGAAGTTCATGCGGTTTTCAATGTAAAATCTAGTTCGGGCTAGTACCTCCCCATATATATGTATCGAGTATAGTTTGCAACTGAAAACAATCTTTGTGTTTCCAACAAGCTAGGGGAAGGACTGCTTTCATACACCATTATCTGAGAAGTGAGCATGTGGAGAGAAGTTTTTCATCTAGAAAAAAGGGGACGAATTGCAGGAGAAACACCTACTCTGGTTTCTCAGACTTTTCCTAGTGCCAGATTGAAGTTCCTGCAGATTTCACTGTAAATCCGAGTTTGAGCTATTAAATACCCTTATAGATGTATGTAGTGTAGTTTCCAACTGAAAAGAACCTTTGTGTTACCGACAAGCTAGGTGAAGAACGGCTTTCACACACACTTATCTCTCAGATCTGAGCATGTGGAGAGACGTTCGTTCATTTAGCACACAGGGAACGTTTACAAGAAAATCACTTACTCAGTTTTCGCACACTGTTTCCTTGTGTCTGCTTGAAGTGCCTGCAGTTTTCAATCTAAAACCGAGTTGAAGATAGTACCTCCCTATATATACGTATGTACTGTAGTTTCAAACTGAACAGATTATTTGTGGTCCCAACAAACCTTGTGAAGTTCGGTTTTCACACACAATTATCTCTCAGAACTGAGCTTGTGGAGAGACGGTCGTTCAACTAGCACAAATGGAGCGGCCGCAGGGAAAACACTTAAACTCTGTTCTCAGTCTGTTCCCTAGTGCCGGTTTGAAGTTCCTGCAGTTTTCACTTTAAAACCGTAATGGAGCTATTATCTCCCCAAATATATGTAAGAAGTGCAGTGTACAAATGTAAAGAAACTTTATGTTCCTAACAAGCTAGGTGAAGGAAGGTTTTTACACATACTTATCTCTCCGAAAAAAGCACGTGGAGAGACGTTCGTTCATTTAGCACAAAGGGAACGGGTTGCAGGGAAATCACTTACTCTGTTTTCTCATAGTGTTTCCTAGTGCCTGTTTGAAATGGCTGCAGTTTTCCCTGTAAAACCGAGTTGGAGCTTGAACCCACCAATATATATGTATGAAGAGTAGATTCCAACTGAAAAGATATTTGCGTTCCCAAAATGCAATCTGAAGGACGGCTTTCACACACACTAATCTCTCATAACAGAGCATGTGGAGAGACATTCGTTCATCTAGCACAAGGGGAAGTTTTTGCAGGATAAACAATTACTCTTGTTTCTCAGTCTATTTCCTAGTGCAGGTTTCAATATCCTGCCCTTTTCCCTGTCAAACTGCGTTGGAACTTGTGCCTCCCTGTATATATTTATGTTTGGTAGTTTCCAAATGGAAAGAAATTTGTGTTCCCGAAAGTTTGTTGAAGGACTGATTCCACACACAATTATCTCTCAGAAATGAGCATGTGGATCTACTTTCGTTCATCTAGAACAAAGGGAACGGGTTGCTGGGAAACAATTACTGTGATTTCTCAGTCTGTTTCCTTGTGTCTGTTTGAAGTGCCTGCAGTTTTCACTGTAAAATCGAGTTGGAGCTAGTACCTCCTCATATATATGTTTGTAGTGTAGATTCCAACTGAAAAGAAACTTTGTGTTCCCATCAAGCTAGCTGCAGGACGGCATTCACACACACTTAATACTCCGAAATGAGCATGTGGATAGACGTTCGTTCATCTAGCAAAAAGGGAACGGTTTTCAGGGGAAACATTTACTCTGTTCTATCACCCTGTTTCCTAGGGCTTGTTTAAAGTTCATGCAGTTTTCCCTCTATAACAGAGTTGGAGCTAGTACCAACCCATATATATGTATGAAGTGTAGTTTCCAAATGAAAACAAACTTTGCTTTCACAAAAAGTTTGCTGAAGGACGGATTCACACACAGATAGCCCTCAGAACTGAGTAAGTGGAGAGAAGTTCGTTCAACTTGCACAAAGAGAACGGGTTGCAGGAGAAACACTTACTCTGTTTTCTCAGTCTGTTTGCTAGTGCCGATTTGAAGCTCCTGCAGTTGTCACAGTAATGAATACTTGGAACTAGTACATCTACATATACATGTATGTAGTTTAGTTTCCAAAGGAAATGAATCTTTGCGTTCCCAACAAGCTTGGTGAAGGCGGCTTCCACAAAAAATTATCTCTCAGAACTGAGCATGTGGATAGACTTTCGTTCATCCAGCACAAAGGGAACGGGTTGCAGGGAAAATACTTTCTCTTGTTTCTTAGTCTGTTTCCTTGTGCCTTTGTGAATTTTATGAAGTTTTCAAACTTAAAACGTGTTGGAAATTCTACCTCCCCATATATATGTAGATAATGTTTTTTCATCTGAAAAAAATTTGTGTTCTCAACAAGATATATGAAAGACGGCTTTCTAAGAAACATCTCTCAGAACACAGCATGTTGACAGACGTTCGTTCATCTAGCACAAAGGAAACGGTTTGCAGTGGAAACTTTTTTCTGCTTTCTCAGTTTGTTTCCTAGTGCCCGTTTGATGTTCCAGCAGTTTTCACTGTAGAACTTTATTGGAGCTAGTACCTCAATATATATATCCATATAGTGTAATTTCTAACTGATAAAAAATTTTATGTTCCCAGCAAGCTAGTTGAAGGACGTCTTTCACAAAAATTTTTTTCTCAACTGAGCATGTGGAGAGACGTTCCTTCATGTAGTCCAAAGGGAACTGGTTGTAGGAGAAACATTTACTTTGTTTTCTCAGTCTGTTTCCTAGTTCCGGTTAGAAATTCCTGCAGTTTTCAATGAAAAAATGAGTGGGAGTTTGTACCTCCCTTTATACATTTATGCAGTGTAATTTTAACTAAAAATAAACCTTGTGTTCCCAAACAGCTAGGTGAAGGGTGGCTTTCCCACACACGTAGCTCTCAGAACTGAGCAAGTGGAGGAAATTCGTTCATCAAGCTCTAAGGGAAAGTGTAATAGTAGAAACAGTTACACTGGATTTTCAGTCAGTTTCCCAGTTCCCGTTTCAAGATCCTGCAATTTTCACTGAAAACAGAGTTGGAGCTAGAACCTCCACAAATATATATGTATGTAGTAAAATTTCTAACTGTAAAGAATCTTTGCCTTCCCAACAATTAAGGTAAAGTACGCATTTCACACATACGTATCTCTCAGACTGGGCATTTTGAGAGATATTCGTTCCTCTAGCACGAAGGAAACGTGATAAAGGAGAAACATTTTGCTTTCAAAGTGTTTTTCTTTCTGTCGGCTTGAAGTTCCTACAGTTTTCAGTGTAAAACCGAGCTGGAACTTGTACCTCCCCATATATGTGTAAGTAGTGTAGTTTCCAAATGAAAAGAAAATTTGTGTTGCCAACAAGATATGTGAAGGGCTGCTTTCACACGCACTTCTCTCTCCGAAAAGACCATGTGGAGAGACGTTCGTTCATCTAGCACCAAGGGAACGGGTTGCAGGAGACACTTTTTCTCTGCTATCTCAGTCTGTTTCCTAGTGCCGGTTTGAAGTTCCTGCAGTTTTCACTGTAAAACCGAGTTGGAGTTTGTACCTCCCCGTATATATGTATGGAATGGAGTTTGCAACTGAAAAGAAACTTTGTGTTCCCAACAAGCTAGGTGAAGGACGGCTTTCACACACACTTAACTCTCAGAAGTGAGCGTGTGGAGAGACGTTCGTTTATTTAGCACAAAAGGAACGGTTTGCAGGAGAACACTTACTCTGGTTTCTCATGCTTTTTCCTAGTACTGGTTTCATATTCTTGCCGTTTTCACTGTAAAGACGAGTTGGAGCTAGTGACTCCCCATATATATGTATGTAGTGTAGTTTCCAACTGAATAGAATCTTGTGTTCCCAACAAGCTTGTTGAAGGACAGTTTCCACACAAAAGTATCCCTCGGTATTCAGCATGTTGAGAGTCGTTCGTTCACCTATTCGAAAGGGAACGGGTTGCAGGGAAAATATTTTTCTCTGTTTTCTCAGTCTGTTTCCTAGGTTCTGTTTAAAGTCACTGCTGTTTTCACTGAAAAACCGTATTGGCGCTTGTACTTCCCCATATATATGTATATATTGCAGTTTCCAACTTAAAAGAAACTTTGTGTACCCAGCACGCTAGGTGAAGGACGGCTTTCACACACACATATATCTCAGATCTGAGCATGTTGAGAGACGTTTGTTCATCTAGCACAAAAGTTAAGTTTTCAGGAGAAACACTTACTCTTTTTTCTCACTCTGCTTCCTAGTTCCTGTTTCAAATTCCTGCCGATTTCACTGTAAAACCAAGCGGGAGATAGTAACACCCCAGATATATGTATATAGTGTAATTTCTAAGTGAAAAGAAACTTTATGTTCCCAACAAGCTAGGTGAAGTACGGCTTTCACACACAATTATCTCTCAGAACTGAGCATGTGGAGAGACGTTCGTTCATCCAGCACAAAAGGAACGGGTTGCAGGGGAAATTCTTATACTGGTTTCTCAGTCTGTTTCCTACTGCCGGTTTGATGTTCCTGCAATTTTCACTGTAAACCCGTGTTGGAGCTAATACCACAACATATATATGTATATTATGTAGTTTCTTCCTGAAATAAACTTTATGTTCCCAACAAGATAGTTGAAGGACGGCTTTCACACACAATTATCTCTCAGAACTGAGCATGTGGAGAGACGTTCGTTCATCTAGCGCAAAAGGAATTTGTTGCTGTAGAACACTAACTCTGGTTTCTCAGTCTTTTTCGTAGTGCCGTTATCAAATTCATGCCGTTTTCACTGTAAAATCGACTAGGAGTTAGTATCTCCCGATAAATATGTATGTCGTGTTGTTTCCAACTGATAAGAAACTTTGTGTTCCCAACAAGATAGGTGAAGCATAGCTTTCACACACACTTATCTCTCAGAACTGAGCATGTGGAGAGACGTTCGCTCATGTAGTAGAAAGGGAACTGTTTGAAATATAAACAATTACTCTCTTTTCTCTGTCTGTTTCCTAGTGCTGGTAAGAAATTCCTGCAGTTTTCAATGAAAAACCGAGTTGAAGTTTGTACCTCCCCGTATATATTTATGCATTGTAGTTTCCAACTAAAAAGAAACTTTGTGTTCTCAACAAGCTAGGTGATAGTCGGCTTCCCCACACAATTATCTCTCAGAACTGAGTATGTTGAGAGACTTTCTTTCATCTAGCACAATGGGAACGGGTTGCAGGTGAAACAATTACTCTGTTTTCTCTGTCTCTTTCCTAGTGCCGGTTTGATATTCCTGTATTTTTCACTGTAAAACCTATTTGGAGCTAGTACCTCCCTATATATATCCATGCTATTTTGTTTCTAAGTGAAAGGAAACTTTGTGTTCCCAACAATCTATGTGAAGTTCGGCTTTCACACACACTTATCTCTCAGAACTGAGCTTGTTTAGAGACGTTCGTTCATCTAGCACAGAGGGAACGTCTTGAAGGTGAGACACTTACTCTGGTTAGTCAGTCTTTTTCCTATTTCCGGTTTGAACTTTAAATTTTTCACTGTAATACCGTGTTGGAGCTAGAAACTCCCCATATATATGTATGGAGTGTAATTTCCAACATAAAAGGAGCTGTATGTTCCCTATAGTCTAGGTGAAGTTAGGCTTTCACACAAATTTATCTTTCGGAACTGAGCCTGTGGAGAGACGTTCTATAATTTAGCAGAAACGGAAGGAGTTGCCGTAGAAACACTTACTGTGGTTTCTTAGTATGTTTCCTAGTGCTGGTTTGGAATTAATTCAGTTTTCACCTTAAAAACCTGTTGGAGCTTGTACCTCCCCACATATATATATTTTCTGTTTTTTCCAACTGAAAATAACTTTTTTTCCATCCAACTATGTGAATGTCGTCTTTCACACACATTTATCTCTGAGAACTGATCATGTGGCGAGACGTTCGTTCATCTAGCACAAAGGAAATGGGTTGCTGTAAAAACACTTACTCTGGTTTCTCAGTATTTTTCCTAGTACCGTTTTGAAGTTCATGCAATTTTCAGTGTAAAACCGAGTTGGAGCTTGTACCTCCCCATATATATGTATGTCGTGTTGCTTCCAAATTAGAGAAACTTTATGTTCCCAACAAGCTAGATGATTGACGGCCACACACACACGTATACCTGAGAACTGAGCATTTGGAGAGATGTTCTTTCATGTAGCACAAACGGAATTGGATGCTGTAGGATCACTTACTCTGGTTTCTCATTCTGTTTCGAAATGCCGGGTTTTAATTCATGCAGTTTTCACTGTAAACCCGAGTTCGAGGTAGTAACAATAAATATATATTTATGTAGTGTAGAATCCAACTGAAAAGAAATTTGTTTTCCTAACGAGCTAAGTGAATGTCTTCTTTCACTCACACTTATATCTCAGACCATAGCATGTGGAGAGATATTCGTTCATCTAGCTCAAATGTAGTGAGTTTCAGTAGAATCACTTACTCTGGTTTCAGTATGTTTCCTAGTGCCTGTTGAAAGTTCATGCAGTTTTTACTGTAAAACAGATTTGGAGCTAGAACCTCCCCATATATATGTATGTAGTGTAGTTTCCCACTGAAAAGAAGCTGTGTTCCCAACAAGCTACGTGATTGACTTTTTCACTCACACTTATATCTCAGAATTGATCATGTGGAAAGACATTCGTTCATCTAGCTTAAGGGAAATGGTTTGCAGTTAAAACACTTACTCTGGATTCTCAGTATGTTTCCTCTGCCGATTTTAAGTTCCTGCAGTTTTCACTTTAATTCCCAGTTGGAACTTGTTCCTCCCCATATGTATGTATGTAGTGTTGTTTCCCACTTAAATGAAACTTTGTTTTCTCAATAAGGTAGGTGACTGACGGCTTTCACTCACACTTAACTCTCAGAATTGAGCATGTTGGGAGACGTTCGTTCATCTAGCATAAATGGAATTTGAAAATGATGATCATGACCTGTGCTTGTAAAAAAACAGTTAAGGGAGCATTAATTTAGAGCCTTTATTTTATGGCCATGAGACATTACAGAATTTCGTTTTCAGCAGTTGATTTCTTTTTTTTAAACTTCAGAAAACTTAAGTCTTTCCTGTAACTGGATATAGATAGTGAATATCTTAAAATCTTGAGCGACCGCTTCAAAGTAGACTAGCTACTTTGCTTTTGGTCTTTAACCTAAAGGAATATCCAGAAGTCCAGTGGCAGTTCGTAAGCAAGGGCATTATCCTTGCCTTTTCATTTTTTATGTGGAATAGGTATAACTGTATACTAGGTTACTGTGTTTATCTGAAGAGCTTCTTGAATATGTATATGTAAGTTATATTTTCAAAAATTATAATATTATGAAAATCAATTAACCTTGGAGATATATTTCATATATTTTATTCTTTAATAATATAGATTTAGATAGCCCTGTTTTATGTAATACTTATGAAAATAAGTTGGCTTTATATAAATCCTTTTTTGATAAATCATTTAAAAATTGGTTTTTTTTATCATTTGCTTCTTAAAAATAAGATATTAATTGCACAATATGTATTTTCCTTCAAGTTCATCCTTTTTTCTCTATACTATCTTGAGTTGCTTAGATAATTTTTCCCGCAGTATTATTTGTTTTAAACACTCAGTATGTGCTTCTGTCTGTTGCTTTATTAGAGAGCAAGAATTCATTATTATTTTTAATAAAATATACTTTCAGGAAACTATACTGGGATTCATTCATTCACACAGTTAAGCAATGATACCTGTTTTGTTATATCAATTGTCTAAGCCTCTCAACTTCCAAAAGATTACATGGACAAAGTTTAAAACGTCATAAATGATTGACTAACAAAGTTTATTGTGTTCCTTGATTAAAAGTACAAATATGAGTCAGTCTTAAATTCGGATGTAAACGTCTTATAAATTACATGAGTCTTCTCCAAAATTCTTTAATTTGGGCTTTAAATCCTCCAGTAAAAAACTGGTTTGAAGAAGAAAAAAGTCGAGAATAGATTCAATCCAAATTCTATGGGAATAAACAAAGCTAAATGTTTCAGTCATTTTTTTGAAGCAGAATAGGTATGATTTGTGCACCATATGATTTTAATAGTATTCATCTGAACATACGGCTTTGACAACATGAGACCACAAGCCAGCAAACAAGATCTCAGGCAAAGCAAGAAAAACAACTGAGGGGATTTTCTGCTGCAAAATTTCCCCTAAATAAAACTGTAATTGAGAACAAATCTGACGCCATATTGGTTCTGTTCCTTCAGTTTGAAGCACTGTGCCCTGTTTTCCAGGCTTAATCTTGCTGGCTTTGCACCTTTTGTAAAACAACGTTGCCTTTAGCCTAAAACCTACAGGAAAGCCTATTCTCGGGGCTCTGACCTTTAAGGATGTTAGCACTTCTGCACTTATGCAGAGATGGCAAGTTGCAAAATAGAGAATAACCTTTGTTTTGTTGGAGGCTTACAGGGACACAATAGCCTGAGCCACATGGATGGCTGCAAGAACAAAGAATCCCGGCAGCAAGAAGGTTGCACAACCAACCACACCCCCTCCCCTTTTTAGTTCAAAAGGAGCCTTAATTCTGACTTGGGAAAGATGATTCTCCAGGACATTAGTCCCCCATCTTCTTGGTCTGCCAGCTTTCTGAATAAAGTTACTATTCCTTGCCCCAAAACCTTGTCTCCTGATTTATTTATTTATCACTGTGGTGCAGTGAGCAGAACAAGTTTGGCCTCAGTAACAGAACCAGCTTTGTCATTCCCTCTGATGTGAAATCTCTCTGGGTGTACAAGTGCTTGCCTGGTGGTGGTGGTGGCGGTGGTGGTGGTAGGCAAAAATATTTCACATCTCCTGATTTCAATAGGCTAAAATTTACTGCTATTTAAGTCAACTCTAGACATTTACAGAATCACCTGCAGATGTGCTTCTGGGAGCTACAAAAATTCCAACAATGAAAATAATTCTATTGTCTCCAGATAAGATAATTTTCCTCAAAATTCAGCAGCTCTGAAACACACTTCAGGAGTACAGATAGATGCAGTGTTCTTCATTTCCCATGCTGTTCTGACACAATTTTCCACTTATATCAAAGTAAATTAAAATCAGTCTTCAATAGCAGATGCTCTGTCATGATACAACAATGTCAATTCCACTTATTTATTGAGCCAGAGCAGCTTTAGAATAAATGACTTTACACCAAACTCCTGCTTGATATCCTGTCTTCTCCATGGTGGCTAATTCCTTCTTCTTACTTCCTAAAAGTTCTCCTGTTATGGGAAGTTAGCCTTTACTGTGCACATTCAATTGGAAAGGCACAAATTAAATATGTGAGGGGATGACATACATATTTAATTCTTACTTATACATAAATAAAAGCACACAGGACCTGTGTCTTGGAAGATGTCACTTTCTAATGTGGGCAAAAGGATGGTCTATAGTTCAATCAATGATCTAAAAGCAGTTTTCTAGGATATAATAAAGCAGTGCTTGAGTTATAAGACAGAACAACTCCTGGATATGAATCAGTGGCACCAATCAGTGGGTGCACATGTGTGCATACACACGCCTATGCACACGGAGCAGCCTTGGAGACACTCCATCTGTGCTGATGGAGCAAAGCCATGCTGGGGAGATGAGGAAAAAGTGCCTAATACAATCAAACCAGGACACCTGAGTAATGGGTAATAGGAGTCAATTGAATTTTCTGGTTAGCTGAAGGCCAAACAAAAACACTTTTAGTTTCAAACGTCACTGTTAAAAACTTTCTTAAAGCACAGAAGCCTGTTTTCCTGCTTTGCTTAGTGTCACATGGCATATTAAACATGACAGATTCTTAGTTCTCTGACTGTGGAACGGGAAAGGCCTTGCTGTCATATTTCTGAACATTAGTCTATGTTTTGCAGCACAGTGGATACTGAAAATGGGGCAATTTGAGTGAATGGGAATGGAAATAACCTAGCAGTCATTGACTGTGTGTGATTTGCCAACTTTCTCCAAAAAGTAGGGGTAGCAAGCAAATCAGATAAATTGAGGGATCCTGGGGTGGGGAGTCAGGTGGGCTGACAGCTGGGTGGTCCCAGGTAGCTTGTTTTACTGTGTAAAATTGTGACTATGATCCAGACAGTAACACACTGTCAAATTCTTGTGCCTGTAGCTTTGATACCTGGCCAAGTCTGTGAGCCAATTTTATCGATGGTGCATAATGAAGATAACTAACATTACCTGAGGACCAGGTTGTGTGACTTCCATGCATTGACTCACTGAATTCCCTAAGCACCCTTTGTGGTACATAACAGTCTTAAAATATGCAGCAGGGGATTATTCTGTTTACAGATGATAAAATGAAACTCTGAACTGTTGAAGCCTGGCCCGAAATAATGCAGATGGGAAGACGCCGTGCTGGGAGCTAAGCTCGGGCCAGGCTACAGAACCTGAAGCTCCCAGCAAGTCCCCTCACCCAGTAACCTGGCCCACAGCCACTGCCTGGCCCTGTTCTATTTCTATGAGTGTTCATAGGAAAAAGCCAGGTACTCAGGGTCAATGCGACTTGATTAAGAAATTCAAACTGGGATAGCCTTTTGTTGGGGACTGTAACCTGGGAGTGAAACTGGCAGTGAAGTAAGGGAGGAAACATCTCTGGTTGTAAGAATATTTCTAGGGAAGAAGGTTCCCTGATGGGCTGGCATGGGAATCGCTGTGGTTGTGAGCCCCGTGTTGCACTGTGGGGTTGTGGGCAGGGAAGGAGAGAGGCTGTTCATACTGGTCATAGTCAATACAGTTTGTAAACAGCTGAGTTCTGTTCCCTCACAGCTCAGACACATGCAGGACATGAGGATGCTTAGCAAATGACCAACAGTAGGTATCAAAGACCAAGAGTGGGGTGGGGAGGAGAGATGGGGCCACCTTCTGGAAGAACCGCTGCCCCAGGGGACCAGGAAGGTAGTGAATGATTGGGGATGCACAAAGGGTTTCTATGGCCTCATCAGGTAGTTCCTATTTTAAACTGATAGTCTGGAATATATGGTCAAATGCGGTGGAATGTCTGCTCTTATTTTAAGTTCTACAAACACTTAAACGGATAGATTTCTATCTCCATTATACAAGCACTGCTGGGTGACCTTTATAGTCAATGTGAGGATCAAAAGAGTGAGTACTTATTAATGCTATTCCCATGCTTCTTCTGAATTAACACTTCAGCAACAGTATAACGGCCACGCTCCTTAACAACTGCCTCTGTAAGGGTCTTGTAAGTCACAAATAATAATTATAAAGAAAATATATTAAAAATAATAACAATTACAGTTACAACAACTATGTTGTTTATAACGATGATAGTGTTAGCATCTCCCTCTCATATTAAACAGTACCCAACACTAGATTCCTTAGGAAACAACGCCAATGCATTTTTGTACTTTTCTAAGTCTTCACCCAATGAAGCCTTTTTATTCACATTGGTCCACCACAGCCAGAATTGCTGTTCCTTGCATGGTGGGCTGCCATGCTGCGATGTTCTGGGCTTTTTCTGGCACAATGCGTCTATACTGGGTAGTCAAGGTTCCACGTACCCACTCTGATTTCCAATATATTGTTCTCCAGAGCCAACAGAGGGGCCACTGGAAAGAGGCCACATATACTGTGGTGAACCCAAACTGAATACCTGTTGAAGGAATGGACACAAAACATGGAGTGGTGGATGGATGGAAGGACAACATAAATTCTTTTACTCCTGTAAAGAGAGAGGGGAAAATGGTGAAATAAATCCCAAAGAGAAAAGACGTTCATGGTAATAATAATTTTCAACAGTGAAAGAATCCAAACAAAAGGCAAATATAAAATCTCTGGGAAGAAGACTCATTACAACCTGTTTCTTTCACATATATACCCTTAGTAGGAATAACATACTTAAAAATCTTCAACCAACCATAATTATTTGCTCATAATAAACTTGGGAATCTTGAAGCATATTATTCACTCTCAGTGTTGAAATAATACAATCTTGGAAGATGATTTGTATTTGAGGATTAAAAAAAGAATATTGTGGATGTATCTAACAATTTAAATAGAAATAAGAAATGTACCTTTGGGAAAGCTATGCATAGAGAATGTTGGAGGAAATACACTGAATATAGGCAAGTGAGCAAGCTCCCTTGAGTCTGGGAAAGTGAGTGCAGCACATTCAGAGAGTCTATGAAGTTATTACAAGCCACAGAAATGTATGCAATTAAAGTGTCTTCCTAAGCAAAATATTCTTCTTCAGGAATTTTTATCTTGATATTTCTATGGTCTGTGTGGTCACAGGAAGTCAAATTTATGGTGGTGGCTTAGAAGTTCTTTTCTCTCTGTGTGTAATTTACAGGGCAATGCTACAGATGGGGCAGCAGAGATCTGTGGTAAGCTGTTCCATAGGGTGGGGGAGCGGTTAGAAATGATAAGGTCAGAGATCTAAAAGACTTTTAGACCCTCCCCTCCTAACTGGCAGACCTTTAAAGTAAACTAGCACAGGTATGTAACTAAGACAGTGGATGAGAGGCAAATTTATAGTCCCTTTAGTGTTACTGCTCAGTCAAGGGGTAGGGACCACTCTGGCCAGGAACGGCAAGACCGTGAATGGGGTGGATGCGTAGGAGGAGCTGACATTTGCTTCTGACCTGAGAGGCAGGCGTGTGTTGCAGAAAAGCCGACAGTGCTGGAAAGATGCAGTAGGTCCACAGCCCAAAAGGAGCTGTCATATTCAGGGAGGTCAGAGAGCAAGAACCAGAGTTAGTGACGCCACAGGGTCAGCAGCGTGGCAGCATTGATGTCAGTATCTGTGTCCATAACCCACCTAACCCTACATGAGCTCATCTGCCTACGGGGGCAGGTAAGTAGCAGAAATGCTTGGAGTGGGTGCAGCCACTGGCAAATTGGCAAGTGGACATCCTAAGGAAACGCAATGCTCAACATCACCTTATTGGAAATAGGGCCTCACAGTGTCAGATCTCCTTCTTATTCAAGAGAAGCCAGAAATTAAGAGTTTATTAGCAATCAACCCAGATAAAAACCCAGAAAAGATATCATTTTATAATGACAAAGCAGGCACAGACTATTCAGAGATAAATTAATGAAAAATATTAAGAAGATTCTGATAAATGATTTAAAAAAAGAAAAAAAAAAGATGATTGAATGAACAGTAGAATGCACCACCCTCTTCAGTGGGCAGACTCAAATTTGGGGGACATAGAACATTTTTTCTCCAAAATAAATTTAGTATCTGAATGCAAATTTAGTTAATAATCCCAAATGGATTTAAGAAAAAAATCTGAAAGGTGATCCTAAATGTATTCCAGAAATATACCTATATATACAAATAAAGTAATGAGGAGGGATGTTTCAATTTGTAGTATTAGGGATATTCTGGAAAAGGATAAAACAGGACCAACTCTAGGAGGTATTAATCTATGTTCATGGAAACAGTATAGAAATAGTGCACTGAGAGTATGAATGAAATACATTACATTTCAGAATAGACGTGGATATTTATGAGATTTTAGTAATATTATAAAACTGACACTTCAAATCAGTGGATTCAAGTTCTGCAGTAATTAGCTAAATCATTGGAAGGCCTGGTAGACTGTCCTCATTTATGACATTAAAATAAATTCCAGATAATTTTTTAATTAAAAAATAAAACACCAGAAATAACCCAACATGATTTAATCTGTTCAGATTTTCAAGCGAGAAGAACTTTCTAAAAAGCTTTTGGAACAAAGACCAAAAAGTGCAAAGGCCTAGCAACTCAGCAAGGCCAGAAACGCCCACTGTAAAACAAAACGAACCCTCGCCCAACCCTCTCTCACGGCCCTGTATTGCTCTCTGATATGTTCTACACTTTCTTCTTCCCTTTAAAGTCCAGTTTCTTGGAGAAGTACCTGCGCTGAAGACACCTCAGGGCTCAGAGCCCTGCATCCCCCACGGCCCTCATCGCAGCACTGAGACAGGAGTTGTACTGCCGGTGGCTGCGTGTTTCAAACTAGTCAGCATTTTCAGCTCGTGTTTATTTGATTACCAGTTAGCTTTTGCCGTGGACAAATATTTTCCTCTCAGGGGGACGTTTTCCCCCCGTAATTTTTGTTTTACTTAAATAAACTTAAAAAGCCCAGACAGAAAAGTTTGTGTGCACATATGCACACACACAGATACACACAGATCTGTTTTTTAAAGTCTACCTAAGTATAGTCCTCCTCCTCCTTTTCCCCAGGCTTGGCAATTAAAGGTGGGCTTTAGCTCTTGCTTTATTGCCCCACACACACCCCCTTTCTCACTATGCTCCTTTTAGTCAGTGTTCAAATCCCTCTTAAGCCAGGTTACAGCCTTCTCTGTGTTGCCTCAACTAGTTTCTCCCAACTGCTCTGCTGTTCTTCTTTCTCTTGGTGGATTTCTCTTCTCCCATGTGCCATGTACATGGCCATTTTCCCCAGGGCCTCGTCCTCAATCCTCCACTTGGCAGGAATGAATCGCCCCCACGGCCTCACCCACAGCTCCTCTGAGCTCCTGACTGTTGAATCCAGCTTAACAACGGGCATCACTCCTCAGATGTCCCATAGACACTTTGCAATCAAAATGCCACACACAGAACCATCTCCTCGAAAGCATCTCCTCCCCTTACACTCCCACTGCAGATCCACTCTCCAGATGGGTCACTGGAAAGTCACCTCAGCAGCTCTGCAGCCCGCCGCCCCGGCCCTGTAGTCCCCTCTGCAGCAGTCACCACTTCTGCCACCCGTGTCTCTCTCCCTCTGCCCAGGGCCTCTCTGCAGGCGTGTGTCACATGTCTGGATTACCTGGGGTGGCCCCCGAAATATCCTTTCCCCCCAAAATGTGGGCCTCCCCCCAAAAATGTTATTATCCATTCTGCTGCCAGTATAACCAGATATACTTTAACATAATCAATATGCAATTCTCTTGCTTACATATATTCCAATATAGCCCTGTTTCTTTAAGGATACATTCAAGTCTAATCACACAAGACCCATTGTGACAGTGGCCTTGTGCACCTGATATTCCCACCTGTGGATACTTTGTTCTAACCCTACTTGTTGTTCTTCAGTCTGGCCAAGCCGCTTCATGCCGTGTACTCTTATATGTCTCTACCTCTCTGCATGAAGTGTCCACTCCCTCTACCACAAATTAGAGAGCTAACTTCCTTTCACCTTTCAAAATTCAGTTCAAATATTCCCAGCTCTATGAAGTCCAATGTGTGTTCACCTGCTTAGCAATCCATCAACTACTCGCCAAGTCTCGCCTGCCCTGTGGAGTGCAGACACCAAATCTTACCTGTCTTGTTCTCCCCAGCAGTTGATACAGTGTTTAGCATAGCAGGTGCTCAGTGTTTGTTGGATAGATAAATGAATGAATCAGTAAAGAGATGAGAGGTCTACAATCCCCCCCAGTTACTCAGCTGCCATTTTGGAAAGTTCATTCTCCGGAGTTAAGGAAATGTCAGTGCAGGTGGTGGGCAGACAGAACAGAGGTGAGGGCGTGGGGGAGAAAGGCCTGGTCCTGGAGAGCGCAGGAGAGGCGTGGGTGGGATAACAATGGAGAGAGAGGGAATGGAGTGGGCGCATGCAAGGAGATGTTGAAGAACAACTGATATTAACTGCAGTAAATTAAATGGAGAACATAATATATGAAGGGAAGATCAAGTTAACACAGCAAGGGTGGAAAAGGCAGTACCAGAGACGAAGAGCTCTCACTTCATCACTCACTGCATTTCACTTACGGCACCCGCCCTCTGGGAAGGCAGCGCCAAGTTCTTGAGAGACTGGTGTTTGTGCTGTGGGTGCTCTAAGTACAAAACGGTATCTTATGGCTTCCAGATTTTAAGACTGATAGATTATTTCTCTTATGTCCCGTGTCTGAGTTCTCAAACAGCAGGATCTTTTGCTTCTGGGGGTGAGCTATTGTGGTTAATAACTAAGGGTTACTCCAATAATCTCAAAGGACAGTGGGGAAATCACTAGAACAAATAAAAGAGAAATTTCACTCAGAAAAAAACATATGCCCTATAGAACCTTGTGGGGGCCTTGGGGGCAATGTTACCGCCAACTCATCTAACAGTTGTATGTGAGTGCATTAAAACTCCAAGCTCAAGTCACTTAAACACATATGAGAACCAGGGTCCAGGCTGTGGTGCTTCAGACATGCACGGGAAGATGAAAAGCCTGACTATTGCCTCCGACAGGATCAGTCCAGCCGGGGAGAGCAATGGACACAGACATGATCAAGCACCATCAAGACAAGAATCAACTGCAATTCATGCTTAGAGAGGAGAGCAGAAAATCTCTAAAAAGTTGAGGGTTTGCTGCCAAGGCTTGGCAAGAGCACTTCCAGGCAGAAAAGCAGAGAAAGATACTTCTGGCGAAGGAGTCTAGGGATGGTGGCAGGGTGCGAGGCCTAAAGAAGCAAGGGTGGAGGGCTCCAGGGTCATCTGTCAGAAGCTGTTCCCCTTCAGCGGCTAAGAGGCCTAACTAAAAAGGCAGGTGGGGTGTCATTAATGATCATGGGGAAAACTGGGAGGAGAAAACTGAGGTCAGGAGATCACCACCAAAGGCACTTTATTTGAGAGGAACAAAAATAATTCAAAAAGCACTTGAAAATCCTATCTCCCATGAACGAAAAGAACACAAAATAAGTTTCACTCCAGCGTTGAATACAGAATAACAGACTGCCTACTCTCAAAAATGGATTGAAATTTCTAATTCGTTAGGGATTATTTAGAGAATAGGAAAACGAATAAATCTGAACAATCTCTCTAGAATAGCTGTTACTCCATCCTGTTATGTAGGGTAGAGTTAGGCTGAATTATTTAATTAGTATTTTAATGAGACTATAAAGTTGTAAAAGTCCTATCAATTTCTCCCAAAAGCGTACAACTTTTCCTTTCAATGACCTTTATTTGACTTAACTAGAACAATAACTATTTTCCAAGGCTTTTTTCGTGTGTGTTAAAATACCAAATGATATGCTGCCCTCAGAATGTTGTTGTTATTATTAATGCTGATAATAGCCCCAATAAGAAATATTTACAATTATGACTCATTTTGGAATAACAGGTCATTGGATTAAAGTCCTTTTGAAAATAAGCAAAAAAAAAGGAACATAATTTCTACACCAGGGACAGGAGCTGCACCCTTAATCGAACCTGGTCACTAAGCACAACAAAAGCAAAGATGAAACTCAAATCAGACACCAGGCCACAAAGCATAGCTGACTGAAGATGCCACAAAATGACCTTTCATTCACCTAGGGAATCAGATGCGTTTCTATGTATATTATATATTTTAAAAGCAATTATTATATATATAGCATGTAATTTAGGAAAAAGAAAACTCCCTCTTTCTGTAGACTTATAAACAGGAAGCCCAATGGGGTGTCTTGCAGACATGAACCCGCATGCATAAATGCAAAGCCTATTGACAAAAATACTTTCCTGTCTCCTAAGCTTAAAAAAAAAAAGTAATTCAAGGCAGTGGTGAGCTCAAAGGTCTCAGATACAAAACGTGCACATCATCAGCCTTCTAGTAGATAAAAGTGCGCCATGCATAATAGAAAAATGAAGTTTCCTATGGAAATCTATTTTGAGATGCAACAATTTAAAGGCAACCGAGAGCTCAAAACCAAGTTCAAACAAAGAGAAACAAAGGCCAAGCAAATGTACAGAAATGGACAAAGACATTGGAGAAGGAGGGGATCTGTGTTCTACCAATACTCCAGATCAGCAAATTCATCCTGAATTCAAGCCAGTGATGTGCCATGAGGTCACTCAAGGAACCAGGCTGAAACCATCGGCCAGAAGAAATAGGAAAAATGTCAAAGGCAGGTGTGAGGTGTGGAAGGGGTGACCCTGTGACCCTTGCTGCCATGAGGCAGGATGCTCTTGCAGGCTTTCTGCACAGGCTGGCAGGCTCACATGACTCTGTTTAGAAGGATATCAGCCAACAGCTGTGCCACACGGGCTGCAGCCCGTGCTGAGTCACATCTAGTAACGGTTCTGAGTTCATCCTTAGACGACATGACCAGAAGGATCTGAGAATCAATGATGGAGAATTACCTGAATGAGTATTCCATTTTATTCCATGGCAGTAAACCTTCAGCTTTGTACAACATAAATATTGACAAAGATATACACAGGCAACCTATTTGAAAGCCTGACTGCATAATTGCATCTAATTGAGAAAAGCGGGCTCCTTTTCGGTATGCTAGGTCTTTGTTTGGCTCGGTAACCGATGCTTCTGAGACCCAAAGCATATTCTAGTATAACCGACAGCACAGAAATCCCCACTGATGACTTACTCATTTCAGGGTATTCATAAAATAACCCCAGTTTGCCCGTTGGATACAGATGGTTGTCCCATTCCCATCGTGGGGTGGTCTGTTCTGCTCCCGAAACTGTGGCATCATTAGATTCATGACCCAGCTGTCAAACAGATCAAATTATAAGGCAAGATATTATCAGACCAAGGTCATAAAAGTATTACTGACATTTCAAGCTGAACACATCATCTTCCCAAGAATTTAATTTCTTGTTCTCAGGATAAATTTCTTTTTATTGCTGCCTCCCTACCCTCAAGTATTGTGAAAACTAGTCCTGACTACGTACCTTGGGTTTACCAAAATTGTAACGACTAGTACTACTTTATCTCCTACCTCCTTTTCAGGTGGGCACTTTAGCTTTTAGAAGATACCTACCCTCATTTGTTTTTTCCCCCATTTCTCTGCTATTATCCACCATGGCATTTTCAGTCTGTAAATTGTCAGAGAAAATAAGTAAAAGAAAGAAATACAGGGTCGGTGAGCTGGTGATAAGTGCTGCAGAGGAAAATAAAGGAGGGCGAGGAATGTGTGGTAGGGAGGAGTGTGGATGGGGCAAGTGACCTTTGAATAAGGCAAAGACGGAGGCAAAGGGGTGGGCAGAGGGAACAGTGATCACAGGCCTTGAGGTCCCTCACGCTGGACACACAGCATGGAGGCTGGTGTGGGCCAGAGTGAATAGGAAATAAGTGGTGGTTTTGGGGGGTGGAGCCTTAGAGGCTGCCGTGAGGATGTGGGCATTTTTCCCTCTGAAGGAACTGTGGAACAATGGAGGATCACTGAGCAGAAAAGTGATACTCTAACGTTGGATCGAACAGGTCCAAGACCCTAATTTAAGCTGAACAAATCAAGGGCCAAAGAAGTGACATGCCACCTCAAATTCAGTGCAGAGCTTGAAAGAAACAGCCTCGACTCGCAGCCCAGTGCTCTGCACCCTTCTGGATGTTGTCCCACAGAGCTGTCTCTAAGGTTATATTTTTTCCTCACTCAGAGGCTTGTGGGACAACTGAATGCTTCCCCCTTTTTCAAATGGCAATTTGTCATGAAAGGAATTCGGAGTTGGCAGTGAAACAAGGCTTGGACCTGTAGACTACAGAGCTGTTTTTCCTGAAAGCAACAGCTGGCGCGTGGTTTACTCGTGGAGTTCAGCAGAAGAGACAGAGCAACAACAGACAACTTAGCATCTTGCGGAGCTTCGGCTGACTGCACTGCACGTTTGGATGGATTTCAAATTTGGACAGTGAGGCGGCTTCACACGAAAGGCAGGTGTATACATCATACATGCCCACACGTCTGTATGCACACACACGTGGACACACACAGAGTATATGATGTGACTTGTAAAGAGCTGCCCCTGCTAGGTTTCCCACTGCCTCTGATCTCAGCGTTAACCTTTCCCTGGCCATGCTCCCAGGGTTGCTACGAGAATTCTTTGCAATGGAACATGGCCTTCGCTTCACAAACTTTCCCCACTTCTTTCAATGACATTAGGGGAAGAGCAGGGAGCTCTGTGAGGGGGTGGGGATATGGACTCGAGATACCCCTGAATCTGAATCCACACTTCATGGCTTATTTGTTATTTAACTTTATTTACATTCAAAATGCAATTTTTGCAGATCTCAGAAGTTGATTCACACTCACTGCTGTGGCAGAATGTTGCGGTCAGTAGACCCACCACTGGATCCTCTTATTCAACACGTCCTTCCAATAATTCAGATATTACTGTATCACAAATGCCCATTTCTATATTTTGATACCTGCTTTTCAGTATAATTATCTTCCTTCTTTATTCTCTAAATCTTATGATTTTTAAATATTTTTCTGAGAAGTGTTCCACAGGCACTTTACATATGATAAGTTGATAAAGAGATCCTGGAGCTCAAAACCACATTTAAATCCTGAGATAAACTCAACTGTGCCGTATACATGGATAGGTTTAGTCTGCTTCCTTTGTTACTTTGTTTAGTAATTTTTGTTTCAAACAAGATCCTACTGTATAGCACAGGGAACTACATTCAATAACTTTTAATAGCCTATAGTGGAAAAGTATATGACAAGGAATATATATATATATATATATATATATATGTATGTATATGTGAATCACTATGCTGTATACCAAGAATTAACACAATATTTTACACCAACTATACTTTCAACAAAAAATGTTGAAATAAAATTGGGAGGTGAAACTTCGACTGCCCAGGCTGCTGTCAAGATGAAATGATTCAAAGCAGGCCAGGTATTAGCAAACCCCCTAACACATCAAAACCCCATATGGGATCTTCTTTTTGAGCAGCACAGGCTAACCAGCTGTGGTCACCTGTAAATAAGGTTGAAGTCACTTAGACCCTTGGCTTGGGAACGCCGTGGCCACCGGGGTGGGGGTCACTGCAGCACCTACGAGAATGACGGGGACAGCCTGCTCCTGACGCCGCTCCCCAGGCCGCAGCCCGGAGCACTGCAGTCAGGTCTGAGGTCCGGCCGGGAGCGCACAGCTCCACAGCCACTCGGAGCCCTGCGGTGCGGGTGGAGCTGGGACCGCGATCGTCCATCACCCTTCCAGGCACCCAGACTCGGGAGTCCCCTGGGGGAATTTTTCTCTGCCTCATAATTCCTGTCTCAGCCTCTTGTGGAATGCGGTCCATGCCCAACGGAAGCAGGGCTTTAACCCTCCGGGACCCAAATCCATCACGGCTTGGATCCAGGATGTAACTTCCATGTTAACTCACCTGGTGCTCGCTTCTTGTGCTGAACTGCCCTCAACCGTCGATGACATTAGGTCGTATTAGAAGTCCCGACTGGCTTGTCCTTAGCTAAGGCTCTGAGCCTCTTGCTCAGTCTTCCTGACTGGAACCACTCTTCTGTGGCAGAAAAGCTTGGGCTGTCGGCAACCCATCATTGTCCTCGGTCTTTTGGGTTTTCTGTTGGTTTATGGTTCTCATGCAGGGATACCAATTTGCACATGAGAAACACCTGTAGACATTTTAAAAAATACAGACACTGGATCCTCCCCACTCTTCAGCCAAGGCTGGAAGCTTTCTCCCTCTAGCAGGGGTTACACAATAATTTGCTTGTGAATTGACCACACATATTGGCATAATCATGGTAAATTGCCCTTTACTCAGTGCTTCCCACATGGCATTTTCTACTTCATGTTGTCTTTGTACGTTCATTATCACATTTAATCCCTGAATTATAGATAATCACCTTTTCTTTTGAGGACACTCCTACTTGCTAATCTTGAATACAAGTATCTTTGATTCTCTTAATCTATTTCATTCCTGAGTTTCCTGTTCCTGGATTTAAAGAGTGAATTATGGACACATGTATTTAAGATTCTCTTAATATATCTATCTGACTCATCCTCTAACCAAATCATATCTGGAAAAGAGAGATTTTCTCTTTTAAATATTTGCATTTTCTTACTATATAGTAGTGCGTACACACGGTGGAAAATGTAGAAAGCATATAAAGTAAGAAAATTACAGCCATACATTATCTAAACACCAAAGGACAGTGCTATGTCATGTTGGGCATTTAACCATTTTTCATAATATTTTATCATAAAATTTCCCTAGGGCAAGTTACTTAACCCTGGAATTGTACTAGACTTTTGTCAAGTACAGAATAACATTCTCAGAAATGACCCCAACATCAAAATAGTACGTGAGGCTGGGAAGGCAATAGGGCACTCAGCTTATTCTCTGAGTCCTACAAAGAATGCTGTTAATTCACTGATGTTACTCATTCGATGCCTGTGAGTCACTCACTCACTCAGCTGGCTCGGACTGAGACCTACTTTATACCAAATGCCGATCCGATCCAAGTGCTGGGGAGACCCCAGAGAGAGCCTGGATCACGGCATCACTGTCCTTCTTCATTTGCTCCCAGAATCCTACTCAACAAACCCACATGGGATTGGGGGGTGGAGGCAGGTGAGATATGGTAAAATTCATTTCATTATGTTCCTTTAGACATATTTAAATAGCATGAAAATAGTCACTAACTTTGATAAGTTTTCTTTTCCCTTCCTATGTATTTTTGAGGATGGGTATAGTTTTGGGGCAGCAAGAGTAATTGATAGATCTTTAGTATGTTAGGATTTTATATGAAAAATTAAGAAGGAAACTGGCACCTTATACAAAGAGAAGAGGCAGTGAGGAAAACACAAGCCACCCTCAAACTTGGCTACCATTCAGAATTTCTGGTATTCAAAAAAGGGAAACATAATTTAAAATATTTTCCCTAAATATTTTAGCCCAGATTAGAAATACATGTAGGCAAAGTTCAGCTCACTGGAACCTACAACAATGTGCTTACTTAAGCGAAGGTATAAACAGACCACAGATACTATAATGCATCCTTTACTTTAAACTAGTTAATGTGAGCAAGTTTCATTTCACATGAATTGCTCAGTACCAATTTAGGAAATATATCCTTCTTGATTGGTAAAAATAGCTCACTGATAACCAGATTCAACAAAATTTAATGTTAAATAATTAACCTATTTCCTTCAGGAAATGCTTTTGAGTAATCTGAGTTAAGTATTTCCTCTATCTGATCTATTTCTTTTCACAGAGAAAAGTAGTATTATTTGCACATGAGCTACTTTTACTCCTCTGGAGAAATCGGATTGTGAGCTCAGGGTAAGAGTTGTCTACTGCACAGTAGGGAAAAAAAAGATTCATTTCACAGCAAAGATCAGAATCTTTTTTTTGAGGGGCATGGTGAGCTGGGGGACAAGGGAAATGCCTTTGTTTAGAGACAGACCACAGTAATCCATCCTGAAGCTGAAAGATGAAGACCTTGTGAAGAAATGTGGAAGGACACACTGACACACAAATGTGTTCACTCTGCAAAAACAGAAAGAAGGAAAGAAAAAATAATTTAACTGCCCTATAAAGAGAATGGACAGAAAATTGGTAATAAGGGAGAGTGAAGGAAAGTTAGGGAAGGGAGGAGAAACAGTGAAAGGGAACTTGGATGCGGTGGACAGAATAGCAGGTTTCTGGAGCTTACAATGAAGGATGATAAGAAAAAAAGTAAAGTTTAAAAAAAGTTACAAAGTTTAAAATAGTTTAAAAATTAAAAAATGAAGTTAAAAAATAATTTTTTTTATAGTGGCATGGAAGATTTTAAAATGATGGAGGTTTTTATTTCAAAATTCAAGTTGTTTGAGTTTCTCCTCCATGCTCCAAACAACAGTAAGAATTGCTTGTGTAATTGGTTTTGGGGGACACCACAGAGAGTGGTGAGCAATGCAGTTAGGTTGGCCAGGAGCAGAATGATTTTGTGGAAGGCAAGACAGAAGAGAGATCAACAGTTTCATGAGGACAGAAACTCAAAGCCAGAAATTATCTTAAAAAGCTTAGTGTGGTGGGCAGAAAAATGTTCCCCCCCAATATGTCTATGTCCTTATCACCAGAAAATAGGAAGAGGTCAGTTTCCCTTGCAAAGGGGGTCTATGATTTCAGATGCGGTTAACGTTGCTAACCAGCATTCTCTAAGAGAGACGAGCTGGATTATAGAGGTGAGCCCATTGTAATCACCAGGGTCACTAAAGTAGGAAGAGGGAGACAGAAGAGGGGAGAGAGGAGAGGAGATTTGACCACAGGATCAGAGTCAGAGGCACACAACCATGCTGACCTTGAGAGAAGGAAAATAGGTCACAGGCCAAGAGACGTAGGTGGCCTCTGGAAGCCAGAAAAGTCAAAGATACAGTTTCCCCTGAGGCCTTCAGAAACAGCCGTGCCAATATTTTGACTTCAGCAGGCTCCTGCGTTCAAGAACCCTACAAGGTTAAATTTGTGTTGTTTAGTGGAGACTATTTCTTTTTTCTTCCTACTACCATGTCATTTGGGGATACTTGTTACAACAGAAAGTGAATACACTAAGCTCCTTGAAATGTTCAGAAATTGCAGATAACACTGGAATGTCCACTTTGATATGGGATAGGGCTTATGTGAAAATCCAAAGGACAGTGTGACCTTTGCTAACATCTGCTTTTCTCATTTTTAGGAAGAGAACAGTAAGTCAAAACCTCTGTAGTTATTATTTTAGACAAGTGTCTCTTAAAACATTATGTAGCCCTGTGCCTTAGGACACCTAGAGAGTCTCTGTTCTTAGAAGAACATGAATTCCATGAGATAGGGTCTTACATCTGAGTCCCACAGTGGTCTCTTATTGGCAATGAGAACTTGGGCAAATCATTTACCCTCTTTAAGCCACAGGATCTTCATTTGAAAAGGAAGATAAGAATAAGGATTGTTTGGGTGATTAAATTGTACACACACACACACATATATGTACAACATTTAATACAGTGACTAACACATACTAGGCACTCAACAAATTCCTGTTATGGATTTTTAAATGCATGTATAAAAGGAGGAGAAAGTTGCGGGAAGTTGTGGGAAAACTTAGTTCATGGCCCCAAAAAGGGCCATCTCTCAACGGGCTCTGATCAGTCAGTCCCCAGTGATGGGCTAATAAGCAGAAACTATAGCACTTGAGGATTTAATTTAAACATAAAAAGGAAGGAATTTAAACATAATTATTAAACAGGAGGTATGTTTACACTGTTGGCTGGATCATCTTATCTGGAGAGCTTTAATAAGCAGAGAGTCTCCCCTGTTTTAGAGATGGGCATGCAGGAAAATTACTTGGATGGGTGGGCCGTTCTCACCCCAAGATCACATGACTTAGTACTCACGGAAGTAACACCTCTTGTATGTTATTCCAGATGGACTGTCCTCCCATGATTATTGTCAGCTGCATCATCAGTTCAAGGAGACAGCCACCTGGGTCACACTGGAATATTAGAAAGAAAATCTCATTTAAATTTTAGATAGCTCTAACATGAAATAAAGTCATTATTTTATGCCTAAAAAAATCTAAGGAACAGAGAGTAAAGACACTCTTCATTGGGCAACTAAGAGAAAACATGAAACAGGTTAGACTGTCCGAACACAAAGCTGTATTCACACGTCTTCATTTCTGTATTTTCACAGCCAATACACCAGATCTCCAGGATAAGTCACAAATCTGCCATTAAAGAATGTGATGTAGAAACACGAGGAGTAGTATTTGAAAAACTGGAAGAAGAACACCTTCATGGCTAGGTTGTTCCCACAGTCAGTCTGGTCCTTGGGATCTCTGCAGCTAGAATAAAGAAAAGTTAAGTCTGTAAAACTGTGAACAGCCTTGAGACCATAATCAAAGCCACGGACACATGAGTTAACAAGCTAAATATGTATATATATATATATATATATAATATATATATATATATATATATATATATATATATATATATATATATATACACAATTCACACTTTTTTCATATAAGCTGTTTTGAATTCCTTAAAATAGCTACTATGTTAATTCCAACTGTACACACTGTTGTAAGAGTTTCTCCCACTATGAATGCAATATCACACAAGGCAAAAAAAAAACAAAGTCACACGTTCCTTAAAATTTATAAGCACAACATTATCCAATGGGCAAGAACTGTCCTCTGTCAGGTGTAAGTTGAAAGAAAGCTACTTCTAAACATCCTGCTAAGTGAAATTCTCTTGTCTCCCTGAACCGCAGGAAGGTAGGACTATTGAAGAAAACAAACAAAACACGGGGCAACTTGCTAGAAGCATTTGGGGAACATAAAACATCCTCCTAGTTCAAAATTTGAATTGGTCTTAGTGTTTTCAGAAGATGACCACTGAGCAGACAACTGGGAGAACGACCCAGCCACATGCAGTGTGTGGGAAGCAGTTAACTAGGGCCGCTAAGCTGCTGGCTGGGATACAAGCCAGAGAGAAGAAACATTTGTTATAGAAGCCACAGCTGATGAGAATGGAGCTACACTAACAGGAACAGCATGGGGGGAGGACACATAACAGTGTGATTACTTGTCCTCTCCGTAACGCACAAGCAAATCTGCCACTGGAACCACGACCCTCTTCCACTTATTTGCAATAGAGAGACTATTTACTTTCAACAATAGGGTACATGATCTAATGTAATTGAAATTATTATTAAGCACTGATATATTTACACAGAGCTTGGACATTCTAAAGCTTTCTTTGTCCCTTTTACTAATGCATAGCTGCAGCTAATTCACTTCTCATATAGGCTAGAGAAAATACGTTTACACTTGAAGTTTTCTAAAGACTGTAATGTACTGGAATTGAAGTGCCTAAAAGATAAAGTCTCTGTTTTGACCTGGTTCTAAAACTGGTGTAGAAATGACCTCAGCTGCAGAAGGAGCTTAACAGACTCAGTCATCTTGATTGCCACTTTCTCATATATGGCGTTCAGGGTCACGATGATGTTAAAACTGATGAGGGAAGCAGTGATGGGCGTGGCCCACCTGCACAGTCAGGTACTTCTGGATTGGGTCTCTTCCATTCAGGTTCTTGGGAAGTTCTGCTGAAAATACAATGAACACTGAAAGTCCGTAGACAATGATCCCAATAACTGAAGCAATGGTCAACAGGACCTGACAACCCAAAAGCCCAGCAGCATAAGGCTCACTAATGATCATATTTTTACACAGAAAACTTGCCCCCAATCTACGCTTAAACAGACAACATGCACGTGCTGTAAACCTCACATAAACCTGAGAAGTGATGTAAATCGCATGTAAATGCCACAAGAGACGTGAATATCCGGCATGTTAAATTTTAGGGGAGGAGGAATGAAGGATGTCAAAAAGAATGAGTACATCCACTAATGTAACATGCTGACAGCAGGAGCAGCTGTGTGCAGGGCATAAGGAATATATGGGAACTCCACTTTCTGTGAATTTTTCTGTAACCTAAAACTGCACTAAAGAAGGAAGCTTGTTAAGTATATCTTTAAATGGCTGAAAATGGAGTAACTGGTGGCATGTTCTTTTGGAGACAAGTCTGTGATAGCAGAACCAATGAAAGTATCCCTTCTACATCTATAGAATTATTTAGGTTATGAACTAGTTGTAACCCATGAAGGGGATATGCTTCCTTTCAAGGGAGAACCTATCACTGATTCAGGGGTCAGCAGGTGCTAGCTGTCATCTTCATTCTGAATAGGACCAGTGAAGCTGTGGACATGCCCTGAGGGAAATAGTGGAAGTGACTGCAGGTCTCTGCTGATGAAAGCTTCACATGCTTTTCATACTCCTTGAGATCTTAAAATGGCAGGTACTCCTACTCCCTGCATTTGCACAAGATTCATGTCCCTGATACATTGTAGTTCTGACTGAGTGGACTCAAGGGCAACGGGAGTGTCTGAAGCATAATTTGCACGTGGCTGGTAAGGCTTCAGTTCCTCACTAGGCAGGTATTTTTCTGCCCACTGAAGAATGCACATTAAAGGTCCCATTTTTAAACTGTTTTCCTTCCATCTACCTTCCTGGTCATAGTCCAGAAGCATGTACTCAGGGTCCCTGGCTGCTCCTGATGGCTGCCCCAGAGAGAAAGCTACAAAGAATGTGAATTTCAAGACTAGGTGAACCACATCATGTTATTTACAGTAACAGCGGGAGGCTGGCTTGCACCTGCAGGGGAGAGCAGTTGGAGTGTTTACAAGCCCCTCCTGGAGCCACACTCCTGCATCTGGATCCCAGCTCCGATGCTAGCTGTGGGGCCTTGTGCAAATTTCTTAACTTCTAGGGGCTTCAATCTCCTCACCCATATAATGGGGGGATAATAATAGCAATTTATAGGACTATTGTGATGAGTCAATGATTTACTAATTGTGAAAACAATTAGAACATTAACCACAGACATGTGAAAAACTATACCTAAGTATTAGCTATGAATATGGTGACCAAAGTCTTAAAAAGGTGTTTTTCTTAGTTTTTAAGCCATCACTTTGTAGAGAAAGCATTTTATTTTCTCCTCTACTCTCTTTCATCATCCTTTTCTTCACAGTAAGTCTTCATGATTGTGAAAGGAATAACTTTTTGGTGTGTGTGTGATTAAATGTGAAAATTAGTTAAGGCTGTGAAAAATGTATTATACAAGGTATATTAAGCCTTCCTCTCTTGTACAGCACATATAGGCTATTTAAATACTATGCATTTTTAAAAAGTCTGCATAATAATTTTTTAATTATGTATTAAGTAAACTTAATAGTTAAGATTCTTTAAATGCTTACTATTGCTTCAGCACACATCTATTTTTCTAAATCCTCACAATCACCCTGTTGGGAAGGTAATATTATATCTCTTTTACAGATGAGGAAATAGAGCCACATGGAGATGATGCAATTTGCCCCAAATGAAGCAACTATTAAGTGAAAGAACTGAAATACTCAAAGAGCCCAAAGACACACTAACTGTAGAGCACTGTCTACTACATGGTCTGTGAAATCAATTGTAATTCATTTCAGAACTTTTACAAACTTGACACATTTCCATTTTTCTTCCAAGCACTTAATGGGTTCAATATTTCTTATGAAACAGGAAAGCTTTCCATTCTCCTTCCTCAAGTTTCTTCTTATTTATCATCTTTTCTGATCATAATCTTAACATTTTCTCATTAAAGAAAATTTGAAAGTACTCAGTACTGGACAGAACTGTTGTCCTGGATCTGTCCCCAGTCTTAGAAGAGGGCCCAGAATTTGCTTTAGGATAAATAACCTCCCTTTTGTTTTTAGTCCTGTGATTTAAGCTCGATTAACCCACTCTTTCTGAAGCACCAGAGGTAGATCTCAGTTGGTTTAAGACAAATAATACCCCTCATTGTATTGGCCTCGCACATGATTGGAGAATTGGCAAATAACCCAGTAAGAGCCACTATTATGTGAGGAGATACGTGCTTGTGCCCATGTGAATGATAAGCTTCCTCTATCAAGAGAGGAAGCTGCCAAAGAGACCTCTCTTGGTTTGGATGGATGATCTGGGATGCTGAGTGCCTAGAAGCAGCATGCTGAGACATCATTGGACACAGAATGAAGACAGGACAAGACCAGCCCTTGACATCATCTGGGCTACAGTATCTCTCCTTGACTGAAGCCAGACCTCAGATCTGAGGTTTTCATTTACAGGAACCAATAAATCCCATGCATCCCCATTTTTTGGGTGTTGTTTAAACACATTGGAAATTGATTTTGTCACCTACAATGAAAGGACTCCAACTCTGAAAATGAATAAAAAATAAAATAAAGAAAATGCTTCTACCTATAGACATAATTCCTTCAGAAGGGTACATTGTTCGTATATTACAAATCATTTTATATATTAATTTTATTCTCAAGCCTATCGTAAGTGTAACACTTTGACATGTCATAAAATATTTTCATGGACACACTTTTTCATGGCTGCAAACTATTCTACTTTGTGAACGTTTGGAAGAATATTTTGGCTGAGATTTTATATATATATATATACATATAAAAGTATGTCTGTGACTTGCATCCGTACTGACTTTTCCCTGCCATTTTGAAATACTTCCTGATTAAAAGTTTTTCAAAGCTGAATTAGTTGATTAAAGCATAGGAATATTTTTGACTCTTGATATCAACTGCCAGACTGCTTTCTAAGAAAGCTTGAGGAGTACACAAGAAATTAACACAGCATTGTAAATCAACCATACTTCACAAAAAATATCCAGTAACCTAGGCATGGGACTGGTGATCACTGGCATTTCATCCTCATAAACAGAGCTGTGTCACTTGAGAGGTGGAAAACTACTTCATTTTGATGTGCATTGAGTGAATTACCATTGGAGTGTGACATCTATTTTTCCTTTGTGAATGTGTGTTCCTTTTCTCTGCCTTCTACGCTCCTGAGATTTTTTGATGTTACCTTTGAAGTGATCTGAACTCTCTATGTATTGAAGGAATTAGCCCCTTGTTGGATTTGTAAACAAATAACATCCTCTGGTGTTTTGTTTAAAATTAGGATGCTTCTGATGCATGGAAATCTTTGTATACTTTCCTCAGAAACTTACTGCTCATCTAGAGTTTGTGTAAACATCCATATTTATTTCTAGTTTCTTTCTAATTGTGTTACTTTTTAAATGATTCTGGAATTTATCACAATATATGTTTCACTGTATGATTTCAATCTTTTCTTTTCCCCCCAAGTAGCTAACGAGTGTTCCATTCACTGAATAACCTTTATTTATCTCCCTGAGTTGTAATGCCTTCCATCTCTTATATTAAATTATTATTGATATCAGAGCCCATATCTGGACTTCCTGTCCTATTTTCTAATCTGGCTATTCTTGAACTACTAAAAGTCTCATTATCTTATTAATTATTATATTACTGATATGATTTTATTCACAATAAACCCCAAATCAATTTTATAACTTCTGATATTTTGGAGATATGATCTTTTAATCTAGAATCATGTGATTAAAGCATCTTTTATATCTTTCAGTAGTTTTTACTTTTATTTTTTGATAGTTCCTACTATCCTTTTCTTAGGTTATTCTTAGACATTTTACCTTGGTTGTTACTCTTGGAAAATTTTAGAAATCTTAATGCCTCCATCTGGTCTCTTAATCAGACCCTGGAGAATCCTAAACCACTGATCTGATTTGAACAAATGAGGTGAAAAGAATAGGGGGAAGCACTGTGAGCAGAAGAGACTGTGGAACCTCCAGAGTGGCGCCCTGCATTGGCTCAGATGTTCTCTGGAAAAAGTTTTCTCTATGAGACTTCATAGTTCCCAGCTTGATTTTCAGTTTTCTCAGGATTTCACATTAGATTTTAAAAAGTCTGTGGCACGTTCTTACCCAGAAAAAGAGCACTTGCACAAAGGGTTATATGTATAAACTTTCCCCAGGTGGTAAATGGAAAACTCTCTTCTTCCTAATTAAAAAAACAAGTTAAGTCAATCAAGGGATTACACCAATGAAATGACTTTTCTCCTAATTGGTCAATAAATCCTAAACATAATTTAAAAAAAATAATTTTCAGACATAGCCTCATTATTTGTAATTGCATTGGTTTTTTCCTTTTTTTTGTTCTTTTCTTTTCCGTTAACGATGTCAAACAAACAACAAAATACGTACAGTGTTCATTTTAATACTATTTTTTGAAAATGCATATGTGAACAGTAAACTATTTCCCTGCCATGGTCTGAGCTTGGGGGTCTGGGTACCTGACGAGGCCTGAGCTTGCCTTAGATTTCAGAAGTGACGGTAGTGACAGCATAGAGTCCGTGCAGGACAGAATGTTTCACAGGTGTCGGCAGCTAACTGGTCTCCACTGTGTGTTTCTTGGTTGAGCTTTATGTGTTAATTAGCTACAACTATGAAGTTTTAGAGTTTACATTTTAGAGTTTATATTTCGAATATTTTTAAGAGATGAAATCAGTAAGAATCAAGGTTTACCTGGATTATAAAAACAGATATAGTATAATAATAGCTGTCCCTAAGTACATGGCCCTTCCTCTGTGCCAGGAAGTCTTCCAAGTAGATTCTGTACATTACTTCGACCCGTCATTGCCACAGTCATGAAGAAGCAACCCTCTTATTCTTATTTTATAGGAAACTATGGCACAGAGAAGTTAAGTTGTCCAAGATCACTCAGGAAGCAAGCTGCTGTGTTCAAATATGAAATTAGGCAACTTCATTCCCAAGCTCTCACTACCACAACGCTGGCCTCTCTAAACAATGGAGCATACTTTCGCAAGTAAAGTAAAATGCTTCAATTAAAAAACTAAACAAAAAAATATTAGGCAATTTTTTAAAAAAGGAAGTACGATAAAGTGAAATGAGTTTTCATCTTCAATTTTTCAACAAGCATGTTCTAATGAAAATTTAAACTTATTAGCTGGCAATTTTAAATTTAAAATTGGCAGTTTAAATGACCAAAAAACTTTTCTTCAGTATTTTTTGTATGCTGCCAATATGATACGTTTTTGTTTTTCAGGACTCAAAAGCATTATGAACATCTAATTTTGTCTAAGTTTCAGCTTTCAACTCTGAATGTACAGTCTTTTACCAACATATGCTTTGACCCCCATCTTCAGTTGTAAACAATGGGAAATATTCATAATGGGGATTATTAGAAGCTTATTACATTGTAAAAGACAAATGTCACTTTCTATTTTTAGCTGAACCTCATTTTTTTCCCTTTATAAAAAGAGGAGTTTTACCTGCTCCCTCCAGAACTTTTCAGTGCCAACATTCTGTAGATCTGTGATTCAATTTATTAAATCTATAGTTGGAGACATTTTCAGATGCTCCTAGTAAAAGCATTTTCTTTTCAAGAGTTATTCATGTTCACAACATACTGTCCTGCTGCTGCTGACTGCAAGTACCAACAGCTCTAAATTATCTCAGCTGATGGAAAGAAGCAATAATACAGATGACTCAAAAAATCATCTATTCATAGTTCTGGAACGTTGATACAAAGATATATATTATTATTTTTTAATTTTGCAGCAGGAGTGGCAGCAATAAATTTACATTTCCAATTATATAAAATGCCTAGCTCAAACACTGCTCAAACACTGATGGCATCTCAACAAATGTTTCCCTGCTTCTCCTAACCTTTCTCTGACTTTAGGATGAGAGTCATGCTGCTTTGTGCACATCCCAACCGGAAGTGGGAGCAGTGACCGGGACTTAGTTAAAGACAAAGGGGCACCTAGTCTACGATGAAAAGGAGGCGGCAATAATGAAGGCACATGTGAAAAAATGGGAGTCAACTATAAAAACCAATGTGTCTTTCCTCCTACATCTATGTCATAGCAGCTAATTTATATTTTGCATTTATTTATTGGTGTTATGAAAGGATAAAAGTCAATGCCTCTTTTCTTATACACTTATACAAGACTTTTTCTTTTCCCCCTTTTTACTGTTACTATGAATGAAGGACCACATTTCTCTTCTGTGTACACCATTCCAGTCAGTGCTCCTTCAACTTGGCTGCACATTAGAATAACCAGAGGAGCTTTAAAAACTTCCCTATGCCAGAATGCACCAAAGGCCACTAAGTACCATCCGAGTTAGCAGTGATGGAATCCAGGCACCAACATTTTTTAAGGTACCCTGGTGATTCCAACATGCAGCCAAGTCTGACAAGCCCAGAAGTAAACAGACTAAAGTGCATCTAAACAGCGCCCGCTTTTCCTGGGTAATCTCATCTGTCTCCACGTGGGGACACCGCGCCTCCTATTCTGGCTGGACTTGTTCTTCCTGTTCAAACGTGTCCCATTTTTACTCAAGTTCTGCCTGGCGCCGCTTCCAGAACTCCAGAAGTAAGGTGACTAACAGAGAGAGAGAACAGCAGAATGTGGATCTTCAGTGATGACTGATGCTTCAGAAACCAGTACTTAATATTTATTACCGTTAACACTTTGGTAAACGGTTAATAAAATCACATTTATTTATAGGCGATACTAAAGAGAAACATGAGTTAATGCCTTTTTTTAAGAAAAAAGAAAATGTAGATTATTTATTGAACTTTTGGAAACAGACTAGCTCTCTAGCTCAAGAAAAAGTTATTAACGTGATGGTCAGACGCAGGTGACTGTGTCTGATGCTAAAGTACCTGCTACCAGCACATTATGCCCACTAAAAACACAAATATCAGGGGGATGGGTATAGCTCAGTGGTAGAGCACGTGCTAAGCATGTACAAGGTCCTGGGTTCAACCCCAGTACCTCCATTAAAAAAGAAAATTAAAAAAAAGTAAAATTAACTGTCACAATTTAAAAGCAGTGCACGGTCCACCCTCCAAGCCTTCTCCTCACATCCCTGTCTCTTCTGTCCAAAGGACCTGAGGGTGGGGAAGGGGATAACAATGCTTTAGTAACCCTTGCATTTCTATTTTCCACCACCCCAGTCACACAAAATTAAAATAATATTCTTAAATATGGAAAACTGCCATTTTCCTCAATCTTCGGTAAAGTAATTTTTAGAAATCGTCAATCTGTTTTAAGACTCGTAACTTCAAATAGTAGACAAAAACAACATGAAATGTTTATTGAAAAATGTGGCTTCAGGGTAAATCCCCTAAGCCCTTCTTCCAACCAGACTGTTACCCCTAGGCCCTAACTCTAGAGAAATTCCAGAATAACCACTGTTCCCTCCACCATTATACCTGAGTCTCTACCATGCTCTGAGAATAAAGAGAAAAAAGACACAGTCCCTGCTTCCGGGAGCTCCTAGGTGCACAGGACTCATCATGAAATGATGGCTGAGGAGGCGTGTTAAGACGTCTTGGATAACAGTCAGCAGTGGGTGCTCGGGGCAGAGAGCCGGAACTGTAGCCAACGCTCTCCCAGAGGAGGGAACCACTGTGGTGAGTTCTGAGATGCCCTAGAAGTGATCAGGTGAAGTTATAATGTTAAGGCCATTTCTCCCTGGGGAGCTGCACATGCAAAGGAGGGAGGCCAAAGAGAGCCAGGTCACTTCCAGGAACTGCAAATAGTCTAGAAGTGAGCACAGGGTGTGGGAGGCAGGTGAGGCAACCAGGTGGAGAGATCACAGGTGCACATCACACAGGACTCTGTGTGCCTCCAAGGTAAAGGAGACATGCAAAGTGATCTAGAAAGAAAAAAGATAGAGGCAGGGAGACCTATTGGCAGGTTCATGTGAAGGCCTGCTGAGGCCCCGCTAGGAGGAGAGAGAAGAAAACATTTCAGCAGGTGGACGGATTGGCCACAGATGTGATGGAAGGGCAGGAAGAGGTCAAAGATGCCGGCCAGCTTTCTGGCTTTGGCAGTGTCCTAAATTATAGTGCCATTTCCTAAAACAAGAAGGGCAGGAAGAGGAGCAAGTCGTGAGAGGAGACAACTGATTCAGTTCTGGCTGGGTGCCTGTGGGCTCCAGGAGAGATGTCCAATAGGCAAATAAAAGTCTAGAAATCGGGAGAAAGTTCTAGGCTGAGCCAAGTAGTTTTCCTGCTTCAAGAGGCTAATGGTTGTGAGTGGACAAGCTCACGAGAAGAGATGTAGAGGGGTAGCTCTCACCGTCCTGCACATGGGAAGCATCTGGGAGCCTTTAAAACATAGTGCGCCCCAGCCTGGTGTGGGGCCTTTGTACTGTTTATTGTTTTTTAAATACTTTCCTTTTTTGGGGGGGTAGTTAGATTTATTTATTTTAATGGAGGTACTTGGAATTGAACCCAGGACCTCTTGCATGCTAAGCAAGTGCTCAGCCACTGAGCCATACCCTCCCCACCATTTTTTTGTTTTTACACATTAGCTCTACTGAGCAGTCAGGGTTGAGAATCAACCTGTAGAGAGCAGAGAGCCTTGGGGTAGAGATCAAGGAGAAGCTTCCCAGAGCCCTGCAGACCCCAGCAAGGGCAGCCGGAGATGCAGGGAGCCTCGGATGGGCTGTGAGGAACGTGAACTCAACACTCCCCAATGACAAACATGTTTCAAGCACCCACTTCCCAGCAGTGTTTCTTCTGAGTTTACTAATTTTCCAGTAATACTGGGTGAGAATAGAAATAATCTGGACAAAGGGATCAAATTCAAATGCTCGTTCTGACCATTCTTAGCTGCGTGATTACTGATTAAAAGGTTACCGGTCTGCCACGTGTAAACTGGGGGACCTAGAACCGTGCTCGTGGGCTGCTGTGAGCGTAATGAAATGACAACTATAAAGGCACTCCTGACTCTCAGAGGTAATTGCTACTATTGTCCCCATTTGGGACACCAAGAAACAGAGTCACAGAAAGCTTCAAACATTTGCCCAAGATGAAGGTTAGTGTCTGGAATCAAGCCAATGACTTCGTGGATCCAGAGCCCAGGATCTTCTTACGAATAACACGGCACTGCCCAGGCTCCCTGCTCCAAAATCCGCCTCCCTTTGGCTCAGTTCCATGGGCCCTGCGCTGCACAGATGTCGTCACTGCCTGCCTGCCCGCCCGGTGTCTGACCCCGGCACTGCTCCCTCCATCTCACACACCGCTTCCTTGGGCACACCAACCCTCACGAGGCCATTGCTGTGGGTACTCGGATGTTTACACGGAAACGCAGGTGGCAGCCCAGGTTTTTGCTATAGATGCTGCTGTCAGTGGAGGCAAAGAGCTCACAGTTGGTGGCGGAGGCAACTTCTGGTATCCTCCTTGGCTGGAGAGCTGGATGGAATCCAGTTTCCCTCTGCAACTTAGACATCCAGCATGAGAGTTATGTAAGGCCATCTGGCCTCTCAACATAGAAATGATGCCCCCTCAGTCGTACTTAATATTGTAATCTCCTGGCTCCACCAGGGAGCAGAGGCCATGGCCTGTTGTCCAACAAGTTTTGTTTCCTTACACGACAGCTACAATGGGGTGAGTAAACACCGGACCAGAAAATCTACAAAGCCCTCGTGTACTATTTCCTGACACTTGCAGGTCACCCAAATACCCCAGATCCTCCAAGTAAACAACTAGTAAGAGGAACTGAGCTGGCTCGTCTGTCAGATCCCTGATGGCAGGACGGATTTGTCCTCTCCTGCTCTCGGGATCATCCGTTCTCCTTCTGTGTGCCCTTCCCCGATTGAAGGAGACTGTTCTTTGTTTATGGGCTATGGAGTATTTGTGGCTGTCTGACGAGAACCTTCGAAACTAGAGCTCTTGGTGAGAATGGAAGCATGGCACCCACGTCTCATGAGCTCAGCTACCGAACAGCCTCATCTAGCCAAGACTGTGGCCAACACCAGGGGTCCACGCTGTTGAGTGTTGGGTCTGGAGAGCAATGCCTCCACCACTGAGAAGCTGCCCCACCACTTGTGCCCTTGTCCCCATCCAGGGGGAGGTGACGCATCCATGGGGTGAAAGCCTTGAGGGCACTAGGTGACTGTGGACCAAGCTGTGACTGGCTGGTCCTGCCCCCCAAGTGACCCATGTTACCCTCACATGCAGAAAATCCCCAAAGAGACCCCTGCTTGAGGGAATGGGTCACCTATAAGCCAACTGTCCTCGGGCCACCTAAGAAGCAACACAGTATACACAGTGAGCCACCCACTCACTACAGTATCCAAGGCTCACAGTTCCCTCATGTGACACCATGTACCCCCAGCAAAAAGAAGACCGTTACTTTGTAATTGACTTGAGAATTCTACTGAAAACACTGCCTTCCACCTTCCACTTATGAAGTTCTTTCCACTGTGTCCCCTGCTCTGCAATTGTGCAATCAGTCCAGAGCTCCCTCATGAGAAAGGAAGGAAGGGGCCGGGCAAATCCAATAAAGGAATGGCACAGCCTTTAGCACCAAGATGGTGGAAAAGTCAACTCCCAGTAGATCTTGAGCTTCAATACACACTCACCGAAATACAGCAGGATGTTAAATGGCACTCCCACAGGTCCCAGGACAGGTTCAAGGCTGACCATAAAATGTCAAAGGGTGAGTGGTGGCCCAATTTCTGGGAATCCCAACACCTTTCCCAAAGCAGTTGGAATATTCCTCCCACTTATTAGCATATGAAGATACGGAGTGCATAAAATCTAACAATCCCACACCTCGTGGTTGCTCTCTCTGCTGAGATAGACAGCCCACACACTGTCTGTGGAGTGTGTATCTACTTTTACTTTAAACTGGAGCACCCAACCCCCATGCCTCATGGCCTTTCTGTTGCCTTCTGAAACAGCCCACTCTGTCTATGGTGTATATATCTCTCTGAATAAATCTACTTTTACTGAACTGTGGCTCTCGAATTCGTTGCTGGGCAAACCAAGGACCCACACTTGGTGAGGTGCATCCCAGGGACCCAAATACGACCTGGGATATGGCCATCCTCTCCCCCACATTTTCCTGTATCATACATTCCTTCCCAAAGGATCTCACCTTGTGCACTCCAAAATAGACAGCACTCATGTGTCCTGACCAGGATCTGCTCCTGTGTGTATCATTTCTTATTTCCACTAGAACATCAACTTCAGGAGGACAAGGATTTGGTTCTGTTCACAAAGGAAGCACCAGCACATCACAGGTGCTGGAGAAGTATTAGCTGAATGAATGAGCTGTGGGAAGTCCTGGGATTTCCACCTGGAACTCCTAGCCTCTTGGGTCCAAGCTGACTACAGGTGCTCCCTGCTACTCGTGGCTGACCTCTTGCCACCACTCTCTGCTCTGCCATCACCTGAGCTGGGATGAGCTGAGATGGGCACACACCCCGGAGAGCATGGCGCATGGTTCATGCCGTTACAACACACTCGCCCCTTGACTGTTAGATGTTACTTAGGGTGGACAAACTGAAGGCAGCACCATGTGCACCGCCCTACCCCACAACTCACTTGAAGCACCAGGACTGCACACAGGGGAAACGCTGGCCCTTTGCAACCTAAGGAGAGGGACTATGGGTGAGAAGAGGGTCTCTGTCAACTAACAGTCTCTTTACAAGCCCAGTCTTAGGAAAGCTCTTTAAAGATACTTTTTGTATCTTCCTTGTGTTTCTGTAATCCCTCTAGATTTTGTCATTTTAATCTACACATCAGAAATACAGATATTCTTGAAATCTCTATTGATTTTCAATGAAGAAAATCCTCAATTTCCTACACTGCTAAGAAAATTACTGCACTTTATTTAAAAAAAGCAGCTTCCTTTCATGACTTCCTATCTTCAAACACCTAATTTCACAAGAATCAGTGAAGCAGGACATGAAAATCATGCTATGCTTTATCACCTACAGGTGGGCAGGGATGAAATGAATGAGTACTGATCTCATGAGACGGGTGAGGGTGAGGAAGGACCAAGGATGAGAAACCAACATTTTCTAACCCATTTCTCTTTTTCAGAGTCCCAGACAAAACAGTGTGATTGTATCAACTAAAACAAGAATATCTGCACCCTTCTAAATGCACGCTACAACTTTACTACTACACACGGCACTCTGTCACTGACCTAAAGGCTGATGACAGCCAAGAAATTTGCAGGGATCTTATTCTGTGCTCATCCCTTTTTGTCTTTGGAACCTCAGGATATTTGCCTCCTCTCCCTGAGTGTCATTTTCCTCATCCTTCAAATGGGAGTGTAACAGTCATTCATTTGCTCAGGGTCTATTCGACAACTGGAGACGGCTTATGAAAACAACAACAACAAAAAAAGCAAAACAGAAATTCTGATCTGTGCTGTCTTCCTCCTCCTCCCTGAACATGAATGGCATCTTTCACTGAATCCCGAACTTAAGGAGTAGTTCTGATGAGGAAGTCACAGGACTGCCGTGTAACTGAGAAATGACCTGGTGTAAAAGAATGAATTGCCAGCAAATCCTCAAAACCCATAAGGGTGGAAACCCTGGGAGCTACAGGCATGGGTGGGAGTTCCTTAGTACCCCATTTCACAAATGGGGAGAATTTTGCAGGGTCCATGAAAGACACAGATAGCCCAGTAAAACCACACCATGTTTTGGAGTACACCAGGGCCACGTCGATGCTGACCTGTACTTCTTCGTGTCCCAGAGCAAGAGCCCTGGGCAGGGGTGACTGTGCTTGAGGCTGGACAAGAACTTTCTGTTCTGTCTCTTTTGCTCTCTCTCTTCCTGCAATAAAACAACTGGTAGGACTCTGGTGGGGAGCAATATACCCACATTCTCTGGCAAGCCACACACCAGGCAGCTCTAGCTGATCTGAGAGAGGACTCTTCAATGAACATATATACATCAAAGTCAGGCAGAAGGCTGCCTGTGACCTTGGGAATCCAAACCAGCTTGTCCTCTTAATCAGGATATTAGACATCTAAAGAAAGTGTGCACCAGATGAAGATGATGCATTAGACAGCGTTGGTGGTTATGGCCAGCAGTATCTAAGGACAAGTCATGCTCTGGCAAATGGGAGCATTTTGGTTGCTTTAAGAGTTTGCTACTGAAGGGCTGGGACATTTCATTGGGCCTTGAATCTCCAGACCTCTTTACTCACAAAGGCAGAAAAGTTAGGTGAGCCAGCTCAGCCTTTATTCCAACTTCCTAACCAAAATGCTATGAGGTTGAAAATATATTTCTCAGACTCTTCTGCAACAAGGGTTCCAGATGTGGCTTTAAAAATGCCCATCAGAGATTGAGATTTACAAATATTAACTACTATATATAAAAATAGCTAAAAAAACTAAATTTCTTCTGTATAGCACAGGGAACTATATTTAATATCTTGTAATAACTTTTAATGAAAAATAATATGAAAAGGAATTCATACATATATATGTGTATATGAATGACTGGAACATTGTGCTGTACATCAGAAATTGACACATTGTAACTGACTATACTTCAAATAAAAAAAAAATATATATATATATAATGCCCATCAGCAGCTTCTGAGTGTCACTTAAAGCAGAAACCCAGATGATTGGAGGCAAAGGTGGGTGGAGGAGCTACGTTATTTTGCTGGGGTGGATGCAGCGGGCCTGGCAGAGATCTAGAAGGAATGCTCACAACAGCCACTTACTGATCTGCAAGTGAGTTTTGGTAATAGCTTCCTGAAATCCTCCCCACCCCTCCTGATGAGCCAGGTGTCTGGCGTTTCTCTGGAAATCACTAGGCACAGCCTGGGACTCAAAGGTAAAAATTAAAAACTGCAGTAAGGTAGCGAAGAGGCTGGCAGGACGTGTTGGACAAAAGTAGGTCAGAATCAACAAAGAATGGGGAGGGGATACAACGTGGGCTGAGGACCCTGACTACAGTTGTGGATTGTCTGTGTTAAGGACTCTGAGTCAGTATGAGTAGATGGATTGGTGTGGACTAAAATGGTGGCCATTGTTCAGATAAATATGTGATTTGGACTTTATTAATTAGAGGAGGGATTTTTTTCCCCCTTCAACATTGATCATTCCTAGGGAGCAGAAAAATACTCTGCCACACAACATTTAAGTGCAAAAGAGATGCTACGGGATGGTGGTGGTGTGAAAAATTTTAGTCCCGCAGTTCCAAGGTTTCCTTAATGAGGTTCACAGCAGTTGGTACTTAAAATAAAATAAGGTACTTATAATAAAGACATCATCATATGTACATATCCTTAAAGATACACATATGGTGCTATAAGTGGGCCTGAAATGTGTTCTACATTCTAAAATCCGATGAAATAAAATCAGTAGCTCAATATGCCTCTCAGCTCTATAAACATGATGTAGCTAATGATCACAGAAAACAAGATCAGCTAGTAAATTTGAAATTTGTCTTTTCCAGTGTCAAAGATAATATTTTTTGCTTTACTTAAAAAGCATTTTTTTAATTAGGACTGTCAGTGTCCATTGGTATATGGGGTTCAGTAGATATGTTCAGATGTTCTAGACAGTGAATCAGAGCAAAGACTGAGGTTTAGACAGTAGTTAAATGCCTCACCCGTGTAATCAGCATCCACATATTGCTATACTGAAAATCCTTAAAACTGAGAACTTCATTAAAACAACTAAAAGAAAGGGAAAAAAATAGCCACAGTCTAGTGGAAGATTTGTAACGTGTAAAAATGACAAAGGGCTATTCATGAGCATATTCTTAAAAACCCCTACACTTTAATAAGTAAAACAACAAACGGACAACAGGTTGCACACTTCTCCCTGTAGGAGAAGCCATGCAGATGGACTCTTATTTGAATGGGGCTGGAGCTGTAGAATTAGTTACTCTTGCAAGTAACTCAGTTAAAAACAAATGCAAATGGGATACACTTCTACAATATCTGAGTAAAAATCTTGGAAAACTTACTCCTCTGTTAAGCAATGACAATGGCAAAATTTGTTAAAATTAACCTCTGCAGAACTCTGGAAATTTAACCAAGGCTTCCAGCAATAAGGGGAATGTTTATTTGAGAAAAAATAACAGCTAAATCTCCATAAAGATAGTCAGTTTTGTCATATCGTAACTTGATCTACCCCCATCCCCGTATCCTCACCTAAATGGTGGCCTTTAAAAGCAACAGTCTCACAATCAAGGAAGGGGCAGAAGTGATTTGAAGTTACCCAAAAAATCCGCCCCCAGAGAGCTGTCACTAATTCACCTATCTCAAACTCATGCTGTGCAAACAGCCTGTCCCCAGAGTGTTTGTGGAAAACAATCAGCAGTGAGTAACTTTACAACTGCATGAGGCAGTGGTACCAGTACAGGCTAATTAGATGCTGACTAGGAAACTTAGAAGGCAAAATTGTGTATTGAGACTTTCTGGGGGTGGAGGTAGGGTTAAATAGCTCCAAAAAATTCTGAGAATTGTAGAAGTCCATACACATGTGTGGCATATGGCAAGGAAAGATCTGAGAAAATCTTAAGCCTTCAACTCTGGCTGAACTTGAGGTTCTGCATAAGCAAGAACTAAAGGCTACAGAATAGCTGCAGACTGCCTGCCGGTGCTGAGGGCATCCCTCAGCACGCAGGCACACAGCCACCTGGCAACAGCTCAAACGATTGGCTCCAGGCATTGAAAGAATTCACTGTCCAATCATTATTACAGTGATGACAACTAGGCTTTCTGCACACATACAGATCTCATGGCCATGCATGATAAAGAATACAGACTTTACAGAATTTGTTCAGGAAAGTAACTAAATAAATATCTGCAGCAGCAATGACAATGGAAACAATGATAAACCCTGGAGATGAGGAAAATCTGGCTTTCAGATCTGCCATATTGTAATATTTTAAATGTCCAGTTTTCAACAGAAAATTACAAGATGTACAAAGAAACAGAAAAGTTTGGCCATAACACAGGGGAGAAAGTAGTCAATAGAAACTCCCTGAGGAAACCCAGACACTGGACTTACTAGACAAAGACATAAATAAGGAATTACACATATGATCAAAGAGCTAACCGAAACCATGCCTAAAGAATTTAAGTATGTGAACATCTCATTGTACAGAGAATATCAATAGATAAAATTTACATTAAAAACCAACTGGACATTCTAGAGATACAAATATATTGACTAAAATGAAAAATTCAATAAGAGATTTCTCTGTAGATATGAACTTGTTGAAGAAAAAGTCAGTTAATTTAAAACTACTGAGATTATCCAGTCTGTGGAACAGAAAGAAAAAGGAATGAAAAAAATGAACACTGTGTCAGAGATAGGTTGGACACCATCAACAATACCAATACACATATAATGTGAGCGCCAGAAGGAAGGAGAGAAAAAAAGGGGTAGAAAAAGTATATAAAGAAATAATGGCTGAAAACTTCCCAAATTTGATGAAAACATTAATTTGTACATCCCAGCAGCTCAACAAACTCCACGTGGTATGAACGTAGAGACATCGAAAATAGGCACATCAGACTAAGTGTGTCAAAAGAGAAGAACAAAGAATCTTGACAGCAGAAAGAGAAAAGAGGCTCAACATATTCAAAGGCTCCTCAGTAAGACAGTTGATTTCTCATCAAAAACTATGGAGACCAGAAGGCAGTGGGATGGTATCGTCAAAGTGATAAAAGGAAAATACTGTCACCAAGTATTTTATAGCCAACAAAATGATTCTTCAAAAAAAAAAAAGAAGAAATTAACACACTCCTACAAATTCTGAATCAATTGCTAGCAGGCCTGCCCTACAAGAAATACTAAGGATAGTCCAGCAGGTGTAAATGAAAAGACACTCACCTGAAAAATAAAGAGCACTACTACATGAGTAAGAAAATAAAACAGTATAAATACAGTATTACATGTACGTGTTTTCTTCTATTTGATGTAAAAGACAACTACATAAAACAATACTTATGAAACAGTGTAGATGCACTTATAAATGCATAAAGGTGTAACTTGTATGACAGTGACAGCATGAGGAGGGGGAGGGAAAAGATTGATATCAAAGCAAAGTTTTTGTGTACTATTGAAATTAAGTTGGCATTCATGTGAACTAGATTGCTTTAAAACAATGTTAATAATAATCTCCAGGGCAATGGAGGAGAAGGAGGAGGAGGAAGAGGATGAGGAGGAGGAGAAGAAAAAGATAAAATAAACAACAAATTAAAATGGCACACTTGAAAATGCCTACTTTGTACAAAAAAGTGTAGTAATAGAGCATTGGGGAAATAAAAAGTCATATAGAAAGCAGATAGCAGATGTAACTTCAACCTGATAAGAAATTACATTAATGTAAATGAATTAAATATTCTAATCAAAATAGTAAAGGCAGAAATAAATGGAATAGAGAATAGATGAATAACAGAGAATAATCAACAAAAAGAAAAGTTGGTTCTTTGAAAAGATCAAGAAAATTGACAAATTTTTAGCTAGTACTGAAGAAAAAAAGGGAGAAGTTTCAAATTACTAAGATGAGAAATGAAAGGAAGGATGTCACTACTGCCCTAACAAAAATAACAAGGAATATAAGGGAATACCATGAATACTTGTATAGCCAATAAATGAGATAATCTAGATGAAATGGATAAATTCCTAGAAGGATATGTGACTAAATCTAATTCAAGGAGAGATAGAAAACTCAAATAATCCTACAATAAGTAGTGACTGAAACAGTAATCCAAAACATTCCCACAAGGAAATGCTAGGCCAGTATGGCTTTGCTGGTGAATTCCATCAACTACTTAAAGAAAAAACAAAAACAAAAAACAAACAAACAAAAAATGCTTCACAAACTCGTCTAAAAATAAAGAGGTGGGCACACTTCCCAATTCATTCAATGACACGAGTATCACACTGATACCAAAACCAGACAAAGGCATCACAAGAAAACTAAAGACTATCTCTTATGGATATAAATGCAAAAGTCCTCAACAGAATAAAAGCAAATCCAATCCATTAACATATAAAATAGACCACAATTCAGTGGGATGTATCCAGGTATGCAAAGGCACTTCAACATACAAGTCAATTCATGTAATATGCAATATTAATAGAATAATAGATAAAAACTAGGAATAGAAGAGAACTTCCTCAACTTGACAGAGAACATCTATGAAAAACCTGGAGCAAAGATCATACATAATGGTGAAAGACTGAATTATTTCCTCCCAAAATCAACATTGTACTAGAGGTTCTAGTCAAAGCAAACAGACAAAGAAAATAAAGCCTCTAGATTAGAAAGAAAGAAATAAAACTATTTCAATTCCAGATGACATGATATTATACATTGAAATCACAAGGAATCCACAAAGAAAAAAGAGAGAGAGAGAGAGAAAAAAAAAACTATTAGAATTAACAACATAGTTTGACCAAAATTGTAAGACACAAATCGATATATAAAAAAGTAATTATATTTCTATACAACAGCAGTGAATAATCTAAAAATAAAATGTAGGAAACATTTTCATTTACAATAGCATCAAAAAGAATAAAATACTTAGGAATATTAAGAAAAATATGTGGAATACTGAGGAAAATGTCTGAAACTTGTATATTGAAAACTAAAATACTACTGATAGAAGTTAAAAATGACCTAAAATAAATGGAAAGCTCTTCTGTGTTCATGGATCAGAAGCCTTATCATTGTTAGGATGGCATTTGTCCTCAAAATGACCTATAGATTCAATGCAAATCTGGCTTTTTGTGAGAAATGAGCAAACTGTTCCTAAAACTATGGAAATGCAAGATACCCAGAATAGTCAAAACAATCTTGAAAAAGAACAAAGTTTTGAAGTTTCCAAATTCAAAACTCAGTAACAAAATGGTAATCCATACAGTGTGGTACTTGCATAAAGGACACACAAATAGATTGAGAGAAAAGAACTGAGAGTCCATAAACAAACTCTTACATGTAGCCAGTTAATTTTTCGTAAAGGTTCCATGACAATCCAACGGGAAAAAGTAATTTTTACAAAAATGATGCTGGGACACCTGAACATACACCTGGAAAGAAAGAAAACTGAACTTTTATCTTAACACCATTTATGAAAATTAACTCAAAATAAATCACAGACCTGAAATTATAAAACTTTTAGAAAATGAACAATGAGAAAATCTTCAGGATTTTGAAGTACAAATACTTCTAAGATATGACAGCAAAAGCACAAACAACAAAAGAAAATATATCAAGTGAACTGGACTTCAGTAAAATTAAACACTTCTGTGCTTCAAAGGACTTCATCAACAAAGTAAGAAGACAATCCACAGAATGGGTGAAAATATTTCCAATATTTTCCCTGATAAGGGACTTTTTATCCAGAATAGACAAAGGAGACTTAAAACATGAAAATACAAAGACAAATACAATTAAAATGGGCAAAGAATTTGAATAGATGTTTCTCCAAAGAAGACATACGAATGGGAAATAAGCACATAAAAAGATGTTCAACATCAGTAGGCATTAGGGAAACAGAAATCAAAAGCACAATGACATGCCACTTCATACCAAATAGGATGACAAATATATATGATATATGATATATAAATATGTATCTATAAACTCGGTAATAAAAACTGTTGATGAGGATGTGGAGAAACTGGACTCCTCATACATTACTACTGGAAATATAAAATGGTGCAGTCACTTTAAAAACTACTTTAGCAATTCCTCAAAATGTTAAAAGTAGAATACATCCCAGCAATTCCATTTTTTGATATATCCTGAGAAGAACTGAAAATATGTGTTCACACAAAAACTTGTCCATGAGCATTTACAGCAGAATTATTCATCATCAACTGATGGATGGATAAGCAAAGTGGTGTATTTATAACAATGGCATATTATTTGAACACAAAAAGGACTTTGGGTACTGATATATGCTACACCATGGATGAGCCTTGACAACGTCACACTAAATGAAAGACGACAATCAAAAAAGGCAGCATACTGTATGGTTCTACTTATATGAAATGCCCAGAACAGGCAAATCCGTAGAGACAGAAAGTAGAGTGGTGGCTGCTGGGGTCTAAGGGAAAGGAAGTTTAGGGAGTGACTTACTAAAGGGTACTGGTTCTTTTTGGGAGTGATGGCTACAAAACCCTGAAATGTACTTAAAATCCTAATGCACAATTTCAAAGGCTGCATTTTATGGTATGTGAATTATATCTCCATAAAGCTGTTACTTTTGAAGCTGAGCCCACATATGGAGCAACTAGCCCAGCACTGACTGCAGCATCTGGAGGGGGAGTGACCCACCCACCCACCACAAAGGAAAGGATCACCTGACCCAGTGTTGGAGGGGTGCAATCTTCTTGCCGAAAGACACTGTGAGCAGCACAGACAAGGGGGCAAACAGAGCAAGGTGAGTTTGTGAAACAGGGCGAAGACACAAAGGCCTCTCAATAAAACCATTAAGAGCACACAGTCTCTAGGAGAACACATCTTTGTTTTTAAAATCTTTTTATATCTGTTTTATTCCTATTACATTTTTAATCTTTATTTTTAAACAGTCCTATATGTTTACAATTCTCATTTCATTTATATTCTCTTGGTTTTGATCTGTTATTTATTAGTCACAGGTTTCAAATATTGTATTTTGAATTTTCTCTTCTTTTTATTAAGATTCTTAAAAGATATCTCAACTCAATTCCTATTCTGCTTCAACTTGCTCTTCTATTATTGATTATACACTCTTTTCAAACCTTCTTTTCCTCCATTCTTTTAAAATTCTCTCTCTCTCTCTTTTAAGTTTTATTCCCACATAGGCTTTAGATAGATAAATAAATAAACTCCTTTAAGGACCACAATAGATAACTGATACTCCAAAAGCCACAGGGCCAGAGAGATATGAACAGAATGAAGAAGCAGAGGAAGTCCTGCCAATTAAAATAGCAAAAGAAATCCCCTCAAAGAACGATCAATAAAATAGACATTGATGGCCTACTAGATCAAGATTTCAAAAAAGAAGTGATCAAATTACTGAAGGAACTAAAAGAGATAGTCTTTAGAGACATAAAATATATCAAAAACAAAATAGAAGCTATAAAGAAGAGCCAAGTAGAATTGGTAAATTCATTGGCTGAAATGAGATCTGACCTAAAGGCTGTACAAAGCAGGCTAGATAATGCAGCAGAACGAATAAGTGACCTAGAAGAGAGGACAACAGAAAGCACCCAATCAGAACAGCTGAGAGAAAAACAAATATAAAACAATGAAAACAATATAAGGAACCTATGGGATAATATAAAGCATGCCAATCTATGCATAATAGGGGTACCAGAAGGGGAAGAAAGAACAAAGGGGATGGAAAAGGTAATTAAAGAAATCATGACTGAAAACTTCCCAAACTTAAAGAAGGAATCAGACACCCAAGCACAGGAGGCTCAGAGGGTCCCAAACAGGAAGAGCCCAAAGAGAAACACGCCAAGATATATCATAAATCAAGATGGCCAGACTGAAGGATAAAGAAATGTTCCTAAAGGCAGCAAGAGAAAAACAAACAGTGAGTTACAAGAGAAGGCTCTCAGCTGATTTCTCTACAGAAACACTACAGGCCAGAAGGGAGTGGCAAGATATATTCAAAGTCCTGAATGAAAAAAAGATGCAGCCTAGGATACTTGCTCCAGCAAGGCTATCCTTTAGAATAGAAGGAGAGATAAAGAATTTCACAGAGAAGCAAATACTAAAAGAATTTAGCAACACTAAACCCATGCTAAAAGAAATATTGAAAGGTCTACTCTAAATAGAAAAGAAGCAGGATGCTACAGAAATGAGAATTCATGACTGTGAGAGTATTTTTCCTTTCTTCTTTTTTTTTTTTAAATCTTGTTCTCAGTAGGATGGGTTTGAGATTACATTAATATCTGTTTAGTACACACAGTTACAGTAATTGGTTAACAGACTTACAAAAAAGTGTAATTACAAGCCAAAAACTTACAAGTGAGTCACAAAAACTAAATACAATACAAAGGAAAATTACCATACCACAAAAGGAAGAAGAAAGGAACCAAGAAGAAATACCAAATCAACTGCAAAAATAAGTTGAAAATAGCAATAAACTCTCATCTATCATTAATTACTGTAAATGTTAATGGTCTAAATGCTCCAGTCAAAAGACAGAGTAGCAGACTGGATAATAAAGCAAGAACCTTCAATACACTGCATACAAGAGACACACTTTAGTGAGAAGGACACATATAGATTGAGAGTGAATGGACGGAAAAGGATATTCCATGCAAATGGAAATGCCATAAAAGCAGGTGTAGCAGTATTGATTTCAGACAAAATAGACTCTAAAACAAGGGCCATAAAGAAAGATAAATAAAGACATTTTATAATGATTAAAGGATCAATACAAGATGAAGATATTACAATCATTAATATATATGCACCCAACATGAGCACCTAAGTACATTAAACAACTACTAACAGAGATAAAGGGGGAAATTGATGGGAATACAATCATTGTCAGAAATTTTAACACCACATTAACATCACTAGACAGATCTTCCAGACAGAAAATAAATAAGGCAACAGAGAAATTAAATGATACAAGAGAATAATTGGATTCAGTGGATATTTTCAGAGCATTACAATCCCCCATAACAGAATAAACAATCTCTTAAAATGTGTGTGGAACATTTTCTAGGATTGATCATGTACTTAGTCACAAAAGAAGCCTCAACAATTTTAAGAAGATAGAAATTATCTCAAGAATCTTTACTGACCACAATGCCATGGACACTAGAAATCAACTTCAGAGAAACAAAGGAGAAAGAAAGGAAAGCATTGAGATTAAACAACATGCTATTAGAAAACCAATGGGTCGATGATGTAATCAAAGTTGAAATTAAAGAATACCTTGAGACAAATGAAAATGAAAACACAACCACACAAAACATATGGGACACAGCAAAAGCAGTGCTAAGAGGAAAGTTTAAGGTAATGCAGGCCTTCCTCAAAAAAGAAGAACAATACCAAATAAACAATCTAACCCACCAGCTGAAAGACAAGAAACAGAAGAGCAAAAACACACAAAAGTCAGCAGAAGGAAGGAAATAATAAAGATCATGGAGGAAATAAATAAAATAAAGATTAAAAAAATAGAGAAAATAATCAATCAAACCAAAAGCTAGTTTTTTGAAAGAATAAATAAAATCGAAAATCCTCTGGCCGTACTCACAAAGAAGAATAAAGAGAGAGCACAAATTTGCAAAATAAGAAAGGAAAATGGAGAAATTACAACAAATAACATAGAAATACAGAATATCATATGAGAATATCATGACAAACTACATGGAAAAAAATGGATAACCTAGTGGAGATGGACAAGTTTCTGGAAACATACAGTCAACTAAGACTGAATCAAGAAGAAACTATCCACTTGAACAAATGGATCACTAGGAATGAAATTGAATTAACAATAAAAAACCTCCCTACAAATAAAAGTCCAGGACTGGACAGCATCACCGGGGATTTCTACCACACATACAAAGAAGAACTCATACCAGTCCTTCTCAAACTCTTCCAGAAGATTGAAAAGAAGGAATATTCCCAAACTCATTCTATGAAGCCACTATTACCCTGATACCAAAACCAGGCAAAGACACCACCAAAAAAGAGAATTACAGACTAATATCACTGATGAACACAGATGAAAAAGTCCTTACCAAAATACTAGTAAATAAAATCCAACAGCACATAAAAAAGATAATACATCATGCTCAAGTGGGGTTCATCTCAGGGACACAAGGGTGGTTCAACATATGAAAATCAATCAATGTAATACTTCACATCAACAAGAGAAAGGACAAAAACCACATGATCATCTCAATAGATGCAGAAAACTTTTGATAAAATTCAACACCCATTTATGATAAAAATTCTCACCAAAGTGGGTATTGAGGGAACATATCTCAACATCATAAAAGCTATAGATGACAAACCTACAGCCAGCATAGCACTCAACGATGAAAACCTCAAAAGATTCCCACTAAAATCTGGGACAACTCAAGGATGCCCACTATCACCACTCCTATTCAACATAGTCTTGGAAGTCCTGGCCACAGCAATCAGGCAAGTAACAGAAGTAAAAGGGGTCTAAATTGGAAAAGAAGAGGTAAAAGTGTCACTATATGCAGATGACACGACAATATATATAGAAAACCATAAATGGCCCACACAAAAACTACTAGAGCTGATCGAAGAATTTAGCAAAGTAGCAGGTTACAAGATTAATGTTCAAAAATCAGTTGCATTTCTTTACACAAATGATGAGTCAAGAGAAAAAGAAAGTAAAGAAACAATCCCCTTTAAAATAGCACCCAAAGTAATAAAATATCTAGGAATAAATCTAACCACAGACGTGAGAGAATTATACACAGAAAACTATAAACCATTGGTGAAGGAAATTAAAGAAGACTTTAAAAAATGGAAAGGTATCCCAAGCTCTTGGATTGCAAGAATCAATATTGTTAAAATGGTCACACTGCCCAAGGCAATCTACAGATTTAATGCAATCCCTACCAAATTATCCTGGACATATTACATAGAACTAGAACAAATCACAATAAAATTTATATGGAACCATCAAAGACATAGAATTTCCAGGGAATAACTTAAGAAAAAAAGAAAGAGGCTGGAAAAATAACTGTCCCAGACTTGAGACAATTCTATAAAGTTACAGTCGTCAAGACAGCATGGTATTAGTACAAAAACAGACATACAGCCAAATGGAACAGAATAGAGAGCCCAGAAATGAGCCCAAATACTTTTGGTCAACTAATATTCAACAAAGGAGGCAAGAATATACAATGGAATAAAGATAGTCTCTTCAGCAAGATAAACATAAGACAAGATACAATAAACCTCCTAGGAGAAAATACAGGCAAAATATCTGACATACATCTCAGAAATCTTCCCCTAGGGCAGTCTACCCAAGCAATAGAAATAAAAGCAAGAATAAACAAATGGGACCTAATGAAACTTACAAGCTTCTGCACAGCAAAGGACACCTTAAGTAAAACAAAAAGACAACCTACAGAATGGGAGAACATTTTTGCAAATGAAACTAACAAAGGCTTGATCTCCAGAATATATAAGCAGCTCATATGACTTACTAAGAAACAACCAAATAACCCAATCCAAACATGGGCAGAAGACCAAAACAAGCAATTCTCCAAGGAAGATATACAAATGATCAATGGGCACATGAAAAAATGCTCAATATCACTAATTATCAGAGAAATGCAAATCCAAAGTACAATGAGGTATCACCTCAAACCAGTCAGAATGGCCATCATTCAAAAATCCACAAATGACATATGCTAGAGAGGCTGTGGACAAAGGGAAACCTCCGACACTTCTGGTGGGAATGCAGTTTGGTGCAGCCACTTTGGAAACAGTATTGAGTTTCCTCAAAAGACTAGGAATAGAATTGCCATATGAAACAGGAATCCCACTCCTGTGCATATATCCTGAAGGAACCCTACTTCAGGATGACAGCTGCACCCCAATATACATAGCAGCACTATTTACAATAGCCAAGACATGGAGATAGCCTAAATGTCCATCAACGGATGACTGGCTAAAGAAGTGGTATATTTATACAATGGAAAACCACTCGGCTATAAAAACTGACAATATAGGGCCATTTGCAGCAACGTGGATGCTCCTGGAGAATGTCATTCTAAGTTAAGTAAGCACCGTAACAAGGAATAAAGAGAAGTTACCTCTAAGTACAGTTATTTTGATTAAAATATACATACAGAAAGCAAGTCACCCCCACGACTGCTGCCAGGAGGAGCATCTGAATGTAATAGCCCAGCCCAAGCAAAGTAGATTCCGACCTTCTCTCCGTAGAATTTCCTGTAGAAAGACAGAAGGTAGTTTCAGAAGACACACATATTCACTCTGTAGCTTCATCCTCATGTTAATTTCTTTTTTCTTTGTTTTTAAGGTGGGGCATAAATAGGTTTATTTATTTGTTTTTTAAATGGAGGCATTGGGGATTGAACCCAGTACCTCATGCATGCTAGGCATTCACTCTACCACTGAGTTATACCCTCCTTCCATCATACTAATTTCTGATTCTAAATCAAGGGGGCTTTAAGTTTAAACCTCTGACTCAATTCACACTTAAAACATATGCGTTTTCACAGCAGCCCCCAAATTCTACCGTGAAATAAGAAGTATTTTAAGTATCATAGAAATACAGATCACTGGTTCACCTGCTGAAGAGAGATAAATGAGAACAGAGCAAAGGAGGGGACGAGGCCGACTCCGGAGCAGATGCAGGGGATCATCACCACTCACTGGACAGTCTGGCACATTCAACAAATCCCACCAAAGATCATTCTTAACAGGCTTGACACAAGTGGACTTCAACTACTGGCTCAGTCATCTGAGTCTGCCTTATCTCGGGAACTTCCCTGGAGCAAATGCATCGTAAACCACAGATAATAAGGAAATGGCTGATAATGATAACAACTGGGAGTGCAATGTCTCTCTGACAAAATATTTATAAAACTCATGTAGGAATGGGAGAGGGCAGGAGGGATGTGGCTGAGTAAGGAACTGCCCTGTATTCTTTGTATCTAGCTCGTCGGCTGTTCCTAGGTTTCAAAAACACTTCAATGTTACTCAGTTAAGCTGGAGTAGACGGAACAGGCCAGGGAGGCAAGATTAGAAGAAAGGAGGCAGGGCACGAAGCGGTGCCAGGCTGGTCCTGAAAGGGAGACAGACACAGACAGGCAGACACAGAGGGCTTAGGGATGAGGCGGAAAAATGAGGCGGCGGCTCAGGTGTGTTTGCTGCTGCTGCTACTTCCCTCAGCTGGAGCACTGCTGACGCGGCAGTGCTGGGTAAGACCTGTGACTTTCCTCAGCTCTGAGTTCTCTCGGAAGCTTCCGGCTCAGTCTGGAGCTGAGATGAGCTCCGAGGGCTTAGCCTAGGGGGGACTCAGCTCTGAGAACAGCCTGGAGTCCTGAGAAACTTCACGCAGGAACCCCTAGGGCTGGACCAGCGCTCACAGGGCTGCTGTGAGACCAGCTCCATCGTCAGAGACCTGGGCGTTGACCATTCCATGGGGAAAATGGCTGAGCCCGATGCCAAATCAGATAGGAGGGACAAAGTGTGTTCATTCTCATGTGACTGGTCTTTGTGGCCTGGCTCACAGATGGCAGGCTCAGGATGGTGTCTGGCAGAGAAAACCCTGGCAATGGGTTTGAGATGTCTTGGACTCTTTCTTGTTAAGCTTTTTGTAATACATTCTTATCAACTATCCATCCTGAAAATGCCACATTCAAAACTGAAAGAATGTTAGAAGTTTCTTGCTCCAACTGGCCAATGGTAAACACACCCTGCTACAGTTAGAGAGCTGGTCAGGCAGCCTCTGCCTGCATATTTACAATGACGGAGAGTTCATTACTTCCAAAGGTTACATGTCGGCAAGAATGTCAGAAAGAATTTTTGAACCTTAAACAGATGTCTGCCCCCTAGTCCTTGCTGAAAGGCTAGAAATAATGAGGATCCCTTCAAATGTAGTTTTGTCTGATTGTTATCTCTCTCTGTCAAAAACACCCCAATTCTTAACATCAATTTTTCAAAATTCAGCTTTGATTTCTTTTTATCAAACTTATACCATACATTCATTAAAGAGTCAAACAGTTCTCGAACACCGATTGTAAAAAGGAGCAGTTCCCAACAACCACCCCATTTCCTGGTCAGAAGCAACAATGTTCAGCTCCTACTGCTGACTCTTGGAATAAAAACTCCCTATTTCTGACTAATATCCTTGTAACACAGCCTACTGACTTTTTCAGCTTTATGTATCACCTATTTAACTTTCTATTTTGGAAAATGAATATTAAGCTCTCTTTCAAACCACATCTCCTCTACACACCCAAACCTTCATTCTTCCAAACTTTTGATACAAATACATTATAATTTTGATCAGCTCAGTATCCTTGCTTTACATTATTAGGACTCTGTACAGACTGTTCACAGCTGTAGCAAGTTGTCTGCTAGGCTTACTTTTTTATTCCCTACTTTGTTTTTCCTGGAGTTAATAATTGTCTTGGTGGTTCATAGCTTAGATTTCTCTGCGCTTAACAATTCAACCCCATACCTTCTCCTAATGAATAACTTTCTCAATACTTTCCAATTCATTGTCTACAAATTTCATCTCCTTGAATAAATCTCTTCAGATCTCCTTCAACCTGGATTAACGACATGCTAGTCTTGTCACAGAGCTCAAGGGGCCACTAGTGGGAAGCAACAAGGGAATACATGGACCAGGAGAAGGGAACAGATCAACATAATTTCCTTCACAAAACATACTTAAAATAGTGGGAAAATTGTTCTCTTTACAAACACAAACACACACACCAACCCCAAAATCCCATAAAGAATGATTAAATAGCCATCAAACCCATTGCCCTGCCATCAAATTCTGTATAACATAAAACAAAAATAACAGAAGGAATATATCATATAAATATGAATCTCAAGGGGGATGGGGTACACTCAGTGGCAGAGTGTGTGCTCAGCTAGCATAAGGTCCTAGATTCAATCTTCAGTACCTCTATTAGAAAAAAAACATTAGAAACAATAGAAAAATGTATCAACTTTAAATATTTACAAATATATAAACTTCCTCTTTTAAAACTGTTCTACAGGGTAATCCGGGTTAATGAGAAAGTGCCTCTTCATGACTGTGATCCTGCTGATAATTGTGGGAGGAAATTAGAGTATGACCACATGAAATAAAATCCCTTATGAAATAATGATCCCGGGTGACAATCATTATTGGCTGCTGTCATCACAAAAAAGAGAGTCAACTGGACATTATGTACCTTATGACAGGAGTACAAAACTTCATATAACAAATATTCTTGCACAAATTTGAACCTCGTTCAGATCAAGCTTTTAGGGGAGGATCGAATCACTTAGCTAAAGCCAATACATAGGATGGAGAAATAAGTCTAACCACAGGGGAGAATGAAATCAACCAAACAGGAAATAGAGAAATCCCTCAGCAATTTCAAGGAAAATGAGAAACAGGAAAATTATAGATTAGAACCCACTTGAGAGATATGCTAGCTGCAATGTGTGAACTTAGTCTGGATCCTGATTTCAACCCCAAAACTGCTTAAAAGTGTATTTTTGTGACAATCAGGGAATTATTTTGTAACCCTAAAAAAAATGAATATTCCAATTGTATTTGAAAGAGACCTTGTCATTTCACTAATGAAAGGTTAAGCTACATAGGATTGCCTTCAAAATGATCCCGAAGTGGGGGAGGGGAAGAGGTGGAGATGAAAGTTGCAACAACAGTGACTCTGAGTTGATAATTCTGGAGATGGGTGACTGATACAGACAGGCTGGCTGTGCTGTTCTCTCTACTTCTGTACGTGTTTGAATCTTTCCATAAAATGTGAAACAAACAAAAAGACTTCAGTGATTTAAAACCCTCACTTGGAAGGTTAAGAGGTTTGCCCAAGTAGGTGGGCATCTGAATGGGGCACTGAGATTAGGAAGATCAGGCACCTGGCTCCAGGCCGACCTGGGGCTACCTTGACCCTTCTCTTCTCCTCACCATCCACAGCCAGCCCATAACTGCATCCTGTCAGCTCCACTCCCCAAACGCATTCTCCCTGGCTCCCACCATCTCTCATCTGGCCCACTCCAAGAGCCTCCGACCAGGCCTCCCTGCTTCCTGGGTCCCTGAAATTCATTCTCCACATTATCTTTGCAAATTGTGAGAGAAAATTACCTTAGTGCTTAAACTATCATGACTGCTTCTCACTGCACGTAGAGTCTACACTACTTTCCGTGCTCCTGATGCCCTTCTAAACCTCGCGTCTCATCACTCTCACCAGCGTTGGCTCCAGTATCTCCTCAAACCTGCTGAGCACATTTGTGCCTCGGGGCAATGGACAAGCTGCCTCTATTCCTGGGGTGACTTATCCCAGATCCTCAAAGACCAGCCTCCTTATCACCATCTTAGCTCACATGTAACCTTCTCAAAGATAGCTTTCTTGACTCCATTTCCCCCAAGTCTCCCATCTCAACACTGTATTATTTCCTTCATTTCAATCTGAAATTGTTTCCTTATTAGCCCGATTATTTTTGTTTGCTCAGTTGTCCTTGGCCTCCCTCCTCCCAGCAGCCTTGCACAAACAGCATAAGCTCCCGGGGAGCAGCCGGCGCTGATGCTCTGAGAATACACATGCTGAGCGCGACATTACAGTCACGTGGTGTAGTGAAACGGTGTCGAACAGCAGATAGAGCTAAGCAGTGAGAATACTTCTCTTATTTTATAATTTAAGTGAAACCTAACATTTACTCCTGTTTAATGAAGAATTTGGTAGGTCTTTGTTCCCAGTTCCTGGACGGCAACCCCTAAAGCCTTGAAATTTCCCAAGATAGGAGTGTCTTTACTATTCATGGTGGACCCTTGGATGGCTTGTGTTCATTAGATAACTCAGGATGGGGACTGGCCAGCCAGAGACACCAACCATGTGATTAAAGGAGTGGGGCTTTGAGCTTTGTGACAAGTGAGTGACCATCAGGAGAGGTAGGGGCTCAAATGTTAGGGCTTTGACTTACAGTTAGTGTTTGGGGTAGCCATGTCAGTAGTGACCCAATAAATCATGTCTTTGTAATAAAGTCTCCAGTAAAAACTTGGGGCAACAAAGCTCAGAGCTCCTGTGAGCTTCCTGGTTGGTAACACTCTTGGAGGACTGTCACACTCAGAAGCCATGAGGGCAACCCTGAGCCCTTCCCACTGGAGTGCTCTCCACAACAGCTCACCTGATGAGATCTAAGGGCTGCTTCTTGTCTATGCTTCGAGGAGGAGCACATTCCATGTACAGAAGGCCCTGTTCGCTGGGGCAGCTGAGGTCCTCTGATGGAGGCTGAAGTTGCACTGGGAAGCAGAAGCAAACAGGTGAGCGTCACTGTCACCACGTGTTCACATGTTCTGCTAATAAAATGTGGTGCTAACACTTTGTGGTCATTTGTAAATAAGGGGCCCTCCTTTGCCAGAAGGGATGGAGGTACCATATAATTTTTCATAATTCTCACCGAGGATTAATACTAACCCCTTGAGGGTCATTTGCAAACGTGGCTGGAAAGGAACACTTGGATGTTACAGTCCTGGGACCACCGTGGGTACCTGGTGAGGGCCTTGCAGATGCTTAATGTCCTACAACCGGGCCAGTCTTCCACAGCAAAAAAACTACGCCACCCAAGTGCCCAAACTGCTTCAGTGGAGGCAGCAGCCCCCTCCTTGGACACCCAGAGGAACCTGGACTCTGGCTGTTTAGGGGCAGGGTCAATTCTAAAACCCAGGCTTTTTTGTCCCCACAATTCAGTAGTTATTCGGTGACAGCACATGGAATATAAACAATAAAGAAACTTGACATGATGTTATATATTTAGCTTACTCAAGAAACAAAATTTAAATCCAGTCATTCTCCTTCCCACCTGACCTACTTTCCTTTCTCCTGTACTAGAACCAGATTATTACCCACCCAGCCTTAGCATGGGTCCTGACTCCACTTACCTCCCTCCCAAACACCACATGAGATGATTCCTCAGCCTGGATGTGGAACCAGCAATTACAACAGGCTTTAGTGGAAAAGAAATGGTTGTGTGCAGATGCCAACTAAACACTGTAGAATCCTGGTGTCCCACATTAGTAATCATGACAGCTGTTTGCAAGTGTCCCCAAAGTTCATTTCAGACTCTCACTGCTAATTTTGCTGGGATATAAATATAAAACATGTGGACTGCTGGGCTGGACTGCTATGCTGAGTCTCTGATCCAGGAAGCTCAGTGTCTGCTCCCTGCAACCAGCTCCCTGTTCTGTTCATGCATGTGCATCAAGCAGCTGTTTAGTGTCCATTTTAGTATCTTAGACAGTGCATTTCAGTATGGTCTTCATCCACAAATACGTGTACCACACAGTAGTAATGATCAATCTCAGTCTTTGCTTTCTTTTGTCTTAAAGAGTCAGATAAATGGATAGCAAGGTAACAAAGTCATAGAGCGCTATAATATAGTATTTCCTTTATTTCAATGACAGGATTTATTTAAAGAGCTTAGATATAACATCTTTGCATTTATGGCATCATTTAGCGTCTGAAGCTCTTACATTTTACAAACTTCATTTCATGCGAGATGTTGTCAGTTAGAGAAGTGCTTCTGAATTTGAGGGGTTGCTGTCATCTCAGATGGAGTCCCTAAAAAATGTCAAAACTCTGCAGTATTGTCATCATGACAAGAACTCAGACAGATGAAATTTGGAAAGCCCTGTGATTTACTAGTGCACAGACAGAAAATGGTATTTCAGAGGGAAAAAGCCTGAATTACAGAAAATGATAAATGAAATGGTCTAACATGCATTTCCCTTACAAAGAACTAATACTTCTTTGGTTGATAATAACATCTGTCAGTAATTATGAAAAGAGCTGGCAAATGCATAGTACTTACTATTAGCCAGGGCTGTTCTAAAATTCAAACAGATTCATTAATCCCCATAGCATCTCTATGAGGTGGGTACTATTATTATCCCCATTTTATTGATGAGGAACTTGATAAACACAGAGGCTAAATGACTTTTACAAGGTAGACAGCGAGAAACCAGCACAAGTGTTCCAGCCTGAGTCTATGCTCTTGGCCACTTCTACCTTTTTTTTTTTTTTTTTGGTGGCAGGGAGATAATAAGGTAATTCTGGTGGGGGGTGGGGAGGTAATTAGGGTTATTTGTCTATTTTAGAGGAGGTGTTGGGGGCTGAACCCAGGACTTTATGCGTGCTAAGCATGCGCCCCATCACTTGAGCTGTACCCTCACCTCTCGAGTCTATGCTCTTAGCTGCTAATCCACACTGCCCCACATGGTAACTCTGGGGGAACTACAGTTCATTCATTCACCCACTTGTTAAACTCAGCCTTCCTGGTGCCTGGGATTCAGCAGTGAACAAGACAACATGGTTCCTGCCCTAAATGGGCTTGTCGACTCCTGACATATTATCTTCATTTTACCCAGGAAGTAACAAGGTCAAGAAGACTCACCTTTTCCTGTTAACACCGGAGAATACATGAAGTGCTTTATTTCATTTCTGCCATTTGACTTACACCATGGGAAGGGAAAGCTGCCTTGCAGATCCCGGAGCTCACAAGCCAGTTAATCCTGAATTTTTTTTTAAAACTGTCCCTTACTTGATACTTGATCTGAGAAAGGATGAAGTAAACCTAAATAGATTCTAAGAAAGCGTGTGGTTTATACAGGGTAAATAACCAGCCACTGTTTACTATCCTAACAGGAATCTGTAGGCATATTTCTTTTCTTTCTCTTTTTTCATTTTTATGGGCAGCTTTTAAAAACCAAACCAAACCAACAAAACCAAATCACTTATAATTCAACAGCAGGTTCTAAATCACCCCCAAGACAGCAGCTAAACTCGGTTTAGACTTACAGTGAGGCTCCTGGTGGTTGGATTGATGAATGTATCTCTATCCTGAATATAAAAGTCGTTCACGCAGCTCTTCTCAAATAGGGCAATGAAAAACTCTTGTTCCGGTTGTTGATACTTTCATCCACTTGGAGGACTTTCATAAAACAGCTGAAGGTATCAAAGGCTGAGGACACGGTTTTCAGATGATTGGGATTCAGAGGCAATTTTATGTACAGTATCTCAGCGTATGTACAGAGCACCTCCCACAGGGTGTGTACATTTGCAAATACAAGCTTGTCATCCAAAACCTATATTGGGAGAATGAAAACACAAACCAGGAAACTATTTTCACATTTTTTGTACACAGATTTTTCTTACATTGCTGGTAGTTAAAGCACTTGTGCAAACACACACAGATATGACACTGGTAAAAGTGAAGATATAATGAAAATATATTTGCAAACCATCATACATTTTTGCCTTAAAGTTAATTTCTTTGTTGAAATTACTGAAAAGTTATTTAAAATCCTTACAATTCATTCATAAAATAACCAATGTTTTAGATGAAGAAAAGTAAACTTGTTAAGTTTTAGTCCAAATTAGTAACTAAAAATAGAAACACGAAAAAATTCTTTGCAGGGGCATTGTAATGACAATTTTTTAAATTTCTTAAACCTAGGACTATTTACATATCTGTTCAATATAATGTTAAACAGCCATTAAAAGGGATTTAAAAGAATTATATTTATTAATATGGAATATATAATAAAAGGAAAAAGAAAAAAATGTGAAATAATAATTTTCATTTTTGGAAGGGAAAAATATCTACATTTGAACAAAAAAATGTTTAGAAGGATTTTAAGATTCTTTATGTATAACTAAGGTACAGATGATTTTTAATTCCACTGCTTTTAATTCCATTGGATTTTAATTCCAATGTTCTTTCATTTTCAATTTTGGGGGAAATTTTTATAATAAAAAAACTTTAAAATTGTTCTTGCATAAATACATTAATAGATATATTTATGACTACATTCTCTGGCTATTAAAAAAGATCTCCTAGCTTTGGATCTGAAACATACATTCCATAATGCAGATTCTGACTGACTCGCCTCCCAGTCCAGAGCAAAGGCACGGCTAGGGTGACATGATTCAAATATCATTCCAGGGAACATGCAGGCTCCCAGCCAACGGCTGCAAAGGGACTGACACTGATCTGCTTGCTCCCAGCTGCAGACCATCACAGATGAGTTTAGATTCATAGGCTCAAGTTTTCTCTGTCAAAAGAAATCAGAAAATGTTAGACTTTTACTTTCACCACGGGAACAAGAAGTTGTTTGATTTTCTTTTATTAAAAAAAAAACAACAAACCAATTTGAACCTGAAGAAAAGACATTTGCTCAAAATACCACAGTAGCAATGAAGGTGCTCTGGCTGGCAGGGACTTGTTGGATTCCTGTGAGTGCTGGACTCCTCACATGGAATTCCCTTGGCACTCCAGAAGGCCTGTGGTTGTCCCCATGGGTTTGTGGCCATATGTGGTGCACAAAAGTCTCTGGCTTTGCCACAATTTCAAAGCCTTTTTTGGCTTATGAAAGGCTTTGCACTCAAATGGAGTTTTCTTGAGTCCACTCACTGATGTCATTCACCAGAGTTATAGTCCAGATCTGACATTCTAGACTCTTAAAATCTTGCAGACATTCAAATGGTTCAGGTTTGGATGTGTATTCACCTCTGCAGGCCTGGACCAAATTCCATAAAGCCACCCGGACAAGTTCAGCAAAATGCAAAGACATTTTTCTTTCTGCAAGACTGAAATGTCTGTGAAGCTATAAAAACTTCTGCATCTACAAAAATAGGGAACCAACTCATCAATAACATATCTATCCATAATGCATGGACATTTGAAAAAATACTGTATTTACTCCTATTAAATTCTATCTGGCTTTTGCCAAATTGTGTCCTAAACTGTAAGGAAAGTATATAAATGTAGAGAATTTTTGACCTTTTAAGAGAAAAAGGAACCCTCCTACTCGGTTGGTGGGAATGTAAATGTTGCAGCCACCATGGAGGACAGTATAGAGTTTCCTTAAAAAACTGAAAATATACTTCCGTGTGATCCAGCAATCCCATTCATGGGTATATGTCTGGAGAAAAATATAATTCAAAAAGACACATGCACCCCAGTGTTCACAGCAGCACTATTTACAATAGCCAACACACTGAAACAACCCAAATGTTCACTGGCAGATGACTGGATAAAGAAGTTGTGGTATATTATATATATATGTATATTTACATATATACATGCATACACACACACATATATACACATGAACACACACACACAATGGAATACTGCTCAGCCATTAAAAAATTAAATAATGTCTTTTGCAATAACATGGATGGACCTACAGGGTATTATGCTAAGTGAAATATGTCAGAGAAAGAAAAACAAATATTCTATTTATTAACTTATATGTATATCTAAAAAATAAAACAAATTAATTACTATAATAAAACAGAAATAGACTCACAGGTACACAGAACAGACTGGTGGTTACCAATGGGGAGAAGGAGGAGAGGGAGGCAGGAAGGGGGTAAGGGATTGAGAGGTAAAAAGTACTATGTATAAAATGGATAGGTTATAGGGCTGTATCATACAGCACAGGGAAATATAGCCATTATTTTATGGTGACATTAAATGGAATATAATATATAAAGATGTTGAGCCTCTGTGTTGTACACCTGAAAATAATGTGATGGAAATCAACTACTCAATTATAAAATACTTAATCAAAGTTTTTTTCATATTATTTGCAATAAGTTAGAAGCCAGCACTGTCAATAGAAACATAGTGCAAGTCACAATTTTCCAGTAATCCCATTTAGACAATAAAAAGGAACAAGTGTACTTAATTCCAGGAATAATTATATTTATCCCAAAATATCCAATATACTATCATTTCAAAAGTGATTAACACTTTGAAAACTTTTAATAAATATTTTACATTATTATTGTTGTACGAAGTCTTGAAAATCTATTATGTATTTTCCACTTATAGAACATCTCAATTCACAATAGTCACATGTGGCTGGTGGCTACCATACTAGACAGAGCAGATTACACCATTCACACTTCTGATAAATTACCTGCTCTTATTTATTTAAAAAACTTCCAGAAAAGGCTTTAGATATTCCCTATATCTAACAAAGCAACCTTGACGGGTGAGGAATATCTTCATTATAAAGTGAAAAATAAAGGTAAGAGAGCCATGGTTACATGTAAGTTAATGTAACAATTCCTTCTTAATTCATTCAGGACTTTACAATCTTTCTTCATATTCCAAGGATTCACTGTCACTGTGCAATGTTTTTCACTATAATCATCTTTGGAATTGAGAGGCTTCTGATGACCCTGCTTTGTGCATCTGTACATAAAAGAAAATAACAAACAGAGAAAAAGACCTTATTAAAGATAATTTAGGGGGGTATAGCTCAAGTGAAAGATCATATTCTTAGCATGCACAAGGGCCTGGGTTCAATCCCCAGAACTTCTTATAAAAATAAAATAAATAAAAACATAATTACCACCCCCTGCAAAAAATTAATTAATTACTTTAATTAAAATTTAAAAAAAGATAATTTAGAGAAGCCTTATCAGGCTACAAGAGCTACAATGAATGCCCCTCCCCCATTAATTTAGAAGAAGTTTCACAATATTTCCCAACATAAAGGCTAAAATATAATTCGGAACACTTCCTGATGGTCAGCATCATTTTAACAAAAATGTAGATAATTACTTCCCTGGTGTCAAAGCTCTGTCAGAGATGGGCACAGAAAATTTAGTAAAAATTATTTTGCAACTACCTTTGAAAGAAATGCTGAGAAATGATCTTTTCTGTTGGAAATTAGCCTGCTTTTATATTCTGCAGTAGGCATACGTGTTTACAAACCAGGCAGGAACTGGATCATATTTTACACATACTTTAGAAACTGATTTGAATTTTGCTCTCTACCTGCAAGGCTATTTCTTAGGTAATAACATAAGCTGGCCACTATACTAAATTTTGTTTCCCTGTTTGCTTAATCCTCACAACTCTGTAAGCTGCTATTATTACACCCATATAACAGACATAGAGCTTGAGACAGAAAATAATTTGGGTAACTTGGTAAATGGTGGAGCTGGGTAATATCGCAGCCAGTCTGACACTCAAGTCCATTCTTCTCACCGATGTCTGATACTGCTGCCTACATTCAGCAATGACTCCTGATTTCATATTTAAGTGTGTCATTTCTAAAAGTGCAAAGCTATATTAGTACTGCTGTGTAAATTATTCTTTTCAGATGTGATTGCCAAAAAAACAAAAACAAATAAAATCAGGGTGCCACTGAGGGGAGGGCGAACTGCATATGGATGGACACAAGGGGACTTTATGAGGACACAGTTGCACAACTCTAGAAATAGTTAAAATGGCTGACTTGTACAATTATAATATGTGAATTTTATGGCCTGTAAATTACACCTTAATACAGCTATTAAATTAAGAAACTGAGATACCAAATTAAGACTAAAACACATATATATATATCATACATAGTACAACAGGCAAATATCATTATTTACTGCACCATTTTCCTTCATGCAGCTTCCTTTCCTCACCTGTTAATGAAAGGATGATTCATTTTTAAAATAGCCTTTTAATTTATTCAGCAAATAATTTTTGACGGCCTACAATGTACCCAGGACTACTCTAGGCACTTGGAATAGATCAATAAACAAAACAAAAGTCCTGTCCTCACGGAGCTTGGTTGGAGTCTAGCTGGGGTGGGGGGTGGAGATGACAATACACACAACAGAGCAGCAGAGGAGGTGGCATGCTAGGAAAGAGGAACCATGTATAAAAGTAAAAAGGGCAAAGTAAAGAGAGTTGAGGGTATAGGATGAGGGTGATGTTGTATTAAATACCAGAGCAGGGCACACTGTGAACTGAGGTTAGAATTAAGACTAGGAGGTGAGAAGTCCCAGGAGGACGGAATAACCATCACCAAGGCCAGCGTGACCTCGCATGTTCCAGAATGGGGGCACGGCTGGAGCTGCGGAGAAGGGTCAGTGCAGATCCTGTATGGCCTTGGAGGACATTGTAAGGACTGTGGCTTTTACCCGGAGTGAAATGGGGAGGCACTGCAGAAGGACGACACAATCTAACTTAGGTTTTCAAGGCTCACTTGACTGCGGGGTGAGAATAGTGCAAACGGGTCAGAGATGAAAGGTGGGAAGCTACTGAGAAGGGCTATGCAGGAGGAGAGGACAGTGGCTCAGGGCAGGGAAGCAGCAGTGGAAGCAGGAGCCATGGTGAGAAGTGGCTGGGCTCTGGATATGTTTTAAAGGCAGTGTCAAACCAGATCTATTGACAGAATTCATGTGGTATGTCAGTGAAAGTCAGAATAACTCCAAGATTTTTGACCCAAGCAGCTGGAAGGATTAAGTTTCCACTAACTGAATGGGGGAGGCTGCATAAAGAACCAGTTTGGGGGGTAGGAGGACCAAGGGCTCAGTTTTTACACATGTTGGTTTTAAGATATCAGAGTTCCAAGTGAAGATGCCAAATCAGCAGAATATTATAAGAGTCCAGAGTTTGAGAGAAAAAGTCTAACGGGAGACAGAACTGTGGGAATCATGGGTCACACAGGTGGTACAGGAAGACATGAAACCCAGGTACTCAAACATTAAGATACCCTGGCATTAACCATAGAAGTTATCCTTGAGGGCTTGCCTACTAGGTGAGGATATCAGTCCTATTTCCCGACCACCCGAGTTTTAAAAAGGAACTTACAAATGAATTCGTGCAAGACACTGCCTCCAGTGTGTGGGATCAGAGCTGTAGTCAGAGAATGGGATGGTGCACGCTACTCCCTATGGCACATTGTGTGTGTGTGTGTGTGTGTGTGTGTACGCATATTTGTGTGAGCAGGGGGATGAGTTACACCTGTCTTAAGAAAAAGAGGTAGAAATTCTAGAAGCCGAAAGATGAAAGAATATCCAGATCTGGTAGAGGGAACAGGAGAAACACTGTGTACTGCAAGACATATCCCCATAATGCCATTTCCCACCATTCTTTTATCAGGAACACAGTTGGAACCTAGGGAATTATGTAGATACGTGTGATGTACACAAATTTTCTGACTATGTAACACTAAATATCTACATATGTAGCAAGTTAATGATATTTATATCTCCTTCAAGTTTAATAACAAGTTCACAACAGAAGGAAAATAAAATATTGAGGACTGGTAGAATTATCCTTGAAGGCCTTTCAATGCTCAGAATGGAAGCAAAAGCGGCTTCACCCCACAAAGTATGTCATTAAGAGTCAAGAATGTTTTTTATTTGCTTAAGAAATTGAGAGTTACAACTTCCTGCTTTAAAGAGTTAACTTTAAGACAGATACCATACTATAAACAACATCTATACTGGTGCTTTCTTAAAGCTATTTTTAGTTCCTGCTTGTTCTGATGTACTCCAGAAACTCTGCAAAGAAAACCTTCTATTCAAAGGCTTAAAGGAATAAAAAAAGAAATAACACCGCATTCTTTTAAGTGTTCTCTGTACTGAAAGTCATTTGCAAATGCATCACTCTGCCACATATCTACATTTTTAACAATAAAGACTTTTGTGCAATTTTTCAATTGCTATGTGACTTTGCGTCAGTCTCTCACTCAGAAGCAGAATGGAGTACCAGAAAATGACACATCATGTCTAAAACTACAGATGTGGAATATGAACTTACACCAGGAAACAGCTAAGTGGGAGGGTAAGGTTTACCTTTTAAGTTACTGTAAGTGCAGTTACACTTTCTCCCTGCTTCCCCTGTGAAGTGAAGAACTAGTCTTTTCCAGGAAAGCTCTCATTCTGAGTACTGTTTTCTTTAAAATATTTGGAGATTCTTTTTTAAGGTTCTTTCACTTTTAAGTCTTTCCCCAACTCTACATCCCATAACAAGTGTTAAAATTATCCAATAGCCTATTGTTACAGAATATACTCTACAAAAGCTGAGGTTTCCCAGGGCTTGGATCCCACAACTCTGCTACCAGATAATCCTAAATCCTTCCTTCCATAACTGACTCTTCTACCAATTCCCAGCTGCGGGCAAATTCGGCTTCTCAGCCCAGTTAACTTTCTAACTCTGCCTACGAACACTCTACTGCCAGTAAGGGAAATCTAAGGGAGCCAACAAAGCCCCTAGTGAGGGTTGCCTCCTTCAAACAATCAAGAGGCCATCACCAAGCAAATATTTAAACCTACTGCAAAATTTCCGAAGACATCTTACAAACAATATAGTTTATATAGATTCATACTATTTGCTCTGGAATAGTGATTTCCAATGGAGGGAACAAAGGACCACATGACCCAAGCAATTATTTAAAACTGCACATAACTATCCCTCTTCACGTGAGGATTCAGGTAAGCCTGTCTTATAGGTCTAGGTGTAACAGAATGGCAGCACCCCTAGCAGTAGGGTGAAAAGCAGCGAGGTAGACTTTTAGTGAAAGGGAGTGATGTAATAGGACCCACCGCCCACTTACCTCCCACCACAGGACAATCATCTCAGATCGAGAACAAACACTTTGGGAAACAGAGGTTGTTTATGTTTTTATGGTATCTGGTGGAAATAATGCCCTGAGTCACGTGAAGTTGTGGCTGCAAAATTGAACAGGAGACCAGACATTTTCACATTCAGGACACAAATAATCAGCCCCCGAGTGGTCACCATATCTGCTCTCCCCTTTGCCTGTTCACCCCAAAAGCTGCAGGACTCTCTTTCTTGCAGTGACACCCACCATTTCTCACAAATTCCTGCCAAGTTCAAGTCAGCAGCTGGTGGTGTCAAAGTCAACATTTGTACTGCTCTGAAGTCTCTCCATTACTTTATATCCTTCTATTTTCTCTGTTGTCTTCCTAGCTACCCTTGCATTCAGAAGCTGGTTAACGCACTAACATTGACTCTGTAATCAGTCCAGGATATAGGAAGCAGAGATTCAACTGTAACCAGTCCCAGAATACTTGTCATGCCACTCTAGTGTCCCAACAAAATACTCTGGCATCCCTCATCTCACCCAAAGAACCACTGAATTACTTAGAGGTTGTAAAAGTAGAGGGTTTCTCTACTGGGAAACACTGGCTTGTGGTAGAGTCTTGATTTCAGTTTTTGCAACTAGTTACAGGCAAAAAGACATGGTCCACAAATTTTCTTCAAGCGTTTGGAATTTAAACTTTTATTAGATACAGAGCCGGCGGACTAACCGTAATCTATGAACATATGGTCATATTATAAAATAATGTCCATGTCTGCCTTACAGCCATGTAAGAACTTGAATTACACCTGCATCCTGTAGGCCTTTAGAATTGGATGTGAAGCATCCTGTGTTAAAAACCTCCTATCCAGTCCCAGAACACCTTAAAGACAACATCACATTAATGCCACTGTATACATTAGTATAGAACTTGTATGGTTAAGTTACATCTCCAATTTCCCAGAGCTGGAAAGCAGATGCCTAGAAAGGCTGGAAAAGCCCAACTACCAAAACAGCTCAAAAGTTGAAGCAGACTCCTGCACCTCCCAGTGCGGAAGGCGGAGGGTGGAGGGGGCATTGCCAACCACACTGTCCTCCCCCAGGACGTGGCATGTGGGGAAGCAGGCAGGAGTGGGTAGCTGGGACTCAGAGGTGGAGAGGTGATGAAAGCAGGAGTGGAACTGCTCTGGTCCTAGAACAACAGAGCTGTAAAAAGCTCGGCTTCAGTTCAACCCGCTTCGTCTCCCACTTCCCCTCCCACCTAAGTGACAAACAGAGCACAGTCAGGCACTTTCTGCCCATGACGGTGACTACTAGCAGGAAAGGGACCAGGATAAAAGCATGTCCTACAAAAGATCAGTCTGATTTTAAAGACTGTGTTATAATCAATGAACAGCAGTGTCAGAGAGGGACACTTGTGAGGTGCTCAAATAGGGAGGAAGAGGCTGAGGATCCATTTCCAGCACTTCCATGTCTTTTATCACTCCTATTTCTGACCTTTCCTTTGCCACGTTTTGTAGCACTGCCATCACTGGCAGGTAAAGGGGCAGCAATGAGACTTGGCCGTTTGGCTGATGGGGCTACATTTCCCAGCACTGGAATGAAAAGGCACTGGAAGAGGAGCAGCTGGAAGATGTGAACCGCGGTCCTGGCCTGTGCCAAACACTAACCAGGTGACCCTGGTTTAGGCTGTTAGTCTCTCTGGGCTTCCAGCTGTTTACTTATAAAAGAAGGTTTTGTCATTGCACAAATATATCCAATATGAAATGTAACGTGAAAGTCAAACATAATGACAACTCACCTGCTTGCCTCAGGGAACAGTAAAAGCACTGAACACTATGTGAATGTAAACACAGAGTTAAGAAAACTGTTGAGGTAAAGCGCTAAACTGAACATGGAGATAAAGTTTTATGGATTTTCTTGGCTTTCTTTTTTAATTGCAACACTGAATTAATAGTTATTAGCTATACTCCAAACCACCACCCCTGCGAATAAAGTAGGTTAGCACTGCCTGGATGCCTGCTAATGCCCGATGCTAAGCAGGGTGAAGGTATAAAGGAGGCTGAACAAGGGAGTCTTCTCCAGTTACCAGCTAAGTGAGGAGACACATTGGAAACCAACCGGCAATGGTACCAAGTCAGTACTCAAAGACTAGATTACAGGCTACCGATCATGAACAGTGCAGAAATACAAAGAGGAGCTAGAAGTATTTGGAATAAATAGGGAAGAATCAATGAAGGGGATGGGGCTCCAACTAGTTCTCAGGGCAATTCTAAGCTGTTTTAACTGAGGACTGGATAGGAAAAGACTGGTGACTCCTGGATTTTAATAAGGCACAGGTTACCCTAGGAGGCTAAGTCACATAATGATTGGAACAAATAAGGTAAGGCCAAAGTGATTAAGGGTCGAGACTACCTGGCTGAGATCTGGTTGTGGTAAGTCTTTGACTTGACTCTAGATGTTGGAGGGTCAAAACTGAAGGTTGACTGAAAGGAGGGGAGAGAATATCCAAGAATTCAGCAGAAGGAAAAATTCTTGTATCAGGGATGAACGCTCTTCATCAGAGTATCAGCAATCAGAATAGACATTTGAAACCAAAAACATACAGTTCCAGAAGCCAAGAATATGTGGAGGGTGGTGAGAGAAATATAAATCAAAGACCATTCCAAGCCTTTGGGTATTCAAGACTAGAAGAATGATTATGCCACTGAATAAATGGATACGCTGCAAGAAAAATGATTATGAAATCAGCTTTAGACATGTTGAATCTGACATATGAGCTAAGAGTAGGTGTTCTCTAAGAAGCTCAAAATTCAAAACTGAAGCACAGATCTAGAGTACAGGCTTAAGATGCAGATGGACAAGACATGATAAATCTCCTAAAAGAAAACATACGCAAAACATTATCTGACATAAATCTTAGCAACGTTCTCCTAGGGCAATCTACCCAGGCAATGGAAATAAGAGAAAAAAACAAAAGGGACGTAATTAAACTCATAAATTTCTTCACAGCATAGGCAACCATAAGTAAAAAAAAAGGAAACAACAACCTACGAATGGGAGAAAATATTTGCAAATGATACGACTAACAAAAAAGCCTTAATTTTCAGAATATATAAACAGCTCATACAACTTAAAAACAAAAAAACAAACAACTCAATCCAAACATAGGCAGAAGACCTAAACAAGCATTTCTCCAATGAAGACACAAATGGCCAATAGGCACATGAAAAAATGCTCGATATCACTAACAAACAGAGAGATTCATATCAAAACTACAATGAGATATCAGCTCACACCAGTCAGAATGGCCATCGCTCAGAAGTTCATGAATGATAAATGCTAGAGAGGCTGTAGAGGGAAGGGTACCCTCTTACACTGCTGGTGGGAATCCAGTTTGGTGTAGTCATTATGGAAAGCATGGAAATCCCTCAAAAAACTAAAAGTATACTTACCCTATGACCCAGAAATCCCACATCTGGGTATATAACTGGAAAGAACTCCAATGTGAAAAGATACCTGCACCCCAGTGTTCATAGCATCACTGTATACAGTAGCCGAGACATGGAGGCAAGCTAAATGTAGCAACAGATGACTGGATAAAGAAGTTGTGGCATATTTATAGACTGGAATATTACTCTACCATGAATAGGACAAAATAAAACCATTTGCAGCAACATGGGTGGAGCTAGAGATCGTCATTCTAAGTGAAAGCAGCCAGAAACAGAAAAATACCAAATGATATCACTCATATGTGCAATCTAAAAAAATAGAGAAAAAGACACTGTGAACTCATCTACAAAACAGAAACAGACTTGCAGACTTAGTCAACAATCTTAAGGTTACCAGGGAAAGGGGATGGCAAGGGATATATTTGGGAGTTTGAGATTTACAAATGTTAGCCACTATATATAAAAATAGATTTTAAATAAAGTTTCTTCTGTATAGCAGAGAAACCTATGTTCATTATCCAGCAATAACCTATAATGAAAAAGCCTATACAGCCACCAACTGAGGAAGCAAGAGAAGAAAGGAGAGTTAGTTATGCTGGGCTAGAGCCCACTTCCAAAATCATTGTCAGCCACTGAGGCTGCCCCGAGGGCACTGAGCACTCCTCCCAGGGACAGACTGACATGACATGCGTCCTGTGAACCTGGGGCAGCAGAGGCCGTCCACAGATCTGGCCCTGGGGGAGATGGGAGCAAGTCCACCTGATCCCCTTGGGGCAGCACCCCTCCCCGCAGACCCCGCCTCCTGACTGCACCGCTCCTGCCTCTCAGGAACCCACTGACTTGAAAACAAGTGATCCACGAAACTGGGGCAGCGGCAGGGAGATGGGCAGCGACCTGGCAGGCTGGTCGACTTGCCCCCTTCTCTCCCACGGCCTGTCCAGGGCTCGGCTTTTGCTGCTCCAGGCACGGTCCGCAGGTCAGCCTGCTTCTGGAAGGAGGGCGCGGTGTGGTCGAAGGCAGTGGCGGGTTATGGGGTCTGCCCATGAGAGCCCGTGGATTGGCTTCAAACTCCCCAGCGCATGGCCTGAGATTGGCCTCTGCTGCCCCAGATTCGTGGAACTCAGGTTAGAGGCCAGCCTGCTCCTGGAAGGCAGGTGCTGTGCTTTCAGGGAATGGCGGCCGCTGCGATGGTGGGACTGGGGCTGCCCTGTGAAAGCGCGGGGTTTGCGACCATTTCCCGCTGTTGCTGCAGCCATCCCAGCACACTGATCACACTGCGCCCACCTCCCAGGGGCAGCCTGACCTGTAACCTGAGTCACAAGAACCTGGGGATTTAGAGGCCGCCCCCAAGGTCAGGCCGCGGGGAAGATGGGAGCAAATCCAGGGGCTCTCATGGGGCAGCCCCCATTGCATCCGAGGCCTCGCGACCGCACCGCACCCGCCTCCCGGGAGCAGGTCATGGTCTGAGGGCCAGTCAGAGATGCTTCGGAGCCGTCCGGTGCCCTCCCACCTCCCGGGGCAGTACCTGCTCTCCTAAACCCGGGTATAAGCGGCGGCAAAAACGCGGGGTTCAGGAACTACTAATAGCGGGGTTACCACTAACCACAGAGGCGGCTGGGAACCGCCTCAGGGTCCTAACCGGACGCGCGGCCGTGACCTCACCTCCGCACACCTCCCTGTGCGCCTCCTCAGTCGCACAGCCCAGGCGTCACCCGCCGGCTTCGAGCAGCACGCCCCCACCAGCGCCCCCTTAACTGCCCGGGAGCAGCAGCCAAACCAAGGGCAACCGGCGGCCCAGACCCCAGGCCGTGTTCCTCTTCCAGGAGCTGGTCCAGGAGCAACCGGCTGCCGCCAGCTTCCACTCGTTCTGGGCGGGTTCCGGCGTCCGCGCATCTGTCCGTCAGCGCGTGCGCGCCCCTCCTCCTCCTCCCTCCTGCAGCGCAAACTGCTCGGGTGGGTCTCCTGCTTTACCAGACCTGGCCACTGGGGCCGGGAGGAGCCAGGTGGTGCCCCTCCTGCTCGTCCCGCCGGGTCTCCATCCCCAGAGCCTTCACCCCGCCACCACTGGGTCCTGGCACTGAACTAGAACCACGACTGCCCTGGGCCAGGCCACACCCCACCAGCCCCACTTCCCCTGCTCACCTTCCCCTCCCTGTTACTACCCTCCCACCCCTGGCCAGGCCCAGTCTCCCACCAGACCTTAAAGACAGGGCTTCTTCTCCTCAAACCGAGGTCTGTGCCCTGACACTCCGTCCTGCTTGGTCCTAACCTATGGCCCCTACACACTCATGCCTCACCAAAGGACCCCCAAAATCCTGAAACTATACTCCTCACCTCTCAGCCAGGTCAGTTCCAATCTGAGCGGCCCCACACTCCTCAACCTATACCCCCTCACCATGGGATCCCCTTCACTCTGAGTGCACCCCTACCCTAAGCTCACTCCCTCACCCCTAACCCTGTGGTTGGGGTGGGGAAATCTGAGCTCCAGTAATGATGACTACTGCCACCAGCGGGGGATCCAGCCTAGTGTGCACCTTCATAGTTAGTGTCTGAGGCTACAGGGCGAGGCAGGCTGGGCTGAAAGAGGTTCCAATTCCCGCCCTGGCACCCTGATCCCCGCACCCTGTGTCTCATCTGACCCGATGGGTCAGGGTGATCCCAGGCTGCCAGCCAATGGCCTGTGGGCCTTGGGTGGTTGATGGTCCTGATGGTGATCTGGACCCCTAGGGCGGAGGCACTAGGCACGCGGACCTTTGGGGTGGGGGATTTCAGAGGGTGCACTTGAGCCCAGGGGTAGACAGCAGATGGTGGGCTGTGTGCATGGGGCTGTGTGCGTGGCCTGGCCTCAGCCCAGGTGGGTGCAGGTATCTTGTTCATTCACACCAGGCCAGAGGGAAGAGGGACGGGAGCTTTCAAAGCATCAATTTTAGGAAGCCAAGGCTGGAGAGAAAAGTAGGAATGTGCACTGTCCAGGCCACCATGGATCCCGCCGTGACGCTGGTCCCTTGCATCAGGGGAGACTGGCAGTTAACTGGCCAATGAGACATCCTCTGCTGTGGTATAGTTTACAGGCAATTGAAGGGATTTTGACAGGTAATTTTAATCCAATAATTGTCACTTTCTCTGTGGGAGATCAGGTCCAAAGTCATGGTGAATCTGGCAGGGACCCTGCCTGAACTGCAGCCTGGGACTGTAGAGGACCCACCCAGGAGTCATCCTCTTAGCTCTCACCCAAAGGCACTGTAATAGAGAAGAACAAATCTGACTCCATATTGGATCTTTTCCTTTCCTTTAACCCTCTGCCGTGTTTTCTAGGCTTAGTCTTGCTAGCTCTGCAACTTTTGTAAAATAATGTTACCTTTAGGCTGAAATAAACAGAAGATCCTATTCTCAAAACTCTGACCTTTAAGGATATTAACACTTTTGCACTCTTATAAAGATAACAAGTTGCAGAATAGAAAAATTTGTTTTGTTGCAGGTGTTACAGGAACACGGTGATCTGATTCACGTGGACAGCTGCAAAGGATTCAAAGGACAAAGAAATCCGACACCAAGAAGTTTGCAACAACCAACCACAGCCCCTCCCCTATTTACTAGAAAAGGAGCCTGAAGTCTGACTTGGGGAAGATGGTTCTCCAAGATATTAGTCTGCCATTATCTTGGTCTGCAGCTGTCAACATAGACCAGGTCATAGGGCCTCTGTAAAACCTCTAACAAAGCAAAAGTTATTTTCTATTCTGCAACTTGCTGTCTTTATATAAGTGCAAAAGTGTTAATATCCTTAAAGACCAAAGACTTGAAAATAGGCTTTCCTGTATATTTCAGGCTAAAGGCAACACTGTTTTACAAAAGGTGCAGAGCTAGTAAGATTAAGCCTAGAAAATAGGGCACAGGTTTAAAGCCAAAAGGACAGATCTTCTATGGAGTCAGATATTTTTCTTTTCTATTATAGTATATTCTATTTTTGTTTTAAGTTTACAAGAATAAAGTTTAGCCTTTTCCCATTTTAAATTGTGCAATTTTAAGGAGCATTAAGTGCATTAAAAATGTTGTGAGACCAACACCACTGGTTTAGACAATTGCCTTCCTCAAACTAAAAGCTTGTATACAAAGCGCACCCCACATCCTACCACCCCCAGCCAATGAGAAGCACTAATCCCCTTTCTCTCTCTGTCTTAACCTATCCTGGATGTTCCCTATCAATGAAATCATATAAAAGGTGGCTTTTTTTTCTCGCTGCCCTCATATCTTAAGTAGGGACGGGTGAATTTTTTGTTTGTTTGTTTTCACGTGAATTAGCATTTTTGTATTTTGAGAGGGAAATCCAGATGGATTAAAGATGAGACGTACCAAATGAAGCCCTTTTGGTAACTCTGTGCATAATCTCGTGGTAGGCACTGCTGTTCTAAGTGTGAAACCAGAGCCAGAAGGGAGATGCTTAGCTCTTCTTGTGGCAAAATAAAACCAAACTAAAGCAGAAAACAAAGGCCAAGAAAGACAGCTGGAAAGAAAAACCACAGCCTGGAAAAAGCTTTCCTCATGACCCAAGATCGGAGAAAAGCTTCACATCGCTGTGGTGCAAAAACATCTTGAAGCCCAGTGTTCTGAAAAGAAACAAAACACACACAGGCAGTTCCAACGAGAGGCAGTGCAGGTGGCCAGTGTGTGCTAGAGATGCTCGACCTGTAAGGTGAGGACATAGGCAGATGGACAGACTGCAGAGATAACATTGGCCACCATCACACTGGCAGGTCTTTAGCCCGGTGACAACCAGCCCTGGTGACAACGTGAGCAGGCAGAGGCCCCAGGAGGTCCCCTGGAGGGAAGAGCAAATGGACGCTCCTCTCCGGCAGAACAAGGTACAGGATACATCAAAGTGCCACAGGAACATCACTTCCCTAGCAGTGCTGGTCCTTAGAGAAGATTCCACCAAAGTGCTTGCACAATTTTCAAAGATAATTTTTCTTTAGTAACATGAATTCAAAATAATCAATATGTCATCAAGGGATTTTCAGAAGTGACCTGCCCTGGGCCCGAACAATACACACACATAAATACACACATATACACATAAATATATACACACATACATACCGGAAAAGAGACAGACAGACTGAAACACAGAGAAGCAAGGGAGACAGAGAAACAGAGAGAAAAGACAGAGAGAGAGGCACTGAGAGACAGAGACAGAGAGAAGGAAAACTGGAGCTGGGAAGGAGTGGAACTCACGCACATTTTCACAAGTCAGTCTGCATGTCAGAACCTGGTCTCAAAGTCCATCCATCCTCCAGGGGAGGGTGTGGGGGTCACAAAAGGGCGTGGGAACTGAAGGCAAAAAGTATGAAGACATTGTGGGGCAGTCCACCACAGAGGCCGAGATCAGAATCTGGGCCTGTATGTCAACATGACAGAAAGACCTAGGAGGTTGTTTGCCAGAGCTGACGACGTCAGAGTTGTATTTAAATTTAGTCGCACGACTGGGAGCTGGGAAGCAAGCAATAAGGAAAGTGACTTTCTCCAGACCTCAGGGCAGACCCAGGCCTGTGTGGCATCTTCTCTGCGCTCCGCCATCCCTCTGTGGGGTCATTCCTTTGCTAAGTCTGTGCACGAGCTCCCTGTGATGCCAGCCCATGGGGGTGACAGATGCAGTAGGTGTTTCTAGGTCTAGAGACAGGATGGCTTCTCTAGGAAGCAGGGGCCAGAATGGTCCCCACTGTGCTGACGGGAGATTGGGGAGACCCTGAGAGGCACGTGGCTTTTCCATGGTGATAGAACTGTTGAGTTGGGGGAGCCATGTCTGAACCCAGCTGTATCTTCAGAGCTGCAGCACTGGCTGCATCCACGCCTCCCCAGGGCTATGAGGGGGGCTGAGTTGGTGTCACTGTGTGTGGACATGGCATGGAGTGAGAAATGATAGATCGGCAGCCCAGAAAGGTCCTTGGGGAGCTATGTGTCAGGAGGAAGCTTGGGTAAGTGGACCTCAGGAAGTGATCTCATTTTCCCAGCAATAGAGCCCAACAGAACTTGGAACTAAAGTCACCAGGCACCCACTCTGTAGAGAAGTTCCTACTCAGCTCACTTGATTGGAGACAGAGTCACGTTCTGCTGCATCCCAATATCCCGAGGCCACAGACCCCGGAAAGCCCGCAGCGAGGGGCTTAACCAACGCTGCCAGCGCTGGGTCAGGTCTCACCCAAGGCGCCTCTGGACTTTTGGCCAGAGAGACCCAAAGGTAACACAGGGAGGCCCAGGGCAGGCCCGCCCAGGCCAGGCCACCACTCTGATCCCACCCAGGTATCCCGACGGCCCCGTCCTGGCTGGTGGAGGTGGAGCAGTCAATTTGGGGATGGGTTTCTGCCCAAAGCAAGAGCAGTTCAGAGGCCTGGTGGGCCGGTCACATCCACAGCCCAGGGCAAAGCTGGCTGGCTGGGATGTGGAGAGCCAGGGAAGGGTCCTGCTGCCCAAGGTGGAGCCCATGCATTCTGGGTATGTCTTTTCCCTCCCGGGTGTCTGAGCTGAACAAGGTCTCGGTCTGATCTGTCAGCAGAGGGTCGAGTGGACAGAAGCAGGAGTGTTCCTGGCCGGGCAGGGCTCTGAGGCTTCCAGGCCGGGTCAGCTGCTGGTCACTGTCATTGCAGAGCTAGATACCACATATTGAACAGCAGCTGATGAATAAGAAAACCAACGCCCCCTCCCCCAAGTGAAGGGCTGATGTGCCGCTCTTCTGAGGGCCAGCGCAGGATCCAGGTGGGTCTGGATATGGCAGGGTCCCCTCCACCGTGGCCCACAAATCAGTGGGGCACGCCTCTGACCCAGAGATCACCCAGGGCTCTCCCCTGGTACCTGCCTGTGGATGACGGGTTGCTCAGCACACCCTGCTCTGACATGGAGCACAGTGCCCACCTCGCTGCAAGTCAGGTGGAGGACCAGGAGCCCCAAAACAGAGCCCGAAGTTCAGGAAGGCAGGGCTGATGCGTGTGTGTAGGTGAGGGAGGGGCGAGGGCTGGGCCACACAAGGAGGTGTACCCAGAAGCTACTGTTGGGACCAGAGAAAAGAATGGCCTCAGACCACCTGTCTGGAAAAATTCAGTCACAGAACACATCCTGTGGGCACTTTCTGGGTGGGAGCTGTCTGGAAAGCTCTGGGAAGTTTTCTGTCCTTGAAGAGGCACATGGAAAGGGAGGCAGGTGGGTAAATTTTTCCTCTCACGCAGCATGAGCTCTTCCACAAGACTTAAATCTCTCTCCACATCCAATAGTTACAGAGGAGGCAGGGGCAGGGGAAGATGTCAGAGACCAAAAAAGGATGATCTGGATCCAGCAGGAGACCGCGAGTTCCCTCCTGCCGCTCCTGCAACTCCTCCTGAACCTGCATCTGCAGCTGGACTGCTGGACAATGGAGAAACAGTTCAGGCATCACCACCAACTGGGGTAGAGCCCCCTCTGCATCCACCCACACCTTCTTCTCCAAAATGTTCTCCAAATTCCCACTATCATTCCCCTCCCCCTCCCAAACTTGACTTCCCTTCCTCTGGAGATGTTTTTGTTTGGTTTTCTTTAGTTTCCTTTGTTTGTTTCACTTCATTTATGGCAAGGTTTATTTTTCTTTTTGGAGTTTCATTAATAAAATATAGACTTTTCCCCTTTTAAATTGGGCAACTGAGGAGCATTAGAGGCATTCACAATGTTGTGCGACCATCACTACCATCTAGTTTCATACTATTTCTTTCCTCAAAGTGAAACCTTGGATCCAGAGCGCGCACTCCCCTCCCTCCTCACCCAGCTCCTGACAACACCAAGTCCTCTTTCTCTCTGAGTGTCTTTAACTCTCCTTGGTGTTCCCTGTCAATGAAACTTTAAAAAAGTTTTCTTTTGTCCCTGCCCACTTGTTTTTAGCTGGGGCTGGGGATTTTTTTTGTTTTCACTTGAAACAGCATTTTTATCATTTTAAGGGGATATCCAGGGGGATTAAAGATGTGATGTACAAAATGAAGCCCTTTTAGTAACTCTGTGCATAATCTCAGGGTAGACACTGCTGTTCCACCTGTGACACCACAGCCAGAAGACATAAGGGAGATGCTTAGCTCTTCCTGTGGCAAAAACAAAACCAATCAAAAAAATTAGCAAAAGCCCAGAAAAACTGCTTGAAAGTGAGACCACAACCTGAAAAAAGCATTCCTCATAACCCAAGGTTGGAGAAAGGATTCCCATCCCTGTAGTCCAAAATCCTTTCAAAACGCAGTGTTCTAAACAGAAACAGAACAGACATGGGCAGTTCCAATGAGAGGCAATGCAGGTGGCCAGTGTGTGTTAGAGATGCTTGACCTCTCAGGTGAGAACACAGGCAGAAGGAATCTGCAGAGAGAGCACCGGTCACCATCACACTGGCGGGTCTTTAGTCAGGTGACAACCAGCCCTGGTGACAATGTAAGCAGGCAGAGGCTCCAGCAGATCCCCTGGAGGGAAGAGAGAAGGGACACTCCTCTTCAGGAGAACAGGGTGCAGGACGCATCAAAGGGCCACAGATGCAGCTCTTCCCCAGAAGTTCTGATCCTTACAGTTCATCCCACTAAAATCCTTACACACCTATTCAAAGATGCCTTTTCAAGGGTGATCATCACAGCACTGGTTGAAACAGTCTGAATTAAAGCAATACTAATGTTGATGAAGAGTGTATGGGGTCCATTTTTTCTGGTTCATGTGGATGAATGAATGCTGTGCAGTTGGAAAAGTGGGTGTCTGGTCTCAACCCAATGTCAAGGGAGGCCTCAGGGTGGAAGTATGCAGACCCACTGTGTGCACCCAGGGTCCCATCTGCATGACCACATATGTGTGAAATCAGTATAGATGTAAACTGATCTGATTGTGAGTGTGCGAGAGACAGAGATGGAGAAAGACATACTGAGAGACACAGAGACTGAGACATAAGAACCAAATCATTCATGATAGTCACCTCTGTGGGTGGGAATTACAAATCTCTTCTCTTTTAGGCAATATTTCAATTTTTTGTACTGTGTCTATATTATTCTACTAATTCTAAAAGGATTAAAATCCTATCTTAATGTGACCCATTCATTACTCATCTAGTAATTAAAGTACATTAATCCTATTTTAAAAGAATTTAAAGTCTTCTCAGGACGCAGTTCCATGTCAGCTCCGTGGCAGCAGAGGTTCTCCAGGAGGTCGTGTCTCTTCTGAATCAGCATCCAAAGAGGTGAGGAAGAAGTACCAGACTTGGACACTTAAGACTACAATAGATTAGAGATTCTGTTGAGAGAAACTAAGACCTACATTCACAGAGAATAATCCCATATTCATGGAGCAGAAGGCTTCATTCTACTTAGATGACAATAGTCCACGAATAGATCTAAGGATTCAAAGAATGCCTACCCAAATCCCAGGTGGTGTTTTGCAGGAATTGACAATCAATCTAAAATTCATGTGGTAAATCCAGGGGCTCAGAATACATGAGTGAATGTTGAAAAAGAAAACAAAGTTCGAGGAATGGAAAGTCAGATGGAACCCATGGTTAATACAAAAGCACTTTAAGCTGAAGACACCTGAGATTCAATAGATGTAGAAGAAAACCTGTCATGGAAGCCAATTCTCTCCTCTCCCTTTGCCCTATTAAGTTAGGTTGATAAAAAAAGCCTTTAACTTTCACCATTTAACATGGTACTTACTTTTCTGGTTGGCTCCTGCTTGTGTATAAATAAACCGTTTGTCTCGTTCATCTCCTCCTTACTTCTGTGTGCCCTTTGGGAGGGAATCTGGATGATGGGGACCTGCTCTTTTCTCACCTTCTTTAGTGACATCTTTTGTCCATGGTGAAGTGCTTAAAACAAAAAGGCTCATTGGTTTTGGGTCAGATTTGGAACATGTAAACCTTTGGAGAACCCCTGGAGGTACAAGGGGGTTCAATACTGCTGGGAGAATTTACTTGTCCAAATACCTAACAAGATACAATTTGCATAGTTGTTTTTTTTTTTTTTTTTTAAAGATTCTTACCCTAAAACAAATACCCTATCTAAACCTCTTGGATGATCAAATAGAAAGAAAAAAGAGAATCATGTCTGGCTTAAGAACTCTTCCTTAATAAAATGGAAGGACAGAATCAGATTCAGAGCAAAAAGTAAAATCCATTTATACCATCAACCCTCCCACTCTTTTGTACACTGTCTTCATGTAATCTGCCAGATGGCGCCCTGGAGAAGGCCCTTTGCCCGGAACTCGTGCTCATTTTCAGAGCTCTGCCAAGCATGAGGTTGGTCCCCAGGGCCTGAGAGGGGCTACTTGTGAAATCTTCTCTGCTGAGACCCACCAGACTGAAGGGAACTGTGTGCTCTGAGGGAGAGAGAGCGCACCAAGCCTCTGTGGAGGCATCTCTGACATCATTCCAAAGGCACACAGCTCTAAATGTGGGCATGGGAATTTTTGAGTGGCATCTTAGTTGGAAATCTCCTCCTGGATAGAAAGAAGCAGATTCAAGATGTTGCAATTGGATGGGCAGGTCGGCCTCTCGAATTTGTCGATGAGAAGGACACGCAATTCACTGCAGAATTAGGAACACCTATCCCTGCTCTGCTGACTTCATCTACAGAGAAACAGAGACGCGGCTCTAGGGGGAATTAAACACCCACCAACCCTTCTTACCGATGTCAACGTCCCCACTTTATTCTCCTTTCAGGTCTCTGCACAAAAACTGTGGCTCAGCCCCAAATATCACATAACCATCACCCTGAACCACTCTGTGTCTGTGTCCAACTCGAGCATTAAGGCCTGTTACCATTACTGTCAAATCGTGTCCCCCTTTCAGCCCGTCTCCCGCCATCATCCCAGCCCAACCTCGGTGTCTCTCTCCAGGTCAGCAGCACTCTTCCCATTGGCTTCCCATCAGCTTACCTTGCCCTGCTTCCATTGCTTATTCCACAAATATTACCCACAACGGTCTTATTAAATTATGAATCGGATCAAGCTGTTCTGCTTTTCAAAATAATCTCGTAATTTTCCATTGTATTCAGAAGGATATCCAGAGTCCCTACCAAGGCCCTGTGTGATCCGGTCCCTCACCCGTCTCTGCAGCCTCAGTTCTCACCGTTCTGCTCCAGCCCATCTTCAACGCCCAGATGGTCCCCACCAGGACAGCTGTGTTTGTAACTCCAAGTCTCTTACTTACACTTCTCCCGGCCTGGGAGGCTTTTCTTGTCTGTTACCTATGTGGCTTATTCTTTTGCTTCATTCAGGACTTTGTTCAAATTATTTTACCCTCAGAGAGGACTTACCTGACCACATTATTTAAAATAGCACGCACATATTTCCTATTCAATCATTTTCTCTCCTAATATGCTTTATGTTTCTTTCTGGCAATTATTAGAACCTGGCAGTACGTCATATATTAATTTGCTTAGTGGTTTATTGTCTGTCATTCTTACTAGACCTATATTCATGGAACCACAAATAACTTTTAACCAGTAACTTTCAAAACGCCTTTAAATGAATTCATTTATAAGATGAGAATTTCAGATGCTTCCACGGGTTGCTTAGGGGAAAAAAGAGAAATAATTCAGGTTGAACTAGGTTATTAAGGACCTGGGAGTTGGTTATTTATTTTATACATAGTAGTGTGTATCTGTTAATCCCAAACTCCTAATCTAGCAAAAGACCGAGCTGACTACTATTTTTAAAAGACATTTTTTTCTTTTTAAACTTGGGTTCTTTGAGATCTCTTTTCTTATTTGTTATTTTTCTTTTATTGTAAAGACTTTTTCTTATTATATTTTTACATTGAGGTACTGCGAATTGAACCCAGCATTTACTCTACCCCTTCAACTATACCATCCCCTCCAAAGACAATTATTTTTATACTTTGACAATACCATATTGAATTAAGATTTTTTGTTCCATTTTCCCTTCATAGAGTTTATAACTGAGGGAGAGAGTCAGAGGAAGCCCTGGGCCATCCTTTCCTTCTCAGCGGGTCACTACACAGCAGAGGAGCTTGGCTGTTTCCAGGCCCAGCTCACCTTTCTGCTCTGAGGGCCTACTCAGGCCACTTCTCTAAACAGCGGCATGTTAGAAGCAGCAGAAAGCCAACTAGCGAGCAACAATGACAAAACTGACCCACCTGCAGTTGGACATCATCTGATCTGAAATGACCCTCTTAAAGCTCTTCTTCCTATTAGTGGATGGTTTTCAAAAATATTCCCAAGGAAATGAATCTCACTCTATTTTTCTGGATTTCTTGGGACTTCTATGACTTTAACTGCAGGCTTGATTTTCTGCAGAACATCTGTAGGGAAGCCAGGCAGAACATGTGAACAGACCCTGAAGGTCACGGCTGAGGCCTCCGGTCAAAACATCCTTGTTGTGCAGAGCGTACGTTCATGGGACCATTTTCATGACTGCTGTAATTAGTTCTCATCCAAGTGTCCCACCTAAAATGTTTCTAGATAGAAGGTGGTCTGACGCAGGTGAGCAGTGGGGATGTGGGATGCAGATGGCAGACAGACTGGAAGGAGAGAAGTGAAATGTTTCTTCAGGCTTCAGTTTGGAAGATTTCTGATTTTTATATGGACATTAAAGTTGGTCAGGCTGAAGCACCGTTTGTTCTAAGACGGGGTGATGTACACGTATCCCTACAACTTCTAAAAAATATGTTGAAGCTGGACGTGACAGCCTAGGGGACAGACAGCTTAGAGTGACACCTCCGTTCCAGGCTGCCTATGATCTTGGGCTCACAAAGAGGAAAAGTATACACATATTTTTCCTGTGTAGTTCTATGTGAAATTATTTTGACCCTTGCCGGATGGTGTAAGATCAGACATCATGTAGTCTTTCTTACATCGCAAAGACGACAATTCTTGATGAGTCAGCAGACTATTTCCGATGGCCCGGGGTCTGTGCCAGACATTAGCTGTCTAGACAAATACCAAACAGCCCCCATCCCTCAAGGAGATCACAGTGTGTCATGGAAGAGACATATTTAAATAGGTTTTCAAAACAATGTGTTAAGATTCACTTGGCATCATGTTTACTGTATGTTCAGAGGGGCTTTTGCACTGCCTGGGGCAGGGTTCTAGAAGGTAGGGAAGGTGTCAGAGAGGAAATGCTTTCTGCACTGACATCTGAAGGATTCCAGCAAATCTGTAGACCAGGAGAGTGCATGGTGGGGACGGGATTCTCAGCAGCTTGCGTGTCTCGTGCAGAGGTCTGGTCGTGTCTAACAGCACTTTGCAATTAGGGAAGGAAGGTCAGTGAGGCTAGAGGCTGTGAGGAACTAACGGAAGCTGAGGCTGTAAAAAAGCAGCAACTAGGTTATGAGAAGGTGTGACGTTAAATCAGAGAGCGGGGACTTCCTCACATACGCAGCGGGGAATTCTTTGGGGTTTTAAGGAGGAGAGTGACACAAATTTGTCATTAAAAGTGAGCAAAGTGGATTGTTCACTCTAAAGAACAGCACTGGGCAGACTAGCAAGGGGTGGGAATTAATGCAGTGGGGAGCGAGGAGCAGGGATTTAGTTGGGGGACATTAAGGAATAGAATTGTAGTACTGACGGGGGTGAGGGAGTGGAAAAGTAAAGGAAAACTCCCAGATGCTTGGCACGGAAAACAGAAGGGATAGTGATGCCGTTGTTTGAAAAAGTAAACCTAGGTCTGAGCGAGTGTAAATCCAAACATACAGTGCTTGAGATTTTTATGGGCTAATAAAATGGGAATGTCTAGTTGTCAATTATACGTATATTTCTGGGACTGAACTGAGATGCCCATGCTGGAAAAGATTTGACAGTTAATCAGTGGACAGAGAGCAGTTGAAGCCACGGGAATAAATGCCACCCACTGACAGTTTAACAAAGGAAAGGGAAGCAGGGCACTTCTGGTTCAGAAAATATGGCAGACCAGAAACTTGAAGACCCACTCACTAAAGACACATAAAAAAGTAGGACAAAATGCCGCCAATCTTTTCTTGTTTTTTTACAGGCACGTTTATTGTCGTATGATTCCTGTACAGTAAAATACACATATTTCACATGTTCTATTTGATGAATTTGATAAATGTCTACACCCAGAAAACCATCACCACGATCAAGATAGCTAACATTTCCATCACTCCCCAAGACGGGCACTTTTTGAATCCCCATATTTATCCCTTCCCATCCCCTTCTCTCCCTGGGAACCGTAAGTTTGTTTCTCTATGTCTGTGGGTCTGTTTCTCTTTTGTAGTTAAATTCATTTGTGTCTTTTTTTAGATTCCACATATAAGTGAAATCATATGGCATTTTTCTCTTTTTCTGGCTTACTTCACTTAGAATGACTATCTCTACGTCCATCTATGTTACTGCAAATGACATTGTTTTGTTTTTTCATGGCTGAGTAGTATTCCATTGTATAAGTATACTACTACTGCTTTATCCAGTCAGCTGCTGATGGACATTTGTGTTGTTGCCATGTCCTGGCTATAATAAATAGTGCTGCTGTGAGCATTGAGGTGCATGTGACTTTTTGAATTAGAGTTTTCTTCTGACATATGTCCAGGTGTGGGAAAGCTGGATCATGAGTTAAGTCCATTTTCAGTTTTTAAAGGAACATCCACACTGTCTTCTCTAGTAACAATGCAGCCCATTTTGTGAAAGCAGAGCCATTCTCAGAAAGTAACGTGTATTTCTAGGGGCCAGATATGAAACACAGTGAGTGTGGCCTGTTCAAAAATCAGAGGGCAGTCTGCCAGGGCTGGAGGAGAGTGACAAGGGAAGTGTGGTACAGGTAGGATTCAGACCACATGGGGACCTGACAGGCTGGGATAAGGAGCCTGGGCCTCCAGTCATTCCTTGGTAACCATGGGGCACTTGTTCCAGGACTCCCCCCAGACGTCAACATCCATGGATGTTGACACCTCTTGTATAAAATGACATAGGACTTGCATGGGACTCATGTACATCCTCCCATCTACTTTTTCAATATATATACAAACTTTTTTTATTGAGATATAGTCATTTTACAACATTGTATCAAATTCCAGCATACAGCAGAAGTTTTCAGTTATACATGAATATACACGTATATTTGTTGTCACTTTCTCTTTTGCTGTGTCCTCCTGTGTACTTTAAATTATCTCTAGGTTACTTCTGGTATCTAATAAAACATGAATGCTATGTAAGTAGTTGCCAGTGTATGGCAAATTCAAGTGTTGCTTTTTGAAACTTTGTGTTTTTCCCGAGTATTTTCAATCCACAGTTAGTTGAATCTGCAGGATAGGGAGCCCCTAGATCCGGAGAACCCCCAAGCTCCTCCTTCCCACCTCCTAAATTTCCACTGCAAGCACTGAAGGGGTCCAAACATAGAAGAGCGCCATCTACCTGCTGGAAACCCTGAGGAATTCCGTCAGCTTATGTAGCGCAGGAGATAAGGCTTAGGGCCAACTAGTGGGAAAGGAGGGCCTGCCTGGAGAGGAAGGAGGAAGGACCGCAGTGGAAGCCATCTCGTACTCTTACTGGAACTAGCTGATAGCAGTGAGGGACGCCGAGGAACTGGGGACACGGTGCATGGGGGGCGATCCTGGCCGCCAGGTCCAGGGTTCACATAGCTGGGACCCAGTTTGCAAGATCAAAATAACAAGGAGGGAGAGGGGCTGCCTCAGCCCCGGGATCCTGACAACGGCCACAGCGCCTTGACCCCAGCTAATGAGGCTCCCCTAGTAAGCCAGAAAAAGGAAACTCTGTGCCAAGATATTGCAGATTCCACTGCAGCCACACGGATAACTAGATCTCTAAGCTGACGAAATGTAACCACCAGAAACAGGAATCTTTCCTTTTCTCTTCCTTTGGACCTTTGGACAGGGAGTCACACATCTTTAACTGGAACCACCTTTAAACAGATAGAGAGCTCACTTTTTCAGGAATAAGCATGGAGAAAAAGAGTGGGGTGATGGTTTAAGGCGGAAGTCAAAGTGGAAGCCCATGTGATAAATGGTAAAAACATGCTTCTCAATGAATTCGAGTTATGGCAAAAAGAAGGAGGAAGGTTAAGGAAATCTCTATTAATATCCATTCAGCATACAAGACTAGCCAGCCATAAAAAGACAGCACCTTAAATTAAGAATTTTTTTTTTTTTTTTTTTTTTTTTTGGTGATGAAAGACAATGCCTTAATTTAAAATAAGGTTTGGGCTATGAACAACACACTGAGAGTTGTTGATGAGGAGAACATAAATCTGCATATAGATATGAAAGTTTTCCAAGTCAACCGCTTGAAAAAAATTAGTCAATCTTGTGTCCAGTTGATTGGGAAATCCCGATAAGTAAATAACTCAAAAGTGGGAAACACATGGAATTAAATAGTGTTAGTGAGCAATGAAATCCAAGATGTTTATACCTATATTTTCTTTGTTAATGTAACAAACTTAAAGCAACTGTCTAAAAAGTAACTGGAGCACACAAACACACACACGCACACACACACACACACACACAGTTTGGAAGAGCAGAGAGGTAAAATATGCTAAATTTTTCATTATTGAGGAACAGGATCTAATAGATTATTTCATTTTTGAGACTCTTATAGGAATACTGGTCCAATTGCATATAAAGTTACGAACTTAGAGATGATTTTTAAAAATTTAGAGAGAATTTTCATTAAGAGGTAATATAGCTTCCAAATCACTGAAGAGAAAATTAACAATAAAAAAATTAATTAATCCAGGTAATATGGAGTAACACTGACCATAATTACCACCCTACAATAAACCACAAAATGGATAAAATATATGAAGCAATGATTTTTAAGACACTTGAAAACGATCATCCACTAGGACCTTGTCCTGCCACCTCTATGCCAAGGCTGCTAGGCCTCCTACTGCCATCACCAATAATGTCCACCAAGAGGCGGCATTTCCTTCCTCTGCTCCTACTGCAGAGCCAGTCCTGAGCAGTCCTTTTCCAGGTTTTGGCAGGCAGCTCCCAGAATTGCTCTCATAGGCCTTGGTCCCTTTTAGCCACCAGCAAAGTGATCAAGGATTATCAGTGAGCATCCTTCCTCATCCAAGTCCTAGGAACCTATCTGACTTCTGAGCAGCCCTTCACTCTTGTCTGCTGTCTGGTACTCTCCGCCCAGCTTCCCGAATCCCCGGCTTGGGCAGCCTGCACGCTGGCCACAGCCCATCAGAATCTGTTCCCCCGCCAAGAGGCCACGTGTGATCGTGAGCAGGGCTCCAGGCCTCTGGAACAGCGTGGCTTGGACTGCGTCCTGGTCCTGGGCTCGCTAGCTCCATGTCCTTGGTTGAGTCAGTTAACATCTCTAAGCTACAGTTTCCTCATCAGTGAAATGAAGACATAATCAATATGGAAAAAAATCAGAATCTGAGGGGGACTAAATTTCTGGTGATTGAAGATTATTTTAATTTTGAATTATACAGCCAAGGACATCATACAATTTTTACTACTTCATAATTCTAAAGGACAGCTTCTACTATTAAAACTAATACATGCACGTACACACAAACACACGTGCAGACACACTGGCTCTGCTCCACATACATCCCCACGGGCACACACACATGGAGTCATGTAACACACACACACTCATAACATACACACAACCACACACGCTCTCAGGCGCACACACATACATAACATACAGAACCATATACATCCCCAGGCATGCGCATGCACACACACACACACAGTCATGTACCACACACGTCCCCAGGTGCGTGCATGCGTACACACACGTCTTACACACTTTGGCGTTATTCTAAATCAATTTATAATTGAGGGTCACAGTGTCCATTGTTTTATCCACTCAGAAGATCCTGACTTTGGAGCGTGAAGTAGGAACCCCTCCTCTCTGGAGATGGTCTTTACCACTTACAGTCTCAGTAAAGCCAACATAACTGCTCTGGACCTTTGGAAGTGCAGGGCCAGAGCATACCTGGGAGCTCACATCCTATACATGTAAACATGTTAAGTGCAGTAGGGTCTAATCTCCTGCCTTTACAAATATACATTCATTATAAGGGGGAAGGCCAGGTTCAAATTTAGAATTCCCAGACACAGGGGAGTCCGGCAAAGAAAGTGAGCGTGTGGGGAGAGCTGATTCCCAGTCTCTGATCATTAGCCTGACCGTTTTCTTCCCAATGCTGGGTCCATCCCTTGCCACAAGGGGCCTTGGATGTGCACAGGGGGACACACAGACCTCATGTCCAGGCTCTGCTCATACCCTCCATGCAAACAGCTATGTTTTGGCCTCTCTGTGAGTCCTAGGAATCTGAACTCCGGGGAGAGCTGATGCAGGCACTAGAAATGGGTCAGGGGCTGCTGAGACAGGGCATTTGTGGTCTGGGTTTCTAGAGCACAGGGCGGAGCCAATGACCATGTCCCCTTGGCCCTGCTGACTCCACCCCATGGAGGGCATGGCCAGAGGAAGTGTCAGGGCCAGAGGGACCCTCTGTAGTGCAGGACCCAGGTCAGAGGGCCCCCTTGCCGGGGTCTAAGGGCAGAAGCCCCAAGGAAAGGTCTGAGTAGGCTGTAAGGTATCTTCATTCCCATTAATTAAAAAAAATAAAAGCATACCACAATCGTGGGTGGAAAGGTTTTGTTACAAGGGAAGGCACTTGACAAGGTCTGGCCATAGAGGGCTGGTAGGTTTGCCAGGTTGAGGAACCAAGATGCCGTTAGTCTCCACTGGGTCTAAACACCTCCTGAATTCCTCCGGGTGACACTGAAATGCAGTGAGACACGGAAACCTCTTAAGTTGTTAAAATATTCATGGTGAGCCATTCAACTCTCTCCTCATTCTTGGCTATGAAAGCACGATAAACACAGGCCAGAAACGCATCAGCCTGTTGGTTGGTTCACTATCCGCCTGGTGCTCCCTCTTGTAGGAGCTTTTATCACATCACCCAGGGCTGACCCGGCTCAGGATTATAGCTGATTTTCAGCACGTGGCATCACTTGCTGGTGACACGAATCAGGCAAGTTAGCCACCTCCAAAACTCTGAGGCTCCTCCTGGGAGGAGCCTGCAGACCCCCAGTCTAGCCTCTGCACCACAATGCTCCTTAGTGCCACTCCCATCTTGCTGCCCTGGCCTCTAGCTCTGACCAGAACCTCGCTGGATTGTCGATAAATGTCACCCATATACCACGTCTAAGCTTGGGGTCCAGATGTGACCATGGTTCTTATTTACTTCCCATCGATTGATTGATCTTTGTGTAATCGTGTTGGCAGGAAGGCCATTACCACCCTCTTGAGGCCTCCTCGAGCCGCCTCTGTGTATAAATGTCCTAGCACCCCAGGGGATCGGGTCTGAATCCTGGAACTCAGACAAGATGGCACCTGGAGAGACAGGAATCCACTCTTGCCATGGCTTCTGCTGAGGCTCGGTATGGCCATAAAAACGGATCCGACAAGCCCTGACGTCACTTGACTCGCTGCAGGGATGCTCCCACACTGCCCCGTTCCCCCCAGAGACTGAGGGCTTTCTGCTTGTTCCCGAAGGCCCCAGCCCCGTGGGGGCACTGGGTCCAGTGGAGCATCCAGCCTGGTTCCCCGCCAGCCCTTAGGGCCTTGGTGGGGACTGGAACATCAACTACCCTCCCCTTAGGGACCCGTTTGTCTTTTCCAGCCAACAGACCTTGGTCTTAAGCACTTTAACTCACCTGAGGGTGTTTTCCTCACTTCAGGGGCAGTGAGGACTGGGCTTCTTCACACTCCAAGAGCCCCCGGTCTGGATGCAGACAGTCTGGCTCTCCCCCCAGTCCTGCAGTTCCCGGCCACACCTGCTGCTGGTCACAGTCTGTGCTGTGTTCTCTTCCAGGACAAGAGGTGCATTCTGACCTCAACCCCGCCCCCACCAGCGGTGGCAGAGGCAGCGGACAGGCAGGTGAGCAGGGGCCTGAGAAAATCTCCGAAAATCAGTGCCCCAGAGGCCGCTGGTGACTAGAGGGGCCACGGGGCAGAAGGCAGCATGGGATGGGAGGAAGAGGAAGGCTCAGGACAAGGAGATGAAAGGGGGAACAGATAGCACTGTGAGGACCTCGGCCATGAAAGGGAAGAAAAAAGATAGTGACAGCTGAAGCGGTGTTGGCGTTAAAAGCTGCGGGCTTTTTCATTTAATTTTATTAATTACCATTACATATAGTGGCATATTTTTATTTGATTAAAGATTAGGTGCCATGTCATATAACAGGATACAGTATGTTATTATTTATTAAATAATACATAATAGTAGATATACTACCATAATATGTTCTGTTTATTTATTATCAGATAGTATATAATACGTATGTAGGTATTTATATACATAATATATAATTCATGCATCTATATAATATATAATACATAACAATGTAGGATTATGATTAATATATTTTATAACAAGATTAAATAACAATAATGATGTAATATTACACATTGTATGCCTTGGTTCATGACACAATCTCACCTTAGGTGCCTTTGAGAAGTATTTATGTATTAAAATTAATATTATAAGAAACAGTTGTGAACCTATCACCCAGCATCAGAACAGGACTATTTACAGTGACATACTGTGTCCTAACCTGCACTTGGCCTCTTCTCACAGGAAGTAACCAGCATCCTGAATCCTGGCTTACCCTTGCCTTGTGTTACTTTCACACACACAACACTTAAGATCAGTTAAAACAAATGAACTGTAGGTACATGCAGCGAAGTGGATGAATCACACACTCTATGTTAAATTGAAACATAAGCCCTAGAAGATAGGCGATAGTGTGCTATGCTTTTAACTGTGTATATATATGTCAACTAAACTCACTGAATTAAGAACAACAGCTAGAGTCCAGGTGGGAGAGGGACAGATAAAAGATGAGGTGAGAAGATTTGCTGCAGGTGAGCGAGTTCCTTTCCAGTGACATGTCATTCTCTCTGAAGCAGGAGGGAAGACCATCTGCTGGGAGTCAGGGAAGAGACAGAGGGAAGCTTAGAGGTGTGCAGAGAGCAGAGAATGTTGACACCACTGAGTGATAAGTGGGGAAATGTGCTCACTAGAGAAATCCTGGAGGATTGCCTGGCAGTGGCAACACGGTGGGCATTGATTTGTAGTCTTAGAAACCTGTGCTGGGAGAGCCTGCTGCCTGCAGGCTCAGAACAAATAGAGCTGGGTGAACCGAGATGGAAGTCGGCCTGGTGAGGAACTGAAAAGGTCAAGGCTCAAGGGGGTTTTGTTTGTCATAAAGAGAGTGCTGACTGTGGATGCAGAGCTGGAAGGTGGGGTAGTGGAAGTAAGAGGAATGTGGACAGGCAGGAAAGCAGAGGAGTCAGTGCATGAGGCCTTAGTGAGGGTGAATGAGGGCCAACGAGGCTGGTGGAGAAGCAGCTGGATGGCTAGAGGTGGGCACTTAAAAGAGAGAGGCTAGAACTGGGGTGGAGACACACCCGGGTATGAGCCCGTGGGTAGGGTGAATGGGGGGTGGCTGGCTCAGGCTGACGGTGAAGAAGACCCTAAATGAACATACTGGGTGGTGGAGGGAGAATGAACTTTGACGTCTTGATGGTAGGAGGCGAGGCAATACAGAGCTGGTGGTCCAGGTGCTCCTGACTTAGGCAGATGAGCAGGGAGGCCAGGGTGGCAGGCACTGCTAGGAAAGGATCTGGGTTTTCCAGGTGCTCCCAGGAGAGTAGGAGCAATCATCTGAAAGGGGAAAGTGAGCACAAGGAGGCAAACCCTGGCTCCTTATCAAACGGGGGGTGTGAGGGGGCAAAGTGTCAACTCCAGAGATGGTGGGCCAGGAAGCAGGGACCACGGGTGAAGTGAGGGGACACTCAGAAAACAGAGGGAGAAGAGTCCTCTGGGTGTAGGGGAAAGAGAGGCCCCAGGACAAAGTAGCACAGGGGCACAGTGATGAGGATGGACTGGCTCTATGGTGACACTGCAGGGCTGGCTGGATCTTTGTACTGAGGGCTTAATTTGGGGGGGCTGCTGGCCTCACGAGGACACCCCTCTCAGCAGCCTGGACAGACTCTCCCGTTCTTGAGAGCTGTGTGGCCAACACTGTTCTCGGAGGGGCTCTGCCTCCATCTTCTATCAGACTTTCCTGCCCAGCCCCCGTCCACCAGCGAGGGAACCTGGGCCTTGCAGCTGTTTCCCGTGGAGGGAGACAGGCTCCTTGGAGAAGCAGGCTGATCTTACTTTTCTCCGTAACCCAGGTCCTAGCAAAGCTCCAGTGTGGCCCATTCAGAGGCTCAGATACTTAATAAATAAACTTAAAGCAGTAGAATAGCAGAGCTGGAGGAAGTGACCACTGAGCTCACAGAATTCACTGCCCACACCCCCATTCTACAGATGAGGAAACAGAGACCAAGCGGTGAAGCAGCCTTGGCCAAGGTCACGCTGCTCCTTAATGCTGGCCTGTGTCGGGCATGCCAAGTGATGAGCTGCAGTGAAAGGCCTGAGAGGGGGCTCTGGGGCCAGACAGCTTGGGTTCAAGTCCCAGCTCTGCCATTTACTAGCTGTGTGATTAATGACTGTCCTTCCTGTAAAGTGCCACCTCATTGGGTTGTCGTGAACACAGAGTTCCTGGAACAGCAGGACAGAGTTCTCTAAGGGTTTGCTGTTGCTTTGTTTACTATTATTATCACCAAGTGAACCCTGAAATGAAGAACAAAGACAGCAAGAATTTTTATTTTAAAGGATTTTAAAATCCGATGATGAATGTTTGATTTAGTCTATTCAAGTCTGCATTTGACCCTTATTAACAACTACACAATGGATGACTTTTGAGGAAATGTTGCTTCATGTCTTTAATTCTCACTAATGACACAGGCTATTCAACAGGAAGCAGCTTTTTTCCAGGAAGAGGGACAAAAAGTTAACAATATCTCGGTACCTCTCGGTCCCCAGTGAATTGGTTGTGACCTGTCAACCCAACTCTGGGGAACTGCCCTCTCCTCCTGGGCTTGCTGCACTTCCCCGCGGCATCCAGGGGGCGCTGTACGCCCACACGAATCCAGTCCCTTGGTTCATATCTTTGCTTCAGATCCCTCAAGGACTGCCCATGCCCCAGGGCCCCATCTGCCCCGCCAGCCTCGCCTGCTGGACTCCAGGACACCATCCTGGGTCTCAACTATCCTCTCCTCCTATGCCCGCCCCACTACTCTTCACTTTGTCCTTCAAATGTGGGCTCCTGTGGCTCTCCACCCAGCAGGGGTCTCCCTGTCCTCCACCTCGGGTAACTGCATCGTCCTGCACGGTGCGGTGCGTAGCAAACCCATGTGGAGTCAGGAAGAATACAGAACAACAGGTGCTCAGAGGGGCTGCCTTTCCCACTGCAGGGGCCCTGGAGAGCTTTCTCCCGGCTGGTTATTCACAGGCGCTGAAGCTGTAGAATCTCGATCTCACCAATTTAAAGGGCATCATCACTAATTACAAAAGCAATCATTTTTTCAGTAGCAAAAGGACAAAAGACTTTGTGCCCCGCACCTCCAACTTTCTTCCTCCGCCTTCAGAGGTGATTCTCACTCTCTGGGCAAGGGTAGAAAGCAACACACAGAATATTATTTTTCAATGTTTTCTTTCCCACTATGAAGATTGCTTTCCCAGAACCGATGAAGGCAAGGATGGTTTGGCTTCCCTGCACTGAGGATTCAGAGATGCAGGGGGGGAGGGGAGTGGGGAGATAATTCAGCATTATTGAACCAAACCGAGACATTAAAAGTTTCTATTCTAAACAGAAAGAAAGCAGGATGCTATACAAACTGGAAACCATAGTTGGAAATGCAATAACGAGTTACAAGACAATAAACATGAAGATGGAAAAAAGAAAAAGCACATCAAAATACAAAAAGGTGGTAATGGGAGACGGTAGCATGAAAAGATAGATTTTTTTCTCTTTCTTTCTTTTTTTTTCTCATTATTCTTAGGATGTGTTGGAGCCTACGTGATTATCAGTCTAAAGGAAATAGATATAGTAATGAGTTGATATACTTGAAAAAATAGATAACCACAAATCGAAAGCATACAATAGAGTCGCAAAAAAAAAAAAAAAAAGAAACAAGCTCAAAATTGCTTAAAGACTTAAACATTAGACAAGACGCTATAAATCTCTCAGAAGAAAACATAGGCAAAATATTATTTGATATATATCTCACCAATGTTTTCCTAGGGCAATACACCCAAGCAACAGAAATAAAATACAAAATAAACAAATGGGACCTAATTACACTTATCAGCTTTTTCACAGCAACAGAAACCATAAGCAAAACAAAAAGACAACCTATGGAATGGGAGAAAATTTTTGCAAAAGATGAGCCTGAACATGGCTTAAATTCTAGACTATATAAATAGTTCATACAACTTAATAAGAAAAAAAAATAAACAACCCAGTCCAAAAATGGGCAGAACAACTAAACAAGCAATTCTCCAATGAAGATATACAAATGGCCAATAGGAATATGAAAAAAAGGTTCAATATTGCTAATTATCAGAGAAATGCAAATCAAAACTACAATAAGTTATCATCTCACACTAGTCAGAATGGCCACCATTCAAACATCCACAAACCACAAATGCTGGAGAGGCTGTGGAGAAAAGGGAACCCTCCTACATTGTTGGTGGGAATGTAGTTTGGTGCAGCCACTGTGGAAAACAGTATGGTGAGTCCTCAAAAGACTAAAAAAAGACTTATCATTTGATCCAGCAATCCCATTCCTGGGCATATATCCAGAGGGAGCCTTAATTCCAAAATATACCTGCACCCCAATGTTCACAGCAGCATTGCTTACAATGGCCAAGATATAGAAACAAACTAAACACCCACAGACAGATGATTGGATAAAGATGTAGAATTTAGATATAGAAGAATATTACTCAGTCATAACAAAGAAGGAAATAATGACATTTACATCAACATGGATGGACCTGGAGATTATCACACTAAAGTGAAATAACTCAGAGAAAGACAAGTATCATATGATATCACTTGTATGTGGAATTTTTAAAAATGATACAAATGAACTTATTTACAAAACAAAAACACACTCACAGACTTAGAAAACTAACAGGAGTTTGGGATTAACAATTACAAACTACTATATGTAAAATAGACAAACAACAAAGATTCACTGCAGAACACAGGGGAAAATATTCAGTATCTTGCAACCTTTAATGGAAAAGAACCTGAAAAAGAATAGACTATGTATATGTACAACTGAATCACTATGCTGTATACCTGAAACTAACAAAACAGCTGTATATCTGAAACTAACAAAACATTGTAAATCAACCACATTTCAATTAAAGAAAAAGATAAGTTCTAAATACCTTTATTCAAAGAAAATCTTCAACTCTTACCTCTTACGGAAAGTAAAATGGGAAGCTTGAGCAGGACCAAATTATACTGAATGAGAGGTTACATACCTTCTCCAGCACGTGGCCCATGCTACACACACATCGTGTTTTCCTTCAGGTAAGAATGGCCCTTACTGCCCAGGGAGCGAGTCCTCCTTAGACAAGGCCTGTGTGGCAGTGGCCTTCTTGTCACCGCTCCATCTCACCAGGAGGCCAGGATTTTCAGAGCGGAGGGAACACATATCTCATACACTTCAGATCTATTTCCTGAGAAAAACTATGGAAAGACCAAATTCACCTGCAGTGCGGGAAACATGAGCAGGACCCCTTAGCAGACCGACAAGCCCGAAGCAAGATGGCCTGATGTTCACATCAGAACCAGAACAACAACCGTCTGGCCCCAGTTAAACGATCACCATCTCCCCTGCAATGAACGGTTGGTACTCAGTGTCAGGGATGATTCTGTTGAGACTTGAGAGATCAAAAAAGTCAGACCAGGGAATCCGGACCTGGTGGATGTCCAGGCTCTGCCAATGGTAGAGGCGGCCCCAAGGGGGTATCACCAGCACCGATTCCTCCATTTTCAGCAGGGTCTTCAGGAGGAAGGCGATGTGGATACAGACGCTCCTATGGAGACTGAAGCCCTCTGGAGGGTTGACGTCACACAGAAGGTACCTGGCAGGGAGCAAAGGAGAGCGGGTCTTCAGGGCCAAGCCTCTGCACAGGAATCCCGGCTTAGATAGAACAGATACAACGGGAATCCCTGCACAGCCCATGGCCTACAATCCAGACACATTCAGCAGCTTCTGGTTTGTATAGTGGAGGCATTGCCCACCCGTCTCCATGTGGCCAATTACTTCGAGTCCGGGAGCACATGCAGAAGACATCTTGGCATCTGTCTAACAACGCTAAGTACCTGACTAGTACCTGAGCACACGTTCTCCAGGGGCTCTCAAGCTTCTTGGCCTACAGACCCCTGTACACTCTTAATTACTGAGGACTCCAAAAGGCTGCTGTTTATGTGGGTTAAATCTATCAATAGTTCCTGTGTTAGAACTTAAATAAGAACTTTAAAAAATGCTTATGATTTCACTTAAAAATAATAACAACCTACTACATGTTACCATTAATACTCTTAAGCAAAATATAAGTATATTTTTCTAAACAAAAATCATTAATGAGAAGAAGAGCAGTGATTTTAATTTCTGCAAAACTCTTTTGGACTGGTGAGTTCTGAATTCTATCTGCCTCTAAATTCCCTGTTTTGTGATATCACAGACCAGGTTTTCCCTGGAAATCCCCACAGGAAACTCGGGAGTGCAAGAGTGTGCAAAAGGCAGGTGACATACCGGCGTTTCTATGAAAATAGTCTTGCATCTCAGGGGCCTCAGACACACTTTGATAACTGCTGCCCTACCCTAGGCGAGACTCTCCTACACAAGAGCCAGGCAAGGGTCCTGGCTTCTTTAATGAGTTACCGCAGCCACACTCCTCCCTTCTCTGTGTTAATGTTCCCACAACCTCCATTACCGCAGATGAAGATGTAATCCTCAACTGGGGCCTCTAATCCCAGAAGACTGCCAACTTTGAGAGGGAAGGCCCATCTACCATCCCTACACCCCGCACAGTCTATTTTGAGTCAAGCCCTAGATAACTGCTAATCGACAATGACCCTTGTCTTATTCCTGAGTTTTACCGAAGGAGCCAACATCTGGATGGAACTGAAATTTCCCTGCAGATAAACAAGGCTGATAAACCACCCCATTCAAACATCTGATTCTGGGGCTCTTCAAAACCCGGATAAGGCCCCGCTTCATAAAAGTCAGGTCCTCCGCCTGCCCTTCCCGGGGGTTCTGGGAGGCCGCGGCCAAGCAGGGCTACCCGGACTCGCGGTCCCAGCCCCAGTGCCCGAGGGGGAGGAAAGCCCGAGGCTGTGCCCCAGCCCTGTCCTCCCCGCCCCAACCCGCTCCCTGGCACCACAGCGCCTCCCCGGCAGCCACACCAACCCGGATCCCACCCCGGTCCATGTCCACTGGCCCCGCCAACTGCGCGGCCGTACGTTTACCGTCTGTGGGACGCCGCCCCAGACAGGATGTCGGCCGCCGACTGACCAGGCAAGAACTAGTCGCCCAGGCGAGCAAGCCGCCTGCCCCAGCAGCAAGCACCGCCATGGTCCCGGGTAGCTGCACACTTCCGGAGCCCGCTGCCCGCCCCAGAAGCTCACACCGGCCCGCGCAGAGAGCGGCGCATGTAGCCATGGCAACGCCGGGGGGCCCTCCTCTAGCGCTTGCGTCTGTGTCCTCCCGAGGCTAGACGTGAGAGGGCAGAAATTGCGGAGCCAATGGGAGCCAGGGCTCGGCCAGGACGGGGGCTGGGGGGAGGCTTATGGGGCAGCTGGGCGGGGCCGGGGCGGGCGGTGCCGAGCAGACGTCCTCACCTGCAGCTGGCGCCGGCCGGATGCTGGGGCGGTGCTGCCACCAGTGGGCGGGGCTGCGGGGCGGTGGGGCAGCGGGGCGGGGGCACCCTCACCTGTCCATGTGTGTGGCTCAGCCTGGGCTCCGCGGCCTCCCCTTGCACCGGACGTGGACCCAGGCTGCCGTTGGGCAAGATAGAGGACTGAGCCAAGGCACAAACGGCTGGCCAGGTAGGGCACCTGAAGTGCAGATCCTCCAGGCCCGCTGCCGGCCTTGAATTCACGCTGCTGGGCAGTTTCCAAGGAGACGGGATCTGTCCTAAGAGGGGAGATAGGGCAGGGGTGCCAGATGCCGGGTTAGGTGCGGTCTTACAGGCTAGCCACGGTGAGAGTGTTCAGAGAAGCCCCTGTGTTGGCGGGGCTAGGAATTTGGGGTATGGGGTGGGGATTGTGTGTGCCATGCTCTGTGGTCTCCCCAAGAACTCTCACCCCCAAGCAAGGGACCCTGCTCCCTCCACCATTCACTGCACCCCCTGCCTTCCCCAGCACCACTACCCCTGCCCCCAGAGTGTCCCATGACCTCTCCCCACACCGGGCACCGTCCCTGTTACAGGTACTGAGGTCCTGGTGGTTCCAGCCCGAGGGTGGGGGCTGTATCTGACCAGTTAGGATGCCTGGAGCTTTGTATGAAACCTCAGAGCATAATGCAGACGTGCACAGAGGCCCCTCAAACAGGATTCCCTGAATGGCCCTCCCACCACGGACCCACAGCGCAGCTGCCACACCAGGCCAAGCCTGCTGGAAGACCGCTGGTCCCTCTCATCCTGTTCCTGATCAAGAGTGCACTGGCCACACTGCTGGGTATTTAGGGGGCCTTAGAAGAGCAGCTGGTATTTTCATGGGCAAATATTTGCTCTTTTGGGAAGATTTCAGTGCAAAGGGATGTAGGATATGCTTTTTCTGTTGCCCTGAAACTGGTGACTAGGATGCAAACTTAAGTCAAAACAGGTTTTAGAGAGAGCTGCAAAATATCTAACCCAAAGATCACTGTTCCACAGCAAAGGCAACACCACCTGGCTGGTGGGGTCCTTGTCCCTCATTCTGGAGGTTGGGGTTTGCACCCTCCAGCTGGGACAGAGCCCGAAACAGCTCTGAACACGCTCCAACAGGCTTTCCCAGCAAAAACGGCCTTTATTTTGAATCTGGGTGAAGGAACCAGCTGAGACATCTGAGTAAATCTTCCTGGGTGTAACCAGGCCTTTTATGCTGAATGAAAGAGCGGCTCTCCACATGCTAACTTCTTAGAACTGAATGTGTGTCAAAACCTTCATGCATGTATCATGTTGGGAACAGCGTTTCATGGTGAGGGGAACTATATAACTTACATGTGTATGGGGAAGCCCTCACTCCAACCGGCTTTTCCTGCGCACACTGCCTTTATTTCGAAATTGGCTGTTGCTGAGAAATCTTGGTAAGCTTTCCTAGGTGTAACCATGCCCATTATGCTGGACGAATGAGCGGCTCTACACTTGTTCACATCTCAGAAATGAATGTGTGTTGAAGCCGTCATTCATGTAGCGTGTTGGGAACACAGTTTCGTGGTGAGAAGAACTATGTAAATTACATGTCTATGGTGAAGCAATTGCTCGAAATGGGTATTCCAGCACATACTGCCTTTATTTCGAAACTGGCTTCTCAGAAGACCTGTGGTCTCCACTGCAGGTCTGTCTCCAAGCTCTGGGCCAGCATGGTGACTCTGCTCCCCCTGTCTATTCTGGGAGGTCTAGGGGTCCTCCATGGCCCTTCCACCATTGTTTCTTTTGGAAACACCCCACAGATGAAATGGGCCTGAGAACAGGAGAGCTGGATGCCAGCAGCCACTGCCCAGTTTGTGGCTCCTGGGAGGGGCATCTCCTCTCTGTGGGCTCTGATCTCACCTACCCTCTCCCCAACCCCCACCCCTCTCCTCCTGCATTTCCCGATTGATCCCTGGATAATGGTCCATACCAGGAATGACCTGGGAGAGGTTTTATGAGTCTTTAAGGGAAAAAAAAAAGAAATCTTTAAACAAATTACTGAAAGTAACTTCCAGCTTTCCCGGGAAAGCCCTCTTTCCAATGTTTAAGGCTAGTTGACAGGGTGTCAAATTGCCTAACCACTCACATCTGAGCAACTGCTAACTCTTTCCAGTTCCCCGCAGCATCCACCTCTGGCAGCTTGGCCACAAGAGGGCAAGAAAGCTCTTTCCCCATGCCAGCTCCAGCGTGGCTTTGGAGGCAGTGGAGGCTGAGAGAAAGGGCCCCGCCCTGAAATTTGGGGGGCCTCCAGCCACAGCCAGAGGAGCAGGAGTTTTCAGAGTGCCCCAGGAGGGAAACCAGGCAAGGCTGCCTGGCCCAAGTCTTCCCTGCCCAGAGAGCCCCATGAACTGCTTTGGGCCCCACTCCCCATTTGGGCCCCCTGCAAAAAGGTACCACGGGATCCACACCTGAGAAGGCAGAAGGATGGCCCTTTGGCCTGGGGTCCCAGCAGGTGTGTCCTGTGATACCTGTGGCCACATATCTTCCTTGTCTCTCCAGGTCAGTGAAGGGTCTGTGCTGGGCACCTTGGTGCTCAGGAACATGGGAACAACTCTAAACTCAGAAGGACAGAGAGACTCTGCCTGGAAGCAAGGATTCCAGGGAGACGCCTTGCCCAGAACTGGGGGACTGTGTGCTGAGTAGACCCCTGGAGGCAATGTGGGGCTGTGGGGTCCTCATCAGAGAAGGGAGCAGGTGTGCTTTCCGGGGGTGGAGCCCTGCTTTGTCCAGTCATGTCCTTGTGTAAGACTCATTTACAAACACCTTCCAGTCCACCTAGGGGTGGCCTCAGAGTTGCGGGTAGAGGAGGAGAGTGAAGGGTGCAGACTTAGGGCCCCCTGACCCACCCAGGGAGCCAAGGGTCAGTGGGAACATCGTGGGAGTCTAGTGCAGGGGTGGAGGACGAGAACTAAGAACATGCCAAGTCATGCAATAAAGTGACCTGTGATCACGAGACACAGGTGGCTGTACACCAAAGGAGGGAGATAGAAATTTAGACCCAAGCTCTGAGAATCTTGAGAGGGGCTGGAGGGTCCCAGGAGCCCTGAGGAACAGCTCTTCTAGGGGCACAGATATCCCAATAAACACATTTCTCATGGATGCTTTTTGGGGTGCAGAGTGAGTTACCAGGATCCTAAAACTAGTATGGAATCCCACCCCCTTGTTCATCACGATTCCTGGCAATAAATTGCTGTCATTTGTTCCTGGACATGCACAGGGGAGGTGACTGCTGTGGTGGTCACTGCAGGACTAGAATCTTCTGGTGTGGGCTCTGTGACCACAGAAACCCAGGGGGATTTCTTAACGGGAGCACCTGGAGTCCATGCCTGCAAGGACCACCCTCATGGGATGGCCAATGATCCCGTGGTACCCAGGTCACCAAGTGACGAATTTGTGAGGTTGCCTGGGGTAACCTGGGGACATGTAGGTTTCTGTGGTCAGCACGTGGGCCCAGCACTGCGGGATGGTCTGCACAAAGAGGGGCCTGCCCTCCTGATGATGGCTTCTAACACCTGCAGGGAAACTGCTCCCTGGGCGCCTGGAGGTCCATATTGAGAGCGTCCTGCCAGCCATGAGGGATCACCTTCCCCTGATGCAGAGGCAGACCTCTCCCCCTTGAGGCCCAGGGGACACCTGGCTCAGGTCCCAACTGTGTGCCCTGGACACACAGAGCCCCAGATCTCTGGCACAGACTGGGGTGTGGTTGTGTCGGGGCAGAAAAGGCCCAGGTAAGGGGCTCATTCAGGGACAGAGGCCACTCTGCAGGGATACTGGACCTGGCAGCAATACACTGCTTCAGAACTTACCTGGGCTGGGTTTCCAAGCTGTGGGATGGAAGGGCCTCTCCTTCCTGCGGTGCAGTGGGGGGAACTAGATCCATCGTCAATATCAGCCCTGAAAATGGAGGCTGCACTACATCCATTCCTGGAAAGATAAATCAGGCCCCTCCAGTCCAGGTGACTCAGAAAGTCAGTCAGCAATGTTAGGGGCCCCCAGTTTAGGCTTTGAATTAGAGCTGAGCGGCTCAGGAGGCCAGATCCCTGTCCGTGGCTCCAGGAGTAGGCTTTCTGCTGGGGGACAGGATCCTCACAATCACCTGTGTCTTTGTGGGACTTTCCCCTCTGACCAGCTGGGAGGCAGGGTGCAGTTGTGGGAAATGGTGTTTCCATGAGCAGAGGGCCACCAAGTGGTGGGGGCACAGGAGACTGTGAGAATGAGTCCCGCAAAATTTCTGGAATCAAAAAACTGGCAAATGTGAAAAAGTGCATAATTTGTTTTATCGAACAGGCTGCTTATGTACGTTTGGAGGGCCAGGTTCAAAGACTCTGCATCCATCCAGGACAATAGCATCAAGAGAAGAACAGACAGAGCAGAAGGAGATCTGGGGTTTCCCCCAGGAATGAGGTGGAACAGGGATTTCTGCAGATTTGCAAGGCGTCCCCTACCACTGAGCATGGGGTTACAACCCCACGTGACCACCGTCGTGTTTGGCTTGGGCTCTGGATCTGGCCTGCTCATTTATTCTTCCAGCTGAGTTCCAGAAACTCAGAGGGTGGACTTTGAGGGGCTGCGTTTGGAACCTAGTGAGGAGCTGGATGGTCCTTTATATTGAGTCCCTTCAGCCTAATCACCGTAGCTGAATCCCAACACCCCCCAGGCACCCAGGGTGGCTGTGGAGGGAGAGAAAGCCTGGCAGGCGACCTAGGGGTCCCACTGCTCTGTCCCTCCCTTGTCTTCATTCCCTTTCACCCCAGAAGGTGTGATTGTCTCGTGTCATTGTGGCCACCGTAGTGTCCCTCCCAGCAATCTCTCTTCTCCATCAGGTGGGGTTCCCAACCCCACTCAGCCTTCTCTCTGCATGGATGCTGAAGGACCAGGACCACCTGAATTTCTGAGCTTGAGCAGTAAGGTGGAAAAAAAGAAACCAATGGAAACAAAGAAACAAGTTATTGTGGCAAAACTGCCCACCACAGAGAAGCTGCCCTGAGTGGAAGGGAGGGTGTGGGCATGCCCATTTGTTTCCTGTCTCCCAGTGCTCTTAGCTTTCTTATTGCAGACCTGCATGGTTACAACAAAATGATCTGCAAAACTGAAAATATTTACTCTCTCGCTTTTACAGAAAAGGCTGGCCAGCCTCTGGTCCGGTACCAGGCAAGTGATTGGAGTCCCTTTCCAGTTTGGAAACATCTGGGCAGGCCCAGGTTTGCAAAAGTCTTTAAGAGTAGTTACGGAGTTTTGCTTCTAAAATTCTTTACGGCTGTATATACTTCTGAGATGCGGTTGTGCTGTGTAATTCTGAGCCGGGATTTTCTCAAACTGTTTCTCACTTCTTATACCAGACATTCCTAAATTCCAAGGGGAACTGTATATTAAGGAAGCCATGGAATTTAGGAAAAGGATACAGATCTCATTTCCTTTTAAGCATCAGTGTACCTCCATCATGGCATTATTGGTTATGAGTTATTGATAGGGGAATTAAATAGTAAACAGATTAATAGAAAATAGGGGATTTTAGGTACACAGGTTCATCTTTTCAACATTTTTTGTAATATTTGCAGTTTAAGATGGCCATTCCTGAGAAACAGGTAGCCTCTTAGAATGAAATGGCATTTCCTCTGAACCATACTTAATTTTTATTTCGTAGACAGCAGGAAGGGTAATCACACATCACACATTTGGGGACGTCAAAGAGAAAATGTAACTTTCTGGGAGCGCACTCCCCCATCTCCCCCTGCTCTTTTCACTGTCCCATTCTCCCTGGAAGGCTCTTTCTTATCTTCTTCTCATGGCTCCAGTAACTCTTTCTTCCTCCTCATCCCTCAGCTGGTAAGGTTACTTTTCTACTTTGAACAAGCAAACAAGCCAACAGAAGAGAAGTTTCACAAGCAACTCCCAGCACATCCGCTCACCTAGTGTTGTCTGTGACCTCACTCTCGGTGCCCCACCTCTTATTACAGGTGACATCGAAAGCCAATTCCTCGAAAAGTCCCCAGGGCCCCATCCCTCCCATCTTCTCTGGGTTGTCACTCCCAAAACCATCCTCTCTTTCACTACCTCATCTATTTTGTTCTGCTAGTTGGCTCCCATCAGTATATAAACGTCCATCTTCTTAAAAGAAACAAACAGCACTCCTTGACCCTAATTCACCCCCACCAATTGCCACCCTGTGTCTTTGCAGCAAATCTTTAAGGAGTTGTTTAAACTCACTGTCTGCATCTTCTCTTGAGCCATCCCCTTTTACACCCACTCTGGCTCTTCCCCTGATCCCTCGCTCTATGGAAACTGCCCTGTCAAGGCCATCAGTGACCACACGTTGCTAAATATAGCGGTCAATTTTCAGTCCTCATCATGCGTAGACCCTCGGCAGCATTTGACCCAGCTCTTCCATCCCTCCTCCCCCGTGTTCCTGCTTAACTTAAACTCCAGCCCATCGCTCTGTCTGTTTTCTGCTTTTGGTCTACTGGCTGGTCCTTTGCCAATGTCTCCTCTTTTTCCCAAACATACACTGTGGGTGTGCCCCAGGGTTGGCTCCTGGGCCTCTCATCTCTCTCTCTGCTATTCCTTTGGTGGAAGCAACCCAGCCTTGGAAATTGGCATGCCATCAATTTCTCGATTTCTCCAAAACTCCCTGATTTGCCCTTTCCATCTGGACCTTTATCCCTGAGACTCACATTCTTTTTCTTTCATTAATCTTGCTTTCACATTCATACATATGTTCTACTATGTAATTACTTTTCCAAATTTTGTATCAGTAAATATATATATCATGTAAAATGCTCAAATCTGTATTATTTCCACTAAGATGCTTATTCTACCTTAGAACCTTTCTGCATTTCTGTATTTATGTGAAAAAAGCGAATAGCATTTCTACAAGCCTCATAGTTAATCAGTGTGTTTGTTTGGGGCTATTATGTAACATGAAATAATGATATATTAACATAGTCCTTTTTCATTTATTTTTATGTAACACCAAGATGAGGTTTTTGCACTGAACACTGGTTTTATTGAAATTTTACCTACATTATGGACAGTCAGTTTATGTGAAAGCCCTCATTTCTCCCCTTTCTGATATATTTTCCATTTGGCTATATATAACATATACCTTGGCATGAAACAAACTTCCCAAATCATTCACATAATACAATTAATACATTTAAATTATATTTTTTAAATGTTAAAAAGAAAAAGAAAACAGACTCCTCTACCTATTAGGCATTTCTGTGGCAATATGTAATACACACCTTAACCATGACATTGAAGAACTGAGCTGATACCAGCCCCTTTCCACCTGCTCAGCCCCACCTTGTCCCATCCCTTGTGGATGGAGAGGACATCCCTCCCATTGTCCAGGTCCAGATGTTGGAACAATGTTCTTTCTGTCTTTCTCTTACACACACAGACAGCAAATCCAGCTTGTTAGAAAATTCTGGGTATTCTGTCTTCTTAACCACCTGCTCCCTGCTCCCCGCCCTCCTAAGAGCCACCTTCAGCCCTTCCTGGACACCAATAGCCTCCTGTTTCCATCTTTGCTTTCCTACAATCTCTCATCCACACAGAGTCAGAGGGAGCCTGCAAAAGCATACATTGATGGGGTGGGTTTAGTTCAGTGGTAGGGCGCATGCTTAGCATGCAAGAGATCCTGGGTTCAAAAATGATTATAAATCAATAAAAAATGTTAAAAAAAAAAAGAGATCCTGGGTTCAATCCCCAGCACCTTCATTAAAATAAATAAATTACCTCCCACAAAAAAACACAAACACAAAAGCTTAAGTTGGACTATATCACCCCTCCCCTCAAAACTCACTAAACGGGTCATCATTTCATTAGGAGCCAAAGTCGTCACAAAGGCCTCAGGACCCGGCGTGCTCTGCCTCTCTGCCCACACTCTCCCCCTCACTCAGGGGGCCTCTGGCTCCGGTTCTTCCTTCTTCCTCCGGATCTATTCTGCTTCAAGTTCATTACTCCGTGAGATCTGCCAGGATTGCCTTATTCCCTCCTGCCTGCCTCCCACCCCACCGCCATCACCGGAGATTGCTCATATCACTCTTTTTTTTTTTTTAATTTTTCCAAGCTCTTACTACCCCCAACATGCTGCCTGTTTCCTCTACTAAAACTCTGAGCCCCCAGTGATGGGGAGTCATGTCTATTTTGTTGACTGATAAAGCCCGAGAACCTTGTGAATTGGTCTAGTTAGGAGATTCCCGTACGTAGTAGGAGCTTATACACATTTGCTGAATGACTGTAGATGCCCTGGTCCAATCCGATGAAGCACTTCTGTGTCCTGCTCAAAGAATAACTGTCCTTTCCACCTGAGAGGGGGTGACAACTTCCTTGGTGATCAAAGGCAAGATCTTTTTGCTTTATGCTGTTAACCTTAGGCGGGGAGACTGGGGGATCTTCATATATATTTTTAAATTTGGTTCACTCTGCAGTTTGTCTTTGCTCTCTGTATAATTTTGAGAAACTCTTTATGAGTGATCATTCTTCCATCAGATTGAACAGGGTCCAGGGTGAAGGACCAAGCCTGTCCCATCGGCCATCCTATGTGTCATGTCCTGGGACCCAGTGGATGCTCAGCACGTAAGTGAACAGACTGGAGTGAGTGAAGAGATGGGAGCATCTCCTTATTGTGGTGGCTGCTCTCTGTCAGATGCCTTGAGATTTGAGGAAGGGTTTACAAGTGCGGAGAGGGGAGATCAGGTCCTCTGTGCTCTTCCTGAGTGCCCTGGCTTTACCCATTCCCCCAGCCCACTCTGGGCAGCCAAGTTGAGGAGCTGGGCCACCGGATGTTGTGCTGATCAATAATCCACCTTCACCCCAAGTCCGGGGGGTAGGGACCCCTGGTTGTAGTCTCTGGAGTCAGGTCCTTGGAGGAATTCCTCACTGAACTATGTTTTGGACCTTTTATTTTTCTCTATAACCACCAGCTGAAGAAGATTGTCTTAGACACATGGAAGCTGAGGACGCCTACTGTCCCCTCGGAACCCAGGTGGGGCTGGGAGTCTGCTGTTTGTATAGCCGGTGGGCTCGTGTTGCTTTGGGCATCCCTGTGTCTGAATTCCTGCAGTACACTCGGTGGTAAGGAAGGGGTGCCTGGCAGGGAGGGAAGTGGGTCGGGAGACTGCACAGCTGTGGAGATGTTAACCTGGGGTGTGCAGGAGCCTGCTGATGCATGGCATCTCGGTTCAGGGAACTCTTCACCCTCAGAGGGGTTCCCACTCCCGCAGGGGCCATTTGATCAGGGTGCTGGGCTGTCAGGGGACCGCAGGGTTCCCAGTGAGGATTACAGTGCCCTCAGGCAATGGGAAATGAGGGGTCCAGCGGCACTTGAATTAACTGTGCACCCAAACCCAGCCCCCACCTCTTTCAGCCTTTATCCTTATCTGCAAAACTGGAATTTTATTAACCATCCCGCGGGGTCGTTGATGGGCTAGGACAAACTAGACAGTCAAGAGCTGGAATTCCTCTGTCCCCTGATTGTTTTCCTTCTTTCTGACTATTTGCTCTCACAAGCTCAGTCTCTCTGTCTCTCTCTCTTTCACTTCTAACTTTCTCTCATGCTCTGGTTTCATTTGACTTCCAACCACCGCCCCTCACCCTCGCCAATCCCCAGATGAGTGAACTTGATTTCTGTGTGTCAGTTCCAAATTCCCAGGAAAGATGCTCTGTCTCCCTCTGGATCTGTTGTCCAACCCATCAGTTGTGGCCAGATGAGGGAGTCCCTCTGGGACCAGTGGAGGGTCTCCCCCCAGCCCCCCAGCCACCATTTTGGGAGCACATATCTCTCCAAGGAGGAGGTACTGGCTGTGACCTTGTGTCAGTCAGTATGAATTTATGTCTCCTCTTGCCCCTCCTTCATCCTCCTAAACAAAGATGAAAATTAAACACTCCCGGGATTTGTGTCATGGAACACGCAGGGTGGGGGCTAAGGGGGCTGGAATCTCTGCTGCATTTAAGGGACTACAGTGAATCCCCAATGAGAGCCTGCAAAGGGAACACCACCGCCCCCACCTGGCACTTAGGGTGCTGAGTCTGCGTGATGTTGAGCTAGGCTTCTGACCACAGCTCAGGGGTCTGGTCTGACCAGTTAGCCTTTGAAACCAACCAGCTTTGGATTCCTCAATCCCTCCCTGAGGTTTTACCTGAACCACCAGCTTCTGCATCTCTGAAGACAGATGATGAGGACCCTTCACGTAAGCCGTTCGCACAGCCCTGTGCAGGCCTTTGTGCTGCACGGTCTGCCCGGCGAGATAACTGAGGTTGGTATTTTACTGATGTTAGAAATAGTCTGGTTTCCCTATGTACTGTTTCACTGAACAAGCAACAGAAGCCACCTCTCGCTGATAAAAGCAAAAAGGGACTTAATGAGAAGATGCTGGGAGGGTGTATGGATTGGCCAGGACCGGAGCCAACCCAGGAGCTGTAGGAGGTGTTAGGGAGCCCCAGGCACCAGGCCGGGCTGGGTGCTACCGGGCCCCCTGCCACCCCAGAAGGGACCCCTCTCCACCCGACCCTCCACCTCACTCACTGCAGGTTCATATCCCGGCAGGGCCAGGTCACACTGAAGCCACCAGCACACACCTCAATGGGGGAGTTGACACCGTCTCAGCTGAGGGCGTGCCCGGTGTGGGGAGAGGCCCAGTTAGAAGAAGGCGGTTCCCCTACTGTTCCGAGTTAAGGTGCAAGTCAGTGCCCATCACTCAGGAGAGCCAGGCTGGACGGACCTCATTGCGGTGACTAGGCCGTCTGAGTTCACTTAATACTTTCTATGTTTGAAGGCCCTGGAGGGAGAAAAAGTGAAGTTTCTAGAACTTATTTTGTGTTTCCCATGTACCAGGTGCGGTAAGCAAGCCACTTCAGACAAGACCCAGAGCAACCACGTTAATAGGCCACGGAGCAAGTAGTGCAGTCAGGCCTCTGTGGACCCGAAACCCGTGTCCCCATCAGCTCAGTAGTTACCAGTGGAAACTGGGGGGATTTATGGGACTGTGTGCTCCTGTAGGGGCTGGGATGTGTGTGTTTAAATCCACATCTTCAGAAACTCGGCTAGAACCACAGCCACTTATTGCACGGAGGCAGAGGAGGGGAGGATTCCAGACTTTGTTCCAGCTCGTGTGGAGCTCAGAAATTGCTCCTTCTGTCCTGAAAACAACACCAGAGCTGAGGGAGCTGCAATCCCACTGTAATTCTTAGATCCCAGAAAAATGAGGGGAAAATCTGCTCCCAACACAGAGAGGCAGCCAGGCAAGCTTGGCGAGTCACAGCTCCCAGGGCAGAACCCGCTTTTGTAACAACCCCCAGGGCAGGCAGATTTAACAGGTCCCTGAGGCCAGTGGAAGTCTCAGCGTGGGGAAGTCCGAGTGTGACAACTCCAGGGGGCCAGTCAGAGGGGCCCCCTGCTCTTTTTCATGAATTTTACCTCCAGGACCGTGTCCTGTTCTCAGAATGAAGGCCTCAGAGGATAACTCCTCATGCTTCCTGCCTGGAAAGGAGAAAATAACTCTATTGAAATATACCCAAAACATTCTGTTTCATTTGGGGAAGTTGTTTGTTGTTTGTTTGTTTTTTTAATGAGAAATTATTTTACCAGAGCCTAACCAACCTGGGAGAAGGGAAATCCCTTCTGTCTCACCCAAATTGGGGTGGGGGGAAAGAGACACACTTGTGGAGGTCACAGCTCAGGGCATAGGCTCAATGAGAACTAATCACAGGACTACAGATGCCCTGCTCTGTCCTGCTCCCCCAACACCTTACCTCCATGTCAGTAGGGCCCCTGTGTAATAACAGGAATAAAACTAAAAGAAGTAAATGTCTCAGGAGTGTCAAGGGAAAACCCAAAGACAGCGGGGAGATGAAAACAAGGACACACAGGCTGTTTTAGACTCTCACACCAATAGCTGTAGCAAACTACACACAGCCCATCCCAGTAGATAAACAGAAAACCTCACAGAAGAAAGTATTTATTTTGGTTCTCTTACCCAGTGCATTCCATGGTGCATCCTTGCCTAGAATTGAGTGGAAGCAAGTTCATCTCAGAAGGGACATAACTGAAGAGGGATGGCTTTCCAGACTCTGATGGGCAGAGAGAGCAGCAGCCTGGGTGAGAGCATGGTGAGGGGTGGGGTAGGGGGTGGGCTGCCTTCTTCCCCAAATAAGGAAACTTCCTGAGGCCAGCACAGGAGGGAGGGCCATGGGGTGGAAGCAGCCAGACTTCTTCATGAGAACTGATGGGATGCCTCAAAGGGACCATTCAGGTACCAAAACTGGGCCGTGAGGGTGGGAGCCAGTCGGTCTGACTCAAAGCCCAGGACTGAGGTGGGCGTACAGCAGGCCGGTCTTACTTGGCTGGATCAATTTCACTTCTCCGAAGCCCTGTGTAAAACATGAAGCGTGGACGGCCTGGTGAGCACAGCTCTGCCCTCAAGACCTGTTTCAACTCCTCTCTTCCCGGAAAACAGCATCTCTGAGCCTGCCCTTGGTGACCTCAGAGAGATCACCCTAGTGGCCCAGGCTAGTGACCGGGAACATGTACCTTCCTGCAGCCAACCCCAGACGTCCACTGATGCATCATATACTGGCAAAGATGTGAGTTCCTGTGCATTGGTCTAACAGCAGAGACTCTGCCACAGGCCCAAGAGGTGGTGTGTGGGACATGCAGGGGTGCAGGAGTGTAGGCAGTGCAAAAGTGTAACTGGTGAAAGGGGTGCAGGGGCTGTGGAGGGCGCAGGAAGTTCAGGGGATGCGGGGGTGCAGGGGTGCAGAAGTGCAGGCAGTGCAGAAGTGCAGATAGTGGCAGGGGTGCAGAGGTGCAGGGAGTGTAGGGATGCAGGGAGGTGCTCATTCACGTGGCCAGGATTAGAAGGCAAGTGCACATCCTCGCAGTCAGCCTGACCCCGGGAGGCTAGTGCAATCGTTTGGGGAGGCGGAGGCGGCGGTGCGTGGGAGGCTGCCAGGGCAAGCCGGTCGATTTCTTCTCTTCCCTGCAGCTTGGCCTAGGGGGGCCTTGGCCGCTGGAGATTCTCCAGATGTTGGACTCCAGGTAAGCTTGCTCCTGGGAGGTGGGGCGGTTAGGTCAGGGGGCAGCGGCAGCGACAGGGGGGCGGAGCTCGGCTGCCTCTGGCGAACTGGTGGAATAGCTGCCTTCTCCCGGCTGCCGGGCCTGGGAGCGGCCTCTGCTGCCCCTGGTCACCGTACACGCCTGTCCCACTCAGCTTGCTGAGTCGGGACGGTGCCATTAATGTGTGGGGCCCACGGGGTTAGGGGGACTGCCGCGCGGAAACCGGTCAGTTCACTCAGCTCTCCCCCGCGGCGGAGCCAGTGGCAGCTTCTGATGCCGTAGAGGCGGGACGCGGGTCTCCAGGTGAGCTTGCCCCTGGGAGGCGGCGGCGGCGACTGCAGGGGGAGGGGGTCCGTTCCAGGGAGTAGCTCCATTTCTTCTGTCCCGCGCGGCCTGGCCTGAGGGCGACCTCTGCCGCCGGAGATTTGCCTGCGGTCCGACTCCAGGTGAGGTTGCACCTGGGAGATGGGTGCGGTGCAGTCAGGGGGCTGGTAAGGTGGTGGCTGCGGGGATAGGGAGGCTGCCCCGGGGTAGCTTGTGTATTAGCTCCCATGTCAGTGCCGCGTGGCCTGCAGGCGGCATCTGCTGCGCCAGGTCCCCGGACACCCCTGTCCCACTTTGCCTGCTGGGGGCGGGAGGCAGGGTAGTCAGGGTGCACGGGTGGCGGGGGTCGGGGGCCTGCAGCGGGGGAGCGGGCCCATTTGCTCCCATCTTCCCCGCGGCTTGTCCTGGGGGCGGTCTCTGTTGCCCTGGGTTACGGGACACGTGTATCCTAGTCGGCCTGACCCCGGGAGGCGGGCGTGGTACGTTGGGGGTGGTGGCAGCAGCGGCAGGTTTTCCCATGGAGCCGGTCCATTTGCTCCCATTTCCCCCCATTGGTTTGCCCTGAGGGCTGTCTCTGTTGTCCCAAGTTCGCCGGACGTCCATCTCAAGGTCAGCCTGCTCCCTAGAGGAGGCCACCGTGAGGTCAGGGGTCAAGAGAGGTGGCTGCTGCGGGGGTAGGTGGCTGCCTTGGGGAGCTGGTGGATTGGCTCCCGTCTCCCCGATTGCCTGGTGTGGGAGTGGCCTCTCCTCCCCCAGATCACCAGACACACCTGTCCCATTCAACCTGCTGGGGGAGGGGTGCCCTTGGCGGTGCCTTTAAGGTGCGGGGGTGGCGACGGCGGGGGTAGAAGACCTGCAGCGCTGAGCCTGTCAATTTGCTCTCCTCTTCCCCGCTGCCAATCCTGGGGGCGTCCTCTGCTGCCCAAGAAGCCGGATGCTCGTCTCCAGGTCAGCTTGCTCCTGGGAGAAGGGCGCGATGCGGTCGAAGTGCAGAGGCAGCTGCGATGTCCGGCTGCCCCGCCTAATGGGGCCACTTCTTCTCCTCTCCACTGACCTGGCCTGGGGATGGCCTCTCCCGCGCAAGATTCGCCTGACACCCCACACCCGGTCAGGTTGCTCCTGGGAGGTGGGCGCGGTGAGATCAGGTGTTGGAGAGGAGAGAGGGGCTGCCCCTGGCGAGGTGGAGGATAAGCTCCCATCTCTCTGGAGGCCTGACGTGGCCGACCCTCGTTCCCAGGTCACGTTTCTCCGGGCCATATTGCCCCGGGGTTGCGGTAGGGTGAGGGGGCGGCGGGGTGTTGGGGGGGGTATGGAGCCTGCCGCTTGGGAGCTGGTGGTTTAGCTCCCATCTCTTCCGCAGCTTGGCCTGGGGGCAGCCTCTTTTGCCCCAGGTCCCAAAGCACAGTTTCCCTGACAGCTTAGCCACTGGAGGTGGGCAGGATGTGCTGAGGGGGAGGAGGCAGCTGCCAAGGCAGCGACGAAGGGGGCTGTCCCTGGCCAGCTGGTCAATTTGTTCCCATCTCAAACTTTGCTGCCCCAGTTTCGCAGAAAGACCTTCTCCAGTTAATTCTTCTCCTGGGAGGTGGGTGCAGTGCATGCAGCCCAAGGTCTGGGCTCTCCCCTGGGGAGGGGCAGAAACCTCTTGTTCTCCTTTGTCTTTATTCTTCAGCGAAGGGGTTACTTGACCCAATTCTTAATTCTGAGGAAGTGTAGCCTGTGTTACGGAAGAGCTGCTGGACAGTGAGGTTTCTGGGTGGGTTTTCACATCAGCTGATGCTCCAGGCAGGCAGGAAAGCTATTACTCAGAGCTCCTTAGTGTGGAGTTGGGGGATGGCCCCGCCATCCTCACCATGCTTTTTAAAAATGTGTTACTCCTCTCTTTTTCCTAGGTGACATTTTAGGTTATTGGGTCACAGATTGCTGGCACACTCATCCCTGTTCTCAAATATCTTTTAAACTTGGGTGAAGTGATAAGTAGGGGAAGATGATTTACTGAAAGGTAAGAATACTTAAATTTGCATTAAAGCTAAATTCTGTCAATCTTTCTCAAATGATTTTTCTCTGATTCTAAATCCACGACCTAGTGAATGTTGTACTCCTGTGTAAATCATTGATCTTCACATCACATTGGTTGAGTGGTCAGCGAGATTTGTTAATTAGATTATTCCTGAAAGGAAAAGCTCAGGCTTTTGAGAATTCCTTGTCGGATATCACCCAGGCAGTCACAGTAGAAGACAGAGCTGATATAAAAATCCCTCAGCTGCCTGAACTGCAAAGCTTCTGGAATTACTGATCCCTGAAATGCAGGTGACACTTGATGATAATCTGGGGGATGGTTTATATGATCAGATTCTTCCAGTCCTGTAAATGGGTTCCGTGGCCCCAGCCCTGAAAGAACTGGTCTTAGGGGCCATATCATGAGGGGTGGGATGGGAAGGCAAGGTCTAAGAGCTGAAATCACTGAGATTCCACACTCGCTAAACACAGACTCCAGTGCCTAATTGTTGTCAGGTTCTGTTCTGGATTTGAGAGTGTGTTCAGACATGATTCTTGCCCTTCAGGAGACACTGCCTGCGTGGTAATAACCTTTACATAGATCTGGGGAGGATGGCAATTACGTAGATGGGCTGTTACGTTTCTCAGTGTGCCCAGGCTCGCTCTTCCAGGCACTCGTGGGAATAACGAGTCATCTTATTCACTCACTCACTAATTTATTACCATTGAATTGATCATTTGTCCCACAGTAAGTGAAAGAAGGTATCAGGAAGCTGAGTTTTGTCCCCTCTCCTATCACTGATTGTATCTGTCAGTCGGGCACCTTGAGTATGCATTGTGAAATGGTGGTATTTCTTGCCCAATGGGGCTGCACTGTGAGTTTTGAGAATCAGGGGAGTCACGTGGGTAGGACAGCACCCTGACACACATGGCCACCCCACCACATGAGACAGCATTGTCGATGCTCAGGTGACCCGATGTAGACCGCGGTGCTAAACCTGAGCATGTTTAGTGATCTTGGTGGCTATGAAAATACAGACTACCCGTCCTTACCTCTGAGACTCTGAGGGTGTGCACACCAGAATTCTGCATTTTAAGAAGCACTTTAACTAAATCTGATGAAGATGATCTGATTGTCCCACTGAGAAACACTGGTGTGCGAGACAACAATATTGAGGATTCTCAGGGAGCGATGTCTTTTCAGGATTTTCCAAGGGTCCTCACTTGAGACTTTTGCCTTGGGTGTAATTGTATGTGTTCAGAAGCGATGTCTTTCACTTCCAGTGCTTGTCAGCATGCTCTCTGCAGGGGTTTGCTCTCAGTAGATGGCAAAAACTATGATTCTTCAGGTCACCGAGCTAGAGTGTGAGCGATATTTTATTTTGGTTTTCTTTATAGCAATGCAGACTCTCCCGAGAACAGATTCAGACTGAACAGATTTGTGTCAGACTTTGGGAGACCGCTGGTGCCCAAGATGTTCTCTGGCAGGTCAATGACGAATCTAGGTCCATCTTTCACAGCTACGTCAATGAAGTGGGACACTTCGACAAGGCCAAAGCTGGTATCCCAACCATAGCCCTTGACTGATGTTCGGCTCCAGGAAGCCATCAGATGAAGCAGGTGGCCAGAGGAGGAGCCGAAATTGCTCATGAAATGTGACATCCCCAACTTCATCAACACGGACCAGAACTCTTCCTTTGGGGAAGATGATCTGATTTTCGAACCACCGAATGTTCTAGAAAATAAGCCAGTTGCCCAGACCCCACACAAAGACTTGAATTGAGAAACGTGCATTGTCAGGTGTATTTTTGAAGATATGAATTTTGTCTTTGTATGGCAGGAAGTCCCTTTTCACAAAATTGTATGTGTTTTTGTCTGAGAGAGAGAAATGGAGACAGACAGAAAGACGAAGAAGCAGAAGAGAGCCCCCTCAGTAGAGAGCTAGTTAAGGTGAGTTTTGTGCCATTAAAAAATATTTGGGGTTTTGGGGGGAACAAAGTATTTACACTGTCTCATTCTCCTCGTTGGAAACCTTGGCCCCACACTCAGTGTCAGCATCCTTGAACAGGGGTTGGCACGGTGCATTTTATCTCGCGCTGCCTCTTCCACGTTCTGCCTTTAGCAGGTTGCTTTGCCTCCCAGGGCTGCCACCCTTTAAACTGTAATGTGAGGAGTCTGGAGTAGATGATCCATCCCAGCTCTGCTGTTTTGCAAATTTCTGATTTCGTATTCGGATGAGGCTGGGATACACCCAGAGCAGTATAAACCAGGCCCTACCTCCTGTCTCTTGCTGGGGCAACCCTCAGGTCTGTGCCTTCTACTCAAGCCTTTACTGAGCCCAGCTTTTGTCAGGAGCCCAAGTGCCTACCGGGATGGCAGGAGACCTGTCTCTCGTGGTCACGGTGGCCGAAAATTCTATTGGTTGTGCTGAAACAGCTCTTCTGAGATCCTCCGGCCACCCTTGCTCCAACCTGAGGACAGACCTACCGTTCCTTTCCTAGGAGGAGGATCAATCCATGGTGCATTTTATGACAATCCTGTCCCCAGGAATGCACGGAAGGTTATCAGCTGAGTGAGGGGAAGTGCCTCTGTGTCTCTGTGTCCCTGTATCTCTGTCTGCTCACAGTGCCCTGCCACCGGCTACTGAACAAGAAAAGTGCTATTCACCATGCTGTGTCTTTTGCAGATGTGTAGGTGATGGTCTTGTGGCTCATGTGTGGGCTTTGTGCTGGGATGGTGAAGGGCTTATAAATACCTCATCAAAATGTATTCGAGGTGACCTGGTGCCACACAGACTTGATTCATGAAGGCATCAAGCCTGCACACTGGTTTGGAAACAACTTGGTTTTGATCAGTCACACTGCATGCATGACTCACTGCTGATCTCTGGGTGGTTTTTTCATTTTAGATTTATTCACCCAGTGTCTTGCTTAAGCTGAAAAATACATTTATTTCACTAAAATATTCTCGGATTCTTTGTTTTCACACATCCAGTTGTTTAATTCATTAAAAATCATTTTGTGTTTATAATGCCTCCTAATTTCTATCAACTCTAGGTTCCCAGTGGCCTGAGCCATGCACCAGATTTGATGTAGGAACTGCTCCACCAAAAGAAATCCCTTTGCCATAATATCTTTTGAGGAAAATATTATTCTTTAAGGCTCTAACAGTAAATCGTAGAACAAAGCATGGAACATTTATTGTAGTTAATACATGTTCATGCAAAAAGAAATGATATTTTCATTAAACAATGTTGATTTTAATAACTTTTACTAATGTGAATATTATTATTCATAATTTAAATAACCAAATAAAACCACAGTTATTTATTATGAAGATTGAAAACTATTTACACTGTCTCTCAATTAGAGGTAGCTTTATTAGAAGACTGAAGGGTATTTAAAAGATAGAAAAATACCCATGATGACACCATCATTTTTATTAACTAAATATGAAGAACTGTGCAGGGTTAAGATTTAACCCTCTGCAAGCTGTCAAGTTAGCATGAGGTAGTTTGTGGATGCTGCCAGAAGACAGGAGACTCCCTCAGGATCAGAGACAAAGAACTTCCTGCCAGCACAGCAGGCAGCTTGGGGTTCATGTTCATGTTGGTTCCTGAGTTTCTTTCCTTTTGCTGTTGTAACAAAGGACCACAGACTCAGTGGCTTAAAGCAATACACATTCATCATCTCACTCTTCTATTGTGCAGAAGTGCAAAGTCATTGTCAGTGGGCTAAAACCAACGTGTGGCCAAGGCTACGTTCCACACCGAGGCTCTAGGGAGGGATTCGTCCTCCTACCTTTCCCAGCTTGCAGAGGTGTTCACAATCTTTGGCCCAGGGCCCTGTGTCACTATGACCTCTGCTGCCACTTTACATCTCTGTCTCTGACTATATAGATATAAAGGAAGTGTCTTCTACATCTGGTATGGACCCTTTTTCCTAAATGGACATTGTATCTCTATTTATGTGCAGATTAAAACCCCTTCCCTGCAGGGTGTGGTGGAATCAGCTCACAAGATTACCACTCTGGGCTTTAAGTGTCCTCTTTGTATTGTCACCTGGGAACTTCTCTTTCCATAGTTAGCTCTGTGTTACATTTGTTGTTGTATTTTACCCGGCATTACTGAAAGTTTTACTTAAAAGGGATCCTAATTAGCTCTGTTTACCTGTTTCCAGAGCTGAAAGCTTCAGTTCTAGAGTATCTGTTTGATTTCTCTTAAAAATACATTCCAGTATATTTCTCTGGTGAAAGTCTTTACCCTGTTGTCTATTCTCCCATAATTTCCTTATTTTCTTGAATATATTAAAAGTATTTTATAGCCTTTATTGGTAACTCTGATGCCTACATCACCTGGGGGTTTGCATCCTTTGTCTAATGTTTCTTATTCTCATATTATCCGTTATATAGTCTTGACATGTTGCATGTCTTGAAATTCTTTATTACATGGCAGACATTGCAAATGAAAAATCCATATGTTATTTTCCGTGAGAGGTTTTCTACCTTCCTGTTAGGCAAACAGGGTGAGGGACTGATCATGTCGCTCCAATCAGGCGCTGAGGTGGATCAGGACTGAATTGCCTTTTTTCTTAAAACAGCTTTGAGGTATACTTGGCAAAGTAATTTTCACACGTATAAAGTGTACAGCTAATACGTTTTGACATAAGTATATCCCCAAGAAACCATGACCACATTCAAGAGAGTGAACATACCCATCACCCACAAAGCTTCTCTCCTGCCATTTGTTGTCCCTCCCTCCCTCCCCATCTCTTCCCCTGGAAACCATTGATCTGCTTTCCATCACAACATATTGGTCTGCATTTTCAAGATCCTTGTATGAATGGATTAATGCAGTATCTACTCTATGTTGTCTGACTTCTTTCATTCAGTGTAATTATTTTGAGAGTCATCTGTGTTGCTGTATTAATAGCTTATTTTTCTTATAGCAGAGTATTGTTTAGTGCTGAGTTTTTACTGAAGAGTTTGTTGTGAGCAGTGTTTGGATAGACCATCATTTGTTTCTCCATTTACTTCTTGATGGATGCATGGGTTATTTACAACTTGAGCTATTATAAATAAAATTGCAGTGAATATTTGGTTACAAGTCTTTATATGGACATATTCTTTTCTTTTCTAAAGCACCAGATGAGGAATATCTGGGTTATATGGTAGATAGGTATTTACCTTTTTAAAAGAAACTGTTAAAGACTGTTCCAAAATGGTTGTACTATTGTAAATTCCTTGTGGTGTGTATCAGCTCTGCTTGCTCTACTTCCTTACCAGCAATTTGTAAGGTCGGTCTTTCTAATTGTATTCATTCTTGTATGTATGTGTACTAGTATCTCACTGTGGTTTTTAAAAGCATTTCTCTAATGACTAATGGCATCTTTAATCAGCATCTTTTCATATGCTTATTAACCATCTGGATATCTTTACTGAAGTGTGTTTTCTGGCCTCATTTATTCATTCAGGTGTTTGCATTATTATTGAGTTTTGAGACCTCTTTATTCTGGATCAGATACAAAGAGAGACCTTTATCAGATATATGATCTGCAAATAGCTTCTGTCTATAGCCTGTCTTTTCATTTGCTTAGCAGGGTTTAGAACAGCTTTGAAGAGTCTTCATTTTGATAAAGTTCACTCTATCAGTTTCTTTTTAAAATAGATTATACTTTTGGTGTCATAGCAAAGAAATATTTGCCAAACCCAAGGTCATAAAGCTTAAGCCTGTGCTTTTTCTCCTAGCTGTTTTGTAGTTTTAGATTTCCTATTAAGATCTATGATCCATTGTGAGTTAATTTTTGTATATTTTCTGAGGTGTGGATCAAAGTTCATTTTTTTTTTTTTTTTGCATATCACTCTCTAATTCTTCCAGCACCACTTGTTGAAAAGATCCTTTCTCCACTACATCCTTTTTGAGAATCAATTGTCAATATAAGTGTTGGTTTAGTTCTGAACATTCTATTCTGCTCCATTATTCTATTTTCCTGTTTTACACCAACACCATACTTTCTGATTACTGTAGTTTAAAAAAAATAAAGCTGAAAATCACATAGTGCAAGTCTTCCAACTTTGTTTTACTTTTTCAAAATTGTTTTGGATATTTGGGATCCTTTGTGTTTTTATATGAATTTTAGAATCAGTTTTAAAATTCCTTACATCCTGTTCTGCCAAAATTCAACCCATATCTTTGGCCATCTCCAAAGCCACATTTTCTGAAGAAGTCTCTCTAGATCCCAGGTGAAAGGAATTTCTGTTTCATCTGTGCTCCAATCACATTTGATAATATTTGATTACATTTATTCATATTTGGCTGGATGTAATTGTGTGATCTTTCCTGCCATATAGTAAATCTCTCAAGATTTGGAATCTTGACTTGGTTCCGTCTGTCTGCTGAGAAAACTAGTTCTATGCTTTGCAGGAGAGCGCCCTGCAATAAGAAGTATCTGCAAGACACATCTAGCTCATTGCTTGCATATCGTCAAGGAATCCTGCAGATTTAGAATTGTTTATTGATTGTTGTCTACAAGACGGCTCAGCCTTTTTTATTTCTATTGCTACTGCTGCAGTTTCAAAGGACAATGGGCTAATTATTTTCCAAATATCAAAACATACTGTAATTGAGTTGTGACGCAAATTATGTGCTGCTGTTTCTTAACAACCTGCTTAGTGTTCACAGGTACCTTCACTCATGGAACTTTTGGGAGAATGTCATATCCTCAGAGATAGCAATGCTGTCTTTGGCGACCTGAGTGGTAGTATCTGAACCCACTCCTGCTGTTTTTCCAGTGCCCCCTGTAGCCCTCCTCCAGCCCTCCATGGGGGGCCTGCAGTTCTGCCCTCGAAAATCCTGTTGCTTCTCAGGAAGAATTCCCTATGAAGCATATTCATGTCCTTCTTGTGGAGACATTCAGTCCAGAGACCTGACAGCAGGGGAAAATGTTTAGACTGCTTTTGGTAGAACGTAAATTCTTCCATACTTGTTAGAAGCAAATCAAATGAGGAAACTGTGTTGGCATCTAACAAATCAGGATAAATGTCTGATGAGGAAGATCAGCTTCCCCATCCCACTCAGGCGTCATGTTGATGTGACACTCAACTTGGCAAACATTTTCTCCTGTGAGCAACGTGAAGTTCAAGACGTTATGAAGGGCTTTTTGTTTTTCTTCCTTAGTCTTTCCACATTCACTGTGTCTGGTGAGATTATATGAATCCTGCTTATTTTCAGCCCAGCACTAAGCTTTTTAAAAGGATCACGTGTTTAAAAGGCTAGTGGACAATTTGTTAGAAGATTGAAATCCTTAGACTTTGGTCCTAGAGTTGAATCTTGGTTACTGGTGAATGAGAATTCCCGTTAAAATTTTAAATTCAGCGATATAAATTTTTAAAAATAGTTAAATATTAGGCAATTTCATTAAACACTATAGAAGTTATTTACTTTTAAGCCTGTCTCTGGGGCAATTTTGCAATGATTCCCTCCCTTTATTGATTCCCTCTTTATCAGAATCCTTGAGAGGTCCCTGTCATCATTGTCAGTATCATCATCATCATCACCATCATCATGGAACTGATTCCTCTGGGAGATTCTAGGAAAATAAATAGCTGGACGGGGTTATGTGCAGGTCAGTGTGTGCATATACAGTAAGAAGAGTTGTCAGACATTAGATTCAAGATACCCATTCCATTTAGAGAAGGATGTGGTCATGAAATCCTGATGTGCTGAATGAAGGAAGCGATGGGAACAGGGTAGTCAATGGAAAGGAGGAGGAAGTGAGTGAAGCGGGGAGCATAGGTCCTTGGTTAGGTGATCAGCACATTGGTGAGAATGAGGGGAGTGTGATGGCAGAATCATGTCCCTCCCCGGCCACAGGGTAGCCACCTGTGACATGTTACTGTACATGGCAAAATGCATGACAGATATTTTAGGACAAAAATCTTAGAGGATTTCTGTCTTCTAAATTGTCTATCAGTTAGCGTTTTAAACCCATGATACATTATTAAAGATTAGTGCAGGGGAACAAATAAAAAGGATTCATATAATCCACCAGACATACTGAATGCAGAAAGGCTAAGGAAGAAAAAGAAAAAGTCATTCATAAGTGCCTTGAACCATAAAATGCTCACGAGAGGAAATGTTACACAGGTGAGTGTCGCAGCCACATCCATAATGCCTGAATTGGATGGGACAAGGGGATCCTGAGATGAGACAATAGGGCGAGTAGCCTGGATTGTCCAGGTGGGCCGAATGTATTCACAGGGGTCCTTAAAATGGAGGATATTTCCCAGCTGAGTTTAAATTCAGAGGGAGGTGTAGCCATAGAGCAATGTTCAGAAAGGCTGCTGACCATGAAAATGGAGGAAGTCGTGGGGCACAAGCTAAGGAAGGTGGGTTACCTCTGGAAACTGGAAAAAAAAACAACAACAAGGAAACATTCTCTTCTAGACCCTCTAGAAGGAAGGAAACCTGCTGCTACCTTGAATTTAGCACAGTGAGGACTGTGTTGGATCTCTGACCACAGCCATAAGCTGATAAATCTGTGCTGGTTTAAGCTCTTAAGCTTATGGAAATTTCTTACATTGGTAAGAGGAAAATAACATAGTGAGCCGTATTGTAAAGGATTAAAGGTATAGGATGGGGTGTGGAGAGGATTCTGACATTTACACCTAAAAAACAACCAGGTGAAATGGGAAGGTGTTTTAAGGAAGACTTACCTGGCAGGGCTGTTAAGCAGACTGGAGCGAGGGGAGCATTGGAGTTAGAGGAATCAATTAAATCTCTACAAGAAAAATAAGGAATAAAATGTAACAGGGCTTCAGTGATAGTGGATGTAGGAATGGAAATGGGCAGAGAGATATAAATATTACTTTGATATTAGCTACAGGTTTGATGACTGCATGTTGGGGAGACTTAGCCGATGTGTGGACTGAATGTTTGCATCCCCTCAAAATCCGTATGTTGAAACCCCATCTCCCAGGGTGATGGTATTGCGAGGTGGGGCCTTTGGGAGGTGATTTGTAGGATAAAATGAGGTCATGAGAGTAGAGCCCTCATGAATGGGATTAGTGTTCTTATACAAGCCCCCAGAGTGCTTGCTTCTCTCTGCTCTCTGGGATATGAAAATATTGGGAAGACAGCCATCTTCGAGCTGGCAATCCTCTCAAGGATACATTGACCTTGAAAGTCTCAGCCTCCAAACCATAAGGAATATGCTGGTTGTTTAAGCCACCCGACACGCGGTAATTTGTTACAGCATCCCAGACTGACGAAGACAGTGGAGAATGCCTCTGAGTTTGGCACTGATTGCCTGGAGAATGCTGAAACCCAGGGAAGTGGGCAGCACAGACGTTTACTCATTTAATCCTGCCAACACAGTAGGAGATAGAGTCCACATATTCCTCGCTACTTTAAAGGTAAGGAAAAAGAGGCACAAATAATAACAACGACAACAAAAACAACAATAATTTGTCCAAGATTCACACAGAACCCCCTGGAGGCAGAGTGAGAATTTATACTCAGGCAGGCTGGCCCCAGAGCCCCTGCTCATAACTAATAAGTCAGATCATCTTGCTTATGTGGATCAGTTTTTTCAACTGTGATATGAGGATACTGTGTCTAGTAACTTATAATTTCAAAATACTTCACTGTAACGGAATCATTAGTCACCGGCCTTACAAACCACAGAAACCTACACATACAAAAATAACTCGTTAGGTCAAGATAACCAATAACGTTTTTAAATATTATACCTGCTGGGCCTTTGCAATAAAATGTCTTTTTATAATTCTGTCTGGCTACAGAATAACTTCATACTACTGCATGCTGCTGGTGGCTCCCATGTTGGACAGCATGGGCCTAGAGATTTTAAATTACTTGCCCAGACTCGCCCAGGAAGCTCGTGGTGGGATCCTAGCTATAGTCTGGGACTTTTCCTTCCTATCCAACAAGTCCCTCATGGAAGTTTAGAAGCTTCTCCTTTGGTGCCCAGCTGTCTCTCCGTACTTATAACATCTTGTCAGGTGTTCCAGCCTGCTCCTGAACATCAGCCAGAACCCACTTCTGCTCTATTTTGTCCAGGTAATACCTTCTAGCAACTTCCATTGCCTTCTTGGCATCAGTTGTTACCTGGAAGGGTAGTGGCTAGAGGTGGAAATGTGTCCACATGACAGGTTTTTCATAAACATAGCAGGAGTGTTCAAGAGAATAAAACGTCAGGAAGATGAGAAGAAACAGGTCATTTACTATACCAAATGGATACTTTCAATGTCTGTGTTTCCGAGTCCAGGCTTGTTCTGCTCGTGCATTACAGGCCAATAAATCAGGAGACCAGGTTTTGGGGCAAGAAATAGCGACTTTAATTTGGAAAGCCAGCTGAGAAATGGTAGAATAATGTCCTGGGGAACCATCACCCCAAGTCAGATTTCAGGCTCTTCTTATATTAAAAATGGGAAGTGGGAATGCTTGGTTGTTGCAAACTTGGTGTATGAATTCTTTGTTGTTAGAATCCTTTGTTCTTGCAGCTCTTCACCTGGGTCACATCCGTGTGAACCTCCAACAAACAAATGTTGTTTTCTATTCTGTAACTTGTTATCTTTATGTGAATAGAAAGTGTTAATATCCTTCAAAGTCAGAGCCTTGAGAATAGGTTCTCCTGTATATTTCAGGCTCTAGGCAACATTGTTTTACAAAAGGTGCAGAACCAACAAGACTAAGCCTAGGAAACAGGGCACAGGGTTAAAGTCAAAGGAACAGATCTAATATGGAGTCAGATTTTTTCTTTCCTATTTCAGTAGTGCCATGGAGAAGGAAGTTTGGGCAGCTTTTCGTAGGGTCCTGGAGGCTTTCTCTCTCAGCCTCTGTGTGCCTCTGTTGAAAAACCTTCAAAGCTATCTGGCCTGCTGGTAAACCACTACGCCTTTTTTGCCCTGAAGATGTGTTCTCTTTATAACTGATCTCTACTTCTTGGAAAACAACTCAATAAAAACTCAGTTGGTTTTCCACCAGCCATGGGCAGGGGTGAGGAATAGCACTTTATTATTTTATAAAAAAAAAATAAAAGAAGTCTTAAAACAGCACTGGGCACATAGGAGAGAGTCAATAATTGCTTCCTGGCTTAAATCAAAATTGATAGCTCAGTGATTCCATGGCTGCTGTATTTGCTGAGCTTGCTAATCCTTTGCTCCATTACACATTTTTTAACTGAAAAAAAATACATGCATGTGGTTAAATAAATTCAAACAGAGCACAAAATTACACAAGTGAAAGAAATTTTCCCTCATCCTCTCTTCTTTCAGCCCTCCCTGGAGATGCCACTGTTTACAATCCTTTGTGTGTTTTCCAGATATGCTATGCACATTCCGACCTATGTATGTAAATTCCTTTAAAGTATTACTTATTTTTAACTTAAAGGGATTTAAATCCTCAAGTGTCTTCTGCCCTGGTAATAGAAAAGAACAAATCTGACTCCATAATAGATCTGTTCCTTTGACTTTAACCCTGTGCTCTGTCTCCTAGGCTTCATCTTGCTTGTAAAACAATGTTGCCTAGAGCCTAAAATATACAGGAGAGCCTATTTTGAAGGCTCTGACCTTTAAGGATATTTAACACTTTTCCATTCATGTAAAGATAAGAATTTACATAATAGAAAATAACGTTTGTTTTGTTGGTGGTTTACAGGGATCTGACCCAGGCAGATAGCTGCAAGAACAAAGGATTCTAACAACAAAGAATTCCTATATCAAGAAGATTGCAAAAACCAAGCTCGTAGGAAAGGAGCCTGAATTCTGACTTGGGGAGATGATTTTCCAGGACATTAGTTTGCCATCTAGGTCTACAGAAAGTTGCTATTCCATGCCCCAACACCTGGTCTCCCAACTTACTGGCCTGTCCTGCACTAAGGAGAATGAATTTAGACTCAGTAACACTCCTATCTTCCTAGCAAGCTGGGCACTGGAATTGAGGGCAGCTATCCCACACCCAGGGACATACTGTGTGCTCTTGATGGTTCCCCGAGGGTGGGGTGTAGTTTACTCAGGAAGGATGGGGACTATGCACCAAAACTCAGGCAGTATGCTCCTTTTGGGATCTGACCTTGTACCTCCCGCTCCCCGCCAGTACAACACCTGGGACAGTGGAGGTAAAGCAGAGATCTTGCCTGCCTGTGTCCCAGCGTGTAAAACGGGAATATGTACTCTTTCCAAGGTAGTTCTGAGCGACAACACCTGCGGGTGCTTGGTTCCCAGAGCAAAAGGAAACCCAGCTCCACTTTGGGGCAACGGGTGTGATCCCCGTAGGGGTCCTGCAGAGGCCTTGGGTGGAGGGCTGGGCCACGGAGGTAAAATATGAGCTGCGGGCCTTGAAGGGTTAGAGAATTGTGCAGAGGCAGGACTGCTGCCTCCTTCAGGATGCCCCCAGAGTTAAAACTATTTCTCTCCATCTCTGCTACTCTCCTCCAACCTCCAGATCCCTGCCTTCTCTCTGCTCCTCCTGTCCATGTCTCTCCCCCCACTTTTCCCCTTCTCCCCTCCTCCTCCCATCTTCTCCGTCCCTGGCTTCCCCACCTTCTCTCGCAGAACCCAGAGAGGATCGCTGGCCCTCCTGCGCATGCGCAGTCGGTGCCAGCTGGAACGAGGGTTGGAAGCTCCAGCTCCGAGCATGGGATCGGCCCCAAATTCTGCTCAGCTCTTTCGCCTGGTAGGACTTTTGCTCCTGCCCCGGCGCCACGGCCACAGCTGTCCAGGGCCAGGTGTGCACCTGCCGCCTCTCGCCCCAGCCGGGCTCCCCTGAGTCCGCGGCTGGAGTCCCTTTCCCCTCTCCCGCCCGCGAGTCCTCTCCTCCCGGGCTGCCTCCCCTCGGCCGCCGGCCCGTCCCCGCCACTGGGCGGGCTGTGTCCCGGGCGGGCGGGGTCTGCGGACCCGGATGGGGGCGGGCGGCTGGGGCTGGGGCTGGCCTCCGAGCGGGGCTACTGCCCTCGTCCCCCCCCCGGCTTTCCCTGCCCCGCGACCCCTGGGCTGCCCTCGTCTCCCTTCCCCTCTCCCTGGGGGCCAGCTCAGTGTTGTGGGCGCTCCTCCCCGGGCTGAGAGCCTCCGGCTGTGAACCCCAGCTTCTGCTGGTGGAGTCGGGAAAAGGGAGCGTCAGTCCTGAGGGAGTTTCCGTCTCCTCCCTCAGTGTTTCTGCCCCAGGTAAGTACCTTGAACACTTTCACGTGTTATGATGGCGGTGCTTGATGATGTCACTGTTTTTATAGTGATAGGGATTACAGTGTTGAAAGCAAGGCTTGGTTCAGTTAAAAATGAGCTGAAGGCATGAGGCTGTGACATCCTCCATCTTTCCCTCTCCCAGGGTGAAACGTGTGACCGTCGATCTTAAAAAGATAGTTACAGTCCCTAACTAGCCCAGCCCAGCTAGGGTGTGTTAACAGGAACAGCACAACCAGAGGCGTTGGAGACTCAGGGACATTGCAGTCCTAAAGAGCTCCTGGCAAAATTTGGTTTGTTTTGGTTTTTTGGTTCTTCTTAAATTGTGGGACAGACTAGTTGTATAGAGGGAAAAATAATTGTCAAGAAATATTTATTCATTTAACGTCTTTATTGTGATATTGTTCACACACCATGAAGTCCACCCACTTAAATGCTACAATTCAGCAGCTTTAGCATATTCACAGTGGTGCAACAATTAATATTCCAGAACGTTTTCATCACTTCAGAAAGACCAGTGGAAATGAATGACCTATCCACCCCTTCCCAGTGCTGGTTCTAAAGAAGTTTCTTGGTTGTTCCTGACCATAAATTATCTTGTTACCCATAAAAACTCTGGTAGGAAATCTAAACAGAATTGTATTGAATCTGTCTATCAAAGCAAGAAGAATTAATGTCTTTATGGCATAAATTTCTTCTACCCATGAATATATCTCGGACCCTATATTTTCATATTTCCAGAGCCTGGCCCATGGGAAGTCCTCTTTAATTGTTGGGTTTGTGAATAATGAGATTCTATACATCGTTAGTTGCAACTGAAGCCTTTCACAGAAGAGAAAATAAACTCACTGAAGCCAAGTGACTCTCTGATGGTCAGAAAGAGTGACAGCCAGTGCTGGAGTGATCCAGTGGACTTGGTGTTTGTAACCAGAATTCTCCAGCACCTACAGCTAAGGGGATCAGAGTATTCTTTTATTTTTTCTAAATGGCGTTGCTTTTATTTTTACTTATTTTTTAAAATTATTTTTTATTGAAGTGTAGTCAATTTAGAATGTTAGTTTCAGATGTACAGCAGAGATTCAGTTATAAACATATGCATATGTATCTATATATCTTTTAGTTTGTTTTTAGTACAACTCATTACAAGAAATTGAATATAGTTCCCTGTGCTATATAGTAGGTCCTTGTCATTTATTTTATATTTATTAATGTGTATCTGTTAATCCCCCTTTTCCTGCCTGCTAACCACAGTTTGCTTTCTATGTCCATGAGTCTATTTCTAGCAGCACCGTTTTTGCTAGTAATATATGCTGGTTGGCTGCTTTCAGTTTCAGTAATTCCACCTTATCTGTGGGCATTTTCCTTCTGGTGGGCCTGTGTGTGGTTTGCTCACGTGATATAAGAGTTGTGTATTTGGGAGAACTCCAGGCCTCGTGTAGTGCTTGGTACAGAGTGCCCACTGAGCTGATGCTTGAACTGGGAAAAAAAACATAGTAAATGTTGGAATTTCCACTATGGTTGAGACTTCCAGGTTTCTATAACCTGTTTATCCCACATTAATGTTGGCTGCACACATACTGGGTAATTTGGTGGAACTTCATGGTATGATGGTGTAGAGACGGGGCCTTGTATGCTTCTTCTCTTTCCGTTTTCTAAGACTCATTCTCCTGGGCCTTCCAGATCCTCCCCCAGAAGTGCCCAAGGCTGGCTTGGTGCTGCGCTGAGGCAATATTTGTTAATAAGGCCTTTTCCTCATCTCTTCTGAGCCTCCGTTTCCTTCTCTGCACAATGAAGACTTAGACTAGAAAAGTGCTTTTCAGTTTCTTTTAAGCCATGTTTCCTTTGAGAAACAGAAAATACAAATCTCTCCTCCCATTCAACATATAGATTTTGACACATCCAAAATGTGTCATAGCTCTTTGTGGAAAATTGAAGTGATTGTGATTCCAGGTGGCACACAAAAGAGTCTTCAGAGATTTATTGCAGGGAGAGGGCAGGAAAGGGGCAGTATATCCCACTTTCTAGTGTGAGCACTGGAACAGGGGCTTGGGTTTAAATACGGTGTCCGACGTGGCCTCTCTCTCATCTTTTTTTTTTTTTTTTGCCTCTCTCTAATCTTGCACAATGTGATAAACCTCTCTCCCTCAGTTTCTTAATGCGTCAAGTTGGGGTGATAATAATTTAAGTGTTTTGTGAAACATTATACACATAAGACATTTGTTTCTCGGTAGAAACAAATCCTGCGAGGGAATAAGGGATTTCTTTAAAAAAAAAAAATCTTGTCCACAGCACTCTGTCTTGTGTCTATTCTGAAGTTCCTTGAGGGTGAGTGTTGGGTCTAAACTCCATCGTGGGACAGGTGGCCCATGGGTCTGTGTGCCGCAGATTGCCCCCTCCTCCCCAGTCCTCTTCCTCTCAGTCCAGGATGAAGTTCCCTAGTAGATTTACACAGAGATCTTGTGGAAATGGCTTTTCATTTTATTGTTTCACGAAGAAGGGCTGCCATCATGATCTCTGTAGTCAGGTTTTGGTGGCCTGAAGGCTATGCAATTACGTTTTTCTATTTAATATAAAGAAAAAAATTACAAGTACAAAATTAGTACTACGGAGGTGGCAGGGATTCTTGAAAGTGGGGACCATTAGCTTTGTTAGTTTCAGGTGCAGGGGCCTCTGGCCATGAGGACACATCATCGTGCTCCGAAGTTGGAGGGACCAGTGGGCTCAGTGGGAATGTTTACTGAGTGTATCTCATGGGCTGGGCATTGACCTATTTGTACTGTGTGTTCCTTATTTGAGACAGTGAGCACGTTTAACCTCAATAGCCTCTTTAATAAATTAGACTTTTTAATTTTGAGATATAATGTAGATTCCCATGTAGTTGTAAGAGATAATATGGAGAGGGCCTACGGACTTTTTGCCCAAATTTCTTTAAAGGTTCCATCTTGCAAAGTTGGGATACAATTCAGTAATGACTCACTAACCCTTTGAGGTTTGTGTTATTGCCCTCATTTCTATTCATGATTAAACTGGGGTTAAGAGGAGCACACAGGCCTGCCCAGGTCACCCATGGTTAGTGTAGAGTCGGGTGAAACGTGGGCTTGGAATTTCCAGGCAGTACCAACATGATGCTCTGTGGCAGGGAGCAGCATTCACTTTGCTTGTTTATTCATTCATTCAACAAGCATTTATTGAGTAAACTCTGTGGGTCAGATGTTATCATATGTTTATCTGATTCTTCAGCACTATGGAGAATCCGGTAATGTTTCCTTCTTTTTTTAATCTGAGAAAATTAGCTCTGAGAGGTTATAAACCCCCCAAAGGAAATATAGCTCATAAATGAGGGATAGTAAATTTGTACATTTCCTTCTTTTTATGCAGGTGGTAACCTAGGCATTTTACATTTGTAAAGTTCCATAATCCAGATATATTCTTGTAAGGCAAGGATTTTTTTTTAATTGAAGTATACTCATGTTTACAACGTTGTGTCAATTGCAAGGTGTTTATTTTTTCTTGAATTTGGAATTCAAAAAATATTTTTTGAGGGGGGTAAATAGGTTAATTTATTTGTTTCATTTTTTTTAAAATGAGGTACTGAGGATTCAACCCAGGACCTCATACATGCTAAGCATGTGTTCTACCACTGAACTGTACTCTCCTCCCCAAAGCAAGTTTTCTTATCAAGTATTCTGCAGCTTAGGAGTTCAAATAAATTGGAGTTGAAATCCTACTGTGTTTCTTTGCATTATATCCTGCTGAGGGGTGTGGAAGCAGTTCCTTTATTCATTCCTTTATTCAGCAGTTTTGAGCATTGACTTTGCATCAGGGCCTGGCTAGGTGCTTGGAAACAGAAAACAAGAAATGACCCTTTTCTGCAGAGGGCGGAAGCCTAGACCAAAAGCTGCGTAATGTGATCCGAGCTGCGGTAACCATGTGCAGACGCTGAGGACAAACTGTACCCACGGCTTTGCTTGGGCTTCCCCTGCCTTCTGACTGGTACACACCAGGTCACCGCAACCCAGTGAGGCCCGCAGCCCGCAGCACAGTATGTACCTCGGTCTCCTCTTCCCTCTCGTCAGGGCCTGCAACATGAACATCCCTGACTACGTGCAGTGTGCTTAGGACCACCAGACTCTCCCCGTGGTGGTCCAACCCGTGGGGATCATCTCAGAGGAGAATTTCTTTTGCATCTATAAGCGAATCTCCTTGGTGAGGCAGATCATCCCTTGCGGCTCGCAGTGGGCACTCTGTATCCACTACAGTCACCACTATGCGCCCGAGAATGGGTGGAGCGACTTCCAGACCCACCGCAAGGTCGTGGGCCTTGTCATCATTACCGACTTCCTCTTGGCCAAGACCTTCGAGAAGCTCCACGTGCAGAGGAGCTGTATGGAACCACACTCTATGACTCTCGGCTCTTTGTCTTTGTGCTGCATGGGGAGGTGCCCGAGCAGCCGCGCACCGACGTGGCCTTCAATTTACGAGGACTGCAGGGTGGTGGAGAAGAGGATCGAGGACTTCACTGAGTCTCTCTTCATCATGCTCAAGTCCAAGTGGCTGGACTGTGCATCCGACAAGACTGGGGATAAGATCCTCCTTCTCTACATCCTGTTTGAGAAGGAGGACTTTGTGGGATTGGACACAGAGAGCAGGAAATTCTACCTGGATGCCCGGACACCCTGGCTGTGTGAAGGGTTGCTTCCCTACATCCAGAAAGGGATCAGCAAGGAGGAGGGCTGTCTTGTAGCCAAGGCGTGAGGGAGGTGAAACCCGCCGGTTTTCAGACGTTTAAAAGTGAATCCGCCTTTGTTTCAGAGAGATTCTTTTAGGAATATTATGGACACTTACTCCCGCTTTTCAGCCAATTCCCCTGGTGTGACCCCTGGAGTTGCTGTCCAATAGAGTAGCCAAAGCCACTGATGCTAGGAGAGCTGGGGAGGAGGCTGCTCTGAGCTGAGATGTGCTGTAGGTCAAATGCACATCAGACGCTGAGACTTGTCTAGTAAAAAGAATGTAAACTATGTTGTTTCTTTCTTTATTGATTACATGTCAAAATGATAGTATTTTACATACTGTAGAATAAGTAAGATATGTTCTTATAATCAGTTTCTAGGGTTTTTTTTGGGGGGGTTACATTTTTAAATGTGGCAACTGGGAAACTTTCTTTACATGGCTGTCATTTCATTCCTGTTGGACAGCATGTCCTGGGACAGTCTCATTCCTTTGCTTATAGATGTCATGCTGAATCCTGAGACGCAGAATGAGGTGCTGGTTGAGCTGGGAGTGGAGCCAGTATCTCCTGCCTCCCAGGTCCAGCACCTGCACGGCTCAGGCCCTCTCTCCCTGCCTGACAACCACCATGCCAATTTAGGACAACAGAAACACTGCCAGGGGCTTCCAAATGAGCTCCTTACGCAGGGAAAGGCGTGTCACGGAGCATGGGGCACAGCAGGGAAAGATTCGTCCTCACTTTGTCCCTGTGATTAGGTCAACGGACCCACTTTGCCTTGGAAGTGCAGACGAGCTCTTCTGGGCTGCCTAACCCCCACATTCTGCTCTGTTTCCCTGTGTATCTATCGAGATGTCCCTTGGGCAGAAGAAGGTGAGATGCCTTTGCCGAGAGGTGGTCCCCCTTTGCTGGGGAGAGTGTGGGAATCTGTGCCCCCCCGACCTACGGCCTCGGGCCTTGAGTCTGGAGAGGGCTCATGGCGGTCCCACAGGTGACGGTCGGAGGGCCTGGCACGTGCTGCCGGGCCTGATGTGGAGGAGGTTTTCTGCGATTCTCTGTGAGTCTAAAATCAGATTCTACTTTCTGGTTGTTGGTAAGTTAGAGGAGAAGATGCCAGAGAATTGATAAAAAGAAAGTCCAGACCACTCCTGTGAGTGACAGGCACAGGGGACCCGAGTCCCACCTGCTTGTGGTGTCTGGCGGGCTCTGGATGAATTTTCACTTCCTCCCTGGACATACCTCTATATCTTAAGGAAGGGGCGAGGCATGTCGTGGCCATGACCAGGACTTGTCCTCACAGGGCCCCGTGATCTACACTGCTTTCTCCCCTTCTGCTTCTTGTAGATGAGCTGGCAGATGTATTGGCCTGGGCAAAGCTGAGGACACAGATGACAGCACCGTGCTACTCCCAGGCTGGCTCCATTCCCGTCACCTGTCACCACCTGCTGAGTCCCCAGGCGTCAGTCAATGTCGGTACATCGGTGCAACGTAAGCAGGGACCAACATCTCCCCCTGGACAAAATGGTGGGTTAGCAGTGGAAGCCTGGAGCCCTGCCCCAGCCCCCGGACCAGTGCCTCTTCTTTTGTCACAGGAGGCACTGGTGACATGTTTGCTCAGCAACTGCTTGGCTCTGAGTCTGCAGACCCACCAGAGAATGCCAGCTTGTTTTTGCCTTTTGAAGTCTGTCCTTGGTATTTGTCGGAGTAGCTGGTTGTGTGCTTAGCCCATAGTGGTTGACACTCTCACCATTGTTTACCCAGAACCTTGTGTACCAGGCATGGCTCCCGGCATCAAAATACAGCAGTGCATTAAACCTCCCTCCTGGTGGGTCTGTATGTTTTGGTACCGTAAGGGCTCAGCCAAAATCTGAACGTCAGTGAGATAACGCGGCCTGTGAGCTCGGGTCAAGTAAGTTCTCCTCCAGTCACTTTTACTCCATTGTTGCTTTTACTATTGCACAGTCATTACTTTTTTAAACAATGCTTTGGTGCAGGAACAGAGCCTAATTCTCTCCTGTTACTCTTGGTGGGAGTGAGTAAAATTGTCCAGCTTGAAATGCGACCACATTTTGTAGCTCAAAAGTTGTTTACATGCATCTAGGTGAAGTTTAGGTTTGGGGCGCTGACCACGTTGGGGTCCCCCGGCAGCGCCGCTCGCTTCAGGCCCCTGCCTTCCCTGGAACAATAGGTGAGGGTGGGTCTCACCGTCCCCTCGTCCCTGTCCTCACCAAACTCACGTAAATTCTTGTAATTGCTCTCATTTTTGTTCTCATGTGTTTCTAATTTTCGCTGTTCCTCTTTTCCTTTTTCTATTTCCCTTTCTATCTTGTACCGCCCTGTGAGCATGTTGTTGCGTCTGAAATGTGGACTGTGCACACCCTGCATTGGAAATAGCGAGATTGTCCTCCGTGCTGTCCCCATAGCTTTAAAAAGCAAAAACTTAATAGTTGCCTTGATCCATATATTATCCTAGTCATTTTTTTATTTTCTAGATTTTTGGAATTTTTCTTTGTTAGCACATCACCCACTGGTGTTTGATACCTGTTAAAATCCTTGCTTTGAGGAACCAGTTTGGTCCTCCTTATGTTTGGTGACAAATGCGCACTTATTAAATTTGTTTGATTGTTTTGAAGAAGTGAGATGTGAATTGATTTAGGCGGCTGCTGAGGGATTTTTTTCAAGGAGTATTTAAACTTGGAATGTCAAAATCTGCAGCATCTTCCTTGATTCTGGCTTTTAGACAAACGTGCTTGGCACGCGGTTCAGGGCTGTCGCTGTGTGACGTGCGTGACGGAGCTTCCTGGCCGGCGGTCACTGGTGAGAAAGTGGCAGTCTCGGGGGTGAGCAGCTGCAGGGGATGCTGTTGGAAGAAGCAGTCACCGGTTTTTTGTTTTTTGTTTTTTCATTCACTTTCCCGGTGCCATTTACTTAACTTTGCCTTCATAGAGAGGCAGGAGCGGGTCTAAACTCCATGCCACTCTTATTTTCCCTTTACGAGGCTGGTTTTTCTGAGTATCAGAACAACATGGCCTTCTCCTAAGTAGCTGGCTCACTTGGATCTGGTGGACACAGGGACCGCTAAAGGGGACTGTAGCTTCCTCTCTGCTCCAGCCAGTGGGCATTCAGAGCCGGGTCTGTGGTTTGCTCCAGCAGCCATGCAGTCCTCCCTGCACCAGCCTTTACTATTAACCCATGATGGCAGTAAATAGCTGACTCCGTGTCTGTTGCAGCTGACGTCCTCCACTGACGGCCGTGTCGTTAGTTTGCGGTAGTGAGTCTCCAACACCCTATTCAGCTGTGAAGTGACCTTGCAATCTCACCCACACCCTGGTTCATCTCACCCGGGGGAAGGGTTTGGCCACCACCGTCATGCCGGCCATGAGACCTTGTTTCTCCTTTCATGCCCTGGTCCAATTGTGGACACTTCATCCTTCACTGACTTGGTCTCGCTTGAGACAGGCCAGACGTTCTGAAAGAGCCCATCACATTCTGGGGGGGAACAGATCACAAGAATCGCAAGTAGGAGTCTAGGCTCTCTGGGTTGGCAAATGCAGGCTGGGATCTGTGAAGGCTGGGCTGTGCCCTGAACACAGGCCTTTCCCGTGGCTCCCGAGAGCCCAGGGGTCGGAGTGAGAACAGCCTTGCCTGGGTTCCCCCATCCTCATCTGCTCACTGGCAGGTGTGTCTCCTAACTAGGAACTCCCCCAAACTTCGGGACCTTCAAAGTTCAGACCACAAGAGAACCTTGAGTCCCTTCTCCTGGGCCTCCTTTGTGAGAATCCAGTGCCTTCTGAGGTGACCAGAGGCAGGAGATGCCTCCCCCTCCAGGGAGCTCTCTTCGGAGGACTGTGATGCACTGCACCTTGCTGTCAGCTTGTGGGGTTTCATCCGTGGTCCTTGCAGAACCAGACTTGAGACTGGCTAAGCAATAGAAATGACAAGACTGATTCCAGAGCAGGGCCGGGGGGAGGAACAGGGGAAATTGAATGTGACCTCAAACACCTAGGTGGGTTCTGGGTCTGTTACTAAAATCTGGAGCCTGGGAGGTACCTGCCAGGAATCGAACTCTAGAGTAAATGGTGGACATGAGGCATTTTTAAGATTCCATTTGTCATCCAAGTTAGGACTTCAAAGAGGCACTCGGGTCTATGGCCCCGGGGCTCAGGTGAAGGAGCCGGACTAGAGATACACGTTGGGAGTCGTCATTCTTAGCTGGTGTTCACAGCCGTGCAGGTGGATGAGCTCATCTCGAGAGGTGCAGACTGAGGCTGAGGCGGGTCAGGGCTGTGCCTGTGTTGGAGGAAAGCCCAGACCATGCAGCTTTGGCGTGTCACTCAGTGGCGTTTGGGATTTTCAGAGCAATGGCATTTATCCTTAAGGGTCTTGGGGGTGGGCAGGGCCACCCAGGAAGAAATCTGAATGGAGGGTTGTGGCCACGCGTGCGCGTCTGGGGATGATGCAGAGGCTGCATGTTCCAGGAGGGGAACCTCCTCGGAAGATGGAGTCGGAGTGAGGAGTGTTGAGAAGGTAGTCACACTCACCTGTGAGGGAGGGACAGAGGCCTAGGGAGTCTCCACCCTAGCGGACTCTCTTTCCCACGAACAAAAGGCCAGCAGTCAGAAGATTTGAGGTGAGAAGGAGCCAAAGTGGAGAATGGTGGTTGGACAGTTCTGGAATAGTCTCCCTGCAAAATAGAGTTTAAAAAACCCAGACTCTTAAGAACATTGATAGTGACGTTGGAGGAGATAGTTCTTTTTCTGGCCTCCTAAGGGTAAGACATGTATCCGGGGATACACAGAAGAATCGGGCATTCTGGTCCGGGGCTTGACCCTTACCAGTGGGAACAGGGCAAGTTTAAAGGGGGAGAAGGGCAGCAGAGGGAAACTAGCCAGGTCTCGTGTCAGGTAGCAGTCGGCCTCACTACTTGCGTGTTGCATTCACATCCGTGCCTCCCAGGTGGGCGGTGGCAGCCCACTTTTGCAGATTGGGAAGCCTTCTCAGAGGGGTTAAGGAATTGGTCCATTTCGCGACTAGTAAATGCTGTAGCAGGATTCAAGCAGGGCCTTGTCAGACTTCAAGGGCATGTTCTATCTACTAATTCCGGTACCTCCCTGTTGTACCTGGATTGGTGAATTGGGTCAGTATTGGAGTCTTTCACAAAAAGTACGATTTAAGTGCCTCAGGACTCTTTCCCAAAGCTCAGTGTTCTTTAATGGTTCAGAAGCACCGAAGTGCTTTTCGCCCCACAGAGGTAAGGTCTTACTCTTTTGACGATGACGTGGTTGCAAATGACGTACAGGTGCAAAACCAGACTTAGCAGCTTCTGAAGGGAAACTCTCCAGTTCTTCCTTGATAGGCGTTCTTAAACGGGATGTAACCTGCTGCAGCGTAGGTCTGAGCTTTCTGTATGGAGTGAGGGTTTGATATCCAAAGTTAGCAAATAAGGGTCAGATGGAGAAAATTGACGTTAACAATTTATTTTGGGGTTTCATTAGACAAGATTCACTATCGCTTAATGGCCCATATAACGTATGTAATTGAGTACAGAACATTGCATTCCTAACTTTCTAATGAGAGCTGTCTTGCATCGTAAGGTTGTCTGCTTTGGAACTTCAGCTCAGCCAGTAGGGCACCTGTCAGTGTGTTGGTGTGATTGCATTTACACAGTGCATGTAATCTGGGCTTCCTCTGCCCCAAACACTCCAGTGCAGAATCATAGGCTGTAGCTATCACTTAGTTATACAAATACTTCTACAACTATATGATACAAAAAAAAAAAAAAAACAGAGAGAGAGAGAGAGAGAGATTGCTTTTATCAAATTTCCTTTGATTTTAACTGCAAACTGTTGTTGAGCAGCTCTGGTTTCCTTTGGATATGAATATGTACATTTCTTTGCATGTAACTTGGATTTTAGACTAGAACACCAACCTCTTGCTTTCCATGAGCCACAAAAATCATAGCCAAAAGACATACGTATTAAACATTTTATTCTTTTCTTCTGAGACAGAATCCTTGAATCTGGGACTTGGGCTGTGATTTTGCTTTTTGCTCTTCCCACCCCTCTTATCGTCTCACTCCTTTTTCCCACGTGGCCTCCAAGAGGTCATAGTCTCAGAGGAGCAGGTGGACAAACACCAGTTGGTCGCCAAGCAGTCCTGCTGTAGAGGGAGCCCAGCCAAGAGCTAAAGGACATCATCAGAGAGGGCTTCCTTGAAGAAATGGGCTCTACATTCAGTTATGAGGACAGAGTAAGAGTCAGCCAGGAGAAGGAATCAAGAGGGTGACTCAGGTTGCAGGAGCAGCCCGGGTAGAGGCCTGGAGGCTTGTGGGGTGGGGACTCGGGGAGAGTGCACTGTGTGGTCCAGGGTGGAGGGTGCCCCTGCTTGGGAGGACACTGGAGTGGGCCTAGGGATGGAGGGCTTAGGAGGAGCTTGGTTTTTTACTAGAACTGACACAGAAGAGGCAGTGAAGTGTGTCAGCAGAAAGTGACCCTCAGGAGAGGTACTCCTGGTTTTGCTTCTGATGTTCTACAGAAAGAAGGGGTCGGAGTGGGCGAGAGCAGCTCTGCCCGTCCCTTTGAGACCCACCCCTTCATTCATTTATTCATAACACATGCAATTCTGAGTGTCCAGGGGAGAGAGGGTGGACTCACAGTAGTAAGCAAAATGTATTGCTTCTTGAGAGTTTAGCATTGTCAGAAGTTGACTTAGCGTAGAATGTTCTAGGAACACAGCAGGGGCACCTAACCCAAAGTGTAGAGTTTCGAGGGAAGGAAGTCTCCCTTGACAAACAGTCAAAATGGGCTTGGAGGCAAGTGGGAAGTAGCAGCAGGTCAGGGGGCGCCTGAGGTCACTGGGGACCTGGGTACTGAGGTGAGGCTGGGCGAGCAGCGTCGGGGGTGGGGCTAGAACTCTACCAGGGAGCCTCTGAAGGGTTTGAAGTGGGGGTGATGTAATCAAATTTGTGCTTTGGGAAGGCTGTCCTGGCTCCGTGTGTGTGTGTGTGTGTGTGTGTGTGTGTGTGTGTGTGTGTGTGTGAAGCAGGGAAGAGGGGGAGAGTGCCACCAACTGGGAGGGTCATTAGAAGACCATTGACAGGCTGGGGGGCCACCAGTGGGAGAGGGGCGTCGGGGCTGCTTGGGGACGGCAGGGGCAGTGTGAATGCCGGATTTCCTCATGGGGAGAGCTTATTAACGGGGACCCCCTAGCGGCACCTTGTGGCTGGAAGAAAAAGGATGCAACCAGGTGGACTTTTCTCTTCTTCCCTGCATTGTGTGATGATCTTAGCTCAGCCAACATTTGGAAGAGAAGAGCTAAGTTTCAGGGTAGCACAGGACATTGTTGAGCTCGTTCGAGTGAGATCTGATAGGATTTAGTCTTGTGTTGAGATCTGCATGTTCACTTAGCTAGAAACGTCCCGTCTTTTGGATTTCCATAGGGGTATTTATTCTTGATAAAGATTGCTTTCTTGGTGAGAGGAAATTTAATACAGCTGCTGTGTTTCTCAAAAAAAATCTTATCTTTTAAGAAATTTAATATTCAAAAGAATAGCAAAATTTAAAAATGATAAAGTAAGGCTTTGGTGTAGTTTCTTTGGTTTCTGAGTTAATGTAGAGTTAGAGCCTTTGCATTACTTAAATAGCACATTCCTGTCAGTATTTAAAGAGCTGTTAGTGAGCGCCCCAGGCCCCACTTCTCAAAGCATCATTAAATCTTGCTCTGAAATAGTGAAGTCATAAAGGTCTTGTTGGCAGAAGCCAAATAGTTGGTTTATAATTTGCAGCATAGCACCCTTTATAAAATAATAATAGGTTCAAAATTAAGAAAGTGGAAAATAATTGATTTTTTTAAAGCTGAAACATAATCTTTCTTGTGTTAATGTTGCAACTGGAAATTTCGAAAAGAAAAATCCTACTGTAATATCATCTACGTGGAATACATATATGTCTATCACGTTTGCAATGTAACTGCGCAGTGGTTTTTGAAGTCAGGACCATTCCAGCTGAGTTACTGGCAGTGATGGTTGCTGGTTTTGAATGGAAGACCCTAAATTTGCTTTCTTAGCTTTATTCTTTTCTTTTCTGTTCTCTCTCTTTCTATCTTTTTTTTTTTTTTTTTTTTTTTTTTTTTGTAGTGAGAGGGCTCAGTAGTGCTTTGCCAGCATGATTTTGGGGCAATTTGGGGGCAGATATCGTGCACAAGCAGTGAGATATTTCCATGCATTTTACTTTCCGGACATCACCATGGAACATGTGGGGGTTTGTGCCTGCAGGCCGGGATGCTGCAGGACTCCCTGGTCCATCACCTTTATGTCTTGGAGCTGCTCCAGTCAGTGAATGACTTTCTGTGGCTTGGAGGTAAGGTGATCTGATGCAGATGATCAGATGTGTAACTAAGTACTGTTACTTGAAATAGAAAACCTATCAAAAATGGCTCTAAAATACAGGATGAGGGAGGAGAATTGGCTGAGCTGCTTGCATGGGGAATATTCTCAGGTTACTCCCTCATTGTGTCTCCTGTCACTCCCCCCCCCAGCCCTGCACGGCAGTCATCGTGAAGCAAGCATGCACTTTCTCAGAAACGCGCTGAATTTCTTTGTGCCTCTGTTTGTTGGCTTTTTTTTTTTTTTTGAAAGCACATCTTGCCCTTTGCTTAAATGCCATCCCTGCCTAGTCACCTCTTACACTCATTCGTCTGGAGCTCGTCCATACATAGCTGCTGAATGGATGAATAGATTGTAGTATCTCCATGTTGTGGAACATTATTCAGACGTAAAAGTGAATAAAAAAGAAAAAATAAATATAGGGGAATATGAAAAAGGCCACCTGCTCTGGGAAGTCCACACTGACTGCTCAACCCGCACTTTTCCCTTTGAAACCCAATCACTTATGCTCCTCTCTACTCTTTTTGATAGTACTTACCACCTTCTAATAAACTTTAACACTTTCAAAAAAAAAAAAAAAGAGAGATGCTGATACCACTTCAACCTGGACGAGCCTTGACAACAGCACGTTAAGTGAAAGGAACCAGACACAAACGGCCACATATTGTTGAATTCAGTGATCTGAAATGCCCAGAATAGGCACATGCAGAGGCAGAGGGCAGGTGATGGTTGCAAGGGGTTGGGTGGAGGGGGGTTGGGGAGTGATTGCTAGTGGCAGGGGTGTTCTTCTAGGATGATGAAGTGTTCTGGAAATAGATGGTGGTGAGGGCTGCACAACCGTGAGTGTGCAGAAGACTGCTGAGCGCTGTCTCTGGGAGTGCCTGTGGTTGGGGGCGGCTTTATTTTGTTCTCATCCGTGAAGAGTCATCTTGTGCTGAGGCCATTCTACTCCTATGAGTGGTGAGGGTCAGAGACTTTGCAGAGTCATGTGTTATTTTCCCACATGCTGAGTGTAGGCAAAAAAGGTTTAAGCCTGAGAAAGTGCTCCATCTGCAGAAACGTCTTTTAGTTTTGCATGGTGTAAAATTTTTGAGAGCTTTTTAATCGTTGAGGACAGCCTGTGGGTGGGAAACAGCCCGTGAATCCTGGGTGAGTCCCGGAAGAACTGCGCTTCCCTCCCTGACACGGGTGGGGATTTCACCCCCGTTCAGGCAGTGAAGGGCCCAGACCCGAGAGCGGAGTTGACAGTCGTGAATATTTACATGTATCCGCTGCTTCATCTTGGATATTAATTTCAAGCTGAGTCAGTATGTGGCGGCAGCCTCATCCTACATCAGGAATCTATAGTATCTGCTCTTTGAGGTGAAGACCTGACAGACTTGATTATTTAACAGTCTCCCTTGAATTGATATGTCAGATTCCTTTGTCAATAATAGAACAGCAGAATTATAGACGTCCTTTATTGCCGATGTGACCTGGAGCAGGTTTAGTCTCTGTGCCTCAGTGGCCTTATCTTCCGTTGGGGAAGATGATAACAGTGCTTCCCTCAGAGGGTCTGGTGAGGGGGGAGTGAGAAGCACAAAGGGAGGACTTATACGTGATGCTCATGAATGACTGAATTTAGTGCTCCCAGCCTGGTGAGGCCTCAGGGGCAGAGATGGCAGAACAGACCATTCGTAGCCGGAGCTCGATCCGTGTTGGCAGCTGTTATGATCAGGATCACCCCTGTGGGTTATCAGGCAGTTTTAAGACTTGGTAATATGAATTCATGAATAATGTTAAAAGATTAGACAACTCAGATCCGGTTTACATAGTTCTCAAGATTTCCTGTGAGAAATGGATATTTTTTTCCCCATCTTAAATCTGAGTTGATTCTCTAAAAAAATTCTGCATTCCTCCACCTTTTTGAGTTAATTCTCCATTTCTTAAAAAAAAAGTTTTTAAATGGAGTTACTGGTGTCTGAACTGAGGGCCGCATGCATGCTGAGCACATACTCTCTCAAGTGAGGTATAATCTCCCCCCTGATTTTTTTTAAACTTTACTTTCTTTGTATGCAGAGGTTAGTGACCTCTAATTCTTTTTCTGGAGACTTGTCCATGAACCTGTAAATCTATAATTAGTGGACAAAATTTGATTTATTAAAAAAATCAATGGAACATTCTGCAATCCATTCAAAAGGAAATGCTCATTGACATAAAATGTTTCTCCTTTATGGTGATTTCTAATTTTTGGTCTGCCTTAACTTATTAAAAGTAATCCTCATCATCATAATGACCAAGCTTGCTCTGAGTGGACACTTACCTAAGGCTAAAATGCTTTCCTCATGTTTTAATTCATAGCAGGTGTTTAAGGGTAGGTATCAGTGTCTCCTTTTCTGCAGCTGAGGGGTTGAGAGACGGGGCAGCTTGTCCCAAATCTCACGCAGCTGGCGTTGGCAGGCTCAGGGCTGGAACCCAGGCTGCACAGGATGCATTCTCAATGGCTCCTCTGATCGGCCCCAAGTTGAGTGGTTTCCCGAACTCCTGTGAGTCCATAAATGACCGATTTTAGCGATCTCAGCTTCATGAAGCCTTCAAAGGAGAGACACCAGTGAGAATGTTAGACAGAGTGGCATAAATTAAAATTGTACATTTTCACAAATGTTGCTTTTTCAGGCAATGAGTTAAAAACTTTATATTTTTTTTTATTTTAGTGCTCTGTAAACACTAAAATCAAAACATTAAAAATGATTATACTGCAAAATTGGAGTGGACTTTGAAAGTCCAACCATTTCTAATGATGTTGCTTGTTTTTCTCTAGTGGTGCTTATTGACAGAAAAATTTACAAAGACTGAATTGTTTCTATGTAGTCTTAGTATGGAGGAAAGTTTTGTCAGTGAATATTGTAAGTAAAATCTTTAATCTTTTCTTTCCTGATGATGAATATGTAAGTTGTTTTCATGGCTTAAGTACATTTCCTCATTTGTGAAATTTGAGTGATGCCCTTTACCTTGTTTGACTGTGAGATGTGGACGCCTTGTATATGAAGCACCCAAGAGCTGCTTAGTAAAAATATGCTGTCACAAGGACAGATAGTTTAGAAGGATCAACTCTGAATACTAAAGAGGGTGGCTTGTTTCTGATGCATATTCAATATGCATATTTATGAATATATGAATATGGCTTAAAGTAACAAGGATTCAGGGTTTTGTGTGTGTGTGTGCAGTATGAAGTTTTAATGAAATCTTTATCATTCTAGTGAGACAGGGACTAGTTAAATCACCTTAAGCAGACGGCCTTGAATATTATTTACACAGAATGTGTGTTGTTACAACTCAGAATTCATGTTGCCGTGTAACCATCCACTCAGACATTTAAATTCGTAGGAATCTGACCAGAATCATTAAGTTTAGAAAAATCTACATTGATCATTTTCAGGGAATAAGCTTCTCTTTTTGTGATTAAAGAAAATTTTGATTTATTTTTCTGCACTCTTAATAGGTTTTAAAATATCAAAACATTGATTTGACTTGTCACTTTTATTAATAGAATAAATCTCATGCTGTTTTAATGTGCAAATAAATGTTTTTGAATTTCAATACACTTGTATGCTTTCCTGGCTCTTTGAGAAGTATTTTGCAAGATACCTAGATTAATTACTGTTGGAAAAATACAGACGTGACTTTTATGAATATAGGCCTAGTACAGATCTGTTGGTTTTTGCTACAGTGCAAGACATGAGGCCTAGGAGAGATTTGCTGCTGATTGCCAGGAGGACAGATCCCAGATCTCAGTCTCCCCTCCTGTAAAATGAAGTGGCTGGACTGGATTCTTTCCTCTACTAAGAATTTTCCATGAGCCTGTGTCTTTTGTTTATATTCAGGAGTATTAGCAATGTCAGATTAAATACTGAATACACCTCCCTTCCCCGAAGCAAAGTGCAGTATGTGCTACATAAGATATAATTATCTGATTCTTCTTTCTGATCCAACAGGCAATTTTTGTGTTGCATCTTTCCCAGCAACCTGGAAGGTGTATTTAGCCATAGGTGGTGCTGTTGCACCTTCTAACAGTCTTAATATTCCTTTTGCAAAAGAAGGTTTAACAAATGTTATTTTGTTTTGATTCCGTTGCTTAGTGCTTCAGAATAGCACAATGTCCATTATGTCTGTCTACCTGGAAAAATTATTCTGCTTATGTCTTAGACTTATTCTGTCATCTCGCTGTGAACTTTTCAGACTTGCTGTGCAAACAATGGCAAAATCGGTCTTTTCTTCCAGTGTTAGCAACCAGTGAGCCGGAATTTTATAAAGCAGCTAAGAGCGGCCACTGGAGCACCTTAAAGCTGGAAAGTGTACTGAGTTCCCTGAGTATTGACCCAGCAGCTGTGTATCATTTGTTGGGAGGTGATTTTGTACATATAAGAAGGGGTGTAGTTTTTTGTCTTGGGTTTGCGTGCACGTGCTGCCACTGAGCAACGTGAGCCTGAGTTAGTTTGCTCTGAGTTTTTCCCTCGTCTGTGAGATGGGGACGCTCGTATCTGCTTTGCAGAATTGTGAGAATTAGAAATTATGTAAAGTGTTTAGCACAGTGGGAATGTCAAAGGGCTCATAAAGTTTAGCTCCTGTTTTGTATGAAGCCATCATTTTACACTCTTTGGCAGTTACTAAGAAACAGGAAAATAAGAAAAGCTGGTTTTATGCTGAAAGATATTTGAGGAGGTTCCATAGTTCCTATACCCATAATTTAGCATCAGCAGGGTCAGAACAGTTACACAGTCGCCCTGAACCAATGTTAAGCCACAGAATTTTTTGTTACTTCATATATATTGGGGCTTAATGGGACCCAATACATATACACATGTTTTCTCCAGCAGCCAACTGAGAGATGACACAGAAGAACAAGCAGGCGATAAATGGCTCCTGTATTACTGATGAAGCCACGTTCTCCATGAACTTCAGGGCTGTGGGAAAATGCGTGTCATGATACTGTGCCCCAGAACTAGAGACTCATGCAGTCCCAGTTAGCTCTGGGCCACAGTGAGCCTTCCCTTAAGAGGATCTGCCCCATCATGCACAGGGCTGCCTGCCATGGAGCTGAGCATCCCGGGTGCTTCCCAATGGTGGCCAACACTGGAGGGAAAGGAAAGGTTTCATATGCCCTGCTTGTAGATCCGGACTCACACCTCAATCTCTTAGTGTGAGGAGGGCTAGCCGTTGTCCAGGGGTCAGGGGTGTGAAGGGAAAAACACTCTCCATGGACCAGATTGTGGAGGAGGCTTCCCTTCCCTCAGTTTAAACAGGTGGTGGGATGCAACAGAAGGGTGCTCCCCAAGAGTTTATAAGAGGGGAAATAAGGATTTCCTTTGGGACTCAGACTAGCCATGAAACACAGAAGATGATTAGAAGGGAGATTTGTAAATCACTTTCTTATTAAATTCACATTTGTTGAGCACCAAAAATGTGCTACATTCTTTTCTGAGTGTTTTACAGAAATGAATCCTTCAATCTTCACAACAAGTGAGTAAGGAAGGTTTGATAGTTATCCCAGGTTTACAATGTGGAAATTGAGGCACGGATAGAGTAAGTAAGTTGGCCAAAGTCACAGAGCTAGTAAGTGACAGAGCTGGTATTTAAACCCTGGCTGTCTGGTTTCCAGGCTCCCAGGGATGGGCTTTGGGTGTTTAGAGGTATCTGCATCCCTGGATCTCTGTACCTCTGTGCATCACTTAGCCCAGAAAGGACAGGGAAAGGAGAGTTACACAGGTGCTCACAGTCGTGTCTCAGCCACAGTCCACGGACAGTGCACTGTGATTGGCGTTAAATGTCTTCTGGGCAGCAGATCTTTTCGTATAACAGAAATTTAGTCCATTCAGTTAATCTAGAAACCCTTCCTGCTCTGCTTCTGTCCACTCTTGTCATGTGACTGCCTGCCTGTGATTGGGCTGTTGAGGAGAATCTGTACTCATGGTTGAACTCTGATATTTCAGTCTGGTTTGTAGTTTCACATCTCCTGTTACATTAATAAATTAAATTTCTGGTTTTCTTGCATCAGTCTCTCATGAGTTTGGTTAATGTGAAACCAGTCCATGGGAGCCCAGGGGTGCTGACGGTATAATTTCTGAGCACGTTGTGGCACTTCTACCTGTGCGGACCTGCGTGGAAGATTTCTGCACAGCAATGACCCAGGCACTCATCTATAAACGCTGGGCGTGCTTGCTGTTAGATAGTACATTATTCCCAAAACAGGGACCTGGCTGATCTGGTGGTCTGCTTTGTAATGAAGATATCTAAAGAATTTATCTTGTTCCCCTCTCCCCATGTCTCCCCTAAAGGTAAACTAAGCCTTTTTACTCATTGCGGATTCTACAATCTCTGCCTCATCCCATCTTTCACGAAGTTCCTTCTTACTAACACACAACTGTTAAAGACTATTTCCTTTGATTATACACAATAAATATGGGAGCATTTGAGAGGTTCTTGGAGTTGGCTCCCTAATCCCTCTCGCTTTCTTTCATTTTTCCACAGTCTTGAGTAATTCATTCCATGTTGGTAAGACTTCTGCCAGCCAGAACCCACAGTTCCAGGTGAGAAGGATGCAGACTTTATCTCTCCTACCCGAGGGAGAGAGAGAAGAGAATTGAGGTCTGCTCCCCCGTGGTCCCTTTCTGCCCCAGGGCCACTCATGTTCACCTGCAGACTTCTGGCCTCTGCTCACAAGGCCTCTGTCCCAGGACTGACTGCAGCCTTTTCTTCCCTTGTCTTTATTTCCTGTGCCTTTCAGAAGTTGGTCTCTTCTCTGCAATTCAACCCTGGCAGATGTGATGGTGGTCAGCGAGCTGGTGGGCAGTCATTTGGTGACTCCCAGGAGCCATGATGATTCTTCTGAGTCTCTCATTCGGGGTTACAAAACTGTCGAGCACCGGAGGAAGCCCATTCACGTGAGGTCAACACAACATCACATCACTTTCATTTTGTTTTTGAATTTTCAGTGGAGAAAGTATTAGTAGGAAACTGTTCCAGATTTTCGGCCGCCTGCTTTCCTCACCATTATTTCCTTGTTGGCTCTGGCGCTTGTTTAAAGAACCAGGTTTCTTCTCTGGTCATTTGTAGCAGCTGGGCTTGCCGAATCCTTGATCTGCATTTGAAGCAGAATGCTTCTTCGTGATGTCAAACTGATTTTCCTTGTCATGTCTTAATAATTTGTGTACACTCATCAATTGTTTCAAGTGAAATGCTCTTCTCCAATTTCGGTTAACTCACATTTGCTGAACTCCTGCTTTCATGCTGAGGGCAGTTTCTTCTTCCTGTAATAAAATTTAGCAATTTGCATTTACTATGGGAAGGTAACTGGCTGTAGGTGCTTTTTTTCTTACCAGTTTTAATAACAATTCACCCATTAAAATGTACGGTGGTTTTTACTCTATGCCCAGAATTGTTCATCCCAGTCAATCTTAGAAAATTTTCATCCCCCCAACAGGAAGCCCCTTACGCATATGCAGACATTCCCATCTTCCCCATCCTCCCACAGCCTCAGAAAGCCACTTTTCTCTCTCTGTGGATTTGCCTGTGCTGGAAATTTCATGTAAATCTAGTTACTTCATGTAAGTGGAAGCATCTATTGTGACTGACTTCTTTCACACTGAGTAACGTTTTCAATATTTGTCCAAGTTGTGGCCTGGGTCAGTACTCTATGCCTTGCTATTGCTGAATAATATTCCACTGTATGGCTGGGCCCCTCTGTTTACCCATTCATCACGTGATAGACATTTGTGTTGTTTCTGCTTTTTGGCTGTGATGAGTAATGGCGCCGTGAATATTCCTGTAGGAGTTTTTATATGAACATTTGTTTTCAGTTCTCTTACGTGTGTGCTCAGGAAGCAAAATTGCCTGGTCATTCAGAAACCAAATGTTCAACTCTCTAAGGACCTGCCAGGCGTTTTTCCAAAGTGGCCAGTCTGTGTTACATCCTCACCAGCAACGGCTGCGACCTCTGCATCTTCTGTGTCCTCATTAGTGCTTGTTACTATTTTTTTGATTATAACCTATTGTAGTGAGTGTGAAGCGGTTTCTCCTAGTGGTTTTGACTTGATTTCCCTTACAGCTAATGATATTGAACATCGTTTCTTTGTGCTTGTTGGCCATTTGTATATTTTCCTTGAAAAATACTTTTCAGATAATCTATTCATTTTTTAAATGAGTTGCCTTTTTATTGTTGAGTTGTAGGAGGTCCTTTTTTTTTTATATAGATACAAATTCCTTATCAGATAAATGATTTGAAAAAATTTTCTCCTGTGTGTTGTTTTTTCACTTTCTGTATGGTGTCATTTGAAGCAAAGTTTTTAATTTTGATGAACTCCAATTTATCTCTGTTTTCTTTTTTCCTTGTGCTTTTGTGGTAATATTTAATATCTGAGGTATTTTATTTAACCTTTTATATATAAAATAACTTAATTATTAGGACCATTCTAGGAGACGGGTGCTGTTGTTGTCCCCAGTCTATGGATAGGAGACTGAGATTCAGAAAATTTCACTGACATATCAGTGTCAAAGCTACACAGTGCTGTTGGAATTCAGACCCTCATGTTTGTCCCAAGTATCTGTGATCCTCACCACCATGCTCCACTCCTTCCTGGAACCGTTAATGAAAAAGTCTTTACTTTTTTGATTTCTTGTTAGTTTTTTTTTTCTCATTGGGGCTTCATCTCCTCATTTCCTTAAAGAGATCAGTGTAGGTTTATTTTAGGTCTCTTGTAGGCAGAAGCATTGCTAACAGTTAACTTCTTTATTACTCACTCCCCAGTGATGGCTTTTGCTAATTGACCTAATCAAGTCATGCTTAAGTCTTTCCTTCTCATGACACTAACAACAGAGTCATGACTTACTGAATGCTCAAAGCAGAAAGTACTTGATTGATTTTATTTTGCTAACCAATCAAACCAATCAAATAAATACCCGGTGTTGAAACATACGGTAAGCCCTCCAGAATAGGGTCACTGTCTTCCTTGTGTTTCATTTGTTTGGTCACAGTGTCTGGATAGTGCCTTGCTGTCCAGCAGTTTTGTTAGGATACGGTGCTTGTGAATCATTCTAAGGACAGAATTTTGACAACAGACTGTGTTGTTCATTTCACGGGGGAAAAGTTAATATAGAAATACTGCTCAGATCTATTTTAAAATTAAGTTTGGAAATTTGAGAAGAGTTCAAGAAACCATACAAAGATCTTTTTCACTAATTTTAGATCTATCTTAGACAAATTATGGTTACATAGCAGAGTAACTTATCAAGTAGATTTGACAAGAGGAGTGTATAATTGATTATTTGTTTTAGTTGAAATATTCTACCTGGGATAAAATATTCAGTGCCCATAAATGAACAAATATCTTTGTATTTCTATGCAACATGGGAGTAGACTTCATATGTTTCTATATAATATATATGACTGTGTGTTTTATTCTGTCTGTCAGTGTTTTTATAGTTTTTCAGCAATGTTGTAACTTTGGAATTCTTCTAAGAAAATCACCTCAGATTCTAGTGCAGTTTGTACTGTGTATGCTGTCTTATGCATGGGATTCCACTGTCCCCTTAGTGAGGAATTTCCTCTTCTCTTGTGTTAGAATCAGAGTTAAAGGAACTGTGATTTCTAGGCCTTTGCTTTCCATGTGTTTGCACTTGGGTGTCAATCACAATTTTCCCTTTCTTGAGTTTTCATTGTTCAATTAAAATTTTTGAAAATAACTTAATTTGTTGCATCGGTCTCCCTAGAAACTTGATGTGTTTGTGCTTTTCCGTTTTCAATTAATGAAAAATGTAAATACACTCTTGTTTTTAAGTAGTCCTTTTTCACTAGATATTTGTTTACCTCTTTATAGTTAAAATATTTTTTTCCCAATGAGTGAATCGGTGTGTATATTTTAAAAGAAACTTTACTTTTTATTCTTTTTATTGTAACAGATATATTCATTGTAGAGAATTTAGAAAATAAGGATAAACACAGTAATAACTTCACAATGGCCTCTAATCTCACCTGGAGATACAGTTGTAAGGATTGAAATTGAGAATTACAAGTCCTCTTAAATTGTTCTTCTTTTTCAAGTACGATTTGGTTACTGAGACCCTTGAATTCCCATATGAATTGTAGCAGCAGCTAGTAAGTTTCTGCAGAGAAGCCCGCTGGGATTGTGATCGAGACCACGTTGAATATACGGATCTCTTTGAGGAGCACTGCCATTGCAAGAGCTCTGACTTCTGATCCAGGAATATGCATGGTGTGTCTGTCCAGTTATTTAGGTCTTCTTTAATTTTTTTTCAACAATGCTTTGAGTTTACAGAGTTTTATTTTACTTTTTGTTTTTTGCCTTTATACTGAGGACAAGTGTGCAAGGTACCAGAATCAGAAGTGTATTTGAGCCCCGCCACTTGCTGCCACAATGGTCACTGTGCACTTGCTTCACCCGCTCTACAATCTTGCACAGAATAGGACCTCAGTAACTCTCTCTCTCTCTTGAATGATTGTATGATTGTTGGATGATGCTTGAGAGTCCTTGTGATGATTTTATTTCCCCAGCCTTTCCCCACTTCTTTACTATGCCCTTTCTCTTCCTTTCCTCCAGCCTGGGTTTCAGTCTACCTGTGGCATTGATTTTTCTTGTCTGTAGACACTACCTTTCACTGGTTCACGATCATTTTACATGTGGGCTGTGGAAAATTGCTAGATGTCCAGAAAGAGCCAATCGATTGCATGCTAGTATTTTTAGAGTGTGTTGCTGTTTTATCGATTGAAATTAAATCAGGCTGACCCCCTGAGCCCTCCCGTGAGCTGTTTTCGCCTTCCTACAGGTGATACTGCTCTGGTTGCTGAATGTGCCCTTTCCCCAGACTTGGTTTTGGAGTTAAGTCACCATCAGTGGAGCCCTCTCTTTAAAAGATGAAGAGAAAATTTGCTCCTTCTCCCTGGTTGGGGACTTGGATAAGATGAGGTACCAGATAAAGAATGGAGCCCCACCTCATTCTAACACCCGCTCGTTCCATTCCTTTCTCCAGGGAAAAAGAGTACAATTCAACACTATAAACATTGTGAGCTAATGAGATAGACAGGACAACCGATCATTTATTAAATATCCTTTCATGCCAGAAACAAATGTATTATACACACAAAAAGCACACAAAGCACGGTAGTAACGTGATTACACACGTGGGTCCGAGTTCGAGTCCTGCTCTGGAGTGACCAGTCCTGAGAGATGGAGAAATGTTAGGTCAGCTTAGCTTCTCCCGGACTTGTTTGCTGTCCTGCAAAGACGGGCTTGCTAGGCGTCCCTCCCCCTTAGAGGTGCTGTGGGGTGTAAATGGCGCGTGGGCAGCCCGAGCACAGCTGCTCATTCCTCGTAAGGGCAGGATAGCATAGCTTTTGTGATTACGGCTTTAAGATCGTCCCGTGTAGACTCTTAGTGCTCCGAAGGGATGCCTTGTGGTTTGGAGATGGGATTCTCACTTCTGTAAATACCCAAGGATTGTGTTATTGGGCCGTGCTGATTTGAATCTATTCTTTAGAAAGTACATATTGTAGATATATTTTTCAAGCATGCATGCTTTTTTCTTTTATTATTTATAGTTCTACCCTCTCTCTTGGTGTGACTTTTCATGGAATCCAGGAAACAGTCCTAAGCCACCTGCCTCTTCACACTTCTCCGTGGTGGTTTTCTTCCCTGACTAGAAGAGGGTTCTGCATAGGAAATTTTCTTTGTTCCCCTTTTCTTGGAGTCACTCTGTCTGTCTGCCCATTTCTCACCTGTCCATCTGTCCATTTATCTACCCACTGAATCTTCTGACATGTTCCAAAAAGCATTTCAGGCAGCTTACAGAAGAACAGATACCAAATAAACAGGTGAGAAAATGGGGCCAAGTTCAGACAGTGAGGCTAGGAGGCAAGCCTGTGTGAGGGTTGCAGGCATGAGAGACACGCGTCTGCCTTGTGACTTATAAGATCGACAGCAACAGTGTGCCTGAGGCTCCCAGCAGACACAGGGAAACAGGGTTTGTGGGAGATGCTCACTGGCTGCGAAATAAATAAGTGGCTTAGGAGATGCCCAGCCTTTCCAGCTACTAAGGCTTAGGAGAATATTTTGAGTTTCTTCCAAAATCAGAATATTGCATCTTTTCTTTTTTCAGAGATCTATGTATAGTTTGTTACATTCTATACCTGGAAATTTCTCCAAAACTGCTTCCCACATGATTCCCATGGCTCGGGAATGGGGTGGTTATGCTCATTGACGGGGGTTGGCCAGAAATAGAAAATGACAGCCTCAAAGGAACCTGGGATTTGTCAGTTATGTTTTGTCAGTACTGTAGAGTTCAAACTCTTTCACAGTATCTCTCCATCTGAGGCGGCAGCGTGCTCTCTTACCAGCATCAGGAGCTCAGGACCACAGGATGGTGCGGGCTGAATGCACTGCCGTCAAGACAGCTGTGCTAGTCACTGCAGGTGTGGTTGTTTTACATACGGCATTTCATGTTCTTTACTAGAATGTTTCAACAGGGAGTTAATTAACTGAGTCAATTCACATTTAATAAATATGATGCTTTGTTGAAAAGACAGTTATAGGCAGAATATAAGCTGTGAAGACTTTAAAAACGGTTTCATTACTGAAATTTCTGTAGGGAAGATACTCAGTTTATCTTATTTATTCCTCTCTTTTAAAGTAACAAAGAAACAAGACAGAAAAGGCAGAGGATGGTTTCTGTTCTTCCTCTCCACTTGCAGGTGCCCTCACCTCCAGTAGCATCCATCCAGACACCAGCACTGACACTGGCCGTGCTCAGAACTGCCTCAGACCTGAAGACACAACTGACAAATAGAAGGGGGCGACGCCCTGTTACAGCAGGTGCTCTCACTTTGTGGGTCCTTATGTAACTGCACGATGTTAATCAGGATCGCCCATTCTACATTGTGTAGCGCTGCTGCGGTGTCTCCTAGTTACTTGTTTCTGTAAGTATTCATGTATTATTCCCCAATGCGTGGTACTACACGCCTAAAAATGATTTTTTCAGATGAAAAATAATTTGCATTTAATATAATAAGTCTGAAAAAAGGGGCAAAAGAGTCTATCCTGGTCCCGCTACTCAGAGATAATAATTAACAATTTAACATTTATTTTCTGTTCTTTTCGTCAGTGTGTATCAGCTCTGTCATAAAAACCAGTGAGCACTCTGTCCCTGTTTACTGTGCGGAAATCTCCATTTTCCATTCGGCTTATTACATGTTTTTCTACAATATTCTATCTCCCCTGGCATGATTTTTAATGACCAGTGTAGCATTCTGTCTTAAGGAATGCATCGTCCATTTTACTTCGGACTTAAATAAACATTTAAATTCCAAGTATACTTAACTGAAATACTGAAAAGAGAACTGTGGTGGTACAGGAAGGCCCCTAACTCACTTCCCATTATTTCCTGAGAGTAAAAGCTGTGGAAAATTTGGTATATATATTTCATGACCTTTATGCCTATGAGATACATATATATACACATATGAGAAATCAATGTATAGGTGTGTGTATATATGCTTTATTTAAAAATGAGACCATACTATATGTTTTTCTGCAGCTCGCTTTATTCACTCAGGGGTATATCATAGACGTCCTCCCACTCCAGACTCACCCGGTCCTTTCAGATAGATTGGAGGGGTCTCCTGATGTGCGGGTGTCGTCTCTTGTCCACGGACACATTTGGTGGGAGAGTGCTGTGGACAAGGCCCTGGACCACGGCGAAACGCCGGCTCCCTCAGCGCCCGCAGCTTGCCTTGATTTACCGTAACATTGTCTTAATGGTGGACAGTTAAGTTTTCTCCACTTTCCACTGTCAGAAAGAATGTTTGACTTGCATCCTTCTTGTACAGACATTCCTGTGATCTTGTATGTATATTCCTTTAGTTAAGGCTTCTGGAAATTTAGTCCCTGGATGTGACACTTACATTCATCACAGACTCCTTTCAAGTGACTCTAGAAATTCCTTCTCCATTGGGGAATGAAAAAATGCACAATTACTTATGTAACCAATTCTCTATCGCTGGATATTATTTCACTTCAGTTTTTCTTCCCACCTTTGTAAACAGTGCTGTGTAAATGCCCTGATGGATACATCTGTTTGGACTGATTGTTTTTTTTCTAAAGGAAACGATTCCTAGAAGTGGAGTTGAGTCAGTGTGTATGTACGTTTTTCAGAGTTTACATATCCATTGATATGTCATCCTCTGAAAAAGTCGCTCATGATTTGTTCTCCAACAGATGGACACTAAATAGAATATCTTAAAAATATTCGCCAATATGATAAGCAAAAGTGCTTTTTCATCGTTTTAGTTTGCATTTGATGACCAGTGAAATTTTGAGCTTTTTTCACTCATTAGCCTTTTGAATTTTTTAAAATGAATGATTCATTTTGTCCTTTGCAAACATTTAAGTGAGGGAGCTTCTTGTTGCTTTGTGACAGCTCTTTGTATGTTATGAAAATTTACTTCGTGACTTCATCAACATGTATCACAGAGTTTTTTCTTGTCATTTCTTTCCTTTCATTTTGTTCAGAAAGTTTTTTTATTCTTGTTGTGGCTCAAACTACTCTTAAGATAGTAAATGTCTTCCTTGTGGGTTTTATCTTTGACATTCTTAGAAATACTTCCTTATAATGGAATAAATCTCTTCTGTAAGTTTTTTTAATCTCTAAGGTGGTGATTATAATAGTACTTGTTATAGTGAGGAGAAGTTGAGTTAATAAGAGCAAAGGGTTGTATTTGCTGTTATTAGTACTTTTTAATATTTACATCACTATGTGCAATTTATCTTGTGGTCATTATGACAGGAATAGAATTTATTCTTTCTAGGTGATTCTGATTGTCCCAGGACAATTATTGAATTCATACTTTTCTCTTTGATTTGAAATCCCATCTGTACAAAATAATTACATACACTAGAGTCTCTTTTTGAACTCATGGTTCCTTTCTGTCAATCTCCCTTCCTTACTCCAGCACCATATCTTACATATTGTAAAAATTTATTTAATCACTGGCAATCTGATTTTTTTTTATTCTTTTCATCCATCCCAAATTTTCTTGTCTACTATTATGACTTTATTATTCCTGAAGGGTTCCAAAATATTTTGTTCAAGTTAAAACAATCAGATTGGAATTTTCATGGGAGTTTTTAGTAAGTTTTGAATTATTCTTAGGAGAACTTACATCTTTACAAAACTGCTTTCCTCCATGCAATATGTTTATGTCTCTACATTCATACCTCTTACTTTAACACTCAGTATAGTCCTGAAGTTTCTCCATTTAGAACATGGGCATTATTTTTGAATTTATTCCAGTTTATTGTTTATGTTTTTGTTAATTTTGTGAGAATTTTTTGCTATTATATATTTAAATGCTTAAAACTGACATTTAGAAAGGAAGATTCTGTTTGTCAATACTCAATTTGTAACTTGTCATTTCAAATTGTAAGTATTAAGCACTTGTTCCAGAATCCTTTCTTTTCTGTTTTTAAAAATTTGTTTCCAAGATTTTCAAAATGGTCATAGCTAAGTAGTAGTATAGGTGGGGAGACAGATGGAGAGAGGTAGTGTGGCTCATGTACAGACTGTGAGCAGTTTCATGGCTGCCTTTAGGCTGGAGAAGCTGCAGAAGAGCCCAGGTTAGACCGGGGGTGGCTTTGTATGCACTTGAAAGCCAGCTCTCCTGCCTGTATGGTGAAGCCTAGTGGGCGTGGCAGGTAGATGATCAAGGTCCGATGGAGGTCATTGGCTGCACAGAGCGCTGTGTCTGTGAGAACTGGCTAACATTACCATGGGAAATGCTTGGCGCCAGGAACACTGCAGGGGAGCTGGGGAGCCTGTGTGTTAAGGATTTTCCAGTCCTGGGAGTGGGAAGAGCAGACTCTGCATTCAGATCTGAGTTTGAATTCATCCTCTTTAGTTTACTGGTCCCCTGAATTTTGTCAAGTTATACATCCTCTTTGAACTCCTGTTTTCTTGTCTCTCAAAACAGGAGAATTACGGCCTGCTGCTAGAGTGTTTGATCAGTGTAAATGATTTGTGTCTATAAGATGCCACGTACAGCCACAATCTCAGTGAGAAATGGGTTGTCGCCTCTTCTTCTGCAACTCAGTGCTCGATAAGACATCGGGGGAAAGCCAGTCCCTAATTTGTTGTGATGCAATGAGGAACAAAATTAACGTCTTGCCTTTCCCTAGCAGTATTCTTACTTCTTTGTTTCATTTACCTCTTTCCTCCTTTACTCTCCCCTTTCACCTCCTCCACCAAAAGAGACTGAGACTGAGAACACTAGATTCAAATTACTTTAAATGTTGGCTCATCCCCATGAAATTACAGTGACATTAAAAAAAATCTGTACACAACCCAGACGATTATATTTGATTTATACACACACACACACACACACACACACACACAATCAGGATGCCTCCCGTTTGCTGAAGGAGAAGGACCACTTTTTCTGAGTTTTCATTCACTGAGCTTGAGAGGAAAGTCTCTTAAGCAGAAATTCACCTGGCTTCGTGCATGGTTTTTTAAATTGGATTTCTGCTTTGTGTCCATAGAAATATTCTCCTATTAGAAGAGGGGAAGTGGAGACATAGATATTCTGCTGAGATATTGGTGTCATCGTATTTGAGTTGGAAAGGACTTATGACAGCATAGAGTTGTAAGTTTTTATGGGTGAGAATCCATGATAGTGTAACTTGGACAAGAACCCGGGTCTTCTGTCTTCGTGTCCACGTGGATGAAGAGGAAACTGGGTGGGGGATGGCAGGGATCCTTCTTGCATGAGTTCCAGGGTCTTGTTAGTTTTCATTGTTCATCTGCCTTTAGTTTATGTCCATGTGGCCTCTCATGGGAAGGTCACTATGTCCTGATAGATTGAGTTTCTAATCAGCAAAAAGGTCTGGACCCACTAATGGTTCCCAGAGATTTTCTGCTGACCTGCTGACACTTTATATACATGAGACCTAAGAAATTCCTGGATATAAAATCCTTAATGTTATCGTTTGCCCTCGAGTTCCATAGGAATGGAGTGCTGCCTCAGGCTGTCTAAGGCTAGATCTGAACAAAGATAGGGTGATAGGCTGTGCAGATGGACTCTCCCCAGTCTAATGGGATTTCCACCATAGGTTTTAGAATCAGGCAGATTAGTTCAAATCTTGCCTTTACCATTTATTAGCTTTGTGACCTTGAGGAAGAAACTTTACTTTTTGAGGGACCAATTTTCTTTATCTGTAAATAAGTTCAGTATTTATTTTAGGGTTTTTGTTTTAGAATTGAATGAATCAATTCCCTCATTTATTCCTAAAATACAGATCACATGGTTCTATGCTGGTGCCTTAGTAGTTGATTACTAAGGGACTCAGCAGTGAGAATGTGGGTGAGGACCCCTGGATAATAGAGCTTATATTCCAGGATATGCTTGTAAAAGACTGGATTGCAGTGGATTTTTAGTAAATGTCCACTCCATTCCTAATCCCCATTGATTGTGTATATATCTTTATACTAATATATGAACAATTTTTTATTGCAATTTAAGTCTCTGTAGTATTTAAAGTATGTAGCTATAACAAAAATACGTGAAATAAAATGATCTGACTTTTATTTTCTTTTCAATAAGCAAAACAAAATAAAATAGAAAAGAAAAGAAAAAGTTTTGAAGGAGTAGAAATAATTTTATTTCCGTGGAATCAACTCCCTATGTTAGGTTTTTCGGTTGTGTTCTTAAACAGCATATAAAATTGACAGGTTTTGTGTTCAGTGTTGATAGCTGGGTGAGTATAGTTTCTTTTTGTGGTTGTCTTTGATGAATTATTTGCACTAGATCACAAGTAATGTGCATGTTACATATTGGAAACGAGGAAACAGTGGAGACATACTACCTCCAATGCAGTCATTTTGTTACCGAGTCCAAACTCATTCTGCTCACCAAATGACAGGCCAATAAACCGGGAGATGAGGTGTTGGAGCAAGGAATAGTGACTTTATTTGCAAAGCTGGCAGATCCAGAAGATGGCAGACTGATGTCCTGGAGAATCATCTTCCACAAGTCAGAATTGAGTCTTCTTTTATACTAAAAAGGGGCGGGGTTTTGATTGGTTGTTGGAAACTTCTTGCTGTATGAATTGCTTGTCCTTTGAATCCGCTGTTCTTGCAGCTGTCCATGCGGATCAAATCATGTTGCCCCTGTGAAAACTCCAAAAAAAAAACAAAGGTTATTCTCTATTTTGCAACTTGCCATCTCTACATAAGTGCAGATGAATTAGCATCCTTCAAGATCACGGCCAGGAGAATAGGCTGTCCTGGATATTTCAGTCTAAAGGCAACTTTCTTTTACAAATGGTGCAGAGCTAGCAAGTCTGAGCCTAGAAAACAGGGCACAGGGTTAAAGCCAAAGGAACAGACCTAACATGGGGTCAAAATTGTTCTTTTCTATTACAATTCCCTTTTCTGCTTCATAGATAATTTTAGTAAGAAACATGAGCAATTTTGTATTTTTGCTTCTTAATAACCGATAAGTGGGCCAACTATATTTTTGTGAGCAGAGATGCTGTGCGGGCATAGGGGTCACAGCACACTCTTGTTGGGGGTGGCCGACCCTGAAACATGTCTGATGCCACGTGAGTGTTGGTGAGGGTCCCCCTAGCCAGCGGCACTCTTCAGGATGTAGCATATGTGCTTTGACTTCTTGAGACCTCATTTTCGGCTGTAGGAAATTTTTTCAGATACTGCGATTGAAAAATCACTCCAGCTGGGGATAATTAGGGAAAAAAGGAAAAGGAAAAGGGTTTGGAGTAGAGTAGAAGAGAAGGACCTAAGATCACGGAGCCTGAGTGCTTGGCAGCGGGGCCTCGGGAGAGAGGGGAGCAGAGGTGGGGAGGGGCCTGACCCCGGAACCAGCTCCTGCATCTGTTCCCGTGCCCAAGCCACGTAGCTTCCAATGGGCCTGGGCCACCTCTCTGGGCTGGATGTCACCCTGTGCAGAACCTTGAAAATCGAATGTAAGTGGTGGGCAGCACTCACCTAGGGGGTCACTGTGGATTTTGGTCAAGTCAACAGTGCCTTTTCTGGTCATGTGCCTTCACTTGTCCTTTATCTCAGGATCTGAGGAGGAGGAGAAAGGAACTCAGGTAGAGATCCAGGAAGATATCCGACTGTGTTAAGAGAGGACAGACACAGTTACAAGGGGACCGAGGACACTTGCAGCAAAGTAAAATGACTTCACAACTATTGCTTCAGAGCTGCAGGTGTGAGAGAGCCTAAGCCTGTTTCAGAGTGCAGGGGACAGGCGGAAAGGAATGGCAAAATTTCCACTGAAAATTGAAATTTTGTTAAATAGCCTGCTACTGTTGCTGGTATCACTTGAATGAATGCAGGCATATTTCTGTGGGCATTTATAGGTTCACTCAACCCCACCAGCCCCTCTTGCCCCCATCGGGGATGGGATTTCTCAAGCACAGTTCACCTCCTGCTTCGGTGGGCCACGCTTCGGGTCCTCGCCTGGGGCCGGGCTGCTGCAAGGCACTGAGTCCCTGAGGCACGGAATGTGATACACGACAGGAACATCTCTGCTATCGACTGAGGGCCTCCTTTTCCCCCTGCAGTGTAAGAATTCCGGTCACTGAGTTAGAAGCATGCTTCCAAGCTGTCCGTGTCCTCGGCATCCAGAAGCGGAGCCTGGAAGCTTCCGAATTTCTCCAGAATGCAGTCTACTTTCATCTTTGGCAGGTGAGTGTATGTCCTTACACAAGTGGAGGAATTACTGCAGTTTTCCTGGAACTTACTCACCACTAGTCCATCTGATTTTTCTGTGCTAGGATTCAGTATGGCCTGCTAAAAAATCTGGAGTCAGATCTTGAAACCCTGATGAAGAGGATTATTTATTTTATTTCACTATATGATAATCTTTTACTTTCAAAATTCAGAATTTTTGGTTCTTTCAGGCATTTTTTGGGGAGTTGGCAAAACAAATTTGCTCTTACCGTCTTTGCGACCTGTTGCTTTGTGCCTCTCACCTGTCTTCTGTCACTTGTGAGGCAGTTCCATTTGTGACCCTGTCCGGGTTGTTCATGTTATACAACATAAGTCTGTAAAATTACAGTCCCTTTTACTCCGAAGACATTCCACAAATAACTCCTTAAATCTGGGTGTGGTTTTAAGAAGACAGAATCATTAGAACATGTACTTGCAGGTTGCTAGTGCAAAATCCCCAAATCAATAGTCTAGCTCAACATCTAAAATCTTTCTAATCTACCTTGGATTTGTATGGATAAGTGAAGCAATTTGCTAAGAATTGAACACCAGGGTTAGAATACAGGCTGGTGTAGCTCAGCAGGTACTCCTGAGCCAGCGCTGTGCCAGAGGGCGGGGCCGAGGGAGAGGGCGGGGCTTAGGGAAAGAGGAGGGCCAAGGAGGAGGGGGGTCCTGCCCTCCCTGAGCTGACAGTTTCATGGCAAACACCTTCACCATGTGAAGAACTTGGAGTTTCTTCTAAGAACACTAGGTTTGAAAAGAGTCATAAAAGAACGGGAGTGACAAAATCCAATTTGTCTCAAGTAGGGGAGAGCAGCTGGAAGGCCACGTGGGAGACTTGTGAGTCCAGGTGGGCAGTTTTGGTGGCTTCTACCTGAGCGGTGGTACAGTCAGTGGGACAGTCACCGGGAAAAAACGAACAGATTTTAGGCATGTGTAGATGGTAAAAAGGAAACGATGAATGATGTCTGTGAAGGTAGGATGGAGTAAGGCCCAGGTTTCTGGGTGGATTAATGAGGTAAATGATGGTCCTGCTGTGCTCTGAGCAGGGAAAGCTGCAGAGGGAGCTTTGGGGGAACCCTGATGAGTTCAGCTGTGGATAAAGTGAAAGGCTGTTAAATGTGTGGTCTGGGAGCTCAGGTGAGAGCCAGTAGCGAGTAGGGGGAGGGGAGAGAGACGTTCAAATCATTTTGTCTTGTGAGCATACAAATAATTATGAGTAATGATACACTTACGCCTCTATATTCTGGATTTAACACCCATTAACATTTTGTTATATTGACTGCAGAGGTTCCTAATATTTTTTAATAGAAATAAAATAAATAGAAACAAAATAGTGGAGTTAATAAACATCTTAGAGTTGATGTGTGTCCTTCTATGTATTTTGATACCTCATCTGTTTATAACCATAATCTAAAAAACGTTAACTAGTTTAGCATAAGTGTTAAACAGAGGGACGTGACACACAGTTTTGGGGCTTGAAGCTGATTTTCTCGGGCAAATTATGTAGCCTCTCTGTACCTTTGTTCCATTTTCTGTGACTGCCCCCGGGCCCCTCATCGCAGATAATTTCCTAGACTAGATGATAGGAGGGAGGCTGCTGAAGGGAGTAAGAAGTGGCAACTGCTAGGGACACTTAAGAGAGAGACAAAAAGAGATTGAAGTCAATAAACTCAGTACAAACAAATACTCTCAAAAGAGAAAGAATCCTGCAGTGTTTTGAGCCACTTAGCATAAGGGAAACAAAATCACGTGGACCCAAAACTCTTGAGCATGTGAGTATTGTGGGTGGGAATGTGTCATCAGAAAAGGGTTGAGAAAAGGTCTTTTGGTTTCCCTTGACGTTTCCATTAAGGATGGGGAGCAGAAGTGAAAACCCTCAGCTTCAGTGGAAGCTGCTGTTTTGTGTGAAACTGACCAAACTTTGGAGACCAGTCATCAGCGGTGCTGGCAAATGAAGAGATTTCGGGATTGGGTGGGGCACTTGCTGTGACTTCCAGGTGACCTACTGGCTGGGGGCTGTGAGGCGGGCAGTAGGTTTGCAGGGAGACCCGGGCATAATCCCTGGCTCTGAGACTGCTGCTCTGACTAGCAGACCTGGGCACAGGCAGACCTAATGGGGCAGCTCGGGATGTGGCCTGGGACACCTGCCGTGCTGAGGGGGAGAAGAGCCCTTCCCTGAGGGGGTGTCCCAGCGGAGAGTGGAAACGTCCTCCTGCAGGGGAGGAAGAGCCTCTGAGCAGGGTGCTGGTTGCACAGGCAAGACCACCCTGAGCACTGAGGGTTTGGGGAGCCGGAAGTCACACAGTGGCCCGAGCAGCCTTGTTCCTGAGAAACTAGAGGGAGAAGAGGCTGAAAAGTCAGGCTAGGGTCAGACACTGTGGTGGGTTATGAGTGACAGTAAAGGACTGGTCAGGCAGGCACGAGAGAACCCTGTGGGTGTCCCAGCTGGAGCGTCACGCCAGAGGGTGGAGCTGAGTTATAGACTTTGCCACTTATTAGCTGTGTGACTTTGAGCAAGATCACCCCACCTCTCTATATATACATTCATCTGTAAAATGACACAGTGACAAGCTCGTGTCATAAGAAGGCTTAGTTTAGCTCTGATCCTCTGTGTCCAGTCCTGTCAGTGCTGCCCTGCAAGTTTCTGCAGTGGCTGCTCTTACCCTGAGATGGGAGGGCATAGAGGGACTTTGTAGCGCCCGAGGGCAGGAAGGGGTTGCTTTAAAAACAGACATGTAGCCGCCTGCAGCTGCAGGCTTGCAGGCAGTTTGGTTGATGGTCCTGGAGAGGACTTTGGAGGCCTTAGCATCATCATAAGACTTGTTTTCCCTTGGGGCCGGAATTGCCTATGCAGATTAATGTGGAAAATGTGGGCTTCTGGCAAAGCTGTTTTCAGAGATGGTAATATACATAACATATCGTAGAAAATATAATGCTTTTATTTAATCTGTGGGACTTTGCAGCTGTTGGGAACACCTCTGTTGGCCTGGTCTCCACGGAGGACACTAGGGGTCGGCAGAGCGTGCGGGAGGGCAGGTAGCCTGCAGTGCTGCTGCGGGGTGTTCTCCCGAGTAGAGCACTCTGCTGAGTTGACTCTTCTCTGAGTTTGGTTGCCAGATGAGCAGACAGCAAATTAATGAGTTCTGGTGGGATTGTATAATGACAGAAAGAAAGAGGGACCTGTAGTTTTTCTGGACTAGAACACGCTTTTGGTTCCTTATCCAGTGTGTTCCATTACAGAATTGATGAGTTGTGTCTATTCTGGGACTTGTCGACTGAAAAAAATGTGTAGCCTGAAAGTTTAGAGTTACACTTTTTTAGGCGGGAGGACTCGAGGCGGGATGACAGCCTTCAAATCTGTCTGAGGGACTGCTCCCAAGAAGTAGGGGAGGAACTAGGATTATATGGCAGCTTTACAACAAAGACCAGGGAGTTGGAACAATAAAAGATTGCTTGTTATCTAAAGAAATCCAGGCATCTCAAGTTAAAGAATTTAGTGCCTTTGTATGTATCATTTGACCTCACTGGATTCATTCTTTAGACAAGCACCTAGCTATCTAGGGCAATTATCCTGTCTTCTTATTCTCAGTCTGTTCAGAGGGCAGCATTGTGAGTGGCTGTAGAGGCTGGGCTTCAGGTCTGTCCGCACTGGGGGGTGGCGGCAGCCTTGATGACTTGGTTTCAGCATTCTTTGTTTACTGACATGGTTGTAGTATTTTAATTCACATTGTAGTATTTTCATTCACAGACTGATTGTGGATAATCTGGAAACTTGCAAAGGAAACGAGATGGAATTACTGCAGGTACCTTCTACTTTAATAAGCCGTGTGCAAACATAAACATGGAGGAAGCATACATTTGAATTTGGTGGTGTAGGGAAGGGTTTCTGCACATTACAGGAGAACGCAAGGCAGAATATCTCTTCTTTGTTGGCAGGGATGTGGGTCAACCTGTCATTACTGTAGCGGTTTCTGAGAGCACTTTATGGTAATTAACAAACATTGACAAACGGTGGCACACTTTGCATTTAAGAGCTGACCTGTACAAACGTGTATTGGACAGGTGGATTTCATAGGCAAGTGGTGAGGTGGATTGGAGAGAGGTGTAGCCCAGGCCTGGGCTCAGATTCAGGTTTAAATCGCCATTTCCTCACCAAAGGACCTTGGACTAGAGTGTAACCTCCATTAAACTGTTGGTGAATCTGTGAAATATGCATTATAATATTCGTTTCTTCCTGGGTTTGTTGTAAGTTTTAAACAGTATTATAACACACATGAAACACTTAACAGGCACTTAGCAGTGTTCACTGTGTCCTACCGCCCCGCTTAGCGTGTGTTACAGCCGTAAAGGTAGCATGTGCCTGTTGAGGACGTACTGGCAGCCCCTTGAATAGGTTGTGAATTTGGTGATTTCCTTTAATCCTTGAAACTCTACGTGCCATGGGCAGTTATTTTCATGAACAGATGAGGAATCTTAGGGTAAAGAAGACGGTGTAATTTGCCCAAAGTCAGACCATAATTTTGGGTGCAGGGGCCTCTGTTCAGCATGGGCCCCTGGGCTTTCTGCCCTCTCCTTTCAGCACCAGAGCCAGACGTGGAGTCGCCTGTCTCCCAGCCCAGAATATCCGGCAGGCAGCAACACAAACCTGGACCTGTTCTGCTTAAGCAAAAACTCCGGAGGGGAGGCAGGTACTAAAGGGATAAATGTAAAAACAGACGACTGCAAACTGTTATCAGCTCAGAGAAGGAAAGGAACACGCCTCGCCGTGCAAAGCTGGGAGCTTTCCCTTCAGGGCTGCTCTGGGGGCGTTCATTTCAGCTAAACAAACTCCGCTCCTGCACCAAGGCATGAAGGCAGGGTGCATGTAACCAGGCTGACTGTGCTTCGTTGATCATATTCATTCCTAATCCAGTGTCAGCTGTCACGGGCACTTACCTAGTAAACAGATGTCGGCCATAATCATCACGCACTTTGCTTGGTAGTTTTATTGGCCCCACTTTTGAGATGAGGTAATTGAAGCTGGGGAGTTTGCTGCATGCCCGTGATTACCTTGGAAATACCCCTACTGGTCTTTCAACCTAGACTGGTGTGGCTGTTACATCACAGCCCTGTGAATGGCATCGTGTAGCTTCTACCAAGTGGCCCAAATGACTGACATTGATTTTCTTAATCCGTAGGAAATGGTATGTGACAATAAGAGAAAAGGTGGTAAGAAATTCTTTGGAAAACTAGAACAAAATCCAATACTTCCCCAGCTGGGGTAGCGTACCCAGTGTCACTCATCCCACTCACAGCCTGGCAACTCCTCCCTCCCGACTCCGTGTTCAGAAGCCACTCTGAGCCTTCGAAGAACATTTTGCCTCGTGACACTTTTGACTAAGACCTATGACCTCTCTGTCCCTGGTTTACTCTCTCTTCAAGGCCATTTAAATTTTATGCAGGCTCCTCAACTCCGATGTAAGAAAAGACTCTTTAAACTTCTTGATGAAGCTCCTTAATGAAGATCTTGTGAAGGAAACCTAGTCAAAACCTGGGAGGTATGCACCCAGTGAGTGCATGCAACCTCAGCACTTTGTGAAGTTCAGAATCAGAGGGGTGGGAGACTCAGGAAAGCCTTTTTAAGGTAGAAAGGGGAAAGTGAAAGGATGCAGGCTGTGTGAGACTGAAACATCTCGGTCCCAGCCAGCAAGGCACCTGCGTTCAGGATGGTGTATGGGGAGTACAGAGTTCTCACAAAGAAAGAAGTGGTGGGATGGGAGGGAGGACAGATAGATTCTTTTCTAGGGAAGGAAAAAGTGGGCTGAAAATTTACTGGTTGAATAAGAGGACTGTGACATGATGTGCTTGCATTTTGGAGATAAGGGTTTTGTGGGGACAGGCCTAGGAGAACGCTCTCTGGCTGGGGAGTCAGCACAACAGAGAACCACAGAGAACCGGGCTGACCTCAAGGCCCCTGCTGGGGGAGGGGCTGCCCGCCATTTTGGTCCTGGGGGCTACTTCTGTCCCTTAGCTGGGGCCTCAGAACTCCCTTCACATCCCAGTCCTGTTGATACAAGAAAACATATGTGGGGCATGGGAAGGGCTGTGTCCCAGGCTTTGGTTGAGCCCCTGGAATGTGCCCCACCAGACGTGGGTCCTTGGCTTCATGCAGGAAAGGTTTCAAGAGCAAGCCACTGTTGAGTAAAGGTAGATTTATTCACAGAGACACATTGAAAGGCAGGAGAAATGCCACGAGGTGTGGGGGTTGGGTGCTCAGATTAAAAGTAGGTACACACTCCACAGACAAAGTGTGGGCCTTCTCCGAAGAGGGAGAGAGAGTGATGACCGCGAGGTGGCGCTGTGTTGCTGGTTTTCATGGTCTTGGTTGTTTTATATGCTAATAATTAGAAGGAGCAGCCTAAGGGCAAGGGGCTGGGATTCCCTGGGATTTGGCCATTTCCCACCGTTTGATCTTTTGTGGCTAGCCTTGGGATGGCCATGGTGCCTTGGGGCGTGTTATTCACCATGTTACTATTACAACGGGTGTATAATGAAGCTCAAGATCTGCTAGAAGTAAAATCTCTTCATCCTGAGCCTCAAGGCCTACTGGGGGTTGAATCCTTCACCATTTTGATGTTAATTGCTGTGGCCTTCATTGAATGGCTGTGCTCTGGCCCCTTCCATCCTGTCTCACTGTGTTGACACAGAGAGAGCAAAGGCCCGGCCCCGCCTGTGCTCCTGCATTTAACAGGGAGAGGGGTGGGGTGGGCTGATGATGACTCTGAGTGGTGAGAAGGATGTTTCAGATTTTCCCACGTGGGACATGGGGAAGTGCCAGCAGCCACCGCAGATTTATCTCACGGGCATTATCACTTGTGTCACTCATCTTTTTCTATTTTTCTTTCTTTTTTTTTCAATTATTTAATCTAAATTTAACATCAGGTTTTCTTAGGAAAGAAATTTCTCTTTTTCTTTTCATTGGGGCTCTTTTGGGGGGGTAGGTAATTAGGTGTATTTATCTGTTAGAGGAGGCCCTGGCGGTTGAACCCGGGACCCCGTGCACGCTAAGAACACGCTCTACCACTGAGCTCTACCACCCGCCCCATCATCTTTTACTTTTTGCTTTAGCTGCCAAGAATCTTACGGCTGAATTTCTAGTCGGCCTTTAACACTTACCCTGACTTCATGGCATTCGTTTTTATGAGTTTACTTCCCCCTGGTTTAATTTAAGTATTGAATCTCCATTTTCTCTACACTCTAACTTTTGTCTTTTTGTTGTTATTGTTGTTAAGCTGTGTTAAAAATTGTTTAATTCCTCTTTTAGCAGGAGGCTGAAAGTAAATAAATATGTAAACAAACTTATCACACTTAAATGTTTTATACATTCTAAGCTGTTTATTAGTTACTTAAAAACCGAATTGAATACTGAAGTGATAACATTTTAAAATTATTTTTTAACATTTTATAAAAGTATAGCTGATTTACAATATGATATGTTTCAGGTGTACAATAATTGCACAATTTTTATTGTTATGCTCCATTTATAGTTATTGTAAAACATTGGCTATATTCCCTGTGTCGTAAGATACATCCCTGTAGCTTGTTTATGTTACATGGAGCAGTTTGTATAAGAAACTTGGGTAATACAAAGTCTGGGGCGTGGCTCTGTCTAACCCATGTTCCCGGTCACCCTTCCTGTCAGAGCCCAGGCCCTCACTCCTGTCTGCAGGGGATCAACTGGAGGCAGCCCTCATCAGCGCTGGCACCACCCTCTGAGTGGCAGTGACAGCAGTGACTGTGTGTGGACGTGTAAATTGTTGTTCCAGGAGCTTTACATGCATTTCTGCATTTAATAATTAAAGCCCTCCTGTGAGGAAGCGTTTTATGATTTTAATGAATAATACATTTTATTTTGATTTTGAGAGTTCAAACTTCCAGAAAATTTACTGGAATAGTACAATAAAGGCTTAGATACAGTTCACCTAAAAGGGCACTGTTTGCCCTTTTGTGTCTGGCTTATTTTAGTATAAACTTTCAAGGTCCATCCATGTTGTATCCTCAGTCAGTACTTTATTCTTTTGGTTTTATAATATCCTTTTTCTTTTTTTTTTTTCGTTTTTTCTCTATTTAAAAATATTTTCATTGAATTCTAGTCAGTTTATAATGTTGCGTCAGTTTATAATTTTGCATCAGTTTCTTGTGTACAGCACAACACTTCATTTATATAGGAACATACATGTATTCATTTTCATATTCTTTTTCAACATAAGTTACTATAAGTTATTAAATATATTCTCCTGTGCTATACAGTATAAACTTGCTGTTTACTCTATACATATTCAGTATCTGCAAATCTTGAACTCCCAATTTATTTCTTCCCACACCCTCTCCCCTCTGGTAACCATAGTTTGGTTTCTATGTCTGTGTGTCTGTTTCTGTTCTGTAGATAAGTTTATCTTTTTGTTTGTTTGTTTTTTTGGATTCCACAAGTGAGCGATCTCATATGGTATTTTTCTTTCTCTTTCTGGCTTACTTCACTTAGAATGACATTCTCCAAGTCCATTCATGTTTCTACAAATGGCATTATTTTATTATTTTTTTATGGCTGAATAGTAGTCTATTGTACAAATATACTACAACCTCTTTATCCAGTCATCTGTCAGTGGGCATTTAGGTTGTTTCCATGTCTTGCTATTGTAAATAGTGCTGCTCTGAATATTGGGGTGTAGGTATATTTTTGAATTACGGTTCCTTCTGGATATATGCCCAGGAGTGGGATTGCTGGGTCATATGGGAGGTCAATGTTTTGTCTTTTGAGGAACCTCTGTATTGTTTTCCACAATGGCTCCACCAAACTGCAACCACAGTGTTGGAGGGTTCCCTATTCTCCACAGCCTCTCCAGCATTTATTGTTTGTGAACTTCTGAATGATGCCTATTCTGACTGGTGAGATGTGATATTTGATTGCAGTTTTGATTTGCATTTCTCTGATAATGATATTGAGCATTTTTTCATGTGCCTATTGGCCATTTGTATGTCTTCATTGGAGAAAAGCTTCTTTAGGCCTTCTGCCCAATTTTGAATTGAATTGTTTGTTTTTCTTTCTTATCAAGTGTAAAAGGTGTTATATATTCTGGGAATTAAGCCCTTGTCAGTCTCATTTATTGCAACTATTTTATCCCATTCCATAGGTTGTCTTTTAGTTTTGCTTACTGTTTCCTTTGCTGTGCAAAACCTTGTAAGTTTAATTACATCCCACTTGTATATTTTTGCTTGTATTTCTATTGCTTGAGTAGACTGCTCTAGGAGAACATTGCTGAGATGTATGTCAGATATTTTGCCTATGTTTTCTTCTAAGAGGTTTATAGTGTCTTGTCTACATGTTTAAGTCTTTAAGCCATTTTGAATTTATTTTTGTGTATGCTGTGAGGGAGTAGTCTAACTTCATTCATTTACATGCAGCTGTCCAGTTATCCGTACATCATTTGCTGAAGAGGCTGTCTTTACTCCATTGTATGTTCTCACCTCATTTGTCAAAGATTCAATGACCAAAAGTTTGTGGGCCTATTCTTGGTAATTTTGTTTATCCGTTCATTGATGGATGGATATTGTTTGTAACCTTTGGCTACTCTGAATGATACTGCCATGAATATTGATGTGCAAGTTTTTGTGAGAATATGTTTTCATTCTGTTGGCTGTACAGTTGGCCCGCCATATCTGTAATTTCCATTTCATGGATCCAGATGGCTGATTGTAAAAGGACTCGAACATCCTTGGATTATGGTATCCAGGGTGGGGGGTTCCTGAAACCAACCCCCCGAGGATACTGAGGGATGACTCTACATGTAGGAGTGGAATTGCTGAGCCATATAACTCTAACCTTTTGAGGAAACACCAGACTTCTCCAAAGAAGCTGCACCATTGTCCCTTTCCATTGGCCCCAAATGAGGTATCTCTGCCTCCTCAACGACACTTGTTATTGTCCATGTTTTGATTAAAACCGTCCTAGTGGGTGTAAAATGAGAACTCATTTTGATTTTGATTTGGCTAGTGATGCTGAGCTTCTTTTCATGTGCTTATCGGGCATTTGTGTATTTATTTAAATCCTTGGCAAATTTAAACATTGGGTCGATTTTCTTTGTATTGTTCAGTTGTAAGCATTTTTTATATATCCTGAATACTAGTCTCAGATACATGCTTTGCAAAATTTTTCTCCTATTCTGCAGATTGTCCTTTCACTTTAGTTTTTTTAAGCATTAAAACAATTTCTTTACAGGGGAGGTAATTAGATGTATTGATTTATTTTATTTTTCTTGCTAAGCATGCACTCTGTCACTTGATATACCCACTTCCCCTGTCATTTCACTTTCTTGATGATGTAATTTGTAACAAAAAGTTTTAACTTTGATGAAGTCCAGTTTATCTGCTTTTTTCTTCTATCACTTGTGCTCTTCGTATTGTATCTAGGAAACCAAAGCCTATCCTAGGACCACAAAGATTTATACTGTGTCTTCTTTTAGAAAGTTTATAGGTTTAGTTTTTACGTTTCTGTCTGTGATCAATTTTGAATTAATTTTTATTTATTTAAAATATGGGGGTCCAGATTCCAGATTCATTCTTTTGCCTGCAGATACTCAGCACTCCCTGCACCATTTGTTGAATAGACTATTCTTTCAATGGAGTGTTGTTGACACCCTTGTGGAAAACTGACTGTAAATGTAAGTTTTTCCCCCTGGGTTTTTATTATGTCTCATAGATTTATTTATCCAAACTTATGCCAGTACCATTCTGACTTAGTACTATAGCTTTTTAGTACCCTTTAAAGTGAGTCCTCCAACTTTGCTCTGCTTTTTCAAGATTGTTTTGGCTGACCTGGGCCCCTTGCACTTCCATATGAATTTTGGGATCACTTTTTCAATTTTTGCAAAGAAGTCAGCTGGAATATTGATAAGGATTCCACTGAATTTGTAACTCACTTTGGGGAGTCTTAACATTTTTAACAATATTGTCTACCATTCCATGAACATGGGATGTGTTCCATATATGTAGGTCTTTTAAGTATTATTTCGGTGATACATCAAAATATTCAATGTACAAATCTTGTAAATTTTTGTTAAATGTATCTCTCATTTTATTTTTAATGCTGTTGTAAATGGAAAGGCTGAGCTTCTTGAGGGTAGGACTATATATTAATTTGTTTATTTCTAGGATTTCTACACAGCAAATACTCTAGGTTTATATTTGCTACATAAATCTATCCACAACTCTTCCCACCCCCATGTTATAAGAAACCAAGACCCAGGTTAAGCTACCTGAACACCTATGTGGAAGTGAGAAATGAGACCCTTGGGTGGGGCTTTGTGAAGATGATACTGAGAGCTTATTTAGGATGGCTTCATCTTAAATTCCTTTAAACAACACTTTTGGTGTAGTCAGATACATTAAGATCATGCCCTTTTGATGTGCAGAGGAGCTAAGACTATCATTTTCAAATAATTTCTAGTGAGAGTGTTGTACTTGAAATCAAATTTGCATCAATCTTTGAAGATATATGTTTCAGGAATTTTGACTAAAGAACACCTGTCTTTATTCATTAATGACAACTAAATTCTCAAGCAACATGTAAGAGTTTGAGCAAACTGCCCCAGCCCCGTAGTGCTGGTTGGCTGCAGCTGTAACTGGAGTCAGTGCTTACCTCTCCCAGCACGCTTGGGCTGATCTGCTCAAAGGTGTTCGTCCAAATGTTTGTCTGTAGTCTGTTGGACAAAGCCATAAAACATTGAGTTAAGGTTGCTGGAATGCAATATATTCCTATTAATATTAAGTAAGCACATATTGAGTGCTTACTGTATGTTGGGAATTGTCCCTCAGCCTCACATGTATATTATTTCACTTAAAACTTCATATATTTCCTTGTTATTCTCAGTTTACAGATAAGGAGACTGAGAATTAGGTCTTCTGTATTTTGGATGGAGCTCATTATCAATGACAGGAAGTTGTAAGGAAAAAGATATTGATTCATCCTGAGAAAATATTTTTCTGACCGTCAGCAGTGAAGAGGGTGAACACTGAAGAAGGTGATCATTGAGTGAGACGAGCCCCGGATTGTACGGAGTCAGCATCCCTGTCCTGGACACGGCACGTGTAGATCTGTGTGGTGGGTGAGGCGGCGAGGCCGCGCAGGGAACGCGGATGCCGGGCCATTGGGCTGTGCTCAGGCCTGGTGGGGCTTTCTCCTAAGGGCAGTGGACCGTCATTGACAGATCTTAAGTAGGGGAGTGGGGTGCACTCGTAGATCACTTTTGTCTTGTAGAATGCTTAGAAACATTTAGAAGGCTCTGCAGGAGGTGATGTGATGAGTCAGATTAGGGTGGCTGCCAGGTGTAGGAGTGTAGAATTTTCAAGTGGTTTTCAGTCCCAGTTTTGTGGCTGAGTAGCTGTGTCACTTTGGATGATGCACTCAAGGAAGTAAACAATTTATCTAATCAATTGAAGAAGTGATGTACCGACCTCCCAGGACTGCTGTGGCGATCCAGTGAGATAACGTGTGCACAGTGTGCAGCGTGGTCCCCAGCACACAGTCAGTGCTGAGTGAGTGCCAGTGAGTACCTGGTAGGTCAGGTGTGGGTGGTGGGACTCGGTGACTGAGGAAATCTGGGCCCTGAAGGTGGGGTCCAGTCACATCTGTGAGTGATGGGCCTGAGCTGGGAGAGGCAGGGAGACCTTGCCCCCCGACCAGGGGCCCTGGGTAGGACGGCTATGGGAGGAGCACCGTGAAGTCAGCTCTTTGCAGGTGGAGCTCGAGTTGCCGTTGAGACATCTAAGTGCATTGTCATGAGCTCAAAGAGGAGGTCTGGGCCCGGGCTGTGAATTTTCCTATAATCTTAATCCCTGAGGACGCCGAGGTATTGATCATTGAACGTGAAGACATACTTTACAGGACAAGTGAATAGTATTATCATCTCTGTCATCAAAGCTCACATGTCTTTATTCATCACAAGTTTGCTATTGGGTACTTACAGAGCTCACTTCCCCGCCATCCCCTGGGCTCAGGCTCCACAGTAAAGAGCTGGTGAGCCTCCCTCTTTTCCAGAAGAAGACACATTTAGCTGGTAGAATTCTGTACCTCGCCAGACTTAGAATTTTAGTTTGTTGTTTTAATTCTATTTTCTGTTAGCCATCTCCTGACAGGAGAGACGTTTTACCTCATGGGCATATTTCAATTAGCTGTTACTGAGAATTGCTGATCTGATCCATAGTGTAAGTATTATATTAACCTTGTAGAGTATTTATCATTTTTCTGTCTTTGCCCTTTAATTTTGTATGCCCCTTGAAGTCTCTATCCTATTTGGGGCCTTATTTTTTTTAATTAAAAAATGTCTATTTGCAGTTAAGAAAACAAAAGAAAAGAAAAATTACACATGATAGCTAAACTTAGAAAATATCTAGTGTGTTTTCTGTCTCGGCAACGGAGGGTTCTAGAAACTCGTGAAAACCTTCATTACACAAGTTTCTTAAAATGCTGATTAAGAAATAAAACCTTCTTTCTTCATCTTTCATGCTGCACAGCTAATTGTGAAGAAAGTGAGGGGAAATCCTCAGAAGCCAAGACAAACCAGAAAGCAGGGATTCTGGGTGATACACGAGCCTTAGAAGCCCTGGGGTGCCTGTTGGCTCCTGTACTGAGTTTCAGTTGCCTTGACAGGAGGGTAGGAGGTGAACCCGAGTCCTCTCACACTGGGAGTTGGATGACTGATCATATGTAAGGCCAAGCCCATCCCGAGAAGCATGGTTTACAAAAGGGTTAACTATGAAAAAAAATTCCTCAAGGTAAGACAGTAAGGAAAGTCAATTTTTTTGGAAGAGGGGATAAATAACAAATCCAAAGTAAGGATATAGTTTAAAGCTCTTCTGGCATGAGAGTAACCACAAACTCCTGGCAGAGAATCACAGCTACTCCTGGAATGAGAAGCTGTGGTTTGAATGAATCAGTGAGCAGCCATTCCGAAAAAGGCCTCCAGAGTCTTGAGGATCAAGATACTTGACTGCAAACACCTGTCTTCCAAGGTCTCAATCAAATAACCAGAAAGGTTTTAAAGGAAAGAAGCCGTAATCATAGTTCTATTTCTTAACATTACTGTATGCTAGGAATTCAGAGGTGACTATGGAGTCACCTCTTTTATGGACCTCACTTTCTGTTTGGGGAGACAAACTGAAATAGTTGGGGAGCTTGGTGGAGGGAGTTGTTAGTCTGTTGCAATTAGCTAGGAAAGGAGATTAAGAAATCAGTGAAGAGTGGGTGAACTTTTTAGCTGAGGAGAGTCTTGTTCAGTTGGCTTTTAATTGCAGGCTCGATGAGTTTTCACTGGAGGGAATAGAACTTATGGAGGATGGACTTAGCTCAGGCCTCTTTAGAATGGACAAGTGAACCTGGAGAAAGACAGTCAAATCTGTGCAGACATTAAAGTTCACTTGAACGTGCTCCATCCCTGAGCCAAAGATAGGACAAATATGCAGCACTTCTTAAGGACAGAGGAGTGGTTTTTAAGGTTCTCCAAGAATGAAGCCCAGGGAACCGAGATGGCCAGTTGTCAAACTGTGACTTTGCTCTTTGGACGGTGTACCCACCAAGGGTATTGGCCTTTTATACATTTCCATTTCTCTTTAATACATGTCAGGTGATGAGGACGTGGGCACAAGTGTTTGACATCTTGTCGAGGCGACTTTGGGTACCTGCCTAGAAACGCGGGCACGGCTACAGCTGCGTCACACATGTTGCCGCCCATCCCGCTCCCCGTCTCCGTGATCACGGCAGAGTGGTTCCTTGTTGACCTGTCCATCTCCTCTGTGACATCATAACCCATGAAAAGACCGGAGAGTATTAACTTGGCTTTGTTAAAGTCAAAGGAACAGATCTAATATGGAGTCAGATTTGTTCTTTCCTATTTCAGTATTGCCATGGAGAAGACAGTTTGGGCAGCTTTTTGTAGGGTCCTCGAGGATTTCTCTCTCAGCCTCTGGGGGCTCTATTGAAAACCCTTCATAGCTGTCCGGCCTGCTGGAAAACCACTCCGACTCTTTTGCCCTGAAGATGTGTTCAGTTTATATCTCATCTCTACTCCTTGGAAAACAACTCAATAAAAACTCAGTTGGTTTTCCACCAGCCATGGGCAGGGGTGAGGGATACCTTGTTATTATTTCATAAAATAATAATAATAATAAAAATAGTAATAATAAAAATAATAATAGTAATAATAATAATAATAATAATAATAATAATAATAAAAGAATTTTTAAAACAGCACTGGGCACATAGGTGAGAGTCAATAAATGCTTCCTGGCTTAAATCAAAAGTGATGACTCAGTGATTCCATGGCTGCTGTATTTGCTGAGCTAGTTACTCCTTTGCTCCATTACACATTTTTTTAACTGAAAAAGAAATACATGCAAATGGTTAAAAAAAATTCAAACAGAGCACAAAAATACACAAGTGAAAGAAGTTTTCCCTCATCCTCTGTTCTTCCAGCCCTCCCTGGAGATGCCACTGTTTACTATCCTTTGGGTGCTTTTCCAGATATGCTATGCATATTCCCACCTATGTATGTAAATTCCTTTAAAGTTTTAGTTATTTTTAACTTAAAGTGATTTAAATCCTCAAGTGGCTTCTGCCTGGGTAATAGAACAGAACAAATCTGACTCCATATTAGATCTTTTCCTTTGACTTTAACCCTATGCTTTGTCTCCTAGGCTTCATCTTGCTTGTAAAACAATGTTGCTTAGAGCCTGAAATATACAGGAGAACCTATTCTGAAGGCTCTGATCTTTAAGTATATTTAACACATTTTCATTCATAAAAAGATAAGAAATTGCAGAATAGAAAATAACGTTTGTTTTGTTAGAGGTTTACAGAGATTTGACCCAGGCAGATAGCTGCAAGAACAAAGGATTCTAACAAGAAGGAATTCCTACACCAAGAAGATTGCAACAACCAAGCACGTAGGAAAAGAGCCTGAATTCTGACTTGGGGAGATGGTTTTCCAGGACATTAGTTTGCCATCTAGGTCTACAGAAACTTGCTATTCCATGCCCCAACACCTGGTCTCCCAACTTATTGGCCTGTCCTGCACTGAAGACAATGAATTTGGATTTGGTAGCACTCCTATATACCTAGCAAGCTGGGCACTGGAACTGAGTGTTATGGAAACAACAGGCCAGCCAAGGAACAATCACCACTCGGAGTGTTGGCGTACTCAGATTTATTATGCCGGCGGGCTCAAAGGGGCTTCTGCTCCGAAGTTCTGAGCACCCACATCCAAGACATACACATGAAGTTTTAAAGGGTTAATTACAAGTAAGGGTGTATTAGCCAATAAGGCTCAAGCAACAAAAAGCAAGGAATCAGCACACTGGTGCTTGTCAACTTGTAATAGACACTTGTTGAGCTTCGATTTACGGCTTAGCTTGTTAGCCCAGTAAACTGACACTAAACTTCAGATTTACGAGTTAGCCCAGCAGAATTTAGATCAGTAAACCGACACTTATCACACTTAGATTTGTGACTTAGCTTGTTAGCCCAGCTGGGCTTTTCCTTCACATGAGGACAGCTCTCCCACACCCAGGGAACTACTGTGAGCCCTTGATGGTTCCACTAGGGTGGAGTGTGGTTTACCCAGGACGGATGGGGACTATGCACCAACACTCAGGCAGTCTGCTCTGTCTGGGGCTCTGATCTTGAACCACCCCGCTCCCTGCCAGCCCAACACCTGGGACAGTGGAGCTAAGGCAAAGATCGTGCCTGCCTGTTTCCCAGCGTGTAAAAGGGGAATATGTACTCTTCCCAAGGTAGTTCTGAGCGACAACACCTGCGGGTGCTTGGTTCCCAGACCAACAGAAAACCCTGCTACGCGTGGGGGCAACAGGTGTGATACCCGTAGGGGTTCTGCAGCAGCATCGGATGGAGGGCTGGATCAGGGAGGTAAAACTTGAGCTGCGGGCCTTGAAGTGTTACAGAAGGGTACAGAGGCAGGACTGCCGCCTTCTTCAGGGTGCCACCAGAGGTAAAGCTTTTTCTCTCCATCCCCGCTAGGACCTTACCCTTTCCAGATCCCTCCCTTCTCTCTGCTCTTCCTGTCCATCTGTCTCCCTCCACTTTTTCCCTCCTCTCCTCCCCCTCCCTCACTGCCCCACCTTCTCTCGCAGAACCCAGAGCGGATTGCTGGCCCTCCTGCGCATGGGCGGTCGGTGTCAGCTGGACCGCGGGTTGGAAGCTCCAGCTCGGAGCCGGGGATTAGCCCCAAAGGCTTCTCAGCTCTGTCGCCCGGCAGGCCTTTAGCTCCTGCCTGGGGCCGGTGCCTCTGGCTGTGGAAGTGCAATGTGGGGTCTCCCGGGAAAGGGGTCAGGTGGCTGCGGGAGGGCGGTCCGCGTGTCACAGACCACGAGGGCGCGAGTCAGCCTGTGTTCAGCTGAATTGCTCGGGCCAGACCCCTCTGCCCGCGCCAGCTGCCCCAGTGCCCCAGTGCCACAGCTTCCCGGGGCCAGGTGTGCACCTGCCGCCTCTCACCCAGCCGGCCTCCACTCAGTCCGCTGCTGGCGTCCCCTTCCCCTCTCTCGCCCGCGAGTCCTCACCTCCCGGGCTTCCTCTCCTCGGCCACCGGCCCGTCCCCACAACTGGGCGGGCTGCGTCCCGGGCGGGCTGCGTCCCAGGCGGGCGGGGTCTGCGGACCCGGACGGGGCAGCTGGGGCTGGGGCTGGGGATGGCCACCGAGCGGGGCTGCAGCCCGCGTTTCCACCCATTTCCCTGCCCCGCGACTCCGGGGCTGCCCTGGTCTTCCTTTCCCGCTCCCTGAGGAACAGCTCAGTGGCGTCTGCGCTGCTCCCTGGGCTGAGAGCCTCCGGCTGTAAAGCCCAGCTACTGGTGGAGTTGGGAAAAGGGATCCTCAGTGCCAAGCGAGCTTCTGTCTCCTCCCTCAGTGTTTCTGCCCCAGGTAAGTACCTTGAACACTTTCAGGTGTTATGATGGCGATGCTTGTTGGTGTCATGTGTTTTTATAGTGAGAGGGATTACAGTGTTGATAGCAGGGCTTGGTTCAGTTAAAAATGAGCTGAAGGCATAAGGCTGTGTCATCCTCCTTCCTTCCCTCTCCCAGGGTGAAACGTGTGACCATCGATTTTAAAAAGACAGTTACATTCCCTAACTAGCCCAGCCCAGCTTGGTGTGTTAACAGGAACAGCACCACCAGAGGCGTTGGAGACCCAGGGACATTGCAGTCCTAAAGAGCTCCTGGCACAGTTTGGTTTGTTTTGGTTTTTTGTTTTTCTTAAATTGTGGGGCAGACTAAGTAGTATAGAGGGAAAAATAATTGTCAAGAAATATTTTTTCATATAACAGCTTTATTGTGATATTGTTCACACACCATGAAGTCCACCCATTTAAATGGTACAATTCAGCAGCTTTTAGCATATTTACACTTGTGCAACAATTATTATTCCAGAACATTTTCATCACATCAGAAAGACCAGTGGAAATGAATGACCAATCCACCCCTCCCCAGTGGTGGTTCTAAAGAAGTTTCTTGCCTATTCTTGACCATAATTTAACTTGTTACATTCCATGAAAAATCTGGTAGGAATTCTAATCAGAATTGCAATGAATCTGTCTATCAAAATAGGAAGAATTAATGTCTTTATGGCATAAACTTCTTCTACCCATGAATATAACTGGGACCCTATATTTTCATCTCTCCAGAGCCTGGCCCATGGGAAGTCCTCACTAATTGTTGGGCTTGTGAATGATGAGATTCTATACATCATTAGTTGCAACTGTAGCCTTTCACAGAAGAGAAAATTAACCTCAGTGAAGCCAAGTGACTCTCTGATGGTCAGAAAGAGTGACAGCCAGTGCTGGAGTGATCTAGTGGACTTGGTGCTTGCAACCAAAATTCTTCAGCAGCTACAGCTAAGGGGATTAGAGTGTTCTTTTATTTTTTCTTAATGGCGTTGCTTTTATTTTTACTTATTTTTTTAAATTAATTTTTTTGAAGTGTAGTCAATTTACAATGTTAGTTTCAGATGTACAGCAGAGATTCAGTTATAAACATATGCATATGTATCTATATATCTTTTAGATTGTTTTTAGTACAACTCATTACAAGAAATTGATTATAGTTCCCTGTGCTATATAGTAGGTCCTTGTCATTTATTTTATATTTATTAACGTGTATCTGTTAATCCCCCCTTTCCTGCCTGCTAAACACAGTTGGCTTTCTATGTCCATGAGTCCATTTCTAGGAGCAACATTTTTCTTAGTAATATATGCTGGTTGGCTGCTTTCAGTTTCAGTAATTCCATCTGTGGGTGCTTTTCTTCTGGTGGCCTTTATGTGGTTTGTACACGTGGTAATATAGGTCTGTATTTGGGAGAACTCCAGGCCTCGTGTAGTCCCTGGTACAGAGTTCCCACTGAGTTGATGCTTGAACTGGGAAAAAAACATAGTAAATGTTGGAATTTCCAATATGGTTGAGACTTCCAGGTTTCTATAACCTGCTTAGCCCACCTTAATATTGGCTGCACCCTTACTTGGTAATTTGGTGGAATTCCATGGTATGGTGGTGTAGAGACAGGGCCTTTTATGCTTATTCTCTTTCCTTTTTCTAACACTCATTCTCCTGGGTCTCCCAGATCCTCCCCCAGCAGTGCCCAGGGCTGGCTTGGTGCTGCGCTGAGGATATATTTATTAATAAGGACCTTTCCTCATCTCTTCTGAGCCTCCATTTTTTTCTCTGCACAATGAGGTCTTAGACTAGATATGTGCTTTTCAGTTTCTTTTAAAGCCATGTTTCCTTTGAGAAACAGAAAATGCAAATCACTCCTCCCATCCCAACCCTTTAGATTTTGATACAGCCTCCAAGGAGTGACAAAGCACTTTGTGGAAAATTGATGTGATTGTGATTCCAGGTGGCACAGAAAAGACTCTTCAGAGATTTATTGCAGGGAGAGGGCAGGAAAGGTGCAGTATGTCACACTTTCTAGTGTGAGCACTGGAGCAGTGGCTTGGATTTAAATACGGTGTCTGACGTGGCCTCTCTCTAATCATGTACAATGTGATAAACTTCTCTACCTCAGTTTTTCTTGATGTGTCAAGTTGGCGTGATAATATTTTAGGGCTTTTGTGAAACATTATACACATAATCCATTGGTGTTTCAGTAGAAATAAGACCTGCTAGGGATTCAGGGATTTGTTTAAAAAAAAAAAAATCTTGTCCATAGCAATCTGTCGGTGTGTATTTTGAATTTCCTGGAGGGTGAGGGTTGAGTCTAAAGTCCATCGTGGGACAGGTGGCCCATAGTTTTCTGTGCACCTGATTGCCCCCTCCTCCCCAGTCCTCTTCCTCAGTCCAGGATTAAGTTCCCTAGTAGATTTACACAGAGGTCTTGTGGAAATGGCTTTTCATTTTATTGTTTCACCAAGAAGGGCTGCCATCATGATCTCTGTGGTCAGGTTTTGAAGGGCTGCCATCATGATGTCTAGTCAGGTGAAGGCTATGCAATTGGGAGTTTCTATTTAATAAAAAGAAAAAAATTACAAATAGAAAATTAGAACAAGGGTGATGACAGGAGCTCTTGGAAGTGGGCACCATTAGTTTTGTTAGCTTCAGGTGCAGTGGCCTCTTGCCACGAGGACCCATCCTCTTGCTCTGAAGTTGGAGGGACCAATGGGTTGAGTGGGAATGTTAACTGAGTGTATCTCATGTGCTGGGCATTGTCCTATTTGTGCTTTGTGTTCCTTATTTGAGACAGTGAGCTCATTTAACCTCAATAGCCTCTTTAAAAAATTAGACTTTTTATTTTGAGATATAATGTAGATTCCCATGTAGTTGTAAGAGATAATATGGAGAGGGCCTATGGACCCTTTGTATAGTTTTCCTTAATGGTTCCAACTTGCAAGTTTGGGGTACAATTCATTACTGACTCACTAACAATTTGAGGTTTGTTTTATTGCCCTAATTTTATTCACGATTAAACTGGGGCTTAGAGAATCACACAGGCCTGACCAGGTGACCCACATTGTTAGTGTCGAGACGGGTGGAACGTGGGCTTGGGATTTCCAGGCAGTACCATTATGATGGTCTGTGGCAGGGAGCAGCATTCATTTTGCTGGTTTATTCATTCATTCAACAAACATTATTGAGTAACCTCTGTGGGTTAGATGTTTTCATAGGGTTATCTGATTCTTCAGCAGTCCTGAGAATCAGGTATTGTTTATAATTTTTAATCTGAGAAAATTAGCTCTAAGAAATTATAACCCCCCCAAATGAAATATAGCTCATAAAGGAGCGATACTAAATTTGTACAGTCACCCCTTTTTATGCAGGTGGTACCCTAGGCATTTTACATTTGCAAACTTCTGTAATCCAGATATATTCATGTAAGACAAAGATTTTTTTTTTAATTGAAGTATAGTCAAGTTTACAATGTTGTGTCAATTGCAAGGTTTTTTTTTGAATTTTGAATTAAAAAATATTTTTTCAGGAGGGTAATTAGGTTTATTTATTTGTTTCATTTTTTAAAATGAGGTACTGGTGTTTGAACCCAGGACCTCGTACATGCTAAGCACGTACTCTACCACTGAACTGTACCCTCCTCCCCAAGGCAAGTTTTCTTATCCATTATTCTGAAGCTTAGGAGTTCAAATAAATTGGATAGAAAACCAGATCTTTTGATCCCACTGTAATCCTTTTCTTTATATTCTACTGAAGGAGGTTGGGGAAAGCACTTCCTTTGTTCACTTCCTTATTCAGCATTTTTCAGCAGTGACTTTGCATCAGGGCCTTGGTAGGTGCTTGGAAACAGAAAACAAGAAATGACCCTTCTCTGCAGGGCAGAAAGCCTAGACCAAAAGCTGGGTAATGTGATCCGAGCTACGGTAGCCATTTGAAGACTCTGAGGACAAACTGTACCCCCGGATTTACTTGAGCTTCCCTTGCCTTCTGGTTGGTACACACCAGGTCACAGCAACCCAGATGGGCCTGCAGCCCACAGTACAGTATGTACCTCGATCTCCTCTCCCCTCTCGTCAGGGCCTGCAACATGAGCATCCCTGACTACGTGCAGTGTGCTGAGGACCACCAGACTTTCCCCGTGGTGGTCGAACAGGTAGGGATCATCTCAGAGGAGAATTTCTTTTGCATCTATAAGTGAATCACCTTGGTGAGTCAGATCAGTCCGTGCGGCTCCCAGTGGGCAAACTGTATCCACTACAGGCACCACTATGCGCCCAAGAATGGGTGGAGCGACTTCCAGACACACCGCAAGGTCTTGGGCCTTGTCATCATTACTGACTGCCTCTCGGCCAAGGCTTCGAAAAGCTCCACGTGCAGAGGAGCTGTATGGCACCACGCTCTATGGCTCTCAGCACTTTGACTTCTGCTGCATGGGGAGGTGGCCGAGCAGCCGCGCACCAAAGTGGCCTTCAATTTACGAGGAATGCAGGGTGGTGGAGAAGAGGATCAAGGACTTCACTGAGTCACTCTTCATCTTGCCCAAGTCCAAGAGGCTGGACTGTGCATCCGACAATTCTGGGGACAAGATCCTCCTTCTCTGCATCCCATTTGAGAAGGAGGACATCATGGGACTGGACACAGAAAGCAGGTAAGTTTACCTGGAGGCCAGTCCACCCTGGCTGTGTGCCGGGTTTCTTCCCTACATCCAGAAAGGGATCAGCAAGGAAGAGGACTCTCTTGTAGCCAAGGGTGGAGGGAGGTGCAGCCCGCCGGTTTACAGACATTTAAAAGTGAATCCGCCTTTGTTTCAGAGAGATCCTTTTAGGGTTATTGTGGACACTTACTCCAGGTTTTCAGCCAGGACCCTGGTGGGACCCCTGGAGTTGCTGTCCAATAGAGTAGCCACAGCCACTGATGCTAGGAGAGCTGGGGAGGAGGCTGCTCTGAGGTGAGATTTGCTGTAGGTCAAATGAACATCAGACGCTGAGACTTGTCTAGTAAAAAGAATGTAAACTATCTTATCACTTCCTATATTGATTACATGTCAAAATGATAGTATTTTACATACAGTAGGTTAAGATTTGTTCTTAAAATCATTTTCTAGTATTTGTTTTTTGTTTCTTGGTTTGTTTCTTTGTTTACCGTTTTAAATGTGGCAACTGGGAAACTTTCTTTACATGGCTCTCATTTCATTTATGTTGGGCAGCCTGTCTTAAGATAGTCTCATCCCTTTGCTTGTAGATGAGATGCTGAATCCCGAGAGGCAGAACGAGGCGCTGGTTGAGCTGGGGCTGGAGCCGCTGTCTCCTGCCTCCCAGGCCCAGCACCTGTTTGGCTCAGGCCCTCTATTCCTGCCCGACAGCCAGCATGCCATGTTAGGACATCAGAATCACCGCCAGGGACCTCCGAATGAACTCCTTATGCAGGGAAAGGCGTATCACGGAGTATGGGAAAGAGCAGGGAAATGTTCATCCTCACTTTGTCCCTGTGATTAAGTCAACGGCCCCACTTTGTCTCGGAATTACAGACGAGCTCTTCTGGGCTGCCTACCCCCCCACCATCTGCTCTGTTTCCCCGTGTATCTATAGTGCTGTCCTTCGTGCAGAAGAGGGTGACATGCCTTTGCCGAGAGGTGGTCCCCCTTTGCTGGGGAGAGTGAGGGAAGCTGTGTGCCCACGGCCTACGGCCTCAGGCCTTGAGTCTGGAGAGTACTCATGGCGGTCTGACAGGTGACGGTCGGAGGACCTGGCACGGCTGCCGGGCCCACTGTGGAGGCGGTGCTCTGTGATTCTTGAAATTAACTAAGATCAGATTCTACTTTCTGGTTGTTGGTAAGTTGGAGGAGAAGATGCCAGAGAATTGATAAAAAGAATGTCCAGACCAGCCCTGTGAGTGATAGGCACAGGGGACCCGAGTCCCCCACGTGTGTGAGGTGCCTAGCGGGCTCTGGATGAATTTTCTGTTCCTCCCGGACATAACTCTATGGCTTAAGGAATGGGCAAGGCATGTCATGGCCTGTACTTGTCCTCACAGGGCCCTGTGATCTTCATGCCCGCACTCCCCTTCTGCTCCTTGGAGACGAGGTGTCAGGTTTAGGAGCCTGGGCACTGCTGAGGGCATAGCTGCCAGCACCGTGCTACACCGAGGCTGGCTCCGTTCACCTCACATGTCACCTCCTGCTGAGCCCCCAGGAGTCAGTCAAGGTAGGTCCATAGGTGCAACATACGCAGAGACCACGTTCTCCCCCTGGACAGATTGGTTGGTGAGCAGTGGAAGCCTAGAGCCCTGCCCCAGCCCCAGGCCAGTGCCTCCTCTTTTGTCATAGGAGGCACTGGTGACATTTTTGCTCAGCAACTGCTTGGCTCTGACTCTGCAGACCCACCAGAGAATGCCAACTTGTTTTTGCCTTTTGAAGTCTGCCCTTGGGATTTGGCGGAGTAGCTGGATATGTGCTTAGCCCATAGTGGTTGACACTGTCACCATTGTTTACCCAGAACCTCGTGTACCAGGCATGGCTCTCGGCATCAAAATACAGCAGCGCATTAAACCTCCCTCCTGGTGGGTCTGTCTGTTTTGCTACCATAAGGGCTCAGCCAGCATCTTAACGTCAGTGAGATAACGTGGCCAGTGAGCTCGGGTCAAGCACATTCTCCTCCAGTCACTTTTACTGAATTTTTGCTTTTACTATTCCACAGTCATTAATTTTTTAAACAATGCTTTGGTACAGGAACAGCCTAATTCTCTCCTGCTACTCTTGGTGGAAGTGAGTAAAACTGTCCAGCCTGAAATGCGACCACAATTTGTAGCTCAAAATCTGCCTAGACGCATATAGGTGGAGTTTTGGTTAGGGGCGCTGATCATGTTGGGGTCCCCCGGCAGCGCCACTCCCCTCAGGCCCCTGCCTTCCCCAGAGCAGGAGGTGAGTGTGGGTCTCACCGTCCCAGCATCCCTGGCCTCACACACTCACATAAATTCTTGTACATGCTGTCAAAATCATTTTTGTTCTTGTGTGTTTCTAATTTTCTCTTGTTCCTCTTTTCCTTTTTCTTTATTCTTTTTCTCTTGTACTGCCAAGTGAGCATGTTGTTGCGTCTGAAAATGTGGGCTGTGCACACCCTGCATTGGAAATATCCAGATTGCCCTCCGTACTCTCTCCATCGCTTTAAAGAGCAAAAACTTAACAGTTGCCTTGATCCATGTATTATCCTAGTCATTTTTTATTTTCTAATTTTTTGGAATATTTGCTTTGTTAGCACATCACCCACTGGTGTTTGATACCTGTTAAAATCCTTGCTTTGAGGAACCTGTTTGGTCCTCCTTATATTTGGTGACAAATGCGCCCTTATTAAATTTGTTTGATTGTTTTGAAGAAGTGAGATGCGAATTGATTTAGGCGGCTGCTGATGGATTCTTTACATGGAGTATTTAAACTTGTAAAGTCAAATTCTGCAGCATCTTGCTCGATTCCTGCTTTTACACAAACGTGCTCTTCACGCGGTTCCTGGCTGTCACTGTGTGACGTGCGTGATGGCACTTCCTGACCAGCGGTCACTGGTGAGAAAGTGGCAGGCTCATGGGTGTGCAGCTGCAGGGGACGCTGTTGGAGGAAGCAGTCACCGTTTACTTATTTAATTTTTTTTTTTTTTGCATTCAACATCCCTGTGCCATTTACTTTACTTTGCCTTCATAAAGTGGCTTAGGGGGGTCTAAAATCCATGCCACTCTTGTGTTCCCTTTACGAGGCTGGTTTTTCTGAGTATCAGGAAAACATGGCCTTCTCCTAAGTAGCTGGCTCACCTGGATCTTGTTGACACAGCGACCGCTAAAGGGGACCGTAGCTTCCTCTCTTCTCCAGCCAGTGGGCATTCAGAGCCGGGTCTGTGCTTTGCCTCAGCAGCCGTGCAGGCCTCCCTGCCCCGGCCTTTACTTTTAACCCATGTTGGCATAAATAGCTGACTCCGTGTCTGTTGCAGCTGATGTCCACCACTGACGGCCGTGTAGTTAGTTTGCGGTAGGGAGTCTGCAACACCCCAGCCAACCTTGAACGAAGATGTTTTGGCCGACCTAGGACCTTGGATTCTCACCCCCATCATGCTTCATCTCACTCGGTGGAAGGGTTTGGCCACCAACATCATGCTGAACATGAGGCCTTGTTTCTCCTTTCATGCTCTGGTCCAAATGTGGACACTTCATTTATCACTGAATTTGTATCGCTTGAGACAGGCCATAATATCTGAATGAGTCCATCACATTCTGGGTGGGGAACAGAACAGAAGTAAGTGTCACAATTAGATGGAGTCTAGGCTGTCCGTGTTGGCTAATGCTGGCTGGGATCTGTGATGGCCGGGCTGTGCCCTGGACACAGGCCTTTCCCGTGGCTCCCGAGAGCCCAGGGGTTGGAGTGAGAACAGCCTTGCCTGGGTTCCTCCATCCTCATCTGCTCACTGGCAAGTGTGGCTGCTAATTAGGAGCTCCCCCAGACCTCGGGCCCTTCAAAGCTCAGACCACGGGAGAACCTTGAGTCCCTTCTCCTGGGCCTCCTTTGTGAGAATCCAGTGCCTTCTGAGGTGACCAGCGGCAGGAGATGCCTCCCCCTCCAGGGAGCACCCTACGGAGGACTGTTAATCAGTGTACCATGCTGTGAACTTGGGGGGTTACGGCCATGGTCCCTGTAGAACCACATTTGAGATGGGCTTAGTGACGGAAATAATAGGACTGATTCCAGGGCAGGGATTAGGGGAGGGAACATTGGAAATTGAATGTGACCTCAAACACATTGTTGGGTGCTGGGGCTGTTACTAAAATGGGGAGTCTGGGAGGTACCTGCCAGGAATCGAATTCCAGAGTAAATGGTGAACATTAGGCATTTTTAAGATGCCATTTGTCATCCAAGTTAGGACTTCAAAGAGGCACTCGTGTCTATGAGATTGTGGCTCAGGTGAAGGAGCCGGACTATAGATACACGTTGGGAATCGTCATTCTTAGCTGGTGTTCATAGCCTTGCATGTGAATTACATCATCTCGAGAGCTGCAGACTGAGGCTGAGGGGGGACAGGGCCCTGCCTGGGTTGGAGGAAAGCCCAGACCATGCAGCTTTGGTGTGTCAGTCAGCGGCATTTGCGATTTTCAGCCTAATGCCATTTATCTTTAAGGGGCTGGGGTGTGTGCAGGGCCAGCCAGGAAGAAATCTGAAGGGAGGGTCGTGGCCACGTGTGTGTCTTGGGAAGATGCAGAGTCTGCAGGGTCCTGGAGGGTAGAGTTCTTAGAAGCTGGAGTTGGAGTGAGGAGTGGGCAGAAGGTAGTCACACTCACCTGTGAGGGAGGGTGGAGTCCTTGGGAGTCCCCACCCTACCGGACTCGCTTTCCCATGAACAGAAGGCAATCATACAGAGTATCTGAAGTGAGAAAGGATGGGTGCTGGGAGGGGAGCCAACCTGGAGAATGGTGCTTGGAAAGGTCTGGAATAGTCTCCCTGGAAAATAGAGTTAAAAATACCCAGAATCTTAAGAACGTTGATAGTGACTGGGGAGGAAGCAGTTTTTCTGGCCTCCTAAGGGTAAGTCATGTATCCGGGGATACACAGAAAAATCGGGCATTCTGTTCCGTGGTTTTGATCCTTACCGGGGGAACAGTGCAAGTTTAAAGGGGGAGAAGGGCAGCGGAGGGAAACTAGCCAGGCCCCGTGTCAGGTACCAGTCGGCCGCCCTACTTGCGTGTTGAATTCACATCCATGCTTCCCAGGTGGGCGGTGGCAGCCCCCTTTTGCAGATCGGGAAGCCTTCTCAGAGGGTTAAGGAATTGGTCCGTTTAGTGGCTAGTAAATGCTGCAGCAGAATTCAAGCAAGGCCTTGTCAGACTTCAAGGGCATGTTTTCTCTACTAATTCCGGTACCTCCCTGTTGAACCTGGAATGGTGAATTGGGTCAGTTTTGGAGCCTTTCAGAAAAAGTACGATTTAAGTGCCTCAGGACTGTTTCACAAAGCTCAGCGTTCTTTGATTTTTCTGAAGCACCGCAGTGCTTTTCGCCCCACAGTTGTTAGGTTTTCTCCATTCTCGATGACGTGGTTGCAAATCACGTACAGGTGCAAAACCAGACTTAGCAGCTTCTGAAGGGAAACTCTCCAGTTCTCCCTTGATCGGCTTTCTTCCACGGGATGTAACTATGCTGCAGCGTAGGCCTGAGTTTTACTTATGGAGTGAGGGTTTAATATCCAAAGTTAGCATAAAATGATCAGATGAAGAAAATCGACTTTGACAATTTATTTTTGGGTTTCATTAGACAAGATATACTATCAATTAATGACCCATATAGCAAATGAAATTGACTACAGAACATTGCATTTCTTACTTTCTATTTAGAGTTCTCTTACAGTATAAGGTTGCCTGCTTTGGAACATCATCTCCACCACCACGGCACCTATCAGTGTGTTGGTGTGATTGCATTTACGCAGTGAATGTAATCTGGTCTTCCTCAGCCCCAAACACTCCAGTGAAGAATCACGGGCTGTAGCCATCTCTTGGTCACGCAAATACTTCTAAAATTATATGATGCCAGAAAAGAAGGAAGAGAGAGAGAGAGATTGCCTTTATCAAAGTTCCTTTCAATTCTAACTGCAAACTGTTGTTGAGCAGCTCTGTTTTCCTTTGGATATGAATATATACATTTCTTTGCATGTAATCTTGGTTTTGGACTAGAACACCAAGTTCTTGCTGTCCACAAGCCACAAAAACAGTAGCCAAATTGCACACGTGTGAAATTGTTTATACTTTTTCCTGAGAAAGTATCCTTGAATTTGGGACTTGGGCTGTGATTTTTGCTTTTTGCTTCCCCCACCCCTCTTGTAATCTCTCACTCCTTCCCACGTGGCCCCCAAGAGTTCGTGGTCTCAAAGGAGCGGGCAAACACCCAGTTGGTCACCATGTACTGCTGCTATAGATGAAGCCCAACCAAGACCTAAAGGACATTATCAGAGAGGACTTCCTGGAAGAAATGGACTCTACATTCATTTGTGAGGACAAAGTGTCAGCCAGGAGAAGTAGTCAAGAATGTGGCTCAGGTGGCAGGTGCAGCCCGGGCAGATGCCTGGAGGCTTTTGGCGTGGGGAAACGGGGAGAGTGCCCTGTGTGGTCCAGGGTGGAAGGTGCCCCTGCTGGTGAGGACACTGGAGAGAGTCCGGGATGGAGGGCTTTGGAAGAGCTTGGGTTTTACTAGAACTGACACAGTAGTCAGTGAAGGGTGTCATCAGAAAGTGACCCTCAGGAAAGGTAATTCTGGTTTTTCTTCTGATATTCTACAGACACAAGGGTCGGGAAGGGTGAGAGTAGGTATGTCTGTCCCTTTGAGACCCACCCCGTCATTCATTTATTCATAACACGTGCACTTCTGTGTGTCTAGGGGAGAGAGGGTGGAGCCACATTAGTAAGCAAAATGTATTTGCTTCTTGTGAGCTTAGCATTGTCAGAAGTTGACTTAGCCTAGAATGTTCTAGGAATAGAGGAACAAATTGTGGTAGTTGGAAGGAGGGAAGGCTTCCTTGGGAAACAGTCAAAATGAGCCTGGAGACAAGTGGGAAGTAGGAGCAAGTCAGGGGGCCCCTGAGGTCACTGGGGACCTGTGTACTGAGGTGAGGCTGGGCAAGCAGTGTCTGGGGTGGGGCTAGAATTCCACCAGGGAGCCTCTGAAGGGTTTGAAGTGGGGGTGATGTAATCAAATTTGTGATTTGGGAAGACTGCTGTGGCTCTGTGTGTGTGTGTGTGTGTGTAGCAGGGAAGAGGGGAAGGGTGCCACCAACAGGGGGGGTCATTAGAAGAACATTCACAGGCTGGGAGAGAGGCGTCGGGACTGCTTGGGGACGGCAGGGGCAGTGTGGATGCCGGATTTCCTTATGGGGAGGGCTTGTTAGCAGGGCGACCCTAGAGGCGACTTTTGGCTGGAAGAAAACAGATGGAGGCTGCCAGGTGGACTTTCGTCTTCTCTCCTTCCCTGCCTTGTGTGATGATCTTAGCTCAGCCAGCTTTTGGAAAAGAAGAGCTAAGTTCCAGGGTAGCCCAGGACTTTGTTGAGCTCGTTCGAGTGAGATCTGATAGGATTTAGGTTTGTGTTCTGATCTGCATGTTCACTTAGCTAGAAACGTCCCGTCATTTCGATTTCTATAGGGGTTTTTATTCTTGATAAAGATTGCTTTCTTGGTGAGAGGAAATTTAATACAGCTGTTGGCTTTCTAAAAAAAAATCATATCTTTTAAGAACTTTAATATTCAAAACAATAGGAATATATTAAAATTTTAAAGTAAGTCTTTGGTGCAGTTTCTTTGTTTTCTGAGCTAGTGTGGAGTTAGAGCCTTTGCATTACTTAAGAGCACATACTTGTCAGTATTTAAAGAGCTGTTATTGAGCGCCCCAGGCCCCACCTCTCAAAACATCATTAAAGTTTGCTCTGAAATAGTGAGGCCATAAAGGTCTTATTTGCAGAAACCAAACAGTTGGTTTATAATATGCAGCATAGCTCCCTTTATAAAATAATAATAGGTTCAAAATTAAGAAAGTGGAGGATAATTGATTTTTTTAAAGCTGAAACATAAACTTTCTTGTGCTAATGTTGCAACTGGAAATTTTGAAAAGAAAAATCCTACTGTAATATCATCTACGTGGAATACATATATGACTTTCACTTTTGAAAAGTAACTGCGCGGTGGTTTTTGAAGTCAGGAGAATTCCAGCTCAGATACTGGCAGTGATGGTTGCTGGTTTTTAATGGAAGGGCCTAAATTTGCCTTCTTAGCATTTTTTTTTTTTTTTTGGAGTGAAAAGTTTGAGTAGTGCTTTGCCAGCATGATTTTGGGTCAATTTGAGGGCAGATGTCGTGTACCAGCAATGAGATATTTCCATGCATTTTATTTTCCGGACATCACCAGGGCACATGTGGGGTTTGTGCCTGCAGGCTGGAATGCTGCTGGACTCCCTGATCCATCACCGTTATGTCCTGGAGCTGCTCCGGACAGTGAATGATTTTCTGTGGCTTCTAGGTAATGTGGTCTGAGGCAGATGATCAGATGTGCAGTTAAAGTACTATTACTTGAAATAAGAGTAACCTAGAAACATGGCTCTAACAATACAGGGTGAGGGAGAATTGGCTGAGCTGCTTGCAGTGGGGAGTCTTCTCAGGTGACTCCCTCACCGTGATTCTTGCCAGTATCCGCCCCAGCCCTGCACGGTAGTCCTGCCGAAGCAAGCATGTTCTTTGCTCAGAAACGCACTGAATTTCCTTGTGCCTCTGTTTGTTGGCTTGTTTTATGAAAGCACGTCTTGCCCTTTGCTTAAATGCCATCCATGGTAGTCACTTCTTACACTCATTCTACTGGACTTCGTCCATAAATAGCTGCTGAATGGAAGAACAGAATGTAGTATCTCCATGTAGTGGAACATTATTCACATGTAAGAGTGAATAAAAAAGAAAAAACAAATAAAGAGGAAAATGAAAAAGGCCACCTGTTCTGGGAACTCCTCCCTGACTGTTCAACCCGCACTTTTCCCTTTGAAACCCAATCACTTATGCTCCACCGTACTCTTTTTGATAGTACTTACTACCTTCTAATAAACTTTAACGTTTTCAAAAAAAAAAAAAAGAGAGAGAGAGAGAGATGCTGATACCACTTCAAAATGGACAAGCCTTGAAAACAGCATTTTAAGTGAAAGGAAGCAGACACAAACGGCCACATATTGTTGATTTCAGTGATCTGAAATGCCCAGAAAAGGCACATGCAGAGGCAGAGAGCAGGTGATGGTTGAAAGGGGCTGGGTGGAGGGGGATTAGGGAGTGACTGTTAGTGACAGGAGGTTTCTTCTGGGGTGATGAAGTGTTCAGGAAATAGATGGTGGTGAGGGCTGCACAACTGTGAGTGTGCAGAAGACTGCTGAGCTCTGTCTCTGGGAGTGCCTGTTGTTGGGGCGGCTTTATTTTGTTCTCATCGTGCAATGAGAAGACTCATCTGCTGCTGTCGCCGTTCTACTCCCGTGAGTGGTGAGGGTCAGAGACTTTGTAGAGTCATGTTTCTTTTTTTTTTGCCCCTTGCTGAGTGTAGGCAAAAAAGGTTTAAGCCTGAGAAAGTGCTCCATCTGCAGAAATGTCTTTTAGTTTTGCATGGTGTAAAAATCTTGAGAGCTTTTTAATCGTTGAGGACAGCCTGTGGGGGGAAACAGCCCGTGAATCCTGGGTGAGTCCCGGAAGAGCTGCGCGTCCCTCCCTGACACGGGTGGGGATTTCACCCCCGTTCAGGCAGTGAAGGGTCCAGACCCGAGAGCGGAGTTGACAGTCGTGAATATTTACATGAATCCGCTGCTTCATCTTGGATATTAATTTCAAGCTGAGTCAGTATGTGGCGGCAGCCTCATCCTACATCAGGAATTTATAGTATCTGCTCTTTGAGGTGAAGACCTGACAGACTTGACTATTTAACAGTCTCCCTTGAATTGATATCTCAGATTACTTTGTCAAAAGGAAAACAGCAGAAATACAGACGTCCTTTAATGCCAATGTGACCTGGAAAGGGTTTAGTCTCTGTGCCTCAGTGGCCTTATCTGCGGGTGGGGATGATGATAACAGTGCTTCCCTCAGAGGGGCTGGTGAGGGGAGAGTTAGAAGCACACATGGAGGACTTACACGAGATGCTCATGAATGACCGAATTTAGTGCTCTCAGCCTGGTCAGGCCTCAGGAGCAGAGATGTCAGAACAGAGCAGTCCTAGCGGGAGCTCGATCCGTGTTGGCAGGTGTTACGATCAGTATCACCTCTGTGGGTTATCAGGTAGTTTTAAGACTTGGTAATATGAATTCATGAATAATGTTAGAAGACTAGACATCTCAGATCCTGTTTACATAGTTCTCAAGATTTCCTCTGAGAAATGGATGTTTTCTCCCCATCTTAAATCTGAGATGAGTCTCTAAAAAATTCTGTATTCCTCCATCTTTTTGCTTTAATTCTCCATTTCTTAAAAAAGAAAGTTTTTAAATGGAGTTTATGGGGACTGAACTGAGGGCCTCATGCATGCTAAGCACATACTCTCCCAAATGAGGTATAATCTCCCAAATGATTTTTTTTTAATTTACTTTCTTAGTATTCAGAAGTTAGAGGCCTCTAATTCTTTTTCTGGAGACTTGTCCATGAACCTGTAAATCTATAATTAATGGACAAAACTTGGTTTATTAAAAACATCAATAGAACTTTCTGCAATCCATCCAAAAGGAAATGCTGATTGAATTAAAATGTTTCTCCTTTAAGGTGATTTCTCCTTTTTGGTCTAGCTTAATTTATTAACAGCCATCCTCATCATCATAATGACCAAACTCGCTCTGAGTGGACACCTACCTAACACTAAAATGCTTTCCTCATGTTTTACTTCATAGCAGGTGTTTGAGGGTAGGTATCAGTGTCTCCTTTTTTGCAGCTGAGGGATTGAGAGATGGAGCAGCTTGTCCTAAATCACACCCAGCTGGCGGTGGCTAGCTCGGTGCTGGAACCCAGGCTGCACAGGATGCATTCTTAATTGCTCCTCTAATCAGCCTCCCGTTGAGTGGTTACCCGAACTGCTGTGACTCCATAAATGGCCGATTTTTGTGATCTCAGCCTTATGAGGCCTTCAAAGGAGAGACACCAGTGAGAATGTGAGACAGAGTGTCATAAATTAAAATTGTACATTTTCACAAATGTTTAATTCTCAGGTAATTACTTAAAAAGTTAATTTTTTTAATTTAGTGGTCTGTTAGCACAAAAAACAAAACATTAAAAACAATTATAGTGCCAAAGAGAAGTGGGCTTTGAATGTCCAACCACTGTTAATGATGTTACTTGTTTTTCTCTAGTGGCCCTTATTGACAGAAATACTTACAAAGACTGAATTGGTTTTATGTAGTCTTAATATGGAAGAAAAGATTGTCAGTGAATATTATAAGTAAAATCTTTACTCTTTTCTTTCCTGATGGTGAATATGTAAGTTGTTTTCATGGCTTAAGTACATTTCCTTATTTGTGAAATTTGAGTAATAGCGTTTAACTTGTCTGACTGTGAGAGTTAGACGCCTTGTATACAAAGAACCCAAGAGGTGCTTAATAAAAATGTGCTGTCAGAATGACAGATATTTTAGAAGGATCAACTCTGAATACTAAAGAGTGTCGCTTATTTCTGATGCATATTCAATATTTATAATATTTATATATATGATATATTTGAATATGGTTTAAAGTAACAAGGATTCATTTTTTTTTTAGTGTAGTATGAAGTTTTAATGAAATCTGTATCATACTAGTGAGACAGGGACTAGTTAAATTGCCTTAATCAGACGACCTTGAATATTATTTACACAGAATATGTATTGTTACAACTCAGAATTCATGTTGCCGTATAACCATCCACACAGACATTTAAATTTGTGGGATTCTGACCAGATTCATTAAGTTTAGTAAAATCCACATTGATCATTTTCAGGGAATAAGCTTCTCTCTTTTGTGATTAAGCAAAATTTTGATTTGTTTTCCTGCACTCTTAACAGGTTTAAAATATCAAAACATTGATTTAACAAGTCACTTTTATAATAGAATAAAGCTCATGCTGTTTTATTATATAAATAAATGTTTTTGTATTTCATCAATCTTGTATGATATCCTGGCTCTTTGAGAATTATTTTGCAAGATACTTAGATAACCTACTGTTGGAAAAATACAAACGTGACTTTTATGAATATAGGCCTAGTACAGATCTGTTGGTTTATGCTACAGTGCAAGACATGAGGCCTGGGAGAGCTTTGCTGCCGATTGCAGGACAGAACCCATGTCTCAGTTTCCCCTCCTGTAAAATGAAGTGGCTGGACTGGATTCTTTCCTCTTCTAAGATGAGTTTCCATGAACCTATGTCTTTTGTTTATATTCAGGAGTATTAGCAATATCAGATTAAATACTGAATACCCTTCCCTTCCCCGAAGCAAAGTGCAGTATGTGCTACATAAGCTTTTAGTTATCTGATTCTCTTTTCTGATCCTACAGGCAATTTTTGTGTTGCATCTTTCCCGGCAACCTGGAAGGTCATTTTAGCCATAGGTGGCGCTGTTGCACCTTCTAACAGTCTTAATATTCCTTTTGCAAAAGAAGGCTTAACAAATGTTATTTTGTTTTGATTCCGTTGCTTAGTGCTTCAGAATAGCACAATGTCCATTATGTCTGTCTACCTGGAAAAATTATTCTGCTTATGTCTTAGACTTATTCTGTCATCTCGCTGTGAACATTTCAGACTTGCTGTGCAAACAATGGCAAAATCGGTCTTTTCTTCCAGTGTTAGCAACCAGTGAGCCGGAATTTTATAAAGCAGCTAAGAGCGGCCTCTGGAGCACCTTAAAGCTGAAAAGTGTACTGAGTTCCCTGAGTATTAACGCAGCAGCTGTGTATCATTTGTTGGGAGGTGATTTTGTACATATAAGAAGGGGTGTAGTTTTTTGTCTTGGGTTTGCGTGCACGTGCTGCCACTGAGCCACTTGAGCCTGAGTCAGTTTGCTCTGAGTTTTTCCCTCGTCTGTGAGATGGGGACGCTCGTATCTGCTTTGCAGAATTGTGAGAATTAGAAATTATGTAAAGTGTTTACCACAGTGGGTATGTCAAGAGGGCTCATAAACTTTAGCTGCTTTTTTGTGTGAAGCCATCATTTGAGAGTCTTTGGCAATTACTAAGAAACAGGAAAATAAGAAAAGCTGGTTTTATGCTGAGAGATATTTGAGGAGGTTCCTTAGTTCCTATACCCTTAATTAAGCATCAGCAGAGTCAGAACTGTTACACAGTCGCCCTGAACCAACGTTAAGCCACAGAATTCTTTGTTACTTCATATATTTTGGGGCTTAAAGGGATCCAATACTTATACACATGTTGTCTCCAGCAGCCAACTGAGAGATGACACATAAGAGTAGGCAGGCGATAAATGTCTTATTTGTTACTGATGAAGCCACGTTCTCCATGAACTTCAGGGCTGTGGGAAAATGCGTGTCATGATACTGTGTCCCAGAATTAGAGACTCACCCTGTCCCATGTAGCTCTGTGACACAGCGAACCTTCACTTGAGAGGACCTGCCCATTCATACACAAGGCTGTCCTGCCATGGAGCCGAGCATCCCAAGTGCTTCCCAATGGTGATCAACACTGGAGGGAAAGGAAGGGTTTCAAATGCCCTGCTTGTCTTCCCGGACTCACACCTCACTCTGTTAGTGTGACGAGGGCTATCTGTTGGCCAGGGGCCAGGGGTGTGAATGGAGAAGCACTCTCCATGGCCCAGAGGAGTGGTTAGGAGGCATTCCCTCCCTCGGTTTAAACAGGTGGTGGGATGGAAGAGAAGGGTCCTCCCCAAGAGTTTATAAAAGGAGAAATAAGGATTTTCTTTGGGACTTAGACTAGCCAGGAAACACATAAGATGATTAGAAGGGAGACTTGTAAATCACTTTGATATTAAGTTGACATTTGTTGAACACCCAAAATGTGCTACATTCTTTTCTGAGAGTTTTACAGAAATGAATCCTTCAATCTTCTCAACAAGCGAGTAAGGAAGGTTTGATTGTTATCCCAGTTTTACAGTGTGGAAATTGAGGCACACAGAGGGTAAGTTGGCCAAAATCACAGAAATAGTAAGTGGCAGAGCTGGTATTTAAACCCTGGCTTACTGGTTTGAGGCTCCCAGAGATGGGCTTTGGGTGTTTAGAGTTATCTGCATCCCTGAATCTTTGTACCTCTGTGCATATGTTAGCCCAGAAAGGACAGGGAAAGGAGAGTTACACAGATGCTCATAGTCATGTTTTGGCCACTGTCGAGAGTGCATCGTGATTGGCGTTATTTGTTTTCCAGGCAGTAGATCAGTTCTTATAACAGAAATTTAGTCCATTGAGTTAATCTAGAAACCCTTCCTGCTCTGTTTCTGTCCATGCTTGCCATGTGACTGCCTCCCCATGATTAGGCCATTGAGAAAATGTACTCATGGTTGAACTCTGATATTTCAGTCTGGTTCATAGTTTCACGTCTTCTGTTACATTAATAAGTTAAGTTTCTGGTTTTCTTTCATCAGTGTGTCATGAGTTTGGTTAATGTGAAACAAGCCCATGGGAGCCCAGGGGTGATGACGGTATAATTTCTGAGCACGTTGTGGCACTTCTACCCTTGCAGACCTGGCGGGAGTATGTCCGCCTTCCTCACTGATTTCCCCCAACAGCAGGGTCCTCTCCCACCCCCGCATGTGAGGCTGGGAGCTCTCTGAGTAGGCCAGTCAGAGGCCAAGTCCACCAATCAGAAAATGATGAAGTACCTGGAAGTGGTTTTAATAGAAGAAAAGGGTTTCCAGGTAGTCCAATGGGCTGTTCGAGTCCGTTTGGTGAAAAGCTGTCCAGTGTCTGTGGTTGAGGTGCTTCTTTGCTGTTGAAAAGCCTGGATTAGATGAAGGGATTTTAAAAAGCAGAAAGGAGTGATTTCAGGTGGTACGTCCACACCGGTGAGAAGTGATGGATGACCACCTGTGTGAGGCATAGACAGGGTCTTACAAACTTCTTAAAATAACTTTAAAAGCTCTTCCATATGAGTGCATTTCATATGGGGTCCAGTTCATCACTAGTCACCCTGAGAGGGCAAATAATTGATGATGGCAGAAAGAACACGGAGGCATCAAAAAGGTCTCAGTCATTTTCCCTTTTTAAAGGATGTGGCAAAGTGTAATATATTTGAGCTGGTTTTTCACTGAACAATTTTTAGTGTTTTCTGCGACTCCCCAATGCCCCAAGGTTCCATGCAGCTGGGTGTCCCCTCAGAGCAGGTCTGTCAGAGCTTGCCCTGGGTAGACGCGGTGTCACGGGGAGCAGGACGGTCAGGGTCCGCAGCTCCTCTGAGCTCCGTCTCCTCATCCGCAGTGCCGGGATTCTCATCCATGTCTACTTAGTAGTGTTGCTGAGAATCACACGTGATGGTTATCAGGTGTGATTTGTGATTGTCTCTGTGATTGGCATATAGTCAATATTTGAAAGAAACACTTTTTTTTTTTACTATAATTGTAGCACATAGATTGCAGTGCTTTTTAGTCTGCTTTTTTTTTATATAACTTTATTCTTATTTTTAAATATGCACTTATTTTTATTTATTTTTTTGGAGGTACTGGGGACTGAATCCAGGACATTGTTCATGCTAAGCAGGTGCTCTACAACTGAGTAATACACACCCTCCTTGTCTGCACTTGAAAATAAATATTTCAATACACAAAATAGCTCTTAAACACCATCATGGGACCTAGTCACTGTATAGAGAGTTGAACACGTATGCTTTTTCAATAAGAATAAATGTTGTTGAGACATACATTTCTGAATCTGTTAATGTGCTTAAAAACGATCATAGGTAGTGATAAACACGAATCTTTGATCCAGTACTTCTTAGGGTCTGTTTTGCCATCAAGTGAAATTACATTCTACAGAGAAAGCTAATTGGATCTCTTTGATATTTGAATGGTTTAGCAGATGATCAAGGCTTTCAAAAGCTGACAGATTTGTATTTTAAACTAACTACAAAGTTATCTTCTAGAAGTTGGAATTCCTAAACTTGTGAAGTGCCCAGTAATCCAGGGGGTATGTGTCTGTGTCTGTGTGAACGTTTGTGTGTGTGACTTCAGGAATCTAGAAATAAGTTTCATATGGACTTCTGATACCTTTCTCCTACAGTTCAAGGTATAGGCATATATTTACACAAATAAATTGATATTCTTTTGTCATTTGGCATATTGGTGGGAATAAGAGTTTCTCATACTTGTTTCAGAAGGGTTGGGGAGCATGAGCTCAGAAAACGGGAGGAGAAAGAGGCAGGGAGACACTTCACACTTTGTGCAGGATATGAGAAACAGTAGCTTTTTTTTCTCTTTTCTTCTAAAGCAAACTGGCACTGAATTGTAACCTACTATTACCCAGAATTGCTTTTCTGATCAGATACAAGTGCCTCAGATTTTTCAAGGCAACATGAATGATGAAATGTGTTTTAGCAGTTATCATTAAAAGTAGTTTTATTTTTCAAGTAGAAGGCTATAGCCTGTTCTTCCAGCGGTACATGAAGTCCTCATTGATCTATGTACATGATCTATGTGCTTAGTATCTTTGTTTTTTTTTTTTTTTTTTTAAGTGCTTGTTTCATTGTGGTGTGAATGAATGTTTAAAATTTCTGGATTTTGATCTTTAGAACATGCTGATTTGTCAGAGCTGTTAAAAACCTGATTGTTCTTTGGTCCTTGTTTGTTGGGGCACCCTATTGATTTCTGTTGTCTGTTAAAGCGGGAAATGCTTCCTCTAGCCTGCAGATCATTAAGTGAATGGTTTGCAGTGTGCCTTTAAAATTATTTGAATGCATTGAGCATGTTTGTCCAGTGAATTCTGAATTAACTCATTCTATTGACTTTGCTTTGGTTCTGTGGCTTTTGCTCCTCTCCACAAGAATTTGAATTCTCTGTTGCATTTTGTATACGTGTTCTTAACAGGGGAAGAAATTTTGCATTTTTTACAGAGGTGGCTTTTCCTATCCCCTCTGAATGCCTTCTATAATTGATACAATAGTAATCTGTTATTGCAGTGCATAATTCTTTCATAAACTATTTTTTGGCATAATCAGAAACAATGACAAAGTATAATAAAAAATATGAAAACCTTCCTTCCTTTGAAGAATAGAAATCAGGTGGTCAGGCTCACGCATGCTTTGTGCCTGACACACTTACTCTCATGTCATTGTGTATCATGATTCGGAGATGGAGTTGCTCCAGGTTTATAGATTTTTGTTTTAATATTTGTGTTGAATTCTTTCTCCAGGCTGATGTTTCCTGTTGCTTTTGTGGAGAGAGTAGAAGGGAAACAAATCCTTTGTTTTGTTTTCAGGAGGCCTGAGTTGATGAGAAAAGGGTTGAGGGTGGGCTGAGGAAAAGAGTGACACTCCCTCTCCTCCCGGCTGAAATTGATAAACAAAGAAATCAATTAAGTGTATCGGTATTTGACCAATAGAAGTTAGAGAGCCCAAAATGGCTAGATATGCCCAATGGAAATTACTGAATTCACCTGCAGAATTATGTGCTTTACCAACTAGAAGCAACTTAGAGCAATCAGAAAAATCAGTAATATAATGAGATATAAAAGGAATATTATATCTTTTATTTCTGAAACTTTTCTACGGTAAGTTGTGTAGAGCTAAAATTAAGTTTCAAGCACCAGGAGTTAAGAGTGTGGGTAGTTCTGTAGGATCGTTATTCACGGATGTGCCTAGACCCTGCTAGAGTGGCTGAAGATGGCAGGAAAAGACCCAGAGGCAGGATTTGTCATCCTAGGGTGTCCTCCATAATGGTTCCATGTGGGACCCCATGATTGGTTTAACAAATTGTAACACACTCCAGCCTCCTGTGAACTTTAAGAAGAAAAATATATGCTTAAAAACTGCTTTGCAAGCAAGTGCCTGTACATCCTCACTCCAGTCTCCTTGCCTTAAAAAGCAGAGACAATGCTTTGCTTGCATAGATGAGCTTTTAGATAGCACTCTGCTGGTTGCAAAGCATGGACCGAGGCCCTCAGCTATAAACGCTGAGCTTGTGTGCTGTTAGATAGTCTATGATCCACAGAACAAGGACCTGGCTGGTCTGGTGGTCTGCTTTGTAATTCACATGTCTAAAAATGTATCTTGCTCCCCTCACCCCATGACTTCCCTAAAGATACACTAATCCTTTGTACTCATTGTGTATTCTACAATCTCTGCTTCATACTGTCTTTCCCGAAGTTCCTATTACTATCACACAACTGTTAATGAATTTTTCCTTTGATTATACACAATAAATAAGGGTGCAATTGAGAGGCTCGTGGAGTTGGCTCCCTACTCCCTCTCGATTTATTGACTTTTTCCACAGAGACTTGAATAATCATTCCATGTCGGTAAAAATTCTGCCAGCCAACCCACAGTTCCAGGTGAGAAGGATGCAGGTTTATATCTCCTACCCGATGGAGAGAGAGGAGAGAATTGAGATATGCTCCCCCATTGTCCCTTCCTGTCCCACGGCCACTGCAGTTCACCTGCAGCCTTCTGGCCTCTGCTCAGAGGGCCTCTGTCCCAGGACTGACTGCAGCTTTTTCTTCCCTTGTCAACATTTCCTGTGCCTTTCAGAAGTTGGTCTCTTCTCTGCAATTCATCCCTGGTAGATGTGATGGTGGTCAGCGTGCTGGTGGGCAGTCCTTTGGGGACTCCCAGGAGACATGCTGATTCTCCTGAGTCTCTCAATCGGGGTTACAGAACAGTCGAGAACCGAAGGAAGCCCATTCACGTGAGGTCAACAGAGCATTTTATCACTTTCATTTTATTTTTAAATTTTCAGTGGAGAAATTATTTGTAGCAAACTGTTCCAGATATTCGGCCGCCTGCTTTCCTCACCACCATTTCCTTGTTGGCTCTGGTGCTTAAGAACCAGGTTTCTTCTCTGGTCATTTGTAGCAGCTGGGCTTGCCGAATCCTTGATCTGCATTTGAAGCAGAATGCTTCTTCCTGATGTGAAACAGATTTTCTTATTTCTGAATATTTCGTGTACACTCAGCAACTGTTTCAAGTGAAATGCTCTTGTCCAATTTCGGTTAACTCACATTTGCTTATCTCCTACTTTCATGCTGAGGGCAGTTTCTTCTTCCTCTAATAAAAGTTAGCAATTTGCATTTACTAGGGAAGGTACTGGCCCGAGGTGCTTTTTTTCTTACCAGTTTTAATACAATTCACCCATTTAAATATACAGTCGTTTTTACTCTATGTCCAGAATTGTGCATCCCATTTAATCTTAGAATATTTTCATTCCCCCAACAGGAAGCCCCGTATGCATAAGCAGTCATTCCCATCTTCCCCATCCTCCCCCAGCCCCAAGGAGCCACTCTTCTCTCTCTGTGGATTTGCCTGTGCTGGACATTTCATTTAAATCGAGTCACTTCATGTAAGTTTAACCGTCTATTGTGACTGACTTATTTCACACTGAGTAACGTTATAAAAGTTTGTCCACGTTGTGGCCTGGGTCAGTACTCTTTGCTTTGCTATTGCTGAATAATATTCCATTGTATGGCTGGGCCCCACTGTTTACCCATTCATCAGGTGATAGGCAATTGGGTTGTTTCTGCTTTTTGGCTGTGATGAGTAGTGTCGCCATGAATATTCCTGTAGGAGTTTTTATGTGGATATTTGTTTTCAGTTCTCTTACGTCTGTGCCCAGACAGCAGAGTTGCTGGGTCATTCAGAAACCAAATGTTCAACTCTCTGAGGACCTGCCAGGCTGTTTTCCAAAGTGGCCACGCTGTGTTACGTCCTCACCAGAAAGGGCTGTGCGCTCCGCTTCCTCTGTGTCATTATTAGTGCTTGTTACACTTTTTTTTATTATAAGCTATTGTTGTGAGTGTGAAGCGGTTTCTCCTAGTGATTTTGACTTGATTTCCCATACAGCTAAAGATATTGAACATCGTTTCTTTGTGCTTATTGGCCATTTGTATATTTTCCTTGAAAAATACCATTTCAGATCCTTTATTCACCTTTTAATTGAGTTGCCTTTTTATTGTTGAGTTGTAGGAGGTACTTTTTTTTTATAGATACAAATTCCTTATCAGATAAATGATTTGAAAAAAATTTCTCCTGTGTGTTGTTTTTTCACTTTCTGGATGGTGCCCTTTGAAGCAAAGTGTTAAATTTTGATGAACTCAAATTTATCTCTGTTTTCTTTGTTCCTTGTGCTTTTGGGGTATTATTTAAAATCTGAGGTATTTTATTTAAAATTTTATATATAAAATAACTTAATTCGTAGGACCGTTCTAGGAGATGGGTGCGGTTGTTGTCCCCAGTGTATGGATAGAAGACTGAGATGCAGAAAATTTCTCTGAAATATCAGTTTCACAGCTACCCAGTGCTGTGGGAGTTCAGGCACTCATGTTCGTCCCAAACATCTGTGATCCTCACCACTATGCTCCACTACTGCCTGGAATCGTTAATGAAAACGTCTTTCCTTTTTTGATTCCTTGTTAGTTTGTTTTCTCATTGGGGACCTCATCTCCTCATTTTCCTTTCGGATATCAGTGTAGATTTATTTTAGGTTTCATGTAGTCAGAAGTATTTCTATCAGTTAACTTCTTTATTACTCACTCTCCAGTGATGATTGTTGCTAGTTGACCTAATCAAGTCATGCTTAAGTCTTTCCTTCTCATGACACTAAAAACAGTCATGACTTACAGAATGCTAAAAGCAGAAAGTACTTGATTGATTTTATTTTGCTACCCAATCAAACCAATCAAATAAAAACCCACTGTTGACACAGATTATAAGCCCTCCAGGATAGGGTCACTGTCTTCCTTGTGTTTCATTTATTTGGTCACAGTGTCTGGATAGTGCCTTGCTGTTCAGCAGTTTTGTTAGGAAACGGTGCTTGTGAATCATTGTAAGGACAGAATTTTGACAACAGACTGTGTTGTTCATTTCACAAGGGAAAAGATAATATAGAAATACTGCTCAGATCTATTTTAAAATTAAGCTTGGAATTTTGAGAACAATTCAAGAAACCATACAAAGATTTTTCACTAATTTTAGAACTATCTTAAACACATTATGGTTGCATAGCAGAGTAACTTATCAAGTAGATTTGACAAGAGGAGTGTATTATTGATTTTTTGTTTTAGTTGAAATATTCTATCTGGGATAAAGTAATCAGTGCCTATAAATGAACAAATATGTTTGTATTTCTATGCAACATGGGAGCAGACTTCATATGTTTCTATATAATATATATGACTGTGTGTTTTAATCTGTCTGTCAGTGTTTTTATAGTTTTTCAGCAATGTTGTAACATTAGAATTCTAAGAAATTCACTCCCGATACTACTGCAGTTTGTACTGTGTATCCTGTCTTATGTATGGGATTCCACTGTCCCCTAAGTGAGGAATTTCCTCTCCTATTGAGTTAGAAGCAGATTTAAAGGAACTGTGATTTCTAGGCGTTTGCTCTCCATGTGTTTGCACTTGGGTGTCAATCACAATTTTCCCTTTCTTGAGTTTTCATTGTTCAATTAGAATTTTTGAAAATAACTATTAATATGTTTCACTAGGCTCCCTAGTAACTTGATGTTTTTGTGCTTTTCAGTTTTCAAATTATGAAAATTGTAAATGCACACTTGTTTTTAAGTAGTCCTTTTTCACTAGATATTTGTTTACCTCTTTATAGTTAAAATAATTTTTTTTCCCAATGAATGAATCACTGTGCATGTTTTACAAGATACCTTTCTTTTTATTTTTCTTATTCTAACAGGTATATTCATTGTAGAGAATTTTGAAAATAAGGATAAACCCAGTAATAACTTAAAAATGGCCTCTAATCTCACCTGGAGATACAGTTGTAAGGTTTGAAATTGAGAATTACAAGTCCTCTCATTTTTTTCTTTTTTTCAAGTACGTTTTGGTTACTGAGTCCCTCGAATTCCCATATGAATAGTAGCAGCAGCTAGTCAGTTACTGCAGAGGAGCCCGCTGGGATTGTGATCGAGACCACGTTGAGTATACAGATCGCTCTGGGGAGCACTGCCATCCCAAGAGCGCTGTCATCTGATCCAGGAATGTGCGTGGTGTGTCTGTCCAGGTATTTAGGTCTTCTTTAATTTTTTTCAACAATGCATAGAGTTTACATAGTATTATTTTACCTTATTTTTTTGCCTTTATACTGAGTACAATTGTGCAAGGTACCAGGATCAGAATTGTATTATAGCCCCGCCACTTGCTGCCACCATGGACGCTGCACTCTTGCTTTGCCCTGTGTAAAATCTTGCACAAAATAGGACCTAAGTAACTCTCTCTTGAATGAATGATTATATGATAGCTGGATGATGCTGGAGAGTCCTTGTGATGATGTCTTTTTCCCACACTTTCCCCTCTTCTTAACTATGCCTTTTCTCTTCCTTTCCTCCAGCCTGGGTTTCAGCCTGCCTGTGGCATTGATTTTCCCTGAGTGTGGACTCTTCCTTTAACTAGTTCACGATAATGTTTCATGCGGGCTATGAAAACTTGCTAGATGTCAAGAAATAGCAAATTCACTGCATGCTAGTATTTTTAGTCTGTGGTATTATATTATCCATTGAAATTAAATCAGGCTGACACCCTGAGCTCTTTTCTCCTTCCTACGGGTGATACTTCTCTGGTTGCTGTCTGTGCCCTTCCCCCAGACATGGTTTTTGAGTTGAGTAAGTCACCATCAGTGGAGCTCTCTCTTTAAAGATGAAGAGAACATTTGCTCCTTCTCCCTGGTTGGGGACTGGAAGAGATGAGGTAACAGATAAAGAATGGAGCCCCATCTCATTCTGACCCCCGCTCTTTCCGTTCCTTTCTCCAGGGGAAAAGAGTACAATTCAAAAATATAAAGATTGTGAGCTAATGAGATAGACAAGACAACCGAACATTTGTTAAATATCCTTTCATGCCGGAAACAAATGTATTATACACACAAAAAGCACACAAATCACGGTAGTACTGCGGTTACAAACGTGGGTCTGAGTTCGAGTCCTGCCCTGGAGTGACCAGTCCTGTGAGATGGAGAACTGGTAGGTCGGCTTAGCCTCTCCCGGACTTGTTTTCTGTCCTGCAGAGATGGGGCTCGCTAGGCGTCCCTCTCCCGTAGAGGTGCTGTGGGGTGTAAATGGCGCGCGTGGGCAGCCCGAGCACAGCTGCTCATTCCTCGTAAGGGCAGGATAGCATCGCTTTTGCGATGACAGCTTTATGACCGTCCCGTGTAGACTCTTAGTGCTCCGAAGGGATGCCTTGTGGTTTGGAGATGGGATTCTCACTTCTGTAAATACCCAAGGATTGTGTTATTGGGCCGTGCTGATTTGAATCTATTCTTTAGAAAGTACATATTGTAGATATATTTTTCAAGCATGCATGCTTTTTTCTTTTATTATTTATAGTTCTACCCTCTCATCTCTTGGTGTGACTTTTCATGGAATCCAGGAAACCGTCCTAAGCCACCTGCCTCTTCACACTTCTCCGTGGTGGTTTTCTTCCCTGACTAGAAGAGGGTTCTGCAAAGGAAATTTTCTTTGTTCCCCTTTTCTTGGAGTCACTCTGACACCCCAACTCTCACCTGTCCATCTGTCCATTTCTCTACCCACTGATTCTTCTGACTTGTTCCAAAAAGCATTTCAGGCAGCTTACAGAAGAACAGATACCAAATAAACAGGTGAGAAAATGGGGCCAAGTTCAGACAGTGAGGCTAGGAGGCGAGCCTGTGTGAGAGTTGCAGGCGTGAGACACACGCCTCAGGCCTGTGACTTATAAGATCGACAGCAACAGTGTGCCTGAGGCTCCCAGCAGACACAGGGAAACAGGGTTTGTGGGAGATGCTCACTGGCTGTGAAATAAATAAGTGGCTTAGGAGATGCCCAGCCTTTCCAGCTACTAAGGCTTAGGAGAATATTTTGAGTTTCTTCCAAAATCAGAGTATTGCATCTTTTCTTTTTTCAGAGTTCTATGTATAGTTGGTTACATTCTATACCTGGAAATTTCTCCAAAACTGCTTCCCACGTGAGTCCCATGGCTCGGGAATGGGGTGGTTCTGCTCATTGACGGGTGTAGGCCAGAAACAGAAAATGACAGCCTCAAAGGAACCTGGGATTTGTCAGTTATGTTTTGTCAGTGCTGTAGATTTCAGAAAACGCTTTCACCGTTTCTCTCCATCTGAGGTGGCAGCGTGCTCTCTTAGCAGCATAAGGAGCTCAGGGCCACGGGATGGTGGGGGCTGACTGCACTGCCGTCAAGACAGATGTGCCAGTCACTGCAGGCGTGGTGATTTTACATAGTGCATTTCATGTTCTTTAATAGGTTTCAACAGGTAGTTAATTAACTAAGTTAATTAACATTTAAGAAATATGATGCTTTGTTGAAAAGACAGTTATAGGCAGAATATAAGTTGTGAACCCTTTAAAAACGGTTTCATTACTGAAATTTTAATAGGGAAGATTTAGTTTATCTTATTTACACCTCTCTTCAAAAGTAACAAAGAAACAAGACAGAAAAAGCAGAGGATGATTTCTGTTCTTCCTCTCGGCTTGCAGGTGCCCTCACCTCCAGTGGCATACATCCAGACACCAGCACTGACACTGGCCGTGCTCACAACTGCCTTAGCCCTGAAGACACAACTGACAAATAGAAGGGGGCTACGCCCTAAGACAGCAGGTGCTCTTACTTTGTGGGTCCTTATGTAACTGCGCGGTGTTATTCAGGATCGCCCGTTCTACACTTTGTGACGCTGCTGCCGTGTCTCCTAGTTATTTCTGTAAGTACTAGTGTAATTTTTTCAATGTGTGGTACTAGACATCTAAAAATGCTTTTTTCAGATGAAAAATAATGTGTATTTAATATAATAAGTCTGAAAAAAGGGACAAAAGTGTCTATCCTGGTCCCACTACTCAGAGATAATAATTAACAATTTAACATCTATTTTCTGTTCTTTTCATCAGTGTGTATTACATCTGTCATAAAAACCAGCGAGCACTCTGTGCCTGTTTACTGTGTGGAGACATCCATTTTCCATTCGGCTTATTACACGTTTTTCTACTGTATTCTCTCTCCCCTTGCATGATTTTTAATGACCAGTATAGCATTCTGTCTTGTGGAGGCATCGTCCATTTTACTTCGGACTTAAATAAACTTTTAAATTCCAAGTATATTTAACTGAAATACTGAAAAGAGAACTGTGGTGGTACCGAAAGGCCCCTACATCCCTTCCCCTTTTTTTCCTGAGAGTAAAAACTGCTGACAATGTGGTGTATATATTTTATGACCTTTATGCCTGTCATATATATATACACATACATACATACATGTATATGAGAAATCTATGTATATGTGTGTGTATATATGCTGTATTGAAAAATAAGGCCACACTATATGTTTTGTGCAGCTCGGTTTATTCACTGAGGTGTATATCATAGACGTCCTCCCACTCCAGACTCACCCGGTCCTTTCAGATAGAGTAGAGGGGTCTCCTGATGTGCAGTAGATTTGGTCTCTTGTGTAAGGACACCTTTGGTGGGAGAGTACTGTGGACAAGGCCTTGGACCACGCCAAAACGCCTGCCCCTTAGTGCCCACAGCTCGCCTTGATTTACCGCATCATTGTCTTGATGGTGGATACTTAAGTTTTCTCCATTTTCCACTGTCAGAAAGGGTGTTTGACTGGCGTCCTTCTTGTACAAACATTCCTGTGATCTTGTATGAGTATTCCTTTAGTTAAGGTTTCTGGGAATTTAGTCCCTGGATGTGACAATTACATACATCACAGGCTCCTTTCAAGTGACTCTAGAAATTCCTTCTCCTGCGGGGAATGAAAAGATGTAGAATAACTTATGTAACCAATTCTCTATCGCTGGATATGATTTCACTTCAGCTTTTCTTCCCACCATTGTAAAAAGTGCTGTGTAAATGCTCTGATGAGTAAATCTTTTTGAACTGATTTTTTTCTAAACGAAACGATTCCTAGAAGGGGAGTTGAATCTGTGTGTACACACGTTTATCAGAGTTTACATATCCATTGACATGTCGTCCCCCAAACACGTTGCTCACAGTTTGTTCTCTCACAGATGGACACTAGCTAGAACAACTTTTAAAAATATTTGCCAATATGATGAGCAAAAGTGCTTTTTCATTGTTTTAGTTTGCATTTGATGACCAATGAGGTATTCAGCATTTTTCACTTATTAGCCATCTGACTTTTAAAACGTGAATGATCCCTTTTGTCCTTCGCACACAGTTAAGTGAGGGAGCTTCTTGTTGCTTTGTGACAGCTCTTTGTATGTTATGAACATTAACCCCTTGACTTCATCAATATGTATCACGCAGTTTTTACTTGTCATTTCTTGCCTTTCATTTTATTCAGTAGGTTTACTTTTGTTGTGGCCCAAAATATACTTAAGATAGTAAATGTCTTCTTTTTGGGTTTTATTTTTGGTATTATTTTAGAAATACTTTCTTATAATGCTACAAATCTCTTCTGTAGGTTTTTTAATCTCTAAGATGGAGATGATAATAGTACTTGTTATAGTGAGGAGAAGTTGAATTAATATGAGCAAAGAGTTGCATTTGCTGTTATTAGACTTTTTAATATTTACATCACTATCTGTAATTTTTCTTTGGTTATTATGACAGGAATAGAATTTGTTCTTTCCAGGTGATTCTCTGATTTTCCCAGGACAATTATTGAATTCATACTTTGCTCTTTGATTTGAAATCCCACATGCACAAAATACTTATGTACACTAAAGTCTCTTTTTGAGCTCATGGTTTATTTCTGTCAATCTTACTTTATTACTCCAGCACCATAACTTACATACTGTAAAAATTTATTTAATATCTGACAGTGTGATTTTTTTTTTGATTCTTTTCTTCCATCCCAATTTTTCTTGGCTAGTATTATGACTTTATTATTCCTGAAGAATTCTAAAATACTTTGTTCAAGTTAAAGAATAAAAACAGATAAGGGTTTTCATAGGATTTTTTAGTAAGTTTTGAATTATCTTTAAAAGAGCATTCATTTTACAAAGCTGCTTTCCTCCATGCAATATGTTGATGTCTCTACATTCACATCTCTTAATTTACCCCTCAGTATAGTCCTGTATTTTTCTCCATGTACAACATGGGCATTATTTTTGAGTTTAGCCCAGATTATTGTTTATGTTTTACTTAATTTTGTAAGTGAGAATTTTTTGCAATTATATTTTTTAACTCTTCAAACTGACACCTAGGAAGGCAGATTCGGATTGTCAATACTCACTTTGTAACTTGTCATTTAAAATTGTAAGTATTAAATACTTGTTCCAGAATCCTTTCTTTTCTGTTTTTCAAAATTTGTTTCCAAGATTATCAAAGTGGTCGTAGCTAAGTAGTGTATTTGGGGAGACTGATGGAGAGAGGTAGTGTGGCTCATGTACAAACTGTGAGCATTTTCATGGCTGCCTTTAGGCTGGAGAGGCCTCCGAAGAGCCCAGGTTAGACCAGGGATGGCTTTTTATGCACTTGAAAGCCAGCATTCCTGCCTTTGTGGAGAAGCCTGTTGGGCGTGACAGGTAGATGATCAAGGTCCGATGGAGGCCATTGGCTGCACAGAGCGCTGTGACTGTGAGAACTGGCGACCATTAACATGGGAAATGCTTGGCGCCAGGAACACTGCAGGGGAGCTGGGGAGCCTGTGTGTTAAGGATTTTCCAGTCCTGGGAGTGAGAAGAGCAGACTCTGCATTCAGATCTGAGTTTGAATTCATCCTCTCTTGTTTAATGGTCCTCTGACTTTTGTCAAGTTATATATCCGCTTTGAACTCCTGTTTTCTTGTGTCTCAAAATAGGAGAATTACGGCCTGCTGCTAGAGTGTTTGATCAGGGTAAATGATTTGTGTCTATAAGATGCCACGTACTGTCACAAGTTCAGTGAGAAATGGGCTGTTGCCTCTTCTGCAACTCAGTGTTCGACAACACACCTGGGGAAAGCCAGTCCCTAATTTGTGTGTGATGCAAGTAGGAACAAAATTAATGTCTTGCCTTTCGCTAGCAGTATTCTTACTCCTTTGCTTCATTTACTTCTTTCCTCCTTTCATTTCCCCTTTCCCCTCCTCCACCAAAAGAACCTGAGAATATCTCAGAACACTAGATTCAAATTACTTTAAAGGTTGTCTCATCCTCATGAAATGACAGTAACATAAAAAAAATCTGTACACATCCCAGAATTCATTGTATTTGATTTACGCACACACACACAATCAGGCTACCTCCCACTTACAGAGGAAGAAGAACCACTTATTCTGAGTTTTCATTCACTGTCCGTGAGAGCAAAGTGTCTTATGCAGACTTTCACCTGGCTTCATGCATGGTGTTTTTAGTTGGATTTCTGCTTTGTGGCCATAGAATTATTCTCCTAACAGAAGAGAGGAAGTGGAGACATAGACATTCTGCTCAGATATTGGTGTCATCATATTTGAGTTGGGAAGGACTTAAGACAGCATAGAGTCGTATCTGTTTATGGGTGAGAATCCATGATAGTGTAACTTGGACAAGAACCTGGATCTTCTGCCATCGTGCCCATGAGGGTGAAGAGGCAACTTGGTGGGGGATGGCAGTGATCCTTCTTGCTTGAGTTCCAGGGTCTTGCTAGTTTTCATTGCTCACCTGCCTTTAGTTAAGGTCCATGTGGCCTCTCATGGGAAGGTCACGCTGTTCTGATAAATAAAGTTACTAATCAGCAAAAAGCTATGGACCCACTCATATTTCCCAGAGTTTTTTCTGCTGACCTGCTGACACTTTATATAAATGAGACCTAAGAAACTACTGGATATAAAATCCTTTGTGTTATCCTCGAGTTCCATAGGAATGGGGTGCTGTCTCAGGCTGTCTAAGGCTAGATCTGAATAAAGATAGGGTGATAGGCTTTGCTGCTGGACCCTCCACAATCAAATGTGTTTTCCACCTTAGTGTTTAGAATCAGGCAGATGAGCTCAAATCTTGCCTTTACCAGTTATTAGCTTAGTGACCTTGGGGAAGAAACTGTACTTAATTGTGTTCAATTTTCTTTGTTTGTAAATAAGTTAAGTATTTATTTTAAGGTTTTTGATTTAGAGTTGAATGAGTTAATTTCCTCATTTATACCTAAAATACATATCGCGTGGCTCTATGATGGTGCCTTGGTTGTTGATTACTAAGGCACTCGGCAGGGAGAAAGGGGGTGGGGGACCCCTGGATTCTAGAGCTTATTATATTCCAGGATATGCTTGTAAAAGACTGGATGTGCAGTGGATTTTTAGTAAATATCCATTCCTTTCCTAATCCGCATTGATTGTGTATATATCTTTATATTAATATATGAACAAATTTATAATGCAATTTAAATCTTTCTGTAGAATTTAAAATATGTAGTTGTAACAAAAATACGTGAAATAAAATGATTTCACTTTTATTTTTTTTCAATAAGCAAAACAAAATAAAATAGAAAAGAAAAAAAAAGGTTTGAAGGAGTAGAAATAACTTTCTTTCCATAGAATCAATTCCCTAACAAAGGTTTTTTGGTTTTGTTGTTAAACAGCATATAAAATTGATAGGTTGTGACATATAGGAAATGAGGAAACAGTGGAGACATAGTACCTCCAATGAAGTCATTTAGTTACCACGTCAAAACTAGTTCTGCTTCCTGAATGACAGGCCAGTAAATCGGGAGATGAGGTGTTAGAGCAAGGAATAGTGACTTTATTTGAAAAGCTGGCAGACCCAGAAGATGGCATACTGATATCCTGGAGAACCCTCTTCCCCAAGTCAGAATTCAGTCTCCTTTTTTACTAAAAAGGGGCGGGGGTGTGGTTGGTTGTTGCAAACTTCTTGCTGTACGAATTGATTTCCTTGGAATCCTTTGTTCTTGCAGCTGTCCATGTGGGTCAAATCATGGCACCCCTGTAAAACCTCAAAAAAACAAAGTTTATTCTTTATTTTGCAACTTGCCATCTCTACATAAGTGTAGAAGAGCTAACATCCTTAAAGATCAGAGCCCGCAAAATAGGCCCTCCTGGATATTTCAGGCTAAAGGCAACTTTCTTTTACAAAAGGTGCAGAGATAACAAGTCTTAGCCTAGAAAACAGGGTACAGGTTTAAAGACAAACGAACACATCTAACATGGAGTCAAATTTGTTCTTTTCTATTACAATTTCTTTTTCCACCTCATAGATAATTTTAGTAAGAAACATGAGCAATTTTTTTACTTTTGCTTCTTAATAACGGATAAGTGGCCCAACTACAGTTTTGTGAACAGGGATGCTGTGCGGGCATAGGGGTCACAGCAAATTCTTGTTGGGGGTGGTCGACCCTGCAACATGTCTGATGCCCTGTGAGTGTTGGTGAGAGTCCCCCTAACCAGGGGCTCTCTTCAGGAACCACCATGTGGGCATTGACCTCTGGAGACTTCTTTTTCAGCTGTAGGAAATTTTTTTTAGATGCTGTGATGAAAAAATCACTCCAGCTGGGGATAATCAGGGAATAAAGGAAGGGGAAAAGGGCTTGGAGTAGTGTAGAAGAGAAGGACAGAAGATCAGGGAGCCTGGGGGCTTGGGGGCAGGGCCTCGGGAGAGAGAGTAGCAGAGGTGGGGAGGGGCCCGGCTCCAGAACCAGCTCCTGCACCTTTCCCTGCACCCAAGCCTCACAGCTTTTAATTGGGCCCAAGACTCTTTCCTGTCTGGATGTCACCCTGGGCAGAACGTTGAGAATCGAAGGTAAAGTGTGGGCAGCACTCACCTAGGGGGTCACTGAGGACTTGGTCAAGTCCACAGTGCCTTTTCTAGTCATGTGTCTTCACCTGTTCTTTATCTCAGGATCTGAGAAGCAGGAGCAAGGAACTCAGGGAGAGATCCAGGAAGACATCTGACTCTGTTAAGAGACGACAGTCACAGCGACACGGGGAGCGAGGACACTTGCAGCAAAGTAAAATGACTTCACAACTATTGCATCAGAGCTGCAGGTGTGAGAGAGCCTAAGCCTGTCTCAGAGTGCAGGGGACAAGAGGAAAGGAATGGTAAAATTAACACTGACAATTGAAATTTTGTTAAATAGCCTGCTAATATTAATTGTATCAAATGAATGTATGCAGGTGTATTTCTATGATCATTTGTAGGTACACACAACCCCACCAGCCCGTCTTTCTCCCATCGGGGATGGGCTTTCTCAAGCACAGTGCCCCTCCTGGTTGAGTGGGCCACGCTGCGGGTCCTCGTCTGGGGCCAGGCTGCTGCAGGACACTGAGTCCCCGAGGCACGGCCTGGGAGACATGACAGGAACATCTCTGCTCATAACTGAGAGCCTCCGTTTCCCCCTGCAGTGTAAGAATGCCGGTGACTCAGTTAGAAGCATGCATCCAACCCGTCCTTCCGTGTCATCACCATCTAGAATCGGTGCCTGAATCTTCTGAATTTCTCCAGAATGTGGTTTAAAATCACCTTCGACAATTGAGTGTGTGTCCTCTTACAAGTGGAGGAATTGCTGCCGTTTCCCTGGAACTTACTCACCACTAGTCCATCTGATTTTTCTGTGCTAGGATTCAGTATGGCATGCTAAAAATTCTGCAGTCAGATCTTGAAACACTGATGAAGAGGATTATTTATTTTATTTCTTTATATGATAGAGTTTTACTTTCAAAATTCAGAGTTTTCGGTTCTTTCAAAAAAATTTTTGGGGGTTGGAGAAACAACTTTGCTCTTACCATCTCTGTGACCTGTTGCTTTGTGCCTCTCACCTGTCTTCTGTCACTTGTGAGGTGGTTCCATTTGTGACCCTGTCAGGGTTGTTCATGTTATAAAACATATAGTCTGTTAAAGTACAGTCCCTTTTACTCCGAAGACATTCCACAAATATTCCTTAAATCTGGGTGTGGTTTTAAGAAGACAGAATCATTAGAACATGTACTTGCAGGTTGCTAGTGCAAAATCCCCAAATCAATAGTCTAGCTCAACATCTAAAATCTTTCTAATCTACCTTGGGTTTGTATGGATAAGTGAAGCAGTTTGCTAAGAACTCAAGACCAGGGTTAGAATACAGGCTGGTGTAGCTCAGCAGGTCCTCCCAACCTGATGCTCTGCCAGAGGGAGGGGCCGAGGGGAGAGGGCTTGTCCTGCCCTCCCTGAGCTGACAATTTGATGGCAAAAATCTTTATCAGGTGAAGAACTGGGAGTTTCTTCTAAGAAGAGTGGGTTTGAAAAGAGTCCTAAAACCGCGGGAGTGACACAATCCCTTTTGTCTCAAGTACGTGAGAGCGGCTGTGGGGACACTTGGGAGACTCGTGAGTCCAGGTGTGCAGTGTTGGTGGCTTCCACTTGAGCGGTGGGACGGTCAATGTGTAAAAGCGAACAGATTGAAGGCATGTTTAGATGGTAAAAATGAAAGGATGAATGCTGTCTGTGAAGGTAGGATGGAGGAAGGCCCAGGTTTCTGGGTGGATTAATGAGGTAAGTGATGGTCCTGCTGTGCTCTGAGGAGGGAAAGCTGCAGAGGGAGCTCTGGGGGAAAACTGATGAGTTCAGCTGTGGGTGAAGTGAAAGGCTGTTAGATGTGTGGACTGGGAGATCTGGTGAGAGCAGGTACTGAGTAGGAGGAGGGGAGAGAGACCTTCAAATCATTTTGTCTTGTGAACATACAAATAAGTATGAGTAATGACACACAACACCTCTATATTCTGGATTAAAACCCAGTAACATTTTTCTATATTGACTGCAGAGGTTCTTAATTATTTTTTAATAGAAATAAAAAAATAGAAACAAAATAGTGAAGTTAATGAACATCTTAGAGTTGATGTGTGTCCTTGTATGTATTTTGATACCTCATCTGTTTATAACCATAATCTACAAAAAGTTAGCTTGTTTAGCATAAGAGTTAAACAGAGGGACGTGAAACACACTGTTGGGGGTTGAGGCTGATCACCTTGGGCAAACTATGTCGCCTCTCTGTCCCTTAGTTACTTCTTCTGTGACTGCCTCCAGGCCCCTCATCACAGCTGATTTCCTAGACTAGATGTTGGGAGGGAGGCTGCTGAAGGGACTAAGAAGTGGTAACTGCTTGGGATACTGAAGAGAGAGACGAAAACAGATTAAAGCCGAGAAACTGAGTACAAATACCCTCAAAAAAGGAAAAAAAAAAATCACAAAGTGTTTTGAGCCACTTAGCGTAAGGGAAACAAAATCACGTGGACCCAATTTTCTTGAGCATATGAGTATAGTGGGTGGAAGGGTGTCATCAGAAAAGTGTTGAGAAAAGGCCTTTTGGTTTCCCTTGACATTTGCAGTAAGGATGGGAGCAGAAGCGAAAACCCCCTGTTCACTGTGGAAGGTGCTCTTTTTTGCAAAACTGACCAAAGGTTGGAGACAAGTCATCAGCGGTGCTGGCAAATGAAGAGACTTCTGGATTGGGTGGGGCACTTGCTGTGACTTCCAGGTGGCCTGCTGGCTGGGGGCTGTGAGGCGGGCAGTAGGTTTGCAGGGTGACCCGGGCATAATTCCTGGCTCTGAGGCTGCTGGTCTGACTAGCAGACCTGAGCACCCGCAGACCTAATGGGGCAGCTCGGGATGTGGCCTGGGACACCTGCCTTTCTGAGGGCAAGAAGAGGGCTCCCCTGAGGGGGTGTCCCTGTGGAGAGTGGAAAAGTCCTCCTGCAGGGGAAGAAGTGCCTCTGAGCAGGGGGAAGGATGCACAGGCAAGACCAGCCTGAGCATGGAGGTTTTGGGAAGCCGGAAGTCATAAAGTGGCCCAAGCAGCCTTGTTCCTGCTAGATTGGAAGGAAAAGATGCTGAAAAAGCAGGCTAGGGTCAGACCGTGTTGTGGGTTATGAGTGACAGTAAAGGACTGGTCAGGCAGGCACGAGAGAACCCTGTGGGCGTCCCAGCTGGGGCATCACGCCAGAGGGAGGAGCAGAGGTATGGACTTTGCCACTTATTAGCTGTGTGACTTTGAGCAATATCACCAAAACCCTCTCTATATATATCTTCATCTGTAAAGTGACACAGCTCGTGTCATCAGAAGGCTTAGTTTAGCTCTGATCCTTTAGTCCAGTCCTGTCAGTGCTGCCCTGCAAGGTTCTGCAGCAGCTGCTCTTACCCTGAGAAGGGAGGGCGTAGAGGGACATTGTAGTGCCCGAGGGCAGGAAGGGGTTGCTTTAAAAGCAGACATGTAGCCGCCTGCAGCTGCAGGCCTGCAGGCAGTTTGGTTGATGGTCCTGGAGAGGACTTTGGAGGCCATAGCATCATCTTAAAACTTGTTTTCCCTTGGGGACCGGATTTGCCTTTGCAGATTAATGTTGAAGATTTGGGCTTCTGGCAAAGCTGTTTTCAGAGATGAGTATATACATAACATATAGTATAAAATAAAATGCTTTTATTTAATCTGTGGGACTTTGTAGCTGTTTGGAGCAGTTCTGTTGGCCTGGTCTCCACGGAGGACACTAGGGGTCAGCAGAGCGTGCGGGAGGGCAGGCCAACCGCTGTGCTTCTGCGGGGGGTTCTCCCCAGCATGGAGCTCTGTTACGTTGAATCTTCTCTGAGTTTGGTTGCCAAGAGTGCAGACAGCAAATTAATGAGTTCTGGTGGGATTGTATAATGGCAGGAAGAAAGAGGAAACCGTAGTTTTTCGGGACTAGAACATGCTTTTGGTTCCTGACTCAGTGTGTTCCATTACAGAATTGATGAGTTGTGTCTATTCTGGGACTTCATTGAAATAATCGTTCAGCCTAAAATTTAAGAGTTATGTTTTATTTGGCGGGAGGCCTCGAGCCTGGATGACAGCCTCTCAGATCTCTGAGGGACTGCTCCCAAGAGGTAGGGGAGGAGCTTGGATAAATAGGAGCTTTACAACAAAGACCAGGTACTTGGAACAATAAAAGATTGCTTGTTATCTAAAGAAAGCCAGATATCTCAAGTTCAAGTATTTAGTGCTTTTCTATGTATGGGATGAAGCAAACATATGGGTTATTGTATTCATTCCTTTGGCAAGCACCTAGCTATCTAGGGACAGTATCCTGTCCTTTCTTATTCTGAGTCTGCTCAGAGGGCACCACTGTGAGTGGCTGAAAGGCTGGGTTTCAGGCATATCCTCGCTGGGGTGTGGCAGCAGCTGCTGAGGGCTTGGTCTCAGCATTCTTTGTTTACTGACATGGTTGTAGTATTTTCACTCACATTGTAGTATTTTCATTCACAGTGCTCCCCCTTGGTCCTAAATTCGACCTATATTTTGAGAGACATTTCATGACCAATTTTGTCCCACGGTGCTAGGATGGCTCATTCCTATTTCAGGTGAAGAATTTTCTGAGCTGCCATTCAAGGTGTTAGGTTTTTTTTATCAGGGCCTGTTGATACTAAAAGTTTTCTGGATCGCCTGTCTTACTAGTCTATTATGATCCAGGAAATGTTTGCCCTTCGTTGCTCATTCCCATACCTAGAATCACACTATTACATTTATTTTATGCAGGGTTAAAAATTTTATCTATTTCTTCAGGATGTTTAGCCATCATCAATCTTGTAGGCCTAGTTACACGTTGGCAAATGTAACAGACAACAATTTAATAAAATAGAGATCATATAACTAATATAGCTAGTAACGTTTTTAAGTAACGAGTAAGAATTTAATAGTAGAGAAGTTGTATATTTGGGTTAAAATTTTGCTTGTATTTCTGATTGAGTTTGAGTGATCTTATGAGAAAGTTCATATTTATGGTCAGGATCCGAGCAGGTATTAATTGGCCAGGTGAGTTCTCCCACGTTGTAAGATCAACAGTGGCCTAAAGAGAACTATAAATTATTTTTAGAATAACGTTTCTGAGGGCTATCTAGTTAGAGCCTTGGAGTAGGGAAACCCACCAAGGTAACACAGAAGTACTAGACATAGGTAATTTACCATAAACTTAACAATTGGAGTAGTTCATAATCAAAGGTAGGAGAAATTGTCAAAGTAATTGGTATACAAGCCTGGTCCGTTGTCTTGGGTCAGCTGTCGAGCTCAGATGTCGTCTTCTTCTCATCCTGGCCTGGTAGCTTTTTCACCATTTTGGCATTGTTTTCAGGTGAGCAAGTGGTCTATAGGCCAGTGCACTGAAGGGGCTGTTTCTGACAGGAAATGAATTCGAAATTCCGTTTCCTTCAGCTTTTGTGTGTATGGTCTAGTTAAGAGTACTTGATAAAAGGTCTTTCCATTCAGGTTGGAGACAGTTCTTTAAGTCATGCATGTTCCAGTATGTATAATCCCCTGGCTTAGGTCATGGAGCATTGGAAATTTACACAAGGATAGATTACTGAGCTTCGGAAACAAACCTAGGGTATCCTTTTCATAATTAAATTAAACTGTACAGCAATATGACATAAAAGCAAGGAATGATCTGGGAAGTGTCTTAGTAAATATAGACCTCAATTAACAAAACTAGAACTTAATATCCAGTAAAATATAGATTTTTTCTCTCTAAAATTACCCTCATTTTTCTCAAAGCCAAATCAAGATTAATTTCTTTACAAGTCAAGTCTGATTATTTGATCATATAGGCTTTTTTAAATTGGCTGTGTTGGAACTTTTAATAAGGAGTCTCAGGGTAGAATGTTAATAAGATTTGCTAAGGCCTGGAAAGCCCCGTCAACGGCTTGTCATGGATTTCTGCCTTACAGATTTAGGTAAATTCTTTTCTCTTTAAAATCCTTAAAATACCTTGAGATTCCTATATCTGTTAGGAGATGATCTTCCTCATTTGTCTGATAGAGCCACTGGGGACCTAAGAGTTTTTAGTCTATTGAGGGATCAGATAGAGAGAAAAGATAACTGTTCCAAGTCTGATTACATAGGTATAATTTATCAAATTGCTGTGAATCATAGCTAGCTTAAAGAGAAGAGATTCTTTATGTCTGGGAAACAGGTTAAAAGCCAGTAGTATTTTAAACAAAATCAAAATTTATAAACATATTCACCAGTTTACTCAGTCCCATGTAACTAATTCTTTTAATCACAGTTTTCATTGGAAATTTAAAATTTCTTACCCAGTTTAGTTCACTGCTATAGTTTGAAATTTATTAGAAATCAGTAAATCTCCTTGAAGAGCAAGCATTTTGCAAAACCATCAGAAGACAACCATTAACTGTCTATAAATGACAAAAGATTTAAAATCATGGTTAAACACCGTTACACTATAATCGATAAAGAAACCTGGTCACTATACCCAGAATTATCACTGGTAACATTTCAGATATACCAGAATTTTAGGGAGTCCATATAATTTCTACAATATCTATATTAATAATATTTTCTCATACAATATAACCTTAGAAGATTTATTATTCATTTGACAATATCATGTTATTTAACACGCCAATTGAAACTTACTCTTTTAAAATCTCTCTTTGGGATGTTTCAGGGGCCATCTGTAACTTCCCAAACTTAACTGGAGATTAAAAGAACTTTAATTAGAAATTGATATCTGGGGATCTTTTTAAAAGATTTCAGAACACTTGGTCAGATAAACATAAGTCACTGTAAAGCAGTACTTATTCATTAACAAGAAAATACGTCAAAGGTAAAGGCAGAACAGATCAGTTAAGTGGTATAAGAAGGTTTACAATCTGTTGCTGAAGGTGGATTAACATTTCAAAAAACATGTTTCCTCTTAACAGCGAGAAAACCAAATCTAGTCTTGTACCAACTTACTTCTAAGATTCATTTACTTTGCCCAAGTTGATTCTAAATTTAGCCAATTCCGACAACGTACGAAACTCTTTCCTTAGGGTACCTCTTCCACAAGCCTTCCACAGCTTTCTATTCTCATATTAGTGTGTCCCTTATTTTCTCTTCCATTTAGAAATAACCAGCTTCAGGACAAAGTCACTATTTTTCATTAACAAAATATAATTCCATTCTTATATCTTCCTTTACACATTTATCTTACTTTCCTAGGATACTGAAATCATTCCCTTAAAAATAGAGTCTATTTCAGGGTGGCACCAACCATTTATTAATATATCTAAACACCTTTAGTTTCTCTGTAAGAGTAAGTTAAATGTTAAGTAATTCATATTTCAATCTTATTTTATCTGAAAATGGCATAGCTATTAAATAAAATCCTATCATTTAACTTAATTTAGCACAACTCTAGAATTTAAAGATACCAAACATTTAGAGATTATGTTAAGCATACATTTTAAAAATATATTTTAAAAATTTACCCAAAGCTCTCATCTCATTTGCATTTAATTTACTTAAAATTTTACCACACCACATTACTGTTATTTTTTTCTTGACAAATCTTCACCAGATATAACAGAATCTTATTTGACTTTCATTAAACCTAGGTACAGTAAAGGTATTATACTTAATATTGATGACTTTAAAGATGTCTATATTAATTAGAACAAACTTAAACTAAACAATATCAAATATTATCTTAATATTGAATTTTTCCAGTTCACGTGATGCTGAAAGTCAATTTGTTCAGTTTTTATTTTAAAAATACTTAATTTGTAAGCTCTTATTTTTTACGTCAATTAAGCAGAGATCTTTGACTTTGATTTTTTTTTTTTAGCTGTATAAATATCTCACATCTGTAATGTGTACGCAGGTTTATAAACAGACAAAAGCTAGAGATCTCATAGCTTCACTTTAAAAGTTAATTATAATATAGGTATAATAATAGTTCTAGTAGGCTGAATTTGCTTGCTCAAATCACTAAGGCTTACTATTTATGAAACAGATATTTAAGATTTCTTGACAAAGTCTGAAGGACCCGTCAGAGTTCTGAGTTCTAAAATGCCAAAAATTTCTTGGCCCTAAGTTTTATCTCATTGAGCTAACTAGGCTCAGTACTAGGTCACTGTTTCTGTATTTACATTTCTGGTCTGCAAGACAAAGACACACGCTTCCAGTTCCCCAGAGAACTGCTCTGTCACCCAGAACCAATTGTATCTCCTTAATTGGCATTTTTTTTATCAATCAGGAGAGCTGTAAACAAAGAATTCAATGTTTTAAAACTTTAAGGTTTACTTTATCATGTCTTCCAAAGCTTGCATAAGGTATTTAGTGATGTCTCTTTTCCTTGAGTTATAAGTTAAACCCAGGGTAAACCTCTTATTATATTTTTTTTATTAGCCACTGTATATTAGTTTTTAGTTCTACGTTATATTGGATGGCTCATGTAACTCTATTGGTTTCCTTTACTTTGTTCAATTAATATTTTCTGAGGGACAGATATGTGCCCAGCCTTATAATACCAAGAAGGGGAAGCGTTTTTCCATTGAAACAGATCTATCCCACAACATAATTAAGCAAAAGGTTTATATAAAGACCATTTAAATATACCAATTTTATAAACATTTATCTCAAATTTTTTAAATCTTATACCTTTAATTTTTATATTTATTAGGTTTAATCAATAATTTTTATTTCTAGAAGGATTGCCAGAAACTTTTTTGTTGTTGTTGTTCATTGTATCTAATTTTACAGAAAAGTCTCTAGGATGCCCAAGTTTCAGCCGAAGTGCTTAGGTCCTACTCAATTTTTAATTTGATTAATTGGTCTGTTGTCCCAATCATTAATCAAGTATATCAGTCTATATATACATATATTTTAAACTGTGGCAAATAAAATGGACTTGTTTGAACTTTAATGTTGGGGGACAGTAGGTGATCTCTTTGGCCCTTTTTTTTAACTTTACTAGTGTAGTATCAAAACCTTGTATCTATTCCAAAAATGTCCATTTTATTTATCTCATTCAAAATAACCATATAAAAATATTTATCCATTTGGGATAAGCCCTTATCTTTTTTTTTCTGACATTTTTACAATCGTTTTTCCAGTTATTCAACTTAATTACCAATAATTATTCTAAGTTTTTATTAACATCTCTAGAACCATTTATTGGAAAGGAAAAACACAAATGTAGCTTTTCAAAACAGTTTTTTTTTTAAACTAAGTTCTTAGGTTAACAATTAGATATATTTTTCTATCTTTAAACTTGATTTTAATAGGTACCAATTAAACAGCTGTTTATCATGAGATCTCTTTCAACTTTCACAAATTTAAAAGCTTTTCCAAATTAAAGGATCCATCATATGGCCATCAATTTATATATATATATATATAGTGATTTTAAATGAATAAGATGAAGAGGCTTTTCCACATGAGAGTGGGGGTGTTGCCTAAATAAAATTCAAAGCTTTACTCTCCAAAAGCTAAAGGCCTTTGTGGTCCAGGCTGATGCAACAAAGTTTAAGATGGCAAAATATCTGAAAATTGGTACAAACAAAGAATTGCTTAGAATCCAATTTATTTACGTGGCCACCATATGTACGCAATACTTGTACCTTTTGTATGGCAGAGTCCAAGGTTTCCTTTAAAAAGAAAGTAAACATACATATACATACATAAACACACTTAAAAGACCCAGAGAAAGATAAAACGTTTACATTTCAAGGACACAGGAAGAGAAATTCAAGTTCCCCCTAAAGTGGATTTTGTTTTTATAAGTTCAGAATTCCAAAAAATGTTTCTATCAGGCCTGTTTATTTACTTTCAGATTGAGATTTTCTTTTCTAATTCCCAATTAATGTTGTAAGTTTTGTATGTACATAAACCTGGCTGGGGTATTAATTGGAGGCTGGCAATCTGTCATTTCTTTTTCTTTTCTTTTCTTTTTTTTATTTTTTTTGAAAGTTCTATTCCCCATTGTAAGGTCGGGTACTCAGAATAAATTTGCTAGTAAGATTTCCCGCAGGGACAACTCTATGGCATGAAGTCTTTGTCTCTACCACTCCTGCAAGATTCTCTGTCACCCGAGAAAGCTGTTACCAGCCAGGAGGATGGTCCCATTTTTGGAGTTGAAAGGTTCCTCGTAAGAGTTTTACTTTTATCCTGAAAAATTCAATGGATGTAACCAAATTGAGGAAAACATTAGACCAGCCTCTTACCTAACCACTCAGTCCTGAACCCAGTGTTTTCAACTTGGACCCACTCAGGACGTCTCCACTGGGTGAGTATTTTCCTAATAGGTTTCCACCAGCCCACTTCTGACGTCTCTTCAATGTGGGTATTTCCCGTTACCTTTCAACGAGGTCCCACCCAGTATGTCTCCACTGGGTGGGTAATTCCCCCCAGTCTCCTTCAACTGGAGGGCCAGGTACCTGGAAACACCGCCAAATAAAACTCAGGATTATCAACCAATATATGAGATCCAAGAACCAGGAGAGACTCACCCAAATTCATCTGGACTCCCCGAGGAGGCAGATGGTCACAAAGGGCCACTGCTGGTACAAAGGCCCCAGTTACTCGGAGAGTTCAGGTGGAGAAAGTCTGCTCTGGGTCCCTTCATGGTGTCCAAAACAGTTGACTGAAATACATGTGCCACCTAAAATTTAAGAGTTATGTTTTATTTGCGGGAGGACTCGAGCCGGGATGACAGCCTCTCAGATCTCTCTGAGGGACTGCTCCCAAGAGGTTTGGGATGAGCTAGGATATATAGGAGCTTTACAACAAAGACAAGGTTGTTGGAACAATAAAAGATTGCTTGTTATCTAAAGAAAGCCAGGTATCTCAAGTTCAATAATTTAGTGCTTTTCTACATATGGGAGGAAGAAAATATTTTGGACTCACTGAATTCATTCTTTAGACAAGCACCTAGCTATCTAGGGCCAGTATCCTGTCCTTTCTTATTCTGAGTCTGCTCAGAGGGCACCATTGTGAGTTGCTGCAGCGGCTGGGCTGCAGGCCTTTCCTCGCTGGGGGGTGGCAGCAGCCGCTAATGACTTGGTTTCAGCATTCTTTGCTTACTGACATGGTTGCAGTATTTTCATTCACATTGTAGTATTTTCATTCACGGAATGATTATGGATAATCTGCAACCTTGGAAAGCAGCCGAGATGGAATTACTGCAGGTACCTTCTACTTTAATAAGCCGTGTGCAAACATAAACATGGAGGAAGCATACGTTTGGATTTGGTGGTGTAGGGAAGGGTTTCTGCACATTACAGGAGAACGCAATGCAGAATTCCTTAAGTCCACCTTTCTTTTCTGTAGTGGTTTCTGAGAACAGTTTATGGTAATTAACCAACATTGACAAACGGTAGCACACATTGCATTTAAGAGCTGGCCGACTGCACACTTAGGTATTGGACAGGTGGAATTCATAGGCAAGTGATCAGGTGGCTGGGAGAGAGTTGGAGACAAGGCCTGGGCCCAGAATCCGGTTTAAATCGCCATTTCCTCACCATAGGGCCTTGGACTAGAATGTAACCTCTCTTAACCTGTTGGTGAATCTGTGAAATGGGCATGATATTATTTGTTTCTTCCTGGGATTGTTGTAAGTTCTGAAGAGTATTGTAGCACACATGAAGCACTTAACACACTGGCATTTATCAGTGTTCACTGTGTGCGGCCGCCCCACTTCGCGTGTGTCAGAGCCGTAAAGGCAGCATTTGTCTGTTGAGGACGCACTGGTAGCCCCTTGGCTAGGTTATGAATTTGGTGATTTCCTTTAATCCTTGTAACTCTGTGTGCCATGGGCATTTATTTTCATGGACAGATGAGGAATCTCAGGGTAAAGAAGACTGTAATTTGCCCAAAGTCAGATCATAATTTTGGGTGCAGTGGCCTCGGTTCAGCATGTGCCCCAGGGCCTTCTGCCCTCTCCGTTCAGCAATAGAGCCAGATGTGGGGTCAGCTGTTTCCCAGCCCAGAATATCTGGCAGGCCGCAAGACACACTGGCCCTGCGCTGCTTGAGCAAAAACTCCGGGGGGAGGCAGTTATAAAAGGGATAAACGTAAAAACAAATGACAGCAAACTGTGATCAGCTCTGAGAAGGAAAGGAACACACCTCGCAGTGCAGAGCTGCGAGCTTTCCCATCATTGCTGCTCTGGGGGCGTTCATATCGGCTAAACAAACTCTGCTGCTGCACCAAGGCAGGAAGGCAGGGAGCGTGTGGCCAGGTAGACAGGGCCTTGTTATCATACTCATTACCCATTAAGCTGCAGCTGTCACGGGCAATTACCTAGTAAACAGTTGTCGGCAATAATCATCACGCACTTTTCTTGGTAGTTTTATTGGCCCCACCTTTGAGATGAGGTCATTGAAGCTGGGGAGTTTGCTGCATGCCCGTGATCACCTTGGAAATACCCCCACTGGTCTATCAACCTAGACTGGTGTGGCTGTCATGTCCCAGCCCTGTGAATGGCATCGTGTTGCTTCTCCCAAGTGGCCCAAATGACTGACATTGATATTCTTAATTCGTAGGAAATGGTATGTGACAATAGGTGAAAAAGGTAGTAAGAAATTGTTTGGAAAACTAGAACAAAATCCAATTCTTCCCCAGCTGGGGAAGCGCACCCAGTGTCACCCACCCTACTCACTGCCTGTCACCTCCTCCTTGCTGACTCCACGTTCAGAAGCCACTCTGAGCCTTTGAAGAACATTTTGCCTCATGAAAATGTTGAATAGGACCTGCGAACCCTCTGTCCCTGGTTAACCCTCTCTTCAAAGCCATTTAAATTTTTTGCAGGCTCCTCAGCTCAGATGTAAGAAAAGACTCTTTAAACTTCTTGATGCAGCTCCTTAATGAAGATCTTGTGAAGGAAACCTACTCAAAACCTGGGAGGTATGCACACAGTGACTGCAAACTCAGCACTTTGTGATGTTCAGTATCAGATTCGTGGGTGACTCAGGAAAGGCTTTTATAAGGTAACAAGGGGAAAGTGAATGGACGCAGGATGTGTGAGACTGAAACATCTCGGTCCCAGCCAGCAAGGCACCTGCGTTCATGATGGTGGGTGTGGAGTGCAGAGTTGTCACAAAGAAAGAAGTGGTGGGATGGGAGGGAGGACAGTTAGGTACTTTACTGGGGAGGGAAACAGTGGGTTGAACATTTCCTGGTTGAACAAGAGGACTGTGACATCATGTGCTTGTATTTTGGAGAGAAGGGTTTTGTGGGGACAGGCCTAGTGAGAACGCTGTCAGGCTGGGGAGTCAGCACAACAGGGAAACACACAGAACTGGGCAGACCCCAGGGCCCCTGCTGGGGAAGAGGCTGCCCGCCAATTCGAGCCCTGGGGGCTGCTTCTGTCCCTTAGCTGGGGCCTCAGAGCTCCCTTCACAACCCAGTCCTGTTGATACAAGAAAAAAAAAACGTGACGCATGAGAAGGGCTGTGTCTCAGGCTTTGGATGAGCCCCTGGGATGTGCCCCACCAGATTTTGTTCCTTGGCTTCATGCAGTAAAGAATTCAAGAGCAAGCCAGTGTTGAGTAAAGGTATATTTATTCAGAGAGATACATTGAAAGGCAAGAGAAACTTCACGAGTTGTGGGGGTTTGATGCTCAGATTAAAAGTAGGTACACACTCCACATAGTGTGGGCCTTCTCTGAAGAGGGAGAGAGAGTGGTGACCCCGAGGTGGTGTTTTGTTGCTCTTTTTTCTTGGGCTTGGTGGTTTCATATGCTAATAAGTAGAAGGATCAGCCTTAGGGCAAGGGGCTTGTATTCCCAGAGAGTTGACCATTTCCCACCCTTTGACCTTTTGTGGCTAGCCTTGGGACTGCCATGGTGCCTGGGGCATGTTATTCACCATGTTACTATTACAGTGGGTGCATAATGAAGCTCAAGATCTGCTAGAAGTTAAATCTCTTCATCCTGTGCCTCAAGGCCTATTGGGGGTTGAATCCTTCACCATTATGATGTTAATTGTTGTGGCCTTCCTTGAATGGATGTGCTCTGCCCCCTTCCATCCTATCTCACTGTGATGACACAGAGAGAACAAAGGCCGGGCCCTGCCTGTGCTCCTGCATTTAACAGCGGGAAGTGAGGTGTGGGCTTATGATGACTCTGAGTGGTGAGAAGGATGTTTCAGATTTTCCCACGTGAGACATGGGGACCTGCCAGCACCCACTGCAGAACTATCTCACGGGCATCGTCGCTTGTGTTGTTTTGGAAACAACAGGCCAGCCAAGAAATAAGCACCACACAGAGGGTTGGAGTACTGAGATTTATTACCCCGGCGGGCTCAGAGGGGCTTCTGTTCCGAAGCTCTGAGCACCTCCAAGACCTGCACGTGAGGTTTTATAGGTTTAATTACAAGTATGGGGCTATTAGCCAATAAGGCTCCAACAACAAAAAGCAAGGAATCAGTACACTGAAGCTTATCAATTTGGAACAGATCACATTACTGACAATTGTTGACATCGGATTTACGAGTTAGCCCAGCAAAACTTACATCAGTAAACGGACACTTATCACACTTAGATTTGTGACTTAGCTTGTTAGCCCAGCTGGGCTTTTCCTTCACAGTGTCACTCATCTTTTCTGTTTTTTTTTTTTTTTTAAGTATTTAATCCAAATTTAATATCAGGATTATTTGGGAAAGAAATTTCTCTTTTTCTTTTCTTTGGGGCTCTTTGGGGGGGTAGGTAATTAGGTGTATTTATCTGTTAGTGGAGGCCCTGGTGTTCGAACCCAGGACCCTGTGCACGCTAAGCACACGCTGTACCGCCCTCCCCATCATCTTTTTCTTTTTGCTTTATCTGTCAAGAATCTTACACCTGAATTTCTAGTCGGCCTTTAACACTTGCCCTGACTTCATGGAATCCATTTTTATGACTTTACCTCCCCCTGGTTTCATTTAAGTATTGAATCTCCATTTTCTCTTCACTCTCAGTTTTGCCTTTTTGTTGTTATGGTTGTTAAGCTGTGTTTGAAAAAATTGTTTAATTTCTCTTTTAGCAGGAGGCTAAAAGTAAATAAATATGTAAACAAACAGCACACTTAAATGCTTTTATACATTCTAAGCTGTTTAGTAGTTACTTAAAAACTGAATTGAATTTTAAAGTGATAACATTTTTAAATTATTTTTTAATTTTTTACAAAGATATAGCTGATTTAAAATATGATATATTTCAGGTGTACAATAGATGCTCCATTTATAGTTACTGTAAAACATTGGCTGTATTCCCTGCGTTGTAAGATACATCCCTGTAGCGTGTTTACATTATATGTTGCAGTTTGTATAAGAAAGTTGGGTAACGCAGAGTCTGGGATGTGGCTGTGTCTGACACAGGTTCACGCTCACACTGCCTGTTAGAGCTCAGGTCCTCACTCCTGTATGCAGGAGAGCGAGTGGAGGTAGCTCTCATCAGCGCTGGTAACAACCTCTGAGTGGCAGTGAAAGCAGTGACTGTGTGTGGACGTGCAAAGTGTTGTTTCAAGAGCTTTACATGCATTTTTGCATTTAATAATAAAAGCCCTCCTGTGAGGAAGCGTTTTATGATTTTAATGAATAAAACTTTTTTTTGATATTGATAGACTTCAAACCTCCGGAAAATTTACAGGAATAGTACAATAAACACTCAGATACAGTTCACCTTAAAGGGCACTATTTGGCCTTTGTGTCTGGCTTATTTTAGCATAAAGTTTGAAGGTTCATCCATGTTGTAGCCTGAATCAGTACTTTATTCTTTTAGTTTGATAATATCCTTTTTCTTTTTTTTCGTTTTTGGTCTATTTAAAAACATTTTCATTGAAGTCTAGTCACTTTATAATGTGTCAGTTTCTTTTGTACAGCACAACACTTCAGTTAAAGAAGAACATACCTGTATTCATTTTCATAATCTTTTTAAACATAAGTTACTATAAGATAATAAATATATTCTCCTGTGCTATACAGTATAAACTTGCTGTTTATTCTATACATACTCTGTATCTGCAAATCTTGAACTCCCAATATATTCCTTCCCACACCCTCTCCTCTCTGGTAACCATAGTTTGGTTTCTATGTCTCTGTGTCTGTTTCTGTTCTGTAGATAAGTTTATCTTTTTGTTTCTTTGCTTTATTTTTTGTTTTTTGTTTTTTTGTTTGTTTGTTTGTTTTAGATTCCACATGTGAGGGATCTCATATGGTATTTTTCTTTCTCTTTCGGGCTTACTTCACTTAGAATGACATTCTCCAGGTCCATTCATGTTGCTGCAAATGGCATTATTTTATTATTTTTTTATGGGTGAATAGTAATCTATTGTACAAATACACTACAAACTCTTTATCCAGTCATCTGTCAGTGGACATTTAGGTTGTTTCCATGTCTTGCTATTGTAAATAGTGCTGCTCTGAAAGTTGGGGTGTAGGTGTCTTTTTGAATTACGGATCCTTCTGGATATATGTCCAGGAGTGGGATTGCTGGGTCATATGAGAGGTCAATTTTTAGTCTTTTGAGGAACCTCTATACTGTTTTCCACAATGGCTCCACCAAACTTCATTCCCACCACAGTGTAGGAGGGTTCCCAATTCCCCGCAGCCTCTCCAGCATTTACTGTCTGTGAACTTCTGAATGATGGCTATTCTGACTAGTGAGAGTTGATACTTGATTGCAGTTTTGATTTGCATTTCTCTGATAATGATATTGAGCATTTTTTCATGTGCCTATTGGTCAATTGTATGTCTTCATTGGAGAAATGTTTCTTTAGGACTTCTGACCATTTTTGGATTGAATTGTTTGTTTTTCTTTCTTATGAAGTGTAAAAGCTGTTTACATATTCTGGGAATTAAGCCCTTGTCAGTCTCATTTATTGCAACTATTTTCTCCCATTCCATAGATTGTCTTTTTGTTTTGCTTATTGTTTCCTTTTCTGTGCTAAAGCTTGCAAGTTTAATTAAATCCCACTTGTATATTTTTGCTTGTATTTCTATTGCTTGAGTAGACTGCTCTAGGAAAACATTGTTGAGATGTATGTCAGATGTTTTGCCTATGTTTTCTTCTAAGAGGTTCATAGTGTCTTGACTACATGTTTAAGTCTTTAAGCCATTTTGAATTCATTTTTGTGTATGCTGTGAGGGAGTAGTCTAACTTCATTCATTTACATGCAGCTGTCCAGTTTTCCCTACATCATTTGCTGAAGAGGCTGTCTTTACTCCATTATATGTTCTCACCTCCTTTGTCAAAGATTCAATGACCAAAAATTTGTGGGCCTATTCTTGGTAATTTTGTTTACCCATTCATTGATGGATGGATATTGTTTGTAACCTTTGGCTACTCTGAATGATACTGCCATGAATATTGATGTGTAAGTTTTTGTGAGAATATATTTTCATTCTGTTGGCTGTACAGTTGGCCCGCCATATCTGTAGTTTCCACTTCATGGATCCAGATGGCTGGTTGTAAAGGGACTCGAACATCCTTGGATTATGGTATCCAGGGTGGGGGGTTCCTGAAATGAACCCCCCGAGGATACTGAGGGATGACTCTATATGTAGGAGTGGAATAGCTGAGCCATATATTTCTAACCTTTTGAGGAAACACCAGGCTTTTCCAAAGAAGCTGCACCATTGCTCCTTTCCAACGGCTGCATATTGAGGGTTCCCATTTCTCTGCCTCCTGACCGACACTTGTTATTGTCCATGTTTTGATTATAACCATCCTAGTGAGTGTAAAATCAGATATCATTTTGATTTTGATTTCGCAAGTGATGCTGAGCATCTTTTCATATGCTTATTGGCCAATTGTGTATCTATTTAAATACTTGGCATATTTAAAAATTGGGTCGATTTTCTTTGTATTGGTCAGTTGTAAGCATTTGTTTTATATCCTGGATACTAGTCTCTTATTAGATATATGCTCTGCAAAATTTTTCTCCTATTCAGCAGATTGTCGTTTCACTTTACTTTTTGTAAACATTAAAACAATTTCTTTCTAGGGGAGGTAATTAGATTTATTCATTTTATTTTTCTTGCTAAGCATGCACTCTATCACTTGAGCTACCCCCTTCCCCTTTCATTTCACTTTCTTGATGATGTCCTTTGTAACAAATGGTTTTAATTTTGATGAAGTCCATCTTATCTTTCTTGTTTTTCACTTGTGCTCTTGGTATTGTATCTAGGAAGCCATAGCCTATCCTAGGACCACAAAGATTTAAACTATGTCTTCTTTTAGAAAATTTATACATTTAGTTTTTACGTTTCTGTCTGTGATCCATTTTGAATTAATATTTTATTTGTTATATAAAATACGGGGGTCCAGATTCCAGAATCATTCTTTTGCCTTCAGATACCCAGGTGTCTCTGCACCATTTGTTGAATAGACTATTCTTTCAATGGAGTGTTGTTGGCACATTTCTGGAAAAATGACTGTAAATGTAAGTTTCCCCCCTGGATTTTTTATTGTGTCTCATAGATTTTTGCATTCAAACTTATGCCAGTACCATAATGACTTTAGTACTATAGATTTGTAGTAACCTTTGAGTGAGTCCTCCAAATTTGCTCTTCTTTTTCAAGATTGTTTTGGCTGTCCTGGGCCCCTTGCACTTCCATATGAATTTTGGCATCAGTTTTTCAATTTTTGCAAAGAAGTCAGCTGGAATTTTGATAGGGACTCCATTTAATTTGTAGATCACTTTCGGGAGTCTTAACATTTTTAACAATATTGTCTACCATTCCATGAACATGGGATGCCTTCCATATATGTAGATCTTTTAATTATTTTTTTGGTGATACTTCAAAATGTTCAATGTGAAAATCTTGTAAAATTTTCTTAAATGTATCTCTCATTTCATTTTTAATGCTGTTGTAATTTGAAAGGCTGAGCTTCCTAAGGGTGGGACTATATATCAATTTATTTATTTCTAGGATTCCTACACAGCAAATACCCTAGATTTATATTTGCTACATAAATCTATCCACAATTCTTCCCACCCCCGTGTCATAAGAAACCAAGACCCAGGTTAAGCTACCTGAACTCCTATGTGGAAGTGAGAAGTGAGACCCTTGGGTGGGGCTTTGTGCAGATTATAATGAAAGCTTATTCATTATGGCTTCATCTTAATTTCTTTTAAACAATCCTCTCAGTGTATATAGTCAGATACATTAAGAACATGACCTTTTGATGTGCAGAGGAGCTAAGACAATAATTTTCAAATAATTTCTAGTGAGAGTGTTGTACTTGAAACCTAATTTGAATCAATCTTTGAAGATTTATGTTTCAGGAGCTTTGACTATATAATACCTGTCTTTATTCAATAACTACAACTAAATGCTCAAACAACATGTAAGAGTTTGAGCAAACTGCCCCTGCCCCGTAGTGCTGGTTGGCTGCAGCTGTAACTGGAGTCAAGGCTTACCTATCCCAGTACGCTTGGGCGGATCTGCTCAAAGGGGTTCGTCCAATAGTTTGTCAGTAGTCTTTTGGACAAAGCCATAAAACATTGACTTAAGGTTGCTGGAATGGAATCTATTTTATTAATATTAAGTAAGCACATATTGAGTGCTTACTGTATGTTGGGAATTGTCCCTCAGCTTCATATCAATATTATTTCGCTTAAAACCTCTCATATTTCCTTGTTATTCATACATTGCAGATAAGGAGACTGAGGATTAGGTCTTCTCTCTTTTGGGGGGAGCTCATTATCAATGATGGGAAGTTGTAAGGAAAAAGATATTGATTCACCCTGAGAAAATATTTTTCTGAGAGTCAGCAATGAATAGGGTGACCACTGAAGAGGGTGATCATTGTTCGATTGAGACGATCCCCGGGTTGTAGGGAGTCAGCATCCCTGTCCTGGACACGGCACGTGTAGCGCTGCGTGGTGGGTGAGGCAGCGCGGCCGCGCAGGGAACGCAGATGCCGGGCTGTTGGGCTTTGCTCAGGCCCGGTGGGGCTTTCTCCTAAGGGAAGTGGAACGTCATTGTCAGATTTTAAGTAGGGGAGAAGGGTGCTCTCGTAGATCACTTTTGTCTTGTAGAATGCTTAGAAACATTTAGAAGGCTCGGCAGGAGGTGATCTGATAAGTCAGAGTAGGGTGTTTTTGAGGTGTAGCAGTGTTCAATTTTCAAGTGATTTTCAGTACCATGTTTGTGTCTCAGTAGCCGTGTCACTTTGGATGACACACTCAAGGAAGTGAAACAATTTATCTTATTAATTGAAACAGTGATATACCGACTTCCCAGGACTGCTGTGGAGATCCAGTGAGATAACGTGTTCATAGTGTGCAGTGTGGTCCCCAGCACAGAGTCAGTGCTGAGGGAGTGCCAGTTAGAACCTGGTAGGTGAGGTGTGGGTGGTGGGACTCGTTGACTGAGGAAATTGGGCCCTGAAGGAGGGGTCCAGTCACATCTGTGAGTGATGGGACTGAGCTGGGAGAGGCAGACAGACCTTGACCCCGACAAGGGGCCCTGGGCAGGACGGCCATGGGAGGAGCACCATGAATTCAGCTCTTTGCAGGTGGAGTTGGAGGTGCCCTTGAAACATCTAAGTGCAGTGCCACAATCACAGAGGAGGTCTAGGCCCGGGCTGTGCATTTTCCTATAATCTCAATCCCTGAGGACGCCGAGGTATTGATCATTGAACGTGAAGACATACTTAAAAGACAAGTGAATAGTAGTATCATCTCTGTCATCAAAGCTCACGTCTCTTTATTCATCACTCACTTTGCTAATTGGGTACTTACAGAGCTCACTTCACCGTCCTCACCTGGGCTCAGGCTCCACAGAAAAGATCTTATGAGTCTCCCTCTCTTCCAGAAGAAAACACATTTAGCTGGTAGACTTCTCTACTTCGCCAGACTTAGAATTTTAGTTTGTTGATTTAATTCTGCTTTCTGTTGGCCGTCTCCTGACAGGAGAGACATTTTACCTCATAGTCAGGTTTCAATTAGTTGTTACTGAGAATTGCTGATCTGATCCATAGTGTATGTTTTCTATTAACTTTGTAGACTACTTATCATTTTTCTGTCTTTGCCCTTTAATTTTGTTTCCTCTTCAATGTTCTATCCTATTTGGGGCCTTATTTTATTTTTTAATTAAAAAATGTCTGTTAGCAGTTAAGAAAACAAAAGCAAAGAAAAAATGCACATGATAGCTAAATTTAGAAAATATCTATTGTGTTTTCTGCCTTGGCAATGGAGGGTTCTAGAAAGTCTTGAAAACCTTCATTACATAAGTTCCTTAAAATGCTGATTAAGAAATAAGACCTTCCTTCCTCATCTTTCAAGCTGCACAGCTAATTGTGAAGTAAGTGAGGGGAAATCCTCAGAAGACATGTCAAACAAGAAAGCAGGGATTCTGGGAGATACGCGAGCCTTAGAAGCCCTGGGGGGCCAGTTGGCTCCTGAACTGAGTTTCAGTTGCCTTGACAGGAGGTCAGGAGATGAGCCCAAGGCCTCTCACACTGGGAGTTGGATGGCTGTTCTTATGTAAGGCCAAGCACATCCTGAGAATCCTGCTTTATAAAAGGGTGAATTAGAATGAAAAGTAAAAAAGCATTCCTCAAGGCAAGGAAGTAAGGAAAGTTAAATTTTTTGGAAGCGGGGAAAAATAACATATCCAATGTATGTATTTAGTTTAAATCTGTTCTGGCATGAGAGTGACAACAAGCTCCTGGCAGAAAATCACAGCTCCTCCCGGAAAGAGAAGTTGTGTTTTGAATGAATCAATGGACAGCCATTCCGAAAAATGTCTCCAGAGTCTACTGGATCAAGATACTGAACCCAAACTCCTCCCTTCCATGGTCTCATTTAAATAACCAGAAAGGTTTTAAAGGAAAGAAGCCATAATCATAGTTCTACTTATTAACATTAACATATGCTAGGAATTCAGAGGTGACTATGGAGTTGTCACTTCTTTTATGGACCTTACTTTCTATTTGACATAGTTGGGGAACTTGGTGGAGGGTGGTTTTAGTCTGTTGCAATTAGCCAGGAGAGGAGATTAAGAAAGCAGTGAAGGGCGGGTGACATTTTTAGCTGAGGACAGTCCTGTTCAGTTGGTTTGTAATTGCAGGCTCGTTGAGTTGTCACTGGAGGGAATTGATCTTATGGAGTTTGGACTTAACTCAGGCCTCTTCAGAATGGACAAGTGAACCTGGAGAAAGACAGTCAAATCTGTGCAGACATTAAAGTCCACGTGAACGTGCTGTATCCCTGAGCCAAAGATAGGACAAGTAGGCAGCACTTCTTGAGGACAGAGGAGTGGTTTTTAAGGTTCTCCAAGAATGAAGCCCAGGGAACCGGGATGGCCAGTTGTCAAACTGTGACGTTGCTCTTTGGACGGTGTACCCACCGAGGTTATTGGCCGTTTATAGGTTTCCATTTCTCTTTAATGCATGACAGGTGATGAGGACGTGGGCATACACTTTTGACATCTTGTCGAAGTGACTGGGTACCTGCCTAGAAGGGCGGGCACAGCTACGGCTGCGCCATACATCTTGCCGCCCATCCCGTTCCCTGGCTCCGTGATCACGGCAGAGTGGTTCCTTGATGACTTGTCCGTCTCCTCTGTGACATAGTAACCCAACAAAATACCGGAGCGTATTAGCTTGGCTTTGTTCTTTTCCATACTTCCCTTCAAATGATGATGACTGATAATGGACCCAGTTACGTTTGCATATGATTTACACGTAGTGCTGTCAGTACAAACCTTGTAATCCCCACTGTGTGATCTAGAGAAGAAAGTTACATTCTTTCCAAATTGTTTTGATGCACTTATGTGGGAAAATGATGTACGTTTGAATATATATTTCCTCTCTGAATCATCATGGCTACAGATGAATATTTGTAGACATGGAATGAGTTTACTGTATTTGAACTGTATGGTCCCCTAAATTCTCCCCAGCTTTTTAAAGTCATCACTGGAGTGCTACCTCCACAGTGTCCCAAAGCATCCACCACTGCCTGTTCTTCGGACACTGTGAGTTTCCAAGTTGGAGAAGGCTGCTGGCTGTTGAGGCATTCTCTGGCACATCTCTGGCTGGCTGATGTGAGCTTAGCAAACAAGACTTGGCAGACAGTATCTAACCATGGTCACGTCCATTTCTGGAACACTCATGGAGGATTTTACACTTATGCTAGTGGCATACGTTATTTCTTTTAGTTTTCAAAACAATCATAATTAGATTTTATCACCTGTATTAATAAGGAAACTGTCAAAGCGAGTGATGTGCAGACTTTGGACTGGAACACGGGTCTTTCTGATCCCTATCTCTGTTCCCTCCCCAGCCTATCCTTCCAAATGTCCAGGAGACTCTTCCTCAGTCTTGAGTTTCCCGCTGATGTTACCACTGTCTTTGTTTCTGGAGAGGAAAACAAGTCTAAACTTACTTTCCAGTTGGAAATGGAATGGAGAGTTAACGTTGGAAGCCGGGAGAGTCTGTCCTGTGATGAAGCGGTCTCTGAGCCACTTCCATGGGGACGTCACGTCACTGTCTGGGCCCCTTGCACAGCCTGTGCACAGGTGATAAGCCAGATGTGCCGAGCAGTCCTACCGGACAGCGAAGTGCGTTGAAAATGAGTTTGGGTATTTGGTTTCATTACATATGTTCCTGAGGGCCTTGGCCTGGCACTTCAAATGGGACCACTCCCTGTCCCACAGACTCATGCTCTGGGCCCGTGCAGAACTAACGTGGCCTCAGCCTGGGCTCAGGGCCCGTGGTGATGAGGAGCATTTTAGTCCAGGGTCTGCCGGAGGCTCTGACACTACTGGGCCATGGGAATTTGTCCAGGATGATAATAAATCCTCCCCGAGATTCAGATTTCCTTGCCTGTGAGCCGGGGTAGTAATAGTTTCTGAAATGATTGTAATGATTCAGTAACGGTCACAGCGTGTGCTGGCAGGTAGCTGGTGTTTAAGGAGCAGAAGTCGCAGTCACTCTGTCAGCCTCTCACTGTGTGCTATGTGCTATGAGAGGCTGTGTGTTTGGTGAAAGTCCCGCCCAAACCCTAGGGTGTAGATGAACTTTTGTTCCTTTACTTTCCCGTCCTTTTCCTATTTCCCTTCTCTGTGTCCCATGTTTAGGTAGCAGATTCCTCTGTTTCAGGGAATACGGACCTTTCTAGTAAAAGGAGAGGCGGAACGCGGAAAGGTGGGGCCCAGAGTGGGTCTGGAGCATCTGCACAGCGCTGCTTCCCTGCATTTCTGCATCCGGTCCCATCAGTGCATGAAGTCAGCCTTCCTCTTCCTTCCTGTATCGTTGGGTCTCTGTTTTAAGGGAAAATTTTTTACGGGTATTTTTTCCATTACATGTTTCGTTCAAATGCTTGTTGCTTTTCTCCCTGTGCTTCAGCATTCCTAGGAGAGAATTCAACAGTGCAGCATCCTCTCCGAGCTCTATGAGTTGATCGGCTTCCACCGCAAGTCCGCCTTCTTCAAGAGGGTGGCCCCCGTGCAGCGCGTGGCCCCCGGCATTACGGAGCCTGGCGGGAAGGCCTGCTACCGACTCCTTCTGCAGACGCTTCCTGGCTACAGTCTGTCGCTGGATCTGCAGGACTTCAGCAAAGGTGTTCGAACTAAAACATTGCTTCAGTCCCATTAACCATGCCTGGTTTGGGCCCTGCTGTCCTGTCTCATCAGGGTGAATTCTGATTCGTTTAGAATAGGGCTCAGCAGACTTTTTCTGTCAAGGGCTTGGGAGTAAGTATTTCAGTGTCTGCAAACCTCCTGATCTCTGGTGCAGCTGCTCAGCTCTGCTGTTCAGACGCCAGATCATCCGGACATTCCACACACCCACAGAGCTTTATTAACAGCTGTGTCTGGGGCTGGATTCAGTGTATGAACTGCAGTTTGTCCCCACAGCCTCCTCATTATTGACGCCTGCAACAGAGCATGCATTTGCGACACTGGGTGAACCTGCACTGACACGTCATCATCACCCAGAGCCCAGACTTGACACTAGGATTTACACTTGGTGGTGTGCACTCTGTGGGTTTGGACAGATGTGCAATGACATGTATCCACCGTCACAGCATCATACAGAGTAGTCTGTCTTAGTGACCTTAAAATGGTCCGTGCTGCACCTCATTCATTGCTCCTTCCCCTCTAGCCTCTGACAGCCACTGATCTTTTAGTCTCTGTGGTTTTCCCTTTCCCAGAACACCATACAGTTGGAATCAGACAGTTGCGGAACCTTCCCAGATTGGCTTCTTTCACTTAGTAATATGCATTTAAGGTTCCTCCATGTCTTTCCATGCCTTGATAACTCATTACATTTTAGCACCAAATAATAGTCCATTTTCTGGCTGGACCACAGTTAATCCATTCACCTACTGAAGAACAGCTTAGTTGCTTCTGAGTTCTGGTGATTATGAATAAAGCTGCTATTAACATCTGTATGCAGTTTTGTGTGTGGACATAAGTTTCCATTTCGTCGAGTAAACACCAAGGAGCACAGTTGCCGGATCATATGTTAGGAGTACGTTTAGTCTTGTAAAAAATTGCCAGACCGTCTTCCAAAGTATCTGGGCCATTTTACATTCCCAACAACAATGCATGAGAATTCCTGATGCTCCACATCCTCACCAGCATTCGGTGCTGTCAGTGTTCTGCATTTTGGCAGTTCTGACAGGTGTGCAGTGGTACCTCGCTGTTTCAGTCTGCATCCCCTTGATGACAGATGCTGGGGAGCACCTTTCCATAGATTTCTTTGGCATCTAGATTTTTTCTTTGATGAGGTCTGTGTCAGGAATTTTGCTCATTTTTAATCAGGTTGTTCATCCTTCTTGTTGAGTTTAAAGAGATTTTGGTATATTCTGGATATCAGCCCCTTATCAATGTGTCCCTGCCCTTCACCTGCAGCACCGGAGTTGTCCTTTGGGTCTCAGTGGAGTGTCAGCTCTTCAAAGAGGTTCCCTGTCTTCCCTCAGCCTAAATACTGTCCTTGTATTTTTCACTTTCATTGACTCATTTTGTTCTTTTTAAATAGCATTTCCCATAATTTGTAAGTACATTAAAAAAAAAAGGGCAATGATTGAACACCACCTCCCCCACAAGGCTGTCTGCCCTGTGAGAGCAGAGGCCCTGTCCCCACTCACCATTTCCCATGACAGCACATGGCACATGTCCATGTAAAAGTGTGTAACGTGGGGCCAAACCTGATGAGCAGCTATGATGACATGTGTTGGCTACCATTTATTGAGTAGACTTTGTTTCTGATGTAAATTATTAAATCACATGAATAAAACTTGTTTGTTTTGAAAAATAAAACAACAAAGCACACCTCCATTTGATTGGTACTTTCTACTTAGCCTTCTGACACAGGAGGGGATGTTCACAATCATTTTCTGGAGGAGGTTGGGGAGGTAAAGTAAGAGAGTGAGATCAAATAAAGTAAAAATGATAACTATCAGTTGGCTTTATTTTCACTAAGACATAAAAGTTACTTTAAACCCTATCTCAGCTGTTGTTCTGTTGTTTTAAACATTTCTCATAGAATTAAATGGAAGCCCACTAAACCCTGAAAGGGAAATTGTGTGCTCAGGTCCTGAAAATTGTTTATGTCTATTTCTTGAAATGCACATTTTCCCTGCTGGTTACAGAAATTCGAGGCGGGAACACAGCCGTGCGCTGCGTGTCTGCCGGCTTCACGGGCTGCTCACTGTCATTTTCATTTTCTTGTGTTGCAGTTTATGAAGGTTTTCCATGAGGTATATTGCTCAGCCTTTTCCTGAATGAAGGATTGAATTTTCCACAGGAAATCTTATGAAAGAGAGTGACAAGGCACATGGGTTTCCCAAAAAGGAATACTTGATGTAATAAACTCTCACTATGGTGAACTTTTTTAATACAAGCCAGTTGAAAATTTTATCACTTGGTCATAGGCCACAAATCTGTCTTAAGAATAAAAAGATTCAAATTTTATAGAAGAAGCAGTTTGAATCAAGTAGAAATTATGATTTGTACACTAGTTGGTGTTAGAAATTATACTCAGTCTTATCATAATTGCCTGTGGTAGGAACTGGATTATTATTTATTTATTAAAAAAAATCCACTAGGTGCTATTTGCCCCATTCTTGATGCAGCAGTGCTGAGGTTAGTTAAGTTGGGCCATTTAGGATTGTTAGCTAGGTTTTCCGGACATTGATTTCAGCCTCTTTATATTTTTTACAATCTCTTCTTTTGTATCGGCCTTTGGTCTTTTGACAACGTGGAAATACTGCACGGATCTGCCTTTCCCTTTTTTCCTGTCTTTGTGGGAAAAGATTTCTGAAAGACAAACTACTAGGATATTAAGGATTTTGTGTGGGGTAAGTTTGTTCAGTTCTAAGGATTTCAATTAATAGGTATTAATACTTGCTATTCAGCTAATGACAGTAAAATTATAAACTAACTTAAGTATACATGAGTAAGTATAGTACAATAAGCCAATCACCCAGATTAAGGAATTCACAAACTTTTCCATATTTCCTTTATTCAGACCTTTGTTCTTTTATTTGTCCTTTGTTGAAGTATTTGACAGCAAATCCAAGAAGACATGTCATTTTACGCTATGTGCTCAAGTAGGCATGTCTGAAAAATGAGGGCCTTTTTTTGATCAGGTTTTTCCATTTGACCCATGTGCTCATTAAGTACCAGCTTTATCATGCATCTCACTAGGCATTAGGGATCCTTGGGGCAATGAGACAGTCCTGGCTCCCAAGGAAGTAAGGGCTGATGGAAGAAACCAACACAGGAGCTTGGGTGCCTCATTTAAGGTCCCTACTGGATGACACCAATTGGACAAAATTTGTGCACAATACAGTAGGATTCACAGAAGGGACTGGTCAGACTTGTAGGGCAGGCCGTGAGAGAGGCGGTCAGCAGGGCTACAAGAGGAGGACTCATTTGATCAGAATCTGAAATCCTTTCTGCCAACCTTTCTACCAAGCCCCCAAGGCCATCACAAACAACCCTGTGCTGTAACTGTTTTTGATTCCAGTTACCACATCTCCTTCAGGAAGGATTTTAAGGTGGAAAATATTTAAAATCTGTAATTGTTGCCAGAAGGGACATAGAACAAGGAACATGTAAACAACACAAATGTCCATCAGCACATGACTGGATAAAGACGAGGTGATACATATATACAATGGAATACTACTCAGCCATAAAAGATGCCATTTGCAGCAATATGGATGGACCTGAAGACTGTCATTCTAAGTGAAGTGGGGTGGAAAGAGAAAGAAAAATGCCATATGACTTCATTTATGGGGAATCTAAAATTAATAGCAATAATAATAAGACCACAAATGAACTAAATATTGTTTTGATTTTTTGAATATATGCAAGCACATCTGACTGTCCTTTGTGATTGGATTACCATATTCTGTTTATTCTTTTGTAGATGTCCTTATTCCTCTGGTAACTAATTTTAAAAATCTAAAGCTCTAATCTGTTCTTATGAAACAATAATTAGTACATATATGTAAACTAAAAACTGCAGTATGCTCTATACATGTATTTACATGCAATATGTGTATGTGAAGTTGAACTGTAAAAATTCTACCTGATAAAACTTAAAAAGGAAAAAAATAAAATTTTTTTTTAAAAAAACACCCCTCTTTAGATATTAAAACGTTCATTTCTGAGATTCTGTGAAAGACAGCATGGAAGTAGGTTTTTAAGATTTTCTCCTTGTTCCTCGGTGAGCAGCCTGGGCTGCACAGCTTGGCCGCGACAGGCACCCAGGACTTGCCGGCTTGCTCCTCACTTGTTGGGAGGAAGATTAGCTGCTTCAGGAATATTTATGCTCTTAGAAGTTGCTGAAAACCCCACAGAGCTTCTGTTTACATGGAGTGTATCTGTCAATATACCCCATTATAGAAATTAGAACAGAAAATTTAAACCCAAGAAATGACAAGCACACCCTGCCCCAGCACGTGTTCAAAGTAGTGCTGCCACGGTGGCGTGTGTTGGTTCTAGAAAAAATGCACCATACAGTCAAGAATGAGGGTGAATCCACAGATCTCATCTCAGCAATGCTATGAAGAGGTGGGACCCAAAGCCCGTAAAACAGTGCTGAAGTCCCCAGAAGTCCCAGAACACACAGAGCCATGGGATCAAGAATCCAGTACCTCATGGATCATCAGCTGTGGAGACCGCGTCCTGGGTCAGGAGGAGCAGAATTAGGGATAGAAGGCACACAGTCCTATTGACAGCAAAGCTTTAAAGGTTTTGAATTGACTGAAAGTTTGGCAAAGATTTGCATTTAGACTACTACATTTCCTCTCCTGGAGACGTTAGAAGGAAAACACTGATTAATAGAGGATGATTGTAATGGATTAATTATGATACTGATGACATGGGCTGCGAACACTAACCCTGCACTCAGTGTAGACTAAGCCTTTTATGTACACAATTCATTAGTTCTCCACACCCCTGCAACGTGGCATTAAGCACTCATACAACCATGAAACCAGTGACTATAAAACAGTCACAAGCCTTCCTCTCCAGCAAGAGGTAGCAAAACCAGTAAGGGTTTTCAATGACAAAAGCCAAAATCATATATTTTTGGGAAAGAAAGCAAATGAAACACTGAAGAACAATAAACCAAAAGAGCAGATGGAATGGAAAATTTTATTGAAGAAAGCAATGATTGATTCAATTAAAACAGCTAATGTCCCTGGTATAATTGAACCATCAATCCAAATTTTTGGAAAAGTGGGTTGTGAAATTACTGTCTCATTTAATATTGGAATTCCCATTTGGACCAATTTGATATGCACCACTGGTGTGAGGTTAGATATTTAGGTAAATAACAATATTCCTATTTTTTAAGTTAACAGGAAACATAACACAGGACTCCAGATTTAGGGAGAGAATGCAAAAAACTACTATCATACTCCATCCAGTAAGGACAAGTGTCCCTGCGTCACCAAAGCAATGAGAATTTGCAGAAAGAAAACACAGTTCCAATTGTGACAAATACGAGACCGTGAGCCATGAGTTACGAGAACAAGCAACTGTTTAAATGCCATGGGCAAATTTTTTTTATCATCTTGAAAACATCACTGATGTTCTAGGTAAGAAAAATAATTGTTTTACTAGCAAATCCAACTGACACGGGAGTTTTTCCAAGTGAGAAGGTGATTCCAAAAAGTGCAGGAAAATGAGTAAAGATGATCTGCGCAGTGACGGAGATGGTCTTAGACTAACCAGCACCACGATTCCCGGTTTTACACTTGCTCTCTTCTCATCACCTCTGACACAAGAACTCATCAAATGATTGTTTTTTCTTTAGGGAAAAAAAGAAAAATAAAATCTAAATACAAGATGTGGTATGTAAAGCGGTAATGAAGTTTTCTAACCTTATAATGCAGCCAGTGTAATGTAGCACTTATTCGGGCACTAGAATTTTTTAATTTATTTCTTTTATACCCTATTTCTATCCTAAAGGAGACACTTAAATTTTTCTACTTTATTCAATGTATCTTGTGAGGGTTGTGATATACACTGGTATGGCAGTTTTAAGAGATTCAAAATCGCCTCTTTGATTGTGGTCAGGAAAGACAAGGCTCCCTCACAGCTGCGACGGAGAAGGAATCCCCGGAGTCAGCCTCCGGGCAGCTTCCGAACCGCATTTGCTTTCACTTGGCACAGGACACCATCAGCAAGTGTAACTCTGACAAGGAGATTTCCCCAGGGACTTGGGAGGTGCTCTAACATTCTGAAGCCACTTGTTTCCCAGTTAGGTAAGGGTTGGAAAAATAGTTTATTAGAAGTGACTCCCTTTGTATGTGCCTTTTGTCCTGAGTGGTCACTAATTAGCATAGAATATAAAATACCCCATAATATAAGAATTTAGGCAAAACATCTTTCCATCTACCTGTCTATTTGTTTATCATATTTATAGTTACTTTACATTTTTATGACGTTCACTTCTGGGCACCAGAAAAGAAAGGTTAAAAAATATTTATTGTCAATAGGGGGGACTGGGTCTAAGGGTTAAAAACCACTCCTGCTAACAATAAAAACCATATAATAATTTTAATCTCAGTTGCATCAGACCTTCCAGAATTACTCCTTCAATTTCACTGTTAAAACAGTAATGGAATCTCTGTTCTTCCAAGACTTGGGCCTGATCGCCACCCATCCAGACATCTGTCTGTGGGTCCCTACTTGTCCTCGAGGCCCCCGAACACACCTCATGGGGTGAACTTTCTTCAGTGTCCCTACTGTAGGGGAAACCAGGAAGTCCCAGGCACTATCCAGGATTAACACCTACCTGCAAAAATCAAAGTCATGTGACTGAAATGGGACAACCCAGGTGGAGTTATAAGACTGAAAGCTCACCAAAAAACAGGTTTGGGGGCCTAACCCAAGCCCTCCAGCTCCTAAAATGAAGAAGGACAGGGAGTCCCAATTAGCCACGAGACTGGGGGGCTTCATTACTCCATGAATAAATGATTTGTTCCAGTGCCACCTTTAGACAGGGAACCCCAGAACCCAAACTTGGAAGCACCCCGTCCCCTCCCCTCTGAACAAATATTCTCTCAAGACACGTAGTGAGAGATGGGAGCCCCGATGAGCTCTGGAATAAGATGCAATCTGAAAGACTGCTGGTAACAAATGGTGTGGAGCTCGGGCAGCCCCCAGGGCCACCAGCCCTTCTGGTACCCACACTTCCATCCACAACAGTTTCTTCAGGACCCTTATGCACACATAACCATCAAACAAAAATGATTGCTTAGACATATTTTAAGAGAAATAACATGAGAATGCCAAATTCAAGACAAGTCAGAATCAAGACCCCAGAGTGTTTACTGAATGAGATCTCACGTGTGCTCCACAGTGAGCTTTAAACCCTTAGGACACAGTCATGGAACAGTAGGCATTTTCTTTCTTTCCTCCAAGTTGGCTTTACTGCAGAACTCCTTAAACACAGGAAGACTCTGGATCCCACCTCTACTACTTACACAAAGGGCTCATCTCACCATTTGGAGTGGGATCAGCGATGGTGCGGCCTGCTTCAGTGTGCGCACTGCCGTGCCCAGCTCCCCGAGGAGCAGAGCTCCCCCCACGGGCACTGCAGTGCCTGCAAGAATCAGGTGTCTGATGAGTGAGCCTGGGGCGGGCAAGACAGGAAGCAAGCACCGCTTCCTCACACTCTGCAGGTGATCTCTGTGTCATCTTGAATAAATACAGTCAGCATTAAAGATGTTTGGCAAGAGGGTAAAAGTTAAGGCCTCCCCAAATCTCCTCGCATTCCTTTAGTGGGAGTCCTGTTAGAACACATGGTGACAAGAGACTCTGGCTTTACATGTACACGTTGCCCTCAGGGCTGCAGGTGAGGCCACGGTGCTGCCTCCGCCCCACCTCCTGCCCTCGTCCCCCAGACCTCACAGGGGCCGCTGACTCATTTCTCTGACTTTCTCTCCTTGGTATTGCAGCTCTTCCAGCTTTTAAGAGCTCATAAGAACCTCACCAGAAAATCTTTAACAATGAAAGCAAATCAAATGAAATCAACCACAGAAACACACTGCCTTCATCATTACTTTACATTTTAGGAAGAAATTCTTGAAGACGACTCCCTGACCTGAAGGGATGAATTGAGGAGAAAAGAAAAGAAGACAAGCATTTTTGGCCCACAAAAAATGAAAGGTAACCAGATGGTGGCTAGTTTTCATTGCACCTCTCTGCTCGCCCCAATTTCACATGCCCCTCCCAACTCAACTCATCAGAAATCGACTGAAGGAGACGGCTTTGCAAATTTATTGGAAGCCAAAGAAATCGCTCCAGAAACAGTCTCCCAAACCCAGCGAGAACACTGTAAACTGACCAGTGCCAGGATCTGAATACTAAAACACACAGATTCAAACTCCGACACCCTCCCTGGTGGGTGTACTTACCGTGAAGGTGATGCCGTGAAATTTGTCAGCATCCAACATATAAAAATGAATGGGACACCAGTTTTCAACATCACAGTCCCTCTGAAACAACTGGTAGTCAATTAGCGTTTGTCGGCAGCAAAAGTCGATTTTCTCCCCTGCACGTGGAGATCAACACACAGAAGAGACTGATGATCCCCGCTGCGAGTGTAGCTAAGTGTGTCTAAGCAAACTGGCTCCATCAGCCTCCTGATGAGCAGGGGAGTGTGTGAGCCGCGGGGCTCTGCAGACTAATGGCCAGGCATTGAGGGCGCTTCCTTACTTTGGGGAGAAAAACGCGGAAGCAGCACTCGCTGTAAATAAATTCTAATTAAAATTTCAGTTGCGCTTCCTGCAGCGTAACCCACGCCAATAGATGAGGCTCCCTCGGTGCTGTCCAGTCATGTGAGCCAGGCTCATTACTGTACCTGTGTGTTTGGTTTAGCAAGTGAATCATGTCTGTTTTCTGGAAGTTACATGAGGGTGGAAAACCTTCCAAACATGTTCATTTATTTGCTGTGGAATTTGTTTAATACTCTTAAGAACATTTACAATGACAACCTTCTTAAGTAAGCATCTTTGCCCGACAGACATATCCAGGCACATGTGCCAAAACCTAGGACAACCCAGAAGCAAAATCAAATCCGTTTCAGCTGCACAGCACCACAGAATGCGTCCAGTTTGTGAGTCAACGATTTTTTTCTCCACACCCTTTTACACTTCTGCCCAAATTAATAAGCCTCTGCTTCTCTTGTATAGTGAGTATCGTATGACTCATCTTCTCTGCCTGTAAAATGGAAATGGGAGATAGTTCTACCCAATAAAATGTCATAGAACTAACCACCAAAATTATATATATTAAAAAAAAAAGCCAGTGCTTTATGCTGTCCAGGGATATGAATCATTTATTTAATGTGTCAATTGTTACAAGAATAAACTTTTCTAAATGTAAAACCTCCTCAGAAATCTTCAAGTACTTTTCAAGAAAAATATCACAGAGAATTTCTGAAAAGTATTTAAAGGAAAACCATTTTTAACTGAATCATATTCTAGGCACACTGAATAAATTCTCTTTAGAGAACTCCTACTTTTTTTTTTAATAAATGACCTATAAAAATACACCCAGCATTAATCAGTAAATCTTCATTCCTTATTTTAAAATTCTTAAGGTATGCTATTTTTCTTAAATCAAATGAGGAGGTATTCTCAAGCCAATGGACAACGGAATTACCTAAGAGGACATTATAAACCAGCAAGAGCAACTAGCACTTTGCCAAGCATTCTGCCTGAGAGTCACTCGTACCATCTCATTTTGACCTGACCACTTGGACGTGAGCTCCATCAGCCCATTTAACACATGAAGAAACTGAGGCTGTAGGTGGTCATGTTTCCAGTACTTGATGGAGCCAGTATCCAAACCCGGATCTTTGTCTATAGAGCCTGCGCCTTTACCATATCACACTTAACATTTCTCACTCTTCAAATGCACTCAGTCCCCGAGGTAACACACCTTCCTTGCGTTTCTGAGAATTTTAGGAAGTACTGAATTACAAGGACTAAGAAGTCATTTGTGTGGGCTAATTTTTTATTTTCTGATTTTCCTGAATCAGCTCAGGCTGAATTCATACTACTTACGAGGAGAAGTCCTGAGGCAGAGGAGAGAGGGGAAGATAAGCCAGACATAAACAATTTCAAGAGATCCAATTCATCAAGGAAGCAAAGTATTAAATAAACAACTTCAACAACAAGCTTGTCAATAAACCTTGGTGTCTCTGTCTCAGCCTGAAGGAGGGTAAGCCCTCCAACCCATCTGCCTTCCAGCCACTTACCCTGGATGATATTGGTTCCCTCACCTGTGACACGTGTGTTTTCCAGGGAATCTTTGTAGAGATTAAATGATAAAAATATATGCAAAGGGGATACTTATTTGTTAGACAGTAGGCACTAAACAAATAATAAAATTATTTTAATTCATGAAAATGGGAGGTAGGTCTCCCAATTAAACATTCCTGATAGAATCCCAACGAGGACTTTAATTTATCTGCCAGAAATTGTAAAATAACTTTTCTTTTTTAAAGGCTGTATCCATTCTCCCTACTTTTTACCAATCCTGGCTGTTATCCTGAAAATCTATTCCCAGAACTTGGCATCCATCTCCCATATTTAAATCCTTAAAGTTTGAAATTATGATGAAGCTTGGGCACATAAAGATTCACACCATAATTCACAGAATAAACAAAGACCACAGGAACAGGGCCACTTCCAGACCCCATGTGCTCAGGACAGTCTCCAAACTTCATAAAATCAGATGCATGCTGTTTGAACAGAAAGAAAATTGAATGTGATCAAGGAGGCTGACATAGAGCACTGGCCGGCTCACGAGACGACTCCTTCACCCCTCATCTGACTTAAGTCATCTAACAGTTATCAGTTGACCTCTAACTAAAAGTAAAACAGGGGTAGGGTTGGAAAGTAACATTTTTTTCCTACAATATATACATATTGTCAACTAAAAATTGGCACTTGTCATCTACCTCTGATTTGATTAAGTCATGAGCCACTGCAGCTGCTGACCTTGAACACCCTCTGAAAGTAGTTCAGGGTGGAGATCAGGAATGGGGCGCTCTGTGCTCTGGGAAAATGGGCAGAAAATCTTTCAGATAGTTAGACATTTTCAGGAAATTTTATGAGCCCAAATTCTTGCATATCCTCCTATCTAGAAAAGCACTAAAATCATTAACAGAGACACCTGTTCCTCGAATAGCAGCAGCCTCTGACTTAACGTACACTTGACTGCACGCCTGCATTCAATGAAATCTCATATAATGCTGAACTCCCCCTCAAATTCAGAGCAGTTCCTCCGAGCTCTCTGAGATGCTGACACCTGGGCTCTGGTCCTCATTTTGCCCCAGATAAAACTTAACCCACAACTCTCACGTTGTGTGTTTTAACGACAGTACCACAAAAATTAAGCTTACATACTTGAACTCATAGTAAACTTTCAGTATCAAACATTTCTTGACTTAAATTACTTTTTAAAAGTAAATAATTATTCCATTTTTTAAATATAGCATCTTTAAATATAAAGTAACAGATATTTGTGAATCTTAGGAAAATATATTCTGGAAAAATTTTTAGCTAATTAATAAAAAAGCTATTGTGTGGAGTTATAGAAATTCAGAAGTGGAAAAGAATAGTATTGTAACTCAACTTCTTGTTTTAATTGCAGAGATCCCGAGGCCTCAATAGACACATAAATTTGCCTGATTTTATACACTGTCCTTTAACAAAACCTAGAACTAAGATCCTGGTCTTTGAGAAACCAAGACTTGTTCTGCTTGTGCAGGGCTGAATCTGATGAAATTGGGTGGTGAGAAATAACCAGAATGCGGGGGGCTGGGCGAGGCAGTGGAGGAAAGGAGGGTCTCACCTGGTCGTGGGTGAGAAATAGGCTCCCACAGTGCTGGTGTGATGGGCATCCCCCAAGTGCCTGAAAACTACTATTTAGCACACCTGCCACCGAAACGCACACAAGCTGTTTAACTAAAAGGCTGACCAGGAGGCTTTCTCAGTGACACAACAAGCTATTTTCATGTAACTCTACAACTACAGGAAGAGAAAGAATAGAAAGCTGATATTAATTATTAATAATTTACACCAATAGCCAAGGAATTTCCAGGAGAAATATAAAGACTTGTTGGAAGTTTCATTATGTGAACTTACTGCCAATTCAATTGTCTTAAAAGTTGTTCTATAAATTATATTGTCCTTTGCTGTTAAAAATCACATTTGAAAGAAATAATGTTTCTTAACGGTGTTTCTGGAATTTTCTTCTATTTCCTAACACCAAATCTCAGAGCTTTAAAGAAATGGAGGGTTGGAATTTTGTCCACTCTTCTCTAGGCAATTTGTTTTTCCTTCAAAGAACAAGGGGGGAATCACACAGAAAAGCATTTGAGCATCAGGCTGCTTACATTTCCTCTGGAAGTCTTGGAAAATAACGTGGAAATGAACAGCAGGACAGCAACCTGGCGGGAGGGTCACTGGCTAGAAGGTGAGAACAAATTTGTTCTCCAACGTGCTCTGGTAGCCACTAGTTTAAATGAACCGAGCAATTGTTCAAGCATACACGCACCTCTACGTGAAAATCTCAACCGTTACCAACCGCTCAGTGCAGCCCAAAGCAATGGGCGGACTGCAGAGGCCCCCGGCGGCTCATCATGGTGTCTTACACCATGTGCAGGATGATCGGTTCCTCCCCGCGCACTCCCTCCCCTCCCCTCGAGGGAGAAGGCTGGTCCTGAGTTGAGCTTACCTCATAGCAAGCTGTCTCTCAGCCCTCTGTCTAAAGCAAGATAAAAGCAGGAAAGCTACCTGGGACTTTACAGAACCATCCCAAAAGGGAACTGAAGCACCTTTCTTCCCTCCTCTCTGCTGCCTGGAATGTGGACCTGATGGTTGACCCTCAGGCAGCCACTTTGGGCCATCAGGTTGATGGGCTGAAGATAACAGGCATCTTGTTCTCTGACCCAGGGGCCATCATGCAAACCAGCCCTAGGCTACCGATTGCTTAACTTCTTTATGTAAGAGGGAAATACAATTTTAGCATGTTTAAGCAACTGCTGTTATCTGGGGAACTAGGTGTTGTGCATTGCCATGGTAAGACCTAATAATAAAGTTCAATATTCACCAAAAACTCTTTACCAAATAGTTAATAAATGATAAAGAGATCTTGATTTTTGTTTTAAAGCTATGAAATTTAAATCAAGTTACAGCATATGCCAGTAAAACAAGACACTGTGGGGATAAACAAAACAGAGTTTGTAGAACACAGTCCCAAAGCATCCTCCTCTCCAAGGCACAGAAAGACAGCAGTGACTCTACGTGCCAAGGCTGGAGTCACATGGGATCCTTGTTTTCCTTGTCTTGGGTTATGTTTTGTTTCCAGCCTTGGGAAAAATGGATAAGACTGTTGGTCAAATCATTTCAGGAGCAGCTTCCATCATGTAGAACCCCAGTCTCTTCCTTTCCTCTGCCTCCTGGAATGTTCTGACACAATATCAGTCCAGCCTTCTAAATTGAGCAAATGGGGCTCAATCTGCTTTTAGACAGAGTTAAAAATAGACATTAAAAAGCATAACTAGGAAATCTTATCTTCCAGAGGTCATTGCACAGATGAAATAGGAGAATATCTGTGAATCACTCTGTAAACACTAAGTACAATACAAACAATATTAGTACTGATTCTATGTTACATTCATCAATAAAGGAATACAGAACCCTTTCTTACCAGAAGGAAAAGGTGCTTTGTAATTTTCTGTCACTTTAATTCTTCAAAAGTTTCTATAAAATTGATGTCTTTAAAAAAATCAATGCACATTAGGGACTAATTTTAAATCCTTCACATCCCCCGGTTTAACACATATCAAGAATGTTACCATTTCTAGATATTTTATTTAGGAAAGCCTTTGGTATACATGTGGCACAGAGCACGGCAAATTGTCAGTATCACTCAGGATAGGAAAACCATGTTGGATACCCGAACTTGAGGACATGAAGAAGATGCCTGACATATCCCACTGACCTTTCAAGCTATTCTTTTTCAAACACTTGTTTCTTCTTGGTCCAGAACAGACACGCATTTGTTGATGTCAGACCCTTTAAGTGAAAAGGTCAACCCATCATTGCCACTTTAGAGAATGAAATCTTACCCTCCTCATCCATGTGGACATAGCATCCTTACTGATTCCGAACATAAAAAATGACAATTGATGACATCTCAGGATGCTCCAATGCAGAGGTCCTCTGCTGCAGTGAGGAGGAAAGAGTCGTGTGCTTCAAGATGTACTTACTGTATTTAGCTCACTTGGCAAGACACGGCAACTTGTCTAAGCTAAAGCTTAAAAGTGGCGAATAGAGACAACATCCATGGCAAAGGGCATTCGGAGGCTAATTCCTTGGCCTCACTTCATCGCTTCTCAAGAGCCGTCAGCAATACCTTGAGAAAGGCAGCAACGTGGTACCCAAGTCTTCAAAAAGCTGCACCTCCACTAGTTGACAGTAAAGCAAGTGTCATCTGGCTCAACAGATCTCCCTGTGTCTCTACAGTGTATGGCTACATTTTCTTAATTTTCTCGGTTGGGGGACACTCCATTTTTGAAAATCCCCCTCCCTGCAGTAGAAGTTCTTAGTTTCCCAATCAAAATGCAGGCTTGAAGGGGGGATAACAGAGCTGATAAAACATATATCACTATTTATTCTTTGATATATTATTGGCACATGGACTAAAAATCTTTGGGTCAGTTGGACATCAAGATCATATCTAATTTACACAATTGTCAACTGTCATTTTACTACCAGCCCCTGAAACAGTCACGTGGTCACTAGGTTTTCTTTTTCCTTCCCTTGACACTGGATTTGATGATTTCTAACAAGACACAATAGATTTTTGAAAAGAAATCTGGTTCACCTTTTGTTTTTAAACTAATTTTGTGTACCTGACCCTGACTTCACTCTAACATTCACAAAAAGCTATCCAAGGACACCCACTTTTGACATCATCTCTAGATGTCTCGAATAGACTGCTGAGCTGATTCTTCCAGATCATTAAAATATATATGCACATTATGCTGTGGTCCTCTTCAATTTGTGGTGTTTTCAGTAATCATTACCTCTTTGGATGCTTTATTACACATTTAACATTTCTTTATCCAATTTAGTTACATTAGTATATAAGATTTCAAAAGTACTGGTTTCTCAAAATGATGATATTTAAAATCTATGGCCTTTTCTTAATCAAGTAATTCTATAAGGCTGTCAAGGACAGCAGTGGAAGTTGTGTGTGGTGATTGCTGCTTCAGAGTCTCCGGTCCTGCCCCATGATCTTGCAGGTGTTTACGCATCCTTGTGAATGTCAACACATCAGTCTATTAGGAGCTGAAATTAAACTACCTGGATGTTAATTTTTCTTTTAAAAACAATAAACTCAATTTCCCCTACTAATTCTTTATTGTTTCTCATACTGAGGCTCACCACTTTTCCTAATATATATGTTTGGTGGGGAGGGGGCACAGCCCTGAAAGCCTGCAGACAGCACCCACTCTATAAGATTAACCAGAGGTGGCCGTGGATGTTGTGTGACTTCAGCCACTGAGCACGAGCACCTGCTGTCCCTCCAACTGTTCTGCCTCCATTGCTGACAGTCCTGAAGGTCACTGCCTCTTGTAAAATTCTACAACATTACAGTTCATATATTTTTAAAAGGTATCAAATTGTGAAAGTCGTCTATTGATTGTGTAAAATGGGGGGTAATTGCCTTTGCTCATTTCAGGCTAAACTAAGTCCAGAAGGACACACACACACACACAAACACACACACACACACACACACACACACACACACACACACACACACACACACTCAGTTCTGAGTGCCCCCAAAGAAAAGTTTGAAAGTCTTCGGGACAGAGGTGACACGCAAACCTTTGGAATTTTGAGCTCTGTGAAAGTATCACTTATTCAGAAATTAAGCATTATAGTTCTAGACCAACAGAATTAGGGTCCTCCGCAAGTTACTTACCAGAGATTTTTTAAAGAAACTATCTTCCCTAAATTCCAATGATAAATCAAATATCCATGGAAAGAATATAGATCAGTAATATCAAGCAACAATTTCTACACTAATGCTGATTAGCCATCAGCCCAAACCAAAGGACATAGAAATAAGACACCTGGAGATAAAGAGATGGAAGAGAGGTATTAAAAAGCAAGAATATAAAAGAAGTAATGGCCATATGGAAACCTGCTCATTTTTTTGAAATAATTACTTGGTTAAAGGAACTCACTCTTGAGGATTGGTAATGCACCAAGAGGAAATCTAGCAGGGAAAAGAAGCAGAAGCAGGTCTCAGTTTTCTCCGAGGCTGATCCTAAATGAAAAAAAATTTCCTTGGCTTCCACAATACACAACCTGCATTGATGTCTAAGCAGAAGAGTGAGGATGAGAGAAAACCGAATATGTGTGGAAGCCACCCTTCACCAACACTGCTGGAAAACAGAATTGTGGTGTTGGGGCACTGCCCGACCGATATATATAACAGCAGGAATAAGCTCTAACTAGGTATCTGAGCGAAAAATGCTTTTAGCTTTAAATCTACTCAAGTAAACATGCAGAGAAATCATGGTAAGTGCTTGAGATTTAGCCTTGCTGTTTAGGTGAGACAAAGGAATTCTTCTACACTTGTTCCATTTTGGAAACATATGTGAGTGGAAGCCAACTTTCACCTAGGTTTTTGAGAACCCAGTTTCTGGTCTCGGGGAATTACGGTACTTACTTATATAAGGTGAGGCACAAGCTCCAGTTGGCTTTTCCATTCCAAAGAGCTTTTACTTGAAACCAGCTTTCAGAATCATGCTGAGAAATCAGAGTTAGTGTTTCTATATGTCACTCCACCTTTTATGCTGTATGAAAGAACTCCACAACACATGCTCAATTTTTAGATAATGTATGAGTTTGGAAGCTGTCCTTCAACTAGCTAATTGGGAACCCACAGTTTCTGGGGTAGGGAAACTACGCTACATACATATCTATGGGGATGCATTAGTACCAAAACGGTTTTTCACTGCAAACCATGTTTACTTGCAACCGGCTCTGAAAAAAACACTGAGAAATCAGAGTAAGTGTTTCTGTATGTCACTTAACCGTCAATGCTGGACGAAAGAACGCCTCTCCACATGATAACTTCTGACATTTGAATGTGTGTTGGAGGTGTCCTTCACCTTACTTGTTGGAAGCCCAGAGTTTCTGGTCTAGGGGAACTAAGCTACTTACAAATGTAACCGGAGGCAGTCGTTCCAATGCGGTTTTCCTAAGCAAACCACTTTTACTTTGAAACCAGCGTTAGTAAACACGCTGAGAAATCAGAGAATGTGTTTCTACATGTCACTCTGCCTTTTATGATGGATGAAAGAACGCCACTCCAAATGTTCTATTTTCAAATCTGTATATGTATGGAAGCCTTCTTTCACCTATTTGTTGGGAACCATAGTTTCAGGACTAGGGGAACTACGCTGCTTTCTTATATTTGGGGACGTCCTAGCACCAACCCTCATTTCCACTGCAAACCGCTTTACTTGAAACCGGCTTTGAGAAACATGCTGAGAAATCAGAGATAGTGTTTCAGTATGTCACTTAACCTTCAATGCAGGATGAAAGAACGCCTCTCCACATGCTCACTTATGACAGCTGGATGAGTGTTGGAGACGTCCTTCACTTAAAATGTTGGAAAACAAGATTTTCTGGTCTAGGGGTACTACGCTGCTTACATATCTAAGGGGAGGCACTCTCTCCAATGCAGTTTTCCACACAAACAGCTTTTACTTTTAAATCGGCGTTAGTAAACATGCTGAGAAATCAGAGAATGTGTTTCTACATGTCACTCTGCCTTTTATGCTGGATGAAAGAACATCACTCCACATGCTCTATTTTCAGATCTGTATAAGTGTGGAGGCCGTCCTTCACCAAGCTTGTTGGGAACCCAGAATTTCTGGACTAGGGAAACTACGCTGCTTTCATATATATGGCAATGTACTAACACCAACTCGGTTTTCCTATGCAAACCGCTTTTACTTGAAACCGGCTTTGCGAAACATTCTGAGAAATCAGAGTAAATGTTTCTGTATGTCACTTTACCTTCAATGCTGGATGAAAGAACGCATCTCCACATGCTCACGTCTGACAGCTGAATGTGTGTTGGAACTGTCCTTCACCTAACTTGCAGTAAACCCATTGTTTCTGGTCTAGGGGAACTACGCTACTAACATGTCTAAGGGGAGGCACTCGCTTCAACGTGGATTTCCACAGCTAACTACTTTTACTTTGAAATCGGCGTTAGTAAACATGCTGAGAAATCAGAGAATGTGTTTCTATATGTCACTCTGCCTTTTATGCTGGGTGAAATAAGGCCTCTACACATGCTCTATTTTCAAACCTGTATATGTATGGAAGCCGTCCTTCACCTAGCTCGTTGGGAACCAACAGTTTCTGGACTAGGGAAACAACGCTGCTTTCATATATATGCGAAGGAACTAGCACCAACTCTCATTTCCACTGCAAGACGTTTTTACTTGAAACGGATTTCAGAAACATGCTAAGAAATCAGAGTGAGTGTTTCAGTATGTCACTTAACCTTCAATGGTGGAAGAAGGAACGCCTCCCAACATGCTCACTTCTGACATCGAAATGTGAGTTGGAGCCATTCAGATAACTTCTTCGAAAACAAGGGTTTCTGGTCTAGGGGAACTACGCTGCTTACATATCTAAGCAGAGGCTCTCGCTCCAAAGTGGTTTTCCACAGCAAACCACTCTTCCTTAGAAACTGGCATTAGGAAACATGCTGAGAATTCAGAGTAAGTATTTCTGTATGTCACTTAACCTTCAATGCTGGATGAAAGAATGCCTTTCCACAAGATCACTTCTGACACTTGAATTTGTGTTGGAGACGTCCTTCTCCTAACCTGTTGGAAAACCAGAGCTTCTGGAAAACGGGAACTACCCAATTTACATATCAAAGCGGAGGAACTCGATTCAAAGCAGTTTACCAAAGCAAAGTGATTTTTCTTTCAAACCACCGTTTCACAGTAAACATAAAAGGCAGAGTGAGATGTACAAACACGTTCTCTGATTTCTCAGTATATTTCTTAAACCCGGTTTCAAGTAAAAGCGGTTTGCAGTGAAAAACTTAGTTCGTGCTAGTACGTCCCCATATATATGAAAGCAGCGAAGTTTACCTTGGACTGAAAATCTGGGTTTCCAACAAGCTAGGTGAAAGGTGGCTTCCACACTCCTATATTCCTGAAAATTGAGCATGTGGAGAGGCGTTCCTTCATCCAGCATAAAAGGCAGAGGGACTTCTAGACACACATACTCTGATTTCTGACCGTGTTTCTTATGCCGGTTTCAATGTAAAAGCGGTTTGATCTGGAAAACGAAGTTGGAGCGAAAGCCCCCCCTTACAAATGTAAATAGCGTAGTTCCCCTGTACCAGAAACTATGGATTTCCAACAAGTTAGCTGAAGGACGGCTCCAACACAAACTCAGATATCAGAATTGAGCTTGTGGAGAGACGTTCTTTCATCCAGCATTGAAGGTTAAGTGACATACAGAAATAATTACTCTGATTTCTCAGCATGTTTCTCAAAGCCGATTTCAAGTAAAGGCGATTTGCAGTTTAAAATTGAGTTAGTACTATTACGTCCCGATATATATGGAAGCAGCTTAGTTTGCCTTGGACTGAAACTCTGGGTTTCCAACAAGCTAGGTGAATTAAAGCTTCCAAACTCATAGATTTATGAAAATTGAGCATGTTGAGAGGAGTTCCTTCATGCAGAATAAAATGCAGAGGTATTACAGACACACATTCTCTAAAATTTCAGCATGTTTCCTAACGCCGTTTTCAATGTAAAAGCGATTTAGTGTGGAAAACCACGTTGGAGTGAGCGCCTGCCCTTAGATATGTAAGTAGCTTAGTTCCCCTACAACAGAACCTCTGGTATTCAAACAAGTTAAGTGAAGGTCGTCTCCAAAACAAATTCAGATGTCAGAAGTAAGCCTGTGGAGAGGAGTTTTTTCATCCAGCATTGAAGGTTAAGTGATATACAGAAACAGATTCTATGAGTTGTCAGCATGTTTCTCAAAGCCGGTTTCAAATAAAAGAAGTTTACAGTATAAAACCGAGTCCATGCTAGAAAGTTCCTATATATATGAAAGAAAAGTAATTTCCATTGGACTGAAACTCTGGGTTATCAACAAGGTAGATGAAGGATGGCTTCAACACTCATTCAGTTTTGAATATTGAGAATGTGGAGAGATATTCATTTGTCTAGCGTAAAGGGAATGGTGTGCAGGAGAAACACCTACACTGGATTCTGACTATGCTTCCTAGTGCTGGTTTGAAGTTCATGCAGTTTTCATTGTAAATACGAGTTGTAACTAGTATCTCCACATTTATACAAATGTAGTGAATTAAACCACTCATAAGAAACTGTGTGTTCCCAAGAAATTTAATTGAAGACTTTCACACACATTTAACACTCAGAATTGTGCAAGTGGAGAGAAGTTCGTTAATATATAAAAAGGAAAAGGGTTGAAATAGAATCACATACCCTGGACTCACAGTATGATTCAGAGTGACACTTTGAAGTTCACGCAGTTTTCACTGTAAAATCGACTTGGAGCTAGTACTTTCCCATATATATGCATGTAGTGTATTTACCCACTGAAAAGAAACGGTTTTTCCAACAATTAAGCTTTCTGATGCCATGCACAAATATTTATCTGTCAGAATTGAGAATGAGAAGAGAAGTTCTATTATCCAGTATAAATGGAATGGACTGTAGTAGAAAAAATTACTCTGGTTTATCAGTATCTTATCCTAGATCCGGGCAAATATCATGAAGTTTTTCTGTAAAGCTGAGTTGGAGCTAGTAATCAGCATATATATGTATGTAGGGCAGATTACAACAGAAAAAAAATGTGTTCTAAACAATTTAGAACATTGAAGACTTACCAAAAACTTAACACTAAATATTCAACATATAGAGAGACATTTGTTCAACTAACAAAAGGGAGTGGGTTCAGGAGAAAGACTTATAATAGATTCTTACTCGGTTTCCTAGTGCTGGTTTGAAGTTCTTGCAGTTTTCACTGTAAAACCGAGTTGGAGCTAGTACATTCCCACATATATGTATGGAATGGAGTTTGCAACTGAAAAGAAACTTTGTGTTCCCAACAAGCTAATTGAAGGACGGCTTTCACACACACTTATCTCTCAGAACTGAGCGTGTACAGAGACGTTCGTTCAACTAGCACAAAGGGAACGGGTTGCAGGAGACACTTTTTCTCTGCTTTCTCAGTCTGTTTCTTAGTGCCGGTTTGAAGTTCCTGCAGTTTTCACTGTCAAACCGAGTTGGAGCTTGTACCTCCCCATATATATGTATGGAATGGAGTTTGCAACTGAAAAGAAACTTTGTGTTCCCAACAAGCTAGGTGAAGAACGGCTTTCACACACACTTATCTCTCAGAACTGAGTAAGTGGAGAGACGTTCGTTCATCTAGCACCAAGGGAACGGGTTGCAGGAGACACTTTTTCTCTGCATTCTCAGTCTGTTTCCTAGTGCCGGTTTGAAGTTTCTGCAGTTTTCACTGTAAAACCGAGTTGGAGCTTGTACCTCCCCATATATATGTATGGAATGGAGATTGCAACTGAAAAGAAACTTTGTGTTCCCAACAAGATAGGTGAAGGACGGCTTTCACACACAATTATCTCTCAGAACTGAGAAAGTGGAGAGACATTCGTTCATCTAGCACCAAGGGAACGGGTTGCAGGAGACACATTTTCTCTGCTTTCTCAGTCTGTTTCCTAGTGCCGGTTTGAAGTTCCTGCAGTTTTCACTGTAAAACAGATTTGGAGCTAGTACCTCCCCATATATATGCATGGAGTGGAGTTTGCTACTGAAAAGAAACTTTGTGTTCCCAACAAGGTAATTGAAGGACGGCTTTCAAACACAATTTTCTCTCAGAACTGAGCAAGTGGAGAGACGTTCGTTCATCTAGCACCAAGGGAACGGGTGGCAGGAGACACTTTTCCTCTGCTTTCTCAGTCTGTTTCCTAGTGCCGGTTTGAAGTTCCTGCAGTTTTCACTGTAAAACAGAGTTGGAAGTAGTACTTTCCGATATATATGTATGGAGTGGAAATTGCAACTGAAAAGAATCTTTGTGTTCCCAACAAGCTAGTTGAAGGACGGCTTTCACACACACTTATCTCTCAGAAATGAGCATGTACAGAGACGTTCGTTCATCTAGCACCAAGGGAACGGTTTGCAGGAGAAACTTTTTCTCTGCTTTCTAAGTCTGTTTCCTAGTGCCGGTTTCAAGTTCCTGCAGTTTTCACTGTTAAAACGAGTTTGAGCTTGTACCTCCCCTTATATATGTATGGAATGGAGTTTGGAACTGAAAAGAAACTTTGTGTTCCAAACAAGCTAGGTGAAGAACGGCTTTCACACACACGTATCTCTCAGACCTGAGCAAGTGGAGAGACGTTCATTCATCTAGCACCAAGGGAACGGGTTGCAGGAGACAATTTTTCTCTGCTTTCTCAGTCTGTATCCTAGTGCCGGTTTGAAGTTCCTGCAGTTTTCACTGTAAAACCGAGTTGGAGCTAGTACCTACCCATATATATGTATGGAGGGGAGTTTGCAACTGAAAAGAAACTTTGTGTTCCAACAAGCTAGGTGAAGGACGGCTTTCACACACACGTATCTCTCAGAACTGAGCAGGTACAGAGACGTTCGTTCATCTAGCACCAAGGGAACGGGTTGCAGGAGACACATTTTCTCTGCTTTCTCAGTCTGTTTCCTAGTGCCGGTTTGAAGTTCCTGCAGTTTTCACTGTAAAACCGAGTTGGAGCTTGTACCTCCCCATATATATGTATGGAATGGAGTTTGCAACTGAAAAGAAACGTTGTGGTCCCAACAAGCTAGATGAAGGACGGCTTTCACACACACTTATCTCTCAGAACTGAGCGTGTACAGAGACGTTCGTTCATCTAGCACCAAGGGAACGGGTTGCAGGAGACACTTTTTCTCTGCTTTCTCAGTCTGTTTCCTAGTGCCGGTTTGAAGTTCCTGCAGTTTTCACTGTAAAACAGATTTGGAGCTAGTACCTCCCCATATATATGCATGGAGTGGAGTTTGCTACTGAAAAGAAACTTTGTGTTCCCAACAAGGTAATTGAAGGACGGCTTTCAAACACAATTTTCTCTCAGAACTGAGCAAGTGGAGAGACGTTCGTTCATCTAGCACTAAGGGAACGGGTTGCAGGAGACACTTTTTCTCTGCTTTCTCAGTCTGTTTCCTAGTGCCATTTTGAAGTTCCTGCTGTTTTCACTGTAAAACAGTGTTGGAGCTAGTACCTACCCATATATATGTATGGAGTGGAGTTTGAAACTGAAAAGAAACTTTGTGTTCCCAACAAGCTAGGTGAAGGACGGCTTTCACACACAAGTATCTCTCAGAACTGAGCAGGTACAGAGACGTTCGTTCATCTAGCACCAAGGGAACGGGTTGCAGGAGACACATTTTCTCTGCTTTCTCAGTCTGTTTCCTAGTGCCGGTTTGAAGTTCCTGCAGTTTTCACTGTAAAACCGAGTTGGAGCTTGTAACTCCCCATATATATATATGGAATGGAGTTTGCAACTGAAAAGAAACTTTATGTTCCCAACTAGCTAGGTGAAGGACGGCTTTCACACACACTTATCTCTCAGAACTGAGCATGTACAGAGACGTTCGTTCATCTAGCACCAAGGGAACGGGTTGCAGGAGAACTTTTACTCTGGTTTCCCAGTCTGTTTCCTAGTGCCTGTTTGAAGTTACTGCAGTTTTCACTGTGAAACCGAGTTGGAGCTAGTACCTCCCCATATATATGTATGGAATGGAGTTTGCAACTGAAAAGAAACTTTGTGTTCCCAACAAGCTAGGTGAAGGACGGCTTTCACACACACTTATCTCTCAGAACTGAGAAAGTGGAGAGACGTTCGTTCATCTAGCACTAAGGGAACGGTTTGCAGGAGACACTTTTTCTCTGCTTCTTAAGTCTGTTTCCTAGTGCCGGTTTGAAGTTCCTGCAGTTTTCACTGTAAATCCGAGTTGGAGCTAGTACCTCCCCATATATATGCATGGAGTGGAGTTTGCTACTGAAAAGAAACTTTGTGTTCCCAACAAGGTAATTGAAGGACGGCTTCCAAACACAATTATCTCTCAGAACTGAGCAATTGGAGAGACGTTCGTTCATCTAGCACCAAGGGAACGGGTGGCAGGAGACACTTTTTCTCTGCTTTCTCAGTCTGTTTCCTAGTGGGGGTTTGAAATTCCTGCAGTTTTCACTGTAAAACAGATTTGGAGCAAGTACCTCCCCATATATATGCATGGAGTGGATTAGGCAACTGAAAAGAAACTTTGTGTTCCCAACAATCTATGTGAAGGACGGCTTTCACACACACTTATCTCTCAGAACTGAGCATGTACAGAGATGTTCGTTCATCTAGCACCAAGGGAACGGGTTGCAGGAGAAACTATTACTCTGGTTTCCCAGTCTGTTTCCTAGTGCCGGTTTGAAGTTCCTGCAGTTTTCACTGTAAAACCGAGTTGGAGCTTGTACCTCCCCATATATATGTATGGAATGGAGTTTGCAACTGAAAAGAAACGTTGTGGTCCCAACAAGCTAGATGAAGGACGGCTTTCACACACACTTATCTCTCAGAACTGAGCGTGTACAGAGACGTTCGTTCATCTAGCACCAAGGGAACGGGTTGCAGGAGACACTTTTTCTCTGCTTTCTCAGTCTGTTTCCTAGTGCCGGTTTGAAGTTCCTGCAGTTTTCACTGTAAAACAGATTTGGAGCTAGTTCCTCCCCATATATATGCATGGAGTGGAGTTTGCTATTGAAAAGAAACTTTGTGTTCCCAACAAGGTAATTGAAGGACGGCTTTCAAACACAATTTTCTCTCAGAACTGAGCAAGTGGAGAGACGTTCGTTCATCTAGCACCAAGGGAACGGGTGGCAGGAGACACTTTTTCTCTGCTTTCTCAGTCTGTTTCCTAGTGCCATTTTGAAGTTCCTGCTGTTTTCACTGTAAAACAGAGTTGGAACTAATACTTTCCGATATATATGTATGGAGTGGAATTTGCAACTGAAAAGAATCTTTGTGTCCCCAACAAGCTAGGTAAAGGGCGGCTTTCACACACAATTATCTCCCAGAACTGAGCAGGTACAGAGACGTTCGTTCATCTAGCACCAAGGGAACGGTTTGCAGGAGAAACTTTTTCTCTGATTCTCAGTCTGTTTCCTATTGACGGTTTGAATTTCCTGCAGTTTTCACTGTAAAACCGTGTTGGAACTAGTACCTCCCCATATATATGTATGGAGTGGAGTTTGCAAGTGAAAAAAACTTTGTGTTCCCAACAAGCTAGTTGAAGGACGGCTTTCACACACACTTATCTCTCAGAACTGAGCAAGTTGAGAGACGTTCGTTCATCTAGCACCAATGGACTGGGTTGCAGGAGACACTTTTTCTCTGCTTTCCCAGTCTGTTTCCTAGTGCCGGTTTGAAGTTCCTGCAGTTTTCACTGTAAAACAGAGTTGGAGCTTGTACCTCCCCATATATATGTATGGAATGGAGTTTGCAACTGAAAACAAACTTTGTGTTCCCAACAAGCTAGGAGAAGGACGGCTTTCACAGACACGTATCTCTCAGAACTGAGCAAGTGGAGAGACGTTAGTTCATCTAGCACCAAGGGAACGGGTTGCAGGAGACACTTTTTCTCTGCTTTCTCAGTCTGTATCCTAGTGCCGGTTTGAAGTTCCTGCAGTTTTCACTGTAAAACAGATTTGGAGCTAGTACCTCCCCATATATATGCATGGATTGGAGTTTGCTACTGAAAAGAAACTTTGTGTTCCCAACAAGGTAATTTGAGGACGGCTTTCACAAACACTTATCTCTCAGAACTGAGCATGTACAGAGACGTTCGTTCATCTAGCACAAAGGGAACGGTTTGCAGGAGACACTTTTTCTCTGCTTTCTCAGTCTGTTTCCTAGTGCCGGTTTGAAGTTCCTGCAGTTTTCACTGTAAAACCGAGTTTGAGCTAGTACCTCCCCATATATATGTATGGAGGGGAGTGGCTACTGAATAGAATCTATGTGTTCCCAACTAGCTAGTTGAAGGACGGCTTTCACACACACTTATCTCTCAGAACTGAGCAGGTACAGAGACGTTCGTTCATCTAGCGCCAAGGGAACGGGTTGCAGGAGAAACTTTTACTCTTGTTTCCCAGTATGTTTCCTAGTGCCTGTTTGAAGTTCCTGCAGTTTTCACTGTAAAAACTAGTTGGAGCTAGTACCACCCCATATATATGTATGGAGTGGAGTTTGCAACTGAAAAGAAACTTTGTGTTCCTAACAAGCTAGGTGAAGGACGGCTTTCACACACAGTTATCTCACAGAGCTGAGCGTGTACAGAGACGTTCGTTCAACTAGCACCAAGGGAACGGGTTGCAGAAGACACATTTTCTCTGCTTTCTCAGTATGTTTCCTAGTGCCGGTTTGAAGTTCCTGCAGTTTTCACTGGAAAACCGAGTTGGAGCTAGTACCTCCCCATATATATATATGGAATGGAGTTTGCAACTGAAAAGAAACTTTGTGTTCCCAACAAGCTAGGTTAAGGAAGGCTTTCACACACACTTATCTCTCAGAACTGAGCAAGTGGAGAGACGTTCGTTCATCTAGCACCAAGGGAACGGGTGGCAGGAGACATTTTCCTCTGCTTTCTCAGTCTGTTTCCTAGTGCCGGTTTGAAGTTCCTGCAGTTTTCACTGTAAAACAGAGTTGGAACTAGTACTTTCCGATATATATGTATGGAGTGGAAATTGCAACTGAAAAGAATCTTTGTGTTCCCAACAAGCTAGTTGAAGGACGGCTTTCACACACACTTATCTCTCAGAAATGAGCATGTACAGAGACGTTCGTTCATCTAGCACCAAGGGAACGGTTTGCAGGAGAAACTTTTTCTCTGCTTTCTAAGTCTGTTTCCTAGTGCCGGTTTCAAGTTCCTGCAGTTATCACTGTTAAAACGAGTTGGAGCTTGTACCTCCCCTTATATATGTATGGAATGGAGTTTGGAACTGAAAAGAAACTTTGTGTTCCCAACAAGGTAATTGAAGGACGGCTTTCAAACACAATTTTCTCTCAGAACTGAGCAAGTGGAGAGACGTTCGTTCATCTAGCACCAAGGGAACGGGTGGCAGGAGACACTTTTTCTCTGCTTTCTCACTCTGTTTCCTAGTGGCGGTTTGAAATTCCTGCAGTTTTCACTGTAAAACAGATTTGGAGCAAGTACCTCCCCATATATATGCATGGAGTGGATTAGGCAACTGAAAAGGAACTTTGTGTTCCCAACAAGTTAGGTGAAGGACGGCTTTCACACACACTTATCTCTCAGAACTGAGCATGTACAGAGATGTTCGTTCATCTAGCACCAAGGGAACGGGTTGCAGGAGAAACTTTTACTCTGGTTTCCCAGTCTGTTTCCTAGTGCCTGTTTGAAGTTCCTGCAGTTTTCACTGTAAAACCGAGTTGGAGCTTGTACCTCCCCATATATATGTATGGAATGGAGTTTGCAACTGAAAAGAAACTATGTGTTCCCTACAAGCTAGGTGAAGGACGGCTTATATACACAATTATCTCTCATAACTGAGCAAGTGGAGAGACGTTCGTTCATCTAGCACTAAGGGAACGGGTTGCAGGAGACACTTTTTCTCTGCTTTCTCAGTCTCTTTCCTAGTGCCATTTTGAAGTTCCTGCTGTTTTCACTGTAAAACAGAGTTGGAACTAATACTTTCCGATATATATGTATGGAGTGGAATTTGCAACTGAAAAGAATCTTTGTGTTCCCAACAAGCTAGGTAAAGGGCGGCTTTCACACACAATTATCTCTCAGAACTGAGCAGGTACAGAGACGTTCGTTCATGTAGCACCAAGGGAACGGTTTGTAGGAGAAACTTTTTCTCTGTTTCTCAGTCTGTTTCCTAGTGACGGTTTGAATTTCCTGCAGTTTTCACTGTAAAACCGTGTTGGAACTAGTACCTCCCCATATATAATTATGGAGTGGAGTTTGCAAGTGAAAAAAACTTTGTGTTCCCAACAAGCTAGTTGAAGGACGGCTTTCACACACACTTATCTCTCAGAACTGAGCAAGTTGAGAGACGTTCGTTCATCTAGCACCAAGGGAACGGTTTGCAGGAGAAACTTTTTCTCTGCTTTCTAAGTCTGTTTCCTAGTGCCGGTTTCAAGTTCCTGCAGTTTTCACTGTTAAACCGAGTTGGCGCTTGTACCTCCCCTTATATATGTATGGAATGGAGTTTGGAACTGAAAAGAAACTTTATGTTCCCAACTAGCTAGGTGAAGGACGGCTTTCACACACACTTATCTCTCAGAACTGAGCATGTACAGAGACGTTCGTTCATCTAGCACCAAGGGAACGGGTTGCAGGAGAACTTTTACTCTGGTTTCCCAGTCTGTTTCCTAGTGCCTGTTTGAAGTTACTGCAGTTTTCACTCTGAAACCGAGTTGGAGCTAGTACCTCCCCATATATATGTATGGAATGGAGTTTGCAACTGAAAAGAAACTTTGTGTTCCCAACAAGCTAGGTGAAGAACGGCATTCACACACACTTATCTCTCAGAACTGAGAAAGTGGAGAGACGTTCGTTCATCTAGCACTAAGGGAACGGTTTGCAGGAGACACTTTTTCTCTGCTTTCTCAGTCTGTTTCCTAGTGCCGGTTTGAAGTTCCTGCAGTTTTCACTGTAAATCCGAGTTGGAGCTAGTACCTCCCCATATATATGTATGGAGGGGAGTTTGCTACTGAATAGAATCTATGTGCTTCCAACAAGCTAGGTGAATGACGGCTTTCATACAGAATTATTTCTCAGAACTGAGCAAGTGGAGAGACGTTCGTTCATCTAGCACCAAGGGAACGGGTTGCAGGAGACAATTTTTCTCTGCTTTCTCAGTCTGTATCCTAGTGCCGGATTGAAGTTCCTGCAGTTTTCACTGTAAAACCGAGTTGGAGCTAGTACCTACCCATATATATGTATGGAGTGGAGTTTGCAACTGAAAAGAAACTTTGTGTTCCCAACAAGCTAGGTGAAGGACGGCTTTCACACACACGTATCTCTCAGAACTGAGCAGGTACAGAGACGTTCGTTCATGTAGCACCAAGGGAACGGTTTGTAGGAGAAACTTTTTCTCTGTTTCTCAGTCTGTTTCCTAGTGACGGTTTGAATTTCCTGCAGTTTTCACTGTAAAACCGTGTTGGAACTAGTACCTCCCCATATATATGTATGGAGTGGAGTTTGCAAGTGAAAAAAACTTTGTGTTCCCAACAAGCTAGTTGAAGGACGGCTTTCACACACACTTATCTCTCAGAACTGAGCAAGTTGAGAGACGTTCGTTCATCTAGCACCAAGGGAACGGTTTGCAGGAGAAACTTTTTCTCTGCTTTCTAAGTCTGTTTCCTAGTGCCGGTTTCAAGTTCCTGCAGTTTTCACTGTTAAACCGAGTTGGAGCTTGTACCTCCCCTTATATATGTATGGAATGGAGTTTGGAACTGAAAAGAAACTTTATGTTCCCAACTAGCTAGGTGAAGGACGGCTTTCACACACACTTATCTCTCAGAACTGAGCAGGAACAGAGACGTTCTTTCATCTAGCACTAAGGGAACGGGTTGCAGGAGAACTTTTACTCTGGTTTCCCAGTCTGTTTCCTAGTGCCTGTTTGAAGTTACTGCAGTTTTCACTGTGAAACCGAGTTGGAGCTAGTACCTCCCCATATATATGTATGGAATGGAGTTTGCAACTGAAAAGAAACTTTGTTTTCCCAACAAGCTAGGTGAAGAAAGGCTTTCACACACACTTATCTCTCAGAACTGAGCAAGTGGAGAGACGTTCGTTCATCTAGCACCAAGGGAACTGGTGGCAGGAGACACTTTTCCTCTGCTTTCTCAGTCTGTTTCCTAGTGTCGGTTTGAAGTTCCTGCAGTTTTCACTGTAAAACAGAGTTGGAACTAGTACTTTCCGATATATATGTATGGAGTGGAAAATGCAACTGAAAAGAATCTTTGTGTTCCCAACAAGCTAGTTGAAGGACGGCTTTCACACACACTTATCTCTCAGAAATGAGCATGTACAGAGACGTTCGTTCATCTAGCACCAAGGGAACGGTTTGCAGGAGAAACTTTTCCTCTGCTTTCTAAGTCTGTTTCCTAGTGCCGGTTTCAAGTTCCTGCAGTTTTCACTGTAAAACCGAGTTGGAGCTAGTACCTACCCATATATATGTATGGTGTGGAGTTTGAAACTGAAAAGAAACTTTGTGTTCCCAACAAGCTAGGTGAAGGACGGCTTTCACACACACGTATCTCTCAGAACTGAGCAGGTACAGAGACGTTCGATCATCTAGCACCAAGGGAACGGGTTGCAGGAGACACTTTTTCTCTGCTTTCTCAGTCTGTTTCCTAGTGCCGGTTTGAAGCTCCTGCAGTTTTCACTGTAAAACCGAGTTCGAGCTTGTACCTCCCCATATATATGTATGGAATGGAGTTTGCAACTGAAAAGAAACTTTATGTTCCCAACTAGCTAGGTTAAGGACGGCTTTCACACACACTTATCTCTCAGAACTGAGCATGTACAGAGACGTTCGTTCATCTAGCACCAAGGGAACGGGTTGTAGGGGAACTTTTACTCTGCTTTCCCAGTCTGTTTCCTAGTGCCTGTTTGAAGTTACTGCAGTTTTCACTGTGAAACCGAGTTGGAGCTAGTACCTCCCCATATATATGTATGGAATGGAGTTTGCAACTGAAAAGAAACTTTGTGTTCCCAACAAGCTAGGTGAAGAACGGCATTCACACACACTTATCTCTCAGAACTGAGAAAGTGGAGAGACGTTCGTTCATCTAGCACTAAGGGAACGGTTTGCAGGAGACACTTTTTCTCTGCTTTCTCAGTCTGTTTCCTAGTGCCGGTTTGAAGTTCCTGCAGTTTTCACTGTAAATCCGAGTTGGAGCTAGTACCTCCCCATATATATGTATGGAGGGGAGTTTGCTACTGAATAGAATCTATGTGCTTCCAACAAGCTAGGTGAATGACGGCTTTCATACAGAATTATCTCTCAGAACTGAGCAAGTGGAGAGACGTTCGTTCATCTAGCACCAAGGGAACGGGTTGCAGGAGACAATTTTTCTCTGCTTTCTCAGTCTGTATCCTAGTGCCGGATTGAAGTTCCTGCAGTTTTCACTGTAAAACCGAGTTGGAGCTAGTACCTACCCATATATATGTATGGAGTGGAGTTTGCAACTGAAAAGAAACTTTGTGTTCCCAACAAGCTAGGTGAAGGACGGCTTTCACACACACGTATCTCTCAGAACTGAGCAGGTACAGAGACGTTCGTTCATCTAGCACCAAGGGAACGGGTTGCAGGAGACACTTTTTCTCTGCTTTCTCAGTCTATTTCCTAGTGCCGGTTTGAAGTTCCTGCAGTTTTCACTGTAAAACCGAGTTGGAGCTTGTACCTCCCCATATATATGTATGGAATGGAGTTTGCAACTGAAAAGAAACTTTATGTTCCCAACTAGCTAGGTGAAGGACGGCTTTCACACACACTTATCTCTCAGAACTGAGCATGTACAGAGACGTTCGTTCATCTAGCACCAAGGGAACGGGTTGCAGGAGAACTTTTACTCTGGTTTCCCAGTCTGTTTCCTAGTGCCTGTTTGAAGTTACTGCAGTTTTCACTGTGAAACCGAGTTGGAGCTAGTACCTCCCCATATATATGTATGGAATGGAGTTTGCAACTGAAAAGAAACTTTGTGTTCCCAACAAGCTGGGTGAAGAACGGCTTTCACACACACTTATCCCTCAGAACTGAGAAAGTGGAGAGACGTTCGTTCATCTAGCTCTAAGGGAACGGTTTGCAGGAGACACTTTTTCTCTGCTTTCTCAGTCTGTTTCCTAGTGCCGGTTTGAAGTTCCTGCAGTTTTCACTGTAAATCCGAGTTGGAGCTAGTACCTCCCCATATATATGTATGGAGGGGAGTTTGCTACTGAATAGAATCTATGTGCTCCCAACAAGCTAGGTGAAGGACGGCTTTCATACAGAATTATCTCTCAGAACTGAGTAAGTGGAGAGACGTTCGTTCATCTAGCTCTAAGGGAACGGTTTGCAGGAGACACTTTTTCTCTGCTTTCTCAGTCTGTTTCCTAGTGCCGGTTTGAAGTTCCTGCAGTTTTCACTTTAAAACAGATTTGGAGCTAGTACCTCCCCATACATATGCATGGATTGGAGTTTGCTACTGAAAAGAAACTTTGTGTTCCCAACAAGGTAATTGAAGGACGGCTTCCAAACACAATTACCTCTCAGAACTGAGCAAGTGGAGAGACGTTCGTTCATCTAGCACCAAGGGAACGGGTGGCAGGAGACACTTTTTCTCTGCTTTCTCAGTCTGTTTCCTAGTGGCGGTTTGAAATTCCTGCAGTTTTCACTGTAAAACAGTTTTGGAGCAAGTACCTCCCCATATATATGCATGGAGTGGACTAGGCAACTGAAAAGAATCTTTGTGTTCCCAACAAGCTAGGTGAAGGACGGCTTTCACACACACTTATCTCTCAGAACTGAGTATGTACAGAGACGTTCGTTCATCTAGCACCAAGGGAACGGGTTGCAGGAGAAACTATTACTCTGGTTTCCCAGTCTGTTTCCTAGTGCCTGTTTGAAGTTCCTGCAGTTTTCACTGTTAAACCGAGTTGGAGCTTGTACCTCCCCATATATATGTATGGAATGGAGTTTGCAACTGAAAAGAAATGTTGTGGTCCCAACAAGCTAGATGAAGGACGGCTTTCACACACACTTATCTCTCAGAACTGAGCGTGTACAGAGACGTTCGTTCATCTAGCACCAAGGGAACGGGTTGCAGGAGACACTTTTTCTCTGCTTTCTCACTCTGTTTCCTAGTGCCGGTTTGAAGTTCCTGCAGTTTTCACTGTAAAACAGATTTGGAGCTAGTAATTCCCCATATATATGCATGGAGTGGAGTTTGCTACTGAAAAGAAACTTTGTGTTCCCAACAAGGTAATTGAAGGACGGCTTTCAAACACAATTTTCTCTCAGAACTGAGCAAGTGGAGAGACGTTCGTTCATCTAGCACCAAGGGAACGGGTGGCAGGAGACACTTTTTCTCTGCTTTCTCAGTCTGTTTCCTAGTGGCGGTTTGAAATTCCTGCAGTTTTCACTGTAAAACAGATTTGGAGCAAGTACCTCCCCATATATATGCATGGAGTGGATTAGGCAACTGAAAAGGAACTTTGTGTTCCCAACAAGCTAGGTGAAGGACGGCTTTCACACACACTTATCTCTCAGAACTGAGCATGTACAGAGATGTTCGTTCATCTAGCACCAAGGGAACGGGTTGCAGGAGCAAATATTACTCTGGTTTCCCAGTCTGTTTCCTAGTGCCTGTTTGAAGTTCCTGCAGTTTTCACTGGAAAACCGAGTTGGAGCTTGTACCTCCCCATATATATGTATGGAATGGAGTTTGCAACTGAAAAGAAACTATGTGTTCCCTACAAGCTAGGTGAAGGACGGCTTTTATACACAATTATCTCTCATAACTGAGCAAGTGGAGAGACGTTCGTTCATCTAGCACTAAGGGAACGGGTTGCAGGAGACAATTTTTCTCTGCTTTCTCAGTCTGTTTCCTAGTGCCATTTTGAAGTTCCTGCTGTTTTCACTGTAAAACAGAGTTGGAACTAATACTTTCCGATATATATGTATGGAGTGGAATTTGCAACTGAAAAGAATCTTTGTGTTCCCAACAAGCTAGGTAAAGGGCGGCTTTCACACACAATTATCTCTCAGAACTGAGCAGGTACAGAGACGTTCGTTCATCTAGCACCAAGGGAACGGTTTGCAGGAGAAACTTTTTCTCTGTTTCTCAGTCTGTTTCCTAGTGACGGTTTCAATTTCCTGCAGTTTTCACTGTAAAACCGTGTTGGAACTAGTACCTCCCCATATATATGTATGGAGTGGAGTTTGCAAGTGAAAAAAACTTTGTGTTCCCAACAAGCTAGTTGAAGGACGGCTTTCACACACACTTATCTCTCAGAACTGAGCAAGTTGAGAGACGTTCGTTCATCTAGCACCAAGGGAACGGTTTGCAGGAGAAACTTTTTCTCTGCTTTCTAAGTCTGTTTCCTAGTGCCGGTTTCATGTTCCTGCAGTTTTCACTGTTAAACCGAGTTGGAGCTTGTACCTCCCCTTATATATGTATGGATTGGAGTTTGGAACTGAAAAGAAACTTTGTGTTCCAAACAAGCTAGGTGAAGAACGGCTTTCTCACACACGTATCTCTGAGACCTGAGCAAGTGGAGAGACATTCGTTCATCTAGCACCAAGGGAACGGGTTGCAGGAGACAATTTTTCTCTGCTTTCTCAGACTGTATCCTAGTGCCGGATTGAAGTTCCTGCAGTTTTCACTGTAAAACCGAGTTGGAGCTAGTACCTACCCATATATATGTATGGAGTGGAGTTGGCAACTGAAAAGAAACTTTGTGTTCCCAACAAGCTAGGTGAAGGACGGCTTTCACACACACGTATCTCTCAGAACTGAGCAGGTACAGAGACGTTCGTTCATCTAGCACCAAGGGAACGGGTTGCAGGAGACACTTTTTCTCTGCTTTCTCAGTCTGTTTCCTAGTGCCGGTTTGAAATTCCTGCAGTTTTCACTGTAAAACCGAGTTGGAGGTTGTACCTCCCCATATATATGTATGGAATGGAGTTTGCAACTGAAAAGAAACTTTATGTTCCCAACTAGCTAGGTGAAGGACGGCTTTCACACACACTTATCTCTCAGAACTGAGCATGTACAGAGACGTTCGTTCATCTAGCACCAAGGGAACGGGTTGCAGGAGAACTTTTACTCTGGTTTCCCAGTCTGTTTCCTAGTGCCTGTTTGAAGTTACTGCAGTTTTCACTGTGAAACCGATTTGGAGCTAGTACCTCCCCATATATATGTATGGAATGGAGTTTGCAACTGAAAAGAAACTTTGTGTTCCCAACAAGCTGGGTGAAGAACGGCTTTCACACACACTTATCCCTCAGAACTGAGAAAGTGGAGAGACGTTCGTTCATCTAGCACTAAGGGAACGGTTTGCAGGAGACACTTTTTCTCTGCTTTCTCAGTCTGTTTCCTAGTGCCGGTTTGAAGTTCCTGCAGTTTTCACTGTAAATCCGAGTTGGAGTTAGTACCTCCCCATATATATGTATGGAGGGGAGTTTGCTACTGAAAAGAAACTTTGTGTTCCCAACAAGGTAATTGAAGGACGGCTTCCAAACACAATTATCTCTCAGAACTGAGCAAGTGGAGAGACGTTCGTTCATCTAGCACCAAGGGAACGGGTGGCAGGAGACACTTTTTCTCTGCTTTCTCAGTCTGTTTCCTAGTGGCGGTTTGAAATTCCTGCAGTTTTCACTGTAAAACAGATTTGGAGCAAGTACCTCCCCATATATATGCATGGAGTGGATTAGGCAACTGAAAAGAAACTTTGTGTTCCCAACAAGCTAGGTGAAGGACGGCTTTCACACACAATTATCTCTCAGAACTGAGCATGTACAGAGACGTTCGTTTATCTAGCACCAAGGGAACGGGTTGCAGGAGAAACTATTACTCTGGTTTCCCAGTCTGTTTCCTAGTGCCTGTTTGAAGTTCCTGCAGTTTTCACTGTAAAACCGAGTTGGAGCTTGTACCTCCCCATATATATGTATGGAATGGAGTTTGCAACTGAAAAGAAACGTTGTGGTCCCAACAAGATAGATGAAGGACGGCTTTCACACACACTTATCTCTCAGAACTGAGCGTGTACAGAGACGTTCGTTCATCTAGCACCAAGGGAACGGGTTGCAGGAGACAATTTTTCTCTGCTTTCTCAGTCTGTTTCCTAGTGCCGGTTTGAAGTTCCTGCAGTTTTCACTGTAAAACAGATTTGGAGCTAGTACCTCCCCATATATATGCGGGAGTGGAGTTTGCTACTGAAAAGAAACTTTGTGTTCCCAACAAGGTAATTGAAGGACGGCTTTCAAACACAATTTTCTCTCAGAACTGAGCAAGTGGAGAGACGTTCGTTCATCTAGCACCAAGGGAACGGGTGGCAGGAGACACTTTTTCTCTGCTTTCTCAGTCTGTTTCCTAGTGGCGGTTTGAAATTCCTGCAGTTTTCACTGTAAAACAGATTTGGAGCAAGTACCTCCCCATATATATGCATGGAGTGGATTAGGCAACTGAAAAGGAACTTTGTGTTCCCAACAAGCTAGGTGAAGGACGGCTTTCACACACACTTATCTCTCAGAACTGAGCATGTACAGAGATGTTCGTTCATCTAGCACCAAGGGAACGGGTTGCAGGAGCAAATATTACTCTGGTTTCCCAGTCTGTTTCCTAGTGCCTGTTTGAAGTTCCTGCAGTTTTCACTGGAAAACCGAGTTGGAGCTTGTACCTCCCCATATATATGTATGGAATGGAGTTTGCAACTGAAAAGAAACTATGTGTTCCCTACAAGCTAGGTGAAGGACGGCTTTTATACACAATTATCTCTCATAACTGAGCAAGTGGAGAGACGTTCGTTCATCTAGCACTAAGGGAACGGGTTGCAGGAGACACTTTTTCTCTGCTTTCTCAGTCTGTTTCCTAGTGCCATTTTGAAGTTCCTGCTGTTTTCACTGTAAAACAGAGTTGGAACTAATACTTTCCGATATATATGTATGGAGTGGAATTTGCAACTGAAAATAATCTTTGTGTTCCCAACAAGCTAGGTAAAGGGCGGCTTTCACACACAATTATCTCTCAGAACTGAGCAGGTACAGAGACGTTTGTTCATCTAGCACCAAGGGAACGGGTTGCAGGAGAACTTTTACTCTGGTTTCCCAGTCTGTTTCCTAGTGCCTGTTTGAAGTTACTGCAGTTTTCACTGTGAAACCGAGTTGGAGCTAGGACCTACCCATATATATGTATGGAGTGGAGATTGCAACTGAAAAGAAACTTTGTGTTCCCAACAAGCTAGGTGAAGGACGGCTTTCACACACACGTATCTCTCAGAACTGAGCAGGTACAGAGACGTTCGTTCATCTAGCACCTAGGGAACGGGTTGCAGGAGACACTTTTTCTCTGCTTTCTCAGTCTGTTTCCTAGTGCCGGTTTGAAGTTCCTGCAGTTTTCACTGTAAAACCGAGTTGGAGCTTGTACCTCCCCATATATATGTATGGAATGGAGTTTGCAACTGAAAAGAAACTTTATGTTCCCAACTAGCTAGGTGAAGGACGGCTTTCACACACACTTATCTCTCAGAACTGAGCATGTACAGAGACGTTTGTTCATCTAGCACCAAGGGAACGGGTTGCAGGAGAACTTTTACTCTGGTTTCCCAGTCTGTTTCCTAGTGCCTGTTTGAAGTTACTGCAGTTTTCACTGTGAAACCGAGTTGGAGATAGTACCTCCCCATATATATGTATGGAATGGAGTTTGCAACTGAAAAGAAACTTTGTGTTCCCAACAAGCTGGGTGAAGAACGGCTTTCACACACACTTATCCCTCAGAACTGAGAAAGTGGAGAGACGTTCGTTCATCTAGCACTAAGGGAACGGTTTGCAGGAGACACTTTTTCTCTGCTTTCTCAGTCTGTTTCCTAGTGCCGGTTTGAAGTTCCTGCAGTTTTCACTGTAAATCCGAGTTGGAGCTAGTACCTCCCCATATATATGTATGGAGGGGAGTTTGCTACTGAATAGAATCTATGTGCTCCCAACAAGCTAGGTGAAGGACGGCTTTCATACAGAAATATCTCTCAGAACTGAGTAAGTGGAGAGACGTTCGTTCATCTAGCACTAAGGGAACGGGTTGCAGGAGACACTTTTTCTCTGCTTTCTCAGTCTGTTTCCTAGTGCCGGTTTGAAGTTCCTGCAGTTTTCACTGTAAAACAGATTTGGAGCTAGTACCTCCCCATATATATGCATGGAGTGGAGTTTGCTACTGAAAAGAAACTTTGTGTTCCCAACAAGGTAATTGAAGGACGGCTTCCAAACACAATTATCTCTCAGAACTGAGCAGGTGGAGAGACGTTCGTTCATCTAGCACCAAGGGAACGGGTTGCAGGAGAAACTATTACTCTGGTTTCCCAGTCTGTTTCCTAGTGCCGGTTTGAAGTTCCTGCAGTTTTCACTGTAAAACCGAGTTGGAGCTTGTACCTCCCCATATATATGTATGGAATGGAGTTTGCAACTGAAAAGAAACGTTGTGGTCCCAACAAGCTAGATGAAGGACGGCTTTCACACACACTTATCTCTCAGAAATGAGCGTGTACAGAGACGTTCGTTCATCTAGCACCAAGGGAACGGGTTGCAGGAGACACTTTTTCTCTGCTTTCTCCGTCTGTTTCCTAGTGCCGGTTTGAAGTTCCTGCAGTTTTCACTGTAAAACAGATTTGGAGCTAGTACCTCCCCATATATATGCATGGAGAGGAGTTTGCTACTGAAAAGAAACTTTGTGTTCCCAACAAGGGAATTGAAGGACGGCTTTCAAACACAATTTTCTCTCAGAACTGAGCAAGTGGAGAGACGTTCGTTCATCTAGCACCAAGGGAACGGGTGGCAGGAGACACTTTTTTTCTGCTTTCTCAGTCTGTTTCCAAGTGGCGGTTTGAAATTCCTGCAGTTTTCACTGTAAAACAGATTTGGAGCAAGTACCTCCCCATATATATGCATGGAGTGGATTAGGCAACTGAAAAGGAACTTTGTGTTCCCAACAAGCTAGGTGAAGGACGGCTTTCACACACACTTATCTCTCAGAACTGAGCATGTACAGAGATGTTCGTTCATCTAGCACCAAGGGAACGGGTTGCAGGAGCAAATATTACTCTGGTTTCCCAGTCTGTTTCCTAGTGCCTGTTTGAAGTTCCTGTAGTTTTCACTGGAAAACCGAGTTGGAGCTTGTACCTCCCCATATATATGTATGGAATGGAGTTTGCAACTGAAAAGAAACTATGTGTTCCCTACAAGCTAGGAGAAGGACGGCTTTTATACACAATTATCTCTCATAACTTAGCAAGTGGAGAGACGTTCGTTCATCTAGCACTAAGGGAACGGGTGGCAGGAGACACTTTTTCTCTGCTTTCTCAGTCTCTTTCCTAGTGCCATTTTGAAGTTCCTGCTGTTTTCACTGTAAAACAGAGTTGGAACTAATACTTTCCGATATATATGTATGGAGTGGAATTTGCAACTGAAAAGAATCTTTGTGTTCCCAACAAGCTAGGTAAAGGGCGGCTTTCACACACAATTATCTCTCAGAACTGAGCAGGTACAGAGACGTTCGTTCATCTAGAACCAAGGGATCGGGTTGCAGGAGACACTTTTTCTCTGCTTTCTCAGTCTGTTTCCTAGTGACGGTTTGAATTTACTGCAGTTTTCACTGTAAAACCGTGTTGGAACTAGTACCTCCCCATATATATGTATGGAGTGGAGTTTGCAAGTGAAAAAAACTTTGTGTTCCCAACAAGCTAGTTGAAGGACGGCTTTCACACACACTTATCTCTCAGAACTGAGCAAGTTGAGAGACGTTCGTTCATCTAGCACCAAGGGAACGGGTTGCAGGAGACACTTTTTCTCTGCTTTCCCAGTCTGTTTCCTAGTGCCGGTTTGAAGTTCCTTCAGTTTTCACTGTAAAACCGAGTTGGAGCTTGTACCTCCCCATATATATGTATGGAATGGAGTTTGCAACTCAAAACAAACTTTGTGTTCCCAACAAGCTAGGAGAAGGACGGCTTTCACACACACGTATCTCTCAGAACTGAGCAAGTGGAGAGACGTTCGTTCATCTAGCACCAAGGGAACGGGTTGCAGGAGACACTTTTTCTCTGCTTTCTCATTCTGTATCCTAGTGCCGGTTAGAAGTTCCTGCAGTTTTCACTGTAAAACAGATTTGGAGCTAGTACCTCCCCATATATATGCATGGATTGGAGTTTGCTACTGAAAAGAAACTTTGTGTTCCCAACAAGGTATTTGGAGGACGGCTTTCACAAACACTTATCTCTCAGAACTGAGCATGTACAGAGACGTTCGTTCATCTAGCACCAAGGGAACGGTTTGCAGGAGTCACTTTTTCTCTGCTTTCTCAGTCTGTTTCCTAGTGCCGGTTTGAAGTTCCTGCAGTTTTCACTGTAAAACCGAGTTTGAGCTTGTACCTCCCCATATATATGTATGGAGGGGAGTTTGCTACTGAATAGAATCTATGTGTTCCCAACAAGCTAGGTGAAGAACGGCTTTCTCACACATTTATCTCTCAGAACTGAGCAAGTGGAGAGACGTTGGTTCATTTAGCACCAAGGGAACGGGTTGCAGGAGACACTTTTTCTCTGGCTTCTCAGTCTGTTTCCTAGTGCCGGTTTGAAGTTCCTGCACTTTTCACTGTAAAAGCGAGTTGGAGTTTGTACCTCCCCGTATATATGTATGGAATGGAGTTTGCAACTGAAAACAAACTTTGTTTTCCCAACAAGCTAGGTGAAGGACGGCTTTCACACACACGTATCTCTCAGAACTGAGCAAGTGGAGAGACGTTCGTTCATCTAGCACCAAGGGAACGGGTTGCAGGAGACCCTTTTTCTCTGCTTTCTCAGTCTGTTTCCTAGTGCCGGTTTGAAGTTCCTGCAGTTTTCACTGTAAAACCGAGTTGGAGCTTGTACCTCCCCATATATATGTATGGAATGGAGTTTGCAACTGAAAAGAAACTTTGTGTTCCCAACAAGCAAAGTGAAGGACGGCTTTCACACACACTTATCTCTCAGAACTGAGCAAGTGGAGAGACGTTCGTTCATCTAGCAACAAGGGAACGGGTTGCAGGAGACACTTTTACTCTGCTTTCTCAGTCTGTATCCTAGGGCCGGTTTGAAGTTCCTGCAGTTTTCACTGTAAAACAGATTTCGAGCTAGTACCTCCCCATATATATGCATGGATTGGAGTTTGCTACTGAAAAGAAACTTTGTGTTCCCAACAAGGTAATTGAAGGACGGCTTTCACAAACACTTATCTCTCAGAACTGAGCATGTACAGAGACGTTCGTTCATCTAGCACCAAGGGAACGGGTTGCAGGAGACACTTTTTCTCTGCTTTCTCAGTCTGTTTCCTAGTGCCGGTTTGAAGTTCCTGCAGTTTTCACTGTAAAACCGAGTTGGAGCTAGTACCTCCCCATATATATGTATGGAGGGGAGTTTGCTACTGAATAGAATCTATGTGTTCCCAAGAAGCTAGGTGAAGGACGGCTTTCTCACACACTTATCTCTCAGAACTGAGCAAGTGGAGAGACGTTCGTTCATTTAGCACCAAGGGAACGGGTTGCAGGAGACACTATTTCTCTGCTTTCTCAGTCTGTTTCCTAGTGCCGGTTTGAAGTTCCTGCAGTTTTCACTGTAAAACCGAGTTGGAGTTTGTACCTCCCCGTATATATGTATGGAATGGAGTTTGCAACTGAAAAGAATCTTTGTGTTCCCAACTAGCTAGGTGAAGGACGGCTTTCACACACACTTATCTCTCAGAACTGAGCAATTGGAGAGACGTTCGTTCATCTAGCACCAAGGGAACGTGTTGCAGGAGACACATTTTCTCTGCTTTCTCAGTCTGTTTCCTAGTGCCGGTTTGAAGTTCCTGCAGTTTTCACTGTAAAACCGAGTTGGAGCTTGTACCTCCCCATATATATGTATGGAATGCAGTTTGCAACTGAAAAGAAACTTTTTGTTCCCAACAAGCTAGGTGAAGGACGGCTTTCACACACACTTATCTCTCAGAACTGAGCATGTACAGAGACGTTCGTTCATCTAGCACCAAGGGAACGGGTTGCAGGAGAAACTATTTATCTGGTTTCCCAGTCTGTTTCCTAGTGCCGGTTTGAAGTTCCTGCAGTTTTCACTGTAAAACCGAGTTGGAGCTTGTACCTCCCCATATGTATGTATGGAATGGAGTTTGCTACTGAATAGAATCTATGTGTTCCCAACAAGCTAGGTGAAGGACGGCTTTCTCACACATTTATCTCTCAGAACTGAGCAAGTGGAGAGACGTTCGTTCATCTAGCACCAAGGGAACGGGTGGCAGGAGACACTTTTTCTCTGCTTTCTCAGTCTGTTTCCTAGTGCCGGTTTGAGGTTCCTGCAGTTTTCACTGTAAAACCGAGTTGGAGTTTGTACCTCCCCGTATATATGTATGGAATGGAGTTTGCAACTGAAAAGAAACTTTGTGTTCCCAACAAGCTAGGTGAAGGACGGCTTTTATACACAATTATCTCTCATAACTGAGCAAGTGGAGAGACGTTCTTTCATCTAGCACTAAGTGAACGGGTTGCAGGAGACACTTTTTCTCTGCTTTCTCAGTCTGTTTCCTAGTGCCATTTTGAATTTCCTGCTGTTTTCACTGTAAAACAGAGTTGGAACTAGTACTTTCCGATATATATGTATGGAGTGGAATTTGCAACTGAAAAGAATCTTTGTGTTCCCAACAAGCTAGGTGAAAGACGGCTTTCACACACACTTATCTCACAGAACTGAGCAGGTACAGAGACGTTCGTTCATCTAGCACCAAGGGAACGGTTTGCAGGAGAAACTTTTTCTCTGCTTCTCAGTCTGTTTCCTAGTGACGGTTTGAATTTCCTGCAGTTTTCACTGTAAAACCGTGTTGGAACTAGTACCTCCCCATATATATGTATGGAGGGGAGTTTGCTACTGAATAGAATCTATGTGTTCCCAAGAAGCTAGGTGAAGGACGGCTTTCTCACACACTTATCTCTCAGAACTGAGCAAGTGGAGAGACGTTCGTTCATTTAGCACCAAGGGAACGGGTTGCAGGAGACACTATTTCTCTGCTTTCTCAGTCTGTTTCCTAGTGCCGGTTTGAAGTTCCTGCAGTTTTCACTGTAAAACCGAGTTGGAGTTTGTACCTCCCCGTATATATGTATGGAATGGAGTTTGCAACTGAAAAGAATCTTTGTGTTCCCAACTAGCTAGTTGAAGGACGGCTTTCACACACACTTATCTCTCAGAACTGAGCAATTGGAGAGACGTTCGTTCATCTAGCACCAAGGGAACGTGTTGCAGGAGACACTTTTTCTCTGCTTTCTCAGTCTGTTTCCTAGTGCCGGTTTGAAGTTCCTGCAGTTTTCACTGTAAAACCGAGTTGGAGCTTGTACCTCCCCATATATATGTATGGAATGCAGTTTGCAACTGAAAAGAAACTTTTTGTTCCCAACAAGCTAGGTGAAGGACGGCTTTCACACACACTTATCTCTCAGAACTGAGCATGTACAGAGACGTTCGTTCATCTAGCACCAAGGGAACGGGTTGCAGGAGAAACTATTAATCTGGTTTCCCAGTCTGTTTCCTAGTGCCGGTTTGAAGTTCCTGCAGTTTTCACTGTAAAACCGAGTTGGAGCTTGTACCTCCCCATATGTATGTATGGAATGGAGTTTGCTACTGAATAGAATCTATGTGTTCCCAACAATCTATGTGAAGGACGGCTTTCTCACACATTTATCTCTCAGAACTGAGCAAGTGGAGAGACGTTCGTTCATCTAGCACCAAGGGAACGGGTGGCAGGAGACACTTTTTCTCTGCTTTCTCAGTCTGTTTCCTAGTGCCGGTTTGAGGTTCCTGCAGTTTTCACTGTAAAACCGAGTTGGAGTTTGTACCTCCCCGTATATATGTATGGAATGGAGTTTGCAACTGAAAAGAAACTTTGTGTTCCCAACAAGCTAGGTGAAGGACGGCTTTTATACACAATTATCTCTCATAACTGAGCAAGTGGAGAGACGTTCTTTCATCTAGCACTAAGTGAACGGGTTGCAGGAGACACTTTTTCTCTGCTTTCTCAGTCTGTTTCCTAGTGCCATTTTGAATTTCCTGCTGTTTTCACTGTAAAACAGAGTTGGAACTAGTACTTTCCGATATATATGTATGGAGTGGAATTTGCAACTGAAAAGAATCTTTGTGTTCCCAACAAGCTAGGTAAAGGGCGGCTTTCACACACACTTATCTCACAGAACTGAGCAGGTACAGAGACGTTCGTTCATCTAGCACCAAGGGAACGGTTTGCAGGAGAAACTTTTTCTCTGCTTCTCAGTCTGTTTCCTAGTGACGGTTTGAATTTCCTGCAGTTTTCACTGTAAAACCGTGTTGGAACTAGTACCTCCCCATATATATGTATGCAGTGGAGTTTGCAAGTGAAAAAAACTTTGTGTTCCCAACAACCTAGTTGAAGGACGGCTTTCACACACACTTATCTCGCAGAACTGAGCAAGTGGAGAGACGTTCGTTCATCTAGCACCAAGGGAACGGGTTGCAGGAGACACTTTTTCTCTGCTTTCTCAGTCTGTATCCTAGTGCCGGTTAGAAGTTCCTGCAGTTTTCACTGTAAAACAGATTTGGAGCTAGTACCTCCCCATATATATGCATGGATTGGAGTTTGCTACTGAAAAGAAACTTTGTGTTCCCAACAAGTTATTTGGAGGACGGCTTTCACAAACACTTATCTCTCAGAACTGAGCATGTACAGAGACGTTCGTTCATCTAGCACCAAGAGAACGGTTTGCAGGAGTCACTTTTTCTCTGCTTTCTCAGTCTGTTTCCTAGTGCCTGTTTGAAGTTCCTGCAGTTTTCACTGTAAAATCGAGTTTGAGCTTGTACCTCCCCATATATATGTATGGAGGGGAGTTTGCTACTGAATAGAATCTATGTGTTCCCAACAAGCTAGGTGAAGAACGGCTTTCTCACACATTTATCTCTCAGAACTGAGCAAGTGGAGAGACGTTCGTTCATTTAGCACCAAGGGAACGGGTTGCAGGAGACACTTTTTCTCTGGCTTCTCAGTCTGTTTCCTAGTGCCGGTTTGAAGTTCCTGCACTTTTCACTGTAAAAGCGAGTTGGAGTTTGTACCTCCCCGTATATATGTATGGAATGGAGTTTGCAAATGAAAAGAAACTTTGTGTTCCCAACAATCTAGTTGAAGGACGGCTTTCACACACACTTATCTCTCAGAACTGAGCAAGTGGAGAGACGTTCGTTCATCTAGCACCAAGGGAACGGGTTGCAGGAGACACTTTTTCTCTGCTTTCTCAGTCTGTTTCCTAGTGCCGGTTTGAAGTTCCTGCAGTTTTCACTGTAAAACAGAGTTGGAGCTTGTACCTCCCCGTATATATGTATGGAATGGAGTTTGCAACTGAAAACAAACTTTGTGTTCCCAACAAGCTAGGTGAAGGACGGCTTTCACACACACGTATCTCTCAGAACTGAGCAAGTGGAGAGACGTTCGTTCATCTAGCACCAAGGGAACGGGTTGCAGGAGACCCTTTTTCTCTGCTTTCTCAGTCTGTTTCCTAGTGCCGGTTTGAAGTTCCTGCAGTTTTCACTGTAAAACCGAGTTGGAGCTTGTACCTCCCCATATATATGTATGGAATGGAGTTTGCAACTGAAAAGAAACTTTGTGTTCCCAACAAGCAAAGTGAAGGACGGCTTTCACACACACTTATCTCTCAGAACTGAGCAAGTGGAGAGACGTTCGTTCATCTAGCAACAAGGGAACGGGTTGCAGGAGACACTTTTTCTCTGCTTTCCCAGTCTGTTTCCTAGTGCCGGTTTGAAGTTCCTTCAGTTTTCACTGTAAAACCGAGTTGGAGCTTGTACCTCCCCATATATATGTATGGAGGGGAGTTTGCTACTGAATAGAATCTATGTGTTCCCAAGAAGCTAGGTGAAGGACGGCTTTCTCACAAACTTATCTCTCAGAACTGAGCAAGTGGAGAGACGTTCGTTCATTTAGCACCAAGGGAACAGGTTGCAGGAGACACTATTTCTCTGCTTTCTCAGTCTGTTTCCTAGTGCCGGTTTGAAATTCCTGCAGTTTTCACTGTAAAACCGAGTTGGAGCTTGTACCTCCCCATATGTATGTATGGAATGGAGTTTGCTACTGAATAGAATCTATGTGTTCCCAACAAGCTAGGTGAAGGACGGCTTTCTCACACATTTATCTCTCAGAACTGAGCAAGTGGAGAGACGTTCGTTCATCTAGCACCAAGGGAACGGGTGGCAGGAGACACTTTTTCTCTGCTTTCTCAGTCTGTTTCCTAGTGCCGGTTTGAGGTTCCTGCAGTTTTCACTGTAAAACCGAGTTGGAGTTTGTACCTCCCCGTATATATGTATGGAATGGAGTTTGCAACTGAAAAGAAACTTTGTGTTCCCAACAAGCTAAGTGAAGGACGGCTTTCACACACACTTATCTCTCAGAGCTGAGCAAGTGGAGAGACGTTCGTTCATCTAGCACCAAGGGAACGGTTTGCAGGAGACACTTTTACTCTGCTTTCTCAGTCTGTATCCTAGTGCCGGTTTGAAGTTCCTGCAGTTTTCACTGTAAAACAGATTTGGAGCTAGTACCTCCCCATATATATGCATGGATTGGAGTTTGCTACTGAAAAGAAACTTTGTGTTCCCAACAAGGTAATTGAAGGACGGCTTTCACAAACACTTATCTCTCAGAACTGAGCATGTACAGAGACTTTCGTTCATCTAGCACCAAGGGAACGGGTTGCAGGAGACACTTTTTCTCTGCTTTCTCAGTCTGTTTCCTAGTGCCGGTTTGAAGTTCCTGCAGTTTTCACTGTAAAACCGAGTTGGAGCTTGTACCTCCCCATATGTATGTATGGAATGGAGTTTGCAACTGAAAAGAAACTATGTGTTCCCTACAAGCTAGGTGAAGGACGGCTTTTATACACAATTATCTCTCATAACTGAGCAAGTGGAGAGACGTTCTTTCATCTAGCACTAAGTGAACGGGTTGCAGGAGACACTTTTTCTCTGCTTTCTCAGTCTGTTTCCTAGTGCCATTTTGAATTTCCTGCTGTTTTCACTGTAAAACAGAGTTGGAACTAGTACTTTCCGATATATATGTATGGAGTGGAATTTGCAACTGAAAAGAATCTTTGTGTTCCCAACAAGCTAGGTAAACGGCGGCTTTCACACACACTTATCTCACAGAACTGAGCAGGTACAGAGACGTTCGTTCATCTAGCACCAAGGGAACGGTTTGCAGGAGAAACTTTTTCTCTGTTTCTCAGTCTGTTTCCTAGTGACGGTTTGAATTTCCTGCCGTTTTCACTGTAAAACCGTGTTGGAACTAGTACCTCCCCATATATATGTATGGAGTGGAGTTTGCAAGTGAAAAAAACTTTGTGTTCCCAACAACCTAGTTGAAGGACGGCTTTCACACACACTTATCTCTCAGAACTGAGCAAGTGGAGAGACGTTCGTTCATCTAGCACCAAGGGAACGGGTTGCAGGAGACACTTTTTCTCTGCTTTCCCAGTCTGTTTCCTAGTGCCGGTTTGAAGTTCCTGCAGTTTTCACTGTAAAACCGAGTTGGAGCTTGTACCTCCCCATATATATGTATGGAATGGAGTTTGCAACTGAAAACAAACTTTGTGTTCCCAACAAGCTAGGAGAAGGACGGCTTTCACACACACGTATCTCTCAGAACTGAGCAAGTGGAGAGACGTTCGTTCATCTAGCACCAAGGGAACGGGTTGCAGGAGACACTTTTTCTCTGCTTTCTCAGTCTGTATCCTAGTGCCGGTTTGAAGTTCCTGCAGTTTTCACTGTAAAACAGATTTGGAGCTAGTACCTCCCCATATATATGCATGGATTGGAGTTTGATACTGAAAAGAAACTTTGTGTTCCCAACAAGGTAATTGGAGAACGGCTTTCACAAACACTTATCTCTCAGAACTGAGCATGTACAGAGACGTTCGTTCATCTAGCACGAAGGGAACGGTTTGCAGGAGACACTTTTTCTCTGCTTTCTCAGTTTGTTTCCTAGTGCCGGTTTGAAGTTCCTGCAGTTTTCACTGTAAAACCGAGTTTCAGCTAGTACCTCCCCATATATATGTATGGAGGGGAGTTTGCTACTGAATAGAATCTATGTGTTCCCAACAAGCTAGGTGAAGGACGTCTTTCTCACACATTTATCTCTCAGAACTGAGCAAGTGGAGAGACGTTCGTTCATTTAGCACCAAGGGAACGGGTTGCAGGAGACACTTTTTCTCTGCTTTCTCAGTCTGTTTCCTAGTGCCGGTTTGAAGTTCCTGCAGTTTTCACTGTAAAACCGAGTTGGAGCTAGTACCTCCCCATATATATGTATGGAGGGGAGTTTGCTACTGAATAGAATTTATGTGTTCCCAACAAGCTAGGTGAAGGACGGCTTTCTCACACATTTATCTCTCAGAACTGAGCAAGTGGAGAGACGTTGGTTCATTTAGCACCAAGGGAACGGGTTGCAGGAGACACTTTTTCTCTGGCTTCTCAGTCTGTTTCCTAGTGTCGGTTTGAAGTTCCTGCAGTTTTCACTGTAAAACGGAGTTGGAGTTTGTACCTCCCCGTATATATGTATGGAATGGAGTTTGCAACTGAAAAGAAACTTTGTGTTCCCAACAATTTAGATGAAGGACGGCTTTCACACACACTTATCTCTCAGAACTGAGCAAGTGGAGAGACGTTCGTTCATCTAGCACCAAGGGAACGGGTTGCAGGTGACACTTTTTCTCTGCTTTCTCTGTCTGTTTCCTAGTGCCGGTTTGAAGTTCCTGCAGTTTTCACTGTAAAACCGAGTTGGAGCTTGTACCTCCCGTTATGTATGTATGGATTGGAGTTTGCAACTGAAAAGAAACTATGTGTTCCCTACAAGCTAGGTGAAGGACGGCTTTTATACACAATTATCTCTCATAACTGAGCAAGTGGAGAGACGTTCGTTCATCTAGCACTAAGGGAACGGGTTGCAGGAGACACTTTTTCTCTGCTTTCTCAGTCTGTTTCCTAGTGCCATTTTGAAGTTCCTGCTGTTTTCACTGTAAAACAGAGTTGGAACTAGTACTTTCCGATATATATGTATGGAGTGGAATTTGCAACTGAAAAGAATCTTTGTGTTCCCAACAAGCTAGGTAAAGGACGGCTTTCACACACACTTATCTCTCAGAACTGAGCAGGTACAGAGACGTTCGTTCATCTAGCACCAAGGGAACGGTTTGCAGGACAAACTTTTTCTCTGTTTCTCAGTCTGTTTCCTAGTGACGGTTTGAATTTCCTGCAGTTTTCACTGTAAAACCGTGTTGGAACTAGTACCTCCCCATATATATGTATGGAGTGGAGTTTGCAACTCAAAACAAACTTTGTGTTCCCAACAAGCTAGGAGAAGGACGGCTTTCACACACACGTATCTCTCAGAACTGAGCAAGTGGAGAGACGTTCGTTCATCTAGCACCAAGGGAACGTGTTGCAGGAGACACTTTTTCTCTGCTTTCCCTGTCTGTTTCCTAGGGCCGGTTTGAAGTTCCTGCAGTTTTCACTGTAAAACCGAGTTGGAGCTTGTACCTCCCCATATGTATGTATGGAATGGAGTTTGCTACTGAATAGAATCTATGTGTTCCCAACAAGCTAGGTGAAGGACGGCTTTCTCACACATTTATCTCTCAGAACTGAGCAAGTGGAGAGACGTTCGTTCATCTAGCACCAAGGGAACGGGTGGCAGGAGACACTTTTTCTCTGCTTTCTCAGTCTGTTTCCTAGTGCCGGTTTGAGGTTCCTGCAGTTTTCACTGTAAAACCGAGTTGGAGTTTGTACCTCCCCGTATATATGTATGGAATGGAGTTTGCAACTGAAAAGAAACTTTGTGTTCCCAACAAGCTAAGTGAAGGACGGCTTTCACACACACTTATCTCTCAGAACTGAGCAAGTGGAGAGACGTTCGTTCATCTAGCACCAAGGGAACGGTTTGCAGGAGACACTTTTACTCTGCTTTCTCAGTCTGTATCCTAGTGCCGGTTTGAAGTTCCTGCAGTTTTCACTGTAAAACAGATTTGGAGCTAGTACCTCCCCATATATATGCATGGATTGGAGTTTGCTACTGAAAAGAAACTTTGTGTTCCCAACAAGGTAATTGAAGGACGGCTTTCACAAACACTTATCTCTCAGAACTGAGCATGTACAGAGACGTTCGTTCATCTAGCACCAAGGGAACGGGTTGCAGGAGACACTTTTTCTCTGCTTTCTCAGTCTGTTTCCTAGTGCCGGTTTGAAGTTCCTGCAGTTTTCACTGTAAAACCGAGTTGGAGCTTGTACCTCCCCATATGTATGTATGGAATGGAGTTTGCAACTGAAAAGAAACTATGTGTTCCCTACAAGCTAGGTGAAGGACGGCTTTTATACACAATTATCTCTCATAACTGAGCAAGTGGAGAGACGTTCTTTCATCTAGCACTAAGTGAACGGGTTGCAGGAGACACTTTTTCTCTGCTTTCTCAGTCTGTTTCCTAGTGCCATTTTGAATTTCCTGCTGTTTTCACTGTAAAACAGAGTTGGAACTAGTACTTTCCGATATATATGTATGGAGTGGAATTTGCAACTGAAAAGAATCTTTGTGTTCCCAACAAGCTAGGTAAAGGGCGGCTTTCACACACACTTATCTCACAGAACTGAGCAGGTACAGAGACGTTCGTTCATCTAGCACCAAGGGAACGGTTTGCAGGAGAAACTTTTTCTCTGTTTCTCAGTCTGTTTCCTAGTGACGGTTTGAATTTCCTGCCGTTTTCACTGTAAAACCGTGTTGGAACTAGTACCTCCCCATATATATGTATGGAGTGGAGTTTGCAAGTGAAAAAAACTTTGTGTTCCCAACAACCTAGTTGAAGGACGGCTTTCACACACACTTATCTCTCAGAACTGAGCAAGTGGAGAGACGTTCGTTCATCTAGCACCAAGGGAACGGGTTGCAGGAGACACTTTTTCTCTGCTTTCCCAGTCTGTTTCCTAGTGCCGGTTTGAGGTTCCTGCAGTTTTCACTGTAAAACCGAGTTGGAGTTTGTACCTCCCCGTATATATGTATGGAATGGAGTTTGCAACTGAAAAGAAACTTTGTGTTCCCAACAAGCTAAGTGAAGGACGGCTTTCACACACACTTATCTCTCAGAACTGAGCAAGTGGAGAGACGTTCGTTCATCTAGCACCAAGGGAACGGTTTGCAGGAGACACTTTTACTCTGCTTTCTCAGTCTGTATCCTAGTGCCGGTTTGAAGTTCCTGCAGTTTTCACTGTAAAACAGATTTGGAGCTAGTACCTCCCCATATATATGCATGGATTGGAGTTTGCTACTGAAAAGAAACTTTGTGTTCCCAACAAGGTAATTGAAGGACGGCTTTCACAAACACTTATCTCTCAGAACTGAGCATGTACAGAGACGTTCGTTCATCTAGCACCAAGGGAACGGGTTGCAGGAGACACTTTTTCTCTGCTTTCTCAGTCTGTTTCCTAGTGCCGGTTTGAAGTTCCTGCAGTTTTCACTGTAAAACCGAGTTGGAGCTTGTACCTCCCCATATGTATGTATGGAATGGAGTTTGCAACTGAAAAGAAACTATGTGTTCCCTACAAGCTAGGTGAAGGACGGCTTTTATACACAATTATCTCTCATAACTGAGCAAGTGGAGAGACGTTCTTTCATCTAGCACTAAGTGAACGGGTTGCAGGAGACACTTTTTCTCTGCTTTCTCAGTCTGTTTCCTAGTGCCATTTTGAATTTCCTGCTGTTTTCACTGTAAAACAGAGTTGGAACTAGTACTTTCCGATATATATGTATGGAGTGGAATTTGCAACTGAAAAGAATCTTTGTGTTCCCAACAAGCTAGGTAAAGGGCGGCTTTCACACACACTTATCTCACAGAACTGAGCAGGTACAGAGACGTTCGTTCATCTAGCACCAAGGGAACGGTTTGCAGGAGAAACTTTTTCTCTGTTTCTCAGTCTGTTTCCTAGTGACGGTTTGAATTTCCTGCCGTTTTCACTGTAAAACCGTGTTGGAACTAGTACCTCCCCATATATATGTATGGAGTGGAGTTTGCAAGTGAAAAAAACTTTGTGTTCCCAACAACCTAGTTGAAGGACGGCTTTCACACACACTTATCTCTCAGAACTGAGCAAGTGGAGAGACGTTCGTTCATCTAGCACCAAGGGAACGGGTTGCAGGAGACACTTTTTCTCTGCTTTCCCAGTCTGTTTCCTAGTGCCGGTTTGAAGTTCCTGCAGTTTTCACTGTAAAACCGAGTTGGAGCTTGTACCTCCCCATATATATGTATGGAATGGAGTTTGCAACTGAAAACAAACTTTGTGTTCCCAACAAGCTAGGAGAAGGACGGCTTTCACACACACGTATCTCTCAGAACTGAGCAAGTGGAGAGACGTTCGTTCATCTAGCACCAAGGGAACGGGTTGCAGGAGACACTTTTTCTCTGCTTTCTCAGTCTGTATCCTAGTGCCGGTTTGAAGTTCCTGCAGTTTTCACTGTAAAACAGATTTGGAGCTAGTACCTCCCCATATATATGCATGGATTGGAGTTTGATACTGAAAAGAAACTTTGTGTTCCCAACAAGGTAATTGGAGAACGGCTTTCACAAACACTTATCTCTCAGAACTGAGCATGTACAGAGACGTTCGTTCATCTAGCACGAAGGGAACGGTTTGCAGGAGACACTTTTTCTCTGCTTTCTCAGTTTGTTTCCTAGTGCCGGTTTGAAGTTCCTGCAGTTTTCACTGTAAAACCGAGTTTCAGCTAGTACCTCCCCATATATATGTATGGAGGGGAGTTTGCTACTGAATAGAATCTATGTGTTCCCAACAAGCTAGGTGAAGGACGTGTTTCTCACACATTTATCTCTCAGAACTGAGCAAGTGGAGAGACGTTCGTTCATTTAGCACCAAGGGAACGGGTTGCAGGAGACACTTTTTCTCTGCTTTCTCAGTCTGTTTCCTAGTGCCGGTTTGAAGTTCCTGCAGTTTTCACTGTAAAACCGAGTTGGAGTTTGTACCTCCCCGTATATATGTATGGAATGGAGTTTGCAACTGAAAAGAAACTTTGTGTTCCCAACAAGCTAAGTGAAGGACGGCTTTCACACACACTTATCTCTCAGAACTTAGCAAGTGGAGAGACGTTCGTTCATCTAGCAACAAGGGAACGGGTTGCAGGAGACACTTTTACTCTGCTTTCTCAGTCTGTATCCTAGTGCCGGTTTGAAGTTCCTGCAGTTTTCACTGTAAAACAGAGTTTGAGCTAGTACCTCCCCATATATATGCATGGATTGGAGTTTGCTACTGAAAAGAAACTTTGTGTTCCCAACAAGGTAATTGGAGGACGGCTTTCACAGACACTTATCTCTCAGAACTGAGCATGTACAGAGACGTTCGTTCATCTAGCACCAAGGGAACGGGTTTCAGGAGACACTTTTTCTCTGCTTTCTCAGTCTGTTTCCTAGTGCCGGTTTGAAGTTCCTGCAGTTTTCACTGTAAAACCGAGTTGGAGCTAGTACCTCCCCATATATATGTATGGAGGGGAGTTTGCTACTGAATAGAATCTATGTGTTCCCAACAAGCTAGGTGAAGGACGGCTTTCTCACACATTTATCTCTCAGAACTGAGCAAGTGGAGAGACGTTGGTTCATTTAGCACCAAGGGAACGGGTTGCAGGAGACACTTTTTCTCTGGCTTCTCAGTCTGTTTCCTAGTGTCGGTTTGAAGTTCCTGCAGTTTTCACTGTAAAACGGAGTTGGAGTTTGTACCTCCCCGTATATATGTATGGAATGGAGTTTGCAACTGAAAAGAAACTTTGTGTTCCCAACAATTTAGATGAAGGACGGCTTTCACACAAACTTATCTCTCAGAACTGAGCAAGTGGAGAGACGTTCGTTCATCTAGCACCAAGGGAACGGGTTGCAGGTGACACTTTTTCTCTGCTTTCTCTGTCTGTTTCCTAGTGCCGGTTTGAAGTTCCTGCAGTTTTCACTGTAAAACCGAGTTGGAGCTTGTACCTCCCGTTATGTATGTATGGATTGGAGTTTGCAACTGAAAAGAAACTATGTGTTCCCTACAAGCTAGGTGAAGGACGGCTTTTATACACAATTATCTCTCATAACTGAGCAAGTGGAGAGACGTTCGTTCATCTAGCACTAAGGGAACGGGTTGCAGGAGACACTTTTTCTCTGCTTTCTCAGTCTGTTTCCTAGTGCCATTTTGAAGTTCCTGCTGTTTTCACTGTAAAACAGAGTTGGAACTAGTACTTTCCGATATATATGTATGGAGTGGAATTTGCAACTGAAAAGAATCTTTGTGTTCCCAACAAGCTAGGTAAAGGACGGCTTTCACACACACTTATCTCTCAGAACTGAGCAGGTACAGAGACGTTCGTTCATCTAGCACCAAGGGAACGGTTTGCAGGACAAACTTTTTCTCTGTTTCTCAGTCTGTTTCCTAGTGACGGTTTGAATTTCCTGCAGTTTTCACTGTAAAACCGTGTTGGAACTAGTACCTCCCCATATATATGTATGGAGTGGAGTTTGCAACTCAAAACAAACTTTGTGTTCCCAACAAGCTAGGAGAAGGACGGCTTTCACACACACGTATCTCTCAGAACTGAGCAAGTGGAGAGACGTTCGTTCATCTAGCACCAAGGGAACGTGTTGCAGGAGACACTTTTTCTCTGCTTTCCCTGTCTGTTTCCTAGTGCCGGTTTGAAGTTCCTGCAGTTTTCACTGTAAAACCGAGTTGGAGCTTGTACCTCCCCATATGTATGTATGGAATGGAGTTTGCTACTGAATAGAATCTATGTGTTCCCAACAAGCTAGGTGAAGGACGGCTTTCTCACACATTTATCTCTCAGAACTGAGCAAGTGGAGAGACGTTCGTTCATCTAGCACCAAGGGAACGGGTGGCAGGAGACACTTTTTCTCTGCTTTCTCAGTCTGTTTCCTAGTGCCGGTTTGAGGTTCCTGCAGTTTTCACTGTAAAACCGAGTTGGAGTTTGTACCTCCCCGTATATATGTATGGAATGGAGTTTGCAACTGAAAAGAAACTTTGTGTTCCCAACAAGCTAAGTGAAGGACGGCTTTCACACACACTTATCTCTCAGAACTGAGCAAGTGGAGAGACGTTCGTTCATCTAGCACCAAGGGAAAGGTTTGCAGGAGACACTTTTACTCTGCTTTCTCAGTCTGTATCCTAGTGCCGGTTTGAAGTTCCTGCAGTTTTCACTGTAAAACAGATTTGGAGCTAGTACCTCCCCATATATATGCATGGATTGGAGTTTGCTACTGAAAAGAAACTTTGTGTTCCCAACAAGGTAATTGAAGGACGGCTTTCACAAACACTTATCTCTCAGAACTGAGCATGTACAGAGACGTTCGTTCATCTAGCACCAAGGGAACGGGTTGCAGGAGACACTTTTTCTCTGCTTTCTCAGTCTGTTTCCTAGTGCCGGTTTGAAGTTCCTGCAGTTTTCACTGTAAAACCGAGTTGGAGCTTGTACCTCCCCATATGTATGTATGGAATGGAGTTTGCAACTGAAAAGAAACTATGTGTTCCCTACAAGCTAGGTGAAGGACGGCTTTTATACACAATTATCTCTCATAACTGAGCAAGTGGAGAGACGTTCTTTCATCTAGCACTAAGTGAACGGGTTGCAGGAGACACTTTTTCTCTGCTTTCTCAGTCTGTTTCCTAGTGCCATTTTGAATTTCCTGCTGTTTTCACTGTAAAACAGAGTTGGAACTAGTACTTTCCGATATATATGTATGGAGTGGAATTTGCAACTGAAAAGAATCTTTGTGTTCCCAACAAGCTAGGTAAAGGGCGGCTTTCACACACACTTATCTCACAGAACTGAGCAGGTACAGAGACGTTCGTTCATCTAGCACCAAGGGAACGGTTTGCAGGAGAAACTTTTTCTCTGTTTCTCAGTCTGTTTCCTAGTGACGGTTTGAATTTCCTGCCGTTTTCACTGTAAAACCGTGTTGGAACTAGTACCTCCCCATATATATGTATGGAGTGGAGTTTGCAAGTGAAAAAAACTTTGTGTTCCCAACAACCTAGTTGAAGGACGGCTTTCACACACACTTATCTCTCAGAACTGAGCAAGTGGAGAGACGTTCGTTCATCTAGCACCAAGGGAACGGGTTGCAGGAGACACTTTTTCTCTGCTTTCCCAGTCTGTTTCCTAGTGCCGGTTTGAAGTTCCTGCAGTTTTCACTGTAAAACCGAGTTGGAGCTTGTACCTCCCCATATATATGTATGGAATGGAGTTTGCAACTGAAAACAAACTTTGTGTTCCCAACAAGCTAGGAGAAGGACGGCTTTCACACACGCGTATCTCTCAGAACTGAGCAAGTGGAGAGACGTTCGTTCATCTAGCACCAAGGGAACGGGTTGCAGGAGACACTTTTTCTCTGCTTTCTCAGTCTGTATCCTAGTGCCGGTTTGAAGTTCCTGCAGTTTTCACTGTAAAACAGATTTGGAGCTAGTACCTCCCCATATATATGCATGGATTGGAGTTTGATACTGAAAAGAAACTTTGTGTTCCCAACAAGGTAATTGGAGAACGGCTTTCACAAACACTTATCTCTCAGAACTGAGCATGTACAGAGACGTTCGTTCATCTAGCACGAAGGGAACGGTTTGCAGGAGACACTTTTTCTCTGCTTTCTCAGTTTGTTTCCTAGTGCCGGTTTGAAGTTCCTGCAGTTTTCACTGTAAAACCGAGTTTCAGCTAGTACCTCCCCATATATATGTATGGAGGGGAGTTTGCTACTGAATAGAATCTATGTGTTCCCAACAAGCTAGGTGAAGGACGTGTTTCTCACACATTTATCTCTCAGAACTGAGCAAGTGGAGAGACGTTCGTTCATTTAGCACCAAGGGAACGGGTTGCAGGAGACACTTTTTCTCTGCTTTCTCAGTCTGTTTCCTAGTGCCGGTTTGAAGTTCCTGCAGTTTTCACTGTAAAACCGAGTTGGAGTTTGTACCTCCCCGTATATATGTATGGAATGGAGTTTGCAACTGAAAAGAAACTTTGTGTTCCCAACAAGCTAAGTGAAGGACGGCTTTCACACACACTTATCTCTCAGAACTTAGCAAGTGGAGAGACGTTCGTTCATCTAGCAACAAGGGAACGGGTTGCAGGAGACACTTTTACTCTGCTTTCTCAGTCTGTATCCTAGTGCCGGTTTGAAGTTCCTGCAGTTTTCACTGTAAAACAGAGTTTGAGCTAGTACCTCCCCATATATATGCATGGATTGGAGTTTGCTACTGAAAAGAAACTTTGTGTTCCCAACAAGGTAATTGGAGGACGGCTTTCACAGACACTTATCTCTCAGAACTGAGCATGTACAGAGACGTTCGTTCATCTAGCACCAAGGGAACGGGTTTCAGGAGACACTTTTTCTCTGCTTTCTCAGTCTGTTTCCTAGTGCCGGTTTGAAGTTCCTGCAGTTTTCACTGTAAAACCGAGTTGGAGCTAGTACCTCCCCATATATATGTATGGAGGGGAGTTTGCTACTGAATAGAATCTATGTGTTCCCAACAAGCTAGGTGAAGGACGGCTTTCTCACACATTTATCTCTCAGAACTGAGCAAGTGGAGAGACGTTGGTTCATTTAGCACCAAGGGAACGGGTTGCAGGAGACACTTTTTCTCTGGCTTCTCAGTCTGTTTCCTAGTGTCGGTTTGAAGTTCCTGCAGTTTTCACTGTAAAACGGAGTTGGAGTTTGTACCTCCCCGTATATATGTATGGAATGGAGTTTGCAACTGAAAAGAAACTTTGTGTTCCCAACAATTTAGTTGAAGGATGGCTTTCACACACACTTATCTCTCAGAACTGAGCAAGTGGAGAGACGTTCGTTCATCTAGCACCAAGGGAACGGGTTGCAGGTGACACTTTTTCTCTGCTTTCTCTGTCTGTTTCCTAGTGCCGGTTTGAAGTTCCTGCAGTTTTCACTGTAAAACCGAGTTGGAGCTTGTACCTCCCGTTATGTATGTATGGATTGGAGTTTGCAACTGAAAAGAAACTATGTGTTCCCTACAAGCTAGGTGAAGGACGGCTTTTATACACAATTATCTCTCATAACTGAGCAAGTGGAGAGACGTTCGTTCATCTAGCACTAAGGGAACGGGTTGCAGGAGACACTTTTTCTCTGCTTTCTCAGTCTGTTTCCTAGTGCCATTTTGAAGTTCCTGCTGTTTTCACTGTAAAACAGAGTTGGAACTAGTACTTTCCGATATATATGTATGGAGTGGAATTTGCAACTGAAAAGAATCTTTGTGTTCCCAACAAGCTAGGTAAAGGGCGGCTTTCACACACACTTATCTCTCAGAACTGAGCAGGTACAGAGACGTTCGTTCATCTAGCACCAAGAGAACGGTTTGCAGGACAAACTTTTTCTCTGTTTCTCAGTCTGTTTCCTAGTGACGGTTTGAATTTCCTGCAGTTTTCACTGTAAAACCGTGTTGGAACTAGTACCTCCCCATATATATGTATGGAGTGGAGTTTGCAAGTGAAAAAAACTTTGTGTTCCCAACAAGCTAGTTGAAGGACGGCTTTCACACACACTTATCTCTCAGAACTGAGCAAGTTGAGAGACGTTCGTTCATCTAGCACCAAGGGAACGTGTTGCAGGAGACACTTTTTCTCTGCTTTCCCTGTCTGTTTCCTAGTGCCGGTTTGAAGTTCCTGCAGTTTTCACTGTAAAACCGAGTTGGAGCTTGTACCTCCCCATATATATGTATGGAATGGAGTTTGCAACTCAAAACAAACTTTGTGTTCCCAACAAGCTAGGAGAAGGACGGCTTTCACACACACGTATCTCTCAGAACTGAGCAAGTGGAGAGACGTTCGTTCATCTAGCACCAAGGGAACGGGTTGCAGGAGACACTTTTTCTCTGCTTTCTCAGTCTGTTTCCTAGTGCCGGTTTGAAGTTCCTGCAGTTTTCACTGTAAATCCGAGTTGGAGCTAGTACCTCCCCATATATATGCATGGAGTGGAGTTTGCTACTGAAAAGAAACTTTGTGTTCCCAACAAGGTAATTGAAGGACGGCTTCCAAAGACAATTATCTCTCAGAACTGAGCAATTGGAGAGACGTTCGTTCATCTAGCACCAAGGGAACGGGTGGCAGGAGACACTCTTTCTCTGCTTTCTCAGTCGGTTTCCTAGTGGCGGTTTGAAATTCCTGCAGTTTTCACTGTAAAACAGATTTGGAGCAAGTACCTCCCCATATATATGCATGGAGTGGATTAGGGAACTGAAAAGAAACTTTGTGTTCCCAACAAGCTAGGTGAAGGACGGCTTTCACACACAATTATCTCTCAGAACTGAGCATGTACAGAGACGTTCGTTCATCTAGCACCAAGGGAACGGGTTGCAGGAGAAACTATTACTCTGGTTTCCCAGTCTGTTTCCTAGTGCCGGTTTGAAGTTCCTGCAGTTTTCACTGTAAAACCGAGTTGGAGCTTGTACCTCCCCATATATATGTATGGAATGGAGTTTGCAACTGAAAAGAAACGTGGTCCCAACAAGCTAGATGAAGGACGGCTTTCACACACACTTATCTCTCAGAACTGAGCGTGTACAGAGACGTTCGTTCATCTAGCACCAAGGGAACGGGTTGCAGGAGACACTTTTTCTCTGCTTTCTCAGTCTGTTTCCTACTGCCGGTTTGAAGTTCCTGCAGTTTTCACTGTAAAACAGATTTGGAGCTAGTACCTCCCCATATATATTCATGGAGTGGAGTTTGCTACTGAAAAGAAACTTTGTGTTCCCAACAAGGTAATTGAAGGACGGCTTTCAAACACAATTTTCTCTCAGAACTGAGCAAGTGGAGAGACGTTCGTTCATCTAGCACCAAGGGAACGGTTTGCAGGAGACACTTTTTCTCTGCTTTCTCAGTCTGTTTCCTAGTGCCGGTTTGAAGTTCCTGCAGTTTTCACTGTAAAACCGAGTTTGAGCTAGTACCTCCCCATATATATGTATGGAGGGGAGTTGCTACTGAATAGAATCTATGTGTTCCCAACTAGCTAGGTGAAGGACGGCTTTCACACACACTTATCTCTCAGAACTGAGCAGGTACAGAGACGTTCGTTCATCTAGCACCAAGGGAACGTGTTGCAGGAGACACTTTTTCTCTGCTTTCCCTGTCTGTTTCCTAGTGCCGGTTTGAAGTTCCTGCAGTTTTCACTGTAAAACCGAGTTGGAGCTTGTACCTCCCCATATGTATGTATGGAATGGAGTTTGCTACTGAATAGAATCTATGTGTTCCCAACAAGCTAGGTGAAGGACGGCTTTCTCACACATTTATCTCTCAGAACTGAGCAAGTGGAGAGACGTTCGTTCATCTAGCACCAAGGGAACGGGTGGCAGGAGACACTTTTTCTCTGCTTTCTCAGTCTGTTTCCTAGTGCCGGTTTGAGGTTCCTGCAGTTTTCACTGTAAAACCGAGTTGGAGTTTGTACCTCCCCGTATATATGTATGGAATGGAGTTTGCAACTGAAAAGAAACTTTGTGTTCCCAACAAGCTAAGTGAAGGACGGCTTTCACACACACTTATCTCTCAGAACTGAGCAAGTGGAGAGACGTTCGTTCATCTAGCACCAAGGGAACGGTTTGCAGGAGACACTTTTACTCTGCTTTCTCAGTCTGTATCCTAGTGCCGGTTTGAAGTTCCTGCAGTTTTCACTGTAAAACAGATTTGGAGCTAGTACCTCCCCATATATATGCATGGATTGGAGTTTGCTACTGAAAAGAAACTTTGTGTTCCCAACAAGGTAATTGAAGGACGGCTTTCACAAACACTTATCTCTCAGAACTGAGCATGTACAGAGACGTTCGTTCATCTAGCACCATGGGAACGGGTTGCAGGAGACACTTTTTCTCTGCTTTCTCAGTCTGTTTCCTAGTGCCATTTTGAATTTCCTGCTGTTTTCACTGTAAAACAGAGTTGGAACTAGTACTTTCCGATATATATGTATGGAGTGGAATTTGCAACTGAAAAGAATCTTTGTGTTCCCAACAAGCTAGGTAAAGGGCGGCTTTCACACACACTTATCTCACAGAACTGAGCAGGTACAGAGACGTTCGTTCATCTAGCACCAAGGGAACGGTTTGCAGGAGAAACTTTTTCTCTGTTTCTCAGTCTGTTTCCTAGTGACGGTTTGAATTTCCTGCCGTTTTCACTGTAAAACCGTGTTGGAACTAGTACCTCCCCATATATATGTATGGAGTGGAGTTTGCAAGTGAAAAAAACTTTGTGTTCCCAACAACCTAGTTGAAGGACGGCTTTCACACACACTTATCTCTCAGAACTGAGCAAGTGGAGAGACGTTCGTTCATCTAGCACCAAGGGAACGGGTTGCAGGAGACACTTTTTCTCTGCTTTCCCAGTCTGTTTCCTAGTGCCGGTTTGAAGTTCCTGCAGTTTTCACTGTAAAACCGAGTTGGAGCTTGTACCTCCCCATATATATGTATGGAATGGAGTTTGCAACTGAAAACAAACTTTGTGTTCCCAACAAGCTAGGAGAAGGACGGCTTTCACACACACGTATCTCTCAGAACTGAGCAAGTGGAGAGACGTTCGTTCATCTAGCACCAAGGGAACGGGTTGCAGGAGACACTTTTTCTCTGCTTTCTCAGTCTGTATCCTAGTGCCGGTTTGAAGTTCCTGCAGTTTTCACTGTAAAACAGATTTGGAGCTAGTACCTCCCCATATATATGCATGGATTGGAGTTTGATACTGAAAAGAAACTTTGTGTTCCCAACAAGGTAATTGGAGAACGGCTTTCACAAACACTTATCTCTCAGAACTGAGCATGTACAGAGACGTTCGTTCATCTAGCACGAAGGGAACGGTTTGCAGGAGACACTTTTTCTCTGCTTTCTCAGTTTGTTTCCTAGTGCCGGTTTGAAGTTCCTGCAGTTTTCACTGTAAAACCGAGTTTCAGCTAGTACCTCCCCATATATATGTATGGAGGGGAGTTTGCTACTGAATAGAATCTATGTGTTCCCAACAAGCTAGGTGAAGGACGTGTTTCTCACACATTTATCTCTCAGAACTGAGCAAGTGGAGAGACGTTCGTTCATTTAGCACCAAGGGAACGGGTTGCAGGAGACACTTTTTCTCTGCTTTCTCAGTCTGTTTCCTAGTGCCGGTTTGAAGTTCCTGCAGTTTTCACTGTAAAACCGAGTTGGAGTTTGTACCTCCCCGTATATATGTATGGAATGGAGTTTGCAACTGAAAAGAAACTATGTGTTCCCAACAAGCTAAGTGAAGGACGGCTTTCACACACACTTATCTCTCAGAACTTAGCAAGTGGAGAGACGTTCGTTCATCTAGCAACAAGGGAACGGGTTGCAGGAGACACTTTTACTCTGCTTTCTCAGTCTGTATCCTAGTGCCGGTTTGAAGTTCCTGCAGTTTTCACTGTAAAACAGAGTTTGAGCTAGTACCTCCCCATATATATGCATGGATTGGAGTTTGCTACTGAAAAGAAACTTTGTGTTCCCAACAAGGTAATTGGAGGACGGCTTTCACAGACACTTATCTCTCAGAACTGAGCATGTACAGAGACGTTCGTTCATCTAGCACCAAGGGAACGGGTTTCAGGAGACACTTTTTCTCTGCTTTCTCAGTCTGTTTCCTAGTGCCGGTTTGAAGTTCCTGCAGTTTTCACTGTAAAACCGAGTTGGAGCTAGTACCTCCCCATATATATGTATGGAGGGGAGTTTGCTACTGAATAGAATCTATGTGTTCCCAACAAGCTAGGTGAAGGACGGCTTTCTCACACATTTATCTCTCAGAACTGAGCAAGTGGAGAGACGTTGGTTCATTTAGCACCAAGGGAACGGGTTGCAGGAGACACTTTTTCTCTGGCTTCTCAGTCTGTTTCCTAGTGTCGGTTTGAAGTTCCTGCAGTTTTCACTGTAAAACGGAGTTGGAGTTTGTACCTCCCCGTATATATGTATGGAATGGAGTTTGCAACTGAAAAGAAACTTTGTGTTCCCAACAATTTAGTTGAAGGATGGCTTTCACACACACTTATCTCTCAGAACTGAGCAAGTGGAGAGACGTTCGTTCATCTAGCACCAAGGGAACGGGTTGCAGGTGACACTTTTTCTCTGCTTTCTCTGTCTGTTTCCTAGTGCCGGTTTGAAGTTCCTGCAGTTTTCACTGTAAAACCGAGTTGGAGCTTGTACCTCCCGTTATGTATGTATGGATTGGAGTTTGCAACTGAAAAGAAACTATGTGTTCCCTACAAGCTAGGTGAAGGACGGCTTTTATACACAATTATCTCTCATAACTGAGCAAGTGGAGAGACGTTCGTTCATCTAGCACTAAGGGAACGGGTTGCAGGAGACACTTTTTCTCTGCTTTCTCAGTCTGTTTCCTAGTGCCATTTTGAAGTTCCTGCTGTTTTCACTGTAAAACAGAGTTGGAACTAGTACTTTCCGATATATATGTATGGAGTGGAATTTGCAACTGAAAAGAATCTTTGTGTTCCCAACAAGCTAGGTAAAGGGCGGCTTTCACACACACTTATCTCTCAGAACTGAGCAGGTACAGAGACGTTCGTTCATCTAGCACCAAGAGAACGGTTTGCAGGACAAACTTTTTCTCTGTTTCTCAGTCTGTTTCCTAGTGACGGTTTGAATTTCCTGCAGTTTTCACTGTAAAACCGTGTTGGAACTAGTACCTCCCCATATATATGTATGGAGTGGAGTTTGCAAGTGAAAAAAACTTTGTGTTCCCAACAAGCTAGTTGAAGGACGGCTTTCACACACACTTATCTCTCAGAACTGAGCAAGTTGAGAGACGTTCGTTCATCTAGCACCAAGGGAACGTGTTGCAGGAGACACTTTTTCTCTGCTTTCCCTGTCTGTTTCCTAGTGCCGGTTTGAAGTTCCTGCAGTTTTCACTGTAAAACCGAGTTGGAGCTTGTACCTCCCCATATATATGTATGGAATGGAGTTTGCAACTCAAAACAAACTTTGTGTTCCCAACAAGCTAGGAGAAGGACGGCTTTCACACACACGTATCTCTCAGAACTGAGCAAGTGGAGAGACGTTCGTTCATCTAGCACCAAGGGAACGGGTTGCAGGAGACACTTTTTCTCTGCTTTCTCAGTCTGTTTCCTAGTGCCGGTTTGAAGTTCCTGCAGTTTTCACTGTAAATCCGAGTTGGAGCTAGTACCTCCCCATATATATGCATGGAGTGGAGTTTGCTACTGAAAAGAAACTTTGTGTTCCCAACAAGGTAATTGAAGGACGGCTTCCAAAGACAATTATCTCTCAGAACTGAGCAATTGGAGAGACGTTCGTTCATCTAGCACCAAGGGAACGGGTGGCAGGAGACACTCTTTCTCTGCTTTCTCAGTCGGTTTCCTAGTGGCGGTTTGAAATTCCTGCAGTTTTCACTGTAAAACAGATTTGGAGCAAGTACCTCCCCATATATATGCATGGAGTGGATTAGGGAACTGAAAAGAAACTTTGTGTTCCCAACAAGCTAGGTGAAGGACGGCTTTCACACACAATTATCTCTCAGAACTGAGCATGTACAGAGACGTTCGTTCATCTAGCACCAAGGGAACGGGTTGCAGGAGAAACTATTACTCTGGTTTCCCAGTCTGTTTCCTAGTGCCGGTTTGAAGTTCCTGCAGTTTTCACTGTAAAACCGAGTTGGAGCTTGTACCTCCCCATATATATGTATGGAATGGAGTTTGCAACTGAAAAGAAACGTTGTGGTCCCAACAAGCTAGATGAAGGACGGCTTTCACACACACTTATCTCTCAGAACTGAGCGTGTACAGAGACGTTCGTTCATCTAGCACCAAGGGAACGGGTTGCAGGAGACACTTTTTCTCTGCTTTCTCAGTCTGTTTCCTACTGCCGGTTTGAAGTTCCTGCAGTTTTCACTGTAAAACAGATTTGGAGCTAGTACCTCCCCATATATATGCATGGAGTGGAGTTTGCTACTGAAAAGAAACTTTGTGTTCCCAACAAGGTAATTGAAGGACGGCTTTCAAACACAATTTTCTCTCAGAACTGAGCAAGTGGAGAGACGTTCGTTCATCTAGCACCAAGGGAACGGTTTGCAGGAGACACTTTTTCTCTGCTTTCTCAGTCTGTTTCCTAGTGCCGGTTTGAAGTTCCTGCAGTTTTCACTGTAAAACCGAGTTTGAGCTAGTACCTCCCCATATATATGTATGGAGGGGAGTTGCTACTGAATAGAATCTATGTGTTCCCAACTAGCTAGGTGAAGGACGGCTTTCACACACACTTATCTCTCAGAACTGAGCAGGTACAGAGACGTTCGTTCATCTAGCACCAAATGAACGGGTTGCAGGAGAAACTTTTACTCTTGTTTCCCAGTCTGTTTCCTAGTGCCTGTTTGAAGTTCCTGCAGTTTTCACTGTAAAAACTAGTTGGAGCTAGTACCACCCCATATATATGTATGGAATGGAGTTTGCAACTGAAAAGAAACTTTATGTTCCCAACTAGCTAGGTGAAGGACGGCTTTCACTCACACTTATCTCTCAGAACTGAGCATGTACAGAGACGTTCGTTCATGTAGCATCAAGGGAACGGTTTGCAGGAGACACTTTTTCTCTGCTTTCGCAGTCTGTTTCCTAGTGCCTGTTTGAAGTTACTGCAGTTTTCACTGTGAAACCGAGTTGGAGCTTGTACCTCCCCATATATATGTATGGAATGGAGTTTGCAACTGAAAGGAAACTATGTGTTCCCTACAAGCTAGGTGAAGGACGGCTTATATACACAATTATCTCTCATAACTGAGCAAGTGGAGAGACGTTCGTTCATCTAGCACCAAGGGAACGGGTTGCAGGAGACACTTTTTCTCTGCCTTCTCAGTCTGTTTCCTAGTGCCGGTTTGAAGTTCCTGCAGTTTTCACTGTAAATCCGAGTTGGAGCTAGTACCTCCCCATATATATGCATGGAGTGGAGTTTGCTACTGAAAAGAAACTTTGTGTTCCCAACAAGGTAATTGAAGGACGGCTTCCAAAGACAATTATCTCTCAGAACTGAGCAATTGGAGAGACGTTCGTTCATCTAGCACCAAGGGAACGGGTGGCAGGAGACACTCTTTCTCTGCTTTCTCAGTCGGTTTCCTAGTGGCGGTTTGAAATTCCTGCAGTTTTCACTGTAAAACAGATTTGGAGCAAGTACCTCCCCATATATATGCATGGAGTGGATTAGGGAACTGAAAAGAAACTTTGTGTTCCCAACAAGCTAGGTGAAGGACGGCTTTCACACACAATTATCTCTCAGAACTGAGCATGTACAGAGACGTTCGTTCATCTAGCACCAAGGGAACGGGTTGCAGGAGAAACTATTACTCTGGTTTCCCAGTCTGTTTCCTAGTGCCGGTTTGAAGTTCCTGCAGTTTTCACTGTAAAACCGAGTTGGAGCTTGTACCTCCCCATATATATGTATGGAATGGAGTTTGCAACTGAAAAGAAACGTTGTGGTCCCAACAAGCTAGATGAAGGACGGCTTTCACACACACTTATCTCTCAGAACTGAGCGTGTACAGAGACGTTCGTTCATCTAGCACCAAGGGAACGGGTTGCAGGAGACACTTTTTCTCTGCTTTCTCAGTCTGTTTCCTACTGCCGGTTTGAAGTTCCTGCAGTTTTCACTGTAAAACAGATTTGGAGCTAGTACCTCCCCATATATATGCATGGAGTGGAGTTTGCTACTGAAAAGAAACTTTGTGTTCCCAACAAGGTAATTGAAGGACGGCTTTCAAACACAATTTTCTCTCAGAACTGAGCAAGTGGAGAGACGTTCGTTCATCTAGCACCAAGGGAACGGTTTGCAGGAGACACTTTTTCTCTGCTTTCTCAGTCTGTTTCCTAGTGCCGGTTTGAAGTTCCTGCAGTTTTCACTGTAAAACCGAGTTTGAGCTAGTACCTCCCCATATATATGTATGGAGGGGAGTTGCTACTGAATAGAATCTATGTGTTCCCAACTAGCTAGGTGAAGGACGGCTTTCACACACACTTATCTCTCAGAACTGAGCAGGTACAGAGACGTTCGTTCATCTAGCACCAAATGAACGGGTTGCAGGAGAAACTTTTACTCTTGTTTCCCAGTCTGTTTCCTAGTGCCTGTTTGAAGTTCCTGCAGTTTTCACTGTAAAAACTAGTTGGAGCTAGTACCACCCCATATATATGTATGGAATGGAGTTTGCAACTGAAAAGAAACTTTATGTTCCCAACTAGCTAGGTGAAGGACGGCTTATATACACAATTATCTCTCATAACTGAGCAAGTGGAGAGACGTTCGTTCATCTAGCACCAAGGGAACGGGTGGCAGGAGACACTTTTTCTCTGCTTTCTCAGTCTGTTTCCTAGTGGCGGTTTGAAATTCCTGCAGTTTTCACTGTAAAACAGATTTGGAGCAAGTACTTCCCCATATATATGCATGGAGTGGATTAGGCAACTGAAAAGGAACTTTGTGTTCCCAACAAGCTCGGTGAAGGACGGCTTTCACACACACTTATCTCTCAGAACTGAGCATGTACAGAGATGTTCGTTCATCTAGCACCAAGGGAACGGGTTGCAGGAGAAACTTTTACTCTGGTTTCCCAGTCTGTTTCCTAGTGCCTGTTTGAAGTTCCTGCAGTTTTCACTGTAAAACCGAGTTGGAGCTTGTACCTCCCCATATATATGTATGGAATGGAGTTTGCAACTGAAAAGAAACTATGTGTTCCCTACAAGCTAGGTGAAGGACGGCTTTTATACACAATTATCTCTCATAACTGAGCAAGTGGAGAGACGTTCGTTCATCTAGCACTAAGGGAACGGGTTGCAGGAGACACTTCTTCTCTGCTTTCTCAGTCTGTTTCCTAGTGCCATTTTGAAGTTCCTGCTGTTTTCACTGTAAAACAGAGTTGGAACTAGTACTTTCCGATATATATGTATGGAGTGGAATTTGCAACTGAAAAGAATCTTTGTGTTCCCAACAAGCTAGGTAAAGGACGGCTTTCACACACACTTATCTCTCAGAACTGAGCAGGTACAGAGACGTTCGTTCATCTAGCACCAAGGGAACGGTTTGCAGGACAAACTTTTTCTCTGTTTCTCAGTCTGTTTCCTAGTGACGGTTTGAATTTCCTGCAGTTTTCACTGTAAAACCGTGTTGGAACTAGTACCTCCCCATATATATGTATGGAGTGGAGTTTGCAACTCAAAACAAACTTTGTGTTCCCAACAAGCTAGGAGAAGGACGGCTTTCACACACACGTATCTCTCAGAACTGAGCAAGTGGAGAGACGTTCGTTCATCTAGCACCAAGGGAACGTGTTGCAGGAGACACTTTTTCTCTGCTTTCCCTGTCTGTTTCCTAGTGCCGGTTTGAAGTTCCTGCAGTTTTCACTGTAAAACCGAGTTGGAGCTTGTACCTCCCCATATGTATGTATGGAATGGAGTTTGCTACTGAATAGAATCTATGTGTTCCCAACAAGCTAGGTGAAGGACGGCTTTCTCACACATTTATCTCTCAGAACTGAGCAAGTGGAGAGACGTTCGTTCATCTAGCACCAAGGGAACGGGTGGCAGGAGACACTTTTTCTCTGCTTTCTCAGTCTGTTTCCTAGTGCCGGTTTGAGGTTCCTGCAGTTTTCACTGTAAAACCGAGTTGGAGTTTGTACCTCCCCGTATATATGTATGGAATGGAGTTTGCAACTGAAAAGAAACTTTGTGTTCCCAACAAGCTAAGTGAAGGACGGCTTTCACAAACACTTATCTCTCAGAACTGAGCAAGTGGAGAGACGTTCGTTCATCTAGCACCAAGGGAACGGTTTGCAGGGGACACTTTTACTCTGCTTTCTCAGTCTGTATCCTAGTGCCGGTTTGAAGTTCCTGCAGTTTTCACTGTAAAACAGATTTGGAGCTAGTACCTCCCCATATATATGCATGGATTGGAGTTGGCTACTGAAAAGAAACTTTGTGTTCCCAACAAGGTAATTGAAGGACGGCTTTCACAAACACTTATCTCTCAGAACTGAGCATGTACAGAGACGTTCGTTCATCTAGCACCATGGGAACGGGTTGCAGGAGACACTTTTTCTCTGCTTTCTCAGTCTGTTTCCTAGTGCCGGTTTGAAGTTCCTGCAGTTTTCACTGTAAAACCGAGTTGGAGCTTGTACCTCCCCATATGTATGTATGGAATGGAGTTTGCAACTGAAAACAAACTTTGTGTTCCCAACAAGCTAGGAGAAGGACGGCTTTCACACACACGTATCTCTCAGAACTGAGCAAGTGGAGAGACGTTCGTTCATCTAGCACCAAGGGAACGGGTTGCAGGAGACACTTTTTCTCTGCTTTCTCAGTCTGTATCCTAGTGCCGGTTTGAAGTTCCTGCAGTTTTCACTGTAAAACAGATTTGGAGCTAGTACCTCCCCATATATATGCATGGATTGGAGTTTGATACTGAAAAGAAACTTTGTGTTCCCAACAAGGTAATTGGAGAACGGCTTTCACAAACACTTATCTCTCAGAACTGAGCATGTACAGAGACGTTCGTTCATCTAGCACGAAGGGAACGGGTTGCAGGAGACACTTTTTCTCTGCTTTCTCAGTTTGTTTCCTAGTGCCGGTTTGAAGTTCCTGCAGTTTTCACTGTAAAACCGAGTTTCAGCTAGTACCTCCCCATATATATGTATGGAGGGGAGTTTGCTACTGAATAGAATCTATGTGTTCCCAACAAGCTAGGTGAAGGACGTGTTTCTCACACATTTATCTCTCAGAACTGAGCAAGTGGAGAGACGTTCGTTCATTTAGCACCAAGGGAACGGGTTGCAGGAGACACTTTTTCTCTGCTTTCTCAGTCTGTTTCCTAGTGCCGGTTTGAAGTTCCTGCAGTTTTCACTGTAAAACCGAGTTGGAGTTTGTACCTCCCCGTATATATGTATGGAATGGAGTTTGCAACTGAAAAGAAACTTTGTGTTCCCAACAAGCTAAGTGAAGGACGGCTTTCACACACACTTATCTCTCAGAACTTAGCAAGTGGAGAGACGTTCGTTCATCTAGCAACAAGGGAACGGGTTGCAGGAGACACTTTTACTCTGCTTTCTCAGTCTGTATCCTAGTGCCGGTTTGAAGTTCCTGCAGTTTTCACTGTAAAACAGAGTTTGAGCTAGTACCTCCCCATATATATGCATGGATTGGAGTTTGCTACTGAAAAGAAACTTTGTGTTCCCAACAAGGTAATTGGAGGACGGCTTTCACAGACACTTATCTCTCAGAACTGAGCATGTACAGAGACGTTCGTTCATCTAGCACCAAGGGAACGGGTTTCAGGAGACACTTTTTCTCTGCTTTCTCAGTCTGTTTCCTAGTGCCGGTTTGAAGTTCCTGCAGTTTTCACTGTAAAACCGAGTTGGAGCTAGTACCTCCCCATATATATGTATGGAGGGGAGTTTGCTACTGAATAGAATCTATGTGTTCCCAACAAGCTAGGTGAAGGACGGCTTTCTCACACATTTATCTCTCAGAACTGAGCAAGTGGAGAGACGTTGGTTCATTTAGCACCAAGGGAACGGGTTGCAGGAGACACTTTTTCTCTGGCTTCTCAGTCTGTTTCCTAGTGTCGGTTTGAAGTTCCTGCAGTTTTCACTGTAAAACGGAGTTGGAGTTTGTACCTCCCCGTATATATGTATGGAATGGAGTTTGCAACTGAAAAGAAACTTTGTGTTCCCAACAATTTAGTTGAAGGACGGCTTTCACACACACTTATCTCTCAGAACTGAGCAAGTGGAGAGACGTTCGTTCATCTAGCACCAAGGGAACGGGTTGCAGGTGACACTTTTTCTCTGCTTTCTCTGTCTGTTTCCTAGTGCCGGTTTGAAGTTCCTGCAGTTTTCACTGTAAAACCGAGTTGGAGCTTGTACCTCCCGTTATGTATGTATGGATTGGAGTTTGCAACTGAAAAGAAACTATGTGTTCCCTACAAGCTAGGTGAAGGACGGCTTTTATACACAATTATCTCTCATAACTGAGCAAGTGGAGAGACGTTCGTTCATCTAGCACCAAGGGAACGGTTTGCAGGAGACACTTTTACTCTGCTTTCTCAGTCTGTATCCTAGTGCCGGTTTGAAGTTCCTGCAGTTTTCACTGTAAAACAGATTTGGAGCTAGTACCTCCCCATATATATGCATGGATTGGAGTTTGCTACTGAAAAGAAACTTTGTGTTCCCAACAAGGTAATTGAAGGACGGCTTTCACAAACCCTTATCTCTCAGAACTGAGCATGTACAGAGACGTTCGTTCATCTAGCACCATGGGAACGGGTTGCAGGAGACACTTTTTCTCTGCTTTCTCAGTCTGTTTCCTAGTGCCGGTTTGAAGTTCCTGCAGTTTTCACTGTAAAACCGAGTTGGAGCTTGTACCTCCCCATATGTATGTATGGAATGGAGTTTGCAACTGAAAAGAAACTATGTGTTCCCTACAAGCTAGGTGAAGGACGGCTTTTATACACAGTTATCTCTCATAACTGAGCAAGTGGAGAGACGTTCTTTCATCTAGCACTAAGTGAACGGGTTGCAGGAGACACTTTTTCTCTGCTTTCTCAGTCTGTTTCCTAGTGCCATTTTGAATTTCCTGCTGTTTTCACTGTAAAACAGAGTTGGAACTAGTACTTTCCGATATATATGTATGGAGTGGAATTTGCAACTGAAAAGAATCTTTGTGTTCCCAACAAGCTAGGTAAAGGGCGGCTTTCACACACACTTATCTCACAGAACTGAGCAGGTACAGAGACGTTCGTTCATCTAGCACCAAGGGAACGGTTTGCAGGAGAAACTTTTTCTCTGTTTCTCAGTCTGTTTCCTAGTGACGGTTTGAATTTCCTGCCGTTTTCACTGTAAAACCGTGTTGGAACTAGTACCTCCCCATATATATGTATGGAGTGGAGTTTGCAAGTGAAAAAAACTTTGTGTTCCCAACAACCTAGTTGAAGGACGGCTTTCACACACACTTATCTCTCAGAACTGAGCAAGTGGAGAGACGTTCGTTCATCTAGCACCAAGGGAACGGGTTGCAGGAGACACTTTTTCTCTGCTTTCCCAGTCTGTTTCCTAGTGCCGGTTTGAAGTTCCTGCAGTTTTCACTGTAAAACCGAGTTGGAGCTTGTACCTCCCCATATATATGTATGGAATGGAGTTTGCAACTGAAAACAAACTTTGTGTTCCCAACAAGCTAGGAGAAGGACGGCTTTCACACACACGTATCTCTCAGAACTGAGCAAGTGGAGAGACGTTCGTTCATCTAGCACCAAGGGAACGGGTTGCAGGAGACACTTTTTCTCTGCTTTCTCAGTCTGTATCCTAGTGCCGGTTTGAAGTTCCTGCAGTTTTCACTGTAAAACAGATTTGGAGCTAGTACCTCCCCATATATATGCATGGATTGGAGTTTGATACTGAAAAGAAACTTTGTGTTCCCAACAAGGTAATTGGAGAACGGCTTTCACAAACACTTATCTCTCAGAACTGAGCATGTACAGAGACGTTCGTTCATCTAGCACGAAGGGAACGGTTTGCAGGAGACACTTTTTCTCTGCTTTCTCAGTTTGTTTCCTAGTGCCGGTTTGAAGTTCCTGCAGTTTTCACTGTAAAACCGAGTTTCAGCTAGTACCTCCCCATATATATGTATGGAGGGGAGTTTGCTACTGAATAGAATCTATGTGTTCCCAACAAGCTAGGTGAAGGACGTGTTTCTCACACATTTATCTCTCAGAACTGAGCAAGTGGAGAGACGTTCGTTCATTTAGCACCAAGGGAACGGGTTGCAGGAGACACTTTTTCTCTGCTTTCTCAGTCTGTTTCCTAGTGCCGGTTTGAAGTTCCTGCAGTTTTCACTGTAAAACCGAGTTGGAGTTTGTACCTCCCCGTATATATGTATGGAATGGAGTTTGCAACTGAAAAGAAACTTTGTGTTCCCAACAAGCTAAGTGAAGGACGGCTTTCACACACACTTATCTCTCAGAACTTAGCAAGTGGAGAGACGTTCGTTCATCTAGCAACAAGGGAACGGGTTGCAGGAGACACTTTTACTCTGCTTTCTCAGTCTGTATCCTAGTGCCGGTTTGAAGTTCCTGCAGTTTTCACTGTAAAACAGAGTTTGAGCTAGTACCTCCCCATATATATGCATGGATTGGAGTTTGCTACTGAAAAGAAACTTTGTGTTCCCAACAAGGTAATTGGAGGACGGCTTTCACAGACACTTATCTCTCAGAACTGAGCATGTACAGAGACGTTCGTTCATCTAGCACCAAGGGAACGGGTTTCAGGAGACACTTTTTCTCTGCTTTCTCAGTCTGTTTCCTAGTGCCGGTTTGAAGTTCCTGCAGTTTTCACTGTAAAACCGAGTTGGAGCTAGTACCTCCCCATATATATGTATGGAGGGGAGTTTGCTACTGAAAAGAAACTATGTGTTCCCTACAAGCTAGGTGAAGGACGGCTTTTATACACAATTATCTCTCATAACTGAGCAAGTGGAGAGACGTTCGTTCATCTAGCACTAAGGGAACGGGTTGCAGGAGACACTTTTTCTCTGCTTTCTCAGTCTGTTTCCTAGTGCCATTTTGAAGTTCCTGCTGTTTTCACTGTAAAACAGAGTTGGAACTAGTACTTTCCGATATATATGTATGGAGTGGAATTTGCAACTGAAAAGAATCTTTGTGTTCCCAACAAGCTAGGTAAAGGGCGGCTTTCACACACACTTATCTCTCAGAACTGAGCAGGTACAGAGACGTTCGTTCATCTAGCACCAAGGGAACGGTTTGCAGGACAAACTTTTTCTCTGTTTCTCAGTCTGTTTCCTAGTGACGGTTTGAATTTCCTGCAGTTTTCACTGTAAAACCGTGTTGGAACTAGTACCTCCCCATATATATGTATGGAGTGGAGTTTGCAAGTGAAAAAAACTTTGTGTTCCCAACAAGCTAGTTGAAGGACGGCTTTCACACACACTTATCTCTCAGAACTGAGCAAGTTGAGAGACGTTCGTTCATCTAGCACCAAGGGAACGTGTTGCAGGAGACACTTTTTCTCTGCTTTCCCTGTCTGTTTCCTAGTGCCGGTTTGAAGTTCCTGCAGTTTTCACTGTAAAACCGAGTTGGAGCTTGTACCTCCCCATATATATGTATGGAATGGAGTTTGCAACTCAAAACAAACTTTGTGTTCCCAACAAGCTAGGAGAAGGACGGCTTTCACACACACGTATCTCTCAGAACTGAGCAAGTGGAGAGACGTTCGTTCATCTAGCACCAAGGGAACGGGTTGCAGGAGACACTTTTTCTCTGCTTTCTCAGTCTGTTTCCTAGTGCCGGTTTGAAGTTCCTGCAGTTTTCACTGTAAATCCGAGTTGGAGCTAGTACCTCCCCATATATATGCATGGAGTGGAGTTTGCTACTGAAAAGAAACTTTGTGTTCCCAACAAGGTAATTGAAGGACGGCTTCCAAAGACAATTATCTCTCAGAACTGAGCAATTGGAGAGACGTTCGTTCATCTAGCACCAAGGGAACGGGTGGCCGGAGACACTCTTTCTCTGCTTTCTCAGTCGGTTTCCTAGTGGCGGTTTGAAATTCCTGCAGTTTTCACTGTAAAACAGATTTGGAGCAAGTACCTCCCCATATATATGCATGGAGTGGATTAGGGAACTGAAAAGAAACTTTGTGTTCCCAACAAGCTAGGTGAAGGACGGCTTTCACACACAATTATCTCTCAGAACTGAGCATGTACAGAGACGTTCGTTCATCTAGCACCAAGGGAACGGGTTGCAGGAGAAACTATTACTCTGGTTTCCCAGTCTGTTTCCTAGTGCCGGTTTGAAGTTCCTGCAGTTTTCACTGTAAAACCGAGTTGGAGCTTGTACCTCCCCATATATATGTATGGAATGGAGTTTGCAACTGAAAAGAAACGTTGTGGTCCCAACAAGCTAGATGAAGGACGGCTTTCACACACACTTATCTCTCAGAACTGAGCGTGTACAGAGACGTTCGTTCATCTAGCACCAAGGGAACGGGTTGCAGGAGACACTTTTTCTCTGCTTTCTCAGTCTGTTTCCTACTGCCGGTTTGAAGTTCCTGCAGTTTTCACTGTAAAACAGATTTGGAGCTAGTACCTCCCCATATATATGCATGGAGTGGAGTTTGCTACTGAAAAGAAACTTTGTGTTCCCAACAAGGTAATTGAAGGACGGCTTTCAAACACGATTTTCTCTCAGAACTGAGCAAGTGGAGAGACGTTCGTTCATCTAGCACCAAGGGAACGGTTTGCAGGAGACACTTTTTCTCTGCTTTCTCAGTCTGTTTCCTAGTGCCGGTTTGAAGTTCCTGCAGTTTTCACTGTAAAACCGAGTTTGAGCTAGTACCTCCCCATATATATGTATGGAGGGGAGTTGCTACTGAATAGAATCTATGTGTTCCCAACTAGCTAGGTGAAGGACGGCTTTCACACACACTTATCTCTCAGAACTGAGCAGGTACAGAGACGTTCGTTCATCTAGCACCAAATGAACGGGTTGCAGGAGAAACTTTTACTCTTGTTTCCCAGTCTGTTTCCTAGTGCCTGTTTGAAGTTCCTGCAGTTTTCACTGTAAAAACTAGTTGGAGCTAGTACCACCCCATATATATGTATGGAATGGAGTTTGCAACTGAAAAGAAACTTTATGTTCCCAACTAGCTAGGTGAAGGACGGCTTTCACTCACACTTATCTCTCAGAACTGAGCATGTACAGAGACGTTCGTTCATGTAGCATCAAGGGAACGGTTTGCAGGAGACACTTTTTCTCTGCTTTCGCAGTCTGTTTCCTAGTGCCTGTTTGAAGTTACTGCAGTTTTCACTGTGAAACCGAGTTGGAGCTTGTACCTCCCCATATATATGTATGGAATGGAGTTTGCAACTGAAAGGAAACTATGTGTTCCCTACAAGCTAGGTGAAGGACGGCTTATATACACAATTATCTCTCATAACTGAGCAAGTGGAGAGACGTTCGTTCATCTAGCACCAAGGGAACGGGTTGCAGGAGACACTTTTTCTCTGCTTTCTCAGTCTGTTTCCTAGTGCCGGTTTGAAGTTCCTGCAGTTTTCACTGTAAATCCGAGTTGGAGCTAGTACCTCCCCATATATATGCATGGAGTGGAGTTTGCTACTGAAAAGAAACTTTGTGTTCCCAACAAGGTAATTGAAGGACGGCTTCCAAAGACAATTATCTCTCAGAACTGAGCAATTGGAGAGACGTTCGTTCATCTAGCACCAAGGGAACGGGTGGCAGGAGACACTCTTTCTCTGCTTTCTCAGTCGGTTTCCTAGTGGCGGTTTGAAATTCCTGCAGTTTTCACTGTAAAACAGATTTGGAGCAAGTACCTCCCCATATATATGCATGGAGTGGATTAGGGAACTGAAAAGAAACTTTGTGTTCCCAACAAGCTAGGTGAAGGACGGCTTTCACACACAATTATCTCTCAGAACTGAGCGTGTACAGAGACGTTCGTTCATCTAGCACCAAGGGAACGGGTTGCAGGAGACACTTTTTCTCTGCTTTCTCAGTCTGTTTCCTACTGCCGGTTTGAAGTTCCTGCAGTTTTCACTGTAAAACAGATTTGGAGCTAGTACCTCCCCATATATATGCATGGAGTGGAGTTTGCTACTGAAAAGAAACTTTGTGTTCCCAACAAGGTAATTGAAGGACGGCTTTCAAACACAATTTTCTCTCAGAACTGAGCAAGTGGAGAGACGTTCGTTCATCTAGCACCAAGGGAACGGTTTGCAGGAGACACTTTTTCTCTGCTTTCTCAGTCTGTTTCCTAGTGCCGGTTTGAAGTTCCTGCAGTTTTCACTGTAAAACCGAGTTTGAGCTAGTACCTCCCCATATATATGTATGGAGGGGAGTTGCTACTGAATAGAATCTATGTGTTCCCAACTAGCTAGGTGAAGGACGGCTTTCACACACACTTATCTCTCAGAACTGAGCAGGTACAGAGACGTTCGTTCATCTAGCACCAAATGAACGGGTTGCAGGAGAAACTTTTACTCTTGTTTCCCAGTCTGTTTCCTAGTGCCTGTTTGAAGTTCCTGCAGTTTTCACTGTAAAAACTAGTTGGAGCTAGTACCACCCCATATATATGTATGGAATGGAGTTTGCAACTGAAAAGAAACTTTATGTTCCCAACTAGCTAGGTGAAGGACGGCTTTCACTCACACTTATCTCTCAGAACTGAGCATGTACAGAGACGTTCGTTCATGTAGCATCAAGGGAACGGTTTGCAGGAGACACTTTTTCTCTGCTTTCGCAGTCTGTTTCCTAGTGCCTGTTTGAAGTTACTGCAGTTTTCACTGTGAAACCGAGTTGGAGCTTGTACCTCCCCATATATATGTATGGAATGGAGTTTGCAACTGAAAGGAAACTATGTGTTCCCTACAAGCTAGGTGAAGGACGGCTTATATACACAATTATCTCTCATAACTGAGTAAGTGGAGAGACGTTCGTTCATCTAGCACCAAGGGAACGGGTTGCAGGAGACACTTTTTCTCTGCTTTCTCAGTCTGTATCCTAGTGCCGGTTTGAAGTTCCTGCAGTTTTCACTGTAAAACAGATTTGGAGCTAGTACCTCCCCATATATATGCATGGATTGGAGTTTGATACTGAAAAGAAACTTTGTGTTCCCAACAAGGTAATTGGAGAACGGCTTTCACAAACACTTATCTCTCAGAACTGAGCATGTACAGAGACGTTCGTTCATCTAGCACGAAGGGAACGGTTTGCAGGAGACACTTTTTCTCTGCTTTCTCAGTTTGTTTCCTAGTGCCGGTTTGAAGTTCCTGCAGTTTTCACTGTAAAACCGAGTTTCAGCTAGTACCTCCCCATATATATGTATGGAGGGGAGTTTGCTACTGAATAGAATCTATGTGTTCCCAACAAGCTAGGTGAAGGACGTGTTTCTCACACATTTATCTCTCAGAACTGAGCAAGTGGAGAGACGTTCGTTCATTTAGCACCAAGGGAACGGGTTGCAGGAGACACTTTTTCTCTGCTTTCTCAGTCTGTTTCCTAGTGCCGGTTTGAAGTTCCTGCAGTTTTCACTGTAAAACCGAGTTGGAGTTTGTACCTCCCCGTATATATGTATGGAATGGAGTTTGCAACTGAAAAGAAACTTTGTGTTCCCAACAAGCTAAGTGAAGGACGGCTTTCACACACACTTATCTCTCAGAACTTAGCAAGTGGAGAGACGTTCGTTCATCTAGCAACAAGGGAACGGGTTGCAGGAGACACTTTTACTCTGCTTTCTCAGTCTGTATCCTAGTGCCGGTTTGAAGTTCCTGCAGTTTTCACTGTAAAACAGAGTTTGAGCTAGTACCTCCCCATATATATGCATGGATTGGAGTTTGCTACTGAAAAGAAACTTTGTGTTCCCAACAAGGTAATTGGAGGACGGCTTTCACAGACACTTATCTCTCAGAACTGAGCATGTACAGAGACGTTCGTTCATCTAGCACCAAGGGAACGGGTTTCAGGAGACACTTTTTCTCTGCTTTCTCAGTCTGTTTCCTAGTGCCGGTTTGAAGTTCCTGCAGTTTTCACTGTAAAACCGAGTTGGAGCTAGTACCTCCCCATATATATGTATGGAGGGGAGTTTGCTACTGAAAAGAAACTATGTGTTCCCTACAAGCTAGGTGAAGGACGGCTTTTATACACAATTATCTCTCATAACTGAGCAAGTGGAGAGACGTTCGTTCATCTAGCACTAAGGGAACGGGTTGCAGGAGACACTTTTTCTCTGCTTTCTCAGTCTGTTTCCTAGTGCCATTTTGAAGTTCCTGCTGTTTTCACTGTAAAACAGAGTTGGAACTAGTACTTTCCGATATATATGTATGGAGTGGAATTTGCAACTGAAAAGAATCTTTGTGTTCCCAACAAGCTAGGTAAAGGGCGGCTTTCACACACACTTATCTCTCAGAACTGAGCAGGTACAGAGACGTTCGTTCATCTAGCACCAAGGGAACGGTTTGCAGGACAAACTTTTTCTCTGTTTCTCAGTCTGTTTCCTAGTGACGGTTTGAATTTCCTGCAGTTTTCACTGTAAAACCGTGTTGGAACTAGTACCTCCCCATATATATGTATGGAGTGGAGTTTGCAAGTGAAAAAAACTTTGTGTTCCCAACAAGCTAGTTGAAGGACGGCTTTCACACACACTTATCTCTCAGAACTGAGCAAGTTGAGAGACGTTCGTTCATCTAGCACCAAGGGAACGTGTTGCAGGAGACACTTTTTCTCTGCTTTCCCTGTCTGTTTCCTAGTGCCGGTTTGAAGTTCCTGCAGTTTTCACTGTAAAACCGAGTTGGAGCTTGTACCTCCCCATATATATGTATGGAATGGAGTTTGCAACTCAAAACAAACTTTGTGTTCCCAACAAGCTAGGAGAAGGACGGCTTTCACACACACGTATCTCTCAGAACTGAGCAAGTGGAGAGACGTTCGTTCATCTAGCACCAAGGGAACGGGTTGCAGGAGACACTTTTTCTCTGCTTTCTCAGTCTGTTTCCTAGTGCCGGTTTGAAGTTCCTGCAGTTTTCACTGTAAATCCGAGTTGGAGCTAGTACCTCCCCATATATATGCATGGAGTGGAGTTTGCTACTGAAAAGAAACTTTGTGTTCCCAACAAGGTAATTGAAGGACGGCTTCCAAAGACAATTATCTCTCAGAACTGAGCAATTGGAGAGACGTTCGTTCATCTAGCACCAAGGGAACGGGTGGCCGGAGACACTCTTTCTCTGCTTTCTCAGTCGGTTTCCTAGTGGCGGTTTGAAATTCCTGCAGTTTTCACTGTAAAACAGATTTGGAGCAAGTACCTCCCCATATATATGCATGGAGTGGATTAGGGAACTGAAAAGAAACTTTGTGTTCCCAACAAGCTAGGTGAAGGACGGCTTTCACACACAATTATCTCTCAGAACTGAGCATGTACAGAGACGTTCGTTCATCTAGCACCAAGGGAACGGGTTGCAGGAGAAACTATTACTCTGGTTTCCCAGTCTGTTTCCTAGTGCCGGTTTGAAGTTCCTGCAGTTTTCACTGTAAAACCGAGTTGGAGCTTGTACCTCCCCATATATATGTATGGAATGGAGTTTGCAACTGAAAAGAAACGTTGTGGTCCCAACAAGCTAGATGAAGGACGGCTTTCACACACACTTATCTCTCAGAACTGAGCGTGTACAGAGACGTTCGTTCATCTAGCACCAAGGGAACGGGTTGCAGGAGACACTTTTTCTCTGCTTTCTCAGTCTGTTTCCTACTGCCGGTTTGAAGTTCCTGCAGTTTTCACTGTAAAACAGATTTGGAGCTAGTACCTCCCCATATATATGCATGGAGTGGAGTTTGCTACTGAAAAGAAACTTTGTGTTCCCAACAAGGTAATTGAAGGACGGCTTTCAAACACGATTTTCTCTCAGAACTGAGCAAGTGGAGAGACGTTCGTTCATCTAGCACCAAGGGAACGGTTTGCAGGAGACACTTTTTCTCTGCTTTCTCAGTCTGTTTCCTAGTGCCGGTTTGAAGTTCCTGCAGTTTTCACTGTAAAACCGAGTTTGAGCTAGTACCTCCCCATATATATGTATGGAGGGGAGTTGCTACTGAATAGAATCTATGTGTTCCCAACTAGCTAGGTGAAGGACGGCTTTCACACACACTTATCTCTCAGAACTGAGCAGGTACAGAGACGTTCGTTCATCTAGCACCAAATGAACGGGTTGCAGGAGAAACTTTTACTCTTGTTTCCCAGTCTGTTTCCTAGTGCCTGTTTGAAGTTCCTGCAGTTTTCACTGTAAAAACTAGTTGGAGCTAGTACCACCCCATATATATGTATGGAATGGAGTTTGCAACTGAAAAGAAACTTTATGTTCCCAACTAGCTAGGTGAAGGACGGCTTTCACTCACACTTATCTCTCAGAACTGAGCATGTACAGAGACGTTCGTTCATGTAGCATCAAGGGAACGGTTTGCAGGAGACACTTTTTCTCTGCTTTCGCAGTCTGTTTCCTAGTGCCTGTTTGAAGTTACTGCAGTTTTCACTGTGAAACCGAGTTGGAGCTTGTACCTCCCCATATATATGTATGGAATGGAGTTTGCAACTGAAAGGAAACTATGTGTTCCCTACAAGCTAGGTGAAGGACGGCTTATATACACAATTATCTCTCATAACTGAGCAAGTGGAGAGACGTTCGTTCATCTAGCACCAAGGGAACGGGTTGCAGGAGACACTTTTTCTCTGCTTTCTCAGTCTGTTTCCTAGTGCCGGTTTGAAGTTCCTGCAGTTTTCACTGTAAATCCGAGTTGGAGCTAGTACCTCCCCATATATATGCATGGAGTGGAGTTTGCTACTGAAAAGAAACTTTGTGTTCCCAACAAGGTAATTGAAGGACGGCTTCCAAAGACAATTATCTCTCAGAACTGAGCAATTGGAGAGACGTTCGTTCATCTAGCACCAAGGGAACGGGTGGCAGGAGACACTCTTTCTCTGCTTTCTCAGTCGGTTTCCTAGTGGCGGTTTGAAATTCCTGCAGTTTTCACTGTAAAACAGATTTGGAGCAAGTACCTCCCCATATATATGCATGGAGTGGATTAGGGAACTGAAAAGAAACTTTGTGTTCCCAACAAGCTAGGTGAAGGACGGCTTTCACACACAATTATCTCTCAGAACTGAGCGTGTACAGAGACGTTCGTTCATCTAGCACCAAGGGAACGGGTTGCAGGAGACACTTTTTCTCTGCTTTCTCAGTCTGTTTCCTACTGCCGGTTTGAAGTTCCTGCAGTTTTCACTGTAAAACAGATTTGGAGCTAGTACCTCCCCATATATATGCATGGAGTGGAGTTTGCTACTGAAAAGAAACTTTGTGTTCCCAACAAGGTAATTGAAGGACGGCTTTCAAACACAATTTTCTCTCAGAACTGAGCAAGTGGAGAGACGTTCGTTCATCTAGCACCAAGGGAACGGTTTGCAGGAGACACTTTTTCTCTGCTTTCTCAGTCTGTTTCCTAGTGCCGGTTTGAAGTTCCTGCAGTTTTCACTGTAAAACCGAGTTTGAGCTAGTACCTCCCCATATATATGTATGGAGGGGAGTTGCTACTGAATAGAATCTATGTGTTCCCAACTAGCTAGGTGAAGGACGGCTTTCACACACACTTATCTCTCAGAACTGAGCAGGTACAGAGACGTTCGTTCATCTAGCACCAAATGAACGGGTTGCAGGAGAAACTTTTACTCTTGTTTCCCAGTCTGTTTCCTAGTGCCTGTTTGAAGTTCCTGCAGTTTTCACTGTAAAAACTAGTTGGAGCTAGTACCACCCCATATATATGTATGGAATGGAGTTTGCAACTGAAAAGAAACTTTATGTTCCCAACTAGCTAGGTGAAGGACGGCTTTCACTCACACTTATCTCTCAGAACTGAGCATGTACAGAGACGTTCGTTCATGTAGCATCAAGGGAACGGTTTGCAGGAGACACTTTTTCTCTGCTTTCGCAGTCTGTTTCCTAGTGCCTGTTTGAAGTTACTGCAGTTTTCACTGTGAAACCGAGTTGGAGCTTGTACCTCCCCATATATATGTATGGAATGGAGTTTGCAACTGAAAGGAAACTATGTGTTCCCTACAAGCTAGGTGAAGGACGGCTTATATACACAATTATCTCTCATAACTGAGCAAGTGGAGAGACGTTCGTTCATCTAGCACCAAGGGAACGGGTTGCAGGAGACACTTTTTCTCTGCTTTCTCAGTCTGTTTCCTAGTGCCGGTTTGAAGTTCCTGCAGTTTTCACTGTAAATCCGAGTTGGAGCTAGTACCTCCCCATATATATGCATGGAGTGGAGTTTGCTACTGAAAAGAAACTTTGTGTTCCCAACAAGGTAATTGAAGGACGGCTTCCAAAGACAATTATCTCTCAGAACTGAGCAATTGGAGAGACGTTCGTTCATCTAGCACCAAGGGAACGGGTGGCAGGAGACACTCTTTCTCTGCTTTCTCAGTCGGTTTCCTAGTGGCGGTTTGAAATTCCTGCAGTTTTCACTGTAAAACAGATTTGGAGCAAGTACCTCCCCATATATATGCATGGAGTGGATTAGGGAACTGAAAAGAAACTTTGTGTTCCCAACAAGCTAGGTGAAGGACGGCTTTCACACACAATTATCTCTCAGAACTGAGCATGTACAGAGACGTTCGTTCATCTAGCACCAAGGGAACGGGTTGCAGGAGAAACTATTACTCTGGTTTCCCAGTCTGTTTCCTAGTGCCGGTTTGAAGTTCCTGCAGTTTTCACTGTAAAACCGAGTTGGAGCTTGTACCTCCCCATATATATGTATGGAATGGAGTTTGCAACTGAAAAGAAACGTTGTGGTCCCAACAAGCTAGATGAAGGACGGCTTTCACACACACTTATCTCTCAGAACTGAGCGTGTACAGAGACGTTCGTTCATCTAGCACCAAGGGAACGGGTTGCAGGAGACACTTTTTCTCTGCTTTCTCAGTCTGTTTCCTACTGCCGGTTTGAAGTTCCTGCAGTTTTCACTGTAAAACAGATTTGGAGCTAGTACCTCCCCATATATATGCATGGAGTGGAGTTTGCTACTGAAAAGAAACTTTGTGTTCCCAACAAGGTAATTGAAGGACGGCTTTCAAACACGATTTTCTCTCAGAACTGAGCAAGTGGAGAGACGTTCGTTCATCTAGCACCAAGGGAACGGTTTGCAGGAGACACTTTTTCTCTGCTTTCTCAGTCTGTTTCCTAGTGCCGGTTTGAAGTTCCTGCAGTTTTCACTGTAAAACCGAGTTTGAGCTAGTACCTCCCCATATATATGTATGGAGGGGAGTTGCTACTGAATAGAATCTATGTGTTCCCAACTAGCTAGGTGAAGGACGGCTTTAACTCACACTTATCTCTCAGAACTGAGCAGGTACAGAGACGTTCGTTCATCTAGCACCAAATGAACGGGTTGCAGGAGAAACTTTTACTCTTGTTTCCCAGTCTGTTTCCTAGTGCCTGTTTGAAGTTCCTGCAGTTTTCACTGTAAAAATTAGTTGGAGCTAGTACCACCCCATATATATGTATGGAATGGAGTTTGCAACTGAAAAGAAACTTTATGTTCCCAACTAGCTAGGTGAAGGACGGCTTTCACTCACACTTATCTCTCAGAACTGAGCATGTACAGAGACGTTCGTTCATGTAGCATCAAGGGAACGGTTTGCAGGAGACACTTTTTCTCTGCTTTCGCAGTCTGTTTCCTAGTGCCTGTTTGAAGTTACTGCAGTTTTCACTGTGAAACCGAGTTGGAGCTTGTACCTCCCCATATATATGTATGGAATGGAGTTTGCAACTGAAAGGAAACTATGTGTTCCCTACAAGCTAGGTGAAGGACGGCTTATATACACAATTATCTCTCATAACTGAGCAAGTGGAGAGACGTTCGTTCATCTAGCACCAAGGGAACGGGTGGCAGGAGACACTTTTTCTCTGCTTTCTCAGTCTGTTTCCTAGTGGCGGTTTGAAATTCCTGCAGTTTTCACTGTAAAACAGATTTGGAGCAAGTACTTCCCCATATATATGCATGGAGTGGATTAGGCAACTGAAAAGGAACTTTGTGTTCCCAACAAGCTCGGTGAAGGACGGCTTTCACACACACTTATCTCTCAGAACTGAGCATGTACAGAGATGTTCGTTCATCTAGCACCAAGGGAACGGTTTGCAGGAGAAACTTTTACTCTGGTTTCCCAGTCTGTTTCCTAGTGCCTGTTTGAAGTTCCTGCAGTTTTCACTGTAAAACCGAGTTGGAGCTTGTACCTCCCCATATATATGTATGGAATGGAGTTTGCAACTGAAAAGAAACTATGTGTTCCCTACAAGCTAGGTGAAGGACGGCTTTTATACACAATTATCTCTCATAACTGAGCAAGTGGAGAGACGTTCGTTCATCTAGCACTAAGGGAACGGGTTGCAGGAGACACTTCTTCTCTGCTTTCTCAGTCTGTTTCCTAGTGCCATTTTGAAGTTCCTGCTGTTTTCACTGTAAAACAGAGTTGGAACTAGTACTTTCCGATATATATGTATGGAGTGGAATTTGCAACTGAAAAGAATCTTTGTGTTCCCAACAAGCTAGTTAAAGGGCGGCTTTCACACACAATTATCTCTCAGAACTGAGCAGGTACAGAGACGTTCGTTCATCAAGCACCAAGGGAACGGTTTGCAGGAGAAACTTTTTCTCTGATTCTCAGTCTGTTTCCTAGTGACGGTTTGAATTTCCTGCAGTTTTCACTATAAAACCGTGTTGGAACTAGTACCTCCCCATATATATGTATGGAGTGGAGTTTGCAAGTGAAAAAAACTTTGTGTTCCCAACAAGCTAGTTGAAGGACGGCTTTCACACACACTTATCTCTCAGAACTGAGCATGTACAGAGACGTTCGTTCATCTAGCACCAAGGGAACGGGTTGCAGGAGAAACTTTTACTCTTGTTTCCCAGTCTGTTTCCTAGTGCCTGTTTGAAGTTCCTGCAGTTTTCACTGTAAAAACTAGTTTGTAGCTAGTACCACCCCATATATATGTATGGAATGGAGTTTGCAACTGAAAAGAAACTTTATGTTCCCAACTAGCTAGTTGAAGGACGGCTTTCACACACACTTATCTCTCAGAACTGAGCATGTACAGAGACGTTCGTTCGTGTAGCACCAAGGGAACGGGTTGTAGGGGAACTTTTACTCTGCTTTCCCAGTCTGTTTCCTAGTGCCTGTTTGAAGTTACTGCAGTTTTCACTGTGAAACAGAGTTGGAGCTTGTACCTCCCCATATATATGTATGGAATGGAGTTTGCAACTGAAAAGAAACTATGTGTTCCCTACAAGCTAGGTGAAGGACGGCTTATATACACAATTATCTCTCATAACTGAGCAAGTGGAGAGACGTTCGTTCATCTAGCACCAAGGGAACGGGTGGCAGGAGACACTTTTTCTCTGCTTTCTCAGTCTGTTTCCTAGTGGCGGTTTGAAGTTCCTGCAGTTTTCACTGTAAAACAGATTTGGAGCTAGTACCTCCCCATATATATGCATGGATTGGAGTTTGCTACTGAAAAGAAAATTTGTGTTCCCAACAAGGTAATTGGAGGACGGCTTTCACAAACACTTATCTCTCAGAACTGAGCATGTACAGAGACGTTCGTTCATCTAGCACCAAGGGAACGGTTTGCAGGAGACACTTTTTCTCTGCTTTCTCAGTCTGTTTCCTAGTGCCGGTTTGAAGTTCCTGCAGTTTTCACTGTAAAACCGAGTTTGAGCTAGTACCTCCCCATATATATGTATGGAGGGGAGTTGCTACTGAATAGAATCTATGTGTTCCCAACTAGCTAGGTGAAGGACGGCTTTCACACACACTTATCTCTCAGAACTGAGCATGTACAGAGATGTTCGTTCATCTAGCACCAAGGGAACGGGTTGCAGGAGAAACTTTTACTCGGGTTTCCCCGTCTGTTTCCTAGTGCCTGTTTGAAGTTCCTGCAGTTTTCACTGTAAAACCGAGTTGGAGCTTGTACCTCCCCATATATATGTATGGAATGGAGTTTGCAACTGAAAAGAAACTATGTGTTCCCTACAAGCTAGGTGAAGGACGGCTTTTATACACAATTATCTCTCATAACTGAGCAAGTGGAGAGACGTTCGTTCATCTAGCACTAAGGGAACGGGTTGCAGGAGACACTTTTTCTCTGCTCTCTGTCTGTTTCCTAGTGCCATTTTGAAGTTCCTGCTGTTTTCACTGTAAAACAGAGTTGGAACTAATACTTTCCGATATATATGTATGGAGTGGAATTTGCAACTGAAAAGAATTTTTGTGTTCCAAACAAGCTAGGTAAAGGGCGGCTTTCACACACACTTATCTCTCAGAACTGAGCAGGTACAGAGACGTTCGTTCATCAAGCACCAAGGGAACGGTTTGCAGGAGAAACTGTTTCTCTGATTCTCAGTCTGTTTCCTAGTGACGGTTTGAATTTCCTGCAGTTTTCACTGTAAAACCGTGTTGGAACTAGTACCTCCCCATATATATGTATGGAGTGGAGTTTGCAAGTGAAAAAAACTTTGTGTTCCCAACAAGCTAGTTGAAGGACGGCTTTCACACACACTTATCTCTCAGAACTGAGCAAGTTGAGAGACGTTCGTTCATCTAGCACCAAGGGACTGGGTTGCAGGAGACACTTTTTCTCTGCTTTCCCAGTCTGTTTCCTAGTGCCGGTTTGAAGTTCCTGCAGTTTTCACTGTAAAACAGAGTTGGAGCTTGTACCTCCCCATATATATGTATGGAATGGAGTTTGCTACTGAAAACAAACTTTGTGTTCCCAACAAGCTAGGAGAAGGACGGCTTTCACAGACACGTATCTCTCAGAACTGAGCAATTGGAGAGACGTTCGTTCATCTAGCACCAAGGGAACGGGTTGCAGGAGACACTTTTTCTCTGCTTTCTCAGTCTGTATCCTAGTGCCGGTTTGAAGTTCCTGCAGTTTTCACTGTAAAACAGATTTGGAGCTAGTACCTCCCCATATATATGCATGATTGGAGTTTGCTACTGAAAAGAAACTTTGTGTTCCCAACAAGGTAATTGGAGGACGGCTTTCACAAACACTTATCTCTCAGAACTGAGCATGTACAGAGACGTTCGTTCATCTAGCACCAAGGGAACGGTTTGCAGGAGACACTTTTTCTCTGCTTTCTCAGTCTGTTTCCTAGTGCCGGTTTGAAGTTCCTGCAGTTTTCACTGTAAAACCGAGTTTGAGCTAGTACCTCCCCATATATATGTATGGAGGGGAGTTGCTACTGAATAGAATCTATGTGTTCCCAACTAGCTAGGTGAAGGACGGCTTTCACACACACTTATCTCTCAGAACTGAGCAGGTACAGAGACGTTCGTTCATCTAGCACCAAGGGAACGGGTTGCAGGAGAAACTTTTACTCTGGTTTCCCAGTCTGTTTCCTAGTGCCTGTTTGAAGTTCCTGCAGTTTTCACTGTAAAAACTAGTTGGAGCTAGTACCACCCCATATATATGTATGGAATGGAGTTTGCAACTGAAAAGAAACTTTATGTTCCCAACTAGCTAGGTGAAGGACGGCTTTCACACACACTTATCTCTCAGAACTGAGCATGTACAGAGACGTTCGTTCATCTAGCACCAAGGGAACGGGTTGCAGGAGAAACTATTACTCTGGTTTCCCAGTCTGTTTCCTAGTGCCGGTTTGAAGTTCCTGCAGTTTTCACTGTAAAACCGAGTTGGAGCTTGTACCTCCCCATATATATGTATGGAATGGAGTTTGCAACTGAAAAGAAACGTTGTGGTCCCAACAAGCTAGATGAAGGACGGCTTTCACACACACTTATCTCTCAGAACTGAGCATGTACAGAGACGTTCGTTCATCTAGCACCAAGGGAACGGGTTGCAGGAGAAACTTTTACTCTTGTTTCCCAGTCTGTTTCCTAGTGCCTGTTTGAAGTTCCTGCAGTTTTAACTGTAAAAACTAGTTTGTAGCTAGTACCACCCCATATATATGTATGGAATGGAGTTTGCAACTGAAAAGAAACTTTATGTTCCCAACTAGCTAGTTGAAGGACGGCTTTCACACACACTTATCTCTCAGAAATGAGCATGTACAGAGACGTTCGTTCGTGTAGCACCAAGGGAACGGGTTGTAGGGGAACTTTTACTCTGCTTTCCCAGTCTGTTTCCTAGTGCCTGTTTGAAGTTACTGCAGTTTTCACTGTGAAACAGAGTTGGAGCTTGTACCTCCCCATATATATGTATGGAATGGAGTTTGCAACTGAAAAGAAACTATGTGTTCCCTACAAGCTAGGTGAAGGACGGCTTATATACACAATTATCTCTCATAACTGAGCAAGTGGAGAGACGTTCGTTCATCTAGCACCAAGGGAACGGGTGGCAGGAGACACTTTTTCTCTGCTTTCTCAGTCTGTTTCCTAGTGGCGGTTTGAAGTTCCTGCAGTTTTCACTGTAAAACAGATTTGGAGCTAGTACCTCCCCATATATATGCATGGATTGGAGTTTGCTACTGAAAAGAAAATTTGTGTTCCCAACAAGGTAATTGGAGGACGGCTTTCACAAACACTTATCTCTCAGAACTGAGCATGTACAGAGACGTTCGTTCATCTAGCACCAAGGGAACGGTTTGCAGGAGACACTTTTTCTCTGCTTTCTCAGTCTGTTTCCTAGTGCCGGTTTGAAGTTCCTGCAGTTTTCACTGTAAAACCGAGTTTGAGCTAGTACCTCCCCATATATATGTATGGAGGGGAGTTGCTACTGAATAGAATCTATGTGTTCCCAACTAGCTAGGTGAAGGACGGCTTTCACACACACTTATCTCTCAGAACTGAGCATGTACAGAGATGTTCGTTCATCTAGCACCAAGGGAACGGGTTGCAGGAGAAACTTTTACTCTGGTTTCCCAGTCTGTTTCCTAGTGCCTGTTTGAAGTTCCTGCAGTTTTCACTGTAAAACCGAGTTGGAGCTTGTACCTCCCCATATATATGTATGGAATGGAGTTTGCAACTGAAAAGAAACTATGTGTTCCCTACAAGCTAGGTGAAGGACGGCTTTTATACACAATTATCTCTCATAACTGAGCAAGTGGAGAGACGTTCGTTCATCTAGCACTAAGGGAACGGGTTGCAGGAGACACTTTTTCTCTGCTCTCTGTCTGTTTCCTAGTGCCATTTTGAAGTTCCTGCTGTTTTCACTGTAAAACAGAGTTGGAACTAATACTTTCCGATATATATGTATGGAGTGGAATTTGCAACTGAAAAGAATCTTTGTGTTCCCAACAAGCTAGGTAAAGGGCGGCTTTCACACACAATTATCTCTCAGAACTGAGCAGGTACAGAGACGTTCGTTCATCAAGCACCAAGGGAACGGTTTGCAGGAGAAACTTTTTCTCTGATTCTCAGTCTGTTTCCTAGTGACGGTTTGAATTTCCTGCAGTTTTCACTGTAAAACCGTGTTGGAACTAGTACCTCCCCATATATATGTATGGAGTGGAGTTTGCAAGTGAAAAAAACTTTGTGTTCCCAACAAGCTAGTTGAAGGACGGCTTTCACACACACTTATCTCTCAGAACTGAGCAAGTTGAGAGACGTTCGTTCATCTAGCACCAAGGGACTGGGTTGCAGGAGACACTTTTTCTCTGCTTTCCCAGTCTGTTTCCTAGTGCCGGTTTGAAGTTCCTGCAGTTTTCACTGTAAAACAGAGTTGGAGCTTGTACCTCCCCATATATATGTATGGAATGGAGTTTGCTACTGAAAACAAACTTTGTGTTCCCAACAAGCTAGGAGAAGGACGGCTTTCAAAGACACGTATCTCTCAGAACTGAGCAAGTGGAGAGACGTTCGTTCATCTAGCACCAAGGGAACGAGTTGCAGGAGACACTTTTTCTCTGCTTTCTCAGTCTGTATCCTAGTGCCGGTTTGAAGTTCCTGCAGTTTTCACTGTAAAACAGATTTGGAGCTAGTACCTCCCCATATATATGCATGATTGGAGTTTGCTACTGAAAAGAAACTTTGTGTTCCCAACAAGGTAATTGGAGGACGGCTTTCACAAACACTTATCTCTCAGAACTGAGCATGTACAGAGACGTTCGTTCATCTAGCACCAAGGGAACGGTTTGCAGGAGACACTTTTTCTCTGCTTTCTCAGTCTGTTTCCTAGTGCCGGTTTGAAGTTCCTGCAGTTTTCACTGTAAAACCGAGTTTGAGCTAGTACCTCCCCATATATATGTATGGAGGGGAGTTGCTACTGAATAGAATCTATGTGTTCCCAACTAGCTAGGTGAAGGGCGGCTTTCACACACACTTATCTCTCAGAACTGAGCAGGTACAGAGACGTTCGTTCATCTAGCACCAAGGGAACGGGTTGCAGGAGAAACTTTTACTCTGGTTTCCCAGTCTGTTTCCTAGTGCCTGTTTGAAGTTCCTGCAGTTTTCACTGTAAAAACTAGTTGGAGCTAGTACCACCCCATATATATGTATGGAATGGAGTTTGCAACTGAAAAGAAACTTTATGTTCCCAACTAGCTAGGTAAAGGACGGCTTTCACACACACTTATCTCTCAGAACTGAGCATGTACAGAGACGTTCGTTCATGTAGCACCAAGGGAACGGGTTGTAGGTGAACTTTTACTCTGCTTTCCCAGTCTGTTTCCTAGTGCCTGTTTGAAGTTACTGCAGTTTTCACTGTGAAACCGAGTTGGAGCTTGTACCTCCCCATATATATGTATGGAATGGAGTTTGCATCTGAAAAGAAACTATGTGTTCCCTACAAGCTAGGTGAAGGACGGCTTATATACACAATTATCTCTCATAACTGAGCAAGTGGAGAGACGTTCGTTCATCTAGCACCAAGGGAACGGGTGGCAGGAGACACTTTTTCTCTGCTTTCTCAGTCTGTTTCCTAGTGGCGGTTTGAAATTCCTGCAGTTTTCACTGTAAAACAGATTTGGAGCAAGTACCTCCCCATATATATGCATGGAGTGGATTAGGCAACTGAAAAGGAACTTTGTGTTCCCAACAAGCTAGGTGAAGGACGGCTTTCACACACACTTATCTCTCAGAACTGAGCATGTGCAGGGAAGTTCGTTCATCTAGCACCAAGGGAAGGGGTTGCAGGAGAAAATATTACTCTGGTTTCCCAGTCTGTTTCCTAGTGCCTGTTTGATGTTCCTGTAGTTTTCACTGGAAAACCGAGTTGGAGCTTGTACCTCCCAATATATATGTATGGAATGGAGTTTGCAACTGAAAAGAAACTATGTGTTCCCTACAAGCTAGGTGAAGGACGGCTTTTATACACAATTATCTCTCATAACTGACGAAGTGGAGAGACGTTCGTTCATCTAGCACTAAGGGAACGGGTTGCAGGAGACACTTTTTCTCTGCTTTCTCAGTCTGTTTCCTAGTGCCATTTTGAAGTTCCTGCTGTTTTCACTGTAAAACAGAGTTGGAACTAATACTTTCCGATATATATGTATGGAGTGGAATTTGCAACTGAAAAGAATCTTTGTGTTCCCAACAAGCTAGGTAAAGGGCAGCTTTCACACACAATTATCTCTCAGAACTGAGCAGGTACAGAGACGTTCGTTCATCTAGCACCAAGGGAACGGGTTGCAGGAGACACTTTTTCTCTGCTTTCTCAGTCTGTTTCCTAGTGCCGGTTTGAATTTCCTGCAGTTTTCACTGTAAAACCGCGTTGGAGCTTGTACCTCCCCATATATATGTATGGAATGGAGTTTGCAACTCAAAACAAACTTTGTGTTCCCAACAAGCTAGGAGAAGGACGGCTTTCACACACACGTATCTATTAGAACTGAGCAAGTGGAGAGACGTTCGTTCATCTAGCACCAAGGGAACGGGTTGCAGGAGACACTTTTTCTCTGCTTTCTCAGTCTGTATCCTAGTGCCGGTTTGAAGTTCCTGCAGTTTTCACTGTAAAACAGATTTGGAGCTAGTACCTCCCCATATATATGCATGGATTGCAGTTTGCTAATGAAAAGAAACTTTGTGTTCCCAACAAGGTATTTGGAGGACGGCTTTCACAAACTCTTATCTCTCAGAACTGAGCATGTACAGAGACGTTCGTTCATCTAGCACCAAGGGAACGGTTTGCAGGAGTCACTTTTTCTCTGCTTTCTCAGTCTGTTTCCTAGTGCCGGTTTGAAGTTCCTGCAGTTTTCACTGTAAAACCGAGTTTGAGCTTGTACCTCCCCATATATATGTATGGAGGGGAGTTTGCTACTGAATAGAATCTATGTGTTCCCAACAAGCTAGGTGAAGGACGGCTTTCTCACACATTTATCTCTCAGAACTGAGCAAGTGGAGAGACGTTCGTTCATTTAGCACCAAGGGAACGGGTTGCAGGAGACACTTTTTCTCTGGCTTCTCAGTCTGTTTCCTAGTGCCGGTTTGAAGTTCCTGCAGTTTTCACTGTAAAAGCGAGTTGGAGTTTGTACCTCCCCGTATATATGTATGGAATGGAGTTTGCAACTGAAAAGAAACTTTGTGTTCCCAACAATCTAGTTGAAGGACGGCTTTCACACACACTTATCTCTCAGAACTGAGCAAGTGGAGAGACGTTCGTTCATCTAGCACCAAGGGAACGGGTTGCAGGAGACACTTTTTCTCTGCTTTCTCAGTCTGTTTCCTAGTGCCGGTTTGAAGTTCCTGCAGTTTTCACTGTAAAACCGAGTTGGAGCTTGTACCTCCCCATATATATGTATGGAATGGAGTTTGCAACTGAAAACAAACTTTGTGTTCCCAACAAGCTAGGTGAAGGACGGCTTTCACACACACGTATCTCTCAGAACTGAGCAAGTGGAGAGACGTTCGTTCATCTAGCACCAAGGGAACGGGTGGCAGGAGACCCTTTTTCTCTGCTTTCTCAGTCTGTTTCCTAGTGCCGGTTTGAAGTTCCTGCAGTTTTCACTGTAAAACCGAGTTGGAGCTTGTACCTCCCCATATATATGTATGGAATGGAGTTTGCAAGTGAAAAGAAACTTTGTGTTCCCAACAAGTTAAGTGAAGGACGGCTTTCATACTCACTTATCTCTCAGAACTGAGCAAGTGGAGAGACGTTCGTTCATCTAGCACCAAGGGAACGGGTTGCAGGAGACTCTTTTTCTCTGCTTTCTCAGTCTGTTTCCTAGTGCCGATTTGAAGTTCCTGCAGTTTTCACTGTAAAACCGAGTTGGAGCTTGTACCTCCCCATATATATGTATGGAATGGAGTTTGCAACTGAAAATAAACTTTGTGTTCCCAACAAGCTAGGTGAAGGACGGCTTTCACACACACTTATCTCTCAGAACTGAGCATGTACAGAGACGTTCGTTCATCTAGCACCAAGGGAACGGGTTGCAGGAGAAACTATTAATCTGGTTTCCCAGTCTATTTCCTAGTGCCGGTTTGAAGTTCCTGCAGTTTTCACTGTAAAACCGAGTTGGAGCTTGTACCTCCCCATATGTATGTATGGAATGGAGTTTGCAACTGAAAAGAAACTTTGTGTTCCCAACAAGCTAAGTGAAGGACGGCTTTCACACACACTTATCTCTCAGAACTGAGCAAGTGGAGAGACGTTCGTTCATCTAGCACCAAGGGAACGGTTTGCAGGAGACACTTTTACTCTGCTTTCTCAGTCTGTATCCTAGTGCCGGTTTGAAGTTCCTGCAGTTTTCACTGTAAAACAGATTTGGAGCTAGTACCTACCCATATACATGCATGGATTGGAGTTTGCTAGTGAAAAGAAACTTTGTGTTCCCAACAAGGTAATTGAAGGACGGCTTTCACAAACACTTATCTCTCAGAACTGAGCATGTACAGAGACGTTCGTTCATCTAGCACCAAGGGAACGGGTTGCAGGAGACACTTTTTCTCTGCTTTCTCAGTCTGTTTCCTAGTGCCGGTTTGAAGTTCCTGCAGTTTTCACTGTTAAACCGAGTTGGAGCTAGTACCTGCCCATATATATGTATGGAGGGGATTTTGCTACTGAATAGAATCTATGTTTTCCCAAGAAGCTAGGTGAAGTACGGCTTTCTCACACACTTATCTCTCAGAACTGAGCAAGTGGAGAGATGTTCGTTCATTTAGCACCAAGGGAACGGGTTGCAGGAGACACTTTTTCTCTGCTTTCTCATTCTGTTTCCTAGTGCCGGTTTGAAGTTCCTGCAGTTTTCACTGTAAAACCGAGTTGGAGTTTGTACCTCCCCGTATATATGTATGGAATGGAGTTTGCAACTGAAAAGAATCTTTGTGTTCCCAACTAGCTAGGTGAAGGAAGGCTTTCACACACACTTATCTCTCAGAACTGAGCAATTGGAGAGACGTTCGTTCATCTAGCACCAAGGGAACGGGTTGCAGGAGAAACTATTACTCTGGTTTCCCAGTCTGTTTCCTAGTGCCGGTTTGAAGTTCCTGCAGTTTTCACTGTAAAACCGAGTTGGAGCTTGTACCTCCCCATATGTATGTATGGAATGGAGTTTGCAACTGAAAAGAAACTATGTGTTCCCTACAAGCTAGGTGAAGGACGGCTTTTATACACAATTATCTCTCAGAACTGAGCAAGTGGAGAGACGTTCGTTCATCTAGCACTAAGTGAACGGGTTGCAGGGGACACTTTTTCTCTGCTTTCTCAGTCTGTTTCCTAGTGCCATTTTGAATTTCCTGCTGTTTTCACTGTAAAACAGAGTTGGAACTAGTACTTTCCGATATATATGTATGGAGTGGAATTTGCAACTGAAAAGAATCTTTGTGTTCCCAACAAGCTAGGTAAAGGGCGGCTTTCACACACACTTATCTCTCAGAACTGAGCAAGTTGAGAGACGTTCGTTCATCTAGCACCAAGGGAACGGGTTGCAGGAGAAACTTTTTCTCTGCTTTCCCAGTCTGTTTCCTAGTGCCGGTTTGAAGTTCCTGCAGTTTTCACTGTAAAACCGAGTTGGAGCTTGTACCTCCCCTTATATATGTATGGAATGGAGTTTGGAACTGAAAAGAAACTTTGTGTTCCAAACAAGGTAGTTGAAGAACGGCTTTCACACACACGTATCTCTCAGACCTGAGCAAGTGGAGAGACGTTCGTTCATCTAGCACCAAGGGAACGGGTTGCAGGAGACAATTTTTCTCTGCTTTCTCAGTCGTTATCCTAGTGCCGGTTTGAAGTTCCTGCAGTTTTCACTGTAAAACCGAGTTGGAGCTAGTACCTACCCATATATATGTATGGAGTGGAGTTTGCAACTGAAAAGAAACTTTGTGTTCCCAACAAGCTAGGTGAAGGACGGCTTTCACACACACGTATCTCTCAGAACTGAGCAGGTACAGAGACGTTCGTTCATCTAGCACCAAGGGAACGGGTTGCAGGAGACACTTTTTCTCTGCTATCTCAGTCTGTTTCCTAGTGCCGGTTTGAAGTTCCTGCAGTTTTCACTGTAAAACCGAGTTGGAGATTGTACCTCCCCTTATATATGTATGGAATGGAGTTTGCAACTGAAAACAAACTTTATGTTCCCAACTAGCTAGGTGAAGGACGGCTTTCACACACACTTATCTCTCAGAACTGAGCATGTACAGAGACGTTCGTTCATGTAGCACCAAGGGAACGGGTTGTAGGGGAACATTTACTCTGCTTTCCCAGTCTGTTTCCTAGTGCCGGTTTGAAGTTCCTGCAGTTTTCACTGTAAAAGCGAGTTGGAGTTTGTACCTCCCCGTATATATGTATGGAATGGAGTTTGCAACTGAAAAGAAACTTTGTGTTCCCAACAATCTAGTTGAAGGACGGCTTTCACACACACTTATCTCTCAGAACTGAGCAAGTGGAGAGACGTTCGTTCATCTAGCACCAAGGGAACGGGTTGCAGGAGACACTTTTTCTCTGCTTTCTCAGTCTGTTTCCTAGTGCCGGTTTGAAGTTCCTGCAGTTTTCACTGTAAAACCGAGTTGGAGCTTGTACCTCCCCATATATATGTATGGAATGGAGTTTGCAACTGAAAACAAACTTTGTGTTCCCAACAAGCTAGGTGAAGGACGGCTTTCACACACACGTATCTCTCAGAACTGAGCAAGTGGAGAGACGTTCGTTCATCTAGCACCAAGGGAACGGGTGGCAGGAGACCCTTTTTCTCTGCTTTCTCAGTCTGTTTCCTAGTGCCGGTTTGAAGTTCCTGCAGTTTTCACTGTAAAACCGAGTTGGAGCTTGTACCTCCCCATATATATGTATGGAATGGAGTTTGCAAGTGAAAAGAAACTTTGTGTTCCCAACAAGTTAAGTGAAGGACGGCTTTTATACTCACTTATCTCTCAGAACTGAGCAAGTGGAGAGACGTTCGTTCATCTAGCACCAAGGGAACGGGTTGCAGGAGACTCTTTTTCTCTGCTTTCTCAGTCTGTTTCCTAGTGCCGATTTGAAGTTCCTGCAGTTTTCACTGTAAAACCGAGTTGGAGCTTGTACCTCCCCATATATATGTATGGAATGGAGTTTGCAACTGAAAAGAAACTTTGTGTTCCCAACAAGCTAGGTGAAGGACGGCTTTCACACACACTTATCTCTCAGAACTGAGCATGTACAGAGACGTTCGTTCATCTAGCACCAAGGGAACGGGTTGCAGGAGAAACTATTAATCTGGTTTCCCAGTCTATTTCCTAGTGCCGGTTTGAAGTTCCTGCAGTTTTCACTGTAAAACCGCGTTGGAGCTTGTACCTCCCCATATATATGTATGGAATGGAGTTTGCAACTCAAAACAAACTTTGTGTTCCCAACAAGCTAGGAGAAGGACGGCTTTCACACACACGTATCTATTAGAACTGAGCAACTGGAGAGACGTTCGTTCATCTAGCACCAAGGGAACGGGTTGCAGGAGACACTTTTTCTCTGCTTTCTCAGTCTGTATCCTAGTGCCGGTTTGAAGTTCCTGCAGTTTTCACTGTAAAACAGATTTGGAGTTAGTACCTCCCCATATATATGCATGGATTGCAGTTTGCTACTGAAAAGAAACTTTGTGTTCCCAACAAGGTATTTGGAGGACGGCTTTCACAAACTCTTATCTCTCAGAACTGAGCATGTACAGAGACGTTCGTTCATCTAGCACCAAGGGAACGGTTTGCAGGAGTCACTTTTTCTCTGCTTTCTCAGTCTGTTTCCTAGTGCCGGTTTGAAGTTCCTGCAGTTTTCACTGTAAAACCGAGTTTGAGCTTGTACCTCCCCATATATATGTATGGAGGGGAGTTTGCTACTGAATAGAATCTATGTGTTCCCAACAAGCTAGGTGAAGGACGGCTTTCTCACACATTTATCTCTCAGAACTGAGCAAGTGGAGAGACGTTCGTTCATTTAGCACCAAGGGAACGGGTTGCAGGAGACACTTTTTCTCTGGCTTCTCAGTCTGTTTCCTAGTGCCGGTTTGAAGTTCCTGCAGTTTTCACTGTAAAAGCGAGTTGGAGTTTGTACCTCCCCGTATATATGTATGGAATGGAGTTTGCAACTGAAAAGAAACTTTGTGTTCCCAACAATCTAGTTGAAGGACGGCTTTCACACACACTTATCTCTCAGAACTGAGCAAGTGGAGAGACGTTCGTTCATCTAGCACCAAGGGAACGGGTTGCAGGAGACACTTTTTCTCTGCTTTCTCAGTCTGTTTCCTAGTGCCGGTTTGAAGTTCCTGCAGTTTTCACTGTAAAACCGAGTTGGAGCTTGTACCTCCCCATATATATGTATGGAATGGAGTTTGCAACTGAAAACAAACTTTGTGTTCCCAACAAGCTAGGTGAAGGACGGCTTTCACACACACGTATCTCTCAGAACTGAGCAAGTGGAGAGACGTTCGTTCATCTAGCACCAAGGGAACGGGTTGCAGGAGACTCTTTTTCTCTGCTTTCTCAGTCTGTTTCCTAGTGCCGATTTGAAGTTCCTGCAGTTTTCACTGTAAAACCGAGTTGGAGCTTGTACCTCCCCATATATATGTATGGAATGGAGTTTGCAACTGAAAAGAAACTTTGTGTTCCCAACAAGCTAGGTGAAGGACGGCTTTCACACACACTTATCTCTCAGAACTGAGCATGTACAGAGACGTTCGTTCATCTAGCACCAAGGGAACGGGTTGCAGGAGAAACTATTAATCTGGTTTCCCAGTCTATTTCCTAGTGCCGGTTTGAAGTTCCTGCAGTTTTCACTGTAAAACCGAGTTGGAGCTTGTACCTCCCCATATGTATGTATGGAATGGAGTTTGCAACTGAAAAGAAACTTTGTGTTCCCAACAAGCTAGGTGAAGGACGGCTTTCACACACACTTATCTCTCAGAACTGAGCAAGTGGAGAGACGTTCGTTCATCTAGCACCAAGGGAACGGTTTGCAGGAGACACTTTTACTCTGCTTTCTCAGTCTGTATCCTAGTGCCGGTTTGAAGTTCCTGCAGTTTTCACTGTAAAACAGATTTGGAGCTAGTACCTACCCATATACATGCATGGATTGGAGTTTGCTAGTGAAAAGAAACTTTGTGTTCCCAACAAGGTAATTGAAGGACGGCTTTCACAAACACTTATCTCTCAGAACTGAGCATGTACAGAGACGTTCGTTCATCTAGCACCAAGGGAACGGGTTGCAGGAGACACTTTTTCTCTGCTTTCTCAGTCTGTTTCCTAGTGCCGGTTTGAAGTTCCTGCAGTTTTCACTGTTAAACCGAGTTGGAGCTAGTACCTGCCCATATATATGTATGGAGGGGATTTTGCTACTGAATAGAATCTATGTTTTCCCAAGAAGCTAGGTGAAGTACGGCTTTCTCACACACTTATCTCTCAGAACTGAGCAAGTGGAGAGATGTTCGTTCATTTAGCACCAAGGGAACGGGTTGCAGGAGACACTTTTTCTCTGCTTTCTCATTCTGTTTCCTAGTGCCGGTTTGAAGTTCCTGCAGTTTTCACTGTAAAACCGAGTTGGAGTTTGTACCTCCCCGTATATATGTATGGAATGGAGTTTGCAACTGAAAAGAATCTTTGTGTTCCCAACTAGCTAGGTGAAGGAAGGCTTTCACACACACTTATCTCTCAGAACTGAGCAATTGGAGAGACGTTCGTTCATCTAGCACCAAGGGAACGGGTTGCAGGAGAAACTATTACTCTGGTTTCCCAGTCTGTTTCCTAGTGCCGGTTTGAAGTTCCTGCAGTTTTCACTGTAAAACCGAGTTGGAGCTTGTACCTCCCCATATGTATGTATGGAATGGAGTTTGCAACTGAAAAGAAACTATGTGTTCCCTACAAGCTAGGTGAAGGACGGCTTTTATACACAATTATCTCTCAGAACTGAGCAAGTGGAGAGACGTTCGTTCATCTAGCACTAAGTGAACGGGTTGCAGGGGACACTTTTTCTCTGCTTTCTCAGTCTGTTTCCTAGTGCCATTTTGAATTTCCTGCTGTTTTCACTGTAAAACAGAGTTGGAACTAGTACTTTCCGATATATATGTATGGAGTGGAATTTGCAACTGAAAAGAATCTTTGTGTTCCCAACAAGCTAGGTAAAGGGCGGCTTTCACACACACTTATCTCTCAGAACTGAGCAAGTTGAGAGACGTTCGTTCATCTAGCACCAAGGGAACGGGTTGCAGGAGAAACTTTTTCTCTGCTTTCCCAGTCTGTTTCCTAGTGCCGGTTTGAAGTTCCTGCAGTTTTCACTGTAAAACCGAGTTGGAGCTTGTACCTCCCCTTATATATGTATGGAATGGAGTTTGGAACTGAAAAGAAACTTTGTGTTCCAAACAAGCTAGTTGAAGAACGGCTTTCACACACACGTATCTCTCAGACATGAGCAAGTGGAGAGACGTTCGTTCATCTAGCACCAAGGGAACGGGTTGCAGGAGACAATTTTTCTCTGCTTTCTCAGTCTGTTTCCTAGTGCCGATTTGAAGTTCCTGCAGTTTTCACTGTAAAACCGAGTTGGAGCTTGTACCTCCCCATATATATGTATGGAATGGAGTTTGCAAGTGAAAAGAAACTTTGTGTTCCCAACAAGTTAAGTGAAGGACGGCTTTCATACTCACTTATCTCTCAGAACTGAGCAAGTGGAGAGACGTTCGTTCATCTAGCACCAAGGGAACGGGTTGCAGGAGACTCTTTTTCTCTGCTTTCTCAGTCTGTTTCCTAGTGCCGATTTGAAGTTCCTGCAGTTTTCACTGTAAAACCGAGTTGGAGCTTGTACCTCCCCATATATATGTATGGAATGGAGTTTGCAACTGAAAAGAAACTTTGTGTTCCCAACAAGCTAGGTGAAGGACGGCTTTCACACACACTTATCTCTCAGAACTGAGCATGTACAGAGACGTTCGTTCATCTAGCACCAAGGGAACGGGTTGCAGGAGAAACTATTAATCTGGTTTCCCAGTCTATTTCCTAGTGCCGGTTTGAAGTTCCTGCAGTTTTCACTGTAAAACCGAGTTGGAGCTTATACCTCCCCATATGTATGTATGGAATGGAGTTTGCAACTGAAAAGAAACTTTGTGTTCCCAACAAGCTAAGTGAAGGACGGCTTTCACACACACTTATCTCTCAGAACTGAGCAAGTGGAGAGACGTTCGTTCATCTAGCACCAAGGGAACGGTTTGCAGGAGACACTTTTACTCTGCTTTCTCAGTCTGTATCCTAGTGCCGGTTTGAAGTTCCTGCAGTTTTCACTGTAAAACAGATTTGGAGCTAGTACCTACCCATATACATGCATGGATTGGAGTTTGCTAGTGAAAAGAAACTTTGTGTTCCCAACAAGGTAATTGAAGGACGGCTTTCACAAACACTTATCTCTCAGAACTGAGCATGTACAGAGACGTTCGTTCATCTAGCACCAAGGGAACGGGTTGCAGGAGACACTTTTTCTCTGCTTTCTCAGTCTGTTTCCTAGTGCCGGTTTGAATTTCCTGCAGTTTTCACTGTAAAACCGAGTTGGAGCTACTACCTCCACATATATATGTAGGGAGGGGAGTTTGCTACTGAATAGAATCTATGTGTTCCCAAGAAGCTAGGTGAAGGACGGCTTTCTCACACACTTATCTCTCAGAACTGAGCAATTGGAGAGACGTTCGTTCATCTAGCACTAAGTGAACGGGTTGCAGGGGACACTTTTTCTCTGCTTTCTCAGTCTGTTTCCTAGTGCCATTTTGAATTTCCTGCTGTTTTCACTGTAAAACAGAGTTGGAACTAGTACTTTCCGATATATATGTATGGAGTGGAATTTGCAACTGAAAAGAATCTTTGTGTTCCCAACAAGCTAGGTAAAGGGCGGCTTTCACACACACTTATCTCTCAGAACTGAGCAAGTTGAGAGACGTTCGTTCATCTAGCACCAAGGGAACGGGTTGCAGGAGAAACTTTTTCTCTGCTTTCCCAGTCTGTTTCCTAGTGCCGGTTTGAAGTTCCTGCAGTTTTCACTGTAAAACCGAGTTGGAGCTTGTACCTCCCCTTATATATGTATGGAATGGAGTTTGGAACTGAAAAGAAACTTTGTGTTCCAAACAAGCTAGTTGAAGAACGGCTTTCACACACACGTATCTCTCAGACATGAGCAAGTGGAGAGACGTTCGTTCATCTAGCACCAAGGGAACGGGTTGCAGGAGACAATTTTTCTCTGCTTTCTCAGTCGTTATCCTAGTGCCGGTTTGAAGTTCCTGCAGTTTTCACTGTAAAACCGAGTTGGAGCTAGTACCTACCCATATATATGTATGGAGTGGAGTTTGCAACTGAAAAGAAACTTTGTGTTCCCAACAAGCTAGGTGAAGGACGGCTTTCACACACACGTATCTCTCAGAACTGAGCAGGTACAGAGACGTTCGTTCATCTAGCACCAAGGGAACGGGTTGCAGGAGACACTTTTTCTCTGCTATCTCAGTCTGTTTCCTAGTGCCGGTTTGAAGTTCCTGCAGTTTTCACTGTAAAACCGAGTTGGAGATTGTACCTCCCCATATATATGTATGGAATGGAGTTTGCAACTGAAAACAAACTTTATGTTCCCAACTAGCTAGGTGAAGGACGGCTTTCACACACACTTATCTCTCAGAACTGAGCATGTACAGAGACGTTCGTTCATGTAGCACCAAGGGAACGGGTTGTAGGGGAACATTTACTCTGCTTTCCCAGTCTGTTTCCTAGTGCCGGTTTGAAGTTCCTGCAGTTTTCACTGTAAAACCGAGTTGGAGCTTGTACCTCCCCGTATATATGTATGGAATGGAGTTTGCAACTGAAAAGAAACTTTGTGTTCCCAACAATCTAGTTGAAGGACGGCTTTCACACACACTTATCTCTCAGAACTGAGCAAGTGGAGAGACGTTCGTTCATCTAGCACCAAGGGAACGGGTTGCAGGAGACACTTTTTCTCTGCTTTCTCAGTCTGTTTCCTAGTGCCGGTTTGAAGTTCCTGCAGTTTTCACTGTAAAACCGAGTTGGAGCTTGTACCTCCCCATATATATGTATGGAATGGAGTTTGCAACTGAAAACAAACTTTGTGTTCCCAACAAGCTAGGTGAAGGACGGCTTTCACACACACGTATCTCTCAGAACTGAGCAAGTGGAGAGACGTTCGTTCATCTAGCACCAAGGGAACGGGTGGCAGGAGACCCTTTTTCTCTGCTTTCTCAGTCTGTTTCCTAGTGCCGGTTTGAAGTTCCTGCAGTTTTCACTGTAAAACCGAGTTGGAGCTTGTACCTCCCCATATATATGTATGGAATGGAGTTTGCAAGTGAAAAGAAACTTTGTGTTCCCAACAAGTTAAGTGAAGGACGGCTTTCATACTCACTTATCTCTCAGAACTGAGCAAGTGGAGAGACGTTCGTTCATCTAGCACCAAGGGAACGGGTTGCAGGAGACTCTTTTTCTCTGCTTTCTCAGTCTGTTTCCTAGTGCCGATTTGAAGTTCCTGCAGTTTTCACTGTAAAACCGAGTTGGAGCTTGTACCTCCCCATATATATGTATGGAATGGAGTTTGCAACTCAAAACAAACTTTGTGTTCCCAACAAGCTAGGAGAAGGACGGCTTTCACAGACACTTATCTCTCAGAACTGAGCAAGTGGAGAGACGTTCGTTCATCTAGCACCAAGGGAACGGGTTGCAGGAGAAACTATTAATCTGGTTTCCCAGTCTATTTCCTAGTGCCGGTTTGAAGTTCCTGCAGTTTTCACTGTAAAACCGCGTTGGAGCTTGTACCTCCCCATATATATGTATGGAATGGAGTTTGCAACTGAAAAGAAACGTTGTGGTCCCAACAAGCTAGATGAAGGACGGCTTTCACACACACTTATCTCTCAGAACTTAGCATGTACACAGATGTTCGTTCATCTAGCACCAAGAGAACGGGTTGCAGGAGAAACTTTTACTCTGGTTTCCCAGTCTGTTTCCTAGTGCCTGTTTGAAGTTCCTGCAGTTTTCACTGTAAAACCGAGTTGGAGCTTGTACCTCCCCATATATATGTATGGAATGGAGTTTGCAAGTGAAAAGAAACTATGTGTTCCCTACAAGCTAGGTGAAGGACGGCTTATATACACAATTATCTCTCATAACTGAGCAAGTGGAGAGACGTTCGTTCATCTAGCACTAAGGGAACGGGTTGCAGGAGACACTTTTTCTCTGCTTTCTCAGTCTGTTTCCTAGTGCCATTTTGAAGTTCCTGCTGTTTTCACTGTAAAACAGAGTTGGAACTAATAATTTCCGATATATATGTATGGAGTGGAATTTGCAACTGAAAAGAATCTTTGTGTTCCCAACAAGCTAGGTAAAGGGCGGCTTTCACACACAATTATCTCTCAGAACTGAGCAGGTACAGAGACGTTCGTTCATCTAGCACCAAGGGAACGGTTTGCAGGAGAAACTTTTTCTCTGTTTCTCAGTCTGTTTCCTAGTGACGGTTTGAATTTCCTGCAGTTTTCACTGTAAAACCGTGTTGGAACTACTACCTCCCCATGTATATGTATGGAGTGGAGTTTGCAAGTGAAAACAAACTTTGTGTTCCCAACAAGCTAGTTGAAGGACGGCTATCACACACACTTATCTCTCAGAACTGAGCAAGTTGAGAGACGTTCGTTCATCTAGCACCAAGGGAACGGTTTGCAGGGGAAACTTTTTCTCTGCTTTCTAAGTCTGCTTCCTAGTGCCGGTTTGAAGTTCCTGCAGTTTTCACTGTTAAACCGAGTTGGAGCTTGTACCTCCCCTTATATATGTATGGAATGGAGTTTGCAACTGAAAAGAAACTATGTGTTCCCTACAAGCTAGGTGAAGGACGGCTTATATACACAATTATCTCTCATAACTGAGCAAGTGGAGAGACGTTCGTTCATCTAGCACCAAGGGAACGGGTTGCAGGAGACACTTTTTCTCTGCTTTCTCAGTCTGTTTCCTAGTGCCATTTTGAAGTTCCTGCTGTTTTCACTATAAAACAGAGTTGGAGCTTGTACCTCCCCATATATATGTATGGAATGGAGTTTGCAACTCAAAACAAACTTTGTGTTCCCAACAAGCTAGGAGAAGGACGGCTTTCACACACACTTATCTCTCAGAACTGAGCAAGTGGAGAGACGTTCGTTCATCTAGCACCAAGGGAACGGGTTGCAGGAGACACTTTTCTCTGCTTTCTCAGTCTGTATCCTAGTGCCGGTTTGAAGTTCCTGCAGTTTTCACTGTAAAACAGATTTGGAGCTAGTACCTCCCCATATATATGCATGGATTGGAGTTTGCTACTGAAAAGAAACTTTGTGTTCCCAACAAGGTATTTGGAGGACGGCTTTCACAAACACTTATCTCTCAGAACTGAGCATGTACAGAGACGTTCGTTCATCTAGCACCAAGGGAACGGTTTGCAGGAGTCACTTTTTCTCTGCTTTCTCAGTCTGTTTCCTAGTGCCGGTTTGAAGTTCCTGCAGTTTTCACTGTAAAACCGAGTTTGAGCTTGTACCTCCCCATATATATGTATGGAGGGGAGTTTGCTACTGAATAGAATCTATGTGTTCCCAACAAGCTAGATGAAGGACGGCTTTCACACACACTTATCTCTCAGAAATGAGCGTGTACAGAGACGTTCGTTCATCTAGCACCAAGGGAACGGGTTGCAGGAGACACTTTTTCTCTGCTTTCTCAGTCTGTTTCCTAGTGCCGGTTTGAAGTTCCTGCAGTTTTCACTGTAAAACAGATTTGGAGCTAGTACCTCCCCATATATATGCATGGAGTGGAGTTTGCTACTGAAAAGAAACTTTGTGTTCCCAACAAGGTAATTGAAGGACGGCTTTCAAACACAATTTTCTCTCAGAACTGAGCAAGTGGAGAGACGTTCGTTCATCTAGCACTAAGGGAACGGGTTGCAGGAGACACTTCTTCTCTGCTTTCTCAGTCTGTTTCCTAGTGGCGGTTTGAAATTCCTGCAGTTTTCACTGTAAAACAGATTTGGAGCAAGTACCTCCCCATATATATGCATGGAGTGGATTAGGCAATGAAAAGGAACTTTGTGTTCCCAACAAGCTAGGTGAAGGACGGCTTTCACACACACTTATCTCTCAGAACTGAGCATGTACAGAGATGTTCGTTCATGTAGCACCAAGGGAACGGGTTGCAGGAGAAACTTTTACTCTATTTTCCCAGTCTGATTCCTAGTGCCTGTTTGAAGTTCCTGCAGTTTTCACTGTAAAACCGAGTTGGAGCTTGTACCTCCCCATATATATGTATGGAATGGAGTTTGCAACTGAAAAGAAACTATGTGTTCCCTACAAGCTAGGTGAAGGACGGCTTATATACACAATTATCTCTCATAACTGAGCAAGTGGAGAGACGTTCGTTCATCTAGCACCAAGGGAACGGGTTGCAGGAGACACTTTTTCTCTGCTTTCTCAGTCTGTTTCCTAGTGCCATTTTGAAGTTCCTGCTGTTTTCACTGTAAAACAGAGTTGGAGATTGTACCTCCCCATATATATGTATGGAATGGAGTTTGCAACTCAAAACAAACTTTGTGTTCCCAACAAGCTAGGAGAAGGACGGCTTTCACACACACGTATCTCTCAGAACTGAGCAAGTGGAGAGACGTTCGTTCATCTAGCACCAAGGGAACGGGTTGCAGGAGACACTTTTCTCTGCTTTCTCAGTCTGTATCCTAGTGCCGGTTTGAAGTTCCTGCAGTTTTCACTGTAAAACAGATTTGGAGCTAGTACCTCCCCATATATATGCATGGATTGGAGTTTGCTACTGAAAAGAAACTTTGTGTTCCCAACAAGGTAATTGGAGGACGGCTTTCACAGACACTTATCTCTCAGAACTGAGCATGTACAGAGACTTTCGTTCATCTAGCACCAATGGAACGGTTTGCAGGAGAAACTTTTTCTCTGCTTTCTCAGTCTGTTTCCTAGTGCCGGTTTGAAGTTCCTGCAGTTTTCACTGTAAAACCGAGTTTGAGCTAGTACCTCCCCATATATATGTATGGAGGGGAGTTTGCTACTGAATAGAATCTGTGTGTTCCCAAAAAGCTAGGTGAAGGACGCCTTTCTCACACATTTATCTCTCAGAACTGAGCAAGTGGAGAGACGTTCGTTCATCTAGCACCAAGGGAACGGGTTGCAGGAGAAACTATTACTCTGGTTTCCCAGTCTGTTTCCTAGTGCCGGTTTGAAGTTCCTGCAGTTTTCACTGTAAAACCGAGTTGGAGCTTGTACCTCCCCATATGTATGTATGGAATGGAGTTTGCAACTGAAAATAAACTATGTGTTCCCTACAAGCTAGGTGAAGGACGGCTTTTATACACAATTATCTCTCAGAACTGAGCAAGTGGAGAGACGTTCGTTCATCTAGCACTAAGGGAACGGGTTGCAGGAGACACTTTTTCTCTGCTTTCTCAGTCTGTTTCCTAGTGGCGGTTTGAAATTCCTGCAGTTTCAGTGTAAAGCAGATTTGGAGCAAGTACCTCCCCATATATATGCATGGAGTGGATTAGGCAACTGAAAAGGAACTTTGTGTTCCCAACAAGCTAGGTGAAGGACGGCTTTCACACACACTTATCTCTCAGAACTGAGCATGTACAGAGATGTTCGTTCATCTAGCACCAAGGGAACGGGTTGCAGGAGACACTTTTACTCTGCTTTCTCAGTCTGTTGCCTAGTGCCGGTTTGAATTTCCTGCAGTTTTCACTGTAAAACCGAGTTGGAGCTACTACCTCCACATATATATGTATGGAGGGGAGTTTGCTACTGAATAGAATCTATGTGTTCATAAGAAGCTAGGTGAAGGACGGCTTTCTCACACACTTATCTCTCAGAACTGAGCAAGTGGAGAGACGTTCGTTCATCTAGCACTAAGGGAACGGGTTGCAGGAGACACTTTTTCTCTGCTTTCTCAGTCTGTTTCCTAGTGGCTGTTTGAAATTCCTGCAGTTTGCAGTGTAAAACAGATTTGGAGCAAGTACCTCCCCATATATATGCATGGAGTGGATTAGGCAACTGAAAAGGAACTTTGTGTTCCCAACAAGCTAGGTGAAGGACGGCTTTCACACACACTTATCTCTCAGAACTGAACATGTACAGAGATGTTCGTTCATCTAGCACCAAGGGAACGGGTTGCAGGAGACACTTTTACTCTGCTTTCTCAGTCTGTTGCCTAGTGCCGGTTTGAATTTCCTGCAGTTTTCACTGTAAAACCGTGTTGGAACTACTACCTCCCCATGTATATGTATGGAGTGGAGTTTGCAAGTGAAAACAAACTTTGTGTTCCCAACAAGCTAGTTGAAGGACGGCTATCACACACACTTATCTCTCAGAACTGAGCAAGTTGACAGACGTTCGTTCATCTAGCACCAAGGGAACGGTTTGCAGGAGAAACTTTTTCTCTGCTTTCTAAGTCTGTTTCCTAGTGCCGGTTTCAAGTTCCTGCAGTTTTCACTGTTAAACCGAGTTGGAGCTTGTACCTCCCCTTATATATGTATGGAATGGAGTTTGGAACTGAAAAGAAACTTTGTGTTCCAAACAAGCTAGGTGAAGAACGGCTTTCACACACACGTATCTCTGAGACCTGAGCAAGTGGAGAGACGTTCGTTCATCTAGCACCAAGGGAACGGGTTGCAGGAGACAATTTTTCTCTGCTTTCTCAGTCTGTTTCCTAGTGCCGGTTTGAAGTTCCTGCAGTTTTCACTGTAAATCCGAGTTGGAGCTAGTACCTCCCCATATATATGCATGGAGTGGAGTTTGCTACTGAAAAGAAACTTTGTGTTCCCAACAAGGTAATTGAAGGACGGCTTCCAAACACAATTATCTCTCAGATCTGAGCAAGTGGAGAGACGTTCGTTCATCTAGCACCAAGGGAACGGGTGGCAGGAGACACTTTTTCTCTGCTTTGTCAGTCTGTTTCCTAGTGGCAGTTTGAAATTCCTGCAGTTTTCACTGTAAAACAAATTTGGAGCAAGTACCTCCCCATATATATGCATGGAGTAGATTAGGCAACTGAAAAGAAACTTTGTGTTCCCAACAAGCTAGGTGAAGGACGGCTTTCACACACAATTATCTCTCAGAACTGAGCATGTACAGAGACGTTCGTTCATCTAGCACCAAGGGAACGGGTTGCAGGAGAAACTATTACTCTGGTTTCCCAGTCTGTTTCCTAGTGCCGGTTTGAAGTTCCTGCAGTTTTCACTGTAAAACCGAGTTGGAGCTTGTACCTCCCCATATATATGTATGGAATGGAGTTTGCAACTGAAAAGAAACGTTGTGGTCCCAACAAGCTAGATGAAGGACGGCTTTCACACACACTTATCTCTCAGAAATGAGCGTGTACAGAGACGTTCGTTCATCTAGCACCAAGGGAACGGGTTGCAGGAGACACTTTTTCTCTGCTTTCTCAGTCTGTTTCCTAGTGCCGGTTTGAATTTCCTTCAGTTTTCACTGTAAAACAGATTTGGAGCTAGTACCTCCCCATATATATGCATGGAGTGGAGTTTGCTACTGAAAAGAAACTTTGTGTTCCCAACAAGGTAATTGAAGGACGGCTTTCAAACACAATTTTCTCTCAGAACTGAGCAAGTGGAGAGACGTTCGTTCATCTAGCACCAATGGAACGGGTGGCAGGAGACACTTTTTCTCTGCTTTCTCAGTCTGTTTCCTAGTGGCGGTTTGAAATTCCTGCAGTTTTCACTGTAAAACAGATTTGGAGCAAGTACCTCCCCATATATATGCATGGAGTGGATTAGGCAATGAAAAGGAACTTTGTGTTCCCAACAAGCTAGGTGAAGGACGGCTTTCACACACACTTATCTCTCAGAACTGAGCATGTACAGAGATGTTCGTTCATGTAGCACCAAGGGAACGGGTTGCAGGAGAAACTTTTACTCTATTTTCCCAGTCTGATTCCTAGTGCCTGTTTGAAGTTCCTGCAGTTTTCACTGTAAAACCGAGTTGGAGCTTGTACCTCCCCATATATATGTATGGAATGGAGTTTGCAACTGAAAAGAAACTATGTGTTCCCTACAAGCTAGGTGAAGGACGGCTTATATACACAATTATCTCTCATAACTGAGCAAGTGGAGAGACGTTCGTTCATCTAGCACCAAGGGAACGGGTTGCAGGAGACACTTTTTCTCTGCTTTCTCAGTCTGTTTCCTAGTGCCATTTTGAAGTTCCTGCTGTTTTCACTGTAAAACAGAGTTGGAGCTTGTACCTCCCCATATATATGTATGGAATGGAGTTTGCAACTCAAAACAAACTTTGTGTTCCCAACAAGCTAGGAGAAGGACGGCTTTCACACACACGTATCTCTCAGAACTGAGCAAGTGGAGAGACGTTCGTTCATCTAGCACCAAGGGAACGGGTTGCAGGAGACACTTTTCTCTGCTTTCTCAGTCTGTATCCTAGTGCCGGTTTGAAGTTCCTGCAGTTTTCACTGTAAAACAGATTTGGAGCTAGTACCTCCCCATATATATGCATGGATTGGAGTTTGCTACTGAAAAGAAACTTTGTGTTCCCAAAAAGGTATTTGGAGGACGGCTTTCACAAACACTTATCTCTCAGAACTGAGCATGTACAGAGACGTTCGTTCATCTAGCACCAAGGGAACGGTTTGCAGGAGTCACTTTTTCTCTGCTTTCTCAGTCTGTTTCCTAGTGCCGGTTTGAAGTTCCTGCAGTTTTCACTGTAAAACCGAGTTTGAGCTTGTACCTCCCCATATATATGTATGGAGGGGAGTTTGCTACTGAATAGAATCTATGTGTTCCCAACAAGCTAGATGAAGGACGGCTTTCACACACACTTATCTCTCAGAAATGAGCGTGTACAGAGACGTTCGTTCATCTAGCACCAAGGGAACGGGTTGCAGGAGACACTTTTTCTCTGCTTTCTCAGTCTGTTTCCTAGTGCCGGTTTGAAGTTCCTGCAGTTTTCACTGTAAAACAGATTTGGAGCTAGTACCTCCCCATATATATGCATGGAGTGGAGTTTGCTACTGAAAAGAAACTTTGTGTTCCCAACAAGGTAATTGAAGGACGGCTTTCAAACACAATTTTCTCTCAGAACTGAGCAAGTGGAGAGACGTTCGTTCATCTAGCACCAATGGAACGGGTGGCAGGAGACACTTTTTCTCTGCTTTCTCAGTCTGTTTCCTAGTGGCGGTTTGAAATTCCTGCAGTTTTCACTGTAAAACAGATTTGGAGCAAGTACCTCCCCATATATATGCATGGAGTGGATTAGGCAATGAAAAGGAACTTTGTGTTCCCAACAAGCTAGGTGAAGGACGGCTTTCACACACACTTATCTCTCAGAACTGAGCATGTACAGAGATGTTCGTTCATGTAGCACCAAGGGAACGGGTTGCAGGAGAAACTTTTACTCTATTTTCCCAGTCTGATTCCTAGTGCCTGTTTGAAGTTCCTGCAGTTTTCACTGTAAAACCGAGTTGGAGCTTGTACCTCCCCATATATATGTATGGAATGGAGTTTGCAACTGAAAAGAAACTATGTGTTCCCTACAAGCTAGGTGAAGGACGGCTTATATACACAATTATCTCTCATAACTGAGCAAGTGGAGAGACGTTCGTTCATCTAGCACCAAGGGAACGGGTTGCAGGAGACACTTTTTCTCTGCTTTCTCAGTCTGTTTCCTAGTGCCATTTTGAAGTTCCTGCTGTTTTCACTGTAAAACAGAGTTGGAGCTTGTACCTCCCCATATATATGTATGGAATGGAGTTTGCAACTCAAAACAAACTTTGTGTTCCCAACAAGCTAGGAGAAGGACGGCTTTCACACACACGTATCTCTCAGAACTGAGCAAGTGGAGAGACGTTCGTTCATCTAGCACCAAGGGAACGGGTTGCAGGAGACACTTTCTCTGCTTTCTCAGTCTGTATCCTAGTGCCGGTTTGAAGTTCCTGCAGTTTTCACTGTAAAACAGATTTGGAGCTAGTACCTCCCCATATATATGCATGGATTGGAGTTTGCTACTGAAAAGAAACTTTGTGTTCCCAACAAGGTAATTGGAGGACGGCTTTCACAGACACTTATCTCTCAGAACTGAGCATGTACAGAGACTTTCGTTCATCTAGCACCAATGGAACGGTTTGCAGGAGAAACTTTTTCTCTGCTTTCTCAGTCTGTTTCCTAGTGCCGGTTTGAAGTTCCTGCAGTTTTCACTGTAAAACCGAGTTTGAGCTAGTACCTCCCCATATATATGTATGGAGGGGAGTTTGCTACTGAATAGAATCTGTGTGTTCCCAAAAAGCTAGGTGAAGGACGGCTTTCTCACACATTTATCTCTCAGAACTGAGCAAGTGGAGAGACGTTCGTTCATCTAGCACCAAGGGAACGGGTTGCAGGAGAAACTATTACTCTGGTTTCCCAGTCTGTTTCCTAGTGCCGGTTTGAAGTTCCTGCAGTTTTCACTGTAAAACCGAGTTGGAGCTTGTACCTCCCCATATGTATGTATGGAATGGAGTTTGCAACTGAAAAGAAACTATGTGTTCCCTACAAGCTAGGTGAAGGACGGCTTTTATACACAATTATCTCTCAGAACTGAGCAAGTGGAGAGACGTTCGTTCATCTAGCACTAAGGGAACGGGTTGCAGGAGACACTTTTTCTCTGCTTTCTCAGTCTGTTTCCTAGTGGCGGTTTGAAATTCCTGCAGTTTCAGTGTAAAGCAGATTTGGAGCAAGTACCTCCCCATATATATGCATGGAGTGGATTAGGCAACTGAAAAGGAACTTTGTGTTCCCAACAAGCTAGGTGAAAGACGGCTTTCACACACACTTATCTCTCAGAACTGAGCATGTACAGAGATGTTCGTTCATCTAGCACCAAGGGAACGGGTTGCAGGAGACACTTTTACTCTGCTTTCTCAGTCTGTTGCCTAGTGCCGGTTTGAATTTCCTGCAGTTTTCACTGTAAAACCGAGTTGGAGCTACTACCTCCACATATATATGTATGGAGGGGAGTTTGCTACTGAATAGAATCTATGTGTTTCCAAGAAGCTAGGTGAAGGACGGCTTTCTCACACACTTATTTCTCAGAACTGAGCAAGTGGAGAGACGTTCGTTCATCTAGCACTAAGGGAACGGGTTGCAGGAGACACTTTTTCTCTGCTTTCTCAGTCTGTTTCCTAGTGGCGGTTTGAAATTCCTGCAGTTTGCAGTGTAAAACAGATTTGGAGCAAGTACCTCCCCATATATATGCATGGAGTGGATTAGGCAACTGAAAAGGAACTTTGTGTTCCCAACAAGCTAGGTGAAGGACGGCTTTCACACACACTTATCTCTCAGAACTGAGCATGTACAGAGATGTTCGTTCATCTAGCACCAAGGGAACGGGTTGCAGGAGACACTTTTACTCTGCTTTCTCAGTCTGTTGCCTAGTGCCGGTTTGAATTTCCTGCAGTTTTCACTGTAAAACCGAGTTGGAGCTACTACCTCCACATATATATGTATGGAGGGGAGTTTGCTACTGAATAGAATCTATGTGTTCCCAAGAAGCTAGGTGAAGGACGGCTTTCTCACACACTTATCTCTCAGAACTGAGCAAGTGGAGAGACGTTCGTTCATTTAGCACCAAGGGAACGGGTTGCAGGAGACACTATTTCTCTGCTTTCTCAGTCTGTTTCCTAGTGCCGGTTTGAAGTTCCTGCAGTTTTCACTGTAAAACCGAGTTTCAGCTAGTACCTCCCCATATATATGTATGGAGGGGAGTTTGCTACTGAATAGAATCTGTGTGTTCCCAAAAAGCTAGGTGAAGGACGGCTTTCACACACACTTATCTCTCAGAACTGAGCAAGTGGAGAGACGTTCGTTCATCTAGCACCAAGGGAACGGGTTGCAGGAGAAACTATTACTCTGGTTTCCCAGTCTGTTTCCTAGTGCCGGTTTGAAGTTCCTCCAGTTTTCACTGTAAAATCGAGTTGGAGCTTGTACCTCCCCATATGTATGTATGGAATGGAGTTTGCAACTGAAAAGAAACTTTGTGGTCCCAACAAGCTAGATGAATGACGGCTTTCACACACACTTATCTCTCAGAACTGAGCGTGTACAGAGACGTTCGTTCATCTAGCACCAAGGGAACGGGTTGCAGGAGACACTTTTTCTCTGCTTTCTCAGTCTGTTTCCTAGTGCCGGTTTGAAGTTCCTGCAGTTTTCACTGTAAAACAGATTTGGAGCTAGTACCTCCCCATATATATGCATGGAGTGGAGTTTGCTACTGAAAAAAAACTTTGTGTTCCCAACAAGGTAATTGAAGGACGGCTTTCAAACACAATTTTCTCTCAGAACTGAGCAAGTGGAGAGACGTTCGTTCATCTAGCACCAAGGGAACGGGTGGCAGGAGACACTTTTTCTCTGCTTTCTCAGTCTGTTTCCTAGTGGCGGTTTGAAATTCCTGCAGTTTTTACTGTAAAACAGATTTGGAGCAAGTACCTCCCCATATATATGCATGGAGTGGATTAGGCAACTGAAAAGGAACTTTGTGTTCCCAACAAGGTAATTGGAGGACGGCTTTCACAGACACTTATCTCTCAGAACTGAGCATGTACAGAGATGTTCGTTCATCTAGCACCAAGGGAACGGGTTGCAGGAGAAACTTTTACTCTGGTTTCCCAGTCTGTATCCTAGTGCCGGTTTGAAGTTCCTGCAGTTTTCACTGTAAAACAGATTTGGAGCTAGTACCTCCCCATATATATGCATGGATTGGAGTTTGCTACTGAAAAGAAACTTTGTGTTCCCAACAATGTAATTGGAGGACGGCTTTCACAGACACTTATCTCTCAGAACTGAGCATGTACAGAGATGTTCGTTCATCTAGCACCAAGGGAACGGTTTGCAGGAGAAACTTTTTCTCTGCTTTCTCAGTCTGTTTCCTAGTGCCGGTTTGAAGTTCCTGCAGTTTTCACTGTAAAACCGAGTTTGAGCTAGTACCTCCCCATATATATGTATGGAGGGGAGTTTGCTACTGAATAGAATCTATGTGTTCCCAACAAGCTAGGTGAAGGACGGCTTTCTCCCACATTTATCTCTCATAACTGAGCAAGTGGAGAGACGTTGGTTCATTTAGCACCAAGGGAACGGGTTGCAGGAGACACTTTTTCTCTGCTTTCTCAGTCTGTTTCCTAGTGCCGGTTTGAAGTTCCTGCAGTTTTCACTGTAAAACAGATTTGGAGCTAGTACCTCCCCATATATATGTAAGGAGGGGAGTTAGCTACTGAATAGAATCTATGTGTTCCCAAGAAGCTAGATGAAGGACGGCTTTCTCACACACTTATCTCTCAGAACTGAGCAAGTGGAGAGACGTTCGTTCATTTAGCACCAAGGGAACGGGTTGCAGGAGACACTATTTCTCTGCTTTCTCAGTCTGTTTCCTAGTGCCGGTTTGAAGTTCCTGCAGTTTTCACTGTAAAACCGAGTTGGAGTTTGTACCTCCCCGTATATATGTATGGAATCAAGTTTGCAACTGAAAAGAATCTTTGTGTTCCCAACTAGCTAGGTGAAGGACGGCTTTCACACACACTTATCTCTCAGAACTGAGCAATTGGAGAGACGTTCGTTCATCTAGCACCAAGGGAACGGGTTGCAGGAGACACATTTTCTCTGCTTTCTCAGTCTGTTTCTTAGTGCCGGTTTGAAGTACCGGCAGTTTTCACTGTAAAACCGAGTTGGAGCTTGTACCTCCCCATATATATGTATGGAATGGAGTTTGCAACTGAAAAGAAACGTTGTGGTCCCAACAAGCTAGATGAAGGACGGCTTTCACACACACTTATCTCTCAGAACTGAGCATGTACACAGATGTTCGTTCATCTAGCACCAAGGGAACGGGTTGCAGGAGAAACTTTTACTCTGGTTTCCCAGTCTGTTTCCTAGTGCCTGTTTGAAGTTCCTGCAGTTTTCACTGTAAAACCGAGTTGGAGCTTGTACCTCCCCATATATATGTATGGAATGGAGTTTGCAACTGAAAAGAAACTATGTGTTCCCTACAAGCTAGGTGAAGGACGGCTTATATACACAATTATCTCTCCTAACTGAGCAAGTGGAGAGACGTTCGTTCATCTAGCACTAAGGGAACGGGTTGCAGGAGACACTTTTTCTCTGCTTTCTCAGTCTGTTTCCTAGTGCCATTTTGAAGTTCCTGCTGTTTTCACTGTAAAACAGAGTTGGAACTAATACTTTCCAATATATATGTATGGAGTGGAATTTGCAACTGAAAAGAATCTTTGTGTTCCCAGCAAGCTAGGTATAGTGCGGCTTTCACACACAATTATCTCTCAGAACTGAGCAGGTACAGAGACGTTCGTTCATCTAGCACCAAGGGAACGGTTTGCAGGAGAAACTTTTTCTCTGTTTCTCAGTCTGTTTCCTAGTGACGGTTTGAATTTCCTGCAGTTTTCACTGTAAAACCGTGTTGGAACTACTACCTCCCCATGTATATGTATGGAGTGGAGTTTGCAAGTGAAAACAAACTTTGTGTTCCCAACAAGCTAGTTGAAGGACGGCTATCACACACACTTATCTCTCAGAACTGAGCATGTACAGAGATGTTCGTTCATCTAGCACCAAGGGAACGGGTTGCAGGAGACACTTTTACTCTGCTTTCTCAGTCTGTTGCCTAGTGCCAGTTTGAAGTTCCTGCAGTTTTCACTGTAAAACCGAGTTGGAGCTACTACCTCCACATATATATGTATGGAGGGGAGTTTGCTACTGAATAGAATCTATGTGTTCCCAAGAAGCTAGGTGAAGGACGGCTTTTATACACAATTATCTCTCAGAACTGAGCAAGTGGAGAGACGTTCGTTCATCTAGCACTAAGGGAACGGGTTGCAGGAGACACTTTTTCTCTGCTTTCTCAGTCTGTTTCCTAGTGGCGGTTTGAAATTCCTGCAGTTTGCAGTGTAAAACAGATTTGGAGCAAGTACCTCCCCATATATATGCATGGAGTGGATTAGGCAACTGAAAAGGAACTTTGTGTTCCCAACAAGCTAGGTGAAGGACGGCTTTCACACACACTTATCTCTCAGAACTGAGCATGTACAGAGATGTTCGTTCATCTAGCACCAAGGGAACGGGTTGCAGGAGACACTTTTACTCTGCTTTCTCAGTCTGTTGCCTAGTGCCGGTTTGAATTTCCTGCAGTTTTCACTGTAAAACCGAGTTGGAGCTACTACCTCCACATATATATGTAGGGAGGGGAGTTTGCTACTGAATAGAATCTATGTGTTCCCAAGAAGCTAGGTGAAGGACGGCTTTCTCACACACTTATCTCTCAGAACTGAGCAAGTGGAGAGACGTTCGTTCATTTAGCACCAAGGGAACGGGTTGCAGGAGACACTATTTCTCTGCTTTCTCAGTCTGTTTCCTAGTGCCGGTTTGAAGTTCCTGCAGTTTTCACTGTAAAACCGAGTTGGAGCTTGTACCTCCCCATATATATGTATGGAATGGAGTTTGCAACTGAAAACAAACTTTGTGTTCCCAACAAGCTAGGTGAAGGACGGCTTTCACACACACTTATCTCTCAGAGCTGAGCAAGTGGAGAGACGTTCGTTCATCTAGCAACAAGGGAACGGGTTGCAGGAGACACTTTTACTCTGCTTTCTCAGTCTGTTTCCTAGTGCCGGTTTGAAGTTCCTGCAGTTTTCACTGTAAAACCGACTTGGAGCTAGTACCTCCCCATATATATGTATGGAATGGAGTTTGCAACTGAAAACAAACTTTGTGTTCCCAACAACATAGGTGAAGGACGGCTTTCACACACACTTATCTCTCAGAACTGAGCAAGTGGAGAGACGTTCGTTCATCTAGCACCAAGGGAACGGGTTGCAGGAGACACTTTTTCTCTGCTTTCTCAGTCTGTTTCCTAGTGCCGGTTTAAAGTTCCTGCAGTTTTTACTGTAAAACAGATTTGGAGCTAGTACCTCCCCATATATATGCATGGAGTGGATTAGGCAACTGAAAAGGAACTTTGTGTTCCCAACAAGCTAGGTGAAGGACGGCTTTCACACACACTTATCTCTCAGAACTGAGCATGTACAGAGATGTTCGTTCATCTAGCACCAAGGGAACGGGTTGCAGGAGAAACTTTTACTCTGGTTTCCCAGTCTGTATCCTAGTGCCGGTTTGAAGTTCCTGCAGTTTTCACTGTAAAACAGATTTGGAGCTAGTACCTCCCCATATATATGCATGGATTGGAGTTTGCTACTGAAAAGAAACTTTGTGTTCCCAACAAGGTAATTGGAGGACGGCTTTCACAGACACTTATCTCTCAGAACTGAGCATGTACAGAGACGTTCGTTCATCTAGCACCAAGGGAACGGCTTGCAGGAGAAACTTTTTCTCTGCTTTCTCAGTCTGTTTCCTAGTGCCGGTTTGAAGTTCCTGCAGTTTTCACTGTAAAACCGAGTTTGAGCTAGTACCTCCCCATATATATGTATGTAGGGGAGTTTGCTACTGAATAGAATCTATGTGTTCCCAACAAGCTAGGTGAAGGACGGCTTTCTCACACATTTATCTCTCATAACTGAGCAAGTGGAGAGACGTTGGTTCATTTAGCACCAAGGGAACGGGTTGCAGGAGACACTTTTTCTCTGCTTTCTCAGTCTGTTTCCTAGTGCCGGTTTGAAGTTCCTGCAGTTTTCACTGTAAAACCGAGTTTGAGCTAGTACCTCCCCATATATATGTATGTAGGGGAGTTTGCTACTGAATAGAATCTATGTGTTCCCAACAAGCTAGGTGAAGGACGGCTTTCTCACACATTTATCTCTCATAACTGAGCAAGTGGAGAGACGTTGGTTCATTTAGCACCAAGGGAACGGGTTGCAGGAGACACTTTTTCTCTGCTTTCTCAGTCTGTTTCCTAGTGCCGGTTTGAAGTTCCTGCAGTTTTCACTGTAAAACAGATTTGGAGCTAGTACCTCCCCATATATATGTAAGGAGGGGAGTTTGCTACTGCATAGAATCTATGTGTTCCCAAGAAGCTAGATGAAGGACGGCTTTCTCACACACTTATCTCTCAGAACTGAGCAAGTGGAGAGACGTTCGTTCATTTAGCACCAAGGGAACGGGTTGCAGGAGACACTATTTCTCTGCTTTCTCAGTCTGTTTCCTAGTGCCGGTTTGAAGTTCCTGCAGTTTTCACTGTAAAACCGAGTTGGAGTTTGTACCTCCCCGTATATATGTATGGAATCAAGTTTGCAACTGAAAAGAATCTTTGTGTTCCCAACTAGCTAGGTGAAGGACGGCTTTCACACACACTTATCTCTCAGAACTGAGCAATTGGAGAGACGTTCGTTCATCTAGCACCAAGGGAACGGGTTGCAGGAGACACATTTTCTCTGCTTTCTCAGTCTGTTTCCTAGTGCCGGTTTGAAGTTCCTGCAGTTTTCACTGTAAAACCGAGTTGGAGCTTGTACCTCCCCATATATATGTATGGAATGGAGTTTGCAACTGAAAAGAAACATTTTGTTCCCAACAAGCTAGGTGAAGGACGGCTTTCACACACATTTATCTCTCAGAACTGAGCATGTACAGAGACGTTCGTTCATCTACCACCAAGGGAACGGGTTGCAGGAGAAACTATTACTCTGGTTTCCCAGTCTGTTTCCTAGTGACGGTTTGAAATTCCTGCAGTTTTCACTGTAAAACCGAGTTGGAGCTTGTACCTCCCGTTATGTATGTATGGAATGGAGTTTGCAACTGAAAAGAAACTATGTGTTCCCTACAAGCTAGGTGAAGGACGGCTTTTATACACAATTATCTCTCATAACTGAGCAAGTGGAGAGACGTTCGTTCATCTAGCACTAAGGGAACGGGTTGCAGGAGACACTTTTTCTCTGCTTTCTCAGTCTGTTTCCTAGTGCCATTTTGAAGTTCCTGCTGTTTTCAGTGTAAAACAGAGTTGGAACTAGTACTTTCCGATATATATGTATGGAGTGGAATTTGCAACTGAAAAGAATCTTTGTGTTCCCAACAAGCTAGGTAAAGGGCGGCTTTCACACACACTTATCTCTCAGAACTGAGCAGGTACAGAGACGTTCGTTCATCTAGCACCAAGGGAACGGTTTGCAGGAGAAACTTTTTCTCTGTTTCTCAGTCTGTTTCCTAGTGACGGTTTGAATTTCCTGCAGTTTTCACTGTAAAACCGTGTTGGAACTAGTACCTCCCCATATATATGTATGGAGTGGAGTTTGCAAGTGAAAAAAACTTTGTGTTCCCAACAAGCTAGTTGAAGGACGGCTTTCACACACACTTATCTCTCAGAACTGAGCAAGTTGAGAGACGTTCGTTCATCTAGCACCAAGGGAACGGGTTGCAGGAGACACTTTTTCTCTGCTTTCCCTGTCTGTTTCCTAGTGCCGGTTTGAAGTTCCTGCAGTTTTCACTGTAAAACCGAGTTGGAGCTTGTACCTCCCCATATATATGTATGGAATGGAGTTTGCAACTGAAAACAAACTTTGTGTTCCCAACAAGCTAGGTGAAGGACGGCTTTCACACACACGTATCTCTCAGAACTGAGCAAGTGGAGAGACGTTCGTTCATCTAGCTTAAAGGGAACGGGTTGCAGGAGGCACTTTTTCTCTGCTTTCTCAGTCTGTTTCCTAGTGCTGGATTGAAGTTCCTGCAGTTTTCACTGTAAAACCGAGTTTGAGCTAGTACCTCCCCATATATATGTATGGAGGGGAGTTTGCTACTGAATAGAATCTGTGTGTTCCCAAAAAGCTAGGTGAAGGACGGCTTTCTCACACATTTATCTCTCAGAACTGAGCAAGTGGAGAGACGTTCGTTCATCTAGCACCAAGGGAACGGGTTGCAGGAGAAACTATTACTCTGGTTTCCCAGTCTGTTTCCTAGTGCCGGTTTGAAGTTCCTGCAGTTTTCACTGTAAAACCGAGTTGGAGCTTGTACCTCCCCATATGTATGTATGGAATGGAGTTTGCAACTGAAAAGAAACTATGTGTTCCCTACAAGCTAGGTGAAGGACGGCTTTTATACACAATTATCTCTCATAACTGAGCAAGTGGAGAGACGTTCGTTCATCTAGCACTAAGGGAACGGGTTGCAGGTGACACTTTTTCTCTGCTTTCTCAGTCTGTTTCCTAGTGGCGGTTTGAAATTCCTGCAGTTTTCAGTGTAAAACAGATTTGGAGCAAGTACCTCCCCATATATATGCATGGAGTGGATTAGGCAACTGAAAAGGAACTTTGTGTTCCCAACAAGCTAGGTGAAGGACGGCTTTCACACACACTTATCTCTCAGAACTGAGCATGTACAGAGATGTTCGTTCATCTAGCACCAAGGGAACGGGTTGCAGGAGACACTTTTACTCTGCTTTCTCAGTCTGTTGCCTAGTGCCGGTTTGAAGTTCCTGCAGTTTTCACTGTAAAACCGAGTTGGAGCTACTACCTCCACATATATATGTATGGAGGGGAGTTTGCTACTGAATAGAATCTATGTGTTCCCAAGAAGCTAGGTGAAGGACGGCTTTTATACACAATTATCTCTCAGAACTGAGCAAGTGGAGAGACGTTCGTTCATCTAGCACTAAGGGAACGGGTTGCAGGAGACACTTTTTCTCTGCTTTCTCAGTCTGTTTCCTAGTGGCGGTTTGAAATTCCTGCAGTTTGCAGTGTAAAACAGATTTGGAGCAAGTACCTCCCCATATATATGCATGGAGTGGATTAGGCAACTGAAAAGGAACTTTGTGTTCCCAACAAGCTAGGTGAAGGACGGCTTTCACACACACTTATCTCTCAGAACTGAGCATGTACAGAGATGTTCGTTCATCTAGCACCAAGGGAACGGGTTGCAGGAGACACTTTTACTCTGCTTTCTCAGTCTGTTGCCTAGTGCCGGTTTGAATTTCCTGCAGATTTCACTGTAAAACCGAGTTGGAGCTACTACCTCCACATATATATGTAGGGTGGGGAGTTTGCTACTGAATAGAATCTATGTGTTCCCAAGAAGCTAGGTGAAGGACGGCTTTCTCACACACTTATCTCTCAGAACTGAGCAAGTGGAGAGACGTTCGTTCATTTAGCACCAAGGGAACGGGTTGCAGGAGACACTATTTCTCTGCTTTCTCAGTCTGTTTCCTAGTGCCGGTTTGAAGTTCCTGCAGTTTTCACTGTAAAACCGAGTTGGAGCTTGTACCTCCCCATATATATGTATGGAATGGAGTTTGCAACTGAAAAGAAACTTTTTGTTCCCAACAAGCTAGGTGAAGGACGGCTTTCACACACACTTATCTCTCAGAACTGAGCAAGTGGAGAGACGTTCGTTCATCTAGCACAAAGGAAACGGGTTGCAGGAGGCACTTTTTCTCTGCTTTCTCAGTCTGTTTCCTAGAGCCAATTTGAAGTTAATTCAGTTTTCACTGTAAAACCGAGTTGGAGCTAGTACCTCCCCATATATATGTATGGAATGGAGTTTGCAACTGAAAAGAAACTTTGTGTTCCCAACAAGCTAGGTGAAGGACGGCTTTCACACACACTTATCTCTCAGAACTGAGCAAGTTGAGAGACGTTCGTTCATCTAACACCAAGGGAACCGGTTGCAGGAAACACAATTTCTCTGCTTTCTCAGTCTGTTTCCTAGTGCCGGTTTGAAGTTCCTGCAGTTTTCACTGTAAAACCGAGTTGGAGCTTGTACCTCCCCATATATATGTATGGAATGGAGTTTGCAACTGAAAAGAAACTTTGTGTTCCCAACAAGCTAGGTGAAGGACGGCTTTCACACACACTTATCTTTCAGAACTGAGCAAGTGGAGAAACGTTCGTTCATCTAGGACCAAGGGAACGGTTTGCAGGAGACACTTTTTGTCTGCTTCCTCAGTCTGTTTCCTAGTGCTGGTTTGAAGTTCCTGCAGTTTTCACTGTAAAACCGAGTTGGAGCTAGTACCTCCCCATATATATGTATGGAATGGAGTTTGCAACTGAAAAGAAACTATGTGTTCCCTACAAGCTAGGTGAAGGACGGCTTTCACACACACTTATCTCTCAGAGCTTAGCAAGTGGAGAGACGTTCGTTCATCTAGCAACAAGGGAACGGGTTGCAGGAGACACTTTTACTCTGCTTTCTCAGTCTGTTTCCTAGTGCCGGTTTGAAGTTCCTGCAGTTTTCACTGTAAAACCGACTTGGAGCTAGTACCTCCCCATATATATGTATGGAATGGAGTTTGCAACTGAAAAGAAACTTTGTGTTCCCAACAACATAGGTGAAGGACGGCTTTCACACACACTTATCTCTCAGAACTGAGCAAGTGGAGAGACGTTCGTTCATCTAGCACCAAGGGAACGGGTTGCAGGAGACACTTTTTCTCTGCTTTCTCAGTCTGTTTCCTAGTGCCGGTTTAAAGTTCCTGCAGTTTTTACTGTAAAACAGATTTGGAGCTAGTACCTCCCCATATATATGCATGGAGTGGATTAGGCAACTGAAAAGGAACTTTGTGTTCCCAACAAGCTAGGTGAAGGACGGCTTTCACACACACTTATCTCTCAGAACTGAGCATGTACAGAGATGTTCGTTCATCTAGCACCAAGGGAACGGGTTGCAGGAGAAACTTTTACTCTGGTTTCCCAGTCTGTATCCTAGTGCCGGTTTGAAGTTCCTGCAGTTTTCACTGTAAAACAGATTTGGAGCTAGTACCTCCCCATATATATGCATGGATTGGAGTTTGCTACTGAAAAGAAACTTTGTGTTCCCAACAAGGTAATTGGAGGACGGCTTTCACAGACACTTATCTCTCAGAACTGAGCATGTACAGAGACGTTCGTTCATCTAGCACCAAGGGAACGGCTTGCAGGAGAAACTTTTTCTCTGCTTTCTCAGTCTGTTTCCTAGTGCCGGTTTGAAGTTCCTGCAGTTTTCACTGTAAAACCGAGTTTGAGCTAGTACCTCCCCATATATATGTATGTAGGGGAGTTTGCTACTGAATAGAATCTATGTGTTCCCAACAAGCTAGGTGAAGGACGGCTTTCTCACACATTTATCTCTCATAACTGAGCAAGTGGAGAGACGTTGGTTCATTTAGCACCAAGGGAACGGTTTGCAGGAGACACTTTTTCTCTGCTTTCTCAGTCTGTTTCCTAGTGCCGGTTTGAAGTTCCTGCAGTTTTCACTGTAAAAAAGATTTGGAGCTAGTACCTCCCCATATATATGTAAGGAGGGGAGTTTGCTACTGCATAGAATCTATGTGTTCCCAAGAAGCTAGATGAAGGACGGCTTTCTCACACACTTATCTCTCAGAACTGAGCAAGTGGAGAGACGTTCGTTCATTTAGCACCAAGGGAACGGGTTGCAGGAGACACTATTTCTCTGCTTTCTCAGTCTGTTTCCTAGTGCCGGTTTGAAGTTCCTGCAGTTTTCACTGTAAAACCGAGTTGGAGTTTGTACCTCCCCGTATATATGTATGGAATCAAGTTTGCAACTGAAAAGAATCTTTGTGTTCCCAACTAGCTAGGTGAAGGACGGCTTTCACACACACTTATCTCTCAGAACTGAGCAATTGGAGAGACGTTCGTTCATCTAGCACCAAGGGAACGGGTTGCAGGAGACACATTTTCTCTGCTTTCTCAGTCTGTTTCCTAGTGCCGGTTTGAAGTTCCTGCAGTTTTCACTGTAAAACCGAGTTGGAGCTTGTACCTCCCCATATATATGTATGGAATGGAGTTTGCAACTGAAAAGAAACATTTTGTTCCCAACAAGCTAGGTGAAGGACGGCTTTCACACACATTTATCTCTCAGAACTGAGCATGTACAGAGACGTTCGTTCATCTACCACCAAGGGAACGGGTTGCAGGAGAAACTATTACTCTGGTTTCCCAGTCTGTTTCCTAGTGACGGTTTGAAATTCCTGCAGTTTTCACTCTAAAACCGAGTTGGAGCTTGTACCTCCCGTTATGTATGTATGGAATGGAGTTTGCAACTGAAAAGAAACTATGTGTTCCCTACAAGCTAGGTGAAGGACGGCTTTTATACACAATTATCTCTCATAACTGAGCAAGTGGAGAGACGTTCGTTCATCTAGCACTAAGGGAACGGGTTGCAGGAGACACTTTTTCTCTGCTTTCTCAGTCTGTTTCCTAGTGCCATTTTGAAGTTCCTGCTGTTTTCAGTGTAAAACAGAGTTGGAACTAGTACTTTCCGATATATATGTATGATGTGGAATTTGCAACTGCAAAGAATCTTTGTGTTCCCAACAAGCTAGGTAAAGGGCGGCTTTCACACACACTTATCTCTCAGAACTGAGCAGGTACAGAGACGTTCGTTCATCTAGCACCAAGGGAACGGTTTGCAGGAGAAACTTTTTCTCTGTTTCTCAGTCTGTTTCCTAGTGACGGTTTGAATTTCCTGCAGTTTTCACTGTAAAACCGTGTTGGAACTAGTACCTCCCCATATATATGTATGGAGTGGAGTTTGCAAGTGAAAAAAACTTTGTGTTCCCAACAAGCTAGTTGAAGGACGGCTTTCACACACACTTATCTCTCAGAACTGAGCAAGTTGAGAGACGTTCGTTCATCTAGCACCAAGGGAACGGGTTGCAGGAGACACTTTTTCTCTGCTTTCCCTGTCTGTTTCCTAGTGCCGGTTTGAAGTTCCTGCAGTTTTCACTGTAAAACCGAGTTGGAGCTTGTACCTACCCATATATATGTATGGAATGGAGTTTGCAACTGAAAACAAACTTTGTGTTCCCAACAAGCTAGGTGAAGGACGGCTTTCACACACACGTATCTCTCAGAACTGAGCAAGTGGAGAGACGTTCGTTCATCTAGCTTAAAGGGAACGGGTTGCAGGAGGCACTTTTTCTCTGCTTTCTCAGTCTGTTTCCTAGTGCCGGTTTGAAGTTCCTGCAGTTTTCACTGTAAAACCGAGTTTGAGCTAGTACCTCCCCATATATATGTATGGAGGGGAGTTTGCTACTGAATAGAATCTGTGTGTTCCCAAAAAGCTAGGTGAAGGACGGCTTTCTCACACATTTATCTCTCAGAACTGAGCAAGTGGAGAGACGTTCGTTCATCTAGCACCAAGGGAACGGGTTGCAGGAGAAACTATTACTCTGGTTTCCCAGTCTGTTTCCTAGTGCCGGTTTGAAGTTCCTGCAGTTTTCACTGTAAAACCGAGTTGGAGCTTGTACCTCCCCATATGTATGTATGGAATGGAGTTTGCAACTGAAAAGAAACTATGTGTTCCCTACAAGCTAGGTGAAGGACGGCTTTTATACACAATTATCTCTCATAACTGAGCAAGTGGAGAGACGTTCGTTCATCTAGCACTAAGGGAACGGGTTGCAGGTGACACTTTTTCTCTGCTTTCTCAGTCTGTTTCCTAGTGGCGGTTTGAAATTCCTGCAGTTTTCAGTGTAAAACCGAGTTGGAGCTACTACCTCCACATATATATGTATGGAGGGGAGTTTGCTACTAAATAGAATCTATGTGTTCCCAAGAAGCTAGGTGAAGGACGGCTTTCTCACACACTTATCTCTCAGAACTGAGCAAGTGGAGAGACGTTCGTTCATCTAGCACTAAGGGAACGGGTTGCAGGAGACACTTTTTCTCTGCTTTCTCAGTCTGTTTCCTAGTGGCGGTTTGAAATTCCTGCAGTTTGCAGTGTAAAACAGATTTGGAGCAAGTACCTCCCCATATATATGCATGGAGTGGATTAGGCAACTGAAAAGGAACTTTGTGTTCCCAACAAGCTAGGTGAAGGACGGCTTTCACACACACTTATCTCTCAGAACTGAGCATGTACAGAGATGTTCGTTCATCTAGCACCAAGGGAACGGGTTGCAGGAGACACTTTTACTCTGCTTTCTCAGTCTGTTGCCTAGTGCCGGTTTGAATTTCCTGCAGTTTTCACTGTAAAACCGAGTTGGAGCTACTACCTCCACATATATATGTAGGGAGGGGAGTTTGCTACTGAATAGAATCTATGTGTTCCCAAGAAGCTAGGTGAAGGACGGCTTTCTCACACACTTATCTCTCAGAACTGAGCAAGTGGAGAGACGTTCGTTCATCTAGCACAAAGGGAACGGGTTGCAGGAGGCACTTTTTCTCTGCTTTCTCAGTCTGTTTCCTAGAGCCAATTTGAAGTTAATTCAGTTTTCACTGTAAAACCGAGTTGGAGCTTGTACCTCCCCATATATATTTAAGGAATGGAGTTTGCAACTGAAAAGAAACTTTGTGTTCCCAACAAGCTAGGTGAAGGACGGCTTTCACACACACTTATCTCTCAGAACTGAGCAAGTGGAGAAACGTTCGTTCATCTAACACCAAGGGAACCGTTTGCAGGAAACACAATTTCTCTGCTTTCTCAGTCTGTTTCCTAGTGCCGGTTTGAAGTTCCTGCAGTTTTCACTGTAAAACCGAGTTGGAGCTTGTACCTCCCCATATATATGTATGGAATGGAGTTTGCAACTGAAAAGAAACTTTGTGTTCCCAAGAAGCTAGGTGAAGGACGGCTTTCACACACACTTATCTTTCAGAACTGAGCAAGTGGAGAAACGTTCGTTCATCTAGGACCAAGGGAACGGTTTGCAGGAGACACTTTTTGTCTGCTTCCTCAGTCTGTTTCCTAGTGCTGGTTTGAAGTTCCTGCAGTTTTCACTGTAAAACGGAGTTGGAGCTAGTACCTCCCCATATATATGTATGGAATGGAGTTTGCAACTGAAAAGAAACTTTGTGTTCCCAACAAGCTAGGTGAAGGACGGCTTTCACACACACTTATCTCTCAGAGCTGAGCAAGTGGAGAGACGTTCGTTCATCTAGCAACAAGGGAACGGGTTGCAGGAGACACTTTTACTCTGCTTTCTCAGTCTGTTTCCTAGTGCCGGTTTGAAGTTCCTGCAGTTTTCACTGTAAAACCGACTTGGAGCTAGTACCTCCCCATATATATGTATGGAATGGAGTTTGCAACTGAAAACAAACTTTGTGTTCCCAACAACATAGGTGAAGGACGGCTTTCACACACACTTATCTCTCAGAACTGAGCAAGTGGAGAGACGTTCGTTCATCTAGCACCAAGGGAACGGGTTGCAGGAGACACTTTTTCTCTGCTTTCTCAGTCTGTTTCCTAGTGCCGGTTTAAAGTTCCTGCAGTTTTTACTGTAAAACAGATTTGGAGCTAGTACCTCCCCATATATATGCATGGAGTGGATTAGGCAACTGAAAAGGAACTTTGTGTTCCCAACAAGCTAGGTGAAGGACGGCTTTCACACACACTTATCTCTCAGAACTGAGCATGTACAGAGATGTTCGTTCATCTAGCACCAAGGGAACGGGTTGCAGGAGAAACTTTTACTCTGGTTTCCCAGTCTGTATCCTAGTGCCGGTTTAAGTTCCTGCAGTTTTCACTGTAAAACAGATTTGGAGCTAGTACCTCCCCATATATATGCATGGATTGGAGTTTGCTACTGAAAAGAAACTTTGTGTTCCCAACAAGGTAATTGGAGGACGGCTTTCACAGACACTTATCTCTCAGAACTGAGCATGTACAGAGACGTTCGTTCATCTAGCACCAAGGGAACGGCTTGCAGGAGAAACTTTTTCTCTGCCTTCTCAGTCTGTTTCCTAGTGCCGGTTTGAAGTTCCTGCAGTTTTCACTGTAAAACCGAGTTTGAGCTAGTACCTCCCCATATATATGTATGTAGGGGAGTTTGCTACTGAATAGAATCTATGTGTTCCCAACAAGCTAGGTGAAGGACGGCTTTCTCACACATTTATCTCTCATAACTGAGCAAGTGGAGAGACGTTGGTTCATTTAGCACCAAGGGAACGGGTTGCAGGAGACACTTTTTCTCTGCTTTCTCAGTCTGTTTCCTAGTGCCGGTTTGAAGTTCCTGCAGTTTTCACTGTAAAACAGATTTGGAGCTAGTACCTCCCCATATATATGTAAGGAGGGGAGTTTGCTACTGCATAGAATCTATGTGTTCCCAAGAAGCTAGATGAAGGACGGATTTCTCACACACTTATCTCTCAGAACTGAGCAAGTGGAGAGACGTTCGTTCATTTAGCACCAAGGGAACGGGTTGCAGGAGACACTATTTCTCTGCTTTCTCAGTCTGTTTCCTAGTGCCGGTTTGAAGTTCCTGCAGTTTTCACTGTAAAACCGAGTTGGAGTTTGTACCTCCCCGTATATATGTATGGAATCAAGTTTGCAACTGAAAAGAATCTTTGTGTTCCCAACTAGCTAGGTGAAGGACGGCTTTCACACACACTTATCTCTCTAGAACTGAGCAATTGGAGAGACGTTCGTTCATCTAGCACCAAGGGAACGGGTTGCAGGAGACACATTTTCTCTGCTTTCTCAGTCTGTTTCCTAGTGCCGGTTTGAAGTTCCTGCAGTTTTCACTGTAAAACCGAGTTGGAGCTTGTACCTCCCCATATATATGTATGGAATGGAGTTTGCAACTGAAAAGAAACATTTTGTTCCCAACAAGCTAGGTGAAGGACGGCTTTCACACACATTTATCTCTCAGAACTGAGCATGTACAGAGACGTTCGTTCATCTACCACCAAGGGAACGGGTTGCAGGAGAAACTATTACTCTGGTTTCCCAGTCTGTTTCCTAGTGACGGTTTGAAATTCCTGCAGTTTTCACTCTAAAACCGAGTTGGAGCTTGTACCTCCCGTTATGTATGTATGGAATGGAGTTTGCAACTGAAAAGAAACTATGTGTTCCCTACAAGCTAGGTGAAGGACGGCTTATATACACAATTATCTCTCATAACTTTGCAAGTGGAGAGACGTTCGTTCATCTAGCACTAAGGGAACGGGTTGCAGGAGACACTTTTTCTCTGCTTTCTCAGTCTGTTTCCTAGTGCCATTTTGAAGTTCCTGCTGTTTTCAGTGTAAAACAGAGTTGGAACTAGTACTTTCCGATATATATGTATGGAGTGGAATTTGCAACTGAAAAGAATCTTTGTGTTCCCAACAAGCTAGGTAAAGGGCGGCTTTCACACACACTTATCTCTCAGAACTGAGCAGGTACAGAGACGTTCGTTCATCTAGCACCAAGGGAACGGTTTGCAGGAGAAACTTTTTCTCTGTTTCTCAGTCTGTTTCCTAGTGACGGTTTGAATTTCCTGCAGTTTTCACTGTAAAACCGTGTTGGAACTAGTACCTCCCCATATATATGTATGGAGTGGAGTTAGCAAGTGAAAAAAACTTTGTGTTCCCAACAAGCTAGTTGAAGGACGGCTTTCACACACACTTATCTCTCAGAACTGAGCAAGTTGAGAGACGTTCGTTCATCTAGCACCAAGGGAACGGGTTGCAGGAGACACTTTTTCTCTGCTTTCCCTGTCTGTTTCCTAGTGCCGGTTTGAAGTTCCTGCAGTTTTCACTGTAAAACCGAGTTGGAGCTTGTACCTCCCCATATATATGTATGGAATGGAGTTTGCAACTGAAAACAAACTTTGTGTTCCCAACAAGCTAGGAGAAGGACGGCTTTCACACACACGTATCTCTCAGAACTGAGCAAGTGGAGAGACGTTCGTTCATCTAGCACCAAGGGAACGGGTTGCAGGAGACACTTTTTCTCTGCTTTCTCTGTCTGTATCCTAGTGCCGGTTTGAAGTTCCTGCAGTTTTCACTGTAAAACAGATTTGGAGCTAGTACCTCCCCATATATACGCATGGATTGGAGTTTGCAACTGAAAAGAAACTTTGTGTTCCCAACAAGGTAATTGGAGGACGGCTTTCACAAACACTTATCTCTCAGAACTGAGCATGTAAAGAGACGTTCGTTCATCTAGCACCAATGGAACGGTTTGCAGGAGAAACTTTTTCTCTGCTTTCTCAGTCTGTTTCCTAGTGCCGGTTTGAAGTTCCTGCAGTTTTCACTGTAAAACCGAGTTTCAGCTAGTACCTCCCCATATATATGTATGGAGGGGAGTTTGCTACTGAATAGAATCTGTGTGTTCCCAAAAAGCTAGGTGAAGGACGGCTTTCTCACACATTTATCTCTCAGAACTGAGCAAGTGGAGAGACGTTCGTTCATCTAGCACCAAGGGAACGGGTTGCAGGAGAAACTATTACTCTGGTTTCCCAGTCTGTTTCCTAGTGCCGGTTTGAAGTTCCTGCAGTTTTCACTGTAAAACCGAGTTGGAGCTTGTACCTCCCCATATGTATGTATGGAATGGAGTTTGCATCAGAAAAGAATCTTTGTGTTCCCAACAAGCTAGGTAAAGGGCGGCTTTCACACACACTTATCTCACAGAACTGAGCAGGTACAGAGACGTCCGATCATCTCGCACCAAGGGAACGGTTTGCAGGAGAAACTTTTTCTCTGCTTTCCCAGTCTGTTTCCTAGTGCCGGTTTGAAGTTCCTGCAGTTTTCACTGTAAAACCGAGTTGGAGCTTGTACCTCCCCATATATATGCATGGAGTGGAGTTTGCTACTGAAAAGAAACTTTGTGTTCCCAACAAGGTAATTGAAGGACGGCTTTCAAACACAATTTTCTCTCAGAACTGAGCAAGTGGAGAGACGTTCGTTCATCTAGCACCAAGGGAACGGGTGGCAGGAGGCACTTTTTCTCTGCTTTCTCAGTCTGTTTCCTAGTGGCGGTTTGAAATTCCTGCAGTTTTCACTGTAAAACAGATTTGGAGCAAGTACCTCCCCATATATATGCATGGAGTGGATTAGGCAATGAAAAGGAACTTTGTGTTCCCAACAAGCTAGGTGAAGGACGGCTTTCACACACACTTATCTCTCAGAACTGAGCATGTACAGAGATGTTCGTTCATGTAGCACCAAGGGAACGGGTTGCAGGAGAAACTTTTACTCTGGTTTCCCAGTCTGATTCCTAGTGCCTGTTTGAAGTTCCTGCAGTTTTCACTGTAAAACCGAGTTGGAGCTTGTACCTCCCCATATATATGTATGGAATGGAGTTTGCAACTGAAAAGAAACTATGTGTTCCCTACAATCTAGGTGAAGGACGGCTTATATACACAATTATCTCTCCTAACTGAGCAAGTGGAGAGACGTTCGTTCATCTAGCACTAAGGGAACGGGTTGCAGGAGACACTTTTTCTCTGCTTTCTCAGTCTGTTTCCTAGTGCCATTTTGAAGTTCCTGCTGTTTTCACTGTAAAACAGAGTTGGAACTAATACTTTCCGATATATATGTATGGAGTGGAATTTGCAACTGAAAAGAATCTTTGTGTTCCCAACAAGCTAGGTAAAGTGCGGCTTTCACACACAATTATCTCTCAGAACTGAGCAGGTACAGAGACGTTCGTTCATCTAGCACCAAGGGAACGGTTTGCAGGAGAAACTTTTTCTCTGTTTCTCAGTCTGTTTCCTAGTGACGGTTTGAATTTCCTGCAGTTTTCGCTGTAAAACCGTGTTGGAACTACTACCTCCCCATGTATATGTATGGAGTGGAGTTTGCAAGTGAAAACAAACTTTGTGTTCCCAACAAGCTAGTTGAAGGACGGCTATCACACACACTTATCTCTCAGAACTGAGCAAGTTGAGAGACGTTCGTTCATCTAGCACCAAGGGAACGGTTTGCAGGAGAAACTTTTTCTCTGCTTTCTAAGTCTGTTTCCTAGTGCCGGTTTCCAGTTCCTGCAGTTTTCACTGTTAAACCGAGTTGGAGCTTGTACCTCCCCTTATATATGTATGGAATGGAGTTTGGAACTGAAAAGGAACTTTGTGTTCCCAACAAGCTAGGTGAAGGACGGCTTTCACACACACTTATCTCTCAGAACTGAGCATGTACAGAGACGTTCGTTCATGTAGCACCAAGGGAACGGGTTGCAGGAGAAACTTTTACTCTGGTTTCCCAGTCTGATTCCTAGTGCCTGTTTGAAGTTCCTGCAGTTTTCACTGTAAAACCGAGTTGGAGCTTGTACCTCCCCATATATATGTATGGAATGGAGTTTGCAACTGAAAAGAAACTATGTGTTCCCTACAAGCTAGGTGAAGGACGGCTTATATACACAATTATCTCTCATAACTGAGCAAGTGGAGAGACGTTCGTTCATCTAGCACTAAGGGAACGGGTTGCAGGAGACACTTTTTCTCTGCTTTCTCAGTCTGTTTCCTAGTGCCATTTTGAAGTTCCTGCTGTTTTCACTGTAAAACAGAGTTGGAGCTTGTACCTCCCCATATATATGTATGGAATGGAGTTTGCAACTCAAAACAAACTTTGTGTTCCCAACAAGCTAGGAGAAGTACGGCTTTCACACACACGTATCTCTCAGAACTGAGCAAGTGGAGAGACGTTCGTTCATCTAGCACCAAGGGAACGGGTTGCAGGAGACACTTTTTCTCTGATTTCTCAGTCTGTATCCTAGTGCCGGTTTGAAGTTCCTGCAGTTTTCACTGTAAAACAGATTTGGAGCTAGTACCTCCCCATATATATGCATGGATTGGAGTTTGCTACTGAAAAGAAACTTTGTGTTCCCAACAAGGTATTTGGAGGATGGCTTTCACAAACACTTATCTCTCAGAACTGAGCATGTACAGAGACGTTCGTTCATCTAGCACCAAGGGAACGGTTTGCAGGAGTCACTTTTTCTCTGCTTTCTCAGTCTGTTTCCTAGTGCCGGTTTGAAGTTCCTGCAGTTTTCACTGTAAAACCGAGTTTGAGCTTGTACCTCCCCATATATATGTATGGAGGGGAGTTTGCTACTGAATAGAATCTATGTGTTCCCAACAAGCTAGGTGAAGGACGGCTTTCTCACACATTTATCTCTCAGAACTGAGCAAGTGGAGAGACGTTCGTTCATTTAGCACCAAGGGAACGGGTTGCAGGAGACACTTTTTCTCTGGCTTCTCAGTCTGTTTCCTAGTGCCGGTTTGAAGTTCCTGCAGTTTTCACTGTAAAAGCGAGATGGAGTTTGTACCTCCCCGTATATATGTATGGAATGGAGTTTGCATCTGAAAACAAACTTTGTGTTCCCAACAAGCTAGGTGAAGGACGGCTTTCACACACACGTATCTCTCAGAACTGAGCAAGTGGAGAGACGTTCGTTCATCTAGCACCAAGGGAACGGGTTGCAGGAGACCCTTTTTCTCTGCTTTCTCAGTCTGTTTCCTAGTGCCGGTTTGAAGTTCCTGCAGTTTTCACTGTAAAACCGAGTTGGAGCTTGTACCTTCCCATATATATGTATGGAATGGAGTTTGCAAGTGAAAAGAAACTTTGTGTTTCCAACAAGCTAAGTGAAGGACGGCTTTCATACTCACGTATCTCTCAGAACTGAGCAAGTGGAGAGACGTTCGTTCATCTAGCACCAAGGGAACGGGTTGCAGGAGAAACTTTTTCTCTGCTTTCCCAGTCTGTTTCCTAGTGCCGGTTTGAAGTTCCTGCAGTTTTCACTGTAAAACCGAGTTGGAGCTTGTACCTCCCCATATATATGTATGGAATGGAGTTTGCAACTGAAAACAAACTTTGTGTTCCCAACAAGCTAGGAGAAGGACGGCTTTCACACACACGTATCTCTCAGAACTGAGCAAGTGGAGAGACGTTCGTTCATCTAGCACCAAGGGAACGGGTTGCAGGAGACACTTTTTCTCTGCTTTCTCAGTCTGTATCCTAGTGCCGGTTTGAAGTTCCTGCAGTTTTCACTGTAAAACAGATTTGGAGCTAGTACCTCCCCATATATATGCATGGATTGGAGTTTGCTACTGAAAAGAAACTTTGTGTTCCCAACAAGGTAATTGGAGGACGGCTTTCACAGACACTATCTCTCAGAACTGAGCATGTACAGAGACGTTCGTTCATCTAGCACCAAGGGAACGGGTTGCAGGAGAAACTATTACTCTGGTTTCCCAGTCTGTTTCCTAGTGCCGGTTTGAAGTTCCTGCAGTTTTCACTGTAAAACCGAGTTGGAGCTAGTACCTCCCCATATATATGTATGGAATGGAGTTTGCAACTGAAAAGAAACGTTGTGGTCCCAACAAGCTAGATGAAGGACGGCTTTCACACACACTTATCTCTCAGAAATGAGCGTGTACAGAGACGTTCGTTCATCTAGCACCAAGGGAACGGGCTGCAGGAGACACTTTTTCTCTGCTTTCTCAGTCTGTTTCCTAGTGCCGGTTTGAAGTTCCTGCAGTTTTCACTGTAAAACAGATTTGGAGCTAGTACCTCCCCATATATATGCATGGAGTGGAGTTTGCTACTGAAAAGAAACTTTGTGTTCCCAACAAGGTAATTGAAGGACGGCTTTCAAACACAATTTTCTCTCAGAACTGAGCAAGTGGAGAGACGTTCGTTCATCTAGCACCAAGGGAACGGGTGGCAGGAGACACTTTTTCTCTGCTTTCTCAGTCTGTTTCCTAGTGGCGGTTTGAAATTCCTGCAGTTTTCACTGTAAAACAGATTTGGAGCAAGTACCTCCCCATATATATGCATGGAGTGGATTAGGCAATGAAAAGGAACTTTGTGTTCCCAACAAGCTAGGTGAAGGACGGCTTTCACACACACTTATCTCTCAGAACTGAGCATGTACAGAGACGTTCGTTCATGTAGCACCAAGGGAACGGGTTGCAGGAGAAACTTTTACTCTGGTTTCCCAGTCTGATTCCTAGTGCCTGTTTGAAGTTCCTGCAGTTTTCACTGTAAAACCGAGTTGGAGCTTGTACCTCCCCATATATATGTATGGAATGGAGTTTGCAACTGAAAAGAAACTATGTGTTCCCTACAAGCTAGGTGAAGGACGGCTTATATACACAATTATCTCTCATAACTGAGCAAGTGGAGAGACGTTCGTTCATCTAGCACTAAGGGAACGGGTTGCAGGAGACACTTTTTCTCTGCTTTCTCAGTCTGTTTCCTAGTGCCATTTTGAAGTTCCTGCTGTTTTCACTGTAAAACCGAGTTGGAGCTTGTACCTCCCCATATATATGTATGGAATGGAGTTTGCAAGTGAAAAGAAACTTTGTGTTCCCAACAAGCTAAGTGAAGGACGGCTTTCATACTCACGTATCTCTCAGAACTGAGCAAGTGGAGAGACGTTCGTTCATCTAGCACCAAGGGAACGGGTTGCAGGAGAAACTTTTTCTCTGCTTTCCCAGTCTGTTTCCTAGTGCCGGTTTGAAGTTCCTGCAGTTTTCACTGTAAAACCGAGTTGGAGCTTGTACCTCCCCATATATATGTATGGAATGGAGTTTGCAACTGAAAACAAACTTTGTGTTCCCAACAAGCTAGGAGAAGGACGTCTTTCACACACACTTATCTCTCAGAACTGAGCAAGTGGAGAGACGTTCGTTCATCTAGCACCAAGGGAACGGGTTGCAGGAGACACTTTTTCTCTGCTTTCTCAGTCTGTATCCTAGTGCCGGTTTGAAGTTCCTGCAGTTTTCACTGTAAAACAGATTTGGAGCTAGTACCTCCCCATATATATGCATGGATTGGAGTTTGCTACTGAAAAGAAACTTTGTGTTCCCAACAAGGTAATTGGAGGACGGCTTTCACAGACACTATCTCTCAGAACTGAGCATGTACAGAGACGTTCGTTCATCTAGCACCAAGGGAACGGTTTGCAGGAGAAACTTTTTCTCTGCTTTCTCAGTCTGTTTCCTAGTGCCGGTTTGAAGTTCCTGCAGTTTTCACTGTAAAACCGAGTTTGAGCTAGTACCTCCCCATATATATGTATGGAGGGGAGTTTGCTACTGAATAGAATCTATGTGTTCCCAACAAGCTAGGTGAAGGACGGCTTTCTCACACATTTATCTCTCATAACTGAGCAAGTGGAGAGACGTTGGTTCATTTAGCACCAAGGGAACGGGTTGCAGGAGACACTTTTTCTGTGCTTTCTCAGTCTGTTTCCTAGTGCCATTTTGAATTTCCTGCTGTTTTCACTGTAAAACAGAGTTGGAACTAGTACTTTCCGATATATATGTATGGAGTGGAATTTGCAACTGAAAAGAATCTTTGTGTTCCCAACAAGCTAGGTAAAGGGCGGCTTTCACACACACTTATCTTACAGAACTGAGCAGGTACAGAGACGTCCGATCATCTAGCACCAAGGGAACGGTTTGCAGGAGAAACTTTTTCTCTGCTTTCCCAGTCTGTTTCCTAGTGCCGGTTTGAAGTTCCTGCAGTTTTCACTGTAAAACCGAGTTGGAGCTTGTACCTCCCCATATATATGTATGGAATGGAGTTTGCAACTGAAAACAAACTTTGTGTTCCCAACAAGCTAGGTGAAGGACGGCTTTCACACACACGTATCTCTCAGAACTGAGCAAGTGGAGAGACGTTCGTTCATCTAGCTTAAAGGGAACGGGTTGCAGGAGGCACTTTTTCTCTGCTTTCTCAGTCTGTTTCCTAGTGCCGGTTTGAAGTTCCTTCAGTTTTCACTGTAAAACAGATTTGGAGCTAGTACCTCCCCATATATATGCATGGATTGGAGTTTGCTACTGAAAAGAAACTTTGTGTTCCCAACAAGGTAATTGGAGGACGGCTTTCACAGACACTTATGTCTCAGAACTGAGCATGTACAGAGACGTTCGTTCATCTAGCACCAATGGAACGGTTTGCAGGAGAAACTTTTTCTCTGCTTTCTCAGTCTGTTTCCTAGTGCCGGTTTGAAGTTCCTGCAGTTTTCACTGTAAAACCGAGTTTGAGCTAGTACCTCCCCATATATATGTATGGAGGGGAGTTTGCTACTGAATAGAATCTGTGTGTTCCCAAAAAGCTAGGTGAAGGACGGCTTTCACACACACTTATCTCTCAGAACTGAGTAAATTGAGAGACGTTCGTTCATCTAACACCAAGGGAACCGGTTGCAGGAGACACATTTTCTCTGCTTTCTCAGTCTGTTTCCTAGTGCCGGTTTGAAGTTCCTGCAGTTTTCACTGTAAAACCGAGTTGGAGCTTGTACCTCCCCATATATATGTATGGAATGGAGTTTGCAACTGAAAAGAAACTTTGTGTTCCCAACAAGCTAGGTGAAGGACGGCTTTCACACACACTTATCTTTCAGAACTGAGCAAGTGGAGAAACGTTCGTTCATCTAGGACCAAGGGAACGGGTTGCAGGAGACACTTTTTGTCTGCTTCCTCAGTCTGTTTCCTAGTGCTGGTTTGAAGTTCCTGCAGTTTTCACTGTAAAACCGAGTTGGAGCTAGTACCTCCCCATATATATGTATGGAATGGAGTTTGCAACTGAAAAGAAACTTTGTGTTCCCAACAAGGTAGGTGAAAGACGGCTTTCACACACACTTATCTCTCAGAGCTGAGCAAGTGGAGAGACGTTCGTTCATCTAGCAACAAGGGAACGGGTTGCAGGAGACACTTTTTCTCTGCTTTCTCAGTCTGTTTCCTAGTGCCGGTTTGAAGTTCCTGCAGTTTTCACTGTAAAACCGACTTGGAGCTAGTACCTCCCCATATATATGTATGGAATGGAGTTTGCAACTGAAAACAAACTTTGTGTTCCCAACAACATAGGTGAAGGACGGCTTTCACACACACTTATCTCTCAGAACTGAGCAAGTGGAGAGACGTTCGTTCATCTAGCACCAAGGGAACGGGTTGCAGGAGACACTTTTTCTCTGCTTTCTCAGTCTGTTTCCTAGTGCCGGTTTGAAGTTCCTGCAGTTTTCACTGTAAAACAGATTTGGAGCTAGTACCTCCCCATATATATGCATGGAGTGGAGTTTGCTACTGAAAAGAAACTTTGTGTTCCCAACAAGGTAATTGAAGGACGGCTGTCAAACACAATTTTCTCTCAGAACTGAGCAAGTGGAGAGACGTTCGTTCATCTAGCACCAAGGGAACGGGTGGCAGGAGACACTTTTTCTCTGCTTTCTCAGTCTGTTTCCTAGTGCCGGTTTGAAGTTCCTGCAGTTTTCACTGTAAAACCGAGTTGGAGCTTGTACCTCCCCATATATATGTATGGAATGGAGTTTGCAACTGAAAACAAGCTTTGTGTTCCCAACAAGCTAGGTGAAGGACGGCTTTCACACACACGTATCTCTCAGAACTGAGCAAGTGGAGAGACGTTCGTTCATCTAGCACCAAGGGAACGGGTTGCAGGAGACACTTTTTCTCTGCTTTCTCAGTCTGTTTCCTAGTGCCGGTTTGAAGTTCCTGCAGTTTTCACTGTAAAACAGATTTGGAGCTAGTACCTCCCCATATATATGCATGGAGTGGAGTTTGCTACTGAAAAGAAACTTTGTGTTCCCAACAAGGTAATTGAAGGACGGCTGTCAAACACAATTTTCTCTCAGAACTGAGCAAGTGGAGAGACGTTCGTTCATCTAGCACCAAGGGAACGGGTGGCAGGAGACACTTTTTCTCTGCTTTCTCAGTCTGTTTCCTAGTGCCGGTTTGAAGTTCCTGCAGTTTTCACTGTAAAACCGAGTTGGAGCTTGTACCTCCCCATATATATGTATGGAATGGAGTTTGCAACTGAAAACAAGCTTTGTGTTCCCAACAAGCTAGGTGAAGGACGGCTTTCACACACACGTATCTCTCAGAACTGAGCAAGTGGAGAGACGTTCGTTCATCTAGCACCAAGGGAACGGGTTGCAGGAGACCCTTTTTCTCTGCTTTCTCAGTCTGTTTCCTAGTGCCGGTTTGAAGTTCCTGCAGTTTTCACTGTAAAACCGAGTTGGAGCTTGTACCTCCCCATATATATGTATGGAATGGAGTTTGCAAGTGAAAAGAAACTTTGTTTTCCCAACAAGCTAAGTGAAGGACGGCTTTCATACTCACGTATGTCTCAGAACTGAGCAAGTGGAGAGACGTTAGTTCATCTAGCACCAAGGGAACGGGTTGCAGGAGAAACTTTTTCTCTGCTTTCCCAGTCTGTTTCCTAGTGCCGGTTTGAAGTTCCTGCAGTTTTCACTGTAAAACCGAGTTGGAGCTTGTACCTCCCCATATATATGTATGGAATGGAGTTTGCAACTGAAAACAAACTTTGTGTTCCCAACAAGCTAGGAGAAGGACGGCTTTCACACACACGTATCTCTCAGAACTGAGCAAGTGGAGAGACGTTCGTTCATCTAGCACCAAGGGAACGGGTTGCAGGAGACACTTTTTCTCTGCTTTCTCAGTCTGTATCCTAGTGCCGGTTTGAAGTTCCTGCAGTTTTCACTGTAAAACAGATTTGGAGCTAGTACCTCCCCATATATATGCATGGATTGGAGTTTGCTACTGAAAAGAAACTTTGTGTTCCCAACAAGGTAATTGGAGGACGGCTTTCACAGACACTTATCTCTCAGAACTGAGCATGTACAGAGACGTTCGTTCATCTAGCACCAAGGGAACGGTTTGCAGGAGAAACTTTTTCTCTGCTTTCTCAGTCTGTTTCCTAGTGCCGGTTTGAAGTTCCTGCAGTTTTCACTGTAAAACCGAGTTTGAGCTAGTACCTCCCCATATATATGTATGGAGGGGAGTTTGCTACTGAATAGAATCTATGTGTTCCCAACAAGCTAGGTGAAGGACGGCTTTCTCACACATTTATCTCTCATAACTGAGCAAGTGGAGAGACGTTGGTTCATTTAGCACCAAGGGAACGGGTTGAGGGAGACACTTTTTCTCTGCTTTCTCAGTCTGTTTCCTAGTGCCATTTTGAATTTCCTGCTGTTTTCACTGTAAAACAGAGTTGGAACTAGTACTTTCCGATATATATGTATGGAGTGGAATTTGCAACTGAAAAGAATCTTTGTGTTCCCAACAAGCTAGGTAAAGGGCGGCTTTCACACACACTTATCTCACAGAACTGAGCAGGTACAGAGACGTCCGATCATCTAGCACCAAGGGAACGGTTTGCAGGAGAAACTTTTTCTCTGCTTTCCCAGTCTGTTTCCTAGTGCCGGTTTGAAGTTCCTGCAGTTTTCACTGTAAAACCGAGTTTGAGCTAGTACCTCCCCATATATATGTATGGAGGGGAGTTTGCTACTGAATAGAATCTGTGTGTTCCCAAAAAGCTAGGTGAAGGACGGCTTTCTCACACATTTATCTCTCAGAACTGAGCAAGTGGAGAGACGTTCGTTCATCTAGCACCAAGGGAACGGGTTGCAGGAGAAACTATTACTCTGGTTTCCCAGTCTGTTTCCTAGTGCCGGTTTGAAGTTCCTGCAGTTTTCACTGTAAAACCGAGTTGGAGCTTGTACCTCCCCATATGTATGTATGGAATGGAGTTTGCAACTGAAAAGAAACTATGTGTTCCCTACAAGCTAGGTGAAGGACGGCTTTTATACACAATTATCTCTCATAACTGAGCAAGTGGAGAGACGTTCGTTCATCTAGCACTAAGGGAACGGGTTGCAGGTGACACTTTTTCTCTGCTTTCTCAGTCTGTTTCCTAGTGGCGGTTTGAAATTCCTGCAGTTTTCAGTGTAAAACAGATTTGGAGCAAGTACCTCCCCATATATATGCATGGAGTGGATTAGGCAACTGAAAAGGAACTTTGTGTTCCCAATAAGCTAGGTGAAGGACGGCTTTCACACACACTTATCTCTCAGAACTGAGCATGTACAGAGATGTTCGTTCATCTAGCACCAAGGGAACGGGTTGCAGGAGACACTTTTACTCTGCTTTCTCAGTCTGTTGCCTAGTGCCGGTTTGAAGTTCCTGCAGTTTTCACTGTAAAACCGAGTTGGAGCTACTACCTCCACATATATATGTATGGAGGGGAGTTTGCTACTGAATAGAATCTATGTGTTCCCAAGAAGCTAGGTGAAGGACGGCTTTCTCACACACTTATCTCTCAGAACTGAGCAAGTGGAGAGACGTTCGTTCATCTAGCACTAAGGGAACGGGTTGCAGGAGACACTTTTTCTCTGCTTTCTCAGTCTGTTTCCTAGTGGCGGTTTGAAATTCCTGCAGTTTGCAGTGTAAAACAGATTTGGAGCAAGTACCTCCCCATATATATGCATGGAGTGGATTAGGCAACTGAAAAGGAACTTTGTGTTCCCAACAAGCTAGGTGAAGGACGGCTTTCACACACACTTATCTCTCAGAACTGAGCAAGTGGAGAGACGTTCGTTCATCTAGCACCAAGGGAACGGGTTGCAGGAGACACTTTTACTCTGCTTTCTCAGTCTGTTGCCTAGTGCCGGTTTGAATTTCCTGCAGTTTTCACTGTAAAACCGAGTTGGAGCTACTACCTCCACATATATATGTAGGGAGGGGAGTTTGCTACTGAATAGAATCTATGTGTTCCCATAAGCTAGGTGAAGGACGGCTTTCTCACACACTTATCTCTCAGAACTGAGCAAGTGGAGAGACGTTCGTTCATTTAGCACCAAGGGAACGGGTTGCAGGAGACACTATTTCTCTGCTTTCTCAGTCTGTTTCCTAGTGCCGGTTTGAAGTTCCTGCAGTTTTCACTGTAAAACCGAGTTGGAGCTTGTACCTCCCCATATATATGTATGGAATGGAGTTTGCAACTGAAAAGAAACTTTTTGTTCCCAACAAGCTAGGTGAAGGACGGCTTTCACACACACTTATCTCTCAGAACTGAGCAAGTGGAGAGACGTTCGTTCATCTAGCACAAAGGGAACGGGTTGCAGGAGGCACTTTTTCTCTGCTTTCTCAGTCTGTTTCCTAGAGCCAATTTGAAGTTAATTCAGTTTTCACTGTAAAACCGAGTTGGAGCTTGTACCTCCCCATATATATTTAAGGAATGGAGTTTGCAACTGAAAAGAAACTTTGTGTTCCCAACAAGCTAGGTGAAGGACGGCTTTCACACACACTTATCTCTCAGAACTGAGCAAGTTGAGAGACGTTCGTTCATCTAACACCAAGGGAACCGGTTGCAGGAAACACAATTTCTCTGCTTTCTCAGTCTGTTTCCTAGTGCCAGTTTGAAGTTCCTGCAGTTTTCACTGTAAAACCGAGTTGGAGCTTGTACCTCCCCATATATATGTATGGAATGGAGTTTGCAACTGAAAAGAAACTTTGTGTTCCCAACAAGCTAGGTGAAGGACGGCTTTCACACACACTTATCTTTCAGAACTGAGCAAGTGGAGAAACGTTCGTTCATCTAGGACCAAGGGAACGGTTTGCAGGAGACACTTTTTGTCTGCTTCCTCAGTCTGTTTCCTAGTGCTGGTTTGAAGTTCCTGCAGTTTTCACTGTAAAACCGAGTTGGAGCAAGTACCTCCCCATATATATGCATGGAGTGGATTAGGCAACTGAAAAGGAACTTTGTGTTCCCAATAAGCTAGGTGAAGGACGGCTTTCACACACACTTATCTCTCAGAACTGAGCATGTACAGAGATGTTCGTTCATCTAGCACCAAGGGAACGGGTTGCAGGAGACACTTTTACTCTGCTTTCTCAGTCTGTTGCCTAGTGCCGGTTTGAAGTTCCTGCAGTTTTCACTGTAAAACCGAGTTGGAGCTACTACCTCCACATATATATGTATGGAGGGGAGTTTGCTACTGAATAGAATCTATGTGTTCCCAAGAAGCTAGGTGAAGGACGGCTTTCTCACACACTTATCTCTCAGAACTGAGCAAGTGGAGAGACGTTCGTTCATCTAGCACTAAGGGAACGGGTTGCAGGAGACACTTTTTCTCTGCTTTCTCAGTCTGTTTCCTAGTGGCGGTTTGAAATTCCTGCAGTTTGCAGTGTAAAACAGATTTGGAGCAAGTACCTCCCCATATATATGCATGGAGTGGATTAGGCAACTGAAAAGGAACTTTGTGTTCCCAACAAGCTAGGTGAAGGACGGCTTTCACACACACTTATCTCTCAGAACTGAGCAAGTGGAGAGACGTTCGTTCATCTAGCACCAAGGGAACGGGTTGCAGGAGACACTTTTACTCTGCTTTCTCAGTCTGTTGCCTAGTGCCGGTTTGAATTTCCTGCAGTTTTCACTGTAAAACCGAGTTGGAGCTACTACCTCCACATATATATGTAGGGAGGGGAGTTTGCTACTGAATAGAATCTATGTGTTCCCAAGAAGCTAGGTGAAGGACGGCTTTCTCACACACTTATCTCTCAGAACTGAGCAAGTGGAGAGACGTTCGTTCATTTAGCACCAAGGGAACGGGTTGCAGGAGACACTATTTCTCTGCTTTCTCAGTCTGTTTCCTAGTGCCGGTTTGAAGTTCCTGCAGTTTTCACTGTAAAACCGAGTTGGAGCTTGTACCTCCCCATATATATGTATGGAATGGAGTTTGCAACTGAAAAGAAACTTTTTGTTCCCAACAAGCTAGGTGAAGGACGGCTTTCACACACACTTATCTCTCAGAACTGAGCAAGTGGAGAGACGTTCGTTCATCTAGCACAAAGGGAACGGGTTGCAGGAGGCACTTTTTCTCTGCTTTCTCAGTCTGTTTCCTAGAGCCAATTTGAAGTTAATTCAGTTTTCACTGTAAAACCGAGTTGGAGCTTGTACCTCCCCATATATATTTAAGGAATGGAGTTTGCAACTGAAAAGAAACTTTGTGTTCCCAACAAGCTAGGTGAAGGACGGCTTTCACACACACTTATCTCTCAGAACTGAGCAAGTTGAGAGACGTTCGTTCATCTAACACCAAGGGAACCGGTTGCAGGAAACACAATTTCTCTGCTTTCTCAGTCTGTTTCCTAGTGCCAGTTTGAAGTTCCTGCAGTTTTCACTGTAAAACCGAGTTGGAGCTTGTACCTCCCCATATATATGTATGGAATGGAGTTTGCAACTGAAAAGAAACTTTGTGTTCCCAACAAGCTAGGTGAAGGACGGCTTTCACACACACTTATCTTTCAGAACTGAGCAAGTGGAGAAACGTTCGTTCATCTAGGACCAAGGGAACGGTTTGCAGGAGACACTTTTTGTCTGCTTCCTCAGTCTGTTTCCTAGTGCTGGTTTGAAGTTCCTGCAGTTTTCACTGTAAAACCGAGTTGGAGCTAGTACCTCCCCATATATATGTATGGAATGGAGTTTGCAACTGAAAAGAAACTTTGTGTTCCCAACAAGCTAGGTGAAGGACGGCTTTCACACACACTTATCTCTCAGAGCTGAGCAAGTGGAGAGACGTTCGTTCATCTAGCAACAAGGGAACGGGTTGCAGGAGACACTTTTACTCTGCTTTCTCAGTCTGTTTCCTAGTGCCGGTTTGAAGTTCCTGCAGTTTTCACTGTAAAACCGACTTGGAGCTAGTACCTCCCCATATATATGTATGGAATGGAGTTTGCAACTGAAAACAAACTTTGTGTTCCCAACAACATAGGTGAAGGACGGCTTTCACACACACTTATCTCTCAGAACTGAGCAAGTGGAGAGACGTTCGTTCATCTAGCACCAAGGGAACGGGTTGCAGGAGACACTTTTTCTCTGCTTTTTCAGTCTGTTTCCTAGTGCCGGTTTAAAGTTCCTGCAGTTTTTACTGTAAAACAGATTTGGAGCAAGTACCTCCCCATATATATGCATGGAGTGGATTAGGCAACTGAAAAGGAACTTTGTGTTCCCAACAAGCTAGGTGAAGGACGGCTTTCACACACACTTATCTCTCAGAACTGAGCATGTACAGAGATGTTCGTTCATCTAGCACCAAGGGAACGGGTTGCAGGAGAAACTTTTACTCTGGTTTCCCAGTCTGTATCCTAGTGCCGGTTTGAAGTTCCTGCAGTTTTCACTGTAAAACAGATTTGGAGCTAGTACCTCCCCATATATATGCATGGATTGGAGTTTGCTACTGAAAAGAAACTTTGTGTTCCCAACAAGGTAATTGGAGGACGGCTTTCACAGACACTTATCTCTCAGAACTGAGCATGTACAGAGACGTTCGTTCATCTAGCACCAAGGGAACGGCTTGCAGGAGAAACTTTTTCTCTGCTTTCTCAGTCTGTTTCCTAGTGCCGGTTTGAAGTTCCTGCAGTTTTCACTGTAAAACCGAGTTTGAGCTAGTACCTCCCCATATATATGTATGTAGGGGAGTTTGCTACTGAAAAGAATCTATGTGTTCCCAACAAGCTAGGTGAAGGACGGCTTTCTCACACATTTATCTCTCATAACTGAGCAAGTGGAGAGACGTTGGTTCATTTAGCACCAAGGGAACGGGTTGCAGGAGACACTTTTTCTCTGCTTTCTCAGTCTGTTTCCTAGTGCCGGTTTGAAGTTCCTGCAGTTTTCACTGTAAAACAGATTTGGAGCTAGTACCTCCCCATATATATGTAAGGAGGGGAGTTTGCTACTGCATAGAATCTATGTGTTCCCCAGAAGCTAGATGAAGGACGGCTTTCTCACACACTTATCTCTCAGAACTGAGCAAGTGGAGAGACGTTCGTTCATTTAGCACCAAGGGAACGGGTTGCAGGAGACACTATTTCTCTGCTTTCTCAGTCTGTTTCCTAGTGCCGGTTTGAAGTTCCTGCAGTTTTCACTGTAAAACCGAGTTGGAGTTTGTACCTCCCCGTATATATGTATGGAATCAAGTTTGCAACTGAAAAGAATCTTTGTGTTCCCAACTAGCTAGGTGAAGGACGGCTTTCACACACACTTATCTCTCAGAACTGAGCAATTGGAGAGACGTTCGTTCATCTAGCACTAAGGGAACGGGTTGCAGGAGACACATTTTCTCTGCTTTCTCAGTCTGTTTCCTAGTGCCGGTTTGAAGTTCCTGCAGTTTTCACTGTAAAACCGAGTTGGAGCTTGTACCTCCCCATATATATGTATGGAATGGAGTTTGCAACTGAAAAGAAACATTTTGTTCCCAACAAGCTAGGTGAAGGACGGCTTTCACACACATTTATCTCTCAGAACTGAGCATGTACAGAGACGTTCGTTCATCTACCACCAAGGGAACGGGTTGCAGGAGAAACTATTACTCTGGTTTCCCAGTCTGTTTCCTAGTGACGGTTGGAAATTCCTGCAGTTTTCACTGTAAAACCGAGTTGGAGCTTGTACCTCCCGTTATGTATGTATGGAATGGTGTTTGCAACTGAAAAGAAACTATGTGTTCCCTGCAAGCTAGGTGAAGGACGGCTTTTATACACAATTATCTCTCATAACTGAGCAAGTGGAGAGACGTTCGTTCATCTAGCACTAAGGGAACGGGTTGCAGGAGACACTTTTTCTCTGCTTTCTCAGTCTGTTTCCTAGTGCCATTTTGAAGTTCCTGCTGTTTTCAGTGTAAAACAGAGTTGGAACTAGTACTTTCCGATATATATGTATGGAGTGGAATTTGCAACTGAAAAGAATCTTTGTGTTCCCAACAAGCTAGGTAAAGGGCGGCTTTCACACACACTTATCTCTCAGAACTGAGCAGGTACAGAGACGTTCGTTCATCTAGCACCAAGGGAACGGTTTGCAGGAGAAACTTTTTCTCTGTTTCTCAGTCTGTTTCCTAGTGACGGTTTGAATTTCCTGCTGTTTTCACTGTAAAACCGTGTTGGAACTAGTACCTCCCCATATATATGTATGGAGTGGAGTTTGCAAGTGAAAAAAACTTTGTGTTCCCAACAAGCTAGTTGAAGGACGGCTTTCACACACACTTATCTCTCAGAACTGAGCAAGTTGAGAGACGTTCGTTCATCTAGCACCAAGGGAACGGGTTGCAGGATACACTTTTTCTCTGCTTTCCCTGTCTGTTTCCTAGTGCCGGTTTGAAGTTCCTGCAGTTTTCACTGTAAAACCGAGTTGGAGCTTGTACCTCCCCATATATATGTATGGAATGGAGTTTGCAACTGAAAACAAACTTTGTGTTCCCAACAAGCTAGGAGAAGGACGGCTTTCACACACACGTATCTCTCAGAACTGAGCAAGTGGAGAGACGTTCGTTCATCTAGCACCAAGGGAACGGGTTGCAGGAGACACTTTTTCTCTGCTTTCTCTGTCTGTATCCTAGTGCCGGTTTGAAGTTCCTGCAGTTTTCACTGTAAAACAGATTTGGAGCTAGTACCTCCCCATATATATGCATGGATTGGAGTTTGCAACTGAAAAGAAACTTTGTGTTCCCAACAAGGTAATTGGAGGACGGCTTTCACAAACACTTATCTCTCAGAACTGAGCATGTAAAGAGACGTTCGTTCATCTAGCACCAATGGAACGGTTTGCAGGAGAAACTTTTTCTCTGCTTTCTCAGTCTGTTTCCTAGTGCCGGTTTGAAGTTCCTGCAGTTTTCACTGTAAAACCGAGTTTCAGCTAGTACCTCCCCATATATATGTATGGAGGGGAGTTTGCTACTGAATAGAATCTGTGTGTTCCCAAAAAGCTAGGTGAAGGACGGCTTTCTCACACATTTATCTCTCAGAACTGAGCAAGTGGAGAGACGTTCGTTCATCTAGCACCAAGGGAACGGGTTGCAGGAGAAACTATTACTCTGGTTTCCCAGTCTGTTTCCTAGTGCCGGTTTGAAGTTCCTGCAGTTTTCACTGTAAAACCGAGTTGGAGCTTGTACCTCCCCATATGTATGTATGGAATGGAGTTTGCAACAGAAAAGAAACTATGTGTTCCCTACAAGCTAGGTGAAGGACGGCTTTTATACACAATTATCTCTCATAACTGAGCAAGTGGAGAGACGTTCGTTCATCTAGCACTAAGGGAACGGGTTGCAGGAGACACTTTTTCTCTGCTTTCTCAGTCTGTTTCCTAGTGCCATTTTGAATTTCCTGCTGTTTTCACTGTAAAACAGAGTTGGAACTAGTACTTTCCGATATATATGTATGGAGTGGAATTTGCAACTGAAAAGAATCTTTGTGTTCCCAACAAGCTAGGTAAAGGGCGGCTTTCACACACACTTATCTCACAGAACTGAGCAGGTACAGAGACGTCCGATCATCTCGCACCAAGGGAACGGTTTGCAGGAGAAACTTTTTCTCTGCTTTCCCAGTCTGTTTCCTAGTGCCGGTTTGAAGTTCCTGCAGTTTTCACTGTAAAACCGAGTTGGAGCTTGTACCTCCCCATATATATGTATGGAATGGAGTTTGCAACTGAAAACAAACTTTGTGTTCCCAACAAGCTAGGTGAAGGACGGCTTTTATACACAATTATCTCTCAGAACTGAGCAAGTGGAGAGACGTTCGTTCATCTAGCACTAAGGGAACGGGTTGCAGGAGACACTTTTTCTCTGCTTTCTCAGTCTGTTTCCTAGTGGCGGTTTGAAATTCCTGCAGTTTTCAGTGTAAAGCAGATTTGGAGCAAGTACCTCCCCATATATATGCATGGAGTGGATTAGGCAACTGAAAAGGAACTTTGTGTTCCCAACAAGCTAGGTGAAGGACGGCTTTCACACACACTTATCTCTCAGAACTGAGCATGTACAGAGATGTTCGTTCATTTAGCACCAAGGGAACGGGTTGCAGGAGACACTTTTACTCTGCTTTCTCAGTCTGTTGCCTAGTGCCGGTTTGAATTTCCTGCAGTTTTCACTGTAAAACCGAGTTGGAGCTACTACCTCCACATATATATGTATGGAGGGGAGTTTGCTACTGAATAGAATCTATGTGTTCCCAAGAAGCTAGGTGAAGGACGGCTTTCTCACACACTTATCTCTCAGAACTGAGCAAGTGGAGAGACGTTCGTTCATTTAGCACCAAGGGAACGGGTTGCAGGAGACACTATTTCTCTGCTTTCTCAGTCTGTTTCCTAGTGCCGATTTGAAGTTCCTGCAGTTTTCACTGTAAAACCGAGTTGGAGCTTGTACCTCCCCATATATATGTATGGAATGGAGTTTGCAACTGAAAAGAAACTTTTTGTTCCCAACAAGCTAGGTGAAGGACGGCTTTCACACACACTTATCTCTCAGAACTGAGCAAGTGGAGAGACGTTCGTTCATCTAGCACAAAGGGAACGGGTTGCAGGAGGCACATTTTCTCTGCTTTCTCAGTCTGTTTCCTAGAGCCAATTTGAAGTTCCTTCAGTTTTCACTGTAAAACCGAGTTGGAGCTTGTACCTCCCCATATATATGTATGGAATGGAGTTTGCAACTGAAAAGAAACTTTGTGTTCCCAACAAGCTAGGTGAAGGACGGCTTTCACACACACTTATCTTTCAGAACTGAGCAAGTGGAGAAACGTTCGTTCATCTAGGACCAAGGGAACTGGTTGCAGGAGACACTTTTTCTCTGCTTCCTCAGTCTGTTTCCTAGTGCTGGTTTGAAGTTCCTGCAGTTTTCACTGTAAAACCGAGTTGGAGCTAGTACCTCCCCATATATATGTATGGAATGGAGTATGCAACTGAAAAGAAACTTTGTGTTCCCAACAAGCTAGGTGAAGGACGGCTTTCACACACACTTATCTCTCAGAGCTGAGCAAGTGGAGAGACGTTCGTTCATCTAGCAACAAGGGAACGGGTTGCAGGAGACACTTTTACTCTGCTTTCTCAGTCTGTTTCCTAGTGCCGGTTTGAAGTTCCTGCAGTTTTCACTGTAAAACCGAGTTTCAGCTAGTACCTCCCCATATATATGTATGGAGCAGAGTTTGCTACTGAATAGAATCTGTGTGTTCCCAAAAAGCTAGGTGAAGGACGGCTTTCACACACACTTATCTCTCAGAACTGAGCAAGTGGAGAGACGTTCGTTCATCTAGCACCAAGGGAACGGGTTGCAGGAGAAACTATTACTCTGGTTTCCCAGTCTGTTTCCTAGTGCCGGTTTGAAGTTCCTGCAGTTTTCACTGTAAAACCCAGTTGGAGCTTGTACCTCCCCATATGTATGTATGGAATGGAGTTTGCAACTGAAAAGAAACTTTGTGGTCCCAACAAGCTAGATGAATGACGGCTTTCACACACACTTATCTCTCAGAACTGAGCGTGTACAGAGACGTTCGTTCATCTAGCACCAAGGGAACGGTTTGCAGGAGACACTTTTTCTCTGCTTTCTCAGTCTGTTTCCTAGTGCCGGTTTGAAGTTCCTGCAGTTTTCACTGTAAAACAGATTTGGAGCTAGTACCTCTCCATATATATGCATGGAGTGGAGTTTGCTACTGAAAAGAAACTTTGTGTTCCCAACAAGGAAATTGAAGGACGGCTTTCAAACACAATTTTCTCTCAGAACTGAGCAAGTGGAGAGACGTTCGTTCATCTAGCACCAAGGGAACGGGTGGCAGGAGACACTTTTTCTCTGCTTTCTCAGTCTGTTTCCTAGTGGCGGTTTGAAATTCCTGCAGTTTTTACTGTAAAACAGATTTGGAGCAAGTACCTCCCCATATATATGCATGGAGTGGATTAGGCAACTGAAAAGGAACTTTGTGTTCCCAACAAGGTAATTGGAGGACGGCTTTCACAGACACTTATCTCTCAGAACTGAGCATGTACAGAGATGTTCGTTCATCTAGCACCAAGGGAACGGGTTGCAGGAGAAACTTTTACTCTGGTTTCCCAGTCTGTATCCTAGTGCTGGTTTGAAGTTCCTGCAGTTTTCACTGTAAAACAGATTTGGAGCTAGTACCTCCCCATATATATGCATGGATTGGAGTTTGCTACTGAAAAGAAACTTTGTGTTCCCAACAAGGTAATTGGAGGACGGCTTTCACAGACACTTATCTCTCAGAACTGAGCATGTACAGAGACGTTCGTTCATCTAGCACCAAGGGAACGGTTTGCAGGAGAAACTTTTTCTCTGCTTTCTCAGTCTGTTTCCTAGTGCCGGTTTGAAGTTCCTGCAGTTTTCACTGTAAAACCGAGTTTGAGCTAGTACCTCCCCATATATATGTATGGAGGGGAGTTTGCTACTGAATAGAATCTATGTGTTCCCAACAAGCTAGGTGAAGGACGGCTTTCTCACACATTTATCTCTCATAACTGAGCAAGTGGAGAGACGTTGGTTCATTTAGCACCAAGGGAACGGGTTGCAGGAGACACTTTTTCTCTGCTTTCTCAGTCTGTTTCCTATTGCCGGTTTGAAGTTCCTGCAGTTTTCACTGTAAAACCGAGTTGGAGCTAGTACCTCCCCATATATATGTATGAAATGGAGTTTGCAACTGAAAAGAAACATTTTGTTCCCAACAAGCTAGGTGAAGTACGGCTTTCACACACATTTATCTCTCAGAACTGAGCATGTACAGAGACGTTCGTTCATCTACCACCAAGGGAACGGGTTGCAGGAGAAACTATTACTCTGGTTTCCCAGTCTGTTTCCTAGTGCCGGTTTGAAGTTCCTGCAGTTTTCACTGTAAAACCGAGTTGGAGCTTGTACCTCCCGTTATGTATGTATGGAATGGAGTTTGCAACTGAAAAGAAACTATGTGTTCCCTACAAGCTAGGTGAAGGACGGCTTTTATACACAATTATCTCTCCTAACTGAGCAAGTGGAGAGACGTTCGTTCATCTAGCACTAAGGGAACGGGTTGCAGGAGACACTTTTTCTCTGCTTTCTCAGTCTGTTTCCTAGTGCCATTTTGAAGTTCCTGCTGTTTTCACTGTAAAACAGAGTTGGAACTAGTACTTTCCGATATATATGTATGGAGTGGAATTTGCAACTGAAAAGAATCTTTGTGTTCCCAACAAGCTAGGTAAAGGGCGGCTTTCACACACACTTATCTCTCAGAACTGAGCAGGTACAGAGACGTTCGTTCATCTAGCACCAAGGGAACGGTTTGCAGGAGAAACTTTTTCTCTGTTTCTCAGTCTGTTTCCTGGTGACGGTTTGAATTTCCTGCAGTTTTCGCTGTAAAACCGTGTTGGAACTAGTACCTCCCCATATATATGTATGGAGTGGAGTTTGCAAGTGAAAAAAACTTTGTGTTCCCAACAAGCTAGTTGAAGGACGGCTTTCACACACACTTATCTCTCAGAACTGAGCAAGTTGAGAGACGTTCGTTCATCTAGCACCAAGGGAACGGGTTGCAGGAGACACTTTTTCTCTGCTTTTCCTGTCTGTTTCCTAGTGCCGGTTTGAAGTTCCTGCAGTTTTCACTGTAAAACCGACTTGGAGCTTGTACCTCCCCATATATATGTATGGAATGGAGTTTGAAACTGAAAACAAACTTTGTGTTCCCAACAAGCTAGGAGAAGGACGGCTTTCACACACACGTATCTCTCAGAACTGAGCAAGTGGAGAGACGTTCGTTCATCTAGCACCAAGGGAACGGGTTGCAGGAGACACTTTTTCTCTGTTTTCTCAGTCTGTTTCCTAGTGCCGGTTTGAAGTTCCTGCAGTTTTCACTGTAAAACAGATTTGGAGCTAGTACCTCCCCATATATATGCATGGATTGGAGTTTGCAACTGAAAAGAAACTGTGTTCCCAACAAGGTAATTGGAGGACGGCTTTCACAAACACTTATCTCTCAGAACTGAGCATGTAAAGAGACGTTCGTTCATCTAGCACCAATGGAACGGTTTGCAGGAGACACTTTTTCTCTGCTTTCTCAGTCTGTTTCCTAGTGCCGGTTTGAAGTTCCTGCAGTTTTCACTGTAAAACCGAGTTTGAGCTAGTACCTCCCCTTATATATGTATGGAGGGGAGTTTGCTACTGAATAGAATCTGTGTGTTCCCAAAAAGCTAGGTGAAGGACGGCTTTCTCACACATTTATCTCTCAGAACTGAGCAAGTGGAGAGACGTTCGTTCATCTAGCACCAAGGGAACGGGTTGCAGGAGAAACTATTACTCTGGTTTCCCAGTCTGTTTCCTAGTGCCGGTTTGAAGTTCCTTCAGTTTTCACTGTAAAACCGAGTTGGAGCTTGTACCTCCCCATATGTATGTATGGAATGGAGTTTGCAACTGAAAAGAAACTATGTGTTCCCTACAAGCTAGGTGAAGGACGGCTTTTATACACAATTATCTCTCATAACTGAGCAAGTGGAGAGACGTTCGTTCATCTAGCACTAAGGGAACGGGTTGCAGGAGACACTTTTTCTCTGCTTTCTCAGTCTGTTTCCTAGTGCCATTTTGAATTTCCTGCTGTTTTCACTGTAAAACAGAGTTGGAACTAGTACTTTCCGATATATATGTATGGAGTGGAATTTGCAACTGAAAAGAATCTTTGTGTTCCCAACAAGCTAGGTAAAGGGCGGCTTTCACACACACTTATCTCACAGAACTGAGCAGGTACAGAGACGTCCGATCATCTAGCACCAAGGGAACGGTTTGCAGGAGAAACTTTTTCTCTGCTTTCCCAGTCTGTTTCCTAGTGCCGGTTTGAAGTTCCTGCAGTTTTCACTGTAAAACCGAGTTGGAGCTTGTACCTCCCCATATATATGTATGGAATGGAGTTTGCAACTGAAAAGAAACTTTGTGTTCCCAACAAGCTAGGTGAAGGACGGCTTTCACACACACTTATCTCTCAGAACTGAGCAAGTGGAGAGACGTTCGTTCATCTAGCACAAAGGGAACGTGTTGCAGGAGGCACTTTTTCTCTGCTTTCTCAGTCTGTTTCCTAGTGCCGGTTTGAAGTTCCTTCAGTTTTCACTGTAAAACAGATTTGGAGCTAGTACCTCCCCATATATATGCATGGATTGGAGTTTGCTACTGAAAAGAAACTTTGTGTTCCCAACAAGGTAATTGGATGACGGCTTTCACAGACACTTATCTCTCAGAACTGAGCATGTACAGAGACGTTCGTTCATCTAGCACCAATGGAACGGTTTGCAGGAGAAACTTTTTCTCTGCTTTCTCAGTCTGTTTCCTAGTGCCGGTTTGAAGTTCCTGCAGTTTTCACTGTAAAACCGAGTTTGAGCTAGTACCTCCCCATATATATGTATGGAGGGGAGTTTGCTACTGAATAGAATCTGTGTGTTCCCAAAAAGCTAGGTGAAGGACGGCTTTCTCACACATTTATCTCTCAGAACTGAGCAAGTGGAGAGACGTTCGTTCATCTAGCACCAAGGGAACGGGTTGCAGGAGAAACTATTACTCTGGTTTCCCAGTCTGTTTCCTAGTGCCGGTTTGAAGTTCCTTCAGTTTTCACTGTAAAACCGAGTTGGAGCTTGTACCTCCCCATATGTATGTATGGAATGGAGTTTGCAACTGAAAAGAAACTATGTGTTCCCTACATGCTAGGTGAAGGACGGCTTTTATACACAATTATCTCTCATAACTGAGCAAGTGGAGAGACGTTCGTTCATCTAGCACTAAGGGAACGGGTTGCAGGAGACACTTTTTCTATGCTTTCTCAGTCTGTTTCCTAGTGGCGGTTTGAAATTCCTGCACTTTTCAGTGTAAAACAGATTTGGAGCAAGTACCTCCCCATATATATGCATGGAGTGGATTAGGCAACTGAAAAGGAACTTTGTGTTCCCAACAAGCTAGGTGAAGGACGGCTTTCACACTCACTTATCTCTCAGAACTGAGCATGTACAGAGATGTTCGTTCATCTAGCACCAAGGGAACGGTTTACAGGAGACACTTTTTCTCTGCTTTCTCAGTCTGTTTCCTAGTGCCGGTTTGAAGTTCCTGCAGTTTTCACTGTAAAACCGAGTTGGAGCTTGTACCTCCCCATATATATGCATGGAATGGAGTTTGCAACTGAAAAGAAACTTTGTGTTCCCAACAAGCTAGGTGAAAGACGGCTTTCACACACACTTATCTCTTAGAACTGAGCAAGTGGAGAGACGTTCGTTCATCTAGCACCAAGGGAACGGGTTGCAGGAGACACTTTTTCTCTGCCTTCTCAGTCTGTTTCCTACTGCCGGTTTGAAGTTCCTGCAGTTTTCACTGTAAAACCGAGTTGGAGCTTGTACCTCCCCATATATATGTATGGAATGGAGATGGCAAATGAAAAGAAACTTTGTGTCCCAACAAGCTAGGTGAAGGACGGCTTTCACACACAAATATCTCTCAGAACTGAGCAAGTGGAGAGACGTTCGTTCATCTAGCACCAAGGGAACGGGTTGCAGGAGACCCTTTTTCTCTGCTATCTCAGTCTGTTTCCTATTGCCATTTTGAAGTTCCTGCAGTTTTCACTGTAAAACAGTGTTGGAACTAGTACTTTCCGATATATATGTATGGAGTGGAATTTGCAACTGAAAATAATCTTTGTGTTCCCAACAAGGTAGGTGAAGTGCGGCTTTCACACACACTTAACTCTCAGAACTGAGCAGGAACAGAGACGTTCGTTCATCTAGCACCAAGGGAACGGGTTGCAGGAGAAACTATTACTCTGGTTTCCCAGTCTGTTTCCTAGTGCCGGTTTGAAGTTCCTGCAGTTTTCACTGTAAAACCGAGTTGGAGCTTGTACCTCCCCATATGTATGTATGGAATGGAGTTTGCAACTGAAAAGAAACTATGTGTTCCCTACAAGCTAGGTGAAGGACGGCTTTTATACACAATTATCTCTCATAACTGAGCAAGTGGAGAGACGTTCGTTCATCTAGCACTAAGGGAACGGGTTGCAGGAGACACTTTTTCTCTGCTTTCTCAGTCTGTTTCCTAGTGCCATTTTGAATTTCCTGCTGTTTTCACTGTAAAACAGAGTTGGAACTAGTACTTTCCGATATATATGTATGGAGTGGAATTTGCAACTGAAAAGAATCTTTGTGTTCCCAACAAGCTAGGTAAAGGGCGGCTTTCACACACACTTATCTCACAGAACTGAGCAGGTACAGAGACGTCCGATCATCTAGCACCAAGGGAACGGTTTGCAGGAGAAACTTTTTCTCTGCTTTCCCAGTCTGTTTCCTAGTGCCGGTTTGAAGTTCCTGCAGTTTTCACTGTAAAACCGAGTTGGAGCTTGTACCTCCCCATATATATGTATGGAATGGAGTTTGCAACTGAAAAGAAACTTTGTGTTCCCAACAAGCTAGGTGAAGGACGGCTTTCACACACACTTATCTCTCAGAACTGAGCAAGTGGAGAGACGTTCGTTCATCTAGCACAAAGGGAACGGGTTGCAGGAGGCACTTTTTCTCTGCTTTCTCAGTCTGTTTCCTAGTGCCGGTTTGAAGTTCCTTCAGTTTTCACTGTAAAACAGATTTGGAGCTAGTACCTCCCCATATATATGCATGGATTGGAGTTTGCTACTGAAAAGAAACTTTGTGTTCCCAACAAGGTAATTGGAGGACGGCTTTCACAGACACTTATCTCTCAGAACTGAGCATGTACAGAGACGTTCGTTCATCTAGCACCAATGGAACGGTTTGCAGGAGAAACTTTTTCTCTGCTTTCTCAGTCTGTTTCCTAGTGCCGGTTTGAAGTTCCTGCAGTTTTCACTGTAAAACCGAGTTTGAGCTAGTACCTCCCCATATATATGTATGGAGGGGAGTTTGCTACTGAATAGAATCTGTGTGTTCCCAAAAAGCTAGGTGAAGGACGGCTTTCTCACACATTTATCTCTCAGAACTGAGCAAGTGGAGAGACGTTCGTTCATCTAGCACCAAGGGAACGGGTTGCAGGAGAAACTATTACTCTGGTTTCCCAGTCTGTTTCCTAGTGCCGGTTTGAAGTTCCTTCAGTTTTCACTGTAAAACCGAGTTGGAGCTTGTACCTCCCCATATGTATGTATGGAATGGAGTTTGCAACTGAAAAGAAACTATGTGTTCCCTACATGCTAGGTGAAGGACGGCTTTTATACACAATTATCTCTCATAACTGAGCAAGTGGAGAGACGTTCGTTCATCTAGCACTAAGGGAACGGGTTGCAGGAGACACTTTTTCTATGCTTTCTCAGTCTGTTTCCTAGTGGCGGTTTGAAATTCCTGCACTTTTCAGTGTAAAACAGATTTGGAGCAAGTACCTCCCCATATATATGCATGGAGTGGATTAGGCAACTGAAAAGGAACTTTGTGTTCCCAACAAGCTAGGTGAAGGACGGCTTTCACACTCACTTATCTCTCAGAACTGAGCATGTACAGAGATGTTCGTTCATCTAGCACCAAGGGAACGGTTTACAGGAGACACTTTTTCTCTGCTTTCTCAGTCTGTTTCCTAGTGCCGGTTTGAAGTTCCTGCAGTTTTCACTGTAAAACCGAGTTGGAGCTTGTACCTCCCCATATATATGCATGGAATGGAGTTTGCAACTGAAAAGAAACTTTGTGTTCCCAACAAGCTAGGTGAAAGACGGCTTTCACACACACTTATCTCTTAGAACTGAGCAAGTGGAGAGACGTTCGTTCATCTAGCACCAAGGGAACGGGTTGCAGGAGACACTTTTTCTCTGCCTTCTCAGTCTGTTTCCTACTGCCGGTTTGAAGTTCCTGCAGTTTTCACTGTAAAACCGAGTTGGAGCTTGTACCTCCCCATATATATGTATGGAATGGAGATGGCAAATGAAAAGAAACTTTGTGTCCCAACAAGCTAGGTGAAGGACGGCTTTCACACACAAATATCTCTCAGAACTGAGCAAGTGGAGAGACGTTCGTTCATCTAGCACCAAGGGAACGGGTTGCAGGAGACCCTTTTTCTCTGCTATCTCAGTCTGTTTCCTATTGCCATTTTGAAGTTCCTGCAGTTTTCACTGTAAAACAGTGTTGGAACTAGTACTTTCCGATATATATGTATGGAGTGGAATTTGCAACTGAAAATAATCTTTGTGTTCCCAACAAGGTAGGTGAAGTGCGGCTTTCACACACACTTAACTCTCAGAACTGAGCAGGAACAGAGACGTTCGTTCATCTAGCACCAAGGGAACGGGTTGCAGGAGAAACTATTACTCTGGTTTCCCAGTCTGTTTCCTAGTGCCGGTTTGAAGTTCCTGCAGTTTTCACTGTAAAACCGAGTTGGAGCTTGTACCTCCCCATATGTATGTATGGAATGGAGTTTGCAACTGAAAAGAAACTATGTGTTCCCTACAAGCTAGGTGAAGGACGGCTTTTATACACAATTATCTCTCATAACTGAGCAAGTGGAGAGACGTTCGTTCATCTAGCACTAAGGGAACGGGTTGCAGGAGACACTTTTTCTCTGCTTTCTCAGTCTGTTTCCTAGTGCCATTTTGAATTTCCTGCTGTTTTCACTGTAAAACAGAGTTGGAACTAGTACTTTCCGATATATATGTATGGAGTGGAATTTGCAACTGAAAAGAATCTTTGTGTTCCCAACAAGCTAGGTAAAGGGCGGCTTTCACACACACTTATCTCACAGAACTGAGCAGGTACAGAGACGTCCGATCATCTAGCACCAAGGGAACGGTTTGCAGGAGAAACTTTTTCTCTGCTTTCCCAGTCTGTTTCCTAGTGCCGGTTTGAAGTTCCTGCAGTTTTCACTGTAAAACCGAGTTGGAGCTTGTACCTCCCCATATATATGTATGGAATGGAGTTTGCAACTGAAAAGAAACTTTGTGTTCCCAACAAGCTAGGTGAAGGACGGCTTTCACACACACTTATCTCTCAGAACTGAGCAAGTGGAGAGACGTTCGTTCATCTAGCACAAAGGGAACGGGTTGCAGGAGGCACTTTTTCTCTGCTTTCTCAGTCTGTTTCCTAGTGCCGGTTTGAAGTTCCTTCAGTTTTCACTGTAAAACAGATTTGGAGCTAGTACCTCCCCATATATATGCATGGATTGGAGTTTGCTACTGAAAAGAAACTTTGTGTTCCCAACAAGGTAATTGGAGGACGGCTTTCACAGACACTTATCTCTCAGAACTGAGCATGTACAGAGACGTTCGTTCATCTAGCACCAATGGAACGGTTTGCAGGAGAAACTTTTTCTCTGCTTTCTCAGTCTGTTTCCTAGTGCCGGTTTGAAGTTCCTGCAGTTTTCACTGTAAAACCGAGTTTGAGCTAGTACCTCCCCATATATATGTATGGAGGGGAGTTTGCTACTGAATAGAATCTGTGTGTTCCCAAAAAGCTAGGTGAAGGACGGCTTTCTCACACATTTATCTCTCAGAACTGAGCAAGTGGAGAGACGTTCGTTCATCTAGCACCAAGGGAACGGGTTGCAGGAGAAACTATTACTCTGGTTTCCCAGTCTGTTTCCTAGTGCCGGTTTGAAGTTCCTGCAGTTTTCACTGTAAAACCGAGTTGGAGCTTGTACCTCCCCATATGTATGTATGGAATGGAGTTTGCAACTGAAAAGAAACTATGTGTTCCCTACAAGCTAGGTGAAGGACGGCTTTTATACACAATTATCTCTCATAACTGAGCAAGTGGAGAGACGTTCGTTCATCTAGCACTAAGGGAACGGGTTGCAGGAGACACTTTTTCTATGCTTTCTCAGTGTGTTTCCTAGTGGCGGTTTGAAATTCCTGCACTTTTCAGTGTAAAACAGATTTGGAGCAAGTACCTCCCCATATATATGCATGGAGTGGATTAGGCAACTGAAAAGGAACTTTGTGTTCCCAACAAGCTAGGTGAAGGACGGCTTTCACACACACTTATCTCTCAGAACTGAGCATGTACAGAGATGTTCGTTCATCTAGCACCAAGGGAACGGTTTACAGGAGACACTTTTTCTCTGCTTTCTCAGTATGTTTCCTAGTGCCGGTTTGAAGTTCCTGCAGTTTTCACTGTAAAACCGAGTTGGAGCTTGTACCTCCCCATATATATGCATGGAATGGAGTTTGCAACTGAAAAGAAACTTTGTGTTCCCAACAAGCTAGGTGAAAGACGGCTTTCACACACACTTATCTCTCAGAACTGAGCAGGAACAGAGACGTTCGTTCATCTAGCACCAAGGGAACGGTTTGCAGGAGAAACTTTTTCTCTGATTTCTCAGTCTGTTTCCTAGTGCCGGTTTGAAGTTCCTGCAGTTTTCACTGTAAAACCGTGTTGGAACTAGTACCACCCCATATATATGTATGGAGTGGAGTTTGCAACTGAAAAGAAACTTTGTGTTCCCAACAAGCCAGTTGAAGGACGGCTTTCACACACACTTATCTCTCAGAACTGAGCAAGTGGAGAGACGTTCGTTCATTTAACACCAAGTGAACGGGTTGCAGGAGACCCTTTTTCTTGCTTTCTCAGTCTGTTTCCTAGTGCCGGTTTGAAGTTCCTGCAGTTTTCACTGTAAAACAGATTTGGAGCTAGTAACTCCCCATATATATGCAATAAGTGGAGATTGCTACTGAAAAGAATCTTTGTGTTCCCAACAAGGTAATTGAAGGACGGCTTTCAAACACACTTTTCTCTCAGAACTGAGCAAGTGGAGAGACGTTCGTTCATCTAGCACCTAGGGAACGGGTTGCAGGAGACACTTTTTCTCTGCCTTCTCAGTCTGTTTCCTAGTGCCGGTTTGAAGTTCCTGCAGTTTTCACTGTAAAACCTACTTGGAGATAGTACCTCCCCATATATATGTATGGAATGGAGTTTGCAACTGAAAACAAACTTTGTGTTCCCAACAAGCTAGGTGAAGGGCGGCTTTCACACACACTTATCTCTCAGAACTGAGCAGGAACAGAGACGTTCGTTCATCTAGCACCAAGGGAACGGTTTGCAGGAGACACTTTTTCTCTGCTTTCTCAGTCTGTTTCCTAGTGCCGGTTTGAAATTCCTGCAGTTTTCACTGTAAAACCGTGTTGGAACTAGTACCACCCCATATATATGTATGGAGTTGAGTTTGCAACTGAAAAGAAACTTTGTGTTCCCAACAAGCTAGTTGAAGGGCGGCTTTCACACACACTTATCTCTCAGAACTGAGCAAGTGGAGAGACGTTCGTTCATCTAGCACCAAGGGAACGGGTTGCAGGAGACACTTTTTCTATGCTTTCTCAGTCTGTTTCCTAGTGGCGGTTTGAAATTCCTGCACTTTTCAGTGTAAAACAGATTTGGAGCAAGTACCTCCCCATATATATGCATGGAGTGGATTAGGCAACTGAAAAGGAACTTTGTGTTCCCAACAAGCTAGGTGAAGGACGGCTTTCACACTCACTTATCTCTCAGAACTGAGCATGTACAGAGATGTTCGTTCATCTAGCACCAAGGGAACGGTTTACAGGAGACACTTTTTCTCTGCTTTCTCAGTCTGTTTCCTAGTGCCGGTTTGAAGTTCCTGCAGTTTTCACTGTAAAACCGAGTTGGAGCTTGTACCTCCCCATATATATGCATGGAATGGAGTTTGCAACTGAAAAGAAACTTTGTGTTCCCAACAAGCTAGGTGAAAGACGGCTTTCACACACACTTATCTCTTAGAACTGAGCAAGTGGAGAGACGTTCGTTCATCTAGCACCAAGGGAACGGGTTGCAGGAGACACTTTTTCTCTGCCTTCTCAGTCTGTTTCCTACTGCCGGTTTGAAGTTCCTGCAGTTTTCACTGTAAAACCGAGTTGGAGCTTGTACCTCCCCATATATATGTATGGAATGGAGATGGCAAATGAAAAGAAACTTTGTGTCCCAACAAGCTAGGTGAAGGACGGCTTTCACACACAAATATCTCTCAGAACTGAGCAAGTGGAGAGACGTTCGTTCATCTAGCACCAAGGGAACGGGTTGCAGGAGACCCTTTTTCTCTGCTATCTCAGTCTGTTTCCTATTGCCATTTTGAAGTTCCTGCAGTTTTCACTGTAAAACAGTGTTGGAACTAGTACTTTCCGATATATATGTATGGAGTGGAATTTGCAACTGAAAATAATCTTTGTGTTCCCAACAAGGTAGGTGAAGTGCGGCTTTCACACACACTTAACTCTCAGAACTGAGCAGGAACAGAGACGTTCGTTCATCTAGCACCAAGGGAACGGGTTGCAGGAGAAACTATTACTCTGGTTTCCCAGTCTGTTTCCTAGTGCCGGTTTGAAGTTCCTGCAGTTTTCACTGTAAAACCGAGTTGGAGCTTGTACCTCCCCATATGTATGTATGGAATGGAGTTTGCAACTGAAAAGAAACTATGTGTTCCCTACAAGCTAGGTGAAGGACGGCTTTTATACACAATTATCTCTCATAACTGAGCAAGTGGAGAGACGTTCGTTCATCTAGCACTAAGGGAACGGGTTGCAGGAGACACTTTTTCTCTGCTTTCTCAGTCTGTTTCCTAGTGCCATTTTGAATTTCCTGCTGTTTTCACTGTAAAACCGTGTTGGAACTAGTACTTTCCGATATATATGTATGGAGTGGAATTTGCAACTGAAAAGAATCTTTGTGTTCCCAACAAGCTAGGTAAAGGGCGGCTTTCACACACACTTATCTCACAGAACTGAGCAGGTACAGAGACGTCCGATCATCTAGCACCAAGGGAACGGTTTGCAGGAGAAACTTTTTCTCTGCTTTCCCAGTCTGTTTCCTAGTGCCGGTTTGAAGTTCCTGCAGTTTTCACTGTAAAACCGAGTTGGAGCTTGTACCTCCCCATATATATGTATGGAATGGAGTTTGCAACTGAAAAGAAACTTTGTGTTCCCAACAAGCTAGGTGAAGGACGGCTTTCACACACACTTATCTCTCAGAACTGAGCAAGTGGAGAGACGTTCGTTCATCTAGCACAAAGGGAACGGGTTGCAGGAGGCACTTTTTCTCTGCTTTCTCAGTCTGTTTCCTAGTGCCGGTTTGAAGTTCCTTCAGTTTTCACTGTAAAACAGATTTGGAGCTAGTACCTCCCCATATATATGCATGGATTGGAGTTTGCTACTGAAAAGAAACTTTGTGTTCCCAACAAGGTAATTGGAGGACGGCTTTCACAGACACTTATCTCTCAGAACTGAGCATGTACAGAGACGTTCGTTCATCTAGCACCAATGGAACGGTTTGCAGGAGAAACTTTTTCTCTGCTTTCTCAGTCTGTTTCCTAGTGCCGGTTTGAAGTTCCTGCAGTTTTCACTGTAAAACCGAGTTTGAGCTAGTACCTCCCCATATATATGTATGGAGGGGAGTTTGCTACTGAATAGAATCTGTGTGTTCCCAAAAAGCTAGGTGAAGGACGGCTTTCTCACACATTTATCTCTCAGAACTGAGCAAGTGGAGAGACGTTCGTTCATCTAGCACCAAGGGAACGGGTTGCAGGAGAAACTATTACTCTGGTTTCCCAGTCTGTTTCCTAGTGCCGGTTTGAAGTTCCTGCAGTTTTCACTGTAAAACCGAGTTGGAGCTTGTACCTCCCCATATGTATGTATGGAATGGAGTTTGCAACTGAAAAGAAACTATGTGTTCCCTACAAGCTAGGTGAAGGACGGCTTTTATACACAATTATCTCTCATAACTGAGCAAGTGGAGAGACGTTCGTTCATCTAGCAGTAAGGGAACGGGTTGCAGGAGACACTTTTTCTCTGCTTTCTCAGTCTGTTTCCTAGTGCCATTTTGAATTTCCTGCTGTTTTCACTGTAAAACAGAGTTGGAACTAGTACTTTCCGATATATATGTATGGAGTGGAATTTGCAACTGAAAAGAATCTTTGTGTTCCCAACAAGCTAGGTAAAGGGCGGCTTTCACACACACTTATCTCACAGAACTGAGCAGGTACAGAGACGTCCGATCATCTAGCACCAAGGGAACGGTTTGCAGGAGAAACTTTTTCTCTGCTTTCCCAGTCTGTTTCCTAGTGCCGGTTTGAAGTTCCTGCAGTTTTCACTGTAAAACCGAGTTGGAGCTTGTACCTCCCCATATATATGTATGGAATGGAGTTTGCAACTGAAAAGAAACTTTGTGTTCCCAACAAGCTAGGTGAAGGACGGCTTTCACACACACTTATCTCTCAGAACTGAGCAAGTGGAGAGACGTTCGTTCATCTAGCACAAAGGGAACGGGTTGCAGGAGGCACTTTTTCTCTGCTTTCTCAGTCTGTTTCCTAGTGCCGGTTTGAAGTTCCTTCAGTTTTCACTGTAAAACAGATTTGGAGCTAGTACCTCCCCATATATATGCATGGATTGGAGTTTGCTACTGAAAAGAAACTTTGTGTTCCCAACAAGGTAATTGGAGGACGGCTTTCACAGACACTTATCTCTCAGAACTGAGCATGTACAGAGACGTTCGTTCATCTAGCACCAATGGAACGGTTTGCAGGAGAAACTTTTTCTCTGCTTTCTCAGTCTGTTTCCTAGTGCCGGTTTGAAGTTCCTGCAGTTTTCACTGTAAAACCGAGTTTGAGCTAGTACCTCCCCATATATATGTATGGAGGGGAGTTTGCTACTGAATAGAATCTGTGTGTTCCCAAAAAGCTAGGTGAAGGACGGCTTTCTCACACATTTATCTCTCAGAACTGAGCAAGTGGAGAGACGTTCGTTCATCTAGCACCAAGGGAACGGGTTGCAGGAGAAACTATTACTCTGGTTTCCCAGTCTGTTTCCTAGTGCCGGTTTGAAGTTCCTGCAGTTTTCACTGTAAAACCGAGTTGGAGCTTGTACCTCCCCATATGTATGTATGGAATGGAGTTTGCAACTGAAAAGAAACTATGTGTTCCCTACAAGCTAGGTGAAGGACGGCTTTTATACACAATTATCTCTCATAACTGAGCAAGTGGAGAGACGTTCGTTCATCTAGCACTAAGGGAACGGGTTGCAGGAGACACTTTTTCTCTGCTTTCTCAGTCTGTTTCCTAGTGCCATTTTGAATTTCCTGCTGTTTTCACTGTAAAACAGAGTTGGAACTAGTACTTTCCGATATATATGTATGGAGTGGAATTTGCAACTGAAAAGAATCTTTGTGTTCCCAACAAGCTAGGTAAAGGGCGGCTTTCACACACACTTATCTCACAGAACTGAGCAGGTACAGAGACGTCCGATCATCTAGCACCAAGGGAACGGTTTGCAGGAGAAACTTTTTCTCTGCTTTCCCAGTCTGTTTCCTAGTGCCGGTTTGAAGTTCCTGCAGTTTTCACTGTAAAACCGAGTTGGAGCTTGTACCTCCCCATATATATGTATGGAATGGAGTTTGCAACTGAAAAGAAACTTTGTGTTCCCAACAAGCTAGGTGAAGGACGGCTTTCACACACACTTATCTCTCAGAACTGAGCAAGTGGAGAGACGTTCGTTCATCTAGCACAAAGGGAACGGGTTGCAGGAGGCACTTTTTCTCTGCTTTCTCAGTCTGTTTCCTAGTGCCGGTTTGAAGTTCCTTCAGTTTTCACTGTAAAACAGATTTGGAGCTAGTACCTCCCCATATATATGCATGGATTGGAGTTTGCTACTGAAAAGAAACTTTGTGTTCCCAACAAGGTAATTGGAGGACGGCTTTCACAGACACTTATCTCTCAGAACTGAGCATGTACAGAGACGTTCGTTCATCTAGCACCAATGGAACGGTTTGCAGGAGAAACTTTTTCTCTGCTTTCTCAGTCTGTTTCCTAGTGCCGGTTTGAAGTTCCTGCAGTTTTCACTGTAAAACCGAGTTTGAGCTAGTACCTCCCCATATATATGTATGGAGGGGAGTTTGCTACTGAATAGAATCTGTGTGTTCCCAAAAAGCTAGGTGAAGGACGGCTTTCTCACACATTTATCTCTCAGAACTGAGCAAGTGGAGAGACGTTCGTTCATCTAGCACCAAGGGAACGGGTTGCAGGAGAAACTATTACTCTGGTTTCCCAGTCTGTTTCCTAGTGCCGGTTTGAAGTTCCTGCAGTTTTCACTGTAAAACCGAGTTGGAGCTTGTACCTCCCCATATGTATGTATGGAATGGAGTTTGCAACTGAAAAGAAACTATGTGTTCCCTACAAGCTAGGTGAAGGACGGCTTTTATACACAATTATCTCTCATAACTGAGCAAGTGGAGAGACGTTCGTTCATCTAGCACTAAGGGAACGGGTTGCAGGAGACACTTTTTCTATGCTTTCTCAGTCTGTTTCCTAGTGGCGGTTTGAAATTCCTGCACTTTTCAGTGTAAAACAGATTTGGAGCAAGTACCTCCCCATATATATGCATGGAGTGGATTAGGCAACTGAAAAGGAACTTTGTGTTCCCAACAAGCTAGGTGAAGGACGGCTTTCACACACACTTATCTCTCAGAACTGAGCATGTACAGAGATGTTCGTTCATCTAGCACCAAGGGAACGGTTTACAGGAGACACTTTTTCTCTGCTTTCTCAGTCTGTTTCCTAGTGCCGGTTTGAAGTTCCTGCAGTTTTCACTGTAAAACCGAGTTGGAGCTTGTACCTCCCCATATATATGCATGGAATGGAGTTTGCAACTGAAAAGAAACTTTGTGTTCCCAACAAGCTAGGTGAAAGACGGCTTTCACACACACTTATCTCTTAGAACTGAGCAAGTGGAGAGACGTTCGTTCATCTAGCACCAAGGGAACGGGTTGCAGGAGACACTTTTTCTCTGCCTTCTCAGTCTGTTTCCTAGTGCCGGTTTGAAGTTCCTGCAGTTTTCACTGTAAAACCGAGTTGGAGCTTGTACCTCCCCATATATATGTATGGAATGGAGATGGCAAATGAAAAGAAACTTTGTGTCCCAACAAGCTAGGTGAAGGACGGCTTTCACACACAAATATCTCTCAGAACTGAGCAAGTGGAGAGACGTTCGTTCATCTAGCACCAAGGGAACGGGTTGCAGGAGACCCTTTTTCTCTGCTTTCTCAGTCTGTTTCCTATTGCCATTTTGAAGTTCCTGCAGTTTTCACTGTAAAACAGTGTTGGAACTAGTACTTTCCGATATATATGTATGGAGTGGAATTTGCAACTGAAAATAATCTTTGTGTTCCCAACAAGGTAGGTGAAGTGCGGCTTTCACACACACTTATCTCTCAGAACTGAGCAGGAACAGAGACGTTCGTTCATCTAGCACCAAGGGAACGGTTTGCAGGAGAAACTTTTTCTCTGATTTCTCAGTCTGTTTCCTAGTGCCGGTTTGAAGTTCCTGCAGTTTTCACTGTAAAACCGTGTTGGAACTAGTACCACCCCATATATATGTATGGAGTGGAGTTTGCAACTGAAAAGAAACTTTGTGTTCCCAACAAGCCAGTTGAAGGACGGCTTTCACACACACTTATCTCTCAGAACTGAGCAAGTGGAGAGACGTTCGTTCATTTAACACCAAGTGAACGGGTTGCAGGAGACCCTTTTTCTTGCTTTCTCAGTCTGTTTCCTAGTGCCGGTTTGAAGTTCCTGCAGTTTTCACTGTAAAACAGATTTGGAGCTAGTAACTCCCCATATATATGCAATAAGTGGAGATTGCTACTGAAAAGAATCTTTGTGTTCCCAACAAGGTAATTGAAGGACGGCTTTCAAACACACTTTTCTCTCAGAACTGAGCAAGTGGAGAGACGTTCGTTCATCTAGCACCTAGGGAACGGGTTGCAGGAGACACTTTTTCTCTGCCTTCTCAGTCTGTTTCCTAGTGCCGGTTTGAAGTTCCTGCAGTTTTCACTGTAAAACCTACTTGGAGATAGTACCTCCCCATATATATGTATGGAATGGAGTTTGCAACTGAAAACAAACTTTGTGTTCCCAACAAGCTAGGTGAAGGGCGGCTTTCACACACACTTATCTCTCAGAACTGAGCAGGAACAGAGACGTTCGTTCATCTAGCACCAAGGGAACGGTTTGCAGGAGACACTTTTTCTCTGCTTTCTCAGTCTGTTTCCTAGTGCCGGTTTGAAATTCCTGCAGTTTTCACTGTAAAACCGTGTTGGAACTAGTACCACCCCATATATATGTATGGAGTTGAGTTTGCAACTGAAAAGAAACTTTGTGTTCCCAACAAGCTAGTTGAAGGGCGGCTTTCACACACACTTATCTCTCAGAACTGAGCAAGTGGAGAGACGTTCGTTCATCTAGCACCAAGGGAACGGGTTGCAGGAGACACTTTTTCTCTGCTTTCTCAGTCTGTTTCCTAGTGCCATTTTGAAGTTCCTGCAGTTTTCACTGTAAAACAGTGTTGGAACTAGTACTTTCCGATATATATGTATGGAGTGGAATTTGCAACTGAAAAGAATCTTTGTGTTCCCAACAAGCTAGGTGAAGGACGGCTTTCACACACACTTATCTCTCAGAACTGAGCAAGTGGAGAGACGTTCGTTCATCTAGCACCAAGGGAACGGGTGGCAGGAGACACTTTTTCTCTGCTTTCTCAGTTTGTTTCCTAGTGCCGGTTTGAAGTTCCTGCAGTTTTCACTGTAAAACCGAGTTGGAGCTTTTACCTCCCTATATATATGTAAGGAATGGAGTTTGCAACTGAAAAGAAACTTTGTGTTCCCAACAATCTAGTTGAAGGACGGCTTTCACACACACTTATCTCTCAGAACTGAGCAGGTACAGAGACGTTCGTTCATCTAGCACCAAGGGAACGGTTTGCAGGAGAAACTTTTTCTCTGCTTTCTCAGTCTGTTTCCTAGTGCCGGTTAGAAGTTCCTGCAGTTTTCACTGTAAAACCGTGTTGGAACTAGTACCACCCCATATATATGTATGGAGTGGAGTTTGCAACTGAAAAGAAACTTTGTGTTCCCAACAAGCTAGGTGAAGGACGGCTTTCACACACACTTATCTCCCAGAACTGAGCAAGTGGAGAGACGTTCGTTCATCTAGCACCAAGGGAACGGGTGGCAGGAGACACTTTTTCTCTGCTTTCTCAGTCTGTTTCCTGGTGCCGGTTTGAAGTTCCTGCAGTTTTCACTGTAAAACCGTGTTGGAACTAGTACCACCCCATATATATGTATGGAGTGGAGTTTGCAACTGAAAAGAAACTTTGTGTTCCCAAAAAGGTAGGTGAAGGACGGCTTTCACACACACTTATCTCTCAGAACTGAGCAAGTGGAGAGACGTTCGTTCATCTAGCACCAAGGGAACGGGTGGCAGGAGACACTTTTTCTCTGCTTTCCCAGTCTGTTTCCTAGTGCCGGTTTGAAGTTCCTGCAGTTTTCACTGTAAAACCGAGTTGGAGCTAGTACCTCCCTATATATATGTATGGAGTGGAGTTTGCAAGTGAAAACAAACTTTGTGTTCCCAACAAGCTAGGTGAAGGACGGCTTTCACACACACTTATCTCTCAGAACTGAGCAAGTGGAGAGACGTTCGTTCATCTAGCACCAAGGGAACGGGTTGCAGGAGACCCTTTTTCTCTGGTTTCTCAGTCTGTTTCCTAGTGCCGGTTTGAAGTTCCTGCAGTTTTCACTGTAAAACAGATTTGGAGCTAGTAACTCCCCATATATATGCAATGAGTGGAGATTGCTACAGAAAAGAATCTTTGTGTTCCCAACAAGGTAATTGAAGGACGGCTTTCAAACACACTTTTCTCTCAGAACTGAGCAAGTGGAGAGACGTTCGTTCATCTAGCACCAAGGGAACGGGTTGCAGGAGACAGTTTTTCTCTGCTTTCTCAGTCTGCTTCCTAGTGCCGGTTTGAAGTTCCTGCAGTTTTCACTGTAAAACCGACTTGGAGGTAGTACCTCCCCATATATATGTATGGAATGGAGTTTGCAACTGAAAACAAACTTTGTGTTCCCAAGAAGCTAGGTGAAGGACGGCTTTCACACACACTTATCTCTCAGAACTGAGCAAGTGTAGACACGTTCGTTCATCTAGCACCAAGGGAACTGTTTGCAGGAGACACTTTTTCTCTGCTTTCCCAGTCTGTTTCCTAGTGCCGGTTTGAAGTTCCTGCAGTTTTCACTGTAAAACCGAGTTGGAGCTAGTACCTCCCTATATATATGTATGGAGTGGAGTTTGCAAGTGAAAACAAACTTTGTGTTCCCAACAAGCTAGGTGAAGGACGGCTTTCACACACACTTATCTCTCAGAACTGAGCAAGTGGAGAGACGTTCGTTCATCTAGCACCAAGGGAACGGGTTGCAGGAGACCCTTTTTCTCTGGTTTCTCAGTCTGTTTCCTAGTGCCGGTTTGAAGTTCCTGCAGTTTTCACTGTAAAACAGATTTGGAGCTAGTAACTCCCCATATATATGCAATGAGTGGAGATTGCTACAGAAAAGAATCTTTGTGTTCCCAACAAGGTAATTGAAGGACGGCTTTCAAACACACTTTTCTCTCAGAACTGAGCAAGTGGAGAGACGTTCGTTCCTCTAGCACCAAGGGAACGGGTTGCAGGAGACAGTTTTTCTCTGCTTTCTCAGTCTGCTTCCTAGTGCCGGTTTGAAGTTCCTGCAGTTTTCACTGTAAAACCGACTTGGAGGTAGTACCTCCCCATATATATGTATGGAATGGAGTTTGCAACTGAAAACAAACTTTGTGTTCCCAAGAAGCTAGGTGAAGGACGGCTTTCACAGACACTTATCTCTCAGAACTGAGCATGTACAGAGACGTTCGTTCATCTAGCACCAATGGAACGGTTTGCAGGAGAAACTTTTTCTCTGCTTTCTCAGTCTGTTTCCTAGTGCCGGTTTGAGGTTCCTGCAGTTTTCACTGTAAAACCGAGTTGGAGTTTGTACCTCCCCGTATATATGTATGGAGGGGAGTTTGCTACTGAATAGAATCTGTGTGTTCCCAAAAAGCTAGGTGAAGGACGGCTTTCTCACACATTTATCTCTCAGAACTGAGCAAGTGGAGAGACGTTCGTTCATCTAGCACCAAGGGAACGGGTTGCAGGAGAAACTATTACTCTGGTTTCCCAGTCTGTTTCCTAGTGCCGGTTTGAAGTTCCTGCAGTTTTCACTGTAAAACCGAGTTGGAGCTTGTACCTCCCCATATGTATGTATGGAATGGAGTTTGCAACTGAAAAGAAACTATGTGTTCCCTACAAGCTAGGTGAAGGACGGCTTTTATACACAATTATCTCTCATAACTGAGCAAGTGGAGAGACGTTCGTTCATCTAGCACTAAGGGAACGGGTTGCAGGAGACACTTTTTCTATGCTTTCTCAGTCTGTTTCCTAGTGGCGGTTTGAAATTCCTGCACTTTTCAGTGTAAAACAGATTTGGAGCAAGTACCTCCCCATATATATGCATGGAGTGGATTAGGCAACTGAAAAGGAACTTTGTGTTCCCAACAAGCTAGGTGAAGGACGGCTTTCACACACACTTATCTCTCAGAACTGAGCATGTACAGAGATGTTCGTTCATCTAGCACCAAGGGAACGGTTTACAGGAGACACTTTTTCTCTGCTTTCTCAGTCTGTTTCCTAGTGCCGGTTTGAAGTTCCTGCAGTTTTCACTGTAAAACCGAGTTGGAGCTTGTACCTCCCCATATATATGCATGGAATGGAGTTTGCAACTGAAAAGAAACTTTGTGTTCCCAACAAGCTAGGTGAAAGACGGCTTTCACACACACTTATCTCTTAGAACTGAGCAAGTGGAGAGACGTTCGTTCATCTAGCACCAAGGGAACGGGTTGCAGGAGACACTTTTTCTCTGCCTTCTCAGTCTGTTTCCTAGTGCCGGTTTGAAGTTCCTGCAGTTTTCACTGTAAAACCGAGTTGGAGCTTGTACCTCCCCATATATATGTATGGAATGGAGATGGCAAATGAAAAGAAACTTTGTGTCCCAACAAGCTAGGTGAAGGACGGCTTTCACACACAAATATCTCTCAGAACTGAGCAAGTGGAGAGACGTTCGTTCATCTAGCACCAAGGGAACGGGTTGCAGGAGACCCTTTTTCTCTGCTTTCTCAGTCTGTTTCCTATTGCCATTTTGAAGTTCCTGCAGTTTTCACTGTAAAACAGTGTTGGAACTAGTACTTTCCGATATATATGTATGGAGTGGAATTTGCAACTGAAAATAATCTTTGTGTTCCCAACAAGGTAGGTGAAGTGCGGCTTTCACACACACTTATCTCTCAGAACTGAGCAGGAACAGAGACGTTCGTTCATCTAGCACCAAGGGAACGGTTTGCAGGAGAAACTTTTTCTCTGATTTCTCAGTCTGTTTCCTAGTGCCGGTTTGAAGTTCCTGCAGTTTTCACTGTAAAACCGTGTTGGAACTAGTACCACCCCATATATATGTATGGAGTGGAGTTTGCAACTGAAAAGAAACTTTGTGTTCCCAACAAGCCAGTTGAAGGACGGCTTTCACACACACTTATCTCTCAGAACTGAGCAAGTGGAGAGACGTTCGTTCATTTAACACCAAGTGAACGGGTTGCAGGAGACCCTTTTTCTTGCTTTCTCAGTCTGTTTCCTAGTGCCGGTTTGAAGTTCCTGCAGTTTTCACTGTAAAACAGATTTGGAGCTAGTAACTCCCCATATATATGCAATAAGTGGAGATTGCTACTGAAAAGAATCTTTGTGTTCCCAACAAGGTAATTAAAGGACGGCTTTCAAACACACTTTTCTCTCAGAACTGAGCAAGTGGAGAGACGTTCGTTCATCTAGCACCTAGGGAACGGGTTGCAGGAGACACTTTTTCTCTGCCTTCTCAGTCTGTTTCCTAGTGCCGGTTTGAAGTTCCTGCAGTTTTCACTGTAAAACCTACTTGGAGATAGTACCTCCCCATATATATGTATGGAATGGAGTTTGCAACTGAAAACAAACTTTGTGTTCCCAACAAGCTAGGTGAAGGGCGGCTTTCACACACACTTATCTCTCAGAACTGAGCAGGAACAGAGACGTTCGTTCATCTAGCACCAAGGGAACGGTTTGCAGGAGACACTTTTTCTCTGCTTTCTCAGTCTGTTTCCTAGTGCCGGTTTGAAATTCCTGCAGTTTTCACTGTAAAACCGTGTTGGAACTAGTACCACCCCATATATATGTATGGAGTTGAGTTTGCAACTGAAAAGAAACTTTGTGTTCCCAACAAGCTAGTTGAAGGGCGGCTTTCACACACACTTATCTCTCAGAACTGAGCAAGTGGAGAGACGTTCGTTCATCTAGCACCAAGGGAACGGGTTGCAGGAGACACTTTTTCTCTGCTTTCTCAGTCTGTTTCCTAGTGCCATTTTGAAGTTCCTGCAGTTTTCACTGTAAAACAGTGTTGGAACTAGTACTTTCCGATATATATGTATGGAGTGGAATTTGCAACTGAAAAGAATCTTTGTGTTCCCAACAAGCTAGGTGAAGGACGGCTTTCACACACACTTATCTCTCAGAACTGAGCAAGTGGAGAGACGTTCGTTCATCTAGCACCAAGGGAACGGGTGGCAGGAGACACTTTTTCTCTGCTTTCTCAGTTTGTTTCCTAGTGCCGGTTTGAAGTTCCTGCAGTTTTCACTGTAAAACCGAGTTGGAGCTTTTACCTCCCTATATATATGTAAGGAATGGAGTTTGCAACTGAAAAGAAACTTTGTGTTCCCAACAATCTAGTTGAAGGACGGCTTTCACACACACTTATCTCTCAGAACTGAGCAGGTACAGAGACGTTCGTTCATCTAGCACCAAGGGAACGGTTTGCAGGAGAAACTTTTTCTCTGCTTTCTCAGTCTGTTTCCTAGTGCCGGTTAGAAGTTCCTGCAGTTTTCACTGTAAAACCGTGTTGGAACTAGTACCACCCCATATATATGTATGGAGTGGAGTTTGCAACTGAAAAGAAACTTTGTGTTCCCAACAAGCTAGGTGAAGGACGGCTTTCACACACACTTATCTCCCAGAACTGAGCAAGTGGAGAGACGTTCGTTCATCTAGCACCAAGGGAACGGGTGGCAGGAGACACTTTTTCTCTGCTTTCTCAGTCTGTTTCCTGGTGCCGGTTTGAAGTTCCTGCAGTTTTCACTGTAAAACCGTGTTGGAACTAGTACCACCCCATATATATGTATGGAGTGGAGTTTGCAACTGAAAAGAAACTTTGTGTTCCCAAAAAGGTAGGTGAAGGACGGCTTTCACACACACTTATCTCTCAGAACTGAGCAAGTGGAGAGACGTTCGTTCATCTAGCACCAAGGGAACGGGTGGCAGGAGACACTTTTTCTCTGCTTTCCCAGTCTGTTTCCTAGTGCCGGTTTGAAGTTCCTGCAGTTTTCACTGTAAAACCGAGTTGGAGCTAGTACCTCCCTATATATATGTATGGAGTGGAGTTTGCAAGTGAAAACAAACTTTGTGTTCCCAACAAGCTAGGTGAAGGACGGCTTTCACACACACTTATCTCTCAGAACTGAGCAAGTGGAGAGACGTTCGTTCATCTAGCACCAAGGGAACGGGTTGCAGGAGACCCTTTTTCTCTGGTTTCTCAGTCTGTTTCCTAGTGCCGGTTTGAAGTTCCTGCAGTTTTCACTGTAAAACAGATTTGGAGCTAGTAACTCCCCATATATATGCAATGAGTGGAGATTGCTACAGAAAAGAATCTTTGTGTTCCCAACAAGGTAATTGAAGGACGGCTTTCAAACACACTTTTCTCTCAGAACTGAGCAAGTGGAGAGACGTTCGTTCATCTAGCACCAAGGGAACGGGTTGCAGGAGACAGTTTTTCTCTGCTTTCTCAGTCTGCTTCCTAGTGCCGGTTTGAAGTTCCTGCAGTTTTCACTGTAAAACAGACTTGGAGGTAGTACCTCCCCATATATATGTATGGAATGGAGTTTGCAACTGAAAACAAACTTTGTGTTCCCAAGAAGCTAGGTGAAGGACGGCTTTCACACACACTTATCTCTCAGAACTGAGCAAGTGTAGACACGTTCGTTCATCTAGCACCAAGGGAACTGTTTGCAGGAGACACTTTTTCTCTGCTTTCCCAGTCTGTTTCCTAGTGCCGGTTTGAAGTTCCTGCAGTTTTCACTGTAAAACCGAGTTGGAGCTAGTACCTCCCTATATATATGTATGGAGTGGAGTTTGCAAGTGAAAACAAACTTTGTGTTCCCAACAAGCTAGGTGAAGGACGGCTTTCACACACACTTATCTCTCAGAACTGAGCAAGTGGAGAGACGTTCGTTCATCTAGCACCAAGGGAACGGGTTGCAGGAGACCCTTTTTCTCTGGTTTCTCAGTCTGTTTCCTAGTGCCGGTTTGAAGTTCCTGCAGTTTTCACTGTAAAACAGATTTGGAGCTAGTAACTCCCCATATATATGCAATGAGTGGAGATTGCTACAGAAAAGAATCTTTGTGTTCCCAACAAGGTAATTGAAGGACGGCTTTCAAACACACTTTTCTCTCAGAACTGAGCAAGTGGAGAGACGTTCGTTCATCTAGCACCAAGGGAACGGGTTGCAGGAGACAGTTTTTCTCTGCTTTCTCAGTCTGCTTCCTAGTGCCGGTTTGAAGTTCCTGCAGTTTTCACTGTAAAACCGACTTGGAGGTAGTACCTCCCCATATATATGTATGGAATGGAGTTTGCAACTGAAAACAAACTTTGTGTTCCCAAGAAGCTAGGTGAAGGACGGCTTTCACACACACTTATCTCTCAGAACTGAGCAAGTGTAGACACGTTCGTTCATCTAGCACCAAGGGAACTGTTTGCAGGAGACACTTTTTCTCTGCTTTCTCAGTCTGTTTCCTAGTGCCGGTTTGAAGTTCCTGCAGTTTTCACTGTAAAAGCGAGTTGGAGCTTGTACCTCCCCGTATATATGCATGGAATGGAGTTTGCAACTGAAAAGAAACTTTGTGTTCCCAACAAGCTAGGTGACAGACGGCTTTCACACACACTTATCTCTTAGAACTGAGCAAGTGGAGAGACGTTCGTTCATCTAGCACCAAGGGAACGGGTTGCAGGAGACACTTTTTCTCTGCTTTCTCAGTCTGTTTCCTAGTGGGGGTTTAAAGTTCCTGCAGTTTTCACTGTAAAAACGAGTTGGAGCTTGTACCTCCCCATATATATGCATGGAATGGAGTTTGCAACTGAAAAGAAACATTGTGTTCCCAACAAGCTAGGTGAAGGACCGCCTTCACACACACTTATCTCTCAGAACTGAGCAAGTGGAGAGACGTTCGTTCATCTAGCACCAAGGGAACGGGTTGCAGGAGAAACTTTTTCTCTGCTTTCTCAGTCTGTTTCCTAGTGCCGGTTTGAAGTTCCTGCAGTTTTCACTGTAAAACCGTGTTGGAACTAGTACCACCCCATATATATGTATGGAGTGGAGTTTGCAACTGAAAAGAAATTTGTGTTCCCAACAAGCTAGTTGAAGGACGGCTTTCACACACATTTATCTCTCAGAACTGAGCAAGTGGAGAGACGTTCGTTCATCTAGCACCAAGGGAACGGGTTGCAGGAGACACTTTTTCTCTGCTTTCTCAGTCTGTTTCCTAGTGCCGGTTTGAAGTTCCTGCAGTTTTCACTGTAAAACAGATTTGGAGCTAGTAACTCCCCATATATATGCAATGAGTGGAGATTGCTACTGAAAAGAATCTTTGTGTTCCCAACAAGGTAATTGAAGGACGGCTTTCAAACACACTTTTCTCTCAGAACTGAGCAAGTGGAGAGACGTTCGTTCATCTAGCACCAAGGGAACGGGTTGCAGGAGACAGTTTTTCTCTGCTTTCTCAGTCTGTTTCCTAGTGGGGGTTTGAAGTTCCTGCAGTTTTCACTGTAAAAACGAGTTGGAGCTTGTACCTCCCCATATATATGCATGGAATGGAGTTTGCAACTGAAAAGAAACTTTGTGTTCCCAACAAGCTAGGTGAAGGATGGCTTTCACACACACTTATCTCTCAGAACTCAGGAAGTGGAGAGACGTTCGTTCATCTAGCACCAAGGGAACGGGTTGCAGAAGACACTTTTTCTCTGGATTCTCAGTCTGTTTCCTAGTGCCGGTTTGAAGTTCCTGCAGTTTTCACTGTCAAACCGAGTTGGAGCTAGTACCTCCCCATATATATGTATGGAATGGAGCTCGCAACTGAAAAGAAACTTTGTGTTCCCATCAAGCTAGGTGAAGGACGGCTTTCACACACACTTATCTCTCAGAACTGAGCAAGTGGAGAGACGTTCGTTCATCTAGCACCAAGGGAACGGGTTGCAGGAGACACTTTTTCTCTGCTTTCTCAGTCTTTTTCCTAGTGCCGTTTTGAAGTTCCTGCAGTTTTCACTGTAAAACGGAGTTGGAGCTTGTACCTCCGCATATATATATGTGGAATGGAGTTTGTAACTGAAAAGAAACTTTGTGTTCCCAACAAGCTAGTTGAAGGACGGCTTTCACACACACTTATCTCTCAGAACTGAGCAAGTGGAGAGACGTTCGTTCATCTAGCACCAAGGGAACGGGTTGCAGGAGACACTTTTTCTCTGCCTTCTCAGTCTGTTTCCTAGTGCCGGTTTGAAGTTCCTGCAGTTTTCACTGTAAAACCGAGTAGGAGCTAGTACCTCCCCATATATATGTATGGAATGGAGTTTGCAACTGAAAACAAACTTTGTGTTCCCAACAAGCTAGGTGAAGGACGGCTTTCACACACACTTATCTCTCAGAACTGAGCAGGAACAGAGACGTTCGTTCATCTAGCACCAAGGGAACGGTTTGCAGGAGAAACTTTTTCTCTGCTTTCTCAGTGTGTTTCCTAGTACCGGTTTGAAGTTCCTGCAGTTTTCACTGTAAAACCGTGTTGGAACTAGTACCACCCCATATATATGTATGGAGTGGAGTTTGCAACTGAAAAGAAACTTTGTGTTCCCAACAAGCTAGTTGAAGGACGGCTTTCACACACACTTATCTCTCAGAACTGAGCAAGTGGAGAGACGTTCGTTCATCTAGCACCAAGGGAACGGGTTGCAGGAGACACTTTTTCTCTGCTTTCTCAGTCTGTTTCCTAGTGCCGGTTTGAAGTTCCTGCAGTTTTCACTGTAAAACAGATTTGGAGCTAGTAACTCCCCATATATATGCAATGAGTGGAGATTGCTACTGAAAAGAATCTTTGTGTTCCCAACAAGGTAATTGAAGGACGGCTTTCAAACACACTTTTCCCTCAGAACTGAGCAAGTGGAGAGACGTTCTTTCATCTAGCACCAAGGGAACGGGTTGCAGGAGACACTTTTTCTCTGCTTTCTCAGTCTGTTTCCTAGTGCCGGTTTGAAGTTCCTGCAGTTTTCACTGTAAAACAGTGTTGGAACTAGTACTTTCCGATACATATGTATGGAGTGGAATTTGCAACTGAAAAGAATCTTTGTGTTCCCAACAAGCTAGTTGAAGTGCGGCTTTCACACACACTTATCTCTCATAACTGAGCAGGTACAGACACGTTCGTTCATCTAGCACCAAGGGAACGGTTTGCAGGAGAAACTTTTTCTCTGCTTTCTCAGTCTGTTTCCTAGTGCCGGTTTGAAGTTCCTGCAGTTTTCACTGTAAAACCGAGTTGGAGCTAGTACCTCTCCATATATATGTATGCAATGGAGTTTGCAACTGAAAAGAAACTTTGTGTTCCCAACAAGCTAGGTGAAGGACGGCTTTCACACACACTTATCTCTAAGAACTGAGCAAGTGGAGAGACTTTCGTTCATCTAGCACCAAGGGAACGGGTCGCAGGAGACACTTTTTCTCTGCCTTCTCAGTCTGTTTCCTAGTGCCGGTTTGAAGTTCCTGCAGTTTTCACTGTAAAACAGAGTTGGAGGTAGTACCCCCCCATATATATGTATGGAATGGAGTTTGCAACTGAAAAGAAACTTTGTGTTCCCAACAAGCTAGGTGAAGGACGGCTTTCACACACACTTATCTCTCAGAACTGAGCAAGTGGAGAGACTTTCGTTCATCTAGCACCAAGGGAACGGGTTGCAGGAGACACTTTTTCTCTGCCTTCTCAGTCTGTTTCCTAGTGCCGGTTTGAAGTTCCTGCAGTTTTCACTGTAAAACAGTGTTGGAACTAGTACTTTCCGATACATATGTATGGAGTGGAATTTGCAACTGAAAAGAATCTTTGTGTTCCCAACAAGCTAGTTGAAGTGCGGCTTTCACACACACTTATCTCTCATAACTGAGCAGGTACAGACACGTTCGTTCATCTAGCACCAAGGGAACGGTTTGCAGGAGAAACTTTTTCTCTGCTTTCTCAGTCTGTTTCCTAGTGCCGGTTTGAAGTTCCTGCAGTTTTCACTGTAAAACCGAGTTGGAGCTAGTACCTCTCCATATATATGTATGCAATGGAGTTTGCAACTGAAAAGAAACTTTGTGTTCCCAACAAGCTAGGTGAAGGACGGCTTTCACACACACTTATCTCTAAGAACTGAGCAAGTGGAGAGACTTTCGTTCATCTAGCACCAAGGGAACGGGTCGCAGGAGACACTTTTTCTCTGCCTTCTCAGTCTGTTTCCTAGTGCCGGTTTGAAGTTCCTGCAGTTTTCACTGTAAAACAGAGTTGGAGGTAGTACCCCCCCATATATATGTATGGAATGGAGTTTGCAACTGAAAAGAAACTTTGTGTTCCCAACAAGCTAGGTGAAGGACGGCTTTCACACACACTTATCTCTCAGAACTGAGCAAGTGGAGAGACTTTCGTTCATCTAGCACCAAGGGAACGGGTTGCAGGAGACACTTTTTCTCTGCCTTCTCAGTCTGTTTCCTAGTGCCGGTTTGAAGTTCCTGCAGTTTTCACTGTAAAACCGAGTAGGAGCTAGTACCTCCCCATATATATGTATGGAATGGAGCTTGCAACTGAAAACAAACTTTGTGTTCCCAACAAGCTAGGTGAAGGACGGCTTTCACACACACTTATCTCTCAGAACTGAGCAAGTGGAGAGACGTTCGTTCATCTAGCACCAAGGGAACGGGTTGCAGGAGACACATTTTCTCTGCTTTCTCAGTCTGTTTCCTAGTGCCGGTTTGAAGTTCCTGCAGTTTTCACTGTCAAACCGAGTTGGAGCTAGTACCTCCCCATATATATGTATGGAATGGAGCTCGCAACTGAAAAGAAACTTTGTGTTCCCAACAAGCTAGGTGAAGGACGGCTTTCACACACACTTATCTCTCAGAACTGAGCAAGTGGTGAGACGTTCGTTCATCTAGCACCAAGGGAACGGGTTGCAGGAGTCACCATTTCTCTGCTTTCTCAGTCTGTTTCCTAGTGCCAGTTTGAAGTTCCTGCAGTTTTCAATGAAAAACCGAGTTGGAACTAGTACCTACCCATATATATGCATGAAATAGAGTTTGCTACTGAAAAGAAACTTTGTGTTCCCAACAAGCTAGGTGAAGGACGGCTTTCACACACACTTATCTCTCAGAACTGAGCAAGTGGAGAGACGTTCGTTCATTTGGCACCAAGGGAACTGGTTGAGGAGACACTTTTTCTCTGCTTTCTCAGTCTGTTTCCTAGTGCCGGTTTGAAATTCCTGCAGTTTTCACTGTAAAACCGAGTTGGAGCTAGTACCTCCCCATATATATGTATGGAATGGAGTTTGCACCTGAAAAGAAACTTTGTGTTCCCAACAAGCTAGGTGAAGGACGGTATTCACACACACTTAACTCACAGAACTGAGCAAGTGGAGAGACGTTCGTTCATCTAGCACCAAGGGAACGGGTTGCAGGAGACACTTTTTCTCTGCTTTCTCAGTCTGTTTCCTAGTGCCGGTTTGAAGTTCCTGCAGTTTTCACTGTAAAACCGACTTGGAGCTAGTACCTCCCCATATATATGTATGGAATGGAGTTTGCAACTGAAAAGAAACTTTGTGTTCCCAACAAGCTAGGTGAAGAACGGCTTTCACACACACTTATCTCTCAGAACTGAGCAAGTGGAGAGACGTTCGTTCATCTAGCACTAAGGGAACGGGTTGCAGAAGACACTTTTTCTTTGGATTCTCAGTCTGTTTCCTAGTGCCGGTTTGAAATTCCTGCAGTTTTCACTATAAAACCGAGTTGGAGCTAGTACCTCCCCATATATATGTATGGAATGGAGCTCGCAACTGAAAAGAAACTTTGTGTTCCCAACAAGCTAGGTGAAGGACGGCTTTCACACACACTTATCTCTCAGAACTGAGCAAGTGGAGAGACGTTCGTTCATCTAGCACCAAGGGAACGGGTTGCAGGAGACACTTTTTCTCTGCTTTCTCAGTCTTTTTCCTAGTGCCGTTTTGAAGTTCCTGCAGTTTTCACTGTAAAACGGAGTTGGAGCTTGAACCTCCGCATATATATATGTGGAAAGGAGTTTGCAACTGATAAGAAACTTTGTGTTCCCAACAAGCTAGGTGAAGGACGGCTTTCACACTCACGTATCTCTCAGAACTGAGCAAGTGGAGAGACGTTCGTTCATCTATCACCAAGGGAACGGGTTGCAGGAGACACTTTTTCTCTGCCTTCTCAGTCTGTTTCCTAGTGCCGGTTTGAAGTTCCTGCAGTTTTCACTGTAAAACCGAGTAGGAGCTAGTACCTCCCCATATATATGTATGGAATGGAGTTTGCAACTGAAAACAAACTTTGTGTTCCCAATAAGCTAGGTGAAGGACGGCTTTCACACACACTTATCTCTCAGAACTGAGCAGGAACAGAGACGTTCGTTCATCTAGCACCAAGGGAACGGTTTGCAGGAGAAACTTTTTCTCTGCTTTCTCAGTGTGTTTCCTAGTACCGGTTTGAAGTTCCTGCAGTTTTCACTGTAAAACCGTGTTGGAACTAGTACCACCCCATATATATGTATGGAGTGGAGTTTGCAACTGAAAAGAAACTTTGTGTTCCCAACAAGCTAGTTGAAGGACGGCTTTCACACACACTTATCTCTCAGAACTGAGCAAGTGGAGAGACGTTCGTTCATCTAGCACCAAGGGAACGGGTTGCAGGAGACACTTTTTCTCTGCTTTCTCAGTCTGTTTCCTAGTGCCGGTTTGAAGTTCCTGCAGTTTTCACTGTAAAACAGATTTGGAGCTAGTAACTCCCCATATATATGCAATGAGTGGAGATTGCTACTGAAAAGAATCTTTGTGTTCCCAACAAGGTAATTGAAGGACGGCTTTCAAACACACTTTTCCCTCAGAACTGAGCAAGTGGAGAGACGTTCTTTCATCTAGCACCAAGGGAACGGGTTGCAGGAGACACTTTTTCTCTGCTTTCTCAGTCTGTTTCCTAGTGCCGGTTTGAAGTTCCTGCAGTTTTCACTGTAAAACAGTGTTGGAACTAGTACTTTCCGATACATATGTATGGAGTGGAATTTGCAACTGAAAAGAATCTTTGTGTTCCCAACAAGCTAGTTGAAGTGCGGCTTTCACACACACTTATCTCTCATAACTGAGCAGGTACAGACACGTTCGTTCATCTAGCACCAAGGGAACGGTTTGCAGGAGAAACTTTTTCTCTGCTTTCTCAGTCTGTTTCCTAGTGCCGGTTTGAAGTTCCTGCAGTTTTCACTGTAAAACCGAGTTGGAGCTAGTACCTCTCCATATATATGTATGCAATGGAGTTTGCAACTGAAAAGAAACTTTGTGTTCCCAACAAGCTAGGTGAAGGACGGCTTTCACACACACTTATCTCTAAGAACTGAGCAAGTGGAGAGACTTTCGTTCATCTAGCACCAAGGGAACGGGTCGCAGGAGACACTTTTTCTCTGCCTTCTCAGTCTGTTTCCTAGTGCCGGTTTGAAGTTCCTGCAGTTTTCACTGTAAAACAGAGTTGGAGGTAGTACCCCCCCATATATATGTATGGAATGGAGTTTGCAACTGAAAAGAAACTTTGTGTTCCCAACAAGCTAGGTGAAGGACGGCTTTCACACACACTTATCTCTCAGAACTGAGCAAGTGGAGAGACTTTCGTTCATCTAGCACCAAGGGAACGGGTTGCAGGAGACACTTTTTCTCTGCCTTCTCAGTCTGTTTCCTAGTGCCGGTTTGAAGTTCCTGCAGTTTTCACTGTAAAACCGAGTAGGAGCTAGTACCTCCCCATATATATGTATGGAATGGAGCTTGCAACTGAAAACAAACTTTGTGTTCCCAACAAGCTAGGTGAAGGACGGCTTTCACACACACTTATCTCTCAGAACTGAGCAAGTGGAGAGACGTTCGTTCATCTAGCACCAAGGGAACGGGTTGCAGGAGACACATTTTCTCTGCTTTCTCAGTCTGTTTCCTAGTGCCGGTTTGAAGTTCCTGCAGTTTTCACTGTCAAACCGAGTTGGAGCTAGTACCTCCCCATATATATGTATGGAATGGAGCTCGCAACTGAAAAGAAACTTTGTGTTCCCAACAAGCTAGGTGAAGGACGGCTTTCACACACACTTATCTCTCAGAACTGAGCAAGTGGTGAGACGTTCGTTCATCTAGCACCAAGGGAACGGGTTGCAGGAGTCACCATTTCTCTGCTTTCTCAGTCTGTTTCCTAGTGCCAGTTTGAAGTTCCTGCAGTTTTCAATGAAAAACCGAGTTGGAACTAGTACCTACCCATATATATGCATGAAGTAGAGTTTGCAACTGAAAAGAAACTTTGTGTTCCCAACAAGCTAGGTGAAGGACGGCTTTCACACACACTTATCTCTCAGAACTGAGCAAGTGGAGAGACGTTCGTTCATTTGGCACCAAGGGAACTGGTTGAGGAGACACTTTTTCTCTGCTTTCTCAGTCTGTTTCCTAGTGCCGGTTTGAAATTCCTGCAGTTTTCACTGTAAAACCGAGTTGGAGCTAGTACCTCCCCATATATATGTATGGAATGGAGTTTGCACCTGAAAAGAAACTTTGTGTTCCCAACAAGCTAGGTGAAGGACGGTATTCACACACACTTAACTCACAGAACATAGCAAGTGGAGAGACGTTCGTTCATCTAGCACCAAGGGAACGGGTTGCAGGAGACACTTTTTCTCTGCTTTCTCAGTCTGTTTCCTAGTGCCGGTTTGAAGTTCCTGCAGTTTTCACTGTAAAACCGACTTGGAGCTAGTACCTCCCCATATATATGTATGGAATGGAGTTTGCAACTGAAAAGAAACTTTGTGTTCCCAACAAGCTAGGTGAAGAACGGCTTTCACACACACTTATCTCTCAGAACTGAGCAAGTGGAGAGACGTTCGTTCATCTAGCACTAAGGGAACGGGTTGCAGAAGACACTTTTTCTTTGGATTCTCAGTCTGTTTCCTAGTGCCGGTTTGAAATTCCTGCAGTTTTCACTGTAAAACCGAGTTGGAGCTAGTACCTCCCCATATATATGTATGGAATGGAGCTCGCAACTGAAAAGAAACTTTGTGTTCCCAACAAGCTAGGTGAAGGACGGCTTTCACACACACTTATCTCTCAGAACTGAGCAAGTGGAGAGACGTTCGTTCATCTAGCACCAAGGGAACGGGTTGCAGGAGACACTTTTTCTCTGCTTTCTCAGTCTTTTTCCTAGTGCCGTTTTGAAGTTCCTGCAGTTTTCACTGTAAAACGGAGTTGGAGCTTGAACCTCCGCATATATATATGTGGAAAGGAGTTTGCAACTGATAAGAAACTTTGTGTTCCCAACAAGCTAGGTGAAGGACGGCTTTCACACTCACGTATCTCTCAGAACTGAGCAAGTGGAGAGACGTTCGTTCATCTATCACCAAGGGAACGGGTTGCAGGAGACACTTTTTCTCTGCCTTCTCAGTCTGTTTCCTAGTGCCGGTTTGAAGTTCCTGCAGTTTTCACTGTAAAACCGAGTTGGAGCTAGTACCTCCCCATATATATGTATGGAATGGAGTTTGCACCTGAAAAGAAACTTTGTGTTCCCAACAAGCTAGGTGAAGGACGGTATTCACACACACTTAACTCACAGAACTGAGCAAGTGGAGAGACTTTCGTTCATCTAGCACCAAGGGAACGGGTTGCAGGAGACACTTTTTCTCTGCATTCTCAGTCTGTTTCCTAGTGCCGGTTTGAAGTTCCTGCAGTTTTCACTGTAAAACCGACTTGGAGCTAGTACCTCCCCATATATATGTATGGAATGGAGTTTGCAACTGAAAAGAAACTTTGTGTTCCCAACAAGCTAGGTGAAGAACGGCTTTCACACACACTTATCTCTCAGAACTGAGCAAGTGGAGAGACGTTCGTTCATCTAGCACCAAGGGAACGGGTTGCAGAAGACACTTTTTCTTTGGATTCTCAGTCTGTTTCGTAGTGCCGGTTTGAAATTCCTGCAGTTTTCACTGTAAAACCGAGTTGGAGCTAGTACCTCCCCATATATATGTATGGAATGGAGCTCGCAACTGAAAAGAAACTTTGTGTTCCCAACAAGCTAGGTGAAGGACGGCTTTCACACACACTTATCTCTCAGAACTGAGCAATTGGAGAGACGTTCGTTCATCTAGCACCAATGGAACGGGTTGCAGGAGACACTTTTTCTCTGCTTTCTCAGTCTTTTTCCTAGTGCCGTTTTGAAGTTCCTGCAGTTTTCACTGTAAAACGGAGTTGGAGCTTGAACCTCCGCATATATATATGTGGAAAGGAGTTTGCAACTGATAAGAAACTTTGTGTTCCCAACAAGCTAGGTGAAGGACGGCTTTCACACTCACGTATCTCTCAGAACTGAGCAAGTGGAGAGACGTTCGTTCATATATCACCAAGGGAACGGGTTGCAGGAGACACTTTTTCTCTGCCTTCTCAGTCTGTTTCCTAGTGCCGGTTTGAAGTTCCTGCAGTTTTCACTGTAAAACCGAGTTGGAGCTAGTACCTCCCCATATATATGTATGGAATGGAGTTTGCACCTGAAAAGAAACTTTGTGTTCCCAACAAGCTAGGTGAAGGACGGTATTCACACACACTTAACTCACAGAACTGAGCAAGTGGAGAGACGTTCGTTCATCTAGCACCAAGGGAACGGGTTGCAGGAGACACTTTTTCTCTGCTTTCTCAGTCTGTTTCCTAGTGCCGGTTTGAAGTTCCTGCAGTTTTCACTGTAAAACCGAGTTGGAGCTAGTACCTCCCCATATATATGTATGGAATGGAGCTCGCAACTGAAAAGAAACTTTGTGTTCCCAACAAGCTAGGTGAAGGACGGCTTTCACACACACTTATCTCTCAGAACTGAGCAAGTGGAGAGACGTTCGTTCATCTAGCACCAAGGGAACGGGTTGCAGGAGACACTTTTTCTCTGCTTTCTCAGTCTTTTTCCTAGTGCCGTTTTGAAGTTCCTGCAGTTTTCACTGTAAAACGGAGTTGGAGCTTGAACCTCCGCATATATATATGTGGAAAGGAGTTTGCAACTGATAAGAAACTTTGTGTTCCCAACAAGCTAGGTGAAGGACGGCTTTCACACTCACGTATCTCTCAGAACTGAGCAAGTGGAGAGACGTTCGTTCATCTATCACCAAGGGAACGGGTTGCAGGAGACACTTTTTCTCTGCCTTCTCAGTCTGTTTCCTAGTGCCGGTTTGAAGTTCCTGCAGTTTTCACTGTAAAACAGAGTTGGAGCTAGTACCCCCCCATATATATGTATGGAATGGAGTTTGAAACTGAAAAAAAACTTTGTGTTCCCAACAAGCTAGGTGAAGGACGGCTTTCACACACACTTATCTCTCAGAACTGAGCAAGTGGAGAGACTTTCGTTCATCTAGCACCAAGGGAACGGGTTGCAGGAGACACTTTTTCTCTGCCTTCTCAGTCTGTTTCCTAGTGCCGGTTTGAAGTTCCTGCAGTTTTCACTGTAAAACAGAGTTGGAGCTAGTACCCCCCCATATATATGTATGGAATGGAGTTTGCAACTGAAAAGAAATTTGTGTTCCCAACAAGCTAGGTGAAGGACGGCTTTCACACACACTTATCTCTCAGAACTGAGCAAGTGGAGAGACTTTCGTTCATCTAGCACCAAGGGAACGGGTTGCAGGAGACACTTTTTCTCTGCCTTCTCAGTCTGTTTCCTAGTGCCGGTTTGAAGTTCCTGCAGTTTTCACTGTAAAACCGAGTAGGAGCTAGTACCTCCCCATATATATGTATGGAATGGAGCTTGCAACTGAAAACAAACTTTGTGTTCCCAACAAGCTAGGTGAAGGACGGCTTTCACACACACTTATCTCTCAGAACTGAGCAAGTGGAGAGACGTTCGTTCATCTATCACCAAGGGAACGGGTTGCAGGAGACACTTTTTCTCTGCCTTCTCAGTCTGTTTCCTAGTGCCGGTTTGAAGTTCCTGCAGTTTTCACTGTAAAACCGAGTTGGAGCTAGTACCTCCCCATATATATGTATGGAATGGAGTTTGCACCTGAAAAGAAACTTTGTGTTCCCAACAAGCTAGGTGAAGGACGGTATTCACACACACTTAACTCACAGAACTGAGCAAGTGGAGAGACGTTCGTTCATCTAGCACCAAGGGAACGGGTTGCAGGAGACACTTTTTCTCTGCTTTCTCAGTCTGTTTCCTAGTGCCGGTTTGAAGTTCCTGCAGTTTTCACTGTAAAACCGACTTGGAGCTAGTACCTCCCCATATATATGTATGGAATGGAGTTTGCAACTGAAAAGAAACTTTGTGTTCCCAACAAGCTAGGTGAAGAACGGCTTTCACACACACTTATCTCTCAGAACTGAGCAAGTGGAGAGACGTTCGTTCATCTAGCACCAAGGGAACGGGTTGCAGAAGACACTTTTTCTTTGGATTCTCAGTCTGTTTCGTAGTGCCGGTTTGAAATTCCTGCAGTTTTCACTGTAAAACCGAGTTGGAGCTAGTACCTCCCCATATATATGTATGGAATGGAGCTCGCAACTGAAAAGAAACTTTGTGTTCCCAACAAGCTAGGTGAAGGACGGCTTTCACACACACTTATCTCTCAGAACTGAGCAATTGGAGAGACGTTCGTTCATCTAGCACCAATGGAACGGGTTGCAGGAGACACTTTTTCTCTGCTTTCTCAGTCTTTTTCCTAGTGCCGTTTTGAAGTTCCTGCAGTTTTCACTGTAAAACGGAGTTGGAGCTTGAACCTCCGCATATATATATGTGGAAAGGAGTTTGCAACTGATAAGAAACTTTGTGTTCCCAACAAGCTAGGTGAAGGACGGCTTTCACACTCACGTATCTCTCAGAACTGAGCAAGTGGAGAGACGTTCGTTCATATATCACCAAGGGAACGGGTTGCAGGAGACACTTTTTCTCTGCCTTCTCAGTCTGTTTCCTAGTGCCGGTTTGAAGTTCCTGCAGTTTTCACTGTAAAACCGAGTTGGAGCTAGTACCTCCCCATATATATGTATGGAATGGAGTTTGCACCTGAAAAGAAACTTTGTGTTCCCAACAAGCTAGGTGAAGGACGGTATTCACACACACTTAACTCACAGAACTGAGCAAGTGGAGAGACGTTCGTTCATCTAGCACCAAGGGAACGGGTTGCAGGAGACCCTTTTTCTCTGCTTTCTCAGTCTGTTTCCTAGTGCCGGTTTGAAGTTCCTGCAGTTTTCACTGTAAAACCGAGTTGGAGCTAGTACCTCCCCATATATATGTATGGAATGGAGCTCGCAACTGAAAAGAAACTTTGTGTTCCCAACAAGCTAGGTGAAGGACGGCTTTCACACACACTTATCTCTCAGAAATTAGAAAGTGGAGAGACGTTCGTTCATCTAGCACCAAGGGAACGGGTTGCAGGAGACACTTTTTCTCTGCTTTCTCAGTCTTTTTCCTAGTGCCGTTTTGAAATTCCTGCAGTTTTCACTGTAAAACGGAGTTGGAGCTTGAACCTCCGCATATATATATGTGGAAAGGAGTTTGCAACTGATAAGAAACTTTGTGTTCCCAACAAGCTAGGTGAAGGACGGCTTTCACACTCACGTATCTCTCAGAACTGAGCAAGTGGAGAGACGTTCGTTCATCTATCACCAAGGGAACGGGTTGCAGGAGACACTTTTTCTCTGCCTTCTCAGTCTGTTTCCTAGTGCCGGTTTGAAGTTCCTGCAGTTTTCACTGTAAAACAGAGTTGGAGCTAGTACCCCCCCATATATATGTATGGAATGGAGTTTGAAACTGAAAAAAAACTTTGTGTTCCCAACAAGCTAGGTGAAGGACGGCTTTCACACACACTTATCTCTCAGAACTGAGCAAGTGGAGAGACTTTCGTTCATCTAGCACCAAGGGAACGGGTTGCAGGAGACACTTTTTCTCTGCCTTCTCAGTCTGTTTCCTAGTGCCGGTTTGAAGTTCCTGCAGTTTTCACTGTAAAACAGAGTTGGAGCTAGTACCCCCCCATATATATGTATGGAATGGAGTTTGAAACTGAAAAAAAACTTTGTGTTCCCAACAAGCTAGGTGAAGGACGGCTTTCACACACACTTATCTCTCAGAACTGAGCAAGTGGAGAGACTTTCGTTCATCTAGCACCAAGGGAACGGGTTGCAGGAGACACTTTTTCTCTGCCTTCTCAGTCTGTTTCCTAGTGCCGGTTTGAAGTTCCTGCAGTTTTCACTGTAAAACCGAGTAGGAGCTAGTACCTCCCCATATATATGTATGGAATGGAGCTTGCAACTGAAAACAAACTTTGTGTTCCCAACAAGCTAGGTGAAGGACGGCTTTCACACACACTTATCTCTCAGAACTGAGCAAATGGAGAGACGTTCGTTCATCTAGCACCAAGGGAACGGGTTTCAGGAGACACATTTTCTCTGCTTTCTCAGTCTGTTTCCTAGTGCCGGTTTGAAGTTCCTGCAGTTTTCACTGTCAAACCGAGTTGGAGCTTGTACCTCCCCATATATATGTATGGAATGGAGTTTGCAACTGAAAAGAAACTTTGTGTTCCCAACAAGCTAGGTGAAGGACGGCTTTCACACACACTTATCTCTCAGAACTGAGCAAGTGGAGAGACGTTCGTTCATCTAGCACCAAGGGAACGGGTTGCAGGAGACTCTTTTTCTCTGCTTTCTCAGTCTTTTTCCTAGTGCCGTTTTGAAGTTCCTGCAGTTTTCACTGTAAAACGGAGTTGGAGCTTGAACCTCCGCATATATATATGTGGAAAGGAGTTTGCAACTGATAAGAAACTTTGTGTTCCCAACAAGCTAGGTGAAGGACGGCTTTCACACTCACGTATCTCTCAGAACTGAGCAAGTGGAGAGACGTTCGTTCATTTGGCACCAAGGGAACGGGTTGAGGAGACACTTTTTCTCTGCTTTCTCAGTCTGTTTCCTAGTGCCGGTTTGAAATTCCTGCAGTTTTCACTGTAAAACCGAGTTGGAGCTAGTACCTCCCCATATATATGTATGGAATGGAGCTCGCAACTGAAAAGAAACTTTGTGTTCCCAACAAGCTAGGTGAAGGACGGCTTTCACACACACTTATCTCTCAGAACTGAGCAAGTGGAGAGACGTTCGTTCATCTAGCACCAAGGGAACGGGTTGCAGGAGACACTTTTTCTCTGCTTTCTCAGTCTTTTTCCTAGTGCCGTTTTGAAGTTCCTGCAGTTTTCACTGTAAAACGGAGTTGGAGCTTGTACCTCCGCATATATATATGTGGAATGGAGTTTGCAACTGATAAGAAACTTTGTGTTCCCAACAAGCTAGGTGAAGGACGGCTTTCACACACACTTAAATCTCAGAACTGAGCAGGAACAGAGACGTTCGTTCATCTAGCACCAAGGGAACGGTTTGCAGGAGAAACTTTTTCTCTGCTTTCTCAGTGTGTTTCCTAGTGCCGGTTTGAAGTTCCTGCAGTTTTCACTGTAAAACCGTGTTGGAACTAGTACCACCCCATATATATGTATGGAGTGGAGTTTGCAACTGAAAAGAAACTTTGTGTTCCCAACAAGCTAGTTGAAGGACGACTTTCACACACACTTATCTCTCAGAACTGAGCAAGTGGAGAGACGTTCGTTCATCTAGCACCAAGGGAACGGGTTGCAGGAGACACTTTTTCTCTGCCTTCTCAGTCTGTTTCCTAGTGCCGGTTTGAAGTTCCTGCAGTTTTCACTGTAAAACCGAGTAGGAGCTAGTACCTCCCCATATATATGTATGGAATGGAGTTTGCAACTGAAAAGAAACTTTGTGTTCCCAACAAGCTAGGTGAAGGACGGCTTTCACACACACTTATCTCTCAGAACTGAGCAGGAAGAGAGACGTTCGTTCATCTAGCACCAAGGGAACGGTTTGCAGGAGAAACTTTTTCTCTGCTTTCTCAGTGTGTTTCCTAGTGCCGGTTTGAAGTTCCTGCAGTTTTCACTGTAAAACCGAGTTGGAGCTAGTACCTCCCCATATATATGTATGGAATGGAGTTTGCAACTGAAAAGAAACTTTGTGTTCCCAACAAGCTAGGTGAAGGACGGTATTCACACACACTTATCTCACAGAACTGAGCAAGTGGAGAGACGTTCGTTCATCTAGCACCAAGGGAACGGGTTGCAGGAGACACTTTTTCTCTGCTTTCTCAGTCTGTTTCCTAGTGCCGGTTTGAAGTTCCTGCAGTTTTCACTGTAAAACCGACTTGGAGCTAGTACCTCCCCATATATATGTATGGAATGGAGTTTACAACTGAAAAGAAACTTTGTGTTCCCAACAAGCTAGGTGAAGAACGGCTTTCACACACACTTATCTCTCAGAACTGAGCAAGTGGAGAGACGTTCGTTCATCTAGCACCAAGGGAACGGGTTGCAGAAGACACTTTTTCTCTGGATTCTCAGTCTGTTTCCTAGTGCCGGTTTGAAATTCCTGCAGTTTTCACTGTAAAACCGAGTTGGAGCTAGTACCTCCCCATATATATGTATGGAATGGAGCTCGCAACTGAAAAGAAACTTTGTGTTCCCAACAAGCTAGGTGAAGGACGGCTTTCACACACACTTATCTCTCAGAACTGAGCAAGTGGAGAGACGTTCGTTCATCTAGCACCAAGGGAACGGGTTGCAGGAGACACTTTTTCTCTGCTTTCTCAGTCTTTTTCCTAGTGCCGTTTTGAAGTTCCTGCAGTTTTCACTGTAAAACGGAGTTCGAGCTTGTACCTCCGCATATATATATGTGGAATGGAGTTTGCAACTGATAAGAAACTTTGTGTTCCCAACAAGCTAATAGAAGGACGGCTTTCACACACAGTTATCCCTCAGAACTGAGCAAGTGGAGAGACGTTCGTTCATCTAGCACCAAGGGAACGGGTTGCAGGAGACACTTTTTCTCTGTTTTCTCAGTCTGTTTCCTAGTGCCGGTTTGAAGTTCCTGCAGTTTTCACTGTAAAACCGTGTTGGAACTAGTACCACCCCATATATATGTATGGAGTGGAGTTTGCAACTGAAAAGAAACTTTGTGTTCCCAACAAGCTAGTTGAAGGACGGCTTTCACACACACTTATCTCTCAGAACTGAGCAAGTGGAGAGACGTTCGTTCATCTAGCACCAAGGGAACGGGTTGCAGGAGACACTTTTTCTCTGCTTTCTCAGTCTGTTTCCTAGTGCCGGTTTGAAGTTCCTGCAGTTTTCACTGTAAAACAGATTTGGAGCTAGTAACTCCCCATATATATGCAATGAGTGGAGATTGCTACTGAAAAGAATCTTTGTGTTCCCAACAAGGTAATTGAAGGACGGCTTTCAAACACACTTTTCCCTCAGAACTGAGCAAGTGGAGAGACATTCGTTCATCTAGCACCAAGGGAACGGGTTGCAGGAGACACTTTTTCTCTGCTTTCTCAGTCTGTTTCCTAGTGCCGGTTTGAAGTTCCTGCAGTTTTCACTGTAAAACAGTGTTGGAACTAGTACTTTCCGATATATATGTATGGAGTGGAATTTGCAACTGTAAAGAATCTTTGTGTTCCCAACAAGCTAGTTGAAGTGCGGCTTTCACACACACTTATCTCTCATAACTGAGCAGGTACAGAGACGTTCGTTCATCTAGCACCAAGGGAACGGTTTGCAGGAGAAACTTTTTCTCTGCTTTCTCAGTCTGTTTCCTAGTGCCGGTTTGAAGTTCCTGCAGTTTTCACTGTAAAACCGAGTTGGAGCTAGTACCTCCCCATATATATGTATGCAATGGAGTTTGCAACTGAAAAGAAACTTTGTGTTCCCAACAAGCTAGGTGAAGGACGGCTTTCACACACACTTATCTCTAAGAACTGAGCAAGTGGAGAGACTTTCGTTCATCTAGCACCAAGGGAACGGGTCGCAGGAGACACTTTTTCTCTGCCTTCTCAGTCTGTTTCCTAGTGCCGGTTTGAAGTTCCTGCAGTTTTCACTGTAAAACAGAGTTGGAGGTAGTACCCCCCCATATATATGTATGGAATGGAGTTTGCAACTGAAAAGAAACTTTGTGTTCCCAACAAGCTAGGTGAAGGACGGCTTTCACACACACTTATCTCTCAGAACTGAGCAAGTGGAGAGACTTTCGTTCATCTAGCACCAAGGGAACGGGTTGCAGGAGACACTTTTTCTCTGCCTTCTCAGTCTGTTTCCTAGTGCCGGTTTGAAGTTCCTGCAGTTTTCACTGTAAAACCGAGTAGGAGCTAGTACCTCCCCATATATATGTATGGAATGGAGCTTGCAACTGAAAACAAACTTTGTGTTCCCAACAAGCTAGGTGAAGGACGGCTTTCACACACACTTATCTCTCAGAACTGAGCAAGTGGAGAGACGTTCGTTCATCTAGCACCAAGGGAACGGGTTGCAGGAGACACATTTTCTCTGCTTTCTCAGTCTGTTTCCTAGTGCCGGTTTGAAGTTCCTGCAGTTTTCACTGTCAAACCGAGTTGGAGCTTGTACCTCCCCATATATATGTATGGAATGGAATTTGCAACTGAAAAGAAACTTTGTGTTCCCAACAAGCTAGGTGAAGGACGGCTTTCACACACACTTATCTCTCAGAACTGAGCAAGTGGAGAGACGTTCGTTCATCTAGCACCAAGGGAACGGGTTGCAGGAGTCACTATTTCTCTGCTTTCTCAGTCTGTTTCCTAGTGCCAGTTTGAAGTCCCTGCAGTTTTCAATGAAAAACCGAGTTGGAACTAGTACCTACCCATATATTTGCATGAAGTAGAGTTTGCTACTGAAAAGAAACTTTGTGTTCCCAACAAGCTAGGTGAAGGACGGCTTTCACACACACTTATCTCTCAGAACTGAGCAAGTGGAGAGACGTTCGTTCATCTAGCACCAAGGGAACGGGTTGCAGAAGACACTTTTTCTTTGGATTCTCAGTCTGTTTCCTAGTGCCGGTTTGAAATTCCTGCAGTTTAAACTGTAAAACCGAGTTGGAGCTAGTACCTCCCCATATATATGTATGGAATGGAGCTCGCAACTGAAAAGAAACTTTGTGTTCCCAACAAGCTAGGTGAAGGACGGCTTTCACACACACTTATTTCTCAGAACTGAGCAAGTGGAGAGACGTTCGTTCATCTAGCACCAAGGGAACGTGTTGCAGGAGACACTTTTTCTCTGCTTTCTCAGTCTTTTTCCTAGTGCCGTTTTGAAGTTCCTGCAGTTTTCACTGTAAAACGGAGTTGGAGCTTGAACCTCCGCATATATATATGTGGAATGGAGTTTGCAACTGATAAGAAACTTTGTGTTCCCAACAAGCTAGGTGAAGGACGGCTTTCACACTCACGTATCTCTCAGAACTGAGCAAGTGGAGAGACGTTCGTTCATCTAGCACCAAGGGAACGGGTTGCAGGAGACACTTTTTCTCTGCCTTCTCAGTCTGTTTCCTAGTGCCGGTTTGAAGTTCCTGCAGTTTTCACTGTAAAACAGAGTTGGAGCTAGTACCCCACCATATATATGTATGGAATGGAGTTTGAAACTGAAAAAAAACTTTGTGTTCCCAACAAGCTAGGTGAAGGACGGCTTTCACACACACTTATCTCTCAGAACTGAGCAAGTGGAGAGACTTTCGTTCATCTAGCACCAAGGGAACGGGTTGCAGGAGACACTTTTTCTCTGCCTTCTCAGTCTGTTTCCTAGTGCCGGTTTGAAGTTCCTGCAGTTTTCACTGTAAAACCGAGTAGGAGCTAGTACCTCCCCATATATATGTATGGAATGGAGCTTGCAACTGAAAACAAACTTTGTGTTCCCAACAAGCTAGGTGAAGGACGGCTTTCACACACACTTATCTCTCAGAACTGAGCAAGTGGAGAGACGTTCGTTCATCTAGCACCAAGGGAACGGGTTGCAGGGGACACATTTTCTCTGCTTTCTCAGTCTGTTTCCTAGTGCCGGTTTGAAGTTCCTGCAGTTTTCACTGTCAAACCGAGTTGGAGCTTGTACCTCCCCATATATATGTATGGAATGGAGTTTGCAACTGAAAAGAAACTTTGTGTTCCCAACAAGCTAGGTGAAGGACGGCTTTCACACACACTTATCTCTCAGAACTGAGCAAGTGGAGAGACGTTCGTTCATTTGGCACCAAGGGAACGGGTTGAGGAGACACTTTTTCTCTGCTTTCTCAGTCTGTTTCCTAGTGCCGGTTTGAAATTCCTGCAGTTTTCACTGTAAAACCGAGTTGGAGCTAGTACCTCCCCATATATATGTATGGAATGGAGTTTGCAACTGAAAAGAAACTTTGTGTTCCCAACAAGCTAGGTGAAGGACGGTATTCACACACACTTATCTCACAGAACTGAGCAAGTGGAGAGACGTTCGTTCATCTAGCACCAAGGGAACGGGTTGCAGGAGACACATTTTCTCTGCTTTCTCAGTCTGTTTCCTAGTGCCGGTTTGAAGTTCCTGCAGTTTTCACTGTAAAACCGACTTGGAGCTAGTACCTCCCCATATATATGTATGGAATGGAGTTTACAACTGAAAAGAAACTTTGTGTTCCCAACAAGCTAGGTGAAGAACGGCTTTCACACACACTTATCTCTCAGAACTGAGCAAGTGGAGAGACGTTCGTTCATCTAGCACCAAGGGCACGGGTTGCAGAAGACACTTTTTCTCTGGATTCTCAGTCTGTTTCCTAGTGCCGGTTTGAAATTCCTGCAGTTTTCACTGTAAAACCGAGTTGGAGCTAGTACCTCCCCATATATATGTATGGAATGGAGCTCGCAACTGAAAAGAAACTTTGTGTTCCCAACAAGCTAATAGAAGGACGGCTTTCACACACAGTTATCCCTCAGAACTGAGCAAGTGGAGAGACGTTCGTTCATCTAGCACCAAGGGAACGGGTTGCAGGAGACACTTTTACTCTGTTTTCTCAGTCTGTTTCCTAGTGCCGGTTTGAAGTTCCTGCAGTTTTCACTGTAAAACCGAGTTGGAGCTTGTACCTCCCCATATATATGTATGCAATGGAGTTTGCAACTGAAAAGAAACTTTGTGTTCCCAACAAGCTAGGTGAAGGACGGCTTTCACACACACTTATCTCTCAGAACTGAGCAAGTGGAGAGACGTTCGTTCATCTAGAACCAAGGGATCGGGTTGCAGGAGACACTTTTTCTCTGTTTTCTCAGTCTGTTTCCTAGTGCCGGTTTGAAGTTCCTGCAGTTTTCACTGTAAAACCGAGTTGGAGCCAGTACCTCCCCATATATATGTATGCAATGGAGTTTGCAACTGAAAAGAAACTTTGTGTTCCCAACATGCTAGGTGAAGGACGGCTTTCCCACACACTTATCTCTCAGAACTGAGCAAGTGGAGAGACGTTCGTTCATCTAGCACCGAGGGAACGGGTTGCAGGAGACAATTTTTCTCTGCTTTCTCAGTCTTTTTCCTAGTGCCGGTTTGAAGTTCCTGCAGTTTTCACTGTAAAATCGAGTTGGAGCTTGTATCTCCCCATATATATGTATGAAATGAAGTTTGCAACTGAAAAGAAACTTTGTGTTCCCAACAAGCTAGGTGAAGGACGGCTTTCACACACACTTATCTCTCAGAACTGAGCAAGTGGAGAGACGTTCGTTCATCTAGCACCAAGGGAACGGGTTGCAGGAGACACGTTTCCTCTGCTTTCTCAGTCTGTTTCCTAGTGCCGATTTGAAGTTCCTGCTGTTTTCACTGTAAAACCGAGTTGGAGCTACTACCTCCCCATATATATGTATGGAATGGAGTTTGCAACTGAAAAGAAACTTTGTGTTCCCAACAAGCTAGGTGAAGTACGGCTTTCACACACACTTATCTCTCAGAACTGAGCAAGTGGAGAGACGTTCGTTCATCTAGCACCAAGGGAACGGGTTGCAGGAGACACTTTTTCTCTGCCTTCTCAGTCTGTTTCCTAGTGCCGGTTTGAAGTTCCTGCAGTTTTCACTGTAAAATCGAGTTGGAGCTTGTACCTCCCCATATATATGTATGGAATGGAGTTTGCAACTGAAAAGAAACTTTGTGTTCCCAACAAGCTAGGTGAAGGACGGCTTTCACACACACTTATCTCTCAGAACTGAGCAAGTGGAGAGACGTTCGTTCATCTAGCACCAAGGGAACGGGTTGCAGGAGTCACTATTTCTCTGCTTTCTCAGTCTGTTTCCTAGTGCCAGTTTGAAGTCCCTGCAGTTTTCAATGAAAAACCGAGTTGGAACTAGTACCTACTCATATATTTGCATGAAGTAGAGTTTGCTACTGAAAAGAAACTTTGTGTTCCCAACAAGCTAGGTGAAGGACGGCTTTCACACACACTTATCTCTCAGAACTGAGCAAGTGGAGAGACGTTCGTTCATCTAGCACCAAGGGAACGGGTTGCAGAAGACACTTTTTCTTTGGATTCTCAGTCTGTTTCCTAGTGCCGGTTTGAAATTCCTGCAGTTTAAACTGTAAAACCGAGTTGGAGCTAGTACCTCCCCATATATATGTATGGAATGGAGCTCGCAACTGAAAAGAAACTTTGTGTTCCCAACAAGCTAGGTGAAGGACGGCTTTCACACACACTTATTTCTCAGAACTGAGCAAGTGGAGAGACGTTCGTTCATCTAGCACCAAGGGAACGGGTTGCAGGAGACACTTTTTCTCTGCTTTCTCAGTCTTTTTCCTAGTGCCGTTTTGAAGTTCCTGCAGTTTTCACTGTAAAACGGAGTTGGAGCTTGAACCTCCGCATATATATATGTGGAATGGTGTTTGCAACTGATAAGAAACTTTGTGTTCCCAACAAGCTAGGTGAAGGACGGCTTTCACACTCACGTATCTCTCAGAACTGAGCAAGTGGAGAGACGTTCGTTCATCTAGCACCAAGGGAACGGGTTGCAGGAGACACTTTTTCTCTGCCTTCTCAGTCTGTTTCCTAGTGCCGGTTTGAAGTTCCTGCAGTTTTCACTGTAAAACAGAGTTGGAGCTAGTACCCCACCATATATATGTATGGAATGGAGTTTGAAACTGAAAAAAAACTTTGTGTTCCCAACAAGCTAGGTGAAGGACGGCTTTCACACACACTTATCTCTCAGAACTGAGCAAGTGGAGAGACTTTCGTTCATCTAGCACCAAGGGAACGGGTTGCAGGAGACACTTTTTCTCTGCCTTCTCAGTCTGTTTCCTAGTGCCGGTTTGAAGTTCCTGCAGTTTTCACTGTAAAACCGAGTAGGAGCTAGTACCTCCCCATATATATGTATGGAATGGAGCTTGCAACTGAAAACAAACTTTGTGTTCCCAACAAGCTAGGTGAAGGACGGCTTTCACACACACTTATCTCTCAGAACTGAGCAAGTGGAGAGACGTTCGTTCATCTAGCACCAAGGGAACGGGTTGCAGGGGACACATTTTCTCTGCTTTCTCAGTCTGTTTCCTAGTGCCGGTTTGAAGTTCCTGCAGTTTTCACTGTCAAACCGAGTTGGAGCTTGTACCTCCCCATATATATGTATGGAATGGAGTTTGCAACTGAAAAGAAACTTTGTGTTCCCAACAAGCTAGGTGAAGGACGGCTTTCACACACACTTATCTCTCAGAACTGAGCAAGTGGAGAGACGTTCGTTCATTTGGCACCAAGGGAACGGGTTGAGGAGACACTTTTTCTCTGCTTTCTCAGTCTGTTTCCTAGTGCCGGTTTGAAATTCCTGCAGTTTTCACTGTAAAACCGAGTTGGAGCTAGTACCTCCCCATATATATGTATGGAATGGAGTTTGCAACTGAAAAGAAACTTTGTGTTCCCAACAAGCTAGGTGAAGGACGGTATTCACACACACTTATCTCACAGAACTGAGCAAGTGGAGAGACGTTCGTTCATCTAGCACCAAGGGAACGGGTTGCAGGAGACACATTTTCTCTGCTTTCTCAGTCTGTTTCCTAGTGCCGGTTTGAAGTTCCTGCAGTTTTCACTGTAAAACCGACTTGGAGCTAGTACCTCCCCATATATATGTATGGAATGGAGTTTACAACTGAAAAGAAACTTTGTGTTCCCAACAAGCTAGGTGAAGAACGGCTTTCACACACACTTATCTCTCAGAACTGAGCAAGTGGAGAGACGTTCGTTCATCTAGCACCAAGGGCACGGGTTGCAGAAGACACTTTTTCTCTGGATTCTCAGTCTGTTTCCTAGTGCCGGTTTGAAATTCCTGCAGTTTTCACTGTAAAACCGAGTTGGAGCTAGTACCTCCCCATATATATGTATGGAATGGAGCTCGCAACTGAAAAGAAACTTTGTGTTCCCAACAAGCTAATAGAAGGACGGCTTTCACACACAGTTATCCCTCAGAACTGAGCAAGTGGAGAGACGTTCGTTCATCTAGCACCAAGGGAACGGGTTGCAGGAGACACTTTTTCTCTGTTTTCTCAGTCTGTTTCCTAGTGCCGGTTTGAAGTTCCTGCAGTTTTCACTGTAAAACCGAGTTGGAGCTTGTACCTCCCCATATATATGTATGGAATGGAGTTTGCAACTGAAAAGAAACTTTGTGTTCCCAACAAGCTAGGTGAAGGACGGCTTTCACACACACTTATCTCTCAGAACTGAGCAAGTGGAGAGACGTTCGTTCATCTAGAACCAAGGGATCGGGTTGCAGGAGACACTTTTTCTCTGTTTTCTCAGTCTGTTTCCTAGTGCCGGTTTGAAGTTCCTGCAGTTTTCACTGTAAAACCGAGTTGGAGCCAGTACCTCCCCATATATATGTATGCAATGGAGTTTGCAACTGAAAAGAAACTTTGTGTTCCCAACATGCTAGGTGAAGGACGGCTTTCCCACACACTTATCTCTCAGAACTGAGCAAGTGGAGAGACGTTCGTTCATCTAGCACCGAGGGAACGGGTTGCAGGAGACAATTTTTCTCTGCTTTCTCAGTCTTTTTCCTAGTGCCGGTTTGAAGTTCCTGCAGTTTTCACTGTAAAATCGAGTTGGAGCTTGTATCTCCCCATATATATGTATGAAATGAAGTTTGCAACTGAAAAGAAACTTTGTGTTCCCAACAAGCTAGGTGAAGGACGGCTTTCACACACACTTATCTCTCAGAACTGAGCAAGTGGAGAGACGTTCGTTCATCTAGCACCAAGGGAACGGGTTGCAGGAGACACGTTTCCTCTGCTTTCTCAGTCTGTTTCCTAGTGCCGATTTGAAGTTCCTGCTGTTTTCACTGTAAAACCGAGTTGGAGCTACTACCTCCCCATATATATGTATGGAATGGAGTTTGCAACTGAAAAGAAACTTTGTGTTCCCAACAAGCTAGGTGAAGTACGGCTTTCACACACACTTATCTCTCAGAACTGAGCAAGTGGAGAGACGTTCGTTCATCTAGCACCAAGGGAACGGGTTGCAGGAGACACTTTTTCTCTGCCTTCTCAGTCTGTTTCCTAGTGCCGGTTTGAAGTTCCTGCAGTTTTCACTGTAAAATCGAGTTGGAGCTTGTACCTCCCCATATATATGTATGGAATGGAGTTTGCAACTGAAAAGAAACTTTGTGTTCCCAACAAGTTAGGTGAAGGACGGCTTTCAAACACACTTATCTCTCAGAACTGAGCAAGTGGAGAGACGTTCGTTCATCTAGAACCAAGGGATCGGGTTACAGGAGGCACTTTTTCTCTGCTTTCTCAGTCTGTTTCCTAGTGCCGGTTTGAAGTTACTGCAGTTTTCTACTGTAATAACGAGTTGGAGCTAGTACCTCCCCATATATATGTATGCAATGGAGTTTGCAACTGAAAAGAAACTTTGTGTTCCCAACATGCTAGGTGAAGGACGGCTTTCACACACACTTATCTCTCAGAACTGAGCAAGTGGAGAGACGTTTGTTCATCTAGCACCGAGGGAACGGTTTGCAGGACACACTTTTTCTCTGCTTTCTCAGTCTGTTTCCTAGTGCCGGTTTGAAGTTCCTGCAGTTTTCACTGTAAAACCGAGTTGGAGTTTGTACCTTCCCATATATATGTATGGAATGGAGTTTGCAACTGATAAGAAACTTTGTGTTCCCAACAAGCTAGGTGAAGGCAGCTTTCACACACACTTATCTCTCAGAACTGAGCAAGTGGAGAGACGTTCGTTCATCTAGCACCAAGGGAACGGGTTGCAGGAGACACATTTTCTCTGCTTTCTCAGTCTGTTCCTAGTTCTGGTTTGAAGTTCCTGCAGTTTTCACTGTAAAACCGAGTTGAAGCTTATACCTACCCATATATATTTATGGAATGGAATTAGCAACTGAAAAGACACTTTGTGTTCCCAACAAGCTAGGTGAAGAACGGCTTTCACACACATTTATCTCTCAGAACTGAGCAAGTGGAGAGACGTTCGTTCATTTAGCACCAAGGGAACGGGTTGCAGGAGGCACTTTTTCTCTGCTTTCTCAGTCTGTTTCCTAGTGCCGGTTTGAAGTTCCAGCAGTTTTCACTGTAAAACCGAGTTGGAGCTTGTACCTCCCCATATATATGTATGGAATGGAGTTTGCAACTGAAAAGAAACTTTGTGTTCCTAACAAGCTAGGTGAAGTACGGCTTTCACACACATTTATCTCTCAGAACTGAGCAAGTGGAGAGACGTTCGTTCATCTAGAACCAAGGGATCGGGTTGCAGGAGACACTTTTTCTCTGCTTTCTCAGTCTGTTTCCTAGTGCCGGTTTGAAGTTCCTACAGTTTTCACTGTAAAACCGAGTTGGAGCTTGTACCTCCCCATATATATGTATGCAATGGAGTTTGCAACTGAAAAGAAACTTTGTGTTCCCAACATGCTAGGTGAAGGACGGCTTTCACACACACTTATCTCTCAGAACTGAGCAAGTGGAGAGACGTTCGTTCATCTAGCACCGAGGGAACGGTTTGCAGGGGACACTTTTTCTCTGCTTTCTCAGTCTGTTTCCTAGTGCCGGTTTGAAGTTCCTGCAGTTTTCACTGTAAAACCGAGTTGGAGCTTGTACCTCCCCAAATATATGTATGGAATTGTGTTTGCAACTGAAAAGAAACTTTGTGTTCCCAACAAGATAATAGAAGGACGGCTTTCACAAACAGTTATCCCTCAGAGCTGAGCAAGTGGAGAGACGTTCGTTCATCTAGCACCAAGGGAACGGGTTGCAGGAGACACTTTTTCTCTGCTTTCTCAGTCTTTTTCCTAGTGCCGTTTTGAAGTTCCTGCAGTTTTCACTGTAAAACGGAGTTGGAGCTTGTACCTCCGCATATATATATGTGGAATGGAGTTTGCAACTGATAAGAAACTTTGTGTTCCCAACAAGCTAATAGAAGGACGGCTTTCACACACAGTTATCCCTCAGAACTGAGCAAGTGGAGAGACGTTCGTTCATCTAGCACCAAGGGAACGGGTTGCAGGAGACACTTTTTCTCTGTTTTCTCAGTCTGTTTCCTAGTGCCGGTTTGAAGTTCCTGTAGTTTTCACTGTAAAACCGAGTTGGAGCTTGTACCTCCCCATATATATGTATGCAATGGAGTTTGCAACTGAAAAGAAACTTTGTGTTCCCAACAAGCTAGGTGAAGGCAGCTTTCACACACACTTATCTCTCAGAACTGAGCAAGTGGAGAGACGTTCGTTCATCTAGCACCAAGGGAACGGGTTGCAGGAGACACATTTTCTCTGCTTTCTCAGTCTGTTTCCTAGTGCCGGTTTGAAGTTCCAGCAGTTTTCACTGTAAAACCGAGTTGGAGCTTGTACCTCCCCATATATATGTATGGAATGGAGTTTGCAACTGAAAAGAAACTTTGTGTTCCTAACAAGCTAGGTGAAGTACGGCTTTCACACACATTTATCTCTCAGAACTGAGCAAGTGGAGAGACGTTCGTTCATCTAGAACCAAGGGATCGGGTTGCAGGAGACACTTTTTCTCTGCTTTCTCAGTCTGTTTCCTAGTGCCGGTTTGAAGTTCCTACAGTTTTCACTGTAAAACCGAGTTGGAGCTTGTACCTCCCCATATATATGTATGCAATGGAGTTTGCAACTGAAAAGAAACTTTGTGTTCCCAACATGCTAGGTGAAGGACGGCTTTCACACACACTTATCTCTCAGAACTGAGCAAGTGGAGAGACGTTCGTTCATCTAGCACCGAGGGAACGGTTTGCAGGGGACACTTTTTCTCTGCTTTCTCAGTCTGTTTCCTAGTGCCGGTTTGAAGTTCCTGCAGTTTTCACTGTAAAACCGAGTTGGAGCTTGTACCTCCCCAAATATATGTATGGAATTGTGTTTGCAACTGAAAAGAAACTTTGTGTTCCCAACAAGATAATAGAAGGACGGCTTTCACAAACAGTTATCCCTCAGAGCTGAGCAAGTGGAGAGACGTTCGTTCATCTAGCACCAAGGGAACGGGTTGCAGGAGACACTTTTTCTCTGCTTTCTCAGTCTTTTTCCTAGTGCCGTTTTGAAGTTCCTGCAGTTTTCACTGTAAAACGGAGTTGGAGCTTGTACCTCCGCATATATATATGTGGAATGGAGTTTGCAACTGATAAGAAACTTTGTGTTCCCAACAAGCTAATAGAAGGACGGCTTTCACACACAGTTATCCCTCAGAACTGAGCAAGTGGAGAGACGTTCGTTCATCTAGCACCAAGGGAACGGGTTGCAGGAGACACTTTTTCTCTGTTTTCTCAGTCTGTTTCCTAGTGCCGGTTTGAAGTTCCTGTAGTTTTCACTGTAAAACCGAGTTGGAGCTTGTACCTCCCCATATATATGTATGCAATGGAGTTTGCAACTGAAAAGAAACTTTGTGTTCCCAACAAGCTAGGTGAAGGACGGCTTTCACACACACTTATCTCTCAGAACTGAGCAAGTGGAGAGACGTTCGTTCATCTAGAACCAAGGGATCGGGTTGCAGGAGACACTTTTTCTCTGTTTTCTCAGTCTGTTTCCTAGTGCCGGTTTGAAGTTCCTGCAGTTTTCACTGTAAAACCGAGTTGGAGCCAGTACCTCCCCATATATATGTATGCAATGGAGTTTGCAACTGAAAAGAAACTTTGTGTTCCCAACATGCTAGGTGAAGGACGGCTTTCACACACACTTATCTCTCAGAACTGAGCAAGTGGAGAGACGTTCGTTCATCTAGCACCGAGGGAACGGGTTGCAGGAGACACTTTTTCTCTGCTTTCTCAGTCTTTTTCCTAGTGCCGGTTTGAAGTTCCTGCAGTTTTCACTGTAAAATCGAGTTGGAGCTTGTATCTCCCCATATATATGTATGAAATGAAGTTTGCAACTGAAAAGAAACTTTGTGTTCCCAACAAGCTAGATGAAGGACGGCTTTCACACACACTTATCTCTCAGAACTGAGCAAGTGGAGAGACGTTCGTTCATCTAGCACCAAGGGAACGGGTTGCAGGAGACACGTTTCCTCTGCTTTCTCAGTCTGTTTCCTAGTGCCGATTTGAAGTTCCTGCTGTTTTCACTGTAAAACCGAGTTGGAGCTACTACCTCCCCATATATCTGTATGGAATGGAGTTTGCAACTGAAAAGAAACTTTGTGTTCCCAACAAGCTAGGTGAAGTACGGCTTTCACACACACTTATCTCTCAGAACTGAGCAAGTGGAGAGACTTTCGTTCATCTAGCACCAAGGGAACGGGTTGCAGGAGACACTTTTTCTCTGCCTTCTCAGTCTGTTTCCTAGTGCCGGTTTGAAATTCCTGCAGTTTTCACTGTAAAATCGAGTTGGAGCTTGTACCTCCCCATATATATGTATGGAATGGAGTTTGCAACTGAAAAGAAACTTTGTGTTCCCAACAAGTTAGGTGAAGGACGGCTTTCAAACACACTTATCTCTCAGAACTGAGCAAGTGGAGAGACGTTCGTTCATCTAGAACCAAGGGATCGGGTTGCAGGAGGCACTTTTTCTCTGCTTTCTCAGTCTGTTTCCTAGTGCCGGTTTGAAGTTACTGCAGTTTTCTACTGTAATAACGAGTTGGAGCTAGTACCTCCCCATATATATGTATGCAATGGAGTTTGCAACTGAAAAGAAACTTTGTGTTCCCAACATGCTAGGTGAAGGACGGCTTTCACACACACTTATCTCTCAGAACTGAGCAAGTGGAGAGACGTTTGTTCATCTAGCACCGAGGGAACGGTTTGCAGGACACACTTTTTCTCTGCTTTCTCAGTCTTTTTCCTAGTGCCGGTTTGAAGTTCCTGCAGTTTTCACTGTAAAACCGAGTTGGAGTTTGTACCTTCCCATATATATGTATGGAATGGAGTTTGCAACTGAAAAGAAACTTTGTGTTCCCAACAAGCTAGGTGAAGGCGGCTTTCACACACACTTATCTCTCAGAACTGAGCAAGTGGAGAGACGTTCGTTCATCTAGCACCAAGGGAACGGGTTGCAGGAGACACATTTTCTCTGCTTTCTCAGTCTGTTCCTAGTTCTGGTTTGAAGTTCCTGCAGTTTTCACTGTAAAACCGAGTTGAAGCTTATACCTACCCATATATATTTATGGAATGGAATTAGCAACTGAAAAGACACTTTGTGTTCCCAACAAGCTAGGTGAAGAACGGCTTTCACACACATTTATCTCTCAGAACTGAGCAAGTGGAGAGACGTTCGTTCATCTAGCACCAAGGGAACGGGTTGCAGGAGAAACTATTACTCTGGTTTCCCAGTCTGTTTCCTAGTGCCGGTTTGAAGTTCCTGCAGTTTTCACTGTAAAACCGACTTGGAACTAGTACCTCCCCATATATATGTATGGAATGGAGTTTGCAACTGAAAAGAAACTTGGTGTTCCCAACAAGCTAGGTGAAGGACGGCTTTCACACACACTTATCTCTCAGAGCTGAGCAAGTGGAGAGACGTTCGTTCATCTAGCAACAAGGGAACGGGTTGCAGGAGACACTTTTACTCTGCTTTCTCAGTCTGTTTCCTAGTTCCGGTTTGAAGTTCCTGCAGTTTTCACTGTAAAACGGACTTGGAGCTAGTACCTCCCCATATATATGTATGGAATGGAGTTTGCAACTGAAAAGAAACTTTGTGTTCCCAACAAGCTAGGTGAAGGACGGCTTTCACACACACTTATCTCTCAGAACTGAGCAAGTGGAGAAACGTTCGTTCATCTAGGACCAAGGGAACGGGTTGCAGGAGACACTATTTCTCTGCTTCCTCAGTCTGTTTCCTACTGCCGGTTTGAAGTTCCTGCAGTTTTCACTGTAAAACCGAGTTGGAGCTAGTACCTCTTTATATATATGTATGGAGGGGAATTTGCTACTGAATAAAATCTATGTTTTCCCAACAAGCTAGGTGAAGGACGGCTTTCTCACACACTTATCTCTCAGAACTGAGCAAGTGGAGAGACGTTCGTTCATCTAGCACCAAGGGAACGGGTTGCAGGAGACACATTTTCTCTGCTTTCTCAGTCTGTTTCCTAGTGCCGGTTTGAAGTTCCTGCAGTTTTCACTGTAAAACCGAGTTGGAGCTAGTACCTCCCCATATATATGTATGGAATGGAGTTAGCAACTGAAAAGAATCTTTGTGTTCCCAACAAGCTAGGTGAAGGATGGCTTTCACACACACTTATCACTCAGAACTGAGCAAGTGGAGAGACGTTCGTTCATCTAGCTACAAGGGAACGGGTTGCAGGAGACACTTTTACTCTGCTTTCTCAGTCTGTTTCCTAGTGCCGGTTTGAAGTTCCTGCAGTTTTCACTGTAAAACCGACTTGGAGCTAGTACCTCCCCATATATATGTATGGAATGGAGTTTGCAACTGAAAAGAAACTTTGTGTCCCAACAAGCTAGGTGAAGGACGGCTTTCACACACAAATATCTCTCAGAACTGAGCAAGTGGAGAGACTTTCGTTCATCTAGCACCAAGGGAACGGGTTGCAGGAGACACTTTTTCTCTGCTTTCTCAGTCTGTTTCCTAGTGCCGGTTTGAAGTTCCTGCAGTTTTCACTGTAAAACCGACTTGGAGCTAGTACCTCCCCATATATATGTATGGAATGGATTTTGCAACTGAAAAGAAACTTTGTGTTCCCAACAAGCTAGGTGAAGGGTGGCATTCACACACACTTATCTCTCAGAACTGAGCAGGAACAGAGACGTTCGTTCATCTAGCACCAAGGGAACGGGTTGCAGGAGAAACTTTTTCTCTGCTTTCTCAGTTTGTTTCCTAGTGCCGGTTTGAAGTTCCTGCAGTTTTCACTGTAAAACCGTGTTGGAACTAGTAGCACCCCATATATATGTATGGTGTGGAGTTTGCAACTGAAAAGAAACTTTGTGTTCCCAACAAGCTAGTTGAAGGACGGCTTTCACACACACTTATCTCTCAGAACTGAGCAAGTGGAGAGACGTTCGTTCATCTAGCACCAAGGGAACGGTTTGCAGGAGACACTTTTTCTCTGCTTTCTCAGTCTGTTTCCTAGTGCCGGTTTGAAGTTCCTGCATTTTTCACTGTAAAACCGTGTTGGAACTAGTACTACCCCATATATATGTATGGAGTGGAGTTTGCAACTGAAAACAAACTTTGTGTTCCCAAGAAGCTAGGTGAAGGACGGCTTTCACACACACTTATCTCTCAGAACTGAGCAAGTGGAGAGACGTTCGTTCATCTAGCACCAAGGGAACGGTTTGCAGGAGACACTTTTTCTCTGCTTTCTCAGTCTGTTTCCTAGTGCCGGTTTGAAGTTCCTGCAGTTTTCACTGTAAAACCGAGTTGGAGCTAGTACCTCCCCATATATATGCGATGAATGGAGATTGCTACTGAAAAGAATCTTTGTGTTCCCAACAAGGTAATTGAAGGACGGCTTTCAAACACACTTTTCTCTCAGAACTGAGCAAGTAGAGAGACGTTAGTTCATCTAGCACCTAGGGAACGGGTTGCAGGAGACCCTTTTTCTCTGGTTTCTCAGTCTGTTTCCTAGTGCCGGTTTGAAGTTCCTGCAGTTTTCACTGTAAAACCGTGTTCGAAGTAGTACCACCCCATATATATGTATGGAGTGGAGTTTGCAACTGAAAAGAAACTTTGTGTTCCCAACAAGCTAGTTGAAGGACGACTTTCACACACATTTATCTCTCAGAACTGAGCAAGTGGAGAGACGTTCGTTCATCTAGCACCAAGGGAACGGGTTGCAGGAGACACTTTTTCTTTGCTTTCTCAGTCTGTTTCCTAGTGCCGGTTTGAAGTTCCTGCAGTTTTCACTGTAAAACCGACTTGGAGCTAGTACCTCCCCATATATATGTATGGAATGGAGTTAGCAACTGAAAAGAATCTTTGTGTTCCCAACAAGCTAGGTGAAGGATGGCTTTCACACACACTTATCTCTCAGAACTGAGCAAGTGGAGAGACGTTCGTTCATCTAGCAACAATGGAACGGGTTGCAGGAGACACTTTTACTCTGCTTTCTCAGTCTGTTTCCTAGTGCCGGTTTGAAGTTCCTGCAGTTTTCACTGTAAAACCGACTTGGAGCTAGTACCTCCCCATATATATGTATGGAATGGAGTTGGCAACTGAAAACAAACTTTGTGTTCCCAACAAGCTAGGTGAAGGACGGCTTTCACACACACTTATCTCTCAGAAATTAGAAAGTGGAGAGACGTTCGTTCATCTAGCACCAAGGGAACGGGTTGCAGGAGAAACTTTTTCTCTGATTTCTCAGTCTGTTTCCTAGTGCCGGTTTGAAGTTCCTGCAGTTTTCACTGTAAAACCGAGTTGGAGCTAGTACCTCCCCATATATATGTATGGAATGGAGTTTGCAACTGAAAAGATACTTTGTGTCCCAACAAGCTAGGTGAAGGGCGGCATTCACACACACTTATCTCTCAGAACTGAGCAGGAACAGAGACGTTCGTTCATCTAGCACCAAGTGAACGGTTTGCAGGAGACACTTTTTCTCTGCTTTCTCAGTTTGTTTCCTAGTGCCGGTTTGAAGTTCCTGCAGTTTTCACTGTAAAACCGAGTTGGAGCTTGTACCTCCCCATATATATGCATGGAATGGAGTTTGCAACTGAAAAGAAACTTTGTGTTCCCAACAAGCTAGGTGAAAGACGGCTTTCACACACACTTATCTCTTAGAACTGAGCAAGTGGAGAGACGTTCGTTCATCTAGCACCAAGGGAACGGTTTGCAGGAGAAACTTTTTCTCTGCTTTCTCAGTCTGTTTCCTAGTGCCGGTTTGAAGTTCCTGCAGTTTTCACTGTAAAACCTACTTCGAGATAGTACCTCCCCATATATATGTATGGAATGGAGTTTGCAACTGAAAACTAACTTTGTGTTCCCAACAAGCTAGGTGAAGGGCGGCTTTCACACACACTTATCTCTCAGAACTGAGCAGGAACAGAGACGTTCGTTCATCTAGCACCAAGGGAACGGTTTGCAGGAGAAACTTTTTCTCTGCTTTCTCAGTCTGTTTCCTAGTGCCGGTTTGAAGTTCCTGCAGTTTTCACTGTAAAACCGTGTTGGAACTAGTAGCACCCCATATATATGTATGGAGTGGAGTTTGCAACTGAAAAGAAACTTTGTGTTCCCAACAAGCTAGTTGAAGGACGGCTTTCACACACACTTATCTCTCAGAACTGAGCAAGTGGAGAGACGTTCGTTCATCTAGCACCAAGGGAACGGTTTGCAGGAGAAACTTTTTCTCTGCTTTCTCAGTCTGTTTCCTAGTGCCGGTTTGAAGTTCCTGCAGTTTTCACTGTAAAACCGTGTTGGAACTAGTACTACCCCATATATATGTATGGAGTGGAGTTTGCAACTGAAAACAAACTTTGTGTTCCCAAGAAGCTAGGTGAAGGACGGCTTTCACACACACTTATCTCTCAGAACTGAGCAAGTGGAGAGACGTTCGTTCATCTAGCTCCAAGGGAACGGTTTGCAGGAGACACTTTTTCTCTGCTTGTTCAGTCTGTTTCCTAGTGCCGGTTTGAAGTTCCTGCAGTTTTCACTGTAAAACCGAGTTGGAGCTAGTACCTCCCCATATATATGCAATGAATGGAGATTGCTACTGAAAAGAATCTTTGTGTTCCCAACAAGGTAATTGAAGGACGGCTTTCAAACACACTTTTCTCTCAGAACTGAGCAAGTGGAGAGACGTTAGTTCATCTAGCACCTAGGGAACGGGTTGCAGGAGACCCTTTTTCTCTGGTTTCTCAGTCTGTTTCCTAGTGCCATTTTGAAGTTCCTGCAGTTTTCACTGTAAAACAGTGTTGGAACTAGTACTTTCCGATATATATGTATGGAGTGGAATTTGCAACTGAAAAGAATCTTTGTGTTCCCAACAATCTAGTTGAAGGACGGCTTTCACACACACTTATCTCTCAGAACTGAGCAGGTACAGAGACGTTCGTTCATCTAGCACCAAGGGAACGGTTTGCAGGAGAAACTTTTTCTCTGCTTTCTCAGTCTGTTTCCTAGTGCCGGTTAGAAGTTCCTGCAGTTTTCACTGTAAAACCGTGTTGGAACTAGTACCACCCCATATATATGTATGGAGTGGAGTTTGCAACTGAAAAGAAACTTTGTGTTCCCAACAAGCTAGGTGAAGGACGGCTTTCACACACACTTATCTCTCAGAACTGAGCAAGTGGAGAGACGTTCGTTCATCTAGCACCAAGGGAACGGGTGGCAGGAGACACTTTTTCTCTGCTTTCTCAGTCTGTTTCCTGGTGCCGGTTTGAAGTTCCTGCAGTTTTCACTGTAAAACCGTGTTGGAACTAGTACCACCCCATATATATATATGGAGTGGAGTTTGCAACTGAAAAGAAACTTTGTGTTCCCAAAAAGCTAGGTGAAGGACGGCTTTCACACACACTTATCTCTCAGAACTGAGCAAGTGGAGAGACGTTCGTTCATCTAGCACCAAGGGAACGGGTGGCAGGAGACACTTTTTCTCTGCTTTCCCAGTCTGTTTCCTAGTGCCGGTTTGAAGTTCCTGCAGTTTTCACTGTAAAACCTAGTTGGAGCTAGTACCTCCCTATATATATGTATGGAGTGGAGTTTGCAAGTGAAAACAAACTTTGTGTTCCCAACAAGCTAGGTGAAGGACGGCTTTCACACACACTTATCTCTCAGAACTGAGCAAGTGAAGACACGTTCGTTCATCTAGCACCAAGGGAACGGTTTACAGGAGACACTTTTTCTCTGCTTTCTCAGTCTGTTTCCTAGTGCCGGTTTGAAGTTCCTGCAGTTTTCACTGTAAAACCGAGTTGGAGCTTGTACCTCCCCATATATATGCATGGAATGGAGTTTGCAACTGAAAAGAAACTTTGTGTTCCCAACAAGCTAGGTGAAAGACGGCTTTCACACACACTTATCTCTTAGAACAGAGCAAGTGGAGAGACGTTCGTTCATCTAGCACCAAGGGAACGGGTTGCAGGAGACACTTTTTCTCTGCCTTCTCAGTCTGTTTCCTAGTGCCGGTTTGAAGTTCCTGCAGTTTTCACTGTAAAACCGAGTTGGAGCTAGTACCTCCCCATATATATGTATGGAATGGAGTTTGCAACTGAAAAGAAACTTTGTGTCCCAACAAGCTAGGTGAAGGACGGCTTTCACACACAAATATCTCTCAGAACTGAGCAAGTGGAGAGACGTTCGTTCATCTAGCACCAAGGGAACGGGTTGCAGGAGACCCTTTTTCTCTGCTTTCTCAGTCTGTTTCCTATTGCCATTTTGAAGTTCCTGCAGTTTTCACTGTAAAACAGTGTTGGAACTAGTACTTTCCGATATATATGTATGGAGTGGAATTTGTAACTGAAAATAATCTTTGTGTTCCCAACAAGGTAGGTGAAGTGCGGCTTTCACACACACTTATCTCAGAACTGAGCAGGAACAGAGACGTTCGTTCATCTAGCACCAAGGGAACGGTTTGCAGGAGAAACTTTTTCTCTGCTTTCTCAGTCTGTTTCCTAGTGCCGGTTTGAAGTTCCTGCAGTTTTCACTGTAAAACCGTGTTGGAACTAGTACCACCCCATATATATGTATGGAGTGGAGTTTGCAACTGAAAAGAAACTTTGTGTTCCCAACAAGCCAGTTGAAGGACGGCTTTCACACACACTTATCTCTCAGAACTGAGCAAGTGGAGAGACGTTCGTTCATTTAACACCAAGTGAACGGGTTGCAGGAGACCCTTTTTCTCTGCTTTCTCAGTCTGTTTCCTAGTGCCGGTTTGAAGTTCCTGCAGTTTTCACTGTAAAACAGATTTGGAGCTAGTAACTCCCCATATATATGCAATAAGTGGAGATTGCTACTGAAAAGAATCTTTGTGTTCCCAACAAGGTAATTGAAGGACGGCTTTCAAACACACTTTTCTCTCAGAACTGAGCAAGTGGAGAGACGTTCGTTCATCTAGCACCTAGGGAACGGGTTGCAGGAGACACTTTTTCTCTGCTTTCTCAGTCTGTTTCCTAGTGCCGGTTTGAAGTTCCTGCAGTTTTCACTGTAAAACCGTGTTGGAACTAGTACCACCCCATATATATGTATGGAGTGGAGTTTGCAACTGAAAAGAAACTTTGTGTTCCCAACAAGCTAGTTGAAGGGCGGCTTTCACACACACTTATCTCTCAGAACTGAGCAAGTGGAGAGACGTTCGTTCATCTAGCACCAAGGGAACGGGTTGCAGGAGACACTTTTTCTCTGCTTTCTCAGTCTGTTTCCTAGTGCCATTTTGAAGTTCCTGCAGTTTTCACTGTAAAACAGTGTTGGAACTAGTACTTTCCGATATATATGTATGGAGTGGAATTTGCAACTGAAAAGAATCTTTGTGTTCCCAACAAGCTAGGTGAAGGACGGCTTTCACACACACTTATCTCTCAGAACTGAGCAAGTGGAGAGACGTTCGTTCATCTAGCACCAAGGGAACGGTTTGCAGGAGAAACTTTTTCTCTGCTTTCTCAGTCTGTTTCCTAGTGCCGGTTAGAAGTTCCTGCAGTTTTCACTGTAAAACCGTGTTGGAACTAGTACCACCCCATATATATGTATGGAGTGGAGTTTGCAACTGAAAAGAAACTTTGTGTTCCCAACAAGCTAGGTGAAGGACGGCTTTCACACACACTTATCTCTCAGAACTGAGCAAGTGGAGAGACGTTCGTTCATCTAGCACCAAGGGAACGGGTGGCAGGAGACACTTTTTCTCTGCTTTCTCAGTCTGTTTCCTGGTGCCGGTTTGAAGTTCCTGCAGTTTTCACTGTAAAACCGTGTTGGAACTAGTACCACCCCATATATATGTATGGAGTGGAGTTTGCAACTGAAAAGAAACTTTGTGTTCCCAAAAAGCTAGGTGAAGGACGGCTTTCACACACACTTATCTCTCAGAACTGAGGAAGTGGAGAGACGTTCGTTCATCTAGCACCAAGGGAACGGGTGGCAGGAGACACTTTTTCTCTGCTTTCCCAGTCTGTTTCCTAGTGCCGGTTTGAATTTCCTGCAGTTTTCACTGTAAAACCGAGTTGGAGCTAGTACCTCCCTATATATATGTATGGAGTGGAGTTTGCAAGTGAAAACAAACTTTGTGTTCCCAACAAGCTAGGTGAAGGACGGCTTTCACACAATATTATCTCTCAGAACTGAGCAAGTGGAGAGACGTTCGTTCATCTAGCACCAAGGGAACGGGTTGCAGGAGACCCTTTTTCTCTGGTTTCTCAGTCTGTTTCCTAGTGCCGGTTTGAAGTTCCTGCAGTTTTCACTGTAAAACAGATTTGGAGCTAGTAACTCCCCATATATATGCAATGAGTGGAGATTGCTACTGAAAAGAATCTTTGTGTTCCCAACAAGGTAATTGAAGGACGGCTTTCAAACACACTTTTCTCTCAGAACTGAGCAAGTGGAGAGACGTTCGTTCATCTAGCACCAAGGGAACGGGTTGCAGGAGACAGTTTTTCTCTGCTTTCTCAGTCTGCTTCCTAGTGCCGGTTTGAAGTTCCTGCAGTTTTCACTGTAAAACCGACTTGGAGGTAGTACCTCCCCATATATATGTATGGAATGGAGTTTGCAACTGAAAACAAACTTTGTGTTCCCAAGAAGATAGGTGAAGGACGGCTTTCACACACACTTATCTCTCAGAACTGAGCAAGTGTAGACACGTTCGTTCATCTAGCACCAAGGGAACTGTTTGCAGGAAACACTTTTTCTCTGCTTTCTCAGTCTGTTTCCTAGTGCCGGTTTGAAGTTCCTGCAGTTTTCACTGTAAAACCGAGTTGGAGCTTGTACCTCCCCATATATATGCATGGAATGGAGTTTGCAACAGAAAAGAAACTTTGTGTTCCCAACAAGCTAGGTGAAAGACGGCTTTCACACACACTTATCTCTTAGAACTGAGCAAGTGGAGAGACGTTCGTTCATCTAGCACCAAGGGAACGGGTTGCAGGAGACACTTTTTCTCTGCTTTCTCAGTCTGTTTCCTAGTGGGGGTTTAAAGTTCCTGCAGTTTTCACTGTAAAAACGAGTTGGAGCTTGTACCTCCCCATATATATGCATGGAATGGAGTTTGCAACTGAAAAGAAACATTGTGTTCCCAACAAGCTAGGTGAAGGACCGCTTTCACACACACTTATCTCTCAGAAATTAGAAAGTGGAGAGACGTTCGTTCATCTAGCACCAAGGGAACGGGTTGCAGGAGAAACTTTTTCTCTGATTTCTCAGTCTGTTTCCTAGTGCCGGTTTGAAGTTCCTGCAGTTTTCACTGTAAAACCGAGTTGGAGCTAGTACCTCCCCATATATATGTATGGAATGGAGTTTGCAACTGAAAAGAAACTTTGTGTCCCAACAAGCTAGGTGAAGGACGGCTTTCACACACAAATATCTCTCAGAACTGAGCAAGTGGAGAGACTTTCGTTCATCTAGCACCAAGGGAACGGGTTGCAGGAGACACTTTTTCTCTGCTTTCTCAGTCTGTTTCCTAGTGCCGGTTTGAAGTTCCTGCAGTTTTCACTGTAAAACCGACTTGGAGCTAGTACCTCCCCATATATATGTATGGAATGGATTTTGCAACTGAAAAGAAACTTTGTGTTCCCAACAAGCTAGGTGAAGGGCGGCATTCACACACACTTATCTCTCAGAACTGAGCAGGAACAGAGACGTTCGTTCATCTAGCACCAAGTGAACGGTTTGCAGGAGACACTTTTTCTCTGCTTTCTCAGTTTGTTTCCTAGTGCCGGTTTGAAGTTCCTGCAGTTTTCACTGTAAAACCGAGTTGGAGCTTGTACCTCCCCATATATATGCATGGAATGGAGTTTGCAACTGAAAAGAAACTTTGTGTTCCCAACAAGCTAGGTGAAAGACGGCTTTCACACACACTTATCTCTTAGAACTGAGCAAGTGGAGAGACGTTCGTTCATCTAGCACCAAGGGAACGGTTTGCAGGAGAAACTTTTTCTCTGCTTTCTCAGTCTGTTTCCTAGTGCCGGTTTGAAGTTCCTGCAGTTTTCACTGTAAAACCTACTTCGAGATAGTACCTCCCCATATATATGTATGGAATGGAGTTTGCAACTGAAAACTAACTTTGTGTTCCCAACAAGCTAGGTGAAGGGCGGCTTTCACACACACTTATCTCTCAGAACTGAGCAGGAACAGAGACGTTCGTTCATCTAGCACCAAGGGAACGGTTTGCAGGAGAAACTTTTTCTCTGCTTTCTCAGTCTGTTTCCTAGTGCCCGTTTGAAGTTCCTGCAGTTTTCACTGTAAAACCGTGTTGGAACTAGTAGCACCCCATATATATGTATGGAGTGGAGTTTGCAACTGAAAAGAAAATTTGTGTTCCCAACAAGCTAGTTGAAGGACGGCTTTCACACACACTTATCTCTCAGAACTGAGCAAGTGGAGAGACGTTCGTTCATCTAGCACCAAGGGAACGGTTTGCAGGAGAAACTTTTTCTCTGCTTTCTCAGTCTGTTTCCTAGTGCCGGTTTGAATTTCCTGCAGTTTTCACTGTAAAACCGTGTTGGAACTAGTACTACCCCATATATATGTATGGAGTGGAGTTTGCAACTGAAAACAAACTTTGTGTTCCCAAGAAGCTAGGTGAAGGACGGCTTTCACACACACTTATCTCTCAGAATTGAGCAAGTGGAGAGACGTTCGTTCATCTAGCTCCAAGGGAACGGTTTGCAGGAGACACTTTTTCTCTGCTTTCTCAGTCTGTTTCCTAGTGCCGGTTTGAAGTTCCTGCAGTTTTCACTGTAAAACCGAGTTGGAGCTAGTACCTCCCCATATATATGCAATGAATGGAGATTGCTACTGAAAAGAAACTTTGTGTTCCCAACAATCTAGATGAAGGACGGCTTTCACACACACTTATCTCTCAGAACTGAGCAGGTACAGAGACGTTCGTTCATCTAGCACCAAGGGAACGGTTTGCAGGAGAAACCTTTTCTCTGCTTTCTCAGTCTGTTTCCTAGTGCCGGTTAGAAGTTCCTGCAGTTTTCACTGTAAAACCGTGTTGGAACTAGTACCACCCCATATATATGTATGGAGTGGAGTTTGCAACTGAAAAGAAACTTTGTGTTCCCAACAAGCTAGGTGAAGGACGGCTTTCACACACACTTATCTCTCAGAACTGAGCAAGTGGAGAGACGTTCGTTCATCTAGCACCAAGGGAACGGGTGGCAGGAGACACTTTTTCTCTGCTTTCTCAGTCTGTTTCCTGGTGCCGGTTTGAAGTTCCTGCAGTTTTCACTGTAAAACCGTGTTGGAACTAGTACCACCCCATATATATATATGGAGTGGAGTTTGCAACTGAAAAGAAACTTTGTGTTCCTAAAAGCTAGGTGAAGGACGGCTTTCACACACACTTATCTCTCAGAACTGAGCAAGTGGAGAGACGTTCGTTCATCTAGCACCAAGGGAACGGTTTGCAGGAGAAACTTTTTCTCTGCTTTCTCAGTCTGTTTCCTAGTGCCGGTTTGAAGTTCCTGCAGTTTTCACTGTAAAACCTACTTCGAGATAGTACCTCCCCATATATATGTATGGAATGGAGTTTGCAACTGAAAACTAACTTTGTGTTCCCAACAAGCTAGGTGAAGGGCGGCTTTCACACACACTTATCTCTCAGAACTGAGCAGGAACAGAGACGTTCGTTCATCTAGCACCAAGGGAACGGGTTGCAGGAGACACTTTTTCTCTGCCTTCTCAGTCTGTTTCCTAGTGCCGGTTTGAAGTTCCTGCAGTTTTCACTGTAAAACCGAGTTGGAGCTAGTACCTCCCCATATATATGTATGGAATGGAGTTTGCAACTGAAAAGAAACTTTGTGTCCCAACAAGCTAGGTGAAGGACCGCTTTCACACACAAATATCTCTCAGAACTGAGCAAGTGGAGAGACGTTCGTTCATCTAGCACCAAGGGAACGGGTTGCAGGAGACCCTTTTTCTCTGCTTTCTCAGTCTGTTTCCTAGTGCCATTTTGAAGTTCCTGCAGTTTTCACTGTAAAACAGTGTTGGAACTAGTACTTTCCGATATATATGTATGGAGTGGAATTTGCAACTGAAAAGAATCTTTGTGTTCCCAACAAGCTAGGTGAAGGACGGCTTTCACACACACTTATCTCTCAGAACTGAGCAAGTGGAGAGACGTTCGTTCATCTAGCACCAAGGGAACGGTTTGCAGGAGAAACTTTTTCTCTGCTTTCTCAGTCTGTTTCCTAGTGCCGGTTAGAAGTTCCTGCAGTTTTCACTGTAAAACCGTGTTGGAACTAGTACCACCCCATATATATGTATGGAGTGGAGTTTGCAACTGAAAAGAAACTTTGTGTTCCCAACAAGCTAGGTGAAGGACGGCTTTCACACACACTTATCTCTCAGAACTGAGCAAGTGGAGAGACGTTCGTTCATCTAGCACCAAGGGAACGGGTGGCAGGAGACACTTTTTCTCTGCTTTCTCAGTCTGTTTCCTGGTGCCGGTTTGAAGTTCCTGCAGTTTTCACTGTAAAACCGTGTTGGAACTAGTACCACCCCATATATATGTATGGAGTGGAGTTTGCAACTGAAAAGAAACTTTGTGTTCCCAAAAAGCTAGGTGAAGGACGGCTTTCACACACACTTATCTCTCAGAACTGAGGAAGTGGAGAGACGTTCGTTCATCTAGCACCAAGGGAACGGGTGGCAGGAGACACTTTTTCTCTGCTTTCCCAGTCTGTTTCCTAGTGCCGGTTTGAATTTCCTGCAGTTTTCACTGTAAAACCGAGTTGGAGCTAGTACCTCCCTATATATATGTATGGAGTGGAGTTTGCAAGTGAAAACAAACTTTGTGTTCCCAACAAGCTAGGTGAAGGACGGCTTTCACACAATATTATCTCTCAGAACTGAGCAAGTGGAGAGACGTTCGTTCATCTAGCACCAAGGGAACGGGTTGCAGGAGACCCTTTTTCTCTGGTTTCTCAGTCTGTTTCCTAGTGCCGGTTTGAAGTTCCTGCAGTTTTCACTGTAAAACAGATTTGGAGCTAGTAACTCCCCATATATATGCAATGAGTGGAGATTGCTACTGAAAAGAATCTTTGTGTTCCCAACAAGGTAATTGAAGGACGGCTTTCAAACACACTTTTCTCTCAGAACTGAGCAAGTGGAGAGACGTTCGTTCATCTAGCACCAAGGGAACGGGTTGCAGGAGACAGTTTTTCTCTGCTTTCTCAGTCTGCTTCCTAGTGCCGGTTTGAAGTTCCTGCAGTTTTCACTGTAAAACCGACTTGGAGGTAGTACCTCCCCATATATATGTATGGAATGGAGTTTGCAACTGAAAACAAACTTTGTGTTCCCAAGAAGATAGGTGAAGGACGGCTTTCACACACACTTATCTCTCAGAACTGAGCAAGTGTAGACACGTTCGTTCATCTAGCACCAAGGGAACTGTTTGCAGGAAACACTTTTTCTCTGCTTTCTCAGTCTGTTTCCTAGTGCCGGTTTGAAGTTCCTGCAGTTTTCACTGTAAAACCGAGTTGGAGCTTGTACCTCCCCATATATATGCATGGAATGGAGTTTGCAACAGAAAAGAAACTTTGTGTTCCCAACAAGCTAGGTGAAAGACGGCTTTCACACACACTTATCTCTTAGAACTGAGCAAGTGGAGAGACGTTCGTTCATCTAGCACCAAGGGAACGGGTTGCAGGAGACACTTTTTCTCTGCTTTCTCAGTCTGTTTCCTAGTGGGGGTTTAAAGTTCCTGCAGTTTTCACTGTAAAAACGAGTTGGAGCTTGTACCTCCCCATATATGTGCATGGAATGGAGTTTGCAACTGAAAAGAAACATTGTGTTCCCAACAAGCTAGGTGAAGGACCGCTTTCACACACACTTATCTCTCAGAAATTAGAAAGTGGAGAGACGTTCGTTCATCTAGCACCAAGGGAACGGGTTGCAGGAGAAACTTTTTCTCTGATTTCTCAGTCTGTTTCCTAGTGCCGGTTTGAAGTTCCTGCAGTTTTCACTGTAAAACCGAGTTGGAGCTAGTACCTCCCCATATATATGTATGGAATGGAGTTTGCAACTGAAAAGAAACTTTGTGTCCCAACAAGCTAGGTGAAGGACGGCTTTCACACACAAATATCTCTCAGAACTGAGCAAGTGGAGAGACTTTCGTTCATCTAGCACCAAGGGAACGGGTTGCAGGAGACACTTTTTCTCTGCTTTCTCAGTCTGTTTCCTAGTGCCGGTTTGAAGTTCCTGCAGTTTTCACTGTAAAACCGACTTGGAGCTAGTACCTCCCCATATATATGTATGGAATGGATTTTGCAACTGAAAAGAAACTTTGTGTTCCCAACAAGCTATGTGAAGGGCGGCATTCACACACACTTATCTCTCAGAACTGAGCAGGAACAGAGACGTTCGTTCATCTAGCACCAAGTGAACGGTTTGCAGGAGACACTTTTTCTCTGCTTTCTCAGTTTGTTTCCTAGTGCCGGTTTGAAGTTCCTGCAGTTTTCACTGTAAAACCGAGTTGGAGCTTGTACCTCCCCATATATATGCATGGAATGGAGTTTGCAACTGAAAAGAAACTTTGTGTTCCCAACAAGCTAGGTGAAAGACGGCTTTCACACACACTTATCTCTTAGAACTGAGCAAGTGGAGAGACGTTCGTTCATCTAGCACCAAGGGAACGGTTTGCAGGAGAAACTTTTTCTCTGCTTTCTCAGTCTGTTTCCTAGTGCCGGTTTGAAGTTCCTGCAGTTTTCACTGTAAAACCTACTTCGAGATAGTACCTCCCCATATATATGTATGGAATGGAGTTTGCAACTGAAAACTAACTTTGTGTTCCCAACAAGCTAGGTGAAGGGCGGCTTTCACACACACTTAACTCTCAGAACTGAGCAGGAACAGAGACGTTCGTTCATCTAGCACCAAGGGAACGGTTTGCAGGAGAAACTTTTTCTCTGCTTTCTCAGTCTGTTTCCTAGTGCCCGTTTGAAGTTCCTGCAGTTTTCACTGTAAAACCGTGTTGGAACTAGTAGCACCCCATATATATGTATGGAGTGGAGTTTGCAACTGAAAAGAAACTTTGTGTTCCCAACAAGCTAGTTGAAGGACGGCTTTCACACACACTTATCTCTCAGAACTGAGCAAGTGGAGAGACGTTCGTTCATCTAGCACCAAGGGAACGGTTTGCAGGAGACACTTTTTCTCTGCTTTCTCAGTCTGTTTCCTAGTGCCGGTTTGAATTTCCTGCAGTTTTCACTGTAAAACCGTGTTGGAACTAGTACTACCCCATATATATGTATGGAGTGGAGTTTGCAACTGAAAACAAACTTTGTGTTCCCAAGAAGCTAGGTGAAGGACGGCTTTCACACACACTTATCTCTCAGAATTGAGCAAGTGGAGAGACGTTCGTTCATCTAGCTCCAAGGGAACGGTTTGCAGGAGACACTTTTTCTCTGCTTTCTCAGTCTGTTTCCTAGTGCCGGTTTGAAGTTCCTGCAGTTTTCACTGTAAAACCGAGTTGGAGCTAGTACCTCCCCATATATATGCAATGAATGGAGATTGCTACTGAAAAGAAACTTTGTGTTCCCAACAAGGTAATTGAAGGACGGCTTTCAAACACACTTTTCTCTCAGAACTGAGCAAGTGGAGAGACGTTAGTTCATCTAGCACCTAGGGAACGGGTTGCAGGAGACCCTTTTTCTCTGGTTTCTCAGTCTGTTTCCTAGTGCCATTTTGAAGTTCCTGCAGTTTTCACTGTAAAACAGTGTTGGAACTAGTACTTTCCGATATATATGTATGGAGTGGAATTTGCAACTGAAAAGAATCTTTGTGTTCCCAACAATCTAGATGAAGGACGGCTTTCACACACACTTATCTCTCAGAACTGAGCAGGTACAGAGACGTTCGTTCATCTAGCACCAAGGGAACGGTTTGCAGGAGAAACCTTTTCTCTGCTTTCTCAGTCTGTTTCCTAGTGCCGGTTAGAAGTTCCTGCAGTTTTCACTGTAAAACCGTGTTGGAACTAGTACCACCCCATATATATGTATGGAGTGGAGTTTGCAACTGAAAAGAAACTTTGTGTTCCCAACAAGCTAGGTGAAGGACGGCTTTCACACACACTTATCTCTCAGAACTGAGCAAGTGGAGAGACGTTCGTTCATCTAGCACCAAGGGAACGGGTGGCAGGAGACACTTTTTCTCTGCTTTCTCAGTCTGTTTCCTGGTGCCGGTTTGAAGTTCCTGCAGTTTTCACTGTAAAACCGTGTTGGAACTAGTACCACCCCATATATATATATGGAGTGGAGTTTGCAACTGAAAAGAAACTTTGTGTTCCTAAAAGCTAGGTGAAGGACGGCTTTCACACACACTTATCTCTCAGAACTGAGCAAGTGGAGAGACGTTCGTTCATCTAGCACCAAGGGAACGGTTTGCAGGAGAAACTTTTTCTCTGCTTTCTCAGTCTGTTTCCTAGTGCCGGTTTGAAGTTCCTGCAGTTTTCACTGTAAAACCTACTTCGAGATAGTACCTCCCCATATATATGTATGGAATGGAGTTTGCAACTGAAAACTAACTTTGTGTTCCCAACAAGCTAGGTGAAGGGCGGCTTTCACACACACTTATCTCTCAGAACTGAGCAGGAACAGAGACGTTCGTTCATCTAGCACCAAGGGAACGGGTTGCAGGAGACACTTTTTCTCTGCCTTCTCAGTCTGTTTCCTAGTGCCGGTTTGAAGTTCCTGCAGTTTTCACTGTAAAACCGAGTTGGAGCTAGTACCTCCCCATATATATGTATGGAATGGAGTTTGCAACTGAAAAGAAACTTTGTGTCCCAACAAGCTAGGTGAAGGACGGCTTTCACACACAAATATCTCTCAGAACTGAGCAAGTGGAGAGACGTTCGTTCATCTAGCACCAAGGGAACGGGTTGCAGGAGACCCTTTTTCTCTGCTTTCTCAGTCTGTTTCCTATTGCCATTTTGAAGTTCCTGCAGTTTTCACTGTAAAACAGTGTTGGAACTAGTACTTTCCGATATATATGTATGGAGTGGAATTTGCAACTGAAAATAATCTTTGTGTTCCCAACAAGGTAGGTGAAGTGCGGCTTTCACACACACTTATCTCTCAGAACTGAGCAGGAACAGAGACGTTCGTTCATCTAGCACCAAGGGAACGGTTTGCAGGAGAAACTTTTTCTCTGCTTTCTCAGTCTGTTTCCTAGTGCCGGTTTGAAGTTCCTGCAGTTTTCACTGTAAAACCGTGTTGGAACTAGTACCACCCCATATATATGTATGGAGTGGAGTTTGCAACTGAAAAGAAACTTTGTGTTCCCAACAAGCCAGTTGAAGGACGGCTTTCACACACACTTATCTCTCAGAACTGAGCAAGTGGAGAGACGTTCGTTCATTTAACACCAAGTGAACGGGTTGCAGGAGACCCTTTTTCTCTGCTTTCTCAGTCTGTTTCCTAGTGCCGGTTTGAAGTTCCTGCAGTTTTCACTGTAAAACAGATTTGGAGCTAGTAACTCCCCATATATATGCAATGAGTGGAGATTGCTACTGAAAAGAATCTTTGTGTTCCCAACAAGGTAATTGAAGGACGGCTTTCAAACACACTTTTCTCTCAGAACTGAGCAAGTGGAGAGACGTTCGTTCATCTAGCACCTAGGGAACGGGATGCAGGAGACACTTTTTCTCTGCTTTCTCAGTCTGTTTCCTAGTGCCGGTTTGAAGTTCCTGCAGTTTTCACTGTAAAACCGTGTTGGAACTAGTACCAACCCATATATATGTATGGAGTGGAGTTTGCAACTGAAAAGAAACTTTGTGTTCCCAACAAGCTAGTTGAAGGGCGGCTTTCACACACACTTATCTCTCAGAACTGAGCAAGTGGAGAGACGTTCGTTCATCTAGCACCAAGGGAACGGGTTGCAGGAGACACTTTTTCTCTGCTTTCTCAGTCTGTTTCCTAGTGCCATTTTGAAGTTCCTGCAGTTTTCACTGTAAAACAGTGTTGGAACTAGTACTTTCCGATATATATGTATGGAGTGGAATTTGCAACTGAAAAGAATCTTTGTGTTCCCAACAAGCTAGGTGAAGGACGGCTTTCACACACACTTATCTCTCAGAACTGAGCAAGTGGAGAGACGTTCGTTCATCTAGCACCAAGGGAACGGTTTGCAGGAGAAACTTTTTCTCTGCTTTCTCAGTCTGTTTCCTAGTGCCGGTTAGAAGTTCCTGCAGTTTTCACTGTAAAACCGTGTTGGAACTAGTACCACCCCATATATATGTATGGAGTGGAGTTTGCAACTGAAAAGAAACTTTGTGTTCCCAACAAGCTAGGTGAAGGACGGCTTTCACACACACTTATCTCTCAGAACTGAGCAAGTGGAGAGACGTTCGTTCATCTAGCACCAAGGGAACGGGTGGCAGGAGACACTTTTTCTCTGCTTTCTCAGTCTGTTTCCTGGTGCCGGTTTGAAGTTCCTGCAGTTTTCACTGTAAAACCGTGTTGGAACTAGTACCACCCCATATATATGTATGGAGTGGAGTTTGCAACTGAAAAGAAACTTTGTGTTCCCAAAAAGCTAGGTGAAGGACGGCTTTCACACACACTTATCTCTCAGAACTGAGCAAGTGGAGAGACGTTCGTTCATCTAGCACCAAGGGAACGGGTGGCAGGAGACACTTTTTCTCTGCTTTCCCAGTCTGTTTCCTAATGCCGGTTTGAATTTCCTGCAGTTTTCACTGTAAAACCGAGTTGGAGCTAGTACCTCCCTATATATATGTATGGAGTGGAGTTTGCAAGTGAAAACAAACTTTGTGTTCCCAACAAGCTAGGTGAAGGACGGCTTTCACACACACTTATCTCTCAGAACTGAGCAAGTGGAGAGACGTTCGTTCATCTAGCACCAAGGGAACGGGTTGCAGGAGACCCTTTTTCTCTGGTTTCTCAGTCTGTTTCCTAGTGCCGGTTTGAAGTTCCTGCAGTTTTCACTGTAAAACAGATTTGGAGCTAGTAACTCCCCATATATATGCAATGAGTGGAGATTGCTACTGAAAAGAATCTTTGTGTTCCCAACAAGGTAATTGAAGGACGGCTTTCAAACACACTTTTCTCTCAGAACTGAGCAAGTGGAGAGACGTTCGTTCATCTAGCACCAAGGGAACGGGTTGCAGGAGACAGTTTTTCTCTGCTTTCTCAGTCTGCTTCCTAGTGCCGGTTTGAAGTTCCTGCAGTTTTCACTGTAAAACCGACTTGGAGGTAGTACCTCCCCATATATATGTATGGAATGGAGTTTGCAACTGAAAACAAACTTTGTGTTCCCAAGAAGATAGGTGAAGGACGGCTTTCACACACACTTATCTCTCAGAACTGAGCAAGTGTAGACACGTTCGTTCATCTAGCACCAAGGGAACTGTTTGCAGGAAACACTTTTTCTCTGCTTTCTCAGTCTGTTTCCTAGTGCCGGTTTGAAGTTCCTGCAGTTTTCACTGTAAAAGCGAGTTGGAGCTTGTACCTCCCCATATATATGCATGGAATGGAGTTTGCAACAGAAAAGAAACTTTGTGTTCCCAACAAGCTAGGTGAAAGACGGCTTTCACACACACTTATCTCTTAGAACTGAGCAAGTGGAGAGACGTTCGTTCATCTAGCACCAATGGAACGGGTTGCAGGAGACACTTTTTCTCTGCTTTCTCAGTCTGTTTCCTAGTGGGGGTTTAAAGTTCCTGCAGTTTTCACTGTAAAAACGAGTTGGAGCTTGTACCTCCCCATATATATGCATGGAATGGAGTTTGCAACTGAAAAGAAACATTGTGTTCCCAACAAGCTAGGTGAAGGACCGCTTTCACACACACTTATCTCTCAGAAATTAGAAAGTGGAGAGACGTTCGTTCATCTAGCACAAATGGAACGGGTTGCAGGAGACACTTTTTCTCTGCTTTCTCAGTCTGTTTCCTAGTGGGGGTTTAAAGTTCCTGCAGTTTTCACTGTAAAAACGAGTTGGAGCTTGTACCTCCCCATATATATGCATGGAATGGAGTTTGCAACTGAAAAGAAACATTGTGTTCCCAACAAGCTAGGTGAAGGACCGCTTTCACACACACTTATCTCTCAGAAATTAGAAAGTGGAGAGACGTTCGTTCATCTAGCACCAAGGGAACGGGTTGCAGGAGAAACTTTTTCTCTGATTTCTCAGTCTGTTTCCTAGTGCCGGTTTGAAGTTCCTGCAGTTTTCACTGTAAAACCGAGTTGGAGCTAGTACCTCCCCATATATATGTATGGAATGGAGTTTGCAACTGAAAAGAAACTTTGTGTCCCAACAAGCTAGGTGAAGGACGGCTTTCACACACAAATATCTCTCAGAACTGAGCAAGTGGAGAGACTTTCGTTCATCTAGCACCAAGGGAACGGGTTGCAGGAGACACTTTTTCTCTGCTTTCTCAGTCTGTTTCCTAGTGCCGGTTTGAAGTTCCTGCAGTTTTCACTGTAAAACCGACTTGGAGCTAGTACCTCCCCATATATATGTATGGAATGGATTTTGCAACTGAAAAGAAACTTTGTGTTCCCAACAAGCTAGGTGAAGGGCGGCATTCACACACACTTATCTCTCAGAACTGAGCAGGAACAGAGACGTTCGTTCATCTAGCACCAAGTGAACGGTTTGCAGGAGACACTTTTTCTCTGCTTTCTCAGTTTGTTTCCTAGTGCCGGTTTGAAGTTCCTGCAGTTTTCACTGTAAAACCGAGTTGGAGCTTGTACCTCCCCATATATATGCATGGAATGGAGTTTGCAACTGAAAAGAAACTTTGTGTTCCCAACAAGCTAGGTGAAAGACGGCTTTCACACACACTTATCTCTTAGAACTGAGCAAGTGGAGAGACGTTCGTTCATCTAGCACCAAGGGAACGGTTTGCAGGAGAAACTTTTTCTCTGCTTTCTCAGTCTGTTTCCTAGTGCCGGTTTGAAGTTCCTGCAGTTTTCACTGTAAAACCTACTTCGAGATAGTACCTCCCCATATATATGTATGGAATGGAGTTTGCAACTGAAAACTAACTTTGTGTTCCCAACAAGCTAGGTGAAGGGCGGCTTTCACACACACTTATCTCTCAGAACTGAGCAGGAACAGAGACGTTCGTTCATCTAGCACCAAGGGAACGGTTTGCAGGAGAAACTTTTTCTCTGCTTTCTCAGTCTGTTTCCTAGTGCCCGTTTGAAGTTCCTGCAGTTTTCACTGTAAAACCGTGTTGGAACTAGTAGCACCCCATATATATGTATGGAGTGGAGTTTGCAACTGAAAAGAAACTTTGTGTTCCCAACAAGCTAGTTGAAGGACGGCTTTCACACACACTTATCTCTCAGAACTGAGCAAGTGGAGAGACTTTCGTTCATCTAGCACCAAGGGAACGGGTTGCAGGAGACACTTTTTCTCTGCTTTCTCAGTCTGTTTCCTAGTGCCGGTTTGAAGTTCCTGCAGTTTTCACTGTAAAACCGACTTGGAGCTAGTACCTCCCCATATATATGTATGGAATGGATTTTGCAACTGAAAAGAAACTTTGTGTTCCCAACAAGCTAGGTGAAGGGCGGCATTCACACACACTTATCTCTCAGAACTGAGCAGGAACAGAGACGTTCGTTCATCTAGCACCAAGTGAACGGTTTGCAGGAGACACTTTTTCTCTGCTTTCTCAGTTTGTTTCCTAGTGCCGGTTTGAAGTTCCTGCAGTTTTCACTGTAAAACCGAGTTGGAGCTTGTACCTCCCCATATATATGCATGGAATGGAGTTTGCAACTGAAAAGAAACTTTGTGTTCCCAACAAGCTAGGTGAAAGACGGCTTTCACACACACTTATCTCTTAGAACTGAGCAAGTGGAGAGACGTTCGTTCATCTAGCACCAAGGGAACGGTTTGCAGGAGAAACTTTTTCTCTGCTTTCTCAGTCTGTTTCCTAGTGCCGGTTTGAAGTTCCTGCAGTTTTCACTGTAAAACCTACTTCGAGATAGTACCTCCCCATATATATGTATGGAATGGAGTTTGCAACTGAAAACTAACTTTGTGTTCCCAACAAGCTAGGTGAAGGGCGGCTTTCACACACACTTATCTCTCAGAACTGAGCAGGAACAGAGACGTTCGTTCATCTAGCACCAAGGGAACGGTTTGCAGGAGAAACTTTTTCTCTGCTTTCTCAGTCTGTTTCCTAGTGCCCGTTTGAAGTTCCTGCAGTTTTCACTGTAAAACCGTGTTGGAACTAGTAGCACCCCATATATATGTATGGAGTGGAGTTTGCAACTGAAAAGAAACTTTGTGTTCCCAACAAGCTAGTTGAAGGACGGCTTTCACACACACTTATCTCTCAGAACTGAGCAAGTGGAGAGACGTTCGTTCATCTAGCACCAAGGGAACGGTTTGCAGGAGAAACTTTTTCTCTGCTTTCTCAGTCTGTTTCCTAGTGCCGGTTTGAATTTCCTGCAGTTTTCACTGTAAAACCGTGTTGGAACTAGTACTACCCCATATATATGTATGGAGTGGAGTTTGCAACTGAAAACAAACTTTGTGTTCCCAAGAAGCTAGGTGAAGGACGGCTTTCACACACACTTATCTCTCAGAATTGAGCAAGTGGAGAGACGTTCGTTCATCTAGCTCCAAGGGAACGGTTTGCAGGAGACACTTTTTCTCTGCTTTCTCAGTCTGTTTCCTAGTGCCGGTTTGAAGTTCCTGCAGTTTTCACTGTAAAACCGAGTTGGAGCTAGTACCTCCCCATATATATGCAATGAATGGAGATTGCTACTGAAAAGAAACTTTGTGTTCCCAACAATCTAGATGAAGGACGGCTTTCACACACACTTATCTCTCAGAACTGAGCAGGTACAGAGACGTTCGTTCATCTAGCACCAAGGGAACGGTTTGCAGGAGAAACCTTTTCTCTGCTTTCTCAGTCTGTTTCCTAGTGCCGGTTAGAAGTTCCTGCAGTTTTCACTGTAAAACCGTGTTGGAACTAGTACCACCCCATATATATGTATGGAGTGGAGTTTGCAACTGAAAAGAAACTTTGTGTTCCCAACAAGCTAGGTGAAGGACGGCTTTCACACACACTTATCTCTCAGAACTGAGCAAGTGGAGAGACGTTCGTTCATCTAGCACCAAGGGAACGGGTGGCAGGAGACACTTTTTCTCTGCTTTCTCAGTCTGTTTCCTGGTGCCGGTTTGAAGTTCCTGCAGTTTTCACTGTAAAACCGTGTTGGAACTAGTACCACCCCATATATATATATGGAGTGGAGTTTGCAACTGAAAAGAAACTTTGTGTTCCTAAAAGCTAGGTGAAGGACGGCTTTCACACACACTTATCTCTCAGAACTGAGCAAGTGGAGAGACGTTCGTTCATCTAGCACCAAGGGAACGGTTTGCAGGAGAAACTTTTTCTCTGCTTTCTCAGTCTGTTTCCTAGTGCCGGTTTGAAGTTCCTGCAGTTTTCACTGTAAAACCTACTTCGAGATAGTACCTCCCCATATATATGTATGGAATGGAGTTTGCAACTGAAAACTAACTTTGTGTTCCCAACAAGCTAGGTGAAGGGCGGCTTTCACACACACTTATCTCTCAGAACTGAGCAGGAACAGAGACGTTCGTTCATCTAGCACCAAGGGAACGGGTTGCAGGAGACACTTTTTCTCTGCCTTCTCAGTCTGTTTCCTAGTGCCGGTTTGAAGTTCCTGCAGTTTTCACTGTAAAACCGAGTTGGAGCTAGTACCTCCCCATATATATGTATGGAATGGAGTTTGCAACTGAAAAGAAACTTTGTGTCCCAACAAGCTAGGTGAAGGACCGCTTTCACACACAAATATCTCTCAGAACTGAGCAAGTGGAGAGACGTTCGTTCATCTAGCACCAAGGGAACGGGTTGCAGGAGACCCTTTTTCTCTGCTTTCTCAGTCTGTTTCCTAGTGCCATTTTGAAGTTCCTGCAGTTTTCACTGTAAAACAGTGTTGGAACTAGTACTTTCCGATATATATGTATGGAGTGGAATTTGCAACTGAAAAGAATCTTTGTGTTCCCAACAAGCTAGGTGAAGGACGGCTTTCACACACACTTATCTCTCAGAACTGAGCAAGTGGAGAGACGTTCGTTCATCTAGCACCAAGGGAACGGTTTGCAGGAGAAACTTTTTCTCTGCTTTCTCAGTCTGTTTCCTAGTGCCGGTTAGAAGTTCCTGCAGTTTTCACTGTAAAACCGTGTTGGAACTAGTACCACCCCATATATATGTATGGAGTGGAGTTTGCAACTGAAAAGAAACTTTGTGTTCCCAACAAGCTAGGTGAAGGACGGCTTTCACACACACTTATCTCTCAGAACTGAGCAAGTGGAGAGACGTTCGTTCATCTAGCACCAAGGGAACGGGTGGCAGGAGACACTTTTTCTCTGCTTTCTCAGTCTGTTTCCTGGTGCCGGTTTGAAGTTCCTGCAGTTTTCACTGTAAAACCGTGTTGGAACTAGTACCACCCCATATATATGTATGGAGTGGAGTTTGCAACTGAAAAGAAACTTTGTGTTCCCAAAAAGCTAGGTGAAGGACGGCTTTCACACACACTTATCTCTCAGAACTGAGGAAGTGGAGAGACGTTCGTTCATCTAGCACCAAGGGAACGGGTGGCAGGAGACACTTTTTCTCTGCTTTCCCAGTCTGTTTCCTAGTGCCGGTTTGAATTTCCTGCAGTTTTCACTGTAAAACCGAGTTGGAGCTAGTACCTCCCTATATATATGTATGGAGTGGAGTTTGCAAGTGAAAACAAACTTTGTGTTCCCAACAAGCTAGGTGAAGGACGGCTTTCACACAATATTATCTCTCAGAACTGAGCAAGTGGAGAGACGTTCGTTCATCTAGCACCAAGGGAACGGGTTGCAGGAGACCCTTTTTCTCTGGTTTCTCAGTCTGTTTCCTAGTGCCGGTTTGAAGTTCCTGCAGTTTTCACTGTAAAACAGATTTGGAGCTAGTAACTCCCCATATATATGCAATGAGTGGAGATTGCTACTGAAAAGAATCTTTGTGTTCCCAACAAGGTAATTGAAGGACGGCTTTCAAACACACTTTTCTCTCAGAACTGAGCAAGTGGAGAGACGTTCGTTCATCTAGCACCAAGGGAACGGGTTGCAGGAGACAGTTTTTCTCTGCTTTCTCAGTCTGCTTCCTAGTGCCGGTTTGAAGTTCCTGCAGTTTTCACTGTAAAACCGACTTGGAGGTAGTACCTCCCCATATATATGTATGGAATGGAGTTTGCAACTGAAAACAAACTTTGTGTTCCCAAGAAGATAGGTGAAGGACGGCTTTCACACACACTTATCTCTCAGAACTGAGCAAGTGTAGACACGTTCGTTCATCTAGCACCAAGGGAACTGTTTGCAGGAAACACTTTTTCTCTGCTTTCTCAGTCTGTTTCCTAGTGCCGGTTTGAAGTTCCTGCAGTTTTCACTGTAAAACCGAGTTGGAGCTTGTACCTCCCCATATATATGCATGGAATGGAGTTTGCAACAGAAAAGAAACTTTGTGTTCCCAACAAGCTAGGTGAAAGACGGCTTTCACACACACTTATCTCTTAGAACTGAGCAAGTGGAGAGACGTTCGTTCATCTAGCACCAAGGGAACGGGTTGCAGGAGACACTTTTTCTCTGCTTTCTCAGTCTGTTTCCTAGTGGGGGTTTAAAGTTCCTGCAGTTTTCACTGTAAAAACGAGTTGGAGCTTGTACCTCCCCATATATGTGCATGGAATGGAGTTTGCAACTGAAAAGAAACATTGTGTTCCCAACAAGCTAGGTGAAGGACCGCTTTCACACACACTTATCTCTCAGAAATTAGAAAGTGGAGAGACGTTCGTTCATCTAGCACCAAGGGAACGGGTTGCAGGAGAAACTTTTTCTCTGATTTCTCAGTCTGTTTCCTAGTGCCGGTTTGAAGTTCCTGCAGTTTTCACTGTAAAACCGAGTTGGAGCTAGTACCTCCCCATATATATGTATGGAATGGAGTTTGCAACTGAAAAGAAACTTTGTGTCCCAACAAGCTAGGTGAAGGACGGCTTTCACACACAAATATCTCTCAGAACTGAGCAAGTGGAGAGACTTTCGTTCATCTAGCACCAAGGGAACGGGTTGCAGGAGACACTTTTTCTCTGCTTTCTCAGTCTGTTTCCTAGTGCCGGTTTGAAGTTCCTGCAGTTTTCACTGTAAAACCGACTTGGAGCTAGTACCTCCCCATATATATGTATGGAATGGATTTTGCAACTGAAAAGAAACTTTGTGTTCCCAACAAGCTATGTGAAGGGCGGCATTCACACACACTTATCTCTCAGAACTGAGCAGGAACAGAGACGTTCGTTCATCTAGCACCAAGTGAACGGTTTGCAGGAGACACTTTTTCTCTGCTTTCTCAGTTTGTTTCCTAGTGCCGGTTTGAAGTTCCTGCAGTTTTCACTGTAAAACCGAGTTGGAGCTTGTACCTCCCCATATATATGCATGGAATGGAGTTTGCAACTGAAAAGAAACTTTGTGTTCCCAACAAGCTAGGTGAAAGACGGCTTTCACACACACTTATCTCTTAGAACTGAGCAAGTGGAGAGACGTTCGTTCATCTAGCACCAAGGGAACGGTTTGCAGGAGAAACTTTTTCTCTGCTTTCTCAGTCTGTTTCCTAGTGCCGGTTTGAAGTTCCTGCAGTTTTCACTGTAAAACCTACTTCGAGATAGTACCTCCCCATATATATGTATGGAATGGAGTTTGCAACTGAAAACTAACTTTGTGTTCCCAACAAGCTAGGTGAAGGGCGGCTTTCACACACACTTAACTCTCAGAACTGAGCAGGAACAGAGACGTTCGTTCATCTAGCACCAAGGGAACGGTTTGCAGGAGAAACTTTTTCTCTGCTTTCTCAGTCTGTTTCCTAGTGCCCGTTTGAAGTTCCTGCAGTTTTCACTGTAAAACCGTGTTGGAACTAGTAGCACCCCATATATATGTATGGAGTGGAGTTTGCAACTGAAAAGAAACTTTGTGTTCCCAACAAGCTAGTTGAAGGACGGCTTTCACACACACTTATCTCTCAGAACTGAGCAAGTGGAGAGACGTTCGTTCATCTAGCACCAAGGGAACGGTTTGCAGGAGACACTTTTTCTCTGCTTTCTCAGTCTGTTTCCTAGTGCCGGTTTGAATTTCCTGCAGTTTTCACTGTAAAACCGTGTTGGAACTAGTACTACCCCATATATATGTATGGAGTGGAGTTTGCAACTGAAAACAAACTTTGTGTTCCCAAGAAGCTAGGTGAAGGACGGCTTTCACACACACTTATCTCTCAGAATTGAGCAAGTGGAGAGACGTTCGTTCATCTAGCTCCAAGGGAACGGTTTGCAGGAGACACTTTTTCTCTGCTTTCTCAGTCTGTTTCCTAGTGCCGGTTTGAAGTTCCTGCAGTTTTCACTGTAAAACCGAGTTGGAGCTAGTACCTCCCCATATATATGCAATGAATGGAGGTTGCTACTGAAAAGAAACTTTGTGTTCCCAACAAGGTAATTGAAGGACGGCTTTCAAACACACTTTTCTCTCAGAACTGAGCAAGTGGAGAGACGTTAGTTCATCTAGCACCTAGGGAACGGGTTGCAGGAGACCCTTTTTCTCTGGTTTCTCAGTCTGTTTCCTAGTGCCATTTTGAAGTTCCTGCAGTTTTCACTGTAAAACAGTGTTGGAACTAGTACTTTCCGATATATATGTATGGAGTGGAATTTGCAACTGAAAAGAATCTTTGTGTTCCCAACAATCTAGATGAAGGACGGCTTTCACACACACTTATCTCTCAGAACTGAGCAGGTACAGAGACGTTCGTTCATCTAGCACCAAGGGAACGGTTTGCAGGAGAAACCTTTTCTCTGCTTTCTCAGTCTGTTTCCTAGTGCCGGTTAGAAGTTCCTGCAGTTTTCACTGTAAAACCGTGTTGGAACTAGTACCACCCATATATATGTATGGAGTGGAGTTTGCAACTGAAAAGAAACTTTGTGTTCCCAACAAGCTAGGTGAAGGACGGCTTTCACACACACTTATCTCTCAGAACTGAGCAAGTGGAGAGACGTTCGTTCATCTAGCACCAAGGGAACGGGTGGCAGGAGACACTTTTTCTCTGCTTTCTCAGTCTGTTTCCTGGTGCCGGTTTGAAGTTCCTGCAGTTTTCACTGTAAAACCGTGTTGGAACTAGTACCACCCCATATATATATATGGAGTGGAGTTTGCAACTGAAAAGAAACTTTGTGTTCCTAAAAGCTAGGTGAAGGACGGCTTTCACACACACTTATCTCTCAGAACTGAGCAAGTGGAGAGACGTTCGTTCATCTAGCACCAAGGGAACGGTTTGCAGGAGAAACTTTTTCTCTGCTTTCTCAGTCTGTTTCCTAGTGCCGGTTTGAAGTTCCTGCAGTTTTCACTGTAAAACCTACTTCGAGATAGTACCTCCCCATATATATGTATGGAATGGAGTTTGCAACTGAAAACTAACTTTGTGTTCCCAACAAGCTAGGTGAAGGGCGGCTTTCACACACACTTATCTCTCAGAACTGAGCAGGAACAGAGACGTTCGTTCATCTAGCACCAAGGGAACGGGTTGCAGGAGACACTTTTTCTCTGCCTTCTCAGTCTGTTTCCTAGTGCCGGTTTGAAGTTCCTGCAGTTTTCACTGTAAAACCGAGTTGGAGCTAGTACCTCCCCATATATATGTATGGAATGGAGTTTGCAACTGAAAAGAAACTTTGTGTCCCAACAAGCTAGGTGAAGGACGGCTTTCACACACAAATATCTCTCAGAACTGAGCAAGTGGAGAGACGTTCGTTCATCTAGCACCAAGGGAACGGGTTGCAGGAGACCCTTTTTCTCTGCTTTCTCAGTCTGTTTCCTATTGCCATTTTGAAGTTCCTGCAGTTTTCACTGTAAAACAGTGTTGGAACTAGTACTTTCCGATATATATGTATGGAGTGGAATTTGCAACTGAAAATAATCTTTGTGTTCCCAACAAGGTAGGTGAAGTGCGGCTTTCACACACACTTATCTCTCAGAACTGAGCAGGAACAGAGACGTTCGTTCATCTAGCACCAAGGGAACGGTTTGCAGGAGAAACTTTTTCTCTGCTTTCTCAGTCTGTTTCCTAGTGCCGGTTTGAAGTTCCTGCAGTTTTCACTGTAAAACCGTGTTGGAACTAGTACCACCCCATATATATGTATGGAGTGGAGTTTGCAACTGAAAAGAAACTTTGTGTTCCCAACAAGCCAGTTGAAGGACGGCTTTCACACACACTTATCTCTCAGAACTGAGCAAGTGGAGAGACGTTCGTTCATTTAACACCAAGTGAACGGGTTGCAGGAGACCCTTTTTCTCTGCTTTCTCAGTCTGTTTCCTAGTGCCGGTTTGAAGTTCCTGCAGTTTTCACTGTAAAACAGATTTGGAGCTAGTAACTCCCCATATATATGCAATAAGTGGAGATTGCTACTGAAAAGAATCTTTGTGTTCCCAACAAGGTAATTGAAGGACGGCTTTCAAACACACTTTTCTCTCAGAACTGAGCAAGTGGAGAGACGTTCGTTCATCTAGCACCTAGGGAACGGGATGCAGGAGACACTTTTTCTCTGCTTTCTCAGTCTGTTTCCTAGTGCCGGTTTGAAGTTCCTGCAGTTTTCACTGTAAAACCGTGTTGGAACTAGTACCACCCCATATATATGTATGGAGTGGAGTTTGCAACTGAAAAGAAACTTTGTGTTCCCAACAAGCTAGTTGAAGGGCGGCTTTCACACACACTTATCTCTCAGAACTGAGCAAGTGGAGAGACGTTCGTTCATCTAGCACCAAGGGAACGGGTTGCAGGAGACACTTTTTCTCTGCTTTCTCAGTCTGTTTCCTAGTGCCATTTTGAAGTTCCTGCAGTTTTCACTGTAAAACAGTGTTGGAACTAGTACTTTCCGATATATATGTATGGAGTGGAATTTGCAACTGAAAAGAATCTTTGTGTTCCCAACAAGCTAGGTGAAGGACGGCTTTCACACACACTTATCTCTCAGAACTGAGCAAGTGGAGAGACGTTCGTTCATCTAGCACCAAGGGAACGGTTTGCAGGAGAAACTTTTTCTCTGCTTTCTCAGTCTGTTTCCTAGTGCCGGTTAGAAGTTCCTGCAGTTTTCACTGTAAAACCGTGTTGGAACTAGTACCACCCCATATATATGTATGGAGTGGAGTTTGCAACTGAAAAGAAACTTTGTGTTCCCAACAAGCTAGGTGAAGGACGGCTTTCACACACACTTATCTCTCAGAACTGAGCAAGTGGAGAGACGTTCGTTCATCTAGCACCAAGGGAACGGGTGGCAGGAGACACTTTTTCTCTGCTTTCTCAGTCTGTTTCCTGGTGCCGGTTTGAAGTTCCTGCAGTTTTCACTGTAAAACCGTGTTGGAACTAGTACCACCCCATATATATGTATGGAGTGGAGTTTGCAACTGAAAAGAAACTTTGTGTTCCCAAAAAGCTAGGTGAAGGACGGCTTTCACACACACTTATCTCTCAGAACTGAGCAAGTGGAGAGACGTTCGTTCATCTAGCACCAAGGGAACGGGTGGCAGGAGACACTTTTTCTCTGCTTTCCCAGTCTGTTTCCTAATGCCGGTTTGAATTTCCTGCAGTTTTCACTGTAAAACCGAGTTGGAGCTAGTACCTCCCTATATATATGTATGGAGTGGAGTTTGCAAGTGAAAACAAACTTTGTGTTCCCAACAAGCTAGGTGAAGGACGGCTTTCACACACACTTATCTCTCAGAACTGAGCAAGTGGAGAGACGTTCGTTCATCTAGCACCAAGGGAACGGGTTGCAGGAGACCCTTTTTCTCTGGTTTCTCAGTCTGTTTCCTAGTGCCGGTTTGAAGTTCCTGCAGTTTTCACTGTAAAACAGATTTGGAGCTAGTAACTCCCCATATATATGCAATGAGTGGAGATTGCTACTGAAAAGAATCTTTGTGTTCCCAACAAGGTAATTGAAGGACGGCTTTCAAACACACTTTTCTCTCAGAACTGAGCAAGTGGAGAGACGTTCGTTCATCTAGCACCAAGGGAACGGGTTGCAGGAGACAGTTTTTCTCTGCTTTCTCAGTCTGCTTCCTAGTGCCGGTTTGAAGTTCCTGCAGTTTTCACTGTAAAACCGACTTGGAGGTAGTACCTCCCCATATATATGTATGGAATGGAGTTTGCAACTGAAAACAAACTTTGTGTTCCCAAGAAGATAGGTGAAGGACGGCTTTCACACACACTTATCTCTCAGAACTGAGCAAGTGTAGACACGTTCGTTCATCTAGCACCAAGGGAACTGTTTGCAGGAAACACTTTTTCTCTGCTTTCTCAGTCTGTTTCCTAGTGCCGGTTTGAAGTTCCTGCAGTTTTCACTGTAAAAGCGAGTTGGAGCTTGTACCTCCCCATATATATGCATGGAATGGAGTTTGCAACAGAAAAGAAACTTTGTGTTCCCAACAAGCTAGGTGAAAGACGGCTTTCACACACACTTATCTCTTAGAACTGAGCAAGTGGAGAGACGTTCGTTCATCTAGCACCAATGGAACGGGTTGCAGGAGACACTTTTTCTCTGCTTTCTCAGTCTGTTTCCTAGTGGGGGTTTAAAGTTCCTGCAGTTTTCACTGTAAAAACGAGTTGGAGCTTGTACCTCCCCATATATATGCATGGAATGGAGTTTGCAACTGAAAAGAAACATTGTGTTCCCAACAAGCTAGGTGAAGGACCGCTTTCACACACACTTATCTCTCAGAAATTAGAAAGTGGAGAGACGTTCGTTCATGTAGCACCAAGGGAACGGGTTGCAGGAGAAACTTTTTCTCTGATTTCTCAGTCTGTTTCCTAGTGCCGGTTTGAAGTTCCTGCAGTTTTCACTGTAAAACCGAGTTGGAGCTAGTACCTCCCCATATATATGTATGGAATGGAGTTTGCAACTGAAAAGAAACTTTGTGTCCCAACAAGCTAGGTGAAGGACGGCTTTCACACACAAATATCTCTCAGAACTGAGCAAGTGGAGAGACTTTCGTTCATCTAGCACCAAGGGAACGGGTTGCAGGAGACACTTTTTCTCTGCTTTCTCAGTCTGTTTCCTAGTGCCGGTTTGAAGTTCCTGCAGTTTTCACTGTAAAACCGACTTGGAGCTAGTACCTCCCCATATATATGTATGGAATGGATTTTGCAACTGAAAAGAAACTTTGTGTTCCCAACAAGCTAGGTGAAGGGCGGCATTCACACACACTTATCTCTCAGAACTGAGCAGGAACAGAGACGTTCGTTCATCTAGCACCAAGTGAACGGTTTGCAGGAGACACTTTTTCTCTGCTTTCTCAGTTTGTTTCCTAGTGCCGGTTTGAAGTTCCTGCAGTTTTCACTGTAAAACCGAGTTGGAGCTTGTACATCCCCATATATATGCATGGAATGGAGTTTGCAACTGAAAAGAAACTTTGTGTTCCCAACAAGCTAGGTGAAAGACGGCTTTCACACACACTTATCTCTTAGAACTGAGCAAGTGGAGAGACGTTCGTTCATCTAGCACCAAGGGAACGGTTTGCAGGAGAAACTTTTTCTCTGCTTTCTCAGTCTGTTTCCTAGTGCCGGTTTGAAGTTCCTGCAGTTTTCACTGTAAAACCTACTTCGAGATAGTACCTCCCCATATATATGTATGGAATGGAGTTTGCAACTGAAAACTAACTTTGTGTTCCCAACAAGCTAGGTGAAGGGCGGCTTTCACACACACTTATCTCTCAGAACTGAGCAGGAACAGAGACGTTCGTTCATCTAGCACCAAGGGAACGGTTTGCAGGAGAAACTTTTTCTCTGCTTTCTCAGTCTGTTTCCTAGTGCCGGTTTGAAGTTCCTGCAGTTTTCACTGTAAAACCGTGTTGGAACTAGTAGCACCCCATATATATGTATGGAGTGGAGTTTGCAACTGAAAAGAAACTTTGTGTTCCCAACAAGCTAGTTGAAGGACGGCTTTCACACACACTTATCTCTCAGAACTGAGCAAGTGGAGAGACGTTCGTTCATCTAGCACCAAGGGAACGGTTTGCAGGAGAAACTTTTTCTCTGCTTTCTCAGTCTGTTTCCTAGTGCCGGTTTGAAGTTCCTGCAGTTTTCACTGTAAAACCGTGTTGGAACTAGTACTACCCCATATATATGTATGGAGTGGAGTTTGCAACTGAAAACAAACTTTGTGTTCCCAAGAAGCTAGGTGAAGGACGGCTTTCACACACACTTATCTCTCAGAACTGAGCAAGTGGAGAGACGTTCGTTCATCTAGCACCAAGGGAACGGTTTGCAGGAGAAACTTTTTCTCTGCTTTCTCAGTCTGTTTCCTAGTGCCGGTTAGAAGTTCCTGCAGTTTTCACTGTAAAACCGTGTTGGAACTAGTACCACCCCATATATATGTATGGAGTGGAGTTTGCAACTGAAAAGAAACTTTGTGTTCCCAACAAGCTAGGTGAAGGACGGCTTTCACACACACTTATCTCTCAGAACTGAGCAAGTGGAGAGACGTTCGTTCATCTAGCACCAAGGGAACGGGTGGCAGGAGACACTTTTTCTCTGCTTTCTCAGTCTGTTTCCTGGTGCCGGTTTGAAGTTCCTGCAGTTTTCACTGTAAAACCGTGTTGGAACTAGTACCACCCCATATATATGTATGGAGTGGAGTTTGCAACTGAAAAGAAACTTTGTGTTCCCAAAAAGCTAGGTGAAGGACGGCTTTCACACACACTTATCTCTCAGAACTGAGCAAGTGGAGAGACGTTCGTTCATCTAGCACCAAGGGAACGGGTGGCAGGAGACACTTTTTCTCTGCTTTCCCAGTCTGTTTCCTAATGCCGGTTTGAATTTCCTGCAGTTTTCACTGTAAAACCGAGTTGGAGCTAGTACCTCCCTATATATATGTATGGAGTGGAGTTTGCAAGTGAAAACAAACTTTGTGTTCCCAACAAGCTAGGTGAAGGACGGCTTTCACACACACTTATCTCTCAGAACTGAGCAAGTGGAGAGACGTTCGTTCATCTAGCACCAAGGGAACGGGTTGCAGGAGACCCTTTTTCTCTGGTTTCTCAGTCTGTTTCCTAGTGCCGGTTTGAAGTTCCTGCAGTTTTCACTGTAAAACAGATTTGGAGCTAGTAACTCCCCATATATATGCAATGAGTGGAGATTGCTACTGAAAAGAATCTTTGTGTTCCCAACAAGGTAATTGAAGGACGGCTTTCAAACACACTTTTCTCTCAGAACTGAGCAAGTGGAGAGACGTTCGTTCATCTAGCACCAAGGGAACGGGTTGCAGGAGACAGTTTTTCTCTGCTTTCTCAGTCTGCTTCCTAGTGCCGGTTTGAAGTTCCTGCAGTTTTCACTGTAAAACCGACTTGGAGGTAGTACCTCCCCATATATATGTATGGAATGGAGTTTGCAACTGAAAACAAACTTTGTGTTCCCAAGAAGATAGGTGAAGGACGGCTTTCACACACACTTATCTCTCAGAACTGAGCAAGTGTAGACACGTTCGTTCATCTAGCACCAAGGGAACTGTTTGCAGGAAACACTTTTTCTCTGCTTTCTCAGTCTGTTTCCTAGTGCCGGTTTGAAGTTCCTGCAGTTTTCACTGTAAAAGCGAGTTGGAGCTTGTACCTCCCCATATATATGCATGGAATGGAGTTTGCAACAGAAAAGAAACTTTGTGTTCCCAACAAGCTAGGTGAAAGACGGCTTTCACACACACTTATCTCTTAGAACTGAGCAAGTGGAGAGACGTTCGTTCATCTAGCACCAATGGAACGGGTTGCAGGAGACACTTTTTCTCTGCTTTCTCAGTCTGTTTCCTAGTGGGGGTTTAAAGTTCCTGCAGTTTTCACTGTAAAAACGAGTTGGAGCTTGTACCTCCCCATATATATGCATGGAATGGAGTTTGCAACTGAAAAGAAACATTGTGTTCCCAACAAGCTAGGTGAAGGACCGCTTTCACACACACTTATCTCTCAGAAATTAGAAAGTGGAGAGACGTTCGTTCATGTAGCACCAAGGGAACGGGTTGCAGGAGAAACTTTTTCTCTGATTTCTCAGTCTGTTTCCTAGTGCCGGTTTGAAGTTCCTGCAGTTTTCACTGTAAAACCGAGTTGGAGCTAGTACCTCCCCATATATATGTATGGAATGGAGTTTGCAACTGAAAAGAAACTTTGTGTCCCAACAAGCTAGGTGAAGGACGGCTTTCACACACAAATATCTCTCAGAACTGAGCAAGTGGAGAGACTTTCGTTCATCTAGCACCAAGGGAACGGGTTGCAGGAGACACTTTTTCTCTGCTTTCTCAGTCTGTTTCCTAGTGCCGGTTTGAAGTTCCTGCAGTTTTCACTGTAAAACCGACTTGGAGCTAGTACCTCCCCATATATATGTATGGAATGGATTTTGCAACTGAAAAGAAACTTTGTGTTCCCAACAAGCTAGGTGAAGGGCGGCATTCACACACACTTATCTCTCAGAACTGAGCAGGAACAGAGACGTTCGTTCATCTAGCACCAAGTGAACGGTTTGCAGGAGACACTTTTTCTCTGCTTTCTCAGTTTGTTTCCTAGTGCCGGTTTGAAGTTCCTGCAGTTTTCACTGTAAAACCGAGTTGGAGCTTGTACATCCCCATATATATGCATGGAATGGAGTTTGCAACTGAAAAGAAACTTTGTGTTCCCAACAAGCTAGGTGAAAGACGGCTTTCACACACACTTATCTCTTAGAACTGAGCAAGTGGAGACACGTTCGTTCATCTAGCACCAAGGGAACGGTTTGCAGGAGAAACTTTTTCTCTGCTTTCTCAGTCTGTTTCCTAGTGCCGGTTTGAAGTTCCTGCAGTTTTCACTGTAAAACCTACTTCGAGATAGTACCTCCCCATATATATGTATGGAATGGAGTTTGCAACTGAAAACTAACTTTGTGTTCCCAACAAGCTAGGTGAAGGGCGGCTTTCACACACACTTATCTCTCAGAACTGAGCAGGAACAGAGACGTTCGTTCATCTAGCACCAAGGGAACGGTTTGCAGGAGAAACTTTTCTCTGCTTTCTCAGTCTGTTTCCTAGTGCTGGTTTGAAGTTCCTGCAGTTTTCACTGTAAAACCGTGTTGGAACTAGTAGCACCCCATATATATGTATGGAGTGGAGTTTGCAACTGAAAAGAAACTTTGTGTTCCCAACAAGCTAGTTGAAGGAAGGCTTTCACACACACTTATCTCTCAGAACTGAGCAAGTGGAGAGACGTTCGTTCATCTAGCACCAAGGGAACGGTTTGCAGGAGAAACTTTTTCTCTGCTTTCTCAGTCTGTTTCCTAGTGCCGGTTTGAAGTTCCTGCAGTTTTCACTGTAAAACCGTGTTGGAACTAGTACTACCCCATATATATGTATGGAGTGGAGTTTGCAACTGAAAACAAACTTTGTGTTCCCAAGAAGCTAGGTGAAGGACGGCTTTCACACACACTTATCTCTCAGAACTGAGCAAGTGGAGAGACGTTCGTTCATCTAGCTCCAAGGGAACGGTTTGCAGGAGACACTTTTTCTCTGCTTTCTCAGTCTGTTTCCTAGTGCCGGTTTGAAGTTCCTGCAGTTTTCACTGTAAAACCGAGTTGGAGCTAGTACCTCCCCATATATATGCAATGAATGGAGATTGCTACTGAAAAGAAACTTTGTGTTCCCAACAAGGTAATTGAAGGACGGCTTTCAAACACACTTTTCTCTCAGAACTGAGCAAGTGGAGAGACGTTAGTTCATCTAGCACCTAGGGAACGGGTTGCAGGAGACCCTTTTTCTCTGGTTTCTCAGTCTGTTTCCTAGTGCCATTTTGAAGTTCCTGCAGTTTTCACTGTAAAACAGTGTTGGAACTAGTACTTTCCGATATATATGTATGGAGTGGAATTTGCAACTGAAAAGAATCTTTGTGTTCCCAACAATCTAGTTGAAGGACGGCTTTCACACACACTTATCTCTCAGAACTGAGCAGGTACAGAGACGTTCGTTCATCTAGCACCAAGGGAACGGGTGGCAGGAGACACTTTTTCTCTGCTTTCTCAGTCTGTTTCCTGGTGCCGGTTTGAAGTTCCTGCAGTTTTCACTGTAAAACCGTGTTGGAACTAGTACCACCCCATATATATGTATGGAGTGGAGTTTGCAACTGAAAAGAAACTTTGTGTTCCCAAAAAGCTAGGTGAAGGACGGCTTTCACACACACTTATCTCTCAGTACTGAGCAAGTGGAGAGACGTTCGTTCATCTAGCACCAAGGGAACGGGTGGCAGGAGACACTTTTTCTCTGCTTTCCCAGTCTGTTTCCTAGTGCCGGTTTGAAGTTCCTGCAGTTTTCACTGTAAAACCGAGTTGGAGCTAGTACCTCCCTATATATATGTATGGAGTGGAGTTTGCAAGTGAAAACAAACTTTGTGTTCCCAACAAGCTAGGTGAAGGACGGCTTTCACACACACTTATCTCTCAGAACTGAGCAAGTGAAGACACGTTCGTTCATCTAGCACCAAGGGAACGGTTTACAGGAGACACTTTTTCTCTGATTTCTCAGTCTGTTTCCTAGTGCCGGTTTGAAGTTCCTGCAGTTTTCACTGTAAAACCGAGTTGGAGCTTGTACCTCCCCATATATATGCATGGAATGGAGTTTGCAACTGAAAAGAAACTTTGTGTTCCCAACAAGCTAGGTGAAAGACGGCTTTCACACACACTTATTTCTTAGAACTGAGCAAGTGGAGAGACGTTCGTTCATCTAGCACCAAGGGAACGGGTTGCAGGAGACACTTTTTCTCTGCCTTCTCAGTCTGTTTCCTAGTGCCGGTTTGAAGTTCCTGCAGTTTTCACTGTAAAACCGAGTTGGAGCTAGTACCTCCCCATATATATGTATGGAATGGAGTTTGCAACTGAAAAGAAACTTTGTGTCCCAACAAGCTAGGTGAAGGACGGCTTTCACACACAAATATCTCTCAGAACTGAGCAAGTGGAGAGACGTTCGTTCATCTAGCACCAAGGGAACGGGTTGCAGGAGACCCTTTTTCTCTGCTTTCTCAGTCTGTTTCCTATTGCCATTTTGAAGTTCCTGCAGTTTTCACTGTAAAACAGTGTTGGAACTAGTACTTTCCGATATATATGTATGGAGTGGAATTTGCAACTGAAAATAATCTTTGTGTTCCCAACAAGGTAGGTGAAGTGCGGCTTTCACACACACTTATCTCTCAGAACTGAGCAGGAACAGAGACGTTCGTTCATCTAGCACCAAGGGAACGGTTTGCAGGAGAAACTTTTTCTCTGCTTTCTCAGTCTGTTTCCTAGTGCCGGTTTGAAGTTCCTGCAGTTTTCACTGTAAAACCGTGTTGGAACTAGTACCACCCCATATATATGTATGGAGTGGAGTTTGCAACTGAAAAGAAACTTTGTGTTCCCAACAAGCCAGTTGAAGGACGGCTTTCACACACACTTATCTCTCAGAACTGAGCAAGTGGAGAGACGTTCGTTCATTTAACACCAAGTGAACGGGTTGCAGGAGACCCTTTTTCTCTGCTTTCTCAGTCTGTTTCCTAGTGCCGGTTTGAAGTTCCTGCAGTTTTCACTGTAAAACAGATTTGGAGCTAGTAACTCCCCATATATATGCAATAAGTGGAGATTGCTACTGAAAAGAATCTTTGTGTTCCCAACAAGGTAATTGAAGGACGGCTTTCAAACACACTTTTCTCTCAGAACTGAGCAAGTGGAGAGACGTTCGTTCATCTAGCACCTAGGGAACGGGTTGCAGGAGACACTTTTTCTCTGCTTTCTCAGTCTGTTTCCTAGTGCCGGTTTGAAGTTCCTGCAGTTTTCACTGTAAAACCGTGTTGGAACTAGTACCACCCCATATATATGTATGGAGTGGAGTTTGCAACTGAAAAGAAACTTTGTGTTCCCAACAAGCTAGTTGAAGGGCGGCTTTCACACACACTTATCTCTCAGAACTGAGCAAGTGGAGAGACGTTCGTTCATCTAGCACCAAGGGAACGGGTTGCAGGAGACACTTTTTCTCTGCTTTCTCAGTCTGTTTCCTAGTGCCATTTTGAAGTTCCTGCAGTTTTCACTGTAAAACAGTGTTGGAACTAGTACTTTCCGATATATATGTATGGAGTGGAATTTGCAACTGAAAAGAATCTTTGTGTTCCCAACAAGCTAGGTGAAGGACGGCTTTCACACACACTTATCTCTCAGAACTGAGCAAGTGGAGAGACGTTCGTTCATCTAGCACCAAGGGAACGGTTTGCAGGAGAAACTTTTTCTCTGCTTTCTCAGTCTGTTTCCTAGTGCCGGTTAGAAGTTCCTGCAGTTTTCACTGTAAAACCGTGTTGGAACTAGTACCACCCCATATATATGTATGGAGTGGAGTTTGCAACTGAAAAGAAACTTTGTGTTCCCAACAAGCTAGTTGAAGGGCGGCTTTCACACACACTTATCTCTCAGAACTGAGCAAGTGGAGAGACGTTCGTTCATCTAGCACCAAGGGAACGGGTTGCAGGAGACACTTTTTCTCTGCTTTCTCAGTCTGTTTCCTAGTGCCATTTTGAAGTTCCTGCAGTTTTCACTGTAAAACAGTGTTGGAACTAGTACTTTCCGATATATATGTATGGAGTGGAATTTGCAACTGAAAAGAATCTTTGTGTTCCCAACAAGCTAGGTGAAGGACGGCTTTCACACACACTTATCTCTCAGAACTGAGCAAGTGGAGAGACGTTCGTTCATCTAGCACCAAGGGAACGGTTTGCAGGAGAAACTTTTTCTCTGCTTTCTCAGTCTGTTTCCTAGTGCCGGTTAGAAGTTCCTGCAGTTTTCACTGTAAAACCGTGTTGGAACTAGTACCACCCCATATATATGTATGGAGTGGAGTTTGCAACTGAAAAGAAACTTTGTGTTCCCAACAAGCTAGGTGAAGGACGGCTTTCACACACACTTATCTCTCAGAACTGAGCAAGTGGAGAGACGTTCGTTCATCTAGCACCAAGGGAACGGGTGGCAGGAGACACTTTTTCTCTGCTTTCTCAGTCTGTTTCCTGGTGCCGGTTTGAAGTTCCTGCAGTTTTCACTGTAAAACCGTGTTGGAACTAGTACCACCCCATATATATGTATGGAGTGGAGTTTGCAACTGAAAAGAAACTTTGTGTTCCCAAAAAGCTAGGTGAAGGACGGCTTTCACACACACTTATCTCTCAGAACTGAGCAAGTGGAGAGACGTTCGTTCATCTAGCACCAAGGGAACGGGTGGCAGGAGACACTTTTTCTCTGCTTTCCCAGTCTGTTTCCTAGTGCCGGTTTCAAGTTCCTGCAGTTTTCACTGTAAAACCGAGTTGGAGCTAGTACCTCCCTATATATATGTATGGAGTGGAGTTTGCAAGTGAAAACAAACTTTGTGTTCCCAACAAGCTAGGTGAAGGACGGCTTTCACACACACTTATCTCTCAGAACTGAGCAAGTGGAGAGACGTTCGTTCATCTAGCACCAAGGGAACGGGTTGCAGGAGACCCTTTTTCTCTGGTTTCTCAGTCTGTTTCCTAGTGCCGGTTTGAAGTTCCTGCAGTTTTCACTGTAAAACAGATTTGGAGCTAGTAACTCCCCATATATATGCAATGAGTGGAGATTGCTACTGAAAAGAATCTTTGTGTTCCCAACAAGGTAATTGAAGGACGGCTTTCAAACACACTTTTCTCTCAGAACTGAGCAAGTGGAGAGACGTTCGTTCATCTAGCACCAAGGGAACGGGTTGCAGGAGACAGTTTTTCTCTGCTTTCTCAGTCTGCTTCCTAGTGCCGGTTTGAAGATCCTGCAGTTTTCACTGTAAAACCGACTTGGAGGTAGTACCTCCCCATATATATGTATGGAGTGGAGTTTGCAACTGAAAACAAACTTTGTGTTCCCAAGAAGCTAGGTGAAGGACGGCTTTCACACACACTTATCTCTCAGAACTGAGCAAGTGTAGACACGTTCGTTCATCTAGCACCAAGGGAACTGTTTGCAGGAGACACTTTTTCTCTGCTTTCTCAGTCTGTTTCCTAGTGCCGGTTTGAAGTTCCTGCAGTTTTCACTGTAAAACCGAGATGGAGCTTGTACCTCCCCATATATATGCATGGAATGGAGTTTGCAACAGAAAAGAAACTTTGTGTTCCCAACAAGCTAGGTGAAAGACGGCTTTCACACACACTTATCTCTTAGAACTGAGCAAGTGGAGAGACGTTCGTTCATCTAGCACCAAGGGAACGGGTTGCAGGAGACACTTTTTCTCTGCTTTCTCAGTCTGTTTCCTAGTGGGGGTTTAAAGTTCCTGCAGTTTACACTGTAAAAACGAGTTGGAGCTTGTACCTCCCCATATATATGCATGGAATGGAGTTTGCAACTGAAAAGAAACATTGTGTTCCCAACAAGCTAGGTGAAGGACCGCTTTCACACACACTTATCTCTCAGAACTGAGCAAGTGGAGAGACGTTCGTTCATCTAGCACCAAGGGAACGGGTTGCAGGAGACACTTTTTCTCTGCTTTCTCAGTCTTTTTCCTAGTGCCGTTTTGAAGTTCCTGCAGTTTTCACTGTAAAACCGACTTGGAGCTAGTACCTCCCCATATATATGTATGGAATGGAGTTTGCAACTGAAAACAAACTTTGTGTTCCCAACAAGCTAGGTGAAGGGCGGCTTTCACACACACTTATCTCTCAGAACTGAGCAGGAACAGAGACGTTCGTTCATCTAGCACCAAGGGAACGGTTTGCAGGAGACACTTTTTCTCTGCTTTCTCAGTCTGTTTCCTAGTGCCATTTTGAAGTTCCTGCAGTTTTCACTGTAAAACAGTGTTGGAACTAGTACTTTCCGATATATATGTATGGAGTGGAATTTGCAACTGAAAATAATCTTTGTGTTCCCAACAAGGTAGGTGAAGTGCGTCTTTCACACACACTTATCTCTCAGAACTGAGCAGGAACAGAGACGTTCGTTCATCTAGCACCAAGGGAACGGTTTGCAGGAGAAACTTTTTCTCTGCTTTCTCAGTCTGTTTCCTAGTGCCGGTTTGAAGTTCCTGCAGTTTTCACTGTAAAACCGTGTTGGAACTAGTACCACCCCATATATATGTATGGAGTGGAGTTTGCAACTGAAAAGAAACTTTGTGTTCCCAACAAGCTAGGTGAAGGACGGCTTTCACACACACTTATCTCTCAGAACTGAGCAAGTGGAGAGACGTTCGTTCATCTAGCACCTAGGGAACGGGTTGCAGGAGACACTTTTTCTCTGCTTTCTCAGTCTGTTTCCTAGTGCCATTTTGAAGTTCCTGCAGTTTTCACTGTAAAACCGTGTTGGAACTAGTACCACCCCATATATATGTATGGAGTGGAGTTTGCAACTGAAAAGAAACTTTGTGTTCCCAACAAGCTAGGTGAAGGACGGCTTTCACACACACTTATCTCTCAGAACTGAGCAAGTGGAGAGACGTTCGTTCATCTAGCACCAAGGGAACGGGTGGCAGGAGACACTTTTTCTCTGCTTTCTCAGTCTGTTTCCTGGTGCCGGTTTGAAGTTCCTGCAGTTTTCACTGTAAAACCGTGTTGGAACTAGTACCACCCCATATATATGTATGGAGTGGAGTTTGCAACTGAAAAGAAACTTTGTGTTCCCAAAAAGCTAGGTGAAGGACGGCTTTCACACACACTTATCTCTCAGAACTGAGCAAGTGGAGAGACGTTCGTTCATCTAGCACCAAGGGAACGGGTGGCAGGAGACACTTTTTCTCTGCTTTCCCAGTCTGTTTCCTAGTGCCGGTTTGAAGTTCCTGCAGTTTTCACTGTAAAACCGAGTTGGAGCTAGTAACTCCCTATATATATGTATGGAGTGGAGTTTGCAAGTGAAAACAAACTTTGTGTTCCCAACAAGCTAGGTGAAGGACGGCTTTCACACACACTTATCTCTCAGAACTGAGCAAGTGGAGAGACGTTCGTTCATCTAGCACCAAGGGAACGGGTTGCAGGAGACCCTTTTTCTCTGGTTTCTCAGTCTGTTTCCTAGTGCCGGTTTGAAGTTCCTGCAGTTTTCACTGTAAAACAGATTTGGAGCTAGTAACTCCCCATATATATGCAATGAGTGGAGATTGCTACTGAAAAGAATCTTTGTGTTCCCAACAAGGTAATTGAAGGACGGCTTTCAAACACACTTTTCTCTCAGAACTGAGCAAGTGGAGAGACGTTCGTTCATCTAGCACCAAGGGAACGGGTTGCAGGAGACAGTTTTTCTCTGCTTTCTCAGTCTGCTTCCTAGTGCCGGTTTGAAGTTCCTGCAGTTTTCACTGTAAAACCGACTTGGAGGTAGTACCTCCCCATATATATGTATGGAATGGAGTTTGCAACTGAAAACAAACTTTGTGTTCCCAAGAAGCTAGGTGAAGGACGGCTTTCACACACACTTATCTCTCAGAACTGAGCAAGTGTAGACACGTTCGTTCATCTAGCACCAAGGGAACTGTTTGCAGGAGACACTTTTTCTCTGCTTTCTCAGTCTGTTTCCTAGTGCCGGTTTGAAGTTCCTGCAGTTTTCACTGTAAAACCGAGTTGGAGCTTGTACCTCCCCATATATATGCATGGAATGGAGTTTGCAACAGGAAAGAAACTTTGTGTTCCCAACAAGCTACGTGAAAGACGGCTTTCACACACACTTATCTCTTAGAACTGAGCAAGTGGAGAGACGTTCGTTCATCTAGCACCAAGGGAACGGGTTGCAGGAGACACTTTTTCTCTGCTTTCTCAGTCTGTTTCCTAGTGGGGGTTTAAAGTTCCTGCAGTTTTCACTGTAAAAACGAGTTGGAGCTTGTACCTCCCCATATATATGCATGGAATGGAGTTTGCAACTGAAAAGAAACATTGTGTTCCCAACAAGCTAGGTGAAGGACCGCTTTCACACACACTTATCTCTCAGAACTGAGCAAGTGGAGAGACGTTCGTTCATCTAGCACCAAGGGAACGGGTTGCAGGAGACACTTTTTCTCTGCTTTCTCAGTCTTTTTCCTAGTGCCGTTTTGAAGTTCCTGCAGTTTTCACTGTAAAACCGACTTGGAGCTAGTACCTCCCCATATATATGTATGGAATGGAGTTTGCAACTGAAAACAAACTTTGTGTTCCCAACAAGCTAGGTGAAGGGCGGCTTTCACACACACTTATCTCTCAGAACTGAGCAGGAACAGAGACGTTCGTTCATCTAGCACCAAGGGAACGGTTTGCAGGAGATACTTTTTCTCTGCTTTCTCAGTCTGTTTCCTAGTGCCGGTTAGAAGTTCCTGCAGTTTTCACTGTAAAACCGTGTTGGAACTAGTACCACCCCATATATATGTATGGAGTGGAGTTTGCAACTGAAAAGAAACTTTGTGTTCCCAACAAGCTAGGTGAAGGACGGCTTTCACACACACTTATCTCTCAGAACTGAGCAAGTGGAGAGACGTTCGTTCATCTAGCACCAAGGGAACGGGTGGCAGGAGACACTTTTTCTCTGCTTTCTCAGTCTGTTTCCTGGTGCCGGTTTGAAGTTCCTGCAGTTTTCACTGTAAAACCGTGTTGGAACTAGTACCACCCCATATATATGTATGGAGTGGAGTTTGCAACTGAAAAGAAACTTTGTGTTCCCAAAAAGCTAGGTGAAGGACGGCTTTCACACACACTTATCTCTCAGAACTGAGCAAGTGGAGAGACGTTCGTTCATCTAGCACCAAGGGAACGGGTGGCAGGAGACACTTTTTCTCTGCTTTCCCAGTCTGTTTCCTAGTGCCGGTTTGAAGTTCCTGCAGTTTTCACTGTAAAACCGAGTTGGAGCTAGTACCTCCCTATATATATGTATGGAGTGGAGTTTGCAAGTGAAAACAAACTTTGTGTTCCCAACAAGCTAGGTGAAGGACGGCTTTCACACACACTTATCTCTCAGAACTGAGCAAGTGGAGAGACGTTCGTTCATCTAGCACCAAGGGAACGGGTTGCAGGAGACCCTTTTTCTCTGGTTTCTCAGTCTGTTTCCTAGTGCCGGTTTGAAGTTCCTGCAGTTTTCACTGTAAAACAGATTTGGAGCTAGTAACTCCCCATATATATGCAATGAGTGGAGATTGCTACTGAAAAGAATCTTTGTGTTCCCAACAAGGTAATTGAAGGACGGCTTTCAAACACACTTTTCTCTCAGAACTGAGCAAGTGGAGAGACGTTCATTCATCTAGCACCAAGGGAACGGGTTGCAGGAGACAGTTTTTCTCTGCTTTCTCAGTCTGCTTCCTAGTGCCGGTTTGAAGTTCCTGCAGTTTTCACTGTAAAACCGACTTGGAGGTAGTACCTCCCCATATATATGTATGGAATGGAGTTTGCAACTGAAAACAAACTTTGTGTTCCCAAGAAGCTAGGTGAAGGACGGCTTTCACACACACTTATCTCTCAGAACTGAGCAAGTGTAGACACGTTCGTTCATCTAGCACCAAGGGAACTGTTTGCAGGAGACACTTTTTCTCTGCTTTCTCAGTCTGTTTCCTAGTGCCGGTTTGAAGTTCCTGCAGTTTTCACTGTAAAACCGAGTTGGAGCTTGTACCTCCCCATATATATGCATGGAATGGAGTTTGCAACAGAAAAGAAACTTTGTGTTCCCAACAAGCTAGGTGAAAGACGGCTTTCACACACACTTATCTCTTAGAACTGAGCAAGTGGAGGGACGTTCGTTCATCTAGCACCAAGGGAACGGGTTGCAGGAGACACTTTTTCTCTGCTTTCTCAGTCTGTTTCCTAGTGGGGGTTTAAAGTTCCTGCAGTTTTCACTGTAAAAACGAGTTGGAGCTTGTACCTCCCCATATATATGCATGGAATGGAGTTTGCAACTGAAAAGAAACATTGTGTTCCCAACAAGCTAGGTGAAGGACCGCTTTCACACACACTTATCTCTCAGAACTGAGCAAGTGGAGAGACGTTCGTTCATCTAGCACCAAGGGAACGGGTTGCAGGAGACTCTTTTTCTCTGCTTTCTCAGTCTTTTTCCTAGTGCCGTTTTGAAGTTCCTGCAGTTTTCACTGTAAAACCGACTTGGAGCTAGTACCTCCCCATATATATGTATGGAATGGAGTTTGCAACTGAAAACAAACTTTGTGTTCCCAACAAGCTAGGTGAAGGGCGGCTTTCACACACACTTATCTCTCAGAACTGAGCAGGAACAGAGACGTTCGTTCATCTAGCACCAAGGGAACGGTTTGCAGGAGAAACTTTTTCTCTGCTTTCTCAGTCTGTTTCCTAGTGCCGGTTTGAAGTTCCTGCAGTTTTCACTGTAAAACCGAGTTGGAGCTTGTACCTCCCCATATATATGCATGGAATGGAGTTTGCAACTGAAAAGAAACTTTGTGTTCCCAACAAGTTAGGTGAAAGACGGCTTTCACACACTCTTATCTCTTAGAACTGAGCAAGTGGAGAGACGTTCGTTCATCTAGCACCAAGGGAACGGGTTGCAGGAGACACTTTTTCTCTGCCTTCTCAGTCTGTTTCCTAGTGCCGGTTTGAAGTTCCTGCAGTTTTCACTGTAAAACCGAGTTGGAGCTAGTACCTCCCCATATATATGTATGGAATGGAGTTTGCAACTGAAAAGAAACTTTGTGTCCCAACAAGCTAGGTGAAGGACGGCTTTCACACACAAATATCTCTCAGAACTGAGCAAGTGGAGAGACGTTCGTTCATCTAGCACCAAGGGAACGGGTTGCAGGAGACCCTTTTTCTCTGCTTTCTCAGTCTGTTTCCTATTGCCATTTTGAAGTTCCTGCAGTTTTCACTGTAAAACAGTGTTGGAACTAGTACTTTCCGATATATATGTATGGAGTGGAATTTGCAACTGAAAATAATCTTTGTGTTCCCAAAAAGGTAGGTGAAGTGCGGCTTTCACACACACTTATCTCTCAGAACTGAGCAGGAACAGAGACGTTCGTTCATCTAGCACCAAGGGAACGGTTTGCAGGAGAAACTTTTTCTCTGCTTTCTCAGTCTGTTTCCTAGTGCCGGTTTGAAGTTCCTGCAGTTTTCACTGTAAAACCGAGTTGGAGCTTGTACCTCCCCATATATATGCATGGAATGGAGTTTGCAACTGAAAAGAAACTTTGTGTTCCCAACAAGCTAGGTGAAAGACGGCTTTCACACACACTTATCTCTTAGAACTGAGCAAGTGGAGAGACGTTCGTTCATCTAGCACCAAGGGAACGGGTTGCAGGAGACACTTTTTCTCTGCCTTCTCAGTCTGTTTCCTAGTGCCGGTTTGAAGTTCCTGCAGTTTTCACTGTAAAACCGAGTTGGAGCTAGTACCTCCCCATATATATGTATGGAATGGAGTTTGCAACTGAAAAGAAACTTTGTGTCCCAACAAGCTAGGTGAAGGACGGCTTTCACACACAAATATCTCTCAGAACTGAGCAAGTGGAGAGACGTTCGTTCATCTAGCACCAAGGGAACGGGTTGCAGGAGACCCTTTTTCTCTGCTTTCTCAGTCTGTTTCCTATTGCCATTTTGAAGTTCCTGCAGTTTTCACTGTAAAACAGTGTTGGAACTAGTACTTTCCGATATATATGTATGGAGTGGAATTTGCAACTGAAAATAATCTTTGTGTTCCCAACAAGGTAGGTGAAGTGCGGCTTTCACACACACTTATCTCTCAGAACTGAGCAGGAACAGAGACGTTCGTTCATCTAGCACCAAGGGAACGGTTTGCAGGAGAAACTTTTTCTCTGCTTTCTCAGTCTGTTTCCTAGTGCCGGTTTGAAGTTCCTGCAGTTTTCACTGTAAAACCGAGTTGGAGCTTGTACCTCCCCATATATATGCATGGAATGGAGTTTGCAACTGAAAAGAAACTTTGTGTTCCCAACAAGCTAGGTGAAAGACGGCTTTCACACACACTTATCTCTTAGAACTGAGCAAGTGGAGAGACGTTCGTTCATCTAGCACCAAGGGAACGGGTTGCAGGAGACACTTTTTCTCTGCCTTCTCAGTCTGTTTCCTAGTGCCGGTTTGAAGTTCCTGCAGTTTTCACTGTAAAACCGAGTTGGAGCTAGTACCTCCCCATATATATGTATGGAATGGAGTTTGCAACTGAAAAGAAACTTTGTGTCCCAACAAGCTAGGTGAAGGACGGCTTTCACACACAAATATCTCTCAGAACTGAGCAAGTGGAGAGACGTTCGTTCATCTAGCACCAAGGGAACGGGTTGCAGGAGACCATTTTTCTCTGCTTTCTCAGTCTGTTTCCTATTGCCATTTTGAAGTTCCTGCAGTTTTCACTGTAAAACAGTGTTGGAACTAGTACTTTCCGATATATATGTATGGAGTGGAATTTGCAACTGAAAATAATCTTTGTGTTCCCAACAAGGTAGGTGAAGTGCGGCTTTCACACACACTTATCTCTCAGAACTGAGCAGGAACAGAGACGTTCGTTCATCTAGCACCAAGGGAACGGTTTGCAGGAGAAACTTTTTCTCTGCTTTCTCAGTCTGTTTCCTAGTGCCGGTTTGAAGTTCCTGCAGTTTTCACTGTAAAACCGTGTTGGAACTAGTACCACCCCATATATATGTATGGAGTGGAGTTTGCAACTGAAAAGAAACTTTGTGTTCCCAACAAGCTAGGTGAAAGACGGCTTTCACACACACTTATCTCTTAGAACTGAGCAAGTGGAGAGACGTTCGTTCATCTAGCACCAAGGGAACGGGTTGCAGGAGACACTTTTTCTCTGCCTTCTCAGTCTGTTTCCTAGTGCCGGTTTGAAGTTCCTGCAGTTTTCACTGTAAAACCGAGTTGGAGCTAGTACCTCCCCATATATATGTATGGAATGGAGTTTGCAACTGAAAAGAAACTTTGTGTCCCAACAAGCTAGGTGAAGGACGGCTTTCACACACAAATATCTCTCAGAACTGAGCAAGTGGAGAGACGTTCGTTCATCTAGCACCAAGGGAACGGGTTGCAGGAGACCCTTTTTCTCTGCTTTCTCAGTCTGTTTCCTATTGCCATTTTGAAGTTCCTGCAGTTTTCACTGTAAAACAGTGTTGGAACTAGTACTTTCCGATATATATGTATGGAGTGGAATTTGCAACTGAAAATAATCTTTGTGTTCCCAACAAGGTAGGTGAAGTGCGGCTTTCACACACACTTATCTCTCAGAACTGAGCAAGTGGAGAGACGTTCGTTCATCTAGCACCTAGGGAACGGGTTGCAGGAGACACTTTTTCTCTGCTTTCTCAGTCTGTTTCCTGGTGCCGGTTTGAAGTTCCTGCAGTTTTCACTGTAAAACCGTGTTGGAACTAGTACCACCCCATATATATGTATGGAGTGGAGTTTGCAACTGAAAAGAAACTTTGTGTTCCCAACAAGCTAGGTGAAGGACGGCTTTCACACACACTTATCTCTCAGAACTGAGCAAGTGGAGAGACGTTCGTTCATCTAGCACCTAGGGAACGGGTTGCAGGAGACACTTTTTCTCTGCTTTCTCAGTCTGTTTCCTAGTGCCATTTTGAAGTTCCTGCAGTTTTCACTGTAAAACAGTGTTGGAACTAGTACTTTCCGATATATATGTATGGAGTGGAATTTGCAACTGAAAAGAATCTTTGTGTTCCCAAAAAGCTAGGTGAAGGACGGCTTTCACACACACTTATCTCTCAGAACTGAGCAAGTGGAGAGACGTTCGTTCATCTAGCACCAAGGGAACGGTTTGCAGGAGAAACTTTTTCTCTGCTTTCTCAGTCTGTTTCCTAGTGCCGGTTAGAAGTTCCTGCAGTTTTCACTGTAAAACCGTGTTGGAACTAGTACCACCCCATATATATGTATGGAGTGGAGTTTGCAACTGAAAAGAAACTTTGTGTTCCCAACAAGCTAGGTGAAGGACGGCTTTCACACACACTTATCTCTCAGAACTGAGCAAGTGGAGAGACGTTCGTTCATCTAGCACCAAGGGAACGGGTGGCAGGAGACACTTTTTCTCTGTTTTCTCAGTCTGTTTCCTAGTGCCGGTTTGAAGTTCCTGCAGTTTTCACTGTAAAACCGAGTTGGAGCCAGTACCTCCCCATATATATGTATGCAATGGAGTTTGCAACTGAAAAGAAACTTTGTGTTCCCAACAAGCTAGGTGAAGGACGGCTTTCACACACACTTATCTCTCAGAACTGAGCAAGTGGAGAGACGTTCGTTCATCTAGCACCGAGGGAACGGGTTGCAGGAGACATTTTTTCTCTGCTTTCTCAGTCTTTTTCCTAGTGCCGGTTTGAAGTTCCTGCAGTTTTCACTGTAAAATCGAGTTGGAGCTTGTATCTCCCCATATATATGTATGAAATGAAGTTTGCAACTGAAAAGAAACTTTGTGTTCCCAACAAGCTAGATGAAGGACGGCTTTCACACACACTTATCTCTCAGAACTGAGCAAGTGGAGAGACGTTCGTTCATCTAGCACCAAGGGAACGGGTTGCAGGAGACACGTTTCCTCTGCTTTCTCAGTCTGTTTCCTAGTGCCGATTTGAAGTTCCTGCTGTTTTCACTGTAAAACCGAGTTGGAGCTACTACCTCCCCATATATATGTATGGAATGGAGTTTGCAACTGAAAAGAAACTTTGTGTTCCCAACAAGCTAGGTGAAGTACGGCTTTCACACACACTTATCTCTCAGAACTGAGCAAGTGGAGAGACTTTCGTTCATCTAGCACCAAGGGAACGGGTTGCAGGAGACACTTTTTCTCTGCTTTCTCAGTCTGTTTCCTAGTGCCGGTTTGAAGTTCCTGCAGTTTTCACTGTAAAATCGAGTTGGAGCTTGTACTTCCCCATATATATGCATGGAATGGAGTTTGCAACTGAAAAGAAACTTTGTGTTCCCAACAAGTTAGGTGAAGGACGGCTTTCAAACACACTTATCTCTCAGAACTGAGCAAGTGGAGAGACGTTCGTTCATCTAGAACCAAGGGATCGGGTTGCAGGAGGCACTTTTTCTCTGCTTTCTCAGTCTGTTTCCTAGTGCCGGTTTGAAGTTACTGCAGTTTTCTACTGTAATAACGAGTTGGAGCTAGTACCTCCCCATATATATGTATGCAATGGAGTTTGCAACTGAAAAGAAACTTTGTGTTCCCAACATGCTAGGTGAAGGACGGCTTTCACACACACTTATCTCTCAGAACTGAGCAAGTGGAGAGACGTTTGTTCATCTAGCACCGAGGGAACGGTTTGCAGGACACACTTTTTCTCTGCTTTCTCAGTCTTTTTCCTAGTGCCGGTTTGAAGTTCCTGCAGTTTTCACTGTAAAACCGAGTTGGAGTTTGTACCTTCCCATATATATGTATGGAATGGAGTTTGCAACTGATAAGAAACTTTGTGTTCCCAACAAGCTAGGTGAAGGCGGCTTTCACACACACTTATCTCTCAGAACTGAGCAAGTGGAGAGACGTTCGTTCATCTAGCACCAAGGGAACGGGTTGCAGGAGACACATTTTCTCTGCTTTCTCAGTCTGTTCCTAGTTCTGGTTTGAAGTTCCTGCAGTTTTCACTGTAAAACCGAGTTGAAGCTTATACCTACCCATATATATTTATGGAATGGAATTAGCAACTGAAAAGACACTTTGTGTTCCCAACAAGCTAGGTGAAGAACGGCTTTCACACCCATTTATCTCTCAGAACTGAGCAAGTGGAGAGACGTTCGTTCATTTAGCACCAAGGGAACGGGTTGCAGGGGACACGTTTTCTCTGCTTTCTCAGTCTGTTTCTTAGTGCCGGTTTGAAGTTCCATCAATTTTCACTGTAAAACCGAGTTGAAGCTTGTACCTACCCATATATATGTATGGAATGGAGTTTGCAACTGAAAAGAAACTTTGTGTTCCCAACAAGCTAGGTGAAGGCGGCTTTCACACACACTTATCTCTCAGAACTGAGCAAGTGGAGAGACGTTCGTTAATCTAGCACCAAGGGAACGGGTTGCAGGAGACACTTTTTCTCTGTTTTCTCAGTCTGTTTCCTAGTGCCGGTTTGAAGTTCCAGCAGTTTTCACTGTAAAACCGAGTTGGAGCTTGTACCTCCCCATATATATGTATGGAATGGAGTTTGCAACTGAAAAGAAACTTTGTGTTCCCAACAAGCTAGGTGAAGGCGGCTTTCACACACACTTATCTCTCAGAACTGAGCAAGTGGAGAGACGTTCGTTAATCTAGCACCAAGGGAACGGGTTGCAGGAGACACTTTTTCTCTGTTTTCTCAGTCTGTTTCCTAGTGCCGGTTTGAAGTTCCAGCAGTTTTCACTGTAAAACCGAGTTGGAGCTTGTACCTCCCCATATATATGTATGGAATGGAGTTTGCAACTGAAAAGAAACTTTGTGTTCCCAACAAGCTAGGTGAAGTAAGGCTTTCACACACATTTATCTCTCAGAACTGAGAAAGTGGAGAGACGTTCGTTCATCTAGAACCAAGGGATCGGGTTGCAGGAGACACTTTTTCTCTGCTTCCACAGTCTGTTTCCTAGTGCCGGTTTGAAGTTCCTGCAGTTTTCACTGTAAAACAGAGTTGGAGCTTGGACCTCCCCATATATATGTATGCAATGGAGTTTGCAACTGAAAAGAAACTTTGTGTTCCCAACATGCTAGGTGAAGGACGGCTTTCACACACACTTATCTCTCAGAACTGAGCAAGTGGACAGACGTTCGTTCATCTAGCACCGAGGGAACGGTTTGCAGGGGACACTTTTTCTCTGCTTTCTCAGTCTGTTTCCTAGTGCCGGTTTGAAGTTCCTGCAGTTTTCACTGTAAAACCGAGTTGGAGCTTGGACCTCCCCAAATATATGTATGGAAATGTGTTTGCAACTGAAAAGAAACTTTGTGTTCCCAACAAGCTAATAGAAGGACGGCTTTCACACACAGTTATCCCTCAGAACTGAGCAAGTGGAGAGACTTTCGTTCATCTAGCACCAAGGGATCGGGTTGCAGGAGGCACTTTTTCTCTGCTTTCTCAGTCTGTTTCCTAGTTCCGGTTTGAAGTTACTGCAGTTTTCTACTGTAATAACGAGTTGGAGCTAGTACCTCCCCATATATATGTATGCAATGGAGTTTGCAACTGAAAAGAAACTTTGTGTTCCCAACATGCTAGGTGAAGGACGGCTTTCACACACACTTATCTCTCAGAACTGAGCAAGTGGAGAGACGTTCGTTCATCTAGCACCGAGGGAACGGTTTGCAGGGGACACTTTTTCTCTGCTTTCTCAGTCTGTTTCCTAGTGCCGGTTTGAAGTTCCTGCAGTTTTCACTGTAAAACCGAGTTGGAGCTTGTACCTCCCCAAATATATGTATGGAATTGTGTTTGCAACTGAAAAGAAACTTTGTGTTCCCAACAAGCTAATAGAAGGACGGCTTTCACACACAGTTATCCCTCAGAACTGAGCAAGTGGAGAGACGTTCGTTCATCTAGCACCAAGGGAACGGGTTGCAGGAGACACTTTTTCTCTGTTTTCTCAGTCTGTTTCCTAGTGCCGGTTTGAAGTTCCTGCAGTTTTCACTGTAAAACCGAGTTGGAGCTTGTACCTCCCCATATATATGTATGGAATGGAGTTTGCAACTGAAAAGAAACTTTGTGTTCCCAACAAGCTAGGTGAAGGACGGCTTTCACACACACTTATCTCTCAGAACTGAGCAAGTGGAGAGACGTTCGTTCATCTAGAACCAAGGGATCGGGTTGCAGGAGACACTTTTTCTCTGTTTTCTCAGTCTGTTTCCTAGTGCCGGTTTGAAGTTCCTGCAGTTTTCACTGTAAAACCGAGTTGGAGCCAGTACCTCCCCATATATATGTATGCAATGGAGTTTGCAACTGAAAAGAAACTTTGTGTTCCCAACAAGCTAGTTGAAGGACGGCTTTCACACACACTTATCACTCAGAACTGAGCAATAGGAGAGACGTTCGTTCAACTATCACCCAGGGAACGGGTTGCAGGAGACACTTTTTTTCTGCTTTCTCAGTCTGTTTCCTAGTGCCGGTTTGAAGTTCCTGCAGTTTTCACTGTAAAACCGAGTTGGAGCTAGTACCTCCCCATATATATGTATGGAATGGAGTTTGCAACTGAAAAGAAACTTTGTGTTCCCAACAAGCTAGTTGAAGGACGGCTTTCACACACACTTATCTCTCAGAACTGACCAAGTGGAGAGACTTTCGTTCATCTAGCACCAACGGAACGGGATGCAGGAGACACTTTTTGTCTGCATTCTCAGTCTGTTTCCTAGTGCCGGTTTGAAGTTCCTGCAGTTTTCACTGTAAAACCGAGTTGGAGCTAGTACCTCCCCATATATATGTATGGAATAGAGTTTGCAACTGAAGAGAAACTTTGTGTTCCCAAAAAGCTAGATAAAGGAAGGCTTTCACACAATATTATCTCTCAGAACTGAGCAAGTGGAGACACGTTCGTTCAACTAGCACCCAGGGAACGGGTTGCAGGAGACACTTTTTCTCTGCTTTCTCTGTCTGTTTCCTAGTGCCGGTTTGAATTTTCTGCAGTTTTCACTGTAAAACCGAGATCGAGGTAGTACCTCCCGATATATATGTATGGAATGGAGTTTGGAACTGAAAAGAAACTTTGTGTTCCCAACATGCTAGGTGAAGGACGGCTTTCACACACACTTATCTCTCAGAACTGAGCAAGTGGAGAGACGTTCGTTCATCTAGCACCGAGGGAACGGTTTGCAGGGGACACTTTTTCTCTGCTTTCTCAGTCTGTTTCCTAGTGCCGGTTTGAAGTTCCTGCAGTTTTCACTGTAAAACCGAGTTGGAGCTTGTACCTCCCCAAATATATGTATGGAATTGTGTTTGCAACTGAAAAGAAACTTTGTGTTCCCAACAAGCTAATAGAAGGACGGCTTTCACACACAGTTATCCCTCAGAACTGAGCAAGTGGAGAGACGTTCGTTCATCTAGCACCAAGGGAACGGGTTGCAGGAGACACTTTTTCTCTGTTTTCTCAGTCTGTTTCCTAGTGCCGGTTTGAAGTTCCTGCAGTTTTCACTGTAAAACCGAGTTGGAGCTTGTACCTCCCCATATATATGTATGGAATGGAGTTTGCAACTGAAAAGAAACTTTGTGTTCCCAACAAGCTAGTTGAAGGACGGCTTTCACACACACTTATCACTCAGAACTGAGCAATAGGAGAGACGTTCGTTCAACTATCACCCAGGGAACGGGTTGCAGGAGACACTTTTTTTCGGCTTTCTCAGTCTGTTTCCTAGTGCCGGTTTGAAGTTCCTGCAGTTTTCACTGTAAAACCGAGTTGGAGCTAGTACCTCCCCATATATATGTATGGAATGGAGTTTGCAACTGAAAAGAAACTTTGTGTTCCCAACAAGCTAGTTGAAGGACGGCTTTCACACACACTTATCTCTCAGAACTGACCAAGTGGAGAGACTTTCTTTCATCTAGCACCAACGGAACGGGATGCAGGAGACACTTTTTGTCTGCATTCTCAGTCTGTTTCCTAGTGCCGGTTTGAAGTTCCTGCAGTTTTCACTGTAAAACCGAGTTGGAGCTAGTACCTCCCCATATATATGTATGGAATAGAGTTTGCAACTGAAGAGAAACTTTGTGTTCCCAAAAAGCTAGATAAAGGAAGGCTTTCACACAATATTATCTCTCAGAACTGAGCAAGTGGAGACACGTTCGTTCAAATAGCACCCAGGGAACGGGTTGCAGGAGACACTTTTTCTCTGCTTTCTCTGTCTGTTTCCTAGTGCCGGTTTGAATTTCCTGCAGTTTTCACTGTAAAACCGAGATCGAGGTAGTACCTCCCGATATATATGTATGGAATGGAGTTTGGAACTGAATAGAAACTTTGTGTTCCCAACATGCTAGGTGAAGGACGGCTTTCACACACACTTATCTCTCAGAACTGAGCAAGTGGAGAGACGTTCGTTCATCTAGCACCGAGGGAACGGTTTGCAGGGGACACTTTTTCTCTGCTTTCTCAGTCTGTTTCCTAGTGCCGGTTTGAAGTTCCTGCAGTTTTCACTGTAAAACCGAGTTGGAGCTTGTACCTCCCCAAATATATGTATGGAATTGTGTTTGCAACTGAAAAGAAACTTTGTGTTCCCAACAAGCTAATAGAAGGACGGCTTTCACACACAGTTATCCCTCAGAACTGAGCAAGTGGAGAGACGTTCGTTCATCTAGCACCAAGGGAACGGGTTGCAGGAGACACTTTTTCTCTGTTTTCTCAGTCTGTTTCCTAGTGCCGGTTTGAAGTTCCTGCAGTTTTCACTGTAATACCGAGTTGGAGCTTGTACCTCCCCATATATATGTATGGAATGGAGTTTGCAACTGAAAAGAAACTTTGTGTTCCCAACAAGCTAGGTGAAGGACGGCTTTCACACACACTTATCTCTCAGAACTGAGCAAGTGGAGAGACTTTCGTTCATCTAGCACCAAGGGAACAGGTTGCAGGGGACACTTTTTCTCTGCTTTCTCAGTCTGTTTCCTAGTGCCGGTTTGAATTTCCTGCAGTTTTCACTGTAAAACCGAGTTGGAGCTAGTACCTCCCCATATATATGTATGAAATGGAGTTTCCAACTGAAAAGAAACTTTGTGTTCCCAACAAGCTAGGTGAAGGACGGCTTTCACACACACTTATCTCTCAGAAATTAGCAATTGGAGAGACGTTCGTTCATCTAACACCAAGGGAACGGGTTGCAGGAGACACTTTTTCTCTGCTTTCTCAGTCTGTTTCCTAGTGCCGGTTTGAAGTTCCTGCAGTTTTCACTGTAAAACCGAGTTGGAGCTAGTACTTCCCCATATATATGCATGCAATGGAGTTTGCAACTGAAAAGAAACTTTGTGTTCCCAAAATGCTAGGTGAAGGACGGCTTTCACACACACTTATCTCTCAGAACTGAGCAAGTGGAGAGACGTTCGTTCATCTAGCACCAAGGGAACAGGTTGCAGGGGACACTTTTTCTCTGCTTTCTCAGTCTGTTTCCTAGTGCCGGTTGGAAGTTCCTGCAGTTTTCACTGTAAAACCGATTTGGAGTTAGTACCTCCCTATATATATGTATGGAATGTAGTTTGCAACTGAAAAGAAACTTTGTGTTCCCAACAAGCTAGGTGAAGGACGGCTTTCACACACACTTATCTGTCAGAACTGAGCAATTGGAGAGACGTTCGTTCATCTAGCACCAAGGGAACAGTTTGCAGGAGACACTTTTTCTCTGCTTTCTCAGTCTGTTTCCTAGTGCCGGTTTGAAATTCCTGCAGTTTTCACTGTAAAATCGAGTTGGAGCTAGTACCTCCCCATATATATGTATGGAATGGAGTTTGCAACTAAAGAGAAACTTTGTGTTCCCAACAAGCTAGGTGAAGGACGGCTTTCACACACACTTATCTCTCAGAACTGAGCAAGTGGAGAGACGTTCGTTCATGTAGCACCAACGGAACGGGTTGCAGGAGACACTTTTTCTCTGCTTTCTCAGTCTGTTTCCTAGTGCCGGTTTGAAGTTCCTGCAGTTTTCACTGTAAAACCGAGTTGGAGTTATTACCTCCCCATATATACGTAAGGAATGGAGTTTGCAACTGAAAAGAAACTTTGTGTTCCCAACAAGCTAGGTGAAGGACGGCTTTCACACACACTTATCTCTCAGAACTGAGCAAGAGGAGAGACGTTCGTTCATCTAGCACCAACGGAACGGGATGCAGGAGACACTTTTTCTCTGCTTTCTCAGTCTGTTTCCTAGTGCCGGTTTGAAGTTCCTGCAGATTTCACTGTAAAATCGATTTGGAGCTAGTACCACCCCATATATATGTATGGAATGGACTTTGCATCTGAAAAGAAACTTTGTGTTCCCACAAAGCTAGGTGAAGGACGGCTTTCACACACACTTATCTCTCAGAACTGAGCAAGTGGAGAGACATTCGTTCATCCAGCACCAAGGAAACGGGTTGCAGGAGACACTTTTTCTCTGCTTTCTCAGTCTGTTTCCTAGTGCCGGTTTGAAATTCCTGCAGTTTTCACTGTAAAATCGAGTTGGAGCTAGTACCTCCCCATATATATGTATGGAATGGAGTTTGCAACTAAAGAGAAACTTTGTGTTCCCAACAAGCTAGGTGAAGGACGGCTTTCACACACACTTATCTCTCAGAACTGAGCAAGTGGAGAGACGTTCGTTCATGTAGCACCAACGGAACGGGTTGCAGGAGACACTTTTTCTCTGCTTTCTCAGTCTGTTTCCTAGTGCCGGTTTGAAGTTCCTGCAGTTTTCACTGTAAAACCGAGTTGGAGTTATTACCTCCCCATATATACGTAAGGAATGGAGTTTGCAACTGAAAAGAAACTTTGTGTTCCCAACAAGCTAGGTGAAGGACGGCTTTCACACACACTTATCTCTCAGAACTGAGCAAGAGGAGAGACGTTCGTTCATCTAGCACCAACGGAACGGGATGCAGGAGACACTTTTTCTCTGCTTTCTCAGTCTGTTTCCTAGTGCCGGTTTGAAGTTCCTGCAGTTTTCACTGTAAAACCGTGTTGGAGCTAGTACTTACCCATATATATGAATGGAATGGAGTTTGCTACTGAAAAGAAACTTTGTGTTCCCAACAATCTAGGTGAAGAACGGCTTTCACACACACTTATCTCTCAGAACTGAGCAAGTGGAGAGACGTTCGTTCATGTAGCACCAAGGGAACGGGTTGCAGGGGACACTTTTTCTCTGCTTTCTCAGTCTGTTTCCTAGTGCCGTTTTGAAGTTCCTGCAGTTTTCACTGTAAAACCGATTTGGAGTTAGTACCTCCCCATATATATGTATGGAATGGAGTTTGCAACTGAAAAGAAACTTTGTGTTCCCAACAAGCTAATAGAAGGACGGCTTTCACACACACTTATCTCTCAGAACTGAGCAAGTGGAGAGACGTTCGTTCATCTAGCACCAAGGAAACGGGTTGCAGGAGACACTTCTTCTCTGCTTTCTCATTCTGTTTCCTTGTGCCGGTTTGAAGTTCCTGCAGTTTTCACTGTAAAACCGAGTTGGAGCTAGTACCTCCCCATATATATGTATGCAATGGAGTTTGCAACTGAAAAGAAACTTTGTGTTCCCAAAATGCTAGGTGAAGGACGGCTTTCACACACACTTATCTCTCAGAACTGAGCAAGTGGAGAGACGTTCGTTCATCTAGCACCAAGGGAACGGGTTGCAGGAGACACATTTTCTCTGCTTTCTCAGTCTGTTCCTAGTTCCGGTTTGAAGTTCCTGCAGTTTTCACTGTAAAACCGAGTTGAAGCTTATACCTACCCATATATATTTATGGAATGGAATTAGCAACTGAAAAGACACTTTGTGTTCCCAACAAGCTAGGTGAAGAACGGCTTTCACACACATTTATCTCTCAAAACTGAGCAAGTGGAGAGACGTTCGTTCATTTAGCACCAAGGGAACGGGTTGCAGGGGACACTTTTTCTCTGCTTTCTCAGTCTGTTTCCTAGTGCCGGTTGGAAGTTCCTGCAGTTTTCACTGTAAAACAGATTTGGAGTTAGTACCTCCCTATATATATGTATGGAATGTAGTTTGCAACTGAAAAGAAACTTTGTGTTCCCAACAAGCTAGGTGAAGGACGGCTTTCACACACACTTATCTGTCAGAACTGAGCAATTGGAGAGACGTTCGTTCATCTAGCACCAAGGGAACAGTTTGCAGGAGACACTTTTTCTCTGCTTTCTCAGTCTGTTTCCTAGTGCCGGTTTGAAATTCCTGCAGTTTTCACTGTAAAATCGAGTTGGAGCTAGTACCTCCCCATATATATGTATGGAATGGAGTTTGCAACTAAAGAGAAACTTTGTGTTCCCAACAAGCTAGGTGAAGGACGGCTTTCACACACACTTATCTCTCAGAACTTAGCAAGTGGAGAGACGTTCGTTCATGTAGCACCAACGGAACGGGTTGCAGGAGACACTTTTTCTCTGCTTTCTCAGTCTGTTTCCTAGTGCCGGTTTGAAGTTCCTGCAGTTTTCACTGTAAAACCGAGTTGGAGTTATTACCTCCCCATATATACGTAAGGAATGGAGTTTGCAACTGAAAAGAAACTTTGTGTTCCCAACAAGCTAGGTGAAGGACGGCTTTCACACACACTTATCTCTCAGAACTGAGCAAGAGGAGAGACGTTCGTTCATCTAGCACCAACGGAACGGGATGCAGGAGACACTTTTTCTCTGCTTTCTCAGTCTGTTTCCTAGTGCCGGTTTGAAGTTCCTGCAGATTTCACTGTAAAATCGATTTGGAGCTAGTACCACCCCATATATATGTATGGAATGGACTTTGCATCTGAAAAGAAACTTTGTGTTCCCACAAAGCTAGGTGAAGGACGGCTTTCACACACACTTATCTCTCAGAACTGAGCAAGTGGAGAGACGTTCATTCATCTAGCACCAAGGGAACGGGTTGCAGGGGACACTTTTTCTCTGCTTTCTCAGTCTGTTTCCTAGTGCCGGTTTGAGGTTCCTGCAGTTTTCACTGTAAAACCGAGTTGGAGCTTGTACCTCCCCAAATATATGTATGGAATTGTGTTTGCAACTGAAAAGAAACTTTGTGTTCCCAACAAGCTAATAAAAGGACGGCTTTCACACACACTTATCTCTCAGAACTGAGCAAGTGGAGAGACATTCGTTCATCCAGCACCAAGGAAACGGGTTGCAGGAGACACTTTTTCTCTGCTTTCTCAGTCTGTTTCCTAGTGCCGTTTTGAAGTTCCTGCAGTTTTCACTGTAAAACCGTGTTGGAGCTAGTACTTACCCATATATATGAATGGAATGGAGTTTGCTACTGAAAAGAAACTTTGTGTTCCCAACAATCTAGGTGAAGAACGGCTTTCACACACACTTATCTCTCAGAACTGAGCAAGTGGAGAGACGTTCGTTCATGTAGCACCAAGGGAACGGGTTGCAGGGGACACTTTTTCTCTGCTTTCTCAGTCTGTTTCCTAGTGCCGTTTTGAAGTTCCTGCAGTTTTCACTGTAAAACCGATTTGGAGTTAGTACCTCCCCATATATATGTATGGAATGGAGTTTGCAACTGAAAAGAAACTTTGTGTTCCCAACAAGCTAATAGAAGGACGGCTTTCACACACACTTATCTCTCAGAACTGAGCAAGTGGAGAGACGTTCGTTCATCTAGCACCAAGGAGACGGGTTGCAGGAGACACTTCTTCTCTGCTTTCTCAGTCTGTTTCCTTGTGCCGGTTTGAAGTTCCTGCAGTTTTCACTGTAAAACCGAGTTGGAGCTAGTACCTCCCCATATATATGTATGCAATGGAGTTTGCAACTGAAAAGAAACTTTGTGTTCCCAACAAGCTGGGTGAAGGACGGCTTTCACACACACATAAATCTCAGAACGGAACAAGTGGAGAGACGTTCGTTCATCTAGCACCAAGGGAACTGGTTGCAGGAGACACATTTTCTCTGCTTTCTCAGTCTGTTTCCTAGTGCCGGTTTGAAGTTCCTGCAGTTTTCACTGTAAAACCGAGTTGGAGTTAGTACCTCCCCATATATACGTATGGAATGGAGTTTGCAACTGAAAAGAAACTTTGTGTTCCCAACAAGCTAGGTGAAGGACGGCTTTCACACACACTTATCTCTCAGAACTGAGCAAGTGGAGAGACGTTCGTTCATCTAGCACCAAGGGAACGGGTTGCAGGAGACACTTTTTCTCTGTTTTCTCAGTTTGTTTCCTAGTGCTGGTTTGAAGTTCCTGCAGTTTTCACTGTAAAATCGAGTTGGAGCTTGTACCTCCCCATATATATGTATGGAATGGAGTTTGCAACTGAAAAGAAACTTTGTGTTCCCAACAAGTTAGGTGAAGGACGGCTTTCAAACACACTTATCTCTCAGAACTGAGCAAGTGGAGAGACGTTCGTTCATCTAGAACCAAGGGATCGGTTTGCAGGAGGCCCTTTTTCTCTGCTTTCTCAGTCTGTTTCCTAGTGCCGGTTTGAAGTTCCTGCAGTTTTCACTGTAAAACCGATTTGGAGCTAGTACCTCCCCATAAATATGTATGCAATGGAGTTTGCAACTGAAAAGAAACTTTGTGTTCCCAAAATGCTAGGTGAAGGACGGCTTTCACTCACACTTATCTCTCAGAACTGAGCAAGTGGAGAGACGTTCGTTCATCTAGCACCAAGGGAACGGGTTGCAGGAGACAATTTTCTCTGCTTTCTCAGTTAGTTTCCTAGTGCCGGTTTGAAGTTCCATCAATTTTCACTGTAAAACCGAGTTGAAGCTTGTACCTACCCATATATATGTATGGAATGGAGTTTGCAACTGAAAAGAAACTTTTTGTTCCCAATAAGCTAGGTGAAGGAGGCTTTCACACACACTTATCTCTCAGAACTGAGCAAGTGGAGAGACGTTCGTTCATCTAGCACCAAGGGAACGGGTCGCAGGAGACACTTTTTCTCTGCTTTCTCAGTCTGTTTCCTAGTGCCGGTTTGAAGTTACTGCAGTTTTCTACTGTAATAACGAGTTGGAGCTAGTACCTCCCCATATATATGTATGCAATGGAGTTTGCAACTGAAAAGAAACTTTGTGTTCCCAACATGCTAGGTGAAGGACGGCTTTCCCACACACTTATCTCTCAGAACTGAGCAAGTGGAGAGACGTTTGTTCATCTAGCACCGAGGGAACGGTTTGCAGGAAACACTTTTTCTCTGCTTTCTCAGTCTTTTTCCTAGTGCCGGTTTGAAGTTCCTGCAGTTTTCACGGTAAAACCGAGTTGGAGTTTGTACCTTCCCATATATATGTATGGAATGGAGTTTGCAACTGAAAAGAAACTTTGTGTTCCCAACAAGCTAGGTGAAGGCGGCTTTCACACACACTTATCTCTCAGAACTGAGCAAGTGGAGAGACGTTCGTTCATCTAGCACCAAGTGAACGGGTTGCAGGAGACACATTTTCTCTGCTTTCTCAGTCTGTTCCTAGTTCCGGTTTGAAGTTCCTGCAGTTTTCACTGTAAAACCGAGTTGAAGCTTATACCTACCCATATATATTTATGGAATGGAATTAGCAACTGAAAAGACACTTTGTGTTCCCAACAAGCTAGGTGAAGAACGGCTTTCACACACATTTATCTCTCAAAACTGAGCAAGTGGAGAGACGTTCGTTCATTTAGCACCAAGGGAACGGGTTGCAGGGGACAGTTTTTCTCTGCTTTCTCAGTCTGTTTCCTAGTGCCGGTTGGAAGTTCCTGCAGTTTTCACTGTAAAACCGATTTGGAGTTAGTACCTCCCTATATATATGTATGGAATGGAGTTTGCAACTGAAAAGAAACTTTGTGTTCCCAACAAGCTAGGTGAAGGACGGCTTTCACACACACGTATCTGTCAGAACTGAGCAATTGGAGAGACGTTCGTTCATCTAGCACCAAGGGAACAGTTTGCAGGAGACACTTTTTCTCTGCTTTCTCAGTCTGTTTCCTAGTGCCGGTTTGAAATTCCTGCAGTTTTCACTGTAAAATCGAGTTGGAGCTAGTACCTCCCCATATATATGTATGGAATGGGTTTGCAACTAAAGAGAAACTTTGTGTTCCCAACAAGCTAGGTGAAGGACGGCTTTCACACACACTTATCTCTCAGAACTGAGCAAGTGGAGAGACGTTCGTTCATGTAGCACCAACGGAACGGGTTGCAGGAGACACTTTTTCTCTGCTTTCTCAGTCTGTTTCCTAGTGCCGGTTTGAAGTTCCTGCAGTTTTCACTGTAAAACCGAGTTGGAGCTAGTACCTCCCCATATATATGTATGGAATGGAGTTTGCAACTGAAAAGAAACTTTGTGTTCCCAACAAGCTAGTTGAAGGACGGCTTTCACACACACTTATCTCTCAGAACTGAGCAAGTGGAGAGACGTTCATTCATCTAGCACCAAGGGAACGGGTTGCAGGGGACACTTTTTCTCTGCTTTCTCAGTCTGTTTCCTAGTGCCGGTTTGAGGTTCCTGCAGTTTTCACTGTAAAACCGAGTTGGAGCTTGTACCTCCCCAAATATATGTATGGAATTGTGTTTGCAACTGAAAAGAAACTTTGTGTTCCCAACAAGCTAATAAAAGGACGGCTTTCACACACACTTATCTCTCAGAACTGAGCAAGTGGAGAGACATTCGTTCATCCAGCACCAAGGAAACGGGTTGCAGGAGACACTTTTTCTCTGCTTTCTCAGTCTGTTTCCTAGTGCCGTTTTGAAGTTCCTGCAGTTTTCACTGTAAAACCGTGTTGGAGCTAGTACTTACCCATATATATGAATGGAATGGAGTTTGCTACTGAAAAGAAACTTTGTGTTCCCAACACTCTAGGTGAAGAACGGCTTTCACACACACTTATCTCTCAGAACTGAGCAAGTGGAGAGACGTTCGTTCATGTAGCACCAAGGGAACGGGTTGCAGGGGACACTTTTTCTCTGCTTTCTCAATCTGTTTCCTAGTGCCGTTTTGAAGTTCCTGCAGTTTTCACTGTAAAACCGATTTGGAGTTAGTACCTCCCCATATATATGTATGGAATGGAGTTTGCAACTGAAAAGAAACTTTGTGTTCCCAACAAGCTAATAGAAGGACGGCTTTCACACACACATAAATCTCAGAACGGAACAAGTGGAGAGACGTTCGGTCATCTAGCACCAAGGGAACTGGTTGCAGGAGACACATTTTCTCTGCTTTCTCAGTCTGTTTCCTAGTGCCGGTTTGAAGTTCCTGCAGTTTTCACTGTAAAACCGAGTTGGAGTTAGTACCTCCCCATATATACGTATGGAATGGAGTTTGCAACTGAAAAGAAACTTTGTGTTCCCAACAAGCTAGTTGAAGGACGGCTTTCACACATACTTATCTCTCAGAACTGAGTAAGGGGAGAGACGTTCTTTCATATAGCACCAAGGGGACGGGTTGCAGGAGACACTTTTTCTCTGCTTTCTCAGTCTGTTTCCTAGTGCCGGTTTGAAGTTCCTGCAGTTTTCACTGTAAAACCGAGTTGGAGTTATTACCTCCCCATATATACGTATGGAATGGAGTTTGCAACTGAAAAGAAACTTTCTGTTCCCAACAAGCTAGGTGAAGGACGGCTTTCACACACACTTATCTCTCAGAACTGAGCAAGTGGAGAGACGTTCGTTCATCTAGCACCAATGGAACGGGATGCAGGACACACTTTTTCTCTGCTTTCTCAGTCTGTTTCCTAGTGCCGGTTTGAAGTTCCTGCAGATTTCACTGTAAAATCGATTTGGAGCTAGTACCTCCCCATATATATGTATGGAATGGACTTTGCAACTGAAAAGAAACTTTGTGTTCCCAAAAAGCTAGGTGAAGGACGGCTTTCACACACACTTATCTGTCAGAACTGAGCAAGTGGAGAGACGTTCATTCATCTAGCACCAAGGGAACGGGTTGCAGGGGACAATTTTTCTCTGCTTTCTCAGTCCGTTTCCTAGTGCCGGTTTGAGGTTCCTGCAGTTTTCACTGTAAAACCGAGTTGGAGCTTGTACCTCCCCAAATATATGTATGGAATTGTGTTTGCAACTGAAAAGAAACTTTGTGTTCCCAACAAGCTAATAAAAGGACGGCTTTCACACACACTTATCTCTCAGAACTGAGCAAGTGGAGAGACATTCGTTCATCCAGCACCAAGGAAACGGGTTGCAGGAGACACTTTTTCTCTGCTTTCTCAGTCTTTTTCCTAGTGCCGGTTTGAAGTTCTTGCAGTTTTCACTGTAAAATCGAGTTGGAGCTTGTATCTCCCCATATATATGTATGAAATGAAGTTTGCAACTGAAAAGAAACTTTGTGTTCCCAACAAGCTAGGTGAAGGACGGCTTTCACACACACTTATCTCTCAGAACTGAGCAAGTGGAGAGACGTTCGTTCATCTAGAACCAAGGGATCGGGTTGCAGGAGACACTTTTTCTCTGTTTTCTCAGTCTGTTTCCTAGTGCCGGTTTGAAGTTCCTGCAGTTTTCACTGTAAAACCGAGTTGGAGCCAGTACCTCCCCATATATATGTATGCAATGGAGTTTGCAACTGAAAAGAAACTTTGTGTTCCCAACAAGCTAGATAAAGGAAGGCTTTCACACAATATTATCTCTCAGAACTGAGCAAGTGGAGACACGTTCGTTCAACTATCACCCAGGGAACGGGTTGCAGGAGACACTTTTTTTCTGCTTTCTCAGTCTGTTTCCTAGTGCCGGTTTGAAGTTCCTGCAGTTTTCACTGTAAAACCGAGTTGGAGCTAGTACCTCCCCATATATATGTATGGAATGGAGTTTGCAACTGAAAAGAAACTTTGTGTTCCCAACAAGCTAGTTGAAGGACGGCTTTCACACACACTTATCTCTCAGAACTGAGCAAGTGGAGAGACTTTCGTTCATCTAGCACCAACGGAACGGGATGCAGGAGACACTTTTTGTCTGCATTCTCAGTCTGTTTCCTAGTGCCGGTTTGAAGTTCCTGCAGTTTTCACTGTAAAACCGAGTTGGAGCTAGTACCTCCCCATATATATGTATGGAATAGAGTTTGCAACTGAAGAGAAACTTTGTGTTCCCAAAAAGCTAGATAAAGGAAGGCTTTCACACAATATTATCTCTCAGAACTGAGCAAGTGGAGACACGTTCGTTCAACTAGCACCCAGGGAACGGGTTGCAGGAGACACTTTTTCTCTGCTTTCTCAGTCTGTTTCCTAGTGCCGGTTTGAATTTCCTGCAGTTTTCACTGTAAAACCGAGATCGAGGTAGTACCTCCCGATATATATGTATGGAATGGAGTTTGGAACTGAAAAGAAACTTTGTGTTCCCAACAAGCTAGTTGAAGGACGGCTTTCACACACACTTATCTCTCAGAACTGAGCAAGTGGAGAGACTTTCGTTCATCTAGCACCAACGGAACGGGATGCAGGAGACACTTTTTGTCTGCATTCTCAGTCTGTTTCCTAGTGCCGGTTTGAAGTTCCTGCAGTTTTCACTGTAAAACCGAGTTGGAGCTAGTACCTCCCCATATATATGTATGGAATAGAGTTTGCAACTGAAGAGAAACTTTGTGTTCCCAAAAAGCTAGATAAAGGAAGGCTTTCACACAATATTATCTCTCAGAACTGAGCAAGTGGAGACACGTTCGTTCAACTAGCACCCAGGGAACGGGTTGCAGGAGACACTTTTTCTCTGCTTTCTCAGTCTGTTTCCTAGTGCCGGTTTGAATTTCCTGCAGTTTTCACTGTAAAACCGAGATCGAGGTAGTACCTCCCGATATATATGTATGGAATGGAGTTTGGAACTGAAAAGAAACTTTGTGTTCCCAACAAGCTAGGTGAAGGACGGCTTTCACACACACTTATCTCTCAGAACTGAGCAAGTGGAGAGACATTCGTTCATCTAGCACCAAGGGAACAGGTTGCAGGGGACACTTTTTCTCTGCTTTCTCAGTCTGTTTCCTAGTGCCGGTTTGAATTTCCTGCAGTTTTCACTGTAAAACCGAGTTGGAGCTAGTACCTCCCCATATATATGTATGAAATGGAGTTTCCAACTGAAAAGAAACTTTGTGTTCCCAACAAGCTAGGTGAAGGACGGCTTTCACACACACTTATCTCTCAGAAATTAGCAATTGGAGAGACGTTCGTTCATCTAACACCAAGGGAACGGGTTGCAGGAGACACTTTTTCTCTGCTTTCTCAGTCTGTTTCCTAGTGCCGGTTTGAAGTTCCTGCAGTTTTCACTGTAAAACCGATTTGGAGTTAGTACCTCCCCATATATATTTATGGAATGGAGTTTGCAACTGAAAAGAAACTTTGTGTTCCCAACAAGCTAGGTGAAGGACGGCTTTCACACGCACTTAAATCTCAGAACAGAGCAATTGGAGAGACGTTCGTTAATCTAGCACCAAGGGAACAGGTTGCAGGAGACATTTTTTCTCTGCTTTCTCAGTCTGTTTCCTAGTGCCGGTTTGAAGTTCCTGCAGTTTTCACTGTAAAACCGAGTTGGAGCTAGTACCTCCCCATATATATGTATGCAATGGAGTTTGCAACTGAAGAGAAACTTTGTGTTCCCAAAATGCTAGGTGAAGGACGGCTTTCACACACACTTATCTCTCAGAACTGAGCAAGTGGAGAGACGTTCGTTCATCTAGCACCAAGGGAACGGGTTGCAGGAGACAATTTTCTCTGCTTTCTCAGTTAGTTTCCTAGTGCCGGTTTGAAGTTCCATCAATTTTCACTGTAAAACCGAGTTGAAGCTTGTACCTACCCATATATATGTATGGAATGGAGTTTGCAACTGAAAAGAAACTTTGTGTTCCCAATAAGCTAGGTGAAGGCGGCTTTCACACACACTTATCTCTCAGAACTGAGCAAGTGGAGAGACGTTCGTTCATCTAGCACCAAGGGAACGGGTTGCAGGAGACACTTTTTCTCTGCTTTCTCAGTCTGTTTCCTAGTGCCGGTTTGAAGTTCCTGCAGTTTTCACTGTAAAACCGATTTGGAGTTAGTACCTCCCCATATATATTTATGGAATGGAGTTTGCAACTGAAAAGAAACTTTGTGTTCCCAACAAGCTAGGTGAAGGACGGCTTTCACACGCACTTAAATCTCAGAACAGAGCAATTGGAGAGACGTTCGTTAATCTAGCACCAAGGGAACAGGTTGCAGGAGACATTTTTTCTCTGCTTTCTCAGTCTGTTTCCTAGTGCCGGTTTGAAGTTCCTGCAGTTTTCACTGTAAAACCGAGTTGGAGCTAGTACCTCCCCATATATATGTATGCAATGGAGTTTGCAACTGAAAAGAAACTTTGTGTTCCCAAAATGCTAGGTGAAGGACGGCTTTCACACACACTTATCTCTCAGAACTGAGCAAGTGGAGAGACGTTCGTTCATCTAGCACCAAGGGAACGGGTTGCAGGAGACAATTTTCTCTGCTTTCTCAGTTAGTTTCCTAGTGCCGGTTTGAAGTTCCATCAATTTTCACTGTAAAACCGAGTTGAAGCTTGTACCTACCCATATATATGTATGGAATGGAGTTTGCAACTGAAAAGAAACTTTGTGTTCCCAATAAGCTAGGTGAAGGCGGCTTTCACACACACTTATCTCTCAGAACTGAGCAAGTGGAGAGACGTTCGTTCATCTAGCACCAAGGGAACGGGTTGCAGGAGACACTTTTTCTCTGCTTTCTCAGTCTGTTTCCTAGTGCCGGTTTGAAGTTACTGCAGTTTTCTACTGTAATAAAGAGTTGGAGCTAGTACCTCCCCATATATATGTATGCAATGGAGTTTGCAACTGAAAAGAAACTTTGTGTTCCCAACATGCTAGCTGAAGGACGGCTTTCACACACACTTATCTCTCAGAACTGAGCAAGTGGAGAGACGTTTGTTCATCTAGCACCGAGGGAACGGTTTGTAGGACACACTTTTTCTCTGCTTTCTCAGTCTTTTTCCTAGTGCCGGTTTGAAGTTCCTGCAGTTTTCACTGTAAAACCGAGTTGGAGTTTGTACCTTCCCATATATATGTATGGAATGGAGTTTGCAACTGAAAAGAAACTTTGTGTTCCCAACAAGCTAGGTGAAGGCGGCTTTCACACACACTTATCTCTCAGAACTGAGCAAGTGGAGAGACGTTCGTTCATGTAGCACCAACGGAACGGGTTGCAGGAGACACTTTTTCTCTGCTTTCTCAGTCTGTTTCCTAGTGCCGGTTTGAAGTTCCTGCAGTTTTCACTGTAAAACCGATTTGGAGTTAGTACCTCCCCATATATATTTATGGAATGGAGTTTGCAACTGAAAAGAAACTTTGTGTTCCCAACAAGCTAGGTGAAGGACGGCTTTCACACGCACTTAAATCTCAGAACAGAGCAATTGGAGAGACGTTCGTTAATCTAGCACCAAGGGAACAGGTTGCAGGAGACATTTTTTCTCTGCTTTCTCAGTCTGTTTCCTAGTGCCGGTTTGAAGTTCCTGCAGTTTTCACTGTAAAACCGAGTTGGAGCTAGTACCTCCCCATATATATGTATGCAATGGAGTTTGCAACTGAAAAGAAACTTTGTGTTCCCAAAATGCTAGGTGAAGGACGGCTTTCACACACACTTATCTCTCAGAACTGAGCAAGTGGAGAGACGTTCGTTCATCTAGCACCAAGGGAACGGGTTGCAGGAGACAATTTTCTCTGCTTTCTCAGTTAGTTTCCTAGTGCCGGTTTGAAGTTCCATCAATTTTCACTGTAAAACCGAGTTGAAGCTTGTACCTACCCATATATATGTATGGAATGGAGTTTGCAACTGAAAAGAAACTTTGTGTTCCCAATAAGCTAGGTGAAGGCGGCTTTCACACACACTTATCTCTCAGAACTGAGCAAGTGGAGAGACGTTCGTTCATCTAGCACCAAGGGAACGGGTTGCAGGAGACACTTTTTCTCTGCTTTCTCAGTCTGTTTCCTAGTGCCGGTTTGAAGTTACTGCAGTTTTCTACTGTAATAAAGAGTTGGAGCTAGTACCTCCCCATATATATGTATGCAATGGAGTTTGCAACTGAAAAGAAACTTTGTGTTCCCAACATGCTAGCTGAAGGACGGCTTTCACACACACTTATCTCTCAGAACTGAGCAAGTGGAGAGACGTTTGTTCATCTAGCACCGAGGGAACGGTTTGTAGGACACACTTTTTCTCTGCTTTCTCAGTCTTTTTCCTAGTGCCGGTTTGAAGTTCCTGCAGTTTTCACTGTAAAACCGAGTTGGAGTTTGTACCTTCCCATATATATGTATGGAATGGAGTTTGCAACTGAAAAGAAACTTTGTGTTCCCAACAAGCTAGGTGAAGGCGGCTTTCACACACACTTATCTCTCAGAACTGAGCAAGTGGAGAGACGTTCGTTCATGTAGCACCAACGGAACGGGTTGCAGGAGACACTTTTTCTCTGCTTTCTCAGTCTGTTTCCTAGTGCCGGTTTGAAGTTCCTGCAGTTTTCACTGTAAAACCGAGTTGGAGTTATTACCTCCCCATATATACGTAAGGAATGAAGTTTGCAACTGAAAAGAAACTTTGTGTTCCCAACAAGCTAGGTGAAGGACGGCTTTCACACACACATATCTCTCAGAACTGAGCAAGAGGAGAGACGTTCGTTCATCTAGCACCAACGGAACGGGATGCAGGAGACACTTTTTCTCTGCTTTCTCAGTTTGTTTCCTAGTGCTGGTTTGAAGTTCCTGCAGTTTTCACTGTAAAATCGAGTTGGAGCTTGTACCTCCCCATATATATGTATGGAATGGAGTTTGCAACTGAAAAGAAACTTTGTGTTCCCAACAAGTTAGGTGAAGGACGGCTTTCGAACACACTTATCTCTCAGAACTGAGCAAGTGGAGAGACGTTCGTTCATCTAGAACCAAGGGATCGGGTTGCAGGAGGCACTTTTTCTCTGCTTTCTCAGTCTGTTTCCTAGTGCCGGTTTGAAGTTCCTGCAGTTTTCACTGTAAAACCGAGTTGGAGCTAGTACCTCCCCATATATATGTATGCAATGGAGTTTGCAACTGAAAAGAAACTTTGTGTTCCCAAAATGCTAGGTGAAGGACGGCTTTCACACACACATATCTCTCAGAACTGAGCAAGAGGAGAGACGTTCGTTCATCTAGCACCAACGGAACGGGATGCAGGAGACACTTTTTCTCTGCTTTCTCAGTCTGTTTCCTAGTGCCGTTTTGAAGTTCCTGCAGTTTTCACTGTAAAACCGATTTGGACTTAGTACCTCCCCATATATATGTATGGAATGGAGTTTGCAACTGAAAAGAAACTTTGTGTTCCCAACAAGCTAATAGAAGGACGGCTTTCACACACACTTATCTCTCAGAACTGAGCAAGTGGAGAGACGTTCGTTCATCTAGCACCAAGGAAACGGGTTGCAGGAGACACTTCTTCTCTGCTTTCTCAGTCTGTTTCCTTGTGCCGGTTTGAAGTTCCTGCAGTTTTCACTGTAAAACCGAGTTGGAGCTAGTACCTCCCCATATATATGTATGCAATGGAGTTTGCAACTGAAAAGAAACTTTGTGTTCCCAACAAGCTGGGTGAAGGACGGCTTTCACACACACATAAATCTCAGAACGGAACAAGTGGAGAGACGTTCGGTCATCTAGCACCAAGGGAACTGGTTGCAGGAGACACATTTTCTCTGCTTTCTCAGTCTGTTTCCTAGTGCCGGTTTGAAGTTCCTGCAGTTTTCACTGTAAAACCGAGTTGGAGTTAGTACCTCCCCATATATACGTATGGAATGGAGTTTGCAACTGAAAAGAAACTTTGTGTTCCCAACAAGCTAGGTGAAGGCGGCTTTCACACACACTTATCTCTCAGAACTGAGCAAGTGGAGAGACGTTCGTTCATCTAGCACCAAGGGAACGGGATGCAGGAGACACTTTTTCTCTGTTTTCTCAGTTTGTTTCCTAGTGCTGGTTTGAAGTTCCTGCAGTTTTCACTGTAAAATCGAGTTGGAGCTTGTACCTCCCCATATATATGTATGGAATGGAGTTTGCAACTGAAAAGAAACTTTGTGTTCCCAACAAGTTAGGTGAAGGACGGCTTTCGAACACACTTATCTCTCAGAACTGAGCAAGTGGAGAGACGTTCGTTCATCTAGAACCAAGGGATCGGGTTGCAGGAGGCACTTTTTCTCTGCTTTCTCAGTCTGTTTCCTAGTGCCGGTTTGAAGTTCCTGCAGTTTTCACTGTAAAACCGAGTTGGAGCTAGTACCTCCCCATATATATGTATGCAATGGAGTTTGCAACTGAAAAGAAACTTTGTGTTCCCAAAATGCTAGGTGAAGGACGGCTTTCACACACACTTATCTCTCAGAACTGAGCAAGTGGAGAGACGTTCGTTCATCTAGCACCAAGGGAACGGGTTGCAGGAGACAATTTTCTCTGCTTTCTCAGTTAGATTCCTAGTGCCGGTTTGAAGTTCCATCAATTTTCACTGTAAAACCGAGTTGAAGCTTGTACCTACCCATATATATGTATGGAATGGAGTTTGCAACTGAAAAGAAACTTTGTGTTCCCAATAAGCTAGGTGAAGGCGGCTTTCACACACACTTATCTCTCGGAACTGAGCAAGTGGAGAGACGTTCGTTCATCTAGCACCAAGGGAACGGGTCGCAGGAGACACTTTTTCTCTGCTTTCTCAGTCTGTTTCCTAGTGCCGGTTTGAAGTTACTGCAGTTTTCTACTGTAATAACGAGTTGGAGCTAGTACCTCCCCATATATATGTATGCAATGGAGTTTGCAACTGAAAAGAAACTTTGTGTTCCCAACATGCTAGGTGAAGGACGGCTTTCACACACACTTATCTCTCAGAACTGAGCAAGTGGAGAGACGTTTGTTCATCTAGCACCGAGGGAACGGTTTGCAGGAAACACTTTTTCTCTGCTTTCTCAGTCTTTTTCCTAGTGCCGGTTTGAAGTTCCTGCAGTTTTCACTGTAAAACCGAGTTGGAGTTTGTACCTCCCCATATATATGTATGGAATGGAGTTTGCAACTGAAAAGAAACTTTGTGTTCCCAAAAAGCTAGGTGAAGGACGGCTTTAACACACTTATCTCTCAGAACTGAGCAAGTGGAGAGACGTTCATTCATCTAGCACCAAGGGAACGGGTTGCAGGGGACACTTTTTCTCTGCTTTCTCAGTCTGTTTCCTAGTGCCGGTTTGAGGTTCCTGCAGTTTTCACTGTAAAACCGAGTTGGAGCTTGTACCTCCCCAAATATATGTATGGAATTGTGTTTGCAACTGAAAAGAAACTTTGTGTTCCCAACAAGCTAATAAAAGGACGGCTTTCACACACACTTATCTCTCAGAACTGAGCAAGTGGAGAGACATTCGTTCATCCAGCACCAAGGAAACGGGTTGCAGGAGACACTTTTTCTCTGCTTTCTCAGTCTGTTTCCTAGTGCCGTTTTGAAGTTCCTGCAGTTTTCACTGTAAAACCGTGTTGGAGCTAGTACTTACCCATATATATGAATGGAATGGAGTTTGCTACTGAAAAGAAACTTTGTGTTCCCAACAATCTAGGTGAAGAACGGCTTTCACACACACTTATCTCTCAGAACTGAGCAAGTGGAGAGACGTTCGTTCATGTAGCACCAAGGGAACGGGTTGCAGGGGACACTTTTTCTCTGCTTTCTCAATCTGTTTCCTAGTGCCGTTTTGAAGTTCCTGCAGTTTTCACTGTAAAACCGATTTGGAGTTAGTACCTCCCCATATATATGTATGGAATGGAGTTTGCAACTGAAAAGAAACTTTGTGTTCCCAACAAGCTAATAGAAGGACGGCTTTCACACACACATAAATCTCAGAACGGAACAAGTGGAGAGACGTTCGGTCATCTAGCACCAAGGGAACTGGTTGCAGGAGACACATTTTCTCTGCTTTCTCAGTCTGTTTCCTAGTGCCGGTTTGAAGTTCCTGCAGTTTTCACTATAAAACCGAGTTGGAGCTAGTACCTCCCCATATATACGTATGGAATGGAGTTTGCAACTGAAAAGAAACTTTGTGTTCCCAACAAGCTAGGTGAAGGACGGCTTTCACACACACTTATCTCTCAGAACTGAGCAAGTGGAGAGACGTTCGTTCATCTAGCACCAACGGAACGGGATGCAGGAGACACTTTTTCTCTGCTTTCTCAGTCTGTTTCCTAGTGCCGGTTTGAAGTTACTGCAGTTTTCACTGTAAAACCGAGTTGGAGCTAGTACCTCCCCATATATATGTATGGAATGGAGTTTGCAACTGAAAAGAAACTTTGTGTTCCCAACAAGCTAGTTGAAGGACGGCTTTCACACATACTTATCTCTCAGAACTGAGTAAGGGGAGAGACGTTCTTTCATATAGCACCAAGGGGACGGGTTGCAGGAGACACTTTTTCTCTGCTTTCTCAGTCTGTTTCCTAGTGCCGGTTTGAAGTTCCTGCAGTTTTCACTGTAAAACCGAGTTGGAGTTATTACCTCCCCATATATACGTATGGAATAGAGTTTGCAACTGAAAAGAAACTTTCTGTTCCCAACAAGCTAGGTGAAGGACGGCTTTCACACACACTTATCTCTCAGAACTGAGCAAGAGGAGAGACGTTCGTTCATCTAGCACCAAAGGAACGGGATGCAGGAGACACTTTTTCTCTGCTTTCTCAGTCTGTTTCCTAGTGCCGGTTTGAAGTTCCTGCAGATTTCACTGTAAAATCGATTTGGAGCTAGTACCTCCCCATATATATGTATGGAATGGACTTTGCAACTGAAAAGAAACTTTGTGTTCCCAAAAAGCTAGGTGAAGGACGGTTTTCACACACACTTATCTGTCAGAACTGAGCAAGTGGAGAGACGTTCATTCATCTAGCACCAAGGGAACGGGTTGCAGGGGACACTTTTTCTCTGCTTTCTCAGTCTGTTTCCTAGTGCCGGTTTGAGGTTCCTGCAGTTTTCACTGTAAAACCGAGTTGGAGCTTGTACCTCCCCAAATATATGTATGGAATTGTGTTTGCAACTGAAAAGAAACTTTGTGTTCCCAACAAGCTAATAAAAGGACGGCTTTCACACACACTTATCTCTCAGAACTGAGCAAGTGGAGAGACATTCGTTCATCCAGCACCAAGGAAACTGGTTGCAGGAGACACTTTTTCTCTGCTTTCTCAGTCTGTTTCCTAGTGCCGGTTTGAAGTTCCTGCAGTTTTCACTGTAAAACCGTGTTGGAGCTAGTACTTACCCATATATATGAATGGAATGGAGTTTGCTACTGAAAAGAAACTTTGTGTTCCCAACAATCTAGGTGAAGAACGGCCTTCACACACACTTATCTCTCAGAACTGAGCAAGTGGAGAGACGTTCGTTCATGTAGCACCAAGGGAACGGGTTGCAGGGGACACTTTTTCTCTGCTTTCTCAGTCTGTTTCCTAGTGCCGTTTTGAAGTTCCTGCAGTTTTCACTGTAAAACCGATTTGGAGTTAGTACCTCCCCATATATATGTATGGAATGGAGTTTGCAACTGAAAAGAAACTTTGTGTTCCCAACAAGCTAATAGAAGGACGGCTTTCACACACACTTATCTCTCAGAACTGAGCAAGTGGAGAGACGTTCGTTCATCTAGCACCAAGGAAACGGGTTGCAGGAGACACTTCTTCTCTGCTTTCTCAGTCTGTTTCCTTGTGCCGGTTTGAAGTTCCTGCAGTTTTCACTGTAAAACCGAGTTGGAGCTAGTACCTCCCCATATATATGTATGCAATGGAGTTTGCAACTGAAAAGAAACTTTGTGTTCCCAACAAGCTGGGTGAAGGACGGCTTTCACACACACTTAAATCTCAGAACTGAGCAAGTGGAGAGACGTTCGTTCATCTAGCACCAAGGGAACTGGTTGCAGGAGACACATTTTCTCTGCTTTCTCAGTCTGTTTCCTAGTGCCGGTTTGAAGTTCCTGCAGTTTTCACTGTAAAACCGATTTGGAGTTAGTACCTCCCCATATATATGTATGGAATGGAGTTTGCAACTGAAAAGAAACTTTGTGTTCCCAACAAGGTAGGTGAAGTACGGCTTTCACACACACTTATCTCTCACAACTGAACAAGTGGAGAGACGTTCGTTCATGTAGCACCAACGGAACGGGTTGCAGGAGACACTTTTTCTCTGCTTTCTCAGTCTGTTTCCTAGTGCCGGTTTGAATTTCCTGCAGTTTTCACTGTAAAACCGAGTTGGAGCTAGTAACTCCCCATATATATGTATGAAATGGAGTTTCCAACTGAAAAGAAACTTTGTGTTCCCAACAAGCTAGGTGAAGGACGGCTTTCACACACACTTATCTCTCAGAAATTAGCAATTGGAGAGACGTTCGTTCATCTAACACCAAGGGAACGGGTTGCAGGAGACACTTTTTCTCTGCTTTCTCAGTCTGTTTCCTAGTGCCGGTTTGAAGTTCCTGCAGTTTTCACTGTAAAACCGAGTTGGAGTTAGTACCTCCCCATATATACGTATGGAATGGAGTTTGCAACTGAAAAGAAACTTTGTGTTCCCAACAAGCTAGGTGAAGGACGGCTTTCACACACACTTATCTCTCAGAACTGAGCAAGTGGAGAGACGTTCGTTCATCTAGCACCAACGGAACGGGATGCAGGAGACACTTTTTCTCTGGTTTCTCAGTCTGTTTCCTAGTGCCGGTTTGAAGTTCCTGCAGTTTTCACTGTAAAACCGAGTTGGAGCTAGTACCTCCCCATATATATGTATGGAATGGAGTTTGCAACTGAAGAGAAACTTTGTGTTCCCAAAAAGCTAAATGAAGGACGGCTTTCACACAATATTTTCTCTCAGAACTGAGCAAGTGGAGAGTCGTTCGTTCAACTAGCACCCAGGGAACGGGTTGCAGGAGACACTTTTTCTCTGCTATCTCAGTCTGTTTCCTAGTACCGGTTTGAAGTTCCTGCAGTTTTCACTGTAAAACCGAGTTGGAGCTAGTACCTCCCCATATATATGTATGGAATGGAGTTTGCAACTGAAAAGAAACTTTGTGTTCCCAACAAGCTGGGTGAAGGACGGCTTTCACACACACTTAAATCTCAGAACTGAGCAAGTGGAGAGACGTTCGTTCATCTAGCACCAAGGGAACTGGTTGCAGGAGACACATTTTCTCTGCTTTCTCAGTCTGTTTCCTAGTGCCGGTTTGAAGTTTCTGCAGTTTTCACTGTAAAACCGATTTGGAGTTAGTACCTCCCCATATATATGTATGGAATGGAGTTTGCAACTGAAAAGAAACTTTGTGTTCCCAACAAGGTAGGTGAAGTACCGCTTTCACACACACTTATCTCTCACAACTGAACAAGTGGAGAGACGTTCGTTCATGTAGCACCAACGGAACGGGTTGCAGGAGACACTTTTTCTCTGCTTTCTCAGTCTGTCTCCTAGTGCCGGTTTGAATTTCCTGCAGTTTTCACTGTAAAACCGAGTTGGAGCTAGTACCTCCCCATATATATGTATGAAATGGAGTTTCCAACTGAAAAGAAACTTTGTGTTCCCAACAAGCTAGGTGAAGGACGGCTTTCACACACACTTATCTCTCAGAAATTAGCAATTGGAGAGACGTTCGTTCATCTAACACCAAGGGAACGGGTTGCAGGAGACACTTTTTCTCTGCTTTCTCAGTCTGTTTCCTAGTGCCGGTTTGAAGTTCCTGCAGTTTTCACTGTAAAACCGATTTGGAGTTAGTACCTCCCCATATATATGTATGGAATGGAGTTTGCAACTGAAAAGAAACTTTGTGTTCCCAACAAGCTAATAGAAGGACGGCTTTCACACACACTTATCTCTCAGAACTGAGCAAGTGGAGAGACGTTCGTTCATCTAGCACCAAGGAAACGGGTTGCAGGAGACACTTCTTCTCTGCTTTCTCAGTCTGTTTCCTTGTGCCGGTTTGAAGTTCCTGCAGTTTTCACTGTAAAACCGAGTTGGAGCTAGTACCTCCCCATATATATTTATGGAATGGAGTTTGCAACTGAAAAGAAACTTTGTGTTCCCAACAAGCTAGGTGAAGGACGGCTTTCACACGCACTTAAATCTCAGAACTGAGCAATTGGAGAGACGTTCGTTCATCTAGCACCAAGGGAACAGGTTGCAGGAGACATTTTTTCTCTGCTTTCTCAGTCTGTTTCCTAGTGCCGGTTTGAAGTTCCTGCAGTTTTCACTGTAAAACCGATTTGGAGTTAGTACCTCCCCATATATATGTATGGAATGGAGTTTGCAACTGAAAAGAAACTTTGTGTTCCCAACAAGCTAATAGAAGGACGGCTTTCACACACACTTATCTCTCAGAACTGAGCAAGTGGAGAGACGTTCGTTCATCTAGCACCAAGGAAACGGGTTGCAGGAGACACTTCTTCTCTGCTTTCTCAGTCTGTTTCCTTGTGCCGGTTTGAAGTTCCTGCAGTTTTCACTGTAAAACCGAGTTGGAGCTAGTACCTCCCCATATATATGTATGGAATGGAGTTTGCAACTGAAAAGAAACTTTGTGTTCCCAACAAGCTGGGTGAAGGACGGCTTTCACACACACATAAATCTCAGAACGGAACAAGTGGAGAGACGTTCGTTCATCTAGCACCAAGGGAACTGGTTGCAGGAGACACATTTTCTCTGCTTTCTCAGTCTGTTTCCTAGTGCCGGTTTGAAGTTCCTGCAGTTTTCACTGTAAAACCGAGTTGGAGCTAGTACCTCCCCATATATATGTATGGAATGGAGTTTGCAACTGAAGAGAAACTTTGTGTTCCCAACAAGCTAGGTGAAGGACGGCTTTCACACACACTTATCTCTCAGAACTGAGCAAGTGGAGAGACGTTCGTTCATCTAGCACCAAGGGAACGGGTTGCAGGAGACCCTTTTTCTCTGCTTTCTCAGTCTGTTTCCTATTGCCATTTTGAAGTTCCTGCAGTTTTCACTGTAAAACAGTGTTGGAACTAGTACTTTCCGATATATATGTATGGAGTGGAATTTGCAACTGAAAATAATCTTTGTGTTCCCAACAAGGTAGGTGAAGTGCGGCTTTCACACACACTTATCTCTCAGAACTGAGCAGGAACAGAGTCGTTCGTTCATCTAGCACCCAGGGAACGGGTTGCAGGAGACACTTTTTCTCTGCTATCTCAGTCTGTTTCCTAGTACCGGTTTGAAGTTCCTGCAGTTTTCACTGTAAAACCGAGTTGGAGCTAGTACCTCCCCATATATATGTATGGAATGGAGTTTGCAACTGAAAAGAAACTTTGTGTTCCCAACAAGCTGGGTGAAGGACGGCTTTCACACACACTTAAATCTCAGAACTGAGCAAGTGGAGAGACGTTCGTTCATCTAGCACCAAGGGAACTGGTTGCAGGAGACACATTTTCTCTGCTTTCTCAGTCTGTTTCCTAGTGCCGGTTTGAAGTTTCTGCAGTTTTCACTGTAAAACCGATTTGGAGTTAGTACCTCCCCATATATATGTATGGAATGGAGTTTGCAACTGAAAAGAAACTTTGTGTTCCCAACAAGGTAGGTGAAGTACCGCTTTCACACACACTTATCTCTCACAACTGAACAAGTGGAGAGACGTTCGTTCATGTAGCACCAACGGAACGGGTTGCAGGAGACACTTTTTCTCTGCTTTCTCAGTCTGTTTCCTAGTGCCGGTTTGAATTTCCTGCAGTTTTCACTGTAAAACCGAGTTGGAGCTAGTACCTCCCCATATATATGTATGAAATGGAGTTTCCAACTGAAAAGAAACTTTGTGTTCCCAACAAGCTAGGTGAAGGACGGCTTTCACACACACTTATCTCTCAGAAATTAGCAATTGGAGAGACGTTCGTTCATTTAACACCAAGGGAACGGGTTGCAGGAGACACTTTTTCTCTGCTTTCTCAGTCTGTTTCCTAGTGCCGGTTTGAAGTTCCTGCAGTTTTCACTGTAAAACCGATTTGGAGTTAGTACCTCCCCATATATATGTATGGAATGGAGTTTGCAACTGAAAAGAAACTTTGTCTTCCCAACAAGCTAATAGAAGGACGGCTTTCACACACACTTATCTCTCAGAACTGAGCAAGTGGAGAGACGTTCGTTCATCTAGCACCAAGGAAACGGGTTGCAGGAGACACTTCTTCTCTGCTTTCTCAGTCTGTTTCCTTGTGCCGGTTTGAAGTTCCTGCAGTTTTCACTGTAAAACCGAGTTGGAGCTAGTACCTCCCCATATATATTTATGGAATGGAGTTTGCAACTGAAAAGAAACTTTGTGTTCCCAACAAGCTAGGTGAAGGACGGCTTTCACACGCACTTAAATCTCAGAACTGAGCAATTGGAGAGACGTTCGTTCATCTAGCACCAAGGGAACAGGTTGCAGGAGACATTTTTTCTCTGCTTTCTCAGTCTGTTTCCTAGTGCCGGTTTGAAGTTCCTGCAGTTTTCACTGTAAAACCGATTTGGAGTTAGTACCTCCCCATATATATGTATGGAATGGAGTTTGCAACTGAAAAGAAACTTTGTGTTCCCAACAAGCTAATAGAAGGACGGCTTTCACACACACTTATCTCTCAGAACTGAGCAAGTGGAGAGACGTTCGTTCATCTAGCACCAAGGAAACGGGTTGCAGGAGACACTTCTTCTCTGCTTTCTCAGTCTGTTTCCTTGTGCCGGTTTGAAGTTCCTGCAGTTTTCACTGTAAAACCGAGTTGGAGCTAGTACCTCCCCATATATATGTATGGAATGGAGTTTGCAACTGAAAAGAAACTTTGTGTTCCCAACAAGCTGGGTGAAGGACGGCTTTCACACACACATAAATCTCAGAACGGAACAAGTGGAGAGACGTTCGTTCATCTAGCACCAAGGGAACTGGTTGCAGGAGACACATTTTCTCTGCTTTCTCAGTCTGTTTCCTAGTGCCGGTTTGAAGTTCCTGCAGTTTTCACTGTAAAACCGAGTTGGAGCTAGTACCTCCCCATATATATGTATGGAATGGAGTTTGCAACTGAAGAGAAACTTTGTGTTCCCAACAAGCTAGGTGAAGGACGGCTTTCACACACACTTATCTCTCAGAACTGAGCAAGTGGAGAGACGTTCGTTCATCTAGCACCAAGGGAACGGGTTGCAGGAGACCCTTTTTCTCTGCTTTCTCAGTCTGTTTCCTATTGCCATTTTGAAGTTCCTGCAGTTTTCACTGTAAAACAGTGTTGGAACTAGTACTTTCCGATATATATGTATGGAGTGGAATTTGCAACTGAAAATAATCTTTGTGTTCCCAACAAGGTAGGTGAAGTGCGGCTTTCACACACACTTATCTCTCAGAACTGAGCAGGAACAGAGTCGTTCGTTCATCTAGCACCAAGGGAACGGTTTGCAGGAGAAACTTTTTCTCTGCTTTCTCAGTCTGTTTCCTAGTGCCGGTTTGAAGTTCCTGCAGTTTTCACTGTAAAACCGTGTTGGAACTAGTACCACCCCATATATATGTATGGAGTGGAGTTTGCAACTGAAAAGAAACTTTGTGTTCCCAACAAGCCAGTTGAAGGACGGCTTTCACACACACTTATCTCTCAGAACTGAGCAAGTGGAGAGACGTTCGTTCATTTAACACCAAGTGAACGGGTTGCAGGAGACCCTTTTTCTCTGCTTTCTCAGTCTGTTTCCTAGTGCCGGTTTGAAGTTCCTGCAGTTTTCACTGTAAAACAGATTTGAAGCTAGTAACTCCCCATATATATGCAATAAGTGGAGATTGCTACTGAAAAGAAACTTTGTGTTCCCAACAAGCTGGGTGAAGGACGGCTTTCACACACACTTAAATCTCAGAACTGAGCAAGTGGAGAGACGTTCGTTCATCTAGCACCAAGGGAACTGGTTGCAGGAGACACATTTTCTCTGCTTTCTCAGTCTGTTTCCTAGTGCCGGTTTGAAGTTCCTGCAGTTTTCACTGTAAAACCGATTTGGAGTTAGTACCTCCCCATATATATGTATGGAATGGAGTTTGCAACTGAAAAGAAACTTTGTATTCCCAACAAGGTAGGTGAAGTACGGCTTTCACACACACTTATCTCTCACAACTGAACAAGTGGAGAGACGTTCGTTCATGTAGCACCAACGGAACGGGTTGCAGGAGACACTTTTTCTCTGCTTTCTCAGTCTGTTTCCTAGTGCCGGTTTGAATTTCCTGCAGTTTTCACTGTAAAACCGAGTTGGAGCTAGTAACTCCCCATATATATGTATGAAATGGAGTTTCCAACTGAAAAGAAACTTTGTGTTCCCAACAAGCTAGGTGAAGGACGGCTTTCACACACACTTATCTCTCAGAAATTAGCAATTGGAGAGACGTTCGTTCATCTAACACCAAGGGAACGGGTTGCAGGAGACACTTTTTCTCTGCTTTCTCAGTCTGTTTCCTAGTGCCGGTTTGAAGTTCCTGCAGTTTTCACTGTAAAACCGAGTTGGAGTTAGTACCTCCCCATATATACGTATGGAATGGAGTTTGCAACTGAAAAGAAACTTTGTGTTCCCAACAAGCTAGGTGAAGGACGGCTTTCACACACACTTATCTCTCAGAACTGAGCAAGTGGAGAGACGTTCGTTCATCTAGCACCAACGGAACGGGATGCAGGAGACACTTTTTCTCTGGTTTCTCAGTCTGTTTCCTAGTGCCGGTTTGAAGTTCCTGCAGTTTTCACTGTAAAACCGAGTTGGAGCTAGTACCTCCCCATATATATGTATGGAATGGAGTTTGCAACTGAAGAGAAACTTTGTGTTCCCAAAAAGCTAAATGAAGGACGGCTTTCACACAATATTTTCTCTCAGAACTGAGCAAGTGGAGAGTCGTTCGTTCAACTAGCACCCAGGGAACGGGTTGCAGGAGACACTTTTTCTCTGCTATCTCAGTCTGTTTCCTAGTACCGGTTTGAAGTTCCTGCAGTTTTCACTGTAAAACCGAGTTGGAGCTAGTACCTCCCCATATATATGTATGGAATGGAGTTTGCAACTGAAAAGAAACTTTGTGTTCCCAACAAGCTGGGTGAAGGACGGCTTTCACACACACTTAAATCTCAGAACTGAGCAAGTGGAGAGACGTTCGTTCATCTAGCACCAAGGGAACTGGTTGCAGGAGACACATTTTCTCTGCTTTCTCAGTCTGTTTCCTAGTGCCGGTTTGAAGTTTCTGCAGTTTTCACTGTAAAACCGATTTGGAGTTAGTACCTCCCCATATATATATATGGAATGGAGTTTGCAACTGAAAAGAAACTTTGTGTTCCCAACAAGGTAGGTGAAGTACCGCTTTCACACACACTTATCTCTCACAACTGAACAAGTGGAGAGACGTTCGTTCATGTAGCACCAACGGAACGGGTTGCAGGAGACACTTTTTCTCTGCTTTCTCAGTCTGTTTCCTAGTGCCGGTTTGAATTTCCTGCAGTTTTCACTGTAAAACCGAGTTGGAGCTAGTACCTCCCCATATATATGTATGAAATGGAGTTTCCAACTGAAAAGAAACTTTGTGTTCCCAACAAGCTAGGTGAAGGACGGCTTTCACACACACTTATCTCTCAGAAATTAGCAATTGGAGAGACGTTCGTTCATCTAACACCAAGGGAACGGGTTGCAGGAGACACTTTTTCTCTGCTTTCTCAGTCTGTTTCCTAGTGCCGGTTTGAAGTTCCTGCAGTTTTCACTGTAAAACCGATTTGGAGTTAGTACCTCCCCATATATATGTATGGAATGGAGTTTGCAACTGAAAAGAAACTTTGTGTTCCCAACAAGCTAATAGAAGGACGGCTTTCACACACACTTATCTCTCAGAACTGAGCAAGTGGAGAGACGTTCGTTCATCTAGCACCAAGGAAACGGGTTGCAGGAGACACTTCTTCTCTGCTTTCTCAGTCTGTTTCCTTGTGCCGGTTTGAAGTTCCTGCAGTTTTCACTGTAAAACCGAGTTGGAGCTAGTACCTCCCCATATATATTTATGGAATGGAGTTTGCAACTGAAAAGAAACTTTGTGTTCCCAACAAGCTAGGTGAAGGACGGCTTTCACACGCACTTAAATCTCAGAACTGAGCAATTGGAGAGACGTTCGTTCATCTAGCACCAAGGGAACAGGTTGCAGGAGACATTTTTTCTCTGCTTTCTCAGTCTGTTTCCTAGTGCCGGTTTGAAGTTCCTGCAGTTTTCACTGTAAAACCGATTTGGAGTTAGTACCTCCCCATATATATGTATGGAATGGAGTTTGCAACTGAAAAGAAACTTTGTGTTCCCAACAAGCTAATAGAAGGACGGCTTTCACACACACTTATCTCTCAGAACTGAGCAAGTGGAGAGACGTTCGTTCATCTAGCACCAAGGAAACGGGTTGCAGGAGACACTTCTTCTCTGCTTTCTCAGTCTGTTTCCTTGTGCCGGTTTGAAGTTCCTGCAGTTTTCACTGTAAAACCGAGTTGGAGCTAGTACCTCCCCATATATATGTATGGAATGGAGTTTGCAACTGAAAAGAAACTTTGTGTTCCCAACAAGCTGGGTGAAGGACGGCTTTCACACACACATAAATCTCAGAACGGAACAAGTGGAGAGACGTTCGTTCATCTAGCACCAAGGGAACTGGTTGCAGGAGACACATTTTCTCTGCTTTCTCAGTCTGTTTCCTAGTGCCGGTTTGAAGTTCCTGCAGTTTTCACTGTAAAACCGAGTTGGAGCTAGTACCTCCCCATATATATGTATGGAATGGAGTTTGCAACTGAAGAGAAACTTTGTGTTCCCAACAAGCTAGGTGAAGGACGGCTTTCACACACACTTATCTCTCAGAACTGAGCAAGTGGAGAGACGTTCGTTCATCTAGCACCAAGGGAACGGGTTGCAGGAGACCCTTTTTCTCTGCTTTCTCAGTCTGTTTCCTATTGCCATTTTGAAGTTCCTGCAGTTTTCACTGTAAAACAGTGTTGGAACTAGTACTTTCCGATATATATGTATGGAGTGGAATTTGCAACTGAAAATAATCTTTGTGTTCCCAACAAGGTAGGTGAAGTGCGGCTTTCACACACACTTATCTCTCAGAACTGAGCAGGAACAGAGTCGTTCGTTCATCTAGCACCCAGGGAACGGGTTGCAGGAGACACTTTTTCTCTGCTATCTCAGTCTGTTTCCTAGTACCGGTTTGAAGTTCCTGCAGTTTTCACTGTAAAACCGAGTTGGAGCTAGTACCTCCCCATATATATGTATGGAATGGAGTTTGCAACTGAAAAGAAACTTTGTGTTCCCAACAAGCTGGGTGAAGGACGGCTTTCACACACACTTAAATCTCAGAACTGAGCAAGTGGAGAGACGTTCGTTCATCTAGCACCAAGGGAACTGGTTGCAGGAGACACATTTTCTCTGCTTTCTCAGTCTGTTTCCTAGTGCCGGTTTGAAGTTTCTGCAGTTTTCACTGTAAAACCGATTTGGAGTTAGTACCTCCCCATATATATGTATGGAATGGAGTTTGCAACTGAAAAGAAACTTTGTGTTCCCAACAAGGTAGGTGAAGTACCGCTTTCACACACACTTATCTCTCACAACTGAACAAGTGGAGAGACGTTCGTTCATGTAGCACCAACGGAACGGGTTGCAGGAGACACTTTTTCTCTGCTTTCTCAGTCTGTTTCCTAGTGCCGGTTTGAATTTCCTGCAGTTTTCACTGTAAAACAGATTTGGAGCTAGTACCTCCCCATATATATGTATGAAATGGAGTTTCCAACTGAAAAGAAACTTTGTGTTCCCAACAAGCTAGGTGAAGGACGGCTTTCACACACACTTATCTCTCAGAAATTAGCAATTGGAGAGACGTTCGTTCATCTAACACCAAGGGAACGGGTTGCAGGAGACACTTTTTCTCTGCTTTCTCAGTCTGTTTCCTAGTGCCGGTTTGAAGTTCCTGCAGTTTTCACTGTAAAACCGATTTGGAGTTAGTACCTCCCCATATATATGTATGGAATGGAGTTTGCAACTGAAAAGAAACTTTGTCTTCCCAACAAGCTAATAGAAGGACGGCTTTCACACACACTTATCTCTCAGAACTGAGCAAGTGGAGAGACGTTCGTTCATCTAGCACCAAGGAAACGGGTTGCAGGAGACACTTCTTCTCTGCTTTCTCAGTCTGTTTCCTTGTGCCGGTTTGAAGTTCCTGCAGTTTTCACTGTAAAACCGAGTTGGAGCTAGTACCTCCCCATATATATTTATGGAATGGAGTTTGCAACTGAAAAGAAACTTTGTGTTCCCAACAAGCTAGGTGAAGGACGGCTTTCACACGCACTTAAATCTCAGAACTGAGCAATTGGAGAGACGTTCGTTCATCTAGCACCAAGGGAACAGGTTGCAGGAGACATTTTTTCTCTGCTTTCTCAGTCTGTTTCCTAGTGCCGGTTTGAAGTTCCTGCAGTTTTCACTGTAAAACCGATTTGGAGTTAGTACCTCCCCATATATATGTATGGAATGGAGTTTGCAACTGAAAAGAAACTTTGTGTTCCCAACAAGCTAATAGAAGGACGGCTTTCACACACACTTATCTCTCAGAACTGAGCAAGTGGAGAGACGTTCGTTCATCTAGCACCAAGGAAACGGGTTGCAGGAGACACTTCTTCTCTGCTTTCTCAGTCTGTTTCCTTGTGCCGGTTTGAAGTTCCTGCAGTTTTCACTGTAAAACCGAGTTGGAGCTAGTACCTCCCCATATATATGTATGGAATGGAGTTTGCAACTGAAAAGAAACTTTGTGTTCCCAACAAGCTGGGTGAAGGACGGCTTTCACACACACATAAATCTCAGAACGGAACAAGTGGAGAGACGTTCGTTCATCTAGCACCAAGGGAACTGGTTGCAGGAGACACATTTTCTCTGCTTTCTCAGTCTGTTTCCTAGTGCCGGTTTGAAGTTCCTGCAGTTTTCACTGTAAAACCGAGTTGGAGCTAGTACCTCCCCATATATATGTATGGAATGGAGTTTGCAACTGAAGAGAAACTTTGTGTTCCCAACAAGCTAGGTGAAGGACGGCTTTCACACACACTTATCTCTCAGAACTGAGCAAGTGGAGAGACGTTCGTTCATCTAGCACCAAGGGAACGGGTTGCAGGAGACCCTTTTTCTCTGCTTTCTCAGTCTGTTTCCTATTGCCATTTTGAAGTTCCTGCAGTTTTCACTGTAAAACAGTGTTGGAACTAGTACTTTCCGATATATATGTATGGAGTGGAATTTGCAACTGAAAATAATCTTTGTGTTCCCAACAAGGTAGGTGAAGTGCGGCTTTCACACACACTTATCTCTCAGAACTGAGCAGGAACAGAGTCGTTCGTTCATCTAGCACCAAGGGAACGGTTTGCAGGAGAAACTTTTTCTCTGCTTTCTCAGTCTGTTTCCTAGTGCCGGTTTGAAGTTCCTGCAGTTTTCACTGTAAAACCGTGTTGGAACTAGTACCACCCCATATATATGTATGGAGTGGAGTTTGCAACTGAAAAGAAACTTTGTGTTCCCAACAAGCCAGTTGAAGGACGGCTTTCACACACACTTATCTCTCAGAACTGAGCAAGTGGAGAGACGTTCGTTCATTTAACACCAAGTGAACGGGTTGCAGGAGACCCTTTTTCTCTGCTTTCTCAGTCTGTTTCCTAGTGCCGTTTTGAAGTTCCTGCAGTTTTCACTGTAAAACAGATTTGAAGCTAGTAACTCCCCATATATATGCAATAAGTGGAGATTGCTACTGAAAAGAATCTTTGTGTTCCCAACAAGGTAATTGAAGGACGGCTTTCAAACACACTTTTCTCTCAGAACTGAGCAAGTGGAGAGACGTTCGTTCATCTAGCACCTAGGGAACGGGTTGCAGGAGACACTTTTTCTCTGCTTTCTCAGTCTGTTTCCTAGTGCCGGTTTGAAGTTCCTGCAGTTTTCACTGTAAAACCGTGTTGGAACTAGTACCACCCCATATATATGTATGGAGTGGAGTTTGCAACTGAAAAGAAACTTTGTGTTCCCAACAAGCTAGTTGAAGGGCGGCTTTCACACACACTTATCTCTCAGAACTGAGCAAGTGGAGAGATGTTCGTTCATCTAGCACCAAGGGAACGGGTTGCAGGAGACACTTTTTCTCTGCTTTCTCAGTCTGTTTCCTAGTGCCATTTTGAAGTTCCTGCAGTTTTCACTGTAAAACAGTGTTGGAACTAGTACTTTCCGATATATATGTATGGAGTGGAATTTGCAACTGAAAAGAATCTTTGTGTTCCCAACAAGCTAGGTGAAGGACGGCTTTCACACACACTTATCTCTCAGAACTGAGCAAGTGGAGAGACGTTCGTTCATCTAGCACCAAGGGAACGGTTTGCAGGAGAAACTTTTTCTCTGCTTTCTCAGTCTGTTTCCTAGTGCCGGTTAGAAGTTCTTGCAGTTTTCACTGTAAAACCGTGTTGGAACTAGTACCACCCCATATATATGTATGGAGTGGAGTTTGCAACTGAAAAGAAACTTTGTGTTCCCAACAAGCTAGGTGAAGGACGGCTTTCACACACACTTATCTCTCAGAACTGAGCAAGTGGAGAGACGTTCGTTCATCTAGCACCAAGGGAACGGGTGGCAGGAGACACTTTTTCTCTGCTTTCTCAGTCTGTTTCCTGGTGCCGGTTTGAAGTTCCTGCAGTTTTCACTGTAAAACCGACTTGGAGGTAGTACCTCCCCATATATATGTATGGAATGGAGTTTGCAACTGAAAACAAACTTTGTGTTCCCAAGAAGCTAGGTGAAGGACGGCTTTCACACACACTTATCTCTCAGAACTGAGCAAGTGTAGACACGTTCGTTCATCTAGCACCAAGGGAACTGTTTGCAGGAGACACTTTTTCTCTGCTTTCTCAGTCTGTTTCCTAGTGCCGGTTTGAAGTTCCTGCAGTTTTCACTGTAAAACCGAGTTGGAGCTTGTACCTCCCCATATATATGCATGGAATGGAGTTTGCAACTGAAAAGAAACTTTGTGTTCCCAACAAGCTAGGTGAAAGACGGCTTTCACACACACTTATCTCTTAGAACTGAGCAAGTGGAGAGACGTTCGTTCATCTAGCACCAAGGGAACGGGTTGCAGGAGACACTTTTTCTCTGCTTTCTCAGTCTGTTTCCTAGTGGGGGTTTAAAGTTCCTGCAGTTTTCACTGTAAAAACGAGTTGGAGCTTGTACCTCCCCATATATATGCATGGAATGGAGTTTGCAACTGAAAAGAAACATTGTGCTCCCAACAAGCTAGGTGAAGGACCGCTTTCACACACACTTATCTCTCAGAACTGAGCAAGTGGAGAGACGTTCGTTCATCTAGCACCAAGGGAACGGGTTGCAGGAGACACTTTTTCTCTGCTTTCTCAGTCTTTTTCCTAGTGCCGTTTTGAAGTTCCTGCAGTTTTCACTGTAAAACCGACTTGGAGCTAGTACCTCCCCATATATATGTATGGAATGGAGTTTGCAACTGAAAACAAACTTTGTGTTCCCAACAAGCTAGGTGAAGGGCGGCTTTCACACACACTTATCTCTCAGAACTGAGCAGGAACGGAGACGTTCGTTCATCTAGCACCAAGGGAACGGTTTGCAGGAGAAACTTTTTCTCTGCTTTCTCAGTCTGTTTCCTAGTGCCGGTTTGAAGTTCCTGCAGTTTTCACTGTAAAACCGTGTTGGAACTAGTACCACCCCATATATATGTATGGAGTGGAGTTTGCAACTGAAAAGAAACTTTGTGTTCCCAACAAGCTAGTTGAAGGACGGCTTTCACACACATTTATCTCTCAGAACTGAGCAAGTGGAGAGACGTTCGTTCATCTAGCACCAAGGGAACGGGTTGCAGGAGACACTTTTTCTCTGCTTTCTCAGTCTGTTTCCTAGTGCCGGTTTGAAGTTCCTGCAGTTTTCACTGTAAAACAGATTTGGAGCTAGTAACTCCCCATATATATGCAATGAGTGGAGATTGCTACTGAAAAGAATCTTTGTGTTCCCAACAAGGTAATTGAAGGACGGCTTTCAAACACACTTTTCTCTCAGAACTGAGCAAGTGGAGAGACGTTCGTTCATCTAGCACCAAGGGAACGGGTTGCAGGAGACAGTTTTTCTCTGCTTTCTCAGTCTGTTTCCTAGTGGGGGTTTGAAGTTCCTGCAGTTTTCACTGTAAAAACGAGTTGGAGCTTGTACCTCCCCATATATATGCATGGAATGGAGTTTGCAACTGAAAAGAAACTTTGTGTTCCCAACAAGCTAGGTGAAGGATGGTTTTCACACACACTTATCTCTCAGAACTGAGGAAGTGGAGAGACGTTCGTTCATCTAGCACCAAGGGAACGGGTTGCAGGAGACACTTTTTCTCTGCTTTCTCAGTCTGCTTCCTAGTGCCGGTTTGAAGTTCCTGCAGTTTTCACTGTAAAACAGACTTGGAGGTAGTACCTCCCCATATATATGTATGGAATGGAGTTTGCAACTGAAAACAAACTTTGTGTTCCCAAGAAGCTAGGTGAAGGACGGCTTTCACACACACTTATCTCTCAGAACTGAGCAAGTGTAGACACGTTCGTTCATCTAGCACCAAGGGAACTGTTTGCAGGAGACACTTTTTCTCTGCTTTCTCAGTCTGTTTCCTAGTGCCGGTTTGAAGTTCCTGCAGTTTTCACTGTAAAACCGAGTTGGAGCTTGTACCTCCCCATATGTATGCATGGAATGGAGTTTGCAACTGAAAAGAAACTTTGTGTTCCCAACAAGCTAGGTGAAAGACGGCTTTCACACACACTTATCTCTTAGAACTGAGCAAGTGGAGAGACGTTCGTTCATCTAGCACCAAGGGAACGGGTTGCAGGAGACACTTTTTCTCTGCTTTCTCAGTCTGTTTCCTAGTGGGGGTTTAAAGTTCCTGCAGTTTTCACTGTAAAAACGAGTTGGAGCTTGTACCTCCCCATATATATGCATGGAATGGAGTTTGCAACTGAAAAGAATCATTGTGTTCCCAACAAGCTAGGTGAAGGACCGCTTTCACACACACTTATCTCTCAGAACTGAGCAAGTGGAGAGACGTTCGTTCAACTAGCACCAAGGGAACGGGTTGCAGGAGACACTTTTTCTCTGCTTTCTCAGTCTTTTTCCTAGTGCCGTTTTGAAGTTCCTGCAGTTTTCACTGTAAAACCGACTTGGAGCTAGTACCTCCCCATATATATGTATGGAATGGAATTTGCAACTGAAAACAAACTTTGTGTTCCCAACAAGCTAGGTGAAGGACGGCTTTCACACACACTTATCTCTCAGAACTGAGCAAGTGGAGAGACGTTCGTTCATCTAGCACCAAGGGAACGGGTTGCAGGAGACCCTTTTTCTCTGCTTTCTCAGTCTGTTTCCTATTGCCATTTTGAAGTTCCTGCCGTTTTCACTGTAAAACAGTGTTGGAACTAGTACTTTCCGATATATATGTATGGAGTGGAATTTGCAACTGAAAATAATCTTTGTGTTCCCAACAAGGTAGGTGAAGTGCGGCTTTCACACACACTTATCTCTCAGAACTGAGCAGGAACACATTCGTTCGTTCATCTAGCACCAAGGGAACGGTTTGCAGGAGAAACTTTTTCTCTGCTTTCTCAGTCTGTTTCCTAGTGCCGGTTTGAAGTTCCTGCAGTTTTCACTGTAAAACCGTGTTGGAACTAGTACCACCCCATATATATGTATGGAGTGGAGTTTGCAACTGAAAAGAAACTTTGTGTTCCCAACAAGCCAGTTGAAGGACGGCTTTCACACACACTTATCTCTCAGAACTGAGCAAGTGGAGAGACGTTCGTTCATTTAACACCAAGTGAACGGGTTGCAGGAGACCCTTTTTCTCTGCTTTCTCAGTCTGTTTCCTAGTGCCGGTTTGAAGTTCCTGCAGTTTTCACTGTAAAACAGATTTGAAGCTAGTAACTCCCCATATATATGCAATAAGTGGAGATTGCTACTGAAAAGAATCTTTGTGTTCCCAACAAGGTAATTGAAGGACGGCTTTCAAACACACTTTTCTCTCAGAACTGAGCAAGTGGAGAGACGTTCGTTCATCTAGCACCTAGGGAACGGGTTGCAGGAGACACTTTTTCTCTGCTTTCTCAGTCTGTTTCCTAGTGCCGGTTTGAAGTTCCTGCAGTTTTCACTGTAAAACCGACTTGGAGGTAGTACCTCCCCATATATATGTATGGAATGGAGTTTGCAACTGAAAACAAACTTTGTGTTCCCAAGAAGCTAGGTGAAGGACGGCTTTCACACACACTTATCTCTCAGAACTGAGCAAGTGTAGACACGTTCGTTCATCTAGCACCAAGGGAACTGTTTGCAGGAGACACTTTTTCTCTGCTTTCTCAGTCTGTTTCCTAGTGCCGGTTTGAAGTTCCTGCAGTTTTCACTGTAAAACCGAGTTGGAGCTTGTACCTCCCCATATATATGCATGGAATGGAGTTTGCAACTGAAAAGAAACTTTGTGTTCCCAACAAGCTAGGTGAAAGACGGCTTTCACACACACTTATCTCTTAGAACTGAGCAAGTGGAGAGACGTTCGTTCATCTAGCACCAAGGGAACGGGTTGCAGGAGACACTTTTTCTCTGCTTTCTCAGTCTTTTTCCTAGTGCCGTTTTGAAGTTCCTGCAGTTTTCACTGTAAAACCGACTTGGAGCTAGTACCTCCCCATATATATGTATGGAATGGAGTTTGCAACTGAAAACAAACTTTGTGTTCCCAACAAGCTAGGTGAAGGGCGGCTTTCACACACACTTATCTCTCAGAACTGAGCAGGAACGGAGACGTTCGTTCATCTAGCACCAAGGGAACGGTTTGCAGGAGAAACTTTTTCTCTGCTTTCTCAGTCTGTTTCCTAGTGCCGGTTTGAAGTTCCTGCAGTTTTCACTGTAAAACCGTGTTGGAAATAGTACCACCCCATATATATGTATGGAGTGGAGTTTGCAACTGAAAAGAAACTTTGTGTTCCCAACAAGCTAGTTGAAGGACGGCTTTCACACACATTTATCTCTCAGAACTGAGCAAGTGGAGAGACGTTCGTTCATCTAGCACCAAGGGAACGGGTTGCAGGAGACACTTTTTCTCTGCTTTCTCAGTCTGTTTCCTAGTGCCGGTTTGAAGTTCCTGCAGTTTTCACTGTAAAACAGATTTGGAGCTAGTAACTCCCCATATATATGCAATGAGTGGAGATTGCTACTGAAAAGAATCTTTGTGTTCCCAACAAGGTAATTGAAGGACGGCTTTCAAACACACTTTTCTCTCAGAACTGAACAAGTGGAGAGACGTTCGTTCATCTAGCACCAAGGGAACGGGTTGCAGGAGACAGTTTTTCTCTGCTTTCTCAGTCTGTTTCCTAGTGGGGGTTTGAAGTTCCTGCAGTTTTCACTGTAAAAACGAGTTGGAGCTTGTACCTCCCCATATATATGCATGGAATGGAGTTTGCAACTGAAAAGAAACTTTGTGTTCCCAACAAGCTAGGTGAAGGATGGCTTTCACACACACTTATCTCTCAGAACTGAGGAAGTGGAGAGACGTTCGTTCATCTAGCACCAAGGGAACGGGTTGCAGGAGACACTTTTTCTCTGCTTTCTCAGTCTGCTTCCTAGTGCCGGTTTGAAGTTCCTGCAGTTTTCACTGTAAAACAGACTTGGAGGTAGTACCTCCCCATATATATGTATGGAATGGAGTTTGCAACTGAAAACAAACTTTGTGTTCCCAAGAAGCTAGGTGAAGGACGGCTTTCACACACACTTATCTCTCAGAACTGAGCAAGTGTAGACACGTTCGTTCATCTAGCACCAAGGGAACTGTTTGCAGGAGACACTTTTTCTCTGCTTTCTCAGTCTGTTTCCTAGTGCCGGTTTGAAGTTCCTGCAGTTTTCACTGTAAAACCGAGTTGGAGCTTGTACCTCCCCATATGTATGCATGGAATGGAGTTTGCAACTGAAAAGAAACTTTGTGTTCCCAACAAGCTAGGTGAAAGACGGCTTTCACACACACTTATCTCTTAGAACTGAGCAAGTGGAGAGACGTTCGTTCATCTAGCACCAAGGGAACGGGTTGCAGGAGACACTTTTTCTCTGCTTTCTCAGTCTGTTTCCTAGTGGGGGTTTAAAGTTCCTGCAGTTTTCACTGTAAAAACGAGTTGGAGCTTGTACCTCCCCATATATATGCATGGAATGGAGTTTGCAACTGAAAAGAAACATTGTGTTCCCAACAAGCTAGGTGAAGGACCGCTTTCACACACACTTATCTCTCAGAACTGAGCAAGTGGAGAGACGTTCGTTCAACTAGCACCAAGGGAACGGGTTGCAGGAGACACTTTTTCTCTGCTTTCTCAGTCTTTTTCCTAGTGCCGTTTTGAAGTTCCTGCAGTTTTCACTGTAAAACCGACTTGGAGCTAGTACCTCCCCATATATATGTATGGAATGGAGTTTGCAACTGAAAACAAACTTTGTGTTCCCAACAAGGTAGGTGAAGGGCGGCTTTCACACACACTTATCTCTCAGAACTGAGCAGGAACAGAGACGTTCGTTCATCTAGCACCAAGGGAACGGTTTGCAGGAGAAACTTTTTCTCTGCTTTCTCAGTCCGTTTCCTAGTGCCGGTTTGAAGTTCCTGCAGTTTTCACTGTAAAACCGTGTTGGAACTAGTACCACCCCATATATATGTATGGAGTGGAGTTTGCAACTGAAAAGAAACTTTGTGTTCCCAACAAGCTAGTTGAAGGACGGCTTTCACACACATTTATCTCTCAGAACTGAGCAAGTGGAGAGACGTTCGTTCATCTAGCACCAAGGGAACGGGTTGCAGGAGACACTTTTTCTCTGCTTTCTCAGTCTGTTTCCTAGTGCCGGTTTGAAGTTCCTGCAGTTTTCACTGTAAAACAGATTTGGAGCTAGTAACTCCCCATATATATGCAATGAGTGGAGATTGCTACTGAAAAGAATCTTTGTGTTCCCAACAAGGTAATTGAAGGACGGCTTTCAAACACACTTTTCTCTCAGAACTGAGCAAGTGGAGAGACGTTCGTTCATCTAGCACCAAGGGAACGGGTTGCAGGAGACAGTTTTTCTCTGCTTTCTCAGTCTGTTTCCTAGTGGGGGTTTGAAGTTCCTGCAGTTTTCACTGTAAAAACGAGTTGGAGCTTGTACCTCCCCATATATATGCATGGAATGGAGTTTGCAACTGAAAAGAAACTTTGTGTTCCCAACAAGCTAGGTGAAGGATGGCTTTCACACACACTTATCTCTCAGAACTGAGGAAGTGGAGAGACGTTCGTTCATCTAGCACCAAGGGAACGGGTTGCAGGAGACACTTTTTCTCTGCTTTCTCAGTCTGCTTCCTAGTGCCGGTTTGAAGTTCCTGCAGTTTTCACTGTAAAACCGACTTGGAGGTAGTACCTACCCATATATATGTATGGAATGGAGTTTGCAACTGAAAACAAACTTTGTGTTCCCAAGAAGCTAGGTGAAGGACGGCTTTCACACACACTTATCTCTCAGAACTGAGCAAGTGTAGACACGTTCGTTCATCTAGCACCAAGGGAACTGTTTGCAGGAGACACTTTTTCTCTGCTTTCTCAGTCTGTTTCCTAGTGCCGGTTTGAAGTTCCTGCAGTTTTCACTGTAAAACCGAGTTGGAGCTTGTACCTCCCCATATGTATGCATGGAATGGAGTTTGCAACTGAAAAGAAACTTTGTGTTCCCAACAAGCTAGGTGAAAGACGGCTTTCACACACACTTATCTCTTAGAACTGAGCAAGTGGAGAGACGTTCGTTCATCTAGCACCAAGGGAACGGGTTGCAGGAGACACTTTTTCTCTGCTTTCTCAGTCTGTTTCCTAGTGGGGGTTTAAAGTTCCTGCAGTTTTCACTGTAAAAACGAGTTGGAGCTTGTAACTCCCCATATATATGCATGGAATGGAGTTTGCAACTGAAAAGAAACATTGTGTTCCCAACAAGCTAGGTGAAGGACCGCTTTCACACACACTTATCTCTCAGAACTGAGCAAGTGGAGAGACGTTCGTTCATCTAGCACCAAGGGAACGGGTTGCAGGAGACACTTTTTCTCTGCTTTCTCAGTCTGTTTCCTAGTGCCGGTTTGAAGTTCCTGCAGTTTTCACTGTAAAACCGACTTGGAGCTAGTACCTCCCCATATATATGTATGGAATGGAGTTTGCAACTGAAAACAAACTTTGTGTTCCCAACAAGCTAGGTGAAGGGCGGCTTTCACACACACTTATCTCTCAGAACTGAGCAGGAACAGAGACGTTCGTTCATCTAGCACCAAGGGAACGGGTTGCAGGAGACCTTTTTCTCTGCTTTCTCAATCTGTTTCCTAGTGCCGGTTTGAAGTTCCTGCAGTTTTCACTGTCAAACCGAGTTGGAGCTTGTACCTCCCCATATATATGTATGGAATGGAATTTGCAACTGAAAAGAAACTTTGTGTTCCCAACAAGCTAGGTGAAGGACGGCTTTCACACACACTTATCTCTCAGAACTGAGCAAGTGGAGAGACGTTCGTTCATCTAGCACCAAGGGAACGGGTTGCAGGAGTCACTATTTCTCTGCTTTCTCAGTCTGTTTCCTAGTGCCAGTTTGAAGTTCCTGCAGTTTTCAATGAAAAACCGAGTTGGAACTAGTACCTACCCATATATATGCATGAAGTAGAGTTTGCTACTGAAAAGAAACTTTGTGTTCCCAACAAGCTAGGTGAAGGACGGCTTTCACACACACTTATCTCTCAGAACTGAGCAAGTGGAGAGACGTTCGTTCATTTGGCACCAAGGGAACGGGTTGAGGAGACACTTTTTCTCTGCTTTCTCAGTCTGTTTCCTAGTGCCGGTTTGAAATTCCTGCAGTTTTCACTGTAAAACCGAGTTGGAGCTAGTACCTCCCCATATATATGTATGGAATGGAGTTTGCAACTGAAAAGAAACTTTGTGTTCCCAACAAGCTAGGTGAAGGACGGTATTCACACACACTTATCTCACAGAACTGAGCAAGTGGAGAGACGTTCGTTCATCTAGCACCAAGGGAACGGGTTGCAGGAGACACTTTTTCTCTGCTTTCTCAGTCTGTTTCCTAGTGCCGGTTTGAAGTTCCTGCAGTTTTCACTGTAAAACCGACTTGGAGCTAGTACCTCCCCATATATATGTATGGAATGGAGTTTGCAACTGAAAAGAAACTTTTTGTTCCCAACAAGCTAGGTGAAGGACGGCTTTCACACACACTTATCTCTCAGAACTGAGCAAGTGGAGAGACGTTCGTTCATCTAGCACCAAGGGAACGGGTTGCAGAAGACACTTTTTCTCTGGATTCTCAGTCTGTTTCCTAGTGCCGGTTTGAAATTCCTGCAGTTTTCACTGTAAAACCGAGTTGGAGCTAGTACCTCCCCATATATATGTATGGAATGGAGCTCGCAACTGAAAAGAAACTTTGTGTTCCCAATAAGCTAGGTGAAGGACGGCATTCACACACACTTATCTCTCAGAACTGAGCAAGTGGAGAGACGTTCGTTCATCTAGCACCAAGGGAACGGTTTGCAGGAGACACTTTTTCTCTGCTTTCTCAGTCTTTTTCCTAGTGCCGTTTTGAAGTTCCTGCAGTTTTCACTGTAAAACGGAGTTGGAGCTTGTACCTCCGCATATATATATGTGGAATGGAGTTTGCAACTGATAAGAAACTTTGTGTTCCCAACAAGCTAGGTGAAGGACGGCTTTCACACACACTTAAATCTCAGAACTGAGCAAGTGGAGAGACGTTCGTTCATCTATCACCAAGGGAACGGGTTGCAGGAGACACTTTTTCTCTGCCTTCTCAGTCTGTTTCCTAGTGCCGGTTTGAAGTTCCTGCAGTTTTCACTGTAAAACAGAGTTGGAGCTAGTACCCCCCCATATATATGTATGGAATGGAGTTTGAAACTGAAAAGAAACTTTGTGTTCCCAACTAGCTAGGTGAAGGACGGCTTTCACACACACTTATCTCTCAGAACTGAGCAAGTGGAGAGACTTTCGTTCATCTAGCACCAAGGGAACGGGTTGCAGGAGACACTTTTTCTCTGCCTTCTCAGTCTGTTTCCTAGTGCCGGTTTGAAGTTCCTGCAGTTTTCACTGTAAAACCGAGTAGGAGCTAGTACCTCCCCATATATATGTATGGAATGGAGTTTGCAACTGAAAAGAAACTTTGTGTTCCCAACAAGCTAGGTGAAGGACGGCTTTCACACACACTTATCTCTCAGAACTGAGCAGGAACAGAGACGTTCGTTCATCTAGCACCAAGGGAACGGTTTGCAGGAGAAACTTTTTCTCTGCTTTCTCAGTCTGTTTCCTAGTGCCGGTTTGAAGTTCCTGCAGTTTTCACTGTAAAACCGTGTTGGAACTAGTACCACCCCATATATATGTATGGAGTGGAGTTTGCAACTGAAAAGAAACTTTGTGTTCCCAACAAGCTAGTTGAAGGACGGCTTTCACACACACTTATCTCTCAGAACTGAGCAAGTGGAGAGACGTTCGTTCATCTAGCACCAAGGGAACGGGTTGCAGGAGACACTTTTTCTCTGCTTTCTCGGTCTGTTTCCTAGTGCCGGTTTGAAATTCCTGCAGTTTTCACTGTAAAACAGATTTGGAGCTAGTAACTCCCCATATATATGCAATGAGTGGAGATTGCTACTGAAAAGAATCTTTGTGTTCCCAACAAGGTAATTGAAGGACGGCTTTCAAACACACTTTTCCCTCAGAACTGAGCAAGTGGAGAGACGTTCGTTCATCTAGCACCAAGGGAACGGGTTGCAGGAGACACTTTTTCTCTGCTTTCTCAGTCTGTTTCCTAGTGCCGGTTTGAAGTTCCTGCAGTTTTCACTGTAAAACAGTGTTGGAACTAGTACTTTCCGATATATATGTAAGGAGTGGAATTTGCAACTGAAAAGAATCTTTGTGTTCCCAACAAGCTAGTTGAAGTGCGACTTTCACACACACTTATCTCTCATAACTGAGCAGGTACAGAGACGTTCGTTCATCTAGCACCAAGAGAACGGTTTGCAGGAGACACTTTTTCTCTGCTTTCTCAGTCTGTTTCATAGTGCCGGTTTGAAGTTCCTGCCGTTTTCACTGTAAAACCGTGTTGGAACTTGTACCACCCCATATATATGTATGGAGTGGAGTTTGCAACTGAAAAGAAACTTTGTGTTCCCAACAAGCTAGTTGAAGGACCGCTTTCACACACACGTATCTCTCAAAACTGAGCAAGTGGAGAGACGTTCGTTCATCTAGCACCAAGGGAACGGGTTGCAGGAGACACTTTTTCTCTGCTTTCTCAGTCTGTTTCCTAGTGCCGGTTTGAAGTTCCTGCAGTTTTCACTGTAAAACCGACTTGGAGCTAGTACCTCCCCATATATATGTATGGAATGGAGTTTGCAACTGAAAACAAACTTTGTGTTCCCAACAAGCTAGGTGAAGGGCGGCTTTCACACACACTTATCTCTCAGAACTGAGCAGGAACAGAGACGTTCGTTCATCTAGCACCAAGGGAACGGGTTGCAGGAGACCTTTTTCTCTGCTTTCTCAATCTGTTTCCTAGTGCCGGTTTGAAGTTCCTGCAGTTTTCACTGTCAAACCGAGTTGGAGCTTGTACCTCCCCATATATATGTATGGAATGGAATTTGCAACTGAAAAGAAACTTTGTGTTCCCAACAAGCTAGGTGAAGGACGGCTTTCACACACACTTATCTCTCAGAACTGAGCAAGTGGAGAGACGTTCGTTCATCTAGCACCAAGGGAACGGGTTGCAGGAGTCACTATTTCTCTGCTTTCTCAGTCTGTTTCCTAGTGCCAGTTTGAAGTTCCTGCAGTTTTCAATGAAAAACCGAGTTGGAACTAGTACCTACCCATATATATGCATGAAGTAGAGTTTGCTACTGAAAAGAAACTTTGTGTTCCCAACAAGCTAGGTGAAGGACGGCTTTCACACACACTTATCTCTCAGAACTGAGCAAGTGGAGAGACGTTCGTTCATTTGGCACCAAGGGAACGGGTTGAGGAGACACTTTTTCTCTGCTTTCTCAGTCTGTTTCCTAGTGCCGGTTTGAAATTCCTGCAGTTTTCACTGTAAAACCGAGTTGGAGCTAGTACCTCCCCATATATATGTATGGAATGGAGTTTGCAACTGAAAAGAAACTTTGTGTTCCCAACAAGCTAGGTGAAGGACGGTATTCACACACACTTATCTCACAGAACTGAGCAAGTGGAGAGACGTTCGTTCATCTAGCACCAAGGGAACGGGTTGCAGGAGACACTTTTTCTCTGCTTTCTCAGTCTGTTTCCTAGTGCCGGTTTGAAGTTCCTGCAGTTTTCACTGTAAAACCGACTTGGAGCTAGTACCTCCCCATATATATGTATGGAATGGAGTTTGCAACTGAAAAGAAACTTTTTGTTCCCAACAAGCTAGGTGAAGGACGGCTTTCACACACACTTATCTCTCAGAACTGAGCAAGTGGAGAGACGTTCGTTCATCTAGCACCAAGGGAACGGGTTGCAGAAGACACTTTTTCTCTGGATTCTCAGTCTGTTTCCTAGTGCCGGTTTGAAATTCCTGCAGTTTTCACTGTAAAACCGAGTTGGAGCTAGTACCTCCCCATATATATGTATGGAATGGAGCTCGCAACTGAAAAGAAACTTTGTGTTCCCAACAAGCTAGGTGAAGGACGGCTTTCACACACACTTATCTCTCAGAACTGAGCAAGTGGAGAGACGTTCGTTCATCTAGCACCAAGGGAACGGTTTGCAGGAGACACTTTTTCTCTGCTTTCTCAGTCTTTTTCCTAGTGCCGTTTTGAAGTTCCTGCAGTTTTCACTGTAAAACGGAGTTGGAGCTTGTACCTCCGCATATATATATGTGGAATGGAGTTTGCAACTGATAAGAAACTTTGTGTTCCCAACAAGCTAGGTGAAGGACGGCTTTCACACACACTTAAATCTCAGAACTGAGCAAGTGGAGAGACGTTCGTTCATCTATCACCAAGGGAACGGGTTGCAGGAGACACTTTTTCTCTGCCTTCTCAGTCTGTTTCCTAGTGCCGGTTTGAAGTTCCTGCAGTTTTCACTGTAAAACAGAGTTGGAGCTAGTACCCCCCCATATATATGTATGGAATGGAGTTTGAAACTGAAAAGAAACTTTGTGTTCCCAACTAGCTAGGTGAAGGACGGCTTTCACACACACTTATCTCTCAGAACTGAGCAAGTGGAGAGACTTTCGTTCATCTAGCACCAAGGGAACGGGTTGCAGGAGACACTTTTTCTCTGCCTTCTCAGTCTGTTTCCTAGTGCCGGTTTGAAGTTCCTGCAGTTTTCACTGTAAAACCGAGTAGGAGCTAGTACCTCCCCATATATATGTATGGAATGGAGTTTGCAACTGAAAAGAAACTTTGTGTTCCCAACAAGCTAGGTGAAGGACGGCTTTCACACACACTTATCTCTCAGAACTGAGCAGGAACAGAGACGTTCGTTCATCTAGCACCAAGGGAACGGTTTGCAGGAGAAACTTTTTCTCTGCTTTCTCAGTCTGTTTCCTAGTGCCGGTTTGAAGTTCCTGCAGTTTTCACTGTAAAACCGTGTTGGAACTAGTACCACCCCATATATATGTATGGAGTGGAGTTTGCAACTGAAAAGAAACTTTGTGTTCCCAACAAGCTAGTTGAAGGACGGCTTTCACACACACTTATCTCTCAGAACTGAGCAAGTGGAGAGACGTTCGTTCATCTAGCACCAAGGGAACGGGTTGCAGGAGACACTTTTTCTCTGCTTTCTCAGTCTGTTTCCTAGTGCCGGTTTGAAGTTCCTGCAGTTTTCACTGTAAAACAGATTTGGAGCTAGTAACTCCCCATATATATGCAATGAGTGGAGATTGCTACTGAAAAGAATCTTTGTGTTCCCAACAAGGTAATTGAAGGACGGCTTTCAAACACACTTTTCCCTCAGAACTGAGCAAGTGGAGAGACGTTCGTTCATCTAGCACCAAGGGAACGGGTTGCAGGAGACACTTTTTCTCTGCTTTCTCAGTCTGTTTCCTAGTGCCGGTTTGAAGTTCCTGCAGTTTTCACTGTAAAACAGTGTTGGAACTAGTACTTTCCGATATATATGTAAGGAGTGGAATTTGCAACTGAAAAGAATCTTTGTGTTCCCAACAAGCTAGTTGAAGTGCGACTTTCACACACACTTATCTCTCATAACTGAGCAGGTACAGAGACGTTCGTTCATCTAGCACCAAGAGAACGGTTTGCAGGAGACACTTTTTCTCTGCTTTCTCAGTCTGTTTCCTAGTGCCGGTTTGAAGTTCCTGCCGTTTTCACTGTAAAACCGTGTTGGAACTTGTACCACCCCATATATATGTATGGAGTGGAGTTTGCAACTGAAAAGAAACTTTGTGTTCCCAACAAGCTAGTTGAAGGACCGCTTTCACACACACTTATCTCTCAAAACTGAGCATGTACAGAGATGTTCGTTCATCTAGCACCAAGGGAACGGGTTACAGGAGACACTTTTTCTCTGCTTTCTCAGTCTGTTTCCTAGTGCCGGTTTGAAGTTCCTGCAGTTTTCACTGTAAAACCGAATTGGAGGTAGTACCTCCCCATATATATGTATGGAATGGAGTTTGCAACTGAAAACAAACTTTGTGTTCCCAACAAGCCAGTTGAAGGACGGCTTTCACACACACTTATCTCTCAGAACTGAGCAAGTGGAGAGACGTTCGTTCATTTAACACCAAGTGAACGGGTTGCAGGAGACCCTTTTTCTCTGCTTTCTCAGTCTGTTTCCTAGTGCCGGTTTGAAGTTCCTGCAGTTTTCACTGTAAAACAGATTTGGAGCTAGTAACTCCCCATATATATGCAATAAGTGGAGATTGCTACTGAAAAGAATCTTTGTGTTCCCAACAAGGTAATTGAAGGACGGCTTTCAAACACACTTTTCTCTCAGAACTGAGCAAGTGGAGAGACGTTCGTTCATCTAGCACCTAGGGAACGGGTTGCAGGAGACACTTTTTCTCTGCTTTCTCAGTCTGTTTCCTAGTGCCGGTTTGAAGTTCCTGCAGTTTTCACTGTAAAACCGTGTTGGAACTAGTACCACCCCATATATATGTATGGAGTGGAGTTTGCAACTGAAAAGAAACTTTGTGTTCCCAACAAGCTAGTTGAAGGGCGGCTTTCACACACACTTATCTCTCAGAACTGAGCAAGTGGAGAGACGTTCGTTCATCTAGCACCAAGGGAACGGGTTGCAGGAGACACTTTTTCTCTGCTTTCTCAGTCTGTTTCCTAGTGCCATTTTGAAGTTCCTGCAGTTTTCACTGTAAAACAGTGTTGGAACTAGTACTTTCCGATATATATGTATGGAGTGGAATTTGCAACTGAAAAGAATCTTTGTGTTCCCAACAAGCTAGGTGAAGGACGGCTTTCACACACACTTATCTCTCAGAACTGAGCAAGTGGAGAGACGTTCGTTCATCTAGCACCAAGGGAACGGTTTGCAGGAGAAACTTTTTCTCTGCTTTCTCAGTCTGTTTCCTAGTGCCGGTTAGAAGTTCCTGCAGTTTTCACTGTAAAACCGTGTTGGAACTAGTACCACCCCATATATATGTATGGAGTGGAGTTTGCAACTGAAAACAAACTTTGTGTTCCCAAGAAGCTAGGTGAAGGACGGCTTTCACACACACTTATCTCTCAGAACTGAGCAAGTGTAGACACGTTCGTTCATCTAGCACCAAGGGAACTGTTTGCAGGAGACACTTTTTCTCTGCTTTCTCAGTCTGTTTCCTAGTGCCGGTTTGAAGTTCCTGCAGTTTTCACTGTAAAACCGAGTTGGAGCTTGTACCTCCCCATATGTATGCATGGAATGGAGTTTGCAACTGAAAAGAAACTTTGTGTTCCCAACAAGCTAGGTGAAAGACGGCTTTCACACACACTTATCTCTTAGAACTGAGCAAGTGGAGAGACGTTCGTTCATCTAGCACCAAGGGAACGGGTTGCAGGAGACACTTTTTCTGTGCTTTCTCAGTCTGTTTCCTAGTGGGGGTTTAAAGTTCCTGCAGTTTTCACTGTAAAAACGAGTTGGAGCTTGTAACTCCCCATATATATGCATGGAATGGAGTTTGCAACTGAAAAGAAACATTGTGTTCCCAACAAGCTAGGTGAAGGACCGCTTTCACACACACTTATCTCTCAGAACTGAGCAAGTGGAGAGACGTTCGTTCATCTAGCACCAAGGGAACGGGTTGCAGGAGACACTTTTTCTCTGCTTTCTCAGTCTGTTTCCTAGTGCCGGTTTGAAGTTCCTGCAGTTTTCACTGTAAAACCGACTTGGAGCTAGTACCTCCCCATATATATGTATGGAATGGAGTTTGCAACTGAAAACAAACTTTGTGTTCCCAACAAGCTAGGTGAAGGGCGGCTTTCACACACACTTATCTCTCAGAACTGAGCAGGAACAGAGACGTTCGTTCATCTAGCACCAAGAGAACGGTTTGCAGGAGAAACTTTTTCTCTGCTTTCTCAGTCTGTTTCCTAGTGCCGGTTTGAAGTTCCTGCAGTTTTCACTGTAAAACCGTGTTGGAACTTGTACCACCCCATATATATGTATGGAGTGGAGTTTGCAACTGAAAAGAAACTTTGTGTTCCCAACAAGCTAGTTGAAGGACCGCTTTCACACACACTTATCTCTCAGAACTGAGCATGTACAGAGATGTTCGTTCATCTAGCACCAAGGGAACGGGTTACAGGAGACACTTTTTCTCTGCTTTCTCAGTCTGTTTCCTAGTGCCGGTTTGAAGTTCCTGCAGTTTTCACTGTAAAACCGACTTGGAGGTAGTACCTCCCCATATATATGTATGGAATGGAGTTTGCAACTGAAAACAAACTTTGTGTTCCCAAGAAGCTAGGTGAAGGACGGCTTTCACACACACTTATCTCTCAGAACTGAGCAAGTGAAGACACGTTCGTTCATCTAGCACCAAGGGAACGGTTTGCAGGAGACACTTTTTCTCTGCTTTCTCAGTCTGTTTCCTAGTGCCGGTTTGAAGTTCCTGCAGTTTTCACTGTAAAACCGAGTTGGAGCTTGTACCTCCCCATATATATGCATGGAATGGAGTTTGCAACTGAAAAGAAACTTTGTGTTCCCAACAAGCTAGGTGAAAGACGGCTTTCACACACACTTATCTCTTAGAACTGAGCAAGTGGAGAGACGTTCGTTCATCTAGCACCAAGGGAACGGGTTGCAGGAGTCACTATTTCTCTGCTTTCTCAGTCTGTTTCCTAGTGCCAGTTTGAAGTTCCTGCAGTTTTCAATGAAAAACCGAGTTGGACTAGTACCTACCCATATATATGCATGAAGTAGAGTTTGCTACTGAAAAGAAACTTTGTGTTCCCAACAAGCTAGGTGAAGGACGGCTTTCACACACACTTATCTCTCAGAACTGAGCAAGTGGAGAGACGTTCGTTCATTTGGCACCAAGGGAACGGGTTGAGGAGACACTTTTTCTCTGCTTTCTCAGTCTGTTTCCTAGTGCCGGTTTGAAATTCCTGCAGTTTTCACTGTAAAACCGAGTTGGAGCTAGTACCTCCCCATATATATGTATGGAATGGAGTTTGCAACTGAAAAGAAACTTTGTGTTCCCAACAAGCTAGGTGAAGGACGGTATTCACACACACTTATCTCACAGAACTGAGCAAGTGAAGACACGTTCGTTCATCTAGCACCAAGGGAACGGGTTGCAGGAGACACTTTTTCTCTGCTTTCTCAGTCTGTTTCCTAGTGCCGGTTTGAAGTTCCTGCAGTTTTCACTGTAAAACCGACTTGGAGCTAGTACCTCCCCATATATATTTATGAAATGGAGTTTGCAACTGAAAAGAAACTTTGTGTTCCCAACAAGCTAGGTGAAGAACGGCTTTCACACACACTTATCTCTCAGAACTGAGCAAGTGGAGAGACGTTCGTTCATCTAGCACCAAGGGAACGGGTTGCAGAAGACACTTTTTCTCTGGATTCTCAGTCTGTTTCCTAGTGCCGGTTTGAAATTCCTGCAGTTTTCACTGTAAAACCGAGTTGGAGCTAGTACCTCCCCATATATATGTATGGAATGGAGCTCGCAACTGAAAAGAAACTTTGTGTTCCCAACAAGCTAGGTGAAGGACGGCTTTCACACACACTTATCTCTCAGAACTGAGCAAGTGGAGAGACGTTCGTTCATCTAGCACCAAGGGAACGTGTTGCAGGAGACAGTTTTTCTCTGCTTTTTCAGTCTTTTTCCTAGTGCCGTTTTGAAGTTCCTGCAGTTTTCACTGTAAAACGGAGTTGGAGCTTGTACCTCCGCATATATATATGTGGAATGGAGTTTGCAACTGATAAGAAACTTTGTGTTCCCAACAAGCTAGGTGAAGGACGGCTTTCACACACACTTAAATCTCAGAACTGAGCAAGTGGAGAGACGTTCGTTCATCTATCACCAAGGGAACGGGTTGCAGGAGACACTTTTTCTCTGCCTTCTCAGTCTGTTTCCTAGTGCCGGTTTGAAGTTCCTGCAGTTTTCACTGTAAAACAGAGTTGGAGCTAGTACCCCCCCATATATATGTATGGAATGGAGTTTGAAACTGAAAAGAAACTTTGTGTTCCCAACTAGCTAGGTGAAGGACGGCTTTCACACACACTTATCTCTCAGAACTGAGCAAGTGGAGAGACGTTCGTTCATCTAGCACCAAGGGAACGGGTTGCAGGAGACACTTTTTCTCTGCCTTCTCAGTCTGTTTCCTAGTGCCGGTTTGAAGTTCCTGCAGTTTTCACTGTAAAACCGAGTAGGAGCTAGTACCTCCCCATATATATGTATGGAATGGAGTTTGCAACTGAAAAGAAACTTTGTGTTCCCAACAAGCTAGGTGAAGGACGGCTTTCACACACACTTATCTCTCAGAACTGAGCAGGAACAGAGACGTTCGTTCATCTAGCACCAAGGGAACGGTTTGCAGGAGAAACTTTTTCTCTGCTTTCTCAGTCTGTTTCCTAGTGCCGGTTTGAAGTTCCTGCAGTTTTCACTGTAAAACCGTGTTGGAACTAGTACCACCCCATATATATGTATGGAGTGGAGTTTGCAACTGAAAAGAAACTTTGTGTTCCCAACAAGCTAGTTGAAGGACGGCTTTCACACACACTTATCTCTCAGAACTGAGCAAGTGGAGAGACGTTCGTTCATCTAGCACCAAGGGAACGGGTTGCAGGAGACACTTTTTCTCTGCTTTCTCAGTCTGTTTCCTAGTGCCGGTTTGAAGTTCCTGCAGTTTTCACTGTAAAACAGATTTGGAGCTAGTAACTCCCCATATATATGCAATGAGTGGAGATTGCTACTGAAAAGAATCTTTGTGTTCCCAACAAGGTAATTGAAGGACGGCTTTCAAACACACTTTTCCCTCAGAACTGAGCAAGTGGAGAGACGTTCGTTCATCTAGCACCAAGGGAACGGGTTGCAGGAGACACTTTTTCTCTGCTTTCTCAGTCTGTTTCCTAGTGCCGGTTTGAAGTTCCTGCAGTTTTCACTGTAAAACAGTGTTGGAACTAGTACTTTCCGATATATATGTATGGAGTGGAATTTGCAACTGAAAAGAATCTTTGTGTTCCCAACAAGCTAGTTGAAGTGCGACTTTCACACACACTTATCTCTCATAACTGAGCAGGTACAGAGACGTTCGTTCATCTAGCACCAAGAGAACGGTTTGCAGGAGACACTTTTTCTCTGCTTTCTCAGTCTGTTTCCTAGTGGGGGTTTAAAGTTCCTGCAGTTTTCACTGTAAAAACGAGTTGGAGCTTGTACCTCCCCATATATATGCATGGAATGGAGTTTGCAACTGAAAAGAAACATTGTGTTCCCAACAAGCTAGGTGAAGGACCGCTTTCACACACACTTATCTCTCAGAACTGAGCAAGTGGAGAGACGTTCGTTCATCTAGCACCAAGGGAACGGGTTGCAGGAGACACTTTTTCTCTGCTTTCTCAGTCTTTTTCCTAGTGCCGTTTTGAAGTTCCTGCAGTTTTCACTGTAAAACCGACTTGGAGCTAGTACCTCCCCATATATATGTATGGAATGGAGTTTGCAACTGAAAACAAACTTTGTGTTCCCAACAAGCTAGGTGAAGGGCGGCTTTCACACACACTTATCTCTCAGAACTGAGCAGGAACGGAGACGTTCGTTCATCTAGCACCAAGGGAACGGTTTGTAGGAGAAACTTTTTCTCTGCTTTCTCAGTCTGTTTCCTAGTGCCGGTTTGAAGTTCCTGCAGTTTTCACTGTAAAACCGTGTTGGAACTAGTACCACCCCATATATATGTATGGAGTGGAGTTTGCAACTGAAAAGAAACTTTGTGTTCCCAACAAGCTAGTTGAAGGACGGCTTTCACACACATTTATCTCTCAGAACTGAGCAAGTGGAGAGACGTTCGTTCATCTAGCACCAAGGGAACGGGTTGCAGGAGACACTTTTTCTCTGCTTTCTCAGTCTGTTTCCTAGTGCCGGTTTGAAGTTCCTGCAGTTTTCACTGTAAAACAGATTTGGAGCTAGTAACTCCCCATATATATGCAATGAGTGGAGATTGCTACTGAAAAGAATCTTTGTGTTCCCAACAAGGTAATTGAAGGACGGCTTTCAAACACACTTTTCTCTCAGAACTGAGCAAGTGGAGAGACGTTCGTTCATCTAGCACCAAGGGAACGGGTTGCAGGAGACAGTTTTTCTCTGCTTTCTCAGTCTGTTTCCTAGTGGGGGTTTGAAGTTCCTGCAGTTTTCACTGTAAAAACGAGTTGGAGCTTGTACCTCCCCATATATATGCATGGAATGGAGTTTGCAACTGAAAACAAACTTTGTGTTCCCAACAAGCTAGGTGAAGGGCGGCTTTCACACACACTTATCTCTCAGAACTGAGCAGGAACGGAGACGTTCGTTCATCTAGCACCAAGGGAACGGTTTGTAGGAGAAACTTTTTCTCTGCTTTCTCAGTCTGTTTCCTAGTGCCGGTTTGAAGTTCCTGCAGTTTTCACTGTAAAACCGTGTTGGAACTAGTACCACCCCATATATATGTATGGAGTGGAGTTTGCAACTGAAAAGAAACTTTGTGTTCCCAACAAGCTAGTTGAAGGACGGCTTTCACACACATTTATCTCTCAGAACTGAGCAAGTGGAGAGACGTTCGTTCATCTAGCACCAAGGGAACGGGTTGCAGGAGACACTTTTTCTCTGCTTTCTCAGTCTGTTTCCTAGTGCCGGTTTGAAGTTCCTGCAGTTTTCACTGTAAAACAGATTTGGAGCTAGTAACTCCCCATATATATGCAATGAGTGGAGATTGCTACTGAAAAGAATCTTTGTGTTCCCAACAAGGTAATTGAAGGACGGCTTTCAAACACACTTTTCTCTCAGAACTGAGCAAGTGGAGAGACGTTCGTTCATCTAGCACCAAGGGAACGGGTTGCAGGAGACAGTTTTTCTCTGCTTTCTCAGTCTGTTTCCTAGTGGGGGTTTGAAGTTCCTGCAGTTTTCACTGTAAAAACGAGTTGGAGCTTGTACCTCCCCATATATATGCATGGAATGGAGTTTGCAACTGAAAAGAAACTTTGTGTTCCCAACAAGCTAGGTGAAGGATGGCTTTCACACACACTTATCTCTCAGAACTGAGGAAGTGGAGAGACGTTCGTTCATCTAGCACCAAGGGAACGGGTTGCAGGAGACACTTTTTCTCTGCTTTCTCAGTCTGCTTCCTAGTGCCGGTTTGAAGTTCCTGCAGTTTTCACTGTAAAACCGACTTGGAGCTAGTACCTCCCCATATATATGTATGGAATGGAGTTTGCAACTGAAAACAAACTTTGTGTTCCCAACAAGCTAGGTGAAGGGCGGCTTTCACACACACTTATCTCTCAGAACTGAGCAGGAACGGAGACGTTCGTTCATCTAGCACCAAGGGAACGGTTTGCAGGAGAAACTTTTTCTCTGCTTTCTCAGTCCGTTTCCTAGTGCCGGTTTGAAGTTCCTGCAGTTTTCACTGTAAAACCGTGTTGGAACTAGTACCACCCCATATATATGTATGGAGTGGAGTTTGCAACTGAAAAGAAACTTTGTGTTCCCAACAAGCTAGTTGAAGGACGGCTTTCACACACATTTATCTCTCAGAACTGAGCAAGTGGAGAGACGTTCGTTCATCTAGCACCAAGGGAACGGGTTGCAGGAGACACTTTTTCTCTGCTTTCTCAGTCTGTTTCCTAGTGCCGGTTTGAAGTTCCTGCAGTTTTCACTGTAAAACAGATTTGGAGCTAGTAACTCCCCATATATATGCAACGAGTGGAGATTGCTACTGAAAAGAATCTTTGTGTTCCCAACAAGGTAATTGAAGGACGGCTTTCAAACACACTTTTCTCTCAGAACTGAGCAAGTGGAGAGACGTTCGTTCATCTAGCACCAAGGGAACGGGTTGCAGGAGACAGTTTTTCTCTGCTTTCTCAGTCTGTTTCCTAGTGGGGGTTTGAAGTTCCTGCAGTTTTCACTGTAAAATCGAGTTGGAGCTTGTACCTCCCCATATATATGCATGGAATGGAGTTTGCAACTGAAAAGAAACTTTGTGTTCCCAACAAGCTAGGTGAAGGATGGCTTTCACACACACTTATCTCTCAGAACTGAGGAAGTGGAGAGACGTTCGTTCATCTAGCACCAAGGGAACGGGTTGCAGGAGACACTTTTTCTCTGCTTTCTCAGTCTGCTTCCTAGTGCCGGTTTGAAGTTCCTGCAGTTTTCACTGTAAAACCGACTTGGAGGTAGTACCTCCCCATATATATGTATGGAATGGAGTTTGCAACTGAAAACAAACTTTGTGTTCCCAAGAAGCTAGGTGAAGGACGGCTTTCACACACACTTATCTCTCAGAACTGAGCAAGTGTAGACACGTTCGTTCATCTAGCACCAAGGGAACTGTTTGCAGGAGACACTTTTTCTCTGCTTTCTCAGTCTGTTTCCTAGTGCCGGTTTGAAGTTCCTGCAGTTTTCACTGTAAAACCGAGTTGGAGCTTGTACCTCCCCATATGTATGCATGGAATGGAGTTTGCAACTGAAAAGAAACTTTGTGTTCCCAACAAGCTAGGTGAAAGACGGCTTTCACACACACTTATCTCTTAGAACTGAGCAAGTGGAGAGACGTTCGTTCATCTAGCACCAAGGGAACGGGTTGCAGGAGACACTTTTTCTCTGCTTTCTCAGTCTGTTTCCTAGTGGGGGTTTAAAGTTCCTGCAGTTTTCACTGTAAAAACGAGTTGGAGCTTGTAACTCCCCATATATATGCATGGAATGGAGTTTGCAACTGAAAAGAAACATTGTGTTCCCAACAAGCTAGGTGAAGGACCGCTTTCACACACACTTATCTCTCAGAACTGAGCAAGTGGAGAGACGTTCGTTCATCTAGCACCAAGGGAACGGGTTGCAGGAGACACTTTTTCTCTGCTTTCTCAGTCTGTTTCCTAGTGCCGGTTTGAAGTTCCTGCAGTTTTCACTGTAAAACCGACTTGGAGCTAGTACCTCCCCATATATATGTATGGAATGGAGTTTGCAACTGAAAACAAACTTTGTGTTCCCAACAAGCTAGGTGAAGGGCGGCTTTCACACACACTTATCTCTCAGAACTGAGCAGGAACAGAGACGTTCGTTCATCTAGCACCAAGGGAACGGGTTGCAGGAGACCTTTTTCTCTGCTTTCTCAGTCTGTTTCCTAGTGCCGGTTTGAAGTTCCTGCAGTTTTCACTGTCAAACCGAGTTGGAGCTTGTACCTCCCCATATATATGTATGGAATGGAATTTGCAACTGAAAAGAAACTTTGTGTTCCCAACAAGCTAGGTGAAGGACGGCTTTCACACACACTTATCTCTCAGAACTGAGCAAGTGGAGAGACGTTCGTTCATCTAGCACCAAGGGAACGGGTTGCAGGAGTCACTATTTCTCTGCTTTCTCAGTCTGTTTCCTAGTGCCAGTTTGAAGTTCCTGCAGTTTTCAATGAAAAACCGAGTTGGAACTAGTACCTACCCATATATATGCATGAAGTAGAGTTTGCTACTGAAAAGAAACTTTGTGTTCCCAACAAGCTAGGTGAAGGACGGCTTTCACACACACTTATCTCTCAGAACTGAGCAAGTGGAGAGACGTTCGTTCATTTGGCACCAAGGGAACGGGTTGAGGAGACACTTTTTCTCTGCTTTCTCAGTCTGTTTCCTAGTGCCGGTTTGAAATTCCTGCAGTTTTCACTGTAAAACCGAGTTGGAGCTAGTACCTCCCCATATATATGTATGGAATGGAGTTTGCAACTGAAAAGAAACTTTGTGTTCCCAACAAGCTAGGTGAAGGACGGTATTCACACACACTTATCTCACAGAACTGAGCAAGTGGAGAGACGTTCGTTCATCTAGCACCAAGGGAACGGGTTGCAGGAGACACTTTTTCTCTGCTTTCTCAGTCTGTTTCCTAGTGCCGGTTTGAAGTTCCTGCAGTTTTCACTGTAAAACCGACTTGGAGCTAGTACCTCCCCATATATATGTATGGAATGGAGTTTGCAACTGAAAAGAAACTTTTTGTTCCCAACAAGCTAGGTGAAGGACGGCTTTCACACACACTTATCTCTCAGAACTGAGCAAGTGGAGAGACGTTCGTTCATCTAGCACCAAGGGAACGGGTTGCAGAAGACACTTTTTCTCTGCTTTCTCAGTCTGTTTCCTAGTGCCGGTTTGAAATTCCTGCAGTTTTCACTGTAAAACCGAGTTGGAGCTAGTACCTCCCCATATATATGTATGGAATGGAGCTCGCAACTGAAAAGAAACTTTGTGTTCCCAACAAGCTAGGTGAAGGACGGCTTTCACACACACTTATCTCTCAGAACTGAGCAAGTGGAGAGACGTTCGTTCATCTAGCACCAAGGGAACGGGTTGCAGGAGACAGTTTTTCTCTGCTTTTTCAGTCTTTTTCCTAGTGCCGTTTTGAAGTTCCTGCAGTTTTCACTGTAAAACGGAGTTGGAGCTTGTACCTCCGCATATATATATGTGGAATGGAGTTTGCAACTGATAAGAAACTTTGTGTTCCCAACAAGCTAGGTGAAGGACGGCTTTCACACACACTTAAATCTCAGAACTGAGCAAGTGGAGAGACGTTCGTTCATCTATCACCAAGGGAACGGGTTGCAGGAGACACTTTTTCTCTGCCTTCTCAGTCTGTTTCCTAGTGCCGGTTTGAAGTTCCTGCAGTTTTCACTGTAAAACAGAGTTGGAGCTAGTACCCCCCCATATATATGTATGGAATGGAGTTTGAAACTGAAAAGAAACTTTGTGTTCCCAACTAGCTAGGTGAAGGACGGCTTTCACACACACTTATCTCTCAGAACTGAGCAAGTGGAGAGACTTTCGTTCATCTAGCACCAAGGGAACGGGTTGCAGGAGACACTTTTTCTCTGCCTTCTCAGTCTGTTTCCTAGTGCCGGTTTGAAGTTCCTGCAGTTTTCACTGTAAAACCGAGTAGGAGCTAGTACCTCCCCATATATATGTATGGAATGGAGTTTGCAACTGAAAAGAAACTTTGTGTTCCCAACAAGCTAGGTGAAGGACGGCTTTCACACACACTTATCTCTCAGAACTGAGCAGGAACAGAGACGTTCGTTCATCTAGCACCAAGGGAACGGTTTGCAGGAGAAACTTTTTCTCTGCTTTCTCAGTCTGTTTCCTAGTGCCGGTTTGAAGTTCCTGCAGTTTTCACTGTAAAACCGTGTTGGAACTAGTACCACCCCATATATATGTATGGAGTGGAGTTTGCAACTGAAAAGAAACTTTGTGTTCCCAACAAGCTAGTTGAAGGACGGCTTTCACACACACTTATCTCTCAGAACTGAGCAAGTGGAGAGACGTTCGTTCATCTAGCACCAAGGGAACGGGTTGCAGGAGACACTTTTTCTCTGCTTTCTCAGTCTGTTTCCTAGTGCCGGTTTGAAGTTCCTGCAGTTTTCACTGTAAAACAGATTTGGAGCTAGTAACTCCCCATATATATGCAATGAGTGGAGATTGCTACTGAAAAGAAAATTTGTGTTCCCAACAAGGTAATTGAAGGACGGCTTTCAAACACACTTTTCCCTCAGAACTGAGCAAGTGGAGAGACGTTCGTTCATTTAGCACCAAGGGAACGGGTTGCAGGAGACACTTTTTCTCTGCTTTCTCAGTCTGTTTCCTAGTGCCGGTTTGAAGTTCCTGCAGTTTTCACTGTAAAACAGTGTTGGAACTAGTACTTTCCGATATATATGTAAGGAGTGGAATTTGCAACTGAAAAGAATCTTTGTGTTCCCAACAAGCTAGTTGAAGTGCGACTTTCACACACACTTATCTCTCATAACTGAGCAGGTACAGAGACGTTCGTTCATCTAGCACCAAGAGAACGGTTTGCAGGAGACACTTTTTCTCTGCTTTCTCAGTCTGTTTCCTAGTGCCGGTTTGAAGTTCCTGCCGTTTTCACTGTAAAACCGTGTTGGAACTTGTACCACCCCATATATATGTATGGAGTGGAGTTTGCAACTGAAAAGAAACTTTGTGTTCCCAACAAGCTAGGTGAAGGACGGCTTTCACACACACTTATCTCTCAGAACTGAGCAAGTGGAGAGACGTTCGTTCATCTAGCACCAAGGGAACGGGTTGCAGGAGTCACTATTTCTCTGCTTTCTCAGTCTGTTTCCTAGTGCCAGTTTGAAGTTCCTGCAGTTTTCAATGAAAAACCGAGTTGGAACTAGTACCTACCCATATATATGCATGAAGTAGAGTTTGCTACTGAAAAGAAACTTTGTGTTCCCAACAAGCTAGGTGAAGGACGGCTTTCACACACACTTATCTCTCAGAACTGAGCAAGTGGAGAGACGTTCGTTCATTTGGCACCAAGGGAACGGGTTGAGGAGACACTTTTTCTCTGCTTTCTCAGTCTGTTTCCTAGTGCCGGTTTGAAATTCCTGCAGTTTTCACTGTAAAACCGAGTTGGAGCTAGTACCTCCCCATATATATGTATGGAATGGAGTTTGCAACTGAAAAGAAACTTTGTGTTCCCAACAAGCTAGGTGAAGGACGGTATTCACACACACTTATCTCACAGAACTGAGCAACTGGAGAGACGTTCGTTCATCTAGCACCAAGGGAACGGGTTGCAGGAGACACTTTTTCTCTGCTTTCTCAGTCTGTTTCCTAGTGCCGGTTTGAAGTTCCTGCAGTTTTCACTGTAAAACCGACTTGGAGCTAGTACCTCCCCATATATATGTATGGAATGGAGCTCGCAACTGAAAAGAAACTTTGTGTTCCCAACAAGCTAGGTGAAGTACGGCTTTCACACACACTTATCTCTCAGAACTGAGCAAGTGGAGAGACGTTCGTTCATCTAGCACCAAGGGAACGGGTTGCAGGAGACAGTTTTTCTCTGCTTTTTCAGTCTTTTTCCTAGTGCCGTTTTGAAGTTCCTGCAGTTTTCACTGTAAAACGGAGTTGGAGCTTGTACCTCCGCATATATATATGTGGAATGGAGTTTGCAACTGATAAGAAACTTTGTGTTCCCAACAAGCTAGGTGAAGGACGGCTTTCACACACACTTAAATCTCAGAACTGAGCAAGTGGAGAGACGTTCGTTCATCTATCACCAAGGGAACGGGTTGCAGGAGACACTTTTTCTCTGCCTTCTCAGTCTGTTTCCTAGTGCCGGTTTGAAGTTCCTGCAGTTTTCACTGTAAAACAGAGTTGGAGCTAGTACCCCCCCATATATATGTATGGAATGGAGTTTGAAACTGAAAAGAAACTTTGTGTTCCCAACTAGCTAGGTGAAGGATGGCTTTCACACACACTTATCTCTCAGAACTGAGCAAGTGGAGAGACTTTCGTTCATCTAGCACCAAGGGAACGGGTTGCAGGAGACACTTTTTCTCTGCCTTCTCAGTCTGTTTCCTAGTGCCGGTTTGAAGTTCCTGCAGTTTTCACTGTAAAACCGAGTAGGAGCTAGTACCTCCCCATATATATGTATGGAATGGAGTTTGCAACTGAAAAGAAACTTTGTGTTCCCAACAAGCTAGGTGAAGGACGGCTTTCACACACACTTATCTCTCAGAACTGAGCAGGAACAGAGACGTTCGTTCATCTAGCACCAAGGGAACGGTTTGCAGGAGAAACTTTTTCTCTGCTTTCTCAGTCTGTTTCCTAGTGCCGGTTTGAAGTTCCTGCAGTTTTCACTGTAAAACCGTGTTGGAACTAGTACCACCCCATATATATGTATGGAGTGGAGTTTGCAACTGAAAAGAAACTTTGTGTTCCCAACAAGCTAGTTGAAGGACGGCTTTCACACACACTTATCTCTCAGAACTGAGCAAGTGGAGAGACGTTCGTTCATCTAGCACCAAGGGAACGGGTTGCAGGAGACACTTTTTCTCTGCTTTCTCAGTCTGTTTCCTAGTGCCGGTTTGAAGTTCCTGCAGTTTTCACTGTAAAACAGATTTGGAGCTAGTAACTCCCCATATATATGCAATGAGTGGAGATTGCTACTGAAAAGAATCTTTGTGTTCCCAACAAGGTAATTGAAGGACGGCTTTCAAACACACTTTTCCCTCAGAACTGAGCAAGTGGAGAGACGTTCGTTCATCTAGCACCAAGGGAACGGGTTGCAGGAGACACTTTTTCTCTGCTTTCTCAGTCTGTTTCCTAGTGCCGGTTTGAAGTTCCTGCAGTTTTCACTGTAAAACAGTGTTGGAACTAGTACTTTCCGATATATATGTAAGGAGTGGAATTTGCAACTGAAAAGAATCTTTGTGTTCCCAACAAGCTAGTTGAAGTGCGACTTTCACACACACTTATCTCTCATAACTGAGCAGGTACAGAGACGTTCGTTCATCTAGCACCAAGAGAACGGTTTGCAGGAGACACTTTTTCTCTGCTTTCTCAGTCTGTTTCCTAGTGCCGGTTTGAAGTTCCTGCCGTTTTCACTGTAAAACCGTGTTGGAACTTGTACCACCCCATATATATGTATGGAGTGGAGTTTGCAACTGAAAAGAAACTTTGTGTTCCCAACAAGCTAGTTGAAGGACCGCTTTCACACACACTTATCTCTCAAAACTGAGCATGTACAGAGATGTTCGTTCATCTAGCACCAAGGGAACGGGTTACAGGAGACACTTTTTCTCTGCTTTCTCAGTCTGTTTCCTAGTGCCGGTTTGAAGTTCCTGCAGTTTTCACTGTAAAACCGACTTGGAGGTAGTACCTCCCCATATATATGTATGGAATGGAGTTTGCAACTGAAAACAAACTTTGTGTTCCCAACAAGCCAGTTGAAGGACGGCTTTCACACACACTTATCTCTCAGAACTGAGCAAGTGGAGAGACGTTCGTTCATTTAACACCAAGTGAACGGGTTGCAGGAGACCCTTTTTCTCTGCTTTCTCAGTCTGTTTCCTAGTGCCGGTTTGAAGTTCCTGCAGTTTTCACTGTAAAACAGATTTGGAGCTAGTAACTCCCCATATATATGCAATAAGTGGAGATTGCTACTGAAAAGAATCTTTGTGTTCCCAACAAGGTAATTGAAGGACGGCTTTCAAACACACTTTTCTCTCAGAACTGAGCAAGTGGAGAGACGTTCGTTCATCTAGCACCTAGGGAACGGGTTGCAGGAGACACTTTTTCTCTGCTTTCTCAGTCTGTTTCCTAGTGCCGGTTTGAAGTTCCTGCAGTTTTCACTGTAAAACCGTGTTGGAACTAGTACCACCCCATATATATGTATGGAGTGGAGTTTGCAACTGAAAAGAAACTTTGTGTTCCCAACAAGCTAGTTGAAGGGCGGCTTTCACACACACTTATCTCTCAGAACTGAGCAAGTGGAGAGACGTTCGTTCATCTAGCACCAAGGGAACGGGTTGCAGGAGACACTTTTTCTCTGCTTTCTCAGTCTGTTTCCTAGTGCCATTTTGAAGTTCCTGCAGTTTTCACTGTAAAACAGTGTTGGAACTAGTACTTTCCGATATATATGTATGGAGTGGAATTTGCAACTGAAAAGAATCTTTGTGTTCCCAACAAGCTAGGTGAAGGACGGCTTTCACACACACTTATCTCTCAGAACTGAGCAAGTGGAGAGACGTTCGTTCATCTAGCACCAAGGGAACGGTTTGCAGGAGAAACTTTTTCTCTGCTTTCTCAGTCTGTTTCCTAGTGCCGGTTAGAAGTTCCTGCAGTTTTCACTGTAAAACCGTGTTGGAACTAGTACCACCCCATATATATGTATGGAGTGGAGTTTGCAACTGAAAAGAAACTTTGTGTTCCCAACAAGCTAGGTGAAGGACGGCTTTCACACACACTTATCTCTCAGAACTGAGCAAGTGGAGAGACGTTCGTTCATCTAGCACCAAGGGAACGGGTGGCAGGAGACACTTTTTCTCTGCTTTCTCAGTCTGTTTCCTGGTGCCGGTTTGAAGTTCCTGCAGTTTTCACTGTAAAACCGACTTGGAGGTAGTACCTCCCCATATATATGTATGGAATGGAGTTTGCAACTGAAAACAAACTTTGTGTTCCCAAGAAGCTAGGTGAAGGACGGCTTTCACACACACTTATCTCTCAGAACTGAGCAAGTGTAGACACGTTCGTTCATCTAGCACCAAGGGAACTGTTTGCAGGAGACACTTTTTCTCTGCTTTCTCAGTCTGTTTCCTAGTGCCGGTTTGAAGTTCCTGCAGTTTTCACTGTAAAACCGAGTTGGAGCTTGTACCTCCCCATATGTATGCATGGAATGGAGTTTGCAACTGAAAAGAAACTTTGTGTTCCCAACAAGCTAGGTGAAAGACGGCTTTCACACACACTTATCTCTTAGAACTGAGCAAGTGGAGAGACGTTCGTTCATCTAGCACCAAGGGAACGGGTTGCAGGAGACACTTTTTCTCTGCTTTCTCAGTCTGTTTCCTAGTGGGGGTTTAAAGTTCCTGCAGTTTTCACTGTAAAAACGAGTTGGAGCTTGTAACTCCCCATATATATGCATGGAATGGAGTTTGCAACTGAAAAGAAACATTGTGTTCCCAACAAGCTAGGTGAAGGACCGCTTTCACACACACTTATCTCTCAGAACTGAGCAAGTGGAGAGACGTTCGTTCATCTAGCACCAAGGGAACGGGTTGCAGGAGACACTTTTTCTCTGCTTTCTCAGTCTGTTTCCTAGTGCCGGTTTGAAGTTCCTGCAGTTTTCACTGTAAAACCGACTTGGAGCTAGTACCTCCCCATATATATGTATGGAATGGAGTTTGCAACTGAAAACAAACTTTGTGTTCCCAACAAGCTAGGTGAAGGGCGGCTTTCACACACACTTATCTCTCAGAACTGAGCAGGAACAGAGACGTTCGTTCATCTAGCACCAAGAGAACGGTTTGCAGGAGAAACTTTTTCTCTGCTTTCTCAGTCTGTTTCCTAGTGCCGGTTTGAAGTTCCTGCAGTTTTCACTGTAAAACCGTGTTGGAACTTGTACCACCCCATATATATGTATGGAGTGGAGTTTGAAACTGAAAACAAACTTTGTGTTCCCAACAAGCTAGTTGAAGGACCGCTTTCACACACACTTATCTCTCAGAACTGAGCATGTACAGAGATGTTCGTTCATCTAGCACCAAGGGAACGGGTTACAGGAGACACTTTTTCTCTGCTTTCTCAGTCTGTTTCCTAGTGCCGGTTTGAAGTTCCTGCAGTTTTCACTGTAAAACCGACTTGGAGGTAGTACCTCCCCATATATATGTATGGAATGGAGTTTGCAACTGAAAACAAACTTTGTGTTCCCAAGAAGCTAGGTGAAGGACGGCTTTCACACACACTTATCTCTCAGAACTGAGCAAGTGAAGACACGTTCGTTCATCTAGCACCAAGGGAACGGTTTGCAGGAGACACTTTTTCTCTGCTTTCTCAGTCTGTTTCCTAGTGCCGGTTTGAAGTTCCTGCAGTTTTCACTGTAAAACCGAGTTGGAGCTTGTACCTCCCCATATATATGCATGGAATGGAGTTTGCAACTGAAAAGAAACTTTGTGTTCCCAACAAGCTAGGTGAAAGACGGCTTTCACACACACTTATCTCTTAGAACTGAGCAAGTGGAGAGACGTTCGTTCATCTAGCACCAAGGGAACGGGTTGCAGGAGACCTTTTTCTCTGCTTTCTCAATCTGTTTCCTAGTGCCGGTTTGAAGTTCCTGCAGTTTTCACTGTCAAACCGAGTTGGAGCTTGTACCTCCCCATATATATGTATGGAATGGATTTTGCAACTGAAAAGAAACTTTGTGTTCCCAACAAGCTAGGTGAAGGACGGCTTTCACACACACTTATCTCTCAGAACTGAGCAAGTGGAGAGACGTTCGTTCATCTAGCACCAAGGGAACGGGTTGCAGGAGTCACTATTTCTCTGCTTTCTCAGTCTGTTTCCTAGTGCCAGTTTGAAGTTCCTGCAGTTTTCAATGAAAAACCGAGTTGGAACTAGTACCTACCCATATATATGCATGAAGTAGAGTTTGCTACTGAAAAGAAACTTTGTGTTCCCAACAAGCTAGGTGAAGGACGGCTTTCACACACACTTATCTCTCAGAACTGAGCAAGTGGAGAGACGTTCGTTCATTTGGCACCAAGGGAACGGGTTGAGGAGACACTTTTTCTCTGCTTTCTCAGTCTGTTTCCTAGTGCCGGTTTGAAATTCCTGCAGTTTTCACTGTAAAACCGAGTTGGAGCTAGTACCTCCCCATATATATGTATGGAATGGAGTTTGCAACTGAAAAGAAACTTTGTGTTCCCAACAAGCTAGGTGAAGGACGGTATTCACACACACTTATCTCACAGAACTGAGCAAGTGGAGAGACGTTCGTTCATCTAGCACCAAGGGAACGGGTTGCAGGAGACACTTTTTCTCTGCTTTCTCAGTCTGTTTCCTAGTGCCGGTTTGAAGTTCCTGCAGTTTTCACTGTAAAACCGACTTGGAGCTAGTACCTCCCCATATATATGTATGGAATGGAGTTTGCAACTGAAAAGAAACTTTGTGTTCCCAACAAGCTAGGTGAAGAACGGCTTTCACACACACTTATCACTCAGAACTGAGCAAGTGGAGAGACGTTCGTTCATCTAGCACCAAGGGAACGGGTTGCAGAAGACACTTTTTCTCTGGATTCTCAGTCTGTTTCCTAGTGCCGGTTTGAAATTCCTGCAGTTTTCACTGTAAAACCGAGTTGGAGCTAGTACCTCCCCATATATATGTATGGAATGGAGCTCGCAACTGAAAAGAAACTTTGTGTTCCCAACAAGCTAGGTGAAGGACGGCTTTCACACACACTTATCTCTCAGAACTGAGCAAGTGGAGAGACGTTCGTTCATCTAGCACCAAGGGAACGGGTTGCAGGAGACAGTTTTTCTCTGCTTTTTCAGTCTTTTTCCTAGTGCCGTTTTGAAGTTCCTGCAGTTTTCACTGTAAAACGGAGTTGGAGCTTGTACCTCCGCATATATATGTGTGGAATGGAGTATGCAACTGATAAGAAACTTTGTGTTCCCAACAAGCTAGGTGAAGGACGGCTTTCACACACACTTAAATCTCAGAACTGAGCAAGTGGAGAGACGTTCGTTCATCTATCACCAAGGGAACGGGTTGCAGGAGACACTTTTTCTCTGCCTTCTCAGTCTGTTTCCTAGTGCCGGTTTGAAGTTCCTGCAGTTTTCACTGTAAAACAGAGTTGGAGCTAGTACCCCCCCATATATATGTATGGAATGGAGTTTGAAACTGAAAAGAAACTTTGTGTTCCCAACTAGCTAGGTGAAGGACGGCTTTCACACACACTTATCTCTCAGAACTGAGCAAGTGGAGAGACGTTCGTTCATCTAGCACCAAGGGAACGGGTTGCAGGAGACACTTTTTCTCTGCCTTCTCAGTCTGTTTCCTAGTGCCGGTTTGAAGTTCCTGCAGTTTTCACTGTAAAACCGAGTAGGAGCTAGTTCCTCCCCATATATATGTATGGAATGGAGTTTGCAACTGAAAAGAAACTTTGTGTTCCCAACAAGCTAGGTGAAGGACGGCTTTCACACACACTTATCTCTCAGAACTGAGCAGGAACAGAGACGTTCGTTCATCTAGCACCAAGGGAACGGTTTGCAGGAGAAACTTTTTCTCTGCTTTCTCAGTCTGTTTCCTAGTGCCGGTTTGAAGTTCCTGCAGTTTTCACTGTAAAACCGTGTTGGAACTAGTACCACCCCATATATATGTATGGAGTGGAGTTTGCAACTGAAAAGAAACTTTGTGTTCCCAACAAGCTAGTTGAAGGACGGCTTTCACACACACTTATCTCTCAGAACTGAGCAAGTGCAGAGACGTTCGTTCATCTAGCACCAAGGGAACGGGTTGCAGGAGACACTTTTTCTCTGCTTTCTCAGTCTGTTTCCTAGTGCCGGTTTGAAGTTCCTGCAGTTTTCACTGTAAAACAGATTTGGAGCTAGTAACTCCCCATATATATGCAATGAGTGGAGATTGCTACTGAAAAGAATCTTTGTGTTCCCAACAAGGTAATTGAAGGACGGCTTTCAAACACACTTTTCCCTCAGAACTGAGCAAGTGGAGAGACGTTCGTTCATCTAGCACCAAGGGAACGGGTTGCAGGAGACACTTTTTCTCTGCTTTCTCAGTCTGTTTCCTAGTGCCGGTTTGAAGTTCCTGCAGTTTTCACTGTAAAACAGTGTTGGAACTAGTACTTTCCGATATATATGTATGGAGTGGAATTTGCAACTGAAAAGAATCTTTGTGTTCCCAACAAGCTAGTTGAAGTGCGACTTTCACACACACTTATCTCTCATAACTGAGCAGGTACAGAGACGTTCGTTCATCTAGCACCAAGAGAACGGTTTGCAGGAGACACTTTTTCTCTGCTTTCTCAGTCTGTTTCCTAGTGCCGGTTTGAAGTTCCTGCAGTTTTCACTGTAAAACCGTGTTGGAACTTGTACCACCCCATATATATGTATGGAGTGGAGTTTGCAACTGAAAAGAAACTTTGTGTTCCCAACAAGCTAGTTGAAGGACCGCTTTCACACACACTTATCTCTCAAAACTGAGCATGTACAGAGATGTTCGTTCATCTAGCACCAAGGGAACGGGTTACAGGAGACACTTTTTCTCTGCTTTCTCAGTCTGTTTCCTAGTGCCGGTTTGAAGTTCCTGCAGTTTTCACTGTAAAACCGACTTGGAGGTAGTACCTCCCCATATATATGTATGGAATGGAGTTTGCAACTGAAAACAAACTTTGTGTTCCCAACAAGCCAGTTGAAGGACGGCTTTCACACACACTTATCTCTCAGAACTGAGCAAGTGGAGAGACGTTCGTTCATTTAACACCAAGTGAACGGGTTGCAGGAGACCCTTTTTCTCTGCTTTCTCAGTCTGTTTCCTAGTGCCGGTTTGAAGTTCCTGCAGTTTTCACTGTAAAACAGATTTGGAGCTAGTAACTCCCCATATATATGCAATAAGTGGAGATTGCTACTGAAAAGAATCTTTGTGTTCCCAACAAGGTAATTGAAGGACGGCTTTCAAACACACTTTTCTCTCAGAACTGAGCAAGTGGAGAGACGTTCGTTCATCTAGCACCTAGGGAACGGGTTGCAGGAGACACTTTTTCTCTGCTTTCTCAGTCTGTTTCCTAGTGCCGGTTTGAAGTTCCTGCAGTTTTCACTGTAAAACCGTGTTGGAACTAGTACCACCCCATATATATGTATGGAGTGGAGTTTGCAACTGAAAAGAAACTTTGTGTTCCCAACAAGCTAGTTGAAGGGCGGCTTTCACACACACTTATCTCTCAGAACTGAGCAAGTGGAGAGACGTTCGTTCATCTAGCACCAAGGGAACGGGTTGCAGGAGACACTTTTTCTCTGCTTTCTCAGTCTGTTTCCTAGTGCCATTTTGAAGTTCCTGCAGTTTTCACTGTAAAACAGTGTTGGAACTAGTACTTTCCGATATATATGTATGGAGTGGAATTTGCAACTGAAAAGAATCTTTGTGTTCCCAACAAGCTAGGTGAAGGACGGCTTTCACACACACTTATCTCTCAGAACTGAGCAAGTGGAGAGACGTTCGTTCATCTAGCACCAAGGGAACGGTTTGCAGGAGAAACTTTTTCTCTGCTTTCTCAGTCTGTTTCCTAGTGCCGGTTAGAAGTTCCTGCAGTTTTCACTGTAAAACCGTGTTGGAACTAGTACCACCCCATATATATGTATGGAGTGGAGTTTGCAACTGAAAAGAAACTTTGTGTTCCCAACAAGCTAGGTGAAGGACGGCTTTCACACACACTTATCTCTCAGAACTGAGCAAGTGGAGAGACGTTCGTTCATCTAGCACCAAGGGAACGGGTGGCAGGAGACACTTTTTCTCTGCTTTCTCAGTCTGTTTCCTGGTGCCGGTTTGAAGTTCCTGCAGTTTTCACTGTAAAACCGACTTGGAGGTAGTACCTCCCCATATATATGTATGGAATGGAGTTTGCAACTGAAAACAAACTTTGTGTTCCCAAGAAGCTAGGTGAAGGACGGCTTTCACACACACTTATCTCTCAGAACTGAGCAAGTGGAGAGACGTTCGTTCATCTAGCACCAAGGGAACTGTTTGCAGGAGACACTTTTTCTCTGCTTTCTCAGTCTGTTTCCTAGTGCCGGTTTGAAGTTCCTGCAGTTTTCACTGTAAAACCGAGTTGGAGCTTGTACCTCCCCATATATATGCATGGAATGGAGTTTGCAACTGAAAAGAAATTTGTGTTCCCAACAAGCTAGTTGAAGGACGGCTTTCACACACATTTATCTCTCAGAACTGAGCAAGTGGAGAGACGTTCGTTCATCTAGCACCAAGGGAACGGGTTGCAGGAGACACTTTTTCTCTGCTTTCTCAGTCTGTTTCCTAGTGGGGGTTTAAAGTTCCTGCAGTTTTCACTGTAAAAACGAGTTGGAGCTTGTAACTCCCCATATATATGCATGGAATGGAGTTTGCAACTGAAAAGAAACATTGTGTTCCCAACAAGCTAGGTGAAGGACCGCTTTCACACACACTTATCTCTCAGAACTGAGCAAGTGGAGAGACGTTCGTTCATCTAGCACCAAGGGAACGGGTTGCAGGAGACACTTTTTCTCTGCTTTCTCAGTCTTTTTCCTAGTGCCGTTTTGAAGTTCCTGCAGTTTTCACTGTAAAACCGACTTGGAGCTAGTACCTCCCCATATATATGTATGGAATGGAGTTTGCAACTGAAAACAAACTTTGTGTTCCCAACAAGCTAGGTGAAGGGCGGCTTTCACACACACTTATCTCTCAGAACTGAGCAGGAACAGAGACGTTCGTTCATCTAGCACCAAGGGAACGGTTTGCAGGAGAAACTTTTTCTCTGCTTTCTCAGTCTGTTTCCTAGTGCCGGTTTGAAATTCCTGCAGTTTTCACTGTAAAACCGTGTTGGAACTAGTACCACCCCATATATATGTATGGAGTGGAGTTTGCAACTGAAAAGAAACTTTGTGTTCCCAACAAGCTAGTTGAAGGACGGCTTTCACACACATTTATCTCTCAGAACTGAGCAAGTGGAGAGACGTTCGTTCATCTAGCACCAAGGGAACGGGTTGCAGGAGACACTTTTTCTCTGCTTTCTCAGTCTGTTTCCTAGTGCCGGTTTGAAGTTCCTGCAGTTTTCACTGTTAAAACGAGTTGGAGCTTGTACCTCCCCATATATATGCATGGAATGGAGTTTGCAACTGAAAAGAAACTTTGTGTTCCCAACAAGCTAGGTGAAGGATGGCTTTCACACACACTTATCTCTCAGAACTGAGGAAGTGGAGAGACGTTCGTTCATCTAGCACCAAGGGAACGGGTTGCAGGAGACACTTTTTCTCTGCTTTCTCAGTCTGCTTCCTAGTGCCGGTTTGAAGTTCCTGCAGTTTTCACTGTAAAACAGACTTGGAGGTAGTACCTCCCCATATATATGTATGGAATGGAGTTTGCAACTGAAAACAAACTTTGTGTTCCCAAGAAGCTAGGTGAAGGACGGCTTTCACACACACTTATCTCTCAGAACTGAGCAAGTGTAGACACGTTCGTTCATCTAGCACCAAGGGAACTGTTTGCAGGAGACACTTTTTCTCTGCTTTCTCAGTCTGTTTCCTAGTGCTGGTTTGAAGTTCCTGCAGTTTTCACTGTAAAACCGAGTTGGAGCTTGTACCTCCCCATATGTATGCATGGAATGGAGTTTGCAACTGAAAAGAAACTTTGTGTTCCCAACAAGCTAGGTGAAAGACGGCTTTCACACACACTTATCTCTTAGAACTGAGCAAGTGGAGAGACGTTCGTTCATCTAGCACCAAGGGAACGGGTTGCAGGAGACACTTTTTCTCTGCTTTCTCAGTCTGTTTCCTAGTGGGGGTTTAAAGTTCCTGCAGTTTTCACTGTAAAAACGAGTTGGAGCTTGTACCTCCCCATATATATGCATGGAATGGAGTTTGCAACTGAAAAGAAACATTGTGTTCCCAACAAGCTAGGTGAAGGACCGCTTTCACACACACTTATCTCTCAGAACTGAGCAAGTGGAGAGACGTTCGTTCAACTAGCACCAAGGGAACGGGTTGCAGGAGACACTTTTTCTCTGCTTTCTCAGTCTTTTTCCTAGTGCCGTTTTGAAGTTCCTGCAGTTTTCACTGTAAAACCGACTTGGAGCTAGTACCTCCCCATATATATGTATGGAATGGAGTTTGCAACTGAAAACAAACTTTGTGTTCCCAACAAGCTAGGTGAAGGGCGGCTTTCACACACACTTATCTCTCAGAACTGAGCAGGAACAGAGACGTTCGTTCATCTAGCACCAAGGGAACGGTTTGCAGGAGAAACTTTTTCTCTGCTTTCTCAGTCTGTTTCCTAGTGCCGGTTTGAAGTTCCTGCAGTTTTCACTGTAAAACCGTGTTGGAACTAGTACCACCCCATATATATGTATGGAGTGGAGTTTGCAACTGAAAAGAAACTTTGTGTTCCCAAGAAGCTAGTTGAAGGACGGCTTTCACACACATTTATCTCTCAGATCTGAGCAAGTGGAGAGACGTTCGTTCATCTAGCACCAAGGGAACGGGTTGCAGGAGACACTTTTTCTCTGCTTTCTCAGTCTGTTTCCTAGTGCCGGTTTGAAGTTCCTGCAGTTTTCACTGTAAAACAGATTTGGAGCTAGTAACTCCCCATATATATGCAATGAGTGGAGATTGCTACTGAAAAGAATCTTTGTGTTCCCAACAAGGTAATTGAAGGACGGCTTTCAAGCACACTTTTCTCTCAGAACTGAGCAAGTGGAGAGACGTTCGTTCATCTAGCACCAAGGGAACGGGTTGCAGGAGACAGTTTTTCTCTGCTTTCTCAGTCTGTTTCCTAGTGGGGGTTTGAAGTTCCTGCAGTTTTCACTGTAAAAACGAGTTGGAGCTTGTACCTCCCCATATATATGCATGGAATGGAGTTTGCAACTGAAAAGAAACTTTGTGTTCCCAACAAGCTAGGTGAAGGATGGCTTTCACACACACTTATCTCTCAGAACTGAGGAAGTGGAGAGACGTTCGTTCATCTAGCACCAAGGGAACGGGTTGCAGGAGACACTTTTTCTCTGCTTTCTCAGTCTGCTTCCTAGTGCCGGTTTGAAGTTCCTGCAGTTTTCACTGTAAAACCGACTTGGAGGTAGTACCTCCCCATATATATGTATGGAATGGAGTTTGCAACTGAAAACAAACTTTGTGTTCCCAAGAAGCTAGGTGAAGGACGGCTTTCACACACACTTATCTCTCAGAACTGAGCAAGTGTAGACACGTTCGTTCATCTAGCACCAAGGGAACTGTTTGCAGGAGACACTTTTTCTCTGCTTTCTCAGTCTGTTTCCTAGTGCCGGTTTGAAGTTCCTGCAGTTTTCACTGTAAAACCGAGTTGGAGCTTGTACCTCCCCATATGTATGCATGGAATGGAGTTTGCAACTGAAAAGAAACTTTGTGTTCCCAACAAGCTAGGTGAAAGACGGCTTTCACACACACTTATCTCTTAGAACTGAGCAAGTGGAGAGACGTTCGTTCATCTAGCACCAAGGGAACGGGTTGCAGGAGACACTTTTTCTCTGCTTTCTCAGTCTGTGTCCTAGTGGGGGTTTAAAGTTCCTGCAGTTTTCACTGTAAAAACGAGTTGGAGCTTGTAACTCCCCATATATATGCATGGAATGGAGTTTGCAACTGAAAAGAAACATTGTGTTCCCAACAAGCTAGGTGAAGGACCGCTTTCACACACACTTATGTCTCAGAACTGAGCAAGTGGAGAGACGTTCGTTCATCTAGCACCAAGGGAACGGGTTGCAGGAGACACTTTTTCTCTGCTTTCTCAGTCTGTTTCCTAGTGCCGGTTTGAAGTTCCTGCAGTTTTCACTGTAAAACCGACTTGGAGCTAGTACCTCCCCATATATATGTATGGAATGGAGTTTGCAACTGAAAACAAACTTTGTGTTCCCAACAAGCTAGTTGAAGGACCGCTTTCACACACACTTATCTCTCAGAACTGAGCATGTACAGAGATGTTCGTTCATCTAGCACCAAGGGAACGGGTTACAGGAGACACTTTTTCTCTGCTTTCTCAGTCTGTTTCCTAGTGCCGGTTTGAAGTTCCTGCAGTTTTCACTGTAAAACCGACTTGGAGGTTGTACCTCCCCATATATATGTATGGAATGGAGTTTGCAACTGAAAACAAACTTTGTGTTCCCAAGAAGCTAGGTGAAGGACGGCTTTCACACACACTTATCTCTCAGAACTGAGCAAGTGAAGACACGTTCGTTCATCTAGCACCAAGGGAACGGTTTGCAGGAGACACTTTTTCTCTGCTTTCTCAGTCTGTTTCCTAGTGCCGGTTTGAAGTTCCTGCAGTTTTCACTGTAAAACCGAGTTGGAGCTTGTACCTCCCCATATATATGCATGGAATGGAGTTTGCAACTGAAAAGAAACTTTGTGTTCCCAACAAGCTAGGTGAAAGACGGCTTTCACACACACTTATCTCTTAGAACTGAGCAAGTGGAGAGACGTTCGTTCATCTAGCACCAAGGGAACGGGTTGCAGGAGACCTTTTTCTCTGCTTTCTCAATCTGTTTCCTAGTGCCGGTTTGAAGTTCCTGCAGTTTTCACTGTCAAACCGAGTTGGAGCTTGTACCTCCCCATATATATGTATGGAATGGAATTTGCAACTGAAAAGAAACTTTGTGTTCCCAACAAGCTAGGTGAAGGACGGCTTTCACACACACTTATCTCTCAGAACTGAGCAAGTGGAGAGACGTTCGTTCATCTAGCACCAAGGGAACGGGTTGCAGGAGTCACTATTTCTCTGCTTTCTCAGTCTGTTTCCTAGTGCCAGTTTGAAGTTCCTGCAGTTTTCAATGAAAAACCGAGTTGGAACTAGTACCTACCCATATATATGCATGAAGTAGAGTTTGCTACTGAAAAGAAACTTTGTGTTCCCAACAAGCTAGGTGAAGGACGGCTTTCACACACACTTATCTCTCAGAACTGAGCAAGTGGAGAGACGTTCGTTCATTTGGCACCAAGGGAACGGGTTGAGGAGACACTTTTTCTCTGCTTTCTCAGTCTGTTTCCTAGTGCCGGTTTGAAATTCCTGCAGTTTTCACTGTAAAACCGAGTTGGAGCTAGTACCTCCCCATATATATGTATGGAATGGAGTTTGCAACTGAAAAGAAACTTTGTGTTCCCAACAAGCTAGGTGAAGGACGGTATTCACACACACTTATCTCTCAGAACTGAGCAAGTGGAGAGACGTTCGTTCATCTAGCACCAAGGGAACGGGTTGCAGGAGGCACTTTTTCTCTGCTTTCTCAGTCTGTTTCCTAGAGCCGGTTTGAAGTTCCTGCAGTTTTCACTGTAAAACCGACTTGGAGCTAGTACCTCCCCATATATATGTATGGAATGGAGTTTGCAACTGAAAAGAAACTTTGTGTTCCCAACAAGCTAGGTGAAGAACGGCTTTCACACACACTTATCTCTCAGAACTGAGCAAGTGGAGAGACGTTCGTTCATCTAGCACCAAGGGAACGGGTTGCAGAAGACACTTTTTCTCTGGATTCTCAGTCTGTTTCCTAGTGCCGGTTTGAAATTCCTGCAGTTTTCACTGTAAAACCGAGTTGGAGCTAGTACCTCCCCATATATATGTATGGAATGGAGCTCGCAACTGAAAAGAAACTTTGTGTTCCCAACAAGCTAGGTGAAGGACGGCTTTCACACACACTTATCTCTCAGAACTGAGCAAGTGGAGAGACGTTCGTTCATCTAGCACCAAGGGAACGGGTTGCAGGAGACAGTTTTTCTCTGCTTTTTCAGTCTTTTTCCTAGTGCCGTTTTGAAGTTCCTGCAGTTTTCACTGTAAAACGGAGTTGGAGCTTGTACCTCCGCATATATATATGTGGAATGGAGTTTGCAACTGATAAGAAACTTTGTGTTCCCAACAAGCTAGGTGAAGGACGGCTTTCACACACACTTAAATCTCAGAACTGAGCAAGTGGAGAGACGTTCGTTCATCTATCACCAAGGGAACGGGTTGCAGGAGACACTTTTTCTCTGCCTTCTCAGTCTGTTTCCTAGTGCCGGTTTGAAGTTCCTGCAGTTTTCACTGTAAAACAGAGTTGGAGCTAGTACCCCCCCATATATATGTATGGAATGGAGTTTGAAACTGAAAAGAAACTTTGTGTTCCCAACTAGCTAGGTGAAGGACGGCTTTCACACACACTTATCTCTCAGAACTGAGCAAGTGGAGAGACTTTCGTTCATCTAGCACCAAGGGAACGGGTTGCAGGAGACACTTTTTCTCTGCCTTCTCAGTCTGTTTCCTAGTGCCGGTTTGAAGTTCCTGCAGTTTTCACTGTAAAACCGAGTAGGAGCTAGTACCTCCCCATATATATGTATGGAATGGAGTTTGCAACTGAAAAGAAACTTTGTGTTCCCAACAAGCTAGGTGAAGGACGGCTTTCACACACACTTATCTCTCAGAACTGAGCAGGAACAGAGACGTTCGTTCATCTAGCACCAAGGGAACGGTTTGCAGGAGAAACTTTTTCTCTGCTTTCTCAGTCTGTTTCCTAGTGCCGGTTTGAAGTTCCTGCAGTTTTCACTGTAAAACCGTGTTGGAACTAGTACCACCCCATATATATGTATGGAGTGGAGTTTGCAACTGAAAAGAAACTTTGTGTTCCCAACAAGCTAGTTGAAGGACGGCTTTCACACACACTTATCTCTCAGAACTGAGCAAGTGGAGAGACGTTCGTTCATCTAGCACCAAGGGAACGGGTTGCAGGAGACACTTTTTCTCTGCTTTCTCAGTCTGTTTCCTAGTGCCGGTTTGAAGTTCCTGCAGTTTTCACTGTAAAACAGATTTGGAGCTAGTAACTCCCCATATATATGCAATGAGTGGAGATTGCTACTGAAAAGAATCTTTGTGTTCCCAACAAGGTAATTGAAGGACGGCTTTCAAACACACTTTTCCCTCAGAACTGAGCAAGTGGAGAGACGTTCGTTCATCTAGCACCAAGGGAACGGGTTGCAGGAGACACTTTTTCTCTGCTTTCTCAGTCTGTTTCCTAGTGCCGGTTTGAAGTTCCTGCATTTTTCACTGTAAAACAGTGTTGGAACTAGTACTTTCCGATATATATGTATGGAGTGGAATTTGCAACTGAAAAGAATCTTTGTGTTCCCAACAAGCTAGTTGAAGTGCGACTTTCACACACACTTATCTCTCATAACTGAGCAGGTACAGAGACGTTCGTTCATCTAGCACCAAGAGAACGGTTTGCAGGAGACACTTTTTCTCTGCTTTCTCAGTCTGTTTCCTAGTGCCGGTTTGAAGTTCCTGCAGTTTTCACTGTAAAACCGTGTTGGAACTTGTACCACCCCATATATATGTATGGAGTGGAGTTTGCAACTGAAAAGAAACTTTGTGTTCCCAACAAGCTAGTTGAAGGACCGCTTTCACACACACTTATCTCTCAAAACTGAGCATGTACAGAGATGTTCGTTCATCTAGCACCAAGGGAACGGGTTACAGGAGACACTTTTTCTCTGCTTTCTCAGTCTGTTTCCTAGTGCCGGTTTGAAGTTCCTGCAGTTTTCAGTGTAAAACCGACTTGGAGGTAGTACCTCCCCATATATATGTATGGAATGGAGTTTGCAACTGAAAACAAACTTTGTGTTCCCAAGAAGCTAGGTGAAGGACGGCTTTCAAACACACTTATCTCTCAGAACTGAGCAAGTGAAGACACGTTCGTTCATCTAGCACCAAGGGAACGGTTTGCAGGAGACACTTTTTCTCTGCTTTCTCAGTCTGTTTCCTAGTGCCGGTTTGAAGTTCCTGCAGTTTTCACTGTAAAACCGAGTTGGAGCTTGTACCTCCCCATATATATGCATGGAATGGAGTTTGCAACTGAAAAGAAACTTTGTGTTCCCAACAAGCTAGGTGAAAGACGGCTTTCACACACATTTATCTCTTAGAACTGAGCAAGTGGAGAGACGTTCGTTCATCTAGCACCAAGGGAACGGGTTGCAGGAGACCTTTTTCTCTGCTTTCTCAATCTGTTTCCTAGTGCCGGTTTGAAGTTCCTGCAGTTTTCACTGTAAAACCGAGTTGGAGCTTGTACCTCCCCATATATATGTATGGAATGGAATTTGCAACTGAAAAGAAACTTTGTGTTCCCAACAAGCTAGGTGAAGGACGGCTTTCACACACACTTATCTCTCAGAACTGAGCAAGTGGAGAGACGTTCGTTCATCTAGCACCAAGGGAACGGGTTGCAGGAGTCACTATTTCTCTGCTTTCTCAGTCTGTTTCCTAGTGCCAGTTTGAAGTTCCTGCAGTTTTCAATGAAAAACCGAGTTGGAACTAGTACCTACCCATATATATGCATGAAGTAGAGTTTGCTACTGAAAAGAAACTTTGTGTTCCCAACAAGCTAGTTGAAGGACGGCTTTCACACACATTTATCTCTCAGAACTGAGCAAGTGGAGAGACGTTCGTTCATCTAGCACCAAGGGAACGGTTTGCAGGAGACACTTTTTCTCTGCTTTCTCAGTCTGTTTCCTAGTGCCGGTTTGAAGTTCCTGCAGTTTTCACTGTAAAACCGAGTTGGAGCTTGTACCTCCCCATATGTATGCATGGAATGGAGTTTGCAACTGAAAAGAAACTTTGTGTTCCCAACAAGCTAGGTGAAAGACGGCTTTCACACACACTTATCTCTTAGAACTGAGCAAGTGGAGAGACGTTCGTTCATCTAGCACCAAGGGAACGGGTTGCAGGAGACACTTTTTCTCTGCTTTCTCAGTCTGTTTCCTAGTGGGGGTTTAAAGTTCCTGCAGTTTTCACTGTAAAAACGAGTTGGAGCTTGTACCTCCCCATATATATGCATGGAATGGAGTTTGCAACTGAAAATAAACATTGTGTTCCCAACAAGCTAGGTGAAGGACCGCTTTCACACACACTTATGTCTCAGAACTGAGCAAGTGGAGAGACGTTCGTTCAACTAGCACCAAGGGAACGGGTTGCAGGAGACACTTTTTCTCTGCTTTCTCAGTCTTTTTCCTAGTGCCGTTTTGAAGTTCCTGCAGTTTTCACTGTAAAACCGACTTGGAGCTAGTACCTCCCCATATATATGTATGGAATGGAGTTTGCAACTGAAAACAAACTTTGTGTTCCCAACAAGCTAGGTGAAGGGCGGCTTTCACACACACTTATCTCTCAGAACTGAGCAGGAACAGAGACGTTCGTTCATCTAGCACCAAGGGAACGGTTTGCAGGAGAAACTTTTTCTCTGCTTTCTCAGTCTGTTTCCTAGTGCCGGTTTGAAGTTCCTGCAGTTTTCACTGTAAAACCGTGTTGGAACTAGTACCACCCCATATATATGTATGGAGTGGAGTTTGCAACTGAAAAGAAACTTTGTGTTCCCAACAAGCTAGTTGAAGGACGGCTTTCACACACATTTATCTCTCAGAACTGAGCAAGTGGAGAGACGTTCGTTCATCTAGCACCAAGGGAACGGGTTGCAGGAGACACTTTTTCTCTGCTTTCTCAGTCTGTTTCCTAGTGCCGGTTTGAAGTTCCTGCAGTTTTCACTGTAAAACAGATTTGGAGCTAGTAACTCCCCATATATATGCAATGAGTGGAGATTGCTACTGAAAAGAATCTTTGTGTTCCCAACAAGGTAATTGAAGGACGGCTTTCAAACACACTTTTCTCTCAGAACTGAGCAAGTGGAGAGACGTTCGTTCATCTAGCACCAAGGGAACGGGTTGCAGGAGACAGTTTTTCTCTGCTTTCTCAGTCTGTTTCCTAGTGGGGGTTTGAAGTTCCTGCAGTTTTCACTGTAAAAACGAGTTGGAGCTTGTACCTCCCCATATATATGCATGGAATGGAGTTTGCAACTGAAAAGAAACTTTGTGTTCCCAACAAGCTAGGTGAAGGATGGCTTTCACACACACTTATCTCTCAGAACTGAGGAAGTGGAGAGACGTTCGTTCATCTAGCACCAAGGGAACGGGTTGCAGGAGACACTTTTTCTCTGCTTTCTCAGTCTGCTTCCTAGTGCCGGTTTGAAGTTCCTGCAGTTTTCACTGTAAAACCGACTTGGAGGTAGTACCTCCCCATATATATGTATGGAATGGAGTTTGCAACTGAAAACAAACTTTGTGTTCCCAAGAAGCTAGGTGAAGGACGGCTTTCACACACACTTATCTCTCAGAACTGAGCAAGTGTAGACACGTTCGTTCATCTAGCACCAAGGGAACTGTTTGCAGGAGACACTTTTTCTCTGCTTTCTCAGTCTGTTTCCTAGTGCCGGTTTGAAGTTCCTGCAGTTTTCACTGTAAAACCGAGTTGGAGCTTGTACCTCCCCATATGTATGCATGGAATGGAGTTTGCAACTGAAAAGAAACTTTGTGTTCCCAACAAGCTAGGTGAAAGACGGCTTTCACACACACTTATCTCTTAGAACTGAGCAAGTGGAGAGACGTTCGTTCATCTAGCACCAAGGGAACGGGTTGCAGGAGACACTTTTTCTCTGCTTTCTCAGTCTGTTTCCTAGTGGGGGTTTAAAGTTCCTGCAGTTTTCACTGTAAAAACGAGTTGGAGCTTGTACCTCCCCATATATATGCATGGAATGGAGTTTGCAACTGAAAAGAAACTTTGTGTTCCCAACAAGCTAGGTGAAAGACGGCTTTCACACACACTTATCTCTTAGAACTGAGCAAGTGGAGAGACGTTCGTTCATCTAGCACCAAGGGAACGGGTTGCAGGAGACACTTTTTCTCTGCTTTCTCAGTCTGTTTCCTAGTGGGGGTTTAAAGTTCCTGCAGTTTTCACTGTAAAAACGAGTTGGAGCTTGTACCTCCCCATATATATGCATGGAATGGAGTTTGCAACTGAAAAGAAACTTTGTGTTCCCAACAAGCTAGGTGAAAGACGGCTTTCACACACACTTATCTCTTAGAACTGAGCAAGTGGAGAGACGTTCGTTCATCTAGCACCAAGGGAACGGGTTGCAGGAGACCTTTTTCTCTGCTTTCTCAATCTTTTTCCTAGTGCCGGTTTGAAGTTCCTGCAGTTTTCACTGTCAAACCGAGTTGGAGCTTGTACCTCCCCATATATATGTATGGAATGGAATTTGCAACTGAAAAGAAACTTTGTGTTCCCAACAAGCTAGGTGAAGGACGGCTTTCACACACACTTATCTCTCAGAACTGAGCAAGTGGAGAGACTTTCGTTCATCTAGCACCAAGGGAACGGGTTGCAGGAGACACTTTTTCTCTGCTTTCTCAGTCTGTTTCCTAGTGCCGGTTTGAAGTTCCTGCAGTTTTCACTGTAAAACAGTGTTGGAACTAGTACTTTCCGATATATATGTATGGAGTGGAATTTGCAACTGAAAAGAATCTTTGTGTTCCCAACAAGCTAGTTGAAGTGCGACTTTCACACACACTTATCTCTCATAACTGAGCAGGTACAGAGACGTTCGTTCATCTAGCACCAAGAGAACGGTTTGCAGGAGACACTTTTTCTCTGCTTTCTCAGTCTGTTTCCTAGTGCCGGTTTGAAGTTCCTGCAGTTTTCACTGTAAAACCGTGTTGGAACTTGTACCACCCCATATATATGTATGGAGTGGAGTTTGCAACTGAAAAGAAACTTTGTGTTCCCAACAAGCTAGTTGAAGGACCGCTTTCACACACACTTATCTCTCAAAACTGAGCATGTACAGAGATGTTCGTTCATCTAGCACCAAGGGAACGGGTTACAGGAGACACTTTTTCTCTGCTTTCTCAGTCTGTTTCCTAGTGCCGGTTTGAAGTTCCTGCAGTTTTCAGTGTAAAACCGACTTGGAGGTAGTACCTCCCCATATATATGTATGGAATGGAGTTTGCAACTGAAAACAAACTTTGTGTTCCCAAGAAGCTAGGTGAAGGACGGCTTTCAAACACACTTATCTCTCAGAACTGAGCAAGTGAAGACACGTTCGTTCATCTAGCACCAAGGGAACGGTTTGCAGGAGACACTTTTTCTCTGCTTTCTCAGTCTGTTTCCTAGTGCCGGTTTGAAGTTCCTGCAGTTTTCACTGTAAAACCGAGTTGGAGCTTGTACCTCCCCATATATATGCATGGAATGGAGTTTGCAACTGAAAAGAAACTTTGTGTTCCCAACAAGCTAGGTGAAAGACGGCTTTCACACACATTTATCTCTTAGAACTGAGCAAGTGGAGAGACGTTCGTTCATCTAGCACCAAGGGAACGGGTTGCAGGAGACCTTTTTCTCTGCTTTCTCAATCTGTTTCCTAGTGCCGGTTTGAAGTTCCTGCAGTTTTCACTGTAAAACCGAGTTGGAGCTTGTACCTCCCCATATATATGTATGGAATGGAATTTGCAACTGAAAAGAAACTTTGTGTTCCCAACAAGCTAGGTGAAGGACGGCTTTCACACACACTTATCTCTCAGAACTGAGCAAGTGGAGAGACGTTCGTTCATCTAGCACCAAGGGAACGGGTTGCAGGAGTCACTATTTCTCTGCTTTCTCAGTCTGTTTCCTAGTGCCAGTTTGAAGTTCCTGCAGTTTTCAATGAAAAACCGAGTTGGAACTAGTACCTACCCATATATATGCATGAAGTAGAGTTTGCTACTGAAAAGAAACTTTGTGTTCCCAACAAGCTAGTTGAAGGACGGCTTTCACACACATTTATCTCTCAGAACTGAGCAAGTGGAGAGACGTTCGTTCATCTAGCACCAAGGGAACGGGTTGCAGGAGACACTTTTTCTCTGCTTTCTCAGTCTGTTTCCTAGTGCCGGTTTGAAGTTCCTGCAGTTTTCACTGTAAAACCGAGTTGGAGCTTGTACCTCCCCATATGTATGCATGGAATGGAGTTTGCAACTGAAAAGAAACTTTGTGTTCCCAACAAGCTAGGTGAAAGACGGCTTTCACACACACTTATCTCTTAGAACTGAGCAAGTGGAGAGACGTTCGTTCATCTAGCACCAAGGGAACGGGTTGCAGGAGACACTTTTTCTCTGCTTTCTCAGTCTGTTTCCTAGTGGGGGTTTAAAGTTCCTGCAGTTTTCACTGTAAAAACGAGTTGGAGCTTGTACCTCCCCATATATATGCATGGAATGGAGTTTGCAACTGAAAAGAAACATTGTGTTCCCAACAAGCTAGGTGAAGGACCGCTTTCACACACACTTATCTCTCAGAACTGAGCAAGTGGAGAGACGTTCGTTCAACTAGCACCAAGGGAACGGGTTGCAGGAGACACTTTTTCTCTGCTTTCTCAGTCTTTTTCCTAGTGCCGTTTTGAAGTTCCTGCAGTTTTCACTGTAAAACCGACTTGGAGCTAGTACCTCCCCATATATATGTATGGAATGGAGTTTGCAACTGAAAACAAACTTTGTGTTCCCAACAAGCTAGGTGAAGGGCGGCTTTCACACACACTTATCTCTCAGAACTGAGCAGGAACAGAGACGTTTGTTCATCTAGCACCAAGGGAACGGTTTGCAGGAGAAACTTTTTCTCTGCTTTCTCAGTCTGTTTCCTAGTGCCGGTTTGAAGTTCCTGCAGTTTTCACTGTAAAACCGTGTTGGAACTAGTACCACCCCATATATATGTATGGAGTGGAGTTTGCAACTGAAAAGAAACTTTGTGTTCCCAACAAGCTAGTTGAAGGACGGCTTTCACACACATTTATCTCTCAGAACTGAGCAAGTGGAGAGACGTTCGTTCATCTAGCACCAAGGGAACGGGTTGCAGGAGACACTTTTTCTCTGCTTTCTCAGTCTGTTTCCTAGTGCCGGTTTGAAGTTCCTGCAGTTTTCACTGTAAAACAGATTTGGAGCTAGTAACTCCCCATATATATGCAATGAGTGGAGATTGCTACTGAAAAGAATCTTTGTGATCCCAACAAGGTAATTGAAGGACGGCTTTCAAACACACTTTTCTCTCAGAACTGAGCAAGTGGAGAGACGTTCGTTCATCTAGCACCAAGGGAACGGGTTGCAGGAGACAGTTTTTCTCTGCTTTCTCAGTCTGTTTCCTAGTGGGGGTTTGAAGTTCCTGCAGTTTTCACTGTAAAAACGAGTTGGAGCTTGTACCTCCCCATATATATGCATGGAATGGAGTTTGCAACTGAAAAGAAACTTTGTGTTCCCAACAAGCAAGGTGAAGGATGGCTTTCACACACACTTATCTCTCAGAACTGAGGAAGTGGAGAGACGTTCGTTCATCTAGCACCAAGGGAACGGGTTGCAGGAGACACTTTTTCTCTGCTTTCTCAGTCTGCTTCCTAGTGCCGGTTTGAAGTTCCTGCAGTTTTCACTGTAAAACCGACTTGGAGGTAGTACCTCCCCATATATATGTATGGAATGGAGTTTGCAACTGAAAACAAACTTTGTGTTCCCAAGAAGCTAGGTGAAGGACGGCTTTCACACACACTTATCTCTCAGAACTGAGCAAGTGTAGACACGTTCGTTCATCTAGCACCAAGGGAACTGTTTGCAGGAGACACTTTTTCTCTGCATCCTCAGTCTGTTTCCTAGTGCCGGTTTGAAGTTCCTGCAGTTTTCACTGTAAAACCGAGTTGGAGCTTGTACCTCCCCATATGTATGCATGGAATGGAGTTTGCAACTGAAAAGAAACTTTGTGTTCCCAACAAGCTAGGTGAAAGACGGCTTTCACACACACTTATCTCTTAGAACTGAGCAAGTGGAGAGACGTTCGTTCATCTAGCACCAAGGGAACGGGTTGCAGGAGACACTTTTTCTCTGCTTTCTCAGTCTGTTTCCTAGTGGGGGTTTAAAGTTCCTGCAGTTTTCACTGTAAAAACGAGTTGGAGCTTGTACCTCCCCATATATATGCATGGAATGGAGTTTGCAACTGAAAAGAAACTTTGTGTTCCCAACAAGCTAGGTGAAAGACGGCTTTCACACACACTTATCTCTTAGAACTGAGCAAGTGGAGAGACGTTCGTTCATCTAGCACCAAGGGAACGGGTTGCAGGAGACACTTTTTCTCTGCTTTCTCAGTCTGTTTCCTAGTGGGGGTTTAAAGTTCCTGCAGTTTTCACTGTAAAAACGAGTTGGAGCTTGTACCTCCCCATATATATGCATGGAATGGAGTTTGCAACTGAAAAGAAACTTTGTGTTCCCAACAAGCTAGGTGAAAGACGGCTTTCACACACACTTATCTCTTAGAACTGAGCAAGTGGAGAGACGTTCGTTCATCTAGCACCAAGGGAACGGGTTGCAGGAGACCTTTTTCTCTGCTTTCTCAATCTTTTTCCTAGTGCCGGTTTGAAGTTCCTGGAGTTTTCACTATCAAACCGAGTTGGAGCTTGTACCTCCCCATATATATGTATGGAATGGAATTTGCAACTGAAAAGAAACTTTGTGTTCCCAACAAGCTAGGTGAAGGACGGCTTTCACACACACTTATCTCTCAGAACTGAGCAAGTGGAGAGACTTTCGTTCATCTAGCACCAAGGGAACGGGTTGCAGGAGACACTTTTTCTCTGCTTTCTCAGTCTGTTTCCTAGTGCCGGTTTGAAGTTCCTGCAGTTTTCACTGTAAAACCGACTTGGAGCTAGTACCTCCCCATATATATGTATGGAATGGAGTTTGCAACTGAAAACAAACTTTGTGTTCCCAACAAGCTAGGTGAAGTGCGGCTTTCACACACACTTATCTCTCAGAACTGAGCAGGAACAGAGACGTTCGTTCATCTAGCACCAAGAGAACGGTTTGCAGGAGAAACTTTTTCTCTGCTTTCTCAGTCTGTTTCCTAGTGCCGGTTTGAAGTTCCTGCAGTTTTCACTGTAAAACCGTGTTGGAACTTGTACCACCCCATATATATGTATGGAGTGGAGTTTGCAACTGAAAAGAAACTTTGTGTTCCCAACAAGCTAGTTGAAGGACCGCTTTCACACACACTTATCTCTCAGAACTGAGCATGTACAGAGATGTTCGTTCATCTAGCACCAAGGGAACGGGTTACAGGAGACACTTTTTCTCTGCTTTCTCAGTCTGTTTCCTAGTGCCGGTTTGAAGTTCCTGCAGTTTTCACTGTAAAACCGACTTGGAGGTAGTACCTCCCCATATATATGTATGGAATGGAGTTTGCAACTGAAAACAAACTTTGTGTTCCCAAGAAGCTAGGTGAAGGACGGCTTTCACACACACTTATCTCTCAGAACTGAGCAAGTGAAGACACGTTCGTTCATCTAGCACCAAGGGAACGGTTTGCAGGAGACACTTTTCCTCTGCTTTCTCAGTCTGTTTCCTAGTGCCGGTTTGAAGTTCCTGCAGTTTTCACTGTAAAACCGAGTTGGAGCTTGTACCTCCCCATATATATGCATGGAATGGAGTTTGCAACTGAAAAGAAACTTTGTGTTCCCAACAAGCTAGGTGAAAGACGGCTTTCACACACACTTATCTCTTAGAACTGAGCAAGTGGAGAGACGTTCGTTCATCTAGCACTAAGGGAACGGGTTGCAGGAGACCTTTTTCTCTGCTTTCTCAATCTTTTTCCTAGTGCCGGTTTGAAGTTCCTGCAGTTTTCACTGTCAAACCGAGTTGGAGCTTGTACCTCCCCATATATATGTATGGAATGGAATTTGCAACTGAAAAGAAACTTTGTGTTCCCAACAAGCTAGGTGAAGGACGGCTTTCACACACACTTATCTCTCAGAACTGAGCAAGTGGAGAGACGTTCGTTCATCTAGCACCAAGGGAACGGGTTGCAGGAGTCACTATTTCTCTGCTTTCTCAGTCTGTTTCCTAGTGCCAGTTTGTAGTTCCTGCAGTTTTCAATGAAAAACCGAGTTGGAACTAGTACCTACCCATATATATGCATGAAGTAGAGTTTGCTACTGAAAAGAAACTTTGTGTTCCCAACAAGCTAGGTGAAGGACGGCTTTCACACACACTTATCTCTCAGAACTGAGCAAGTGGAGAGACGTTCGTTCATTTGGCACCAAGGGAACGGGTTGAGGAGACACTTTTTCTCTGCTTTCTCAGTCTGTTTCCTAGTGCCGGTTTGAAATTCCTGCAGTTTTCACTGTAAAACCGAGTTGGAGCTAGTACCTCCCCATATATATGTATGGAATGGAGTTTGCAACTGAAAAGAAACTTTGTGTTCCCAACAAGCTAGGTGAAGGACGGTATTCACACACACTTATCTCACAGAACTGAGCAAGTGGAGAGACGTTCGTTCATCTAGCACCAAGGGAACGGGTTGCAGGAGACACTTTTTCTCTGCTTTCTCAGTCTGTTTCCTAGTGCCGGTTTGAAGTTCCTGCAGTTTTCACTGTAAAACCGACTTGGAGCTAGTACCTCCCCATATATATGTATGGAATGGAGTTTGCAACTGAAAAGAAACTTTGTGTTCCCAACAAGCTAGGTGAAGAACGGCTTTCACACACACTTATCTCTCCGAACTGAGCAAGTGGAGAGACGTTCGTTCATCTAGCACCAAGGGAACGGGTTGCAGAAGACACTTTTTCTCTGGATTCTCAGTCTGTTTCCTAGTGCCGGTTTGAAATTCCTGCAGTTTTCACTGTAAAACCGAGTTGGAGCTAGTACCTCCCCATATAATTGTATGGAATGGAGCTCGCAACTGAAAAGAAACTTTGTGTTCCCAACAAGCTAGGTGAAGGACGGCTTTCACACACACTTATCTCTCAGAACTGAGCAAGTGGAGAGACGTTCGTTCATCTAGCACCAAGGGATCGGGTTGCAGGAGACAGTTTTTCTCTGCTTTTTCAGTCTTTTTCCTAGTGCCGTTTTGAAGTTCCTGCAGTTTTCACTGTAAAACGGAGTTGGAGCTTGTACCTCCGCATATATATATGTGGAATGGAGTTTGCAACTGATAAGAAACTTTGTGTTCCCAACAAGCTAGGTGAAGGACGGCTTTCACACACACTTAAATCTCAGAACTGAGCAAGTGGAGAGACGTTCGTTCATCTATCACCAAGAGAACGGGTTGCAGGAGACACTTTTTCTCTGCCTTCTCAGTCTGTTTCCTAGTGCCGGTTTGAAGTTCCTGCAGTTTTCACTGTAAAACAGAGTTGGAGCTAGTACCCCCCCATATATATGTATGGAATGGAGTTTGAAACTGAAAAGAAACTTTGTGTTCCCAACAAGGTAGGTGAAGGATGGCTTTCACACACACTTATCTCTCAGAACTGAGCAAGTGGAGAGACGTTCGTTCATCTAGCACCAAGGGACCGGGTTGCAGGGGACACTTTTTCTCTGCTTTCTCAGTCTGTTTCCTAGTGCCGGTTTGAAGTTCCTGCAGTTTTCATTGTAAAATCGAGTTGGAGCTTGTACCTCCCCAAATATATGTATGGAATTGTGTTTGCAACTGAAAAGAAACTTTGTGTTCCCTACAAGCTAATAGAAGGACGGCTTTCACACACACTTATCTCTCAGAACTGAGCAAGTGGAGAGACGTTCGTTCATCTAGCACCAAGGGAACGGGTTGCAGGGGACACTTTTTCTCTGCTTTCTCAGTCTGTTTCCTAGTGCCGGTTTGAAGTTCCTGCAGTTTTCACTGTAAAACCGATTTGGAGATTGTACTTCCCCAGATATATGTATGGAATTGTGTTTGCAACTGAAAAGAAACTTTGTGTTCCCAACAAGCTAATAGAAGGACGGCTTTCACACACACTTATCTCTCAGAACTGAGCAAGTGGAGAGACGTTCGTTCATCTAGCACCAAGGGAACGGGTTGCAGGAGACACTTTTTCTCTGCTTTCTCAGTCTGTTTCCAAGTGCCGGTTTGAAGTTCCTGCAGTTTTCACTGTAAAACCGAGTTGGAGCTAGTACCTCCCCATATATATGTATGGAATGGTGTTTGCAACTGAAAAGAAACTATGTGTTCCCAACAAGCTAGGTGAAGGACGGCTTTCACACACACTTAAATCTCAGAACTGAGCAAGTGGAGAGACGTTCGTTCATGTAGCACCAACGGAACGGGTTGCAGGAGACACTTTTTCTCTGCTTTCTCAGTCTGTTTCCTAGTGCCGGTTTGAAGTTCCTGCAGTTTTCACTGTAAAACCGAGTTGGAGCTAGTACCTCCCCATATATATGTACGAAATGGAGTTTTCAACTGAAAAGAAACTTTGTGTTCCCAACAAGCTAGGTGAAGGACGGCTTTCACACACACTTATCTCTCAGAAATGAGCAATTGGAGAGACGTTTGTTCATCTAACACCAAGGGAACGGGTTGCAGGAGACACTTTTTCTCTGCTTTCTCAGTCTGTTTCCTAGTGCCGGTTTGAAGTTCCTGCACTTTTCACTGTAAAACCGAGTTGGAGCTTGTACCTCCCCATATATATGTATGGAATGGAGTTTGCAACTGAAAAGAAACTTTGTGTTCCCAACAAGCTAGTTGAAGGACGGCTTTCACACACACTTATCTCTCAGAACTGAGCAAGGGGAGAGACGTTCGTTCATCTAGCACCAATGGAACGGGTTGCAGGAGACACTTTTTCTCTGCTTTCTCAGTCTGTTTCCTAGTGCCGGTTTGAAGTTCCTGCAGTTTTCACTGTAAAACCGAATTGGAGTTAGTACCTCCCCATATATACGTACGGAATGGAGTTTGCAACTGAAAAGAAACTTTGTGTTCCCAACAAGATAGGTGAAGGACGGCTTTCACACACACTTATCTCTCAGAACTGAGCAAGTGGAGAGACGTTCGTTCATTTAGCACCAAGGCAACAGGTTGCAGGAGACATTTTTCTCTGCTTTCTCAGTCTGTTTCCTAGTGCCGGTTTCAAGTTCCTGCAGTTTTCACTGTAAAACCGATTTGGAGATTGTACTTCCCCAGATATATGTATGGAGTGGAGTTTGCAACTGAAAACAAACTTTGTGTTCCCAACAAGCTAGGTGAAGGGCGGCTTTCACACACACTTATCTCTCAGAACTGAGCAGGAACAGAGACGTTCGTTCATCTAGCACCAAGAGAACGGTTTGCAGGAGAAACTTTTTCTCTGATTTCTCAGTCTGTTTCCTAGTGCCGGTTTGAAGTTCCTGCAGTTTTCACTGTAAAACCGTGTTGGAACTTGTACCACCCCATATATATGTATGGAGTGGAGTTTGCAACTGAAAAGAAACTTTGTGTTCCCAACAAGCTAGTTGAAGGACCGCTTTCACACACACTTATCTCTCAGAACTGAGCATGTACAGAGATGTTCGTTCATCTAGCACCAAGGGAACGGGTTACAGGAGACACTTTTTCTCTGCTTTCTCAGTCTGTTTCCTAGTGCCGGTTTGAAGTTCCTGCAGTTTTCACTGTAAAACCGACTTGGAGGTAGTACCTCCCCATATATATGTATGGAATGGAGTTTGCAACTGAAAACAAACTTTGTGTTCCCAAGAAGCTAGGTGAAGGACGGCTTTCACACACACTTATCTCTCAGAACTGAGCAAGTGAAGACACGTTCGTTCATCTAGCACCAAGGGAACGGTTTGCAGGAGACACTTTTTCTCTGCTTTCTCAGTCTGTTTCCTAGTGCCGGTTTGAAGTTCCTGCAGTTTTCACTGTAAAACCGAGTTGGAGCTTGTACCTCCCCATATATATGCATGGAATGGAGTTTGCAACTGAAAAGAAACTTTGTGTTCCCAACAAGCTAGGTGAAAGACGGCTTTCACACACACTTATCTCTTAGAACTGAGCAAGTGGAGAGACGTTCGTTCATCTAGCACTAAGGGAACGGGTTGCAGGAGACCTTTTTCTCTGCTTTCTCAATCTTTTTCCTAGTGCCGGTTTGAAGTTCCTGCAGTTTTCACTGTCAAACCGAGTTGGAGCTTGTACCTCCCCATATATATGTATGGAATGGAATTTGCAACTGAAAAGAAACTTTGTGTTCCCAACAAGCTAGGTGAAGGACGGCTTTCACACACACTTATCTCTCAGAACTGAGCAAGTGGAGAGACGTTCGTTCATCTAGCACCAAGGGAACGGGTTGCAGGAGTCACTATTTCTCTGCTTTCTCAGTCTGTTTCCTAGTGCCAGTTTGAAGTTCCTGCAGTTTTCAATGAAAAACCGAGTTGGAACTAGTACCTACCCATATATATGCATGAAGTAGAGTTTGCTACTGAAAAGAAACTTTGTGTTCCCAACAAGCTAGGTGAAGGACGGCTTTCACACACACTTATCTCTCAGAACTGAGCAAGTGGAGAGACGTTCGTTCATTTGGCACCAAGGGAACGGGTTGAGGAGACACTTTTTCTCTGCTTTCTCAGTCTGTTTCCTAGTGCCGGTTTGAAATTCCTGCAGTTTTCACTGTAAAACCGAGTTGGAGCTAGTACCTCCCCATATATATGTATGGAATGGAGTTTGCAACTGAAAAGAAACTTTGTGTTCCCAACAAGCTAGGTGAAGGACGGTATTCACACACACTTATCTCACAGAACTGAGCAAGTGGAGAGACGTTCGTTCATCTAGCACCAAGGGAACGGGTTGCAGGAGACACTTTTTCTCTGCTTTCTCAGTCTGTTTCCTAGTGCCGGTTTGAAGTTCCTGCAGTTTTCACTGTAAAACCGACTTGGAGCTAGTACCTCCCCATATATATGTATGGAATGGAGTTTGCAACTGAAAAGAAACTTTGTGTTCCCAACAAGCTAGGTGAAGAACGGCTTTCACACACACTTATCTCTCAGAACTGAGCAAGTGGAGAGACGTTCGTTCATCTAGCACCAAGGGAACGGGTTGCAGAAGACACTTTTTCTCTGGATTCTCAGTCTGTTTCCTAGTGCCGGTTTGAAATTCCTGCAGTTTTCACTGTAAAACCGAGTTGGAGCTAGTACCTCCCCATATAATTGTATGGAATGGAGCTCGCAACTGAAAAGAAACTTTGTGTTCCCAACAAGCTAGGTGAAGGACGGCTTTCACACACACTTATCTCTCAGAACTGAGCAAGTGGAGAGACGTTCGTTCATCTAGCACCAAGGGAACGGGTTGCAGGAGACACTTTTTCTCTGCTTTCTCAGTCTGTTTCCTAGTGCCGGTTTGAAGTTCCTGCAGTTTTCACTGTAAAACCGAGTTGGAGCTTGTACCTCCCCATATATATGCATGGAATGGAGTTTGCAACTGAAAAGAAACTTTGTGTTCCCAACAAGCTAGGTGAAAGACGGCTTTCACACACACTTATCTCTTAGAACTGAGCAAGTGGAGAGACGTTCGTTCATCTAGCACTAAGGGAACGGGTTGCAGGAGACCTTTTTCTCTGCTTTCTCAATCTTTTTCCTAGTGCCGGTTTGAAGTTCCTGCAGTTTTCACTGTCAAACCGAGTTGGAGCTTGTACCTCCCCATATATATGTATGGAATGGAATTTGCAACTGAAAAGAAACTTTGTGTTCCCAACAAGCTAGGTGAAGGACGGCTTTCACACACACTTATCTCTCAGAACTGAGCAAGTGGAGAGACGTTCGTTCATCTAGCACCAAGGGAACGGGTTGCAGGAGTCACTATTTCTCTGCTTTCTCAGTCTGTTTCCTAGTGCCAGTTTGAAGTTCCTGCAGTTTTCAATGAAAAACCGAGTTGGAACTAGTACCTACCCATATATATGCATGAAGTAGAGTTTGCTACTGAAAAGAAACTTTGTGTTCCCAACAAGCTAGGTGAAGGACGGCTTTCACACACACTTATCTCTCAGAACTGAGCAAGTGGAGAGACGTTCGTTCATTTGGCACCAAGGGAACGGGTTGAGGAGACACTTTTTCTCTGCTTTCTCAGTCTGTTTCCTAGTGCCGGTTTGAAATTCCTGCAGTTTTCACTGTAAAACCGAGTTGGAGCTAGTACCTCCCCATATATATGTATGGAATGGAGTTTGCAACTGAAAAGAAACTTTGTGTTCCCAACAAGCTAGGTGAAGGACGGTATTCACACACACTTATCTCACAGAACTGAGCAAGTGGAGAGACGTTCGTTCATCTAGCACCAAGGGAACGGGTTGCAGGAGACACTTTTTCTCTGCTTTCTCAGTCTGTTTCCTAGTGCCGGTTTGAAGTTCCTGCAGTTTTCACTGTAAAACCGACTTGGAGCTAGTACCTCCCCATATATATGTATGGAATGGAGTTTGCAACTGAAAAGAAACTTTGTGTTCCCAACAAGCTAGGTGAAGAACGGCTTTCACACACACTTATCTCTCAGAACTGAGCAAGTGGAGAGACGTTCGTTCATCTAGCACCAAGGGAACGGGTTGCAGAAGACACTTTTTCTCTGGATTCTCAGTCTGTTTCCTAGTGCCGGTTTGAAATTCCTGCAGTTTTCACTGTAAAACCGAGTTGGAGCTAGTACCTCCCCATATAATTGTATGGAATGGAGCTCGCAACTGAAAAGAAACTTTGTGTTCCCAACAAGCTAGGTGAAGGACGGCTTTCACACACACTTATCTCTCAGAACTGAGCAAGTGGAGAGACGTTCGTTCATCTAGCACCAAGGGAACGGGTTGCAGGAGACAGTTTTTCTCTGCTTTTTCAGTCTGTTTCCTAGTGCCGGTTTGAAGTTCCTGCAGTTTTCACTGTAAAACAGAGTTGGAGCTAGTACCCCCCCATATATATGTATGGAATGGAGTTTGAAACTGAAAAGAAACTTTGTGTTCCCAACTAGCTAGGTGAAGAACGGCTTTCACACACACTTATCTCTCAGAACTGAGCAAGTGGAGAGACTTTCGTTCATCTAGCACCAAGGGAACGGGTTGCAGGAGCCACTTTTTCTCTGCCTTCTCAGTCTGTTTCCTAGTGCCGGTTTTAAGTTCCTGCAGTTTTCACTGTAAAACCGAGTAGGAGCTAGTACCTCCCCATATATATGTATGGAATGGAGTTTGCAACTGAAAAGAAACTTTGTGTTCCCAACAAGCTAGGTGAAGGACGGCTTTCACACACACTTATCTCTCAGAACTGAGCAGGAACAGAGACGTTCGTTCATCTAGCACCAAGGGAACGGTTTGCAGGAGAAACTTTTTCTCTGCTTTCTCAGTCTGTTTCCTAGTGCCGGTTTGAAGTTCCTGCAGTTTTCACTGTAAAACCGTGTTGGAACTAGTACCACCCCATATATATGTATGGAGTGGAGTTTGCAACTGAAAAGAAACTTTGTGTTCCCAACAAGCTAGTTGAAGGACGGCTTTCACACACACTTATCTCTCAGAACTGAGCAAGTGGAGAGACGTTCGTTCATCTAGCACCAAGGGAACGGGTTGCAGGAGACACTTTTTCTCTGCTTTTTCAGTCTGTTTCCTAGTGCCGGTTTAAAGTTCCTGCAGTTTTCACTGTAAAACAGATTTGGAGCTAGTAACTCCCCATATATATGCAATGAGTGGAGATTGCTACTGAAAAGAATCTTTGTGTTCCCAACAAGGTAATTGAAGGACGGCTTTCAAACACACTTTTCCCTCAGAACTGAGCAAGTGGAGAGACGTTCGTTCATCTAGCACCAAGGGAACGGGTTGCAGGAGACACTTTTTCTCTGCTTTCTCAGTCTGTTTCCTAGTGCCGGTTTGAAGTTCCTGCAGTTTTCACTGTAAAACAGTGTTGGAACTAGTACTTTCCGATATATGTATGGAGTGGAATTTGCAACTGAAAAGAATCTTTGTGTTCCCAACAAGCTAGTTGAAGTGCGACTTTCACACACACTTATCTCTCATAACTGAGCAGGTACAGAGACGTTCGTTCATCTAGCACCAAGAGAACGGTTTGCAGGAGACACTTTTTCTCTGCTTTCTCAGTCTGTTTCCTAGTGCCGGTTTGAAGTTCCTGCAGTTTTCACTGTAAAACCGTGTTGGAACTTGTACCACCCCATATATATGTATGGAGTGGAGTTTGCAACTGAAAAGAAACTTTGTGTTCCCAACAAGCTAGTTGAAGGACCGCTTTCACACACACTTATCTCTCAGAACTGAGCATGTACAGAGATGTTCGTTCATCTAGCACCAAGGGAACGGGTTACAGGAGACACTTTTTCTCTGCTTTCTCAGTCTGTTTCCTAGTGCCGGTTTGAAGTTCCTGCAGTTTTCACTGTAAAACCGACTTGGAGGTAGTACCTCCCCATATATATGTATGGAATGGAGTTTGCAACTGAAAACAAACTTTGTGTTCCCAAGAAGCTAGGTGAAGGACGGCTTTCACACACACTTATCTCTCAGAACTGAGCAAGTGAAGACACGTTCGTTCATCTAGCACCAAGGGAACGGTTTGCAGGAGACACTTTTTCTCTGCTTTCTCAGTCTGTTTCCTAGTGCCGGTTTGAAGTTCCTGCAGTTTTCACTGTAAAACCGAGTTGGAGCTTGTACCTCCCCATATATATGCATGGAATGGAGTTTGCAACTGAAAAGAAACTTTGTGTTCCCAACAAGCTAGGTGAAAGACGGCTTTCACACACACTTATCTCTTAGAACTGAGCAAGTGGAGAGACGTTCGTTCATCTAGCACCAAGGGAACGGGTTGCAGGAGACCTTTTTCTCTGCTTTCTCAATCTGTTTCCTAGTGCCGGTTTGAAGTTCCTGCAGTTTTCACTGTCAAACCGAGTTGGAGCTTGTACCTCCCCATATATATGTAAGGAATGGAATTTGCAACTGAAAAGAAACTTTGTGTTCCCAACAAGCTAGGTGAAGGACGGCTTTCACACACACTTATCTCTCAGAACTGAGCAAGTGGAGAGACGTTCGTTCATCTAGCACCAAGGGAACGGGTTGCAGGAGTCACTATTTCTCTGCTTTCTCAGTCTGTTTCCTAGTGCCAGTTTGAAGTTCCTGCAGTTTTCAATGAAAAACCGAGTTGGAACTAGTACCTACCCATATATATGCATGAAGTAGAGTTTGCTACTGAAAAGAAACTTTGTGTTCCCAACAAGCTAGGTGAAGGACGGCTTTCACACACACTTATCTCTCAGAACTGAGCAAGTGGAGAGACGTTCGTTCATTTGGCACCAAGGGAACGGGTTGAGGAGACACTTTTTCTCTGCTTTCTCAGTCTGTTTCCTAGTGCCGGTTTGAAATTCCTGCAGTTTTCACTGTAAAACCGAGTTGGAGCTAGTACCTCCCCATATATATGTATGGAATGGAGTTTGCAACTGAAAAGAAACTTTGTGTTCCCAACAAGCTAGGTGAAGGACGGTATTCACACACACTTATCTCACAGAACTGAGCAAGTGGAGAGACGTTCGTTCATCTAGCACCAAGGGAACGGGTTGCAGGAGACACTTTTTCTCTGCTTTCTCAGTCTGTTTCCTAGTGCCGGTTTGAAGTTCCTGCAGTTTTCACTGTAAAACCGACTTGGAGCTAGTACCTCCCCATATATATTTATGGAATGGAGTTTGCAACTGAAAAGAAACTTTGTGTTCCCAACAAGCTAGGTGAAGAACGGCTTTCACACACACTTATCTCTCAGAACTGAGCAAGTGGAGAGACGTTCGTTCATCTAGCACCAAGGGAACGGGTTGCAGAAGACACTTTTTCTCTGGATTCTCAGTCTGTTTCCTAGTGCCGGTTTGAAATTCCTGCAGTTTTCACTGTAAAACCGAGTTGGAGCTAGTACCTCCCCATATATATGTATGGAATGGAGCTCGCAACTGAAAAGAAACTTTGTGTTCCCAACAAGCTAGGTGAAGGACGGCTTTCACACACACTTATCTCTCAGAACTGAGCAAGTGGAGAGACGTTCGTTCATCTAGCACCAAGGGAACGGGTTGCAGGAGACAGTTTTTCTCTGCTTTTTCAGTCTTTTTCCTAGTGCCGTTTTGAAGTTCCTGCAGTTTTCACTGTAAAACGGAGTTGGAGCTTGTACCTCCGCATATATATATGTGGAATGGAGTTTGCAACTGATAAGAAACTTTGTGTTCCCAACAAGCTAGGTGAAGGACGGCTTTCACACACACTTATCTCTCAGAACTGAGCAAGTGGAGAGACGTTCGTTCATCTATCACCAAGGGAACGGGTTGCAGGAGACACTTTTTCTCTGCCTTCTCAGTCTGTTTCCTAGTGCCGGTTTGAAGTTCCTGCAGTTTTCACTGTAAAACAGAGTTGGAGCTAGTACCCCCCCATATATATGTATGGAATGGAGTTTGAAACTGAAAAGAAACTTTGTGTTCCCAACTAGCTAGGTGAAGGACGGCTTTCACACGCACTTATCTCTCAGAACTGAGCAAGTGGAGAGACTTTCGTTCATCTAGCACCAAGGGAACGGGTTGCAGGAGACACTTTTTCTCTGCCTTCTCAGTCTGTTTCCTAGTGCCGGTTTGAAGTTCCTGCAGTTTTCACTGTAAAACCGAGTAGGAGCTTGTACCTCCCCATATATATGTATGGAATGGAGTTTGCAACTGAAAAGAAACTTTGTGTTCCCAACAAGCTAGGTGAAGGACGGCTTTCACACACACTTATCTCTCAGAACTGAGCAGGAACAGAGACGTTCGTTCATCTAGCACCAAGGGAACGGTTTGCAGGAGAAACTTTTTCTCTGCTTTCTCAGTCTGTTTCCTAGTGCCGGTTTGAAGTTCCTGCAGTTTTCACTGTAAAACCGTGTTGGAACTAGTACCACCCCATATATATGTATGGAGTGGAGTTTGCAACTGAAAAGAATCTTTGTGTTCCCAACAAGCTAGTTGAAGGACGGCTTTCACACACACTTATCTCTCAGAACTGAGCAAGTGGAGAGACGTTCGTTCATCTAGCACCAAGGGAACGGGTTGCATGAGTCACTTTTTCTCTGCTTTCTCAGTCTGTTTCATAGTGCCGGTTTGAAGTTCCTGCAGTTTTCACTGCAAAACAGATTTGGAGCTAGTAACTCCCCATATATATGCAATGAGTGGAGATTGCAACTGAAAAGAAACATTGTGTTCCCAACAAGGTAATTGAAGGACGGCTTTCAAACACAATTTTCCCTCAGAACTGAGCAAGTGGAGAGACGTTCGTTCATCTAGCACCAAGGGAACGGGTTGCAGGAGACACTTTTTCTCTGCTTTCTCAGTCTGTTTCCTAGTGCCGGTTTGAAGTTCCTGCAGTTTTCACTGTAAAACCGACTTGGAGCTAGTACCTCCCCATATATATGTATGGAATGGAGTTTGCAACTGAAAAGAATCTTTGTGTTCCCAACAAGCTAGTTGAAGGGCGGCTTTCACACACACTTATCTCTCAGAACTGAGCAAGGGGAGAGACTTTCGTTCATCTAGCACCAAGGGAACGGGTTGCAGGAGACACTTTTTCTCTGCCTTCTCAGTCTGTTTCCTAGTGCCGGTTTGAAGTTCCTGCAGTTTTCAGTGTAAAACCGAGTAGGAGCTAGTACCTCCCCATATATATGTATGGAATGGAGCTTGCAACTGAAAACAAAATTTGTGTTCCCAACAAGCTAGGTGAAGGACGGCTTTCACACACACTTATCTCTCAGAACTGAGCAAGTGGAGAGACGTTCGTTCATCTAGCACCAAGGGAACGGGTTGCAGGAGACACATTTTCTCTGCTTTCTCAGTCTGTTTCCTAGTGCCGGTTTGAAGTTCCTGCAGTTTTCACTGTCAAACCGAGTTGGAGCTTGTACCTCCCCATATATATGTATGGAATGGAATTTGCAACTGAAAAGAAACTTTGTGTTCCCAACAAGCTAGGTGAAGGACGGCTTTCACACACACTTATCTCTCAGAACTGAGCAAGTGGTGAGACGTTCGTTCATCTAGCACCAAGGGAACGGGTTGCAGGAGTCACTATTTCTCTGCTTTCTCAGTCTGTTTCCTAGTGCCAGTTTGAAGTTCCTGCAGTTTTCAATGAAAAACCGAGTTGGAACTAGTACCTACCCATATATATGCATGAAGTAGAGTTTGCTACTGAAAAGAAACTTTGTGTTCCCAACAAGCTAGGTGAAGGACGGCTTTCACACACACTTATCTCTCAGAACTGAGCAATTGGTGAGACGTTCGTTCATTTGGCACCAAGGGAACTGGTTGAGGAGACACTTTTTCTCTGCTTTCTCAGTCTGTTTCCTAGTGCCGGTTTGAAATTCCTGCAGTTTTCACTGTAAAACCGAGTTGGAGCTAGTACCTCCCCATATATATGTATGGAATGGAGTTTGCACCTGAAAAGAAACTTTGTGTTCCCAACAAGCTAGGTGAAGGACGGTATTCACACACACTTAACTCACAGAACTGAGCAAGTGGAGAGACGTTCGTTCATCTAGCACCAAGGGAACGGGTTGCAGAAGACACTTTTTCTTTGGATTCTCAGTCTTTTTCCTAGTGCCGGTTTGAAGTTCCTGCAGTTTTCACTGTAAAATCGAGTTGGAGCTTGTATCTCCCCATATATATGTATGAAATGAAGTTTGCAACTGAAAAGAAACTTTGTGTTCCCAACAAGCTAGATGAAGGACGGCTTTCACACACACTTATCTCTCAGAACTGAGCAAGTGGAGAGAAGTTCGTTCATCTAGCACCAAGGGAACGGGTTGCAGGAGACACGTTTCCTCTGCTTTCTAAGTCTGTTTCCTAGTGCCGATTTGAAGTTCCTGCTGTTTTCACTGTAAAACCGAGTTGGAGCTACTACCTCCCCATATATATGTATGGAATGGAGTTTGCAACTGAAAAGAAACTTTGTGTTCCCAACAAGCTAGGTGAAGTACGGCTTTCACACACACTTATCTCTCAGAACTGAGCAAGTGGAGAGACTTTCGTTCATCTAGCACCAAGGGAACGGGTTGCAGGAGACACTTTTTCTCTGCCTTCTCAGTCTGTTTCCTAGTGCCGGTTTGAAGTTCCTGCAGTTTTCACTGTAAAATCGAGTTGGAGCTTGTACCTCCCCATATATATGTATGGAATGGAGTTTGCAACTGAAAAGAAACTTTGTGTTCCCAACAAGTTAGGTGAAGGACGGCTTTCAAACACACTTATCTCTCAGAACTGAGCAAGTGGAGAGACGTTCGTTCATCTAGAACCAAGGGATCGGGTTGCAGGAGGCACTTTTTTTCTGCTTTCTCAGTCTGTTTCCTAGTGCCGGTTTGAAGTTCCTGCAGTTTTCACTGTAAAACCGAGTAGGAGCTAGTACCTCCCCATATATATGTATGGAATGGAGTTTGCAACTGAAAAGAAACTTTGTGTTCCCAACAAGCTAGGTGAAGGACGGCTTTCACACACACTTATCTCTCAGAACTGAGCAGGAACAGAGACGTTCGTTCATCTAGCACCAAGGGAACGGTTTGCAGGAGAAACTTTTTCTCTGCTTTCTCAGTCTGTTTCCTAGTGCCGGTTTGAAGTTCCTGCAGTTTTCACTGTAAAACCGTGTTGGAACTAGTACCACCCCATATATATGTATGGAGTGGAGTTTGCAACTGAAAAGAATCTTTGTGTTCCCAACAAGCTAGTTGAAGGACGGCTTTCACACACACTTATCTCTCAGAACTGAGCAAGTGGAGAGACGTTCGTTCATCTAGCACCAAGGGAACGGGTTGCAGGAGTCACTTTTTCTCTGCTTTCTCAGTCTGTTTCATAGTGCCGGTTTGAAGTTCCTGCAGTTTTCACTGCAAAAGAGATTTGGAGCTAGTAACTCCCCATATATATGCAATGAGTGGAGATTGCAACTGAAAAGAAACATTGTGTTCCCAACAAGGTAATTGAAGGACGGCTTTCAAACACAATTTTCCCTCAGAACTGAGCAAGTGGAGAGACGTTCGTTCATCTAGCACCAAGGGAACGGGTTGCAGGAGACACTTTTTCTCTGCTTTCTCAGTCTGTTTCCTAGTGCCGGTTTGAAGTTCCTGCAGTTTTCACTGTAAAACCGACTTGGAGCTAGTACCTCCCCATATATATGTATGGAATGGAGTTTGCAACTGAAAAGAATCTTTGTGTTCCCAACAAGCTAGTTGAAGGGCGGCTTTCACACACACTTATCTCTCAGAACTGAGCAGGTACAGAGACGTTCGTTCATCTAGCACCAAGGGAACGGTTTGCAGGAGAAACTTTTTCTCTGCTTTCTCAGTCTGTTTCCTAGTGCCGGTTTGAAGTTCCTGCAGTTTTCACTGTAAAACCGAGTTGGAGCTAGTACCTCCCCATATATATGTATGCAATGGAGTTTGCAACTGAAAAGAAACTTTGTGTTCCCAACAAGCTAGGCGAAGGACGGCTTTCACACACACTTATCTCTAAGAACTGAGCAAGTGGAGAGACTTTCGTTCATCTAGCACCAAGGGAACGGGTCGCAGGAGCCACTTTTTCTCTGCCTTCTCAGTCTGTTTCCTAGTGCCGGTTTGAAGTTCCTGCAGTTTTCACTGTAAAACAGAGTTGGAGGTAGTACCCCCCCATATATATGTATGGAATGGAGTTTGCAACTGAAAAGAAACTTTGTGTTCCCAACAAGCTAGGTGAAGGACGGCTTTCACACACACTTATCTCTCAGAACTGAGCAAGGGGAGAGACTTTCGTTCATCTAGCACCAAGGGAACGGGTTGCAGGAGACACTTTTTCTCTGCCTTCTCAGTCTGTTTCCTAGTGCCGGTTTGAAGTTCCTGCAGTTTTCAGTGTAAAACCGAGTAGGAGCTAGTACCTCCCCATATATATGTATGGAATGGAGCTTGCAACTGAAAACAAAATTTGTGTTCCCAACAAGCTAGGTGAAGGACGGCTTTCACACACACTTATCTCTCAGAACTGAGCAAGTGGAGAGACGTTCGTTCATCTAGCACCAAGGGAACGGGTTGCAGGAGACACATTTTCTCTGCTTTCTCAGTCTGTTTCCTAGTGCCGGTTTGAAGTTCCTGCAGTTTTCACTGTCAAACCGAGTTGGAGCTTGTACCTCCCCATATATATGTATGGAATGGAATTTGCAACTGAAAAGAAACTTTGTGTTCCCAACAAGCTAGGTGAAGGACGGCTTTCACACACACTTATCTCTCAGAACTGAGCAAGTGGTGAGACGTTCGTTCATCTAGCACCAAGGGAACGGGTTGCAGGAGTCACTATTTCTCTGCTTTCTCAGTCTGTTTCCTAGTGCCGGTTTGAAGTTCCTGCAGTTTTCAATGAAAAACCGAGTTGGAACTAGTACCTACCCATATATATGCATGAAGTAGGGTTTGCTACTGAAAAGAAACTTTGTGTTCCCAACAAGCTAGGTGAAGGACGGCTTTCACACACACTTATCTCTCAGAACTGAGCAAGTGGAGAGACGTTCGTTCATTTGGCACCAAGGGAACTGGTTGAGGAGACAATTTTTCTCTGCTTTCTCAGTGTGTTTCCTAGTGCCGGTTTGAAATTCCTGCAGTTTTCACTGTAAAACCGAGTTGGAGCTAGTACCTCCCCATATATATGTATGGAATGGAGTTTGCACCTGAAAAGAAACTTTGTGTTCCCAACAAGCTAGGTGAAGGACGGTATTCACACACACTTAACTCACAGAACTGAGCAAGTGGAGAGACGTTCGTTCATCTAGCACCAAGGGAACGGGTTGCAGAAGACACTTTTTCTTTGGATTCTCAGTCTTTTTCCTAGTGCCGGTTTGAAGTTCCTGCAGTTTTCACTGTAAAATCGAGTTGGAGCTTGTATCTCCCCATATATATGTATGAAATGAAGTTTGCAACTGAAAAGAAACTTTGTGTTCCCAACAAGCTAGATGAAGGACGGCTTTCACACACACTTATCTCTCAGAACTGAGCAAGTGGAGAGAAGTTCGTTCATCTAGCACCAAGGGAACGGGTTGCAGGAGACACGTTTCCTCTGCTTTCTAAGTCTGTTTCCTAGTGCCGATTTGAAGTTCCTGCTGTTTTCACTGTAAAACCGAGTTGGAGCTACTACCTCCCCATATATATGTATGGAATGGAGTTTGCAACTGAAAAGAAACTTTGTGTTCCCAACAAGCTAGGTGAAGTACGGCTTTCACACACACTTATCTCTCAGAACTGAGCAAGTGGAGAGACTTTCGTTCATCTAGCACCAAGGGAACGGGTTGCAGGAGACACTTTTTCTCTGCCTTCTCAGTCTGTTTCCTAGTGCCGGTTTGAAGTTCCTGCAGTTTTCACTGTAAAATCGAGTTGGAGCTTGTACCTCCCCATATATATGTATGGAATGGAGTTTGCAACTGAAAAGAAACTTTGTGTTCCCAACAAGTTAGGTGAAGGACGGCTTTCAAACACACTTATCTCTCAGAACTGAGCAAGTGGAGAGACGTTCGTTCATCTAGAACCAAGGGATCGGGTTGCAGGAGGCACTTTTTTTCTGCTTTCTCAGTCTGTTTCCTAGTGCCGGTTTGAAGTTACTGCAGTTTTCTACTGTAATAACGAGTTGGAGCTAGTACCTCCCCATATATATGTATGCAATGGAGTTTGCAACTGAAAAGAAACTTTGTGTTCCCAACATGCTAGGTGAAGGACGGCTTTCACACACACTTATCTCTCAGAACTGAGCAAGTGGAGAGACGTTTGTTCATCTAGCACCGAGGGAACTTTTTGCAGGACACACTTTTTCTCTGCTTTCTCAGTCTTTTTCCTAGTGCCGGTTTGAAGTTCCTGCAGTTTTCACTGTAAAACCGAGTTGGAGTTTGTAACTTCCCATATATATGTATGGAATGGAGTTTGCAACTGATAAGAAACTTTGTGTTCCCAACAAGCTAGGTGAAGGCGGCTTTCACACACACTTATCTCTCAGAACTGAGCAAGTGGAGAGACGTTCGTTCATCTAGCACCAAGGGAACGGGTTGCAGGAGACACATTTTCTCTGCTTTCTCAGTCTGTTCCTAGTTCTGGTTTGAAGTTCCTGCAGTTTTCACTGTAAAACCGAGTTGAAGCTTATACCTACCCATATATATTTATGGAATGGAATTAGCAACTGAAAAGACACTTTGTGTTCCCAACAAGCTAGGTGAAGAACGGCTTTCACACACATTTATCTCTCAGAACTGAGCAAGTGGAGAGACGTTCGTTCATTTAGCACCAAGGGAACGGGTTGCAGGGGACACGTTTTCTCTGCTTTGTCAGTCTGTTTCTTAGTGCCGGTTTGAAGTTCCATCAATTTTCACTGTAAAACCGAGTTGAAGCTTGTACCCCCCCATATATATGTATGGAATGGAGTTTGCAACTGAAAAGAAACTTTGTGTTCCCAACTAGCTAGGTGAAGGCGGCTTTCACACACACTTATCTCTCAGAACTGAGCAAGTGGAGAGACGTTCGTTAATCTAGCACCAAGGGAACGGGTTGCAGGAGACACTTTTTCTCTGTTTTCTCAGTCTGTTTCCTAGTGCCGGTTTGAAGTTCCAGCAGTTTTCACTGTAAAACCGAGTTGGAGCTTGTACCTCCCCATATATATGTATGGAATGGAGTTTGCAACTGAAAAGAAACTTTGTGTTCCCAACAAGCTAGGTGAAGGCGGCTTTCACACACACTTATCTCTCAGAACTGAGCAAGTGGAGAGACGTTCGTTAATCTAGCACCAAGGGAACGGGTTGCAGGAGACACTTTTTCTCTGTTTTCTCAGTCTGTTTCCTAGTGCCGGTTTGAAGTTCCAGCAGTTTTCACTGTAAAACCGAGTTGGAGCTTGTACCTCCCCATATATATGTATGGAATGGAGTTTGCAACTGAAAAGAAACTTTGTGTTCCCAACAAGCTAGGTGAAGTACGGCTTTCACACACACTTATCTCTCAGAACTGAGCAAGTGGAGAGACGTTCGTTCATCTAGAACCAAGGGATCGGGTTGCAGGAGACACTTTTTCTCTGCTTTCTCAGTCTGTTTCCTAGTGCCGGTTTGAAGTTCCTGCAGTTTTCACTGTAAAACCGAGTTGGAGCTTGGACCTCCCCATATATATGTATGCAATGGAGTTTGCAACTGAAAAGAAACTTTGTGTTCCCAACATGCTAGGTGAAGGACGGCTTTCACACACACTTATCTCTCAGAACTGAGCAAGTGGACAGACGTTCGTTCATCTAGCACCGAGGGAACGGTTTGCAGGGGACACTTTTTCTCTGCTTTCTCAGTCTGTTTCCTAGTGCCGGTTTGAAGTTCCTGCAGTTTTCACTGTAAAACCGAGTTGGAGCTTGTACCTCCCCAAATATATGTATGGAATTGTGTTTGCAACTGAAAAGAAACTTTGTGTTCCCAACAAGCTAATAGAAGGACGGCTTTCACACACAGTTATCCCTCAGAACTGAGCAAGTGGAGAGACGTTCGTTCATCTAGCACCAAGGGATCGGGTTGCAGGAGGCACTTTTTCTCCGCTTTCTCAGTCTGTTTCCTAGTGCCGGTTTGAAGTTACTGCAGTTTTCTACTGTAATAACGAGTTGGAGCTAGTACCTCCCCATATATATGTATGCAATGGAGTTTGCAACTGAAAAGAAACTTTGTGTTCCCAACATGCTAGGTGAAGGACGGCTTTCACACACACTTATCTCTCAGAACTGAGCAAGTGGAGAGACGTTTGTTCATCTAGCACCGAGGGAACGGTTTGCAGGACGCACTTTTTCTCTGCTTTCTCAGTCTTTTTCCTAGTGCCGGTTTGAAGTTCCTGCAGTTTTCACTGTAAAACCGAGTTGGAGTTTGTACCTTCCCATATATATGTATGGAATGGAGTTTGCAACTGATAAGAAACTTTGTGTTCCCAACAAGCTAGGTGAAGGCGGCTTTCACACACACTTATCTCTCAGAACTGAGCAAGTGGAGAGACGTTCGTTCATGTAGCACCAACGGAACGGGTTGCAGGAGACACTTTTTCTCTGCTTTCTCAGTCTGTTTCCTAGTGGGGGTTTAAAGTTCCTGCAGTTTTCACTGTAAAAACGAGTTGGAGCTTGTAACTCCCCATATATATGCATGGAATGGAGTTTGCAACTGAAAAGAAACATTGTGTTCCCAACAAGCTAGGTGAAGGACCGCTTTCACACACACTTATCTCTCAGAACTGAGCAAGTGGAGAGACGTTCGTTCATCTAGCACCAAGGGAACGGGCTGCAGGACACACTTTTTCTCTGCTTTCTCAGTCTGTTTCCTAGTGCCGGTTTGAAGTTCCTGCAGTTTTCACTGTAAAACCGACTTGGAGCTAGTACCTCCCCATATATATGTATGGAATGGAGTTTGCAACTGAAAACAAACTTTGTGTTCCCAACAAGCTAGGTGAAGGGCGGCTTTCACACACACTTATCTCTCAGAACTGAGCAGGAACAGAGACGTTCGTTCATCAAGCACCAAGAGAACGGTTTGCAGGAGAAACTTTTTCTCTGCTTTCTCAGTCTGTTTCCTAGTGCCGGTTTGAAGTTCCTGCAGTTTTCACTGTAAAACCGTGTTGGAACTAGTACCACCCCATATATATGTATGGAGTGGAGTTTGCAACTGAAAAGAAACTTTGTGTTCCCAACAAGCTAGTTGAAGGACCGCTTTCACACACACTTATCTCTCAGAACTGAGCATGTACAGAGATGTTCGTTCATCTAGCACCAAGGAAACGGGTTACAGGAGACACTTTTTCTCTGCTTTCTCAGTCTGTTTCCTAGTGCCGGTTTGAAGTTCCTGCAGTTTTCACTGTAAAACCGACTTGGAGGTAGTACCTCCCCATATATATGTATGGAATGGAGTTTGCAACTGAAAACAAACTTTGTGTTCCCAAGAAGCTAGGTGAAGGACGGCTTTCACACACACTTATCTCTCAGAACTGAGCAAGTGAAGACACGTTCGTTCATCTAGCACCAAGGGAACGGTTTGCAGGAGACACTTTTTCTCTGCTTTCTCAGTCTGTTTCCTAGTGCCGGTTTGAAGTTCCTGCAGTTTTCACTGTAAAACCGAGTTGGAGCTTGTACCTCCCCATATATATGCATGGAATGGAGTTTGCAACTGAAAAGAAACTTTGTGTTCCCAACAAGCTAGGTGAAAGACGGCTTTCACACACACTTATCTCTTAGAACTGAGCAAGTGGAGAGACGTTCGTTCATCTAGCACCAAGGGAACGGGTTGCAGGAGACCTTTTTCTCTGCTTTCTCAATCTGTTTCCTAGTGCCGGTTTGAAGTTCCTGCAGTTTTCACTGTCAAACCGAGTTGGAGCTTGTACCTCCCCATATATATGTATAGAATGGAATTTGCAACTGAAAAGAAACTTTGTGTTCCCAACAAGCTAGGTGAAGGACGGCTTTCACACACACTTATCTCTCAGAACTGAGCAAGTGGAGAGACGTTCGTTCATTTAGCACCAAGGGAACGGGTTGCAGGAGTCACTATTTCTCTGCTTTCTCAGTCTGTTTCCTAGTGCCAGTTTGAAGTTCCTGCAGTTTTCAATGAAAAACCGAGTTGGAACTAGTACCTACCCATATATATGCATGAAGTAGAGTTTGCTACTGAAAAGAAACTTTGTGTTCCCAACAAGCTAGGTGAAGGACGGCTTTCACACACACTTATCTCTCAGAACTGAGCAAGTGGAGAGACGTTCGTTCATTTGGCACCAAGGGAACGGGTTGAGGAGACACTTTTTCTCTGCTTTCTCAGTCTGTTTCCTAGTGCCGGTTTGAAATTCCTGCAGTTTTCACTGTAAAACCGATTTGGAGATAGTACCTCCCCATATATATGTATGGAATGGAGTTTGCAACTGAAAAGAAACTTTGTGTTCCCAACAAGCTAGGTGAAGAACGGTATTCACACACACTTATCTCACAGAACTGAGCAAGTGGAGAGACGTTCGTTCATCTAGCACCAAGGGAACGGGTTGCAGGAGACACTTTTTCTCTGCTTTCTCAGTCTGTTTCCTAGTGCCGGTTTGAAGTTCCTGCAGTTTTCACTGTAAAACCGAGTTGGAGCTAGTACCTCCCCATATATATGTATGGAATGGAGCTCGCAACTGAAAAGAAACTTTGTATTCCCAACAAGCTAGGTGAAGGACGACTTTCACACACACTTATCTCTCAGAACTGAGCAAGTGGAGAGACGTTCGTTCATCTAGCACCAAGGGAACGGGTTGCAGGAGACAGTTTTTCTCTGCTTTTTCAGTCTTTTTCCTAGTGCCGGTTTGAAGTTCCTGCAGTTTTCACTGTAAAACGGAGTTGGAGCTTGTACCTCCGCATATATATATGTGGAATGGAGTTTGCAACTGATAAGAAACTTTGTGTTCCCAACAAGCTAGGTGAAGGACGGCTTTCACACACACTTAAATCTCAGAACTGAGCAAGTGGAGAGACGTTCGTTCATCTATCACCAAGAGAACGGGTTGCAGGAGACACTTTTTCTCTGCCTTCTCAGTCTGTTTCCTAGTGCCGGTTTGAAGTTCCTGCAGTTTTCACTGTAAAACAGAGTTGGAGCTAGTACCCCCCCATATATATGTATGGAATGGAGTTTGAAACTGAAAAGAAACTTTGTGTTCCCAACTAGCTAGGTGAAGAACGGCTTTCACACACACTTATCTCTCAGAACTGAGCAAGTGGAGAGACTTTCGTTCATGTAGCACCAAGGGAACGGGTTGCAGGAGCCACTTTTTCTCTGCCTTCTCAGTCTGTTTCCTAGTGCCGGTTTGAAGTTCCTGCAGTTTTCACTGTAAAACCGAGTAGGAGCTAGTACCTCCCCATATATATGTATGGAATGGAGTTTGCAACTGAAAAGAAACTTTGTGTTCCCAACAAGCTAGGTGAAGGACGGCTTTCACACACACTTATCTCTCAGAACTGAGCAGGAACAGAGACGTTCGTTCATCTAGCACCAAGGGAACGGTTTGCAGGAGAAACTTTTTCTCTGCTTTCTCAGTCTGTTTCCTAGTGCCGGTTTGAAGTTCCTGCAGTTTTCACTGTAAAACCGTGTTGGAACTAGTACCACCCCATATATATGTATGGAGTGGAGTTTGCAACTGAAAAGAAACTTTGTGTTCCCAACAAGCTAGTTGAAGGACGGCTTTCACACACACTTATCTCTCAGAACTGAGCAAGTGGAGAGACGTTCGTTCATCTAGCACCAAGGGAACGGGTTGCAGGAGACACTTTTTCTCTGCTTTCTCAGTCTGTTTCCTAGTGCCGGTTTAAAGTTCCTGCAGTTTTCACTGTAAAACAGATTTGGAGCTAGTAACTCCCCATATATATGCAATGAGTGGAGATTGCTACTGAAAAGAATCTTTGTGTTCCCAACAAGGTAATTGAAGGACGGCTTTCAAACACACTTTTCCCTCAGAACTGAGCAAGTGGAGAGACGTTCGTTCATCTAGCACCAAGGGAACGGGTTGCAGGAGACACTTTTTCTCTGCTTTCTCAGTCTGTTTCCTAGTGCCGGTTTGAAGTTCCTGCAGTTTTCACTGTAAAACAGTGTTGGAACTAGTACTTTCCGATATATATGTATGGAGTGGAATTTGCAACTGAAAAGAATCTTTGTGTTCCCAACAAGCTAGTTGAAGTGCGACTTTCACACACACTTATCTCTCATAACTGAGCAGGTACAGAGACGTTCGTTCATCTAGCACCAAGAGAACGGTTTGCAGGAGACACTTTTTCTCTGCTTTCTCAGTCTGTTTCCTAGTGCCGGTTTGAAGTTCCTGCAGTTTTCACTGTAAAACCGTGTTGGAACTTGTACCACCCCATATATATGTATGGAGTGGAGTTTGCAACTGAAAAGAAACTTTGTGTTCCCAACAAGCTAGTTGAAGGACCGCTTTCACACACACTTATCTCTCAGAACTGAGCATGTACAGAGATGTTCGTTCATCTAGCACCAAGGGAACGGGTTACAGGAGACACTTTTTCTCTGCTTTCTCAGTCTGTTTCCTAGTGCCGGTTTGAAGTTCCTGCAGTTTTCACTGTAAAACCGACTTGGAGGTAGTACCTCCCCATATATATGTATGGAATGGAGTTTGCAACTGAAAACAAACTTTGTGTTCCCAAGAAGCTAGGTGAAGGACGGCTTTCACACACACTTATCTCTCAGAACTGAGCAAGTGAAGACACGTTCGTTCATCCAACACCAAGGGAACGGTTTGCAGGAGACACTTTTTCTCTGCTTTCTCAGTCTGTTTCCTAGTGCCGGTTTGAAGTTCCTGCAGTTTTCACTGTAAAACCGAGTTGGAGCTTGTACCTCCCCATATATATGCATGGAATGGAGTTTGCAACTGAAAAGAAACTTTGTGTTCCCAACAAGCTAGGTGAAAGACGGCTTTCACACACACTTATCTCTTAGAACTGAGCAAGTGGAGAGACGTTCGTTCATCTAGCACCAAGGGAACGGGTTGCAGGAGACCTTTTTCTCTGCTTTCTCAATCTGTTTCCTAGTGCCGGTTTGAAGTTCCTGCAGTTTTCACTGTCAAACCGAGTTGGAGCTTGTACCTCCCCATATATATGTATGGAATGGAATTTGCAACTGAAAAGAAACTTTGTGTTCCCAACAAGCTAGGTGAAGGACGGCTTTCACACACACTTATCTCTCAGAACTGAGCAAGTGGAGAGACGTTCGTTCATCTAGCACCAAGGGAACGGGTTGCAGGAGTCACTATTTCTCTGCTTTCTCAGTCTGTTTCCTAGTGCCAGTTTGAAGTTCCTGCAGTTTTCAATGAAAAACCGAGTTGGAACTAGTACCTACCCATATATATGCATGAAGTAGAGTTTGCTACTGAAAAGAAACTTTGTGTTCCCAACAAGCTAGGTGAAGGACGGCTTTCACACACACTTATCTCTCAGAACTGAGCAAGTGGAGAGACGTTCATTCATTTGGCACCAAGGGAACGGGTTGAGGAGACACTTTTTCTCTGCTTTCTCTGTCTGTTTCCTAGTGCCGGTTTGAAATTCCTGCAGTTTTCACTGTAAAACCGAGTTGGAGCTAGTACCTCCCCATATATATGTATGGAATGGAGTTTGCAACTGAAAAGAAACTTTGTGTTCCCAACAAGCTAGGTGAAGGACGGTATTCACACACACTTATCTCACAGAACTGAGCAAGTGGAGAGACGTTCGTTCATCTAGCACCAAGGGAACGGGTTGCAGGAGACACTTTTTCTCTGCTTTCTCAGTCTGTTTCCTAGTGCCGGTTTGAAGTTCCTGCAGTTTTCACTGTAAAACCGACTTGGAGCTAGTACCTCCCCATATATATGTATGGAATGGAGTTTGCAACTGAAAAGAAACTTTGTGTTCCCAACAAGCTAGGTGAAGAACGGCTTTCACACACACTTATCTCTCAGAACTGAGCAAGTGGAGAGACGTTCGTTCATCTAGCACCAAGGGAACGGGTTGCAGAAGACACTTTTTCTCTGGATTCTCAGTCTGTTTCCTAGTGCCGGTTTGAAATTCCTGCAGTTTTCACTGTAAAACCGAGTTGGAGCTAGTACCTCCCCATATATATGTATGGAATGGAGCTCGCAACTGAAAAGAAACTTTGTGTTCCCAACAAGCTAGGTGAAGGACGGCTTTCACACACACTTATCTCTCAGAACTGAGCAAGTGGAGAGACGTTCGTTCATCTAGCACCAAGGGAACGGGTTGCAGGAGACAGTTTTTCTCTGCTTTTTCAGTCTTTTTCCTAGTGCCGTTTTGAAGTTCCTGCAGTTTTCACTGTAAAACGGAGTTGGAGCTTGTACCTCCGCATATATATATGTGGAATGGAGTTTGCAACTGATAAGAAACTTTGTGTTCCCAACAAGCTAGGTGAAGGACGGCTTTCACACACACTTAAATCTCAGAACTGAGCAAGTGGAGAGACGTTCGTTCATCTATCACCAAGGGAACGGGTTGCAGGAGACACTTTTTCTCTGCCTTCTCAGTCTGTTTCCTAGTGCCGGTTTGAAGTTCCTGCAGTTTTCACTGTAAAACAGAGTTGGAGCTAGTACCCCCCCATATATATGTATGGAATGGAGTTTGAAACTGAAAAGAAACTTTGTGTTCCCAACTAGCTAAGTGAAGGACGGCTTTCACACACACTTATCTCTCAGAACTGAGCAAGTGGAGAGACTTTCGTTCATCTAGCACCAAGGAACGGGTTGCAGGAGACACTTTTTCTCTGCCTTCTCAGTCTGTTTCCTAGTGCCGGTTTGAAGTTCCTGCAGTTTTCACTGTAAAACCGAGTAGGAGCTAGTACCTCCCCATATATATGTATGGAATGGAGTTTGCAACTGAAAAGAAACTTTGTGTTCCCAACAAGCTAGGTGAAGGACGGCTTTCACACACACTTATCTCTCAGAACTGAGCAGGAACAGAGACGTTCGTTCATCTAGCACTAAGGGAACGGTTTGCAGGAGAAACTTTTTCTCTGCTTTCTCAGTCTGTTTCCTAGTGCCGGTTTGAAGTTCCTGCAGTTTTCACTGTAAAACCGTGTTGGAACTAGTACCACCCCATATATATGTATGGAGTGGAGTTTGCAACTGAAAAGAATCTTTGTGTTCCCAACAAGCTAGTTGAAGGACGGCTTTCACACACACTTATCTCTCAGAACTGAGCAAGTGGAGAGACGTTCGTTCATCTAGCACCAAGGGAACGGGTTGCAGGAGTCACTTTTTCTCTGCTTTCTCAGTCTGTTTCATAGTGCCGGTTTGAAGTTCCTGCAGTTTTCACTGCAAAACAGATTTGGAGCTAGTAACTCCCCATATATATGCAATGAGTGGAGATTGCAACTGAAAAGAAACATTGTGTTCCCAACAAGGTAATTGAAGGACGGCTTTCAAACACAATTTTCCCTCAGAACTGAGCAAGTGGAGAGACGTTCGTTCATCTAGCACCAAGGGAACGGGTTGCAGGAGACACTTTTTCTCTGCTTTCTCAGTCTGTTTCCTAGTGCCGGTTTGAAGTTCCTGCAGTTTTCACTGTAAAACCGACTTGGAGCTAGTACCTCCCCATATATATGTATGGAATGGAGTTTGCAACTGAAAAGAATCTTTGTGTTCCCAACAAGCTAGTTGAAGGGCGGCTTTCACACACACTTATCTCTCAGAACTGAGCAGGTACAGAGACGTTCGTTCATCTAGCACCAAGGGAACGGTTTGCAGGAGAAACTTTTTCTCTGCTTTCTCAGTCTGTTTCCTAGTGCCGGTTTGAAGTTCCTGCAGTTTTCACTGTAAAACCGAGTTGGAGCTAGTACCTCCCCATATATATGTATGCAATGGAGTTTGCAACTGAAAAGAAACTTTGTGTTCCCAACAAGCTAGGTGAAGGACGGCTTTCACACACACTTATCTCTAAGAACTGAGCAAGTGGAGAGACTTTCGTTCATCTAGCACCAAGGGAACGGGTCGCAGGAGCCACTTTTTCTCTGCCTTCTCAGTCTGTTTCCTAGTGCCGGTTTGAAGTTCCTGCAGTTTTCACTGTAAAACAGAGTTGGAGGTAGTACCCCCCCATATATATGTATGGAATGGAGTTTGCAACTGAAAAGAAACTTTGTGTTCCCAACAAGCTAGGTGAAGGACGGCTTTCACACACACTTATCTCTCAGAACTGAGCAAGGGGAGAGACTTTCGTTCATCTAGCACCAAGGGAACGGGTTGCAGGAGACACTTTTTCTCTGCCTTCTCAGTCTGTTTCCTAGTGCCGGTTTGAAGTTCCTGCAGTTTTCAGTGTAAAACCGAGTAGGAGCTAGTACCTCCCCATATATATGTATGGAATGGAGCTTGCAACTGAAAACAAAATTTGTGTTCCCAACAAGCTAGGTGAAGGACGGCTTCACACACACTTATCTCTCAGAACTGAGCAAGTGGAGAGACGTTCGTTCATCTAGCACCAAGGGAACGGGTTGCAGGAGACACATTTTCTCTGCTTTCTCAGTCTGTTTCCTAGTGCCGGTTTGAAGTTCCTGCAGTTTTCACTGTCAAACCGAGTTGGAACTTGTACCTCCCCATATATATGTATGGAATGGAATTTGCAACTGAAAAGAAACTTTGTGTTCCCAACAAGCTAGGTGAAGGACGGCTTTCACACACACTTATCTCTCAGAACTGAGCAAGTGGTGAGACGTTCGTTCATCTTGCACCAAGGGAACGGGTTGCAGGAGTCACTATTTCTCTGCTTTCTCAGTCTGTTTCCTAGTGCCAGTTTGAAGTTCCTGCAGTTTTCAATGAAAAACCGAGTTGGAACTAGTACCTACCCATATATATGCATGAAGTAGAGTTTGCTACTGAAAAGAAACTTTGTGTTCCCAACAAGCTAGGTGAAGGACGGCTTTCACACACACTTATCTCTCAGAACTGAGCAAGTGGAGAGACGTTCGTTCATTTGGCACCAAGGGAACTGGTTGAGGAGACACTTTTTCTCTGCTTTCTCAGTCTGTTTCCTAGTGCCGGTTTGAAATTCCTGCAGTTTTCACTGTAAAACCGAGTTGGAGCTAGTACCTCCCCATATATATGTATGGAATGGAGTTTGCACCTGAAAAGAAACTTTGTGTTCCCAACAAGCTAGGTGAAGGACGGTATTCACACACACTTAACTCACAGAACTGAGCAAGTGGAGAGACGTTCGTTCATCTAGCACCAAGGGAACGGGTTGCAGAAGACACTTTTTCTTTGGATTCTCAGTCTTTTTCCTAGTGCCGGTTTGAAGTTCCTGCAGTTTTCACTGTAAAATCGACTTGGAGCTTGTATCTCCCCATATATATGTATGAAATGAAGTTTGCAACTGAAAAGAAACTTTGTGTTCCCAACAAGCTAGATGAAGGACGGCTTTCACACACACTTATCTCTCAGAACTGAGCAAGTGGAGAGAAGTTCGTTCATCTAGCACCAAGGGAACGGGTTGCAGGAGACACGTTTCCTCTGCTTTCTAAGTCTGTTTCCTAGTGCCGATTTGAAGTTCCTGCTGTTTTCACTGTAAAACCGAGTTGGAGCTACTACCTCCCCATATATATGTATGGAATGGAGTTTGCAACTGAAAAGATACTTTGTGTTCCCAACAAGCTAGGTGAAGTACGGCTTTCACACACACTTATCTCTCAGAACTGAGCAAGTGGAGAGACTTTCGTTCATCTAGCACTAAGGGAACGGGTTGCAGGAGACACTTTTTCTCTGCCTTCTCAGTCTGTTTCCTAGTGCCGGTTTGAAGTTCCTGCAGTTTTCACTGTAAAATCGAGTTGGAGCTTGTACCTCCCCATATATATGTATGGAATGGAGTTTGCAACTGAAAAGAAACTTTGTGTTCCCAACAAGTTAGGTGAAGGACGGCTTTCAAACACACTTATCTCTCAGAACTGAGCAAGTGGAGAGACGTTCGTTCATCTAGAACCAAGGGATCGGGTTGCAGGAGGCACTTTTTTTCTGCTTTCTCAGTCTGTTTCCTAGTGCCGGTTTGAAGTTCCTGCAGTTTTCACTGTAAAACCGAGTAGGAGCTAGTACGTCCCCATATATATGTATGGAATGGAGTTTGCAACTGAAAAGAAACTTTGTGTTCCCAACAAGCTAGGTGAAGGACGGCTTTCACACACACTTATCTCTCAGAACTGAGCAGGAACAGAGACGTTCGTTCATCTAGCACCAAGGGAACGGTTTGCAGGAGAAACTTTTTCTCTGCTTTCTCAGTCTGTTTCCTAGTGCCGGTTTGAAGTTCCTGCAGTTTTCACTGTAAAACCGTGTTGGAACTAGTACCACCCCATATATATGTATGGAGTGGAGTTTGCAACTGAAAAGAATCTTTGTGTTCCCAACAAGCTAGTTGAAGGACGGCTTTCACACACACTTATCTCTCAGAACTGAGCAAGTGGAGAGACGTTCGTTCATCTAGCACCAAGGGAACGGGTTGCAGGAGTCACTTTTTCTCTGCTTTCTCAGTCTGTTTCATAGTGCCGGTTTGAAGTTCCTGCAGTTTTCACTGCAAAACAGATTTGGAGCTAGTAACTCCCCATATATATGCAATGAGTGGAGATTGCAACTGAAAAGAAACATTGTGTTCCCAACAAGGTAATTGAAGGACGGCTTTCAAACACAATTTTCCCTCAGAACTGAGCAAGTGGAGAGACGTTCGTTCATCTAGCACCAAGGGAACGGGTTGCAGGAGACACTTTTTCTCTGCTTTCTCAGTCTGTTTCCTAGTGCAGGTTTGAAGTTCCTGCAGTTTTCACTGTAAAACCGACTTGGAGCTAGTACCTCCCCATATATATGTATGGAATGGAGTTTGCAACTGAAAAGAATCTTTGTGTTCCCAACAAGCTAGTTGAAGGGCGGCTTTCACACACACTTATCTCTCAGAACTGAGCAGGTACAGAGACGTTCGTTCATCTAGCACCAAGGGAACGGTTTGCAGGAGAAACTTTTCCTCTGCTTTCTCAGTCTGTTTCCTAGTGCCGGTTTGAAGTTCCTGCAGTTTTCACTGTAAAACCGAGTTGGAGCTAGTACCTCCCCATATATATGTATGCAATGGAGTTTGCAACTGAAAAGAAACTTTGTGTTCCCAACAAGCTAGGTGAAGGACGGCTTTCACACACACTTATCTCTAAGAACTGAGCAAGTGGAGAGACTTTCGTTCATCTAGCACCAAGGGAACGGGTCGCAGGAGCCACTTTTTCTCTGCCTTCTCAGTCTGTTTCCTAGTGCCGGTTTGAATTTCCTGCAGTTTTCACTGTAAAACAGAGTTGGAGGTAGTACCCCCCCATATATATGTATGGAATGGAGTTTGCAACTGAAAAGAAACTTTGTGTTCCCAACAAGCTAGGTGAAGGACGGCTTTCACACACACTTATCTCTCAGAACTGAGCAAGGGGAGAGACTTTCGTTCATCTAGCACCAAGGGAACGGGTTGCAGGAGACACTTTTTCTCTGCCTTCTCAGTCTGTTTCCTAGTGCCGGTTTGAAGTTCCTGCAGTTTTCAGTGTAAAACCGAGTAGGAGCTAGTACCTCCCCATATATATGTATGGAATGGAGCTTGCAACTGAAAACAAAATTTGTGTTCCCAACAAGCTAGGTGAAGGACGGCTTTCACACACACTTATCTCTCAGAACTGAGCAAGTGGAGAGACGTTCGTTCATCTAGCACCAAGGGAACGGGTTGCAGGAGACACATTTTCTCTGCTTTCTCAGTCTGTTTCCTAGTGCCGGTTTGAAGTTCCTGCAGTTTTCACTGTCAAACCGAGTTGGAGCTTGTACCTCCCCATATATATGTATGGAATGGAATTTGCAACTGAAAAGAAACTTTGTGTTCCCAACAAGCTAGGTGAAGGACGGCTTTCACACACACTTATCTCTCAGAACTGAGCAAGTGGTGAGACGTTCGTTCATCTAGCACCAAGGGAACGGGTTGCAGGAGTCACTATTTCTCTGCTTTCTCAGTCTGTTTCCTAGTGCCAGTTTGAAGTTCCTGCAGTTTTCAATGAAAAACCGAGTTGGAACTAGTACCTACCCATATATATGCATGAAGTAGAGTTTGCTACTGAAAAGAAACTTTGTGTTCCCAACAAGCTAGGTGAAGGACGGCTTTCACACACACTTATCTCTCAGAACTGAGCAAGTGGAGAGACGTTCGTTCATTTGGCACCAAGGGAACTGGTTGAGGAGACACTTTTTCTCTGCTTTCTCAGTCTGTTTCCTAGTGCCGGTTTGAAATTCCTGCAGTTTTCACTGTAAAACCGAGTTGGAGCTAGTACCTCCCCATATATATGTATGGAATGGAGTTTGCACCTGAAAAGAAACTTTGTGTTCCCAACAAGCTAGGTGAAGGACGGTATTCACACACACTTAACTCACAGAACTGAGCAAGTGGAGAGGCGTTCGTTCATCTAGCACCAAGGGAACGGGTTGCAGAAGACACTTTTTCTTTGGATTCTCAGTCTTTTTCCTAGTGCCGGTTTGAAGTTCCTGCAGTTTTCACTGTAAAATCGAGTTGGAGCTTGTATCTCCCCATATATATGTATGAAATGAAGTTTGCAACTGAAAAGAAACTTTGTGTTCCCAACAAGCTAGATGAAGGACGGCTTTCACACACACTTATCTCTCAGAACTGAGCAAGTGGAGAGAAGTTCGTTCATCTAGCACCAAGGGAACGGGTTGCAGGAGACACGTTTCCTCTGCTTTCTAAGTCTGTTTCCTAGTGCCGATTTGAAGTTCCTGCTGTTTTCACTGTAAAACCGAGTTGGAGCTACTACCTCCCCATATATATGTATGGAATGGAGTTTGCAACTGAAAAGAAACTTTGTGTTCCCAACAAGCTAGGTGAAGTACGGCTTTCACACACACTTATCTCTCAGAACTGAGCAAGTGGAGAGACTTTCGTTCATCTAGCACCAAGGGAACGGGTTGCAGGAGACACTTTTTCTCTGCCTTCTCAGTCTGTTTCCTAGTGCCGGTTTGAAGTTCCTGCAGTTTTCACTGTAAAATCGAGTTGGAGCTTGTACCTCCCCATATATATGTATGGAATGGAGTTTGCAACTGAAAAGAAACTTTGTGTTCCCAACAAGTTAGGTGAAGGACGGCTTTCAAACACACTTATCTCTCAGAACTGAGCAAGTGGAGAGACGTTCGTTCATCTAGAACCAAGGGATCGGGTTGCAGGAGGCACTTTTTTTCTGCTTTCTCAGTCTGTTTCCTAGTGCCGGTTTGAAGTTACTGCAGTTTTCTACTGTAATAACGAGTTGGAGCTAGTACCTCCCCATATATATGTATGCAATGGAGTTTGCAACTGAAAAGAAACTTTGTGTTCCCAACATGCTAGGTGAAGGACGGCTTTCACACACACTTATCTCTCAGAACTGAGCAAGTGGAGAGACGTTTGTTCATCTAGCACCGAGGGAACGGTTTGCAGGACACACTTTTTCTCTGCTTTCTCAGTCTTTTTCCTAGTGCCGGTTTGAAGTTCCTGCAGTTTTCACTGTAAAACCGAGTTGGAGTTTGTAACTTCCCATATATATGTATGGAATGGAGTTTGCAACTGATAAGAAACTTTGTGTTCCCAACAAGCTAGGTGAAGGCGGCTTTCACACACACTTATCTCTCAGAACTGAGCAAGTGGAGAGACGTTCGTTCATCTAGCACCAAGGGAACGGGTTGCAGGAGACACATTTTCTCTGCTTTCTCAGTCTGTTCCTAGTTCTGGTTTGAAGTTCCTGCAGTTTTCACTGTAAAACCGAGTTGAAGCTTATACCTACCCATATATATTTAAGGAATGGAATTAGCAACTGAAAAGACACTTTGTGTTCCCAACAAGCTAGGTGAAGAACGGCTTTCACACACATTTATCTCTCAGAACTGAGCAAGTGGAGAGACGTTCGTTCATTTAGCACCAAGGGAACGGGTTGCAGGGGACACGTTTTCTCTGCTTTGTCAGTCTGTTTCTTAGTGCCGGTTTGAAGCTCCATCAATTTTCACTGTAAAACCGAGTTGAAGCTTGTACCCCCCCATATATATGTATGGAATGGAGTTTGCAACTGAAAAGAAACTTTGTGTTCCCAACAAGCTAGGTGAAGGCGGCTTTCACACACACTTATCTCTCAGAACTGAGCAAGTGGAGAGACGTTCGTTAATCTAGCACCAAGGGAACGGGTTGCAGGAGACACTTTTTCTCTGTTTTCTCAGTCTGTTTCCTAGTGCCGGTTTGAAGTTCCAGCAGTTTTCACTGTAAAACCGAGTTGGAGCTTGTACCTCCCCATATATATGTATGGAATGGAGTTTGCAACTGAAAAGAAACTTTGTGTTCCCAACAAGCTAGGTGAAGGCGGCTTTCACACACACTTATCTCTCAGAACTGAGCAAGTGGAGAGACGTTCGTTAATCTAGCACCAAGGGAACGGGTTGCAGGAGACACTTTTTCTCTGTTTTCTCAGTCTGTTTCCTAGTGCCGGTTTGAAGTTCCAGCAGTTTTCACTGTAAAACCGAGTTGGAGGTTGTACCTCCCCATATATATGTATGGAATGGAGTTTGCAACTGAAAAGAAACTTTGTGTTCCCAACAAGCTAGGTGAAGTACGGCTTTCACACACATTTATCTCTCAGAACTGAGCAAGGGGAGAGACTTTCGTTCATCTAGCACCAAGGGAACGGGTTGCAGGAGACACTTTTTCTCTGCCTTCTCAGTCTGTTTCCTAGTGCCGGTTTGAAGTTCCTGCAGTTTTCAGTGTAAAACCGAGTAGGAGCTAGTACCTCCCCATATATATGTATGGAATGGAGCTTGCAACTGAAACAAAATTTGTGTTCCCAACAAGCTAGGTGAAGGACGGCTTTCACACACACTTATCTCTCAGAACTGAGCAAGTGGAGAGACGTTCGTTCATCTAGCACCAAGGGAACGGGTTGCAGGAGACACATTTTCTCTGCTTTCTCAGTCTGTTTCCTAGTGCCGGTTTGAAGTTCCTGCAGTTTTCACTGTCAAACCGAGTTGGAGCTTGTACCTCCCCATATATATGTATGGAATGGAATTTGCAACTGAAAAGAAACTTTGTGTTCCCAACAAGCTAGGTGAAGGACGGCTTTCACACACACTTATCTCTCAGAACTGAGCAAGTGGAGAGACGTTCGTTCATCTAGCACCAAGGGAACGGGTTGCAGGAGTCACTATTTCTCTGCTTTCTCAGTCTGTTTCCTAGTGCCAGTTTGAAGTTCCTGCAGTTTTCAATGAAAAACCGAGTTGGAACTAGTACCTACCCATATATATGCATGAAGTAGAGTTTGCTACTGAAAAGAAACTTTGTGTTCCCAACAAGCTAGGTGAAGGACGGCTTTCACACACACTTATCTCTCAGAACTGAGCAAGTGGAGAGACGTTCGTTCATTTGGCACCAAGGGCACTGGTTGAGGAGACACTTTTTCTCTGCTTTCTCAGTCTGTTTCCTAGTGCCGGTTTGAAATTCCTGCAGTTTTCACTGTAAAACCGAGTTGGAGCTAGTACCTCCCCATATATATGTATGGAATGGAGTTTGCACCTGAAAAGAAACTTTGTGTTCCCAACAAGCTAGGTGAAGGACGGTATTCACACACACTTAACTCACAGAACTGAGCAAGTGGAGAGACGTTCGTTCATCTAGCACCAAGGGAACGGGTTGCAGGAGACACTTTTTCTCTGCTTTCTCAGTCTGTTTCCTAGTGCCGGTTTGAAGTTCCTGCAGTTTTCACTGTAAAACCGACTTGGAGCTAGTACCTCCCCATATATATGTATGGAATGGAGTTTGCAACTGAAAAGAAACTTTGTGTTCCCAACAAGCTAGGTGAAGAACGGCTTTCACACACACTTATCTCTCAGAACTGAGCAAGTGGAGAGACGTTCGTTCATCTAGCACCAAGGGAACGGGTTGCAGAAGACACTTTTTCTTTGGATTCTCAGTCTGTTTCCTAGTGCCGGTTTGAAATTCCTGCAGTTTTCACTGTAAAACCGAGTTGGAGCTAGTACCTCCCCATATATATGTATGGAATGGAGCTCGCAACTGAAAAGAAACTTTGTGTTCCCAACAAGCTAGGTGAAGGACGGCTTTCACACACACTTATCTCTCAGAACTGAGCAAGTGGAGAGACGTTCGTTCATCTAGCACCAAGGGAACGGGTTGCAGGAGACACTTTTTCTCTGCTTTCTCAGTCTTTTTCCTAGTGCCGTTTTGAAGTTCCTGCAGTTTTCACTGTAAAACGGAGTTGGAGCTTGAACCTCCGCATATATATATGTGGAATGGAGTTTGCAACTGATAAGAAACTTTGTGTTCCCAACAAGCTAGGTGAAGGACGGCTTTCACACACACGTATCTCTCAGAACTGAGCAAGTGGAGAGACGTTCGTTCATCTATCACCAAGGGAACGGGTTGCAGGAGACACTTTTTCTCTGCCTTCTCAGTCTGTTTCCTAGTGCCGGTTTGAAGTTCCTGCAGTTTTCACTGTAAAACAGAGTTGGAGCTAGTACCCCCCCATATATATGTATGGAATGGAGTTTGAAACTGAAAAAAAACTTTGTGTTCCCAACAAGCTAGGTGAAGGACGGCTTTCACACACACTTATCTCTCAGAACTGAGCAAGTGGAGAGACTTTCGTTCATCTAGCACCAAGGGAACGGGTTGCAGGAGACACTTTTTCTCTGCCTTCTCAGTCTGTTTCCTAGTGCCGGTTTGAAGTTCCTGCAGTTTTCACTGTCAAACCGAGTTGGAGCTTGTACCTCCCCATATATATGTATGGAATGGAATTTGCAACTGAAAAGAAACTTTGTGTTCCCAACAAGCTAGGTGAAGGACGGCTTTCACACACACTTATCTCTCAGAACTGAGCAAGTGGAGAGACGTTCGTTCATCTAGCACCAAGGGAACGGGTTGCAGGAGTCACTATTTCTCTGCTTTCTCAGTCTGTTTCCTAGTGCCAGTTTGAAGTTCCTGCAGTTTTCAATGAAAAACCGAGTTGGAACTAGTACCTACCCATATATATGCATGAAGTAGAGTTTGCTACTGAAAAGAAACTTTGTGTTCCCAACAAGCTAGGTGAAGGACGGCTTTCACACACACTTATCTCTCAGAACTGAGCAAGTGGAGAGACGTTCGTTCATTTGGCACCAAGGGAACTGGTTGAGGAGACACTTTTTCTCTGCTTTCTCAGTCTGTTTCCTAGTGCCGGTTTGAAATTCCTGCAGTTTTCACTGTAAAACCGAGTTGGAGCTAGTACCTCCCCATATATATGTATGGAATGGAGTTTGCACCTGAAAAGAAACTTTGTGTTCCCAACAAGCTAGGTGAAGGACGGTATTCACACACACTTAACTCACAGAACTGAGCAAGTGGAGAGACGTTCGTTCATCTAGCACCAAGGGAACGGGTTGCAGGAGACACTTTTTCTCTGCTTTCTCAGTCTGTTTCCTAGTGCCGGTTTGAAGTTCCTGCAGTTTTCACTGTAAAACCGACTTGGAGCTAGTACCTCCCCATATATATGTATGGAATGGAGTTTGCAACTGAAAAGAAACTTTGTGTTCCCAACAAGCTAGGTGAAGAACGGCTTTCACACACACTTATCTCTCAGAACTGAGCAAGTGGAGAGACGTTCGTTCATCTAGCACCAAGGGAACGGGTTGCAGAAGACACTTTTTCTTTGGATTCTCAGTCTGTTTCCTAGTGCCGGTTTGAAATTCCTGCAGTTTTCACTGTAAAACCGAGTTGGAGCTAGTACCTCCCCATATATATGTATGGAATGGAGCTCGCAACTGAAAAGAAACTTTGTGTTCCCAACAAGCTAGGTGAAGGACGGCTTTCACACACACTTATCTCTCAGAACTGAGCAAGTGGAGAGACGTTCGTTCATCTAGCACCAAGGGAACGGGTTGCAGGAGACACTTTTTCTCTGCTTTCTCAGTCTTTTTCCTAGTGCCGTTTTGAAGTTCCTGCAGTTTTCACTGTAAAACGGAGTTGGAGCTTGAACCTCCGCATATATATATGTGGAATGGAGTTTGCAACTGATAAGAAACTTTGTGTTCCCAACAAGCTAGGTGAAGGACGGCTTTCACACACACGTATCTCTCAGAACTGAGCAAGTGGAGAGACGTTCGTTCATCTATCACCAAGGGAACGGGTTGCAGGAGACACTTTTTCTCTGCCTTCTCAGTCTGTTTCCTAGTGCCGGTTTGAAGTTCCTGCAGTTTTCACTGTAAAACAGAGTTGGAGCTAGTACCCCCCCATATATATGTATGGAATGGAGTTTGAAACTGAAAAAAAACTTTGTGTTCCCAACAAGCTAGGTGAAGGACGGCTTTCACACACACTTATCTCTCAGAACTGAGCAAGTGGAGAGACTTTCGTTCATCTAGCACCAAGGGAACGGGTTGCAGGAGACACTTTTTCTCTGCCTTCTCAGTCTGTTTCCTAGTGCCGGTTTGAAGTTCCTGCAGTTTTCACTGTAAAACAGTGTTGGAACTAGTACTTTCCGATATATATGTATGGAGTGGAATTTGCAACTGAAAAGAATCTTTGTGTTCCCAACAAGCTAGTTGAAGTGCGACTTTCACACACACTTATCTCTCATAACTGAGCAGGTACAGAGACGTTCGTTCATCTAGCACCAAGAGAACGGTTTGCAGGAGACACTTTTTCTCTGCTTTCTCAGTCTGTTTCCTAGTGCCGGTTTGAAGTTCCTGCAGTTTTCACTGTAAAACCGTGTTGGAACTTGTACCACCCCATATATATGTATGGAGTGGAGTTTGCAACTGAAAAGAAACTTTGTGTTCCCAACAAGCTAGTTGAAGGACCGCTTTCACACACACTTATCTCTCAGAACTGAGCATGTACAGAGATGTTCGTTCATCTAGCACCAAGGGAACGGGTTACAGGAGACACTTTTTCTCTGCTTTCTCAGTCTGTTTCCTAGTGCCGGTTTGAAGTTCCTGCAGTTTTCACTGTAAAACCGACTTGGAGGTAGTACCTCCCAATATATATGTATGGAATGGAGTTTGCAACTGAAAACAAACTTTGTGTTCCCAAGAAGCTAGGTGAAGGACGGCTTTCACACACACTTATCTCTCAGAACTGAGCAAGTGAAGACACGTTCGTTCATCTAGCACCAAGGGAACGGTTTGCAGGAGACACTTTTTCTCTGCTTTCTCAGTCTGTTTCCTAGTGCCGGTTTGAAGTTCCTGCAGTTTTCACTGTAAAACCGAGTTGGAGCTTGTACCTCCCCATATATATGCATGGAATGGAGTTTGCAACTGAAAAGAAACTTTGTGTTCCCAACAAGCTAGGTGAAAGACGGCTTTCACACACACTTATCTCTCAGAACTGAGCAAGTGGAGAGACGTTCGTTCATCTAGCACCAAGGGAACGGGTTGCAGGAGACCTTTTTCTCTGCTTTCTCAATCTGTTTCCTAGTGCCGGTTTGAAGTTCCTGCAGTTTTCACTGTCAAACCGAGTTGGAGCTTGTACCTCCCCATATATATGTATGGAATGGAATTTGCAACTGAAAAGAAACTTTGTGTTCCCAACAAGCTAGGTGAAGGACGGCTTTCACACACACTTATCTCTCAGAACTGAGCAAGTGGAGAGACGTTCGTTCATCTAGCACCAAGGGAACGGGTTGCAGGAGTCACTATTTCTCTGCTTTCTCAGTCTGTTTCCTAGTGCCAGTTTGAAGTTCCTGCAGTTTTCAATGAAAAACCGAGTTGGAACTAGTACCTACCCATATATATGCATGAAGTAGAGTTTGCTACTGAAAAGAAACTTTGTGTTCCCAACAAGCTAGTTGAAGGACGGCTTTCACACACATTTATCTCTCAGAACTGAGCAAGTGGAGAGACGTTCGTTCATCTAGCACCAAGGGAACGGGTTGCAGGAGACACTTTTTCTCTGCTTTCTCAGTCTGTTTCCTAGTGCCGGTTTGAAGTTCCTGCAGTTTTCACTGTAAAACCGAGTTGGAGCTTGTACCTCCCCATATGTATGCATGGAATGGAGTTTGCAACTGAAAAGAAACTTTGTGTTCCCAACAAGCTAGGTGAAAGACGGCTTTCACACACACTTATCTCTTAGAACTGAGCAAGTGGAGAGACGTTCGTTCATCTAGCACCAAGGGAACGGGTTGCAGGAGACACTTTTTCTCTGCTTTCTCAGTCTGTTTCCTAGTGGGGGTTTAAAGTTCCTGCAGTTTTCACTGTAAAAACGAGTTGGAGCTTGTACCTCCCCATATATATGCATGGAATGGAGTTTGCAACTGAAAAGAAACATTGTGTTCCCAACAAGCTAGGTGAAGGACCGCTTTCACACACACTTATCTCTCAGAACTGAGCAAGTGGAGAGACGTTCGTTCAACTAGCACCAAGGGAACGGGTTGCAGGAGACACTTTTTCTCTGCTTTCTCAGTCTTTTTCCTAGTGCCGTTTTGAAGTTCCTGCAGTTTTCACTGTAAAACCGACTTGGAGCTTGTACCTCCCCATATATATGTATGGAATGGAGTTTGCAACTGAAAACAAACTTTGTGTTCCCAACAAGCTAGGTGAAGGGCGGCTTTCACACACACTTATCTCTCAGAACTGAGCAGGAACAGAGACGTTCGTTCATCTAGCACCAAGGGAACGGTTTGCAGGAGAAACTTTTTCTCTGCTTTCTCAGTCTGTTTCCTAGTGCCGGTTTGAAGTTCTTGCAGTTTTCACTGTAAAACCGTGTTGGAACTAGTACCACCCCATATATATGTATGGAGTGGAGTTTGCAACTGAAAAGAAACTTTGTGTTCCCAACAAGCTAGTTGAAGGACGGCTTTCACACACATTTATCTCTCAGAACTGAGCAAGTGGAGAGACGTTCGTTCATCTAGCACCAAGGGAACGGGTTGCAGGAGACACTTTTTCTCTGCTTTCTCAGTCTGTTTCCTAGTGCCGGTTTGAAGTTCCTGCAGTTTTCACTGTAAAACAGATTTGGAGCTAGTAACTCCCCATATATATGCAATGAGTGGAGATTGCTACTGAAAAGAATCTTTGTGTTCCCAACAAGGTAATTGAAGGACGGCTTTCAAACACACTTTTCTCTCAGAACTGAGCAAGTGGAGAGTCGTTCGTTCAACTAGCACCCAGGGAACGGGTTGCAGGAGACAGTTTTTCTCTGCTTTCTCAGTCTGTTTCCTAGTGGGGGTTTGAAGTTCCTGCAGTTTTCACTGTAAAAACGAGTTGGAGCTTGTACCTCCCCATATATATGCATGGAATGGCTTTGCAACTGAAAAGAAACTTTGTGTTCCCAACAAGCTAGGTGAAGGATGGCTTTCACACACACTTATCTCTCAGAACTGAGGAAGTGGAGAGACGTTCGTTCATCTAGCACCAAGGGAACGGGTTGCAGGAGACACTTTTTCTCTGCTTTCTCAGTCTGCTTCCTAGTGCCGGTTTGAAATTCCTGCAGTTTTCACTGTAAAACCGACTTGGAGGTAGTACCTCCCCATATATATGTATGGAATGGAGTTTGCAACTGAAAACAAACTTTGTGTTCCCAAGAAGCTAGGTGAAGGACGGCTTTCACACACACTTATCTCTCAGAACTGAGCAAGTGTAGACACGTTCGTTCATCTAGCACCAAGGGAACTGTTTGCAGGAGACACTTTTTCTCTGCTTTCTCAGTCTGTTTCCTAGTGCCGGTTTGAAGTTCCTGCAGTTTTCACTGTAAAACCGAGTTGGAGCTTGTACCTCCCCATATGTATGCATGGAATGGAGTTTGCAACTGAAAAGAAACTTTGTGTTCCCAACAAGCTAGGTGAAAGACGGCTTTCACACACACTTATCTCTTAGAACTGAGCAAGTGGAGAGACGTTCGTTCATCTAGCACCAAGGGAACGGGTTGCAGGAGACACTTTTTCTCTGCTTTCTCAGTCTGTTTCCTAGTGGGGGTTTAAAGTTCCTGCAGTTTTCACTGTAAAAACGAGTTGGAGCTTGTAACTCCCCATATATATGCATGGAATGGAGTTTGCAACTGAAAAGAAACATTGTGTTCCCAACAAGCTAGGTGAAGGACCGCTTTCACACACACTTATCTCTCAGAACTTAGCATGTACAGAGATGTTCGTTCATCTAGCACCAAGGGAACGGGTTGCAGGAGACACTTTTTCTCTGCTTTCTCAGTCTGTTTCCTAGTGCCGGTTTGAAGTTCCTGCAGTTTTCACTGTAAAACCGACTTGGAGCTAGTACCTCCCCATATATAGGTATGGAATGGAGTTTGCAACTGAAAACAAACTTTGTGTTCCCAACAAGCTAGGTGAAGGGCGGCTTTCACACACACTTATCTCTCAGAACTGAGCAGGAACAGAGACGTTCGTTCATCTAGCACCAAGAGAACGGTTTGCAGGAGAAACTTTTTCTCTGCTTTCTCAGTCTGTTTCCTAGTGCCGGTTTGAAGTTCCTGCAGTTTTCACTGTAAAACCGTGTTGGAACTTGTACCACCCCATATATATGTATGGAGTGGAGTTTGCAACTGAAAAGAAACTTTGTGTTCCCAACAAGCTAGTTGAAGGACCGCTTTCACACACACTTATCTCTCAGAACTGAGCATGTACAGAGATGTTCGTTCATCTAGCACCAAGGGAACGGGTTACAGGAGACACTTTTTCTCTGCTTTCTCAGTCTGTTTCCTAGTGCCGGTTTGAAGTTCCTGCAGTTTTCACTGTAAAACCGACTTGGAGGTAGTACCTCCCCATATATATGTATGGAATGGAGTTTGCAACTGAAAACAAACTTTGTGTTCCCAAGAAGCTAGGTGAAGGACGGCTTTCACACACACTTATCTCTCAGAACTGAGCAAGTGAAGACACGTTCGTTCATCTAGCACCAAGGGAACGGTTTGCCGGAGACACTTTTTCTCTGCTTTCTCAGTCTGTTTCCTAGTGCCGGTTTGAAGTTCCTGCAGTTTTCACTGTAAAACCGAGTTGGAGCTTGTACCTCCCCATATATATGCATGGAATGGAGTTTGCAACTGAAAAGAAACTTTGTGTTCCCAACAAGCTAGGTGAAAGACGGCTTTCACACACAATTATCTCTTAGAACTGAGCAAGTGGAGAGACGTTCGTTCATCTAGCACCAAGGGAACGGGTTGCAGGAGACCTTTTTCTCTGCTTTCTCAATCTGTTTCCTAGTGCCGGTTTGAAGTTCCTGCAGTTTTCACTGTCAAACCGAGTTGGAACTTGTACCTCCCCATATATATGTATGGAATGGAATTTGCAACTGAAAAGAAACTTTGTGTTCCCAACAAGCTAGGTGAAGGACGGCTTTCACACACACTTATCTCTCAGAACTGAGCAAGTGGAGAGACGTTCGTTCATCTAGCACCAAGGGAACGGGTTGCAGGAGTCACTATTTCTCTGCTTTCTCAGTCTGTTTCCTAGTGCCAGTTTGAAGTTCCTGCAGTTTTCAATGAAAAACCGAGTAGGAACTAGTACCTACCCATATATATGCATGAAGTAGAGTTTGCTACTGAAAAGAAACTTTGTGTTCCCAACAAGCTAGGTGAAGGACGGCTTTCACACACACTTATCTCTCAGAACTGAGCAAGTGGAGAGACGTTCGTTCATTTGGCACCAAGGGAACGGGTTGAGGAGACACTTTTTCTCTGCTTTCTCAGTCTGTTTCCTAGTGCCGGTTTGAAATTCCTGCAGTTTTCACTGTAAAACCGAGTTGGAGCTAGTACCTCCCCATATATATGTATGGAATGGAGTTTGCAACTGAAAAGAAACTTTGTGTTCCCAACAAGCTAGGTGAAGGACGGTATTCACACACACTTATCTCACAGAACTGAGCAAGTGGATAGACGTTCCTTCATCTAGCACCAAGGGAACGGGTTGCAGGAGACACTTTTTCTCTGCCTTCTCAGTCTGTTTCCTAGTGCCGGTTTGAAGTTCCTGCAGTTTTCACTGTAAAACAGAGTTGGAGCTAGTACCCCCCCATATATATGTATGGAATGGAGTTTGAAACTGAAAAGAAACTTTGTGTTCCCAACTAGCTAGGTGAAGGACGGCTTTCACACACACTTATCTCTCAGAACTGAGCAAGTGGAGAGACGTTCGTTCATCTAGCACCAAGGGAACGGGTTGCAGGAGACACTTTTTCTCTGCCTTCTCAGTCTGTTTCCTAGTGCCGGTTTGAAGTTCCTGCAGTTTTCACTGTAAAACCGAGTAGGAGCTAGTACCTCCCCATATATATGTATGGAATGGAGTTTGCAACTGAAAAGAAACTTTGTGTTCCCAACAAGCTAGGTGAAGGACGGCTTTCACACACACTTATCTCTCAGAACTGAGCAGGAACAGAGACGTTCGTTCATCTAGCACCAAGGGAACGGTTTGCAGGAGAAACTTTTTCTCTGCTTTCTCAGTCTGTTTCCTAGTGCCGGTTTGAAGTTCCTGCAGTTTTCACTGTAAAACAGATTTGGAGCTAGTAACTCCCCATATATATGCAATGAGTGGAGATTGCTACTGAAAAGAATCTTTGTGTTCCCAACAAGGTAATTGAAGGACGGCTTTCAAACACACTTTTCCCTCAGAACTGAGCAAGTGGAGAGACGTTCGTTCATCTAGCACCAAGGGAACGGGTTGCAGGAGACACTTTTTCTCTGCTTTGTCAGTCTGTTTCCTAGTGCCGGTTTGAAGTTCCTGCAGTTTTCACTGTAAAACAGATTTGGAGCTAGTAACTCCCCATATATATGCAATGAGTGGAGATTGCTACTGAAAAGAATCTTTGTGTTCCCAACAAGGTAATTGAAGGACGGCTTTCAAACACACTTTTCCCTCAGAACTGAGCAAGTGGAGAGACGTTCGTTCATCTAGCACCAAGGGAACGGGTTGCAGGAGACACTTTTTCTCTGCTTTCTCAGTCTGTTTCCTAGTGCCGGTTTGAAGTTCCTGCAGTTTTCACTGTAAAACAGTGTTGGAACTAGTACTTTCCGATATATATGTATGGAGTGGAATTTGCAACTGAAAAGAATCTTTGTGTTCCCAACAAGCTAGTTGAAGTGCGACTTTCACACACACTTATCTCTCATAACTGAGCAGGTACAGAGACGTTCGTTCATCTAGCACCAAGAGAACGGTTTGCAGGAGACACTTTTTCTCTGCTTTCTCAGTCTGTTTCCTAGTGCCGGTTTGAAGTTCCTGCAGTTTTCACTGTAAAACCGTGTTGGAACTTGTACCACCCCATATATATGTATGGAGTGGAGTTTGCAACTGAAAAGAAACTTTGTGTTCCCAACAAGCTAGTTGAAGGACCGCTTTCACACACACTTATCTCTCAGAACTGAGCATGTACAGAGATGTTCGTTCATCTAGCACCAAGGGAACGGGTTACAGGAGACACTTTTTCTCTGCTTTCTCAGTCTGTTTCCTAGTGCCGGTTTGAAGTTCCTGCAGTTTTCACTGTAAAACCGACTTGGAGGTAGTACCTCCCCATATATATGTATGGAATGGAGTTTGCAACTGAAAACAAACTTTGTGTTCCCAAGAAGCTAGGTGAAGGACGGCTTTCACACACACTTATCTCTCAGAACTGAGCAAGTGAAGACACGTTCGTTCATCTAGCACCAAGGGAACGGTTTGCAGGAGGCACTTTTTCTCTGCTTTCTCAGTCTGTTTCCTAGTGCCGGTTTGAAGTTCCTGCATTTTTCACTGTAAAACCGAGTTGGAGCTTGTACCTCCCCATATATATGCATGGAATGGAGTTTGCAACTGAAAAGAAACTTTGTGTTCCCAACAAGCTAGGTGAAAGACGGCTTTCACACACACTTATCTCTTAGAACTGAGCAAGTGGAGAGACGTTCGTTCATCTAGCACCAAGGGAACGGGTTGCAGGAGACCTTTTTCTCTGCTTTCTCAATCTGTTTCCTAGTGCCGGTTTGAAGTTCCTGCAGTTTTCACTGTCAAACCGAGTTGGAGCTTGTACCTCCCCATATATATGTATGGAATGGAATTTGCAACTGAAAAGAAACTTTGTGTTCCCAACAAGCTAGGTGAAGGACGGCTTTCACACACACTTATCTCTCAGAACTGAGCAAGTGGAGAGACGTTCGTTCATCTAGCACCAAGGGAACGGGTTGCAGGAGTCACTATTTCTCTGCTTTCTCAGTCTGTTTCCTAGTGCCAGTTTGAAGTTCCTGCAGTTTTCAATGAAAAACCGAGTTGGAACTAGTACCTACCCATATATATGCATGAAGTAGAGTTTGCTACTGAAAAGAAACTTTGTGTTCCCAACAAGCTAGGTGAAGGACGGCTTTCACACACACTTATCTCTCAGAACTGAGCAAGTGGAGAGACGTTCGTTCATTTGGCACCAAGGGAACGGGTTGAGGAGACACTTTTTCTCTGCTTTCTCAGTCTGTTTCCTAGTGCCGGTTTGAAATTCCTGCAGTTTTCACTGTAAAACCGAGTTGGAGCTAGTACCTCCCCATATATATGTATGGAATGGAGTTTGCAACTGAAAAGAAACTTTGTGTTCCCAACAAGCTAGGTGAAGGACGGTATTCACACACACTTATCTCACAGAACTGAGCAAGTGGAGAGACGTTCGTTCATCTAGCACCAAGGGAACGGGTTGCAGGAGACACTTTTTCTCTGCTTTCTCAGTCTGTTTCCTAGTGCCGGTTTGAAGTTCCTGCAGTTTTCACTGTAAAACCGAGTAGGAGCTAGTACCTCCCCATATATATGTATGGAATGGAGTTTGCAACTGAAAAGAAACTTTGTGTTCCCAACAAGCTAGGTGAAGGACGGCTTTCACACACACTTATCTCTCAGAACTGAGCAGGAACAGAGACGTTCGTTCATCTAGCACCAAGGGAACGGTTTGCAGGAGAAACTTTTTCTCTGCTTTCTCAGTCTGTTTCCTAGTGCCGGTTTGAAGTTCCTGCAGTTTTCACTGTAAAACCGTGTTGGAACTAGTACCACCCCATATATATGTATGGAGTGGAGTTTGCAACTGAAAAGAAACTTTGTGTTCCCAACAAGCTAGTTGAAGGACGGCTTTCACACACACTTATCTCTCAGAACTGAGCAAGTGGAGAGACGTTCGTTCATCTAGCACCAAGGGAACGGGTTGCAGGAGACACTTTTTCTCTGCTTTCTCAGTCTGTTTCCTAGTGCCGGTTTGAAGTTCCTGCAGTTTTCACTGTAAAACAGATTTGGAGCTAGTAACTCCCCATATATATGCAATGAGTGGAGATTGCTACTGAAAAGAATCTTTGTGTTCCCAACAAGGTAATTGAAGGACGGCTTTCAAACACACTTTTCCCTCAGAACTGAGCAAGTGGAGAGACGTTCGTTCATCTAGCACCAAGGGAACGGGTTGCAGGAGACACTTTTTCTCTGCTTTCTCAGTCTGTTTCCTAGTGCCGGTTTGAAGTTCCTGCAGTTTTCACTGTAAAACAGTGTTGGAACTAGTACTTTCCGATATATATGTATGGAGTGGAATTTGCAACTGAAAAGAATCTTTGTGTTCCCAACAAGCTAGTTGAAGTGCGACTTTCACACACACTTATCTCTCATAACTGAGCAGGTACAGAGACGTTCGTTCATCTAGCACCAAGAGAACGGTTTGCAGGAGACACTTTTTCTCTGCTTTCTCAGTCTGTTTCCTAGTGCCGGTTTGAAGTTCCTGCAGTTTTCACTGTAAAACCGTGTTGGAACTTGTACCACCCCATATATATGTATGGAGTGGAGTTTGCAACTGAAAAGAAACTTTGTGTTCCCAACAAGCTAGTTGAAGGACCGCTTTCACACACACTTATCTCTCAGAACTGAGCATGTACAGAGATGTTCGTTCATCTAGCACCAAGGGAACGGGTTACAGGAGACACTTTTTCTCTGCTTTCTCAGTCTGTTTCCTAGTGCCGGTTTGAAGTTCCTGCAGTTTTCACTGTAAAACCGACTTGGAGGTAGTACCTCCCCATATATATGTATGGAATGGAGTTTGCAACTGAAAACAAACTTTGTGTTCCCAAGAAGCTAGGTGAAGGACGGCTTTCACACACACTTATCTCTCAGAACTGAGCAAGTGAAGACACGTTCGTTCATCTAGCACCAAGGGAACGGTTTGCAGGAGGCACTTTTTCTCTGCTTTCTCAGTCTGTTTCCTAGTGCCGGTTTGAAGTTCCTGCAGTTTTCACTGTAAAACCGAGTTGGAGCTTGTACCTCCCCATATATATGCATGGAATGGAGTTTGCAACTGAAAAGAAACTTTGTGTTCCCAACAAGCTAGGTGAAAGACGGCTTTCACACACACTTATCTCTTAGAACTGAGCAAGTGGAGAGACGTTCGTTCATCTAGCACCAAGGGAACGGGTTGCAGGAGACCTTTTTCTCTGCTTTCTCAATCTGTTTCCTAGTGCCGGTTTGAAGTTCCTGCAGTTTTCACTGTCAAACCGAGTTGGAGCTTGTACCTCCCCATATATATGTATGGAATGGAATTTGCAACTGAAAAGAAACTTTGTGTTCCCAACAAGCTAGGTGAAGGACGGCTTTCACACACACTTATCTCTCAGAACTGAGCAAGTGGAGAGACGTTCGTTCATCTAGCACCAAGGGAACGGGTTGCAGGAGTCACTATTTCTCTGCTTTCTCAGTCTGTTTCCTAGTGCCAGTTTGAAGTTCCTGCAGTTTTCAATGAAAAACCGAGTTGGAACTAGTACCTACCCATATATATGCATGAAGTAGAGTTTGCTACTGAAAAGAAACTTTGTGTTCCCAACAAGCTAGGTGAAGGACGGCTTTCACACACACTTATCTCTCAGAACTGAGCAAGTGGAGAGACGTTCGTTCATTTGGCACCAAGGGAACGGGTTGAGGAGACACTTTTTCTGTGCTTTCTCAGTCTGTTTCCTAGTGCCGGTTTGAAATTCCTGCAGTTTTCACTGTAAAACCGAGTTGGAGCTAGTACCTCCCCATATATATGTATGGAATGGAGTTTGCAACTGAAAAGAAACTTTGTGTTCCCAACAAGCTAGGTGAAGGACGGTATTCACACACACTTATCTCACAGAACTGAGCAAGTGGAGAGACGTTCGTTCATCTAGCACCAAGGGAACGGGTTGCAGGAGACACTTTTTCTCTGCTTTCTCAGTCTGTTTCCTAGTGCCGGTTTGAAGTTCCTGCAGTTTTCACTGTAAAACCGACTTGGAGCTAGTACCTCCCCATATATATGTATGGAATGGAGTTTGCAACTGAAAAGAAACTTTGTGTTCCCAACAAGCTAGGTGAAGAACGGCTTTCACACACACTTATCTCTCAGAACTGAGCAAGTGGAGAGACGTTCGTTCATCTAGCACCAAGGGAACGGGTTGCAGAAGACACTTTTTCTCTGGATTCTCAGTCTGTTTCCTAGTGCCGGTTTGAAATTCCTGCAGTTTTCACTGTAAAACCGAGTTGGAGCTAGTACCTCCCCATATATATGTATGGAATGGAGCTCGCAACTGAAAAGAAACTTTGTGTTCCCAACAAGCTAGGTGAAGGACGGCTTTCACACACACTTATCTCTCAGAACTGAGCAAGTGGAGAGACGTTCGTTCATCTAGCACCAAGGGAACGGGTTGCAGGAGACAGTTTTTCTCTGCTTTTTCAGTCTTTTTCCTAGTGCCGTTTTGAAGTTCCTGCAGTTTTCACTGTAAAACGGAGTTGGAGCTTGTACCTCCGCATATATATATGTGGAATGGAGTTTGCAACTGATAAGAAACTTTGTGTTCCCAACAAGCTAGGTGAAGGACGGCTTTCACACACACTTAAATCTCAGAACTGAGCAAGTGGAGAGACGTTCGTTCATCTATCACCAAGGGAACGGGTTGCAGGAGACACTTTTTCTCTGCCTTCTCAGTCTGTTTCCTAGTGCCGGTTTGAAGTTCCTGCAGTTTTCACTGTAAAACAGAGTTGGAGCTAGTACCCCCCCATATATATGTATGGAATGGAGTTTGAAACTGAAAAGAAACTTTGTGTTCCCAACTAGCTAGGTGAAGGACGGCTTTCACACACACTTATCTCTCAGAACTGAGCAAGTGGAGAGACTTTCGTTCATCTAGCACCAAGGGAACGGGTTGCAGGAGACACTTTTTCTCTGCCTTCTCAGTCTGTTTCCTAGTGCCGGTTTGAAGTTCCTGCAGTTTTCACTGTAAAACCGTGTAGGAGCTAGTACCTCCCCATATATATGTATGGAATGGAGTTTGCAACTGAAAAGAAACTTTGTGTTCCCAACAAGCTAGGTGAAGGACGGCTTTCACACACACTTATCTCTCAGAACTGAGCAGGAACAGAGACGTTCGTTCATCTAGCACCAAGGGAACGGTTTGCAGGAGAAACTTTTTCTGTGCTTTCTCAGTCTGTTTCCTAGTGCCGGTTTGAAGTTCCTGCAGTTTTCACTGTAAAACCGTGTTGGAACTAGTACCACCCCATATATATGTATGGAGTGGAGTTTGCAATTGAAAAGAAACTTTGTGTTCCCAACAAGCTAGTTGAAGGACGGCTTTCACACACACTAATCTCTCAGAACTGAGCAAGTGGAGAGACGTTCGTTCATCTAGCACCAAGGGAACGGGTTGCAGGAGACACTTTTTCTCTGCTTTCTCAGTCTGTTTCCTAGTGCCGGTTTGAAGTTCCTGCAGTTTTCACTGTAAAACAGATTTGGAGCTAGTAACTCCCCATATATATGCAATGAGTGGAGATTGCAACTGAAAAGAAACATTGTGTTCCCAACAAGGTAATTGAAGGACGGCTTTCAAACACACTTTTCCCTCAGAACTGAGCAAGTGGAGAGACGTTCGTTCATCTAGCACCAAGGGAACGGGTTGCAGGAGACACTTTTTCTCTGCTTTCTCAGTCTGTTTCCTAGTGCCGGTTTGAAGTTCCTGCAGTTTTCACTGTAAAACCGACTTGGAGCTAGTACCTCCCCATATATATGTATGGAATGGAGTTTGCAACTGAAAAGAATCTTTGTGTTCCCAACAAGCTAGTTGAAGGGCGGCTTTCACACACACTTATCTCTCAGATCTGAGCAGGTACAGAGACGTTCGTTCATCTAGCACCAAGGGAACGGGTCGCAGGAGCCACTTTTTCTCTGCCTTCTCAGTCTGTTTCCTAGTGCCGGTTTGAAGTTCCTGCAGTTTTCACTGTAAAACAGAGTTGGAGCTAGTACCCCCCCATATATATGTATGGAATGGAGTTTGCAACTGAAAAGAAACTTTGTGTTCCCAACAAGCTAGGTGAAGGACGGCTTTCACACACACTTATCTCTCAGAACTGAGCAAGGGGAGAGACTTTCGTTCATCTAGCACCAAGGGAACGGGTTGCAGGAGACACTTTTTCTCTGCCTTCTCAGTCTGTTTCCTAGTGCCGGTTTGAAGTTCCTGCAGTTTTCAGTGTAAAACCGAGTAGGAGCTAGTACCTCCCCATATATATGTATGGAATGGAGCTTGCAACTGAAAACAAAATTTGTGTTCCCAACAAGCTTGGTGAAGGACGGCTTTCACACACACTTATCTCTCAGAACTGAGCAAGTGGAGAGACGTTCGTTCATCTAGCACCAAGGGAACGGGTTGCAGGAGACACATTTTCTCTGCTTTCTCAGTCTGTTTCCTAGTGCCGGTTTGAAGTTCCTGCAGTTTTCACTGTCAAACCGAGTTGGAGCTTGTACCTCCCCATATATATGTATGGAATGGAATTTGCAACTGAAAAGAAACTTTGTGTTCCCAACAAGCTAGGTGAAGGACGGCTTTCACACACACTTATCTCTCAGAACTGAGCAAGTGGTGAGACGTTCGTTCATCTAGCACCAAGGGAACGGGTTGCAGGAGTCACTATTTCTCTGCTTTCTCAGTCTGTTTCCTAGTGCCAGTTTGAAGTTCCTGCAGTTTTCAATGAAAAACCGAGTTGGAACTAGTACCTACCCATATATATGCATGAAGTAGAGTTTGCTACTGAAAAGAAACTTTGTGTTCCCAACAAGCTAGGTGAAGGACGGCTTTCACACACACTTATCTCTCAGAACTGAGCAAGTGGAGAGACGTTCGTTCATTTGGCACCAAGGGAACTGGTTGAGGAGACACTTTTTCTCTGCTTTCTCAGTCTGTTTCCTAGTGCCGGTTTGAAATTCCTGCAGTTTTCACTGTAAAACCGAGTTGGAGCTAGTACCTCCCCATATATATGTATGGAATGGAGTTTGCACCTGAAAAGAAACTTTGTGTTCCCAACAAGCTAGGTGAAGGACGGTATTCACACACACTTAACTCACAGAACTGAGCAAGTGGAGAGACGTTCGTTCATCTAGCACCAAGGGAACGGGTTGCAGGAGACACTTTTTCTCTGCTTTCTCAGTCTGTTTCCTAGTGCCGGTTTGAAGTTCCTGCAGTTTTCACTGTAAAACCGACTTGGAGCTAGTACCTCCCCATATATATGTATGGAATGGAGTTTGCAACTGAAAAGAAACTTTGTGTTCCCAACAAGCTAGGTGAAGAACGGCTTTCACACACACTTATCTCTCAGAACTGAGCAAGTGGAGAGACGTTCGTTCATCTAGCACCAAGGGAACGGGTTGCAGAAGACACTTTTTCTTTGGATTCTCAGTCTGTTTCCTAGTGCCGGTTTGAAATTCCTGCAGTTTTCACTGTAAAACCGAGTTGGAGCTAGTACCTCCCCATATATATGTATGGAATGGAGCTCGCAACTGAAAAGAAACTTTGTGTTCCCAACAAGCTAGGTGAAGGACGGCTTTCACACACACTTATCTCTCAGAACTGAGCAAGTGGAGAGACGTTCGTTCATCTAGCACCAAGGGAACGGGTTGCAGGAGACACTTTTTCTCTGCTTTCTCAGTCTTTTTCCTAGTGCCGTTTTGAAGTTCCTGCAGTTTTCACTGTAAAACGGAGTTGGAGCTTGAACCTCCGCATATATATATGTGGAATGGAGTTTGCAACTGATAAGAAACTTTGTGTTCCCAACAAGCTAGGTGAAGGACGGCTTTCACACACACGTATCTCTCAGAACTGAGCAAGTGGAGAGACGTTCGTTCATCTATCACCAAGGGAACGGGTTGCAGGAGACACTTTTTCTCTGCCTTCTCAGTCTGTTTCCTAGTGCCGGTTTGAAGTTCCTGCAGTTTTCACTGTAAAACAGAGTTGGAGCTAGTACCCCCCCATATATATGTATGGAATGGAGTTTGAAACTGAAAAAAAACTTTGTGTTCCCAACAAGCTAGGTGAAGGACGGCTTTCACACACACTTATCTCTCAGAACTGAGCAAGTGGAGAGACTTTCGTTCATCTAGCACCAAGGGAACGGGTTGCAGGAGACACTGTTTCTCTGCCTTCTCAGTCTGTTTCCTAGTGCCGGTTTGAAGTTCCTGCAGTTTTCACTGTAAAACCGAGTAGGAGCTAGTACCTCCCCATATATATTTATGGAATGGAGCTTGCAACTGAAAACAAACTTTGTGTTCCCAACAAGCTAGGTGAAGGACGGCTTTCACACACACTTATCTCTCAGAACTGAGCAAGTGGAGAGACGTTCGTTCATCTAGCACCAAGGGAACGGGTTGCAGGAGACACATTTTCTCTGCTTTCTCAGTCTGTTTCCTAGTGCCGGTTTGAAGTTCCTGCAGTTTTCACTGTCAAACCGAGTTGGAGCTTGTACCTCCCCATATATATGTATGGAATGGAGTTTGCAACTGAAAAGAAACTTTGTGTTCCCAACAAGCTAGGTGAAGGACGGCTTTCACACACACTTATCTCTCAGAACTGAGCAAGTGGAGAGACGTTCATTCATCTAGCACCAAGGGAACGGGTTGCAGGAGTCACTATTTCTCTGCTTTCTCAGTCTGTTTCCTAGTGCCAGTTTGAAGTTCCTGCAGTTTTCAATGAAAAACCGAGTTGGAACTAGTACCTACCCATATATATGCATGAAGTAGAGTTTGCTACTGAAAAGAAACTTTGTGTTCCCAACAAGCTAGGTGAAGGACGGCTTTCACACACACTTATCTCTCAGAACTGAGCAAGTGGAGAGACGTTCGTTCATTTGGCACCAAGGGAACGGGTTGAGGAGACACTTTTTCTCTGCTTTCTCAGTCTGTTTCCTAGTGCCGGTTTGAAATTCCTGCAGTTTTCACTGTAAAACCGAGTTGGAGCTAGTACCTCCCCATATATATGTATGGAATGGAGTTTGCACCTGAAAAGAAACTTTGTGTTCCCAACAAGCTAGGTGAAGGACGGTATTCACACACACTTAACTCACAGAACTGAGCAAGTGGAGAGACGTTCGTTCATCTAGCACCAAGGGAACGGGTTGCAGGAGACACTTTTTCTCTGCTTTCTCAGTCTGTTTCCTAGTGCCGGTTTGAAGTTCCTGCAGTTTTCACTGTAAAACCGACTTGGAGCTAGTACCTCCCCATATATATGTATGGAATGGAGTTTGCAACTGAAAAGAAACTTTGTGTTCCCAACAAGCTAGGTGAAGAACGGCTTTCACACACACTTATCTCTCAGAACTGAGCAAGTGGAGAGACGTTCGTTCATCTAGCACCAAGGGAACGGGTTGCAGAAGACACTTTTTCTTTGGATTCTCAGTCTGTTTCCTAGTGCCGGTTTGAAATTCCTGCAGTTTTCACTGTAAAACCGAGTTGGAGCTAGTACCTCCCCATATATATGTATGGAATGGAGCTCGCAACTGAAAAGAAACTTTGTGTTCCCAACAAGCTAGGTGAAGGACGGCTTTCACACACACTTATCTCTCAGAACTGAGCAAGTGGAGAGACGTTCGTTCATCTAGCACCAAGGGAACGGGTTGCAGGAGACACTTTTTCTCTGCTTTCTCAGTCTTTTTCCTAGTGCCGTTTTGAAGTTCCTGCAGTTTTCACTGTAAAACGGAGTTGGAGCTTGAACCTCCGCATATATATATGTGGAATGGAGTTTGCAACTGATAAGAAACTTTGTGTTCCCAACAAGCTAGGTGAAGGACGGCTTTCACACACACGTATCTCTCAGAACTGAGCAAGTGGAGAGACGTTCGTTCATCTATCACCAAGGGAACGGGTTGCAGGAGACACTTTTTCTCTGCCTTCTCAGTCTGTTTCCTAGTGCCGGTTTGAAGTTCCTGCAGTTTTCACTGTAAAACAGAGTTGGAGCTAGTACCCCCCCATATATATGTATGGAATGGAGTTTGAAACTGAAAAAAAACTTTGTGTTCCCAACAAGCTAGGTGAAGGACGGCTTTCACACACACTTATCTCTCAGAACTGAGCAAGTGGAGAGACTTTCGTTCATCTAGCACCAAGGGAACGGGTTGCAGGAGACACTGTTTCTCTGCCTTCTCAGTCTGTTTCCTAGTGCCGGTTTGAAGTTCCTGCAGTTTTCACTGTAAAACCGAGTAGGAGCTAGTACCTCCCCATATATATTTATGGAATGGAGCTTGCAACTGAAAACAAACTTTGTGTTCCCAACAAGCTAGGTGAAGGACGGCTTTCACACACACTTATCTCTCAGAACTGAGCAAGTGGAGAGACGTTCGTTCATCTAGCACCAAGGGAACGGGTTGCAGGAGACACATTTTCTCTGCTTTCTCAGTCTGTTTCCTAGTGCCGGTTTGAAGTTCCTGCAGTTTTCACTGTCAAACCGAGTTGGAGCTTGTACCTCCCCATATATATGTATGGAATGGAGTTTGCAACTGAAAAGAAACTTTGTGTTCCCAACAAGCTAGGTGAAGGACGGCTTTCACACACACTTATCTCTCAGAACTGAGCAAGTGGAGAGACGTTCATTCATCTAGCACCAAGGGAACGGGTTGCAGGAGTCACTATTTCTCTGCTTTCTCAGTCTGTTTCCTAGTGCCAGTTTGAAGTTCCTGCAGTTTTCAATGAAAAACCGAGTTGGAACTAGTACCTACCCATATATATGCATGAAGTAGAGTTTGCTACTGAAAAGAAACTTTGTGTTCCCAACAAGCTAGGTGAAGGACGGCTTTCACACACACTTATCTCTCAGAACTGAGCAAGTGGAGAGACGTTCGTTCATTTGGCACCAAGGGAACGGGTTGAGGAGACACTTTTTCTCTGCTTTCTCAGTCTGTTTCCTAGTGCCGGTTTGAAATTCCTGCAGTTTTCACTGTAAAACCGAGTTGGAGCTAGTACCTCCCCATATATATGTATGGAATGGAGTTTGCAACTGAAAAGAAACTTTGTGTTCCCAACAAGCTAGGTGAAGGACGGTATTCACACACACTTATCTCACAGAACTGAGCAAGTGGAGAGACGTTCGTTCATCTAGCACCAAGGGAACGGGTTGCAGGAGACACTTTTTCTCTGCTTTCTCAGTCTGTTTCCTAGTGCCGGTTTGAAGTTCCTGCAGTTTTCACTGTAAAACCGACTTGGAGCTAGTACCTCCCCATATATATGTATGGAATGGAGTTTACAACTGAAAAGAAACTTTGTGTTCCCAACAAGCTAGGTGAAGAACGGCTTTCACACACACTTATCTCTCAGAACTGAGCAAGTGGAGAGACGTTCGTTCATCTAGCACCAAGGGAACGGGTTGCAGAAGACACTTTTTCTCTGGATTCTCAGTCTGTTTCCTAGTGCCGGTTTGAAATTCCTGCAGTTTTCACTGTAAAACCGAGTTGGAGCTAGTACCTCCCCATATATATGTATGGAATGGAGCTCGCAACTGAAAAGAAACTTTGTGTTCCCAACAAGCTAGGTGAAGGACGGCTTTCACACACACTTATCTCTCAGAACTGAGCAAGTGGAGAGACGTTCGTTCATCTAGCACCAAGGGAACGGGTTGCATGAGACACTTTTTCTCTGCTTTCTCAGTCTTTTTCCTAGTGCCGTTTTGAAGTTCCTGCAGTTTTCACTGTAAAACGGAGTTGGAGCTTGTACCTCCGCATATATATATGTGGAATGGAGTTTGCAACTGATAAGAAACTTTGTGTTCCCAACAAGCTAATAGAAGGACGGCTTTCACACACAGTTATCCCTCAGAACTGAGCAAGTGGAGAGACGTTCGTTCATCTAGCACCAAGGGAACGGGTTGCAGGAGACACTTTTTCTCTGTTTTCTCAGTCTGTTTCCTAGTGCCGGTTTGAAGTTCCTGCAGTTTTCACTGTAAAACCGAGTTGGAGCTTGTACCTCCCCATATATATGTATGGAATGGAGTTTGCAACTGAAAAGAAACTTTGTGTTCCCAACAAGCTAGGTGAAGGACGGCTTTCACATACACTTATCTCTCAGAACTGAGCAAGTGGAGAGACGTTCGTTCATCTAGAACCAAGAGATCGGGTTGCAGGAGACACTTTTTCTCTGTTTTCTCAGTCTGTTTCCTAGTGCCGGTTTGAAGTTCCTGCAGTTTTCACTGTAAAACCGAGTTGGAGCCAGTACCTCCCCATATATATGTATGAAATGGAGTTTGCAACTGAAAAGAAACTTTGTGTTCCCAACATGCTAGGTGAAGGACGGCTTTCACACACACTTATCTCTCAGAACTGAGCAAGTGGAGAGACGTTCGTTCATCTAGCACCGAGGGAACGGGTTGCAGGATACACTTTTTCTCTGCTTTCTCAGTCTTTTTCCTAGTGCCGGTTTGAAGTTCCTGCAGTTTTCACTGTAAAATCGAGTTGGAGCTTGTATCTCCCCATATATATGTATGAAATGAAGTTTGCAACTGAAAAGAAACTTTGTGTTCCCAACAAGCTAGATGAAGGACGGCTTTCACACACACTTATCTCTCAGAACTGAGCAAGTGGAGAGACGTTCGTTCATCTAGCACCAAGGGAACGGGTTGCAGGTGACACGTTTCCTCTGCTTTCTCAGTCTGTTTCCTAGTGCCGATTTGAAGTTCCTGCTGTTTTCACTGTAAAACCGAGTTGGAGCTACTACCTCCCCATATATATGTATGGAATGGAGTTTGCAACTGAAAAGAAACTTTGTGTTCCCAACAAGCTAGGTGAAGTACGGCTTTCACACACACTTATCTCTCAGAACTGAGCAAGTGGAGAGACTTTCGTTCATCTAGCACCAAGGGAACGGGTTGCAGGAGACACTTTTTCTCTGCCTTCTCAGTCTGTTTCCTAGTGCCGGTTTGAAGTTCCTGCAGTTTTCACTGTAAAATCGAGTTGGAGCTTGTACCTCCCCATATATATGTATGGAATGGAGTTTGCAACTGAAAAGAAACTTTGTGTTCCCAACAAGTTAGGTGAAGGACGGCTTTCAAACACACTTATCTCTCAGAACTGAGCAAGTGGAGAGACGTTCGTTCATCTAGAACCAAGGGATCGGGTTGCAGGAGGCACTTTTTTTCTGCTTTCTCAGTCTGTTTTCTAGTGCCGGTTTGAAGTTACTGCAGTTTTCTTCTGTAATAACGAGTTGGAGCTTGTACCTCCCCATATATATGTATGCAATGGAGTTTGCAACTGAAAAGAAACTTTGTGTTCCCAACATGCTAGGTGAAGGACGGCTTTCACACACACTTATCTCTCAGAACTGAGCAAGTGGAGAGACGTTTGTTCATCTAGCACCGAGGGAACGGTTTGCAGGACACACTTTTTCTCTGCTTTCTCAGTCTTTTTCCTAGTGCCGGTTTGAAGTTCCTGCAGTTTTCACTGTAAAACCGAGTTGGAGTTTGTACCTTCCCATATATATGTATGGAATGGAGTTTGCAACTGATAAGAAACTTTGTGTTCCCAACAAGCTAGGTGAAGAACGGCTTTCACACACACTTATCTCTCAGAACTGAGCAAGTGGAGAGACGTTCGTTCATCTAGCACCAAGGGAACGGGTTGCAGGAGACACATTTTCTCTGCTTTCTCAGTCTGTTCCTAGTTCTGGTTTGAAGTTCCTGCAGTTTTCACTGTAAAACCGAGTTGAAGCTTATACCTACCCATATATATTTATGGAATGGAATTAGCAACTGAAAAGACACTTTGTGTTCCCAACATGCTAGGTGAAGAACGGCTTTCACACACATTTATCTCTCAGAACTGAGCAAGTGGAGAGACGTTTGTTCATCTAGCACCGAGGGAACGGTTTGCAGGACACACTTTTTCTCTGCTTTCTCAGTCTTTTTCCTAGTGCCGGTTTGAAGTTCCTGCAGTTTTCACTGTAAAACCGAGTTGGAGTTTGTACCTTCCCATATATATGTATGGAATGGAGTTTGCAACTGATAAGAAACTTTGTGTTCCCAACAAGCTAGGTGAAGAACGGCTTTCACACACACTTATCTCTCAGAACTGAGCAAGTGGAGAGACGTTCGTTCATCTAGCACCAAGGGAACGGGTTGCAGGAGACACATTTTCTCTGCTTTCTCAGTCTGTTCCTAGTTCTGGTTTGAAGTTCCTGCAGTTTTCACTGTAAAACCGAGTTGAAGCTTATACCTACCCATATATATTTATGGAATGGAATTAGCAACTGAAAAGACACTTTGTGTTCCCAACATGCTAGGTGAAGAACGGCTTTCACACACATTTATCTCTCAGAACTGAGCAAGTGGAGAGACGTTCGTTCATCTAGAACCAAGGGATCGGGTTGCAGGAGACACTTTTTCTCTGCTTTCTCAGTCTGTTTCCTAGTGCCGGTTTGAAGTTCCTGCAGTTTTCACTGTAAAACCGAGTTGGAGCTTGGACCTCCCCATATATATGTATGCAATGGAGTTTGCAACTGAAAAGAAACTTTGTGTTCCCAACATGCTAGGTGAAGGACGGCTTTCACACACACTTATCTCTCAGAACTGAGCAAGTGGACAGACGTTCGTTCATCTAGCACCGAGGGAACGGTTTGCAGGGGACACTTTTTCTCTGCTTTCTCAGTCTGTTTCCTAGTGCCGGTTTGAAGTTCCTGCAGTTTTCACTGTAAAACCGAGTTGGAGCTTGTACCTCCCCAAATATATGTATGGAATTGTGTTTGCAACTGAAAAGAAACTTTGTGTTCCCAACAAGCTAATAGAAGGACGGCTTTCACACACAGTTATCCCTCAGAACTGAGCAAGTGGAGAGACGTTCGTTCATCTAGCACCAAGGGATCGGGTTGCAGGAGGCACTTTTTCTCCGCTTTCTCAGTCTGTTTCCTAGTGCCGGTTTGAAGTTCCTGCAGTTTTCACTGTAAAACCGAGTTGGAGCTAGTACCTCCCCATATATATGTATGCAATGGAGTTTGCAACTGAAAAGAAACTTTGTGTTCCCAACATGCTAGGTGAAGGACGGCTTTCACACACACTTATCTCTCAGAACTGAGCAAGTGGAGAGACGTTTGTTCATCTAGCACCGAGGGAACGGTTTGCAGGACACACTTTTTCTCTGCTTTCTCAGTCTTTTTCCTAGTGCCGGTTTGAAGTTCCTGCAGTTTTCACTGTAAAACCGAGTTGGAGTTTGTACCTTCCCATATATATGTATGGAATGGAGTTTGCAACTGATAAGAAACTTTGTGTTCCCAACAAGCTAGGTGAAGGCGGCTTTCACACACACTTATCTCTCAGAACTGAGCAAGTGGAGAGACGTTCGTTCATCTAGCACCAAGGGAACGGGTTGCAGGAGACACTTTTTCTCTGCTTTCTCAGTCTGTTTCCTAGTGGGGGTTTAAAGTTCCTGCAGTTTTCACTGTAAAAACGAGTTGGAGCTTGTAACTCCCCATATATATGCATGGAATGGAGTTTGCAACTGAAAAGAAACATTGTGTTCCCAACAAGCTAGGTGAAGGACCGCTTTCACACACACTTATCTCTCAGAACTGAGCAAGTGGAGAGACGTTCGTTCATCTAGCACCAAGGGAACGGGCTGCAGGAGACACTTTTTCTCTGCTTTCTCAGTCTGTTTCCAAGTGCCGGTTTGAAGTTCCTGCAGTTTTCACTGTAAAACCGACTTGGAGCTAGTACCTCCCCATATATATGTATGGAATGGAGTTTGCAACTGAAAACAAACTTTGTGTTCCCAACAAGCTAGGTGAAGGGCGGCTTTCACACACACTTATCTCTCAGAACTGAGCAGGAACAGAGACGTTCGTTCATCTAGCACCAAGAGAACGGTTTGCAGGAGAAACTTTTTCTCTGCTTTCTCAGTCTGTTTCCTAGTGCCGGTTTGAAGTTCCTGCAGTTTTCACTGTAAAACCGTGTTGGAACTAGTACCACCCCATATATATGTATGGAGTGGAGTTTGCAACTGAAAAGAAACTTTGTGTTCCCAACAAGCTAGTTGAAGGACCGCTTTCACACACACTTATCTCTCAGAACTGAGCATGTACAGAGATGTTCGTTCATCTAGCACCAAGGGAACGGGTTACAGGAGACACTTTTTCTCTGCTTTCTCAGTCTGTTTCCTAGTGCCGGTTTGAAGTTCCTGCAGTTTTCACTGTAAAACCGACTTGGAGGTAGTACCTCCCCATATATATGTATGGAATGGAGTTTGCAACTGAAAACAAACTTTGTGTTCCCAAGAAGCTAGGTGAAGGACGGCTTTCACACACACTTATCTCTCAGAACTGAGCAAGTGGAGAGACGTTCGTTCATCTAGCACCAAGGGAACGGGTTGCAGGAGACCTTTTTCTCTGCTTTCTCAATCTGTTTCCTAGTGCCGGTTTGAAGTTCCTGCAGTTTTCACTGTCAAACCGAGTTGGAGCTTGTACCTCCCCATATATATGTATGGAATGGAATTTGCAACTGAAAAGAAACTTTGTGTTCCCAACAAGCTAGGTGAAGGACGGCTTTCACACACACTTATCTCTCAGAACTGAGCAAGTGGAGAGACGTTCGTTCATCTAGCACCAAGGGAACGGGTTGCAGGAGTCACTATTTCTCTGCTTTCTCAGTCTGTTTCCTAGTGCCAGTTTGAAGTTCCTGCAGTTTTCAATGAAAAACCGAGTTGGAACTAGTACCTACCCATATATATGCATGAAGTAGAGTTTGCAACTGAAAACAAACTTTGTGTTCCCAACAAGCTAGGTGAAGGACGGCTTTCACACACACTTATCTCTCAGAACTGAGCAAGTGGAGAGACGTTCGTTCATTTGGCACCAAGGGAACGGGTTGAGGAGACACTTTTTCTCTGCTTTCTCAGTCTGTTTCCTAGTGCCGGTTTGAAATTCCTGCAGTTTTCACTGTAAAACCGAGTTGGAGCTAGTACCTCCCCATATATATGTATGGAATGGAGTTTGCAACTGAAAAGAAACTTTGTGTTCCCAACAAGCTAGGTGAAGAACGGTATTCACACACACTTATCTCACAGAACTGAGCAAGTGGAGAGACGTTCGTTCATCTAGCACCAAGGGAACGTGTTGCAGGAGACACTTTTTCTCTGCTTTCTCAGTCTGTTTCCTAGTGCCGGTTTGAAATTCCTGCAGTTTTCACTGTAAAACCGAGTTGGAGCTAGTACCTCCCCATATATATGTATGGAATGGAGCTCGCAACTGAAAAGAAACTTTGTATTCCCAACAAGCTAGGTGAAGGACGGCTTTCACACACACTTATCTCTCAGAACTGAGCAAGTGGAGAGACGTTCGTTCATCTAGCACCAAGGGAACGGGTTGCAGGAGACACTTTTTCTCTGCTTTCTCAGTCTTTTTCCTAGTGCCGTTTTGAAGTTCCTGCAGTTTTCACTGTAAAACGGAGTTGGAGCTTGTACCTCCGCATATATATATGTGGAATGGAGTTTGCAACTGATAAGAAACTTTGTGTTCCCAACAAGCTAGGTGAAGGACGGCTTTCACACACACTTAAATCTCAGAACTGAGCAAGTGGAGAGACGTTCGTTCATCTATCACCAAGGGAACGGGTTGCAGGAGACACTTTTTCTCTGCCTTCTCAGTCTGTTTCCTAGTGCCGGTTTGAAGTTCCTGCAGTTTTCACTGTAAAACAGAGTTGGAGCTAGTACCCCCCCATATATATGTATGGAATGGAGTTTGAAACTGAAAAGAAACTTTGTGTTCCCAACTAGCTAGGTGAAGGACGGCTTTCACACACACTTATCTCTCAGAACTGAGCAAGTGGAGAGACTTTCGTTCATCTAGCACCAAGGGAACGGGTTGCAGGAGACACTTTTTCTCTGCCTTCTCAGTCTGTTTCCTAGTGCCGGTTTGAAGTTCCTGCAGTTTTCACTGTAAACCCGAGTAGGAGCTAGTACCTCCCCATATATATGTATGGAATGGAGTTTGCAACTGAAAAGAAACTTTGTGTTCCCAACAAGCTAGGTGAAGGACGGCTTTCACACACACTTATCTCTCAGAACTGAGCAGGAACAGAGACGTTCGTTCATCTAGCACCAAGGGAACGGTTTGCAGGAGAAACTTTTTCTCTGCTTTCTCAGTCTGTTTCCTAGTGCCGGTTTGAAGTTCCTGCAGTTTTCACTGTCAAACCGTGTTGGAACTAGTACCACCCCATATATATGTATGGAGTGGAGTTTGCAACTGAAAAGAAACTTTGTGTTCCCAACAAGCTAGTTGAAGGACGGCTTTCACACACACTTATCTCTCAGAACTGAGCAAGTGGAGAGACGTTCGTTCATCTAGCACCAAGGGAACGGGTTGCAGAAGACACTTTTTCTCTGGATTCTCAGTCTGTTTCCTAGTGCCGGTTTGAAATTCCTGCAGTTTTCACTGTAAAACCGAGTTGGAGCTAGTACCTCCCCATATATATGTATGAAATGGAGCTCGCAACTGAAAAGAAACTTTGTGTTCCCAACAAGCTAGGTGAAGGACGGCTTTCACACACACTTATCTCTCAGAACTGAGCAAGTGGAGAGACGTTCGTTCATCTATCACCAAGGGAACGGGTTGCAGGAGACACTTTTTCTCTGCTTTCTCAGTCTTTTTCCTAGTGCCGTTTTGAAGTTCCTGCAGTTTTCACTGTAAAACGGAGTTGGAGCTTGTACCTCCGCATATATATATGTGGAATGGAGTTTGCAACTGATAAGAAACTTTGTGTTCCCAACAAGCTAATAGAAGGACGGCTTTCACACACAGTTATCCCTCAGAACTGAGCAAGTGGAGAGACGTTCGTTCATCTAGCACCAAGGGAACGGGTTGCAGGAGACACTTTTTCTCTGTTTTCTCAGTCTGTTTCCTAGTGCCGGTTTGAAGTTCCTGTAGTTTTCACTGTAAAACCGAGTTGGAGCTTGTACCTCCCCATATATACGTATGGAATGGAGTTTGCAACTGAAAAGAAACTTTGTGTTCCCAACAATCTAGGTGAAGGACGGCTTTCACACACACTTATCTCTCAGAACTGAGCAAGTGGAGAGACGTTCGTTCATCTAGAACCAAGGGATCGGGTTGCAGGAGACACTTTTTCTCTGTTTTCTCAGTCTGTTTCCTAGTGCCGGTTTGAAGTTCCTGCAGTTTTCACTGTAAAACCGAGTTGGAGCCAGTACCTCCCCATATATATGTATGCAATGGAGTTTGCAACTGAAAAGAAACTTTGTGTTCCCAACATGCTAGGTGAAGGACGGCTTTCACACACACTTATCTCTCAGAACTGAGCAAGTGGAGAGACGTTCGTTCATCTAGCACCGAGGGAACGGGTTGCAGGAGACACTTTTTCTCTGCTTTCTCAGTCTTTTTCCTAGTGCCGGTTTGAAGTTCCTGCAGTTTTCACTGTAAAACCGAGTTGGAGCTAGTACCTCCCCATATATATGTATGCAATGGAGTTTGCAACTGAAAAGAAACTTTGTGTTCCCAACATGCTAGGTGAAGGACGGCTTTCACACACACTTATCTCTCAGAACTGAGCAAGTGGAGAGACGTTTGTTCATCTAGCACCGAGGGAACGGTTTGCAGGACACACTTTTTCTCTGCTTTCTCAGTCTTTTTCCTAGTGCCGGTTTGAAGTTCCTGCAGTTTTCACTGTAAAACCGAGTTGGAGTTTGTACCTTCCCATATATATGTATGGAATGGAGTTTGCAACTGATAAGAAACTTTGTGTTCCCAACAAGCTAGGTGAAGGCGGCTTTCACACACACTTATCTCTCAGAACTGAGCAAGTGGAGAGACGTTCGTTCATCTAGCACCAAGGGAACGGGTTGCAGGAGACACTTTTTCTCTGCTTTCTCAGTCTGTTTCCTAGTGGGGGTTTAAAGTTCCTGCAGTTTTCACTGTAAAAACGAGTTGGAGCTTGTAACTCCCCATATATATGCATGGAATGGAGTTTGCAACTGAAAAGAAACATTGTGTTCCCAACAAGCTAGGTGAAGGACCGCTTTCACACACACTTATCTCTCAGAACTGAGCAAGTGGAGAGACGTTCGTTCATCTAGCACCAAGGGAACGGGCTGCAGGAGACACTTTTTCTCTGCTTTCTCAGTCTGTTTCCAAGTGCCGGTTTGAAGTTCCTGCAGTTTTCACTGTAAAACCGACTTGGAGCTAGTACCTCCCCATATATATGTATGGAATGGAGTTTGCAACTGAAAACAAACTTTGTGTTCCCAACAAGCTAGGTGAAGGGCGGCTTTCACACACACTTATCTCTCAGAACTGAGCAGGAACAGAGACGTTCGTTCATCTAGCACCAAGAGAACGGTTTGCAGGAGAAACTTTTTCTCTGCTTTCTCAGTCTGTTTCCTAGTGCCGGTTTGAAGTTCCTGCAGTTTTCACTGTAAAACCGTGTTGGAACTAGTACCACCCCATATATATGTATGGAGTGGAGTTTGCAACTGAAAAGAAACTTTGTGTTCCCAACAAGCTAGTTGAAGGACCGCTTTCACACACACTTATCTCTCAGAACTGAGCATGTACAGAGATGTTCGTTCATCTAGCACCAAGGGAACGGGTTACAGGAGACACTTTTTCTCTGCTTTCTCAGTCTGTTTCCTAGTGCCGGTTTGAAGTTCCTGCAGTTTTCACTGTAAAACCGACTTGGAGGTAGTACCTCCCCATATATATGTATGGAATGGAGTTTGCAACTGAAAACAAACTTTGTGTTCCCAAGAAGCTAGGTGAAGGACGGCTTTCACACACACTTATCTCTCAGAACTGAGCAAGTGGAGAGACGTTCGTTCATCTAGCACCAAGGGAACGGGTTGCAGGAGACCTTTTTCTCTGCTTTCTCAATCTGTTTCCTAGTGCCGGTTTGAAGTTCCTGCAGTTTTCACTGTCAAACCGAGTTGGAGCTTGTACCTCCCCATATATATGTATGGAATGGAATTTGCAACTGAAAAGAAACTTTGTGTTCCCAACAAGCTAGGTGAAGGACGGCTTTCACACACACTTATCTCTCAGAACTGAGCAAGTGGAGAGACGTTCGTTCATCTAGCACCAAGGGAACGGGTTGCAGGAGTCACTATTTCTCTGCTTTCTCAGTCTGTTTCCTAGTGCCAGTTTGAAGTTCCTGCAGTTTTCAATGAAAAACCGAGTTGGAACTAGTACCTACCCATATATATGCATGAAGTAGAGTTTGCTACTGAAAAGAAACTTTGTGTTCCCAACAAGCTAGGTGAAGGACGGCTTTCACACACACTTATCTCTCAGAACTGAGCAAGTGGAGAGACGTTCGTTCATTTGGCACCAAGGGAACGGGTTGAGGAGACACTTTTTCTCTGCTTTCTCAGTCTGTTTCCTAGTGCCGGTTTGAAATTCCTGCAGTTTTCACTGTAAAACCGAGTTGGAGCTAGTACCTCCCCATATATATGTATGGAATGGAGTTTGCAACTGAAAAGAAACTTTGTGTTCCCAACAAGCTAGGTGAAGAACGGTATTCACACACACTTATCTAACAGAACTGAGCAAGTGGAGAGACGTTCGTTCATCTAGCACCAAGGGAACGGGTTGCAGGAGACACTTTTTCTCTGCTTTCTCAGTCTGTTTCCTAGTGCCGGTTTGAAATTCCTGCAGTTTTCACTGTAAAACCGAGTTGGAGCTAGTACCTCCCCATATATATGTATGGAATGGAGCTCGCAACTGAAAAGAAACTTTGTATTCCCAACAAGCTAGGTGAAGGACGGCTTTCACACACACTTATCTCTCAGAACTGAGCAAGTGGAGAGACGTTCGTTCATCTAGCACCAAGGGAACGGGTTGCAGGAGACACTTTTTCTCTGCTTTCTCAGTCTTTTTCCTAGTGCCGTTTTGAAGTTCCTGCAGTTTTCACTGTAAAACGGAGTTGGAGCTTGTACCTCCGCATATATATATGTGGAATGGAGTTTGCAACTGATAAGAAACTTTGTGTTCCCAACAAGCTAGGTGAAGGACGGCTTTCACACACACTTAAATCTCAGAACTGAGCAAGTGGAGAGACGTTCGTTCATCTATCACCAAGGGAACGGGTTGCAGGAGACACTTTTTCTCTGCCTTCTCAGTCTGTTTCCTAGTGCCGGTTTGAAGTTCCTGCAGTTTTCACTGTAAAACAGAGTTGGAGCTAGTACCCCCCCATATATATGTATGGAATGGAGTTTGAAACTGAAAAGAAACTTTGTGTTCCCAACTAGCTAGGTGAAGGACGGCTTTCACACACACTTATCTCTCAGAACTGAGCAAGTGGAGAGACTTTCGTTCATCTAGCACCAAGGGAACGGGTTGCAGGAGACACTTTTTCTCTGCCTTCTCAGTCTGTTTCCTAGTGCCGGTTTGAAGTTCCTGCAGTTTTCACTGTAAAACCGAGTAGGAGCTAGTACCTCCCCATATATATGTATGGAATGGAGTTTGCAACTGAAAAGAAACTTTGTGTTCCCAACAAGCTAGGTGAAGGACGGCTTTCACACACACTTATCTCTCAGAACTGAGCAGGAACAGAGACGTTCGTTCATCTAGCACCAAGGGAACGGTTTGCAGGAGAAACTTTTTCTCTGCTTTCTCAGTCTGTTTCCTAGTGCCGGTTTGAAGTTCCTGCAGTTTTCACTGTCAAACCGTGTTGGAACTAGTACCACCCCATATATATGTATGGAGTGGAGTTTGCAACTGAAAAGAAACTTTGTGTTCCCAACAAGCTAGTTGAAGGACGGCTTTCACACACACTTATCTCTCAGAACTGAGCAAGTGGAGAGACGTTCGTTCATCTAGCACCAAGGGAACGGGTTGCAGAAGACACTTTTTCTCTGGATTCTCAGTCTGTTTCCTAGTGCCGGTTTGAAATTCCTGCAGTTTTCACTGTAAAACCGAGTTGGAGCTAGTACCTCCCCATATATATGTATGGAATAGAGCTCGCAACTGAAAAGAAACTTTGTGTTCCCAACAAGCTAGGTGAAGGACGGCTTTCACACACACTTATCTCTCAGAACTGAGCAAGTGGAGAGACGTTCGTTCATCTATCACCAAGGGAACGGGTTGCAGGAGACACTTTTTCTCTGTTTCTCAGTCTTTTTCCTAGTGCCGTTTTGAAGTTCCTGCAGTTTTCACTGTAAAACGGAGTTGGAGCTTGTACCTCCGCATATATATATGTGGAATGGAGTTTGCAACTGATAAGAAACTTTGTGTTCCCAACAAGCTAATAGAAGGACGGCTTTCACACACAGTTATCCCTCAGAACTGAGCAAGTGGAGAGACGTTCGTTCATCTAGCACCAAGGGAACGGGTTGCAGGAGACACTTTTTCTCTGTTTTCTCAGTCTGTTTCCTAGTGCCGGTTTGAAGTTCCTGTAGTATTCACTGTAAAACCGAGTTGGAGCTTGTACCTCCCCATATATACGTATGGAATGGAGTTTGCAACTGAAAAGAAACTTTGTGTTCCCAACAATCTAGGTGAAGGACGGCTTTCACACACACTTATCTCTCAGAACTGAGCAAGTGGAGAGACGTTCGTTCATCTAGAACCAAGGGATCGGGTTGCAGGAGACACTTTTTCTCTGTTTTCTCAGTCTGTTTCCTAGTGCCGGTTTGAAGTTCCTGCAGTTTTCACTGTAAAACCGAGTTGGAGCCAGTACCTCCCCATATATATGTATGCAATGGAGTTTGCAACTGAAAAGAAACTTTGTGTTCCCAACATGCTAGGTGAAGGACGGCTTTCACACACACTTATCTCTCAGAACTGAGCAAGTGGAGAGACGTTCGTTCATCTAGCACCGAGGGAACGGGTTGCAGGAGACACTTTTTCTCTGCTTTCTCAGTCTTTTTCCTAGTGCCGGTTTGAAGTTCCTGCAGTTTTCACTGTAAAATCGAGTTGGAGCTTGTATCTCCCCATATATATGTATGAAATGAAGTTTGCAACTGAAAAGAAACTTTGTGTTCCCAACAAGCTAGATGAAGGACGGCTTTCACACACACTTATCTCTCAGAACTGAGCAAGTGGAGAGACGTTCGTTCATCTAGCACCAAGGGAACGGGTTGCAGGAGACACGTTTCCTCTGCTTTCTCAGTCTGTTTCCTACTGCCGATTTGAAGTTCCTGCTGTTTTCACTGTAAAACCGAGTTGGAGCTACTACCTCCCCATATATATGTATGGAATGGAGTTTGCAACTGAAAAGAAACTTTGTGTTCCCAACAAGCTAGGTGAAGTACGGCTTTCACACACACTTATCTCTCAGAACTGAGCAAGTGGAGAGACTTTCGTTCATCTAGCACCAAGGGAACGGGTTGCAGGAGACACTTTTTCTCTGCCTTCTCAGTCTGTTTCCTAGTGCCGGTTTGAAGTTCCTGCAGTTTTCACTGTAAAATCGAGTTGGAGCTTGTACCTCCCCATATATATGTATGGAATGGAGTTTGCAACTGAAAAGAAACTTTGTGTTCCCAACAAGTTAGGTGAAGGACGGCTTTCAAACACACTTATCTCTCAGAACTGAGCAAGTGGAGAGACGTTCGTTCATCTAGAACCAAGGGATCGGGTTGCAGGAGGCACTTTTTCTCTGCTTTCTCAGTCTGTTTCCTAGTGCCGGTTTGAAGTTACTGCAGTTTTCTACTGTAATAACGAGTTGGAGCTAGTACCTCCCCATATATATGTATGCAATGGAGTTTGCAACTGAAAAGAAACTTTGTGTTCCCAACATGCTAGGTGAAGGACGGCTTTCACACACACTTATCTCTCAGAACTGAGCAAGTGGAGAGACGTTTGTTCATCTAGCACCGAGGGAACGGTTTGCAGGAAACAGTTTTTCTCTGCTTTCTCAGTCTTTTTCCTAGTGCCGTTTTGAAGTTCCTGCAGTTTTCACTGTAAAACGGAGTTGGAGCTTGTACCTCCGCATATATATATGTGGAATGGAGTTTGCAACTGATAAGAAACTTTGTGTTCCCAACAAGCTAGGTGAAGTACGGCTTTCACACACACTTATCTCTCAGAACTGAGCAAGTGGAGAGACTTTCGTTCATCTAGCACCAAGGGAACGGGTTGCAGGAGACACTTTTTCTCTGCCTTCTCAGTCTGTTTCCTAGTGCCGGTTTGAAGTTCCTGCAGTTTTCACTGTAAAATCGAGTTGGAGCTTGTACCTCCCCATATATATGTATGGAATGGAGTTTGCAACTGAAAAGAAACTTTGTGTTCCCAACAAGTTAGGTGAAGGACGGCTTTCAAACACACTTATCTCTCAGAACTGAGCAAGTGGAGAGACGTTCGTTCATCTAGAACCAAGGGATCGGGTTGCAGGAGGCACTTTTTCTCTGCTTTCTCAGTCTGTTTCCTAGTGCCGGTTTGAAGTTACTGCAGTTTTCTACTGTAATAACGAGTTGGAGCTAGTACCTCCCCATATATATGTATGCAATGGAGTTTGCAACTGAAAAGAAACTTTGTGTTCCCAACATGCTAGGTGAAGGACGGCTTTCACACACACTTATCTCTCAGAACTGAGCAAGTGGAGAGACGTTTGTTCATCTAGCACCGAGGGAACGGTTTGCAGGAAACAGTTTTTCTCTGCTTTCTCAGTCTTTTTCCTAGTGCCGGTTTGAAGTTCCTGCAGTTTTCACTGTAAAACCGAGTTGGAGTTTGTACCTTCCCATATATATGTATGGAATGGAGTTTGCAACTGATAAGAAACTTTGTGTTCCCAACAAGCTAGGTGAAGGCGGCTTTCACACACACTTATCTCTCAGAACTGAGCAAGTGGAGAGACGTTCGTTCAACTAGCACCCAGGGAACGGGTTGCAGGAGACACATTTTCTCTCCTTTCTCAGTCTGTTCCTAGTTCTGGTTTGAAGTTCCTGCAGTTTTCACTGTAAAACCGACTTGGAGGTAGTACCTCCCCATATATATGTATGGAATGGAGTTTGCAACTGAAAACAAACTTTGTGTTCCCAAGAAGCTAGGTGAAGGGCGGCTTTCACACACACTTATCTCTCAGAACTGAGCAAGTGAAGACACGTTCGTTCATCTAGCACCAAGGGAACGGTTTGCAGGAGACACTTTTTCTCTGCTTTCTCAGTCTTTTTCCTAGTGCCGGTTTGAAGTTCCTGCAGTTTTCACTGTAAAACCGAGTTGGAGCTTGTACCTCCCCATATATATGCATGGAATGGAGTTTGCAACTGAAAAGAAACTTTGTGTTCCCAACAAGCTAGGTGAAAGACGGCTTTCACACACACTTATCCCTTAGAACTGAGCAAGTGGAGAGACGTTCGTTCATCTAGCACCAAGGGAACGGGTTGCAGGAGACCTTTTTCTCTGCTTTCTCAATCTGTTTCCTAGTGCCGGTTTGAAGTTCCTGCAGTTTTCACTGTCAAACCGAGTTGGAGCTTGTACCTCCCCATATATATGTATGGAATGGAATTTGCAACTGAAAAGAAACTTTGTTTTCCCAACAAGCTAGGTGAAGGACGGCTTTCACACACACTTATCTCTCAGAACTGAGCAAGTGGAGAGACGTTCGTTCATCTAGCACCAAGGGAACGGGTTGCAGGAGTCACTATTTCTCTGCTTTCTCAGTCTGTTTCCTAGTGCCAGTTTGAAGTTCCTGCAGTTTTCAATGAAAAACCGAGTTGGAACTAGTACCTACCCATATATATGCATGAAGTAGAGTTTGCTACTGAAAAGAAACTTTGTATTCCCAACAAGCTAGGTGAAGGACGGCTTTCACACACACTTATCTCTCAGAACTGAGCAAGTGGAGAGACGTTCGTTCATTTGGCACCAAGGGAACGGGTTGAGGAGACACTTTTTCTCTGCTTTCTCAGTCTGTTTCCTAGTGCCGGTTTGAAATTCCTGCAGTTTTCACTGTAAAACCGAGTTGGAGCTAGTACCTCCCCATATATATGTATGGAATGGAGTTTGCAACTGAAAAGAAACTTTGTGTTCCCAACAAGCTAGGTGAAGAACGGTATTCACACACACTTATCTAACAGAACTGAGCAAGTGGAGAGACGTTCGTTCATCTAGCACCAAGGGAACGGGTTGCAGGAGACACTTTTTCTCTGCTTTCTCAGTCTGTTTCCTAGTGCCGGTTTGAAATTCCTGCAGTTTTCACTGTAAAACCGAGTTGGAGCTAGTACCTCCCCATATATATGTATGGAATGGAGCTCGCAACTGAAAAGAAACTTTGTATTCCCAACAAGCTAGGTGAAGGACGGCTTTCACACACACTTATCTCTCAGAACTGAGCAAGTGGAGAGACGTTCGTTCATCTAGCACCAAGGGAACGGGTTGCAGGAGACACTTTTTCTCTGCTTTCTCAGTCTTTTTCCTAGTGCCGTTTTGAAGTTCCTGCAGTTTTCACTGTAAAACGGAGTTGGAGCTTGTACCTCCGCATATATATATGTGGAATGGAGTTTGCAACTGATAAGAAACTTTGTGTTCCCAACAAGCTAGGTGAAGGACGGCTTTCACACACACTTAAATCTCAGAACTGAGCAAGTGGAGAGACGTTCGTTCATCTATCACCAAGGGAACGGGTTGCAGGAGACACTTTTTCTCTGCCTTCTCAGTCTGTTTCCTAGTGCTGGTTTGAAGTTCCTGCAGTTTTCACTGTAAAACAGAGTTGGAGCTAGTACCCCCCCATATATATGTATGGAATGGAGTTTGAAACTGAAAAGAAACTTTGTGTTCCCAACTAGCTAGGTGAAGGACGGCTTTCACACACACTTATCTCTCAGAACTGAGCAAGTGGAGAGACGTTCGTTCATCTAGCACCAAGGGAACGGGCTGCAGGAGACACTTTTTCTCTGCTTTCTCAGTCTGTTTCCAAGTGCCGGTTTGAAGTTCCTGCAGTTTTCACTGTAAAACCGACTTGGAGCTAGTACCTCCCCATATATATGTATGGAATGGAGTTTGCAACTGAAAACAAACTTTGTGTTCCCAACAAGCTAGGTGAAGGGCGGCTTTCACACACACTTATCTCTCAGAACTGAGCAGGAACAGAGACGTTCGTTCATCTAGCACCAAGAGAACGGTTTGCAGGAGAAACTTTTTCTCTGCTTTCTCAGTCTGTTTCCTAGTGCCGGTTTGAAGTTCCTGCAGTTTTCACTGTAAAACCGTGTTGGAACTAGTACCACCCCATATATATGTATGGAGTGGAGTTTGCAACTGAAAAGAAACTTTGTGTTCCCAACAAGCTAGTTGAAGGACCGCTTTCACACACACTTATCTCTCAGAACTGAGCATGTACAGAGATGTTCGTTCATCTAGCACCAAGGGAACGGGTTACAGGAGACACTTTTTCTCTGCTTTCTCAGTCTGTTTCCTAGTGCCGGTTTGAAGTTCCTGCAGTTTTCACTGTAAAACCGACTTGGAGGTAGTACCTCCCCATATATATGTATGGAATGGAGTTTGCAACTGAAAACAAACTTTGTGTTCCCAAGAAGCTAGGTGAAGGACGGCTTTCACACACACTTATCTCTCAGAACTGAGCAAGTGGAGAGACGTTCGTTCATCTAGCACCAAGGGAACGGGTTGCAGGAGACCTTTTTCTCTGCTTTCTCAATCTGTTTCCTAGTGCCGGTTTGAAGTTCCTGCAGTTTTCACTGTCAAACCGAGTTGGAGCTTGTACCTCCCCATATATATGTATGGAATGGAATTTGCAACTGAAAAGAAACTTTGTGTTCCCAACAAGCTAGGTGAAGGACGGCTTTCACACACACTTATCTCTCAGAACTGAGCAAGTGGAGAGACGTTCGTTCATCTAGCACCAAGGGAACGGGTTGCAGGAGTCACTATTTCTCTGCTTTCTCAGTCTGTTTCCTAGTGCCAGTTTGAAGTTCCTGCAGTTTTCAATGAAAAACCGAGTTGGAACTAGTACCTACCCATATATATGCATGAAGTAGAGTTTGCTACTGAAAAGAAACTTTGTGTTCCCAACAAGCTAGGTGAAGGACGGCTTTCACACACACTTATCTCTCAGAACTGAGCAAGTGGAGAGACGTTCGTTCATTTGGCACCAAGGGAACGGGTTGAGGAGACACTTTTTCTCTGCTTTCTCAGTCTGTTTCCTAGTGCCGGTTTGAAATTCCTGCAGTTTTCACTGTAAAACCGAGTTGGAGCTAGTACCTCCCCATATATATGTATGGAATGGAGTTTGCAACTGAAAAGAAACTTTGTGTTCCCAACAAGCTAGGTGAAGAACGGTATTCACACACACTTATCTAACAGAACTGAGCAAGTGGAGAGACGTTCGTTCATCTAGCACCAAGGGAACGGGTTGCAGGAGACACTTTTTCTCTGCTTTCTCAGTCTGTTTCCTAGTGCCGGTTTGAAATTCCTGCAGTTTTCACTGTAAAACCGAGTTGGAGCTAGTACCTCCCCATATATATGTATGGAATGGAGCTCGCAACTGAAAAGAAACTTTGTATTCCCAACAAGCTAGGTGAAGGACGGCTTTCACACACACTTATCTCTCAGAACTGAGCAAGTGGAGAGACGTTCGTTCATCTAGCACCAAGGGAACGGGTTGCAGGAGACACTTTTTCTCTGCTTTCTCAGTCTTTTTCCTAGTGCCGTTTTGAAGTTCCTGCAGTTTTCACTGTAAAACGGAGTTGGAGCTTGTACCTCCGCATATATATATGTGGAATGGAGTTTGCAACTGATAAGAAACTTTGTGTTCCCAACAAGCTAGGTGAAGGACGGCTTTCACACACACTTAAATCTCAGAACTGAGCAAGTGGAGAGACGTTCGTTCATCTATCACCAAGGGAACGGGTTGCAGGAGACACTTTTTCTCTGCCTTCTCAGTCTGTTTCCTAGTGCCGGTTTGAAGTTCCTGCAGTTTTCACTGTAAAACAGAGTTGGAGCTAGTACCCCCCCATATATATGTATGGAATGGAGTTTGAAACTGAAAAGAAACTTTGTGTTCCCAACTAGCTAGGTGAAGGACGGCTTTCACACACACTTATCTCTCAGAACTGAGCAAGTGGAGAGACTTTCGTTCATCTAGCACCAAGGGAACGGGTTGCAGGAGACACTTTTTCTCTGCCTTCTCAGTCTGTTTCCTAGTGCCGGTTTGAAGTTCCTGCAGTTTTCACTGTAAAACCGAGTAGGAGCTAGTACCTCCCCATATATATGTATGGAATGGAGTTTGCAACTGAAAAGAAACTTTGTGTTCCCAACAAGCTAGGTGAAGGACGGCTTTCACACACACTTATCTCTCAGAACTGAGCAGGAACAGAGACGTTCGTTCATCTAGCACCAAGGGAACGGTTTGCAGGAGAAACTTTTTCTCTGCTTTCTCAGTCTGTTTCCTAGTGCCGGTTTGAAGTTCCTGCAGTTTTCACTGTCAAACCGTGTTGGAACTAGTACCACCCCATATATATGTATGGAGTGGAGTTTGCAACTGAAAAGAAACTTTGTGTTCCCAACAAGCTAGTTGAAGGACGGCTTTCACACACACTTATCTCTCAGAACTGAGCAAGTGGAGAGACGTTCGTTCATCTAGCACCAAGGGAACGGGTTGCAGAAGACACTTTTTCTCTGGATTCTCAGTCTGTTTCCTAGTGCCGGTTTGAAATTCCTGCAGTTTTCACTGTAAAACCGAGTTGGAGCTAGTACCTCCCCATATATATGTATGGAATAGAGCTCGCAACTGAAAAGAAACTTTGTGTTCCCAACAAGCTAGGTGAAGGACGGCTTTCACACACACTTATCTCTCAGAACTGAGCAAGTGGAGAGACGTTCGTTCATCTATCACCAAGGGAACGGGTTGCAGGAGACACTTTTTCTCTGTTTCTCAGTCTTTTTCCTAGTGCCGTTTTGAAGTTCCTGCAGTTTTCACTGTAAAACGGAGTTGGAGCTTGTACCTCCGCATATATATATGTGGAATGGAGTTTGCAACTGATAAGAAACTTTGTGTTCCCAACAAGCTAATAGAAGGACGGCTTTCACACACAGTTATCCCTCAGAACTGAGCAAGTGGAGAGACGTTCGTTCATCTAGCACCAAGGGAACGGGTTGCAGGAGACACTTTTTCTCTGTTTTCTCAGTCTGTTTCCTAGTGCCGGTTTGAAGTTCCTGTAGTATTCACTGTAAAACCGAGTTGGAGCTTGTACCTCCCCATATATACGTATGGAATGGAGTTTGCAACTGAAAAGAAACTTTGTGTTCCCAACAATCTAGGTGAAGGACGGCTTTCACACACACTTATCTCTCAGAACTGAGCAAGTGGAGAGACGTTCGTTCATCTAGAACCAAGGGATCGGGTTGCAGGAGACACTTTTTCTCTGTTTTCTCAGTCTGTTTCCTAGTGCCGGTTTGAAGTTCCTGCAGTTTTCACTGTAAAACCGAGTTGGAGCCAGTACCTCCCCATATATATGTATGCAATGGAGTTTGCAACTGAAAAGAAACTTTGTGTTCCCAACATGCTAGGTGAAGGACGGCTTTCACACACACTTATCTCTCAGAACTGAGCAAGTGGAGAGACGTTCGTTCATCTAGCACCGAGGGAACGGGTTGCAGGAGACACTTTTTCTCTGCTTTCTCAGTCTTTTTCCTAGTGCCGGTTTGAAGTTCCTGCAGTTTTCACTGTAAAATCGAGTTGGAGCTTGTATCTCCCCATATATATGTATGAAATGAAGTTTGCAACTGAAAAGAAACTTTGTGTTCCCAACAAGCTAGATGAAGGACGGCTTTCACACACACTTATCTCTCAGAACTGAGCAAGTGGAGAGACGTTCGTTCATCTAGCACCAAGGGAACGGGTTGCAGGAGACACGTTTCCTCTGCTTTCTCAGTCTGTTTCCTACTGCCGATTTGAAGTTCCTGCTGTTTTCACTGTAAAACCGAGTTGGAGCTACTACCTCCCCATATATATGTATGGAATGGAGTTTGCAACTGAAAAGAAACTTTGTGTTCCCAACAAGCTAGGTGAAGTACGGCTTTCACACACACTTATCTCTCAGAACTGAGCAAGTGGAGAGACTTTCGTTCATCTAGCACCAAGGGAACGGGTTGCAGGAGACACTTTTTCTCTGCCTTCTCAGTCTGTTTCCTAGTGCCGGTTTGAAGTTCCTGCAGTTTTCACTGTAAAATCGAGTTGGAGCTTGTACCTCCCCATATATATGTATGGAATGGAGTTTGCAACTGAAAAGAAACTTTGTGTTCCCAACAAGTTAGGTGAAGGACGGCTTTCAAACACACTTATCTCTCAGAACTGAGCAAGTGGAGAGACGTTCGTTCATCTAGAACCAAGGGATCGGGTTGCAGGAGGCACTTTTTCTCTGCTTTCTCAGTCTGTTTCCTAGTGCCGGTTTGAAGTTACTGCAGTTTTCTACTGTAATAACGAGTTGGAGCTAGTACCTCCCCATATATATGTATGCAATGGAGTTTGCAACTGAAAAGAAACTTTGTGTTCCCAACATGCTAGGTGAAGGACGGCTTTCACACACACTTATCTCTCAGAACTGAGCAAGTGGAGAGACGTTTGTTCATCTAGCACCGAGGGAACGGTTTGCAGGAAACAGTTTTTCTCTGCTTTCTCAGTCTTTTTCCTAGTGCCGTTTTGAAGTTCCTGCAGTTTTCACTGTAAAACGGAGTTGGAGCTTGTACCTCCGCATATATATATGTGGAATGGAGTTTGCAACTGATAAGAAACTTTGTGTTCCCAACAAGCTAGGTGAAGTACGGCTTTCACACACACTTATCTCTCAGAACTGAGCAAGTGGAGAGACTTTCGTTCATCTAGCACCAAGGGAACGGGTTGCAGGAGACACTTTTTCTCTGCCTTCTCAGTCTGTTTCCTAGTGCCGGTTTGAAGTTCCTGCAGTTTTCACTGTAAAATCGAGTTGGAGCTTGTACCTCCCCATATATATGTATGGAATGGAGTTTGCAACTGAAAAGAAACTTTGTGTTCCCAACAAGTTAGGTGAAGGACGGCTTTCAAACACACTTATCTCTCAGAACTGAGCAAGTGGAGAGACGTTCGTTCATCTAGAACCAAGGGATCGGGTTGCAGGAGGCACTTTTTCTCTGCTTTCTCAGTCTGTTTCCTAGTGCCGGTTTGAAGTTACTGCAGTTTTCTACTGTAATAACGAGTTGGAGCTAGTACCTCCCCATATATATGTATGCAATGGAGTTTGCAACTGAAAAGAAACTTTGTGTTCCCAACATGCTAGGTGAAGGACGGCTTTCACACACACTTATCTCTCAGAACTGAGCAAGTGGAGAGACGTTTGTTCATCTAGCACCGAGGGAACGGTTTGCAGGAAACAGTTTTTCTCTGCTTTCTCAGTCTTTTTCCTAGTGCCGGTTTGAAGTTCCTGCAGTTTTCACTGTAAAACCGAGTTGGAGTTTGTACCTTCCCATATATATGTATGGAATGGAGTTTGCAACTGATAAGAAACTTTGTGTTCCCAACAAGCTAGGTGAAGGCGGCTTTCACACACACTTATCTCTCAGAACTGAGCAAGTGGAGAGACGTTCGTTCAACTAGCACCCAGGGAACGGGTTGCAGGAGACACATTTTCTCTCCTTTCTCAGTCTGTTCCTAGTTCTGGTTTGAAGTTCCTGCAGTTTTCACTGTAAAACCGACTTGGAGGTAGTACCTCCCCATATATATGTATGGAATGGAGTTTGCAACTGAAAACAAACTTTGTGTTCCCAAGAAGCTAGGTGAAGGGCGGCTTTCACACACACTTATCTCTCAGAACTGAGCAAGTGAAGACACGTTCGTTCATCTAGCACCAAGGGAACGGTTTGCAGGAGACACTTTTTCTCTGCTTTCTCAGTCTTTTTCCTAGTGCCGGTTTGAAGTTCCTGCAGTTTTCACTGTAAAACCGAGTTGGAGCTTGTACCTCCCCATATATATGCATGGAATGGAGTTTGCAACTGAAAAGAAACTTTGTGTTCCCAACAAGCTAGGTGAAAGACGGCTTTCACACACACTTATCCCTTAGAACTGAGCAAGTGGAGAGACGTTCGTTCATCTAGCACCAAGGGAACGGGTTGCAGGAGACCTTTTTCTCTGCTTTCTCAATCTGTTTCCTAGTGCCGGTTTGAAGTTCCTGCAGTTTTCACTGTCAAACCGAGTTGGAGCTTGTACCTCCCCATATATATGTATGGAATGGAATTTGCAACTGAAAAGAAACTTTGTTTTCCCAACAAGCTAGGTGAAGGACGGCTTTCACACACACTTATCTCTCAGAACTGAGCAAGTGGAGAGACGTTCGTTCATCTAGCACCAAGGGAACGGGTTGCAGGAGTCACTATTTCTCTGCTTTCTCAGTCTGTTTCCTAGTGCCAGTTTGAAGTTCCTGCAGTTTTCAATGAAAAACCGAGTTGGAACTAGTACCTACCCATATATATGCATGAAGTAGAGTTTGCTACTGAAAAGAAACTTTGTATTCCCAACAAGCTAGGTGAAGGACGGCTTTCACACACACTTATCTCTCAGAACTGAGCAAGTGGAGAGACGTTCGTTCATTTGGCACCAAGGGAACGGGTTGAGGAGACACTTTTTCTCTGCTTTCTCAGTCTGTTTCCTAGTGCCGGTTTGAAATTCCTGCAGTTTTCACTGTAAAACCGAGTTGGAGCTAGTACCTCCCCATATATATGTATGGAATGGAGTTTGCAACTGAAAAGAAACTTTGTGTTCCCAACAAGCTAGGTGAAGAACGGTATTCACACACACTTATCTAACAGAACTGAGCAAGTGGAGAGACGTTCGTTCATCTAGCACCAAGGGAACGGGTTGCAGGAGACACTTTTTCTCTGCTTTCTCAGTCTGTTTCCTAGTGCCGGTTTGAAATTCCTGCAGTTTTCACTGTAAAACCGAGTTGGAGCTAGTACCTCCCCATATATATGTATGGAATGGAGCTCGCAACTGAAAAGAAACTTTGTATTCCCAACAAGCTAGGTGAAGGACGGCTTTCACACACACTTATCTCTCAGAACTGAGCAAGTGGAGAGACGTTCGTTCATCTAGCACCAAGGGAACGGGTTGCAGGAGACACTTTTTCTCTGCTTTCTCAGTCTTTTTCCTAGTGCCGTTTTGAAGTTCCTGCAGTTTTCACTGTAAAACGGAGTTGGAGCTTGTACCTCCGCATATATATATGTGGAATGGAGTTTGCAACTGATAAGAAACTTTGTGTTCCCAACAAGCTAGGTGAAGGACGGCTTTCACACACACTTAAATCTCAGAACTGAGCAAGTGGAGAGACGTTCGTTCATCTATCACCAAGGGAACGGGTTGCAGGAGACACTTTTTCTCTGCCTTCTCAGTCTGTTTCCTAGTGCTGGTTTGAAGTTCCTGCAGTTTTCACTGTAAAACAGAGTTGGAGCTAGTACCCCCCCATATATATGTATGGAATGGAGTTTGAAACTGAAAAGAAACTTTGTGTTCCCAACTAGCTAGGTGAAGGACGGCTTTCACACACACTTATCTCTCAGAACTGAGCAAGTGGAGAGACTTTCGTTCATCTAGCACCAAGGGAACGGGTTGCAGGAGACACTTTTTCTCTGCCTTCTCAGTCTGTTTCCTAGTGCCGGTTTGAAGTTCCTGCAGTTTTCACTGTAAAACCGAGTAGGAGCTAGTACCTCCCCATATATATGTATGGAATGGAGTTTGCAACTGAAAAGAAACTTTGTGTTCCCAACAAGCTAGGTGAAGGACGGCTTTCACACACACTTATCTCTCAGAACTGAGCAGGAACAGAGACGTTCGTTCATCTAGCACCAAGGGAACGGTTTGCAGGAGAAACTTTTTCTCTGCTTTCTCAGTCTGTTTCCTAGTGCCGGTTTGAAGTTCCTGCAGTTTTCACTGTCAAACCGTGTTGGAACTAGTACCACCCCATATATATGTATGGAGTGGAGTTTGCAACTGAAAAGAAACTTTGTGTTCCCAACAAGCTAGTTGAAGGACGGCTTTCACACACACTTATCTCTCAGAACTGAGCAAGTGGAGAGACGTTCGTTCATCTAGCACCAAGGGAACGGGTTGCAGAAGACACTTTTTCTCTGGATTCTCAGTCTGTTTCCTAGTGCCGGTTTGAAATTCCTGCAGTTTTCACTGTAAAACCGAGTTGGAGCTAGTACCTCCCCATATATATGTATGGAATGGAGCTCGCAACTGAAAAGAAACTTTGTGTTCCCAACAAGCTAGGTGAAGGACGGCTTTCACACACACTTATCTCTCAGAACTGAGCAAGTGGAGAGACGTTCGTTCATCTATCACCAAGGGAACGGGTTGCAGGAGACACTTTTTCTCTGCTTTCTCAGTCTTTTTCCTAGTGCCGTTTTGAAGTTCCTGCAGTTTTCACTGTAAAACGGAGTTGGAGCTTGTACCTCCGCATATATATATGTGGAATGGAGTTTGCAACTGATAAGAAACTTTGTGTTCCCAACAAGCTAATAGAAGGACGGCTTTCACACACAGTTATCCCTCAGAACTGAGCAAGTGGAGAGACGTTCGTTCATCTAGCACCAAGGGAACGGGTTGCAGGAGACACTTTTTCTCTGTTTTCTCAGTCTGTTTCCTAGTGCCGGTTTGAAGTTCCTGCAGTTTTCACTGTAAAACCGAGTTGGAGCTTGTACCTCCCCATATATACGTATGCAATGGAGTTTGCAACTGAAAAGAAACTTTGTGTTCCCAACAATCTAGGTGAAGGACGGCTTTCACACACACTTATCTCTCAGAACTGAGCAAGTGGAGAGACGTTCGTTCATCTAGAACCAAGGGATCGGGTTGCAGGAGACACTTTTTCTCTGTTTTCTCAGTCTGTTTCCTAGTGCCGGTTTGAAGTTCCTGCAGTTTTCACTGTAAAACCGAGTTGGAGCCAGTACCTCCCCATATATATGTATGCAATGGAGTTTGCAACTGAAAAGAAACTTTGTGTTCCCAACATGCTAGGTGAAGGACGGCTTTCACACACACTTATCTCTCAGAACTGAGCAAGTGGAGAGACGTTCGTTCATCTAGCACCGAGGGAACGGATTGCAGGAGACACTTTTTCTCTGCTTTCTCAGTCTTTTTCCTAGTGCCGGTTTGAAGTTCCTGCAGTTTTCACTGTAAAATCGAGTTGGAGCTTGTATCTCCCCATATATATGTATGAAATGAAGTTTGCAACTGAAAAAAAACTTTGTGTTCCCAACAAGCTAGGTGAAGGCGGCTTTCACACACACTTATCTCTCAGAACTGAGCAAGTGGAGAGACGTTCGTTCATCTAGCACCAAGGGAACGGGTTGCAGGAGACACATTTTCTCTGCTTTCTCAGTCTGTTCCTAGTTCTGGTTTGAAGTTCCTGCAGTTTTCACTGTAAAACCGAGTTGAAGCTTATACCTACCCATATATATTTATGGAATGGAATTAGCAACTGAAAAGACACTTTGTGTTCCCAACAAGCTAGGTGAAGAACGGCTTTCACACACATTTATCTCTCAGAACTGAGCAAGTGGAGAGACGTTCGTTCATTTAGCACCAAGGGAACGGGTTGCAGGGGACACGTTTTCTCTGCTTTCTCAGTCTGTTTCTTAGTGCCGGTTTGAAGTTCCATCAATTTTCACTGTAAAACCGAGTTGAAGCTTGTACCTCCCCATTTATATGTATGGAATGGAGTTTGCAACTGAAAAGAAACTTTGTGTTCCCAACAAGCTAGGTGAAGGCGGCTTTCACACACACTTATCTCTCAGAACTGAGCAAGTGGAGAGACGTTCGTTAATCTAGCACCAAGGGAACGGGTTGCAGGAGACACATTTTCTCTCCTTTCTCAGTCTGTTCCTAGTTCTGGTTTGAAGTTCCTGCAGTTTTCACTGTAAAACCGACTTGGAGGTAGTACCTCCCCATATATATGTATGGAATGGAGTTTGCAACTGAAAACAAACTTTGTGTTCCCAAGAAGCTAGGTGAAGGACGGCTTTCACACACACTTATCTCTCAGAACTGAGCAAGTGAAGACACGTTCGTTCATCTAGCACCAAGGGAACGGTTTGCAGGAGACACTTTTTCTCTGCTTTCTCAGTCTTTTTCCTAGTGCCGGTTTGAAGTTCCTGCAGTTTTCACTGTAAAACCGAGTTGGAGCTTGTACCTCCCCATATATATGCATGGAATGGAGTTTGCAACTGAAAAGAAACTTTGTGTTCCCAACAAGCTAGGTGAAAGACGGCTTTCACACACACTTATCCCTTAGAACTGAGCAAGTGGAGAGACGTTCGTTCATCTAGCACCAAGGGAACGGGTTGCAGGAGACCTTTTTCTCTGCTTTCTCAATCTGTTTCCTAGTGCCGGTTTGAAGTTCCTGCAGTTTTCACTGTCAAACCGAGTTGGAGCTTGTACCTCCCCATATATATGTATGGAATGGAATTTGCAACTGAAAAGAAACTTTGTTTTCCCAACAAGCTAGGTGAAGGACGGCTTTCACACACACTTATCTCTCAGAACTGAGCAAGTGGAGAGACGTTCGTTCATCTAGCACCAAGGGAACGGGTTGCAGGAGTCACTATTTCTCTGCTTTCTCAGTCTGTTTCCTAGTGCCAGTTTGAAGTTCCTGCAGTTTTCAATGAAAAACCGAGTTGGAACTAGTACCTACCCATATATATGCATGAAGTAGAGTTTGCTACTGAAAAGAAACTTTGTATTCCCAACAAGCTAGGTGAAGGACGGCTTTCACACACACTTATCTCTCAGAACTGAGCAAGTGGAGAGACGTTCGTTCATTTGGCACCAAGGGAACGGGTTGAGGAGACACTTTTTCTCTGCTTTCTCAGTCTGTTTCCTAGTGCCGGTTTGAAATTCCTGCAGTTTTCACTGTAAAACCGAGTTGGAGCTAGTACCTCCCCATATATATGTATGGAATGGAGTTTGCAACTGAAAAGAAACTTTGTGTTCCCAACAAGCTAGGTGAAGAACGGTATTCACACACACTTATCTAACAGAACTGAGCAAGTGGAGAGACGTTCGTTCATCTAGCACCAAGGGAACGGGTTGCAGGAGACACTTTTTCTCTGCTTTCTCAGTCTGTTTCCTAGTGCCGGTTTGAAATTCCTGCAGTTTTCACTGTAAAACCGAGTTGGAGCTAGTACCTCCCCATATATATGTATGGAATGGAGCTCGCAACTGAAAAGAAACTTTGTATTCCCAACAAGCTAGGTGAAGGACGGCTTTCACACACACTTATCTCTCAGAACTGAGCAAGTGGAGAGACGTTCGTTCATCTAGCACCAAGGGAACGGGTTGCAGGAGACACTTTTTCTCTGCTTTCTCAGTCTTTTTCCTAGTGCCGTTTTGAAGTTCCTGCAGTTTTCACTGTAAAACGGAGTTGGAGCTTGTACCTCCGCATATATATATGTGGAATGGAGTTTGCAACTGATAAGAAACTTTGTGTTCCCAACAAGCTAGGTGAAGGACGGCTTTCACACACACTTAAATCTCAGAACTGAGCAAGTGGAGAGACGTTCGTTCATCTATCACCAAGGGAACGGGTTGCAGGAGACACTTTTTCTCTGCCTTCTCAGTCTGTTTCCTAGTGCTGGTTTGAAGTTCCTGCAGTTTTCACTGTAAAACAGAGTTGGAGCTAGTACCCCCCCATATATATGTATGGAATGGAGTTTGAAACTGAAAAGAAACTTTGTGTTCCCAACTAGCTAGGTGAAGGACGGCTTTCACACACACTTATCTCTCAGAACTGAGCAAGTGGAGAGACTTTCGTTCATCTAGCACCAAGGGAACGGGTTGCAGGAGACACTTTTTCTCTGCCTTCTCAGTCTGTTTCCTAGTGCCGGTTTGAAGTTCCTGCAGTTTTCACTGTAAAACCGAGTAGGAGCTAGTACCTCCCCATATATATGTATGGAATGGAGTTTGCAACTGAAAAGAAACTTTGTGTTCCCAACAAGCTAGGTGAAGGACGGCTTTCACACACACTTATCTCTCAGAACTGAGCAGGAACAGAGACGTTCGTTCATCTAGCACCAAGGGAACGGTTTGCAGGAGAAACTTTTTCTCTGCTTTCTCAGTCTGTTTCCTAGTGCCGGTTTGAAGTTCCTGCAGTTTTCACTGTCAAACCGTGTTGGAACTAGTACCACCCCATATATATGTATGGAGTGGAGTTTGCAACTGAAAAGAAACTTTGTGTTCCCAACAAGCTAGTTGAAGGACGGCTTTCACACACACTTATCTCTCAGAACTGAGCAAGTGGAGAGACGTTCGTTCATCTAGCACCAAGGGAACGGGTTGCAGAAGACACTTTTTCTCTGGATTCTCAGTCTGTTTCCTAGTGCCGGTTTGAAATTCCTGCAGTTTTCACTGTAAAACCGAGTTGGAGCTAGTACCTCCCCATATATATGTATGGAATGGAGCTCGCAACTGAAAAGAAACTTTGTGTTCCCAACAAGCTAGGTGAAGGACGGCTTTCACACACACTTATCTCTCAGAACTGAGCAAGTGGAGAGACGTTCGTTCATCTATCACCAAGGGAACGGGTTGCAGGAGACACTTTTTCTCTGCTTTCTCAGTCTTTTTCCTAGTGCCGTTTTGAAGTTCCTGCAGTTTTCACTGTAAAACGGAGTTGGAGCTTGTACCTCCGCATATATATATGTGGAATGGAGTTTGCAACTGATAAGAAACTTTGTGTTCCCAACAAGCTAATAGAAGGACGGCTTTCACACACAGTTATCCCTCAGAACTGAGCAAGTGGAGAGACGTTCGTTCATCTAGCACCAAGGGAACGGGTTGCAGGAGACACTTTTTCTCTGTTTTCTCAGTCTGTTTCCTAGTGCCGGTTTGAAGTTCCTGCAGTTTTCACTGTAAAACCGAGTTGGAGCTTGTACCTCCCCATATATACGTATGCAATGGAGTTTGCAACTGAAAAGAAACTTTGTGTTCCCAACAATCTAGGTGAAGGACGGCTTTCACACACACTTATCTCTCAGAACTGAGCAAGTGGAGAGACGTTCGTTCATCTAGAACCAAGGGATCGGGTTGCAGGAGACACTTTTTCTCTGTTTTCTCAGTCTGTTTCCTAGTGCCGGTTTGAAGTTCCTGCAGTTTTCACTGTAAAACCGAGTTGGAGCCAGTACCTCCCCATATATATGTATGCAATGGAGTTTGCAACTGAAAAGAAACTTTGTGTTCCCAACATGCTAGGTGAAGGACGGCTTTCACACACACTTATCTCTCAGAACTGAGCAAGTGGAGAGACGTTCGTTCATCTAGCACCGAGGGAACGGATTGCAGGAGACACTTTTTCTCTGCTTTCTCAGTCTTTTTCCTAGTGCCGGTTTGAAGTTCCTGCAGTTTTCACTGTAAAATCGAGTTGGAGCTTGTATCTCCCCATATATATGTATGAAATGAAGTTTGCAACTGAAAAAAAACTTTGTGTTCCCAACAAGCTAGGTGAAGGCGGCTTTCACACACACTTATCTCTCAGAACTGAGCAAGTGGAGAGACGTTCGTTCATCTAGCACCAAGGGAACGGGTTGCAGGAGACACATTTTCTCTGCTTTCTCAGTCTGTTCCTAGTTCTGGTTTGAAGTTCCTGCAGTTTTCACTGTAAAACCGAGTTGAAGCTTATACCTACCCATATATATTTATGGAATGGAATTAGCAACTGAAAAGACACTTTGTGTTCCCAACAAGCTAGGTGAAGAACGGCTTTCACACACATTTATCTCTCAGAACTGAGCAAGTGGAGAGACGTTCGTTCATTTAGCACCAAGGGAACGGGTTGCAGGGGACACGTTTTCTCTGCTTTCTCAGTCTGTTTCTTAGTGCCGGTTTGAAGTTCCATCAATTTTCACTGTAAAACCGAGTTGAAGCTTGTACCTCCCCATTTATATGTATGGAATGGAGTTTGCAACTGAAAAGAAACTTTGTGTTCCCAACAAGCTAGGTGAAGGCGGCTTTCACACACACTTATCTCTCAGAACTGAGCAAGTGGAGAGACGTTCGTTAATCTAGCACCAAGGGAACGGGTTGCAGGAGACACTTTTTCTCTGTTTTCTCAGTCTGTTTCCTAGTGCCGGTTTGAAGTTCCAGCAGTTTTCACTGTAAAACCGAGTTGGAGCTTGTACCTCCCCATATATATGTATGGAATGGAGTTTGCAACTGAAAAGAAACTTTGTGTTCCCAACAAGCTAGGTGAAGGCGGCTTTCACACACACTTATCTCTCAGAACTGAGCAAGTGGAGAGACGTTCGTTAATCTAGCACCAAGGGAACGGGTTGCAGGAGACACTTTTTCTCTGTTTTCTCAGTCTGTTTCCTAGTGCCGGTTTGAAGTTCCAGCAGTTTTCACTGTAAAACCGAGTTGGAGCTTGTACCTCCCCATATATATGTATGGAATGGAGTTTGCAACTGAAAAGAAACTTTGTGTTCCCAACAAGCTAGGTGAAGTACGGCTTTCACACACATTTATCTCTCAGAACTGAGCAAGTGGAGAGACGTTCGTTCATCTAGAACCAAGGGATCGGGTTGCAGGAGACACTTTTTCTCTGCTTTCTCAGTCTGTTTCCTAGTGCCGGTTTGAAGTTCCTGCAGTTTTCACTGTAAAACCGAGTTGGAGCTTGGACCTCCCCATATATACGTATGGAATGGAGTTTGCAACTGAAAAGAAACTTTGTGTTCCCAACAATCTAGGTGAAGGACGGCTTTCACACACACTTATCTCTCAGAACTGAGCAAGTGGAGAGACGTTCGTTCATCTAGAACCAAGGGATCGGGTTGCAGGAGACACTTTTTCTCTGTTTTCTCAGTCTGTTTCCTAGTGCCGGTTTGAAGTTCCTGCAGTTTTCACTGTAAAACCGAGTTGGAGCCAGTACCTCCCCATATATATGTATGCAATGGAGTTTGCAACTGAAAAGAAACTTTGTGTTCCCAACATGCTAGGTGAAGGACGGCTTTCACACACACTTATCTCTCAGAACTGAGCAAGTGGAGAGACGTTCGTTCATCTAGCACCGAGGGAACGGGTTGCAGGAGACACTTTTTCTCTGCTTTCTCAGTCTTTTTCCTAGTGCCGGTTTGAAGTTCCTGCAGTTTTCACTGTAAAATCGAGTTGGAGCTTGTATCTCCCCATATATATGTATGAAATGATGTTTGCAACTGAAAAAAAACTTTGTGTTCCCAACAAGCTAGATGAAGGACGGCTTTCACACACACTTATCTCTCAGAACTGAGCAAGTGGAGAGACGTTCATTCATCTAGCACCAAGGGAACGGGTTGCAGGAGACACGTTTCCTCTGCTTTCTCAGTCTGTTTCCTACTGCCGATTTGAAGTTCCTGCTGTTTTCACTGTAAAACCGAGTTGGAGCTACTACCTCCCCATATATATGTATGGAATGGAGTTTGCAACTGAAAAGAAACTTTGTGTTCCCAACAAGCTAGGTGAAGTACGGCTTTCACACACACTTATCTCTCAGAACTGAGCAAGTGGAGAGACTTTCGTTCATCTAGCACCAAGGGAACGGGTTGCAGGAGACACTTTTTCTCTGTCTTCTCAGTCTGTTTCCTAGTGCCGGTTTGAAGTTCCTGCAGTTTTCAATGTAAAATCGAGTTGGAGCTTGTACCTCCCCATATATATGTATGGAATGGAGTTTGCAACTGAAAAGAAACTTTGTGTTCCCAACAAGTTAGGTGAAGGACGGCTTTCAAACACACTTATCTCTCAGAACTGAGCAAGTGGAGAGACGTTCGTTCATCTAGAACCAAGGGATCGGTTTGCAGGAGGCACTTTTTCTCTGCTTTCTCAGTCTGTTTCCTAGTGCCGGTTTGAAGTTACTGCAGTTTTCTACTGTAATAACGAGTTGGAGCTAGTACCTCCCCATATATATGTATGCAATGGAGTTTGCAACTGAAAAGAAACTTTGTGTTCCCAACATGCTAGGTGAAGGACGGCTTTCACACACACTTATCTCTCAGAACTGAGCAAGTGGAGAGACGTTTGTTCATCTAGCACCGAGGGAACGGTTTGCAGGACACACTTTTTCTCTGCTTTCTCAGTCTTTTTCCTAGTGCCGGTTTGAAGTTCCTGCAGTTTTCACTGTAAAACCGAGTTGGAGTTTGTACCTTCCCATATATATGTATGGAATGAAGTTTGCAACTGATAAGAAACTTTGTGTTCCCAACAAGCTAGGTGAAGGCGGCTTTCACACACACTTATCTCTCAGAACTGAGCAAGTGGAGAGACGTTCGTTCATCTAGCACCAAGGGAACGGGTTGCAGGAGACACATTTTCTCTGCTTTCTCAGTCTGTTCCTAGTTCTGGTTTGAAGTTCCTGCAGTTTTCACTGTAAAACCGAGTTGAAGCTTATACCTACCCATATATATTTATGGAATGGAATTAGCAACTGAAAAGACACTTTGTGTTCCCAACAAGCTAGGTGAAGAACGGCTTTCACACACATTTATCTCTCAGAACTGAGCAAGTGGAGAGACGTTCGTTCATTTAGCACCAAGGGAACGGGTTGCAGGGGACACGTTTTCTCTGCTTTCTCAGTCTGTTTCTTAGTGCCGGTTTGAAGTTCCATCAATTTTCACTGTAAAACCGAGTTGAAGCTTGTACCTCCCCATTTATATGTATGGAATGGAGTTTGCAACTGAAAAGAAACTTTGTGTTCCCAACAAGCTAGGTGAAGGCGGCTTTCACACACACTTATCTCTCAGAACTGAGCAAGTGGAGAGACGTTCGTTAATCTAGCACCAAGGGAACGGGTTGCAGGAGACACTTTTTCTCTGTTTTCTCAGTCTGTTTCCTAGTGCCGGTTTGAAGTTCCAGCAGTTTTCACTGTAAAACCGAGTTGGAGCTTGTACCTCCCCATATATATGTATGGAATGGAGTTTGCAACTGAAAAGAAACTTTGTGTTCCCAACAAGCTAGGTGAAGTACGGCTTTCACACACATTTATCTCTCAGAACTGAGCAAGTGGAGAGACGTTCGTTCATCTAGAACCAAGGGATCGGGTTGCAGGAGACACTTTTTCTCTGCTTTCTCAGTCTGTTTCCTAGTGCCGGTTTGAAGTTCCTGCAGTTTTCACTGTAAAACCGAGTTGGAGCTTGGACCTCCCCATATATATGTATGCAATGGAGTTAGCAACTGAAAAGAAACTTTGTGTTCCCAACATGCTAGGTGAAGGACGGCTTTCACACACACTTATCTCTCAGAACTGAGCAAGTGGACAGACGTTCGTTCATCTAGCACCGAGGGAACGGTTTGCAGGGGACACTTTTTCTCTGCTTTCTCAGTCTGTTTCCTAGTGCCGGTTTGAAGTTCCTGCAGTTTTCACTGTAAAACCGAGTTGGAGCTTGTACCTCCCCAAATATATGTATGGAATTGTGTTTGCAACTGAAAAGAAACTTTGTGTTCCCAACAAGCTAATAGAAGGACGGCTTTCACACACAGTTATCCCTCAGAACTGAGCAAGTGGAGAGACGTTCGTTCATCTAGCACCAAGGGATCGGGTTGCAGGAGGCACTTTTTCTCTGCTTTCTCAGTCTGTTTCCTAGTGCCGGTTTGAAGTTACTGCAGTTTTCTACTGTAATAACGAGTTGGAGCTAGTACCTCCCCATATATATGTATGCAATGGAGTTTGCAACTGAAAAGAAACTTTGTGTTACCAACATGCTAGGTGAAGGACGGCTTTCACACACACTTATCTCTCAGAACTGAGCAAGTGGAGAGACGTTTGTTCATCTAGCACCGAGGGAACGGTTTGCAGGACACACTTTTTCTCTGCTTTCTCAGTCTTTTTCCTAGTGCCGGTTTGAAGTTCCTGCAGTTTTCACTGTAAAACCGAGTTGGAGTTTGTACCTTCCCATATATATGTATGGAATGGAGTTTGCAACTGATAAGAAACTTTGTGTTCCCAACAAGCTAGGTGAAGGCGGCTTTCACACACACTTATCTCTCAGAACTGAGCAAGTGGAGAGACGTTCGTTCATCTAGCACCAAGGGAACGGGTTGCAGGAGACACATTTTCTCTGCTTTCTCAGTCTGTTCCTAGTTCTGGTTTGAAGTTCCTGCAGTTTTCACTGTAAAACCGAGTTGAAGCTTATACCTACCCATATATATTTATGGAATGGAATTAGCAACTGAAAAGACACTTTGTGTTCCCAACAAGCTAGGTGAAGAACGGCTTTCACACACATTTATCTCTCAGAACTGAGCAAGTGGAGAGACGTTCGTTCATTTAGCACCAAGGGAACGGGTTGCAGGAGACACGTTTTCTCTGCTTTCTCAGTCTGTTTCTTAGTGCCGGTTTGAAGTTCCATCAATTTTCACTGTAAAACCGAGTTGAAGCTTGTACCTACCCATATATATGTATGGAATGGAGTTTGCAACTGAAAAGAAACTTTGTGTTCCCAACAAGCTAGGTGAAGGCGGCTTTCACACACACTTATCTCTCAGAACTGAGCAAGTGGAGAGACGTTCGTTAATCTAGCACCAAGGGAACGGGTTGCAGGAGACACTTTTTCTCTGTTTTCTCAGTCTGTTTCCTAGTGCCGGTTTGAAGTTCCAGCAGTTTTCACTGTAAAACCGAGTTGGAGCTTGTACCTCCCCATATATATGTATGGAATGGAGTTTGCAACTGAAAAGAAACTTTGTGTTCCCAACAAGCTAGGTGAAGTACGGCTTTCACACACATCTATCTCTCAGAACTGAGCAAGTGGAGAGACGTTCGTTCATCTAGAACCAAGGGATCGGGTTGCAGGAGACACTTTTTCTCTGCTTTCTCAGTCTGTTTCCTAGTGCCGGTTTGAAGTTCTTGCAGTTTTCACTGTAAAACCGAGTTGGAGCTAGTACCTCCCCATATATATGTATGGAATGGAGCTCGCAACTGAAAAGAAACTTTGTGTTCCCAACAAGCTAGGTGAAGGACGGCTTTCACACACACTTATCTCTCAGAACTGAGCAAGTGGAGAGACGTTCGTTCATCTAGCACCAAGGGAACGGGTTGCAGGAGACACTTTTTCTCTGCTTTCTCAGTCTTTTTCCTAGTGCCGTTTTGAAGTTCCTGCAGTTTTCACTGTAAAACGGAGTTGGAGCTTGTACCTCCGCATATATATATGTGGAATGGAGTTTGCAACTGATAAGAAACTTTGTGTTCCCAACAAGCTAATAGAAGGACGGCTTTCACACACAGTTATCCCTCAGAACTGAGCAAGTGGAGAGACGTTCGTTCATCTAGCACCAAGGGAACGGGTTGCAGGAGACACTTTTTCTCTGTTTTCTCAGTCTGTTTCCTAGTGCCGGTTTGAAGTTCCTGCATTTATCACTGTAAAACCGAGTTGGAGCTTGTACCTCCCCATATATATGTATGGAATGGAGTTTGCAACTGAAAAGAAACTTTGTGTTCCCAACAATCTAGGTGAAGGACGGCTTTCACACACACTTATCTCTCAGAACTGAGCAAGTGGAGAGACGTTCGTTCATCTAGAACCAAGGGATCGGGTTGCAGGAGACACTTTTTCTCTGTTTTCTCAGTCTGTTTCCTAGTGCCGGTTTGAAGTTCCTGCAGTTTTCACTGTAAAACCGAGTTGGAGCCAGTACCTCCCCATATATATGTATGCAATGGAGTTTGCAACTGAAAAGAAACTTTGTGTTCCCAACATGCTAGGTGAAGGACGGCTTTCACACACACTTATCTCTCAGAACTGAGCAAGTGGAGAGACGTTCGTTCATCTAGCACCGAGGGAACGGGTTGCAGGAGACACTTTTTCTCTGCTTTCTCAGTCTTTTTCCTAGTGCCGGTTTGAAGTTCCTGCAGTTTTCACTGTAAAATCGAGTTGGAGCTTGTATCTCCCCATATATATGTATGAAATGAAGTTTGCAACTGAAAAGAAACTTTGTGTTCCGAACAAGCTAGATGAAGGACGGCTTTCACACACACTTATCTCTCAGAACTGAGCAAGTGGAGAGACGTTCGTTCATCTAGCACCAAGGGAACGGGTTGCAGGAGACACGTTTCCTCTGCTTTCTCAGTCTGTTTCCTAGTGCCGATTTGAAGTTCCTGCTGTTTTCACTGTAAAACAGAGTTGGAGCTACTACCTCCCCATATATATGTATGGAATGGAGTTTGCAACTGAAAAGAAACTTTGTGTTCCCAAGAAGCTAGGTGAAGTACGGCTTTCACACACACTTATCTCTCAGAACTGAGCAAGTGGAGAGACTTTCGTTCATCTAGCACCAAGGGAACGGGTTGCAGGAGACACTTTTTCTCTGCCTTCTCAGTCTGTTTCCTAGTGCCGGTTTGAAGTTCCTGCAGTTTTCACTGTAAAATCGAGTTGAAGCTTGTACCTCCCCATATATATGTATGGAATGGAGTTTGCAACTGAAAAGAAACTTTGTGTTCCCAACAAGTTAGGTGAAGGACGGCTTTCAAACACACTTATCTCTCAGAACTGAGCAAGTGGAGAGACGTTCGTTCATCTAGAACCAAGGGATCGGGTTGCAGGAGGCACTTTTTCTCTGCTTTCTCAGTCTGTTTCCTAGTGCCGGTTTGAAGTTACTGCAGTTTTCTACTGTAATAACGAGTTGGAGCTAGTACCTCCCCATATATATGTATGCAATGGAGTTTGCAACTGAAAAGAAACTTTGTGTTCCCAACATGCTAGGTGAAGGACGGCTTTCACACACACTTATCTCTCAGAACTGAGCAAGTGGAGAGACGTTTGTTCATCTAGCACCGAGGGAACGGTTTGCAGGACACACTATTTCTCTGCTTTCTCAGTCTTTTTCCTAGTGCCGGTTTGAAGTTCCTGCAGTTTTCACTGTAAAACCGAGTTGGAGTTTGTACCTTCCCATATATATGTATGGAATGGAGTTTGCAACTGATAAGAAACTTTGTGTTCCCAACAAGCTAGGTGAAGGCGGCTTTCACACACACTTATCTCTCAGAACTGAGCAAGTGGAGAGACGTTCGTTCATCTAGCACCAAGGGAACGGGTTGCAGGAGACACATTTTCTCTGCTTTCTCAGTCTGTTCCTAGTTCTGGTTTGAAGTTCCTGCAGTTTTCACTGTAAAACCGAGTTGAAGCTTATACCTACCCATATATATTTATGGAATGGAGTTAGCAACTGAAAAGACACTTTGTGTTCCCAACAAGCTAGGTGAAGAACGGCTTTCACACACATTTATCTCTCAGAACTGAGCAAGTGGAGAGACGTTCGTTCATTTAGCACCAAGGGAACGGGTTGCAGGGGACACGTTTTCTCTGCTTTCTCAGTCTGTTTCTTAGTGCCGGTTTGAAGTTCCATCAATTTTCACTGTAAAACCGAGTTGAAGCTTGTACCTACCCATATATATGTATGGAATGGAGTTTGCAACTGAAAAGAAACTTTGTGTTCCCAACAAGCTAGGTGAAGGCGGCTTTCACACACACTTATCTCTCAGAACTGAGCAAGTGGAGAGACGTTCGTTAATCTAGCACCAAGGGAACGGGTTGCAGGAGACACTTTTTCTCTGTTTTCTCAGTCTGTTTCCTAGTGCCGGTTTGAAGTTCCAGCAGTTTTCACTGTAAAACCGAGTTGGAGCTTGTACCTCCCCATATATATGTATGGAATGGAGTTTGCAACTGAAAAGAAACTTTGTGTTCCCAACAAGCTAGGTGAAGGCGGCTTTCACACACACTTATCTCTCAGAACTGAGCAAGTGGAGAGACGTTCGTTAATCTAGCACCAAGGGAACGGGTTGCAGGAGACACTTTTTCTCTGTTTTCTCAGTCTGTTTCCTAGTGCCGGTTTGAAGTTCCAGCAGTTTTCACTGTAAAACCGAGTTGGAGCTTGTACCTCCCCATATATATGTATGGAATGGAGTTTGCAACTGAAAAGAAACTTTGTGTTCCCAACAAGCTAGGTGAAGTACGGCTTTCACACACATTTATCTCTCAGAACTGAGCAAGTGGAGAGACGTTCGTTCATCTAGAACCAAGGGATCGGGTTGCAGGAGACACTTTTTCTCTGCTTTCTCAGTCTGTTTCCTAGTGCCGGTTTGAAGTTCCTGCAGTTTTCACTGTAAAATCGAGTTGGAGCTTGGACCTCCCCATATATATGTATGCAATGGAGTTAGCAACTGAAAAGAAACTTTGTGTTCCCAACATGCTAGGTGAAGGACGGCTTTCACACACACTTATCTCTCAGAACTGAGCAAGTGGACAGACGTTCGTTCATCTAGCACCGAGGGAACGGTTTGCAGGGGACACTTTTTCTCTGCTTTCTCAGTCTGTTTCCTAGTGCCGGTTTGAAGTTCCTGCAGTTTTCACTGTAAAACCGAGTTGGAGCTTGTACCTCCCCAAATATATGTATGGAATTGTGTTTGCAACTGAAAAGAAACTTTGTGTTCCCAACAAGCTAATAGAAGGACGGCTTTCACACACAGTTATCCCTCAGAACTGAGCAAGTGGAGAGACGTTCGTTCATCTAGCACCAAGGGATCGGGTTGCAGGAGGCACTTTTTCTCTGCTTTCTCAGTCTGTTTCCTAGTGCCGGTTTGAAGTTACTGCAGTTTTCTACTGTAATAACGAGTTGGAGCTAGTACCTCCCCATATATATGTATGCAATGGAGTTTGCAACTGAAAAGAAACTTTGTGTTCCCAACATGCTAGGTGAAGGACGGCTTTCACACACACTTATCTCTCAGAACTGAGCAAGTGGAGAGACGTTTGTTCATCTAGCACCGAGGGAACGGTTTGCAGGACACACTTTTTCTCTGCTTTCTCAGTCTTTTTCCTAGTGCCGGTTTGAAGTTCCTGCAGTTTTCACTGTAAAACCGAGTTGGAGTTTGTACCTTCCCATATATATGTATGGAATGGAGTTTGCAACTGATAAGAAACTTTGTGTTCCCAACAAGCTAGGTGAAGGCGGCTTTCACACACACTTATCTCTCAGAACTGAGCAAGTGGAGAGACGTTCGTTCATCTAGCACCAAGGGAACGGGTTGCAGGAGACACATTTTCTCTGCTTTCTCAGTCTGTTCCTAGTTCTGGTTTGAAGTTCCTGCAGTTTTCACTGTAAAACCGAGTTGAAGCTTATACCTACCCATATATATTTATGGAATGGAATTAGCAACTGAAAAGACACTTTGTGTTCCCAACAAGCTAGGTGAAGAACGGCTTTCACACACATTTATCTCTCAGAACTGAGCAAGTGGAGAGACGTTCGTTCATTTAGCACCAAGGGAACGGGTTGCAGGAGACACGTTTTCTCTGCTTTCTCAGTCTGTTTCTTAGTGCCGGTTTGAAGTTCCATCAATTTTCACTGTAAAACCGAGTTGAAGCTTGTACCTACCCATATATATGTATGGAATGGAGTTTGCAACTGAAAAGAAACTTTGTGTTCCCAACAAGCTAGGTGAAGGCGGCTTTCACACACACTTATCTCTCAGAACTGAGCAAGTGGAGAGACGTTCGTTAATCTAGCACCAAGGGAACGGGTTGCAGGAGACACTTTTTCTCTGTTTTCTCAGTCTGTTTCCTAGTGCCGGTTTGAAGTTCCAGCAGTTTTCACTGTAAAACCGAGTTGGAGCTTGTACCTCCCCATATATATGTATGGAATGGAGTTTGCAACTGAAAAGAAACTTTGTGTTCCCAACAAGCTAGGTGAAGGCGGCTTTCACACACACTTATCTCTCAGAACTGAGCAAGTGGAGAGACGTTCGTTAATCTAGCACCAAGGGAACGGGTTGCAGGAGACACTTTTTCTCTGTTTTCTCAGTCTGTTTCCTAGTGCCGGTTTGAAGTTCCAGCAGTTTTCACTGTAAAACCGAGTTGGAGCTTGTACCTCCCCATATATATGTATGGAATGGAGTTTGCAACTGAAAAGAAACTTTGTGTTCCCAACAAGCTAGGTGAAGTACGGCTTTCACACACATTTATCTCTCAGAACTGAGCAAGTGGAGAGACGTTCGTTCATCTAGAACCAAGGGATCGGGTTGCAGGAGACACTTTTTCTCTGCTTTCTCAGTCTGTTTCCTAGTGCCGGTTTGAAGTTCCTGCAGTTTTCACTGTAAAACCGAGTTGGAGCTTGTACCTCCCCATATATATGTATGCAATGGAGTTTGCAACTGAAAAGAAACTTTGTGTTCCCAACATGCTAGGTGAAGGACGGCTTTCACACACACTTATCTCTCAGAACTGAGCAAGTGGAGAGACGTTCGTTCATCTAGCACCGAGGGAACGGTTTGCAGGGGACACTTTTTCTCTGCTTTCTCAGTCTGTTTCCTAGTGCCGGTTTGAAGTTCCTGCAGTTTTCACTGTAAAACCGAGTTGGAGCTTGTACCTCCCCAAATATATGTATGGAATTGTGTTTGCAACTGAAAAGAAACTTTGTGTTCCCAACAAGCTAATAGAAGGACGGCTTTCACACACAGTTATCCCTCAGAACTGAGCAAGTGGAGAGACGTTCGTTCATCTAGCACCAAGGGAACGGGTTGCAGGAGACACTTTTTCTCTGTTTTCTCAGTCTGTTTCCTAGTGCCGGTTTGAAGTTACTGCAGTTTTCTACTGTAATAACGAGTTGGAGCTAGTACCTCCCCATATATATGTATGCAATGGAGTTTGCAACTGAAAAGAAACTTTGTGTTCCCAACATGCTAGGTGAAGGACGGCTTTCACACACACTTATCTCTCAGAACTGAGCAAGTGGAGAGACGTTTGTTCATCTAGCACCGAGGGAATGGTTTGCAGGACACACTTTTTCTCTGCTTTCTCAGTCTTTTTCCTAGTGCCGGTTTGAAGTTCCTGCAGTTTTCACTGTAAAACCGAGTTGGAGTTTGTACCTTCCCATATATATGTATGGAATGGAGTTTGCAACTGATAAGAAACTTTGTGTTCCCAACAAGCTAGGTGAAGGCGGCTTTCACACACACTTATCTCTCAGAACTGAGCAAGTGGAGAGACGTTCGTTCATCTAGCACCAAGGGAACGGGTTGCAGGAGACACATTTTCTCTGCTTTCTCAGTCTGTTCCTAGTTCTGGTTTGAAGTTCCTGCAGTTTTCACTGTAAAACCGAGTTGAAGCTTATACCTACCCATATATATTTATGGAATGGAGTTAGCAACTGAAAAGACACTTTGTGTTCCCAACAAGCTAGGTGAAGAACGGCTTTCACACACATTTATCTCTCAGAACTGAGCAAGTGGAGAGACGTTCGTTCATTTAGCACCAAGGGAACGGGTTGCAGGGGACACGTTTTGTCTGCTTTCTCAGTCTGTTTCTTAGTGCCGGTTTGAAGTTCCATCAATTTTCACTGTAAAACCGAGTTGAAGCTTGTACCTACCCATATATATGTATGGAATGGAGTTTGCAACTGAAAAGAAACTTTGTGTTCCCAACAAGCTAGGTGAAGGCGGCTTTCACACACACTTATCTCTCAGAACTGAGCAAGTGGAGAGACGTTCGTTAATCTAGCACCAAGGGAACGGGTTGCAGGAGACACTTTTTCTCTGTTTTCTCAGTCTGTTTCCTAGTGCCGGTTTGAAGTTCCAGCAGTTTTCACTGTAAAACCGAGTTGGAGCTTGTACCTCCCCATATATATGTATGGAATGGAGTTTGCAACTGAAAAGAAACTTTGTGTTCCCAACAAGCTAGGTGAAGGCGGCTTTCACACACACTTATCTCTCAGAACTGAGCAAGTGGAGAGACGTTCGTTAATCTAGCACCAAGGGAACGGGTTGCAGGAGACACTTTTTCTCTGTTTTCTCAGTCTGTTTCCTAGTGCCGGTTTGAAGTTCCAGCAGTTTTCACTGTAAAACCGAGTTGGAGCTTGTACCTCCCCATATATATGTATGGAATGGAGTTTGCAACTGATAAGAAACTTTGTGTTCCCAACAAGCTAGGTGAAGGCGGCTTTCACACACACTTATCTCTCAGAACTGAGCAAGTGGAGAGACGTTCGTTCATCTAGCACCAAGGGAACGGGTTGCAGGAGACACATTTTCTCTGCTTTCTCAGTCTGTTCCTAGTTCTGGTTTGAAGTTCCTGCAGTTTTCACTGTAAAACCGAGTTGAAGCTTATACCTACCCATATATATTTATGGAATGGAGTTAGCAACTGAAAAGACACTTTGTGTTCCCAACAAGCTAGGTGAAGAACGGCTTTCACACACATTTATCTCTCAGAACTGAGCAAGTGGAGAGACGTTCGTTCATTTAGCACCAAGGGAACGGGTTGCAGGGGACACGTTTTCTCTGCTTTCTCAGTCTGTTTCTTAGTGCCGGTTTGAAGTTCCATCAATTTTCACTGTAAAACCGAGTTGAAGCTTGTACCTACCCATATATATGTATGGAATGGAGTTTGCAACTGAAAAGAAACTTTGTGTTCCCAACAAGCTAGGTGAAGGCGGCTTTCACACACACTTATCTCTCAGAACTGAGCAAGTGGAGAGACGTTCGTTAATCTAGCACCAAGGGAACGGGTTGCAGGAGACACTTTTTCTCTGTTTTCTCAGTCTGTTTCCTAGTGCCGGTTTGAAGTTCCAGCAGTTTTCACTGTAAAACCGAGTTGGAGCTTGTACCTCCCCATATATATGTATGGAATGGAGTTTGCAACTGAAAAGAAACTTTGTGTTCCCAACAAGCTAGGTGAAGGCGGCTTTCACACACACTTATCTCTCAGAACTGAGCAAGTGGAGAGACGTTCGTTAATCTAGCACCAAGGGAACGGGTTGCAGGAGACACTTTTTCTCTGTTTTCTCAGTCTGTTTCCTAGTGCCGGTTTGAAGTTCCAGCAGTTTTCACTGTAAAACCGAGTTGGAGCTTGTACCTCCCCATATATATGTATGGAATGGAGTTTGCAACTGAAAAGAAACTTTGTGTTCCCAACAAGCTAGGTGAAGTACGGCTTTCACACACATTTATCTCTCAGAACTGAGCAACTGGAGAGACGTTCGTTCATCTAGAACCAAGGGATCGGGTTGCAGGAGACACTTTTTCTCTGCTTTCTCAGTCTGTTTCCTAGTGCCGGTTTGAAGTTCCTGCAGTTTTCACTGTAAAATCGAGTTGGAGCTTGGACCTCCCCATATATATGTATGCAATGGAGTTAGCAACTGAAAAGAAACTTTGTGTTCCCAACATGCTAGGTGAAGGACGGCTTTCACACACACTTATCTCTCAGAACTGAGCAAGTGGACAGACGTTCGTTCATCTAGCACCGAGGGAACGGTTTGCAGGGGACACTTTTTCTCTGCTTTCTCAGTCTGTTTCCTAGTGCCGGTTTGAAGTTCCTGCAGTTTTCACTGTAAAACCGAGTTGGAGCTTGTACCTCCCCAAATATATGTATGGAATTGTGTTTGCAACTGAAAAGAAACTTTGTGTTCCCAACAAGCTAATAGAAGGACGGCTTTCACACACAGTTATCCCTCAGAACTGAGCAAGTGGAGAGACGTTCGTTCATCTAGCACCAAGGGATCGGGTTGCAGGAGGCACTTTTTCTCTGCTTTCTCAGTCTGTTTCCTAGTGCTGGTTTGAAGTTACTGCAGTTTTCTACTGTAATAACGAGTTGGAGCTAGTACCTCCCCATATATATGTATGCAATGGAGTTTGCAACTGAAAAGAAACTTTGTGTTCCCAACATGCTAGGTGAAAGACGGCTTTCACACACACTTATCTCTCAGAACTGAGCAAGTGGAGAGACGTTTGTTCAACTAGCACCGAGGGAACGGTTTGCAGGACACACTTTTTCTCTGCTTTCTCAGTCTTTTTCCTAGTGCCGGTTTGAAGTTCCTGCAGTTTTCACTGTAAAACCGAGTTGGAGTTTGTACCTTCCCATATATATGTATGGAATGGAGTTTGCAACTGATAAGAAACTTTGTGTTCCCAACAAGCTAGGTGAAGGCGGCTTTCACACACACTTATCTCTCAGAACTGAGCAAGTGGAGAGACGTTCGTTCATCTAGCACCAAGGGAACGGGTTGCAGGAGACACATTTTCTCTGCTTTCTCAGTCTGTTCCTAGTTCTGGTTTGAAGTTCCTGCAGTTTTCACTGTAAAACCGAGTTGAAGCTTATACCTACCCATATATATTTATGGAATGGAATTAGCAACTGAAAAGACACTTTGTGTTCCCAACAAGCTAGGTGAAGAACGGCTTTCACACACATTTATCTCTCAGAACTGAGCAAGTGGAGAGACGTTCGTTCATTTAGCACCAAGGGAACGGGTTGCAGGAGACACGTTTTCTCTGCTTTCTCAGTCTGTTTCTTAGTGCCGGTTTGAAGTTCCATCAATTTTCACTGTAAAACCGAGTTGAAGCTTGTACCTACCCATATATATGTATGGAATGGAGTTTGCAACTGAAAAGAAACTTTGTGTTCCCAACAAGCTAGGTGAAGGCGGCTTTCACACACACTTATCTCTCAGAACTGAGCAAGTGGAGAGACGTTCGTTAATCTAGCACCAAGGGAACGGGTTGCAGGAGACACTTTTTCTCTGTTTTCTCAGTCTGTTTCCTAGTGCCGGTTTGAAGTTCAAGCAGTTTTCACTGTAAAACCGAGTTGGAGCTTGTACCTCCCCATATATATGTATGGAATGGAGTTTGCAACTGAAAAGAAACTTTGTGTTCCCAACAAGCTAGGTGAAGGCGGCTTTCACACACACTTATCTCTCAGAACTGAGCAAGTGGAGAGACGTTCGTTAATCTAGCACCAAGGGAACGGGTTGCAGGAGACACTTTTTCTCTGTTTTCTCAGTCTGTTTCCTAGTGCCGGTTTGAAGTTCCAGCAGTTTTCACTGTAAAACCGAGTTGGAGCTTGTACCTCCCCATATATATGTATGGAATGGAGTTTGCAACTGAAAAGAAACTTTGTGTTCCCAACAAGCTAGGTGAAGTACGGCTTTCACACACATTTATCTCTCAGAACTGAGCAAGTGGAGAGACGTTCGTTCATCTAGAACCAAGGGATCGGGTTGCAGGAGACACTTTTTCTCTGCTTTCTCAGTCTGTTTCCTAGTGCCGGTTTGAAGTTCCTGCAGTTTTCACTGTAAAACCGAGTTGGAGCTTGTACCTCCCCATATATATGTATGCAATGGAGTTTGCAACTGAAAAGAAACTTTGTGTTCCCAACATGCTAGGTGAAGGACGGCTTTCACACACACTTATCTCTCAGAACTGAGCAAGTGGACAGACGTTCGTTCATCTAGCACCGAGGGAACGGTTTGCAGGGGACACTTTTTCTCTGCTTTCTCAGTCTGTTTCCTAGTGCCGGTTTGAAGTTCCTGCAGTTTTCACTGTAAAACCGAGTTGGAGCTTGTACCTCCCCAAATATATGTATGGAATTGTGTTTGCAACTGAAAAGAAACTTTGTGTTCCCAACAAGCTAATAGAAGGACGGCTTTCACACACAGTTATCCCTCAGAACTGAGCAAGTGGAGAGACGTTCGTTCATCTAGCACCAAGGGAACGGGTTGCAGGAGACACTTTTTCTCTGTTTTCTCAGTCTGTTTCCTAGTGCCGGTTTGAAGTTCCTGCAGTTTTCACTGTAAAACCGAGTTGGAGCTTGTACCTCCCCATATATATGTATGGAATTGTGTTTGCAACTGAAAAGAAACTTTGTGTTCCCAACAAGCTAGGTGAAGGACGGCTTTCACACACACTTATCTCTCAGAACTGAGCAAGTGGAGAGACGTTCGTTCATCTAGAACCAAGGGATCGGGTTGCAGGAGACACTTTTTCTCTGTTTTCTCAGTCTGTTTCCTAGTGCCGGTTTGAAGTTCCTGCAGTTTTCACTGTAAAACCGAGTTGGAGCCAGTACCTCCCCATATATATGTATGCAATGGAGTTTGCAACTGAAAAGAAACTTTGTGTTCCCAACATGCTAGGTGAAGGACGGCTTTCACACACACTTATCTCTCAGAACTGAGCAAGTGGAGAGACGTTCGTTCATTTAGCACCGAGGGAACGGGTTGCAGGAGACACTTTTTCTCTGCTTTCTCAGTCTTTTTCCTAGTGCCGGTTTGAAGTTCTTGCAGTTTTCACTGTAAAATCGAGTTGGAGCTTGTATCTCCCCATATATATGTATGAAATGAAGTTTGCAACTGAAAAGAAACTTTGTGTTCCCAACATGCTAGGTGAAGGACGGCTTTCACACACACTTATCTCTCAGAACTGAGCAAGTGGAGAGACGTTCGTTCATCTACCAATAAGGGAACTGGTTGCAGGAGACACATTTTCTCTGCTTTCTCAGTCTGTTTCCTAGTGCCGGTTTGAAGTTCCTGCAGTTTTCACTGTAAAACCGAGTTGTAGCTAGTACCTCCCCATATATATGTATGGAAAGGAGTTTGCAACTGAAAAGAAACTTTGTGTTCCCAACAAGCTAGTTGAAGGACGGCTTTCACACACACTTATCACTCAGAACTGAGCAATAGGAGAGACGTTCGTTCAACTATCACCCAGGGAACGGGTTGCAGGAGACACTTTTTTCTGCTTTCTCAGTCTGTTTCCTAGTGCCGGTTTGAAGTTCCTGCAGTTTTCACTGTAAAACCGAGTTGGAGCTAGTACCTCCCCATATATATGTATGGAATGGAGTTTGCAACTGAAAAGAAACTTTGTGTTCCCAACAAGCTAGTTGAAGGACGGCTTTCACACACACTTATCTCTCAGAACTGACCAAGTGGAGAGACTTTCGTTCATCTAGCACCAACGGAACGGGATGCAGGAAACACTTTTTGTCTGCATTCTCAGTCTGTTTCCTAGTGCCGGTTTGAAGTTCCTGCAGTTTTCACTGTAAAACCGAGTTGGAGCTAGTACCTCCCCATATATATGTATGGAATAGAGTTTGCAACTGAAGAGAAACTTTGTGTTCCCAAAAAGCTAGATAAAGAAAGGCTTTCACACAATATTATCTCTCAGAACTGAGCAAGTGGAGACACGTTCGTTCAACTAGCATCCAGGGAACGGGTTGCAGGAGACACTTTTTCTCTGCTTTCTCAGTCTGTTTCCTAGTGCCGGTTTGAATTTCCTGCAGTTTTCACTGTAAAACCGAGATCGAGGTAGTACCTCCCGATATATATGTATGGAATGGAGTTTGGAACTGAAAAGAAACTTTGTGTTCCCAACATGCTAGGTGAAGGACGGCTTTCACACACACTTATCTCTCAGAACTGAGCAAGTGGAGAGACGTTCGTTCATCTAGCACCGAGGGAACGGTTTGCAGGGGACACTTTTTCTCTGCTTTCTCAGTCTGTTTCCTAGTGCCGGTTTGAAGTTCCTGCAGTTTTCACTGTAAAACCGAGTTGGAGCTTGTACCTCCCCAAATATATGTATGGAATTGTGTTTGCAACTGAAAAGAAACTTTGTGTTCCCAACAAGCTAATAGAAGGACGGCTTTCACACACAGTTATCCCTCAGAACTGAGCAAGTGGAGAGACGTTCGTTCATCTAGCACCAAGGGAACGGGTTGCAGGAGACACTTTTTCTCTGTTTTCTCAGTCTGTTTCCTAGTGCCGGTTTGAAGTTCCTGCAGTTTTCACTGTAAAACCGAGTTGGAGCTTGTACCTCCCCATATATATGTATGGAATGGAGTTTGCAACTGAAAAGAAACTTTGTGTTCCCAACAAGCTAGGTGAAGGACGGCTTTCACACACACTTATCTCTCAGAACTGAGCAAGTGGAGAGACGTTCGTTCATCTAGAACCAAGGGATCGGGTTGCAGGAGACACTTTTTCTCTGTTTTCTCAGTCTGTTTCCTAGTGCCGGTTTGAAGTTCCTGCAGTTTTCACTGTAAAACCGAGTTGGAGCCAGTACCTCCCCATATATATGTATGCAATGGAGTTTGCAACTGAAAAGAAACTTTGTGTTCCCAACATGCTAGGTGAAGGACGGCTTTCACACACACTTATCTCTCAGAACTGAGCAAGTGGAGAGACGTTCGTTCATCTAGCACCGAGGGAACGGGTTGCAGGAGACACTTTTTCTCTGCTTTCTCAGTCTTTTTCCTAGTGCCGGTTTGAAGTTCTTGCAGTTTTCACTGTAAAATCGAGTTGGAGCTTGTATCTCCCCATATATATGTATGAAATGAAGTTTGCAACTGAAAAGAAACTTTGTGTTCCCAACATGCTAGGTGAAGGACGGCTTTCACACACACTTATCTCTCAGAACTGAGCAAGTGGAGAGACGTTCGTTCATCTACCAATAAGGGAACTGGTTGCAGGAGACACATTTTCTCTGCTTTCTCAGTCTGTTTCCTAGTGCCGGTTTGAAGTTCCTGCAGTTTTCACTGTAAAACCGAGTTGTAGCTAGTACCTCCCCATATATATGTATGGAAAGGAGTTTGCAACTGAAAAGAAACTTTGTGTTCCCAACAAGCTAGTTGAAGGACGGCTTTGACACACACTTATCACTCAGAACTGAGCAATAGGAGAGACGTTCGTTCAACTATCACCCAGGGAACGGGTTGCAGGAGACACTTTTTTTCTGCTTTCTCAGTCTGTTTCCTAGTGCCGGTTTGAAGTTCCTGCAGTTTTCACTGTAAAACCGAGTTGGAGCTAGTACCTCCCCATATATATGTATGGAATGGAGTTTGCAACTGAAAAGAAACTTTGTGTTCCCAACAAGCTAGTTGAAGGACGGCTTTCACACACACTTATCTCTCAGAACTGACCAAGTGGAGAGACTTTCGTTCATCTAGCACCAACGGAAGGGGATGCAGGAGATACTTTTTGTCTGCATTCTCAGTCTGTTTCCTAGTGCCGGTTTGAAGTTCCTGCAGTTTTCACTGTAAAACCGAGTTGGAGCTAGTACCTCCCCATATATATGTATGGAATAGAGTTTGCAACTGAAGAGAAACTTTGTGTTCCCAAAAAGCTAGATAAAGGAAGGCTTTCACACAATATTATCTCTCAGAACTGAGCAAGTGGAGACACGTTCGTTCAACTAGCACCCAGGGAACGGGTTGCAGGAGACACTTTTTCTCTGCATTCTCAGTCTGTTTCCTAGTGCCGGTTTGAATTTCCTGCAGTTTTCACTGTAAAACCGAGATCGAGGTAGTACCTCCCGATATATATGTATGGAATGGAGTTTGGAACTGAAAAGAAACTTTGTGTTCCCAACATGCTAGGTGAAGGACGGCTTTCACACACACTTATCTCTCAGTACTGAGCAAGTGGAGAGACGTTCGTTCATCTAGCACCAAGGGAACGGTTTGCAGGGGACACTTTTTCTCTGCTTTCTCAGTCTGTTTCCTAGTGCCGGTTTGAAGTTCCTGCAGTTTTCACTGTAAAACCGAGTTGGAGCTTGTACCTCCCCAAATATATGTATGGAATTGTGTTTGCAACTGAAAAGAAACTTTGTGTTCCTAACAAGCTAATAGAAGGACGGCTTTCACACACAGTTATCCCTCAGAACTGAGCAAGTGGAGAGACGTTCGTTCATCTAGCACCAAGGGAACGGGTTGCAGGAGACACTTTTTCTCTGTGTTCTCAGTCTGTTTCCTAGTGCCGGTTTGAAGTTCCTGCAGTTTTCACTGTAAAACCGAGTTGGAGCTTGTACCTCCCCATATATATGTATGGAATGGAGTTTGCAACTGAAAAGAAACTTTGTGTTCCCAACAAGCTAGGTGAAGGACGGCTTTCACACACACTTATCTCTCAGAACTGAGCAAGTGGAGAGACGTTCGTTCATCTAGAACCAAGGGATCGGGTTGCAGGAGACACTTTTTCTCTGTTTTCTCAGTCTGTTTCCTAGTGCCGGTTTGAAGTTCCTGCAGTTTTCACTGTAAAACCGAGTTGGAGCCAGTACCTCCCCATATATATGTATGCAATGGAGTTTGCAACTGAAAAGAAACTTTGTGTTCCCAACATGCTAGGTGAAGGACGGCTTTCACACACACTTATCTCTCAGAACTGAGCAAGTGGAGAGACGTTCGTTCATCTAGCACCGAGGGAACGGGTTGCAGGAGACACTTTTTCTCTGCTTTCTCAGTCTTTTTCCTAGTGCCGGTTTGAAGTTCTTGCAGTTTTCACTGTAAAATCGAGTTGGAGCTTGTATCTCCCCATATATATGTATGAAATGAAGTTTGCAACTGAAAAGAAACTTTGTGTTCCCAACATGCTAGGTGAAGGACGGCTTTCACACACACTTATCTCTCAGAACTGAGCAAGTGGAGAGACGTTCGTTAATCTACCAATAAGGGAATTGGTTGCAGGAGACACATTTTCTCTGCTTTCTCAGTCTGTTTCCTAGTGCCGGTTTGAAGTTCCTGCAGTTTTCACTGTAAAACCGAGTTGTAGCTAGTACCTCCCCATATATATGTATGGAAAGGAGTTTGCAACTGAAAAGAAACTTTGTGTTCCCAACAAGCTAGTTGAAGGACGGCTTTCACACACACTTATCACTCAGAACTGAGCAATAGGAGAGACGTTCGTTCAACTATCACCCAGGGAACGGGTTGCAGGAGACACTTTTTTTCTGCTTTCTCAGTCTGTTTCCTAGTGCCGGTTTGAAGTTCCTGCAGTTTTCACTGTAAAACCGAGTTGGAGCTAGTACCTCCCCATATATATGTATGGAATGGAGTTTGCAACTGAAAAGAAACTTTGTGTTCCCAACAAGCTAGTTGAAGGACGGCTTTCACACACACTTATCTCTCAGAACTGACCAAGTGGAGAGACTTTCGTTCATCTAGCACCAACGGAACGGGATGCAGGAGACACTTTTTGTCTGCATTCTCAGTCTGTTTCCTAGTGCCGGTTTGAAGTTCCTGCAGTTTTCACTGTAAAACCGAGTTGGAGCTAGTACCTCCCCATATATATGTATGGAATAGAGTTTACAACTGAAGAGAAAATTTGTGTTCCCAAAAAGCTAGATAAAGGAAGGCTTTCACACAATATTATCTCTCAGAACTGAGCAAGTGGAGACACGTTCGTTCAACTAGCACCCAGGGAACGGGTTGCAGGAGACACTTTTTCTCTGCTTTCTCAGTCTGTTTCCTAGTGCCGGTTTGAATTTCCTGCAGTTTTCACTGTAAAACCGAGATCGAGGTAGTACCTCCCGATATATATGTATGGAATGGAGTTTGGAACTGAAAAGAAACTTTGTGTTCCCAACAAGCTAGGTGAAGGACGGCTTTCACACACACTTATCTCTCAGAACTGAGCAAGTGGAGAGACTTTCGTTCATCTAGCACCAAGGGAACAGGTTGCAGGGGACACTTTTTCTCTGCTTTCTCAGTCTGTTTCCTAGTGCCGGTTTGAATTTCCTGCAGTTTTCACTGTAAAACCGATTTGGAGCTAGTACCTCCCCATATATATGTATGAAATGGAGTTTCCAACTGAAAAGAAACTTTGCGTTCCCAACAAGCTAGGTGAAGGACGGCTTTCACACACACTTATCTCTCAGAAATTAGCAATTGGAGAGACGTTCGTTCATCTAACACCAAGGGAACGGGTTGCAGGAGACACTTTTTCTCTACTTTCTCAGTCTGTTTCCTAGTGCCGGTTTGAAGTTCCTGCAGTTTTCACTGTAAAACCGATTTGGAGTTAGTACCTCCCCATATATATTTATGGAATGGAGTTTGCAACTGAAAAGAAACTTTGTGTTCCCAACAAGCTAGGTGAAGGACGGCTTTCACACGCACTTAAATCTCAGAACTGAGCAATTGGAGAGACGTTCGTTAATCTAGCACCAAGGGAACAGGTTGCAGGAGACATTTTTTCTCTGCTTTCTCAGTCTGTTTCCTAGTGCCGGTTTGAAGTTCCTGCAGTTTTCACTGTAAAACCGAGTTGAAGCTTGTACCTACCCATATATATGTATGGAATGGAGTTTGCAACTGAAAAGAAACTTTGTGTTCCCAACAAGCTAGGTGAAGGCGGCTTTCACACACACTTATCTCTCAGAACTGAGCAAGTGGAGAGACGTTCGTTCATCTAGCACCAAGGGAACGGGTTGCAGGAGACACTTTTTCTCTGTTTTCTCAGTTTGTTTCCTAGTGCTGGTTTGAAGTTCCTGCAGTTTTCACTGTAAAATCGAGTTGGAGCTTGTACCTCCCCATATATATGTATGGAATGGAGTTTGCAACTGAAAAGAAACTTTGTGTTCCCAACAAGTTAGGTGAAGGACGGCTTTCAAACACAATTATCTCTCAGAACTGAGCAAGTGGAGAGACGTTCGTTCATCTAGAACCAAGGGATCGGGTTGCAGGAGGCACTTTTTCTCTGCTTTCTCAGTCTGTTTCCTAGTGCCGGTTTGAAGTTCCTGCAGTTTTCACTGTAAAACCGAGTTGGAGCTAGTACCTCCCCATATATATGTATGCAATGGAGTTTGCAACTGAAAAGAAACTTTGTGTTCCCAAAATGCTAGGTGAAGGACGGCTTTCACACACACTTATCTCTCAGAACTGAGCAAGTGGAGAGACGTTCGTTCATCTAGCACCAAGGGAACGGGTTGCAGGAGACAATTTTCTCTGCTTTCTCAGTTAGTTTCCTAGTGCCGGTTTGAAGTTCCATCAATTTTCACTGTAAAACCGAGTTGAAGCTTCTACCTACCCATATATATGTATGGAATGGAGTTTGCAACTGAAAAGAAACTTTGTGTTCCCAACAAGCTAGGTGAAGGCGGCTTTCACACACACTTATCTCTCAGAACTGAGCAAGTGGAGAGACGTTCGTTCATCTAGCACCAAGGGAACGGGTTGCAGGAGACACTTTTTCTCTGCTTTCTCAGTCTGTTTCCTAGTGCCGGTTTGAAGTTACTGCAGTTTTCTACTGTAATAACGAGTTGGAGCTAGTACCTCCCCATATATATGTATGCAATGGAGTTTGCAACTGAAAAGAAACTTTGTGTTCCCAACATGCTAGGTGAAGGACGGCTTTCACACACACTTATCTCTCAGAACTGAGCAAGTGGAGAGACGTTCGTTCATGTAGCACCAACGGAACGGGTTGCAGGAGACACTTTTTCTCTGCTTTCTCAGTCTGTTTCCTAGTGCCGGTTTGAAGTTCTTGCAGTTTTCACTGTAAAACCGAGTTGGAGTTATTACCTCCCCATATATACGTAAGGAATGGAGTTTGCAACTGAAAAGAAACTTTGTGTTCCCAACAAGCTAGGTGAAGGACGGCTTTCACACACACTTATCTCTCAGAACTGAGCAAGAGGAGAGACGTTCGTTCATCTAGCACCAACGGAACGGGATGCAGGAGACACTTTTTCTCTGCTTTCTCAGTCTGTTTCCTAGTGCCGGTTTGAAGTTCCTGCAGATTTCACTGTAAAATCGATTTGGAGCTAGTACCACCCCATATATATGTATGGAATGGACTTTGCATCTGAAAAGAAACTTTGTGTTCCCAAAAAGCTAGCTGAAGGACGGCTTTCACACACACTTATCTCTCAGAACTGAGCAAGTGGAGAGACTTTCATTCATCTAGCACCAAGGGAACGGGTTGCAGGGGACACTTTTTCTCTGCTTTCTCAGTCTGTTTCCTAGTGCCGGTTTGAGTTTCCTGCAGTTTTCACTGTAAAACCGAGTTGGAGCTTGTACCTCCCCAAATATATGTATGGAATTGTGTTTGCAACTGAAAAGAAACTTTGTGTTCCCAACAAGCTAATAAAAGGACGGCTTTCACACACACTTATCTCTCAGAACTGAGCAAGTGGAGAGACATTCGTTCATCCAGCACCAAGGAAACGGGTTGCAGGAGACACTTTTTCTCTGCTTTCTCAGTCTGTTTCCTAGTGCCGTTTTGAAGTTCCTGCAGTTTTCACTGTAAAACCGTGTTGGAGCTAGTACTTACCCATATATATGAATGGAATGGAGTTTGCTACTGAAAAGAAACTTTGTGTTCCCAACAATCTAGGTGAAGAACGGCTTTCACACACACTTATCTCTCAGAACTGAGCAAGTGGAGAGACGTTCGTTCATGTAGCACCAAGGGAACGGGTTGCAGGGGACACTTTTTCTCTGCTTTCTCAGTCTGTTTCCTAGTGCCGTTTTGAAGTTCCTGCAGTTTTCACTGTAAAACCGATTTGGAGTTAGTACCTCCCCATATATATGTATGGAATGGAGTTTGCAACTGAAAAGAAACTTTGTGTTCCCAACAAGCTGGGTGAAGGACGGCTTTCACACACACTTATCTCTCAGAACTGAGTAAGTGGAGAGACGTTCGTTCATCTAGCACCAAGGAAACGGGTTGCAGGAGACACTTCTTCTCTGCTTTCTCAGTCTGTTTCCTTGTGCCTGTTTGAAGTTCCTGCAGTTTTCACTGTAAAACCGATTTGGAGTTAGTACCTCCCCATATATACGTATGGAATGGAGTTTGCAACTGAAAAGAAACTTTGTGTTCCCAACAAGCTAGGTGAAGGCGGCTTTCACACACACTTATCTCTCAGAACTGAGCAAGTGGAGAGACGTTCGTTCATCTAGCACCAAGGGAACGGGTTGCAGGAGACACTTTTTCTCTGTTTTCTCAGTTTGTTTCCTAGTGCTGGTTTGAAGTTCCTGCAGTTTTCACTGTAAAATCGAGTTGGAGCTTGTACCTCCCCATATATATGTATGGAATGGAGTTTGCAACTGAAAAGAAACTTTGTGTTCCCAACAAGTTAGGTGAAGGACGGCTTTCAAACACACTTATCTCTCAGAACTGAGCAAGTGGAGAGACGTTCGTTCATCTAGAACCAAGGGATCGGGTTGCAGGAGGCACTTTTTCTCTGCTTTCTCAGTCTGTTTCCTAGTGCCGGTTTGAAGTTCCTGCAGTTTTCACTGTAAAACCGAGTTGGAGCTAGTACCTCCCCATATATATGTATGCAATGGAGTTTGCAACTGAAAAGAAACTTTGTGTTCCCAACAAGCTGGGTGAAGGACGGCTTTCACACACACATAAATCTCAGAACGGAACAAGTGGAGAGACGTTCGGTCATCTAGCACCAAGGGAACTGGTTGCAGGAGACACATTTTCTCTGCTTTCTCAGTCTGTTTCCTAGTGCCGGTTTGAAGTTCCTGCAGTTTTCACTGTAAAACCGAGTTGGAGTTAGTACCTCCCCATATATACGTATGGAATGGAGTTTGCAACTGAAAAGAAACTTTGTGTTCCCAACAAGCTAGGTGAAGGCGGCTTTCACACACACTTATCTCTCAGAACTGAGCAAGTGGAGAGACGTTCGTTCATCTAGCACCAAGGGAACGGGTTGCAGGAGACACTTTTTCTCTGTTTTCTCAGTTTGTTTCCTAGTGCTGGTTTGAAGTTCCTGCAGTTTTCACTGTAAAATCGAGTTGGAGCTTGTACCTCCCCATATATATGTATGGAATGGAGTTTGCAACTGAAAAGAAACTTTGTGTTCCCAACAAGTTAGGTGAAGGACGGCTTTCAAACACACTTATCTCTCAGAACTGAGCATTGGAGAGACGTTCGTTCATGTAGCACCAAGGGAACGGGTTGCAGGGGACACTTTTTCTCTGCTTTCTCAGTCTGTTTCCTAGTGCCGTTTTGAAGTTCCTGCAGTTTTCACTGTAAAACAAATTTGGAGTTAGTACCTCCCCATATATATGTATGGAATGGAGTTTGCAACTGAAAAGAAACTTTGTGTTCCCAACAAGCTGGGTGAAGGACGGCTTTCACACACACTTTTCTCTCAGAACTGAGCAAGTGGAGAGACGTTCGTTCATCTAGCACCAAGGAAACGGGATGCAGGAGACACTTCTTCTCTGCTTTCTCAGTCTGTTTCCTTGTGCCTGTTTGAAGTTCCTGCAGTTTTCACTGTAAAACCGAGTTGGAGCTAGTACCTCCCCATATATATGTATGCAATGGAGTTTGCAACTGAAAAGAAACTTTGTGTTCCCAACAAGCTGGGTGAAGGACGGCTTTCACACACACATAAATCTCAGAACGGAACAAGTGGAGAGACGTTCGGTCATCTAGCACCAAGGGAACTGGTTGCAGGAGACACATTTTCTCTGCTTTCTCAGTCTGTTTCCTAGTGCCGGTTTGAAGTTCCTGCAGTTTTCACTGTAAAACCGATTTGGAGTTAGTACCTCCCCATATATACGTATGGAATGGAGTTTGCAACTGAAAAGAAACTTTGTGTTCCCAACAAGCTAGGTGAAGGCGGCTTTCACACACACTTATCTCTCAGAACTGAGCAAGTGGAGAGACGTTCGTTCATCTAGCACCAAGGGAACGGGTTGCAGGAGACACTTTTTCTCTGTTTTCTCAGTTTGTTTCCTAGTGCTGGTTTGAAGTTCCTGCAGTTTTCACTGTAAAATCGAGTTGGAGCTTGTACCTCCCCATATATATGTATGGAATGGAGTTTGCAACTGAAAAGAAACTTTGTGTTCCCAACAAGTTAGGTGAAGGACGGCTTTCAAACACACTTATCTCTCAGAACTGAGCAAGTGGAGAGACGTTCGTTCATCTAGAACCAAGGGATCGGGTTGCAGGAGGCACTTTTTCTCTGCTTTCTCAGTCTGTTTCCTAGTGCCGGTTTGAAGTTCCTGCAGTTTTCACTGTAAAACCGAGTTGGAGCTAGTACCTCCCCATATATATGTATGCAATGGAGTTTGCAACTGAAAAGAAACTTTGTGTTCCCAACAAGCTGGGTGAAGGACGGCTTTCACACACACATAAATCTCAGAACGGAACAAGTGGAGAGACGTTCGGTCATCTAGCACCAAGGGAACTGGTTGCAGGAGACACATTTTCTCTGCTTTCTCAGTCTGTTTCCTAGTGCCGGTTTGAAGTTCCTGCAGTTTTCACTGTAAAACCGAGTTGGAGTTAGTACCTCCCCATATATACGTATGGAATGGAGTTTGCAACTGAAAAGAAACTTTGTGTTCCCAACAAGCTAGGTGAAGGCGGCTTTCACACACACTTATCTCTCAGAACTGAGCAAGTGGAGAGACGTTCGTTCATCTAGCACCAAGGGAACGGGTTGCAGGAGACACTTTTTCTCTGTTTTCTCAGTTTGTTTCCTAGTGCTGGTTTGAAGTTCCTGCAGTTTTCACTGTAAAATCGAGTTGGAGCTTGTACCTCCCCATATATATGTATGGAATGGAGTTTGCAACTGAAAAGAAACTTTGTGTTCCCAACAAGTTAGGTGAAGGACGGCTTTCAAACACACTTATCTCTCAGAACTGAGCATTGGAGAGACGTTCGTTCATCTAGAACCAAGGGATCGGGTTGCAGGAGGCACTTTTTCTCTGCTTTCTCAGTCTGTTTCCTAGTGCCGGTTTGAAGTTCCTGCAGTTTTCACTGTAAAACCGAGTTGGAGCTAGTACCTCCCCATATATATGTATGCAATGGAGTTTGCAACTGAAAAGAAACTTTGTGTTCCCAAAATGCTAGGTGAAGGACGGCTTTCACACACATTTATCTCTCAAAACTCAGCAAGTGGAGAGACGTTCGTTCATTTAGCACCAAGGGAACGGGTTGCAGGGGACACTTTTTCTCTGCTTTCTCAGTCTGTTTCCTAGTGCCGGTTGGAAGTTCCTGCAGTTTTCACTGTAAAACCGATTTGGAGTTAGTACCTCCCTATATATATGTATGGAATGGAGTTTGCAACTGAAAAGAAACTTTGTGTTCCCAACAAGCTAGGTGAAGGACGGCTTTCACACACACTTCTCTGTCAGAACTGAGCAATTGGAGAGACGTTCGTTCATCTAGCACCAAGGGAACAGTTTGCAGGAGACACTTTTTCTCTGCTTTCTCAGTCTGTTTCCTAGTGCCGGTTTGAAATTCCTGCAGTTTTCACTGTAAAATCGAGTTGGAGCTAGTACCTCCCCATATATATGTATGGAATGGAGTTTGCAACTAAAGAGAAACTTTGTGTTCCCAACAAGCTAGGTGAAGGACGGCTTTCACACACACTTATCTCTCAGAACTGAGCAAGTGGAGAGACGTTCGTTCATGTAGCACCAACGGAACGGGTTGCAGGAGACACTTTTTCTCTGCTTTCTCAGTCTGTTTCCTAGTGCCGGTTTGAAGTTCCTGCAGTTTTCACTGTAAAACCGAGTTGGAGTTATTACCTCCCCATATATACGTAAGGAATGGAGTTTGCAATTGAAAAGAAACTTTGTGTTCCCAACAAGCTAGGTGAAGGACGGCTTTCACACACACTTATCTCTCAGAACTGAGCAAGAGGAGAGACGTTCGTTCATCTAGCACCAACGGAACGGGATGCAGGAGACACTTTTTCTCTGCTTTCTCAGTCTGTTTCCTAGTGCCGGTTTGAAGTTCCTGCAGATTTCACTGTAAAATCGATTTGGAGCTAGTACCACCCCATATATATGTATGGAATGGACTTTGCATCTGAAAAGAAACTTTGTGTTCCCAAAAAGCTAGGTGAAGGACGGCTTTCACACACACTTATCTCTCAGAACTGAGCAAGTGGAGAGACGTTCAATCATCTAGCACCAAGGGAACGGGTTGCAGGGGACACTTTTTCTCTGCTTTCTCAGTCTGTTTCCTAGTGCCGGTTTGAGGTTCCTGCAGTTTTCACTGTAAAACCGAGTTGGAGCTTGTAACTCCCCAAATATATGTATGGAATTGTGTTTGCAACTGAAAAGAAACTTTGTGTTCCCAACAAGCTAATAAAAGGACGGCTTTCACACACACTTATCTCTCAGAACTGAGCAAGTGGAGAGACGTTCGTTCATCCAGCACCAAGGAAACGGGTTGCAGGAGACACTTTTTCTCTGCTTTCTCAGTCTGTTTCCTAGTGCCGTTTTGAAGTTCCTGCAGTTTTCAGTGTAAAACCGAGTTGAAGCTTGTACCTACCCATATATATGTATGGAATGGAGTTTGCAACTGAAAAGAAACTTTGTGTTCCCAATAAGCTAGGTGAAGGCGGCTTTCACACACACTTATCTCTCAGAACTGAGCAAGTGGAGAGACGTTCGTTCATCTAGCACCAAGGGAACGGGTCGCAGGAGACACTTTTTCTCTGCTTTCTCAGTCTGTTTCCTAGTGCCGGTTTGAAGTTACTGCAGTTTTCTACTGTAATAACGAGTTGGAGCTAGTACCTCCCCATATATATGTATGCAATGGAGTTTGCAACTGAAAAGAAACTTTGTGTTCCCAACATGCTAGGTGAAGGACGGCTTTCCCACACACTTATCTCTCAGAACTGAGCAAGTGGAGAGACGTTTGTTCATCTAGCACCGAGGGAACGGTTTGCAGGAAACACTTTTTCTCTGCTTTCTCAGTCTTTTTCCTAGTGCCGGTTTGAAGTTCCTGCAGTTTTCACTGTAAAACCGAGTTGGAGTTTGTACCTTCCCATATATATGTATGGAATGGAGTTTGCAACTGAAAAGAAACTTTGTGTTCCCAACAAGCTAGGTGAAGGCGGCTTTCACACACACTTATCTCTCAGAACTGAGCAAGTGGAGAGACGTTCGTTCATCTAGCACCAAGTGAACGGGTTGCAGGAGACACATTTTCTCTGCTTTCTCAGTCTGTTCCTAGTTCCGGTTTGAAGTTCCTGCAGTTTTCACTGTAAAACCGAGTTGAAGCTTATACCTACCCATATATATTTATGGAATGGAATTAGCAACTGAAAAGACACTTTGTGTTCCCAACAAGCTAGGTGAAGAACGGCTTTCACACACATTTATCTCTCAAAACTGAGCAAGTGGAGAGACGTTCGTTCATTTAGCACCAAGGGAACGGGTTGCAGGGGACACTTTTTCTCTGCTTTCTCAGTCTGTTTCCTAGTGCCGGTTGGAAGTTCCTGCAGTTTTCACTGTAAAACCGATTTGGAGTTAGTACCTCCCTATATATATGTATGGAATGGAGTTTGCAACTGAAAAGAAACTTTGTGTTCCCAACAAGCTAGGTGAAGGACGGCTTTCACACACACTTATCTGTCAGAACTGAGCAATTGGAGAGACGTTCGTTCATCTAGCACCAAGGGAAGAGTTTGCAGGAGACACTTTTTCTCTGCTTTCTCAGTCTGTTTCCTAGTGCCGGTTTGAAATTCCTGCAGTTTTCACTGTAAAATCGAGTTGGAGCTAGTACCTCCCCATATATATGTATGGAATGGGTTTGCAACTAAAGAGAAACTTTGTGTTCCCAACAAGCTAGGTGAAGGACGGCTTTCACACACACTTATCTCTCAGAACTGAGCAAGAGGAGAGACGTTCGTTCATCTAGCACCAACGGAACGGGATGCAGGAGACACTTTTTCTCTGCTTTCTCAGTCTGTTTCCTAGTGCCGGTTTGAAGTTCCTGCAGATTTCACTGTAAAATCGATTTGGAGCTAGTACCACCCCATATATATGTATGGAATGGACTTTGCATCTGAAAAGAAACTTTGTGTTCCCAAAAAGCTAGGTGAAGGACGGCTTTCACACACACTTATCTCTCAGAACTGAGCAAGTGGAGAGACGTTCAATCATCTAGCACCAAGGGAACGGGTTGCAGGGGACACTTTTTCTCTGCTTTCTCAGTCTGTTTCCTAGTGCCGGTTTGAGGTTCCTGCAGTTTTCACTGTAAAACCGAGTTGGAGCTTGTACCTCCCCAAATATATGTATGGAATTGTGTTTGCAACTGAAAAGAAACTTTGTGTTCCCAACAAGCTAATAAAAGGACGGCTTTCACACACACTTATCTCTCAGAACTGAGCAAGTGGAGAGACATTCGTTCATCCAGCACCAAGGAAACGGGTTGCAGGAGACACTTTTTCTCTGCTTTCTCAGTCTGTTTCCTAGTGCCGTTTTGAAGTTCCTGCAGTTTTCAGTGTAAAACCGAGTTGAAGCTTGTACCTACCCATATATATGTATGCAATGGAGTTTGCAACTGAAAAGAAACTTTGTGTTCCCAACAAGCTGGGTGAAGGACGGCTTTCACACACACATAAATCTCAGAACGGAACAAGTGGAGAGACGTTCGGTCATCTAGCACCAAGGGAACTGGTTGCAGGAGACACATTTTCTCTGCTTTCTCAGTCTGTTTCCTAGTGCCGGTTTGAAGTTACTGCAGTTTTCTACTGTAATAACGAGTTGGAGCTAGTACCTCCCCATATATATGTATGCAATGGAGTTTGCAACTGAAAAGAAACTTTGTGTTCCCAACATGCTAGGTGAATGACGGCTTTCCCACACACTTATCTCTCAGAACTGAGCAAGTGGAGAGACGTTTGTTCATCTAGCACCGAGGGAACGGTTTGCAGGAAACACTTTTTCTCTGCTTTCTCAGTCTTTTTCCTAGTGCCGGTTTGAAGTTCCTGCAGTTTTCACTGTAAAACCGAGTTGGAGTTTGTACCTTCCCATATATATGTATGGAATGGAGTTTGCAACTGAAAAGAAACTTTGTGTTCCCAACAAGCTAGGTGAAGGCGGCTTTCACACACACTTATCTCTCAGAACTGAGCAAGTGGAGAGACGTTCGTTCATCTAGCACCAAGTGAACGGGTTGCAGGAGACACATTTTCTCTGCTTTCTCAGTCTCTTCCTAGTTCCGGTTTGAAGTTCCTGCAGTTTTCACTGTAAAACCGAGTTGAAGCTTATACCTACCCATATATATTTATGGAATGGAATTAGCAACTGAAAAGACACTTTGTGTTCCCAACAAGCTAGGTGAAGAACGGCTTTCACACACATTTATCTCTCAAAACTGAGCAAGTGGAGAGACGTTCGTTCATTTAGCACCAAGGGAACGGGTTGCAGGGGACACTTTTTCTCTGCTTTCTCAGTCTGTTTCCTAGTGCCGGTTGGAAGTTCCTGCAGTTTTCACTGTAAAACCGATTTGGAGTTAGTACCTCCCTATATATATGTATGGAATGGAGTTTGCAACTGAAAAGAAACTTTGTGTTCCCAACAAGCTAGGTGAAGGACGGCTTTCACACACACTTATCTGTCAGAACTGAGCAATTGGAGAGACGTTCGTTCATCTAGCACCAAGGGAACAGTTTGCAGGAGACACTTTTTCTCTGCTTTCTCAGTCTGTTTCCTAGTGCCGGTTTGAAATTCCTGCAGTTTTCACTGTAAAATCGAGTTGGAGCTAGTACCTCCCCATATATATGTATGGAATGGGTTTGCAACTAAAGAGAAACTTTGTGTTCCCAACAAGCTAGGTGAAGGACGGCTTTCACACACACTTATCTCTCAGAACTGAGCAAGTGGAGAGACGTTCGTTCATGTAGCACCAACGGAACGGGTTGCAGGAGACACTTTTTCTCTGCTTTCTCAGTCTGTTTCCTAGTGCCGGTTTGAAGTTACTGCAGTTTTCACTGTAAAACCGAGTTGGAGCTAGTACCTCCCCATATATATGTATGGAATGGAGTTTGCAACTGAAAAGAAACTTTGTGTTCCCAAAAAGCTAGGTGAAGGACGGCTTTAACACACTTATCTCTCAGAACTGAGCAAGTGGAGAGACGTTCATTCATCTAGCACCAAGGGAACGGGTTGCAGGGGACACTTTTTCTCTGCTTTCTCAGTCTGTTTCCTAGTGCCGGTTTGAGGTTCCTGCAGTTTTCACTGTAAAACCGAGTTGGAGCTTGTACCTCCCCAAATATATGTATGGAATTGTGTTTGCAACTGAAAAGAAACTTTGTGTTCCCAACAAGCTAATAAAAGGACGGCTTTCACACACACTTATCTCTCAGAACTGAGCAAGTGGAGAGACATTCGTTCATCCAGCACCAAGGAAACGGGTTGCAGGAGACACTTTTTCTCTGCTTTCTCAGTCTGTTTCCTAGTGCCGTTTTGAAGTTCTTGCAGTTTTCACTGTAAAACCGTGTTGGAGCTAGTACTTACCCATATATATGAATGGAATGGAGTTTGCTACTGAAAAGAAACTTTGTGTTCCCAACAATCTAGGTGAAGAACGGCTTTCACACACACTTATCTCTCAGAACTGAGCAAGTGGAGAGACGTTCGTTCATGTAGCACCAAGGGAACGGGTTGCAGGGGACACTTTTTCTCTGCTTTCTCAATCTGTTTCCTAGTGCCGTTTTGAAGTTCCTGCAGTTTTCACTGTAAAACCGATTTGGAGTTAGTACCTCCCCATATATATGTATGGAATGGAGTTTGCAACTGAAAAGAAACTTTGTGTTCCCAACAAGCTAATAGAAGGACGGCTTTCACACACACATAAATCTCAGAACGGAACAAGTGGAGAGACGTTCGGTCATCTAGCACCAAGGGAACTGGTTGCAGGAGACACATTTTCTCTGCTTTCTCAGTCTGTTTCCTAGTGCCGGTTTGAAGTTCCTGCAGTTTTCACTGTAAAACCGAGTTGGAGTTAGTACCTTCCCATATATACGTATGGAATGGAGTTTGCAACTGAAAAGAAACTTTATGTTCCCAACAAGCTAGGTGAAGGACGGCTTTCACACACACTTATCTCTCAGAACTGAGCAAGTGGAGAGACGTTCGTTCATCTAGCACCAACGGAACGGGATGCAGGAGACACTTTTTCTCTGCTTTCTCAGTCTGTTTCCTAGTGCCGGTTTGAAGTTACTGCAGTTTTCACTGTAAAACCGAGTTGGAGCTAGTACCTCCCCATATATATGTATGGAATGGAGTTTGCAACTGAAAAGAAACTTTGTGTTCCCAACAAGCTAGTTGAAGGACGGCTTTCACACATACTTATCTCTCAGAACTGAGTAAGGGGAGAGACGTTCTTTCATATAGCACCAAGTGGACGGGTTGCAGGAGACACTTTTTCTCTGCTTTCTCAGTCTGTTTCCTAGTGCCGGTTTGAAGTTCCTGCAGTTTTCACTGTAAAACCGAGTTGGAGTTATTACCTTCCCATATATACGTATGGAATGGAGTTTGCAACTGAAAAGAAACTTTCTGTTCCCAACAAGCTAGGTGAAGGACGGCTTTCACACACACTTATCTCTCAGAACTGAGCAAGAGGAGAGACGTTCGTTCATCTAGCACCAACGGAACGGGATGCAGGAGACACTTTTTCTCTGCTTTCTCAGTCTGTTTCCTAGTGCCGGTTTGAAGTTCTTGCAGTTTTCACTGTAAAATCGAGTTGGAGCTTGTATCTCCCCATATATATGTATGAAATGAAGTTTGCAACTGAAAAGAAACTTTGTGTTCCCAACAAGCTAGGTGAAGGACGGCTTTCACACACACTTATCTCTCAGAACTGAGCAAGTGGAGAGACGTTCGTTCATCTACCAATAAGGGAACTGGTTGCAGGAGACACATTTTCTCTGCTTTCTCAGTCTGTTTCCTAGTGCCGGTTTGAAGTTCCTGCAGTTTTCACTGTAAAACCGAGTTGGAGCCAGTACCTCCCCATATATATGTATGCAATGGAGTTTGCAACTGAAAAGAAACTTTGTGTTCCCAACATGCTAGGTGAAGGACGGCTTTCACACACACTTATCTCTCAGAACTGAGCAAGTGGAGAGACGTTCGTTCATCTAGCACCAAGTGAACGGGTTGCAGGAGACACTTTTTCTCTGCTTTCTCAGTCTGTTTCCTAGTGCCGGTTGGAAGTTCCTGCAGTTTTCACTGTAAAACCGATTTGGAGTTAGTACCTCCCTATATATATGTATGGAATGGAGTTTGCAACTGAAAAGAAACTTTGTGTTCCCAACAAGCTAGGTGAAGGACGGCTTTCACACACACTTATCTGTCAGAACTGAGCAATTGGAGAGACGTTCGTTCATCTAGCACCAAGGGAACAGTTTGCAGGAGACACTTTTTCTCTGCTTTCTCAGTCTGTTTCCTAGTGCCGGTTTGAAATTCCTGCAGTTTTCACTGTAAAATCGAGTTGGAGCTAGTACCTCCCCATATATATGTATGGAATGGGTTTGCAACTAAAGAGAAACTTTGTGTTCCCAACAAGCTAGGTGAAGGACGGCTTTCACACACACTTATCTCTCAGAACTGAGCAAGTGGAGAGACGTTCGTTCATGTAGCACCAACGGAACGGGTTGCAGGAGACACTTTTTCTCTGCTTTCTCAGTCTGTTTCCTAGTGCCGGTTTGAAGTTACTGCAGTTTTCACTGTAAAACCGAGTTGGAGCTAGTACCTCCCCATATATATGTATGGAATGGAGTTTGCAACTGAAAAGAAACTTTGTGTTCCCAAAAAGCTAGGTGAAGGACGGCTTTAACACACTTATCTCTCAGAACTGAGCAAGTGGAGAGACGTTCATTCATCTAGCACCAAGGGAACGGGTTGCAGGGGACACTTTTTCTCTGCTTTCTCAGTCTGTTTCCTAGTGCCGGTTTGAGGTTCCTGCAGTTTTCACTGTAAAACCGAGTTGGAGCTTGTACCTCCCCAAATATATGTATGGAATTGTGTTTGCAACTGAAAAGAAACTTTGTGTTCCCAACAAGCTAATAAAAGGACGGCTTTCACACACACTTATCTCTCAGAACTGAGCAAGTGGAGAGACATTCGTTCATCCAGCACCAAGGAAACGGGTTGCAGGAGACACTTTTTCTCTGCTTTCTCAGTCTGTTTCCTAGTGCCGTTTTGAAGTTCCTGCAGTTTTCACTGTAAACCGTGTTGGAGCTAGTACTTACCCATATATATGAATGGAATGGAGTTTGCTACTGAAAAGAAACTTTGTGTTCCCAACAATCTAGGTGAAGAACGGCTTTCACACACACTTATCTCTCAGAACTGAGCAAGTGGAGAGACGTTCGTTCATGTAGCACCAAGGGAACGGGTTGCAGGGGACACTTTTTCTCTGCTTTCTCAATCTGTTTCCTAGTGCCGTTTTGAAGTTCCTGCAGTTTTCACTGTAAAACCGATTTGGAGTTAGTACCTCCCCATATATATGTATGGAATGGAGTTTGCAACTGAAAAGAAACTTTGTGTTCCCAACAAGCTAATAGAAGGACGGCTTTCACACACACATAAATCTCAGAACGGAACAAGTGGAGAGACGTTCGGTCATCTAGCACCAAGGGAACTGGTTGCAGGAGACACATTTTCTCTGCTTTCTCAGTCTGTTTCCTAGTGCCGGTTTGAAGTTCCTGCAGTTTTCACTGTAAAACCGAGTTGGAGTTAGTACCTTCCCATATATACGTATGGAATGGAGTTTGCAACTGAAAAGAAACTTTATGTTCCCAACAAGCTAGGTGAAGGACGGCTTTCACACACACTTATCTCTCAGAACTGAGCAAGTGGAGAGACGTTCGTTCATCTAGCACCAACGGAACGGGATGCAGGAGACACTTTTTCTCTGCTTTCTCAGTCTGTTTCCTAGTGCCGGTTTGAAGTTACTGCAGTTTTCACTGTAAAACCGAGTTGGAGCTAGTACCTCCCCATATATATGTATGGAATGGAGTTTGCAACTGAAAAGAAACTTTGTGTTCCCAACAAGCTAGTTGAAGGACGGCTTTCACACATACTTATCTCTCAGAACTGAGTAAGGGGAGAGACGTTCTTTCATATAGCACCAAGTGGACGGGTTGCAGGAGACACTTTTTCTCTGCTTTCTCAGTCTGTTTCCTAGTGCCGGTTTGAAGTTCCTGCAGTTTTCACTGTAAAACCGAGTTGGAGTTATTACCTTCCCATATATACGTATGGAATGGAGTTTGCAACTGAAAAGAAACTTTCTGTTCCCAACAAGCTAGGTGAAGGACGGCTTTCACACACACTTATCTCTCAGAACTGAGCAAGAGGAGAGACGTTCGTTCATCTAGCACCAACGGAACGGGATGCAGGAGACACTTTTTCTCTGCTTTCTCAGTCTGTTTCCTAGTGCCGGTTTGAAGTTCTTGCAGTTTTCACTGTAAAATCGAGTTGGAGCTTGTATCTCCCCATATATATGTATGAAATGAAGTTTGCAACTGAAAAGAAACTTTGTGTTCCCAACAAGCTAGGTGAAGGACGGCTTTCACACACACTTATCTCTCAGAACTGAGCAAGTGGAGAGACGTTCGTTCATCTACCAATAAGGGAACTGGTTGCAGGAGACACATTTTCTCTGCTTTCTCAGTCTGTTTCCTAGTGCCGGTTTGAAGTTCCTGCAGTTTTCACTGTAAAACCGAGTTGGAGCCAGTACCTCCCCATATATATGTATGCAATGGAGTTTGCAACTGAAAAGAAACTTTGTGTTCCCAACATGCTAGGTGAAGGACGGCTTTCACACACACTTATCTCTCAGAACTGAGCAAGTGGAGAGACGTTCGTTCATCTAGCACCGAGGGAACGGGTTGCAGGAGACACTTTTTCTCTGCTTTCTCAGTCTTTTTCCTAGTGCCGGTTTGAAGTTCTTGCAGTTTTCACTGTAAAATCGAGTTGGAGCTTGTATCTCCCCATATATATGTATGAAATGAAGTTTGCAACTGAAAAGAAACTTTGTGTTCCCAACATGCAAGGTGAAGGACGGCTTTCACACACACATAAATCTCAGAACGGAACAAGTGGAGAGACGTTCGGTCATCTAGCACCAAGGGAACTGGTTGCAGGAGACACATTTTCTCTGCTTTCTCAGTCTGTTTCCTAGTGCCGGTTTGAAGTTCCTGCAGTTTTCACTGTAAAACCGAGTTGGAGTTAGTACCTCCCCATATATACGTATGGAATGGAGTTTGCAACTGAAAAGAAACTTTGTGTTCCCAACAAGCTAGGTGAAGGCGGCTTTCACACACACTTATCTCTCAGAACTGAGCAAGTGGAGAGACGTTCGTTCATCTAGCACCAAGGGAACGGGTTGCAGGAGACACTTTTTCTCTGTTTTCTCAGTTTGTTTCCTAGTGCTGGTTTGAAGTTCCTGCAGTTTTCACTGTAAAATCGAGTTGGAGCTTGTACCTCCCCATATATATGTATGGAATGGAGTTTGCAACTGAAAAGAAACTTTGTGTTCCCAACAAGTTAGGTGAAGGACGGCTTTCAATCACACTTATCTCTCAGAACTGAGCATTGGAGAGACGTTCGTTCATCTAGAACCAAGGGATCGGGTTGCAGGAGGCACTTTTTCTCTGCTTTCTCAGTCTGTTTCCTAGTGCCGGTTTGAAGTTCCTGCAGTTTTCACTGTAAAACCGAGTTGGAGCTAGTACCTCCCCATATATATGTATGCAATGGAGTTTGCAACTGAAAAGAAACTTTGTGTTCCCAAAATGCTAGGTGAAGGACGGCTTTCACACACATTTATCTCTCAAAACTGAGCAAGTGGAGAGACGTTCGTTCATTTAGCACCAAGGGAACGGGTTGCAGGGGACACTTTTTCTCTGCTTTCTCAGTCAGTTTCCTAGTGCCGGTTGGAAGTTCCTGCAGTTTTCACTGTAAAACCGATTTGGAGTTAGTACCTCCCTATATATATGTATGGAATGGAGTTTGCAACTGAAAAGAAACTTTGTGTTCCCAACAAGCTAGGTGAAGGACGGCTTTCACACACACTTATCTGTCAGAACTGAGCAATTGGAGAGACGTTCGTTCATCTAGCACCAAGGGAACAGTTTGCAGGAGACACTTTTTCTCTGCTTTCTCAGTCTGTTTCCTAGTGCCGGTTTGAAATTCCTGCAGTTTTCACTGTAAAATCGAGTTGGAGCTAGTACCTCCCCATATATATGTATGGAATGGAGTTTGCAACTAAAGAGAAACTTTGTGTTCCCAACAAGCTAGGTGAAGGACGGCTTTCACACACACTTATCTCTCAGAACTGAGCAAGTGGAGAGACGTTCGTTCATGTAGCACCAACGGAACGGGTTGCAGGAGACACTTTTTCTCTGCTTTCTCAGTCTGTTTCCTAGTGCCGGTTTGAAGTTCCTGCAGTTTTCACTGTAAAACCGAGTTGGAGTTATTACCTCCCCATATATACGTAAGGAATGGAGTTTGCAATTGAAAAGAAACTTTGTGTTCCCAACAAGCTAGGTGAAGGACGGCTTTCACACACACTTATCTCTCAGAACTGAGCAAGAGGAGAGACGTTCGTTCATCTAGCACCAACGGAACGGGATGCAGGAGACACTTTTTCTCTGCTTTCTCAGTCTGTTTCCTAGTGCCGGTTTGAAGTTCCTGCAGATTTCACTGTAAAATCGATTTGGAGCTAGTACCACCCCATATATATGTATGGAATGGACTTTGCATCTGAAAAGAAACTTTGTGTTCCCAAAAAGCTAGGTGAAGGACGGCTTTCACACACACTTATCTCTCAGAACTGAGCAAGTGGAGAGACGTTCAATCATCTAGCACCAAGGGAACGGGTTGCAGGGGACACTTTTTCTCTGCTTTCTCAGTCTGTTTCCTAGTGCCGGTTTGAGGTTCCTGCAGTTTTCACTGTAAAACCGAGTTGGAGCTTGTAACTCCCCAAATATATGTATGGAATTGTGTTTGCAACTGAAAAGAAACTTTGTGTTCCCAACAAGCTAATAAAAGGACGGCTTTCACACACACTTATCTCTCAGAACTGAGCAAGTGGAGAGACATTCGTTCATCCAGCACCAAGGAAACGGGTTGCAGGAGACACTTTTTCTCTGCTTTCTCAGTCTGTTTCCTAGTGCCGTTTTGAAGTTCCTGCAGTTTTCAGTGTAAAACCGAGTTGAAGCTTGTACCTACCCATATATATGTATGGAATGGAGTTTGCAACTGAAAAGAAACTTTGTGTTCCCAATAAGCTAGGTGAAGGCGGCTTTCACACACACTTATCTCTCAGAACTGAGCAAGTGGAGAGACGTTCGTTCATCTAGCACCAAGGGAACGGGTCGCAGGAGACACTTTTTCTCTGCTTTCTCAGTCTGTTTCCTAGTGCCGGTTTGAAGTTACTGCAGTTTTCTACTGTAATAACGAGTTGGAGCTAGTACCTCCCCATATATATGTATGCAATGGAGTTTGCAACTGAAAAGAAACTTTGTGTTCCCAACATGCTAGGTGAAGGACGGCTTTCCCACACACTTATCTCTCAGAACTGAGCAAGTGGAGAGACGTTTGTTCATCTAGCACCGAGGGAACGGTTTGCAGGAAACACTTTTTCTCTGCTTTCTCAGTCTTTTTCCTAGTGCCGGTTTGAAGTTCCTGCAGTTTTCACTGTAAAACCGAGTTGGAGTTTGTACCTTCCCATATATATGTATGGAATGGAGTTTGCAACTGAAAAGAAACTTTGTGTTCCCAACAAGCTAGGTGAAGGCGGCTTTCACACACACTTATCTCTCAGAACTGAGCAAGTGGAGAGACGTTCGTTCATCTAGCACCAAGTGAACGGGTTGCAGGAGACACATTTTCTCTGCTTTCTCAGTCTGTTCCTAGTTCCGGTTTGAAGTTCCTGCAGTTTTCACTGTAAAACCGAGTTGAAGCTTATACCTACCCATATATATTTATGGAATGGAATTAGCAACTGAAAAGACACTTTGTGTTCCCAACAAGCTAGGTGAAGAACGGCTTTCACACACATTTATCTCTCAAAACTGAGCAAGTGGAGAGACGTTCGTTCATTTAGCACCAAGGGAACGGGTTGCAGGGGATACTTTTTCTCTGCTTTCTCAGTCTGTTTCCTAGTGCCGGTTGGAAGTTCCTGCAGTTTTCACTGTAAAACCGATTTGGAGTTAGTACCTCCCTATATATATGTATGGAATGGAGTTTGCAACTGAAAAGAAACTTTGTGTTCCCAACAAGCTAGGTGAAGGACGGCTTTCACACACACTTATCTGTCAGAACTGAGCAATTGGAGAGACGTTCGTTCATCTAGCACCAAGGGAAGAGTTTGCAGGAGACACTTTTTCTCTGCTTTCTCAGTCTGTTTCCTAGTGCCGGTTTGAAATTCCTGCAGTTTTCACTGTAAAATCGAGTTGGAGCTAGTACCTCCCCATATATATGTATGGAATGGGTTTGCAACTAAAGAGAAACTTTGTGTTCCCAACAAGCTAGGTGAAGGACGGCTTTCACACACACTTATCTCTCAGAACTGAGCAAGAGGAGAGACGTTCGTTCATCTAGCACCAACGGAACGGGATGCAGGAGACACTTTTTCTCTGCTTTCTCATTCTGTTTCCTAGTGCCGGTTTGAAGTTCCTGCAGATTTCACTGTAAAATCGATTTGGAGCTAGTACCACCCCATATATATGTATGGAATGGACTTTGCATCTGAAAAGAAACTTTGTGTTCCCAAAAAGCTAGGTGAAGGACGGCTTTCACACACACTTATCTCTCAGAACTGAGCAAGTGGAGAGACGTTCAATCATCTAGCACCAAGGGAACGGGTTGCAGGGGACACTTTTTCTCTGCTTTCTCAGTCTGTTTCCTAGTGCCGGTTTGAGGTTCCTGCAGTTTTCACTGTAAAACCGAGTTGGAGCTTGTACCTCCCCAAATATATGTATGGAATTGTGTTTGCAACTGAAAAGAAACTTTGTGTTCCCAACAAGCTAATAAAAGGACGGCTTTCACACACACTTATCTCTCAGAACTGAGCAAGTGGAGAGACATTCGTTCATCCAGCACCAAGGAAACGGGTTGCAGGAGACACTTTTTCTCTGCTTTCTCAGTCTGTTTCCTAGTGCCGTTTTGAAGTTCCTGCAGTTTTCAGTGTAAAACCGAGTTGAAGCTTGTACCTACCCATATATATGTATGCAATGGAGTTTGCAACTGAAAAGAAACTTTGTGTTCCCAACAAGCTGGGTGAAGGACGGCTTTCACACACACATAAATCTCAGAACGGAACAAGTGGAGAGACGTTCGGTCATCTAGCACCAAGGGAACTGGTTGCAGGAGACACATTTTCTCTGCTTTCTCAGTCTGTTTCCTAGTGCCGGTTTGAAGTTACTGCAGTTTTCTACTGTAATAACGAGTTGGAGCTAGTACCTCCCCATATATATGTATGCAATGGAGTTTGCAACTGAAAAGAAACTGTGTGTTCCCAACATGCTAGGTGAATGACGGCTTTCCCACACACTTATCTCTCAGAACTGAGCAAGTGGAGAGACGTTTGTTCATCTAGCACCGAGGGAACGGTTTGCAGGAAACACTTTTTCTCTGCTTTCTCAGTCTTTTTCCTAGTGCCGGTTTGAAGTTCCTGCAGTTTTCACTGTAAAACCGAGTTGGAGTTTGTACCTTCCCATATATATGTATGGAATGGAGTTTGCAACTGAAAAGAAACTTTGTGTTCCCAACAAGCTAGGTGAAGGCGGCTTTCACACACACTTATCTCTCAGAACTGAGCAAGTGGAGAGACGTTCGTTCATCTAGCACCAAGTGAACGGGTTGCAGGAGACACATTTTCTCTGCTTTCTCAGTCTCTTCCTAGTTCCGGTTTGAAGTTCCTGCAGTTTTCACTGTAAAACCGAGTTGAAGCTTATACCTACCCATATATATTTATGGAATGGAATTAGCAACTGAAAAGACACTTTGTGTTCCCAACAAGCTAGGTGAAGAACGGCTTTCACACACATTTATCTCTCAAAACTGAGCAAGTGGAGAGACGTTCGTTCATTTAGCACCAAGGGAACGGGTTGCAGGGGACACTTTTTCTCTGCTTTCTCAGTCTGTTTCCTAGTGCCGGTTGGAAGTTCCTGCAGTTTTCACTGTAAAACCGATTTGGAGTTAGTACCTCCCTATATATATGTATGGAATGGAGTTTGCAACTGAAAAGAAACTTTGTGTTCCCAACAAGCTAGGTGAAGGACGGCTTTCACACACACTTATCTGTCAGAACTGAGCAATTGGAGAGACGTTCGTTCATCTAGCACCAAGGGAACAGTTTGCAGGAGACACTTTTTCTCTGCTTTCTCAGTCTGTTTCCTAGTGCCGGTTTGAAATTCCTGCAGTTTTCACTGTAAAATCGAGTTGGAGCTAGTACCTCCCCATATATATGTATGGAATGGGTTTGCAACTAAAGAGAAACTTTGTGTTCCCAACAAGCTAGGTGAAGGACGGCTTTCACACACACTTATCTCTCAGAACTGAGCAAGTGGAGAGACGTTCGTTCATGTAGCACCAACGGAACGGGTTGCAGGAGACACTTTTTCTCTGCTTTCTCAGTCTGTTTCCTAGTGCCGGTTTGAAGTTACTGCAGTTTTCACTGTAAAACCGAGTTGGAGCTAGTACCTCCCCATATATATGTATGGAATGGAGTTTGCAACTGAAAAGAAACTTTGTGTTCCCAAAAAGCTAGGTGAAGGACGGCTTTAACACACTTATCTCTCAGAACTGAGCAAGTGGAGAGACGTTCGTTCATGTAGCACCAAGGGAACGGGTTGCAGGGGACACTTTTTCTCTGCTTTCTCAATCTGTTTCCTAGTGCCGTTTTGAAGTTCCTGCAGTTTTCACTGTAAAACCGATTTGGAGTTAGTACCTCCCCATATATATGTATGGAATGGAGTTTGCAACTGAAAAGAAACTTTGTGTTCCCAACAAGCTAATAGAAGGACGGCTTTCACACACACATAAATCTCAGAACGGAACAAGTGGAGAGACGTTCGGTCATCTAGCACCAAGGGAACTGGTTGCAGGAGACACATTTTCTCTGCTTTCTCAGTCTGTTTCCTAGTGCCGGTTTGAAGTTCCTGCAGTTTTCACTGTAAAACCGAGTTGGAGTTAGTACCTTCCCATATATACGTATGGAATGGAGTTTGCAACTGAAAAGAAACTTTATGTTCCCAACAAGCTAGGTGAAGGACGGCTTTCACACACACTTATCTCTCAGAACTGAGCAAGAGGAGAGACGTTCGTTCATCTAGCACCAACGGAACGGGATGCAGGAGACACTTTTTCTCTGCTTTCTCAGTCTGTTTCCTAGTGCCGGTTTGAAGTTCTTGCAGTTTTCACTGTAAAATCGAGTTGGAGCTTGTATCTCCCCATATATATGTATGAAATGAAGTTTGCAACTGAAAAGAAACTTTGTGTTCCCAACAAGCTAGGTGAAGGACGGCTTTCACACACACTTATCTCTCAGAACTGAGCAAGTGGAGAGACGTTCGTTCATCTACCAATAAGGGAACTGGTTGCAGGAGACACATTTTCTCTGCTTTCTCAGTCTGTTTCCTAGTGCCGGTTTGAAGTTCCTGCAGTTTTCACTGTAAAACCGAGTTGGAGCCAGTACCTCCCCATATATATGTATGCAATGGAGTTTGCAACTGAAAAGAAACTTTGTGTTCCCAACATGCTAGGTGAAGGACGGCTTTCACACACACTTATCTCTCAGAACTGAGCAAGTGGAGAGACGTTCGTTCATCTAGCACCGAGGGAACGGGTTGCAGGAGACACTTTTTCTCTGCTTTCTCAGTCTTTTTCCTAGTGCCGGTTTGAAGTTCTTGCAGTTTTCACTGTAAAATCGAGTTGGAGCTTGTATCTCCCCATATATATGTATGAAATGAAGTTTGCAACTGAAAAGAAACTTTGTGTTCCCAACATGCAAGGTGAAGGACGGCTTTCACACACACTTATCACTCAGAACTGAGCAATAGGAGAGTCGTTCGTTCAACTATCACCCAGGGAACGGGTTGCAGGAGACACTTTTTTTCTGCTTTCTCAGTCTGTTTCCTAGTGCCGGTTTGAAGTTCCTGCAGTTTTCACTGTAAAACCGAGTTGGAGCTAGTACCTCCAAATATATATGTATGGAATGGAGTTTGCAACTGAAAAGAAACTTTGTGTTCCCAACAAGCTAGTTGAAGGACGGCTTTCACACACACTTATCTCTGAGAACTGACCAAGTGGAGAGACTTTCGTTCATCTAGCACCAACGGAACGGGATGCAGGAGACACTTTTTGTCTGCATTCTCAGTCTGTTTCCTAGTGCCAGTTTGAAGTTCCTGCAGTTTTCACTGTAAAACCGTGTTGGAGCTAGTACCTCCCCATATATATGTATGGAATAGAGTTTGCAACTGAAGAGAAACTTTGTGTTCCCAAAAAGCTAGATAAAAGAAGGCTTTCACACAATATTATCTCTCAGAACTGAGCAAGTGGAGACACGTTCGTTCAACTAGCACCCAGGGAACGGGTTGCAGGAGACACTTTTTCTCTGCTTTCTCAGTCTGTTTCCTAGTGCCGGTTTGAATTTCCTGCAGTTTTCACTGTAAAACCGAGATCGAGGTAGTACCTCCCGATATATATGTATGGAATGGAGTTTGGAACTGAAAAGAAACTTTGTGTTCCCAACAAGCTAGGTGAAGGACGGCTTTCACACACACTTATCTCTCAGAACTGAGCAAGTGGAGAGACGTTCGTTCATCTAGCACCAAGGGAACAGGTTGCAGGGGACACTTTTTCTCTGCTTTCTCAGTCTGTTTCCTAGTGCCGGTTTGAATTTCCTGCAGTTTTCACTGTAAAACTGAGTTGGAGCTAGTACCTCCCCATATATATGTATGAAATGGAGTTTCCAACTGAAAAGAAACTTTGTGTTCCCAACAAGCTAGGTGAAGGACGGCTTTCACACACACTTATCTCTCAGAAATTAGCAATTGGAGAGACGTTCGTTCATCTAACACCAAGGGAACGGGTTGCAGGAGACACTTTTTCTCTACTTTCTCAGTCTGTTTCCTAGTGCCGGTTTGAAGTTCCTGCAGTTTTCACTGTAAAACCGATTTGGAGTTAGTACCTCCCCATATATATTTATGGAATGGAGTTTGCAACTGAAAAGAAACTTTGTGTTCCCAACAAGCTAGGTGAAGGACGGCTTTCACACGCACTTAAATCTCAGAACAGAGCAATTGGAGAGACTTTCGTTAATCTAGCACCAAGGGAACAGGTTGCAGGAGACATTTTTTCTCTGCTTTCTCAGTCTGTTTCCTAGTGCCAGTTTGAAGTTCCTGCAGTTTTCACTGTAAAACCGATTTGGAGTTAGTACCTCCCTATATATATGTATGGAATGGAGTTTGCAACTGAAAAGAAACTTTGTGTTCCCAACAAGCTAGGTGAAGGACGGCTTTCACACACACTTATCTGTCAGAACTGAGCAATTGGAGAGACGTTCGTTCATCTAGCACCAAGGGAAGAGTTTGCAGGAGACACTTTTTCTCTGCTTTCTCAGTCTGTTTCCTAGTGCCGGTTTGAAATTCCTGCAGTTTTCACTGTAAAATCGAGTTGGAGCTAGTACCTCCCCATATATATGTATGGAATGGGTTTGCAACTAAAGAGAAACTTTGTGTTCCCAACAAGCTAGGTGAAGGACGGCTTTCACACACACTTATCTCTCAGAACTGAGCAAGAGGAGAGACGTTCGTTCATCTAGCACCAACGGAACGGGATGCAGGAGACACTTTTTCTCTGCTTTCTCAGTCTGTTTCCTAGTGCCGGTTTGAAGTTCCTGCAGATTTCACTGTAAAATCGATTTGGAGCTAGTACCACCCCATATATATGTATGGAATGGACTTTGCATCTGAAAAGAAACTTTGTGTTCCCAAAAAGCTAGGTGAAGGACGGCTTTCACACACACTTATCTCTCAGAACTGAGCAAGTGGAGAGACGTTCAATCATCTAGCACCAAGGGAACGGGTTGCAGGGGACACTTTTTCTCTGCTTTCTCAGTCTGTTTCCTAGTGCCGGTTTGAGGTTCCTGCAGTTTTCACTGTAAAACCGAGTTGGAGCTTGTACCTCCCCAAATATATGTATGGAATTGTGTTTGCAACTGAAAAGAAACTTTGTGTTCCCAACAAGCTAATAAAAGGACGGCTTTCACACACACTTATCTCTCAGAACTGAGCAAGTGGAGAGACATTCGTTCATCCAGCACCAAGGAAACGGGTTGCAGGAGACACTTTTTCTCTGCTTTCTCAGTCTGTTTCCTAGTGCCGTTTTGAAGTTCCTGCAGTTTTCAGTGTAAAACCGAGTTGAAGCTTGTACCTACCCATATATATGTATGCAATGGAGTTTGCAACTGAAAAGAAACTTTGTGTTCCCAACAAGCTGGGTGAAGGACGGCTTTCACACACACATAAATCTCAGAACGGAACAAGTGGAGAGACGTTCGGTCATCTAGCACCAAGGGAACTGGTTGCAGGAGACACATTTTCTCTGCTTTCTCAGTCTGTTTCCTAGTGCCGGTTTGAAGTTACTGCAGTTTTCTACTGTAATAACGAGTTGGAGCTAGTACCTCCCCATATATATGTATGCAATGGAGTTTGCAACTGAAAAGAAACTTTGTGTTCCCAACATGCTAGGTGAATGACGGCTTTCCCACACACTTATCTCTCAGAACTGAGCAAGTGGAGAGACGTTTGTTCATCTAGCACCGAGGGAACGGTTTGCAGGAAACACTTTTTCTCTGCTTTCTCAGTCTTTTTCCTAGTGCCGGTTTGAAGTTCCTGCAGTTTTCACTGTAAAACCGAGTTGGAGTTTGTACCTTCCCATATATATGTATGGAATGGAGTTTGCAACTGAAAAGAAACTTTGTGTTCCCAACAAGCTAGGTGAAGGCGGCTTTCACACACACTTATCTCTCAGAACTGAGCAAGTGGAGAGACGTTCGTTCATCTAGCACCAAGTGAACGGGTTGCAGGAGACACATTTTCTCTGCTTTCTCAGTCTCTTCCTAGTTCCGGTTTGAAGTTCCTGCAGTTTTCACTGTAAAACCGAGTTGAAGCTTATACCTACCCATATATATTTATGGAATGGAATTAGCAACTGAAAAGACACTTTGTGTTCCCAACAAGCTAGGTGAAGAACGGCTTTCACACACATTTATCTCTCAAAACTGAGCAAGTGGAGAGACGTTCGTTCATTTAGCACCAAGGGAACGGGTTGCAGGGGACACTTTTTCTCTGCTTTCTCAGTCTGTTTCCTAGTGCCGGTTGGAAGTTCCTGCAGTTTTCACTGTAAAACCGATTTGGAGTTAGTACCTCCCTATATATATGTATGGAATGGAGTTTGCAACTGAAAAGAAACTTTGTGTTCCCAACAAGCTAGGTGAAGGACGGCTTTCACACACACTTATCTGTCAGAACTGAGCAATTGGAGAGACGTTCGTTCATCTAGCACCAAGGGAACAGTTTGCAGGAGACACTTTTTCTCTGCTTTCTCAGTCTGTTTCCTAGTGCCGGTTTGAAATTCCTGCAGTTTTCACTGTAAAATCGAGTTGGAGCTAGTACCTCCCCATATATATGTATGGAATGGGTTTGCAACTAAAGAGAAACTTTGTGTTCCCAACAAGCTAGGTGAAGGACGGCTTTCACACACACTTATCTCTCAGAACTGAGCAAGTGGAGAGACGTTCGTTCATGTAGCACCAACGGAACGGGTTGCAGGAGACACTTTTTCTCTGCTTTCTCAGTCTGTTTCCTAGTGCCGGTTTGAAGTTACTGCAGTTTTCACTGTAAAACCGAGTTGGAGCTAGTACCTCCCCATATATATGTATGGAATGGAGTTTGCAACTGAAAAGAAACTTTGTGTTCCCAAAAAGCTAGGTGAAGGACGGCTTTAACACACTTATCTCTCAGAACTGAGCAAGTGGAGAGACGTTCATTCATCTAGCACCAAGGGAACGGGTTGCAGGGGACACTTTTTCTCTGCTTTCTCAGTCTGTTTCCTAGTGCCGGTTTGAGGTTCCTGCAGTTTTCACTGTAAAACCGAGTTGGAGCTTGTACCTCCCCAAATATATGTATGGAATTGTGTTTGCAACTGAAAAGAAACTTTGTGTTCCCAACAAGCTAATAAAAGGACGGCTTTCACACACACTTATCTCTCAGAACTGAGCAAGTGGAGAGACATTCGTTCATCCAGCACCAAGGAAACGGGTTGCAGGAGACACTTTTTCTCTGCTTTCTCAGTCTGTTTCCTAGTGCCGTTTTGAAGTTCCTGCAGTTTTCACTGTAAAACCGTGTTGGAGCTAGTACTTACCCATATATATGAATGGAATGGAGTTTGCTACTGAAAAGAAACTTTGTGTTCCCAACAATCTAGGTGAAGAACGGCTTTCACACACACTTATCTCTCAGAACTGAGCAAGTGGAGAGACGTTCGTTCATGTAGCACCAAGGGAACGGGTTGCAGGGGACACTTTTTCTCTGCTTTCTCAATCTGTTTCCTAGTGCCGTTTTGAAGTTCCTGCAGTTTTCACTGTAAAAGCGATTTGGAGTTAGTACCTCCCCATATATATGTATGGAATGGAGTTTGCAACTGAAAAGAAACTTTGTGTTCCCAACAAGCTAATAGAAGGACGGCTTTCACACACACATAAATCTCAGAACGGAACAAGTGGAGAGACGTTCGGTCATCTAGCACCAAGGGAACTGGTTGCAGGAGACACATTTTCTCTGCTTTCTCAGTCTGTTTCCTAGTGCCGGTTTGAAGTTCCTGCAGTTTTCACTGTAAAACCGAGTTGGAGTTAGTACCTTCCCATATATACGTATGGAATGGAGTTTGCAACTGAAAAGAAACTTTATGTTCCCAACAAGCTAGGTGAAGGACGGCTTTCACACACACTTATCTCTCAGAACTGAGCAAGTGGAGAGACGTTCGTTCATCTAGCACCAACGGAACGGGATGCAGGAGACACTTTTTCTCTGCTTTCTCAGTCTGTTTCCTAGTGCCGGTTTGAAGTTACTGCAGTTTTCACTGTAAAACCGAGTTGGAGCTAGTACCTCCCCATATATATGTATGGAATGGAGTTTGCAACTGAAAAGAAACTTTGTGTTCCCAACAAGCTAGTTGAAGGACGGCTTTCACACATACTTATCTCTCAGAACTGAGTAAGGGGAGAGACGTTCTTTCATATAGCACCAAGTGGACGGGTTGCAGGAGACACTTTTTCTCTGCTTTCTCAGTCTGTTTCCTAGTGCCGGTTTGAAGTTCCTGCAGTTTTCACTGTAAAACCGAGTTGGAGTTATTACCTTCCCATATATACGTATGGAATGGAGTTTGCAACTGAAAAGAAACTTTCTGTTCCCAACAAGCTAGGTGAAGGACGGCTTTCACACACACTTATCTCTCAGAACTGAGCAAGAGGAGAGACGTTCGTTCATCTAGCACCAACGGAACGGGATGCAGGAGACACTTTTTCTCTGCTTTCTCAGTCTGTTTCCTAGTGCCGGTTTGAAGTTCTTGCAGTTTTCACTGTAAAATCGAGTTGGAGCTTGTATCTCCCCATATATATGTATGAAATGAAGTTTGCAACTGAAAAGAAACTTTGTGTTCCCAACAAGCTAGGTGAAGGACGGCTTTCACACACACTTATCTCTCAGAACTGAGCAAGTGGAGAGACGTTCGTTCATCTACCAATAAGGGAACTGGTTGCAGGAGACACATTTTCTCTGCTTTCTCAGTCTGTTTCCTAGTGCCGGTTTGAAGTTCCTGCAGTTTTCACTGTAAAACCGAGTTGGAGCCAGTACCTCCCCATATATATGTATGCAATGGAGTTTGCAACTGAAAAGAAACTTTGTGTTCCCAACATGCTAGGTGAAGGACGGCTTTCACACACACTTATCTCTCAGAACTGAGCAAGTGGAGAGACGTTCGTTCATCTAGCACCGAGGGAACGGGTTGCAGGAGACACTTTTTCTCTGCTTTCTCAGTCTTTTTCCTAGTGCCGGTTTGAAGTTCTTGCAGTTTTCACTGTAAAATCGAGTTGGAGCTTGTATCTCCCCATATATATGTATGAAATGAAGTTTGCAACTGAAAAGAAACTTTGTGTTCCCAACATGCAAGGTGAAGGACGGCTTTCACACACACTTATCACTCAGAACTGAGCAATAGGAGAGTCGTTCGTTCAACTATCACCCAGGGAACGGGTTGCAGGAGACACTTTTTTTCTGCTTTCTCAGTCTGTTTCCTAGTGCCGGTTTGAAGTTCCTGCAGTTTTCACTGTAAAACCGAGTTGGAGCTAGTACCTCCAAATATATATGTATGGAATGGAGTTTGCAACTGAAAAGAAACTTTGTGTTCCCAACAAGCTAGTTGAAGGACGGCTTTCACACACACTTATCTCTGAGAACTGACCAAGTGGAGAGACTTTCGTTCATCTAGCACCAACGGAACGGGATGCAGGAGACACTTTTTGTCTGCATTCTCAGTCTGTTTCCTAGTGCCAGTTTGAAGTTCCTGCAGTTTTCACTGTAAAACCGTGTTGGAGCTAGTACCTCCCCATATATATGTATGGAATAGAGTTTGCAACTGAAGAGAAACTTTGTGTTCCCAAAAAGCTAGATAAAAGAAGGCTTTCACACAATATTATCTCTCAGAACTGAGCAAGTGGAGACACGTTCGTTCAACTAGCACCCAGGGAACGGGTTGCAGGAGACACTTTTTCTCTGCTTTCTCAGTCTGTTTCCTAGTGCCGGTTTGAATTTCCTGCAGTTTTCACTGTAAAACCGAGATCGAGGTAGTACCTCCCGATATATATGTATGGAATGGAGTTTGGAACTGAAAAGAAACTTTGTGTTCCCAACAAGCTAGGTGAAGGACGGCTTTCACACACACTTATCTCTCAGAACTGAGCAAGTGGAGAGACGTTCGTTCATCTAGCACCAAGGGAACAGGTTGCAGGGGACACTTTTTCTCTGCTTTCTCAGTCTGTTTCCTAGTGCCGGTTTGAATTTCCTGCAGTTTTCACTGTAAAACTGAGTTGGAGCTAGTACCTCCCCATATATATGTATGAAATGGAGTTTCCAACTGAAAAGAAACTTTGTGTTCCCAACAAGCTAGGTGAAGGACGGCTTTCACACACACTTATCTCTCAGAAATTAGCAATTGGAGAGACGTTCGTTCATCTAACACCAAGGGAACGGGTTGCAGGAGACACTTTTTCTCTACTTTCTCAGTCTGTTTCCTAGTGCCGGTTTGAAGTTCCTGCAGTTTTCACTGTAAAACCGATTTGGAGTTAGTACCTCCCCATATATATTTATGGAATGGAGTTTGCAACTGAAAAGAAACTTTGTGTTCCCAACAAGCTAGGTGAAGGACGGCTTTCACACGCACTTAAATCTCAGAACAGAGCAATTGGAGAGACTTTCGTTAATCTAGCACCAAGGGAACAGGTTGCAGGAGACATTTTTTCTCTGCTTTCTCAGTCTGTTTCCTAGTGCCAGTTTGAAGTTCCTGCAGTTTTCACTGTAAAACCGAGTTGAAGCTTGTACCTACCCATATATATGTATGGAATGGAGTTTGCAACTGAAAAGAAACTTTGTGTTCCCAACAAGCTAGGTGAAGGCGGCTTTCACACACACTTATCTCTCAGAACTGAGCAAGTGGAGAGACGTTCGTTCATCTAGCACCAAGGGAACGGGTTGCAGGAGACACTTTTTCTCTGTTTTCTCAGTTTGTTTCCTAGTGCTGGTTTGAAGTTCCTGCAGTTTTCACTGTAAAATCGAGTTGGAGCTTGTACCTCCCCATATATATGTATGGAATGGAGTTTGCAACTGAAAAGAAACTTTGTGTTCCCAACAAGTTAGGTGAAGGACGGCTTTCAAACACACTTATCTCTCAGAACTGAGCAAGTGGAGAGACTTTCGTTCATCTAGAACCAAGGGATCGGGTTGCAGGAGGCACTTTTTCTCTGCTTTCTCAGTCTGTTTCCTAGTGCCGGTTTGAAGTTCCTGCAGTTTTCACTGTAAAACCGAGTTGGAGCTAGTACCTCCCCATATATATGTATGCAATGGAGTTTGCAACTGAAAAGAAACTTTGTGTTCCCAAAATGCTAGGTGAAGGACGGCTTTCACACACACTTATCTCTCAGAACTGAGCAAGTGGAGAGACGTTCGTTCATCTAGCACCAAGGGAACGGGTTGCAGGAGACAATTTTCTCTGCTTTCTCAGTTAGTTTCCTAGTGCCGGTTTGAAGTTCCATCAATTTTCACTGTAAAACCGAGTTGAAGCTTGTACCTACCCATATATATGTATGGAATGGAGTTTGCAACTGAAAAGAAACTTTGTGTTCCCAATAAGCTAGGTGAAGGCGGCTTTCACACACACTTATCTCTCAGAACTGAGCAAGTGGAGAGACGTTCGTTCATCTAGCACCAAGGGAACGGGTTGCAGGAGACACTTTTTCTCTGCTTTCTCAGTCTGTTTCCTAGTGCCGGTTTGAAGTTACTGCAGTTTTCTACTGTAATAACGAGTTGGAGCTAGTACCTCCCCATATATATGTATGCAATGGAGTTTGGAACTGAAAAGAAACTTTGTGTTCCCAACATGCTAGGTGAAGGACGGCTTTCACACACACTTATCTCTCAGAACTGAGCAAGTGGAGAGACGTTTGTTCATCTAGCACCGAGGGAACGGTTTGTAGGACACACTTTTTCTCTGCTTTCTCAGTCTTTTTCCTAGTGCCGGTTTGAAGTTCCTGCAGTTTTCACTGTAAAACCGAGTTGGAGTTGTACCTTCCCATATATATGTATGCAATGGAGTTTGCAACTGAAAAGAAACTTTGTGTTCCCAACAAGCTAGGTGAAGGCGGCTTTCACACACACTTATCTCTCAGAACTGAGCAAGTGGAGAGACGTTCGTTCATCTAGCACCAAGTGAACGGGTTGCAGGAGACACATTTTCTCTGCTTTCTCAGTCTGTTCCTAGTTCCGGTTTGAAGTTCCTGCAGTTTTCACTGTAAAACCGAGTTGAAGCTTATACCTACCCATATATATTTATGGAATGGAATTAGCAACTGAAAAGACACTTTGTGTTCCCAACAAGCTAGGTGAAGAACGGCTTTCACACACATTTATCTCTCAAAACTGAGCAAGTGGAGAGACGTTCGTTCATTTAGCACCAAGGGAACGGGTTGCAGGGGACACTTTTTCTCTGCTTTCTCAGTCTGTTTCCTAGTGCCGGTTGGAAGTTCCTGCAGTTTTCACTGTAAAACCGATTTGGAGTTAGTACCTCCCTATATATATGTATGGAATGGAGTTTGCAACTGAAAAGAAACTTTGTGTTCCCAACAAGCTAGGTGAAGGACGGCTTTCACACACACTTATCTGTCAGAACTGAGCAATTGGAGAGACGTTCGTTCATCTAGCACCAAAGGAACAGTTTGCAGGAGACACTTTTTCTCTGCTTTCTCAGTCTGTTTCCTAGTGCCGGTTTGAAATTCCTGCAGTTTTCACTGTAAAATCGAGTTGGAGCTAGTACCTCCCCATATATATGTATGGAATGGAGTTTGCAACTAAAGAGAAACTTTGTGTTCCCAACAAGCTAATAAAAGGACGGCTTTCACACACACTTATCTCTCAGAACTGAGCAAGTGGAGAGACTTTCGTTCATCTAGAACCAAGGGATCGGGTTGCAGGAGGCACTTTTTCTCTGCTTTCTCAGTCTGTTTCCTAGTGCCGGTTTGAAGTTCCTGCAGTTTTCACTGTAAAACCGAGTTGGAGCTAGTACCTCCCCATATATATGTATGCAATGGAGTTTGCAACTGAAAAGAAACTTTGTGTTCCCAAAATGCTAGGTGAAGGACGGCTTTCACACACACTTATCTCTCAGAACTGAGCAAGTGGAGAGACGTTCGTTCATCTAGCACCAAGGGAACGGGTTGCAGGAGACAATTTTCTCTGCTTTCTCAGTTAGTTTCCTAGTGCCGGTTTGAAGTTCCATCAATTTTCACTGTAAAACCGAGTTGAAGCTTGTACCTACCCATATATATGTATGGAATGGAGTTTGCAACTGAAAAGAAACTTTGTGTTCCCAATAAGCTAGGTGAAGGCGGCTTTCACACACACTTATCTCTCAGAACTGAGCAAGTGGAGAGACGTTCGTTCATCTAGCACCAAGGGAACGGGTTGCAGGAGACACTTTTTCTCTGCTTTCTCAGTCTGTTTCCTAGTGCCGGTTTGAAGTTACTGCAGTTTTCTACTGTAATAACGAGTTGGAGCTAGTACCTCCCCATATATATGTATGCAATGGAGTTTGGAACTGAAAAGAAACTTTGTGTTCCCAACATGCTAGGTGAAGGACGGCTTTCACACACACTTATCTCTCAGAACTGAGCAAGTGGAGAGACGTTTGTTCATCTAGCACCGAGGGAACGGTTTGTAGGACACACTTTTTCTCTGCTTTCTCAGTCTTTTTCCTAGTGCCGGTTTGAAGTTCCTGCAGTTTTCACTGTAAAACCGAGTTGGAGTTGTACCTTCCCATATATATGTATGCAATGGAGTTTGCAACTGAAAAGAAACTTTGTGTTCCCAACAAGCTAGGTGAAGGCGGCTTTCACACACACTTATCTCTCAGAACTGAGCAAGTGGAGAGACGTTCGTTCATCTAGCACCAAGTGAACGGGTTGCAGGAGACACATTTTCTCTGCTTTCTCAGTCTGTTCCTAGTTCCGGTTTGAAGTTCCTGCAGTTTTCACTGTAAAACCGAGTTGAAGCTTATACCTACCCATATATATTTATGGAATGGAATTAGCAACTGAAAAGACACTTTGTGTTCCCAACAAGCTAGGTGAAGAACGGCTTTCACACACATTTATCTCTCAAAACTGAGCAAGTGGAGAGACGTTCGTTCATTTAGCACCAAGGGAACGGGTTGCAGGGGACACTTTTTCTCTGCTTTCTCAGTCTGTTTCCTAGTGCCGGTTGGAAGTTCCTGCAGTTTTCACTGTAAAACCGATTTGGAGTTAGTACCTCCCTATATATATGTATGGAATGGAGTTTGCAACTGAAAAGAAACTTTGTGTTCCCAACAAGCTAGGTGAAGGACGGCTTTCACACACACTTATCTGTCAGAACTGAGCAATTGGAGAGACGTTCGTTCATCTAGCACCAAAGGAACAGTTTGCAGGAGACACTTTTTCTCTGCTTTCTCAGTCTGTTTCCTAGTGCCGGTTTGAAATTCCTGCAGTTTTCACTGTAAAATCGAGTTGGAGCTAGTACCTCCCCATATATATGTATGGAATGGAGTTTGCAACTAAAGAGAAACTTTGTGTTCCCAACAAGCTAATAAAAGGACGGCTTTCACACACACTTATCTCTCAGAACTGAGCAAGTGGAGAGACATTCGTTCATCCAGCACCAACGGAACGGGTTGCAGGAGACACTTTTTCTCTGCTTTCTCAGTCTGTTTCCTAGTGCCGGTTTGAAGTTCCTGCAGTTTTCACTGTAAAACCGAGTTGGAGTTATTACCTCCCCATATATACGTAAGGAATGGAGTTTGCAACTGAAAAGAAACTTTGTGTTCCCAACAAGCTATGTGAAGGACGGCTTTCACACACACTTATCTCTCAGAACTGAGCAAGAGGAGAGACGTTCGTTCATCTAGCACCAACGGAACGGGATGCAGGAGACACTTTTTCTCTGCTTTCTCAGTCTGTTTCCTAGTGCCGGTTTGAAGTTCCTGCAGATTTCACTGTAAAATCGATTTGGAGCTAGTACCACCCCATATATATGTATGGAATGACTTTGCATCTGAAAAGAAACTTTGTGTTCCCAAAAAGCTAGGTGAAGGACGGCTTTCACACACACTTATCTCTCAGAACTGAGCAAGTGGAGAGACGTTCATTCATCTAGCACCAAGGAAACGGGTTGCAGGGGACACTTTTTCTCTGCTTTCTCAGTCTGTTTCCTAGTGCCGGTTTGAGGTTCCTGCAGTTTTCACTGTAAAACCGAGTTGGAGCTTGTACCTCCCCAAATATATGTATGGAATTGTGTTTGCAACTGAAAAGAAACTTTGTGTTCCCAACAAGCTAATAAAAGGACGGCTTTCACACACACTTATCTCTCAGAACTGAGCAAGTGGAGAGACATTCGTTCATCCAGCACCAAGGAAACGGGTTGCAGGAGCCACTTTTTCTCTGCTTTCTCAGTCTGTTTCCTAGTGCCGGTTTGAAGTTCCTGCAGTTTTCACTGTAAAACCGTGTTGGAGCTAGTACTTACCCATATATATGTATGGAGTGGAGTTTGCAACTGAAAAGAAACTTTGTGTTCCCAACAATCTAGGTGAAGAACGGCTTTCACACACACTTATCTCTCAGAACTGAGCAAGTGGAGAGACGTTCGTTCATGTAGCACCAAGGGAACGGGTTGCAGGGGACACTTTTTCTCTGCTTTCTCAGTCTGTTTCCTAGTGCCGGTTTGAAGTTCCTGCAGTTTTCACTGTAAAACCGATTTGGAGTTAGTACCTCCCCATATATATGTATGGAATGGAGTTTGCAACTGAAAAGAAACTTTGTGTTCCCAACAAGCTAATAGAAGGACGGCTTTCACACACACTTATCTCTCAGAACTGAGCAAGTGGAGAGACGTTCGTTCATCTAGCACCAAGGAAACGGGTTGCAGGAGACACTTCTTCTCTGCTTTCTCAGTCTGTTTCCTTGTGCCGGTTTGAAGTTCCTGCAGTTTTCACTGTAAAACCGAGTTGGAGCTAGTACCTCCCCATATATATGTATGCAATGGAGTTTGCAACTGAAAAGAAACTTTGTGTTCCCAACAAGCTGGGTGAAGGACGGCTTTCACACACACATAAATCTCAGAACGGAACAAGTGGAGAGACGTTCGGTCATCTAGCACCAAGGGAACTGGTTGCAGGAGACACATTTTCTCTGCTTTCTCAGTCTGTTTCCTAGTGCCGGTTTGAAGTTCCTGCAGTTTTCACTGTAAAACCGAGTTGGAGTTAGTACCTCCCCATATATACGTATGGAATGGAGTTTGCAACTGAAAAGAAACTTTGTGTTCCCAACAAGCTAGGTGAAGGCGGCTTTCACACACACTTATCTCTCAGAACTGAGCAAGTGGAGAGACGTTCGTTCATCTAGCACCAAGGGAACGGGTTGCAGGAGACACTTTTTCTCTGTTTTCTCAGTTTGTTTCCTAGTGCTGGTTTGAAGTTCCTGCAGTTTTCACTGTAAAATCGAGTTGGAGCTTGTACCTCCCCATATATATGTATGGAATGGAGTTTGCAACTGAAAAGAAACTTTGTGTTCCCAACAAGTTAGGTGAAGGACGGCTTTCAAACACACTTATCTCTCAGAACTGAGCAAGTGGAGAGACGTTCGTTCATTTAGAACCAAGGGATCGGGTTGCAGGAGGCACTTTTTCTCTGCTTTCTCAGTCTGTTTCCTAGTGCCGGTTTGAAGTTCCTGCAGTTTTCACTGTAAAACCGAGTTGGAGCTAGTACCTCCCCATATATATGTATGCAATGGAGTTTGCAACTGAAAAGAAACTTTGTGTTCCCAAAATGCTAGGTGAAGGACGGCTTTCACACACACTTATCTCTCAGAACTGAGCAAGTGGAGAGACGTTCGTTCATCTAGCACCAAGGGAACGGGTTGCAGGAGACAATTTTCTCTGCTTTCTCAGTTAGTTTCCTAGTGCCGGTTTGAAGTTCCATCAATTTTCACTGTAAAACCGAGTTGAAGCTTGAACCTACCCATATATATGTATGGAATGGAGTTTGCAACTGAAAAGAAACTTTGTGTTCCCAATAAGCTAGGTGAAGGCGGCTTTCACACACACTTATCTCTCAGAACTGAGCAAGTGGAGAGACGTTCGTTCATCTAGCACCAAGGGAAATGGTTGCAGGAGACACATTTTCTCTGCTTTCTCAGTCTGTTTCCTAGTGCCGGTTTGAAGTTACTGCAGTTTTCTACTGTAATAACGAGTTGGAGCTAGTACCTCCCCATATATATGTATGCAATGGAGTTTGCAACTGAAAAGAAACTTTGTGTTCCCAATAAGCTAGGTGAAGGCGGCTTTCACACACACTTATCTCTCAGAACTGAGCAAGTGGAGAGACGTTCGTTCATCTAGCACCAAGGGAACGGGTCGCAGGAGACACTTTTTCTCTGCTTTCTCAGTCTGTTTCCTAGTGCCGGTTTGAAGTTCCTGCAGATTTCACTGTAAAATCGATTTGGAGCTAGTACCACCCCATATATATGTATGGAATGACTTTGCATCTGAAAAGAAACTTTGTGTTCCCAAAAAGCTAGGTGAAGGACGGCTTTCACACACACTTATCTCTCAGAACTGAGCAAGTGGAGAGACGTTCATTCATCTAGCACCAAGGGAACGGGTTGCAGGGGACACTTTTTCTCTGCTTTCTCAGTCTGTTTCCTAGTGCCGGTTTGAGGTTCCTGCAGTTTTCACTGTAAAACCGAGTTGGAGCTTGTACCTCCCCAAATATATGTATGGAATTGTGTTTGCAACTGAAAAGAAACTTTGTGTTCCCAACAAGCTAGGTGAAGGACGGCTTTCACACACACTTATCTCTCAGAACTGAGCAAGTGGAGAGACGTTCGTTCATCTAGCACCAAGGGAACAGGTTGCAGGGGACACTTTTTCTCTGCTTTCTCAGTCTGTTTCCTAGTGCCGGTTTGAATTTCCTGCAGTTTTCACTGTAAAACCGAGTTGGAGCTAGTACCTCCCCATATATATGTATGAAATGGAGTTTCCAACTGAAAAGAAACTTTGTGTTCCCAACTAGCTAGGTGAAGGACGGCTTTCACACACACTTATCTCTCAGAAATTAGCAATTGGAGAGACGTTCGTTCATCTAACACCAAGGGAACGGGTTGCAGGAGACACTTTTTCTCTACTTTCTCAGTCTGTTTCCTAGTGCCGGTTTGAAGTTCCTGCAGTTTTCACTGTAAAACCGATTTGGAGTTAGTACCTCCCCATATATATGTATGCAATGGAGTTTGCAACTGAAAAGAAACTTTGTGTTCCCAACAAGCTAGGTGAAGGACGGCTTTCACACGCACTTAAATCTCAGAACAGAGCAATTGGAGAGACGTTCGTTAATCTAGCACCAAGGGAACAGGTTGCAGGAGACATTTTTTCTCTGCTTTCTCAGTCTGTTTCCTAGTGCCAGTTTGAAGTTCCTGCAGTTTTCACTGTAAAACCGAGTTGAAGCTTGTACCTACCCATATATATGTATGGAATGGAGTTTGCAACTGAAAAGAAACTTTGTGTTCCCAACAAGTTAGGTGAAGGCGGCTTTCACACACACTTATCTCTCAGAACTGAGCAAGTGGAGAGACGTTCGTTCATCTAGCACCAAGGGAACGGGTTGCAGGAGACACTTTTTCTCTGTTTTCTCAGTTTGTTTCCTAGTGCTGGTTTGAAGTTCCTGCAGTTTTCACTGTAAAATCGAGTTGGAGCTTGTACCTCCCCATATATATGTATGGAATGGAGTTTGCAACTGAAAAGAAACTTTGTGTTCCCAACAAGTTAGGTGAAGGACGGCTTTCAAACACACTTATCTCTCAGAACTGAGCAAGTGGAGAGACTTTCGTTCATCTAGAACCAAGGGATCGGGTTGCAGGAGGCACTTTTTCTCTGCTTTCTCAGTCTGTTTCCTAGTGCCGGTTTGAAGTTCCTGCAGTTTTCACTGTAAAACCGAGTTGGAGCTAGTACCTACCCATATATATGTATGCAATGGAGTTTGCAACTGAAAAGAAACTTTGTGTTCCCAAAATGCTAGGTGAAGGACGGCTTTCACACACACTTATCTCTCAGAACTGAGCAAGTGGAGAGACGTTCGTTCATCTAGCACCAAGGGAACGGGTTGCAGGAGACAATTTTCTCTGCTTTCTCAGTTAGTTTCCTAGTGCCGGTTTGAAGTTCCATCAATTTTCACTGTAAAACCGAGTTGAAGCTTGTACCTACCCATATATATGTATGGAATGGAGTTTGCAACTGAAAAGAAACTTTGTGTTCCCAATAAGCTAGGTGAAGGCGGCTTTCACACACACTTATCTCTCAGAACTGAGCAAGTGGAGAGACGTTCGTTCATCTAGCACCAAGGGAACGGGTTGCAGGAGACACTTTTTCTCTGCTTTCTCAGTCTGTTTCCTAGTGCCGGTTTGAAGTTACTGCAGTTTTCTACTGTAATAACGAGTTGGAGCTAGTACCTCCCCATATATATGTATGCAATGGAGTTTGCAACTGAAAAGAAACTTTGTGTTCCCAACATGCTAGGTGAAGGACGGCTTTCACACACACTTATCTCTCAGAACTGAGCAAGTGGAGAGACGTTTGTTCATCTAGCACCGAGGGAACGGTTTGTAGGACACACTTTTTCTCTGCTTTCTCAGTCTTTTTCCTAGTGCCGGTTTGAAGTTCCTGCAGTTTTCACTGTAAAACCGAGTTGGAGTTGTACCTTCCCATATATATGTATGCAATGGAGTTTGCAACTGAAAAGAAACTTTGTGTTCCCAACAAGCTAGGTGAAGGCGGCTTTCACACACACTTATCTCTCAGAACTGAGCAAGTGGAGAGACGTTCGTTCATCTAGCACCAAGTGAACGGGTTGCAGGAGACACATTTTCTCTGCTTTCTCAGTCTGTTCCTAGTTCCGGTTTGAAGTTCCTGCAGTTTTCACTGTAAAACCGAGTTGAAGCTTATACCTACCCATATATATTTATGGAATGGAATTAGCAACTGAAAAGACACTTTGTGTTCCCAACAAGCTAGGTGAAGAACGGCTTTCACACACATTTATCTCTCAAAACTGAGCAAGTGGAGAGACGTTCGTTCATTTAGCACCAAGGGAACGGGTTGCAGGGGACACTTTTTCTCTGCTTTCTCAGTCTGTTTCCTAGTGCCGGTTGGAAGTTCCTGCAGTTTTCACTGTAAAACCGATTTGGAGTTAGTACCTCCCTATATATATGTATGGAATGGAGTTTGCAACTGAAAAGAAACTTTGTGTTCCCAACAAGCTAGGTGAAGGACGGCTTTCACACACACTTATCTGTCAGAACTGAGCAATTGGAGAGACGTTCGTTCATCTAGCACCAAAGGAACAGTTTGCAGGAGACACTTTTTCTCTGCTTTCTCAGTCTGTTTCCTAGTGCCGGTTTGAAATTCCTGCAGTTTTCACTGTAAAATCGAGTTGGAGCTAGTACCTCCCCATATATATGTATGGAATGGGTTTGCAACTAAAGAGAAACTTTGTGTTCCCAACAAGCTAGGTGAAGGACGGCTTTCACACACACTTATCTCTCAGAACTGAGCAAGTGGAGAGACGTTCGTTCATGTAGCACCAACGGAACGGGTTGCAGGAGACACTTTTTCTCTGCTTTCTCAGTCTGTTTCCTAGTGCCGGTTTGAAGTTACTGCAGTTTTCACTGTAAAACCGAGTTGGAGCTAGTACCTCCCCATATATATGTATGGAATGGAGTTTGCAACTGAAAAGAAACTTTGTGTTCCCAAAAAGCTAGGTGAAGGACGGCTTTAACACACTTATCTCTCAGAACTGAGCAAGTGGAGAGACGTTCATTCATCTAGCACCAAGGGAACGGGTTGCAGGGGACACTTTTTCTCTGCTTTCTCAGTCTGTTTCCTAGTGCCGGTTTGAGGTTCCTGCAGTTTTCACTGTAAAACCGAGTTGGAGCTTGTACCTCCCCAAATATATGTATGGAATTGTGTTTGCAACTGAAAAGAAACTTTGTGTTCCCAACAAGCTAATAAAAGGACGGCTTTCACACACACTTATCTCTCAGAACTGAGCAAGTGGAGAGACATTCGTTCATCCAGCACCAAGGAAACGGGTTGCAGGAGACACTTTTTCTCTGCTTTCTCAGTCTGTTTCCTAGTGCCGTTTTGAAGTTCCTGCAGTTTTCACTGTAAAACCGTGTTGGAGCTAGTACTTACCCATATATATGAATGGAATGGAGTTTGCTACTGAAAAGAAACTTTGTGTTCCCAACAATCTAGGTGAAGAACGGCTTTCACACACACTTATCTCTCAGAACTGAGCAAGTGGAGAGACGTTCGTTCATGTAGCACCAAGGGAACGGGTTGCAGGGGACACTTTTTCTCTGCTTTCTCAGTCTGTTTCCTAGTGCCGTTTTGAAGTTCCTGCAGTTTTCACTGTAAAACCGATTTAGAGTTAGTACCTCCCCATATATATGTATGGAATGGAGTTTGCAACTGAAAAGAAACTTTGTGTTCCCAACAAGCTAATAGAAGGACGGCTTTCACACACACTTATCTCTCAGAACTGAGCAAGTGGAGAGACGTTCGTTCATCTAGCACCAAGGAAACGGGTTGCAGGAGACACTTCTTCTCTGCTTTCTCAGTCTGTTTCCTTGTGCCGGTTTGACGTTCCTGCAGTTTTCACTGTAAAACCGAGTTGGAGCTAGTACCTCCCCATATATATGTATGCAATGGAGTTTGCAACTGAAAAGAAACTTTGTGTTCCCAACAAGCTGGGTGAAGGACGGCTTTCACACACACATAAATCTCAGAACGGAACAAGTGGAGAGACGTTCGGTCATCCAGCACCAAGGGAACTGGTTGCAGGAGACACATTTTCTCTGCTTTCTCAGTCTGTTTCGTAGTGTCGGTTTGAAGTTCCTGCAGTTTTCACTGTAAAACCGAGTTGGAGCTAGTACCTCCCCATATATATGTATGGAATGGAGTTTGCAACTGAAAAGAAACTTTGTGTTCCCAACAAGCTAGTTGAAGGACGGCTTTCACACATACTTATCTCTCAGAACTGAGTAAGGGGAGAGACGTTCTTTCATATAGCACCAAGGGGACGGGTTGCAGGAGACACTTTTTCTCTGCTTTCTCAGTCTGTTTCCTAGTGTCGGTTTGAAGTTCCTGCAGTTTTCACTGTAAAACCGAGTTGGAGTTATTACCTCCCCATATATACGTATGGAATGGAGTTTGCAACTGAAAAGAAACTTTGTGTTCCCAATAAGCTAGGTGAAGGCGGCTTTCACACACACTTATCTCTCAGAACTGAGCAAGTGGAGAGACGTTCGTTCATCTAGCACCAAGGGAACGGGTCGCAGGAGACACTTTTTCTCTGCTTTCTCAGTCTGTTTCCTAGTGCCGGTTTGAAGTTCCTGCAGTTTTCACTGTAAAACCGTGTTGGAGCTAGTACTTACCCATATATATGAATGGAATGGAGTTTGCTACTGAAAAGAAACTTTGTGTTCCCAACAATCTAGGTGAAGAACGGCTTTCACACACACTTATCTCTCAGAACTGAGCAAGTGGAGAGACGTTCGTTCATGTAGCACCAAGGGAACGGGTTGCAGGGGACACTTTTTCTCTGCTTTCTCAGTCTGTTTCCTAGTGCCGGTTTGAGGTTCCTGCAGTTTTCACTGTAAAACCGAGTTGGAGCTTGTACCTCCCCAAATATATGTATGGAATTGTGTTTGCAACTGAAAAGAAACTTTGTGTTCCCAACAAGCTAGGTGAAGGACGGCTTTCACACACACTTATCTCTCAGAACTGAGCAAGTGGAGAGACGTTCGTTCATCTAGCACCAAGGGAACAGGTTGCAGGGGACACTTTTTCTCTGCTTTCTCAGTCTGTTTCCTAGTGCCGGTTTGAATTTCCTGCAGTTTTCACTGTAAAACCGAGTTGGAGCTAGTACCTCCCCATATATATGTATGAAATGGAGTTTCCAACTGAAAAGAAACTTTGTGTTCCCAACTAGCTAGGTGAAGGACGGCTTTCACACACACTTATCTCTCAGAAATTAGCAATTGGAGAGACGTTCGTTCATCTAACACCAAGGGAACGGGTTGCAGGAGACACTTTTTCTCTACTTTCTCAGTCTGTTTCCTAGTGCCGGTTTGAAGTTCCTGCAGTTTTCACTGTAAAACCGATTTGGAGTTAGTACCTCCCCATATATATGTATGCAATGGAGTTTGCAACTGAAAAGAAACTTTGTGTTCCCAACAAGCTAGGTGAAGGACGGCTTTCACACGCACTTAAATCTCAGAACAGAGCAATTGGAGAGACGTTCGTTAATCTAGCACCAAGGGAACAGGTTGCAGGAGACATTTTTTCTCTGCTTTCTCAGTCTGTTTCCTAGTGCCAGTTTGAAGTTCCTGCAGTTTTCACTGTAAAACCGAGTTGAAGCTTGTACCTACCCATATATATGTATGGAATGGAGTTTGCAACTGAAAAGAAACTTTGTGTTCCCAACAAGTTAGGTGAAGGCGGCTTTCACACACACTTATCTCTCAGAACTGAGCAAGTGGAGAGACGTTCGTTCATCTAGCACCAAGGGAACGGGTTGCAGGAGACACTTTTTCTCTGTTTTCTCAGTTTGTTTCCTAGTGCTGGTTTGAAGTTCCTGCAGTTTTCACTGTAAAATCGAGTTGGAGCTTGTACCTCCCCATATATATGTATGGAATGGAGTTTGCAACTGAAAAGAAACTTTGTGTTCCCAACAAGTTAGGTGAAGGACGGCTTTCAAACACACTTATCTCTCAGAACTGAGCAAGTGGAGAGACTTTCGTTCATCTAGAACCAAGGGATCGGGTTGCAGGAGGCACTTTTTCTCTGCTTTCTCAGTCTGTTTCCTAGTGCCGGTTTGAAGTTCCTGCAGTTTTCACTGTAAAACCGAGTTGGAGCTAGTACCTACCCATATATATGTATGCAATGGAGTTTGCAACTGAAAAGAAACTTTGTGTTCCCAAAATGCTAGGTGAAGGACGGCTTTCACACACACTTATCTCTCAGAACTGAGCAAGTGGAGAGACGTTCGTTCATCTAGCACCAAGGGAACGGGTTGCAGGAGACAATTTTCTCTGCTTTCTCAGTTAGTTTCCTAGTGCCGGTTTGAAGTTCCATCAATTTTCACTGTAAAACCGAGTTGAAGCTTGTACCTACCCATATATATGTATGGAATGGAGTTTGCAACTGAAAAGAAACTTTGTGTTCCCAATAAGCTAGGTGAAGGCGGCTTTCACACACACTTATCTCTCAGAACTGAGCAAGTGGAGAGACGTTCGTTCATCTAGCACCAAGGGAACGGGTTGCAGGAGACACTTTTTCTCTGCTTTCTCAGTCTGTTTCCTAGTGCCGGTTTGAAGTTACTGCAGTTTTCTACTGTAATAACGAGTTGGAGCTAGTACCTCCCCATATATATGTATGCAATGGAGTTTGCAACTGAAAAGAAACTTTGTGTTCCCAACATGCTAGGTGAAGGACGGCTTTCACACACACTTATCTCTCAGAACTGAGCAAGTGGAGAGACGTTCATTCATCTAGCACCGAGGGAACGGTTTGTAGGACACACTTTTTCTCTGCTTTCTCAGTCTTTTTCCTAGTGCCGGTTTGAAGTTCCTGCAGTTTTCACTGTAAAACCGAGTTGGAGTTGTACCTTCCCATATATATGTATGCAATGGAGTTTGCAACTGAAAAGAAACTTTGTGTTCCCAACAAGCTAGGTGAAGGCGGCTTTCACACACACTTATCTCTCAGAACTGAGCAAGTGGAGAGACGTTCGTTCATCTAGCACCAAGTGAACGGGTTGCAGGAGACACATTTTCTCTGCTTTCTCAGTCTGTTCCTAGTTCCGGTTTGAAGTTCCTGCAGTTTTCACTGTAAAACCGAGTTGAAGCTTATACCTACCCATATATATTTATGGAATGGAATTAGCAACTGAAAAGACACTTTGTGTTCCCAACAAGCTAGGTGAAGAACGGCTTTCACACACATTTATCTCTCAAAACTGAGCAAGTGGAGAGACGTTCGTTCATTTAGCACCAAGGGAACGGGTTGCAGGGGACACTTTTTCTCTGCTTTCTCAGTCTGTTTCCTAGCGCCGGTTGGAAGTTCCTGCAGTTTTCACTGTAAAACCGATTTGGAGTTAGTACCTCCCTATATATATGTATGGAATGGAGTTTGCAACTGAAAAGAAACTTTGTGTTCCCAACAAGCTAGGTGAAGGACGGCTTTCACACACACTTATCTCTCAGAACTGAGCAAGTGGAGAGACGTTCGTTCATGTAGCACCAACGGAACGGGTTGCAGGAGACACTTTTTCTCTGCTTTCTCAGTCTGTTTCCTAGTGCCGGTTTGAAGTTACTGCAGTTTTCACTGTAAAACCGAGTTGGAGCTAGTACCTCCCCATATATATGTATGGAATGGAGTTTGCAACTGAAAAGAAACTTTGTGTTCCCAAAAAGCTAGGTGAAGGACGGCTTTAACACACTTATCTCTCAGAACTGAGCAAGTGGAGAGACGTTCATTCATCTAGCACCAAGGGAACGGGTTGCAGGGGACACTTTTTCTCTGCTTTCTCAGTCTGTTTCCTAGTGCCGGTTTGAGGTTCCTGCAGTTTTCACTGTAAAACCGAGTTGGAGCTTGTACCTCCCCAAATATATGTATGGAATTGTGTTTGCAACTGAAAAGAAACTTTGTGTTCCCAACAAGCTAATAAAAGGACGGCTTTCACACACACTTATCTCTCAGAACTGAGCAAGTGGAGAGACATTCGTTCATCCAGCACCAAGGAAACGGGTTGCAGGAGACACTTTTTCTCTGCTTTCTCAGTCTGTTTCCTAGTGCCGTTTTGAAGTTCCTGCAGTTTTCACTGTAAAACCGTGTTGGAGCTAGTACTTACCCATATATATGAATGGAATGGAGTTTGCTACTGAAAAGAAACTTTGTGTTCCCAACAATCTAGGTGAAGAACGGCTTTCACACACACTTATCTCTCAGAACTGAGCAAGTGGAGAGACGTTCGTTCATGTAGCACCAAGGGAACGGGTTGCAGGGGACACTTTTTCTCTGCTTTCTCAGTCTGTTTCCTAGTGCCGTTTTGAAGTTCCTGCAGTTTTCACTGTAAAACCGATTTAGAGTTAGTACCTCCCCATATATATGTATGGAATGGAGTTTGCAACTGAAAAGAAACTTTGTGTTCCCAACAAGCTAATAGAAGGACGGCTTTCACACACACTTATCTCTCAGAACTGAGCAAGTGGAGAGACGTTCGTTCATCTAGCACCAAGGAAACGGGTTGCAGGAGACACTTCTTCTCTGCTTTCTCAGTCTGTTTCCTTGTGCCGGTTTGACGTTCCTGCAGTTTTCACTGTAAAACCGAGTTGGAGCTAGTACCTCCCCATATATATGTATGCAATGGAGTTTGCAACTGAAAAGAAACTTTGTGTTCCCAACAAGCTGGGTGAAGGACGGCTTTCACACACACATAAATCTCAGAACGGAACAAGTGGAGAGACGTTCGGTCATCCAGCACCAAGGGAACTGGTTGCAGGAGACACATTTTCTCTGCTTTCTCAGTCTGTTTCGTAGTGTCGGTTTGAAGTTCCTGCAGTTTTCACTGTAAAACCGAGTTGGAGCTAGTACCTCCCCATATATATGTATGGAATGGAGTTTGCAACTGAAAAGAAACTTTGTGTTCCCAACAAGCTAGTTGAAGGACGGCTTTCACACATACTTATCTCTCAGAACTGAGTAAGGGGAGAGACGTTCTTTCATATAGCACCAAGGGGACGGGTTGCAGGAGACACTTTTTCTCTGCTTTCTCAGTCTGTTTCCTAGTGTCGGTTTGAAGTTCCTGCAGTTTTCACTGTAAAACCGAGTTGGAGTTATTACCTCCCCATATATACGTATGGAATGGAGTTTGCAACTGAAAAGAAACTTTGTGTTCCCAATAAGCTAGGTGAAGGCGGCTTTCACACACACTTATCTCTCAGAACTGAGCAAGTGGAGAGACGTTCGTTCATCTAGCACCAAGGGAACGGGTCGCAGGAGACACTTTTTCTCTGCTTTCTCAGTCTGTTTCCTAGTGCCGGTTTGAAGTTCCTGCAGTTTTCACTGTAAAACCGTGTTGGAGCTAGTACTTACCCATATATATGAATGGAATGGAGTTTGCTACTGAAAAGAAACTTTGTGTTCCCAACAATCTAGGTGAAGAACGGCTTTCACACACACTTATCTCTCAGAACTGAGCAAGTGGAGAGACGTTCGTTCATGTAGCACCAAGGGAACGGGTTGCAGGGGACACTTTTTCTCTGCTTTCTCAGTCTGTTTCCTAGCGCCGGTTGGAAGTTCCTGCAGTTTTCACTGTAAAACCGATTTGGAGTTAGTACCTCCCTATATATATGTATGGAATGGAGTTTGCAACTGAAAAGAAACTTTGTGTTCCCAACAAGCTAGGTGAAGGACGGCTTTCACACACACTTATCTCTCAGAACTGAGCAAGTGGAGAGACGTTCGTTCATGTAGCACCAACGGAACGGGTTGCAGGAGACACTTTTTCTCTGCTTTCTCAGTCTGTTTCCTAGTGCCGGTTTGAAGTTACTGCAGTTTTCACTGTAAAACCGAGTTGGAGCTAGTACCTCCCCATATATATGTATGGAATGGAGTTTGCAACTGAAAAGAAACTTTGTGTTCCCAAAAAGCTAGGTGAAGGACGGCTTTAACACACTTATCTCTCAGAACTGAGCAAGTGGAGAGACGTTCATTCATCTAGCACCAAGGGAACGGGTTGCAGGGGACACTTTTTCTCTGCTTTCTCAGTCTGTTTCCTAGTGCCGGTTTGAGGTTCCTGCAGTTTTCACTGTAAAACCGAGTTGGAGCTTGTACCTCCCCAAATATATGTATGGAATTGTGTTTGCAACTGAAAAGAAACTTTGTGTTCCCAACAAGCTAATAAAAGGACGGCTTTCACACACACTTATCTCTCAGAACTGAGCAAGTGGAGAGACATTCGTTCATCCAGCACCAAGGAAACGGGTTGCAGGAGACACTTTTTCTCTGCTTTCTCAGTCTGTTTCCTAGTGCCGTTTTGAAGTTCCTGCAGTTTTCACTGTAAAACCGTGTTGGAGCTAGTACTTACCCATATATATGAATGGAATGGAGTTTGCTACTGAAAAGAAACTTTGTGTTCCCAACAATCTAGGTGAAGAACGGCTTTCACACACACTTATCTCTCAGAACTGAGCAAGTGGAGAGACGTTCGTTCATGTAGCACCAAGGGAACGGGTTGCAGGGGACACTTTTTCTCTGCTTTCTCAGTCTGTTTCCTAGTGCCGTTTTGAAGTTCCTGCAGTTTTCACTGTAAAACCGATTTAGAGTTAGTACCTCCCCATATATATGTATGGAATGGAGTTTGCAACTGAAAAGAAACTTTGTGTTCCCAACAAGCTAATAGAAGGACGGCTTTCACACACACTTATCTCTCAGAACTGAGCAAGTGGAGAGACGTTCGTTCATCTAGCACCAAGGAAACGGGTTGCAGGAGACACTTCTTCTCTGCTTTCTCAGTCTGTTTCCTTGTGCCGGTTTGACGTTCCTGCAGTTTTCACTGTAAAACCGAGTTGGAGCTAGTACCTCCCCATATATATGTATGCAATGGAGTTTGCAACTGAAAAGAAACTTTGTGTTCCCAACAAGCTGGGTGAAGGACGGCTTTCACACACACATAAATCTCAGAACGGAACAAGTGGAGAGACGTTCGGTCATCCAGCACCAAGGGAACTGGTTGCAGGAGACACATTTTCTCTGCTTTCTCAGTCTGTTTCGTAGTGTCGGTTTGAAGTTCCTGCAGTTTTCACTGTAAAACCGAGTTGGAGCTAGTACCTCCCCATATATATGTATGGAATGGAGTTTGCAACTGAAAAGAAACTTTGTGTTCCCAACAAGCTAGTTGAAGGACGGCTTTCACACATACTTATCTCTCAGAACTGAGTAAGGGGAGAGACGTTCTTTCATATAGCACCAAGGGGACGGGTTGCAGGAGACACTTTTTCTCTGCTTTCTCAGTCTGTTTCCTAGTGTCGGTTTGAAGTTCCTGCAGTTTTCACTGTAAAACCGAGTTGGAGTTATTACCTCCCCATATATACGTATGGAATGGAGTTTGCAACTGAAAAGAAACTTTGTGTTCCCAATAAGCTAGGTGAAGGCGGCTTTCACACACACTTATCTCTCAGAACTGAGCAAGTGGAGAGACGTTCGTTCATCTAGCACCAAGGGAACGGGTCGCAGGAGACACTTTTTCTCTGCTTTCTCAGTCTGTTTCCTAGTGCCGGTTTGAAGTTCCTGCAGTTTTCACTGTAAAACCGTGTTGGAGCTAGTACTTACCCATATATATGAATGGAATGGAGTTTGCTACTGAAAAGAAACTTTGTGTTCCCAACAATCTAGGTGAAGAACGGCTTTCACACACACTTATCTCTCAGAACTGAGCAAGTGGAGAGACGTTCGTTCATGTAGCACCAAGGGAACGGGTTGCAGGGGACACTTTTTCTCTGCTTTCTCAGTCTGTTTCCTAGTGCCGGTTTGAGGTTCCTGCAGTTTTCACTGTAAAACCGAGTTGGAGCTTGTACCTCCCCAAATATATGTATGGAATTGTGTTTGCAACTGAAAAGAAACTTTGTGTTCCCAACAAGCTAGGTGAAGGACGGCTTTCACACACACTTATCTCTCAGAACTGAGCAAGTGGAGAGACGTTCGTTCATCTAGCACCAAGGGAACAGGTTGCAGGGGACACTTTTTCTCTGCTTTCTCAGTCTGTTTCCTAGTGCCGGTTTGAATTTCCTGCAGTTTTCACTGTAAAACCGAGTTGGAGCTAGTACCTCCCCATATATATGTATGAAATGGAGTTTCCAACTGAAAAGAAACTTTGTGTTCCCAACTAGCTAGGTGAAGGACGGCTTTCACACACACTTATCTCTCAAAACTGAGCAAGTGGAGAGACGTTCGTTCATCTAGCACCAAGGGAAATGGTTGCAGGAGACACATTTTCTCTGCTTTCTCAGTCTGTTTCCTAGTGCCGGTTTGAAGTTACTGCAGTTTTCTACTGTAATAACGAGTTGGAGCTAGTACCTCCCCATATATATGTATGCAATGGAGTTTGCAACTGAAAAGAAACTTTGTGTTCCCAATAAGCTAGGTGAAGGCGGCTTTCACACACACTTATCTCTCAGAACTGAGCAAGTGGAGAGACGTTCGTTCATCTAGCACCAAGGGAACGGGTCGCAGGAGACACTTTTTCTCTGCTTTCTCAGTCTGTTTCCTAGTGCCGGTTTGAAGTTCCTGCAGATTTCACTGTAAAATCGATTTGGAGCTAGTACCACCCCATATATATGTATGGAATGACTTTGCATCTGAAAAGAAACTTTGTGTTCCCAAAAAGCTAGGTGAAGGACGGCTTTCACACACACTTATCTCTCAGAACTGAGCAAGTGGAGAGACGTTCATTCATCTAGCACCAAGGGAACGGGTTGCAGGGGACACTTTTTCTCTGCTTTCTCAGTCTGTTTCCTAGTGCCGGTTTGAGGTTCCTGCAGTTTTCACTGTAAAACCGAGTTGGAGCTTGTACCTCCCCAAATATATGTATGGAATTGTGTTTGCAACTGAAAAGAAACTTTGTGTTCCCAACAAGCTAGGTGAAGGACGGCTTTCACACACACTTATCTCTCAGAACTGAGCAAGTGGAGAGACGTTCGTTCATCTAGCACCAAGGGAACAGGTTGCAGGGGACACTTTTTCTCTGCTTTCTCAGTCTGTTTCCTAGTGCCGGTTTGAATTTCCTGCAGTTTTCACTGTAAAACCGAGTTGGAGCTAGTACCTCCCCATATATATGTATGAAATGGAGTTTCCAACTGAAAAGAAACTTTGTGTTCCCAACTAGCTAGGTGAAGGACGGCTTTCACACACACTTATCTCTCAGAAATTAGCAATTGGAGAGACGTTCGTTCATCTAACACCAAGGGAACGGGTTGCAGGAGACACTTTTTCTCTACTTTCTCAGTCTGTTTCCTAGTGCCGGTTTGAAGTTCCTGCAGTTTTCACTGTAAAACCGATTTGGAGTTAGTACCTCCCCATATATATGTATGCAATGGAGTTTGCAACTGAAAAGAAACTTTGTGTTCCCAACAAGCTAGGTGAAGGACGGCTTTCACACGCACTTAAATCTCAGAACAGAGCAATTGGAGAGACGTTCGTTAATCTAGCACCAAGGGAACAGGTTGCAGGAGACATTTTTTCTCTGCTTTCTCAGTCTGTTTCCTAGTGCCAGTTTGAAGTTCCTGCAGTTTTCACTGTAAAACCGAGTTGAAGCTTGTACCTACCCATATATATGTATGGAATGGAGTTTGCAACTGAAAAGAAACTTTGTGTTCCCAACAAGTTAGGTGAAGGCGGCTTTCACACACACTTATCTCTCAGAACTGAGCAAGTGGAGAGACGTTCGTTCATCTAGCACCAAGGGAACGGGTTGCAGGAGACACTTTTTCTCTGTTTTCTCAGTTTGTTTCCTAGTGCTGGTTTGAAGTTCCTGCAGTTTTCACTGTAAAATCGAGTTGGAGCTTGTACCTCCCCATATATATGTATGGAATGGAGTTTGCAACTGAAAAGAAACTTTGTGTTCCCAACAAGTTAGGTGAAGGACGGCTTTCAAACACACTTATCTCTCAGAACTGAGCAAGTGGAGAGACTTTCGTTCATCTAGAACCAAGGGATCGGGTTGCAGGAGGCACTTTTTCTCTGCTTTCTCAGTCTGTTTCCTAGTGCCGGTTTGAAGTTCCTGCAGTTTTCACTGTAAAACCGAGTTGGAGCTAGTACCTACCCATATATATGTATGCAATGGAGTTTGCAACTGAAAAGAAACTTTGTGTTCCCAAAATGCTAGGTGAAGGACGGCTTTCACACACACTTATCTCTCAGAACTGAGCAAGTGGAGAGACGTTCGTTCATCTAGCACCAAGGGAACGGGTTGCAGGAGACAATTTTCTCTGCTTTCTCAGTTAGTTTCCTAGTGCCGGTTTGAAGTTCCATCAATTTTCACTGTAAAACCGAGTTGAAGCTTGTACCTACCCATATATATGTATGGAATGGAGTTTGCAACTGAAAAGAAACTTTGTGTTCCCAATAAGCTAGGTGAAGGCGGCTTTCACACACACTTATCTCTCAGAACTGAGCAAGTGGAGAGACGTTCGTTCATCTAGCACCAAGGGAACGGGTTGCAGGAGACACTTTTTCTCTGCTTTCTCAGTCTGTTTCCTAGTGCCGGTTTGAAGTTACTGCAGTTTTCTACTGTAATAACGAGTTGGAGCTAGTACCTCCCCATATATATGTATGCAATGGAGTTTGCAACTGAAAAGAAACTTTGTGTTCCCAACATGCTAGGTGAAGGACGGCTTTCACACACACTTATCTCTCAGAACTGAGCAAGTGGAGAGACGTTTGTTCATCTAGCACCGAGGGAACGGTTTGTAGGACACACTTTTTCTCTGCTTTCTCAGTCTTTTTCCTAGTGCCGGTTTGAAGTTCCTGCAGTTTTCACTGTAAAACCGAGTTGGAGTTGTACCTTCCCATATATATGTATGCAATGGAGTTTGCAACTGAAAAGAAACTTTGTGTTCCCAACAAGCTAGGTGAAGGCGGCTTTCACACACACTTATCTCTCAGAACTGAGCAAGTGGAGAGACGTTCGTTCATCTAGCACCAAGTGAACGGGTTGCAGGAGACACATTTTCTCTGCTTTCTCAGTCTGTTCCTAGTTCCGGTTTGAAGTTCCTGCAGTTTTCACTGTAAAACCGAGTTGAAGCTTATACCTACCCATATATATTTATGGAATGGAATTAGCAACTGAAAAGACACTTTGTGTTCCCAACAAGCTAGGTGAAGAACGGCTTTCACACACATTTATCTCTCAAAACTGAGCAAGTGGAGAGACGTTCGTTCATTTAGCACCAAGGGAACGGGTTGCAGGGGACACTTTTTCTCTGCTTTCTCAGTCTGTTTCCTAGTGCCGGTTGGAAGTTCCTGCAGTTTTCACTGTAAAACCGATTTGGAGTTAGTACCTCCCTATATATATGTATGGAATGGAGTTTGCAACTGAAAAGAAACTTTGTGTTCCCAACAAGCTAGGTGAAGGACGGCTTTCACACACACTTATCTGTCAGAACTGAGCAATTGGAGAGACGTTCGTTCATCTAGCACCAAGGGAACAGTTTGCAGGAGACACTTTTTCTCTGCTTTCTCAGTCTGTTTCCTAGTGCCGGTTTGAAATTCCTGCAGTTTTCACTGTAAAATCGAGTTGGAGCTAGTACCTCCCCTTATATATGTATGGAATGGGTTTGCAACTAAAGAGAAACTTTGTGTTCCCAACAAGCTAGGTGAAGGACGGCTTTCACACACACTTATCTCTCAGAACTGAGCAAGTGGAGAGACGTTCGTTCATGTAGCACCAACGGAACGGGTTGCAGGAGACACTTTTTCTCTGCTTTCTCAGTCTGTTTCCTAGTGCCGGTTTGAAGTTACTGCAGTTTTCACTGTAAAACCGAGTTGGAGCTAGTACCTCCCCATATATATGTATGGAATGGAGTTTGCAACTGAAAAGAAACTTTGTGTTCCCAAAAAGCTAGGTGAAGGACGGCTTTAACACACTTATCTCTCAGAACTGAGCAAGTGGAGAGACGTTCATTCATCTAGCACCAAGGGAACGGGTTGCAGGGGACACTTTTTCTCTGCTTTCTCAGTCTGTTTCCTAGTGCCGGTTTGAGGTTCCTGCAGTTTTCACTGTAAAACCGAGTTGGAGCTTGTACCTCCCCATATATATGTATGGAATGGAGTTTGCAACTGAAAAGAAACTTTGTGTTCCCAACAAGTTAGGTGAAGGACGGCTTTCAAACACACTTATCTCTCAGAACTGAGCAAGTGGAGAGACGTTCGTTCATTTAGAACCAAGGGATCGGGTTGCAGGAGGCACTTTTTCTCTGCTTTCTCAGTCTGTTTCCTAGTGCCGGTTTGAAGTTCCTGCAGTTTTCACTGTAAAACCGAGTTGGAGCTAGTACCTACCCATATATATGTATGCAATGGAGTTTGCAACTGAAAAGAAACTTTGTGTTCCCAAAATGCTAGGTGAAGGACGGCTTTCACACACACTTATCTCTCAGAACTGAGCAAGTGGAGAGACGTTCGTTCATCTAGCACCAAGTTAACGGGTTGCAGGAGACAATTTTCTCTGCTTTCTCAGTTAGTTTCCTAGTGCCGGGTTGAAGTTCCATCAATTTTCACTGTAAAACCGAGTTGAAGCTTGTACCTACCCATATATATGTATGGAATGGAGTTTGCAACTGAAAAGAAACTTTGTGTTCCCAATAAGCTAGGTGAAGGCGGCTTTCACACACACTTATCTCTCAGAAGTGAGCAAGTGGAGAGACGTTCGTTCATCTAGCACCAAGGGAACGGGTTGCAGGAGACACTTTTTCTCTGCTTTCTCAGTCTGTTTCCTAGTGCCGGTTTGAAGTTACTGCAGTTTTCTACTGTAATAACGAGTTGGAGCTAGTACCTCCCCATATATATGTATGCAATGGAGTTTGCAACTGAAAAGAAACTTTGTGTTCCCAACATGCTAGGTGAAGGACGGCTTTCACACACACTTATCTCTCAGAACTGAGCAAGTGGAGAGACGTTTGTTCATCTAGCACCGAGGGAACGGTTTGTAGGACACACTTTTTCTCTGCTTTCTCAGTCTTTTTCCTAGTGCCGGTTTGAAGTTCCTGCAGTTTTCACTGTAAAACCGAGTTGGAGTTGTACCTTCCCATATATATGTATGCAATGGAGTTTGCAACTGAAAAGAAACTTTGTGTTCCCAACAAGCTAGGTGAAGGCGGCTTTCACACACACTTATCTCTCAGAACTGAGCAAGTGGAGAGACGTTCGTTCATCTAGCACCAAGTGAACGGGTTGCAGGAGACACATTTTCTCTGCTTTCTCAGTCTGTTCCTAGTTCCGGTTTGAAGTTCCTGCAGTTTTCACTGTAAAACCGAGTTGAAGCTTATACCTACCCATATATATTTATGGAATGGAATTAGCAACTGAAAAGACACTTTGTGTTCCCAACAAGCTAGGTGAAGAATGGCTTTCACACACATTTATCTCTCAAAACTGAGCAAGTGGAGAGACGTTCGTTCATTTAGCACCAAGGGAACGGGTTGCAGGGGACACTTTTTCTCTGCTTTCTCAGTCTGTTTCCTAGTGCCGGTTGGAAGTTCCTGCAGTTTTCACTGTAAAACCGATTTGGAGTTAGTACCTCCCTATATATATGTATGGAATGGAGTTTGCAACTGAAAAGAAACTTTGTGTTCCCAACAAGCTAGGTGAAGGACGGCTTTCACACACACTTATCTGTCAGAACTGAGCAATTGGAGAGACGTTCGTTCATCTAGCACCAAGGGAACAGTTTGCAGGAGACACTTTTTCTCTGCTTTCTCAGTCTGTTTCCTAGTGCCGGTTTGAAATTCCTGCAGTTTTCACTGTAAAATCGAGTTGGAGCTAGTACCTCCCCATATATATGTATGGAATGGGTTTGCAACTAAAGAGAAACTTTGTGTTCCCAACAAGCTAGGTGAAGGACGGCTTTCACACACACTTATCTCTCAGAACTGAGCAAGTGGAGAGACGTTCGTTCATGTAGCACCAACGGAACGGGTTGCAGGAGACACTTTTTCTCTGCTTTCTCAGTCTGTTTCCTAGTGCCGGTTTGAAGTTACTGCAGTTTTCACTGTAAAACCGAGTTGGAGCTAGTACCTCCCCATATATATGTATGGAATGGAGTTTGCAACTGAAAAGAAACTTTGTGTTCCCAAAAAGCTAGGTGAAGGACGGCTTTAACACACTTATCTCTCAGAACTGAGCAAGTGGAGAGACGTTCATTCATCTAGCACCAAGGGAACGGGTTGCAGGGGACACTTTTTCTCTGCTTTCTCAGTCTGTTTCCTAGTGCCGGTTTGAGGTTCCTGCAGTTTTCACTGTAAAACCGAGTTGGAGCTTGTACCTCCCCATATATATGTATGGAATGGAGTTTGCAACTGAAAAGAAACTTTGTGTTCCCAACAAGTTAGGTGAAGGACGGCTTTCAAACACACTTATCTCTCAGAACTGAGCAAGTGGAGAGACGTTCGTTCATTTAGAACCAAGGGATCGGGTTGCAGGAGGCACTTTTTCTCTGCTTTCTCAGTCTGTTTCCTAGTGCCGGTTTGAAGTTCCTGCAGTTTTCACTGTAAAACCGAGTTGGAGCTTGTACCTCCCCATATATATGTATGGAATGGAGTTTGCAACTGAAAAGAAACTTTGTGTTCCCAACAAGTTAGGTGAAGGACGGCTTTCAAACACACTTATCTCTCAGAACTGAGCAAGTGGAGAGACGTTCGTTCATTTAGAACCAAGGGATCGGGTTGCAGGAGGCACTTTTTCTCTGCTTTCTCAGTCTGTTTCCTAGTGCCGGTTTGAAGTTCCTGCAGTTTTCACTGTAAAACCGAGTTGGAGCTAGTACCTCCCCATATATATGTATGCAATGGAGTTTGCAACTGAAAAGAAACTTTGTGTTCCCAAAATGCTAGGTGAAGGACGGCTTTCACACACACTTATCTCTCAGAACTGAGCAAGTGGAGAGACGTTCGTTCATCTAGCACCAAGGGAACGGGTTGCAGGAGACAATTTTCTCTGCTTTCTCAGTTAGTTTCCTAGTGCCGGTTTGAAGTTCCATCAATTTTCACTGTAAAACCGAGTTGAAGCTTGTACCTACCCATATATATGTATGGAATGGAGTTTGCAACTGAAAAGAAACTTTGTGTTCCCAATAAGCTAGGTGAAGGCGGCTTTCACACACACTTATCTCTCAGAACTGAGCAAGTGGAGAGACGTTCGTTCATCTAGCACCAAGGGAACGGGTTGCAGGAGACACTTTTTCTCTGCTTTCTCAGTCTGTTTCCTAGTGCCGGTTTGAAGTTACTGCAGTTTTCTACTGTAATAACGAGTTGGAGCTAGTACCTCCCCATATATATGTATGCAATGGAGTTTGCAACTGAAAAGAAACTTTGTGTTCCCAACATGCTAGGTGAAGGACGGCTTTCACACACACTTATCTCTCAGAACTGAGCAAGTGGAGAGACGTTTGTTCATCTAGCACCGAGGGAACGGTTTGTAGGACACACTTTTTCTCTGCTTTCTCAGTCTTTTTCCTAGTGCCGGTTTGAAGTTCCTGCAGTTTTCACTGTAAAACCGAGTTGGAGTTGTACCTTCCCATATATATGTATGCAATGGAGTTTGCAACTGAAAAGAAACTTTGTGTTCCCAACAAGCTAGGTGAAGGCGGCTTTCACACACACTTATCTCTCAGAACTGAGCAAGTGGAGAGACGTTCGTTCATCTAGCACCAAGTGAACGGGTTGCAGGAGACACATTTTCTCTGCTTTCTCAGTCTGTTCCTAGTTCCGGTTTGAAGTTCCTGCAGTTTTCACTGTAAAACCGAGTTGAAGCTTATACCTACCCATATATATTTATGGAATGGAATTAGCAACTGAAAAGACACTTTGTGTTCCCAACAAGCTAGGTGAAGAACGGCTTTCACACACATTTATCTCTCAAAACTGAGCAAGTGGAGAGACGTTCGTTCATTTAGCACCAAGGGAACGGGTTGCAGGGGACACTTTTTCTCTGCTTTCTCAGTCTGTTTCCTAGTGCCGGTTGGAAGTTCCTGCAGTTTTCACTGTAAAACCGATTTGGAGTTAGTACCTCCCTATATATATGTATGGAATGGAGTTTGCAACTGAAAAGAAACTTTGTGTTCCCAACAAGCTAGGTGAAGGACGGCTTTCACACACACTTATCTGTCAGAACTGAGCAATTGGAGAGACGTTCGTTCATCTAGCACCAAGGGAACAGTTTGCAGGAGACACTTTTTCTCTGCTTTCTCAGTCTGTTTCCTAGTGCCGGTTTGAAATTCCTGCAGTTTTCACTGTAAAATCGAGTTGGAGCTAGTACCTCCCCATATATATGTATGGAATGGGTTTGCAACTAAAGAGAAACTTTGTGTTCCCAACAAGCTAGGTGAAGGACGGCTTTCACACACACTTATCTCTCAGAACTGAGCAAGTGGAGAGACGTTCGTTCATGTAGCACCAACGGAACGGGTTGCAGGAGACACTTTTTCTCTGCTTTCTCAGTCTGTTTCCTAGTGCCGGTTTGAAGTTACTGCAGTTTTCACTGTAAAACCGAGTTGGAGCTAGTACCTCCCCATATATATGTATGGAATGGAGTTTGCAACTGAAAAGAAACTTTGTGTTCCCAAAAAGCTAGGTGAAGGACGGCTTTAACACACTTATCTCTCAGAACTGAGCAAGTGGAGAGACGTTCATTCATCTAGCACCAAGGGAACGGGTTGCAGGGGACACTTTTTCTCTGCTTTCTCAGTCTGTTTCCTAGTGCCGGTTTGAGGTTCCTGCAGTTTTCACTGTAAAACCGAGTTGGAGCTTGTACCTCCCCATATATATGTATGGAATGGAGTTTGCAACTGAAAAGAAACTTTGTGTTCCCAACAAGTTAGGTGAAGGACGGCTTTCAAACACACTTATCTCTCAGAACTGAGCAAGTGGAGAGACGTTCGTTCATTTAGAACCAAGGGATCGGGTTGCAGGAGGCACTTTTTCTCTGCTTTCTCAGTCTGTTTCCTAGTGCCGGTTTGAAGTTCCTGCAGTTTTCACTGTAAAACCGAGTTGGAGCTTGTACCTCCCCATATATATGTATGGAATGGAGTTTGCAACTGAAAAGAAACTTTGTGTTCCCAACAAGTTAGGTGAAGGACGGCTTTCAAACACACTTATCTCTCAGAACTGAGCAAGTGGAGAGACGTTCGTTCATTTAGAACCAAGGGATCGGGTTGCAGGAGGCACTTTTTCTCTGCTTTCTCAGTCTGTTTCCTAGTGCCGGTTTGAAGTTCCTGCAGTTTTCACTGTAAAACCGAGTTGGAGCTAGTACCTCCCCATATATATGTATGCAATGGAGTTTGCAACTGAAAAGAAACTTTGTGTTCCCAAAATGCTAGGTGAAGGACGGCTTTCACACACACTTATCTCTCAGAACTGAGCAAGTGGAGAGACGTTCGTTCATCTAGCACCAAGGGAACGGGTTGCAGGAGACAATTTTCTCTGCTTTCTCAGTTAGTTTCCTAGTGCCGGTTTGAAGTTCCATCAATTTTCACTGTAAAACCGAGTTGAAGCTTGTACCTACCCATATATATGTATGGAATGGAGTTTGCAACTGAAAAGAAACTTTGTGTTCCCAATAAGCTAGGTGAAGGCGGCTTTCACACACACTTATCTCTCAGAACTGAGCAAGTGGAGAGACGTTCGTTCATCTAGCACCAAGGGAAATGGTTGCAGGAGACACATTTTCTCTGCTTTCTCAGTCTGTTTCCTAGTGCCGGTTTGAAGTTACTGCAGTTTTCTACTGTAATAACGAGTTGGAGCTAGTACCTCCCCATATATATGTATGCAATGGAGTTTGCAACTGAAAAGAAACTTTGTGTTCCCAATAAGCTAGGTGAAGGCGGCTTTCACACACACTTATCTCTCAGAACTGAGCAAGTGGAGAGACGTTCGTTCATCTAGCACCAAGGGTACGGGTCGCAGGAGACACTTTTTCTCTGCTTTCTCAGTCTGTTTCCTAGTGCCGGTTTGAAGTTCCTGCAGATTTCACTGTAAAATCGTTTTGGAGCTAGTACCACCCCATATATATGTATGGAATGACTTTGCATCTGAAAAGAAACTTTGTGTTCCCAAAAAGCTAGGTGAAGGACGGCTTTCACACACACTTATCTCTCAGAACTGAGCAAGTGGAGAGACGTTCATTCATCTAGCACCAAGGGAACGGGTTGCAGGGGACACTTTTTCTCTGCTTTCTCAGTCTGTTTCCTAGTGCCGGTTTGAGGTTCCTGCAGTTTTCACTGTAAAACCGAGTTGGAGCTTGTACCTCCCCAAATATATGTATGGAATTGTGTTTGCAACTGAAAAGAAACTTTGTGTTCCCAACAAGCTAGGTGAAGGACGGCTTTCACACACACTTATCTCTCAGAACTGAGCAAGTGGAGAGACGTTCGTTCATCTAGCACCAAGGGAACAGGTTGCAGGGGACACTTTTTCTCTGCTTTCTCAGTCTGTTTCCTAGTGCCGGTTTGAATTTCCTGCAGTTTTCACTGTAAAACCGAGTTGGAGCTAGTACCTCCCCATATATATGTATGAAATGGAGTTTCCAACTGAAAAGAAACTTTGTGTTCCCAACTAGCTAGGTGAAGGACGGCTTTCACACACACTTATCTCTCAGAAATTAGCAATTGGAGAGACGTTCGTTCATCTAACACCAAGGGAACGGGTTGCAGGAGACACTTTTTCTCTACTTTCTCAGTCTGTTTCCTAGTGCCGGTTTGAAGTTCCTGCAGTTTTCACTGTAAAACCGATTTGGAGTTAGTACCTCCCCATATATATGTATGCAATGGAGTTTGCAACTGAAAAGAAACTTTGTGTTCCCAACAAGCTAGGTGAAGGACGGCTTTCACACGCACTTAAATCTCAGAACAGAGCAATTGGAGAGACGTTCGTTAATCTAGCACCAAGGGAACAGGTTGCAGGAGACATTTTTTCTCTGCTTTCTCAGTCTGTTTCCTAGTGCCAGTTTGAAGTTCCTGCAGTTTTCACTGTAAAACCGAGTTGAAGCTTGTACCTACCCATATATATGTATGGAATGGAGTTTGCAACTGAAAAGAAACTTTGTGTTCCCAACAAGTTAGGTGAAGGCGGCTTTCACACACACTTATCTCTCAGAACTGAGCAAGTGGAGAGACGTTCGTTCATCTAGCACCAAGGGAACGGGTTGCAGGAGACACTTTTTCTCTGTTTTCTCAGTTTGTTTCCTAGTGCTGGTTGGAAGTTCCTGCAGTTTTCACTGTAAAATCGAGTTGGAGCTTGTACCTCCCCATATATATGTATGGAATGGAGTTTGCAACTGAAAAGAAACTTTGTGTTCCCAACAAGTTAGGTGAAGGACGGCTTTCAAACACACTTATCTCTCAGAACTGAGCAAGTGGAGAGACTTTCGTTCATCTAGAACCAAGGGATCGGGTTGCAGGAGGCACTTTTTCTCTGCTTTCTCAGTCTGTTTCCTAGTGCCGGTTTGAAGTTCCTGCAGTTTTCACTGTAAAACCGAGTTGGAGCTAGTACCTACCCATATATATGTATGCAATGGAGTTTGCAACTGAAAAGAAACTTTGTGTTCCCAAAATGCTAGGTGAAGGACGGCTTTCACACACACTTATCTCTCAGAACTGAGCAAGTGGAGAGACGTTCGTTCATCTAGCACCAAGGGAACGGGTTGCAGGAGACAATTTTCTCTGCTTTCTCAGTTAGTTTCCTAGTGCCGGTTTGAAGTTCCATCAATTTTCACTGTAAAACCGAGTTGAAGCTTGTACCTACCCATATATATGTATGGAATGGAGTTTGCAACTGAAAAGAAACTTTGTGTTCCCAATAAGCTAGGTGAAGGCGGCTTTCACACACACTTATCTCTCAGAACTGAGCAAGTGGAGAGACGTTCGTTCATCTAGCACCAAGGGAACGGGTTGCAGGAGACACTTTTTCTCTGCTTTCTCAGTCTGTTTCCTAGTGCCGGTTTGAAGTTACTGCAGTTTTCTACTGTAATAACGAGTTGGAGCTAGTACCTCCCCATATATATGTATGCAATGGAGTTTGCAACTGAAAAGAAACTTTGTGTTCCCAACATGCTAGGTGAAGGACGGCTTTCACACACACTTATCTCTCAGAACTGAGCAAGTGGAGAGACGTTTGTTCATCTAGCACCGAGGGAACGGTTTGTAGGACACACTTTTTCTCTGCTTTCTCAGTCTTTTTCCTAGTGCCGGTTTGAAGTTCCTGCAGTTTTCACTGTAAAACCGAGTTGGAGTTGTACCTTCCCATATATATGTATGCAATGGAGTTTGCAACTGAAAAGAAACTTTGTGTTCCCAACAAGCTAGGTGAAGGCGGCTTTCACACACACTTATCTCTCAGAACTGAGCAAGTGGAGAGACGTTCGTTCATCTAGCACCAAGTGAACGGGTTGCAGGAGACACATTTTCTCTGCTTTCTCAGTCTGTTCCTAGTTCCGGTTTGAAGTTCCTGCAGTTTTCACTGTAAAACCGAGTTGAAGCTTATACCTACCCATATATATTTATGGAATGGAATTAGCAACTGAAAAGACACTTTGTGTTCCCAACAAGCTAGGTGAAGAACGGCTTTCACACACATTTATCTCTCAAAACTGAGCAAGTGGAGAGACGTTCGTTCATTTAGCACCAAGGGAACGGGTTGCAGGGGACACTTTTTCTCTGCTTTCTCAGTCTGTTTCCTAGTGCCGGTTGGAAGTTCCTGCAGTTTTCACTGTAAAACCGATTTGGAGTTAGTACCTCCCTATATATATGTATGGAATGGAGTTTGCAACTGAAAAGAAACTTTGTGTTCCCAACAAGCTAGGTGAAGGACGGCTTTCACACACACTTATCTGTCAGAACTGAGCAATTGGAGAGACGTTCGTTCATCTAGCACCAAGGGAACAGTTTGCAGGAGACACTTTTTCTCTGCTTTCTCAGTCTGTTTCCTAGTGCCGGTTTGAAATTCCTGCAGTTTTCACTGTAAAATCGAGTTGGAGCTAGTACCTCCCCATATATATGTATGGAATGGGTTTGCAACTAAAGAGAAACTTTGTGTTCCCAACAAGCTAGGTGAAGGACGGCTTTCACACACACTTATCTCTCAGAACTGAGCAAGTGGAGTGACGTTCGTTCATGTAGCACCAACGGAACGGGTTGCAGGAGACACTTTTTCTCTGCTTTCTCAGTCTGTTTCCTAGTGCCGGTTTGAAGTTACTGCAGTTTTCACTGTAAAACCGAGTTGGAGCTAGTACCTCCCCATATATATGTATGGAATGGAGTTTGCAACTGAAAAGAAACTTTGTGTTCCCAACAAGCTAATAGAAGGACGGCTTTCACACACACTTATCTCTCAGAACTGAGCAAGTGGAGAGACGTTCGTTCATCTAGCACCAAGGAAACGGGTTGCAGGAGACACTTCTTCTCTGCTTTCTCAGTCTGTTTCCTTGTGCCGGTTTGAAGTTCCTGCAGTTTTCACTGTAAAACCGAGTTGGAGCTAGTACCTCCCCATATATATGTATGCAATGGAGTTTGCAACTGAAAAGAAACTTTGTGTTCCCAACAAGCTGGGTGAAGGACGGCTTTCACACACACATAAATCTCAGAACGGAACAAGTGGAGAGACGTTCGGTCATCTAGCACCAAGGGAACTGGTTGCAGGAGACACATTTTCTCTGCTTTCTCAGTCTGTTTCCTAGTGCCGGTTTGAAGTTCCTGCAGTTTTCACTGTAAAACCGAGTTGGAGTTAGTACCTCCCCATATATACGTATGGAATGGAGTTTGCAACTGAAAAGAAACTTTGTGTTCCCAACAAGCTAGGTGAAGGCGGCTTTCACACACACTTATCTCTCAGAACTGAGCAAGTGGAGAGACGTTCGTTCATCTAGCACCAAGGGAACGGGTTGCAGGAGACACTTTTTCTCTGTTTTCTCAGTTTGTTTCCTAGTGCTGGTTTGAAGTTCCTGCAGTTTTCACTGTAAAATCGAGTTGGAGCTTGTACCTCCCCATATGTATGTATGGAATGGAGTTTGCAACTGAAAAGAAACTTTGTGTTCCCAACAAGTTAGGTGAAGGACGGCTTTCAAACACACTTATCTCTCAGAACTGAGCAAGTGGAGAGACGTTCGTTCATTTAGAACCAAGGGATCGGGTTGCAGGAGGCACTTTTTCTCTGCTTTCTCAGTCTGTTTCCTAGTGCCGGTTTGAAGTTCCTGCAGTTTTCACTGTAAAACCGAGTTGGAGCTAGTACCTCCCCATATATATGTATGCAATGGAGTTTGCAACTGAAAAGAAACTTTGTGTTCCCAAAATGCTAGGTGAAGGACGGCTTTCACACACACTTATCTCTCAGAACTGAGCAAGTGGAGAGACGTTCGTTCATCTAGCACCAAGGGAACGGGTTGCAGGAGACAATTTTCTCTGCTTTCTCAGTTAGTTTCCTAGTGCCGGTTTGAAGTTCCATCAATTTTCACTGTAAAACCGAGTTGAAGCTTGTACCTACCCATATATATGTATGGAATGGAGTTTGCAACTGAAAAGAAACTTTGTGTTCCCAATAAGCTAGGTGAAGGCGGCTTTCACACACACTTATCTCTCAGAACTGAGCAAGTGGAGAGACGTTCGTTCATCTAGCACCAAGGGAAATGGTTGCAGGAGACACATTTTCTCTGCTTTCTCAGTCTGTTTCCTAGTGCCGGTTTGAAGTTACTGCAGTTTTCTACTGTAATAACGAGTTGGAGCTAGTACCTCCCCATATATATGTATGCAATGGAGTTTGCAACTGAAAAGAAACTTTGTGTTCCCAATAAGCTAGGTGAAGGCGGCTTTCACACACACTTATCTCTCAGAACTGAGCAAGTGGAGAGACGTTCGTTCATCTAGCACCAAGGGAACGGGTCGCAGGAGACACTTTTTCTCTGCTTTCTCAGTCTGTTTCCTAGTGCCGGTTTGAGGTTCCTGCAGTTTTCACTGTAAAACCGAGTTGGAGCTTGTACCTCCCCAAATATATGTATGGAATTGTGTTTGCAACTGAAAAGAAACTTTGTGTTCCCAACAAGCTAGGTGAAGGACGGCTTTCACACACACTTATCTCTCAGAACTGAGCAAGTGGAGAGACGTTCGTTCATCTAGCACCAAGGGAACAGGTTGCAGGGGACACTTTTTCTCTGCTTTCTCAGTCTGTTTCCTAGTGCCGGTTTGAATTTCCTGCAGTTTTCACTGTAAAACCGAGTTGGAGCTAGTACCTCCCCATATATATGTATGAAATGGAGTTTCCAACTGAAAAGAAACTTTGTGTTCCCAACTAGCTAGGTGAAGGACGGCTTTCACACACACTTATCTCTCAGAAATTAGCAATTGGAGAGACGTTCGTTCATCTAACACCAAGGGAACGGGTTGCAGGAGACACTTTTTCTCTACTTTCTCAGTCTGTTTCCTAGTGCCGGTTTGAAGTTCCTGCAGTTTTCACTGTAAAACCGATTTGGAGTTAGTACCTCCCCATATATATGTATGCAATGGAGTTTGCAACTGAAAAGAAACTTTGTGTTCCCAACAAGCTAGGTGAAGGACGGCTTTCACACGCACTTAAATCTCAGAACAGAGCAATTGGAGAGACGTTCGTTAATCTAGCACCAAGGGAACAGGTTGCAGGAGACATTTTTTCTCTGCTTTCTCAGTCTGTTTCCTAGTGCCAGTTTGAAGTTCCTGCAGTTTTCACTGTAAAACCGAGTTGAAGCTTGTACCTACCCATATATATGTATGGAATGGAGTTTGCAACTGAAAAGAAACTTTGTGTTCCCAACAAGTTAAGTGAAGGCGGCTTTCACACACACTTATCTCTCAGAACTGAGCAAGTGGAGAGACGTTCGTTCATCTAGCACCAAGGGAACGGGTTGCAGGAGACACTTTTTCTCTGTTTTCTCAGTTTGTTTCCTAGTGCTGGTTTGAAGTTCCTGCAGTTTTCACTGTAAAATCGAGTTGGAGCTTGTACCTCCCCATATATATGTATGGAATGGAGTTTGCAACTGAAAAGAAACTTTGTGTTCCCAACAAGTTAGGTGAAGGACGGCTTTCAAACACACTTATCTCTCAGAACTGAGCAAGTGGAGAGACTTTCGTTCATCTAGAACCAAGGGATCGGGTTGCAGGAGGCACTTTTTCTCTGCTTTCTCAGTCTGTTTCCTAGTGCCGGTTTGAAGTTCCTGCAGTTTTCACTGTAAAACCGAGTTGGAGCTAGTACCTACCCATATATATGTATGCAATGGAGTTTGCAACTGAAAAGAAACTTTGTGTTCCCAAAATGCTAGGTGAAGGACGGCTTTCACACACACTTATCTCTCAGAACTGAGCAAGTGGAGAGACGTTCGTTCATCTAGCACCAAGGGAACGGGTTGCAGGAGACAATTTTCTCTGCTTTCTCAGTTAGTTTCCTAGTGCCGGTTTGAAGTTCCATCAATTTTCACTGTAAAACCGAGTTGAAGCTTGTACCTACCCATATATATGTATGGAATGGAGTTTGCAACTGAAAAGAAACTTTGTGTTCCCAATAAGCTAGGTGAAGGCGGCTTTCACACACACTTATCTCTCAGAACTGAGCAAGTGGAGAGACGTTCGTTCATCTAGCACCAAGGGAACGGGTTGCAGGAGACACTTTTTCTCTGCTTTCTCAGTCTGTTTCCTAGTGCCGGTTTGAAGTTACTGCAGTTTTCTACTGTAATAACGAGTTGGAGCTAGTACCTCCCCATATATATGTATGCAATGGAGTTTGCAACTGAAAAGAAACTTTGTGTTCCCAACATGCTAGGTGAAGGACGGCTTTCACACACACTTATCTCTCAGAACTGAGCAAGTGGAGAGACGTTTGTTCATCTAGCACCGAGGGAACGGTTTGTAGGACACACTTTTTCTCTGCTTTCTCAGTCTTTTTCCTAGTGCCGGTTTGAAGTTCCTGCAGTTTTCACTGTAAAACCGAGTTGGAGTTGTACCTTCCCATATATATGTATGCAATGGAGTTTGCAACTGAAAAGAAACTTTGTGTTCCCAACAAGCTAGGTGAAGGCGGCTTTCACACACACTTATCTCTCAGAACTGAGCAAGTGGAGAGACGTTCGTTCATCTAGCACCAAGTGAACGGGTTGCAGGAGACACATTTTCTCTGCTTTCTCAGTCTGTTCCTAGTTCCGGTTTGAAGTTCCTGCAGTTTTCACTGTAAAACCGAGTTGAAGCTTATACCTACCCATATATATTTATGGAATGGAATTAGCAACTGAAAAGACACTTTGTGTTCCCAACAAGCTAGGTGAAGAACGGCTTTCACACACATTTATCTCTCAAAACTGAGCAAGTGGAGAGACGTTCGTTCATTTAGCACCAAGGGAACGGGTTGCAGGGGACACTTTTTCTCTGCTTTCTCAGTCTGTTTCCTAGTGCCGGTTGGAAGTTCCTGCAGTTTTCACTGTAAAACCGATTTGGAGTTAGTACCTCCCTATATATATGTATGGAATGGAGTTTGCAACTGAAAAGAAACTTTGTGTTCCCAACAAGCTAGGTGAAGGACGGCTTTCACACACACTTATCTGTCAGAACTGAGCAATTGGAGAGACGTTCGTTCATCTAGCACCAAAGGAACAGTTTGCAGGAGACACTTTTTCTCTGCTTTCTCAGTCTGTTTCCTAGTGCCGGTTTGAAATTCCTGCAGTTTTCACTGTAAAATCGAGTTGGAGCTAGTACCTCCCCATATATATGTATGGAATGGAGTTTGCAACTAAAGAGAAACTTTGTGTTCCCAACAAGCTAGGTGAAGGACGGCTTTCACACACACTTATCTCTCAGAACTGAGCAAGTGGAGAGACGTTCGTTCATGTAGCACCAACGGAACGGGTTGCAGGAGACACTTTTTCTCTGCTTTCTCAGTCTGTTTCCTAGTGCCGGTTTGAAGTTCCTGCAGTTTTCACTGTAAAACCGATTTGGAGTTATTACCTCCCCATATATACGTAAGGAATGGAGTTTGCAACTGAAAAGAAACTTTGTGTTCCCAACAAGCTATGTGAAGGACGGCTTTCACACACACTTATCTCTCAGAACTGAGCAAGAGGAGAGACGTTCGTTCATCTAGCACCAACGGAACGGGATGCAGGAGACACTTTTTCTCTGCTTTCTCAGTCTGTTTCCTAGTGCCGGTTTGAAGTTCCTGCAGATTTCACTGTAAAATCGATTTGGAGCTAGTACCTCCCCATATATATGTATGGAATGGACTTTGCAACTGAAAAGAAACTTTGTGTTCCCAAAAAGCTAGGTGAAGGACGGCTTTCACACACACTTATCTGTCAGAACTGAGCAAGTGGAGAGACGTTCATTCATCTAGCACCAAGGGAACGGGTTGCAGGGGACACTTTTTCTCTGCTTTCTCAGTCTGTTTCCTAGTGCCGGTTTGAGGTTCCTGCAGTTTTCACTGTAAAACCGAGTTGGAGCTTGTACCTCCCCAAATATATGTATGGAATTGTGTTTGCAACTGAAAAGAAACTTTGTGTTCCCAACAAGCTAATAAAAGGACGGCTTTCACACACACTTATCTCTCAGAACTGAGCAAGTGGAGAGACATTCGTTCATCCAGCACCAAGGAAACGGGTTGCAGGAGACACTTTTTCTCTGCTTTCTCAGTCTGTTTCCTAGTGCCGGTTTGAAGTTCCTGCAGTTTTCACTGTAAAACCGTGTTGGAGCTAGTACTTACCCATATATATGAATGGAATGGAGTTTGCTACTGAAAAGAAACTTTGTGTTCCCAACAATCTAGGTGAAGAACGGCTTTCACACACACTTATCTCTCAGAACTGAGCAAGTGGAGAGACGTTCGTTCATGTAGCACCAAGGGAACGGGTTGCAGGGGACACTTTTTCTCTGCTTTCTCAGTCTGTTTCCTAGTGCCGTTTTGAAGTTCCTGCAGTTTTCACTGTAAAACCGATTTGGAGTTAGTACCTCCCCATATATATGTATGGAATGGAGTTTGCAACTGAAAAGAAACTTTGTGTTCCCAACAAGCTAATAGAAGGACGGCTTTCACACACACTTATCTCTCAGAACTGAGCAAGTGGAGAGACGTTCGTTCATCTAGCACCAAGGGAACTGGTTGCAGGAGACACATTTTCTCTGCTTTCTCAGTTAGTTTCCTAGTGCCGGTTTGAAGTTCCATCAATTTTCACTGTAAAACCGAGTTGAAGCTTGTACCTACCCATATATATGTATGGAATGGAGTTTGCAACTGAAAAGAAACTTTGTGTTCCCAATAAGCTAGGTGAAGGCGGCTTTCACACACACTTATCTCTCAGAACTGAGCAAGTGGAGAGACGTTCGTTCATCTAGCACCAAGGGAACGGGTTGCAGGAGACACTTTTTCTCTGCTTTCTCAGTCTGTTTCCTAGTGCCGGTTTGAAGTTACTGCAGTTTTCTACTGTAATAACGAGTTGGAGCTAGTACCTCCCCATATATATGTATGCAATGGAGTTTGCAACTGAAAAGAAACTTTGTGTTCCCAACATGCTAGGTGAAGGACGGCTTTCACACACACTTATCTCTCAGAACTGAGCAAGTGGAGAGACGTTTGTTCATCTAGCACCGAGGGAACGGTTTGTAGGACACACTTTTTCTCTGCTTTCTCAGTCTTTTTCCTAGTGCCGGTTTGAAGTTCCTGCAGTTTTCACTGTAAAACCGAGTTGGAGTTGTACCTTCCCATATATATGTATGCAATGGAGTTTGCAACTGAAAAGAAAGTTTGTGTTCCCAACAAGCTAGGTGAAGGCGGCTTTCACACACACTTATCTCTCAGAACTGAGCAAGTGGAGAGACGTTCGTTCATCTAGCACCAAGTGAACGGGTTGCAGGAGACACATTTTCTCTGCTTTCTCAGTCTGTTCCTAGTTCCGGTTTGAAGTTCCTGCAGTTTTCACTGTAAAACCGAGTTGAAGCTTATACCTACCCATATATATTTATGGAATGGAATTAGCAACTGAAAAGACACTTTGTGTTCCCAACAAGCTAGGTGAAGAACGGCTTTCACACACATTTATCTCTCAAAACTGAGCAAGTGGAGAGACGTTCGTTCATTTAGCACCAAGGGAACGGGTTGCAGGGGACACTTTTTCTCTGCTTTCTCAGTCTGTTTCCTAGTGCCGGTTGGAAGTTCCTGCAGTTTTCACTGTAAAACCGATTTGGAGTTAGTACCTCCCTATATATATGTATGGAATGGAGTTTGCAACTGAAAAGAAACTTTGTGTTCCCAACAAGCTAGGTGAAGGACGGCTTTCACACACACTTATCTGTCAGAACTGAGCAATTGGAGAGACGTTCGTTCATCTAGCACCAAAGGAACAGTTTGCAGGAGACACTTTTTCTCTGCTTTCTCAGTCTGTTTCCTAGTGCCGGTTTGAAATTCCTGCAGTTTTCACTGTAAAATCGAGTTGGAGCTAGTACCTCCCCATATATATGTATGGAATGGAGTTTGCAACTAAAGAGAAACTTTGTGTTCCCAACAAACTAGGTGAAGGACGGCTTTCACACACACTTATCTCTCAGAACTGAGCAAGTGGAGAGACGTTCGTTCATGTAGCACCAACGGAACGGGTTGCAGGAGACACTTTTTCTCTGCTTTCTCAGTCTGTTTCCTAGTGCCGGTTTGAAGTTCCTGCAGTTTTCACTGTAAAACCGAGTTGGAGTTATTACCTCCCCATATATACGTAAGGAATGGAGTTTGCAACTGAAAAGAAACTTTGTGTTCCCAACAAGCTATGTGAAGGACGGCTTTCACACACACTTATCTCTCAGAACTGAGCAAGAGGAGAGACGTTCGTTCATCTAGCACCAACGGAACGGGATGCAGGAGACACTTTTTCTCTGCTTTCTCAGTCTGTTTCCTAGTGCCGGTTTGAAGTTCCTGCAGATTTCACTGTAAAATCGATTTGGAGCTAGTACCTCCCCATATATATGTATGGAATGGACTTTGCAACTGAAAAGAAACTTTGTGTTCCCAAAAAGCTAGGTGAAGGACGGCTTTCACACACACTTATCTGTCAGAACTGAGCAAGTGGAGAGACGTTCATTCATCTAGCACCAAGGGAACGGGTTGCAGGGGACACTTTTTCTCTGCTTTCTCAGTCTGTTTCCTAGTGCCGGTTTGAGGTTCCTGCAGTTTTCACTGTAAAACCGAGTTGGAGCTTGTACCTCCCCAAATATATGTATGGAATTGTGTTTGCAACTGAAAAGAAACTTTGTGTTCCCAACAAGCTTATAAAAGGACGGCTTTCACACACACTTATCTCTCAGAACTGAGCAAGTGGAGAGACATTCGTTCATCCAGCACCAAGGAAACGGGTTGCAGGAGACACTTTTTCTCTGCTTTCTCAGTCTGTTTCCTAGTGCCGGTTTGAAGTTCCTGCAGTTTTCACTGTAAAACCGTGTTGGAGCTAGTACTTACCCATATATATGAATGGAATGGAGTTTGCTACTGAAAAGAAACTTTGTGTTCCCAACAATCTAGGTGAAGAACGGCTTTCACACACACTTATCTCTCAGAACTGAGCAAGTGGAGAGACGTTCGTTCATGTAGCACCAAGGGAACGGGTTGCAGGGGACACTTTTTCTCTGCTTTCTCAGTCTGTTTCCTAGTGCCGTTTTGAAGTTCCTGCAGTTTTCACTGTAAAACCGATTTGGAGTTAGTACCTCCCCATATATATGTATGGAATGGAGTTTGCAACTGAAAAGAAACTTTGTGTTCCCAACAAGCTAATAGAAGGACGGCTTTCACACACACTTATCTCTCAGAACTGAGCAAGTGGAGAGACGTTCGTTCATCTAGCACCAAGGAAACGGGTTGCAGGAGACACTTCTTCTCTGCTTTCTCAGTCTGTTTCCTTGTGCCGGTTTGAAGTTCCTGCAGTTTTCACTGTAAAACCGAGTTGGAGCTAGTACCTCCCCATATATATGTATGCAATGGAGTTTGCAACTGAAAAGAAACTTTGTGTTCCCAACAAGCTGGGTGAAGGACGGCTTTCACACACACATAAATCTCAGAACGGAACAAGTGGAGAGACGTTCGGTCATCTAGCACCAAGGGAACTGGTTGCAGGAGACACATTTTCTCTGCTTTCTCAGTCTGTTTCCTAGTGCCGGTTTGAAGTTCCTGCAGTTTTCACTGTAAAACCGAGTTGGAGTTAGTACCTCCCCATATATACGTATGGAATGGAGTTTGCAACTGAAAAGAAACTTTGTGTTCCCAACAAGCTAGGTGAAGGCGGCTTTCACACACACTTATCTCTCAGAACTGAGCAAGTGGAGAGACGTTCGTTCATCTAGCACCAAGGGAACGGGTTGCAGGAGACACTTTTTCTCTGTTTTCTCAGTTTGTTTCCTAGTGCTGGTTTGAAGTTCCTGCAGTTTTCACTGTAAAATCGAGTTGGAGCTTGTACCTACCCATATATATGTATGGAATGGAGTTTGCAACTGAAAAGAAACTTTGTGTTCCCAACAAGTTAGGTGAAGGACGGCTTTCAAACACACTTATCTCTCAGAACTGAGCAAGTGGAGAGACGTTCGTTCATCTAGAACCAAGGGATCGGGTTGCAGGAGGCACTTTTTCTCTGCTTTCTCAGTCTGTTTCCTAGTGCCGGTTTGAAGTTCCTGCAGTTTTCACTGTAAAACCGAGTTGGAGCTAGTACCTCCCCATATATATGTATGCAATGGAGTTTGCAACTGAAAAGAAACTTTGTGTTCCCAAAATGCTAGGTGAAGGACGGCTTTCACACACACTTATCTCTCAGAAGTGAGCAAGTGGAGAGACGTTCGTTCATCTAGCACCAAGGGAACGGGTTGCAGGAGACAATTTTCTCTGCTTTCTCAGTTAGTTTCCTAGTGCCGGTTTGAAGTTCCATCAATTTTCACTGTAAAACCGAGTTGAAGCTTGTACCTACCCATATATATGTATGGAATGGAGTTTGCAACTGAAAAGAAACTTTGTGTTCCCAATAAGCTAGGTGAAGGCGGCTTTCACACACACTTATCTCTCAGAACTGAGCAAGTGGAGAGACGTTCGTTCATCTAGCACCAAGGGAACGGGTCGCAGGAGACACTTTTTCTCTGCTTTCTCAGTCTGTTTCCTAGTGCCGGTTTGAAGTTACTGCAGTTTTCTACTGTAATAACGAGTTGGAGCTAGTACCTCCCCATATATATGTATGCAATGGAGTTTGCAACTGAAAAGAAACTTTGTGTTCCCAACATGCTAGGTGAAGGACGGCTTTCACACACACTTATCTCTCAGAACTGAGCAAGTGGAGAGACGTTTGTTCATCTAGCACCGAGGGAACGGTTTGCAGGAAACACTTTTTCTCTGCTTTCTCAGTCTTTTTCCTAGTGCCGGTTTGAAGTTCCTGCAGTTTTCACTGTAAAACCGAGTTGGAGTTTGTACCTTCCCATATATATGTATGGAATGGAGTTTGCAACTGAAAAGAAACTTTGTGTTCCCAACAAGCTAGGTGAAGGCGGCTTTCACACACACTTATCTCTCAGAACTGAGCAAGTGGAGAGACGTTTGTTCATCTAGCACCAAGTGAACGGGTTGCAGGAGACACATTTTCTCTGCTTTCTCAGTCTGTTCCTAGTTCCGGTTTGAAGTTCCTGCAGTTTTCACTGTAAAACCGAGTTGAAGCTTATACCTACCCATATATATTTATGGAATGGAATTAGCAACTGAAAAGACACTTTGTGTTCCCAACAAGCTAGGTGAAGAACGGCTTTCACACACATTTATCTCTCAAAACTGAGCAAGTGGAGAGACGTTCGTTCATTTAGCACCAAGGGAACGGGTTGCAGGGGACACTTTTTCTCTGCTTTCTCAGTCTGTTTCCTAGTGCCGTTTTGAAGTTCCTGCAGTTTTCACTGTAAAACCGATTTGGAGTTAGTACCTCCCCATATATATGTATGGAATGGAGTTTGCAACTGAAAAGAAACTTTGTGTTCCCAACAAGCTAATAGAAGGACGGCTTTCACACACACTTATCTCTCAGAACTGAGCAAGTGGAGAGACGTTCGTTCATCTAGCACCAAGGAAACGGGTTGCAGGAGACACTTCTTCTCTGCTTTCTCAGTCTGTTTCCTTGTGCCGGTTTGAAGTTCCTGCAGTTTTCACTGTAAAACCGAGTTGGAGCTAGTACCTCCCCATATATATGTATGCAATGGAGTTTGCAACTGAAAAGAAACTTTGTGTTCCCAACAAGCTGGGTGAAGGACGGCTTTCACACACACATAAATCTCAGAACGGAACAAGTGGAGAGACGTTCGGTCATCTAGCACCAAGGGAACTGGTTGCAGGAGACACATTTTCTCTGCTTTCTCAGTCTGTTTCCTAGTGCCGGTTTGAAGTTCCTGCAGTTTTCACTGTAAAACCGAGTTGGAGTTAGTACCTCCCCATATATACGTATGGAATGGAGTTTGCAACTGAAAAGAAACTTTGTGTTCCCAACAAGCTAGGTGAAGGCGGCTTTCACACACACTTATCTCTCAGAACTGAGCAAGTGGAGAGACGTTCGTTCATCTAGCACCAAGGGAACGGGTTGCAGGAGACACTTTTTCTCTGTTTTCTCAGTTTGTTTCCTAGTGCTGGTTTGAAGTTCCTGCAGTTTTCACTGTAAAATCGAGTTGGAGCTTGTACCTCCCCATATATATGTATGGAATGGAGTTTGCAACTGAAAAGAAACTTTGTGTTCCCAACAAGTTAGGTGAAGGACGGCTTTCAAACACACTTATCTCTCAGAACTGAGCAAGTGGAGAGACGTTCGTTCATCTAGAACCAAGGGATCGGGTTGCAGGAGGCACTTTTTCTCTGCTTTCTCAGTCTGTTTCCTAGTGCCGGTTTGAAGTTCCTGCAGTTTTCACTGTAAAACCGAGTTGGAGCTAGTACCTCCCCATATATATGTATGCAATGGAGTTTGCAACTGAAAAGAAACTTTGTGTTCCCAAAATGCTAGGTGAAGGACGGCTTTCACACACACTTATCTCTCAGAACTGAGCAAGTGGAGAGACGTTCGTTCATCTAGCACCAAGGGAACGGGTTGCAGGAGACAATTTTCTCTGCTTTCTCAGTTAGTTTCCTAGTGCCGGTTTGAAGTTCCATCAATTTTCACTGTAAAACCGAGTTGAAGCTTGTACCTACCCATATATATGTATGGAATGGAGTTTGCAACTGAAAAGAAACTTTGTGTTCCCAATAAGCTAGGTGAAGGCGGCTTTCACACACACTTATCTCTCAGAACTGAGCAAGTGGAGAGACGTTCGTTCATCTAGCACCAAGGGAACGGGTCGCAGGAGACACTTTTTCTCTGCTTTCTCAGTCTGTTTCCTAGTGCCGGTTTGAAGTTACTGCAGTTTTCTACTGTAATAACGAGTTGGAGCTAGTACCTCCCCATATATATGTATGCAATGGAGTTTGCAACTGAAAAGAAACTTTGTGTTCCCAACATGCTAGGTGAAGGACGGCTTTCACACACACTTATCTCTCAGAACTGAGCAAGTGGAGAGACGTTTGTTCATCTAGCACCGAGGGAACGGTTTGCAGGAAACACTTTTTCTCTGCTTTCTCAGTCTTTTTCCTAGTGCCGGTTTGAAGTTCCTGCAGTTTTCACTGTAAAACCGAGTTGGAGTTTGTACCTTCCCATATATATGTATGGAATGGAGTTTGCAACTGAAAAGAAACTTTGTGTTCCCAACAAGCTAGGTGAAGGCGGCTTTCACACACACTTATCTCTCAGAACTGAGCAAGTGGAGAGACGTTCGTTCATCTAGCACCAAGTGAACGGGTTGCAGGAGACACATTTTCTCTGCTTTCTCAGTCTGTTCCTAGTTCCGGTTTGAAGTTCCTGCAGTTTTCACTGTAAAACCGAGTTGAAGCTTATACCTACCCATATATATTTATGGAATGGAATTAGCAACTGAAAAGACACTTTGTGTTCCCAACAAGCTAGGTGAAGAACGGCTTTCACACACATTTATCTCTCAAAACTGAGCAAGTGGAGAGACGTTCGTTCATTTAGCACCAAGGGAACGGATTGCAGGGGACACTTTGTCTCTGCTTTCTCAGTCTGTTTCCTAGTGCAGGTTGGAAGTTCCTGCAGTTTTCACTGTAAACCGATTTGGAGTTAGTACCTCCCTATATATATGTATGGAATGGAGTTTGCAACTGAAAAGAAACTTTGTGTTCCCAACAAGCTAGGTGAAGGACGGCTTTCACACACACTTATCTGTCAGAACTGAGCAATTGGAGAGACGTTCGTTCATCTAGCACCAAGGGAACAGTTTGCAGGAGACACTTTTTCTCTGCTTTCTCAGTCTGTTTCCTAGTGCCGGTTTGAAATTCCTGCAGTTTTCACTGTAAAATCGAGTTGGAGCTAGTACCTCCCCATATATATGTATGGAATGGGTTTGCAACTAAAGAGAAACTTTGTGTTCCCAACAAGCTAGGTGAAGGACGGCTTTCACACACACTTATCTCTCAGAACTGAGCAAGTGGAGAGACGTTCGTTCATGTAGCACCAACGGAACGGGTTGCAGGAGACACTTTTTCTCTGCTTTCTCAGTCTGTTTCCTAGTGCCGGTTTGAAGTTACTGCAGTTTTCACTGTAAAACCGAGTTGGAGCTAGTACCTCCCCATATATATGTATGGAATGGAGTTTGCAACTGAAAAGAAACTTTGTGTTCCCAAAAAGCTAGGTGAAGGACGGCTTTAACACACTTATCTCTCAGAACTGAGCAAGTGGAGAGACGTTCATTCATCTAGCACCAAGGGAACGGGTTGCAGGGGACACTTTTTCTCTGCTTTCTCAGTCTGTTTCCTAGTGCCGGTTTGAGGTTCCTGCAGTTTTCACTGTAAAACCGAGTTGGAGCTTGTACCTCCCCAAATATATGTATGGAATTGTGTTTGCAACTGAAAAGAAACTTTGTGTTCCCAACAAGCTAATAAAAGGACGGCTTTCACACACACTTATCTCTCAGAACTGAGCAAGTGGAGAGACATTCGTTCATCCAGCACCAAGGAAACGGGTTGCAGGAGACACTTTTTCTCTGCTTTCTCAGTCTGTTTCCTAGTGCCGTTTTGAAGTTCCTGCAGTTTTCACTGTAAAACCGTGTTGGAGCTAGTACTTACCCATATATATGAATGGAATGGAGTTTGCTACTGAAAAGAAACTTTGTGTTCCCAACAATCTAGGTGAAGAACGGCTTTCACACACACTTATCTCTCAGAACTGAGCAAGTGGAGAGACGTTCGTTCATGTAGCACCAAGGGAACGGGTTGCAGGGGACACTTTTTCTCTGCTTTCTCAGTCTGTTTCCTAGTGCCGTTTTGAAGTTCCTGCAGTTTTCACTGTAAAACCGATTTAGAGTTAGTACCTCCCCATATATATGTATGGAATGGAGTTTGCAACTGAAAAGAAACTTTGTGTTCCCAACAAGCTAATAGAAGGACGGCTTTCACACACACTTATCTGTCAGAACTGAGCAAGTGGAGAGACGTTCGTTCATCTAGCACCAAGGAAACGGGTTGCAGGAGACACTTCTTCTCTGCTTTCTCAGTCTGTTTCCTTGTGCCGGTTTGACGTTCCTGCAGTTTTCACTGTAAAACCGAGTTGGAGCTAGTACCTCCCCATATATATGTATGCAATGGAGTTTGCAACTGAAAAGAAACTTTGTGTTCCCAACAAGCTGGGTGAAGGACGGCTTTCACACACACATAAATCTCAGAACGGAACAAGTGGAGAGACGTTCGGTCATCCAGCACCAAGGGAACTGGTTGCAGGAGACACATTTTCTCTGCTTTCTCAGTCTGTTTCGTAGTGTCGGTTTGAAGTTCCTGCAGTTTTCACTGTAAAACCGAGTTGGAGCTAGTACCTCCCCATATATATGTATGGAATGGAGTTTGCAACTGAAAAGAAACTTTGTGTTCCCAACAAGCTAGTTGAAGGACGGCTTTCACACATACTTATCTCTCAGAACTGAGTAAGGGGAGAGACGTTCTTTCATATAGCACCAAGGGGACGGGTTGCAGGAGACACTTTTTCTCTGCTTTCTCAGTCTGTTTCCTAGTGTCGGTTTGAAGTTCCTGCAGTTTTCACTGTAAAACCGAGTTGGAGTTATTACCTCCCCATATATACGTATGGAATGCAGTTTGCAACTGAAAAGAAACTTTCTGTTCCCAACAAGCTAGGTGAAGGACGGCTTTCACACACACTTATCTCTCAGAACTGAGCAAGAGGAGAGACGTTCGTTCATCTAGCACCAACGGAACGGGATGCAGGAGACACTTTTTCTCTGCTTTCTCAGTCTGTTTCCTAGTGCCATTTTGAAGTTCCTGCAGATTTCACTGTAAAATCGATTTGGAGCTAGTACCTCCCCATATATATGTATGGAATGGACTTTGCAACTGAAAAGAAACTTTGTGTTCCCAAAAAGCTAGGTGAAGGACGGCTTTCACACACACTTATCTGTCAGAACTGAGCAAGTGGAGAGACGTTCATTCATCTAGCACCAAGGGAACGGGTTGCAGGGGACACTTTTTCTCTGCTTTCTCAGTCTGTTTCCTAGTGCCGGTTTGAGGTTCCTGCAGTTTTCACTGTAAAACCGAGTTGGAGCTTGTACCACCCCAAATATATGTATGGAATTGTGTTTGCAACTGAAAAGAAACTTTGTGTTCCCAACAAGCTAATAAAAGGACGGCTTTCACACACACTTATCTCTCAGAACTGAGCAAGTGGAGAGACATTCGTTCATCCAGCACCAAGGAAACGGGTTGCAGGAGACACTTTTTCTCTGCTTTCTCAGTCTGTTTCCTAGTGCCGTTTTGAAGTTCCTGCAGTTTTCACTGTAAAACCGTGTTGGAGCTAGTACTTACCCATATATATGAATGGAATGGAGTTTGCTACTGAAAAGAAACTTTGTGTTCCCAACAATCTAGGTGAAGAACGGCTTTCACACACACTTATCTCTCAGAACTGAGCAAGTGGAGAGACGTTCGTTCATGTAGCACCAAGGGAACGGGTTGCAGGGGACACTTTTTCTCTGCTTTCTCAGTCTGTTTCCTAGTGCCGTTTTGAAGTTCCTGCAGTTTTCACTGTAAAACCGATTTGGAGTTAGTACCTCCCCATATATATGTATGGAATGGAGTTTGCAACTGAAAAGAAACTTTGTGTTCCCAACAAGCTAATAGAAGGACGGCTTTCACACACACTTATCTCTCAGAACTGAGCAAGTGGAGAGACGTTCGTTCATCTAGCACCAAGGAAACGGGTTGCAGGAGACACTTCTTCTCTGCTTTCTCAGTCTGTTTCCTTGTGCCGGTTTGAAGTTCCTGCAGTTTTCACTGTAAAACCGAGTTGGAGCTAGTACCTCCCCATATATATGTATGCAATGGAGTTTGCAACTGAAAAGAAACTTTGTGTTCCCAACAAGCTGGGTGAAGGACGGCTTTCACACACACATAAATCTCAGAACGGAACAAGTGGAGAGACGTTCGGTCATCCAGCACCAAGGGAACTGGTTGCAGGAGACACATTTTCTCTGCTTTCTCAGTCTGTTTCGTAGTGCCGGTTTGAAGTTCCTGCAGTTTTCACTGTAAAACCGAGTTGGAGTTAGTACCTCCCCATATATACGTATGGAATGGAGTTTGCAACTGAAAAGAAACTTTGTGTTCCCAACAAGCTAGGTGAAGGACGGCTTTCACACACACTTATCTCTCAGAACTGAGCAAGTGGAGAGACGTTCGTTCATCTAGCACCAACGGAACGGGATGCAGGAGACACTTTTTCTCTGCTTTCTCAGTCTGTTTCCTAGTGCCGGTTTGAAATTCCTGCAGTTTTCACTGTAAAACCGAGTTGGAGCTAGTACCTCCCCATATATATGTATGGAATGGAGTTTGCAACTGAAGAGAAACTTTGTGTTCCCAAAAAGCTAAATGAAGGACGGCTTTCACACAATATTTTCTCTCAGAACTGAGCAAGTGGAGAGTCGTTCGTTCAACTAGCACCCAGGGAACGGGTTGCAGGAGACACTTTTTCTCTGCTATCTCAGTCTGTTTCCTAGTACCGGTTTGAAGTTCCTGCAGTTTTCACTGTAAAACCGAGTTGGAGCTAGTACCTCCCCATGTATATGTATGGAATGGAGTTTGCAACTGAAAAGAAACTTTGTGTTCCCAACAAGCTGGCTGAAGGACGGCTTTCACACACACTTAAATCTCAGAACTGAGCAAGTGGAGAGACGTTCGTTCATCTAGCACCAAGGGAACTGGTTGCAGGAGACACATTTTCTCTGCTTTCTCAGTCTGTTTCCTAGTGCCGGTTTGAAGTTCCTGCAGTTTTCACTGTAAAACCGATTTGGAGTTAGTACCTCCCCATATATATGTATGGAATGGAGTTTGCAACTGAAAAGAAACTTTGTGTTCCCAACAAGGTAGGTGAAGTACGGCTTTCACACACACTTATCTCTCACAACTGAACAAGTGGAGAGACGTTCGTTCATGTAGCACCAACGGAACGGGTTGCAGGAGACACTTTTTCTCTGCTTTCTCAGTCTGTTTCCTAGTGCCGGTTTGAATTTCCTGCAGTTTTCACTGTAAAACCGAGTTGGAGCTAGTACCTCCCCATATATATGTATGGAATGGAGTTTGCAACTGAAGAGAAACTTTGTGTTCCCAACAAGCTAGGTGAAGGACGGCTTTCACACACATTTATCTCTCAGAAATTAGCAATTGGAGAGACGTTCGTTCATCTAACACCAAGGGAACGGGTTGCAGGAGACACTTTTTCTCTGCTTTCTCAGTCTGTTTCCTAGTGCCGGTTTGAAGTTCCTGCAGTTTTCACTGTAAAACCGAGTTGGAGTTAGTACCTCCCCATATATACGTATGAAATGGAGTTTGCAACTGAAAAGAAACTTTGTGTTCCCAACAAGCTAGGTGAAGGACGGCTTTCACACACACTTATCTCTCAGAACTGAGCAAGTGGAGAGACGTTCGTTCATCTAGCACCAACGGAACGGGATGCAGGAGACACTTTTTCTCTGCTTTCTCAGTCTGTTTCCTAGTGCCGGTTTGAAGTTACTGCAGTTTTCACTGTAAAACCGAGTTGGAGCTAGTACCTCCCCATATATATGTATGGAATGGAGTTTGCAACTGAAAAGAAACTTTGTGTTCCCAACAAGCTAGTTGAAGGACGGCTTTCACACACACTTATCTCTCAGAACTGAGTAAGGGGAGAGACGTTCTTTCATATAGCACCAAGGAGACGGGTTGCAGGAGACACTTTTTCTCTGCTTTCTCAGTCTGTTTCCTAGTGCCGGTTTGAAGTTCCTGCAGTTTTCACTGTAAAACCGAGTTGGAGTTATTACCTCCCCATATATACGTATGGAATGGAGTTTGCAACTGAAAAGAAACTTTCTGTTCCCAACAAGCTAGGTGAAGGACGGCTTTCACACACACTTATCTCTCAGAACTGAGCAAGAGGAGAGACGTTCGTTCATCTAGCACCAACGGAACGGGATGCAGGAGACACTTTTTCTCTGCTTTCTCAGTCTGTTTCCTAGTGCCGGTTTGAAGTTCCTGCAGATTTCACTGTAAAATCGATTTGGAGCTAGTACCTCCCCATATATATGTATGGAATGGACTTTGCAACTGAAAAGAAACTTTGTGTTCCCAACAAGCTAATAGAAGGACGGCTTTCACACACACTTATCTCTCAGAACTGAGCAAGTGGAGAGACGTTCGTTCATCTAGCACCAAGGAAACGGGTTGCAGGAGACACTTCTTCTCTGCTTTCTCAGTCTGTTTCCTTGTGCCGGTTTGAAGTTCCTGCAGTTTTCACTGTAAAACCGAGTTGGAGCTAGTACCTCCCCATATATATGTATGCAATGGAGTTTGCAACTGAAAAGAAACTTTGTGTTCCCAACAAGCTGGGTGAAGGACGGCTTTCACACACACATAAGTCTCAGAACGGAACAAGTGGAGAGACCTTCGGTCATCTAGCACCAAGGGAACTGGTTGCAGGAGACACATTTTCTCTGCTTTCTCAGTCTGTTTCCTAGTGCCGGTTTGAAGTTCCTGCAGTTTTCACTGTAAAACCGAGTTGGAGTTAGTACCTCCCCATATATACGTATGGAATGGAGTTTGCAACTGAAAAGAAACTTTGTGTTCCCAACAAGCTAGGTGAAGGACGGCTTTCACACACACTTATCTCTCAGAACTGAGCAAGTGGAGAGACGTTCGTTCATCTAGCACCAACGGAACGGGATGCAGGAGACACTTTTTCTCTGCTTTCTCAGTCTGTTTCCTAGTGCCGGTTTGAAGTTCCTGCAGTTTTCACTGTAAAACCGAGTTGGAGCTAGTACCTCCCCATATATATGTATGGAATGGAGTTTGCAACTGAAGAGAAACTTTGTGTTCCCAAAAAGCTAAATGAAGGACGGCTTTCACACAATATTTTCTCTCAGAACTGAGCAAGTGGAGAGTCGTTCGTTCAACTAGCACCCAGGGAACGGGTTGCAGGAGACACTTTTTCTCTGCTATCTCAGTCTGTTTCCAAGTACCGGTTTGAAGTTCCTGCAGTTTTCACTGTAAAACCGAGTTGGAGCTAGTACCTCCCCATATATATGTATGGAATGGAGTTTGCAACTGAAAAGAAACTTTGTGTTCCCAACAAGCTGGGTGAAGGACGGCTTTCACACACACTTAAATCTCAGAACTGAGCAAGTGGAGAGACGTTCGTTCATCTAGCACCAAGGGAACTGGTTGCAGGAGACACATTTTCTCTGCTTTCTCAGTCTGTTTCCTAGTGCCGGTTTGAAGTTCCTGCAGTTTTCACTGTAAAACCGATTTGGAGTTAGTAACTCCCCATATATATGTATGGAATGGAGTTTGCAACTGAAAAGAAACTTTGTGTTCCCAACAAGGTAGGTGAAGTACGGCTTTCACACACACTTATCTCTCACAACTGAACAAGTGGAGAGACGTTCGTTCATGTAGCACCAACGGAACGGGTTGCAGGAGACACTTTTTCTCTGCTTTCTCAGTCTGTTTCCTAGTGCCGGTTTGAATTTCCTGCAGTTTTCACTGTAAAACCGAGTTGGAGCTAGTACCTCCCCATATATATGTATGAAATGGAGTTTCCAACTGAAAAGAAACTTTGTGTTCCCAACAAGCTAGGTGAAGGACGGCTTTCACACACACTTATCTCTCAGAAATTAGCAATTGGAGAGACGTTCGTTCATCTAACACCAAGGGAACGGGTTGCAGGAGACACTTTTTCTCTGCTTTCTCAGTCTGTTTCCTAGTGCCGGTTTGAAGTTCCTGCAGTTTTCACTGTAAAACCGATTTGGAGTTAGTACCTCCCCATATATATTTATGGAATGGAGTTTGCAACTGAAAAGAAACTTTGTGTTCCCAACAAGCTAGGTGAAGGACGGCTTTCACACGCACTTAAATCTCAGAACTGAGCAATTGGAGAGACGTTCGTTCATCTAGCACCAAGGGAACAGGTTGCAGGAGACATTTTTTCTCTGCTTTCTCAGTCTGTTTCCTAGTGCCGGTTTGAAGTTCCTGCAGTTTTCACTGTAAAACCGATTTGGAGTTAGTACCTCCCCATATATATGTATGGAATGGAGTTTGCAACTGAAAAGAAACTTTGTGTTCCCAACAAGCTAATAGAAGGACGGCTTTCACACACACTTATCTCTCAGAACTGAGCAAGTGGAGAGACGTTCGTTCATCTAGCACCAAGGAAACGGTTTGCAGGAGACACTTCTTCTCTGCTTTCTCAGTCTGTTTCCTTGTGCCGGTTTGAAGTTCCTGCAGTTTTCACTGTAAAACCGAGTTGGAGCTAGTACCTCCCCATATATATGTATGGAATGGAGTTTGCAACTGAAAAGAAACTTTGTGTTCCCAACAAGCTGGGTGAAGGACGGCTTTCACACACACATAAATCTCAGAACGGAATAAGTGGAGAGACGTTCGTTCATCTAGCACCAAGGGAACTGGTTGCAGGAGACACATTTTCTCTGCTTTCTCAGTCTGTTTCCTAGTGCCGGTTTGAAGTTCCTGCAGTTTTCACTGTAAAACCGCGTTGGAGCTAGTACCTCCCCATATATATGTATGGAATGGAGTTTGCAACTGAAGAGAAACTTTGTGTTCCCAACAAGCTAGGTGAAGGACGGCTTTCACACACACTTATCTCTCAGAACTGAGCAAGTGGAGAGACGTTCGTTCATCTAGCACCAACGGAACGGGATGCAGGAGACACTTTTTCTCTGCTTTCTCAGTCTGTTTCCTAGTGCCGGTTTGAAGTTCCTGCAGTTTTCACTGTAAAACCGAGTTGGAGCTAGTACCTCCCCATATATATGTATGGAATGGAGTTTGCAACTGAAGAGAAACTTTGTGTTCCCAAAAAGCTAGATGAAGGACGGCTTTCACACAATATTTTCTCTCAGAAATGAGAAAGTGGAGAGTCGTTCGTTCAACTAGCACCCAGGGAACGGGTTGCAGGAGACACTTTTTCTCTGCTTTCTCAGTTTGTTTCCTAGTGCCGGTTTGAAGTTCCTGCAGTTTTCACTGTAAAACCGAGTTGGAGCTAGTACCTCCCCATATATATGTATGGAATGGAGTTTGCAACTGAAAAGAAACTTTGTGTTCCCAACAAGCTAGGTGAAGGGCGGCTTTCACACACACTTATCTCTCAGAACTGAGCAAGTGGAGAGACGTTCGTTCATCTAGCACCAACGGAACGGGATGCAGGAGACACTTTTTCTCTGCTTTCTCAGTCTGTTTCCTAGTGCCGGTTTGAAGTTCCTGCACTTTTCACTGTAAAACCGAGTTCGAGGTAGTACCTTCCGATATATATTTATGGAATGGAGTTTGGAACTGAAAAGAAACTGGGTGTTCCCAATAAGCTAGGTGAAGGACGGCTTTCACACACACTTATCTCTCAGAACTGAGCAAGTGGAGAGACGTTCGTTCATCTAGCACCAAGGGAACGCGTTGCATCAGACACTTTTTCTCTGCTTTCTCAGTCTGTTTCCTAGTGCCGGTTTGAAGTTCCTGCAGATTTCACTGTAAAATCTAGTTGGAGCTAGTACCTCCCCATATATATGTATGGAATGGACTTTGCAACTGAAAAGAAACTTTGTGTTCCCAAAAAGCTAGGTGAAGTACGGCTTTCACACACACTTATCTCTCAGAACTGAGCAAGCGGAAAGACGTTCGTTCATCTAGCACCAAGGGAACGGGTTGCAGGGGACACTTTTTCTCTGCTTTCTCAGTCTGTTTCCTAGTGCCGGTTTGAAGTTCCTGCAGTTTTCACTGTAAAACCGTGTTGGAGCTTGTACCTCCCCAAATATATGTATGGAATTGTGTATGCAACTGAAAAGAAACTTTGTGTTCCCAACAAGCTGGGTGAAGGACGGCTTTCACACACACTTAAATCTCAGAACTGAGCAATTGGAGAGACGTTCGTTCATCTAGCACCAAGGAAATGGGTTGCAGGAGACACTTTTTCTCTGCTTTCTCAGTCTGTTTCCTAGTGCCGGTTTGAAGTTCCTGCAGTTTTCACTGTAAAACCGAGTTGGAGCTAGTACCTCCCCATATATATGTATGGAATGGAGTTTGCAACTGAAAAGAAACTTTGTGTTCCCAACAAGCTGGGTGAAGGACGGCTTTCACACACACTTAAATCTCAGAACTGAGCAAGTGGAGAGACGTTCGTTCATCTAGCACCAAGGGAACTGGTTGCAGGAGACACATTTTCTCTGCTTTCTCAGTCTGTTTCCTAGTGCCGGTTTGAAGTTCCTGCAGTTTTCACTGTAAAACCGATTTGGAGTTAGTACCTCCCCATATATATGTATGGAATGGAGTTTGCAACTGAAAAGAAACTTTGTGTTCCCAACAAGGTAGGTGAAGTACGGCTTTCACACACACTTATCTCTCACAACTGAACAAGTGGAGAGACGTTCGTTCATGTAGCACCAACGGAACGGGTTGCAGGAGACACTTTTTCTCTGCTTTCTCAGTCTGTTTCCTAGTGCCGGTTTGAAGTTCCTGCAGTTTTCACTGTAAAACCGAGTTGGAGCTAGTACCTCCCCATATATATGTATGAAATGGAGTTTCCAACTGAAAAGAAACTTTGTGTTCCCAACAAGCTAGGTGAAGGACGGCTTTCACACACACTTATCTCTCAGAAATTAGCAATTGGAGAGACGTTCGTTCATCTAACACCAAGGGAACGGGTTGCAGGAGACACTTTTTCTCTGCTTTCTCAGTCTGTTTCCTAGTGCCGGTTTGAAGTTCCTGCAGTTTTCACTGTAAAACCGATTTGGAGTTAGTACCTCCCCATATATATTTTTGGAATGGAGTTTGCAACTGAAAAGAAACTTTGTGTTCCCAACAAGCTAGGTGAAGGACGGCTTTCACACGCACTTAAATCTCAGAACGGAACAAGTGGAGAGACGTTCGTTCATCTAGCACCAAGGGAACTGGTTGCAGGAGACACATTTTCTCTGCTTTCTCAGTCTGTTTCCTAGTGCCGGTTTGAAGTTCCTGCAGTTTTCACTGTAAAACCGAGTTGGAGCTAGTACCTCCCCATATATATGTATGGAATGGAGTTTGCAACTGAAGAGAAACTTTGTGTTCCCAACAAGCTAGGTGAAGGACGGCTTTCACACACACTTATCTCTCAGAACTGAGCAAGTGGAGAGACGTTCGTTCATCTAGCACCAACGGAACGGGATGCAGGAGACACATTTTCTCTGCTTTCTCAGTCTGTTTCCTAGTGCCGGTTTGAAGTTCCTGCAGTTTTCACTGTAAAACCGAGTTGGAGCTAGTACCTCCCCATATATATGTATGGAATGGAGTTTGCAACTGAAGAGAAACTTTGTGTTCCCAAAAAGCTAGATGAAGGACGGCTTTCACACAATATTTTCTCTCAGAAATGAGCAAGTGGAGAGTCGTTCGTTCAACTAGCACCCAGGGAACGGGTTGCAGGAGACACTTTTTCTCTGCTATCTCAGTCTGTTTCCTAGTGCCGGTTTGAAGTTCCTGCACTTTTCACTGTAAAACCGAGTTCGAGGTAGTACCTCCCGATATATATTTATGGAATGGAGTTTGGAACTGAAAAGAAACTGGGTGTTCCCAATAAGCTAGGTGAAGGACGGCTTTCACACACACTTATCTCTCAGAACTGAGCAAGTGGAGAGACGTTCGTTCATCTAGCACCAAGGGAACGCGTTGCATCAGACACTTTTTCTCTGCTTTCTCAGTCTGTTTCCTAGTGCCGGTTTGAAGTTCCTGCAGATTTCACTGTAAAATCGAGTTGGAGCTAGTACCTCCCCATATATATGTATGGAATGGACTTTGCAACTGAAAAGAAACTTTGTGTTCCCAAAAAGCTAGGTGAAGGACGGCTTTCACACACACTTATCTCTCAGAACTGAGCAAGTGGAAAGACGTTCGTTCATCTAGCACCAAGGGAACGGGTTGCAGGGGACACTTTTTCTCTGCTTTCTCAGTCTGTTTCCTAGTGCCGGTTTGAAGTTCCTGCAGTTTTCACTGTAAAACCGTGTTGGAGCTTGCACCTCCCCAAATATATGTATGGAATTGTGTATGCAACTGAAAAGAAACTTTGTGTTCCCAACAAGCTGGGTGAAGGACGGCTTTCACACACACTTAAATCTCAGAACTGAGCAAGTGGAGAGACGTTCGTTCATCTAGCACCAAGGAAATGGGTTGCAGGGGACACTTTTTCTCTGCTTTCTCAGTCTGTTTCCTAGTGCCGGTTTGAAGTTCCTGCAGTTTTCACTGTAAAACCGAGTTGGAGCTAGTACCTCCCCATATATATGTATGGAATGGAGTTTGCAACTGAAAAGAAACTTTGTGTTCCCAACAAGCTGGGTGAAGGACGGCTTTCACACACACTTAAATCTCAGAACTGAGCAAGTGGAGAGACGTTCGTTCATCTAGCACCAAGGGAACTGGTTGCAGGAGACACATTTTCTCTGCTTTCTCAGTCTGTTTCCTAGTGCCGGTTTGAAGTTCCTGCAGTTTTCACTGTAAAACCGATTTGGAGTTAGTACCTCCCCATATATATGTATGGAATGGAGTTTGCAACTGAAAAGAAACTTTGTGTTCCCAACAAGCTGGGTGAAGGACGGCTTTCACACACACTTAAATCTCACAACTGAACAAGTGGAGAGACGTTCGTTCATGTAGCACCAACGGAACGGGTTGCAGGAGACACTTTTTCTCTGCTTTCTCAGTCTGTTTCCTAGTGCCGGTTTGAAGTTCCTGCAGTTTTCACTGTAAAACCGAGTTGGAGCTAGTACCTCCCCATATATATGTATGAAATGGAGTTTCCAACTGAAAAGAAACTTTGTGTTCCCAACAAGCTAGGTGAAGGACGGCTTTCACACACACTTATCTCTCAGAAATTAGCAATTGGAGAGACGTTCGTTCATCTAACACCAAGGGAACGGGTAGCAGGAGACACTTTTTCTCTGCTTTCTCAGTCTGTTTCCTAGTGCCGGTTTGAAGTTCCTGCAGTTTTCACTGTAAAACCGATTTGGAGTTAGTACCTCCCCATATATATTTTTGGAATGGAGTTTGCAACTGAAAAGAAACTTTGTGTTCCCAACAAGCTAGGTGAAGGACGGCTTTCACACGCACTTAAATCTCAGAACTGAGCAATTGGAGAGACGTTCGTTCATCTAGCACCAAGGGAACAGGTTGCAGGAGACATTTTTTCTCTGCTTTCTCAGTCTGTTTCCTAGTGCCGGTTTGAAGTTCCTGCAGTTTTCACTGTAAAACCGATTTGGAGTTAGTACCTCCCCATATATATGTATGGAATGGAGTTTGCAACTGAAAAGAAACTTTGTGTTCCCAACAAGCTAGTTGAAGGACGGCTTTCACACACACTTATCTCTCAGAACTGAGCAAGTGGAGAGACGTTCGTTCATGTAGCACCAAGGGAACGGGTTGCAGGGGACACTTTTTCTCTGCTTTCTCAGTCTGTTTCCTAGTGCCGTTTTGAAGTTCCTGCAGTTTTCACTGTAAAACCGATTTGGAGTTAGTACCTCCCCATATATATGTATGGAAAGGAGTTTGCAACTGAAAAGAAACTTTGTGTTCTCAACAAGCTAGTTGAAGGACGGCTTTCACACACACTTATCTCTCAGAACTGAGCAAGTGGAGAGACGTTCGTTCATCTAGCACCAAGGAAACGGGTTGCAGGAGACACTTCTTCTCTGCTTTCTCAGTCTGTTTCCTTGTGCCGGTTTGAAGTTCCTGCAGTTTTCACTGTAAAACCGAGTTGGAGCTAGTACCTCCCCATATATATGTATGGAATGGAGTTTGCAACTGAAAAGAAACTTTGTGTCCCCAACAAGCTGGGTGAAGTACGGCTTTCACACACACATAAATCTCAGAACGGAACAAGTGGAGAGACGTTCGTTCATCTAGCACCAAGGGAACTGGTTGCAGGAGACACATTTTCTCTGCTTTCTCAGTCTGTTTCCTAGTGCCGGTTTGAAGTTCCTGCAGTTTTCACTGTAAAACCGAGTTGGAGTTAGTACCTCCCCATATATACGTATGGAATGGAGTTTGCAACTGAAAAGAAACTTTGTGTTCCCAACAAGCTAGGTGAAGGACGGCTTTCACACACACTTATCTCTCAGAACTGAGCAAGTGGAAAGACGTTCGTTCATCTAGCACCAACAGAACGGGATGCAGGAGTCACTTTTTCTCTGCTTTCTCAGTCTGTTTCCTAGTGCCGGTTTGAATTTCCTGCAGTTTTCACTGTAAAACCGAGTTGGAGCTAGTACCTCCCCATATATATGTATGGAATGGACTTTGCAACTGAAGAGAAACTTTGTGTTCCCAAAAAGCTAGATGAAGGACGGCTTTCACACAATATTTTCTCTCAGAACTGAGCAAGTGGAGAGTCGTTCGTTCAACTAGCACCCAGTGAACGGGTTGCAGGAGTCACTTTTTCTCTGCTATCTCAGTCTGTTTCCTAGTGCCGGTTTGAAGTTCCTGCAGTTTTCACTGTAAAACCGAGTTGGAGCTAGTACCTCCCCATATATATGTATGGAATGGAGTTTGCAACTGAAAAGAAACTTTGTGTTCCCAACAAGCTAGGTGAAGGGCGGCTTTCACACACACTTATCTCTCAGAACTGAGCAAGTGGAGAGACGTTCGTTCATCTAGCACTAACGGAACGGGATGCAGGAGACACTTTTTCTCTGCTTTCTCAGTCTGTTTCCTAGTGCCGGTTTGAAGTTCCTGCACTTTTCACTGTAAAACCGAGTTCGAGGTAGTACCTCCCGATATATATTTATGGAATGGAGTTTGGAACTGAAAAGAAACTGGGTGTTCCCAATAAGCTAGGTGAAGGACGGCTTTCACACACACTTATCTCTCAGAACTGAGCAAGTGGAGAGACGTTCGTTCATCTAGCACCAAGGGAACGCGTTGCATCAGACACTTTTTCTCTGCTTTCTCAGTCTGTTTCCTAGTGCCGGTTTGAAGTTCCTGCAGATTTCACTGTAAAATCGAGATGGAGCTAGTACCTCCCCATATATATGTATGGAATGGACTTTGCAACTGAAAAGAAACTTTGTGTTCCCAACAAGCTAATAGAAGGACGGCTTTCACACACACTTATCTCTCAGAACTGAGCAAGTGGAGAGACGTTCGTTCATCTAGCACCAAGGAAATGGGTTGCAGGAGACACTTTTTCTCTGCTTTCTCAGTCTGTTTCCTAGTGCCGGTTTGAATTTCCTGCAGTTTTCACTGTAAACCCGAGTTGGAGCTAGTACCTCCCCATATATATGTATGAAATGGAGTTTCCAACTGAAAAGAAACTTTGTGTTCCCAACAAGCTATGTGAAGGACGGCTTTCACACGCACTTACCTCTCAGAACTGAGCAAGAGGAGAGACGTTCGTTCATCTAGCACCAAGGGACGGGATGCAAGAGACACTTTTTCTCTGCTTTCTCAGTCTGTTTCCTAGTGCCGGTTTGAAGTTCCTGCAGTTTTCACTGTAAAACCGATTTGGAGTTAGTACCTCCCCATATATATGTATGGAATGGAGTTTGCAACTGAAAAGAAACTTTGTGTTCCCAACAAGCTAGTTGAAGGACGGCTTTCACACACACATAACTCTCAGAACTGAGCAAGTGGAGAGACGTTCGTTCATCTAGCACCAACGGAACGGGTTGCAGGAGACACTTTTTCTCTGCTTTCTCAGTCTGTTTCCTAGTGCCGGTTTGAAATTCCTGCAGTTTTCACTGTAAAACAGAGTTCGAGGTAGTACCTCCCGATATATATGTATGGAATGGAATTTGCAACTGAAAAGAAACTTTGTGTTCCCAACAAGCTATGTGAAGGACGGCTTTCACACGCACTTATCTCTCAGAACTGAGCAAGTGGAGAGACGTTCGTTCATCTAGCACCAAGGGAACGGGATGCAAGAGACACTTTTTCTCTGCTTTCTCAGTCTGTTTCCTAGTGCCGGTTTGAAGTTCCTGCAGTTTTCACTGTAAAACCGATTTGGAGTTAGTACCTCCCCATATATATGTATGAAATGGAATTTCCAACTGAAAAGAAACTTTGTGTTCCCAACAAGCTATGTGAAGGACGGCTTTCACACGCACTTACCTCTCAGAACTGAGCAAGTGGAGAGACGTTCGTTCATCTAGCACCAAGGGAACGGGATGCAAGAGACACTTTTTCTCTGCTTTCTCAGTCTGTTTCCTAGTGCCGGTTTGAATTTCCTGCAGTTTTCACTGTAAAACCGAGTTGGAGCTAGTACCTCCCCATATATATGTATGGAATGGAGTTTGCAACTGAAAAGAAACTTTGTGTTCCCAACAAGCTAGTTGAAGGACGGCTTTCACACACACATAACTCTCAGAACTGAGCAAGTGGAGAGACGTTCGTTCATGTAGCACCAACGGAACGGGTTGCAGGAGACACTTTTTCTCTGCTTTCTCAGTCTGTTTCCTAGTGCCGGTTTGAAATTCCTGCAGTTTTCACTGTAAAACAGAGTTCGAGGTAGTACCTCCCGATATATATGTATGGAATGGAGTTTGCAACTGAAAAGAAACTTTGTGTTCCCAACAAGCTATGTGAAGGACGGCTTTCACACGCACTTATCTCTCAGAACTGAGCAAGTGGAGAGACGTTCGTTCATCTAGCACCAACAGAACGGGATGCAAGAGACACTTTTTCTCTGCTTTCTCAGTCTGTTTCCTAGTGCCGGTTTGAAGTTCCTGCAGTTTTCACTGTAAAACCGATTTGGAGTTAGTACCTCCCCATATATATGTACGGAATGGAGTTTGCAACTGAAAAGAAACTTTGTGTTCCCAACAAGCTAGGTGAAGGACGGCTTTCACACACACTTATCTCTCAGAACTGAGCAAGTGGAGAGACGTTCGTTCAACTATAACCCAGGGAACGGGTTGCAGGAGACACTTTTTCTCTGCTTTCTCAGTCTGTTTCCTAGTGCCGGTTTGAATTTCCTGCAGTTTTCACTGTAAAACCGAGTTGGAGCTAGTACCTCCCCATATATATGTATGGAATGGAGTTTGCAACTGAAAAGAAACTTTGTGTTCCCAACAAGCTAGTTGAAGGACGGCTTTCACACACACATATCTCTCAGAACTGAGCAAGTGGAGAGACGTTCGTTCATGTAGCACCAACGGAACGGGTTGCAGGAGACACTTTTTCTCTGCTTTCTCAGTCTGTTTCCTAGTGCCGGTTTGAATTTCCTGCAGTTTTCACTGTAAACCCGAGTTGGAGCTAGTACCTCCCCATATATATGTATGAAATGGAGTTTCCAACTGAAAAGAAACTTTGTGTTCCCAACAAGCTAGGTGAAGGACGGCTTTCACACACACTTATCTCTCAGAAATGAGCAATTGGAGAGACGTTCGTTCATCTAACACCAAGGGAACGGGTTGCAGGAGACACTTATTCTCTGCTTTCTCAGTCTGTTTCCTAGTGCCGGTTTGAAATTCCTGCAGTTTTCACTGTAAAACACAGTTCGAGGAAGTACCTCCCGATATATATGTATGGAATGGAGTTTGCAACTGAAAAGAAACTTTGTGTTCCCAACAAGCTAGTTGAAGGACGGCTTTCACACACACTTATCTCTCAGAACTGAGCAAGGGGAGAGACGTTCTTTCATCTAGCACCAATGGAACGGGTTGCAGGAGACACTTTTTCTCTGCTTTCTCAGTCTGTTTCCTAGTGCTGGTTTGAAGTTCCTGCAGTTTTCACTGTAAAACCGAATTGGAGTTAGTACCTCCCCATATATACGTATGGAATGGAGTTTGCAACTGAAAAGAAACTTTGTGTTCCCAACAAGATAGGTGAAGGACGGCTTTCACACACACTTATCTCTCAGAACTGAGCAAGTGGAGAGACGTTCGTTCATCTAGCACCAAGGGAACAGGTTGCAGGAGACACTTTTTCTCTGCTTTCTCAGTCTGTTTCCTAGTGCCGGTTTGAAGTTCCTGCAGTTTTCACTGTAAAACCGAGTTGGAGCTAGTACCTCCCCATATATATGTATGGAATGGAGTTTGCAACTGAAGAGAAACATTGTGTTCCCAAAAAGCAAGATGAAGGACGGCTTTCACACAATATTATCTCTCAGAACTAAGCAAGTGGAGAGACGTTCGTTCAACTAGCACCCAGGGAACGGGTTGCCGGAGACACTTTTTCTCTGCTTTCTCAGTCTGTTTCCTAGTGCCGGTTTGAAGTTCCTGCAGTTTTCACTGTAAAACCGAGTTGGAGCTAGTACCTCCCCATATATATGTATGCAATGGAGTTTGCAACTGAAAAGAAACTTTGTGTTCCCAACAAGCTAGTTGAAGGACGGCTTTCACACACACTTATCTCTCAGAACTGAGCAAGGGGAGAGACGTTCTTTCATCTAGCACCAATGGAACGGGTTGCAGGAGACACTTTTTCTCTGCTTTCTCAGTCTGTTTCCTAGTGCTGGTTTGAAGTTCCTGCAGTTTTCACTGTAAAACCGAATTGGAGTTAGTACCTCCCCATATATACGTATGGAATGGAGTTTGCAACTGAAAAGAAACTTTGTGTTCCCAACAAGATAGGTGAAGGACGGCTTTCACACACACTTATCTCTCAGAACTGAGCAAGTGGAGAGACGTTCGTTCATCTAGCACCAAGGGAACAGGTTGCAGGAGACACTTTTTCTCTACTTTCTCAGTCTGTTTCCTAGTGCCGGTTTGAAGTTCCTGCAGTTTTCACTGTAAAACCGAGTTGGAGCTAGTACCTCCCCATATATATGTATGGAATGGACTTTGCAACTGAAGAGAAACATTGTGTTCCCAAAAAGCAAGATGAAGGACGGCTTTCACACAATATTATCTCTCAGAACTGAGCAAGTGGAGAGACGTTCGTTCAACTAGCACCCAAGGAACGGGTTGCCGGAGACACTTTTTCTCTGCTTTCTCAGTCTGTTTCCTAGTGCCGGTTTGAATTTCCTGCAGTTTTCACTGTAAAACCGAGTTGGAGCTAGTACCTCCCCATATATATGTATGGAATGGAGTTTGCAACTGAAAAGAAACTTTGTGTTCCCAACAAGCTAGTTGAAGGACGGCTTTCACACACACTTATCTCTCAGAACTGAGCAAGGGGAGAGACGTTCTTTCATCTAGCACCAATGTAACGGGTTGCAGGAGACACTTTTTCTCTGCTTTCTCAGTCTGTTTCCTAGTGCTGGTTTGAAGTTCCTGCAGTTTTCACTGTAAAACCGAATTGGAGTTACTACCTCCCCATATATACGTATGGAATGGAGTTTGCAACTGAAAAGAAACTTTGTGTTCCCAACAAGATATGTGAAGGACGGCTTTCACACACACTTATCTCTCAGAACTGAGCAAGTGGAGAGACGTTCGTTCATCTAGCACCAAGGGAACAGGTTGCAGGAGACACTTTTTCTCTACTTTCTCAGTCTGTTTCCTAGTGCCGGTTTGAAGTTCCTGCAGTTTTCACTGTAAAACCGAGTTGGAGCTAGTACCTCCCCTTATATATGTATGGAATGGAGTTTGCAACTGAAGAGAAACATTGTGTTCCCAAAAAGCAAGATGAAGGACGGCTTTCACACAATATTATCTCTCAGAACTGAGCAAGTGGAGAGACGTTCGTTCAACTAGCACCCAGGGAACGGGTTGCAGGAGACACTTTTTCTCTGCTTTCTCAGTCTGTTTCCTAGTGCCGGTTTGAAGTTCCTGCAGTTTTCACTGTAAAACCGAGTTGGAGTTTGTACCTCCCCATATATATGTATGGAATGGAGATTGCAACTGAAAAGAAACTTTGTGTTCCCAACAAGCTAGGTGAAGGACGGCTTTCACACACACTTATCTCTCAGAACTGAGCAAGTGGAGAGACGTTCGTTCATCTAGCACCAACGGAACGGGATGCAGGAGACACTTTTTCTCTGCTTTCTCAGTCTGTTTCCTAGTGCCGGTTTGAAGTTCCTGCAGTTTTCACTGTAAAACCGAGTTGGAGCTAGTACCTCCCCATATATATGTATGGAATGGAGTTTGCAACTGAAGAGAAACTTTGTGTTCCAAAAAAGCTAAATGAAGGACGGCTTTCACACAATATTTTCTCTCAGAACTGAGCAAGTGGAGAGTCGTTCGTTCAACTAGCACCCAGGGAACGGGTTGCAGGAGACACTTTTTCTCTGCTATCTCAGTCTGTTTCCAAGTACCGGTTTGAAGTTCCTGCAGTTTTCACTGTAAAACCGAGTTGGAGCTAGTACCTCCCCATATATATGTATGGAATGGAGTTTGCAACTGAAAAGAAACTTTGTGTTCCCAACAAGCTGGGTGAAGGACGGCTTTCACACACACTTAAATCTCAGAACTGAGCAAGTGGAGAGACGTTCGTTCATCTAGCACCAAGGGAACTGGTTGCAGGAGACACATTTTCTCTGCTTTCTCAGTCTGTTTCCTAGTGCCGGTTTGAAGTTCCTGCAGTTTTCACTGTAAAACCGATTTGGAGTTAGTAACTCCCCATATATATGTATGGAATGGAGTTTGCAACTGAAAAGAAACTTTGTGTTCCCAACAAGGTAGGTGAAGTACGGCTTTCACACACACTTATCTCTCACAACTGAACAAGTGGAGAGACGTTCGTTCATGTAGCACCAACGGAACGGGTTGCAGGAGACACTTTTTCTCTGCTTTCTCAGTCTGTTTCCTAGTGCCGGTTTGAATTTCCTGCAGTTTTCACTGTAAAACCGAGTTGGAGCTAGTACCTCCCCATATATATGTATGAAATGGAGTTTCCAACTGAAAAGAAACTTTGTGTTCCCAACAAGCTAGGTGAAGGACGGCTTTCACACACACTTATCTCTCAGAAATTAGCAATTGGAGAGACGTTCGTTCATCTAACACCAAGGGAACGGGTTGCAGGAGACACTTTTTCTCTGCTTTCTCAGTCTGTTTCCTAGTGCCGGTTTGAAGTTCCTGCAGTTTTCACTGTAAAACCGATTTGGAGTTAGTACCTCCCCATATATATTTATGGAATGGAGTTTGCAACTGAAAAGAAACTTTGTGTTCCCAACAAGCTAGGTGAAGGACGGCTTTCACACGCACTTAAATCTCAGAACTGAGCAATTGGAGAGACGTTCGTTCATCTAGCACCAAGGGAACAGGTTGCAGGAGACATTTTTTCTCTGCTTTCTCAGTCTGTTTCCTAGTGCCGGTTTGAAGTTCCTGCAGTTTTCACTGTAAAACCGATTTGGAGTTAGTACCTCCCCATATATATGTATGGAATGGAGTTTGCAACTGAAAAGAAACTTTGTGTTCCCAACAAGCTAATAGAAGGACGGCTTTCACACACACTTATCTCTCAGAACTGAGCAAGTGGAGAGACGTTCGTTCATCTAGCACCAAGGAAACGGTTTGCAGGAGACACTTCTTCTCTGCTTTCTCAGTCTGTTTCCTTGTGCCGGTTTGAAGTTCCTGCAGTTTTCACTGTAAAACCGAGTTGGAGCTAGTACCTCCCCATATATATGTATGGAATGGAGTTTGCAACTGAAAAGAAACTTTGTGTTCCCAACAAGCTGGGTGAAGGACGGCTTTCACACACACATAAATTTCAGAACGGAATAAGTGGAGAGACGTTCGTTCATCTAGCACCAAGGGAACTGGTTGCAGGAGACACATTTTCTCTGCTTTCTCAGTCTGTTTCCTAGTGCCGGTTTGAAGTTCCTGCAGTTTTCACTGTAAAATCGCGTTGGAGCTAGTACCTCCCCATATATATGTATGGAATGGAGTTTGCAACTGAAGAGAAACTTTGTGTTCCCAACAAGCTAGGTGAAGGACGGCTTTCACACACACTTATCTCTCAGAACTGAGCAAGTGGAGAGACGTTCGTTCATCTAGCACCAACGGAACGGGATGCAGGAGACACTTTTTCTCTGCTTTCTCAGTCTGTTTCCTAGTGCCGGTTTGAAGTTCCTGCAGTTTTCACTGTAAAACCGAGTTGGAGCTAGTACCTCCCCATATATATGTATGGAATGGAGTTTGCAACTGAAGAGAAACTTTGTGTTCCCAAAAAGCTAGATGAAGGACGGCTTTCACACAATATTTTCTCTCAGAAATGAGAAAGTGGAGAGTCGTTCGTTCAACTAGCACCCAGGGAACGGGTTGCAGGAGACACTTTTTCTCTGCTTTCTCAGTCTGTTTCCTAGTGCCGGTTTGAAGTTCCTGCAGTTTTCACTGTAAAACCGAGTTGGAGCTAGTACCTCCCCATATATATGTATGGAATGGAGTTTGGAACTGAAAAGAAACTGGGTGTTCCCAATAAGCTAGGTGAAGGACGGCTTTCACACACACTTATCTCTCAGAACTGAGCAAGTGGAGAGACGTTCGTTCATCTAGCACCAAGGGAACGCGTTGCATCAGACACTTTTTCTCTGCTTTCTCAGTCTGTTTCCTAGTGCCGGTTTGAAGTTCCTGCAGATTTCACTGTAAAATCTAGTTGGAGCTAGTACCTCCCCATATATATGTATGGAATGGACTTTGCAACTGAAAAGAAACTTTGTGTTCCCAAAAAGCTAGGTGAAGTACGGCTTTCACACACACTTATCTCTCAGAACTGAGCAAGTGGAAAGACGTTCGTTCATCTAGCACCAAGGGAACGGGTTGCAGGGGACACTTTTTCTCTGCTTTCTCAGTCTGTTTCCTAGTGCCGGTTTGAAGTTCCTGCAGTTTTCACTGTAAAACCGTGTTGGAGCTTGTACCTCCCCAAATATATGTATGGAATTGTGTATGCAACTGAAAAGAAACTTTGTGTTCCCAACAAGCTGGGTGAAGGACGGCTTTCACACACACTTAAATCTCAGAACTGAGCAAGTGGAGAGACGTTCGTTCATCTAGCACCAAGGAAATGGGTTGCAGGAGACACTTTTTCTCTGCTTTCTCAGTCTGTTTCCTAGTGCCGGTTTGAAGTTCCTGCAGTTTTCACTGTAAAACCGAGTTGGAGCTAGTACCTCCCCATATATATGTATGGAATGGAGTTTGCAACTGAAAAGAAACTTTGTGTTCCCAACAAGCTGGGTGAAGGACGGCTTTCACACACACTTAAATCTCAGAACTGAGCAAGTGGAGAGACGTTCGTTCATCTAGCACCAAGGGAACTGGTTGCAGGAGACACATTTTCTCTGCTTTCTCAGTCTGTTTCCTAGTGCCGGTTTGAAGTTCCTGCAGTTTTCACTGTAAAACCGATTTGGAGTTAGTACCTCCCCATATATATGTATGGAATGGAGTTTGCAACTGAAAAGAAACTTTGTGTTCCCAACAAGGTAGGTGAAGTACGGCTTTCACACACACTTATCTCTCACAACTGAACAAGTGGAGAGACGTTCGTTCATGTAGCACCAACGGAACGGGTTGCAGGAGACACTTTTTCTCTGCTTTCTCAGTCTGTTTCCTAGTGCCGGTTTGAAGTTCCTGCAGTTTTCACTGTAAAACCGAGTTGGAGCTAGTACCTCCCCATATATATGTATGAAATGGAGTTTCCAACTGAAAAGAAACTTTGTGTTCCCAACAAGCTAGGTGAAGGACGGCTTTCACACACACTTATCTCTCAGAAATTAGCAATTGGAGAGACGTTCGTTCATCTAACACCAAGGGAACGGGTTGCAGGAGACACTTTTTCTCTGCTTTCTCAGTCTGTTTCCTAGTGCCGGTTTGAAGTTCCTGCAGTTTTCACTGTAAAACCGATTTGGAGTTAGTACCTCCCCATATATATTTTTGGAATGGAGTTTGCAACTGAAAAGAAACTTTGTGTTCCCAACAAGCTAGGTGAAGGACGGCTTTCACACGCACTTAAATCTCAGAACTGAGCAATTGGAGAGACGTTCGTTCATCTAGCACCAAGGGAACAGGTTGCAGGAGACATTTTTTCTCTGCTTTCTCAGTCTGTTTCCTAGTGCCGGTTTGAAGTTCCTGCAGTTTTCACTGTAAAACCGATTTGGAGTTAGTACCTCCCCATATATATGTATGGAATGGAGTTTGCAACTGAAAAGAAACTTTGTGTTCCCAACAAGCTAGTTGAAGGACGGCTTTCACACACACTTATCTCTCAGAACTGAGCAAGTGGAGAGACGTTCGTTCATGTAGCACCAAGGGAACGGGTTGCAGGGGACACTTTTTCTCTGCTTTCTCAGTCTTTTTCCTAGTGCCGTTTTGAAGTTCCTGCAGTTTTCACTGTAAAACCGAGTTGGAGCTAGTACCTCCCCATATATATGTATGGAATGGAGTTTGCAACTGAAAAGAAACTTTGTGTTCCCAACAAGCTGGGTGAAGGACGGCTTTCACACACACATAAATCTCAGAACGGAACAAGTGGAGAGACTTTCGTTCATCTAGCACCAAGGGAACTGGTTGCAGGAGACACATTTTCTCTGCTTTCTCAGTCTGTTTCCTAGTGCCGGTTTGAAGTTCCTGCAGTTTTCACTGTAAAACCGAGTTGGAGCTAGTACCTCCCCATATATATGTATGGAATGGAGTTTGCAACTGAAGAGAAACTTTGTGTTCCCAACAAGCTAGGTGAAGGACGGCTTTCACACACACTTATCTCTCAGAACTGAGTAAGGGGAGAGTCGTTCGTTCAACTAGCACCCAGGGAACGGGTTGCAGGAGACACTTTTTCTCTGCTATCTCAGTCTGTTTCCTAGTGCCGGTTTGAAGTTCCTGCACTTTTCACTGTAAAACCGAGTTCGAGGTAGTACCTCCCGATATATATTTATGGAATGGAGTTTGGAACTGAAAAGAAACTGGGTGTTCCCAATAAGCTAGGTGAAGGACGGCTTTCACACACACTTATCTCTCAGAACTGAGCAAGTGGAGAGACGTTCGTTCATCTAGCACCAAGGGAACGCGTTGCATCAGACACTTTTTCTCTGCTTTCTCAGTCTGTTTCCTAGTGCCGGTTTGAAGTTCCTGCAGTTTTCACTGTAAAACCGATTTGGAGTTAGTACCTCCCCATATATATGTATGGAATGGAGTTTGCAACTGAAAAGAAACTTTGTGTTCCCAACAAGCTAGTTGAAGGACGGCTTTCACACACACTTATCTCTCAGAACTGAGCAAGTGGAGAGACGTTCGTTCATGTAGCACCAAGGGAACGGGTTGCAGGGGACACTTTTTCTCTGCTTTCTCAGTCTTTTTCCTAGTGCCGTTTTGAAGTTCCTGCAGTTTTCACTGTAAAACCGAGTTGGAGCTAGTACCTCCCCATATATATGTATGGAATGGAGTTTGCAACTGAAAAGAAACTTTGTGTTCCCAACAAGCTGGGTGAAGGACGGCTTTCACACACACATAAATCTCAGAACGGAACAAGTGGAGAGACTTTCGTTCATCTAGCACCAAGGGAACTGGTTGCAGGAGACACATTTTCTCTGCTTTCTCAGTCTGTTTCCTAGTGCCGGTTTGAAGTTCCTGCAGTTTTCACTGTAAAACCGAGTTGGAGCTAGTACCTCCCCATATATATGTATGGAATGGAGTTTGCAACTGAAGAGAAACTTTGTGTTCCCAACAAGCTAGGTGAAGGACGGCTTTCACACACACTTATCTCTCAGAACTGAGTAAGGGGAGAGTCGTTCGTTCAACTAGCACCCAGGGAACGGGTTGCAGGAGACACTTTTTCTCTGCTATCTCAGTCTGTTTCCTAGTGCCGGTTTGAAGTTCCTGCACTTTTCACTGTAAAACCGAGTTCGAGGTAGTACCTCCCGATATATATTTATGGAATGGAGTTTGGAACTGAAAAGAAACTGGGTGTTCCCAATAAGCTAGGTGAAGGACGGCTTTCACACACACTTATCTCTCAGAACTGAGCAAGTGGAGAGACGTTCGTTCATCTAGCACCAAGGGAACGCGTTGCATCAGACACTTTTTCTCTGCTTTCTCAGTCTGTTTCCTAGTGCCGGTTTGAAGTTCCTGCAGATTTCACTGTAAAATCGAGTTGGAGCTAGTACCTCCCCATATATATGTATGGAATGGACTTTGCAACTGAAAAGAAACTTTGTGTTCCCAAAAAGCTAGGTGAAGGACGGCTTTCACACACACTTATCTCTCAGAACTGAGCAAGTGGAAAGACGTTCGTTCATCTAGCACCAAGGGAACGGGTTGCAGGGGACACTTTTTCTCTGCTTTCTCAGTCTGTTTCCTAGTGCCGGTTTGAAGTTCCTGCAGTTTTCACTGTAAAACCGTGTTGGAGCTTGCACCTCCCCAAATATATGTATGGAATTGTGTATGCAACTGAAAAGAAACTTTGTGTTCCCAACAAGCTGGGTGAAGGACGGCTTTCACACACACTTAAATCTCAGAACTGAGCAAGTGGAGAGACGTTCGTTCATCTAGCACCAAGGAAATGGGTTGCAGGGGACACTTTTTCTCTGCTTTCTCAGTCTGTTTCCTAGTGCCGGTTTGAAGTTCCTGCAGTTTTCACTGTAAAACCGAGTTGGAGCTAGTACCTCCCCATATATATGTATGGAATGGAGTTTGCAACTGAAAAGAAACTTTGTGTTCCCAACAAGCTGGGTGAAGGACGGCTTTCACACACACTTAAATCTCAGAACTGAGCAAGTGGAGAGACGTTCGTTCATCTAGCACCAAGGGAACTGGTTGCAGGAGACACATTTTCTCTGCTTTCTCAGTCTGTTTCCTAGTGCCGGTTTGAAGTTCCTGCAGTTTTCACTGTAAAACCGATTTGGAGTTAGTACCTCCCCATATATATGTATGGAATGGAGTTTGCAACTGAAAAGAAACTTTGTGTTCCCAACAAGCTGGGTGAAGGACGGCTTTCACACACACTTAAATCTCACAACTGAACAAGTGGAGAGACGTTCGTTCATGTAGCACCAACGGAACGGGTTGCAGGAGACACTTTTTCTCTGCTTTCTCAGTCTGTTTCCTAGTGCCGGTTTGAAGTTCCTGCAGTTTTCACTGTAAAACCGAGTTGGAGCTAGTACCTCCCCATATATATGTATGAAATGGAGTTTCCAACTGAAAAGAAACTTTGTGTTCCCAACAAGCTAGGTGAAGGACGGCTTTCACACACACTTATCTCTCAGAAATTAGCAATTTGAGAGACGTTCGTTCATCTAACACCAAGGGAACGGGTAGCAGGAGACACTTTTTCTCTGCTTTCTCAGTCTGTTTCCTAGTGCCGGTTTGAAGTTCCTGCAGTTTTCACTGTAAAACCGATTTGGAGTTAGTACCTCCCCATATATATTTTTGGAATGGAGTTTGCAACTGAAAAGAAACTTTTTGTTCCCAACAAGCTAGGTGAAGGACGGCTTTCACACGCACTTAAATCTCAGAACTGAGCAATTGGAGAGACGTTCGTTCATCTAGCACCAAGGGAACAGGTTGCAGGAGACATTTTTTCTCTGCTTTCTCAGTCTGTTTCCTAGTGCCGGTTTGAAGTTCCTGCAGTTTTCACTGTAAAACCGATTTGGAGTTAGTACCTCCCCATATATATGTATGGAATGGAGTTTGCAACTGAAAAGAAACTTTGTGTTCCCAACAAGCTAGTTGAAGGACGGCTTTCACACACACTTATCTCTCAGAACTGAGCAAGTGGAGAGACGTTCGTTCATGTAGCACCAAGGGAACGGGTTGCAGGGGACACTTTTTCTCTGCTTTCTCAGTCTGTTTCCTAGTGCCGTTTTGAAGTTCCTGCAGTTTTCACTGTAAAACCGATTTGGAGTTAGTACCTCCCCATATATATGTATGGAAAGGAGTTTGCAACTGAAAAGAAACTTTGTGTTCTCAACAAGCTAGTTGAAGGACGGCTTTCACACACACTTATCTCTCAGAACTGAGCAAGTGGAGAGACGTTCGTTCATCTAGCACCAAGGAAACGGGTTGCAGGAGACACTTCTTCTCTGCTTTCTCAGTCTGTTTCCTTGTGCCGGTTTGAAGTTCCTGCAGTTTTCACTGTAAAACTGAGTTGGAGCTAGTACCTCCCCATATATATGTATGGAATGGAGTTTGCAACTGAAAAGAAACTTTGTGTCCCCAACAAGCTGGGTGAAGTACGGCTTTCACACACACATAAATCTCAGAACGGAACAAGTGGAGAGACGTTCGTTCATCTAGCACCAAGGGAACTGGTTGCAGGAGACACATTTTCTCTGCTTTCTCAGTCTGTTTCCTAGTGCCGGTTTGAAGTTCCTGCAGTTTTCACTGTAAAACCGAGTTGGAGTTAGTACCTCCCCATATATACGTATGGAATGGAGTTTGCAACTGAAAAGAAACTTTGTGTTCCCAACAAGCTAGGTGAAGGACGGCTTTCACACACACTTATCTCTCAGAACTGAGCAAGTGGAGAGACGTTCGTTCATCTAGCACCAACAGAACGGGATGCAGGAGTCACTTTTTCTCTGCTTTCTCAGTCTGTTTCCTAGTGCCGGTTTGAATTTCCTGCAGTTTTCACTGTAAAACCGAGTTGGAGCTAGTACCTCCCCATATATATGTATGGAATGGACTTTGCAACTGAAGAGAAACTTTGTGTTCCCAAAAAGCTAGATGAAGGACGGCTTTCACACAATATTTTCTCTCAGAACTGAGCAAGTGGAGAGTCGTTCGTTCAACTAGCACCCAGTGAACGGGTTGCAGGAGTCACTTTTTCTCTGCTATCTCAGTCTGTTTCCTAGTGCCGGTTTGAAGTTCCTGCAGTTTTCACTGTAAAACCGAGTTGGAGCTAGTACCTCCCCATATATATGTATGGAATGGAGTTTGCAACTGAAAAGAAACTTTGTGTTCCCAACAAGCTAGGTGAAGGGCGGCTTTCACACACACTTATCTCTCAGAACTGAGCAAGTGGAGAGACGTTCGTTCATCTAGCACTAACGGAACGGGATGCAGGAGACACTTTTTCTCTGCTTTCTCAGTCTGTTTCCTAGTGCCGGTTTGAAGTTCCTGCACTTTTCACTGTAAAACCGAGTTCGAGGTAGTACCTCCCGATATATATTTATGGAATGGAGTTTGGAACTGAAAAGAAACTGGGTGTTCCCAATAAGCTAGGTGAAGGACGGCTTTCACACACACTTATCTCTCAGAACTGAGCAAGTGGAGAGACGTTCGTTCATCTAGCACCAAGGGAACGCGTTGCATCAGACACTTTTTCTCTGCTTTCTCAGTCTGTTTCCTAGTGCCGGTTTGAAGTTCCTGCAGATTTCACTGTAAAATCGAGATGGAGCTAGTACCTCCCCATATATATGTATGGAATGGACTTTGCAACTGAAAAGAAACTTTGTGTTCCCAACAAGCTAATAGAAGGACGGCTTTCACACACACTTATCTCTCAGAACTGAGCAAGTGGAGAGACGTTCGTTCATCTAGCACCAAGGAAATGGGTTGCAGGAGACACTTTTTCTCTGCTTTCTCAGTCTGTTTCCTAGTGCCGGTTTGAATTTCCTGCAGTTTTCACTGTAAACCCGAGTTGGAGCTAGTACCTCCCCATATATATGTATGAAATGGAGTTTCCAACTGAAAAGAAACTTTGTGTTCCCAACAAGCTATGTGAAGGACGGCTTTCACACGCACTTACCTCTCAGAACTGAGCAAGAGGAGAGACGTTCGTTCATCTAGCACCAAGGGACGGGATGCAAGAGACACTTTTTCTCTGCTTTCTCAGTCTGTTTCCTAGTGCCGTTTTGAATTTCCTGCAGTTTTAACTGTAAAACCGAGTTGGAGCTAGTACCTCCCCATATATATGTATCGAATGGAGTTTGCAACTGAAAAGAAACTTTGTGTTCCCAACAAGCTAGTTGAAGGACGGCTTTCACACACACATAACTCTCAGAACTGAGCAAGTGGAGAGACGTTCGTTCATCTAGCACCAACGGAACGGGTTGCAGGAGACACTTTTTCTCTGCTTTCTCAGTCTGTTTCCTAGTGCCGGTTTGAAATTCCTGCAGTTTTCACTGTAAAACAGAGTTCGAGGTAGTACCTCCCGATATATATGTATGGAATGGAATTTGCAACTGAAAAGAAACTTTGTGTTCCCAACAAGCTATGTGAAGGACGGCTTTCACACGCACTTATCTCTCAGAACTGAGCAAGTGGAGAGACGTTCGTTCATCTAGCACCAAGGGAACGGGATGCAAGAGACACTTTTTCTCTGCTTTCTCAGTCTGTTTCCTAGTGCCGGTTTGAAGTTCCTGCAGTTTTCACTGTAAAACCGATTTGGAGTTAGTACCTCCCCATATATATGTATGAAATGGAATTTCCAACTGAAAAGAAACTTTGTGTTCCCAACAAGCTATGTGAAGGACGGCTTTCACACGCACTTACCTCTCAGAACTGAGCAAGTGGAGAGACGTTCGTTCATCTAGCACCAAGGGAACGGGATGCAAGAGACACTTTTTCTCTGCTTTCTCAGTCTGTTTCCTAGTGCCGGTTTGAATTTCCTGCAGTTTTCACTGTAAAACCGAGTTGGAGCTAGTACCTCCCCATATATATGTATGGAATGGAGTTTGCAACTGAAAAGAAACTTTGTGTTCCCAACAAGCTAGTTGAAGGACGGCTTTCACACACACATAACTCTCAGAACTGAGCAAGTGGAGAGACGTTCGTTCATGTAGCACCAACGGAACGGGTTGCAGGAGACACTTTTTCTCTGCTTTCTCAGTCTGTTTCCTAGTGCCGGTTTGAAATTCCTGCAGTTTTCACTGTAAAACAGAGTTCGAGGTAGTACCTCCCGATATATATGTATGGAATGGAGTTTGCAACTGAAAAGAAACTTTGTGTTCCCAACAAGCTATGTGAAGGACGGCTTTCACACGCACTTATCTCTCAGAACTGAGCAAGTGGAGAGACGTTCGTTCATCTAGCACCAACAGAACGGGATGCAAGAGACACTTTTTCTCTGCTTTCTCAGTCTGTTTCCTAGTGCCGGTTTGAAGTTCCTGCAGTTTTCACTGTAAAACCGATTTGGAGTTAGTACCTCCCCATATATATGTACGGAATGGAGTTTGCAACTGAAAAGAAACTTTGTGTTCCCAACAAGCTAGGTGAAGGACGGCTTTCACACACACTTATCTCTCAGAACTGAGCAAGTGGAGAGACGTTCGTTCAACTATAACCCAGGGAACGGGTTGCAGGAGACACTTTTTCTCTGCTTTCTCAGTCTGTTTCCTAGTGCCGGTTTGAATTTCCTGCAGTTTTCACTGTAAAACCGAGTTGGAGCTAGTACCTCCCCATATATATGTATGGAATGGAGTTTGCAACTGAAAAGAAACTTTGTGTTCCCAACAAGCTAGTTGAAGGACGGCTTTCACACACACATATCTCTCAGAACTGAGCAAGTGGAGAGACGTTCGTTCATGTAGCACCAACGGAACGGGTTGCAGGAGTCACTTTTTCTCTGCTTTCTCAGTCTGTTTCCTAGTGCCGGTTTGAATTTCCTGCAGTTTTCACTGTAAACCCGAGTTGGAGCTAGTACCTCCCCATATATATGTATGAAATGGAGTTTCCAACTGAAAAGAAACTTTGTGTTCCCAACAAGCTAGGTGAAGGACGGCTTTCACACACACTTATCTCTCAGAAATGAGCAATTGGAGAGACGTTCGTTCATCTAACACCAAGGGAACGGGTTGCAGGAGACACTTATTCTCTGCTTTCTCAGTCTGTTTCCTAGTGCCGGTTTGAAATTCCTGCAGTTTTCACTGTAAAACACAGTTCGAGGAAGTACCTCCCGATATATATGTATGGAATGGAGTTTGCAACTGAAAAGAAACTTTGTGTTCCCAACAAGCTAGTTGAAGGACGGCTTTCACACACACTTATCTCTCAGAACTGAGCAAGGGGAGAGACGTTCTTTCATCTAGCACCAATGGAACGGGTTGCAGGAGACACTTTTTCTCTGCTTTCTCAGTCTGTTTCCTAGTGCTGGTTTGAAGTTCCTGCAGTTTTCACTGTAAAACCGAATTGGAGTTAGTACCTCCCCATATATACGTATGGAATGGAGTTTGCAACTGAAAAGAAACTTTGTGTTCCCAACAAGATAGGTGAAGGACGGCTTTCACACACACTTATCTCTCAGAACTGAGCAAGTGGAGAGACGTTCGTTCATCTAGAACCAAGGGAACAGGTTGCAGTAGACACTTTTTCTCTGCTTTCTCAGTCTGTTTCCTAGTGCTGGTTTGAAGTTCCTGCAGTTTTCACTGTAAAACCGAATTGGAGTTAGTACCTCCCCATATATACGTATGGAATGGAGTTTGCAACTGAAAAGAAACTTTGTGTTCCCAACAAGATAGGTGAAGGACGGCTTTCACACACACTTATCTCTCAGAACTGAGCAAGTGGAGAGACGTTCGTTCATCTAGCACCAAGGGAACAGGTTGCAGGAGACACTTTTTCTCTACTTTCTCAGTCTGTTTCCTAGTGCCGGTTTGAAGTTCCTGCAGTTTTCACTGTAAAACCGAGTTGGAGCTAGTACCTCCCCATATATATGTATGGAATGGACTTTGCAACTGAAGAGAAACATTGTGTTCCCAAAAAGCAAGATGAAGGACGGCTTTCACACAATATTATCTCTCAGAACTGAGCAAGTGGAGAGACGTTCGTTCAACTAGCACCCAGGGAACGGGTTGCCGGAGACACTTTTTCTCTGCTTTCTCAGTCTGTTTCCTAGTGCCGGTTTGAATTTCCTGCAGTTTTCACTGTAAAACCGAGTTGGAGCTAGTACCTCCCCATATATATGTATGGAATGGAGTTTGCAACTGAAAAGAAACTTTGTGTTCCCAACAAGCTAGTTGAAGGACGGCTTTCACACACACTTATCTCTCAGAACTGAGCAAGGGGAGAGACGTTCTTTCATCTAGCACCAATGTAACGGGTTGCAGGAGACACTTTTTCTCTGCTTTCTCAGTCTGTTTCCTAGTGCTGGTTTGAAGTTCCTGCAGTTTTCACTGTAAAACCGAATTGGAGTTACTACCTCCCCATATATACGTATGGAATGGAGTTTGCAACTGAAAAGAAACTTTGTGTTCCCAACAAGATATGTGAAGGACGGCTTTCACACACACTTATCTCTCAGAACTGAGCAAGTGGAGAGACGTTCGTTCATCTAGCACCAAGGGAACAGGTTGCAGGAGACACTTTTTCTCTACTTTCTCAGTCTGTTTCCTAGTGCCGGTTTGAAGTTCCTGCAGTTTTCACTGTAAAACCGAGTTGGAGCTAGTACCTCCCCATATATATGTATGGAATGGAGTTTGCAACTGAAGAGAAACATTGTGTTCCCAAAAAGCAAGATGAAGGACGGCTTTCACACAATATTATCTCTCAGAACTGAGCAAGTGGAGAGACGTTCGTTCAACTAGCACCCAGGGAACGGGTTGCAGGAGACACTTTTTCTCTGCTTTCTCAGTCTGTTTCCTAGTGCCGGTTTGAAGTTCCTGCAGTTTTCACTGTAAAACCGAGTTGGAGTTTGTACCTCCCCATATATATGTATGGAATGGAGATTGCAACTGAAAAGAAACTTTGTGTTCCCAACAAGCTAGGTGAAGGACGGCTTTCACACACTTTTATCTCTGAAAACTGAGCAAGTGGAGAGACGTTCGTTCATCTAGCACCAACGGAACGGGATGCAGGAGACACTTTTTCTCTGCTTTCTCAGTCTGTTTCCTAGTGCCGGTTTGAAGTTCCTGCACTTTTCACTGTAAAACCGAGTTCGAGGTAGTACCTCCCGATATATATTTATGGAATGGAGTTTGGAACTAAAAAGAAACTTTGTGTTCCCAACAAGGTAGGTGAAGGATGGCTTTCACACACACTTATCTCTCAGAACTAAGCAAGTGGAGACACGTTCGTTCATCTAGCACCAAGGGAACGGGTTGCAGGGGACAGTTTTTCTCTGCTTTCTCAGTCTGTTTCCTAGTGCCGGTTTGAAGTTCCTGCAGTTTTCATTGTAAAACCGAGTTGCAGCTTGTACCTCCCCAAATATATGTATGGAATTGTGTTTGCAACTGAAAAGAAACTTTGTGTTCCCTACAAGCTAATAGAAGGACGGCTTTCACACACACTTATCTCTCAGAACTGAGCAAGTGGAGAGACGTTCGTTCATCTAGCACCAAGAAACGGGTTGCAGGAGACACTTTTTCTCTGCTTTCTCAGTCTGTTTCCTAATGCCGGTTTGAAATTCCTGCAGTTTTCACTGTAAAACCGTGTTGGAGCTAGTACCTCCCCATATATATGTATGGAATGGAGTTTGCAACTGAAAAGAAACTATGTGTTCCCAACAAGCTAGGTGAAGGACGGCTTTCACACACACTTAAATCTCAGAACTGAGCAAGTGGAGAGACGTTCGTTCATGTAGCACCAACGGAACGGGTTGCAGGAGACACTTTTTCTCTGCTTTCTCAGTCTGTTTCCTAGTGCCGGTTTGAAGTTCCTGCAGTTTTCACTGTAAAACCGAGTTGGAGCTAGTACCTCCCCATATATATGTACGAAATGGAGTTTTCAACTGAAAAGAAACTTTGTGTTCCCAACAAGCTAGGTGAAGGACGGCTTTCACACACACTTATCTCTCAGAAATGAGCAATTGGAGAGACGTTCGTTCATCTAACACCAAGGGAACGGGTTGCAGGAGACACTTTTTCTCTGCTTTCTCAGTCTGTTTCCTAGTGCCGGTTTGAAGTTCCTGCAGTTTTCACTGTAAAACCGAGTTGGAGCTAGTACCTCCCCATATATATGTATGGAATGGAGTTTGCAACTGAAAAGAAACTTTGTGTTCCCAACAAGCTAGTTGAAGGACGGCTTTCACACACACTTATCTCTCAGAACTGAGCAAGGGGAGAGACGTTCGTTCATCTAGCACCAATGGAACGGGTTGCAGGAGACACTTTTTCTCTGCTTTCTCAGTCTGTTTCCTAGTGCCGGTTTGAAGTTCCTGCAGTTTTCACTGTAAAACCGAATTGGAGTTAGTACCTCCCCATATATACGTACGGAATGGAGTTTGCAAATGAAAAGAAACTTTGTGTTCCCCACAAGATAGGTGAAGGACGGCTTTCACACACACTTATCTGTCAGAACTGAGCAAGTGGAGAGACGTTCGTTCATGTAGCACCAAGGGAACAGGTTGCAGGAGACACTTTTTCTCTGCTTTCTCAGTCTGTTTCCTAGTGCCGGTTTGAAGTTCCTGCAGTTTTCACTGTAAAACCGAGTTGGAGCTAGTACCTCCCCATATATATGTATGCAATGGAGTTTGCAACTGAAGAGAAACATTGTGTTCCCAAAAAGCAAGATGAAGGACGGCTTTCACACAATATTATCTCTCAGAACTGAGCAAGTGGAGAGACGTTCGTTCAACTAGCACCCAGGGAACGGGTTGCAGGAGACACTTTTTCTCTGCTTTCTCAGTCTCTTTCCTAGTGCCGGTTTGAAGTTCCTGCAGTTTTCACTGTAAAACCGTGTTGGAGCTAGTACTTACCCATACATATGAATGGAATGGAGTTTGCAACTGAAAAGAAACTATGTGTTCCCAACAAGCTAGGTGAAGGACGGCTTTCACACACACTTAAATCTCAGAACTGAGCAAGTGGAGAGACGTTCGTTCATGTAGCACAAACGGAACGGGTTGCAGGAGACACTTTTTCTCTGCTTTCTCAGTCTGTTTCCTAGTGCCGGTTTGAAGTTCCTGCAGTTTTCACTGTAAAACCGAGTTGGAGCTAGTACCTCCCCATATATATGTACGAAATGGAGTTTTCAACTGAAAAGAAACTTTGTGTTCCCAACAAGCTAGGTGAAGGACGGCTTTCACACACACTTATCTCTCAGAAATGAGCAATTGGAGAGACGTTCGTTCATCTAACACCAAGGGAACGGGTTGCAGGAGACACTTTTTCTCTGCTTTCTCAGTCTGTTTCCTAGTGCCGGTTTGAAGTTCCTGCAGTTTTCACTGTAAAACCGAGTTGGAGCTAGTACCTCCCCATATATATGTATGGAATGGAGTTTGCAACTGAAGAGAAACATTGTGTTCCCAAAAAGCAAGATGAAGGACGGCTTTCACACAATATTATCTCTCAGAACTGAGCAAGTGGAGAGACGTTCGTTCAACTAGCACCCAGGGAACGGGTTGCAGGAGACACTTTTTCTCTGCTTTCTCAGTCTCTTTCCTAGTGCCGGTTTGAAGTTCCTGCAGTTTTCACTGTAAAACCGTGTTGGAGCTAGTACTTACCCATACATATGAATGGAATGGAGTTTGCAACTGAAAAGAAACTATGTGTTCCCAACAAGCTAGGTGAAGGACGGCTTTCACACACACTTAAATCTCAGAACTGAGCAAGTGGAGAGACGTTCGTTCATGTAGCACAAACGGAACGGGTTGCAGGAGACACTTTTTCTCTGCTTTCTCAGTCTGTTTCCTAGTGCCGGTTTGAAGTTCCTGCAGTTTTCACTGTAAAACCGAGTTGGAGCTAGTACCTCCCCATATATATGTACGAAATGGAGTTTTCAACTGAAAAGAAATTTTGTGTTCCCAACAAGCTAGGTGAAGGACGGCTTTCACACACACTTATCTCTCAGAAATGAGCAATTGGAGAGACGTTCGTTCATCTAACACCAAGGGAACGGGTTGCAGGAGACACTTTTTCTCTGCTTTCTCAGTCTGTTTCCTAGTGCCGGTTTGAAGTTCCTGCAGTTTTCACTGTAAAACCGAGTTGGAGCTAGTACCTCCCCATATATATGTATGGAATGGAGTTTGCAACTGAAAAGAAACTTTGTGTTCCCAACAAGCTAGTTGAAAGACGGCTTTCACACACACTTATCTCTCAGAACTGAGCAAGTGGAGAGACGTTCGTTCATCTAGCACCAATGGAACGGGTTGCAGGAGACACTTTTTCTCTGCTTTCTCAGTCTGTTTCCTAGTGCCGTTTTGAAGTTCCTGCAGTTTTCACTGTAAAACCGAATTGGAGTTAGTACCTCCCCATATATACGTACGGAATGGAGTTTGCAACTGAAAAGAAACTTTGTGTTCCCAACAAGATAGGTGAAGGACGGCTTTCACACACACTTATCTGTCAGAACTGAGCAAGTGGAGAGACGTTCGTTCATGTAGCACCAAGGGAACAGGTTGCAGGAGACACTTTTTCTCTGCTTTCTCAGTCTGTTTCCTAGTGCCGGTTTGAAGTTCCTGCAGTTTTCACTGTAAAACGGAGTTGGAGCTAGTACCTCCCCATATATATGTATGGAATGGAGTTTGCAACTGAAGAGAAACATTGTGTTCCCAAAAAGCAAGATGAAGGACGGCTTTCACACAATATTATCTCTCAGAACTGAGCAAGTGGAGAGACGTTCGTTCAACTAGCACCCAGGGAACGGGTTGCAGGAGACACTTTTTCTCTGCTTTCTCAGTCTCTTTCCTAGTGCCGGTTTGAAGTTCCTGCAGTTTTCACTGTAAAACCGAGTTGGAGTTTGTACCTCCCCATATATATGTATGGAATGGAGATTGCAACTGAAAAGAAACTTTGTGTTCCCAACAAGCTAGGTGAAGGACGGCTTTCACACACACTTATCTCTGAGAACTGAGCAAGTGGAGAGACGTTCGTTCATCTAGCACCAACGGAACGGGATGCAGGAGACACTTTTTCTCTGCTTTCTCAGTCTGTTTCCTAGTGCCGGTTTGAAGTTCCTGCACTTTTCACTGTAAAACCGAGTTAGAGGTAGTACCTCCCGATATATATTTATGGAATGGTGTTTGGAACTGAAAAGAAACTTTGTGTTCCCAACAAGGTAGGTGAAGGATGGCTTTCACACACACTTATCTCTCAGAACTGAGCAAGTGGAGAGACGTTCGTTCATCTAGCACCAAGGGACCGGGTTGCAGGGGACACTTTTTCTCTGCTTTCTCAGTCTGTTTCCTAGTGCCGGTTTGAAGTTCCTGCAGTTTTCATTGTAAAATCGAGTTGGAGCTTGTACCTCCCCAAATATATGTATGGAATTGTGTTTGCAACTGAAGAGAAACATTGTGTTCCCAAAAAGCAAGATGAAGGACGGCTTTCACACAATATTATCTCTGAAAACTGAGCAAGTGGAGAGACGTTCGTTCATCTAGCACCAACGGAACGGGATGCAGGAGACACTTTTTCTCTGCTTTCTCAGTCTGTTTCCTAGTGCCGGTTTGAAGTTCCTGCACTTTTCACTGTAAAACCGAGTTCGAGGTAGTACCTCCCGATATATATTTATGGAATGGAGTTTGGAACTGAAAAGAAACTTTGTGTTCCCAACAAGGTAGGTGAAGGATGGCTTTCACACACACTTATCTCTCAGAACTAAGCAAGTGGAGACACGTCCGTTCATCTAGCACAAAGGGAACGGGTTGCAGGGGACACTTTTTCTCTGCTTTCTCAGTCTGTTTCCTAGTGCCGGTTTGAAGTTCCTGCAGTTTTCATTGTAAAACCGAGTTGGAGCTTGTACCTCCCCAAATATATGTATGGAATTGTGTTTGCAACTGAAAAGAAACTTTGTGTTCCCTACAAGCTAATAGAAGGACGGCTTTCACACACACTTATCTCTCAGAACTGAGCAAGTGGAGAGACGTTCGTTCATCTAGCACCAAGAAACGGGTTGCAGGAGACACTTTTTCTCTGCTTTCTCAGTCTGTTTCCTAATGCCGGTTTGAAATTCCTGCAGTTTTCACTGTAAAACCGTGTTGGAGCTAGTACCTCCCCATATATATGTATGGAATGGAGTTTGCAACTGAAAAGAAACTATGTGTTCCCAACAAGCTAGGTGAAGGACGGCTTTCACACACACTTAAATCTCAGAACTGAGCAAGTGGAGAGACGTTCGTTCATGTAGCACCAACGGAACGGGTTGCAGGAGACACTTTTTCTCTGCTTTCTCAGTCTGTTTCCTAGTGCCGGTTTGAAGTTCCTGCAGTTTTCACTGTAAAACCGAGTTGGAGCTAGTACCTCCCCATATATATGTACGAAATGGAGTTTTCAACTGAAAAGAAACTTTGTGTTCTCAACAAGCTAGGTGAAGGACGGCTTTCACACACACTTATCTCTCAGAAATGAGCAATTGGAGAGACGTTCGTTCATCTAACACCAAGGGAACGGGTTGCAGGAGACACTTTTTCTCTGCTTTCTCAGTCTGTTTCCTAGTGCCGGTTTGAAGTTCCTGCAGTTTTCACTGTAAAACCGAGTTGGAGCTAGTACCTCCCCATATATATGTATGGAATGGAGTTTGCAACTGAAAAGAAACTTTGTGTTCCCAACAAGCTAGTTGAAGGACGGCTTTCACACACACTTATCTCTCAGAACTGAGCAAGGGGAGAGACGTTCGTTCATCTAGCACCAATGGAACGGGTTGCAGGAGACACTTTTTCTCTGCTTTCTCAGTCTGTTTCCTAGTGCCGGTTTGAAGTTCCTGCAGTTTTCACTGTAAAACCGAATTGGAGTTAGTACCTCCCCATATATACGTACGGAATGGAGTTTGCAAATGAAAAGAAACTTTGTGTTCCCCACAAGATAGGTGAAGGACGGCTTTCACACACACTTATCTGTCAGAACTGAGCAAGTGGAGAGACGTTCGTTCATCTAGCACCAAGGGAACAGGTTGCAGGAGACACTTTTTCTCTGCTTTCTCAGTCTGTTTCCTAGTGCCGGTTTGAAGTTCCTGCAGTTTTCACTGTAAAACCGAGTTGGAGCTAGTACCTCCCCATATATATGTATGCAATGGAGTTTGCAACTGAAGAGAAACATTGTGTTCCCAAAAAGCAAGATGAAGGACGGCTTTCACACAATATTATCTCTCAGAACTGAGCAAGTGGAGAGACGTTCGTTCAACTAGCACCCAGGGAACGGGTTGCAGGAGACACTTTTTCTCTGCTTTCTCAGTCTGTTTCCAAGTGCCGGTTTGAAGTTCCTGCAGTTTTCACTGTAAAACCGTGTTGGAGCTAGTACTTACCCATACATATGAATGGAATGGAGTTTGCAACTGAAAAGAAACTATGTGTTCCCAACAAGCTAGGTGAAGGACGGCTTTCACACACACTTAAATCTCAGAACTGAGCAAGTGGAGAGACGTTCGTTCATGTAGCACAAACGGAACGGGTTGCAGGAGACACTTTTTCTCTGCTTTCTCAGTCTGTTTCCTAGTGCCGGTTTGAAGTTCCTGCAGTTTTCACTGTAAAACCGAGTTGGAGCTAGTACCTCCCCATATATATGTACGAAATGGAGTTTTCAACTGAAAAGAAATTTTGTGTTCCCAACAAGCTAGGTGAAGGACGGCTTTCACACACACTTATCTCTCAGAACTGAGCAAGTGGAGAGACGTTCGTTCATCTAGCACCAATGGAACGGGTTGCAGGAGACACTTTTTCTCTGCTTTCTCAGTCTGTTTCCTAGTGCCGGTTTGAAGTTCCTGCAGTTTTCACTGTAAAACCGAATTGGAGTTAGTACCTCCCCATATATACGTACGGAATGGAGTTTGGAAATGAAAAGAAACTTTGTGTTCCCAACAAGATAGGTGAAGGACGGCTTTCACACACACTTATCTGTCAGAACTGAGCAAGTGGAGAGACGTTCGTTCATCTAGCACCAAGGGAACAGGTTGCAGGAGACACTTTTTCTCTGCTTTCTCAGTCTGTTTCCTAGTGCCGGTTTGAAGTTCCTGCAGTTTTCACTGTAAAACCGAGTTGGAGCTAGTACCTCCCCATATATATGTCTGGAATGGAGTTTGCAACTGAAGAGAAACATTGTGTTCCCAAAAAGCAAGATGAAGGACGGCTTTCACACAATATTATCTCTCAGAACTGAGCAAGTGGAGAGACGTTCGTTCAACTAGCACCCAGGGAACGGGTTGCAGGAGACACTTTTTCTCTGCTTTCTCAGTCTCTTTCCTAGTGCCGGTTTGAAGTTCCTGCAGTTTTCACTGTAAAACCGAGTTGGAGTTTGTACCTCCCCATATATATGTATGGAATGGAGATTGCAACTGAAAAGAAACTTTGTGTTCCCAACAAGCTAGGTGAAGGACGGCTTTCACACACACTTATCTCTGAGAACTGAGCAAGTGGAGAGACGTTCGTTCATCTAACACCATGGGAACGGGTTGCAGGAGACACTTTTTCTCTGCTTTCTCAGTCTGTTTCCTAGTGCCGGTTTGAAGTTCCTGCACTTTTCACTGTAAAACCGAGTTAGAGGTAGTACCTCCCGATATATATTTATGGAATGGAGTTTGGAACTGAAAAGAAACTTTGTGTTCCCAACAAGGTAGGTGAAGGATGGCTTTCACACACACTTATCTCTCAGAACTGAGCAAGTGGAGAGACGTTCGTTCATCTAGCACCAAGGGAACGGGTTGCAGGGGACACTTTTTCTCTGCTTTCTCAGTCTGTTTCCTAGTGCCGGTTTGAAGTTCCTGCAGTTTTCACTGTAAAACCGATTTGGAGATTGTACTTCCCCAGATATATGTATGGAATTGTGTTTGCAACTGAAAAGAAACTTTGTGTTCCCAACAAGCTAATAGAAGGACGGCTTTCACACACACTTATCTCTCAGAACTGAGCAAGTGGAGAGACGTTCGTTCATGTAGCACCAAGGGAACGGGTTGCAGGAGACACTTTTTCTCTGCTTTCTCAGTCTGTTTCCAAGTGCCGGTTTGAAGTTCCTGCAGTTTTCACTGTAAAACCGAGTTGGAGCTAGTACCTCCCCATATATATGTATGGAATGGTGTTTGCAACTGAAAAGAAACTATGTGTTCCCAACAAGCTAGTTGAAGGACGGCTTTCACACACACTTAAATCTCAGAACTGAGCAAGTGGAGAGACGTTCGTTCATGTAGCACCAACGGAACGGGTTGCAGGAGACACTTTTTCTCTGCTTTCTCAGTCTGTTTCCTAGTGCCGGTTTGAAGTTCCTGCAGTTTTCACTGTAAAACCGAGTTGGAGCTAGTACCTCCCCATATATATGTACGAAATGGAGTTTTCAACTGAAAAGAAACTTTGTGTTCCCAACAAGCTAGGTGAAGGACGGCTTTCACACACACTTATCTCTCAGAAATGAGCAATTGGAGAGACGTTTGTTCATCTAACACCAAGGGAACGGGTTGCAGGAGACACTTTTTCTCTGCTTTCTCAGTCTGTTTCCTAGTGCCGGTTTGAAGTTCCTGCACTTTTCACTGTAAAACCGAGTTGGAGCTTGTACCTCCCCATATATATGTATGGAATGGAGTTTGCAACTGAAAAGAAACTTTGTGTTCCCAACAAGCTAGTTGAAGGACGGCTTTCACACACACTTATCTCTCAGAACTGAGCAAGGGGAGAGACGTTCGTTCATCTAGCACCAATGGAACGGGTTGCAGGAGACACTTTTTCTCTGCTTTCTCAGTCTGTTTCCTAGTGCCGGTTTGAAGTTCCTGCAGTTTTCACTGTAAAACCGAATTGGAGTTAGTACCTCCCCATATATACGTACGGAATGGAGTTTGCAACTGAAAAGAAACTTTGTGTTCCCAACAAGATAGGTGAAGGACGGCTTTCACACACACTTATCTCTCAGAACTGAGCAAGTGGAGAGACGTTCGTTCATTTAGCACCAAGGCAACAGGTTGCAGGAGACATTTTTCTCTGCTTTCTCAGTCTGTTTCCTAGTGCCGGTTTGAAGTTCCTGCAGTTTTCACTGTAAAACCGAGTTGGAGATTGTACTTCCCCAGATATATGTATGGAATTGTGTTTGTAACTGAAAAGAAACTTTGTGTTCCCAACAAGCTAATAGAAGGACGGCTTTCACACACACTTATCTCTCAGAACTGAGCAAGTGGAGAGACGTTCGTTCATCTAGCACCAAGGGAACGGGATGCAAGAGACACTTTTTCTCTGCTTTCTCAGTCTGTTTCCTAGTGCCGGTTTGAAGTTCCTGCAGTTTTCACTGTAAAACCGATTTGGAGTTAGTACCTCCCCATATATATGTATGGAATGGAGTTTGCAACTGAAAAGAAACTTTGTGTTCCGAACAAGCTAGGTGAAGGACGGCTTTCACACACAATTATCTCTCAGAACTGAGCAAGTGGAGAGACGTTCTTTCAACTATCACCCAGGGAACGGGTTGCAGGAGACACTTTTTCTCTGCTTTCTCAGTCTGTTTCCTAGTGCCGTTTTGAAGTTCCTGCAGTTTTCACTGTAAAACCGAGTTGGAGTTAGTACCTCCCCATATATATGTATGGAATGGAGTTTGCAACTGAAAAGAAACTTTGTGTTCCCAACAAGCTAGTTGAAGGACGGCTTTCACACACACTTATCTCTCAGAAATTAGCAATTGGAGAGACGTTCGTTCATCTAACACCAAGGGAACGGGTTGCAGGAGACACTTTTTCTCTGCTTTCTCAGTCTGTTTCCTAGTGCCGGTTTGAAGTTCCTGCAGTTTTCACTGTAAAACCGATTTGGAGTTAGTACCTCCCCATATATATTTATGGAATGGAGTTTGCAACTGAAAAGAAACTTTGTGTTCCCAACAAGCTAGGTGAAGGACGGCTTTCACACGCACTTAAATCTCAGAACTGAGCAATTGGAGAGACGTTCGTTCATCTAGCACCAAGGGAACAGGTTGCATGAGACATTTTTTCTCTGCTTTCTCAGTCTGTTTCCTAGTGCCGGTTTGAAGTTCCTGCAGTTTTCACTGTAAAACCGATTTGGAGTTAGTACCTCCCCATATATATGTATGGAATGGCGTTTGCAACTGAAAAGAAACTTTGTGTTCCCAACAAGCTAGTTGAAGGACGGCTTTCACACACACATATCTCTCAGAACTGAGCAAGTGGAGAGACGTTCGTTCATGTAGCACCAACGGAACGGGTTGAAGGAGACACTTTTTCTCTGCTTTCTCAGTCTGTTTCCTAGTGCCGGTTTGAATTTCCTGCAGTTTTCACTGTAAACCCGAGTTGGAGCTAGTACCTCCCCATATATATGTATGAAATGGAGTTTCCAACTGAAAAGAAACTTTGTGTTCCCAACAAGCTAGGTGAAGGACGGCTTTCACACACACTTATCTCTCAGAAATGAGCAATTGGAGAGACGTTCGTTCATCTAACACCAAGGGAACGGGTTGCAGGAGACACATTTTCTCTGCTTTCTCAGTCTGTTTCCTAGTGCCGGTTTGAAATTCCTGCAGTTTTCACTGTAAAACAAAGTTCGAGGTAGTACCTCCCGATATATATGTATGGAATGGAGTTTGCAACTGAAAAGAAACTTTGTGTTCCCAACAAGCTATGTGAAGGACGGCTTTCACACACACATATCTCTCAGAACTGAGCAAGTGGAGAGACGTTCGTTCATGTAGCACCAACGGAACGGGTTGAAGGAGACACTTTTTCTCTGCTTTCTCAGTCTGTTTCCTAGTGCCGGTTTGAATTTCCTGCAGTTTTCACTGTAAACCCGAGTTGGAGCTAGTACCTCCCCATATATATGTATGAAATGGAGTTTCCAACTGAAAAGAAACTTTGTGTTCCCAACAAGCTAGGTGAAGGACGGCTTTCACACACACTTATCTCTCAGAAATGAGCAATTGGAGAGACGTTCGTTCATCTAACACCAAGGGAACGGGTTGCAGGAGACACATTTTCTCTGCTTTCTCAGTCTGTTTCCTAGTGCCGGTTTGAAATTCCTGCAGTTTTCACTGTAAAACAAAGTTCGAGGTAGTACCTCCCGATATATATGTATGGAATGGAGTTTGCAACTGAAAAGAAACTTTGTGTTCCCAACAAGCTATGTGAAGGACGGCTTTCACACACACTTATCTCTCAGAACTGAGCAAGTGGAGAGACGTTCTTTCATCTAGCACCAATGGAACGGGTTGCAGGAGACACTTTTTCTCTGCTTTCTCAGTCTTTTTCCTAGTGCCGGTTTGAAGTTCCTGCAGTTTTCACTGTAAAACCGAGTTGGAGCTAGTACCTCCCCATATATATGTATGGAATGGAGTTTGCAACTGAAAAGAAACTTTGTGTTCCCAACAAGCTAGGTGAAGGACGGCTTTCACACACACTTATCTCTCAGAAATGAGCAATTGGAGAGACGTTCGTTAATCTAACACCAAGGGAACGGGTTGCAGGAGACACATTTTCTCTGCTTTCTCAGTCTGTTTCCTAGTGCCGGTTTGAAATTCCTGCAGTTTTCACTGTAAAACAAAGTTCGAGGTAGTACCTCCCGATATATATGTATGGAATGGAGTTTGCAACTGAAAAGAAACTTTGTGTTCCCAACAAGCTATGTGAAGGACGGCTTTCACACACACTTATCTCTCAGAACTGAGCAAGGGGAGAGACGTTCTTTCATCTAGCACCAATGGAACGGGTTGCAGGAGACACTTTTTCTCTGCTTTCTCAGTCTGTTTCCTAGTGCCGGTTTGAAGTTCCTGCAGTTTTCACTGTAAAACCGAGTTGGAGCTAGTACCTCCCCATATATATGTATGGAATGGAGTTTGCAACTGAAAAGAAACTTTGAGTTCCCAACAAGCTAGTTGAAGGACGGCTTTCACACACACTTATCTCTCAGAACTGAGCAAGTGGAGAGACGTTCGTTCATCTAGCACCAATGGAACGGGTTGCAGGAGACACTTTTTCTCTGCTTTCTCAGTCTGTTTCCTAGTGCCGGTTTGAAGTTCCTGCAGTTTTCACTGTAAAACCGAGTTGGAGCTAGTACCTCCCCATATATATGTATGGAATGGAGTTTGCAACTGAAAAGAAACTTTGTGTTCCCAACAAGCTAGTTGAAGGACGGCTTTCACACACACTTATCTCTCAGAACTGAGCAAGTGGAGAGACGTTCGTTCATCTAGCACCAATGGAACGGGTTGCAGGAGACACTTTTTCTCTGCTTTCTCAGTCTGTTTCATAGTGCCGTTTTGAAGTTCCTGCAGTTTTCACTGTAAAACCGAATTGGAGTTAGTACCTCCCCATATATACGTACGGAATGGAGTTTGCAACTGAAAAGAAACTTTGTGTTCCCAACAAGATAGGTGAAGGACGGCTTTCACACACACTTATCTGTCAGAACTGAGCAAGTGGAGAGACGTTCGTTCATCTAGCACCAAGGGAACAGGTTGCAGGAGACACTTTTTCTCTGCTTTCTCAGTCTGTTTCCTAGTGCCGGTTTGAAGTTCCTGCAGTTTTCACTGTAAAACCGAGTTGGAGCTAGTACCTCCCCATATATATGTATGGAATGGAGTTTGCAACTGAAGAGAAACATTGTGTTCCCAAAAAGCAAGATGAAGGACGGCTTTCACACAATATTATCTCTCAGAACTGAGCAAGTGGAGAGACGTTCTTTCAACTAGCACCCAGGGAACGGGTTGCAGGAGACACTTTTTCTCTGCTTTCTCAGTCTCTTTCCTAGTGCCGGTTTGAAGTTCCTGCAGTTTTCACTGTAAAACCGAGTTGGAGTTTGTACCTCCCCATATATATGTATGGAATGGAGATTGCAACTGAAAAGAAACTTTGTGTTCCCAACAAGCTAGGTGAAGGACGGCTTTCACACACACTTACCTCTGAGAACTGAGCAAGTGGAGAGACGTTCGTTCATCTAGCACCAACGGAACGGGATGCAGGAGACACTTTTTCTCTGCTTTCTCAGTCTGTTTCCTAGTGCCGGTTTGAAGTTCCTGCACTTTTCACTGTAAAACCGAGTTAGAGGTAGTACCTCCCGATATATATTTATGGAATGGAGTTTGGAACTGAAAAGAAACTTTGTGTTCCCAACAAGGTAGGTGAAGGATGGCTTTCACACACACTTATCTATCAGAACTGAGCAAGTGGAGAGACGTTCGTTCATCTAGCACCAAGGGACCGGGTTGCAGGGGACACTTTTTCTCTGCTTTCTCAGTCTGTTTCCTAGTGCCGGTTTGAAGTTCCTGCAGTTTTCATTGTAAAATCGAGTTGGAGCTTGTACCTCCCCAAATATATGTATGGAATTGTGTTTGCAACTGGAAAGAAACTTTGTGTTCCCTACAAGCTAATAGAAGGACGGCTTTCACACACACTTATCTCTCAGAACTGAGCAAGTGGAGAGACGTTCGTTCATCTAGCACCAAGGGAACGGGTTGCAGGGGACACTTTTTCTCTGCTTTCTCAGTCTGTTTCCTAGTGCCGGTTTGAAGTTCCTGCAGTTTTCACTGAAAACAAGAGTTGGAGCTAGTACCTCCCCATATATATGTATGAAATGGAGTTTCCAACTGAAAAGAATCTTTGTGTTCCCAACAAGCTAGGTGAAGGACGGCTTTCACACACACTTATCTCTCAGAAATGAGCAATTGGAGAGACGTTCGTTCATCTAACACCAAGGGAACGGGTTGCAGGAGACACTTTTTCTCTGCTTTCTCAGTCTGTTTCCTAGTGCCGGTTTGAAATTCCTGCAGTTTTCACTGTAAAACAAAGTTCGAGGTAGTACCTCCCGATACATATGAATGGAATGGAGTTTGCAACTGAAAAGAAACTATGTGTTCCCAACAAGCTAGGTGAAGGACGGCTTTCACACACACTTATCTCTCAGAACTGAGCAAGTGGAGAGACGTTCGTTCATCTAGCACCAAGGGAACGGGATGCAAGAGACACTTTTTCTCTGCTTTCTCAGTCTGTTTCCTAGTGCCGGTTTGAAGTTCCTGCAGTTTTCACTGTAAAACCGATTTGGAGTTAGTACCTCCCCATATATATGTACGGAATGGAGTTTGCAACTGAAAAGAAACTTTGTGTTCCCAACAAGCTAGGTGAAGGACGGCTTTCACACACACTTATCTCTCAGAACTGAGCAAGTGGAGAGACGTTCGTTCAACTATCACCCAGGGAACGGGTTGCAGGAGACACTTTTTCTCTGCTTTCTCAGTCTGTTTCCTAGTGCCGGTTTGAAGTTCCTGCAGTTTTCACTGTAAAACCGAGTTGGAGCTAGTACCTCCCCATATATATGTATGGAATGGAGTTTGCAACTGAAAAGAAACTTTGTGTTCCCAACAAGCTAGTTGAAGGACGGCTTTCACACACACTTATCTCTCAGAACTGAGCAAGTGGAGAGACGTTCGTTCATCTAGCACCAATGGAACGGGTTGCAGGAGACACTTTTTCTCTGCTTTCTCAGTCTGTTTCCTAGTGCCGGTTTGAAGTTCCTGCAGTTTTCACTGTAAAACCGAGTTGGAGCTAGTACCTCCCCATATATATGTATGGAATGGAGTTTGCAACTGAAAAGAAACTTTGTGTTCCCAACAAGCTAGTTGAAGGACGGCTTTCACACACACTTATCTCTCAGAACTGAGCAAGTGGAGAGACGTTCGTTCATCTAGCACCAATGGAACGGGTTGCAGGAGACACTTTTTCTCTGCTTTCTCAGTCTGTTTCCTAGTGCCGGTTTGAAGTTCCTGCAGTTTTCACTGTAAAACCGAATTGGAGTTAGTACCTCCCCATATATACGTACGGAATGGAGTTTGCAACTGAAAAGAAACTTTGTGTTCCCAACAAGATAGGTGAAGGACGGCTTTCACACACACTTATCTCTCAGAACTGAGCAAGTGGAGAGACGTTCGTTCATCTAGCACCAAGGCAACAGGTTGCAGGAGACACTTTTTCTCTGCTTTCTCAGTCTGTTTCCTAGTGCCGGTTTGAAGTTCCTGCAGTTTTCACTGTAAAACTGAGTTGGAGATTGTACTTCCCCAGATATATGTATGGAATTGTGTTTGCAACTGAAAAGAAACTTTGTGTTCCCAACAAGCTAATAGAAGGAAGGCTTTCACACACACTTATCTCTCAGAACTGAGCAAGTGGAGAGACGTTCGTTCATCTAGCACCAAGGGAACGGGATGCAAGAGACACTTTTTCTCTGCTTTCTCAGTCTGTTTCCTAGTGCCGGTTTGAAGTTCCTGCACTTTTCACTGTAAATCCGAGTTGGAGCTAGTACCTCCCCATATATATGTATGGAATGGAGTTTGCAACTGAAAAGAAACTTTGTGTTCCCAACAAGCTAGGTGAAGGACGGCTTTCACACACACTTATCTCTCAGAACTGAGCAAGTGGAGAGACGTTCTTTCAACTATCACCCAGGGAACGGGTTGCAGGAGACACTTTTTCTCTGCTTTCTCAGTCTGTTTCCTAGTGCCGTTTTGAAGTTCCTGCAGTTTTCACTCTAAAACCGAGTTGGAGTTAGTACCTCCCCATATATATGTATGGAATGGAGTTTGCAACTGAAAAGAAACTTTGTGTTCCCAACAAGCTAGTTGAAGGACGGCTTTCACACACACATATCTCTCAGAACTGAGCAAGTGGAGAGACGTTCGTTCATGTAGCACCAACGGAACGGGTTGCAGGAGACACTTTTTCTCTGCTTTCTCAGTCTGTTTCCTAGTGCCGGTTTGAATTTCCTGCAGTTTTCACTGTAAACCCGAGTTGGAGCTAGTACCTCCCCATATATATGTATGAAATGGAGTTTCCAACTGAAAAGAAACTTTGTGTTCCCAACAAGCTAGGTGAAGGACGGCTTTCACACACACTTATCTCTCAGAAATGAGCAATTGGAGAGACGTTCGTTCATCTAACACCAAGGGAACGGGTTGCAGGAGACACTTTTTCTCTGCTTTCTCAGTCTGTTTCCTAGTGCCGGTTTGAAATTCCTGCAGTTTTCACTGTAAAACAGAGTTCGAGGTAGTACCTCACGATATATATGTATGGAATGGAGTTTGCAACTGAAAAGAAACTTTGTGTTCCCAACAAGCTATGTGAAGGTCGGCTTTCACACACACTTATCTCTCAGAACTGAGCAAGTGGAGAGACGTTCGTTCATCTAGCACCAAGGGAACGGGATGCAAGAGACACTTTTTCTCTGCTTTCTCAGTCTGTTTCCTAGTGCCGGTTTGAAGTTCCTGAGTTTTCACTGTAAAACCGATTTGGAGTTAGTACCTCCCCATATATATGTACGGAATGGAGTTTGCAACTGAAAAGAAACTTTGTGTTCCCAACAAGCTAGTTGAAGGACGGCTTTCACACACACTTATCTCTCAGAACTGAGCAAGTGGAGTGACGTTCGTTCATCTAGCACCAATGAAACGGGTTGCAGGAGACACTTTTTCTCTGCTTTCTCAGTCTGTTTCCTAGTGCCGTTTTGAAGTTCCTGCAGTTTTCACTGTAAAACCGAATTGGAGTTAGTACCTCCCCATATATACGTACGGAATGGAGTTTGCAACTGAAAAGAAACTTTGTGTTCCCAACAAGATAGGTGAAGGACGGCTTTCACACACACTTATCTGTCAGAACTGAGCAAGGGGAGAGACGTTCGTTCATCTAGCACCAAGGGAAGAGGTTGCAGGAGACACTTTTTCTCTGCTTTCTCAGTCTGTTTCCTAGTGCCGGTTTGAAGTTCCTGCAGTTTTCACTGTAAAACCGAGTTGGAGCTAGTACCTCCCCATATATATGTATGGAATGGAGTTTGCAACTGAAGAGAAACATTGTGTTCCCAAAAAGCAAGATGAAGGACGGCTTTCACACAATATTATCTCTCAGAACTGAGCAAGTGGAGAGACGTTCGTTCAACTAGCACCCAGGGAACGGGTTGCAGGAGACACTTTTTCTCTGCTTTCTCAGTCTGTTTCCTAGTGCCGGTTTGAAGTTCCTGCAGTTTTCACTGTAAAACCGAGTTGGAGTTTGTACCTCCCCATATATATGTATGGAATGGAGTTTGCAACTGAAAAGAAACTTTGTGTTCCCAACAAGCTAGTTGAAGGACGGCTTTCACACACACATATCTCTCAGAACTGAGCAAGTATAGAGACGTTCGTTCATGTAGCACCAACGGAACGGGTTGCAGGAGACACTTTTTCTCTGCTTTCTCAGTCTGTTTCCTAGTGCCGGTTTGAATTTCCTGCAGTTTTCACTGTAAACCCGAGTTGGAGCTAGTACCTCCCCATATATATGTATGAAATGGAGTTTCCAACTGAAAAGAAACTTTGTGTTCCCAACAAGCTAGGTGAAGGACGGCTTTCACACACACTTATCTCTCAGAAATGAGCAATTGGAGAGACGTTCCTTCATCTAACACCAAGGGAACGGGTTGCAGGAGACACTTTTTCTCTGCTTTCTCAGTCTGTTTCCTAGTGCCGGTTTGAAATTCCTGCAGTTTTAACTGTAAAACAGAGTTCGAGGTAGTACCTCCCGATATATATGTATGGAATGGAGTTTGCAACTGAAAAGAAACTTTGTGTTCCCAACAAGCTATGTGAAGGACGGCTTTCACACACACTTATCTCTCAGAACTGAGCAAGTGGAGAGACGTTCGTTCATCTAGCACCAAGGGAACGGGATGCAAGAGACACTTTTTCTCTGCTTTCTCAGTCTGTTTCCTAGTGCCGGTTTGAAGTTCCTGAGTTTTCACTGTAAAACCGATTTGGAGTTAGTACCTCCCCATATATATGTACGGAATGGAGTTTGCAACTGAAAAGAAACTTTGTGTTCCCAACAAGCTAGGTGAAGGACGGCTTTCACACACACTTATCTCTCAGAACTGAGCAAGTGGAGAGACGTTCGTTCAACTATCACCCAGGGAACGGGTTGCAGGAGACACTTTTTCTCTGCTTTCTCAGTCTGTTTCCTAGTGCCGGTTTGAAGTTCCTGCAGTTTTCACTGTAAAACCGAGTTGGAGCTAGTACCTCCCCATATATATGTATGGAATGGAGTTTGCAACTGAAGAGAAACTTTGTGTTCCCAACAAGATAGGTGAAGGACGGCTTTCACACACACTTATCTCTCAGAACTGAGCAAGTGGAGAGACGTTCGTTCATCTAGCACCAAGGCAACAGGTTGCAGGAGACACTTTTTCTCTGCTTTCTCAGTCTGTTTCCTAGTGCCGGTTTGAAGTTCCTGCAGTTTTCACTGTAAAACTGAGTTGGAGATTGTACTTCCCCAGATATATGTATGGAATTGTGTTTGCAACTGAAAAGAAACTTTGTGTTCCCAACAAGCTAATAGAAGGACGGCTTTCACACACACTTATCTCTCAGAACTGAGCAAGTGGAGAGACGTTCGTTCATCTAGCACCAAGGGAACGGGATGCAAGAGACACTTTTTCTCTGCTTTCTCAGTCTGTTTCCTAGTGCCGGTTTGAAGTTCCTGCAGTTTTCACTGTAAAACCGATTTGGAGTTAGTACCTCCCCATATATATGTACGGAATGGAGTTTGCAACTGAAAAGAAACTTTGTGTTCCCAACAAGCTAGGTGAAGTACGGCTTTCACACACACTTATCTCTCAGAACTGAGCAAGTGGAGAGACGTTCTTTCAACTATCACCCAGGGAACGGGTTGCAGGAGACACATTGTCTCTGCTTTCTCAGTCTGTTTCCTAGTGCCGTTTTGAAGTTCCTGCAGTTTTCACTCTAAAACCGAGTTGGAGTTAGTACCTCCCCATATATATGTATGGAATGGAGTTTGCAACTGAAAAGAAACTTTGTGTTCCCAACAAGCTAGTTGAAGGACGGCTTTCACACACACATATCTCTCAGAACTGAGCAAGTGGAGAGACGTTCGTTCATGTAGCACCAACGGAACGGGTTGCAGGAGACACTTTTTCTCTGCTTTCTCAGTCTGTTTCCTAGTGCCGGTTTGAATTTCCTGCAGTTTTCACTGTAAACCCGAGTTGGAGCTAGTACCTCCCCATATATATGTATGAAATGGAGTTTCCAACTGAAAAGAAACTTTGTGTTCCCAACAAGCTAGGTGAAGGACGGCTTTCACACACACTTATCTCTCAGAAATGAGCAATTGGAGAGACGTTCGTTCATCTAACACCAAGGGAACGGGTTGCAGGAGACACTTTTTCTCTGCTTTCTCAGTCTGTTTCCTAGTGCCGGTTTGAAATTCCTGCAGTTTTCACTGTAAAACAGAGTTCGAGGTAGTACCTCACGATATATATGTATGGAATGGAGTTTGCAACTGAAAAGAAACTTTGTGTTCCCAACAAGCTATGTGAAGGACGGCTTTCACACACACTTATCTCTCAGAACTGAGCAAGTGGAGAGACGTTCGTTCATCTAGCACCAAGGGAACGGGATGCAAGAGACACTTTTTCTCTGCTTTCTCAGTCTGTTTCCTAGTGCCGGTTTGAAGTTCCTGAGTTTTCACTGTAAAACCGATTTGGAGTTAGTACCTCCCCATATATATGTACGGAATGGAGTTTGCAACTGAAAAGAAACTTTGTGTTCCCAACAAGCTAGTTGAAGGACGGCTTTCACACACACTTATCTCTCAGAACTGAGCAAGTGGAGTGACGTTCGTTCATCTAGCACCAATGAAACGGGTTGCAGGAGACACTTTTTCTCTGCTTTCTCAGTCTGTTTCCTAGTGCCGTTTTGAAGTTCCTGCAGTTTTCACTGTAAAACCGAATTGGAGTTAGTACCTCCCCATATATACGTACGGAATGGAGTTTGCAACTGAAAAGAAACTTTGTGTTCCCAACAAGATAGGTGAAGGACGGCTTTCACACACACTTATCTGTCAGAACTGAGCAAGGGGAGAGACGTTCGTTCATCTAGCACCAAGGGAACAGGTTGCAGGAGACACTTTTTCTCTGCTTTCTCAGTCTGTTTCCTAGTGCCGGTTTGAAGTTCCTGCAGTTTTCACTGTAAAACCGAGTTGGAGCTAGTACCTCCCCATATATATGTATGGAATGGAGTTTGCAACTGAAGAGAAACATTGTGTTCCCAAAAAGCAAGATGAAGGACGGCTTTCACACAATATTATCTCTCAGAACTGAGCAAGTGGAGAGACGTTCGTTCAACTAGCACCCAGGGAACGGGTTGCAGGAGACACTTTTTCTCTGCTTTCTCAGTCTGTTTCCTAGTGCCGGTTTGAAGTTCCTGCAGTTTTCACTGTAAAACCGAGTTGGAGTTTGTACCTCCCCATATATATGTATGGAATGGAGTTTGCAACTGAAAAGAAACTTTGTGTTCCCAACAAGCTAGTTGAAGGACGGCTTTCACACACACATATCTCTCAGAACTGAGCAAGTGGAGAGACGTTCGTTCATGTAGCACCAACGGAACGGGTTGCAGGAGACACTTTTTCTCTGCTTTCTCAGTCTGTTTCCTAGTGCCGGTTTGAAGTTCCTGCTGTTTTCACTGTAAACCCGAGTTGGAGCTAGTACCTCCCCATATATATGTATGAAATGGAGTTTCCAACTGAAAAGAAACTTTGTGTTCCCAACAAGCTAGGTGAAGGACGGCTTTCACACACACTTATCTCTCAGAAATGAGCAATTGGAGAGACGTTCCTTCATCTAACACCAAGGGAACGGGTTGCAGGAGACACTTTTTCTCTGCTTTCTCAGTCTGTTTCCTAGTGCCGGTTTGAAATTCCTGCAGTTTTAACTGTAAAACAGAGTTCGAGGTAGTACCTCCCGATATATATGTATGGAATGGAGTTTGCAACTGAAAAGAAACTTTGTGTTCCCAACAAGCTATGTGAAGGACGGCTTTCACACACACTTATCTCTCAGAACTGAGCAAGTGGAGAGACGTTCGTTCATCTAGCACCAAGGGAACGGGATGCAAGAGACACTTTTTCTCTGCTTTCTCAGTCTGTTTCCTAGTGCCGGTTTGAAGTTCCTGAGTTTTCACTGTAAAACCGATTTGGAGTTAGTACCTCCCCATATATATGTACGGAATGGAGTTTGCAACTGAAAAGAAACTTTGTGTTCCCAACAAGCTAGGTGAAGGACGGCTTTCACACACACTTATCTCTCAGAACTGAGCAAGTGGAGAGACGTTCGTTCAACTATCACCCAGGGAACGGGTTGCAGGAGACACTTTTTCTCTGCTTTCTCAGTCTGTTTCCTAGTGCCGGTTTGAAGTTCCTGCAGTTTTCACTGTAAAACCGAGTTGGAGCTAGTACCTCCCCATATATATGTATGGAATGGAGTTTGCAACTGAAGAGAAACATTGTGTTCCCAAAAAGCAAGATGAAGGACGGCTTTCACACAATATTATCTCTCAGAACTGAGCAAGTGGAGAGACGTTCGTTCAACTAGCACCCAGGGAACGGGTTGCCGGAGACACTTTTTCTCTGCTTTCTCAGTCTGTTTCCTAGTGCCGGTTTGAAGTTCCTGCAGTTTTCACTGTAAAACCGAGTTGGAGCTAGTACCTCCCCATATATATGTATGGAATGGAGTTTGCAACTGAAAAGAAACTTTGTGTTCCCAACAAGCTAGTTGAAGGACGGCTTTCACACACACTTATCTCTCAGAACTGAGTAAGGGGAGAGACGTTCTTTCATCTAGCACCAATGGAACGGGTTGCAGGAGACACTTTTTCTCTGCTTTCTCAGTCTGTTTCCTAGTGCTGGTTTGAAGTTCCTGCAGTTTTCACTGTAAAACCGAATTGGAGTTAGTACCTCCCCATATATACGTATGGAATGGAGTTTGCAACTGAAAAGAAACTTTGTGTTCCCAACAAGATAGGTGAAGGACGGCTTTCACACACACTTATCTCTCAGAACTGAGCAAGTGGAGAGACGTTCGTTCATCTAGCACCAAGGGAACAGGTTGCAGGAGACACTTTTTCTCTACTTTCTCAGTCTGTTTCCTAGTGCCGGTTTGAAGTTCCTGCAGTTTTCACTGTAAAACCGAGTTGGAGCTAGTACCTCCCCATATATATGTATGGAATGGAGTTTGCAACTGAAGAGAAACATTGTGTTCCCAAAAAGCAAGATGAAGGACGGCTTTCACACAATATTATCTCTCAGAACTGAGCAAGTGGAGAGACGTTCGTTCAACTAGCACCCAGGGAATGGGTTGCAGGAGACACTTTTTCTCTGCTTTCTCAGTCTGTTTCCAAGTGCCGGTTTGAAGTTCCTGCAGTTTTCACTGTAAAACCGTGTTGGAGCTAGTACTTACCCATATATATGAATGGAATGGAGTTTGCAACTGAAAAGAATCTATGTGTTCCCAACAAGCTAGGTGAAGGACGGCTTTCACACACACTTAAATCTCAGAACTGAGCAAGTGGAGAGACGTTCGTTCATGTAGCACCAACGGAACGGGTTGCAGGAGACACTTTTTCTCTGCTTTCTCAGTCTGTTTCCTAGTGCCGGTTTGAAGTTCCTGCAGTTTTCACTGTAAACCCGAGTTGGAGCTAGTACCTCCCCATATATATGTACGAAATGGAGTTTTCAACTGAAAAGAAACTTTGTGTTCCCAACAAGCTAGGTGAAGGACGGCTTTCACACACACTTATCTCTCAGAAATGAGCAATTGGAGAGACGTTCGTTCATCTAACACCAAGGGAACGGGTTGCAGGAGACACTTTTTCTCTGCTTTCTCAGTCTGTTTCCTAGTGCCGGTTTGAAGTTGCTGCAGTTTTCACTGTAAAACCGAGTTGGAGCTAGTACCTCCCCATATATATGTATGGAATGGAGTTTGCAACTGAAAAGAAACTTTGTGTTCCCAACAAGCTAGTTGAAGGACGGCTTTCACACACACTTATCTCTCAGAACTGAGCAAGTGGAGAGACGTTCGTTCATCTAGCACCAATGAAACGGGTTGCAGGAGACACTTTTTCTCTGCTTTCTCAGTCTGTTTCCTAGTGCCGTTTTGAAGTTCCTGCAGTTTTCACTGTAAAACCGAATTGGAGTTAGTACCTCCCCATATATACGTACGGAATGGAGTTTGCAACTGAAAAGAAACTTTGTGTTCCCAACAAGATAGGTGAAGGACGGCTTTCACACACACTTATCTGTCAGAACTGAGCAAGGGGAGAGACGTTCGTTCATCTAGCACCAAGGGAACAGGTTGCAGGAGACACTTTTTCTCTGCTTTCTCAGTCTGTTTCCTAGTGCCGGTTTGAAGTTCCTGCAGTTTTCACTGTAAAACCGAGTTGGAGCTAGTACCTCCCCATATATATGTATGGAATGGAGTTTGCAACTGAAGAGAAACATTGTGTTCCCAAAAAGCAAGATGAAGGACGGCTTTCACACAATATTATCTCTCAGAACTGAGCAAGTGGAGAGACGTTCGTTCAACTAGCACCCAGGGAACGGGTTGCAGGAGACACTTTTTCTCTGCTTTCTCAGTCTGTTTCCTAGTGCCGGTTTGAAGTTCCTGCACTTTTCACTGTAAAACCGAGTTGGAGTTTGTACCTCCCCATATATATGTATGGAATGGAGATTGCAACTGAAAAGAAACTTTGTGTTCCCAACAAGCTAGGTGAAGGACGGCTTTCACACACACTTATCTCTGAGAACTGAGCAAGTGGAGAGACGTTCGTTCATCTAGCACCAACTGAACGGGATGCAGGAGACACTTTTTCTCTGCTTTCTCAGTCTGTTTCCTAGTGCCGGTTTGAAGTTCCTGCACTTTTCACTGTAAAACCGAGTTCGAGGTAGTACCTCCCGATATATATTTATGGAATGGAGTTTGGAACTGAAAAGAAACTTTGTGTTCCCAACAAGGTAGGTGAAGGATGGCTTTCACACACACTTATCTCTCAGAACTGAGCAAGTGGAGAGACGTTCGTTCATCTAGCACCAAGGGAACGGGTTGCAGGGGACACTTTTTCTCTGCTTTCTCAGTCTGTTTCCTAGTGCCGGTTTGAAGTTCCTGCAGTTTTCACTGTAAAACCGATTTGGAGATTGTACTTCCCCAGATATATGTATGGAATTGTGTTTGCAACTGAAAAGAAACTTTGTGTTCCCAACAAGCTAATAGAAGGACGGCTTTCACACACACTTATCTCTCAGAACTGAGCAAGTGGAGAGACGTTCGTTCATCTAGCACCAAGGGAACGGGTTGCAGGAGACACTTATTCTCTGCTTTCTCAGTCTGTTTCCAAGTGCCGGTTTGAAGTTCCTGCAGTTTTCACTGTAAAACCGAGTTGGAGCTAGTACCTCCCCATATATATGTATGGAATGGAGTTTGCAACTGAAAAGAAACTTTGTGTTCCCAAAAAGCTAGGTGAAGGACGGCTTTCACACACACTTATCCCTCAGAAATGAGCAATTGGAGAGACGTTCGTTCATCTAACACCAAGGGAACGGGTTGCAGGAGACACTTTTTCTCTGCTTTCTCAGTCTGTTTCCTAGTGCCGGTTTGAAGTTCCTGCAGTTTTCACTGTAAAACCGAGTTGGAGCTAGTACCTCCCCATATATATGTATGGAATGGAGTTTGCAACTGAAGAGAAACATTGTGTTCCCAAAAAGCAAGATGAAGGACGGCTTTCACACAATATTATCTCTCAGAACTGAGCAAGTGGAGAGACGTTCGTTCAACTAGCACCCAGGGAACGGGTTGCCGGAGACACTTTTTCTCTGCTTTCTCAGTCTGTTTCCTAGTGCCGGTTTGAAGTTCCTGCAGTTTTCACTGTAAAACCGAGTTGGAGCTAGTACCTCCCCATATATATGTATGGAATGGAGTTTGCAACTGAAAAGAAACTTTGTGTTCCCAACAAGCTAGTTGAAGGACGGCTTTCACACACAATTATCTCTCAGAACTGAGCAAGGGGAGAGACGTTCTTTCATCTAGCACCAATGGAACGGGTTGCAGGAGACACTTTTTCTCTGCTTTCTCAGTCTGTTTCCTAGTGCTGGTTTGAAGTTCCTGCAGTTTTCACTGTAAAAGCGAGTTGGAGTTAGTACCTCCCCATATATACGTATGGAATGGAGTTTGCAACTGAAAAGAAACTTTGTGTTCCCAACAAGATAGGTGAAGGACGGCTTTCACACACACTTATCTCTCAGAACTGAGCAAGTGGAGAGACGTTCGTTCATCTAGCACCAAGGGAACAGGTTGCAGGAGACACTTTTTCTCTACTTTCTCAGTCTGTTTCCTAGTGCCGGTTTGAAGTTCCTGCAGTTTTCACTGTAAAACCGAGTTGGAGCTAGTACCTCCCCATATATATGTATGGAATGGAGTTTGCAACTGAAGAGAAACATTGTGTTCCCAAAAAGCAAGGTGAAGGACGGCTTTCACACAATATTATCTCTCAGAACTGAGCAAGTGGAGAGACGTTCGTTCAACTAGCACCCAGGGAACGGGTTGCAGGAGACACTTTTTCTCTGCTTTCTCAGTCTGTTTCCAAGTGCCGGTTTGAAGTTCCTGCAGTTTTCACTGTAAAACCGTGTTGGAGCTAGTACTTACCCATATATATGAATGGAATGGAGTTTGCAACTGAAAAGAATCTATGTGTTCCCAACAAGCTAGGTGAAGGACGGCTTTCACACACACTTAAATCTCAGAACTGAGCAAGTGGAGAGACGTTCGTTCATGTAGCACCAACGGAACGGGTTGCAGGAGACACTTTTTCTCTGCTTTCTCAGTCTGTTTCCTAGTGCCGGTTTGAAGTTCCTGCAGTTTTCACTGTAAAACCGAGTTGGAGCTAGTACCTCCCCATATATATGTACGAAATGGAGTTTTCAACTGAAAAGAAACTTTGTGTTCCCAACAAGCTAGGTGAAGGACGGCTTTCACACACACTTATCTCTCAGAAATGAGCAATTGGAGAGACGTTCGTTCATCTAACACCAAGGGAACGGGTTGCAGGAGACACTTTTTCTCTGCTTTCTCAGTCTGTTTCCTAGTGCCGGTTTGAAGTTGCTGCAGTTTTCACTGTAAAACCGAGTTGGAGCTAGTACCTCCACATATATATGTATGGAATGGAGTTTGCAACTGAAAAGAAACTTTGTGTTCCCAACAAGCTAGTTGAAGGACGGCTTTCACACACACTTATCTCTCAGAACTGAGCAAGTGGAGAGACGTTCGTTCATTTGGCACCAAGGGAACGGGTTGAGGAGACACTTTTTCTCTGCTTTCTCAGTCTGTTTCCTAGTGCCGGTTTGAAGTTCCTGCAGTTTTCACTGTAAAACCGAGTTGGAGCTAGTACCTCCCCATATATATGTATGGAATGGAGTTTGCAACTGAAAAGAAACTTTGTGTTCCCAACAAGCTAGTTGAAGGACGGCTTTCACACACACTTATCTCTCAGAACTGAGCAAGGGGAGAGACGTTCTTTCATCTAGCACCAATGGAACGGGTTGCAGGAGACACTTTTTCTCTGCTTTCTCAGTCTGTTTCCTAGTGCTGGTTTGAAGTTCCTGCAGTTTTCACTGTAAAACCGAATTGGAGTTAGTACCTCCCCATATATACGTATGGAATGGAGTTTGCAACTGAAAAGAAACTTTGTGTTCCCAACAAGATAGGTGAAGGACGGCTTTCACACACACTTATCTCTCAGAACTGAGCAAGTGGAGAGACGTTCGTTCATCTAGCACCAAGGGAACAGGTTGCAGGAGACACTTTTTCTCTACTTTCTCAGTCTGTTTCCTAGTGCCGGTTTGAAGTTCCTGCAGTTTTCACTGTAAAACCGAGTTGGAGCTAGTACCTCCCCATATATATGTATGGAATGGAGTTTGCAACTGAAGAGAAACATTGTGTTCCCAAAAAGCAAGATGAAGGACGGCTTTCACACAATATTATCTCTCAGAACTGAGCAAGTGGAGAGACGTTCGTTCAACTAGCACCCAGGGAACGGGTTGCAGGAGACACTTTTTCTCTGCTTTCTCAGTCTGTTTCCAAGTGCCGGTTTGAAGTTCCTGCAGTTTTCACTGTAAAACCGTGTTGGAGCTAGTACTTACCCATATATATGAATGGAATGGAGTTTGCAACTGAAAAGAATCTATGTGTTCCCAACAAGCTAGGTGAAGGACGGCTTTCACACACACTTAAATCTCAGAACTGAGCAAGTGGAGAGACGTTCGTTCATGTAGCACCAACGGAACGGGATGCAGGAGACACTTTTTCTCTGCTTTCTCAGTCTGTTTCCTAGTGCCGGTTTGAAGTTCCTGCAGTTTTCACTGTAAACCCGAGTTGGAGCTAGTACCTCCCCATATATATGTACGAAATGGAGTTTTCAACTGAAAAGAAACTTTGTGTTCCCAACAAGGTAGGTGAAGGACGGCTTTCACACACACTTATCTCTCAGAAATGAGCAATTGGAGAGACGTTCGTTCATCTAACACCAAGGGAACGGGTTGCAGGAGACACTTTTTCTCTGCTTTCTCAGTCTGTTTCCTAGTGCCGGTTTGAAGTTGCTGCAGTTTTCACTGTAAAACCGAGTTGGAGCTAGTACCTCCCCATATATATGTATGGAATGGAGTTTGCAACTGAAAAGAAACTTTGTGTTCCCAACAAGCTAGTTGAAGGACGGCTTTCACACACACTTATCTCTCAGAACTGAGCAAGTGGAGAGACGTTCGTTCATCTAGCACCAATGAAACGGGTTGCAGGAGACACTTTTTCTCTGCTTTCTCAGTCTGTTTCCTAGGGCCGTTTTGAAGTTCCTGCAGTTTTCACTGTAAAACCGAATTGGAGTTAGTACCTCCCCATATATACGTACGGAATGGAGTTTGCAACTGAAAAGAAACTTTGTGTTCCCAACAAGATAGGTGAAGGACGGCTTTCACACACACTTATCTGTCAGAACTGAGCAAGGGGAGAGACGTTCGTTCATCTAGCACCAAGGGAACAGGTTGCAGGAGACACTTTTTCTCTGCTTTCTCAGTCTGTTTCCTAGTGCCGGTTTGAAGTTCCTGCAGTTTTCACTGTAAAACCGAGTTGGAGCTAGTACCTCCCCATATATATGTATGGAATGGAGTTTGCAACTGAAGAGAAACATTGTGTTCCCAAAAAGCAAGATGAAGGACGGCTTTCACACAATATTATCTCTCAGAACTGAGCAAGTGGAGAGGCGTTCGTTCAACTAGCACCCAGGGAACGGGTTGCAGGAGACACTTTTTCTCTGCTTTCTCAGTCTGTTTCCTAGTGCCGGTTTGAAGTTCCTGCAGTTTTCACTGTAAAACCGAGTTGGAGTTTGTACCTCCCCATATATATGTATGGAATGGAGATTGCAACTGAAAAGAAACTTTGTGTTCCCAACAATCTAGGTGAAGGACGGCTTTCACACACACTTATCTCTGAGAACTGAGCAAGTGGAGAGACGTTCGTTCATCTAGCACCAACGGAACGGGATGCAGGAGAAACTTTTTCTCTGCTTTCTCAGTCTGTTTCCTAGTGCCGGTTTGAAGTTCCTGCACTTTTCACTGTAAAACCGAGTTAGAGGTAGTACCTCCCGATATATATTTATGGAATGGAGTTTGGAACTGAAAAGAAACTTTGTGTTCCCAACAAGGTAGGTGAAGGATGGCTTTCACACACACTTATCTCTCAGAACTGAGCAAGTGGAGGGACGTTCGTTCATCTAGCACCAAGGGAACGGGTTGCAGGGGACACTTTTTCTCTGCTTTCTCAGTCTGTTTCCTAGTGCCGGTTTGAAGTTCCTGCAGTTTTCACTGTAAAACCGATTTGGAGATTGTACTTCCCCAGATATATGTATGGAATTGTGTTTGCAACTGAAAAGAAACTTTGTGTTCCCAACAAGCTAATAGAAGGACGGCTTTCACACACACTTATCTCTCAGAACTGAGCAAGTGGAGAGACGTTCGTTCATCTAGCACCAAGGGAACGGGTTGCAGGAGACACTTTTTCTCTGCTTTCTCAGTCTGTTTCCAAGTGCCGGTTTGAAGTTCCTGCAGTTTTCACTGTAAAACCGAGTTGGAGCTAGTACCTCCCCATATATATGTATGGAATGGAGTTTGCAACTGAAAAGAAACTATGTGTTCCCAACAAGCTAGGTGAAGGACGGCTTTCACACACACTTAAATCTCAGAACTGAGCAAGTGGAGAGACGTTCGTTCATGTAGCACCAACGGAACAGGTTGCAGGAGACACTTTTTCTCTGCTTTCTCAGTCTGTTTCCTAGTGCCGGTTTGAAGTTCCTGCAGTTTTCACTGTAAAACCGAGTTGGAGCTAGTACCTCCCCATATATATGTATGGAATGGAGTTTGCAACTGAAGAGAAACATTGTGTTCCCAAAAAGCAAGATGAAGGACGGCTTTCACACAATATTATCTCTCAGAACTGAGCAAGTGGAGAGACGTTCGTTCAACTAGCACCCAGGGAACGGGTTGCAGGAGACACTTTTTCTCTGCTTTCTCAGTCTGTTTCCTAGTGCCGGTTTGAAGTTCCTGCAGTTTTCACTGTAAAACAGAGTTCGAGGTAGTACCTCCCGATATATATGTATGGAATGGAGTTTGCAACTGAAAAGAAACTTTGTGTTCCCAACAAGATAGGTGAAGGACGGCTTTCACACACACTTATCTCTCAGAAATGAGCAATTGTAGAGACGTTCGTTCATCTAGCACCAAGGGAACTGGTTGCAGGAGACACATTGTCTCTGCTTTCTCAGTCTGTTTCCTAGTGCCGGTTTGAAGTTCCTGCAGTTTTCACTGTAAAACCGATTTGGAGTTAGTACCTCCCCATATATATGTATGGAATGGAGTTTGCAACTGAAAAGAAACTTTGTGTTCCCAACAAGGTAGGTGAAGTACGGCTTTCACACACACTTATCTCTCAGAACTGAGCAATTGGAGAGACGTTCGTTCATGTAGCACCAACGGAACGGGTTGCAGGAGACACTTTTTCTCTGCTTTCTCAGTCTGTTTCCTAGTGCCGGTTTGAATTTCCTGCAGTTTTCACTGTAAAACCGAGTTGGAGCTAGTACCTCCCCATATATATGTATGAAATGGAGTTTCCAACTGAAAAGAAACTTTGTGTTCCCAACAAGCTAGGTGAAGGACGGCTTTCACACACACTTATCTCTCAGAAATTAGCAATTGGAGAGACGTTCGTTCATCTAACACCAAGGGAACGGGTTGCAGGAGACACTTTTTCTCTGCTTTCTCAGTCTGTTTCCTAGTGCCGGTTTGAAGTTCCTGCAGTTTTCACTGTAAAACCGATTTGGAGTTAGTACCTCCCCATATATATTTATGGAATGGAGTTTGCAACTGAAAAGAAACTTTGTGTTCCCAACAAGCTAGGTGAAGGACGGCTTTCACACGCACTTAAATCTCAGAACTGAGCAATTGGAGAGACGTTCGTTCATCTAGCACCAAGGGAACAGGTTGCATGAGACATTTTTTCTCTGCTTTCTCAGTCTGTTTCCTAGTGCCGGTTTGAAGTTCCTGCAGTTTTCACTGTAAAACCGATTTGGAGTTAGTACCTCCCCATATATATGTATGGAATGGAGTTTGCAACTGAAAAGAAACTTTGTGTTCCCAACAAGCTAGTTGAAGGACGGCTTTCACACACACATATCTCTCAGAACTGAGCAAGTGGAGAGACGTTCGTTCATGTAGCACCAACGGAACGGGTTGCAGGAGACACTTTTTCTCTGCTTTCTCAGTCTGTTTCCTAGTGCCGGTTTGAATTTCCTGCAGTTTTCACTGTAAAACCGAGTTGGAGCTAGTACCTCCCCATATATATGTATGAAATGGAGTTTCCAACTGAAAAGAAACTTTGTGTTCCCAACAAGCTAGGTGAAGGACGGCTTTCACACACACTTATCTGTCAGAACTGAGCAAGTGGAGAGACGTTCGTTCATCTAGCACCAAGGGAACGGGATGCAAGAGACACTTTTTCTCTGCTTTCTCAGTCTGTTTCCTAGTGCCGGTTTGAAGTTCCTGCAGTTTTCACTGTAAAACCGAGTTGGAGCTAGTACCTCGCCATATATATGTATGGAATGGAGTTTGCAACTGAAGAGAAACATTGTGTTCCCAAAAAGCAAGATGAAGGACGGCTTTCACACAATATTATCTCTCAGAACTGAGCAAGTGGAGAGACGTTCTTTCAACTAGCACCCAGGGAACGGGTTGCAGGAGACACTTTTTCTCTGCTTTCTCAGTCTCTTTCCTAGTGCCGGTTTGAAGTTCCTGCAGTTTTCACTGTAAAACCGAGTTGGAGTTTGTACCTCCCCATATATATGTATGGAATGGAGATTGCAACTGAAAAGAAACTTTGTGTTCCCAACAAGCTAGGTGAAGGACGGCTTTCACACACACTTATCTCTGAGAACTGAGCAAGTGGAGAGACGTTCGTTCATCTAGCACCAACGGAACGGGATGCAGGAGACACTTTTTCTCTGCTTTCTCAGTCTGTTTCCTAGTGCCGGTTTGAAGTTCCTGCACTTTTCACTGTAAAACCGAGTTAGAGGTAGTACCTCCCGATATATATTTATGGAATGGAGTTTGGAACTGAAAAGAAACTTTGTGTTCCCAACAAGGTAGGTGAAGGATGGCTTTCACACACACTTATCTATCAGAACTGAGCAAGTGGAGAGACGTTCGTTCATCTAGCACCAAGGGACCGGGTTGCAGGGGACACTTTTTCTCTGCTTTCTCAGTCTGTTTCCTAGTGCCGGTTTGAAGTTCCTGCAGTTTTCATTGTAAAATCGAGTTGGAGCTTGTACCTCCCCAAATATATGTATGGAATTGTGTTTGCAACTGGAAAGAAACTTTGTGTTCCCTACAAGCTAATAGAAGGACGGCTTTCACACACACTTATCTCTCAGAACTGAGCAAGTGGAGAGACGTTCGTTCATCTAGCACCAAGGGAACGGGTTGCAGGGGACACTTTTTCTCTGCTTTCTCAGTCTGTTTCCTAGTGCCGGTTTGAAGTTCCTGCAGTTTTCACTGTAAAACCGATTTGGAGATTGTACTTCCCCAGATATATGTATGGAATTGTGTTTGCAACTGAAAAGAAACTTTGTGTTCCCAACAAGCTAATAGAAGGACGGCTTTCACACACACTTATCTCTCAGAACTGAGCAAGTGGAGAGACGTTCTTTCAACTATCACCCAGGGAACGGGTTGCAGGAGACACTTTTTCTCTGCTTTCTCAGTCTGTTTCCTAGTGCCGTTTTGAAGTTCCTGCAGTTTTCACTGTAAAACCGAGTTGGAGTTAGTACCTCCCCATATATATGTATGGAAAGGAGTTTGCAACTGAAAAGAAACTTTGTGTTCCCAACAAGCTAGGTGAAGGACGGCTTTCACACACACTTATCTCTCAGAAATTAGCAATTGGAGAGACGTTCGTTCATCTAACACCAAGGGAACGGGTTGCAGGAGACACTTTTTCTCTGCTTTCTCAGTCTGTTTCCTAGTGCCGGTTTGAAGTTCCTGCAGTTTTCACTGTAAAACCGATTTGGAGTTAGTACCTCCCCATATATATGTATGGAATGGAGTTTGCAACTGAAAAGAAACTTTGTGTTCCCAACAAGCTAGTTGAAGGACGGCTTTCACACACACATATCTCTCAGAACTGAGCAAGTGGAGAGACGTTCGTTCATGTAGCACCAACGGAACGGGTTGCAGGAGACACTTTTTCTCTGCTTTCTCAGTCTGTTTCCTAGTGCCGGTTTGAATTTCCTGCAGTTTTCACTGTAAACCCGAGTTGGAGCTAGTACCTCCCCATATATATGTATGAAATGGAGTTTCCAACTGAAAAGAATCTTTGTGTTCCCAACAAGCTAGGTGAAGGACGGCTTTCACACACACTTATCTCTCAGAAATGAGCAATTGGAGAGACGTTCGTTCATCTAACACCAAGGGAACGGGTTGCAGGAGACACTTTTTCTCTGCTTTCTCAGTCTGTTTCCTAGTGCCGGTTTGAAATTCCTGCAGTTTTCACTGTAAAACAAAGTTCGAGGTAGTACCTCCCGATACATATGAATGGAATGGAGTTTGCAACTGAAAAGAAACTATGTGTTCCCAACAAGCTAGGTGAAGGACGGCTTTCACACACACTTATCTCTCAGAACTGAGCAAGTGGAGAGACGTTCGTTCATCTAGCACCAAGGGAACGGGATGCAAGAGACACTTTTTCTCTGCTTTCTCAGTCTGTTTCCTAGTGCCGGTTTGAAGTTCCTGCAGTTTTCACTGTAAAACCGATTTGGAGTTAGTACCTCCCCATATATATGTACGGAATGGAGTTTGCAACTGAAAAGAAACTTTGTGTTCCCAACAAGCTAGGTGAAGGACGGCTTTCACACACACTTATCTCTCAGAACTGAGCAAGTGGAGAGACGTTCGTTCAACTATCACCCAGGGAACGGGTTGCAGGAGACACTTTTTCTCTGCTTTCTCAGTCTGTTTCCTAGTGCCGGTTTGAAGTTCCTGCAGTTTTCACTGTAAAACCGAGTTGGAGCTAGTACCTCCCCATATATATGTATGGAATGGAGTTTGCAACTGAAAAGAAACTTTGTGTTCCCAACAAGCTAGTTGAAGGACGGCTTTCACACACACTTATCTCTCAGAACTGAGCAAGTGGAGAGACGTTCGTTCATCTAGCACCAATGGAACGGGTTGCAGGAGACACTTTTTCTCTGCTTTCTCAGTCTGTTTCCTAGTGCCGGTTTGAAGTTCCTGCAGTTTTCACTGTAAAACCGAGTTGGAGCTAGTACCTCCCCATATATATGTATGGAATGGAGTTTGCAACTGAAAAGAAACTTTGTGTTCCCAACAAGCTAGTTGAAGGACGGCTTTCACACACACTTATCTCTCAGAACTGAGCAAGTGGAGAGACGTTCGTTCATCTAGCACCAATGGAACGGGTTGCAGGAGACACTTTTTCTCTGCTTTCTCAGTCTGTTTCCTAGTGCCGTTTTGAAGTTCCTGCAGTTTTCACTGTAAAACCGAATTGGAGTTAGTACCTCCCCATATATACGTACGGAATGGAGTTTGCAACTGAAAAGAAACTTTGTGTTCCCAACAAGATAGGTGAAGGACGGCTTTCACACACACTTATCTGTCAGAACTGAGCAAGTGGAGAGACGTTCGTTCATCTAGCACCAAGGGAACAGGTTGCAGGAGACACTTTTTCTCTGCTTTCTCAGTCTGTTTCCTAGTGCCGGTTTGAAGTTCCTGCAGTTTTCACTGTAAAACCGAGTTGGAGCTAGTACCTCCCCATATATATGTATGGAATGGAGTTTGCAACTGAAGAGAAACATTGTGTTCCCAAAAAGCAAGATGAAGGACGGCTTTCACACAATATTATCTCTCAGAACTGAGCAAGTGGAGAGACGTTCGTTCAACTAGCACCTAGGGAACGGGTTGCAGGAGACACTTTTTCTCTGCTTTCTCAGTCTGTTTCCTAGTGCCGGTTTGAAGTTCCTGCAGTTTTCACTGTAAAACCGAGTTGGAGTTTGTACCTCCCCATATATATGTATGGAATGGAGATTGCAACTGAAAAGAAACTTTGTGTTCCCAACAAGCTAGGTGAAGGACGGCTTTCACACACACTTATCTCTGAGAACTGAGCAAGTGGAGAGACGTTCGTTCATCTAGCACCAACGGAAAGGGATGCAGGAGACACTTATTCTCTGCTTTCTCAGTCTGTTTCCTAGTGCCGGTTTGAAGTTCCTGCACTTTTCACTGTAAAACCGAGTTAGAGGTAGTACCTCCCGATATATATTTATGGAATGGAGTTTGGAACAGAAAAGAAACTTTGTGTTCCCAACAAGGTAGGTGAAGGATGGCTTTCACACACACTTATCTCTCAGAACTGAGCAAGTGGAGAGACGTTCGTTCATCTAGCACCAAGGGACCGGGTTGCAGGAGACACTTTTTCTCTGCTTTCTCAGTCTGTTTCCTAGTGCCGGTTTGATGTTCCTGCAGTTTTCATTGTAAAATCGAGTTGGAGCTTGTACCTCCCCAAATATATGTATGGAATTGTGTTTGCAACTGAAAAGAAACTTTGTGTTCCCTACAAGCTAATAGAAGGACGGCTTTCACACACACTTATCTCTCAGAACTGAGCAAGTGGAGAGACGTTCGTTCATCTAGCACCAAGGGAACGGGTTGCAGGGGACACTTTTTCTCTGCTTTCTCAGTCTGTTTCCTAGTGCCGGTTTGAAGTTCCTGCAGTTTTCACTGTAAAACCGATTTGGAGATTGTACTTCCCCAGATATATGTATGGAATTGTGTTTGCAACTGAAAAGAAACTTTGTGTTCCCAACAAGCTAATAGAAGGACGGCTTTCACACACACTTATCTCTCAGAACTGAGCAAGTGGAGAGACGTTCGTTCATCTAGCACCAAGGGAACGAGTTGCAGGAGACACTTTTTCTCTGCTTTCTCAGTCTGTTTCCAAGTGCCGGTTTGAAGTTCCTGCAGTTTTCACTGTAAAACCGTGTTGGAGCTAGTACCTCCCCATATATATGTATGGAATGGAGTTTGCAACTGAAAAGAAACTATGTGTTCCCAACAAGCTAGGTGAAGGACGGCTTTCACACACACTTAAATCTCAGAACTGAGCAAGTGGAGAGACGTTCGTTCATGTAGCACCAACGGAACGGGTTGCAGGAGACACTTTTTCTCTGCTTTCTCAGTCTGTTTCCTAGTGCCGGTTTGAAGTTCCTGCAGTTTTCACTGTAAAACCGAGTTGGAGCTAGTACCTCCCCATATATATGTACGAAATGGAGTTTTCAACTGAAAAGAAACTTTGTGTTCCCAACAAGCTAGGTGAAGGACGGCTTTCACACACACTTATCTCTCAGAAATGAGCAATTGGAGAGACGTTCGTTCATCTAACACCAAGGGAACGGGTTGCAGGAGACACTTTTTCTCTGCTTTCTCAGTCTGTTTCCTAGTGCCAGTTTGAAGTTCCTGCACTTTTCACTGTAAAACCGAGTTGGAGCTAGTACCTCCCCATATATATGTATGGAATGGAGTTTGCAACTGAAAAGAAACTTTGTGTTCCCAACAAGCTAGTTGAAGGACGGCTTTCACACACACTTATCTCTCAGAACTGAGCAAGTGGAGAGACGTTCGTTCATCTACCACCAATGGAACGGGTTGCAGGAGACACTTTTTCTCTGCTTTCTCAGTCTGTTTCCTAGTGCCGGTTTGAAGTTCCTGCAGTTTTCACTGTAAAACCGAATTGGAGTTAGTACCTCCCCATATATACGTACGGAATGGAGTTTGCAACTGAAAAGAAACTTTGTGTTCCCAACAAGATAGGTGAAGGACGGCTTTCACACACACTTATCTCTCAGAACTGAGCAAGTGGAGAGACGTTCGTTCATCTAGCACCAAGGCAACAGGTTGCAGGAGACACTTTTTCTCTGCATTCTCAGTCTGTTTCCTAGTGCCGGTTTGAAGTTCCTGCAGTTTTCACTGTAAAACCGAGTTGGAGATTGTACTTCCCCAGATATATGTATGGAATTGTGTTTGCAACTGAAAAGAAACTTTGTGTTCCCAACAAGCTAATAGAAGGACGGCTTTCACACACACTTATCTCTCAGAACTGAGCAAGTGGAGAGACGTTCGTTCATCTAGCACCAAGGGAACGGGATGCAAGAGACACTTTTTCTCTGCTTTCTCAGTCTGTTTCCTAGTGCCGGTTTGAAGTTCCTGCAGTTTTCACTGTAAAACCGATTTGGAGTTAGTACCTCCCCATATATATGTACGGAATGGAGTTTGCAACTGAAAAGAAACTTTGTGTTCCCAACAAGCTAGGTGAAGGACGGCTTTCACACACACTTATCTCTCAGAACTGAGCAAGTGGAGAGACGTTCTTTCAACTATCACCCAGGGAACGGGTTGCAGGAGACACTTTTTCTCTGCTTTCTCAGTCTGTTTCCTAGTGCCGTTTTGAAGTTCCTGCAGTTTTCACTCTAAAACCGAGTTGGAGTTAGTACCTCCCCATATATATGTATGGAATGGAGTTTGCAACTGAAAAGAAACTTTGTGTTCCCAACAAGCTAGTTGAAGGACGGCTTTCACACACACATATCTCTCAGAACTGAGCAAGTGGAGAGACGTTCGTTCATGTAGCACCAACGGAACGGGTTGCAGGAGACACTTTTTCTCTGCTTTCTCAGTCTGTTTCCTAGTGCCGGTTTGAATTTCCTGCAGTTTTCACTGTAAACCCGAGTTGGAGCTAGTACCTCCCCATATATATGTATGAAATGGAGTTTCCAACTGAAAAGAAACTTTGTGTTCCCAACAAGCTAGGTGAAGGACGGCTTTCACACACACTTATCTCTCAGAAATGAGCAATTGGAGAGACGTTCGTTCATCTAACACCAAGGGAACGGGTTGCAGGAGACACTTTTTCTCTGCTTTCTCAGTCTGTTTCCTAGTGCCGGTTTGAAATTCCTGCAGTTTTCACTGTAAAACAGAGTTCGAGGTAGTACCTCACGATATATATGTATGGAATGGAGTTTGCAACTGAAAAGAAACTTTGTGTTCCCAACAAGCTATGTGAAGGACGGCTTTCACACACACTTATCTCTCAGAACTGAGCAAGTGGAGAGACGTTCGTTCATCTAGCACCAAGGGAACGGGATGCAAGAGACACTTTTTCTCTGCTTTCTCAGTCTGTTTCCTAGTGCCGGTTTGAAGTTCCTGAGTTTTCACTGTAAAACCGATTTGGAGTTAGTACCTCCCCATATATATGTACGGAATGGAGTTTGCAACTGAAAAGAAACTTTGTGTTCCCAACAAGCTAGGTGAAGGACGGCTTTCACACACACTTATCTCTCAGAACTGAGCAAGTGGAGAGACGTTCGTTCAACTATCACCCAGGGAACGGGTTGCAGGAGACACTTTTTCTCTGCTTTCTCAGTCTGTTTCCTAGTGCCGGTTTGAAGTTCCTGCAGTTTTCACTGTAAAACCGATTTGGAGCTAGTACCTCCCCATATATATGTATGGAATGGAGTTTGCAACTGAAGAGAAACATTGTGTTCCCAAAAAGCAAGATGAAGGACGGCTTTCACACAATATTATCTCTCAGAACTGAGCAAGTGGAGAGACGTTCGTTCAACTAGCACCCAGGGAACGGGTTGCCGGAGACACTTTTTCTCTGCTTTCTCAGTCTGTTTCCTAGTGCCGGTTTGAAGTTCCTGCAGTTTTCACTGTAAAACCGAGTTGGAGCTAGTACCTCCCCATATATATGTATGGAATGGAGTTTGCAACTGAAAAGAAACTTTGTGTTCCCAACAAGCTAGTTGAAGGACGGCTTTCACACACACTTATCTCTCAGAACTGAGCAAGGGGAGAGACGTTCTTTCATCTAGCACCAATGGAACGGGTTGCAGGAGACACTTTTTCTCTGCTTTCTCAGTCTGTTTCCTAGTGCTGGTTTGAAGTTCCTGCAGTTTTCACTGTAAAACCGAATTGGAGTTAGTACCTCCCCATATATACGTATGGAATGGAGTTTGCAACTGAAAAGAAACTTTGTGTTCCCAACAAGATAGGTGAAGGACGGCTTTCACACACACTTATCTCTCAGAACTGAGCAAGTGGAGAGACGTTCGTTCATCTAGCACCAAGGGAACAGGTTGCAGGAGACACTTTTTCTCTACTTTCTCAGTCTGTTTCCTAGTGCCGGTTTGAAGTTCCTGCAGTTTTCACTGTAAAACCGAGTTGGAGCTAGTACCTCCCCATATATATGTATGGAATGGAGTTTGCAACTGAAGAGAAACATTGTGTTCCCAAAAAGCAAGATGAAGGACGGCTTTCACACAATATTATCTCTCAGAACTGAGCAAGTGGAGAGACGTTCGTTCAACTAGCACCCAGGGAACGGGTTGCAGGAGACACTTTTTCTCTGCTTTCTCAGTCTGTTTCCAAGTGCCGGTTTGAAGTTCCTGCAGTTTTCACTGTAAAACCGTGTTGGAGCTAGTACTTACCCATATATATGAATGGAATGGAGTTTGCAACTGAAAAGAATCTATGTGTTCCCAACAAGCTAGGTGAAGGACGGCTTTCACACACACTTAAATCTCAGAACTGAGCAAGTGGAGAGACGTTCGTTCATGTAGCACCAACGGAACGGGTTGCAGGAGACACTTTTTCTCTGCTTTCTCAGTCTGTTTCCTAGTGCCGGTTTGAAGTTCCTGCAGTTTTCACTGTAAACCCGAGTTGGAGCTAGTACCTCCCCATATATATGTACGAAATGGAGTTTTCAACTGAAAAGAAACTTTGTGTTCCCAACAAGCTAGGTGAAGGACGGCTTTCACACACACTTATCTCTCAGAAATGAGCAATTGGAGAGACGTTCGTTCATCTAACACCAAGGGAACGGGTTGCAGGAGACACTTTTTCTCTGCTTTCTCAGTCTGTTTCCTAGTGCCGGTTTGAAGTTGCTGCAGTTTTCACTGTAAAACCGAGTTGGAGCTAGTACCTCCCCATATATATGTATGGAATGGAGTTTGCAACTGAAAAGAAACTTTGTGTTCCCAACAAGCTAGTTGAAGGACGGCTTTCACACACACTTATCTCTCAGAACTGAGCAAGTGGAGAGACGTTCGTTCATCTAGCACCAATGAAACGGGTTGCAGGAGACACTTTTTCTCTGCTTTCTCAGTCTGTTTCCTAGTGCCGTTTTGAAGTTCCTGCAGTTTTCACTGTAAAACCGAATTGGAGTTAGTACCTCCCCATATATACGTACGGAATGGAGTTTGCAACTGAAAAGAAACTTTGTGTTCCCAACAAGATAGGTGAAGGACGGCTTTCACACACACTTATCTGTCAGAACTGAGCAAGGGGAGAGACGTTCGTTCATCTAGCACCAAGGGAACAGGTTGCAGGAGACACTTTTTCTCTGCTTTCTCAGTCTGTTTCCTAGTGCCGGTTTGAAGTTCCTGCAGTTTTCACTGTAAAACCGAGTTGGAGCTAGTACCTCCCCATATATATGTATGGAATGGAGTTTGCAACTGAAGAGAAACATTGTGTTCCCAAAAAGCAAGATGAAGGACGGCTTTCACACAATATTATCTCTCAGAACTGAGCAAGTGGAGAGACGTTCGTTCAACTAGCACCCAGGGAACGGGTTGCAGGAGACACTTTTTCTCTGCTTTCTCAGTCTGTTTCCTAGTGCCGGTTTGAAGTTCCTGCAGTTTTCACTGTAAAACCGAGTTGGAGTTTGTACCTCCCCATATATATGTATGGAATGGAGTTTGCAACTGAAAAGAAACTTTGTGTTCCCAACAAGCTAGTTGAAGGACGGCTTTCACACACACATATCTCTCAGAACTGAGCAAGTGGAGAGACGTTCGTTCATGTAGCACCAACGGAACGGGTTGCAGGAGACACTTTTTCTCTGCTTTCTCAGTCTGTTTCCTAGTGCCGGTTTGAATTTCCTGCTGTTTTCACTGTAAACCCAAGTTGGAGCTAGAACCTCCCCATATATATGTATGAAATGGAGTTTCCAACTGAAAAGAAACTTTGTGTTCCCAACAAGCTAGGTGAAGGACGGCTTTCACACACACTTATCTCTCAGAACTGAGCAATTGGAGAGACGTTCCTTCATCTAACACCAAGGGAACGGGTTGCAGGAGACACTTTTTCTCTGCTTTCTCAGTCTGTTTCCTAGTGCCGGTTTGAAATTCCTGCAGTTTTAACTGTAAAACAGAGTTCGAGGTAGTACCTCCCGATATATATGTATGGAATGGAGTTTGCAACTGAAAAGAAACTTTGTGTTCCCAACAAGCTATGTGAAGGACGGCTTTCACACACACTTATCTCTCAGAACTGAGCAAGTGGAGAGACGTTCGTTCATCTAGCACCAAGGGAACGGGATGCAAGAGACACTTTTTCTCTGCTTTCTCAGTCTGTTTCCTAGTGCCGGTTTGAAGTTCCTGAGTTTTCACTGTAAAACCGATTTGGAGTTAGTACCTCCCCATATATATGTACGGAATGGAGTTTGCAACTGAAAAGAAACTTTGTGTTCCCAACAAGCTAGGTGAAGGACGGCTTTCACACACACTTATCTCTCAGAACTGAGCAAGTGGAGAGACGTTCGTTCAACTATCACCCAGGGAACGGGTTGCAGGAGACACTTTTTCTCTGCTTTCTCAGTCTGTTTCCTAGTGCCGGTTTGAAGTTCCTGCAGTTTTCACTGTAAAACCGAGTTGGAGCTAGTACCTCCCCATATATATGTATGGAATGGAGTTTGCAACTGAAGAGAAACATTGTGTTCCCAAAAAGCAAGATGAAGGACGGCTTTCACACAATATTATCTCTCAGAACTGAGCAAGTGGAGAGACGTTCGTTCAACTAGCACCCAGGGAACGGGTTGCCGGAGACACTTTTTCTCTGCTTTCTCAGTCTGTTTCCTAGTGCCGGTTTGAAGTTCCTGCAGTTTTCACTGTAAAACAGATTTGGAGTTAGTACCTCCCCATATATATGTATGGAATGGAGTTTGCAACTGAAAAGAAACTTTGTGTTCCCAACAAGCTAGTTGAAGGACGGCTTTCACACACACTTATCTCTCAGAACTGAGCAAGGGGAGAGACGTTCTTTCATCTAGCACCAATGGAACGGGTTGCAGGAGACACTTTTTCTCTGCTTTCTCAGTCTGTTTCCTAGTGCTGGTTTGAAGTTCCTGCAGTTTTCACTGTAAAACCGAATTGGAGTTAGTACCTCCCCATATATACGTATGGAATGGAGTTTGCAACTGAAAAGAAACTTTGTGTTCCCAACAAGATAGGTGAAGGACGGCTTTCACACACACTTATCTCTCAGAACTGAGCAAGTGGAGAGACGTTCGTTCATCTAGCACCAAGGGAACAGGTTGCAGGAGACACTTTTTCTCTACTTTCTCAGTCTGTTTCCTAGTGCCGGTTTGAAGTTCCTGCAGTTTTCACTGTAAAACCGAGTTGGAGCTAGTACCTCCCCATATATATGTATGGAATGGAGTTTGCAACTGAAGAGAAACATTGTGTTCCCAAAAAGCAAGATGAAGGACGTCTTTCACACAATATTATCTCTCAGAACTGAGCAAGTGGAGAGACGTTCGTTCAACTAGCACCCAGGGAACGGGTTGCAGGAGACACTTTTTCTCTGCTTTCTCAGTCTGTTTCCAAGTGCCGGTTTGAAGTTCCTGCAGTTTTCACTGTAAAACCGTGTTGGAGCTAGTACTTACCCATATATATGAATGGAATGGAGTTTGCAACTGAAAAGAATCTATGTGTTCCCAACAAGCTAGGTGAAGGACGGCTTTCACACACACTTAAATCTCAGAACTGAGCAAGTGGAGAGACGTTCGTTCATGTAGCACCAACGGAACGGGATGCAGGAGACACTTTTTCTCTGCTTTCTCAGTCTGTTTCCTAGTGCCGGTTTGAAGTTCCTGCACTTTTCACTGTAAAACCGAGTTCGAGGTAGTACCTCCCGATATATATTTATGGAATGGAGTTTGGAACTGAAAAGAAACTTTGTGTTCCCAACAAGGTAGGTGAAGGATGGCTTTCACACACACTTATCTCTCAGAACTGAGCAAGTGGAGAGACGTTCGTTCATCTAGCACCAAGGGAACGGGTTGCAGGGGACACTTTTTCTCTGCTTTCTCAGTCTGTTTCCTAGTGCCGGTTTGAAGTTCCTGCAGTTTTCACTGTAAAACCGATTTGGAGATTGTACTTCCCCAGATATATGTATGGAATTGTGTTTGCAACTGAAAAGAAACTTTGTGTTCCCAACAAGCTAATAGAAGGACGGCTTTCACACACACTTATCTCTCAGAACTGAGCAAGTGGAGAGACGTTCGTTCATCTAGAACCAAGGGAACGGGTTGCAGGAGACACTTTTTCTCTGCTTTCTCAGTCTGTTTCCAAGTGCCGGTTTGAAGTTCCTGCAGTTTTCAGTGTAAAACCGAGTTGGAGCTAGTACCTCCCCATATATATGTATGGAATGGAGTTTGCAACTGAAAAGAAACTTTGTGTTCCCAACAAGCTAGGTGAAGGACGGCTTTCACACACACTTATCCCTCAGAAATGAGCAATTGGAGAGACGTTCGTTCATCTAACACCAAGGGAACGGGTTGCAGGAGACACTTTTTCTCTGCTTTCTCAGTCTGTTTCCTAGTGCCGGTTTGAAATTCCTGCAGTTTTCACTGTAAAACAGAGTTCGAGGTAGTACCTCCCGATATATATGTATGGAATGGAGTTTGCAACTGAAAAGAAACTTCGTGTTCCCAACAAGCTATGTGAAGGACGGCTTTCACACACACTTATCTCTCAGAACTGAGGAAGTGGAGAGACGTTCGTTCATCTAGCACCAAGGGAACGGGATGCAAGAGACACTTTTTCTCTGCTTTCTCAGTCTGTTTCCTAGTGCCGGTTTGAAGTTCCTGAGTTTTCACTGTAAAACCGATTTGGAGTTAGTACCTCCCCATATATATGTACGGAATGGAGTTTGCAACTGAAAAGAAACTTTGTGTTCCCAACAAGCTAGGTGAAGGACGGCTTTCACACACACTTATCTCTCAGAACTGAGCAAGTGGAGAGACGTTCGTTCAACTATCACCCAGGGAACGGGTTGCAGGAGACACTTTTTCTCTGCTTTCTCAGTCTGTTTCCTAGTGCCGGTTTGAAGTTCCTGCAGTTTTCACTGTAAAACCGAGTTGGAGCTAGTACCTCCCCATATATATGTATGGAATGGAGTTTGCAACTGAAGAGAAACATTGTGTTCCCAAAAAGCAAGATGAAGGACGGCTTTCACACAATATTATCTCTCAGAACTGAGCAAGTGGAGAGACGTTCGTTCAACTAGCACCCAGGGAACGGGTTGCCGGAGACACTTTTTCTCTGCTTTCTCAGTCTGTTTCCTAGTGCCGGTTTGAAGTTCCTGCAGTTTTCACTGTAAAACCGAGTTGGAGCTAGTACCTCCCCATATATATGTATGGAATGGAGTTTGCAACTGAAAAGAAACTTTGTGTTCCCAACAAGCTAGTTGAAGGACGGCTTTCACACACAATTATCTCTCAGAACTGAGCAAGGGGAGAGACGTTCTTTCATCTAGCACCAATGGAACGGGTTGCAGGAGACACTTTTTCTCTGCTTTCTCAGTCTGTTTCCTAGTGCTGGTTTGAAGTTCCTGCAGTTTTCACTGTAAAAGCGAGTTGGAGTTAGTACCTCCCCATATATACGTATGGAATGGAGTTTGCAACTGAAAAGAAACTTTGTGTTCCCAACAAGATAGGTGAAGGACGGCTTTCACACACACTTATCTCTCAGAACTGAGCAAGTGGAGAGACGTTCGTTCATCTAGCACCAAGGGAACAGGTTGCAGGAGACACTTTTTCTCTACTTTCTCAGTCTGTTTCCTAGTGCCGGTTTGAAGTTCCTGCAGTTTTCACTGTAAAACCGAGTTGGAGCTAGTACCTCCCCATATATATGTATGGAATGGAGTTTGCAACTGAAGAGAAACATTGTGTTCCCAAAAAGCAAGATGAAGGACGGCTTTCACACAATATTATCTCTCAGAACTGAGCAAGTGGACAGACGTTCGTTCAACTAGCACCCAGGGAACGGGTTGCAGGAGACACTTTTTCTCTGCTTTCTCAGTCTGTTTCCAAGTGCCGGTTTGAAGTTCCTGCAGTTTTCACTGTAAAACAGTGTTGGAGCTAGTACTTACCCATATATATGAATGGAATGGAGTTTGCAACTGAAAAGAATCTATGTGTTCCCAACAAGCTAGGTGAAGGACGGCTTTCACACACACTTAAATCTCAGAACTGAGCAAGTGGAGAGACGTTCGTTCATGTAGCACCAACGGAACGGGTTGCAGGAGACACTTTTTCTCTGCTTTCTCAGTCTGTTTCCTAGTGCCGGTTTGAAGTTCCTGCAGTTTTCACTGTAAAACCGAGTTGGAGCTAGTACCTCCCCATATATATGTACGAAATGGAGTTTTCAACTGAAAAGAAACTTTGTGTTCCCAACAAGCTAGGTGAAGGACGGGTTTCACACACACTTATCTCTCAGAAATGAGCAATTGGAGAGACGTTCGTTCATCTAACACCAAGGGAACGGGTTGCAGGAGACACTTTTTCTCTGCTTTCTCAGTCTGTTTCCTAGTGCCGGTTTGAAGTTGCTGCAGTTTTCACTGTAAAACCGAGTTGGAGCTAGTACCTCCCCATATATATGTATGGAATGGAGTTTGCAACTGAAAAGAAACTTTGTGTTCCCAACAAGCTAGTTGAAGGACGGCTTTCACACACACTTATCTCTCAGAACTGAGCAAGTGGAGAGACGTTCGTTCATTTGGCACCAAGGGAACGGGTTGAGGAGACACTTTTTCTCTGCTTTCTCAGTCTGTTTCCTAGTGCCGGTTTGAAGTTCCTGCAGTTTTCACTGTAAAACCGAGTTGGAGCTAGTACCTCCCCATATATATGTATGGAATGGAGTTTGCAACTGAAAAGAAACTTTGTGTTCCCAACAAGCTAGTTGAAGGACGGCTTTCACACACACTTATCTCTCAGAACTGAGCAAGGGGAGAGACGTTCTTTCATCTAGCACCAATGGAACGGGTTGCAGGAGACACTTTTTCTCTGCTTTCTCAGTCTGTTTCCTAGTGCTGGTTTGAAGTTCCTGCAGTTTTCACTGTAAAACCGAATTGGAGTTAGTACCTCCCCATATATACGTATGGAATGGAGTTTGCAACTGAAAAGAAACTTTGTGTTCCCAACAAGATAGGTGAAGGACGGCTTTCACACACACTTATCTCTCAGAACTGAGCAAGTGGAGAGACGTTCGTTCATCTAGCACCAAGGGAACAGGTTGCAGGAGACACTTTTTCTCTACTTTCTCAGTCTGTTTCCTAGTGCCGGTTTGAAGTTCCTGCAGTTTTCACTGTAAAACCGAGTTGGAGCTAGTACCTCCCCATATATATGTATGGAATGGAGTTTGCAACTGAAGAGAAACATTGTGTTCCCAAAAAGCAAGATGAAGGACGGCTTTCACACAATATTATCTCTCAGAACTGAGCAAGTGGAGAGACGTTCGTTCAACTAGCACCCAGGGAACGGGTTGCAGGAGACACTTTTTCTCTGCTTTCTCAGTCTGTTTCCAAGTGCCGGTTTGAAGTTCCTGCAGTTTTCACTGTAAAACCGTGTTGGAGCTAGTACTTACCCATATATATGAATGGAATGGAGTTTGCAACTGAAAAGAATCTATGTGTTCCCAACAAGCTAGGTGAAGGACGGCTTTCACACACACTTAAATCTCAGAACTGAGCAAGTGGAGAGACGTTCGTTCATGTAGCACCAACGGAACGGGTTGCAGGAGACACTTTTTCTCTGCTTTCTCAGTCTGTTTCCTAGTGCCGGTTTGAAGTTCCTGCAGTTTTCACTGTAAAACCGAGTTGGAGCTAGTACCTCCCCATATATATGTACGAAATGGAGTTTTCAACTGAAAAGAAACTTTGTGTTCCCAACAAGGTAGGTGAAGGACGGCTTTCACACACACTTATCTCTCAGAAATGAGCAATTGGAGAGACGTTCGTTCATCTAACACCAAGGGAACGGGTTGCAGGAGACACTTTTTCTCTGCTTTCTCAGTCTGTTTCCTAGTGCCGGTTTGAAGTTGCTGCAGTTTTCACTGTAAAACCGAGTTGGAGCTAGTACCTCCCCATATATATGTATGGAATGGAGTTTGCAACTGAAAAGAAACTTTGTGTTCCCAACAAGCTAGTTGAAGGACGGCTTTCACACACACTTATCTCTCAGAACTGAGCAAGTGGAGAGACGTTCGTTCATCTAGCACCAATGAAACGGTTTGCAGGAGACACTTTTTCTCTGCTTTCTCAGTCTGTTTCCTAGTGCCGTTTTGAAGTTCCTGCAGTTTTCACTGTAAAACCGAATTGGAGTTAGTACCTCCCCATATATACGTACGGAATGGAGTTTGCAACTGAAAAGAAACTTTGTGTTCCCAACAAGATAGGTGAAGGACGGCTTTCACACACACTTACCTGTCAGAACTGAGCAAGGGGAGAGACGTTCGTTCATCTAGCACCAAGGGAACAGGTTGCAGGAGACACTTTTTCTCTGCTTTCTCAGTCTGTTTCCTAGTGCCGGTTTGAAGTTCCTGCAGTTTTCACTGTAAAACCGAGTTGGAGCTAGTACCTCCCCATATATATGTATGGAATGGAGTTTGCAACTGAAGAGAAACATTGTGTTCCCAAAAAGCAAGATGAAGGACGGCTTTCACACAATATTATCTCTCAGAACTGAGCAAGTGGAGAGACGTTCGTTCAACTAGCACCCAGGGAACGGGTTGCAGGAGACACTTTTTCTCTGCTTTCTCAGTCTGTTTCCTAGTGCCGGTTTGAAGTTCCTGCAGTTTTCACTGTAAAACCGAGTTGGAGTTTGTACCTCCCCATATATATGTATGGAATGGAGATTGCAACTGAAAAGAAACTTTGTGTTCCCAACAAGCTAGGTGAAGGACGGCTTTCACACACACTTATCTCTGAGAACTGAGCAAGTGGAGAGACGTTCGTTCATCTAGCACCAACGGAACGGGATGCAGGAGACACTTTTTCTCTGCTTTCTCAGTCTGTTTCCTAGTGCCGGTTTGAAGTTCCTGCACTTTTCACTGTAAAACCGAGTTCGAGGTAGTACCTCCCGATATATATTTATGGAATGGAGTTTGGAACTGAAAAGAAACTTTGTGTTCCCAACAAGGTAGGTGAAGGATGGCTTTCACACACACTTATCTCTCAGAACTGAGCAAGTGGAGAGACGTTCGTTCATCTAGCACCAAGGGAACGGGTTGCAGGGGACACTTTTTCTCTGCTTTCTCAGTCTGTTTCCTAGTGCCGGTTTGAAGTTCCTGCAGTTTTCACTGTAAAACCGATTTGGAGATTGTACTTCCCCAGATATATGTATGGAATTGTGTTTGCAACTGAAAAGAAACTTTGTGTTCCCAACAAGCTAATAGAAGGACGGCTTTCACACACACTTATCTCTCAGAACTGAGCAAGTGGAGAGACGTTCGTTCATCTAGCACCAAGGGAACGGGTTGCAGGAGACACTTTTTCTCTGCTTTCTCAGTCTGTTTCCAAGTGCCGGTTTGAAGTTCCTGCAGTTTTCACTGTAAAACCGAGTTGGAGCTAGTACCTCCCCATATATATGTATGGAATGGAGTTTGCAACTGAAAAGAAACTATGTGTTCCCAACAAGCTAGGTGAAGGACGGCTTTCACACACACTTAAATCTCAGAACTGAGCAAGTGGAGAGACGTTCGTTCATGTAGCACCAACGGAACAGGTTGCAGGAGACACTTTTTCTCTGCTTTCTCAGTCTGTTTCCTAGTGCCGGTTTGAAGTTCCTGCAGTTTTCACTGTAAAACCGAGTTGGAGTTTGTACCTCCCCATATATATGTATGGAATGGAGATTGCAACTGAAAAGAAACTTTGTGTTCCCAACAAGCTAGGTGAAGGACGGCTTTCACACACACTTATCTCTGAGAACTGAGCAAGTGGAGAGACGTTCGTTCATCTAGCACCAACGGAACGGGATGCAGGAGACACTTTTTCTCTGCTTTCTCAGTCTGTTTCCTAGTGCCGGTTTGAAGTTCCTGCACTTTTCACTGTAAAACCGAGTTCGAGGTAGTACCTCCCGATATATATTTATGGAATGGAGTTTGGAACTGAAAAGAAACTTTGTGTTCCCAACAAGGTAGGTGAAGGATGGCTTTCACACACACTTATCTCTCAGAACTGAGCAAGTGGAGAGACGTTCGTTCATCTAGCACCAAGGGAACGGGTTGCAGGGGACACTTTTTCTCTGCTTTCTCAGTCTGTTTCCTAGTGCCGGTTTGAAGTTCCTGCAGTTTTCACTGTAAAACCGATTTGGAGATTGTACTTCCCCAGATATATGTATGGAATTGTGTTTGCAACTGAAAAGAAACTTTGTGTTCCCAACAAGCTAATAGAAGGACGGCTTTCACACACACTTATCTCTCAGAACTGAGCAAGTGGAGAGACGTTCGTTCATCTAGCACCAAGGGAACGGGTTGCAGGAGACACTTTTTCTCTGCTTTCTCAGTCTGTTTCCAAGTGCCGGTTTGAAGTTCCTGCAGTTTTCACTGTAAAACCGAGTTGGAGCTAGTACCTCCCCATATATATGTATGGAATGGAGTTTGCAACTGAAAAGAAACTATGTGTTCCCAACAAGCTAGGTGAAGGACGGCTTTCACACACACTTAAATCTCAGAACTGAGCAAGTGGAGAGACGTTCGTTCATGTAGCACCAACGGAACGGGTTGCAGGAGACACTTTTTCTCTGCTTTCTCAGTCTGTTTCCTAGTGCCGGTTTGAAGTTCCTGCACTTTTCACTGTAAATCCGAGTTGGAGCTAGTACCTCCCCATATATATGTATGGAATGGAGTTTGCAACTGAAAAGAAACTTTGTGTTCCCAGCAAGCTAGTTGAAGGACGGCTTTCACACACACTTATCTCTCAGAACTGAGCAAGTGGAGAGACGTTCGTTCATCTAGCACCAATGAAACGGGTTGCAGGAGACACTTTTTCTCTGCTTTCTCAGTCTGTTTCCTAGTGCCGGTTTGAAGTTGCTGCAGTTTTCACTGTAAAACCGAGTTGGAGATTGTACTTCCCCAGATATATGTATGGAATGGAGTTTGCAACTGAAAAGAAACTTTGTGTTCCCAACAAGCTAGTTGAAGGACGGCTTTCACACACACTTATCTCTCAGAACTGAGCAAGTGGAGAGACGTTCGTTCATCTAGCACCAAGGGAACGGGTTGCAGGAGACACTTTTTCTCTGCTTTCTCAGTCTGTTTCCAAGTGCCGGTTTGAAGTTCCTGCAGTTTTCACTGTAAAACCGAGTTGGAGCTAGTACCTCCCCATATATATGTATGGAATGGAGTTTGCAACTGAAAAGAAACTATGTGTTCCCAACAAGCTAGGTGAAGGACGGCTTTCACACACACTTAAATCTCAGAACTGAGCAAGTGGAGAGACGTTCGTTCATGTAGCACCAACGGAACGGGTTGCAGGAGACACTTTTTCTCTGCTTTCTCAGTCTGTTTCCTAGTGCCGGTTTGAAGTTCCTGCACTTTTCACTGTAAATCCGAGTTGGAGCTAGTACCTCCCCATATATATGTATGGAATGGAGTTTGCAACTGAAAAGAAACTTTGTGTTCCCAACAAGCTAGTTGAAGGACGGCTTTCACACACACTTATCTCTCAGAACTGAGCAAGTGGAGAGACGTTCGTTCATCTAGCACCAATGAAACGGGTTGCAGGAGACACTTTTTCTCTGCTTTCTCAGTCTGTTTCCTAGTGCCGGTTTGAAGTTGCTGCACTTTTCACTGTAAAACCGAGTTGGAGCTAGTACCTCCCCATATATATGTATGGAATGGAGTTTGCAACTGAAAAGAAACTTTGTGTTCCCAACAAGCTAGTTGAAGGACGGCTTTCACACACACTTATCTCTCAGAACTGAGCAAGTGGAGAGACGTTCGTTCATCTAGCACCAATGAAACGGGTTGCAGGAGACACTTTTTCTCTGCTTTCTCAGTCTGTTTCCTAGTGCCGGTTTGAAGTTGCTGCAGTTTTCACTGTAAAACCGAGTTGGAGCTAGTACCTCCCCATATATATGTATGGAATGGAGTTTGCAACTGAAAAGAAACTTTGTGTTCCCAACAAGCTAGTTGAAGGACGGCTTTCACACACACTTATCTCTCAGAACTGAGTAAGTGGAGAGACGTTCGTTCATCTAGCACCAATGAAACGGGTTGCAGGAGACACTTTTTCTCTGCTTTCTCAGTCTGTTTCCTAGTGCCGTTTTGAAGTTCCTGCAATTTTCACTGTAAAACCGAATTGGAGTTAGTACCTCCCCATATATACGTACGGAATGGAGTTTGCAACTGAAAAGAAACTTTGTGTTCCCAACAAGATAGGTGAAGGACGGCTTTCACACACACTTATCTGTCAGAACTGAGCAAGGGGAGAGACGTTCGTTCATCTAGCACCAAGGGAACAGGTTGCAGGAGACACTTTTTCTCTGCTTTCTCAGTCTGTTTCCTAGTGCCGGTTTGAAGTTCCTGCAGTTTTCACTGTAAAACCGAGTTGGAGCTAGTACCTCCCCATATATATGTATGGAATGGAGTTTGCAACTGAAGAGAAACATTGTGTTCCCAAAAAGCAAGATGAAGGACGGCTTTCACACACACTTAAATCTCAGAACTGAGCAAGTGGAGAGACGTTCGTTCATGTAGCACCAACGGAACAGGTTGCAGGAGACACTTTTTCTCTGCTTTCTCAGTCTGTTTCCTAGTGCCGGTTTGAAGTTCCTGCAGTTTTCACTGTAAAACCGAGTTGGAGTTTGTACCTCCCCATATATATGTATGGAATGGAGTTTGCAACTGAAAAGAAACTATGTGTTCCCAACAAGCTAGGTGAAGGACGGCTTTCACACACACTTAAATCTCAGAACTGAGCAAGTGGAGAGACGTTCGTTCATGTAGCACCAACGGAACAGGTTGCAGGAGACACTTTTTCTCTGCTTTCTCAGTCTGTTTCCTAGTGCCGGTTTGAAGTTCCTGCAGTTTTCACTGTAAAACCGAGTTGGAGTTTGTACCTCCCCATATATATGTATGGAATGGAGATTGCAACTGAAAAGAAACTTTGTGTTCCCAACAAGCTAGGTGAAGGACGGCTTTCACACACACTTATCTCTGAGAACTGAGCAAGTGGAGAGACGTTCGTTCATCTAGCACCAACGGAACGGGATGCAGGAGACACTTTTTCTCTGCTTTCTCAGTCTGTTTCCTAGTGCCGGTTTGAAGTTCCTGCACTTTTCACTGTAAAACCGAGTTCGAGGTAGTACCTCCCGATATATATTTATGGAATGGAGTTTGGAACTGAAAAGAAACTTTGTGTTCCCAACAAGGTAGGTGAAGGATGGCTTTCACACACACTTATCTCTCAGAACTGAGCAAGTGGAGAGACGTTCGTTCATCTAGCACCAAGGGAACGGGTTGCAGGGGACACTTTTTCTCTGCTTTCTCAGTCTGTTTCCTAGTGCCGGTTTGAAGTTCCTGCAGTTTTCACTGTAAAACCGATTTGGAGATTGTACTTCCCCAGATATATGTATGGAATTGTGTTTGCAACTGAAAAGAAACTTTGTGTTCCCAACAAGCTAATAGAAGGACGGCTTTCACACACACTTATCTCTCAGAACTGAGCAAGTGGAGAGACGTTCGTTCATCTAGCACCAAGGGAACGGGTTGCAGGAGACACTTTTTCTCTGCTTTCTCAGTCTGTTTCCAAGTGCCGGTTTGAAGTTCCTGCAGTTTTCACTGTAAAACCGAGTTGGAGCTAGTACCTCCCCATATATATGTATGGAATGGAGTTTGCAACTGAAAAGAAACTATGTGTTCCCAACAAGCTAGGTGAAGGACGGCTTTCACACACACTTAAATCTCAGAACTGAGCAAGTGGAGAGACGTTCGTTCATGTAGCACCAACGGAACGGGTTGCAGGAGACACTTTTTCTCTGCTTTCTCAGTCTGTTTCCTAGTGCCGGTTTGAAGTTCCTGCACTTTTCACTGTAAATCCGAGTTGGAGCTAGTACCTCCCCATATATATGTATGGAATGGAGTTTGCAACTGAAAAGAAACTTTGTGTTCCCAACAAGCTAGTTGAAGGACGGCTTTCACACACACTTATCTCTCAGAACTGAGCAAGTGGAGAGACGTTCGTTCATCTAGCACCAATGAAACGGGTTGCAGGAGACACTTTTTCTCTGCTTTCTCAGTCTGTTTCCTAGTGCCGGTTTGAAGTTGCTGCAGTTTTCACTGTAAAACCGAGTTGGAGCTAGTACCTCCCCATATATATGTATGGAATGGAGTTTGCAACTGAAAAGAAACTTTGTGTTCCCAACAAGCTAGTTGAAGGACGGCTTTCACACACACTTATCTCTCAGAACTGAGCAAGTGGAGAGACGTTCGTTCATCTAGCACCAAGGGAACGGGTTGCAGGAGACACTTTTTCTCTGCTTTCTCAGTCTGTTTCCTAGTGCCGGTTTGAAGTTGCTGCAGTTTTCACTGTAAAACCGAGTTGGAGCTAGTACCTCCCCATATATATGTATGGAATGGAGTTTGCAACTGAAAAGAAACTATGTGTTCCCAACAAGCTAGGTGAAGGACGGCTTTCACACACACTTAAATCTCAGAACTGAGCAAGTGGAGAGACGTTCGTTCATGTAGCACCAACGGAACGGGTTGCAGGAGACACTTTTTCTCTGCTTTCTCAGTCTGTTTCCTAGTGCCGGTTTGAAGTTCCTGCACTTTTCACTGTAAATCCGAGTTGGAGCTAGTACCTCCCCATATATATGTATGGAATGGAGTTTGCAACTGAAAAGAAACTTTGTGTTCCCAACAAGCTAGTTGAAGGACGGCTTTCACACACACTTATCTCTCAGAACTGAGCAAGTGGAGAGACGTTCGTTCATCTAGCACCAATGAAACGGGTTGCAGGAGACACTTTTTCTCTGCTTTCTCAGTCTGTTTCCTAGTGCCGGTTTGAAGTTGCTGCAGTTTTCACTGTAAAACCGAGTTGGAGCTAGTACCTCCCCATATATATGTATGGAATGGAGTTTGCAACTGAAAAGAAACTTTGTGTTCCCAACAAGCTAGTTGAAGGACGGCTTTCACACACACTTATCTCTCAGAACTGAGCAAGTGGAGAGACGTTCGTTCATCTAGCACCAATGAAACGGGTTGCAGGAGACACTTTTTCTCTGCTTTCTCAGTCTGTTTCCAAGTGCCGGTTTGAAGTTCCTGCAGTTTTCACTGTAAAACCGAGTTGGAGCTAGTACCTCCCCATATATATGTATGGAATGGAGTTTGCAACTGAAAAGAAACTATGTGTTCCCAACAAGCTAGGTGAAGGACGGCTTTCACACACACTTAAATCTCAGAACTGAGCAAGTGGAGGGACGTTCGTTCATGTAGCACCAACGGAACAGGTTGCAGGAGACACTTTTTCTCTGCTTTCTCAGTCTGTTTCCTAGTGCCGGTTTGAAGTTCCTGCAGTTTTCACTGTAAAACCGAGTTGGAGTTTGTACCTCCCCATATATATGTATGGAATGGAGATTGCAACTGAAAAGAAACTTTGTGTTCCCAACAAGCTAGGTGAAGGACGGCTTTCACACACACTTATCTCTGAGAACTGAGCAAGTGGAGAGACGTTCGTTCATCTAGCACCAACGGAACGGGATGCAGGAGACACTTTTTCTCTGCTTTCTCAGTCTGTTTCCTAGTGCCGGTTTGAAGTTCCTGCACTTTTCACTGTAAAACCGAGTTCGAGGTAGTACCTCCCGATATATATTTATGGAATGGAGTTTGGAACTGAAAAGAAACTTTGTGTTCCCAACAAGGTAGGTGAAGGATGGCTTTCACACACACTTATCTCTCAGAACTGAGTAAGTGGAGAGACGTTCGTTCATCTAGCACCAAGGGAACGGGTTGCAGGGGACACTTTTTCTCTGCTTTCTCAGTCTGTTTCCTAGTGCCGGTTTGAAGTTCCTGCAGTTTTCACTGTAAAACCGATTTGGAGATTGTACTTCCCCAGATATATGTATGGAATTGTGTTTGCAACTGAAAAGAAACTTTGTGTTCCCAACAAGCTAATAGAAGGACGGCTTTCACACACACTTATCTCTCAGAACTGAGCAAGTGGAGAGACGTTCGTTCATCTAGCACCAAGGGAACGGGTTGCAGGAGACACTTTTTCTCTGCTTTCTCAGTCTATTTCCAAGTGCCGGTTTGAAGTTCCTGCAGTTTTCACTGTAAAACCGAGTTGGAGCTAGTACCTCCCCATATATATGTATGGAATGGAGTTTGCAACTGAAAAGAAACTATGTGTTCCCAACAAGCTAGGTGAAGGACTGCTTTCACACACACTTAAATCTCAGAACTGAGCAAGTGGAGAGACGTTCGTTCATGTAGCACCAACGGAACAGGTTGCAGGAGACACTTTTTCTCTGCTTTCTCAGTCTGTTTCCTAGTGCCGGTTTGAAGTTCCTGCAGTTTTCACTGTAAAACCGAGTTGGAGCTAGTACCTCCCCATATATATGTATGGAATGGAGTTTGCAACTGAAGAGAAACATTGTGTTCCCAAAAAGCAAGATGAAGGACGGCTTTCACACAATATTATCTCTCAGAACTGAGCAAGTGGAGAGACGTTCGTTCAACTAGCACCCAGGGAACGGGTTGCAGGAGACACTTTTTCTCTGCTTTCTCAGTCTGTTTCCTAGTGCCGGTTTGAAGTTCCTGCAGTTTTCACTGTAAAACCGAGTTGGAGTTTGTACCTCCCCATATATATGTATGGAATGGAGATTGCAACTGAAAAGAAACTTTGTGTTCCCAACAAGCTAGGTGAAGGACGGCTTTCACACACACTTATCTCTGAGAACTGAGCAAGTGGAGAGACGTTCGTTCATCTAGCACCAACGGAACGGGATGCAGGAGACACTTTTTCTCTGCTTTCTCAGTCTGTTTCCTAGTGCCGGTTTGAAGTTCCTGCACTTTTCACTGTAAAACCGAGTTCGAGGTAGTACCTCCCGATATATATTTATGGAATGGAGTTTGGAACTGAAAAGAAACTTTGTGTTCCCAACAAGGTAGGTGAAGGATGGCTTTCACACACACTTATCTCTCAGAACTGAGCAAGTGGAGAGACGTTCGTTCATCTAGCACCAAGGGAACGGGTTGCAGGGGACACTTTTTCTCTGCTTTCTCAGTCTGTTTCCTAGTGCCGGTTTGAAGTTCCTGCAGTTTTCACTGTAAAACCGATTTGGAGATTGTACTTCCCCAGATATATGTATGGAATTGTGTTTGCAACTGAAAAGAAACTTTGTGTTCCCAACAAGCTAATAGAAGGACGGCTTTCACACACACTTATCTCTCAGAACTGAGCAAGTGGAGAGACGTTCGTTCATCTAGCACCAAGGGAACGGGTTGCAGGAGACACATTTTCTCTGCTTTCTCAGTCTGTTTCCAAGTGCCGGTTTGAAGTTCCTGCAGTTTTCACTGTAAAACCGAGTTGGAGCTAGTACCTCCCCATATATATGTATGGAATGGAGTTTGCAACTGAAAAGAAACTATGTGTTCCCAACAAGCTAGGTGAAGGACGGCTTTCACACACACTTAAATCTCAGAACTGAGCAAGTGGAGAGACGTTCGTTCATGTAGCACCAACGGAACGGGTTGCAGGAGACACTTTTTCTCTGCTTTCTCAGTCTGTTTCCTAGTGCCGGTTTGAAGTTCCTGCACTTTTCACTGTAAATCCGAGTTGGAGCTAGTACCTCCCCATATATATGTATGGAATGGAGTTTGCAACTGAAAAGAAACTTTGTGTTCCCAACAAGCTAGTTGAAGGACGGCTTTCACACACACTTATCTCTCAGAACTGAGCAAGTGGAGAGACGTTCGTTCATCTAGCACCAATGAAACGGGTTGCAGGAGACACTTTTTCTCTGCTTTCTCAGTCTGTTTCCTAGTGCCGGTTTGAAGTTGCTGCAGTTTTCACTGTAAAACCGAGTTGGAGCTAGTACCTCCCCATATATATGTATGGAATGGAGTTTGCAACTGAAAAGAAACTTTGTGTTCCCAACAAGCTAGTTGAAGGACGGCTTTCACACACACTTATCTCTCAGAACTGAGCAAGTGGAGAGACGTTCGTTCATCTAGCACCAATGAAACGGGTTGCAGGAGACACTTTTTCTCTGCTTTCTCAGTCTGTTTCCAAGTGCCGGTTTGAAGTTCCTGCAGTTTTCACTGTAAAACCGAGTTGGAGTTTGTACCTCCCCATATATATGTATGGAATGGAGATTGCAACTGAAAAGAAACTTTGTGTTCCCAACAAGCTAGGTGAAGGACGGCTTTCACACACACTTATCTCTGAGAACTGAGCAAGTGGAGAGACGTTCGTTCATCTAGCACCAACGGAACGGGATGCAGGAGACACTTTTTCTCTGCTTTCTCAGTCTGTTTCCTAGTGCCGGTTTGAAGTTCCTGCAGTTTTCACTGTAAAACCGAGTTCGAGGTAGTACCTCCCGATATATATTTATGGAATGGTGTTTGGAACTGAAAAGAAACTTTGTGTTCCCAACAAGGTAGGTGAAGGATGGCTTTCACACACACTTATCTCTCAGAACTGAGCAAGTGGAGAGACGTTCGTTCATCTAGCACCAAGGGAACGGGTTGCAGGGGACACTTTTTCTCTGCTTTCTCAGTCTGTTTCCTAGTGCCGGTTTGAAGTTCCTGCAGTTTTCACTGTAAAACCGATTTGGAGATTGTACTTCCCCAGATATATGTATGGAATTGTGTTTGCAACTGAAAAGAAACTTTGTGTTCCCAACAAGCTAATAGAAGGACGGCTTTCACACACACTTATCTCTCAGAACTGAGCAAGTGGAGAGACGTTCGTTCATCTAGCACCAAGGGAACGGGTTGCAGGAGACACTTTTTCTCTGCTTTCTCAGTCTGTTTCCAAGTGCCGGTTTGAAGTTCCTGCAGTTTTCACTGTAAAACCGAGTTGGAGCTAGTACCTCCCCATATATATGTATGGAATGGAGTTTGCAACTGAAAAGAAACTATGTGTTCCCAACAAGCTAGGTGAAGGACGGCTTTCACACACACTTAAATCTCAGAACTGAGCAAGTGGAGAGACGTTCGTTCATGTAGCACCAACGGAACGGGTTGCAGGAGACACTTTTTCTCTGCTTTCTCAGTCTGTTTCCTAGTGCCGGTTTGAAGTTCCTGCAGTTTTCACTGTAAATCCGAGTTGGAGCTAGTACCTCCCCATATATATGTACGAAATGGAGTTTTCAACTGAAAAGAAACTTTGTGTTCCCAACAAGCTAGGTGACGGACGGCTTTCACACACACTTATCTCTCAGAAATGAGCAATTGGAGAGACGTTCGTTCATCTAACACCAAGGGAACGGGTTGCAGGAGACACTTTTTCTCTGCTTTCTCAGTCTGTTTCCTAGTGCCGGTTTGAAGTTCCTGCACTTTTCACTGTAAAACAGAGTTGGAGCTAGTACCTCCCCATATATATGTATGGAATGGAGTTTGCAACTGAAAAGAAACTTTGTGTTCCCAACAAGCTAGTTGAAGGACGGCTTTCACACACACTTATCTCTCAGAACTGAGCAAGTGGAGAGACGTTCGTTCATCTAGCACCAATGAAACGGGTTGCAGGAGACACTTTTTCTCTGCTTTCTCAGTCTGTTTCCTAGTGCCGGTTTGAAGTTGCTGCAGTTTTCACTGTAAAACCGAGTTGGAGCTAGTACCTCCCCATATATATGTATGGAATGGAGTTTGCAACTGAAAAGAAACTTTGTGTTCCCAACAAGCTAGTTGAAGGACGGCTTTCACACACACTTATCTCTCAGAACTGAGCAAGTGGAGAGACGTTCGTTCATCTAGCACCAATGAAACGGGTTGCAGGAGACACTTTTTCTCTGCTTTCTCAGTCTGTTTCCTAGTGCCGGTTTGAAGTTGCTGCAGTTTTCACTGTAAAACCGAGTTGGAGCTAGTACCTCCCCATATATATGTATGGAATGGAGTTTGCAACTGAAAAGAAACTTTGTGTTCCCAACAAGCTAGTTGAAGGACGGCTTTCACACACACTTATCTCTCAGAACTGAGCAAGTGGAGAGACGTTCGTTCATCTAGCACCAATGAAACGGGTTGCAGGAGACACTTTTTCTCTGCTTTCTCAGTCTGTTTCCTAGTGCCGTTTTGAAGTTCCTGCAATTTTCACTGTAAAACCGAATTGGAGTTAGTACCTCCCCATATATACGTACGGAATGGAGTTTGCAACTGAAAAGAAACTTTGTGTTCCCAACAAGATAGGTGAAGGACGGCTTTCACACACACTTATCTGTCAGAACTGAGCAAGGGGAGAGACGTTCGTTCATCTAGCACCAAGGGAACAGGTTGCAGGAGACACTTTTTCTCTGCTTTCTCAGTCTGTTTCCTAGTGCCGGTTTGAAGTTCCTGCAGTTTTCACTGTAAAACCGAGTTGGAGCTAGTACCTCCCCATATATATGTATGGAATGGAGTTTGCAACTGAAGAGAAACATTGTGTTCCCAAAAAGCAAGATGAAGGACGGCTTTCACACAATATTATCTCTCAGAACTGAGCAAGTGGAGAGACGTTCGTTCAACTAGCACCCAGGGAACGGGTTGCAGGAGACACTTTTTCTCTGCTTTCTCAGTCTGTTTCCTAGTGCCGGTTTGAAGTTCCTGCAGTTTTCACTGTAAAACCGAGTTGGAGTTTGTACCTCCCCATATATATGTATGGAATGGAGATTGCAACTGAAAAGAAACTTTGTGTTCCCAACAAGCTAGGTGAAGGACGGCTTTCACACACACTTATCTCTGAGAACTGAGCAAGTGGAGAGACGTTCGTTCATCTAGCACCAACGGAACGGGATGCAGGAGACACTTTTTCTCTGCTTTCTCAGTCTGTTTCCTAGTGCCGGTTTGAAGTTCCTGCACTTTTCACTGTAAAACCGAGTTCGAGGTAGTACCTCCCGATATATATTTATGGAATGGAGTTTGGAACTGAAAAGAAACTTTGTGTTCCCAACAAGGTAGGTGAAGGATGGCTTTCACACACACTTATCTCTCAGAACTGAGCAAGTGGAGAGACGTTCGTTCATCTAGCACCAAGGGAACGGGTTGCAGGGGACACTTTTTCTCTGCTTTCTCAGTCTGTTTCCTAGTGCCGGTTTGAAGTTCCTGCAGTTTTCACTGTAAAACCGATTTGGAGATTGTACTTCCCCAGATATATGTATGGAATTGTGTTTGCAACTGAAAAGAAACTTTGTGTTCCCAACAAGCTAATAGAAGGACGGCTTTCACACACACTTATCTCTCAGAACTGAGCAAGTGGAGAGACGTTCGTTCATCTAGCACCAAGGGAACGGGTTGCAGGAGACACTTTTTCTCTGCTTTCTCAGTCTGTTTCCTAGTGCCGGTTTGAAGTTCCTGCAGTTTTCACTGTAAATCCGAGTTGGAGCTAGTACCTCCCCATATATATGTACGAAATGGAGTTTTCAACTGAAAAGAAACTTTGTGTTCCCAACAAGCTAGGTGACGGACGGCTTTCACACACACTTATCTCTCAGAAATGAGCAATTGGAGAGACGTTCGTTCATCTAACACCAAGGGAACGGGTTGCAGGAGACACTTTTTCTCTGCTTTCTCAGTCTGTTTCCTAGTGCCGGTTTGAAGTTCCTGCACTTTTCACTGTAAAACCGAGTTGGAGCTAGTACCTCCCCATATATATGTATGGAATGGAGTTTGCAACTGAAAAGAAACTTTGTGTTCCCAACAAGCTAGTTGAAGGACGGCTTTCACACACACTTATCTCTCAGAACTGAGCAAGGGGAGAGACGTTCGTTCATCTAGCACCAATGGAACGGGTTGCAGGAGACACTTTTTCTCTGCTTTCTCAGTCTGTTTCCTAGTGCCGGTTTGAAGTTCCTGCAGTTTTCACTGTAAAACCGAATTGGAGTTAGTACCTCCCCATATATACGTACGGAATGGAGTTTGCAACTGAAAAGAAACTTTGTGTTCCCAACAAGATAGGTGAAGGACGGCTTTCACACACACTTATCTGTAAGAACTGAGCAAGTGGAGAGACGTTCGTTCATCTAGCACCAAGGCAACAGGTTGCAGGAGAAACTTTTTCTCTGCTTTCTCAGTCTGTTTCCTAGTGCCGGTTTGAAGTTCCTGCAGTTTTCACTGTAAAACCGAGTTGGAGATTGTACTTCCCCAGATATATGTATGGAATTGTGTTTGCAACTGAAAAGAAACTTTGTGTTCCCAACAAGCTAATAGAAGGACGGCTTTCACACACACTTATCTCTCAGAACTGAGCAAGTGGAGAGACGTTCGTTCATCTAGCACCAAGGGAACGGGATGCAAGAGACACTTTTTCTCTGCTTTCTCAGTCTGTTTCCTAGTGCCGGTTGGAAGTTCCTGCAGTTTTCACTGTAAAACCGATTTGGAGTTAGTACCTCCCCATATATATGTACGGATTGGAGTTTGCAACTGAAAAGAAACTTTGTGTTCCCAACAAGCTAGGTGAAGGACGGCTTTCACACACACTTATCTCTCAGAACTGAGCAAGTGGAGAGACGTTCTTTCAACTATCACCCAGGGAACGGGTTGCAGGAGACACTTTTTCTCTGCTTTCTCAGTCTGTTTCCTAGTGCCGGTTTGAAGTTCCTGCAGTTTTCACTGTAAAACCGAGTTGGAGTTTGTACCTCCCCATATATATGTATGGAATGGAGATTGCAACTGAAAAGAAACTTTGTGTTCCCAACAAGCTAGGTGAAGGACGGCTTTCACACACACTTATCTCTGAGAACTGAGCAAGTGGAGAGACGTTCGTTCATCTAGCACCAACGGAACGGGATGCAGGAGACACTTTTTCTCTGCTTTCTCAGTCTGTTTCCTAGTGCCGGTTTGAAGTTCCTGCACTTTTCACTGTAAAACCGAGTTCGAGGTAGTACCTCCCGATATATATTTATGGAATGGAGTTTGGAACTGAAAAGAAACTTTGTGTTCCCAACAAGGTAGGTGAAGGATGGCTTTCACACACACTTATCTCTCAGAACTGAGCAAGTGGAGAGACGTTCGTTCATCTAGCACCAAGGGAACGGGTTGCAGGGGACACTTTTTCTCTGCTTTCTCAGTCTGTTTCCAAGTGCCGGTTTGAAGTTCCTGCAGTTTTCACTGTAAAACCGATTTGGAGATTGTACTTCCCCAGATATATGTATGGAATTGTGTTTGCAACTGAAAAGAAACTTTGTGTTCCCAACAAGCTAATAGAAGGACGGCTTTCACACACACTTATCTCTCAGAACTGAGCAAGTGGAGAGACGTTCGTTCATCTAGCACCAAGGGAACGGGTTGCAGGAGACACTTTTTCTCTGCTTTCTCAGTCTGTTTCCAAGTGCCGGTTTGAAGTTCCTGCAGTTTTCACTGTAAAACCGAGTTGGAGCTAGTACCTCCCCATATATATGTATGGAATGGAGTTTGCAACTGAAAAGAAACTATGTGTTCCCAACAAGCTAGGTGAAGGACGGCTTTCACACACACTTAAATCTCAGAACTGAGCAAGTGGAGAGACGTTCGTTCATGTAGCACCAACGGAACGGGTTGCAGGAGACACTTTTTCTCTGCTTTCTCAGTCTGTTTCCTAGTGCCGGTTTGAAGTTCCTGCAGTTTTCACTGTAAATCCGAGTTGGAGCTAGTACCTCCCCATATATATGTACGAAATGGAGTTTTCAACTGAAAAGAAACTTTGTGTTCCCAACAAGCTAGGTGACGGACGGCTTTCACACACACTTATCTCTCAGAAATGAGCAATTGGAGAGACGTTCGTTCATCTAACACCAAGGGAACGGGTTGCAGGAGACACTTTTTCTCTGCTTTCTCAGTCTGTTTCCTAGTGCCGGTTTGACGTTCCTGCACTTTTCACTGTAAAACCGAGTTGGAGCTAGTACCTCCCCATATATATGTATGGAATGGAGTTTGCAACTGAAAAGAAACTTTGTGTTCCCAACAAGCTAGTTGAAGGACGGCTTTCACACACACTTATCTCTCAGAACTGAGCAAGGGGAGAGACGTTCGTTCATCTAGCACCAATGGAACGGGTTGCAGGAGACACTTTTTCTCTGCTTTCTCAGTCTGTTTCCTAGTGCCGGTTTGAAGTTCCTGCAGTTTTCACTGTAAAACCGAATTGGAGTTAGTACCTCCCCATATATACGTACGGAATGGAGTTTGCAACTGAAAAGAAACTTTGTGTTCCCAACAAGATAGGTGAAGGACGGCTTTCACACACACTTATCTGTAAGAACTGAGCAAGTGGAGAGACGTTCGTTCATCTAGCACCAAGGCAACAGGTTGCAGGAGAAACTTTTTCTCTGCTTTCTCAGTCTTTTTCCTAGTGCCGGTTTGAAGTTCCTGCAGTTTTCACTGTAAAACCGAGTTGGAGATTGTACTTCCCCAGATATATGTATGGAATTGTGTTTGCAACTGAAAAGAAACTTTGTGTTCCCAACAAGCTAATAGAAGGACGGCTTTCACACACACTTATCTCTCAGAACTGAGCAAGTGGAGAGACGTTCGTTCATCTAGCACCAAGGGAACGGGATGCAAGAGACAATTTTTCTCTGCTTTCTCAGTCTGTTTCCTAGTGCCGGTTTGAAGTTCCTGCAGTTTTCACTGTAAAACCGATTTGGAGTTAGTACCTCCCCATATATATGTACGGATTGGAGTTTGCAACTGAAAAGAAACTTTGTGTTCCCAACAAGCTAGGTGAAGGACGGCTTTCACACACACTTATCTCTCAGAACTGAGCAAGTGGAGAGACGTTCTTTCAACTATCACCCAGGGAACGGGTTGCAGGAGACACTTTTTCTCTGCTTTCTCAGTCTGTTTCCTAGTGCCGTTTTGAAGTTCCTGCAGTTTTCACTGTAAAACCGAGTTGGAGTTAGTACCTCCCCATATATATGTATGGAATGGAGTTTGCAACTGAAAAGAAACTTTGTGTTCCCAACAAGGTAGGTGAAGTACGGCTTTCACAGACACTTATCTCTCAGAACTGAGCAAGTGGAGAGACGTTCGTTCATCTAACACCAAGGGAACGGGTTGCAGGAGACACTTTTTCTCTGCTTTCTCAGTCTGTTTCCTAGTGCCGGTTTGAAGTTCCTGCAGTTTTCACTGTAAAACCGAGTTGGAGCTAGTACCTCCCCATATATATGTATGAAATGGAGTTTCCAACTGAAAAGAAACTTTGTGTTCCCAACAAGCTAGGTGAAGGACGGCTTTCACACACACTTATCTCTCAGAAATTAGCAATTGGAGAGACGTTTGTTCATCTAACACCAAGGGAACGGGTTGCAGGAGACACTTTTTCTCTGCATTCTCAGTCTGTTTCCTAGTGCCGGTTTGAAGTTCCTGCAGTTTTCACTGTAAAACCGAGTTGGAGCTAGTACCTCCCCATATATATGTATGGAATGGAGTTTGCAACTGAAAAGAAACTTTGTGTTCCCAACAAGCTAGTTGAAGGACGGCTTTCACACACACATAACTCTCAGAACTGAGCAAGTGGAGAGACGTTCGTTCATGTAGCACCAACGGAACGGGTTGCAGGAGACACTTTTTCTCTGCTTTCTCAGTCTGTTTCCTAGTGCCGGTTTGAAATTCCTGCAGTTTTCACTGTAAAACAGAGTTCGAGGTAGTACCTCCCGATATATATGTATGGAATGGAGTTTGCAACTGAAAAGAAACTTTGTATTCCCAACAAGCTATGTGAAGGACGGCTTTCACACGCACTTATCTCTCAGAACTGAGCAAGTGGAGAGACGTTCGTTCATCTAGCACCAAGGGAACGGGATGCAAGAGACACTTTTTCTCTGCTTTCTCAGTCTGTTTCCTAGTGCCGGTTTGAAGTTCCTGCAGTTTTCACTGTAAAACCGAGTTGGAGTTAGTACCTCCCCATATATATGTATGAAATGGAATTTCCAACTGAAAAGAAACTTTGTGTTCCCAACAAGCTATGTGAAGGACGGCTTTCACACGCACTTACCTCTCAGAACTGAGCAAGTGGAGAGACGTTCGTTCATCTAGCACCAAGGGAACGGGATGCAAGAGACACTTTTTCTCTGCTTTCTCAGTCTGTTTCCTAGTGCCGGTTTGAATTTCCTGCAGTTTTCACTGTAAAACCGAGTTGGAGCTAGTACCTCCCCATATATATGTATGGAATGGAGTTTGCAACTGAAAAGAAACTTTGTGTTCCCAACAAGCTAGTTGAAGGACGGCTTTCACACACACATAACTCTCAGAACTGAGCAAGTGGAGAGACGTTCGTTCATGTAGCACCAACGGAACGGGTTGCAGGAGACCTTTTTCTCTGCTTTCTCAGTCTGTTTCCTAGTGCCGGTTAGAAATTCCTGCAGTTTTCACTGTAAAACAGAGTTCGAGGTAGTACCTCCCGATATATATGTATGGAATGGAGTTTGCAACTGAAAAGAAACTTTGTGTTCCCAACAAGCTATGTGAAGGACGGCTTTCACACGCACTTATCTCTCAGAACTGAGCAAGTGGAGAGACGTTCGTTCATCTAGCACCAAGGGAACGGGATGCAAGAGACACTTTTTCTCTGCTTTCTCAGTCTGTTTCCTAGTGCTGGTTTGAAGTTCCTGCAGTTTTCACTGTAAAACCGACTTGGAGTTAGTACCTCCCCATATATACGTATGGAATGGAGTTTGCAACTGAAAAGAAACTTTGTGTTCCCAACAAGATAGGTGAAGGACGGCTTTCACACACACTTATCTCTCAGAAATGAGCAATTGTAGAGACGTTCGTTCATCTAGCACCAAGGGAACTGGTTGCAGGAGACACATTTTCTCTGCTTTCTCAGTCTGTTTCCTAGTGCCGGTTTGAAGTTCCTGCAGTTTTCACTGTAAAACCGATTTGGAGTTAGTACCTCCCCATATATATGTATGGAATGGAGTTTGCAACTGAAAAGAAACTTTGTGTTCCCAACAAGGTAGGTGAAGTACGGCTTTCACACACACTTATCTCTCAGAACTGAGCAATTGGAGAGACGTTCGTTCATGTAGCACCAACGGAACGGGTTGCAGGAGACACTTTTTCTCTGCTTTCTCAGTCTGTTTCCTAGTGCCGGTTTGAATTTCCTGCAGTTTTCACTGTAAAACCGAGTTGGACCTAGTACCTCCCCATATATATGTATGAAATGGAGTTTCCAACTGAAAAGAAACTTTGTGTTCCCAACAAGCTAGGTGAAGGACGGCTTTCACACACACTTATCTCTCAGAAATTAGCAATTGGAGAGACGTTCGTTCATCTAACACCATGGGAACGGGTTGCAGGAGACACTTTTTCTCTGATTTCTCAGTCTGTTTCCTAGTGCCGGTTTGAAGTTCCTGCAGTTTTCACTGTAAAACCGATTTGGAGTTAGTACCTCCCCATATATATTTATGGAATGGAGTTTGCAACTGAAAAGAAACTTTGTGTTCCCAACAAGCTAGGTGAAGGACGGCTTTCACACGCACTTAAATCTCAGAACTGAGCAATTGGAGAGACGTTCGTTCATCTAGCACCAAGGGAACAGGTTGCATGAGACATTTTTTCTCTGCTTTCTCAGTCTGTTTCCTAGTGCCGGTTTGAAGTTCCTGCAGTTTTCACTGTAAAACCGATTTGGAGTTAGTACCTCCCCATATATATGTATGGAATGGAGTTTGCAACTGAAAAGAAACTTTGTGTTCCCAACAAGCTAGTTGAAGGACGGCTTTCACACACACATATCTCTCAGAACTGAGCAAGTGGAGAGACGTTCGTTCATGTAGCACCAACGGAACGGGTTGCAGGAGACACTTTTTCTCTGCTTTCTCAGTCTGTTTCCTAGTGCCGGTTTGAAGTTCCTGCAGTTTTCACTGTAAAACCGAGTTGGAGCTAGTACCTCCCCATATATATGTATGAAATGGAGTTTCCAACTGAAAAGAAACTTTGTGTTCCCAACAAGCTAGGTGAAGGACGGCTTTCACACACACTTATCTGTCAGAACTGAGCAAGTGGAGAGACGTTCGTTCATCTAGCACCAAGGGAACGGGATGCAAGAGACACTTTTTCTCTGCTTTCTCAGTCTGTTTCCTAGTGCCGGTTTGAAGTTCCTGCAGTTTTCACTGTAAAACCGATTTGGAGTTAGTACCTCCCCATATATATGTACGGAATGGAGTTTGCAACTGAAAAGAAACTTTGTGTTCCCAACAAGCTAGGTGAAGGACGGCTTTCACACACACTTATCTCTCAGAACTGAGCAAGTGGAGAGACGTTCGTTCAACTATCACCCAGGGAACGGGTTGCAGGAGACACTTTTTCTCTGCTTTCTCAGTCTGTTTCCTAGTGCCGGTTTGAAGTTCCTGCAGTTTTCACTGTAAAACCGAGTTGGAGCTAGTACCTCCCCATATATATGTATGGAATGGAGTTTGCAACTGAAAAGAAACTTTGTGTTCCCAACAAGCTAGTTGAAGGACGGCTTTCACACACACTTATCTCTCAGAACTGAGCAAGTGTAGAGACGTTCGTTCATCTAGCACCAAGGGAACAGGTTGCAGGAGACCCTTTTTCTCTGCTTTCTCAGTCTGTTTCCTAGTGCCGGTTTGAAGTTCCTGCAGTTTTCACTGTAAAACCGAGTTGGAGCTAGTACCTCCCCATATATATGTATGGAATGGAGTTTGCAACTGAAGAGAAACATTGTGTTCCCAAAAAGCAAGATGAAGGACGGCTTTCACACAATATTATCTCTCAGAACTGAGCAAGTGGAGAGACGTTCGTTCAACTAGCACCCAGGGAACGGGTTGCCGGAGTCACTTTTTCTCTGCTTTCTCAGTCTGTTTCCTAGTGCCGGTTTGAAGTTCCTGAAGTTTTCACTGTAAAACCGAGTTGGAGGTAGTACCTCCCCATATATATGTATGGAATGGAGTTTGCAACTGAAAAGAAACTTTGTGTTCCCAACAAGCTAGTTGAAGGACGGCTTTCACACACACTTATCTCTCAGAACTGAGCAAGGGGAGAGACGTTCTTTCATCTAGCACCAATGGAACGGGTTGCCGGAGACACTTTTTCTCTGCTTTCTCAGTCTGTTTCCTAGTGCCGGTTTGAAGTTCCTGAAGTTTTCACTGTAAAACCGAGTTGGAGCTAGTACCTCCCCATATATATGTATGGAATGGAGTTTGCAACTGAAGAGAAACATTGTGTTCCCAAAAAGCAAGATGAAGTACGGCTTTCACACAATATTATCTCTCAGAACTGAGCAAGTGGAGAGACGTTCGTTCAACTAGCACCCAGGGAACGGGTTGCAGGAGACACTTTTTCTCTGCTTTCTCAGTCTGTTTCCAAGTGCCGGTTTGAAGTTCCTGCAGTTTTCACTGTAAAACCGAGTTGGAATTAGTACCTCCCCATATATATGTATGGAATGGAGTTTGCAACTGAAAAGAAACTATGTGTTCCCAAAAAGCTAGGTGAAGGACGGCTTTCACACACACTTAAATCTCAGAACTGAGCAAGTGGAGAGACGTTCGTTCATGTCGCACCAACGGAACGGGTTGCAGGAGACACTTTTTCTCTGCTTACTCAGTCTGTTTCCTAGTGCCGGTTTGAAGTTCCTGCAGTTTTCACTGTAAAACCGAGTTGGAGCTAGTATCTCCCCATATATATGTACGAAATGGAGTTTTCAACTGAAAAGAAACTTTGTGTTCCCAACAAGCTAGGTGAAGGACGGCTTTCACACACACTTATCTCTCAGAAATGAGCAATTGGATAGACGTTCGTTCATCTAACACCAAGGGAACGGGTTGCAGGAGACACTTTTTCTCTGCTTTCTCAGTCTGTTTCCTAGTGCCGGTTTGAAGTTCCTGCACTTTTCACTGTAAAACCGAGTTGGAGCTAGCACCTCCCCATATATATGTATGGAATGGAGTTTGCAACTGAAAAGAAACTTTGTGTTCCCAACAAGATAGTTGAAGGACGGCTTTCACACACACTTATCTCTCAGAACTGAGCAAGTGGAGAGACGTTCGTTCATCTAGCACCAATGGAACGGGTTGCAGGAGACACTTTTTCTCTGCTTTCTCAGTCTGTTTCCTAGTGCCGGTTTGAAGTTCCTGCAGTTTTCACTGTAAAACCGAGTTGGAGCTAGTACCTCCCCATATATACGTACGGAATGTAGTTTGCAACTGAAAAGAAACTTTGTGTTCCCAACAAGATAGGTGAAGGACGGCTTTCACACACACTTATCTGTCAGAACTGAGCAAGTGGAGAGACGTTCGTTCATCTAGCACCAAGGGAACAGGTTTCAGGAGACACTTTTTCTCTGCTTTCTCAGTCTGTTTCCTAGTGCCGGTTTGAAGTTCCTGCAGTTTTCACTGTAAAACCGAGTTGGAGCTAGTACCTCCCCATATATATGTATGGAATGGAGTTTGCAACTTAAGAGAAACATTGTGTTCCCAAAAAGCTAGATGAAGATCGGCTTTCACACAATATTATATCTCAGAACTGAGCAAGTAGAGAGACGTTCGTTCAACTAGCACCCAGGGAACGGGTTGCAGGGGACACTTTTTCTCTGCTTTCTCAGTCTGTTTCCTAGTGCCGGTTTGAAGTTCCTGCAGTTTTCACTGTAAAACCGAGTTGGAGCTAGTACCTCCCCATATATATGTATGGAATGGAGTTTGCAACTGAAGAGAAACTTTGTGTTCCCAACAAGCTAGGTGAAGGACAGCTTCACACACACTTAACTCTCAGAACTGAGCAAGTGGAGAGACGTTCGTTCATGTAGCACCAACGGAACGGGTTGCAGGAGACACTTTTTCTCTGCTTTCTCAGTCTGTTTCCTAGTGCCGGTTTGAATTTCCTGCAGTTTTCACGGTAAAACCGAGTTGGAGCTAGTACCTCCCCATATATATGTACGAAATGGAGTTTCCAACTGAAAAGAAACTTTGTGTTCCCAACAAGCTAGGTGAAGGACGGCTTTCACACACACTTATCTCTCAGAAATGAGCAATTGGGGAGACGTTCGTTCATCTAACCCCAAGGGAACGGGTTGCAGGAGACACTGTTTCTCTGCTTTCTCAGTCTGTTTCCTAGTGCCGGTTTGAAGTTCCTGCAGTTTTCACTGTAAAACAGAGTTCGAGGTAGTACCTCCCGATATATATGTATGGAATGGACTTTGCAACTGAAAAGTAACTTTGTGTTCCCAAAAAGCTATGTGAAGGACGGCTTTCACACACACTTATCTCTCAGAACTGAGCAGGTGAAGAGATGTTCGTTCATCTAGCACCAAGGGAACGGGATGCAGGAGACACTTTTTCTCTGCTTTCTCAGTCTGTTTCCTAGTGCCGGTTTGAAGTTCCTGCAGTTTTCACTGTAAAACCGATTTGTAGTTAGTACCTCCCCATATATATGTACGGAATGGTGTTTGCAACTGAAAAGAAACTTTGTGTTCCCAACAAGCTAGGTGAAGGACGGCTTTCACACACACTTATCTGTCAGAACTGAGCAATTGGAGAGACGTTCGTTCATGTAGCACCAAGGGAACAGGTTGCAGGAAACATTTTTTCTCTGCTTTCTCAGTCTGTTTCCTAGTGCCGGTTTGAAGTTCCTGCAGTTTTCACTGTAAAATCGAGTTGGAGCTAGTACCTCCCCATATATATGTATGGAATGGAGTTGGCAACTGAAGAGAAACTTTGTGTTCCCAACAAGCTAGGTGAAGGACGGCTTTCACACACACTTATCTGTCAGAACTGAGCAATTGGAGAGACGTTCGTTCATGTAGCACCAAGGGAACAGGTTGCAGGAAACATTTTTTCTCTGCTTTCTCAGTCTGTTTCCTAGTGCCGTTTTGAAGTTCCTGCACTTTTCACTGTAAAACCGAGTTCGAGGTAGTACCTCAGGATATATATTTATGGAATGGATTTTGGAACTGAAAAGAAACTTTGTGTTCCCAACAAGGTAGGTGAAGGACGGCTTTCACACACACTTATCTCTCAGAACTGAGCAAGTGGAGAGACGTTCGTTCATCTAGCACCAAGGGAACGGGTTGCAGGAGACACTTTTTCTCTGCTTTCTCAGTCTGTTTCCTAGTGCCGGTTTGAATTTCCTGCAGTTTTCATTGTAAAACCGAGTTGGAGCTTGTACCTCCCCAAATATATGTATGGAAATGTGTTTGCAACTGAAAAGAAACTTTGTGTTCCCTACAAGCTAATAGAAGGACGGCTTTCACACACACTTATCTCTCAGAACTGAGCAAGTGGAGAGACGTTCGTTCATCTAGCACCAAGAAACGGGTTGCAGGAGACACTTTTTCTCTGCTTTCTCAGTCTGTTTCCTAATGCCGGTTTGAAGTTCCTGCAGTTTTCACTGTAAAACCGTGTTGGAGCTAGTACCTCCCCATATATATGAATGGAAAGGAGTTGGCTACTGAAAAGGAACTTTGTGTTCCCAACAATCTAGGTGAAGAACGGCTTTCACACACACTTATCTCTCAAAACTGAGCAAGTGGAGAGACGTTCGTTCATCTAGCACCAAGGGAACGCGTTGCATCAGACACTTTTTCTCTGCTTTCTCAGTCTGTTTCCTAGTGCCGGTTTGAAGTTCCTGCAGTTTTCACTGTAAAACCGAGTTGGAGATTGTACTTCCCCAAATATATGTATGGAATTGTGTTTGCAACTGAAAAGAAACTAAGTGTTCCCAACAAGCTAATAGAAGGACGGCTTTCACACACACTTATCTCTCAGAACTGAGCAAGTGGAGAGACGTTCGTTCATCTAGCACCAAGGAAACGGGTTGCAGGAGACACTTTTTCTGTGCTTTCTCAGTCTGTTTCCAAGTGCCGGTTTGAAGTTCCTGCAGTTTTCACTGTAAAACCGAGTTGGAGCTAGTACCTCCCCATATATATGTATGGAATGGAGTTTGCAACTGAAAAGAAACTATGTGCTCCCAACAAGCTAGGTGAAGGACGGCTTTCACACACACTTAAATCTCAGAACTGAGCAAGTGGAGAGACGTTCGTTCATTTACCACCAAGGGAAATGGTTGCAGCAGACACATTTTCTCTGCTTTCTCAGTCTGTTTCCTAGTGCCGGTTTGAAGTTCCTGCAGTTTTCACTGTAAAACCGATTTGTAGTTAGTACCTCCCCATATATATGTACGGAATGGTGTTTGCAACTGAAAAGAAACTTTGTGTTCCCAACAAGCTAGGTGAAGGACGGCTTTCACACACACTTATCTGTCAGAACTGAGCAATTGGAGAGACGTTCGTTCATGTAGCACCAAGGGAACAGGTTGCAGGAAACATTTTTTCTCTGCTTTCTCAGTCTGTTTCCTAGTGCCGGTTTGAAGTTCCTGCAGTTTTCACTGTAAAACCGAGTTGGAGCTAGTACCTCCCCATATATATGTATGGAATGGAGTTTGCAACTGAAGAGAAACATTGTGTTCCCAAAAAGCAAGATGAAGGACGGCTTTCACACAATATTATCTCTCAGAACTGAGCAAGTGGAGAGACGTTCGTTCAACTAGCACCCAGGGAACGGGTTGCAGGAGACACTTTTTCTCTGCTTTCTCAGTCTGTTTCCTAGTGCCGGTTTGAAGTTCCTGCAGTTTTCACTGTAAAACCGAGTTGGAGTTTGTACCTCCCCATATATATGTATGGAATGGAGATTGCAACTGAAAAGAAACTTTGTGTTCCCAACAAGCTAGGTGAAGGACGGCTTTCACACACACTTATCTGTCAGAACTGAGCAATTGGAGAGACGTTCGTTCATGTAGCACCAAGGGAACAGGTTGCAGGAAACATTTTTTCTCTGCTTTCTCAGTCTGTTTCCTAGTGCCGGTTTGAAGTTCCTGCAGTTTTCACTGTAAAATCGAGTTGGAGCTAGTACCTCCCCATATATATGTATGGAATGGAGTTGGCAACTGAAGAGAAACTTTGTGTTCCCAACAAGCTAGGTGAAGGACGGCTTTCACACACACTTATCTGTCAGAACTGAGCAATTGGAGAGACGTTCGTTCATGTAGCACCAAGGGAACAGGTTGCAGGAAACATTTTTTCTCTGCTTTCTCAGTCTGTTTCCTAGTGCCGTTTTGAAGTTCCTGCACTTTTCACTGTAAAACCGAGTTCGAGGTAGTACCTCAGGATATATATTTATGGAATGGATTTTGGAACTGAAAAGAAACTTTGTGTTCCCAACAAGGTAGGTGAAGGACGGCTTTCACACACACTTATCTCTCAGAACTGAGCAAGTGGAGAGACGTTCGTTCATCTAGCACCAAGGGAACGGGTTGCAGGAGACACTTTTTCTCTGCTTTCTCAGTCTGTTTCCTAGTGCCGGTTTGAATTTCCTGCAGTTTTCATTGTAAAACCGAGTTGGAGCTTGTACCTCCCCAAATATATGTATGGAAATGTGTTTGCAACTGAAAAGAAACTTTGTGTTCCCTACAAGCTAATAGAAGGACGGCTTTCACACACACTTATCTCTCAGAACTGAGCAAGTGGAGAGACGTTCGTTCATCTAGCACCAAGAAACGGGTTGCAGGAGACACTTTTTCTCTGCTTTCTCAGTCTGTTTCCTAATGCCGGTTTGAAGTTCCTGCAGTTTTCACTGTAAAACCGTGTTGGAGCTAGTACCTCCCCATATATATGAATGGAAAGGAGTTGGCTACTGAAAAGGAACTTTGTGTTCCCAACAATCTAGGTGAAGAACGGCTTTCACACACACTTATCTCTCAAAACTGAGCAAGTGGAGAGACGTTCGTTCATCTAGCACCAAGGGAACGCGTTGCATCAGACACTTTTTCTCTGCTTTCTCAGTCTGTTTCCTAGTGCCGGTTTGAAGTTCCTGCAGTTTTCACTGTAAAACCGAGTTGGAGATTGTACTTCCCCAAATATATGTATGGAATTGTGTTTGCAACTGAAAAGAAACTAAGTGTTCCCAACAAGCTAATAGAAGGACGGCTTTCACACACACTTATCTCTCAGAACTGAGCAAGTGGAGAGACGTTCGTTCATCTAGCACCAAGGAAACGGGTTGCAGGAGACACTTTTTCTCTGCTTTCTCAGTCTGTTTCCAAGTGCCGGTTTGAAGTTCCTGCAGTTTTCACTGTAAAACCGAGTTGGAGCTAGTACCTCCCCATATATATGTATGGAATGGAGTTTGCAACTGAAAAGAAACTATGTGCTCCCAACAAGCTAGGTGAAGGACGGCTTTCACACACACTTAAATCTCAGAACTGAGCAAGTGGAGAGACGTTCGTTCATTTACCACCAAGGGAAATGGTTGCAGCAGACACATTTTCTCTGCTTTCTCAGTCTGTTTCCTAGTGCCGGTTTGAAGTTCCTGCAGTTTTCACTGTAAAACCGATTTGTAGTTAGTACCTCCCCATATATATGTACGGAATGGTGTTTGCAACTGAAAAGAAACTTTGTGTTCCCAACAAGCTAGGTGAAGGACGGCTTTCACACACACTTATCTGTCAGAACTGAGCAATTGGAGAGACGTTCGTTCATGTAGCACCAAGGGAACAGGTTGCAGGAAACATTTTTTCTCTGCTTTCTCAGTCTGTTTCCTAGTGCCGGTTTGAAGTTCCTGCAGTTTTCACTGTAAAACCGAGTTGGAGCTAGTACCTCCCCATATATATGTATGGAATGGAGTTTGCAACTGAAGAGAAACATTGTGTTCCCAAAAAGCAAGATGAAGGACGGCTTTCACACAATATTATCTCTCAGAACTGAGCAAGTGGAGAGACGTTCGTTCAACTAGCACCCAGGGAACGGGTTGCAGGAGACACTTTTTCTCTGCTTTCTCAGTCTGTTTCCTAGTGCCGGTTTGAAGTTCCTGCAGTTTTCACTGTAAAACCGAGTTGGAGTTTGTACCTCCCCATATATATGTATGGAATGGAGATTGCAACTGAAAAGAAACTTTGTGTTCCCAACAAGCTAGGTGAAGGACGGCTTTCACACACACTTATCTGTCAGAACTGAGCAAGTGGAGAGACGTTCGTTCATCTAGCACCAACGGAACGGGATGCAGGAGACACTTTTTCTCTGCTTTCTCAGTCTGTTTCCTAGTGCCGGTTTGAAGTTCCTGCACTTTTCACTGTAAAACCGAGTTAGAGGTAGTACCTCCCGATATATATTTATGGAATGGAGTTTGGAACTGAAAAGAAACTTTGTGTTCCCAACAAGGTAGGTGAAGGATGGCTTTCACACACACTTAAATCTCAGAACTGAGCAAGGGGAGAGACGTTCGTTCATGTAGCACCAACGGAACGGGTTGCAGGAGACACTTTTTCTCTGCTTTCTCAGTCTGTTTCCTAGTGCCGGTTTGAATTTCCTGCAGTTTTGACTTTAAAACCGAGTTGGAGCTAGTACCTCCTCATATATATGTACGAAATGGAGTTTTCAACTGAAAAGAAACTTTGTGTTCCCAACAAGCTATGTGAAGGACGGCTTTCACACACACTTATCTCTCAGAACTGAGCAAGTGGAGAGACGTTCGTTCATCTAGCACCAAGGGAACGGGATGCAGGAGACACTTTTTCTCTGCTTTCTCAGTCTGTTTCCTAGTGCCGGTTTGAAGTTCCTGCAGTTTTCACTGTAAAACCGATTTGGAGTTAGTACCTCCCCATATATAAGTACGGAATGGAGTTTGCAACTGAAAAGAAACTTTGTGTTCCCAACAAGCTAGGTGAAGGACGGCTTTCACACACACTTATCTGTCAGAACTGAGCAATTGGAGAGACGTTCATTCATCTAGCACCAAGGGAACAGGTAACAGGAGACATTTTTTCTCTGCTTTCTCAGTCTTTTTCCTAGTGCCGGTTTGAAGTTCCTGCAGTTTTCACTGTAAAATCGAGTTGGAGCTAGTACCTCCCCATATATATGTATGGAATGTAGTTTGCAACTGAAAAGAAACTTTGTGTTCCCAACAAGCTAGTTGAAGGACGGCTTTCACACACACTTATCTCTCAGAACTGAGCAAGTGGAGAGACGTTCGTTCAACTATCACCCAGGGAACGGGTTGCAGGAGACACTTTTTCTCTGCTTTCTCAGTCTGTTTCCTAGTGCCGGTTTGAAGTTCCTGCAGTTTTCACTGTAAAACCGAGTTGGAGCTACTACCTCCCCATATATATGTATGGAATGAAGTTTGCAACTGAAAAGAAACTTTGTGTTCCCAACAAGCTAGGTGAAGGACGGCTTTCACACACACTTATCTCTCAGAAATGAGCAATTGGAGAGAAGTTCGTTCATCTAACACCAAGGGAACGGGTTGCAGGAGACACTTTTTCTCTGCTTTCTCGAACAGTTTCCTAGTGCCGGTTTGAAGTTCCTGCAGTTTTCACTGTAAAACAGAGTTCGAGGAAGTACCTCCCGATATATATGTATGGAATGGAGTTTGCAACTGAAAAGAAACTTTGTGTTCCCAACAAGCTAGTTGAAGGACGGCTTTCACACACACTTATCTCTCAGAACTGAGCAAGTGGAGAGACGTTCGTTCATCTAGCACCAACGGAACGGGATGCAGGAGACACTTTTTCTCTGCTTTCTCAGTCTGTTTCCTAGTGCCGGTTTGAAGTTCCTGCAGTTTTCACTGTAAAACCGAGTTGGAGATTGTACTTCCCCAAATATATGTATGGAATTGTGTTTGCAACTGAAAAGAAACTTTGTGTTCCTAACAAGCTAATAGAAGGACGGCTTTCACACACACTTATCTCTCAGAACTGAGCAAGTGAAGAGACGTTCGTTCATCTAGCACCAAGGAAACGTGTTGCAGGATACACTTTTTCTCTGCTTTCTCAGTCTGTTTCCAAGTGCCGGTTTGAAGTTCCTGCAGTTTTCACTGTAAAACCGAGTTGGAGCTGGTACCTCCCCATATATATGTATGGAATGGAGTTTGCAACTGAAAAGAAACTATGTGTTCCCAACAAGCTAAGTGAAGGACAGCTTCACACACACTTAACTCTCAGAACTGAGCAAGTGGAGAGACGTTCGTTCATGTAGCACCAACGGAACGGGTTGCAGGAGACACTTTTTCTCTGCTTTCTCAGTCTGTTTCCTAGTGCCGGTTTGAATTTCCTGCAGTTTTCACGGTAAAACCGAGTTGGAGCTAGTACCTCCCCATATATATGTACGAAATGGAGTTTCCAAGTGAAAAGAAACTTTGTGTTCCCAACAAGCTAGGTGAAGGACGGCTTTCACACACACTTATCTCTCAGAAATGAGCAATTGGGGAGACGTTCGTTCTTCTAACCCCAAGGGAACGGGTTGCAGGAGACACTGTTTCTCTGCTTTCTCAGTCTGTTTCCTAGTGCCGGTTTGAAGTTCCTGCAGTTTTCACTGTAAAACAGAGTTCGAGGAAGTACCTCCCGATATATATGTATGGAATGGACTTTGCAACTGAAAAGAAACTTTGTGTTCCCAAAAAGCTATGTGAAGGACGGCTTTCACACACACTTATCTCTCAGAACTGAGCAGGTGAAGAGATGTTCGTTCATCTAGCACCAAGGGAACGGGATGCAGGAGACACTTTTTCTCTGCTTTCTCAGTCTGTTTCCTAGTGCCGGTTTGAAGTTCCTGCAGTTTTCACTGTAAAACCGATTTGTAGTTAGTACCTCCCCATATATATGTACGGAATGGTGTTTGCAACTGAAAAGAAACTTTGTGTTCCCAACAAGCTAGGTGAAGGACGGCTTTCACACACACTTATCTGTCAGAACTGAGCAATTGGAGAGACGTTCGTTCATGTAGCACCAAGGGAACAGGTTGCAGGAAACATTTTTTCTCTGCTTTCTCAGTCTGTTTCCTAGTGCCGGTTTGAAGTTCCTGCAGTTTTCACTGTAAAATCGAGTTGGAGCTAGTACCTCCCCATATATATGTATGGAATGGAGTTGGCAACTGAAGAGAAACTTTGTGTTCCCAACAAGCTAGGTGAAGGACGGCTTTCACACACACTTATCTCTCAGAAATGAGAAATTGGAGAGACGTTCGTTCATCTAACACCAAGGGAACGGGTTGCAGGAGACACATTTTCTCTGCTTTCTCAGTCTGTTTCCTAGTGCCAGTTTGAAGTTCCTGCAGTTTTCACTGTAAAACCGAGTTGGAGCTAGTTCCTCCCCATATATATGTATGGAATGGAGTTTGCAACTGAAAAGAAACTTTGTGTTCCCAACAAGCTAGTTGAAGGACGGCTTTCACACACACTTATCTCTCAGAACTGAGCAAGTGGAGAGACGTTCGTTCATCTAGCACCAACGGAACGGGATGCAGGAGACACTTTTTCTCTTCTTTCTCAGTCTGTTTCCTAGTACCGTTTTGAAGTTCCTGCACTTTTCACTGTAAAACCGAGTTCGAGGTAGTACCTCCCGATATATATTTATGGAATGGAGTTTGGAACTGAAAAGAAACTTTGTGTTCCCAACAAGGTAGGTGAAGGATGGCTTTCACACACACTTATCTCTCAGAACTGAGCAAGGGGAGAGACGTTCGTTCATGTAGCACCAAGGGAACAGGTTGCAGGAAATATTTTTTCTCTGCTTTCTCAGTCTGTTTCCTAGTGCCGGTTTGAAGTTCCTGCAGTTTTCACTGTAAAATCGAGTTGGAGCTAGTACCTCCCCATATATATGTATGGAATGGAGTTGGCAACTGAAGAGAAACTTTGTGTTCCCAACAAGCTAGGTGAAGGACGGCTTTCACACACACTTATCTCTCAGAAATGAGAAATTGGAGAGACGTTCGTTCATATAACACCAAGGGAACGGGTTGCAGGAGACACATTTTCTCTGCTTTCTCAGTCTGTTTCCTAGTGCCGGTTTGAAGTTCCTGCAGTTTTCACTGTAAAACCGAGTTGGAGCTAGTTCCTCCCCATATATATGTATGGAATGGAGTTTGCAACTGAAAAGAAACTTTGTGTTCCCAACAAGCTAGTTGAAGGACGGCTTTCACACACACTTATCTCTCAGAACTGAGCAAGTGGAGAGACGTTCGTTCATCTAGCACCAACGGAACGGGATGCAGGAGACACTTTTTCTCTTCTTTCTCAGTCTGTTTCCTAGTGCCGTTTTGAAGTTCCTGCACTTTTCACTGTAAAACCGAGTTCGAGGTAGTACCTCCCGATATATATTTATGGAATGGAGTTTGGAACTGAAAAGAAACTTTGTGTTCCCAACAAGGTAGGTGAAGGACGGCTTTCACACACACTTATCTCTCAGAACTGAGCAAGGGGAGAGACGTTCGTTAATCTAGCACCAAGGGAACGGGTTGCAGGAGGCACTTTTTCTCTGCTTTCTCAGTCTGTTTCCTAGTGCCGGTTTGAATTTCCTGCAGTTTTCATTGTAAAACCGAGTTGGAGCTTGTACCTCCCCAAATATATGTATGGAATTGTGTTTGCAACTGAAAAGAAACTTTGTGTTCCCTACAAGCTAATAGAAGGACGGCTTTCACACACACTTATCTCTCAGAACTGAGCAAGTGGAGAGACGTTCGTTCATCTAGCACCAAGAAACGGGTTGCAGGAGACACTTTTTCTCTGCTTTCTCAGTCTGTTTCCTAATGCCGGTTTGAAGTTCCTGCAGTTTTCACTGTAAAACCGTGTTGGAGCTAGTACCTCCCCATATATATGAATGGAAAGGAGTTGGCTACTGAAAAGGAACTTTGTGTTCCCAACAATCTAGGTGAAGAACGGCTTTCACACACACTTATCTCTCAGAACTGAGCAAGTGGAGAGACTTTCGTTCATCTAGCACCAAGGGAACGTGTTGCATCAGACACTTTTTCTCTGCTTTCTCAGTCTGTTTCCTAGTGCCGGTTTGAAGTTCCTGCAGTTTTCACTGTAAAACCGAGTTGGAGATTGTACTTCCCCAAATATATGTATGGAATTGTGTTTGCAACTGAAAAGAAACTATGTGTTCCCAACAAGCTAATAGAAGGACGGCTTTCACACACACTTATCTCTCAGAACTGAGCAAGTGGAGAGACGTTCGTTCATCTAGCACCAAGGAAACGGGTTGCAGGAGACACTTTTTCTGTGCTTTCTCAGTCTGTTTCCAAGTGCCGGTTTGAAGTTCCTGCAGTTTTCACTGTAAAACCGAGTTGGAGCTAGTACCTCCCCATATATATGTATGGAATGGAGTTTGCAACTGAAAAGAAACTATGTGTTCCCAACAAGCTAGGTGAAGGACGGCTTTCACACGCACTTAAATCTCAGAACTGAGCAAGTGGAGAGACGTTCGTTCATTTACCACCAAGGGAAATGGTTGCAGGAGACACATTTTCTCTGCTTTCTCAGTCTGTTTCCTAGTGTCGGTTTGAAGTTCCTGCAGTTTTCACTGTAAAACCGATTTGTAGTTAGTACCTCCCCATATATATGTACGGAATGGTGTTTGCAACTGAAAAGAAACTTTGTGTTCCCAACAAGCTAGGTGAAGGACGGCTTTCACACACACTTATCTGTCAGAACTGAGCAATTGGAGACGTTCGTTCATGTAGCACCAAGGGAACAGGTTGCAGGAAACATTTTTTCTCTGCTTTCTCAGTCTGTTTCCTAGTGCCGGTTTGAAGTTCCTGCAGTTTTCACTGTAAAATCGAGTTGGAGCTAGTACCTCCCCATATATATGTATGGAATGGAGTTGGCAACTGAAGAGAAACTTTGTGTTCCCAACAAGCTAGGTGAAGGACGGCTTTCACACACACTTATCTCTCAGAAATGAGAAATTGGAGAGACGTTCGTTCATATAACACCAAGGGAACGGGTTGCAGGAGACACATTTTCTCTGCTTTCTCAGTCTGTTTCCTAGTGCCGGTTTGAAGTTCCTGCAGTTTTCACTGTAAAACCGAGTTGGAGCTAGTTCCTCCCCATATATATGTATGGAATGGAGTTTGCAACTGAAAAGAAACTTTGTGTTCCCAACAAGCTAGTTGAAGGACGGCTTTCACACACACTTATCTCTCAGAACTGAGCAAGTGGAGAGACGTTCGTTCATCTAGCACCAACGGAACGGGATGCAGGAGACACTCTTTCTCTTCTTTCTCAGTCTGTTTCCTAGTGCCGTTTTGAAGTTCCTGCACTTTTCACTGTAAAACCGAGTTCGAGGTAGTACCTCCCGATATATATTTATGGAATGGAGTTTGGAACTCAAAAGAAACTTTGTGTTCCCAACAAGGTAGGTGAAGGACTGCTTTCACACACACTTGTCTCTCAGAACTGAGCAAGTGGAGAGACGTTCGTTCATCTAGCACCAAGGAAACGGGTTGCAGGAGACACTTTTTCTGTGCTTTCTCAGTCTGTTTCCAAGTGCCGGTTTGAAGTTCCTGCAGTTTTCACTGTAAAACCGAGTTGGAGCTAGTACCTCCCCATATATATGTATGGAATGGAGTTTGCAACTGAAAAGAAACTATGTGTTCCCAACAAGCTAGGTGAAGGACGGCTTTCACACGCACTTAAATCTCAGAACTGAGCAAGTGGAGAGACGTTCGTTCATTTACCACCAAGGGAAATGGTTGCAGGAGACACATTTTCTCTGCTTTCTCAGTCTGTTTCCTAGTGCCGGTTTGAATTTCCTGCAATTTTCATTGTAAAACCGAGTTGGAGCTTGTACCTCCCCAAATATATGTATGGAATTGTGTTTGCAACTGAAAAGAAACTTTGTGTTCCCTACAAGCTAATAGAAGGACGGCTTTCACACACACTTATCTCTCAGACCTGAGCAAGTGGAGAGACGTTCGTTCATCTAGCACCAAGAAACGGGTTGCAGGAGACACTTTTTCTCTGCTTTCTCAGTCTGTTTCCTAGTGCTGGTTTGAAGTTCCTGCAGTTTTCACTGTAAAAACGAGTTGGAGTTAGTACCTCCCCATATATACGTATGGAATGGTGTTTGCAACTGAAAAGAAACTTTGTGTTCCCAACAAGCTAGGTGAAGGACGGCTTTCACACACACTTATCTCTCAGAACTGAGCAAGTGGAGAGACGTTCGTTCATCTAGCACCAACGGAACAGGTTGCAGGAGACACTTTTTCTCTGCTTTCTCAGTCTGTTTCCTAGTGCCGGTTTGAAGTTCCTGCAGTTTTCACTGTAAAACCGAGTTGGAGCTCGTACCTCCCCATATATATGTATGGAATGGAGTTTGCAACTGAAAAGAAACTATGTGTTCCCAACAAGCTAAGTGAAGGACAGCTTCACACACACTTAACTCTCAGAACTGAGCAAGTGGAGAGACGTTCGTTCATGTAGCACCAACGGAACGGGTTGCAGGAGACACTTTTTCTCTGCTTTCTCAGTCTGTTTCCTAGTGCCGGTTTGAATTTCCTGCAGTTTTCACGGTAAAACCGAGTTGGAGCTAGTACCTCCCCATATATATGTACGAAATGGAGTTTCCAAGTGAAAAGAAACTTTGTGTTCCCAACAAGCTAGGTGAAGGACGGCTTTCACACACACTTATCTCTCAGAAATGAGCAATTGGGGAGACGTTCGTTCTTCTAACCCCAAGGGAACGGGTTGCAGGAGACACTGTTTCTCTGCTTTCTCAGTCTGTTTCCTAGTGCCGGTTTGAAGTTCCTGCAGTTTTCACTGTAAAACAGAGTTCGAGGAAGTACCTCCCGATATATATGTATGGAATGGACTTTGCAACTGAAAAGAAACTTTGTGTTCCCAAAAAGCTATGTGAAGGACGGCTTTCACACACACTTATCTCTCAGAACTGAGCAGGTGAAGAGATGTTCGTTCATCTAGCACCAAGGGAACGGGATGCAGGAGACACTTTTTCTCTGCTTTCTCAGTCTGTTTCCTAGTGCCGGTTTGAAGTTCCTGCAGTTTTCACTGTAAAACCGATTTGTAGTTAGTACCTCCCCATATATATGTACGGAATGGTGTTTGCAACTGAAAAGAAACTTTGTGTTCCCAACAAGCTAGGTGAAGGACGGCTTTCACACACACTTATCTGTCAGAACTGAGCAATTGGAGAGACGTTCGTTCATGTAGCACCAAGGGAACAGGTTGCAGGAAACATTTTTTCTCTGCTTTCTCAGTCTGTTTCCTAGTGCCGGTTTGAAGTTCCTGCAGTTTTCACTGTAAAATCGAGTTGGAGCTAGTACCTCCCCATATATATGTATGGAATGGAGTTGGCAACTGAAGAGAAACTTTGTGTTCCCAACAAGCTAGGTGAAGGACGGCTTTCACACACACTTATCTCTCAGAAATGAGAAATTGGAGAGACGTTCGTTCATCTAACACCAAGGGAACGGGTTGCAGGAGACACATTTTCTCTGCTTTCTCAGTCTGTTTCCTAGTGCCAGTTTGAAGTTCCTGCAGTTTTCACTGTAAAACCGAGTTGGAGCTAGTTCCTCCCCATATATATGTATGGAATGGAGTTTGCAACTGAAAAGAAACTTTGTGTTCCCAACAAGCTAGTTGAAGGACGGCTTTCACACACACTTATCTCTCAGAACTGAGCAAGTGGAGAGACGTTCGTTCATCTAGCACCAACGGAACGGGATGCAGGAGACACTTTTTCTCTTCTTTCTCAGTCTGTTTCCTAGTACCGTTTTGAAGTTCCTGCACTTTTCACTGTAAAACCGAGTTCGAGGTAGTACCTCCCGATATATATTTATGGAATGGAGTTTGGAACTGAAAAGAAACTTTGTGTTCCCAACAAGGTAGGTGAAGGATGGCTTTCACACACACTTATCTCTCAGAACTGAGCAAGGGGAGAGACGTTCGTTCATGTAGCACCAAGGGAACAGGTTGCAGGAAATATTTTTTCTCTGCTTTCTCAGTCTGTTTCCTAGTGCCGGTTTGAAGTTCCTGCAGTTTTCACTGTAAAATCGAGTTGGAGCTAGTACCTCCCCATATATATGTATGGAATGGAGTTGGCAACTGAAGAGAAACTTTGTGTTCCCAACAAGCTAGGTGAAGGACGGCTTTCACACACACTTATCTCTCAGAAATGAGAAATTGGAGAGACGTTCGTTCATATAACACCAAGGGAACGGGTTGCAGGAGACACATTTTCTCTGCTTTCTCAGTCTGTTTCCTAGTGCCGGTTTGAAGTTCCTGCAGTTTTCACTGTAAAACCGAGTTGGAGCTAGTTCCTCCCCATATATATGTATGGAATGGAGTTTGCAACTGAAAAGAAACTTTGTGTTCCCAACAAGCTAGTTGAAGGACGGCTTTCACACACACTTATCTCTCAGAACTGAGCAAGTGGAGAGACGTTCGTTCATCTAGCACCAACGGAACGGGATGCAGGAGACACTTTTTCTCTTCTTTCTCAGTCTGTTTCCTAGTGCCGTTTTGAAGTTCCTGCACTTTTCACTGTAAAACCGAGTTCGAGGTAGTACCTCCCGATATATATTTATGGAATGGAGTTTGGAACTGAAAAGAAACTTTGTGTTCCCAACAAGGTAGGTGAAGGACGGCTTTCACACACACTTATCTCTCAGAACTGAGCAAGGGGAGAGACGTTCGTTAATCTAGCACCAAGGGAACGGGTTGCAGGAGGCACTTTTTCTCTGCTTTCTCAGTCTGTTTCCTAGTGCCGGTTTGAATTTCCTGCAGTTTTCATTGTAAAACCGAGTTGGAGCTTGTACCTCCCCAAATATATGTATGGAATTGTGTTTGCAACTGAAAAGAAACTTTGTGTTCCCTACAAGCTAATAGAAGGACGGCTTTCACACACACTTATCTCTCAGAACTGAGCAAGTGGAGAGACGTTCGTTCATCTAGCACCAAGAAACGGGTTGCAGGAGACACTTTTTCTCTGCTTTCTCAGTCTGTTTCCTAATGCCGGTTTGAAGTTCCTGCAGTTTTCACTGTAAAACCGTGTTGGAGCTAGTACCTCCCCATATATATGAATGGAAAGGAGTTGGCTACTGAAAAGGAACTTTGTGTTCCCAACAATCTAGGTGAAGAACGGCTTTCACACACACTTATCTCTCAGAACTGAGCAAGTGGAGAGACTTTCGTTCATCTAGCACCAAGGGAACGTGTTGCATCAGACACTTTTTCTCTGCTTTCTCAGTCTGTTTCCTAGTGCCGGTTTGAAGTTCCTGCAGTTTTCACTGTAAAACCGAGTTGGAGATTGTACTTCCCCAAATATATGTATGGAATTGTGTTTGCAACTGAAAAGAAACTATGTGTTCCCAACAAGCTAATAGAAGGACGGCTTTCACACACACTTATCTCTCAGAACTGAGCAAGTGGAGAGACGTTCGTTCATCTAGCACCAAGGAAACGGGTTGCAGGAGACACTTTTTCTGTGCTTTCTCAGTCTGTTTCCAAGTGCCGGTTTGAAGTTCCTGCAGTTTTCACTGTAAAACCGAGTTGGAGCTAGTACCTCCCCATATATATGTATGGAATGGAGTTTGCAACTGAAAAGAAACTATGTGTTCCCAACAAGCTAGGTGAAGGACGGCTTTCACACGCACTTAAATCTCAGAACTGAGCAAGTGGAGAGACGTTCGTTCATTTACCACCAAGGGAAATGGTTGCAGGAGACACATTTTCTCTGCTTTCTCAGTCTGTTTCCTAGTGTCGGTTTGAAGTTCCTGCAGTTTTCACTGTAAAACCGATTTGTAGTTAGTACCTCCCCATATATATGTACGGAATGGTGTTTGCAACTGAAAAGAAACTTTGTGTTCCCAACAAGCTAGGTGAAGGACGGCTTTCACACACACTTATCTGTCAGAACTGAGCAATTGGAGACGTTCGTTCATGTAGCACCAAGGGAACAGGTTGCAGGAAACATTTTTTCTCTGCTTTCTCAGTCTGTTTCCTAGTGCCGGTTTGAAGTTCCTGCAGTTTTCACTGTAAAATCGAGTTGGAGCTAGTACCTCCCCATATATATGTATGGAATGGAGTTGGCAACTGAAGAGAAACTTTGTGTTCCCAACAAGCTAGGTGAAGGACGGCTTTCACACACACTTATCTCTCAGAAATGAGAAATTGGAGAGACGTTCGTTCATATAACACCAAGGGAACGGGTTGCAGGAGACACATTTTCTCTGCTTTCTCAGTCTGTTTCCTAGTGCCGGTTTGAAGTTCCTGCAGTTTTCACTGTAAAACCGAGTTGGAGCTAGTTCCTCCCCATATATATGTATGGAATGGAGTTTGCAACTGAAAAGAAACTTTGTGTTCCCAACAAGCTAGTTGAAGGACGGCTTTCACACACACTTATCTCTCAGAACTGAGCAAGTGGAGAGACGTTCGTTCATCTAGCACCAACGGAACGGGATGCAGGAGACACTCTTTCTCTTCTTTCTCAGTCTGTTTCCTAGTGCCGTTTTGAAGTTCCTGCACTTTTCACTGTAAAACCGAGTTCGAGGTAGTACCTCCCGATATATATTTATGGAATGGAGTTTGGAACTCAAAAGAAACTTTGTGTTCCCAACAAGGTAGGTGAAGGACTGCTTTCACACACACTTGTCTCTCAGAACTGAGCAAGTGGAGAGACGTTCGTTCATCTAGCACCAAGGAAACGGGTTGCAGGAGACACTTTTTCTGTGCTTTCTCAGTCTGTTTCCAAGTGCCGGTTTGAAGTTCCTGCAGTTTTCACTGTAAAACCGAGTTGGAGCTAGTACCTCCCCATATATATGTATGGAATGGAGTTTGCAACTGAAAAGAAACTATGTGTTCCCAACAAGCTAGGTGAAGGACGGCTTTCACACGCACTTAAATCTCAGAACTGAGCAAGTGGAGAGACGTTCGTTCATTTACCACCAAGGGAAATGGTTGCAGGAGACACATTTTCTCTGCTTTCTCAGTCTGTTTCCTAGTGCCGGTTTGAATTTCCTGCAATTTTCATTGTAAAACCGAGTTGGAGCTTGTACCTCCCCAAATATATGTATGGAATTGTGTTTGCAACTGAAAAGAAACTTTGTGTTCCCTACAAGCTAATAGAAGGACGGCTTTCACACACACTTATCTCTCAGACCTGAGCAAGTGGAGAGACGTTCGTTCATCTAGCACCAAGAAACGGGTTGCAGGAGACACTTTTTCTCTGCTTTCTCAGTCTGTTTCCTAGTGCTGGTTTGAAGTTCCTGCAGTTTTCACTGTAAAAACGAGTTGGAGTTAGTACCTCCCCATATATACGTATGGAATGGTGTTTGCAACTGAAAAGAAACTTTGTGTTCCCAACAAGCTAGGTGAAGGACGGCTTTCACACACACTTATCTCTCAGAACTGAGCAAGTGGAGAGACGTTCGTTCATCTAGCACCAACGGAACAGGTTGCAGGAGACACTTTTTCTCTGCTTTCTCAGTCTGTTTCCTAGTGCCGGTTTGAAGTTCCTGCAGTTTTCACTGTAAAACCGAGTTGGAGCTCGTACCTCCCCATATATATGTATGGAATGGAGTTTGCAACTGAAAAGAAACTTTGTGTTCCCAACAAGCTAGTTGAAGGACGGCTTTCACACACACTTATCTCTCAGAACTGAGCAATGGGAGAGACGTTCTTTCATCTAGCACCAATGGAACGGGTTGCAGGAGACACTTTTTCTCTGCTTTCTCAGTCTGTTTCCTAGTGCTGGTTTGAAGTTCCTGCAGTTTTCACTGTAAAAACGAGTTGGAGTTAGTACCTCCCCATATATACGTATGGAATGGTGTTTGCAACTGAAAAGAAACTTTGTGTTCCCAACAAGCTAGGTGAAGGACGGCTTTCACACACACTTATCTCTCAGAACTGAGCAAGTGGAGAGACGTTCGTTCATCTAGCACCAAGGGAACAGGTTGCAGGAGACACTTTTTCTCTGCTTTCTCAGTCTGTTTCCTAGTGCCGGTTTGAAGTTCCTGCAGTTTTCACTGTAAAACCGAGTTGGAGCTCGTACCTCCCCATATATATGTATGGAATGGAGTTTGCAACTGAAGAGAAACTTTGTGTTCCCAAAAAGCTAGATGAAGGACGGCTTTCACACACACTTATCTCTCAGAACTGAGCAAGTGGAGAGACGTTCGTTCATCTAACACCAAGGGAACGGGTTGCAGGAGACACTTTTTCTCTGCTTTCTCAGTCTGTTTCCTAGTGCCGGTTTGAAGTTCCTGCAGTTTTCACTGTAAAATCGAGTTGGAGCTAGTACCTCCCCATATATATGTATGGAATGGAGTTTGCAACTGAAGAGAAACTTTGTGTTCCCAAAAAGCTAGATGAAGGACGGCTTTCACACACACTTATCTCTCAGAACTGAGCAAGTGGAGAGACGTTCGTTCATCTAGCACCAACGGAACGGGATGCAGGAGACACTTTTTCTCTGCTTTCTCAGTCTGTTTCCTAGTGCCGGTTTGAAGTTCCTGCACTTTTCACTGTAAAACCGAGTTCGAGGTAGTACCTCCCGATATATATTTATGGAATGGAGTTTGGAACTGAAAAGAAACTTTGTGTTCCCAACAAGGTAGGTGAAGGACGGCTTTCACACACACTTATCTCTCAGAACTGAGCAAGTGGAGAGACGTTCGTTCATCTAGCACCAAGGGAACGGGTTGCAGGGGACACTTTTTCTCTGCTTTCTCAGTCTGTTTCCTAGTGCCGGTTTGAAGTTCCTGCAGTTTTCACTGTAAAACCGAGTTGGAGATTGTACTTCCCCAAATATATGTATGGAATTGTGTTTGCAACTGAAAAGAAACTATGTGTTCCCAACAGGCTAATAGAAGGACGGCTTTCACACACACTTATCTCTCAGAACTGAGCAAGTGGAGAGACGTTCGTTCATCTAGCACCAAGGAAACGGGTTGCAGGAGACACTTTTTCTGTGCTTTCTCAGTCTGTTTCCAAGTGCCGGTTTGAAGTTCCTGCAGTTTTCACTGTAAAACCGAGTTGGAGCTAGTACCTCCCCATATATATGTATGGAATAGAGTTTGCAACTGAAAAGAAACTATGTGTTCCCAACAAGCTAGGTGAAGGACGGCTTTCACACACACTTATCTCTCAGAACTGAGTATGTGGAGAGACGTTCGTTCATCTAGCACCATGGAAAAGGGTTGCAGGAGACCCTTTTTCTCTGCTTTCTCAGTCTGTTTCCTAGTGCCGGTTTGAAGTTCCTGCAGTTTTCACTGTAAAACCGAGTTGGAGCTAGTACCTCCCCATATATATGTATGGAATGGAGTTTGCAACTGAAAAGAAACTTTGTGTTCCCAACAAGCTGGTTGAAGGACGGCTTTCACACACACTTATCTCTCAGAACTGAGCAAGTGGAGAGACGTTCGTTGATCTAGCACCAAGAAACGGGTTGCAGGAGACACTTTTTCTCTGCTTTCTCAGTCTGTTTCCTAATGCCGGTTTGAAGTTCCTGCAGTTTTCACTGTAAAACCGTGTTGGAGCTAGTACCTCCCCATATATATGAATGGAAAGGAGTTGGCTACTGAAAAGGAACTTTGTGTTCCCAACAATCTAGGTGAAGAACGGCTTTCACACACACTTATCTCTCAGAACTGAGCAAGTGGAGAGACGTTCGTTCATCTAGCACCAAGGGAACGGGTTGCAGGGGACACTTTTTCTCTGCTTTCTCAGTCTGTTTCCTAGTGCTGGTTTGAAGTTCCTGCAGTTTTCACTGTAAAACCGAGTTGGAGTTAGTACCTCCCCATATATACGTATGGAATGGTGTTTGCAACTGAAAAGAAACTTTTTGTTCCCAACAAGCTAGGTGAAGGACGGCTTTCACACACACTTATCTCTCAGAACTGAGCAAGTGGAGAGACGTTCGTTCATCTAGCACCAAGGGAACAGGTTGCAGGAGACACTTTTTCTCTGCTTTCTCAGTCTGTTTCCTAGTGCCGGTTTGAAGTTCCTGCAGTTTTCACTGTAAAACCGAGTTGGAGCTCGTACCTCCCCATATATATGTATGGAATGGAGTTTGCAACTGAAGAGAAACTTTGTGTTCCCAAAAAGCTAGATGAAGGACGGCTTTCACACACACTTATCTCTCAGAACTGAGCAAGTGGAGAGACGTTCGTTCATCTAACACCAAGGGAACGGGTTGCAGGAGACACTTTTTCTCTGCTTTCTCAGTCTGTTTCCTAGTGCCGGTTTGAAGTTCCTGCAGTTTTCACTGTAAAACCGAGTTGGAGCTAGTACCTCCCCATATATATGTATGGAATGGAGTTTGCAACTGAAGAGAAACTTTGTGTTCCCAAAAAGCTAGATGAAGGACGGCTTTCACACACACTTATCTCTCAGAACTGAGCAAGTGGAGAGACGTTCGTTCATCTAGCACCAAGGGAACGGGTTGCAGGAGACACTTTTTCTCTGCTTTCTCAGTCTGTTTCCTAGTGCCGGTTTGAAGTTCCTGCAGTTTTCATTGTAAAACCGAGTTGGAGCTTGTACCTCCCCAAATATATGTATGGAATTGTGTTTGCAACTGAAAAGAAACTTTGTGTTCCCTACAAGCTAATAGAAGGACGGCTTTCACACACACTTATCTCTCAGAACTGAGCAAGTGGAGAGACGTTCGTTCATCTAGCACCAAGAAACGGGTTGCAGGAGCCACTTTTTCTCTGCTTTCTCAGTCTGTTTCCTAATGCCGGTTTGAAGTTCCTGCAGTTTTCACTGTAAAACCGTGTTGGAGCTAGTACCTCCCCATATATATGAATGGAAAGGAGTTGGCTACTGAAAAGGAACTTTGTGTTCCCAACAATCTAGGTGAAGAACGGCTTTCACACACACTTATCTCTCAGAACTGAGCAAGTGGAGAGACGTTCGTTCATCTAGCACCAAGGGAACGGGTTGCAGGGGATACTTTTTCTCTGCTTTCTCAGTCTGTTTCCTAGTGCCGGTTTGAAGTTCCTGCAGTTTTCACTGTAAAACCGAGTTGGAGATTGTACTTCCCCAAATATATGTATGGAATTGTGTTTGCAACTGAAAAGAAACTATGTGTTCCCAACAGGCTAATAGAAGGACGGCTTTCACACACACTTATCTCTCAGAACTGAGCAAGTGGAGAGACGTTCGTTCATCTAACACCAAGGGAACGGGTTGCAGGAGACACTTTTTCTCTGCTTTCTCAGTCTGTTTCCTAGTGCCGGTTTGAAGTTCCTGCAGTTTTCACTGTAAAACCGAGTTGGAGCTAGTACCTCCCCATATATATGTATGGAATGGAGTTTGCAACTGAAGAGAAACTTTGTGTTCCCAAAAAGCTAGATGAAGGACGGCTTTCACACACACTTATCTCTCAGAACTGAGCAAGTGGAGAGACGTTCGTTCATCTAGCACCAACGGAACGGGATGCAGGAGACACTTTTTCTCTGCTTTCTCAGTCTGTTTCCTAGTGCCGGTTTGAAGTTCCTGCACTTTTCACTGTAAAACCGAGTTCGAGGTAGTACCTCCCGATATATATTTATGGAATGGAGTTTGGAACTGAAAAGAAACTTTGTGTTCCCAACAAGGTAGGTGAAGGACGGCTTTCACACACACTTATCTCTCAGAACTGAGCAAGTGGAGAGACGTTCGTTCATCTAGCACCAAGGAAACGGGTTGCAGGAGACACTTTTTCTCTGCTTTCTCAGTCTGTTTCCTAGTGCCGGTTTGAAGTTCCTGCAGTTTTCATTGTAAAACCGAGTTGGAGCTTGTACCTCCCCAAATATATGTATGGAATTGTGTTTGCAACTGAAAAGAAACTTTGTGTTCCCTACAAGCTAATAGAAGGACGGCTTTCACACACACTTATCTCTCAGAACTGAGCAAGTGGAGAGACGTTCGTTCATCTAGCACCAAGAAACGGGTTGCAGGAGCCACTTTTTCTCTGCTTTCTCAGTCTGTTTCCTAATGCCGGTTTGAAGTTCCTGCAGTTTTCACTGTAAAACCGTGTTGGAGCTAGTACCTCCCCATATATATATGAATGGAAAGGAGTAGGCTACTGAAAAGGAACTTTGTATTCCCAACAATCTAGGTGAAGAACGGCTTTCACACACACTTATCTCTCAGAACTGAGCAAGTGGAGAGACGTTCGTTCATCTAGCACCAAGGGAACGGGTTGCAGGGGACACTTTTTCTCTGCTTTCTCAGTCTGTTTCCTAGTGCCGGTTTGAAGTTCCTGCAGTTTTCACTGTAAAACCGAGTTGGAGATTGTACTTCCCCAAATATATGTATGGAATTGTGTTTGCAACTGAAAAGAAACTATGTGTTCCCAACAGGCTAATAGAAGGACGGCTTTCACACACACTTATCTCTCAGAACTGAGCAAGTGGAGAGACGTTCGTTCATCTAGCACCAAGGAAACGGGTTGCAGGGACACTTTTTCTGTGCTTTCTCAGTCTGTTTCCAAGTGCCGGTTTGAAGTTCCTGCAGTTTTCACTGTAAAACCGAGTTGGAGCTAGTACCTCCCCATATATATGTATGGAATAGAGTTTGCAACTGAAAAGAAACTATGTGTTCCCAACAAGCTAGGTGAAGGACGGCTTTCACACACACTTAAATCTCAGAACTGAGCAAGTGGAGAGACGTTCGTTCATTTACCACCAAGGGAAATGGTTGCAGGAGACACATTTTCTCTGCTTTCTCAGTCTGTTTCCTAGTGCCGGTTTGAAGTTCCTGCAGTTTTCACTGTAAAACCGATTTGGAGTTAGTACCTCCCCATATATATGTACGGAATGGTGTTTGCAACTGAAAAGAAACTTTGTGTTCCCAACAAGCTAGGTGAAGGACGGCTTTCACACACACTTATCTGTCAGAACTGAGCAATTGGAGAGACGTTCGTTCATGTAGCACCAAGGGAACAGGTTGCAGGAGACATTTTTTCTCTGCTTTCTCAGTCTGTTTCCTAGTGCCGGTTTGAAGTTCCTGCAGTTTTCACTGTAAAATCGAGTTGGAGCTAGTACCTCCCCATATATATGTATGGAATGGAGTTGGCAACTGAAGAGAAACTTTGTGTTCCCAACAAGCTAGGTGAAGGACGGCTTTCACACGCACTTATCTCTCAGAACTGAGCAAGTGGAGAGACGTTCGTTCATCTAGCACCAAGGAAAAGGGTTGCAGGAGACCCTTTTTCTCTGCTTTCTCAGTCTGTTTCCTAGTGCCGGTTTGAAGTTCCTGCAGTTTTCACTGTAAAACCGAGTGGGAGCTAGTACCTCCCCGTATATATGTATGGAATGGAGTTGGCAACTGAAGAGAAACTTTGTGTTCCCAACAAGCTAGGTGAAGGACGGCTTTCACACACACTTATCTCTCAGAACTGAGTATGTGGAGAGACGTTCGTTCATCTAGCACCATGGAAAAGGGTTGCAGGAGACCCTTTTTCTCTGCTTTCTCAGTCTGTTTCCTAGTGCCGGTTTGAAGTTCCTGCAGTTTTCACTGTAAAACCGAGTTGGAGCTAGTACCTCCCCATATATATGTATGGAATGGAGTTTGCAACTGAAAAGAAACTTTGTGTTCCCAACAAGCTGGTTGAAGGACGGCTTTCACACACACTTATCTCTCAGAACTGAGCAAGTGGAGAGACGTTCGTTCATCTAGCACCAAGAAACGGGTTGCAGGAGACACTTTTTCTCTGCTTTCTCAGTCTGTTTCCTAATGCCGGTTTGAAGTTCCTGCAGTTTTCACTGTAAAACCGTGTTGGAGCTAGTACCTCCCCATATATATGAATGGAAAGGAGTTGGCTACTGAAAAGGAACTTTGTGTTCCCAACAATCTAGGTGAAGAACGGCTTTCACACACACTTATCTCTCAGAACTGAGCAAGTGGAGAGACGTTCGTTCATCTAGCACCAAGGGAACGGGTTGCAGGGGACACTTTTTCTCTGCTTTCTCAGTCTGTTTCCTAGTGCTGGTTTGAAGTTCCTGCAGTTTTCACTGTAAAACCGAGTTGGAGTTAGTACCTCCCCATATATACGTATGGAATGGTGTTTGCAACTGAAAAGAAACTTTGTGTTCCCAACAAGCTAGGTGAAGGACGGCTTTCACACACACTTATCTCTCAGAACTGAGCAAGTGGAGAGACGTTCGTTCATCTAACACCAAGGGAACGGGTTGCAGGAGACACTTTTTCTCTGCTTTCTCAGTCTGTTTCCTAGTGCCGGTTTGAAGTTCCTGCAGTTTTCACTGTAAAACCGAGTTGGAGCTAGTACCTCCCCATATATATGTATGGAATGGAGTTTGCAACTGAAGAGAAACTTTGTGTTCCCAAAAAGCTAGATGAAGGACGGCTTTCACACACACTTATCTCTCAGAACTGAGCAAGTGGAGAGACGTTCGTTCATCTAGCACCAACGGAACGGGATGCAGGAGACACTTTTTCTCTGCTTTCTCAGTCTGTTTCCTAGTGCCGGTTTGAAGTTCCTGCACTTTTCACTGTAAAACCGAGTTCGAGGTAGTACCTCCCGATATATATTTATGGAATGGAGTTTGGAACTGAAAAGAAACTTTGTGTTCCCAACAAGGTAGGTGAAGGACGGCTTTCACACACACTTATCTCTCAGAACTGAGCAAGTGGAGAGACGTTCGTTCATCTAGCACCAAGGGAACGGGTTGCAGGAGACACTTTTTCTCTGCTTTCTCAGTCTGTTTCCTAGTGCCGGTTTGAAGTTCCTGCAGTTTTCATTGTAAAACCGAGTTGGAGCTTGTACCTCCCCAAATATATGTATGGAATTGTGTTTGCAACTGAAAAGAAACTTTGTGTTCCCTACAAGCTAATAGAAGGACGGCTTTCACACACACTTATCTCTCAGAACTGAGCAAGTGGAGAGACGTTCGTTCATCTAGCACCATGGATAAGGGTTGCAGGAGACCCTTTTTCTCTGCTTTCTCAGTCTGTTTCCTAGTGCCGGTTTGAAGTTCCTGCAGTTTTCACTGTAAAACCGAGTTGGAGCTAGTACCTCCCCATATATATGTATGGAATTGTGTTTGCAACTGAAAAGAAACTTTGTGTTCCCTACAAGCTAATAGAAGGACGGCTTTCACACACACTTATCTCTCAGACCTGAGCAAGTGGAGAGACGTTCGTTCATCTAGCACCAAGAAACGGGTTGCAGGAGACACTTTTTCTCTGCTTTCTCAGTCTGTTTCCTAGTGCTGGTTTGAAGTTCCTGCAGTTTTCACTGTAAAAACGAGTTGGAGTTAGTACCTCCCCATATATACGTATGGAATGGTGTTTGCAACTGAAAAGAAACTTTGTGTTCCCAACAAGCTAGGTGAAGGACGGCTTTCACACACACTTATCTCTCAGAACTGAGCAAGTGGAGAGACGTTCGTTCATCTAGCACCAACGGAACAGGTTGCAGGAGACACTTTTTCTCTGCTTTCTCAGTCTGTTTCCTAGTGCCGGTTTGAAGTTCCTGCAGTTTTCACTGTAAAAACGAGTTGGAGTTAGTACCTCCCCATATATACGTATGGAATGGTGTTTGCAACTGAAAAGAAACTTTGTGTTCCCAACAAGCTAGGTGAAGGACGGCTTTCACACACACTTATCTCTCAGAACTGAGCAAGTGGAGAGACGTTCGTTCATCTAGCACCAAGGGAACAGGTTGCAGGAGACACTTTTTCTCTGCTTTCTCAGTCTGTTTCCTAGTGCCGGTTTGAAGTTCCTGCAGTTTTCACTGTAAAACCGAGTTGGAGCTCGTACCTCCCCATATATATGTATGGAATGGAGTTTGCAACTGAAGAGAAACTTTGTGTTCCCAAAAAGCTAGATGAAGGACGGCTTTCACACACACTTATCTCTCAGAACTGAGCAAGTGGAGAGACGTTCGTTCATCTAACACCAAGGGAACGGGTTGCAGGAGACACTTTTTCTCTGCTTTCTCAGTCTGTTTCCTAGTGCCGGTTTGAAGTTCCTGCAGTTTTCACTGTAAAATCGAGTTGGAGCTAGTACCTCCCCATATATATGTATGGAATGGAGTTTGCAACTGAAGAGAAACTTTGTGTTCCCAAAAAGCTAGATGAAGGACGGCTTTCACACACACTTATCTCTCAGAACTGAGCAAGTGGAGAGACGTTCGTTCATCTAGCACCAACGGAACGGGATGCAGGAGACACTTTTTCTCTGCTTTCTCAGTCTGTTTCCTAGTGCCGGTTTGAAGTTCCTGCACTTTTCACTGTAAAACCGAGTTCGAGGTAGTACCTCCCGATATATATTTATGGAATGGAGTTTGGAACTGAAAAGAAACTTTGTGTTCCCAACAAGGTAGGTGAAGGACGGCTTTCACACACACTTATCTCTCAGAACTGAGCAAGTGGAGAGACGTTCGTTCATCTAGCACCAAGGGAACGGGATGCAGGAGACACTTTTTCTCTGCTTTCTCAGTCTGTTTCCTAGTGCCGGTTTGAAGTTCCTGCAGTTTTCATTGTAAAACCGAGTTGGAGCTTGTACCTCCCCAAATATATGTATGGAATTGTGTTTGCAACTGAAAAGAAACTTTGTGTTCCCTACAAGCTAATAGAAGGACGGCTTTCACACACACTTATCTCTCAGAACTGAGCAAGTGGAGAGACGTTCGTTCATCTAGCACCAAGAAACGGGTTGCAGGAGCCACTTTTTCTCTGCTTTCTCAGTCTGTTTCCTAATACCGGTTTGAAGTTCCTGCAGTTTTCACTGTAAAACCGTGTTGGAGCTAGTACCTCCCCATATATATGAATGGAAAGGAGTTGGCTACTGAAAAGGAACTTTGTATTCCCAACAATCTAGGTGAAGAACGGCTTTCACACACACTTATCTCTCAGAACTGAGCAAGTGGAGAGACGTTCGTTCATCTAGCACCAAGGGAACGGGTTGCAGGGGACACTTTTTCTCTGCTTTCTCAGTCTGTTTCCTAGTGCCGGTTTGAAGTTCCTGCAGTTTTCACTGTAAAACCGAGTTGGAGATTGTACTTCCCCAAATATATGTATGGAATTGTGTTTGCAACTGAAAAGAAACTATGTGTTCCCAACAGGCTAATAGAAGGACGGCTTTCACACACACTTATCTCTCAGAACTGAGCAAGTGGAGAGACGTTCGTTCATCTAGCACCAAGGAAACGGGTTGCAGGAGACACTTTTTCTGTGCTTTCTCAGTCTGTTTCCAAGTGCCGGTTTGAAGTTCCTGCAGTTTTCACTGTAAAACCGAGTTGGAGCTAGTACCTCCCCATATATATGTATGGAATAGAGTTTGCAACTGAAAAGAAACTATGTGTTCCCAACAAGCTAGGTGAAGGACGGCTTTCACACACACTTAAATCTCAGAACTGAGCAAGTGGAGAGACGTTCGTTCATTTACCACCAAGGGAAATGGTTGCAGGAGACACATTTTCTCTGCTTTCTCAGTCTGTTTCCTAGTGCCGGTTTGAAGTTCCTGCAGTTTTCACTGTAAAACCGATTTTGAGTTAGTACCTCCCCATATATATGTACGGAATGGTGTTTGCAACTGAAAAGAAACTTTGTGTTCCCAACAAGCTAGGTGAAGGACGGCTTTCACACACACTTATCTGTCAGAACTGAGCAATTGGAGAGACGTTCGTTCATGTAGCACCAAGGGAACAGGTTGCAGGAGACATTTTTTCTCTGCTTTCTCAGTCTGTTTCCTAGTGCCGGTTTGAAGTTCCTGCAGTTTTCACTGTAAAATCGTGTTGGAGCTAGTACCTCCCCATATATATGTATGGAATGGAGTTGGCAACTGAAGAGAAACTTTGTGTTCCCAACAAGCTAGGTGAAGGACGGCTTTCACACGCACTTATCTCTCAGAACTGAGCAAGTGGAGAGACGTTCGTTCATCTAGCACCAAGGAAAAGGGTTGCAGGAGACCCTTTTTCTCTGCTTTCTCAGTCTGTTTCCTAGTGCCGGTTTGAAGTTCCTGCAGTTTTCACTGTAAAACCGAGTGGGAGCTAGTACCTCCCCGTATATATGTATGGAATGGAGTTGGCAACTGAAGAGAAACTTTGTGTTCCCAACAAGCTAGGTGAAGGACGGCTTTCACACACACTTATCTCTCAGAACTGAGTATGTGGAGAGACGTTCGTTCATCTAGCACCATGGAAAAGGGTTGCAGGAGACCCTTTTTCTCTGCTTTCTCAGTCTGTTTCCTAGTGCCGGTTTGAAGTTCCTGCAGTTTTCACTGTAAAACCGAGTTGGAGCTAGTACCTCCCCATATATATGTATGGAATGGAGTTTGCAACTGAAAAGAAACTTTGTGTTCCCAACAAGCTGGTTGAAGGACGGCTTTCACACACACTTATCTCTCAGAACTGAGCAAGTGGAGAGACGTTCGTTGATCTAGCACCAAGAAACGGGTTGCAGGAGACACTTTTTCTCTGCTTTCTCAGTCTGTTTCCTAATGCCGGTTTGAAGTTCCTGCAGTTTTCAGTGTAAAACCGTGTTGGAGCTAGTACCTCCCCATATATATGAATGGAAAGGAGTTGGCTACTGAAAAGGAACTTTGTGTTCCCAACAATCTAGGTGAAGAACGGCTTTCACACACACTTATCTCTCAGAACTGAGCAAGTGGAGAGACGTTCGTTCATCTAGCACCAAGGGAACGGGTTGCAGGGGACACTTTTTCTCTGCTTTCTCAGTCTGTTTCCTAGTGCCGGTTTGAAGTTCCTGCAGTTTTCACTGTAAAACCGAGTTGGAGATTGTACTTCCCCAAATATATGTATGGAATTGTGTTTGCAACTGAAAAGAAACTATGTGTTCCCAACAGGCTAATAGAAGGACGGCTTTCACACACACTTATCTCTCAGAACTGAGCAAGTGGAGAGACGTTCGTTCATCTAGCACCAAGGAAACGGGTTGCAGGAGACACTTTTTCTGTGCTTTCTCAGTCTGTTTCCAAGTGCCGGTTTGAAGTTCCTGCAGTTTTCACTGTAAAACCGAGTTGGAGCTAGTACCTCCCCATATATATGTATGGAATAGAGTTTGCAACTGAAGAGAAACTTTGTGTTCCCAACAAGCTAGGTGAAGGACGGCTTTCACACACACTTAAATCTCAGAACTGAGCAAGTGGAGAGACGTTCGTTCATTTACCACCAAGGGAAATGGTTGCAGGAGACACATTTTCTCTGCTTTCTCAGTCTGTTTCCTAGTGCCGCTTTGAAGTTCCTGCAGTTTTCACTGTAAAACCGATTTGGAGTTAGTACCTCCCCATATATATGTACGGAATGGTGTTTGCAACTGAAAAGAAACTTTGTGTTCCCAACAAGCTAGGTGAAGGACGGCTTTCACACACACTTATCTGTCAGAACTGAGCAATTGGAGAGACGTTCGTTCATGTAGCACCAAGGGAACAGGTTGCAGGAGACATTTTTTCTCTGCTTTCTCAGTCTGTTTCCTAGTGCCGGTTTGAAGTTCCTGCAGTTTTCACTGTAAAATCGTGTTGGAGCTAGTACCTCCCCATATATATGTATGGAATGGAGTTGGCAACTGAAGAGAAACTTTGTGTTCCCAACAAGCTAGGTGAAGGACGGCTTTCACACGCACTTATCTCTCAGAACTGAGCAAGTGGAGAGACGTTCGTTCATCTAGCACCAAGGAAAAGTGTTGCAGGAGACCCTTTTTCTCTGCTTTCTCAGTCTGTTTCCTAGTGCCGGTTTGAAGTTCCTGCAGTTTTCACTGTAAAACCGAGTGGGAGCTAGTACCTCCCCGTATATATGTATGGAATGGAGTTGGCAACTGAAGAGAAACTTTGTGTTCCCAACAAGCTAGGTGAAGGACGGCTTTCACACACACTTATCTCTCAGAACTGAGTATGTGGAGAGACGTTCGTTCATCTAGCACCATGGAAAAGGGTTGCAGGAGACCCTTTTTCTCTGCTTTCTCAGTCTGTTTCCTAGTGCCGGTTTGAAGTTCCTGCAGTTTTCACTGTAAAACCGAGTTGGAGCTAGTACCTCCCCATATATATGTATGGAATGGAGTTTGCAACTGAAAAGAAACTTTGTGTTCCCAACAAGCTGGTTGAAGGACGGCTTTCACACACACTTATCTCTCAGAACTGAGCAAGTGGAGAGACGTTCGTTGATCTAGCACCAAGAAACGGGTTGCAGGAGACACTTTTTCTCTGCTTTCTCAGTCTGTTTCCTAATGCCGGTTTGAAGTTCCTGCAGTTTTCACTGTAAAACCGTGTTGGAGCTAGTACCTCCCCATATATATGAATGGAAAGGAGTTGGCTACTGAAAAGGAACTTTGTGTTCCCAACAATCTAGGTGAAGAACGGCTTTCACACACACTTATCTCTCAGAACTGAGCAAGTGGAGAGACGTTCGTTCATCTAGCACCAAGGGAACGGGTTGCAGGGGACACTTTTTCTCTGCTTTCTCAGTCTGTTTCCTAGTGCTGGTTTGAAGTTCCTGCAGTTTTCACTGTAAAACCGAGTTGGAGTTAGTACCTCCCCATATATACGTATGGAATGGTGTTTGCAACTGAAAAGAAACTTTGTGTTCCCAACAAGCTAGGTGAAGGACGGCTTTCACACACACTTATCTCTCAGAACTGAGCAAGTGGAGAGACGTTCGTTCATCTAGCACCAAGGGAACAGGTTGCAGGAGACACTTTTTCTCTGCTTTCTCAGTCTGTTTCCTAGTGCCGGTTTGAAGTTCCTGCAGTTTTCACTGTAAAACCGAGTTGGAGCTCGTACCTCCCCATATATATGTATGGAATGGAGTTTGCAACTGAAGAGAAACTTTGTGTTCCCAAAAAGCTAGATGAAGGACGGCTTTCACACACACTTATCTCTCAGAACTGAGCAAGTGGAGAGACGTTCGTTCATCTAACACCAAGGGAACGGGTTGCAGGAGACACTTTTTCTCTGCTTTCTCAGTCTGTTTCCTAGTGCCGGTTTGAAGTTCCTGCAGTTTTCACTGTAAAACCGAGTTGGAGCTAGTACCTCCCCATATATATGTATGGAATGGAGTTTGCAACTGAAGAGAAACTTTGTGTTCCCAAAAAGCTAGATGAAGGACGGCTTTCACACACACTTATCTCTCAGAACTGAGCAAGTGGAGAGACGTTCGTTCATCTAGCACCAAGGGAACGGGTTGCAGGAGACACTTTTTCTCTGCTTTCTCAGTCTGTTTCCTAGTGCCGGTTTGAAGTTCCTGCAGTTTTCATTGTAAAACCGAGTTGGAGCTTGTACCTCCCCAAATATATGTATGGAATTGTGTTTGCAACTGAAAAGAAACTTTGTGTTCCCTACAAGCTAATAGAAGGACGGCTTTCACACACACTTATCTCTCAGAACTGAGCAAGTGGAGAGACGTTCGTTCATCTAGCACCAAGAAACGGGTTGCAGGAGCCACTTTTTCTCTGCTTTCTCAGTCTGTTTCCTAATGCCGGTTTGAAGTTCCTGCAGTTTTCACTGTAAAACCGTGTTGGAGCTAGTACCTCCCCATATATATGAATGGAAAGGAGTTGGCTACTGAAAAGGAACTTTGTGTTCCCAACAATCTAGGTGAAGAACGGCTTTCACACACACTTATCTCTCAGAACTGAGCAAGTGGAGAGACGTTCGTTCATCTAGCACCAAGGGAACGGGTTGCAGGGGACACTTTTTCTCTGCTTTCTCAGTCTGTTTCCTAGTGCCGGTTTGAAGTTCCTGCAGTTTTCACTGTAAAACCGAGTTGGAGATTGTACTTCCCCAAATATATGTATGGAATTGTGTTTGCAACTGAAAAGAAACTATGTGTTCCCAACAGGCTAATAGAAGGACGGCTTTCACACACACTTATCTCTCAGAACTGAGCAAGTGGAGAGACGTTCGTTCATCTAACACCAAGGGAACGGGTTGCAGGAGACACTTTTTCTCTGCTTTCTCAGTCTGTTTCCTAGTGCCGGTTTGAAGTTCCTGCAGTTTTCACTGTAAAACCGAGTTGGAGCTAGTACCTCCCCATATATATTTATGGAATGGAGTTTGCAACTGAAGAGAAACTTTGTGTTCCCAAAAAGCTAGATGAAGGACGGCTTTCACACACACTTATCTCTCAGAACTGAGCAAGTGGAGAGACGTTCGTTCATTTACCACCAAGGGAAATGGTTGCAGGAGACACATTTTCTCTGCTTTCTCAGTCTGTTTCCTAGTGCCGGTTTGAAGTTCCTGCAGTTTTCACTGTAAAACCGATTTTGAGTTAGTACCTCCCCATATATATGTACGGAATGGTGTTTGCAACTGAAAAGAAACTTTGTGTTCCCAACAAGCTAGGTGAAGGACGGCTTTCACACACACTTATCTGTCAGAACTGAGCAATTGGAGAGACGTTCGTTCATGTAGCACCAAGGGAACAGGTTGCAGGAGACATTTTTTCTCTGCTTTCTCAGTCTGTTTCCTAGTGCCGGTTTGAAGTTCCTGCAGTTTTCACTGTAAAATCGTGTTGGAGCTAGTACCTCCCCATATATATGTATGGAATGGAGTTGGCAACTGAAGAGAAACTTTGTGTTCCCAACAAGCTAGGTGAAGGACGGCTTTCACACGCACTTATCTCTCAGAACTGAGCAAGTGGAGAGACGTTCGTTCATCTAGCACCAAGGAAAAGGGTTGCAGGAGACCCTTTTTCTCTGCTTTCTCAGTCTGTTTCCTAGTGCCGGTTTGAAGTTCCTGCAGTTTTCACTGTAAAACCGAGTGGGAGCTAGTACCTCCCCGTATATATGTATGGAATGGAGTTGGCAACTGAAGAGAAACTTTGTGTTCCCAACAAGCTAGGTGAAGGACGGCTTTCACACACACTTATCTCTCAGAACTGAGTATGTGGAGAGACGTTCGTTCATCTAGCACCATGGAAAAGGGTTGCAGGAGACCCTTTTTCTCTGCTTTCTCAGTCTGTTTCCTAGTGCCGGTTTGAAGTTCCTGCAGTTTTCACTGTAAAACCGAGTTGGAGCTAGTACCTCCCCATATATATGTATGGAATGGAGTTTGCAACTGAAAAGAAACTTTGTGTTCCCAACAAGCTGGTTGAAGGACGGCTTTCACACACACTTATCTCTCAGAACTGAGCAAGTGGAGAGACGTTCGTTGATCTAGCACCAAGAAACGGGTTGCAGGAGACACTTTTTCTCTGCTTTCTCAGTCTGTTTCCTAATGCCGGTTTGAAGTTCCTGCAGTTTTCACTGTAAAACCGTGTTGGAGCTAGTACCTCCCCATATATATGAATGGAAAGGAGTTGGCTACTGAAAAGGAACTTTGTGTTCCCAACAATCTAGGTGAAGAACGGCTTTCACACACACTTATCTCTCAGAACTGAGCAAGTGGAGAGACGTTCGTTCATCTAGCACCAAGGGAACGGTTTGCAGGGGACACTTTTTCTCTGCTTTCTCAGTCTGTTTCCTAGTGCCGGTTTGAAGTTCCTGCAGTTTTCACTGTAAAACCGAGTTGGAGATTGTACTTCCCCAAATATATGTATGGAATTGTGTTTGCAACTGAAAAGAAACTATGTGTTCCCAACAGGCTAATAGAAGGACGGCTTTCACACACACTTATCTCTCAGAACTGAGCAAGTGGAGAGACGTTCGTTCATCTAGCACCAAGGAAACGGGTTGCAGGAGACACTTTTTCTGTGCTTTCTCAGTCTGTTTCCAAGTGCCGGTTTGAAGTTCCTGCAGTTTTCACTGTAAAACCGAGTTGGAGCTAGTACCTCCCCATATATATGTATGGAATAGAGTTTGCAACTGAAAAGAAACTATGTGTTCCCAACAAGCTAGGTGAAGGACGGCTTTCACACACACTTAAATCTCAGAACTGAGCAAGTGGAGAGACGTTCGTTCATTTACCACCAAGGGAAATGGTTGCAGGAGACACATTTTCTCTGCTTTCTCAGTCTGTTTCCTAGTGCCGCTTTGAAGTTCCTGCAGTTTTCACTGTAAAACCGATTTGGAGTTAGTACCTCCCCATATATATGTACGGAATGGTGTTTGCAACTGAAAAGAAACTTTGTGTTCCCAACAAGCTAGGTGAAGGACGGCTTTCACACACACTTATCTGTCAGAACTGAGCAATTGGAGAGACGTTCGTTCATGTAGCACCAAGGGAACAGGTTGCAGGAGACATTTTTTCTCTGCTTTCTCAGTCTGTTTCCTAGTGCCGGTTTGAAGTTCCTGCAGTTTTCACTGTAAAATCGTGTTGGAGCTAGTACCTCCCCATATATATGTATGGAATGGAGTTGGCAACTGAAGAGAAACTTTGTGTTCCCAACAAGCTAGGTGAAGGACGGCTTTCACACGCACTTATCTCTCAGAACTGAGCAAGTGGAGAGACGTTCGTTCATCTAGCACCAAGGAAAAGGGTTGCAGGAGACCCTTTTTCTCTGCTTTCTCAGTCTGTTTCCTAGTGCCGGTTTGAAGTTCCTGCAGTTTTCACTGTAAAACCGAGTGGGAGCTAGTACCTCCCCGTATATATGTATGGAATGGAGTTGGCAACTGAAGAGAAACTTTGTGTTCCCAACAAGCTAGGTGAAGGACGGCTTTCACACACACTTATCTCTCAGAACTGAGTATGTGGAGAGACGTTCGTTCATCTAGCACCATGGAAAAGGGTTGCAGGAGACCCTTTTTCTCTGCTTTCTCAGTCTGTTTCCTAGTGCCGGTTTGAAGTTCCTGCAGTTTTCACTGTAAAACCGAGTTGGAGCTAGTACCTCCCCATATATATGTATGGAATGGAGTTTGCAACTGAAAAGAAACTTTGTGTTCCCAACAAGCTGGTTGAAGGACGGCTTTCACACACACTTATCTCTCAGAACTGAGCAAGTGGAGAGACGTTCGTTGATCTAGCACCAAGAAACGGGTTGCAGGAGACACTTTTTCTCTGCTTTCTCAGTCTGTTTCCTAATGCCGGTTTGAAGTTCCTGCAGTTTTCACTGTAAAACCGTGTTGGAGCTAGTACCTCCCCATATATATGAATGGAAAGGAGTTGGCTACTGAAAAGGAACTTTGTGTTCCCAACAATCTAGGTGAAGAACGGCTTTCACACACACTTATCTCTCAGAACTGAGCAAGTGGAGAGACGTTCGTTCATCTAGCACCAAGGGAACGGGTTGCAGGGGACACTTTTTCTCTGCTTTCTCAGTCTGTTTCCTAGTGCTGGTTTGAAGTTCCTGCAGTTTTCACTGTAAAACCGAGTTGGAGTTAGTAACTCCCCATATATACGTATGGAATGGTGTTTGCAACTGAAAAGAAACTTTGTGTTCCCAACAAGCTAGGTGAAGGACGGCTTTCACACACACTTATCTCTCAGAACTGAGCAAGTGGAGAGACGTTCGTTCATCTAGCACCAAGGGAACAGGTTGCAGGAGACACTTTTTCTCTGCTTTCTCAGTCTGTTTCCTAGTGCCGGTTTGAAGTTCCTGCAGTTTTCACTGTAAAACCGAGTTGGAGCTCGTACCTCCCCATATATATGTATGGAATGGAGTTTGCAACTGAAGAGAAACTTTGTGTTCCCAAAAAGCTAGATGAAGGACGGCTTTCACACACACTTATCTCTCAGAACTGAGCAAGTGGAGAGACGTTCGTTCATCTAACACCAAGGGAACGGGTTGCAGGAGACACTTTTTCTCTGCTTTCTCAGTCTGTTTCCTAGTGCCGGTTTGAAGTTCCTGCAGTTTTCACTGTAAAACCGAGTTGGAGCTAGTACCTCCCCATATATATGTATGGAATGGAGTTTGCAACTGAAGAGAAACTTTGTGTTCCCAAAAAGCTAGATGAAGGACGGCTTTCACACACACTTATCTCTCAGAACTGAGCAAGTGGAGAGACGTTCGTTCATCTAGCACCAACGGAACGGGATGCAGGAGACACTTTTTCTCTGCTTTCTCAGTCTGTTTCCTAGTGCCGGTTTGAAGTTCCTGCACTTTTCACTGTAAAACCGAGTTCGAGGTAGTACCTCCCGATATATATTTATGGAATGGAGTTTGGAACTGAAAAGAAACTTTGTGTTCCCAACAAGGTAGGTGAAGGACGGCTTTCACACACACTTATCTCTCAGAACTGAGCAAGTGGAGAGACGTTCGTTCATCTAGCACCAAGGGAACGGGTTGCAGGAGACACTTTTTCTCTGCTTTCTCAGTCTGTTTCCTAGTGCCGGTTTGAAGTTCCTGCAGTTTTCATTGTAAAACCGAGTTGGAGCTTGTACCTCCCCAAATATATGTATGGAATTGTGTTTGCAACTGAAAAGAAACTTTGTGTTCCCTACAAGCTAATAGAAGGACGGCTTTCACACACACTTATCTCTCAGAACTGAGCAAGTGGAGAGACGTTCGTTCATCTAGCACCAAGAAACGGGTTGCAGGAGCCACTTTTTCTCTGCTTTCTCAGTCTGTTTCCTAGTGCCGGTTTGAAGTTCCTGCAGTTTTCACTGTAAAACCGAGTGGGAGCTAGTACCTCCCCGTATATATGTATGGAATGGAGTTGGCAACTGAAGAGAAACTTTGTGTTCCCAACAAGCTAGGTGAAGGACGGCTTTCACACACACTTATCTCTCAGAACTGAGTATGTGGAGAGACGTTCGTTCATCTAGCACCATGGAAAAGGGTTGCAGGAGACCCTTTTTCTCTGCTTTCTCAGTCTGTTTCCTAGTGCCGGTTTGAAGTTCCTGCAGTTTTCACTGTAAAACCGAGTTGGAGCTAGTACCTCCCCATATATATGTATGGAATGGAGTTTGCAACTGAAAAGAAACTTTGTGTTCCCAACAAGCTGGTTGAAGGACGGCTTTCACACACACTTATCTCTCAGAACTGAGCAAGTGGAGAGACGTTCGTTGATCTAGCACCAAGAAACGGGTTGCAGGAGACACTTTTTCTCTGCTTTCTCAGTCTGTTTCCTAATGCCGGTTTGAAGTTCCTGCAGTTTTCACTGTAAAACCGTGTTGGAGCTAGTACCTCCCCATATATATGAATGGAAAGGAGTTGGCTACTGAAAAGGAACTTTGTGTTCCCAACAATCTAGGTGAAGAACGGCTTTCACACACACTTATCTCTCAGAACTGAGCAAGTGGAGAGACGTTCGTTCATCTAGCACCAAGGGAACGGGTTGCAGGGGACACTTTTTCTCTGCTTTCTCAGTCTGTTTCCTAGTGCTGGTTTGAAGTTCCTGCAGTTTTCACTGTAAAACCGAGTTGGAGTTAGTACCTCCCCATATATACGTATGGAATGGTGTTTGCAACTGAAAAGAAACTTTGTGTTCCCAACAAGCTAGGTGAAGGACGGCTTTCACACACACTTATCTCTCAGAACTGAGCAAGTGGAGAGACGTTCGTTCATCTAGCACCAAGGGAACAGGTTGCAGGAGACACTTTTTCTCTGCTTTCTCAGTCTGTTTCCTAGTGCCGGTTTGAAGTTCCTGCAGTTTTCACTGTAAAACCGAGTTGGAGCTCGTACCTCCCCATATATATGTATGGAATGGAGTTTGCAACTGAAGAGAAACTTTGTGTTCCCAAAAAGCTAGATGAAGGACGGCTTTCACACACACTTATCTCTCAGAACTGAGCAAGTGGAGAGACGTTCGTTCATCTAACACCAAGGGAACGGGTTGCAGGAGACACTTTTTCTCTGCTTTCTCAGTCTGTTTCCTAGTGCCGGTTTGAAGTTCCTGCAGTTTTCACTGTAAAACCGAGTTGGAGCTAGTACCTCCCCATATATATGTATGGAATGGAGTTTGCAACTGAAGAGAAACTTTGTGTTCCCAAAAAGCTAGATGAAGGACGGCTTTCACACACACTTATCTCTCAGAACTGAGCAAGTGGAGAGACGTTCGTTCATCTAGCACCAAGGGAACGGGTTGCAGGAGACACTTTTTCTCTGCTTTCTCAGTCTGTTTCCTAGTGCCGGTTTGAAGTTCCTGCAGTTTTCATTGTAAAACCGAGTTGGAGCTTGTACCTCCCCAAATATATGTATGGAATTGTGTTTGCAACTGAAAAGAAACTTTGTGTTCCCTACAAGCTAATAGAAGGACGGCTTTCACACACACTTATCTCTCAGAACTGAGCAAGTGGAGAGACGTTCGTTCATCTAGCACCAAGAAACGGGTTGCAGGAGCCACTTTTTCTCTGCTTTCTCAGTCTGTTTCCTAATGCCGGTTTGAAGTTCCTGCAGTTTTCACTGTAAAACCGTGTTGGAGCTAGTACCTCCCCATATATATGAATGGAAAGGAGTTGGCTACTGAAAAGGAACTTTGTGTTCCCAACAATCTAGGTGAAGAACGGCTTTCACACACACTTATCTCTCAGAACTGAGCAAGTGGAGAGACGTTCGTTCATCTAGCACCAAGGGAACGGGTTGCAGGGGACACTTTTTCTCTGCTTTCTCAGTCTGTTTCCTAGTGCCGGTTTGAAGTTCCTGCAGTTTTCACTGTAAAACCGAGTTGGAGATTGTACTTCCCCAAATATATGTATGGAATTGTGTTTGCAACTGAAAAGAAACTATGTGTTCCCAACAGGCTAATAGAAGGACGGCTTTCACACACACTTATCTCTCAGAACTGAGCAAGTGGAGAGACGTTCGTTCATCTAACACCAAGGGAACGGGTTGCAGGAGACACTTTTTCTCTGCTTTCTCAGTCTGTTTCCTAGTGCCGGTTTGAAGTTCCTGCAGTTTTCACTGTAAAACCGAGTTGGAGCTAGTACCTCCCCATATATATGTATGGAATGGAGTTTGCAACTGAAGAGAAACTTTGTGTTCCCAAAAAGCTAGATGAAGGACGGCTTTCACACACACTTATCTCTCAGAACTGAGCAAGTGGAGAGACGTTCGTTCATCTAGCACCAACGGAACGGGATGCAGGAGACACTTTTTCTCTGCTTTCTCAGTCTGTTTCCTAGTGCCGGTTTGAAGTTCCTGCACTTTTCACTGTAAAACCGAGTTCGAGGTAGTACCTCCCGATATATATTTATGGAATGGAGTTTGGAACTGAAAAGAAACTTTGTGTTCCCAACAAGGTAGGTGAAGGACGGCTTTCACACACACTTATCTCTCAGAACTGAGCAAGTGGAGAGACGTTCGTTCATCTAGCACCAAGGGAACGGGTTGCAGGAGACACTTTTTCTCTGCTTTCTCAGTCTGTTTCCTAGTGCCGGTTTGAAGTTCCTGCAGTTTTCATTGTAAAACCGAGTTGGAGCTTGTACCTCCCCAAATATATGTATGGAATTGTGTTTGCAACTGAAAAGAAACTTTGTGTTCCCTACAAGCTAATAGAAGGACGGCTTTCACACACACTTATCTCTCAGAACTGAGCAAGTGGAGAGACGTTCGTTCATCTAGCACCAAGAAACGGGTTGCAGGAGCCACTTTTTCTCTGCTTTCTCAGTCTGTTTCCTAATGCCGGTTTGAAGTTCCTGCAGTTTTCACTGTAAAACCGTGTTGGAGCTAGTACCTCCCCATATATATGAATGGAAAGGAGTAGGCTACTGAAAAGGAACTATGTATTCCCAACAATCTAGGTGAAGAACGGCTTTCACACACACTTATCTCTCAGAACTGAGCAAGTGGAGAGACGTTCGTTCATCTAGCACCAAGGGAACGGGTTGCAGGGGACACTTTTTCTCTGCTTTCTCAGTCTGTTTCCTAGTGCCGGTTTGAAGTTCCTGCAGTTTTCACTGTAAAACCGAGTTGGAGATTGTACTTCCCCAAATATATGTATGGAATTGTGTTTGCAACTGAAAAGAAACTATGTGTTCCCAACAGGCTAATAGAAGGACGGCTTTCACACACACTTATCTCTCAGAACTGAGCAAGTGGAGAGACGTTCGTTCATCTAGCACCAAGGAAACGGGTTGCAGGAGACACTTTTTCTGTGCTTTCTCAGTCTGTTTCCAAGTGCCGGTTTGAAGTTCCTGCAGTTTTCACTGTAAAACCGAGTTGGAGCTAGTACCTCCCCATATATATGTATGGAATAGAGTTTGCAACTGAAAAGAAACTATGTGTTCCCAACAAGCTAGGTGAAGGACGGCTTTCACACACACTTAAATCTCAGAACTGAGCAAGTGGAGAGACGTTCGTTCATTTACCACCAAGGGAAATGGTTGCAGGAGACACATTTTCTCTGCTTTCTCAGTCTGTTTCCTAGTGCCGGTTTGAAGTTCCTGCAGTTTTCACTGTAAAATCGATTTGGAGTTAGTACCTCCACATATATATGTACGGAATGGTGTTTGCAACTGAAAAGAAACTTTGTGTTCCCAACAAGCTAGGTGAAGGACGGCTTTCACACACACTTATCTGTCAGAACTGAGCAATTGGAGAGACGTTCGTTCATGTAGCACCAAGGGAACAGGTTGCAGGAGACATTTTTTCTCTGCTTTCTCAGTCTGTTTCCTAGTGCCGGTTTGAAGTTCCTGCAGTTTTCACTGTAAAATCGAGTTGGAGCTAGTACCTCCCCATATATATGTATGGAATGGAGTTGGCAACTGAAGAGAAACTTTGTGTTCCCAACAAGCTAGGTGAAGGACGGCTTTCACACGCACTTATCTCTCAGAACTGAGCAAGTGGAGAGACGTTCGTTCATCTAGCACCAAGGAAAAGGGTTGCAGGAGACCCTTTTTCTCTGCTTTCTCAGTCTGTTTCCTAGTGCCGGTTTGAAGTTCCTGCAGTTTTCACTGTAAAACCGAGTGGGAGCTAGTACCTCCCCGTATATATGTATGGAATGGAGTTGGCAACTGAAGAGAAACTTTGTGTTCCCAACAAGCTAGGTGAAGGACGGCTTTCACACACACTTATCTCTCAGAACTGAGTATGTGGAGAGACGTTCGTTCATCTAGCACCATGGAAAAGGGTTGCAGGAGACCCTTTTTCTCTGCTTTCTCAGTCTGTTTCCTAGTGCCGGTTTGAAGTTCCTGCAGTTTTCACTGTAAAACCGAGTTGGAGCTAGTACCTCCCCATATATATGTATGGAATGGAGTTTGCAACTGAAAAGAAACTTTGTGTTCCCAACAAGCTGGTTGAAGGACGGCTTTCACACACACTTATCTCTCAGAACTGAGCAAGTGGAGAGACGTTCGTTCATCTAGCACCAAGAAACGGGTTGCAGGAGACACTTTTTCTCTGCTTTCTCAGTCTGTTTCCTAATGCCGGTTTGAAGTTCCTGCAGTTTTCACTGTAAAACCGTGTTGGAGCTAGTACCTCCCCATATATATGAATGGAAAGGAGTTGGCTACTGAAAAGGAACTTTGTGTTCCCAACAATCTAGGTGAAGAACGGCTTTCACACACACTTATCTCTCAGAACTGAGCAAGTGGAGAGACGTTCGTTCATCTAGCACCAAGGGAACGGGTTGCAGGGGACACTTTTTCTCTGCTTTCTCAGTCTGTTTCCTAGTGCTGGTTTGAAGTTCCTGCAGTTTTCACTGTAAAACCGAGTTGGAGTTAGTACCTCCCCATATATACGTATGGAATGGTGTTTGCAACTGAAAAGAAACTTTGTGTTCCCAACAAGCTAGGTGAAGGACGGCTTTCACACACACTTATCTCTCAGAACTGAGCAAGTGGAGAGACGTTCGTTCATCTAACACCAAGGGAACGGGTTGCAGGAGACACTTTTTCTCTGCTTTCTCAGTCTGTTTCCTAGTGCCGGTTTGAAGTTCCTGCAGTTTTCACTGTAAAACCGAGTTGGAGCTAGTACCTCCCCATATATATGTATGGAATGGAGTTTGCAACTGAAGAGAAACTTTGTGTTCCCAAAAAGCTAGATGAAGGACGGCTTTCACACACACTTATCTCTCAGAACTGAGCAAGTGGAGAGACGTTCGTTCATCTAGCACCAACGGAACGGGATGCAGGAGACACTTTTTCTCTGCTTTCTCAGTCTGTTTCCTAGTGCCGGTTTGAAGTTCCTGCACTTTTCACTGTAAAACCGAGTTCGAGGTAGTACCTCCCGATATATATTTATGGAATGGAGTTTGGAACTGAAAAGAAACTTTGTGTTCCCAACAAGGTAGGTGAAGGACGGCTTTCACACACACTTATCTCTCAGAACTGAGCAAGTGGAGAGACGTTCGTTCATCTAGCACAAAGGGAACGGGTTGCAGGAGACACTTTTTCTCTGCTTTCTCAGTCTGTTTCCTAGTGCCGGTTTGAAGTTCCTGCAGTTTTCATTGTAAAACCGAGTTGGAGCTTGTACCTCCCCAAATATATGTATGGAATTGTGTTTGCAACTGAAAAGAAACTTTGTGTTCCCTACAAGCTAATAGAAGGACGGCTTTCACACACACTTATCTCTCAGAACTGAGCAAGTGGAGAGACGTTCGTTCATCTAGCACCATGGATAAGGGTTGCAGGAGACCCTTTTTCTCTGCTTTCTCAGTCTGTTTCCTAGTGCCGGTTTGAAGTTCCTGCAGTTTTCACTGTAAAACCGAGTTGGAGCTAGTACCTCCCCATATATATGTATGGAATGGAGTTTGCAACTGAAAAGAAACTTTGTGTTCCCAACAAGCTGGTTGAAGGACGGCTTTCACACACACTTATCTCTCAGAACTGAGCAATGGGAGAGACGTTCTTTCTTCTAGCACCAATGGAACGGGTTGCAGGAGACACTTTTTCTCTGCTTTCTCAGTCTGTTTCCTAGTGCTGGTTTGAAGTTCCTGCAGTTTTCACTGTAAAACCGAGTTGGAGTTAGTACCTCCCCATATATACGTATGGAATGGTGTTTGCAACTGAAAAGAAACTTTGTGTTCCCAACAAGCTAGGTGAAGGACGGCTTTCACACACACTTATCTCTCAGAACTGAGCAAGTGGAGAGACGTTCGTTCATCTAGCACCAGGGAACAGGTTGCAGGAGACACTTTTTCTCAGCTTTCTCAGTCTGTTTCCTAGTGCCGGTTTGAAGTTCCTGCAGTTTTCACTGTAAAACCGTGTTGGAACTAGTACCACCCCATATATATATATGGAGTGGAGTTTGCAACTGAAAAGAAACTTTGTGTTCCCAAAAAGCTAGTTGAAGGACGGCTTTCACACACACTTATCTCTTAGAACTGAGCAATGGGAGAGACGTTCTTTCATCTAGCACCAATGGAACGGGTTGCAGGAGACACTTTTTCTCTGCTTTCTCAGTCTGTTTCCTAGTGCTGGTTTGAAGTTCCTGCAGTTTTCACTGTAAAACCGAGTTGGAGTTAGTACCTCCCCATATATACGTATGGAATGGTGTTTGCAACTGAAAAGAAACTTTGTGTTCCCAAAAAGCTAGGTGAAGGACGGCTTTCACACACACTTATCTCTCAGAACTGAGCAAGTGGAGAGACGTTCGTTCATCTAGCACCAAGGGAACAGGTTGCAGGAGACACTTTTTCTCTGCTTTCTCAGTCTGTTTCCTAGTGCCGGTTTGAAGTTCCTGCAGTTTTCACTGTAAAACCGAGTTGGAGCTCGTACCTCCCCATATATATGTATGGAATGGAGTTTGCAACTGAAGAGAAACTTTGTGTTCCCAAAAAGCTAAATGAAGGACGGCTTTCACACACACTTATCTCTCAGAACTGAGCAAGTGGAGAGACGTTCGTTCATCTAACACCAAGGGAACGGGTTGCAGGAGACACTTTTTCTCTGCTTTCTCAGTCTGTTTCCTAGTGCCGGTTTGAAGTTCCTGCAGTTTTCACTGTAAAATCGAGTTGGAGCTAGTACCTCCCCATATATATGTATGGAATGGAGTTTGCAACTGAAGAGAAACTTTGTGTTCCCAAAAAGCTAGATGAAGGACGGCTTTCACACACACTTATCTCTCAGAACTGAGCAAGTGGAGAGACGTTCGTTCATCTAGCACCAACGGAACGGGATGCAGGAGACACTTTTTCTCTGCTTTCTCAGTCTGTTTCCTAGTGCCGGTTTGAAGTTCCTGCACTTTTCACTGTAAAACCGAGTTCGAGGTAGTACCTCCCGATATATATTTATGGAATGGAGTTTGGAACTGAAAAGAAACTTTGTGTTCCCAACAAGGTAGGTGAAGGACGGCTTTCACACACACTTATCTCTCAGAACTGAGCAAGTGGAGAGACGTTCGTTCATCTAGCACCAAGGGAACGGGTTGCAGGAGACACTTTTTCTCTGCTTTCTCAGTCTGTTTCCTAGTGCCGGTTTGAAGTTCCTGCAGTTTTCATTGTAAAACCGAGTTGGAGCTTGTACCTCCCCAAATATATGTATGGAATTGTGTTTGCAACTGAAAAGAAACTTTGTGTTCCCTACAAGCTAATAGAAGGACGGCTTTCACACACACTTATCTCTCAGAACTGAGCAAGTGGAGAGACGTTCGTTCATCTAGCACCAAGAAACGGGTTGCAGGAGCCACTTTTTCTCTGCTTTCTCAGTCTGTTTCCTAATGCCGGTTTGAAGTTCCTGCAGTTTTCACTGTAAAACCGTGTTGGAGCTAGTACCTCCCCATATATATGAATGGAAAGGAGTTGGCTACTGAAAAGGAACTTTGTATTCCCAACAATCTAGGTGAAGAACGGCTTTCACACACACTTATCTCTCAGAACTGAGCAAGTGGAGAGACGTTCGTTCATCTAGCACCAAGGGAATGGGTTGCAGGGGACACTTTTTCTCTGCTTTCTCAGTCTGTTTCCTAGTGCCGGTTTGAAGTTCCTGCAGTTTTCACTGTAAAACCGAGTTGGAGATTGTACTTCCCCAAATATATGTATGGAATTGTGTTTGCAACTGAAAAGAAACTATGTGTTCCCAACAGGCTAATAGAAGGACGGCTTTCACACACACTTACCTCTCAGAACTGAGCAAGTGGAGAGACGTTCGTTCATCTAGCACCAAGGAAACGGGTTGCAGGAGACACTTTTTCTGTGCTTTCTCAGTCTGTTTCCTAGTGCCGGTTTGAAGTTCCTGCAGTTTTCACTGTAAAACCGAGTTGGAGCTAGTACCTCCCCATATATATGTATGGAATAGAGTTTGCCACTGAAAAGAAACTATGTGTTCCCAACAAGCTAGGTGAAGGACGGCTTTCACACACACTTAAATCTCAGAACTGAGCAAGTGGAGAGACGTTCGTTCATTTACCACCAAGGGAAATGGTTGCAGGAGACACATTTTCTCTGCTTTCTCAGTCTGTTTCCTAGTGCCGGTTTGAAGTTCCTGCAGTTTTCACTGTAAAACCGATTTGGAGTTAGTACCTCCCCATATATATGTACGGAATGGTGTTTGCAACTGAAAAGAAACTTTGTGTTCCCAACAAGCTAGGTGAAGGACGGCTTTCACACACACTTATCTGTCAGAACTGAGCAATTGGAGAGACGTTCGTTCATGTAGCACCAAGGGAACAGGTTGCAGGAGACATTTTTTCTCTGCTTTCTCAGTCTGTTTCCTAGTGCCGGTTTGAAGTTCCTGCAGTTTTCACTGTAAAATCGAGTTGGAGCTAGTACCTCCCCATATATATGTATGGAATGGAGTTGGCAACTGAAGAGAAACTTTGTGTTCCCAACAAGCTAGGTGAAGGACGGCTTTCACACGCACTTATCTCTCAGAACTGAGCAAGTGGAGAGACGTTCGTTCATCTAGCACCAAGGAAAAGGGTTGCAGGAGACCCTTTTTCTCTGCTTTCTCAGTCTGTTTCCTAGTGCCGGTTTGAAGTTCCTGCAGTTTTCACTGTAAAACCGAGTTGGAGCTAGTACCTCCCCGAATATATGTATGGAATGGAGTTGGCAACTGAAGAGAAACTTTGTGTTCCCAACAAGCTAGGTGAAGGACGGCTTTCACACACACTTATCTCTCAGAACTGAGTATGTGGAGAGACGTTCGTTCATCTAGCACCATGGAAAAGGGTTGCAGGAGACCCTTTTTCTCTGCTTTCTCAGTCTGTTTCCTAGTGCCGGTTTGAAGTTCCTGCAGTTTTCACTGTAAAACCGAGTTGGAGCTAGTACCTCCCCATATATATGTATGGAATGGAGTTTGCAACTGAAAAGAAACTTTGTGTTCCCAACAAGCTGGTTGAAGGACGGCTTTCACACACACTTATCTCTCAGAACTGAGCAAGTGGAGAGACGTTCGTTCATCTAGCACCAAGAAACGGGTTGCAGGAGACACTTTTTCTCTGCTTTCTCAGTCTGTTTCCTAATGCCGGTTTGAAGTTCCTGCAGTTTTCACTGTAAAACCGTGTTGGAGCTAGTACCTCCCCATATATATGAATGGAAAGGAGTTGGCTACTGAAAAGGAACTTTGTGTTCCCAACAACCTAGGTGAAGAACGGCTTTCACACACACTTATCTCTCAGAACTGAGCAAGTGGAGAGACGTTCGTTCATCTAGCACCAAGGGAACGGGTTGCAGGGGACACTTTTTCTCTGCTTTCTCAGTCTGTTTCCTAGTGCTGGTTTGAAGTTCCTGCAGTTTTCACTGTAAAACCGAGTTGGAGTTAGTACCTCCCCATATATACGTATGGAATGGTGTTTGCAACTGAAAAGAAACTTTGTGTTCCCAAAAAGCTAGATGACGGACGGCTTTCACACACACTTATCTCTCAGAACTGAGCAAGTGGAGAGACGTTCGTTCATCTAACACCAAGGGAACGGGTTGCAGGAGACACTTTTTCTCTGCTTTCTCAGTCTGTTTCCTAGTGCCGGTTTGAAGTTCCTGCAGTTTTCACTGTAAAACCGAGTTGGAGCTCGTACCTCCCCATATATATGTATGGAATGGAGTTTGCAACTGAAGAGAAACTTTGTGTTCCCAAAAAGCTAGATGAAGGACGGCTTTCACACACACTTATCTCTCAGAACTGAGCAAGTGGAGAGACGTTCGTTCATCTAACACCAAGGGAACGGGTTGCAGGAGACACTTTTTCTCTGCTTTCTCAGTCTGTTTCCTAGTGCCGGTTTGAAGTTCCTGCAGTTTTCACTGTAAAATCGAGTTGGAGCTAGTACCTCCCCATATATATGTATGGAATGGAGTTTGCAACTGAAGAGAAACTTTGTGTTCCCAAAAAGCTAGATGAAGGACGGCTTTCACACACACTTATCTCTCAGAACTGAGCAAGTGGAGAGACGTTCGTTCATCTAGCACCAACGGAACGGGATGCAGGAGACACTTTTTCTCTGCTTTCTCAGTCTGTTTCCTAGTGCCGGTTTGAAGTTCCTGCACTTTTCACTGTAAAACCGAGTTCGAGGTAGTACCTCCCGATATATATTTATGGAATGGAGTTTGGAACTGAAAAGAAACTTTGTGTTCCCAACAAGGTAGGTGAAGGACGGCTTTCACACACACTTATCTCTCAGAACTGAGCAAGTGGAGAGACGTTCGTTCATCTAGCACCAAGGGAACGGGTTGCAGGAGACACTTTTTCTCTGCTTTCTCAGTCTGTTTCCTAGTGCCGATTTGAAGTTCCTGCAGTTTTCATTGTAAAACCGAGTTGGAGCTTGTACCTCCCCAAATATATGTATGGAATTGTGTTTGCAACTGAAAAGAAACTTTGTGTTCCCTACAAGCTAATAGAAGGACGGCTTTCACACACACTTATCTCTCAGAACTGAGCAAGTGGAGAGACGTTCGTTCATCTAGCATCAAGAAACGGGTTGCAGGAGCCACTTTTTCTCTGCTTTCTCAGTCTGTTTCCTAATGCCGGTTTGAAGTTCCTGCAGTTTTCACTGTAAAACCGTGTTGGAGCTAGTACCTCCCCATATATATGAATGGAAAGGAGTTGGCTACTGAAAAGGAACTTTGTATTCCCAACAATCTAGGTGAAGAACGGCTTTCACACACACTTATCTCTCAGAACTGAGCAAGTGGAGAGACGTTCGTTCATCTAGCACCAAGGGAATGGGTTGCAGGGGACACTTTTTCTCTGCTTTCTCAGTCTGTTTCCTAGTGCCGGTTTGAAGTTCCTGCAGTTTTCACTGTAAAACCGAGTTGGAGATTGTACTTCCCCAAATATATGTATGGAATTGTGTTTGCAACTGAAAAGAAACTATGTGTTCCCAACAGGCTAATAGAAGGACGGCTTTCACACACACTTACCTCTCAGAACTGAGCAAGTGGAGAGACGTTCGTTCATCTAGCACCAAGGAAACGGGTTGCAGGAGACACTTTTTCTGTGCTTTCTCAGTCTGTTTCCTAGTGCCGGTTTGAAGTTCCTGCAGTTTTCACTGTAAAACCGAGTTGGAGCTAGTACCTCCCCATATATATGTATGGAATAGAGTTTGCCACTGAAAAGAAACTATGTGTTCCCAACAAGCTAGGTGAAGGACGGCTTTCACACACACTTAAATCTCAGAACTGAGCAAGTGGAGAGACGTTCGTTCATTTACCACCAAGGGAAATGGTTGCAGGAGACACATTTTCTCTGCTTTCTCAGTCTGTTTCCTAGTGCCGGTTTGAAGTTCCTGCAGTTTTCACTGTAAAACCGATTTGGAGTTAGTACCTCCCCATATATATGTACGGAATGGTGTTTGCAACTGAAAAGAAACTTTGTGTTCCCAACAAGCTAGGTGAAGGACGGCTTTCACACACACTTATCTGTCAGAACTGAGCAATTGGAGAGACGTTCGTTCATGTAGCACCAAGGGAACAGGTTGCAGGAGACATTTTTTCTCTGCTTTCTCAGTCTGTTTCCTAGTGCCGGTTTGAAGTTCCTGCAGTTTTCACTGTAAAATCGAGTTGGAGCTAGTACCTCCCCATATATATGTATGGAATGGAGTTGGCAACTGAAGAGAAACTTTGTGTTCCCAACAAGCTAGGTGAAGGACGGCTTTCACACGCACTTATCTCTCAGAACTGAGCAAGTGGAGAGACGTTCGTTCATCTAGCACCAAGGAAAAGGGTTGCAGGAGACCCTTTTTCTCTGCTTTCTCAGTCTGTTTCCTAGTGCCGGTTTGAAGTTCCTGCAGTTTTCACTGTAAAACCGAGTTGGAGCTAGTACCTCCCCGAATATATGTATGGAATGGAGTTGGCAACTGAAGAGAAACTTTGTGTTCCCAACAAGCTAGGTGAAGGACGGCTTTCACACACACTTATCTCTCAGAACTGAGTATGTGGAGAGACGTTCGTTCATCTAGCACCATGGAAAAGGGTTGCAGGAGACCCTTTTTCTCTGCTTTCTCAGTCTGTTTCCTAGTGCCGGTTTGAAGTTCCTGCAGTTTTCACTGTAAAACCGAGTTGGAGCTAGTACCTCCCCATATATATGTATGGAATGGAGTTTGCAACTGAAAAGAAACTTTGTGTTCCCAACAAGCTGGTTGAAGGACGGCTTTCACACACACTTATCTCTCAGAACTGAGCAAGTGGAGAGACGTTCGTTCATCTAGCACCAAGAAACGGGTTGCAGGAGACACTTTTTCTCTGCTTTCTCAGTCTGTTTCCTAATGCCGGTTTGAAGTTCCTGCAGTTTTCACTGTAAAACCGTGTTGGAGCTAGTACCTCCCCATATATATGAATGGAAAGGAGTTGGCTACTGAAAAGGAACTTTGTGTTCCCAACAACCTAGGTGAAGAACGGCTTTCACACACACTTATCTCTCAGAACTGAGCAAGTGGAGAGACGTTCGTTCATCTAGCACCAAGGGAACGGGTTGCAGGGGACACTTTTTCTCTGCTTTCTCAGTCTGTTTCCTAGTGCTGGTTTGAAGTTCCTGCAGTTTTCACTGTAAAACCGAGTTGGAGTTAGTACCTCCCCATATATACGTATGGAATGGTGTTTGCAACTGAAAAGAAACTTTGTGTTCCCAAAAAGCTAGATGACGGACGGCTTTCACACACACTTATCTCTCAGAACTGAGCAAGTGGAGAGACGTTCGTTCATCTAACACCAAGGGAACGGGTTGCAGGAGACACTTTTTCTCTGCTTTCTCAGTCTGTTTCCTAGTGCCGGTTTGAAGTTCCTGCAGTTTTCACTGTAAAACCGAGTTGGAGCTCGTACCTCCCCATATATATGTATGGAATGGAGTTTGCAACTGAAGAGAAACTTTGTGTTCCCAAAAAGCTAGATGAAGGACGGCTTTCACACACACTTATCTCTCAGAACTGAGCAAGTGGAGAGACGTTCGTTCATCTAACACCAAGGGAACGGGTTGCAGGAGACACTTTTTCTCTGCTTTCTCAGTCTGTTTCCTAGTGCCGGTTTGAAGTTCCTGCAGTTTTCACTGTAAAATCGAGTTGGAGCTAGTACCTCCCCATATATATGTATGGAATGGAGTTTGCAACTGAAGAGAAACTTTGTGTTCCCAAAAAGCTAGATGAAGGACGGCTTTCACACACACTTATCTCTCAGAACTGAGCAAGTGGAGAGACGTTCGTTCATCTAGCACCAACGGAACGGGATGCAGGAGACACTTTTTCTCTGCTTTCTCAGTCTGTTTCCTAGTGCCGGTTTGAAGTTCCTGCACTTTTCACTGTAAAACCGAGTTCGAGGTAGTACCTCCCGATATATATTTATGGAATGGAGTTTGGAACTGAAAAGAAACTTTGTGTTCCCAACAAGGTAGGTGAAGGACGGCTTTCACACACACTTATCTCTCAGAACTGAGCAAGTGGAGAGACGTTCGTTCATCTAGCACCAAGGGAACGGGTTGCAGGAGACACTTTTTCTCTGCTTTCTCAGTCTGTTTCCTAGTGCCGATTTGAAGTTCCTGCAGTTTTCATTGTAAAACCGAGTTGGAGCTTGTACCTCCCCAAATATATGTATGGAATTGTGTTTGCAACTGAAAAGAAACTTTGTGTTCCCTACAAGCTAATAGAAGGACGGCTTTCACACACACTTATCTCTCAGAACTGAGCAAGTGGAGAGACGTTCGTTCATCTAGCATCAAGAAACGGGTTGCAGGAGCCACTTTTTCTCTGCTTTCTCAGTCTGTTTCCTAATGCCGGTTTGAAGTTCCTGCAGTTTTCACTGTAAAACCGTGTTGGAGCTAGTACCTCCCCATATATATGAATGGAAAGGAGTTGGCTACTGAAAAGGAACTTTGTATTCCCAACAATCTAGGTGAAGAACGGCTTTCACACACACTTATCTCTCAGAACTGAGCAAGTGGAGAGACGTTCGTTCATCTAGCACCAAGGGAATGGGTTGCAGGGGACACTTTTTCTCTGCTTTCTCAGTCTGTTTCCTAGTGCCGGTTTGAAGTTCCTGCAGTTTTCACTGTAAAACCGAGTTGGAGATTGTACTTCCCCAAATATATGTATGGAATTGTGTTTGCAACTGAAAAGAAACTATGTGTTCCCAACAGGCTAATAGAAGGACGGCTTTCACACACACTTATCTCTCAGAACTGAGCAAGTGGAGAGACGTTCGTTCATCTAGCACCAAGGAAACGGGTTGCAGGAGACACTTTTTCTGTGCTTTCTCAGTCTGTTTCCAAGTGCCGGTTTGAAGTTCCTGCAGTTTTCACTGTAAAACCGAGTTGGAGCTAGTACCTCCCCATATATATGTATGGAATAGAGTTTGCAACTGAAAAGAAACTATGTGTTCCCAACAAGCTAGGTGAAGGACGGCTTTCACACACACTTAAATCTCAGAACTGAGCAAGTGGAGAGACGTTCGTTCATTTACCACCAAGGGAAATGGTTGCAGGAGACACATTTTCTCTGCTTTCTCAGTCTGTTTCCTAGTGCCGGTTTGAAGTTCCTGCAGTTTTCACTGTAAAACCGATTTGGAGTTAGTACCTCCCCATATATATGTACGGAATGGTGTTTGCAACTGAAAAGAAACTTTGTGTTCCCAACAAGCTAGGTGAAGGACGGCTTTCACACACACTTATCTGTCAGAACTGAGCAATTGGAGAGACGTTCGTTCATGTAGCACCAAGGGAACAGGTTGCAGGAGACATTTTTTCTCTGCTTTCTCAGTCTGTTTCCTAGTGCCGGTTTGAAGTTCCTGCAGTTTTCACTGTAAAATCGAGTTGGAGCTAGTACCTCCCCATATATATGTATGGAATGGAGTTGGCAACTGAAGAGAAACTTTGTGTTCCCAACAAGCTAGGTGAAGGACGGCTTTCACACGCACTTATCTCTCAGAACTGAGCAAGTGGAGAGACGTTCGTTCATCTAGCACCAAGGAAAAGGGTTGCAGGAGACCCTTTTTCTCTGCTTTCTCAGTCTGTTTCCTAGTGCCGGTTTGAAGTTCCTGCAGTTTTCACTGTAAAACCGAGTGGGAGCTAGTACCTCCCCGTATATACGTATGGAATGGTGTTTGCAACTGAAAAGAAACTTTGTGTTCCCAACAAGCTAGGTGAAGGACGGCTTTCACACACACTTATCTCTCAGAACTGAGCAAGTGGAGAGACGTTCGTTCATCTAGCACCAATGGAACAGGTTGCAGGAGACACTTTTTCTCTGCTTTCTCAGTCTGTTTCCTAGTGCCGGTTTGAAGTTCCTGCAGTTTTCACTGTAAAACCGAGTTGGAGCTCGTACCTCCCCATATATATGTATGGAATGGAGTTTGCAACTGAAGAGAAACTTTGTGTTCCCAAAGAGCTAGATGAAGGACGGCTTTCACACACACTTATCTCTCAGAACTGAGCAAGTGGAGAGACGTTCGTTCATCTAACACCAAGGGAACGGGTTGCAGGAGACACTTTTTCTCTGCTTTCTCAGTCTGTTTCCTAGTGCCGGTTTGAAGTTCCTGCAGTTTTCACTGTAAAACCGAGTTGGAGCTAGTACCTCCCCATATATATGTATGGAATGGAGTTTGCAACTGAAGAGAAACTTTGTGTTCCCAAAAAGCTAGATGAAGGACGGCTTTCACACACACTTATCTCTCAGAACTGAGCAAGTGGAGAGACGTTCGTTCATCTAGCACCAACGGAACGGGATGCAGGAGACACTTTTTCTCTGCTTTCTCAGTCTGTTTCCTAGTGCCGGTTTGAAGTTCCTGCACTTTTCACTGTAAAACCGAGTTCGAGGTAGTACCTCCCGATATATATTTATGGAATGGAGTTTGGAACTCAAAAGAAACTTTGTGTTCCCAACAAGGTAGGTGAAGGACGGCTTTCACACACACTTATCTCTCAGAACTGAGCAAGTGGAGAGACGTTCGTTCATCTAGCACCAAGGGAACGGGTTGCAGGAGACACTTTTTCTCTGCTTTCTCAGTCTGTTTCCTAGTGCCGGTTTGAAGTTCCTGCAGTTTTCATTGTAAAACCGAGTTGGAGCTTGTACCTCCCCAAATATATGTATTGAATTGTGTTTGCAACTGAAAAGAAACTTTGTGTTCCCTACAAGCTAATAGAAGGACGGCTTTCACACACACTTATCTCTCAGAACTGAGCAAGTGGAGAGACGTTCGTTCATCTAGCACCATGGATAAGGGTTGCAGGAGACCCTTTTTCTCTGCTTTCTCAGTCTGTTTCCTAGTGCCGGTTTGAAGTTCCTGCAGTTTTCACTGTAAAACCGAGTTGGAGCTAGTACCTCCCCATATATATGTATGGAATGGAGTTTGCAACTGAAAAGAAACTTTGTGTTCCCAACAAGCTGGTTGAAGGACGGCTTTCACACACACTTATCTCTCAGAACTGAGCAATGGGAGAGACGTTCTTTCTTCTAGCACCAATGGAACGGGTTGCAGGAGCCACTTTTTCTCTGCTTTCTCAGTCTGTTTCCTAGTGCTGGTTTGAAGTTCCTGCAGTTTTCACTGTAAAACCGAGTTGGAGTTAGTACCTCCCCATATATATGAATGGAAAGGAGTTGGCTACTGAAAAGGAACTTTGTATTCCCAACAATCTAGGTGAAGAACGGCTTTCACACACACTTATCTCTCAGAACTGAGCAAGTGGAGAGACGTTCGTTCATCTAGCACCAAGGGAATGGGTTGCAGGGGACACTTTTTCTCTGCTTTCTCAGTCTGTTTCCTAGTGCCGGTTTGAAGTTCCTGCAGTTTTCACTGTAAAACCGAGTTGGAGATTGTACTTCCCCAAATATATGTATGGAATTGTGTTTGCAACTGAAAAGAAACTATGTGTTCCCAACAGGCTAATAGAAGGACGGCTTTCACACACACTTACCTCTCAGAACTGAGCAAGTGGAGAGACGTTCGTTCATCTAGCACCAAGGAAACGGGTTGCAGGAGACACTTTTTCTGTGCTTTCTCAGTCTGTTTCCAAGTGCCGGTTTGAAGTTCCTGCAGTTTTCACTGTAAAACCGAGTTGGAGCTAGTACCTCCCCATATATATGTATGGAATAGAGTTTGCAACTGAAAAGAAACTTTGTGTTCCCAACAAGCTAGGTGAAGGACGGCTTTCAAACACACTTAAATCTCAGAACTGAGCAAGTGGAGAGACGTTCGTTCATTTACCACCAAGGGAAATGGTTGCAGGAGACACATTTTCTCTGCTTTCTCAGTCTGTTTCCTAGTGCCGGTTTGAAGTTCCTGCAGTTTTCACTGTAAAACCGATTTGGAGTTAGTACCTCCCCATATATATGTACGGAATGGTGTTTGCAACTGAAAAGAAACTTTGTGTTCCCAACAAGCTAGGTGAAGGACGGCTTTCACACACACTTATCTGTCAGAACTGAGCAATTGGAGAGACGTTCGTTCATGTAGCACCAAGGGAACAGGTTGCAGGAGACATTTTTTCTCTGCTTTCTCAGTCTGTTTCCTAGTGCCGGTTTGAAGTTCCTGCAGTTTTCACTGTAAAATCGAGTTGGAGCTAGTACCTCCCCATATATATGTATGGAATGGAGTTGGCAACTGAAGAGAAACTTTGTGTTCCCAACAAGCTAGGTGAAGGACGGCTTTCACACGCACTTATCTCTCAGAACTGAGCAAGTGGAGAGACGTTCGTTCATCTAGCACCAAGGAAAAGGGTTGCAGGAGACCCTTTTTCTCTGCTTTCTCAGTCTGTTTCCTAGTGCCGGTTTGAAGTTCCTGCAGTTTTCACTGTAAAACCGAGTTGGAGCTAGTACCTCCCCGTATATATGTATGGAATGGAGTTGGCAACTGAAGAGAAACTTTGTGTTCCCAACAAGCTAGGTGAAGGACGGCTTTCACACACACTTATCTCTCAGAACTGAGTATGTGGAGAGACGTTCGTTCATCTAGCACCATGGAAAAGGGTTGCAGGAGACCCTTTTTCTCTGCTTTCTCAGTCTGTTTCCTAGTGCCGGTTTGAAGTTCCTGCAGTTTTCACTGTAAAACCGAGTTGGAGCTAGTACCTCCCCATATATATGTATGGAATGGAGTTTGCAACTGAAAAGAAACTTTGTGTTCCCAACAAGCTGGTTGAAGGACGGCTTTCACACACACTTATCTCTCAGAACTGAGCAAGTGGAGAGACGTTCGTTCATCTAGCACCAAGAAACGGGTTGCAGGAGACACTTTTTCTCTGCTTTCTCAGTCTGTTTCCTAATGCCGGTTTGAAGTTCCTGCAGTTTTCACTGTAAAACCGTGTTGGAGCTAGTACCTCCCCATATATATGAATGGAAAGGAGTTGGCTACTGAAAAGGAACTTTGTGTTCCCAACAATCTAGGTGAAGAACGGCTTTCACACACACTTATCTCTCAGAACTGAGCAAGTGGAGAGACGTTCGTTCATCTAGCACCAAGGGAACGGGTTGCAGGGGACACTTTTTCTCTGCTTTCTCAGTCTGTTTCCTAGTGCTGGTTTGAAGTTCCTGCAGTTTTCACTGTAAAACCGAGTTGGAGTTAGTACCTCCCCATATATACGTATGGAATGGTGTTTGCAACTGAAAAGAAACTTTGTGTTCCCAAAAAGCTAGGTGAAGGACGGCTTTCACACACACTTATCTCTCAGAACTGAGCAAGTGGAGAGACGTTCGTTCATCTAGCACCAAGGGAACAGGTTGCAGGAGACACTTTTTCTCTGCTTTCTCAGTCTGTTTCCTAGTGCCGGTTTGAAGTTCCTGCAGTTTTCACTGTAAAACCGAGTTGGAGCTCGTACCTCCCCATATATATGTATGGAATGGAGTTTGCAACTGAAGAGAAACTTTGTGTTCCCAAAAAGCTAGATGACGGACGGCTTTCACACACACTTATCTCTCAGAACTGAGCAAGTGGAGAGACGATCGTTCATCTAACACCAAGGGAACGGGTTGCAGGAGACACTTTTTCTCTGCTTTCTCAGTCTGTTTCCTAGTGCCGGTTTGAAGTTCCTGCAGTTTTCACTGTAAAACCGAGTTGGAGCTCGTACCTCCCCATATATATGTATGGAATGGAGTTTGCAACTGAAGAGAAACTTTGTGTTCCCAAAAAGCTAGATGAAGGACGGCTTTCACACACACTTATCTCTCAGAACTGAGCAAGTGGAGAGACGTTCGTTCATCTAACACCAAGGGAACGGGTTGCAGGAGACACTTTTTCTCTGCTTTCTCAGTCTGTTTCCTAGTGCCGGTTTGAAGTTCCTGCAGTTTTCACTGTAAAATCGAGTTGGAGCTAGTACCTCCCCATATATATGTATGGAATGGAGTTTGCAACTGAAGAGAAACTTTGTGTTCCCAAAAAGCTAGATGAAGGACGGCTTTCACACACACTTATCTCTCAGAACTGAGCAAGTGGAGAGACGTTCGTTCATCTAGCACCAACGGAACGGGATGCAGGAGACACTTTTTCTCTGCTTTCTCAGTCTGTTTCCTAGTGCCGGTTTGAAGTTCCTGCACTTTTCACTGTAAAACCGAGTTCGAGGTAGTACCTCCCGATATATATTTATGGAATGGAGTTTGGAACTGAAAAGAAACTTTGTGTTCCCAACAAGGTAGGTGAAGGACGGCTTTCACACACACTTATCTCTCAGAACTGAGCAAGTGGAGAGACGTTCGTTCATCTAGCACCAAGGGAACGGGTTGCAGGAGACACTTTTTCTCTGCTTTCTCAGTCTGTTTCCTAGTGCCGGTTTGAAGTTCCTGCAGTTTTCATTGTAAAACCGAGTTGGAGCTTGTACCTCCCCAAATATATGTATGGAATTGTGTTTGCAACTGAAAAGAAACTTTGTGTTCCCTACAAGCTAATAGAAGGACGGCTTTCACACACACTTATCTCTCAGAACTGAGCAAGTGGAGAGACGTTCGTTCATCTAGCACCAAGAAACGGGTTGCAGGAGCCACTTTTTCTCTGCTTTCTCAGTCTGTTTCCTAATGCCGGTTTGAAGTTCCTGCAGTTTTCACTGTAAAACCGTGTTGGAGCTAGTACCTCCCCATATATATGAATGGAAAGGAGTTGGCTACTGAAAAGGAACTTTGTATTCCCAACAATCTAGGTGAAGAACGGCTTTCACACACACTTATCTCTCAGAACTGAGCAAGTGGAGAGACGTTCGTTCATCTAGCACCAAGGGAATGGGTTGCAGGGGACACTTTTTCTCTGCTTTCTCAGTCTGTTTCCTAGTGCCGGTTTGAAGTTCCTGCAGTTTTCACTGTAAAACCGAGTTGGAGATTGTACTTCCCCAAATATATGTATGGAATTGTGTTTGCAACTGAAAAGAAACTATGTGTTCCCAACAGGCTAATAGAAGGACGGCTTTCACACACATTTATCTCTCAGAACTGAGAAAGTGGAGAGACGTTCGTTCATCTAGCACCAAGGAAACGGGTTGCAGGAGACACTTTTTCTGTGCTTTCTCAGTCTGTTTCCAAGTGCCGGTTTGAAGTTCCTGCAGTTTTCACTGTAAAACCGAGTTGGAGCTAGTACCTCCCCATATATATGTATGGAATAGAGTTTGCAACTGAAAGGAAACTATGTGTTCCCAACAAGCTAGGTGAAGGACGGCTTTCACACACACTTAAATCTCAGAACTGAGCAAGTGGAGAGACGTTCGTTCATTTACCACCAAGGGAAATGGTTGCAGGAGACACATTTTCTCTGCTTTCTCAGTCTGTTTCCTAGTGCCGGTTTGAAGTTCCTGCAGTTTTCACTGTAAAACCGATTTGGAGTTAGTACCTCCCCATATATATGTACGGAATGGTGTTTGCAACTGAAAAGAAACTTTGTGTTCCCAACAAGCTAGGTGAAGGACGGCTTTCACACACACTTATCTGTCAGAACTGAGCAATTGGAGAGACGTTCGTTCATGTAGCACCAAGGGAACAGGTTGCAGGAGACATTTTTTCTCTGCTTTCTCAGTCTGTTTCCTAGTGCCGGTTTGAAGTTCCTGCAGTTTTCACTGTAAAATCGAGTTGGAGCTAGTACCTCCCCATATATATGTATGGAATGGAGTTGGCAACTGAAGAGAAACTTTGTGTTCCCAACAAGCTAGGTGAAGGACGGCTTTCACACGCACTTATCTATCAGAACTGAGCAAGTGGAGAGACGTTCGTTCATCTAGCACCAAGGAAAAGGTTTGCAGGAGACCCTTTTTCTCTGCTTTCTCAGTCTGTTTCCTAGTGCCGGTTTGAAGTTCCTGCAGTTTTCACTGTAAAACCGAGTGGGAGCTAGTACCTCCCCGTATATACGTATGGAATGGTGTTTGCAACTGAAAAGAAACTTTGTGTTCCCAACAAGCTAGGTGAAGGACGGCTTTCACACACACTTATCTCTCAGAACTGAGCAAGTGGAGAGACGTTCGTTCATCTAGCACCAAGGGAACAGGTTGCAGGAGACACTTTTTCTCTGCTTTCTCAGTCTGTTTCCTAGTGCCGGTTTGAAGTTCCTGCAGTTTTCACTGTAAAACCGAGTTGGAGCTCGTACCTCCCCATATATATGTATGGAATGGAGTTTGCAACTGAAGAGAAACTTTGTGTTCCCAAAAAGCTAGATGAAGGACGGCTTTCACACACACTTATCTCTCAGAACTGAGCAAGTGGAGAGACGTTCGTTCATCTAACACCAAGGGAACGGGTTGCAGGAGACACTTTTTCTCTGCTTTCTCAGTCTGTTTCCTAGTGCCGGTTTGAAGTTCCTGCAGTTTTCACTGTAAAACCGAGTTGGAGCTAGTACCTCCCCATATATATGTATGGAATGGAGTTTGCAACTGAAGAGAAACTTTGTGTTCCCAAAAAGCTAGATGAAGGACGGCTTTCACACACACTTATCTCTCAGAACTGAGCAAGTGGAGAGACGTTCGTTCATCTAGCACCAACGGAACGGGATGCAGGAGACACTTTTTCTCTGCTTTCTCAGTCTGTTTCCTAGTGCCGGTTTGAAGTTCCTGCACTTTTCACTGTAAAACCGAGTTCGAGGTAGTACCTCCCGATATATATTTATGGAATGGAGTTTGGAACTGAAAAGAAACTTTGTGTTCCCAACAAGGTAGGTGAAGGACGGCTTTCACACACACTTATCTCTCAGAACTGAGCAAGTGGAGAGACGTTCGTTCATCTAGCACCAAGGGAACGGGTTGCAGGAGACACTTTTTCTCTGCTTTCTCAGTCTGTTTCCTAGTGCCGGTTTGAAGTTCCTGCAGTTTTCATTGTAAAACCGAGTTGGAGCTTGTACCTCCCCAAATATATGTATGGAATTGTGTTTGCAACTGAAAAGAAACTTTGTGTTCCCTACAAGCTAATAGAAGGACGGCTTTCACACACACTTATCTCTCAGAACTGAGCAAGTGGAGAGACGTTCGTTCATCTAGCACCATGGATAAGGGTTGCAGGAGACCCTTTTTCTCTGCTTTCTCAGTCTGTTTCCTAGTGCCGGTTTGAAGTTCCTGCAGTTTTCACTGTAAAACCGAGTTGGAGCTAGTACCTCCCCATATATATGTATGGAATGGAGTTTGCAACTGAAAAGAAACTTTGTGTTCCCAACAAGCTGGTTGAAGGACGGCTTTCACACACACTTATCTCTCAGAACTGAGCAATGGGAGAGACGTTCTTTCTTCTAGCACCAATGGAACGGGTTGCAGGAGACACTTTTTCTCTGCTTTCTCAGTCTGTTTCCTAGTGCTGGTTTGAAGTTCCTGCAGTTTTCACTGTAAAACCGAGTTGGAGTTAGTACCTCCCCATATATACGTATGGAATGGTGTTTGCAACTGAAAAGAAACTTTGTGTTCCCAACAAGCTAGGTGAAGGACGGCTTTCACACACACTTATCTCTCAGAACTGAGCAAGTGGAGAGACGTTCGTTCATCTAGCACCAGGGAACAGGTTGAAGGAGACACTTTTTCTCTGCTTTCTCAGTCTGTTTCCTAGTGCCGGTTTGAAGTTCCTGCAGTTTTCACTGTAAAACAGAGTTGGAGCTAGTACCTCCCCATATATATGTATGGAATGGAGTTTGCAACTGAAAAGAAACTTTGTGTTCCCAAAAAGCTAGTTGAAGGACGGCTTTCACACACACTTATCTCTCAGAACTGAGCAATGGGAGAGACGTTCTTTCATCTAGCACCAATGGAACGGGTTGCTGGAGACACTTTTTCTCTGCTTTCTCAGTCTGTTTCCTAGTGCTGGTTTGAAGTTCCTGCAGTTTTCACTGTAAAACCGAGTTGGAGTTAGTACCTCCCCATATATACGTATGGAATGGTGTTTGCAACTGAAAAGAAACTTTGTGTTCCCAAAAAGCTAGGTGAAGGACGGCTTTCACACACACTTATCTCTCAGAACTGAGCAAGTGGAGAGACGTTCGTTCATCTAGCACCAAGGGAACAGGTTGCAGGAGACACTTTTTCTCTGCTTTCTCAGTCTGTTTCCTAGTGCCGGTTTGAAGTTCCTGCAGTTTTCACTGTAAAACCGAGTTGGAGCTCGTACCTCCCCATATATATGTATGGAATGGAGTTTGCAACTGAAGAGAAACTTTGTGTTCCCAAAAAGCTAGATGAAGGACGGCTTTCACACACACTTATCTCTCAGAACTGAGCAAGTGGAGAGACGTTCGTTCATCTAACACCAAGGGAACGGGTTGCAGGAGACACTTTTTCTCTGCTTTCTCAGTCTGTTTCCTAGTGCCGGTTTGAAGTTCCTGCAGTTTTCACTGTAAAATCGAGTTGGAGCTAGTACCTCCCCATATATATGTATGGAATGGAGTTTGCAACTGAAGAGAAACTTTGTGTTCCCAAAAAGCTAGATGAAGGACGGCTTTCACACACACTTATCTCTCAGAACTGAGCAAGTGGAGAGACGTTCGTTCATCTAGCACCAACGGAACGGGATGCAGGAGACACTTTTTCTCTGCTTTCTCAGTCTGTTTCCTAGTGCCGGTTTGAAGTTCCTGCACTTTTCACTGTAAAACTGAGTTCGAGGTAGTACCTCCCGATATATATTTATGGAATGGAGTTTGGAACTGAAAAGAAACTTTGTGTTCCCAACAAGGTAGGTGAAGGACGGCTTTCACACACACTTATCTCTCAGAACTGAGCAAGTGGAGAGACGTTCGTTCATCTAGCACCAAGGGAACGGGTTGCAGGAGACACTTTTTCTCTGCTTTCTCAGTCTGTTTCCTAGTGCCGGTTTGAAGTTCCTGCAGTTTTCATTGTAAAACCGAGTTGGAGCTTGTACCTCCCCAAATATATGCATGGAATTGTGTTTGCAACTGAAAAGAAACTTTGTGTTCCCTACAAGCTAATAGAAGGACGGCTTTCACACACACTTATCTCTCAGAACTGAGCAAGTGGAGAGACGTTCGTTCATCTAGCACCAAGAAACGGGTTGCAGGAGCCACTTTTTCTCTGCTTTCTCAGTCTGTTTCCAAGTGCCGGTTTGAAGTTCCTGCCGTTTTCACTGTAAAACCGAGTTGGAGCTAGTACCTCCCCATATATATGTATGGAATAGAGTTTGCAACTGAAAAGAAACTATGTGTTCCCAACAAGCTAGGTGAAGGACGGCTTTCACACACACTTAAATCTCAGAACTGAGCAAGTGGAGAGACGTTCGTTCATTTACCACCAAGGGAAATGGTTGAAGGAGACACATTTTCTCTGCTTTCTCAGTCTGTTTCCTAGTGCCGGTTTGAAGTTCCTGCAGTTTTCACTGTAAAACCGATTTGGAGTTAGTACCTCCCCATATATATGTACGGAATGGTGTTTGCAACTGAAAAGAAACTTTGTGTTCCCAACAAGCTAGGTGAAGGACGGCTTTCACACACACTTATCTGTCAGAACTGAGCAATTGGAGAGACGTTCGTTCATGTAGCACCAAGGGAACAGGTTGCAGGAGACATTTTTTCTCTGCTTTCTCAGTCTGTTTCCTAGTGCCGGTTTGAAGTTCCTGCAGTTTTCACTCTAAAATCGAGTTGGAGCTAGTACCTCCCCATATATACGTATGGAATGGAGTTGGCAAATGAAGAGAAACTTTGTGTTCCCAACAAGCTAGGTGAAGGACGGCTTTCACACGCACTAATCTCTCAGAACTGAGCAAGTGGAGAGACGTTCGTTCATCTAGCACCAAGGAAAAGGGTTGCAGGAGACCCTTTTTCTCTGCTTTCTCAGTCTGTTTCCTAGTGCCGGTTTGAAGTTCCTGCAGTTTTCACTGTAAAACCGAGTTGGAGCTAGTACCTCCCCGTATATATGTATGGAATGGAGTTGGCAACTGAAGAGAAACTTTGTGTTCCCAACAAGCTAGGTGAAGGACGGCTTTCACACACACTTATCTCTCAGAACTGAGTATGTGGAGAGACGTTCGTTCATCTAGCACCATGGAAAAGGGTTGCAGGAGACCCTTTTTCTCTGCTTTCTCAGTCTGTTTCCTAGTGCCGGTTTGACGTTCCTGCAGTTTTCACTGTAAAACCGTGTTGGAGCTAGTACCTCCCCATATATATGAATGGAAAGGAGTTGGCTACTGAAAAGGAACTTTGTGTTCCCAACAATCTAGGTGAAGAACGGCTTTCACACACACTTATCTCTCAGAACTGAGCAAGTGGAGAGACGTTCGTTCATCTAGCACCAAGGGAACGGGTTGCAGGGGACACTTTTTCTCTGCTTTCTCAGTCTGTTTCCTAGTGCTGGTTTGAAGTTCCTGCAGTTTTCACTGTAAAACCGAGTTGGAGTTAGTACCTCCCCATATATACGTATGGAATGGTGTTTGCAACTGAATAGAAACTTTGTGTTCCCAACAAGCTAGGTGAAGGACGGCTTTCACACACACTTATCTCTCAGAACTGAGCAAGTGGAGAGACGTTCGTTCATCTAACACCAAGGGAACAGGTTGCAGGAGACACTTTTTCTCTGCTTTCTCAGTCTGTTTCCTAGTGCCGGTTTGAAGTTCCTGCAGTTTTCACTGTAAAACCGAGTTGGAGCTCGTACCTCCCGATATATATGTATGGAATGGAGTTTGCAACTGAAGAGAAACTTTGTGTTCCCAAAAAGCTAGATGACGGACGGCTTTCACACACACTTATCTCTCAGAACTGAGCAAGTGGAGAGACGTTCGTTCATCTAACACCAAGGGAACGGGTTGCAGGAGACACTTTTTCTCTGCTTTCTCAGTCTGTTTCCTAGTGCCGGTTTGAAGTTCCTGCAGTTTTCACTGTAAAACCGAGTTGGAGCTCGTACCTCCCCATATATATGTATGGAATGGAGTTTGCAACTGAAGAGAAACTTTGTGTTCCCAAAAAGCTAGATGACGGACGGCTTTCACACACACTTATCTCTCAGAACTGAGCAAGTGGAGAGACGATCGTTCATCTAACACCAAGGGAACGGGTTGCAGGAGACACTTTTTCTCTGCTTTCTCAGTCTGTTTCCTAGTGCCGGTTTGAAGTTCCTGCAGTTTTCACTGTAAAACCGAGTTGGAGCTCGTACCTCCCCATATATATGTATGGAATGGAGTTTGCAACTGAAGAGAAACTTTGTGTTCCCAAAAAGCTAGATGAAGGACGGCTTTCACACACACTTATCTCTCAGAACTGAGCAAGTGGAGAGACGTTCGTTCATCTAACACCAAGGGAACGGGTTGCAGGAGACACTTTTTCTCTGCTTTCTCAGTCTGTTTCCTAGTGCCGGTTTGAAGTTCCTGCAGTTTTCACTGTAAAATCGAGTTGGAGCTAGTACCTCCCCATATATATGTATGGAATGGAGTTTGCAACTGAAGAGAAACTTTGTGTTCCCAAAAAGCTAGATGAAGGACGGCTTTCACACACACTTATCTCTCAGAACTGAGCAAGTGGAGAGACGTTCGTTCATCTAGCACCAACGGAACGGGATGCAGGAGACACTTTTTCTCTGCTTTCTCAGTCTGTTTCCTAGTGCCGGTTTGAAGTTCCTGCACTTTTCACTGTAAAACCGAGTTCGAGGTAGTACCTCCCGATATATATTTATGGAATGGAGTTTGGAACTGAAAAGAAACTTTGTGTTCCCAACAAGGTAGGTGAAGGACGGCTTTCACACACACTTATCTCTCAGAACTGAGCAAGTGGAGAGACGTTCGTTCATCTAGCACCAAGGGAACGGGTTGCAGGAGACACTTTTTCTCTGCTTTCTCAGTCTGTTTCCTAGTGCCGGTTTGAAGTTCCTGCAGTTTTCATTGTAAAACCGAGTTGGAGCTTGTACCTCCCCAAATATATGTATGGAATTGTGTTTGCAACTGAAAAGAAACTTTGTGTTCCCTACAAGCTAATAGAAGGACGGCTTTCACACACACTTATCTCTCAGAACTGAGCAAGTGGAGAGACGTTCGTTCATCTAGCACCAAGAAACGGGTTGCAGGAGCCACTTTTTCTCTGCTTTCTCAGTCTGTTTCCTAATGCCGGTTTGAAGTTCCTGCAGTTTTCACTGTAAAACCGTGTTGGAGCTAGTACCTCCCCATATATATGAATGGAAAGGAGTTGGCTACTGAAAAGGAACTTTGTATTCCCAACAATCTAGGTGAAGAACGGCTTTCACACACACTTATCTCTCAGAACTGAGCAAGTGGAGAGACGTTCGTTCATCTAGCACCAAGGGAATGGGTTGCAGGGGACACTTTTTCTCTGCTTTCTCAGTCTGTTTCCTAGTGCCGGTTTGAAGTTCCTGCAGTTTTCACTGTAAAACCGAGTTGGAGATTGTACTTCCCCAAATATATGTATGGAATTGTGTTTGCAACTGAAAAGAAACTATGTGTTCCCAACAGGCTAATAGAAGGACGGCTTTCACACACATTTATCTCTCAGAACTGAGAAAGTGGAGAGACGTTCGTTCATCTAGCACCAAGGAAACGGGTTGCAGGAGACACTTTTTCTGTGCTTTCTCAGTCTGTTTCCAAGTGCCGGTTTGAAGTTCCTGCAGTTTTCACTGTAAAACCGAGTTGGAGCTAGTACCTCCCCATATATATGTATGGAATAGAGTTTGCAACTGAAAAGAAACTATGTGTTCCCAACAAGCTAGGTGAAGGACGGCTTTCACACACACTTAAATCTCAGAACTGAGCAAGTGGAGAGACGTTCGTTCATTTACCACCAAGGGAAATGGTTGCAGGAGACACATTTTCTCTGCTTTCTCAGTCTGTTTCCTAGTGCCGGTTTGAAGTTCCTGCAGTTTTCACTGTAAAACCGATTTGGAGTTAGTACCTCCCCATATATATGTACGGAATGGTGTTTGCAACTGAAAAGAAACTTTGTGTTCCCAACAAGCTAGGTGAAGGACGGCTTTCACACACACTTATCTGTCAGAACTGAGCAATTGGAGAGACGTTCGTTCATGTAGCACCAAGGGAACAGGTTGCAGGAGACATTTTTTCTCTGCTTTCTCAGTCTGTTTCCTAGTGCCGGTTTGAAGTTCCTGCAGTTTTCACTGTAAAATCGAGTTGGAGCTAGTACCTCCCCATATATATGTATGGAATGGAGTTGGCAACTGAAGAGAAACTTTGTGTTCCCAACAAGCTAGGTGAAGGACGGCTTTCACACGCACTTATCTCTCAGAACTGAGCAAGTGGAGAGACGTTCGTTCATCTAGCACCAAGGAAAAGGTTTGCAGGAGACCCTTTTTCTCTGCTTTCTCAGTCTGTTTCCTAGTGCCGGTTTGAAGTTCCTGCAGTTTTCACTGTAAAACCGAGTGGGAGCTAGTACCTCCCCGTATATACGTATGGAATGGTGTTTGCAACTGAAAAGAAACTTTGTGTTCCCAACAAGCTAGGTGAAGGACGGCTTTCACACACACTTATCTCTCAGAACTGAGCAAGTGGAGAGACGTTCGTTCATCTAGCACCAAGGGAACAGGTTGCAGGAGACACTTTTTCTCTGCTTTCTCAGTCTGTTTCCTAGTGCCGGTTTGAAGTTCCTGCAGTTTTCACTGTAAAACCGAGTTGGAGCTCGTACCTCCCCATATATATGTATGGAATGGAGTTTGCAACTGAAGAGAAACTTTGTGTTCCCAAAAAGCTAGATGAAGGACGGCTTTCACACACACTTATCTCTCAGAACTGAGCAAGTGGAGAGACGTTCGTTCATCTAACACCAAGGGAACGGGTTGCAGGAGACACTTTTTCTCTGCTTTCTCAGTCTGTTTCCTAGTGCCGGTTTGAAGTTCCTGCAGTTTTCACTGTAAAACCGAGTTGGAGCTAGTACCTCCCCATATATATGTATGGAATGGAGTTTGCAACTGAAGAGAAACTTTGTGTTCCCAAAAAGCTAGATGAAGGACGGCTTTCACACACACTTATCTCTCAGAACTGAGCAAGTGGAGAGACGTTCGTTCATCTAGCACCAACGGAACGGGATGCAGGAGACACTTTTTCTCTGCTTTCTCAGTCTGTTTCCTAGTGCCGGTTTGAAGTTCCTGCACTTTTCACTGTAAAACCGAGTTCGAGGTAGTACCTCCCGATATATATTTACGGAATGGAGTTTGGAACTGAAAAGAAACTTTGTGTTCCCAACAAGGTAGGTGAAGGACGGCTTTCACACACACTTATCTCTCAGAACTGAGCAAGTGGAGAGACGTTCGTTCATCTAGCACCAAGGGAACGGGTTGCAGGAGACACTTTTTCTCTGCTTTCTCAGTCTGTTTCCTAGTGCCGGTTTGAAGTTCCTGCAGTTTTCATTGTAAAACCGAGTTGGAGCTTGTACCTCCCCAAATATATGTATGGAATTGTGTTTGCAACTGAAAAGAAACTTTGTGTTCCCTACAAGCTAATAGAAGGACGGCTTTCACACACACTTATCTCTCAGAACTGAGCAAGTGGAGAGACGTTCGTTCATCTAGCACCATGGATAAGGGTTGCAGGAGACCCTTTTTCTCTGCTTTCTCAGTCTGTTTCCTAGTGCCGGTTTGAAGTTCCTGCAGTTTTCACTGTAAAACCGAGTTGGAGCTAGTACCTCCCCATATATATGTATGGAATGGAGTTTGCAACTGAAAAGAAACTTTGTGTTCCCAACAAGCTGGTTGAAGGACGGCTTTCACACACACTTATCTCTCAGAACTGAGCAATGGGAGAGACGTTCTTTCTTCTAGCACCAATGGAACGGGTTGCAGGAGACACTTTTTCTCTGCTTTCTCAGTCTGTTTCCTAGTGCTGGTTTGAAGTTCCTGCAGTTTTCACTGTAAAACCGAGTTGGAGTTAGTACCTCCCCATATATACGTATGGAATGGTGTTTGCAACTGAAAAGAAACTTTGTGTTCCCAACAAGCTAGGTGAAGGACGGCTTTCACACACACTTATCTCTCAGAACTGAGCAAGTGGAGAGACGTTCGTTCATCTAGCACCAGGGAACAGGTTGAAGGAGACACTTTTTCTCTGCTTTCTCAGTCTGTTTCCTAGTGCCGGTTTGAAGTTCCTGCAGTTTTCACTGTAAAACAGAGTTGGAGCTAGTACCTCCCCATATATATGTATGGAATGGAGTTTGCAACTGAAAAGAAACTTTGTGTTCCCAAAAAGCTAGTTGAAGGACGGCTTTCACACACACTTATCTCTCAGAACTGAGCAATGGGAGAGACGTTCTTTCATCTAGCACCAATGGAACGGGTTGCTGGAGACACTTTTTCTCTGCTTTCTCAGTCTGTTTCCTAGTGCTGGTTTGAAGTTCCTGCAGTTTTCACTGTAAAACCGAGTTGGAGTTAGTACCTCCCCATATATACGTATGGAATGGTGTTTGCAACTGAAAAGAAACTTTGTGTTCCCAAAAATCTAGGTGAAGGACGGCTTTCACACACACTTATCTCTCAGAACTGAGCAAGTGGAGAGACGTTCGTTCATCTAGCACCAAGGGAACAGGTTGCAGGAGACACTTTTTCTCTGCTTTCTCAGTCTGTTTCCTAGTGCCGGTTTGAAGTTCCTGCAGTTTTCACTGTAAAACCGAGTTGGAGCTCGTACCTCCCCATATATATGTATGGAATGGAGTTTGCAACTGAAGAGAAACTTTGTGTTCCCAAAAAGCTAGATGAAGGACGGCTTTCACACACACTTATCTCTCAGAACTGAGCAAGTGGAGAGACGTTCGTTCATCTAACACCAAGGGAACGGGTTGCAGGAGACACTTTTTCTCTGCTTTCTCAGTCTGTTTCCTAGTGCCGGTTTGAAGTTCCTGCAGTTTTCACTGTAAAATCGAGTTGGAGCTAGTACCTCCCCATATATATGTATGGAATGGAGTTTGCAACTGAAGAGAAACTTTGTGTTCCCAAAAAGCTAGATGAAGGACGGCTTTCACACACACTTATCTCTCAGAACTGAGCAAGTGGAGAGACGTTCGTTCATCTAGCACCAACGGAACGGGATGCAGGAGACACTTTTTCTCTGCTTTCTCAGTCTGTTTCCTAGTGCCGGTTTGAAGTTCCTGCACTTTTCACTGTAAAACTGAGTTCGAGGTAGTACCTCCCGATATATATTTATGGAATGGAGTTTGGAACTGAAAAGAAACTTTGTGTTCCCAACAAGGTAGGTGAAGGACGGCTTTCACACACACTTATCTCTCAGAACTGAGCAAGTGGAGAGACGTTCGTTCATCTAGCACCAAGGGAACGGGTTGCAGGAGACACTTTTTCTCTGCTTTCTCAGTCTGTTTCCTAGTGCCGGTTTGAAGTTCCTGCAGTTTTCATTGTAAAACCGAGTTGGAGCTTGTACCTCCCCAAATATATGTATGGAATTGTGTTTGCAACTGAAAAGAAACTTTGTGTTCCCTACAAGCTAATAGAAGGACGGCTTTCACACACACTTATCTCTCAGAACTGAGCAAGTGGAGAGACGTTCGTTCATCTAGCACCAAGAAACAGGTTGCAGGAGCCACTTTTTCTCTGCTTTCTCAGTCTGTTTCCAAGTGCCGGTTTGAAGTTCCTGCCGTTTTCACTGTAAAACCGAGTTGGAGCTAGTACCTCCCCATATATATGTATGGAATAGAGTTTGCAACTGAAAAGAAACTATGTGTTCCCAACAAGCTAGGTGAAGGACGGCTTTCACACACACTTAAATCTCAGAACTGAGCAAGTGGAGAGACGTTCGTTCATTTACCACCAAGGGAAATGGTTGAAGGAGACACATTTTCTCTGCTTTCTCAGTCTGTTTCCTAGTGCCGGTTTGAAGTTCCTGCAGTTTTCACTGTAAAACCGATTTGGAGTTAGTACCTCCCCATATATATGTACGGAATGGTGTTTGCAACTGAAAAGAAACTTTGTGTTCCCAACAAGCTAGGTGAAGGACGGCTTTCACACACACTTATCTGTCAGAACTGAGCAATTGGAGAGACGTTCGTTCATGTAGCACCAAGGGAACAGGTTGCAGGAGACATTTTTTCTCTGCTTTCTCAGTCTGTTTCCTAGTGCCGGTTTGAAGTTCCTGCAGTTTTCACTCTAAAATCGAGTTGGAGCTAGTACCTCCCCATATATATGTATGGAATGGAGTTGGCAAATGAAGAGAAACTTTGTGTTCCCAACAAGCTAGGTGAAGGACGGCTTTCACACGCACTAATCTCTCAGAACTGAGCAAGTGGAGAGACGTTCGTTCATCTAGCACCAAGGAAAAGGGTTGCAGGAGACCCTTTTTCTCTGCTTTCTCAGTCTGTTTCCTAGTGCCGGTTTGAAGTTCCTGCAGTTTTCACTGTAAAACCGAGTTGGAGCTAGTACCTCCCCGTATATATGTATGGAATGGAGTTGGCAACTGAAGAGAAACTTTGTGTTCCCAACAAGCTAGGTGAAGGACGGCTTTCACACACACTTATCTCTCAGAACTGAGTATGTGGAGAGACGTTCGTTCATCTAGCACCATGGAAAAGGGTTGCAGGAGACCCTTTTTCTCTGCTTTCTCAGTCTGTTTCCTAGTGCCGGTTTGACGTTCCTGCAGTTTTCACTGTAAAACCGTGTTGGAGCTAGTACCTCCCCATATATATGAATGGAAAGGAGTTGGCTACTGAAAAGGAACTTTGTGTTCCCAACAATCTAGGTGAAGAACGGCTTTCACACACACTTATCTCTCAGAACTGAGCAAGTGGAGAGACGTTCGTTCATCTAGCACCAAGGGAACGGGTTGCAGGGGACACTTTTTCTCTGCTTTCTCAGTCTGTTTCCTAGTGCTGGTTTGAAGTTCCTGCAGTTTTCACTGTAAAACCGAGTTGGAGTTAGTACCTCCCCATATATACGTATGGAATGGTGTTTGCAACTGAATAGAAACTTTGTGTTCCCAACAAGCTAGGTGAAGGACGGCTTTCACACACACTTATCTCTCAGAACTGAGCAAGTGGAGAGACGTTCGTTCATCTAACACCAAGGGAACAGGTTGCAGGAGACACTTTTTCTCTGCTTTCTCAGTCTGTTTCCTAGTGCCGGTTTGAAGTTCCTGCAGTTTTCACTGTAAAACCGAGTTGGAGCTCGTACCTCCCGATATATATGTATGGAATGGAGTTTGCAACTGAAGAGAAACTTTGTGTTCCCAAAAAGCTAGATGACGGACGGCTTTCACACACACTTATCTCTCAGAACTGAGCAAGTGGAGAGACGTTCGTTCATCTAACACCAAGGGAACGGGTTGCAGGAGACACTTTTTCTCTGCTTTCTCAGTCTGTTTCCTAGTGCCGGTTTGAAGTTCCTGCAGTTTTCACTGTAAAACCGAGTTGGAGCTAGTACCTCCCCATATATATGTATGGAATGGAGTTTGCAACTGAAGAGAAACTTTGTGTTCCCAAAAAGCTAGATGAAGGACGGCTTTCACACACACATATCTCTCAGAACTGAGCAAGTGGAGAGACGTTCGTTCATCTAGCACCAACGGAACGGGATGCAGGAGACACTTTTTCTCTGCTTTCTCAGTCTGTTTCCTAGTGCCGGTTTGAAGTTCCTGCACTTTTCACTGTAAAACCGAGTTCGAGGTAGTACCTCCCGATATATATTTATGGAATGGAGTTTGGAACTGAAAAGAAACTTTGTGTTCCCAACAAGGTAGGTGAAGGACGGCTTTCACACACACTTATCTCTCAAAACTGAGCAAGTGGAGAGACGTTCGTTCATCTAGCACCAAGAAACGGGTTGCAGGAGCCACTTTTTCTCTGCTTTCTCAGTCTGTTTCCTAATGCCGGTTTGAAGTTCCTGCAGTTTTCACTGTAAAACCGTGTTGGAGCTAGTACCTCCCCATATATATGAATGGAAAGGAGTTGGCTACTGAAAAGGAACTTTGTATTCCCAACAATCTAGGTGAAGAACGGCTTTCACACACACTTATCTCTCAGAACTGAGCAAGTGGAGAGACGTTCGTTCATCTAGCACCAAGGGAACGGGTTGCAGGGGACACTTTTTCTCTGCTTTCTCAGTCTGTTTCCTAGTGCCGGTTTGAAGTTCCTGCAGTTTTCACTGTAAAACCGAGTTGGAGATTGTACTTCCCCAAATATATGTATGGAATTGTGTTTGCAACTGAAAAGAAACTATGTGTTCCCAACAGGCTAATAGAAGGACGGCTTTCACACACACTTATCTCTCAGAACTGAGCAAGTGGAGAGACGTTCGTTCATCTAGCACCAAGGAAACGGGTTGCAGGAGACACTTTTTCTGTGCTTTCTCAGTCTGTTTCCAAGTGCCGGTTTGAAGTTCCTGCAGTTTTCACTGTAAAACCGAGTTGGAGCTAGTACCTCCCCATATATATGTATGGAATAGAGTTTGCAACTGAAAAGAAACTATGTGTTCCCAACAAGCTAGGTGAAGGACGGCTTTCACACACACTTAAATCTCAGAACTGAGCAAGTGGAGAGACGTTCGTTCATTTACCACCAAGGGAAATGGTTGCAGGAGACACATTTTCTCTGCTTTCTCAGTCTGTTTCCTAGTGCCGGTTTGAAGTTCCTGCAGTTTTCACTGTAAAACCGATTTGGAGTTAGTACCTCCCCATATATATGTACATAATGGTGTTTGCAACTGAAAAGAAACTTTGTGTTCCCAACAAGCTAGGTGAAGGACGGCTTTCACACACACTTATCTGTCAGAACTGAGCAATTGGAGAGACGTTCGTTCATGTAGCACCAAGGGAACAGGTTGCAGGAGACATTTTTTCTCTGCTTTCTCAGTCTGTTTCCTAGTGCCGGTTTGAAGTTCCTGCAGTTTTCACTGTAAAATCGAGTTGGAGCTAGTACCTCCCCATATATATGTATGGAATGGAGTTGGCAACTGAAGAGAAACTTTGTGTTCCCAACAAGCTAGGTGAAGGACGGCTTTCACACGCACTTATCTCTCAGAACTGAGCAAGTGGAGAGACGTTCGTTCATCTAGCACCAAGGAAAAGGGTTGCAGGAGACCCTTTTTCTCTGCTTTCTCAGTCTGTTTCCTAGTGCCGGTTTGAAGTTCCTGCAGTTTTCACTGTAAAACCGAGTGGGAGCTAGTACCTCCCCGTATATATGTATGGAATGGAGTTGGCAACTGAAGAGAAACTTTGTGTTCCCAACAAGCTAGGTGAAGGACGGCTTTCACACACACATATCTCTCAGAACTGAGCAAGTGGAGAGACGTTCGTTCATCTAGCACCAACGGAACGGGATGCAGGAGACACTTTTTCTCTGCTTTCTCAGTCTGTTTCCTAGTGCCGGTTTGAAGTTCCTGCACTTTTCACTGTAAAACCGAGTTCGAGGTAGTACCTCCCGATATATATTTATGGAATGGAGTTTGGAACTGAAAAGAAACTTTGTGTTCCCAACAAGGTAGGTGAAGGACGGCTTTCACACACACTTATCTCTCAAAACTGAGCAAGTGGAGAGACGTTCGTTCATCTAGCACCAAGAAACGGGTTGCAGGAGCCACTTTTTCTCTGCTTTCTCAGTCTGTTTCCTAATGCCGGTTTGAAGTTCCTGCAGTTTTCACTGTAAAACCGTGTTGGAGCTAGTACCTCCCCATATATATGAATGGAATGGAGTTGGCTACTGAAAAGGAACTTTGTATTCCCAACAATCTAGGTGAAGAACGGCTTTCACACACACTTATCTCTCAGAACTGAGCAAGTGGAGAGACGTTCGTTCATCTAGCACCAAGGGAACGATTTGCAGGGGACACTTTTTCTCTGCTTTCTCAGTCTGTTTCCTAGTGCCGGTTTGAAGTTCCTGCAGTTTTCACTGTAAAACCGAGTTGGAGATTGTACTTCCCCAAATATATGTATGGAATTGTGTTTGCAACTGAAAAGAAACTATGTGTTCCCAACAGGCTAATAGAAGGACGGCTTTCACACACACTTATCTCTCAGAACTGAGCAAGTGGAGAGACGTTCGTTCATCTAGCACCAAGGAAACGGGTTGCAGGAGACACTTTTTCTGTGCTTTCTCAGTCTGTTTCCAAGTGCCGGTTTGAAGTTCCTGCAGTTTTCACTGTAAAACCGAGTTGGAGCTAGTACCTCCCCATATATATGTATGGAATAGAGTTTGCAACTGAAAAGAAACTATGTGTTCCCAACAAGCTAGGTGAAGGACGGCTTTCACACACACTTAAATCTCAGAACTGAGCAAGTGGAGAGACGTTCGTTCATTTACCACCAAGGGAAATGGTTGCAGGAGACACATTTTCTCTGCTTTCTCAGTCTGTTTCCTAGTGCCGGTTTGAAGTTCCTGCAGTTTTCACTGTAAAACCGATTTGGAGTTAGTACCTCCCCATATATATGTACGGAATGGTGTTTGCAACTGAAAAGAAACTTTGTGTTCCCAACAAGCTAGGTGAAGGACGGCTTTCACACACACTTATCTGTCAGAACTGAGCAATTGGAGAGACGTTCGTTCATGTAGCACCAAGGGAACAGGTTGCAGGAGACATTTTTTCTCTGCTTTCTCAGTCTGTTTCCTAGTGCCGGTTTGAAGTTCCTGCAGTTTTCACTGTAAAATCGAGTTGGAGCTAGTACCTCCCCATATATATGTATGGAATGGAGTTGGCAACTGAAGAGAAACTTTGTGTTCCCAACAAGCTAGGTGAAGGACGGCTTTCACACGCACTTATCTCTCAGAACTGAGCAAGTGGAGAGACGTTCGTTCATCTAGCACCAAGGAAAAGGGTTGCAGGAGACCCTTTTTCTCTGCTTTCTCAGTCTGTTTCCTAGTGCCGGTTTGAAGTTCCTGCAGTTTTCACTGTAAAACCGAGTGGGAGCTAGTACCTCCCCGTATATATGTATGGAATGGAGTTGGCAACTGAAGAGAAACTTTGTGTTCCCAACAAGCTAGGTGAAGGACGGCTTTCACACACACTTATCTCTCAGAACTGAGTATGTGGAGAGACGTTCGTTCATCTAGCACCATGGAAAAGGTTTGCAGGAGACCCTTTTTCTCTGCTTTCTCAGTCTGTTTCCTAGTGCCGGTTTGAAGTTCCTGCAGTTTTCACTGTAAAACCGAGTTGGAGCTAGTACCTCCCCATATATATGTATGGAATGGAGTTTGCAACTGAAAAGAAACTTTGTGTTCCCAACAAGCTGGTTGAAGGACGGCTTTCACACACACTTATCTCTCAGAACTGAGCAAGTGGAGAGACGTTCGTTCATCTAGCACCAAGAAACGGGTTGCAGGAGACACTTTTTCTCTGCTTTCTCAGTCTGTTTCCTAATGCCGGTTTGAAGTTCCTGCAGTTTTCACTGTAAAACCGTGTTGGAGCTAGTACCTCCCCATATATATGAATGGAAAGGAGTTGGCTACTGAAAAGGAACTTTGTGTTCCCAACAATCTAGGTGAAGAACGGCTTTCACACACACTTATCTCTCAGAACTGAGCAAGTGGAGAGACGTTCGTTCATCTAGCACCAAGGGAACGGGTTGCAGGGGACACTTTTTCTCTGCTTTCTCAGTCTGTTTCCTAGTGCTGGTTTGAAGTTCCTGCAGTTTTCACTGTAAAACCGAGTTGGAGTTAGTACCTCCCCATATATACGTATGGAATGGTGTTTGCAACTGAAAAGAAACCTTGTGTTCCCAACAAGCTAGGTGAAGGACGGCTTTCACACACACTTATCTCTCAGAACTGAGCAAGTGGAGAGACGTTCGTTCATCTAGCACCAAGGGAACAGGTTGCAGGAGACACTTTTTCTCTGCTTTCTCAGTCTGTTTCCTAGTGCCGGTTTGAAGTTCCTGCAGTTTTCACTGTAAAACCGAGTTGGAGCTCGTACCTCCCCATATATATGTATGGAATGGTGTTTGCAACTGAAGAGAAACTTTGTGTTCCCAAAAAGCTAGATGAAGGACGGCTTTCACACACACTTATCTCTCAGAACTGAGCAAGTGGAGAGACGTTCGTTCATCTAACACCAAGGGAACGGGTTGCAGGAGACACTTTTTCTCTGCTTTCTCAGTCTGTTTCCTAGTGCCGGTTTGAAGTTCCTGCAGTTTTCACTGTAAAACCGAGTTGGAGCTAGTACCTCCCCATATATATGTATGGAATGGAGTTTGCAACTGAAGAGAAACTTTGTGTTCCCAAAAAGCTAGATGAAGGACGGCTTTCACACACACTTATCTCTCAGAACTGAGCAAGTGGAGAGACGTTCGTTCATCTAGCACCAACGGAACGGGATGCAGGAGACACTTTTTCTCTGCTTTCTCAGTCTGTTTCCTAGTGCCGGTTTGAAGTTCCTGCACTTTTCACTGTAAAACCGAGTTCGAGGTAGTACCTCTCGATATATATTTATGGAATGGAGTTTGGAACTGAAAAGAAACTTTGTGTTCCCAACAAGGTAGGTGAAGGACGGCTTTCACACACACTTATCTCTCAGAACTGAGCAAGTGGAGAGAAGTTCGTTCATCTAGCACCAAGGGAACGGGTTGCAGGAGACACTTTTTCTCTGCTTTCTCAGTCTGTTTCCTAGTGCCGGTTTGAAGTTCCTGCAGTTTTCATTGTAAAACGGAGTTGGAGCTTGTACCTCCCCAAATATATGTATGGAATTGTGTTTGCAACTGAAAAGAAACTTTGTGTTCCCTACAAGCTAATAGAAGGACGGCTTTCACACACACTTATCTCTCAGAACTGAGCAAGTGGAGAGACTTTCGTTCATCTAGCACCATGGATAAGGGTTGCAGGAGACCCTTTTTCTCTGCTTTCTCAGTCTACTTCCTAGTGCCGGTTTGAAGTTCCTGCAGTTTTCACTGTAAAACCGAGTTGGAGCTAGTACCTCCCCATATATATGTATGGAATGGAGTTTGCAACTGAAGAGAAACTTTGTGTTCCCAAAAAGCTAGATGAAGGACGGCTTTCACACACACTTATCTCTCAGAACTGAGCAAGTGGAGAGACGTTCGTTCATCTAGCACCAACGGAACGGGATGCAGGAGACACTTTTTCTCTGCTTTCTCAGTCTGTTTCCTAGTGCCGGTTTGAAGTTCCTGCACTTTTCACTGTAAAACCGAGTTCGAGGTAGTACCTCCCGATATATATTTATGGAATGGAGTTTGGAACTGAAAAGAAACTTTGTGTTCCCAACAAGGTAGGTGAAGGACGGCTTTCACACACACTTATCTCTCAGAACTGAGCAAGTGGAGAGACGTTCGTTCATCTAGCACCAAGGGAACGGGTTGCAGGAGACACTTTTTCTCTGCTTTCTCAGTCTGTTTCCTAGTGCCGGTTTGAAGTTCCTGCAGTTTTCATTGTAAAACCGAGTTGGAGCTTGTACCTCCCCAAATATATGTATGGAATTGTGTTTGCAACTGAAAAGAAACTTTGTGTTCCCTACAAGCTAATAGAAGGACGGCTTTCACACACACTTATCTCTCAGAACTGAGCAAGTGGAGAGACTTTCGTTCATCTAGCACCATGGACAAGGGTTGCAGGAGACCCTTTTTCTCTGCTTTCTCAGTCTATTTCCTAGTGCCGGTTTGAAGTTCCTGCAGTTTTCACTGTAAAACCGAGTTGGAGCTAGTACCTCCCCATATATATGTATGGAATGGAGTTTGCAACTGAAAAGAAACTTTGTGTTCCCAACAAGCTGGTTGAAGGACGGCTTTCACACACACTTATCTCTCAGAACTGAGCAATGGGAGAGACGTTCTTTCTTCTAGCACCAATGGAACGGGTTGCAGGAGACACTTTTTCTCTGCTTTCTCAGTCTGTTTCCTAGTGCTGGTTTGAAGTTCCTGCAGTTTTCACTGTAAAACCGAGTTGGAGTTAGTACCTCCCCATATATACGTATGGAATGGTGTTTGCAACTGAAAAGAAACTTTGTGTTCCCAACAAGCTAGGTGAAGGACGGCTTTCACACACACTTATCTCTCAGAACTGAGCAAGTGGAGAGACGTTCGTTCATCTAACACCAAGGGAACGGGTTGCAGGAGACACTTTTTCTCTGCTTTCTCAGTCTGTTTCCTAGTGCCGGTTTGAAGTTCCTGCAGTTTTCACTGTAAAACAGAGTTGGAGCTCGTACCTCCCCATATATATGTATGGAATGGAGTTTGCAACTGAAGAGAAACTTTGTGTTCCCAAAAAGCTAGATGAAGGACGGCTTTCACACACACTTATCTCTCAGAACTGAGCAAGTGGAGAGACGTTCGTTCATCTAACACCAAGGGAACGGGTTGCAGGAGACAATTTTTCTCTGCTTTCTCAGTCTGTTTCCTAGTGCCGGTTTGAAGTTCCTGCAGTTTTCACTGTAAAACCGATTTGGAGCTCGTACCTCCCCATATATATGTATGGAATGTAGTTTGCAACTGTAGAGAAACTTTGTGTTCCCAAAAAGCTAGATGAAGGACGGCTTTCACACACACTTATCTGTCAGAACTGAGCAATTGGAGAGACGTTCGTTCATGTAGCACCAAGGGAACAGGTTGCAGGAGATATTTATTCTCTGCTTTCTAAGTCTGTTTCCTAGTGCCGGTTTGAAGTTCCTGCAGTTTTCACTGTAAAATCGAGTTGGAGCTAGTACCTCCCCATATATATGTATGGAATGGAGTTGGCAACTGAAGAGAAACTTTGTGTTCCCAACAAGCTAGGTGAAGGATGGCTTTCACACACACTTATCTCTCAGAACTGAGTATGTGGAGAGACGTTCGTTCATCTAGCACCATGGAAAAGGGTTGCAGGAGACCCTTTTTCTCTGCTTTCTCAGTCTGTTTCCTAGTGCCGGTTTGAAGTTCCTGCAGTTTTCACTGTAAAACCGAGTTGGAGCTAGTACCTCCCCATATATATGTATGGAATGGAGTTTGCAACTGAAAAGAAACTTTGTGTTCCCAACAAGCTGGTTGAAGGACGGCTTTCACACACACTTATCTCTCAGAACTGAGCAAGTGGAGAGACGTTCGTTCATCTAGCACCAAGAAACGGGTTGCAGGAGACACTTTTTCTCTGCTTTCTCAGTCTGTTTCCTAATGCCGGTTTGAAGTTCCTGCAGTTTTCACTGTAAAACCGTGTTGGAGCTAGTACCTCCCCATATATATGAATGGAAAGGAGTTGGCTACTGAAAAGGAACTTTGTGTTCCCAACAATCTAGGTGAAGAACGGCTTTCACACACACTTATCTCTCAGAACTGAGCAAGTGGAGAGACGTTCGTTCATCTAGCACCAAGGGAACGGGTTGCAGGGGACACTTTTTCTCTGCTTTCTCAGTCTGTTTCCTAGTGCTGGTTTGAAGTTCCTGCAGTTTTCACTGTAAAACCGAGTTGGAGTTAGTACCTCCCCATATATACGTATGGAATGGTGTTTGCAACTGAAAAGAAACTTTGTGTTCCCAACAAGCTAGGTGAAGGACGGCTTTCACACACACTTATCTCTCAGAACTGAGCAAGTGGAGAGACGTTCGTTCATCTAGCACCAAGGGAACAGGTTGCAGGAGACACTTTTTCTCTGCTTTCTCAGTCTGTTTCCTAGTGCCGGTTTGAAGTTCCTGCAGTTTTCACTGTAAAACCGAGTTGGAGCTAGTACCTCCCCATATATATGTATGGAATGGAGTTTGCAACTGAAGAGAAACTTTGTGTTCCCAAAAAGCTAGATGAAGGACGGCTTTCACACACACTTATCTCTCAGAACTGAGCAAGTGGAGAGACGTTCGTTCATCTAACACCAAGGGAACGGGTTGCAGGAGACACTTTTTCTCTGCTTTCTCAGTCTGTTTCCTAGTGCCGGTTTGAAGTTCCTGCAGTTTTCACTGTAAAACCGAGTTGGAGCTAGTACCTCCCCATATATATGTATGGAATGGAGTTTGCAACTGAAGAGAAACTTTGTGTTCCCAAAAAGCTAGATGAAGGACGGCTTTCACACACACTTATCTCTCAGAACTGAGCAAGTGGAGAGACGTTCGTTCATTTAGCACCAACGGAACGGGATGCAGGAGACACTTTTTCTCTGCTTTCTCAGTCTGTTTCCTAGTGCCGGTTTGAAGTTCCTGCACTTTTCACTGTAAAACCGATTTCGAGGTAGTACCTCCCGATATATATGTATGGAATGGAGTTTGGAACTGAAAAGAAACTTTGTGTTCCCAACAAGGTAGGTGAAGGACGGCTTTCACACACACTTATCTCTCAGAACTGAGCAAGTGGAGAGACGTTCGTTCATCTAGCACCAAGGGAACGGGTTGCAGGAGACACTTTTTCTCTGCTTTCTCAGTGTGTTTCCTAGTGCCGGTTTGAAGTTCCTGCAGTTTTCATTGTAAAACCGAGTTGGAGCTTGTACCTCCCCAAATATATGTATGGAATTGTGTTTGCAACTGAAAAGAAACTTTGTGTTCCCTACAAGCTAATAGAAGGACGGCTTTCACACACACTTATCTCTCAGAACTGAGCAAGTGGAGAGACGTTCGTTCATCTAGCACCATGGATAAGGGTTGCAGGAGACCCTTTTTCTCTGCTTTCTCAGTCTATTTCCTAGTGCCGGTTTGAAGTTCCTGCAGTTTTCACTGTAAAACCGAGTTGGAGCTAGTACCTCCCCATATATATGTATGGAATGGAGTTTGCAACTGAAAAGAAACTTTGTGTTCCCAACAAGCTGGTTGAAGGACGGCTTTCACACACACTTATCTCTCAGAACTGAGCAATGGGAGAGACGTTCTTTCTTCTAGCACCAATGGAACGGGTTGCAGGAGACACTTTTTCTCTGCTTTCTCAGTCTGTTTCCTAGTGCTGGTTTGAAGTTCCTGCAGTTTTCACTGTAAAACCGAGTTGGAGTTAGTACCTCCCCATATATACGTATGGAATGGTGTTTGCAACTGAAAAGAAACTTTGTGTTCCCAACAAGCTAGGTGAAGGACGGCTTTCACACACACTTATCTCTCAGAACTGAGCAAGTGGAGAGACTTTCGTTCATCTAGCACCAGGGAACAGGTTGCAGGAGACACTTTTTCTCTGCTTTCTCAGTCTGTTTCCTAGTGCCGGTTTGAAGTTCCTGCAGTTTTCACTGTAAAACAGAGTTGGAGCTAGTACCTCCCCATATATATGTATGGAATGGAGTTTGCAACTGAAAAGAAACTTTGTGTTCCCAACAAGCTAGTTGAAGGACGGCTTTCACACACACTTATCTCTCAGAACTGAGCAATGGGAGAGACGTTCTTTCATCTAGCACCAATGGAACGGGTTGCAGGAGACACTTTTTCTCTGCTTTCTCAGTCTGTTTCCTAGTGCTGGTTTGAAGTTCCTGCAGTTTTCACTGTAAAACCGAGTTGGAGTTAGTACCTCCCCATATATACGTATGGAATGGTGTTTGCAACTGAAAAGAAACTTTGTGTTCCCAAAAAGCTAGGTGAAGGACGGCTTTCACACACACTTATCTCTCAGAACTGAGCAAGTGGAGAGACGTTCGTTCATCTAGCACCAAGGGAACAGGTTGCAGGAGACACTTTTTCTCTGCTTTCTCAGTCTGTTTCCTAGTGCCGGTTTGAAGTTCCTGCAGTTTTCACTGTAAAACCGAGTTGGAGCTCGTACCTCCCCATATATATGTATGGAATGGAGTTTGCAACTGAAGAGAAATTTTGTGTTCCCAAAAAGCTAGATGAAGGACGGCTTTCACACACACTTAACTCTCAGAACTGAGCAAGTGGAGAGACGTTCGTTCATCTAACACCAAGGGAACGGGTTGCAGGAGACACTTTTTCTCTGCTTTCTCAGTCTGTTTCCTAGTGCCGGTTTAAAGTTCCTGCAGTTTTCACTGTAAAACCGAGTTGGAGCTCGTACCTCCCCATATATATGTATGGAATGGAGTTTGCAACTGAAGAGAAACTTTGTGTTCCCAAAAAGCTAGATGAAGGACGGCTTTCACACACACTTATCTCTCAGAACTGAGCAAGTGGAGAGACGTTCGTTCATCTAACACCAAGGGAACGGGTTGCAGGAGACACTTTTTCTCTGCTTTCTCAGTCTGTTTCCTAGTGCCGGTTTGAAGTTCCTGCAGTTTTCACTGTAAAACCGAGTTGGAGCTCGTACCTCCCCATATATATGTATGGAATGGAGTTTGCAACTGAAGAGAAACTTTGTGTTCCCAAAAAGCTAGATGAAGGACGGCTTTCACACACACTTATCTCTCAGAACTGAGCAAGTGGAGAGACGTTCGTTCATCTAACACCAAGGGAACGGGTTGCAGGAGACACTTTTTCTCTGCTTTCTCAGTCTGTTTCCTAGTGCCGGTTTGAAGTTCCTGCACTTTTCACTGTAAAACCGAGTTCGAGGTAGTACCTCCCGATATATATTTATGGAATGGAGTTTGGAACTGAAAAGAAACTTTGTGTTCCCAACAAGGTAGGTGAAGGACGGCTTTCACACACACTTATCTCTCAGAACTGAGCAAGTGGAGAGACGTTCGTTCATCTAGCACCAAGGGAACGGGTTGCAGGAGACACTTTTTCTCTGCTTTCTCAGTCTGTTTCCTAGTGCCGGTTTGAAGTTCCTGCACTTTTCATTGTAAAACCGAGTTGGAGCTTGTACCTCCCCAAATATATGTATGGAATTGTGTTTGCAACTGAAAAGAAACTTTGTGTTGCCTACAAGCTAATAGAAGGACGGCTTTCACACACACTTATCTCTCAGAACTGAGCAAGTGGAGAGACGTTCGTTCATCTAGCACCATGGATAAGGGTTGCAGGAGACCCTTTTTCTCTGCTTTCTCAGTCTATTTCCTAGTGCCGGTTTGAAGTTCCTGCAGTTTTCACTGTAAAACCGAGTTGGAGCTAGTACCTCCCCATATATATGTATGGAATGGAGTTTGCAACTGAAAATAAACTTTGTGTTCCCAACAAGCTGGTTGAAGGACGGCTTTCACACACACTTATCTCTCAGAACTGAGCAATGGGAGAGACGTTCTTTCTTCTAGCACCAATGGAACGGGTTGCAGGAGACACTTTTTCTCTGCTTTCTCAGTCTGTTTCCTAGTGCCGGTTTGAAGTTCCTGCAGTTTTCACTGTAAAACCGAGTTGGAGTTAGTACCTCCCCATATATACGTATGGAATGGTGTTTGCAACTGAAAAGAAACTTTGTGTTCCCAACAAGCTAGGTGAAGGACGGCTTTCACACACACTTATCTCTCAGAACTGAGCAAGTGGAGAGACGTTCGTTCATCTAGCACCAGGGAACAGGTGGCAGGAGACACTTTTTCTCTGCTTTCTCAGTCTGTTTCCTAGTGCCGGTTTGAAGTTCCTGCAGTTTTCACTGTAAAACCGAGTTGGAGCTAGTACCTCCCCATATATATGTATGGAATGGAGTTTGCAACTGAAAAGAAACTTTGTGTTCCCAACAAGCTAGTTGAAGGACGGCTTTCACACACACTTATCTCTCAGAACTGAGCAATGGGAGAGACGTTCTTTCATCTAGCACCAATGGAACGGGTTGCAGGAGACACTTTTTCTCTGCTTTCTCAGTCTGTTTCCTAGTGCTGGTTTGAAGTTCCTGCAGTTTTCACTGTAAAACCGAGTTGGAGTTAGTACCTCCCCATATATACGTATGGAATGGTGTTTGCAACTGAAAAGAAACTTTGTGTTCCCAACAAGCTAGGTGAAGGACGGCTTTCACACACACTTATCTCTCAGAACTGAGCAAGTGGAGAGACGTTCGTTCATCTAGCACCAAGGGAACAGGTTGCAGGAGACACTTTTTCTCTGCTTTCTCAGTCTGTTTCCTAGTGCCGGTTTGAAGTTCCTGCAGTTTTCACTGTAAAACCGAGTTGGAGCTCGTACCTCCCCATATATATGTATGGAATGGAGTTTGCAACTGAAGAGAAACTTTGTGTTCCCAAAAAGCTAGATGAAGGACGGCTTTCACACACACTTATCTCTCAGAACTGAGCAAGTGGAGAGACGTTCGTTCATCTAGCACCAAGGGAACGGGTTGCAGGAGACACTTTTTCTCTGCTTTCTCAGTCTGTTTCCTAGTGCCGGTTTGAAGTTCCTGCAGTTTTCATTGTAAAACCGAGTTGGAGCTTGTACCTCCCCAAATATATGTATGGAATTGTGTTTGCACCTGAAAAGAAACTTTGTGTTCCCTACAAGCTAATAGAAGGACGGCTTTCACACACACTTATCTCTCAGAACTGAGCAAGTGGAGAGACGTTCGTTCATCTAGCACCAAGAAACGGGTTGCAGGAGCCACTTTTTCTCTGCTTTCTCAGTCTGTTTCCTAATGCCGGTTTGAAGTTCCTGCAGTTTTCACTGTAAAACCGTGTTGGAGCTAGTACCTCCCCATATATATGAATGGAAAGGAGTTGGCTACTGAAAAGGAACTTTGTATTCCCAACAATCTAGGTGAAGAACGGCTTTCACCCACACTTATCTCTCAGAACTGAGCAAGTGGAGAGACGTTCGTTCATCTAGCACCAAGGGAACGGGTTGCAGGGGACACTTTTTCTCTGCTTTCTCAGTCTGTTTCCTAGTGCCGGTTTGAAATTCCTGCACTTTTCACTGTAAAACCGAGTTGGAGATTGTACTTCCCCAAATATATGTATGGAATTGTGTTTGCAACTGAAAAGAAACTATGTGTTCCCAACAGGCTAATAGAAGGACGGCTTTCACACACACTTATCTCTCAGAACTGAGCAAGTGGAGAGACGTTCGTTCATCTAGCACCAAGGAAACGGGTTGCAGGAGACACTTTTTCTGTGCTTTCTCAGTCTGTTTCCAAGTGCCGGTTTGAAGTTCCTGCAGTTTTCACTGTAAAACCGAGTTGGAGCTAGTACCTCCCCATATATATGTATGGAATGGAGTTTGCAACTGAAAAGAAACTATGTGTTCCCAACAAGCTAGGTGAAGGACGGCTTTCACACACACTTAAATCTCAGAAGTGAGCAAGTGGAGAGACTTTCGTTCATTTACCACCAAGGGAAATGGTTGCAGGAGACACATTTTCTCTGCTTTCTCAGTCTGTTTCCTAGTGCCGGTTTGAAGTTCCTGCAGTTTTCACTGTAAAACCGATTTGGAGTTAGTACCTCCCCATATATATGTACGGAATGGTGTTTGCAACTGAAAAGAAACTTTGTGTTCCCAACAAGCTAGGTGAAGGACGGCTTTCAGACACACTTATCTGTCAGAACTGAGCAATTGGAGAGACGTTCGTTCATGTAGCACCAAGGGAACAGGTTGCAGGAGACATTTTTTCTCTGCTTTCTCAGTCTGTTTCCTAGTGCCGGTTTGAAGTTCCTGCAGTTTTCACTGTAAAATCGAGTTGGAGCTAGTACCTCCCCATATATATGTATGGAATGGAGTTGGCAACTGAAGAGAAACTTTGTGTTCCCTACAAGCTAGGTGAAGGACGGCTTTCACACGCACTTATCTCTCAGAACTGAGCAAGTGGAGAGACGTTCGTTCATCTAGCACCAAGGAAAAGGGTTGCAGGAGACCCTTTTTCTCTGCTTTCTCAGTCTATTTCCTAGTGCCGGTTTGAAGTTCCTGCACTTTTCACTGTAAAACCGAGTTCGAGGTAGTACCTCCCGATATATATTTATGGAATGGAGTTTGGAACTGAAAAGAAACTTTGTGTTCCCAACAAGGTAGGTGAAGGACGGCTTTCACACACACTTATCTCTCAGAACTGAGCAAGTGGAGAGACGTTCGTTCATCTAGCACCATGGATAAGGGTTGCAGGAGACCCTTTTTCTCTGCTTTCTCAGTCTATTTCCTAGTGCCGGTTTGAAGTTCCTGCAGTTTTCACTGTAAAACCGAGTTGGAGCTAGTACCTCCCCATATATATGTATGGAATGGAGTTTGCAACTGAAAAGAAACTTTGTGTTCCCAACAAGCTGGTTGAAGGACGGCTTTCACACACACTTATCTCTCAGAACTGAGCAAGTGGAGAGACGTTCGTTCATCTAACACCAAGGGAACGGGTTGCAGGAGACCCTTTTTCTCTGCTTTCTCAGTCTGTTTCCTAGTGCCGGTTTGAAGTTCCTGCAGTTTTCACTGTAAAACCGAGTTGGAGCTCGTACCTCCCCATATATATGTATGGAATGGAGTTTGCAACTGAAGAGAAATTTTGTGTTCCCAAAAAGCTAGATGAAGGACGGCTTTCACACACACTTAACTCTCAGAACTGAGCAAGTGGAGAGACGTTCGTTCATCTAACACCAAGGGAACGGGTTGCAGGAGACACTTTTTCTCTGCTTTCTCAGTCTGTTTCCTAGTGCCGGTTTAAAGTTCCTGCAGTTTTCACTGTAAAACCGAGTTGGAGCTCGTACCTCCCCATATATATGTATGGAATGGAGTTTGCAACTGAAGAGAAACTTTGTGTTCCCAAAAAGCTAGATGAAGGACGGCTTTCACACACACTTATCTCTCAGAACTGAGCAAGTGGAGAGACGTTCGTTCATCTAACACCAAGGAACGGGTTGCAGGAGACACTTTTTCTCTGCTTTCTCAGTCTGTTTCCTAGTGCCGGTTTGAAGTTCCTGCAGTTTTCACTGTAAAACCGAGTTGGAGCTCGTACCTCCCCATATATATGTATGGAATGGAGTTTGCAACTGAAGAGAAACTTTGTGTTCCCAAAAAGCTAGATGAAGGACGGCTTTCACACACACTTATCTCTCAGAACTGAGCAAGTGGAGAGACGTTCGTTCATCTAACACCAAGGGAACGGGTTGCAGGAGACACTTTTTCTCTGCTTTCTCAGTCTGTTTCCTAGTGCCGGTTTGAAGTTCCTGCACTTTTCACTGTAAAACCGAGTTCGAGGTAGTACCTCCCGATATATATTTATGGAATGGAGTTTGGAACTGAAAAGAAACTTTGTGTTCCCAACAAGGTAGGTGAAGGACGGCTTTCACACACACTTATCTCTCAGAACTGAGCAAGTGGAGAGACGTTCGTTCATCTAGCACCATGGATAAGGGTTGCAGGAGACCCTTTTTCTCTGCTTTCTCAGTCTATTTCCTAGTGCCGGTTTGAAGTTCCTGCAGTTTTCACTGTAAAACCGAGTTGGAGCTAGTACCTCCCCATATATATGTATGGAATGGAGTTTGCAACTGAAAATAAACTTTGTGTTCCCAACAAGCTGGTTGAAGGACGGCTTTCACACACACTTATCTCTCAGAACTGAGCAATGGGAGAGACGTTCTTTCTTCTAGCACCAATGGAACGGGTTGCAGGAGACACTTTTTCTCTGCTTTCTCAGTCTGTTTCCTAGTGCCGGTTTGAAGTTCCTGCAGTTTTCACTGTAAAACCGAGTTGGAGTTAGTACCTCCCCATATATACGTATGGAATGGTGTTTGCAACTGAAAAGAAACTTTGTGTTCCCAACAAGCTAGGTGAAGGACGGCTTTCACACACACTTATCTCTCAGAACTGAGCAAGTGGAGAGACGTTCGTTCATCTAGCACCAGGGAACAGGTGGCAGGAGACACTTTTTCTCTGCTTCTCAGTCTGTTTCCTAGTGCCGGTTTGAAGTTCCTGCAGTTTTCACTGTAAAACCGAGTTGGAGCTCGTACCTCCCCATATATATGTATGGAATGGAGTTTGCAACTGAAGAGAAACTTTGTGTTCCCAAAAAGCTAGATGAAGGACGGCTTTCACACACACTTATCTCTCAGAACTGAGCAAGTGGAGAGACGTTCGTTCATCTAACACCAAGGGAACGGGTTGCAGGAGACACTTTTTCTCTGCTTTCTCAGTCTGTTTCCTAGTGCCGGTTTGAAGTTCCTGCACTTTTCACTGTAAAACCGAGTTCGAGGTAGTACCTCCCGATATATATTTATGGAATGGAGTTTGGAACTGAAAAGAAACTTTGTGTTCCCAACAAGGTAGGTGAAGGACGGCTTTCACACACATTTATCTCTCAGAACTGAGCAAGTGGAGAGACGTTCGTTCATCTAGCACCATGGATAAGGGTTGCAGGAGACCCTTTTTCTCTGCTTTCTCAGTCTATTTCCTAGTGCCGGTTTGAAGTTCCTGCAGTTTTCACTGTAAAACCGAGTTGGAGCTAGTACCTCCCCATATATATGTATGGAATGGAGTTTGCAACTGAAAATAAACTTTGTGTTCCCAACAAGCTGGTTGAAGGACGGCTTTCACACACACTTATCTCTCAGAACTGAGCAATGGGAGAGACGTTCTTTCTTCTAGCACCAATGGAACGGGTTGCAGGAGACACTTTTTCTCTGCTTTCTCAGTCTGTTTCCTAGTGCCGGTTTGAAGTTCCTGCAGTTTTCACTGTAAAACCGAGTTGGAGTTAGTACCTCCCCATATATACGTATGGAATGGTGTTTGCAACTGAAAAGAAACTTTGTGTTCCCAACAAGCTAGGTGAAGGACGGCTTTCACACACACTTATCTCTCAGAACTGAGCAAGTGGAGAGACGTTCGTTCATCTAGCACCAGGGAACAGGTGGCAGGAGACACATTTTCTCTGCTTTCTCAGTCTGTTTCCTAGTGCCGGTTTGAAGTTCCTGCAGTTTTCACTGTAAAACCGAGTTGGAGCTAGTACCTCCCCATATATATGTATGGAATGGAGTTTGCAACTGAAAAGAAACTTTGTGTTCCCAACAAGCTAGTTGAAGGACGGCTTTCACACACACTTATCTCTCAGAACTGAGCAATGGGAGAGACGTTCTTTCATCTAGCACCAATGGAACGGGTTGCAGGAGACACTTTTTCTCTGCTTTCTCAGTCTGTTTCCTAGTGCTGGTTTGAAGTTCCTGCAGTTTTCACTGTAAAACCGAGTTGGAGTTAGTACCTCCCCATATATACGTATGGAATGGTGTTTGCAACTGAAAAGAAACTTGGTGTTCCCAACAAGCTAGGTGAAGGACGGCTTTCACACACACTTATCTCTCAGAACTGAGCAAGTGGAGAGACGTTCGTTCATCTAGCACCAAGGGAACAGGTTGCAGGAGACACTTTTTCTCTGCTTTCTCAGTCTGTTTCCTAGTGCCGGTTTGAAGTTCCTGCAGTTTTCACTGTAAAACCGAGTTGGAGCTCGTACCTCCCCATATATATGTATGGAATGGAGTTTGCAACTGAAGAGAAACTTTGTGTTCCCAAAAAGCTAGATGAAGGACGGCTTTCACACACACTTATCTCTCAGAACTGAGCAAGTGGAGAGACGTTCGTTCATCTAGCACCAAGGGAACGGGTTGCAGGAGACACTTTTTCTCTGCTTTCTCAGTCTGTTTCCTAGTGCCGGTTTGAAGTTCCTGCAGTTTTCATTGTAAAACCGAGTTGGAGCTTGTACCTCCCCAAATATATGTATGGAATTGTGTTTGCAACTGAAAAGAAACTTTGTGTTCCCTACAAGCTAATAGAAGGACGGCTTTCACACACACTTATCTCTCAGAACTGAGCAAGTGGAGAGACGTTCGTTCATCTAGCACCAAGAAACGGGTTGCAGGAGCCACTTTTTCTCTGCTTTCTCAGTCTGTTTCCTAATGCCGGTTTGAAGTTCCTGCAGTTTTCACTGTAAAACCGTGTTGGAGCTAGTACCTCCCCATATATATGAATGGAAAGGAGTTGGCTACTGAAAAGAAACTTTGTATTCCCAACAATCTAGGTGAAGAACGGCTTTCACCCACACTTATCTCTCAGAACTGAGAAAGTGGAGAGACGTTCGTTCATCTAGCACCAAGGGAACGGGTTGCAGGGGACACTTTTTCTCTGCTTTCTCAGTCTATTTCCTAGTGCCGGTTTGAAGTTCCTGCACTTTTCACTGTAAAACCGAGTTCGAGGTAGTACCTCCCGATATATATTTATGGAATGGAGTTTGGAACTGAAAAGAAACTTTGTGTTCCCAACAAGGTAGGTGAAGGACGGCTTTCACACGCACTTATCTCTCAGAACTGAGCAAGTGGAGAGACGTTCGTTCATCTAGCACCAAGGAAAAGGGTTGCAGGAGACCCTTTTTCTCTGCTTTCTCAGTCTATTTCCTAGTGCCGGTTTGAAGTTCCTGCACTTTTCACTGTAAAACCGAGTTCGAGGTAGTACCTCCCGATATATATTTATGGAATGGAGTTTGGAACTGAAAAGAAACTTTGTGTTCCCAACAAGGTAGGTGAAGGACGGCTTTCACACACACTTATCTCTCAGAAGTGAGCAAGTGGAGAGACGTTCGTTCATCTAGCACCATGGATAAGGGTTGCAGGAGACCCTTTTTCTCTGCTTTCTCAGTCTATTTCCTAGTGCCGGTTTGAAGTTCCTGCAGTTTTCACTGTAAAACCGAGTTGGAGCTAGTACCTCCCCATATATATGTATGGAATGGAGTTTGCAACTGAAAATAAACTTTGTGTTCCCAACAAGCTGGTTGAAGGACGGCTTTCACACACACTTATCTCTCAGAACTGAGCAAGTGGAGAGACGTTCGTTCATCTAACACCAAGGGAACGGGTTGCAGGAGACCCTTTTTCTCTGCTTTCTCAGTCTGTTTCCTAGTGCCGGTTTGAAGTTCCTGCAGTTTTCACTGTAAAACCGAGTTGGAGCTAGTACCTCCCCATATATATGTATGGAATGGAGTTTGCAACTGAAAAGAAACTTTGTGTTCCCAACAAGCTAGTTGAAGGACGGCTTTCACACACACTTATCTCTCAGAACTGAGCAATGGGAGAGACGTTCTTTCATCTAGCACCAATGGAACGGGTTGCAGGAGACACTTTTTCTCTGCTTTCTCAGTCTGTTTCCTAGTGCTGGTTTGAAGTTCCTGCAGTTTTCACTGTAAAACCGAGTTGGAGTTAGTACCTCCCCATATATACGTATGGAATGGTGTTTGCAACTGAAAAGAAACTTTGTGTTCCCAACAAGCTAGGTGAAGGACGGCTTTCACACACACTTATCTCTCAGAACTGAGCAAGTGGAGAGACGTTCGTTCATCTAGCACCAAGGGAACAGGTTGCAGGAGACACTTTTTCTCTGCTTTCTCAGTCTGTTTCCTAGTGCCGGTTTGAAGTTCCTGCACTTTTCACTGTAAAACCGAGTTCGAGATAGTACCTCCCGATATATATTTATGGAATGGAGTTTGGAACTGAAAAGAAACTTTGTGTTCCCAACAAGGTAGGTGAAGGACGGCTTTCACACACACTTATCTCTCAGAACTGAGCAAGTGGAGAGACGTTCGTTCATCTAGCACCATGGATAAGGGTTGCAGGAGACCCTTTTTCTCTGCTTTCTCAGTCTATTTCCTAGTGCCGGTTTGAAGTTCCTGCAGTTTTCACTGTAAAACCGAGTTGGAGCTAGTACCTCCCCATATATATGTATGGAATGGAGTTGGCAACTGAAGAGAAACTTTGTGTTCCCAACAAGCTAGGTGAAGGACGGCTTTCACACACACTTATCTCTCAGAACTGAGCAAGTGGAGAGACGTTCGTTCATCTAGCACCAAGGAAACGGGTTGCAGGAGACACTTTTTCTGTGCTTTCTCAGTCTGTTTCCAAGTGCCGGTTTGAAGTTCCTGCAGTTTTCACTGTAAAACCGAGTTGGAGCTTGTACCTCCCCATATATATGTATGGAATGGAGTTTGCAACTGAAAAGAAACTATGTGTTCCCAACAAGCTAGGTGAAGGACGGCTTTCACACACACTTAAATCTCAGAACTGAGCAAGTGGAGAGACTTTCGTTCATTTACCACCAAGGGAAATGGTTGCAGGAGACACATTTTCTCTGCTTTCTCAGTCTGTTTCCTAGTGCCGGTTTGAAGTTCCTGCAGTTTTCACTGTAAAACCGATTTGGAGTTAGTACCTCCCCATATATATGTACGGAATGGTGTTTGCAACTGAAAAGAAACTTTGTGTTCCCAACAAGCTAGGTGAAGGACGGCTTTCACACACACTTATCTGTCAGAACTGAGCAATTGGAGAGACGTTCGTTCATGTAGCACCAAGAGAACAGGTTGCAGGAGACATTTTTTCTCTGCTTTCTCAGTCTGTTTCCTAGTGCCGGTTTGAAGTTCCTGCAGTTTTCACTGTAAAATCGAGTTGGAGCTAGTACCTCCCCATATATATGTATTGAATGGAGTTGGCAACTGAAGAGAAACTTTGTGTTCCCAACAAGCTAGGTGAAGGACGGCTTTCACACGCACTTATCTCTCAGAACTGAGCAAGTGGAGAGACGTTCGTTCATCTAGCACCAAGGAAAAGGGTTGCAGGAGACCCTTTTTCTCTGCTTTCTCAGTCTATTTCCTAGTGCCGGTTTGAAGTTCCTGCAGTTTTCATTGTAAAACCGAGTTGGAGCTTGTACCTCCCCAAATATATGTATGGAATTGTGTTTGCAACTGAAAAGAAACTTTGTGTTCCCTACAAGCTAATAGAAGGACGGATTTCACACACACTTATCTCTCAGAACTGAGCAAGTGGAGAGACGTTCGTTCATCTAGCACCAAGGGAACAGGTTGCAGGAGACACTTTTTCTCTGCTTTCTCAGTCTGTTTCCTAGTGCCGGTTTGAAGTTCCTGCAGTTTTCACTGTAAAACCGAGTTGGAGCTCGTACCTCCCCATATATATGTATGGAATGGAGTTTGCAACTGAAGAGAAATTTTGTGTTCCCAAAAAGCTAGATGAAGGACGGCTTTCACACACACTTAACTCTCAGAACTGAGAAAGTGGAGAGACGTTCGTTCATCTAACACCAAGGGAACGGGTTGCAGGAGACACTTTTTCTCTGCTTTCTCAGTCTGTTTCCTAGTGCCGGTTTAAAGTTCCTGCAGTTTTCACTGTAAAACCGAGTTGGAGCTCGTACCTCCCCATATATATGTATGGAATGGAGTTTGCAACTGAAGAGAAACTTTGTGTTCCCAAAAAGCTAGATGAAGGACGGCTTTCACACACACTTATCTCTCAGAACTGAGCAAGTGGAGAGACGTTCGTTCATCTAACACCAAGGGAACGGGTTGCAGGAGACACTTTTTCTCTGCTTTCTCAGTCTGTTTCCTAGTGCCGGTTTGAAGTTCCTGCAGTTTTCACTGTAAAACCGAGTTGGAGCTCGTACCTCCCCATATATATGTATGGAATGGAGTTTGCAACTGAAGAGAAACTTTGTGTTCCCAAAAAGCTAGATGAAGGACGGCTTTCACACACACTTATCTCTCAGAACTGAGCAAGTGGAGAGACGTTCGTTCATCTAACACCAAGGGAACGGGTTGCAGGAGACACTTTTTCTCTGCTTTCTCAGTCTGTTTCCTAGTGCCGGTTTGAAGTTCCTGCACTTTTCACTGTAAAACCGAGTTCGAGATAGTACCTCCCGATATATATTTATGGAATGGAGTTTGGAACTGAAAAGAAACTTTGTGTTCCCAACAAGGTAGGTGAAGGACGGCTTTCACACACACTTATCTCTCAGAACTGAGCAAGTGGAGAGACGTTCGTTCATCTAGCACCATGGATAAGGGTTGCAGGAGACCCTTTTTCTCTGCTTTCTCAGTCTATTTCCTAGTGCCGGTTTGATGTTCCTGCAGTTTTCATTGTAAAACCGAGTTGGAGCTAGTACCTCCCCATATATATGTATGGAATGGAGTTGGCAACTGAAGAGAAACTTTGTGTTCCCAACAAGCTAGGTGAAGGACGGCTTTCACACACACTTATCTCTCAGAACTGAGCAAGTGGAGAGACGTTCGTTCATCTAGCACCAAGGAAACGGGTTGCAGGAGACACTTTTTCTGTGCTTTCTCAGTCTGTTTCCAAGTGCCGGTTTGAAGTTCCTGCAGTTTTCACTGTAAAACCGAGTTGGAGCTAGTACCTCCCCATATATATGTATGGAATGGAGTTTGCAACTGAAAAGAAACTATGTGTTCCCAACAAGCTAGGTGAAGGACGGCTTTCACACACACTTAAATCTCAGAACTGAGCAAGTGGAGAGACTTTCGTTCATTTACCACCAAGGGAAATGGTTGCAGGAGACACATTTTCTCTGCTTTCTCAGTCTGTTTCCTAGTGCCGGTTTGAAGTTCCTGCAGTTTTCACTGTAAAACCGATTTGGAGTTAGTACCTCCCCATATATATGTACGGAATGGTGTTTGCAACTGAAAAGAAACTTTGTGTTCCCAACAAGCTATGTGAAGGACGGCTTTCACACACACTTATCTGTCAGAACTGAGCAATTGGAGAGACGTTCGTTCATGTAGCACCAAGAGAACAGGTTGCAGGAGACATTTTTTCTCTGCTTTCTCAGTCTGTTTCCTAGTGCCGGTTTGAAGTTCCTGCAGTTTTCACTGTAAAATCGAGTTGGAGCTAGTACCTCCCCATATATATGTATGGAATGGAGTTGGCAACTGAAGAGAAACTTTGTGTTCCCAACAAGCTAGGTGAAGGACGGCTTTCACACGCACTTATCTCTCAGAACTGAGCAAGTGGAGAGACGTTCGTTCATCTAGCACCAAGGAAAAGGGTTGCAGGAGACCCTTTTTCTCTGCTTTCTCAGTCTATTTCCTAGTGCCGGTTTGAAGTTCCTGCAGTTTTCATTGTAAAACCGAGTTGGAGCTTGTACCTCCCCAAATATATGTATGGAATTGTGTTTGCAACTGAAAAGAAACTTTGTGTTCCCTACAAGCTAATAGAAGGACGGCTTTCACACACACTTATCTGTCAGAACTGAGCAATTGGAGAGACGTTCGTTCATGTAGCACCAAGAGAACAGGTTGCAGGAGCCACTTTTTCTCTGCTTTCTCAGTCTGTTTCCTAATGCCGGTTTGAAGTTCCTGCAGTTTTCACTGTAAAACCGAGTTGGAGTTAGTACCTCCCCATATATACGTATGGAATGGTGTTTGCAACTGAAAAGAAACTTTGTGTTCCCAACAAGCTAGGTGAAGGACGGCTTTCACACACACTTATCTCTCAGAACTGAGCAAGTGGAGAGACGTTCGTTCATCTAGCACCAAGGGAACAGGTTGCAGGAGACACTTTTTCTCTGCTTTCTCAGTCTGTTTCCTAGTGCCGGTTTGAAGTTCCTGCAGTTTTCACTGTAAAACCGAGTTGGAGCTCATACCTCCCCATATATATGTATGGAATGGAGTTTGCAACTGAAGAGAAACTTTGTGTTCCCAAAAAGCTAGATGAAGGACGGCTTTCACACACACTTATCTCTCAGAACTGAGCAAGTGGAGAGACGTTCGTTCATCTAGCACCAAGGGAACGGGTTGCAGGAGACACTTTTTCTCTGCTTTCTCAGTCTGTTTCCTAGTGCCGGTTTGAAGTTCCTGCAGTTTTCATTGTAAAACCGAGTTGGAGCTTGTACCTCCCCAAATATATGTATGGAATTGTGTTTGCAACTGAAAAGAAACTTTGTGTTCCCTACAAGCTAATAGAAGGACGGCTTTCACACACACTTATCTCTCAGAACTGAGCAAGTGGAGAGACGTTCGTTCATCTAGCACCAAGAAACGGGTTGCAGGAGCCACTTTTTCTCTGCTTTCTCAGTCTGTTTCCTAATGCCGGTTTGAAGTTCCTGCAGTTTTCACTGTAAAACCGTGTTGGAGCTAGTACCTCCCCATATATATGAATGGAAAGGAGTTGGCTACTGAAAAGGAACTTTGTATTCCCAACAATCTAGGTGAAGAACGGCTTTCACCCACGCTTATCTCTCAGAACTGAGCAAGTGGAGAGACGTTCGTTCATCTAGCACCAAGGGAACGGGTTGCAGGGGACACTTTTTCTCTGCTTTCTCAGTCTGTTTCCTAGTGCCGGTTTGAAGTTCCTGCACTTTTCACTGTAAAACCGAGTTGGAGATTGTACTTCCACAAATATATGTATGGAATTGTGTTTGCAACTGAAAAGAAACTATGTGTTCCCAACAGGCTAATAGAAGGACGGCTTTCACACACACTTATCTCTCAGAACTGAGCAAGTGGAGAGACGTTCGTTCATCTAGCACCAAGGAAACGGGTTGCAGGAGACACTTTTTCTGTGCTTTCTCAGTCTGTTTCCAAGTGCCGGTTTGAAGTTCCTGCAGTTTTCACTGTAAAACCGAGTTGGAGCTAGTACCTCCCCATATATATGTATGAAATGGAGTTTGCAACTGAAAAGAAACTATGTGTTCCCAACAAGCTAGGTGAAGGACGGCTTTCACACACACTTAAATCTCAGAACTGAGCAAGTGGAGAGACTTTCGTTCATTTACCACCAAGGGAAATGGTTGCAGGAGACACATTTTCTCTGCTTTCTCAGTCTGTTTCCTAGTGCCGGTTTGAAGTTCCTGCAGTTTTCACTGTAAAACCGATTTGGAGTTAGTACCTCCCCATATATATGTACGGAATGGTGTTTGCAACTGAAAAGAAACTTTGTGTTCCCAACAAGCTAGGTGAAGGACGGCTTTCACACACACTTATCTGTCAGAACTGAGCAATTGGAGAGACGTTCGTTCATGTAGCACCAAGGGAACAGGTTGCAGGAGACATTTTTTCTCTGCTTTCTCAGTCTGTTTCCTAGTGCCGGTTTGAAGTTCCTGCAGTTTTCACTGTAAAATCGAGTTGGAGCTAGTACCTCCCCATATATATGTATGGAATGGAGTTGGCAACTGAAGAGAAACTTTGTGTTCCCAACAAGCTAGGTGAAGGACGGCTTTCACACGCACTTATCTCTCAGAACTGAGCAAGTGGAGAGACGTTCGTTCATCTAGCACCAAGGAAAAGGGTTGCAGGAGACCCTTTTTCTCTGCTTTCTCAGTCTGTTTCCTAGTGCCGGTTTGAAGTTCCTGCAGTTTTCACTGTAAAACCGAGTTGGAGCTAGTACCTCCCCATATATATGTATGGAATGGAGTTGGCAACTGAAGAGAAACTTTGTGTTCCCAACAAGCTAGGTGAAGGACGGCTTTCACACACACTTATCTCTCAGAACTGAGCAAGTGGAGAGACGTTCGTTCATTTAGCACCATGGAAAAGGGTTGCAGGAGACCCTTTTTCTCTGCTTTCTCAGTCTGTTTCCTAGTGCCGGTTTGAAGTTCCTGCAGTTTTCACTGTAAAACCGAGTTGGAGCTAGTACCTCCCCATATATATGTATGGAATGGAGTTTGCAACTGAAAAGAAACTTTGTGTTCCCAACAAGCTGGTTGAAGGACGGCTTTCACACACACTTATCTCTCAGAACTGAGCAAGTGGAGAGACGTTCGTTCATCTAGCACCAAGAAACGGGTTGCAGGAGACACTTTTTCTCTGCTTTCTCAGTCTGTTTCCTAATGCCGGTTTGAAGTTCCTGCAGTTTTCACTGTAAAACCGTGTTGGAGCTAGTACCTCCCCATATATATGAATGGAAAGGAGTTGGCTACTGAAAAGGAACTTTGTGTTCCCAACAATCTAGGTGAAGAACGGCTTTCACATCCACTTACCTCTCAGAACTGAGCAAGTGGAGAGACGTTCGTTCATCTAGCACCAAGGGAACGGGTTGCAGGGGACACTTTTTCTCTGCTTTCTCAGTCTGTTTCCTAGTGCCGGTTTGAAGTTCCTGCAGTTTTCACTGTAAAACCGAGTTGGAGATTGTACTTACCCAAATATATGTATGGAATTGTGTTTGCAACTGAAAAGAAACTATGTGTTCCCAACAGGCTAATAGAAGGACGGCTTTCACACACACCTATCTCTCAGAACTGAGCAAGTGGAGAGACGTTCGTTCATCTAGCACCAAGGAAACGGGTTGCAGGAGACACTTTTTCTGTGCTTTCTCAGTCTGTTTCCAAGTGCCGGTTTGAAGTTCCTGCAGTTTTCACTGTAAAACCGAGTTGGAGCTAGTACCTCCCCATACATATGTATGGAATGGAGTTTGCAACTGAAAAGAAACTATGTGTTCCCAACAAGCTAGGTGAAGGACGACTTTCACACACACTTAAATCTCAGAACTGAGCAAGTGGAGAGACGTTCGTTCATTTACCACCAAGGGAAATGGTTGCAGGAGACACATTTTCTCTGCTTTCTCAGTCTGTTTCCTAGTGCTGGTTTGAAGTTCCTGCAGTTTTCACTGTAAAATCGAGTTGGAGCTAGTACCTCCCCATATATATGTATGGAATGGAGTTGGCAACTGAAGAGAAACTTTGTGTTCCCAACAAGCTAGGTTAAGGACGGCTTTCACACGCACTTATCTCTCAGAACTGAGCAAGTGGAGAGACGTTCGTTCATCTAGCACCAAGGAAAAGGGTTGCAGGAGACCCTTTTTATCTGCTTTCTCAGTCTGTTTCCTAGTGCCGGTTTGAAGATCCTGCAGTTTTCACTGTAAAACCGAGTTGGAGCTAGTACCTCCCCATATATATGCAATGAATGGAGATTGCTACTGAAAAGAATCTTTGTGTTCCCAACAAGGTAATTGAAGGACGGCTTTCAAACACACTTTTCTCTCAGAACTGAGCAAGTGGAGAGACGATAGTTCATCTAGCACCTAGGGAACGGGTTGCAGAAGACCCTTTTTCTCTGGTTTCTCAGTCTGTTTCCTAGTGCCGGTTTGAAGTTCCTGCAGTTTTCACTGTAAAACCGTGTTCGAAGTAGTACCACCCCATATATATGTATGGAGTGGAGTTTGCAACTGAAAAGAAACTTTGTGTTCCCAACAAGCTAGTTGAAGGACGACTTTCACACACATTTATCTCTCAGAACTGAGCAAGTGGAGAGACGTTCGTTCATCTAGCACCAAGGGAACGGGTTGCAGGAGACACTTTTTCTCTGCTTTCTCAGTCTGTTTCCTAGTGCCGGTTTGAAGTTCCTGCAGTTTTCACTGTAAAACAGATTTGGAGCTAGTAACTCCCCATATATATGCAATGAGTGGAGATTGCTACTGAAAAGAATCTTTGTGTTCCCAACAAGCTAGGTGAAGGCGGCTTTCACACACACTTATCTCTCAGAACTGAGCAAGTGGAGACACGTTCGTTCATCTAGCACCAAGGGAACGGGTTGCAGGAGACACTTTTTCTCTCCTTTGTCAGTCTGTTTCCTAGTGGGGGTTTAAAGTTCCTGCAGTTTTCACTGTAAAAACGAGTTGGAGCTTGTACCTCCCCATATATATGCATGGAATGGAGTTTGCAACTGAAAAGAAACTTTGTGTTCCCAACAAGCTAGGTGAAGGACCGCTTTCACACACACTTATCTCTCAGAACTGAGCAAGTGGAGAGACGTTCGTTCATTTACCACCAAGGGAAATGGTTGCAGGAGACACATTTTCTCTGCTTTCCCAGTCTGTTTCCTTGTGCCGGTTTGAAGTTCCTGCAGTTTTCACTGTAAAACCGATTTGGAGTTAGTACCTCCCCATATATATGTACGGAATGGTGTTTGCAACTGAAAAGAAACTTTGTGTTCCCAACAAGCTAGGTGAAGGACGGCTTTCACACACACTTATCTGTCAGAACTGAGCAATTGGAGAGACGTTCGTTCATGTAGCACCAAGGGAACAGGTTGCAGGAGACATTTTTTCTCTGCTTTCTCAGTCTGTTTCCTAGTGCCGGTTTGAAGTTCCTGCAGTTTTCACTGTAAAATCGAGTTGGAGCTAGTACCTCCCCATATATATGTATTGAATGGAGTTGGCAACTGAAGAGAAACTTTGTGTTCCCAACAAGCTAGGTGAAGGACGGCTTTCACACGCACTTATCTCTCAGAACTGAGCAAGTGGATAGACGTTCGTTCATCTAGCACCAAGGAAAAGGGTTGCAGGAGACCCTTTTTCTCTGCTTTCTCAGTCTGTTTCCTAGTGCCGGTTTGAAGTTCCTGCAGTTTTCACTGTAAAACCGAGTTGGAGCTAGTACCTCCCCATATATATGCAATGAATGGAGATTGCTACTGAAAAGAATCTTTGTGTTCCCAACAAGGTAATTGAAGGACGGCTTTCAAACACACTTTTCTCTCAGAACTGAGCAAGTGGAGAGACGTTAGTTCATCTAGCACCTAGGGAACGGGTTGCAGGAGACCCTTTTTCTCTGGTTTCTCAGTCTGTTTCCTAGTGCCGGTTTGAAGTTCCTGCAGTTTTCACTGTAAAACCGTGTTCGAAGTAGTACCACCCCATATATATGTATGGAGTGGAGTTTGCAACTGAAAAGAAACTTTGTGTTCCCAACAAGCTAGTTGAAGGACGACTTTCACACACATTTATCTCTCAGAACTGAGCAAGTGGAGAGACGTTCGTTCATCTAGCACCAAGAGAACGGGTTGCAGGAGACACTTTTTCTCTGCTTTCTCAGTCTGTTTCCTAGTGCCGGTTTGAAGTTCCTGCAGTTTTCACTGTAAAACAGATTTGGAGCAAGTAACTCCCCATATATATGCAATGAGTGGAGATTGCTACTGAAAAGAATCTTTGTGTTCCCAACAAGCTAGGTGAAGGCGGCTTTCACACACACTTATCTGTCAGAACTGAGCAATTGGAGAGACGTTCGTTCATGTAGCACCAAGGGAACAGGTTGCAGGAGACATTTTTTCTCTGCTTTCTCAGTCTGTTTCCTAGTGCCGGTTTGAAGTTCCTGCAGTTTTCACTGTAAAATCGAGTTGGAGCTAGTACCTCCCCATATATATGTATGGAATGGAGTTGGCAACTGAAGAGAAACTTTGTGTTCCCAACAAGCTAGGTGAAGGACGGCTTTCACACGCACTTATCTCTCAGAACTGAGCAAGTGGAGAGACGTTCGTTCATCTAGCACCAAGGAAAAGGGTTGCAGGAGACCCTTTTTCTCTGCTTTCTCAGTCTGTTTCCTAGTGCCGGTTTGAAGTTCCTGCAGTTTTCACTGTAAAACCGAGTTGGAGCTAGTACCTCCCCATATATATGTATGGAATGGAGTTGGCAACTGAAGAGAAACTTTGTGTTCCCAACAAGCTAGGTGAAGGACGGCTTTCACACACACTTATCTCTCAGAACTGAGCAAGTGGAGAGACGTTCGTTCATCTAGCACCATGGAAAAGGGTTGCAGGAGACCCTTTTTCTCTGCTTTCTCAGTCTGTTTCCTAGTGCCGGTTTGAAGTTCCTGCAGTTTTCACTGTAAAACCGAGTTGGAGCTAGTACCTCCCCATATATATGTATGGAATGGAGTTTGCAACTGAAAAGAAACTTTGTGTTCCCAACAAGCTGGTTGAAGGACGGCTTTCACACACACTTATCTCTCAGAACTGAGCAAGTGGAGAGACGTTCGTTCATCTAGCACCAAGAAACGGGTTGCAGGAGACACTTTTTCTCTGCTTTCTCAGTCTGTTTCCTAATGCCGGTTTGAAGTTCCTGCAGTTTTCACTGTAAAACCGTGTTGGAGCTAGTACCTCCCCATATATATGAATGGAAAGGAGTTGGCTACTGAAAAGGAACTTTGTGTTCCCAACAATCTAGGTGAAGAACGGCTTTCACACACACTTACCTCTCAGAACTGAGCAAGTGGAGAGACGTTCGTTCATCTAGCACCAAGGGAACGGGTTGCAGGGGACACTTTTTCTCTGCTTTCTCAGTCTGTTTCCTAGTGCCGGTTTGAAGTTCCTGCAGTTTTCACTGTAAAACCGAGTTGGAGATTGTACTTCCCCAAATATATGTATGGAATTGTGTTTGCAACTGAAAAGAATCTATGTGTTTTCAACAGGCAAATAGAAGGACGGCTTTCACACACACTTATCTCTCAGAACTGAGCAAGTGGAGAGACGTTCGTTCATCTAGCACCAAGGAAACGGGTTGCAGGAGACACTTTTTCTGTGCTTTCTCAGTCTGTTTCCAAGTGCCGGTTTGAAGTTCCTGCAGTTTTCACTGTAAAACCGAGTTGGAGCTAGTACCTACCCATACATATGTATGGAATGGAGTTTGCAACTGAAAAGAAACTATGTGTTCCCAACAAGCTAGGTGAAGGACGACTTTCACACACACTTAAATCTCAGAACTGAGCAAGTGGAGAGACGTTCGTTCATTTACCACCAAGGGAAATGGTTGCAGGAGACACATTTTTCTGCTTTCTCAGTCTGTTTCCTAGTGCTGGTTTGAAGTTCCTGCAGTTTTCACTGTAAAATCGAGTTGGAGCTAGTACCTCCCCATATATATGTATGGAATGGAGTTGGCAACTGAAGAGAAACTTTGTGTTCCCAACAAGCTAGGTGAAGGACGGCTTTCACACGCACTTATCTCTCAGAACTGAGCAAGTGGAGAGACGTTCGTTCATCTAGCACCTAGGAAAAGGGTTGCAGGAGACCCTTTTTATCTGCTTTCTCAGTCTGTTTCCTAGTGCCGGTTTGAAGTTCCTGCAGTTTTCACTGTAAAACCGAGTTGGAGCTAGTACCTCCCCATATATATGCAATGAATGGAGATTGCTACTGAAAAGAATCTTCGTGTTCCCAACAAGGTAATTGAAGGACGGCTTTCAAACACACTTTTCTCTCAGAACTGAGCAAGTGGAGAGACGTTAGTTCATCTAGCACCTAGGGAACGGGTGGCAGAAGACCCTTTTTCTCTGGTTTCTCAGTCTGTTTCCTAGTGCCGGTTTGAAGTTCCTGCAGTTTTCACTGTAAAACCGTGTTCGAAGTAGTACCACCCCATATATATGTATGGAGTGGAGTTTGCAACTGAAAAGAAACTTTGTGTTCCCAACAAGCTAGTTGAAGGACGACTTTCACACACATTTATCTCTCAGAACTGAGCAACTGGGGAGACGTTCGTTCATCTAGCACCAAGGGAACGGGTTGCAGGAGACACTTTTTCTCTGCTTTCTCAGTCTGTTTCCTAGTGCCGGTTTGAAGTTCCTGCAGTTTTCACTGTAAAACAGATTTGGAGCTAGTAACTCCCCATATATATGCAATGAGCGGAGATTGCTACTGAAAAGAATCTTTGTGTTCCCAACAAGCTAGGTGAAGGCGGCTTTCACACACACTTATCTCTCAGAACTGAGCAAGTGGAGACACGTTCGTTCATCTAGCACCAAGGGAACGGGTTGCAGGAGACACTTTTTCTCTGCTTTCTCAGTCTGTTTCCTAGTGGGGGTTTAAAGTTCCTGCAGTTTTCACTGTAAAAACGAGTTGGAGCTTGTACCTCCCCATATATATGCATGGAATGGAGTTTGCAACTGAAAAGAAACTTTGTGTTCCCAACAAGCTAGGTGAAGGACCGCTTTCACACACACTTATCTCTCAGAACTGAGCAAGTGGAGAGACGTTCGTTCATTTACCACCAAGGGAAATGGTTGCAGGAGACACATTTTCTCTGCTTTCCCAGTCTGTTTCCTAGTGCCGGTTTGAAGTTCCTGCAGTTTTCACTGTAAAACCGATTTGGAGTTAGTACCTCCCCATATATATGTACGGAATGGTGTTTGCAACTGAAAAGAAACTTTGTGTTCCCAACAAGCTAGGTGAAGGACGGCTTTCACATACACTTATCTGTCAGAACTGAGCAATTGGAGAGACGATCGTTCATGTAGCACCAAGGGAACAGGTTGCAGGAGACATTTTTTCTCTGCTTTCTCAGTCTGTTTCCTAGTGCCGGTTTGAAGTTCCTGCAGTTTCACTGTAAAATCGAGTTGGAGCTAGTACCTCCCCATATATATGTATTGAATGGAGTTGGCAACTGAAGAAAAACTTTGTGTTCCCAACAAGCTAGGTGAAGGACGGCTTTCACACGCACTTATCTCTCAGAACTGAGCAAGTGGAGAGACGTTCGTTCATCTAGCACCAAGGAAAAGGGTTGCAGGAGACCCTTTTTCTCTGCTTTCTCAGTCTGTTTCCTAGTGCCGGTTTGAAGTTCCTGCAGTTTTCACTGTAAAACCGAGTTGGAGCTAGTACCTCCCCATATATATGCAATGAATGGAGATTGCTACTGAAAAGAATCTTTGTGTTCCCAACAAGGTAATTGAAGGACGGCTTTCAAACACACTTTTCTCTCAGAACTGAGCAAGTGGAGAGACGTTAGTTCATCTAGCACCTAGGGAACGGGATGCAGGAGACCCTTTTTCTCTGGTTTCTCAGTCTGTTTCCTAGTGCCGGTTTGAAGTTCCTGCAGTTTTCACTGTAAAACCGTGTTCGAAGTAGTACCACCCCATATATATGTATGGAGTGGAGTTTGCAACTGAAAAGAAACTTTGTGTTCCCAACAAGCTAGTTGAAGGACGACTTTCACACACATTTATCTCTCAGAACTGAGCAAGTGGAGAGACGTTCGTTCATCTAGCACCAAGAGAACGGGTTGCAGGAGACACTTTTTCTCTGCTTTCTCAGTCTGTTTCCTAGTGCCGGTTTGAAGTTCCTGCAGTTTTCACTGTAAAACAGATTTGGAGCTAGTAACTCCCCATATATATGCAATGAGTGGAGATTGCTACTGAAAAGAATCTTTGTGTTCCCAACAAGCTAGGTGAAGGCGGCTTTCACACACACTTATCTCTCAGAACTGAGCAAGTGGAGAGACGTTCGTTCATCTAGCACCAAGGGAACGGGTTGCAGGAGACACTTTTTCTCTGCTTTCTCAGTCTGTTTCCTAGTGGGGGTTTAAAGTTCCTGCAGATTTCACTGTAAAAAAGAGTTGGAGCTTGTACCTCCCCATATATATGCATGGAATGGAGTTTGCAACTGAAAAGAAACTTTGTGTTCCCAACAAGCTAGGTGAAGGACCGCTTTCACACACACTTATCTCTCAGAACTGAGCAAGTGGAGAGACGTTCGTTCATCTAGCACCAAGGGAACGGGTTGCAGGAGACACTTTTTCTCTGCTTTCTGAGTCTGTTTCCTAGTGCCGGTTTGAAGTTCCTGCAGTTTTCACTGTAAAACCGACTTGGAGGTAGTACCTCCCCATATATATGTATGGAATGGAGTTTGCAACTGAAAACAAACTTTGTGTTCCCAAGAAGCTAGGTGAAGGACGGCTTTCACACACACTTATCTCTCAGAACTGAGCAAGTGAAGACACGTTCGTTCATCTAGCACCAAGGGAACGGTTTACAGGAGACACTTTTTCTCTGCTTTCTCAGTCTGTTTCCTAGTGCCGGTTTGAAGTTCCTGCAGTTTTCACTGTAAAACCGAGTTGGAGATTGTACTTCCACAAATATATGTATGGAATTGTGTTTGCAACTGAAAAGAAACTATGTGTTCCCAACAGGCTAATAGAAGGACGGCTTTCACACACACTTATCTCTCAGAACTGAGCAAGTGGAGAGACGTTCGTTCATCTAGCACCAAGGAAACGGGTTGCAGGTGACACTTTTTCTGTGCTTTCTCAGTCTGTTTCCTAGTGCCGGTTTGAAGTTCCTGCAGTTTTCACTGTAAAACCGATTTGGAGTTAGTACCTCCCCTTATATATGTACGGAATGGTGTTTGCAACTGAAAAGAAACTTTGTGTTCCCAACAAGCTAGGTGAAGGACGACTTTCACACACACTTATCTGTCAGAACTGAGCAATTGGAGAGACGTTCGTTCATGTAGCACCAAGGGAACAGGTTGCAGGAGACATTTTTTCTCTGCTTTCTCAGTCTGTTTCCTAGTGCCGGTTTGAAGTTCCTGCAGTTTTCACTGTAAAATCGAGTTGGAGCTAGTACCTCCCCATATATATGTATGGAATGGAGTTGGCAACTGAAGAGAAACTTTGTGTTCCCAACAAGCTAGGTGAAGGACGGCTTTCACACGCACTTATCTCTCAGAACTGAGCAAGTGGAGAGACGTTCGTTCATCTAGCACCAAGGAAAAGGGTTGCAGGAGACCCTTTTTCTCTGCTTTCTCAGTCTGTTTCCTAGTGCCGGTTTGAAGTTCCTGCAGTTTTCACTGTAAAACCGAGTTGGAGATAGTACCTCCCCATATATATGTATGGAATGGAGTTGGCAACTGAAGAGAAACTTTGTGTTCCCAACAAGCTAGGTGAAGGACGGCTTTCACACACACTTATCTCTCAGAACTGAGCAAGTAGAGAGACGTTCGTTCATCTAGCACCAAGAAACGGGTTGCAGGAGACACTTTTTCTCTGCTTTCTCAGTCTGTTTCCTAATGCCGGTTTGAAGTTCCTGCAGTTTTCACTGTAAAACCGTGTTGGAGCTAGTACCTCCCCATATATATGAATGGAAAGGAGTTGGCTACTGAAAAGGAACTTTGTGTTCCCAACAATCTAGGTGAAGAACGGCTTTCACACACACTTACCTCTCAGAACTGAGCAAATGGAGAGACGTTCGTTCATCTAGCACCAAGGGAACGGGTTGCAGGGGACACTTTTTCTCTGCTTTCTCAGTCTGTTTCCTAGTGCCGGTTTGAAGTTCCTGCAGTTTTCACTGTAAAACCGAGTTGGAGATTGTACTTCCACAAATATATGTATGGAATTGTGTTTGCAACTGAAAAGAAACTATGTGTTCCCAACAGGCTAATAGAAGGACGGCTTTCACACACACTTATCTCTCAGAACTGAGCAAGTGGAGAGACGTTCGTTCATCTAGCACCAAGGAAACGGGTTGCAGGTGACACTTTTTCTGTGCTTTCTCAGTCTGTTTCCAAGTGCCGGTTTGAAGTTCCTGCAGTTTTCACTGTAAAACCGATTTGGAGTTAGTACCTCCCCATATATATGTACGGAATGGTGTTTGCAACTGAAAAGAAACTTTGTGTTCCCAACAAGCTAGGTGAAGGACGGCTTTCACACACACTTATCTGTCAGAACTGAGCAATTGGAGAGACGTTCGTTCATGTAGCACCAAGGGAACAGGTTGCAGGAGACATTTTTTCTCTGCTTTCTCAGTCTGTTTCCTAGTGCCGGTTTGAAGTTCCTGCAGTTTTCACTGTAAAATCGAGTTGGAGCTAGTACCTCCCCATATATATGTATGGAATGGAGTTGGCAACTGAAGAGAAACTTTGTGTTCCCAACAAGCTAGGTGAAGGACGGCTTTCACACGCACTTATCTCTCAGAACTGAGCAAGTGGAGAGACGTTCGTTCATCTAGCACCAAGGAAAAGGGTTGCAGGAGACCCTTTTTCTCTGCTTTCTCAGTCTGTTTCCTAGTGCCGGTTTGAAGTTCCTGCAGTTTTCACTGTAAAACCGAGTTGGAGCTAGTACCACCCCATATATATGTATGGAATGGAGTTGGCAACTGAAGAGAAACTTTGTGTTCCCAACAAGCTAGGTGAAGGACGGCTTTCACACACACTTATCTCTCAGAACTGAGCAAGTGGAGAGACGTTCGTTCATCTAGCACCAACAGAACGGGATGCAGGAGACACTTTTTCTCTGCTTTCTCAGTCTGTTTCCTAGTGCTGGTTTGAAGTTCCTGCACTTTTCACTGTAAAACCGAGTTCGAGGTAGTACCTCCCGATATATATTTATGGAATGGAGTTTGGAACTGAAAAGAAACTTTGTGTTCCCAACAAGGAAGGTGAAGGACGGCTTTCACACACACTTATCTCTCAGAACTGAGCAAGTGGAGAGACGTTCGTTCATCTAGCACCAAGGGAACGGGTTGCAGGAGACACTTTTTCTCTGCTTTCTCAGTGTGTTTCCTAGTGCCGGTTTGAAGTTCCTGCAGTTTTCATTGTAAAACCGAGTTGGAGCTTGTACCTCCCCAAATATATGTATGGAATTGTGTTTGCAACTGAAAAGAAACTTTGTGTTCCCTACAAGCTAATAGAAGGACGGCTTTCACACACACTTATCTCTCAGAACTGAGCAAGTGGAGAGACGTTCGTTCATCTAGCACCAAGAAACGGGTTGCAGGAGACACTTTTTCTCTGCTTTCTCAGTCTGTTTCCTAATGCCGGTTGGAAGTTCCTGCAGTTTTCACTGTAAAACCGTGTTGGAGCTAGTACCTCCCCATATATATGAATGGAAAGGAGTTGGCTACTGAAAAGGAACTTTGTGTTCCCAACAATCTAGGTGAAGAACGGCTTTCACACACACTTACCTCTCAGAACTGAGCAAGTGGAGAGACGTTCGTTCATCTAGCACCAAGGGAACGGGTTGCAGGGGACACTTTTTCTCTGCTTTCTCAGTCTGTTTCCTAGTGCCGGTTTGAAGTTCCTGCAGTTTTCACTGTAAAACCGAGTTGGAGATTGTACTTCCCCAAATATATGTATGGAATTGTGTTTGCAACTGAAAAGGAACTATGTGTTCCCAACAGGCTAATAGAAGGACGGCTTTCACACACACTTATCTCTCAGAACTGAGCAAGTGGAGAGACGTTCGTTCATCTAGCACCAAGGAAACGGGTTGCAGGTGACACTTTTTCTGTGCATTCTCAGTCTGTTTCCAAGTGCCGGTTTGAAGTTCCTGCAGTTTTCACTGTAAAACCGAGTTGGAGCTAGTACCTCCCCATATATATGTATGGAATGGAGTTTGCAACTGAAAAGAAACTATGTGTTCCCAACAAGCTAGGTGAAGGACGGCTTTCACACACACTTAAATCTCAGAACTGAGCAAGTGGAGAGACGTTCGTTCATTTACCACCAAGGGAAATGGTTGCAGGAGACACATTTTCTCTGCTTTCTCAGTCTGTTTCCTAGTGCCGGTTTGAAGTTCCTGCAGTTTTCACTGTAAAACCGATTTGGAGTTAGTACCTCCCCATATATATGTACGGAATGGTGTTTGCAACTGAAAAGAAACTTTGTGTTCCCAACAAGCTAGGTGAAGGACGGCTTTCACACACACTTATCTGTCAGAACTGAGCAATTGGAGAGACGTTCGTTCATGTAGCACCAAGGGAACAGGTTGCAGGAGACATTTTTTCTCTGCTTTCTCAGTCTGTTTCCTAGTGCCGGTTTGAAGTTCCTGCAGTTTTCACTGTAAAATCGAGTTGGAGCTAGTACCTCCCCATATATATGTATGGAATGGAGTTGGCAACTGAAGAGAAACTTTGTGTTCCCAACAAGCTAGGTGAAGGACGGCTTTCACACGCACTTATCTCTCAGAACTGAGCAAGTGGAGAGACGTTCGTTCATCTAGCACCAAGGAAAAGGGTTGCAGGAGACCCTTTTTCTCTGCTTTCTCAGTCTGTTTCCTAGTGCCGGTTTGAAGTTCCTGCAGTTTTCACTGTAAAACCGAGTTGGAGCTAGTACCTCCCCATATATATGTATGGAATGGAGTTGGCAACTGAAGAGAAACTTTGTGTTCCCAACAAGCTAGGTGAAGGACGGCTTTCACACACACTTATCTCTCAGAACTGAGCAAGTGGAGAGACGTTCGTTCATCTAGCACCAACAGAACGGGATGCAGGAGACACTTTTTCTCTGGTTTCTCAGTCTGTTTCCTAGTGCCGGTTTGAAGTTCCTGCACTTTTCACTGTAAAACCGAGTTCGAGGTAGTACCTCCCGATATATATTTATGGAATGGAGTTTGGAACTGAAAAGAAACTTTGTGTTCCCAACAAGGTAGGTGAAGGACGGCTTTCACACACACTTATCTCTCAGAACTGAGCAAGTGGAGAGACGTTCGTTCATCTAGCACCAAGGGAACGGGTTGCAGGAGACACTTTTTCTCTGCTTTCTCAGTGTGTTTCCTAGTGCCGGTTTGAAGTTCCTGCAGTTTTCATTGTAAAACCGATTTGGAGCTTGTACCTCCCCAAATATATGTATGGAATTGTGTTTGCAACTGAAAAGAAACTTTGTGTTCCCTACAAGCTAATAGAAGGACGGCTTTCACACACACTTATCTCTCAGAACTGAGCAAGTGGAGAGACGTTCGTTCATCTAGCACCAAGAAACGGGTTGCAGGAGACACTTTTTCTCTGCTTTCTCAGTCTGTTTCCTAATGCCGGTTTGAAGTTCCTGCAGTTTTCACTGTAAAACCGTGTTGGAGCTAGTACCTCCCCATATATATGAATGGAAAGGAGTTGGCTACTGAAAAGGAACTTTGTGTTCCCAACAATCTAGGTGAAGAACGGCTTTCACACACACTTATCTCTCAGAACTGAGCAAGTGGAGAGACGTTCGTTCATCTAGCACCAAGGGAACGGGTTGCAGGGGACACTTTTTCTCTGCTTTCTCAGTCTCTTTCCTAGTGCCGGTTTGAAGTTCCTGCAGTTTTCACTGTAAAACCGATTTGGAGTTAGTACCTCCCATATATATATGTACGGAATGGTGTTTGCAACTGAAAAGAAACTTTGTGTTCCCAACAAGCTAGGTGAAGGACGGCTTTCACACACACTTATCTGTCAGAACTGAGCAATTGGAGAGACGTTCGTTCATGTAGCACCAAGGGAACAGGTTGCAGGAGACATTTTTTCTCTGGTTTCTCAGTCTGTTTCCTAGTGCCGGTTTGAAGTTCCTGCAGTTTTCACTGTAAAATCGAGTTGGAGCTAGTACCTCCCCATATATATGTATGGAATGGAGTTGGCAACTGAAGAGAAACTTTGTGTTCCCAACAAGCTAGGTGAAGGACGGCTTTCACACGCACTTATCTCTCAGAACTGAGCAAGTGGAGAGACGTTCGTTCATCTAGCACCAAGGAAAAGGGTTGCAGGAGACCCTTTTTCTCTGCTTTCACAGTCTGTTTCCTAGTGCCGGTTTGAAGTTCCTGCAGTTTTCACTGTAAAACCGAGTTGGAGCTAGTACCTCCCCATATATATGTATGGAATGGAGTTGGCAACTGAAGAGAAACTTTGTGTTCCCAACAAGCTAGATGAAGGACGGCTTTCACACACACTTATCTCTCAGAACTGAGCAAGTGGAGACACGTTCGTTCATCTAGCACCATGGAAAAGGGTTGCAGGAGACCCTTTTTCTCTGCTTTCTCAGTCTGTTTCCTAGTGCCGGTTTGAAGTTCCTGCAGTTTTCATTGTAAAACCGAGTTGGAGCTAGTACCTCCCCATATATATGTATGGAATGGAGTTTGCAACTGAAAAGAAACTTTGTGTTCCCAACAAGCTGGTTGAAGGACGGCTTTCACACACACTTATCTCTCAGAACTGAGCAATGGGAGAGACGTTCTTTCATCTAGCACCAATGGAACGGGTTGCAGGAGACACTTTTTCTCTGCTTTCTCAGTCTGTTTCCTAGTGCCGGTTTGAAGTTCCTGCAGTTTTCACGGTAAAACCGAGTTGGAGTTAGTACCTCCCCATATATACGTATGGAATGGTGTTTGCAACTGAAAAGAAACTTTGTGTTCCCAACAAGCTAGGTGAAGGACGGCTTTCACACACACTTATCTCTCAGAACTGAGCAAGTGGAGAGACGTTCGTTCATCTAGCACCAAGGGAACAGGTTGCAGAAGACACTTTTTCTCTGCTTTCTCAGTTTGTTTCCTAGTGCCGGTTTGAAGTTACTGCAGTTTTCACTGTAAAACCGAGTTGGAGCTAGTACCTCCCCATATATATGTATGGAATGGAGTTTGCAACTGAAGAGAAACTTTGTGTTCCCAACAAGCTAGATGAAGGACGGCTTTCACACACACTTATCTCTCAGAACTGAGCAATGGGAGAGACGTTCTTTCAACTAGCACCAATGGAACGGGTTGCAGGAGACACTTTTTCTCTGCTTTCTCAGTCTGTTTCCTAGTGCCGGTTTGAAGTTCCTGCAGTTTTCACTGTAAAACCGAGTTGGAGCTAGTACCTCCCCATATATATGTATGGAATGGAGTTGGCAACTGAAGAGAAACTTTGTGTTCCCAACAAGCTAGGTGAAGGACGGCTTTCACACACAATTATCTCTCAGAACTGAGCAAGTGGAGAGACGTTCGTTCATCTAGCACCATGGAAAAGGGTTGCAGGAGACCCTTTTTCTCTGCTTTCTCAGTCTGTTTCCTAGTGCCGGTTTGAAGTTCCTGCAGTTTTCACTGTAAAACCGAGTTGGAGCTAGTACCTCCCCATATATATGTATGGAATGGAGTTTGCAACTGAAAAGAAACTTTGTGTTCCCAACAAGCTGGTTGAAGGACGGCTTTCACACACACTTATCTCTCAGAACTGAGCAATGGGAGAGACGTTCTTTCATCTAGCACCAATGGAACGGGTTGCAGGAGACACTTTTTCTCTGCTTTCTCAGTCTGTTTCCTAGTGCTGGTTTGAAGTTCCTGCAGTTTTCACTGTAAAACCGAGTTGGAGTTAGTACCTCCCCATATATACGTATGGAATGGTGTTTGCAACTGAAAAGAAACTTTGTTTTCCCAACAAGCTAGGTGAAGGACGGCTTTCACACACACTTATCTCTCAGAACTGAGCAAGTGGAGAGACGTTCGTTCATCTAGCACCAAGGGAACAGGTTGCAGGAGACACTTTTTCTCTGCTTTCTCAGTCTGTTTCCTAGTGCCGGTTTGAAGTTCCTGCAGTTTTCACTGTAAAACCGAGTTGGAGCTAGTACCTCCCCATATATATGTATGGAATGGAGTTTGCAACTGAAGAGAAACTTTGTGTTCCCAAAAAGCTAGATGAAGGATGGCTTTCACACACACTTATCTCTCAGAACTGAGCAAGTGGAGAGACGTTCGCTCATCTAGCACCAACAGAACGGGATGCAGGAGACACTTTTTCTCTGCTTTCTCAGTCTGTTTCCTAGTGCCGGTTTGAAGTTCCTGCACTTTTCACTGTAAAACCGAGTTCGAGGTAGTACCTCCCGATATATATTTATGGAATGGAGTTTGGAACTGAAAAGAAACTTTGTGTTCCCAACAAGGTAGGTGAAGGACGGCTTTCACACACACTTATCTCTCAGAACTGAGCAAGTGGAGAGACGTTCGTTCATCTAGCACCAAGGGAACGGGTTGCAGGAGACACTTTTTCTCTGCTTTCTCAGTGTGTTTCCTAGTGCCGGTTTGAAGTTCCTGCAGTTTTCATTGTAAAACCGAGTTGGAGCTTGTACCTCCCCAAATATATGTATGGAATTGTGTTTGCAACTGAAAAGAAACTTTGTGTTCCCTACAAGCTAATAGAAGGACGGCTTTCACACACACTTATCTCTCAGAACTGAGCAAGTGGAGAGACGTTCGTTCATCTAGCACCAAGAAACGGGTTGCAGGAGACACTTTTTCTCTGCTTTCTCAGTCTGTTTCCTAATGCCGGTTTGAAGTTCCTGCAGTTTTCACTGTAAAACCGAGTTGGAGTTAGTACCTCCCCATATATACGTATGGAATGGTGTTTGCAACTGAAAAGAAACTTTGTGTTCCCAACAAGCTAGGTGAAGGACGGCTTTCACACACACTTATCTCTCAGAACTGAGCAAGTGGAGAGACGTTCGTTCATCTAGCACCAAGGGAACAGGTTGCAGGAGACACTTTTTCTCTGCTTTCTCAGTCTGTTTCCTAGTGCCGGTTTGAAGTTCCTGCAGTTTTCACTGTAAAACCGAGTTGGAGCTAGTACCTCCCCATATATATATATGGAATGGAGTTTGCAACTGAAGAGAAACTTTGTGTTCCCAAAAAGCTAGATGAAGGATGGCTTTCACACACACTTATCTCTCAGAACTGAGCAAGTGGAGAGACGTTCGTTCATCTAGCACCAACAGAACGGGATGCAGGAGACACTTTTTCTCTGCTTTCTCAGTCTGTTTCCTAGTGCCGGTTTGAAGTTCCTGCACTTTTCACTGTAAAACCGAGTTCGAGGTAGTACCTCCCGATATATATTTATGGAATGGAGTTTGGAACTGAAAAGAAACTTTGTGTTCCCAACAAGGTAGGTGAAGGACGGCTTTCACACACACTTATCTCTCAGAACTGAGCAAGTGGAGAGACGTTCGTTCATCTAGCACCAAGGGAACGGGTTGCAGGAGACACTTTTTCTCTGCTTTCACAGTGTGTTTCCTAGTGCCGGTTTGAAGTTCCTGCAGTTTTCATTGTAAAACCGAGTTGGAGCTTGTACCTCCCCAAATATATGTATGGAATTGTGTTTGCAACTGAAAAGAAACTTTGTGTTCCCTACAAGCTAATAGAAGGACGGCTTTCACACGCACTTATCTCTCAGAACTGAGCAAGTGGAGAGACGTTCGTTCATCTAGCACCAAGGGAACGGGTTGCAGGGGACACTTTTTCTCTGCTTTCTCAGTCTGTTTCCTAGTGCCGGTTTGAAGTTCCTGCAGTTTTCACTGTAAAACCGATTTGGAGTTAGTACCTCCCCATATATATGTACGGAATGGTGTTTGCAACTGAAAAGAAACTTTGTGTTCCCAACAAGCTAGGTGAAGGACGGCTTTCACACACACTTATCTGTCAGAACTGAGCAATTGGAGAGACGTTCGTTCATGTAGCACCAAGGGAACAGGTTGCAGGAGACATTTTTTCTCTGCTTTCTCAGTCTGTTTCCTAGTGCCGGTTTGAAGTTCCTGCAGTTTTCACTGTAAAATCGAGTTGGAGCTAGTACCTCCCCATATATATGTATGGAATGGAGTTGGCAACTGAGGAGAAACTTTGTGTTCCCAACAAGCTAGGTGAAGGACGGCTTTCACACGCACTTATCTCTCAGAACTGAGCAAGTGGAGAGACGTTCGTTCATCTAGCACCAAGGAAAAGGGTTGCAGGAGACCCTTTTTCTCTGCTTTCTCAGTCTGTTTCCTAGTGCCGGTTTGAAGTTCCTGCAGTTTTCACTGTAAAACCGAGTTGGAGCTAGTACCTCCCCATATATATGTATGGAATGGAGTTGGCAACTGAAGAGAAACTTTGTGTTCCCAACAAGCTAGGTGAAGGACGGCTTTCACACACACTTATCTCTCAGAACTGAGCAAGTGGAGAGACGTTCGTTCATCTAGCACCATGGAAAAGGGTTGCAGGAGAACCTTTTTCTCTGCTTTCTCAGTCTGTTTCCTAGTGCCGGTTTGAAGTTCCTGCAGTTTTCATTGTAAAACCGAGTTGGAGCTAGTACCTCCCCATATATATGTATGGAATGGAGTTTGCAACTGAAAAGAAACTTTGTGTTCCCAACAAGCTGGTTGAAGGACGGCTTTCACACACACTTAACTCTCAGAACTGAGCAATGGGAGAGACGTTCTTTCATCTAGCACCAATGGAACGGGTTGCAGGAGACACTTTTTCTCTGCTTTCTCAGTCTGTTTCCTAGTGCCGGTTTGAAGTTCCTGCAGTTTTCACTGTAAAACCGAGTTGGAGTTAGTACCTCCCCAAATATATGTATGGAATTGTGTTTGCAACTGAAAAGAAACTTTGTGTTCCCTACAAGCTAGGTGAAGGACGGCTTTCACACACACTTATCTCTCAGAACTGAGCAAGTGGAGAGACGTTCGTTCATCTAGCACCAAGGGAACAGGTTGCAGAAGACACTTTTTCTCTGCTTTCTCAGTCTGTTTCCTAATGCCGGTTTGAAGTTCCTGCAGTTTTCACTGTAAAACCGAGTTGGAGCTAGTACCTCCCCATATATATGTATGGAATGGAGTTTGCAACTGAAAAGAAACTTTGTGTTCCCAACAAGCTGGTTGAAGGACGGCTTTCACACACACTTATCTCTCAGAACTGAGCAATGGGAGAGACGTTCTTTCATCTAGCACCAATGGAACGGGTTGCAGGAGACACTTTTTCTCTGCTTTCTCAGTCTGTTTCCTAGTGCTGGTTTGAAGTTCCTGCAGTTTTCACTGTAAAACCGAGTTGGAGTTAGTACCTCCCCATATATACGTATGGAATGGTGTTTGCAACTGAAAAGAAACTTTGTGTTCCCAACAAGCTAGGTGAAGGACGGCTTTCACACACACTTATCTCTCAGAACTGAGCAAGTGGAGAGACGTTCGTTCATCTAGCACCAAGGGAACAGGTTGCAGGAGACACTTTTTCTCTGCTTTCTCAGTCTGTTTCCTAGTGCCGGTTTGAAGTTCCTACAGTTTTCACTGTAAAACCGAGTTGGAGCTAGTACCTCCCCATATATATATATGGAATGGAGTTTGCAACTGAAGAGAAACTTTGTGTTCCCAAAAAGCTAGATGAAGGATGGCTTTCACACACACTTATCTCTCAGAACTGAGCAAGTGGAGAGACGTTCGTTCATCTAGCACCAACAGAACGGGATGCAGGAGACACTTTTTCTCTGCTTTCTCAGTCTGTTTCCTAGTGCCGGTTTGAAGTTCCTGCACTTTTCACTGTAAACCCGAGTTCGAGGTAGTACCTCCCGATATATATTTATGGAATGGAGTTTGGAACTGAAAAGAAACTTTGTGTTCCCAACAAGGTAGGTGAAGGACGGCTTTCACACACACTTATCTCTCAGAACTGAGCAAGTGGAGAGACGTTCGTTCATCTAGCACCAAGGGAACGGGTTGCAGGAGACACTTTTTCTCTGCTTTCTCAGTGTGTTTCCTAGTGCCGGTTTGAAGTTCCTGCAGTTTTCATTGTAAAACCGAGTTGGAGCTTGTACCTCCCCAAATATATGTATGGAATTGTGTTTGCAACTGAAAAGAAACTTTGTGTTCCCTACAAGCTAATAGAAGGACGGCTTTCACACACACTTATCTCTCAGAACTGAGCAAGTGGAGAGACGTTCGTTCATCTAGCACCAAGAAACGGGTTGCAGGAGACACTTTTTCTCTGCTTTCTCAGTCTGTTTCCTAATGCCGGTTTGAAGTTCCTGCAGTTTTCACTGTAAAACCGTGTTGGAGCTAGTACCTCCCCATATATATGAATGGAAAGGAGTTGGCTACTGAAAAGGAACTTTGTGTTCCCAACAATCTAGGTGAAGAACGGCTTTCACACACACTTATCTCTCAGAACTGAGCAAGTGGAGAGACGTTCGTTCATCTAGCACCAAGGGAACGGGTTGCAGGGGACACTTTTTCTCTGCTTTCTCAGTCTGTTTCCTAGTGCCGGTTTGAAGTTCCTGCAGTTTTCACTGTAAAACCGATTTGGAGTTAGTACCTCCCCATATATATGTACGGAATGGTGTTTGCAACTGAAAAGAAACTTTGTGTTCCCAACAAGCTAGGTGAAGGACGGCTTTCACACACACTTATCTGTCAGAACTGAGCAATTGGAGAGACGTTCGTTCATGTAGCACCAAGGGAACAGGTTGCAGGAGACATTTTTTCTCTGCTTTCTCTGTCTGTTTCCTAGTGCCGGTTTGAAGTTCCTGCAGTTTTCACTGTAAAATCGAGTTGGAGCTAGTACCTCCCCATATATATGTATGGAATGGAGTTGGCAACTGAGGAGAAACTTTGTGTTCCCAACAAGCTAGGTGAAGGACGGCTTTCACACGCACTTATCTCTCAGAACTGAGCAAGTGGAGAGACGTTCGTTCATCTAGCACCAAGGAAAAGGGTTGCAGGAGACCCTTTTTCTCTGCTTTCTCAGTCTGTTTCCTAGTGCCGGTTTGAAGTTCCTGCAGTTTTCACTGTAAAACCGAGTTGGAGCTAGTACCTCCCCATATATATGTATGGAATGGAGTTGGCAACTGAAGAGAAACTTTGTGTTCCCAACAAGCTAGGTGAAGGACGGCTTTCACACACACTTATCTCTCAGAACTGAGCAAGTGGAGAGACGTTCGTTCATCTAGCACCAAGGGAACAGGTTGCAGAAGACACTTTTTCTCTGCTTTCTCAGTCTGTTTCCTAGTGCCGGTTTGAAGTTCCTGCAGTTTTCACTGTAAAACCGAGTTGGAGCTAGTACCTCCCCATATATATATATGGAATGGAGTTTGCAACTGAAGAGAAACTTTGTGTTCCCAAAAAGCTAGATGAAGGACGGCTTTCACACACACTTATCTCTAAGAACTGAGCAAGTGGAGAGACGTTCGTTCATCTAGCACCAAGGGAACGGGTTGCAGGGGACACTTTTTCTCTGCTTTCTCAGTCTGTTTCCTAGTGCCGGTTTGAAGTTCCTGCAGTTTTCACTGTAAAACCGAGTTGGAGATTGTACTTCCACAAATATATGTATGGAATTGTGTTTGCAACTGAAAAGAAACTATGTGTTCCCAACAGGCTAATAGAAGGACGGCTTTCACACACACTTATCTCTCAGAACTGAGCAAGTGGAGAGACGTTCGTTCATCTAGCACCAAGGAAACGGGTTGCAGGTGACACTTTTTCTGTGCTTTCTCAGTCTGTTTCCAAGTGCCGGTTTGAAGTTCCTGCAGTTTTCACTGTAAAACCGATTTGGAGTTAGTACCTCCCCATATATATGTACGGAATGGTGTTTGCAACTGAAAAGAAACTTTGTGTTCCCAACAAGCTAGGTGAAGGACGGCTTTCACACACACTTATCTGTCAGAACTGAGCAATTGGAGAGACGTTCGTTCATGTAGCACCAAGGGAACAGGTTGCAGGAGACATTTTTTCTCTGCTTTCTCAGTCTGTTTCCTAGTGCCGGTTTGAAGTTCCTGCAGTTTTCACTGTAAAATCGAGTTGGAGCTAGTACCTCCCCATATATATGTATGGAATGGAGTTGGCAACTGAAAAGAAACTTTGTGTTCCCTACAAGCTAATAGAAGGACGGCTTTCACACACACTTATCTCTCAGAACTGAGCAAGTGGAGAGACGTTCGTTCATCTAGCACCAAGAAACGGGTTGCAGGAGACACTTTTTCTCTGCTTTCTCAGTCTGTTTCCTAATGCCGGTTTGAAGTTCCTGCAGTTTTCACTGTAAAACCGTGTTGGAGCTAGTACCTCCCCATATATATGAATGGAAAGGAGTTGGCTACTGAAAAGGAACTTTGTGTTCCCAACAATCTAGGTGAAGAACGGCTTTCACACACACTTATCTCTCAGAACTGAGCAAGTGGAGAGACGTTCGTTCATCTAGCACCAAGGGAACGGGTTGCAGGGGACACTTTTTCTCTGCTTTCTCAGTCTGTTTCCTAGTGCCGGTTTGAAGTTCCTGCAGTTTTCACTGTAAAACCGATTTGGAGTTAGTACCTCCCCATATATATGTACGGAATGGTGTTTGCAACTGAAAAGAAACTTTGTGTTCCCAACAAGCTAGGTGAAGGACGGCTTTCACACACACTTATCTGTCAGAACTGAGCAATTGGAGAGACGTTCGTTCATGTAGCACCAAGGGAACAGGTTGCAGGAGACATTTTTTCTCTGCTTTCTCTGTCTGTTTCCTAGTGCCGGTTTGAAGTTCCTGCAGTTTTCACTGTAAAATCGAGTTGGAGCTAGTACCTCCCCATATATATGTATGGAATGGAGTTGGCAACTGAGGAGAAACTTTGTGTTCCCAACAAGCTAGGTGAAGGACGGCTTTCACACGCACTTATCTCTCAGAACTGAGCAAGTGGAGAGACGTTCGTTCATCTAGCACCAAGGAAAAGGGTTGCAGGAGACCCTTTTTCTCTGCTTTCTCAGTCTGTTTCCTAGTGCCGGTTTGAAGTTCCTGCAGTTTTCACTGTAAAACCGAGTTGGAGCTAGTACCTCCCCATATATATGTATGGAATGGAGTTGGCAACTGAAGAGAAACTTTGTGTTCCCAACAAGCTAGGTGAAGGACGGCTTTCACACACACTTATCTCTCAGAACTGAGCAAGTGGAGAGACGTTCGTTCATCTAGCACCAAGGGAACAGGTTGCAGAAGACACTTTTTCTCTGCTTTCTCAGTCTGTTTCCTAGTGCCGGTTTGAAGTTCCTGCAGTTTTCACTGTAAAACCGAGTTGGAGCTAGTACCTCCCCATATATATATATGGAATGGAGTTTGCAACTGAAGAGAAACTTTGTGTTCCCAAAAAGCTAGATGAAGGACGGCTTTCACACACACTTATCTCTAAGAACTGAGCAAGTGGAGAGACGTTCGTTCATCTAGCACCAAGGGAACGGGTTGCAGGGGACACTTTTTCTCTGCTTTCTCAGTCTGTTTCCTAGTGCCGGTTTGAAGTTCCTGCAGTTTTCACTGTAAAACCGAGTTGGAGATTGTACTTCCACAAATATATGTATGGAATTGTGTTTGCAACTGAAAAGAAACTATGTGTTCCCAACAGGCTAATAGAAGGACGGCTTTCACACACACTTATCTCTCAGAACTGAGCAAGTGGAGAGACGTTCGTTCATCTAGCACCAAGGAAACGGGTTGCAGGTGACACTTTTTCTGTGCTTTCTCAGTCTGTTTCCAAGTGCCGGTTTGAAGTTCCTGCAGTTTTCACTGTAAAACCGATTTGGAGTTAGTACCTCCCCATATATATGTACGGAATGGTGTTTGCAACTGAAAAGAAACTTTGTGTTCCCAACAAGCTAGGTGAAGGACGGCTTTCACACACACTTATCTGTCAGAACTGAGCAATTGGAGAGACGTTCGTTCATGTAGCACCAAGGGAACAGGTTGCAGGAGACATTTTTTCTCTGCTTTCTCAGTCTGTTTCCTAGTGCCGGTTTGAAGTTCCTGCAGTTTTCACTGTAAAATCGAGTTGGAGCTAGTACCTCCCCATATATATGTATGGAATGGAGTTGGCAACTGAAGAGAAACTTTGTGTTCCCAACAAGCTAGGTGAAGGACGGCTTTCACACGCACTTATCTCTCAGAACTGAGCAAGTGGAGAGACGTTCGTTCATCTAGCACCAAGGAAAAGGGTTGCAGGAGACCCTTTTTCTCTGCTTTCTCAGTCTGTTTCCTAGTGCCGGTTTGAAGTTCCTGCACTTTTCACTGTAAAACCGAGTTGGAGCTAGTACCTCCCCATATATATGTATGGAATGGAGTTGGCAACTGAAGAGAAACTTTGTGTTCCCAACAAGCTAGGTGAAGGACGGCTTTCACACACACTTATCTCTCAGAACTGAGCAAGTGGAGAGACGTTCGTTCATCTAGCACCAACAGAACGGGATGCAGGAGACACTTTTTCTCTGCTTTCTCAGTCTGTTTCCTAGTGCTGGTTTGAAGTTCCTGCACTTTTCACTGTAAAACCGAGTTCGAGGTAGTACCTCCCGATATATATTTATGGAATGGAGTTTGGAACTGAAAAGAAACTTTGTGTTCCCAACAAGGAAGGTGAAGGACGGCTTTCACACACACTTATCTCTCAGAACTGAGCAAGTGGAGAGACGTTCGTTCATCTAGCACCAAGGGAACGGGTTGCAGGAGACACTTTTTCTCTGCTTTCTCAGTGTGTTTCCTAGTGCCGGTTTGAAGTTCCTGCAGTTTTCATTGTAAAACCGAGTTGGAGCTTGTACCTCCCCAAATATATGTATGGAATTGTGTTTGCAACTGAAAAGAAACTTTGTGTTCCCTACAAGCTAATAGAAGGACGGCTTTCACACACACTTATCTCTCAGAACTGAGCAAGTGGAGAGACGTTCGTTCATCTAGCACCAAGAAACGGGTTGCAGGAGACACTTTTTCTCTGCTTTCTCAGTCTGTTTCCTAATGCCGGTTGGAAGTTCCTGCAGTTTTCACTGTAAAACCGTGTTGGAGCTAGTACCTCCCCATATATATGAATGGAAAGGAGTTGGCTACTGAAAAGGAACTTTGTGTTCCCAACAATCTAGGTGAAGAACGGCTTTCACACACACTTACCTCTCAGAACTGAGCAAGTGGAGAGACGTTCGTTCATCTAGCACCAAGGGAACGGGTTGCAGGGGACACTTTTTCTCTGCTTTCTCAGTCTGTTTCCTAGTGCCGGTTTGAAGTTCCTGCAGTTTTCACTGTAAAACCGAGTTGGAGATTGTACTTCCCCAAATATATGTATGGAATTGTGTTTGCAACTGAAAAGGAACTATGTGTTCCCAACAGGCTAATAGAAGGACGGCTTTCACACACACTTATCTCTCAGAACTGAGCAAGTGGAGAGACGTTCGTTCATCTAGCACCAAGGAAACGGGTTGCAGGTGACACTTTTTCTGTGCATTCTCAGTCTGTTTCCAAGTGCCGGTTTGAAGTTCCTGCAGTTTTCACTGTAAAACCGAGTTGGAGCTAGTACCTCCCCATATATATGTATGGAATGGAGTTTGCAACTGAAAAGAAACTATGTGTTCCCAACAAGCTAGGTGAAGGACGGCTTTCACACACACTTAAATCTCAGAACTGAGCAAGTGGAGAGACGTTCGTTCATTTACCACCAAGGGAAATGTTTGCAGGAGACACATTTTCTCTGCTTTCTCAGTCTGTTTCCTAGTGCCGGTTTGAAGTTCCTGCAGTTTTCACTGTAAAACCGATTTGGAGTTAGTACCTCCCCATATATATGTACGGAATGGTGTTTGCAACTGAAAAGAAACTTTGTGTTCCCAACAAGCTAGGTGAAGGACGGCTTTCACACACACTTATCTGTCAGAACTGAGCAATTGGAGAGACGTTCGTTCATGTAGCACCAAGGGAACAGGTTGCAGGAGACATTTTTTCTCTGCTTTCTCAGTCTGTTTCCTAGTGCCGGTTTGAAGTTCCTGCAGTTTTCACTGTAAAATCGAGTTGGAGTTAGTACCTCCCCATATATATGTATGGAATGGAGTTGGCAACTGAAGAAAAACTTTGTGTTCCCAACAAGCTAGGTGAAGGACGGCTTTCACACGCACTTATCTCTCAGAACTGAGCAAGTGGAGAGACGTTCGTTCATCTAGCACCAAGGAAAAGGGTTGCAGGAGACCCTTTTTCTCTGCTTTCTCAGTCTGTTTCCTAGTGCCGGTTTGAAGTTCCTGCAGTTTTCACTGTAAAACCGAGTTGGAGCTAGTACCTCCCCATATATATGTATGGAATGGAGTTGGCAACTGAAGAGAAACTTTGTGTTCCCAACAAGCTAGGTGAAGGACGGCTTTCACACACACTTATCTCTCAGAACTGAGCAAGTGGAGAGACGTTCGTTCATCTAGCACCAACAGAACGGGATGCAGGAGACACTTTTTCTCTGGTTTCTCAGTCTGTTTCCTAGTGCCGGTTTGAAGTTCCTGCACTTTTCACTGTAAAACCGAGTTCGAGGTAGTACCTCCCGATATATATTTATGGAATGGAGTTTGGAACTGAAAAGAAACTTTGTGTTCCCAACAAGGTAGGTGAAGGACGGCTTTCACACACACTTATCTCTCAGAACTGAGCAAGTGGAGAGACGTTCGTTCATCTAGCACCAAGGGAACGGGTTGCAGGGGACACTTTTTCTCTGCTTTCTCAGTGTGTTTCCTAGTGCCGGTTTGAAGTTCCTGCAGTTTTCATTGTAAAAACGATTTGGAGCTTGTACCTCCCCAAATATATGTATGGAATTGTGTTTGCAACTGAAAAGAAACTTTGTGTTCCCTACAAGCTAATAGAAGGACGGCTTTCACACACACTTATCTCTCAGAACTGAGCAAGTGGAGAGACGTTCGTTCATCTAGCACCAAGAAACGGGTTGCAGGAGACACTTTTTCTCTGCTTTCTCAGTCTGTTTCCTAATGCCGGTTTGAAGTTCCTGCAGTTTTCACTGTAAAACCGTGTTGGAGCTAGTACCTCCCCATATATATGAATGGAAAGGAGTTGGCTACTGAAAAGGAACTTTGTGTTCCCAACAATCTAGGTGAAGAACGGCTTTCACACACACTTATCTCTCAGAACTGAGCAAGTGGAGAGACGTTCGTTCATCTAGCACCAAGGGAACGGGTTGCAGGGGACACTTTTTCTCTGCTTTCTCAGTCTGTTTCCTAGTGCCGGTTTGAAGTTCCTGCAGTTTTCACTGTAAAACCGATTTGGAGTTAGTACCTCCCATATATATATGTACGGAATGGTGTTTGCAACTGAAAAGAAACTTTGTGTTCCCAACAAGCTAGGTGAAGGACGGCTTTCACACACACTTATCTGTCAGAACTGAGCAATTGGAGAGACGTTCGTTCATGTAGCACCAAGGGAACAGGTTGCAGGAGACATTTTTTCTCTGGTTTCTCAGTCTGTTTCCTAGTGCCGGTTTGAAGTTCCTGCAGTTTTCACTGTAAAATCGAGTTGGAGCTAGTACCTCCCCATATATATGTATGGAATGGAGTTGGCAACTGAAGAGAAACTTTGTGTTCCCAACAAGCTAGGTGAAGGACGGCTTTCACACGCACTTATCTCTCAGAACTGAGCAAGTGGAGAGACGTTCGTTCATCTAGCACCAAGGAAAAGGGTTGCAGGAGACCCTTTTTCTCTGCTTTCACAGTCTGTTTCCTAGTGCCGGTTTGAAGTTCCTGCAGTTTTCACTGTAAAACCGAGTTGGAGCTAGTACCTCCCCATATATATGTATGGAATGGAGTTGGCAACTGAAGAGAAACTTTGTGTTCCCAACAAGCTAGATGAAGGACGGCTTTCACACACACTTATCTCTCAGAACTGAGCAATGGGAGAGACGTTCTTTCATCTAGCACCAATGGAACGGGTTGCAGGAGACACTTTTTCTCTGCTTTCTCAGTCTGTTTCCTAGTGCCGGTTTGAAGTTCCTGCAGTTTTCACGGTAAAACCGAGTTGGAGTTAGTACCTCCCCATATATACGTATGGAATGGTGTTTGCAACTGAAAAGAAACTTTGTGTTCCCAACAAGCTAGGTGAAGGACGGCTTTCACACACACTTATCTCTCAGAACTGAGCAAGTGGAGAGACGTTCGTTCATCTAGCACCAAGGGAACAGGTTGCAGAAGACACTTTTTCTCTGCTTTCTCAGTTTGTTTCCTAGTGCCGGTTTGAAGTTACTGCAGTTTTCACTGTAAAACCGAGTTGGAGCTAGTACCTCCCCATATATATGTATGGAATGGAGTTTGCAACTGAAGAGAAACTTTGTGTTCCCAACAAGCTAGATGAAGGACGGCTTTCACACACACTTATCTCTCAGAACTGAGCAATGGGAGAGACGTTCTTTCAACTAGCACCAATGGAACGGGTTGCAGGAGACACTTTTTCTCTGCTTTCTCAGTCTGTTTCCTAGTGCCGGTTTGAAGTTCCTGCAGTTTTCACTGTAAAACCGAGTTGGAGCTAGTACCTCCCCATATATATGTATGGAATGGAGTTGGCAACTGAAGAGAAACTTTGTGTTCCCAACAAGCTAGGTGAAGGACGGCTTTCACACACAATTATCTCTCAGAACTGAGCAAGTGGAGAGACGTTCGTTCATCTAGCACCATGGAAAAGGGTTGCAGGAGACCCTTTTTCTCTGCTTTCTCAGTCTGTTTCCTAGTGCCGGTTTGAAGTTCCTGCAGTTTTCACTGTAAAACCGAGTTGGAGCTAGTACCTCCCCATATATATGTATGGAATGGAGTTTGCAACTGAAAAGAAACTTTGTGTTCCCAACAAGCTGGTTGAAGGACGGCTTTCACACACACTTATCCTTCAGAACTGAGCAATGGGAGAGACGTTCTTTCATCTAGCACCAATGGAACGGGTTGCAGGAGACACTTTTTCTCTGCTTTCTCAGTCTGTTTCCTAGTGCTGGTTTGAAGTTCCTGCAGTTTTCACTGTAAAACCGAGTTGGAGTTAGTACCTCCCCATATATACGTATGGAATGGTGTTTGCAACTGAAAAGAAACTTTGTTTTCCCAACAAGCTAGGTGAAGGACGGCTTTCACACACACTTATCTCTCAGAACTGAGCAAGTGGAGAGACGTTCGTTCATCTAGCACCAAGGGAACAGGTTGCAGGAGACACTTTTTCTCTGCTTTCTCAGTCTGTTTCCTAGTGCCGGTTTGAAGTTCCTGCAGTTTTCACTGTAAAACCGAGTTGGAGCTAGTACCTCCCCATATATATATATGGAATGGAGTTTGCAACTGAAGAGAAACTTTGTGTTCCCAAAAAGCTAGATGAAGGATGGCTTTCACACACACTTATCTCTCAGAACTGAGCAAGTGGAGAGACGTTCGCTCATCTAGCACCAACAGAACGGGATGCAGGAGACACTTTTTCTCTGCTTTCTCAGTCTGTTTCCTAGTGCCGGTTTGAAGTTCCTGCACTTTTCACTGTAAAACCGAGTTCGAGGTAGTACCTCCCGATATATATTTATGGAATGGAGTTTGGAACTGAAAAGAAACTTTGTGTTCCCAACAAGGTAGGTGAAGGACGGCTTTCACACACACTTATCTCTCAGAACTGAGCAAGTGGAGAGACGTTCGTTCATCTAGCACCAAGGGAACGGGTTGCAGGAGACACTTTTTCTCTGCTTTCTCAGTGTGTTTCCTAGTGCCGGTTTGAAGTTCCTGCAGTTTTCATTGTAAAACCGAGTTGGAGCTTGTACCTCCCCAAATATATGTATGGAATTGTGTTTGCAACTGAAAAGAAACTTTGTGTTCCCTACAAGCTAATAGAAGGACGGCTTTCACACACACTTATCTCTCAGAACTGAGCAAGTGGAGAGACGTTCGTTCATCTAGCACCAAGAAACGGGTTGCAGGAGACACTTTTTCTCTGCTTTCTCAGTCTGTTTCCTAATGCCGGTTTGAAGTTCCTGCAGTTTTCACTGTAAAACCGAGTTGGAGCTAGTACCTCCCCATATATATGTATGGAATGGAGTTTGCAACTGAAAAGAAACTTTGTGTTCCCAACAAGCTGGTTGAAGGACGGCTTTCACACACACTTATCTCTCAGAACTGAGCAATGGGAGAGACGTTCTTTCATCTAGCACCAATGGAACGGGTTGCAGGAGACACTTTTTCTCTGCTTTCTCAGTCTGTTTCCTAGTGCTGGTTTGAAGTTCCTGCAGTTTTCACTGTAAAACCGAGTTGGAGTTAGTACCTCCCCATATATACGTATGGAATGGTGTTTGCAACTGAAAAGAAACTTTGTGTTCCCAACAAGCTAGGTGAAGGACGGCTTTCACACACACTTATCTCTCAGAACTGAGCAAGTGGAGAGACGTTCGTTCATCTAGCACCAAGGGAACAGGTTGCAGGAGACACTTTTTCTCTGCTTTCTCAGTCTGTTTCCTAGTGCCGGTTTGAAGTTCCTGCAGTTTTCACTGTAAAACCGAGTTGGAGCTAGTACCTCCCCATATATATATATGGAATGGAGTTTGCAACTGAAGAGAAACTTTGTGTTCCCAAAAAGCTAGATGAAGGATGGCTTTCACACACACTTATCTCTCAGAACTGAGCAAGTGGAGAGACGTTCGTTCATCTAGCACCAACAGAACGGGATGCAGGAGACACTTTTTCTCTGCTTTCTCAGTCTGTTTCCTAGTGCCGGTTTGAAGTTCCTGCACTTTTCACTGTAAAACCGAGTTCGAGGTAGTACCTCCCGATATATATTTATGGAATGGAGTTTGGAACTGAAAAGAAACTTTGTGTTCCCAACAAGGTAGGTGAAGGACGGCTTTCACACACACTTATCTCTCAGAACTGAGCAAGTGGAGAGACGTTCGTTCATCTAGCACCAAGGGAACGGGTTGCAGGAGACACTTTTTCTCTGCTTTCTCAGTGTGTTTCCTAGTGCCGGTTTGAAGTTCCTGCAGTTTTCATTGTAAAACCGAGTTGGAGCTTGTACCTCCCCAAATATATGTATGGAATTGTGTTTGCAACTGAAAAGAAACTTTGTGTTCCCTACAAGCTAATAGAAGGACGGCTTTCACACACACTTATCTCTCAGAACTGAGCAAGTGGAGAGACGTTCGTTCATCTAGCACCAAGAAACGGGTTGCAGGAGACACTTTTTCTCTGCTTTCTCAGTCTGTTTCCTAATGCCGGTTTGAAGTTCCTGCAGTTTTCACTGTAAAACCGAGTTGGAGCTAGTACCTCCCCATATATATGTATGGAATGGAGTTTGCAACTGAAAAGAAACTTTGTGTTCCCAACAAGCTGGTTGAAGGACGGCTTTCACACACACTTATCTCTCAGAACTGAGCAATGGGAGAGACGTTCTTTCATCTAGCACCAATGGAACGGGTTGCAGGAGACACTTTTTCTCTGCTTTCTCAGTCTGTTTCCTAGTGCTGGTTTGAAGTTCCTGCAGTTTTCACTGTAAAACCGAGTTGGAGTTAGTACCTCCCCATATATACGTATGGAATGGTGTTTGCAACTGAAAAGAAACTTTGTGTTCCCAACAAGCTAGGTGAAGGACGGCTTTCACACACACTTATCTCTCAGAACTGAGCAAGTGGAGAGACGTTCGTTCATCTAGCACCAAGGGAACAGGTTGCAGGAGACACTTTTTCTCTGCTTTCTCAGTCTGTTTCCTAGTGCCGGTTTGAAGTTCCTGCAGTTTTCACTGTAAAACCGAGTTGGAGCTAGTACCTCCCCATATATATATATGGAATGGAGTTTGCAACTGAAGAGAAACTTTGTGTTCCCAAAAAGCTAGATGAAGGATGGCTTTCACACACACTTATCTCTCAGAACTGAGCAAGTGGAGAGACGTTCGTTCATCTAGCACCAACAGAACGGGATGCAGGAGACACTTTTTCTCTGCTTTCTCAGTCTGTTTCCTAGTGCCGGTTTGAAGTTCCTGCACTTTTCACTGTAAAACCGAGTTCGAGGTAGTACCTCCCGATATATATTTATGGAATGGAGTTTGGAACTGAAAAGAAACTTTGTGTTCCCAACAAGGTAGGTGAAGGACGGCTTTCACACACACTTATCTCTCAGAACTGAGCAAGTGGAGAGACGTTCGTTCATCTAGCACCAAGGGAACGGGTTGCAGGAGACACTTTTTCTCTGCTTTCTGAGTGTGTTTCCTAGTGCCGGTTTGAAGTTCCTGCAGTTTTCATTGTAAAACCGAGTTGGAGCTTGTACCTCCCCAAATATATGTATGGAATTGTGTTTGCAACTGAAAAGAAACTTTGTGTTCCCTACAAGCTAATAGAAGGACGGCTTTCACACACACTTATCTCTCAGAACTGAGCAAGTGGAGAGACGTTCGTTCATCTAGCACCAAGAAACGGGTTGCAGGAGACACTTTTTCTCTGCTTTCTCAGTCTGTTTCCTAATGCCGGTTTGAAGTTCCTGCAGTTTTCACTGTAAAACCGTGTTGGAGCTAGTACCTCCCCATATATATGAATGGAAAGGAGTTGGCTACTGAAAAGGAACTTTGTGTTCCCAACAATCTAGGTGAAGAACGGCTTTCACACACACTTATCTCTCAGAACTGAGCAAGTGGAGAGACGTTCGTTCATCTAGCACCAAGGGAACGGGTTGCAGGGGACACTTTTTCTCTGCTTTCTCAGTCTGTTTCCTAGTGCCGGTTTGAAGTTCCTGCAGTTTTCACTGTAAAACCGATTTGGAGTTAGTACCTCCCCATATATATGTACGGAATGGTGTTTGCAACTGAAAAGAAACTTTGTGTTCCCAACAAGCTAGGTGAAGGACGGCTTTCACACACACTTATCTGTCAGAACTGAGCAATTGGAGAGACGTTCGTTCATGTAGCACCAAGGGAACAGGTTGCAGGAGACATTTTTTCTCTGCTTTCTCAGTCTGTTTCCTAGTGCCGGTTTGAAGTTCCTGCAGTTTTCACTGTAAAATCGAGTTGGAGCTAGTACCTCCCCATATATATGTATGGAATGGAGTTGGCAACTGAGGAGAAACTTTGTGTTCCCAACAAGCTAGGTGAAGGACGGCTTTCACACGCACTTATCTCTCAGAACTGAGCAAGTGGAGAGACGTTCGTTCATCTAGCACCAAGGAAAAGGGTTGCAGGAGACCCTTTTTCTCTGCTTTCTCAGTCTGTTTCCTAGTGCCGGTTTGAAGTTCCTGCAGTTTTCACTGTAAAACCGAGTTGGAGCTAGTACCTCCCCATATATATGTATGGAATGGAGTTGGCAACTGAAGAGAAACTTTGTGTTCCCAACAAGCTAGGTGAAGGACGGCTTTCACACACACTTATCTCTCAGAACTGAGCAAGTGGAGAGACGTTCGTTCATCTAGCACCATGGAAAAGGGTTGCAGGAGACCCTTTTTCTCTGCTTTCTCAGTCTGTTTCCTAGTGCCGGTTTGAAGTTCCTGCAGTTTTCATTGTAAAACCGAGTTGGAGCTAGTACCTCCCCATATATATGTATGGAATGGAGTTTGCAACTGAAAAGAAACTTTGTGTTCCCAACAAGCTGGTTGAAGGACGGCTTTCACACACACTTATCTCTCAGAACTGAGCAATGGGAGAGACGTTCTTTCATCTAGCACCAATGGAACGGGTTGCAGGAGACACTTTTTCTCTGCTTTCTCAGTCTGTTTCCTAGTGCCGGTTTGAAGTTCCTGCAGTTTTCACTGTAAAACCGAGTTGGAGTTAGTACCTCCCCATATATACGTATGGAATGGTGTTTGCAACTGAAAAGAAACTTTGTGTTCCCAACAAGCTAGGTGAAGGACGGCTTTCACACACACTTATCTCTCAGAACTGAGCAAGTGGAGAGACGTTCGTTCATCTAGCACCAAGGGAACAGGTTGCAGAAGACACTTTTTCTCTGCTTTCTCAGTCTGTTTCCTAGTGCCGGTTTGAAGTTCCTGCAGTTTTCACTGTAAAACCGAGTTGGAGCTAGTACCTCCCCATATATATATATGGAATGGAGTTTGCAACTGAAGAGAAACTTTGTGTTCCCAAAAAGCTAGATGAAGGACGGCTTTCACACACACTTATCTCTAAGAACTGAGCAAGTGGAGAGACGTTCGTTCATCTAGCACCAACGGAACGGGATGCAGGAGAAACTTTTTCTCTGCTTTCTCAGTCTGTTTCCTAGTGCCGGTTTGAAGTTCCTGCACTTTTCACTGTAAAACCGAGTTCGAGGAGGTACCTCCCGATATATATTTATGGAATGGAGTTTGGAACTGAAAAGAAACTTTGTGTTCCCAACAAGCTGGTTGAAGGACGGCTTTCACACACACTTATCTCTCAGAACTGAGCAATGGGAGAGACGTTCTTTCATCTAGCACCAATGGAACGGGTTGCAGGAGACACTTTTTCTCTGCTTTCTCAGTCTGTTTCCTAGTGCCGGTTTGAAGTTCCTGCAGTTTTCACTGTAAAACCGAGTTGGAGCTAGTACCTCCCGATATATATGTATGGAATGGAGTTTGCAACTGAAAAGAAACTTTGTGTTCCCAACAAGCTATGTGAAGGACGGCTTTCACACACACTTATCTCTCAGAACGGAGCAAGTGGAGAGACGTTCGTTCATCTAGCACCAAGGGAACGGGATGCAGGAGACACTTTTTCTCTGCTTTCTCATTCTGTTTCCTAGTGCCGGTTTGAAGTTCCTGCAGTTTTCACTGTAAAACCGAGTTGGAGCTAGTACCTCCCCATATATATGTACGGAATGGTGTTTGCAACTGAAAAGAAACTTTGTGTTCCCAACAAGCTAGGTGAAGGACGGCTTTCACACACACTTATCTGTCAGAACTGAGCAAGTGGAGAGACGTTCGTTCATCTAGCACCAAGGAAAAGGGTTGCAGGAGACCCTTTTTCTCTGCTTTCTCAGTCTGTTTCCTAGTGCCGGTTTGAAGTTCCTGCAGTTTTCACTGTAAAACCGAGTTGGAGCTAGTACCTCCCCATATATATGTATGGAATGGAGTTGGCAACTGAAGAGAAACTTTGTGTTCCCAACAAGCTAGGTGAAGGACGGCTTTCACACACACTTATCTCTCAGAACTGAGCAAGTGGAGAGACGTTCGTTCATCTAGCACCAAGGGAACGGGTTGCAGGAGACCCTTTTTCTCTGCTTTCTCAGTCTGTTTCCTAGTGCCGGTTTGAAGTTCCTGCAGTTTTCACTGTAAAACCGAGTTCGAGGTAGTACCTCCCGATATATATTTATGGAATGGAGTTTGCAACTGAAAAGAAACTTTGTGTTCCCAACAAGCTAGGTGAAGGACGGCTTTCACACACACTTATCTGTCAGAACTGAGCAAGTGGAGAGACGTTCGTTCATCTAGCACCAAGGAAAAGGGTTGCAGGAGACACTTTTTCTCTGCTACCTCAGTCTGTTTCCTAGTGCCGGTTTGAAGTTCCTGCAGTTTTCACTGTAAAACCGAGTTGGAGCTAGTACCTCCCCATATATATGTATGGAATGGAGTTTGCAACTGAAGAGAAACTTTGTGTTCCCAACAAGCTAGGTGAAGGACGGCTTTCACACACACTTATCTCTCAGAACTGAGCAAGTGGAGAGACGTTCGTTCATCTAGCACCATGGAAAAGGGTTGCAGGAGACCCTTTTTCTCTGCTTTCTCAGTCTGTTTCCTAGTGCTGGTTTGAAGTTCCTGCAGTTTTCACTGTAAAACCGAGTTGGAGCTAGTACCTCCCCATATATATGTATGGAATGGTGTTTGCAACTGAAAAGAAACTTTGTGTTCCCAACAAGCTAGGTGAAGGACGGCTTTCACACACACTTATCTCTCAGAACTGAGCAAGTGGAGAGACGTTCGTTCATCTAGCACCAAGGGAACAGGTTGCAGGAGACACTTTTTCTCTGCTTTCTCAGTCTGTTTCCTAGTGCCGGTTTGAAGTTCCTGCAGTTTTCACTGTAAAACCGAGTTGGAGCTAGTACCTCCCCATATATATGTATGGAATGGAGTTTGCAACTGAAGAGAAACTTTGTGTTCCCAAAAAGCTAGATGAAGGATGACTTTCACACACACTTATCTCTCAGAACTGAGCAAGTGGAGAGACGTTCGTTCATCTAGCACCAACGGAACGGGATGCAGGAGACACTTTTTCTCTGCTTTCTCAGTCTGTTTCCTAGTGCTGGTTTGAAGTTCCTGCACTTTTCACTGTAAAACCGAGTTCGAGGCAGTACCTCCCGATATATATTTATGGAATGGAGTTTGGAACTGAAAAGAAACTTTGTGTTCCCAACAAGCTGGTTGAAGGACGGCTTTCACACACACTTATCTCTCAGAACTGAGCAATGGGAGAGACGTTCTTTCATCTAGCACCAATGGAACGGGTTGCAGGGGACACTTTTTCTCTGCTTTCTCAGTCTGTTTCCTAGTGCTGGTTTGAAGTTCCTGCAGTTTTCACTGTAAAACCGAGTTGGAGTTAGTACCTCCCCATATATACGTATGGAATGGTGTTTGCAACTGAAAAGAAACTTTGTGTTCCCAACAAGCTAGGTGAAGGACGGCTTTCACACACACTTATCTCTCAGAACTGAGCAAGTGGAGAGACGTTCGTTCATCTAGCACCAAGGAAAAGGGTTGCAGGAGACCCTTTTTCTCTGCTTTCTCAGTCTGTTTCCTAGTGCCGGTTTGAAGTTCCTGCAGTTTTCACTGTAAAACCGAGTTGGAGCTAGTACCTCCCCATATATATGTATGGAATGGAGTTGGCAACTGAAGAGAAACTTTGTGTTCCCAACAAGCTAGGTGAAGGACGGCTTTCACACACACTTATCTCTCAGAACTGAGCAAGTGGAGAGACGTTCGTTCATCTAGCACCATGGAAAAGGGTTGCAGGAGACCCTTTTTCTCTGCTTTCTCAGTCTGTTTCCTAGTGCCGGTTTGAAGTTCCTGCAGTTTTCACTGTAAAACCGAGTTGGAGCTAGTACCTCCCCATATATATGTATGGAATGGAGTTTGCAACTGAAAAGAAACTTTGTGTTCCCAACAAGCTGGTTGAAGGACGGCTTTCACACACACTTATCTCTCAGAACTGAGCAATTGGAGAGACGTTCGTTCATGTAGCACCAAGGGAACAGGTTGCAGGAGACATTTTTTTTTCTGCTTTCTCAGTCTGTTTCCTAGTGCCGGTTTGAAGTTCCTGCAGTTTTCACTGTAAAACCGAGTTGGAGCTAGTACCTCCCCATATATATGTATGGAATGGAGTTTGCAACTGAAGAGAAACTTTGTGTTCCCAACAAGCTAGGTGAAGGACGGCTTTCACACACACTTATCTGTCAGAACTGAGCAAGTGGAGAGACGTTCGTTCATCTAGCACCAACGGAACGGGATGCAGGAGACACTTTTTCTCTGCTTTCTCAGTCTGTTTCCTAGTGCCGGTTTGAAGTTCCTGCACTTTTCACTGTAAAACCGAGTTCGAGGTAGTACCTCCCGATATATATTTATGGAATGGAGTTTGGAACTGAAAAGAAACTTTGTGTTCCCAACAAGGTAGGTGAAGGACGGCTTTCACACACACTTATCTCTCAGAACTGAGCAAGGGGAGAGACGTTCTTTCATCTAGCACCAATGGAACGGGTTGCAGGAGACACTTTTTCTCTGCTTTCTCAGTCTGTTTCCTAGTGCTGGTTTGAAGTTCCTGCAGTTTTCACTGTAAAACCGAGTTGGAGCTAGTACCTCCCCATATATATGTATGGAATGGAGTTTGCAACTGAAGAGAAACTTTGTGTTCCCAAAAAGCTAGATGAAGGACGGCTTTCACACACACTTATCTCTCAGAACTGAGCAAGTGGAGAGACGTTCGTTCATCTAGCACCAACGGAACGGGATGCAGGAGACACTTTTTCTCTGCTTTCTCAGTCTGTTTCCTAGTGCCGGTTAGAAGTTCCTGCACTTTTCACTGTAAAACCGAGTTCGAGGTAGTACCTCCCGATATATATGTATGGAATGGAGTTTGCAACTGAAAAGAAACTTTGTGTTCCCAACAAGCTATGTGAAGGACGGCTTTCACACACACTTATTTCTCAGAACTGAGCAAGTGGAGACACGTTCGTTCATCTAGCACCAAGGGAACGGGATGCAGGAGACACTTTTTCTCTGCTTTCTCAGTGTGTTTCCTAGTGCCGGTTTAAAGTTCCTGCAGTTTTCACTGTAAAACCGATTTGGAGTTAGTACCTCCCCATATATATGTACGGAATGGTGTTTGCAACTGAAAAGAAACTTTGTATTCCCAACAAGCTAGGTGAAGGACGGCTTTCACACACACTTATCTGTCAGAACTGAGCAATTGGAGAGACGTTCGTTCATGTAGCACCAAGGGAACAGGTTGAAGGAGACATTTTTTCTCTGCTTTCTCAGTCTGTTTCCGAGTGCCGGTTTGAAGTTCCTGCAGTTTTCACTGTAAAATCTAGTTGGAGCTAGTACCTCCACATATATATGTATGGAATGGAGTTGGCAACTGAAGAGAAACTTTGTGTTCCCAACAAGCTAGGTGAAGGACGGCTTTCACACACACTTATCTCTCAGAACTGAGCAAGGGGAGAGACGTTCTTTCATCTAGCACCAATGGAACGGGTTGCAGGAGACACTTTTTTTCTGCTTTCTCAGTCTGTTTCCTAGTGCTGGTTTGAAGTTCCTGCAGTTTTCACAGTAAAACCGAGTTGGAGTTAGTACCTCCCCATATATACGTATGGAATGGTGTTTGCAACTGAAAAGAAACTTTGTGTTCCCAACAAGCTAGGTGAAGGACGGCTTTCACACACACTTATCTCTCAGAACTGAGCAAGTGGAGAGACGTTCGTTCATCTAGCACCAAGGGAACGGGTTGCAGGAGACACTTTTTCTCTGCTTTCTCAGTCTGTTTCCTAGTGCCGGTTTGAAGTTCCTGCAGTTTTCACTGTAAAACCGAGTTGGAGCTAGTACCTCCCGATATATATTAATGGAATGGAGTTTGGAACTGAAAAGAAACTTTGTGTTCCCAACAAGCTAGGTGAACGACAGCTTTCACACACACTTATCTCTCAGAACTGAACAACTGGAGAGACGTTCGTTCATCTAACACCAAGGGAACGGGTTGCAGGGACACTTTTTCTCTGCTTTCTCAGTCTGTTTCCTAGTGCCGGTTTGAAGTTCCTGCAGTTTACACTGTAAAATCGAGTTGGAGCATGGACCTCCCCAAATATATGTATGGAATTGTGTTTGCAACTGAAAAGAAACTTTGTGTTCCCAACAAGCTAATAGAAGGACGGCTTTCACACACACTTATCTCTCAGAACTGAGCAAGTGGAGAGACGTTCGTTCAACTAGCACCCAGGGAACGGGTTGCAGGAGACACTTTTTCTCTGCTTTCTCAGTCTGTTTCCTAGTGCCGGTTTGAAGTTCCTGCAGTTTTCAGTGTAAAACCGAGTTGGAGCTAGTACCTCCCCATATATTTGTATGGAATGGAGTTTGCAACTGAAAAGAAACTATGTGTTCCCAACAAGCTAGGTGAAGGACGGCTTTCACACACACTTAAATCTCAGAACTGAGCAAGTGGAGAGACGTTCGTTCATTTACCACCAAGGGAACTGGTTGCAGGAGACACATTTTCTCTGCTTTTTCATTCAGTTTCCTAGTGCCGGTTTGAAGTTCCTGCAGTTTTCACTGTAAAACCGATTTGGAGTTAGTACCTCCCCATATATATGTATGGAATGGAGTTTGCAACTGAAAAGAAACTTTGTGTTCCCAACAAGGTAGGTGAAGGACGGCTTTCACACACACTTATCTCTCAGAACTGAGCAAGTGGAGAGACGTTCGTTCATGTAGCACAAACGGAACGGGTTGCAGGAGACACTTTTTCTCTGCTTTCTCAGTCTGTTTCCTATTGCCGGTTTGAAGTTCCTGCAGTTTTCACTGTAAAACCGAGTTGGAGTTAGTACCTCCCCATATATATGTATGGAATGGAGTTTGCAACTGAAAAGAAACTTTGTGTTCCCAACAAGCTAGGTGAAGGACGGCTTTCACACACACACATCTCTCAGAACTGAGCAAGTGGAGAGACGTTCGTTCAACTAGCACCAACGGAACGGGATGCAGGGGACACTTTTTCTCTGCTTTCTCAGTCTGTTTCCTAGTGCCGGTTTGAAGTTCCTGCACTTTTCACTGTAAAACCGAGTTAGAGGTAGTACCTCCCGATATATATTTATGGAATGGAGTTTGGAACTGAAAAGAAACTTTGTGTTCCCAACAAGGTAGGTGAAGGACGGCTTTCACACACACTTATCTCTCAGAACTGAGCAAGTGGAGAGACGTTCGTTCATCTAGCACCAAGGGAACGATTTGCATGGGACACTTTTTCTCTGCTTTCTCAGTCTGTTTCCTAGTGCCGGTTTGAAGTTCCTGCAGTATTCACTGTAAAACCGAGTTGGAGCTTGTACCTCCCCAAATATATGTATGGAATCGTGTTTGCAACTGAAAAGAAACTTTTTGTTCCCAACAAGCTAATAGAAGGACGGCTTTCACACACACTTATCTCTCAGAACTGAGCAAGTGGAGAGACGTTCGTTCATCTAGAACCAAGGAAACGGGTTGCAGGAGACACTTTTTCTCTACTTTCTCAGTCTGTTTCCTAATGCCGGTTTGAAGTTCCTGCAGTTTTCACTGTAAAACCGTGTTGGAGCTAGTACCTCCACATATATATGTATGGAATGGAGTTTGCAACTGAAGAGAAACTTTGTGTTCCCAAAAAGCTAGATGAAGGACGGCTTTCTCACAATATTATCTCTCAGAACTGAGCAAGTGGAGAGACGTTCGTTCAACTAGCACCCAGGGAACGGGTTGCAGGAGACACTTTTTCTCTGCTTTCTCAGTCTGTTTCCTAGTGCCGGTTTGAAGTTCCTGCAGTTTTCATTGTAAAACCGAGTTGGAGCTAGTACCTCCCCATATATACGTATGGAATGGTGTTTGCAACTGAAAAGAAACTTTGTGTTCCCAACAAGCTAGGTGAAGGACGGCTTTCACACACACTTATCTCTCAGAACTGAGCAAGTGGAGAGACGTTCGTTCATCTAGCACCAAGGGAACAGGTTGCAGGAGACACTTTTTCTCTGCTTTCTCAGTCTGTTTCCTAGTGCCGGTTTGAAGTTCCTGCAGTTTTCACTGTAAAACCGAGTTGGAGCTAGTACCTCCCCATATATATGTATGGAATGGAGTTTGCAACTGAAGAGAAACTTTGTGTTCCCAAAAAGCTAGATGAAGGATGACTTTCACACACACTTATCTCTCAGAACTGAGCAAGTGGAGAGACGTTCGTTCATCTAGCACCAACGGAACGGGATGCAGGAGACACTTTTTCTCTGCTTTCTCAGTCTGTTTCCTAGTGCTGGTTTGAAGTTCCTGCACTTTTCACTGTAAAACCGAGTTCGAGGCAGTACCTCCCGATATATATTTATGGAATGGAGTTTGGAACTGAAAAGAAACTTTGTGTTCCCAACAAGCTGGTTGAAGGACGGCTTTCACACACACTTATCTCTCAGAACTGAGCAATGGGAGAGACGTTCTTTCATCTAGCACCAATGGAACGGGTTGCAGGGGACACTTTTTCTCTGCTTTCTCAGTCTGTTTCCTAGTGCTGGTTTGAAGTTCCTGCAGTTTTCACTGTAAAACCGAGTTGGAGTTAGTACCTCCCCATATATACGTATGGAATGGTGTTTGCAACTGAAAAGAAACTTTGTGTTCCCAACAAGCTAGGTGAAGGACGGCTTTCACACACACTTATCTCTCAGAACTGAGCAAGTGGAGAGACGTTCGTTCATCTAGCACCAAGGAAAAGGGTTGCAGGAGACCCTTTTTCTCTGCTTTCTCAGTCTGTTTCCTAGTGCCGGTTTGAAGTTCCTGCAGTTTTCACTGTAAAACCGAGTTGGAGCTAGTACCTCCCCATATATATGTATGGAATGGAGTTGGCAACTGAAGAGAAACTTTGTGTTCCCAACAAGCTAGGTGAAGGACGGCTTTCACACACACTTATCTCTCAGAACTGAGCAAGTGGAGAGACGTTCGTTCATCTAGCACCATGGAAAAGGGTTGCAGGAGACCCTTTTTCTCTGCTTTCTCAGTCTGTTTCCTAGTGCCGGTTTGAAGTTCCTGCAGTTTTCACTGTAAAACCGAGTTGGAGCTAGTACCTCCCCATATATATGTATGGAATGGAGTTTGCAACTGAAAAGAAACTTTGTGTTCCCAACAAGCTGGTTGAAGGACGGCTTTCACACACACTTATCTCTCAGAACTGAGCAATTGGAGAGACGTTCGTTCATGTAGCACCAAGGGAACAGGTTGCAGGAGACATTTTTTTTTCTGCTTTCTCAGTCTGTTTCCTAGTGCCGGTTTGAAGTTCCTGCAGTTTTCACTGTAAAACCGAGTTGGAGCTAGTACCTCCCCATATATATGTATGGAATGGAGTTTGCAACTGAAGAGAAACTTTGTGTTCCCAACAAGCTAGGTGAAGGACGGCTTTCACACACACTTATCTGTCAGAACTGAGCAAGTGGAGAGACGTTCGTTCATCTAGCACCAACGGAACGGGATGCAGGAGACACTTTTTCTCTGCTTTCTCAGTCTGTTTCCTAGTGCCGGTTTGAAGTTCCTGCACTTTTCACTGTAAAACCGAGTTCGAGGTAGTACCTCCCGATATATATTTATGGAATGGAGTTTGGAACTGAAAAGAAACTTTGTGTTCCCAACAAGGTAGGTGAAGGACGGCTTTCACACACACTTATCTCTCAGAACTGAGCAAGGGGAGAGACGTTCTTTCATCTAGCACCAATGGAACGGGTTGCAGGAGACACTTTTTCTCTGCTTTCTCAGTCTGTTTCCTAGTGCTGGTTTGAAGTTCCTGCAGTTTTCACTGTAAAACCGAGTTGGAGCTAGTACCTCCCCATATATATGTATGGAATGGAGTTTGCAACTGAAGAGAAACTTTGTGTTCCCAAAAAGCTAGATGAAGGACGGCTTTCACACACACTTATCTCTCAGAACTGAGCAAGTGGAGAGACGTTCGTTCATCTAGCACCAACGGAACGGGATGCAGGAGACACTTTTTCTCTGCTTTCTCAGTCTGTTTCCTAGTGCCGGTTAGAAGTTCCTGCACTTTTCACTGTAAAACCGAGTTCGAGGTAGTACCTCCCGATATATATGTATGGAATGGAGTTTGCAACTGAAAAGAAACTTTGTGTTCCCAACAAGCTATGTGAAGGACGGCTTTCACACACACTTATTTCTCAGAACTGAGCAAGTGGAGACACGTTCGTTCATCTAGCACCAAGGGAACGGGATGCAGGAGACACTTTTTCTCTGCTTTCTCAGTCTGTTTCCTAGTGCCGGTTTAAAGTTCCTGCAGTTTTCACTGTAAAACCGATTTGGAGTTAGTACCTCCCCATATATATGTACGGAATGGTGTTTGCAACTGAAAAGAAACTTTGTATTCCCAACAAGCTAGGTGAAGGACGGCTTTCACACACACTTATCTGTCAGAACTGAGCAATTGGAGAGACGTTCGTTCATGTAGCACCAAGGGAACAGGTTGAAGGAGACATTTTTTCTCTGCTTTCTCAGTCTGTTTCCGAGTGCCGGTTTGAAGTTCCTGCAGTTTTCACTGTAAAATCTAGTTGGAGCTAGTACCTCCACATATATATGTATGGAATGGAGTTGGCAACTGAAGAGAAACTTTGTGTTCCCAACAAGCTAGGTGAAGGACGGCTTTCACACACACTTATCTCTCAGAACTGAGCAAGGGGAGAGACGTTCTTTCATCTAGCACCAATGGAACGGGTTGCAGGAGACACTTTTTTTCTGCTTTCTCAGTCTGTTTCCTAGTGCTGGTTTGAAGTTCCTGCAGTTTTCACAGTAAAACCGAGTTGGAGTTAGTACCTCCCCATATATACGTATGGAATGGTGTTTGCAACTGAAAAGAAACTTTGTGTTCCCAACAAGCTAGGTGAAGGACGGCTTTCACACACACTTATCTCTCAGAACTGAGCAAGTGGAGAGACGTTCGTTCATCTAGCACCAAGGGAACGGGTTGCAGGAGACACTTTTTCTCTGCTTTCTCAGTCTGTTTCCTAGTGCCGGTTTGAAGTTCCTGCAGTTTTCACTGTAAAACCGAGTTGGAGCTAGTACCTCCCGATATATATTAATGGAATGGAGTTTGGAACTGAAAAGAAACTTTGTGTTCCCAACAAGCTAGGTGAACGACAGCTTTCACACACACTTATCTCTCAGAACTGAACAACTGGAGAGACGTTCGTTCATCTAACACCAAGGGAACGGGTTGCAGGGACACTTTTTCTCTGCTTTCTCAGTCTGTTTCCTAGTGCCGGTTTGAAGTTCCTGCAGTTTACACTGTAAAATCGAGTTGGAGCATGGACCTCCCCAAATATATGTATGGAATTGTGTTTGCAACTGAAAAGAAACTTTGTGTTCCCAACAAGCTAATAGAAGGACGGCTTTCACACACACTTATCTCTCAGAACTGAGCAAGTGGAGAGACGTTCGTTCAACTAGCACCCAGGGAACGGGTTGCAGGAGACACTTTTTCTCTGCTTTCTCAGTCTGTTTCCTAGTGCCGGTTTGAAGTTCCTGCAGTTTTCAGTGTAAAACCGAGTTGGAGCTAGTACCTCCCCATATATTTGTATGGAATGGAGTTTGCAACTGAAAAGAAACTATGTGTTCCCAACAAGCTAGGTGAAGGACGGCTTTCACACACACTTAAATCTCAGAACTGAGCAAGTGGAGAGACGTTCGTTCATTTACCACCAAGGGAACTGGTTGCAGGAGACACATTTTCTCTGCTTTTTCATTCAGTTTCCTAGTGCCGGTTTGAAGTTCCTGCAGTTTTCACTGTAAAACCGATTTGGAGTTAGTACCTCCCCATATATATGTATGGAATGGAGTTTGCAACTGAAAAGAAACTTTGTGTTCCCAACAAGGTAGGTGAAGGACGGCTTTCACACACACTTATCTCTCAGAACTGAGCAAGTGGAGAGACGTTCGTTCATGTAGCACAAACGGAACGGGTTGCAGGAGACACTTTTTCTCTGCTTTCTCAGTCTGTTTCCTATTGCCGGTTTGAAGTTCCTGCAGTTTTCACTGTAAAACCGAGTTGGAGTTAGTACCTCCCCATATATATGTATGGAATGGAGTTTGCAACTGAAAAGAAACTTTGTGTTCCCAACAAGCTAGGTGAAGGACGGCTTTCACACACACACATCTCTCAGAACTGAGCAAGTGGAGAGACGTTCGTTCAACTAGCACCAACGGAACGGGATGCAGGGGACACTTTTTCTCTGCTTTCTCAGTCTGTTTCCTAGTGCCGGTTTGAAGTTCCTGCACTTTTCACTGTAAAACCGAGTTAGAGGTAGTACCTCCCGATATATATTTATGGAATGGAGTTTGGAACTGAAAAGAAACTTTGTGTTCCCAACAAGGTAGGTGAAGGACCCCTTTCACACACACTTATCTCTCAGAACTGAGCAAGTGGAGAGACGTTCGTTCATCTAGCACCAAGGGAACGATTTGCATGGGACACTTTTTCTCTGCTTTCTCAGTCTGTTTCCTAGTGCCGGTTTGAAGTTCCTGCAGTATTCACTGTAAAACCGAGTTGGAGCTTGTACCTCCCCAAATATATGTATGGAATCGTGTTTGCAACTGAAAAGAAACTTTTTGTTCCCAACAAGCTAATAGAAGGACGGCTTTCACACACACTTATCTCTCAGAACTGAGCAAGTGGAGAGACGTTCGTTCATCTAGAACCAAGGAAACGGGTTGCAGGAGACACTTTTTCTCTACTTTCTCAGTCTGTTTCCTAATGCCGGTTTGAAGTTCCTGCAGTTTTCACTGTAAAACCGTGTTGGAGCTAGTACCTCCACATATATATGTATGGAATGGAGTTTGCAACTGAAGAGAAACTTTGTGTTCCCAAAAAGCTAGATGAAGGACGGCTTTCTCACAATATTATCTCTCAGAACTGAGCAAGTGGAGAGACGTTCGTTCAACTAGCACCCAGGGAACGGGTTGCAGGAGACACTTTTTCTCTGCTTTCTCAGTCTGTTTCCTAGTGCCGGTTTGAAGTTCCTGCAGTTTTCACTGTAAAACCGAGTTGCAGCTAGTACCTCCCCATATATTTGTATGGAATGGAGTTTGCAACTGAAAAGAAACTATGTGTTCCCAACAAGCTAGGTGAAGGACGGCTTTCACACACAGTTAACTGTCAGAACTGAGCAATTGGAGAGACGTTCGTTCATCTAGCACCAAGGGAACAGGTTGCAGGAGACACTTTTTCTCTGCTTTCTCAGTCTGTTTCCTAGTGCCGGTTTGAAGTTCCTGCTGTTTTCACTGTAAAACCGAGTTAGAGGTAGTACCTCCCGATATATATTTATGGAATGGAGTTTGGAACTGAAAAGAAACTTTGTGTTCCCAACAAGCTAGGTGAAGGACGGCTTTCACACACACTTATCTCTCAGAACTGAGCAAGTGGAGAGACGTTCGTTCATCTAGCACCAAGGGAACGATTTGCAGGGGACACTTTTTCTCTGCTTTCTCAGTCTGTTTCCTAGTGCCGGTTAGAAGTTCCTGCAGTTTTCACTGTAAAACCGAGTTGGAGCTTGTACCTCCCCAAATATATGTATGGAATTGTGTTTGCAACTGAAAAGAAACCTTTTGTTCCCAACAAGCTAATAGAAGGACGGCTTTCACCCACACTTATCTCTCAGAACTGAGCAAGTGGAGAGACGTTCGTTCATCTAGCACCAAGGAAACGGGTTGCAGGAGACACTTTTTCTCTTCTTTCTCAGTCTGTTTCCTAATGCCGATTTGAAGTTCCTGCAGTTTTCACTGTAAAACCGTGTTGGAGCTAGTACCTCCACATATATATGTATGGAATGGAGTTTGCAGCTGAAGAGAAACTTTGTGTTCCCAAAAAGCTAGATGAAGGACGGCTTTCTCCCAATATTATCTCTCAGAACTGAGCAAGTGGAGAGACGTTCGTTCAACTAGCACCCAGGGAACGGGTTGCAGGAGACACTTTTTCTCTGCTTTCTCAGTCTGTTTCCTAGTGCCGGTTTGAAGTTCCTGCAGTTTTCACTGTAAAACCGAGTTGCAGCTAGTACCTCCCCATATATTTGTATGGAATGGAGTTTGCAACTGAAAAGAAACTATGTGTTTCCAACAAGCTAGGTGAAGGACGGCTTTCACACACAATTAACTGTCAGAACTGAGCAATTGGAGAGACGTTCGTTCATCTAGCACCAAGGGAACAGGTTGCAGGAGACACTTTTTCTCTGCTTTCTCAGTCTGTTTCCTAGTGCCGGTTTGAAGTTCCTGCACTTTTCACTGTAAAACCGAGTTCGAGGTAGTACCTCCCGATATATATTTATGGAATGGAGTTTGGAACTGAAAAGAAACTTTGTGTTCCCAACAAGCTAGGTGAAGGACGGCTTTCACACACACTTATCTCTCAGAACTGAGCAATTGGAGAGACGTTCGTTCATCTAGCACCAAGGGAACAGGTTGCCGGAGACACTTTTTCTCTGCTTTCTCAGTCTGTTTCCTAGTGCCGGTTTGAAGTTCCTGCAGTTTTCACTGTAAAACCGAGTTGGAGCTTGTACCTCCCCAAATATATGTATGGAATTGTGTTTGCAACTGAAAAGAAACTTTTTGTTCCCAACAAGCTAATAGAAGGACGGCTTTCACACACACTTATCTCTCAGAACTGAGCAAGTGGAGAGACGTTCGTTCAACTAGCACCCAGGGAACGGGTTGCAGGAGACACTTTTTCTCTGCTTTCTCAGTCTGTTTCCTAGTGCCGGTTTGAAGTTCCTGCAGTTTTCACTGTAAAACCGAGTTGGAGCTAGTACATCCCCATATATATGTATAGAATGGAGTTTGCAACTGAAGAGAAACTGTGTTCCCAAAAAGCTAGAAGAAGGACGGCTTTCACACAATATTATCTCTCAGAACTGAGCAAGTGGAGAGACGTTCGTTCAACTAGCACCAAGGGAACGGGTTGCAGGAGACACTTTTTCTCTGCTTTCTCAGTCTGTTTCCTATTGCCGGTTTGAAGTTCCTGCAGTTTTCACTGTAAAACCGAGTTCGAGCTAGTACCTCCCCATATATATGTATGGAATGGAGTTTGCAACTGAAGAGAAACTTTGTGTTCCCAACAAGGTAGGTGAAGGACGGCTTTCACACACACTTATCTCTCAGAACTGAGCAAGTGGAGAGACGTTCGTTCATCTAGCACCAAGGGAACGATTTGCATGGGACACTTTTTCTCTGCTTTCTCAGTCTGTTTCCTAGTGCCGGTTTGAAGTTCCTGCAGTATTCACTGTAAAACCGAGTTGGAGCTTGTACCTCCCCAAATATATGTATGGAATCGTGTTTGCAACTGAAAAGAAACTTTTTGTTCCCAACAAGCTAATAGAAGGACGGCTTTCACACACACTTATCTCTCAGAACTGAGCAAGTGGAGAGACGTTCGTTCATCTAGAACCAAGGAAACGGGTTGCAGGAGACACTTTTTCTCTACTTTCTCAGTCTGTTTCCTAATGCCGGTTTGAAGTTCCTGCAGTTTTCACTGTAAAACCGTGTTGGAGCTAGTACCTCCACATATATATGTATGGAATGGAGTTTGCAACTGAAGAGAAACTTTGTGTTCCCAAAAAGCTAGATGAAGGACGGCTTTCTCACAATATTATCTCTCAGAACTGAGCAAGTGGAGAGACGTTCGTTCAACTAGCACCCAGGGAACGGGTTGCAGGAGACACTTTTTCTCTGCTTTCTCAGTCTGTTTCCTAGTGCCGGTTTGAAGTTCCTGCAGTTTTCACTGTAAAACCGAGTTGCAGCTAGTACCTCCCCATATATTTGTATGGAATGGAGTTTGCAACTGAAAAGAAACTATGTGTTCCCAACAAGCTAGGTGAAGGACGGCTTTCACACACAGTTAACTGTCAGAACTGAGCAATTGGAGAGACGTTCGTTCATCTAGCACCAAGGGAACAGGTTGCAGGAGACACTTTTTCTCTGCTTTCTCAGTCTGTTTCCTAGTGCCGGTTTGAAGTTCCTGCTGTTTTCACTGTAAAACCGAGTTAGAGGTAGTACCTCCCGATATATATTTATGGAATGGAGTTTGGAACTGAAAAGAAACTTTGTGTTCCCAACAAGCTAGGTGAAGGGCGGCTTTCACACACACTTATCTCTCAGAACTGAGCAAGTGGAGAGACGTTCGTTCATCTAGCACCAAGGGAACGATTTGCAGGGGACACTTTTTCTCTGCTTTCTCAGTCTGTTTCCTAGTGCCGGTTAGAAGTTCCTGCAGTTTTCACTGTAAAACCGAGTTGGAGCTTGTACCTCCCCAAATATATGTATGGAATTGTGTTTGCAACTGAAAAGAAACCTTTTGTTCCCAACAAGCTAATAGAAGGACGGCTTTCACCCACACTTATCTCTCAGAACTGAGCAAGTGGAGAGACGTTCGTTCATCTAGCACCAAGGAAACGGGTTGCAGGAGACACTTTTTCTCTTCTTTCTCAGTCTGTTTCCTAATGCCGATTTGAAGTTCCTGCAGTTTTCACTGTAAAACCGTGTTGGAGCTAGTACCTCCACATATATATGTATGGAATGGAGTTTGCAGCTGAAGAGAAACTTTGTGTTCCCAAAAAGCTAGATGAAGGACGGCTTTCTCCCAATATTATCTCTCAGAACTGAGCAAGTGGAGAGACGTTCGTTCAACTAGCACCCAGGGAACGGGTTGCAGGAGACACTTTTTCTCTGCTTTCTCAGTCTGTTTCCTAGTGCCGGTTTGAAGTTCCTGCAGTTTTCACTGTAAAACCGAGTTGCAGCTAGTACCTCCCCATATATTTGTATGGAATGGAGTTTGCAACTGAAAAGAAACTATGTGTTTCCAACAAGCTAGGTGAAGGACGGCTTTCACACACAATTAACTGTCAGAACTGAGCAATTGGAGAGACGTTCGTTCATCTAGCACCAAGGGAACAGGTTGCAGGAGACACTTTTTCTCTGCTTTCTCAGTCTGTTTCCTAGTGCCGGTTTGAAGTTCCTGCACTTTTCACTGTAAAACCGAGTTCGAGGTAGTACCTCCCGATATATATTTATGGAATGGAGTTTGGAACTGAAAAGAAACTTTGTGTTCCCAACAAGCTAGGTGAAGGACGGCTTTCACACACACTTATCTCTCAGAACTGAGCAATTGGAGAGACGTTCGTTCATCTAGCACCAAGGGAACAGGTTGCCGGAGACACTTTTTCTCTGCTTTCTCAGTCTGTTTCCTAGTGCCGGTTTGAAGTTCCTGCAGTTTTCACTGTAAAACCGAGTTGGAGCTTGTACCTCCCCAAATATATGTATGGAATTGTGTTTGCAACTGAAAAGAAACTTTTTGTTCCCAACAAGCTAATAGAAGGACGGCTTTCACACACACTTATCTCTCAGAACTGAGCAAGTGGAGAGACGTTCGTTCATCTAGTACCAAGGAAACGGGTTGCAGGAGACACTTTTTCTCTGCTTTCTCAGTCTGTTTCCTAGTGCCGGTTTGAAGTTCCTGCAGTTTTCACTGTAAAACCGAGTTGGAGCTTGTACCTCCCCAAATATATGTATGGAATTGTGTTTGCAACTGAAAAGAAACTTTGTGTTCCCAACAAGCTAATAGAAGGAAGGCTTTCACACACACTTATCTCTCAGAACTGAGCAAGTGGAGAGACGTTCGTTCAACTAGCACCCAGGGAACGGGTTGCAGGAGACACTTTTTCTCTGCTTTCTCAGTCTGTTTCCTAGTGCCGGTTTGAAGTTCCTGCAGTTTTCACTGTAAAACCGAGTTGGAGCTAGTACATCCCCATATATATGTATAGAATGGAGTTTGCAACTGAAGAGAAACTGTGTTCCCAAAAAGCTAGAAGAAGGACGGCTTTCACACAATATTATCTCTCAGAACTGAGCAAGTGGAGAGACGTTCGTTCAACTAGCACCAAGGGAACGGGTTGCAGGAGACACTTTTTCTCTGCTTTCTCAGTCTGTTTCCTATTGCCGGTTTGAAGTTCCTGCAGTTTTCACTGTAAAACCGAGTTGGAGCTTGTACCACCCCAAATATATGTATGGAATTGTGTTTGCAACTGAAAAGAAACTTTTTGTTCCCAACAAGCTAATAGAAGGACGGCTTTCACACACACTTATCTCTCAGAACTTAGCAAGTGGAGAGACGTTCGTTCATCTAGAACCAAGGAAACGGGTTGCAGGGGACACTTTTTCTCTGCTTTCTCAGTCTGTTTCCTAGTGCCGGTTTGAAGTTCCTGCAGTTTTCACTGTAAAACCGAGTTGGAGCTTGTACCTCCCCAAATATATGTATGGAATTGTGTTTGCAACTGAAAAGAAACTTTGTGCTCCCAACAAGCTAATAGAAGGACGGCTTTCACACACACTTATCTCTCAGAACTGAGCAAGTGGAGAGACGTTCGTTCATCTAACACCAAGGGAACGGGTTGCAGGAGACACTTTTTCTCTGCTTTCTCAGTCTGTTTCCTAGTGCCGGTTTGAAGTTCCTGCAGTTTTCACTGTAAAACCGAGTTCGAGCTAGTACCTCCCCATATATATGTATGGAATGGAGTTTGCAACTGAAGAGAAACTTTGTGTTCCCAACAAGGTAGGTGAAGGACGGCTTTCACACACACTTATCTCTCAGAACTGAGCAAGTGGAGAGACGTTCGTTCATCTAGCACCAAGGGAACGATTTGCATGGGACACTTTTTCTCTGCTTTCTCAGTCTGTTTCCTAGTGCCGGTTTGAAGTTCCTGCAGTTTTCACTGTAAAACCGAGTTGGAGCTAGTACCTCCCCATATATATGTATGGAATGGAGTTTGCAACTGAAAAGAAACTTTGTGTTCCCAACAAGCTAGTTGAAGGACGGCTTTCACACACACTTATCTCTCAGAACTGAGCAAGTGGAGAGACGTTCGTTCACCTAGCACCAAGGGAACAGGTTGCAGGAGACACTTTTTCTCTGCTTTCTCAGTCTGTTTCCTAGTGCCGGTTTGAAGTTCCTGCAGTTTTCACTGTAAAACCGAGTTCGAGCTAGTACCTCCCCATATATATGTATGGAATGGATTTTGCAACTGAAGAGAAACTTTGTGTTCCCAAAAAGCTAGATGAAGGACGGCTTTCACACAATATTATCTCTCAGAACTGAGCAAGTGGAGAGACGTTCGTTCAACTAGCACCCAGGGAACGGGTTGCAGGAGACACTTTTTCTCTGCTTTCTCAGTATCTTTCCTAGTGCCGGTTTGAAGTTCCTGCAGTTTTAACTGTAAAACCGAGTTGGAGCTAGTACCTCCCCATATAATTGTATGGAATGGAGTTTGCAACTGAAAAGAAACTATGTGTTCCCAACAAGCTAGGTGAAGGACGGCTTTCACACACACTTAAATCTCAGAACTGAGCAAGTGGAGAGACGTTCGTTCATTTACCACCAAGGGAACTGGTTGCAGGAGACACATTTTCTCTGCTTTTTCAGTCAGTTTCCAGGTGCCGGTTTGAAGTTCCTGCAGTTTTCACTGTAAAACCGATTTGGAGTTAGTACCTCCCCATATATATGTATGGAATGGAGTTTGCAACTGAAAAGAAACTTTGTGTTCCCAACAAGGTAGGTGAAGGACGGCTTTCACACACACTTATCTCTCAGAACTGAGCAAGTGGAGAGACGTTCGTTCATGTAGCACAAACGCATCGGGTTGCAGGAGACACTTTTTCTCTGCTTTCTCAGTCTGTTTCCTAGTGCCGGTTTGAATTTCCTGCAGTTTTCACTGTAAAACCGAGTTGGAGCTAGTACCTCCCCATATATATGTACGAAATGGAGTTTCCAACTGAAAAGAAACTTTGTGTTCCCAACAAGCTATGTGAAGGACGGCTTTCATACACACTTATCTCTCAGAACTGAGCAAGTGGAGAGACGTTCGTTCATCTAGCACCAAGGGAACGGGATGCAGGAGACACTTTTTCTCTGCTTTCTCAGTCTGTTTCCTAGTGCCGGTTTGAAGTTCCTGCAGTTTTCACTGTAAAACCGATTTGGAGTTAGTACCTCCCCATATATATGTATGGAATGGAGTTTGCAACTGAAAAGAAACTTTGTGTTCCCAACAAGCTAGGTGAAAGACGGCTTTCACACACACTTATCTGTCAGAACTGAGCAATTGGAGAGACGTTCGTTCATCTAGCACCAAGGGAACAGGTTGCCGGAGACACTTTTTCTCTGCTTTCTCAGTCTGTTTCCTAGTGCCGGTTTGAAGTTCCTGCAGTTTTCACTGTAAAATCGAGTTGGAGCTAGTACCTCCCCATATATATGTATGGAATGGAGTTTGCAACTGAAGAGATACTTTGTGTTCCCAACAAGCTAGGTGAAGGGCGGCTTTCACACACACTTATGTCTCAGAACTGAGCAAGTGGAGAGACGTTCGTTCAACTATCACCCAGGGAACGGGTTGCAGGAGACACTTTTTCTCTGCTTTCTCAGTCTGTTTCCTAGTGCCGGTTTGAAGTTCCTGCAGTTTTCACTGTAAAACCGATTTGGAGTTAGTACCTCCCCATATATATGTATGGAATGGAGTTTGCAACTGAAAAGAAACTTTGTGTTCCAAACAAGGTAGGTGAAGGACGGCTTTCACACACACTTATCTCTCAGAACTGAGCAAGTGGAGAGACGTTCGTTCATGTAGCACAAACGGAACGGGTTGCAGGAGACACTTTTTCTCTGCTTTCTCAGTCTGTTTCCTAGTGCCGGTTTGAATTTCCTGCAGTTTTCACTGTAAAACCGAGTTGGAGCTAGTACCTCCCCATATATATGTACGAAATGGAGTTTCCAACTGAAAAGAAACTTTGTGTTCCCAACAAGCTATGTGAAGGACGGCTTTCACACACACTTATCTCTCAGAACTGAGCAAGTGGAGAGACGTTCGTTCATCTAGCACCAAGGGAACGGGATGCAGGAGACACTTTTTCTCTGCTTTCTCAGTCTGTTTCCTAGTGCCGGTTTGAAGTTCCTGCAGTTTTCACTGTAAAATCGAGTTGGAGCTAGTACCTCCCCATATATATGTATGGAATGGAGTTTGCAACTGAAGAGATACTTTGTGTTCCCAACAAGCTAGGTGAAGGACGGCTTTCACACACACTTATCTCTCAGAACTGAGCAAGTGGAGAGACGTTCGTTCAACTATCACCCAGGGAACGGGTTGCAGCAGACACTTTTTCTCTGCTTTCTCAGTCTGTTTCCTAGTGCCGGTTTGAAGTTCCTGCAGTTTTCACTGTAAAACCGATTTGGAGTTAGTACCTCCCCATATATATGTATGGAATGGAGTTTGCAACTGAAAAGAAACTTTGTGTTCCCAACAAGCTAGTTGAAGGACGGCTTTCACACACACTTATCTCTCAGAACTGAGCAAGTGGAGAGACGTTCGTTCACCTAGCACCAAGGGAACAGGTTGCAGGAGACACTTTTTCTCTGCTTTCTCACTCTGTTTCCTAGTGCCGGTTTGAAGTTCCTGCAGTTTTCACTGTAAAACCGAGTTCGAGCTAGTACCTCCCCATATATATGTATGGAATGGAGTTTGCAACTGAAGAGAAACTTTGTGTCCCCAAAAAGCTAGATGAAGGACGGCTTTCACACAATATTATCTCTCAGAACTGAGCAAGTGGAGAGACGTTCGTTCAACTAGCACCCAGGGAACGGGTTGCAGGAGACACTTTTTCTCTGCTTTCTCAGTATCTTTCCTAGTGCCGGTTTGAAGTTCCTGCAGTTTTAACTGTAAAACCGAGTTGGAGCTAGTACCTCCCCATATAATTGTATGGAATGGAGTTTGCAACTGAAAAGAAACTATGTGTTCCCAACAAGCTAGGTGAAGGACGGCTTTCACACACACTTAAATCTCAGAACTGAGCAAGTGGAGAGACGTTCGTTCATTTACCACCAAGGGAACTGATTGCAGGAGACACAATTTCTCTGCTTTTTCAGTCAGTTTCCTAGTGCCGGTTTGAAGTTCCTGCAGTTTTCACTGTAAAACCGATTTGGAGTTAGTACCTCCCCATATATATGTATGGAATGGAGTTTGCAACTGAAAAGAAACTTTGTGTTCCCAACAAGGTAGGTGAAGGACGGCTTTCACACACACTTATCTCTCAGAACTGAGCAAGTGGAGAGACGTTCGTTCATGTAGCACAAACGGAACGGGTTGCAGGAGACACTTTTTCTCTGCTTTCTCAGTCTGTTTCCTAGTGCCGGTTTGAAGTTCCTGCAGTTTTCACTGTAAAATCGAGTTGGAGCTAGTACCTCCCCATATATATGTATGGAATGGAGTTTGCAACTGAAGAGATACTTTGTGTTCCCAACAAGCTAGGTGAAGGACGGCTTTCACACACACTTATCTCTCAGAACTGAGCAAGTGGAGAGACGTTCGTTCAACTATCACCCAGGGAACGGGTTGCAGCAGACACTTTTTCTCTGCTTTCTCAGTCTGTTTCCTAGTGCCGGTTTGAAGTTCCTGCAGTTTTCACTGTAAAACCGATTTGGAGTTAGTACCTCCCCATATATATGTATGGAATGGAGTTTGCAACTGAAAAGAAACTTTGTGTTCCCAACAAGCTAGTTGAAGGACGGCTTTCACACACACTTATCTCTCAGAACTGAGCAAGTGGAGAGACGTTCGTTCACCTAGCACCAAGGGAACAGGTTGCAGGAGACACTTTTTCTCTGCTTTCTCAGTCTGTTTCCTAGTGCCGGTTTGAAGTTCCTGCAGTTTTCACTGTAAAACCGAGTTCGAGCTAGTACCTCCCCATATATATGTATGGAATGGAGTTTGCAACTGAAGAGAAACTTTGTGTCCCCAAAAAGCTAGATGAAGGACGGCTTTCACACAATATTATCTCTCAGAACTGAGCAAGTGGAGAGACGTTCGTTCAACTAGCACCCAGGGAACGGGTTGCAGGAGACACTTTTTCTCTGCTTTCTCAGTATCTTTCCTAGTGCCGGTTTGAAGTTCCTGCAGTTTTAACTGTAAAACCGAGTTGGAGCTAGTACCTCCCCATATAATTGTATGGAATGGAGTTTGCAACTGAAAAGAAACTATGTGTTCCCAACAAGCTAGGTGAAGGACGGCTTTCACACACACTTAAATCTCAGAACTGAGCAAGTGGAGAGACGTTCGTTCATTTACCACCAAGGGAACTGATTGCAGGAGACACAATTTCTCTGCTTTTTCAGTCAGTTTCCTAGTGCCGGTTTGAAGTTCCTGCAGTTTTCACTGTAAAACCGATTTGGAGTTAGTACCTCCCCATATATATGTATGGAATGGAGTTTGCAACTGAAAAGAAACTTTGTGTTCCCAACAAGGTAGGTGAAGGACGGCTTTCACACACACTTATCTCTCAGAACTGAGCAAGTGGAGAGACGTTCGTTCATGTAGCACAAACGGAACGGGTTGCAGGAGACACTTTTTCTCTGCTTTCTCAGTCTGTTTCCTAGTGCCGGTTTGAATTTCCTGCAGTTTTCACTGTAAAACCGAGTTGGAGCTAGTACCTCCCCATATATATGTACGAAATGGAGTTTCCAACTGAAAAGAAACTTTGTGTTCCCAACAAGCTATGTGAAGGACGGCTTTCACACACACTTATCTCTCAGAACTGAGCAAGTGGAGAGACGTTCGTTCATCTAGCACCAAGGGAACGGGATGCAGGAGACACTTTTTCTCTGCTTTCTCAGTCTGTTTCCTAGTGCCGGTTTGAAGTTCCTGCAGTTTTCACTGTAAAACCGATTTGGAGTTAGTACCTCCCCATATATATGTATGGAATGGAGTTTGCAACTGAAAAGAAACTTTGTGTTCCCAACAAGCTAGGTGAAAGACGGCTTTCACACACACTTATCTGTCAGAACTGAGCAATTGGAGAGACGTTCGTTCATCTAGCACCAAGGGAACAGGTTGCCGGAGACACTTTTTCTCTGCTTTCTCAGTCTGTTTCCTAGTGCCGGTTTGAAGTTCCTGCAGTTTTCACTGTAAAATCGAGTTGGAGCTAGTACCTCCCCATATATATGTATGGAATGGAGTTTGCAACTGAAGAGATACTTTGTGTTCCCAACAAGCTAGGTGAAGGACGGCTTTCACACACACTTATGTCTCAGAACTGAGCAAGTGGAGAGACGTTCGTTCAACTATCACCCAGGGAACGGGTTGCAGGAGACACTTTTTCTCTGCTTTCTCAGTCTGTTTCCTAGTGCCGGTTTGAAGTTCCTGCAGTTTTCACTGTAAAACCGAGTTGGAGCTAGTACCTCCCCATATATATGTACGAAATGGAGTTTCCAACTGAAAAGAAACTTTGTGTTCCCAACAAGCTATGTGAAGGACGGCTTTCACACACACTTATCTCTCAGAACTGAGCAAGTGGAGAGACGTTCGTTCATCTAGCACCAAGGGAACGGGATGCAGGAGACACTTTTTCTCTGCTTTCTCAGTCTGTTTCCTAGTGCCGGTTTGAAGTTCCTGCAGTTTTCACTGTAAAACCGTGTTGGAGTTAGTACCTCCCCATATATACGTATGGAATGGAGTTTGCAACTGAAAAGAAACTTTGTCTACCCAACAAGCTAGGTGAAGGACGGCTTTCACACACACTTATCTCTCAGAACTGAGCAAGTGGAGAGACGTTCGTTCACCTAGCACCAAGGGAACAGGTTGCAGGAGACACTTTTTCTCTGCTTTCTCAGTCTGTTTCCTAGTGCCGGTTTGAAGTTCCTGCAGTTTTCACTGTAAAACCGAGTTCGAGCTGGTACCTCCCCATATATATGTATGGAATGGAGTTTGCAACTGAAGAGAAACTTTGTGTTCCCAAAAAGCTAGATGAAGGACGGCTTTCACACAATATTATCTCTCAGAACTGAGCAAGTGGAGAGACGTTCGTTCAACTAGCACCCAGGGAACGGGTTGCAGGAGACACTTTTTCTCTGCTTTCTCAGTCTGTTTCCTAGTGCCGGTTTGAAGTTCCTGCAGTTTTAACTGTAAAACCGAGTTGGAGCTAGTACCTCCCCATATAATTGTATGGAATGGAGTTTGCAACTGAAAAGAAACTATGTGTTCCCAACAAGCTAGGTGAAGGACGGCTTTCACACACACTTAAATCTCAGAACTGAGCAAGTGGAGAGACGTTCGTTCATTTACCACCAAGGGAACTGGTTGCAGGAGACACATTTTCTCTGCTTTTTCAGTCAGTATCCTAGTGCCGGTTTGAAGTTCCTGCAGTTTTCACTGTAAAACCGATTTGGAGTTAGTACCTCCCCATATATATGTATGGAATGGAGTTTGCAACTGAAAAGAAACTTTGTGTTCCCAACAAGGTAGGTGAAGGACGGCTTTCACACACACTTATCTCTCAGAACTGAGCAAGTGGAGAGACGTTCGTTCATGTAGCACAAACGGAACGGGTTGCAGGAGACACTTTTTCTCTGCTTTCTCAGTCTGTTTCCTAGTGCCGGTTTGAATTTCCTGCAGTTTTCACTGTAAAACCGAGTTGGAGCTAGTACCTCCCCATATATATGTACGAAATGGAGTTTCCAACTGAAAAGAAACTTTGTGTTCCCAACAAGCTATGTGAAGGACGGCTTTCACCCACACTTATCTCTCAGAACTGAGCAAGTGGAGAGACGTTCGTTCATCTAGCACCAAGGGAACGGGATGCAGGAGACACTTTTTCTCTGCTTTCTCAGTCTGTTTCCTAGTGCCGGTTTGAAGTTCCTGCAGTTTTCACTGTAAAACCGATTTGGAGTTAGTACCTCCACATATATATGTATGGAATGGAGTTTGCAACTGAAAAGAAACTTTGTGTTCCCAACAAGCTAGGTGAAAGACGGCTTTCACACACACTTATCTGTCAGAACTGAGCAATTGGAGAGACGTTCGTTCATCTAGCACCAAGGGATCAGGTTGCCGGAGACACTTTTTCTCTGCTTTCTCAGTCTGTTTCCTAGTGCCGGTTTGAAGTTCCTGCAGTTTTCACTGTAAAATCGAGTTGGAGCTAGTACCTCCCCATATATATGTATGGAATGGAGTTTGCAACTGAAGAGATACTTTGTGTTCCCAACAAGCTAGGTGAAGGACGGCTTTCACACACACTTATGTCTCAGAACTGAGCAAGTGGAGAGACGTTCGTTCAACTATCACCCAGGGAACGGGTTGCAGGAGACACTTTTTCTCTGCTTTCTCAGTCTGTTTCCTAGTGCCGGTTTGAAGTTCCTGCAGTTTTCACTGTAAAACCGATTTGGAGTTAGTACCTCCCCATATATATGTATGGAATGGAGTTTGCAACTGAAAAGAAACTTTGTGTTCCCAACAAGGTAGGTGAAGGACGGCTTTCACACACACTTATCTCTCAGAACTGAGCAAGTGGAGAGACGTTCGTTCATGTAGCACAAACGGAACGGGTTGCAGGAGACACTTTTTCTCTGCTTTCTCAGTCTGTTTCCTAGTGCCGGTTTGAAGTTCCTGCAGTTTTCACTGTAAAACCGAGTTGGAGCTAGTACCTCCCCATATATATGTACGAAATGGAGTTTCCAACTGAAAAGAAACTTTGTGTTCCCAACAAGCTATGTGAAGGACGGCTTTCACACACACTTATCTCTGAGAACTGAGCAAGTGGAGAGACGTTCATTCATCTAGCACCAAGGGAACGGGATGCAGGAGACACTTTTTCTCTGCTTTCTCAGTCTGTTTCCTAGTGCCGGTTTGAAGTTCCTGCAGTTTTCACTGTAAAATCGAGTTGGAGCTAGTACCTCCCCATATATATGTATGGAATGGAGTTTGCAACTGAAGAGATACTTTGTGTTCCCAAAAAGCTAGATGAAGGACGGCTTTCACACAATATTATCTCTCAGAACTGAGCAAGTGGAGAGACGTTCGTTCATGTAGCACAAACGGAACGGGTTGCAGGAGACACTTTTTCTCTGCTTTCTCAGTCTGTTTCCTAGTGCCGGTTTGAAGTTCCTGCAGTTTTCACTGTAAAACCGAGTTGGAGCTAGTACCTCCCCATATATATGTACGAAATGGAGTTTCCAACTGAAAAGAAACTTTGTGTTCCCAACAAGCTATGTGAAGGACGGCTTTCACCCACACTTATCTCTCAGAACTGAGCAAGTGGAGAGACGTTCGTTCATCTAGCACCAAGGGAACGGGATGCAGGAGACACTTTTTCTCTGCTTTCTCAGTCTGTTTCCTAGTGCCGGTTTGAAGTTCCTGCAGTTTTCACTGTAAAACCGATTTGGAGTTAGTACCTCCCCATATATATGTATGGAATGGAGTTTGCAACTGAAAAGAAACTTTGTGTTCCCAACAAGGTAGGTGAAGGACGGCTTTCACACACACTTATCTCTCAGAACTGAGCAAGTGGAGAGACGTTCGTTCATGTAGCACAAACGGAACGGGTTGCAGGAGACACTTTTTCTCTGCTTTCTCAGTCTGTTTCCTAGTGCCGGTTTGAATTTCCTGCAGTTTTCACTGTAAAACCGAGTTGGAGCTAGTACCTCCCCATATATATGTACGAAATGGAGTTTCCAACTGAAAAGAAACTTTGTGTTCCCAACAAGCTATGTGAAGGACGGCTTTCACACACACTTATCTCTGAGAACTGAGCAAGTGGAGAGACGTTCATTCATCTAGCACCAAGGGAACGGGATGCAGGAGACACTTTTTCTCTGCTTTCTCAGTCTGTTTCCTAGTGCCGGTTTGAAGTTCCTGCAGTTTTCACTGTAAAATCGAGTTGGAGCTAGTACCTCCCCATATATATGTATGGAATGGAGTTTGCAACTGAAGAGATACTTTGTGTTCCCAAAAAGCTAGATGAAGGACGGCTTTCACACAATATTATCTCTCAGAACTGAGCAAGTGGAGAGACGTTCGTTCAACTAGCACCCAGGGAACGGGTTGCAGGAGACACTTTTTCTCTGCTTTGTCAGTCTGTTTCCTAGTGCCGGTTTGAAGTTCCTGCAGTTTTCACTGTAAAACCGATTTGGAGTTAGTACCTCCCCATATATATGTATGGAATGGAGTTTGCAACTTAAAAGAAACTTTGTGTTCCCAACAAGGTAGGTGAAGGACGGCTTTCACACACACTTATCTCTCAGAACTGAGCAAGTGGAGAGACGTTCGTTCATGTAGCACAAACGGAACGGTTTGCAGGAGACACTTTTTCTCTGCTTTCTCAGTCTGTTTCCTAGTGCCGGTTTGAAGTTCCTGCAGTTTTCACTGTAAAACCGAGTTGGAGTTAGTACCTCCCCATATATATGTACGAAATGGAGTTTCCAACTGAAAAGAAACTTTGTGTTCCCAACAAGCTATGTGAAGGACGGCTTCACACACACTTATCTCTCAGAACTGAGCAAGTGGAGAGACGTTCGTTCATCTAGCACCAAGGGAACGGGATGCAGGAGACACTTTTTCTCTGCTTTCTCAGTCTGTTTCCTAGTGCCGGTTTGAAGTTCCTGCAGTTTTCACTGTAAAACCGATTTGGAGTTAGTACCTCCCCATATATATGTATGGAATGGAGTTTGCAACTGAAAAGAAACTTTGTGTTCCCAACAAGCTAGGTGAAAGACGGCTTTCACACACACTTATCTGTCAGAACTGAGCAATTGGAGAGACGTTCGTTCTTCTAGCACCAAGGGAACAGGTTGCCGGAGACACTTTTTCTCTGCTTTCTCAGTCTGTTTCCTAGTGCCGGTTTGAAGTTCCTGCAGTTTTCACTGTAAAATCGAGTTGGAGCTAGTACCTCCCCATATATATGTATGGAATGGAGTTTGCAACTGTAGAGATACTTTGTGTTCCCAACAAGCTAGGTGAAGGACGGCTTTCACACACACTTATGTCTCAGAACTGAGCAAGTGGAGAGACGTTCGTTCAACTATCACCCAGGGAACGGGTTGCAGGAGACACTTTTTCTCTGCTTTCTCAGTCTGTTTCCTAGTGCCGGTTTGAAGTTCCTGCAGTTTTCACTGTAAAACCGATTTGGAGTTAGTACGTCCCCATATATATGTATGGAATGGAGTTTGCAACTGAAAAGAAACTTTGTGTTCCCAACAAGGTAGGTGAAGGACGGCTTTCACACACACTTATCTCTCAGAACTGAGCAAGTGGAGAGACGTTCGTTCATGTAGCACAAACGGAACGGGTTGCAGGAGACACTTTTTCTCTGCTTTCTCAGTCTGTTTCCTAGTGCCGGTTTGATTTTCCTGCAGTTTTCACTGTAAAACCGAGTTGGAGCTAGTACCTCCCCATATATATGTACGAAATGGAGTTTCCAACTGAAAAGAAACTTTGTGTTCCCAACAAGCTATGTGAAGGACGGCTTTCACACACACTTATCTCTCAGAACTGAGCAAGTGGAGAGACGTTCGTTCATCTAGCACCAAGGGAACGGGATGCAGGAGACACTTTTTCTCTGCTTTCTCAGACTGTTTCCTAGTGCCGGTTTGAAGTTCCTGCAGTTTTCACTGTAAAATCGAGTTGGAGCTAGTACCTCCCCATATATATGTATGGAATGGAGTTTGCAACTGAAGAGATACTTTGTGTTCCCAACAAGCTAGGTGAAGGACGGCTTTCACACACACTTATGTCTCAGAACTGAGCAAGTGGAGAGACGTTCGTTCAACTATCACCCAGGGAACGGGTTGCAGGAGACACTTTTTCTCTGCTTTCTCAGTCTGTTTCCTAGTGCCGGTTTGAAGTTCCTGCAGTTTTCACTGTAAAACCGAGTTGGAGCTAGTACCTCCCCATATATATGTATGGAATGGAGTTTGCAACTGAAAAGAAACTTTGTGTTCCCAACAAGCTAGTTGAAGGACGGCTTTCACACACACTTATCTCTCAGAACTGAGCAAGGGGAGAGACGTTCTTTCATCTAGCACCAAGGGAACGGGTTGCAGGAGACACTTTTTCTCTGCTTTCTCAGTCTGTTTCCTAGTGCCGGTTTGAAGTTCCTGCAGTTTTCACTGTAAAACCGAGTTGGAGCTTGTACCTCCCCAAATATATGTATGGAATTGTGTTTGCAACTGAAAAGAAACTTTGTGTTCCCTACAAGCTAATAGAAGGACGGCTTTCACACACACTTATCTCTCAGAACTGAGCAAGTGGAGAGACGTTCGTTCATCTAGCACCAAGGGAACAGGTTGCAGGAGACACTTTTTCTCTGCTTTCTCAGTCTGTTTCCTAGTGCCGGTTTGAAGTTCCTGCAGTTTTCACTGTAAAACCGAGTTCGAGCTAGTACCTCCCCATATATATGTATGGAATGGAGTTTGCAACTGAAGAGAAACTTTGTGTTCCCAAAAAGCTAGATGAAGGACGGCTTTCACACAATATTATCTCTCAGAACTGAGCAAGTGGAGAGACGTTCGTTCAACTAGCACCCAGGGAACGGGTTGCAGGAGCCACTTTTTCTCTGCTTTCTCAGTCTGTTTCCTAGTGCCGGTTTGAAGTTCCTGCAGTTTTAACTGTAAAACCGAGTTGTAGCTAGTACCTCCCCATATAATTGTATGGAAAGGAGTTTGCAACTGAAAAGAAACTATGTGTTCCCAACAAGCTAGGTGAAGGACGGCTTTCACACACACTTAAATCTCAGAACTGAGCAAGTGGAGAGACGTTCGTTCATGTAGCACAAACGGAACGGGTTGCAGGAGACACTTTTTCTCTGCTTTCTCAGTCTGTTTCCTAGTGCCGGTTTGAAGTTCCTGCAGTTTTCACTGTAAAACCGAGTTGGAGCTAGTACCTCCCCATATATATGTATGGAATGGAGTTTGCAACTGAAGAGATACTTTGTGTTCCAAACAAGCTAGTTGAAGGACGGCTTTCACACACACTTATCTCTCAGAACTGAGCAAGGGGAGAGACGTTCTTTCATCTAGCACCAAGGGAACGGGTTGCAGGAGACACTTTTTCTCTGCTTTCTCAGTCTGTTTCCTAGTGCCGGTTTGAAGTTCCTGCAGTTTTCACTGTAAAACCGAGTTGGAGTTAGTACCTCCCCATATATACGTATGGAATGGAGTTTGCAACTGAAAAGAAACTTTGTCTTCCCAACAAGCTAGGTGAAGGACGGCTTTCACACACACTTATCTCTCAGAACTGAGCAAGTGGAGAGACGTTCGTTCATCTAGCACCAAGGGAACAGGTTGCAGGAGACACTTTTTCTCTGCTTTCTCAGTCTGTTTCCTAGTGCCGGTTTGAAGTTCCTGCAGTTTTCACTGTAAAACCGAGTTCGAGCTAGTACCTCCCCATATATATGTATGGAATGGAGTTTGCAACTGAAGAGAAACTTTGTGTTCCCAAAAAGCTAGATGAAGGACGGCTTTCACACAATATTATCTCTCAGAACTGAGCAAGTGGAGAGACGTTCGTTCAACTAGCACCCAGGGAACGGGTTGCAGGAGACACTTTTTCTCTGCTTTCTCAGTCTGTTTCCTAGTGCCGGTTTGAAGTTCCTGCAGTTTTAACTGTAAAACCGAGTTGGAGCTAGTACCTCCCCATATAATTGTATGGAATGGAGTTTGCAACTGAAAAGAAACTATGTGTTCCCAACAAGCTAGGTGAAGGACGGCTTTCACACACACTTAAATCTCAGAACTGAGCAAGTGGAGAGACGTTCGTTCATTTACCACCAAGGGAACTGGTTGCAGGAGACACATTTTCCCGGCTTTTTCAGTCAGTTTCCTAGTGCCGGTTTGAAGGTCCTGCAGTTTTCACTGTAAAACCGATTTGGAGTTAGTACCTCCCCATATATATGTATGGAATGGAGTTTGCAACTGAAAAGAAACTTTGTGTTCCCAACAAGGTAGGTGAAGGACGGCTTTCACACACACTTATCTCTCAGAACTGAGCAAGTGGAGAGACGTTCGTTCATCTAGCACCAAGGGAACGGGATGCAGGAGACACTTTTTCTCTGCTTTCTCAGTCTGTTTCCTAGTGCCGGTTTGAAGTTCCTGCAGTTTTCACTGTAAAACGGATTTGGAGTTAGTACCTCCCCATATATATGTATGGAATGGAGTTTGCAACTGAAAAGAAACTTTGTGTTCCCAACAAGCTAGGTGAAAGACGGCTTTCACACACACTTATCTGTCAGAACTGAGCAATTGGAGAGACGTTCGTTCATCTAGCACCAAGGGAACAGGTTGCCGGAGACACTTTTTCTCTGCTTTCTCAGTCTGTTTCCTAGTGCCGGTTTGAAGTTCCTGCAGTTTTCACTGTAAAATCGAGTTGGAGCTAGTACCTCCCCATATATATGTATGGAATGGAGTTTGCAACTGAAGAGATACTTTGTGTTCCCAACAAGCTAGGTGAAGGACGGCTTTCACACACACTTATGTCTCAGAACTGAGCAAGTGGAGAGACGTTCGTTCAACTATCACCCAGGGAACGGGTTGCAGGAGACACTTTTTCTCTGCTTTCTCAGTCTGTTTCCTAGTGCCGGTTTGAAGTTCCTGCAGTTTTCACTGTAAAACCGATTTGGAGTTAGTACCTCCCCATATATATGTATGGAATGGAGTTTGCAACTGAAAAGAAACTTTGTGTTCCCAACAAGGTAGGTGAAGGAAGGCTTTCACACACACTTATCTCTCAGAACTGAGCAAGTGGAGAGACGTTCGTTCATGTAGCACAAACGGAACGGGTTGCAGGAGACACTTTTTCTCTGCTTTCTCAGTCTGTTTCCTAGTGCCGGTTTGAAGTTCCTGCAGTTTTCACTGTAAAACCGAGTTGGAGCTAGTACCTCCCCATATATATGTACGAAATGGAGTTTCCAACTGAAAAGAAACTTTGTGTTCCCAACAAGCTATGTGAAGGACGGCTTTCACACACACTTATCTCTCAGAACTGAGCAAGTGGAGAGACGTTCGTTCATCTAGCACCAAGGGAACGGGATGCAGGAGACACTTTTTCTCTGCTTTCTCAGTCTGTTTCCTAGTGCCGGTTTGAAGTTCCTGCAGTTTTCACTGTAAAATCGAGTTGGAGCTAGTACCTCCCCATATATATGTATGGAATGGAGTTTGCAACTGAAGAGATACTTTGTGTTCCCAACAAGCTAGGTGAAGGACGGCTTTCACACACACTTATGTCTCAGAACTGAGCAACTGGAGAGACGTTCGTTCAACTATCACCCAGGGAACGGGTTGCAGGAGACACTTTTTCTCTGCTTTCTCAGTCTGTTTCCTAGTGCCGGTTTGAAGTTCCTGCAGTTTTCACTGTAAAACCGAGTTGGAGCTAGTACCTCCCCATATATATGTATGGAATGGAGTTTGCAACTGAAAAGAAACTTTGTGTTCCCAACAAGCTAGTTGAAGGACGGCTTTCACACACACTTATCTCTCAGAACTGAGCAAGGGGAGAGACGTTCTTTCATCTAGCACCAAGGGAACGGGTTGCAGGAGACACTTTTTCTCTGCTTTCTCAGTCTGTTTCCTAGTGCCGGTTTGAAGTTCCTGCAGTTTTCACTGTAAAACCGAGTTGGAGTTAGTACCTCCCCATATATACGTATGGAATGGAGTTTGCAACTGAAAAGAAACTTTGTCTTCCCAACAAGCTAGGTGAAGGACGGCTTTCACACACACTTATCTCTCAGAACTGAGCAAGTGGAGAGACGTTCGTTCATCTAGCACCAAGGGAACAGGTTGCAGGAGACACTTTTTCTCTGCTTTCTCAGTCTGTTTCCTAGTGCCAGTTTGAAGTTCCTGCAGTTTTCACTGTAAAACCGAGTTCGAGCTAGTACCTCCCCATATATATGTATGGAATGGAGTTTGCAACTGAAGAGAAACTTTGTGTTCCCAAAAAGCTAGATGAAGGACGGCTTTCACACAATATTATCTCTCAGAACTGAGCAAGTGGAGAGACGTTCGTTCAACTAGCACCCAGGGAACGGGTTGCAGGAGACACTTTTTCTCTGCTTTCTCAGTCTGTTTCCTAGTGCCGGTTTGAAGTTCCTGCAGTTTTCACTGTAAAATCGAGTTGGAGCTAGTACCTCCCCATATATATGTATGGAATGGAGTTTGCAACTGAAGAGATACTTTGTGTTCCCAACAAGCTAGGTGAAGGACGGCTTTCACACACACTTATGTCTCAGAACTGAGCAAGTGGAGAGACGTTCGTTCAACTATCACCCAGGGAACGGGTTGCAGGAGACACTTTTTCTCTGCTTTCTCAGTCTGTTTCCTAGTGCCGGTTTGAAGTTCCTGCAGTTTTCACTGTAAAACCGATTTGGAGTTAGTACCTCCCCATATATATGTATGGAATGGAGTTTGCAACTGAAAAGAAACTTTGTGTTCCCAACAAGGTAGGTGAAGGAAGGCTTTCACACACACTTATCTCTCAGAACTGAGCAAGTGGAGAGACGTTCGTTCATGTAGCACAAACGGAACGGGTTGCAGGAGACACTTTTTCTCTGCTTTCTCAGTCTGTTTCCTAGTGCCGGTTTGAAGTTCCTGCAGTTTTCACTGTAAAACCGAGTTGGAGCTAGTACCTCCCCATATATATGTACGAAATGGAGTTTCCAACTGAAAAGAAACTTTGTGTTCCCAACAAGCTATGTGAAGGACGGCTTTCACACACACTTATCTCTCAGAACTGAGCAAGTGGAGAGACGTTCGTTCATCTAGCACCAAGGGAACGGGATGCAGGAGACACTTTTTCTCTGCTTTCTCAGTCTGTTTCCTAGTGCCGGTTTGAAGTTCCTGCAGTTTTCACTGTAAAATCGAGTTGGAGCTAGTACCTCCCCATATATATGTATGGAATGGAGTTTGCAACTGAAGAGATACTTTGTGTTCCCAACAAGCTAGGTGAAGGACGGCTTTCACACACACTTATGTCTCAGAACTGAGCAACTGGAGAGACGTTCGTTCAACTATCACCCAGGGAACGGGTTGCAGGAGACACTTTTTCTCTGCTTTCTCAGTCTGTTTCCTAGTGCCGGTTTGAAGTTCCTGCAGTTTTCACTGTAAAACCGAGTTGGAGCTAGTACCTCCCCATATATATGTATGGAATGGAGTTTGCAACTGAAAAGAAACTTTGTGTTCCCAACAAGCTAGTTGAAGGACGGCTTTCACACACACTTATCTCTCAGAACTGAGCAAGGGGAGAGACGTTCTTTCATCTAGCACCAAGGGAACGGGTTGCAGGAGACACTTTTTCTCTGCTTTCTCAGTCTGTTTCCTAGTGCCGGTTTGAAGTTCCTGCAGTTTTCACTGTAAAACCGAGTTGGAGTTAGTACCTCCCCATATATACGTATGGAATGGAGTTTGCAACTGAAAAGAAACTTTGTCTTCCCAACAAGCTAGGTGAAGGACGGCTTTCACACACACTTATCTCTCAGAACTGAGCAAGTGGAGAGACGTTCGTTCATCTAGCACCAAGGGAACAGGTTGCAGGAGACACTTTTTCTCTGCTTTCTCAGTCTGTTTCCTAGTGCCGGTTTGAAGTTCCTGCAGTTTTCACTGTAAAACCGAGTTCGAGCTAGTACCTCCCCATATATATGTATGGAATGGAGTTTGCAACTGAAGAGAAACTTTGTGTTCCCAAAAAGCTAGATGAAGGACGGCTTTCACACAATATTATCTCTCAGAACTGAGCAAGTGGAGAGACGTTCGTTCAACTAGCACCCAGGGAACGGGTTGCAGGAGACACTTTTTCTCTGCTTTCTCAGTCTGTTTCCTAGTGCCGGTTTGAAGTTCCTGCAGTTTTAACTGTAAAACCGAGTTGGAGCTAGTACCTCCCCATATAATTGTATGGAATGGAGTTTCCAACTGAAAAGAATCTATGTGTTCCCAACAAGCTAGGTGAAGGACGGCTTTCACACACACTTAAATCTCAGAACTGAGCAAGTGGAGAGACGTTCGTTCATTTACCACCAAGGGAACTGGTTGCAGGAGACACATTTTCTCTGCTTTTTCAGTCAGTTTCCTAGTGCCGGTTTGAAGTTCCTGCAGTTTTCACTGTAAAACCGATTTGGAGTTAGTACCTCCCCATATATATGTATGGAATGGAGTTTGCAACTGAAAAGAAACTTTGTGTTCCCAACAAGGTAGGTGAAGGACGGCTTTCACACACACTTATCTCTCAGAACTGAGCAAGTGGAGAGACGTTCGTTCATGTAGCACAAACGGAACGGGTTGCAGGAGACACTTTTTCTCTGCTTTCTCAGTCTGTTTCCTAGTGCCGGTTTGAAGTTCCTGCAGTTTTCACTGTAAAATCGAGTTGGAGCTAGTACCTCCCCATATATATGTATGGAATGGAGTTTGCAACTGAAGAGATACTTTGTGTTCCCAACAAGCTAGGTGAAGGACGGCTTTCACACACACTTATGTCTCAGAACTGAGCAAGTGGAGAGACTTTCGTTCAACTATCACCCAGGGAACGGGTTGCAGGAGACACTTTTTCTCTGCTTTCTCAGTCTGTTTCCTAGTGCCGGTTTGAAGTTCCTGCAGTTTTCACTGTAAAACCGATTTGGAGTTAGTACCTCCCCATATATATGTATGGAATGGAGTTTGCAACTGAAAAGAAACTTTGTGTTCCCAACAAGGTAGGTGAAGGAAGGCTTTCACACACACTTATCTCTCAGAACTGAGCAAGTGGAGAGACGTTCGTTCATGTAGCACAAACGGAACGGGTTGCAGGAGACACTTTTTCTCTGCTTTCTCAGTCTGTTTCCTAGTGCCGGTTTGAAGTTCCTGCAGTTTTCACTGTAAAACCGAGTTGGAGCTAGTACCTCCCCATATATATGTACGAAATGGAGTTTCCAACTGAAAAGAAACTTTGTGTTCCCAACAAGCTATGTGAAGGACGGCTTTCACACACACTTATCTCTCAGAACTGAGCAAGTGGAGAGACGTTCGTTCATCTAGCACCAAGGGAACGGGATGCAGGAGACACTTTTTCTCTGCTTTCTCAGTCTGTTTCCTAGTGCCGGTTTGAAGTTCCTGCAGTTTTCACTGTAAAATCGAGTTGGAGCTAGTACCTCCCCATATATATGTATGGAATGGAGTTTGCAACTGAAGAGATACTTTGTGTTCCCAACAAGCTAGGTGAAGGACGGCTTTCACACACACTTATGTCTCAGAACTGAGCAACTGGAGAGACGTTCGTTCAACTATCACCCAGGGAACGGGTTGCAGGAGACACTTTTTCTCTGCTTTCTCAGTCTGTTTCCTAGTGCTTGTTTGAAGTTCCTGCAGTTTTCACTGTAAAACCGAGTTGGAGCTAGTACCTCCCCATATATATGTATGGAATGGAGTTTGCAACTGAAAAGAAACTTTGTGTTCCCAACAAGCTAGTTGAAGGACGGCTTTCACACACACTTATCTCTCAGAACTGAGCAAGGGGAGAGACGTTCTTTCATCTAGCACCAAGGGAACGGGTTGCAGGAGACACTTTTTCTCTGCTTTCTCAGTCTGTTTCCTAGTGCCGGTTTGAAGTTCCTGCAGTTTTCACTGTAAAACCGAGTTGGAGTTAGTACCTCCCCATATATACGTATGGAATGGAGTTTGCAACTGAAAAGAAACTTTGTCTTCCCAACAAGCTAGGTGAAGGACGGCTTTCACACACACTTATCTCTCAGAACTGAGCAAGTGGAGAGACGTTCGTTCATCTAGCACCAAGGGAACAGGTTGCAGGAGACACTTTTTCTCTGCTTTCTCAGTCTGTTTCCTAATGCCAGTTTGAAGTTCCTGCAGTTTTCACTGTAAAACCGAGTTCGAGCTAGTACCTCCCCATATATATGTATGGAATGGAGTTTGCAACTGAAGAGAAACTTTGTGTTCCCAAAAAGCTAGATGAAGGACGGCTTTCACACAATATTATCTCTCAGAACTGAGCAAGTGGAGAGACGTTCGTTCAACTAGCACCCAGGGAACGGGTTGCAGGAGACACTTTTTCTCTGCTTTCTCAGTCTGTTTCCTAGTGCCGGTTTGAAGTTCCTGCAGTTTTCACTGTAAAATCGAGTTGGAGCTAGTACCTCCCCATATATATGTATGGAATGGAGTTTGCAACTGAAGAGATACTTTGTGTTCCCAACAAGCTAGGTGAAGGACGGCTTTCACACACACTTATGTCTCAGAACTGAGCAAGTGGAGAGACGTTCGTTCAACTATCACCCAGGGAACGGGTTGCAGGAGACACTTTTTCTCTGCTTTCTCAGTCTGTTTCCTAGTGCCGGTTTGAAGTTCCTGCAGTTTTCACTGTAAAACCGATTTGGAGTTAGTACCTCCCCATATATATGTATGGAATGGAGTTTGCAACTGAAAAGAAACTTTGTGTTCCCAACAAGGTAGGTGAAGGAAGGCTTTCACACACACTTATCTCTCAGAACTGAGCAAGTGGAGAGACGTTCGTTCATGTAGCACAAACGGAACGGGTTGCAGGAGACACTTTTTCTCTGCTTTCTCAGTCTGTTTCCTAGTGCCGGTTTGAAGTTCCTGCAGTTTTCACTGTAAAACCGAGTTGGAGCTAGTACCTCCCCATATATATGTACGAAATGGAGTTTCCAACTGAAAAGAAACTTTGTGTTCCCAACAAGCTATGTGAAGGACGGCTTTCACACACACTTATCTCTCAGAACTGAGCAAGTGGAGAGACGTTCGTTCATCTAGCACCAAGGGAGCGGGATGCAGGAGACACTTTTTCTCTGCTTTCTCAGTCTGTTTCCTAGTGCCGGTTTGAAGTTCCTGCAGTTTTCACTGTAAAATCGAGTTGGAGCTAGTACCTCCCCATATATATGTATGGAATGGAGTTTGCAACTGAAGAGATACTTTGTGTTCCCAACAAGCTAGGTGAAGGACGGCTTTCACACGCACTTATCTCTCAGAACTGAGCAACTGGAGAGACGTTCGTTCAACTATCACCCAGGGAACGGGTTGCAGGAGACACTTTTTCTCTGCTTTCTCAGTCTGTTTCCTAGTGCCGGTTTGAAGTTCCTGCAGTTTTCACTGTAAAACCGAGTTGGAGCTAGTACCTCCCCATATATATGTATGGAATGGAGTTTGCAACTGAAAAGAAACTTTGTGTTCCCAACAAGCTAGTTGAAGGACGGCTTTCACACACACTTATCTCTCAGAACTGAGCAAGGGGAGAGACGTTCTTTCATCTAGCACCAAGGGAACGGGTTGCAGGAGACACTTTTTCTCTGCTTTCTCAGTCTGTTTCCTAGTGCCGGTTTGAAGTTCCTGCAGTTTTCACTGTAAAACCGAGTTGGAGTTAGTACCTCCCCATATATACGTATGGAATGGAGTTTGCAACTGAAAAGAAACTTTGTGTTCCCAACAAGCTAGGTGAAGGACGGCTTTCACACACACTTATCTCTCAGAACTGAGCAAGTGGAGAGACGTTCGTTCATCTAGCACCAAGGGAACAGGTTGCAGGAGACACTTTTTCTCTGCTTTCTCAGTCTGTTTCCTAGTGCCGGTTTGAAGTTCCTGCAGTTTTCACTGTAAAACCGAGTTCGAGCTAGTACCTCCCCATATATATGTATGGAATGGAGTTTGCAACTGAAGAGAAACTTTGTGTTCCCAAAAAGCTAGATGAAGGACGGCTTTCACACAATATTATCTCTCAGAACTGAGCAAGTGGAGAGACGTTCGTTCAACTAGCACCCAGGGAACGGGTTGCAGGAGACACTTTTTCTCTGCTTTCTCAGTCTGTTTCCTAGTGCCGGTTTGAAGTTCCTGCAGTTTTAACTGTAAAACCGAGTTGGAGCTAGTACCTCCCCATATAATTGTATGGAATGGAGTTTCCAACTGAAAAGAATCTATGTGTTCCCAACAAGCTAGGTGAAGGACGGCTTTCACACACACTTAAATCTCAGAACTGAGCAAGTGGAGAGACGTTCGTTCATTTACCACCAAGGGAACTGGTTGCAGGAGACACATTTTCTCTGCTTTTTCAGTCAGTTTCCTAGTGCCGGTTTGAAGTTCCTGCAGTTTTCACTGTAAAACCGATTTGGAGTTAGTACCTCCCCATATATATGTATGGAATGGAGTTTGCAACTGAAAAGAAACTTTGTGTTCCCAACAAGGTAGGTGAAGGACGGCTTTCACACACACTTATCTCTCAGAACTGAGCAAGTGGAGAGACGTTCGTTCATGTAGCACAAACGGAACGGGTTGCAGGAGACACTTTTTCTCTGCTTTCTCAGTCTGTTTCCTAGTGCCGGTTTGAATTTCCTGCAGTTTTCACTGTAAAACGGAGTTGGAGCTAGTACCTCCCCATATATATGTATGAAATGGAGTTTCCAACTGAAAAGAAACTTTGTGTTCCCAACAAGCTATGTGAAGGACGGCTTTCACACACACTTATCTCTCAGAACTGAGCAAGTGGAGAGACGTTCGTTCATCTAGCACCAAGGGAACGGGATGCAGGAGACACTTTTTCTCTGCTTTCTCAGTCTGTTTCCTAGTGCCGGTTTGAAGTTCCTGCAGTTTTCACTGTAAAACCGATTTGGAGTTAGTACCTCCCCATATATATGTATGGAATGGAGTTTGCAACTGAAAAGAAACTTTGTGTTCCCAACAAGCTAGGTGAAAGACGGCTTTCACACACACTTATCTGTCAGAACTGAGCAATTGGAGAGACGTTCGTTCATCTAGCACCAAGGGAACAGGTTGCCGGAGACACTTTTTCTCTGCTTTCTCAGTCTGTTTCCTAGTGCCGGTTTGAAGTTCCTGCAGTTTTCACTGTAAAATCGAGTTGGAGCTAGTACCTCCCCATATATATGTATGGAATGGAGTTTGCAACTGAAGAGATACTTTGTGTTCCCAAAAAGCTAGGTGAAGGACGGCTTTCACACACACTTATGTCTCAGAACTGAGCAAGTGGAGAGACGTTCGTTCAACTATCACCCAGGGAACGGGTTGCAGGAGACACTTTTTCTCTGCTTTCTCAGTCTGTTTCCTAGTGCCGGTTTGAAGTTCCTGCAGTTTTCACTGTAAAACCGAGTTGGAGCTAGTACCTCCCCATATATATGTATGGAATGGAGTTTGCAACTGAAAAGAAACTTTGTGTTCCCAACAAGCTAGTTGAAGGACGGCTTTCACACACACTTATCTCTCAGAACTGAGCAAGGGGAGAGACGTTCTTTCATCTAGCACCAAGGGAACGGGTTGCAGGAGACACTTTTTCTCTGCTTTCTCAGTCTGTTTCCTAGTGCCGGTTTGAAGTTCCTGCAGTTTTCACTGTAAAACCGAGTTGGAGTTAGTACCTCCCCATATATACGTATGGAATGGAGTTTACAACTGAAAAGAAACTTTGTGTTCCCAACAAGCTAGGTGAAGGACGGCTTTCACACACACTTATCTCTCAGAACTGAGCAAGTGGAGAGACGTTCGTTCATCTAGCACCAAGGGAACAGGTTGCAGTAGACACTTTTTCTCTGCTTTCTCAGTCTGTTTCCTAGTGCCGGTTTGAAGTTCCTGCAGTTTTCACTGTAAAACCGAGTTCGAGCTAGTACCTCCCCATATATATGTATGGAATGGAGTTTGCAACTGAAGAGAAACTTTGTGTTCCCAAAAAGCTAGATGAAGGACGGCTTTCACACAATATTATCTCTCAGAACTGTGCAAGTGGAGAGACGTTCGTTCAACTAGCACCCAGGGAACGGGTTGCAGGAGACACTTTTTCTCTGCTTTCTCAGTCTGTTTCCTAGTGCCGGTTTGAAGTTCCTGCAGTTTTCACTGTAAAACCGATTTGGAGTTAGTACCTCCCCATATATATGTATGGAATGGAGTTTGCAACTGAAAAGAACCTTTGTGTTCCCAACAAGCTAGGTGAAGGACGGCTTTCACACACACTTTTCTCTCAGAACTGAGCAAGTGGAGAGACGTTCGTTCATCTAGCACCAACGGAACGGGATGCAGGAGACACTTTTTCTCTGTTTCTCAGTCTGTTTCCTAGTGCCGGTTTGAAGTTCCTGCACTTTTCACTGTAAAACCGAGTTCAAGGTAGTACCTCCCGATATATATTTATGGAATGGAGTTTGGAACTGAAAAGAAACTTTGTGTTCCCAACAAGCTAGGTGAAGGACGGCTTTCACACACACTAATCTCTCAGTACTGAGCAAGTGGAGAGACGTTCGTTCATCTAGCACCAAGGGAACGGGTTGCAGGGGACACTTTTTCTCTGCTTTCTCAGTCTGTTTCCTAGTGCCGGTTTGAAGTTCCTGCAGTTTTCACTGTAAAACCGAGTTGGAGCTTGTACCTCCCCAAATATATGTATGGAATGGAGTTTGCAACTGAAAAGAAACTTTGTGTTCCCAACAAGCAAATAGAAGGACGGCTTTCACACACACTTCTCTCTCAGAACTGAGCAAGTGGAGAGACGTTCGTTCATCTAGCACCAAGGAAACGGGTTGCAGGAGATACTTTTTCTCTGCTTTCTCAGTCTGTTTCCTAATGCCGGTTTGAAGTTCCTGCAGTTTTCACTGTAAAACCGTGTTTTAGCTAGTACCTCCCCATATATATGAATGGTATGGAGTTTGCAACTGAAAAGAAACTTTGTGTTCCCAACAAGGTAGGTGAAGGACGGCTTTCACACACACTTATCTCTCAGAACTGAGCAATTGGAGAGACGTTCTTTCATCTAGCACAAAGGGAACGGTTGCAGGAGAAACTTTTACTCTGGATTCTCAGTCTGTTTCCTACTGCCGGTTTGAAGTTCCTGCAGTTTTCACTGTAAAACCGAGTTGGAGCTTGTACCTCCCCAAATATATGTATGGAATGGAGTTTGCAACTGAAAAGAAACTTTGTGTTCCCAACAAGCAAATAGAAGGACGGCTTTCACACACACTTATCTCTCAGAACTGAGCAAGTGGAGAGACGTTCGTTCAACTAGCACCCAGGGAACGGGTTGCAGGAGACACTTTTTCTCTGCTTTCTCAGTCTGTTTCCTAGTGCCGGTTTGAAGTTCCTGCAGTTTTAACTGTAAAACCGTGTTGGAGTTAGTACCTCCCCATATAATTGTATGGAATGGAGTTTGCAACTGAAAAGAATCTATGTGTTCCCAACAAGTTAGGTGAAAGACGGCTTTCACACACACTTAAATCTCAGAACTGAGCAAGTGGAGAGACGTTCGTTCATTTACCACCAAGGGAACTGGTTGCAGGAGACACATTTTCTCTGCTTTTTCAGTCAGTTTCCTAGTGCCGGTTTGAAGTTCCTGCAGTTTTCACTGTAAAACCGATTTGGAGTTAGTACCTCCCCATATATATGTATGGAATGGAGTTTGCAACTGAAAAGAAACTTTGTGTTCCCAACAAGGTAGGTGAAGGACGGCTTTCACACACACTTATCTCTCAGAACTGAGCAAGTGGAGAGACGTTCGTTCATGTAGCACAAACGGAACGGGTTGCAGGAGACACTTTTTCTCTGCTTTCTCAGTCTGTTTCCTAGTGCCGGTTTGAATTTCCTGCAGTTTTCACTGTAAAACCGAGTTGGAGCTAGTACCTCCCCATATATATGTATGAAATGGTGTTTCCAACTGAAAAGAAACTTTGTGTTCCCAACAAGCTATGTGAAGGACGGCTTTCACACACACATATCTCTCAGAACTGAGCAAGTGGAGAGACGTTCGTTCATCTAGCACCAAGGGAACGGGATGCAGGAGACACTTTTTCTCTGCTTTCTCAGTCTGTTTCCTAGTGCCGGTTTGAAGTTCCTGCAGTTTTCACTGTAAAACCGATTTGGAGTTAGTACCTCCCCATATATATGTATGGAATGGAGTTTGCAACTGAAAAGAAACTTTGTGTTCCCAACAAGCTAGGTGAAAGACGGCTTTCACACACACTTATCTGTCAGAACTGAGCAATTGGAGAGACGTTCGTTCATCTAGCACCAAGGGAACAGGTTGCCGGAGACACTTTTTCTCTGCTTTCTCAGTCTGTTTCCTAGTGCCGGTTTGAAGTTCCTGCAGTTTTCACTGTAAAATCGAGTTGGAGCTAGTACCTCCCCATATATATGTATGGAATGGAGTTTGCAACTGAAGAGATACTTTGTGTTCCCAACAAGCTAGGTGAAGGACGGCTTTCACACACACATATGTCTCAGAACTGAGCAAGTGGAGAGACGTTCGTTCAACTATCACCCAGGTAACGGGTTGCAGGAGACACTTTTTCTCTGCTTTCTCAGTCTGTTTCCTAGTGCCGGTTTGAAGTTCCTGCAGTTTTCACTGTAAAACCGAGTTGGAGCTAGTACCTCCCCATATATATGTATGGAATGGAGTTTGCAACTGAAAAGAAACTTTGTGTTCCCAACAAGCTAGTTGAAGGACGGCTTTCACACACACTTATCTCTCAGAACTGAGCAAGGGGAGAGACGTTCTTTCATCTAGCACCAAGGGAACGGGTTGCAGGAGACACTTTTTCTCTGCTTTCTCAGTCTGTTTCCTAGTGCCGGTTTGAAGTTCCTGCAGTTTTCACTGTAAAACCGAGTTGGAGTTAGTACCTCCCCATATATACGTATGGAATGGAGTTTACAACTGAAAAGAAACTTTGTGTTCCCAACAAGCTAGGTGAAGGACGGCTTTCACACACACTTATCTCTCAGAACTGAGCAAGTGGAGAGACGTTCGTTCATCTAGCACAAAGGGAACAGGTTGCAGTAGACACTTTTTCTCTGCTTTCTCAGTCTGTTTCCTAGTGCCGGTTTGAAGTTCCTGCAGTTTTCACTGTAAAACCGAGTTCGAGCTAGTACCTCCCCATATATATGTATGGAATGGAGTTTGCAACTGAAGAGAAACTTTGTGTTCCCAAAAAGCTAGATGAAGGACGGCTTTCACACAATATTATCTCTCAGAACTGTGCAAGTGGAGAGACGTTCGTTCAACTAGCACCCAGGGAACGGGTTGCAGGAGACACTTTTTCTCTGCTTTCTCAGTCTGTTTCCTAGTGCCGGTTTGAAGTTCCTGCACTTTTCACTGTAAAACCGAGTTCAAGGTAGTACCTCCCGATATATATTTATGGAATGGAGTTTGGAACTGAAAAGAAACTTTGTGTTCCCAACAAGCTAGGTGAAGGACGGCTTTCACACACACTAATCTCTCAGTACTGAGCAAGTGGAGAGACGTTCGTTCATCTAGCACCAAGGGAACGGGTTGCAGGGGACACTTTTTCTCTGCTTTCTCAGTCTGTTTTCTAGTGCCGGTTTGAAGTTCCTGCAGTTTTCACTGTAAAACCGAGTTGGAGCTTGTACCTCCCCAAATATATGTATGGAATGGAGTTTGCAACTGAAAAGAAACTTTGTGTTCCCAACAAGCAAATAGAAGGACGGCTTTCACACACACTTATCTCTCAGAACTGAGCAAGTGGAGAGACGTTCGTTCATCTAGCACCAAGGAAACGGGTTGCAGGAGACACTTTTTCTCTGCTTTCTCAGTCTGTTTCCTAATGCCGGTTTGAAGTTCCTGCAGTTTTCACTGTAAAACCGAGTTGAAGCTAGTACTTCACCATATATATGTATTTAGTGGAGTTTCAACTGAAAAGAAACTTTGTGTTCCCAACAAGGTAGGTGAAGGACGGCTTTCACACACACTTATCTCTCAGAACTGAGCAATTGGAGAGACGTTCTTTCATCTAGCACAAAGGGAACGGGTTGCAGGAGAAACTTTTACTCTGGATTCTCAGTCTGTTTCCTACTGCCGGTTTGAAGTTCCTGCAGTTTTCACTGTAAAACCGAGTTGGAGCTTGTACCTCCCCAAATATATGTATGGAGTGGAGTTTGCAAGTGAAAAGAAACTTTGTGTTCCCAACAAGCTAGGTGAAGGACGGCTTTCACACACACTTATCTCTCAGAACTGAGCATGTGGAGAGACGTTCGTTCATCTAGCACAAAGGGAACGGTTGCAGGAGAAACTTTTACTCTGGATTCTCAGTCTGTTTCCTACTGCCGGTTTGAAGTTCCTGCAGTTTTCACTGTAAAACCGAGTTGGAGCTTGTACCTCCCCAAATATATGTATGGAATGGAGCTTGCAACTGAAAAGAAACTTTGTGTTCCCAACAAGCAAATAGAAGGACGGCTTTCACACACACTTATCTCTCAGAACTGAGCAAGTGGAGAGACGTTCGTTCATCTAGCACCAAGGAAACGGGTTGCAGGAGACACTTTTTCTCTGCTTTCTCAGTCTGTTTCCTAATGCCGGTTTGAAGTTCCTGCAGTTTTCACTGTAAAACCCTGTTTTAGCTAGTACCTCCCCATATATATGAATGGTATGGAGTTTGCAACTGAAAAGAAACTTTGTGTTCCCAACAAGGTAGGTGAAGGACGGCTTTCACACACACTTATCTCTCAGAACTGAGCAATTGGAGAGACGTTCTTTCATCTAGCACAAAGGGAACGGGTTGCAGGAGAAACTTTTACTCTGGATTCTCAGTCTGTTTCCTACTGCCGGTTTGAAGTTCCTGCAGTTTTCACTGTAAAACTGAGTTGGAGCTAGTACTTCCCCATATATATGTATGGAGTGGAGTTTGCAAGTGAAAAGAAACTTTGTGTTCCCAACAAGCTAGGTGAAGGACGGCTTTCACACACACTTATCTCTCAGAAGTGAGCATGTGGAGAGACGTTCGTTCATCTAGCACAAAGGGAACTGTTGCAGGAGAAACTTTTACTCTGGTTTCTCAGTCTGTTTCCTAGTGCCGGTTTGAAGTTCCTGCAGTTTTCACTGTAAAACCGATTTGGAGCTTGTACATCCCCATATATATGTATGGAGTGGAGTTTGCAAGTGAAAACAAACTTTGTGTTCCCAACAAGCTAGGTGAAGGACGGCTTTCACACACACTCATCTCTCAGAACTGAGCATGTGGAGATACGTTCTTTCATCTAGCACAAAGGGAACGGGTTGCAGGAGAAACTTTTACACTGGTTCCTCAGTCTGTTTCCGAGTGCCGGTTTGAAGTTCCTGCAGTTTTCACTGTAAAACCGAGTTGGAGCTAGTACCTCCACATATATATGTATGGAATGGAGTTTGCAAGTGAAAACAAACTTTGTGTTCCCAACAAGCTAGGTGAAGGACGGCTTTCACACACACTTATGTCTCAGAACTGAGCATGTGGAGAGACGTTCTTTCATCTAGCACAAATGTAACGGCTTGCAGGAGAAACTTTTACTCTGGATTCTCAGTCTGTTTCCTACTGCCGGATTGAAGTTCCTGCAGTTTTCACTGTAAAGCAGAGTTTGAGCTAGTACTTCCCCATATATATGTATGGAGTGGAGTTTGCAAGTGAAAAGAAACTTTGTGTTCCCAACAAGCTAGGTGAAGGACGGCTTTCATACACACTTATCTCTCAGAACTGAGCATGTGGAGAGACGTTCGTTCATCTAGCACAAAGGGAATGGGTTGCAGGAGAAACTTTTTCTCTGGTTTCTCAGTCTGTTTCCTAGTTCCGGTTTGAAGTTCCTGCAGTTTTCACTGTAAAACCGAGTTGGAGCTGTTTCCTCCCCATATATATGTATGGAATGGAGTTTGCAAGTGACAAGAAACTTTGTGTTCCCAACAAGCTATGTGAAGGACGGCTTTCACACACACTTATCTCTCAGAACTGAGCATGTGGAGAGACGTTCGTTCATCTAGCACAAAGGCAACGGATTGCAGGAGAAACTTTTACTCTGGTTTCTCAGTCTGTTTCCTAGTGCCGGTTTGAAGTTCCTGCAGTTTTCACTGAAAAACCGAGTTGGAGGTATTTCCTCCATATATATATGTATGGAGTGGAGTTTGCAACTGAATAGAAACTTTGTGTTCCCAACAAGCTAGGTGAAGCACGGCTTTCACACACACTTATCTCTCAGAACTGAGCATGTGGAGAGACGTTCGTTTATCTAGCACAAATGGAACGGTTTACAGGAGAAACTTTTACTCTGGATTCTCAGTCTGTTTCCTACTGTCGGTTTGAAGTTCCTGCAGTTTTCACTGTAAAACAGATTTGGAGCCAGTACTTCCCCATATATATATATGGAGTGGAGTTTCCAAGTGAAAAGAAACTTTGTGTTCCCAACAAGCTAGGTGAAGGACGGCTTTCACACACACTTATCTCTCAGAACTGAGCATGTGGAGAGACGTTCTTTCATCTAGCACAAAGGGAATGGGTTGCAGGAGAAACTTTTACTCTGGATTCTCAGTCTGTTTCCTACTGCCGGTTTGAAGTTCCTGCAGTTTTCACTGTAAAACCGAGTTTGAGCTAGTACTTCCCCATATATATGTATGGAGTGGAGTTTGCAAGTGAAAAGAAACTTTGTGTTCCCAACAAGCTAGGTGAAGGACGGCTTTCACACACACTTATCTCTCAGAACTGAGCATGTGGAGAGACGTTCGTTCATCTAGCACAAAGGGAACGGGTTGCAGGAAAAACTTTTACTCTGGTTTCTCAGTCTGTTTCCTAGTGCCGGTTTGAAGTTCCTGCAGTTTTCACTATAAAACCGAGTTGGAGCTATTTCCTCCCCATATATATGTATGGAGTGGAGTTGGCAACTGAAAAGAAACTTTGTGTTCCCAACAAGCTAGGTGAAAGACGGCTTTCACACACACTTATCTCTCAGAACTGAGCATGTGGAGAGACGTTCGTTTATCTAGCAAAAAGGGAACGGGTTGCAGGAGAAAATTTTACTCTGGATTCTCAGTCTGTTTCCTACTGCCGGTTTGAAGTTCCTGCAGTTTTCACTGTAATACCGAGTTGGAGCCAGTACTTCCCCATTTATATGTATGGAGTAGAGTTTGCAAGTGAAAAGAAACTTTGTGTTCCCAACAAGCTAGGTGAAGTACGGCTTTCACACACACTTATCTCTCAGAACTGAGCATGTGGAGAGACGTTCTTTCATCTAGCACAAAGGGAACGGGTTGCATGGGAAACTTTTACTCTGGATTCTCAGTCTGTTTCCTACTGCCGGCTTAAAATTCCTGCAGTTTTCACTGTAAAAGCGAGTTGGAGCTAGTAATTCCCCATATATATGTATGGAGTGGAGTTTGCAACTGAAAAGAAACTTTGTGTTCCCAACAAGCTAGGTGAAGGACGGCTTTCACACACATTTATCTCTCAGAACTGAGCAAGTGGAGATACGTTCTTTCATCTAGCACAAAGGAACGGGTTGCAGGAGAAACTGTTACTCTGGTTTCTCAGTCTGTTTCCTAGTGCCGGTTTGAATTTCCTGCAGTTTTCACTGTAAAAGAGAGTTGGAGCTATTTCCTCCCCATATATATGTATGGAGTGGAGTTTGCAAGTGAAAAGAAACTTTGTGTTCCCAACAAGCTAGGTGAAGGACGGCTTTCACACACTTATCTCTCAGAACTGAGCATGTGGAGAGACGTTCGTTCATCTAGCACGAAGGGAACTGGTTGCAGGAGAAACTTTTACTCTGGTTCCTCAGTCTGTTTCCTAGTGCCGGTTTGAATTTCCTGCAGTTTTCACTGTAAAACCGAGTTGGAGCTCGTACCTCCCCATATATATGTATGGAGTGGTGTTTGCAAGTGAAAACAAACTTTGTGTTCCCAACAAGCTAGGTGAAGGACGGCTTTCAGACACACTTATGTCTCAGAACTGAGCATGTGGAGAGACGTTCGTTCATCTATCACAAAGGGAACGGGTTGCAGGAGAAACTTTTACTCTGGTTTCTCAGTCTGTTTCCTAGTGCCGGGTTGAAGTTCCTGCAGTTTTCACTGTAAAACCGATTTGGAGCTAGTACCTCCCCATATATATGTATGGAGTGGAGTTGGCAACTGAAAAGAAACTTTGTGTTCCCAACAAGCTAGGTGAAGGACGGCTTTCACACACACTTATCTCTCAGAACTGAGCATGTGGAGAGACGTTCGTTCAACTAGCACAAAGGGAACGGGTTGCAGGAAAAACTTTTACTCTGGTTTCTCAGTCTGTTTCCTAGTGCCGGTTTGAAGTTCCTGCAGTTTTCACTATAAAACCGAGTTGGAGCTATTTCCTCCCCATATATATGTATGGAGTGGAGTTGGCAACTGAAAAGAAACTTTGTGTTCCCAACAAGCTAGGTGAAAGACGGCTTTCACACACACTTATCTCTCAGAACTGAGCATGTGGAGAGACGTTCTTTCATCTAGCACAAAGGGAACGGGTTGCAGGAGAAAATTTTACTCTGGTTTCTCAGTCTGTTTCCTAGTGCCGGTTTGAAGTTCCTACAGTTTTCAGTGTAAAACCGAGTTGAAGCTAGTACTTCACCATATATATGTATTTAGTGGAGTTTCAACTGAAAAGAAACTTTGTGTTCCCAACAAGCTAGGTGAAGGACGGCTTTCACACACAGTTATGTTTCAGAACTGAGCATGTGGAGAGACGTTCTTTCATCTAGCACAAAGGTAACGGGTTGCAGGAGAAACTTTTACTCTGGATTCTCAGTCTGTTTCCTAGTGCCGGTTGAAGTTCCTGCAGTTTTCACTGTAAATCCGAGTTGGAACTATTTCCTCCCCATATATATGTTGGAGTGGAGTTTGCAACTGAAAGGAAACTTTGTGTTCCCAACAAGCTAGGTGAAGGACGGCTTTCACACACACTTATCTCTCAGAACTGAGCATGTGGAGAGACGTTCGTTCATCTAGCACAAAGGGAACGGTTTGCAGGAGAAACTTTTACTCTGGTTTCTCAGTCTGTTTCCTAGTGCCGGTTTGAAGTTCCTGCAGTTTTCACTGTAAAACCGTGTTGGAGCTAGTACCACCCCATATATATGTATGGAGTGGAGTTTGCAACTGAAAAGAAACTTTGTGTTCCCAACAAGTTAGGTGAAGGATGGCTTTCACACACACTTATCTCTCAGAACTGAGCATGTGGAAAGACGTTCGTTCATCTAGCACAAAGGGAACGGGTTGCAGGAGAAACTTTTACTCTGGTTTCTCAGTCTCTTTCCTAGTGCCAGTTTGAAGTTCCTGCAGTTTTCACTGTAAAACCGAGTTTGAGCTATTTCATCCCCATATATATGTATGGAGTGGAGTTTGCAAGTGAAAAGAAACTTTGTGTTCCCAACAAGCTAGGTGAATGACGGCTTTCACACACACTTATCTCTCAGAACTGAGCATGTGGAGAGACGTTCGTTCATCTAGCACAAAGGGAACGGGTTGCAGGAGAAACTTTTACTCTGGTTCCTCAGTCTGTTTCCGAGTGCCGGTTTGAATTTCCTGCACTTTTCACTGTAAAACCGAGTTGGAGCTAGTACCTCCCCATATATATGTATGGAGTGGAGTTTGCATGTGAAAAGAAACTTTGTGTTCCCAACAAGCTAGGTGAAGGACGGCTTTCACACACAGTTATGTTTCAGAACTGAGCATGTGGAGAGACGTTCTTTCATCTAGCACAAAGGTAACGGGTTGCAGGAGAAACTTTTACTCTGGATTCTCAGTCTGTTTCCTAGTGCCGGTTGAAGTTCCTGCAGTTTTCACTGTAAATCCGAGTTGGAACTATTTCCTCCCCATATATATGTTGGAGTGGAGTTTGCAACTGAAAGGAAACTTTGTGTTCCCAACAAGCTAGGTGAAGGACGGCTTTCACACACACTTATCTCTCAGAACTGAGCATGTGGAGAGACGTTCGTTCATCTAGCACAAAGGGAACGGTTTGCAGGAGAAACTTTTACTCTGGTTTCTCAGTCTGTTTCCTAGTGCCGGTTTGAAGTTCCTGCAGTTTTCACTGTAAAACCGAGTTGGAGCTAGTACCACCCCATATATATGTATGGAGTGGAGTTTGCAACTGAAAAGAAACTTTGTGTTCCCAACAAGTTAGGTGAAGGATGGCTTTCACACACACTTATCTCTCAGAACTGAGCATGTGGAAAGACGTTCGTTCATCTAGCACAAAGGGAACGGGTTGCAGGAGAAACTTTTACTCTGGTTTCTCAGTCTCTTTCCTAGTGCCAGTTTGAAGTTCCTGCAGTTTTCACTGTAAAACCGAGTTGGAGCTATTACTTCCCCATATATATGTATGGAGTGGAGTTGGCAAGTGAAAGAAAATTTGTGTTCCCAACAAGCTAGGTGAAGGACGGCATTCACACAATTATCTCTCAGAACTGAGCATGTGGAGAGACGTTCGTTCATCTAGCACAAATGGAACGGTTTGCAGGAGAAACTTTTTCTCTGGTTTCTCAGTCTGTTTCCTAGTGCCGGTTTGAAGTTCCTGCAATTTTCACTGTAAAACCGAGTTGAAGCTATTTCCTGCCCATATATATGTATGGAGTAGAGTTTGCAAGTGAAAAGAAACTTTGTGTTCCCAACAAGCTAGGTGAAGGACGGCTTTCACACACACTTATCTCTCAGAACTGAGCATGTGGAGAGAAGTTCGTTCATCTAGCACAAAGGGAACGGGTTGCAGGAGAAACTTTTACTCTGGATTCTCAGTCTGTTTCCTAGTGCCGGTTGAAGTTCCTGCAGTTTTCACTGTAAATCCGAGTTGGAGCTATTTCCTCCCCATATATATGTTGGAGTGGAGTTTGCAACTGAAAGGAAACTTTGTGTTCCCAACAAGCTAGGTGAAGGACGGCTTTCACACACACTTATCTCTCAGAACTGAGCATGTAGACAGACGTTCGTTCATCTAGCACAAAGGGAACGGTTTGCATTAGAAACTTTTACTCTGGTTTCTCAGTCTGTTTCCTAGTGCCGGTTTGAAGTTCCTGCAGTTTTCACTGTAAAACCGAGTTGGAGCTAGTACCACCCCATATATATGTATGGAGTGGAGTTTGCAACTGAAAAGAAACTTTGTGTTCCCAACAAGTTAGGTGAAGGATGGCTTTCACACACACTTATCTCTCAGAACTGAGCATGTGGAGAGACGTTCGTTCATCTAGCACAAAGGGAACGGGTTGCAGGAGAAACTTTTACTCTGGTTTCTCAGTCTCTTTCCTAGTGCCAGTTTGAAGTTCCTGCAGTTTTCACTGTAAAACCGAGTTGGAGCTATTACTTCCCCATATATATGTATGGAGTGGAGTTGGCAAGTGAAAGAAAATTTGTGTTCCCAACAAGCTAGGTGAAGGACGGCATTCACACAATTATCTCTCAGAACTGAGCATGTGGAGAGACGTTCGTTCATCTAGCACAAATGGAACGGTTTGCAGGAGAAACTTTTTCTCTGGTTTCTCAGTCTGTTTCCTAGTGCCGGTTTGAATTTCCTGCAATTTTCACTGTAAAACCGAGTTGAAGCTATTTCCTGCCCATATATATGTATGGAGTAGAGTTTGCAAGTGAAAAGAAACTTTGTGTTCCCAACAAGCTAGGTGAAGGACGGCTTTCACACACACTTATCTCTCAGAACTGAGCATGTGGAGAGAAGTTCGTTCATCTAGCACAAAGGGAACGGGTTGCAGGAGAAACTTTTTCTCTGGTTTCTCAGTCTGTTTCCTAGTGCCGTTTTGAAGTTCCTGCAGTTTTCACTGTAAAACCGAGTTCGAGCTAGTACCTCCCCATATATATGTATGGAGTGGAATTTGCAACTGAAAAGAAACTTTGTGTTCCCAACAAGCTAGGTGAAGGACGGCTTTAACACACACTCATCTCTCAGAACTGAGCATGTGGAGAGACGTTCGTTCATCTAGCACAAAGGGAACGGGTTGCAGGAGGAACTTTTTCTCTGGTTTCTCAGTCTGTTTCCTACTGCCTGTTTGAAGTTCCTGCAGTTTTCACTGTAAAACCGAGTTGAAGCTAGTACTTCACCATATATATGTATTTAGTGGAGTTTCAACTGAAAAGAAACTTTGTGTTCCCAACAAGCTAGGTGAAGGACGGCTTTCACACACACTTATCCCTCCGAACTGAGCATGTTGAGAGACGTTTGTTCATCTAGCACAAAGGGAACGGGTTGCAGGAGAAACTTTTACACTGCTTTCTCAGTCTGTTTCCTAGTGCCGGTTTGAAGTTCCTGCAGTTTTCACTGTAAAACCGAGTTTGAGCTATTTCCTCCCCATATATATGTATGGAGTGGAGTTTGCAAGTGAAAAGAAACTTTGTGTTCCCAACAAGCTAGGTGAAGGACGGCTTTCACACACACTTATCTCTCAGAACTGAGCATGTGGAGAGACGTTCGTTCATCTAGCACAAAGGGAACGGGTTGCAGGAGAAACTTTTACTCTGGTTCCTCAGTCTGTTTCCGAGTGCCGGTTTGAAGTTCCTGCACTTTTCACTGTAAAACCGAGTTGGAGCTAGTACCTCCCCATATATATGTATGGAGTGGAGTTTGCAAGTGAAAAGAAACTTTGTGTTCCCAACAAGCTAGGTGAAGGACGGCTTTCACACACACTTATGTCTCAGAACTGAGCATGTGGAGAGACGTTCGTTTATCTAGCACAAATGGAACGGTTTGCAGGAGAAACTTTTACTCTGGATTCTCAGTCTGTTTCCTACTGCCGGTTTGAAGTTCCTGCAGTTTTCACTGTAAAACCGAGTTCGAGCTAGTACCTCCCCATATATATGTATGGAGTGGAATTTGCAACTGAAAAGAAACTTTGTGTTCCCAACAAGCTAGGTGAAGGACGGCTTTAACACACACTCATCTCTCAGAACTGAGCATGTGGAGAGACGTTCGTTCATCTAGCACAAAGGGAACGGGTTGCAGGAGGAACTTTTTCTCTGGTTTCTCAGTCTGTTTCCTACTGCCTGTTTGAAGTTCCTGCAGTTTTCACTGTAAAACCGAGTTGAAGCTAGTACTTCACCATATATATGTATTTAGTGGAGTTTCACCTGAAAAGAAACTTTGTGTTCCCAACAAGCTAGGTGAAGGACGGCTTTCACACACACTTATCCCTCCGAACTGAGCATGTTGAGAGACGTTTGTTCATCTAGCACAAAGGGAACGGGTTGCAGGAGAAACTTTTACACTGCTTTCTCAGTCTGTTTCCTAGTGCCGGTTTGAAGTTCCTGCAGTTTTCACTGTAAAACCGAGTTTGAGCTATTTCCTCCCCATATATATGTATGGAGTGGAGTTTGCAAGTGAAAAAAAACTTTGTGTTCCCAACAAGCTAGGTGAAGGACGGCTTTCACACACACTTATCTCTCAGAACTGAGCATGTGGAGAGACGTTCGTTCATCTAGCACAAAGGGAACGGGTTGCAGGAGAAACTTTTACTCTGGTTCCTCAGTCTGTTTCCGAGTGCCGGTTTGAAGTTCCTGCACTTTTCACTGTAAAACCGAGTTGGAGCTAGTACCTCCCCATATATATGTATGGAGTGGAGTTTGCAAGTGAAAAGAAACTTTGTGTTCCCAACAAGCTAGGTGAAGGACGGCTTTCACACACACTTATGTCTCAGAACTGAGCATGTGGAGAGACGTTCGTTTATCTAGCACAAATGGAACGGTTTGCAGGAGAAACTTTTACTCTGGATTCTCAGTCTGTTTCCTACTGCCGGTTTGAAGTTCCTGCAGTTTTCACTGTAAAACAGATTTGGAGCCAGTACTTCCCCATATATATGTATGGAGTGGAGTTTGCAAGTGAAAAGAAACTTTGTGTTCCCAACAAGCTAGGTGAAGGACGGCTTTCACACACACTTATCTCTCAGAACTGAGCATGTAGACAGACGTTCGTTCATCTAGCACAAAGGGAACGGTTTGCAGGAGAAACTTTTACTCTGGTTTCTCAGTCTGTTTCCTAGTGCCGGTTTGAAGTTCCTGCAGTTTTCACTGTAAAACCGAGTTGGAGCTAGTACCACCCCATATATATGTATGGAGTGGAGTTTGCAACTGAAAAGAAACTTTGTGTTCCCAACAAGTTAGGTGAAGGATGGCTTTCACACACACTTATCTCTCACAACTGAGCATGTGGAGAGACGTTCGTTCATCTAGCACAAAGGGAACGGTTTGCAGGAGAAACTTTTACTCTGGTTTCTCAGTCTCTTTCCTAGTGCCAGTTTGAAGTTCCTGCAGTTTTCACTGTAAAACCGAGTTGGAGCTATTACTTCCCCATATATATGTATGGAGTGGAGTTGGCAAGTGAAAGAAAATTTGTGTTCCCAACAAGCTAGGTGAAGGACGGCATTCACACAATTATCTCTCAGAACTGAGCATGTGGAGAGACGTTCGTTCATCTAGCACAAATGGAACGGTTTGCAGGAGAAACTTTTTCTCTGGTTTCTCAGTCTGTTTCCTAGTGCCGGTTTGAAGTTCCTGCAATTTTCACTGTAAAACCGTGTTGAAGCTATTTCCTGCCCATATATATGTATGCAGTAGAGTTTGCAAGTGAAAAGAAACTTTGTGTTCCCAACAAGCTAGGTGAAGGACGGCTTTCACACACACTTATCTCTCAGAACTGAGCATGTGGAGAGAAGTTCGTTCATCTAGCACAAAGGGAACGGGTTGCAGGAGAAACTTTTTCTCTGGTTTCTCAGTCTGTTTCCTAGTGCCGGTTTGAAGTTCCTGCAGTTTTCACTGTAAAACCGAGTTCGAGCTAGTACCTCCCCATATATATGTATGGAGTGGAATTTGCAACTGAAAAGAAACTTTGTGTTCCCAACAAGCTAGGTGAAGGACGGCTTTAACACACACTCATCTCTCAGAACTGAGCATGTGGAGAGACGTTCGTTCATCTAGCACAAAGGGAACGGGTTGCAGGAGGAACTTTTTCTCTGGTTTCTCAGTCTGTTTCCTACTGCCTGTTTGAAGTTCCTGCAGTTTTCACTGTAAAACCGAGTTGAAGCTAGTACTTCACCATATATATGTATTTAGTGGAGTTTCAACTGAAAAGAAACTTTGTGTTCCCAACAAGCTAGGTGAAGGACGGCTTTCACACACACTTATCCCTCAGAACTGAGCATGTTGAGAGACGTTTGTTCATCTAGCACAAAGGGAACGGGTTGCAGGAGAAACTTTTACACTGCTTTCTCTGTCTGTTTCCTAGTGCCGGTTTGAAGTTCCTGCAGTTTTCACTGTAAAACCGAGTTTGAGCTATTTCCTCCCCATATATATGTATGGAGTGGAGTTTGCAAGTGAAAAGAAACTTTGTGTTCCCAACAAGCTAGGTGAAGGACGGCTTTCACACACACTTATCTCTCAGAACTGAGCATGTGGAGAGACGTTCGTTCATCTAGCACAAAGGGAACGGGTTGCAGGAGAAACTTTTACTCTGGTTCCTCAGTCTGTTTCCGAGTGCCGGTTTGAAGTTCCTGCACTTTTCACTGTAAAACCGAGTTGGAGCTAGTACCTCCCCATATATATGTATGGAGTGGAGTTTGCAAGTGAAAAGAAACTTTGTGTTCCCAACAAGCTAGGTGAAGGACGGCTTTCACACACACTTATGTCTCAGAACTGAGCATGTGGAGAGACGTTCGTTTATCTAGCACAAATGGAACGGTTTGCAGGAGAAACCTTTACTCTGGATTCTCAGTCTGTTTCCTACTGCCGGTTTGAAGTTCCTGCAGTTTTCACTGTAAAACAGATTTGGAGCCAGTACTTCCCCATATATATGTATGGAGTGGAGTTTGCAAGTGAAAAGAAACTTTGTGTTCCCAACAAGCTAGGTGAAGGACGGCTTTCACACACACTTATCTCTCAGAACTGAGCATGTGGAGAGACGTTCTTTCATCTAGCACAAAGGGAACGGGTTGCAGGAGAAACTTTTACTCTGGATTCTCAGTCTGTTTCCTACTGCCGGTTTGACGTTCCTGCAGTTTTCACTATAATACCGAGTTGGAGCTATTTCCTCCCCATATATATGTATGGAGTGGAGATTGCAAGTGAAAAGAATCTTTGTGTTCCCAACAAGCTAGGTGAAGGACGGCTTTCACACACACTTATCTCTCAGAACTGAGCATGTGGAGAGACGTTCGTTCATCTAGCACAAAGGGAACGGGTTGCAGGAGAAACTTTTTCTCTGGTTTCTCAGTCTGTTTCCTAGTGCCGGTTTGAAGTTCCTGCAGTTTTCACTGTAAAACCGAGTTGGAGCTAATACCTCCCCATATATATGTATGGAGTGGAGTTTGCAACTGAAAAGAAACTTTGTGTTCCCAACAAGCTAGGTGAAGCACGTCTTTAACACACACTTATCTCTCAGTACTGAGCACGTGGAGAGACGTTCTTTCATGTAGCACAAAGGGAATGGGTTGCAGGAGAAACTTTTACTCTGGTTTCTCAGTCTGTTTCCTAGTGCCGGTTTGAAGTTCCTGCAGTTTTCACTGTAAAACCGAGTTGGAGCTAGAACTTCCCCATATATATGTATGGAGTGGAGTTTGCAAGTGAAAAGAAACTTTGTGTTCCCAACAAGCTAGGTGAAGGACGGCTTTCACACACACTTATGTCTCAGAACTGAGCATGTGGAGAGACGTTCGTTCATCTATCACAAAGGGAACGGGTTGCAGGAGAAACTTTTACTCTGGTTTCTCAGTCTGTTTCCTAGTGCCGGTTTGAAGTTCCTGCAGTTTTCACTGTAAAACCGAGTTGGAGCTAGTACCTCCCCATATATATGTATGGAGAGGAGTTTGCAAGTGAAAAGAATCTTTGTGTTCCTAACAAGTTAGGAGAAGGACGGCTTTCACACACACTTATCTCTCAGAAATGAGCATGTGGAGAGACCTTCGTTCTTCTAGCAAAAAGGGAACGGGTTGCAGGAGAAACTTTTACTCTGGTTTCTCAGTCTGTTTCCTAGTGCCGGTTTAAGTTCCTGCAGTTTTCATTGTAAATCCGAGTTGGAGCTAGTACCTCCCCATATATATGTATGGAGTGGAGTTTGCAACTGAAAGGAAACTTTGTGTTCCCAACAAGCTAGGTGAAGGACGGCTTTCACACACACTTATGTCTCAGAATTGAGCATGGAGACAGACGTTCGTTCATCTAGCACAAAGGGAACGGTTTGCAGGAGAAACTTTTTCTCTGGTTTCTCAGTCTGTTTCCTATTGCCGGTTTGAAGTTCCTGCAGTTTTCCCTGTAAAACCGAGTTGGAGCTAGTACTTCCCCATATATATGTATGGAGTGGAGTTTGCAAGTGAAAAGAAACTTTGTGTTCCCAACAAGCTAGTTGAAGGACGGCTTCCACACACACTTATCTCTCAGAACTGAGCATGTGGAGAGACGTTAGTTCATCTAGCAAAAAGGGAACGGGTTGCATGAGAAACTTTTACTCTGGTTTCTCAGTCTGTTTCCTAGTGCCGGTTTTAAGTTCCTGCAGTTTTCACTGTAAAACCGAGTTGGAGCTGTTTCCTCCCGATATATATGTATGGAATGGAGTTTGCAAGTGACAAGAAACTTTGTGTTCCCAACAAGCTATGTGAAGGACGGCTTTCACACACACTTATCTCTCAGAACTGAGCATGTGGAGAGACGTTCGTTCATCTAGGAAAAAGGGAACGGGTTGCAGGAGAAACTTTTACTCTGGATTCTCAGTCTGTTTCCTAGTGCCGGTTTGAAGTTCCTGCAGTTTTCACTGTAAAACAGAGTTGGAGCTTCTACCTCCCTATATATATATATGGAGTGGAGTTTGCAACTGAAAAGAAACTTTGTGTTCTCAACAAGCTAGGTGAAGGACGGCTTTCACACACACTTATCTCTCAGAACTGAGCATGTGGAAAGTCGTTCTTTCATCTAGCACAAAGGGAACGGATTGTAGGAGAAACTTTTACTCTGGTTTCTCAGTCTGTTTCCTAGTGCCGGTTTGAAGTTCCTGCAGTTTTCACTGTAAAATAGAGTTGGAGCTAGTACCTCCCCATATATATGTATGGAGTGAAGTTTGCAAGTGAAAACAAACTTTGTGTTCCCAACAAGCTAGGTGAAGGACGGCTTTCACACACCCTTATCTCTCAGAACTGAGCATGTGGAGAGACGTTCGTTCATCTAGCACAAAGGGAACGGGTTGCAGGAGGAACTTTTTCTCTGGTTTCTCAGTCTGTTTCCTACTGCCTGTTTGAAGTTCCTGCAGTTTTCACTGTAAAACCGAGTTGAAGCTAGTACTTCACCATATATATGTATTTAGTGGAGTTTCAACTGAAAAGAAACTTTGTGTTCCCAACAAGCTAGGTGAAGGACGGCTTTCACACACACTTATCCCTCAGAACTGAGCATGTTGAGAGACGTTTGTTCATCTAGCACAAAGGGAACGGGTTGCAGGAGAAACTTTTACACTGCATTCTCAGTCTGTTTCCTAGTGCCGGTTTGAAGTTCCTGCAGTTTTCACTGTAAAACCGAGTTTGAGCTATTTCCTCCCCATATATATGTATGGAGTGGAGTTTGCAAGTGAAAAGAAACTTTGTGTTCCCAACAAGCTAGGTGAAGGACGGCTTTCACACACACTTATCTCTCAGAACTGAGCATGTGGAGAGACGTTCGTTCATCTAGCACAAAGGGAACGGGTTGCAGGAGAAACATTTACTCTGGTTCCTCAGTCTGTTTTCGAGTGCCGGTTTGAAGTTCCTGCACTTTTCACTGTAAAACCGAGTTGGAGCTAGTACCTCCCCATATATATGTATGGAGTGGAGTTTGCAAGTGAAAAGAAACTTTGTGTTCCCAACAAGCTAGGTGAAGGACGGCTTTCACACACACTTATGTCTCAGAACTGAGCATGTGGAGAGACGTTCGTTTATCTTACACAAATGGAACGGTTTGCAGGAGAAACTTTTACTCTGGATTCTCAGTCTGTTTCCTACTGCCGGTTTGAAGTTCCTGCAGTTTTCACTGTAAAACTGATTTGGAGCCAGTACTTCCCCATATAAATGTATGGAGTGGAGTTTGCAAGTGAAAAGAAACTTTGTGTTCCCAACAAGTTAGGTGAAGGATGGCTTTCACACACACTTATCTCTCAGAACTGAGCATGTGGAGAGACGTTCGTTCATCTAGCACAAAGGGAACGGGTTGCAGGAGAAACTTTTACTCTGGTTTCTCAGTCTCTTTCCTAGTGCCAGTTTGAAGTTCCTGCAGTTTTCACTTTAAAACCGAGTTGGAGCTATTACTTCCCCATATATATATATGGAGTGGAGTTGGCAAGTGAAAGAAAATTTGTGTTCCCAACAAGCTAGGTGAAGGACGGCATTCACACAATTATCTCTCAGAACTGAGCATGTGGAGAGACGTTCGTTCATCTAGCACAAATGGAACGGTTTGCAGGAGAAACTTTTTCTCTGGTTTCTCAGTCTGTTTCCTAGTGCCGGTTTGAAGTTCCTGCAATTTTCACTGTAAAACCGAGTTGAAGCTATTTCCTGCCCATATATATGTATGGAGTAGAGTTTGCAAGTGAAAAGAAACTTTGTGTTCCCAACAAGCTAGGTGAAGGACGGCTTTCACACACACTTATCTCTCAGAATTGAGCATGTGGAGAGAAGTTCGTTCATCTAGCACAAAGGGAACGGGTTGCAGGAGAAACTTTTTCTCTGGTTTCTCAGTCTGTTTCCTAGTGCCGGTTTGAAGTTCCTGCAGTTTTCACTGTAAAACCGAGTTCGAGCTAGTACCTCCCCATATATATGTATGGAGTGGAATTTGCAACTGAAAAGAAACTTTGTGTTCCCAACAAGCTAGGTGAAGGACGGCTTTAACACACACTCATCTCTCAGAACTGAGCATGTGGAGAGACGTTCGTTCATCTAGCACAAAGGGAACGGGTTGCAGGAGGAACTTTTTCTCTGGTTTCTCAGTCTGTTTCCTACTGCCTGTTTGAAGTTCCTGCAGTTTTCACTGTAAAACCGAGTTGAAGCTAGTACTTCACCATATATATGTATTTAGTGGAGTTTCAACTGAAAAGAAACTTTGTGTTCCCAACAAGCTAGGTGAAGGACGGCTTTCACACACACTTATCCCTCAGAACTGAGCATGTTGAGAGACGTTTGTTCATCTAGCACAAAGGGAACGGGTTGCAGGAGAAACTTTTACACTGCTTTCTCAGTCTGTTTCCTAGTGCCGGTTTGAAGTTCCTGCAGTTTTCACTGTAAAACCGAGTTTGAGCTATTTCCTCCCCATATATATGTATGGAGTGGAGTTTGCAAGTGAAAAGAAACTTTGTGTTCCCAACAAGCTAGGTGAAGGACGGCTTTCACACACACTTATCTCTCAGAACTGAGCATTTGGAGAGACGTTCGTTCATCTAGCACAAAGGGAACGGGTTGCAGGAGAAACTTTTACTCTGGTTCCTCAGTCTGTTTCCGAGTGCCGGTTTGAAGTTCCTGCACTTTTCATTGTAAATCCGATTTGGAGCTAGTACTTCCCCATATATATGTATGGAGTGGAGTTTGCAAGTGAAAAGAAACTTTGTGTTCCCAACAAGCTAGGTGAAGGACGGCTTTCACACACACTTATCTCTCAGAACTGAGCATGTGGAGAGACGTTCGTTTATCTAGCACAAATGGAACGGTTTGCAGGAGAAACTTTTACTCTGGATTCTCAGTCTGTTTCCTACTGCCGGTTTGAAGTTCCTGCAGTTTTCACTGTAAAACAGATTTGGAGCCAGTACTTCCCCATATATATGTATGGAGTGGAGTTTGCAAGTGAAAAGAAACTTTGTGTTCCCAACAAGCTAGGTGAAGGACGGCTTTCACACACACTTATCTCTGAGAAATGAGCATGTGGAGAGACGTTCTTTCATCTAGCACAAAGGGAACGGGTTGCAGGAGAAACTTTTACTCTGGATTCTCAGTCTGTTTCCTACTGCCGGTTTTACGTTCCTGCAGTTTTCACTGTAATACCGAGTTGGAGCTATTTCCTCCCCATATATATGTATGGAGTGGAGATTGCAAGTGAAAAGAATCTTTGTGTTCCCAACAAGCTAGGTGAAGGACGGCTTTCACACACACTTATCTCTCAGAACTGAGCATGTGGAGAGACGTTCGTTCATCTAGCACAAAGGGAACGGGTTGCAGGAGAAATTTTTCTCTGGTTTCTCAGTCTGTTTCCTAGTGCCGGTTTGAAGTTCCTGCAGTTTTCACTGTAAAACCGAATTGAAGCTTGTACCTCCCCATATATATGTATGGAGTGGGGTTTGCAAGTGAAAAGAAACTTTGTGTTCCCAACAAGCTAGGTGAAGGATGGCTTTCACACACACTTAAGTCTCAGAACTGAGCATGTGGAGAGACGTTCGTTCATCTAGCACAAAGGGAACGGGTTGCAGGAAAAACCTTTACTCTGGATTCTCAGTCTGTTTCCTACTGCCGGTTTGAAGTTCCTGCAGTTTTCACTGTAAAACCGAGTTGTAGCTAGTACCTCCCCATATATATGTATGGAGTGGAGTTTGCAACTGAAAAGAAACTTTGTGTTCCCAACAAGCTAGGTGAAGCACGTCTTTAACACACACTTATCTCTCAGTACTGAGCACGTGGAGAGACGTTCTTTCATATAGCACAAAGAGAATGGGTTGCAGGAGAAACTTTTACTCTGGTTTCTCAGTCTGTTTCCTAGTGCCGGTTTGAAGTTCCTGCAGTTTTCACTGTAAAACCGAGTTGGAGCTAGAACTTCCCCATATATATGTATGGAGTGGAGTTTGCAAGTGAAAAGAAACTTTGTGTTCCCAACAAGCTAGGTGAAGGACGGCTTTCACACACACTTATGTCTCAGAACTGACCATGTGGAGAGACGTTCGTTCATCTATCACAAAGGGAACGGGTTGCAGGAGAAACTTTTACTCTGGTTTCTCAGTCTGTTTCCTAGTGCCGGTTTGAAGTTCCTGCAGGTTTCACTGTAAAACCGAGTTGGAGCTAGTACCTCCCCATATATATATATGGAGTGGAGTTTGCAAGTGAAAAGAATCTTTGTGTTCCTAACAAGCTAGGAGAAAGACGGCTTTCACACACACTTATCTCTCAGAAATGAGCATGTGGAGAGACGTTCGTTCTTCTGGCACAAAGGGAACGGGTTGCAGGAGAAACTTTTACTCTGGTTTCTCAGTCTGTTTCCTAGTGCCGGTTGAAGTTCCTGCAGTTTTCATTGTAAATCCGATTTGGAGCTAGTACCTCCCCATATATATGTATGGAGTGGAGTTTGCAACTGAAAGGAAACTTTGTGTTCCCAACAAGCTAGGTGAAGGACGGCTTTCACACACACTTATCTCTCAGAACTGAGCATGTGGAGAGACGTTCGTTTATCTAGCACAAATGGAACGGTTTGCAGGAGAAACTTTTACTCTGGATTCTCAGTCTGTTTCCTACTGCCGGTTTGAAGTTCCTGCAGTTTTCACTGTAAAACAGATTTGGAGCCAGTACTTCCCCATATATATGTATGGAGTGGAGTTTGCAAGTGAAAAGAAACTTTGTGTTCCCAACAAGCTAGGTGAAGGACGGCTTTCACACACACTTATCTCTGAGAACTGAGCATGTGGAGAGACGTTCTTTCATCTAGCACAAAGGGAACGGGTTGCAGGAGAAACTTTTACTCTGGATTCTCAGTCTGTTTCCTACTGCCGGTTTTACGTTCCTGCAGTTTTCACTGTAATACCGAGTTGGAGCTATTTCCTCCCCATATATATGTATGGAGTGGAGATTGCAAGTGAAAAGAATCTTTGTGTTCCCAACAAGCTAGGTGAAGGACGGCTTTCACACACACTTATCTCTCAGAACTGAGCATGTGGAGAGACGTTCGTTCATCTAGCACAAAGGGAACGGGTTGCAGGAGAAATTTTTCTCTGGTTTCTCAGTCTGTTTCCTAGTGCCGGTTTGAAGTTCCTGCAGTTTTCACTGTAAAACCGAATTGAAGCTTGTACCTCCCCATATATATGTATGGAGTGGGGTTTGCAAGTGAAAAGAAACTTTGTGTTCCCAACAAGCTAGGTGAAGGATGGCTTTCACACACACTTAAGTCTCAGAACTGAGCATGTGGATAGACGTTCGTTCATCTAGCACAAAGGGAACGGGTTGCAGGAAAAACCTTTACTCTGGATTCTCAGTCTGTTTCCTACTGCCGGTTTGAAGTTCCTGCAGTTTTCACTGTAAAACCGAGTTGTAGCTAGTACCTCCCCATATATATGTATGGAGTGGAGTTTGCAACTGAAAAGAAACTTTGTGTTCCCAACAAGCTAGGTGAAGCACGTCTTTAACACACACTTATCTCTCAGTACTGAGCACGTGGAGAGACGTTCTTTCATATAGCACAAAGAGAATGGGTTGCAGGAGAAACTTTTACTCTGGTTTCTCAGTCTGTTTCCTAGTGCCGGTTTGAATTCCTGCAGTTTTCACTGTAAAACCGAGTTGGAGCTAGAACTTCCCCATATATATGTATGGAGTGGAGTTTGCAAGTGAAAAGAAACTTTGTGTTCCCAACAAGCTAGGTGAAGGACGGCTTTCACACACACTTATGTCTCAGAACTGACCATGTGGAGAGACGTTCGTTCATCTATCACAAAGGGAACGGGTTGCAGGAGAAACTTTTACTCTGGTTTCTCAGTCTGTTTCCTAGTGCCGGTTTGAAGTTCCTGCAGTTTTCACTGTAAAACCGAGTTGGAGCTAGTACCTCCCCATATATATGTATGGAGTGGAGTTTGCAAGTGAAAAGAATCTTTGTGTTCCTAACAAGCTAGGAGAAAGACGGCTTTCACACACACTTATCTCTCAGAAATGAGCATGTGGAGAGACGTTCGTTCTTCTAGCACAAAGGGAACGGGTTGCAGGAGAAACTTTTACTCTGGTTTCTCAGTCTGTTTCCTAGTGCCGGTTGAAGTTCCTGCAGTTTTCATTGTAAATCCGATTTGGAGCTAGTACCTCCCCATATATATGTATGGAGTGGAGTTTGCAACTGAAAGGAAACTTTGTGTTCCCAACAAGCTAGGTGAAGGACGGCTTTCACACACACTTATGTCTCAGAATTGAGCATGGAGACAGACGTTCGTTCATCTAGCACTAAGGGAACGGTTTGCAGGAGAAACTTTTTCTCTGGTTTCTCAGTCTGTTTCCTACTGCCGGTTTGAAGTTCCTGCAGTTTTCCCTGTAAAACCGAGTTGGAGCTAGTACTTCCCCATATATATGTATGGAGTGGAGTTTGCAAGTGAAAAGAAACTTTGTGTTCCCAACAAGCTAGTTGAAGGACGGCTTCCACACACACTTATCTCTCAGAACTGAGCATGTGGAGAGACGTTAGTTCATCTAGCAAAAAGGGAACGGGTTGCATGAGAAACTTTTACTCTGGTTTCTCAGTCTGTTTCCAAGTGCCGGTTTGAAGTTCCTGCAGTTTTCACTGTAAAACCGAGTTGGAGCTGTTTCCTCCCGATATATATGTATGGAATGGAGTTTGCAAGTGACAAGAAACTTTGTGTTCCCAACAAGCTAGGTGAAGGACGGCTTTCACACACACTTATCTCTCAGAACTGAGCATGTGGAGAGACGTTCGTTCATCTAGCAAAAAGGGAACGGGTTGCAGGAGAAACTTTTACTCTGGATTCTCAGTCTGTTTCCTAGTGCCGGTTTGAAGTTCCTGCAGTTTTCACTGTAAAACAGAGTTGGAGCTTCTACCTCCCTATATATATATATGGAGTGGAGTTTGCAACTGAAAAGAAACTTTGTGTTCTCAACAAGCTAGGTGAAGGACGGCTTTCACACACACTTATGTCTCAGAACTGAGCATGTGGAAAGTCGTTCTTTCATCTAGCACAAAGGGAACGGATTGTAGGAGAAACTTTTACTCTGGTTTCTCAGTCTGTTTCCTAGTGCCGGTTTGAAGTTCCTGCAGTTTTCACTGTAAAATAGAGTTGGAGCTAGTACCTCCCCATATATATGTATGGAGTGGAGTTTGCAAGTGAAAACAAACTTTGTGTTCCCAACAAGCTAGGTGAAGGACGGCTTTCACACACCCTTATCTCTCAGAACTGAGCATGTGGAGAGACGTTCGTTCATCTAGCACAAAGGGAACGGGTTGCAGGAGAAACTTTTACTCTGGTTTCTCAGTCTGTTTCCTAGTGCCGGTTTGAATTTCCTGCAGTTTTCACTGTAAAACCGAGTTGGAGCTAGTACCTCCCCATATATATGTATGGAGTGGGGTTTGCAAGTGAAAACAAACTTTGTGTTCCCAACAAGCTAGGAGAAGGACGGCTTTCACACACACTTATCTCTCAGAAATGAGCATGTGGAGAGACGTTCGTTCTTCTAGCACAAAGGGAACGGGTTGCAGGAGAAACTTTTACTCTGGTTTCTCAGTCTGCTTCCTAGTGCCGGTTGAAGTTCCTGCAGTTTTAACTGTAAATCCGAGTTGGAGCTATATCCTCCCCATATATATATTGGAGTGGAGTTTGCAACTGAAAGGAAACTTTGTGTTCCCAACAAGCTAGGTGAAGGACGGCTTTCACACACACGTATCTCTCAGAATTGAGCAAGTAGAAAGACGTTCGTTCATCTAGCACAAAGGGAACGGTTTGCAGGAGAAACTTTTTCTCTGGTTTCTCAGTCTCTTTCCTAGTGCCGTTTTGAAGTTCCTGCAGTTTTCACTGTAAAACCGAGTTGGAGCTAGTACTTCCCCATATATATGTATGGAGTGGAGTTTGCAAGTGAAAAGAAACTTTGTGTTCCCAACAAGCTAGGTGAAGGACGGCTTCCACACACACTTATCTCTCAGAACTGAGCATGTGGAGAGACGTTCGTTCATCTAGCACAAAGGGAACGGGTTGCAGGAGAAACTTTTACTCTGGTTTCTCAGTCTGTTTCCTAGTGCCGGTTTGAAGTTCCTGCAGTTTTCACTGTAAAACCGAGTTGGAGCTATTTCCTCCCCATATATATGTATGGAGTGGAGTTTGCAACTGAAAAGAATCTTTGTGTTCCCAACAAGCTAGGTGAAGGACGGCTTTCACACACACTTATCTCTCAGAACTGAGCAAGTGGAGAGACGTTCGTTCATCTAGCAAAAAGGGAACGGGTTGCTGGAGAAACTTTTACTCTGGATTCTCAGTCTGTTTCCTAGTGCCGGTTTGAAGTTCCTGCAGTTTTCACTGTAAAACAGAGTTGGAGCTTCTACCTCCCTATATATATATATGGAGTGGAGTTTGCAACTGAAAAGAAACTTTGTGTTCTCAACAAGCTAGGTGAAGGACGGCTTTCACACACACTTATCTCTCAGAACTGAGCATGTGGAGAGTCGTTCTTTCATCTAGCACAAAGGGAACGGGTTGCAGGAGAAACTTTTACTCTGGTTTCTCAGTCTGTTTCCTAGTGCCGGTTTGAAGTTCCTGCAGTTTTCACTGTAAAACCGAGTTGGAGCTAGTACTTCCCCATATATATGTATGGATTGGAGTTTGCAAGTGAAAAGAAACTTTGTGTTCCCAACAATATAGGTGAAGGACGGCTTCCACACACACTTATCTCTCAGAACTGAACATGTGGAGAGACGTTCGTTCATCTAGCACAAAGGGAACGGGTTGCAGGAGAAACTTTTACTCTGGTTTCTCGGTCTGTTTCCTAGTGCCGGTTTGAAGTTCCTGCAGTTTTCACTGTAAAACCGAGTTGGAGCTATTTCCTCCCCATATATATGTATGGAGTGGAGTTTGCAACTGAAAACAATCTTTGTGTTCCCAACAAGCTAGGTGAAGGAAGGCTTTCACACACACTTATCTCTCAGAACTGAGCATGTGGAGAGACGTTCGTTCATCTAGCAAAAAGGAACGGGTTGCTGGAGAAACTTTTACTCTGGATTCTCAGTCTCTTTCCTAGTGCCGGTTTGAAGTTCCTGCAGTTTTCACTGTAAAACAGAGTTGGAGCTTCTACCTCCCTAATATATATATATGGAGTGGAGTTTGCAACTGAAAAGAAACTTTGTGTTCTCAACAAGCTAGGTGAAGGACGGCTTTCACACACACTCATCTCTCAGAACTGAGCATGTGGAGAGACGTTCGTTCATCTAGCACAAAGGGAACGGGTTGCAGTAGAAACTTTTTCTCTGGTTTCTCAGTCTGTTTCCTACTGCCTGTTTGAAGTTCCTGCAGTTTTCACTGTAAAACCGAGTTGAAGCTAGTACTTCACCATATATATGTATTTAGTGGAGTTTCAACTGAAAAGAAAGTTTGTGTACCCAAAAAGCTAGGTGAAGGACGGCTTTCACTCACACTTATCTCTCAGAACTGAGCATGTAGAGAGACGTTCGTTCATCTAGCACAAAGGGAACGGGTTGCAGAAGAAACTTTTACTCTGGATTCTCAGTCTGTTTCCTAGTGCCGGTTTGAAGTTCCTGCAGTTTTCACTGTAAAACCTATTTGGAGCTAGAACCTCCCCATATATATGTATGGAGTGGAGTTTGCAAGTGAAAAGAAACTTTGTGTTCCCAACAAGCTAGGTGAAGGACGGCTTTCACACACACTTATGTCTCAGAACTGAGCATGTGGAGAGACGTTCGTTCATCTAGCACAAAGGGAACGGGTTGCAGGAGAAACTTTTTCTCTGGTTTCTCAGTCTGTTTCCTAGTGCCGGTTTGAAGTTCCTGCAGTTTTCACTGTAAAACCGAGTTGGAGCTTGTACCTCCCCATATATATGTATGGAGTGGAGTTTGCAACTGAAAACAAACTTTGTGTTCCCAACAAGCTAGGTGAAGGACGGCATTCACACACACTCATCTCTCAGAACTGAGCATGTGGAGAGACGTTCGTTCATCTAGCACAAAGGGAACGGGTTGCAGTAGAAACTTTTTCTCTGGTTTCTCAGTCTGTTTCCTACTGCCTGTTTGAAGTTCCTGCAGTTTTCACTGTAAAACCGAGTTGAAGCTAGTACTTCACCATATATATGTATTTAGTGGAGTTTCAACTGAAAAGAAACTTTGTGTACCCAAAAAGCTAGGTGAAGGACGGCTTTCACTCACACTTATCCCTCAGAACTGAGCATGTTGAGAGACGTTCGTTCATGTAGCACAAAGGGAACGGGTTGCAGGAGAAACTTTTACTCTGCTTTCTCAGTCTGTTTCCTAGTGCCGGTTTGAAGTTCCTGCAGTTTTCACTGTAAAACCGAGTTGGAGCTAGTACCTCCCCATATATATGTATGGAGTGGAGTTTGCAAGTGAAAAGAATCTTTGTGTTCCTAACAAGCTAGGAGAAGGACGGCTTTCACACACACTTATCTCTCAGAACTGAGCATGTGGAGAGACGTTCGTTCATCTAGCACAAAGGGAACGGGTTGCAGGAGAAACTTTTACTCTGGTTTCTCAGTCTGTTTCCTAGTGCCGGTTTGAAGTTCCTGCAGTTTTAACTGTAAATCCGAGTTGGAGCTATATCCTCCCCATATATATATTGGAGTGGAGTTTGCAACTGAAAGGAAACTTTGTGTTCCCAACAAGCTAGGTGAAGGACGGCTTTCACACACACGTATCTCTCAGAATTGAGCAAGTAGAAAGACGTTCGTTCATCTAGCACAAAGGGAACGGTTTGCAGGAGAAACTTTTTCTCTGGTTTCTCAGTCTCTTTCCTAGTGCCGTTTTGAAGTTCCTGCAGTTTTCACTGTAAAACCGAGTTGGAGCTAGTACTTCCCCATATATATGTATGGAGTGGAGTTTGCAAGTGAAAAGAAACTTTGTGTTCCCAACAAGCTAGGTGAAGGACGGCTTCCACACACACTTATCTCTCAGAACTGAGCATGTGGAGAGACGTTCGTTCATCTAGCACAAAGGGAACGGGTTGCAGGAGAAACTTTTACTCTGGTTTCTCAGTCTGTTTCCTAGTGCCGGTTTGAAGTTCCTGCAGTTTTCACTGTAAAACCGAGTTGGAGCTATTTCCTCCCCATATATATGTATGGAGTGGAGTTTGCAACTGAAAAGAATCTTTGTGTTCCCAACAAGCTAGGTGAAGGACGGCTTTCACACACACTTATCTCTCAGAACTGAGCAAGTGGAGAGACGTTCGTTCATCTAGCAAAAAGGGAACGGGTTGCTGGAGAAACTTTTACTCTGGATTCTCAGTCTGTTTCCTAGTGCCGGTTTGAAGTTCCTGCAGTTTTCACTGTAAAACAGAGTTGGAGCTTCTACCTCCCTATATATATATATGGAGTGGAGTTTGCAAGTGAAAAGAAACTTTGTGTTCCCAACAAGCTAGGTGAAGGACGGCTTTCACACACACTTATCTCTCAGAACTGAGCATGTGGAGAGTCGTTCTTTCATCTAGCACAAAGGGAACGGGTTGCAGGAGAAACTTTTACTCTGGTATCTCAGTCTGTTTCCTAGTGCCGGTTTGAAGTTCCTGCAGTTTTCACTGTAAAATAGAGTTGGAGCTAGTACCTCCCCATATATATGTATGGAGTGGAGTTTGCAAGTGAAAACAAACTTTGTGTTCCCAACAAGCTAGGTGAAGGACGGCTTTCACACACCCTTATCTCTCAGAACTGAGCATGTGGAGAGACGTTCGTTCATCTAGCACAAAGGGAACGGGTTGCAGGAGAAACTTTTACTCTGGTTTCTCAGTCTGTTTCCTAGTGCCGGTTTGAAGTTCCTGCAGTTTTCACTGTAAAACCGAGTTGGAGCTATTACTTCCCCATATATATGTATGGAGTGGAGTTGGCAAGTGAAAGAAAATTTGTGTTCCCAACAAGCTAGGTGAAGGACGGCTTTCACACAATTATCTCTCAGAACTGAGCATGTGGAGAGATGTTCGTTCATCTAGCACAAATGGAACGGTTTGCAGGAGAAACTTTTTCTCTGGTTTCTCAGTCTGTTTCCTACTGCCGGTTTGAAGTTCCTGCATTTTTCACTGTAAAACCAAGTTGGAGCTAGTACTTCCCCATATATATGTATGGAGTGGAGTTTGCAAGTGAAAAGAAACTTTGTGTTCCCAACAAGCTAGGTGAAGGACGGCTTTCACACACACTTATCTCTCAGAACTGAGCATGTGGAGAGACGTTCGTTCATCTAGCACAAAGGGAACGGATTGCAGGAGAAACTTTTACTCTGGTTTCTCAGTCTGTTTCCTAGTGCCGGTTTGAAGTTCCTGCAGTTTTCACTGTAAAAGCGAGTTGGAGCTAGTACTTCCTCATATATATGTATGGAGTGGAGTTTGCAACTGAAAAGAAACTTTGGTTCCCAACAAGCTAGGTGAAGCACGGCTTTCACACACACTAATCTCTCAGTACTGACCACGTGGAGATACGTTCTTTCATCTAGCACAAATGGAACGGGTTGCAGGAGAAACTATTACTCTGGATTCTCAGTGTGTTTCCTACTACCGGTTTGAAATTCCCGCAGTTTTCACTGTAAAACGGATTTGGAGCTAGTACCTCCCCATATATATGTATGGAGTTTAGTTTGCAAGTGAAAACAAACTTTGTGTTCCCAACAAGCTAGGTGAAGGACGGCTTCCACACACACTTATTTCTAAGAACTGAGCATGTGGAGAGACGTTCGTTCATCTAGCACAAAGGGAACGGGTTGCAGAAGAAACTGTTACTCTGGTTTCTCAGTCTGTTTCCTAGTGCCGGTTTGAAGTTCCTGCAGTTTTCACTGTAAAAGAGAGTTGGAGATATTTCCTCCCCATATATATGTATGGAGTGGAGTTTGCAAGTGAAAAGAAACTTTGTGTTCCCAACAAGGTAGGTGAAGGACGGCTTTCACACACACTTATCTCTCAGAACTGAGCAATTGGAGAGACGTTCGTTCATGTAGCACAAACGGAACGGGTTGCAGGAGACACTTTTTCTCTGCTTTCTCAGTCTGTTTCCTAGTGCCGGTTTGAATTTCCTGCAGTTTTCACTGTAAAACCGAGTTGGAGCTAGTACCTCCCCATATATATGTACGAAATGGAGTTTCCAACTGAAAAGAAACTTTGTGTTCCCAACAAGCTATGTGAAGGACGGCTTTCACGCACACTTATCTCTCAGAACTTAGCAAGTGGAGAGACGTTCGTTCATCTAGCACCAAGGGAACGGGATGCAGGAGACACTTTTTCTCTGCTTTCTCAGTCTGTTTCCTAGTGCCGGTTTGAAGTTCCTGCAGTTTTCACTGTAAAACCGATTTGGAGTTAGTACCTCCCCATATATATGTATGGAATGGAGTTTGCAACTGAAAAGAAACTTTGTGTTCCCAACAAGCTAGGTGAAAGACGGCTTTCACACACACTTATCTGTCAGAACTGAGCAATTGGAGAGACGTTCGTTCATCTAGCACCAAGGGAACAGTTTGCCGGAGACACTTTTTCTCTGCATTCTCAGTCTGTTTCCTAGTGCCGGTATGAAGTTCCTGCAGTTTTCACTGTAAAATCGAGTTGGAGCTAGTACCTCCCCATATATATGTATGGAATGGAGTTTGCAACTGAAGAGATACTTTGTGTTCCCAACAAGCTAGGTGAAGGACGGCTTTCACACACACTTATGTCTCAGAACTGAGCAAGTGGAGAGACGTTCGTTCAACTATCACCCAGGGAACGGGTTGCAGGAGACACTTTTTCTCTGCTTTCTCAGTCTGTTTCCTAGTGCCGGTTTGAAGTTCCTGCAGTTTTCACTGTAAAACCGATTTGGAGTTAGTACCTCCCCATATATATGTATGGAATGGAGTTTGCAACTGAAAAGAAACTTTGTGTCCCCAACAAGCTAGGTGAAGGACGGCTTTCACACACACTTATCTCTCAGAACTGAGCAAGTGGAGAGACGTTCGTTCATGTAGCACAAACGGAACGGGTTGCAGGAGACACTTTTTCTCTGCTTTCTCAGTCTGTTTCCTAGTGCCGGTTTGAAGTTCCTGCAGTTTTCACTGTAAAACCGAGTTGGAGCTAGTACCTCCCCATATATATGTACGAAATGGAGTTTCCAACTGAAAAGAAACTTTGTGTTCCCAACAAGCTATGTGAAGGACGGCTTTCACACACACTTATCTCTCAGAACTGAGCAAGTGGAGAGACGTTCGTTCATCTAGCGCCAAGGGAACGGGATGCAGGAGACACTTTTTCTCTGCTTTCTCAGTCTGTTTCCTAGTGCCGGTTTGAAGTTCCTGCAGTTTTCACTGTAAAACCGAGTTGGAGTTAGTACCTCCCCATATATACGTATGGAATGGAGTTTGCAACTGAAAAGAAACTTTGTCTTCCCAACAAGCTAGGTGAAGGACGGCTTTCACACACACTTATCTCTCAGAACTGAGCAAGTGGAGAGACGTTCGTTCATCTAGCACCAAGGGAACAGGTTGCAGGAGACACTTTTTCTCTGCTTTCTCAGTCTGTTTCCTAGTGCCGGTTTGAAGTTCCTGCAGTTTTCACTGTAAAACCGAGTTCGAGCTAGTACCTCCCCATATATATGTATGGAATGGAGTTTGCAACTGAAGAGAAACTTTGTGTTCCCAAAAAGCTAGATGAAGTACGGCTTTCACACAATATTATCTCTCAGAACTGAGCAAGTGGAGAGACGTTCGTTCAACTAGCACCCAGGGAACGGGTTGCAGGTGACACTTTTTCTCTGTTTTCTCAGTCTGTTTCCTAGTGCCGGTTTGAAGTTCCTGCAGTTTTAACTGTAAAACCTAGTTGGAGCTAGTACCTCCCCATATAATTGTATGGAATGGAGTTTGCAACTGAAAAGAAACTATGTGTTCCCAACAAGCTAGGTGAAGGACGGCTTTCACACACACTTAAATCTCAGAACTGAGCAAGTGGAGAGACGTTCGTTCATTTACCACCAAGGGAACTGGTTGCAGGAGACACATTTTCTCTGCTTTTTCAGTCAGTTTCCTAGTGCCGGTTTGAAGTTCCTGCAGTTTTCACTGTAAAACCGATTTGGAGTTAGTACCTCCCCATATATATGTATGGAATGGAGTTTGCAACTGAAAAGAAAGTTTGTGTTCCCAACAAGGTAGGTGAAGGACGGCTTTCACACACACTTATCTCTCAGAACTGAGCAAGTGGAGAGACGTTCGTTCATGTATCACAAACGGAACGGGTTGCAGGAGACACTTTTTCTCTGCTTTCTCAGTCTGTTTCCTAGTGCCGGTTTGAATTTCCTGCAGTTTTCACTGTAAAACCGAGTTGGAGCTAGTACCTCCCCATATATATGTATGAAATGGAGTTTCCAACTGAAAAGAAACTTTGTGTTCCCAACAAGCTATGTGAAGGACGGCTTTCACACACACTTATCTCTCAGAACTGAGCAAGTGGAGAGACGTTCGTTCATCTAGCACCAAGGGAACGGGATGCAGGAGACACTTTTTCTCTGCTTTCTCAGTCTGTTTCCTAGTGCCGGTTTGAAGTTCCTGCAGTTTTCACTGTAAAACCGATTTGGAGTTAGTACCTCCCCATATATATGTATGGAATGGAGTTTGCAACTGAAAAGAAACTTTGTGTTCCCAACAAGCTAGGTGAAAGACGGCTTTCACACACACTTATCTGTCAGAACTGAGCAATTGGAGAGACGTTCGTTCATCTAGCACCAAGGGAACAGGTTGCCGGAGACACTTTTTCTCTACTTTCTCAGTCTGTTTCCTAGTGCCGGTTTGAAGTTCCTGCAGTTTTCACTGTAAAATCGAGTTGGAGCTAGTACCTCCCCATATATATGTATGGAATGGAGTTTGCAACTGAAGAGATACTTTGTGTTCCCAACAAGCTAGGTGAAATACGGCTTTCACACACACTTATGTCTCAGAACTGAGCAAGTGGAGAGACGTTTGTTCAACTATCACCCAGGGAACGGGTTGCAGGAGACACTTTTTCTCTGCTTTCTCAGTCTGTTTCCTAGTGCCGGTTTGAAGTTCCTGCAGTTTTCACTGTAAAACCGAGTTGGAGCTAGTACCTCCCCATATATATGTATGGAATGGAGTTTGCAACTGAAAAGAAAGTTTGTGTTCCCAACAAGGTAGGTGAAGGACGGCTTTCACACACACTTATCTCTCAGAACTGAGCAAGTGGAGAGACGTTCGTTCATGTATCACAAACGGAACGGGTTGCAGGAGACACTTTTTCTCTGCTTTCTCAGTCTGTTTCCTAGTGCCGGTTTGAATTTCCTGCAGTTTTCACTGTAAAACCGAGTTGGAGCTAGTACCTCCCCATATATATGTATGAAATGGAGTTTCCAACTGAAAAGAAACTTTGTGTTCCCAACAAGCTATGTGAAGGACGGCTTTCACACACACTTATCTCTCAGAACTGAGCAAGTGGAGAGACGTTCGTTCATCTAGCACCAAGGGAACGGGATGCAGGAGACACTTTTTCTCTGCTTTCTCAGTCTGTTTCCTAGTGCCGGTTTGAAGTTCCTGCAGTTTTCACTGTAAAACCGATTTGGAGTTAGTACCTCCCCATATATATGTATGGAATGGAGTTTGCAACTGAAAAGAAACTTTGTGTTCCCAACAAGCTAGGTGAAAGACGGCTTTCACACACACTTATCTGTCAGAACTGAGCAATTGGAGAGACGTTCGTTCATCTAGCACCAAGGGAACAGGTTGCCGGAGACACTTTTTCTCTGCTTTCTCAGTCTGTTTCCTAGTGCCGGTTTGAAGTTCCTGCAGTTTTCACTGTAAAATCGAGTTGGAGCTAGTACCTCCCCATATATATGTATGGAATGGAGTTTGCAACTGAAGAGATACTTTGTGTTCCCAACAAGCTAGGTGAAGTACGGCTTTCACACACACTTATGTCTCAGAACTGAGCAAGTGGAGAGACGTTTGTTCAACTATCACCCAGGGAACGGGTTGCAGGAGACACTTTTTCTCTGCTTTCTCAGTCTGTTTCCTAGTGCCGGTTTGAAGTTCCTGCAGTTTTCACTGTAAAACCGAGTTGGAGCTAGTACCTCCCCATATATATGTATGGAATGGAGTTTGCAACTGAAAAGAAATTTTGTGTTCCCAACAAGCTAGTGGAAGGACGGCTTTCACACACACTTATCTCTCAGAACTAAGGGGAGAGACGTTCTTTCATCTAGCACCAAGGGAACGGGTTGCAGGAGACACTTTTTCTCTGCTTTCTCAGTCTGTTTCCTAGTGCCGGTTTGAAGTTCCTGCAGTTTTCACTGTAAAACCGAGTTGGAGTTAGTACCTCCCCATATATACGTATGGAATGGAGTTTACAACTGAAAAGAAACTTTGTGTTCCCAACAAGCTAGGTGAAGGACGGCTTTCACACACACTTATCTCTCAGAACTGAGCAAGTGGAGAGACGTTCGTTCATCTAGCACCAAGGGAACAGGTTGCAGTAGACACTTTTTCTCTGCTTTCTCAGTCTGTTTCCTAGTGCCGGTTTGAAGTTCCTGCAGTTTTCACTGTAAAACCGAGTTCGAGCTAGTACCTCCCCATATATATGTATGGAATGGAGTTTGCAACTGAAGAGAAACTTTGTGTTCCCAAAAAGCTAGATGAAGGACGGCTTTCACACAATATTATCTCTCAGAACTGTGCAAGTGGAGAGACGTTCGTTCAACTAGCACCCAGGGAACGGGTTGCAGGAGACACTTTTTCTCTGCTTTCTCAGTCTGTTTCCTAGTGCCGGTTTGAAGTTCCTGCAGTTTTCACTGTAAAAGAGAGTTGGAGTTAGTACCTCCCCATATATATGTATGGAATGGAGTTTGCAACTGAAAAGAACCTTTGTGATCCCAACAAGCTAGGTGAAGGACGGCTTTCACACACACTTATCTCTCAGAACTGAGCAAGTGGAGAGACGTTCGTTCATCTAGCACCAACGGAACGGGATGCAGGAGACACTTTTTCTCTGTTTCTCAGTCTGTTTCCTAGTGCCGGTTTGAAGTTCCTGCACTTTTCACTGTAAAACCGAGTTCGAGGTAGTACCTCCCGATATATATTTATGAAATGGAGTTTGGAACTGAAAAGAAACTTTGTGTTCCCAACAAGCTAGGTGAAGGACGGCTTTCACACACACTTATCTCTCAGAACTGAGCAAGTGGAGAGACGTTCGTTCATCTAGCACCAAGGGAACGGGTTGCAGGGGACACTTTTTCTCTGCTTTCTCAGTCTGTTTCCTAGTGCCGGTTTGAAGTTCCTGCAGTTTTCACTGTAAAACCGAGTTGGAGCTTGTACCTCCCCAAATATATGTATGGAATTGTGTTTGCAACTGAAAATAATCTTTGTGTTCCCAACAAGCTAATAGAAGGACGGCTTTCACACAGACTTATCTCTCAGAACTGAGCAAGTGGAGAGATGTTCGTTCATCTAGCACCAAGGAAACGGGTTGCAGGAGACACTTTTTCTCTACTTTCTCAGTCTGTTTCCTTATGCCGGTTTGAAGTTCCTGCAGTTTTCACTGTAAAACCGTGTTGGAGCTAGTACCTCCCCATATATATGTATGGAATGGAGTTTGTAACTGAAGAGAAACTTTGTGTTCCCAAAAAGCTAGATGAAGGACGGCTTTCACACAATATTATCTCTCAGAACTGAGCAAGTGGAGAGACGTTCGTTCATCTAGCACCAACGGAACGGGATGCAGGAGACACTTTTTCTCTGCTTTCTCAGTCTGTTTCCTAGTGCCGGTTTGAAGTTCCTGCAGTTTTCACTGTAAAACCGAGTTGGAGCTTGTACCTCCCCAAATATATGTATGGAATGGAGTTTGCAACTGAAAAGAAACTTTGTGTTCCCAACAAGCAAATAGAAGGACGGCTTTCACACACACTTATCTCTCAGAACTGAGCAAGTGGAGAGACGTTCGTTCATCTAGCACCAAGGAAACGGGTTGCAGGAGACACTTTTTCTCTGCTTTCTCAGTCTGTTTCCTAATGCCGGTTTGAAGTTCCTGCAGTTTTCACTGTAAAACCGTGTTTTAGCTAGTACCTCCCCATATATATGAATGGTATGGAGTTTGCAACTGAAAAGAAACTTTGTGTTCCCAACAAGGTAGGTGAAGGACGGCTTTCACACACACTTATCTCTCAGAACTGAGCATGTGGAGAGACGTTCTTTCATCTAGCACAAAGGGAACGGGTTGCAGGAGAAACTTTTACTCTGGATTCTCAGTCTCTTTCCTACTGCCGGTTTGAAGTTCCTGCAGTTTTCACTGTAAAACCGAGTTGGACCTAGTACTTCCCCATATATATGTATGGAGTGGAGTTTGCAAGAGAAAAGAAACTTTGTGTTCCCAACAAGCTAGGTGAAGGACGGCTTTCACACACACACTTATCTCTCAGAACTGAGCATGTGGAGAGACGTTCTTTCATCTAGCACAAAGGGAACGGGTTGCAGGAGAAACTTTTACTCTGGATTCTCAGTCTGTTTCCTACTGCCGGTTTGAAGTTCCTGCTGTTTTCACTGTAAAACCGAGTTGGAGCTAGTACTTCCCCATATATATGTATGGAGTGGAGTTTGCAAGTGAATAGAAACTTTGTGTTCCCAACAAGCTAGGTGAAGGACGGCTTTCACACACACTTATCTCTCAGAACTGAGCATGTGGAGAGACGTTCGTTCATCTAGCACAAAGGGAACGGGTTGCAGTAGAAATTTTACTCTGGTTTCTCAGTCTGTTTCCTAGTGCCGGTTTGAAGTTCCTGCAGTTTTCACTGTAAAACCGAGTTGGAGCTTGTACCTCCCCAAATATATGTATGGAATTGTGTTTGCAACTGAAAATAAACTTTGTGTTCCCAACAAGCTAATAGAAGGACGGCTTTCACACACACTTATCTCTCAGAACTGAGCAAGTGGAGAGATGTTCGTTCATCTAGCACCAAGGAAACGGGTTGCAGGAGACACTTTTTCTCTACTTTCTCAGTCTGTTTCCTAATGCCGGTTTGAAGTTCCTGCAGTTTTCACTGTAAAACCGTGTTGGAGCTAGTACCTCCCCATATATATGTATGGAATGGAGTTTGCAACTGAAGAGAAACTTTGTGTTCCCAAAAAGCTAGATGAAGGACGGCTTTCACACAATATTTTCTCTCAGAACTGAGCAAGTGGAGAGACGTTCGTTCATCTAGCACCAACGGAACGGGATGCAGGAGACACTTTTTCTCTGCTTTCTCAGTCTGTTTCCTAGTGCCGGTTTGAAGTTCCTGCACTTTTCACTGTAAAACCGAGTTGGAGCTAGTACCTCCCCATATATATGTATGGAATGGAGTTTGCAACTGAAGAGAAACTTTGTGTTCCCAAAAAGCTAGATGAAGGACGGCTTTCACACAATATTATCTCTCAGAACTGAGCAAGTGGAGAGACGTTCGTTCATCTAGCACCAACGGAACGGGATGCAGGAGACACTTTTTCTCTGCTTTCTCAGTCTGTTTCCTAGTGCCGGTTTGAAGTTCCTGCACTTTTCACTGTAAAACCGTGTTGGAGCTTGTACCTCCCCAAATATATGTATGGAATGGAGTTTGCAACTGAAAAGAAACTTTGTGTTCCCAACAAGCAAATAGAAGGACGGCTTTCACACACACTTATCTCTCAGAACTGAGCAAGTGGAGAGACGTTCGTTCATCTAGCACCAAGGAAACGGGTTGCAGGAGACACTTTTTCTCTGCTTTCTCAGTCTGTTTCCTAATGCCGGTTTGAAGTTCCTGCAGTTTTCACTGTAAAACCGTGTTGGAGCTAGTACCTCCCCATATATATGTATGGAATGGAGTTTGCAACTGAAGAGAAACTTTGTGTTCCCAAAAAGCTAGATGAAGGATGGCTTTCACACAATATTATCTCTCAGAACTGAGCAAGTGGAGAGACGTTCGTTCATCTAGCACCAACGGAACGGGATGCAGGAGACACTTTTTCTCTGCTTTCTCAGTCTGTTTCCTAGTGCCGGTTTGAAGTTCCTGCACTTTTCACTGTAAAACCGAGTTGGAGCTTGTACCTCCCCAAATATATGTATGGAATGGAGTTTGCAACTGAAAAGAAACTTTGTGTTCCCAACAAGCAAATAGAAGGACGGCTTTCACACACACTTATCTCTCAGAACTGAGCAAGTGGAGAGACGTTCGTTCATCTAGCACCAAGGAAACGGGTTGCAGGAGACACTTTTTCTCTGCTTTCTCAGTCTGTTTCCTAATGCCGGTTTGAAGTTCCTGCAGTTTTCACTGTAAAACCGTGTTTTAGCTAGTACCTCCCCATATATATGAATGGTATGGAGTTTGCAACTGAAAAGAAACTTTGTGTTCCCAACAAGGTAGGTGAAGGACGGCTTTCACACACACTTATCTCTCAGAACTGAGCAATTGGAGAGACGTTCTTTCATCTAGCACAAAGGGAACGGCTTGCAGGAGAAACTTTTACTCTGGATTCTCAGTCTGTTTCCTACTGCCGGTTTGAAGTTCCTGCAGTTTTCACTGTAAAACCGAGTTGGACCTAGTACTTCCCCATATATATGTATGGAGTGGAGTTTGCAAGAGAAAAGAAACTTTGTGTTCCCAACAAGCTAGGTGAAGGACGGCTTTCACACACACACTTATCTCTCAGAACTGAGCATGTGGAGAGACGTTCTTTCATCTAGCACAAAGGGAACGGGTTGCAGGAGAAACTTTTACTCTGGATTCTCAGTCTGTTTCCTACTGCCGGTTTGAAGTTCCTGCAGTTTTCACTGTAAAACCGAGTTGGAGCTAGTACTTCCCCATATATATGTATGGAGTGGAGTTTGCAAGTGAATAGAAACTTTGCGTTCCCAACAAGCTAGGTGAAGGACGGCTTTCACACACACTTATCTCTCAGAACTGAGCATGTGGAGAGACGTTCGTTCATCTAGCACAAAGGGAACGGGTTGCAGTAGAAACTTTTACTCTGGTTTCTCAGTCTGTTTCCTAGTGCCGGTTTGAAGTTCCTGCAGTTTTCACTGTAAAACCGAGTTGGAGCTTGTACCTCCCCAAATATATGTATGGAATTGTGTTTGCAACTGAAAATAAACTTTGTGTTCCCAACAAGCTAATAGAAGGACGGCTTTCACACACACTTATCTCTCAGAACTGAGCAAGTGGAGAGATGTTCGTTCATCTAGCACCAAGGAAACGGGTTGCAGGAGACACTTTTTCTCTACTTTCTCAGTCTGTTTCCTAATGCCGGTTTGAAGTTCCTGCAGTTTTCACTGTAAAACCGTGTTGGAGCTAGTACCTCCCCATATATATGTATGGAATGGAGTTTGCAACTGAAGAGAAACTTTGTGTTCCCAAAAAGCTAGATGAAGGACGGCTTTCACACAATATTTTCTCTCAGAACTGAGCAAGTGGAGAGACGTTCGTTCATCTAGCACCAACGGAACGGGATGCAGGAGACACTTTTTCTCTGCTTTCTCAGTCTGTTTCCTAGTGCCGGTTTGAAGTTCCTGCACTTTTCACTGTAAAACCGAGTTGGAGCTAGTACCTCCCCATATATATGTATGGAATGGAGTTTGCAACTGAAGAGAAACTTTGTGTTCCCAAAAAGCTAGATGAAGGACGGCTTTCACACAATATTATCTCTCAGAACTGAGCAAGTGGAGAGACGTTCGTTCATCTAGCACCAACGGAACGGGATGCAGGAGACACTTTTTCTCTGCTTTCTCAGTCTGTTTCCTAGTGCCGGTTTGAAGTTCCTGCACTTTTCACTGTAAAACCGAGTTGGAGCTTGTACCTCCCAAAATATATGTATGGAATGGAGTTTGCAACTGAAAAGAAACTTTGTGTTCCCAACAAGCAAATAGAAGGACGGCTTTCACACACACTTATCTCTCAGAACTGAGCAAGTGGAGAGACGTTCGTTCATCTAGCACCAAGGAAACGGGTTGCAGGAGACACTTTTTCTCTGCTTTCTCAGTCTGTTTCCTAATGCCGGTTTGAAGTTCCTGCAGTTTTCACTGTAAAACCGTGTTGGAGCTAGTACCTCCCCATATATATGTATGGAATGGAGTTTGCAACTGAAGAGAAACTTTGTGTTCCCAAAAAGCTAGATGAAGGATGGCTTTCACACAATATTATCTCTCAGAACTGAGCAAGTGGAGAGACGTTCGTTCATCTAGCACCAACGGAACGGGATGCAGGAGACACTTTTTCTCTGCTTTCTCAGTCTGTTTCCTAGTGCCGGTTTGAAGTTCCTGCACTTTTCACTGTAAAACCGAGTTGGAGCTTGTACCTCCCCAAATATATGTATGGAATGGAGTTTGCAACTGAAAAGAAACTTTGTGTTCCCAACAAGCAAATAGAAGGACGGCTTTCACACACACTTATCTCTCAGAACTGAGCAAGTGGAGAGACGTTCGTTCATCTAGCACGAAGGAAACGGGTTGCAGGAGACACTTTTTCTCTGCTTTCTCAGTCTGTTTCCTAATGCCGGTTTGAAGTTCCTGCAGTTTTCACTGTAAAACCGTGTTTTAGCTAGTACCTCCCCATATATATGAATGGTATGGAGTTTGCAACTGAAAAGAAACTTTGTGTTCCCAACAAGGTAGGTGAAGGACGGCTTTCACACACACTTATCTCTCAGAACTGAGCAATTGGAGAGACGTTCTTTCATCTAGCACAAAGGGAACGGCTTGCAGGAGAAACTTTTACTCTGGATTCTCAGTCTGTTTCCTACTGCCGGTTTGAAGTTCCTGCAGTTTTCACTGTAAAACCGAGTTGGACCTAGTACTTCCCCATATATATGTATGGAGTGGAGTTTGCAAGAGAAAAGAAACTTTGTGTTCCCAACAAGCTAGGTGAAGGACGGCTTTCACACACACACATCTCTCAGAACTGAGCATGTGGAGAGACGTTCTTTCATCTAGCACAAAGGGAACGGGTTGCAGGAGAAACTTTTACTCTGGATTCTCAGTCTGTTTCCTAGTGCCGGTTTGAAGTTCCTGCAATTTTCACTGTAAAACCGAGTTGGAGCTAGTACTTCCCCATATATATGTATGGAGTGGAGTTTGCAAGTGAATAGAAACTTTGTGTTCCCAACAAGCTAGGTGAAGGACGGCTTTCACACACACTTATCTCTCAGAACTGAGCATGTGGAGAGACGTTCTTTCATCTAGCACAAAGGGAACGGTTGCAGGAGAAACTTTTACTCTGGTTTCTCAGTCTGTTTCCTAGTGCCGGTTTGAAGTTCCTGCAATTTTCACTGTAAAACCGAGTTGGAGCTAGTACTTCCCCATATATATGTATGGAGTGGAGTTTGCAAGTGAATAGAAACTTTGTGTTCCCAACAAGCTAGGTGAAGGACGGCTTTCACACACACTTATGTCTCAGAACTGAGCATGTGGAGAGACGTTCTTTCATCTAGCACAAAGGGAACGGTTGCAGGAGAAACTTTTACTCTGGTTTCTCAGTCTGTTTCCTAGTGCCGGTTTGAAGTTCCTGCAGTTTTCACTGTAAAACCGAGTTGGAGCTTGTACCTCCCCAAATATATGTATGGAATTGTGTTTGCAACTGAAAATAAACTTTGTGTTCCCAACAAGCTAATAGAAGGACGGCTTTCACACACACTTATCTCTCAGAACTGAGCAAGTGGAGAGATGTTCGTTCATCTAGCACCAAGGAAACGGGTTGCAGGAGACACTTTTTCTCTACTTTCTCAGTCTGTTTCCTAATGCCGGTTTGAAGTTCCTGCAGTTTTCACTGTAAAACCGTGTTGGAGCTAGTACCTCCCCATATATATGTATGGAATGGAGTTTGCAACTGAAGAGAAACTTTGTGTTCCCAAAAAGCTAGATGAAGGACGGCTTTCACACAATATTATCTCTCAGAACTGAGCAAGTGGAGAGACGTTCGTTCATCTAGCACCAACGGAACGGGATGCAGGAGACACTTTTTCTCTGCTTTCTCAGTCTGTTTCCTAGTGCCGGTTTGAAGTTCCTGCACTTTTCACTGTAAAACCGAGTTCAAGGTAGTACCTCCCGATATATATTTACGGAATGGAGTTTGGAACTGAAAAGAAACTTTGTGTTCCCAACAAGCTAGGTGAAGGACGGCTTTCACACACACTTATCTCTCAGTACTGAGCAAGTGGAGAGACGTTCGTTCATCTAGCACCAAGGGAACGGGTTGCAGGGGACACTTTTTCTCTGCTTTCTCAGTCTGTTTCCTAGTGCCGGTTTGAAGTTCCTGCAGTTTTCACTGTAAAACCGAGTTGGAGCTTGTACCTCCCCAAATATATGTATGGAATGGAGTTTGCAACTGAAAAGAAACTTTGTGTTCCCAACAAGCAAATAGAAGGACGGCTTTCACACACACTTATCTCCCAGAACTGAGCAAGTGGAGAGACGTTCGTTCATCTAGCACCAAGGAAACGGGTTGCAGGAGACACTTTTTCTCTGCTTTCTCAGTCTGTTTCCTAATGCCGGTTTGAAGTTCCTGCAGTTTTCACTGTAAAACCGTGTTGGAGCTAGTACCTCCCCATATATATGTATGGAATGGAGTTTGCAACTGAAGAGAAACTTTGTGTTCCCAAAAAGCTAGATGAAGGATGGCTTTCACACAATATTATCTCTCAGAACTGAGCAAGTGGAGAGACGTTCGTTCATCTAGCACCAACGGAACGGGATGCAGGAGACACTTTTTCTCTGCTTTCTCAGTCTGTTTCCTAGTGCCGGTTTGAAGTTCCTGCACTTTTCACTGTAAAACCGAGTTGGAGCTTGTACCTCCCCAAATATATGTATGGAATGGAGTTTGCAACTGAAAAGAAACTTTGTGTTCCCAACAAGCAAATAGAAGGACGGCTTTCACACACACTTATCTCTCAGAACTGAGCAAGTGGAGAGACGTTCGTTCATCTAGCACGAAGGAAACGGGTTGCAGGAGACACTTTTTCTCTGCTTTCTCAGTCTGTTTCCTAATGCCGGTTTGAAGTTCCTGCAGTTTTCACTGTAAAACCGTGTTTTAGCTAGTACCTCCCCATATATATGAATGGTATGGAGTTTGCAACTGAAAAGAAACTTTGTGTTCCCAACAAGGTAGGTGAAGGACGGCTTTCACACACACTTATCTCTCAGAACTGAGCAATTGGAGAGACGTTCTTTCATCTAGCACAAAGGGAACGGCTTGCAGGAGAAACTTTTACTCTGGATTCTCAGTCTGTTTCCTACTGCCGGTTTGAAGTTCCTGCAGTTTTCACTGTAAAACCGAGTTGGACCTAGTACTTCCCCATATATATGTATGGAGTGGAGTTTGCAAGAGAAAAGAAACTTTGTGTTCCCAACAAGCTAGGTGAAGGACGGCTTTCACACACACACATCTCTCAGAACTGAGCATGTGGAGAGACGTTCTTTCATCTAGCACAAAGGGAACGGGTTGCAGGAGAAACTTTTACTCTGGATTCTCAGTCTGTTTCCTAGTGCCGGTTTGAAGTTCCTGCAATTTTCACTGTAAAACCGAGTTGGAGCTAGTACTTCCCCATATATATGTATGGAGTGGAGTTTGCAAGTGAATAGAAACTTTGTGTTCCCAACAAGCTAGGTGAAGGACGGCTTTCACACACACTTATCTCTCAGAACTGAGCATGTGGAGAGACGTTCTTTCATCTAGCACAAAGGGAACGGTTGCAGGAGAAACTTTTACTCTGGTTTCTCAGTCTGTTTCCTAGTGCCGGTTTGAAGTTCCTGCAATTTTCACTGTAAAACCGAGTTGGAGCTAGTACTTCCCCATATATATGTATGGAGTGGAGTTTGCAAGTGAATAGAAACTTTGTGTTCCCAACAAGCTAGGTGAAGGACGGCTTTCACACACACTTATGTCTCAGAACTGAGCATGTGGAGAGACGTTCTTTCATCTAGCACAAAGGGAACGGGTTGCAGGAGAAACTTTTACTCTGGATTCTCAGTCTGTTTCCTAGTGCCGGTTTGAAGTTCCTGCAATTTTCACTGTAAAACCGAGTTGGAGCTAGTACTTCCCCATATATATGTATGGAGTGGAGTTTGCAAGTGAATAGAAACTTTGTGTTCCCAACAAGCTAGGTGAAGGACGGCTTTCACACAAACTTATCTCTCAGAACTGAGCATGTGGAGAGACGTTCTTTCATCTAGCACAAAGGGAACGGTTGCAGGAGAAACTTTTACTCTGGTTTCTCAGTCTGTTTCCTAGTGCCGGTTTGAAGTTCCTGCAATTTTCACTGTAAAACCGAGTTGGAGCTAGTACTTCCCCATATATATGTATGGAGTGGAGTTTGCAAGTGAATAGAAACTTTGTGTTCCCAACAAGCTAGGTGAAGGACGGCTTTCACACACACTTATGTCTCAGAACTGAGCATGTGGAGAGACGTTCTTTCATCTAGCACAAAGGGAACGGTTGCAGGAGAAACTTTTACTCTGGTTTCTCAGTCTGTTTCCTAGTGCCGGTTTGAAGTTCCTGCAGTTTTCACTGTAAAACCGAGTTGGAGCTTGTACCTCCCCAAATATATGTATGGAATTGTGTTTGCAACTGAAAATAAACTTTGTGTTCCCAACAAGCAAATAGAAGGACGGCTTTCACACACACTTATCTCTCAGAACTGAGCAAGTGGAGAGACGTTCGTTCATCTAGCACCAAGGAAACGGGTTGCAGGAGACACTTTTTCTCTGCTTTCTCAGTCTGTTTCCTAATGCCGGTTTGAAGTTCCTGCAGTTTTCACTGTAAAACCGTGTTGGAGCTAGTACCTCCCCATATATATGTATGGAATGGAGTTTGCAACTGAAGAGAAACTTTGTGTTCCCAAAAAGCTAGATGAAGGATGGCTTTCACACAATATTATCTCTCAGAACTGAGCAAGTGGAGAGACGTTCGTTCATCTAGCACCAACGGAACGGGATGCAGGAGACACTTTTTCTCTGCTTTCTCAGTCTGTTTCCTAGTGCCGGTTTGAAGTTCCTGCACTTTTCACTGTAAAACCGAGTTGGAGCTTGTACCTCCCCAAATATATGTATGGAATGGAGTTTGCAACTGAAAAGAAACTTTGTGTTCCCAACAAGCAAATAGAAGGACGGCTTTCACACACACTTATCTCTCAGAACTGAGCAAGTGGAGAGACGTTCGTTCATCTAGCACGAAGGAAACGGGTTGCAGGAGACACTTTTTCTCTGCTTTCTCAGTCTGTTTCCTAATGCCGGTTTGAAGTTCCTGCAGTTTTCACTGTAAAACCGTGTTTTAGCTAGTACCTCCCCATATATATGAATGGTATGGAGTTTGCAACTGAAAAGAAACTTTGTGTTCCCAACAAGGTAGGTGAAGGACGGCTTTCACACACACTTATCTCTCAGAACTGAGCAATTGGAGAGACGTTCTTTCATCTAGCACAAAGGGAACGGCTTGCAGGAGAAACTTTTACTCTGGATTCTCAGTCTGTTTCCTACTGCCGGTTTGAAGTTCCTGCAGTTTTCACTGTAAAACCGAGTTGGACCTAGTACTTCCCCATATATATGTATGGAGTGGAGTTTGCAAGAGAAAAGAAACTTTGTGTTCCCAACAAGCTAGTTGAAGGACGGCTTTCACACACACACATCTCTCAGAACTGAGCATGTGGAGAGACGTTCTTTCATCTAGCACAAAGGGAACGGGTTGCAGGAGAAACTTTTACTCTGGATTCTCAGTCTGTTTCCTAGTGCCGGTTTGAAGTTCCTGCAATTTTCACTGTAAAACCGAGTTGGAGCTAGTACTTCCCCATATATATGTATGGAGTGGAGTTTGCAAGTGAATAGAAACTTTGTGTTCCCAACAAGCTAGGTGAAGGACGGCTTTCACACACACTTATGTCTCAGAACTGAGCATGTGGAGAGACGTTCTTTCATCTAGCACAAAGGGAACGGTTGCAGGAGAAACTTTTACTCTGGTTTCTCAGTCTGTTTCCTAGTGCCGGTTTGAAGTTCCTGCAGTTTTCACTGTAAAACCGAGTTGGAGCTTGTACCTCCCCAAATATATGTATGGAATTGTGTTTGCAACTGAAAATAAACTTTGTGTTCCCAACAAGCTAATAGAAGGACGGCTTTCACACACACTTATCTCTCAGAACTGAGCAAGTGGAGAGACGTTCGTTCATCTAGCACCAAGGAAACGGGTTGCAGGAGACACTTTTTCTCTGCTTTCTCAGTCTGTTTCCTAATGCCGGTTTGAAGTTCCTGCAGTTTTCACTGTAAAACCGTGTTGGAGCTAGTACCTCCCCATATATATGTATGGAATGGAGTTTGCAACTGAAGAGAAACTTTGTGTTCCCAAAAAGCTAGATGAAGGATGGCTTTCACACAATATTATCTCTCAGAACTGAGCAAGTGGAGAGACGTTCGTTCATCTAGCACCAACGGAACGGGATGCAGGAGACACTTTTTCTCTGCTTTCTCAGTCTGTTTCCTAGTGCCGGTTTGAAGTTCCTGCACTTTTCACTGTAAAACCGAGTTGGAGCTTGTACCTCCCCAAATATATGTATGGAATGGAGTTTGCAACTGAAAAGAAACTTTGTGTTCCCAACAAGCAAATAGAAGGACGGCTTTCACACACACTTATCTCTCAGAACTGAGCAAGTGGAGAGACGTTCGTTCATCTAGCACGAAGGAAACGGGTTGCAGGAGACACTTTTTCTCTGCTTTCTCAGTCTGTTTCCTAATGCCGGTTTGAAGTTCCTGCAGTTTTCACTGTAAAACCGTGTTTTAGCTAGTACCTCCCCATATATATGAATGGTATGGAGTTTGCAACTGAAAAGAAACTTTGTGTTCCCAACAAGGTAGGTGAAGGACGGCTTTCACACACACTTATCTCTCAGAACTGAGCAATTGGAGAGACGTTCTTTCATCTAGCACAAAGGGAACGGCTTGCAGGAGAAACTTTTACTCTGGATTCTCAGTCTGTTTCCTACTGCCGGTTTGAAGTTCCTGCAGTTTTCACTGTAAAACCGAGTTGGACCTAGTACTTCCCCATATATATGTATGGAGTGGAGTTTGCAAGAGAAAAGAAACTTTGTGTTCCCAACAAGCTAGGTGAAGGACGGCTTTCACACACACACATCTCTCAGAACTGAGCATGTGGAGAGACGTTCTTTCATCTAGCACAAAGGGAACGGGTTGCAGGAGAAACTTTTACTCTGGATTCTCAGTCTGTTTCCTAGTGCCGGTTTGAAGTTCCTGCAATTTTCACTGTAAAACCGAGTTGGAGCTAGTACTTCCCCATATAAATGTATGGAGTGGAGTTTGCAAGTGAATAGAAACTTTGTGTTCCCAACAAGCTAGGTGAAGGACGGCTTTCACACACACTTATCTCTCAGAACTGAGCATGTGGAGAGACGTTCTTTCATCTAGCACAAAGGGAACGGTTGCAGGAGAAACTTTTACTCTGGTTTCTCAGTCTGTTTCCTAGTGCCGGTTTGAAGTTCCTGCAGTTTTCACTGTAAAACCGAGTTGGAGCTTGTACCTCCCCAAATATATGTATGGAATTGTGTTTGCAACTGAAAATAAACTTTGTGTTCCCAACAAGCTAATAGAAGGACGGCTTTCACACACACTTATCTCTCAGAACTGAGCAAGTGGAGAGATGTTCGTTCATCTAGCACCAAGGAAACGGGTTGCAGGAGACACTTTTTCTCTACTTTCTCAGTCTGTTTCCTAATGCCGGTTTGAAGTTCCTGCAGTTTTCACTGTAAAACCGTGTTGGAGCTAGTACCTCCCCATATATATGTATGGAATGGAGTTTGCAACTGAAGAGAAACTTTGTGTTCCCAAAAAGCTAGATGAAGGACGGCTTTCACACAATATTATCTCTCAGAACTGAGCAAGTGGAGAGACGTTCGTTCATCTAGCACCAACGGAACGGGATGCAGGAGACACTTTTTCTCTGCTTTCTCAGTCTGTTTCCTAGTGCCGGTTTGAAGTTCCTGCACTTTTCACTGTAAAACCGAGTTCAAGGTAGTACCTCCCGATATATATTTACGGAATGGAGTTTGGAACTGAAAAGAAACTTTGTGTTCCCAACAAGCTAGGTGAAGGACGGCTTTCACACACACTTATCTCTCAGTACTGAGCAAGTGGAGAGACGTTCGTTCATCTAGCACCAAGGGAACGGGTTGCAGGGGACACTTTTTCTCTGCTTTCTCAGTCTGTTTCCTAGTGCCGGTTTGAAGTTCCTGCAGTTTTCACTGTAAAACCGAGTTGGAGCTTGTACCTCCCCAAATATATGTATGGAATGGAGTTTGCAACTGAAAAGAAACTTTGTGTTCCCAACAAGCAAATAGAAGGACGGCTTTCACACACACTTATCTCCCAGAACTGAGCAAGTGGAGAGACGTTCGTTCATCTAGCACCAAGGAAACGGGTTGCAGGAGACACTTTTTCTCTGCTTTCTCAGTCTGTTTCCTAATGCCGGTTTGAAGTTCCTGCAGTTTTCACTGTAAAACCGTGTTTTAGCTAGTACCTCCCCATATATATGAATGGTATGGAGTTTGCAACTGAAAAGAAACTTTGTGTTCCCAACAAGGTAGGTGAAGGACGGCTTTCACACACACTTATCTCTCAGAACTGAGCAATTGGAGAGACGTTCTTTCATCTAGCACAAAGGGAACGGCTTGCAGGAGAAACTTTTACTCTGGATTCTCAGTCTGTTTCCTACTGCCGGTTTGAAGTTCCTGTAGTTTTCACTGTAAAACCGAGTTGGACCTAGTACTTCCCCATATATATGTATGGAGTGGAGTTTGCAAGAGAAAAGAAACTTTGTGTTCCCAACAAGCTAGGTGAAGGACGGCTTTCACACACACACATCTCTCAGAACTGAGCATGTGGAGAGACGTTCTTTCATCTAGCACAAAGGGAACGGGTTGCAGGAGAAACTTTTACTCTGGATTCTCACTCTGTTTCCTACTGCCGGTTTGAAGTTCCTGCAGTTTTCACTGTAAAACCGAGTTGGAGCTAGTACTTCCCCATATATATGTATGGAGTGGAGTTTGCAAGTGAATAGAAACTTTGTGTTCCCAACAAGCTAGGTGAAGGACGGCTTTCACACACACTTATCTCTCAGAACTGAGCATGTGGAGAGACGTTCGTTCATCTAGCACAAAGGGAACGGTTGCAGGAGAAACTTTTACTCTGGTTTCTCAGTCTGTTTCCTAGTGCCGGTTTGAAGTTCCTGCAGTTTTCACTGTAAAACCGATTTGGAGCTTGTACATCCCCATATATATGTATGGAGTGGAGTTTGCAAGTGAAAAGAAACTTTGTGTTCCCAACAAGCTAGGTGAAGGACGGCTTTCACACACACTTATCTCTCAGAACTGAGCATGTGGAGATACTTTCTTTCATCTAGCACAAAGGGAACGGGTTGCAGGAGGAACTTTTACACTGGTTCCTCAGTCTGTTTCCGAGTGCCGGTTTGAAGTTCCTGCAGTTTTCACTGTAAAACCGAGTTGGAGCTAGTACCTCCACATATATATGTATGGAGTGGAGTTTGCAAGTGAAAACAAACTTTGTGTTCCCAACAAGCTAGGTGAAGGACGGCTTTCACACACACTTATGTCTCAGAACTGAGCATGTGGAGAGACGTTCTTTCATCTAGCACAAAGGTAACGGCTTGCAGGAGAAACTTTTACTCTGGATTCTCAGTCTGTTTCCTACTGCAGGATTGAAGTTCCTGCAGTTTTCACTGTAAAGCAGAGTTTGAGCTAGTACTTCCCCATATATATGTATGGAGTGGAGTTTGCAAGTGAAAAGAAACTTTGTGTTCCCAACAAGCTAGGTGAAGGACGGCTTTCACACACACTTATCTCTCAGAACTGAGCATGTGGAGAGACGTTCGTTCATCTAGCACAAAGGGAATGGGTTGCAGGAGAAACTTTTTCTCTGGTTTCTCAGTCTGTTTCCTAGTTCCGGTTTGAAGTTCCTGCAGTTTTCACTGTAAAACCGAGTTGGAGCTGTTTCCTCCCCATATATATGTATGGAATGGAGTTTGCAAGTGACAAGAAACTTTGTGTTCCCAACAAGCTATGTGAAGGACGGCTTTCACACACACTTATCTCTCAGAACTGAGCATGTGGAGAGACGTTCGTTCATCTAGCACCAAGGAAACGGGTTGCAGGAGACACTTTTTCTCTGCTTTCTCAGTCTGTTTCCTAATGCCGGTTTGAAGTTCCTGCAGTTTTCACTGTAAAACCGTGTTTTAGCTAGTACCTCCCCATATATATGAATGGTATGGAGTTTGCAACTGAAAAGAAACTTTGTGTTCCCAACAAGGTAGGTGAAGGACGGCTTTCACACACACTTATCTCTCAGAACTGAGCAATTGGAGAGACGTTCTTTCATCTAGCACAAAGGGAACGGCTTGCAGGAGAAACTTTTACTCTGGATTCTCAGTCTGTTTCCTACTGCCGGTTTGAAGTTCCTGCAGTTTTCACTGTAAAACCGAGTTGGACCTAGTACTTCCCCATATATATGTATGGAGTGGAGTTTGCAAGAGAAAAGAAACTTTGTGTTCCCAACAAGCTAGGTGAAGGACGGCTTTCACACACACACATCTCTCAGAACTGAGCATGTGGAGAGACGTTCTTTCATCTAGCACAAAGGGAACGGGTTGCAGGAGAAACTTTTACTCTGGATTCTCAGTCTGTTTCCTAGTGCCGGTTTGAAGTTCCTGCAATTTTCACTGTAAAACCGAGTTGGAGCTAGTACTTCCCCATATATATGTATGGAGTGGAGTTTGCAAGTGAATAGAAACTTTGTGTTCCCAACAAGCTAGGTGAAGGACGGCTTTCACACACACTTATCTCTCAGAACTGAGCATGTGGAGAGACGTTCGTTCATCTAGCACAAAGGGAACGGTTGCAGGAGAAACTTTTACTCTGGTTTCTCAGTCTGTTTCCTAGTGCCGGTTTGAAGTTCCTGCAGTTTTCACTGTAAAACCGAGTTGGAGCTTGTACCTCCCCAAATATATGTATGGAATTGTGTTTGCAACTGAAAATAAACTTTGTGTTCCCAACAAGCTAATAGAAGGACGGCTTTCACACACACTTATCTCTCAGAACTGAGCAAGTGGAGAGATGTTCGTTCATCTAGCACCAAGGAAACGGGTTGCAGGAGACACTTTTTCTCTACTTTCTCAGTCTGTTTCCTAATGCCGGTGTGAAGTTCCTGCAGTTTTCACTGTAAAACCGTGTTGGAGCTAGTACCTCCCCATATATATGTATGGAATGGAGTTTGCAACTGAAGAGAAACTTTGTGTTCCCAAAAAGCTAGATGAAGGACGGCTTTCACACAATATTATCTCTCAGAACTGAGCAAGTGGAGAGACGTTCGTTCATCTAGCACCAACGGAACGGGATGCAGGAGACACTTTTTCTCTGCTTTCTCAGTCTGTTTCCTAGTGCCGGTTTGAAGTTCCTGCACTTTTCACTGTAAAACCGAGTTCAAGGTAGTACCTCCCGATATATATTTACGGAATGGAGTTTGGAACTGAAAAGAAACTTTGTGTTCCCAACAAGCTAGGTGAAGGACGGCTTTCACACACACTTATCTCTCAGTACTGAGCAAGTGGAGAGACGTTCGTTCATCTAGCACCAAGGGAACGGGTTGCAGGGGACACTTTTTCTCTGCTTTCTCAGTCTGTTTCCTAGTGCCGGTTTGAAGTTCCTGCAGTTTTCACTGTAAAACCGAGTTGGAGCTTGTACCTCCCCAAATATATGTATGGAATGGAGTTTGCAACTGAAAAGAAACTTTGTGTTCCCAACAAGCAAATAGAAGGACGGCTTTCACACACACTTATCTCCCAGAACTGAGCAAGTGGAGAGACGTTCGTTCATCTAGCACCAAGGAAACGGGTTGCAGGAGACACTTTTTCTCTGCTTTCTCAGTCTGTTTCCTAATGCCGGTTTGAAGTTCCTGCAGTTTTCACTGTAAAACCGTGTTTTAGCTAGTACCTCCCCATATATATGAATGGTATGGAGTTTGCAACTGAAAAGAAACTTTGTGTTCCCAACAAGGTAGGTGAAGGACGGCTTTCACACACAATTATCTCTCAGAACTGAGCAATTGGAGAGACGTTCTTTCATCTAGCACAAAGGGAACGGGTTGCAGGAGAAACTTTTACTCTGGATTCTCAGTCTGTTTCCTACTGCCGGTTTGAAGTTCCTGCAGTTTTCACTGTAAAACCGAGTTGGACCTAGTACTTCCCCATATATATGTATGGAGTGGAGTTTGCAAGATAAAAGAAACTTTGTGTTCCCAACAAGCTAGGTGAAGGACGGCTTTCACACACACACATCTCTCAGAACTGAGCATGTGGAGAGACGTTCTTTCATCTAGCACAAAGGGAACGGGTTGCAGGAGAAACTTTTACTCTGGATTCTCACTCTGTTTCCTACTGCCGGTTTGAAGTTCCTGCAGTTTTCACTGTAAAACCGAGTTGGAGCTAGTACTTCCCCATATATATGTATGGAGTGGAGTTTGCAAGTGAATAGAAACTTTGTGTTCCCAACAAGCTAGGTGAAGGACGGCTTTCACACACACTTATCTCTCAGAACTGAGCATGTGGAGAGACGTTCGTTCATCTAGCACAAAGGGAACGGTTGCAGGAGAAACTTTTACTCTGGTTTCTCAGTCTGTTTCCTAGTGCCGGTTTGAAGTTCCTGCAGTTTTCACTGTAAAACCGATTTGGAGCTTGTACATCCCCATATATATGTATGGAGTGGAGTTTGCAAGTGAAAAGAAACTTTGTGTTCCCAACAAGCTAGGTGAAGGACGGCTTTCACACACACTTATCTCTCAGAACTGAGCATGTGGAGATACGTTCTTTCATCTAGCACAAAGGGAACGGGTTGCAGGAGAAACTTTTACACTGGTTCCTCAGTCTGTTTCCGAGTGCCGGTTTGAAGTTCCTGCAGTTTTCACTGTAAAACCGAGTTGGAGCTAGTACCTCCACATATATATGTATGGAGTGGAGTTTGCAAGTGAAAACAAACTTTGTGTTCCCAACAAGCTAGGTGAAGGACGGCTTTCACACACACTTATGTCTCAGAACTGAGCATGTGGAGAGACGTTCTTTCATCTAGCACAAAGGTAACGGCTTGCAGGAGAAACTTTTACTCTGGATTCTCAGTCTGTTTCCTACTGCCGGATTGAAGTTCCTGCAGTTTTCACTGTAAAGCAGAGTTTGAGCTAGTACTTCCCCATATATATGTATGGAGTGGAGTTTGCAAGTGAAAAGAAACTTTGTGTTCCCAACAAGCTAGGTGAAGGACGGCTTTCACACACACTTATCTCTCAGAACTGAGCATGTGGAGAGACGTTCGTTCATCTAGCACAAAGGGAATGGGTTGCAGGAGAAACTTTTTCTCTGGTTTCTCAGTCTGTTTCCTAGTTCCGGTTTGATGTTCCTGCAGTTTTCACTGTAAAACCGAGTTGGAGCTGTTTCCTCCCCATATATATGTATGGAATGGAGTTTGCAAGTGACAAGAAACTTTGTGTTCCCAACAAGCTATGTGAAGGACGGCTTTCACACACACTTATCTCTCAGAACTGAGCATGTGGAGAGACGTTCGTTCATCTAGCACCAAGGAAACGGGTTGCAGGAGACACTTTTTCTCTGCTTTCTCAGTCTGTTTCCTAATGCCGGTTTGAAGTTCCTGCAGTTTTCACTGTAAAACCGTGTTTTAGCTAGTACCTCCCCATATATATGAATGGTATGGAGTTTGCAACTGAAAAGAAACTTTGTGTTCCCAACAAGGTAGGTGAAGGACGGCTTTCACACACACTTATCTCTCAGAACTGAGCAATTGGAGAGACGTTCTTTCATCTAGCACAAAGGGAACGGCTTGCAGGAGAAACTTTTACTCTGGATTCTCAGTCTGTTTCCTACTGCCGGTTTGAAGTTCCTGCAGTTTTCACTGTAAAACCGAGTTGGACCTAGTACTTCCCCATATATATGTATGGAGTGGAGTTTGCAAGAGAAAAGAAACTTTGTGTTCCCAACAAGCTAGGTGAAGGACGGCTATCACACACACACATCTCTCAGAACTGAGCATGTGGAGAGACGTTCTTTCATCTAGCACAAAGGGAACGGGTTGCAGGAGAAACTTTTACTCTGGATTCTCAGTCTGTTTCCTAGTGCCGGTTTGAAGTTCCTGCAATTTTCACTGTAAAACCGAGTTGGAGCTAGTACTTCCCCATATATATGTATGGAGTGGAGTTTGCAAGTGAATAGAAACTTTGTGTTCCCAACAAGCTAGGTGAAGGACGGCTTTCACACACACTTATCTCTCAGAACTGAGCATGTGGAGAGACGTTCGTTCATCTAGCACAAAGGGAACGGTTGCAGGAGAAACTTTTACTGTGGTTTCTCAGTCTGTTTCCTAGTGCCGGTTTGAAGTTCCTGCAGTTTTCACTGTAAAACCGAGTTGGAGCTTGTACCTCCCCAAATATATGTATGGAATTGTGTTTGCAACTGAAAATAAACTTTGTGTTCCCAACAAGCTAATAGAAGGACGGCTTTCACACACACTTATCTCTCAGAACTGAGCAAGTGGAGAGATGTTCGTTCATCTAGCACCAAGGAAACGGGTTGCAGGAGACACTTTTTCTCTACTTTCTCAGTCTGTTTCCTAATGCCGGTTTGAAGTTCCTGCAGTTTTCACTGTAAAACCGTGTTGGAGCTAGTACCTCCCCATATATATGTATGGAATGGAGTTTGCAACTGAAGAGAAACTTTGTGTTCCCAAAAAGCTAGATGAAGGACGGCTTTCACACAATATTATCTCTCAGAACTGAGCAAGTGGAGAGACGTTCGTTCATCTAGCACCAACGGAACGGGATGCAGGAGACACTTTTTCTCTGCTTTCTCAGTCTGTTTCCTAGTGCCGGTTTGAAGTTCCTGCACTTTTCACTGTAAAACCGAGTTCAAGGTAGTACCTCCCGATATATATTTACGGAATGGAGATTGGAACTGAAAAGAAACTTTGTGTTCCCAACAAGCTAGGTGAAGGACGGCTTTCACACACACTTATCTCTCAGTACTGAGCAAGTGGAGAGACGTTCGTTCATCTAGCACCAAGGGAACGGGTTGCAGGGGACACTTTTTCTCTGCTTTCTCAGTCTGTTTCCTAGTGCCGGTTTGAAGTTCCTGCAGTTTTCACTGTAAAACCGAGTTGGAGCTTGTACCTCCCCAAATATATGTATGAAATGGAGTTTGCAACTGAAAAGAAACTTTGTGTTCCCAACAAGCAAATAGAAGGACGGCTTTCACACACACTTATCTCCCAGAACTGAGCAAGTGGAGAGACGTTCGTTCATCTAGCACCAAGGAAACGGGTTGCAGGAGACACTTTTTCTCTGCTTTCTCAGTCTGTTTCCTAATGCCGGTTTGAAGTTCCTGCAGTTTTCACTGTAAAACCGTGTTTTAGCTAGTACCTCCCCATATATATGAATGGTATGGAGTTTGCAACTGAAAAGAAACTTTGTGTTCCCAACAAGGTAGGTGAAGGACGGCTTTCACACACACTTATCTCTCAGAACTGAGCAATTGGAGAGACGTTCTTTCATCTAGCACAAAGGGAACGGGTTGCAGGAGAAACTTTTACTCTGGATTCTCAGTCTGTTTCCTACTGCCGGTTTGAAGTTCCTGCAGTTTTCACTGTAAAACCGAGTTGGAGCTAGTACTTCCCCATATATATGTATGGAGTGGAGTTTGCAAGTGAATAGAAACTTTGTGTTCCCAACAAGCTAGGTGAAGGACGGCTTTCACACACACACATCTCTCAGAACTGAGCATGTGGAGAGACGTTCTTTCATCTAGCACAAAGGGAACGGGTTGCAGGAGAAACTTTTACTCTGGATTCTCACTCTGTTTCCTACTGCCGGTTTGAAGTTCCTGCAGTTTTCACTGTAAAACCGAGTTGGAGCTAGTACTTCCCCATATATATGTATGGAGTGGAGTTTGCAAGTGAATAGAAACTTTGTGTTCCCAACAAGCTAGGTGAAGGACGGCTTTCACACACACTTATCTCTCAGAACTGAGCATGTGGAGAGACGTTCGTTCATCTAGCACAAAGGGAACGGTTGCAGGAGAAACTTTTACTCTGGTTTCTCAGTCTGTTTCCTAGTGCCGGTTTGAAGTTCCTGCAGTTTTCACTGTAAAACCGATTTGGAGCTTGTACATCCCCATATATATGTATGGAGTGGAGTTTGCAAGTGAAAAGAAACTTTGTGTTCCCAACAAGATAGGTGAAGGACGGCTTTCACACACACTTATCTCTCAGAACTGAGCATGTGGAGATACGTTCTTTCATCTAGCACAAAGGGAACGGGTTGCAGGAGAAACTTTTACACTGGTTCCTCAGTCTGATTCCGAGTGCCGGTTTGAAGTTCCTGCAGTTTTCACTGTAAAACCGAGTTGGAGCTAGTACCTCCACATATATATGTATGGAGTGGAGTTTGCAAGTGAAAACAAACTTTGTGTTCCCAACAAGCTAGGTGAAGGACGGCTTTCACACACACTTATGTCTCAGAACTGAGCATGTGGAGAGACGTTCTTTCATCTAGCACAAAGGTAACGGCTTGCAGGAGAAACTTTTACTCTGGATTCTCAGTCTGTTTCCTACTGCAGGATTGAAGTTCCTGCAGTTTTCACTGTAAAGCAGAGTTTGAGCTAGTACTTCCCCATATATATGTATGGAGTGGAGTTTGCAAGTGAAAAGAAACTTTGTGTTCCCAACAAGCTAGGTGAAGGACGGCTTTCACACACACTTATCTCTCAGAACTGAGCATGTGGAGAGACGTTCGTTCATCTAGCACAAAGGGAATGGGTTGCAGGAGAAACTTTTTCTCTGGTTTCTCAGTCTGTTTCCTAGTTCCGCTTTGAAGTTCCTGCAGTTTTCACTTTAAAACCGAGTTGGAGCTGTTTCCTCCCCATATATATGTATGGAATGGAGTTTGCAAGTGACAAGAAACTTTGTGTTCCCAACAAGCTATGTGAAGGACGGCTTTCACACACACTTATCTCTCAGAACTGAGCATGTGGAGAGACGTTCGTTCATCTAGCACAAAGGCAACGGATTGCAGGAGAAACTTTTACTCTGGTTTCTCAGTCTGTTTCCTAGTGCCGGTTTGAAGTTCCTGCAGTTTTCACTGAAAAACCGAGTTGGAGGTATTTCCTCCATATATATATGTATGGAGTGGAGTTTGCAACTGAATAGAAACTTTGTGTTCCCAACAAGCTAGGTGAAGCACGGCTTTCACACACACTTATCTCTCAGAACTGAGCATGTGGAGAGACGTTCGTTTATCTAGCACAAACGGAACGGTTTACAGGAGAAACTTTTACTCTGGATTCTCAGTCTGTTTCCTACTGTCGGTTTGAAGTTCCTGCAGTTTTCACTGTAAAACAGATTTGGAGCCAGTACTTCCCCATATATATATATGGAGTGGAGTTTCCAAGTGAAAAGAAACTTTGTGTTCCCAACAAGCTAGGTGAAGGACGGCTTTCACACACACTTATCTCTCAGAACTGAGCATGTGGAGAGACGTTCTTTCATCTAGCACAAAGGGAATGGGTTGTAGGAGAAACTTTTACTCTGGATTCTCAGTCTGTTTCCTACTGCCGGTTTGAAGTTCCTGCAGTTTTCACTGTAAAACCGAGTTTGAGCTAGTACTTCCCCATATATATGTATGGAGTGGAGTTTGCAAGTGAAAAGAAACTTTGTGTTCCCAACAAGCTAGGTGAAGGACGGCTTTCACACACACTTATCTCTCAGAATTGAGCATGTGGAGAGACGTTCGTTCATCTAGCACAAAGGGAACGGGTTGCAGGAAAAACTTTTACTCTGGTTTCTCAGTCTGTTTCCTAGTGCCGGTTTGAAGTTCCTGCAGTTTTCACTATAAAACCGAGTTGGAGCTATTTCCTCCCCATATATATGTATGGAGTGGAGTTGGCAACTGAAAAGAAACTTTGTGTTCCCAACAAGCTAGGTGAAAGACGGCTTTCACACACACTTATCTCTCAGAACTGAGCATGTGGAGAGACGTTCGTTTATCTAGCACAAAGGGAACGGGTTGCAGGAGAAAATTTTACTCTGCTTTCTCAGTCTGTTTCCTACTGCCGGTTTGAAGTTCCTGCAGTTTTCACTGTAATACCGAGTTGGAGCCAGTACTTCCCCATATATATGTATGGAGTAGAGTTTGCAAGTGAAAAGAAACTTTGTGTTCCCAACAAGCTAGGTGAAGAACGGCTTTCACACACACTTATCTCTCAGAACTGAGCATGTGGAGAGACGTTCTTTCATCTAGCACAAAGGGAACGGGTTGCAGGGGAAACTTTTACTCTGGATTCTCAGTCTGTTTCCTACTGCCGGCTTAAAATTCCTGCAGTTTTCACTGTAAAAGCGAGTTGGAGCTAGTAATTCCCCATATATATGTATGGAGTGGAGTTTGCAACTGAAAAGAAACTTTGTGTTCCCAACAAGCTAGGTGAAGGACGGCTTTCACACACATTTATCTCTCAGAACTGAGCACGTGGAGATACGTTCTTTCATCTAGCACAAAGGGAACGGGTTGCAGGAGAAACTGTTACTCTGGTTTCTCAGTCTGTTTCCTAGTGCCGGTTTGAAGTTCCTGCAGTTTTCACTGTAAAAGAGAGTTGGAGCTATTTCCTCCCCATATATATGTATGGAGTGGAGTTTGCAAGTGAAAAGAAACTTTGTGTTCCCAACAAGCTAGGTGAAGGACGGCTTTCACACACTTATCTCTCAGAACTGAGCATGTGGAGAGACGTTCGTTCATCTAGCACGAAGGGAACTGGTTGCAGGGGAAACTTTTACTCTGGTTTCTCAGTCTGTTTCCTAGTGCCGGTTTGAATTTCCTGCAGTTTTCACTGTAAAACCGAGTTGGAGCTCGTACCTCCCCATATATATGTATGGAGTGGTGTTTGCAAGTGAAAACAAACTTTGTGTTCCCAACAAGCTAGGTGAAGGTCGGCTTTCAGACACAATTATGTCTCAGAACTGAGCATGTGGAGAGACGTTCGTTCATCTATCACAAAGGGAACTGGTTGCAAGAGAAACTTTTACTCTGGTTTCTCAGTCTGTTTCCTAGTGCCGGTTTGAAGTTCCTGCAGTTTTCACTGTAAAACCGATTTGGAGCTAGTACCTCCCCATATATATGTATGGAGTGGAGTTGGCAACTGAAAAGAAACTTTGTGTTCCCAACAAGCTAGGTGAAGGACGGCTTTCACACACACTTATCTCTCAGAACTGAGCATGTGGAGAGACGTTCGTTCATCTAGCACAAAGGGAACGGGTTGCAGGAAAAACTTTTACTCTGGTTTCTCAGTCTGTTTCCTAGTGCCGGTTTGAAGTTCCTGCAGTTTTCACTATAAAACCGAGTTGGAGCTATTTCCTCCCCATATATATGTATGGAGTGGAGTTGGCAACTGAAAAGAAACTTTGTGTTCCCAACAAGCTAGGTGAAAGACGGCTTTCACACACACTTATCTCTCAGAACTGAGCATGTGGAGAGACGTTCGTTTATCTAGCACAAAGGGAACGGGTTGCAGGAGAAAATTTTACTCTGGATTCTCAGTCTGTTTCCTACTGCCGGTTTGAAGTTCCTGCAGTTTTCACTGTAATACCGAGTTGGAGCCAGTACTTCCCCATATATATGTATGGAGTAGAGTTTGCAAGTGAAAAGAAACTTTGTGTTCCCAACAAGCTAGGAGAAGTACGGCTTTCACACACACTTATCTCTCAGAACTGAGCATGTGGAGAGACGTTCTTTCATCTAGCACAAAGGGAACGGGTTGCAGGGGAAACTTTTTCTCTGGATTCTCAGTCTGTTTCCTACTGCCGGCTTAAAATTCCTGCAGTTTTCACTGTAAAAGCGAGTTGGAGCTAGTAATTCCCCATATATATGTATGGAGTGGAGTTTGCATCTGAAAAGAAACTTTGTGTTCCCAACAAGCTAGGTGAAGGACGGCTTTCACACACATTTATCTCTCAGAACTGAGCACGTGGAGAGACGTTCTTTCATCTAGCACAAAGGGAACGGGTTGCAGGAGAAACTGTTACTCTGGTTTCTCAGTCTGTTTCCTAGTGCCGGTTTGAAGTTCCTGCAGTTTTCACTGTAAAAGAGAGTTGGAGCTATTTCCTCCCCATATATATGTATCAAGTGGAGTTTGCAAGTGAAAAGAAACTTTGTGTTCCCAACAAGCTAGGTGAAGGACGGCTTTCACACACTTATCTCTCAGAACTGAGCATGTGGAGAGACGTTCGTTCATCTAGCACGAAGGGAACTGGTTGCAGGAGAAACTTTTACTCTGGTTTCTCAGTCTGTTTCCTAGTGCCGGTTTGAATTTCCTGCAGTTTTCACTGTAAAACCGAGTTGGAGCTCGTACCTCCCCATATATATGTATGGAGTGGTGTTTGCAAGTGAAAACAAACTTTGTGTTCCCAACAAGCTAGGTGAAGGAAGGCTTTCAGACACACTTATCTCTCAGAACTGAGCATGTGGAGAGACGTTCGTTCATCTAGCACAAAGGGAACGGGTTGCAAGAGAAACTTTTACTCTGGTTTCTCAGTCTGTTTCCTACTGCCGGTTTGAAGTTCCTGCAGTTTTCACTGTAAAACCGAGTTGGAGCTAGAACCTCCCCATATATATGTATGGAGTGGAGTTTGCAACTGAAAAGAAGCTTTGTGTTCTCAACAAGCAAGGTGAAGCACGGCTTTCACACACACTTATCTCTCAGTACTGAGCACGTGGAGAGACGATCTTTCATCTAGCACAAAGGGAACGGGTTGCAGGAGAAACTTTTACTCTGGATTCTCCGTCTGTTTCCTACTACCGGTTTGAAGTTCCTGCAGTTTTCACTGTAAAACGGTGTTGGAGCTAGTACCTCCCCATATATATGTATGGAGTGGAGTTTGCAACTGAAAAGAAACTTTGTGTTCCCAACAAGCTAGGTGAAGCACGGCTTTCACACACACTTATCTCTCAGAACTGAGCATGTGGAGAGACTTTCGTTCATCTAGCAAAAGGGGAACGGGTTGCAGGAGAAACTTTTACTCTGGTTTGTCAGTCTGTTTCCTAGTGCCGGTTTGAAGTTCCTGCAGTTTTCACTGTAAAACCTAGTTGGAGCTTGTACATCCCCACATATATGTATGGAGTGGAGTTTGCAAGTGAAAACAAACTTTGTGTTCCCAACAAGCTAGGTGAAGCACGGCTTTCACACACACTAATCTCTCAGTTCTGAACACGTGGAGATACGTTCTTTCATCTAGCACAAATGGAACGGGTTGCAGGAGAAACTTTTACTCTGGATTCTCAGTGTGTTTCCTACTTCCGGTTTGAAGTTCCTGCAGTTTTCACTGTAAAACGGAGTTGGAGCTAGTACCTCCCCATATATATGTATGGAGTTTAGTTTGCAAGTGAAAACAAACTTTGTGTTCCCAACAAGCTAGGTGAAGGACGGTTTCACACACACTTATCTCTCAGAACTGAGCATGTGGAGAGACGTTCGTTCATCTAGCACAAAGGGAACGGTTTGCAGGAGAAACGTTTTCTCTGGTTTCTCCATCTGTTTCCTACAGCCGGTTTGAATTTCCTGCAGTTTTCACTGTAACACCGAGTTGGAGCTAGTACCTCCCCATATATATGTATGGAGTGGAGTTTGCAAGTGAAAAGAAACTCTGTGTTCCCAACATGCTAGGTGAAGGACGGCTTTCACACACACTTATGTCTCAGAACTGAGCATGTGGAGAGACGTTCGTTCATCTAGCACAAAGGGAACGGGTTGCAGGAGAAACTTTTACTCTGGTTTTTCAGTCTGTTTCCTAGTGCCGGTTTGAAGTTCCTGCAGTTTTCACTGTAAAACCGAGTTGGTGCTAGTACCTCCCCATATATATGTATGCAGTGTAGTTTGCAAGTGAAAAGGAACTTTGTGTCCCAAAAAGCTAGGTGAAGGACGGCTTTCACACACACTTATCTCTCAGAAATGAGCATGTGGAGAGACGTTCGTTCTTCTAGCACAAAGGGAACGGGTTGCAGGAGAAACTTTTACTCTGGTTTCTCAGTCTGTTTCCTAGTGCCGGTTGAAGTTCCTGCAGTTTTCACTGTAAATCCGAGTTGGAGCTCGTACCTCCCCATATATATGTATGGAGTGGAGTTTGCAACTGAAAGGAAACTTTGTGTTCCCAACAAGCTAGGTGAAGGACGGCTTTCACACACACTTATGTCTCAGAATTGAGCATGGAGACAGACGTTCGTTCATCTAGCACAAAGGGAACGGTTTGCAGGAGAAACTTTTTCTCTGGTTTCTCAGTCTGTTTCCTAGTGCCGGTTTGAAGTTCCTGCAGTTTTCACTGTAAAACCGAGTTGGAGCTAGTACTTCCCCATATATATGTATGGAGTGGAGTTTGCAAGTGAAAAGAAACTTTGTGTTCCCAACAAGCTAGTTGAAGGACGGCTTCCACACACACTTATCTCTCAGAACTGAGCATGTGGAGAGACGTTCGTTCATCTAGCACAAAGGGAACGGGTTGCATGAGAAACTTTTACTCTGGTTTCTCAGTCTGTTTCCTAGTGCCGGTTTGAAGTTCCTGCAGTTTTCACTGTAAAACCGAGTTGGAGCTGTTTCCTCCCGATACATATGTATGGAATGGAGTTTGCAAGTGACAAGAAACTTTGTGTTCCCAACAAGCTATGTGAAGGACGGCTTTCACACACACTCATCTCTCAGAACTGAGCATGTGGAGAGACGTTCGTTCATCTAGCAAAAAGGGAACGGGTTGCAGGAGAAACTTTTACTCTGGATTCTCAGTCTGTTTCCTACTACCGGTTTGAAGTTCCTGCAGTTTTCACTGTAAAACCTAGTTGGAGCTTGTACATCCCCACATATATGTATGGAGTGGAGTTTGCAAGTGAAAACAAACTTTCTGTTCCCAACAAGCTAGGTGAAGCACGGCTTTCACACACACTAATCTCTCAGTTCTGAACACGTGGAGATACGTTCTTTCATCTAGCACAAATGGAACGGGTGGCAGGAGAAACTTTTACTCTGGATTCTCAGTGTGTTTCCTACTGCCGGTTTGAAGTTCCTGCAGTTTTCACTGTAAAACGGAGTTGGAGCTAGTACCTCCCCATATATATGTATGGAGTGGGGTTTGCAAGTGAAAACAAACTTTGTGTTCCCAACAAGCTAGGTGAAGGACGGTTTCACACACACTTATCTCTCAGAACTGAGCATGTGGAGAGACGTTCGTTCATCTAGCACAAAGGGAACGGTTTGCAGGAGAAACGTTTTCTCTGGTTTCTCCATCTGTTTCCTACTGCCGGTTTGAATTTCCTGCAGTTTTCACTGTAAAACCGAGTTGGAGCTAGTACCTCCCCATATATATGTATGGAGTGGAGTTTTCAAGTGAAAAGAAACTCTGTGTTCCCAACATGCTAGGTGAAGGACGGCTTTCACACACACTTATGTCTCAGAACTGAGCATGTGGAGAGACGTTCGTTCATCTAGCACAAAGGGAACGGGTTGCAGGAGAAACTTTTACTCTGGTTTTTCAGTCTGTTTCCTAGTGCCGGTTTGAAGTTCCTGCAGTTTTCACTGTAAAACCGAGTTGGTGCTAGTACCTCCCCATATATATGTATGCAGTGTAGTTTGCAAGTGAAAAGGAACTTTGTGTCCCAAAAAGCTAGGTGAAGGACGGCTTTCACACACACTTATCTCTCAGAAATGAGCATGTGGAGAGACGTTCGTTCTTCTAGCACAAAGGGAACGGGTTGCAGGAGAAACTTTTACTCTGGTTTCTCAGTCTGTTTCCTAGTGCCGGTTGAAGTTCCTGCAGTTTTCACTGTAAATCCGAGTTGGAGCTCGTACCTCCCCATATATATGTATGGAGTGGAGTTTCCAACTGAAAGGAAACTTTGTGTTCCCAACAAGCTAGGTGAAGGACGGCTTTCACACACACATATGTCTCAGAATTGAGCATGGAGACAGACGTTCGTTCATCTAGCACAAAGGGAACGGTTTGCAGGAGAAACTTTTTCTCTGGTTTCTCAGTCTGTTTCCTAGTGCCGGTTTGAATTTCCTGCAGTTTTCACTGTAAAACCGAGTTGGAGCTAGTACTTCCCCATATATATGTATGGAGTGGAGTTTGCAAGTGAAAAGAAACTTTGTGTTCCCAACAAGCTAGTTGAAGGACGGCTTCCACACACACTTATCTCTCAGAACTGAGCATGTGGAGAGACGTTCGTTCATCTAGCACAAAGGGAACGGGTTGCATGAGAAACTTTTACTCTGGTTTCTCAGTCGGTTTCCTAGTGCCGGTTTGAAGTTCCTGCAGTTTTCACTGTAAAACCGAGTTGGAGCTGTTTCCTCCCGATATATATGTATGGAATGGAGTTTGCAAGTGACAAGAAACTTTGTGTTCCCAACAAGCTATGTGAAGGACGGCTTTCACACACACTCATCTCTCAGAACTGAGCATGTGGAGAGACGTTCGTTCATCTAGCAAAAAGGGAACGGGTTGCAGGAGAAACTTTTACTCTGGATTCTCAGTCTGTTTCCTAGTGCCGGTTTGAAGTTCCTGCAGTTTTCACTGTAAAACAGATTTGGAGCTTCTACCTCCCTATATATATATATGGAGTGGAGTTTGCAACTGAAAAGAAACTTTGTGTTCTCAACAAGCTAGGTGAAGGACGGCTTTCACACACACTTATCTCTCAGAACTGAGCATGTGGAGAGTCGTTCTTTCATCTAGCACAAAGGGAACGGATTGCAGGAGAAACTTTTACTCTGGTTTCTCAGTCTGTTTCCTAGTGCCGGTTTGAAATTCCTGCAGTTTTCACTGTAAAATAGAGTTGGAGCTAGTACCTCCCCATATATATGTATGGAGTGGAGTTTGCAAGTGAAAACAAACTTTGTGTTCCCAACAAGCTAGGTGAAGGACGGCTTTCACACACCCTTATATCTCAGAACTGAGCATGTGGAGAGACGTTCGTTCATCTAGCACAAAGGGAACGGGTTGCAGGAGAAACTTTTTCTCTGGTTTCTCAGTCTGTTTCCTAGTGCCGGTTTGAAGTTCCTGCAGTTTTCACTGTAAAACCTATTTGGAGATAGAACCTCCCCATATATATGTATGGAGTGGAGTTTGCAAGTGAAAAGAAACTTTGTGTTCCCAACAAGCTAGGTGAAGGACGGCTTTCACACACACTTATGTCTCAGAACTGAGCATGTGGAGAGACGTTCGTTCATCTAGCACAAAGGGAACGGGTTGCAGGAGAAACTTTTACTCTGGTTTCTCAGTCTGTTTCCTAGTGCCGGTTTGAAGTTCCTGCAGTTTTCACTGTAAAACCGAGTTGGAGCTAGTACCTCCCCATATATATGTATGGAGTGGGGTTTGCAAGTGAAAACAAACTTTGTGTTCCCAACAAGCTAGGAGAAGGACGGCTTTCACACACACTTATCTCTCAGAAATGAGCATGTGGAGAGACGTTCGTTCTTCTAGCACAAAGGGAACGGGTTGCAGGAGAAACTTTTACTCTGGTTTCTCAGTCTGTTTCCTAGTGCCGGTTGAAGTTCCTGCAGTTTTAACTGTAAAACCGAGTTGGAGCTGTTTCCTCCCCATATATATGTATGGAATGGAGTTTGCAAGTGACAAGAAACTTTGTGTTCCCAACAAGCTATGTGAAGGACGGCTTTCACACACACTTATCTCTCAGAACTGAGCATGTGGAGAGACGTTCGTTCATCTAGCACAAAGGCAACGGATTGCAGGAGAAACTTTTACTCTGGTTTCTCAGTCTGTTTCCTAGTGCCGGTTTGAAGTTCCTGCAGTTTTCACTGAAAAACCGAGTTGGAGGTATTTCCTCCATATATATATGTATGGAGTGGAGTTTGCAACTGAATAGAAACTTTGTGTTCCCAACAAGCTAGGTGAAGCACGGCTTTCACACACACTTATCTCTCAGAACTGAGCATGTGTAGAGACGTTCGTTTATCTAGCACAAATGGAACGGTTTACAGGAGAAACTTTTACTCTGGATTCTCAGTCTGTTTCCTACTGTCGGTTTGAAGTTCCTGCAGTTTTCACTGTAAAACAGATTTGGAGCCAGTACTTCCCCATATATATATATGGAGTGGAGTTTCCAAGTGAAAAGAAACTTTGTGTTCCCAACAAGCTAGGTGAAGGACGGCTTTCACACACACTTATCTCTCAGAACTGAGCATGTGGAGAGACGTTCTTTCAACCTGCACAAAGGGAATGGGTTGCAGGAGAAACTTTTACTCTGGATTCTCAGCCTGTTTCCTACTGCCGGTTTGAAGTTCCTGCAGTTTTCACTGTAAAAACGTGTTTGGGCTAGTACTTCCCCAAATATATGTATGGAGTGGAGTTTGCAAGTGAAAAGAAACTTTGTGTTCCCAACAAGCTAGGTGAAGGACGGCTTTCACACACACTTATCTCTCAGAACTGAGCATGTGGAGAGACGTTCGTTCATCTAGCACAAAGGGAACGGGTTGCAGGAAAAACTTTTACTCTGGTTTCTCAGTCTGTTTCCTAGTGCCGGTTTGAAGTTCCTGCAGTTTTCACTGTAATACCGAGTTGGAGCCAGTACTTCCCCATATATATGTATGGAGTAGAGTTTGCAAGTGAAAAGAAACTTTGTGTTCCCAACAAGCTAGGTGAAGGACGGCTTTCACACACACTTATCTCTCAGAACTGAGCATGTGGAGAGACGTTCTTTCATCTAGCACAAAGGGAACGGGTTGCAGGGGAAACTTTTACTCTGGATTCTCAGTCTGTTTCCTACTGCCGGCTTAAAATTCCTGCAGTTTTCACTGTAAAAGCGAGTTGGAGCTAGTAATTCCCCATATATATGTATGGAGTGGAGTTTGCAACTGAAAAGAAACTTTGTGTTCCCAACAAGCTAGGTGAAGGACGGCTTTCACACACATTTATCTCTCAGAACTGAGCACGTGGAGATACGTTCTTTCATCTAGCACAAAGGGAACGGGTTGCAGGAGAAACTGTTACTCTGGTTTCTCAGTCTGTTTCCTAGTGCCGGTTTGAAGTTCCTGCAGTTTTCACTGTAAAACCGAGTTGGAGCTCGTACCTCCCCATATATATGTATGGAGTGGTGTTTGCAAGTGAAAATAAACTTTGTGTTCCCAACAAGCTAGGTGAAGGACGGCTTTCAGACACACTTATGTCTCAGAACTGAGCATGTGGAGAGACGTTCGTTCATCTATCACAAAGGGAACGGGTTGCAAGAGAAACTTTTACTCTGGTTTCTCAGTCTGTTTCCTAGTGCCGGTTTGAAGTTCCTGCAGTTTTCACTGTAAAACCGATTTGGAGCTAGTACCTCCCCATATATATGTATGGAGTGGAGTTGGCAACTGAAAAGAAACTTTGTGTTCCCAACAAGCTAGGTTAAGGACGGCTTTCACACACACTTATCTCTCAGAACTGAGCATGTGGAGAGACGTTCGTTCATCTAGCACAAAGGGAACGGGTTGCAGGAAAAACTTTTACTCTGGTTTCTCAGTCTTTTTCCTAGTGCCGGTTTGAAGTTCCTGCAGTTTTCACTATAAAACCGAGTTGGAGCTATTTCCTCCCCATATATATGTATGGAGTGGAGTTGGCAACTGAAAAGAAACTTTGTGTTCCCAACAAGCTAGGTGAAAGACGGCTTTCACACACACTTATCTCTCAGAACTGAGCATGTGGAGAGACGTTCGTTTATCTAGCACAAAGGGAACGGGTTGCAGGAGAAAATTTTACTCTGGATTCTCAGTCTGTTTCCTACTGCCGGTTTGAAGTTCCTGCAGTTTTCACTGTAATACCGAGTTGGAGCCAGTACTTCCCCATATATATGTATGGAGTAGAGTTTGCAAGTGAAAAGAAACTTTGTGTTCCCAACAAGCTAGGTGAAGTACGGCTTTCACACACACTTATCTCTCATAACTGAGCATGTGGAGAGACGTTCTTTCATCTAGCACAAAGGGAACGGGTTGCAGGGGAAACTTTTACTCTGGATTCTCAGTCTGTTTCCTACTGCCGGGTTAAAATTCCTGCAGTTTTCACTGTAAAACGGTGTTGGAGCTAGTACCTCCCCATATATATGTATGGAGTGGAGTTTGCAAGTAAAAAGAAACTTTGTGTTCCCAACAAGCTAGGTTAAGGACGGCTTTCACACACACTTATCTCTCAGAAATGAGCATGTGGAGAGACGTTCGTTCATCTAGCACAAAGGGAAAGGGTTGCAGGAGAAACTTTTACTCTGGTTTCTCAGTCTGTTTCCTAGTGCCGGTTTGAAGTTCCTGCAGTTTTCACTGTAAAACAGAGTTGGAGCTAGTACCTCCCCATATATATGTATGGAGTGGAGTTTGCAACTGAAAAGAAACTTTGTGTTCTCAACAAGCAAGATGAAGCACGGCTTTCACACACACTTATCTCTCAGTACTGAGCACGTGGAGAGACGATCTTTCATCTAGCACAAAGGGAACGGGTTGCAGGAGAAACTTTTACTCTGGATTCTCCGTCTGTTTCCTACTACCGGTTTGAAGTTCCTGCAGTTTTCACTGTAAAACGGTGTTGGAGCTAGTACCTCCCCATATATATGTATGGAGTGGAGTTTGCAACTGAAAAGAAACTTAGTGTTCCCAACAAGCTAGGTGAAGCACGGCTTTCACACACACTTATCTCTCAGAACTGAGCATGTGGAGAGACTTTCGTTCATCTAGCAAAAGGGGAACGGGTTGCAGGAGAAACTTTTACTCTGGTTTGTCAGTCTGTTTCCTAGTGCCGGTTTGAAGTTCCTGCAGTTTTCACTGTAAAACCTAGTTGGAGCTTGTACATCCCCACATATATGTATGGAGTGGAGTTTGCAAGTGAAAACAAACTTTCTGTTCCCAACAAGCTAGGTGAAGCACGGCTTTCACACACACTAATCTCTCAGTTCTGAACACGTGGAGATACGTTCTTTCATCTAGCACAAATGGAACGGGTTGCAGGAGAAACTTTTACTCTGGATTCTCAGTGTGTTTCCTACTGCCGGTTTGAAGTTCCTGCAGTTTTCACTGTAAAACGGAGTTGGAGCTAGTACCTCCCCATATATATGTATGGAGTTTAGTTTGCAAGTGAAAACAAACTTTGTGTTCCCAACAAGCTAGGTGAAGGACGGCTTTCACACACACTTATCTCTCAGAACTGAGCATGTGGAGAGACGTTCGTTCATCTAGCACAAAGGGAACGGTTTGCAGGAGAAACGTTTTCTCTGGTTTCTCCATCTGTTTCCTACTGCCGGTTTGAATTTCCTGCAGTTTTCACTGTAAAACCGAGTTGGGGCTAGTACCTCCCCATATATATGTATGGAGTGGAGTTTGCAAGTGAAAAGAAACTTTGTGTTCCCAACAAGCTAGGTGAAGGACGGCTTTCACACACACTTATGTCTCAGAACTGAGCATGTGGAGAGACGTTCGTTCATCTAGCACAAAGGGAACGGGTTGCAGGAGAAACTTTTACTCTGGTTTTTCAGTCTGTTTCCTAGTGCCGGTTTGAAGTTCCTGCAGTTTTCACTGTAAAACCGAGTTGGTGCTAGTACCTCCCCATATATATGTATGCAGTGGAGTTTGCAAGTGAAAAGAAACTTTGTGTTCCCAACATGCTAGGTGAAGGACGGCTTTCACACACACTTATGTCTCAGAACTGAGCATGTGGAGAGACGTTCGTTCTTCTAGCACAAAAGGAAAGGGTTGCAGGAGAAACTTTTACTCTGGTTTCTCAGTCTGTTTCCAAGTGCCGGTTGAAGTTCCTGCAGTTTTCACTGTAAATCCGAGTTGGAGCTAGTACCTCCCCATATATATGTATGGAGTGGAGTTTGCAACTGAAAGGAAACTTTGTGTTCCCAACAAGCTAGGTGAAGGACGGCTTTCACACACACTTATGTCTCAGAATTGAGCATGGAGACAGACGTTCGTTCATCTAGCACAAAGGGAACGGTTTGCAGGAGAAACTTTTTCTCTGGTTTCTCAGTCTGTTTCCTAGTGCCGGTTTGAAGTTCCTGCAGTTTTCACTGTAAAACCGAGTTGGAGCTAGTACTTCCCCATATATATGTATGGAGTGGAGTTTGCAAGTGAAAAGAAACTTTGTGTTCCCAACAAGCTAGTTGAAGGACGGCTTCCACACACACTCATCTCTCAGAACTGAGCATGTGGAGAGACGTTCGTTCATCTAACAAAAAGGGAACGGGTTGCAGGAGAAACTTTTACTCTGGATTCTCAGTCTGTTTCCTAGTGCCGGTTTGAAGTTCCTGCAGTTTTCACTGTAAAATAGAGTTGGAGCTTCTACCTCCCTATATATATATATGGAGTGGAGTTTGCAACTGAAAAGAAACTTTGTGTTCTCAACAAGCTAGGTGAAGGACGGCTTTCACACACACTTATCTCTCAGAACTGAGCATGTGGAGAGTCGTTCTTTCATCTAGCACAAAGGGAACGGATTGCAGGAGAAACTTTTACTCTGGTTTCTCAGTCTGTTTCCTAGTGCCGGTTTGAAGTTCTTGCAGTTTTCACTGTAAAATAGAGTTGGAGCTAGTACCTCCCCATATATATGTATGGAGTGGAGTTTGCAAGTGAAAACAAACTTTGTGTTCCAAACAAGCTAGGTGAAGGACGGCTTTCACACACACTTATATCTCAGAACTGAGCATGTGGAGAGACGTTCGTTCATCTAGCACAAAGGGAACGGGTTGCAGGAGAAACTTTTACTCTGGTTTCTCAGTCTGTTTCCTAGTGCCGGTTTGAAGTTCCTGCAGTTTTCACTGTAAAACCGAGTTGGAGCTAGTACCTCCCCATATATATGTATGGAGTGGGGTTTGCAAGTGAAAACAAACTTTGTGTTCCCAACAAGCTAGGAGAAGGACGGCTTTCACACACACTTATCTCTCAGAAATGAGCATGTGGAGAGACGTTCTTTCATCTAGCACAAAGGGAATGGGTTGCAGGAGAAACTTTTACTCTGGTTTCTCAGTCTGTTTCCTAGTGCCGGTTGAAGTTCCTGCAGTTTTAACTGTAAATCCGAGTTGGAGCTATTTCCTCCCCATATATATATTGGAGTGGAGTTTGCAACTGAAAGGAAACTTTGTGTTCCCAACAAGCTAGGTGAAGGACGGCTTTCACACACACGTATCTCTCAGAATTGAGCATGTAGAAAGACGTTCGTTCATCTAGCACAAAGGGAACGGTTTGCAGGAGAAACTTTTTCTCTGGTTTCTCAGTCTCTTTCCTAGTGCCGGTTTGAAGTTCCTGCAGTTTTCACTGTAAAACCGAGTTGGAGCTAGTACTTCCCCATATATATGTATGGAGTGGAGTTTGCAAGTGAAAAGAAACTTTGTGTTCCCAACAAGCTAGGTGAAGGACGGCTTCCACACACACTTATCTCTCAGAACTGAGCAATTGGAGAGACGTTCTTTCATCTAGCACAAAGGGAACGGGTTGCAGGAGAAACTTTTACTCTGGTTTCTCAGTCTGTTTCCTAGTGCCGGTTTGAAGTTCCTGCAGTTTTCACTGTAAAACCGAGTTGGAGCTAGTACCTCCCCATATATATGTATGGAGTGGAGTTTGCAAGTGAAAACAAACTTTGTGTTCCCAACAAGCTTGGTGAAGGACGGCTTTCACACACCCTTATCTCTCAGAACTGAGCATGTGGAGAGACGTTCGTTCATCTATCACAAAGGGAACGGGTTGCAGGAGAAACTTTTACTCTGGTTTCTCAGTCTGTTTCCTAGTGCCGGTTTGAAGTTCCTGCAGTTTTCACTGTAAAACCTAATTGGAGCTAGAACCTCCCCATATATATGTATGGAGTGGAGTTTGCAAGTGAAAAGAAACTTTGTGTTCCCAACAAGCTAGGTGAAGGATGGCTTTCACACACACTTATGTCTCAGAACTGAGCATGTGGAGAGACGTTCGTTCATCTAGCACGAAGGGAACGGGTTGCAGGAGAAACTTTTACTCTGGTTTCTCAGTCTGTTTCCTAGTGCCGGTTTGAAGTTCCTGCAGTTTTCACTGTAAAACGGAGTTGGAGCTAGTACCTCCCCATATATATGTATGGAGTGGAATTTGCAACTGAAAAGAAACTTTGTGTTCCCAACAAGCTAGGTGAAGGACGGCTTTCACACACACTTATCTCTCAGAACTGAGCATGTGGAGAGACATTCGTTCATCTAGCACAAATGGAACGGGTTGCAGGAGAAACTTTTACTCTGGTTTCTCAGTCTCTTTCCTAGTGCCGGTTTGAAATTCCTGCAGTTTTCACTGTAAAACCGAGTTGGAGCTATTACTTCCCCATATATATGTATGGAGTGGAGTTGGCAAGTGAAAGAAAATTTGTGTTCCCAACAAGCTAGGTGAAGGACGGCTTTCACACAATTATCTCTCAGAACTGAGCATGTGGAGAGATGTTCGTTCATCTAGCACAAATGGAACGGTTTGCAGGAGAAACTTTTTCTCTGGTTTCTCAGTCTGTTTCCTACTGCCGGTTTGAAGTTCCTGCAGTTTTCACTGTAAAACCAAGTTGGAGCTAGTACTTCCCCATATATATGTATGGAGTGGAGTTTGCAAGTGAAAAGAAACTTTGTGTTCCCAACAAGCTAGGTGAAGGACGGCTTTCACACACACTTATCTCTCAGAACTGAGCATGTGGAGAAACGTTCGTTCATCTAGCACAAAGGGAACGGATTGCAGGAGAAACTTTTACTCTGGTTTCTCAGTCTGTTTCCTAGTGCCGGTTTGAAGTTCCTGCAGTTTTCACTGTAAAAGCGAGTTGGAGCTAGTACTTCCTCATATATATGTATGGAGTGGAGTTTGCAACTGAAAAGAAACTTTGGGTTCCCAACAAGCTAGGTGAAGCACGGCTTTCACACACACTAATCTCTCAGTACTGACCACGTGGAGATACGTTCTTTCATCTAGCACAAATGGAACGGGTTGCAGGAGAAACTATTACTCTGGATTCTCAGTGTGTTTCCTACTACCGGTTTGAAATTCCCGCAGTTTTCACTGTAAAACGGAGTTGGAGCTAGTACCTCCCCATATATATGTATGGAGTTTAGTTTGCAAGTGAAAACAAACTTTGTGTTCCCAACAAGCTAGGTGAAGGACGGCTTCCACACACACTTATTTCTAAGAACTGAGCATGTGGAGAGACGTTCGTTCATCTAGCACAAAGGGAACGGGTTGCAGAAGAAACTGTTACTCTGGTTTCTCAGTCTGTTTCCTAGTGCCGGTTTGAAGTTCCTGCAGTTTTCACTGTAAAAGAGAGTTGGAGATATTTCCTCCCCATATATATGTATGGAGTGGAGTTTGCAAGTGAAAAGAAACTTTGTGTTCCCAACAAGGTAGGTGAAGGACGGCTTTCACACACACTTATCTCTCAGAACTGAGCAAGTGGAGAGACGTTCGTTCATGTAGCACAAACGGAACGGGTTGCAGGAGACACTTTTTCTCTGCTTTCTCAGTCTGTTTCCTAGTGCCGGTTTGAATTTCCTGCAGTTTTCACTGTAAAACCGAGTTGGAGCTAGTACCTCCCCATATATATGTACGAAATGGAGTTTCCAACTGAAAAGAAACTTTGTGTTCCCAACAAGCTATGTGAAGGACGGCTTTCACGCACACTTATCTCTCAGAACTTAGCAAGTGGAGAGACGTTCGTTCATCTAGCACCAAGGGAACGGGATGCAGGAGACACATTTTCTCTGCTTTCTCAGTCTGTTTCCTAGTGCCGGTTTGAAGTTCCTGCAGTTTTCACTGTAAAACCGATTTGGAGTTAGTACCTCCCCATATATATGTATGGAATGGAGTTTGCAACTGAAAAGAAACTTTGTGTTCCCAACAAGCTAGGTGAAAGACGGCTTTCACACACACTTATCTGTCAGAACTGAGCAATTGGAGAGACGTTCGTTCATCTAGCACCAAGGGAACAGTTTGCCGGAGACACTTTTTCTCTGCTTTCTCAGTCTGTTTCCTAGTGCCGGTATGAAGTTCCTGCAGTTTTCACTGTAAAATCGAGTTGGAGCTAGTACCTCCCCATATATATGTATGGAATGGAGTTTGCAACTGAAGAGATACTTTGTGTTCCCAACAAGCTAGGTGAAGGACGGCTTTCACACACACTTATGTCTCAGAACTGAGCAAGTGGAGAGACGTTCGTTCAACTATCACCCAGGGAACGGGTTGCAGGAGACACTTTTTCTCTGCTTTCTCAGTCTGTTTCCTAGTGCCGGTTTGAAGTTCCTGCAGTTTTCACTGTAAAACCGATTTGGAGTTAGTACCTCCCCATATATATGTATGGAATGGAGTTTGCAACTGAAAAGAAACTTTGTGTTCCCAACAAGCTAGGTGAAGGACGGCTTTCACACACACTTATCTCTCAGAACTGAGCAAGTGGAGAGACGTTCGTTCATGTAGCACAAACGGAACGGGTTGCAGGAGACACTTTTTCTCTGCTTTCTCAGTCTGTTTCCTAGTGCCGGTTTGAATTTCCTGCAGTTTTCACTGTAAAACCGAGTTGGAGCTAGTACCTCCCCATATATATGTACGAAATGGAGTTTCCAACTGAAAAGAAACTTTGTGTTCCCAACAAGCTATGTGAAGGACGGCTTTCACACACACTTATCTCTCAGAACTGAGCAAGTGGAGAGACGTTCGTTCATCTAGCGCCAAGGGAACGGGATGCAGGAGACACTTTTTCTCTGCTTTCTCAGTCTGTTTCCTAGTGCCGGTTTGAAGTTCCTGCAGTTTTCACTGTAAAACCGAGTTGGAGTTAGTACCTCCCCATATATACGTATGGAATGGAGTTTGCAACTGAAAAGAAACTTTGTCTTCCCAACAAGCTAGGTGAAGGACGGCTTTCACACACACTTAACTCTCAGAACTGAGCAAGTGGAGAGACGTTCGTTCATCTAGCACCAAGGGAACAGGTTGCAGGAGACACTTTTTCTCTGCTTTCTCAGTCTGTTTCCTAGTGCCGGTTTGAAGTTCCTGCAGTTTTCACTGTAAAACCGAGTTGGAGCTAGTACCTCCCCATATAATTGTATGGAATGGAGTTTGCAACTGAAAAGAAACTATGTGTTCCCAACAAGCTAGGTGAAGGACGGCTTTCACACACACTTAAATCTCAGAACTGAGCAAGTGGAGAGACGTTCGTTCATTTACCACCAAGGGAACTGGTTGCAGGAGACACATTTTCTCTGCTTTTTCAGTCAGTTTCCTAGTGCCGGTTTGAAGTTCCTGCAGTTTTCACTGTAAAACCGATTTGGAGTTAGTACCTCCCCATATATATGTATGGAATGGAGTTTGCAACTGAAAAGAAAGTTTGTGTTCCCAACAAGGTAGGTGAAGGACGGCTTTCACACACACTTATCTCTCAGAAATGAGCAAGTGGAGAGACGTTCGTTCATGTATCACAAACGGAACGGGTTGCAGGAGACACTTTTTCTCTGCTTTCTCAGTCTGTTTCCTAGTGCCGGTTTGAATTTCCTGCAGTTTTCACTGTAAAACCGAGTTGGAGCTAGTACCTCCCCATATATATGTATGAAATGGAGTTTCCAACTGAAAAGAAACTTTGTCTTCCCAACAAGCTATGTGAAGGACGGCTTTCACACACACTTATCTCTCAGAACTGAGCAAGTGGAGAGACGTTCGTTCATCTAGCACCAAGGGAACGGGATGCAGGAGACACTTTTTCTCTGCTTTCTCAGTCTGTTTCCTAGTGCCGGTTTGAAGTTCCTGCAGTTTTCACTGTAAAACCGATTTGGAGTTAGTACCTCCCCATATATATGTATGGAATGGAGTTTGCAACTGAAAAGAAACTTTGTGTTCCCAACAAGCTAGGTGAAAGACGGCTTTCACACACACTTATCTGTCAGAACTGAGCAATTGGAGAGACGTTCGTTCATCTAGCACCAAGGGAACAGGTTGCCGGAGACACTTTTTCTCTGCTTTCTCAGTCTGTTTCCTAGTGCCGGTTTGAAGTTCCTGCAGTTTTCACTGTAAAATCGAGTTGGAGCTAGTACCTCCCCATATATATGTATGGAATGGAGTTTGCAACTGAAGAGATACTTTGTGTTCCCAACAAGCTAGGTGAAGTACGGCTTTCACACACACTTATGTCTCAGAACTGAGCAAGTGGAGAGACGTTTGTTCAACTATCACCCAGGGAACGGGTTGCAGGAGACACTTTTTCTCTGCTTTCTCAGTCTGTTTCCTAGTGCCGGTTTGAAGTTCCTGCAGTTTTCACTGTAAAACCGAGTTGGAGCTAGTACCTCCCCATATATATGTATGGAATGGAGTTTGCAACTGAAAAGAAATTTTGTGTTCCCAACAAGCTAGTTGAAGGACGGCTTTCACACACACTTATCTCTCAGAACTGAGCAAGGGGAGAGACGTTCTTTCATCTAGCACCAAGGGAACGGGTTGCAGGAGACACTTTTTCTCTGCTTTCTCAGTCTGTTTCCTAGTGCCGGTTTGAAGTTCCTGCAGTTTTCACTGTAAAACCGAGTTGGAGTTAGTACCTCCCCATATATACGTATGGAATGGAGTTTACAACTGAAAAGAAACTTTGTGTTCCCAACAAGCTAGGTGAAGGACGGCTTTCACACACACTTATCTCTCAGAACTGAGCAATTGGAGAGACGTTCGTTCATCTAGCACCAAGGGAACAGGTTGCAGTAGACACTTTTTCTCTGCTTTCTCAGTCTGTTTCCTAGTGCCGGTTTGAAGTTCCTGCAGTTTTCACTGTAAAACCGAGTTCGAGCTAGTACCTCCCCATATATATGTATGGAATGGAGTTTGCAACTGAAGAGAAACTTTGTGTTCCCAAAAAGCTAGATGAAGGACGGCTTTCACACAATATTATCTCTCAGAACTGTGCAAGTGGAGAGACGTTCGTTCAACTAGCACCCAGGGAACGGGTTGCAGGAGACACTTTTTCTCTGCTTTCTCAGTCTGTTTCCTAGTGCCAGTTTGAAGTTCCTGCAGTTTTCACTGTAAAACCGATTTGGAGTTAGTACCTCCCCATATATATGTATGGAATGGAGTTTGCAACTGAAAAGAACCTTTGTGATCCCAACAAGCTAGGTGAAGGACGGCTTTCACACACACTTATCTCTCAGAACTGAGCAAGTGGAGAGACGTTCGTTCATCTAGCACCAACGGAACGGGATGCAGGAGACACTTTTTCTCTGTTTCTCAGTCTGTTTCCTAGTGCCGGTTTGAAGTTCCTGCACTTTTCACTGTAAAACCGAGTTCGAGGTAGTACCTCCCGATATATATTTATGAAATGGAGTTTGGAACTGAAAAGAAACTTTGTGTTCCCAACAAGCTAGGTGAAGGACGGCTTTCACACACACTTATCTCTCAGAACTGAGCAAGTGGAGAGACGTTCGTTCATCTAGCACCAAGGGAACGGGTTGCAGGGGACACTTTTTCTCTGCTTTCTCAGTCTGTTTCCTAGTGCCGGTTTGAAGTTCCTGCAGTTTTCACTGTAAAACCGAGTTGGAGCTTGTACCTCCCCAAATATATGTATGGAATTGTGTTTGCAACTGAAAATAAACTTTGTGTTCCCAACAAGCTAATAGAAGGACGGCTTTCACACAGACTTATCTCTCAGAACTGAGCAAGTGGAGAGATGTTCGTTCATCTAGCACCAAGGAAACGGGTTGCAGGAGACACTTTTTCTCTACTTTCTCAGTCTGTTTCCTAATGCCGGTTTGAAGTTCCTGCAGTTTTCACTGTAAAACCGTGTTGGAGCTAGTACCTCCCCATATATATGTATGGAATGGAGTTTGCAACTGAAGAGAAACTTTGTGTTCCCAAAAAGCTAGATGAAGGACGGCTTTCACACAATATTATCTATCAGAACTGAGCAAGTGGAGAGACGTTCGTTCATCTAGCACCAACGGAACGGGATGCAGGAGACACTTTTTCTCTGCTTTCTCAGTCTGTTTCCTAGTGCCGGTTTGAAGTTCCTGCACTTTTCACTGTAAAACCGAGTTGGAGCTTGTACCTCCCCAAATATATGTATGGAATGGAGTTTGCAACTGAAAAGAAACTTTGTGTTCCCAACAAGCAAATAGAAGGACGGCTTTCACACACACTTATCTCTCAGAACTGAGCAAGTGGAGAGACGTTCGTTCATCTAGCAGCAAGGAAACGGGTTGCAGGAGACACTTTTTCTCTGCTTTCTCAGTCTGTTTCCTAATGCCGGTTTGAAGTTCCTGCAGTTTTCACTGTAAAACCGTGTTTTAGCTAGTACCTCCCCATATATATGAATGGTATGGAGTTTGCAACTGAAAAGAAACTTTGTGTTCCCAACAAGGTAGGTGAAGGACGGCTTTCACACACACTTATCTCTCAGAACTGAGCAATTGGAGAGACGTTCTTTCATCTAGCACAAAGGGAACGGGTTGCAGGAGAAACTTTTACTCTGGATTCTCAGTCTGTTTCCTACTGCCGGTTTGAAGTTCCTGCAGTTTTCACTGTAAAACCGAGTTGGACCTAGTACTTTCCCATATATATGTATGGAGTGGAGTTTGCAAGAGAAAAGAAACTTTGTGTTCCCAACAAGCAAGGTGAAGGACGGCTTTCACACACACACTTATCTCTCAGAACTGAGCATGTGGAGAGACGTTCTTTCATCTAGCACAAAGGGAACGGGTTGCAGGAGAAACTTTACTCTGGATTCTCAGTCTGTTTCCTACTGCCGGTTTGAAGTTCCTGCAGTTTTCACTGTAAAACCGAGTTGGAGCTAGTACTTCCCCATATATATGTATGGAGTGGAGTTTGCAAGTGAATAGAAACTTTGTGTTCCCAACAAGCTAGGTGAAGGACGGCTTTCACACACACTTATCTCTCAGAACTGAGCATGTGGAGAGACGTTCGTTCATCTAGCACAAATGGAACGGGTTGCAGGAGAAACTTTTACTCTGGTTTCTCAGTCTGTTTCCTAGTGCCGGTTTGAAGTTCCTGCAGTTTTCACTGTAAAACCGAGTTGGAGCTTGTACCTCCCCAAATATATGTATGGAATTGTGTTTGCAACTGAAAATAAACTTTGTGTTCCCAACAAGCTAATAGAAGGACGGCTTTCACACACACTTATCTCTCAGAACTGAGCAAGTGGAGAGATGTTCGTTCATCTAGCACCAAGGAAACGGGTTGCAGGAGACACTTTTTCTCTACTTTCTCAGTCTGTTTCCTAATGCCGGTTTGAAGTTCCTGTAGTTTTCACTGTAAAACCGTGTTGGAGCTAGTACCTCCCCATATATATGTATGGAATGGAGTTTGCAACTGAAGAGAAACTTTGTGTTCCCAAAAAGCTAGATGAAGGACGGCTTTCACACAATATTTTCTCTCAGAACTGAGCAAGTGGAGAGACGTTCGTTCATCTAGCACCAACGGAACGGGATGCAGGAGACACTTTTTCTCTGCTTTCTCAGTCTGTTTCCTAGTGCCGGTTTGAAGTTCCTGCACTTTTCACTGTAAAACCGAGTTGGAGCTAGTACCTCCCCATATATATGTATGGAATGGAGTTTGCAACTGAAGAGAAACTTTGTGTTCCCAAAAAGCTAATAGAAGGACGGCTTTCACACAATATTATCTCTCAGAACTGAGCAAGTGGAGAGACGTTCGTTCATCTAGCACCAACGGAACGGGATGCAGGAGACACTTTTTGTCTGCTTTCTCAGTCTGTTTCCTAGTGCCGGTTTGAAGTTCCTGCACTTTTCACTGTAAAACCGAGTTGGAGCTTGTACCTCCCCAAATATATGTATGGAATGGAGTTTGCAACTGAAAAGAAACTTTGTGTTCCCAACAAGCAAATAGAAGGACGGCTTTCACACACACTTATCTCTCAGAACTGAGCAAGTGGAGAGACGTTCGTTCATCTAGCACCAAGGAAACGGGTTGCAGGAGACACTTTTTCTCTGCTTTCTCAGTCTGTTTCCTAATGCCGGTTTGAAGTTCCTGCAGTTTTCACTGTAAAACCGTGTTGGAGCTAGTACCTCCCCATATATATGTATGGAATGGAGTTTGCAACTGAAGAGAAACTTTGTGTTCCCGAAAAGCTAGATGAAGGACGGCTTTCACACAATATTATCTCTCAGAACTGAGCAAGTGGAGAGACGTTCGTTCATCTAGCACCAACGGAACGGGATGCAGGAGACACTTTTTCTCTGCTTTCTCAGTCTGTTTCCTAGTGCCGGTTTGAAGTTCCTGCACTTTTCACTGTAAAACCGAGTTGGAGCTTGTACCTCCCCAAATATATGTATGGAATGGAGTTTGCAACTGAAAAGAAACTTTGTGTTCCCAACAAGCAAATAGAAGGACGGCTTTCACACACACTTATGTCTCAGAACTGAGCAAGTGGAGAGACGTTCGTTCATCTAGCACCAAGGAAACGGGTTGCAGGAGACACTTTTTCTCTGCTTTCTCAGTCTGTTTCCTAATGCCGGTTTGAAGTTCCTGCAGTTTTCACTGTAAAACCGTGTTTTAGCTAGTACCTCCCCATATATATGAATGGTATGGAGTTTGCAACTGAAAAGAAACTTTGTGTTCCCAACAAGGTAGGTGAAGGACGGCTTTCACACACACTTATCTCTCAGAACTGAGCAATTGGAGAGACGTTCTTTCATCTAGCACAAAGGGAACGGCTTGCAGGAGAAACTTTTACTCTGGATTCTCAGTCTGTTTCCTACTGCCGGTTTGAAGTTCCTGCAGTTTTCACTGTAAAACCGAGTTGGACCTAGTACTTCCCCATATATATGTATGGAGTGGAGTTTGCAAGAGAAAAGAAACTTTGTGTTCCCAACAAGCTAGGTGAAGGACGGCTTTCACACACACTTATCTCTCAGAACTGAGCATGTGGAGAGACGTTCGTTCATCTAGCACAAAGGGAACGGGTTGCAGGAGAAACTTTTACTCTGGTTTCTCAGTCTGTTTCCTAGTGCCGGTTTGAAGTTCCTGCAGTTTTCACTGTAAAACCGAGTTGGAGCTTGTACCTCCCCAAATATATGTATGGAATTGTGTTTGCAACTGAAAATAAACTTTGTGTTCCCAACAAGCTAATAGAAGGACGGCTTTCACACACACTTATCTCTCAGAACTGAGCAAGTGGAGAGACGTTCGTTCATCTAGCAGCAAGGAAACGGGTTGCAGGAGACACTTTTTCTCTGCTTTCTCAGTCTGTTTCCTAATGCCGGTTTGAAGTTCCTGCAGTTTTCACTGTAAAACCGTGTTTTAGCTAGTACCTCCCCATATATATGAATGGTATGGAGTTTGCAACTGAAAAGAAACTTTGTGTTCCCAACAAGGTAGGTGAAGGACGGCTTTCACACACACTTATCTCTCAGAACTGAGCAATTGGAGAGACGTTCTTTCATCTAGCACAAAGGGAACGGGTTGCAGGAGAAACTTTTACTCTGGATTCTCAGTCTGTTTCCTACTGCCGGTTTGAAGTTCCTGCAGTTTTCACTGTAAAACCGAGTTGGACCTAGTACTTTCCCATATATATGTATGGAGTGGAGTTTGCAAGAGAAAAGAAACTTTGTGTTCCCAACAAGCAAGGTGAAGGACGGCTTTCACACACACACTTATCTCTCAGAACTGAGCATGTGGAGAGACGTTCTTTCATCTAGCACAAAGGGAACGGGTTGCAGGAGAAACTTTACTCTGGATTCTCAGTCTGTTTCCTACTGCCGGTTTGAAGTTCCTGCAGTTTTCACTGTAAAACCGAGTTGGAGCTAGTACTTCCCCATATATATGTATGGAGTGGAGTTTGCAAGTGAATAGAAACTTTGTGTTCCCAACAAGCTAGGTGAAGGACGGCTTTCACACACACTTATCTCTCAGAACTGAGCATGTGGAGAGACGTTCGTTCATCTAGCACAAATGGAACGGGTTGCAGGAGAAACTTTTACTCTGGTTTCTCAGTCTGTTTCCTAGTGCCGGTTTGAAGTTCCTGCAGTTTTCACTGTAAAACCGAGTTGGAGCTTGTACCTCCCCAAATATATGTATGGAATTGTGTTTGCAACTGAAAATAAACTTTGTGTTCCCAACAAGCTAATAGAAGGACGGCTTTCACACACACTTATCTCTCAGAACTGAGCAAGTGGAGAGATGTTCGTTCATCTAGCACCAAGGAAACGGGTTGCAGGAGACACTTTTTCTCTACTTTCTCAGTCTGTTTCCTAATGCCGGTTTGAAGTTCCTGTAGTTTTCACTGTAAAACCGTGTTGGAGCTAGTACCTCCCCATATATATGTATGGAATGGAGTTTGCAACTGAAGAGAAACTTTGTGTTCCCAAAAAGCTAGATGAAGGACGGCTTTCACACAATATTTTCTCTCAGAACTGAGCAAGTGGAGAGACGTTCGTTCATCTAGCACCAACGGAACGGGATGCAGGAGACACTTTTTCTCTGCTTTCTCAGTCTGTTTCCTAGTGCCGGTTTGAAGTTCCTGCACTTTTCACTGTAAAACCGAGTTGGAGCTAGTACCTCCCCATATATATGTATGGAATGGAGTTTGCAACTGAAGAGAAACTTTGTGTTCCCAAAAAGCTAATAGAAGGACGGCTTTCACACAATATTATCTCTCAGAACTGAGCAAGTGGAGAGACGTTCGTTCATCTAGCACCAACGGAACGGGATGCAGGAGACACTTTTTGTCTGCTTTCTCAGTCTGTTTCCTAGTGCCGGTTTGAAGTTCCTGCACTTTTCACTGTAAAACCGAGTTGGAGCTTGTACCTCCCCAAATATATGTATGGAATGGAGTTTGCAACTGAAAAGAAACTTTGTGTTCCCAACAAGCAAATAGAAGGACGGCTTTCACACACACTTATCTCTCAGAACTGAGCAAGTGGAGAGACGTTCGTTCATCTAGCACCAAGGAAACGGGTTGCAGGAGACACTTTTTCTCTGCTTTCTCAGTCTGTTTCCTAATGCCGGTTTGAAGTTCCTGCAGTTTTCACTGTAAAACCGTGTTGGAGCTAGTACCTCCCCATATATATGTATGGAATGGAGTTTGCAACTGAAGAGAAACTTTGTGTTCCCGAAAAGCTAGATGAAGGACGGCTTTCACACAATATTATCTCTCAGAACTGAGCAAGTGGAGAGACGTTCGTTCATCTAGCACCAACGGAACGGGATGCAGGAGACACTTTTTCTCTGCTTTCTCAGTCTGTTTCCTAGTGCCGGTTTGAAGTTCCTGCACTTTTCACTGTAAAACCGAGTTGGAGCTTGTACCTCCCCAAATATATGTATGGAATGGAGTTTGCAACTGAAAAGAAACTTTGTGTTCCCAACAAGCAAATAGAAGGACGGCTTTCACACACACTTATCTCTCAGAACTGAGCAAGTGGAGAGACGTTCGTTCATCTAGCACCAAGGAAACGGGTTGCAGGAGACACTTTTTCTCTGCTTTCTCAGTCTGTTTCCTAATGCCGGTTTGAAGTTCCTGCAGTTTTCACTGTAAAACCGTGTTTTAGCTAGTACCTCCCCATATATATGAATGGTATGGAGTTTGCAACTGAAAAGAAACTTTGTGTTCCCAACAAGGTAGGTGAAGGACGGCTTTCACACACACTTATCTCTCAGAACTGAGCAATTGGAGAGACGTTCTTTCATCTAGCACAAAGGGAACGGCTTGCAGGAGAAACTTTTACTCTGGATTCTCAGTCTGTTTCCTACTGCCGGTTTGAAGTTCCTGCAGTTTTCACTGTAAAACCGAGTTGGACCTAGTACTTCCCCATATATATGTATGGAGTGGAGTTTGCAAGAGAAAAGAAACTTTGTGTTCCCAACAAGCTAGGTGAAGGACGGCTTTCACACACACTTATCTCTCAGAACTGAGCATGTGGAGAGACGTTCGTTCATCTAGCACAAAGGGAACGGGTTGCAGGAGAAACTTTTACTCTGGTTTCTCAGTCTGTTTCCTAGTGCCGGTTTGAAGTTCCTGCAGTTTTCACTGTAAAACCGAGTTGGAGCTTGTACCTCCCCAAATATATGTATGGAATTGTGTTTGCAACTGAAAATAAACTTTGTGTTCCCAACAAGCTAATAGAAGGACGGCTTTCACACACACTTATCTCTCAGAACTGAGCAAGTGGAGAGATGTTCGTTCATCTAGCACCAAGGAAACGGGTTGCAGGAGACACTTTTTCTCTACTTTCTCAGTCTGTTTCCTAATGCCGGTTTGAAGTTCCTGCAGTTTTCACTGTAAAACCGTGTTGGAGCTAGTACCTCCCCATATATATGTATGGAATGGAGTTTGCAACTGAAGAGAAACTTTGTGTTCCCAAAAAGCTAATAGAAGGACGGCTTTCACACACACTTATCTCTCAGAACTGAGCAAGTGGAGAGATGTTCGTTCATCTAGCACCAAGGAAACGGGTTGCAGGAGACACTTTTTCTCTACTTTCTCAGTCTGTTTCCTAATGCCGGTTTGAAGTTCCTGCAGTTTTCACTGTAAAACCGTGTTGGAGCTAGTACCTCCCCATATATATGTATGGAATGGAGTTTGCAACTGAAGAGAAACTTTGTGTTCCCAAAAAGCTAGATGAAGGACGGCTTTCACACAATATTATCTCTCAGAACTGAGCAAGTGGAGAGACGTTCGTTCATCTAGCACCAACGGAACGGGATGCAGGAGACACTTTTTCTCTGCTTTCTCAGTCTGTTTCCTAGTGCCGGTTTGAAGTTCCTGCACGTTTCACTGTAAAACCGAGTTCAAGGTAGTACCTCCCGATATATATTTACGGAATGGAGTTTGGAACTGAAAAGAAACTTTGTGTTCCCAACAAGCTAGGTGAAGGACGGCTTTCACACACACTTATCTCTCAGTACTGAGCAAGTGGAGAGACGTTCGTTCATCTAGCACCAAGGGAACGGGTTGCAGGGGACACTTTTTCTCTGCTTTCTCAGTCTGTTTCCTAGTGCCGGTTTGAAGTTCCTGCAGTTTTCACTGTAAAACCGAGTTGGAGCTTGTACCTCCCCAAATATATGTATGGAATGGAGTTTGCAACTGAAAAGAAACTTTGTGTTCCCAACAAGCAAATAGAAGGACGGCTTTCACACACACTTATCTCCCAGAACTGAGCAAGTGGAGAGACGTTCGTTCATCTAGCACCAAGGAAACGGGTTGCAGGAGACACTTTTTCTCTGCTTTCTCAGTCTGTTTCCTAATGCCGGTTTGAAGTTCCTGCAGTTTTCACTGTAAAACCGTGTTTTAGCTAGTACCTCCCCATATATATGAATGGTATGGAGTTTGCAACTGAAAAGAAACTTTGTGTTCCCAACAAGGTAGGTGAAGGACGGCTTTCACACACACTTATCTCTCAGAACTGAGCAATTGGAGAGACGTTCTTTCATCTAGCACAAAGGGAACGGGTTGCAGGAGAAACTTTTACTCTGGATTCTCAGTCTGTTTCCTACTGCCGGTTTGAAGTTCCTGCAGTTTTCACTGTAAAACCGAGTTGGACCTAGTACTTCCCCATATATATGTATGGAGTGGAGTTTGCAAGAGAAAAGAAACTTTGTGTTCCCAACAAGCTAGGTGAAGGACGGCTTTCACACACACACATCTCTCAGAACTGAGCATGTGGAGAGACGTTCTTTCATCTAGCACAAAGGGAACGGGTTGCAGGAGAAACTTTTACTCTGGATTCTCACTCTGTTTCCTACTGCCGGTTTGAAGTTCCTGCAGTTTTCACTGTAAAACCGAGTTGGAGCTAGTACTTCCCCATATATATGTATGGAGTGGAGTTTGCAAGTGAATAGAAACTTTGTGTTCCCAACAAGCTAGGTGAAGGACGGCTTTCACACACAATTATCTCTCAGAACTGAGCATGTGGAGAGACGTTCGTTCATCTAGCACAAAGGGAACGGTTGCAGGAGAAACTTTTACTCTTTTTTCTCAGTCTGTTTCCTAGTGCCGGTTTGAAGTTCCTGCAGTTTTCACTGTAAAACCGATTTGGAGCTTGTACATCCCCATATATATGTATGGAGTGGAGTTTGCAAGTGAAAAGAAACTTTGTGTTCCCAACAAGCTAGGTGAAGGACGGCTTTCACACACACTTATCTCTCAGAACTGAGCATGTGGAGATACGTTCTTTCATCTAGCACAAAGGGAACGGGTTGCAGGAGAAACTTTTACACTGGATCCTCAGTCTGTTTCCGAGTGCCGGTTTGAAGTTCCTGCAGTTTTCACTGTAAAACCGAGTTGGAGCTAGTACCTCCACATATATATGTATGGAGTGGAGTTTGCAAGTGAAAACAAACTTTGTGTTCCCAACAAGCTAGGTGAAGGACGGCTTTCACACACACTTATGTCTCAGAACTGAGCATGTGGAGAGACGTTCTTTCATCTAGCACAAAGGTAACGGCTTGCAGGAGAAACTTTTACTCTGGATTCTCAGTCTGTTTCCTACTGCCGGATTGAAGTTCCTGCAGTTTTCACTGTAAAGCAGAGTTTGAGCTAGTACTTCCCCATATATATGTATGGAGTGGAGTTTGCAAGTGAAAAGAAACTTTGTGTTCCCAACAAGCTAGGTGAAGGACGGCTTTCACACACACTTATCTCTCAGAACTGAGCATGTGGAGAGACGTTCGTTCATCTAGCACAAAGGGAATGGGTTGCAGGAGAAACTTTTTCTCTGGTTTCTCAGTCTGTTTCCTAGTTCCGGTTTGAAGTTCCTGCAGTTTTCACTGTAAAACCGAGTTGGAGCTGTTTCCTCCCCATATATATGTATGGAATGGAGTTTGCAAGTGACAAGAAACTTTGTGTTCCCAACAAGCTATGTGAAGGACGGCTTTCACACACACTTATCTCTCAGAACTGAGCATGTGGAGAGACGTTCGTTCATCTAGCACAAAGGCAACGGATTGCAGGAGAAACTTTTACTCTGGTTTCTCAGTCTGTTTCCTAGTGCCGGTTTGAAGTTCCTGCAGTTTTCACTGAAAAACCGAGTTGGAGGTATTTCCTCCATATATATATGTATGGAGTGGAGTTTGCAACTGAATAGAAACTTTGTGTTCCGAACAAGCTAGGTGAAGCACGGCTTTCACACACACTTATCTCTCAGAACTGAGCATGTGGAGAGACGTTCGTTTATCTAGCACAAACGGAACGGTTTACAGGAGAAACTTTTACTCTGGATTCTCAGTCTGTTTCCTACTGTCGGTTTGAAGTTCCTGCAGTTTTCACTGTAAAACAGATTTGGAGCCAGTACTTCCCCATATATATATATGGAGTGGAGTTTCCAAGTGAAAAGAAACTTTGTGTTCCCAACAAGCTAGGTGAAGGACGGCTTTCACACACACTTATCTCTCCGAATTGAGCATGTGGAGAGACGTTCGTTCATCTAGCACAAAGGGAACGGGTTGCAGGAAAAACTTTTACTCTGGTTTCTCAGTCTGTTTCCTAGTGCCGGTTTGAAGTTCCTGCAGTTTTCACTATAAAACCGAGTTGGAGCTATTTCCTCCCCATATATATGTATGGAGTGGAGTTGGCAACTGAAAAGAAACTTTGTGTTCCCAACAAGCTAGGTGAAAGACGGCTTTCACACACACTTATCTCTCAGAACTGAGCATGTGGAGAGACGTTCGTTTATCTAGCACAAAGGGAACGGGTTGCAGGAGAAAATTTTACTCTGGATTCTCAGTCTGTTTCCTACTGCCGGTTTGAAGTTCCTGCAGTTTTCACTGTAATACCGAGTTGGAGCCAGTACTTCCCCATATATATGTATGGAGTAGAGTTTGCAAGTGAAAAGAAACTTTGTGTTCCCAACAAGCTAGGTGAAGTACGGCTTTCACACACACTTATCTCTCAGAACTGAGCATGTGGAGAGACGTTCTTTCATCTAGCACAAAGGGAACGGGTTGCAGGGGAAACTTTTACTCTGGATTCTCAGTCTGTTTCCTACTGCCGGCTTAAAATTCCTGCAGTTTTCACTGTAAAAGCGAGTTGGAGCTAGTAATTCCCCATATATATGTATGGAGTGGAGTTTGCAACTGAAAAGAAACTTTGTGTTCCCAACAAGCTAGGTGAAGGACGGCTTTCACACAAATTTATCTCTCAGAACTGAGCACGTGGAGATACGTTCTTTCATCTAGCACAAAGGGAACGGGTTGCAGGAGAAACTGTTACTCTGGTTTCTCAGTCTGTTTCCTAGTGCCGGTTTGAAGTTCCTGCAGTTTTCACTGTAAAAGAGAGTTGGAGCTATTTCCTCCCCATATATATGTATGGAGTGGAGTTTGCAAGTGAAAAGAAACTTTGTGTTCCCAACAAGCTAGGTGAAGGACGGCTTTCACACACTTATCTCTCAGAACTGAGCATGTGGAGAGACGTTCGTTCATCTAGCACGAAGGGAACTGGTTGCAGGAGAAACTTTTACTCTGGTTTCTCAGTCTGTTTCCTAGTGCCGGTTTGAATTTCCTGCAGTTTTCACTGTAAAACCGAGTTGGAGCTCGTACCTCCCCATATATATGTATGGAGTGGTGTTTGCAAGTGAAAACAAACTTTGTGTTCCCAACAAGCTAGGTGAAGGACGGCTTTCAGACACAATTATGTCTCAGAACTGAGCATGTGGAGAGACGTTCGTTCATCTATCACAAAGGGAACGGGTTGCAAGAGAAACTTTTACTCTGGTTTCTCAGTCTGTTTCCTAGTGCCGGTTTGAAGTTCCTGCAGTTTTCACTGTAAAACCGATTTGGAGCTAGTACCTCCCCATATATATGTATGGAGTGGAGTTGGCAACTGAAAAGAAACTTTGTGTTCCCAACAAGCTAGGTGAAGGACGGCTTTCACACACACTTATCTCTCAGAACTGAGCATGTGGAGAGACGTTCGTTCATCTAGCACAAAGGGAACGGGTTGCAGGAGAAACTTTTACTCTGGTTTCTCAGTCTGTTTCCTAGTGCCGGTTTGAAGTTCCTGCAGTTTTCACTATAAAACCGAGTTGGAGCTATTTCCTCCCCATATATATGTATGGAGAGGAGTTGGCAACTGAAAAGAAACTTTGTGTTCCCAACAAGCTAGGTGAAAGACGGCTTTCAAACACACTTATCTCTCAGAACTGAGCATGTGGAGAGACGTTCGTTTATCTAGCACAAAGGGAACGGGTTGCAGGAGAAAATTTTACTCTGGATTCTCAGTCTGTTTCCTACTGCCGGTTTGAAGTTCCTGCAGTTTTCACTGTAATACCGAGTTGGAGCCAGTACTTCCCCATATATATGTATGGAGTAGAGTTTGCAAGTGAAAAGAAACTTTGTGTTCCCAACAAGCTAGGAGAAGTACGGCTTTCACACACACTTATCTCTCAGAACTGAGCATGTGGAGAGACGTTCTTTCATCTAGCACAAAGGGAACGGGTTGCAGGGGAAACTTTTACTCTGGATTCTCAGTCTGTTTCCTACTGCCGGCTTAAAATTCCTGCAGTTTTCACTGTAAAAGCGAGTTGGAGCTAGTAATTCCCCATATATATGTATGGAGTGGGGTTTGCATCTGAAAAGAAACTTTGTGTTCCCAACAAGCTAGGTGAAGGACGGCTTTCACACACATTTATCTCTCAGAACTGAGCACGTGGAGATACGTTCTTTCATCTAGCACAAAGGGAACGGGTTGCAGGAGAAACTGTTACTCTGGTTTCTCAGTCTGTTTCCTAGTGCCGGTTTGAAGTTCCTGCAGTTTTCACTGTAAAAGAGAGTTGGAGCTATTTCCTCCCCATATATATGTATGGAGTGGAGTTTGCAAGTGAAAAGAAACTTTGTGTTCCCAACAAGCTAGGTGAAGGACGGCTTTCACACACTTATCTCTCAGAACTGAGCATGTGGAGAGACGTTCGTTCATCTAGCACGAAGGGAACTGGTTGCAGGAGAAACTTTTACTCTGGTTTCTCAGTCTGTTTCCTAGTGCCGGTTTGAATTTCCTGCAGTTTTCACTGTAAAACCGAGTTGGAGCTCGTACCTCCCCATATATATGTATGGAGTGGTGTTTGCAAGTGAAAACAAACTTTGTGTTCCCAACAAGCTAGGTGAAGGAAGGCTTTCAGACACACTTATCTCTCAGAACTGAGCATGTGGAGAGACGTTCGTTCATCTAGCACAAAGGGAACGGGTTGCAAGAGAAACTTTTACTCTGGTTTCTCAGTCTGTTTCCTAGTGCCAGTTTGAAGTTCCTGCAGTTTTCACTGTAAAACCGATTTGGAGCTAGTACCTCCCCATATATATGTATGGAGTGGAGTTGGCAACTGAAAAGAAACTTTGTGTTCCCAACAAGCTAGGTGAAAGACGGCTTTCACACACACTTATCTCTCAGAACTGAGCATGTGGAGAGACGTTCGTTTATCTAGCACAAAGGGAACGGGTTGCAGGAGAAACTTTTACTCTGGATTCTCATTGTGTTTCCTACTGCCGGTTTGAAGTTCCTGCAGTTTTCAGTGTAAACCCGAATTGGAGCTAGTATTTCCCCTTATATATATATGGAGTGGAGTTTGCAAGTGAAAAGAAACTTTGTGTTCCCAACAAGCTAGGTTAAGGACGGCTTTCACACACACTTATCTCTCAGAAATGAGCATGTGGAGAGACGTTCGTTCATCTAGCACAAAGGGAAAGGGTTGCAGGAGAAACTTTTACTCTGGTTTCTCAGTCTGTTTCCTACTGCCGGTTTGAAGTTCCTGCAGTTTTCACTGTAAAACCGAGTTGGAGCTAGAACCTCCCCATATATATGTATGGAGTGGAGTTTGCAACTGAAAAGAAACTTTGTGTTCTCAACAAGCAAGGTGAAGCACGGCTTTCACACACACTTATCTCTCAGTACTGAGCACGTGGAGAGACGATCTTTCATCTAGCACAAAGGGAACGGGTTGCAGGAGAAACTTTTACTCTGGATTCTCCGTCTGTTTCCTACTACCGGTTTGAAGTTCCTGCAGTTTTCACTGTAAAACGGTGTTGGAGCTAGTACCTCCCCATATATATGTATGGAGTGGAGTTTGCAACTGAAAAGAAACTTTGTGTTCCCAACAAGCTAGGTGAAGCACGGCTTTCACACACACTTATCTCTCAGAACTGAGCATGTGGAGAGACTTTCGTTCATCTAGCAAAAGGGGAACGGGTTGCAGGAGAAACTTTTACTCTGGTTTGTCAGTCTGTTTCCTAGTGCCGGTTTGAAGTTCCTGCAGTTTTCACTGTAAAACCTAGTTGGAGCTTGTACATCCCCACATATATGTATGGAGTGGAGTTTGCAAGTGAAAACAAACTTTGTGTTCCCAACAAGCTAGGTGAAGCACGGCTTTCACACACACTAATCTCTCAGTTCTGAACACGTGGAGATACGTTCTTTCATCTAGCACAAATGGAACGGGTTGCAGGAGAAACTTTTACTCTGGATTCTCAGTGTGTTTCCTACTTCCGGTTTGAAGTTCCTGCAGTTTTCACTGTAAAACGGAGTTGGAGCTAGTACCTACCCATATATATGTATGGAGTTTAGTTTGCAAGTGAAAACAAACTTTGTGTTCCCAACAAGCTAGGTGAAGGACGGTTTCACACACACTTATCTCTCAGAACTGAGCATGTGGAGAGACGTTCGTTCATCTAGCACAAAGGGAACGGTTTGCAGGAGAAACGTTTTCTCTGGTTTCTCCATCTGTTTCCTACTGCCGGTTTGAATTTCCTGCAGTTTTCACTGTAAAACCGAGTTGGAGCTAGTACCTCCCCATATATATGTATGGAGTGGAGTTTGCAAGTGAAAAGAAACTCTGTGTTCCCAACATGCTAGGTGAAGGACGGCTTTCACACACACTTATGTCTCAGAACTGAGCATGTGGAGAGACGTTCCTTCATCTAGCACAAAGGGAACGGGTTGCAGGAGAAACTTTTACTCTGGTTTTTCAGTCTGTTTCCTAGTGCCGGTTTGAAGTTCCTGCAGTTTTCACTGTAAAACCGAGTTGGTGCTAGTACCTCCCCATATATATGTATGCAGTGTAGTTTGCAAGTGAAAAGGAACTTTGTGTCCCAAAAAGCTAGGTGAAGGACGGCTTTCACACACACTTATCTCTCAGAAATGAGCATGTGGAGAGACGTTCGTTCTTCTAGCACAAAGGGAACGGGTTGCAGGAGAAACTTTTACTCTGGTTTCTCAGTCTGTTTCCTAGTGCCGGTTGAAGTTCCTGCAGTTTTCACTGTAAATCCGAGTTGGAGCTCGTACCTCCCCATATATATGTATGGAGTGGAGTTTGCAACTGAAAGGAAACTTTGTGTTCCCAACAAGCTAGGTGAAGGACGGCTTTCACACACACTTATGTCTCAGAATTGAGCATGGAGACAGACGTTCGTTCATCTAGCACAAAGGGAACGGTTTGCAGGAGAAACTTTTTCTCTGGTTTCTCAGTCTGTTTCCTAGTGCCGGTTTGAAGTTCCTGCAGTTTTCACTGTAAAACCGAGTTGGAGCTAGTACTTCCCCATATATATGTATGGAGTGGAGTTTGCAAGTGAAAAGAAACTTTGTGTTCCCAACAAGCTAGTTGAAGGACGGCTTCCACACACACTTATCTCTCAGAACTGAGCATGTGGAGAGACGTTCGTTCATCTAGCACAAAGGGAACGGGTTGCATGAGAAACTTTTACTCTGGTTTCTCAGTCTGTTTCCTAGTGCCGGTTTGAAGTTCCTGCAGTTTTCACTGTAAAACCGAGTTGGAGCTGTTTCCTCCCGATATATATGTATGGAATGGAGTTTGCAAGTGACAAGAAACTTTGTGTTCCCAACAAGCTATGTGAAGGACGGCTTTCACACACACTCATCTCTCAGAACTGAGCATGTGGAGAGACGTTCGTTCATCTAGCAAAAAGGGAACGGGTTGCAGGAGAAACTTTTACTCTGGATTCTCAGTCTGTTTCCTACTACCGGTTTGAAGTTCCTGCAGTTTTCACTGTAAAACCTAGTTGGAGATTGTACATCCCCACATATATGTATGGAGTGGAGTTTGCAAGTGAAAACAAACTTTCTGTTCCCAACAAGCTAGGTGAAGCACGGCTTTCACACACACTAATCTCTCAGTTTTGAACACGTGGAGATACGTTCTTTCATCTAGCACAAATGGAACGGGTTGCAGGAGAAACTTTTACTCTGGATTCTCAGTGTGTTTCCTACTGCCGGTTTGAAGTTCCTGCAGTTTTCACTGTAAAACGGAGTTGGAGCTAGTACCTCCCCATATATATGTATGGAGTTTAGTTTGCAAGTGAAAACAAACTTTGTGTTCCCAACAAGCTAGGTGAAGGACGGTTTCACACACACTTATCTCTCAGAACTGAGCATGTGGAGAGACGTTCGTTCATCTAGCACAAAGGGAACGGTTTGCAGGAGAAACGTTTTCTCTGGTTTCTCCATCTGTTTCCTACTGCCGGTTTGAATTTCCTGCAGTTTTCACTGTAAAACCGAGTTGGAGCTAGTACCTCCCCATATATATGTATGGAGTGGAGTTTGCAAGTGAAAAGAAACTCTGTGTTCCCAACATGCTAGGTGAAGGACGGCTTTCACACACACTTATGTCTCAGAACTGAGCATGTGGAGAGACGTTCGTTCATCTAGCACAAAGGGAATGGGTTGCAGGAGAAACTTTTACTCTGGTTTTTCAGTCTGTTTCCTAGTGCCGGTTTGAAGTTCCTGCAGTTTTCACTGTAAAACCGAGTTGGTGCTAGTACCTCCCCATATATATGTATGCAGTGTAGTTTGCAAGTGAAAAGGAACTTTGTGTCCCAAAAAGCTAGGTGAAGGACGGCTTTCACACACACTTATCTCTCAGAAATGAGCATGTGGAGAGACGTTCGTTCTTCTAGCACAAAGGGAACGGGTTGCAGGAGAAACTTTTACTCTGGTTTCTCAGTCTGTTTCCTAGTGCCGGTTGAAGTTCCTGCAGTTTTCACTGTAAATCCGAGTTGGAGCTCGTACCTCCCCATATATATGTATGGAGTGGAGTTTGCAACTGAAAGGAAACTTTGTGTTCCCAACAAGCTAGGTGAAGGACGGCTTTCACACACACTTATGTCTCAGAATTGAGCATGGAGACAGACGTTCGTTCATCTAGCACAAAGGGAACGGTTTGCAGGAGAAACTTTTTCTCTGGTTTCTCAGTCTGTTTCCTAGTGCCGGTTTGAAGTTCCTGCAGTTTTCACTGTAAAACCGAGTTGGAGCTAGTACTTCCCCATATATATGTATGGAGTGGAGTTTGCAAGTGAAAAGAAACTTTGTGTTCCCAACAAGCTAGTTGAAGGACGGCTTCCACACACACTTATCTCTCAGAACTGAGCATGTGGAGAGACGTTCGTTCATCTAGCACAAAGGGAACGGGTTGCATGAGAAACTTTTACTCTGGTTTCTCAGTCTGTTTCCTAGTGCCGGTTTGAAGTTCCTGCAGTTTTCACTGTAAAACCGAGTTGGAGCTGTTTCCTCCCGATATATATGTATGGAATGGAGTTTGCAAGTGACAAGAAACTTTGTGTTCCCAACAAGCTATGTGAAGGACGGCTTTCACACACACTCATCTCTCAGAACTGAGCATGTGGAGAGACGTTCGTTCATCTAGCAAAAAGGGAACGGGTTGCAGGAGAAACTTTTACTCTGGATTCTCAGTCTGTTTCCTAGTGCCGGTTTGAAGTTCCTGCAGTTTTCACTGTAAAACAGAGTTGGAGCTTCTACCTCCCTATATATATATATGGAGTGGAGTTTGCAACTGAAAAGAAACTTTGTGTTCTCAACAAGCTAGGTGAAGGACGGCTTTCACACACACTTATCTCTCAGAACTGAGCATGTGGAGAGTCGTTCTTTCATCTAGCACAAAGGGAACGGATTGCAGGAGAAACTTTTACTCTGGTTTCTCAGTCTGTTTCCTAGTGCCGGTTTGAAGTTCCTGCAGTTTTCACTGTAAAATAGAGTTGGAGCTAGTACCTCCCCATATATATGTATGGAGTGGAGTTTGCAAGTGAAAACAAACTTTGTGTTCCCAACAAGCTAGGTGAAGGACGGCTTTCACACACCCTTATCTCTCAGAACTGAGCATGTGGAGAGACGTTCGTTCATCTAGCACAAAGGGAACGGGTTGCAGGAGAAACTTTTACTCTGGTTTCTCAGTCTGTTTCCTAGTGCCGGTTTGAAGTTCCTGCAGTTTTCACTGTAAAACCTATTTGGAGCTAGAACCTCCCCATATATATGTATGGAGTGGAGTTTGCAAGTGAAAAGAAACTTTGTGTTCCCAACAAGCTAGGTGAAGTACGGCTTTCACACACACTTATGTCTCAGAAATGAGCATGTGGAGAGACGTTCGTTCATCTAGCACAAAGGGAACGGGTTGCAGGAGAAACTTTTACTCTGGTTTCTCAGTCTGTTTCCTAGTGCCGGTTTGAAATTCCTGCAGTTTTCACTGTAAAACCGAGTTGGAGCTAGTACCTCCCCATATATATGTATGGAGTGGGGTTTGCAAGTGAAAACAAACTTTGTGTTCCCAACAAGCTAGGAGAAGGACGGCTTTCACACACACTTATCTCTCAGAAATGAGCATGTGGAGAGACGTTCGTTCTTCTAGCACAAAGGGAACGGGTTGCAGGAGAAACTTTTACTCTGGTTTCTCAGTCTGTTTCCTAGTGCCGGTTGAAGTTCCTGCAGTTTTAACTGTAAAACCGAGTTGGAGCTGTTTCCTCCCCATATATATGTATGGAATGGAGTTTGCAAGTGACAAGAAACTTTGTGTTCCCAACAAGCTATGTGAAGGACGGCTTTCACACACACTTATCTCTCAGAACTGAGCATGTGGAGAGACGTTCGTTCATCTAGCACAAAGGCAACGGATTGCAGGAGAAACTTTTTCTCTGGTTTCTCAGTCTGTTTCCTAGTGCCGGTTTGAAGTTCCTGCAGTTTTCACTGAAAAACCGAGTTGGAGGTATTTCCTCCATATATATATGTATGGAGTGGAGTTTGCAACTGAAAAGAAACTTTGTGTTCCCAACAAGCTAGGTGAAGCACGGCTTTCACACACACTTATCTCTCAGAACTGAGCATGTGTAGAGACGTTCGTTTATCTAGCACAAATGGAACGGTTTACAGGAGAAACTTTTACTCTGGATTCTCAGTCTGTTTCCTACTGTCGGTTTGAAGTTCCTGCAGTTTTCACTGTAAAACAGATTTGGAGCCAGTACTTCCCCATCTATATATATGGAGTGGAGTTTCCAAGTGAAAAGAAACTTTGTGTTCCCAACAAGCTAGGTGAAGGACGGCTTTCACACACACTTATCTCTCAGAACTGAGCATGTGGAGAGACGTTCTTTCATCTAGCACAAAGGGAATGGGTTGCAGGAGAAACTTTTACTCTGGATTCTCAGCCTGTTTCCTACTGCCGGTTTGAAGTTCCTGCAGTTTTCACTGTAAAAACGTGTTTGGGCTAGTACTTCCCCAAATATATGTATGGAGTGGAGTTTGCAAGTGAAAAGAAACTTTGTGTTCCCAACAAGCTAGGTGAAGGACGGCTTTCACACACACTTATCTCTCAGAATTGAGCATGTGGAGAGACGTTCGTTCATCTAGCACAAAGGGAACGGGTTGCAGGAAAAACTTTTACTCTGGTTTCTCAGTCTGTTTCCTAGTGCCGGTTTGAAGTTCCTGCAGTTTTCACTGTAATACCGAGTTGGAGCCAGTACTTCCCCATATATATGTATGGAGTAGAGTTTGCAAGTGAAAAGAAACTTTGTGTTCCCAACAAGCTAGGTGAAGTACGGATTTCACACACACTTATCTCTCAGAACTGAGCATGTGGAGAGACGTTCTTTCATCTAGCACAAAGGGAACGGGTTGCAGGGGAAACTTTTACTCTGGATTCTCAGTCTGTTTCCTACTGCCGGCTTAAAATTCCTGCAGTTTTCACTGTAAAAGCGAGTTGGAGCTAGTAATTCCCCATATATATGTATGGAGAGGAGTTTGCAAGTGAAAAGAAACTTTGTGTTCCCAACAAGCTAGGTGAAGGACGGCTTTCGCACACTTATCTCTCAGAACTGAGCATGTGGAGAGACGTTCGTTCATCTAGCACGAAGGGAACTGGTTGCAGGAGAAACTTTTACTCTGGTTTCTCAGTCTGTTTCCTAGTGCCGGTTTGAATTTCCTGCAGTTTTCACTGTAAAACCGAGTTGGAGCTCGTACCTCCCCATATATATGTATGGAGTGGTGTTTGCAAGTGAAAATAAACTTTGTGTTCCCAACAAGCTAGGTGAAGGACGGATTTCACACACACTTATCTCTCAGAACTGAGCATGTGGAGAGACGTTCTTTCATCTAGCACAAAGGGAACGGGTTGCAGGAAAAACTTTTACTCTGGTTTCTCAGTCTGTTTCCTAGTGCCGGTTTGAAGTTCCTGCAGTTTTCACTATAAAACCGAGTTGGAGCTATTTCCTCCCCATATATATGTATGGAGTGGATTTGGCAACTGAAAAGAAACTTTGTGTTCCCAACAAGCTAGGTGAAAGACGGCTTTCACACACACTTATCTCTCAGAACTGAGCATGTGGAGAGACGTTCTTTTATCTAGCACAAAGGGAACGGGTTGCAGGAGAAAATTTTACTCTGGATTCTCAGTCTGTTTCCTACTGCCGGTTTGAAGTTCCTGCAGTTTTCACTGTAAAAACGTGTTTGGGCTAGTACTTCCCCAAATATATGTATGGAGTGGAGTTTGCAAGTGAAAAGAAACTTTGTGTTCCCAACAAGCTAGGTGAAGGACGGCTTTCACACACACTTATCTCTCAGAATTGAGCATGTGGAGAGACGTTCGTTCATCTAGCACAAAGGGAACGGGTTGCAGGAAAAACTTTTACTCTGGTTTCTCAGTCTGTTTCCTAGTGCCGGTTTGAAGTTCCTGCAGTTTTCACTGTAATACCGAGTTGGAGCCAGTACTTCCCCATATATATGTATGGAGTAGAGTTTGCAAGTGAAAAGAAACTTTGTGTTCCCAACAAGCTAGGTGAAGTACGGATTTCACACACACTTATCTCTCAGAACTGAGCATGTGGAGAGACGTTCTTTCATCTAGCACAAAGGGAACGGGTTGCAGGGGAAACTTTTACTCTGGATTCTCAGTCTGTTTCCTACTGCCGGCTTAAAATTCCTGCAGTTTTCACTGTAAAAGCGAGTTGGAGCTAGTAATTCCCCATATATATGTATGGAGAGGAGTTTGCAAGTGAAAAGAAACTTTGTGTTCCCAACAAGCTAGGTGAAGGACGGCTTTCGCACACTTATCTCTCAGAACTGAGCATGTGGAGAGACGTTCGTTCATCTAGCACGAAGGGAACTGGTTGCAGGAGAAACTTTTACTCTGGTTTCTCAGTCTGTTTCCTAGTGCCGGTTTGAATTTCCTGCAGTTTTCACTGTAAAACCGAGTTGGAGCTCGTACCTCCCCATATATATGTATGGAGTGGTGTTTGCAAGTGAAAATAAACTTTGTGTTCCCAACAAGCTAGGTGAAGGACGGCTTTCAGACACACTTATGTCTCAGAACTGAGCATGTGGAGAGACGTTCGTTCATCTATCACAAAGGGAACGGGTTGCAAGAGAAACTTTTACTCTGGTTTCTCAGTCTGTTTCCTAGTGCCGGTTTGAAGTTCCTGCAGTTTTCACTGTAAAACCGATTTGGAGCTAGTACCTCCCCATATATATGTATGGAGTGGAGTTGGCAACTGAAAAGAAACTTTGTGTTCCCAACAAGCTAGGTGAAGGACGGCTTTCACACACACTTATCTCTCAGAACTGAGCATGTGGAGAGACGTTCGTTCATGTAGCACAAAGGGAACGGGTTGCAGGAAAAACTTTTACTCTGGTTTCTCAGTCTGTTTCCTAGTGCCGGTTTGAAGTTCCTGCAGTTTTCACTGTAAAAACGTGTTTGGGCTAGTACTTCCCCAAATATATGTATGGAGTGGAGTTTGCAAGTGAAAAGAAACTTTGTGTTCCCAACAAGCTAGGTGAAGGACGGCTTTCACACACACTTATCTCTCAGAATTGAGCATGTGGAGAGACGTTCGTTCATCTAGCACAAAGGGAACGGGTTGCAGGAAAAACTTTTACTCTGGTTTCTCAGTCTGTTTCCTAGTGCCGGTTTGAAGTTCCTGCAGTTTTCACTGTAATACCGAGTTGGAGCCAGTACTTCCCCATATATATGTATGGAGTAGAGTTTGCAAGTGAAAAGAAACTTTGTGTTCCCAACAAGCTAGGTGAAGTACGGATTTCACACACACTTATCTCTCAGAACTGAGCATGTGGAGAGACGTTCTTTCATCTAGCACAAAGGGAACGGGTTGCAGGGGAAACTTTTACTCTGGATTCTCAGTCTGTTTCCTACTGCCGGCTTAAAATTCCTGCAGTTTTCACTGTAAAAGCGAGTTGGAGCTAGTAATTCCCCATATATATGTATGGAGAGGAGTTTGCAAGTGAAAAGAAACTTTGTGTTCCCAACAAGCTAGGTGAAGGACGGCTTTCGCACACTTATCTCTCAGAACTGAGCATGTGGAGAGACGTTCGTTCATCTAGCACGAAGGGAACTGGTTGCAGGAGAAACTTTTACTCTGGTTTCTCAGTCTGTTTCCTAGTGCCGGTTTGAATTTCCTGCAGTTTTCACTGTAAAACCGAGTTGGAGCTCGTACCTCCCCATATATATGTATGGAGTGGTGTTTGCAAGTGAAAATAAACTTTGTGTTCCCAACAAGCTAGGTGAAGGACGGCTTTCAGACACACTTATGTCTCAGAACTGAGCATGTGGAGAGACGTTCGTTCATCTATCACAAAGGGAACGGGTTGCAAGAGAAACTTTTACTCTGGTTTCTCAGTCTGTTTCCTAGTGCCGGTTTGAAGTTCCTGCAGTTTTCACTGTAAAACCGATTTGGAGCTAGTACCTCCCCATATATATGTATGGAGTGGAGTTGGCAACTGAAAAGAAACTTTGTGTTCCCAACAAGCTAGGTGAAGGACGGCTTTCACACACACTTATCTCTCAGAACTGAGCATGTGGAGAGACGTTCGTTCATGTAGCACAAAGGGAACGGGTTGCAGGAAAAACTTTTACTCTGGTTTCTCAGTCTGTTTCCTAGTGCCGGTTTGAAGTTCCTGCAGTTTTCACTATAAAACCGAGTTGGAGCTATTTCCTCCCCATATATATGTATGGAGTGGATTTGGCAACTGAAAAGAAACTTTGTGTTCCCAACAAGCTAGGTGAAAGACGGCTTTCACACACACTTATCTCTCAGAACTGAGCATGTGGAGAGACGTTCTTTTATCTAGCACAAAGGGAACGGGTTGCAGGAGAAAATTTTACTCTGGATTCTCAGTCTGTTTCCTACTGCCGGTTTGAAGTTCCTGCAGTTTTCACTGTAATACCGAGTTGGAGCCAGTACTTCCCCATATATATGTATGGAGTAGAGTTTGCAAGTGAAAAGAAACTTTGTGTTCCCAACAAGCTAGGTGAAGTACGGCTTTCACACACACTTATCTCTCATAACTGAGCATGTGGAGAGACGTTCTTTCATCTAGCACAAAGGGAACGGGTTGCAGGGGAAACTTTTACTCTGGATTCTCAGTCTGTTTCCTACTGCCGGCTTAAAATTCCTGCAGTTTTCACTGTAAAACGGTGTTGGAGCTAGTACCTCCCCATATATATGTATGGAGTGGAGTTTGCAAGTAAAAAGAAACTTTGTGTTCCCAACAAGCTAGGTTAAGGACGGCTTTCACACACACTTATCTCTCAGAAATGAGCATGTGGAGAGACGTTCGTTCATCTAGCACAAAGGGAAAGGGTTGCAGGAGAAACTTTTACTCTGGTTTCTCAGTCTGTTTCCTAGTGCCGGTTTGAAGTTCCTGCAGTTTTCACTGTAAAACAGAGTTGGAGCTAGTACCTCCCCATATATATGTATGGAGTGGTGTTTGCAACTGAAAAGAAACTTTGTGTTCTCAACAAGCAAGATGAAGCACGGCTTTCACACACACTTATCTCTCAGTACTGAGCACGTGGAGAGACGATCTTTCATCTAGCACAAAGGGAACGGGTTGCAGGAGAAACTTTTACTCTGGATTCTCCGTCTGTTTCCTACTACCGGTTTGAAGTTCCTGCAGTTTTCACTGTAAAACGATGTTGGAGCTAGTACCTCCCCATATATATGTATGGAGTGGAGTTTGCAACTGAAAAGAAACTTTGTGTTCCCAACAAGCTAGGTGAAGCACGGCTTTCACACACACTTATCTCTCAGAACTGAGCATGTGGAGAGACTTTCGTTCATCTAGCAAAAGGGGAACGGGTTGCAGGAGAAACTTTTACTCTGGTTTGTCAGTCTGTTTCCTAGTGCCGGTTGGAAGTTCCTGCAGTTTTCACTGTAAAACCTAGTTGGAGCTTGTACATCCCCACATATATGTATGGAGTGGAGTTTGCAAGTGAAAACAAACTTTCTGTTCCCAACAAGCTAGGTGAAGCACGGCTTTCACACACACTAATCTCTCAGTTCTGAACACGTGGAGATACGTTCTTTCATCTAGCACAAATGGAACGGGTTGCAGGAGAAACTTTTACTCTGGATTCTCAGTGTGTTTCCTACTGCCGGTTTGAAGTTCCTGCAGTTTTCACTGTAAAACGGAGTTGGAGCTAGTACCTCCCCATATATATGTATGGAGTTTAGTTTGCAAGTGAAAACAAACTTTGTGTTCCCAACAAGCTAGGTGAAGGACGGCTTTCACACACACTTATCTCTCAGAACTGAGCATGTGGAGAGACGTTCGTTCATCTAGCACAAAGGGAACGGTTTGCAGGAGAAACGTTTTCTCTGGTTTCTCCATCTGTTTCCTACTGCCGGTTTGAATTTCCTGCAGTTTTCACTGTAAAACCGAGTTGGGGCTAGTACCTCCCCATATATATGTATGGAGTGGAGTTTGCAAGTGAAAAGAAACTTTGTGTTCCCAACAAGCTAGGTGAAGGACGGCTTTCACACACACTTATGTCTCAGAACTGAGCATGTGGAGAGACGTTCGTTCATCTAGCACAAAGGGAACGGGTTGCAGGAGAAACTTTTACTCTGGTTTTTCAGTCTGTTTCCTAGTGCCGGTTTGAAGTTCCTGCAGTTTTCACTGTAAAACCGAGTTGGTGCTAGTACCTCCCCATATATATGTATGCAGTGGAGTTTGCAAGTGAAAAGAAACTTTGTGTTCCCAACAAGCTAGGTGAAGGACGGCTTTCACACACACTTATGTCTCAGAACTGAGCATGTGGAGAGACGTTCGTTCTTCTAGCACAAAGGGAAAGGGTTGCAGGAGAAACTTTTACTCTGGTTTCTCAGTCTGTTTCCTAGTGCCGGTTGAAGTTCCTGCAGTTTTCACTGTAATACCGAGTTGGAGCCAGTACTTCCCCATATATATGTATGGAGTAGAGTTTGCAAGTGAAAAGAAACTTTGTGTTCCCAACAAGCTAGGTGAAGTACGGCTTTCACACACACTTATCTCTCAGAACTGAGCATGTGGAGAGACGTTCTTTCATCTAGCACAAAGGGAACGGGTTGCAGGGGAAACTTTTACTCTGGATTCTCAGTCTGTTTCCTACTGCCGGCTTAAAATTCCTGCAGTTTTCACTGTAAAAGCGAGTTGGAGCTAGTAATTCCCCATATATATGTATGGAGTGGAGTTTGCAACTGAAAAGAAACTTTGTGTTCCCAACAAGCTAGGTGAAGGACGGCTTTCACACACATTTATCTCTCAGAACTGAGCACGTGGAGATACGTTCTTTCATCTAGCACAAAGGGAACGGGTTGCAGGAGAAACTGTTACTCTGGTTTCTCAGTCTGTTTCCTAATGCCGGTTTGAAGTTCCTGCAGTTTTCACTGTAAAAGGGAGTTGGAGCTATTTCCTCCCCATATATATGTATGGAGAGGAGTTTGCAAGTGAAAAGAAACTTTGTGTTCCCAACAAGCTAGGTGAAGGACGGCTTTCGCACACTTATCTCTCAGAACTGAGCATGTGGAGAGACGTTCGTTCATCTAGCACGAAGGGAACTGGTTGCAGGAGAAACTTTTACTCTGGTTTCTCAGTCTGTTTCCTAGTGCCGGTTTGAATTTCCTGCAGTTTTCACTGTAAAACCGAGTTGGAGCTCGTACCTCCCCATATATATGTATGGAGTGGTGTTTGCAAGTGAAAATAAACTTTGTGTTCCCAACAAGCTAGGTGAAGGACGGCTTTCAGACACACTTATGTCTCAGAACTGAGCATGTGGAGAGACGTTCGTTCATCTATCACAAAGGGAACGGGTTGCAAGAGAAACTTTTACTCTGGTTTCTCAGTCTGTTTCCTAGTGCCGGTTTGAAGTTCCTGCAGTTTTCACTGTAAAACCGATTTGGAGCTAGTACCTCCCCATATATATGTATGGAGTGGAGTTGGCAACTGAAAAGAAACTTTGTGTTCCCAACAAGCTAGGTGAAGGACGGCTTTCACACACACTTATCTCTCAGAACTGAGCATGTGGAGAGACGTTCGTTCATCTAGCACAAAGGGAACGGGTTGCAGGAAAAACTTTTACTCTGGTTTCTCAGTCTGTTTCCTAGTGCCGGTTTGAAGTTCCTGCAGTTTTCACTATAAAACCGAGTTGGAGCTATTTCCTCCCCATATATATGTATGGAGTGGAGTTGGCAACTGAAAAGAAACTTTGTGTTCCCAACAAGCTAGGTGAAAGACGGCTTTCACACACACTTATCTCTCAGAACTGAGCATGTGGAGAGACGTTCGTTTATCTAGCACAAAGGGAACGGGTTGCAGGAGAAAATTTTACTCTGGATTCTCAGTGTGTTTCCTACTGCCGGTTTGAAGTTCCTGCAGTTTTCACTGTAATACCGAGTTGGAGCCAGTACTTCCCCATATATATGTATGGAGTAGAGTTTGCAAGTGAAAAGAAACTTTGTGTTCCCAACAAGCTAGGTGAAGTACGGCTTTCACACACACTTATCTCTCATAACTGAGCATGTGGAGAGACGTTCTTTCATCTAGCACAAAGGGAACGGGTTGCAGGGGAAACTTTTACTCTGGATTCTCAGTCTGTTTCCTACTGCCGGCTTAAAATTCCTGCAGTTTTCACTGTAAAACGGTGTTGGAGCTAGTACCTCCCCATATATATGTATGGAGTGGAGTTTGCAAGTAAAAAGAAACTTTGTGTTCCCAACAAGCTAGGTTAAGGACGGCTTTCACACACACTTATCTCTCAGAAATGAGCATGTGGAGAGACGTTCTTTCATCTAGCACAAAGGGAACGGGTTGCAGGGGAAACTTTTACTCTGGATTCTCAGTCTGTTTCCTACTGCCGGCTTAAAATTCCTGCAGTTTTCACTGTAAAACGGTGTTGGAGCTAGTACCTCCCCATATATATGTATGGAGTGGAGTTTGCAAGTAAAAAGAAACTTTGTGTTCCCAACAAGCTAGGTTAAGGACGGCTTTCACACACACTTATCTCTCAGAAATGAGCATGTGGAGAGACGTTCGTTCATCTAGCACAAAGGGAACGGGTTGCAGGAGAAACTGTTACTCTGGTTTCTCAGTCTGTTTCCTAGTGCCGGTTTGAAGTTCCTGCAGTTTTCACTGTAAAAGGGAGTTGGAGCTATTTCCTCCCCATATATATGTATGGAGAGGAGTTTGCAAGTGAAAAGAAACTTTGTGTTCCCAACAAGCTAGGTGAAGGACGGCTTTCGCACACTTATCTCTCAGAACTGAGCATGTGGAGAGACGTTCGTTCATCTAGCACGAAGGGAACTGGTTGCAGGAGAAACTTTTACTCTGGTTTCTCAGTCTGTTTCCTAGTGCCGGTTTGAATTTCCTGCAGTTTTCACTGTAAAACCGAGTTGGAGCTCGTACCTCCCCATATATATGTATGGAGTGGTGTTTGCAAGTGAAAATAAACTTTGTGTTCCCAACAAGCTAGGTGAAGGACGGCTTTCAGACACACTTATGTCTCAGAACTGAGCATGTGGAGAGACGTTCGTTCATCTATCACAAAGGGAACGGGTTGCAAGAGAAACTTTTACTCTGGTTTCTCAGTCTGTTTCCTAGTGCCGATTTGAAGTTCCTGCAGTTTTCACTGTAAAACCGATTTGGAGCTAGTACCTCCCCATATATATGTATGGAGTGGAGTTGGCAACTGAAAAGAAACTTTGTGTTCCCAACAAGCTAGGTGAAGGACGGCTTTCACACACACTTATCTCTCAGAACTGAGCATGTGGAGAGACGTTCGTTCATCTAGCACAAAGGGAACGGGTTGCAGGAAAAACTTTTACTCTGGTTTCTCAGTCTGTTTCCTAGTGCCGGTTTGAAGTTCCTGCAGTTTTCACTATAAAACCGAGTTGGAGCTATTTCCTCCCCATATATATGTATGGAGTGGAGTTGGCAACTGAAAAGAAACTTTGTGTTCCCAACAAGCTAGGTGAAAGACGGCTTTCACACACACTTATCTCTCAGAACTGAGCATGTGGAGAGACGTTCGTTTATCTAGCACAAAGGGAACGGGTTGCAGGAGAAAATTTTACTCTGGATTCTCAGTGTGTTTCCTACTGCCGGTTTGAAGTTCCTGCAGTTTTCACTGTAATACCGAGTTGGAGCCAGTACTTCCCCATATATATGTATGGAGTAGAGTTTGCAAGTGAAAAGAAACTTTGTGTTCCCAACAAGCTAGGTGAAGTACGGCTTTCACACACACTTATCTCTCATAACTGAGCATGTGGAGAGACGTTCTTTCATCTAGCACAAAGGGAACGGGTTGCAGGGGAAACTTTTACTCTGGATTCTCAGTCTGTTTCCTACTGCCGGCTTAAAATTCCTGCAGTTTTCACTGTAAAACGGTGTTGGAGCTAGTACCTCCCCATATATATGTATGGAGTGGAGTTTGCAAGTAAAAAGAAACTTTGTGTTCCCAACAAGCTAGGTTAAGGACGGCTTTCACACACACTTATCTCTCAGAAATGAGCATGTGGAGAGACGTTCGTTCATCTAGCACAAAGGGAAAGGGTTGCAGGAGAAACTTTTACTCTGGTTTCTCAGTCTGTTTCCTAGTGCCGGTTTGAAGTTCCTGCAGTTTTCACTGTAAAACAGAGTTGGAGCTAGTACCTCCCCATATATATGTATGGAGTGGAGTTTGCAACTGAAAAGAAACTTTGTGTTCTCAACAAGCAAGATGAAGCACGGCTTTCACACACACTTATCTCTCAGTACTGAGCACGTGGAGAGACGATCTTTCATCTAGCACAAAGGGAACGGGTTGCAGGAGAAACTTTTACTCTGGATTCTCCGTCTGTTTCCTACTACCGGTTTGAAGTTCCTGCAGTTTTCACTGTAAAACGATGTTGGAGCTAGTACCTCCCCATATATATGTATGGAGTGGAGTTTGCAACTGAAAAGAAACTTTGTGTTCCCAACAAGCTAGGTGAAGCACGGCTTTCACACACACTTATCTCTCAGAACTGAGCATGTGGAGAGACTTTCGTTCATCTAGCAAAAGGGGAACGGGTTGCAGGAGAAACTTTTACTCTGGTTTGTCAGTCTGTTTCCTAGTGCCGGTTTGAAGTTCCTGCAGTTTTCACTGTAAAACCTAGTTGGAGCTTGTACATCCCCACATATATGTATGGAGTGGAGTTTGCAAGTGAAAACAAACTTTCTGTTCCCAACAAGCTAGGTGAAGCACGGCTTTCACACACACTAATCTCTCAGTTCTGAACACGTGGAGATACGTTCTTTCATCTAGCACAAATGGAACGGGTTGCAGGAGAAACTTTTACTCTGGATTCTCAGTGTGTTTCCTACTGCCGGTTTGAAGTTCCTGCAGTTTTCACTGTAAAACGGAGTTGGAGCTAGTACCTCCCCATATATATGTATGGAGTTTAGTTTGCAAGTGAAAACAAACTTTGTGTTCCCAACAAGCTAGGTGAAGGACGGCTTTCACACACACTTATCTCTCAGAACTGAGCATGTGGAGAGACGTTCGTTCATCTAGCACAAAGGGAACGGTTTGCAGGAGAAACGTTTTCTCTGGTTTCTCCATCTGTTTCCTACTGCCGGTTTGAATTTCCTGCAGTTTTCACTGTAAAACCGAGTTGGGGCTAGTACCTCCCCATATATATGTATGGAGTGGAGTTTGCAAGTGAAAAGAAACTTTGTGTTCCCAACAAGCTAGGTGAAGGACGGCTTTCACACACACTTATGTCTCAGAACTGAGCATGTGGAGAGACGTTCGTTCATCTAGCACAAAGGGAACGGGTTGCAGGAGAAACTTTTACTCTGGTTTTTCAGTCTGTTTCCTAGTGCCGGTTTGAAGTTCCTGCAGTTTTCACTGTAAAACCGAGTTGGTGCTAGTACCTCCCCATATATATGTATGCAGTGGAGTTTGCAAGTGAAAAGAAACTTTGTGTTCCCAACAAGCTAGGTGAAGGACGGCTTTCACACACACTTATGTCTCAGAACTGAGCATGTGGAGAGACGTTCGTTCTTCTAGCACAAAGGGAAAGGTTTGCAGGAGAAACTTTTACTCTGGTTTCTCAGTCTGTTTCCTAGTGCCGGTTGAAGTTCCTGCAGTTTTCACTGTAAATCCGAGTTGGAGCTAGTACCTCCCCATATATATGTATGGAGTGGAGTTTGCAACTGAAAGGAAACTTTGTGTTCCCAACAAGCTAGGTGAAGGACGGCTTTCACACACACTTATGTCTCAGAATTGAGCATGGAGACAGACGTTCGTTCATCTAGCACAAAGGGAACGGTTTGCAGGAGAAACTTTTTCTCTGGTTTCTCAGTCTGTTTCCTAGTGCCGGTTTGAAGTTCCTGCAGTTTTCACTGTAAAACCGAGTTGGAGCTAGTACTTCCCCATATATATGTATGGAGTGGAGTTTGCAAGTGAAAAGAAACTTTGTGTTCCCAACAAGCTAGTTGAAGGACGGCTTCCACACACACTTATCTCTCAGAACTGAGCATGTGGAGAGACGTTCGTTCATCTAGCACAAAGGGAACGGGTTGCAGGAGAAACTTTTACTCTGGTTTCTCAGTCTGTTTCCTAGTGCCGGTTTGAAGTTCCTGCAGTTTTCACTGTAAAACCGAGTTGGAGCTGTTTCCTCCCGATATATATGTATGGAATGGAGTTTGCAAGTGACAAGAAACTTTGTGTTCCCAACAAGCTATGTGAAGGACGGCTTTCACACACACTCATCTCTCAGAACTGAGCATGTGGAGAGACGTTCATTCATCTAGCAAAAAGGGAACGGGTTGCAGGAGAAACTTTTACTCTGGATTCTCAGTCTGTTTCCTAGTGCCGGTTTGAAGTTCCTGCAGTTTTCACTGTAAAACAGAGTTGGAGCTTCTACCTCCCTATATATATATATGGAGTGGAGTTTGCAACTGAAAAGAAACTTTGTGTTCTCAACAAGCTAGGTGAAGGACGGCTTTCACACACACTTATCTCTCAGAACTGAGCATGTGGAGAGTCGTTCTTTCATCTAGCACAAAGGGAACGGATTGCAGGAGAAACTTTTACTCTGGTTTCTCAGTCTGTTTCCTAGTGCCGGTTTGAAGTTCCTGCAGTTTTCACTGTAAAACCGAGTTGGAGCTAGTACCTCCCCATATATATGTATGGAGTGGGGTTTGCAAGTGAAAACAAACTTTGTGTTCCCAACAAGCTAGGAGAAGGACGGCTTTCACACACACTTATCTCTCAGAAATGAGCATGTGGAGAGACGTTCGTTCTTCTAGCACAAAGGGAACGGGTTGCAGGAGAAACTTTTACTCTGGTTTCTCAGTCTGTTTCCTAGTGCCGGTTGAAGTTCCTGCAGTTTTCACTGTAAATCCGAGTTGGAGCTATTTCCTCCCCATATATATATTGGAGTGGAGTTTGCAACTGAAAGGAAACTTTGTGTTCCCAACAAGCTAGGTGAAGGACGGCTTTCACACACACGTATCTCTCAGAATTGAGCATGTAGAAAGACGTTCGTTCATCTAGCACAAAGGGAACGGTTTGCAGGAGAAACTTTTTCTCTGGTTTCTCAGTCTCTTTCCTAGTGCCGGTTTGAAGTTCCTGCAGTTTTCACTGTAAAACCGAGTTGGAGCTAGTACTTCCCCATATATATGTATGGAGTGGAGTTTGCAAGTGAAAAGAAACTTTGTGTTCCCAACAAGCTAGGTGAAGGACGGCTTCCACACACACTTATCTCTCAGAACTGAGCATGTGGAGAGACGTTCGTTCATCTAGCACAAAGGGAACGGGTTGCAGGAGAAACTTTTACTCTGGTTTCTCAATCTGTTTCCTAGTGCCGGTTTGAAGTTCCTGCAGTTTTCACTGTAAAACCGAGTTGGAGCTATTTCCTCCCCATATATATGTATGGAGTGGAGTTTGCAACTGAAAAGAATCTTTGTGTTCCCAACAAGCTAGGTGAAGGACGGCTTTCACACACACTTATCTCTCAGAACTGAGCATGTGGAGAGACGTTCGTTCATCTAGCAAAAAGGGAACGGGTTGCTGGAGAAACTTTTACTCTGGATTCTCAGTCTGTTTCCTAGTGCCGGTTTGAAGTTCCTGCAGTTTTCACTGTAAAACAGAGTTGGAGCTTCTACCTCCCTATATATATATATGGAGTGGAGTTTGCAACTGAAAAGAAACTTTGTGTTCTCAACAAGCTAGGTGAAGGACGGCTTTCACACACACTTATCTCTCAGAACTGAGCATGTGGAGAGTCGTTCTTTCATCTAGCACAAAGGGAAAGGGTTGCAGGAGAAACTTTTACTCTGGTTTCTCAGTCTGTTTCCTAGTGCCGGTTTGAAGTTCCTGCAGTTTTCACTGTAAAATAGAGTTGGAGCTAGTACCTCCCCATATATATGTATGGAGTGGAATTTGCAAGTGAAAACAAACTTTGTGTCCCAACAAGCTAGGTGAAGGACGGCTTTCACACACCCTTATCTCTCAGAACTGAGCATGTGGAGAGACGTTCGTTCATCTAGCACAAAGGGAACGGGATGCAGGAGAAACTTTTACTCTGGTTTCTCAGTCTGTTTCCTAGTGCCGGTTGGAAGTTCCTGCAGTTTTCACTGTAAAACCTATTTGGAGCTAGAACCTCCCCATATATATGTATGGAGTGGAGTTTGCAAGTGAAAAGAAACTTTGTGTTCCCAAGAAGCTAGGTGAAGGACGGCTTTCACACACACTTATGTCTCAGAACTGAGCATGTGGAGAGACGTTTGTTCATCTAGCACAAAGGGAACGGGTTGCAGGAGAAACTTTTACTCTGTTTTCTCAGTCTGTTTCCTAGTGCCGGTTTGAAGTTCCTGCAATTTTCACTGTAAATCGGAGTTGGAGCTAGTACCTCCCCATATATATGTATGGAGTGGAGTTTGCAACTGAAAAGAAACTTTGTGTTCCCAACAAGCTAGGTGAAGGACGGCTTTCACACACACTTATCTCTCAGAACTGAGCATGTGGAGAGACATTCGTTCATCTAGCACAAATGGAACGGGTTGCAGGAGAAACTTTTTCTCTGGTTTCTCAGTCTCTTTCCTAGTGCCGGTTTGAAGTTCCTGCAGTTTTCACTGTAAAACCGAGTTGGAGCTATTACTTCCCCATATATATGTATGGAGTGGAGTTGGCAAGTGAAAGAAAATTTGTGTTCCCAACAAGCTAGGTGAAGGACGGCTTTCACACAATTATCTCTCAGAACTGAGCATGTGGAGAGACGTTCGTTCATCTAGCACAAATGGAACGGTTTGCAGGAGAAACTTTTTCTCTGGTTTCTCAGTCTGTTTCCTACTGCCGGTTTGAAGTTCCTGCAGTTTTCACTGTAAAACCAAGTTGGAGCTAGTACCTCCCCATATATATGTATGGAGTGGAGTTTGCAACTGAAAAGAAACTTTGTGTTCCCAACAAGCTAGGTGAAGGACGGCTTTCACACACACTTATCTCTCAGAACTGAGCATGTGGAGAGACGTTCGTTCATCTAGCACAAAGGGAACGGGTTGCAGGAGAAACTTTTACTCTGGTTTCTCAGTCTGTTTCCTAGTGCCGGTTTGAAGTTCCTGCAGTTTTCACTGTAAAATAGAGTTGGAGCTAGTACCTCCCCATATATATGTATGGAGTGGAGTTTGCAAGTGAAAACAAACTTTGTGTTCCCAACAAGCTAGGTGAAGGACGGCTTTCACACACACTTATGTCTCAGAACTGAGCATGTGGAGAGACGTTCGTTCATCTAGCACAAAGGGAACGGGTTGCAGGAGAATCTTTTACTCTGGTTTCTCAGTCTGTTTCCTAGTGCTGGTTTGAAGTTCCTGCAGTTTTCACTGTAAAACCGAGTTGGAGCTAGTACCTCCCCATATATATGTATGGAGTGGGGTTTGCAAGTGAAAACAAACTTTGTGTTCCCAACAAGCTAGGAGAAGGACGGCTTTCACACACACTTATCTCTCAGAAATGAGCATGTGGAGAGACGTTCGTTCTTCTAGCACAAAGGGAACGGGTTGCAGGAGAAACTTTTACTCTGGTTTCTCAATCTGTTTCCTAGTGCCGGTTTGAAGTTCCTGCAGTTTTCACTGTAAAACCGAGTTGGAGCTATTTCCTCCCCATATATATGTATGGAGTGGAGTTTGCAACTGAAAAGAATCTTTGTGTTCCCAACAAGCTAGGTGAAGGACGGCTTTCACACACACTTATCTCTCAGAACTGAGCATGTGGAGAGACGTTCGTTCATCTAGCAAAAAGGGAACGGGTTGCTGGAGAAACTTTTACTCTGGATTCTCAGTCTGTTTCCTAGTGCCGGTTTGAAGTTCCTGCAGTTTTCACTGTAAAACAGAGTTGGAGCTTCTACCTCCCTATATATATATATGGAGTGGAGTTTGCAACTGAAAAGAAACTTTGTGTTCTCAACAAGCTAGGTGAAGGACGGCTTTCACACACACTTATCTCTCAGAACTGAGCATGTGGAGAGTCGTTCTTTCATCTAGCACAAAGGGAACGGGTTGCAGGAGAAACTTTTACTCTGGTTTCTCAGTCTGTTTCCTAGTGCCGGTTTGAAGTTCCTGCAGTTTTCACTGTAAAATAGAGTTGGAGCTAGTACCTCCCCATATATATGTATGGAGTGGAATTTGCAAGTGAAAACAAACTTTGTGTCCCAACAAGCTAGGTGAAGGACGGCTTTCACACACCCTTATCTCTCAGAACTGAGCATGTGGAGAGACGTTCTTTCATCTAGCACAAAGGGAACGGGTTGCAGGAGAAACTTTTACTCTGGTTTCTCAGTCTGTTTCCTAGTGCCGGTTGGAAGTTCCTGCAGTTTTCACTGTAAAACCTATTTGGAGCTAGAACCTCCCCATATATATGTATGGAGTGGAGTTTGCAAGTGAAAAGAAACTTTGTGTTCCCAACAAGCTAGGTGAAGGACGGCTTTCACACACACTTATGTCTCAGAACTGAGCATGTGGAGAGACGTTTGTTCATCTAGCACAAAGGGAACGGGTTGCAGGAGAAACTTTTACTCTGGTTTCTCAGTCTGTTTCCTAGTGCCGGTTTGAAGTTCCTGCAATTTTCACTGTAAAACGGAGTTGGAGCTAGTACCTCCCCATATATATGTATGGAGTGGAGTTTGCAACTGAAAAGAAACTTTGTGTTCCCAACAAGCTAGGTGAAGGACGGCTTTCACACACACTTATCTCTCAGAACTGAGCATGTGGAGAGACATTCGTTCATCTAGCACAAATGGAACGGGTTGCAGGAGAAACTTTTACTCTGGTATCTCAGTCTCTTTCCTAGTGCCGGTTTGAAGTTCCTGCAGTTTTCACTGTAAAACCGAGTTGGAGCTATTACTTCCCCATATATATGTATGGAGTGGAGTTGGCAAGTGAAAGAAAATTTGTGTTCCCAACAAGCTAGGTGAAGGACGGCTTTCACACAATTATCTCTTTGAACTGAGCATGTGGAGAGACGTTCGTTCATCTAGCACAAATGGAACGGTTTGCAGGAGAAACTTTTTCTCTGGTTTCTCAGTCTGTTTCCTACTGCCGGTTTGAAGTTCCTGCAGTTTTCACTGTAAAATAGAGTTGGAGCTAGTACCTCCCCATATATATGTATGGAGTGGAATTTGCAAGTGAAAACAAACTTTGTGTCCCAACAAGCTAGGTGAAGGACGGCTTTCACACACACTCATCTCTCAGAACTGAGCATGTGGAGAGACGTTCGTTCATCTAGCACAAAGGGAACGGGTTGCAGGAGAAACTTTTTCTCTGGTTTCTCAGTCTGTTTCCTACTGCCTGTTTGAAGTTCCTGCAGTTTTCACTGTAAAACCGAGTTGAAGCTAGTACTTCACCATATATATGTATTTAGTGGAGTTTCAACTGAAAAGAAACTTTGTGTACCCAAAAAGCTAGGTGAAGGACGGCTTTCACTCACACTTATCCCACAGAACTGAGCATGTTGAGAGACGTTCGTTCATGTAGCACAAAGGGAACGGGTTGCAGGAGAAACTTTTACTCTGCTTTCTCAGTCTGTTTCCTAGTGCCGGTTTGAAGTTCCTGCAGTTTTCACTGTAAAACCGAGTTGGAGCTAGTACCTCCCCATATATATGTATGGAGTGGAGTTTGCAAGTGAAAAGAATCTTTGTGTTCCTAACAAGCTAGGAGAAGGACGGCTTTCACACACACTTATCTCTCAGAACTGAGCATGTGGAGAGACGTTCGTTCATCTAGCACAAAGGGAACGGGTTGCAGGAGAAACTTTTACTCTGGTTCCTCAGTCTGTTTCCGAGTGCCGGTTTGAAGTTCCTGCACTTTTCACTGTAAAACCGGGTTGGAGCTAGAACCTCCCCATATATATGTATGGAGTGGAGTTTGCAAGTGAAAAGAAACTTTGTGTTCCCAACAAGCTAGGTGAAGCACGGGTTTCACACACACTTATCTCTCAGAACTGAGCATGTGGAGAGACGTTCGTTTATCTAGCACAAATGGAACGGTTTGCAGGAGAAACTTTTACTCTGGATTCTCAGTGTGTTTCCTACTGCCGGTTTGAAGTTCCTGCAGTTTTCACTGTAAAACAGATTTGGAGCCAGTACTTCCCCATATATATGTATGCAGTGGAGTTTGCAAGTGAAAAGAAACTTTGTGTTCCCAACAAGCTAGGTGAAGGACGGCTTTCACACACACTTATCTCTCAGAACTGAGCATGTGGAGAGACGTTCTTTCATCTAGCACAAAGGGAATGGGTTGCAGGAGAAACTTTTACTCTGGATTCTCAGTCTGTTTCCTACTGCCGGTTTGAAGTTCCTGCAGTTTTCACTGTAAAACCGTGTTTGAGCTAGTACTTCCGCATATATATGTATGGAGTGGAGTTTGCAAGTGAAAAGAAACTTTGTGTTCCCAACAAGCTAGGTGAAGGACGGCTTTCACACACACTTATCTCTCAGAACTGAGCATGTGGAGAGACGTTCGTTCATCTAGCACAAAGGGAACGGGTTGCAGGAGAAACTTTTACTCTGGTTTCTCAGTCTGTTTCCTAGTGCCGGTTTGAAGTTCCTGCAGTTTTCACTGTAAAAGCGTTTTGGAGCTAGTACTTCCCTATATATATGTATAGAGTGGAGTTTGCAACTGAAAAGCAACTTTGTGTTCCCAACAAGCTAGGTGAAGCACGGCTTTCACACACACTAATCTCTCAGTACTGAGCACGTGGAGATACGTTCTTTCATCTAGCACAAAGGGAACGGGTTGCAGAAGAAACTATTACTCTGGATTCTCAGTGTGTTTCCTACTACCGGTTTGAAATTCCCGCAGTTTTCACTGTAAAACGGAGTTGGAGCTAGTACCTCCCCATATATATGTATGGAGTTTAGTTTGCAAGTGAAAACAAACTTTGTGTTCCCAACAAGCTAGGTGAAGTACGGCTTCCACACACACTTATTTCTAAGAACTGAGCATGTGGAGAGACGTTCGTTCATCTAGCACAAAGGGAACGGGTTGCAGAAGAAACTGTTACTCTGGTTTCTCAGTCTGTTTCCTAGTGCCGGTTTGAAGTTCCTGCAGTTTTCACTGTAAAAGAGAGTTGGAGATATTTCCTCCCCATATATATGTATGGAGTGGAGTTTGCAAGTGAAAAGAAACTTTGTGTTCCCAACAAGCTAGGTGAAGGACGGCTTTCACACACTTATCTCTCAGAACTGAGCATGTGGAGAGACGTTCGTTCATCTAGCACAAAGGGAACTGGTTGCAGGAAAAACTTTTACTCTGGTTTCTCAGTCTGTTTCCTAGTGCCGGTTTGAAGTTGCTGCAGTTTTCACAGTAAAACCGAGTTAGAGATAGTACCTCCCCATATATATGTATGGAGTGGAGTTTGCAAGTGAAAACAAACTTTGTGTTCCCAACAACCTATGTGAAGGACGGCTTTCACACACCCTTATCTCTCAGAACTGAGCATGTGGAGAGACGTTCGTTCATCTAGCACAAAGGGAACGGGTTGCAGGAGAAACTTTTACTCTGGTTTCTCAGTCTGTTTCCTAGTGCTGGTTTGAAGTTCCTGCAGTTTTCACTGTAAAAATGATTTGGAGCTAGTACCTCCCCATATATATGTATGGAGTGGAGATTGCAAGTGAAAAGACACTTTGTGTTCCCAACAAGCTAGGTGAAGGACGGCTTTCACACACACTTATGTCTCAGAACTGAGCATGTGGAGAGACGTTCGTTCATCTAGCACAAAGGGAACGGGTTGCAGGAGAAACTTTTACTCTGGTTTCTCAGTCTGTTTCCTAGTGTCGGTTTGAAGTTCCTACAGTTTTCAGTGTAAAACCGAATTGTAGCTTGTACCTCCCCATATATATGTATGGAGTGGGGTTTGCAAGTGAAAAGAAACTTTGTGTTCCCAACAAGCTAGATGAAGGACGGCTTTCACACACACTTATCTCTCAGAACTGAGCATGTGGAGAGACGTTCGTTCATCTAGCACAAAGGGAACGGGTTGCAGGGGAAACTTTTACTCTGGTTTCTCAGTCTGTTTCCTAGTGCCGGTTTGAAGTTCCTGCAGTTTTCACTGTAAAACAGTGTTGGAGCTAGTACCTCCCCATATATAAGTATGGAGTGGAGTTTGCAAGTGAAAACAAACTTTGTGTTCCCAACAAGCTAGGAGAAGGACGGCTTTCACACACACTTATCTCTCAGAAATGAGCATGTGGAGAGACGTTCGTTCTTCTAGCACAAAGGGAACGGGTTGTAGGAGAAACTTTTACTCTGGTTTCTCAGTCTGTTTCCTAGTGCCGGTTGAAGTTCCTGCAGTTTTCACTGTAAATCCGAGTTGGAGCTATTTCCTCCCCATATATATGTTGGAGTGGAGTTTGCAACTGAAAGGAAACTTTGTGTTCCCAACAAGCTAGGTGAAGGACGGCTTTCACACACACTTATCTCTCAGAACTGAGCATGTGGAGAGACGTTCGTTCATCTAGCACAAAGGGAACGGGTTGTAGGAGAAACTTTTACTCTGGTTTCTCAGTCTCTTTCCTAGTGCCGGATTGAAGTTCCTGCAGTTTTCACTGTAAAACCGAGTTGGAGGTATTACTTCCCCATATATATGTATGGAGTGGAGTTGGCAAGTGAAATAAAATTTGTGTTCCCAACAATCTAGTTGAAGGACGGCATTCACACAATTATCTCTCAGAACTGAGCATGTGGAGAGACGTTCGTTCATCTAGCACAAATGGAACGGTTTGCAGGAGAAACTTTTTCTCTAGTTTCTCAGTATGTTTCCTACTGCCGGTTTGAAGTTCCTGCAGTTTTCACTGTAAAACCAATTTGGAGCTAGTACCTCCCCATATATATGTATGGAGTGGAATTTGCTAGTGAAAAGAAACTTTGTGTTCCCAACAAGCTAGGTGAAGGACGGCTTTCACACACACTTATCTCTCAGAACTGAGCATGTGGAGAGACGTTCGTTCATCTAGCACAAAGGGAACGGGTTGCAGGAGAAACTTTTACTCTGGTTTCTCAGTCTGTTTCCTAGTGCCGGTTTGAAGTTCCTGCAATTTTCACTGTAAAACCGAGTTGAAGCTATTTCCTGCCCATATATATGTATGGAGTAGAGTTTGCAAGTGAAAAGAAACTTTGTGTTCCCAACAAGCTAGGTTAAGGACGGCTTACACACACACTTATTTCTCAGAACTGAGCATGTGGAGAGACGTTCGTTCATCTAGCACAAAGGGAACGGGTTGCAGGAGAAACTTTTTCTCTGGTTTCTCAGTCTGTTTCCTAGTGCCGGTTTGAAGTTCCTGCAGTTTTCACTGTAAAACCGAGTTCGAGCTAGTACCTCCCCATATATATGTATGGATTGGAATTTGCAACTGAAAAGAAACTTTGTGTTCCCAACAAGCTAGGTGAAGGACGGCTTCCACACACACTTATCTCTCAGAACTGAGCATGTGGAGAGACGTTCGTTCATCTAGCACAAAGGGAACGGGTTGCAGGAGAAACTTTTACTCTGGTTTCTCAATCTGTTTCCTAGTGCCGGTTTGAAGTTCCTGCAGTTTTCACTGTAAAACCGAGTTGGAGCTATTTCCTCCCCATATATATGTATGGAGTGGAGTTTGCAACTGAAAAGAATCTTTGTGTTCCCAACAAGCTAGGTGAAGGACGGCTTTCACACACACTTATCTCTCAGAACTGAGCATGTGGAGAGACGTTCGTTCATCTAGCAAAAAGGGAACGGGTTGCTGGAGAAACTTTTACTCTGGATTCTCAGTCTGTTTCCTAGTGCCGGTTTGAAGTTCCTGCAGTTTTCACTGTAAAATAGAGTTGGAGCTAGTACCTCCCCATATATATGTATGGAGTGGAATTTGCAAGTGAAAACAAACTTTGTGTCCCAACAAGCTAGGTGAAGGACGGCTTTCACACACCCTTATCTCTCAGAACTGAGCATGTGGAGAGACGTTCGTTCATCTAGCACAAAGGGAACGGGTTGCAGGAGAAACTTTTACTCTGGTTTCTCAGTCTGTTTCCTAGTGCCGGTTGGAAGTTCCTGCAGTTTTCACTGTAAAACCTATTTGGAGCTAGAACCTCCCCATATATATGTATGGAGTGGAGTTTGCAAGTGAAAAGAAACTTTGTGTTCCCAACAAGCTAGGTGAAGGACGGCTTTCACACACACTTATCTCTCAGAACTGAGCATGTGGAGAGACATTCGTTCATCTAGCACAAATGGAACGGGTTACAGGAGAAACTTTTACTCTGGTTTCTCAGTCTGTTTCCTAGTGCCGGTTTGAAGTTCCTGCAATTTTCACTGTAAAACGGAGTTGGAGCTAGTACCTCCCCATATATATGTATGGAGTGGAGTTTGCAACTGAAAAGAAACTTTGTGTTCCCAACAAGCTAGGTGAAGGACGGCTTTCACACACACTTATCTCTCAGAACTCAGCATGTGGAGAGACATTCGTTCATCTAGCACAAATGGAACGGGTTGCAGGAGAAACTTTTACTCTGGTTTCTCAGTCTCTTTCCTAGTGCCGGTTTGAAGTTCCTGCAGTTTTCACTGTAAAACCGAGTTGGAGCTATTACTTCCCCATATATATGTATGGAGTGGAGTTGGCAAGTGAAAGAAAATTTGTGTTCCCAACAAGCTAGGTGAAGGACGGCTTTCACACAATTATCTCTCAGAACTGAGCATGTGGAGAGACGTTCGTTCATCTAGCACAAATGGAACGGTTTGCAGGAGAAACTTTTTCTCTGGTTTCTCAGTCTGTTTCCTACTGCCTGTTTGAAGTTCCTGCAGTTTTCACTGTAAAACCAAGTTGGAGCTAGTACCTCCCCATATATATGTATGGAGTGGAGTTTGCAACTGAAAAGAAACTTTGTGTTCCCAACAAGCTAGGTGAAGGACGGCTTTCACACACACTTATCTCTCAGAACTGAGCATGTGGAGAGACGTTCGTTCATCTAGCACAAAGGGAACGGGTTGCAGGAGAAACTTTTACTCTGGTTTCTCAGTCTGTTTCCTAGTGCCGGTTTGAATTTCCTGCAATTTTCACTGTAAAACCGAGTTGAAGCTATTTCCTGCCCATATATATGTATGGAGTAGAGTTTGCAAGTGAAAAGAAACTTTGTGTTCCCAACAAGCTAGGTGAAGGACGGCATTCACACACACTTATCTCTCAGAACTGAGCATGTGGAGAGACGTTCGTTCATCTAGCACAAAGGGAACGGGTTGCATGAGAAACTTTTTCTCTGGTTTCTCAGTCTGTTTCCTACTGCCTGTTTGAAGTTCCTGCAGTTTTCACTGTAAAACCGAGTTGAAGCTAGTACTTCACCATATATATGTATTTAGTGGAGTGTCAACTGAAAAGAAACTTTGTGTACCCAAAAAGCTAGGTGAAGGACGGCTTTCACTCACACTTATCCCACAGAACTGAGCATGTTGAGAGACGTTCGTTCATGTAGCACAAAGGGAACGGGTTGCAGGAGAAACTTTTACTCTGGTTTCTCAGTCTGTTTCCTAGTGCCGGTTTGAAGTTCCTGCAGTTTTCACAGTAAAACCGAGTTAGAGATAGTACCTCCCCATATATATGTATGGAGTGGAGTTTGCAAGTGAAAACAAACTTTTTGTTCCCAACAACCTATGTGAAGGACGGCTTTCACACACCCTTATCTCTCAGAACTGAGCATGTGGAGAGACGTTCGTTCATCTAGCACAAAGGAAACGGGTTGCAGGAGAAACTTTTACTCTGGTTTCTCAGTCTGTTTCCTAGTGCTGGTTTGAAGTTCCTGCAGTTTTCACTGTAAAAATGATTTTGAGCTAGTACCTCCCCATATATATGTATGGAGTGGAGATTGCAAGTGAAAAGACACTTTGTGTTCCCAACAAGCTAGGTGAAGGACGGCTTTCACACACACTTATGTCTCAGAACTGAGCATGTGGAGAGACGTTCGTTCATCTAGCACAAAGGGAACGGGTTGCAGGAGAAACTTTTACTCTGGTTTCTCAGTCTGTTTCCTAGTGCCGGTTTGAAGTTCCTACAGTTTTCAGTGTAAAACCGAATTGTAGCTTGTACCTCCCCATATATATGTATGGAGTGGGGTTTGCAAGTGAAAAGAAACTTTGTGTTCCCAACAAGCTAGATGAAGGACGGCTTTCACACACACTTATCTCTCAGAACTGAGCATGTGGAGAGACGTTCGTTCATCTAGCAAAAAGGGAACGGGTTGCTGGAGAAACTTTTACTCTGGATTCTCAGTCTGTTTCCTAGTGCCGGTTTGAAGTTCCTGCAGTTTTCACTGTAAAATAGAGTTGGAGCTAGTACCTCCCCATATATATGTATGGAGTGGAATTTGCAAGTGAAAACAAACTTTGTGTCCCAACAAGCTAGGTGAAGGACGGCTTTCACACACCCTTATCTCTCAGAACTGAGCATGTGGAGAGACGTTCGTTCATCTAGCACAAAGGGAACGGGTTGCAGGAGAAACTTTTACTCTGGTTTCTCAGTCTGTTTCCTAGTGCCGGTTGGAAGTTCCTGCAGTTTTCACTGTAAAAACTATTTGGAGCTAGAACCTCCCCATATATATGTATGGAGTGGAGTTTGCAAGTGAAAAGAAACTTTGTGTTCCCAACAAGCTAGGTGAAGGACGGCTTTCACACACACTTATGTCTCAGAACTGAGCATGTGGAGAGACGTTTGTTCATCTAGCACAAAGGGAACGGGTTGCAGGAGAAACTTTTACTCTGGTTTCTCAGTCTGTTTCCTAGTGCCGGTTTGAAGTTCCTGCAATTTTCACTGTAAAACGGAGTTGGAGCTAGTACCTCCCCATATATATGTATGGAGTGGAGTTTGCAACTGAAAAGAAACTTTGTGTTCCCAACAAGCTAGGTGAAGGACGGCTTTCACACACACTTATCTCTCAGAACTGAGCATGTGGAGAGACATTCGTTCATCTAGCACAAATGGAACGGGTTGCAGGAGAAACTTTTACTCTGGTTTCTCAGTCTCTTTCCTAGTGCCGGTTTGAAGTTCCTGCAGTTTTCACTGTAAAACCGAGTTGGAGCTATTACTTCCCCATATATATGTATGGAGTGGAGTTGGCAAGTGAAAGAAAATTTGTGTTCCCAACAATCTAGGTGAAGGACGGCTTTCACACAATTATCTCTCAGAACTGAGCATGTGGAGAGACGTTCGTTCATCTAGCACAAATGGAACGGTTTGCAGGAGAAACTTTTTCTCTGGTTTCTCAGTCTGTTTCCTACTGCCTGTTTGAAGTTCCTGCAGTTTTCACTGTAAAACCAAGTTGGAGCTAGTACCTCCCCATATATATGTATGGAGTGGAGTTTGCAACTGAAAAGAAACTTTGTGTTCCCAACAAGCTAGGTGAAGGACGGCTTTCACACACACTTATCTCTCAGAACTGAGCATGTGGAGAGACGTTCGTTCATCTAGCACAAAGGGAACGGGTTGCAGGAGAAACTTTTACTCTGGTTTCTCAGTCTGTTTCCTAGTGCCGGTTTGAATTTCCTGCAATTTTCACTGTAAAACCGAGTTGAAGCTATTTCCTGCCCATATATATGTATGGAGTAGAGTTTGCAAGTGAAAAGAAACCTTGTGTTCCCAACAAGCTAGGTGAAGGACGGCATTCACACACACTTATCTCTCAGAACTGAGCATGTGGAGAGACGTTCGTTCATCTAGCACAAAGGGAACGGGTTGCAGGAGAAACTTTTTCTCTGGTTTCTCAGTCTGTTTCCTACTGCCTGTTTGAAGTTCCTGCAGTTTTCACTGTAAAACCGAGTTGAAGCTAGTACTTCACCATATATATGTATTTAGTGGAGTTTCAACTGAAAAGAAACTTTGTGTACCCAAAAAGCTAGGTGAAGGACGGCTTTCACTCACACTTATCCCACAGAACTGAGCATGTTGAGAGACGTTCGTTCATGTAGCACAAAGGGAACGGGTTGCTGGAGAAATTTTTACTCTGGTTTCTCAGTCTGTTTCCTAGTGCCGGTTTGAAGTTCCTGCAGTTTTCACAGTAAAACCGAGTTAGAGATAGTACCTCCCCATATATATGTATGGAGTGGAGTTTGCAAGTGAAAACAAACTTTTTGTTCCCAACAACCTATGTGAAGGACGGTTTTCACACACCCTTATCTCTCAGAACTGAGCATGTGGAGAGACGTTCGTTCATCTAGCACAAAGGAAACGGGTTGCAGGAGAAACTTTTACTCTGGTTTCTCAGTCTGTTTCCTAGTGCTGGTTTGAAGTTCCTGCAGTTTTCACTGTAAAAATGATTTTGAGCTAGTACCTCCCCATATATATGTATGGAGTGGAGATTGCAAGTGAAAAGACACTTTGTGTTCCCAACAAGCTAGGTGAAGGACGGCTTTCACACACACTTATGTCTCAGAACTGAGCATGTGGAGAGACGTTCGTTCATCTAGCACAAAGGGAACGGGTTGCAGGAGAAACTTTTACTCTGGTTTCTCAGTCTGTTTCCTAGTGCCGGTTTGAAGTTCCTACAGTTTTCAGTGTAAAACCGAATTGTAGCTTGTACCTCCCCATATATATGTATGGAGTGGGGTTTGCAAGTGAAAAGAAACTTTGTGTTCCCAACAAGCTAGATGAAGGACGGCTTTCACACACACTTATCTCTCAGAACTGAGCATGTGGAGAGACGTTCGTTCATCTAGCAAAAAGGGAACGGGTTGCTGGAGAAACTTTTACTCTGGATTCTCAGTCTGTTTCCTAGTGCCGGTTTGAAGTTCCTGCAGTTTTCACTGTAAAATAGAGTTGGAGCTAGTACCTCCCCATATATATGTATGGAGTGGAATTTGCAAGTGAAAACAAACTTTGTGTCCCAACAAGCTAGGTGAAGGACGGCATTCACACACACTTATCTCTCAGAACTGAGCATGTGGAGAGACGTTCGTTCATCTAGCACAAAGGGAACGGGTTGCATGAGAAACTTTTTCTCTGGTTTCTCAGTCTGTTTCCTACTGCCTGTTTGAAGTTCCTGCAGTTTTCACTGTAAAACCGAGTTGAAGCTAGTACTTCACCATATATATGTATTTAGTGGAGTGTCAACTGAAAAGAAACTTTGTGTACCCAAAAAGCTAGGTGAAGGACGGCTTTCACTCACACTTATCCCACAGAACTGAGCATGTTGAGAGACGTTCGTTCATGTAGCACAAAGGGAACGGGTTGCAGGAGAAACTTTTACTCTGGTTTCTCAGTCTGTTTCCTAGTGCCGGTTTGAAGTTCCTGCAGTTTTCACAGTAAAACCGAGTTAGAGATAGTACCTCCCCATATATATGTATGGAGTGGAGTTTGCAAGTGAAAACAAACTTTTTGTTCCCAACAACCTATGTGAAGGACGGCTTTCACACACCCTTATCTCTCAGAACTGAGCATGTGGAGAGACGTTCGTTCATCTAGCACAAAGGAAACGGGTTGCAGGAGAAACTTTTACTCTGGTTTCTCAGTCTGTTTCCTAGTGCTGGTTTGAAGTTCCTGCAGTTTTCACTGTAAAAATGATTTTGAGCTAGTACCTCCCCATATATATGTATGGAGTGGAGATTGCAAGTGAAAAGACACTTTGTGTTCCCAACAAGCTAGGTGAAGGACGGCTTTCACACACACTTATGTCTCAGAACTGAGCATGTGGAGAGACGTTCGTTCATCTAGCACAAAGGGAACGGGTTGCAGGAGAAACTTTTACTCTGGTTTCTCAGTCTGTTTCCTAGTGCCGGTTTGAAGTTCCTACAGTTTTCAGTGTAAAACCGAATTGTAGCTTGTACCTCCCCATATATATGTATGGAGTGGGGTTTGCAAGTGAAAAGAAACTTTGTGTTCCCAACAAGCTAGATGAAGGACGGCTTTCACACACACTTATCTCTCAGAACTGAGCATGTGGAGAGACGTTCGTTCATCTAGCAAAAAGGGAACGGGTTGCTGGAGAAACTTTTACTCTGGATTCTCAGTCTGTTTCCTAGTGCCGGTTTGAAGTTCCTGCAGTTTTCACTGTAAAATAGAGTTGGAGCTAGTACCTCCCCATATATATGTATGGAGTGGAATTTGCAAGTGAAAACAAACTTTGTGTCCCAACAAGCTAGGTGAAGGACGGCTTTCACACACCCTTATCTCTCAGAACTGAGCATGTGGAGAGACGTTCGTTCATCTAGCACAAAGGGAACGGGTTGCAGGAGAAACTTTTACTCTGGTTTCTCAGTCTGTTTCCTAGTGCCGGTTGGAAGTTCCTGCAGTTTTCACTGTAAAACCTATTTGGAGCTAGAACCTCCCCATATATATGTATGGAGTGGAGTTTGCAAGTGAAAAGAAACTTTGTGTTCCCAACAAGCTAGGTGAAGGACGGCTTTCACACACACTTATGTCTCAGAACTGAGCATGTGGAGAGACGTTTGTTCATCTAGCACAAAGGGAACGGGTTGCAGGAGAAACTTTTACTCTGGTTTCTCAGTCTGTTTCCTAGTGCCGGTTTGAAGTTCCTGCAATTTTCACTGTAAAACGGAGTTGGAGCTAGTACCTCCCCATATATATGTATGGAGTGGAGTTTGCAACTGAAAAGAAACTTTGTGTTCCCAACAAGCTAGGTGAAGGACGGCTTTCACACTCACTTATCTCTCAGAACTGAGCATGTGGAGAGACATTCGTTCATCTAGCACAAATGGAACGGGTTGCAGGAGAAACTTTTACTCTGGTTTCTCAGTCTCTTTCCTAGTGCCGGTTTGAAGTTCCTGCAGTTTTCACTGTAAAACCGAGTTGGAGCTATTACTTCCCCATATATATGTATGGAGTGGAGTTGGCAAGTGAAAGAAAATTTGTGTTCCCAACAAGCTAGGTGAAGGACGGCTTTCACACAATTATCTCTCAGAACTGAGCATGTGGAGAGACGTTCGTTCATCTAGCACAAATGGAACGGTTTGCAGGAGAAACTTTTTCTCTGGTTTCTCAGTCTGTTTCCTACTGCCTGTTTGAAGTTCCTGCAGTTTTCACTGTAAAACCAAGTTGGAGCTAGTACCTCCCCATATATATGTATGGAGTGGAGTTTGCAACTGAAAAGAAACTTTGTGTTCCCAACAAGCTAGGTGAAGGACGGCTTTCACACACACTTATCTCTCAGAACTGAGCATGTGGAGAGACGTTCGTTCATCTAGCACAAAGGGAACGGGTTGCAGGAGAAACTTTTACTCTGGTTTCACAGTCTGTTTCCTAGTGCCGGTTTGAATTTCCTGCAATTTTCACTGTAAAACCGAGTTGAAGCTATTTCCTGCCCATATATATGTATGGAGTAGAGTTTGCAAGTGAAAAGAAACTTTGTGTTCCCAACAAGCTAGGTGAAGGACGGCATTCACACACACTTATCTCTCAGAACTGAGCATGTGGAGAGACGTTCGTTCATCTAGCACAAAGGGAACGGGTTGCAGGAGAAACTTTTTCTCTGGTTTCTCAGTCTGTTTCCTACTGCCTGTTTGAAGTTCCTGCAGTTTTCACTGTAAAACCGAGTTGAAGCTAGTACTTCACCATATATATGTATTTAGTGGAGTTTCAACTGAAAAGAAACTTTGTGTACCCAAAAAGCTAGGTGAAGGACGGCTTTCACTCACACTTATCCCACAGAACTGAGCATGTTGAGAGACGTTCGTTCATGTAGCACAAAGGGAACGGGTTGCAGGAGAAACTTTTACTCTGGTTCCTCAATCTGTTTCCTAGTGCCGGTTTGAAGTTCCTGCAGTTTTCACTGTAAAACCGAGTTGGAGCTATTTCCTCCCCATATATATGTTGGAGTGGAGTTTGCAACTGAAAACAAACTTTGTGTTCCCAACAAGCTAGGTGAAGGACGGCTTTCACACACACTTATCTCTCAGAACTGAGCATGTGGAGAGACGTTCGTTCATCTAGCACAAAGGGAACGGGTTGCAGGAGAAACTTTTACTCTGGTTTCTCAGTCTCTTTCCTAGTGCCGGTTTGAAGTTCCTGCAGTTTTCACTTTTAAACCGAGTTGGAGGTATTACTTCCCCATATATATGTATGGAGTGGAGTTGGCAAGTGAAAGAAACTTTGTGTTCCCAACAATCTAGGTGAAGGACGGCATTCACACAATTATCTCTCAGAACTGAGCATATGGAGAGACGTTCGTTCATCTAGCACAAAGGGAACTGGTTGCAGGAGAAACTTTTACTCTGGTTTCTCAGTCTTTTTCCTAGTGCCGGTTTGAAGTTCCTGCAGTTTTCACTGTAAAACCGAGTTAGAGATAGTACCTCCCCATATATATGTATGGAGTGGAGTTGGCAAGTGAAAGAAAATTTTTGTTCCCAACAAGCTAGGTGAAGGACGGCTTTCACACACCCTTATCTCTCAGAACTGAGCATGTGGAGAGACGTTCGTTCATCTAGCACAAAGGGAACGGGTTGCAGGAGAAACTTTTACTCTGGTTTCTCAGTCTGTTTCCTACTGCCTGTTTGAAGTTCCTGCAGTTTTCACTGTAAAACCAAGTTGGAGCTAGTACCTCCCCATATATATGTATGGAGTGGAGTTTGCAACTGAAAAGAAACTTTGTGTTCCCAACAAGCTAGGTGAAGGACGGCTTTCACACACACTTATCTCTCAGAACTGAGCATGTGGAGAGACGTTCGTTCATCTAGCACAAAGGGAACGGGTTGCAGGAGAAACTTTTACTCTGGTTTCTCAGTCTGTTTCCTAGTGCCGGTTTGAATTTCCTGCAATTTTCAGTGTAAAACCGAATTGTAGCTTGTACCTCCCCATATATATGTATGGAGTGGGGTTTGCAAGTGAAAAGAAACTTTGTGTTCCCAACAAGCTAGGTGAAGGACGGCATTCACACACACTTATCTCTCAGAACTGAGCATGTGGAGAGACGTTCGTTCATCTAGCACAAAGGGAACGGGTTGCAGGAGAAACTTTTTCTCTGGTTTCTCAGTCTGTTTCCTAGTGCCGGTTTGAACTTCCTGCAGTTTTCACTGTAAAACAGTGTTGGAGCTAGTACCTCCCCATATATAAGTATGGAGTGGAGTTTGCAAGTGAAAACAAACTTTGTGTTCCCAACAAGCTAGGAGAAGGACGGCTTTCACACACACTTATCTCTCAGAAATGAGCATGTGGAGAGACGTTCGTTCTTCTAGCACAAAGGGAACGGGTTGCAGGAGAAACTTTTACTCTGGTTTCTCAGTCTGTTTCCTAGTGCCGGTTGAAGTTCCTGCAGTTTTCACTGTAAATCCGAGTTGGAGCTATTTCCTCCCCATATATATGTTGGAGTGGAGTTTGCAACTGAAAGGAAACTTTGTGTTCCCAACAAGCTAGGTGAAGGACGGCTTTCACACACACTTATCTCTCAGAACTGAGCATGTGGAGAGACGTTCGTTCATCTAGCACAAAGGGAACGGGTTGTAGGAGAAACTTTTACTCTGGTTTCTCAGTCTCTTTCCTAGTGCCGGATTGAAGTTCCTGCAGTTTTCACTGTAAAACCGAGTTGGAGGTATTACTTCCCCATATATATGTATGGAGTGGAGTTGGCAAGTGAAAGAAAATTTGTGTTCCCAACAATCTAGTTGAAGGACGGCATTCACACAATTATCTCTCAGAACTGAGCATGTGGAGAGACGTTCGTTCATCTAGCACAAATGGAACGGTTTGCAGGAGAAACTTTTTCTCTAGTTTCTCAGTATGTTTCCTACTGCCGGTTTGAAGTTCCTGCAGTTTTCACTGTAAAACCAAGTTGGAGCTAGTACCTCCCCATATATATGTATGGAGTGGAATTTGCTAGTGAAAAGAAACTTTGTGTTCCCAACAAGCTAGGTGAAGGACGGCTTTCACACACACTTATCTCTCAGAACTGAGCATGTGGAGAGACGTTCGTTCATCTAGCACAAAGGGAACGGGTTGCAGGAGAAACTTTTACTCTGGTTTCTCAGTCTGTTTCCTAGTGCCGGTTTGAAGTTCCTGCAATTTTCACTGTAAAACCGAGTTGAAGCTATTTCCTGCCCATATATATGTATGGAGAAGAGTTTGCAAGTGAAAAGAAACTTTGTGTTCCCAACAAGCTAGGTTAAGGACGGCTTACACACACACTTATTTCTCAGAACTGAGCATGTGGAGAGACGTTCGTTCATCTAGCACAAAGGGAACGGGTTGCAGGAGAAACTTTTTCTCTGGTTTCTCAGTCTGTTTCCTACTGCCTGTTTGAAGTTCCTGCAGTTTTCACTGTAAAACCGAGTTCGAGCTAGTACCTCCCCATATATATGTATGGATTGGAATTTGCAACTGAAAAGAAACTTTGTGTTCCCAACAAGCTAGGTGAAGGACGGCTTCCACACACACTTATCTCTCAGAACTGAGCATGTGGAGAGACGTTCGTTCATCTAGCACAAAGGGAACGGGTTGCAGGAGAAACTTTTACTCTGGTTTCTCAATCTGTTTCCTAGTGCCGGTTTGAAGTTCCTGCAGTTTTCACTGTAAAACCGAGTTGGAGCTATTTCCTCCCCATATATATGTATGGAGTGGAGTTTGCAACTGAAAAGAATCTTTGTGTTCCCAACAAGCTAGGTGAAGGATGGCTTTCACACACACTTATCCCTCAGAACTGAGCATGTGGAGAGACGTTCTTTCATCTAGCAAAAAGGGAACGGGTTGCTGGAGAAACTTTTACTCTGGATTCTCAGTCTGTTTCCTAGTGCCGGTTTGAAGTTCCTGCAGTTTTCACTGTAAAATAGAGTTGGAGCTAGTACCTCCCCATATATATGTATGGAGTGGAATTTGCAAGTGAAAACAAACTTTGTGTCCCAACAAGCTAGGTGAAGGACGGCTTTCACACACCCTTATCTCTCAGAACTGAGCATGTGGAGAGACGTTCGTTCATCTAGCACAAAGGGAACGGGTTGCAGGAGAAACTTTTACTCTGGTTTCTCAGTCTGTTTCCTAGTGCCGGTTGGAAGTTCCTGCAGTTTTCACTGTAAAACCTATTTGGAGCTAGAACCTCCCCATATATATGTATGGAGTGGAGTTTGCAAGTGAAAAGAAACTTTGTGTTCCCAACAAGCTAGGTGAAGGACGGCTTTCACACACACTTATCTCTCAGAACTGAGCATGTGGAGAGACATTCGTTCATCTAGCACAAATGGAACGGGTTGCAGGAGAAACTTTTACTCTGGTTTCTCAGTCTGTTTCCTAGTGCTGGTTTGAAGTTCCTGCAATTTTCACTGTAAAACGGAGTTGGAGCTAGTACCTCCCCATATATATGTATGGAGTGGAGTTTGCAACTGAAAAGAAACTTTGTGTTCCCAACAAGCTAGGTGAAGGACGGCTTTCACACACACTTATCTCTCAGAACTGAGCATGTGGAGAGACATTCGTTCATCTAGCACAAATGGAACGGGTTGCAGGAGAAACTTTTACTCTGGTTTCTCAGTCTCTTTCCTAGTGCCGGTTTGAAGTTCCTGCAGTTTTCACTGTAAAACCGAGTTGGAGCTATTACTTCCCCATATATATGTATGGAGTGGAGTTGGCAAGTGAAAGAAAATTTGTGTTCCCAACAAGCTAGGTGAAGGACGGCTTTCACACAATTATCTCTCAGAACTGAGCATGTGGAGAGACGTTCGTTCATCTAGCACAAATGGAACGGTTTGCAGGAGAAACTTTTTCTCTGGTTTCTCAGTCTGTTTCCTACTGCCTGTTTGAAGTTCCTGCAGTTTTCACTGTAAAACCAAGTTGGAGCTAGTACCTCCCCATATATATGTATGGAGTGGAGTTTGCAACTGAAAAGAAACTTTGTGTTCCCAACAAGCTAGGTGAAGGACGGCTTTCACACACACTTATCTCTCAGAACTGAGCATGTGGAGAGACGTTCGTTCATCTAGCACAAAGGGAACGGGTTGCAGGAGAAACTTTTACTCTGGTTTCTCAGTCTGTTTCCTAGTGCCGGTTTGAATTTCCTGCAATTTTCACTGTAAAACCGAGTTGAAGCTATTTCCTGCCCATATATATGTATGGAGTAGAGTTTGCAAGTGAAAAGAAACTTTGTGTTCCCAACAAGCTAGGTGAAGGACGGCATTCACACACACTTATCTCTCAGAACTGAGCATGTGGAGAGACGTTCGTTCATCTAGCACAAAGGGAACGGGTTGCAGGAGAAACTTTTTCTCTGGTTTCTCAGTCTGTTTCCTACTGCCTGTTTGAAGTTCCTGCAGTTTTCACTGTAAAACCGAGTTGAAGCTAGTACTTCACCATATATATGTATTTAGTGGAGTTTCAACTGAAAAGAAACTTTGTGTACCCAAAAAGCTAGGTGAAGGACGGCTTTCACTCACACTTATCCCACAGAACTGAGCATGTTGAGAGACGTTCGTTCATGTAGCACAAAGGGAACGGGTTGCAGGAGAAACTTTTACTCTGGTTTCTCAGTCTGTTTCCTAGTGCCGGTTTGAAGTTCCTGCAGTTTTCACAGTAAAACCGAGTTAGAGATAGTACCTCCCCATATATATGTATGGAGTGGAGTTTGCAAGTGAAAACAAACTTTTTGTTCCCAACAACCTATGTGAAGGACGGCTTTCACACACCCTTATCTCTCAGAACTGAGCATGTGGAGAGACGTTCGTTCATCTAGCACAAAGGAAACGGGTTGCAGGAGAAACTTTTACTCTGGTTTCTCAGTCTGTTTCCTAGTGCTGGTTTGAAGTTCCTGCAGTTTTCACTGTAAAAATGATTTTGAGCTAGTACCTCCCCATATATATGTATGGAGTGGAGATTGCAGGTGAAAAGACACTTTGTGTTCCCAACAAGCTAGGTGAAGGACGGCTTTCACACACACTTATGTCTCAGAACTGAGCATGTGGAGAGACGTTCGTTCATCTAGCACAAAGGGAACGGGTTGCAGGAGAAACTTTTACTCTGGTTTCTCAGTCTGTTTCCTAGTGCCGGTTTGAAGTTCCTACAGTTTTCAGTGTAAAACCGAATTGTAGCTTGTACCTCCCCATATATATGTATGGAGTGGGGTTTGCAAGTGAAAAGAAACTTTGTGTTCCCAACAAGCTAGATGAAGGACGGCTTTCACACACACTTATCTCTCAGAACTGAGCATGTGGAGAGACGTTCGTTCATCTAGCAAAAAGGGAACGGGTTGCTGGAGAAACTTTTACTCTGGATTCTCAGTCTGTTTCCTAGTGCCGGTTTGAAGTTCCTGCAGTTTTCACTGTAAAATAGAGTTGGAGCTAGTACCTCCCCATATATATGTATGGAGTGGAATTTGCAAGTGAAAACAAACTTTGTGTCCCAACAAGCTAGGTGAAGGACGGCTTTCACACACCCTTATCTCTCAGAACTGAGCATGTGGAGAGACGTTCGTTCATCTAGCACAAAGGGAACGGGTTGCAGGAGAAACTTTTACTCTGGTTTCTCAGTCTGTTTCCTAGTGCCGGTTGGAAGTTCCTGCAGTTTTCACTGTAAAACCTATTTGGAGCTAGAACCTCCCCATATATATGTATGGAGTGGAGTTTGCAAGTGAAAAGAAACTTTGTGTTCCCAACAAGCTAGGTGAAGGACGGCTTTCACACACACTTATGTCTCAGAACTGAGCATGTGGAGAGACGTTTGTTCATCTAGCACAAAGGGAACGGGTTGCAGGAGAAACTTTTACTCTGGTTTCTCAGTCTCTTTCCTACTGCCGGTTTGAAGTTCCTGCAATTTTCACTGTAAAACGGAGTTGGAGCTAGTACCTCCCCATATATATGTATGGAGTGGAGTTTGCAACTGAAAAGAAACTTTGTGTTCCCAACAAGCTAGGTGAAGGACGGCTTTCACACACACTTATCTCTCAGAACTGAGCATGTGGAGAGACATTCGTTCATCTAGCACAAATGGAACGGGTTGCAGGAGAAACTTTTACTCTGGTTTCTCAGTCTCTTTCCTAGTGCCGGTTTGAAGTTCCTGCAGTTTTCACTGTAAAACCGAGTTGGAGCTATTACTTCCCCATATATATGTATGGAGTGGAGTTGGCAAGTGAAAGAAAATTTGTGTTCCCAACAAGCTAGGTGAAGGACGGCTTTCACACAATTATCTCTCAGAACTGAGCATGTGGAGAGACGTTCGTTCATCTAGCACAAATGGAACGGTTTGCAGGAGAAACTTTTTCTCTGGTTTCTCAGTCTGTTTCCTACTGCCTGTTTGAAGTTCCTGCAGTTTTCACTGTAAAACCAAGTTGGAGCTAGTACCTCCCCATATATATGTATGGAGTGGAGTTTGCAACTGAAAAGAAACTTTGTGTTCCCAACAAGCTAGGTGAAGGACGGCTTTCACACACACTTATCTCTCAGAACTGAGCATGTGGAGAGACGTTCGTTCATCTAGCACAAAGGGAACGGGTTGCAGGAGAATCTTTTACTCTGGTTTCACAGTCTGTTTCCTAGTGCCGGTTTGAATTTCCTGCAATTTTCACTGTAAAACCGAGTTGAAGCTATTTCCTGCCCATATATATGTATGGAGTAGAGTTTGCAAGTGAAAAGAAACTTTGTGTTCCCAACAAGCTAGGTGAAGGACGGCATTCACACACACTTATCTCTCAGAACTGAGCATGTGGAGAGACGTTCGTTCATCTAGCACAAAGGGAACGGGTTGCAGGAGAAACTTTTTCTCTGGTTTCTCAGTCTGTTTCCTACTGCCTGTTTGAAGTTCCTGCAGTTTTCACTGTAAAACCGAGTTGAAGCTAGTACTTCACCATATATATGTATTTAGTGGAGTTTCAACTGAAAAGAAACTTTGTGTACCCAAAAGCTAGGTGAAGGACGGCTTTCACTCACACTTATCCCACAGAACTGAGCATGTTGAGAGACGTTCGTTCATGTAGCACAAAGGGAACGGGTTGCAGGAGAAACTTTTACTCTGGTTTCTCAATCTGTTTCCTAGTGCCGGTTTGAAGTTCCTGCAGTTTTCACTGTAAAACCGAGTTGGAGCTATTTCCTCCCCATATATATGTATGGAGTGGAGTTTGCAACTGAAAAGAATCTTTGTGTTCCCAACAACCTATGTGAAGGACGGCTTTCACACACCCTTATCTCTCAGAACTGAGCATGTGGAGAGACGTTCGTTCATCTAGCACAAAGGAAACGGGTTGCAGGAGAAACTTTTACTCTGGTTTCTCAGTCTGTTTCCTAGTGCTGGTTTGAAGTTCCTGCAGTTTTCACTGTAAAAATGATTTGGAGCTAGTACCTCCCCATATATATGTATGGAGTGGAGATTGCAAGTGAAAAGACACTTTGTGTTCCCAACAAGCTAGGTGAAGGACGGCTTTCACACACACTTATGTCTCAGAAATGAGCATGTGGAGAGACGTTCGTTCATCTAGCACAAAGGGAACGGGTTGCAGGAGAAACTTTTACTCTGGTTTCTCAGTCTGTTTCCTAGTGCCGGTTTGAAGTTCCTACAGTTTTCAGTGTAAAACCGAATTGTAGCTTGTACCTCCCCATATATATGTATGGAGTGGGGTTTGCAAGTGAAAAGAAACTTTGTGTTCCCAACAAGCTAGGTGAAGGACGGCTTTCACACACACTTATCTCTCAGAACTGAGCATGTGGAGAGACGTTCGTTCATCTAGCAAAAAGGGAACGGGTTGCAGGGGAAACTTTTACTCTGGTTTCTCAGTCTGTTTCCTAGTGCCGGTTTGAAGTTCCTGCAGTTTTCACTGTAAAACAGTGTTGGAGCTAGTACCTCCCCATATATAAGTATGGAGTGGAGTTTGCAAGTGAAAACAAACTTTGTGTTCCCAACAAGCTAGGAGAAGGACGGCTTTCACACACACTTATCTCTCAGAAATGAGCATGTGGAGAGACGTTCGTTCTTCTAGCACAAAGGGAACGGGTTGCAGGAGAAACTTTTTCTCTGGTTTCTCAGTCTGTTTCCTAGTGCCGGTTGAAGTTCCTGCAGTTTTCACTGTAAATCCGAGTTGGAGCTATTTCCTCCCCATATATATGTTGGAGTGGAGTTTGCAACTGAAAGGAAACTTTGTGTTCCCAACAAGCTAGGTGAAGGACGGCTTTCACACACACTTATCTCTCAGAACTGAGCATGTGGAGAGACGTTCGTTCATCTAGCACAAAGGGAACGGGTTGCAGGAGAAACTTTTACTCTGGTTTCTCAGTCTCTTTCCTAGTGCCGGTTTGAAGTTCCTGCAGTTTTCACTGTAAAACCGAGTTGGAGGTATTACTTCCCCATATATATGTATGGAGTGGAGTTGGCAAGTGAAAGAAAATTTGTGTTCCCAACAATCTAGGTGAAGGACGGCATTCACACAATTATCTCTCAGAACTGAGCATATGGAGAGACGTTCGTTCATCTAGCACAAACGGAACGGTTTGCAGGAGAAACTTTTACTCTGGTTTCTCAGTCTCTTTCCTAGTGCCGGTTTGAAGTTCCTGCAGTTTTCACTGTAAAACCGAGTTGGAGCTATTACTTCCCCATATATATGTATGGAGTGGAGTTGGCAAGTGAAAGAAAATTTGTGTTCCCAACAAGCTAGGTGAAGGACGGCTTTCACACAATTATCTCTCAGAACTGAGCATGTGGAGAGACGTTCGTTCATCTAGCACAAATGGAACGGTTTGCAGGAGAAACTTTTTCTCTGGTTTCTCAGTCTGTTTCCTACTGCCTGTTTGAAGTTCCTGCAGTTTTCACTGTAAAACCAAGTTGGAGCTAGTACCTCCCCATATATATGTATGGAGTGGAGTTTGCAACTGAAAAGAAACTTTATGTTCCCAACAAGCTAGGTGAAGGACGGCTTTCACACACACTTATCTCTCAGAACTGAGCATGTGGAGAGACGTTCGTTCATCTAGCACAAAGGGAACGGGTTGCAGGAGAAACTTTTACTCTGGTTTCACAGTCTGTTTCCTAGTGCCGGTTTGAATTTCCTGCAATTTTCACTGTAAAACCGAGTTGAAGCTATTTCCTGCCCATATATATGTATGGAGTAGAGTTTGCAAGTGAAAAGAAACTTTGTGTTCCCAACAAGCTAGGTGAAGGACGGCATTCACACACACTTATCTCTCAGAACTGAGCATGTGGAGAGACGTTCGTTCATCTAGCACAAAGGGAACGGGTTGCAGGAGAAACTTTTTCTCTGGTTTCTCAGTCTGTTTCCTACTGCCTGTTTGAAGTTCCTGCAGTTTTCACTGTAAAACCGAGTTGAAGCTAGTACTTCACCATATATATGTATTTAGTGGAGTTTCAACTGAAAAGAAACTTTGTGTACCCAAAAAGCTAGGTGAAGGACGGCTTTCACTCACACTTATCCCACAGAACTGAGCATGTTGAGAGACGTTCGTTCATGTAGCACAAAGGGAACGGGTTGCAGGAGAAACTTTTACTCTGGTTTCTCAATCTGTTTCCTAGTGCCGGTTTGAAGTTCCTGCAGTTTTCACTGTAAAACCGAGTTGGAGCTATTTCCTCCCCATATATATGTATGGAGTGGAGTTTGCAACTGAAAAGAATCTTTGTGTTCCCAACAACCTATGTGAAGGACGGCTTTCACACACCCTTATCTCTCAGAACTGAGCATGTGGAGAGACGTTCGTTCATCTAGCACAAAGGAAACGGGTTGCAGGAGAAACTTTTACTCTGGTTTCTCAGGCTGTTTCCTAGTGCTGGTTTGAAGTTCCTGCAGTTTTCACTGTAAAAATGATTTGGAGCTAGTACCTCCCCATATATATGTATGGAGTGGAGATTGCAAGTGAAAAGACACTTTGTGTTCCCAACAAGCTAGGTGAAGGACGGCTTTCACACACACTTATGTCTCAGAACTGAGCATGTGGAGAGACGTTCGTTCATCTAGCACAAAGGGAACGGGTTGCAGGAGAAACTTTTACTCTGGTTTCTCAGTCTGTTTCCTAGTGCCGGTTTGAAGTTCCTACAGTTTTCAGTGTAAAACCGAATTGTAGCTTGTACCTCCCCATATATATGTATGGAGTGGGGTTTGCAAGTGAAAAGAAACTTTGTGTTCCCAACAAGCTAGATGAAGGACGGCTTTCACACACACTTATCTCTCAGAACTGAGCATGTGGAGAGACGTTCGTTCATCTAGCACAAAGGGAACGGGTTGCAGGGGAAACTTTTACTCTGGTTTCTCAGTCTGTTTCCTAGTGCCGGTTTGAAGTTCCTGCAGTTTTCACTGTAAAACAGTGTTGGAGCTAGTACCTCCCCATATATAAGTATGGAGTGGAGTTTGCAAGTGAAAACAAACTTTGTGTTCCCAACAAGCTAGGAGAAGGACGGCTTTCACACACACTTATCTCTCAGAAATGAGCATGTGGAGAGACGTTCGTTCTTCTAGCACAAAGGGAACGGGTTGCAGGAGAAACTTTTACTCTGGTTTCTCAGTCTGTTTCCTAGTGCCGGTTGAAGTTCCTGCAGTTTTCACTGTAAATCCGAGTTGGAGCTATTTCCTCCCCATATATATGTTGGAGTGGAGTTTGCAACTGAAAGGAAACTTTGTGTTCCCAACAAGCTAGGGGAAGGACGGCTTTCACACACACTTATCTCTCAGAACTGAGCATGTGGAGAGACGTTCGTTCATCTAGCACAAAGGGAACGGGTTGCAGGAGAAACTTTTACTCTGGTTTCTCAGTCTCTTTCCTAGTGCCGGTTTGAAGTTCCTGCAGTTTTCACTGTAAAACCGAGTTGGAGGTATTACTTCCCCATATATATGTATGGAGTGGAGTTGGCAAGTGAAAGAAAATTTGTGTTCCCAACAATCTAGGTGAAGGACGGCATTCACACAATTATCTCTCAGAACTGAGCATGTGGAGAGACGTTCGTTCATCTAGCACAAACGGAACGGTTTGCAGGAGAAACTTTTTCTCTGGTTTCTCAGTATGTTTCCTACTGCCGGTTTGAAGTTCCTGCAGTTTTCACTGTAAAACCAAGTTGGAGCTAGTACCTCCCCATATATATGTATGGAGTGGAGTTTGCTAGTGAAAAGAAACTTTGTGTTCCCAACAAGCTAGGTGAAGGACGGCTTTCACACACACTTATCTCTCAGAACTGAGCATGTGGAGAGACGTTCGTTCATCTAGCACAAAGGGAACGGGTTGCAGGAGAAACTTTTACTCTGGTTTCTCAGTCTGTTTCCTAGTGCCGGTTTGAAGTTCCTGCAATTTTCACTGTAAAACCGAGTTGAAGCTATTTCCTGCCCATATATATGTATGGAGTAGAGTTTGCAAGTGAAAAGAAACTTTGTGTTCCCAACAAGCTAGGTTAAGGACGGCTTTCACACACACTTATCTCTCAGAACAGAGCATGTGGAGAGACGTTCGTTCATCTAGCACAAAGGGAACGGGTTGCAGGAGAAACTTTTTCTCTGGTTTCTCAGTCTGTTTCCTAGTGCCGGTTTGAAGTTCCTGCAGTTTTCACTGTAAAACCGAGTTCGAGCTAGTACCTCCCCATATATATGTATGGATTGGTATTAGCAACTGAAAAGAAACTTTGTGTTCCCAACAAGCTAGGTGAAGGACGGCTTCCACACACACTTATCTCTCAGAACTGAGCATGTGGAGAGACGTTCGTTCATCTAGCACAAAGGGAACGGGTTGCAGGAGAAACTTTTACTCTGGTTTCTCAATCTGTTTCCTAGTGCCGGTTTGAAGTTCCTGCAGTTTTCACTGTAAAACCGAGTTGGAGCTATTTCCTCCCCATATATATGTATGGAGTGGAGTTTGCAACTGAAAAGAATCTTTGTGTTCCCAACAAGCTAGGTGAAGGACGGCTTTCACACACACTTATCTCTCAGAACTGAGCATGTGGAGAGACGTTCGTTCATCTAGCAAAAAGGGAACGGGTTGCTGGAGAAACTTTTACTCTGGATTCTCAGTCTGTTTCCTAGTGCAGGTTTGAAGTTCCTGCAGTTTTCACTGTAAAACAGAGTTGGAGCTTCTACCTCCCTTTATATATATATGGAGAGGAGTTTGCAACTGAAAAGAAACTTTGTGTTCTCAACAAGCTAGGTGAAGGACGGCTTTCACACACACTTATCTCTCAGAACTGAGCATGTGGAGAGTCGTTCTTTCATCTAGCACAAAGGGAACGGGTTGCAGGAGAAACTTTTACTCTGGTTTCTCAGTCTGTTTCCTAGTGCCGGTTTGAAGTTCCTGCAGTTTTCACTGTAAAATAGAGTTGGAGCTAGTACCTCCCCATATATATGTATGGAGTGGAATTTGCAAGTGAAAACAAACTTTGTGTCCCAACAAGCTAGGTGAAGGACGGCTTTCACACACCCTTATCTCTCAGAACTGAGCATGTGGAGAGACGTTCGTTCATCTAGCACAAAGGGAACGGGTTGCAGGAGAAACTTTTACTCTGGTTTCTCAGTCTGTTTCCTAGTGCCGGTTGGAAGTTCCTGCAGTTTTCACTGTAAAACCTATTTGGAGCTAGAACCTCCCCATATATATGTATGGAGTGGAGTTTGCAAGTGAAAAGAAACTTTGTGTTCCCAACAAGCTAGGTGAAGGACGGCTTTCACACACACTTATGTCTCAGAACTGAGCATGTGGAGAGACGTTTGTTCATCTAGCACAAAGGGAACGGGTTGCAGGAGAAACTTTTACTCTGGTTTCTCAGTCTGTTTCCTAGTGCCGGTTTGAAGTTCCTGCAATTTTCACTGTAAAACGGAGTTGGAGCTAGTACCTCCCCATATATATGTATGGAGTGGAGTTTGCAACTGAAAAGAAACTTTGTGTTCCCAACAAGCTAGGTGAAGGACGGCTTTCACACACACTTATCTCTCAGAACTGAGCATGTGGAGAGACGTTCGTTCATCTAGCACCAAGGGAACGGGTTGCAGGAGACACTTTTTCTCTGCTTTCTCAGTCTCTTTCCTAGTGCCGGTTTGAAGTTCCTGCAGTTTTCACTGTAAAACCGAGTTGGAGCTATTACTTCCCCATATATATGTATGGAGTGGAGTTGGCAAGTGAAAGAAAATTTGTGTTCCCAAAAAGCTAGGTGAAGGACGGCTTTCACACAATTACCTCTCAGAACTGAGCATGTGGAGAGACGTTCGTTCATCTAGCACAAATGGAACGGTTTGCAGGAGAAACTTTTTCTCTGGTTTCTCAGTCTGTTTCCTACTGCCTGTTTGAAGTTCCTGCAGTTTTCACTGTAAAACCAAGTTGGAGCTAGTACCTCCCCATATATATGTATGGAGTGGAGTTGGCAACTGAAAAGAAACTTTGTGTTCCCAACAAGCTAGGTGAAGGACGGCTTTCACACACACTTATCTCTCAGAACTGAGCAAGTGGAGAGACGTTCGTTCATCTAGCACAAAGGGAACGGGTTGCAGGAGAAACTTTTACTCTGGTTTCTCAGTCTGTTTCCTAGTGCCGGTTTGAAGTTCCTGCAATTTTCACTGTAAAACCGAGTTGAAGCTATTTCCTGCCCATATATATGTATGGAGTAGAGTTTGCAAGTGAAAAGAAACTTTGTGTTCCCAACAAGCTAGGTGAAGGACGGCTTTCACACACACTTATCTCTCAGAACTGAGCATGTGGAGAGACGTTCGTTCATCTAGCACAAAGGGAACGGGTTGCAGGAGAAACTTTTTCTCTGGTTTCTCAGTCTGTTTCCTAGTGCCGGTTTGAAGTTCCTGCAGTTTTCACTGTAAAACCGAGTTCGAGCTAGTACCTCCCCATATATATGTATGGAGTGGAGTTTGCAACTGAAAACAAACTTTGTGTTCCCAACAAGCAAGGTGAAGGACGGCTTTCACACACACTCATCTCTCAGAACTGAGCATGTGGAGAGACGTTCGTTCATCTAGCACAAAGGGAACGGTTTGCAGTAGAAACTTTTTCTCTGGTTTCTCAGTCTGTTTCCTACTGCCTGTTTGAAGTTCCTGCAGTTTTCACTGTAAAACCGAGTTGAAGCTAGTACTTCACCATATATATGTATTTAGTGGAGTTTCAACTGAAAAGAAACTTTGTGTACCCAAAAAGCTAGGTGAAGGACGGCTTTCACTCACACTTATCCCACAGAACTGAGCATGTTGAGAGACGTTCGTTCATGTAGCACAAAGAGAACGGGTTGCAGGAGAAACTTTTACTCTGCTTTCTCAGTCTGTTTCCTAGTGCCGGTTTGAAGTTCCTGCAGTTTTCACTGTAAAACCGAGTTGGAGCTAGTACCTCCCCATATATATGTATGGAGTGGAGTTTGCAAGTGAAAAGAATCTTTGTGTTCCTAACAAGCTAGGAGAAGGACGGCTTTCACACACACTTATCTCTCAGAACTGAGCATGTGGAGAGACGTTCGTTCATCTAGCACAAAGGGAACGGGTTGCAGGAGAAACTATTACTCTGGTTCCTCAGTCTGTTTCCGAGTGCCGGTTTGAAGTTCCTGCACTTTTCACTGTAAAACCGGGTTGGAGCTAGAACCTCCCCATATATATGTATGGAGTGGAGTTTGCAAGTGAAAAGAAACTTTGTGTTCCCAACAAGCTAGGTGAAGGACGGCTTTCACACACACTTATGTCTCAGAACTGAGCATGTGGAGAGACGTTTGTTCATCTAGCACAAAGGGAACGGGTTGCAGGAGAAACTTTTACTCTGGTTTCTCAGTCTGTTTCCTAGTGCCGGTTTGAAGTTCCTGCAATTTTCACTGTAAAACGGAGTTGGAGCTAGTACCTCCCCATATATATGTATGGAGTGGAGTATGCAACTGAAAAGAAACTTTGTGTTCCCAACAAGCTAGGTGAAGGACGGCTTTCACACACACTTATCTCTCAGAACTGAGCATGTGGAGAGACATTCGTTCATCTAGCACAAATGGAACGGGTTGCAGGAGAAACTTTTACTCTGGTTTCTCAGTCTCTTTCCTAGTGCCGGTTTGAAGTTCCTGCAGTTTTCACTGTAAAACCGAGTTGGAGCTATTACTTCCCCATATATATGTATGGAGTGGAGTTGGCAAGTGTAAGAAAATTTGTGTTCCCAACAAGCTAGGTGAAGGACGGCTTTCACACAATTACCTCTCAGAACTGAGCATGTGGAGAGACGTTCGTTCATCTAGCACAAATGGAACGGTTTGCAGGAGAAACTTTTTCTCTGGTTTCTCACTCTGTTTCCTACTGCCTGTTTGAAGTTCCTGCAGTTTTCACTGTAAAACCAAGTTGGAGCTAGTACCTCCCCATATATATGTATGGAGTGGAGTTTGCAACTGAAAAGAAACTTTGTGTTCCCAACAAGCTAGGTGAAGGACGGCTTTCACACACACTTATCTCTCAGAACTGAGCATGTGGAGAGACTTTCGTTCATCTAGCACAAAGGGAACGGGTTGCAGGAGAAACTTTTACTCTGGTTTCTCAGTCTGTTTCCTAGTGCCGGTTTGAAGTTCCTGCAATTTTCACTGTAAAACCGAGTTGAAGCTATTTCCTGCCCATATATATGTATGGAGTAGAGTTTGCAAGTGAAAAGAAACTTTGTGTTCCCAACAAGCTAGGTGAAGGACGGCTTTCACACACACTTATCTCTCAGAACTGAGCATGTGGAGAGACGTTCGTTCATCTAGCACAAAGGGAACGGGTTGCAGGAGAAACTTTTTCTCTGGTTTCTCAGTCTGTTTCCTAGTGCCGGTTTGAAGTTCCTGCAGTTTTCACTGTAAAACCGAGTTCGAGCTAGTACCTCCCCATATATAAGTATGGAGTGGAGTTTGCAACTGAAAACAAACTTTGTGTTCCCAACAAGCAAGGTGAAGTACGGCTTTCACACACACTCATCTCTCAGAACTGAGCATGTGGAGAGACGTTCGTTCATCTAGCACAAAGGGAACGGGTTGCAGTAGAAACTTTTTCTCTGGTTTCTCAGTCTGTTTCCTACTGCCTGTTTGAAGTTCCTGCAGTTTTCACTGTAAAACCGAGTTGAAGCTAGTACTTCACCATATATATGTATTTAGTGGAGTTTCAACTGAAAAGAAACTTTGTGTACCCAAAAAGCTAGGTGAAGGACGGCTTTCACTCACAATTATCCCACAGAACTAAGCATGTTGAGAGACGTTCGTTCATGTAGCACAAAGGGAACGGGTTGCAGGAGAAACTTTTACTCTGCTTTCTCAGTCTGTTTCCTAGTGCCGGTTTGAAGTTCCTGCAGTTTTCACTGTAAAACCGAGTTGGAGCTAGTACCTCCCCATATATATGTATGGAGTGGAGTTTGCAAGTGAAAAGAATCTTTGTGTTCCTAACAAGCTAGGAGAAGGACGGCTTTCACACACACTTATCTCTCAGAACTGAGCATGTGGAGAGACGTTCGTTCATCTAGCACAAAGGGAACGGGTTGCAGGAGAAACTTTTACTCTGGTTCCTCAGTCTGTTTCCGAGTGCCGGTTTGAAGTTCCTGCACTTTTCACTGTAAAACCGGGTTGGAGCTAGAACCTCCCCATATATATGTATGGAGTGGAGTTTGCAAGTGAAAAGAAACTTTGTGTTCCCAACAAGCTAGGTGAAGCACGGCTTTCACACACACTTATCTCTCAGAACTGAGCATGTGGAGAGACGTTCGTTTATCTAGCACAAAGGGAATGGGTTGCAGGAGAAACTTTTACTCTGGATTCTCAGTCTGTTTCCTACTGCCGGTTTGAAGTTCCTGCAGTTTTCACTGTAAAACCGTGTTTGAGCTAGTACTTCCCCATATATATGTATGGAGTGGAGTTTGCAAGTGAAAAGAAACTTTGTGTTCCCAACAAGCTAGGTGAAGGACGGCTTTCACACACACTTATCTCTCAGAACTGAGCATGTGGAGAGACGTTCGTTCATCTAGCACAAAGGGAACGGGTTGCAGAAGAAACTATTACTCTGGATTCTCAGTGTGTTTCCTACTACCGGTTTGAAATTCCCGCAGTTTTCACTGTAAAACGCAGTTGGAGCTAGTACCTCCCCATATATATGTATGGAGTTTAGTTTGCAAGTGAAAACAAACTTTGTGTTCCCAACAAGCTAGGTGAAGGACGGCTTCCACACACACTTATTTCTAAGAACTGAGCATGTGGAGAGACGTTCGTTCATCTAGCACAAAGGGAACGGGTTGCAGAAGAAACTGTTACTCTGGTTTCTCAGTCTGTTTCCTAGTGCCGGTTTGAAGTTCCTGCAGTTTTCACTGTAAAAGAGAGTTGGAGATATTTCCTCCCCATATATATGTATGGAGTGGAGTTTGCAAGTGAAAAGAAACTTTGTGTTCCCAACAAGCTAGGTGAAGGACGGCTTTCACACACACTTATCTCTCAGAACTGAGCATGTGGAGAGACGTTCTTTCATCTAGCACAAAGGGAATGGGTTGCAGGAGAAACTTTTACTCTGGATTCTCAGTCTGTTTCCTACTGCCGGTTTGAAGTTCCTGCAGTTTTCACTGTAAAACCGTGTTTGAGCTAGTACTTCCCCATATATATGTATGGAGTGGAGTTTGCAAGTGAAAAGAAACTTTGTGTTCCCAACAAGCTAGGTGAAGGACGGCTTTCACACACACTTATCTCTCAGAACTGAGCATGTGGAGAGACGTTCGTTCATCTAGCACAAAGGGAACGGGTTGCAGAAGAAACTATTACTCTGGATTCTCAGTGTGTTTCCTACTACCGGTTTGAAATTCCCGCAGTTTTCACTGTAAAACGCAGTTGGAGCTAGTACCTCCCCATATATATGTATGGAGTTTAGTTTGCAAGTGAAAACAAACTTTGTGTTCCCAACAAGCTAGGTGAAGGACGGCTTCCACACACACTTATTTCTAAGAACTGAGCATGTGGAGAGACGTTCGTTCATCTAGCACAAAGGGAACGGGTTGCAGAAGAAACTGTTACTCTGGTTTCTCAGTCTGTTTCCTAGTGCCGGTTTGAAGTTCCTGCAGTTTTCACTGTAAAAGAGAGTTGGAGATATTTCCTCCCCATATATATGTATGGAGTGGAGTTTGCAAGTGAAAAGAAACTTTGTGTTCCCAACAAGCTAGGTGAAGGACGGCTTTCACACACTTATCTCTCAGAACTGAGCATGTGGAGAGACGTTCGTTCATCTAGCACAAAGGGAACTGGTTGCAGGAGAAACTTTTACTCTGGTTTCTCAGTCTGTTTCCTAGTGCCGGTTTGAAGTTCCTGCAGTTTTCACAGTAAAACCGAGTTAGAGATAGTACCTCCCCATATATATGTATGGAGTGGAGTTTGCAAGTGAAAACAAACTTTGTGTTCCCAACAACCTACGTGAAGGACGGCTTTCACACACCCTTATCTCTCAGAACTGAGCATGTGGAGAGACGTTCGTTCACCTAGCACAAAGGGAACGGGTTGCAGGAGAAACTTTTACTCTGGTTTCTCAGTCTGTTTCCTAGTGCTGGTTTGAAGTTCCTGCAGTTTTCACTGTAAAAATGATTTGGAGCTAGTACCTCCCCATATATATGTATGGAGTGGAGATTGCAAGTGAAAAGACACTTTGTGTTCCCAACAAGCTAGGTGAAGGACGGCTTTCACACACACTTATGTCTCAGAACTGAGCATGTGGAGAGACGTTCGTTCATCTAGATCAAAGGGAACGGTTTGCAGGAGAAACTTTTACTCTGGTTTCTCAGTCTGTTTCCTAGTTCCGGTTTGAAGTTCCTACAGTTTTCAGTGTAAAACCGAATTGTAGCTTGTACCTCCCCATATATATGTATGGAGTGGGGTTTGCAAGTGAAAAGAAACTTTGTGTTCCCAACAAGGTAGATGAAGGACGGCTTTCACACACACTTATCTCTCAGAACTGAGCATGTGGAGAGACGTTCGTTCATCTAGCACAAAGGGAACGGGTTGCAGGGGAAACTTTTACTCTGGTTTCTCAGTCTGTTTCCTAGTGCCGGTTTGAAGTTCCTGCAGTTTTCACTGTAAAACCGAGTTCGAGCTAGTACCTCCCCATATATATGTATGGATTGGAATTTGCAACTGAAAAGAAACTTTGTGTTCCCAACAAGCTAGGTGAAGGTCGGCTTCCACACACACTTATCTCTCAGAACTGAGCATGTGGAGAGACGTTCGTTCATCTAGCACAAAGGGAACGGGTTGCTGGAGAAACTTTTACTCTGGTTTCTCAATCTGTTTCCTAGTGCCGGTTTGAAGTTCCTGCAGTTTTCACTGTAAAACCTATTTGGAGCTAGAACCTCCCCATATATATGTATGGAGTGGAGTTTGCAAGTGAAAAGAAACTTTGTGTTCCCAACAAGCTAGGTGAAGGACGGCTTTCACACACACTTATGTCTCAGAACTGAGCATGTGGAGAGACGTTTGTTCATCTAGCACAAAGGGAACGGGTTGCAGGAGAAACTTTTACTCTGGTTTCTCAGTCTGTTTCCTAGTGCCGGTTTGAAGTTCCTGCAATTTTCACTGTAAAACGGAGTTGGAGCTAGTACCTCCCCATATATATGTATGGAGTGGAGTTTGCAACTGAAAAGAAACTTTGTGTTCCCAACAAGCTAGTTGAAGGACGGCTTTCACACACACTTATCTCTCAGAACTGAGCATGTGGAGAGACATTCGTTCATCTAGCACAAATGGAACGGGTTGCAGGAGAAACTTTTACTCTGGTTTCTCAGTCTCTTTCCTAGTGCCGGTTTGAAGTTCCTGCAGTTTTCACTGTAAAACCGAGTTGGAGCTATTACTTCCCCATATATATGTATGGAGTGGAGTTGGCAAGTGAAAGAAAATTTGTGTTCCCAACAAGCTAGGTGAAGGACGGCTTTCACACAATTATCTCTCAGAACTGAGCATGTGGAGAGACGTTCGTTCATCTAGCACAAATGGAACGGTTTGCAGGAGAAACTTTTTCTCTGGTTTCTCAGTCTGTTTCCTACTGCCTGTTTGAAGTTCCTGCAGTTTTCACTGTAAAACCAAGTTGGAGCTAGTACCTCCCCATATATATGTATGGATTGGAGTTTGCAACTGAAAAGAAACTTTGTGTTCCCAACAAGCTAGGTGAAGGACGGCTTTCACACACACTTATCTCTCAGAACTGAGCATGTGGAGAGACGTTCGTTCATCTAGCACAAAGGGAACGGGTTGCAGGAGAAACTTTTACTCTGGTTTCACAGTCTGTTTCCTAGTGCCGGTTTGAAGTTCCTGCAATTTTCACTGTAAAACCGAGTTGAAGCTATTTCCTGCCCATATATATGTATGGAGTAGAGTTTGCAAGTGAAAAGAAACTTTGTGTTCCCAACAAGCTAGGTGAAGGACGGCTTTCACACACACTTATCTCTCAGAACTGAGCATGTGGAGAGACGTTCGTTCATCTAGCACAAAGGGAACGGGTTGCAGGAGAAACTTTTTCTCTGGTTTCTCAGTCTGTTTCCTAGTGCCGGTTTGAAGTTCCTGCAGTTTTCACTGTAAAACCGAGTTCGAGCTACTACCTCCCCATATATATGTATGGAGTGGAGTTTGCAACTGAAAGGAAACTTTGTGTTCCCAACAAGCAAGGTGAAGGACGGCTTTCACACACACTCATCTCTCAGAACTGAGCATGTGGAGAGACGTTCGTTCATCTAGCACAAAGGGAACGGGTTGCAGTAGAAACTTTTTCTCTGGTTTCTCAGTCTGTTTCCTACTGCCTGTTTGAAGTTCCTGCAGTTTTCACTGTAAAACCGAGTTGAAGCTAGTACTTCACCATATATATGTATTTAGTGGAGTTTCAACTGAAAAGAAACTTTGTGTACCCAAAAAGCTAGGTGAAGGACGGCTTTCACTCACACTTATCCCACAGAACTGAGCATGTTGAGAGACGTTCGTTCATGTAGCACAAAGGGAACGGGTTGCAGGAGAAACTTTTACTCTGCTTTCTCAGTCTGTTTCCTAGTGCCGGTTTGAAGTTCCTGCAGTTTTCACTGTAAAACCGAGTTGGAGCTAGTACCTCCCCATATATATGTATGGAGTGGAGTTTGCAAGTGAAAAGAATCTTTGTGTTCCTAACAAGCTAGGAGAAGGACGGCTTTCACACACACTTATCTCTCAGAACTGAGCATGAGGAGAGACGTTCGTTCATCTAGCACAAAGGGAACGGGTTGCAGGAGAAACTTTACTCTGGTTCCTCAGTCTGTTTCCGAGTGCCGGTTTGAAGTTCCTGCACTTTTCACTGTAAAACCGGGTTGGAGCTAGAACCTCCCCATATATATGTATGGAGTGGAGTTTGCAAGTGAAAAGAAACTTTGTGTTCCCAACAAGCTAGGTGAAGGACGGCTTTCACACACACTTATGTCTCAGAACTGAGCATGTGGAGAGACGTTTGTTCATCTAGCACAAAGGGAACGGGTTGCAGGAGAAACTTTTACTCTGGTTTCTCAGTCTGTTTCCTAGTGCCGGTTTGAAGTTCCTGCAATTTTCACTGTAAAACGGAGTTGGAGCTAGTACCTCCCCATATATATGTATGGAGTGGAGTTTGCAACTGAAAAGAAACTTTGTGTTCCCAACAAGCTAGGTGAAGGACGGCTTTCACACACACTTATCTCTCAGAACTGAGCATGTGGAGAGACATTCGTTCATCTAGCACAAATGGAACGGGTTGCAGGAGAAACTTTTACTCTGGTTTCTCAGTCTGTTTCCTAGTGCCGGTTTGAAGTTCCTGCAATTTTCACTGTAAAACCGAGTTGAAGCTATTTCCTGCCCATATATATGTATGGAGTAGAGTTTGCAAGTGAAAAGAAACTTTGTGTTCCCAACAAGCTAGGTGAAGGACGGCTTTCACACACCCTTATCTCTCAGAACTGAGCATGTGGAGAGACGTTCGTTCATCTAGCACAAATGGAACGGGTTGCAGGAGAAACTTTTACTCTGGTTTCTCAGTCTGTTTCCTAGTGCCGGTTTGAAGTTCCTGCAATTTTCACTGTAAAACCGAGTTGAAGCTATTTCCTGCCCATATATATGTATGGAGTAGAGTTTGCAAGTGAAAAGAAACTTTGTGTTCCCAACAAGCTAGGTGAAGGACGGCTTCCACACACACTTATCTCTCAGAACTGAGCATGTGGAGAGACGTTCGTTCATCTAGCACAAAGGGAACGGGTTGCAGGAGAAACTTTTACTCTGGTTTCTCAGTCTGTTTCCTAGTGCCGGTTTGAAGTTCCTGCAGTTTTCACTGTAAACCCGAGTTCGAGCTAGTACCTCCCCATATATATGTATGGAGTGGAGTTTGCAACTGAAAACAAACTTTGTGTTCCCAACAAGCAAGGTGAAGTACGGCTTTCACACACACTCATCTCTCAGAACTGAGCATGTGGAGAGACGTTCGTTCATCTAGCACAAAGGGAACGGGTTGCAGTAGAAACTTTTTCTCTGGTTTCTCAGTCTGTTTCCTACTGCCTGTTTGAAGTTCCTGCAGTTTTCACTGTAAAACCGAGTTGAAGCTAGTACTTCACCATATATATGTATTTAGTGGAGTTTCAACTGAAAAGAAACTTTGTGTACCCAAAAAGCTAGGTGAAGGACGGCTTTCACTCACACTTATCCCACAGAACTGAGCATGTTGAGAGACGTTCGTTCATGTAGCACAAAGGGAACGGGTTGCAGGAGAAACTTTTACTCTGCTTTCTCAGTCTGTTTCCTAGTGCCGGTTTGAAGTTCCTGCAGTTTTCACTGTAAAACAGAGTTGGAGCTAGTACCTCCCCATATATATGTATGGAGTGGAGTTTGCAAGTGAAAAGAATCTTTGTGTTCCTAACAAGCTAGGAGAAGGACGGCTTTCACACACACTTATCTCTCAGAACTGAGCATGTGGAGAGACGTTCGTTCATCTAGCACAAAGGGAACGGGTTGCAGGAGAAACTTTTACTCTGGTTCCTCAGTCTGTTTCCGAGTGCCGGTTTGAAGTTCCTGCACTTTTCACTGTAAAACCGGGTTGGAGCTAGAACCTCCCCATATATATGTATGGAGTGGAGTTTGCAAGTGAAAAGAAACTTTGTGTTCCCAACAAGCTAGGTGAAGCACGGCTTTCACACACACTTATCTCTCAGAACTGAGCATGTGGAGAGACGTTCGTTTATCTAGCACAAATGGAACGGTTTGCAGGAGAAACTTTTACTCTGGATTCTCAGTGTGTTTCCTACTGCCGGTTTGAAGTTCCTGCAGTTTTCACTGTAAAACAGATTTGGAGCCAGTACTTCCCCATATATATGTATGCAGTGGAGTTTGCAAGTGAAAAGAAACTTTGTGTTCCCAACAAGCTAGGTGAAGGACGGCTTTCACACACACTTATCTCTCAGAACTGAGCATGTGGAGAGACGTTCTTTCATCTAGCACAAAGGGAATGGGTTGCAGGACAAACTTTTACTCTGGATTCTCAGTCTGTTTCCTACTGCCGGTTTGAAGTTCCTGCAGTTTTCACTGTAAAACCGTGTTTGAGCTAGTACTTCCCCATATATATGTATGGAGTGGAGTTTGCAAGTGAAAAGAAACTTTGTGTTCCCAACAAGCTAGGTGAAGGACGGCTTTCACACACACTTATCTCTCAGAACTGAGCATGTGGAGAGACGTTCGTTCATCTAGCACAAAGGGAACGGGTTGCAGGAGAAACTTTTACTCTGGTTCCTCAGTCTGTTTCCGAGTGCCGGTTTGAAGTTCCTGCACTTTTCACTGTAAAACCGGGTTGGAGCTAGATCCTCCCCATATATATGTATGGAGTGGAGTTTGCAAGTGAAAAGAAACTTTGTGTTCCCAACAAGCTAGGTGAAGCACGGCTTTCACACACACTTATCTCTCAGAACTGAGCATGTGGAGAGACGTTCGTTTATCTAGCACAAATGGAACGGTTTGCAGGAGAAACTTTTACTCTGGATTCTCAGTGTGTTTCCTACTGCCGGTTTGAAGTTCCTGCAGTTTTCACTGTAAAACAGTGTTGGAGCTAGTACCTCCCCATATATAAGTATGGAGTGGAGTTTGCAAGTGAAAACAAACTTTGTGTTCCCAACAAGCTAGGAGAAGGACGGCTTTCACACACACTTATCTCTCAGAAATGAGCATGTGGAGAGACGTTCGTTCTTCTAGCACAAAGGGAACGGGTTGCAGGAGAAACTTTTACTCTGGTTTCTCAGTCTGTTTCCTAGTGCCGGTTGAAGTTCCTGCAGTTTTCACTGTAAATCCGAGTTGGAGCTATTGCCTCCCCATATATATGTTGGAGTGGAGTTTGCAACTGAAAGGAAACTTTGTGTTCCCAACAAGCTAGGTGAAGGACGGCTTTCACACACACTTATCTCTCAGAACTGAGCATGTGGAGAGACGTTCGTTCATCTAGCACAAAGGGAACGGGTTGCAGGAGAAGCTTTTAATCTGGTTTCTCAGTCTCTTTCCTAGTGCCGGTTTGAAGTTCCTGCAGTTTTCACTGTAAAACCGAGTTGGAGGTATTACTTCCCCATATATATGTATGGAGTGGAGTTGGCAAGTGAAAGAAAATTTGTGTTCCCAACAATCTAGGTGAAGGACGGCATTCACACAATTATCTCTCAGAACTGAGCATGTGGAGAGACGTTCGTTCATCTAGCACAAATGGAACGGTTTGCAGGAGAAACTTTTTCTCTGGTTTCTCAGTATGTTTCCTACTGCCGGTTTGAAGTTCCTGCAGTTTTCACTGTTAAACCAAGTTGGAGCTAGTACCTCCCCATATATATGTATGGAGTGGAGTTTGCTAGTGAAAAGAAACTTTGTGTTCCCAACAAGCTAGGTGAAGGACGGCTTTCACACACACTTATCTCTCAGAACTGAGCATGTGGAGAGACGTTCGTTCATCTAGCACAAAGGGAACGGGTTGCAGGAGAAACTTTTACTCTGGTTTCTCAGTCTGTTTCCTAGTGCCGGTTTGAAGTTCCTGCAATTTTCACTGTAAAACCGAGTTGAAGCTATTTCCTGCCCATATATATGTATGGAGTAGAGTTTGCAAGTGAAAAGAAACTTTGTGTTCCCAACAAGCTAGGTTAAGGACGGCTTTCACACACACTTATCTCTCAGAACTGAGCATGTGGAGAGACGTTCGTTCATCTAGCACAAAGGGAACGGGTTGCAGGAGAAACTTTTTCTCTGGTTTCTCAGTCTGTTTCCTAGTGCCGGTTTGAAGTTCCTGCAGTTTTCACTGTAAAACCGAGTTCGAGCTAGTACCTCCCCATATATATGTATGGATTGGAATTTGCAACTGAAAAGAAACTTTGTGTTCCCAACAAGCTAGGTGAAGGACGGCTTTAACACACACTCATCTCTCAGAACTGAGCATGTGGAGAGACGTTCGTTCATCTAGCACAAAGGGAACGGGTTGCAGGAGAAACTTTTACTCTGGTTTCTCAGTCTGTTTCCTAGTGCCGGTTTGAAGTTCCTGCAGTTTTCACTGTAAAACCGAGTTGAAACTAGTACTTCACCATATATATCTATTTAGTGGAGTTTCAACTGAAAAGAAACTTTGTGTTCCCAACAAGCTAGGTGAAGGACGGCTTTCACACACACTTATCCCTCAGAACTGAGCATGTTGAGAGACTTTCGTTCATCTAGCACAAAGGGAACGGGTTGCAGGAGAAACTTTTACACTGCTTTCTCAGTCTGTTTCCTAGTGCCGGTTTGAAGTTCCTGCAGTTTTCACTGTAAAACCGAGTTTGAGCTATTTCATCCCCATATATATGTATGGAGTGGAGTTTGCAAGTGAAAAGAAACTTTGTGTTCCCAACAAGCTAGGTGAAGGACGGCTTTCACACACACTTATCTCTCAGAACTGAGCATGTGGAGAGACGTTCGTTCATCTAGCACAAAAGGAACGGGTTGCAGGAGAAACTTTTACTCTGGTTCCTCAGTCTGTTTCCGAGTGCCGGTTTGAAGTTCCTGCACTTTTCACTGTAAAACCGAGTTGGAGCTAGTACCTCCCCATATATATGTATGGAGTGGAGTTTGCAAGTGAAAAGAAACTTTGTGTTCCCAACAAGCTAGGTGAAGGACGGCTTTCACACACACTTATGTTTCAGAACTGAGCATGTGGAGAGACGTTCTTTCATCTAGCACATAGGTAACGGGTTGCAGGTGAAACTTATACTCTGGATTCTCAGTCTGTTTCCTAGTGCCGGTTGAAGTTCCTGCAGTTTTCACTGTAAATCCGAGTTGGAGCTATTTCCTCCCCATATATATGTTGGAGTGGAGTTTGCAACTGAAAGGAAACTTTGTGTTCCCAACAAGCTAGGTGAAGGACGGCTTTCACACACACTTATCTCTCAGAACTGAGCATGTAGACAGACGTTCGTTCATCTAGCACAAAGGGAACGGTTTGCAGGAGAAACTTTTACTCTGGTTTCTCAGTCTGTTTCCTAGTGCCGGTTTGAAGTTCCTGCAGTTTTCACTGTAAAACCGAGTTGGAGCTAGTACCACCCCATATATATGTATGGAGTGGAGTTTGCAACTGAAAAGAAACTTTGTGTTCCCAACAAGTTAGGTTAAGGATGGCTTTCACACACACTTATCTCTCAGAACTGAGCATGTGGAGAGACGTTCGTTCATCTAGCACGAAGGGAACGGGTTGCAGGAGAAACTTTTACTCTGGTTTCTCAGTCTCTTTCCTAGTGCCAGTTTGAAGTTCCTGCAGTTTTCACTGTAAAACCGAGTTGGAGCTATTACTTCCCCATATATATGTATGGAGTGGAGTTGGCAAGTGAAAGAAAATTTGTGTTCCCAACAAGCTAGGTGAAGGACGGCATTCACACAATTATCTCTCAGAACTGAGCATGTGGAGAGACGTTCGTTCATCTAGCACAAATGGAACGGTTTGCAGGAGAAACTTTTTCTCTGGTTTCTCAGTCTGTTTCCTAGTGGCGGTTTGAAGTTCCTGCAATTTTCACTGTAAAACCGAGTTGAAGCTATTTCCTGCCCATATATAAGTATGGAGTAGAGTTTGCAAGTGAAAAGAAACTTTGTGTTCCCAACAAGCTAGGTGAAGGACGGCTTTCACACACACTTATCTCTCAGAACTGAGCATGTGGAGAGACGTTCGTTCATCTAGCACAAAGGGAACGGGTTGCAGGAGAAACTTTTTCTCTGGTTTCTCAGTCTGTTTCCTAGTGCCGGTTTGAAGTTCCTGCAGTTTTCACTGTAAAACCGAGTTCGAGCTAGTACCTCCCCATATATATGTATGGAGTGGAATTTGCAACTGAAAAGAAACTTTGTGTTCCCAACAAGCTAGGTGAAGGACGGCTTTAACACACACTCATCTCTCAGAACTGAGCATGTGGAGAGACGTTCGTTCATCTAGCACAAAGGGAACGGGTTGCAGGAGGAACTTTTTCTCTGGTTTCTCAGCCTGTTTCCTACTGCCTGTTTGAAGTTCCTGCAGTTTTCACTGTAAAACCGAGTTGAAGCTAGTACTTCACCATATATATGTATTTAGTGGAGTTTCAACTGAAAAGAAACTTTGTGTTCCCAACAAGCTAGGAGAAGGACGGCTTTCACACACACTTATCTCTCAGAACTGAGCATGTGATGAGACGTTCGTTCATCTAGCACAAAGGGAACGGGTTGCAGGAGAAACTTTTACTCTGGTTCCTCAGTCTGTTTCCGAGTCCCGGTTTGAAGTTCCTGCACTTTTCACTGTAAAACCGGGTTGGAGCTAGAACCTCCCCATATATATGTATGGAGTGGAGTTTGCAAGTGAAAAGAAACTTTGTGTTCCCAACAAGCTAGGTGAAGGACGGCTTTCACACACACTTATCTCTCAGAACTGAGCATGTGGAGAGACGTTCGTTCATCTAGCACAAAGGGAACGGGTTGCAGGAGAAACTTTTTCTCTGGTTTCTCAGTCTGTTTCCTAGTGCCGGTTTGAAGTTCCTGCAGTTTTCACTGTAAAACCGAGTTCGAGCTAGTACCTCCCCATATATATGTATGGAGTGGAATTTGCAACTGAAAAGAAACTTTGTGTTCCCAACAAGCTAGGTGAAGGACGGCTTTAACACACACTCATCTCTCAGAACTGAGCATGTGGAGAGACGTTCGTTCATCTAGCACAAAGGGAACGGGTTGCAGGAGGAACTTTTTCTCTGGTTTCTCAGTCTGTTTCCTACTGCCTGTTTGAAGTTCCTGCAGTTTTCACTGTAAAACCGAGTTGAAGCTACTACTTCACCATATATATGTATTTAGTGGAGTTTCAACTGAAAAGAAACTTTGTGTTCCCAACAAGCTAGGAGAAGGACGGCTTTCACACACACTTATCTCTCAGAACTGAGCATGTGGAGAGACGTTCGTTCATCTAGCACAAAGGGAACGGGTTGCAGGAGAAACTTTTACTCTGGTTCCTCAGTCTGTTTCCGAGTGCCGGTTTGAAGTTCCTGCACTTTTCACTGTAAAACCGGGTTGGAGCTAGAACCTCCCCATATATATGTATGGAGTGGAGTTTGCAAGTGAAAAGAAACTTTGTGTTCCCAACAAGCTAGGTGAAGGACGGCTTTCACACACACTTATGTCTCAGAACTGAGCATGTGGAGAGACGTTTGTTCATCTAGCACAAAGGGAACGGGTTGCAGGAGAAACTTTTACTCTGGTTTCTCAGTCTGTTTCCTAGTGCCGGTTTGAAGTTCCTGCAATTTTCACTGTAAAACGGAGTTGGAGCTAGTACCTCCCCATATATATGTATGGAGTGGAGTTTGCAACTGAAAAGAAACTTTGTGTTCCCAACAAGCTAGGTGAAGGACGGCTTTCACACACACTTATCTCTCAGAACTGAGCATGTGGAGAGACATTCGTTCATCTAGCACAAATGGAACGGGTTGCAGGAGAAACTTTTACTCTGGTTTCTCAGTCTCTTTCCTAGTGCCGGTTTGAAGTTCCTGCAGTTTTCACTGTAAAACCGAGTTGGAGCTATTACTTCCCCATATATATGTATGGAGTGGAGTTGGCAAGTGAAAGAAAATTTGTGTTCCCAACAAGCTAGGTGAAGGACGGCTTTCACACAATTATCTCTCAGAACTGAGCATGTGGAGAGACGTTCGTTCATCTAGCACAAATGGAACGGTTTGCAGGAGAAACTTTTTCTCTGGTTTCTCAGTCTGTTTCCTACTGCCTGTTTGAAGTTCCTGCAGTTTTCACTGTAAAACAAAGTTGGAGCTAGTACCTCCCCATATATATGTATGGAGTGGAGTTTGCAACTGAAAAGAAACTTTGTGTTCCCAACAAGCTAGGTGAAGGACGGCTTTCACACACACTTATCTCTCAGAACTGAGCATGTGGAGAGACGTTCGTTCATCTAGCACAAAGGGAACGGGTTGCAGGAGAAACTTTTACTCTGGTTTCTCAGTCTGTTTCCTAGTGCCGGTTTGAAGTTCCTGCAATTTTCACTGTAAAACCGAGTTGAAGCTATTTCCTGCCCATATATATGTATGGAGTAGAGTTTGCAAGTGAAAAGAAACCTTGTGTTCCCAACAAGCTAGGTGAAGGACGGCTTTCACACACACTTATCTCTCAGAACTGAGCATGTGGAGAGACGTTCGTTCATCTAGCACAAAGGGAACGGGTTGCAGGAGAAACTTTTTCTCTGGTTTCTCAGTCTGTTTCCTAGTGCCGGTTTGAAGTTCCTGCAGTTTTCACTGTAAAACCGAGTTCGAGCTAGTACCTCCCCATATATATGTATGGAGTGGAGTTTGCAACTGAAAACAAACTTTGTGTTCCCAACAAGCTAGGAGAAGGACGGCTTTCACACACACTCATCTCTCAGAACTGAGCATGTGGAGAGACGTTCGTTCATCTAGCACAAAGGGAACGGGTTGCAGTAGAAACTTTTTCTCTGGTTTCTCAGTCTGTTTCCTACTGCCTGTTTGAAGTTCCTGCAGTTTTCACTGTAAAACCGAGTTGAAGCTAGTACTTCACCATATATATGTATTTAGTGGAGTTTCAACTGAAAAGAAACTTTGTGTACCCAAAAAGCTAGGTGAAGGACGGCTTTCACTCACACTTATCCCACAGAACTGAGCATGTTGAGAGACGTTCGTTCATGTAGCACAAAGGGAACGGGTTGCAGGAGAAACTTTTACTCTGCTTTCTCAGTCTGTTTCCTAGTGCCGGTTTGAAGTTCCTGCAGTTTTCACTGTAAAACCGAGTTGGAGCTAGTACCTCCCCATATATATGTATGGAGTGGAATTTGCAAGTGAAAAGAATCTTTGTGTTCCTAACAAGCTAGGAGAAGGACGGCTTTCACACACACTTATCTCTCAGAACTGAGCATGTGGAGAGACGTTCGTTCATCTAGCACAAAGGGAACGGGTTGCAGGAGAAACTTTTACTCTGGTTCCTCAGTCTGTTTCCGAGTGCCGGTTTGAAGTTCCTGCACTTTTCACTGTAAAACCGGGTTGGAGCTAGAACCTCCCCATATATATGTATGGAGTGGAGTTTGCAAGTGAAAAGAAACTTTGTGTTCCCAACAAGCTAGGTGAAGCACGGCTTTCACACACACTTATCTCTCAGAACTGAGCATGTGGAGAGACGTTCGTTTATCTAGCACAAATGGAACGGTTTGCAGGAGAAACTTTTACTCTGGATTCTCAGTGTGTTTCCTACTGCCGGTTTGAAGTTCCTGCAGTTTTCACTGTAAAACAGATTTGGAGCCAGTACTTCCCCATATATATGTATGCAGTGGAGTTTGCAAGTGAAAAGAAACTTTGTGTTCCCAACAAGCTAGGTGAAGGACGGCTTTCACACACACTTATCTCTCAGAACTGAGCATGTGGAGAGACGTTCTTTCATCTAGCACAAAGGGAATGGGTTGCAGGAGAAACTTTTACTCTGGATTCTCATTCTGTTTCCTACTGCCGGTTTGAAGTTCCTGCAGTTTTCACTGTAAAACCGTGTTTGAGCTAGTACTTCCCCATATATATGTATGGAGTGGAGTTTGCAAGTGAAAAGAAACTTTGTGTTCCCAACAAGCTAGGTGAAGGACGGCTTTCACACACACTTATCTCTCAGAACTGAGCATGTGGAGAGACGTTCGTTCATCTAGCACAAAGGGAACGGGTTGCAAGAGAAACTTTTACTCTGGTTTCTCAGTCTGTTTCCTAGTGCCGGTTTGAAGTTCCTGCAGTTTTCACTGTAAAAGCGAGTTGGAGCTAGTACTTCCCCATATATATGTATAGAGTGGAGTTTGCAACTGAAAAGAAACTTTGTGTTCCCAACAAGCTAGGTGAAGCACGGCTTTCACACACACTAATCTCTCAGTACTGAGCACGTGGAGATACGTTCTTTCATCTAGCACAAAGGGAACGGGTTGCAGAAGAAACTATTACTCTGGATTCTCAGTGTGTTTCCTACTACCGGTTTGAAGTTCCTGCAGTTTTCACTGTAAAACGCAGTTGGAGCTAGTACCTCCCCATATATATGTATGGAGTTTAGTTTGCAAGTGAAAAGAAACTTTGTGTTCCCAACAAGCTAGGTGAAGGACGGCTTTCACACACTTATCTCTCAGAACTGAGCATGTGGAGAGACGTTCGTTCATCTAGCACAAAGGGAACTGGTTGCAGGAGGAACTTTTACTCTGGTTTCTCAGTCTGTTTCCTAGTGCCGGTTTGAAGTTCCTGCAGTTTTCACAGTAAAACCGAGTTAGAGATAGTACCTCCCCATATATATGTATGGAGTGGAGTTTGCAAGTGAAAACAAACTTTGTGTTCCCAACAACCTACGTGAAGGACGGCTTTCACACACCCTTATCTCTCAGAACTGAGCATGTGGAGAGACGTTCGTTCATCTAGCACAAAGGGAACGGGTTGCAGGAGAAACTTTTACTCTGGTTTCTCAGTCTGTTTCCTAGTGCTGGTTTGAAGTTCCTGCAGTTTTCACTGTAAAAATGATTTGGAGCTAGTACCTCCCCATATATATGTATGGAGTGGAGATTGCAAGTGAAAAGACACTTTGTGTTCCCAACAAGCTAGGTGAAGGACGGCTTTCACACACACTTATGTCTCAGAACTGAGCATGTGGAGAGACGTTCGTTCATCTAGCACAAAGGGAACGGGTTGCAGGAGAAACTTTTACTCTGGTTTCTCAGTCTGTTTCCTAGTGCCGGTTTGAAGTTCCTACAGTTTTCAGTGTAAAACCGAATTGTAGCTTGTACCTCCCCATATATATGTATGGAGTGGGGTTTGCAAGTGAAAAGAAACTTTGTGTTCCCAACAAGCTAGATGAAGGACGGCTTTCACACACACTTATCTCTCAGAACTGAGCATGTGGAGAGACGTTCGTTCATCTAGCACAAAGGGAACGGGTTGCAGGGGAAACTTTTACTCTGGTTTCTCAGTCTGTTTCCTAGTGCCGGTTTGAAGTTCCTGCAGTTTTCACTGTAAAACAGTGTTGGAGCTAGTACCTCCCCATATATAAGTATGGAGTGGAGTTTGCAAGTGAAAAGAAACTTTGTGTTCCCAACAAGCTAGGAGAAGAACGGCTTTCACACACACTTATCTCTCAGAAATGAGCATGTGGAGAGACGTTCGTTCTTCTAGCACAAAGGGAACGGGTTGCAGGAGAAACTTTTACTCTGGTTTCTCAGTCTGTTTCCTAGTGCCGGTTGAAGTTCCTGCAGTTTTCACTGTAAATCCGAGTTGGAGCTATTTCCTCCCCATATATATGTTGGAGTGGAGTTTGCAACTGAAAGGAAACTTTGTGTTCCCAACAAGCTAGGTGAAGGACGGCTTTCACACACACTTATCTCTCAGAACTGAGCATGTGGAGAGACATTCGTTCATCTAGCACAAATGGAACGGGTTGCAGGAGAAACTTTTACTCTGGTTTCTCAGTCTCTTTCCTAGTGCCGGTTTGAAGTTCCTGCAGTTTTCACTGTAAAACCGAGTTGGAGCTATTACTTCCCCATATATATGTATGGAGTGGAGTTGGCAAGTGAAAGAAAATTTGTGTTCCCAACAAGCTAGGTGAAGGACGGCTTTCACACAATTATCTCTCAGAACTGAGCATGTGGAGAGACGTTCGTTCATCTAGCACAAATGGAACGGTTTGCAGGAGAAACTTTTTCTCTGATTTCTCAGTCTGTTTCCTACTGCCTGTTTGAAGTTCCTGCAGTTTTCACTGTAAAACCAAGTTGGAGCTAGTACCTCCCCATATATATGTATGGAGTGGAGTTTGCAACTGAAAAGAAACTTTGTGTTCCCAACAAGCTAGGTGAAGGACGGCTTTCACACACACTTATCTCTCAGAACTGAGCATGTGGAGAGACGTTCGTTCATCTAGCACAAAGGGAACGGGTAGCAGGAGAAACTTTTACTCTGGTTTCTCAGTCTGTTTCCTAGTGCCGGTTTGAAGTTCCTGCAATTTTCACTGTAAAACCGAGTTGAAGCTATTTCCTGCCCATATATATGTATGGAGTAGAGTTTGCAAGTGAAAAGAAACCTTGTGTTCCCAACAAGCTAGGTGAAGGACGGCTTTCACACACACTTATCTCTCAGAACTGAGCATGTGGAGAGACGTTCGTTCATCTAGCACAAAGGGAACGGGTTGCAGGAGAAACTTTTTCTCTGGTTTCTCAGTCTGTTTCCTAGTGCCGGTTTGAAGTTCCTGCAGTTTTCACTGTAAAACCGAGTTCGAGCTAGTACCTCCCCATATATATGTATGGAGTGGAGTTTGCAACTGAAAACAAACTTTGTGTTCCCAACAAGCTAGGAGAAGGACGGCTTTCACACACACTCATCTCTCAGAACTGAGCATGTGGAGAGACGTTCGTTCATCTAGCACAAAGGGAACGGGTTGCAGTAGAAACTTTTTCTCTGGTTTCTCAGTCTGTTTCCTACTGCCTGTTTGAAGTTCCTGCAGTTTTCACTGTAAAACCGAGTTGAAGCTAGTACTTCACCATATATATGTATTTAGTGGAGTTTCAACTGAAAAGAAACTTTGTGTACCCAAAAAGCTAGGTGAAGGACGGCTTTCACTCACACTTATCCCACAGAACTGAGCATGTTGAGAGACGATCGTTCATGTAGCACAAAGGGAACGGGTTGCAGGAGAAACTTTTACTCTGCTTTCTCAGTCTGTTTCCTAGTGCCGGTTTGAAGTTCCTGCAGTTTTCACTGTAAAACCGAGTTGGAGCTAGTACCTCCCCATATATATGTATAGAGTGGAGTTTGCAAGTGAAAAGAATCTTTGTGTTCCTAACAAGCTAGGAGAAGGACGGCTTTCACACACACTTATCTCTCAGAACTGAGCATGTGGAGAGACGTTCGTTCATCTAGCACAAAGGGAACGGGTTGCAGGAGAAACTTTTACTCTGGTTCCTCAGTCTGTTTCCGAGTGCCGGTTTGAAGTTCCTGCACTTTTCACTGTAAAACAGGGTTGGAGCTAGAACCTCCCCATATATATGTATGGAGTGGAGTTTGCAAGTGAAAAGAAACTTTGTGTTCCCAACAAGCTAGGTGAAGCACGGCTTTCACACACACTTATCTCTCAGAACTGAGCATGTGGAGAGACGTTCGTTTATCTAGCACAAATGGAACGGTTTGCAGGAGAAACTTTTACTCTGGATTCTCAGTGTGTTTCCTACTGCCGGTTTGAAGTTCCTGCAGTTTTCACTGTAAAACAGATTTGGAGCCAGTACTTCCCCATATATATGTATGCAGTGGAGTTTGCAAGTGAAAAGAAACTTTGTGTTCCCAACAAGCTAGGTGAAGGACGGCTTTCACACACACTTATCTCTCAGAACTGAGCATGTGGAGAGACGTTCTTTCATCTAGCACAAAGGGAATGGGTTGCAGGAGAAACTTTTACTCTGGATTCTCAGTCTGTTTCCTACTGCCGGTTTGAAGTTCCTGCAGTTTTCACTGTAAAACCGTGTTTGAGCTAGTACTTCCCCATATATATGTATGGAGTGGAGTTTGCAAGTGAAAAGAAACTTTGTGTTCCCAACAAGCTAGGTGAAGGACGGCTTTCACACACACTTATCTCTCAGAACTGAGCATGTGGAGAGACGTTCGTTCATCTAGCACAAAGGGAACGGGTTGCAGGAGAAACTTTTACTCTGGTTTCTCAGTCTGTTTCCTAGTGCCGGTTTGAAGTTCCTGCAGTTTTCACTGTAAAAGCGAGTTGGAGCTAGTACTTCTCCATATATATGTATAGAGTGGAGTTTGCAACTGAAAAGAAACTTTGTGTTCCCAACAAGCTAGGTGAAGCACGGCTTTCACACACACTAATCTCTCAGTACTGAGCACGTGGAGATACGTTCTTTCATCTAGCACAAAGGGAACGGGTTGCAGAAGAAACTATTACTCTGTATTCTCAGTGTGTTTCCTACTACCGGTTTGAAATTCCCGCAGTTTTCACTGTAAAACGCAGTTGGAGCTAGTACCTCCCCATATATATGTATGGAGTTTAGTTTGCAAGTGAAAACAAACTTTGTGTTCCCAACAAGCTAGGTGAAGCACGGCTTTCACACACACTTATCTCTCAGAACTGAGCATGTGGAGAGACGTTCGTTTATCTAGCACAAAGGGAACGGGTTGCAGGAGAAACTTTTACACTGCTTTCTCAGTCTGTTTCCTAGTGCCGGTTTGAAGTTCCTGCAGTTTTCACTGTAAAACCGAGTTTGAGCTATTTCATCCCCATATATATGTATGGAGTGGAGTTTGCAAGTGAAAAGAAACTTTGTGTTCCCAACAAGCTAAGTGAAGGACGGCTTTCACACACACTTATCTCTCAAAACTGAGCATGTGGAGAGACGTTCGTTCATCTAGCACAAAGGGAACGGGTTGCAGGAGAAACTTTTACTCTGGTTCCTCAGTCTGTTTCCGAGTGCCGGTTTGAAGTTCCTGCACTTTTCACTGTAAAACCGAGTTGGAGCTAGTACCTCCCCATATATATGTATGGAGTGGAGTTTGCAAGTGAAAAGAAACTTTGTGTTCCCAACAAGCTAGGTGAAGGACGGCTTTCACACACACTTATGTTTCAGAACTGAGCATGTGGAGAGACGTTCTTTCATCTACCACAAAGGTAACGGGTTGCAGGAGAAACTTATACTCTGGATTCTCAGTCTGTTTCCTAGTGCCGGTTGAAGTTCCTGCAGTTTTCACTGTAAATCCGAGTTGGAGCTATTTCCTCCCCATATATATGTTGGAGTGGAGTTTGCAACTGAAAGGAAACTTTGTGTTCCCAACAAGATAGGTGAAGGACGGCTTTCACACACACTTATCTCTCAGAACTGAGCATGTGGAGAGACGTTCGTTCATCTAGCACAAAGGGAACGGTTTGCAGGAGAAACTTTTACTCTGGTTTCTCAGTCTCTTTCCTAGTGCCAGTTTGAAGTTCCTGCAGTTTTCACTGTAAAACCGAGTTGGAGCTATTACTTCCCCATATATATGTATGGAGTGGAGTTGGCAAGTGAAAGAAATTTTGTGTTCCCAACAAGCTAGGTGAAGGACGGCATTCACACAATTATCTCTCAGAACTGAGCATGTGGAGAGACGTTCGTTCATCTAGCACAAATGGAACGGTTTGCAGGAGAAACTTTTTCTCTGGTTTCTCAGTCTGTTTCCTAGTGGCGGTTTGAAGTTCCTGCAATTTTCACTGTAAAACCGAGTTGAAGCTATTTCCTGCCCATATATATGTATGGAGTAGAGTTTGCAAGTGAAAAGAAACTTTGTGTTCCCAACAAGCTAGGTGAAGGACGGCTTTCACACACACTTATCTCTCAGAACTGAGCATGTGGAGAGAAGTTCGTTCATCTAGCACAAAGGGAACGGGTTGCAGGAGAAACTTATTCTCTGGTTTCTCAGTCTGTTTCCTAGTGCCGGTTTGAAGTTCCTGCAGTTTTCACTGTAAAACCGAGTTCGAGCTAGTACCTCCCCATATATATGTATGGAGTGGAATTTGCAACTGAAAAGAAACTTTGTGTTCCCAACAAGCTAGGTGAAGGACGGCTTTAACACACACTCATCTCTCAGAACTGAGCATGTGGAGAGACGTTCGTTCATCTAGCACAAAGGGAACGGGTTGCAGGAGGAACTTTTTCTCTGGTTTCTCAGTCTGTTTCCTACTGCCTGTTTGAAGTTCCTGCAGTTTTCACTGTAAAACCGAGTTGAAGCTAGTACTTCACCATATATATGTATTTAGTGGAGTTTCAACTGAAAAGAAACTTTGTGTTCCCAACAAGCTAGGTGAAGGACGGCTTTCACACACACTTATCCCTCAGAACTGAGCATGTTGAGAGACGTTTGTTCATCTAGCACAAAGGGAACGGGTTGCAGGAGAAACTTTTACACTGCTTTCTCAGTCTGTTTCCGAGTGCCGGTTTGAAGTTCCTGCACTTTTCACTGTAAAACCGAGTTGGAGCTAGTACCTCCCCATATATATGTATGGAGTGGAGTTTGCAAGTGAAAAGAAACTTTGTGTTCCCAACAAGCTAGGTGAAGGACGGCTTTCACACACACTTATCTCTCAGAACTGAGCATGTGGAGAGACGTTCGTTTATCTAGCACAAATGGAACGGTTTGCAGGAGAAACTTTTACTCTGGATTCTCAGTCTGTTTCCTACTGCCGGTTTGAAGTTCCTGCAGTTTTCACTGTAAAACAGATTTGGAGCCAGTACTTCCCCATATATATGTATGGAGTGGAGTTTGCAAGTGAAAAGAAACTTTGTGTTCCCAACAAGCTAGGTGAAGGACGGCTTTCACACACACTTATCTCTCAGAACTGAGCATGTGGAGAGACGTTCTTTCATCTAGCACAAAGGGAACGGGTTGCAGGAGAAACTTTTACTCTGGATTCTCAGTCTGTTCCCTACTGCCGGTTTGACGTTCCTGCAGTTTTCACTGTAATAACGAGTTGGAGCTATTTCCTCCCCATATATATGTATGGAGTGGAGATTGCAAGTGAAAAGAATCTTTGTGTTCCCAACAAGCTAGGTGAAGGACGGCTTTCACACACACTTATCTCTCAGAACTGAGCATGTGGAGAGACGTTCGTTCATCTAGCACAAAGGGAACGGGTTGCAGGAGAAACTTTTTCTCTGGTTTCTCAGTCTGTTTCCTAGTGCCGGTTTGAAGTTCCTGCAGTTTTCACTGTAAAACCGAATTGAAGCTAGTACCTCCCCATATATATGTATGGAGTGGGGTTTGCAAGTGAAAAGAAACTTTGTGTTCCCAACAAGCTAGGTGAAGGATGGCTTTCACACACACTTAAGTCTCAGAACTGAGCATGTGGAGAGACGTTCGTTCATCTAGCACAAAGGGAACGGGTTGCAGGACAAACCTTTACTCTGGATTCTCAGTCTGTTTCCTACTGCCGGTTTGAAGTTCCTGCAGTTTTCACTGTAAAAGCGAGTTGGAGCTAGTACTTCCCCATATATATGTATAGAGTGGAGTTTGCAACTGAAAAGAAACTTTGTGTTCCCAACAAGCTAGGTGAAGCACGGCTTTCACACACACTAATCTCTCAGTACTGAGCACGTGGAGATACGTTCTTTCATCTAGCACAAAGGGAACGGGTTGCAGAAGAAACTATTACTCTGGATTCTCAGTGTGTTTCCTACTACCGGTTTGAAATTCCCGCAGTTTTCACTGTAAAACGCAGTTGGAGCTAGTACCTCCCCATATATATGTATGGAGTTTTGTTTGCAAGTGAAAAGAAACTTTGTGTTCCCAACAAGCTAGGTGAAGGACGGCTTTCACACACTTATCTCTCAGAACTGAGCATGTGGAGAGACGTTCGTTCATCTAGCACAAAGGGAACTGGTTGCAGGAGAAACTTTTACTCTGGTTTCTCAGTCTGTTTCCTAGTGCCGGTTTGAAGTTCCTGCAGTTTTCACAGTAAAACCGAGTTAGAGATAGTACCTCCCCATATATATGTATGGAGTGGAGTTTGCAAGTGAAAACAAACTTTGTGTTCCCAACAACCTACGTGAAGGACGGCTTTCACACACCCTTATCTCTCAGAACTGAGCATGTGGAGAGACGTTCGTTCATCTAGCACAAAGGGAACGGGTTGCAGGAGAAACTTTTACTCTGGTTTCTCAGTCTGTTTCCTAGTGCTGGTTTGAAGTTCCTGCAGTTTTCACTGTAAAAATGATTTGGAGCTAGTACCTCCCCATATATATGTATGGAGTGGAGATTGCAAGTGAAAAGACACTTTGTGTTCCCAACAAGCTAGGTGAAGGACGGCTTTCACACACACTTATGTCTCAGAACTGAGCATGTGGAGAGACGTTCGTTCATCTAGCACAAAGGGAACGGGTTGCAGGAGAATCTTTTACTCTGGTTTCTCAGTCTGTTTCCTAGTGCCGGTTTGAAGTTCCTACAGTTTTCAGTGTAAAACCGAATTGTAGCTTGTACCTCCCCATATATATGTATGGAGTGGGGTTTGCAAGTGAAAAGAAACTTTGTGTTCCCAACAAGCTAGATGAAGGACGGCTTTCACACACACTTATCTCTCAGAACTGAGCATGTGGAGAGACGTTCGTTCATCTAGCACAAAGGGAACGGGTTGCAGGGGAAACTTTTACTCTGGTTTCTCAGTCTGTTTCCTAGTGCCGGTTTGAAGTTCCTGCAGTTTTCACTGTAAAACAGTGTTGGAGCTAGTACCTCCCCATATATAAGTATGGAGTGGAGTTTGCAAGTGAAAACAAACTTTGTGTTCCCAACAAGCTAGGAGAAGAACGGCTTTCACACACACTTATCTCTCAGAAATGAGCATGTGGAGAGACGTTCGTTCTTCTAGCACAAAGGGAACGGGTTGCAGGAGAAACTTTTACTCTGGTTTCTCAGTCTGTTTCCTAGTGCCGGTTGAAGTTCCTGCAGTTTTCACTGTAAATCCGAGTTGGAGCTATTTCCTCCACATATATATGTTGGAGTGGAGTTTGCAACTGAAAGGAAACTTTGTGTTCCCAACAAGCTAGGTGAAGGACGGCTTTCACACACACTTATCTCTCAGAACTGAGCATGTGGAGAGACATTCGTTCATCTAGCACAAATGGAACGGGTTGCAGGAGAAACTTTTACTCTGGTTTCTCAGTCTCTTTCCTAGTGCCGGTTTGAAGTTCCTGCAGTTTTCACTGTAAAACCGAGTTGGAGCTATTACTTCCCCATATATATGTATGGAGTGGAGTTGGCAAGTGAAAGAAAATTTGTGTTCCCAACAAGCTAGGTGAAGGACGGCTTTCACACAATTATCTCTCAGAACTGAGCATGTGGAGAGACGTTCGTTCATCTAGCACAAATGGAACGGTTTGCAGGAGAAACTTTTTCTCTGGTTTCTCAGTCTGTTTCCTACTGCCTGTTTGAAGTTCCTGCAGTTTTCACTGTAAAACCAAGTTGGAGCTAGTACCTCCCCATATATATGTATGGAGTGGAGTTTGCAACTGAAAAGAAACTTTGTGTTCCCAACAAGCTAGGTGAAGGACGGCTTTCACACACACTTATCTCTCAGAACTGAGCATGTGGAGAGACGTTCGTTCATCTAGCACAAAGGGAACGGGTTGCAGGAGAAACTTTTACTCTGGTTTCTCAGTCTGTTTCCTAGTGCCGGTTTGAAGTTCCTGCAATTTTCACTGTAAAACCGAGTTGAAGCTATTTCCTGCCCATATATATGTATGGAGTAGAGTTTGCAAGTGAAAAGAAACCTTGTGTTCCCAACAAGCTAGGTGAAGGACGGCTTTCACACACACTTATCTCTCAGAACTGAGCATGTGGAGAGACGTTCGTTCATCTAGCACAAAGGGAACGGGTTGCAGGAGAAACTTTTTCTCTGGTTTCTCAGTCTGTTTCCTAGTGCCGGTTTGAAGTTCCTGCAGTTTTCACTGTAAAACCGAGTTCGAGCTAGTACCTCCCCATATATATGTATGGAGTGGAGTTTGCAACTGAAAACAAACTTTGTGTTCCCAACAAGCTAGGAGAAGGACGGCTTTCACACACACTCATCTCTCAGAACTGAGCATGTGGAGAGACGTTCGTTCATCTAGCACAAAGGGAACGGGTTGCAGTAGAAACTTTTTCTCTGGTTTCTCAGTCTGTTTCCTACTGCCTGTTTGAAGTTCCTGCAGTTTTCACTGTAAAACCGAGTTGAAGCTAGTACTTCACCATATATATGTATTTAGTGGAGTTTCAACTGAAAAGAAACTTTGTGTACCCAAAAAGCTAGGTGAAGGACGGCTTTCACTCACACTTATCCCACAGAACTGAGCATGTTGAGAGACGTTCGTTCATGTAGCACAAAGGGAACGGGTTGCAGGAGAAACTTTTACTCTGCTTTCTCAGTCTGTTTCCTAGTGCCGGTTTGAAGTTCCTGCAGTTTTCACTGTAAAACCGAGTTGGAGCTAGTACCTCCCCATATATATGTATGGAGTGGAGTTTGCAAGTGAAAAGAATCTTTGTGTTCCTAACAAGCTAGGAGAAGGACGGCTTTCACACACACTTATCTCTCAGAACTGAGCATGTGGAGAGACGTTCGTTCATCTAGCACAAAGGGAACGGGTTGCAGGAGAAACTTTTACTCTGGTTCCTCAGTCTGTTTCCGAGTGCCGGTTTGAAGTTCCTGCACTTTTCACTGTAAAACCGGGTTGGAGCTAGAACCTCCCCATATATATGTATGGAGTGGAGTTTGCAATTGAAAAGAAACTTTGTGTTCCCAACAAGCTAGGTGAAGCACGGCTTTCACACACACTTATCTCTCAGAACTGAGCATGTGGAGAGACGTTCGTTTATCTAGCACAAATGGAACGGTTTGCAGGAGAAACTTTTACTCTGGATTCTCAGTGTGTTTCCTACTGCCGGTTTGAAGTTCCTGCAGTTTTCACTGTAAAACAGATTTGGAGCCAGTACTTCCCCATATATATGTATGCAGTGGAGTTTGCAAGTGAAAAGAAACTTTGTGTTCCCAACAAGCTAGGTGAAGGACGGCTTTCACACACACTTATCTCTCAGAACTGAGCATGTGGAGAGACGTTCTTTCATCTAGCACAAAGGGAATGGGTTGCAGGAGAAACTTTTACTCTGGATTCTCAGTCTGTTTCCTACTGCCGGTTTGAAGTTCCTGCAGTTTTCACTGTAAAACCGTGTTTGAGCTAGTACTTCCCCATATATATGTATGGAGTGGAGTTTGCAAGTGAAAAGAAACTTTGTGTTCCCAACAAGCTAGGTGAAGGACGGCTTTCACACACACTTATCTCTCAGAACTGAGCATGTGGAGAGACGTTCGTTCATCTAGCACAAAGGGAACGGGTTGCAGGAGAAACTTTTACTCTGGTTTCTCAGTCTGTTTCCTAGTGCCGGTTTGAAGTTCCTGCAGTTTTCACTGTAAAAGCGAGTTGGAGCTAGTACTTCCCCATATATATGTATAGAGTGGAGTTTGCAACTGAAAAGAAACTTTGTGTTCCCAACAAGCTAGGTGAAGCACGGCTTTCACACACACTAATCTCTCAGTACTGAGCACGTGGAGATACGTTCTTTCATCTAGCACAAAGGGAACGGGTTGCAGAAGAAACTATTACTCTGTATTCTCAGTGTGTTTCCTACTACCGGTTTGAAATTCCCGCAGTTTTCACTGTAAAACGCAGTTGGAGCTAGTACCTCCCCATATATATGTATGGAGTTTAGTTTGCAAGTGAAAACAAACTTTGTGTTCCCAACAAGCTAGGTGAAGCACGGCTTTCACACACACTTATCTCTCAGAACTGAGCATGTGGAGAGACGTTCGTTTATCTAGCACAAAGGGAACGGGTTGCAGGAGAAACTTTTACACTGCTTTCTCAGTCTGTTTCCTAGTGCCGGTTTGAAGTTCCTGCAGTTTTCACTGTAAAACCGAGTTTGAGCTATTTCATCCCCATATATATGTATGGAGTGGAGTTTGCAAGTGAAAAGAAACTTTGTGTTCCCAACAAGCTAGGTGAAGGACGGCTTTCACCCACACTTATCTCTCAAAACTGAGCATGTGGAGAGACGTTCGTTCATCTAGCACAAAGGGAACGGGTTGCAGGAGAAACTTTTACTCTGGTTCCTCAGTCTGTTTCCGAGTGCCGGTTTGAAGTTCCTGCACTTTTCACTGTAAAACCGAGTTGGAGCTAGTACCTCCCCATATATATGTATGGAGTGGAGTTTGCAAGTGAAAAGAAACTTTGTGTTCCCAACAAGCTAGGTGAAGGACGGCTTTCACACACACTTATGTTTCAGAACTGAGCATGTGGAGAGACGTTCTTTCATCTAGCACAAAGGTAACGGGTTGCAGGAGAAACTTATACTCTGGATTCTCAGTCTGTTTCCTAGTGCCGGTTGAAGTTCCTGCAGTTTTCACTGTAAATCCGAGTTGGAGCTATTTCCTCCCCATATATATGTTGGAGTGGAGTTTGCAACTGAAAGGAAACTTTGTGTTCCCAACAAGATAGGTGAAGGACGGCTTTCACACACACTTATCTCTCAGAACTGAGCATGTAGACAGACGTTCGTTCATCTAGCACAAAGGGAACGGTTTGCAGGAGAAACTTTTACTCTGGTTTCTCAGTCTGTTTCCTAGTGCCGGTTTGAAGTTCCTGCAGTTTTCACTGTAAAACCGAGTTGGAGCTAGTACCACCCCATATATATGTATGGAGTGGAGTTTGCAACTGAAAAGAAACTTTGTGTTCCCAACAAGTTAGGTGAAGGATGGCTTTCACACACACTTATCTCTCAGAACTGAGCATGTGGAGAGACGTTCGTTCATCTAGCACAAAGGGAACGGGTTGCAGGAGAAACTTTTACTCTGGTTTCTCAGTCTCTTTCCTAGTGCCAGTTTGAAGTTCCTGCAGTTTTCACTGTAAAACCGAGTTGGAGCTATTACTTCCCCATATATATGTATGGAGTGGAGTTGGCAAGTGAAAGAAAATTTGTGTTCCCAACAAGCTAGGTGAAGGACGGCATTCACACAATTATCTCTCAGAACTGAGCATGTGGAGAGACGTTCGTTCATCTAGCACAAATGGAACGGTTTGCAGGAGAAACTTTTTCTCTGGTTTCTCAGTCTGTTTCCTAGTGGCGGTTTGAAGTTCCTGCAATTTTCACTGTAAAACCGAGTTGAAGCTATTTCCTGCCCATATATATGTATGGAGTAGAGTTTGCAAGTGAAAAGAAACTTTGTGTTCCCAACAAGCTAGGTGAAGGACGGCTTTCACACACACTTATCTCTCAGAACTGAGCATGTGGAGAGAAGTTCGTTCATCTAGCACAAAGGGAACGGGTTGCAGGAGAAACTTTTTCTCTGGTTTCTCAGTCTGTTTCCTAGTGCCGGTTTGAAGTTCCTGCAGTTTTCACTGTAAAACCGAGTTCGAGCTAGTACCTCCCCATATATATGTATGGAGTGGAATTTGCAACTGAAAACAAACTTTGTGTTCCCAACAAGCTAGGTGAAGGACGGCTTTAACACACACTCATCTCTCAGAACTGAGCATGTGGAGAGACGTTCGTTCATCTAGCACAAAGGGAACGGGTTGCAGGAGGAACTTTTTCTCTGGTTTCTCAGTCTGTTTCCTACTGCCTGTTTGAAGTTCCTGCAGTTTTCACTGTAAAACCGAGTTGAAGCTAGTACTTCACCATATATATGTATTTAGTGGAGTTTCAACTGAAAAGAAACTTTGTGTTCCCAACAAGCTAGGTGAAGGACGGCTTTCACACACACTTATCTCTCAGAACTGAGCATGTGGAGAGACGTTTGTTCATCTAGCACAAAGGGAACGGGTTGCAGGAGAAACTTTTACACTGCTTTCTCAGTCTGTTTCCGAGTGCCGGTTTGAAGTTCCTGCACTTTTCACTGTAAAACCGAGTTGGAGCTAGTACCTCCCCATATATATGTATGGAGTGGAGTTTGCAAGTGAAAAGAAACTTTGTGTTCCCAACAAGCTAGGTGAAGGACGGCTTTCACACACACTTATGTCTCAGAACTGAGCATGTGGAGAGACGTTCGTTTATCTAGCACAAATGGAACGGTTTGCAGGAGAAACTTTTACTCTGGATTCTCAGTCTGTTTCCTACTGCCGGTTTGAAGTTCCTGCAGTTTTCACTGTAAAACAGATTTGGAGCCAGTACTTCCCCATATATATGTATGGAGTGGAGTTTGCAAGTGAAAAGAAACTTTGTGTTCCCAACAAGCTAGGTGAAGGACGGCTTTCACACACACTTATCTCTCAGAACTGAGCATGTGGAGAGACGTTCTTTCATCTAGCACAAAGGGAACGGGTTGCAGGAGAAACTTTTACTCTGGATTCTCAGTCTGTTCCCTACTGCCGGTTTGACGTTCCTGCAGTTTTCACTGTAATACCGAGTTGGAGCTATTTCCTCCCCATATATATGTATGGAGTGGAGATTGCAAGTGAAAAGAATCTTTGTGTTCCCAACAAGCTAGGTGAAGGACGGCTTTCACACACACTTATCTCTCAGAACTGAGCATGTGGAGAGACGTTCGTTCATCTAGCACAAAGGGAACGGGTTGCAGGAGAAACTTTTTCTCTGGTTTCTCAGTCTGTTTCCTAGTGCCGGTTTGAAGTTCCTGCAGTTTTCACTGTAAAACCGAATTGAAGCTAGTACCTCCCCATATATATGTATGGAGTGGGGTTTGCAAGTGAAAAGAAACTTTGTGTTCCCAACAAGCTAGGTGAAGGATGGCTTTCACACACACTTAAGTCTCAGAACTGAGCATGTGGAGAGACATTCGTTCATCTAGCACAAAGGGATCGGGTTGCAGGACAAACCTTTACTCTGGATTCTCAGTCTGTTTCCTACTGCCGGTTTGAAGTTCCTGCAGTTTTCACTGTAAAACCGAGTTGGAGCTAGTACCTCCCCATATATATGTATGGAGTGGAGTTTGCAAGTGAAAAGAATCTTTGTGTTCCTAACAAGCTAGGAGAAGGACGGCTTTCACACACACTTATCTCTCAGAAATGAGCATGTGGAGAGACGTTCGTTCTTCTAGCACAAAGGGAACGGGTTGCAGGAGAAACTTTTACTCTGGTTTCTCAGTCTGTTTCCTAGTGCCGGTTGAAGTTCCTGCAGTTTTCATTGTAAATCCGAGTTGGAGCTAGTACCTCCCCATATATATGTATGGAGTGGAGTTTGCAACTGAAAGGAAACTTTGTGTTCCCAACAAGCTAGGTGAAGGACGGCTTTCACACACACTTATGTCTCAGAATTGAGCATGGAGACAGACGTTCGTTCATCTAGCACAAAGGGAACGGTTTGCAGGAGAAACTTTTTCTCTGGTTTCTCAGTCTGTTTCCTATTGCCGGTTTGAAGTTCCTGCAGTTTTCCCTGTAAAACAGAGTTGGAGCTAGTACTTCCCCATATATATGTATGGAGTGGAGTTTGCAAGTGAAAAGAAACTTTGTGTTCCCAACAAGCTAGTTGAAGGACGGCTTCCACACACACTTATCTCTCAGAACTGAGCATGTGGAGAGACGTTCGTTCATCTAGCACAAAGGGAACGGGTTGCAGGAGAAACTTTTACTCTGGTTTCTCAGTCTGTTTCCTAGTGCCGGTTTGAAGTTCCTGCAGTTTTCACTGTAAAACCGAGTTGGAGCTATTTCCTCCCCATATATATGTATGGAGTGGAGTTTGCAACTGAAAAGAATCTTTGTGTTCCCAACAAGCTAGGTGAAGGACGGCTTTCACACACACTTATCTCTCAGAACTGAGCATGTGGAGAGACGTTCGTTCATCTAGCAAAAAGGGAACGGGTTGCTGGAGAAACTTTTACTCTGGTTTCTCAGTCTGTTTCCTAGTGCCGGTTTGAAGTTCCTGCAGTTTTCACTGTAAAACAGAGTTGGAGCTAGTACCTCCCCATATATATGTATGGAGTGGAGTTTGCAAGTGAAAACAAACTTTGTGTTCCCAACAAGCTAGGTGAAGGACGGCTTTCACACACACTTATCTCTCAGAACTGAGCATGTGGAGAGACGTTCGTTCATCTAGCACAAAGGGAACGGGTTGCAGGAGAAACTTTTACTCTGGTTTCTCAGTCTGTGTCCTAGTGCCGGTTTGAAGTTCCTGCAGTTTTCACTGTAAAACCTATTTGGAGCTAGAATCTCCCCATATATATGTATGGAGTGGAGTTTGCAAGTGAAAAGAAACTTTGTGTTCCCAACAAGCTAGGTGAAGGACGGCTTTCACACACACTTATCTCTCAGAACTGAGCATGTGGAGAGACATTCGTTCATCTAGCACAAATGGAACGGGTTGCAGGAGAAACTTTTACTCTGGTTTCTCAGTCTCTTTCCTAGTGCCGGTTTGAAGTTCCTGCAGTTTTCACTGTAAAACCGAGTTGGAGCTATTACTTCCCCATATATATGTATGGAGTGGAGTTGGCAAGTGAAAGAAAATTTGTGTTCCCAACAAGCTAGGTGAAGGACGGCTTTCACACAATTATCTCTCAGAACTGAGCATGTGGAGAGACGTTCGTTCATCTAGCACAAATGGAACGGTTTGCAGGAGAAACTTTTTCTCTGGTTTCTCAGTCTGTTTCCTACTGCCGGTTTGAAGTTCCTGCAGTTTTCACTGTAAAACCAAGTTGGAGCTAGTACCTCCCCATATATATGTATGGAGTGGAGTTTGCAACTGAAAAGAAACTTTGTGTTCCCAACAAGCTAGGTGAAGGACGGCTTTCACACACACTTATCTCTCAGAACTGAGCATGTGGAGAGACGTTCGTTCATCTAGCACAAAGGGAACGGGTTGCAGGAGAAACTTTTACTCTGGTTTCTAAGTCTGTTTCTTAGTGCCGGTTTGAAGTCCTGCAATTTTCACTGTAAAACCGAGTTGAAGCTATTTCCTGCCCATATATATGTATAGAGTAGAGTTTGCAAGTGAAAAGAAACTTTGTGTTCCCAACAAGCTAGGTGAAGGACGGCTTTCACACACACTTATCTCTCAGAACTGAGCATGTGGAGAGACGTTCGTTCATCTAGCACAAAGGGAACGGGTTGCAGGAGAAACTTTTTCTCTGGTTTCTCAGTCTGTTTCCTAGTGCCGGTTTGAAGTTCCTGCAGTTTTCACTGTAAAACCGAGTTCGAGCTAGTACCTCCCCATATATATGTATGGAGTGGAGTTTGCAACTGAAAACAAACTTTGTGTTCCCAACAAGCTAGGTGAAGGACGGCTTTCACACACACTCATCTCTCAGAACTGAGCATGTGGAGAGACGTTCGTTCATCTAGCACAAAGAGAACGGGTTGCAGTAGAAACTTTTTCTCTGGTTTCTCAGTCTGTTTCCTACTGCCGGTTTGAAGTTCCTGCAGTTTTCACTGTAAAACCGAGTTGAAGCTAGTACTTCACCATATATATGTATTTAGTGGAGTTTCAACTAAAAAGAAACTTTGTGTACCCAAAAAGCTAGGTGAAGGACGGCTTTCACTCACACTTATCCCTCAGAACTGAGCATGTTGAGAGACGTTCGTTCATCTAGCACAAAGGGAACGGGTTGCAGGAGAAACTTTTACTCTGGTTTCTCAGTCTGTTTCCTAGTGCCGGTTGACGTTCCTGCAGTTTTAACTGTAAATCCGAGTTGGAGCTATTTCCTCCCCATATATATATTGGAGTGGAGTTTGCAACTGAAAGGAAACTTTGTGTTCCCAACAAGCTAGGTGAAGGACGGCTTTCACACACACGTATCTCTCATAATTGAGCATGTAGAAAGACGTTCGTTCATCTAGCACAAAGTGAACGGTTTGCAGGAGAAACTTTTTCTCTGGTTTCTCAGTCTCTTTCCTAGTGCCGGTTTGAAGTTCCTGCAGTTTTCACTGTAAAACCGAGTTGGAGCTAGTACTTCCACATATATATGTATGGAGTGGAGTTTGCAAGTGAAAAGAAACTTTGTGTTCCCAACAAGCTAGGTGAAGGACGGCTTCCACACACACTTATCTCTCAGAACTGAGCATGTGGAGAGACGTTCGTTCATCTAGCACAAAGGGAACGGGTTGCAGGAGAAACTTTTTCTCTGGTTTCTCAGTCTCTTTCCTAGTGCCGGTTTGAAGTTCCTGCAGTTTTCACTGTAAAATAGAGTTGGAGCTAGTACCTCCCCATATATATGTATGGAGTGGAGTTTGCAAGTGAAAACAAACTTTGTGTTCCCAACAAGCTAGGTGAAGGACGGCTTTCACACACCCTTATCTCTCAGAACTGAGCATGTGGAGAGACGTTCGTTCATCTAGCACAAATGGAACGGGTTGCAGGAGAAACTTTTACTCTGGTTTCTCAGTCTCTTTCCTAGTGCCGGTTTGAAGTTCCTGCACTTTTCACTGTAAAACCGAGTTGGAGCTATTACTTCCCCATATATATGTATGGAGTGGAGTTGGCAAGTGAAAGAAAATTTGTGTTCCCAACAAGCTAGGTGAAGGACGGCTTTCACACACAATTATCTCTCAGAACTGAGCATGTGGAGAGACGTTCGTTCATCTAGCACAAAGGGAACGGGTTGCAGGAGAAACTTTTACTCTGGTTTCTCAGTCTGTTTCCTAGTGCCGGTTTGAAGTTCCTGCAATTTTCACTGTAAAACCGAGTTGAAGCTATTTCCTGCCCATATATATGTATGGAGTAGAGTTTGCAAGTGAAAAGAAACTTTGTGTTCCCAAAAAGCTAGGTGAAGGACGGCTTTCACACACAATTATCTCTCAGAACTGAGCATGTGGAGAGACGTTCGTTCATCTAGCACAAAGGGAACGGGTTGCAGGAGAAACTTTTTCTCTGGTTTCTCAGTCTGTTTCCTAGTGCCGGTTTGAAGTTCCTGCAGTTTTCACTGTAAAACCGAGTTCGAGCTAGTACCTCCCCATATATATGTATGGAGTGGAGTTTGCAACTGAAAACAAACTTTGTGTTCCCAACAAGCTAGGTGAAGGACGGCTTTCACACACACTCATCTCTCAGAACTGAGCATGTGGAGAGACGTTCGTTCATCTAGCACAAAGGGAACGGGTTGCAGTAGAAACTTTTTCTCTGGTTTCTCAGTCTGTTTCCTACTGCCTGTTTGAAGTTCCTGCAGTTTTCACTGTAAAACCGAGTTGAAGCTAGTACTTCACCATATATATGTATTTAGTGGAGATTCAACTGAAAAGAAACTTTGTGTACCCAAAAAGCTAGGTGAAGGACGGCTTTCACTCACACTTATCCCTCAGAACTGAGCATGTTGAGAGACGTTCGTTCATGTAGCACAAAGGGAACGGGTTGCAGGAGAAACTTTTACTCTGCTTTCTCAGTCTGTTTCCTAGTGCCGGTTTGAAGTTCCTGCAGTTTTCACTGTAAAATAGAGTTGGAGCTAGTACCTCCCCATATATATGTATGGAGTGGAGTTTGCAAGTGAAAACAAACTTTGTGTTCCCAACAAGCTAGGTGAAGGACGGCTTTCACACACCCTTATCTCTCAGAACTGAGCATGTGGAGAGACGTTCGTTCATCTAGCACAAAGTGAACGGGTTGCAGGAGAAACTTTTACTCTGGTTTCTCAGTCTGTTTCCTAGTGCCGGTTTGAAGTTCCTGCAGTTTTCACTGTAAAACTTATTTGGAGCTAGAACCTCCCCATATATATGTATGGAGTGGAGTTTGCAAGTGAAAAGAAACTTTGTGTTCCCAACAAGCTAGGTGAAGGATGGCTTTCACACACACTTATGTCTCAGAACTGAGCATGTGGAGAGACGTTCGTTCATCTAGCACAAAGGGAACGGGTTGCAGGAGAAACTTTTACTCTGGTTTCTCAGTCTGTTTCCTAGTGCCGGTTTGAAGTTCCTGCAGTTTTCACTGTAAAACGGAGTTGGAGCTAGTACCTCCCCATATATATGTATGGAGTGGAGTTTGCAACTGAAAAGAAACTTTGTGTTCCCAACAAGCTAGGTGAAGGACGGCTTTCACACACACTTATCTCTCAGAACTGAGCATGTGGAGAGACATTCGTTCATCTAGCACAAATGGAACGGGTTGCAGGAGAAACTTTTACTCTGGTTTCTCAGTCTCTTTCCTAGTGCCGGTTTGAAGTTCCTGCAGTTTTCACTGTAAAACCGAGTTGGAGCTAGTACTTCCACATATATATGTATGGAGTGGAGTTTGCAAGTGAAAAGAAACTTTGTGTTCCCAACAAGCTAGGTGAAGGACGGCTTCCACACACACTTATCTCTCAGAACTGAGCATGTGGAGAGACGTTCGTTCATCTAGCACAAAGGGAACGGGTTGCAGGAGAAACTTTTTCTCTGGTTTCTCAGTCTCTTTCCTAGTGCCGGTTTGAAGTTCCTGCAGTTTTCACTGTAAAATAGAGTTGGAGCTAGTACCTCCCCATATATATGTATGGAGTGGAGTTTGCAAGTGAAAACAAACTTTGTGTTCCCAACAAGCTAGGTGAAGGACGGCTTTCACACACCCTTATCTCTCAGAACTGAGCATGTGGAGAGACGTTCGTTCATCTAGCACAAATGGAACGGGTTGCAGGAGAAACTTTTACTCTGGTTTCTCAGTCTCTTTCCTAGTGCCGGTTTGAAGTTCCTGCACTTTTCACTGTAAAACCGAGTTGGAGCTATTACTTCCCCATATATATGTATGGAGTGGAGTTGGCAAGTGAAAGAAAATTTGTGTTCCCAACAAGCTAGGTGAAGGACGGCTTTCACACACAATTATCTCTCAGAACTGAGCATGTGGAGAGACGTTCGTTCATCTAGCACAAAGGGAACGGGTTGCAGGAGAAACTTTTACTCTGGTTTCTCAGTCTGTTTCCTAGTGCCGGTTTGAAGTTCCTGCAATTTTCACTGTAAAACCGAGTTGAAGCTATTTCCTGCCCATATATATGTATGGAGTAGAGTTTGCAAGTGAAAAGAAACTTTGTGTTCCCAAAAAGCTAGGTGAAGGACGGCTTTCACACACAATTATCTCTCAGAACTGAGCATGTGGAGAGACGTTCGTTCATCTAGCACAAAGGGAACGGGTTGCAGGAGAAACTTTTTCTCTGGTTTCTCAGTCTGTTTCCTAGTGCCGGTTTGAAGTTCCTGCAGTTTTCACTGTAAAACCGAGTTCGAGCTAGTACCTCCCCATATATATGTATGGAGTGGAGTTTGCAACTGAAAACAAACTTTGTGTTCCCAACAAGCTAGGTGAAGGACGGCTTTCACACACACTCATCTCTCAGAACTGAGCATGTGGAGAGACGTTCGTTCATCTAGCACAAAGGGAACGGGTTGCAGTAGAAACTTTTTCTCTGGTTTCTCAGTCTGTTTCCTACTGCCTGTTTGAAGTTCCTGCAGTTTTCACTGTAAAACCGAGTTGAAGCTAGTACTTCACCATATATATGTATTTAGTGGAGATTCAACTGAAAAGAAACTTTGTGTACCCAAAAAGCTAGGTGAAGGACGGCTTTCACTCACACTTATCCCTCAGAACTGAGCATGTTGAGAGACGTTCGTTCATGTAGCACAAAGGGAACGGGTTGCAGGAGAAACTTTTACTCTGCTTTCTCAGTCTGTTTCCTAGTGCCGGTTTGAAGTTCCTGCAGTTTTCACTGTAAAACCGAGTTGGAGCTAGTACCTCCCCATATATATGTATGGAGTGGAGTTTGCAAGTGAAAAGAATCTTTGTGTTCCTAACAAGCTAGGAGAAGGACGGCTTTCACACACACTTATCTCTCAGAACTGAGCATGTGGAGAGACGTTCGTTCATCTAGCACAAAGGGAACGGGTTGCAGGAGAAACTTTTACTCTGGTTTCTCAGTCTGTTTCCTAGTGCCGGTTTGAAGTTCCTGCAGTTTTCACTGTAAAACCGAGTTGGAGCTATTTCCTCCCCATATATATGTATGGAGTGGAGTTTGCAACTGAAAAGAATCTTTGTGTTCCCAACAAGCTAGGTGAAGGACGGCTTTCACACACACTTATCTCTCAGAACTGAGCATGTGGAGAGACGTTCGTTCATCTAGCAAAAAGGGAACGGGTTGCTGGAGAAACTTTTACTCTGGATTCTCAGTCTGTTTCCTAGTGCCGGTTTGAAGTTCCTGCAGTTTTCACTGTAAAACAGAGTTGGAGCTTCTACCTCCCTATATATATATATGGAGTGGAGTTTGCAAGTGAAAAGAAACTTTGTGTTCCCAACAAGCTAGGTGAAGGACGGCTTTCACACACACTTATCTCTCAGAACTGAGCATGTGGAGAGTCGTTCTTTCATCTAGCACAAAGGGAACGGGTTGCAGGAGAAACTTTTACTCTGGTTTCTCAGTCTGTTTCCTAGTGCCGGTTTGAAGTTCCTGCAGTTTTCACTGTAAAATAGAGTTGGAGCTAGTACCTCCCCATATATATGTATGGAGTGGAGTTTGCAAGTGAAAACAAACTTTGTGTTCCCAACAAGCTAGGTGAAGGACGGCTTTCACACACCCTTATCTCTCAGAACTGAGCATGTGGAGAGACGTTCGTTCATCTAGCACAAAGTGAACGGGTTGCAGGAGAAACTTTTACTCTGGTTTCTCAGTCTGTTTCCTAGTGCCGGTTTGAAGTTCCTGCAGTTTTCACTGTAAAACTTATTTGGAGCTAGAACCTCCCCATATATATGTATGGAGTGGAGTTTGCAAGTGAAAAGAAACTTTGTGTTCCCAACAAGCTAGGTGAAGGATGGCTTTCACACACACTTATGTCTCAGAACTGAGCATGTGGAGAGACGTTCGTTCATCTAGCACAAAGGGAACGGGTTGCAGGAGAAACTTTTACTCTGGTTTCTCAGTCTGTTTCCTAGTGCCGGTTTGAAGTTCCTGCAGTTTTCACTGTAAAACGGAGTTGGAGCTAGTACCTCCCCATATATATGTATGGAGTGGAGTTTGCAACTGAAAAGAAACTTTGTGTTCCCAACAAGCTAGGTGAAGGACGGCTTTCACACACACTTATCTCTCAGAACTGAGCATGTGGAGAGACATTCGTTCATCTAGCACAAATGGAACGGGTTGCAGGAGAAACTTTTACTCTGGTTTCTCAGTCTCTTTCCTAGTGCCGGTTTGAAGTTCCTGCAGTTTTCACTGTAAAACCGAGTTGGAGCTATTACTTCCCCATATATATGTATGGAGTGGAGTTGGCAAGTGAAAGAAAATTTGTGTTCCCAACAAGCTAGGTGAAGGACGGCTTTCACACAATTATCTCTCAGAACTGAGCATGTGGAGAGACGTTCGTTCATCTAGCACAAATGGAACGGTTTGCAGGAGAAACTTTTTCTCTGGTTCTCAGTCTGTTTCCTACTGCCGGTTTGAAGTTCCTGCAGTTTTCACTGTAAAACCAAGTTGGAGCTAGTACCTCCCCATATGTATGTATGGAGTGGAGTTTGCAACTGAAAAGAAACTTTGTGTTCCCAACAAGCTAGTTGAAGAACGGCTTTCACACACACTTATCTCTCAGAACTGAGCATGTGGAGAGACGTTCGTTCATCTAGCACAAAGGGAACGGGTTGCAGGAGAAACTTTTACTCTGGTTTCTCAGTCTGTTTCCTAGTGCCGGTTTGAAGTTCCTGCAATTTTCACTGTAAAACCGAGTTGAAGCTATTTCCTGCCCATATATATGTATGGAGTAGAGTTTGCAAGTGAAAAGAAACTTTGTGTACCCAAAAAGCTAGGTGAAGGACGGCTTTCACTCACACTTATCCCTCAGAACTGAGCATGTTGAGAGACGTTCGTTCATGTAGCACAAAGGGAACGGGTTGCAGGAGAAACTTTTACTCTGCTTTCTCAGTCTGTTTCCTAGTGCCGGTTTGAAGTTCCTGCAGTTTTCACTGTAAAACCGAGTTGGAGCTAGTACCTCCCCATATATATGTATGGAGTGGAGTTTGCAAGTGAAAAGAATCTTTGTGTTCCTAACAAGCTAGGAGAAGGACGGCTTTCACACACACTTATCTCTCAGAACTGAGCATGTGGAGAGACGTTCGTTCATCTAGCACAAAGGGAACGGTTTGCAGGAGAAACTTTTACTCTGGTTTCTCAGTCTGTTTCCTAGTGCCGGTTTGAAGTTCCTGCAGTTTTCACTGTAAAACCGAGTTGGAGCTATTTCCTCCCCATATATATGTATGGAGTGGAGTTTGCAACTGAAAAGAATCTTTGTGTTCCCAACAAGCTAGGTGAAGGACGGCTTTCACACACACTTATCTCTCAGAACTGAGCATGTGGAGAGACGTTCGTTCATCTAGCAAAAAGGGAACGGGTTGCTGGAGAAACTTTTACTCTGGATTCTCAGTCTGTTTCCTAGTGCCGGTTTGAAGTTCCTGCAGTTTTCACTGTAAAACAGAGTTGGAGCTTCTACCTCCCTATATATATATATGGAGTGGAGTTTGCAAGTGAAAAGAAACTTTGTGTTCCCAACAAGCTAGGTGAAGGACGGCTTTCACACACACTTATCTCTCAGAACTGAGCATGTGGAGAGTCGTTCTTTCATCTAGCACAAAGGGAACGGGTTGCAGGAGAAACATTTACTCTGGTTTCTCAGTCTGTTTCCTAGTGCCGGTTTGAAGTTCCTGCAGTTTTCACTGTAAAATAGAGTTGGAGCTAGTACCTCCCCATATATATGTATGGAGTGGAGTTTGCAAGTGAAAACAAACTTTGTGTTCCCAACAAGCTAGGTGAAGGACGGCTTTCACACACCCTTATCTCTCAGAACTGAGCATGTGGAGAGACGTTCGTTCATCTAGCACAAAGTGAACGGGTTGCAGGAGAAACTTTTACTCTGGTTTCTCAGGCTGTTTCCTAGTGCCGGTTTGAAGTTCCTGCAGTTTTCACTGTAAAACTTATTTGGAGCTAGAACCTCCCCATATATATGTATGGAGTGGAGTTTGCAAGTGAAAAGAAACTTTGTGTTCCCAACAAGCTAGGTGAAGGATGGCTTTCACACACACTTATGTCTCAGAACTGAGCATGTGGAGAGACGTTCGTTCATCTAGCACAAAGGGAACGGGTTGCAGGAGAAACTTTTACTCTGGTTTCTCAGTCTGTTTCCTAGTGCCGGTTTGAAGTTCCTGCAGTTTTCACTGTAAAACTGAGTTGGAGCTAGTACCTCCCCATATATATGTATGGAGTGGAGTTTGCAACTGAAAAGAAACTTTGTGTTCCCAACAAGCTAGGTGAAGGACGGCTTTCACACACACTTATCTCTCAGAACTGAGCATGTGGAGAGACATTCGTTCATCTAGCACAAATGGAACGGGTTGCAGGAGAAACTTTTACTCTGGTTTCTCAGTCTCTTTCCTAGTGCCGGTTTGAAGTTCCTGCAGTTTTCACTGTAAAACCGAGTTGGAGCTATTACTTCCCCATATATATGTATGGAGTGGAGTTGGCAAGTGAAAGAAAATTTGTGTTCCCAACAAGCTAGGTGAAGGACGGCTTTCACACAATTATCTCTCAGAACTGAGCATGTGGAGAGACGTTCGTTCATCTAGCACAAATGGAACGGTTTGCAGGAGAAACTTTTTCTCTGGTTTCTCAGTCTGTTTCCTACTGCCGGTTTGAAGTTCCTGCAGTTTTCACTGTAAAACCAAGTTGGAGCTAGTACCTCCCCATATGTATGTATGGAGTGGAGTTTGCAACTGAAAAGAAACTTTGTGTTCCCAACAAGCTAGTTGAAGGACGGCTTTCACACACACTTATCTCTCAGAACTGAGCATGTGGAGAGACGTTCGTTCATCTAGCACAAAGGGAACGGGTTGCAGGAGAAACTTTTACTCTGGTTTCTCAGTCTGTTTCCTAGTGCCGGTTTGAAGTTCCTGCAATTTTCACTGTAAAACCGAGTTGAAGCTATTTCCTGCCCATATATATGTATGGAGTAGAGTTTGCAAGTGAAAAGAAACTTTGTGTTCCCAACAAGCTAGGTGAAGGACGGCTTTCACACACACTTATCTCTCAGAACTGAGCATGTGGAGAGACGTTCGTTCATCTAGCACAAAGGGAACGGGTTGCAGGAGAAACTTTTTCTCTGGTTTCTCAGTCTGTTTCCTAGTGCCGGTTTGAAGTTCCTGCAGTTTTCACTGTAATACCGAGTTCGAGCTAGTACCTCCCCATATATATGTATGGAGTGGAGTTTGCAACTGAAAACATACTTTGTGTTCCCAACAAGCTAGGTGAAGGACGGCTTTCACACACACTCATCTCTCAGAACTGAGCATGTGGAGAGACGTTCGTTCATCTAGCACAAAGGGAACGGGTTGCAGTAGAAACTTTTTCTCTGGTTTCTCAGTCTGTTTCCTACTGCCTGTTTGAAGTTCCTGCAGTTTTCACTGTAAAACCGAGTTGAAGCTAGTACTTCACCATATATATGTATTTAGTGGAGTTTCAACTGAAAAGAAACTTTGTGTACCCAAAAAGCTAGGTGAAGGACGGCTTTCACTCACACTTATCCCTCAGAACTGAGCATGTTGAGAGACGATCGTTCATGTAGCACAAAGGGAACTGGTTGCAGGAGAAACTTTTACTCTGCTTTCTCAGTCTGTTTCCTAGTGCCGGTTTGAAGTTCCTGCAGTTTTCACTGTAAAACGGAGTTGGAGCTAGTACCTCCCCATATATATGTATGGAGTGGAGTTTGCAAGTGAAAAGAATCTTTGTGTTCCTAACAAGCTAGGAGAAGGACGGCTTTCACACACACTTATCTCTCAGAACTGAGCATGTGGAGAGACGTTCGTTCATCTAGCACAAAGGGAACGGGTTGCAGGAGAAACTTTTACTCTGGTTCCTCAGTCTGTTTCCGAGTGCCGGTTTGAAGTTCCTGCACTTTTCAATGTAAAACAGGGTTGGAGCTAGAACCTCCCCATATATATGTATGGAGTGGAGTTTGCAAGTGAAAAGAAACTTTGTGTTCCCAACAAGCTAGGTGAAGGACGGCTTTCACACACACTTATCTCTCAGAACTGAGCATGTGGAGAGACGTTCTTTCATCTAGCACAAAGGGAATGGGTTGCAGGAGAAACTTTTACTCTGGATTCTCAGTCTGTTTCCTACTGCCGGTTTGAAGTTCCTGCAGTTTTCACTGTAAAGCAGAGTTTGAGCTAGTACTTCCCCATATATATGTATTTATTGGAGTTTGCAAGTGAAAAGAAACTTTGTGTTCCCAACAAGCTAGGTGAAGGACGGCTTTCACACACACTTATCTCTCAGAACTGAGCATGTGAAGAGACGTTCGTTCATCTAGCACAAAGGGAATGGGTTGCAGGAGAAAATTTTTCTCTGGTTTCTCAGTCTGTTTCCTAGTGCCGGTTTGAAGTTCCTGCAGTTTTCACTGTAAAACCGAGTTGGAGCTATTTCCTCCCCATATATATGTATGGAATGGAGTTTGCAAGTGACAAGAAACTTTGTGTTCCCAACAAGCTAGGTGAAGGACGGCTTTCACACACACTTATCTCTCAGAACTGAGCATGTGGAGAGACGTTCGTTTATCTAGCACAAATGGAACGGTTTGCAGGAGAAACTTTTACTCTGGATTCTCAGTGTGTTTCCTACTGCCGGTTTGAAGTTCCTGCAGTTTTCACTGTAAAACAGATTTGGAGCCAGTACTTCCCCATATATATGTATGGAGTGGAGTTTGCAAGTGAAAAGAAACTTTGTGTTCCCAACAAGCTAGGTGAAGGACGGCCTTCACACACACTTATCTCTCAGAACTGAGCATGTGGAGAGACGTTCTTTCATCTAGCAGAAAGGGAATGGGTTGCAGGAGAAACTTTTACTCTGGATTCTCAGTCTGTTTCCTACTGCCGGTTTGAAGTTCCTGCAGTTTTCACTGTAAAACCGTGTTTGAGCTAGTACTTCCCCATATATATGTATGGAGTGGAGTTTGCAAGTGAAAAGAAACGTTGTGTTCCCAACAAGCTAGGTGAAGGACGGCTTTCACACACACTTATCTCTCAGAACTGAGCATGTGGAGAGACGTTCGTTCATCTAGCACAAAGGGAACGGGTTGCAGGAGAAACTTTTACTCTGGTTTCTCAGTCTGTTTCCTAGTGCCGGTTTGAAGTTCCTGCAGTTTTCACTGTAAAAGCGAGTTGGAGCTAGTACTTCCCCATATATATGTATGGAGTGGAGTTTGCAACTGAAAAGAAACTTTGGGTTCCCAACAAGCTAGGTGAAGCACGGCTTTCACACACACTAATCTCTCAGTACTGAGCACGTGGAGATACGTTCTTTCATCTAGCACAAATGGAACGGTTTGCAGGAGAAACTATTACTCTGGATTCTCAGTGTGTTTCCTACTACCGGTTTGAAATTCCCGCAGTTTTCACTGTAAAACGGAGTTGGAGCTAGTACCTCCCCATATATATGTATGGAGTTTAGTTTGCAAGTGAAAACAAACTTTGTGTTCCCAACAAGCTAGTTGAAGGACGGCTTTCACACACACTTATCTCTCAGAACTGAGCATGTGGAGAGACGTTCGTTCATCTAGCACAAAGGGAACGGGTTGCAGGAGAAACTTTTTCTCTGGTTTCTCAGTCTGTTTCCTAGTGCCGGTTTGAAGTTCCTGCAGTTTTCACTGTAAAACCGAGTTCGAGCTAGTACCTCCCCATATATATGTATGGAGTGGAGTTTGCAACTGAAAACAAACTTTGTGTTCCCAACAAGCTAGGTGAAGGACGGCTTTCACACACACTCATCTCTCAGAACTGAGCATGTGGAGAGACGTTCGTTCATCTAGCACAAAGGGAACGGGTTGCAGTAGAAACTTTTTCTCTGGTTTCTCAGTCTGTTTCCTACTGCCTGTTTGAAGTTCCTGCAGTTTTCACTGTAAAACCGAGTTGAAGCTAGTACTTCACCATATATATGTATTTAGTGGAGTTTCAACTGAAAAGAAACTTTGTGTACCCAAAAAGCTAGGTGAAGGACGGCTTTCACTCACACTTATCCCTCAGAACTGAGCATGTTGAGAGACGTTCGTTCATGTAGCACAAAGGGAACTGGTTGCAGGAGAAACTTTTACTCTGCTTTCTCAGTCTGTTTCCTAGTGCCGGTTTGAAGTTCCTGCAGTTTTCACTGTAAAACCGAGTTGGAGCTAGTACCTCCCCATATATATGTATGGAGTGGAGTTTGCAAGTGAAAAGAATCTTTGTGTTCCTAACAAGCTAGGAGAAGGACGGCTTTCACACACACTTATCTCTCAGAACTGAGCATGTGGAGAGACGTTCGTTCATCTAGCACAAAGGGAACGGGTTGCAGGAGAAACTTTTACTCTGGTTCCTCAGTCTGTTTCCGAGTGCCGGTTTGAAGTTCCTGCACTTTTCAATGTAAAACAGGGTTGGAGCTAGAACCTCCCCATATATATGTATGGAGTGGAGTTTGCAAGTGAAAAGAAACTTTGTGTTCCCAACAAGCTAGGTGAAGGACGGCTTTCACACACACTTATCTCTCAGAACTGAGCATGTGGAGAGACGTTCTTTCATCTAGCACAAAGGGAATGGGTTGCAGGAGAAACTTTTACTCTGGATTCTCAGTCTGTTTCCTACTGCCGGTTTGAAGTTCCTGCAGTTTTCACTGTAAAGCAGAGTTTGAGCTAGTACTTCCCCATATATATGTATTTATTGGAGTTTGCAAGTGAAAAGAAACTTTGTGTTCCCAACAAGCTAGGTGAAGGACGGCTTTCACACACACTTATCTCTCAGAACTGAGCATGTGGAGAGACGTTCGTTCATCTAGCACAAAGGGAATGGGTTGCAGGAGAAAATTTTTCTCTGGTTTCTCAGTCTGTTTCCTAGTGCCGGTTTGAAGTTCCTGCAGTTTTCACTGTAAAACCGAGTTGGAGCTATTTCCTCCCCATATATATGTATGGAATGGAGTTTGCAAGTGACAAGAAACTTTGTGTTCCCAACAAGCTAGGTGAAGGACGGCTTTCACACACACTTATCTCTCAGAACTGAGCATGTGGAGAGACGTTCGTTCATCTAGCACAAAGGGAACGGATTGCAGGAGAAACTTTTACTCTGGTTTCTCAGTCTGTTTCCTAGTGCCGGTTTGAAGTTCCTGCAGTTTTCACTGTAAAACCGAGTTGGAGGTATTTCCTCCATATATATATGTATGGAGTGGAGTTTGCAACTGAAAAGAAACTTTGTGTTCCCAACAAGCTAGGTGAAGCAGGCTTTCACACACACTTATCTCTCAGAACTGAGCATGTGGAGAGACGTTCGTTTATCTAGCACAAATGGAACGGTTTGCAGGAGAAACTTTTACTCTGGATTCTCAGTGTGTTTCCTACTGCCGGTTTGAAGTTCCTGCAGTTTTCACTGTAAAACAGATTTGGAGCCAGTACTTCCCCATATATATGTATGGAGTGGAGTTTGCAAGTGAAAAGAAACTTTGTGTTCCCAACAAGCTAGGTGAAGAACGGCCTTCACACACACTTATCTCTCAGAACTGAGCATGTGGAGAGACGTTCTTTCATCTAGCACAAAGGGAATGGGTTGCAGGAGAAACTTTTACTCTGGATTCTCAGTCTGTTTCCTACTGCCGGTTTGAAGTTCCTGCAGTTTTCACTGTAAAACCGTGTTTGAGCTAGTACTTCCCCATATATATGTATGGAGTGGAGTTTGCAAGTGAAAAGAAACTTTGTGTTCCCAACAAGCTAGGTGAAGGACGGCTTTCACACACACTTATCTCTCAGAACTGAGCATGTGGAGAGACGTTCGTTCATCTAGCACAAAGGGAACGGGTTGCAGGAGAAACTTTTACTCTGGTTTCTCAGTCTGTTTCCTAGTGCCGGTTTGAAGTTCCTGCAGTTTTCACTGTAAAAGCGAGTTGGAGCTAGTACTTCCCCATATATATGTATGGAGTGGAGTTTGCAACTGAAAAGAAACTTTGGGTTCCCAACAAGCTAGGTGAAGCACGGCTTTCACACACACTAATCTCTCAGTACTGAGCACGTGGAGATACGTTCTTTCATCTAGCACAAATGGAACGGTTTGCAGGAGAAACTATTACTCTGGATTCTCAGTGTGTTTCCTACTACCGGTTTGAAATTCCCGCAGTTTTCACTGTAAAACGGAGTTGGAGCTAGTACCTCCCCATATATATGTATGGAGTTTAGTTTGCAAGTGAAAACAAACTTTGTGTTCCCAACAAGCTAGTTGAAGGACGGCTTTCACACACACTTATCTCTCAGAACTGAGCATGTGGAGAGACGTTCGTTCATCTAGCACAAAGGGAACGGGTTGCAGGAGTAACTTTTACTCTGGTTTCTCAGTCTGTTTCCTAGTGCCGGTTTGAAGTTCCTGCAATTTTCACTGTAAAACCGAGTTGAAGCTATTTCCTGCCCATATATATGTATGGAGTAGAGTTTGCAAGTGAAAAGAAACTTTGTGTTCCCAACAAGCTAGGTGAAGGACGGCTTTCACACACACTTATCTCTCAGAACTGAGCATGTGGAGAGACGTTCGTTCATCTAGCACAAAGGGAACGGGTTGCAGGAGAAACTTTTTCTCTGGTTTCTCAGTCTGTTTCCTAGTGCCGGTTTGAAGTTCCTGCAGTTTTCACTGTAAAACCGAGTTCGAGCTAGTACCTCCCCATATATATGTATGGAGTGGAGTTTGCAACTGAAAACAAACTTTGTGTTCCCAACAAGCTAGGTGAAGGACGGCTTTCACACACACTCATCTCTCAGAACTGAGCATGTGGAGAGACGTTCGTTCATCTAGCACAAAGGGAACGGGTTGCAGTAGAAACTTTTTCTCTGGTTTCTCAGTCTGTTTCCTACTGCCTGTTTGAAGTTCCTGCAGTTTTCACTGTAAAACCGAGTTGAAGCTAGTACTTCACCATATATATGTATTTAGTGGAGTTTCAACTGAAAAGAAACTTTGTGTACCCAAAAAGCTAGGTGAAGGACGGCTTTCACTCACACTTATCCCTCAGAACTGAGCATGTTGAGAGACGTTCGTTCATGTAGCACAAAGGGAACTGGTTGCAGGAGAAACTTTTACTCTGCTTTCTCAGTCTGTTTCCTAGTGCCGGTTTGAAGTTCCTGCAGTTTTCACTGTAAAACCGAGTTGGAGCTAGTACCTCCCCATATATATGTATGGAGTGGAGTTTGCAAGTGAAAAGAATCTTTGTGTTCCTAACAAGCTAGGAGAAGGACGGCTTTCACACACACTTATCTCTCAGAACTGAGCATGTGGAGAGACGTTCGTTCATCTAGCACAAAGGGAACGGGTTGCAGGAGAAACTTTTACTCTGGTTCCTCAGTCTGTTTCCGAGTGCCGGTTTGAAGTTCCTGCACTTTTCAATGTAAAACAGGGTTGGAGCTAGAACCTCCCCATATATATGTATGGAGTGGAGTTTGCAAGTGAAAAGAAACTTTGTGTTCCCAACAAGCTAGGTGAAGGACGGCTTTCACACACACTTATCTCTCAGAACTGAGCATGTGGAGAGACGTTCTTTCATCTAGCACAAAGGGAATGGGTTGCAGGAGAAACTTTTACTCTGGATTCTCAGTCTGTTTCCTACTGCCGGTTTGAAGTTCCTGCAGTTTTCACTGTAAAGCAGAGTTTGAGCTAGTACTTCCCCATATATATGTATTTATTGGAGTTTGCAAGTGAAAAGAAACTTTGTGTTCCCAACAAGCTAGGTGAAGGACGGCTTTCACACACACTTATCTCTCAGAACTGAGCATGTGGAGAGACGTTCGTTCATCTAGCACAAAGGGAATGGGTTGCAGGAGAAAATTTTTCTCTGGTTTCTCAGTCTGTTTCCTAGTGCCGGTTTGAAGTTCCTGCAGTTTTCACTGTAAAACCGAGTTGGAGCTATTTCCTCCCCATATATATGTATGGAATGGAGTTTGCAAGTGACAAGAAACTTTGTGTTCCCAACAAGCTAGGTGAAGGACGGCTTTCACACACACTTATCTCTCAGAACTGAGCATGTGGAGAGACGTTCGTTCATCTAGCACAAAGGGAACGGATTGCAGGAGAAACTTTTACTCTGGTTTCTCAGTCTGTTTCCTAGTGCCGGTTTGAAGTTCCTGCAGTTTTCACTGTAAAACCGAGTTGGAGGTATTTCCTCCATATATATATGTATGGAGTGGAGTTTGCAACTGAAAAGAAACTTTGTGTTCCCAACAAGCTAGGTGAAGCAGGCTTTCACACACACTTATCTCTCAGAACTGAGCATGTGGAGAGACGTTCGTTTATCTAGCACAAATGGAACGGTTTGCAGGAGAAACTTTTACTCTGGATTCTCAGTGTGTTTCCTACTGCCGGTTTGAAGTTCCTGCAGTTTTCACTGTAAAACAGATTTGGAGCCAGTACTTCCCCATATATATGTATGGAGTGGAGTTTGCAAGTGAAAAGAAACTTTGTGTTCCCAACAAGCTAGGTGAAGAACGGCCTTCACACACACTTATCTCTCAGAACTGAGCATGTGGAGAGACGTTCTTTCATCTAGCACAAAGGGAATGGGTTGCAGGAGAAACTTTTACTCTGGATTCTCAGTCTGTTTCCTACTGCCGGTTTGAAGTTCCTGCAGTTTTCACTGTAAAACCGTGTTTGAGCTAGTACTTCCCCATATATATGTATGGAGTGGAGTTTGCAAGTGAAAAGAAACTTTGTGTTCCCAACAAGCTAGGTGAAGGACGGCTTTCACACACACTTATCTCTCAGAACTGAGCATGTGGAGAGACGTTCGTTCATCTAGCACAAAGGGAACGGGTTGCAGGAGAAACTTTTACTCTGGTTTCTCAGTCTGTTTCCTAGTGCCGGTTTGAAGTTCCTGCAGTTTTCACTGTAAAAGCGAGTTGGAGCTAGTACTTCCCCATATATATGTATGGAGTGGAGTTTGCAACTGAAAAGAAACTTTGGGTTCCCAACAAGCTAGGTGAAGCACGGCTTTCACACACACTAATCTCTCAGTACTGAGCACGTGGAGATACGTTCTTTCATCTAGCACAAATGGAACGGGTTGCAGGAGAAACTATTACTCTGGATTCTCAGTGTGTTTCCTACTACCGGTTTGAAATTCCCGCAGTTTTCACTGTAAAACGGAGTTGGAGCTAGTACCTCCCCATATATATGTATGGAGTTTAGTTTGCAAGTGAAAACAAACTTTGTGTTCCCAACAAGCTAGGTGAAGGACGGCTTCCACACACACTTATTTCTAAGAACTGAGCATGTGGAGAGACGTTCGTTCATCTAGCACAAAGGGAACGGGTTGCAGAAGAAACTGTTACTCTGGTTTCTCAGTCTGTTTCCTAGTGCCGGTTTGAAGTTCCTGCAGTTTTCACTGTAAAAGAGAGTTGGAGATATTTCCTCCCCATATATATGTATGGAGTGGAGTTTGCAAGTGAAAAGAAACTTTGTGTTCCCAACAAGCTAGGTGAAGGACGGCTTTCACACACACTTATCTCTCAGAACTGAGCATGTGGAGAGACGTTCGTTCATCTAGCACAAAGGGAACTGGTTGCAGGAGAAACTTTTACTCTGGTTTCTCAGTCTCTTTCCTAGTGCCGGTTTGAAGTTCCTGCAGTTTTCACTGTAAAAATGATTTGGAGCTAGTACCTCCCCATATATATGTATGGAGTGGAGATTGCAAGTGAAAAGACACTTTGTGTTCCCAACAAGCTAGGTGAAGGACGGCTTTCACACACACTTATGTCTCAGAACTGAGCATGTGGAGAGACGTTCGTTCATCTAGCACAAAGGGAACGGGTTGCAGGAGAAACTTTTACTCTGGATTCTCAGTCTGTTTCCTACTGCCGGTTTGAAGTTCCTGCAGTTTTCACTGTAAAGCAGAGTTTGAGCTAGTACTTCCCCATATATATGTATGGATTGGAGTTTGCAAGTGAAAAGAAACTTTGTGTTCCCAACAAGCTAGGTGAAGGACGGCTTTCACACACACTTATCTCTCAGAACTGAGCATGTGGAGAGACGTTCGTTCATCTAGCACAAAGGGAATGGGTTGCAGGAGAAAATTTTTCTCTGGTTTCTCAGTCTGTTTCCTAGTGCCGGTTTGAAGTTCCTGCAGTTTTCACTGTAAAACCGAGTTGGAGCTATTTCCTCCCCATATATATGTATGGAATGGAGTTTGCAAGTGACAAGAAACTTTGTGTTCCCAACAAGCTAGGTGAAGGACGGCTTTCACACACACTTATCTCTCAGAACTGAGCATGTGGAGAGACGTTCGTTCATCTAGCACAAAGGGAACGGATTGCAGGAGAAACTTTTACTCTGGTTTCTCAGTCTGTTTCCTAGTGCCGGTTTGAAGTTCCTGCAGTTTTCACTGTAAAACAGAGTTGGAGGTATTTTCTCCATATATATATGTACGGAGTGGAGTTTGCAACTGAAAAGAAACTTTGTGTTCCCAACAAGCTAGGTGAAGCAGGCTTTCACACACACTTATCTCTCAGAACTGAGCATGTGGAGAGACGTTCGTTTATCTAGCACAAATGGAACGGTTTGCAGGAGAAACTTTTACTCTGGATTCTCAGTGTGTTTCCTACTGCCGGTTTGAAGTTCCTGCAGTTTTCACTGTAAAACAGATTTGGAGCCAGTACTTCCCCATATATATGTATGGAGTGGAGTTTGCAAGTGAAAAGAAACTTTGTGTTCCCAACAAGCTAGGTGAAGGACGGCTTTCACACACACTTATCTCTCAGAACTGAGCATGTGGAGAGACGTTCTTTCATCTAGCACAAAGGGAATGGGTTGCAGGAGAAACTTTTACTCTGGATTCTCAGTCTGTTTCCTAGTGCCGGTTTGAAGTTCCTGCAGTTTTCACTGTAAAACAGATTTGGAGCCAGTACTTCCCCATATATATGTATGGAGTGGAGTTTGCAACTGAAAAGAAACTTTGTGTTCCCAACAAGCTAGGTGAAGGACGGCTTTCACACACACTTATTTCTAAGAACTGAGCATGTGGAGAGACGTTCGTTCATCTAGCACAAAGGGAACGGGTTGCAGAAGAAACTGTTACTCTGGTTTCTCAGTCTGTTTCCTAGTGCCGGTTTGAAGTTCCTGCAGTTTTCACTGTAAAAGAGAGTTGGAGATATTTCCTCCCCATATATATGTATGGAGTGGAGTTTGCAAGTGAAAAGAAACTTTGTGTTCCCAACAAGCTAGGTGAAGGACGGCTTTCACACACACTTATCTCTCAGAACTGAGCATGTGGAGAGACGTTCGTTCATCTAGCACAAAGGGAACTGGTTGCAGGAGAAACTTTTACTCTGGTTTCTCAGTCTGTTTCCTAGTGCCGGTTTGAAGTTCCTGCAGTTTTCACAGTAAAACCGAGTTAGAGATAGTACCTCCCCATATATATGTATGGAGTGGAGTTTGCAAGTGAAAACAAACTTTGTGTTCCCAACAACCTATGTGAAGGACGGCTTTCACACACCCTTATCTCTCAGAACTGAGCATGTGGAGAGACGTTCGTTCATCTAGCACAAAGGGAACGGGTTGCAGGAGAAACTTTTACTCTGGTTTCTCAGTCTGTTTCCTAGTGCCGGTTTGAAGTTCCTGCAGTTTTCACTGTAAAAATGATTTGGAGCTAGTACCTCCCCATATATATGTATGGAGTGGAGATTGCAAGTGAAAAGACACTTTGTGTTCCCAACAAGCTAAGTGAAGGACGGCTTTCACACACACTTATGTCTCAGAACTGAGCATGTGGAGAGACGTTCGTTCATCTAGCACAAAGGGAACGGGTTGCAGGAGAAACTTTTACTCTGGATTCTCAGTCTGTTTCCTACTGCCGGTTTGAAGTTCCTGCAGTTTTCACTGTAAAGCAGAGTTTGAGCTAGTACTTCCCCATATATATGTATGGATTGGAGTTTGCAAGTGAAAAGAAACTTTGTGTTCCCAACAAGCTAGGTGAAGGACGGCTTTCACACACACTTATCTCTCAGAACTGAGCATGTGGAGAGACGTTCGTTCATCTAGCACAAAGGGAATGGGTTGCAGGAGAAAATTTTTCTCTGGTTTCTCAGTCTGTTTCCTAGTGCCGGTTTGAAGTTCCTGCAGTTTTCACTGTAAAACCGAGTTGGAGCTATTTCCTCCCCATATATATGTATGGAATGGAGTTTGCAAGTGACAAGAAACTTTGTGTTCCCAACAAGCTAGGTGAAGGACGGCTTTCACACACACTTATCTCTCAGAACTGAGCATGTGGAGAGACGTTCTTTCATCTAGCACAAAGGGAATGGGTTGCAGGAGAAACTTTTACTCTGGATTCTCAGTCTGTTTCCTAGTGCCGGTTTGAAGTTCCTGCAGTTTTCACTGTAAAACAGATTTGGAGCCAGTACTTCCCCATATATATGTATGGAGTGGAGTTTGCAAGTGAAAAGAAACTTTGTGTTCCCAACAAGCTAGGTGAAGGACGGCTTTCACACACACTTATCTCACAGAACTGAGCATGTGGAGAGACGTTCGTTCATCTAGCACAAAGGGAACGGGTTGCAGGAGAAACTTTTACTCTGGTTTCTCAGTCTGTTTCCTAGTGCCGGTTTGAAGTTCCTGCAGTTTTCACTGTAAAAGCGAGTTGGAGCTAGTACTTCCCCATATATATGTATGGAGTGGAGTTTGCAACTGAAAAGAAACTTTGGGTTGCCAACAAGCTAGGTGAAGCACGGCTTTCACACACACTAATCTCTCAGTACTGAGCACGTGGAGATACGTTCTTTCATCTAGCACAAATGGAACGGGTTGCAGGAGAAACTATTACTCTGGATTCTCAGTGTGTTTCCTACTACCGGTTTGAAATTCCCGCAGTTTTCACTGTTAAACGGAGTTGGAGCTAGTACCTCCCCATATATATGTATGGAGTTTAGTTTGCAAGTGAAAACAAACTTTGTGTTCCCAACAAGCTAGGTGAAGGACGGCTTCCACACACACTTATTTCTAAGAACTGAGCATGTGGAGAGACGTTCGTTCATCTAGCACAAAGGGAACGGGTTGCAGAAGAAACTGTTACTCTGGTTTCTCAGTCTGTTTCCTAGTGCCGGTTTGAAGTTCCTGCAGTTTTCACTGTAAAAGAGAGTTGGAGATATTTCCTCCCCATATATATGTATGGAGTGGAGTTTGCAAGTGAAAAGAAACTTTGTGTTCCCAACAAGCTAGGTGAAGGACGGCTTTCACACACACTTATCTCTCAGAACTGAGCATGTGGAGAGACGTTCGTTCATCTAGCACAAAGGGAACTGGTTGCAGGAGAAACTTTTACTCTGGTTTCTCAGTCTGTTTCCTAGTGCCGGTTTGAAGTTCCTGCAGTTTTCACAGTAAAACCGAGTTAGAGATAGTACCTCCCCATATATATGTATGGAGTGGAGTTTGCAAGTGAAAACAAACTTTGTGTTCCCAACAACCTATGTGAAGGACGGCTTTCACACACCCTTATCTCTCAGAACTGAGCATGTGGAGAGACGTTCGTTCATCTAGCACAAAGGGAACGGGTTGCAGGAGAAACTTTTACTCTGGTTTCTCAGTCTGTTTCCTAGTGCCGGTTTGAAGTTCCTGCAGTTTTCACTGTAAAAATGATTTGGAGCTAGTACCTCCCCATATATATGTATGGAGTGGAGATTGCAAGTGAAAAGACACTTTGTGTTCCCAACAAGCTAGGTGAAGGACGGCTTTCACACACACTTATGTCTCAGAACTGAGCATGTGGAGAGACGTTCGTTCATCTAGCACAAAGGGAACGGGTTGCAGGAGAAACTTTTACTCTGGATTCTCAGTCTGTTTCCTACTGCCGGTTTGAAGTTCCTGCAGTTTTCACTGTAAAGCAGAGTTTGAGCTAGTACTTCCCCATATATATGTATGGATTGGAGTTTGCAAGTGAAAAGAAACTTTGTGTTCCCAACAAGCTAGGTGAAGGACGGCTTTCACACACACTTATCTCTCAGAACTGAGCATGTGGAGAGACGTTCGTTCATCTAGCACAAAGGGAATGGGTTGCAGGAGAAAATTTTTCTCTGGTTTCTAAGTCTGTTTCCTAGTGCCGGTTTGAAGTTCCTGCAGTTTTCACTGTAAAACCGAGTTGGAGCTATTTCCTCCCCATATATATGTATGGAATGGAGTTTGCAAGTGACAAGAAACTTTGTGTTCCCAACAAACTATGTGAAGGACGGCTTTCACACACACTTATCTCTCAGAACTGAGAATGTGGAGAGACGTTCGTTCATCTAGCACAAAGGGAACGGATTGCAGGAGAAACTTTTACTCTGGTTTCTCAGTCTGTTTCCTAGTGCCGGTTTGAAGTTTCTGCAGTTTTCACTGTAAAACCGAGTTGGAGGTATTTTCTCCATATATATATGTATGGAGTGGAGTTTGCAACTGAAAAGAAACATTGTGTTCCCAACAAGCTAGGTGAAGCAGGCTTTCACACACACTTATCTCTCAGAACTGAGCATGTGGAGAGACGTTCGTTTATCTAGCACAAATGGAACGGTTTGCAGGAGAAAATTTTACTCTGGATTCTCAGTGTGTTTCCTACTGCCGGTTTGAAGTTCCTGCAGTTTTCAATGTAAAACAGATTTGGAGCCAGTACTTCCCCATATATATGTATGGAGTGGAGTTTACAAGTGAAAAGAAACTTTGTGTTCCCAACAATCTTGGTGAAGGACGGCTTTCACACACACTTATCTCTCAGAACTGAGCATGTGGAGAGACGTTCGTTCATCTAGCACAAAGGGAACGGGTTGCAGGAGAAACTTTTACTCTGGTTTCTCAGTCTGTTTCCTAGTGCCGGTTTGAAGTTCCTGCAGTTTTCACTGTAAAAGCGAGTTGGAGCTAGTACTTCCTCATATATATGTATGGAGTGGAGTTTGCAACTGAAAAGAAACTTTGGGTTCCCAACAAGCTAGGTGAAGCACGGCTTTCACACACACTAATCTCTCAGTACTGAGCACGTGGAGATACGTTCTTTCATCTAGCACAAATGGAACGGGTTACAGGAGAAACTATTACTCTGGATTCTCAGTGTGTTTCCTACTACCGGTTTGAAATTCCCGCAGTTTTCACTGTAAAACGGAGTTGGAGCTAGTACCTCCCCATATATATGTAAGGAGTTTAGTTTGCAAGTGAAAACAAACTTTGTGTTCCCAACAAGCTAGGTGAAGGACGGCTTCCACACACACTTATTTCTAAGAACTGAGCATGTGGAGAGACGTTCGTTCATCTAGCACAAAGGGAACGGGTTGCAGAAGAAACTGTTACTCTGGTTTCTCAGTCTGTTTCCTAGTGCCGGTTTGAAGTTCCTGCAGTTTTCACTGTAAATCCGAGTTGGAGCTATTTCCTCCCCATATATATGTTGGAGTGGGGTTTGCAACTGAAAGGAAACTTTGTGTTCCCAACAAGCTAGGTGAAGGACGGCTTTCACACACACTTATCTCTCAGAACTGAGCATGTAGCAGACGTTCGTTCATCTAGCACAAAGGGAACGGTTTGCAGGAGAAACTTTTTCTCTGCTTTCTCAGTATCTTTCCTACTGCCGGTTTGAAGTTCCTGCAGTTTTCACTGTAAAACCGAGTTGGAGCTATTACTTCCCCATATATATGTATGGAGTGGAGTTGGCAAGTGAAAGAAAATTTGTGTTCCCAACAAGCTAGGTGAAGGACGGCATTCACACAATTATCTCTCAGAACTGAGCATGTGGAGAGACGTTCGTTCATCTAGCACAAATGGAACGGTTTGCAGGAGAAACTTTTTCTCTGGTTTCTCAGTATGTTTCCTACTGCCGGTTTGAAGTTCCTGCAGTTTTCACTGTAAAACCAAGTTGGAGCTAGTACCTCCCCATATATATGTATGGAGTGCAGTTTGCTAGTGAAAAGAAACTTTGTGTTCCCAACAAGCTAGGTGAAGGACGGCTTTCACACACACTTATCTCTCAGAACTGAGCATGTGGAGAGACGTTCGTTCATCTAGCACAAAGGGAACGGGTTGAAGGAGAAACTTTTACTCTGGTTTCTCAGTCTGTTTCCTAGTGCCGGTTTGAAGTTCCTGCAATTTTCACTGTAAAACCGAGTTGAAGCTATTTCCTGCCCATATATATGTATGGAGTAGAGTTTGCAAGTGAAAAGAAACTTTGTGTTCCCAACAAGCTAGGTGAAGGACGGCTTTCACACACACTTATCTCTCAGAACTGAGCATGTGGAGAGACGTTCGTTCATCTAGCACAAAGGGAACGGGTTGCAGGGAAACTTTTTCTCTGGTTTCTCAGTCTGTTTCCTAGTGCCGGTTTGAAGTTCCTGCAGTTTTCACTGTAAAAACGAGTTCGAGCTAGTACCTCCCCATATATATGTATGGATTGGAATTTGCAACTGAAAAGAAACTTTGTGTTCCCAACAAGCTAGGTGAAGGACGGCTTTAACACACACTCATCTCTCACAACTGAGCATGTGGAGAGACGTTCGTTCATCTAGCACAAAGGGAACGGGTTGCAGGAGAAACTTTTACTCTGGTTTCTCAGTCTGTTTCCTACTGCCTGTTTGAAGTTCCTGCAGTTTTCACTGTAAAACCGAGTTGAAGCTAGTACTTCACCATATATATGTATTTAGTGGAGTTTCAACTGAAAAGAAACTTTGTGTTCCCAACAAGCTAGGTGAAGGACGGCTTTCACACACACTTATCTCTCAGAACTGAGCATGTGGAGAGACGTTCGTTCATCTAGCACAAAGGGAACGGGTTGAAGGAGAAACTTTTACTCTGGTTTCTCAGTCTGTTTCCTAGTGCCGGTTTGAAGTTCCTGCAATTTTCACTGTAAAACCGATTTGAAGCTATTTCCTGCCCATATATATGTATGGAGTAGAGTTTGCAAGTGAAAAGAAACTTTGTGTTCCCAACAAGCTAGGTGAAGGACGGCTTTCACACACACTTATCTCTCAGAACTGAGCATGTGGAGAGACGTTCGTTCATCTAGCACAAAGGGAACGGGTTGCAGGAGAAACTTTTACTCTGGTTTCTCAGTCTGTTTCCTACTGCCTGTTTGAAGTTCCTGCAGTTTTCACTGTAAAACCGAGTTGAAGCTAGTACTTCACCATATATATGTATTTAGTGGAGTTTCAACTGAAAAGAAACTTTGTGTTCCCAACAAGCTAGGTGAAGGACGGCTTTCACACACACTTATCCCTCAGAACTGAGCATGTTGAGAGACGTTCGTTCATCTAGCACAAAGGGAACGGGTTGCAGGAGAAACTTTTACACTGCTTTCTCAGTCTGTTTCCTAGTGCCGGTTTGAAGTTCCTGCAGTTTTCACTGTAAAACCGAGTTTGAGCTATTTCATCCCCATATATATGTATGGAGTGGAGTTTGCAAGTGAAAAGAAACTTTGTGTTCCCAACAAGCTAGGTGAAGGACGGCTTTCACACACACTTATCTCTCAGAACTGAGCATGTGGAGAGACGTTCGTTCATCTAGCACAAAGGGAACGGGTTGCAGGAGAAACTTTTACACTGGTTCCTCAGTCTGTTTCCGAGTGCCGGTTTGAAGTTCCTGCACTTTTCACTGTAAAACCGAGTTGGAGCTAGTACCTCCCCATATATATGTATGGAGTGGAGTTTGCAATTGAAAAGAAACTTTGTGTTCCCAACAAGCTAGGTGAAGGACGGCTTTCACACACACTTATGTCTCAGAACTGAGCTTGTGGAGAGACGTTCTTTCATCTAGCACAAAGGTAACGGGTTGCAGGAGAAACTTTTACTCTGGATTCTCAGTCTGTTTCCTAGTGCCGGTTGAAGTTCCTGCAGTTTTCACTGTAAATCCGAGTTGGAGCTATTTCCTCCCCATATATATGTTGGAGTGGAGTTTGCAAATGAAAGGAAAGTTTGTGTTCCCAACAAGCTAGGTGAAGGACGGCTTTCACACACACTTATCTCTCAGAACTGAGCATGTAGACAGACGTTCGTTCATCTAGCACAAAGGGAACGGTTTGCAGGAGAAACTTTTACTCTGGTTTCTCAGTCTGTTTCCTAGTGCCGGTTTGAAGTTCCTGCAGTTTTCACTGTAAAACCGAGTTGGAGCTAGTACCACCCCATATATATGTATGGAGTGGAGTTTGCAACTGAAAAGAAACTTTGTGTTCCCAACAAGTTAGGTGAAGGATGGCTTTCACACACACTTATCTCTCAGAACTGAGCATGTGGAGAGACGTTCGTTCATCTAGCACAAAGGGAACGGGTTGCAGGAGAAACTTTTACTCTGGTTTCTCAGTCTCTTTCCTAGTGCCAGTTTGAAGTTCCTGCAGTTTTCACTGTAAAACCGAGTTGGAGCTATTACTTCCCCATATATATGTATGGAGTGGAGTTGGCAAGTGAAAGAAACTTTGTGTTCCCAACAAGCTAGGTGAAGGACGGCTTTAACACACACTCATCTCTCAGAACTGAGCATGTGGAGAGACGTTCGTTCATCTAGCACAAAGGGAACGGGTTGCAGGAGGAACTTTTTCTCTGGATTCTCAGTCTGTTTCCTACTGCCGGTTTGAAGTTCCTGCAGTTTTCACTGTAAAACAGATTTGGAGCCAGTACTTCCCCATATATATGTATGGAGTGGAGTTTGCAAGTGAAAAGAAACTTTGTGTTCCCAACAAGCTAGGTGAAGGACGGCTTTCACACACACTTATCTCTCAGAACTGAGCATGTGGAGAGACGTTCTTTCATCTAGCACAAAGGGAACGGGTTGCAGGAGAAACTTTTACTCTGGATTCTCAGTCTGTTTCCTACTGCCGGTTTGACGTTCCTGCAGTTTTCACTGTAATACCGAGTTGGAGCTATTTCCTCCCCATATATATGTATGGATTGGAGATTTCAAGTGAAAAGAATCTTTGTGTTCCCAACAAGCTAGGTGAAGGACGGCTTTCACACACACTTATCTCTCAGAACTGAGCATGTGGAGAGACGTTCGTTCATCTAGCACAAAGGGAACGGGTTGCAGGAGAAACTTTTTCTCTGGTTTCTCAGTCTGTTTCCTAGTGCCGGTTTGAAGTTCCTGCAGTTTTCACTGTAAAACCGAATTGAAGCTTGTACCTCCCCATATATATGTACGGAGTGGGGTTTGCAAGTGAAAAGAAACTTTGTGTTCCCAACAAGCTAGGTGAAGGATGGCTTTCACACACACTTAAGTCTCAGAACTGAGCATGTGGAGAGACGTTCGTTCATCTAGCACAAAGGGAACGGGTTGCAGGAAAAACCTTTACTCTGGATTCTCAGTCTGTTTCCTACTGCCGGTTTGAAGTTCCTGCAGTTTTCACTGTAAAACCGAGTTGTAGCTAGTACCTCCCCATATATATGTATGGAGTGGAGTTTGCAACTGAAAAGAAACTTTGTGTTCCCAACAAGCTAGGTGAAGCACGTATTTAACACACACTTATCTCTCAGTACTGAGCACGTGGAGAGACGTTCTTTCATATAGCACAAAGGGAACGGGTTGCAGGAGAAACTTTTCTCTGGTTTCTCAGTCTCTTTCCTAGTGCCAGTTTGAAGTTCCTGCAGTTTTCACTGTAAAACCGAGTTGGAGCTATTACTTCCCCATATATATGTATGGAGTGGAGTTGGCAAGTGAAAGAAACTTTGTGTTCCCAACAAGCTAGTTGAAGGACGGCTTTCACACACACTTATCTCTCAAAACTGAGCATGTGGAGAGACGTTCGTTCATCTAGCACAAAGGGAACGGGTTGCAGGAGAAACTTTTACTCTGGTTTCTCAGTCTGTTTCCTAGTGCCGGTTTGAAGTTCCTTCAATTTTCACTGTAAAACCGAGTTGGAGCTGTTTCCTGCCCATATATATGTATGGAGTAGAGTTTGCAAGTGAAAACAAACTTTGTGTTCCCAACAAGCTAGGTGAAGGACGGCTTTCACACACACTTATCTCTCAGAACTGAGCATGTGGAGAGAAGTTCGTTCATCTAGCACAAAGGGAACGGGTTGCAGGAGAAACTTTTTCTCTGGTTTCTCAGTCTGTTTCCTAGTGCCGGTTTGAAGTTCCTGCAGTTTTCACTGTAAAACCGTGTTGAAGCTAGTACTTCACCATATATATGTATTTAGTGGAGTTCCAACTGAAAAGAAACTTTGTGTTCCCAACAAGCTAGGTGAAGGACGGCTTTCACACACACTTATCCCTCAGAACTGAGCATGTTGAGAGACGTTCGTTCATCTAGCACAAAGGGAACGGGTTGCAGGAGAAACTTTTACACTGCTTTCTCAGTCTGTTTCCTAGTGCCGGTTTGAAGTTCCTGCAGTTTTCACTGTAATACCGAGTTTGAGCTGTTTCCTCCCCATATATATGTATGGAGTGGAGTTTGCAAGTGAAAAGAAACTTTGTGTTCCCAACAAGCTAGGTGAAGGACGGCTTTCACACACACTTATCTCTCAGAACTGAGCATGTGGAGAGACGTTCTTTCATGTAGCACAAAGGGAACGGGTTGCAGGAGAAACTTTTTCTCTGGTTTCTCAGTCTGTTTCCTAGTGCCGGTTTGAAGTTCCTGCAGTTTTCACTGTAAAACCGAATTGAAGCTTGTACCTCCCCATATATATGTATGGAGTGGGGTTTGCAAGTGAAAAGAAACTCTGTGTTCCCAACAAGCTAGGTGAAGGATGGCTTTCACACACACTTATGTCTCAGAACTGAGCATGTGGAGAGACGTTCGTTCATCTAGCACAAAGGGAACGGGTTGCAGGAGAAACTTTTACCCTGGTTTCTCAGTCTGTTTCCTAGGGCCGGTTTGAAGTTCCTGCAGTTTTCACTGTAAAACCGAGTTGGAGCTCGTACCTCCCCATATATATGTATGGAGTGGAGTTTGCAAGTGAAAACAAACTTTGTGTTCCCAACAAGCTAGGTGAAGGACGGATTTCACACACACTTATCTCTCAGAACTGAGCATGTGGAGAGACGTTCTTTCATCTAGCACAAAGGGAATAGGTTGCAGGAGAAACTTTTACTCTGGATTCTCAGTCTGTTTCCTACTGCCGGTTTGAAGTTCCTGCAGTTTTCATTGTAAAACCGAGTTTGAGCTAGTACTTCCCCATATATATGTATGGAGTTGAGTTTGCAAGTGAAAAGAAACTTTGTGTTCCCAACAAGCTAGGTGAAGCACGGCTTTCACACACACTAATCTCTCAGTACTGAGCACGTGGAGATACGTTCTTTCATCTAGCACAAAGGGAACGGGTTGCAGAAGAAACTATTACTCTGGATTCTCAGTGTGTTTCCTACTACCGGTTTGAAATTCCCGCAGTTTTCACTGTAAAACGCAGTTGGAGCTAGTACCTCCCCATATATATGTATGGAGTTTTGTTTGCAAGTGAAAAGAAACTTTGTGTTCCCAACAAGCTAGGTGAAGGACGGCTTTCACACACTTATCTCTCAGAACTGAGCATGTGGAGAGACGTTCGTTCATCTAGCACAAAGGGAACTGGTTGCAGGAGAAACTTTTACTCTGGTTTCTCAGTCTGTTTCCTAGTGCCGGTTTGAAGTTCCTGCAGTTTTCACAGTAAAACCGAGTTAGAGATAGTACCTCCCCATATATATGTATGGAGTGGAGTTTGCAAGTGAAAACAAACTTTGTGTTCCCAACAACCTACGTGAAGGACGGCTTTCACACACCCTTATCTCTCAGAACTGAGCATGTGGAGAGACGTTCGTTCATCTAGCACAAAGGGAACGGGTTGCAGGAGAAACTTTTACTCTGGTTTCTCAGTCTGTTTCCTAGTGCTGGTTTGAAGTTCCTGCAGTTTTCACTGTAAAAATGATTTGGAGCTAGTACCTCCCCATATATATGTATGGAGTGGAGATTGCAAGTGAAAAGACACTTTGTGTTCCCAACAAGCTAGGTGAAGGACGGCTTTCACACACACTTATGTCTCAGAACTGAGCATGTGGAGAGACGTTCGTTCATCTAGCACAAAGGGAACGGGTTGCAGGAGAATCTTTTACTCTGGTTTCTCAGTCTGTTTCCTAGTGCCGGTTTGAAGTTCCTACAGTTTTCAGTGTAAAACCGAATTGTAGCTTGTACCTCCCCATATATATGTATGGAGTGGGGTTTGCAAGTGAAAAGAAACTTTGTGTTCCCAACAAGCTAGATGAAGGACGGCTTTCACACACACTTATCTCTCAGAACTGAGCATGTGGAGAGACGTTCGTTCATCTAGCACAAAGGGAACGGGTTGCAGGGGAAACTTTTACTCTGGTTTCTCAGTCTGTTTCCTAGTGCCGGTTTGAAGTTCCTGCAGTTTTCACTGTAAAACAGTGTTGGAGCTAGTACCTCCCCATATATAAGTATGGAGTGGAGTTTGCAAGTGAAAACAAACTTTGTGTTCCCAACAAGCTAGGAGAAGAACGGCTTTCACACACACTTATCTCTCAGAAATGAGCATGTGGAGAGACGTTCGTTCTTCTAGCACAAAGGGAACGGGTTGCAGGAGAAACTTTTACTCTGGTTTCTCAGTCTGTTTCCTAGTGCCGGTTGAAGTTCCTGCAGTTTTCACTGTAAATCCGAGTTGGAGCTATTTCCTCCCCATATATATGTTGGAGTGGAGTTTGCAACTGAAAGGAAACTTTGTGTTCCCAACAAGCTAGGTGAAGGACGGCTTTCACACACACTTATCTCTCAGAACTGAGCATGTGGAGAGACATTCGTTCATCTAGCACAAATGGAACGGGTTGCAGGAGAAACTTTTACTCTGGTTTCTCAGTCTCTTTCCTAGTGCCGGTTTGAAGTTCCTGCAGTTTTCACTGTAAAACCGAGTTGGAGCTATTACTTCCCCATATATATGTATGGAGTGGAGTTGGCAAGTGAAAGAAAATTTGTGTTCCCAACAAGCTAGGTGAAGGACGGCTTTCACACAATTATCTCTCAGAACTGAGCATGTGGAGAGACGTTCGTTCATCTAGCACAAATGGAACGGTTTGCAGGAGAAACTTTTTCTCTGGTTTCTCAGTCTGTTTCCTACTGCCTGTTTGAAGTTCCTGCAGTTTTCACTGTAAAACCAAGTTGGAGCTAGTACCTCCCCATATATATGTATGGAGTGGAGTTTGCAACTGAAAAGAAACTTTGTGTTCCCAACAAGCTAGGTGAAGGACGGCTTTCACACACACTTATCTCTCAGAACTGAGCATGTGGAGAGACGTTCGTTCATCTAGCACAAAGGGAACGGGTTGCAGGAGAAACTTTTACTCTGGTTTCTCAGTCTGTTTCCTAGTGCCGGTTTGAAGTTCCTGCAATTTTCACTGTAAAACCGAGTTGAAGCTATTTCCTGCCCATATATATGTATGGAGTAGAGTTTGCAAGTGAAAAGAAACCTTGTGTTCCCAACAAGCTAGGTGAAGGACGGCTTTCACACACACTTATCTCTCAGAACTGAGCATGTGGAGAGACGTTCGTTCATCTAGCACAAAGGGAACGGGTTGCAGGAGAAACTTTTTCTCTGGTTTCTCAGTCTGTTTCCTAGTGCCGGTTTGAAGTTCCTGCAGTTTTCACTGTAAAACCGAGTTCGAGCTAGTACCTCCCCATATATATGTATGGAGTGGAGTTTGCAACTGAAAACAAACTTTGTGTTCCCAACAAGCTAGGAGAAGGACGGCTTTCACACACACTCATCTCTCAGAACTGAGCATGTGGAGAGACGTTCGTTCATCTAGCACAAAGGGAACGGGTTGCAGTAGAAACTTTTTCTCTGGTTTCTCAGTCTGTTTCCTACTGCCTGTTTGAAGTTCCTGCAGTTTTCACTGTAAAACCGAGTTGAAGCTAGTACTTCACCATATATATGTATTTAGTGGAGTTTCAACTGAAAAGAAACTTTGTGTACCCAAAAAGCTAGGTGAAGGACGGCTTTCACTCACACTTATCCCACAGAACTGAGCATGTTGAGAGACGTTCGTTCATGTAGCACAAAGGGAACGGGTTGCAGGAGAAACTTTTACTCTGCTTTCTCAGTCTGTTTCCTAGTGCCGGTTTGAAGTTCCTGCAGTTTTCACTGTAAAACCGAGTTGGAGCTAGTACCTCCCCATATATATGTATGGAGTGGAGTTTGCAAGTGAAAAGAATCTTTGTGTTCCTAACAAGCTAGGAGAAGGACGGCTTTCACACACACTTATCTCTCAGAACTGAGCATGTGGAGAGACGTTCGTTCATCTAGCACAAAGGGAACGGGTTGCAGGAGAAACTTTTACTCTGGTTCCTCAATCTGTTTCCGAGTGCCGGTTTGAAGTTCCTGCACTTTTCACTGTAAAACCGGGTTGGAGCTAGAACCTCCCCATATATATGTATGGAGTGGAGTTTGCAATTGAAAAGAAACTTTGTGTTCCCAACAAGCTAGGTGAAGCACGGCTTTCACACACACTTATCTCTCAGAACTGAGCATGTGGAGAGACGTTCGTTTATCTAGCACAAATGGAACGGTTTGCAGGAGAAACTTTTACTCTGGATTCTCAGTGTGTTTCCTACTGCCGGTTTGAAGTTCCTGCAGTTTTCACTGTAAAACAGATTTGGAGCCAGTACTTCCCCATATATATGTATGCAGTGGAGTTTGCAAGTGAAAAGAAACTTTGTGTTCCCAACAAGCTAGGTGAAGGACGGCTTTCACACACACTTATCTCTCAGAACTGAGCATGTGGAGAGACGTTCTTTCATCTAGCACAAAGGGAATGGGTTGCAGGAGAAACTTTTACTCTGGATTCTCAGTCTGTTTCCTACTGCCGGTTTGAAGTTCCTGCAGTTTTCACTGTAAAACCGTGTTTGAGCTAGTACTTCCCCATATATATGTATGGAGTGGAGTTTGCAAGTGAAAAGAAACTTTGTGTTCCCAACAAGCTAGGTGAAGGACGGCTTTCACACACACTTATCTCTCAGAACTGAGCATGTGGAGAGACGTTCGTTCATCTAGCACAAAGGGAACGGGTTGCAGGAGAAACTTTTACTCTGGTTTCTCAGTCTGTTTCCTAGTGCCGGTTTGAAGTTCCTGCAGTTTTCACTGTAAAAGCGAGTTGGAGCTAGTACTTCCCCATATATATGTATAGAGTGGAGTTTGCAACTGAAAAGAAACTTTGTGTTCCCAACAAGCTAGGTGAAGCACGGCTTTCACACACACTAATCTCTCAGTACTGAGCACGTGGAGATACGTTCTTTCATCTAGCACAAAGGGAACGGGTTGCAGAAGAAACTATTACTCTGTATTCTCAGTGTGTTTCCTACTACCGGTTTGAAATTCCCGCAGTTTTCACTGTAAAACGCAGTTGGAGCTAGTACCTCCCCATATATATGTATGGAGTTTAGTTTGCAAGTGAAAACAAACTTTGTGTTCCCAACAAGCTAGGTGAAGCACGGCTTTCACACACACTTATCTCTCAGAACTGAGCATGTGGAGAGACGTTCGTTTATCTAGCACAAAGGGAACGGGTTGCAGGAGAAACTTTTACACTGCTTTCTCAGTCTGTTTCCTAGTGCCGGTTTGAAGTTCCTGCAGTTTTCACTGTAAAACCGAGTTTGAGCTATTTCATCCCCATATATATGTATGGAGTGGAGTTTGCAAGTGAAAAGAAACTTTGTGTTCCCAACAAGCTAGGTGAAGGACGGCTTTCACCCACACTTATCTCTCAAAACTGAGCATGTGGAGAGACGTTCGTTCATCTAGCACAAAGGGAACGGGTTGCAGGAGAAACTTTTACTCTGGTTCCTCAGTCTGTTTCCGAGTGCCGGTTTGAAGTTCCTGCACTTTTCACTGTAAAACCGAGTTGGAGCTAGTACCTCCCCATATATATGTATGGAGTGGAGTTTGCAAGTGAAAAGAAACTTTGTGTTCCCAACAAGCTAGGTGAAGGACGGCTTTCACACACACTTATGTTTCAGAACTGAGCATGTGGAGAGACGTTCTTTCATCTAGCACAAAAGTAACGGGTTGCAGGAGAAACTTATACTCTGGATTCTCAGTCTGTTTCCTAGTGCCGGTTGAAGTTCCTGCAGTTTTCACTGTAAATCCGAGTTGGAGCTATTTCCTCCCCATATATATGTTGGAGTGGAGTTTGCAACTGAAAGGAAACTTTGTGTTCCCAACAAGATAGGTGAAGGACGGCTTTCACACACACTTATCTCTCAGAACTGAGCATGTAGACAGACGTTCGTTCATCTAGCACAAAGGGAACGGTTTGCAGGAGAAACTTTTACTCTGGTTTCTCAGTCTGTTTCCTAGTGCCGGTTTGAAGTTCCTGCAGTTTTCACTGTAAAACCGAGTTGGAGCTAGTACCACCCCATATATATGTATGGAGTGGAGTTTGCAACTGAAAAGAAACTTTGTGTTCCCAACAAGTTAGGTGAAGGATGGCTTTCACACACACTTATCTCTCAGAACTGAGCATGTGGAGAGACGTTCGTTCATCTAGCACAAAGGGAACGGGTTGCAGGAGAAACTTTTACTCTGGTTTCTCAGTCTCTTTCCTAGTGCCAGTTTGAAGTTCCTGCAGTTTTCACTGTAAAACCGAGTTGGAGCTATTACTTCCCCATATATATGTATGGAGTGGAGTTGGCAAGTGAAAGAAAATTTGTGTTCCCAACAAGCTAGGTGAAGGACGGCATTCACACAATTATCTCTCAGAACTGAGCATGTGGAGAGACGTTCGTTCATCTAGCACAAATGGAACGGTTTGCAGGAGAAACTTTTTCTCTGGTTTCTCAGTCTGTTTCCTAGTGGCGGTTTGAAGTTCCTGCAATTTTCACTGTAAAACCGAGTTGAAGCTATTTCCTGCCCATATATATGTATGGAGTAGAGTTTGCAAGTGAAAAGAAACTTTGTGTTCCCAACAAGCTAGGTGAAGGACGGCTTTCACACACACTTATCTCTCAGAACTGAGCATGTGGAGAGAAGTTCGTTCATCTAGCACAAAGGGAACGGGTTGCAGGAGAAACTTTTTCTCTGGTTTCTCAGTCTGTTTCCTAGTGCCGGTTTGAAGTTCCTGCAGTTTTCACTGTAAAACCGAGTTCGAGCTAGTACCTCCCCATATATATGTATGGAGTGGAATTTGCAACTGAAAAGAAACTTTGTGTTCCCAACAAGCTAGGTGAAGGACGGCTTTAACACACACTCATCTCTCAGAACTGAGCATGTGGAGAGACGTTCGTTCATCTAGCACAAAGGGAACGGGTTGCAGGAGGAACTTTTTCTCTGGTTTCTCAGTCTGTTTCCTACTGCCTGTTTGAAGTTCCTGCAGTTTTCACTGTAAAACCGAGTTGAAGCTAGTACTTCACCATATATATGTATTTAGTGGAGTTTCAACTGAAAAGAAACTTTGTGTTCCCAACAAGCTAGGAGAAGGACGGCTTTCACACACACTTATCTCTCAGAACTGAGCATGTGGAGAGACGTTCGTTCATCTAGCACAAAGGGAACGGGTTGCAGGAGAAACTTTTACTCTGGTTCCTCAATCTGTTTCCGAGTGCCGGTTTGAAGTTCCTGCACTTTTCACTGTAAAACCGGGTTGGAGCTAGAACCTCCCCATATATATGTATGGAGTGGAGTTTGCAATTGAAAAGAAACTTTGTGTTCCCAACAAGCTAGGTGAAGCACGGCTTTCACACACACTTATCTCTCAGAACTGAGCATGTGGAGAGACGTTCGTTTATCTAGCACAAATGGAACGGTTTGCAGGAGAAACTTTTACTCTGGATTCTCAGTGTGTTTCCTACTGCCGGTTTGAAGTTCCTGCAGTTTTCACTGTAAAACAGATTTGGAGCCAGTACTTCCCCATATATATGTATGCAGTGGAGTTTGCAAGTGAAAAGAAACTTTGTGTTCCCAACAAGCTAGGTGAAGGACGGCTTTCACACACACTTATCTCTCAGAACTGAGCATGTGGAGAGACGTTCTTTCATCTAGCACAAAGGGAATGGGTTGCAGGAGAAACTTTTACTCTGGATTCTCAGTCTGTTTCCTACTGCCGGTTTGAAGTTCCTGCAGTTTTCACTGTAAAACCGTGTTTGAGCTAGTACTTCCCCATATATATGTATGGAGTGGAGTTTGCAAGTGAAAAGAAACTTTGTGTTCCCAACAAGCTAGGTGAAGGACGGCTTTCACACACACTTATCTCTCAGAACTGAGCATGTGGAGAGACGTTCGTTCATCTAGCACAAAGGGAACGGGTTGCAGGAGAAACTTTTACTCTGGTTTCTCAGTCTGTTTCCTAGTGCCGGTTTGAAGTTCCTGCAGTTTTCACTGTAAAAGCGAGTTGGAGCTAGTACTTCCCCATATATATGTATAGAGTGGAGTTTGCAACTGAAAAGAAACTTTGTGTTCCCAACAAGCTAGGTGAAGCACGGCTTTCACACACACTAATCTCTCAGTACTGAGCACGTGGAGATACGTTCTTTCATCTAGCACAAAGGGAACGGGTTGCAGAAGAAACTATTACTCTGTATTCTCAGTGTGTTTCCTACTACCGGTTTGAAATTCCCGCAGTTTTCACTGTAAAACGCAGTTGGAGCTAGTACCTCCCCATATATATGTATGGAGTTTAGTTTGCAAGTGAAAACAAACTTTGTGTTCCCAACAAGCTAGGTGAAGCACGGCTTTCACACACACTTATCTCTCAGAACTGAGCATGTGGAGAGACGTTCGTTTATCTAGCACAAAGGGAACGGGTTGCAGGAGAAACTTTTACACTGCTTTCTCAGTCTGTTTCCTAGTGCCGGTTTGAAGTTCCTGCAGTTTTCACTGTAAAACCGAGTTTGAGCTATTTCATCCCCATATATATGTATGGAGTGGAGTTTGCAAGTGAAAAGAAACTTTGTGTTCCCAACAAGCTAGGTGAAGGACGGCTTTCACCCACACTTATCTCTCAAAACTGAGCATGTGGAGAGACGTTCGTTCATCTAGCACAAAGGGAACGGGTTGCAGGAGAAACTTTTACTCTGGTTCCTCAGTCTGTTTCCGAGTGCCGGTTTCAAGTTCCTGCACTTTTCACTGTAAAACCGAGTTGGAGCTAGTACCTCCCCATATATATGTATGGAGTGGAGTTTGCAAGTGAAAAGAAACTTTGTGTTCCCAACAAGCTAGGTGAAGGACGGCTTTCACACACACTTATGTTTCAGAACTGAGCATGTGGAGAGACGTTCTTTCATCTAGCACAAAGGTAACGGGTTGCAGGAGAAACTTATACTCTGGATTCTCAGTCTGTTTCCTAGTGCCGGTTGAAGTTCCTGCAGTTTTCACTGTAAATCCGAGTTGGAGCTATTTCCTCCCCATATATATGTTGGAGTGGAGTTTGCAACTGAAAGGAAACTTTGTGTTCCCAACAAGATAGGTGAAGGACGGCTTTCACACACACTTATCTCTCAGAACTGAGCATGTAGACAGACGTTCGTTCATCTAGCACAAAGGGAACGGTTTGCAGGAGAAACTTTTACTCTGGTTTCTCAGTCTGTTTCCTAGTGCCGGTTTGAAGTTCCTGCAGTTTTCACTGTAAAACCGAGTTGGAGCTAGTACCACCCCATATATATGTATGGAGTGGAGTTTGCAACTGAAAAGAAACTTTGTGTTCCCAACAAGTTAGGTGAAGGATGGCTTTCACACACACTTATCTCTCAGAACTGAGCATGTGGAGAGACGTTCGTTCATCTAGCACAAAGGGAACGGGTTGCAGGAGAAACTTTTACTCTGGTTTCTCAGTCTCTTTCCTAGTGCCAGTTTGAAGTTCCTGCAGTTTTCACTGTAAAACCGAGTTGGAGCTATTACTTCCCCATATATATGTATGGAGTGGAGTTGGCAAGTGAAAGAAAATTTGTGTTCCCAACAAGCTAGGTGAAGGACGGCATTCACACAATTATCTCTCAGAACTGAGCATGTGGAGAGACGTTCGTTCATCTAGCACAAATGGAACGGTTTGCAGGAGAAACTTTTTCTCTGGTTTCTCAGTCTGTTTCCTAGTGGCGGTTTGAAGTTCCTGCAATTTTCACTGTAAAACCGAGTTGAAGCTATTTCCTGCCCATATATATGTATGGAGTAGAGTTTGCAAGTGAAAAGAAACTTTGTGTTCCCAACAAGCTAGGTGAAGGACGGCTTTCACACACACTTATCTCTCAGAACTGAGCATGTGGAGAGAAGTTCGTTCATCTAGCACAAAGGGAACGGGTTGCAGGAGAAACTTTTTCTCTGGTTTCTCAGTCTGTTTCCTAGTGCCGGTTTGAAGTTCCTGCAGTTTTCACTGTAAAACCGAGTTCGAGCTAGTACCTCCCCATATATATGTATGGAGTGGAATTTGCAACTGAAAAGAAACTTTGTGTTCCCAACAAGCTAGGTGAAGGACGGCTTTAACACACACTCATCTCTCAGAACTGAGCATGTGGAGAGACGTTCGTTCATCTAGCACAAAGGGAACGGGTTGCAGGAGGAACTTTTTCTCTGGTTTCTCAGTCTGTTTCCTACTGCCTGTTTGAAGTTCCTGCAGTTTTCACTGTAAAACCGAGTTGAAGCTAGTACTTCACCATATATATGTATTTAGTGGAGTTTCAACTGAAAAGAAACTTTGTGTTCCCAACAAGCTAGGTGAAGGACGGCTTTCACACACACTTATCTCTCAGAACTGAGCATGTGGAGAGACGTTTGTTCATCTAGCACAAAGGGAACGGGTTGCAGGAGAAACTTTTACACTGCTTTCTCAGTCTGTTTCCGAGTGCCGGTTTGAAGTTCCTGCACTTTTCACTGTAAAACCGAGTTGGAGCTAGTACCTCCCCATATATATGTATGGAGTGGAGTTTGCAAGTGAAAAGAAACTTTGTGTTCCCAACAAGCTAGGTGAAGGACGGCTTTCACACACACTTATGTCTCAGAACTGAGCATGTGGAGAGACGTTCGTTTATCTAGCACAAATGGAACGGTTTGCAGGAGAAACTTTTACTCTGGATTCTCAGTCTGTTTCCTACTGCCGGTTTGAAGTTCCTGCAGTTTTCACTGTAAAACAGATTTGGAGCCAGTACTTCCCCATATATATGTATGGAGTGGAGTTTGCAAGTGAAAAGAAACTTTGTGTTCCCAACAAGCTAGGTGAAGGACGGCTTTCACACACACTTATCTCTCAGAACTGAGCATGTGGAGAGACGTTCTTTCATCTAGCACAAAGGGAACGGGTTGCAGGAGAAACTTTTACTCTGGATTCTCAGTCTGTTCCCTACTGCCGGTTTGACGTTCCTGCAGTTTTCACTGTAATACCGAGTTGGAGCTATTTCCTCCCCATATATATGTATGGAGTGGAGATTGCAAGTGAAAAGAATCTTTGTGTTCCCAACAAGCTAGGTGAAGGACGGCTTTCACACACACTTATCTCTCAGAACTGAGCATGTGGAGAGACGTTCGTTCATCTAGCACAAAGGGAACGGGTTGCAGGAGAAACTTTTTCTCTGGTTTCTCAGTCTGTTTCCTAGTGCCGGTTTGAAGTTCCTGCAGTTTTCACTGTAAAACCGAATTGAAGCTAGTACCTCCCCATATATATGTATGGAGTGGGGTTTGCAAGTGAAAAGAAACTTTGTGTTCCCAACAAGCTAGGTGAAGGATGGCTTTCACACACACTTAAGTCTCAGAACTGAGCATGTGGAGAGACATTCGTTCATCTAGCACAAAGGGATCGGGTTGCAGGACAAACCTTTACTCTGGATTCTCAGTCTGTTTCCTACTGCCGGTTTGAAGTTCCTGCAGTTTTCACTGTAAAACCGAGTTGGAGCTAGTACCTCCCCATATATATGTATGGAGTGGAGTTTGCAAGTGAAAAGAATCTTTGTGTTCCTAACAAGCTAGGAGAAGGACGGCTTTCACACACACTTATCTCTCAGAAATGAGCATGTGGAGAGACGTTCGTTCTTCTAGCACAAAGGGAACGGGTTGCAGGAGAAACTTTTACTCTGGTTTCTCAGTCTGTTTCCTAGTGCCGGTTGAAGTTCCTGCAGTTTTCATTGTAAATCCGAGTTGGAGCTAGTACCTCCCCATATATATGTATGGAGTGGAGTTTGCAACTGAAAGGAAACTTTGTGTTCCCAACAAGCTAGGTGAAGGACGGCTTTCACACACACTTATGTCTCAGAATTGAGCATGGAGACAGACGTTCGTTCATCTAGCACAAAGGGAACGGTTTGCAGGAGAAACTTTTTCTCTGGTTTCTCAGTCTGTTTCCTATTGCCGGTTTGAAGTTCCTGCAGTTTTCCCTGTAAAACAGAGTTGGAGCTAGTACTTCCCCATATATATGTATGGAGTGGAGTTTGCAAGTGAAAAGAAACTTTGTGTTCCCAACAAGCTAGTTGAAGGACGGCTTCCACACACACTTATCTCTCAGAACTGAGCATGTGGAGAGACGTTCGTTCATCTAGCACAAAGGGAACGGGTTGCAGGAGAAACTTTTACTCTGGTTTCTCAGTCTGTTTCCTAGTGCCGGTTTGAAGTTCCTGCAGTTTTCACTGTAAAACCGAGTTGGAGCTATTTCCTCCCCATATATATGTATGGAGTGGAGTTTGCAACTGAAAAGAATCTTTGTGTTCCCAACAAGCTAGGTGAAGGACGGCTTTCACACACACTTATCTCTCAGAACTGAGCATGTGGAGAGACGTTCGTTCATCTAGCAAAAAGGGAACGGGTTGCTGGAGAAACTTTTACTCTGGTTTCTCAGTCTGTTTCCTAGTGCCGGTTTGAAGTTCCTGCAGTTTTCACTGTAAAACAGAGTTGGAGCTAGTACCTCCCCATATATATGTATGGAGTGGAGTTTGCAAGTGAAAACAAACTTTGTGTTCCCAACAAGCTAGGTGAAGGACGGCTTTCACACACACTTATCTCTCAGAACTGAGCATGTGGAGAGACGTTCGTTCATCTAGCACAAAGGGAACGGGTTGCAGGAGAAACTTTTACTCTGGTTTCTCAGTCTGTGTCCTAGTGCCGGTTTCAAGTTCCTGCAGTTTTCACTGTAAAACCTATTTGGAGCTAGAATCTCCCCATATATATGTATGGAGTGGAGTTTGCAAGTGAAAAGAAACTTTGTGTTCCCAACAAGCTAGGTGAAGGACGGCTTTCACACACACTTATCTCTCAGAACTGAGCATGTGGAGAGACATTCGTTCATCTAGCACAAATGGAACGGGTTGCAGGAGAAACTTTTACTCTGGTTTCTCAGTCTCTTTCCTAGTGCCGGTTTGAAGTTCCTGCAGTTTTCACTGTAAAACCGAGTTGGAGCTATTACTTCCCCATATATATGTATGGAGTGGAGTTGGCAAGTGAAAGAAAATTTGTGTTCCCAACAAGCTAGGTGAAGGACGGCTTTCACACAATTATCTCTCAGAACTGAGCATGTGGAGAGACGTTCGTTCATCTAGCACAAATGGAACGGTTTGCAGGAGAAACTTTTTCTCTGGTTTCTCAGTCTGTTTCCTACTGCCGGTTTGAAGTTCCTGCAGTTTTCACTGTAAAACCAAGTTGGAGCTAGTACCTCCCCATATATATGTATGGAGTGGAGTTTGCAACTGAAAAGAAACTTTGTGTTCCCAACAAGCTAGGTGAAGGACGGCTTTCACACACACTTATCTCTCAGAACTGAGCATGTGGAGAGACGTTCGTTCATCTAGCACAAAGGGAACGGGTTGCAGGAGAAACTTTTACTCTGGTTTCTAAGTCTGTTTCTTAGTGCCGGTTTGAAGTTCCTGCAATTTTCACTGTAAAACCGAGTTGAAGCTATTTCCTGCCCATATATATGTATAGAGTAGAGTTTGCAAGTGAAAAGAAACTTTGTGTTCCCAACAAGCTAGGTGAAGGACGGCTTTCACACACACTTATCTCTCAGAACTGAGCATGTGGAGAGACGTTCGTTCATCTAGCACAAAGGGAACGGGTTGCAGGAGAAACTTTTTCTCTGGTTTCTCAGTCTGTTTCCTAGTGCCGGTTTGAAGTTCCTGCAGTTTTCACTGTAAAACCGAGTTCGAGCTAGTACCTCCCCATATATATGTATGGAGTGGAGTTTGCAACTGAAAACAAACTTTGTGTTCCCAACAAGCTAGGTGAAGGACGGCTTTCACACACACTCATCTCTCAGAACTGAGCATGTGGAGAGACGTTCGTTCATCTAGCACAAAGAGAACGGGTTGCAGTAGAAACTTTTTCTCTGGTTTCTCAGTCTGTTTCCTACTGCCGGTTTGAAGTTCCTGCAGTTTTCACTGTAAAACCGAGTTGAAGCTAGTACTTCACCATATATATGTATTTAGTGGAGTTTCAACTAAAAAGAAACTTTGTGTACCCAAAAAGCTAGGTGAAGGACGGCTTTCACTCACACTTATCCCTCAGAACTGAGCATGTTGAGAGACGTTCGTTCATCTAGCACAAAGGGAACGGGTTGCAGGAGAAACTTTTACTCTGGTTTCTCAGTCTGTTTCCTAGTGCCGGTTGACGTTCCTGCAGTTTTAACTGTAAATCCGAGTTGGAGCTATTTCCTCCCCATATATATATTGGAGTGGAGTTTGCAACTGAAAGGAAACTTTGTGTTCCCAACAAGCTAGGTGAAGGACGGCTTTCACACACACGTATCTCTCATAATTGAGCATGTAGAAAGACGTTCGTTCATCTAGCACAAAGTGAACGGTTTGCAGGAGAAACTTTTTCTCTGGTTTCTCAGTCTCTTTCCTAGTGCCGGTTTGAAGTTCCTGCAGTTTTCACTGTAAAACCGAGTTGGAGCTAGTACTTCCACATATATATGTATGGAGTGGAGTTTGCAAGTGAAAAGAAACTTTGTGTTCCCAACAAGCTAGGTGAAGGACGGCTTCCACACACACTTATCTCTCAGAACTGAGCATGTGGAGAGACGTTCGTTCATCTAGCACAAAGGGAACGGGTTGCAGGAGAAACTTTTTCTCTGGTTTCTCAGTCTCTTTCCTAGTGCCGGTTTGAAGTTCCTGCAGTTTTCACTGTAAAATAGAGTTGGAGCTAGTACCTCCCCATATATATGTATGGAGTGGAGTTTGCAAGTGAAAACAAACTTTGTGTTCCCAACAAGCTAGGTGAAGGACGGCTTTCACACACCCTTATCTCTCAGAACTGAGCATGTGGAGAGACGTTCGTTCATCTAGCACAAATGGAACGGGTTGCAGGAGAAACTTTTACTCTGGTTTCTCAGTCTCTTTCCTAGTGCCGGTTTGAAGTTCCTGCACTTTTCACTGTAAAACCGAGTTGGAGCTATTACTTCCCCATATATATGTATGGAGTGGAGTTGGCAAGTGAAAGAAAATTTGTGTTCCCAACAAGCTAGGTGAAGGACGGCTTTCACACACAATTATCTCTCAGAACTGAGCATGTGGAGAGACGTTCGTTCATCTAGCACAAAGGGAACGGGTTGCAGGAGAAACTTTTACTCTGGTTTCTCAGTCTGTTTCCTAGTGCCGGTTTGAAGTTCCTGCAATTTTCACTGTAAAACCGAGTTGAAGCTATTTCCTGCCCATATATATGTATGGAGTAGAGTTTGCAAGTGAAAAGAAACTTTGTGTTCCCAAAAAGCTAGGTGAAGGACGGCTTTCACACACAATTATCTCTCAGAACTGAGCATGTGGAGAGACGTTCGTTCATCTAGCACAAAGGGAACGGGTTGCAGGAGAAACTTTTTCTCTGGTTTCTCAGTCTGTTTCCTAGTGCCGGTTTGAAGTTCCTGCAGTTTTCACTGTAAAACCGAGTTCGAGCTAGTACCTCCCCATATATATGTATGGAGTGGAGTTTGCAACTGAAAACAAACTTTGTGTTCCCAACAAGCTAGGTGAAGGACGGCTTTCACACACACTCATCTCTCAGAACTGAGCATGTGGAGAGACGTTCGTTCATCTAGCACAAAGGGAACGGGTTGCAGTAGAAACTTTTTCTCTGGTTTCTCAGTCTGTTTCCTACTGCCTGTTTGAAGTTCCTGCAGTTTTCACTGTAAAACCGAGTTGAAGCTAGTACTTCACCATATATATGTATTTAGTGGAGATTCAACTGAAAAGAAACTTTGTGTACCCAAAAAGCTAGGTGAAGGACGGCTTTCACTCACACTTATCCCTCAGAACTGAGCATGTTGAGAGACGTTCGTTCATGTAGCACAAAGGGAACGGGTTGCAGGAGAAACTTTTACTCTGCTTTCTCAGTCTGTTTCCTAGTGCCGGTTTGAAGTTCCTGCAGTTTTCACTGTAAAATAGAGTTGGAGCTAGTACCTCCCCATATATATGTATGGAGTGGAGTTTGCAAGTGAAAACAAACTTTGTGTTCCCAACAAGCTAGGTGAAGGACGGCTTTCACACACCCTTATCTCTCAGAACTGAGCATGTGGAGAGACGTTCGTTCATCTAGCACAAAGTGAACGGGTTGCAGGAGAAACTTTTACTCTGGTTTCTCAGTCTGTTTCCTAGTGCCGGTTTGAAGTTCCTGCAGTTTTCACTGTAAAACTTATTTGGAGCTAGAACCTCCCCATATATATGTATGGAGTGGAGTTTGCAAGTGAAAAGAAACTTTGTGTTCCCAACAAGCTAGGTGAAGGATGGCTTTCACACACACTTATGTCTCAGAACTGAGCATGTGGAGAGACGTTCGTTCATCTAGCACAAAGGGAACGGGTTGCAGGAGAAACTTTTACTCTGGTTTCTCAGTCTGTTTCCTAGTGCCGGTTTGAAGTTCCTGCAGTTTTCACTGTAAAACGGAGTTGGAGCTAGTACCTCCCCATATATATGTATGGAGTGGAGTTTGCAACTGAAAAGAAACTTTGTGTTCCCAACAAGCTAGGTGAAGGACGGCTTTCACACACACTTATCTCTCAGAACTGAGCATGTGGAGAGACATTCGTTCATCTAGCACAAATGGAACGGGTTGCAGGAGAAACTTTTACTCTGGTTTCTCAGTCTCTTTCCTAGTGCCGGTTTGAAGTTCCTGCAGTTTTCACTGTAAAACCGAGTTGGAGCTAGTACTTCCACATATATATGTATGGAGTGGAGTTTGCAAGTGAAAAGAAACTTTGTGTTCCCAACAAGCTAGGTGAAGGACGGCTTCCACACACACTTATCTCTCAGAACTGAGCATGTGGAGAGACGTTCGTTCATCTAGCACAAAGGGAACGGGTTGCAGGAGAAACTTTTTCTCTGGTTTCTCAGTCTCTTTCCTAGTGCCGGTTTGAAGTTCCTGCAGTTTTCACTGTAAAATAGAGTTGGAGCTAGTACCTCCCCATATATATGTATGGAGTGGAGTTTGCAAGTGAAAACAAACTTTGTGTTCCCAACAAGCTAGGTGAAGGACGGCTTTCACACACCCTTATCTCTCAGAACTGAGCATGTGGAGAGACGTTCGTTCATCTAGCACAAATGGAACGGGTTGCAGGAGAAACTTTTACTCTGGTTTCTCAGTCTCTTTCCTAGTGCCGGTTTGAAGTTCCTGCACTTTTCACTGTAAAACCGAGTTGGAGCTATTACTTCCCCATATATATGTATGGAGTGGAGTTGGCAAGTGAAAGAAAATTTGTGTTCCCAACAAGCTAGGTGAAGGACGGCTTTCACACACAATTATCTCTCAGAACTGAGCATGTGGAGAGACGTTCGTTCATCTAGCACAAAGGGAACGGGTGGCAGGAGAAACTTTTACTCTGGTTTCTCAGTCTGTTTCCTAGTGCCGGTTTGAAGTTCCTGCAATTTTCACTGTAAAACCGAGTTGAAGCTATTTCCTGCCCATATATATGTATGGAGTAGAGTTTGCAAGTGAAAAGAAACTTTGTGTTCCCAAAAAGCTAGGTGAAGGACGGCTTTCACACACAATTATCTCTCAGAACTGAGCATGTGGAGAGACGTTCGTTCATCTAGCACAAAGGGAACGGGTTGCAGGAGAAACTTTTTCTCTGGTTTCTCAGTCTGTTTCCTAGTGCCGGTTTGAAGTTCCTGCAGTTTTCACTGTAAAACCGAGTTCGAGCTAGTACCTCCCCATATATATGTATGGAGTGGAGTTTGCAACTGAAAACAAACTTTGTGTTCCCAACAAGCTAGGTGAAGGACGGCTTTCACACACACTCATCTCTCAGAACTGAGCATGTGGAGAGACGTTCGTTCATCTAGCACAAAGGGAACGGGTTGCAGTAGAAACTTTTTCTCTGGTTTCTCAGTCTGTTTCCTACTGCCTGTTTGAAGTTCCTGCAGTTTTCACTGTAAAACCGAGTTGAAGCTAGTACTTCACCATATATATGTATTTAGTGGAGATTCAACTGAAAAGAAACTTTGTGTACCCAAAAAGCTAGGTGAAGGACGGCTTTCACTCACACTTATCCCTCAGAACTGAGCATGTTGAGAGACGTTCGTTCATGTAGCACAAAGGGAACGGGTTGCAGGAGAAACTTTTACTCTGCTTTCTCAGTCTGTTTCCTAGTGCCGGTTTGAAGTTCCTGCAGTTTTCACTGTAAAACCGAGTTGGAGCTAGTACCTCCCCATATATATGTATGGAGTGGAGTTTGCAAGTGAAAAGAATCTTTGTGTTCCTAACAAGCTAGGAGAAGGACGGCTTTCACACACACTTATCTCTCAGAACTGAGCATGTGGAGAGACGTTCGTTCATCTAGCACAAAGGGAACGGGTTGCAGGAGAAACTTTTACTCTGGTTTCTCAGTCTGTTTCCTAGTGCCGGTTTGAAGTTCCTGCAGTTTTCACTGTAAAACCGAGTTGGAGCTATTTCCTCCCCATATATATGTATGGAGTGGAGTTTGCAACTGAAAAGAATCTTTGTGTTCCCAACAAGCTAGGTGAAGGACGGCTTTCACACACACTTATCTCTCAGAACTGAGCATGTGGAGAGACGTTCGTTCATCTAGCAAAAAGGGAACGGGTTGCTGGAGAAACTTTTACTCTGGATTCTCAGTCTGTTTCCTAGTGCCGGTTTGAAGTTCCTGCAGTTTTCACTGTAAAACAGAGTTGGAGCTTCTACCTCCCTATATATATATATGGAGTGGAGTTTGCAAGTGAAAAGAAACTTTGTGTTCCCAACAAGCTAGGTGAAGGACGGCTTTCACACACACTTATCTCTCAGAACTGAGCATGTGGAGAGACGTTCGTTCATCTAGCACAAAGGGAACGGGTTGCAGGAGAAACTTTTACTCTGGTTTCTCAGTCTGTGTCCTAGTGCCGGTTTCAAGTTCCTGCAGTTTTCACTGTAAAACCTATTTGGAGCTAGAATCTCCCCATATATATGTATGGAGTGGAGTTTGCAAGTGAAAAGAAACTTTGTGTTCCCAACAAGCTAGGTGAAGGACGGCTTTCACACACACTTATCTCTCAGAACTGAGCATGTGGAGAGACATTCGTTCATCTAGCACAAATGGAACGGGTTGCAGGAGAAACTTTTACTCTGGTTTCTCAGTCTCTTTCCTAGTGCCGGTTTGAAGTTCCTGCAGTTTTCACTGTAAAACCGAGTTGGAGCTATTACTTCCCCATATATATGTATGGAGTGGAGTTGGCAAGTGAAAGAAAATTTGTGTTCCCAACAAGCTAGGTGAAGGACGGCTTTCACACAATTATCTCTCAGAACTGAGCATGTGGAGAGACGTTCGTTCATCTAGCACAAATGGAACGGTTTGCAGGAGAAACTTTTTCTCTGGTTTCTCAGTCTGTTTCCTACTGCCGGTTTGAAGTTCCTGCAGTTTTCACTGTAAAACCAAGTTGGAGCTAGTACCTCCCCATATATATGTATGGAGTGGAGTTTGCAACTGAAAAGAAACTTTGTGTTCCCAACAAGCTAGGTGAAGGACGGCTTTCACACACACTTATCTCTCAGAACTGAGCATGTGGAGAGACGTTCGTTCATCTAGCACAAAGGGAACGGGTTGCAGGAGAAACTTTTACTCTGGTTTCTAAGTCTGTTTCTTAGTGCCGGTTTGAAGTTCCTGCAATTTTCACTGTAAAACCGAGTTGAAGCTATTTCCTGCCCATATATATGTATAGAGTAGAGTTTGCAAGTGAAAAGAAACTTTGTGTTCCCAACAAGCTAGGTGAAGGACGGCTTTCACACACACTTATCTCTCAGAACTGAGCATGTGGAGAGACGTTCGTTCATCTAGCACAAAGGGAACGGGTTGCAGGAGAAACTTTTTCTCTGGTTTCTCAGTCTGTTTCCTAGTGCCGGTTTGAAGTTCCTGCAGTTTTCACTGTAAAACCGAGTTCGAGCTAGTACCTCCCCATATATATGTATGGAGTGGAGTTTGCAACTGAAAACAAACTTTGTGTTCCCAACAAGCTAGGTGAAGGACGGCTTTCACACACACTCATCTCTCAGAACTGAGCATGTGGAGAGACGTTCGTTCATCTAGCACAAAGAGAACGGGTTGCAGTAGAAACTTTTTCTCTGGTTTCTCAGTCTGTTTCCTACTGCCGGTTTGAAGTTCCTGCAGTTTTCACTGTAAAACCGAGTTGAAGCTAGTACTTCACCATATATATGTATTTAGTGGAGTTTCAACTAAAAAGAAACTTTGTGTACCCAAAAAGCTAGGTGAAGGACGGCTTTCACTCACACTTATCCCTCAGAACTGAGCATGTTGAGAGACGTTCGTTCATCTAGCACAAAGGGAACGGGTTGCAGGAGAAACTTTTACTCTGGTTTCTCAGTCTGTTTCCTAGTGCCGGTTGACGTTCCTGCAGTTTTAACTGTAAATCCGAGTTGGAGCTATTTCCTCCCCATATATATATTGGAGTGGAGTTTGCAACTGAAAGGAAACTTTGTGTTCCCAACAAGCTAGGTGAAGGACGGCTTTCACACACACGTATCTCTCATAATTGAGCATGTAGAAAGACGTTCGTTCATCTAGCACAAAGTGAACGGTTTGCAGGAGAAACTTTTTCTCTGGTTTCTCAGTCTCTTTCCTAGTGCCGGTTTGAAGTTCCTGCAGTTTTCACTGTAAAACCGAGTTGGAGCTAGTACTTCCACATATATATGTATGGAGTGGAGTTTGCAAGTGAAAAGAAACTTTGTGTTCCCAACAAGCTAGGTGAAGGACGGCTTCCACACACACTTATCTCTCAGAACTGAGCATGTGGAGAGACGTTCGTTCATCTAGCACAAAGGGAACGGGTTGCAGGAGAAACTTTTTCTCTGGTTTCTCAGTCTCTTTCCTAGTGCCGGTTTGAAGTTCCTGCAGTTTTCACTGTAAAATAGAGTTGGAGCTAGTACCTCCCCATATATATGTATGGAGTGGAGTTTGCAAGTGAAAACAAACTTTGTGTTCCCAACAAGCTAGGTGAAGGACGGCTTTCACACACCCTTATCTCTCAGAACTGAGCATGTGGAGAGACGTTCGTTCATCTAGCACAAATGGAACGGGTTGCAGGAGAAACTTTTACTCTGGTTTCTCAGTCTCTTTCCTAGTGCCGGTTTGAAGTTCCTGCACTTTTCACTGTAAAACCGAGTTGGAGCTATTACTTCCCCATATATATGTATGGAGTGGAGTTGGCAAGTGAAAGAAAATTTGTGTTCCCAACAAGCTAGGTGAAGGACGGCTTTCACACACAATTATCTCTCAGAACTGAGCATGTGGAGAGACGTTCGTTCATCTAGCACAAAGGGAACGGGTTGCAGGAGAAACTTTTACTCTGGTTTCTCAGTCTGTTTCCTAGTGCCGGTTTGAAGTTCCTGCAATTTTCACTGTAAAACCGAGTTGAAGCTATTTCCTGCCCATATATATGTATGGAGTAGAGTTTGCAAGTGAAAAGAAACTTTGTGTTCCCAAAAAGCTAGGTGAAGGACGGCTTTCACACACAATTATCTCTCAGAACTGAGCATGTGGAGAGACGTTCGTTCATCTAGCACAAAGGGAACGGGTTGCAGGAGAAACTTTTTCTCTGGTTTCTCAGTCTGTTTCCTAGTGCCGGTTTGAAGTTCCTGCAGTTTTCACTGTAAAACCGAGTTCGAGCTAGTACCTCCCCATATATATGTATGGAGTGGAGTTTGCAACTGAAAACAAACTTTGTGTTCCCAACAAGCTAGGTGAAGGACGGCTTTCACACACACTCATCTCTCAGAACTGAGCATGTGGAGAGACGTTCGTTCATCTAGCACAAAGGGAACGGGTTGCAGTAGAAACTTTTTCTCTGGTTTCTCAGTCTGTTTCCTACTGCCTGTTTGAAGTTCCTGCAGTTTTCACTGTAAAACCGAGTTGAAGCTAGTACTTCACCATATATATGTATTTAGTGGAGATTCAACTGAAAAGAAACTTTGTGTACCCAAAAAGCTAGGTGAAGGACGGCTTTCACTCACACTTATCCCTCAGAACTGAGCATGTTGAGAGACGTTCGTTCATGTAGCACAAAGGGAACGGGTTGCAGGAGAAACTTTTACTCTGCTTTCTCAGTCTGTTTCCTAGTGCCGGTTTGAAGTTCCTGCAGTTTTCACTGTAAAATAGAGTTGGAGCTAGTACCTCCCCATATATATGTATGGAGTGGAGTTTGCAAGTGAAAACAAACTTTGTGTTCCCAACAAGCTAGGTGAAGGACGGCTTTCACACACCCTTATCTCTCAGAACTGAGCATGTGGAGAGACGTTCGTTCATCTAGCACAAAGTGAACGGGTTGCAGGAGAAACTTTTACTCTGGTTTCTCAGTCTGTTTCCTAGTGCCGGTTTGAAGTTCCTGCAGTTTTCACTGTAAAACTTATTTGGAGCTAGAACCTCCCCATATATATGTATGGAGTGGAGTTTGCAAGTGAAAAGAAACTTTGTGTTCCCAACAAGCTAGGTGAAGGATGGCTTTCACACACACTTATGTCTCAGAACTGAGCATGTGGAGAGACGTTCGTTCATCTAGCACAAAGGGAACGGGTTGCAGGAGAAACTTTTACTCTGGTTTCTCAGTCTGTTTCCTAGTGCCGGTTTGAAGTTCCTGCAGTTTTCACTGTAAAACGGAGTTGGAGCTAGTACCTCCCCATATATATGTATGGAGTGGAGTTTGCAACTGAAAAGAAACTTTGTGTTCCCAACAAGCTAGGTGAAGGACGGCTTTCACACACACATATCTCTCAGAACTGAGCATGTGGAGAGACATTCGTTCATCTAGCACAAATGGAACGGGTTGCAGGAGAAACTTTTACTCTGGTTTCTCAGTCTCTTTCCTAGTGCCGGTTTGAAGTTCCTGCAGTTTTCACTGTAAAACCGAGTTGGAGCTAGTACTTCCACATATATATGTATGGAGTGGAGTTTGCAAGTGAAAAGAAACTTTGTGTTCCCAACAAGCTAGGTGAAGTACGGCTTCCACACACACTTATCTCTCAGAACTGAGCATGTGGAGAGACGTTCGTTCATCTAGCACAAAGGGAACGGGTTGCAGGAGAAACTTTTTCTCTGGTTTCTCAGTCTCTTTCCTAGTGCCGGTTTGAAGTTCCTGCAGTTTTCACTGTAAAATAGAGTTGGAGCTAGTACCTCCCCATATATATGTATGGAGTGGAGTTTGCAAGTGAAAACAAACTTTGTGTTCCCAACAAGCTAGGTGAAGGACGGCTTTCACACACCCTTATCTCTCAGAACTGAGCATGTGGAGAGACGTTCGTTCATCTAGCACAAATGGAACGGGTTGCAGGAGAAACTTTTACTCTGGTTTCTCAGTCTCTTTCCTAGTGCCGGTTTGAAGTTCCTGCACTTTTCACTGTAAAACCGAGTTGGAGCTATTACTTCCCCATATATATGTATGGAGTGGAGTTGGCAAGTGAAAGAAAATTTGTGTTCCCAACAAGCTAGGTGAAGGACGGCTTTCACACACAATTATCTCTCAGAACTGAGCATGTGGAGAGACGTTCGTTCATCTAGCACAAAGGGAACGGGTGGCAGGAGAAACTTTTACTCTGGTTTCTCAGTCTGTTTCCTAGTGCCGGTTTGAAGTTCCTGCAATTTTCACTGTAAAACCGAGTTGAAGCTATTTCCTGCCCATATATATGTATGGAGTAGAGTTTGCAAGTGAAAAGAAACTTTGTGTTCCCAAAAAGCTAGGTGAAGGACGGCTTTCACACACAATTATCTCTCAGAACTGAGCATGTGGAGAGACGTTCGTTCATCTAGCACAAAGGGAACGGGTTGCAGGAGAAACTTTTTCTCTGGTTTCTCAGTCTGTTTCCTAGTGCCGGTTTGAAGTTCCTGCAGTTTTCACTGTAAAACCGAGTTCGAGCTAGTACCTCCCCATATATATGTATGGAGTGGAGTTTGCAACTGAAAACAAACTTTGTGTTCCCAACAAGCTAGGTGAAGGACGGCTTTCACACACACTCATCTCTCAGAACTGAGCATGTGGAGAGACGTTCGTTCATCTAGCACAAAGGGAACGGGTTGCAGTAGAAACATTTTCTCTGGTTTCTCAGTCTGTTTCCTACTGCCTGTTTGAAGTTCCTGCAGTTTTCACTGTAAAACCGAGTTGAAGCTAGTACTTCACCATATATATGTATTTAGTGGAGATTCAACTGAAAAGAAACTTTGTGTACCCAAAAAGCTAGGTGAAGGACGGCTTTCACTCACACTTATCCCTCAGAACTGAGCATGTTGAGAGACGTTCGTTCATGTAGCACAAAGGGAACGGGTTGCAGGAGAAACTTTTACTCTGCTTTCTCAGTCTGTTTCCTAGTGCCGGTTTGAAGTTCCTGCAGTTTTCACTGTAAAACCGAGTTGGAGCTAGTACCTCCCCATATATATGTATGGAGTGGAGTTTGCAAGTGAAAAGAATCTTTGTGTTCCTAACAAGCTAGGAGAAGGACGGCTTTCACACACACTTATCTCTCAGAACTGAGCATGTGGAGAGACGTTCGTTCATCTAGCACAAAGGGAACGGGTTGCAGGAGAAACTTTTACTCTGGTTTCTCAGTCTGTTTCCTAGTGCCGGTTTGAAGTTCCTGCAGTTTTCACTGTAAAACCGAGTTGGAGCTATTTCCTCCCCATATATATGTATGGAGTGGAGTTTGCAACTGAAAAGAATCTTTGTGTTCCCAACAAGCTAGGTGAAGGACGGCTTTCACACACACTTATCTCTCAGAACTGAGCATGTGGAGAGACGTTCGTTCATCTAGCAAAAAGGGAACGGGTTGCTGGAGAAACTTTTACTCTGGATTCTCAGTCTGTTTCCTAGTGCCGGTTTGAAGTTCCTGCAGTTTTCACTGTAAAACAGAGTTGGAGCTTCTACCTCCCTATATATATATATGGAGTGGAGTTTGCAAGTGAAAAGAAACTTTGTGTTCCCAACAAGCTAGGTGAAGGACGGCTTTCACACACACTTATCTCTCAGAACTGAGCATGTGGAGAGTCGTTCTTTCATCTAGCACAAAGGGAACGGGTTGCAGGAGAAACTTTTACTCTGGTTTCTCAGTCTGTTTCCTAGTGCCGGTTTGAAGTTCCTGCAGTTTTCACTGTAAAATAGAGTTGGAGCTAGTACCTCCCCATATATATGTATGGAGTGGAGTTTGCAAGTGAAAACAAACTTTGTGTTCCCAACAAGCTAGGTGAAGGACGGCTTTCACACACCCTTATCTCTCAGAACTGAGCATGTGGAGAGACGTTCGTTCATCTAGCACAAAGTGAACGGGTTGCAGGAGAAACTTTTACTCTGGTTTCTCAGTCTGTTTCCTAGTGCCGGTTTGAAGTTCCTGCAGTTTTCACTGTAAAACTTATTTGGAGCTAGAACCTCCCCATATATATGTATGGAGTGGAGTTTGCAAGTGAAAAGAAACTTTGTGTTCCCAACAAGCTAGGTGAAGGATGGCTTTCACACACACTTATGTCTCAGAACTGAGCATGTGGAGAGACGTTCGTTCATCTAGCACAAAGGGAACGGGTTGCAGGAGAAACTTTTACTCTGGTTTCTCAGTCTGTTTCCTAGTGCCGGTTTGAAGTTCCTGCAGTTTTCACTGTAAAACGGAGTTGGAGCTAGTACCTCCCCATATATATGTATGGAGTGGAGTTTGCAACTGAAAAGAAACTTTGTGTTCCCAACAAGCTAGGTGAAGGACGGCTTTCACACACACTTATCTCTCAGAACTGAGCATGTGGAGAGACATTCGTTCATCTAGCACAAATGGAACGGGTTGCAGGAGAAACTTTTACTCTGGTTTCTCAGTCTCTTTCCTAGTGCCGGTTTGAAGTTCCTGCAGTTTTCACTGTAAAACCGAGTTGGAGCTATTACTTCCCCATATATATGTATGGAGTGGAGTTGGCAAGTGAAAGAAAATTTGTGTTCCCAACAAGCTAGGTGAAGGACGGCTTTCACACAATTATCTCTCAGAACTGAGCATGTGGAGAGACGTTCGTTCATCTAGCACAAATGGAACGGTTTGCAGGAGAAACTTTTTCTCTGGTTCTCAGTCTGTTTCCTACTGCCGGTTTGAAGTTCCTGCAGTTTTCACTGTAAAACCAAGTTGGAGCTAGTACCTCCCCATATGTATGTATGGAGTGGAGTTTGCAACTGAAAAGAAACTTTGTGTTCCCAACAAGCTAGTTGAAGGACGGCTTTCACACACACTTATCTCTCAGAACTGAGCATGTGGAGAGACGTTCGTTCATCTAGCACAAAGGGAACGGGTTGCAGGAGAAACTTTTACTCTGGTTTCTCAGTCTGTTTCCTAGTGCCGGTTTGAAGTTCCTGCAATTTTCACTGTAAAACCGAGTTGAAGCTATTTCCTGCCCATATATATGTATGGAGTAGAGTTTGCAAGTGAAAAGAAACTTTGTGTACCCAAAAAGCTAGGTGAAGGACGGCTTTCACTCACACTTATCCCTCAGAACTGAGCATGTTGAGAGACGTTCGTTCATGTAGCACAAAGGGAACGGGTTGCAGGAGAAACTTTTACTCTGCTTTCTCAGTCTGTTTCCTAGTGCCGGTTTGAAGTTCCTGCAGTTTTCACTGTAAAACCGAGTTGGAGCTAGTACCTCCCCATATATATGTATGGAGTGGAGTTTGCAAGTGAAAAGAATCTTTGTGTTCCTAACAAGCTAGGAGAAGGACGGCTTTCACACACACTTATCTCTCAGAACTGAGCATGTGGAGAGACGTTCGTTCATCTAGCACAAAGGGAACGGGTTGCAGGAGAAACTTTTACTCTGGTTTCTCAGTCTGTTTCCTAGTGCCGGTTTGAAGTTCCTGCAGTTTTCACTGTAAAACCGAGTTGGAGCTATTTCCTCCCCATATATATGTATGGAGTGGAGTTTGCAACTGAAAAGAATCTTTGTGTTCCCAACAAGCTAGGTGAAGGACGGCTTTCACACACACTTATCTCTCAGAACTGAGCATGTGGAGAGACGTTCGTTCATCTAGCAAAAAGGGAACGGGTTGCTGGAGAAACTTTTACTCTGGATTCTCAGTCTGTTTCCTAGTGCCGGTTTGAAGTTCCTGCAGTTTTCACTGTAAAACAGAGTTGGAGCTTCTACCTCCCTATATATATATATGGAGTGGAGTTTGCAAGTGAAAAGAAACTTTGTGTTCCCAACAAGCTAGGTGAAGGACGGCTTTCACACACACTTATCTCTCAGAACTGAGCATGTGGAGAGTCGTTCTTTCATCTAGCACAAAGGGAACGGGTTGCAGGAGAAACTTTTACTCTGGTTTCTCAGTCTGTTTCCTAGTGCCGGTTTGAAGTTCCTGCAGTTTTCACTGTAAAATAGAGTTGGAGCTAGTACCTCCCCATATATATGTATGGAGTGGAGTTTGCAAGTGAAAACAAACTTTGTGTTCCCAACAAGCTAGGTGAAGGACGGCTTTCACACACCCTTATCTCTCAGAACTGAGCATGTGGAGAGACGTTCGTTCATCTAGCACAAAGTGAACGGGTTGCAGGAGAAACTTTTACTCTGGTTTCTCAGGCTGTTTCCTAGTGCCGGTTTGAAGTTCCTGCAGTTTTCACTGTAAAACTTATTTGGAGCTAGAACCTCCCCATATATATGTATGGAGTGGAGTTTGCAAGTGAAAAGAAACTTTGTGTTCCCAACAAGCTAGGTGAAGGATGGCTTTCACACACACTTATGTCTCAGAACTGAGCATGTGGAGAGACGTTCGTTCATCTAGCACAAAGGGAACGGGTTGCAGGAGAAACTTTTACTCTGGTTTCTCAGTCTGTTTCCTAGTGCCGGTTTGAAGTTCCTGCAGTTTTCACTGTAAAACGGAGTTGGAGCTAGTACCTCCCCATATATATGTATGTAGTGGAGTTTGCAACTGAAAAGAAACTTTGTGTTCCCAACAAGCTAGGTGAAGGACGGCTTTCACACACACTTATCTCTCAGAACTGAGCATGTGGAGAGACATTCGTTCATCTAGCACAAATGGAACGGGTTGCAGGAGAAACTTTTACTCTGGTTTCTCAGTCTCTTTCCTAGTGCCGGTTTGAAGTTCCTGCAGTTTTCACTGTAAAACCGAGTTGGAGCTATTACTTCCCCATATATATGTATGGAGTGGAGTTGGCAAGTGAAAGAAAATTTGTGTTCCCAACAAGCTAGGTGAAGGACGGCTTTCACACAATTATCTCTCAGAACTGAGCATGTGGAGAGACGTTCGTTCATCTAGCACAAATGGAACGGTTTGCAGGAGAAACTTTTTCTCTGGTTTCTCAGTCTGTTTCCTACTGCCGGTTTGAAGTTCCTGCAGTTTTCACTGTAAAACCAAGTTGGAGCTAGTACCTCCCCATATGTATGTATGGAGTGGAGTTTGCAACTGAAAAGAAACTTTGTGTTCCCAACAAGCTAGTTGAAGGACGGCTTTCACACACACTTATCTCTCAGAACTGAGCATGTGGAGAGACGTTCGTTCATCTAGCACAAAGGGAACGGGTTGCAGGAGAAACTTTTACTCTGGTTTCTCAGTCTGTTTCCTAGTGCCGGTTTGAAGTTCCTGCAATTTTCACTGTAAAACCGAGTTGAAGCTATTTCCTGCCCATATATATGTATGGAGTAGAGTTTGCAAGTGAAAAGAAACTTTGTGTTCCCAACAAGCTAGGTGAAGGACGGCTTTCACACACACTTATCTCTCAGAACTGAGCATGTGGAGAGACGTTCGTTCATCTAGCACAAAGGGAACGGGTTGCAGGAGAAACTTTTTCTCTGGTTTCTCAGTCTGTTTCCTAGTGCCGGTTTGACGTTCCTGCAGTTTTCACTGTAAAACCGAGTTCGAGCTAGTACCTCCCCATATATATGTATGGAGTGGAGTTTGCAACTGAAAACATACTTTGTGTTCCCAACAAGCTAGGTGAAGGACGGCTTTCACACACACTCATCTCTCAGAACTGAGCATGTGGAGAGATGTTCGTTCATCTAGCACAAAGGGAACGGGTTGCAGTAGAAACTTTTTCTCTGGTTTCTCAGTCTGTTTCCTACTGCCTGTTTGAAGTTCCTGCAGTTTTCACTGTAAAACCGAGTTGAAGCTAGTACTTCACCATATATATGTATTTAGTGGAGTTTCAACTGAAAAGAAACTTTGTGTACCCAAAAAGCTAGGTGAAGGACGGCTTTCACTCACACTTATCCCTCAGAACTGAGCATGTTGAGAGACGATCGTTCATGTAGCACAAAGGGAACTGGTTGCAGGAGAAACTTTTACTCTGCTTTCTCAGTCTGTTTCCTAGTGCCGGTTTGAAGTTCCTGCAGTTTTCACTGTAAAACCGAGTTGGAGCTAGTACCTCCCCATATATATGTATGGAGTGGAGTTTGCAAGTGAAAAGAATCTTTGTGTTCCTAACAAGCTAGGAGAAGGACGGCTTTCACACACACTTATCTCTCAGAACTGAGCATGTGGAGAGACGTTCGTTCATCTAGCACAAAGGGAACGGGTTGCAGGAGAAACTTTTACTCTGGTTCCTCAGTCTGTTTCCGAGTGCCGGTTTGAAGTTCCTGCACTTTTCAATGTAAAACAGGGTTGGAGCTAGAACCTCCCCATATATATGTATGGAGTGGAGTTTGCAAGTGAAAAGAAACTTTGTGTTCCCAACAAGCTAGGTGAAGGACGGCTTTCACACACACTTATCTCTCAGAACTGAGCATGTGGAGAGACGTTCTTTCATCTAGCACAAAGGGAATGTGTTGCAGGAGAAACTTTTACTCTGGATTCTCAGTCTGTTTCCTACTGCCGGTTTGAAGTTCCTGCAGTTTTCACTGTAAAGCAGAGTTTGAGCTAGTACTTCCCCATATATATGTATTTATTGGAGTTTGCAAGTGAAAAGAAACTTTGTGTTCCCAACAAGCTAGGTGAAGGACGGCTTTCACACACACTTATCTCTCAGAACTGAGCATGTGAAGAGACGTTCGTTCATCTAGCACAAAGGGAATGGGTTGCAGGAGAAAATTTTTCTCTGGTTTCTCAGTCTGTTTCCTAGTGCCGGTTTGAAGTTCCTGCAGTTTTCACTGTAAAACCGAGTTGGAGCTATTTCCTCCCCATATATATGTATGGAATGGAGTTTGCAAGTGACAAGAAACTTTGTGTTCCCAACAAGCTAGGTGAAGGACGGCTTTCACACACACTTATCTCTCAGAACTGAGCATGTGGAGAGACGTTCGTTTATCTAGCACAAATGGAACGGTTTGCAGGAGAAACTTTTACTCTGGATTCTCAGTGTGTTTCCTACTGCCGGTTTGAAGTTCCTGCAGTTTTCACTGTAAAACAGATTTGGAGCCAGTACTTCCCCATATATATGTATGGAGTGGAGTTTGCAAGTGAAAAGAAACTTTGTGTTCCCAACAAGCTAGGTGAAGGACGGCCTTCACACACACTTATCTCTCAGAACTGAGCATGTGGAGAGACGTTCTTTCATGTAGCAGAAAGGGAATGGGTTGCAGGAGAAACTTTTACTCTGGATTCTCAGTCTGTTTCCTACTGCCGGTTTGAAGTTCCTGCAGTTTTCACTGTAAAACCGTGTTTGAGCTAGTACTTCCCCATATATATGTATGGAGTGGAGTTTGCAAGTGAAAAGAAACGTTGTGTTCCCAACAAGCTAGGTGAAGGACGGCTTTCACACACACTTATCTCTCAGAACTGAGCATGTGGAGAGACGTTCGTTCATCTAGCACAAAGGGAACGGGTTGCAGGTGTAACTTTTACTCTGGTTTCTCAGTCTGTTTCCTAGTGCCGGTTTGAAGTTCCTGCAATTTTCACTGTAAAACCGAGTTGAAGCTATTTCCTGCCCATATATATGTATGGAGTAGAGTTTGCAAGTGAAAAGAAACTTTGTGTTCCCAACAAGCTAGGTGAAGGACGGCTTTCACACACACTTATCTCTCAGAACTGAGCATGTGGAGAGACGTTCGTTCATCTAGCACAAAGGGAACGGGTTGCAGGAGAAACTTTTTCTCTGGTTTCTCAGTCTGTTTCCTAGTGCCGGTTTGAAGTTCCTGCAGTTTTCACTGTAAAACCGAGTTCGAGCTAGTACCTCCCCATATATATGTATGGAGTGGAGTTTGCAACTGAAAACAAACTTTGTGTTCCCAACAAGCTAGGTGAAGGACGGCTTTCACACACACTCATCTCTCAGAACTGAGCATGTGGAGAGACGTTCGTTCATCTAGCACAAAGGGAACGGGTTGCAGTAGAAACTTTTTCTCTGGTTTCTCAGTCTGTTTCCTACTGCCTGTTTGAAGTTCCTGCAGTTTTCACTGTAAAACCGAGTTGAAGCTAGTACTTCACCATATATATGTATTTAGTGGAGTTTCAACTGAAAAGAAACTTTGTGTACCCAAAAAGCTAGGTGAAGGACGGCTTTCACTCACACTTATCCCTCAGAACTGAGCATGTTGAGAGACGTTCGTTCATGTAGCACAAAGGGAACTGGTTGCAGGAGAAACTTTTACTCTGCTTTCTCAGTCTGTTTCCTAGTGCCGGTTTGAAGTTCCTGCAGTTTTCACTGTAAAACCGAGTTGGAGCTAGTACCTCCCCATATATATGTATGGAGTGGAGTTTGCAAGTGAAAAGAATCTTTGTGTTCCTAACAAGCTAGGAGAAGGACGGCTTTCACACACACTTATCTCTCAGAACTGAGCATGTGGAGAGACGTTCGTTCATCTAGCACAAAGGGAACGGGTTGCAGGAGAAACTTTTACTCTGGTTCCTCAGTCTGTTTCCGAGTGCCGGTTTGAAGTTCCTGCACTTTTCAATGTAAAACAGGGTTGGAGCTAGAACCTCCCCATATATATGTATGGAGTGGAGTTTGCAAGTGAAAAGAAACTTTGTGTTCCCAACAAGCTAGGTGAAGGACGGCTTTCACACACACTTATCTCTCAGAACTGAGCATGTGGAGAGACGTTCTTTCATCTAGCACAAAGGGAATGGGTTGCAGGAGAAACTTTTACTCTGGATTCTCAGTCTGTTTCCTACTGCCGGTTTGAAGTTCCTGCAGTTTTCACTGTAAAGCAGAGTTTGAGCTAGTACTTCCCCATATATATGTATTTATTGGAGTTTGCAAGTGAAAAGAAACTTTGTGTTCCCAACAAGCTAGGTGAAGGACGGCTTTCACACACACTTATCTCTCAGAACTGAGCATGTGGAGAGACGTTCGTTCATCTAGCACAAAGGGAATGGGTTGCAGGAGAAAATTTTTCTCTGGTTTCTCAGTCTGTTTCCTAGTGCCGGTTTGAAGTTCCTGCAGTTTTCACTGTAAAACCGAGTTGGAGCTATTTCCTCCCCATATATATGTATGGAATGGAGTTTGCAAGTGACAAGAAACTTTGTGTTCCCAACAAGCTAGGTGAAGGACGGCTTTCACACACACTTATCTCTCAGAACTGAGCATGTGGAGAGACGTTCGTTCATCTAGCACAAAGGGAACGGATTGCAGGAGAAACTTTTACTCTGGTTTCTCAGTCTGTTTCCTAGTGCCGGTTTGAAGTTCCTGCAGTTTTCACTGTAAAACCGAGTTGGAGGTATTTCCTCCATATATATATGTATGGAGTGGAGTTTGCAACTGAAAAGAAACTTTGTGTTCCCAACAAGCTAGGTGAAGCAGGCTTTCACACACACTTATCTCTCAGAACTGAGCATGTGGAGAGACGTTCGTTTATCTAGCACAAATGGAACGGTTTGCAGGAGAAACTTTTACTCTGGATTCTCAGTGTGTTTCCTACTGCCGGTTTGAAGTTCCTGCAGTTTTCACTGTAAAACAGATTTGGAGCCAGTACTTCCCCATATATATGTATGGAGTGGAGTTTGCAAGTGAAAAGAAACTTTGTGTTCCCAACAAGCTAGGTGAAGAACGGCCTTCACACACACTTATCTCTCAGAACTGAGCATGTGGAGAGACGTTCTTTCATCTAGCACAAAGGGAATGGGTTGCAGGAGAAACTTTTACTCTGGATTCTCAGTCTGTTTCCTACTGCCGGTTTGAAGTTCCTGCAGTTTTCACTGTAAAACCGTGTTTGAGCTAGTACTTCCCCATATATATGTATGGAGTGGAGTTTGCAAGTGAAAAGAAACTTTGTGTTCCCAACAAGCTAGGTGAAGGACGGCTTTCACACACACTTATCTCTCAGAACTGAGCATGTGGAGAGACGTTCTTTCATCTAGCACAAAGGGAATGGGTTGCAGGAGAAACTTTTACTCTGGATTCTCAGTCTGTTTCCTACTGCCGGTTTGAAGTTCCTGCAGTTTTCACTGTAAAGCAGAGTTTGAGCTAGTACTTCCCCATATATATGTATTTATTGGAGTTTGCAAGTGAAAAGAAACTTTGTGTTCCCAACAAGCTAGGTGAAGGACGGCTTTCACACACACTTATCTCTCAGAACTGAGCATGTGGAGAGACGTTCGTTCATCTAGCACAAAGGGAATGGGTTGCAGGAGAAAATTTTTCTCTGGTTTCTCAGTCTGTTTCCTAGTGCCGGTTTGAAGTTCCTGCAGTTTTCACTGTAAAACCGAGTTGGAGCTATTTCCTCCCCATATATATGTATGGAATGGAGTTTGCAAGTGACAAGAAACTTTGTGTTCCCAACAAGCTAGGTGAAGGACGGCTTTCACACACACTTATCTCTCAGAACTGAGCATGTGGAGAGACGTTCGTTCATCTAGCACAAAGGGAACGGATTGCAGGAGAAACTTTTACTCTGGTTTCTCAGTCTGTTTCCTAGTGCCGGTTTGAAGTTCCTGCAGTTTTCACTGTAAAACCGAGTTGGAGGTATTTCCTCCATATATATATGTATGGAGTGGAGTTTGCAACTGAAAAGAAACTTTGTGTTCCCAACAAGCTAGGTGAAGCAGGCTTTCACACACACTTATCTCTCAGAACTGAGCATGTGGAGAGACGTTCGTTTATCTAGCACAAATGGAACGGTTTGCAGGAGAAACTTTTACTCTGGATTCTCAGTGTGTTTCCTACTGCCGGTTTGAAGTTCCTGCAGTTTTCACTGTAAAACAGATTTGGAGCCAGTACTTCCCCATATATATGTATGGAGTGGAGTTTGCAAGTGAAAAGAAACTTTGTGTTCCCAACAAGCTAGGTGAAGAACGGCCTTCACACACACTTATCTCTCAGAACTGAGCATGTGGAGAGACGTTCTTTCATCTAGCACAAAGGGAATGGGTTGCAGGAGAAACTTTTACTCTGGATTCTCAGTCTGTTTCCTACTGCCGGTTTGAAGTTCCTGCAGTTTTCACTGTAAAACCGTGTTTGAGCTAGTACTTCCCCATATATATGTATGGAGTGGAGTTTGCAAGTGAAAAGAAACTTTGTGTTCCCAACAAGCTAGGTGAAGGACGGCTTTCACACACACTTATCTCTCAGAACTGAGCATGTGGAGAGACGTTCGTTCATCTAGCACAAAGGGAACGGGTTGCAGGAGAAACTTTTACTCTGGTTTCTCAGTCTGTTTCCTAGTGCCGGTTTGAAGTTCCTGCAGTTTTCACTGTAAAAGCGAGTTGGAGCTAGTACTTCCCCATATATATGTATGGAGTGGAGTTTGCAACTGAAAAGAAACTTTGGGTTCCCAACAAGCTAGGTGAAGCACGGCTTTCACACACACTAATCTCTCAGTACTGAGCACGTGGAGATACGTTCTTTCATCTAGCACAAATGGAACGGGTTGCAGGAGAAACTATTACTCTGGATTCTCAGTGTGTTTCCTACTACCGGTTTGAAATTCCCGCAGTTTTCACTGTAAAACGGAGTTGGAGCTAGTACCTCCCCATATATATGTATGGAGTTTAGTTTGCAAGTGAAAACAAACTTTGTGTTCCCAACAAGCTAGGTGAAGGACGGCTTCCACACACACTTATTTCTAAGAACTGAGCATGTGGAGAGACGTTCGTTCATCTAGCACAAAGGGAACGGGTTGCAGAAGAAACTGTTACTCTGGTTTCTCAGTCTGTTTCCTAGTGCCGGTTTGAAGTTCCTGCAGTTTTCACTGTAAAAGAGAGTTGGAGATATTTCCTCCCCATATATATGTATGGAGTGGAGTTTGCAAGTGAAAAGAAACTTTGTGTTCCCAACAAGCTAGGTGAAGGACGGCTTTCACACACACTTATCTCTCAGAACTGAGCATGTGGAGAGACGTTCGTTCATCTAGCACAAAGGGAACTGGTTGCAGGAGAAACTTTTACTCTGGTTTCTCAGTCTCTTTCCTAGTGCCGGTTTGAAGTTCCTGCAGTTTTCACTGTAAAAATGATTTGGAGCTAGTACCTCCCCATATATATGTATGGAGTGGAGATTGCAAGTGAAAAGACACTTTGTGTTCCCAACAAGCTAGGTGAAGGACGGCTTTCACACACACTTATGTCTCAGAACTGAGCATGTGGAGAGACGTTCGTTCATCTAGCACAAAGGGAACGGGTTGCAGGAGAAACTTTTACTCTGGATTCTCAGTCTGTTTCCTACTGCCGGTTTGAAGTTCCTGCAGTTTTCACTGTAAAGCAGAGTTTGAGCTAGTACTTCCCCATATATATGTATGGATTGGAGTTTGCAAGTGAAAAGAAACTTTGTGTTCCCAACAAGCTAGGTGAAGGACGGCTTTCACACACACTTATCTCTCAGAACTGAGCATGTGGAGAGACGTTCGTTCATCTAGCACAAAGGGAATGGGTTGCAGGAGAAAATTTTTCTCTGGTTTCTCAGTCTGTTTCCTAGTGCCGGTTTGAAGTTCCTGCAGTTTTCACTGTAAAACCGAGTTGGAGCTATTTCCTCCCCATATATATGTATGGAATGGAGTTTGCAAGTGACAAGAAACTTTGTGTTCCCAACAAGCTAGGTGAAGGACGGCTTTCACACACACTTATCTCTCAGAACTGAGCATGTGGAGAGACGTTCGTTCATCTAGCACAAAGGGAACGGATTGCAGGAGAAACTTTTACTCTGGTTTCTCAGTCTGTTTCCTAGTGCCGGTTTGAAGTTCCTGCAGTTTTCACTGTAAAACAGAGTTGGAGGTATTTTCTCCATATATATATGTACGGAGTGGAGTTTGCAACTGAAAAGAAACTTTGTGTTCCCAACAAGCTAGGTGAAGCAGGCTTTCACACACACTTATCTCTCAGAACTGAGCATGTGGAGAGACGTTCGTTTATCTAGCACAAATGGAACGGTTTGCAGGAGAAACTTTTACTCTGGATTCTCAGTGTGTTTCCTACTGCCGGTTTGAAGTTCCTGCAGTTTTCACTGTAAAACAGATTTGGAGCCAGTACTTCCCCATATATATGTATGGAGTGGAGTTTGCAAGTGAAAAGAAACTTTGTGTTCCCAACAAGCTAGGTGAAGGACGGCTTTCACACACACTTATCTCTCAGAACTGAGCATGTGGAGAGACGTTCTTTCATCTAGCACAAAGGGAATGGGTTGCAGGAGAAACTTTTACTCTGGATTCTCAGTCTGTTTCCTAGTGCCGGTTTGAAGTTCCTGCAGTTTTCACTGTAAAACAGATTTGGAGCCAGTACTTCCCCATATATATGTATGGAGTGGAGTTTGCAAGTGAAAAGAAACTTTGTGTTCCCAACAAGCTAGGTGAAGGACGGCTTTCACACACACTTATCTCACAGAACTGAGCATGTGGAGAGACGTTCGTTCATCTAGCACAAAGGGAACGGGTTGCAGGAGAAACTTTTACTCTGGTTTCTCAGTCTGTTTCCTAGTGCCGGTTTGAAGTTCCTGCAGTTTTCACTGTAAAAGCGAGTTGGAGCTAGTACTTCCCCATATATATGTATGGAGTGGAGTTTGCAACTGAAAAGAAACTTTGGGTTCCCAACAAGCTAGGTGAAGCACGGCTTTCACACACACTAATCTCTCAGTACTGAGCACGTGGAGATACGTTCTTTCATCTAGCACAAATGGAACGGGTTGCAGGAGAAACTATTACTCTGGATTCTCAGTGTGTTTCCTACTACCGGTTTGAAATTCCCGCAGTTTTCACTGTAAAACGGAGTTGGAGCTAGTACCTCCCCATATATATGTATGGAGTTTAGTTTGCAAGTGAAAACAAACTTTGTGTTCCCAACAAGCTAGGTGAAGGACGGCTTCCACACACACTTATTTCTAAGAACTGAGCATGTGGAGAGACGTTCGTTCATCTAGCACAAAGGGAACGGGTTGCAGAAGAAACTGTTACTCTGGTTTCTCAGTCTGTTTCCTAGTGCCGGTTTGAAGTTCCTGCAGTTTTCACTGTAAAAGAGAGTTGGAGATATTTCCTCCCCATATATATGTATGGAGTGGAGTTTGCAAGTGAAAAGAAACTTTGTGTTCCCAACAAGCTAGGTGAAGGACGGCTTTCACACACACTTATCTCTCAGAACTGAGCATGTGGAGAGACGTTCGTTCATCTAGCACAAAGGGAACTGGTTGCAGGAGAAACTTTTACTCTGGTTTCTCAGTCTGTTTCCTAGTGCCGGTTTGAAGTTCCTGCAGTTTTCACAGTAAAACCGAGTTAGAGATAGTACCTCCCCATATATATGTATGGAGTGGAGTTTGCAAGTGAAAACAAACTTTGTGTTCCCAACAACCTATGTGAAGGACGGCTTTCACACACCCTTATCTCTCAGAACTGAGCATGTGGAGAGACGTTCGTTCATCTAGCACAAAGGGAACGGGTTGCAGGAGAAACTTTTACTCTGGTTTCTCAGTCTGTTTCCTAGTGCCGGTTTGAAGTTCCTGCAGTTTTCACTGTAAAAATGATTTGGAGCTAGTACCTCCCCATATATATGTATGGAGTGGAGATTGCAAGTGAAAAGACACTTTGTGTTCCCAACAAGCTAAGTGAAGGACGGCTTTCACACACACTTATGTCTCAGAACTGAGCATGTGGAGAGACGTTCGTTCATCTAGCACAAAGGGAACGGGTTGCAGGAGAAACTTTTACTCTGGATTCTCAGTCTGTTTCCTACTGCCGGTTTGAAGTTCCTGCAGTTTTCACTGTAAAGCAGAGTTTGAGCTAGTACTTCCCCATATATATGTATGGATTGGAGTTTGCAAGTGAAAAGAAACTTTGTGTTCCCAACAAGCTAGGTGAAGGACGGCTTTCACACACACTTATCTCTCAGAACTGAGCATGTGGAGAGACGTTCGTTCATCTAGCACAAAGGGAATGGGTTGCAGGAGAAAATTTTTCTCTGGTTTCTCAGTCTGTTTCCTAGTGCCGGTTTGAAGTTCCTGCAGTTTTCACTGTAAAACCGAGTTGGAGCTATTTCCTCCCCATATATATGTATGGAATGGAGTTTGCAAGTGACAAGAAACTTTGTGTTCCCAACAAGCTAGGTGAAGGACGGCTTTCACACACACTTATCTCTCAGAACTGAGCATGTGGAGAGACGTTCTTTCATCTAGCACAAAGGGAATGGGTTGCAGGAGAAACTTTTACTCTGGATTCTCAGTCTGTTTCCTAGTGCCGGTTTGAAGTTCCTGCAGTTTTCACTGTAAAACAGATTTGGAGCCAGTACTTCCCCATATATATGTATGGAGTGGAGTTTGCAAGTGAAAAGAAACTTTGTGTTCCCAACAAGCTAGGTGAAGGACGGCTTTCACACACACTTATCTCACAGAACTGAGCATGTGGAGAGACGTTCGTTCATCTAGCACAAAGGGAACGGGTTGCAGGAGAAACTTTTACTCTGGTTTCTCAGTCTGTTTCCTAGTGCCGGTTTGAAGTTCCTGCAGTTTTCACTGTAAAAGCGAGTTGGAGCTAGTACTTCCCCATATATATGTATGGAGTGGAGTTTGCAACTGAAAAGAAACTTTGGGTTGCCAACAAGCTAGGTGAAGCACGGCTTTCACACACACTAATCTCTCAGTACTGAGCACGTGGAGATACGTTCTTTCATCTAGCACAAATGGAACGGGTTGCAGGAGAAACTATTACTCTGGATTCTCAGTGTGTTTCCTACTACCGGTTTGAAATTCCCGCAGTTTTCACTGTTAAACGGAGTTGGAGCTAGTACCTCCCCATATATATGTATGGAGTTTAGTTTGCAAGTGAAAACAAACTTTGTGTTCCCAACAAGCTAGGTGAAGGACGGCTTCCACACACACTTATTTCTAAGAACTGAGCATGTGGAGAGACGTTCGTTCATCTAGCACAAAGGGAACGGGTTGCAGAAGAAACTGTTACTCTGGTTTCTCAGTCTGTTTCCTAGTGCCGGTTTGAAGTTCCTGCAGTTTTCACTGTAAAAGAGAGTTGGAGATATTTCCTCCCCATATATATGTATGGAGTGGAGTTTGCAAGTGAAAAGAAACTTTGTGTTCCCAACAAGCTAGGTGAAGGACGGCTTTCACACACACTTATCTCTCAGAACTGAGCATGTGGAGAGACGTTCGTTCATCTAGCACAAAGGGAACTGGTTGCAGGAGAAACTTTTACTCTGGTTTCTCAGTCTGTTTCCTAGTGCCGGTTTGAAGTTCCTGCAGTTTTCACAGTAAAACCGAGTTAGAGATAGTACCTCCCCATATATATGTATGGAGTGGAGTTTGCAAGTGAAAACAAACTTTGTGTTCCCAACAACCTATGTGAAGGACGGCTTTCACACACCCTTATCTCTCAGAACTGAGCATGTGGAGAGACGTTCGTTAATCTAGCACAAAGGGAACGGGTTGCAGGAGAAACTTTTACTCTGGTTTCTCAGTCTGTTTCCTAGTGCCGGTTTGAAGTTCCTGCAGTTTTCACTGTAAAAATGATTTGGAGCTAGTACCTCCCCATATATATGTATGGAGTGGAGATTGCAAGTGAAAAGACACTTTGTGTTCCCAACAAGCTAGGTGAAGGACGGCTTTCACACACACTTATGTCTCAGAACTGAGCATGTGGAGAGACGTTCGTTCATCTAGCACAAAGGGAACGGGTTGCAGGAGAAACTTTTACTCTGGATTCTCAGTCTGTTTCCTACTGCCGGTTTGAAGTTCCTGCAGTTTTCACTGTAAAGCAGAGTTTGAGCTAGTACTTCCCCATATATATGTATGGATTGGAGTTTGCAAGTGAAAAGAAACTTTGTGTTCCCAACAAGCTAGGTGAAGGACGGCTTTCACACACACTTATCTCTCAGAACTGAGCATGTGGAGAGACGTTCGTTCATCTAGCACAAAGGGAATGGGTTGCAGGAGAAAATTTTTCTCTGGTTTCTAAGTCTGTTTCCTAGTGCCGGTTTGAAGTTCCTGCAGTTTTCACTGTAAAACCGAGTTGGAGCTATTTCCTCCCCATATATATGTATGGAATGGAGTTTGCAAGTGACAAGAAACTTTGTGTTCCCAACAAACTATGTGAAGGACGGCTTTCACACACACTTATCCCTCAGAACTGAGAATGTGGAGAGACGTTCGTTCATCTAGCACAAAGGGAACGGATTGCAGGAGAAACTTTTACTCTGGTTTCTCAGTCTGTTTCCTAGTGCCGGTTTGAAGTTTCTGCAGTTTTCACTGTAAAACCGAGTTGGAGGTATTTTCTCCATATATATATGTATGGAGTGGAGTTTGCAACTGAAAAGAAACATTGTGTTCCCAACAAGCTAGGTGAAGCAGGCTTTCACACACACTTATCTCTCAGAACTGAGCATGTGGAGAGACGTTCGTTTATCTAGCACAAATGGAACGGTTTGCAGGAGAAACTTTTACTCTGGATTCTCAGTGTGTTTCCTACTGCCGGTTTGAAGTTCCTGCAGTTTTCAATGTAAAACAGATTTGGAGCCAGTACTTCCCCATATATATGTATGGAGTGGAGTTTACAAGTGAAAAGAAACTTTGTGTTCCCAACAATCTAGGTGAAGGACGGCTTTCACACACACTTATCTCTCAGAACTGAGCATGTGGAGAGACGTTCGTTCATCTAGCACAAAGGGAACGGGTTGCAGGAGAAACTTTTACTCTGGTTTCTCAGTCTGTTTCCTAGTGCCGGTTTGAAGTTCCTGCAGCTTTCACTGTAAAAGCGAGTTGGAGCTAGTACTTCCTCATATATATGTATGGAGTGGAGTTTGCAACTGAAAAGAAACTTTGGGTTCCCAACAAGCTAGGTGAAGCACGGCTTTCACACACACTAATCTCTCAGTACTGAGCACGTGGAGATACGTTCTTTCATCTAGCACAAATGGAACGGGTTACAGGAGAAACTATTACTCTGGATTCTCAGTGTGTTTCCTACTACCGGTTTGAAATTCCCGCAGTTTTCACTGTAAAACGGAGTTGGAGCTAGTACCTCCCCATATATATGTAAGGAGTTTAGTTTGCAAGTGAAAACAAACTTTGTGTTCCCAACAAGCTAGGTGAAGGACGGCTTCCACACACACTTATTTCTAAGAACTGAGCATGTGGAGAGACGTTCGTTCATCTAGCACAAAGGGAACGGGTTGCAGAAGAAACTGTTACTCTGGTTTCTCAGTCTGTTTCCTAGTGCCGGTTTGAAGTTCCTGCAGTTTTCACTGTAAATCCGAGTTGGAGCTATTTCCTCCCCATATATATGTTGGAGTGGGGTTTGCAACTGAAAGGAAACTTTGTGTTCCCAACAAGCTAGGTGAAGGACGGCTTTCACACACACTTATCTCTCAGAACTGAGCATGTAGCAGACGTTCGTTCATCTAGCACAAAGGGAACGGTTTGCAGGAGAAACTTTTTCTCTGCTTTCTCAGTATCTTTCCTACTGCCGGTTTGAAGTTCCTGCAGTTTTCACTGTAAAACCGAGTTGGAGCTATTACTTCCCCATATATATGTATGGAGTGGAGTTGGCAAGTGAAAGAAAATTTGTGTTCCCAACAAGCTAGGTGAAGGACGGCATTCACACAATTATCTCTCAGAACTGAGCATGTGGAGAGACGTTCGTTCATCTAGCACAAATGGAACGGTTTGCAGGAGAAACTTTTTCTCTGGTTTCTCAGTATGTTTCCTACTGCCGGTTTGAAGTTCCTGCAGTTTTCACTGTAAAACCAAGTTGGAACTAGTACCTCCCCATATATATGTATGGAGTGCAGTTTGCTAGTGAAAAGAAACTTTGTGTTCCCAACAAGCTAGGTGAAGGACGGCTTTCACACACACTTATCTCTCAGAACTGAGCATGTGGAGAGACGTTCGTTCATCTAGCACAAAGGGAACGGGTTGAAGGAGAAACTTTTACTCTGGTTTCTCAGTCTGTTTCCTAGTGCCGGTTTGAAGTTCCTGCAATTTTCACTGTAAAACCGATTTGAAGCTATTTCCTGCCCATATATATGTATGGAGTAGAGTTTGCAAGTGAAAAGAAACTTTGTGTTCCCAACAAGCTAGGTGAAGGACGGCTTTCACACACACTTATCTCTCAGAACTGAGCATGTGGAGAGACGTTCGTTCATCTAGCACAAAGGGAACGGGTTGCAGGGAAACTTTTTCTCTGGTTTCTCAGTCTGTTTCCTAGTGCCGGTTTGAAGTTCCTGCAGTTTTCACTGTAAAAACGAGTTCGAGCTAGTACCTCCCCATATATATGTATGGATTGGAATTTGCAACTGAAAAGAAACTTTGTGTTCCCAACAAGCTAGGTGAAGGACGGCTTTAACACACACTCATCTCTCACAACTGAGCATGTGGAGAGACGTTCGTTCATCTAGCACAAAGGGAACGGGTTGCAGGAGAAACTTTTACTCTGGTTTCTCAGTCTGTTTCCTACTGCCTGTTTGAAGTTCCTGCAGTTTTCACTGTAAAACCGAGTTGAAGCTAGTACTTCACCATATATATGTATTTAGTGGAGTTTCAACTGAAAAGAAACTTTGTGTTCCCAACAAGCTAGGTGAAGGACGGCTTTCACACACACTTATCCCTCAGAACTGAGCATGTTGAGAGACGTTCGTTCATCTAGCACAAAGGGAACGGGTTGCAGGAGAAACTTTTACACTGCTTTCTCAGTCTGTTTCCTAGTGCCGGTTTGAAGTTCCTGCAGTTTTCACTGTAAAACCGAGTTTGAGCTATTTCATCCCCATATATATGTATGGAGTGGAGTTTGCAAGTGAAAAGAAACTTTGTGTTCCCAACAAGCTAGGTGAAGGACGGCTTTCACACACACTTATCTCTCAGAACTGAGCATGTGGAGAGACGTTCGTTCATCTAGCACAAAGGGAACGGGTTGCAGGAGAAACTTTTACACTGGTTCCTCAGTCTGTTTCCGAGTGCCGGTTTGAAGTTCCTGCACTTTTCACTGTAAAACCGAGTTGGAGCTAGTACCTCCCCATATATATGTATGGAGTGGAGTTTGCAATTGAAAAGAAACTTTGTGTTCCCAACAAGCTAGGTGAAGGACGGCTTTCACACACACTTATGTCTCAGAACTGAGCTTGTGGAGAGACGTTCTTTCATCTAGCACAAAGGTAACGGGTTGCAGGAGAAACTTTTACTCTGGATTCTCAGTCTGTTTCCTAGTGCCGGTTGAAGTTCCTGCAGTTTTCACTGTAAATCCGAGTTGGAGCTATTTCCTCCCCATATATATGTTGGAGTGGAGTTTGCAAATGAAAGGAAAGTTTGTGTTCCCAACAAGCTAGGTGAAGGACGGCTTTCACACACACTTATCTCTCAGAACTGAGCATGTAGACAGACGTTCGTTCATCTAGCACAAAGGGAACGGTTTGCAGGAGAAACTTTTACTCTGGTTTCTCAGTCTGTTTCCTAGTGCCGGTTTGAAGTTCCTGCAGTTTTCACTGTAAAACCGAGTTGGAGCTAGTACCACCCCATATATATGTATGGAGTGGAGTTTGCAACTGAAAAGAAACTTTGTGTTCCCAACAAGTTAGGTGAAGGATGGCTTTCACACACACTTATCTCTCAGAACTGAGCATGTGGAGAGACGTTCGTTCATCTAGCACAAAGGGAACGGGTTGCAGGAGAAACTTTTACTCTGGTTTCTCAGTCTCTTTCCTAGTGCCAGTTTGAAGTTCCTGCAGTTTTCACTGTAAAACCGAGTTGGAGCTATTACTTCCCCATATATATGTATGGAGTGGAGTTGGCAAGTGAAAGAAACTTTGTGTTCCCAACAAGCTAGGTGAAGGACGGCTTTAACACACACTCATCTCTCAGAACTGAGCATGTGGAGAGACGTTCGTTCATCTAGCACAAAGGGAACGGGTTGCAGGAGGAACTTTTTCTCTGGTTTCTCAGTCTGTTTCCTACTGCCTGTTTGAAGTTCCTGCAGTTTTCACTGTAAAACCGAGTTGGAGCTATTACTTCCCCATATATATGTATGGAGTGGAGTTTGCAAGTGAAAAGAAACTTTGTGTTCCCAACAAGCTAGGTGAAGGACGGCTTTCACACACACTTATGTCTCAGAACTGAGCATGTGGAGAGACGTTCGTTTATCTAGCACAAATGGAACGGTTTGCAGGAGAAACTTTTACTCTGGATTCTCAGTCTGTTTCCTACTGCCGGTTTGAAGTTCCTGCAGTTTTCACTGTAAAACAGATTTGGAGCCAGTACTTCCCCATATATATGTATGGAGTGGAGTTTGCAAGTGAAAAGAAACTTTGTGTTCCCAACAAGCTAGGTGAAGGACGGCTTTCACACACACTTATCTCTCAGAACTGAGCATGTGGAGAGACGTTCTTTCATCTAGCACAAAGGGAACGGGTTGCAGGAGAAACTTTTACTCTGGATTCTCAGTCTGTTTCCTACTGCTGGTTTGACGTTCCTGCAGTTTTCACTGTAATACCGAGTTGGAGCTATTTCCTCCCCATATATATGTATGGATTGGAGATTTCAAGTGAAAAGAATCTTTGTGTTCCCAACAAGCTAGGTGAAGGACGGCTTTCACACACACTTATCTCTCAGAACTGAGCATGTGGAGAGACGTTCGTTCATCTAGCACAAAGGGAACGGGTTGCAGGAGAAACTTTTTCTCTGGTTTCTCAGTCTGTTTCCTAGTGCCGGTTTGAAGTTCCTGCAGTTTTCACTGTAAAACCGAATTGAAGCTTGTACCTCCCCATATATATGTATGGAGTGGGGTTTGCAAGTGAAAAGAAACTTTGTGTTCCCAACAAGCTAGGTGAAGGATGGCTTTCACACACACTTAAGTCTCAGAACTGAGCATGTGGAGAGACGTTCGTTCATCTAGCACAAAGGGAACGGGTTGCAGGAAAAACCTTTACTCTGGATTCTCAGTCTGTTTCCTACTGCCGGTTTGAAGTTCCTGCAGTTTTCACTGTAAAACCGAGTTGTAGCTAGTACCTCCCCATATATATGTATGGAGTGGAGTTTGCAACTGAAAAGAAACTTTGTGTTCCCAACAAGCTAGGTGAAGCACGTATTTAACACACACTTATCTCTCAGTACTGAGCACGTGGAGAGACGTTCTTTCATATAGCACAAAGGGAACGGGTTGCAGGAGAAACTTTTCTCTGGTTTCTCAGTCTCTTTCCTAGTGCCAGTTTGAAGTTCCTGCAGTTTTCACTGTAAAACCGAGTTGGAGCTATTACTTCCCCATATATATGTATGGAGTGGAGTTGGCAAGTGAAAGAAACTTTGTGTTCCCAACAAGCTAGTTGAAGGACGGCTTTCACACACACTTATCTCTCAAAACTGAGCATGTGGAGAGACGTTCGTTCATCTAGCACAAAGGGAACGGGTTGCAGGAGAAACTTTTACTCTGGTTTCTCAGTCTGTTTCCTAGTGCCGGTTTGAAGTTCCTTCAATTTTCACTGTAAAACCGAGTTGGAGCTGTTTCCTGCCCATATATATGTATGGAGTAGAGTTTGCAAGTGAAAACAAACTTTGTGTTCCCAACAAGCTAGGTGAAGGACGGCTTTCACACACACTTATCTCTCAGAACTGAGCATGTGGAGAGAAGTTCGTTCATCTAGCACAAAGGGAACGGGTTGCAGGAGAAACTTTTTCTCTGGTTTCTCAGTCTGTTTCCTAGTGCCGGTTTGAAGTTCCTGCAGTTTTCACTGTAAAACCGTGTTGAAGCTAGTACTTCACCATATATATGTATTTAGTGGAGTTCCAACTGAAAAGAAACTTTGTGTTCCCAACAAGCTAGGTGAAGGACGGCTTTCACACACACTTATCCCTCAGAACTGAGCATGTTGAGAGACGTTCGTTCATCTAGCACAAAGGGAACGGGTTGCAGGAGAAACTTTTACACTGCTTTCTCAGTCTGTTTCCTAGTGCCGGTTTGAAGTTCCTGCAGTTTTCACTGTAATACCGAGTTTGAGCTGTTTCCTCCCCATATATATGTATGGAGTGGAGTTTGCAAGTGAAAAGAAACTTTGTGTTCCCAACAAGCTAGGTGAAGGACGGCTTTCACACACACTTATCTCTCAGAACTGAGCATGTGGAGAGACGTTCTTTCATGTAGCACAAAGGGAACGGGTTGCAGGAGAAACTTTTTCTCTGGTTTCTCAGTCTGTTTCCTAGTGCCGGTTTGAAGTTCCTGCAGTTTTCACTGTAAAACCGAATTGAAGCTTGTACCTCCCCATATATATGTATGGAGTGGGGTTTGCAAGTGAAAAGAAACTCTGTGTTCCCAACAAGCTAGGTGAAGGATGGCTTTCACACACACTTAAGTCTCAGAACTGAGCATGTGGAGAGACGTTCGTTCATCTAGCACAAAGGGAACGGGTTGCAGGAGAAACTTTTACCCTGGTTTCTCAGTCTGTTTCCTAGGGCCGGTTTGAAGTTCCTGCAGTTTTCACTGTAAAACCGAGTTGGAGCTCGTACCTCCCCATATATATGTATGGAGTGGAGTTTGCAAGTGAAAACAAACTTTGTGTTCCCAACAAGCTAGGTGAAGGACGGATTTCACACACACTTATCTCTCAGAACTGAGCATGTGGAGAGACGTTCTTTCATCTAGCACAAAGGGAATAGGTTGCAGGAGAAACTTTTACTCTGGATTCTCAGTCTGTTTCCTACTGCCGGTTTGAAGTTCCTGCAGTTTTCATTGTAAAACCGAGTTTGAGCTAGTACTTCCCCATATATATGTATGGAGTTGAGTTTGCAAGTGAAAAGAATCTTTGTGTTCCCAACAAGCTAGGTGAAGGACGGCTTTCACACACACTTATCTCTCAGAACTGAGCATGTGGAGAGACGTTCGTTCATCTAGCACAAATTCAACGGGTTGCAGGAAAAACTTTTACTCTGGTTTCTCAGTCTGTTTCCTAGTGCCGGTTTGAAGTTCCTGCAGTTTTCACTGTAAAAGCGAGTTGGAGCTAGTACTTCCCCATATATATGTATGGAGTGGAGTTTGCAACTGAAAAGAAACTTTGTGTTCCCAACAAGCTAGGTGAAGCACGGCTTTCACACACACTAATCTCTCAGTACTGAGCACGTGGAGATACGTTCTTTCATCTAGCACAAATGGAACGGGTTGCAGGAGAAAATATTACTCTGGATTCTCAGTGTGTTTCCTACTGCCGGTTTAAAGTTCCTGCAGTTTTCACTGTAAAACGGAGTTGGAGCTAGTACCTCCCCATATATATGTATGGAGTTTAGTTTGCAAGTGAAAACAAACTTTGTGTTCCCAACAAGCTAGGTGAACGACGGCTTCCACACACACTTATTTCTAAGAACCAAGCATGTGGAGAGACGTTCGTTCATCTAGCACAAAGGGAACGGGTTGCAGGAGAAATGTTACTCTGGTTTCTCAGTCTGTTTCCTAGTGCCGGTTTGAAGTTCCTGCAGTTTTCACTGTAAAAGAGAGTTGGAGCTATTTCCTCCCCATATATATGTATGGAGTGGAGTTTGCAAGTGAAAAGAAACTTTGTGTTCCCAACAAGCTAGGTGAAGGACGGCTTTCACACACTTATCTCTCAGAACTGAGCATGTGGAGAGACGTTCGTTCATCTAGCACAAAGGGAACTGGTTGCAGGAGAAACTTTTACTCTGGTTTCTCACTCTGTTTCCTAGTGCCGGTTTGAAGTTCCTGCAGTTTTCACAGTAAAACCGAGTTAGAGATAGTACCTCCTCATATATATGTATGGAGTGGAGTTTGCAAGTGAAAACAAACTTTGTGTTCCCAACAACCTAGGTGAAGGACGGCTTTCACACACCCTTATCTCTCAGAACTGAGCATGTGGAGACACGTTCGTTCATCTAGCACAAAGGGAACGGGTTGCAGGAGAAACTTTTACTCTGGTTTCTCAGTCTGTTTCCTAGTGCCGGTTTGAACTTCCTGCAGTTTTCACTGTAAAACCGATTTGGAGCTAGTACCTCCCCATATATATGTATGGAGTGGAGATTGCAAGTGAAAAGACACTTTGTGTTCCCAACAAGCTAGGTGAAGGACGGCTTTCACACACACTTATGTCTCAGAACTGAGCATGTGGAGAGACGTTCGTTCATCTAGCACAAAGGGAACGGGTTGCAGGAGAAAATTTTACTCTGGTTTCTCAGTCTGTTTCCTAGTGCCGGTTTGAAGTTCCTGCAGTTTTCAGTGTAAAACCGAATTGTATCTTGTACCTCCCCATATATATGTATGGAGTGGGGTTTGCAAGTGAAAAGAAACTTTGTGTTCCCAACAAGCTAGATGAAGGACGGCTTTCACACACACTTATCTCTCAGAACTGAGCATGTGGAGAGACGTTCGTTCATCTAGCACAAAGGGAACGGGTTGCAGGAGAAACTTTTACTCTGGTTTCTCAGTCTGTTTCCTAGTGCCGGTTTGAAGTTCCTGCAGTTTTCACTGTAAAACCGAGTTGGAGCTAGTACCTCCCCATATATATGTATGGAGTGGAGTTTGCAAGTGAAAACAAACTTTGTGTTCCCAACAAGCTAGGAGAAGGACGGCTTTCACACACACTTATCTCTCAGAAATGAGCATGTGGAGAGACGTTCGTTCTTCTAGCACAAAGGGAACGGGTTGCAGGAGAAACTTTTACTCTGGTTTCTCAGTCTGTTTCCTAGTGCCGGTTTGAAGTTCCTGCAGTTTTCACTGTAAATCCGAGTTGGAGCTATTTCCTCCCCATATATATGTTGGAGTGGAATTTGCAACTGAAAGGAAACTTTGTGTTCCCAACAAGCTAGGTGAAGGACGGCTTTCACACACACTTATCTCTCAGAACTGAGCATGTAGACAGACGTTCGTTCATCTAGCACAAAGGGAACGTTTTACAGGAGAAACTTTTTCTCTGGTTTCTCAGTCTGTTTCCTAGTGCCGGTTTGAAGTTCCTGCAGTTTTCACTGTAAAACCGAGTTGGAGCTAGTACCTCCCCATATATATGTATGGATGGGGTTTGCAAGTGAAAACAAACTTTGTGTTCCCAACAAGCTAGGAGAAGGACGGCTTTCACACACACTTATCTCTCAGAACTGAGCATGTGGAAAGACGTTCGTTCATCTAGCACAAAGGGAACGGGTTGCAGGAGAAACTTTTACTCTGGTTTCTCAGTCTCTTTCCTAGTGCAGGTTTGAAGTTCCTGCAGTTTTCACTGTAAAACCGAGTTGGAGCTATTACTTCCCCATATATATGTATGGACTGGAGTTGGCAAGTGAAAGAAAATTTGTGTTCCCAACAAGCTAGGTGAAGGACGGCATTCACACAATTATCTCTCAGAACTGAGCATGTGGAGAGACGTTCGTTCATCTAGCACAAATGGAACGGTTTGCAGGAGAAACTTTTTCTGTGGTTTCTCAGTATGTTTCCTACTGCCGGTTTGAAGTTCCTGCAGTTTTGACTGTAAAACCAAGTTGGAGCTAGTACCTCCCCATATATATGTATGGAGTGGAGTTTGCTAGTGAAAAGAAACTTTGTGTTCCCAACAAGCTAGGTGAAGGACGGCTTTCACACACACTTACCTCTCAGAACTGAGCATGTGGAGAGACGTTCGTTCATCTAGCACAAAGGGAACGGGTTGCAGGAGAAACTTTTACTCTGGTTTCTCAGTCTGTTTCCTAGTGCCGGTTTGAAGTTCCTGCAGTTTTCACTGTAAAACCGAGTTTGAGCTAGTACCTCCCCATATATATGTATGGAGTGGAATTTGCAACTGAAAAGAAACTTTGTGTTCCCAACAAGCTAGGTGAAGGACGGCTTTCACACACACTCATCTCTCAGAACTGAGCATGTGGAGAGACGTTCGTTCATCTAGCACAAAGGGAACGGGTTGCAGGAGGAACTTTTTCTCTGGTTTGTCAGTCTGTTTCCTACTGCCTGTTTGAAGTTCCTGCAGTTTTCACTGTAAAACCGAGTTGAAGCTAGTACTTCACCATATATATGTCTTTAGTGGAGTTTCAACTGAAAAGAAACTTTGTGTTCCCAACAAGCTAGGTGAAGGACGGCTTTCACACACACTTATCCCTCAGAACTGAGCATGTTGAGAGACGTTCGTTCATCCAGCACAAAGGGAACGGGTTGCAGGAGAAACTTTTACACTGCTTTCTCAGTCTGTTTCCTAGTGCCGGTTTGAAGTTCCTGCAGTTTTCACTGTAAAACCGAGTTTGAGCTATTTCCTCCCCATATATATGTATGGAGTGGAGTTTGCAAGTGAAAAGAAACTTTGTGTTCCCAACAAGCTAGGTGAAGGACGGCTTTCACACACACTTATCTCTCAGAACTGAGCATGTGGAGAGACGTTCGTTCATCTAGCACAAAGGGAACGGGTTGCAGGAGAAACTTTTACTCTGGTTCCTCAGTCTGTTTCCTAGTGCCGGTTTGAAGTTCCTGCACTTTTCACTGTAAAACCGAGTTGGAGCTAGTACCTCCCCATATATATGTATGGAGTGGAGTTTGCAAGTGAAAGGAAACTTTGTGTTCCCAACAAGCTAGGTGAAGCACGGCTTTCACACACACTTATCTCTCAGAACTGAGCATGTGGAGAGACGTTCGTTTATCTAGCACAAATGGAACGGTTTGCAGGAGAAACTTTTACTCTGGATTCTCAGTCTGTTTCCTACTGCCGGTTTGAAGTTCCTGCAGTTTTCACTGTAAAACAGATTTGGAGCCAGTACTTCCCCATATATATGTATGGAGTGGAGTTTGCAAGTGAAAAGAAACTTTGTGTTCCCAACAAGCTAGGTGAAGGACGGCTTTCACACACACTTATCTCTCAGAACTGAGCATGTGGAGAGACGTTCTTTCATCTAGCACAAAGGGAACGGGTTGCCGGAGAAACTTTTACTCTGGATTCTCAGTCTGTTTCCTACTGCCGGTTTGACGTTCCTGCAGTTTTCACTGTAATACCGAGTTGGAGCTATTTCCTCCCCATATATATGTATGGATTGGAGATTTCAAGTGAAAAGAATCTTTGTGTTCCCAACAAGCTAGGTGAAGGACGGCTTTCACACACACTTATCTCTCAGAACTGAGCATGTGGAGAGACGTTCGTTCATCTAGCACAAAGGGAACGGGTTGCCGGAGAAACTTTTACTCTGGTTTCTCAGTCTGTTTCCTAGTGCCGGTTTGAAGTTCCTGCAGTTTTCACTGTAAAACCGAATTGAAGCTTGTACCTCCCCATATATATGTATGGAGTGGGGTTTGCAAGTGAAAAGAAACTTTGTGTTCCCAAGAAGCTAGTTGAAGGATGGCTTTCACACACACTTAAGTCTCAGAACTGAGCATGTGGAGAGACGTTCGTTCATCTAGCACAAAGGGAACGGGTTGCAGGAGAAACTTTTACCCTGGTTTCTCAGTCTGTTTCCTAGGGCCGGTTTGAAGTTCCTGCAGTTTTCACTGTAAAACCGAGTTGGAGCTCGTACCTCCCCATATATATGTATGGAGTGGAGTTTGCAAGTGAAAAGAAACTTTGTGTTCCCAACAAGCTAGGTGAAGGACGGCTTTCACACACACTTATCTCTCAGAACTGAGCATGTGGAGAGACGTTCGTTCATCTAGCACAAAGGGAACGGGTTGCAGGAGAAACTTTTACTCTGGTTTCTCAGTCTGTTTCCTAGTGCCGGTTTGAAGTTCCTGCAGTTTTCACTGTAAAACCGAGTTGGAGCTATTTCCTCCCCATATATATGTATGGAGTGGAGTTTGCAGGTGAAAACAGACTTTGTGTTCCCAACAAGCTAGGTGAAGGACGGCTTTCACACACACTTGTCTCTCAGAACTGAGCATGTGGAGAGACGTTCTTTCATCTAGCACAAAGGGAACGGTTTGCAGGAGAAACGTTTTCTCTGGTTTCTCAGTCTGTTTCCTAGTGCCGGTTTGAAGTTCCTGCAGTTTTCACTGTAAAACCGAGTTGGAGCTAGTACCTCCCCATATATATGTATGGAGTGGAGTTTGCAACTGAAAAGAAACTTTGTGTTCCCAACAAGCTAGGTGAAGGACGGCTTTCACACACACTTATCTCTCAGAACTGAGCATGTGGAGAGACGTTCGTTCATCTAGCCCAAATGGAACGGTTTGCAGGAGAAAATTTTACTCTGGTTTCTCAGTCTGTTTCCTAGTACCGGTTTGATGTTCCTGCAGTTTTCACTGTAAAACCGAGTTGGAGCTTGTACCTCCCCATAAATATATCCGGTTTGGCGATTGCACCTGAAAAATAACTTTGTGTTCCCAACAAGCTAGGTGAAGGACGGCTTTCACACACACTTATCTCTCAGAACTGAGCATGTGGAGAGACGTCGTTCATCTAGCACAAAGGGAACTGGTTACAGGGGAAATTTTACTCTGGTTTCTCTCTCTGTTTCCAAGTGCCGGTTTGAAGTTCCTGCAGTTTTCACTGTAAAACCGAGTTGGAGCTAGTACCTCCCCATATATATGTATGGAGTGGAGTTTGCAATTGAAAAGAAACTTTGTGTTCCCAACAAGCTAGGTGAAGGACGGCTTTCACACACACTTATCTCTCAGAACTGAGCATGTGGAGAGACGTTCGTTCATCTAGCACAAAGGGAACTTGTTGCAGGGGTAACTTTTACTCTGGTTTCTCAGTCTGTTTCCTAGTGCTGGTTTGAAATTCCTGCAATTTTGAATGTAAAACCGTGTTGGATCTTGTACCTACCCTTATATATGCATGGATTGTTGTCTGCAACTGAAAAGAATCTTTGTTTTTCCAACAAGTTAGTTGAATTTCGTGTTTCACACACACTTATCTCTCAGAACTAAGTATGTGAAGAGACTTTCTTTCATATTTCATCATGTTGTGTGACGTTCTTTAATCCAGTTGAATGATAGGGTGTATTTTAGTAACACTTTCTCTGATTTTCCTGTAAGTATTCTTGGGTCAGTTTTAATGTATATCTTATTTGCTCTTTTAAATGCTTTTGCAGTAGTGCTTGCCCTGAGATATGTAAGTAGTTTATTTTTTCTGGACCAGAAACTCTGGCTTTCCAAGAATTTATGTGAATGACTTCTCCAACACACATGCTGATGTGGGAATTCACCATGTGCTGAGGCGTTCTATCATCCAGCATTAAAGTTAAGTGACATACAGAAACACTTACTCTGTTTTCTCTGTTTGTTTCTCAAAACCGGTTTCCAAGAAAACTTGTTTGCACTGGAAAACCGTGTTGGTTCTAATACATACCCATATATATGAAAGCAGTGTAGTTTCCCCTGGCCAGAAACTCTGGTTTCCCAACAAGCCAGTGGAAACTTGGCTTCCATACACATACAGACCTAAAAATTTATCATTTATAGAGGCATTATATCATCCAGTGTAAAATACAAGGGGACTTCTTGAGACACATTCTCTGATTTCTCAGAATGTTTCCTGATGCCGGTTTCAAAGTTAAAGCCGTTTCCTGTGGATAACCGTTTTGGAGATTGTGCCTCCCCTTACCTATGTAAGTAGTGTAGATGCTCTAAGACAGAAGCTCTGTGTTCCCAAAAATCTAATTTTACAACAGCTTCCACACAGATTGAGATGTCAGAAGTGATCATGTGGAGAGGCGTTGTTACATCCGTCATAAAAGGTAGAGTGACATGTAGAAACACTTACTCTGATTTCTCAGCGTGATTCTTAAAGCCGGTCTCTAGTAAAATCGGTTTGCAATGGAAAAGCGTGCTGGAGTTTTTGCCTCCCCTTAGATATGTAACTAGCCTAATTCCCCGTGGCCAGAAACTCTGGGTTTCCAAAAACCTAAGTGAAGGAGGCTGCAACACATATTCCGTTCCCAAAATGGTACATGTGGGGACGCATTCCTTTATGTAACGTATACAGCAAGGCTACACCTCAAGCACTTACCATGATTTCTCAGCATGATTTCTAGAGTATTTTTAAAGCTAAAAGCATTTTTTGCTCAAAAACCTTATTAGAGCTTGTTCCTTCTCTTATATTTATAGGTCGGGCAGTGCCCCTAACACCAAAATTCTGTGTTCCAACAGGGTTGGTGAAGGATGATTTGCAAACACATTCAGTTTTCTCTCCTCCTCATTCTTCTGCTAAGGGAACCATGCAGGTTGTCTATTCTGGAAGCCAAGGAAAGTTTTTTCATTTAGGATCAGCCTCGGAGAAAACTGAGACCTGCTTCTGCTTCTGCTTCTTTTCCCTGCTAGATTTCCTCTTGATGCATTTCCAGATCCTTACGAGTGAGTTCCTGTAACCAAGAAATTATTTCAAAGAAAATGAACAGGTTTCCATAAAGCCGCTACTTCTTTTATATTCTTGCTTTTTAATACCTCATTTCCATCTCTTTATCTCCAGGTATCTTATTTCTATGTTCTTTGGTTGGGGCTGAAGTCTAATCAGCAATAGTGTAGAAATTATTGCTTGAATTACTGATCTACTTTCTTTCCATGGATATTTGAATTATCATTGGATTTTAGGGAAGATACTTTCTTTAAAAAATTTCTGGTAAGTATCTTGTGGGTGATTCTGATTCTCTTTGTCTAGAATTATAATGCTTAATTTCTGAATAAGTGATGCTTTCATAGAGCTCAAAATTCCAAAGGTTTGAGTGCCACCACTGTCCCGAAGCCTTTCAAACTTTTCCTTGGGGGCACTCAGAACTGCGTGTGTCTGTGTGTGTGTGTGTGTGTGTGTCCTTCTGGACTTTGTTTAGCCTGAAATGAGCAAAGGGAAGTACCCCTCTTTTTACACAAACAGCAGATGACTTTCACAAATTTATAACTTTTAAAAATATATGAACTGTAATGTAGAATTTTACAAGAGGCAGTGACCTTCAGAGCTGTCAATAATGGAGGCAGAACAGTTGGAAGGACAGCAGGTTCTCGTGCTCAGTGGCTGAAGTCACAGAACACCCACCGCCACCTCTGGTTAATCTTATAGATTTGGTGCTGTCTGCAGGCATTCATGGCTGTGCCCCCTCCCCAACAAATATATATATTAGGAAAACTGGTGAGCCTCAGTATGAGAAACAATAAAGTATTAGAAGGGGAAATTGAGTATATTGTTTTTAAAAAGAAAAATTAGCATCCAGGTAGTTTAATTTCAGCTCCTAATAGACTGATGTGATCACATTGACAAGGATGCGTAAACACCTGTAAGATCAAGGGACAGGACCGGAGACTCTGAAGCAGCAATCACCACACACAACCTTCACTGCTGTCCTTGACAACCTTATTGAATTACTTGATTTAAAATAGACTATAGATGTTAAACTTCATCATTTTGAGAAAGCAGATCTTTTGAAATCTTATATATTAATGTAACTGAATTGGATAAAGAAATGCTAAATGTGTAATAAAGTATCCAAAGAGGTAACGATTACTGAAAACACCACAAATTGAAGAGGACCACAGCATAATGTGCATATATAGTTTAATGATCTGGAAGAATCACTTACCATTGTATTCAAGACATCTAGAGATAATGTTAAATGTGGTTGTCCTTGGATAGATTTTTGTGAATGTTAGAATGAAATCAGGGTCAAGCACACAAGTTTAGTTTAAAAGCAAAAGGTGAAACAGACTTCTTTTCAAAAAGCTATTGTGTCTGGTTAGAAATCATCGAATCCATGGGTCAAGGGAAGGAAAAAAAACCTAGTGACCACGTGACTGTTTCAGGAGCTGGTAGTAAAATGAAAGTTGACAATTGTGTAAATTAGATATGATATTGATGTCCAACTGACCCAATGATTTTTAGTCCATGTGTAAAAAATATATCAAGGAATAAATACTGATTTATGTGTTCTCAGCTCTGTTGCCCCCCTTCAAGCCTGCATTCTGGTTGGGAAAATAAGAACTTCTACTGCAGGGAGGAGGATTTTCAAAAAAGGAATGTCCCCCAACCGAGAAAATAAAGAAAAAGTAGACGTACACTGTAGAGACACAGGGAGATCTGTTGAGCCAGATGACACTTGCTTTACTGTCAATTAGGAGGAGGCACAGCTTTTTGATGAGTTGGGTAACGTATTGCTGCCTTTCTCAAGGTATTGCCCACGGCTCTTGAGAAGCGATGAAGTGGGGTCAAGGAATTAGCCTCCGAATGCCCTTTGCCATGGATGTTGTCTCTATTTTCCACTTTTAAGCTTTAGCTTAGACAAGTTGCCGTGTCTTGCCAAGTGAGCTACAGACAGTAAGTACATCTTGAAGCACACGGCTCTTTCCTCCTCACTGCAGCAGAGAACCTCTGCATTGGAGCATCCTGAGATGTCATTGGTGGTCATTTTTCATGTTAGGAATCAGTAAGGATGCTATGTCCACATGGATGAGGAGGGTAAGATTTCAGTCTCTAAAGTGTAATGATGGGTTTACCTTTTCACTTAAAGAGTCTCACATCAACAAATGCGGGTCTGTTCTGGACCAAGAAGAAACTAGTGTTTCAAAAATAATAGCTTGAAAGGTCAGTGGGACATGCCAGGCATCTTCTTCATGTCTTCAAGTTTGGGTATCAATCATGGGTTTCCTATCCTGAGTGATAGTGACAATTTGTCATGCTCTGTGCCTCATGTATACCGAAGGCTTTCCTAGATAAAAAGTCTAGAAATGGTATCATTCTTGATATCTGTTAAACAGGGGAAGATGAAAGAATTAAATTTAGTCCCTAATGTGCATTGATTTTTTTAAAGGCATCAATTTTATAGAAAATTTGAAGAATTAAAGTGACAGAAAATTGCAAAGCACCTTCTCCTTCTGGTAGAAAACTATTCTGTTTTCGTTTTTTGAAGAATGTGACATAGAATCAGTACTAATATTGTTTGTATTGTACTTAGTGTTTACAGAGTGATTCACAGATATTCTCCTATTTCATCTGTGCAATGACCTCTGGAAGATAAGATTTCCTAGTTATGCTTTTTAATGTCTATTTCCTAACTCTGTCTAAAAGCAGATTGATTGAGCTCCATTTGCTCAATTTAGAAGGCTGGACTGATTAATTGTGTCAGAACATTCCAGGAGGCAGAGGAAAGGAAGAGACAGGGGTTCTACACGATGGAAGCTGCTCCTGAAATGATTTGACCAGCAGCCTTATCCATTTTTCCCAAGGCTGGAAAGAAAACACAACCCAAGGCAAGGAAAACAGGGAGCCCATGAGACTCCAACCTTGGCACGTAGAGTCACGGCTGTCCTCCTGTGCCTTGGAGAAAAGGATGCTTTGTGTCTCTGTTCTATAATCTCTGTTTTGCTTTTTCTCCACAGTGTCTTGTTTTACTAGCATATGCTGAAACTTGATTTACATTTCATAGCATTAAAACAAAAATCAGGAACTCTTTATCATTTATTAACTATTTGGTAAATAGTTTTTGGTGAATCTTTAACTTTATTATTAGGACTTACCGTGGCAATGTACAACAGCTACTTCCCTAGATAACAGCAGTAGCTTACACATGCTAAACTTGTATTTCCCTCTTACATAAAGAAGTCAAGCAATCGGTACCACAGGGCTGGTTTGCATGAAGGTCCCAGGGTCAGAGAACCAGATGCCTCTTATTTTCAGCCCGTCAACTTGGTGGCCCAAAGTGTCTGCCTGAGGGTCAAAAATCAGGTCCACATTCCAGGCAGCAGAAAGGAGGGAAGAAAGGTGCTTCAGTTCCCTTTTGGTTTGGTTCTGTAAAGTCCCAGGTAGCTTTCCTGCTTTTATCTTGCTTTAGACAGAGGGCTGAGAGACAGCTTGCTATGAGGTAAGCTCAGCTCAGGACCAGGCATCTCCCTCGAGGGGAGGGGAGGGAGGGGGCGGGGAGGCACTGCTCATCCTGCACATAGTGTAAGACACCACGATGAGACGCCGGGGGCCTCCGCAGTCTGTCCATTGCTTCGGGCTGCACTGATCGGTTGGTAACGGTTGAGATTTTCCCGTAGAAGTGCGGGTATGCTCGAACAATTGCTCGATTCATTTAAACTAGTGGCTACCAGAGCACGTTGGAGAGCACATTTGTTCTCACCTTCTAGCCAGTGACTCTCCCGCCATGTTTCTGTCCTACTGTTCATTTCCACCTTATTTTCCAAGACTCCCGGAGGAAATGTAAGCAGCCTGATTCTCAAATGCTTTTCTGTGTGATTCCCCCCTTGTTCTTTGAAGGAAAAACAAATTGCCTAGAGAACAGTGGACGAAATGCCAACCCCCCATTTCTTTAAGGGTCTGAGATTTGGTGTTAGGAAATAGAAGAAATTTCCAGAAACACACTTAAGAAACATTATTTCTTTCAAATGTGATTTGGAACAACAAAGGACAATATATTTTATAGCACAGCTTTTAAGACAACTGAATTGGCAGTAAGTTTGCATAATGAAACTTCCAACGTCTTTATATTTCTCCTGGAATTTCCTTGGTTCTTGGTGTAAATTTTTAATAATTAATATCAGCTTTCTATTCTTTCTCTTCTTGTAGTTGTAGAGTTAACGTGAAAATAGCTTGTTGTGTCACTGAGAAAGCCTCCTGGTCAGCCTTCTAGTTAAACAGCTTGTGTGTGTTTCGGTGGCAGGTGTGCCAAATAGTAGTTTTCAGGCACTGGAAGGATGCCCATCACACCAGCACTGCAGAAGCCTATTTCTCACCCACGACCAGGTGAGACCCTCCTTTCCTCCGCTGCCTCGCCCAGGCCCCCGCATTCTGGTTCTTTCTCACGACCCATTTTCATAAAGTTCAGCCCTGCACCAGCAGAGCAAGTCTTGGTTTCTCAAAGACCAGGAACTTAGTTCAAGGTTTTCTGTTAAAGGACAGTGTATAAAATCAGGCAAATTGATATGTCTTTTGAGGCCTCAGGATCTCTGCATTTAAAACAAGAACTTGAGTTACAATAATATACACTTCCACTTTTGAAATTCTAAAGCTCCACACAATAGCTTTTTTTAATTGCTAAAATTTTTTTCTAGACTATATTTTTCGAAGATTCACAAATATCTGTTAATTTAAATTTAAAGATGTTATATTTAAGAAATGGAATAATTATTTACATTTAAATAGGAATTTAAGTCAAGAAATATTTGATACTGAATGTTTACTCTGAGTTCAAGTATGTAAGCTTAATTTTTGTGGTACTGTCGATAAACCACAAAACGTGAGAGTTGTTGGTTAAAGTTTATCTGGGGCAAAATAAGGACCAGAGCCCAGGTGACAGCATCTCAGAGAGCTCGGAGGGACTGCTCTGAAGAGGAGGGGGAGCTCAGAATTATATAAGATTTCAGTGAAGGGGGACATGCGGTCCAATACAAGTTTAGGCAGAGGCTGCTGCTAGTCAAGGAGCAGGTGTCTCTGTTAATGATTTTAGTGCTTTTCTAGATAGGAGGGGATGCAAGAATTTGGGTGCATAAAATTTCCTGAAAATGTCTAACTATCTGAAGACTCTTCTGCCCATTTTCCCAGAGCACAGAGCGCCCCATTCCTGATCTCCACACTTAACTACTTTCAGAGGGTGTTGAAGGTCAGCAGCTGCAGTGGCTCATGACTTAACCAAATCAGAGGCAGATGACAAGTGCCAATTTTTAGTTGACAATATGTATATATTGTAGGAAAAAATGTTACTTTCCAACCCTACCCGTGTTCTAGGTTTAGTTAGAGATCAACGGATAACTGTGTTCGATGACTTAGGTCAGACGAGGGGGCGACGGGGTCGTCTTGTGAGCCGGCCAGTGCTCTATGTCAGCCTTCTTGATCACATTCAATTTTCTTTCTCTTCAAACAGTATGCTTCTGATTTTGTGAAGTTTGGAGCCTGTCCTGAGCACATGGGGTCTGGAGGTGGCCCTATTCCTGTGGTCTTTGTTTATTCTCTGAATTATGGTGTGAATCTTTATGTGCCCAAGCTTCATCATAATTTCAAACTTAAAGGATTTAAATATGGGAGATGGATGCCACGTTCTGGGAATAGATTTTCAGGATAACAGCCAGGATTGGTAAAAAGTAGGGAGAATGGATACAGCCTTCAAAAAAGAAAAGTTATTTTACAATTTCTTGTAGATAAATTAAAGTGCTTGTTGGGATTCTATCAGGAATGTTTAATTGGGATACCTACCTCCCATTTTCATGAAACAAAATAATTTTATTATTTGTTTAGTGCCTACTGTCTGGCAATGAAGTAGCCCCTTTGCATACAGTTTTATCATTTAATATCTACAAAGAGTCCCAGGAGAACACACGTGTCACCGGTGAGGGAACCAAGATCATCCAGGGTATGTGGCTGGAAGGCAGATGGGCTGGAGGGCTTACCCTCCTTCAGGCTGAGACAGAGACACCAAGGTTTATTGACAAGCATGTTGCAGAATGGTTTACTTAATACTTTGCTTCCTTGATGAAGTGGATCTCTTGAAATTGTTTATGTCTGGCTTATATTCCCCTCTCTCCTCTGCCTCAGGACTTCTCGTAAGTAGGATGAATTCAGCCTGAACTGATTCAGGAAAATCAGAAAATATAAAATTAGTTCACACAAATGTCTGATTAGTCCTTGTAATTCAGTAATTCCTAAAACTCCTAGAAATGCAAGGAAGGTGTGTTACCTCGGGGACTGAGTGCATTTGAAGAGTGAGAAATTTAGTGTGATCTGGTAAAGGCACAGGCTCTATAGACAAAGATCCGGGTTTGGATCCTGGCTCCACCAAGTACTGGAAACATGACCACACATAGCCTCAGTTTCTTCATGTGTTAAATGGGCTGATGGAGCTCACCTCTAAGCAGTCAGGTCAAAATAAGATGGTATGAGTGACTCTCAGGCAGAATGCTTGGCAAAGTGCTAGTTGCTCTTGCTGCTTTATAATGTCTTCTTAGGTAATTCCGTTGTCCATTGGCTTGCAAATATCTCCTCATTTGATTTAAGAAATATAGCATGCCTTAAGAATTTTAAAATAAAGAATGAAGATTTACTGATTAATGCTGGGTGTATTTTTATAGGTCATTTATTAAAAACAAGTAGTTCTCTAAAGAGAATTTATTCAGTGTGCCTAGAATATGATTCAGTTAAAAATGATTTTCCTTTAAATACTTTTCAGAAATTTTCTGTGATATTTTTATCGAATAGTAGTTGAAGTTTTCTGAGGAGGGGTTACATTTTGAAAAGATTATTCTAGTAACAATTGATATATTAAATAAATGATTCATATCCCTGGACAGCGTAAAGCCCTGGTTTTTTTTTTTTTAAATATATATAATTTTGGGGGTTAGTTCTATGTCATTTTATTGGGCAGAAGTATTTCCCATTTCCATTTTACAGGCAGAGAAGATGAGTCATACGGTACTCATTATACAAGAGCAGCAGATGCTGATTAATTTGGGCAGAGGAGGAAAAGTGTGTGGAGAAAAAATCCTTGATTCTCAAACTGGACACATTCTGCAGTGCTGTGCAGCTGGAACGGTTTTGAATTTGCTTCTGGGTTGTCCTAGGTTTCGGCCCATGTGCCTGGAAAGTTCTCTCGGGTAAACATCCTAATTTAAGAAGTTTGTCATTCTAAATGCTCTTAAGAGGATTAAACAAAGTCCACAGCAAATAAATGAACATGTTTGGAAGGTTTTCCACCCTCATGTAATTTGCAGAAAACAGACATGATTCACTTGCTAAACCAAACACACAGGTATATTAATGAGCCTGGTTCACATGACTGGACAGCACGGAGGGAGCCTCATCTATTGGCGTGGGTTCTGCTGCAGGAACCGCACCTGAAGGTTTAATTAGAATTTATTTCCAGCGAGTGCTGCTCCAGCCTTTTTCTCCCCAATGTAAGAAAGTGCCCTCCTTGCCTGGCCGTTAGTCTGCAGAGCCCCGTGGCTCACACACTCCCCTGCTCATCAGGAGGCTGATGGAGCCAGTTTGCTTAGACACACTTAGCTACACTCGCAGCGGGGATCATCAGTCTCTTCTGTGTGTTCACCTCCACGTGCAGGGGAGAAAATCGAGTTTTGCTGGCGACAAACACTAATTGACCACCAGTTGTTTCAGAGGGACTGTGATGTTGAAACCTGGAGTCCCTTTCATTTTTATATGTTGGATGCGACACCCCCACTGTAAGTACACCCACCAGGGAGGGGGTCGGAATTTTGATCTGCACGTATTCAGATCCTGGCACTGGTCAGCTTACAGTGTTCTCGCTGGGTTTGGGAGACTGTTTCCGTAGTGATTTATTTGGTTTCCAATAAATTTGCACAGCCGTCTCCTTCAGTTGAGTTCTGATGAGTTCAGTTGGGAGGGGCATGTGAAATTGGGGCAGGCAGAGAGGTGCAATGAAGACTAGACACCATCTGGTTACCTCTCATTTTTTATGGGCCCAAAAATGCTTGTCTTGTTTTCTTTTCTCCTCCATCCACCCCTTCACGTCAGGGAGTCGTCTTCAAGAATTTCATCCTAAAATATAAAGTAATGAAGAAGGCAGTGTGTCTCTTTGGTTGATTTCATTTGACTTGGGTTCATTGTTAAAGATTTTCCTGTGAGGATTTTGTGAGCTTTTAAAAGCTGGAAGAGCAGCACAACCAAGGAGAGAAAGTCAGAGAAACGAGTCAGCGGCCCCTGTGAGTTCTGCAGGACGAAGGCAGGAGGTGGGGCGGAGGCAGCACCGTGTCCTCCCCTGTAGCCCTGAGGCCAACGTGGGCATGAAAAGCCAGCGTCTCTTGTTACCATGTGTTCTATCAGGTCTCCAACTAAAGGAATGCGAGGAGATTTGGGGAGGCCTTACCTTTTAACCTCTTGTCAAACATCTTTAATGCTGACTGTATTTATTCAAGATGACACAGAGATCACCTGCAGAGCTTGAGGGAGCGGTGCTTGCTTCCTGACTTGCCCGCCCCAGGCTCACTCATCAGACTCCTGATTCTTGCAGGCACTGCAGTGCCCATGAGGAGCACTCTGCTCCTGGGGGTCTCTGCTCCTGTGGGGGGAGCTGTGCTCCTCGAGGAGCTGGGCACTGGAGTGCTCACATTGGAGCCGGTCGCACCAGCGCTGATCCCTCACCACGTGATGAGCCCTTTGTGTAAGTTGTAGAGGTGGGAACCAGAGTCTTCCTGTGTCTACGGAGTTCTCCAGTAAAGCCAACTTGGAGGAAAGAAAGAAAATGCCTACCGTTCCATGACTGTGTCCTAAGGGTTTAAAGCTCACTGCGGAGAACACGTGAGAACTCATCCAGTAAATACTCTGGGGTCTTGACTCTGACATGTCATGAATTTGGCATTCTCATAATGTTATTTCTCTTAAAATATGTCTAAGCAATCATTTTTGTGTGATGGTTATATGTGCATAAGTGTCCTGAAGAAACTGTTGTGGATGGAAGTGTGGGCATCAGTGGTACCAGAATGGCTGGTGGTCCTGGGGGCTGCCCGAGCTCCACACCATTTGTTACCAGCAGTCTTTCAGGTCGCATCTTATTCCAGAGCTCACCGGGGCTCCCATCTCTCACTATGTGTCTTGAGAGAATATTTGTTCAGAGGGGAGGGGATGGGGTGCTTCCAAGTCTGGGTTCTGGGGTTCCCTGTCTAAAGGTTGCACTGGCACAAATCCTTTATTCGTGGGGTAATTAAGCCACACAGTCTCGTGGTTAATTTGTCCTCCCTGTCCTTCTTCATGTTAGGAGCTGGAGGGCTTGGGTAAGGCCCCCAAACCTGTTTTTGGTAAGCTTTCAGCCCTACTACACAACCTGGGTTGTTCCGTTTCAGTCACATGACTTTGATTTTTGCAGGTAAGTGTGACTCCTGGACAGTGCCTGGGACTTCCAGGTTTCCCCTACAGTAGGAACACTGAAGAAATTTCAACCCGTAAGTTGTGTTTGGGGGCCTCGAGGACAAGTAGGGACCCACAGAAAGATATCTGGATGGGTGGCGATCAGGCCCGAGTCTTGGAAGGACAGAGATTCCATTATTGTTGTAACAGTGAACTTAAGGGAGGAATTCGGGAAGGTCTGATGCAATTGAAGTTAAAAATATTATCTGGCTTTTATTGTTAGTAGTAGTGGTTTTTAAACCTTAGACCCATTCCCGCTTTTTATAAGAAATATTTTGCAACCTTTCTTTTTTGGTGCCCGGAATTGAACATCATGGAAAGTGTAACCTAAGTATAAATATGATAAACAAATAGACAGGTAGATGGAAAAATGGGGTACCTAAATTCTTATATTATGGGGTATTTTATATTTATGCTAATTAGTGACCTCTCAGGACAAAAGGCACATACAAAGGGAGTCACTTCTAATAAACTGTTTTTCCAAGCCTTACCTAACTGGGAAACAAGTGGGTTCAGAATGTTAGAGAACCTCCCATGTCCCCGGGGAAATCTCCTTGTCAGAGTTACACTTGCTGATGGTGTCCTGTGCTAAGTGCAAGCAAATGCGGTTCGGAAGCTGCCCGGAGGCTGACTCCGGGGATTCCTTCTCCGTCGCAGCTGTGAGGGAGCCTTGCCTTTCCTGACCACAACCACAGAGGCGATTTTGAATCTCTGAAAACTGCCATACCAGTGTATATCACAACCCCCACAAGATATGTTGAATAAAGTAGAAAACTTTAAGTGCCTCCTTTAGGATAGAAATAGGGTATAAAATAAGTCATGATTTAAAAAATTCTAGTGCCCGAATAAGTGCTACATTACACTGGCTGCATTATTAGGTTAGACAACTTCATTACTGCTTTCCATACCACATCTTCTAGTTAGATTTTATTTATCTTTTTTCCCTAAAGAAAAAAAATCATATGATGCTTTCTTGTGTCAGAGGTGACAAGGAGAGAGCAAGTGTAAAACCAGAAATCGTGATGCTGGTCAGTCTAATATCAGCTCCGTCACTGCGCAGATCATCTTAACTCATTTTACTGCACTTTTTGGAATTAACTTCTCACTTGGAAAATCCCCTGTGTCAGATTTGCTAGTAAAACAATTTTTTTTTCTTACTTAGTGCATCAGTGATGTTTTCAAGATGATAAAAAATTTTGCCCATGGCATTTAAACAGTTGCTTTTCTCGAAATTCATGGTTCACGGTCTTGTATTTGTCACAACTGGAGAACTGTGTTTTCTGTGTGCAAATTCTCATTGCTTTGGTGACGCAGGGACACTTGTCCTTACTGGATGGAATATGATAGTTGTTGTTTGCATTCTCTCCCTAAATCTGGAGTCCTGTGTTATGATTCCTGTTAACTTAAAAAATATGAATATTGTTATTTACCTAAATAGATAACATCACACCAGTGATGTATATCAAATTGGTCCAACTAGGAATTCCAATATTAAATGAGACAGTAATTTCACAACTCACTATTCCAAAAATTTGGATTGATGGTTCAATTATACCAGGGACATTACCTGTTGTAATTGAATCAATCATTGCTTTCTTCAATAAAAGTTTCCATTCCATCTGCTCTTTTGTTTTATTGTCCTTCAGTGTTTTGTTTACTTTCTTTCCCAAATGTATATGATTTTGGATTTTGTCATTGAAAATCCTTGCTGGTTTTGCTACCTCATGCTGGAGAGGAAGCCTTGTGACTGTTTTATAGTCACTGATTTCATGGTTGTATGAGTGCTTAATGCCACATTGCAGGGATGTGGAGACCTAATGAAGTGTGTGCATCAAAGGCTTAGTCTACATTGAGTGCAGGGTTAGTGTGAGCAGCTCATGTCATCAGTATCATAGTTAATCCATTACAATCATCCTCTGTTAATCAGTGTTATCATTCTAACATCTCCAGTAGAGGAAATGTAGTATTCTAAATGCAAATCTTTGCCACTATTTTAGTCAATTCAACACCTTTAAAGCTTTGCTGTAATAGGACTGTGTGCCTGGTATCCCTACTTTTGCTTCTCCTGACCCAGGACGCGGTCTCCACGGCTGATGATCCATGAGATACTGGATTCTTGGTCCCATGGCTCTGTGTTCTGGGACATCTGGGGACTTCAGCACTGTTTTAGGGGCTTTGGGTCCCACCTCTTCATAGCATTGCTGAGATGAGATCTGTGGGTTCACCCTCATTCTTGAGTGTATGGTGCATTTTTTCTAGAACCAACACATGCCACCGTGGCAGCACTGCTTTGACCATGTGCTGGGACAGCGTGTGCTTCAGTTCTTGGGTTTAAATTTTCTGTTCTAATTTCTAAAATGGGGTATATTGACAGATACACTCCATGTAAACAGAAGCTCTGGGGGGTTTTCAGCAACTTCTAAGAGCATAAATATTCCTGAAGCAGCTAATCTTCCTCCCAACAAGTGAGGAGCAAGCCGGCAAGTCCTGGGTGCCTGTGGCGGCCAAGCTGTGCAGCCCAGGCTGCTCACCGAGGAGCAAGGAGAAAATCTTAAAAACCTCCTTCCATGCTGTCTTTCACAGAATCTCAGAACTGAATATTTTAATATTTAAAGAGGGGTGATTAGTTTTTCTTATATATTATTTTATTTTTTTCCTTTTTCAGTATTATTAGGTATAATTATTACAGTTTAACTCCACATACACATTGCATGTAAATACATGTATAGAGTATACTGCATTTTTTTAGTTACATATATGTACTAATTATTGTTTCTAAGAACAGATTAGAGTTTCAGATTTTTAAACTTACATAGTTACCAGAGGAATAAAGCCAACTACAAAAGAATAATAAACAGAATATGGTAATCCAATCACAAAGGACAGTCATATGTGCTTAAGCATATTCAAGAAATCAAAATAACAATTAGTTCATTTGTGGTCTTATTATTATTGCTATTAATTTTAGATTCCTCATAAATGAAGTCATATGGCATTTTTCTTTCTCTTTCCACCCCACTTCACTTAGAATGACAGTCTTCAGGTCCATCCATGTTGCTGCAAATTGCATCTTTTATGGCTGAGTATTATTCCATTGTAGATATGTATCACCTTGTCTTTATCCAGTCATGTGCTGATGGACATTTGTGTTGTTTCCATGTTCCTTGTTCTATGTCCCTTCTGGCAACAATTACTGATTTTAAATATTTTCCACCTTAAAATCCTTCCTGAAGGAGATGTGGTAACAGGAATCAAAAACAGTTACAGCACAGGGTTGTGTGTGATGGGCCCTAGGGGCTTGGTAGGAAGGTTGGCAGAAAGGATTTCAGATTCTGATCAAATGATTCCTCCTCTTGTAGCCCTGCTGACCGCCTCTCTCACGGCCTGCCCTACTTGTCTGACCAGTCCATTCTGTGAATCCCACTGTATTGTGCACAAATTTTTTCCAATTGGTGTCATCCCGCAGTGACCTTAGGTGAGGCACCTAAGCTCCTGTGTTGGTTTCTTCCATCAGCCCTTAACTTCCTTGGGAGCCAGGACTGTCTCATTGCCCCAAGGATTCCTAATGCCTAGTGAGATGCCTGATACAGCTGGTACTTAACGAGCACATAAGTCAAATGGAAAAACCTGATCAAAGAAATGGCCCTCATTTTTCAGACATGCCTACTTGAGTACATAGGGTAAAATGACATGTTTTCTTGAATTTGCTGTCAAATACTTCAACAAAGGACAAGTAAAAGAACAAAGGTCTGAATAAAGGAAATATGGAAATGTTTGTGAATTCCTTAATCTGGGTGATGGGCTTATTGTACTATATTAATTGATGTATACTTAAGTTATTTTATAATTTTCTTATCATTAGCTGAATAGCAAGTATTAATACGTATTAATTGAAATCCTTTGAGCCGACCAAATTTACCCCACACAAAATACTTAATGTCCTAGTAGTGTGTCTTACAGAAATCTTTTCCCATAAAGACAGGAAAAAAGGGAAAGACAGATCCGTGCAGTATTTCCACATTGTCAAAAGACCAAAGACCGACACAAAGAAGAGATTCTAAAAAAGATAAAGAGGCTGAAATCAATGTCCTGAAAACCTAGCCAAGAATTCTAAATGTCCCAACTTAACTAAACTCAGCACTGCTGCATCAAGAATGGGACAAGTAGAACCTTGAGGATTTTTTTTAAATAAATAAATAATGATCCAGTTCCTACCACAGGCAATTATGGTAAGAGTGAGTATAAGTTCTAACACCAACTAGTGTACAAATTATAATTTATACTTGATTCAAACTGCTTCTTCTATAAAATCTGAATCTTTTTATTCTTAAGACAGATTTGTGGCATATGACCTAGTGATAAAATTTTCAACTCGCTTGTATTCAAAAAGTTCACCAATGTGAGAGTTTATTACAACTATTGCTTTTTGGGAAACCCATGTGCCTTGTCACTCTCTTCCATAAGATTTCCTGTGGAAAATTCAATCCCTCATTCAGGAAGGGGCTGAGCAAACAGTCTGATGGAAAACCTTCATACATTGCAACACAAGAAAATGAAAATGACAGTGAGCAGCCGGTGAAGCCGGCAGACACACACAGCTCACGGCTGTGTTCCCGCCGCGGCTTTCTGTAACCAGCAGGGAAAATGTGCATTTCAAGAAATAGACATAAACACTTTTCAGGACCTGAGCACATAATTTCCCTTTCAGGGTTTAGTGGGCTTCCATTTAATTCTATGAGAAGTGTTTAAAACAACAGAACAACAGCTGAGATATGGTTTAAAGTAAATTTTGTCTTAGTGAAAATAAAGCCAGCTGATAGTTATCATTTTTACTTTATTTGATCTCACTCTCCTACTTTACCTCCCCAACCTCCTCCACAAAATGATGGTGAACGTCCCCTCCTGGGTCAGAAGGCTAAGTAGAAAGTACCAATCACATGGAGGTGTGCTTTGTTGTTTTATTTTTCAAAAGAAACATGTTTCATTCATGTGATTTAAAATTAAGATCAAGAAACAAACTCTATTCAATGAATGGTAGCCAACACATGTCATCATAGCTGCTCATTAGGTTTGGCCCCACGTTACACACATTTACATGGACATGTGCCATGTGCTGTCATGGGAAACGGTGAGTGGGGACAGGGTCTCTGCTCCCACAGGGCACACAGCCTGGTGGGGGAGGCGGTGTTCAATCATTGCCTTTTTTTTTAATGTACTTACAAATTATGGGAATTGCTATTTAAAAAGAACAAAGTGAGTCAATGAAAGTGAAAAATACAAGGACAGTATTTAGGCTGAGGGAAGACAGGGAACTTCTTTGAAGAGCTGACACTCCACTGAGACCCAAAGGACAACTCCGGTGCTGCAGGTGAAGGGCAGGGACACATTGATAAAGGGCTGATATCCAGAATATACCAAAATCTCTTTAAACTCAACAAGAAGGATGAACAACCTGATTAAAAAATGAGCAAAATGCCTGAACACACACCTCATCAAAGAAGAAATCTAGATGCCAAAGAAGTCTATGGAAAGATGCTCCACAGCATCTGTCATCAAGGGGATGCAGACTGAAACAGCGAGGTACCACTGCACACCTGTCAGAACTGCCAAAACGCAGAACACTGACAGCACCGAATGCTGGTGAGGATGTGGAGCGACAGGAATTCTCTTGCATTGCTGGTGGGAATGAAAAATGGCCCAGATACTTTGGAAGACGGTCTGGCAATTTTTTACAAAACTAAACGTACTCCTACCATATGATCTGGCAACTGTGCTCCTTGGTGTTTACTGAACAAAATGGAAACTTACGTCCACACACAAATCTGCATACAGATGTTAATAGCAGCTTTATTCATAATCACCAGAACTCAGAAACAACTAAGCTGTTCTTCAGTAGGTGAATGGATAAATAAACTGTGGTCCAGGCAGAAAATGGACTATTTATGGTGCTAAAATGAAATGAGTTATCAAGGCATGGAAAGACATGGAGGAACCTTAAATGCATATTACTAAGTGAAAGAAGCCAATCTGGGAAGGTTCTGCAACTGTCTGATTCCAACTGTATGGTGTTCTGGGAAAGGCAAAACCACAGAGACTAAAAGATCAGTTACTGTCAGAGGCTAGAGGGGAAGGAGTAATGAATGAGGTGCAGCACGGAGCATTTTTAGGGTCACTAAGACAGACTACTCTGTATGATGCTGTGATGGTAGAAACGTGTCATTGTACATCTGTCCAAACCCACAGAGTGCACACCACCAAGTGTAAATCCTACTGTCAAGTATGGGCTCTGGGTGATGATGACGTGTCAGTGTAGGTTCACCTATTGTCGCAAATGCACGCTCAGTTGCAGGCGTCAATAGTGAGGAGGCTGTGGGGACAAACTGCAGTTCATACACCCAATCCAGCCACAGCCACTTCTGTGAATAAAGCTCTGTGGGTGTGTGGACTGTCCGGCTGCTCTGGCGTCTGAACAGCAGAGCTGAGCAGCTGCACCAGAGATCAGAAGGTTTGCAGATCCTAAAATATTGACTCCCAAGCTCTTGACAGAAAAAAGTCTGCTGTGTCCTGTTCTACACGAATCACAATTCACCCTGATGAGACAGGAGAGCAGGGCCCAAACAAGGCATGGTTAATCGGACTGAAGCAATGTTTTAGTTCCAAAACCTTTGTTGAAGTCCTGCAGAATCAGCGACAGACTGTAGCCAGGAAGCATCTGCAGAAGGAGTCGGTAGCAGGCCTTCCTGCCAGGCTCCGGGATGCTGGGGGCTGCGTGCTGCACGGGGGCCACCCGCTTGAAGAAGGCGGACTTGCGGTGGAAGCCGATCAACTCATAGAGCTCGGAGAGGATGCTGCACTGCTGAATTCTCTCCTAGGAATGCTGAAGCACAGGGAGAAAAGCAACAAGCATCTGAACGGAACATGTAAGTGAAAAAAGACATGTAAAAAAGTTTTCCCATAAAACAGAGACCTGATGACACAGGAAGGAAGAGGAAGGCTGACTTCGTGCACTGATGGGACCGGATGCAGAAATGCAGGGAAACAGCACTGTGCAGATGCTCCAGACCCCCTCCGGCCCCACCTCTCCACGTTCATCCTGTCCTTTTCCTAGAAAGGCCTGTATTCCCTGAAACAGAGGAATCTGCTCCCTACACATGAGACGCAGAGAAAGGAAGGAGAAAAAGAAAGGGAAAGTAAAGGAACAACGTTTCACCTTGACCCTAGTATTTGGGCGGGACTTTCACCAAACACACATCTTCTCAAAGCACAGAGCACACAGTGAGAGGCTGACCGAGTGACTGCGACTTCTGCTCCTTAAGCACCAGCTACCTGCCAGCACACGCTGCACCCCTTACTGAATCATTACAATCATCTCAGAAACTATTACTACCACGGCTCACAGGCAAGGAAATTTGAAACTCGGGGAGGAATTATTATCATCCTGGACAATGTCCCACGACCCAGAATTGTCAGAGCCTCCACAGACCCTGGACTAAAATGCTCCACTTTACCACGGGCCCTGAGCCTCACGCTGAGGCCACATCAGGTCTGCACGGGCCCAGAGCATGAGTATGTGGGACAGGGAATGGTCCCACTCGAAGTACCAGGCCAAGGCCCTCAGGAACCTATGTAATGAAACCAAATCCCCAAACTTATTTCCAACCCACTGCCCTGTCCGGGAGGACTGCTCGGCACATCTGGCTTATCACCTGTGCACAGGCTGAGCAAGGGGCCCAGACAGTGACGTGACATCCCAGTTGAAGAGGCTCGGAGACCGCTTCATCACAGGACAGACTCTCCCGGCTTCCAACGTTAACTCTCCATTCCATTTCCAACTGGAAAGTAAGTTTAGACTTGTTTTCCTCTCCTAGAAACAAAGAGAGTGGTAATATCAGCGGGAAACTCAAGACTGAGGAAGAGTCTCCTGGCCATCTGGAAGGATAGGCCGGGGAGGGAACAGAGACAGGGATCAGAAAGACCCGTGTTCCAGTCCAAAATCTGCAAGTCACTCGCTTTGACAGTTTACTTATTAATACAGGTGAAAAAATCTAATTATGATTGTTGGGAAAACTAATTGAAATAACGTATGCCACTAGCATACGTCTAAAATCCTTCATGAGTGTCCCAGAAATGGAAGTGATCGTGGTTAGTTACTGTCTGCCAAGTCTTGGGTGCTAAGCCCACATCAGTCAGCCAGAGATGTGCCAGAGAATGCCTCACCAACTACCAGCCTTCTCCAACTTGGAAACTCACAGTGTCTGAAGAACAGGCAGTGGTGGATGCTTTGGGACACTCTGGAGGTAGCACTCCAGTGATGACTTTAAAAAGCTGGGGAGAATTTAGGGGACCATACAGTTCAAATACAGAAAACACATTCCATGTCTGCCCACATTCATCTCTAGCCATGATGATTCAGAGAGGAAATACATATTCAAACGTACACCATTTTCCCACATAAGTGCATCAAAACAATTTGGAAAGAATGTAACTTTCTTCTCTAGATCACACAGCGGGGATTACAAGGTTTGTACTGAGAGCCCTACTTGTAAAACATCTGCTAACATATCTGGGTCCACTATCAGTCCATTCAAAGAGAAGGATGGAAAAGAACAAAGCCAAGCTAATACGCTCCGGTCTTTGGTGGGTTACAATGTCACAAAGGAGACGGACAGGTCATCAAGGAACCACCCTGCCGTGATCACGGAGCCGGGCAACGGGGTGAGCGGCAAGATGTATGACGCAGCCGCAGCTGTGCCCGCGCTTCTAGGCAGGTATCCAAAGTCACCTCGACATGGCGTCCAATGCTTGTGCCCACGTCCTCATCACCTGAGATGTATTTAAGAGAAATGAAAACTAATAAATGGAAAATACCTTTGGTGGGCACACCGTCCAAAGAGCAAAGTCACAGTTTGACAACTGGCCATCCCGGTTCCCTGGGATTCATTCTTGGAGAACCTTAAAAATCACTCCTCTGTCCTCAAGAAGTGCTGCCTACTTGTCCGATCTTTGGCTCAGGGATACAGCACGTTCACGTGGACTTCAATGTCTGCACAGATTTGACTGTCTTTCTCCAGGTTCATTTGTTCATTCTGAAGAGGCCTGAGTTATGTCCATCCTCTGTAAGATCAATTCCCTCCAGTGAAAACTCATCGAGCCTGCAATTAAAAGCCAACTGAACAGGACTGTCCTCAGCTAAAAATGTCACCCACCCTTCACTGCTTTCTTAATTTACTTTCCTGGCTAATTGCAACAGACTAAAACCTCCCTCCACCCAGCTCCCCAACTATGTCAAACAGAAAGTAAGGTCCATAAAAGAGGAGACAACTCCATAGTCACCTCTGAATTCCTAGCATATACTAATGTCAATAAATAGAACTATGATTATGGCTTCTTTCCTTTAAAACCTTTCTGGTTATTTAAATGAGACCTTGGAAGAGAGCTGTTTGGGTCTAGTATCTTGACCCAGAAGACTCAGGAGGCCTTTTTCGGAATGGCTGTTCACTGATTCATTCAAAACACAACTTCTCATTCCGGGAGGAGCTGTGATTTTCTGCCAGGAGATTGTGGGCACTCTCATGCCAGAAGAGCTTTAAACTAAATCCTTACTTTGGATTTGTTATTTTTCCCTGCTTCCCAAAAAATTGACTATCCTTAATTTCTTGCCTTGAGGAGTGATAGTTTTCTTTCTTTCTAATTCACCCTTTATTAAACAGGATTCTCAGGATGTGCTTGGCCTTACATAGGATGAGCCATCCAACTCCCAGTGTGAGAGGCCTGGGGCTCATATCCCGCCCTCCTGCCAGGGCAACTAACACTCAGTTCAGGAGCCAACCGGCACCCCGGGGCTTCTAAGGCTCGCGTATCTCCCAGAATCCCTGCTTTCTGGTTTGACTTGGATTCTGAGGATTTCCCCTCACTTTCTTGAAAATTAGCTGTGCATCTTGAAAGATGAGGAAGGAAGGATTTATTTCTTAATCAGCATTTTAAGGAACTTGTGTAATGAACGTTTTCACGAGTTTCTAGAACCCTCCATTGCCGAGACAGAAAACACAATAGATATTTTCTAAATTTAGGTATCATGTGCATTGTTTCTTTGCTTTTGTTTTCTTAACTACTAACACACATTTTTTAATTAAAAAAAATAAGGCCCAAAATAGGATAGAACCTTGAAGGGGCAAACAAAATTTAAGGGCAAAGAAAGAAAAATGATAAGTACTCTACAAAGTTAATATAATATATACACTATGGATCAGATCAGCAATTCTCAGTAACAGCTAATTGAAACATGACCATGAGGTAAAACGTCTCTCCTGTCAGGAGATGACCAACAGATAATAGAATTAAAACAACAAATTAAAATTCTAAGTCTGGCGAGGTATAGAAGGCTACCAGCTAAATGTGTCTTCTTCTGGAAAAGAGGGAGGCTCACCAGCTCTTTACTGTGGAGCCTGAGCCTAGGGGAGGGCGGTGAAGAACCGCCCTGTAAGTACCCAATTAGGAAAGTGGGTGATGAATAAAGAGACGTGAGCTTTGATGACAGAGATGATACTACTATTCACTTGTCCTGTAAAGTATGTCTTCACGTTCAGTGATCAATACCTCAGCATCCTCAGGGATTGAGATTATAGGAAAATGCACAGCCTGGGCCCAGACCTCCTCTGTGAGCTCGTGACACTGCACTTAGTTGTCTCAAGGTCAACTCCAACTCCACCTGCAAAGAGCTGACTTCACGGTGCTCCTCCCATAGCCGTCCTGCCCAGGGCCCCTGGTCGGGGGGCAAGGTCTCTCTGCCCCTCCCAGCTCAGGCCAATCACTCACAGATGTGACTGGACCCCTCCTTCAGGGCTCAGATTTCCTCAGTCACCGAGCCCCACCACCCACACCTGACCTACCAGGTACTCACAGGCACTCCCTCAGCACTGACTCTGGGCTGGGGACCACGCTGCACACTGTGCGAATGTTATCTCACTGGATCTCCACAAAAGTCCTGGGAATTGGGTACATCACTGCTTCAATTGATTAGATAAATTGTTTCACTTCCTTGAGTGCGTCATCCAAAATGACACGTCTACTGAGCCACAAACATGGGACTGAAAACCACTTGAAAATTGAACACTGCTACACCTCGCAGCCACCCTACTCTGATTCGTCACATCACTTTCTGCCGAGCCTACTGAATGTTTGCAAACATTCTACAAACACAAAAGTGATCTACGAGAGCAACCCACTCCCCTACTTAAAATCTGTCAATGACGGTCCACTGCTCTTCAGAGAAAGCCTCACCAGGCCTGAGCACAGCCCAACGGCCCGGCATCCTCGTTCCCTGCGCGGCCACGCCGCCTCACCCACCACGCAGCACAGTGCCGTGTCCAGGACTGGGATGCTGACTCCGTACAACACGGGGCTCGTCTCACTCCAACAATGATCACCCTCTTCAGTGGTCACCCTCTTCAATGCTGACTCTCAGAAAAATGTTTTCTCAGGATGAATCAATATCTTTTTCCTCACAACTTCCAGTCATTGATAATGAACTACCCCAAAAAGAGAGAAGACTTAATCCTCAGTCTCCTTATCTGTAAAGTGGGAATAACAAGGAAATATGTAAGGTTTTCAGAGAAATAAAATTCATGTGAGTCTGAGGGACAATTCCCAACATACAGTAAGCACTCAATATGGGCTTACTTAGTATTAATAAGAATATGTTGCATTCCAGCAACCTTAAATCAATGTTTTATGGCTTTGTCCAACAGACTGACAAACGGACGAACCCCTCTGAGCAGATCAGCACAAGTGTACTGGGAGAGGTAAGTGCTGACTCCAGTTACAGCTGCAGCCAACCAGCACTACGGGGCGGGGGCAGTTTGCTCAAACTCTTACATGTTGCTTGAGCATTTAGTTGTCATTATTGAATAAAGACAGGTGTTCTTTAGTGAAAGCTCCTGAAACTTAAATCTTCAAAGATAGATACAAATTAGGTTTCAAGTACAACATTCTCACTAGAAATTATTTGAAAATGATAGTCTTAGCTCCTCTGTACATCAAAAGGGCATGTTCTTAATGTATCTGACTAAATACACCGAAAGGGTTGTTTAAAAGAAATTAATATGAAGCCATCCTAAATAAGCTCTCAGTATCATCTGCACAAAGCCCCACCCAAGGGTCTCATTTCTCACTTCCACATAGGTGTTGAGGTAGTTTAACCTGGGTCTTGGTTTCTTATAACACAGGGGAGGGAAGAGTTGTGGATAGATTTATGTAGCAAATATAAACGTAGTGTATTTGATGTGTAGGAATCCTAGAAATAAACAAGTTGATATATAGTCCCACCCTTAAAAAGATCAGCCTTTCCATTTACAATAGCATTAAAAATAAAATGGGAGATACATTTAACAAAAATTTACAAGATTTGTACATTGAACAATTTGAAGTTTCACTGAAAAAATTTTAGAAGATCTACATATATGGAAGGCATCCCATGTTCATGGAATAGTAGACAATATTGTTAAAAATGTTAAGACTCCCCAAAGTGATCTACAAATTCAGTGGAATCGCTATCAAAATTCCAGCTGACTTCTTTGCAAAAATTGAAAAACTGATGCCAAAATTCATATAGAAATGCAAGGGACACAGGTCAGCCAAAGCAATCTTGAAAAAGAAGAGCAAAGTGGGAGGACTCACTTTAAATGTTACTACAAATCTATAGTACTCAAGTCATTATGGTACTGTCATAAGTTTGGATACATAAATCTATGAGACACAGTAAAAATTCCAGGGGGGAAACTTACATTTACAGTCAGTTTTCAACAAGGGTGCCAACAACACTCCATTGAAAGAATAGTCTATTCAATGAATGGTGCAGGGAAAGCTGGGTATCTGCAGGCAAAGGAATGAATTTAGAATCTGAAACCCCCTATTGTATATAACAAATAAAAATTAATTGAAAATGGATCACAGACAGAAACGTAAAATCTAAACCTATAAACTTTCTAAAAGAAGACATAGTATAAATCTTTGTGGTCCTAGGATAGGTTATGGTTTCCTAGATACAATACCAAGAGCAGAAGTGATAAAAAAAAAAAAAAACAGATAAACTGGACTTCATCAAAATTAAAACCACTTGTTACAAAAGACATCATCAAGAAAGTGAAATGAAAGGGGAAGGGGGTAGCTCAAGTGATAGAGTGCATGCTTGGCAAAAAATAAATAAATAAATAAAATAAATGAATAAATCTAATTACCTCCCCTATAAAGAAATTGTCTTAATGTTTAAAAAAAGTAAAGTGGAATGACAATCTGCAGAATAGTAGAAAAAATTTGCAAAGCATATATCTAATAAGAGACTAGTATCCAGGATATAAAACAAATGCTTACAACTGACCAATACAAAGAAAATCGACCCAATTTTTAAATTTACCAAGGAATTAAATAGATACACAAATGGCCAATAAGCATATGAAAGATTCTCAGCATCACTAGTCAAATCAAAATCAAAATGAGATCTCATTTTACACCCACTAGGATGGTTATAATCAAAACACAGACAATAACAAGTGTCGGTCAGGAGGCAGAGGAATGGGAACCCTCAATATGCAGCCATTGGAAAGGGGCAATGGTGCAGCTTCTTTGGAAAAGTCTGGTGTTTCCTCAAAAGTTTAGTGTTATCATATGACTCAGCAATTCTACTCCTACATATAGGGTCATCCCTCAGTATCCTCGAGGGGTTGGTTCAGGAACCCACCACCCTGGATTCCATAATCCAAGGATGTTTGAGTCCCTTTACAACCAGCCATCTGGATCCATGAAGTGGAAACTACAGATAAGGCGGGCCAACTGTACAGCCAACAGAATGAGAACATATTCTCACAAAATCTTGCACATCAATATTCATGGCAGTATCATTCAGAGCAGCCAAAGTTACAAACAATATCCATCCATCAATGAACGGATAAACAAAATTACCAAGAATAGTCCCACAAACTTTTGGTCATTGAATCTTTGACAAAGGAGGTGAGAACATACAATGGAGTAAAGACAGCCTCTTCAGAAAATGGTGTAGGGAAAACTGGACAGCTGCATGTAAATCAATGAAGTTAGACTACTCCCTCACAGCACACACAAAAATAAATTCAAAATGGCTTAAAGACTTAAACATGTAGACAAGACACTACAAACCTCTTAGAAGAAAACGTAGGCAAAACATCTGACATGCATCTCAGCAATGTTCTCCTAGAGCAGTCTACTCAAGCAATAGAAATACAAGCAAAAATATACAAGTGGGGTCTAATTAAACTTACAAGCTTTTTCACAGCAAAGGAAACAGTAAGCAAAACAAAAAGACAACCTATGGAATGGGAGAAAATATTTAAAATAAATGAGACTGTCAAGGGGTTAATTCCCAGAATATATAAACAGCTTTTACACTTGATAAGAAAGAAAAATAAACAATTCAATCCAAAAATGGGCAGAAGTGCTAAAGAAACTTTTCTCCAATGAAAACATACAAATGGCCAATAGGCACATGAAAAAATGCTCAATATCATTATCAGAGAAATGCAAATCAAAACTGCAATCAAGTATCACCTCACACCAGTCAGAATAGCCATCATTTAGAAGTTCACAAACAATAAATGCTGGAGAGGCTGTGGAGAAAATGGAACCGTCCTACACTGTGCTGGGAATGCAGTTTGGTGGAGCCATTGTGGAAAACAGTATGGAGATTCACCAAAAGACAAAAAATTGACTTCCCCTATTACCCAGCAATCCCACTCCTGGGCATATATCCAGAAGTAACCCTAATTCAAAAAGACACCTTCCCCCAAATGTTCAGAGCAGCACTATTTACAATAGCCAAGACATGGAAACAACCTAAATGTCCACTGACAGATGACTGGATAAAGAGGTTGCAGTATATTTATACCATAGACTACTACTCAGGCATAAAAAATAATAAAATAATGCCATTTGCAGTAACATGAATGGACCTGGAGAATGTCATTCTAAGAGAAGTAAGCCAGAAAGAGAAAGAAAAATACCATATGAGATCGCTCATATGTGGAATCTTAAAAATAAAAAAAAAAATTAAAAAAAAACAAAGAAAGAGAAACTTATCTACAGAGCAGAAACAGACACAGAGACATAGAAACCAAACTATGGTTACCAGAGGGGAGACGGTGTGGGAAGGGATAACTTGCGAGTTCAAGGTTTGCAGATACTGATTATGTATAGAATAAACAGCAAGTTTATACTGTATAGTACAGGGAAATATGTTTAATATCTTATAGTAACTTATGTTGAAAAAGAATATGAAAATGAATACATGTATATTCCTATATAACTGAAGTGTTGTGCTGTAAACAAGAAACTGATGCAACATTATAAACTGACTAGACTTAAATGAAACTATTTTTTAAATAGACCAAAAACAAAAAAAAAAATAGAAAAAAGATATTATTAAACCAAAAGAATAAATTACTGTTTCAGGCTACAACATGGATGAACCTTAAAAAAGTATGCTGAAATAAGCCAGACACAAAAGGATAAATACTGCCCTTTTAGGTGAAGTGTATCTAAGTGTTCATTGTACTACTCCTGTAAATTTTCCGGAAGTTTGAAGTCTATCAAATTAAAAATAAAGTGTATTATTCATTAAAAACATAAAACGATTCCTCACAGGAGGGCTTTAAATAATAAATGAAGAAATGCATGTATATCTCCTGGAACAACACTTTGCACATCCACAGACAGTCACTGCTGTCACTGCCACTCAGAGGTTGGTACCAGCGCTGATGAGAGCTGCCTCCACTTGCTGCCCTGCAGACAGGTGTGAGGCCATGGGGTCTGACAGGCAGGGTGACCTGGAACCTCAGTCAGACACAGCCACGCCCCAGACTCTGTGTTACCCAACTTTCTTATACAAGCTGCTACATGTAACGTAAACACGCTAGAGGGATGTATCTTACAACATAGGCAATACAGTCAATGTTTTACAATAACTATAAATGGAGAAACTATTGTACACCTGAAACATATCACATTGTAAATCAGCTATACCTTTAGAAAAAATTAAAAAATAATGTAAAAATGTTATAACTTTAATATCAGTCCAGTTTTTAAGTAACTACTAAACAGCTTAGAATGTATAAAAACATTTAAGTGTGATGTTTATTTACATATTTATTTACTTTCAGCCTCCTGCTAAAAAAGAATTTAAACAATTTTTTAAACACAGCTTAGCAACCATAACAACAAAAAGACAAAAGTGAGAGTGAAAACAAAATGGAGATTCAATACTTAAATGAAACCAGGGAGAGGTAAAATCATAAAAATGGATGCCATGAAGTCAGTGTAAGTGTTAAAGGCCGACTAGAAATTCAGCTGTAAGATTTTTGGCAGCTAAAGCAAAAAGAAAAAGATGAAGGGGCGGGTGGTAGAGCTCAGTGTTAGAGCATGTGTAGAGCATACACGGGGTCTGGGTTCAAGCCCCAGGGCCTCCACTAACAGATAAATACACCTAATTACCTACCCCCCCAAAAAAGAGCCCCAAAGAAAAGAAAAAGAGAAATTTGTTTCCTAAAAAAACCTGATATTAAATTTAGATTAAATACTTGAAAAAAAAGAAAAGAAAAATAGAAACAAATGAGTGACACAAGTGATAATGCCCGTGAGATAAATCTGCGGTGGCAGCTGGCAGGTCCCCATGTCCCACGTGGGAAAATCTGAAACATCCTTCACACCACCCAGAGTCATCCTCAGCCCACCCCACCCCTCCCCCTGTTAAATGCAGGAGCACAGGCAGGGCCTGGCCTTTGCTCTCTCTATGTCATCACAGTGAGACAGGATGGAAGGGGGCAGAGCAGAGCCATTCAAGGAAGGCCACAGCAATTAACATCAAAATGGTGAAGGATTCAACCCCCAATAGGCCTTGAGGCTCAGGATAAAGAGATTTAACTTCTAGCAGAGCTTGAGCTTCATTATACACCCATTGTAATAGTAACATGGTGAATAACACGCCCCCAGGCACCATGGCAGTCCCAAGGCTAGCCAAAAAAGGTCAAAGGGTGGGAAATGGCCAACTCCCTGTGAATTCCAGCCCCTTGCCCTTAGGCTGGTCCTTCTACTTATTAGCATATGAAACCACCAAGCCCATGAATACAAGCAACACAGCACCACCTAGGGGTCACACCTCTCTCTCCCGCTTCAGAGAAGGCCCACACTCTGTGGAGTGTGTACCTACTTTTAATCTGAGCATCAAACCCCCACACATCGTGGAATTTCTCTTGCCTTTCAATGAATCTCTCTGAATAAATCTACCTTTACTCAACAGTGGCTTGCGCTTGAATACTTTTCTGCATGAAGCCAAGTACCCACATCTGGCAGGGCACATCCAAGGGGCTCAACCAAAGCCTGGGACACAGCCCTTCTCATGCCCCACTTATTTTTTCTTGTATCAACAGGACTGGGTTGTGAAGGGAGATCTAACGCCCCGGCTAAGGGACAGAAGCAGCCCCAAGGGCTCAAATTGGCGGGCAGCCTCTCCACCAGCAGGGGCCCTGGGGTCTGCCCGGTTCTCTGTGTTTCTTTGTTGTGCTGACTCCCCAGCCACAGAGCGTTCTCCCTAGGCCTGTCCCCACAAAACCCTTCTCTCCAAAATACAAGCACATCATGTCACAGTCCTCTTGTTCAACCAGGAAATGTTCAGCCCACATTTTCCCTCCCCAGTAAAGTACCTAACTGTCCTCCCTCCCGTCCCACCACTTCTTTCTTTGTGACAACTCTGCACTCCCCACCCACCATCATGAACGCAGGTGCCTTGCTGGCTGGGACCGAGATGTTTCAGTCTTACACAGCCTGCGTCCTTTCACTTTCCCCTTTCTACCTTAAAAAGCCTTTCCTGAGTCTCCCACCCATCTGATTCTGAACTTCACAAAGTGCTGAGTTTACGGTCACTATATGCATACATCCCAGGTTTTGACTAGGTTTCCTTCACAAGATCCTCATTAAGGAGCTGCATTAAGAAGTTTAAAGAGGCTATTCTTACATCTGAGCGGAGGAGCCTGCATAAAATTTAAATGGGTTTGAATAGACTGTTAACCAGGGACAGAGAGGTCGCAGGTCCTAGTCAACATTGTCATGAGGCAAAATGTTCTTCAAAGGCTCAGAGTGGCTTCTTAACACGGAGTTGGCAGGGAGGAGGTGCCAGGCAGTGAGTGGAGTGTGTGACAGAGCTTACGCTCCCCCAGCTTGGGAAGAATTGAATTTTTTTCTAGTTTTCCAAACAATTTCTTACTACCTTTTTCTCCTATTGTCACATACCATTTCCTACGAATTAAGAAAATCAATATCAGTCATTTGGGCCACTTGGGAGAAGCTACGCAATGCCATTCATACGGCTGGGGCATGACAGCCACGCCAGTCTAGGTTGAAAGACCAGTGGGGGTATTTCAAAGGTGATCACGGGCATGCAGCAAACTCCCCAGCTTCAATGACCTCATCTCAAAGGTGGGGCCAATAAAACTACCAAGCAAAGTGCGTGATGATTATGGCCAACATCTGTTTACTAGGTAAGTGCCCATGACAGCTGCCGCTTAATGGGGAATGATTATGACCAACGAGGCCCAGTCTACCTGGTCACACGCGCCCTGCCTTCCTGTCTTGGTGCAGCAGCAGAGCTTGTTTAGCTGAGATGAACGCCTCCAGAGCAGCCCCGACGGGAAAGCTCCCAGCGCTGCACAGCGAGGCCTGTTCCTTTCCTTCTCAGAGCTGATCACAGTTTGCAGTCATCTGTTTTTATGTTTATCCTTTTTGTAACTGCCTCCACCCCGGAGTTTTGCTCAAGCAGCACAGGGCCAGGTATGTCTTGCTCCCTGCTGGATATTCTTGGCTGGGAGACAGCTGACCCCACATCTGGCTCAGGTGCTGAATGGAGAGGTAGAAGGCCCAGGGGCCCATGCTGAACTGAGGCCCCTGCACCCAAAATTATGGTCTGACTTTGGGCAAATTACACAGTCTTCTTTACCCTGAGATTCCTCATCTGTCCATGAAAATAACTGCCCATGGCACACAGAGTTACAAAGATTAAAGGAAATAACCAAATTCACAACTTATTCAAGGGGCTACCAGTGCATCCTCAACAGACAAATGCTGCCTTTACGGCTCTGACACACGCGAAGCGGGACGTCCACACACAGTGAACACTGCTAAGTGCCAGTGTGTTAAGTGCTTCATGTGTGCTCTAATACTCTTTACAACTTACAACAATCCCAAGTAGAAACGAATATTATCATGCCCATTTCACAGATTCACCAACAGGATAGGAGAGGTTACATTCTAGTCCAAGTCCCCATGGTGAGGAAATGGTGATTTAAACCTGAATCTGGGCTCAGGCCTGGGCTCCATCTCTCTCCCATCCACTTGACCACTTGCCTATGAAATCCACCTGTCCAATACACAAGTTTGCAGCCGGCCAGCTCTTGAATGCAATGTTTGCCACCGTTTCTCAATGTTCATTAATTACCATAAACTGTTCTCAGAAACCACTACAGAAAAGAAAGGTTGGCTTATGTCCCTGCCCACAAAGAAAAGGAATTCTGCCTTCTCCTGTAATGTGCAGAACACCTTCCCTACACCACCAAATCCTTTTGTATGCTTCCTCCATGTTTATGTTTGCACACGGCTTATTAAATTAGAAGGTACCTGAAGTAATTCCATCTCGGTTGCTTTCCAAGTTTGCAGATTAACCATAATCATTCTGTGACCGAAATTACTACAGTGTGAATGAAAATACTGCAACCATGTCAGTAAACAAAGAATGCTGAAACCAAGTCATCAGTGGCTGCCAACACACCCCAGCGAGGACAGGCCTGCAGCCCAGCCTCTACAGCCACTCACAACGGTGCCCTCTGAGCAGACTCAGAATAAGAAAGGACAGGATACTTGCCCTAGATAGCTAGGTGCTTGTCAAAAGAATGAATTCAGTGAGTCAAAATGTTTGCTTCCTCCTATACATGGAAAAGCACTAAATTCTTGAACTTGAGATACCTGGCTTTCTTTAGATAACAAGCAATCTTTTATTGTTCCAACTTCCCGGTCTTTGTTGTAAAGCTCCTATATATCCTAGCTCCTCCTCAACCTCTTGGGAACAGTCCCTCCGAGCGATCTGAGAGGCTGTCATCCCGGCTCGAGCCCTCCCCCCAAATAAAACATAACTCTTAACTTTTAGGCTGCACATGTATTTCAGTCAAAAGTTTTGGACACCAGGAAGGGACCCAGAGCAGACTTCTCTCCAGCTGAACTCTCCGAGGAACCAGAGCCTTGGTAGCAACATTGGCACTTTGTGCCCATCTGCCTCCTTGGGGAATCCTGGTGAATTTGGGTGAGTCTCTCCTGGTTCTCGGATCTCCCATATTGGTTGATGATCCTGAGTTTTATTTGGCAGTGTATCCAGGTACCTGGCCCTCCAGTTGAAAGATACTGGGGGAGAATTACCCACCCAGTGGAGACATGCTGGATGGGGCCTGGTTGAAAGATAACAGGAAACACCCACCTTGAGGAGACCCAAAGTGGGGCTGGTGGAAACATACCAGGAAAATACTCACCCAGTGGAGACGTCCCGAGTTGGTCCAAGTTGAAAGACACTGGGTTCAGGAATGAGTGGTTAGGTAAGAGGCTGGTCTAATGTTGTCCTCGATTTGGTTACCTCCATTGAATTTTTCGGAATAAAAGTAAAACTCTTAAGAGGAACCTTTAAACTCCAAAAATGGGACCCTCCTCCTGGCTAGTAACAGCTTTCTTGGGTGACGGAGAAACTTTCAGGGATGGTAGAGGCAAAGACTTCAAGCCATAGTGTTGTCCCTGCGGGAAATCTTACCAGCAATTTTATTCTGAGAACCCGACCTTACAATGGGGAATAGAACTTTCAAAAAAAATTTAAAAAAAAATAAAAACACAGAACAGAACAGAAAAAGAAAGGACAGATTGCCAGCCTCCAACTAATACACTAGCCAGGTTTATATACGTACAAAACTTACAACATTAATTAGGAATTAGAAAAAAATAACTCACCCTGAAAGTAACTAACCAGGTCTGATAAAATATTTTTTGGAATTCTGAACTTATAAGAACAAAATCCCATTTAGTGGGAACTTGGATTTTTCTTCCTGTGTCCTTGAAATGTAAACGTTTTATCTTTCTCTGGGTGTTTTATGTGTGTGTATGTATGTATATATGTGTTTTTTTTTTAAACGAAACCTTGGACTCTGTCATACAAAAGGTACAAGTATTCTGTACATATTGTGGCCATGCAAATAAATTGGGATTCTCAAAAATCCTTTGATTGTACCAATTTTCAGATATTTTGCCATCTTAACCGTTGTTGCATCAGCCTGGACCACAAAGGCTTTTAGCTTTTGGAAAGTAAACTTTTGAATTTTATTTAAGCAACACCCCCACTCTCATGTGGAAGAGCCTCTTCATCTTATTGGTTTAAAATCACTATATATATATATATATAAATTGATGGCCATATGATGGATCCTTTAATTTGGGAAAACTTTTAAATTGGTGAAAGTTGAAAGAGCTCTCATTATAAACAGCCGTTTTATTGGTACCTATTAAAATCAAGTTTAGAGGTAGAAAAATATATCTAATGGTTAACCTAAGAAATTAGTTAAAAAAAAAAACTGGTTTGAAAAGCTACATTTGTGTTTTTCCTTTCCGATCAATGGTTTTAGAGATGCTAATAAATACTTAGAATAATTAATGTTAATTAGGCTGAATAACTGGAAAAAGGATTGTAAAAATGTCGGAAAAAAAAAATAAGATAAGTGGCTTACCCCAAATGGATAAATATTTTTATATGATTATTTTGAATGAGATAAATAAAATGGACATTTTTGGATTTAGAGACAAGGTTTTGATACTACACTATGTAAAGTAAAAAAAAAAAGGGCCAAAGAGATCACCTACTGCCCCCCAACATTAAAGTTCAAACAAGTCCGCTTTAGCACAGTTTAAAATATATGTATTTATAGAGCTAAAAAAAATACATATTTATAGACTGAAATACTTGATCAATGATTGGGACAACAGACCTATTAATCAAATTGAAAATTGAGAAGGGCCTAAGCTGTTTGGCTGAAACTTGGGAATCCCAGAGACTTTTCTATATAATTAGATACAATGCACAAAAAAAAAAAAAAAAAAGCTTCTGACATTCCTTCTAGAAATAGGAATTACTGATTAAACCTAATAAATATAAAAATTAAAGGTACAAGATTTAATAAAATTGAGATAAAAGTTTGTAAAATTGGTATATTAAATGGACTTTATATAAAACTTTTGCTTAATTATATTGTGGGATAGATATATTTCAATGGAAAAACGCTTCCCCTTCTTGGTATTGTAAGGCTGGGCACATATCTGTCCCTTAGAAAATATTAATTGAACAAAGTAAAGGAAACCAATAGAGTTTCGTGAGCCTTCCAATATAACGTAAAATTAAAAACTAATATTCAGTGGCTAATAGACAATAAAATAAGAGGTTTACCCTGGGTTTAACTTATAACTCAAGGAAAAGAGACCTCACTAAATACCTTATACAAGCTTTGGAAGACATGCTAAAGTAAATCTTAAAGTTTTAAAACATGGAATTCTTTGTTTACAGCTCTTCTCACTGATACAAAAAAGCCAATTAAGGAGATACAATTGGATCTGCTTGACAGAGCAGTTCTCTGGGGAACTGGAATGGTCTGTCTTTGTCTTGCAGATCAGAAATATAAATACAGCAAACAGTGATCTAGGACTGAGCCTAATTAGCTCAACGAGATAATACTTAAGGCCAAGAAATTTTTGGCATTTTAGAACTCAAAACTCTGACTCGTCCTTCAGCATTTGTCAAGAAATCTTAAATGTCGGTTTCATAAATAGTAAGCCTTAGTGATTTGGGCAAGCAAATTCAGCTTACTCCAACTATTATTATACCTATCTTATAAGTAAGTTTTAAAGTGAAGCTATGAGATCTCTAGCTTTTGTCTGTTTATAAGCCTGCGTACACATTATAGATGTGAGATATTTCTACAGCTGAAAAAAAGAAAAATCAAAGTCAAAGATCTCTGCTTAATTGACATAAAAAAAATAAGAGCTTACAAATTAAGTATTTTTAAAATAAAAACTGACCAAATTGACTTTCAGCGTCACGTGAACTGGAAAATATTCAATATTAAGATAATATTTGATATTGTTTAGTTTAAGTATGTTCTAATTAATATAGACATCTTTAAAGTCATCAATATTAAGTACAATACCATTACTGTACCTAGTTTTAATGAAAGTCAAATAAGATCCTGTTATATCTGTTGCAGAATTGTCAAGAAAAAAAAATAGTAATGTGGTGTAGTAAAATTTTAAGTAAATTAAATGCAAATGAGATGAGAGCTTTGGGTAAGTTTTTAAAATACATTTTTAAAATGTATGGTTAAGATAATCTCTAAATGTTTGGTATCTTTAAATTCTAGAGTTGTGCTAAATTAAGTTAAATGATAGGATTTTATTAAATAGCTATGACACTTTCAGATAAAATAAGATTGAAATATGAATTATTTAACATTTAACTTACCCTTACAGAGAAACTAAAGGTGTTTAGAAATATTAATAAATGGTTGGTGCTACCCTGAAATAATCTCTATTATTAAGGGTACAATCTCAGTATCCTAGGAAAGCAAGATAAATGTGTAAAGGAAGATATATGAATGTAATTATATTTTGTTAATAAAAAATAGTGACTTTCTTCTGAAGCTGGTTACTTCTGAATGGAAGAGAAAATAAAGGACACACTAATGTGAGTATAGAAAGCTGTGGAACGCTTGTGGAAGAGGAACCCTGAGGAAAGAGTTTTGTACGTTGTCGGAATTGTCTAAGTTTAGAATCAACTTGGGCAAAGTAAATGAATCTTAGAAGTAATCTGGTACAAGACTAGATTTGGTTTTCTCTCTGTTAAGATGACAAAATTTTCTTAAAATGTTAATCCACTTTCAGTAACAAATTGTAAAGCTTCTTATACCACATAACTGACCTGTTCTGCTTTTACCTTTAACGTATTTTCTTGTTAATGAAAAAGAACTACTTTACAGTGATCTATATGTTTATCTGACCAAGTGTTCTGAAAACTTTTAACAAGCTCCCCAAATATCAATTTCTAATTAAAGTTCTTTTAATCTCCAGTTAAGTTTGGGATGCTACAGAGGGCCCCTGAAACATCCCAAAGAGAGATTTTAAACTAGTAAGTTTCATTTGGCATATTAAATAACATGGTATTGTCAAATGAATAATAGATCTTCCTAGGTTATATTGTATGAGAAAATATTATTAATATAGATATTCTAGAAATTATATGGATTCCCTAAAATTCTGGTATATCTGAAATGTTACCAGTCATAATTCTAGTTATAGTGACCAGCTTTCTTTATTGATTATAGTGTAACGTTGTTTAACCATGCTTTTAAATCACTTGTCATTTATATACAGTTAATTGTTTCCTTCTGATGATTCTGCAAATTGTTTTCTCTTCAAGGAGATTTATTGATTTCAAATAAATTTCAAACTATAGCACTGAACTAACTGGGTAAGAAATTTTAAAGGTCTAATGAAAACTCAGAGTAAAAGAATTAGTTACATGGGACTGAGTAAACTGGTGAATATGGTTATAATTTTTGATTTTGTCTGAAATACTACTGGCTTTTAACCTGTTTCCCAGACATAAAGAAACTCTTCTCCTTAAGCTAGTTATGATTCACAGAACTTTGATAAATTATACTTATGTATGCAGACTTGGAACAGTTATCTTTTCTCTCTATCTGATCCCTCAAGAGACTAAAAACTCTAAGGTCCCCAGTGGCTCTATCAGACAAATGAGGAAGATCATCCCCTAACAGATATAGCAATCTCAAAGTATTTTAAGGATTTTAAAGAGAAAAGAATTTACCTAAATCTGTAAGGCAGAAATCCATGACAAGCCCTTGACGAGGCATTCTGGGCCAAAGAAAACCTTATTAACATTCTACCCTGAGACTCCTTATTAAAAGTTCAAACACAGCCAATTTAAAAAAAGCCTATATAATCAAATAATCAGAATTAGCTTGTAAATAAATTAATCTTGATTTGACTATATTTGAGAAAACTGAGGGTAACTTTAGAGAGGAAAAAGATTATATTTTAGTGGATATTAATTTCTAGTTTTGTTGATTGAGGTCTATATTTACTTAGATATTTCCCAGATCATTCCTTGCTGTTATGTCACATTGCTGTAAAGGTTAATTGAATTATGAAAAGAATACAGTAGGTTTGTTTCTGAGGCTCAGTAATCTATCCTTGGTAAAGTTCCAATGCCCCATGACCAGCAGCCAGGGTATTATAAATACTGGTACAGGCATGACTTAAAGAACTGTCTCCAACCTGAATGGAAGGATCCTTTATCAGGTACTCTTAACTAGACCATACACACCAAAGCTGAAGGAAACGGACTTTCAGATTCATTTCCTATCAGAAACAGCCCCTGCAGTGCACTGGCCTATAGAGCACTGCTCACCTTAAAACAATGCCCAAATGGAGAAGAATCTAACAGGTCAGGATGAGAAGAAGACAACATCTGAAGAAGACTGCAGACCCAAGACACCGAACCAGGCCTGTATACCAATTACTTTGATAATTTCTCCTACCTTTGATTATGAACTACTCCAACTGTTAAGTTTATGGTAAATTACATATGTCTAGTACTTCTGTGTTACCTTGGTGGGTTTCCCTACTCCAAGGCTCTAACTAGATAGCCCTCAGAAACGTTATTCTAAAAAGGAAATTCTATTCTGTTTAGGCCACTGTTGATCTTACAAGGTGGGAGACCTCACCTGGCTAATTAATACCTGCTCTGACCCTGACCATAAATATGAAATTTCTCATAAGATCACTCAAACTCAATCGGAAACACAAGCAAAATTTTAACCCAAAAATATAACTTCTCGACTATTAAATTCTTACTCATGACTTTATAAACGTTACTAGCTGAATTACTTATATCCTGTCTATATAATAAAATTGTTGTCTGTTACATTTCCCAATGTGTAACTAGGCCTACAAGATTGATGATGGCTAAACATCTTGAAGGAATAGATAAAATTTATAACTCTGTGTAAAATAATTGTAATAGTGTGATTCTAGTTATGGTAATGAGCAACGAAGGGTAAACAATTCCTGGATCATAATAGACTAGTAAGACAGGCGATCCAGAGAACTTTTAGTATCAACAGGGTCTGATAAAAAACTAACACCTTGAATGGCAGCTCAGAAGATACTTCACCTGAACTAGGAATGAGCCATCCTAGCACCGTGGGACAAAATTGGTCATGAAACGTCTCTCAAAATATTGGTCGAATTTAGGACCAAGGGGGAGCACTGTGAATGAAAGTACTACAATGTGAAAGAAAATACTGCAACCATGTCAGTAAACAAAGAATCCTGTAGCCAAGCCATCAGCAGCCGCTGCCACACCCCAGCGAGTACATGCCTGCAGCCCAGCCTCTCAGCCACTCATACTGGTGCCCTCTGAGCAGACTCAGAATAAGAAAGGACAGGATAATTGCCCTAGATAGCTAGGTGCTTGTTAAAGTATGAATTCAGTGAGTCCAAATGTTTGCTTCCTCCCATACATAGAAAACCACTAAATACTTTAACTTGAGATACCTGGCTTTCTTTAGATAACAAGCAATCTTTTATTGTTCCAACTACCTGGTCTTTGTTGTAAAGCTCCTGTATATCCTAGCTCTTCCCATACCTCTTGGGAGCAGTTCCTCAGAGTGATCTGAGAGGCTGTCATCCCGGCTCGAGTCCTCCCGCCAAATGAAACACAACTCTTAATTTTAGGCTGAACGTTTATTTCAATCAAGTCCCAGAATAGACACAACTCATCACTTCTGTAATGGAATACACTGGATCAGGAACCAAAAGCGTGTTCTAGTCCTGAAAAACTACTGGTTCCTCTTTCTTCCTGTCATTATACAGTCCCACCAGAACTCATTACTTTGCTGTCTGCTCATCTGGTAACCAAACTTAGAGAAGAGTCAACTCAGCAGACTGCCCTACTGGGGAGAAAAGCCGGCAAAAGCACTGTGGGTTGCCTGTCCTCCCGCACGCTCTGCTGACCACTAGTGTCCTCCGTGGAGACCAGGGCAACAGAGCTGTTCCGAACAGCTGCAAATTCCCACACGTTAAGAAAATCATTTTATTTTATACGATATGATACGTATATACCCATCTCTGAAAACAGCTTTGCCAGAAGCCCAAATCTTCAACATTAATCTGCAAAGGCAAATCCGGTTCCTAAGTGAAAACAAGTCTTAAGGTGACTCTAAGGCCTCCAAAGTTCTCTCCACGACCTGCAGCTGCAGGCGGCAACATGTCTGCTTTTAAAGCAAACCCATCCTGCCCTCGGGTGCTACAATGTCCCTCTACGCCCTCCCATCTCAGGGTAAGAGCAGCCGCTGCAGAACCTCACAGGGCAGCACTGACAGGACTGGACACAGAGGATCAGAGCTAAACTAAGCCTTCTGATGACACGAGCTTGTCACTCTGTCACTTTACAGATGAAGATATATAGAGAGAGAACTGGGGTGATATTGCTCAAAGTCACACAGCTAATAAGTGGCAAAGTCTATAACTCTGCTCCTCCCTCCGGCTTGATGCCCCAGCTGGGACGCCCACAGGGTTCTCTCGTGCCTGCCTGACCAGTCCTTTACTGTCACTCATAACCCACCACAGGGTCTGAACCTAGCCTGACTTTTCAGCATCTTTTCCCTCCAGTCTCTCAGGAACAAGGCTGCTCGGGCCACTGTATGACTTCCGGGTTCCCAAACCCTCCGTGCTCAGGCTGGTCTTGCCTGTATTTCCGGCCCCATGCTCAGAGGCACTTCCTCCCCTGCAGGAGGAAGTTTCCACTCTCCACAGGGACACCCCCTCAGAGGAGCCCTCTTCTTGCCCTCAGAATGGCAGGTGTCCCAGGCCACATCCCGAGCTGCCCCATTAGGACTGCGGGTGCCCAGGGGACTAATCAGACTAGCAGCCTCAGAGCCAGGGATTATGCCCGGGCCTCCCTGCAAACCTGCTGCCCGCCTCACAGTCCCCAGCCAGCAGGTCACCTGGAAGTCACAGCAAGTGCCCCACCCAATCCAGAAGTCTCTTCATTTGCCAGCACCGCTGAAGACTGGTTTCCAAACTTTGGTCAGTTTTGCACAAAAAGGCACCTTCCACTGTGAACCGCGGGGGATTTTGCTTATGCTACCCATCCTTACTGGAAACGTCAAGGGAAACCAAAAGGACTTTTCTCGACACTTTTTTGATGACACCCTCCCACCCACAATACTCAAATGTTCAAGAGAATTGGGCCCACGTGATTTTGTTTTCCTTACGCTAAGTGGCTCAAAACACTGCGGGATTCTTTCTCTTTTGAGGGTATTTGCACTCAGTTTATCGGCTTTAATCTGCTTTTGTCTCTCTCTTCAGTATCCCTAGCAGTTGCCACTTCTTACTCGGTTCAGCAGCCTCCCTCCCAACATCAAGTCTAGGAAATCAGCTGTGATGAGGGGCCCAGGGGCAGTCACAGAAGATGCAACTAAGGCACAGAGAGGCGACATAATTTGCCCAAGGTGATCAGCTGCAACCCCTAACAGAGTGTGTCACGTCCCTCTGTTTAACTCTTATGCTAAGCAATTTAACTTTTTGTAGATTATAGTTATAAACAGATGAGGTATCAAAATATATACAAGGACACACATCAACTCTAAGATGTTGATTAACTCCACTATTTTGTTTCTATTTATTTTATTTCTGTTAAAAAAATTAAGAACCTCTGCAGTCAATAAAGCAAAATGTTACTGGGTTTTAAATCCAGAATATAGAGGTGTTAAGTGTGTCATTGCTCATACTTATTTGTATGTTCACAAGACAAAATGATTTGAAAGTCTCTCTCCCCTCACCCTACTCACTACTGGCTCTCACCAGAGCTCCCAGTCCACACATCAAACAGCCTTTCATTTTACCCACAGCTGAACTCATCAGATTTTCCCCAGAACTCCCTCTGCAGGTTTCCCTCATCACAGCACAGCAGGACTATCATTTACCTCATTAATCCACCCAGAAACCTGGGCCTTAATCCATTCTAACTTCACAGACAACATTCATCCTTTCCTTTTTACCATCGAAACATGTCTTCAATCTGTTCGCTTTTACCCATTGACCATCCCACCGCTCAAGTGGAAGCCACCAACACTGCACACCTGGACTCACGAGTCTCCCAAGTGGCCCTACAGCCGCTCTCCCCTACTTGAGACAAATGGGATTGTGTCACTCCCGCGCTTTTAGGACTCTTTTCAAACCCACTTTTCTTAGAAGAAACTCCAAGTTCTTCACCTGATGAAGGTCTTTGCCATCAAACTGTCAGCTCAGGGAGGGCAGGACACGCCCTCTCCCCTTGGCCCCACCCTCTGGCAGAGCATCTGCATGGGAGGACCTGCTGAGCTACACCAGCCTGTATTCTAAACCTGGTCTTGATTTCTTAGCAAACTGCTTCACTTATCCATACAAATCCAAGGTAGATTAGAAAGATTTTAGATGTTGAGCTAGACTATTGATTTGGGGATTTTGCACTAGCAACCTGCAAGTACATGTTCTAATGATTCTGTCTTCTAAAAACCACACCCAGATTTAAGTAGTACTTGTGGAATGTCTTCGGAGTAAAAGGGACTGTACTTTTACAGACTTTATATTTTATAACATGAACAACCCGCACAGGGTCACAAATGGAACTGCCTCACAAGTGACAGAAGACAGGTGAGAGGCATATAGCAACAGGTCACAAAGATGGTAAGAGCAACGTTGATTCTCCAACCCCCGAAAAATTTCCTCAATGAACTGAAAACTCTGAATTTTGAAAGTAAAATACTATCATATAAAGAAATAAAATAAATAATCCTCTTCATCAGTGTTTCAAGATCTGACTCCAGAATTTTTAGCAGGCTATACTGAATCCTAGCACAGGAAAATCAGATAGACTAGTGGTAAGTTCCAGGGAAACAGCAGTAATTCCTCCACTTGTAAAAGGACATACTCTCACCTGTCAAGGTGAATGTAAACCGCATTCTGGAGAAATTCGGAAGCTCCTAGACTCTGCTTCTGGATGGCAAGTACACGGACAGCTTCGAAGCATTCTTCTAACTGAGTCACCGGCATTCTTACACTGCAGGGGGAAACGGAGGCCCTCATTCATGAGCTGAGATGTTCCTGTCGTGTCTCACAGCCCGTGCCTCGGGGACTCAGTGCCCTGCAGCAACCCGGCCCCAGGCGAGGACCCGCAGCATGGCCCACCCAAGCATGAGGTGCACTGTGCTTGAGAAAGCCCATCCCCGATGGGGGCAAGAGGTGCTGGTGGGTTTGTGTGAACCTATAAATGCTCACAGAAATACACCTACATACAATGAAGAGATACAATTAAGAGTAGGAGGCTATTTAACAAAATTTCAATTGTCAGTGGAAATTTTACCATTCCTTTCCACTTGTCCCCTGCACTCTGAGACAGGCTTAGGCTCTCTCACACCTGCAGCTCTGATGCAATCGTTGTGAAGTCATTTTGCTTTGCTGCAAGTGTCTTCGCTCCCCTTGTTGCTGTGACTGTCATCTCTTAACAGAGTCAGATGTCTTCCTGGATCTCTCCCTGAGTTCCTTGCTCCTGCTTCTCAGATCCTAAGATAAAGGGCAAGTGAAGACACATGACTATAAAAGGCACTGTGGACATGACTAAAGCCTTCAGTGACCCCTGGGTGAGTGCTGCCCACCCCTTACCTTTGATTCTCAAGGTTCTGCCCAGGGTGACATCCAGACAGGATAGCGTCCTGGGCCAATTAAATGTTGTGTGGCTTGGGCTCACGGACAGTTGCAGGAGCTGGTTCCGGAGCCGGGCACCTCCCCACCTCTGCTCGTCTCTCTCCCGAAGCCCCGCTTCCAAGCCCCCAGGCTCCCTAATCTTCTGTCCTTCTCTTCTACTTTACTCCAAGCCCTTTTCCTCTTCCTTTATTCCCTACTTATCCCCAGCTGGAGTGATTTTTCAATCACAGTATCTGAAAAAATTTCCTGCAGCTGAAAAAGGGGTCTCCAGAGGTCAATGCCCATATGCTGGTTCTTGAAGAGAGCCCCAGGTTAGGGAGACCCTCACCAACACTCACAGGGCATCAGACATGTTGCAGGGTCGACCACCCCCAACAAGAGTTTGCTGTGACCCCAAGGCACGCACAGCATCCCTGCTCACAAAAATGTAGTTGGCTCATTTATCCATTATTGAGAAGAAAAATTAAAAAATGTTCATGTTCCTTACTAAAATTATTTATGAGGTGGAAAAAGGAATTTTAATAGAAAAGAAAAAATTTGACTTCATGTTAGATGTGTTCCTTTGGCTTTAAACCTGTTCCCTGTTTTCTAGGCTCAGACATGCTAGCTCTGCACCTTTTGTAAAAGAAAGTTGCCTTTAGCCTGAAATATCCAGGATGCGGGCTCTGATCTTTAAGGATGTTAGCTCTTCTACACTTATGTAGAGATGGCAAGTTGCAAAATAGAGAATAACCTTTTTTTTTTTTTGGAGGTTTTAAAGGGTCACCGTGATTTGACCCACATGGACAGCTGCAAGAACAAAGGATTCCAAGGAAATCAATTCGTACAGCAAGAAGTTTGCAACAACCAACCACACCCCCGCCCCTTTTTAGTAAAAAAGGAGACTGAATTCTGACTTGGGGAAGAGGGTTCTCCAGGATATCAGTATGCCATTTTCTGGGTCTGCCAGCTTTTGAAATAAAGTCAGTATTCCTTGCTCTAACACCTCATCTCCCGATTTACTGGCCTGTCATTCAGGAAGCAGAACTAGCTTTGACGTGGTAACTAAATGACTTCATTGGAGGTAGTATGTCTCCACTGTTTCCTCATTTCCAATATGTCACAACCTTTAAATTTTATATGCTGTTTAGCAACACAACCAAAAAACCTAACATAGGGAATTGATTCCATGGAAATAAAATTATTTCTACTCTTTCAAAACTTTTTTTCTTTTCTATTTTATTTGTTTTGCTTATTGAAAAGAAAATAAAAGTCAAATCTATTTATTTCATGTATTTTTGTTATAGCTGCATATTTTAAATACTAAAAAGATATTTAAATTGCAATAAAAAATTGTTCACATATTAGTGTAAAGATATATAAACAATCAATGTGGATTAGGAAAGGTATGGATATTTACTAAAAATCCACTGCACATCCAGTCTTTTACAAGCATATCCTGGAATATAAGCTCTATGATCCAAGGGTCCACCACCCACATTCTCACTGCCGAGTTTCTTAGTAATCAACTACCAAGGCACCAACATAGAACCACATGATCAGTATTTTAGGTATAAATGAGGGAATTAGCTCATTCAATTGTATAAAAAAAAAAACCTTAAAATATTTACTGAACTTACTTACAGACAAAGAAAATTGGACACAAAGAAGTACAGTTTCTTCCCCAAGGTCACAAAGCTAATAACTGGTAAACGCAAGATTTGAACTCATCTGCCTGATTCTAAAAACTAGGTGGAAATCCCATTTGACTGTGGAGGGTCCAGCAGCACAGCCTATCACCATATCTTTGTTCAGATCTAGCCTTAGACAGCCTGAGACAGCACCCCATTCCTATGGAATTCGAGGGCAACTGATATCAATAAGAATTTTATATTCAGTAGATTCTTAGGCCTCATTTATATAAAGTGTCAGCAGGTCAGCAGAAAAACTCTGGGAAATATGAGTGGATCCAGAGCTTTTTGCTGATTAGAAACTCAGTCTACCAGGACAGAGTGGCCTTCCCATGAGAGGCCACATGGACATAAACTAAAGGCAGGTGAGCAATGAAAACTAGCAAGACCCTGGAACTCAAGCAAGAAGGACCCCTGCCATCCCCTGCCCAGTTGCCTCTTCGCCCGCATGGACACGATGGCAGAAGACCCAGGTTCTTGTCCAAGTTACACCATCATGGATTCTCACCCATAAAAAGTTACGGCTCTATGCTCTTAAGTACTTTCCAACTCAAATATAATGAAACCAATATCTCAGCAGAATGTCTATATCTCCATTTCCTCTCTTCTATTAGGAGAATATTTCTATGGCAACAAAGCAGAAATCCAATTAAAAACACCATGCAAGAACCCGGGAGAAAGTCTGCATAAGAGACTTTGTTCTCACGCTCAGTGAATGGAAACACAGAAAAAGTGTTCCTTCTCCCTCAGCAAGTGGGAGGTAGCCTGATTGTGTGTGTGTGTGCATGTGTGTGTAAATCAAATACAATGAATTCTGGGATATTTACAGATTTTTTTATCTTACTGTCATTTCATGAGGATGAGACAACCTTTAAAGTAATTTGAATCTAGTGTTCTGAGAGTGTATCAGGCTCTTATGGTGGAGGAGGGGAAAGGGGAAAGGAAAGGAGGAAAGAAGTAAATGAAGCAAAGGAGTACGAATACTGCTAGGGAAAGGCAAGACATTAATTTTGTTCCTACTTGCATCACACACAAACTAGGGACTGGCTTTCCCCCGATGTCTTGTCGAACACTGAGTTGCAGAAGAAGAGGCAACAGCCCATTTCTCACTGAACTTGTGACAGTACGTGGCATCTTATAGACACAAATCATTTACCCTGATCAAACACTCTAGCAGCAGACCGTAATTCTCCTATTTTGAGACACAAGAAAACAGGAGTTCAAAGAGGATATATAACTTGACAAAAGTCAGAGGACCAGTAAACAAGAGAGGATGAATTCAAACTCAGATCTGAATGCAGAGTCTGATCTTCCCACTCCCAGGACTGGAAAATCCTTAACACACAGGCTCCCCAGCTCCCCTGCAGTGTTCCTGGCGCCAAGCATTTCCCATGGCGATGGTCTCCAGTTCTCACAGTCACAGCGCTCTGTGCAGCCAATGGCCTCCATGGGACCTTGATCGTCTACCTGCCACGCCCAACATGCTTCACCATAAAGGCAGGAAAGCTGGCTTTCAAGTGCATAAAAAGCCATCCCCAGTCTAACCTGGGCTCTTTTGCAGCTTCTCCAGCCTAAATGCAGCCATGAAACTGTTCAGAGTTTGTACATGAGCCAAACTACCTCTCTCCATCTGTCTCCCCAAATATACTACTAAGCTATGACCATTTTGATAATCTTGGAAACAAATTTTTAAAAACAGAAAAGAAAGGATTCTGGAACAATTACTTAATACTTACAATTTTAAATGACAATTTACAAAGTGAGTATTTACAAACCGAATCTGCCTTCCTAGGTGTCAGTTTTAACAGTTACAAAATATAATAGCAAAAAATTCTCACTTACAGAATTAACAAAGACATCAACAATAATCTGGAATAAACTCAAAATTAAATCCCATGTTCTACATGGAGAAAACTACTGGACTTTACTGAGGAGTAAAGTAAGAGATGTGGATGTAGAGACATCAACATATTGCATGGAGGAAAGCAGTTTTGTAAAGATGTAAGTTCTCCTATAGATAATTCAAAACTTACTAAAAAATCCCATGAAAACACTTATCTGTTTCTTTTAACTTGAACAAAGTATTTTAGAATTCTTCAGGAATAATAAAGTCATAATAATAGCCAAGAAAATTTGGGATGGAAGAAAAGAATCAAAAAAAATCACACTTTCAGTTATTAAATAAATTTTTACAATATGTAAGATATAGCACTGGAGTAAGAAATTAAAATTGACAGAAATAAACCATGAGCTCAAAAAGAGACTCTAGTGTACATAAGTATATTGTACAGGTGGGATTTCAAATCAAAGAGCAAAGTATGAATTCAATAATTGTCCTGGGACAATCAGAGAATCACCTGGAAAGAACAAATTCTATTCCTGTGCTAATGACCACAAGAAAAATTACAGACAGTGATGTAAATATTAAAATACTAATAACAATAAATGCAACTCTTTGCTCATATTAATTCAACTTCTCCTCACTATAACAAGTACTATTATCATCTCCATCTTAGAGATTAAAAAAACTTACAGAAGAGATTTATATCATTATAAGAAAGTGTTTCTAAGAATAATACCAAAGATAAAACCCAAAAGGAAGACATTTACAATCTTAAAAATATTTTGGGCCACAACGAAAATAAAAAACCTACTGAACAAAATGAAAGGCAAGAAATGACAAGAAAAAGCTCTGTGATACATGTTGATGAAGACAAGGGGTTAATGTTCATAACATACAAAGAGCTGTCACAAAGCAACAAGAAGCTCCCTCACTTAAATGTGTGCAAAGGACAAAAGGGATCATTCACTTTTAAAAAGTCAGATGGCTAATGAGTGAAAAATGCTCAATACCTCACTGGTCATCAAATACAAACTAAAACAATGAAAAAGCACTTTTGCTCATCATATTGGCAAATATTTATAAAAGATATTCTAGCTAGTGTCCATCTGTGAGAGAACAAACTGTGAGCGACATTTTGGAGGACGACATGTCAGTGGATATGTAAACTCTGAAAAACGTGTGTACACACAGACTCAACTCAACTTCTAGGAATCATTTCATTTAGAAAAAAATTCAGTTCAAAAGATGTACTCATCAGAGCATTTACACAGCACTGTTTAAAATGGTGGGATGATAAGCTGAAGTGAAATCATATCCAGTGATAGAGAATTGGTTACATAAGTTATTCTACATCTTTTCATTCCCCACTGGAGAAGCAATTTCTAGAGTCACTTGAAAGGAGCCTGTGATGAGTGTAAATGTCACATCCAGGGACTAAATTTCCAGAAGCCTTAACTAAAGGAATACACATACAAGATCAGAGGAATGTTTGTACAAGAGGGATGCCAGTCAAACATCCTTTCTGACAGTGGAAAATGGAGAAAACTTAAGGGTCCAACATCAAGAAAATGATGCGGTCAATCACGGCAAGATGTGGGCTCTGAAGGGGCCGGCGATTCGGCATGCTCCAGGGCCTTGTCCACATCACTCTCCCACCAAAGGTGTCCTTGCACAAGAGACCACACCTGCACATCAGGAGACCCCTCCAGTCTATCTGAAAGGACCGGGTGAGTCTGGAGTGGGAGGACGTCTATGATATACCCGTGAGTGAATAAAGCGAGCTGCAGAACACATATAGTATGGTCTTATTTTTCAGTAAAGCATATATACACACACATATACATAGATTTCTCATATACGTGTATGTATGTAGGTATGTATGTATTTATGGGTATATATATATATGTCATAGGCATAAAGGTCATGAAATATATACACCACATTGTCAACAGCTTTTACACTCAGGAAATAAGGGGAAGGGAGGTAGGGGCCTTTCGGTACCACCACAGCTCTCTTTTCAGTATTTCAGTTAAGTATACTTGGAATTTAAAAGTTTATTTAAGTCCAAAGTAAAATGGATGATGCCTCCACAAGACAGAATGGTATACTGGTCATTAAAAATCATGCCAGGGGAGATAGAATATTGCAGAAAAACATGTAATAAGCCGAATGGAAAATGGAGGTCTCCACACAGTAAACAGGCACAGAGTGATCGCTGGTTTTTATGACAGAGGTGATACACACTGACGAAAAGAACAGAAAATAGATGTTAAAATGTTAATTACTGTCTCTGAGTAGTGGGACAAGGATACCCTCTTTTGCCCCTTTTTTCAGACTTATTATATTAATTAGGCATTATTTTTCATCTGAAAAAAGCATTTTTAGATGTCTAGTACCATGCATTGGAGAAAATACATGAGTACTTACAGAAACAAATAACTAGGAGACACGGCAGCAGCGCCACACAATGTAGAACGGGCGATCCTGAATAACAATGCACAGTTACATAAGGACCCACAAAGTGAGAGCACCTGCTGTAACAGGGCATGGCCCCCTTCTATTTGTCAGTTGTGTCTTCAGGGCTGAGGCAGTTCTGAGCACGGCCAGTGTCAGTGCTGGTGTCTGGATGGATGCCACTGGAGGTGAGGGCACCTGCAAGCCGAGAGGAAGAACAGAAACCATCCTCTGCTTTTTCTGTCTTGTTTCTTTGTTACTGTAAAAGAGAGGCATAAATAAGATAAACTAAATCTTCCCTGCTGAAATTTCAGTAATGAAACCGTTTTTAAAGTCTTCACAACTTATATTCTGCCTATAACTGTCTTTACAACAAAGCATCATATTTACTAAATGTTAATTAACTCAATTAACTCCCTGTTGAAACCTATTAAAGAACATGAAATGCACTACGTGAAAGCACCACGCCTGCAGTGACTACCTCAGCTGTCTTGACGGCAGTGCAGTCAGCCCCCACCATCCCGTGGCCCTGAGCTCCTGATGCTGCTAAGAGAGCACGCTGCCTCCTCAGATGGAGAGGAACTGTGAAAGCATTTTCTGAAGTCAACAGCACTGACAAAACATAACTGACAAATCCCAGGCTTCTTGGAGGATGTCATTTTCTGTTTCTGACCAACACCCGTCAATGAGCAGAACCACCCCATTCCGAGCCATAGGACTCACGTGGGAAGCAGTTTTGGAGAAATTTCCATGTATAGAATGTAACCAACTATACATAGAACTCTGACAAAGGAAAAGATGAAATACTCTGATTTTGGAAGACACTCAAAATATTCTCCTAAGCCTTAATAGGTGGAAAGTCTGGGCTTCTCCTCATCCACTTATTTATTTCACATCCAGTGAGAATCTCCCACAAACCCTGTTTCCCTGTGTCTGCTGGGAGCCTCAGGCACACTGTTGCTGTCGATCTTATAAGTCACAGCAATCTTATAAGTCTTATATGTCTCACACCTGCAACCATCACACAATCTCACCTCGTAGCCTCACTGTCTGAACTTGGCCCCATTTTCTCACCTGTTTATTTGGTATCTGTTCTTCTGTAAGCTGCCTAATATGCTTCTTGGAACAAGTCAGAAGAATGAGTGGGTTGATAAATGGACAGATGGACAGGTGAGAGATGGGCAGACAGACAGACTCCAAGAAAAGGGGAACAAAGAAAATTTCCTATGCAGAACCCTCTTCTAGTCAGGGAAGAAAACCGCCACGGAGACGTGTGAAGAGGCCAGTGGCTTAGGGCTGTTTCCTGGATTCCATGAAAAGTCCCACCAAGAGAGAGGGTAGAACTATAAATAATAAAAGAAAAAAGCACACATGCTTGAAAAATATATCTACAATATGTACTTTCTAAAGAATAGTTTCAAATAAGCAAGGCCCAATAACACAATTTTGGGGTATTTAGAGAAGTGAGAATCCCACATCCAAACCATAAGACATCCCTTTGGAGCACTGAGAGTCTACACGGGACGGTCATAAAGCTGTTTCTGCAAATCCATTCTATCCTGCACTTACGAGGAACGAGCAGCTGTGCTCGGGCTGCCCACGCGCACCATTTACACCCCACAGCACCTCTATGGGGGAGGGACGCCTAGCGAGCCCCGTCTCTGCAGGACAGGAAACAAGTATGGGAGAGGCTAAGCCAACATACCAGTTCTCCATCTCACAGGACTGGTCACTCCAGAGCAGGACTTGATCTCAAACCCATGTTTGTAACCACAGTACTACCGTGCTTTATGTGCTTTTTGTGTGTATAATACATTTGTTTCTGGCATGAAAGGATATTTAATAAATTTTCGGTTGTCTTGTCTATCTCATTAGCTCACAATCAATCTTTATACTGTTGAACTGTACTATTTCAAAAAGAGTACAACGGAAAGAGCAGGGATCAGAATAAGTGGGGCTGCATTCTTTATCTGGTACCTCATCTCATCCAAGTCCCCAACCAGGGAGAAGGAGCAAATGTTTTCATCTTTTAAAGAGAGGGCTCCAGTGATGGTGACTTACTCAACACCAAAACCAAGGCTGGGGGAAGGGCACAGGCAGCAACCAGAGCAGTATCAACTGAAGGAAGGAGAAAAGAGTTCACGGGAGGGCTCAGGGGGTCAGCCTGATTTAATTTCAATCGATAAAAGAATACCACAGTCTGAAAATACTACCATGCAATGGATTTGCACTTTCTTGACATCTAGCAAATTTCCACAGCCCACATGTAACATTATCATGTACCAGTGAAAGGAAGAGTGTACAGACAGGGAAAATCAATGCCACAGGCAGGCTGAAAACCAGACTGGATGAAAGGAAGAGAAAGGGCATAGTTAAGAGGAGGGGAAAGGCTGGGAAAAAGACATCATCACAAGGACTCTCAAGCATCATCCAACAATCATATAATCATTCATTCAAGAGAGGGTTACTGAGGTCCTATTTTGTGCAAGATTTTACACAGGGCAAAGAAAGAGCACAGCGTACATGGTGGCAGCAATTGGCGGGGCTCAAATACACTTCTGATCCCGGTAACTTGCACACTTTTACTCAGGATAAAGGCAAAGAAAAAAAGTAAAATAATACTCTGTAAACACAATGCATTGTTGAAAAAAATTAAAGAAGTCCTAAATACCTGGACAGACACACCACGCACATTCCTGGATCAGAAGATAGTGCTCTTGGAGTGGCAGTGCTCCCCGAGCGATCCATACATACAACGTGGTTTCGATTACAATCCCAGCAGGCTCCTCTGCAAAAACTGACTAGCTGCTACTACAATTCATATGGGAATTCGAGGGTCTCAGTAACCAAAACGTACTTGAAAAAGAAGAACAACATGAGAGGACTTGTAATTCTCAATTTCAAACCTTACAACTGTCTCTCCAAGTGATATTAGAGGCCATTTTTAAGTTATTATTGTGTTTATCCTTATTTTCCAAATTCTCTATAATGAATATATCTTTTACAATAAGAAAAATAAAAAGTAAGGTATCTTTTAAAACATGCACACTGATTCATTCATTGGGAAAAAATATTTTAACTATAAAGAGGTAAACAAATATCTAGTGAAAAAGGACTACTTAAAAACAAGAGTGCATTTACATTTTTCATAAATTTACATCTGAAAAGCACAAACACATCAAGATTCTAAGGAGACCGATGCAACATATTAATATTTATTTACAAAATTCTAATTTAACAATGAAAACTCAAGAACGGTAAAATCGTGGTTGACAGCCAACTGCAAACACATGGAGAGCAAAGGCCTAGAAATCACAGTTCCTTTAACTCTGCTACTACCTCAGTAGGAGAGGAAATTCCTCACTGAGAGGACAGTGGAATCCCATGCATAAGACAGGATACGCAGTACAAACTGCACTAGAATCAGGGGTGATTTTCTTAGAAGAACTCTAAGGCTACAACATTGCTGAAAAACTATAAAAACATTGACAGACAGATTAAAACACAGTCATATATATTATACAGGAACATATGAAGTCTGCTCCCATGTTGCATAGAAATACAAACATATTTATTCATTTATGGGCACTGATTACTTTATCCCAGGTAGAATATTTCAACTAAAACAAATAATCAATAATACACTCCTCTTGTCAAATCTAGTTGATAAGTTACTCTGCTATGTAACCATAATGTGTCTAAGATAGATCTAAAATTAGTGAAAAAGATCTTTTTATGGTTCCCTGAACTCTTCTCAAAATTCCAAGCTAAATTTTAAAATAGATCAGAGCAGTATTTCTATATGATCTTTTCCCTCGTGAAATGAACACAGTCTGTTGTCAAAATTCTGTCCTTAAAATGGTTCACGAGCACTGTATCCTAAAAAAACTGCTGGACAGCAAGGCACTATCCAGACAATGTGACCAAACCAATGAAACACAAGGAAGACAGTGACCCTATTCTGGAGGGCTTATATATGTGTCAACACAGGGGTTTTTATTTGATTGGTTTGATTGGGTAGCAAAATAAAATCACTCAAGTACTTTCTTCTTTGAGCATTCTGTAAGTCATGACTGTGTTTTTAGTGTCATGAGCAGGAAAGACTTAAGCATGACTTGATTAGGTCAACTAGCAACAATCATCACTGGAGAGTGAGTAATAAAGAAGTTAACTGATAGAAATGCTTCTCCCTACATGAGACCTAAAATAAACCTACACTGACCTCTGCAAGGAAAATGAGATGAGGTCCCCAAAGAGAAAACAAACTAACAAGAAATCAAAAACGGAAACACTTTTTCATTAACGATTCCAGGAAGGAGTGGAGCATGTTGGTGAAAAGCACAGATGTTGGGGACAAACATGAGGGTCTGAACTCCCACAGCACTGGGTAGCTGTGACACTGATATGTCAGTGAAATTTTCTGCATCTCAGTCTCCTGTCCATAGACTGGGGACAACAACAGCACCCGTCTCCTAGAACGGTCCTAAATTAAGTTATTTTATATATAAAAGTTTAAATAAAATACCTCAGATTTTAAATATTACCCCAAAAGCACAAGGAACAAAGAAAACAGAGATAAATTGGAGTTCATCAAAAGTGAAAACTTTGCTTCAAAGGACACAATCCAGAAAGTGATAAAACAACACACAGGAGAAAATTTTTTCAAATCATTTATCTGATTAGGAATTTGTATCTCCAAAAAAAAAAAAAAATCTCCTACCTCTAAACAATACAAAGGCAACTCAATTAAAAATTGAATAATGGATCTGAAAAGGTATTTTTCAAGGAAAATATACAAATGGCCAATAAGCACAAAGAAACGATGTTCAATATCATTAGCTGTAATTGAAATCAAGTCAAAACCACTAGGAGAAACTGCTTCACACTCACTACAATAGGATATACTCAAAAAGAGAGTCACAAACAGTAATGAGGTCACAGAGGAAGCGGAGATCCCAGCCCTTGCTGGTGAGGAATTAACACAGTGAGGCCACTTTGGAAAACAGCCTGGCAGGTCCTCAGAGAGTTAAACATTTGGTTTATGAATGACCCAGCCTTTCTGCTCTCTGGGCACACACGTAAGAGAACTGAAAACAAGTGTCCACATAAAAACTCCTACAGGAATGTTCACGGCGCCATTATTCATCACAGACAAAAAGCAGAAACAAACAAATTGCCTATCACCTGATGAATGGGTAAACAGTGGGGCCCAGTCATACAGTGGAAAATTATTCAGCAATTGCAAAGCATAGAATACTGACCCAGGCCACAACTTTGACAAACATTGAAAAAGTTACTCAGTGTGAAAGAAGTCAGTCATAATAGACGGTTTCATTTACATGAAATGACTCATTTTACATGAAATGTCCAGCACAGGCAAATCCTCATAGAGAGAAGAGTGGCTCCTTGGGGCTGGGGGAGGATGGGGAAGATGTGAATAACTGCTTATGTATACGGGGCTTCCTGTTGGGGGATGAAAATGTTCTAAGATTGACTGAAATGCACAATTCTGGGCATAGAGTAAAAACCGCTGTACATTTTAATGGGTGAATTGTATTCAAACTGTTAAGAACAAAAGCACCTCGGGCCAGTACCTTCCCATAGTAAATGCAAATTGCTAACTTTTATTACAGGAAGAAGAAACTGCCCTCAGCATGAAAGCAGGAGATCATCAAATGTGGGTAAACTGAAATTGGACAAGAGCATTTCACTTGAAACAGTTGCTGCGTGTACAAGAAATATTCAGAAATAGGAAAATCAGTTTGACATCACGAAGAAGCATTCTGCTTCAAATGAAGATCAAGGATTCGGCAAGCCCAGCTGCTAAAAATGACCAGAGAAGAAACCTGGTTCTTAAAACAAGCACCAGAGCCAACAAGGAAGTGGTGGTGAGGAAAGCAGGAGGCCGAAAATCTGGAACAGTTAGCTACAAATAATTTCTCCACTGAAAATTCAAATATAAAATGAAAGTGATGCAATGCTGTGCTGACCTCACGTGAATGGGCTTCCTCCGGTGCACGACAGTTCTGTAACCCCAAATGAGAGACTAAGGAGAATCAGCATGGTTCCTGGGAGCCCCAAGTGACTGCCCACCAGCACACCGACCACCATCACATCTGCCAGGGTTCAATTGCAGAGAAGAGACCAACTTCTGAAAGGCACAGGAAATGTTGACCAGGGAAGAAAAGGCTGCAGTCAGTCCTGGGACAGAGGCCTTGTGAGCAGAGGCCAGAAGGCTGCAGGTGAACTGGGGTTGCCCTGGGGCAGGAAGGGACCACAAGGGAGCAGATCTCAATTCTCTACTCTCTCTCCCTCGGGTAGGAGAGATAAACCTGCATCCTTCTCACCTGGAACTGTGGGTTCTGGCTGGCAGAAATCTTACAGACACGGAATGATTATTCAAGACTGGAAAAAGTCCAGCAATCGAAAGGGAGTAGGGAGCCAACTCCACGAGCCTATCAAATGCTCCCATATTTATTGTGTATAATCAAAGGAAATAGTCATTAACAGTTGTGTGATAGTAAGCAGGAACTTGGGGAAAGTGGATGAGACAGAGATTATAGAATCCACCATGAGTACAAAGTCTTAGTGTATCTTTAGGGAAGTCATGGGGTGAGGGGAACAAAATACATTCTTTAGATATGTGAATTACAAAGCAGACCACCAGACCAGCCAGGTCCTTGTTTTGGGGATAACAGACTATCTAACAGCACACAAGCCCAGCTTTTATAGCTGAGGGCCTGGGTCCTTGCTTTGCAATGAGCAGAGTGCTATCTAAAACCTCAACTATGCAAGCAAAGCATTGTCTCTGCTTTTTAAGGCAAGGAGACAGGAGTGAGGATGCACAGGCGCTTGCTTGCAAAGCAGTTACTAAGCATAGTTTTTCTTAAAGTTGACAGGCGGCCTGGGTCTGCTACAATTTGTAAACCCAATCAAGGGCTCCCACATGGAACCATTATGGAGAATACCCTGGGATGACAAATCCTGGTTTTGGGTCTTTTCCTGCCAGCTTCAGCCACTCTAGAAGGGTCTATGCACATCCCTGAATAACGATCCCACAGAACCACCCACACTCATAACTCCTGGTGCTTGAAACTTAATTTTAGCTCTACACAACTTAACTTAGAAAAGTTTCAGAAATAAAGGATATTATATACTTTTTATAGCTCATCATATTACTGATTTTTCTGATTGCTCTAAGCTGCTTCTACTTGGTAAAGCACCTAACTCTGCCAGTGAATTCAATACTTTCCATTGGGCATAACTAGCCAGTTTGAGCTCGCTAACTTCAATTGGTCAAATACCAATACACTTAATTGATTTTATTGTTCATCAATTTCAGCCGGGAGGAGAGGGAGTGTCACTCTGTTCCTCAGCCCACCCTCAACTGTTTTCTCATCAGCAACTCAGGCCTCCTGAAAACAAAAAAAAGCATTTGTTTCCCTTCTTTTACACATTCCACAAACCCAACAGGAAACATCAGCCTGAAGAAAGAATTCAGCACAAATGTTAAAACAAAAATCTATAAACCTGAAGTATCTCCATCTCCGAATCATGATACACAATGACATGAGAGTAAGTGTGTCAGGCACAAAGCATGCGTCAGCCTAACCACCTGATTTATATTCTTCAAAGGAAGGAAGGTTTTCGTATTTTTTATTATCACTCTTTCTCATTGTTTCTGATTAAACCAAAAAATAGTTTATGAAATTATTTAGCACTGCAATAACAGATTTTTGTTGTATCAATTACAGAAGGCATTCAGAGGGGATAGGAAAACCCACCTCTGTAAAAAATTCAAAATATCTTCCCCTGTTAAGAACACGTATACAAAATGCAACAGGGAATTCAAATTCTTGTGGAGAGGAGCAAAAGCCACAGAAAAAAAGCAAAGTAATACTATGAGTCAATTTAAAATTCACTGGACAAACATGCTCAATGCATTCAATGAATTTTAAAGGCACACTGCAAGCCATTCACTTAATGATATGCAGGCTAGAGGAAGAATTTCCCTCTTTAACACACAGCAGAAATCAATACGGTGCTCCACCAAACAACGACCAAAGAACAATCAAGTTTTTAACAGTTCTGATAAATCAGCATGTTCTAAAGATGAAAATCCAAAAATTTTAAACATTCATTCACACCACAATGAAACAAACACTTAAAACCAAAAAACCGCAAAGAAACTAAGCACATAGATCATGTACATAGATCAATGAGAATTTCTTTTGCCGCTGGAAGAAAAAACAGGCTATAGCCTTTTCCTTGAAAAATAAAACTACTTTTAAAGATAAATGTTAAAACACATTTCATCACTCATGTTGCCTTGAAAAATCTGAGGCACTTGTATCTGATTAGAAAAGCAATTCTGAATAATCGTATCTTACGATTCAGTGCCAGTTTGCTTTAGGAGAAAAGAGAAGAGAAAAGCTACTGTTTCTCATATCCTGCACAGAGTGTGAAGTGCCTCCCTGCCTCTTTCTTCTCCCGTTTTCTAAGCTCATGCTCCCCAACCCTTCTGAAACAAGTATGAGAATGACTTATTCCCACCAATATGCCAAATGACAAAAGAATATCAATTTATTTGTGTAAATATATGCCTACAGCTTAAACTAGAGGAGAAACATATCAGAAGTCTATATGGAACTTCTTTCTACATTCTTGAAATCACACACACAATCGTTCACACACACAGACATATTCCCCCTGGATTACTGGGCACTTAACAAGCTTAGGATTTCCAATTTCTAGAAGATAAATTTGTAGTTAGTTTAACATACAAAACTGTCAGCTTTTGAAAGCCTTGATCATCTGCTAAACCATCCAATTATCAAAGAGACCCAATTAGACTTCTCTGTAGAATGTAATTTCCCATGATGACAAAACAGACCCTAAGAAGTACTGGATCCAAGTCTCGTGTTTATCACTAGCTATGATCGTTTTTAAGCACATTAACAGATTCAGAAAGGTTTGTCCCAACATTTATTCTTCTTGATATAGTATACGTGTTCAAATGCCTATACAGAGACTATGTCCCATGATGGTGTTTAAGAGCTCTTTTGTGTATTACAATATTTATTTTTAAGTGCAGACAAGGAGGGTGGGTGTTACTCAGTTGTAGGCCACCTGCTTAACATGCAAAATATCCTGGCTTCAGTCCCCAGTACCTCCAAAAAAATAAATAAAAATAAGTGCATATTTAAAAATGAGTAAAGATATTAAAAAATGCAGACTAAAAACCACTGCAATCTAGGAGCCACAATTGGAATAAAAAAACAAGTGTTTCTATCAAATATTGACCATATGCCAATCACAGAGACCACCACCAATCACACCTGATAACCATCACGTGTGGTTCTCAGCAACCCTACTAAGTAGACACGGATGAGAAACCCGGCACTGGGATGAGGAGACGGAGCTCGGAGAAGCCGGGGACGCTGACCGTCCTGCTCCCCGTGACACCGCGTCTGCCCAGGGCAACCGCTGACGGAGCTGCACTGAGGGGACACCCAGCTGCATGGAACCTTGGGGCACTGGGGAGTCCCAGAAAACACAAAAATTGTTCAGTGAAAAACCAGCTCAAATATATTACACTGTGCCACATCCTTTAAACAGGGAACATGACTGAGAACTTTTTGATGCCTCTGTGTCCTTTCTGCCATCATCAATATTTGCCCTCTCAGGGCGACCACTGATGAACTGGACCCCATATGAAGTGCACTCAGATGGAAGATCATTTGAAGCTGTTTTATGAAGTTTGTAGGACTCTATGCCTCACACAGGCGGTCATCCATCACTTCTCCCCGGTGTGGATGTACCACCTGAAATCACTCCTTTCTGCTTTTTAAAGTCCCTTCATCTACTCCAGACTTTTCAACAGCAAAGAAGCAGCTCAACCACAGACAGTGGACAGCTTCTCACCAAAGGGACTTGAACAGCCCATCGGACTACCTGGAAGCCCTTTACTTCTATTAAACCCACTTTGAGGTAGTTCATCATTTTCTGATTGGTGGACTTGGCCTCTGACTGGCCTTCTCAGAAAGCTTCCAGCCTCACATCCGGGGATGGGATAGGACCCTGATATTGGGGTAAAAAAGTGCAGAAGTTGGACATCATCCAGTCAGGTCTGCACAGGTAGAAGTGCCACAATGTGCTCAAAAATTATGCAGTCAGCACCCCTGGGCTCCCATGGACTGATTTCACATTAACCAAACGCATGAGACACTTATGCAAGAAAACCAGAAACTTAAATTATTAATGTAACAGAAGACGTGAAACTATGAACCAGACTGAAATATCAGAGTTCAAACATGAGTACATTTTCTCCTCAACGGCCCAATCACAGGCAGGCAGTCACATGGCAAGCATGGACAGAAGTAGAGCAGGAAAGGTTTCTAGATTAACTCAATGGACTAAATTTCTGTTATACCAACAGATCTACTGCCTGGAAAACAAAGCTAATCACGGTGCACTCTTCGTGGACAGTGGCCGAGGCACGACTGTGAGCACCTGCGTGACTCTCCTTTCCCTGTCCTTTCTGGGCTAATGGATGCACAGACGTACAGAGATCAAGGCATGCAGATACATCTAAACATCCAAAGCCCGTCTCTGTGAGCCTCAAAACCAGACAGCCAGGGTTTAAATACCAGCTCTGCCACTTACTATTTCTGTGACCTTGGCCAACTTACCCTCTGTGTGCCTCAATTTCCACACTGTAAAGCTGGGATAAAAATCAAACCTTCCTTACTCGCTTGTTGAGAAGATTGAAGGATACATTTCTGTAAAACTCTCAGAAAAGAATGTAGCACATTTTTGGTGCTCAACAAATGTCAACTTAATATTACAGGGGTTTACAAATCTCCCTTCTAATCATCTTCTGTGTTTCCTGGCTCGTCTAAGTCCCAAAGAAAATCCTTATTTCTCCTTTTATAAACTCTTGGGGTGCACCCTTCTGTTCCATCCCACCACCTGTTTAAACTGAAGGAGAGGATGCCTCCTCCCCACTCCTCTGGGCCATGGAGAGTGCTTCTCCCTTCATACCCCTGACCCCTGGCCAATGGCTAGTCCTCCTCACACTAACAGAGTGAGGTGTGATTCCAGGGAGACAAGCAGGGCATGTGAAACCCTTCCTTTCCCTCCAGGGCTGGCCACCCTTGGGAAGCACCCGGGATGCTCAGCTCCATGGCAGGACATCCCTGTGCATGATGGGGCAGATCCTCTCAAGGGAAGGCTCGCTGTGGCACAGAGATACCTGGGACAGGGTAAGTCTCTACTTCTGGGACACAGTATCATGACACTCATTTACCCACAGCCCTGAAGTTCATGGAGAACATGGCTTCATCAGTAACAAAGAAGACATTTAACGCCTGCCTACTCTTTTGTGTCATCTCTCAGTTTGCTTCTGGAGACAACATGTGTATAAGTATTGGATCCCCTTAGGCCCCAACATATATGAAGTAACAAAAAATTCTGTGGCTTAACATTGTTTCAGGGCCACTGTGTAACAGTTCTGACTCTGCTGATGCTAAATTATGGGTATAGGAACTATGGAACCTCCTCAAATATCTTTCATCATAAAACCAGCTTTTCTAATTTTCCTGCTTCTTAGTAGTGGCCAAAGACCGTCAAATGATGGCTTCACACAAAACAGCAGCAAAAGTTTAAGAGCCCTCTTGACATACCCACTGTGGTAAACACTTTACACAACTTCTAATTCTCACAATTCTACAAAGCAGATAGGAGCGTCCCCATCTCACAGACTAGGGAAAGACTCAGAACGAACTGACTCAGGCTCACGTGGCTCAGTGGCAGCACGTGCAGACAAACCCAAGCCAAAACACTACACCCCTTTTTATATGTACCAAATCATCTCCCACCAATAAGCACACAGCGGCGGGGTCAATACTCAGGGAACTCAATACACTTTTCACCTTTAAGGTGTTCCAGAGGCCGCTTAGAGCTGTTTTATAAAATTCACGCTCACTGGTTTCTAACACTGGAAGAAAAGTCCGATTTTGCCATTGTTTGCACAGCAAGTCTGAAAAGTTCACAGCGAGATTACAGAATAAAACTAAGATATAAGCAGAATAATTTTTCCAGGCAGACAGACACAATGGACATTGTGGTATTCTGAAGCATTAAGCAAAGAAATCAAAATAAAATCACGTTGTTTAAGCCTTCTTTTAAAAACAGGAAAATTAAGACTGTAAGAAGGTGCAACACTGCCACCTATGGCTAAAAAGACCTTCCAGGTTGCCGGGAAACATGCAACACAAAAATTGCCTGTAGGATGAGAAACGAGAATCAGGTAACTAAAAGCTCGTGTACCACATACTGCACTTTGCTTCAGGGGAAGGGAGGGGTATTCAGTATTTAATCTGATATTGCTAATAGTCCTGAATATAAACAAAAGACATAGGCTCATGGAAACTCATCTTAGAAGGGGGAAGAATACAGTCCAGCCACTTCATTTTACAGGAGGGGAGACTGAGACCTGGGATCTGTCCTCCTGTCAATCCGGAGCAAAGTTCCCCTAGGCCTCATGTCTTGAACTGTAGCAAAAACCAACAGATCTGTACTAGGCCTATATTCATAAAAGTCACGTCTGTATTTATCCAAAAGCAGATAATCTAAGTATCTTGCAAAATACTTCTCAAAGAGCCAGAAATCATATGTTTGTTGAAATACAAAAACATTTATTTACATAGTAAAACAGCATGAGCTTTATTCTCTCTATTAAAAAGTGACACATCAAATCAATGTTTTGATATTTTAAACCTGTTAAGAGTGCAGGAAAAAAAATCAAAATTTTCTTTAATCACAAAAGTGAGAAGCTTACTCCCTGAAAATGATGAATGTGGATTTTTCTAAATTCAATCGATCTGTTCAGAATCAGAAGAATTTAAATGTCTGAGGGGATGGTTACACGGCAACATGAATTCTGAGATGTAACAATACATATTCTGAGTAAATAATCTTCAAGGTCGTCTGCTTAAGGCAATTTAACTAGTCCCTGTCTCATTAGAATGATACAGATTTCATTAAAACTTCATAGTGCACACACAAAAAAAGAATCCTTGTTACTTTAAACCATATTCATATATATCATATATAAACATATTCAATATGCATCAGAAATAAGACACCTTCTTTACTATTCAGAGTTGATCCTTCTAAACTATCTGGCGTTGTGACAGCATATTTTTATTAAGCACCTCTTGGGTGCTTTGTGTACAAGGCGTCTAACTCTCACAGTCAGACAACTTAAACCATATTACTCAAATTTCACAAATGAGGAAATGTACTTAAGTCATGAAAACAAATTACATATTCATCATCAGGAAAGAAAAGAGTAAAGACTTTAGTTACAATATTCACTGACAATCTTTTCTTCAATACTAAGACTACATAAAACCAATTCAGTCTTTGTAAGTATATCTGTCAATAAGGGCCACTAGAGAAAAACATGTAACATCATAAGCAATGGTTGGACTTTCAAAGCCCCCTTCTCTTTTGCACAATAATTATTTTAAATGTTTTGTTTTAATGCTTACAGAGCACTAAAATAAAAAAAATACTACATTTTTAAGTCATTACCTGAGAATAAAACATTTCTGAAAATGGGCAATTTTAATTTATGCCACTCTGTCTCACATTCTCACTGGTGTCTCTCCTTTAAAGCCCTCATCAGGCTGAGATCACTAAAATCGGCCATTTATGGACTTAAAGGTGTTCGGGAAACCACTCAATGGGAGGCTGATTAGAGGAGCAATTAAAAATGCATCCTGTGCAGCCAGGGTTCCAGAACAGAGGTAGCCACCACCAGCTGCGTATGATTTGGGACAAGCTGCTCCATCTGAAAATCCCTCAGCTGCAAAAAGGGAGACACTGATACCTACGCTCAAACACCTGCTATGAAATAAAACATGAGGAAAGCATTTTAGCCTTAGGTAGGTGTCCACTCAGAGCGAGTTTGGTCATTATGATGATGAGGATGGCTGTTAATAAATTAAGCTAGACCAAAAAGTAGAAATCACCATAAAGGAGAAACATTTTAAGTCAATGAACATTTCCTTTTGGATGGATTGCAGAATATTCTATTGATTTTTTTAATACACCAAGTTTTGTCCATTAATTATAGATTTACAGGTTCATGGACAAGTCTCCAGAAAAAGAATTAGAGACCTCTAAACTCTGAATATTAAGAAAGTAAAGTTTAAAAAAAACAGGGGGGAGATTATACCTCATTTGGGAGAGTATGTGCTTAGCATGCATGAGGCCCTCAGTTCAGTCCCCAGTAACTTCATTTAAAAAATTTTTTTAAGAAATGGAGAATTAAAGCAAAATGATGGAGGAATACAGAATTTTTTTAGAAACACAACTCAGTTTTAAGATGGGGAAAAAAACATCCATTTCTCAGAGGAAATCTTGAGAGCTATGTAAACTGGATCTGAGATGTCTAGTCTTTTAACATTACTCAAGAATTCATATTACCAAGTCTTAAAACTACCTGAAAACCAACAGTGGTGATAGTGATCATAACAGCTGCCAACACGGATCGAGTTCTGGCTAGGACTGCTCTGTTCTGACATCTCTGCCCCTGAGGCCTCACCAGGCTGAGAGCACTAAATTCGGTCATTCATGAGCATCACGTGTAAGTCCTACATTTGTGCTTCTCACTCCCCCCTCCCCAGCCCCTCTGAGGGAAGCACTGTTATCATCTTCCCCACCCGCAGATAAGGCCACCGATGCACTTAGACTAAACCCCTTCCAGGTCACATCGGCATTAAAGGACTTCTGTATTTCTGCTGTTTTCCTTTTGACAAAGGAATCTGAGATATCAATTCAAGAGAGACTGTTAAATAATCAAGTCTGTCTGGTCTTCACCTCAAAGAGCAGATACTATAAATTCCTGATGTAGGATGAGGCTGCCGCCACAAACTGACTCAGCTTGAAATTAATATCCAAGATGAAGCAGCGGATACACGTAAATATTCACGAGTGTCAACTCCGCTCATGGTTCTGGGCCCTTCACTGCCTGAACGGGGGTGAAGTCCCCACCCATGTCAGGGATGGAAGTGCAGCTCTTCCCAGTGTCACCCAGGCTTCACGGGTTATTTCCCCCCACAGACTGTCCTCAACGATTAAAAAGCTCTCAAGTTTTTTATACCATGCAAAACTGAAAGTCATTTCTGCAGATGGAGCAATTTCTCAGGCTTAAACCTTTTTTGTCTACACTTAGCAAAGAGGAAAAACTAAACATGACTCTGCAAAGTGTCTGAGCCTCACCACTCACAGGAGTAGAAAGGCGACAGCAGAAGATGACTCTTCACATTGCAGGATGAGGCCAAAATAAAGCCGCCCCAACCACAGGCACTCCCAGAGACAGTGCTAAGCAGTCTTCTGCACACTCACGGCTGTGCAGCCCTCACCACCATCTATCTCCAGAACACTCCATCATCCCAAAAGAAACCCCCTGTCCACTAGTAGTCACACCCGATCCCCCCTCCACCCAGCCCCTTCCAACCATCACCTGCTCTCTGCCTCTGCATTTGCCTATTCTGCGCATTTCAGATCACTGAAATCAACAATATGTGGCCGATTGTGTCTGGTTCCTTTCACTTAACATGCTGTTATCAAGGCTCATAGATGTTGAAGTGGTATCAGCATCTCTCTCTGTTTTTTTTTTTTTTTTTTTTTGAAAACGTTAAAGTTTATTAGAAGGTGGTAAGTACTATCAAAAAGAGTAGAGTGGAGCATAAGGTATTGGGTTTCAAAGGGAAAAGGGCAGGTTGAGCAGTCAGGGTGGACTTCCCAGAACAGGTGGACTTTTTCATCTTCCCCTTTATTTTTTTTTCTTTTTTATTCACTCTTACGTCTGAATAATGTTCCACTACATGGAGATACTACATTCTGTTCATCCATTCAGCAGCTATGTATGGACGAGGTCCAGAAGAATGAGTGTAAGAGGTGACTAGCAGGGATGGAATTAAACAAAGGGCAAGATGTGCTTAAAAAAAAAGCCAACCAATGGAGGCACAAGGAAATTCACTGAGTTTCTGAGCAAAGTGCATGCTTGCTTTGGCAGCATTACCGTGCAGGGCTGGGGCGGATATTGGCAGGAATCAAGGGGAGGGAGTCACCTGAGAAGACGCCCCACTGCAAGTAGCTCAGCCAGTTCTCCTCCCTCATCCTGTATTGTTAGAGCCATGTTTCTTGGTTTCTTTTATGTCAAGTAAGAGCACTTTAACTACACATCTGATCATCTGCATCAGACCACCTTACCTCCAAGCCACAGAAAATCATTCACTGACCGGAGCAGCTCCAGGACATAACGGTGATGGATCAGGGAGTACTGCAGCATCCCTGCCTGCAAGCACAAACCCCACATGTGCCCTGGTGATGTCCGGAAAATAAAATGCATGGAAATATCTCACTGCTGGTACAAGACATCTAACCCTAAATTTCCCCAAAATCACGCTGGCAAAGCATTACTCAACCCTTTCACTACAAAAAAAAAATAAAACAAACAAACAAACAAAAAAACCAAAACAACAACAACAACAAAAAAAAACGGCTAAGAAGGCAAATTTAGGCTCTTCCATTGAAAACCAGCAACCATCAATGTCAGTATCTGAGCTGGAATGCTCCTGACTTCAGAAACCACTGCGCAGTTACTTTTGAATGGTGAAAGGCCCATATGTATTCCATGTAGATTATATTACAGTAGGATTTTTCATTTCAAAATTTCCAGTTGCAACATTAACCCAAGAAAGTTTATGTTTCAGATTTCAAAAAAATCAATTATCTTCCACATTCTTAATGTTGATCCTATTATTATTTTATAAAGGGAGCTATGCTGCATATTATAAACCAACTGTTTGGTTTCTGCAAACAAGACCTTTATGACCTCACTATTTCAGAGCAAACTTTAATGATGCTTTGAGAGGTGGGGCCTGGGGCGCTCCCTAACAGCTCTTTAAATACTGACAAGGTTGTGCTATTAAGTAATGCAAAGGCTGTAAGTCCACATTAACTCAGAAACCAAAGAAACTACACCAAAGCCTTACTTTATCATTGTTATATATTCCTATTCTTTTGAATATTAATGTTCTTAAAAGATATGATTTTTTTGAGAAAGATAACAGCTGTATTAAATTTCCTCTCACCAAGAACGCAATTTTTATCAAGAATAAAACCCCTATGGAAATCCAAAAGATGGGATATTTCTACCGAAGTGTACTTGCAGATCTGAACACAAACCTAAATCCTATCAGATCTCACGCGAACGAGCTCAACAAAGTCCTGGGATACGCTGGAACTTAGCTCTTCTGTTCCAAATGTTGGCTGAGCTAAGATCATCACACAAGGCAGGGAAGGAGAGAAGAGGAAAGTCCACCTGGCGGCCTCCATCTGTTTTCTTCCAGCCAACAGGCGCCACTAGGGCGGCCCCACTAACAAGACCTCCCCATAAGAAAATCCGTCATCCACACTGCCCCTGCCGTCCCCAAGCAGCCCCGACGCCCCTCTCCCACGGGTCACCTCCCAGCCTGTGAATGGTCTTCTAATGACCCCCCCCCAGCTGGTGGCACACTCCTCCTCTTCCCTGCTACACACACACACACACACACACACACACACACACACTCAGAGCAAGGGCAGCCTTCCCAAAGCACAAATTTGATTACATCACCCCCACTTCAAACCCTTCAGAGGCTCCCTGGTGGAGTTCTAGCCCCACCCCCGACACTGCTCACCCAGCCTCCCCACAGTTCCCAGGTCCCCAGTGACCTCAGGGGCCCCCTGACCTGCTGCTACTTCCCACTTGCCTCCAGGCTCATTTTGACTGTTTCTCAAGGAAGCCTTCCCTCCCCCAACCTCCGCACTTTGTTCCTCTGTTCCTAGAACATTCTAGGCTAAGTCAACTTCTGACACTGCTAAGCTCCCAAGAAGCAAATACATTTTGCTTACTAATGTGGGTCCACTCTCTCTCCCCTGGCCACTCAGAAGTTCTCGTGTTATGAATAAATGATGACGGGGTGGGACTCAAAGGGACAGACATACCTGCTCTCGCCCATCGTGACCCTTCTTTCTGTAGAATATCAGAAGCAAAACCAGAAGTACCTTTTCTGAGGGTCACTTCCTGCTGACACCCTTCACTGCCTCCTGTGTCAGTTCTAGTAAAACCCAAACTCATCCAAAGCCCTCCACCCAAGGCCATCTCCAGTGTCCTCCCCAGCAGGGCACCCTCCACCCTGGACCATACAAGGCACACTCGACGAGCTTCCACCCCACAAGCCTCCAGGCCTCTGCCCGGGCTGCTCCTGCCACGTGAGCCATCCTCTTGATGCCTTCTCCTGGCTGACACTTACTATGTCCTCACAACTGAATGTAGAGCACATTTCTTCCAGGAAGTCCTCTCTGATAATGTCCTTTAGGTCTTCACTGGGCTCTCTCTACATCAGCACTGCATGGAGACCAACTGGGTGTTTGCCTGCTCCTTTGAGACCACGACCTCTTGGGGGCCACGTGTGAAGGAGTGAGAGATTACAAGAGGGGTGGGAGAAGCAAAAAACAAAAATCAAAGCCCAAGTCCCAAATTCAAGGTTTCTTTCTCAGACAAAAAGAATAAAATATTTCACACGTATGCAATATGGTTACTATTTTTGTGGCTTGTGGACAGCAAGAGCTTGGTGTTCTAGTCCAAAACCCAGGTTACATGCAAAGAAATGTATATATTCATATCCAAAGGAAACCAGAGCTGCTCAACAACAGTTTGCAATTAGAATTGAAAGGAACTTTGATAAAGGCAATCTCTCTCTCTCTCTTTTTTCTTTTCTAGCATCATATAATTTTAGAAATATTTGCGTGACTAAGAGATGGCTACAGCCCGTGATTCTGCACTGGAGTGTTTGGGGCTGAGGAAGCCCAGATTACATGCACTGTGTAAATGCAATCACACCAACACAAAGACAGGCGCCCTGGTGGTGGAGCTGATGTTCCAAAGCAGGCAGCCTTATGCTGTAAGAGAACTCTAAATAGAAAGGAAGAAATTCAATGTTCTGTACTCAATTTCATTCACTATAAGGGCCATGAACTGATAGTATATCTTGTCTAATGAAACCCAAAAATAAATTGTCAACGTCGATTTTCTTCATCTGACCGTTTTATGCTAACTTTATATATGAAACCCTCACTCCATACAGAAAGCTCAGGCCTACGCTGCAGCACAGTTACATCCCACGGAAGAAAGTCTATCAAGGGAAAACTAGAGAGTTTCCCTTCAGAAGCTGCTAAGTCTGGTTTTGCACCTGTACGTCATTTGCAACCACGTCATCGTCAAAGGAGTAAGACCTTACCTCTGTGGGGCGAAAAGCACTGCGGTGCTTCCGAACCATCAAAGAACACTGAGATTTGTGAAACAGTCCTGAGGCACATAAGTTGCACTTTTTCTGAAAGGCTCCAAAACTGACCCACTTCACCATTCCACGTACAACAGGGAGGTACCGGAATTAGTAGAGAAAACATGCCCTTGAAATCTGACAAGGCCCTGCTTGAATCTTGCTACAGCATTTACTAGCCACAAAACAGACCAATTCCTTAACCCCTCTGAGAAGGCTTCCCAATCTGCAAAAGGGGGCTGCCACCACCCACCTGGGAGGCATGGATGTGAATGCAACACGCAAGTAGGGCGGCCGACTGGTACCTGACATGGGGCCTGGCTAGTTTCCCTCCGCTGCCCTCCTCCCCCTTCAAACTTGCTCTGTTTCCCCCGGTAAGGGTCAAGCGCCCGGAACAGATTGCCTGATTCTTCTGTGTGTCCCCGGATACGTGACTTACCCTTAGGAGGCCAAAAAAACAACTGTCTCCTCCCCAGTCACCATCAATGTTCTTAAGAGTCTGAGAATTTTTAACTCTATTTTGCAGGGAGACTATTCCAGAACTGTCCAAGCACCATTCTCCAGGTTGGCTCCTCACCCAGCGCCCATCCCTTCTCACCTCAGATCCTCTGTCTGATTGCCTTCTGTTCATAGGAAAGTGAGTCCAGTAGGGTGGGGACTTCCTAGGCCTCCCTCTCTCCCTCACAGATGGGTGTGACTACTTACTCCCCACTCCAACTCTAGCTTCTGAGGAGACTCCCCTCCCGGACCTTGGACCCTGCAGCCTCTGCATCGTCCCAAGATGCGCACACGTGGCTACAACCTTCCCTTCAGATTTCTTCCTGGGTGGTCCTCCCCATCCCCCGCCCCTTAAGGATAAATGGTATTGCTCTGAAAATCGCAAACGCTGCCGCTGACACACCGAAACTGCATTGTCTGGGCTTTACTCCAACCGAGGCACAGCCCTGCCCCCCCTCAGCCTCAGTCTGCACCTCTCGAGATGAGCTCATCCACCTACACGGCTGTGAACACCAGCTAAGAATGACGACTCCCAACGTGTATCTCTAGTCCGGCACCTTCACCTGAGCCCCAGGCTCATAGACCAGAGTGCGTCTTTGAAGTCCTAACTTGGATGACAAATGGCATCTTAAGAATGCCTCATGTCCACCATTTACTCTGGAATTCGATTTCTGGAGGTACCTCCCAGGCTTCCCATATTAGTAACAGCCCCAGCACCCACCTATGTGTTTGAGGTCATATTAAATTTCCCCTGTTCCCTCCCCCTAGCCCTGCCCTGGAATCTGTCTTGTCATTTCCATCGCTAAGCCCATCTCAAGTCTGGTTCTGCAGGGACCACGGCTGGAACCCCACAAGCTCATAGCATGGGGCAGTGAGTCACAATCTTCCGAAGGGTGCTCCCTGGGAACCCCACAAGCTCATAGCATGGTGCAGTGAGTCACAATCTTCCGAAGGGTGCTCCCTGGATGGGGAGGCATCTCCTGGCACGGGTCACCTCAGTAGGCACTGGATTCTCACAAAGGAGGCCCTGGAGAAGGGACTCAAGGTTCTCCCGTGGTCTGAACTTTGAAGGGCCCGAGGTCTGTGGAAGCTCCTAATTAGCAGACACACTTGCCAGTGAGCAGATGAGGATGGAGGAACCCAGGCAAGGCTGTTCTCACTCCGAACCCTGGGCTCTCAGGAGCCACAGGAAAGGCCTGTGTCCAGGGCACAGCCCAGCCATCACAGATCCAAGCCTGCATTTGCCAACCCGGACAGCCTAGACTCCTTCTACTTGTGACACTTACATCTGTTCTGTTCCCCCCGAGAATGTGATGAACTCTTTCAGAAAGCCTGGCCTGTCTCAAGCGAGACCAAGTCAGTGAAGGATGAAGTGTCCACATTTGGACCAGAGCATGAAAGGAGAAACAAGGCCTCATGGCCAGCATGATGTTGGTGGCCAAACACTTCCCCCAGGTGAGATGAACCAGAGTGGGGGTGAGAATCCAAGGTCCTAGGTCGGTCAAAGCTTCTTCCTACACGGCTGACTTAGGTGTTGGAGACTCACTTGGCAAACTAACGACATGGCCGTCAGTGGTGGACGTCAGCTGCAACAGACACAGAGTCAGCTACTTACTGACAACATGTGTTAAAAGTAAAGTCCTGTGCAGGGAGGACTGCATGGCTGCTGAGCCAAACCACAGACCTGGCTCTGCATGCCCACTGGCTGAAGCAGAGAGGAAGCCACCGTCCCATTTAGCGGTCCCTGTGTCCACCAGATCCAGGTGAGCCAGCTACTTAGGAGAAGGCCATGTTGTCCTGATACTCAGAAAAAACAGTCTCGTAAAGGGAACAAAAGAGTGACATGGATTTTAGACCCGCTTCTGCCCCTTTATGAAGGCAAAGTAAAGTAAATGGCACTGGGAAGTTGAATGCAAAAAAAAAAAATGGTGACTGCTTCCTCCAACAGCTGCTCACCCACGAGCCGGCCACTTCCTCACCAGTGACCTCCGGCCAGGCAGCACCATCACGCACGTCACAGAGCGACAGCCAGGAACCGCGTGCCGAGCACGTTTGTGGAAAAGCAGGAATTGAGCAAGATGCTGCAGACTTTGACTTTACAAGTTTAAATACTCCATGAAAATAATCCCTCAGCAGCCGCCTAAATGAATTCGCATCTCACTTCTTCAAAACAATCAAACAAATTTAATAAGGGCGCATTTGTCACCAAATATAAGGAGGTCCAAACAGGTTCCTCAAAGCAAGGATTTTAACAGGTATCAAACACCAGTGGGTGATGTGCTAACAAAGCAAACATTCCAAAAATTAGAAAATAAAAAGATGACTAGGATAATACATGGATCAAGGCAGCTGTTAAGTTTTTGCCTTTTAAAGCGATGGAGACAGCACGTAGGGCGATCCAGCTATTTCCAATGCACAGTGTGCACAGCCCACCTTTTCAGACGCAACAACATACTCAAAGGCCAGTACAAGAGAAAAAGGGAAAAAGAAAAAGGAAAAGAGGAACAAGAGAAAATTAGAAACACACAGGAACAAAAATGAATTTGACAGCCTGTACAAGAATTTACGTGAGCGTGTGAGGCCAGGGATGCAGGGACAGTGAGACCCATCCTCACCTCCTGCTCCAGGGAAGGCAGGGGCCTGTGTGGAGCAGTGCTGCCGGGGGACACCAACGTGGTCAGAGCCCCAAACCAAAACTCCACCTACATGCGTCTAGATAGCTTTTGAGCTACAAATTATGGTCACATTTCAGGCTGGACAGTTTTACTCACTCCCACCAAGAGTAGCAGGAGAGGATTAGGCTCTGCTCCTGCACCAAAGTATTGTTTTATAAATTAATGACTGTAGAATAGTAAAAGGAACAATGGAGTAAAAGTGACTGGAGAAGAACGTGCTTGACCCGAGCTCACTGGCTGCGTTATCTCACTGACGTTCAGATGCTGGCTGGGTGCTTTTTGTACCAAAACAGACAGACACACCAGGAGGGAGGTTTAATGCGCTGCTGTATTTTGATGCCGAGAACCATGCCTGGTACATGAGGTTCTGGGTAAACAATGGTGACAGTGTCAAACACTATGGGCTAAGCACACATCCAACTACTCTGCGAAATCCCAAGGACAGACTTGAAAAGGCAAAAACAAGCTGGCATTCTCTGGTGGGTCTACAGACTCAGAGCCAAACAGTTGCTGAGCAAAAATGTCACCAGTGCCTCCTATGACAATAGAGGAGGCACTGGCCACGGGGCTGGGGCAGGGCTCCAGGCTTCCACTGCTCACGCAGCAGTCTGTCCAGGGGGAGAAGTTGGTCCCTGCTTACGTTGCACCAATGCACCTACCTGGACTAACGCCTGGGGGCTCAGCAGGAGGTGATAGGTGAGGTGAACGGAGCCAGTCTGGGAGAAGCCCGGTGCTGGCAGCTGTGCCTTCAGCAGTGCCTAGGCTCCTAAACCTGACACCTCATCTCCAAGGAGCACAAGGGAAGTGCGGACATGTAGATCACAGGGCCCTGTGAGGACAAGTACAGATCATGGCCACGACATTACTTGCCCCTTCCTTAAGCCATAGAAGAATGTATGGGGAGGAACTGAAAATTCATCCAGAGTTCGCCAGGCAACACACGCAGGTGGGACTCGGGTCCCCTGTGCCTCTCACTCACAGGGCTGGTCTGGACTTTCTTTTTATCAATTCTCTGGCACCTTCTCCTCCAACTGACCAACAACCAGAAATTAGGATCTGATCTTAGGTAAGTTCAAGAATCACAGATCACCGCCTCCACAGCGGACCCAGCTGCACGTTCTAGGAGCTCCGACCGTCACCTGTGAGACCGCCATGAGCGCTCACCAGACTCAAGGCCCAAGGCCATAGGCCGGGGAGACACATATTCCCTCACTTTCTGCAGCAAAGGGGGACCACCTCTCTGCAAAGGCAACTCAACCTCTCCTGCCCGAGGGACAGCATGATGGACACACGGGGAAACACAGCAGAAGGTGGGGAGTAGGCAGCCCAGAAGAGCTCGTCTGCACTTTCGAGGCAAAGTGAGGCCTTTGACATAATCACAGGGACAAAGTGAATATGAACCTTTCCCTGGTCTGTCCCAAACTCCGTGACAAGCCTTTTCCTGCATAAGGAGTTCTTTCGGAAGTCCCTGGTGGTGTTTCTGATGTCTTAACCTGGCATGGTGACTGTCAGGCATGAAGAGAGGGCCTGAGCCGTGCAGGTGCTGCACCTAGGAGTCAGGAGACACCGGCTCCTCACCCACCTCAACCGGAGCCTCATTCTGCATCTTGGTATTCAGCATCTCATCTATAAGCAAAGGGATGAGACTATCCCAGGACAGGCTGCCCATCAGTAATGAAATGAAATCCATGTAAAGAAAGTTTCCCAGTTGCCACATTTAAAAAGTAAACAAAGAACTAAACAAACAAACAAAAACAAATACTAGAAACTGATTTTAAGAACAGATCTTACTTATTCTACTGTATGTAAAATACTATCATTTTGACATGTAATCAATATAGAAAGTAACAAGATAGTTTACATTCTTTTTCCTAGACAAGTCTCAGCATCTGATGTGCATTTGACCTACAGCACCTCTCAGCTCAGACCAGCCTCCTCCCCAGAGCTCCTAGCATCAGTGGCTGTGGCTAATCTATTGGACAGCAACTCCAAGGGTCCCACCAGGGATCCTGTCTGAAAAGTGGGAGGCAGTGTCCACACTAACCCTAAAATGATCTCTCTTAAACAAAGGCGGATTCACTTTTAAATGTCTGTAAACGGGCGGGCTGCACCTCCCTCCACCCTTGGCTACTAGACAGCCCTCTTCCTTGCTGATCCCTTTCTGGATGTAGGGAAGCAACCTGGCACAGAACCAGGGCGGACGGGCAACCAGGTTAATTACCTTCAGTCTGTGTCCGGTCCCATGAAGTCCTCCTTCTCAAACAGGATGCAGAGGAGCGGGATCTTGTCCCCAGAATTGTCGGGGGCCCCATCCAGCCACTTAGACTTGAGCAAGATGAAGAGTGACTCAGTGAAGGCCTCGATCCTCTTCACCACACTGCAGTCCTTGTAGATTGAACGCCACGTAGGTGCATGTCTGCTCGGCTACCTCCCCATGCAGCACAAAGACAAAGAGCTGAGAGTCATTAAGCGTGGTGCCATACAGCTCCTCTGCACGTGGAGCTTATCGAAGGCCTTGGCCAAGAGGCAGTCCGCAATGGTGACAAGGCCCACGACCTTGTGGTTGGTCTGGAGTTCGCTCCACCCATTCTCGGGCGCATAGTGGTGCCTATAGTAGATACAGAGTGCCCACTGGTAGCCGCAGGGGATGATCCAGCTCACCAAGGAGATTTGCTTATAAATGCAAAAGAAATTCTCCTCTGAGATGATCCCAACGGCTTGGACCACCATGGGGAGAGTCTTGTAGTCCTCAGCACTCTGAACGTAGTCAGGGATGCTCATGTTGCAGGCCCTGCAGAGAGGGGAGAGGAGATCGAGGTACATACTGTGCTGCGGGCTGAAGGCCCCTCTGGGTTGCAGTGACCTGGTGTGTACCAGCCAGAAGGCAAGGGAAGTCCAAGTAAAGACGGGGGTACAGTTTGTCCTCAGAGTCTGCACATGGCTACCGTAGCTCAGATCACATTATGTAGCTTTTGGTCTAGGCTTCCAGGCCCTGCAGAGAAGGATCATTTATTGTTTACTGTACCAAGCACCTAGCCAGACCCTTATGCATAGTCAGTCCTCAAAACTGCTGAATAAAGAAATGAACAAAGGAACTGCTTTCCCGAACCCGCTTCAGCAGACTATAAACAAAAGAACCACAGTGGGATCAAAACATCTGGATTTCAACTCCAATTTATTTGAACTCCTAAGCTGCAGAATAATGGATAAGAAAACTTGCCTTTGGTAGAAGGGTACAGTTCAGTGGTGAGCACGTGCTTAGCAAGTACAAGGTCCTGGGTTCAATCCCCAGTACCTCATTTTAAAAAATGAAACAAATAAATAAATCTAATTACTCTCCTCAAAAAGGATTTTTTAATTCAAAATTCAAAAAACACCTTGCAATTGACACAACATTGTAAACTTGAGTATACTTCAATTAAAAAAATAATCCTTGCCTTACAAGAATATATCTGGATTATGGATATGTAAAATGTAAAATGCCTAGGGTACCACCTGCATAAAAAACGGGAACTGTACAAATTTACTATCCCTCCTTTATGAGCTATATTTCCTTTGGGGGGTTTATAACTTCGCAGAGCTAATTTTCTCAGATTAAAAAAGAAAATATTACCTGATTATCAGTACTGCTGAAGAATCAGATAACCCTATGAAAGCATCTGACCCACTGAGGTTAGTCAAAACAACTTTGTTGAATGAATGAATAAACAAGCAAAGTGAATGCTGCTGCCTGCCACAGACCATCATAATGGTACTGCCTGGAAATTCCAAGCCCACATTCCACCCGACTCTACATTAACCATGTGGGTGACCTGGGCATGCCTGTGTGCTTCTCTAAGACCCAGGTTAATCATGAATAGAAATGAGAGCAATAACACAAACCTCAAAGGGTTAGTGAGTCAGTAATGAATTGTATCCCAACTTTGCAAGGTGGAACCATTAAGGAAAATTGGGCAAAAGACCATAGGCCCTCTCCATATAATCTCTTATGACTTCATGGGAATCTACATTACATCTTAAAATAAAAAGTCTAATTTTTTAAAGAGGCTATTGAGGTTAAATGAGCTCACTGTCTCAAATAAGGAACACACAGTACAAATAGAACAATGCCCAGCTCATGAGATACACTCAGTTAAATTTCCCACTGAACCCACTTGTCCCTCCAACTTAAGAGCACGAGGATGGGTCCTCGTGGCCAGAGGACACTGCACCTGAAACTAACAAAGCTAATGTTCCCCACATCCAACAGCCCCTGTCACCACCCTAGGTCTAATTTTGTATTCGTAATTTTTTTTCTTTTTATTAAATAGAAAACCCCAATTGCATAGCCTTCAGGTCACCAAAAACTGACCACAGAGATCATGATGGCAGCCTTTCTTGGTGAAACAATAAAATGAAAAGCCATTTCCTCAAGGCCTCTGTGTAAATATACTAGGGAACTTCATCCTGGACTGAGAGGAAGAGGACTGGGGAGGAGGGGGCAATCTGAGGCACACAGACCCATGGGCCACCTGTCCCATGATGGACTTTAGACTCAATCCTCACTTCCCAGAAACTTCAAAATACACACAGACAGATTGCTATGGACAAGATTTTTTTTTTTTCCTGAAGAAATCCCTGACTCCTTAGCAGGTCTTGTTTCTACCGAGACACAAATGGTTTATGTGTATAATGTTTCACAAAAGACTTAAAATATTATCACCCCAACTTGACACATTAGGAAACTGAGGGAGAGAGGTTTATCACATTGTGCAAGATTAGAGAGAGGCCACGTCAGTCACCGTATTTAAACCCAAGCCCCTACTCCAGTGCTCACACTAGAAAGTGTGACATACTGACCCTTTCCTGCTTTCTCCTTGCAATAAATCACTGAAGAGTCTTTTCTATGACACCTGGAATCACAATCACATCAATTTTCCACAAAGAGCTATGTCACTCCTTGGAGGACTTATCAAAATCTAAAGTGTTGGGATGGGAGGAGAGATTTGCATTTTCTGTTTCTCAAAGGAAACATGGCTTAAAAAGAAACTGAAAAGGACTTATCTAGTCTAAACCCTCATTGTGCAGAGAAGGAAATGGAGGCTCAGAAGAGATGAGGAAAGGGCCTTATGAACAGATATTGCCTCAGCATAGCACCAAACCTTCCCTCGGCACTTCTGGGGGAGGATCTGGTAGGCCCAGTAGAATATGTGTTAGAAAAAGGAAAGAGAAGAAGCATACAAGTCCCTGTATCTACAACACCATAACATGAAGTTCCACCAAATTACCCAGTATGGGTGCAGCCAATATTAAGGTGGGCTAAACAGATTATAGAAACCTGGAAGTCTCAACCATAGTGGAAGTTCCAACATTTAATATGCTTTTTTCCCAGTTCAAGCATCAGCTCAGTGGGCGCTCCATACCAGGGACGACACTAGGCCTGGAGTTCTCCCAAATACAGATCTCTATTACCACGTGTGCAAAACACATAGAGGCCCACCAGAAGAAAAACGCCCACAGATAAGATGGAATTACTGAAACTGAAAGCAGCCAACCAGCATATATTACTAGGAAAAACGGTGCTGCCAGAAATGGATTCATGGACATAGAAAGCAAACTGTGTTTAGCAGGCAGGAAAGGGGGGATTAACAGATACACATTAATAAATATAAAATAAATGACAAGGACCTACTATATAGCACAGGGAACTATATTCAATTTCTTGTAATGAGTTGTACTAAAAACAATCTAAAACATATGTATATACATATGCATATGTTTATAACTGAATCTCTGTTGTACACCTGAAACTAACATTGTAAATTGACTACACATCAATAAAAATAATTTTAAAAAATAAGTATAAATAAAATCAACGCCATTAAGATAAAATAAAAGAACACTCTTATCCCCTTAGCTGTAGGTGGTGGAGAATTCTGGTTGCAAGCACCAAGTCCACTGGATCACTCCAGCACTGACTGAAATCTTTCTCACCATCAGAGAGTTACTTGGCTTCACTGAGGTTACTTTTCTCTCCTGTGAAAGGCAACAGTTGCAACTAACGATGTATAGAATCTCATCATTCACAAGCCCAACAATTAGTGAGGACTTCCCATGGGCCAGACTCTGGACAGATGAAAATATAGGGTCCCAGATTTATTCATGCGTAGAAGTTTAAGCCATAAAGACATTAATTCTTCCTGTTTTGATAGACAGATTCAATGCAATTCTGATTAGAATACCAACCAGATATTTCATGGAATGTAACAAGTTAATTTAGGGTCAGAAACAGCCAAGAAACTTCTTTAGAACCACCACTGGGGAGGGGTAGTTAGGTCATTCATTTCCACTGTTCTTTCTGAAGTGATGAAAACGTTCTGGAATAATAATGGTTGCAACACTGTGAATATGCTAAACGCTGCTGAATTGTACCATTTAAATGGATGGACTTCACAGTGTGTGAAGAATATCACAATAAAGCTGTTATATGAAAAAATATTTCTTGACAATTATTTTTCACTCTATACAACTAGTCTGCCCCACAATTTAAGAAAAAGAAAAAACCAAAACAAACCAAACTGTGCCAGGAGCTCTTTAGGCCTACAATGTCCCTAGGTCTTCAACGCCTCTGGTGGTGCTGTTCCTGTTAACACATACTAGCTGGGCTGGACTACTTAGGAACTGTAACTGTATTCCTAAAGTCAGCGGTCACATGTTTCACTCTGGGAGAGGGAAGGAAGGAGGATGTCGCAGCCTCATGCCTTAAGTTCATTTCTAACTGAACAAAGCCCTGCTTTCAACACTGTAATCCCTCTCACTATAAAAACACGTGACATCAACAAGCACCGCCATCATAACAACTGAAAGTGTTCAAGGTACTTACCTGGGGCAGAAACACTGAGGGAGGAGAAGGAAGCTCGCTCAGCACTGGCGCTCCCTTTTTCTGACTCCACCAGGAGAAGCTGGACTTTACAGCTGGAGACTCTCAGCCCGGGGAGCAGCACCCACGCTGCTGAGCTTGTCCTCAGGGAGCGGGAAAGGGAAAGCGGCGGTGTGTGGACGCGGGCTGCAGCCCCGCTCAGAGGCCAGACCCAGCCCCAGCTGCTCGCTCCCGTCCAGGTCCACAGACCCTGCCGGCCCGGGACACAGCCCTCCCAGGGGCAGGGACAGGCCGGCGGCCGAGGAGAGGAAGCCTGGGAGAAGAGGACTCGTGAGTGGGAGAGGGGAAGGGGACGCCAGCCGCGGACTGAGGGGAGCCCGGCTGGGGTGAGTGGCGGCAGGTGCACACCTGGCCCTGGGCAGCTGTGGCCGGGACGCCGGGGCAGGTGGCGTGGTCAGACGGGCCTGGTCCAAGGGATTCAGCTGAACACACGCTGACTTGCGCCCTCGTGTGCTGTGACACGTGGACCGCTCTCCCTCAGCTGCCTGACCCCTTTCCCGGGAGACCCCAACTTGCACTTCCACAGCCAGAGGCCCAGGCTTCTGGAAGGAGCCAAAGCCTACAGGGAGAGAGAGTTGAAAAACCTTTGGGGCTGATCACCGGCTTGGAGCTGGGGCTTCCAACCCGGCGGTCCAGCGGGCACTGACTGCGCATGCGCAGGAGGGCCAGGGATCCTCTTGGTTCTGCGAGAAAAGCTGGGGAATCAATGGAGGGAGAAGATGGGAGAAGGAGGGGAGGAGGGGAAAAGCGGAGTGAGACAGATGGACAGGAGGTGCAGAGAGAAGGGAGGGATCTGGAGAGGGGAGGGGAGTAGCGGAGATGGGGAGAAAAAGCTTTACCTCTGGGGGCACCACAAAGGAGGAGGCAGTCCTGCCTCTGTACCCTTCTCTAACACTTCAAGGCCCGCAGCTCAAGTTTTACCTCCCTGGTCCAGCCCTCCAGCCAAGGCCTCTGCAGAACCCCTACGGGGATCACACCCGTTGCCCCCACGCAGAGCTGGGTTTCCTGTTGCTCTGGGAACCAAGCACCCGAAGGTGTTGTCGCTCAGAACTACCTTGGGAAGAGTACATATTCCCCTTTTACAGGCTGGGAAACACGCAGGCACGATCTCTGCCTTGGCTCCACTGTCCCAGTTGTTGGGCTGGTGGGGAGCGGTAGGTAGATCAGAGCCCCAGACAGAGCAGACTGCCTGAGTGTTGGTGCATAGACCCTATCCCTCCTGGGTAAACCACACCCCACCCTAGTGGAACCATCAAGGGCTCACAGCAGTTCCCTGGGTGTGGGAGAGCTGTCCTCAGTTCCAGTGCCCAGCTTGCTAGGTAGATAGGAGTGTTACCGAGTCCAAATTCATTCTCCTCAGTTTAGGACAGGCCAATAAGTTCGGAGGCCAGGTGTTGGGGCATGGAATAGCAAGTTTCTGTAGACCTAGATGGCAAACTAATGTCCTGGAAAAAAAAATCCCCAAGTCAGAATTCAGGTTCCTTTCCTACGTGCTTGGTTGTAGCAAACTTCTTGGTGTAGGAATTCTTTGTTTTTAGAATCCTTTGTTCTTGCAGCTATCTGCCTGGGTCAAATCTCTGTAAACCTCCAGCAAAACAAACGTTATTTTCTATTCTGCAACTTGTAATCTTTTTATGAATGAAAAAGTGTTAAATATCCTTAAAGGGCAGAGCCTTCAGAATAGGTTCTCCTGTATAGTTCAGGCTCTAGGCAACATTTTTATACAAGGAAGATGAAGCCTAGGAGGCAGAGCAGAGGGTAAAATAAAAGGAATAAATCTAATATGGAGACAGATTTGTTCTTTTCTATTACCGGGGAAGAAGCCACTTCAGTATTTACATCACTTTAAGTTAAATATAACTAAAACTTTAAAGGAATTTACATACATAGGTGGGAATGTGCATAGCATATCTGGAAAAGCACACAAAGGATAGTAAACAGTGGCATCTCCAGGGAGGGCTGGAAGAACAGGGGATGAGGGAAAACTTCTTTCACTTGTGTATTTTTGTGCTCTGAATTTTTTTAACCACATGCATGTATTTCTTTTTCAGTAAAAGAAATTGTAATGGAGCAAAGGAGTAACTAGAACAGCAAATACAGCAGCCATGGAATCACTGAACCATCACTTTTGATTTAAGCCAGGAAGCATTTATTGACTCTCTCCTATGTGCCCAGTGCTGTTTTAAGTATTCCTTTATTATTATTATTATTATTATTATTATTATTATTATTATTATTATTATTATTATTATTATTATTATTATTTTATAAAATTATAACATGCTATCCCTCACTCCTGCCCTTGGTTGGTGGAAAACCCACTGAGTTTTTATTGAGTTGTTTTCCAAGGTGTAGGGATGAGTTATAAACAGAACATATTTTCAGGGCAAAAGAGTTGGAGTGATTTCCAGCAAGCCAGATATCTATGAAGAGTTTGTAATAGAGGCGCCCAGAGGCTGAGAGAGAAAGCCTCCAGGACCCTATAAAAAGCTGCCCAAAGTGCCTTCTCCATGGCACTACTGAAGTAGGAAAGAACAAATCTGACTCCATATTAGATCTGTTCCTTTGACTTTAACAAAGCCAAGTTAATACGCTCCAGTCTTTTCATGGGTTATGATGTCACAGAGGAGACGGACAGGTCAACAAGGAACCACTCTGCCGTGATCACGGAGCCAGGGAACGGGAAGGGCGGCAAGACGTATGATGCATCCTCAGCTGTGCCAGCGCTTCTAGGCAGGTACCCAAAGTCACCACGACAAGGTGTCAAATGCTTGTGCCCAAGACCTCATCACCTGACATGAATTAAAGAGAAATGGAAACCTATAAAAGTCCAATACACTTGGTGGGTACACCGTCCAAAGAACAAAGTCACAGTTTGACAACTGGCCATCACAGTTCCCTGGGATTCATTCTTGGAGAACCTTAAAAACCACTCCTCTGTCCTCAAGGAGTGCTGCATATTTGTCCTATTTTTGGCTCAGGGATGGAGCTCATTCAAGTGAACTTCAATGTCTGCACAGATTTGACTGTCTTTGTCCAGGTTCACTTGTCCATTCTAAAGAGGCCTGAGCTAAGTCCATTCTCCATAAGATCTGTTCCCTCCAGTGAAAACTCATCGAGCCTGCAATTAAAAGCCAACTGAACAAGACTCTCCTCAGCTAAAAAGTTCACCCACTCTTCACTGATTTCTTAATCTCCTTTCCTAGCTAATTGCAACAGACTAACAACTCCCTCCACCAAGCTCCCCAACTATGTCAGTTTGTCTCCCCAAACAGAAAGTGAGGTCCATACAAGAGGTGACTCCATAGTCACCTATGAATTCCTAGCATATAGTAATGTCAATAAATAGAACTATGATTATGGCTTCTTTCCTTTAAAACCTTTCTGGTTATTTGAATGAGACCTTGGAAGAGAGGTGTTTGAGGTCCAGTATCTTGATCCACAAGACTCTGGAGGCCTTTTTCGGAATGGCTGTTCACTGATTCATTCAAAACACAACTTCTCATTCCAGGAGTAGCTGGGTTTTTCTGCGAGGAGTTTGTGGTCACTCTCATGCCAGAACAGCTTTAAATTATATCCCTACTTTGGATTTGTTATTTTTCCCCTCTCCCAACAAAATTGACTTTCCTTACTTTCTTGCCTTGAGGAATTTTTTTTCTTAGTTCACCCTTTAGTAAACCAGGCTTCTCGGGATCTGCTTGGCCTTACATAAGATCAGCCACTCAACTCCCATTGTGAGAGGCTTGGGGTTCAACTCCTGCCCTCCTGTCAGGGCATTTGAAACCCAGCTCAGGAGCCAAACGCCCCCCCAAGCGCTTCTAAGGCTCGCTTACTGCCCAGAATCCCTTTCTTGTTTGTCTGGGATTCTGAGTATTTCCCCTCACTTTCTTGGCAATTAGCTGTGCAGCTTGAAACATGAGGAAGGAAGGTTTTATTTCTTAATCAGCATTTTAAGGAACTTATGTAATGAAGGTTTTAACGAGTTTCTATATCACTCCATTGCCGAGACAGAAAACACAATAGATATTTTCTAAATTTAGGTATCATGTGCATTGTTTCTTTGCTTTTCTTTTCTTAACCAACAGATACTGTTTAATTAAAAAAAATAAGGCCCCAAATAGGATAGAACCTTGAAATGGCATACAAAATTAAAGGGCAAAGACAGAAAAATGAGAAATACTCTACAAAGTTAATAAAATACATACATTATGGATCAGAGCAGCAATTCTCAGTAACAGCTAATTCAAACATGACCATGAGGTAAAACTTCTCTCCTGTCAGGAGATGGCCAACAGAAAATAGAATTAAAACAACAAACTGAAATTCTACGTCTGGGGAGGTACAGAAGGCTACCAGCTAAATGTGTCTTCTTCTGGAAAAGAGGGAGGCTCACCAGCTCTTTAATGTGGAGCCAAAGCCCAGGGGAGGGCGGTGAAGAACCGCCCTGTAAGTACCCAATTAGGAAAGTGGGTGATGAATAAAGAGACGTGAGCTTTGATGACAGAGATGATACTACTATTCACTTGTCCTGTAAAGTATGTCTTCACGTTCAGTGATCAATACATCGGTGTCCTCAGGGATTGAGATTATAGGAAAATGCACAGCCTGAGCCCAGACCTCCTCTTTGAGCTCGTGACATTGCACTTAGATGTCTCATGGGCACCTCCAACTCCACCTGCAAAGAGCTGAATTCACGGATCTCCTCCCATAGCCGTCCTGCCCAGGGCCCCTGGTTGGGGGGCAAGGTCTCTCTGCCTCTCCCAGCTCTGGCTCATCACTCACAGATGTGACTGGATCCATCCTTCAGGGCCCAGATTTCCTCAGTCACCGAGCCCCACCACCCACACCTGTCCAACCAGGTACTCACTGGCACTCACTCAGCACTGACTTTGTGCTGGGGCTCATGCTGCACACTGTGAACACGTTATCTCACTGGATCTCCACAGAAGTCCTGGGAAGTCGGTACGTCACTGCTTTAATTGATTAGATAAATTGTTTCACTTCCTTGAGTGCATCATCCAAAGTGAAACGGCTACTGAGCCACAAACATGGGACTGAAAACCACTTGAAAATTGAACACTGCTACACCTCGCAGCCACCCTACTCTGACTCATCACATCACCTCCTGCCGAGCCTTCTAAATGTTTCCAAGCATTCTACAATACAAAAGTGATCTATGAGAGCACCCTACTCCCCTACTTAAAATCTGTCAATGACGATCCACTGCCCTTAAGAGAAAGCCCCACCGGGCCTGAGAACAGCCCAATGGCCCGGCATCCTCATTCCCTGCGCGGCCACGCCGCCTCACCCACAACGCAGCTCTACACTGGCCGTGTCAAGGACAAGGATGCTGACGCCGTTCAACCTGGGGCTCATCTCACTCAAACAATGATCACCTTCTTCAGTGGTCACCCTCTTCATTGCTGACTCTCAAAAAAATGTTTTTTCAGGATGAATCAATATCTTTTTCCTCACAACTTCCCGTCATTGATAATGAGCTCCCCCCAAAAGAGAGAAGACATAATTCTCAGTCTCCTTATCTGTAAAGTGAGAATAACAAGGAAATATGTGAGGTTTTAAGAGAAATAATATTCATGTGAGGCTGAGGGACAATTCCCAACATATAGTAAGCACTCAATATGTGCTTACTTAATATTAATAAGAATATATTGCATTCCAGCAACCTTAAATCAATGTTTTATGGCTTTGTCCAACAGACTACAGACAAACTGTTGGACGAAACCCTTTGAGCAGATCAGCAGAAGCATACTGGGAAAGGTAAGTGCTGACTCCAGTTACAGCTGCAGCCACCCAGCACTATGGGGCGGGGGCAGTTTGCTCAAACTCTTACATGTTGCTTGAGCATTTAGTTGTCATTATTGAATAAAGACATGTGTTCTTTAGTCAAAGCTCCTGAAACATAAATCTTCAAAGATTGATGCAAATTGGGTTTCAAGTACAACACTCTCACTAGAAATTATTTGAAAATGATAATCTTAGCTCCTCTGCACATCAAAAGGGCATGTTCTTAATGTATCTGACTAAATACACCGAAAGGGTTGTTTAAAAGAAATTAAGATAAAGCCATCCTGAATAAGCTGTCAGTATCATCTACACAAAGCCCCACCCAAGGGTCTCATTTCTCACTTCCACATAGGTGTTCAGGTAGCCTAACTTGGGTCTTGGTTTCTTATAACACGGGGGTGGGAAAAGATGTGGATAGATTTATGTAGCAAATTTAAACCTAGAGTATTTGCTGTGTAGGAATCCTAGAAATAAACAAATTGATATATAGTCCCAGCCTTAAGAAGCTTAGCCTTTCCATTTACAACAGCATTAAAAATAAAATGAGAGATACATTTAACAAAAATTTACAAGATTTGTACATTGAACATTTTGAAGTATCTCTGAAGAAAACTTTAAAAGATTTACATATATGGAAGGCATCCCATGTTCATGGAATGGTAGACAATATTGTTAAAAATGTTAAGACTCCCCAAAGTGATCTACAAATTCAGTGGAATCGCTATCAAAATTCCAGCTGACTTTCTTTTCAAAAATTGAAAAACTGATACCAAAATTCATATGGAAGTGCAAGGGGCCCAGGACAGACAAAACAATCTTGAAAAAGAAGAACAAAGTTGGAGGACTCACTTTAAAGTTTACTAAAAAGCTATAGTACTCAAGTCAGTATAGTGCTGGCATAAGTTTGGATAAATAAATCAATGAGACACAATAAAACCCAGAGGGGAAAAACTTACATTTACAGTCAATTTTCCACAAGAGTGCCAACAACACTCCATTGAAAGAATAGTCTATTCAACAATGGTGCAGGGACAGCTGGGTATCTGCAGGGAAAAGAATGAATCTGGAATCTGGACCCCCATATTGTATATAACAAATAAAAATTAATTCAAAATGGATCACAGACAGAAACATAATAACTAAACCTATAAACTTTCTAAAAGAAGATGCAGTATAAATCTTTGTGGTCTTAGGATAGGTTTTGGTTTCCTAGATACAATACCAAGAGCAGAAGTGACAGAAGATAAAGGCAGATAAACTGGACTTCATCAAAATTAAAACCTTTTTCTTACAAAGGACATCATCAAGAAAGTGAAATTACAGGGGAAGATTGTTTCTAAGGGATAGAGTGCATGCTTAGCAAGAAAAATAAAATAAATCAATACAGCTAATTACCTCCCCTATAAAGAAATTGTTTTAATGTTTAAGAAAACTAAAGTGAAATGACAATCTGCAGAATATGAGAAAAATTTTGCAAAGCATATATCTAATAAGAGACTAGTATCCAGGATATATAACAAATGCTTACAACTGAACAAGACAAAGAAAATCGACCCAATTTTTAAATTTGCCAAGGATTGAAATAGATACACAAATGTCCAATAAGCATATGAAAAGATGCTCAGCATCACTAGCCAAATCAGTATCAAAATGCGATCTCATTTTACACCCAATAGGATGGTTATAATCAAACATGGACAATAACAAGTGTCATTCAGGAGGAAGAGATACCTTATATGTGGCCATTGGAAAGGGACAATGGTGCAGTTTCTTTGCAGATGTCTGGTGTTTCCTCAAAAGGTTAGAGTTATATGGCTCAGCAATTCCCCTCCTACATATTGAGCCATCCCTCAGTATCCTCGGGGGGGTTGATTTCTGGAACCCCCACCCTGGATACCTTAATCCAAGGATGTTCAAGTCTCTTTACAATCAGCCATCTGGATCCATAAAGTGGAAACTACACATAAGGTGGGCCAACTCTACAGCCAAAAGAATGAAAACATATTCTCACAAAAAACTTGTACATCAATATTCATAGTACCCAAAGGTTACAAACAATATCCATCCATCAATGAATGTATAAACAAAATTACCAAGCATAGTCCCACAAAGTTTTGGTCTTTGAATCTTTGACAAAGGAGGTGAGAACATACAATAGAATAAAGATAGCCTCTTCAGCAAATGGTGTAGGGAAAACTGGACAGCTGCATGTAAATCAATGAAGTTAGACTACTCCCTCACATCATACACAAAAATAAATTCAAAATGGCTTAAAGACTTAAATATGTAGACAAGACGCTATAAACCTCTTAGACGAAAAGATAGGCAAATCATCTGACATACATCTCAGCAATGTTCTCCTAGAGCAGTCTACTCAAGCAATAGAAATACAAGCAAATATATATAAGCGGGATCTAATTAAACTTACAAGCTTTTGAACAGCAAAGGAAACAGTAAGCAAAACAAAAAGACAACCTATGGAATGGAAGAAAATATTTGCAATGAATGAAACTGACAAGGGCCTAATTCCCAGAATATGTAATTTTATCAATTTTACACTTGATAAGAAAGAAAAACAAACAATTCAATCCAGAAACGGGCAGAAGACCTAAACAAAGATTTCTCCAATGAAAACATACAAATGGCCAATAGGCACATGAAAAAATGCTCAATATCATTATCAGAGAAATACAAATCAAAACTACAATCAAGTATTACCTCTCACCAGTCAGAACAGCCATCATTCAGAAGTTCACAAACAATAAATGCTGGAGAGGCTGTGGAGAATAGGGAACGCTCCTACAGTGTGGTGAGAATGCAGTTTGGTGGAGCCATTGTGGAAAACACTATAGATGTTCCTCAAAAGACAAAAAATTGACCTCCCATATGACCCAGAAATCCCACTCCTGGGCTTATATCCAGAAGTAACCCTAAATCAAAAAGACACCTACACCCCAATATTCAGAGCAGCACTATTTACAATAGCAAGACATGGAAATAACCTAAATGTCCACTGACAGATGACTGGATAAAGAGGTTTTAGTATATTTGTACATTAGACTACTATTAAGCCATAAAAAAATAAATTAATGCCATTTGCAGCAGCATGAATGGACTTGGAGAATGACATTCTAAGTGAAGTAAGCCAGAAAGAGAAAGAAAAATACCATATGAGATCGCTCACATGTGGAATCTAAAAAAAAATAAAACAACCAACAAACAAAAAGATAAACTTATCTACAGAACAGAAACAGACACAGAGACATAGAAACCAAACTATGGTTACCAGAGGGGAGAGGGTATGGGAAGGAATAAATTGGGAGTTCAAGATTTGCAGATACCGACTATGTATAGAATAAACAGCAAATTTATACTGTATAGCACAGGAAAATATATTTAGTACCTTATAGTAACTTATGTTTAAAAAGAGTGTGAAAATGAATACAGGTATGTTCCTATATAACTGAAGTGTTGTGTTGTACACAAGAAACTGATGCAGCATTGTAAACTGACTAGACTTCAATTAAAATATGTTTAAATAGACCAAAAACGAACAAAAAGAAAAAGGATATTATCAAACCAAAAGAATAAAGTACTGATTCAGGCTACAACATGGATGAACCTTCAAACTTTATGCTAAAATAAGCCAGACACAAAAGGGCTAATTGTGCCCTTTTAGGTGAACTGTATCTAAGCGTTTATTGTACTATTCCTGTAAATTTTCCGGAGGTTTGAATTCTATCAAAATCAAAATAAAATGTATTATTCATTAAAAAGATAAAACGATTCCTCACAGGATGGCTTTAATTATTAAATGCAGGAATGCATGTAAAGCTCCTGGAACAACAATTTGCATGTCCACAGACAGTCACTGCTGTCACTGCCACTCAGGGGGTGGTGTCAGCGCTGATGAGACCTGCCTCCACTCGCTGCCCTGCAGGCAGGAGTGAGGGCCTGGGCTCTGACAGGCAGGGTGAGCGTGAACCTGGGTCAGACACAGCCACGCCCCAGACTCTGCGATAACCAGGTTTCTTATACAAACTGCTCCATGTAACATAAACACACTACAGGGATGTATCTTACAACACAGGGAATATAGCCAATGTTTTACAAAAACTATAAAAGGAGCATAACATTAAAAATTGTGCATCTATTTAACGCCCTGAAACTTATATCATATTGTAAATCAGCTATACGTTTATAAAAAATTTAAAAAGTGATTTTAAAATGTTATCCCTTTAATATTCCATTCGGTTTTTAAGTAACTACTAAACAGCTTACAATGTATAAAAGCATTTAAGTGTGATAAATTTGTTTACATATATATTTACTTTCAACTTCCTGCTAAAAGAGAATTTAAACAATTTTTTAAACACAGCTTAACAACCATAACAACAAAAAGACAAAAGTAAGAGTGAAGAGAAAATGGAGATTCAATACTTAAATGAAACCAGGGGGAGGTAAAGTCATAAAAATGGATGCCATGAAGTCAGGGTAAGTGTTAAAGGCCAACTAGAAATTCAGCTGTAAGATTCTTGGCAGCTAAAGCAAAAAGAAAAAGATGATGAGGTGGTGGTAGAGCTCAGTGGTAGAGCGAGTTCTTAGCATGCACGGGGTTCTGGGGTCAAGCCCCAGGGCCTCCACTAACAGATAAATACACCTAATTGCCTACCCCCCCAAAAAGAGCCCCAAAGAAAAGGAAAAGAGAAATTTCTTTATGAAAGAAATCTGATATTAAATTTCGATTAAATACTTAAAAAAAGAAAAAGATGAGTGACACAAGCGATAATGCCCGTGAGATAAATCTGCGGTGGCTGCTGGCAAGTCCCCATGTCTCACGTGGGAAAATCTGAAACATCCTTCTCACCACTCAGAGTCATACTCAGCCCACACCACCCCTCCCCCTGTTAAATGCAGGAGCACAGGCAGGGCCTGGCCTTTGCTCTCTCTGTGTCATCACAGTGAGACAGGATGGAAGGGAGCAGAGCACAGCCATTCAAGGAAGGCCACAGTAATTAACATCAAAATGGTGAAGCATTCAACCCCCAATAGGCCTTGAGGCTCAGGATGAAGAGATTTAAATTCTAGCAGAACTTGAGCATCATTATACACCCACTGTAATAGTAACATGGTGAATAACACAACCCCAGGCATCATGGCAGTCCCAAGGTTAGCCAAAAAAGGTCAAATGGTGGGAAATGGTCATCTCCCTGGGAATTCCAACCCCTTGCCCTTAGGAAGGTCCTTCTACTTATTAGCATATGAAACCACCAAGCCCATGAAAACCAGCAACACAGCGCCACCTCGCGGGCACCCCTCCCTCTCCCTCTTTGGAGAAGGCCCACACTCTGTCTGTGGAGTGTGTACCTACTTTTATTTTTAGTTAGCATTAAAGATTTTTATTTCAAAATACAGACGTTTTCTAAGCATTACAGCCAACAGATGACACTTAAAATTCAGCAACGCTTTGTTTACGCTTTAGCCCTAGTTCTAACAGATTTCATGCTCAAAAAAAAAAAAAAAGATAGAGAGAAAGAAGAAATTGAAAAAATAAAAAACCCTGCCATATTTGAAAGAATTAAGATCAACTATAGTCAAATTTCAAGTAAAAATGCATTTCACACAAAATAGAGAAAATGCTCATAAAGGGTTTTATATCTGGAACCATTCCTTGAAAACTTCATCACATTCTATTTTTTTTACATTTTTTATTGATTTATACTCATTTCACAATGTTGTTTCAAATTCCAGTATTCAGCACAATTTTTCAGTCATACATGCACATATTAACATTCATTGTCACACTTTTTTCTCTGTTAGTTACTGTAACGCTTTGTGTAAATTTCCCTGTGCTGTACAGTATAATCTTGTTTATCTATTCTACAATTTTGATATCCCAGTACCTACTTTTAATCTGAGCATCAAACCCCAAAACCTCGTGGTGTTTCTCTTGCCTTTCAATGTATCTATCTGAATAAATCTACCTTTGCTCAACAGTGGCTTGCTTTTGAATTCTTTCCTGCATGAAACCAAGGACCCACATCTGGCGGGGCACATTCCAGGGGCTCAACCAAAGCCTGGGGCACAGCCCTTCTCATGCCCCATGTTTTTTTGTATCAACAGGACTGGATTTTGAAGGGAGTTCTGAGGCACCAGCTAAGGGACAGAAGCAGCCCCCAGGGCTCGAATTGACCGGCAGCCCCTCCCCGAGCAGGGGCCTGTGGTCTGCTCAGTTCTCTGTGGTTCTCTGTTGTGCTGACTCCCCAGCCAGAGAGAGTTCTCCCTAGGCCTATCCCCACAAAAACCTTCTCTCCAAAATACAAGCACATCATGTCACAGTCCTCTTGTTCAACCAGGAAATGTTCAGCCCACATTTTCCTTCCCCAGTAAAAACCTAACGGTCCTCCCTCCGATCCCACCACTTCTTTCTTTGTGACAACTCTGCACTCCCCACACACCATTGTGAACGCAGGTGTCTTGCTGGCTGGGACCTGGATGTATCAGTCTCACACAACCTGCGTCCTTTCACTTTACCCTTGCTACCTTAAAAAAGTCTTTCCTGAGTCTCCCACCCATCTGATTCTGAACTTCACAAAGTGCTGAGTTTACAGTCACTATGTGCATACATCCCTGCTTTTGGCTAGGTTTCCTTCTCAAGATCTTCATTAAGGAGCTGCATCAAGACGTTTAAAGAGGCTAGTCTTACATCTGAGCAGATGAGCCTGCATAAAATTTAAATGGCTTTGAACAGAGAGTTAACCAGGGACAGAGAGGTCGTAGGTCATAGTCAACAGTGTCATGAGGCAAAATGTTCTTCAAAGGCTCAGAGTGGCTTCTTAACACGGAGTTGGCAGGGAGGAGGTGCCAGGCAGTGAGTGGGGTGAGTGACACAGGGTACGCTCCCCCAGCTGGGGAAGAATTGGGTTTTTTTCTATTTTTCCAAAAAATTTCTTACTATCTTTTTCTCCTATTGTCACATACCATTTCCTATGAATTAAGAAAATCAATGTCAGTCATTTGGGCCACTTGGGAGAAGCTACATGATGCCATTCACAGAGCTGGGGCATGACAGCCACACCAGTCTAAGTTGAAAGACAAGCGGGGTTATTTCCATGGTGATCACGGGCATGCAGCAAACTTCCCAGCTTCAAGTACCGAATCTCAAAGGTGGGGCCAATAAAATTACCTAGCAAAATGCATGATGATTATGGCCAACATCTGTTTACTAGGTAAGTGACCGTGACAGCTGCCACTTAATGGGGAATGAGAATGATCATCGAGGCCCAGTCTACCTGGTCACACGCACCCTGCCTTCCTGCCTTGGTGCAGCAGCAGAGCTTGTTTAGCTGAGATGAACGCCTCCAGAGCAGCCCCGACGAGAAAGATCCCTGCGCTGCACAGCGAGGCCTGTTCCTTTCCTTCTCAGAGCTGATCACAGTCCGCAGTCATCTGTTTTTATGTTTATCACTTTTGTAACTGCCTCCCCTCCGGAGTTTTGCTCAAGCAGCACAGGGCCAGGTGTGTCTTGCTCCCTGCTGGATATTCTGTGCTGGGTGACAGTCGACCCCACATCTGGCTCTGGTGCTTAACGAAGAGGGTAGAAGGCCCAGAGGCCCATGCCAAATTGAGGCCCCTGCACCCAAAATTATGGTCTGACTTTGGGCAAATTACACAGTCTTCTTTACCCTGAGATTCCTCATCTGTCCATGAAAATAACTGCCCATGGCACACAGAGTTACAAGGATTAATAGAAATCACCAAATTCACAACGTATTCAAGGGGCCACCAGTGCGCCCTCAACAGACACATGCTGCCTTTACGGCTCTGACACACGCGAAGCGGGGCGGCCTCACACAGTGAACACTGCTAAGTGCCAGTGTGTTAAGTGCTTCATGTGTGCTCTAATACTCTTTACAACTTACAACAATCCCAGGAACAAACGAATATTATCATGCGCATTTCACAGAATCACCAACATGTTAAGAGAGGTTACATTCTATTCCAAGGCCCTATGGTGAGGAAATGGCGATTTAAACCTGAATCTGGGCCCAGACTTGGGCTCCATCTCTCTCCCATCCACCTGACCACTTGCCTATGAAATCCACCTGTCCAATACAGAATTTCCAGCTGGCCAGCTCTTAAATGCATTGTGATCCAACTTTTGTCAATGTTGGTTAATTACCATAAATTGTTCTCAGAAACCACTACAGAAAAGAAAGGTGGAATCACGTCCCTGCCCACAAAGGAGAGGAATTCTGCCTTGCCTTCTCCTGTAATGTGCAGAAAGCCTTACCTACACCACCAAATCCTTTTGTATCATTCCTCCATGTTTATGTTTGCACAAAGCTTATTAAAGTAGAAGGTACCTGCAGTAATTCCATCTCGGTTGCTTTCCAAAGTTGCAGATTATCCATAGTCAGTCTGTGAAAGAAATTATTACAATGTGAATGAAAATACTGCAACCATGTCAGTAAACATAGAATGCTGAAACCAAGTCATCAGCGGCTGCCAACACACCCCAGCGAGGACAGGCCTGCAGCCCAGCCTCTGCAGCCACTCACAACGGTGCCCTCTGAGCAGACTCAGAATAAGAAAGGACAGGATACTGGCCCTAGATAGCTAGGTGGTTGTCTAAAGAAGGAATTCAGTGAGTCCAAATGTTTGCTTCCTCCCATACATAGAAAAGCACTAAATTCTTGAACTTGACATACCTGGCTTTCTTTAGATAACAAGCAATCTTTTATTGTTCCAACTTCCCGGTCTTTGTTGTAAAGCTCCTATATATCCTAGTTCCTCCCCAACCTCTTCTGAGCAGTCCCTCAGAGCAATCTGAGAGGCTGTCATCCCAGCTCAAGTCCTCCTGCCAAATAAATCATAACTCTTAACTTTTAGGCTGCACATGTATTTCTGTCAACAGTTTTGGAAACCATGAAAGGACCCAGAGCTGACTTCTCTCCAGCTGAACTCTCCGAGGAACTGGAGCCTTGGTACCAGCAGTGGCCATTTGTGCCCGTCTGCCTCCTCGGGGAGTCCAGATGAATTTGGGTGAGTCTCTCCTGGTTCTAGGATCTCCCATATTGGTTGATGATCCTGAGTTTTATTTGGCAGTGTATCCAGGTACCTGGCCCTCCAGTTGAAAGATACTGGGGGAGAATTACCCACCCAGTGGAGACATGCTGGATGGGGCCTGGTTGAAAGATAACAGGAAACACCCACCTTGAGGAGACCCAAAGTGGGGCTGGTGGAAACATACCAGGAAAATACTCACCCAGTGGAGACGTCCCGAGTTGGTCCAAGTTGAAAGACACTGGGTTCAGGAATGAGTGGTTAGGTAAGAGGCTGGTCTAACGTTTTCCTCAATTTGGTTACCTCTACTGAATTTTTCAGGATAAAAGTAAAACTCTTATGAGGAAACTTTCAACTGCAAAAATGGGACCCTCCTCCTGGCTGGTAACAGCTTTCTCCAGTGACAGAGAAACTTGCAGGATTGGTAGAGGCAAATACTTCATGCCATATAGTTGTCCCTGTGGGAAAACTTACTAGCAATTTTATTTTGAGAACCTGACCTTAGAATGGGGAATAGAACTTTCAAAAAAAGAAAAAAAAAGAAAAGAAAAGAAAAGGAAAAGAAATGACAGATTGCCAGCCTCCATCTAATACCACAGCAAAGTTTATATACGTACAAATCTTACAACATTAATTGCAAAAAAAAAAAAAAAAAATACCTCACTCTGAAAGTAACTAACCAGGACTGTTAAAAACATTTTTAGGAATTTTGAACTTATAAAACAATCCCCTTTAGGGGGAACTTGGATGTTTTTTCCTATGTCCTTGAAATGAAAATGTTTTATCTTTCTCTGGGTATTTTATTTTTGTGTACGTATATATATATGTGTTTCCTTTTTTTTTAAAGGAAACCTTGGAATCTGCCATACAAAAGGTAGAAATATTGTGTACATATGGTGGCCACGCAAATAAATTGGGATTCTCAACAATCCTTTGTACCAATTTTCAGATATTTTGCCATCTTAACCTTTGTTTCATCAGCATGTACCACAAAGGCCTTTAGCTTTTGGAGAGTAAACTTTTGAATTTTATTTAGGCAACACACCCACTCTCATGTGGAAAATCCTCTTCATCTTATTGGTTTAAAATATATATATATATTTTTTATTTTATATAAATAAATATATATAAATTGATGGCCATATGTTGGATCCTTTAATTTGGAAATACTTTTAAATTGGTGAAAGTTGAAAGAGCTCTCTTTATAAACATCTGTTTTATTGGTACCTATTAAAATCAAGTTTAAAGTTAGAAAAATATATCTAATGTTTAACCTAAAAACTTAGTTAAAAAAAAAAAACTGGTTTCAAAAGCTACATTTGTGTTTTTCCTTTCCAATCAATGGTTTTAGACATGCTAATAAAAACTTAGAATAATTAATGTTAATTAGGTTGAATAACTGGAAAAAGGATTGTAAAGATGTAGGGAAAAAAAAGATAAGGGGCTTATCCCAAATGGATAAATATTTTTATATGGTTATTTTGAATGAGATAAATAAAATGGACATTTTTGCATTTACATACAAGGTTTTGATACTACACTAAGTAAAGTTAAAAAAAAAGAGCCAAAGATATCACCTACTACCCACAACATTAAAGTTCAAACAAGTCTGTTTTATTTACCACAGTTTAAAATATATGTATTTATAGGGCTAAAATATATATATATATATATATATATAAATATATATAGACTGAAATACTTAATCAATGATTAGGACAACAGACCAATTAATGAAATTAAAATTGACAAGGGCCTAAGCTCTTTGGCTCAAACTTTGGGATCCCAGAGACTTTTCTATAAAATTAGATACAATGCACGGAAAAAAAAAAAGGCTTTTGGCACTCCTTCTAGAAATAAGAATTATTGATTAAACATAATAAATATAAAAATTAAAGGTATAAGATTTAATAAAATTGAGATAAAAGTTTGTAAAATTGGTATATTAAATGGGCTTTGTATAAACATCTTGCTTAATTATGTTTTGGGATAGATATGTTTCAATGGAAAAACGCTTCCTCTTCTTGGTATTACAAGGCTGGGCACGTATCTGTCCCTCAGAAAATATTAATTGAACACAGTAAAGGAAACCAATAGAGTTACATGAGCGGTCCAATATAACGTAAAACTAAAAACTAATATTCAGCAGCTAATAAAAAATATAATAAGAGGTTTACCCTGGGTTTAACTTATAACTCAAGGAAAAGAGACCATACTAAATGCCTTATGCAAGCTTTCAAAGGCAAGATAAAGTAAACCTTAAAGTTTTAAACATGGAATTCTTTGTTTACAGCTCTTCTCACTGATACAAAGAAGCAAATTAAGGAGATACAATTCGGCCTGCGTGACAGAGAAGTTCTCTGGGAAACTGGAAGCGTGTGTCTTTGTCTTGAAGATCAGAAATGTAAATACAGCAAACAGTGACCTAAGACTGAGCCTAATTAGCTCAACGAGATAAAACTCAGGGCCAAAGAAACTTGTGCCATTTTACAACTCAGAACCCTGATGGGTCCTTAAGACTTTGTCAAGAAATCTTAAATGTCGGTTTCATAAATAGTAAGCCTTAGTGACTTGAGCAAGCAAATTCAGATTACTCCAACTATTATTATACTTATCTCATAAGTAAGTTTTAAAGTGAAGCTATGAAATCTCTAGCTTTTGTCTGTTTATAAGCCTGCGTACACATTGTAGATGTGAAATAATTCTACAGCTGAAAAAATAAAAATCAAAGTCAAAGAGCTCTGCTTAATTGGCGTAAAAAATAAGAGCTTACAAATTAAGTAGTTTTAAAATAAAAACTGAACAAATTGACCTTCAGCTTCACGTGAACTGGAAAATATTCAATATTAAGATAATATTTGATATTGTTTAGTTTAAGTATGTTCTAATTAATATAGACATCTTTAAAGTCACCAATATTAAGTATACTACTTTTACTGAACCTAGGTTTAATGAAAGTCAAATAAGATCCTGTTATATCTGGTGCAGATTTGTTAAAAAAAAAATAATAGTAATGTGGTGTGCTAAAATTTAAATAAATTAAATGCAAATGAGATGAGAGCTTTGGGTAAATTTTTAAAATATATTTTTAAAATGTATGTTTAAGACAATCTCTAAATGTTTGATATCTTTAAATTCTAGAGTTGTGCTACATTAAGTTAAATGATAGGATTTTATTAAATAGCTATGCCATTTTCAGATAAAATTAGATTGAAATATGAATTACTTAACATTTAACTTCCTCTTACAGAGAAAATAAAGGTGTTTAGAAATATTAATAAATGGTTGGTGCCACCCTGAAATAGTCTCTATTATTAAGGGAATGATCTCAGTATCCTAGGAAAGTAAGATAAATGTGTAAAGGAAGATATAAGAATGGAATTATATTTTGTTAATGAAAAATAGTGACTTTCTCCTGAAGCTGGTTACTTCTGAATGGAATAGAAAATAAGGAACAAACTAATATAAGTATAGAAAGCTGTGGAAGGCTTGTGGAAAAGGAACCCTGAAGAAAGGGATTTGTACGTGGTTGGAATTGGCTAAGTTTAGAATCAACTTGGGCAAAGTAAATGAGTCTTAGACATAAACTGGTACAAGAGTAGATTTGGTTTGCTCTCTGTTAAGAGGACAAAATTGTCTTGAAATGTTAATCCACCTTCAGTAACAAATTGTAAAGCTTCTTATACCACTTACCTGATCTGTTCTGCCTTTACCTTTGACGTATTTTCTTAATGAATAAGTACTACTTTACAGTGATCTATATGTTTATGTGACCAAGTGTTTTGAAATCTTTTAACAAGCTCCCCAAATATCAATTTCTAATTAAAGATCTTTTAATCTCCAGTTAAGTTTGGGATGCTACAGAGGGCCCCTGAAACATCCCAAAGAGAGATTTTAAACTAGTAAATTTATTTGGCATGTTAAATACATGGTATTGTCAAATGAATAATAAATCTTCTAAGGTTATATTGTATGAGGAAACATTATTAATATAGATACTCTAGAAATTATATGGACTCCCTAAAATTCTGGCATATCTAAAATGTTACCAGTCATATTTCTGGTTATAGTGACCAGGTTTATTTATCGATTATAGTGTAATGGTGTTTAACCATGCTTTTAAATTTTTGTCATTTATAGACAGTTAATTGTTTTCTTCTGATGATTTTGCAAAATTCTTTCTCTTCAAGGAGATTTACTGGTTTCTAATAAATTTCAAACTATAGCACTGAACTAAACTCGGTAAGAAATTTTAAATGTCTAATGAAAACAGATTAAAAAATTATTTATATAGGACTGAGTAAACTGGTGAATATGGTAATAATTTTTTATTTTGTCTGAAATACTACTGGCTTTTAACCTGTTTCCCTGACATAAAGAAACTCTTCTCCTTAACTAGTTATGATTCACAGAAATTTGATAAATTATACCTATGTAAGCAGACTTGGAACAGTTATCATTTCTCTCTATCTGATCCCTCAAGAGACTAAAATCTCTTAGGTCCCCAGTGGCTCTATCAGACAAATGAGGAAGATCATCTCCTAACAGATATAGGAATCTCAAGGTATTTTAAGGATTTTAAAGAGAAAAGAATTTACCTAAATCTGTAAGGCAGAAAACCATGACAAGACCTTCATGTGGCTTTCCTGGCCTTAGAAAACCTTATTAACATTCTACCCTGAGACTCTTTATTAAAAGTTCCAACACAGCCAATTTAAAATAGCCTATGTGATCAAATAATCAGACTTAACTTGTAAACAAATTAATCTTGATTTGACTATATTTGACTATATTTGAGAAAAATGAGGGTAACTTTAGAGAGAAAAAAGATTATATTTTAGTGGATATTAAATTCTAGTTTTGTTAATTGAGGTCTATATTTACTAAGACATTTCCCAGATCATTCCTTGCTGTTATGCCACATTGCTGTAAAGGTTAATTGAATTATGAAAAGAATACTCTAGATTTGTTTCTGAAGCTCAGTAATCTATCCTTGGGTAAAGTTCCAATGCCCCATGACCTGCAGCCAGGGGATTATACATACTGGAACAGGCATGAATTAAAGAACTGTCTCCAACCTGAATGGAAGGATCCTTTATCAGGTACTCTTAACTAGACCATACACACCAAAGCTGAAGGAAACGGACTTTCAGATTCATTTCCTATCAGAAACAGCCCCTGCAGTGCACTGGCCTATAGAGCACTGCTCACCTTAAAACAATGCCCAAATGAATAAAAATCTACCCAGGCCAGGATGAGAAGACAAAGACATCTGAGGTAAGACAGCTGACCCAAGACAATGAACCAGGCCTGTATGCCAATTACTTTGATAATTTCTCCTACCTTTGATTATGAACTACTCCAACTGTTAAGTTTATGGTAAATTACCTATGTCTAGTACTTCTGTGTTACCTTGGTGGGTTTCCCTACTCCAAGGCTCTAACTAGATAGCCCTCAGAAACGTTATTCTAAAAAGGAAATTCTAGTTCTGTTTAGGCCACTGTTGATCTTACAAGGTGGGAGACCTCACCTGGCTAATTAATACCTGCTCTGACCCTGACCATAAATATGAAATTTCTCATAAGATCACTCAAACTCAATCGGAAACACAAGCAAAATTTTAACCAAAAAATATAACTTCTCGACTATTAAATTCTTATTCATGACTTTATTAACGTTACTAGCTTTATTACTTATACCTTGTCTATATAATAAAATTGTTGTCTGTTACATTTCCTAATGTGTAACTAGGCCTACAAGATTGATGATGTCTAAACATCTTGAAGAAATAGATAAAATTTATAACCCTGTATAAAATAATTGTAATAGTGTGATTCTAGGTATGGGAATGAGCAACGAAGGGTAAACATTTCCTGCATCATAATAGACTAGTAAGACAGGCGGTCCAGAGAAATTTTAGTATCAACAGGTCCTGATAAAAAACCTAACACCTTGAATGGCAGCTCAGAATATTCCTCAACTTAACTAGGAATGAGCCATCCTAGCACAGTGGGACAAAATTGGTCATGAAATGTCTCTGAAAATATTGGTCGAATTTAGGACCAAGGGGGAGCACTGTGAATGAAAATACTACAATGTGAATGAAAATACTGCATCCATGTCAGTAAACAAAGAATGCTGAAACCAAGTTATCAGCAGCTGCTGCCACCCCCCAGCGAGTACAAGCCTGCAGCCTAGCCTCTCAGCCACTCACAGTGGTGCCCTCTGAATGGACTCACAGTAAGAAACAACAGGTTACTGGCCCTAGATAGCCAGGTGCTTGTCAAAGAATTGAATTCAATGACCAAAATGTTTGCATCCTCCCATACATAGAAAAGCACTAAATTCTTGAACTTGAGATACCTGGCTTTCTTAGATAACAAACAATCTTTTATTGTTCCAACTACCTGGTCTTTGTTGTAAAGCTCCTATATATCCCAGCTCCTTCCCTACCTCTTGGGAGCAGTCCCTCAGAGTGATCTGAGAGGCTGTCATCCCGGCTCAAGTCCTCCCGCCAAATAATACATAACTCTTAACTTTAAGGCTGAATGTTTATTTCAATCAAGTCCCAGAATAGACACAACTCATCAATTATGTAATGGAACACACTGGATCAGGAACCACAAGCGTGTTCTAGTCCCGAAAACCACGGGTTCCTCTTTCTTCCTGTCATTATACAATCCCACCAGAACTCATTACTTTGCTGTCTGCTCAGACCAAACTTAGAGAAGAGTCAACTCAACAGAGTGCCTTGCTATGGAGAACCCCCTGCAGAAGCAAGGCGGTCAGCCTGCCCTCCCACACACTCTGCTGACCCCTACTGTCATCCGTGGAGACCAGGCCAACTTAGCTGTTCCCGAGACCTGCAAAGTCCCACACATTAAATAAAAGCATTTTATTTTATACCATATTTTACGTATATACCCATCTCTGAAAACGGCTTTGCCAGAAGCCCAAATCTTCAACATGAATCCGCAAAGGTAAATCCAGTCCCCAAGGGAAAACTAGTTTTATGACAATACTAAGGCCTCTAAAGTTCTCTCCACTAACTTCAACCAAACTGCCTGAAGGTCTGCAAATTCAGGCGGCTACATGTTTGCTTTTAAAGCAACTTCTTCCTGCCCTCAGGCGCTACAATGTCCCTCTACGCCCTCCCATCTCAGGGTAAGAGCAGCTGCTGCAAAACCTTGCAGGGCAGCACTGACAGGACTGGACAAAGAGGATCAGAGCTAAACTAAGCCTTCTGATGACACGAGCCTGTCACTCTGTCACTTTACATATCAAGATATATGTAGAGAGAGGTGGAGTGATATTGCTCAAAGTCACACAGCTAATAAGTGGCAAAGTCTATAACTCTGCTCCTCCCTCCGGCGTGACGCCCCAGCTGGGATGGCCACAGGGTTCTCTCATGCCTGCCTGACCAGTCCTTTCTTGTCACTCATAACCCACCACAGGGTCGGACACTTGCCTGACTTTTCAGCATCTTTTCCCTCCAGTCTCTCAGGAACAAGGCTGCTCGGGCCACTGTATGACTTCCGGGTTCCCAAACCCTCCGTGCTCAGGCTGGTCTTGCCTGTATTTCCGGCCCCATGCTCAGAGGCACTTCCTCCACTGCAGGAGGAAGTTTCCACTCTCCACAGGGACACCCCCTCAGAGGAGCCCTCTTCTCGCCCTCAGAATGTCAGGTGTCCCAGGCTACATCACGAGCTGCCCCATAAGGACTGCGGGTGCCCAGGTCTGCTAGTCAGACCAGCAGCCTCAGAGCCAGGGATTATGCCCGGGTCACCCTGCAAACCTACTGCCCGCCTCACAGCCACCAGCCAGCAGGTCACCTGGAAGTCACACCAAGTGCCCCACCCAATCCTGAAGTCTCTTCATTTGCCAGCATCGCTGATGACTGGTCTCCAACCTTTGGTCAGTTTCACACAAAACAGCAGCTTCCACTGTGAAGAGGGGGTTTTCGCTCCTCTGCCCCATTCTTACTGGAAACGTCAAGGGAAACCAAAAGTCCACTTCTCAACACTTTTCTGATGACATCCTCCCACCCACAATACTCACATGCTCAAGAGAATTGGGTCCACGTGATTTTGTTTCCCTTACGCTAAGTGGCTCAAAATACTGTGGGATTCTTTCAATTTTGAGGGTATTTGTACTAAGTTTATAGGCTTTAATCTGTTTTTTTGTCTCTCTTCAGTATCTCTAGCAGTTGCCACTTCTAAATCCCTTCAGCAGCCTCCCTCCCAAATTCTAGTCTAGGAAATCAGCTGTGATGAGGGGTCCGGGGGCAGTCACAGAAGATGAAACTAAGGCACAGAGAGGCTACAATATTTGCCCAAAGTGATCAGCCTCAACCCACAACATTGTGTGCCCCGTCCCTCTTTTTAACTCTTATGCTAAACAAGCTTTTGTAGATTATGCTTATAAAGAGATGAGGTATCAAAATACATACAAGGACACACATCAACTCTAAGATGTTGATTAACTCCACTATTTTGTTTCTATTTGTTTTATTTCTATTAAAAAAATTAAGAACCTCTGCACTCAATATAAGAAAATGTTATTGGGTTTTAAATCCAGAATTTAGAGGTTTTGTGTGTCATTACTCATGCTTATTTGTATGTTCACAAGGCAAAATGATTTGAAAGTCTCTCAACCCTCCCTCTACTCACTACTGGCTCTCACCTGAGTTCCCAGACCACACATCGAGCAGCCTTTCACTTTACCCACAACTGAACTCAACAGTTTTCCCCCCGAACTCCCTCTGCAAGTTTCCCTCCTAATAGCACAGCAGGACCATCATTTACCTGATTAATCCACCGAGAAAGCTGGGCCTTACTCCATCCTACCTTCACAGACAGCACTCATCCTTTCTTTTTACCATCTAAACATGTCTTCAATCTGTTCGCTTTTACCCACTGACAGTCTCACCGCTCAAGTGGAAGCCACCAACACTGCCCACCTGGACTCACGAGTCTCCCAACTGGCTCCACAACCGCTCTCCCCTACTTGAGTCAAATGGGATTCTGTCAGTCCCGCGCTTATAGGACTCTTTTCAATCCCACTGTTCTTAGAAGAAACTCCCTGTTCTTCACCTGATGAAGGTCTTTGCCATCAAACTGTCAGCTCAGGGAGGGCAGGACACGCCCTCTCTCCTCGGCCCAGCCCTCTGGCAGAGCATCAGCATGGGAGGACCTGCTGAGCTACACCAGCCTGTATTCTAAACCTGGTCTTGTGTTCTTAGCAAACTGCTTCACTTATCCATATAAATCCAAGGTAGATTAGAAAGATTTTAGATGTTGAGCTAGAATATTGATTTGGGGATTTTGCACTAGCAACCTGCAAGTACATGTTCTAATGATTCTGTCTTCTAAAAACCACACCCAGATTTAAGTAGTACTTGTGGAATGTCTTCGGAGTAAAAGGGACTGTACTTTTACAGACTTTATGTTTTATACCATGAACAACCCGGACAGGGTCACAAATGGAACCGCCTCACAAGTGACAGAAGACAGGTGAGAGGCATATAGCAACAGGTCACAAAGATGGTAAGAGCAAAGTTGTTTCTCCAACCCCCTAATAAAATTTTTGAAAGAACCAAAAACTCTGAATTTTGAAAGTAAAATACTATCATATAAAGAAATAAAATAATCCTCTTCATCATTGTTTCAAGATCTGACTCCAGAATTTTTAGCATGCCATATTGAATCCTAGCACAGAAAAATCAGATGGACTAGTGGTGAGTAAGTTCCAGGAAAACGGCAGTAATTCCTCCACTTGTAAAAGGACATAAACTCACCTGTCGAAGATGAATGTAAACCGCATTCTGGAGAAATTCGGAAGTTCCCAGGCTCTGCTTCTGGATGGCAAGGACACGGACAGCTTCGAAGCATGCTTCTAACTCAGTCATCAACATTCTTACACTGCAGGGGGAAACGGAGGCCCTCAGTCAAGAGCAGAGGTGTTCCTGTCTTGTCTCACAGGCCTTGCCTCGGGGACTCAGTGCCCTGCAGCAGCCCGGCCCCAGGCGAGGACCCGCAGCGTGACCCACCCAACCAGGAGGTGCACTGTGCTTGAGAAAGCCCATTCCCGATGGGGGCAAGAGTGGCTGGTGGGTTTGAGTGAACATATAAATGCCCATAGATATATGCCTGCATTCATTCAAGTGATACAAGCAACAGTAGCAGGCTATTTAACAAAATTTCAACTGTCAGTGGAAATTTACCATTCCTTTCTGCTTGTCCCCTGCACTCTGAGACAGGCTTAGGCTCTCTCACACCGGCAGCTCTGATGCAATAGTTGTGAAGTCGTTTTACTTTGCTGCAAGTGTCCTCGCTCCCCATGTGGCTGTGACTGTCGTCTCAACACAGTCAGATGTCTTCCTGGATCTCTCCCTGCGTTCCTTGCTCCTGCTCCTCAGATCCTAAGATAAAGGGCAAGTGAAGACACATGACCAGAAAAGGCACCGTGGACTTGAATGAAGTCCTCAGTGATCCCCTAGGTGAGTGCTGCCCACCCCTTACCTTCGATTCTCAAGGTCCTGCCCAGGGTGACATCCAGACAGGAGAGCGTCCTGGGCCAATTAAAAACTGTGTGACTTGGGCCCTGGGACAGGGCCAGGAGCTGGTTCCAGAGCCGTGCCCCCCCCACATCTGCTCCCCTCTCTCCCAAGGACCCACTGCCAAGCCCCCAGGTTCCCTGATATTCTGTCCTTCTCTTCTAATCTAATCCAAGCCCTTTTCCTCTTCCTTTATTCCCTAATTATCACCAGCTGAAGTGGTTTTTCAGTCACAGTATCTGAAAAAATTTCCGGCAGCTGAAAAAGAGTTCTCCAGAGGTCAATGCCCATATGCTGTTTCCTGAAGAAAGCCCCTGGTTAGGGGGACTCTCACCAACACTTACGGGGCATCAGACATGTTGCAGAGTTGACCACCCCCAACAAGAGTTTGCTGTGACCCCAATGCCCGCACAGCATCCCTGCTCTCATAAATGAATTTGGCCCACTTATCCGTTACTAAGAAGCAAAAGTAAAAAAATTGCTCATGTTTCTTACTAAAATTATTTATGAGGTGGAAAAAGAAATTGTAATAGAAAAGAATAAATTTGACTGCATGTTAGATCTGTTCCTTTGGCTTTAAACCTTTGCTGTTTTCTAGGCTCAGACTTGGTAGCTCTGTACCTTTTGTAAAAGAAAGTTGCCTTTAGCCTGAAATATCCAGGAGAGCCTATTCTCCGGGCTCTGATCTTTCACTATGTTAACTCTTCTGCACTTATGTAGAGATGGCAAGTTGCAAAATAGAGAATCAACTTTGTTTTTTTTTTTTTTGGAGGTTTTAGAGGGGCACCATGATTTGACCCACGTGGACAGCTGCAAGAACAAAGAATTCCAAGGAGAAACAATTCGTACCGCAAGAAGTTTGCAACAACCAACCAGACCCCCGCCCCTTTTTAGTATAAAAGTGGACTGATTTCTGACTTGGGGGAGACGGTTCTCCAGCATGTCATTCTGCCATCTTCTGGGTCTGCCAGCTTTTCAAATAAAGTCACTATTCCTTGCTCCAACACCTCAATCTCCCGATTTATTGGCCTGTCATGCAGCAAGCAGTACGAGTTTCGACTTGGTAACAAGATGACTGCATTGGAGGTAGTATGTCTCCACTCTTTCTTCGTTTCCAATATGTAACATGCACATCATTTATGATCTAGTGCAAATAATTCATCAAAGACAACCACAAAAAGAAACTACACTCACCTAGCTATCAACACTGAAGTCACAACCTATCAATTTTATATGCTGTTTAACAACACAACTAAAAAACCTAACATAGGGAATTGATTCCACAGAAATAAAATTATTTCTACTCCTTCAAAACCTTTTTTTCTTTTCTATTTTATTTTGTTTTGCATATTGAAAAGAAAATAAAAGACAAATCATTTTATTTCACGTATTTTGTTATAGCTACTTAATTTAAATACTACAAAGAGATTTAAATTGCAATAAATATTGTTCATATATTGTACAAAGATATATACACAATCAATGTGGATAAGGAAAGGAATGGACATTTACTAAAAATCCACTGCACATCCAGTCTTTTACAAGCATATCCTGGAATATAAGCTCTATGATCCAGGGGTCCCCCACCTGCATTCTCACTGCTGAGTCCCTTAGTAATCTTCTACCAAGGCACCAGCATAGAACCACGCGATCAGTATTTTCGGTATAAATGAGGGAATTAGCTCATTCAATTCTAAAACAAAAACCCTAAAGTAAATACTGAACTTATTTACAGATAAAGAAAATTGGACACAAACAAGTACAGTTTCTTCCCCAAGTTCACAAAGCTAATAACTGGTAAAGGCAAGATTTGAACTCATCTGTCTGATTCTAAAAACTAAGGTGGAAATCCCTTATGACTGGGGAGGGTCCAGCAGCACAGCCAATCACCCTATCTTTGTTCAGATCTAGCCTTAGACAGCCTGAGACAGCACCCCATTCCTATGGAACTTCAGGGCAAATGATAACAATAAGGATTTTATATCCAGTAGTTTCTTAGGTATCATTTATGTAAACTGTCAGCAGGACAGCAGAAAAACTCTGGGAAATATGAGTGGGTCCAGGGCTTTTTGCTGATTAGAAACTCAGTCTATCAGGACAGAGTGACCTTCCCATGAGAGGCCACACAGACCTAAACTAATGGGAGCTGAGCAATGAAAACTAGCAAGACCCTGGAACTCAAGCAAGAAGGATCCCTGCCATCTCCCGCCCTGTTGCCTCTTCATCCACGTGGACACAAAGACAGAAGACCTAGGTTCTTGTCCAAGTTACACTATCATGAATTCTCACCCATAAAAAGTTACGACTCTATGCTGTCCTAAGTCCTTTCCAACTCAAATATGTTGACACCAATATCTCAGCAGAATGTCTATGTCTCTACATCCTCTCTTCTATAAGGAGAATAGTTCTATGGCCACAAAGCAGAAATCCAATTAAAAACACCATGCACTAAGCAAGGTGAAAATCTGCGTAAGAGACTTTGCTCTCACGCTCAGTGAATGAAAACTCAGAAAAATTGGTCCTTCTCCCTCAGCAAGTGGGAGGTAGGCTGATTGTGTGTGTGGGTGGGTGTGCGTGTGTGTGTGTAAATCAAATACAATGATGTCTGGGATCTGTACAGATTTTTTTTAAGTTACTGTCATTTCATGAGGATGAGACACCCTTTAAATTAATTTGAATCTAGTGTTCTGAGAGAGTCTCAGGATCTTTTGGTGGAGGAGGGGAAAGGAAAGGAGGAAAGAAGTAAATGAAGCAAAGGAGTAAGAATACTGCAAGGGAAAGGCAAGACATTAATTTTGTTCCTACTTGCATCACACACAAATTACGGACTGGCTTTGCCCCAATGTCCTGTTGAGCACTGAGTTGCAGATGAAGAGGTGACAGCCCATTTCTCACTGAGCTTGTGACTGTACGTGGCATCTTATAGAAATAAATCATTTATCCTGATCAAACACTCTAGCAGCAGGCCGTAATTCTCCTATTTTGAGAGAAAGAAAATAGAAGTTCAAAGAGGGTAGATAACTTGACAAAAGTCAGAGGACCAGTAAACAAGAGAGGATGAATTCAAACTCAGATCTGAATGCAGAGTCTGATCTTCCCACTCCCAGGACTGGAAAATCCTTAACACACAGGCTCCCCAGCTCCCCTGCAGTGTTCCTGGCACCAAGCATTTCCCATGGCGATGGACTCCAGTTCTCACAGACACAGCGCTCTGTGCAGCCAATGACCTTGATCAGACCTTGATCATCTACCTGCCACGCCCACCAGGCTTCACCATACAGGCAGGAAAGCTGGCTTTCAAGTGCATACAAAGCCACCCCTGGTCTAACCTGGGCTCTTCTGGGGCTTCTCCAGCCTAAAGGCAGCCATGAAACTGCTCACAGTTTGTACATGAGCCACACTACCTCTCTCCATCTGTCTCCACACCTATACTTCTTAGCTATGACCATTTTGATAATATTGGAAACAAATTTTTAAAAACACAAAAGAAAGGATCCTGGAACAATTACTTAATACTTACAATTTTAAATGATTTGTTACAAAGTGAGTATTTACAAACCGAATCTGCCTTCCTAGGTGTCAGTTTAAACAGTTAAAAAATATAATAGCAAAAAATTCTCACTTACAAAATTAACAAAATCATCAACAATAATCTGGAATAAACTCAAAATTAATGCCCATGTTGTACATGGAGAAAACTACAGGACTGTACTGAGGGGTAAATAAGAGGTGTGAATGTAGAGACATCAACATATTGCATGGAGGAAAACAGTTTTGTAAATATGGAAGTTCTCCTAAAAATAATTCAAAACTTAATAAAAATCCCATGAATACTCTTATCTGATTTTTTTTAACTTGAACAAAGTATTTTAAAATTCTTCAGGAATAATAAAGTCATAATAATAGCCAAGAAATTTTGGGATGGAAGAAAAGAACAAAAAAAAATTGCACTGTCAGATAATAATTAATTTTTACAATATGTAAGATATAGCGCTGGAGTAAGGAAGTAAGATTGACAGAAATAAAGCATGAGCTCAAAAAGAGACTCTAGTGTACATAAGTATTTTGTACATGTGGGATTTCAAATCAAAGAGCAAAGTATGAATTCAATAATTGTCCTGGGACAATCAGAGAATCACCTGGAAAGAACAAATTCTATTCCTGTCATAATGACCAAAAAAAAAATTACAGATAGTGATATAAATATTAAAATACTAATAACAGCAAATACAACTCTTTGCTCACATTAATTCAACTTCTCCTCACTATAACAAGTACTATTATCATCTCCATCTTAGACATTAAATAAACCTACATAAGAGATTTATACCATTATAAGAAAGTATTTCTAAGGATAATACCAAAGATAAAACCCAAAAGGAAGACATTTACTACCTTAAGAATATTTTGAGCCACAACAAAAATAAACCTACTGAACAAAATGAAACGAAAGAAATGACAAGGAAAAACTCTGTGATAGATGTTGATGAAGACAAGGGATTAATGTTCATAACATACAAAGAGCTGTCACAAAGCAAAAAGAAGCTTCCTCACTTAAATTTGTGCAAAGGACAAAATGGATCATTCACTTTTCAAAAGTCAGATGGCTAATCAGTGAAAAATGCTCAATACTTCACTGGTCATCAAATGCAAACTAAAACAATGAAAAAGCACTTTTGCTCATCTTATTGGTAAATATTTTTAAAAGATATTGTAGCTAGTGTCCATCTGTGGGAGAAAAAACTGTGAGCGACCTTTTTGGAGGATGACATGTCAATGGATATGTAAACTCTGAAAAACGTGTGTACACACTGATTCAACCCCACTTCTAGGAATCGTTTTGTTTAGAAAAAAAATCAGTTCAAATAGATGTACTGTTTACACTGGTGGGAAGAAAAGCTGAAGTGAAATCATATCCAGCGATAGAGAATTGGTTACATAAGTAATTCTACATTTTTCATTCCACACTGGAGAAGGAATTTCTAGTCACTTGAAAGTAGCCTGTGATGAACGTAAATGTCACATCCAGGGACTAAATTTCCAGAAGACTTAACTAAAGGCATGCTCATACAACATCACAGGAATGTCTGTTAAAGAAAGATTCCAGTCAAACATCCTTTCTGACAGTGGAAAATGGAGAAAAGTTAAGTGTCCACCATCAAGACAATGATGCGGTAAATCACGGTGAGCTGTGGGCACTGAGGGGGCCGGCGTTTCCCCGTGGCCCAGGGCCTTGTCCACAGCACTCTCCCACCAAACGTGTCCTTGCACAAAAGACCACACCTGCACATCAGGAGACCCCTCCACTCTATCTGAAAGGACCGGGTGAGTCTGGAGTGGGAGGATGTCTATGATATACCCCTGAGTGAATAAAGCGAGCTGCAGAAAACATATAGTATGGCCTTATTTTTCAAAAAACAATATATACACACATATACATAGATTTCTCATATGTATATATGTATGTATGTATGGGTATATATATATGTCATAGGCATAAAGGTCATGAAATATATACACCACATTGGCAACAGCTTTTACACTCAGGAAATAAGGGGAAGGGAGGTAGGGGCCTTTCGGTACCACCACAGCTCTCTTTTCAGTATTTCAGTTAAGTACACTTGGAATTTAAAAGTTTATTTAAGCCCGAAGTAAAATGGACGATGCCTCCACAAGACAGAATGCTATACTGGTCATTAAAAATCATGCCAGGGGAGATAGAATATTGTAGAAAAACATGTAATAAGCCAAATGGAAAATGGAGGTCTCCACACAGTAAACAGGCACAGAGTGCTCACTGGTTTTTATGACAGAGCTGATAAACACTCATGAAAAGAACAGAAAGTAGATGTTAAAGTGTTAATTATTATTTATGAGTAGTGGGACCTGGATAGCCTTTTTTGTCCCTTTTTTCAGACTTATTATATTAAATATACATTATTTTTCATCTGAAAAAAGCATTTTTAGATGTGTAGTACCACACATTGGAGAATAATACACGAGTACTTACAGAAACAAATAACTAGGAGACACCGCAGCAGCGCCACACAATGTAGAACGGGCGATCCTGATTAACACCGCTCAGTTACATAAGGACCCACAAAGTGAGAGCACCTGCTGGCACAGGGCGTGGCCCCCTTCTATTTGTCACTTGTGTCTTCAGGGCTGAGGCAGTTCTGAGCATGGCCAGTGTCAGTGTTGGTGTCTAGATGGATGCCACTGGATGTGAGAGCACCTGCAAGCCGAGAGGAATAACAGAAATCATCCTCTGCCTTTTGTGTCTTGTTTCTTTGTTACTTTAAAAGAGAGGCATAAATAAGATAAACTGTGTATCTTCCCTACTGAAATTTCAGTAATGAAACCGTTTTCAAAGTGTTCACAACTTATATTCTGCCTATAACCGTCTTTTCATCAAAGCTTCATATTTATTAAATGTTAATTAACTCAGTTAATTAACTCCCTGTTGAAACCTTCTACTATAGAACATGAAATGCACTATGTGAAAGGAACACGCCTGCAGTGACTAGCTTGGCTGTCTTGACGGCAGTGCAGTCAGCCCCAAACATCCCGTGGCTCTGAGCTCCTGATGCTGCTAAGAGAGCACGCTGCCGCCTCAGATGGAGAGAAAGTGTGAAAGCATTTCCTGAAATCTACAGCACTGACAAAACATAACTGACAAATCCCAGGCTCCTTTGAAGCTGTCATTTTCGGTGTCTGGCCAACCCCCGTCAATGAGCAGAACCACCCCATTCCCGAGCAATGGCACTTACTTGGTAAGGAGTTCTGGAGAAATTTCCAGGTATAGAATGTAACCAACTATACATAGAACTCTGACAAAAGAAAGAATGCAATACCCTGATTTTGGAAGACACTCAAAATATTCTCTTAAGCCTTAGTAGCAGGAAAGGCTGGGCTTCTCCTAAGCCACTTATTTATTTCACAGCCAGTGAGCATCTCCCACAAACCCTGTTTCCCTGTGTCTGCTGGGAGCATCAGGTACACTCTTGCTGTCGATCTTATAAGTCACAGGGCAGAGGCGTGTGTCTCACGGCTGCAACCCTCACACAGGCTCGCCTCCTAGCCTCACAGTTTGAACTTGGCCCCATTTTCTAACCTGTTTATTTGGTATCTGTTCTTCTGTAAGCTGCCTGAAATGCTTTTTGGAACAACTCAGAAGAATGAGTGGGTAGATAAATGGACAGATGGACAGATGAAAGATGGGCAGACCGAAAGAGAGACTCCAAGAAAAGGGGAACAAATAAAATTTCCTGTGCAAAACCCTCTTCTAGTCAGGGAAGAAAACCACCACGGAGAAGAGTGACAAGGCAGGTAACTTAGGACTGTTTCCTGGATTCCGTGAAAAGTCACACCAACAGATGAGAGGGTAGAACTATAAATAATAAAAGAAAAAAGCACACATGCTTGAAAAATATATCTACAATATGTACTTTCTAAAGAATAGATTCAAATCAGCAGGGCCCAATACCACAGTCATTGGGTATTTACAGAAATGGGAATCCCATCTCCAAACCACAAGGCATCCCTTTGGAGCACTGAGAGTCTACACAGGGCGGTCATAAAGCCATCATCGCAAAATCTATGCTATCCTGCACTTACAAGGAACGAGCAGTTGTGCATGCGTGACAGCTACACCCCACAGCACCTCTATGGGGGAGGGAACCCTAGCGAGCCCCATCTCTGCAGGACAGAAAACCAGTCCTGGAGAGCCTAAGCCGACCTACCAGTTCTCCATCTCACAGGACTGGTCACTCCAGAGCAGGACTCGAACTCGGACACACGTCTGTAAGCACGATATTATCATGCTTTGTGTGATTTTTGTGTGTATAATACATTTGTTTCTGGCATGAAAGGATATTTAATAAATGATTGATTGTCTTGTCTATCTCATTAGCTCACAATCAATCTTTATACTGTTGAATTGTACTCTTTTCCTCTGGAGAACGGAACGGAAAGAGCGGGGGTCAGAATGAGGTGGAGCTCCATTCTTTATCTGGTATCTCATCTCATCCAAGTCCCCAACCAGCGAGAAGGAGCCAATGTTCTCTTCATCTTTTAAAGAGAGGGCTCCACTGATGATGACTTACTCAACCCAAAAACCAAGGTTGGGGGAAGGGCACATGTAGCAACCAGAGCAGTATCAGATGTAGGAAAGTGAAAAGAGCTCACGGGAGGGCTCAGGGGGTCAGCCTGATTTAATTTCAATCGATAAAAAATACCACACTGTAAAAATACTAGCATGCAATGGATTTGCTCTTTCTTGATATCTAGCAAGTTTCCACAGCCCACATGTAACATTATTGTGAACCAGTGAAAGGAAGAGTCTACATACAGGGAAAATCAATGCCACAGGCAGGCTGAAACCCAGGCTGGAGTTTAGGAAGAGAAAGGGCATAGTTAAGAATTGGGGAAAGGCTGGAGGAAAAAATCATCACAAGGACACTCAAGCATCATCCTACAATCATATAATCATTCATTCAAGAGAGAGTTACTGAGGTCCTATTTTGTGCAAGATTGTACACAAGGCAAAGCAAGAGCGCAGCGACCATGTTGGCAGCAAGGGGCGGGGCTAAAATACACTTCTGATCCCGGTACCTTGCACATTTGTCCTCAGTATAAAGGCAAAGAAAAAAAGTAAAATAATATTCTGTAAACTCAAAGCATTGCTAAAAAAAAAAATTAAAGAAGACCTAAATACCTGGACAGACACGCCACGTACATTCCTGGATCAGAAGACAGTGCTCTTGGAATGGTAGTGCTCCCCAGAGTGATCCGTATATTCTACGTGGTCTCGATCACAATCCCAGCGGGCTCCTCTGCAAATACTGATTAGCTGCTGTCATAATTCATATGGGAATTCGAGGGTCTCAGTAACCAAAACGATCTTGAAAAAGAAGAACAACATGAGACGACTTGTAATTCTCAATTTGAAACTTTACAACTGTATCTCTAGGTGAGATTAGAGGCCATTTTTAAGTTATTACTGTGTTTATCATTATTTTCTAAATTCTCTAGAATGAATATAATTGTTATAATAAGGAAAATAAAAAGTAAGGTATCTTTTAAAACATGCACACTGATTCATTCATTGGGAAAAAATATTTTAACTATAAAGAGGTAAACAAATATCTAGTGAAAAAGGACTACTTAAAAACAAGAGTGCATTTACATTTTTCATAAATTGAAAACTGAAAAGCACAAACACATCAAGTTTCTAGGGAGACAAATACAACATATTAACACTTATTTTCAAAAATTCTAATTGAACAATGAAAATTCAAGAAAGGGAAAATCGCGATTGACAGCCAAATGCTAACACATGGAGAGCAAAGGCCTAGAAATCACAGTTCCTTTAACTCTGCTACTACCTCAGTAGGGGAGGAAATTCCTCACTGAGGAGACAGTGGAATCCCATGCATAAGACAGGATACACATTACAAACTGCGCTAGAATCGGGGGTGATTTTCTTAGAAGAATTCTAAAGTTAGAACATTGCTGAAAAACTATAAATACACTGACAGACAGATTAAAACACACAGTCATATATATAATATAGAAACATATGAAGTCTGCTCCCATGTTACATAGAAATACAAACATATTTGTTCATTTATGGACACTGATTACTTTTTCCCAGGTAGAATATTTCAACTAAAACAAATAATCAATAATACACCCCTCTTGTCAAATCTAGTTGATAAGTTACTCTGCTATGTAATCATAATGTATCTAAGATAGATCTAAAATAAGTGAAAAAGATCTTTGTATGGTTTCTTGAACTCTTCTCAACATTCCAAACTTAATTTTAAAATAGATCTGAGCAGTATTTCTATATTATCTTTTCCCTCGTTAAATGACCAATACAGTCTGTTGTCAAAATTCTGTCCTTACAATGATTCACGAGCACCGTATCCTCACAAAACTGCTGGACAGCAAGTCACTATCCAGACACTGTGACCAAACAAATGAAACACAAGACAGTGACCCTATTCTGGAGGGCTTACCATCTGTGTCAACACCGGGGTTTTTATTTGATTGGTTTGATTGGGTAGCAAAATAAAATCAATCAATTATTTTCTTCCCTGAGCATTCTGTAATTCATGACTCTTTTCAGTGTCATGAGCAGGAAAGACTTAAGAATGACTTGATTAGGTCAAATTGCAACAATCATCACCAGAGAGTGAGTAATAAAGAAGTTAACTGATAGCAATGCTTCTGCCTACATGAGACCTAAAATAAACCTACACTGATATCCGAAAGGAAAATGAGGAGATGAGGTTCCCAATGAGAAAACAAACAAACAAGAAACCAAAAAAGGAAATACATTTTCATTAACGATTCCAGGCAGTAGTGGAGCATGGTGGTGAGGAGCACAGATGCTTGGGACAATCATGAGGCTCTGAACTCCCACAGCACTGGGTAGCTTTGACACTCATAAGTCAGTGAAATTTTCTGCATCTCAGCCTCCTATCCATAGACTGGGGACAACAACAGCACCCGTCTCCTAGGACGGTCCTAAAAATTAAGATATTTTATATGTAAATTTTAAATCAAATACCTCAGATTTTAAATATTGCCCCAAAAGCACAAGGAAAAAAGAAAACAGAGATAAATTTGAGTTCATCAAATTTAAAACTTTGCTTCAAAGGACACCATCCAGAAAGTGAAAAAACAACACTCAGGAGAAAATATTTTCAAATAATTTATCTGATTAGGAATTTGTATCTCCAAATAAAAAGAGCTCCTACAATTCAACAAAAAAGACAACTAAATTAAAAAATGAATAAAGGATCCGAAACGGTATTTTTCAAGGAAAATATACAAATGGCCAATAAGCACAATGAAACGATGTTCAAAATCATTAGCTGTAAGGGAAATCATGTCAAAACCACTAGGAGAAACCGCTTCACACTCACTACATTAGGTTATATTTAAAAAAAGAATAACAAGAACTAATGAGGACACACAGGAATCAGAGATAGCAGCCCTTGCTGGTGAGATGTAACGCCGCGTGGCTACTTTGGAAAACAGCCTGGTAGGACCTCAGAGAGTTAAACAGTTGGTTTCTGAATGACCCAGCAATTCTGCTCTGTGGGCACACACGTAAGAGAACTGAAAACAAATGTCAACATAAAAACTCCTACAGGAATGTTCAAGGTGCCATTATTCATCACAGCCAAAAAGAAGAAACAACCAAAATGCCTATCACCTGATGAATGGGTAAACAGAGGGGCCCAGCCATACAGTGGAATATTATTCAGCAATAGCAAAGCATGGAGTACTGACCCAGGCAACAACGTGGACAAACATTGAAAACGTTACTCAGTGTGAAAGAAGTCAGTCACAATAGACGGTTCCATTTACATGAATTGACTCGATTTACATGAAATGTCCAGCACAGGCAAATCCACAGAGAGAGAAGAGTGGCTCCCTGGGGCTGGGGGAGGATGGGGAAGATGGGAATGAGTGCTTATGCATATGGGGTTTCCTGTTAGGAGGATGAAAATATTCTAAGATTGACTGGGATGCACAATTCTTGGCATAGAGTAAAAACCGGTGTAAATATTAATGGGTGAATTGTATTAAAACTGTTAAGAACAAAAGCACCTCGGGCCAGTACCTTCCCATAGTAGATGCAAATTGCTAACTTTTATTACAGGAAGAAGAAACTGCCCTCAGCATGAAAGCAGGAGATCAGCAAATGTGAGTTAACCGAAATTGGACAAGAGCAGTTCACTTGAAACAGTTGCTGAGTGTATACGAAATATTCAGAATGAAGAAAATCAGTTTGACATCAAGATGAAGCATTCTGCTTCAAATGCAGATCAAGGATTAGGCAAGCCCACCTGCTAGAAATAACCAGAGAAGAAACCTGGTTCTTAAAACAAGCAGCACATCCAACAAGGAAATGGTGAGGAAAGCAGTCAGCCAAAAAACTGGAACAGTTTGCTACAAATAATTTCTCCACTGAAATTTCAAAAATAAAATGAAAGTGATGCAATGCTGCGCTGCCCTCACGTGAATGGGCTTCCTCCGGTGCTCGACAGTTCTGTAACCCCGAATGAGAGACTCAGGAGAATCAGCATGGCTCCTGGGAGTCCCCAGGTGACTGCCCACCAGCACGCTGACCACCATCACATCTGCCAGGGTTGAATTGCAGAGAAGAGACCAACTTCTGAAAGGCACAGGAAATGTTGGCAAGGGAAAAAATGGCTGCAGTCAGTCCTGGGACAGAGGTCCTGACAGCAGAGGCCAGAAGGCTGCAGGTGACCTGGAGTGGCCCTGGGGAAGGAAGGGACCACAAGGGAGCAGATCTCAATACTCCTCTCTCTCCCTTGGGTAGGAGAGATAAAGCCTGCATCATTCTCACCTAGAACTGTGGGTTATGGCTGGCAGAAGTCGTACAGACACAGAATGATTATTCAAGACTCTGTGGGAAAAGTCCAGAAAAAGAGAAGGAGTAGGGAGCCAACTCCACGAGCCTCTCAAATGCTCCTATATTTACTGTGTATAATGAAAGGAAAAAGTCATTAACAGTTGTGTGATAGTAAGTAGGAACTTGAGGAAAGACGGGAGGAGACAGAGATTGTAGAATCCACAATGAGTACAAAGGCTTAGTGTATCTTTAGGGAAGTCATGGGGTGAGGGGAATAAGATACATTCTTTAGATATGTGAATTACAAAGCAGACCACGAGACCAGCCAGGTCCTTGTTTTGGGGATAATAGACTATCTAAAAGCACAAAAGCCCAGCTTTTATAGCTGAGGGCCTGGGTCCTTGCTTTGAAATGAGCAGAGTGCTATCTAAAGCATCAACTATACAAGCAAAGCATTGTCTCTGCTTTTTAAGGCAAGGAGACAGGAGTGAGGATGCACAGGCTCCTGCTTGCAAAGCAGTTACTAAGCACACATTTTTCTTCTGAACATTGACAGGCGGCTGGGGTCTGTTACAATTTGTTAACCTAATCTTGGGCTCCCACATATAACCATTATGGAACCATTATGGAGGACAACCTAGGATAACAAATCCTAGCCCTGGGTCTTTTCCTGCCAGCTTCAGACACTCTAGCAGGATCTAGACACATCCCTGAATAACGATCCCACAGAACCACCCAGACTCTTAACTCCTGGTGCTTGAAACTTAATTTTAGCTCTACACAACTTAACAAAGAAAAGTTTCAGAAATAGAAGATATTACATTCTTCTATATCTCATCATATGAACTAATTTTTCTGATTGCTGTAAGCTGCTTCTAATTGTCAAAGCACCTAATTCTGCAGGTGAATTCAGTACTTTCCATTGGGCATAACTTGCCAGTTTGGGCTCGCCGAATTCTATTGGTCAAATACTGATACACTTAATTGATTTCATTGTTCATCAGTTTCAGCCGGGAGGAGAGGGAGTGTCACTCTGTTCCTCAGCCCACCCTCAACTCTTTTCTCATCAGCAACTCAGGCCTCCTGAAAATAAAACAAAGAATTTGTTTCCCTTCTACGCTTTCCACAAACCCAACAGGAAACATCAGCCTGGAGAAAGAATTCAACAAAAATGTTAAAACAAAAATCTATAAAACCTGAAGCAACTCCATCTCCGAATCATGATACACAATGACATGAAAGTAAGTGTGTCAAGCACAAAACATGAGTGAGCCTGACCACCTGATTTCTATTCTTCAAAGGAAGGAAGGTTTTCATATTTTTTATTATCACTCTTTCTCATTGCTTCTGATTAAGCCAAAAATTAGTTTATGAAATAATTAAGCACTGCAATAACAGATTTTTGTTGTATCAATTATAGAAGGCATTCAGAGGGGATAGGAAAACCCACCTTTGTAAAAAATGTAAAATTTCTTCCCCTGTTAAAAACACGTATACAAAATGCAACAGAGAATTCAAATTCTTGCGGAGAGGAGCAAAAGCCACAGAATCAAAGCAAAGTCATTACTATGAGTCAATTCAAAATTCACTAGACAAGCATGCTCAAAGCATTCAAAGAATTTTAAAGGCACACTGCAAACCATTCACTTAATGATCTGCAGGCTAGAGGAAGAATTTCCCTCTTTAACAGACAACAGAAATCAAAAGGGTGCCCCTCCAAACAAAGACGAAAGATCAATCAGGTTTTTAACAGTTCTGATAAATCAGCATGTTCTAAAGAACAAAATTCAGAAATTTTAAACATTCATTCAAACCACAATGAAACAAGCACTTAAAAAAAAAAGAAAAAAAAAACCCAAAGAAACTAAGCACATTGATCATGCACTTGGATCAATGAGAACGTCTTTTACGCTTCGAAGAAAGAACAGGCTATAGCCTTTTACTTGAAAATTAACACTACTTTAAAGATAACTCCTAAAACGGATTTCATCATTCATGTTGCCTTGAAAACTCTGGGGCAATTGTATCTGATCAGAAAAGCAATTCTGAGTCATAGTAGGTTACAATTCAGCGCCAGTTTGCTTTAGAAGAATAAAGAAAAGCTACTGTTCCTCAAATCCTGCACAGAGTGTGAAGGGCCTCCCTGCCACTTTCCCCTCCTGTTTTCAAACCTGATGCTCCCCAACCCTTCTGAAACAAGTGTGAGAACCTCGTATTCCCACCAATATGTCAAATGACTAAAGAATATCAATTTACTTGTGTAAATATATGCCTACATCTTGAACTGGAGGAGGAAGGTATCAGAGGGCTACATGGAACTTATTTCTACCTTCCTGAAATCACACACAAACACGTTCACACAGACACAAACACATACACACTGAATTACTGAGCACTTCACAAGCTTAGGAATTCCAACTTCTAGAAGATAACTTTGCAGTTAGTTTAAAATACAAAACTGTCAAGTTTTGAAAGAATTGATCATCTGCTAAATCATCCAAATATCAACGAGACCCAATTTGCCTTCTCTGTAGGATGTAATTTCCCATGATGTCAAAGCAGACCCTAAGAAGTACTGGATCCAAGACTCGTGTTTATCACTAGCTATGATCGTTTTTAAACACGTAAACAGATTCAGAAAGGTATGTCCCAACATTTACTCTTATTGAAATAACATATGTATTCAATTGTCTATACAGAAAATAGGTCCCATTATGGTGTTTAAGAGCTATTTTGTGTATTGCAATATTTATTTTTAAGTGCAGACAAGGAGGGTGGGTATCACTCAGTTGTAGAGCACCTGCTTAGCATGCACAATGTGCTGACTTCAATCCCCAGTAATCCCCCCCAAAAAAGTGCTTATTTAAAAATAAGAAAAAAGTTATAAAAAAATGCAGACTAAAAACCACTGCAATGTAGAAGACAGAACTATAATAAAAACGTGTTTCTATCAAATACTTACTCTATGTCAAACACAGGGACAACCACAAATCACCCCTGACAACCATCACGTGTGGTTCTCAGCAACCCTTCTAAATAGACACGGATGAGAAGCCCAGCACTGCGGATGAGGAGACGGAGCTCGGAGGAGCCTGGGACGCTGACCGTCCTGCTCCCCGTGACACCACGTCAGCCCAGGACAAGTGCTGACAGAGCTGCAGTGAGGGGACATGCAGCTGTGTGGAAACTTCGGGAGCTGGGAGTCCCAGAATACACGAAAAAGTGTTCAGTGAAAAACCAGCTCAAATATATTACACTGTGCCACATTCTTTAAACAGGGAACATGACTGAGACCTTTTTGATGCCTCCGTGTCCTTTATGCCATCATCAGTTATTTGCCCTCTCAGCGTGACCAGTGATGATCTGGACCCCTTATGAAGTGCACTCAGATGAGAGAGCTTTTAAAGCTGTTTTATGAAGTTTGTAAGACTCTGTCTATGCCTCACACAGGCGGTCATCCATCACTTCTCACTGGTGTGGACGTACCACCTGAAATCACTCCTTTCTGCTTTTTAAAATCCCTTCATCTAATCCAGACTTTTCAACAGCAAAGAATCAGCTCAACCACAGACAGTGAACAGCTTTTCACCAAATGGACTCGAACAGCCCATCGGACTACCTGGAAGCCCTTTTCTTCTATTAAACCCACTTCCAGGTACTTCATCATTTTCTGATTGGTGGACTTGGCCGCTGACTGGCCTACTCAGAGAGCTCCCAGCCTCACATCCGGGGGTGGGAGAGGACCCTGCTTTTGGGAGAAATCAGTGAGGAAGTCGGACATCCTCCAGTCAGGACTGCACGTGTAGAAGTGCCACAACGTGCTCAGAAATTATACCGTCAGCACCCCTGGGCTCCCATGGACTGGTTTCACATTAACCAAACTCACGAGACACTGATGCAAGAAAACCAGAAACTTAACTTATTAATATAACAGAATATGTGAAACTATGAACCAGACTGAAATATCAGATTTCAACCATGAGTACAGTTTCTCCTCCACGGCCTAATCAAGGGCAGGCAGTCACATGGCAAACATGGACAGAAGCAGAGCAGGAAGGGTTTCTAGATTAACTCAATGGACTAAATTTCTGTTATACAAACAGATCTACTGCCTGGAAAACAATTAACGCTAATCACATTGCAGTCTTTGTGGACAGTGGCTGAGACACGACTGTGAACACCTGTGTAACTCTCCTTTCCCTGTCCTTATTGGGCAAACTGATGCACAGAGGTACAGAGATCCAGGGATGCAGATACCTCTAAACACTGAAAGCCCAGCCCTGGGAGCCTCAAAACCAGACAGCGAGGGTTTAAATACCAGCTCTGCCACTTACTAGCTCTGTGACCTTGGCCAACTTACTTACCCTCTGTGTGCCTCAATTTCCACATTGTAAAACTGGGATAAAAATCAAACATTCCTTACTCGCTTGTTGAGAAGATTGAAGGATTCATTTCTGTAAAACTCTCAGAAAAGAATGTAGCACATTATTGGTGCTCAACAAATGTCAACTTAATATTAAAGTGATTTACAAGTCTCCTTTCTAATCATCTTCTGTGTTTCCTGGCTAGACTGAGTCCCAAAGAAAATCTTTATTTCTCCTTTTATAAACTCTTGGGGAGCACCCTTCTGTTCCATACCACCACCTGTTTAAATTGAGGGAGGGGATGCCTCCTCCCCACTCCTCTTGGCCACGGAGAGTGCTTCTCCACACCACAGACCCATGGCCCACAGCTAGCCTTTATCACACTAACAGAGTGAGGTGTGAGTCCAGAGAGACAAGCAGGGTATGTGAAACCATTCCTTTCCTTCCAGAGCTGGCCACACTTGGGAAGCACCCGGGATGCTCAGCTCCATGGCAGGACAGCCCTGTTCATTATGGGGCAGATCCTCTCAAGGGAAGGCTTGCTGTGGCCCAGAGTTACCTGGGACAGTGTGAGTCTCTACTTCTGGGAACCAGTATAATGACACGCATTTTCCCACAGCCCTGAAGTTCATGGAGAACGTGGCTTCATCAGTAAAAAAGAAGACATATATCGCCTGCTTACTCTTTTCTGTCATCTCTCAGTTGGCTGCTGGAGACAACATGTGTATAAGTATTGGATCCCCTTAAGCCCCAACATATTTGAAGTAACAAAAAATTCTGTGGCTTAACGTTGGTTCAGGGCGACTGTGTAACAGTTCTGACTTTGCTGATGCTAAATTATGGGTATAGGAACTATGGAACCTCCTCAAATATCTTTCATCATAAAACCAGCTTTCCTTATTTTCCTGTTTCTTAGTAATTGCCAAAGACTATCAAATGATGGCTTCTCACAAAACAGCAGCTAAAGTTTATGAGCCCTCTTCACATACCCACTGTGGTAAACAGTTTACATAATTTCTAATTCTCACAATTCTAAAAAGCAGATATGAGCATCCCCATCTCACAGACGAGGGAAAATCTCAGAACGAACTGACTTAGGCTCACGTGGCTCAGTGGCAGCACGTGCACACAAACCCAAGTCAAAAAACTACACCCCTTCCTATATGTACCAAATCTCCTACCACCAATTAACACACAGCGGCGGGGTCAATACTCAGGGAACTCAGTACACTTTTCAGCTTTAAGGTGCTCCAGAGGCCGCTTCTAGCTGTTTTATAAATTCCCGGCTCACTGGTTTCTAGCACTGGAAGAAAAGTCCGATTTTGCCATTGTTTGCACAGCAAGTCTGAAATGTTCACAGCGAGATGACAGAATAAAACTAAGATATAAGCAGAATAATTTTTCCAGGTAGACAGACATAATGGAGACTGTGCTATTCTGAAGCATTATGCAAAGATATCAAAATAAAATAACGTTGTTTAAGCCTTCTTTAACAAACAGGAAAATTAAGACGGCAAGAAGGTGCAACAGCGCCACCTATGGCTAAAAAGACCTTCCAGGTTGCCGGGAAACATGCAACACAAAATTGCCTGTAGGATCAGAAACGAGAATCAGATAACTAAAAGCTTATGTAGCACATACTGCACTTTGTTTCGGGGTAAGGGAGGGGTATTCAGTATTTAATCTGATATTGCTAATACTCCTGAATATAAACAAAATACATAGGCTTATGGAAACTCATCTTAGAGGAGGAAAGAAACCAGTAGAGCCTCTTCAGTTTACAGGAGGGGAGACTGAGACTTGGGATCCGTCCTCCTGGCAATCGGCAGCAAAGCTCTCCTAGGCCTCATGACTTGCACTGTAGCAAAAACCAACAGATCTTTACTAGGCCTGTATTCATAAAAGTAACGTCTGTATTTTTCCAACAGTAGGTAATCAAAGTATCTTGCAAAATACTTCTCAAAGAGTCAGGAAATCGTACAAGTTTGTTGAAATACAAAAACGTTTATTTACATATTAAAACAGCATGAGATTTATTCTATTAAAAAAGTTACATGTCAAATCAATGTTTTGATATTTTAAACCTGTTAAGAGTGCAGGAAAAAAAATCAAAATTTTCTTTAATCACAAAAGAGAGAAGATTATTCCCTTTAAATGATAAATGTGGATTTTTCTAAACTTAATGGATCTGGTCAGAATCCACGAATTTAAATGTCTGAGTGGATGTTACATGGCAACGTGAATTCTGAGTTGTAACAATACACATTCTGTGTAAATAATCTTCAAGGTCGTCTGCTTAAGGCAATTTAACTAGTCCCTGTCTCAATAGAATGATACAGATTTCATTAAAACTTCATAGTGCACTAAAAAAATAAATGAATCCTTGTTACTTTAAGCCATATTCATATATATCATATATATACATATTGAATATGCATCAGAAATAAGCCACCCCCTTTAGTATTCAGAGTTGATCCTTCTAAAATACCTGTCATTGTGACAGCACATTTTTATTAAGCACCCCTTGGGTGCTTTGTGTACAAGGCTTCTAACTCTCACAGTTAGACAAGGAAAACGATATTACTCAAATTTCACAAATGAGGAAATGTACTTAAGCCATAAAAACAACTTACCTATTCATCATCAGGAAAGAAAGAGTAATGATTTTACTTACAATATTCACTGACAATCTTTTCTTCCATACTAAGACTACATAAAACCAATTCAGTCTTTCTAAGTATTTCTGTCAATAAGGGCCACTAGAGAAAAGCAAGTAACATCACTAGCAATGGTTGGACTTTCAAAGCCCACTTCTCTTTTGCACTATAATTATTTTTAATGTTTTGTTTTTAGTGCTCACAGAGCACTAAAATTAAAAAAAAATTAAATTTTTAAGTCATTACCTGAGAATAAAACTTTTGTAAAAATGTACAATTTTAATTTATGCCACTCTGTCTCACATTCTCACTGGTGTCTCTCCTTTGAAGTCCTCATCAGGCTGAGATCACTAAAATTGGCCATTTATGGAGTCACAGGAGTTCGGGAAACCACTCAACGGGAGGCTGATTAGAGGAGCAATTAAAAATGCATCCTGTGCAGCCAGGGTTCCACCACCGAGCTAGCCACCGCCAGCTGCGTGTGATTTGGGACAAGCTGCTCCATCTCTCAATCCCTCAGCTGCAAAAAAGGAGACAATGATACCTACCCTCAAACACCTGCTATGAAGTAAAACGTGAGGAAAGCATTTTAGCCTTAGGTAGGTGTCCACTCAGAGCGAGTTTGGTCATTATGATGATGAGGATGGGTGTTAATAAATTAAGCTAGACCAGAAAGTAGAAATCACCATAAAGGAGAAACATTTAAATCAATGAGCATTTCCTTTTGGATGGATTGCAGAATATTCTATTGATTTTTTTAATAAACCAAGTTTTGTCAATTAATAATAGATTTACAGGTTCATGGACAAGTCTCCAGAAAAAGAATTAGAGGCCTCTAACCTCTGAATACTAAGAAAGTAAAGTTTAAAAAGAATTATGGGGGAGATTATACATCATTTGGGAGAGTATGTGCTTAGCATGTATGAGGCCCTCAGTTCAGTCCCCAGTAACTCGATTTAAAAACTTCTTTTTTTAAGAAATGGAGAATTAAAGCAAAAAGATGGAGGAATACAGAATTTTTTTAGAGACTCAACTCAGACATTTGATGGGGAATAAAATATCCATTTCTCAGAGGAAATCTTGAAAACTATGTAAACTGGATCTGAGATGTCTAGTCTTTTAACATTATTCAAGAATTCATATTACCAAGTCTTAAAACTACCAGATAACCCACAGTGGTGATAGTGATCGTAACAGCTGCCAACACGGATCGAGCTCCGGCTAGGACTGCTCTGTTCAGACATCTCTGCCCCTGAGGCCTCACCAGGCTGAGAGCACTAACTTCGGTCATTCATGACCATCTCGTATAAGTCCTCAATTTGTGCTTCTCACTCCCCCCTCACCAGGCCCTCTGAGGGAAGCACTGTTATCATCTTCCCCACCCGCATATAAGGCCACTAAGGCACAGAGACTAAACCCGATCCATGTCACACTGGCATTAAAGGACGTCTGTATTTCTGCTGTTTTACTTTTTACAAAGGAATCTGAGATATCAATTCAAGGGAGACTGTTAAATAATCAAGTCTGCCTGGTCTTCACCTCAAAGAGCAGATATTATAAATTCCTGATGTAGGATGAGGCTGCCGCCACAAACTGACTCAGCTTGAAATTAATATCCAAGATGAAGCAGCGAATACACGTAAATATTCACGATTGTCAACTCTGCTCACGGGCCTGGGCCCTTCACTGCCTGAACGGCGGTGAAATCCCCACCCGTGTCAGGGAGGGAAGCGCGGCTCTTCCAGGTCGCACCCAGGCTTCACGGGCTGTTTCCCCCCACAGACTTTCGTCAACGATTAAATAGCTCTCAAGATTTTTACACCAGGCAAAACTGAAAGACATTTCTGCAGATGGAGCACTTTCTCAGACTTAGACCTTTTTTTGCCTACACTCAGCAAGGGGGAGAAAAGAATCATGACTCTGCAAAGTCTCTGAGCCTCACCACTCACAGGAGTAGAACTGCCTCAGCACAAGATGACCGTTCACATTGCAGGGTGAGAACAAAATAAAGCCGCCCCAACCACAGGCACTCCCAGAGACAGCGCTCAGCAGTCTTCTGCACACTCACGGTTGTGCAGCCCTCACCACCATCTATTTCCAGAACACTCCATCATCCCAGAAGAAACCCCCTGTCACTACCAGTCATTCCCTAATCCCCCTCCACCCAGCCCCTTGCAACAATCACTTGCTCTCTGCCTCTGCATTTGCCTATTCTGCGCATTTCAGATCACTGAAGTCAACAATATGTGACCGTTTGTGTCTGGTTCCTTTCACTTAACGTGCTGTTATCAAGGCTTGTCCATGTTGAAGTGGTATCAGCATCTCTCTCTCTCTTTTTTTTTTTTTGAAAACGTTAAAGTTTATTAGAAGGTGGTAAGTACTATCGAAAAGAGTAGAGTGGAGCATAAGGGGTGAGGATTCAAAGGGAAAAGGGCAGGTTGAGTAATCAGGCTGGACTTCCCAGAACAGGTGGCCTTTTTCATCTTCCCCTTTATTTTTTTTTCCTTTTTATTCACCCTTACGTATGAATAATGTTCCACTACATGGAGATACTACATTCAGTTCATCCATTCAGCAGCTATGTATGGACGACATCCAGAAGAATGAGTGTAAGAGGTGACTAGCAGGGATGGCATTTAAGCAAAGGGCAAGATGTGCTTTCAAAAAACAAGCCAACAAACAGAGGCACAAGGAAATTCAGTGCGTTTCTGAGCAAAGTGCATGCTTGCTTTGGCAGGACTACCGTGCAGGGCTGGGGAGGATATTGGCAGGAATCACGGGGAGGGAGTCACCTGAGAAGACTCCCCACCGAAATCAGCTCAGCCAATTCTCCTCCCTCATGTTTCTAGGTTTCTCTTATTTCATGTAATAGCACTTTAACTACACATCTGATCATCTGCATCAGACCACCTTACCTTGAAGCCACAGAAAATCATTCACTGACCGGAGCAGCTCCAGGACAAAACTGTGATGGACCAGGGAGTCCTGCAGCACCCCATCCTGCAGGCACAAACCCCACATGTGCCTTGGTGATGTCCGGAAAATAAAATGCATGGAAATATCTCACTGCTGGTGCACGACATCTGCCCTCAGATTGCCCCAAAATCATGCTGGCAAAGCACTACTCAACCAGCTCACTACAAAAAAAAAAAAAAAAAAAAAAGCTAAGAAGGCAAATTTATGCTCTGCCATTGAAAACCAGCAACCATAACTGCCAGTATCTGAGCTGGAATGCTCCTGACTTCAAAAACCACTGCACACTTACTTTTCAAACGGGAAAGCATATATGTATTCCACGTAGATGATATTACAGTAGGATTTTTATTTTCGAAATTTCCAGTTCAACATTAGCACAAGAAAGATTATGTTTCAGCTTTTAAAAAACTCAATTATCTTCCACTTTCTTAATTTTGAACCTATTATTATTTTATAAATGGAGCTATGCTGCATATTATAAACCAAGTGTTTTGCTTCTGCAAACAAGACCTTTATGACCTCACTATTTCAGAGCAAACTTTAATGATGTTTTGAGAGGTGGGGCCTGGGGCGCTCACTAATAGCTCTTTAAATACTGACAAGGATGTGCTATTAAGTAATGCAAAGGCTCTAAGTCCACATTAACTAGGAAACCAAAGAAACTACACCAAAGCCTTACTTTATCATTTTTAAATATTCCTATTTTTTGAATATTAAAGTTCTTAAAAGATATGATTTTTTTGAGAAAGACAACAGCTGTATTAAATTTCCTCTCACCAAGAAAGCAATCTTTATCAAGAGTAAAAACCCCTATGGAAATTCAAAAGACAGGACGTTTCTAGCTAAGTGAACATGCAGATCTGAACACAAACATAAATCCTATCAGATCTCACTTGAACGAGCTCAACAAAGTCCTGGGCTACCCTGGAACTTAGCTCTTCTGTTCCAAATGTTGGCTGAGCTAAGATCATCACACAAGGCAGGGAAGAAGAGAAGAGGAAAGTCCACCTGGCAGCCTCCATCTGTTTTCTTCAAGCCAAAAGGCGCCGCAAGGGCGGCCCAGCTAACAAGCCCTCCCCATAAGGAAAACCGGCATCCACACTGCCCCTGCCGTCCCCAAGCAGCCCCGACGCCCCTCTCCCACTTGTGGTCTCCCAGCCTGTGAATGGTCTTCTAATGTCACTCCCCAGTTGGTAGCACTCTCCCCCTCTTCCCCGCTACACACACACACACACACACACACACACACACGCGTGCGCGCGCAGAGCCAAGGCAGCCTTCCCAAAGCATAAATTTGATTACATCGCCCCACTTCAAACCCTTCAGAGGCTCCCTGGTAGAGTTCTAGCCCCACCCCCGACCCTGATCGCCCAGCCTCACCTCAGTACCCAGGTCCCCAGTGACCTCAGTGGCCCCCTGACCTGCTCCTACTTCCCACTTGCCTCCAGGCTCATTTTGACTGTTTCTCAAGGAAGCCTTCCCTCCCTCCAACCTCTGCAATTTGTTCCTCTGTTCCTAGAACATTCTAGGCTAAGTCAACTTCTGACACTGCTAAGCTCCCAAGGAGCATTTTGCTTACTAATGTGGTTCCAAACTCTCTCCCCTAGACACTCAGAAGTGTGCGTGTTATGAATAAATGAATGATGGGGTGGGTCTCAAAGGGACAGCCAGACCTGCTCTCGCCCGTCCCGACCTTTCTTACTGTAGAATATCAGAAGCAAAAACAGAAGTACCTTTCCTGAGTGTCACTTCCTGCTGACACCCTTCACTGACTCCTGTGTCAGTTCTAGTAAAACCCAAGCTCTTCCAAAGCCCTCCACCCCAGGCCCTCTCCAGTGTCCTCCCCAGCAGGGGCACCCACCACCCTGGACCACACATGGCACTCTCCCCGAGTCCCCACCGCACAAGCCTCCAGGCCTCTACCCGGGCTTCTCCTGCCACATGAGCAACAGTCTTCATGCTTTCTACTGGCTCACCCTTACTCTGTCTTCACAACTGAATGTAGAGCCCATTTCTTCCAGGAAGTCCTCTCTGATAATATCCTTTAGGTCTTGGCAGGGCTCCCTCTATAGCAGCACTGCATGGTGACCAACTGGGTGTTTGCTTGCTCCTTTGGGACCATGACCTATTGGGGGCCAAGTGGGAAGGAGTGAGAGATTACAAGAGAGGTGGGAGAAGCAAAAAGCAAAAATCACAGCTGAAGTCCCAAATTCAAGGATTCTTTCTCAGAAAAAGAATAAAATATTTCACACGTGTGCAATTTGGCTACTATTTTTGTGGCTTGCAGAAAGCAAGGGCTTGGTGTTCTAGTCCAAAACCCAGGTTACATGCAAAGAAATGTATATATTCATATCCAAAGGAAACCAGAGCTGCTCAACAACAGTTTGCAGTCAGAAATGAAAGGAATTTTGATAAAGGCAATCTCTCTCTCTCTCTTCTTTCTTTTCTGGCATCATATAATTTTAGAAATATTTGCGTGACTAAGAGATGGCTACAGCCCGTGATTCTGCACTGGAGAGTTTGGGATGATGAGGCCCAGATTACATTCACTGTGTAAATGCAATCACACCAATAAACTGACAAGTTCCCTTGTGGAGGAGCTGATGTTCCAAAGCAGGCAAACTTATGCAGTAAGAAAACTCTAAATAAAAAGTAAGAAATTCAATGTTCTGTACTCAATTTCATTAGCTATATGGGCCATTAACTGATAGTATATCTTGTCTAATGAAACCCAAAAATAAATTGTGAACGTTGATTTTCTTCTTCTGACTGTTTTATGCTAAATTTGGATATCAAACCCACAATCCATACGGACAGCTCAGGCCTATGCTGCAGCACAGCTACATCCCGTAGAAGAAAGTCTATCAAGGGAGAACTGGAGAGTTTCCCTTCAGAAGCTGCTAAGTCTGGTTTTGCACCTGTACGTTATTTGCAACCACGTCATCGTCAAAGGAGCAAGACCTTACCTCTGTGGGGCGTAAAGCACTGCGGTGCTTCAGAACAATCAAAGAACACTGAGCTTTGTGAATCAGTCCTGAGGCACTTAAATCGTACTTTTTCTGAAAGGCCCCAAAACTGACCCACTTCACCATTTCACGTACAACAGGGAGGTACCGGAATTAGTAGAGAAAACACACCCTTGAATTCTCACAAGACCCTGCTTGAATCCTGTTACAGCATTTACTACCCTCTAAAAGGACCTATTCCTTAACCCCTCTGAGAAGGCTTGCCAATCCACAAAAGGGGGCTGCCACCGCCCACCTGGGAGGCATGGGGGTGAATGGAACACGCAATTAGGGCTGACGACTGGTACCTGACACGGGGTCTGTCTAGTTTCCCTCTGCTGCCCTTGTCCCCCTTTAAACTTGTGCTGTTTCCCCAGTACCAAATACCCGGAATAGACTGCCCGAATATTCTGTGTATCCCTGGATACATGCCTTACCCTTAGGAGGAAAGAAAAACAACTACCTCCTCCCCAGTCACTATCAATATTCTTAAGAGTCTGGATTTTTTTTAACCTCTATTTTGCAGGGAGACTATTCCAGAATTTTTCAAGCACCATTCTCCAGGTTGGCTCCTCTCCCAGCGCCCATCCCTTCTCACCTCAGATCCTCTGTCTGCCTTCTGTTCATTGGAAAGCGAGTCAGGAAGAGCGGGGACTCCCTAGGCCTCCCTCCCTCCCTGACAGGTGAGTGTGACTACCCTTAACCCACGCCCCACTCCAACTCCAGCTTCTGAGGAGTCTACCCTCCCAGACCCTGCAGACTCTGCAACTTCCCAAGACACACACGTGGTCATGACCCTCCCTTCAGATTTCTTCCTGGCTGGCCCTGCCCACCCCCCGGCCCCTTAAGGATAAATGACATTGCCCTGAAAATCCCAAACGCCGCTGACTGACACACCAAAGCTGCATGGTCTGGGCTTTCCTCCAACCCAGGCACTGCCCTGACCCCCCTCAGCCTCAGTCTGCACCTCTCAAGATGAGCTAATTCACATGCAAGGCTGTGAACACCAGATAAGAATGACGACTCCCAACGTGTATCTCTAGTCCGGCTCCTTCGACTCAGCCCCAGGCTCATAGACCCGAGTGCCTCTTTGAAGTCCTAAGTTGGATGAAAAATGGCATCTTAAAAATGCCTCATGTCCACCATTTACTCTGGAATTCGATTTCTGGCAGGTACCTCCCAGGCTCCCCATTTTAGTAACAGACCCAGCACCCACCTAGGTGTTTGAAGTCACATTCAATTTCACCTGTTCCCTCCCTCCAGCCCTGGGCTGGAGTATTAGTCCTGTCATTTCCATCGCTAAGCCCGTCTCAAGTCTGGTTATGCAGGGACCATGGCCGGATCCCCACAAGCTCATAGCAAGGTGCACTGAGTCACAGACCTCCGAAGGGAGCTCCCTGGAGGGGGAGGCATCTCCTGCCACCGGTCACCTCAGAAGGCACTGGATTCTCACACAGGAGGCCCAGGAGAATGGACTCAGAGTTCTCCCGTGGTCTGAACTTTGAAGGTCCCGAGGTCTGGGGGAGCTCCTAATTAGCAGACACACTTGCCAGTGAGCAGATGATGATGGAGGAGTCCAAGAAAGGCTGTCCTCACTCCGACCCCTTGGCCCTCGGGAGCCACAGGAAAGGCCTGTGTCCATGGCACAGCCCACCCATCACAGATCCCAGGCTGCATTTGCCAACCCAGACAGCCTAGACTCCTTCTACTTGCGAGACTTACTTCTGTTCTGTTCCCCACCCAGAATGTGATGGACTCTTTCAGAAAGTCTGGCCTGTCTCAAGCGAGACCAAGTCAGTGAAGGATGAAGTGTCCACATTTGGACCACAGCATGAAAGGAGAAACAAGGCCTCATGATCAACATGAAGTTGGTGGCCAAACTCTTCCCCCGGGTGAGATGAACAAGGGTGGGGGTGAGAATCCAAGGTCTTAGATCGGCCAAAGCATCTTCCTTCATGGCTGACTGGGGGTTTGAGACTCACTACCGCAAACTAACGACAAGGCCGTCAGTGGTGGACGTCAGCTGCAACAGACACGGAGACAGCTCTTTACTGCCAACATGGGTTAAATGTAAAGGCCGGTGCAGGGAGGCCTGCATGGCTGCTGAGGCAAACCACAGACCCGGCTCTGAATGCCCACTGACTGGAGCAGAGAGGAAGCTACGGTCCCTTTAACAGTCCCTGTGCCCACCAGATCCAAGTGAGCCAGCTACTTAGGAGAAGGCCATGTTTTCCTGATACTCAGAAAAACCAGCCTTGTAAAGGGAACAAAAGAGTGGCATGGATTTTAGACCCACTTCTGCCCCTTTATGAAGGCAAATTAAAGTAAATGGCATGGGGAAGTTGAATGCAAAAAAAAAAAAAATTAAATAACCAAACGGTGACTGATTCCTCCAACAGCCTCCCCTGCAGCTGCTCACCCCCGAGCCTGCCACTTCCTCACCAGTGACCGCCTGTCAGGAAGCGCCGTCACGCACGTCACACAGAGACAGCCAGGAACCGCGTGCTTAGCACGTTTGTGTAAGAGCAGAAATCGAGCAAGATGCTGCAGACTTTGACTTGACAAGTTTAAATACTCCATGAAAAACATCCCTCAGAAGCCACCTAAATCAATTCGCATCTCACTTCTTCAAAACAAATTTAATAAGGGCGCATTTGTCACCAAATATAAGGAGGACCAAACAGGTTCCTCAAAGCAAAGATTTTAACAGATATCAAACACCAGTGGGTGATGTGCTAACAAAGCAAATATTCCAAAAAATTAGAAAATATCAAGATGACTAGGATAATGCATGGATCAAGGCAGCTGAAAAGTTTCTGCTTTTTAAAGTGATGGAGACAGCACGGAGGGCGATCTAGCTATTTCCAATGCAGGATATGCACAGCCACCTTTTCAGACGCAACTGCGAAGTACAAGAGAAAAAGGAATAAAGAAAAAGGAAAAGAGGAACAAGAGAAAATTAGAAACACACAAGAACAAAAATGACTTTGACAGCACGTACAAGAATTTACGTGAGTGTGTGAGGCCAGGGACGCGGGGATGGTGAGACCCACCCTCACCTTCTGCTCCAGGGAAGGCAGGGGTCTGAGGGGAGAGACGCCGCTTGGGGATCCCAACGTGGTCAGCTCCCCTAACCAAAACTCCACATACATGCGTCTAGGCAGCTTTTGAGCCACAAAATGTGGTCGCATTTCAGCCTGGACTGTTTTACTCACTCCCAACTAGAGTAGCAGGAGAGAATTAGGCTCTGCTCCTGCACCAAAGCATTGTTTTATAAATTAATGACTGTGGAATAGTAAAAGCAACAATGGAGTAAAAGTGACTGGAGGAGAACGTGCTTGACCCGAGCTCACTGGCCATGTTATCTCACTGACGTTCAGATGCTGGCTGAGCCCTTATGGTACCAAAACAGACAGATCCACCAGGAGGGAGTTTAATGAGCAACTGTATTTTGATGCTGAGAGCCATGCCTGGTACACGAGGTTCTGGGTAAACAGTGGTGACAGTGTCAACACTATGGGCTAAGCACACATCCAGCTACTCCGCCAAATCCCAAGGGCAGACTTCAAAAAGCAAAAACAAGCTGGCATTCTCTGGTGGGTCCGCAGACTCAGAACCAAGCAGTTGCTGAGCAAAAATGTCACCAGTGCCTCCTATGACAAAAAAGGAGGCACTGGCCATGGGGCTCGGGCAGGGCTCCAGGCTTCCACTGCTCACCCACCAGTCTGTCCAGGGGGAGAAGGTGGTCCCTGCTTACGTTGCACCGATGCACCTACCTTGACTAACGCCTGGGGGCTCAGCAGGAGGTGACAGGTGAGGTGAACGGAGCCAGCCTCGGTGTAGCCCGGTGCTGGCAGCTGTGCCCACAGCAGTGCCCAATCAACTAAACCTGCCACCTCATCCCCAAGGAGCAGAAGGGGGGTGCAGGCGTGTAGATCACAGGGCCCTGCGAGGACAAATACAGATCATGGCCACTACATGTCTCGCCCCTTACTAAAGCTGTAGAGGTATGTCCGGGAGGAACAGAAAATTCATCCAGAGCCCGCCAGGCACCACACGCAGGTGGGCCTCGGGTCCCCTGTGCCTCTCACTCACAGGGCTGGTCTGGACTTTCTTTTTATCAATTCTCTGGCATCTTCTCCTCCAACTTACCAACAACCAGAAAGTAGGATTTGATCTTAGGTAAGTTCAAGAATCACAGAGCACCGCCTCCACAGCGGGCCCGTGCCAGGTCCTCCGACCATCACCTGTGGTACCGCCATGAGTGCCCTCCAGACTCAAGGCCTGAGGCCGTAGGCCATGGGGGCACAGCTTCCCTCACTCTCCCCAGCAAAGGGGGACCACCTCTGGGCAAATGCATCTCACCTCTTCTGCCCGAGGGAAAGCATGATAGATACACGGGGAAACAGAGCAGAAGGTGGGGGGGGTAGTAAGCCCAGGAGAGCTCGTCTGCACTTCCAAGGCAAAAGTGGGGCCGTTGACTTAATCACAGGGACAAAGTGAGGATGAATCTTTCCTTGCTCTGTCTCATACTCCGTGATACGCCTTTCCCTGCATAAGGAGTTCATCAGGAATTCCCTGGAGGTGTTTCTGATATCCTAACTTGGCATGCTGGCTGTCGGGGAGGAAGAGAGGGCCTGAACCCAGCAGGTGCTGGGCCTGGGAGGCAGGAGACACCGGGTCCAGACCCAGCTCAACCAGCGATTCGTTCTGCCTCTCGGGATTCAGCATCTCATCTATAAGCAAAGGGATGAGACTGTCCCAGGACAGGCTGCCCAACAAAATTGAAATGAGAGCCATGTAAAGAAAGCTTCCCAGTTGCCACATTTAAAACGCTAAACAAAGAAACAATCAAACAAACAAAAAACAGATACTAGAAACTGATTTTAAGAACAGATCTTACTTAATCTGCTGTATGTAAAATACTATCATTTTGACATGTAATCAATATAGAAAGTAACAAGATAGTTTACATGCTTTTTACTAGACAAGTCTCAGTGTCTGATGTGCATTTGACCTACAGCACATCTCAGCTAAGACCAGCCTCTTCCCCAGCGCTCATAGCATCAGTGGCTGTGGCTACTCTATTGGACAGCAACTCCAGGGGTTCCACCAGGGGTCCTAGCTGAAAAGCGGGAGGAAGTGTCCACACTATGCCCTAAAAGGATCTCTCTGAAACAAAGGCAGATTTACTTTTAAATGTCTGTAAGCCGTCGGGCTGCACCTCCCTCCCCACTTGGCTACAAGAGAGCCCTCTTCCTTGCTGATCCCTTCCTGGATATAGGGAAGAAACCCGGCACACCCGGGGTGGCCGGGCCTCCAGGTAGACTTACCTTCTGTCTGTGTCCAGTCCCATGAAGTCCTCCTTCTCAAACAAGGTGCAGAGGAGGGGGATCCTTTCCCCAGACTTGTCAGGGTCCCATCCAGCCACTTGGACTTGAGCAAGATGAAGAGTGACTCAGTGAAGTCCTTGATCCTCTTCTCCACCACCCTGCAGTACTTGTAGTCTGAAGGCCACATTGGTGCACGGCTGCTCAGCTACCTCCCCATGCAGCACAAAGACAAAGAGCTGAGAGTCATTAAGCGTGGTGGTGCCATACAGCTCCTCTGCACGTGGAGCTTCTTGAAGGCCTTGGCCAAGAGGCAGTCGGTAATGGTGACAAGGCCCACGACCTTGCAGTAGGTCTGGAAGTCACTCCACCCATTCTCGAATGCATAGTGGTGCCTGTAGTGGATACAGAGTGCCCACTGGGAGCCGCACGGGCTGATCTGGCTCACCAAGGAGATTCCTTTATAGATGCAAAAGAAATTGTCCTCTGAAATGATCCCCATGGGTTGGACGACCACAGGGAGAGTCTCGTATTCCTCAGCACACTGCACATAGTAGGGATGCTCATGTTTCAGGCCCTGCCGAGAGGGGAGAGGAGATCAAGGTAAATATTGTGCTGTGGGCTGCGGGCGCCTCTGGGTTGCGGTGACCTGGTGTGTACCAGCCAGAAGGCAAGGGAAGCACAAGCAAAGTCGGGGGCACACTTTGTCCTCAGAGTCTGTACATGGCTACCGTAGCTCGGATCACATTACCCAGCTTTTGGTCTAGGCTTCCTGCCCCTGCAGAGAAGGGTCATTTCTTGTTTTCTGTTTCCAAGCACCTAGCAAGACCCTGATGCAAAGTCAGTGCTCAACACTGCTGAATAAAGAAATGAACAAAGGAACTGCTTTCCCCACCCCCCTTCAGCAGATTATAAAGAAAAGAACCACAGTAGGATCAAAAGATCTGGATTTCAACACCAATTTATTTGAACTCCTAAACTGCAGAATAATGGATAAGAAAACTTGCCTTGGGGAAGAGGGTACAGTTCAGTGGTAGAGCACATACATAGCATGTACGAGGTCCTGGGTTCAATCCCCAGTACCTCATTTTAAAGAATGAAACAAATGAATAAACCTAATTACCCTTCTCAAAAAATATTTTTTAATTCAAAATTTAAAAAACACCTTGCAATTGACACAACATTGTAAACTTGACTATACTTCAATGAAATAAAAAAATCCTTGCCTTACAAGAATATATCTGGATTATGGAAGTTTGCAAATGTAAAATGCCTAGGGTACCACCTGCATAAAGAGGGGGGACTGTACAAATTTACTATCCCTCATTTATGAGCTATATTTCCTTTGGGGGGTATTATAAACTCTCAGAGCTAATTTTCTCAGATCAAAAAAACCAAAATAATACTTGATTCTCAGTACTGCTGAAGAATCAGATAAGCCTGTGAAAGCATCTGACCCACAGAGGTTACTCAATAAATGTTTGTTGAAGGAATGAATAAACAAGCATAGTGAATGCTGCTCCTTGCCACAGACCATCATAATGGTACTGCCTGGAAATCCCAAGCCCACGTTACACCCGACTACACACTAAACATGTGGGTGACCTGGTCAGGCCTGTGTGCTTCTCTAAGCCCCAGTTTAATCATAGATAGAAATGAGGGCAATAACACAAACCTCAAATTGTTAGTGAGTCAGTAATGAATTGTACCCCAACTTTGCAAGATAGAACCATTAAGGAAAATTGGGCAAAGGGTCCATAGGCCCTCTGCATATTATCTCCTACAAGTACAGGGGAACCTACATTACATCTCAAAATAAAAAGTCTAATATTTTAAAGAGGCTATTGAGGTTAAACGAGCTCATTGTCTCAAATAAGGAACACACAGTACAAGTACGACAATGCCTAGCCCATGAGATACACTCATTTAACATTCCCACTGAACCCACTAATCCCTCCAACTTCAGAGCACGAGGATGGGTCCTCATGGCCAGAGGCCGCTGCACATGAAGCTAACAAAGCTAATGGTCCCCACTTCCAAGAGCCCCTGTCACCACCCTTGTTCTAATTTTGTATTTGTAAATTTTTTTTATTTAATAGAAACCCCCAATTGCATAGCCTTCAGGCCACCAAAACCTGAACACAGAGATCATGATGGCAGCCCTCCTTGGTGAAACAATAAAATGAAAAGCCATTTCCACAAGACCTCTGTGTAAATCTCCTGGGGAACTTCATCCTGGACTGAGGAAGAGGACTGGGGAGGAGGGGGCAATCTGGGGCACAGAGAACTATGGGCCACTTGTCCCACGTTGGACTTTAGACTCAACCATCGCCCTCCAGGTAATTCAAAATACACACCGACAGAGTGCTATGGACAAGATTTTTTTTAAAGAAATCCCTGACTCCCTAGCAGGTCTTGTTTCTACCGAGACACAGATGGCTTATGTGTATAATGTTTCACAAAAGCCTTAAAATATTATCACCCCAACTTGACACATTAAGAAAATGAGGTAGAGAAGTTTATCATATTGTACAAGATTAGAGAGAGGCCACGTCAGACACCGTATTTAAACCCAAGCCCCTGCTCCAGTGCTCACACTAGAAAGTGTGACATGCTGTCCCTTTCCTGACCTCTCCCTGCAATAAATTTCTGAAGAGTCTTTTCTGTGCCACCTGGAATCACAATAACTTCAATTTTCCACAAAGAGCTATGTCACTCCCTGGAGGACATATCAAAATCTAAAGGGTTGGGATGGGAGGAGAGATTTGCATTTTCTGTTTCTCAAAGGAAACATGGCTTTAAAAGAAACTGAAAAGCACTTTTCTACTCTAAGCGCTCATTGTGCAGAGAAAGAAATGGAAGTTCAGAAGAGATGAGGAAAGGGCCTTATTAACAAATATTGCCTCAGCACAGCACCAAGCCAGCCCTGGGCACTACTGGGGGAGGATCTGGGAGGCCCAGGAGAATGAGTGTTAGAAAAAGGAAAGAGAAGAAGCATACAAGGCCCTGTCTCTACACCACCATAACATGAAGTTCCACCAAATTACCCAGTATGGGTGCAGCCAATATTAAGGTGGGCTAAACAGGTTATAGAAACATGGAAGTCTCAACCATAGTGGAAATTCCAACATTTACTCTGCTTTTTTCCAGTTCAAGCATCAACTCAGTGGGCACTCTGTTCCAGGGACTACACGAGGCCTGGAGTTCTCCCAAGTACAAATTTCTATTATCACGTGTGCAAACCACATAAAGGCCCACCAGAACAAAAGTGCCCACAGATAAGATGGAATTCCTGAAGCTGAAAGCAGTCAACCAGCTTATGTTACTAGGAAAAACGATGCTGCTAGAAATGGACTCATGGACATAGAAAGCAAACTGTGATTAGCAGGCAGGAAAGGGGGGATTAACAGATACACAATAATAAATATAAAATAAATGACAAGGACCTACTATATAGCACAGGGAACTATATTCAATTTCTTGTAATGAGTTGTGCTAAAAACAATCTAAAACATATGTATATACATATGCATATGTTTATAACTGAATCTCTGCTGTACACCTGAAACTAACATTGTAAATTGACTACACATCAATAAAAATAATTTTAAAAAATAAGTATAAATAAAATCAACACCATTAAGATAAAATAAAAGAACACTCTTATCCCCTTAGCTGTAGGTGGTGGAGAATTCTGGTTACAAGCACCAAGTCCACTGGATCACTCCAGCACTGACTGTCACTCTTTCTGACTATCAGACAGTCACTTGGCTTCACTGAGGTTACTTTTCACTTCTGTGAAAGGCTACAGTGGCAACTAACGATGTATAGAATCTTATCATTCACAAGCCCAACAATTAGTGAAGACTTCCCATGGGCCAGGCTCTGGAGAGATGAAAAGATAGGGTCCCAGATATATTCATGGGTAGAAGAAGTTTATGCCATAAAGACATTTATTCTTCCTGTTTTGATAGACAGATTCAATGCAATTCTGATTAGAATTCCTACCAGGCTTTTCATGGAATGTAACAAGTTAATTTATGGTCAGGAACAGCCAAGGAACTTCTTTAGAACCACCACTGGGGAGGGGTGGATAGGTCATTCATTTCCACTGTTCTTTCTGAAGTGATGAAAACGTTCTGGAATAATAATGGTTGCACCACTGTGAATATGCTAAAAGCTGCTGAATTGTACCATTTAAATGGGTGGACTTCATGGTGTGTGAACAATATCACAATAAAGCTGTTATATGAAAAAATATTTCTTGACAATTATTTTTCCCTCTATACAACTAGTCTACCCCACAATTTAAGAAAAACAAAAAACCAAAACAAACCAAACTGTGCCAGGAGCTTTTCAGGACTGCAATGTCCCTGGGTCTCCAATGCCTCTGGTGGTGGTGTTCCTGTTAACACACACTAGCTGGGCTGGGCTAGTTAGGGACTGTAACTATCTTTTTAAAATCGACGGTCACACGTTTCACCCTGGGAGAGGGAAGGAAGGAGCATGTCACAGCCTCATGCCTTCAGCTCATTTTTAACTGAACCAAGCCCTGCTTTCAACACTGTAATCCCTCTCACTATAAAAACACGTGACATCAACAAGCACCGCCATCATAACACCTGAAATTGTTCAAGGTACATACCTGGGGCAGAAACACTGAGGGGGGAGACGGAAACTCGCTCAGCACTGGTGCTCACTTTTCCAGACTCCACCAGGAGAAGCTGGGCTTTACAGCAGGAGGCTCTCAGCCGGGGGTGCAGCGCACATGCCTCTGAGCTTGTCCTCAGGGAGCGGGAAAGGGAAAGGAGGGCAGCCCCAGGGTCGCGGGGCAGGGAAAGCGGGGTGGGGGACGCGGGCTGCAGCCCCGCTCGGAGGCCAGACCCAGCCCCAGCCGCCTGCCCCCGTTCGGGTCCGCAGACCCCGCCCGCTGGGACACAGCCCACGCAGGGGCGGGGACGGGTCGGCATCTGAGGAGAGGAATCGCGGGAGGAGAGGACTCGCGGGCGGGAGAGGGGAAGGGGACGCCAGCAGCGGACTGTGGGGAGCCCGGTTGGGGCGAGAGGCGGCAGGTGCACACCTGGCCCTGGACAGCTGTGGCCGGGGTGCCGGGGCAGGTGGCGTGGGCAGAGGGGCCTGGCCCGAGCAATTCAGCTGAACACACGCTGACTTGCGCCCTCAGGGGCTTTGACACGCGGACCGCCCTCCCGCAGCCTCCTGACCCCTTTCCCGGGAGCCACCCAACTTGCACTTCCACAGCCAGAGGCCCCGGCCTCGGGCAGGAGCCAAAGGCCTACCGAGCGACAGAGCTGATGACTTTGGGGCCGATACCCAGCTTGGAGCTGGAGCTTCCAACCCGCGGTCCAGCTGGCACCGACTGCGCATGCGCAGGAGGGCCAGCGATCCTCTCTTGGTTCTGTGATAGAGGCTGGGACATCGAGGGAGGGAGAAGATGGGAGGAGGAGGAGAGGAGGGGAAAAGTGGAGGGAGACAGATGGACAGGAGGAGCAGAGAGTAGGTAGGGATCTGGAGAGTGGAGGGGAGTAGTGGAGATGTAGAGAAAAAGCTTTAATTCTGGGGCACCCCGAAGGAGGCGGCAGTCCTGCCTCTGTACCTTTCTCTAACCCTTCAAGGCCCACAGCTCAAGTTTTACCTCCCTGGTCCAGCCCTCCAGCCGATGCCTCTGCAGAACCCCTACGGGGATCACACCCGTTGTCCCCACTCGGAGCTGGGTTTCCTGTTGCTCTGGGAACCAAGCACCCGCAGGCGTTGTCTCTCAGAACTACCTTGGGAAGTGTACATATTCCCCTTTTACAGGCTGGGAAACAGGCAGGCACGATCGCTGCCTTAGCTCCACTGTCCCAGGTGTTGGCCTTGCGGCGAGCGGGAGGTACAAGATCAGAGCCCCAGACAGAGCAGACTGCCTGAGTGTTGGTGCATAGTCCCATCCCTCCTGGGTAGAACACACCTAACCCAAGTGGAACCATCAAGGGCTCACAGTAGGTTCCTGGGTGTGGGAGAGCTGTCCTCAGTTCCCGTGCCCAGCTTGCTAGGTAGATAGGAGTGTTACCGAGTCCAAATTCATTCTCCTCAGTGAAGGACAGGCCAATAAGTTGGGAGACCCACTGCTGGGGCATGGAAAAGCAAGTTTCTGTAGAGCTAGATGGCAAACTAATATCCTTGAAAACCATCTCCCCAAGTCAGAATTCAGGCTCGTTTCCTATGTGCTTGGTTGTTGCAAACTTCTTGGTGTAGAAATTCCTTGTTGTTAGAATCCTTTGTTCTTGCAGGTATCTGCCTGGGTCAAATCTCTGTAAACCTCCAACAAAAGTTATTTTCTATTCTGCAGCTTGTTATCATTTTATGAATGAAAAAGTTTTAAATATCCTTAAAGGTCAGAGCCTTCAGAATAGGCTCTCCTGTATATTTCAGGCTCTAGGCAACATTGTTTTACAAGCAAGATGAAGCCTAGGATACAGAGCAAAGTGTTAAATTCAAAGGAACAGATCTAATATGGAGTCAGATTTGTTCTTTTCTATTAACGGGGCAGAAGCCACTTGAGGATTTAAATCCCTTAAAGTTAGAAATAACTAGAACTTAAAAAGAATTTACATACATAGGTGGGAATGTGCATAGCATATCTGGAAAAGCACACAAAGGATAGTAAACAGTGGCATCTCCAGGGAGGGCTGGAAGAACAGAGGATGAGGGAAAGCTTCTTTCACTTGTGTATTTTTGTGCTGTTTGAACTGTTTTTAACCATATGCATGTATTTCTTTTTCAGTTTAAAAAAAGTGAAATGGAGCAAAAGAGTAACAAGCTCACCAAATACAGCAGCCATGGAATCACTGAGCCATCACTTTTGATTTCAGCCAGGAAGCATTTATTGACTCTCTCCTATGTGCCCAGTGCTGTTTTAAAACTTCTTTTATTATTATTATTATTATTATTATTATTATTATTATTATTATTAATTATTATTATTATTTTATAAAATAGTAACATGCTATCCCTCACCCCTGCCCATGGCTGGTGGAAAACCAACTGAGTTTTTATTGAGTTGTTTTCCAAGGAGTAGAGATGAGTTATAAACAGAACACATCTTCAGGGCAAAATAGGCGGAGTGGTTTTCCAGCAGGCCAGACAGCTATGAAGGATTTTCAATAGAGGCGCCCAGAGGCTGAGAGAGAAAGCCTCCAGGACCCTACAAAAAGCTGCCCAAACTTCCTTCTCCATGGCACTACTGAAATAGGAAAGAACAAATCTGACTCCATATTAGATCTGTTCCTTTGACTTTAAGAATGCCAAGTTAATACGCTCTGGTCTTTTCATGGGTTATGATGTCACAGAGGAGATGGACAGGTTAACAAGGGATGACTCTGCAGTGATCACGGAGCCAGGGAGAGGGATGGGCAGCAAGATGTATGACGCAGGCGCAGCTGTGCCCGTGCTTCTAGGCAGGAACCCAAAGTCACCTCGACAAGGTGTCAAACACGTGTGTCCATGTCCTCATCACCTAACATGTATTAACGAGAAATGGAAACCCATAAAATGCCAATACCCTTGGTGGGTACACCGTCCAAAGAGCAAAGTCACAGTTTGACAACTGGCCATCTCAGTTCCCTGGGATTCATTCTTGGAGAACCTTAAAAACCACTCCTCTGTCCTCAAGAAGTGCTTCCTACTTGTCCGATCTTTGGCTCAGGGATACAGCACGTTCAAGTGAACTTCAATGTCTGCACAGATTTGACTGTCTTTCTCCAGGTTCACTTGTCCATTCTAAAGAGGCCTGAGCTAAGTCCATCCTCCGTAAGATCAATTCCCTCCAGTGACATCTCATTGAGCCTGCAATTAAAAGCCAATTAAACAAGACTGTCCTCAGCTAAAAATGTCACCCACCCTTCAATGCTTTCTTAATATCCTCTCCTGGCTAATTGCTACAGACTAACACCTCCCTCTACCAAGCTCCCCGACTATGTCAGTTTGTCTCCCCAAAGAGAAAGTAAGGTCCATAAAATAGGAGACAACTCCATAGTTGTTGCCGACGAAATGAATCACAGAGCTGCTGTGGTGCAAAATGTCTCCCGAGATTCGGGTTCCTTTATTTTTTATACCATCTACACAAAGGAGTAACTCTTGCCAAGCACAGAGAGTAAACATTTTTTAGGTTGACGCATGCACACTTCATCTAAGGCTTCCTTATCTTAATTACACTCAGACTCTCCTGTTCCCAGTCCTGTTCCTTTTGAGGAACTAATAAACATTCTTGTCTGCAAGCAATGTTTCCCCTGGGAACGGGCAAAGTCCCATGGCAGGAATTTCTGTTTGCAGACAAGTCCGGCCACTTCTGTGAAATATCCCGCGTGCAGGCACATCCACAGCTTCTATGCTAAGTTTCCTTCACATAGTCACCTCTGAATTCCTAGCATATAGTAATATCTATAAATAGAAATATGATTGTGACTTCTTTCCTTTAAAACATTTCTGGTTATTTAAATGACCCTTGGAAGAGAGGTGTTTGTGGTCCAGTATCTTGATCCACAATACTCTGGAGGCCTTTTTCGGAATGGCTGTTCACTGATTCATTCAAAACACAACTTCTCATTCCAGGAGTAGCTGTGCTTTCTGCCAGGAGTTTGTGGTCACTCTCATGCCAGAACAGCTTTAAACTATATCCTTACTTTGGATTTGTTATTTTTCCCCTCTTCCAAAAATATTGACATTCCTTACTTTCTTGCCGTGAGGATTTTTTTTCCTAGTTCAACCTTTAGTTAACCAGGCTTCTCGGGATGGGTTTGGCCTTACATATGATCAGCCTTCCAACTCCCAGTGTGAGAGGCCTCGGGCTCAATTCCTGCCCTCCTGTCAAGGCAACTGAAACCCAGTTCAGGAGCCAACAGGGACCCCAGGGCTTCTAAGGCTCGCTTATCTCCCAGAATCCCTGCTTTCTGGTTTGTCTTGGCTTCTGAGGATTTCCCCTCACTTTCTTGACAATTAGCCGTGTAGCTTGAAAGATGAGGAAGGAAGGCTTTATTTCTTAATCCGCATTTTAAGGAACTTGTGTAATGAAGGTTTTCACGAGATTCTAGAACACTCCATTGCCGAGACAGAAAACACACTAGACATTTTCTAAATTTAGCTATCATGTGCATTTTTCTTTGTTTTTGTTTCCTTAACTGCCAAAAGACATTTTTTAATTAAAAAAAATTACACCCCAAATAGGATAGAACATTGAAGGGGCATACAAAATTAAAGGACAAAGACAGAAAAATGATAAATACTGTACAAAATTAATATAATACATACACTATGGATCAGATCAGCAATTCTCAGTAACAGCTAATTCAAACATGATCATGAGGTAAAACGTCTCTCCTGTCAGGAGATGGCCAACAGAAAATAGAATTAATACAACAAACTTAAATTCTAAGTCTGGCGAGGTACAGAAGGCTACCAGCTAAATGTGTCTTCTTCTGGAAAAGAGGGAGGCTCACCAGCTCTTTACTGTGGAGCCTGAACCCAAGTGAGGGCGGTAAAGTGAGCTCTGTAAGTACCCAATTAACAAAGTGAGTGATGAATAAAGAGACGTGAGCTTTGATGACAGAGATGATACTACAATTCACTTGTCCTGTAAAGTATGTCTTCACGTTCAGTGATCAAACCTCAGCATCCTCAGGGATTGAGATTATAGGAAAATGCACAGCCCGGGCCCAGACCTCCTCTTTGAGCTCGTGACATTGCACTTAGATGTCTCAAGGGCACCTCAAACTCCACCTGCAAAGAGCTGACTTCACGGTTCTCCTCCAATAGCAGTCCTGCCCATGGCCCCTGGTCAGGGGACAAGGTCTCCCTCCCTATCCCAGCTCAGGCCCATCACTCACAGATGTGACTGGACCCCTCGTTCAGGGCCCAGATTTCCTCAGTCATGGAGTCCCACCACCCAAACCTGTCCTACCAGGTACTCAATGGCACTCACTCAGCACTGACACTGTGTTGGGGACCACGCTGCACACTGCACACATGTAATCTCACTGGATCTCCACAGCAGTCTTGGGAAGTCGGTACATCACTGCTTTAATTGATTAGATAAATTGTTTCACTTCCTTGAGTGCGTCATCCAAAGTGACACGGCTACTGAGCCACAAACCTGGGACTGAAAACCACTTGAAAACTGAACACTGCTACACCTCGCAGCCACCCTACTCTGACTCATCACATCACCTCCTGCCGAGACTTCTAAGTGTTTCTAAGCATTCTACAAGACAAAAGTGATCTACGAGAGCACCCCACTCCCCTACTTAAAATCTGTCAATGACGGTCCACTGCCCTTAGGAGAAAGCCCCACCGGCCTGAGCACAGCCCAACGGCCCGGCATCCGCTTTCCCTGCGCGGCCTCGCCGCCTCACACACCACCCAGCCCTACACGTGCCGTGTCCAGGACAGGGATGCTGACTCCGTACAACCCGGGGCTCATCTCAATCGAACAATGATCACCCTCTTCAGTGGTCACCCTCTTCATTGCTGACTCTCAGAAAAATATTTTCTCAGTATGAATCAATATCTTTTTCCTTACAACTTCCCATCATTGATAATGAGCTCCCCCCAAAAGAGAGAAGACCTAATCCTCAGACTCCTTATCTGTAAAGTGTGAAAAACAAGGAAATATGTGAGGTTTTAAGAGAAATAATATTCATGTGAGGCTGAGGGACAATTCCCAACATACAGTAAGCACTCAGTATGTGCTTACTTAATATTAATAAGAATATATTGCATTCCAGCAACCTTAAATCAATGTTTTATGGCTTTCTCCAACAGACTGACAAACTGTTGGATGAACCCCTTTGAGCAGATCAGCACAAGTGTACTGGGAGAGGTAAGTGCTGACTCCAGTTACAGCTGCAGCCAACCAGCACTACGGGACGGGAGCAGTTTGCTCAAACTCTTACATGTTGCTTGAGCATTTAGTTGTAGTTATTGAATAAAGACAGGTGTTCTTTAGTCAAAGGTCCTGAAACATAAATCTTCAAAGACTGATGCAAATTAGGTTTAAAGAACAACACTCTCACTCGAAATTATTTGAAAATTATAGTCTTAGCTCCTCTGCACATCAAAAGGCCATGTTCTTAATGTATCTGACTAAATACACCAAAAGGGTTGTTTAAAAGAAATTAAGATGAAGCCATCCTGAATAAGCTCTCAGTATCAAATGCACAAAGCCTCAACCAAGGGTCTCATTTCTCACTTCCACATAGGTGTTCAGGTAGCTTAACGTGAGTCTTGGTTTCTTATAACATGGGGGTCAGAAGAGTTGTGGATAGATTTATGTAGCAAATATAAACCTAGAGTATTTGCTGTGTGGGAATCCTAGAAATAAATTGATATATAGTCCCACCCTTAAGAAGCTCAGCCTTTCCATTTACAACAGCATTAAAAATTAAATGAGAGATACATTTAACAAAAATTTACAAGATTTGTACATTGAATATTTTCAAGTATCACTGAAATAAAATTTACAAGATCTACATATATGGAAGACATCTCATGTTCATGGAATGGTAGACAATATTTTTAAAAATGTTAAGACTCCCCAAAGTGATCTACAAATTCTGTGGAATCCCTATCAAAATTCCAGCTGACTTCTTTGCAAAAATTGAAAAACTGATCCCAAAATTCATATGGAAGTGCAAGGGGCCCAGGACAGCCAAAACAATCTTGAAAAAGTAGAGCAAAGATGGAGGACTCACTTTAAAGGGTACTAAAAAGCTATAGTACTCAAGTCAGTATGGTACTGGCATAAGTTTGGATTAATAAATCTATGAGACACTATAAAAACCCAGGGGGAAAAAACTTACATTTACATTCAGTTTTCCACAAGGGTGCCAACAACACTTCATTGAAAGTAGAGTCTATTCAACAAATGGTGCAGTGACACCTGGGTATCTGCAGGGAAAAGAATGAATCTGGAATCTGGACCCCCATATTTTATATAACAAATAAATTTAATTCAAAATGGATCACAGACAGAAATGTAAAAACTAAATGTATAAACTTTTTAAAAGAAGACACAGTATAAATCTTTGTGGTCCTAGGATAGGCTTTGGTTTCCTAGATACAATACCAAGAGCACAAGTGATAGAAGAAAAAAACAGATAAACTGGACTTCATCTAAATTAAACCTTTTTCTTACAAAGGACATCATCAAGAAAGTGAAATGACAGTGGTAGGGGGTATCTCAAGTGATAGAGTGCGTGCTTAGCAAAAAAAATAAAATAAATCAATACATCTAATTACCTCCCCTATAAAGAATTTTTTTTTAATGTTTAAAAATCTAAAGTGAAAGGACAATCTGCAGAATAGGAGAAAAATTTTGCAAAGCATGTATCTAATAAGAGAGTTGTATCCAGGATATATAACAAATGCTTACAACTGAACAAATACAAGAAAATAGACCCAATTTTTAAATTTGCCAAGGATTTAAATAGATATACAAATGGCCAATAAGCATATGAAAAGATGCTCATCATCACTAGCCAAATCAAAATGAAAATGAGATCACTTTTTACACCCACTAGGATGGTTATAATCAAAACATGGACAATAATAAGTGTCATTCAGGAGGCAGAGAAACCTCATATGCAGCCAGTGGAAAGGGACAATGGTGTAGCTTCTTTGGAGAATTATGGTGTTTCCTCAAAAGGTTAGCGTTATATGGTTCAGCAATTCCACTCCTACATATAGATTTATCCCTCAGTATCCTCGGGGGTTGGTTCAGGATACCCCCACCCTTGATAACATAATCCAAGGAAGTTCGAGTCCCTTTACAGCCATCTGGATCCATGAAGTGGAAACTACAGATATGGCGGGCCAACCTTACAGCCAACAGAATGAAAATATATTCTCACAAAAACTTGCACATCAACATTCATGGCAGTATCATTCAGAGTAGCCAAAGGTTACAAACAATATCCATCCATCAATGAACGGATAAACAAAATTACCAAGAATAGTCCTACAAACTTTTGGTCATTGAATCTTTGACAAAGGAGGTGAGAACATACAATGGAGTAAAGACAGCCTCTTCAGCAAATGGTGTAGGGAAAACTGGACAGCTGCATGTAAATCAATGAAGTTAGACTACTCCCTCACAGCATACACAAAAATAAATTCAAAATGGCTTAAAGACTTAAACATGTCGACAAGATAGTATAAAACCCTTAGAAGAAAACATAGGCAAAACATCTGGCATACATCTCAGCAATGTTCTCCTAGAGCAGTCTACTCAAGCAATAGAAATACAAGCAAAAATATACAAGTGGGAAATAATTAAACTTACAAGCTTTTTCACAGCAAAGGAAACAGTAAGCAAAACAAAAAGAAAACCTATGGAATGGGAGAATATATTTGCAATAAATGAGACTGACAAGGGCTTAATTCGCAGAATATATAAACAGATTTACACGTAATAAGAAAGAAAAACAAACAATTCAATCCAAAAATGGGCAGAAGTCCTAAAGAAACATTTCTCCAATGAAGACATACAATAGGCCAATAGGCACATGAAAAAGTGCTCAATATCATTATCAGAGAAATGCAAATCAAAACTGCAATCAAGTATCACCTCTCACCAGTCAGAATAGCCATCATTCAGAAGTTCACAAACAATAAATGCTGGAGAGGCTGTGGAGAATAGGGAACCCTCCTACACTGTGGTGGGAATGCAGTTTGGTGGAGCCATTGTGGAAAACAGTTTAGAGGTTCCTCAAAAGACAAAAAATTGACCTCCCATATGACCCAGCAATCCCACTCCTAGGCACATATCCAGAAGGAACCCTAATTCAAAAAGACACCTACACCCCAATGTTCAGAGCAGCACTATTTACAATAGCAAGACATGGAAACAACCTAAATGTCCACTGACAGATGAATGGATAAAGAGGTTTTAGTATAATTGTAAAATAGACTACTATTCAGCCATAAAAATATAATAAAATAATGTCATTTGCAGCAACATGAATGGACCTGGAGAATGTCATTCTAAGTGAAGTAAGCCAGAAAGAGAAAGAAAAATATCATATGAGATCGCTCACATGTGGAATCTAAAAAAACCCAAAAAACAAAAAACAAAAAAGAAAGAAACAAAAAGATAAATTTATATACAGAACCGAAAGAGACACAGAGACATAGAAACCAAACTATGGTTACCAGAGGGGAGAGGGTGTGGGAAGGAATAATTTGGGATTTCAAGATTTGCAGATACTGACTATGTATAGAATAAACAGCAAGTTTATACTGTATAGCACAGGAGAATATATTTAATATCTTATAATAACTTATGTTTAAAAAGAATATGAAAATGAATACAGGTATGTTCCTATATAACTGAATTGTTGTGCTGTACCCAAGAAACTGACACAACATTATAAACTGACTAGACTTCAATCAAAATATTTTTAAATAGACCAATAAGGAAAAAAAAGAAAAAGGATATTATCAAACCAAAAGAATAAAGTACTGATTCAGGCTACAATATGGATGAACCTTGAAACTTTATGCTAAAATAAACCAGACACAAAAGGACAAATAGTGCCCTTTTAGATGAACTGTATCTAAGCATTTACTGTACTACTCCTGTAAATTTTCCGGAGGTTTGAAGTCTGTCAATATTAAAACAAAATGTATTATTCATTAAAAACATAAAAGGATTCTTTAAAGGAGGGCTTTAATTATTAAATGCAGAAGTGCAAGTAAAGCTCCTGGAACAACACTTTGCACGTCCACAGACAGTCACTACTTTCACTGCCACTCGGAGGGTGGTGCCAGCGCTGATGAAGGCTGCCTCCACTCGCTCCCCTGCAGAGAGGTGTGAGAGCATGGGCTCTGACAGGCAGGGTGACGGTTACCCTGGGTCAGACACAGCCATGCCCCAGACTCTGCGATAACCAACTTTCTTATACAAACTGCTCCATGTAACATAAACACGCTACAGAGATGTAACTTACAACACAGGGAATATAGCCAATGTTTTACAATAACTATAAATGGAGCATAACATTAAAAATTGTGCATCTATTGTACACCAGAAACTTATATCATATTATAAATCAGCTATACCTATATAAAAAAATTAAAAAATAATTTTAAAATGTTATCTCTTTAGTAGGCAATTTGGTTTTTAATACTAAACAGCTTAGAATGTATAAAAGCATTAAAGTGTGATGTTTGTTTACATATTTATTTACTTTCAGCCTCCTGCTAAAAGAGAAATTAAACAATTTTTTTAAACACAGCTTAAAAACCATAACAACAAATAGACAAAGTGAGAGTGAAGAGAAAATGGAGATTCAATAATTAAATGAAACCAGGGGGAGGTAAAGTCATAAAAATGGATGCCATTAAGCCAGGGTAAGTGTTAAAGGCCTACTAGAAATTCAGCTGTAAGATTCTTGGCAGCTGATGTGAAGGAAAAGCTCAGCTGGGCTAACGAGCTAAGTCATAAATCTAAGTGTGATAAGTGTCGCTTTAGTGATCTAAGTTCTGCCGGGCTAACTCGTAAATCTGAAGTTTAGTGTTAGTTTACTGGGCTAACAAGCTAACTCGTAAATCCAATCTCAACAAGTGTCAGTAACGTGATCTGTTCCAAGTTGATAAGCTCCAGTGTACTGATTCCTTGCTTTTTGTTGTTTAAGCCTTATTAGCTAATAGCCCCATACTTGTAATTAAACCTATAAAACCTCATGTGCACATCTTGGAGGTGCTCAGAGCTTCGGAGCAGAAGCCCCTCTGAGCCTGCCGGCATAATAAATCTGAGTACTCCAACCCTCCGAGTGGTGCTTGTTTCTTGGCTGGCCTGTGGTTTCTGTAACATTAAAGCAAAAAGAAAAAGATGATGGGGCGGGCGGGAGAGCTCAGTGGTAGAGCGTGTTCTTAGCGTGCACGGGGTCCCGGGTTCAAGCCCCAGGGCATCCACTAACAGATAAATATACCTAATTACCTACCCCCCCAAAAGAGATCCAAAGAAAAGAAAAAGAGAAATTTCTTTCCTAAAAAAACCTGATATTAAATTTAGATTAAATATTTTAAGAAAAATAGAAAAAGATGAGTGACACAAGCGATAATGCCCGAGAGATAAATCCGCGGTGGCTGCTGGAAGGTCCCCATATCCCACGTGCAAAAAACTGAAACAACCTTCTCACCACTCAGAGTCATCCTCAGCCCACCCCACCCCTCCCCCTGTTAAATGCAGGAGCACAGGCAGGGCCTGGCCTTTGCTCTCTCTGTGTCATCACAGTGAGACAGGATGGAAGGGGGCAGAGCACAGCCATTCAAGGAAGGCCACAGCAATTAACATCAAAATGGTGAAGGATTCAACCTCCAATAGGCCTTGAGGCTCAGGATGAAGAGATTTAACTTCTAGCAGAGCTTGAGCTTCATTATACACCCATTGTAATAGTAACATGGTGAATAACACGCCCCCAGGCACCATGGCAGTCCCAAGGCTAGCCACAAAAGGTCAAAGGGTGGGAAATGGCCAACTCCCCGGGAATCCCAGCCCCTTGCCCTTAGGCTGGTCCTTCTACTTATTAGCATATGAAACCACCAAGCCCAAGAAAACAAGCAACACAGCACCGCCTCGCGGTCAACCCTCTCTCTCCCTCTTCGGAGAAAGCCCACTCTCTGTGGAGTGTGTACCTACTTTTAATCTGAGCACCCAACCCCCACACCTCGTGGCGATTCTCTTGCCTTTCAATGTATCTCTCTGAGTAAATCTACCTTTACTCAACAGTTGTTTGCTCTTGAATCATTTCCTACACGAAGCCAAAGACCAACATCTGGAGGGACAAATCCCAGGGGCTCAACTAATGCGTGGGACACAGCCCTTCTCATGCCCCACATCTGTTTTCTTGTATCAACAGGACTGGGTTGTGAAGGGAGTTCTTAGGCCCCAGATAAGGGACAGAAGCAGCCCTGGCGTCGGCCCGGTTCTCTGTGGTTCTCTGTTGTGCTGACTCCCCAGCCACAGAGCGTTCTCCCTAGGCCTGTCCCCACAAATCCCTTCTCTCCAAAATACAAGAACATCATGTCACAGTCCTCTTGTTCAACCAGGAAATGTTCAGCCCACTTTTTCCTTTCCCAGTAAAAACCTAACTGTTCTCCCTCCCATCCCACCTCTTCTTTCTTTGTGAGAACCCTGCTCTCCACACAGACCATCCTGAACGCAGGTGCCTTGCTGGCTGGGACCGAGATGTTTCAGTCTCACAGCCTACATCCTTTCACTTTACCCTTTCTACCTTAGGCCTTTCCTGAGTCTCCCACCCCTCTGATTCTGAACTTCACAAAGTGCTGAGGTTACAGTCACTATGTTCATACCTCCCAGGTTTTAGCTAGATTTCCTTCGCAATATCTTCACTAAGGAGCTGCATCAAGAAGTTTAAAGAGGCTATTCTTACATTTGAACTGAGGAGCCTATATAAAATTTAAATGGCTTTGAAGAGAGAGTTAACCAAGGACAGAGTTGTCGCAGGTCCTAGTCAACACTGTCATGAGGCAAAATGTTCTTCAAAGGCTCAGAGTGGCTTCTGAACACGGAGTCGGCAGGGAGGAGATGCCAGGCAGTGAGTGGAGTGAGTGACACTGGGTACACTTCCCCAGCTGGGGAAGAATTGGATTTTGTTCTAGTTTTCCAAACAATTTCTTACTACCATTTTCTCTTATTGTCACATACCATTTCCTACAAATTAAGAAAATCAATGTCAGTCATTTGGGTCACTTGGGAGAAGCTACGCGATGCCATTCACAGGGCTGGGACATGACAGCCACACCAGTCTAGGTTAAAAGACCAGTGGGGGTAATTTCCGAGGTATACAAGGGCATGCAGCAAACTCCCCAGCTTCAATGACCTCATCTCAAAGGTGGGGCCAATACAACTACCAAGCAATGCGCGTGATGATTATGGACAACATGTGTCTACAAGGTAAGTGCCCGTGACAGCTGCCGCTTAATGGTGAATGAGTACGATCAGCGAGGCTCAATCTACCTGGCCACACGCGCCCTGCCTTCCTGCCTTGGTGCAGCAGCAGAGCTTGTTTAGCTGAGATGAATGCCCCCAGAGCAGCCCCGACGGGAAAGCTCCCATCTCTGCACAGCAAGGTGTATTCCTTTCCTTCTCAAAGCTGATCACAGTTTGCTGTCGTCTGTTTTTATGTTTATCCCTTTAGTACCTGCCTCCCCTCCTGGGTTTTGCTCAAAAAGCACAGGGTCAGGTATGTCTTGCTGCCTGCTGGATATTCTGGGCTGGGAGACAGGTGAGCCCACACCTGCTGAACGGAGAGGCCAGAAGGCCCATGGGCCCATGCTGAACCGAGGACCCTGCACCCAAAATTATGGTCTGAGTTTGGGCAAATTACACAGTCTTATTTACCCTGTGATTCCTCATCTGTCCAAGAAAATAACTGCCCATGGCACATACAGTTACAAGGATTAAAGGAAATCACCAAATTCACAACATATTCAAGGGGCCACCAGTGCGTCCTCAACAGACACATGCTGCCTTTACGGCTCTGACATACGCTAAGTGGGGCGGACGGACACAGTGAACACTGCTAAGTGCCAGTGTGTTAAGTACTTCATGTGTGTTATAATATTGTTTACAACTTGCAACAAACTCAGGAAGAAATGAATATTATCATGCCCATTTCACAGATTCACCAACAGGTTAAGGGAAGTTACACTCTAGTCCAAGGCCCTTTGGTGAGGAAACGGCTATTTAAGCCTGAATCTGAGCCCAGGCCTAGGCTACGTCTCTCTCCAATCCACCTGACCACTTGCCTATGAAAGCCACCTGTCCAAAACACAAGTTTGCACAGGCCAGCTCTTAAATGCAATGTGTGCCACTGTTTGTCAATGTTGGTTAATTACCATAAACTGCTCTCCGAAACCGCTACAGAAAATACAGGTAGACCCACATCCCTGCCCACAAAGAAGAGTACTGTCTTGCCTTCTCCTGTAGTGTGCAGAACACCTTCCCTACACCACCAAATCTTTTTTATATGCTTCATCCGTGTTTATGTTTGCACACGGCATATTAAACTAGAAGGTAACTGCAGTAATTCCATCTCGGTTGCTTTCCAAGGTTGCAGATTATCCATAATCAGTCCGTGAACGAAAATACTACAATGTGAATGAAAATACTGCAACAATGTCAGTAAACAAAGAATGCTGAAACCAAGTCAACAGCTGCTGCTGCCACCCCCCAGCGAGGACAGGCCTGCAGCCCAGCCTCTGCAGCCACTCACAATGGTGCCCTCTGAGGGGACTCAGAATAAGAAAGGACAGGATACTGGCCCTAGATAGCTAGGTGCTTGTCAAATGAATGAATTCAGTGAGCCCAAATGTTTGCTTCCTCCCATAAATATAAAAGCACTAAATTCTTTAACTTGAGATATCTGGTTTTCTTTAGATAACAAGCAATCTTTCATTGTTCCAACTACCTGGTCTTTGTTGTAAAGCTCCTATATATCTTAGCTCCTCCCCTACGTCTTTGGAACAGTCCCTCAGAGCAATCTGAGAGGCTGTCATCCCCGCTGGAGTCCTCTCACCGAATAAAACTTAACTCTTATCTTTTATGCTGAACATTTATTTCAGTCGACACAACTTACAACAAACCCAGGAAGAAGTGAATTTTATCATGCCCATTTTACTGATTCACCAACAGGCTAAGTGAGGTTACATTCTATTCCAAATTCCTATGGTGTGGAAATGCCGATTTAAACCTGAAGCTGGGGTGCCCATGCCTGTGCTCCTTCTCTCTCCCATCTACCTCATCACTTCTCTGTGAAATCCACCTGTCCAATTCACAAGTTTGCAGCCAGCCAGCTCTTAAATGCAATGTGTGCCACCATTTGTCAATGCTGGTTAATTACCATAAACTGCTCTCAGAAGCCGTTACGGAAAAAACAGGTGGACCCAATTCCCTACCCACAAAGAAGAGGAATTCTGCCTTGCCTTCACCTGTAATGTGCAGAAACCCTTCCCTACACCACTAAATTCAAACGTATGCTTCATCCGTGTTTATGTTTGCACAGGACTCATTAAAGAACAAGGTGTCTGCAATAATTCCATCTCAGTTCCTTTCTAAATATACAGATTAGCCCAAATCAGATCCAGAACAGACACAATTCATCAAATCCGCAATGAAACACACTGGATTAAGAACAAAATGCTTGTCCTAGTCCAGAAAACTACGGGTCCCTCTTTCTTCCTGTCATTATACAATCCCACCAGAACTCAATAATTTGCTGTCTGCTCATCTGGCAACCAAACTCAGAGAAGAGTCAACTCAGCGGAGTGCCCTACTGGGGAGAACACCCCGCAGCAGCACTGCGAGCTTCTTGCCCTCCCGCATGCTCTGCTGACCCTTAGTGTCCTCCGTGACCAGGCCAAAAGAGCTGTTCCCAACAGCTGCAAAGTCCCACACATTAAATAAAAGCATTTTATTTTAGACGATATGTTACATATATACCCATCTCTGAAACCAGCTTTTCCAGAAGCTCAAATCTTCAACATTAATCTGCAAAGGCAATCCGGGTCCCCAAGGGAAAGCAAGTCTTAAGACGATGCTAAGGCCTCCGAAGTCCTATCCAGAACCATCAATCAAACTGCCTACATGTCTGCAGCTGCAGGCGGCTACATGTCTGTTTTTAAAGCACCCCCCTCCTGCCTTCGTGTGCTACAATGTCCCTCTACGCCCTCCCATCTCAGAGTAAGAGCAGCCGCTGCAGAACCTTGCAGGGCAGCACTGACAGTACTGGACACAGAGGATCAGAGCTAAACTAAGCCTTCTGATGACACGAGCTTGTCACTCTGTCACTTTACAGATGAAGATATATATAGAGAGGTGGGGTGATCTTGCTCAAAGTCACACAGCTAATAAGTGGCAAAGTCTATAACTCTGCTCCTCCCTTCAGCGTGACGCCCCATCTGGGACACTCACAGGGTTCTCTCGTGCCTGCCTGACCAGTCCTTTCCGGTCACTGATAACCCACCAGAGGGTCTGTCGGCAGGCTGCCTTTTCAACATCTTTTCCCTCCAGTTTCTCAGGAAAAAGGCTGCTCCGGCCACTGTATGACTTCCTGCTCACTGAACCCTCCGTGCTCAGGCCAGTCATGCCTGTGTATCCGGCACCCTGCTCAGAGGCTCTTCCGTCCCTGCAGGTGGATTTTTCCACTCTCTGCAGGACACCCCCTCAAGGGAGCCTTCCTCTCGCCCTCAGCATGGCAGGTGTCCCAGGCCACATCCCGAGCTGCCCCATTAAGAATGCTTGTGCCCAGTTCTGCTAGTCAGACCAGCAGCTTCAGAGCCCAGGTTTATGCCCGGGTCACCAGGCAGAACTACTGCCCATCTCCCAGCCCCTACCCAGCAGGTCACTAGGAAGTCACAGTAGGTGCCCCACCCAATCCAGAAGGCTGTTCACTTGCCAGCACTGATGATGACTGGTTTCCAACCTTTGGTTAGTTTCACACAAAATAGCAGCTTTCACTTTGAAGCGGGGGGTTTTCCCTTCTGCTGTCCATCCTTAGCGGAAACATCAAGGGAAACCAAATCGCCTTTTCTCAAATCTATTGTGATGACACATTTCCACCCACAATACTCACATACTCAAGAAGTTTGGGTCCACGTGGTTTTGTTTCCCTTACGCTAAGTGGCTCAAAAGACTTTGGGATTCTTTCTCTTTGGAGGGTATTTGTTTGTACTCAGTTTATCGGCTTTAATCTGTTTTTGTCTCTCTCGTCAGGGTCCGTGGCAGTTGCCACTTCTCTCTCCCTACAGCAGCCTCCCTCCCAACTTCTAATCTAGGAAATCAGCTGTGAGGAGGGGCCCGGGGGAAGTCACAGAAGATGGAACTAAGGCACAGAGAGGTGACATAATTTGCCCGAGAAGATCAGCTTCAACCCCCAACAGTGTGTCATGTCCCTCTGTTTAACTCTTATGCTAAACTACTTAACTTTTAATAGATTATGGTTATAAACAGATGAGGTATCAAAATACATACAAGGACACACGTCAACTCTAAGATTTTCATTAACTCCACTATTTTGCTTCTATTTATTTTATTTGTATTAAAAGAATTAAGAACCTCTGCAGTCAATATAGCAAAATGTTAATGGGTTTTAAATCCAGAATATAGAGGCATAAGTGTATTACTCACACTTTTTTTGTATATTCACAAGATAAAATGATTTGAAGGTCTCTCTCCCCTGCCCCCTACCCACTACTGGCTCTCACCTGAACTCCCACACCACACATCTAACAGCCTTTCATTTTACCCACAGCTGAACTCACCAGTTTTCCCGCAGAACTCCCTCTGCAGCTTCCCCTCCTCAGAGCACAGCAGGACCATCATTCACCGTATTAATCCACCCAAAAACCCTGGCCTTACTCCATCCTACCCACACAGACATCATTCATCCTTTCATTTTACCATCTAACATGACTTCAATCTGTTCGCTTTTTCCCACTGACCGTCCCACTTCTCAGGTGGAAGCCACAAATACTTCCCACATGGAATCATGAGTCTCCCAGTGGCCCCCCAGCCACTTTTCCCTACTTGACACAAATGGGATTCTGTCACTCCCATGCTTTTAAGACTCTTTTCAAACCCACTGTTCTTAGAAGAAACTCCAAGTTCTTCACCTGGTGAAGGTCTTTGCCATGAAACTATCAGCTCAGGGAGGGGAGGACCCGCCCTCTCCCCTCAGCCCCACCCTCTGGCAGAGCATCACCTCTGGAGGACCTGCTGAGCTACACAAGCCTGTATTCTAACCCTGGTCTTGAGTTCTTAGCAAACTGCTTCACTTATCCATACAAATCCAAGGTAGATTAGAAAGATGTTAGATATTTAACTAGACTTTTGATTTGGGGATTTTGCACTAGCAACCTGCAAGTACATGTTCTAATACTTCTGTCTTCTTAAAACCACACCCAGATTTCAGTGGTATCTGTGGAATGCTTTCAGAATAAAAGGAACTGTACTTTCACAGACTTTATGTTTTATAATATGAACAACCTGGACAGGGTCATGAATAGAACCGCCTAAAAAGTGACAGAAGACGGGTTAGAGGCATAAAGCAACAGGTCGCAAGGACAGTAAGAGCAAAGTTGTTTCTCTAAATCCACCCTAAAAAGTGAAAGAACAGAAAATTCTGAATTTTGAAAGTAAAAGACTATCATATAAAAAATAAAATAATCCTCTTCATCAGGGTTTCAAGATCTGACTGCAGAATTTTTAGCAGGCCATACTGAATCCTAGCACAGAAAAATCAGATGGACTAGTGATGAGTAAGTTCCAGGAAAACGGCAGTAAAACCTCCACTTGTAAGAGGACACACAACCACTTGTCGAAGGTGATTGTAAACCACATTCTGGAGAAATTCAGAAGATTCAGGTTCCGCTTCCAGATGGTGATGACAAGGAAGAACCGCTTGGATGCACGCTTCTAACTGAGTCACCGGCATTCTAACACTGCAGGGGGAAAAGGAGGCCCTCAGTCAAGAGCAGAGGTGTTTCTGTCGTGTTTCGCAGGCCGCGCCTCGGGGACTCAGTGCCCTGTAGCAGTCCGGCCCCAGGCGAGGACCCGCAGCGTGGCCCCCCAAAGCAGGAGGTGCACTGTGCTTGAGAAAACCCACCCCTGATGGGGGCAAGAGGGGCTGGTGGGGTTGAGTGAACCTATAAATGCCCACAGAAACACACCTGCATTCATTCAAGTGATACAACCAAAAGTAGCAGGCTATTTTGCAAAATTTCAATTGTCAGTGGAAATTTTACCATTCCTTTCTGCTTGTCCCCTGCACTCTGAGACAGGCTTAGGCTCTCTCACACCTGCAGGTCTGATGCAATAGTTGTGAAGTCATTTTACTTTGCTGCGATAGTCCTCGCTTCCCGTGTCACTCTGTCTGTCCTCTCTTAACACAGTCTGATGTCTCTCCCTGAGTTCCTTGCTCCTGCTCCTCAGATCCTGAGATAAAGGGCAAGTGAAGACACATGACCAGAAAAGGCACTGTGTACTTGAACAAAGTCCTCAGTGACCCCCTATGTGAGTGCTGCCTACCTGTCAACTTCAGTTCTCAAGTTTCTGCCCAGGGTGACATCCAGCCAGGAGAGTGGCCCAGACCAATTAAAAGCTGTGTGGCTTGGGTGCGGGGACAGGTGCAGGAGCTGTTTCTGGAGCAGGGCCCCTCCACACCTCTGCTCCCCTCTCTCCCTAGGCCCATCTGCCAAGCCCCCAGCCTCCCTGATCTTCTGCATTTCTCTTCTACTCTACTCCAAACAATTTTCCTCTTCCTTTTTTCCCAAATTATCCCCAGCTGGAGTGATTTTTCAATCACAGTATCTGAAAAAATTTCCTGCAGCCGAAAAAGAGGTCTCCAGAGGTCAATGCCCATACGCTGTTTCCTGAATAGAGCCCCAGGCTGGGGGGACCCTCACCAACACTCCTGGGGGCATTAGACATGTTGCAGGGTCAACCACCCTCAACAAGAGTTTGCTGAGACCCCAAGGCCCACACAGCATCCCTGCTCACAAAAATGTAGTCAGCCCACTTATCAGTTATTAAGAAGCAAAAATACAAAATTGCTTATGTTTCTTACTAAAATTATTTATGAGATGGAAAAAGAAATTGTAATAGGAAAGAAGAAATCTGACTCCGTGTTGGATCTGTTCCTTTGGCTTTAATCCTTTGCCCTGTTTTCTAGGCTCAGACTAGTTAGCTCTACACCTTTTGTGAAAGAAAGTTGACTTTAGCCTGAAATATACAGGAGAGCCTATTCTCTGGGCTCTGATCTTTAAGGATGTTAGCTCTTCTGCACTTATGTAGAGAGTTTCAAGTTGCAAAATAAAGAATAACCTTATTTTTGTTGAAGGTTTTACAGGGGCACCATGATTTGACCCACATGGACAGCTGTAAGGACAAAGGACACCAAGGACAAACAATTCGTACAGCAAGAAGTTTGCAACAACCAACCACACCCCCTCCCCTTTGCAGTATAAAAGGAGCCTGAATTCTGACTTGGGGAAGAGGGTTCTCCAGGAAATCAGTCTGACATCTTCTGGGTCTGCCAGCTTTTCAGATAAAGTCACTATTCCTTGCCCCAACACCTCATCTCCCAGTTTATTGGTATGTCATGTGGCAAGTAGAATGAGTTTGGACTCGGTAACAAAATACATTGGAGTTAGTATGTCTCCACTTCTTCCTCATTTCCAATATGTAGCACACACATCATTTATGATCTAGTGAAAATAATTCATCAAAGACAACAATAACAAGAAACTCACCTAGCTATCAACACTGAAGTCACAACCTATTAATTTTACATGCCATTTAACAACAAAACCAAAAAACTTAATATAAAGGCTTGATTCCATGGAAATAAAATTATTTCTAGTCCTAGAAAACTTTTTCTTTTCTATTTTCTTTTGTTTTCATTACTGAAAGGAAAATAAAAATCAAATCATTTTATTTCACGTATTTTTGTTATAGCTACATATTTTAAATACTACAAAGAGTTTTAAATTGCAACAAAAAAGTTCATATATTAGTATAAATATATATATACAATCAATGGGGATTAGGAAAAGAATAGACATTTACTAAAAACCCACTGCACATCCAGTCTTTTACAAGCATATCCTGGAATATAAGCTCTATGATCCAGGGGTCCCCCACCCCCATTCTCATTGCCAACTCCCTTAGTAATCAACTACCAAGGCACCAGCATAGAACCACGCAATCAGTATTTTAGGTATAAATGAGGGAATTAGCTCATTCAATTCTAAAACAAAAACCCCAAAATAAATACTGAACTTATTTACAGATAAAGAAAATTGGACACAAAAAAGTAAACTTTCTTCCTCAACGTCACAAAGCTATTAACTGGTAAAGGCAAGATTTGAACTCGTCTGCCTGATTCTAAAAACTAAGGTGGAAATCCCATTCCATTTGTGATGGTCCAGCAGCAAAACCTATCACCCTATCTTTGTTCAGATCTAGCCTTAGACAGCCTGAGACAGCACCCCTTTCCTATGGAATTCGAGGGCAAATGATAAAAATAAGGGTTTTATATCCAGCAGTTTTCTTAGGTCTCATTTACATAAAGTGTCAGCTGGTCAGCAGAAAAACTGGGCAATGTGAGTGGGTCCAGAGCTTTTTGCTGATAAGAAACTCAATCTATCAGGATAGAGTGACCTTCCCATGAGAGGCCACATGGACATAAACTAAAGGCAGCTGAACAGTGAAAACTAGCAAGACCCTGGAACTCAAGCAAGAAAGATCCCTGCCATCCCACACCCATTTGCCTCTTCATCCACGTGGACAAAATGGCAGGAGGCCCAGGTTCTTGTCCAAGTTACACCATCATGGATTCTCACCCATAAAAAGTTATGACTCTATGCTGTCTTAAGTCCTTTCCAACTCAAATATGATGACACCAATATCTAAGCAGAATCTCTATGTCTCCACTTCCTCTCTTCTAGTAGGAGAATAATTCTATGGCCACAGAGAAATCCAATAAAAAACCATGCATGAAGCCAGGAGAAAGTCTGCTTAAGAGACTTTGCTCTCACGCTCAGTGAATGAAAACTCAGAAAAAGTGGTCCTTCTCCCTCAGGAATTGAGAGGTAGCCAGATGTGTATGTGTATATGTGTGTGTGTGTAAATCAAATACAGTCAAGTCTGGGATGTGAACAGATTTTTTTATGTCACTGTCATTTCTAGGGGATGAGCCAACTTTTAAAGTAATTTGAATCTAGTGTTCTGAGAGAGTCTCAGGATCTTTTGGTGGAGGAAGGGAAAAGAAAGGAGGAAAGAGGTAAATGAAGCAAAGGAGTAAGTATACTGCTAGGGAAAGGCAAAACATTAATTTTGTTCCTACTGGCATAACATACAAATTAGGAACTGTCTTACTCCCGATGTCTTGTCGAGCACTGAGTTGCAGAAGAAGCGACAGCCTATTTCTCACTGAGCTTGTGACTATACATGGCATCTTATAGACACAGATAATTTACCCTGAACAAACGCTAGCAGCAGGCTGTAATTCTCCTGTTTTGAGAGACAAGAAAACAGGAGTTCAAAGAGGGTATATAACAACAAAAGTCAGAGGACCAGTAAACAAGAGAGGATGAATTCAAACTCAGATCTGTATGCAGAGTCTGAGCTTCCCACTCCCAGGAATGGAAAATCCTTAACACACAGGCTTCCCAGCTCCCCTGCAGTGTTCCTGGCACCAAGCATTTCCCATGGCAAAGGTCTCCAGTTCTCACAGACACAGCGCTCTGTGCAGCCAATGACCTTCATCGGATCTTGATCACCTACCTGCCACGCCCACCAGGCTTCACCATAAAGGCAGGAAAGCTGGCTTTCAAGTGCATACAAAGCCACCCCTGGTCTAATCTGGGTTCTTCTGGGGCTTCTTCAGCCTAAAGGCAGCCATGAAACTGCTCACAGTTTGTACATGAGCCACACTACCTCTCTCCATCTGTCTCCCCACCTGTACTACTTAGCTATGACCATTTTGATAATATTGGAAACAAATTTTTAAAAACAGAATAGAAAGGATTCTGGAACAAGTACTTAATAATTACAATTTTAAATGACAAGTTACAAAGTGAGTATTTACAAACCGAATCTGCCTTCCTAGGTGTCAGTTTTAAGCAGCCAGAAAATACAATAGCAAACAATTCTCACTTACAAAATTAACAAAAACATCAAGAATAATCTGGAATAAACTCAAAAATTATGCCCATGTTCTAAATGAAGAAAAATACAGGACTGTACTGAAGGGTAAAAGAAGAGGTGTAAATGTAGAGACATCAACATATTGCATGGAGGAAGCAGTTTTGTAAAGATATTAGTTCTCCTAAAGATAATTGAAGACTTACTAAAAAATCCCATGAAAACTCTTATCTGAATTTTTTTAACTTGAGCAAAATATTTTTGGATTCTTCAGGAATAATAAAGTGATAATACTGGCCAAGAAAATTTGGGATGCAAGAAAAGAATAAAAAACAAATCTCATTGTAAAATATTAAATAATTTTTTTCAATATGTAAGATATGGTGCTGGAATAAGAGAGGAAAATTGATAGAAAGGAACCATGAGCTCAAAAAGAGACTCTAGTGTACATAAGTATTTGTATAGGTGGGATTTCAAATCAAAGAGAAAAATATGAATTCAATTATTCTCCTGGGAAGATCAGACAATCACCTGGAAAGAATAAATTATATTCCTGTCATAATGACCACAAGAAAAGTTACAGATAGTGATGTAAATATTAAAAAGTAATAATAACAGTAAATACAACAATTTGCTCATATTAACTCAACTTACCCTCACTATAACAAGTACTATTATCATCTCCATCTTAGAGATTAAAAAACCTACAGAAGAGATTTATTCCATTATAAGAACATATTTCTAAGAATAATGCTGAAGATAAAACCCATAATGAAGACATTTACTATCGTAAGAATATTTTGGGCCACAATGAAGATAAAAACCTACTGAACAAAATGAAAGGCAAGAAATGACAAGAAAAACCTCTGTGACACGTGTTGATGAAGACAAGAAGTTAATGTTCCTAACATACAAAGAGCTGTCACAAAGCAACAAGAAGCTCCCTCACTTAACTGTGTGCAAAGAACAAAAGGGACCATTCATTTTTAAAAAGCCAAATGGCTAATGAGTGAAAAATGCTCAGTACCTCACTGGTCATCAAATGCAAACTAAAACATTGAAAAAGAACTTTTGCTCATCATATTGGCAAATATTTGTAAAAGGTATTCTAGCTAGTGTCCATCTGTAGGAGAAAAAACTGAGCAAACTTTTTGGAGGATGACATGTCAATGAATATGTAAACTCTAAAAAACGTGCGTACACACTGACTCAACTCCACTTCTAGGAATCGTTTTGTTTAGAAAAAAAGAAATTAGCTCAAAAAAGTGTACTCATCAGGGCATTTACACAGCACTATTTACAATGGTGGGAAGAAAATCTGAAGTGAAATCATATCCAGTGATAGAGAATTGGTTACATAAGTAATTTTACATCTTTCATTCCCCACTGGAGAAGGAATTTCTAGAGTCACTTGAAAGGAGCCTGTGATGAATGTAAATGTCACATCCAGGGACTAAATTTCCAGAAGACTTAACTAAAGGAATACTCATACAAGATCAGAGGAATGTTTGTACAAGAAGGATGCCAGTCAAACATCCTTTCTGACAGTGGAAAGTGGAGAAAACTTAAGTGTCCACCATCAAGACAATGATGCGGTAAATCTCGGCCAGCTGTGGGCTCTGAGGGGGCCAGCGTTTCGGCGTGGTACAGGGCCTTGTCCACAGCACTCTCCCACCAAATTTGTCCTCGCACAAGAGACCACACCTGCAAATCAGGAGACCCCTCCACTCTATCTGAAAGGGCCGGGTGAGTCTGGAGTGGGAGGACGTCTATGATATACCCCTGAGTGAATAAAGCGAGCTGCAGAAAACATATATTATGGCCTTATTTTTCAATAAAGCATATATACACACACATATAAATAGATTTCTCATATACGTGTATGTATGTACGTATGTATGTGTATATATATATATATATATATATGTCATAGGCATAAATGTCATGAAATATATACACCACATTGTCAACAGCTTTTACACTCAGGAAATAAGGGGAAGGGAGGTAGGGGCCTTTCGGTACCACCACAGTTCCCTTTTCAGTATTTCAGTTAAGTATACTTGAATTTAAAAGTTTATTTAAGCCCGAAGTAAAATGGACGATGCCTCCACAAGACAGAATGCTATACTGGTCATTAAAAATCATGCCAGGGGAGATAGAATATTGCAGAAAAACATGTAATAAGCCGAATGGAAAATGGAGGTCTCCACACAGTAAACAGGCACAGAGTGCTCACTGGTTTTTATGACAGAGGTGATACACACTGACGAAAAGAACAGAAAATAGATGTTAAAATGTTAATTATTATCTCTGAGTAGTGGGACCAGGATGGCTTCTTTTGCCCCTTTTTTCAGACTTATTATATTGAATACACATTATTTTTCATCTGAAAAAAGCATTTTTAGATGTGTAGTACCACACATTGGAGAATAATACACGAGTACTTACAGAAACAAATAACTAGGAGACACCGCAGCAGCGCACAATGTAGAACGGGCGATCCTGATTAACACCGCGCAGTTACATAAGGACCCACAAAGTGAGAGCACCTGCTGGCACAGGGCGTGGCCCCCTTCTATTTGTCACTTGTGTCTTCAGGGCTGAGGCAGTTCTGAGCATGGCCAGTGTCAGTGTTGGTGTCTAGATGGATGCCACTGGATGTGAGGGCACCTGCAAGCTGAGAGGAATAACAGAAATCATCCTCTGCCTTTTCTGTCTTGTTTCTTTGTTACTTTAAAAGAGAGGCATAAATAAGATAAACTGTGTATCTTCCGTATTGAAATTTCAGTAATGAAACCGTTTTTAAATCCTTCACAACTTACAATGTGCCAATAATGGTTTTTTCAACTAAAGCATCATAATTATAAAATGTTAATTAACTCAGTTACTTAACTTCCTGTTGAAACCTTCTATTAAAGACCATAAAATGCACTACGTGAAAGCACCATGCCTGCAGTGACTACCTTATCTGCCTTGATGGCAATGCAGTCACCTCCACCATCCCGTGGCCCTGAGCTCCTGATGCTGGTAAGAGAGCACGCTGCCACCTCAGATGGAGAGAAAGTGTGAAAGCATTTTGTGAAGTCAACAGCACTGACAAAACATGACTGAATAGTCCCAGTCTCCTTTGAGGATGTCATTTTCTGTTTCTGGCCAATACCTGTCAATGAGCAGAACCACCCCATTCCCGAGCCATGGGACTCACGTGGGAAGGAGTTTTGGAGAAATTTCCAGGTATAGAATGTAACCAACTACACGTAGAACTGTGACAAAAGAAACGATGCAATACTCTGATTTTGGAATACACTCAAAATATTCTCCTAAGCCTTAGTAGCTGGAAAGGCTGGGCTACTCCTAAGCCACTTATTTATTTCACAGCCAGTGAGCATCTCCCACAAACCCTGTTTCCCTGTGTCTGCTGGGAGCCTCAGGCACACTCTTGCTGTCGATCTTATAAGTCACAGGGTAGAGGCTTGTGTCTCACCCTGCAACCCTCACACAGGCTCGCCTCCTAGCCTCACAGTCTGAACTTGGCTCCATTTTCTCACCTGCTTATTTGGTATCTGTTTTTCTGTAAGCTGCCTGAAATGATTGCTGGAACAAGTCAGAAGAATGAGTGGGTAGATAAATGGACAGATGGACAGGTGAGAGATGGGCAGACAGACAGAGAGACTCCAAGAAAAGGGAAACAAAGTAAATTTCCTATGCAAAACCCTCTTCCCGTCATGGAGGAAATCCACCACGGAGAAGAGTGAAGAGGCAGGTAGCTTAGGGCTGTTTCCTGGATTCCATGAAAAGTCACACCAAGAGATGAGAGGGTAGAACTATAAATATTAAAAGAAAAAATCATGCATGCTTGAAAAAAAATCTACAATATGTACTTTCTAAAGAATAGATTCAAATCAGCAAGGCCCAATAACACAATCCTTCGGTATTTACAGTAATGAGAATCCCACCTCCAAACCACAATGCATCCCTTTGGAGCACTGAGAGTCTACACGGGGCGGTCATAAAGCCGTCACCGCAAAAGCTATGCTATCCTGCACTTACAAGGAACGATCAGCTGTGCTCGGGCTGCCCATGCGCATCATTTACACCCCACAGCACTTCTACTGGGGGGGATGGCTAGCGAGCCCCGTCTCTGCAGGACAGAAAACAAGTCCGGGAGAGGCTAAGCTGACCTACCAGTTCTCCATCTCACAGGACTGGTCACTCCAGAGCAGGACTCGAACTCGGACTCACAATTGTAACCACAGTACTACCATGCTTTATGTGCTTTTTTGTGTGTATAATACATTTGTTTCTGGCATGAAAGGATATTTAATAAATGATCGATTGTCTTGTCTGTCTCATTAGCTCAAAATCAATCTTTATACTGTTGAATTGTACTCTTTTCCCCTGGAGAAAGTAACGGAAAGAGCAGAGGTGGGGCTCCATTTTTATCTGGTACCTCATCTCATCCAAGTCCCCAACCAGGGAGAAGGAGCAAATGTTCTCTTCATCTTTTAAAGTGAGGGCTACACTTATGATGACTTACTCAACTCCAAAACCAAGGCTGGGGGAAGGGCACATGCAGCAACCAGAGCAGTATCACCTGTGAGAAGGTGAAAAGAGCTCACGGGAGGGCTCAGGGGGTCAGCCTGATTTAATTTCGATCAATAAAAGATTACCACACTCTAAAAATACTAGCATGCAATGGATTTGCTCTTTCTTGACATCTAGCAAGTTTCCACAGCCCACATGTAACATTATCATGAACCAGTGAAAGGAAGAGTCTACAACAAGAAAAATCAATGACACAGGCAGTCTGAAACAAAGGCTGGAGTTTAAGAAGGGGAAGGTCATAATTAAGAAGTGGGGAAAGGCTGGGAAAAAAATCATCACAAGGACTCTCAAGCATCATCCAACAATCATATAATCATTCATTCAAGAGAGAGTTACTGAGGTCCTATTTGTGCTAGATTGTACAGAGGGTGAAGCAAGAGCACAGAGACCATGGTGGCAGCAAAGGGCGGGGCTCAAATACACTTCTGATCCCGGTGTCTTCCACACTTGTCCTCAGTATAAAGGCAAAAAAAAAAAAAGTAAAATAATACTCTGTAAACTCAAAGCATTGTTGAAAAAATTAAAGTAGACCTAAATACCTGGACAGACACACCACGCATATTCCTGGGTCAGAAGACAATGCTCTTGGGATGGCAGTTCTCCCCAGAGTGATCTGTGCATTCAACGTGGTCTCGATCACAATCCCAGCGGGCTCATCTGCAGAAACTGACTAGCTGCTGCTACAAATCATATGGGAATTCGAGGGTCTCAGTAACCAAAGTGATCTTGAAAAAGTAGAACAACGTGAGAGGACTTGTAATTCTCAATTTCAAAACTTACAACTGTATCTCCAGGTGAGATTACAGGCCTTTTTTAACTTATTTACTGTGTTTATCCTTATTTTGTAAATTCTCTACAATGAATATATCTGTAACAATAAGAAAATAAAAAGTAATGTATCTTTTAAAACATGCACACCGATTCATTCATTGAGGAATAAAATTAACTATAAAGAGGTAAATAAATACCTAGTGAAAAAGGACTACTTAAAAACAAGAGTGCATTTACATTTTTCATAAATTGAAAACTGGAAAGCACAAACACATCAAGTATCTAGGGAGACTGCTGCAACATATTAATAGTTATTTTCAAAAATTCTAATTGAACAATGAAAACCCAAGAAAGGGAAAATCGTGATTGACACACAACTTCCAACACATGGAGAGCAAAGGCCTAGAAATCCCAGTCTCTGTAGCTCTGCTACTAACTCAGTAGGAGAGGAAATTCCTCACTGAGGGGACAGTGGGATTCCATGCATAAGACAGGATACACAGTACAAACTGCAGTAGATATGGGAGTGATTTTCTTAGAAGAATTCTAAAGGTAGAACATTGCTGAAAAACTATAAAAACACTGAAAGACAGTTTAAAACACACACCCATATATATTATATATAAATATATGAAGTCTGCTCCCATGTTGCATAGAAATACAAAGTTACATTTGTTCATTTATGGGCACTGATTACTTTATCCCAGGTAGAATATTTCAAATAAAACAAATAATCAATAATACACCCCTCTTGTCAAATCTAGTTGATAAGTGAGTCTGCTATGTAACCATAATTTGTCAAAGATAGATCTATAATTAGTGAAAAATATCTTTGTATGGTTCCTCGAACTCTTCTCAAATTTCCAAGCTTAATTTTAAAATAGATCTGAGCAGTATTTTATGTCATCCTTTCCCTTGTTAAATGAACAACACAGTCTGTTCTCAATAATTAGGAAAACAACACAGTCTGTCCTTACAATGATTCACGAGCACCGTATCCTAACAATACTGCTGGACAGCAAGGCACTAACCAGAAACTGTGACCAAACAAATGAAGCACAAGGAAGACAATTGACCCTATTCTGGAGGGCTTATAATCTATGGCAACTCTGGGGTTTTTATTTGGTTGGTTAGCAAAATAAAATCAATCAAGTACTTTCTTCTTTGAGCATTCTCTAAGTCATGACTCTGCTGTTAGTGTCATGAGCAGGAAAGACTTAAGCATGACTTGATTAGGCCAACTAGCAACAGCCATCACTGCAGAGTGAGTAATAAAAATGTTACCTGATAGCAATGCTTCTGCCTACATGAGACCTAAAATAAACCTACACTGAGCTCTGCAAGGAAAATGAGAAGATGAGGTCCCCAATGAGAAAAATCTAACAAGAAATCAAAGAAGGAAATACTTTCATTAATGATTCCAGGAAGGAGTAGAGCATGGTGGTGAAGAGCACAGATGCTGGGGACAAACAAGAGGGTCTGAACTCCCACAGCACCACTGGGTAGCTGTGACACTGATATTCAGGGAAATTTTCTGCATCTCAGTCTCCTCATCCATAGACTCGGGACAACAACAGCACCCATCCCTAGAATGGTCCTAAGAATTCAGTTATTTTATATATAAAAGTTTAAATAAAATACTTCATATCTTAAATATGACCCCAAAGCACAAGGAACAAAGAAAACAGAGATAAACTGGAGTTCATCAAAATTTAAAACTTTGCTTCAAAGGACACCATCCAGAAAGTGAAAAAACAACACACAGGAGAAAATTTTGTGAAATCATTTATCTGATAAGGAATTTGTAATTCCAAGATAAAAAAAGCTCCAACAACTCAACAATAAAAAGGCAACTCAATTAAAAAATGAATAAAGGATCTGAAAAGATATTTTTAAAGGAAAATGTAAAAATGGCCAATAAGCACAAAGAAAAGATGTTCAACATCATTAGCTGTAAAGGAAACCAAGTCAAAACCACTAGTAGAAACTGCTTCACACTCACTACAATAGGTTATAATCAAAAAAAGATTATGACACAGAGGAAGCGGAGCTCACAGCAGTTGCTGGTGAGGATGTAACATAGAGTGGTCACTTTGGAAAACAGCCTGGCAGGTCCTCAGAGAGTTGAACATTTGGTTTCTGAATGACCCAGCAATTCTGCTTCCTGGGGACACACGGAAGAGAACTGAAAGCAAATGTTCCCATAAAAACTCCTACAGGAATGTTTATGACACGATTATTCATCACAGGCAAAAAGCAGAAACAACCAAAATGCCTATCACCTGATGAATGGGTAAACAGAGGGACCCAGCCATACAGTGGAATATTATTCAGCAATAGCAAAGCAAGCAGTACTGAGACAGGCCAGAACGTGGACAAACGTGGACAAACATTGAAAACGTTACTCAGTGTGAAAGAAGTCAGTCACAATAGACGGTTCCACTTACATTAAGTGACTCGATTTACATGAAATGTCCAGCACAAGCAAATACACAGAGAGAGAAGAGTGGCTGCCTGGGGATGGGGGAGGATGGGGAAGATGGGAATGACTGCTTATGGGTACGGGGCTTCCTATTGGGGGGATGAAAATGTTCTAAGATTGACTAGGTTGCACAATTCTCGGCATAGAGTAAAAACCGAAGTACATTTTAATTGGTGAGTTGTATTAAAACTGTTAACAACAAAAGCACCTTGGGCCAGTACCTTCCAATAGTAAATGCAAATTGCTAACTTTTATTACAGGAAGAAGAAACTGCCCTCAGCATGAAAGCAGCAGATCAGCAAATGTGAGTTAACCGAAATTGGACAAGAGCAGTTCACTTGAAACAGTTGCTGAGTGTACACGAAATATTCAGAAATGACAAGGGAAATCAGTTTGACATCACGAAAAAGAATTCTGCTTCAAACGCAGATCAAGGATTCGGCAAGCCCAGCTGCTACAAACGACAAGAGAAGAAATCTGGTTCTTAAAACGAGCACCAGAGCCAACAAGGTGGTGAGGAAAGCAGGCCGCCGAAAATCTGGAACAGTTTGCTATAAATAATTTCTCCACTGAAATTTCAAAAATAAAATGAAAGTGATGCAATGCTGTGCTGGCCTCACATGAATGGGCTTCCTCTGGTGCTCGACAGTTCTGTAACCCCGAATGAGAGACTCAGGAGAATCAGCATGGCTCCTGGCTGTCCCCAGGTGACTGCCCACCAGCACGCTGGCCACCATCACATCTGCCAAGTTTGAATTGCAGACAAGAGACCAACTTCTGAAAGGCACAGGAAATGTTGACAAGGGAAGAACTGGCTGCAGTCAGTCCTGGGACAGAGGCCCTGTGAGCAGAAGCCAGAAGGCTGCAGGTGAACTGGAGTGGCCCTGGGGCAGGAAGGGACCACGGGGGAGCAAATCTCAATTCTCTCCTATCTCTCCCTCGGGTAGGAGAGATAAAGCCTGCATCCTTCTCACTTGAACTGTGGGTACTGGCTGGCAGAAGTCTTACCGACACGGAATGAATTAGTCAAGACAATGTGGAAAAAGTCAAGAAAGCGAGAGAGGGTAGAGAGCCAACTCCATGAGCCTCTCAAGTGCTCTCATATTTATTGAGTATAATCAAAGGAAAAAGTCATTAAGACTTGTGTGATAGTAAGCAGGAACTTGGAGAAAGGCAGAATGAGATAGAGATTGTAGAATCCAAACTGAGTGCAAAGGCTTAGTTTATCTTTAAGGAAGTCATGGGTTGAAGGGAACAAGATACATTCTTCAAATATGTTCATTAGAAAGCAGACCACCAGACCAGCCAGGTCCTTGTTTTGGGGATAATTGAATATCTAACAGCACACAAGCGCAGCGTTTATAGCTGAGGGCCTGGGTCCTTGCTTTGCAACGAGCAGCGTGCTATCTAAAACCTCAACTATGCAAGCAAAGAATTGTCTCTTCTTTTTAAGGCAAGGAGACAGGAATGAGGATGCACAGGCGCCTGCTTGCAAAGCAGTTATTAAGCACAGTTTTTTCTTCTTAAAGTTGACAGGCAGCTGGGGTATGTTATAATTTGTTAACCCAATCATGGGCTCCCACATGGAACCATTATGGAGAACACCCTGGGATGACAAATCCTGGGTCTGGGTCTTTTCCTGCCAGCTTCAGCCACTCTAGCAGGGTCTAGGCACATCCCTGAATAACGATCCCACAGAACCACTCACACTCTTAACTCCTGGTGCTTGAAACTTAATTTTATCTCTACACAACTTAACATAGAAAAGTTTCAGAAATAAAAGATATTATATTCTTTTTATATCTCATCATAGGACTGATATTTCTGATTCCTCTAAGCTGCTTCTACTTGGTAAAGCACCTAATTCTGCAGGTGAATTCAGTACTTTCCATTGGGCATAACTAGCCAGTTTGGGCTCGCTGAAATCTATTGGTCAAATACAGATACACCTAATTGATTTCATTGTTCATCGATTTCAGCCGGGAGGAGAGGGAGTGTCTGTTCCTCAGCCCACCCTCAACTCTTTTCTCATCAGCAACTCAGGCTTCCTGAAAACAAAACAAAGCATTTGTTTCCCTTCTTCTACACTTTCCACAAACCCAACAGGAAACATTAGCCTGGAGAAAGAATTCAACAAAAATGTTCAAACAAAAATCTACAAACCTGAATCAGCTCCATTTCCAAATGATGATACACAATGACATGAGAGTGTGTCAGGCACAAAGCATGCGTGAGCCTGACCACCTGATTTCTATTCTTCAAAGGAAGGAAGGTTTTCATATTTTTTATTATCACTCTTTGTCATTGTTTCTGATTAAGACAAAAATAGTTTATGAAATAATTATGCACTGCAATAACACATTTTTGGCTGTATTAATTACAGAAGGCATTCAGAGGGGATAGGAAAATTCACCTTTGTAAAAAAAGCAAAATTTCTTCCCCTGTGAAGAACACGTATACAAAATGCAACAGAGAATTCAAATTCTTGTGGAGAGGAGGAAAATCCAAAGAATCAATGCAAAGTCATTACTATGAGTCAATTCAAAATTCACTGGACAAACATTCTCAATGCATTCAAAGAGTTTTAAAGGCACACTGAAAACCATTCACTTAATGATCTGCAGGCTAGAGGAAGAAATTCCCTCTTTAACAGACAACAGAAATCAATAGGGAGCCCCACCAAACAAGGACCAAAGACCAATCAGGTTTTTAACAGTTCTGATAAATCAGCATGTTCTAAAGATCAAAATTCAGAAATTTTAAACATTCATTCAAACCACAATGAAACAAGCACTTTAAAAAAAAAAAAAAACCCAAAGAAACTAAGCACATAGATTATGTACATAGATCAATGAGAACTTCTTGTCCCTCTGGAAGAAGGAACAGGCTGTAGCCTTTTACTTGAAAAATAAAACTACTTTTAAAGATAACTGCTAAAACACATTTCATCATTCACGTTGCCTTGAAAAATCTGAGGCACTTGTATCTGATCAGAAAAGCAATTCTGAGTAATAGTATGTTACAATTCAGTGCCAATTTGCTTTAGAAGAAAAAAGAAAAGCTACTGTTTCTCATCCTGCACAAAGAGTAAAGAACCTCCCTGCCTCTATCTCCTCCCGTTTTCTAAGCTCATGCTCCCTAACACTTCTGAAACAAGTGTGAGAACCTCGTATTACCACCAATATGCCAAATAAAAATAGAATATCAGTTTATTTGTGTAAATATATGCCTACAACTTAAACTGGAGGAGAAATGTATCAGAAGGCTATATGGAACTTATTTGTACCTTCCTGAAATCACACACACACATTCTCTCAGACACTGACACAGACACATACACACTGAATTACTGGGCACTTCACAAGCTTAGGACTTCCAACTTCTTGAAGATAACTTTGCAGTTAGTTTAAAATACAAAACTGTCAGGTTTTGAAAGCCTTGATCATCTGCTAAATCATCCAATTATCAATGAGACCCAATTTGCCTTCTCTGTAGAATGTAATTTCCCATGATGGCAAAGCAGACCCTAAGAAGTACTGGATCCAAGACTCGTGTTTATCACTAGCTATGATCGTTTTTAAGCCCATTAACAGATTCAGAAAGGTATGTCCCAACATTTACTCTTATTGAAATAGCATATGTATTCAATTGTCTATACAGAGACTAGGTCCCATGATTGTGTTTAAGAGCTATTTTGTGTATTGCAATATTTATTTTTAAGTGCAGACAAGGAGGGTGGGTATTACTCAGTTGTAGAGCACCTGCTTAGCATGCACAATGTGCTGGCTTCAATCCCCAGTACATACATAAAAATAAATAAAAATAAGTGCTTATTTATATATAAGAATAAAGTTATAAAAAATGCAGATTAAAAACCACTGCAATCTAGGAGCCACAAGTATAATAAAAACAAAAAACAAAAACAAGTGTTTCTATCAAATACTGACTATATGCCGAACACAGGGACAACCACAAATCACACCTGACAACGATCACGTGTGGTTCTCAGCAACCCTACTAAGTAGACACGGATGAGCAACCTGGCACTGCGGATGAGGAAACGGAGCTCGGAGGAGCCGGGGACACTGACCGTCCTGCTCCCCGTGACACCACGTCAGCCCAGGGCAAGCACTGACAGAGCTGCACTGAGGGGACACCGAGCTGCATGGAACCTTGGGGGTACTGGGGAGTCCCAGAAAACACTCAAAACTGTTCAGTGAATAACCAGCTGAAATATATTACACTGTGCCACATCCTTTAAACAGGGAACACGACTGAGACCTTTCTGATGCCTCCATGTCCTTTCTGCCATCATCAATTCTTTGCTCTCTTAGCACGACCAGTGATGAACTAGACCCCAAATGAAGTGCACTCAGATGGCAGAGCTTTTAAAGCTGTTATATGAAGTTTGTAAGACTCTGTTAATGCCTCACACTGGCGGTCACCCATCACTTCTCACCAGTGTGGATGGACCACCTGAAATCACTCCTTTCTGCTTTTTATAATCCTTTCATCTAATCCAGACTTTTCAACAGCAAAGAGGTAGCTTAACCACAAACAGTGGACAGCTTTTCAACAAACGGCCTCGAAGAGTCCATCAGACGACCTGGAAGCCCTTTTCATATATTAAACCCACTTCCAGGTACTTCATCATTTTCTGATTTGTAGAGTTTGCCTCTGACTGGCCTACTCAGAGAGCTCCCAGCCTCACGTGCAGGGCTGGGAGAGGACGCTGCTGTCAGGAGAAATCAGTGAGGAAGGGGGACATTCTCCAGCCAGGTCTGCATGGGTAGAAGTGCCACAACGTGCTCAGAAATTATACCATCAGCATCCCTGGGCTCCAATGGACTGGTCTCACATTAACCAAACTGATGCAAGAAAACCAGACGTTTAACTTATTAATGTAACAGGAGACATGAAACTATGAACCAGACTGAAATATCAGAGTTCAACCATCAGTACATTTTCTCCTCAACAGCTCAATCATGGGCAGTTGGTTATATGGCAAGCATGGACAGAAGCATGCAGGGAGGGCTTCTAGGTTAACTCAATGTTATACAAACAGACATGCTGCCTGGAAAACAATGTTAATCACGGTGCACTCTCCTGGACAGTGGCTGAGACACAACTGTGAGCCCCTGTGTAACTCTACTTCCCCTGTCTTTTCTGGGGTAACTGATGTACAGAGTTACAGAGACCCAGGCATGCAGATACTTCTAAACCCTCAAAGCCCATCTCTGGGAGCCTGGAAACCAGACAGCCAGGGTTTAAATGCCAGCTCTGCCACTTACTAGCTCTGTGACCTTGGCCAAATTACTTACCCTCTGTGTGACTCAATTTCCACACTGTAAAACTGGGATAACAATCAAACCTTTTTTATTCGCTTGTTTTGAAGATTGAAGGATTCATTTCTATAAAATGCTCAGAAAAGAATGTAGCATATTTTTGGTGCTCAACAAATGTTAACTTAATATTAAAGTGATTTACAAGTCTTCCTTCTAATCATCGTCAGTGTTTCCCGGCTCGACAAAGTCCCAAAAGAAATCCTTATTTCTCCTTTTATAAACTGCTGGGGAGCAAGCACCCTTCTGTTCCATACCACCACCTGTTTAAACTTAGGGAGGGGATGCCTCCTCCCCACTCCACTGGGACATGGAGAGTGCTTCTCCCTTCATACCCCTGACCCCTGGCCCACAGCTAGGCTTTGTCACACTAAAAGAGTGAGCTGTGAATCCGGGAGACAAGCAGGGCATGTGAAAACCTTCTTTTCTCTCCTTTGTTGGCCACCCTCGGGAAGCACCCGGGATGCTCAGCTCCAAGGCAGGACAGCCCTGTGCATGATGGGGCAGATCCTCTCAAGGGAAGGCTCGCTGTGGCCCAGAGCTACCTGGGACAGGTTGAGTCTCTAGTTCTGGGACACAGTACCATGACACCCATTTTCCCACAGCCCTGAAGTTCATGGAGAACATGGCTTCCTCAGTAATATAGGAGATGTTAATCGCCTGCCTGCTTTTCTGTGTCATCTCTCAGTTGGCTGCTGGAGAAAACATGCGTATAAGTATTGGGTTCCCTTAAGCCCCAATGTATACTAATTAACAAAAAATTCTGTGGCTTAACGTTGGTTCAGGGTGACCGTGTAATGGTCCTGACTCTGCTGATGCTAAATTATGAGTATAGGAACTATGGAACCTCTTCAAATATCTTTCATCATAAAACCAGCTTTCTTATTTTCCTATTTCTTAGAAATTGCCAAAGACTATAAAATGATGGTTTCATACAAAACAGGAGCTAAAGTTTATGAGCCCTCTTGAGATACCCACTGTGTTAAACTCTTTACATAATTTCTAATTCTCACAATTCTACAAAGCAGATATGAGCGTCCCCATCACACGGACGAGGGAAAAACAGAACGAACTCACTCGGATTCACGTGGCTCAATGGCAGCGCGTGCATGAAAACAAAGCTACACCCCTTCCTATATATACCAAATCACCTCCCAATTAACACACAGCGGTGGGGTCAATACTCAGGGAACTCAGTACACTTTTCAGCTTTAAGGTGCCCCAGAGGCTGCTTCTAGCTGTTTAATAAAATCCTGGCTCACTGGTTTCTAACACTGGAAAAAAAGTCCGATTTTGCCATTGTTTGCACAGCAAGTCTGAAATGTTCACAGTGAGATGACAGAATAAAAGTAAGATCTAAGTAGAATAATTTTTCCAGGTAGACAGACACAATGGACATTGTGCTATCCTGAAGCATTAAGCAAAGAAATCAAAATAAAATAACGTTATTTAAGCCTTCTTTTACAAACAGGAAAATTAAGACTGTAAGAAGGTGCAACAGCGCCACCTATGGCTAAAAAGCCTTTCCAGGTTGCCGGGAAAGATGCAACACAAAAATTGCCTGTAGGATCAGAAACGAAAATCAAACTCAAAATGGATTAAAGACTTCAACATAAGAGAAGATACAATAAACCTCGTAGAAGAAAACATAGGCAAAACATTATCTCACATACATCTCAAAAATGTTCTCCTAGGGCAGTCTACCCAAGCAATAGAAATAAAAGCAAGAATAAACAAATGGGACCTAATTAATTTTACAGGCTTTGCACAGCAAAGGATACCTAAGTAAAACAAAATGACAACCTACAGAATGGGAAAAAAATTTTTGCAAAAGATGAAATTGACAAAGGCTTGATCTCCAGAATATACAATCAGCTCATATGACTTAGTAAGAAAAAAACAACAACCCAATCCAAAAATGGGCAGAAGACCTAAACAAGCAAATCTCCAATGAAGGCATATGAATGATCAATAAGCATAGGAAAAAAATGCTCAGTATAAGTAATTATCAGAGAAATGCAAATCAAAACTACAATGAGGTATCATCTCATACCTGTCAGAATGGGCATCATTCAAAAGTCCACAAATGGCAAATGCTGGAGAGGCTGTGGAGAAAAGGGTACCACCCTCACTGGGGTGGGAATGCAGTTTGATGCAGCCACTGTGGAAAACAGTATTGAGACTCCTGAAAAGACTAGGAATAGACTTCCTATGACCCAGGAATCCCGGTCCTGGGCATATATCCAGAGGGAATCGTACTTCAAAATGACACCTGTACCCCAATGTTCATAGCAGCACTATTTACAATAACCAAGACATGGAAACAGTCTAAATATCCATTGACAGATGACTGGATAAAGAAGAGGTGGTATACAATGGAATACTATTCAGCCATAAAAATGACAACATAATGCCATTTGCAGCAACATGGTTGTCCCTGGAGTATGTCATTCTAAGTGAAGTAAGCCAGAAAAAGAAAGAAAAATATCATATGAGATCACTCATATGTGGAATCTAAAAAAGAAAAGAAAGGGACAAATGAACATAAATACAAAACAGAAACAGTCATAGAGATAGAATACAAACTTGTGGTTGCCAGGGAGGAAGAGGGTGGGAAGGGACCGAAGGGGAGTTTGAAATTTGTAGATACTGACAGGTATATATAGAATAGATAAACAAGATTATACTGTATAGCATAGGAAAATATATACAAGATCTTGTGGTAGCTCACAGTGAAGAACAATGTGACAACGAATTTATGCATGCTCATGTATAACTGAAAAATTGTGCTCTACACTGGAAATTGATACAACATTGTAAACTGACTATAACTCAATAAAATAAAATTTAAAAAAAGAAATAAAGAATAATCAGATAACTGAAAGCTTATCTAGAATTTACTGAATTGTGCTTCGGGGAAGAGAGTGGTATTCAGCATTTAATCTGAAATTGATAATACTCCTGAATATAAACAAAAGACATAGGCATATGGAAACTCATCTTAAAAGAGGAAACAATCCAGTCCAGCCTCTTCATTTTACAGGAGGGGAGACTGAGACCTGGGATCTGTCCTCCTGGCAATCAGCAGCAAAGCTCTCCTAGTCCTCATGTCTTGCACTATGTCAAATGCCAACATATATGTACTAGGCCTATATTCATAAAAGTCACTTCTGCATTTTTCCAAAAGTAGGTAATCTAAGTGTCTTGCAAAATAGTCTTCCCAAAGAGTCAGGAAATCATATCATTTTGTTGAAATGCAAAAAGATTAATTTATGTATTAAAACAGCTTGAGCTTTATTCTCTCCATTTAAAAAGTGACATGTCAAATCAATGTTTTGATATTTTAAAACCTATTAAGAGTACAGAAAAAAAATCAAAATTTTCTTCAATCACAACAGAGATAAGCTTATTTCCTGAAAATATTTAATGTCGATTTTTCTAAATTAATGGTTCTAGTCATATTCCTACAAATTTAAAAGTTCTAGTGGATGGTTACACGGCAATATGAATTCTGAGTTGTAAAAATACACATTCAGTGTAAATAATCTTCAAGGTCGTCTGTTTAAGGTAATGTCACTAGTCCCTATCTTACAAGAATGACATTGATTTCATCAAAACTTCATACTGCACTAAAAAACAACTGAATCTTTATTACTGTAAATCATATTCATATATATCATATCTATACATATCGAATATGTATCAGAAATAAGCCACCCTCTTTAGTATTTAGAGCTGATTCTCCTAAACTGTCATTGTGACAGCACATTTTTTTATTGAGCACCACTTGGGTGATTTGTATACAAGGCGTCGAACTCTCACAGTCAAGACAAGTTAAACAGCATTACTCAAATTTTACAAATGAGGAAATGTACTTAAGCCATGAAAAACAACTTACATATTCATCATCAGGAAAGAAAAGAGTCAAGATTTTACTTTCAATATTCACTGACAATCTTTTCTTCCATACTAAAACTACATAAAACCAATTCAGACTTTGTAAATTTTTCTCTCAATAAGCGCCCCTAGAGAAAAACAAGCAATGAGTCATTAGCAGTGGTTGGACTTTCAGAGTTCACTTTTCTTTTGCATTATAATCATTTTTAATATTTTGTTTTTAGTGCTTGCAGAACTCTAGAATAAATAACACTAACTTTTTAAGTCATTAGCCGAGAATAAAACATTTGTGAAAATGTATAATTTTAATTTATGCCACTCTGTCTCACATTCTCACCGGTGTCTCTCCTTTGAAGGCCTCATCAGGCTGAGATCACTAAAATTGGCCATTTATGGACTCACAGGGGTTTGGGAAACCACTCATCAGGAGGCTGATTAGAGGAGCAATTGAGAAGGCATCCTGTGCAGCCTGGGTTCCAGCCCTGAGCCTGCCACCACCAGCTGCGTGTGATTTGGGACAAGCTGCCCCATATCTCAATCCCTCAGCTGCAAAAAAGGAGACACTGGTGCCTACCCTCAAACACCTGCTATGAAGTAAAACATGAGGAAAGCATTTTAGTCTTTGGTCGGTGCCCATTCAGGGCGAATTTGGTCATTATGATGATGAGGATGGCTGTTAACAAATTAAGCTAGATCAAAAAGTAGAAATCACCATAAATGAGAAACATTTTAAGTCAATGAGCTTTTCCTATTGGATGGATTGCAGAATGTTCTATTGATTTTTTTTAATAAGCCAAGTATTGCCCATTATTTATAGACTTCCAGGTTCATGAACAAGTCTCAAGAAAAAGAATTAGAGGCGTCTAAACTCTGAATACTAAGAAAGTAAAGTTAAAAAAAATAGGGGGGAGATTATACCTCAGTTGGGAGAGTATGTGTTTAACATGCATGAGGTCCTCAGTTAAGTCCCCAGTAACTCCATTTAAAAATGTTTTTTGAAGAAATGGAGAATTAAAGCACAAAGATGGAGGACTACAGAATTCTTTTGCAGACTCAACTCAGATTTAAGTTGGGGAAAAAAGACACCCTTTTCTCAGAGGAAATCTTGAAAACTATGTAAACCGGATCTGAGATGTCTAGTCTTTTAACATTATTCATGAATTCATATTACCAAGTCTTAAAACTACCTGATAACCCACAGTGGTGATACGGATCATAATCACACCTGCCAACATGGATCGAGCTCTGGCTGAGACTGCTCTGTTCTGACATCTCTGCCCCTGAGGCCTCACCAGGCTGAGAGCATTAAATCCAGTCATTCATGAGCATCTTGTGTAAGTCCTCCATTTGTGCTTCTCACTCCCCCCTCACCAGGCCCTCTGAGGGAAGCACTGTTATCATCTTCCCCACCTGCAGATAAGGCCACTGATGCACAGAGACTAAACCTGCTTCAGGTCACATCGGCATTAAAGGACGTCTGTATTTCTGCTGTTTTGCTTTTGACAAAGTAATCTGAGATACAATTCAAGAGAGACTTAAATAATCAAGTCTGTCTGGTCTTCACCTCAAAGAGCAGATACTATAAATTCCTGATGTAGGATGAGGCTGCCGCCACAAACTGACTCAGCTTGTAATTAATATCCAAGATGAAGCAGCGGATACACATAAATATTCACGATTGTCAACTCCTCTCACGGGTCAGGGCCCTTCAATGCCTGAACGGGGGTGAAATCCCCACCCGTGTCAGGGAGGGAAGTGCGGCTCTTCCTGGTCTCACCCAGGCTTCACGGGCTATTTCCCCCCACAGACTGTCTTCAATGATTAAAAAGCTCTCAAGTCTTTTACACCATACAAACTGAAAGACATTTCTGCAGATGGAGCACTTTCTCAGGCTTAAACCTTTTCTGCCTACACTTAGCAAGAGGGAAAAAGAAACATGACTCTGCAAAGTCTCTGACCCTCACCACTCACACGAGTAGAACGGCCTCAGCACAAGATGACTCTTCACATTGCAGGGTGAGAACAAAATAAAGCAACCCCAACAACAGGCACTCCCAGAGACAGCGCTAAGCAGTCTTCTGCACACTCATGGTTGTGCAGTCCTCACCACCATCTATTTCCAGAACACTCCATCGTCCCAAAAGAAACCCCCTGTCCACTAGAAGTCATTCCCCACCCCACCTCCGCCCAGCCCTTTGCAAGCAACACCTGCTCTCTGCCTCTGCATGTGCCTATTCTGGGCATTTCAGATCACTGGAATCAACAATATGTGGCCGTTTGTGTCTGGTTCTTTTCACTTAACATGCTGTTATCAAGGCTTGTCCATGTTGAAGTGGTACCTGCATCTTCTTCTTTTGTTTTTTTTTTTTTTTTTGAAAATATTAAAGTTTATCAGAAGGTGGTAAATACTATCAAAAAGAGTAGAGTGGAGCATAAGGGGTGGGGATTCAAATGGAAAAGGGCGGGTTGAGCAGTCAGGGTGGAGTTCCAAGAGCAGGTGGCTGTTTTCATCTTCCCCTTTTTTTTTTTTCATTTTTTTCATTCTTATATCTGAATAATATTCCACTACATGGAGATACTACATTCTGTTCTTCAATTTAGGAGCTATATATGGATGAGGTCCGGAACAATATGTGTCAGAGGTGACTAACAGGGATGGCATTTAAGCAAAGGGCAAGATGTGCTTTTAAAAAAGGCCAACAAACAGAGGCACAAGGAAATTCAGCGCGTTCCTTAGAAAGTGCATGCTTGCTTCAGAAGGACTGCTGTGCAGTGCTGTGAGGGAGTGTGACAGGATACATAGTGAGGGAGTCACCTGAGAAGTTTCCCCACTGCAGGCAACTCAGACAATTCTCCTCCCTCATCCTGTATGTTAGAGCCATTTTTCTAGGTTTCCTCTTATTTCAAGTAACAGCACTTTAACTACACATCTGATCATCTGCATCAGATCACCTTACCTCCAAGCCACAGAAAGTCATTCACTGTCTCTGACAGCTCCAGGACAAATGGTGATGGACCAGGGAGTCCTAAAGCATCCCGGTCAGGTGATGTCCAGAAAGTAAAATGCACAGAAATGTCTCACTGCTGGTGCAAGACGTCTGCCCCAAAATTGCCCTGAAAGCATGCTGGCAAAGCACAACTCAACCCTCTCACTACAAAAAAAAAAAAAAAAAAAAGCAAAGAGGGCAAATTTAGACTCTGCCATTGAAAACCAGCAACCATCACTGCCAGTATCTGAGCTGGAATGGTCCTGACTTCGAAAAATACTGCGTAGTTATTTTTCAAACATGAAAGGCATATATGTATTTCACATACATAATATTACTGTAGGAGTTTTCTTTCCAAAATTTCCAGTCGCAACATTAGCACAAAAATGTTTATGTTTCAGCTTTTAAAAAAAATCAAGTATGTTCCAATTTCTTAATTTTGAGCCTTTTGTTATTTTATAAAGAGAGCTATGCTGCATATTATAAACCAACTTTTTGGATTCTGCAAAAAAGACCTTTATGACCTCACTATTTCAGAGCAAACTTTAATGATGTTTTGAGAGGTGGGGCCTGGGGCGCTCACTAACGGCTCTTTAAATACTGACAAGGATGTGCTATAAAGTAATGCAAAGGCTCTAACTCCACATTAACTCAGAAACCAAAGAAATTACACCAAAGCCTTTCTTTACCATTTTTAAATATTCCTATTATTTGAATATAAAATTTCTTTAAAGATAAGATTTTGTTTTTGAGAAAAACAGTAGCTGTATTCAATTTCTTCTCACCAAGAAAGCAATTTTTATCAAGAATAAAAACCCCTATGGAAATCCAAAAGACGGGGCATTTCTAGCTAAGTGAACGTGCAGATCTCAACACACACATAAATCCTATCAGATCTCACTCGAACGAGCTCAACAAACTCCTGGGCTGCCCTGGAACTTAGCTCTTCTGTTCCAAATGTTGGCTGAGCAAATATCATCACAGAAGGCAGGGAAGGAGAGAAGAGAAAAGTCCACCTGGTGGCCTCCATCTGTTTTCTTCCAGCCACAAGGCGCCGCTAGGGCGTCCCCGCTAACAAGCCTTCCCCATAAGGAGATACTGCATCTGCACTGCCCCTGCCGTCCCCAGGCAACCCCGATACCCCTCTCCCACTGTTCATCTCCCAGCCTGTGAAATGTATTCTAATGACCCTCTCACTTGGTGGCACCCTCCCCTTGTTCCCAACTGCACACACACACAGACACAGCCAGAGCAGCCTTCCCAAAACACAAATTTGATTACATCACACCCCTGCTTCAAGCCCTTCAAGGGTTCCCTAGTAGAGTTCTAGCCCCCCTGTGCCTAATTGCCCAGCATCACTGCAGTACCCAGGTCCCCAGTGACCTCAGGGGCCCCCTGACCACCTGCTTCTTCCCACTTGCCTCCAGGCTCATTTTCACTATATGTAAAGGAAGCCTTCCCTGCTTCCAACCCCCCGCACTTTTAGTTAGGTGTCCCTGCTGTGTTCCTAGAACATTCTACGCTGGGTCAACTTCTGAAACAGCTAAGCTTGCAAGAGGCAAGTACGATTTGCTTACTACAGTGGGTCCATCCCTCTCCCCTACACACTCAGAAGGGCACATGTTATGAATAAATTAATGAAGGGGTGGGTCTCAAAGGGACAGACAGAGCTGCTATCTCCTGTCCAGAACTCTTCATTCTGTAGAACATCAGAAGCAAAACCAGGAGTACCAGTCCTGAGGGTCACTTCCTGCTGACACCCTTCACTGACTCCTGTGTCAGTTCTAGTAAAACCCAAGCTCTTCCAAAGCTCTCCACCCCAGGCCCTCCCCAGTGTCCTCCCCAGCAGGGCACCCTCCACCCTGGATCACACAGGGCACTCTCCCCGAGTCCCCACCCACAAGCCTCCAGGCCTCTGCCCGGCTGCTCCTGCCACCTGAGCCACCCTCTTGATTCCTTCTCCTGGCTGACACTTACTCTGTACTCACAAATGAATGCAGAACCCATATCTTCCAGGAAGTCCTCTCTCATAATGTCCTTTAGGTCTTGGCTGGTCTCCCTCTTTGGCAGCACTTCATAATGACAAACTGGGTGTTTGCCCGCTCCTTTGAGACCGCGACCTCTTGGAGGCCACGTGGGAAGGAGTGAGACATTACAAGAGGGGTGGGAGAAGCAAAATGCAAAAATCACAGCCCAAATCCCAAATTCAAGGATTCTTTCTCAGAAAAAGAATAAAATATTTCACACTTGTGCAATTTGGCTACTATTTTTGTGGCTTGCGGAAAGCAAGGGCTTGGTGTTCTAGTCCAAAACCCAGGTTACATGCAAAGAAATGTATATATTCATATCCAAAGGAAACCAGAGCTGCTCAACAACAGTTTGCAGTTAGAATTGAAAGGAATTTTGATAACGGCAATCTCTCTCTTCTTTCTTTTCTGGCATCATATAATTTTAGAAGTATTTGCGTGACTAAGAGATGGCTACAGCCCGTGATTCTGCACTGGAGTGTTTGGGGCTGAGGAAGCCCAGATTACATTCACTGTGTAAATGCAATCACACCAACACAAAGACAGGCGCCCTGGTGGTGGAGCTGATGTTCCAAAGCAGGCAAACTTATGCTGTAAGAGAACTCTAAACAGAAAGTAACAAATGCAATGTTCTGTACTCAATTTCATTCGCTATATGGGCCATTAAATGATAGTATATCTTGTCTAATGAAACACAAAAATAAATTGTCAACTTCGATTTTCTTCATCTGACCATTTTATGCTAACTTTGGATATCAAACCCTCAGTCCATATGGAAAGCTCAGGCCTATGCTGCAGCACAGTTACATCCCGTGGAAGAAAGGGAGAACTGGACAGTTTCCCTTCAGAAGCTGCTAAGTCTGGTTTTGCACCTGTACGTCATTTGCAGCCACGTCATTGTCAAGGAGTAAGACCTTACCTCTGTGGGGCGTAAAGCACTGCGGTGCTTCCGAACCGTCAAAGAACACTGAGCTTTGTGAAACAGTCCTGAGGCACTTATATCGCACTTTTTCTGAAAGGCTCCAAAACTGACCCACTTCACCATTCCATGTACAACACGGAGGTACAGAATTAGTAGAGAAAACATGCCCTTGAAGTCTGACAAGGCCCTGCTTGAATCCTGCTACAGCATTTACTAGCCGCTAAACGGACCAATTCCTTAACCCCTCTGAGAAGGCTTGTCAATCCGCAAAAGGGGGCTGCCACCGCCCACCTGGGAGTCATGGGGGTGAATGCAACATGCAAGTAGGGCTGCCAACTGGTACCTGACACGGGGCCTGGCTAGTTTCCCTCCGCTGCCCTTCTCCCCCTTTAAACTTGCACTGTTCCCCGTGGTAAGGATCAAGCCCCCAGAATAGAATGCCCGAATCTTCTGTATATCCCCGGATACATGCCTTACCCTTAGGAGGCCAGAAAAAGAACTGTCTCCTCCCCAGTCACTATCACTGTTCTTAAGAGTCTGACTTTTTTAACTCTATTTGCAGGGAGACTATTCCAGAACTGTCCAAGCACCATTCTCCAGGTTGGCTCCTCTCCCAGCGCCCATACATTCTCACCTCAGATCCTCTGTCTGATTGCCTTCTGTTCATGGGAAAGCGAGTCCGGTAGGGTGGGGACTCCCTAGGCATCCCTCCCTCCCTCACAAGTGAACGTGACTACCTTCTCCCCACTCCCCACTCCAACTCTAGCTTCTGATGAGTCTCCCCTCCCAGGCCCTGCAGCCTCTACATCGTCCAAAGACGTGCACACGTGGCCACAACCCTCCCTTCAGATTTCTTCCTGGCTGGCCCTGCCCACCCCCCGGCCCCTGAAGGATAAATGGCATTGCTCTGAAAATCAGAAACGCCACTGACTGACACACCAAAGTTGCATGGTCTGGGCTTTACTCCAACAGAGGCACAGCCCTGTCCTCCCTAAGCCTTAGCCTGCACCTCTCAAGATGAGCTAATCCACGTGCACAGCTGTGAACACCAGCTAAGAATGACAACTCCCAACTTGTATCTCTAGTCCGGCTCCTTCACCTCAGACCCAGGTTCATAGACCCGAGTGCCTCTTTGAAGTCCTAACTTTGATGACAAATGGCATCTTAAAAATGCCTCATGTCCACCATTTACTCTGGAATTCGATTCCTGGCAGGTACCTCGCAGGCTCCCCATTTTAGTAACAGACCCAGCACCCACCTAGGTGTTTGAAGTCACATTCAATTTCACCTGTTCCCTCCCTCCAGCCCTGGGCTGGAATATTAGTCCTGTCATTTCTGTCGCTAAGCCCATCTCAAGTGTGGTTCTGCAGAGACCGTGGCCGGAACCCCACAAGCTCACAGCAAGGTGCACTGAGTCACAGACCTCCGAAGGGAGCTCCCTGGAGGGGGAGGCATCTCCTGCCACCGGTCACCTCAGAAGGCACTGGATTCTCACACAGGAGGCCCAGGAGAAGGGACTCAAGGTTCTCCCGTGGTCTGAACTTTGAAGGAACCGAGGTCTGGGGGAGCTCCTAATAAGCAGACACACTTGCCAGTGAACAGATGATTATGGAGGAACCCAGGCAAGTCTGTTCTCACTCCGACCCCTGGGCTCTAAGGAGCCACGAGAAAGGCCTGTGTCCATGGCACAGCCCACCCATCACAGATCCCAGGCTGCATTTGCCAACCCAGACAGCCTAGACTCCTTCTACTTGCGACTCTCACTTCTGTTCTGTTCCCCCCAAGAATGTGATGGACTCTTTCAGAAAGTCTGGCCTGTCTCAAGCGAGACCAAGTCAGTGAAGGATGAAGTGTCCACATTTGGACCAGAGCATGAAAGGAGAAACAAGGCCTCATGGCCAGCATGACGGTGGTGGCCCAACCCTTCCCCCGGGTGAGATGAACCAGGGTGGGGGTGAGAATCCAAGGTCCTAGGTCGGTCAAAGCATCTCCCTTCATGGCTGACTGTGGTGTTGTTGTCTCACTACAGCAAACTAATGACACGGCCATCAGTGGTGGACGTCAGCTGAAACAGAGTCAGCTATTTACTGCCAACATGGGTTAAAAGTAAAGGCCGGTGCAGGGAGACCTGCACAGCTGCTTAAGCAAACCACAGACCCGGCTCTGAATGCCCACTGGCTGAAGCAGAGAGGAAGCTACGGTCCCCGTTAGCGGTCCCTGTGTCTACCAGATCCAAGTGAGCCAGTACTTAGCAGAAGGCCACATTTTCCTGATTCTCAGAGAAACCAGTGTCATAAAGGGAACAAAAGAGTGACAAGGATTTTAGACCCACTTCTGCTCCTTTATGAAGGCAAAGTAAAATAAATGGGATGGGGAAGGCAAAAGCAAAAGAAAACTGCTTCCTCCAACAGCGCCCCTTGTGAGCTGCTAACCCCACCAGCCGGCCACGTCCTCCCCACTGACAGCCGGCCCAGAAGCCCAGTCAGATTCATTACACAGTGACGGCCAGGAACCGCGTGAGAGTAAAAACCAGAATCAAGCAAGGTACTGCAGACTTTGACTTTCCAAGTGAAAATACCCATGAAAAACTTCCCTCAGAAGCCACCTAAATAAATTTGCATCTCACTTCCTCAAAACACACAAAGAAGCAAAATTAATAATGGCTCATTTGTCACCAATATAAGGAGGTCCAAACAGGCTCCTCTAAGCAAGGATTTTAACAGGTATCAAACACCAGTGCATGATGTGTTAACAAAGCAAAAATTCCAAAATTTTAGAAAATAATAGGATGACTAGGATAACAAATGGATCAAGGCTGCTGTTAAGTTTTTGCTTTTTAAAGCGATGGAGGCAGCACGAAGTGAAATGTAGGTATTTCCGATGCAGGGTGTGCACAACCCACCTTTTCAGACCCAACAGCACGCTCACAGGGTGGTACAAGAGTAAAAGGAAAAGAGGAACAAGCAAAAGTTAGAAATACACAACAACCAAAATAATTTTGACAGCATGAATATAAGAATTTACATGAGTGTGGTGAGGCTAGAGACGGGGGAGAGTGAGACCTACCCTCACCTCCTGCTCCGGGGGAGCCAGGGGCCTGAGGGGAGTGTCACTGCCATGGGGACCCCAACGTCGTCAGCGCCCCAAACAAAAACTCCACCTACATGCACCTCGACAGCTTTTGATCTACAATACTTGGTCGCATTTCAGGCTTGACAGTTTTGCTCACTCCCACCAAGAGTAGCAGGAGAGAATTAGGCTCTGCTCCTGCAACAAAGCATTGTTTTAAAAGTTCGGTGACTATGAAATAAAAGCAACAATGGAGTAAAAGTGATGGGAGGAGAACGTGTTTGACTGGAGCTCACTGGCTGCGTTATCTCACTGACGTTCAGATGCTGGCCGAGTGCTTCTGGTACCAGAACAGACAGATCCAACAGGAGGGAGGTTTAATGTGCTGCTGTATTTTGATGCCCAGAGCTGTGCCTGGTAGACGAGGTTCTGGGTAAACAATGGTGACAGTGTCAATCACTATGCACTAAGCACACTGTCCTGAAACTAGTTCCTCTGCCAAATCCCGAGGACAGACTTCCAAAGGCAAAAACAACCTGGCAATTTCCGGTGGGTCCGCAGACTCATAGCCAAGCAGTTGCTGAGCAAAAATGTCACCAGCGCCTCCTATGACAAAAGAGGAGGCACTGGCCAGGGGGCTGGAGCAGGGCTCCAGGCTTCCACCGCTCACCCACCAGTCTGTCCAGGGGGAGAAGGTGGTCCCTGCTGACGCTGCAGCACTGTGCGCACTTGCAGCCCCACCTTAATTCATCACCGATGTACCTCTCTCGCCTAACGTCTGGGGGATCGGCAGGAGGTGACAGGTGAGGTGGACAGAGCCAGCCTGGTAGTGGCCTGGTGCTGGCAGCTGTGCCCTCAGCAGTGCCCAGGACCCTAAACGTGACACCTCATCCCCAAGGAGCAGAAGGGAGTTAGATGTGTAGATCACAGAGCCCTGCGAGGACAAGTACACATCATGGCCACAACATGTCTCGCCATTTCCTTAAGCCATAGAGGCATGTCCGGGGAGGAACTGAAAATTCATCCAGAGCCCGCCAGGCACCACACGCAGTTGGGACTCTGGTCCCCTGTGCCTTTCACTCGCAGGGCTGGCCGGGACATTCTTTTTGTCAGTTCTCTGGTGTCTTCTCCTCTAATTTACCAAAACCCAGAAAGTATGGTCTGACCTTAGATAAGTCCAAGAATTACGGAGCCTCGACTCCACAGCGGGCCCGGTAGGATGTGCAAGGACCACCAACTGTCACCTATGAGACCGCTTTGCGTGCTCTCCAGCGTGGGGAGAGCAGACTCAGGGCCTGAGGCCCGAGGCTGGAGGACACAGCTTCCCTCGCTCTCCGCAGCAAAGGGGGACCACCTCTCAGCAAAGGCATCTCGCCTCTTCTTCCCGAGGGACGGCACGATGGCCACACAGGGAAGCAGAGCAGAGGGTGACGGAGGGGGCAGATGGCCCAGAAGAGCTCGTCTGCAATTCCAGGGCAAAGTGGGGCCACTGACCTAATCACAGGGACAAAGTAAGAATGAACGTTTCCATACTCTGTCCCATACTCCATGACACGCCTTCCCCTGCGTAAGGAGCTCCTTCGGAAATCCCTGGTGGTGTTTCTGATGTCCTACCTGGCATGCTGGCTGTCGGGCAGGAAGAACAGCCTGGGAGGCAGGAGACATGGGCTCCAGCCCCAGCTCAGCTAGTGCCTCAATCTGCTGCGTCTAGGGATTTAGCCCCTAACCTATACATCAAATGGACGAGACTGTCCCAGGACAACGGGAATGCAATGAGAGTCACATAAAGAAAGTTTTCCAGTTGCCACTTTTAAAAAGTAGAAAAACAAATACTTTAAAGTGATTCTAAGAACAGATCTAATTTAATGTAATATGTATTATAGTATCATTTTGACATGTAGTAAATATAGAAATTATCAAGATAGTTTACATTCTTTTTTCTAGACAAGTCTCAGTGTCTGATGTCCATTTGACCTTCTGCACGTCTCAGCTTAGACCAGCCTCCTCCCCAGCACTCCCAGCCTCTTTGGCTGTGGCTACCCTATTGGACAGCAACTCCAGGGGTCCCACCAGGGGTCTTGGTTGGAAAGGGGGAGTAAGTATCCAAACTAACCCTAAATGGATCTCTCTGAACTAAAGATGAATTCATTTTTAAAACTATGAAAACCGTCAGGCTGCATCTCCCTCCCCCCTTGGCTGCAAGACAGCTCCCCTTCTTGCTGATCCCTTTCTGGATGTAGGAAAGCAACCCAGGCACACAGCCAGGGTGGCCAGGACTCCACATAGGCTTACCTGCTGTCTGTGTCCAGTCCCACCAAGTCCTTATTCTCAAATGGGATGCAGAGGAGGGGGATCTTGTCCCCAAAATTGTTGGTGGCCCTGTCTAGGTGCTTGGACTCGAGCACGATGAAGAGCGACTCGATGAAGTCCTTGATCCTCTTCTCCACCGTCCCACAGTCCTCATAGCTGGGGTACAAGGCCACATCAGTGTGCAGCTGCTCGGCGAGCTCACCCTTCAGCACAAAGACGAAGAGCCACGAATCGTCCTGCATGTTGCCACACATCTCCTCTGCACAGGGAGCTCCTCGATCTGCAGCCAGTCCTTGGCCAAGCGGTCAGTGATGGTGACGAGGCCCATGACCCTTCGGTGGGTCTTGAAGTCTACCCACTCATTCTTGTGTGGGTAGTTGTACCTGTAGCAGATACAGAATGACTGCTGGAAGCTGCACAGCCTGACCTGGCTCACTGAGGATATCTGTTTATAGATGCATAAGAGATTCTCCTCCAAGATAATCCCCACGTGCTGGACCACCATGGGGAGAGTCTGGTGGTCCTCAGCACACTGCACGTAGTCAGCAATGCTCATATTGCAGGCTCTGCCAAGAGGGGAGAGGAGACTGAGGTACACGCTATGCTGTGGGCTGCAGGCCCCTCTGGGATGCGGTGACCTGTGTGTACCAGCCAGAAGGCAAGGGAAGCCCAAGCAAACCTGGGGTTACAGTCTGTCCTCAGAGTCTGCACATGGCTACCATAGCTAGGATCACATTATCCTGCTCTTTCTTCCAGCCCCTGCAGAAAAGAGTCATTTCTTGTTTTCTGTTTCCAACATCTAGCCAAGCCCTGATGCTCAAAAATGCTGAATAAATGAATGAACAAAGGAACTGCTTCCACACCCCTCAGCAGAATATAATGAAAAGAACCACAGTGGGATCGAAAGATCTGGATCTCAACTCCAATTTACTTGAACTCCTATGCTGCAAAATAATGGAAAAGAAAACTCGCCCTGGGGAGGAGGGTACAGTTCAGGGGTAGAGCACATACTTAGCATGCACGAGGTCCTGGGTTCAATCTCAAGTATCTCCAATAAAAAAATGAAACAAAAAATAAACAATTATCCCATAAAAATTAATTAAAAATTAAAAGGAAAAAACATTGCAATTAACACAACATTCTAAACTTGACTATACTTCAATTAAAAACAAAACAAAACAAAACAAAACAAAAAACAAACCTTGCCTTACAAGAATATATCTAGATCAAGGCAGATTGCAAATGCAAAACGCCTAGGTTACCACCTGCATAAAAAGGGGGGATGTACAAATTTACTGATCCCTCCTTTATGAGCTGTATTTCCTTTGGGAGGTTTTATGACCTCTGAAAGTTAATTTTCACAGATGAAAAAAGAAAACGTTAGCTGATTCTCAGTACTGCTGAAGAATTAGATAACCGTATGAAAGCATCTGACCCACAGAGTGTACTAAATAAATGTTTGTTGAATGAATGAATAAACAAGCAAGTGAATGCTGCTCCCTGCCACAATCATAATGGTACTGTCTGGAAATCCCAAGCCCGTTTCCCTCCCGACTCTACACTAACCATGTGGGTGACCTGGGCAGGCCTGTGTGCTTCTCTAAACCCCACTTTAATCACGAATAGAAATGGGAGTAATAACACAAACCTCAAAGGGTTAGTGAGTCAATAATGAATTGTACCCCAACCTTGCAAGATGGAAACATTAAGGAAAATTGGGCAAAAAGTACATAGGCTGTCTCCGTATCAGCTCTTACAACTGCATGGGAATCTTCATTACATCTCAAGATAAAAAGTCTAATTTTTTTAAAGAGGCTATTGAGATTAAATGAGCTCACTGTCTTAAATAAGGAACACACAGTACAAATAGGACAATGCACAGCCTATGATATACACTCAGTAAATATTCCCACTGAACCTACTGGTCCCTCCAACTCCAGAGCACAAGGATGGGTCCTCCTGGCCAGAGGCCACTGCACCTGCAGCTAACAGAGATAATTGTCCCCACTTTCAAGAGCCCCTGCCACCACCTTAGGTCTAATGTTGTATTTGTAACTTTGTTTTCTTTTTCTTAAATACGAACCCCCAATTGCATAGCCTTCAGGTCACCAAAACCTGACCACGGAAATCATGACAGCAGCCCTCCCCAGTGAAACAATAAAATTAAAAACCATATCCACAAGAACTCTATGTAATTTTAATGGCAGGAACTTCATCCTGGACTGAGAGGAAGAGGACTGGGGAGGAGGGGGCAATCTGGGGCACACAGACCCAGGCGCTACCTGTCCCATGATGGACTTTAGACTCAACCCTCACCCTCCAGGAACTTCAAAATACACATCGACAACATGCTATGGACAAGTTTTTTTTTTTTTTTTTAAAGAAATCCCTGACTCTCTAACAGGTTATGTTTCTACTGAGAAACTAATGACTTCTGTGTATATTGTTTCATGAAAACCCTAAAATAATAACATTCCAACTTGACACATGAAGAAACTGAGGAAAAGAGAGGTTTATCACATTGTGCAAGATTAGAGAGAGGCCATGTCAGAGGCTGTATTTAAACCAAAGCCCCTGCTCCAGCGCTTATACCAAAAAGTTTGACATACTGTCCCTCTCCTGCCCCCTCCCTGAAATAAATCTCTGAATTCTTTTCTGCACCACTTGGAAAGAACCAAAATCACATCAACTTTCCAGAAATAGCTGTGTCACCCCTTGGAGGACGTATCAAAATCTGAAGAGTTAGGGTGGGGGAGGGGTTTGAGTTCTTGGTTTCTCAAAAGGAGACATGGGTTTAAAAGAAACCAAAAAGCACTTATCTAGTCCAAGCTCTCACTGTGCAGAGAAGGAACTGGAGTCTCAGAAGAGATGAGGAAAGGGACTTATTAACAAATATTGCCTCAGTGCCGCACCAAGCCAGCCCTGAGCGCTGCTGTGGGAGGATCTGGGAGGCCCAGGAAAGTGAGTGTTAGAAAAAAGGAAGCCCTGTCTCTACACTGCCATACCATGAAGTTCCATCAAATGATCCACTACAGGTGCAGCCAACATTAAGGTGGGCTAAGCTTAGGTTACAGAAACCCAGAAGTCTAAATTGTACTGGAAATTCCAAACTTTACTATGTTTTTTCCCAGTTGAAGCATGAGCTCAGCGGGAGCTCCGTGCCAGGGACTACACGAGGCCTGGAGTTCTTCCAAATACAGATCTCTATGAACACATGTGCAAACCACATGCAGGCCCACCAGAAGAAAAACACCTACAGATAAGTTGGAATTAATGAAAGTGAAGGCAGCCAACCAGCATATATTACTAGCAAAAAGGATGCTACTAGAAATACTCATGGGCATAGCAAACTGTGGTCAGCAGGTGGGAAATGGGGGAGAGACAGATTAGGAGTTTAGGATTAACAGATACACATAACTATATATAAAATAAATAAATGACAAGGACCTACTGTATAACACAGGAACTATATTCAATTTCTTGTAATGAGTTGTACTAAAAACACTCTGAAAATTATATGTGTACATATGCATAAATATAACTGAATCTCTGCTGTACTCCTGAAACAAACATTGTAAATTGACTGCACTTCAATAAAAAATAAGAATTTAAGAAACAAATAAATAAATAAAAATAAAAGCAACACCATTAAAAAAATTAAAAGAACTCTGTAATCTCCTTAGCTGTAGGAGGGAGAGAACAATGTTTGCAAGCACCAAGTCCACTGGATCACTCCAGCACTGGCTGTCACTTTTTCTGACCATCAGGCACTTGGCTTCACTGAGGTTAGTTTTCTCTTCTGTTAAAGGCTACAGTCACAACTAATGATGTATATAATCTCATCATTCACAGACCCAACAATTAGTAAGGACTTCCCATGAGCCACGCTCTACAGAGATAAAAAGATAGGGTCCCAGATATACTCATGGACAGAAAAAGTTTATGTCATAAAGACATTAATTCTCCCCATTCTAATATATAGATTCAATGCAATTCTGATTAGAATTCCCCCCAGATTTTTCATGGAATGTAACAAGTTAATATATGCTCAGGAACAGCCAAGAAAGTTCTTTAGAACTGGGGAGGGTTGGATGGGTCATTCATTTCCACAGCTCTTTTTGAAGCAATGAAAACATTCTGGAATAATGATGGTTGCACCACTGTGAATATGCTAAAAGCCGCCAAATTGTACCATTTAAATGGGTGGACTTCATGGTGTGTGAACAAAATTGCAATGAAGCTGTTATATGAAAAAAACTTTTCCTGACAACTATTTTTCCCTCTATACTAGTAGTATGCCCCACATTTTAAGAAAAACAAAAAACCAAAGCCGAACAAAAATTTTCCAAGAGATCTTTAAGACTACAATATTCTTGGGTCTCCAGTGCCTCTGGTGGTGCTGCTCCTGTTAACATACACTAGTTGAGCTGGGCTAGTTAGGGACTGTGACTATCTTTTCAAAATTGACAGTCATATGCTTCACCCTAGGAGGGGAGAGGATGGAGGATGTCTCATCCCTCATGCCCTCAGCTCATTTTTAACTGAACCAAGCCCTGCTTTCAACACTGTAATACCTCTCGCTATAAAAGCACATGATATTGGAGTTTAGAAGCAAGATGGAGGAGTGGAAGAATGCTCGTAGCTCACTCTCTCCAACAAATACACCAAAACTCACATCTACAGACCCACTCAGCCAACCAGATCACCTGCTTAATGCAGACAGAACATCACCTTCTTTGAAAGACAAAGAAGTGAAATAATCTGTTTTATTCCTGCATAGGCTTTAGGTAGATAAATAAATACACTCCTTATGGACCACAATAGATAACTGATACTCCTTAAGTCACAGTGCCAGAGAGGTATGAGCAATATGAAGAAGCAGAGGAACCACTCCCAATTAAAAGAGCAAGAGAAATCCCCTGAAAACACAATCAAGGAAATAGACATTGATGGCCTAATAGGTCAGGATTTCAAAGAAAGAAGTGATCAAAGTACTGAAGGAACTAAAAGAGATAGTGTTTAGAGATATAAAATATGTCAAAAACGTAATAGAAACTATAAAGAGAACCAACTATATTTGGTAAACTCTTTGGCTGAAATGAGATGTGATCTAAAAGCTGTACATAGCAGGCTAGATAATGCAGAGGAATGAATAAGTGACCTAGAAGACAGGACAACAGAAACCACCCAATCAGAACAGCTGAGAGAAAAACAAATAAAAAACAATGGAAACAATAAAGGGACATATGGGATAATATAAAGCATGCTAATCTATGCATAATAGAGTTTCCAGAATGGGAAGAAAGAACAAACGGGATTGAAAAGGTATTTGAAGAAATCATGACTGAAAACTTCCCAAACCTAAAGAAGGAATCAGATATCTAAGTACAGGAGGCTCAGAGGGTCCCAAACAGGAAGAACCCAAACAGACTCACACCAAGACACATCCTAATCAAGATGGCCAGAGTCAAGGATAAAGAAATGATCCTAAAGGCAGCAAGAGAAAAAACAAATGTGAGTTATAAGGGAACCTCCATAAAGCTCTCAGTTGATTTCTCTACACAAACACTACAGGCCATAAGGGAGTGGCAAGATATATTCAAATTCCTGAATGAAAAAATATGCAGCCTAGGATACTCTATCCAGCAAGGCTATCCTTTAGAATAGAAGGAGAGATAAAGAACTTCACAGATGAGCAAAAACTAAGAGTTTAACAACACTAAACCCATGCTAAAAGAAATATTGACAGGTCTACTCTAAATAGAAAAGAAGCAGGATGCTACAAAAATGAGAAACTCAGAACTGGAAAGGAGATGACTGCCATGAATTACAAATATAATAAATACAAAATTGTAAAAGAAGACATCTAAATCATGAAGAGTGGGAGAGGGAAGCAAGAAAACATACAGCATTTTGTTTTTCTTTCTTCTTTAAAAAAGTATGTGTTCTTGGTAGGATGGGTTTGAGCTAATGTTACTATCTGTTTAGTACAAACATTTAGAGTAATAGGTTAATAGACTTACAAAAAAGGGTAACCACAAGCCAAAAGCTTACAAGTGAGTCAAACAAACTAAATGAAATCCAAGATAATACACAGGAAACTTACCAAATCACAAAAGGAAGATAAAGTAACAAAGAGAAAATGCTAAATCAAATGCAAAAATAAGTTAAAAATGGCAATAAATACTCATCTATCATTAATTACTGTAAATGTTAATGGACTAAATGCTCCAGTCAAATGACATAGAGTGGCAGACTGGATAATAAAGCAAGAATCTTCAATATGCTGCATATAAGAGACACACTTTTGGGAGAAGGACACATATAGATTGAGAGTGAAAGGATGGAAAGGATATTCCATGCAAATGGAAAAGCCAAAAAAAGCAGGTGTTGCAGTACTGATTTCAGATAAAATAGACTTTAAAACAAAGGCCATAAAAAAAGATAAAAAGGACATATTATAATGATTAAAGGAGTAATACAAGATGAGGACATTACAATCATTAATATATACGCACCCAACATAGGAGTAACTAAGTACGTAAAACAACTACTAACAGAGATAAATGAGGAAATTGACGGGAATACAATCATTGTTGGAATATTTTAACACCACATTAACATCACTAGACAGATCTTCCAGACAGAAAATAAAGAAGGCAACAGAGAAATTAAATGATGCAATAGAAAAATTAGATTTGTTGGGTATTTTCAGAGTATTGCACTCCCCAAAAATAGGATATACATTCTTTTCAAGTTCACATGGAACATTTTCTAGGATTCATCATGTACTTGGGCACAAAAGAAGCCTCAACGATTTTAAGAAATTATCTCAAGCATCTTTACTGACCACAATGCCATTGAAACTATAAATCAACTACAGAGAAACAAAGAAGAAAAAGAGGAAAGCATGGAAATTAAACAACATGCTATTAAAAAACCAATGGATATCTGAGGAAATCAAAGTTGAAATTAAAAAATACCTTGAGACAAATGAAAATGAAAACACAACCACACAAAACTTATGGGACGCAGCAATGTCAATGCGAAGAGGGAAATTTACAGCAACACAGGCCTTCCTTAAAAAAGAAGAACAATCTCAAATAAACAATATAATCCACCAGCTAAAAGGACTAGAAAAAGAAGACCAAAAACACCCAAAATTCCGCAGAAGGAAGGAAATAATAAAACTCAGGGAGAAAATAAATAAAATAGAGATTAAAAAATAGAAAAAAATCAATCAAACCAAAGGCTGGTTTTTTGAAAGAGTAAATAAAATTGACAAACCTCTGGCCAAACTTACAAAGAAGAAAAAAGAGAGAGCACAAATAAGCAAAATAAGAAAGGAAAATGGAGAAATTACAACCAATAAACATGGAAACACAGAGTATAATATGAGAATATTATGAAAAACTGTATGGGACCAAAATGGATAACCTACAGGAGATGGACAAGTTTCTGGAAACATACAGTCCACCTAGATTGAATGAAAAGAGACTAACCACTTGAACAAACTGATCACTAGAAATGAAATTGAATTAACAATAAAAAACCTCCCTACAAATAAATGTCCAGGACCAGACAACTTTACAATGGAATTCTACCAAACATACAAAGAGGAACTAATACCAGTCCTCCTCAAACTCTTTCAGAAGACTGAACAAGAGGGAGTATTCCCAAACTCATTCTATAAAGCCACCATCACCCTGATACCAAAACCAGGCAATGCCACCACCAAAAATAAAATAGAATTACAGACCATTATCACTGATTAACATAGATGCAAAAATCCATACCAAAATACTAGCAAATAGAATCCAACAGCACATTAAAAAGAGTACACATCATGATCAAGTGGGGTTCATCCCAGGGACACAAGGATGGTTCAGCATACGCAAATCAATCAATGTAATACTCACATCAACAAAAGGAAGGAACAAAAATGATCTTCTCAATAGATGCAGAAAAAGCTTTTGATAAAATTCAACACCTATTTATGATAAAAACTCTCACCATTGTGGGTATAGAGGGAACATATCTCAACATAGTAAAAGCTACAGCCACCATAGTACTCAACGGTGAATAGCCCAAAATCTTCCCACTAAAATCTGGGACAAGACAAGGCTGGCCACTATCACCACTCCTATTCAATATAGTTTTGGAAGTCCTCGCCACAGCAATCAGGCAAGAGAGAGAAATAAAAGGGACCCAGATTGGAAAAGAAGAGGTAAAATTGTCACTATATGCATATGACATGATACCACATATAGAAAACCCTAAAAGGTCCACACAAAAACTACTCGAAATAATCGAAGAATTCAGCAAGGTAGCAGGTTACAAGATTAACATTCAAAAATCAGTTGCATTTCTTTACACTAATGGTGAATCAACACAAAAAGAAAGTAAAGAAACAATTCCCTTTAAAATGGCAACCAAATTAATAAACTATCAGAAGTAAATCTAATTAAGGAGGTGAAAGACTTATACATGGAAAACTATACAAACACTGATTAAGGAAATTAAAGAAGACTTTAAAAAATGGAAAAAATATCCCATGCTCGTGGAGTAGAAGAATCAATATTGTTAAAATGGTCACCCTGCTCAAAGCAATCTACAGATTTAATGCAATCCCTATTAAATTACCCAGGACATATTACACAGAACTACAACAAATCATAATAAAATTTATATGGAAGCACAAAAGACCTAGAATTGACAAAGCATTACTGAAGGAAAAGAAAGAAGCTGGAGAAATAGCCCTCCCAGATTTCAGACAATACTTTACAGTTACAGTAATCAAAATAGCATGATATTGGTACAAAAACAGACATATGAACCAAAGGAACAGAATAGAAAGCCCAGAAATGAACCCACAAACTTTTCATTAACTAATCTTTGACAAAGGAGGCAAGAACATATAATGAAACAAAGACAGGCTCTTCAGCAAATGGTGTTGGGAAAACTGGACAGCAGCATGTAAATCACTGAAGCTAGAACACTCCCTTACACCATACACAAAAATAAACTCAAAATGGATCAAAGACTTAAACATAAGACAAGATACAGTAAACCTCCTAGAAGAAAACCTAGGCAAAGCATTATCTCTCATACATCTCAAAATGTTCTCCTAGGGCAGTCTACCCAAGCAATAGAAATAAAACAAGAATAAACAAATGGGACCTAAGTAAACTTACAAGCTCTTGCACAGCAAGGGAAACCATAAGCAAAACAAAACAACAACCTACAGAATGGGAGAAAAGTTTTGCAAAAGATGAAACTGACAAAGGCTTGATCTCCAGAATATATAAGCAGCTCATACGACTTAATATGAAAAAAAAACAAACAATCCCATCCAAAAATGGGCAGAAGACCTAAACAAGCAATTCTCCAAAGAAGAAATACAAATGATCAATAGACACATGGAAAAATGCTCAATATCACTAATTATCAGAGATTTGCAAATCAAAACTGCAGTGAGGTATCACCTCACACCAGTCAGTAGGGCTATTATTCAAAAGTCCACAAATGACAAATGCTGGAGAGGCTGTGGTGGAAAAGGAACCCTCTTACACTGCTGGTGGGAATACAGTTTGGTGCAGCCACTGTGGAAAACAGCATGGAGATTTCTCAAAAGACTAGGAACTGACTTAACATATGACCCAGGAATCCCATTCTTGAGTATATATCCAGAAGGAACATGACATCAAAAAGACACCTGCACCCCAATGTTCGCAGCAGCACTCTTTACAATAGCCAAGACATGGAAACAGCATAAATGTCCATAGAAAGATGACTGGACAAAGAAGATGTGATATACCTATTTGATGGTGTACTATTCAGACATGAAAATGACAATATAATGCCATTTGCAGCAACATGGATGTCCCTGGATAATGTCATTCTAAATGAAGTAAGCCAGAAAGAGAAAGAAAAATACCATATGAGATCGCTCATATGTGGAATCTAAAAAACAAAAAACAAATAAACTTAAATGTAAAACAGAAATAGACTCACAGCCATAGATTACAAACTTGTGATTGCCAGGGGAGAGGAGGGTGGGAAGGGACAGACTGGGAGTTCAAATTTTGTACATACTGACAGGTATATATAGAATAGATAAACAAGTTTATACTGCATACTACATGGAAATATATACAAGTTCTTGTGGTAGCTCATGGTGGAAAATGATGTGACAATGAATAAGCGTATGATTGAAAAATTGTGCTCTACACTTGACATTGACACAACATTGTAAACTGAGTATAACTCAATAAAAAAAATAAAATAAAAAGAATTTTTTAAAAAAAGAAACAGTTGTCCTGGGGTCCCCTACTCCTCCCAATGCCAGAACCCTAGGCTGGGGAACCTGATGCTGGGCTTATAATTCCCACTCCTGTTGGAGGTTCGTTGTGACTTATTCTTCACCTTGTGAGTTGCCCACAGTGAGGGATATGGGGTCCACCTATATCATGAGAATGCCCCTCCTACCATCCTGCTGTGGTTCCATCTCTGTGTTTCCACTGAATATCTTCTTTTGCTAGGATCCAGTCTTTTTCTTTTTTTTTTTTTTTTTGATGCTTGTTTAGCAGTCAGTTTTAGTTTCACTGTAGTCATGAGAAGAGGCAAATAGTGGAAGCCTATCAGCTGGCTTTCAGCAGAGTCACTGCAGACCAGAAGGAACAGCCATGATATATTTAAAGTACTCAAAGGAAAAAACCTGGAATCTAGGCCACCTACTTAGCAAAGTTATTAATCAGAATTGAAAGAGAATTAAAAATCATCTCAGATGAGCAAAAACTAAGAGTTCATCATTCCTAAACTGACATTACAAGAAGTATTAAAAAGTTTTCATTATGTGATAAAGAACAAGAAGTAAGAACTTATGTGAAGGGGGAAATCCCACTTTAAAGGCAAAAATGGAGCAATGGCTGTGAATCAAACACTTAAACAAGCTACTACAAAGACTAAAAGACAAAATTTGTAAAAACTATACTTACAGTAAACACTTATAGGATGCATATGAAGATGGAAAAAATACAATCAAAAAAGGAGTGGAAAGGGAGTAAAAGAGCAGATCTTTTTTGAACTTATATAACCTTAAATGACAATCACTTTAAAACAATCAGATATTGTAACAAAGCAACTTATATGAACCTCATGGTGTCCATAAATCAAAAACCTACATTAGATATGCAAAAACAAGTGAGAAGCACAAATGTAACAATAAAGAAAATCAACTACACATAAGGGAAGAGTATGAAAGAAGGACAGAGAAGAACTACAAAAACATGTAGCAAGGTGGCAGGATACAACATTAGCATGAACAAATCACTTGCATTTTTTACACTAACAATGAAATAGTAAGAAAAGAAAGTAAAGAAACAATCCCCTTTAAAATCACAACCAATAAATGATAAAATACTTACAAATAAATCTGACCAAGCAGGTGAAAGACTTATAAATGGAGAACTACAAAATACTGATTAAAGAAATTAAAGATGACTTAAAGAAATGGAAAGAAATACTATGCTCTTGGATTGGAAGAATTAATATTGTTATAATGGCCATACTGTTCAAGGCAATCGACGGATTTAATGGAATTCCTATCGAGTTACCCAGGACATTTTTTCACAGAACTAGAACAAATAATCCTAAAATTCCTATGGACTCATAAAGACCCAAAATTGCCTAATCAACATTGAAGAAAAAGAATAAAGCTGGAGGAATGACCTTCCACAACTTCAGATGAATCTACAGAGATACAATAATCAAAACAGTGTGGTACTGGCATGAAACCAGACATATAGATCAATGGAACAGAACACGGAGCCCAGAAATAAACACAGACCTACAGTAAATTAGTCTTCAGCACAGGAGGCAAGCACACAAACTGCAGTAAAGACAGCCTCTTCTGCAAATGGTGCAGGGAAAACTGGACAGCTGCATGCAAATCAATGATGTTAGGACACTCCCCCACACCACACACAAAAACAAATCCAAAATGGCTTAAAGACTTAAATATAAGACAAGACAGTACAAGCCTCTTAGAAGAAAACATAAGCAAACCATTCTCTCACATACTTCTCAGCAATGTTCTCCTAGGGCAGTCTACTCAAGCAATGCAAATAAAAGCAAAAAATAAACAAACGGGACCCAATTGAACTTACAGGATTTTGCACAGCAAATGAATCCTTAAGCAAACAAAATGGCAACCTACGGGATGGGAGAAAATATCTGCCCATGATGCGACTGACAAAGGCCTAATTTCTTGAGTATATGCACAGTTCACACAAGTTCATAACACAAAACAAGCAACCCAATCCAAAAATGGGCAGAAGATATAAACAAGCATTTCTCCAATGAAGGCATAAGGCCAATGGGCACATGAAAAAATGCTCAATACTTCTCATTATCAGAGAAATGCAAATCAACACTACAATAAGGTATAACCTCACACCAGTCAGAATGGCCATCATGAATGAGAAATGCTGGAGAGGTTGTGGAGAAAAAGAAAGCCTCCTACACTGTCACTGGGAAATGCAGTTTGGTATAGCCATTATGGAAAACAGTATGGAAATGCCTCAAAAAACTAAAAATAGACTTACACTATGAATCAGCAATCCCTCTTCTGGGTATATATCCAGAGGGAACTCCAATTCGAAAAGGGACCTGTACCCTAATATTCACAGCACCACTATATACAACAGGCAAGACATAGAAGCATCCTATAATGTACCAACAGATGACAGGATAAAGAAATTGTGGTATATTTATGCATTGGAATACTACTCTGCCATTAAATAAAGGATGAAATAATGCTATTTGCAGCAAGATGGATGGACCCAGAGAATATCATTCTAAGTGAAGCAAACCAAAATGGGAAAGAAAAATACCACATGATATCACTCCACATGATATCATGTGGAATCTTAAAGAAAAAGTAGAAAGAAACAAGGTCACTATGAATTCATCTACAATACAGAAACAGACTCGTACACATAGTTAACAATCTCATGGTTACCAGGGAAAGGGGTGGGAAGGGATAAATTTAGGAGTTTGAGACTTACAAATGTTAGCCACTATATATGAAAATAGATTTTTAAAAAATGTTTCTTCTCTATAGCACACAAACTTACATTCAATATCTGGCAATAACCTATACTGGAAAAGCCGCTACTGCCACCACCTGAGGAAGCAAGAGAAGAAAGGAGAGTGAGTTACCCTGGGCTAGAGCCCGGTCCTCCACAAGTCCTTGCCCGCTGTTGACGCTGCCCTAGACAACACTGCACCCTCCTCCCAGGAGCGGGCTGGCATGAATATGTGTCTCCGAACCCGGGGCAGCAGAGGCCGCCCCGAGAACAGGCCCTGGAGGAAATGGGAGCAAGTCCACCTGCTCCCCCTGAGGACAGGCACCCCTCCTCTCAGCCGCCGCCCACTGACTGCACCGCACCAGCCTCCAGGGAGCAGGCCACGGTCTGAGGGCCGATTGGAGATGTTCCGGGGCCACACCCGCTTTCCCAAACCCGGGAATAAGAGTCAGGGCAGACGCGGGGTTCAGGGACTACTAAGGAGAGGGGAGAGCACCACGAACCAGGCGGCGGCCTCAGACCCTCCTCAGGGTCCTAATGGGCCTCGTGGCCAGGGACTCAACTAAGCACACCTACCCATGCGCCTCCCCAGCTGCGCAGCTCAGAACGCACTCGCCGGCTCCGTGCCCCTTCCAGCGCCCCTTCACCTCCCAGGCGGCGGCAGCGGAGGAGACTGTAAGCGTCGGCCCAGACTCCAGGCCGCGCTCCTTTTCAGGGAGCTGTTCCAGGAACACCCGGCTCCCACCTGGCTGCCACACGTTCTGCGCGGGTTCCGCTGTCCGCGCGTCTGTGCGTTTGCGCATGCGCGCCCTCCCCCACCCCGTCCCGCTGGCATCGGGACTTTCGGCTGGAGCTCCTGCTGTACCGGAAGTGGCGCCTGGGGACAGGAGGACCTGGGTGGGGCCCTGCGGTTGGGTGGTGGGCTGGGACACCACCCTTCTGCAGGCCCACTCTCCTGCGGGCCTACCCTCCTGCCTGCCACACCGCTGCCCGCCATTCCCCAGATCTCCATCCCCAGTGCCCCCATACCGCCACCAATGGGGTCCTGGCGCTCAAAACCACGACAGCCCTGGGCCGGGCCACAGCCCCAGCCCCACTCCCCTTGCTAGCCTCTCCCTTCCCGATACTATCCTCCCATCCTGGACAGGCCCAGTCTCCCACCAGACCCCGAAGATGGGGCTCCTTCTCCTCACACTGAGGTCCCTGCCACATACTCCATCCTGCTAGGTCCTAACTTATGGCCCCTACACCCCAACTTCACCCTTCATGCCTCACCACAGGACCTCCAACATCCCGAAGTGGTCCCCCTCACCCCTCAATTGGGTCAGTTCCTTCTGAGCAGCCCGTCACCTCTCAGCCTGTATCCCCTTCACCGCGGGTTCCCCCCTCACTCCTAGTGCATCCCTACCTGGAGATGACTCTCTCAACACTAACCCCGTGGTTGGGGTTTGGTAGTCCGGCCTCCAGTCCCCATGGTGACTGCCACCAGCGAGGGTTCTGGCCTAGCTTGCACCTGCATAGCTAGTGTCTGAGGCTACAGGGCGAGGCGGGCCAAGCTGGAGGCAGATACAATTCCTGCCCTGGTGTCCTGAACCCTGCACGCTGTGCCTCATCTGAGTCTGAGTGTCAGGGTGATATCTGGCTGCCCGCAACTCGCCTGTGGACCTGGGGTGGTTGATGGTCCTGATGGTGATCCAGACCCCTAGGGCAGAAGCACTGGGAATGTGGACCTGCAAGGATTTGGGAGTTTGGAGGTTGCAGCTAAGCCCAGAGATGGAGAGCAGGCAGTTGGCTGTGTGCACAGGGCTGTGTGCATGGTGTGGGCTCAGCCCATGTGGGTGCAGGGACCTTGTTCATTCACACTGGGCCAAAGTGAAGAGGGATGGGAGCTTTTAAAGTGTTCATGTTAGGAAGCCAAGGCTGGAGAACAAAGCAGGCAGCTTCGATGGCCAGGCCACCATGGAACCCGCCATGTTGCTGGTCCCTTGCATCAGGGGAGACTGACCATTGACTGGCCTATGAGATGTCTCTTGCCATGGTATGGTTTACAGGCAATTGAAGGGACTTTCACTGCAATTTTAATCACCAATAATTGTTACTTTCTCTGCAGGAGATCAAGTCCACATTCATGGTGAACCTGGAAGGACTCCTGCCTGAACCCCAGCCTGGGGCAGAGGAGGACCCACCTGAAAACTTCCTCTTACCTCTCAACAAAAGGCACTGTAATAGAAAAGAACAGATCTGAATCCATATTAGGTCTGTTCCTTTTCCTTTAAACCTGTCTTCTGTTATCTAGGCTTATTCTTGCCTGCTCTGCACCTTTTGTAAAACAATGTTGCCTTTAGCCTGAAATATGCATGAGAGCCTAGTCTCAAGGCTCTGACCTTTAAGGATATTAACACTTTTGCCCTCCTATAAAGATAACAAGTTGCAGGATAGAACATAACCTTTGCTTTCTTCGAGGTTTTACAGGTATACCATGATCCGACCCACGTGGACCGCTACAAAGAAATCCTACGCCAAGAAGTTTGCAGCAACGAACCACAGCCCCTCCCCTTTTCAATAGAAAAGGAACCTGAAGTCTGACATGGGGAAGATGGTTCTCCAGGACATAGTCTACCATTTTCTTGGTCTATAGCTGTCCACGTGGGTCAGGTCATGCCGCCCCTGCAAAACATCTAACAAAACAAGTTATTTTCTACTTGGCAACTTATTGTCTTTATATCAGTGCAAAAGTGTTAATATGCTTAAAGGTCAGAGCCTTGAGAACAATCTCTTTCATTTACCAGAGAGGCTAAAGGCAACATTGTTTTACAAAAGGTGCAGAGCCAGCAAGACTGAGCCTAGAAGACAGGGTACAGGGTTAAAGACAAAAGAACAGATCTAATATGGAGTCAGGTTTGTTCTTTTCTATTAGAGTAACATCTAGTTATATGTTTTAAGTTTACAAGAATAAAGTTTAGCCTTTTCCCATTTAAAATTCTGCAATTAAGGAACATTAAGTGCACTCATAATGCTGTGAGACCAACACCACTGTTTGGTTTCAGACTATTTCCTTCCTCAAAGTAAAAACTTGTATTCAAAGCACAGCCCACATCCTCCCTCCCCCAGCCCATGAAAAACCCCAATCCCCTTTCTCTTTCTGTGTCTTTACCTATCCTAGAGGTTCCCTGTTAATGAAATCATATAAAAGGTGACTTTTTGTGTGTGCCCACATAACTTAAGAGGGGACTGGTGATTTTTTTGTGTGTGTTTACATGAATTAGCATGTTTGTATTTTGAAAGGAAAAATTCAGATGAATTAAAGATGATATGTACAAAATGAAGCCCTTTTAATAACTCTGTGCATTGTCTGGGGGTAGGCACTGCTGTTCTAATTATGAAACCAGAGCCAAAAGGGAGATGCTTCACTTTTCCTGTGGTGAAACAAATCAAACAAAACCAAAAAACAAACAAAGGCCAAGAAAGACAGCTGGAAAGCCAAACCACAACGTGGAAAAAGCTTTCCTCATGACCCAAGGTCAGAGAAAGATTTCATATCCCTGTGGGCCAAAAACCTCATGAAACCCAGTGTTCTAAAAAGAAAGAGAACTCACACAGGCAGTTCCAATGAGAGGGAGTGCAGGTGGCCAGTGTGCTCGAGATGTTCAACCTCTCAGGTGAGGACACAGGCAGACGGACACACTGTGGAGGCAGCACTGGTCACCATCGCACTGGCATGTCTTTAGCCTTGTGACAACGTGAGGAGGCAGAGTCCCCAGCAGGTCCCCTGGAGGGAAGAGCGAACAGACGCTCCTCTTTGGGGGAACAGTGTGCAGGACGCATCAAAGGGCCACAGATGCATCCCTTCCCCAGTGGTACTGATCCTTAGAGCTGATCCCACCAAAGTGTTTGCACAACTTTCAAAGATTTTTTTTTTCTTCAGTAACATGAATACCACATATTATGTCATCAAGGCATTTTCAGAAGTGATCTGCCCTGGGTCCTAAAAAACACACACACGAATACACACATATACACATAAACATATGCACACATACATACAGGAAAGAGACAGACAGGATGAAACACAGAGAGGCAGAGGGAGAGAGAGAAACAGAGACAAAACAGACAGAGAAGCACTGAGAGACAGAGAAAGAATGAACACTGGATCTGGGAATGTGTGGAAGTCATGCACGTTTTCACAAGTCAGTCTACATGTCAGAACCTGGTCCCAATGTTCATCCACCCTGCAGGGGAGGGTGTGGGGATCACACAAGGACGTGTGACCAGAAGGCAAACAAGCAGGGAGACACTGTGGGGCAGCTGACCCTAGAGGCCCAGATGAGACACTGAGCCTGAATCTGAACATGAAAGAATGACTTAGGAGGTTGTATGCCAGAGTGGACAATTTCAGAATTGTATTTAATTTCAACGTGGGGACAGGGAGCTGGGAAGCAGGCGGCAAGAAGGGTGACTTTCCCCATTCCTCAGGGCAGACCCCAGCCTGTGTAGGGTGTGCTCTGTGCTCTGCCAGCCCTGTGTGGTGTCCTTCATTTGCTAGGTCTGTGCACAAGCTCCCTGTGATCCCAGCCCATGGGGGTGACATATGCAGTGGACATTTATGTGTCTACAGTCTTATGGCTTACCTAGGAATCAGGGGCCTGAATGATGCCCTCTGCACTGATGGGGGACTGGGGAGACACTGAAAGGCACATGGCTTGTCCAGGGTGACAGCACTGGTGACGGGGGAGCTGGGTCTGACCCCAGCTGTGTCCTCAGAGGTGTGTCCAGAGCTGGTGTCCTGGCTGCATCCAGGTATCCCCAGGGCTAAGGGCTGAGCTGAGTTGGTGTCACTGTGTGTGGACATGGCATGGGGTGGGAAGTGAGCCATCGGCAGCCCAGAGAGGCCCTTGGGGAGCTTTGTGTCAGGAGGAAGCTTGGGGAAGGGGACCCCAGGAAGTGACCTCACAATAGAGCTCAACAGAACTTGGAACCTAGTTCCAAGTTCCAAGACACCGACTTTGTAGAGGAGCCCCCTACTCAGCTCACTTGGTCAACTCAGCGCAACTCAGAGATGTTCTGCTGCATCTCAACACCCGAGGCGCGGCCTGTGGAATGCTTGCAACAAGGGACTGTATCATCGGTGCTGACACTGGGTGAATCTTCACCCCAGGCGCCTCTGGCCTTTTGGCCAGAGGGACCCAAAGGTAAAACAGGGAGCCCCAGGGCAGGCTTACCGAGGCTGTGTGACCACTCAGATCCCACCTGGGTAGCCTCACAGCCCTTTCCTGGCTGGTGCAGATGGGGCCGTCATGTTGGGGTGGGAGGGTCTTGCCTCAAGCAAAAGCAGGCTGAGGAAGAGTCAGAGGCCTGTGAGGCCGGTCACGTCCACAACTCGGGTCCAAGATGGCTGGCTGGGATGTGGAGAGCCAGGGCAGGGCCCTGATGCCCGAGGTGGAGCCCATGCCCTCTGGGTGTGTCTCTTCCCTCCCGGGTGACTGTCTGAGCTGACCAAGGTCCCAGTCTGATGTGGCAGCAGAGGGTCGAGTGGGCAGAAGCAGGGGTGGTCCTGGCCGGGCAGGGCTCTGAGACCTCTGGGCCAGGGTGGCTGCTGGTCACTGTCATTGCAGAGCCAGACACCACAGGAGCTGGTGGACAAGGATATCCATTCCACATCCCCGAGTGAAGGGCTGGTGCGCCACACTTCTGAGGGCCAGCACAGGCTCCGGGTGGATCTGGACATGGAGGTGTCCCCACTACCACGGCCCATAGGTGAACAGGGCAGGCCTCCTGCCCAGACATCACCCAGGCCTCTCACCAGGGTCCTGCCCGGGGCTGACGGGCAGCTCAGCACACCCGGCTCCGACCTGGAGCACCGTGCCCTCCTCCCTATGGGTCAGGTGGAGGACCAGGAGCCCACAGAGGCCTAGCCTGAAAGTGAGAAGGGCAGGGCTGGGTGCATGTGTGTAGGTGAGGGAGGGCCGAGGGCTAGGCCACACAGGGAGGCATCCCCAGAGGCTGCTGTTGAGAACAGACCAAACACTGGCCTCAGACCACCTGTCTGGAAGAATTCAGTCACAGAACACATCCTGTGGGCACTTCCTGGGTGAGACGTGTCTGAAAAGCTCTAGGAAGATTTCTGTTCTTGAAAAGGCACATGGAAAGGGAGGCACGTGGGTAAATTGTTTTTCTGTCACAGCTTCAGCATTTCCACAAGACTCAAAGCTCTCTCCAAGTCTAACAGTTGCAGATCCAGAGCAGGTGGGGTAGGGGAAGATGCCAGAGACCAAATAAAGGACGATCATGGCCCACCAGGAGACCCCAAGCTCCGGCTTGCAGCTCCTATTGCTCCTCCAGAACCTAAACCTGGAATGCTGGGCAACGGAGAACCAGTTCAGACATCACCACCCCCTAGGGCTGAGCCCCCTCTGCCCCCAGCCACACCTTCTTCTCCAAATTCCCACGGTCAATCCCCTCCCCCACCCAAAGTTGACTTCCCTTCCCCTGGAGTTGTTTTCGTTTGGTTTTTCTTTAGTTTCCTTTGTTTCTTTCACATCTTCTATGATATCCTTTATTTTTATGTTTTTAGTTTCTTGCAATAAAATATAGACTTTTCCCTTTTGAATTGTGCAATTCAGGAGGATTAGGTGCATTCACAATGCTGTGCGACCATCACTACTATCTAGTTTCTCACTATTTCTTTCCTCAAAGTAAAACCCTGGATCCAAAGCACACACTCCACTTCCTTCCTCCCCAGTCCCTGACAACCCCAAGTCCTCTTCTTCTCTGCCTGTTTTTACCTCTCCTGGATATTCCCTATGAATGAAATCACATGAAAGGTGGCTTTTTCTGCCAGCCTACATGGTTTAAGTGGAGGATAGTGAATTTTTTTTGTTTTCAATTGAAATAGCACTTTTCACTTTGCCTCCCCCCAGGAGATTCCTAAGAACATACACGAAACAGGCTTGCACACATATTTGTGTCTGAGGATCTGCTTCCTGGGGAGCTCAGCCTGAGACAATCCCTACGGATATTATCACAGCACTCACGTATTAACGCTGGCTTTTTGCTTTCTTCTATATATGTGATCTCATCGATGAATTCACAAGTGATTTCAGGGAAGGAACTACATTTATTGCATCATCAGTTTTCCTCATCGTCTCCTGAGCAGCACAGAATTTTATGTAGGACGGGGAGTGTGAGTCAACTTTTCAGTGCCAAAGTTTTTCATTATGTTGCAAGTTTTCATTTCTACCACCTGGAGTTTAGGAAACTCACCAGTTTACTGAAATGCATGTAAAATATGTAAATACTATTCATATAAGGTATGTCATTATTGGAGCCCAAGCTCCTGGTTTTGGATGTACATCGTTTTTGTACGTATCCACCAAAGGGGAGGTCAGCTGGGAGAAGACAGCCTATACTTTCAGGAGTCAATGACTGAACATAACGTGCAGGCTTATCCTTTTGAAGTGAAAGATTGAAGGGTATCTGGCCGTTATTTATAGCAGTTCAAAATGTCACTGAGTCAGAGGGACCTCGGGACCATCTGGTGTCTGACCTTCTTCTATCCAGTTGGTAATTTGCAAAGAGGTCAATATAGTCTCAACATTTCGACTAAGAACGTGAAAACACCTTGGTAAACCAGATGAAGAAATAACCAAGTGGAAAAGGGTCTCCCATCAGATTCTATGCCCATTTTCCTAGATCCTCTGTGTGTTAAGATCTTTGTGCTTTGGAGATGGATGACCTGGGCCCCACCTCCATCATCGGTAATTAGTATTAGAAAAGTCACTCCTCTTCCAACCTCAGCTTCCTTGTCTGTCAAATAGGGAAACAGTAAAGGCACCAACTTCATAAAGGGCTTGTGAGGGTTAAAGTAAATGAAGTAATTACTGAGTACTGTGCCCAGTATGGTCTTGGGCACCTCCAACCCCCACTGTCATCATTATCACAGCAGGGACTCTCAGTATGTGCATAAGAAGTGGGGTGTGAGCTCCTGGATTGGTTTCCATCTCCCCTGAGGCCTGCCTTGGGGGCAGCATCTGCTTCCCCAGGTTCAAGGGATGCAATTCTCCTGGTTAGATTGCTCCCAGGAGGCTTGTGTGGTGAGGTCAGGGGCCTGGGGGTATGGCAGTGACAGAGGCAGGTGTATGGGACCTGCCCAGTATACTCTGCTCTGGTCATCTTGCTCCCATCTCCCACTCAGACAAGCCTAGAGTCTGCGAACACAATTCTTCAAATTCTTGCTTATGAAAATGCTAAGGAGGACGGCAAAAAGGCTATCGGTCCCTTTAAAGGGAAGGCTCCATTGACTGAATATATGAAATTGTCCCAGAGAGTGGGAACAGAAAGTTTTAAGGCCAATATGATGTTGCAAGCCATGGCAGGATTGAAATTGGGAAAAACTTTTCAAGGCAAATGTTTTAATTGTGGAAAAATTGGGCATACAAAAAAGGAATGAAGAAATACAAAACAAAAGGCTGCACCAGAAAATCTTATGAGAAATAAAAAGGAAAAATCTCCTGGAGTCTGTCCAAGATGTGAAAAAAGAAATCACTGGGCAAATCAATGTAGGTCTCTGTTGCATAAGGATGGGACAATGCTTCAGGAAAGCTTCAAAAGGGGCTTGCTCCCAGCCCCATGACAAAAGGGAGCGTTCCCTGTACATGCCAGCGCAAACAAAGATTACAGCACAATGTCATGGAATTATCCCCAGCAACCACAGGGAGTGCCTCCATCGATATCCCCTGTTTAAATTCACTTATTCTTATGCCAGGAGAGGAGCCATCATTAATAGAAACAGAAATGTATGGACCTCTTCCTCCTGGGACAGTGGGCCTGTTATTAGGAAGATCAAGTTTAACTTCTCAAGGTGTCCGGGTTCATACTGGGGTGACAGATAGTGACTATACAGGAGAAATTAAGGTTATGATGTCATCTACAAAGCCATGAGAAGCAGAAAAAGGAAATAAAACCGCTCAGCTGCCGCTGCTGCCACACTTCCCTGCAGGTGTCAGCAACAGTGTGCTAGGAAACGAAGGGTTTGGAAGGCAGGAAAGGTAGGGGTGTTTTTAACCAAAAAGATTCTGGATTCACATCCTGTCTGTAATGAGAAAATACAAGAAAAATCTTTCAGAGGCTTTTTGATTCTGGAGCAGACATTTCTATCATTAATTCTACTCACTGCCAAACCGATGGCCAACACGGCCAGCAAATATTGATGTTGTGGGTCTAGGGAGAACCCAGGGATTAAAATGTAGCAGTCTGATACTTGATTGTCAAGGCTCTGATGGTCAGACAGCTAAGATACAACTTTATATTGCTGACTTGCTGATAAATCTATGGGGGAAAAGCTTATTAAAACAATGGAAAGCTAAAATTTACATTCCTCTCCCAATCTAGTCAAATAAGCCAAGCAATGATGGCACATCAAGGCTACCTGCCTGCTATAGGTTTGGGGAAAAGCAATCAAGGAATGTTAAGCCCAATAGAGCCTAAAATAAATAAAAACAAAAGATATCCCATGTTCCTGGATTGGAAGAATCAATATTGTTAAAATGGTCACACTACCCAAGGCAATCTACAGATTTAATGTAACCCCTATCAAATTACCCGGGACATATTTCACAGAACTACAGCAAATCATAATAAAATTTATATGGAACCACAAAAGACCTAGAATTGACAAAGCATCACTGAAGAAAAAGAAAGAAGCTGGAGGAAAAACCCTCCCAGGCTTCAGACAATACTATAGAGCTACAGTAATCAAAACAGAATAGTATTGGTACAAAAACAGACATATGGACCAATGGAACAGAATAGAGATCCCAGAAATGAACCCACACACTTTTTATTAACTAATCTTCGACAACGGAGGCAAGAACGTACAATGGAACAAAGACAGCCTCTTCAGCAAATGGTGTTGGGAATACTGGACAACAGCATGTAAAGCAATGAAGCTAGAACACTCCCTTACACCATACACAAAAATAATCTCAAAATGGATCAAAGACTTAAACATAAGACAAGATACAATAAACCTCCTAGAAGAAAACCTAGGCAATGCATTGTCTGACATACATCTCAAAAATGTTCTCCTAGGGCAGTCTACCCAAGCAATAGAAATAAAAGCAAGAATAAACAAATGGGACCTAATTAAACGTACAAGCTTCTGCACAGCAAAGGAAAGCATAAGCAAAACAAAATGAAAACCTACGGAATGGGAGAAATTTTTGCAATGATGAAACCGACAAAGGCTTGATCTCCAGAATATATAAGCAGGTCATATGGCTTAATATAAAAAAAAAAAAAAACCAAAAATCGGCAGAAGACATAAACAACCAATTCTCCAAGGAAGAAATACAAATGATCAATAGACACATGAAAAAAAGCTCAATTTCACTAATTATCAGAGAAATGAAAATCAAAACTACAATGAGGTATCACCTCACACCAGCCAGAATGCCATCTTTCAAAAGTCCACAAATGACAAATGTTGGAGAGGTTGTGGAGAAAAGGGAATCCTCCTACACTGCTGGTGGGAATACAGATTTGTGCGGCCAGTGTGGAAAACAGTATTGAGATTCCTCAAAAGACTAGGAATTGACTTACCATATGACCCAGGAATCCCACTCCTGGGCATATATCTGGAAGGAACCCTACTTCAAAAAGACACTTGCCCCCCAATATTCATAGCAGCACTATTTACAATAGCCCAGACAGGGAAACAGCCTAAATGCCCATCAACATATGAGTGGATAAAGAAGATGTGGTATATTTATACAATGGAATACTATTCAGCCGTAAATATGACAGCATAATGCCATTTGCAGCAATATGGATGTTCCTGGAGAATGTCATTCTAAGCAAAGTAATCCAGAAAAAGACAGAAAAATACCATATGAGATCACTCACATGTGGAATCTAAAAAGAAAAGAAAAGGACAAATGAATGTAAATACAAAACAGAAACAGACTCATAAACAATGATTGCAAACTTCTGTTTGCCAGGGAGGAGGGACTTGGGAAGGGATAGACGGGGAGTTTGAAATTTGTAGATACTGACAGGTATATATAGGATAGATAAACAAGAACAAAGTGTATCGCACAGGGAAATATATACAAGATATTGTAGTAGCTCACAGTGAAAGACAATGTGACAATGAATATATGCATGTTCATGTATAACTGAAAAATTGTGCTCTACACTGGAAATTGACACAACATTGTAAATGACTATAACTCAGTAAAATAAAATTTTAAAAAAAGAAAGAAGAATCAGATAACTAAATGCTTATCTAGCACACACTGAATTCTGCTTCGGGGAAGAGAGTGGTATTCAGCATTTAATCTGAAATTGGTAATACTCCTGAATATAAAGAAAAGACATAGGCTCATGGAAACTCAGCTTAGTAGTGGAAAGAATCCAGTTAAGCCTCTTAATTTTACAGGAAGGGAGACTAAGGCCCGGCATCTGTCCTTCTGGCAATCAGCAGCAAAGTTCTCCTAGTCCTCATGTCTTGCACTATATCAAAAACCAACAGATCTGTACTAGTCCTATATTCATAAAAGTCACTTCTGTATTTTTCCAACATAGGTAATCTAAGTGTCTTGCAAAATACTTCACAAAGAGTCAGGAAATCACACCAGTTTGCTGAAATACAAAAATATTTAATTACATATTAAAACAGCTTGAACTTTATTCTCTCTATTTAAAAAGTGACATGTCAAATCAATGTTTTGCTATTTAAAAACCCATTAAGAGTACAGAAAAAAAATCAAGATTTTCTTCAATCACAAAAGAGATAAGGTTATTCCCTGAAAATATTTAATGTTGATTTTTCTAAATTAATGGTTCTGGTCAGATTCCTTCAAATTTAAAAGTTCTAGTGGATGGTTACATGGCAATACGAATTCTGAGTTTTAAAAATGCACATTCATGTAAATAATCTTCAAGATTGTCTGCTTAAGACACTTTAACTAGTCCCTATCTTACTAGAATGACATTAATTTCATGAAAACTTCATACTGCACTAATCAAGTCTGTCTGGTCTTCCTCATAAATTCCTGATGTAGGATGAGGCTGCCGCCACAAACTGCCTCAGCTTGAAATTAACACCCAAGATGAAGCAGCGGATACACATATGTATTCATGATCTCACTTCCGTTCACTGGTCTGGGCCCTTTACTGCCTGAAGGGGGGTGAAGTCACCACCCATGGCAGTGAGGGAAGTGCGGCTCTTCCAGGTCTCACCTGGGCTTCACTGACTGTTTCCCCAACAGACTGTCTTCAATGATTAAAAAGCTCTCAAGTTTTTTACACCATGCAAAGCTAAATAAGGACATTTCTGCAGACAGAGCCCTTTCTCTAGCTTAAACCTTTTTCACGTACACTCAGCAAGGGGGAAAAAGAAACATGACTGCAAAATCTCTGAGCCTCACTGCTCACATGAGTAGAAAAGCCTCAACACATGAGGACTCTTCACATTGCAGGGTGACAACAAAACAAAGCCACCCACAGCAACAGGCACTCCCAGAGAGAGGGAGCAGAGGACCGGGGGCTTAGAAAGCTGGAACATCCTCCCACAGACAGCAGAGACTACGGCAAGGGATAAAAACAGTGGGGGGAACACTGACGGGAGGGACCTCAGGTCAGAATCAAGCCCAGGAAAGGGGGAACAGAGACATCTAGACCTGATCTCCTCTATCACATCTCAGGCTGCCTCTTCCCTTTCCAGTAGCTGAGACCCCACTGAAAGCACTAGAATGGCCTGAGGAAAAATGATGAACCTGTCTTCAAGAACCATCAGATTCATTGGGTACAAAGAGTGCACCCAGGTTCAGACCGCGCGGCTTCTGTTCTCTGCACCACTTGGTGGTGGTGGGGGATGGAATAAATCAGGGAGAAGGAAATTTAAGGCATTTCCTCATCTAATACACATCTACTACCAGAGGCTTTCTCCTTGGAGGGAATAATCCATAAAAAAAATAAAAATAAAAACTCATGGATCAAAAATCACCTGGCAGCTCTGTGTCCCACCTGGATCTCCGCATTCTGTTATTACCTTTGCAACCTGTGCGATATGACAGCTATGTCCTGAAACTTTTAAGGCAATTTCATTCATTAGGGGCCCAAAGGGTCAAAGTCATTCAGCGATCATTTGCAGGTCATCTCCTGAAAAAAATTCTTTGCTGTCTGCAGCTGCTAATGAACATAACCAAGTCTAACTTCATTCAGTAAGAGAAATTCGTCAACCAGGAAAAAAAGGAGCAGCTCCCAGGCCCTGAATCAGCTGTTAAAACTGACATCTGGGATTAACATCAGCAAATACACAGAATGAAAAGAACCCAGAAGTTCAAGGTCGATCTACCATGAAATGTTATGTATCTGTTCCAGAAATCAACCAATGACTGTAATCCATTATTATCATTCAATTATACTCAATAAGATCAATGCATATTCAGTAAAATCAGAAGAAAATGTCTCATGTGTAGGATTCCTGACGCAACGGATTTTATACTTTATTTAAACATTAGTCAAGCTTAACTCAGAGGGGAAAATAACAAATTACTCCTGCTTGCTGAAGGACTAACAACGAGCCCAGGACAGAGGCATGGGCAGAGTTTACCTGGGCGGTGTCTGTTAGCTGCCTCGGCAGGAAGTGAGCTGCCCTGGAACCTCTGAGCCCCAGCTTGGCAACCAGTCTCAGCAGGATAGTGACAGATGACAGAGGCCGAACACAGCCCCTCAGGCTCAGCTGGGCGTTAAAATGAAAGTACAATGAACAAAATTACGGCCCATCCTCATCTCAGACTGCAGTGACTAAGAATGATTTGGACAGTCTGATTACGTGGAAATGCCAATTTTTCCCCCAAAGATCAAACCCACAGATCTCTGGTTCTGTTACAAACAGGAACATGCCACCTTTTCTGCTCTGCACGCCCGTGTCAAGACTGGCAACACGGAAGAATCTCACGATGCTCAGGGTTCCACTGAGGGACTAAGCCCACACGTGAAATAGGCCATCCAGTCCTTCATTGAACCAAGAATCTAATGTGCGCTCTGTGGCAGGCTCTGGGCCAGATGCTACCACTGCAGAGAGATGGATTGAGCAGGAAGGACCCCCGAAATGAAAGTGTTTTAAAATAATACCACCTGAAGCAGGACCAGAATACCTTTCCACCTCCTTCACCCTAAATTCATCTGCCCCACCTGGAATAAATATCTAACTGGCCTGCCTCCTTCTCTAAGGCGGCCACAGTTAGTAGCTTCAACCGTTTGCTCTTCTCTCACTGGCAGTTCCACCCTGAGAACCTTACGCAGCCACACGTCTGACAAGCTGGGCTACAGTCTCAATCTGTATTCTTTAGCTCTGCGGGCCTCCAACTTTTTGGTCTTAGATCTCCTGACACTCTGGAAAATCACTGAGGATCTCAAAGACTGCTTCTGTGTGTGTGTGCAGGTTACACTTACAGACACTTACCATATTCAAAAGTAAAACTAGGGGAGAGGGATATGGCTCAGGGATAGAGCACATGCTTAGCATGCAAGAGGTCCTGGGTTCAATCCCCAGTACCTCCATTAAAAAAAAATGAAGAAAAATAGAGAAGGATTTAAAACTTTATGTATTCATTCCTATCAAAATAATAAGCACATTAAATGTTAAGTTTTTATGAAGGATAATTATTTTCCAAAACAAATTCCAGAAGAGTGGCCTCTTTTTACGGTTCTACAAATTTCCTTACCGTCTGGCTCAACACAAGTGAGCCGGGTCCCCACAAGCTCTTCTGCCCTCCGTCTGCTGTGGTGTCTCACATCGTGGAGCCCCCGGGAAGCTCCACTGTACCTTTCCAACGGACTGAAGGTGAGAGGCCAAGAACCCAGGACCCCGTTCTCTGCAGGAAGCTGACAGCCTGTCACCACCATGTGGGTCAGGGTCCCGGGTGGGTTCTCATCCTGGAGAAGTGCCCAATCTCACAGCTACCCTCCAGCCATCAGTCACGAGGATTTACAGACTTCTCCTTCAATACAACGTACTCAAGCTCCCATCATTTCCTTTTCTCATTCAGCTTAATTATTTTTACATGTTTTCTCTTTTCTTTTGCATTGATTTCTTCTCACTTTTATTTCTCTCTACTCTTTAAGAAGCCATATTAGGAAATGTAAGTCCATTCAAGAATCTCTTCTACTTAGTGTGTACTACAGATGGTTTTTAAAATTCTATCAGAGAAATTTGTTACTTCACTCTGACCGGTACTTATCCTAAGTGTCTGGCAGGCCCTCTGAGCTGACAACTTCTTCCAGGAAAGAGCCCCATTTTAGTCCTTACTCCCAGGGCATTTATTAACAAGCATTTAGGGAACATCTACAACATGCTAGATGATGGAGACACATGGACCTTGCCTCCCGCTCCCACCTCCAGGAGACAGTCCCTGCAGGAGAAAACCATGTCACAAGCATCTCAAGCACAGAGGGAGACTGACAGACCTCACTGCGGGGCAGGCCCAGGAGAGGCTGTCCTTTGAGTGAGTTTTTTTTTCCAGTGTTTTATAATTGAGATATAATTCACATATAATAAAACTCACCCACTTAAAGGGGTACGATTCAGCAGCTTTCTGTATATTCACGGTTGTGCAGCCCTTACCATCATCTATTTCAAGAACACTCCACCCCAAAAGAAATCCCCTGTCCATTAGCAGTCACTCCCCATCCCCCTGTCCAGCCAGCCCCTCACTAGCATCATCTGCCCTCTGCCTCTGCATGTGCCTATTCTGGACATTTCAGATCACTGAAATCAACAATATGTGGCCTTTTGTGTCTGGCTCCTTTTACTTAACATGCTGTTATTAACGGTTGTCTATTTCAAAGTGGTATTAGCATCTTTTTTTTTTTAAGGCTATAGTTTATTAGAAGGTGGTAAATACTATCAAATAGAGAGGAGTATAAGGGGTGGGGTTTCAAAGGGAAAAGGGCGGGTTGAGCCATCAGGGTGGACTTCCCAGAGCAGGTGGCCTTTTTCATCTCCCCTCCTTTTTTTCTTTTTTATTCATTCTTATGTCTGAATAATATTCCACTACATGGAGATATTGTATTCTGTTCATCCACTCAGCCGCTACATATGGACAAGGTTTGGAAGAATGAGTGTAAGAGGTTCCTAACAAGAATTCCATTCAAAGCAAAGGGCAAGATGTGCTTTAAAAAAGCCAACACACAGAGGCACAAGGAAATTCAGCGCGTTTCTGAGCAAAGGGCATGCTTGCTTCGGCAAGACTACCGTGCAGGGCTGGGGCGGATATTGGCAGGAATCACGGTGAGGGAGTCACCTGAGAAGACTCCCCACTGCAAGCAGCTCAGACAATTCTCCTCCCTCATCCTGTATTTTTAGAGCTGAGTTTCAAGGTTTTCTCTTATTTCAAGTAACAGCACTTTAACTACACATCTGATCACCTCCATCAGACCACCTTACCTCCAAGCCACAGAAAGTCATTCACTGACCGGAGCAGCTCCAGAACAAATGGTGATGGACCAGGGAGCCCTGAAGCATCCCGGCCTGCAGGCACAAACCCCCTCGTGTTTCTGCATGTGCCCTGGTGATGTCCAGAAAGTAAAATGCACAGAAATGTCTCACTGCTGGCGCACGACGTCTGCCTCAAAATTGCCCCGAAAGCATGCTGGCAAAGCACTACTCAACCCTCTCACTACAAAAAAAAAAAAAAAAACCCAAAAAGCAAAGAAGGCAAATTTAGACTCTACAATTGAAAACCAGCAACCATCACTGTCAGTATCTGAGCTGGAATGGCCCTGACTTTGAAAAACACTGCGTAGTTATTTTTCAAATGTCATAGACATATAAGTATCTCATGTAGATGAAATTACAGAAGGATTTTTTCTTTTCAAAATTTCCAATCACAACATTAGCACAAGAATGTTTATGTTTCAGCTTTAATATCTATCTTCTACTTTCTTAACTTTTAACCTATTATTTTATAAAAAGAGTTATGCTGCATATTATAAACCAACTGTTTGGATTCTGCAAACAAGATCTTTACAAATTCACAATTTCAGAGCAAGCTTTAATGATGCTTTGAGAGCTGGGGCCTGGGGAGCTCACTAACAGCTCTTTAAATACTGACAAGGATGTGCTATTAAGTAATGCAAAGGCTCTAATTCCGTGTCAACTCTGAAACCAAAGAAACTACACCGAAGCCTTACTTTATCATTTCAGAATATTCCTATTCTTTTGAATATTAAATTTCTTTAAAGATAAGATATTTTTGAGAAAAACAGCAGCTGTATTCAATTTCCTTTCACCAAGAAAGCAATCTTTATCAAGAAAAAATACCTTTATGGAAATGCAAAAGACGGTGAATTTCTAGCTAAATGAACATGCAGATCTCAACACAAACTTAAATCCTATCAGATCTCACTTGAACGAGCTCAACAAAGTCCTGGGCTACCCTGGAATTTAGCTCTTCTCTTCCAAATATTGGCTGAGCTAAGACCATCACACAAGGCAAGGAAGGACAGAAGAGGAAAGTCAGGCTGGCTGCCACCATCTGCTTTCTTCCAGCCACAAGACGCCGCGAGGGCGGCCCCGCTAACAAGCCCTCCCCATAAGGATATACTACATCCACCCTGTCCCTGTTGTCCCCACGCAGCCCTGACGCCACTCTCCCACTGGTCGCCTCCCAGCCTGCGAGTGGTCTTCTAATGACCCTCCCACTCAGTGGCACCCACCCCCTTCTCCCCGCTACACATACACATACACACACACACACACACACACACACACAAGAAAGAGAGCAAGAGCCAGAGTGAGAGAGCGAGAGAGCGAGAGAGAGCAGGGGCAGCTCTCCCAAAGCACAAATTTGATTACATCACTCCTCCACTGAAACACTTCGGAGGTTCGCTGGTACAGTTCTAGCCACACCCCCGCCCCTGCCTCTCATCGCCCAGCCTCACCGCAGTACCCAGGTCCCCAGTGACCTCAGGGGGCCCCTGACCTGATGCCTAGCTACTTCCCACCTGCCTCCGGGCTCATTCTGATTCTGTTTCTCAAGGAAACCTTCCCTGCCTCCAATCCCCGCACTTTGGTTTAGGTTTCCCTGCTGTGTTCCTAGAACATTCCAAGCTAAATCAACTTCTGACACTGCTAAGCTCGCAAGAAGCAAGTACACTTTGCTTACTACTGTCGGTTCACCCCTCTCCCCTAGACACTTATAAGTGAGCATGTTATAAATAAATGAATGAAGGGGTGGGTCTCAAACGGACAGACAGACTTGCTCTCACCCGTCCCGACACCTTTAGAACATCAGAAGCAAAACCAGAAGTACCTCTCCTGAGGGTCACTTCCTTCTGACAAACTTCACCGCCTCCTCTGTCAATTCTAGTAAAAAGCAAGCTCCCACAAAGCCCTCCACCCCAGGCCTTCTCCAGTGTCCTCCCCAGCAGGGGCACCCTCCACCCTGGACCGCACAGGGCACTCTTCCCGAGTCCCCACCGACAAGCCCCCAGGCGTCTGCCCGGGCTGCTATTGTCACCTGAGCCACCCTCTTGACCCCTTCTCCTGGCTGATTCTTACTCTGTCCTCACAACTGAATGTAGAGTCCATTTCCTCTAGGAAGTCCTCTCTGATAATGTCCTTTAGCTCTTGGCTGGGCTCCCTCTACAGCAGCATTTCATAATGACCAACTGGGTGTTTGTCCACCTGCTCCTTGGAGAACACGAACTCTTGAAGGCCAAGTGGGAAGAAGGAGTGAGGGATGATGAGAGGGGTGGGAGAATCAAAAAGCAAAAATCACAGCCCAAGTCCCAAATTCAAGGAGACTTTCTCAGAAAAAAGAATAAAATATTTCATACGTGTGCAATTTGGCTACTATTTTTGTGGCTTGTGGAAAGCCAGAGCTTGGTGTTCTAGTCCAAAAACCAAGTTACAAGCAAAGAAATGTATGCAATCATATCCAAAGGAAACCAGAGCTGCTCAACAAAAGTTTACAGTTAGAATCCAAAGGCACTTTGATAAAGGTAATTTCTCTCTATCTCCTTTTTTTTTTTTTTTTGGCATCATATAGTTTTAGAAGTATTTGCATGACTAAGTGATGACTATAGCCCTTGATTCTGCACTGGAGTATCTGAGACCAAGGAAGCCCAGATTACATGCACTGTATAAATGCAATCACACCAACACACTAACAGGCACCCTGGTGGTGGAGCTGATGTTCCAAAGCAGGCAGCCTTATGCTGTAAGAGAACTCTAAATAGAAAGGAAGAAATGCAATGTTCTCTACTCAATTTCATATGCTATTTGGGCCATTAACTGATAGTGCATCTTGTCTAATGAAACCCGAAAATAAATTGTCAACGTCGATTTTCTCCATCTGATCATTTTATGCTAACATTGGATACCAAATCCTCACTCCATAGAGAAATCTCAGGCCTATGCTGCAGCAGATACATCCCACGGAAGAAAGCTGATCAAGGGAGAACTGGAGAGTTTCTCTTCAGAAGCTGCTAAGTCTGGTTTTGCACCTGTACGTCATTTGCAACCACGTCATCGTCAAAGGAGTAAGACCTTACCTCTGTGGGGCGAAAAGCACTGCGGTGCTTCCGAACCATCGAAGATCACTGAGCTTTGTGAAACAGTCCTGAGGCACTTAAATCACACTTTTTCTGAAAGGCTCCAAAACTGACCCACTTCACCATTCCACGTACAACAGGGAGGTACCGGAATTAGTAGAGAAAACATGCCCTTGAAGTCTGACAATGTCCTGCTTGAATCCTGCTACAGCATTTACTAGCCGCTAAATGGACCAATTCCTTAACCCCTCTGAGAAGGCTTCCCAATCTGCAAAAGGGGGCTGCCACCGCCCACCTGGGAGGCATGGGGGTGAATGCAACACGCAAGTAGGGCGGCCGACTGGTACCTGACACGGGGCCTGGCTAGTTTCCATCTGCTGCCCTTCTCCCCATTTAAACTTGCACTGTTACCCCGGTAAGGGTCAAGTCCCCGGGACAGAATGCCCGATTCTTTTGTGTATCCCCGGATACATGCCTTACCCTTAGGAGGCCAGAAAAAGGACTGCCTCCTCCCTAGTCACTATCCGTGTTCTTAAGAGTTTCTTTTTTTTTTTAAGTCTACTTGGCAGGGAGAATATTCGAGAACTGTCCAGCCACCATTCTCCAGGTTAGGTCCCCTCCAAACCCCCATCCTCTCTCACCTCAGATCCTCTGTATGATTGCGTTTTGTACATGGAAAGCAGAAAGCGAGTCTGCTGGGGTGGGGGCTCCCCACACCTCCCTCCCTCCCTCACAGATGAGTGTGACTACCTTCTCCCTACTCCCCGCTGCAATTCCAGCTTCTGAGGAGGTGTCCCGCCCAGATCTTGCGGCTTCCGCATCTTCCTGAGATGCACATGTGGTCATGACCCTCCCTTCTGATTTCTTCCTGGGCGGCACCGCCCCCTCCCCGGCCCTTTGAGGATAAGTGGCATTGCTCTGAAAATCCCAAACGCTGTTGACTGACACACCAAAGCAGCATGGTCTGGGCTTTCCTCCAGCCCAGGCACAGCCCTGCCCTCCCTCAGCCTCAGACTGTACATCTCGAGATGAGCTCATCCACATGCAAGGCTATGAACACCAGCTAAGAATGACGACTCCCAACGAGTAACTCTAGTATGGCTCCTTCACCTGAGCCCGTCTCATAGACCGGAGTGCCTGTTTGAATTCATAACTCGGATGACAAATAGCATCTTAAATTCCTCATGTCCACCATTTACTATGGAATTCAACCCCTTGCAGGTAACTCCCGTGTTCCCATTTTAGTAACAGCCCCAGCACCCACATAGGTGTTTGAGGTCACATTCAATTTCCACTGTTCCCTCACCCCAGCCCTGCCCTGGAATCGGTCCTGTCATTTCCGTCGCTAAGCCCATCTCAAGTCTGGTTCTGCAAAGACCACGTCCGGAACCCCACAAGCTCACAGCAAGGTGCATTGAGTCACAGTCCTCTGAAGGGAGCTCCCTGGAGGGGGAGGCATCTCCTGGCACAGGTCACCTCAGAAGGCACTGGATTCAAACAAAGGAGGCACAGGAGAAGGGACTCAAGGTTCTCTCGTGGTCTGAAATTTGAAGGGCATGAGGTCTGGGGGAGCTCCTTGTTAGCATACACACATGCCAGTGAGCAGGTGAGGATGGAGGAACCCAGGCAAGGCTGTTCTCACTCCGACCCCTGGGATCTAAGGAGCCACGGGAAAGGCCTGTGTCCAGGGCACAGCCCAGCCATCACAGATCCCAGCCTGCATTTCCCAACCCGGACAGCCTAGACTCCTTCTACTTGTGACACTTAACTTCTGTTCTGTTCCCTCCCAGACTCTGATGGACTCTTTCAGAATGTCTGGCCTGTCTGAAGTGAAACCAAGTCAGTGAAGGATGAAGTGTCCACATTTGGACCAGAGCATGAAAGGAGAAACAAGGTCTCATGGCCAGCATGATGTTGGTGGCCAAACCCTTCCCCCAGGTGAGATGAACCAGCTTGGGGGATGAAAATGCAAGGTCCTAGGTCGGCCAAATCATCTACCTTCACGGTTGACTTGGGTGTTGGAGTCTCACTACCACAAACTAATGACACCGCCGTCAGTGGTGGACGTCAGCTGCAACAGACAGAGTCAGCTATTTACTGCCAACATGTGTTAAAAGTAAAGGCCGGTGCAGGGAGGTGTTCACGGTTGCTGAGGCAAACCACAGACCTGGCTCTGAATGCCCACTGGCTGAAGCAGAGAGGAAGCTACGGCCCCTGTTTGCGGTCCCTCTGTCCACCAGATCCAGGTGAGCCAGCTACTTAGGAGAAGGCCATATTGTCCTGATACTCAGAAAAGCCAGCCTTGTAAAGGGAGTAAAAGAGTGACATGGATTTTAGACCCTCTTCTGCCCTTTTATGAGGACAAAGTAAAGTAAACGGCATGGGGAAGGCAAAAGCAAAAGCAAACCCGGAGACTGCTTCCTCCAACAGCGTCCCCTGCAGCTGCTCACCCCCGAGCCGGCCGCTTCCTCACCAGTGACCGCCAGCATGGAAGCGCCGTCATGCACGTCACACAGCGACAGCCAGGAACCACGTGCCAAGAACGTTTGTGTAAAAGCAAGAATCAAGCAAGGTGCTGCAGACTTTGACTTCCCAAGTGAAAATACCCATGAAAAACATCCCTCAGAAGCCGCCTAATTCAATTCGCATCTCACCTCCTCAAAACAAACAAACAAAATTAATAAGGGCTCATTTGTCACCAAATGTAAGGAGGACCAAACATGTTTCTCGAAGCAAGGATTCTACCAGGTTATCAAACACCAGCAGGTGACATGTTAACAAACAAAAATTCCAAAAAATTAGAAAATAAAAACATAACTGAGATAATACATGAATCAAAGCAACCATTAAGTTTTTGCTTTTTAGGGGGATGGAGGGTGGGAAGGGATAGACTGGGATTTCAAAATTGTAGAATAGATAAACAAGATAGCACAGGGAAATGTACACAAAATGTTATGATAACTCACAGAGAAAAAAAATGTGACAATGAGTGTGTATATGTCCATGAATGACTGAAAAATTGTGCTGAACACTGGAATTTGACACAACATTGTAAAATGATTATAAATCAATAAAAAATGTTATTAAACAAAAGTTTTTGGTTCTTAAAGCGATGGAGGCAGCACGGAGGGCAATCTCGCTATTTCCAACACAGGGTGTGCACAGACCACATTTTCAGACCCAACAACATGCTCACAGGGAGCTCCGAGAGAAAACGGAAAAAAGAGAAAGAAAAAGAGGAACAAGCAAAAATTAGAAACCCACAGTGGTCCTAGCATCAGTAGCTGTGGCTACTCTATTGGACAGCGACTCCAGGGGTCCCACCAGGGGTCCTGGCTGAAAAGGGAGAGTAAATGTCCACACTAACCCTAAAAGGATCTCTCTGAAACAAAGGAGGATTCACTTTTAAACATCTGAAAACTGGCGGGCTGCACCTCCCTCCCCCCTTGGCTACAAGACAGCCCTCGTCCTTGCCAATCCCTTTCTGGTTGTAGGGAAGCAACGCGGCACACAGCCAGGGCAGCTGGGCCCCCGGGTAGGCTTACCTGCTGTCTGTGTCCAGTCCCATCAAGTCCTTCTTCTCAAACGGGATGCAGGGGAGGGGGATCTTGTCCCTAGAATTATCGGGGGCCCCGTGCAGGCTCTTGGACACGAGCACGATGAAGAGTGACTTGATGATGTCCTCGACCCTCTTCTCCACTACTCTGCAGTACTTGTAGGTTGAAGGCTACATCAGTAGGTGGCTGCTTGACCACCTCTCCATGCAGACCCAAAGGCAAAGAGCTGAGGGTCGCAGAGCGTGGTGCCATACAGCTCCTCTGCACGTGGAGCTTCTAGAAGGTCTTGACCAAGAGGCAGTCGGTAATGGTGACAAGGCCCATGACCTTGTGGTGGGCCTGGAAGTTGCTCCACCCATTCTTGGGCCCGTAGTGGTGCCTGTAGTGGATACAGAGTGTGCACTGGGAGCCGCACGGGCTGATCTGGCACACTGAGGAGATTCATTTATAGATGCAAAAGAAATTCTCCTCTGAGACGATCCCCAACAGGTTGGACCACCAAGGGGAGATTCTGGTTGTCCTCAGCACACTGCACATAGTAGGGATGCTCATGTTGCAGGCCCTGCTGAGAGGGGAGAGAAGACTGAGGTACACACTCTTCTGTGGGCTGCAGACCCTTCTGGGATGCAGTGACCTGGTGTGTAGCAGCCGTAAGGCAGGGAAGCCCAAGCAAAGCCAGGGGTACAGTTTGTCCTCAGCGTCAGCACATAGTTACCATAGCTCGGATCACATTACCCATCTTTTGGTCAAGGCTTCCAGCCCCTGCAGTAAAGGGTCATTTCTTGTTTTCAGTTTCCAACACCTAGCCAGGCCCTGATGCAAAGTCAGTGCTCAAAAATGCTGAATACAAGAAAGAACAAAGGAACTGCTTTCCTCACCCCCTTGAGCAGAATATAAAGAAAAGAACCAGAGTGGGATCAAAAGATCTGGATTTCAACTCCAATTTACTTGAACTCCTAAGCTGCAGAAAAATGGATAAGAAAACTTTCCTTGGGGAGGAGGGTACAGTTCAGTGGCAGAGCCCATGCTTAGCATGTATGAGGTCCTGGGTTCAATCTCCAGTACCTCCATTAAAAAAAGTGAAACAAATAGATAAACCTAATTATCCCACATCAAATATTAATTTTTTAATTCAAAATTCAGAAAAAGACCTTGCAATTGAAACAACATTGTAAACGACTATATTTCAATTAAAAAATAAATCCTTGCCTTACAAGAATATATCTGGATTATGGAAGTTTGCAAATGTAAAATGCCTAGGGTACAATCTGCATAAAAATTGGAGGACTGTACACATGTACTATCCCTCCTTTATGAGCTATATTTCCTTTGCGGGGGTTATAACCTCTCAGAGCTAAATTTCTCAGATTAAAAAAAAAAGAAAACATTACCAGATTCTCAGTACTGCTGAAGAATTAGATAACCCTATGATAGCATCTGACCCACAGAGTTTACTCAATAAATGTTTGTTGAATGAATGAATAAACACGCAAGTGAATGCTGCCCCTGCCACAGACCATCACAATGGTACTGCCTGGAAATCCCAAGCCCACGTTCCACCTGACTCTACACTAACCATGTGGGTGACCTGGGCAGGCCAGTGTGCTACTCTAAACCCCAGTTTACTCACGAATAGAAATGGGAGTAATAACACAAACCTCAAAGGGTTAGTGAGTCAATAATGAATTGTACCCCAACCTTGCAAGATGGAAACATTAAGGAAAATTGAGCAAAGAGTACATAGGCTGTCTCCGTATCAGCTCTTACAACTGCATGGGAATCTTCATTACATCTCAAGATAAAAAGTCTAATTTTTTAAAGAGGCTATTGAGATTAAATGAGCTCACTGTCTTAAATAAGGAACACACAGTACAAATAGGACAATGCACAGCCTATGATATACACTCAGTAAACATTCCCACAGAACCTACTGGTCCCTCCAACTCCAGAGCACAAGGATGGGTCCTCATGGCCAGAGGCCACTGCACCTGAAGCTAACAAAGCTAATTGTCCCCACTTCCAAGAGCCCCTGCCTCCACCCTAGGTCTAATTTTGTATTTGTCACTTTGTTTTCTTATACTTAAATAGGAATACCCAATTGCATAGCCTTCAGGTCACCAAATCCTGACCACGGAAATCATGACAGCAGCCCTCCCAGTGAAACAATAAAATTAAAACCATATCCACAAGAAGTCTGTGTAATTCTAATGGCAGGAACTTCATCCTGGACTGAGGAAGAGGACTGGGGAGGAGGAGGAAACTGGGGTCCCCAGACCCAGGGGCAACCTGTCCCATGATGAAATTTAGTCTCAACCCACACACTCCAGGAAATTCAAATTACACATAGACAGATTGCTATGGACAAGATTTTTTTTTTTTTGAAGAAACCCCTGATTCTCTAGCAGGTCAGATTTCTACTGAGACACAAATGGCTTATGTGTATATTGTTTCACGAAAACCTAAAATAATATCACTCCAACTTGACACATGAAGAAACAGAGGAAAAGAGAGTTTTATCACATTGTGCAAGATTAGAGAGAAGCCACGTCAGAGGCTGTATTTAAATCCAAGCCCCTGCTGCATTTCTCACACTAGAAAGTGTGAAATACTGCCCCCACCTGCCCCCTCCCTGCAATAAATCTCTTAAGTCTTTTCTGTGCTGCCTGGAAAGAACCAAAGTCACATTAACTTTCCACAAAGTGCTGTGTCACCCCTTTGAGGACGTATGAAAATCTGAAGAATTAGGGTTGGAGCAGAGATTTGAGTTCTCTTTTTCTCAAAAGGAGACATGGGTTTAAAAGAAACCAAAAAACAATTATCTAGTCTAAGCCCTCATTGTGCAGAGAAGGAAACGGGGGCTCAGAAGAGATGAGGAAAGGGCCTTATTTACAAATCTTGCCTCTCAGCGCAGCACCAAGCCAGCCCTGGGCACTGCTGGGGAAGGATGTGGGAGGCCCAGGAGAATGAGTGTTAGAAAAAGGAAAGAGAAGAAATATACAAGCCCTCTCTACACCGTCGTACCATGCAGTTCCACCAAATTATCCAATATGGGAGCCACCAACATTAAGGTGGGCTAAATAGGTTATAGAAACCTGGAAGTCTCAACCACAGTGGAAATTCCAAATTTTATATGGTTTTTCCCAGTTCAAGCATGAGGTCAGTGGGAGCTCCGTGCCAGGCACTACACGAGGCCTGGAGTTCTCCCAAATACAGATCTCTATGAACACATGTGCAAACCACATGCAGGCCCACCAGAAGAAAAACGCCCACAGATAAGATGGAATTACTGAAAATGAAGGCAGCTAACCAGCATATATTACTAGCAAAAAGGATGCTGCTAGAAATACTCATGGACATAGCCAACTGTGGTCAGCAGGTGGGAAAGGGGGAGGGACAGTTTAGGAGTTTAGTATGATCAGATACACATTACTATATATAAAATAAATAAATGACAAAGACCTACTGTATAGCACAGGGAACTATATTCAATTTCTTGTAATGAGTTGTACAGAAAACAATCTGAAAAATATACATCTACATATGCATATATATAACTGAATCTCTGCTGTACACCTGAAACTAATATTGTAAACTGATTACACTTTACTAAAAAATAAGAATTTTAAAAATAAATAAATAAATAAATAAAAGAACACTGTAATCCCCTTAGCTGTAGGTGGTGGAGAACACTGGTTGCAAGCACCAAGTCCACTGTGACAGAAAATGGCTGTCACACTTTCTGACCATTAGGGAGTCAATTGGCTTCACTGAGGTTATTTTCTCTTTCGTGAAAAGCTACAGTTGCAACCAACGGTATATATAATCTCATTATTCACAGACCCAACAAATTAGTGAAGACTTTCCATAGGCCAGCCTCTGGACAAACGAAAAGATGGGGTCCCAGATACATTTATGGGTAGAAAAAGTTTATGCCATAAAGACATTAATTCTTCCTGTTCTGATATGTAGATTCAACGTAATTCTGATTAGAATTCCTACCAGATTTTTTACGGAATGTAACGAGTTAATTTAGGGTCAGGAACAGCCAGGAAACTTCTTTAGAACCACCACTGGGGAGGCGTGGATGGATCATTCATTTCCACTGTTCTTTCTGAAGTGATGAAAACGTTCTGGAATAATAATGGTTGCACCACTGTGAATATACTAAAAGCCGCTGAATTGTACCATTTAAATGGGTGGACTTCACAGTGTGTGAACAATATCGCAATAAAGCTGTTCTATGAAAAAATATTACTGGACCACTATTTTTCCCTCTATATTACTAGTCTGCCCCACAATTTAAGAAAAACAAAAAAACAAAACCAAACAAAAATTTGCCAGGAGATCTTTAGGACTGCAATGTTCCTGGGTCTCCAAAATGCCTCTGATGGTGCTGCTTTTGTTAACACACACTAGTAGGGCTGGACTAGTTAAGGACTATATCTTTTTAAAATCGACGGTCACATGTTTCACTCTGGGAGAGAGGAGGATGGAGAATGTCCCATCCTCATGCCCTCATCCCTTTATTTTGAGAAGAGAAAGTTTTTTACTGCAGGGCCAAACAAGAACAGTGGCTCATGCTCAAAAACCCTGAACTCTCTGATGGTTTTTGAGGTGAATTTTTTTCTTTTTTTTTTTATGGTAAAGCTTTTAATAGGCAAAATGAGGCTTGAGGGCTTCCAGGTGTGTGACTTTCTTCTGACTAGTTGGTGGTAGGTAATAGGGCCGTGTTCCAGGAATCTCGTGCTCAGCCTGAAGTTACCATTCTCCACCTGGGTGGGGGCCTTAGCTCCTGCAGAACAACTCAAACATATTAAGTATAGCCCTGCCCCTACTCCTCAGCTCACTTTGAAATGAACCAAGCCCTGCTTTCAACACTGTGATCACGCTCACTATAAAAACACGTGACATCAACAAGCACCCCCCATCCTAACACCAGAAAAAGTATTAAGGCTATTTACCTGGGGCAGAAACACTGAGGGAGGAGAAAGAATCATGCTCAGCGTTGGCGCTCTCTTTTCCCAAGTCTCTGCCAGGAGAAACTGGGTTTTACAGCCAGAGGATCTCAGCCCTAGGAAACAGAGTCTATGCCACTGAGCTGGACCTCAGGGACAGGGAAAGGGAAAGGAGTACAGTCTAGGGGAGGCGGGGCAGGGAAAGCGGCGGGGGGCGCGGGCTGCAGCCCCGCTCGGAGGCCAGTCCCATCCACTGCCCCGCCCATGCCCGGTTCCGCAGACCCCGCCGGCCCGGGACAAAGCCCGCCCAGGGGCGGGGCGGGGTCTGCGGCCGAGGAGAGGAAGCCCTGGAGGAGGGGACTCGCGGGCGGAGAGAGGAAGGGGGCGCCGGCCGCGGACTCAGAGGAGCCCGGCTGGGGCGAGAGGTAGCAGGTGCGGGCCGCGGTATGGACGGGGGTGGCCATGTCCCCGGCAGGTGCGTTCCCGGCCCTGGACAGGTGTGGCCTGGGCGCCGGGGCAGGTGGCGCAGGCAGAGGGGGCTGGCGCCAGACCCTCAGCTGGACACGCACTGACTCGAGCCCTCGCAGGCTGTGACACGTGGACCCCCTTTCCCAGAGCCCCCAACCTTCCACTTACACAGCCAGAGGCCCCGACCCGGGGCAGGAGCCAAAGGCCTACCAGGCGACAGAGCCGAGCAGCCACAGGGGCTGATCCCTGGCTCGGAGCTGGAGCTTCGGTCCCACGGTCCAGCTGGCATCCAACCGTGGGCATGCGCGGGAGGGCCAGCGATCCGCTCTGGGCTCTGGGTTCTGCGAGATACACTGGGGAATCGAGGGAGGGAGAACATGGGAGGGGGAGAAGATGGGAGGAGTAGGAGAGGAAGCAAAAATTGGAGGGAGAGAGATGGACTGAGGAGGAGCAAGGAGAAGCGAGAGATCTAGAGGGAGAAGGGGGAGGGGAGTAGCCGAGATGAAGAGAAAAACTTTACCTTCAAGGGCACCCCGAATGAGGTGCCAGTCCTGCCTCCATGCTCTTCTCTAGCCCCTCAAGGCCAGAAGCTCAAATTTCACCTCCCTGGTCAAGCCCTCCAGCCAAGGCCCTGCAGAACCCCTACAGGGATCACACCTGTTGCCCCCAAGAGGAGCTGGTCTTCCTGTTGCTCCCGGAACCAAACACCCACAGGCGTTGTCGCTTAGAACTACCTTGGGAAGAGTATAAATTCCCCTTTTACAGGCTGGGAAACTGAGGCAGGCATGATCTTTGCCTTAGCTGCACTGTCCCAGGTTTTGGGCTGGCAGGGAGTGGGAGGTACAAGTTCAGAGACCCAGACAGAGCAGACTGCCCGAGTGTCGGTGCATAGTCCCCATCTCTCCTGGGTAAACCACTTTCCACCCTAGTGGAACAATGAAGGGCTCACAGTAGGTCCCTGGATGTGGGAGAGCTGTCCTCAGTTCCAGTGCCCAGCTTGCTCTGTAGATAGGAGAGTTCTCGAGTCCAACCTCATTCTCCTCAATGCAGGACAGGCCAATAAATCAGGAGACAAGGTGTTGGGGCATGGAATAGCAAGTTTCTGTAGACCTAGATGGCAAACTAATGTCCTGGAAAACCATCTCCCCAAGTCAGAATTCAGGCTCCTTTCCTACTTGCTTGGTTGTTGCAAACATCTTGGTGTAGGAATTTTTTGTTGTTAGAATTCTTTTTTCTTGCAGCTATCCACCTGGGTCAGATCCCTGTAAACCTCCAACAAAACAAATGTTACTTTCTATTCTGTAACTTGTTATCTTTATATGAATGGAAAAATGTTAATGTCCTTAAAGGTCAGAGCCTTCAGAATAGGCTCTCCTGTCTATTTCAGGCTCTAGGCAACATTGTTTTACAGAAGGTGCAGAACCAGCAAGACTAAGCCTAGGAAACAGGGCACAGGGTTAAAGTCAAAGGAACAGATCTACTACAGAGTCTGATTTGTTCTTTGCTATTATTGAGGCAGAAGCCACTTGAGGATTTAAATCCTTTTAGGTTAAAAATAAGTAAAACTTTAAAGGAATTTCCATACATAGGTTGAAATGTGCATAAAATATTTGGAAAAGCTCACAAAAGATTGTAAACAGTGGCATCTCCAGGGAGGGCTGAGAGAACAAAGGATGAGGGAAACCTTTCCCTTGTGTATTTTTGTGCTGTTTGAATTTTTTTTACCATATGCATGGGTTTCTTTTTCAGTTAAAAAAAAGTGTAATGGAGGGAAGGAGAAACTAGCTCAGCAAGTACAGCAGCCACGGAAAACTGAGCCGTCACTTTTGCTTTAAGCCAGGAAGCATTTATTGACTCTCCTATGTGCCCAGTGCTGTTTTATGACTTCATTTATTATGTATATTTTTTATAAAATAATAACATGCTATCACTGACCCCTGCCCAGGGGAGCTGGTGGAAAACCAATTGAGATTTAATTGAGTTGTTTTCCAAGGAGTATAAATGAGTTATAAACAGAACACATCTTCAGGGCAAACCAGGTGGAATGGGTTTCCAGCAGGCCAGACAGCTGGGAAGGGTTTTCAACAGAGATGCCCAGAGACAGAGAAAGCCTCCATGGCCCCACAAAAAGCTGCCCAAAGTGGTTTCTCCATGGCACTATTGAAATAGGAAAGAACAAATCTGACTCCAAATTACATCTTTTTCTTTGACTTTAACCCTGTGCTCTGTTTCTGAGGCTTAGTCTTGTTGGTTCTGAACCTTTTATAAAACAATGTTGCCTAGAGCCTGAAATACACAGGAGAACCTATTCTCAAGGCTTTGACCTTTAAGGATATTAACACTTTTCCATTCTTATAAAGATAACATGTTGCAGAACAGAAAATAACATTTGTTTTGTTGGAGGTTTACAGGGATCTGACCCAGGTGGACAGCTGCAACAACAAAGGATTCCTACACCAAGATGTTTGCAACAACCAAGAACACCCCCTTCCCATTTTTAATATAACAGGAGCCTGATTTGTGTCTAGGGGAAGATGGTTCTCCAGGACAATTACTCTGCCATCTCCTCAGTCAGCTGGCTTTCTAATTAAAGACCCTATTTCTTGCCACAGAACGTGGTCTTCCAATTTATTGGCCTGTCCTGCAGTGAGCAGAATGAGTTTGGACTCAGTAACACAACCAAACATTGAAAGTATTGGTTTGGTATATTAAATGACTTGCTTCTGCTGGTCTTTCTTCCTGACTTTTTCTTGACCACTCTTGCTATGTTTATGAAAAATCTGTCAGTCTGCTCTTGTGGACACATTTACATCTCTAGCCAATACCCTTCCAGATAAGAACTGATGTCACCAAAATTTCTAAGAGATATTAAATGGTCAGAAAAGAGCAGAAGTGTGTACTGGCTGATGTTCAGGAGCAGGCTGGGACACCTGACAAGATGTCATAAGCATGGATAGACAGCTGGGCACCAAAGGAGAAGCTTCTAAGCCTCCATGAAGGACTTGCTGGATAAGAAGGAAAAGTCCCAGATTGTAGATCTGATTCCACCATGAGCTTCCTGGGTGAGGCTCAGCAAGTCATTTAAGTTCTCTAGGCCCATGCTGTCCAACATGTGAGCCACCAGCCACATGCAGAAATATGAAATTATTCTGTAGCCAGGCAGAATTATAAATAAACATTTTACAGCAAAGGCTTAGCACGTATGATGTTTAGAAATATTAGTGGTTTTCTTGCCCTAACAGGTTATTTTTGTATGTCTAGCTTTCTGTGGTTTGTAATGCCCGTGACTAATGATTCCCTTATAGTGAGGTATTTTGAAGTTATAAGTTACTGGACATAGTACCGTCATATCACAGTTGAAAAAAAAGATCCACATAAGCCAGGCCATTTGATTTAGTAGTTATGAGCAGGGTCTCCGGGGCCAGCCTGCCTGAGTATAAATTCTCACTCTGCCTCTGGGGGGTTCTGTGTGAATCTTGGAGAAATTTTTATTATTATTGTTGTTGTTGTTGTTGTTATTTTACTCATTTGTGCCTCTTTTTCCTAACCTTTAAATGGTGAGGAATATGTAGACTCTATCTCCTACTGTGCTGGCAGGATTAAGTGATTTAACGTCTGTGCTGCCCACTTCCCTGGGTTTCAGCATTCTCCAGGCAATCAGTTTCACACCCGGAGGCATTCTCCACTGTCTTAGTCAGTCTGGGATGCTGTAAAAAATTACCATGGGTCAGGTGGCTTAAACAACCAGCATATTCCTCAAGTTTTGGAGGCTGAGACATTCAAGATCAAGGTATCTGGGAGAGGATTGCCTTCATGGATTGAAGATGGCTGTCTTCCCACTATCTTCATGGGGTGGAGAGCAGAGAGAAGCAAGTACTCTGGGGCCCCTTAGAAGTGCCCTAATCCCATTCATGAGGGCTCTATTCTCTTGACCTCATTTTATCCTACTAATCACCTCCCAAAGGCCCCGCCTCCCAATACCATAACCCTGGGAGATGGGGTTTCGACATATAGATTTTGAGGGGATGCAAACATTCAGTCCACACATCGCCTAACTCTCCCCAACATGCAGTCATCAAACCTGTAGCTAATTTCAAAGTAATGTTTATATCTCTCTTTCCATTTCCATTCCTACATCCACTAACACTGAAGCCCTGTTAGATTTTATTCCTTATTTTTCTGGTAGAGATTTAATTGATTCCTCTACTCCAATTCTCTCCTCACTCCAGTCTGCTCAACAGCCCTGCCAGGTAGGTCTTCCTTAAAACATCTTCCCAGTTCACCTGGTTGTTTTTTAGGTGTAAATGTCAGAATCCTCTCCACATCCCATCCTAGACCTTTAATCCCTTACAACACCTCTCACTATATTATTATTCTATTACCACTGTAAAAAATTTCCATAAGCTTAATAGCTTAAACCAGCACAGATTTATCAGCTTATGGCTGTGGAGGTCAGAGATCCAACACAGTTCTCATTGGGCTAAATTCAAGGTACCAGCAGGGTGCCTTCCTTCTAGAGGGTCTAGAAGAAAATGTTTCCTTGTTTGTTTTTTTCCAGTTTCCAGTGGTCACCCACCTTCCTTAGCTTGTGCCCCATGACTTCCTTCATCTTCATGGCCAGCAGCCTTTCTGAACATCGCTCCATGGCTGCACCTCCCTCTGATCCTAAACTCAGATGGGAAATGTCCTATGCTTGTAAAGACCCCTGTGATTACAATGGGCCCACCTGGAAAATCCAGGCTACTCTCCCTATCACCTCATCTCAGGATCCCCTTGTCCCATCCCATTCAGGCATTATGTATGTGGCTGTGACACTCACCGTGGGTAACATTTCTTCTCGTGAGCAATTAAAGGTTCAAGACACTTGTGAACGGCTTTTTGATTTTCTTCCTTAGTCTTTCCACATTCAGTACGTCTGGTGAGATTATACAAATCCTGTTTATTTGTAACCTGGCACTAATCTTTAACAACGTATTATGGGTTTAAAAGGCTAATAGCCAATTTAGAAGGAAAATCCTCTAAGATTTTTTAAGATTTTTGTCCTAAAATGCCTGTCATCCCTTTACTGTCTACAGTAACATGTCACAGGTGACTTCCCTGTGGGGGTGGGGGACACATTGTTCTGCCACCACAGTTCCTTCATTCACACCAACGTGCTGGTCTCTAACAGAGGATCTATGCTCCCAGCTTTGCTCACTTCCTTCTCCCTTCCATTGACCATCCTGTTCCCACTGCTTCCTTCATTCACCACATCAGGATTTCATAACCACATTCTTCTCTAAATGGAATGGATATTGTGCATCTAACGTCTAATAATTCTTCTCAGTGTATACACACACACTCACCTACGTGTCTCCCAATCCATCTCTTTATTTTCCTAGAATCTTCCAGAGGAATCCGTTCCATGATGATGATGATGATGATGATGATGATGATGATGATGATACTGACAGTGATGACAGGGGCTTCTCAAGGGCTCTGACAAAGAGAGAATCAATGAAGAGAGGGAATCATTGCAAAATTGCCCCAGAAACAGGTTAAAGGTAAATAAATGTTATAGTGTTTAATGAAATTGACTAAAATTTAACTATTTTTAAAACTTTATATCACTGTATTTTAAATTTTAAGGGGAATTTTCATTCACCATTAACCAAGATTTGAATTTAGGACCAAAATCTAAGAGGACTTCTATATTCTAACAAATTGTCCACTAGCCTTTTAAACACGCGATTCTTAAAAAAAAAAAAAAAAAAAAAAGGTTAGTGCTGGGCTGCAAATAAGTAGGATTCATATAATTTCACCAGACACACTGAATGTGGAAAGACTAAGGAAGAAAAACAAAAAGCCATTCATAATGTCTTCAAACTTACGTTGCACACAGGAGAACCCGTTAGCCAAGGTGAGTGTCACATCAACATGATGAAGCTGATCTTCCTCATCAGACATTTATGCTGATTTGTTAGATGCCAGCACAGTTTCCTCATTGGATTTGCTTCTAATAATTATGGAACAGTTTAGGCTCTACCAAAAGCAGACTAAACATTTTCCCCTGCCGCCAAATCTCTGGACTGAACGTCCCCACAAGAGAGACATGATTATATTTCACAGGAAACTCTTCCTGAGAAACAACAGGCTTTTTGAGGGCAGAACTACTGGTCCCCCAGGGAGGGCTGGAGGAGGGATCGAGGGGACACTGGAAATACAGGAGGAGTCAATTCAGATAGTGCTGCTCAAGTAGCCAAAGACATCCTACCAAAAGTTTTGTGAGTGAAGGAGCCTATGAACACTGAGCAGGTTGTTAAGACACAGCAGTACATAACCAGCATCACAAGTCAATTGTAGCAAGTTTTGATATTTGGAAAATAATTAGCCCATTGCTGTTTGAAAATGCAGCAGTAGCAATAGAAGTAATAAACACTGAGCTGTTTTGGAGATAACAAATAATAAACAATTCTAAATCGGCAGGATTCCTTGACAATATGCAAGGGATGAGATAGATGTGTGCTGCAGATGCCTCTGAATGCAGGGCTCACTCCTGCAAAGCACAGAACTAGTTTTCTCAGCAGACAGAGGGAACCAAGTCAAGATTTCTAATCTTGAGAGGTTTACTATATGGCAGGAAAGATCAGACAAATAAATACAGCTAAATATGAATAAATGCAATCAAATATTATGAAGTGTGTGTGGAGCATAGAAGAAGAAAAATTCCTTTCACCTGGGATCCAGAGAAACTTCTTCAGAAAATGTAGATTTGAAGATGGCCAAAGACGGGTGGAAATTTGACAGAACAGGACGTAAGGAATTTTAAAAGTAATTCTAAAATTCATATAAAAATGCAAAACATCGCAAATATCCAAAACAACTTTGAACAAGAAAAATTTTAAAGACTTACACTATCTGATTTTCAGACTTTTAAAAATAAAGCTACAGTAATCAGAAAGTACGGTATTGTTGTAAAACAGGAAAATAGAATAATGGAACAGAATAGAATGTTCTGAACTAAATCAACACTTAGATGGACAATTGAATCTCAGTAAGGATGCAGTGGAGAAAGGATCTTTTCAGCAAGTCGTGCTGGAACAATTAGATATCCATATGCAAAAAGAGAAAAATGAACTTTGACCCATACCTCACAAAATACAGAAAAATTAATTCAAAATGGATCATAGATCTTAATAGGAAATCCAAAACTATGAAACAGCTAGGAGGAAAAGCATAGGCTTAAGCAATATGACCTTGGGTTTGGCAAACATTTCTTTGCTATGACACCAAAAGTATAATCTATTTTAAAAAGTAACTGATAGAGTGAACTTTATCAAAATGAAGACTCTTCAAAGCTCTTCAAAACACTGCTAAGCAAATGAAAAGAGAAGCCATAGAGAGAAACTATTTGCGCCAGCTTACCCGCCCCCTGACCGCACCGCGCCAGCCCCCCAGCAGCAAGCTCACCAGGAGACGGGCGTCCGGCTTCTCGGGCAGCAAAGGCCGCCCCCAGGCCACGCTGCGGGGAGGAGGGGAGCAAACTGCCGGCTCCCAGGAGGCGGGCCCCCTACCCAAGTCGCCCCCGCACCCTAATTGCACTGCCCCGCTCCCCTCCTCAGCAAGCTGAGTGGGACAGGTGTATCAGGAGACCTGGGGCAGCAGAGGCCGCTCCCAGGCCCGGCCTCCGGGGAGACGGGAGCTAATCCACCAGCTCGCCAGGGGCAGTGCTGCTCCCCTCAACTGCCGCCGCCTCTGCCGCTGCCTCCGCCGCTGCGGCCGCCTCTGACAGAACCGCCCCGCCTCCCAGGAGCAAGCTCACCTGGAGTCCGACTTCCGTGGAATCTCCTGCGGCCAAGGCCGCCTCCAGGCCAGGCTGCGGGGAAGAGAAGGAAACAACAGGCTTGCCTGGGCAGCCCCCTCCAGCCGCCGCCACCCCAAACGCACCACACCTGCCTCCAGGGGTCAGGGTGACTGCGAGCATGTGCACCTGTCTTCTGATTCTGGCCACGAGCCTAAGCACCTCCCTGCAACCCTACACCCCTGCAACCCCTGCAGCCCCTGCACTGCATGCACTCTTGAACCTCTGCAATCCCTGCACTCCTGCACCCCTGCACTCCCTGTGCCCCTGAACTGCCTGCACCCTCCCCAGCCCGTGCACCACTGACACAACTTTCACCTTGCACCACCTACACCCCTGCACCCCTGCATGTCCCACACACCATCTCTTGGGCCTGTGGCAGAGCCTCTGCTGTTGCAACAGCGTGCAGGGACTCATATCCTTGCCAGCACATGACGCATCAGTGGACCTCTGGGGTTGCCTGCCAGAAAGTATATGTTCTCTGCCACTAGGATGGGCCACTAGGGTGATCTCTGTGACATCAACCAGGACGGGCTCACAGATACTGTTTTCCAGGAAGAGACGAGTTGAAACCGCTCTTGAGGGCAGAGCTGTGCTAACAAGGCCGTCCACGCTTCATGTTTTACACAGGACTTCACAGAAGTGAAATGGACCCTGCCAAGTAAGACCTGCTGTGCGCCCACCTCAGTCCTGGGCTCTGAGTCTGACAGACTGGCTCCCACCCTCAGGGCCCAGTTTGGACAACTGAATGGTCCCTTGGAGGCATCCCATCAGTTCTCAGGAAGAAGTCTGGATGCTTCCACCCCATGGCCCTCCTTCCCACTGTGCTGGCCTCAGGAAGTTTCTTTTTTGGGGAAGAAGGCAGCCCAGCCCCTACCCCACCCCTCACCATGCTCTCACCAGGCTGCTGCTCTCTCTGCCGGTCAGAGTTTGGAAAGCCATCCCTCTTCAGTTATGTCCCTTCTGAGATGGACTTGCTTCCATTAAATACTAGGCGAGCATGCAACGTGGGATGCCCTGGGTAAGAGAACCAAAATAAATAGTTTCTTCTGTGAGATTTTCTATTTATCTGCTGGGACTGGGTTGTGTGTAATTTGCTACAGCTATTGGTGTGAGAGGCTAAAACAGCCTGTGTGTCCTTGTTTTCATCTCCCCGCTGTCTTTGGGTTTTCCCTAGGCACTCCTGAGACATTTACTTCTTTCAGTTTTATTCCTGTCGTTACACAGGGGCCCTACTGACATGGAGGTAAGGCGATGGGGTGGTGGGACAGAGGGGAGCATCTGTAGTCCTGTGATTAGATCTCATTGAGCCTGTGCCCTGAGCTGTGACCTCCACAAGTGTGTCTCTTTCCCTCCACCCCAATTTGGGCGACACAGAAGGTATTTCCCTTCCCCCAGGTTGGTTAGGCTCTGGTAAAATAATTTCTCATTAAAAAAACAAACAAACAAAAAACAACTTCCCCCAATGAAACAGAATGTTCTGGGTATATTTCAATAGAGTTATTTTCTCCTTTCCAGGCAGGAAGCATGAGGGGTTTTTCTCTGACCTTCATTCTGAGAACAGGGCATGGTCCTGGAGGTGAAATGCATGAAAAAGAGCATGGGGCCCCTCTGACTGGCCCCTGGAGTTGTCACACTCAGACTTCCCCATGCTGAGACTCCCACTGGCCTCAGGGACCTGTTAAATCTGCCTGCCGCCGGGGTTCTTACAAAAGCGGGTACTGCCCTGGGAGCTGTGACTCTCCAAGACTGCCCGGCTGTCTCTCTGTGTTGGGAGCAGATTTTCCCCTCAGTTTTCTGGGATCTAAGAAGAGCAGTGGGTTTGCAGCTCCCTCAGCCCTGGTGTTGTTTTCAGGACAGAAGGAGCAACTTCTGAGCTCCACACGAGCTGGACCAGCTCCCCTGCTCTGCCTCCGTGCAATCAGTGGCTGTGGTTCTAGCCGAGTTTCTGAAGATGTGGATTTAAACACACACATCCCAGCCCCCACAGGAGCACACAGTCCCATAAATCACCCCAGTTTCCACTGGTATCTACGGAGCCGATGGGGACACGTGTTTTGGGACCACAGAGGCCTGACTGCACGACTTGCTCCGTGGCCTATTAACGTGGTTGCTCTGGGCCTTGTCTGAAGTGGCTTGCTTACCACACCTGGTATGTGGGAAACACAAAATAAGTACTAGAACCTTCACTTTTTCTCCCTCCAGGGCCTTCAAACATAGAAAGTAATAAGTGAACTCAGACGGCCTAGTCACCACAATGAAGTCAAACCAGCCTGGCTCTCCTGAGTGATGGGCACTGACTTACATCTTAACTCGGAACAGTAGGAGAACCGCCTTCCTCTAACGGGGCATCTCCCCACACCGGGCACGCCCTCAGCTGAGACAGGGCCAACTCCCCCATTGAGGTGTGTGCTGGTGGCTTCAGTGTGACCTGGCCCTGCCGGGACGTGAACCTGCAGTGAGTGAGGTGGAGGGTCAGGTGGAGGGGGGTCCATTCTGGGGTGGCAGGGGGCCCGGTAGCACCCCGCCCGGCCTGGTGCCTGTGGCTCCCTAACACCTCCTACAGCTCCTGGGTTGGCTCTGGTCCTGGCCATTCCACACACCCTCCCAGTATCTTCTCATTAATTCCCTTTTTTGCTTTTATCAGCGAGAAGTGGCTTCTGTTGCTTGTTCAGTGGAACAGTGCATCGGGAAACCAGACTATTTCTAACATCAGTAAAATACCAACCTCGGTCAGCTCGCCGGGCAGACCGCGCAGCACAAAGGCCTGCAAAGGGCTGTGCGAACGGCTTATGTGAAGGGTCTCCATCATCTGTCTTCAGAGATACAGAAGCTTGTGGTTCAGGTAAATCCTCAGGGAGGTATTGAGGAATACAAAGCTGGTTGATTTCAAAGGCTAACTGGTCAGACCAGAACCCCGAGCTGTGGTCAGAATCCTAGCACAACATCATGCAGACTCAGCGCCCTAAGTGCCGGGTGGGGCCGGTGGTGTTCCCTTTGCAGGCTCTCGTTGGGGATTCACTGTAGCCCCTTACATGCAGCAGAGATTCCATCCCCCTTAGCCCCCACCCTGAGTGATCCATGACACAAATCCCGGGATTGTTTAATTTTCATCTTTGTTTAGGAGGATGAAGGTGGGGCAAGAGGAGACATAAATTCATACTGACTGACACAAGGTCACAGCCAGTACCTCCTCCTCGGAGAGCTATGTGCTCCCACAGTGGTGGCTGGGGGGCTGGGCAGAGACCCTCCGCTGGTCCCAGAGGGACTCGATCCTCTGGCCACAACTGATGGGTTGGACAACAGATCCAGAGGGAGACAGAGCATCTTTCCTAAGAATTTGGAACTGACACACAGAAATCAAGTTCACTCATCTAGCGATTAGCGAGGGGGATGGGAGGTGGTTGGAAATCAGATGAAACCAGAGCATGAGAGAAAGTTAGAAGTGAAAGAAAGAGAGACAGAGAGACTGAGCTTGTGAGAGCAAATAGTTAGAAAGAAGGAAAACAATCAGGGGACAGAGGAATTCCAGCTCCTGACTGTCTAGTCTGTCCCAGCCCATCAACGACCCCGCGGGATGGTTAATATTATTCCAGTTTTGCAGATTAGGAAACAGGCTGAAAGAGGTGGGGGCTGGGTTTGGGTGCACAGTTAATTTAAGTGCCGCTGGACCCCTCACTTCCCATTGCCTGAAGGCACCTTAATCCCCACTGGGACCCCTGTGGTCCCCTGACCGCCCAGCACCCTGATCAAAGGGCCCCTGCGGGAGTGGGAACCCCTCTGAGTGTGGAGAGTTCCCTGCACTGAGATGCCATGCATCAGCAGGCTCCCGCTCACCCCAGGTTAACATCTCCCCAGCTGTGCAGTCTCCCGACCCGCTTCCCTCCCTGCCAGGCACCCCCGTCCTTACCACCAAGTGTACTGCAGGAATTCAGGCATAGAGATGTCCAAAGCAACACGAGCCCACCAGCTGTACAAACAGCAGACTCCCAGCCCCACCTGGGTTCAGAGGGGACAGTAGGCGTCCTCAACTTTCATGTGTCTAAGACAATCTTCTTCTTCAGCTGGAGGTTATAGAGAAAAATAAAATGTCCAAAACATAGTTCAGTGAGGAATTCCTCCAAGGACCTGACTCCAGAGTCTACAACCACGTGTACCTAGCCCCTGTACTTGGGGTGAAGGTGGATTATTGATCAGCACAACCCCCAGTGGCCCAGCTCCTTGGCTTGGCTGCCCAGAGGGGGCTGGGGGAATGGGTAAGGCCAGGGCACTCAGGAAGAGCACAGAGGACCTGAAATCTCCCCTCTGCACTTGTAAACCCTTCCTCAAATCTCAAGGCATCGGACAGAAAGCAGCCACCACAATAAGGATATGCTCCCATCTCTTCACTCAATCCTGTCGATTCACTTACGTGCTGAGCATCCACTGGGTCCCAGGACATGACACACAGGAAGGCCGATGAGACAGGCTTGGTACTTCCCCCTGGAACCTGTTCAATCTGATGGAAGAATGATCACTCATAAAGAGTTTCTCAAAATTACACAGAGACTAAAGACAAACTGCAGAGTGAACCAAATTTAAAAATATATATGAAGATCCCACAGTCTCCCCGCCTAAGGTTAACAGCATAAAGCAAAAAGATCTTGCCTTTGATCACCAAGGAAGTTGTCACCCCCTCTCAGGTGGAAAGGAGAGTTATTCTTTGAGCAGGACACAGAAGTGCTCCATCGGATTGGACCAGGGCATCTACATTCATTCAGCAAATGTGTATAAGCTCCTACTACGTACAGGAATCTCCTAACTAGACCCGTTCCCAAGGCTCTCGGGCTTTATCAGTCAACAAAATAGACATGACTCCCCATCACTGGGGGCTCAGAGTTTTAGCAGAGGAAACAGGCAGCATGTTGGGAGTAGCAAGAGCTTGGAAAAATTTTGAAAGATAAGAGTGATATGAGCAAATTCGGGTGATGGCGGTGGGGTGGGTGGCAAGCAGGAGTGAATAAGGCAATCCTGGCAGATCTCACGGAATAGTGAACTTGAAGCAGAATAGATCCAGAGGAAGAAGGAAGAGCCGGAGCCAGAGGCCCCCAGAGTGAGGGGGAGAGTGTGGGCAGAGAGGCAGAGCACGCCGGGTCCTAAGGCCTTTGTGACGGCTTTGGCTCCTAATGGAATGGTGACCCGTTTAGTGAATTTTGAGGGGAGGGGTGATGTAGTCCAACTTATGCTTTTGTGTTTGTGTTTTTTGTGGGAGGTAATTTATTTATTTTAATGAAGGTGCTGGGGATTGAACCCAGGATCTCATGCATGCTAAGCATGCGCCCTACCACTGAGCTACACCCACCGCCCTCAATGTATGCTTTTACAGGCTCCCTCTGACTCTGTGTGGATGAGAGATTGTAGGAAAGCATAGATGAAACAGGAGGCTATTGGTGTCCAGGAAGGGCTGAAGGTGGCTCTTAGGAGGGTGGGGTGCAGGGAGCAGGTGGTTAATGTAGACAGAGTATCCAGAATTTTCTAACAAGCTGGATTTTCTGTCTGTGTGTGTAAGAGAAAGAGAGAGAAAGGACATGGTTCCAACATCTGGACCTGGACAATGGGAGGGATGTCCTCTCCATCTACAGGGTATGGGACAAGGTGGGGCTGAGCAGGTGGAAAGGGGCTGGTATCAGCTCATTTCTTCAATGTCATGGTTAAGTGTTGTATTACATATTGCCACAGAAATGCTTAATAGGTAGAGGAGTCTGTTTTCTTTTTCTTTTTAACATTTAAAAAATATAAATTAAATGTATTAATTGCATTATGTGAATGATTTGGGAATTTTGTTTCATGCCAAGATATATGTTATATATATCCAAATGGAAAATATATCAGAAAAGGGGAGAAATGAGGGCTTTCACATAAACTGACTGTCTATAACGTAGGTAAAATTTCAATAAAACCAGTCTTCAGTGCAAAAACCTCATCTCGGTGTTACATAAAAATAAGTGAAAAAGGACTATGTTGATGTATTATTATTTCATGTTACATAACAGCCCCAAACAAACACACTGTTTAACTATGAGGCTTGTAGAAATACTATTCGCTTTATTCACATAAATACAGAAATGCAGAAATGTTCTAAGGTAGAATAAGCATCTTAGTGGAAATAATACAGATTTGAGCATTTTACATGATATATATGTACTGATTCAAAATTTGTCAAAGTAATTACATAGTAGAACATATGTATGAATGTGAAAGCAAGATGAATGAAAGAAAAAGAATGTGAGTCTCAGGGATAAAGGTCCAGATGGAAAGGGCAAATCAGGGAGTTTTGGAGAAATAGAGAAATTGATGGCATGCCAATTTCCAAGGCTGGGTTGTTTCCACCAAAGGAATAGCAGTGAGAGAGAGGATAGGCCCAGGAACCAACCCTGGGGCACACCCACAGTACATGTTTGGAAAAAAGAGGAGACATTGGCAAAGGACCAGCCAGTAGAGCAAAAGCAGAAAGCAGACAGAGCGATGGATGGAGGTTGAGTGAAGCAGGAACACGGAGGAGGAGGGATGGAAGAGCTGGGTCAAATGGTGCCGAGGGGCTACGCATGATGAGGACTGAAAATTGACCACTATATTTAGCAACGTGGGGTCACTGATGGCCTTGACAGGGCAGTTTCCATAGAGCAAGGGATCAGGGGAAAAGCCAGACTGGGTGTAAAAGGGGAAGGCTCAAGAGAAGATGCAGACAGTGAGTTTAAACATCTCCTTAAAGATTTGCTGCAAAGACACAGGGTGGCAGTTGGTGGGGGTGAATTAGGTTCAAGGAGTGCTGTTTGTTCCTTTTAAGAGGATGGACGTTTATATACTGATAGGAGCCAACTAGCAGAACAAAATAGATGAGGTTGTGAGAGAGAATGGTTTTGGGAGTGATAACCCAGAGAAGATGGGAGGGATGGGGCCCCGGGGCCTTTTGGAGTATCTGGCTTTCGATGTCACTTGTAATAAGAGGTGGGGCAGTGAGAGTGAGGTCACAGACATCAGAAGGCGAGCGGATGTGCTGGGAGTTGATTGTAAAATTTCTCTTCTGTTGGCTTGTTTGTTTGTTCAAAGTAGAAAATTAAACTTACCAGCTGAGGGACGAAGAGGAAGAAAGAGTTACTGGAGCCATGAGCAGAAGATAAGAAAGAGCCTTCCAGGGAGAATGGGACAGTGAAAAGAGCAGTGGGAGACAGGTGGGTGTGCGCCCAGAAAGTTACATTTTCTCTTTGACGTCCCCAAATGTGTGATGTGTGATTACCCTTCCTGCTGTCTATGAAATAATAATTAAGTATGGTTCAGAGGAAATGCTATTTCATTCTAAGAGGCTGCCTGTTTCCCAGGAATGATCATCTTAAACTGCAAACATTACAAAAAATGTTGAAAAGATGAACCTGTGTACCTAAAATCTACAATTTTCTATTAATCTGGTTACTACTTAGTTCCCTTATTAATAACAGATAACCAATACTGCCATGATGGAGGTACATCGATGCTTAAAAGGAAATGAGATCTGCATCCTTTTCCTAAATTCCATGCCTTCCTTAATATGCAGTTCGCCTTGGAATTTAGGAATGTCTGGTATAAGAAATGAGAAACAGTTTGAGAAACTCCCGGCTCAGAATTACACAGCACAACCGCATCTCAGACGTATATACATCCGTAAAAAATTTTAGAAACAAAACTCCGTAACTACTCTTAAAGACTTTTGCAAACCTGGGCCTGCCCAGATGTTTCCAAACAGGAAAGGAACTCCAATCACTTGCCTGGTACCGGGACCAGAGGCTGGCCAGCCTTTTCTGTAAAAGCGAGAGAGGAAATATTTTCAGTTTTGCAGATCATTTTGTTGTAACCATGCAGGTCTGCAATAAGAAAGCTAAGAGCACTGGGAGATAGGAAACAAATGGGCATGCCCACACCCTCCCTTCCACTCAGGGCAGCTTCTCTGTGTTGGGGAGCTTTGCCACAATCACTTGTTTCTTTGTTTCCATTGGTTTCTTTGTTTACACCTTACTGCTCAAGCTCAGAACTTCATGTTGGCCTGGTACTTCAGCATCCATGCAGAGAGAAGGCTGAGCGGGGGTGGGAAACCCACCTGATGGAGAAGAGAGATTGCTGGGAGGGACACTGCGGTGGCCACCATGACACGAGACAATCACACCTTCCGAGGTGAAAGGGAATGAAGACAAGGGAGGGACACAGCAGTGGGACCCCTAGGTCGCCTGCCAGGCTTGCTCTCCCTCCACGGCCACCCTGGGGGCCTGGGGGGTGTTGAGCTTCAGCTAAGGTGATTAGGCTGGAGGGACTCAAGATAAAGGACCCTCCACCTCCTCACTAGATTCCAAACGCAGCCCCTCTAAGTCCACCCTCTGAGTTTCTGGAACTCAGCTGGAAGAATACATGAGCAGGCTAGACCCAGACCCAAGCCAAATACGACAGGGGTCACGTGGGGTTGTAACCCTGTGCTCAGTGGTCGGCGACTCCTTGCAAATCTGCAGAAATCCCTGTCCTGCCTCATTCCTGGGAGAAACCCCAGATCACCTCCTGCTCTGTCTGTTCTTCTCTTGAGGCTATTGTCCTGGAGGGATGCAGATTCCTTGAACCTGGCCCTCCAAACGTACACAAGCAGCCTGCTCAATAAAACAAATTATGCACTTTTTCACATTTCCCAGTTTTTTTTATTTCATAAAGGCTATGGGACTCATTCTCATAGTCTCCTGTGCCCCCAACACTTGGTGGCCCTCTGCTCATGGAAACACGATTTCCCACAACTGCACCCTGCCTCCCAGATGGTCAGAGGGGAGTGTCCCACAAAGACATAGATGCTTATGAGGATCCTGTTCCCCAGCAGAAAGACTACTCCTGGAGCGACGGACAGGGATCTGGCCTCTTGAGCCACTGAGCTCTAATTCAAAGCCTAAACTGGGGACCCCAAACATTGCTGAATGTCTTTCTGAGTCACGTGGACTGGAGGGGCCTGATTTTTCTTTCCAGGAATGGAGGAAGCGCAGCCTCCATTTTCAGGGCTGACATTGATGATGGATCTAGTTCCCCCACTGCACCGCAGGAAGGAGGGGCCCTTCCATCCCACAGCTTGGAAACCCAGCCCAGGGGAGTTCTGAAGCAGTGCATCGCTGCCAGGTCCAGCATCCCTGCAGAGTGGCCTCTGTCCCTGAATGAGCCCCCTCTCTGGGCCTTTTCTACCCCGACACGACCACACTCCAGCCTGTGCCAGATCTCTGGGGCTGTGCATGTCCAGGGCACACAGGTGGGACCTGAGCCACGTGTCCCCTGGGCCTCAAGGGGGAGAGGTCTGCCTCTGCATCAGGGGAAGGTGACCCCACATGCCTGGCAGGACGCTCTCAATATGGACCACCAGGAGCCCAGGGAGCAGTTTCCCTACAGGTGTTAGGAGCCATCATCAGGAGGGCAGGCCCCTCTTTGTGCAGGCCATCCAGCAGTGCTGGGCCCACGTGCTGACCACAGAAACCTACATGCCCCCAGGATACCCCAGGCAACCTCACAACTTCGTCACCTAGTGACCTGGGTACCACGGGCTCCTTGGCCATCCCATGAGGGTGGTTCTTACAGGCATGGTCTCCAGGTGCTCCCGTTAAGAAATCCCCCTGGGTTTCTGTGGTCACAGAGCCCACACCAGAAGATTCTAGTCCTGCAGTGACCCCCACAGCAGTCAGCTCCCCTGTGCATGTCCAAGGACAAATGACAGCAATTTATTGCCAGGAACCTTGATGAAAAAGGGGGTGGGATTCCATACTAAGTTCAGGATCCTGGTAACTCACTCTGCACCCCAAAAAGCATCCATGAGAAATGTGTGTATTGGGATGTCTGTGACCTAGAAGAGCTGTTACTGAGGGCTCCTGGGACCCTCCAGCCCCTCTCAAGATTCTCAGAGCCTGGGTCTAAATTTCTATCTCCCTCCTTTGGTGTACGGCCACCTGTGTCTCGTGGTCACGGGTCACTTTATTGCACGACTTGGCATGTTTTTAGTGCTCGTCCTCTACCCCTGCACTGGACTCCCAAAATTTTCCCACTGACCCTTGGCTCCCTGTGTGGGTCAGGGGGCCCTGTCTGCACCCTTCACTCTCCTCCTCTTCCCCCACCCCTGGGGCCACCCCTAGGTGGACTGGGAGGTGTTTGTAAATGAGTCTTACACAAGGACATAACTGGACAAAGCAGGCCCCAACCCCGGAAAGCACACCTGCTCCCTTCTCTGAAGAGGACCCCACAGCCCCACATTGCCTCCAGGGGTCTACTCAGGACACAGTCCCCCAGTTCTGGGCAAGGCGTCTCCCTGGAATCCTTGCTTCCAGGAAGAGTCTCTCTGTCCTTTTTCAGAGTTTAGAGTTGTTCCCATTGTCCCTGACCACCAAGGTGCCCAGCACAGACCCTTCAGTGACCTGGAGAGACAAGGAAGGTATGTGGCCACAGGTCTCACAGGACACATCTGATGGGACCCCAGGCCAAAGGGCCGTCCTTCTGCCTTCTCAGGTGTGGATCCCGTGGTACCTTTATGCAGGGGGCCCAAATGTGGAGTGGGGCCCAAAGCAGTTCATGGGGCTCTCTGGGCAGGGAAGACTTGGGCCAGGCGGCTTTGCCTGGTTTCCCTGCTGGGCCACTCTGAAAACCCCCACTCCTCTGGCTGTGGCTGCAGGCCCCCCAAACCTCAGGGCAGGGCCCTTTCTCTCAGCCTCCACTGCTTCTCAAGCCACGCTGGCGCTGGCGTGGGGAAAGAGCTTTCTTGCCGTCTTGTGGCCAATTTGCCACAGGTGGGTGCTGCGGGGAGCTGGAGAGAGAGGTAGCACTTGCTCAGAAGTGAGTGATTAGGCAACTTGACACCCTGTCAACTTGCCTTAAACATTGGAAAGAGGACTTTCCCTGGAAAGCTGGAAGTTACTTTCAGTAATTTGTCTAAAGATTTGTTTGTTTTTTTCCCTTAAAGACTCATAAAACCTCTCCCAGGTCATTCCTGGCTTGGAGACAGACCTGCAGTGGAGACCGCAGGTCTTCTGAGAAGCCAGTTTCGAAATAAAGGCAGCATGCGCTGGAATACCCAGTTCGAGCGAGTGCTTCATCGTAGACATGTAATTTACATAGTCCTTCTCACCACGAAACTCTGTTCCCAACACGCTATGTGAATGGCGGCTTCCACACACATTCACTTCTGAGATGTGAACAAGTGTAGAGCCGCTCTTTCATCCAGCGTAATGGGCATGGTTACACCTAGGAACGCTTACCAAGATTTCTCAGCAACAGCCAATTTCGAAATAAAGGCAGTTTGCGCGGGAAAAGCCTGTTGGAGTGAGGGCTTCCCCATACACATGTAAGTTATATAGTTCCCCTCACCATGAAACGCTGTTCCCAACACGCTACATGCATGAAGGCTTCGACACACATTCAGTCCTAAGATGTTAGCATGTGGAGAGCCGCTCTTTCATTCAGCATAAACGGCATGGTTACACCCAGTGAGATTTACGCAGATTTCTCAGCTGGTTCCTTTACCCAGATTCAAAATAAAGGCAGTTTGTGCTGGAAAAGCCTGTTGGAGCGTGTTCAGAGCTGTTTCGGGCTCTGTCACAGCTGGAGGGTGCAAACCCCAACCTTCAGAAAGATGCACCAGGCCCCCCACCCGCCAGGTGGTGTTGCCTTTGCTGGGGAACAGTGATCTTTGGGTTAGATATTTTGCGGCTCTCTCTAAAAACTGCTTTGACTTAAGTTTGCATCCTAGTCACCAGTTCCAGTGCAACAAAAAAAGCATACCCTACATCCCTTTGCACTCAAATCTTCCCTAAAGAGCAAATATTTGCCCATGAAAATACCAGCTGCTCTTCTAAGGCCCCTAAATACCCAGCAGTGTGGGCGGTGCACTCTTGATCAGGGACAGGAGGAGAGGGACCAGCGATCCTCTGGCAGGCTTTGCCCGGTGTGGCAGCTGTGCTGTGGGTGCGTGGTGGGGTGGGCCATGCAGGGAATCCTGTTTGAGGGGCCTCTGTGCATGCCTGCATTATGGTCTGAGGTTTCATACAAAGTCTCCAGGCGTAATAACTGGTCACATACAGCCACCACCCTCGGGCTAGAACCACCAGGAGCTCAGTACCTGTAACAGGGACAGTGCCCGGTGTGGGGAGAGGTCATGGGACACTCCGGGGGCAGGGCCGGTGGTGCTGGGGAAGGCAGAGGATGCAGTGAAGGCTGGAAGGAGCAGGGTCCCTTGCTTGGGGGTGAGAGTTCTTGGGGAGACCCCAGAGCATGGCACACACCATCCCCACCCCATACCCCAAATTCCTAGCCCCGCCAACACAAGGGCTGCTCTGCACCCTCTCACCGTGGCTCTCCTGTAAGACCGCACCGCACCCGGCCTCTGGCACCCGTGCCCTACCTCACCTCTTGGGACAGATCCCGTCTTCTTGGAAACTTCCCAGCAGCGCGAACTCAAGGCCGGCAGCGGGCCTGGCAGATCTTCCCTTCAGGTGCCCTATCTGGCCAGCCATGCGTGCCTGGGCTCAGTCCTCTATCTTGCCCACCGGCAGCCTGGGTCCACGTCCGGTGCAAGCGGAGGCCACGGAGCCCAGGCTGAGCCCCGCAAACGGACAGGTGAGGGTGCCCCCGCCCCGCTGCCCGGCCGCCGTACCGCCCCGCCCACAGGTGGCAGCACCGCCCCAGCCTCCGGCCGGCGCCACCTGCAGGTGAGGACGTCCGCGCGGCCCAGTCCGCCCCGGCCCCGCCCAGCTGCCCCATAAGCCTCCCCCCACCCGCGTCCTGGCCTCGCCTTGGCTCCCATTGGCTCCGCAAGTTCTGCCCTCGCACATCTAGACTCGGGATGGCGCAGACGCAAGCGCTAGGGGAGGGCCCCGCGGCGTTGCCATGGCTACATGCGCCGCGCTCCACGTGGGCCGGCGTGCGCTTCTGGGGCGGGCAGCGGGCTCCGGAAGTGTGCAGCTGCCCGGGACCATGGCGGTGCTTGCTGCTGGGGATGGCGGCTTGCTCGGGCGGGCGACTAGTTCTGGCCTGGTCAGTCGGCGGCCGACATCCTATCTGGGGCGGCGTCCCACAGACGGTAAATGTACTGCCGCGCCTTTGGCGGGGCCGGTGGACACGGACCAGGGTGGGATCCGGGTTGGTGTGGTGGCCGGGGAGGGGACGTGGTGCCGGGGACCGGGTTGGGGTGGGGGGGACAGGGCTGGGGCACAGCCTCGGGCTTTCCTCCCCCTCGGGCGCTGGGGCTGGGACCGCGAGTCCAGGTAGACCTCCGTGGCCGCGGCCTCCCAGAACCCCCGGGAAGGGCAGGCGGAGGATCCGTCTTTTATGAAGCGGGGCCTTACCCGGGTTTTGAAGAGCCCCAGAATCAGATGTTGGAATGGGGTGGTTTATCAGCCTCGCTTCTCTGCAGGGAAATTCAGTTCCATCCAGATGTTGGCTCCTTCAATAAACCTCAGGAGTAAGACAAGGGTCAGTGCCGATTAGCAGTTATCTAGGGCTTGACTCAAAATAGACTGTGCGGGCTGTAGGGATGGTAGATGGGCCCTCCCTCTCAAGGTTGGCAGTCTTCTGGGATTAGAGGCCCCAGTTGAGGATTACATCCTCATCTGCAGTAATGGAGATTGTGGGAAACATTAACACAGAGAAGGGAGGGGTGTGGCTGCCGTAACTCATTAAAGAAGCCAGGACCCTTGCCTGGCTCTTGTGTAGGAGAGTCTCGCCTAGGGTAGGGCAGCAGTTATCAAAGTGTGTCCAAGGCCCCTGAGATGCAAGACTATTTTCGTAGAAACGCCGGTATGTCACCTTCCTTTTGCACACTCTTGCATTCTCGAGTTTCCTGTGGGGTTTTCCAGGGAAAACCTGGTCTGTGATATCACAAAACAGGGAATGTAGAAGCAGAAAGAATTCAGCTCTCACCAGTCCAAAAGAGATTTGCAGAAATTAAAATCACTGCTATTCTTCTCATTAATGATTTTTGTTTAGAAAAATATACTTATTTTTTGCTTAAGAGTATTAATGGTAACAGGTAGTAGGTTGTTATTATTTTTAAATGAACTCATAAGTATTTTTTAAAGTTCTTATTTAACTTCTAACACAGGAACTATTGATAGATTTAACCCACATAAACAGCAGCCTTTTGGAGTCCTCAGTAATTAAGAGTGTACAGGGGTCTGTAGACCAAGAAGCTTGAGAGCCCCTGGAGAACGGGTGCTCAGGTACTAGTCAGGTGCTTAACGTTGTTAGACAGATGCCAAGATGTCTGCTGCATGTGCTCCTGGACTCGAAGTAATTGGCCACATGGAGACGGGTGGGCAGTGCCTCCACTATACAAACCAGAAGCTGCTGAACGTGTCTTGAGTCTAGGCCATGTGCTGTGCAGGGATTCCCGTTTTATCTGTTCTATCTAAGCCAGGATTCCTGTGCAGAGGCCTGGCCCTGAAGACCCGCTCTCCTTTGCTCCCTGCCAGGTACCTTCTGTGTGACGTCAACCCTCTAGAGGGCTTCAGCCTCTGTAGGAGCGTCTGTATCTACATCGCCTTCCTCCTGAAGACCCTGCTGAAAATGGAGGAGTCGGTGCTGGTGATACCCCCTTGGGGCCGCCTCTACCATTGGCAGAGCCTGGACATCCACCAGTTCCGGATTCCCTGGTCTGACTTTTTGATCTCTCAAGTCTCAACAGAAACATCCCTGACACTGAGTACGAACAGTTCACTGCAGGTAAGATGGTGATCGTTTAACTGTGCCCAGACGGTTGTTGTTCTGGTTCCGATGTGAACATCGGGCCGTCTTGCTTCAGGCTTGTCGGTCTGCTTAGTGGCCCTGCTCATGTTTCCCGCACTGCAGGTGAATTTGGTCTTTCCATAGTTTTTCTCAGGAAATAGATCTGAAGTGTATGAGCTCTGTGTTCCCTCCCCTCTTAAAACCCTGGCCTCCTGGTGAGATGGAGAGGTGACAAGGAGGCCACTGCCACTGAGGCCTTGTCCCAGCAGGACTCTCTCCCTGGGCAGTAAGAGCCATTCTTAGCTGAAGGAAAACACGATGTGTGTGTAGCATGGGCCACGTGCTGGAGAAGGTATGTAACCTCTCATTCAGTATAAATTGGTCCTGCTCAAGCTTCCCATTTTACTTTTTGTAAGAGGTAAGAGTTGAAGATTTTCTTTGAATAAAGGTATTTAGAGCTTATCTTTTTTTTTTAATTGAAATATGGTTGATTTACCATGTTTTGTTAGTTTTAGATATACAGCTGTTTTGTTAGCTTCAGGTATACAGCATAGTGATTCAGTTGTACATATGCATAGTCTATTCTTTTTCAGGTTCTTTTCCATAATCGGTTGCAAGATACTGAACAATTTCCCCTGTGTTCTAAAGTGAATCCTTGTTGTTTGTCTGTTTTAAATATAGTAGTTTGTAATTGTTAATCCCAAACTCCTAAGTTTGTTTTCTAAGGCTGTGAGCCTGTTTTTGTTATGTAAGTAAGTTCATTTGTATCATTTTTAAAAATTCCACATATAAGTGATATCATATGATACTTTTCTTTCTCTGTCTGAGTTATTTCACTTTATTGTGATAATCTCCAGGTCCATCCATGTTGCTGTAAATGGCATAAATTCCTTCTTTGTTATGACAGAGTAATATTCTTTTATATCTAAATACTACATCTTTATCCAGTCATCTATCAGTGGGCTTTTAGGTTGATTCTATATCTTGGCCATTGTAAACAATGCTGCTGTGAACATTGGGGTGCAGGTATCTTTTGGAATTAAGGTTCCCTCTGGATATATGCCCAGGAGTGGGATTGCTGGATCAAATGATAAGTCTTTTTTTAGGCTTTTGAGGTATCTCCATACTGTTTTCCACAGTGGCTGCACCAAATTACATTCCCACCAAAAATGTAGGAGTGTTCCCGTTTCTCCACAGCCTCTCAGCATGTATGGTTTGTGCATTTTTGAATGGTGGCCATTCTGACCTGCGTGAGAAGATAAGTTATTGTAGTTTTGATTTGCATTTCTCTGATAATGAGCGATATTGAGCCTTTTTTCATATGCCTATTGGCCATTTGTATATCTTCATAGGAGAATTGCTTGTTTAGTTGTTCTGCCCATTTTTGGATTAGGTTGTTTATTTTTTTTCTTATTAAGTTGTATGAACTATTTATATAGTCTAGAAGTTAAGCCATGTTCAGTCTCATCTTTTGCAAATATTTTCTCCCATTCCATAGGTTGTCCTTTTGTTTTGCTTATGGTTTCTATTGCTGTGAAAAAGTTGATAGGTTTAATTAGGTCCCATTTGTTTATTTTGGCTTTTATTTCTGTTTCTTGGGTGGATTGCCCTAGGAAAACGTTGCTGAGATGTATGTCAAATAATGTTTTGCTATGTTTTCTTCTGAGAGGTTTATAGCGTCTTGTCTAATGTTTAAGTCTTTAAGCCATTTTGAGTTTGTTTCTTTTTGGGTTTTTTTCTTTTTGTGACTCTATTGTATGCTTTCGATTTGGGGTTACCTTATTTTTCAAGTATATCAAGCCATTACTATATCTATTTCCTTTAGACTGATAATCACGTAGGCTCCAACACATCCTAAGAATAATGAGAAAAAAGAAAGAGAAAAAAATCTATCTTCTCTTGCTACCGTCTCCCATTCCCACCTTTTTGTATTTTGATGTACTTTTTTCTTTTTTACATATTCATGTTTATTCTCTTGTAACTCGTTATTGCATTTTCAACTATGGATTTCCCATTTCTATAGCATCCTGCTTCCTTTCTTTTTAGAGTAGAACCTTTTAATGTCTCTGTTTGGTTCAATTATGCTGAATTATCTCCCCACCCCCTCTCCAATGCGCCTCTGTATCCTCAGTCCCGGGAAGCCAAACCATCATAGCCTTCATCGGTTCTGGGAAAGCAATCTTCAGAGTGGGAAAAAAACATTGAAAAATAATATTCTGTGTGTTGCTTTCTACCCTTGCCCAGAGAGTGAGAATCACCTCTGTAGGCGGAGGAAGAAAGTTGGAGGTGCAGGGCACAAAGTCTTTTCTCCTTTTGCTACTGAAAAAATGATTGCCTTTGTAATTAGTGATGATGCCCTTTAAATTGGTGAGATCGAGATTCCACAGCTTCAGCGCCTGTGAATAACCAGCCGGGAGAAAGCTCTCCAGGGCCCCTGCAGTGGGAAAGGCAGCCCCTCAGAGCACCTGTTCTTCTGTAATTTTCCTGCCTCCACACGGGCTCGCTAGGCACCTTGCAGGACGATGCAGTTCCCCGAGGTGGAGGACGGGGAGACCCCTGCTGGGTGGTGAGCCACAGGAGCCCACACTTGAAGGACAACTTGAAGAGTAGTGGGGAGGGCGTAGGAACAGAGGATGGTTGAGACCCAGGATGGTGTCCTGGAGTCCAGCAGGCGAGGCTGGCTGGGCAGATGGGGCCCTGGGGCATGGGCAGTCCTTGAGGGATCTGAAGCAAAGATATGAACCAAGAGACTGGGCTCGTGTGGGGGAACAGCGCACCCTGGAGCCCGCGGGGCAGCACAGCGAGCCCAGGGGGAGCGGGCAGTTCCCCAAAGTTGGGTTGACAGGTCACAACCAACTCACTGGGGACCGAGAGGTACCGATATATTGTTAACATTTTGTCCCTCTTCCTGGAAAAGAAACTGCTTCCTGTTGAATAGCCTGTGTCGTTAGTGAGAATTAAAGACACGAAGCAACATTTCCTCAAAAGTCATCCATTCTGTAGTTGTTAGTAAGGGTCAAATGCAAACTAGAATAGACTAAATCAAACATTCATCATCGGATTTTAAAATCCTTTAAAATAAAAATTCTTGCTGTCTTTGTTATTCATTTCAGGGTTCACTTGGTGATAATAATAGTAACTAAAGCAACAGCAAACCCTTAAAGAACTCTGTCCTGCTGTTCCAGGAACTCTGTGTTCATGACAACCCAATGAGGTTGCACTTTACAGGAAGGATAGTCATTAATCACACAGCTAGTAAATGGCAGAGCTGGGACTTGAACCCAAGCTGTCTGGCCCAAGAGCCCCCTCTCAGGCCCTTCACTGCAGCTCATCACTTGGCATGCCCGACACAGGCCAGCATTAATGAGCAGCGTGACCTTGGCCAAGGCTGCTTCACCGCTTGGTCTCTGTTTCCTCATCTGTAGAATGGGGGTGTGGGCAGTGAACTCTGTGAGCTCAGTGGTCACTTCCTCCAGCTCTGCTATTCTACTGCTTTTAGTTAGTTTAGTAAGTATCCTAGCCCCTGCTTGGCCCACGCATGGGCTGGTGCTTAGCTAGGTCCTGGGTTACAGAGAAAAGAAAGATCAGCCTGCTTCTCCGAGGAGCCTGTGTCCCTCCACGGGAAAGAGCTGCGAGACCCAGGCTCCCTCGCTGGCAGTTGGGGGCTGGGCAGGAAAGTCTGATAGAAGATGGAGGCAGAGCCCCTCCGAAAACAGTGGTGGCCACACAGCTCTCTGAAGAGGGAGCGTCTGTCCAGGCTGCTGAGAGGGGGGTCCTCATGAGGCCAGTAGTCCCCCCAACCTAAGCCCTCAGGACAAAGATCCAGCCATCCCTGCAGTGTCACCATAGAGCCAGTCCATCCTCATCACTGTGCATCTGTGCTCCTTTGTCCTGGGGCCTCTCTTCCCCCTACACCCAGAAGACTTTTCTCCCTCTCTTCTCTGAGTGTCCCCTCACTTCACCCGTGGTCCCTGCTTCCTGGGCCACCATCTCTGGAGTTGACACTTTGCCTCCTCACACCCCTCCCGTTTGATCAGGGGCTGGGTTGGCCTCCTTGTGCTTACTTTCCCCCTTCAGATGATTGATCCTCCCCTCGTAGGAGCACATGGAAAACCCAGATCCTTTCCTTGTAGTGCCTGCCACCCTGGCCTCCCTGCTCATCTGCCTCAGCCAGGAGGACCTGGACCACCAGCTCTGTATTGCCTCGCCTCCTACCATCAAGACGCCAAAGTTCATTCTCCCTCCTCCACCCAGTGTGGTCATTTTAGGGTCTTCTTCGCCATCAGCCTGAGCCAGCCACCCCCCATTCACCCTACCCCCAGGCTCATACCCAGGCCTGTCTCCACCACAGGTCCAGTCTCTCTCCTTTAAGTGCCCTCCTCTAGCCATCCAGCTGCTTCTCCACCAGCCTCCCTGGTCCTCCTTCACCCTCACTGGGGCATCATGTGCTGACTCCTCTGCTTTCCTGCCTGTCCACGTTCCTCTTACTTCCACTTCCCCACCTTCCAGCTCTGCATCCACAGTCAGCACTCTATGACAGACAAAACCCCCTTGAGCCTTGACCTTTTCAGTTCCTCACCAGGCCGACTTCCATCTCGGTTCACCCAGCTCTACTTGTTCTGAGCCTGCAGGCAGCAGGCTCTCCCGGCACAGATTTCCAAGACTGCAAATCAATGCCCACCGTGTTGCCACTGCCAGGCAATCCTCCAGGATTTCTCTAGTGAGCACATTTCCCCACTTACAACTCAGTGGTGTCAACATTCTCTGCTCTCTGCACACCTGGAAGCTTCCCTCTGTCGCTTCCCTGACTCCCAGAAGATGGCCTTGCCTCCTGCTTCAGAGAGAATGGCATGTCATTGGAAAGGTACTCGCTCACCTGCAGCAAATCTGCTCACCTCACCTTTTCTCTGTCCCTCTCCCACCTGGATGCTAGCTGTAGTTGTTCTTAATTCAGTGAGTTTAGTTGACATATATATACACAGTTAAAAGCATAGCACACTATCGGCTACCTTCTAGGGCTTACTTTTTCAATTTAACATAGAGTGTGTGATTCATCCACTTCGTTGCATGTACCTGCTGTTCACTTGTTTTAACTGATATTAAATGTTGTGTGTGTGAAAGTAACACAAGGCAAGGGTAAGCCAGGATTCAGGATGCTGGTTACTTCCTGTGAGAAGAGGCCAAGAGCAGGATAGGACACAGTATGTCACTGTCAATAGTCCTGTTCTGATGCTGGGTGAAAGGTTCACAACTGTTTCTTAAAATATAGATTTTAATACATAAATACCTCTGACAGGCACCTAAGGTGAGAATGTGTCATGAACCAAGACGTACAATGGGTAATATTACATCATTATTGTTATGTATTCTTGTTATAAAATATATTAATCATAATCCTACATTGTTATGTGTTATATATTATATAGATGCATGAATTATATATTATGTATATAAATACCTACATATGTATTATATACTATCTAATAATAAATAAACAGAGCACAATATGCTAGTATATCTATTATTATGTATTATTTAATAAATAATAACATACTATATCCTGTTATTTGACATGGCACCTAATCTTTAATCAAATGAATATATGTCACTATATGTAATGGTAATTAATAAAATTAAATGAGAAAGCCCGCATCTTTTAATGCCAACACTGCTCCAGCTGTCACTGTCTTTTCTCTTCCCTTTCATGGCCGAGGTCCTCACAGTGCTATCCGTTCCCCCTTTCATCTCCTTATCCTGAACCTTCCTCCTCCTCCCATCCCATGCTGCCTTCTGCCCCGTGGCCCCTCTAGTCACCAGCGGCCTCTGGGGCACTGATCTGCGGGCACGGTCTCAGGCCCCAGCTCACCTGCCTGTCTGCCACCTCTGTCACTGCTGGAGGGGCCATGGCGGGGGTCAGAGTGCACCCCTTGTCCTGGAAGAGAACACAGCACAGACTGTGACCAGCAGCAGGTGTGGCCGGGACCTGCAGGACTGGGGGGAGAGCCAGACTGTCTGCATCCAGACCGGGGGCACTTGGAGTGTGAAGAAGCCCCGTCCTCACTGCCCCTGAAGTGAGGAAAACACCCTCAGGTGAGTTAAAGTGCTTATGACCTAGGTCTGTTGGCTGGAAAGGACAAACGGGCCCCTAAGGGGAGGGTAGTTGATGTTCCAGGCCCCACCAAAGCCCTAAGGGCTGGCGGGGAACCAGGTTGGACGCTCCACTGGACCCAGTGCCCCCACGGGGGTGGGGCCTTTGGGAACAAGCAGAAAGCACTCGGTCTCTGGGGGGAACGGGGCCATGTGGGAGCATCCCTGCAGCGAGTCAAGTGACGTCAGTGCTTGTGGGATCCGTTTTTATGGCCACACTGAGCCTCAGCAGAAGCCACAGCAGGAGTGGATTCTTGTCTCTCCAGCTGCCATCGTGTCTGAGTGTCAGGCTTTAGACACGATCCCCTGGGGTGCTAGGACAGTTACAGACAGGCGGCTCGGGGATGCCTCAAGAGGGCGGTACTGGCCTTCCTGCTGACATGATTACACAAAGATCCAACAATCCATCGATGGGAAGAAAATAAGTACCATGGTCACATCTGGACCCCAAGCTTAGACGTGGTATATGGGTGACATTTATCGACAATCCGGCGAAGTTCCGGCCAGAGCTAGAGGCCAGGGCAGCAAGACGGGAGTGGCACTAAGGAGCATCGTGGTGCAGAGGCTAGACTGGGGGTCTGCAGGCTCCTCCCAGGAGGAGCCTCAGTGTTTGGGAGGCGGCTAACGTGCTTGCTTCATGTCACCAGCAAGTGATGCCACCTGCTGAAAATCAGCTATAATCCTGAGCCGGGTCAGCCCTGGGTGATGTGATAAAGGCTCCTACAAGAGGGAGCACCAGACAGATAGTGAACCAACCAACAGGCTGATGAGTTTCTGGCCTGTGTTTTTCGTGCTTTCGTAGCCAAGAATGAGGAGAGATTTGAATGTCTCACCGTGAAGATTTTAACAACTTAAGAGAGTTCCGTTTCTCACTGCAGTTCAGTGTCACCCGGAGGAATTCAGGAGGTGTTTAGACCCAGTGGAGACTAACGGCCTCTTTGTTCCTCATCAACCTGGCAAACCCACCAGCCCTCTATGGCCAGACCTTGGCAAGTGCCTTCTCTTGTTCTAACAAAACCCTTTCCACCCACGCCTGTGGTATACTTTTATTTTTTTTAATTAATGGGAATGAAGATAGCTTACAGTCTCCTCAGGCCTTTCCTTAGGGCTTCTGACCTTAGACCCCGGCAAGGGGGCCCTCCCCCAACACGCTGCCATGGGTCCTGCACTACAGAGGGTCCCTCTGGCCCTGACACTTCCTCTGGCCATGCCCTCCATGGGGTGGAGTCAGCAGGGCCAAGGGGACACGGTCATTGGCTCCATCGCGTGCTCTAGAAACTCAGGAACCCAAATGTCCTGCCTCAGTAGCCCCTGACCCATTTCTAGTGCCTGCACCGGCTCTCCCTGGAGTTCAGATTCCCAGGACTCACAGAGAGGCCAAAGGGCAGCTGTTTGCATAGAGGGTATGAGCAGAGCCTGGACGTGAGGTCTGAGTGTCCCCCTGTGCACATCCAAGGCCCCTTGTGGCAAGGAATGGACCCAGCATTGGGAAGAAAAGGGTCAGGCTACTGGTCAGAGACTGGGAATCAGCTCTCCCCACACGCTCTCTTTCTTTGCCGGACTCCCCTGTGTCTGGGAATTCTAAATTTGAACCTGACCTTCCCCCTTATAATGAATGTATATTTGTAAAGGCAGGAGTTTAGAACCTACTGCACTTCACATGTTTACATGTATAGGATTTGAGCTCCCAGGTATGCTCTGGCCCCGCACTTCCAAAGGTCCAGAGCAGTTATGTTGGCTCTACTGAGACTGTAAGTAGTAAAGACCATCTCCAGAGAGGAGGGGCTCCTGCTTCACGCTCCAAAGTCAGGATCTTCTGAGTGGATAAAACAATGGACACTGTGACCCTCAATTGTAAATTGATTTAGAATAACGCCAAAGTTTGTAAGACGTGTGTGTGAGCACGCGCGCACCTTTGGACGTGTGTGGTACATGACTGTGTGTGTGTGCGTGCACACGCGCAACTGGGGATGTATGTGGTTCTGTATGTTATGTGTGTGTGTGCGCCTGAGGACGTGTGTGGTTGTATGTTATGGGTGTGTGTGTGGTACATGACTCTGTGTGTGTGAGCGTGGGGATGTATGTGGAGCAGAGCCAGTGTTTCTACACTTGTGTTTGTGTGTACGTGCATGCATTAGTTTTAATAGTAGAAGCTCTCATTTAGAATTATGAAGTAGTAAAAATTGTATGATGTCCTTTACTGTATAATTCAAAATTAAAATAATGTTCAATAACCAGAAATTTAGTCCCCCTCAGATTCTGATATTTTTCCCATATTGATTATGTCTTCATTTTACTGATGAGGAAACTGTAGCTTAGAGATGTTAACTGACTCAACCAAGGGCATGGAGCTCACGAGCCCAGGACCAGGACGCAGTCCAAGCCGCGCTGCTCCAGAGGCCTGGAGCCTTGCTCACGATCACACATGGCCTCTTGGCGGGGGAACAGATTCTGATGGGCTGTGGCCAGCGTGAAGGCTGCCCAAGCCGGGGACTCGGGAAGCTGGGCGGAGTGTACCAGACAGCAGACAAGAGTGAAGGGCTGCTCAAAAATCAGATAGGTTCCTAGGTCTTGGATGAGGAAGGAGGCTCACTGCTCATCCTTGATCCCTTTGCTGGTGGCCAAAAGGGACCAAGGCCCACGAGAGCACTTCTGGCAGCTGCCTGCCAAAACCTGGAAAAGGACTGCTCAGGACTGGCTCTGCAGTAGGAGCAGAGGAAGGGAATGTCGCCTCCAGGTGGACATCCTTCGTGATGGCAGTAGGAGGCCTAGCAGTTTTGGTATAGAGGTGGCAGGACAAGGTCCTAGTGGATGATCATTTTCACGTGTCTTAAAAATCATTGCTTCATATATTTTATCCATTTTGTGGTTTATTTTTGGGTGGTAAATATGGTCTGTTTTCCTCCATATTACCTGCATAGATTAATTTTTTATTGTTAATTTTCTCTTCAGTGATTTGGAAGCTATATTGCCTCTTAATGAAAATTCTCTCTAAATTTTTATAAATCATCTCTGAGTTCATAACATTATATGAAATTGGACCAGTATTCTTATGAGTCTCAAAGATGATATAATCTATTAGATCCTGTTCCTCAAAAATGATAAATTTAGCATATTTTACCTCTCTGCTGTTCCAAATTCTGTGTGTGTGTGTGTGTGTGTGTGCTCCAGTTGCTACTTTTTAGACAGTTGCTTTAAGTTTGTTATATTAACAAAGAAAATATAGGTATAAACATCTTGGATTTCATTGCTCACTACCATTATTTATTCCCATGTCTTTCCCACTTTTGAGTTATTTACTTATCGGGATTTCCCAATCAACTGGACACATGATTGACTAATTTTTTTCGAGCGGTGGACTTGGAACACTTACATATCTATATGCAGATTTATGTTCTCCTCATCAACAACACTCAGCGTGTTGTTGATAGCCTAAGCCTTGTTTTAAATTAAAGCATTCTTTTTCATCACCAAAAAAAAAAAAATATTCTTAATTTAAGGTGCTGTCTTTTTATGACTGGCTAGTCCTGTATGGTGAATGGATATTAATAGAGATTTCCTTAACCTTCCTCCTTCTTTTTGCCATAACTCGAATTCATTGAGAAGCATGTTTTTTTCATTTCTCTGATGGGCTTCCACTTTGACTTCCGCTTTAAACCATCACACCACTCATTTTCTCCATGCTTATTCCTGAAAAAGTGAGCTCTATATTGGTTTAAATGTGGTTCCCGTCAAAGATGTGTGACTCCCTGTCCAAAGGTCCAAAGGAAGGGAAAAGGAAAGATTCCTGTTTCTGGTGGTTACATTTTGTCAGGTTAGAGATCTAGTTATCCGTGTGGCTGAGGTGGAATCTGCAATATCTTGGCTCAGAGTTTCCTTTTTCTGGCTTAGTAGGGGAGCCGCATTAGCTCGGGTCACGGTGCTGTGGCCGTTGTCAGGATCCCGGGGCTGAGGCAGCCCCTCTAACCCCTTGTTATTTTGATCTTGCAAACTGGGTCCCAGCTATGCAAACCCTGCACCAGGCGGCCAGGATTGCCCCCCACGTGACGCGTCCCCAGTTCCTCGGGGTCCCTCACTGCTATCAGCTAGCTCCAGTAAGAGTACGAGATGCCTTCCACTGCGGTCCTTCCTCCTTCCTCTCCAGGCAGGCCCCCCTTTCCCACTAGTTGGCCCTAAGCCTTCTCTCTTGCGCTACATACGCTGACGGAATTCCTCAGGGTTTCCAGCAGGTAGATGGTGCTCTTCTATGTTTGGACCCCTTCAGTGCTTGCAGTGGAAATTTAGGAGGTGGGAAGGAGGAGCTTGGGGGTTCTCTGTATTTAGGGGCTCCCTATCCAGCAGATTCAACTAACTGTGGATTGAAAATATTCCAGAAAAACAGAAAGTTTCAAAAAGCAACACTTCTATTTGCCACACACCGGCAGCTGCTTACATAGCATTCATGTTTTACTAGATACCATGAGTAATCTGGAGATACTTTACACAGGAGGACACAGCGAAAGAGAAAGTGACAACAAATATATGTGTATATTCATGTATAACTGAAAACTTGTGCTGTATGCTGGAATTTGATACAACATTGTAAAATGACTATAACTCAATAAAAAAAAGTTTGAATATATATAAAAAATTACATGGGAGGATGTACATGATTTCCGTGCAAGTCCTATGTCATTTTATACAAGAGATGTCAGCATCCATGGATGTTGACGTCGGGGGGAGTCCTGGAAACAGTGCCCCATGGTTACCAAGGGATGACTGAAAGTCTAGGCTCCTTATCACAGCCTGTCAGGTCCCCACGTGGTCTGAATCCTACCTGTACCACACTTCCCTTGTCACTCTCCTCCAGCACTTGCAGACTGTCATCTGATTCTTGAACAGGCCACACCCACTGCACTTCATTTCTGGCCCCTAGAAATACCCGTTACTTTCTGAGCATGGCTCTGCTTTCCCAAAATGGGCTGCATTGCCACTAGAGAAGACAGTGTGGAGGTTCCTTTAAAAACTGAAAATGGACTTAACTCATGATCCAGCCTTCCCACTCCTGGACATATATCAGAAGAAAACTCTAATTCAAAAAGTCACATGCACCTCAATGCTCAGAGCAGCACTATTTATAATAGCCAGGACATGGCAACAACCCAAATGTCCATCGACAGCTGACTAGATAAAGAAGTAGTAGTATATTTATACAATGGAATAGTACTCAGCCATGAAAAAAACAAAATAATGTCATTTGCAGCAGCATGGATGGACGTAGAGATAGTCATTCTAAGTGAAGTAAGCCAGAAAAAGAGAAAAATGCCATATGACATCACTTATATGTGGAATCTAAAAAAAGACACAAATGAACTTAACTACAAAAGAGAAACAGACCCACAGACATAGAGAAACAAACTTACAGTTACCAGGGAGAGAAGGGGATGGGAAGGGATAAATATGGGTATTCGAAATGTGTCCCTCTTGGGGAGTGATGGAAAAGTTAGCTATCTGGATCGTGGTGATGGTTTTCTGGGTGTAGACATTTATCAAATTCATCAAATACTACATGTGAAATATGTGTATTTTACTGTACAAGAATCATACCACAATAAAGGTGCCTGTAAAAAAACAGGAAAAGATTGGCAGCATTTTGTCCAACGTTTTTATGTGTCTTCAGTGAGTGGGTCTTCAAGTTTCTGGTCTGCCATATTTTCTGAACCAGAAGTGCCCTCCTTCCCTTTTCTTTGGTAAACCGTCAATGGGTGGCATTTATTCCCGTGGCTTCAACTGCTCTCAGTCCACTGATTAACTGTCAACTCTTTTCCAGCATGGACATCTCAGTTCAGTCCCAGAAATATACTTCTAATTGACAAGTAGACATTCCCATTTTATTATCCCATAAAAATCTCAAGCTCTGTATGTTTGGATTTACACTCGCTCAGAAATAGGTTTACTTCTTCAAACAATGGCATCACTATTCCATCTGTATTCCGTGCCATACATCTGGGAGTTTTCCATTACTTTTCCACACCCTCACCCCTGTCAGTACTACATTTCTATTCCTTAATGTCCCCCAACTAAGTCCCTGCTCCTCTCTCCCCCCTACATTAATTCACACCCATTGCTATTCTCCCCAGTGCTGTTCTTTAGAGTGAACAATCCACTTTGCTCACTTTTAATGACTAATCTGTGTCACTCTCCTCCTTAAAACCCCAAAGAATTCCCCGCTGTGTATGTGAGGAAGTCCACGCTCCCCGATTTAACGTCACACCTTCTCATCACCTAGTTGCTGCTTTTTTTCAGCCTCAGCTTCCGTTAGTTCCCCACAGCCTCTAGCCTCACTGACCTCCCTTCCCTAAGTGCAAAGTGCTCTTAGACAAAACCAGGCATCTGCACAAGACACGCAAGCTGCTGAGAATCCCGTCCCCACCACGGACTCTCCTGGTCTAGAGATTTGCTGGAATCCTTCAGATGTCAGGGCAGAAAGCATTTCCTCTCTGACACCTTCCCTACCTTCTAGAACCCAGCCCCAAGCAGTGCAAAAGCCCCTCTGAACATACAGTATACATGATGCCAAGTGACTCTTATCGCATTGTTTTGAAAACCTATTTAAATTTGTCTCTTCCACGACACACTGTGATCTCCTTGAGGGATGGGTGGCTGTGTGGTATTTGTCTAGACAGCTAATGTCTGGCACAGACCCCGGGCCATCGGAAAAAGTCTGCTGACTCATCAAGAAGAATTGTCGTATTTGAGACGTAAGAAATACTACATGATTTCTGAACTTACAACATCCGGCAAGGGTCCAAATAATTTCACATAGCAATACAGAGGAAAAATATGTGTCTTCTTTTCCTCTTTGTGAGCCCGAGATCATAGGCATCCTGGAAAGAAGGTGTCACTCTAAGCTGTCTGTCCCCTAGGCTGTCACGTCCAGCTTCAACATATGTTTTAGAAGTTGTAGGGATACGTGTACAACACCCCGTATTACAGCAAGCGGTGCTTCAACCTGACCAAGTTTAATGTCCATATAAAAATCAGAAATCTTCCAAACTGAAGCCTGAAGAAACATTTCTCGTCTCTCCTTTCAGTCTGTCTTCCATCTGCACCCCACATCACCACTGCTCATGTGCATCAGGCCACATTCTTCCTAGAAACATTGTCGGTGGGACACTTGGATGAGAACTAATTACAGCAGTCATGAAAATGGTCCCATGAACGTAGGCTCTGCACAACAAGGATGTTTTGACCTGAGGCCTCAGCCGTGGCCTGCAGGGTCTGTTCACGTGTTCTGCCTGGCTTCCCTGCAGACGTTCGGCAGAAAATCAAGCCTGCAGTTAAAGTCATAGAGGCCCAAGAAATCCAGAAAAATAGAGTGAGATACCTCTCCTTGGGAATATTTTTGAAACTCACCCACTAATAGGAAGAAGAGATGTAAGAGGTTCGTTTCAGAGCAGATGATGTCCAACTGCAGGTGGGTCAGTTTTGTGATTGTTGTCCGCTAGTTGGCTTTCTGCTGCTTCTAACACGCTGCTGTTTAGAGAAGTGGCCTGAGTTGGCCCTCAGAGCAGAAAGGTGAGCTGGGCCTGGTGACAGCCAAGCTCCTCTGCTGTGTAGTAAACTGCTGGGAAGGAAGAGATGACCCAGGGCTTCCTCTGACTCTCTCCCTCAGTTATAAACTCTATGAAGGGAAAATGGAACAAAAAATCTTAATTCAACATGGTATTGTCAAAGTATAAAAATAATTGTCTTTGGAGGGGATGGTATAATTCAAGGGGTAGAGTATGTGCTGGGTTCAATTCGCAGTACCTCAATGTAAAAAAATAATAAGAAAATAGTGTTTAAAATAAAAGAAAAATAACAAATAAGAAAAGAGATCTCAAACAACCCAAGTTTAAAAATACAAAAAATATCTTTTAAAAATAGTAGTCAGCTCGGTCTTTTGTTAGATTAGGAGTTTGGGATTAACAGATACACACTACTATGTATAAAATGAATAACCAACTCCCAGGTCCTTAATAACCTAGTTCAACCTGAATCCTTTATATTTTTTCCCCTAAGCAACCCGTGGAAGCATCTGAAATTCTCAACTTATAAAAGAATTCATTTAAAGGCGGTTTGAAAGTTACTGGTTAAAACAGTTATTTGTGGTTCCATGAATATAGGTCTAGTTTAGAAAGACAGACAATAAACCAGTAAGCAAATAAATATATGACATACTGCCAGGTACTAACAATTGCCACAAAGAAACATAAAACTTATTAGGAGAGAAAATGATTGAATAGGAAATATGTGCATGCTATTTTAAAAAATGTGGTCAGATAAGTCCTCTCTGAGGGTAAAATAATTTGAACAAAGTCCTGAATGAAGCAGAAGTGTAAGACACGTAGGTAACAGACAAGAAAAGCCTCCCAGGCCGGGAGAAGTGTAAGTACGAGACTTGGAGTTACAAACACAGCTCTCCTGGTGGGGACCATCTGGGCGGTGAAGATGGGCTGGAGCAGAACGGTGAGAACTGAGGCTACAGAGGCGGGTGAGGGACCGGATCACACAGGGCCTTGGTAGGGACTCTGGATATCCTTCTGAATACAATGGAAAATCACAAAACTATTTTGCAAAGGGGAACAACTTGATATGATTCACAATTTAATAAAACCGCTGTGGGTAACATATGGGGAATAAGCAATGGAAGCAGGGCAAGGTAAGCTGATGGGAAGCCAGTGGGAAGAGTGCTGCTGACCTGGAGAGAGACACCGAGGTTGGGCTGGGATGATGGCTGGAGACGGGCTGAAAGGGGACACGATTTGACAGTAACAGTCACAGGCTTTAATGCTCGAGTTGGACACAGACACAGAGTGTTTCAGGGTGATGGGTATGTGATATTTGGGGCTGAGCCACAGTTTTTGTGCAGAGACCTGACAGGAGAATAAAGTGGGGACGTTGACGTCGGTAAGAAGGGTTGGTGGGTGTTGAATTCTCCCTAGAGCCTTGTCTCTGTTCCTCTGTAGATGAAGTCAGCAGAGCAGTGATGGGTGTCCCTAGTTCTGCAGTGAATTGCGTGTCCTTCTCATCGACAAATTCGTGAGGCCGACCTGCCCATACAATTGCAACATCTTGAATCTGCTTCTTTCTATCCAGGAGGAGATTTCCAACTAAGATGCCAATCAAAAATTCCCGTGTCCAGAGTTAGAGCTGTGTCACTTTGGGATGATCTCAGAGATGCCTCCACAGAGGATCAGTGTGCTCTCTCTCCCTCAGAGCACACAGTTCCCTTCAGTCCGGTGGGTCTCAGTGGAGAAGATTTCACAAATAGCCCCTCTCAGGCCCTGGGGACCAACCTCCTGCTTGGCCGAGCTCTGAAAATGAGCACGAGTTCCGGGCAAAGGGCCTTCTCCAGGGCCCCATCTGGCAGATTACATGAGGACAGTGCACAAAAGAGTGGGAGGGTTGATGGTATAAATGGATTTTAAGTTTTGCTCTGAATCTGATTCTGTCCTTCCGTTTTGTTAAGGAAGAGTTCTTAGGCCAGACATGATTCTCCTTTTTTCTTTCTATTTGATCATCCAAGAGGTTTAGATAGGGTATTTGTTTTAGGGTAAGAATCTTTTAAAAAAAAAAAAAACCTATGAAATAGCGTCTTGTTAGGCATTTGGACAAGTAAATTCTCCCAGCAGTATTGAACCCCCTTGTTCCTCCAGGGGGTCTCCAAAGGTATACATGTTCCAAATCTGACCCAAAACCAATGAGCCTTTTTTTTTTAAGCACTTCACCATGGACAAAAGATGTCACTAAAGAAGGTGAGAAAAGAGCAGGTCCCCATCATCCAGAGTCCCTCCCAAAGGGCCCACAGAAGTAAAGAGGAGATGAACGAGAGAAACTGTTTATACACACGCAGGAGCCAACCAGAAAAGTAACTACCATGTTAAATGGTGAAAGTTAAAGGTTTTTTTTATCAACCTAACTTAATAGGGCAAAGAGGGTGGAGAGAACTGGCTTCCATGACAGGTTTTCTTCTACATCTATAGAATCTCAGGTATCTTCAGCTTAAAGTGCTTTTGTATTAACCGTGGGTTCCATCTGACTTTCCATTCCTCCAAATTTGTTCTTCTTTTTCAAGATTCAGTCATGTATTCTGAGCCCCTGGATTTTCCACGTGAATTTTAGATGGATTGTGAAGTCCTGCAAAACACCACCTGGGATTTGGGTAAGCATTCTTTGAATTCTTGGATCTATTTGTGGACTATAGTCATCTTAGTAGAATGAAGCCTTCTTCTCAATGAATATGGGATTATTCTCTGTGAATGTAGGTCTTAATTTCTCTCAACAGAATCTCTAATCTATTGTAGTATTCAGTGTCCAAGACTGGGACTTCTTCCTCACCTCTATTTGATGCTGATTCAGAAGAGACACGACCTCCTGGAGAACCTCTGTTGCCACGGAGCTGACATGGAACTGAGTCCTGAGAAGGCTTTAAATTCTTTTAAAGATAGGATAAAAGTACTTTAATTACTCCATAGATGAGTAATGAATGGGTCACATTAACATAGGATTTTAATCCTTCTAGAATTAGTAGAGTAATATAGACACATTACAAAAAATTGAAATATTGCCTAAAAGAGAAGAGATTTGTAATTCCCACCCACAGTGGTGACTGTCATGAATGATTTGGTGCTTATGTCTCAGTCTCTGTGTCTCTCAGTATGTCTCTCTCCATCTCTGTCTCTCACACACTCACAATCAGATCAATTTACATCTATACTGATTTCACACATATGTGGTCGTGCAGATGGGACCCTGGATGCAGACAGTGGGTCTGCATACTTCCACACTGAGGCCTCCCTTGACATTGGGTTGAGAACAGGCACCCACTTTTCCAACTGCACAGCATTCATTCATCCACATGAACCAGAACGAGTGGACCCAATCCCCTCTCCATCAACATTAGTTTTGCTTTAATTCCGACTGTTTCAACCAGTGTTGAGATGAACACCCTTGTAAAGGCATCTTTGAATAAGTGTGTAAGGATTTTAGTGGGATGAACTCTAAGGATCAGAACTTCTGGGGAAGAGATGCATCTGTGGCCCTTTGATGCGTCCTGCACCATGTTCTCCTGAAGAGGAGTGTCCCTTCACTCTTCCTTCCAGGGTATCTGCCAGAGCCTCTGTCTGCTTACATTGTCACCAGGGCTGGTTGTCACCTGACTAAAGACCCACCAGTGTGATGGTGACCGGTGCTGTCTCTGCAGTGTTTCCGTCTGCCTGTGTTCTCACCTGAGAGGTCAAGCATCTCTAACACACACTGGCCACCTGCATTGCCTCTCATTGGAACTGTCCATGTCTGTTCTGTTTCTGTTTAGAACACTGGGTTTTGAAAGGATTTTGGACTACAGGGATGGGAAATCTTCCTCCAACCTTGGGTTATGAGGAATGATTTTTCCACATTGTGGTTTGTATTTCAAGCAGTTTTTCTAGGCTTTTGCTAATTTTTTTGATTTGTTTGGTTTTGTTTTTGCCACAGGAATAGCTAAGCATCTCCCTTCTGTCTTCTGGCTGTGGTGTCACAGGGGGAACAGCAGTGTCTACACTGAGATTATGCACAGAGTTACTAAAAGGGCTTCATTTTGTACATCACATCTTTAATCCCCCTGGATAGCCCCTTAAAATAATAAAAATGCTGTTTCAAGTGAAAACAACAAAAAATCACCAGCCCCAGCTTAAAACATGTGGGCAGGGACAAAAGAAACCTTTTTTTAAAGTTTCATTGACAGGGAACACCCAGGAGAGGTAAAGACACGCAGAGAGAAAGAGGACTTGGGGTTGTCAGGGGCTGGGTGAGGAGGGAGGGGAGTGCGCTCTGGATCCATGGTTTCAATTTGAGGAAAGAAATAGTGTGAAACTAGATGGTAGTGATGGTCGCACAACATTGTGAATGCCCCTAATGCTCCTGAATTGCACAATTTAAAAGCGGAAAAGTCTATATTTTATTAATGAAACTCTAAAAAGCAAAATAAATGATGCCATAAATGACGTGAAACAAACAAAGGAAACTAAAGAAAACCAAACAAAAACATCTCCAGCAGAAGGGCCATCAAGTTTGGGAGGGGGAGGGGGGGACTGATGCTGGGATTTTGGAGAACATTTTCGAGAAGAAGGTGTGGGTGGGTGCAGAGGGGGCTCTGCCCCAGGGGGTGGTGATGCCTGAACTGGTTCTCCATTGCCCAGCAGTCCAGGTGCAGATGCAGGTTCAGGAGGAGCAGCAGGAGCGGCAGGAGGGAGCTCGGGGTCTCCTGCTGGACCCAGATCATCCTTTTTTTGGTTTCTGACATCCTCCCCTGCCCCTGCCTTCTCTGTAACTTTTGGGTGTGGAGAGAGTTTTAAGTCTTGTGGAAGAGCTCATGCTGTGAGAGAGGAAAATTTTACCCACCTGCCTCCCTTTCCATGTGCCTCTTCAAGGACAGAAACCTTCCCAGAGCTTTCCAGACAGCTCCCACCCAGAAAGTGCCCACAGGATGTGTTCTGTGGCTGAATATTTCCAGACAGGTGGTCTGAGGCCATTCTTTGCTCTGGTCCCAACAGTAGCTTCTGGGGACTCCTCCCTGTGTGGCCCAGCCCTCAGCCCTCCCTCATCTACACACGTGAACCAGCCCTGCATTTCTGACCTTCGGGCTTTGCTTCGGGGGATCCTGGTCCTCCACCTGACTTGCAGCGAGGTGGGCAAGGTGCTCCAGGTCAGAGCCGAGTGTGCTGAGCTACCCATCAGCACCGGGCAGGTCCCTGGGGAGAGCCCTGGGTGATGTCTGGGTCGGAGGCCTGCCCCACTGATATGTGGGCCATGGTGGTGGGGACCCCTCCATATCCAGACCCACCTGGAGCCTGCACTGGCCCTCAGAAGAGTGGCACATCAGCCCTTCACTTGGGGAGGGGGCGTTGGTGTTCTTATTCATCAGCTTCTGTTCCATATGTGTTGTCTGGCTCTGCAAAGACAGTGACCAGCAGCTGACCCAGCCTGGAAGTCTCAGAGCCCTGCCCGGCCAGGAACACTCCTGATTCTGTCCACTCGACCCTCTGCTGCCACATCAGACCGGGACCTTTTACAGCTCAGACACCCGGGAGGGAAAAGACATACCCAGAGAGCATGGGCTCCACCTCGGGCAGCAGGACCCTTCCCCGGCTCTCCAAATCCCAGCCAGCCGGCTTTGACCTGGGCTGTGGGTGTGACCGGCCCCCCAGACCTCTGACCTGCTCTTGCTTGAGGCAGAAACCCATCCCCAAAGTGACTGCTCCACCTCCACCAGACAGGAAGGGGCCGTGGGTTTACCTGGGTGGGATCTGAGTGGTGGCCTGGCTTGGGCGGGCCTGCCCTGGGCCTCCCTGGGTTACCTTTGGGTCTCTCTCGCCAAAAGGCCAGAGGCGCCTTGAGTGAGACCTGACCCAGCGTCGGCAGCATTGGTACAGCCCCTCGCTGCAGGCTTTCCAGGGTCTGCACCCTCGGGATATTGGGATGCAGCAGAACATGCCTCTGTCTCCAACCAAGTGAGCTGAGTAGGGAATTCTCTACCAACTGGGTGCCTGGTGACTTCGGTTCCAAGTTCTGTTGGGCTCTATGGCCAGGGAAGTGAAGTCACTTCCTGGGGTCCACTTATCCAAACTTCCTCCTGACACAAATCTCCCCAAGGGCCTTTCTGGGCTCCCGATCTCTCATTTCTCACTCCATGCCATGTCCACACACAGTGACATAAACTCAGCCACCCCATAGCCCTGGGGAGGCCTGGATGCAGTCAGCGCCGCAGCTCTGAAGACACAGCTGGGCTCAGACATGGCTCCCCCTACTCAGCAGTGCTGTCACCCTGGACAAGCCACGTGCCTCTCAGGGTCTCCCCAATCCCCCATTGGCACAGTGGGGACCATTCTGGCCCCTGCTTCCTAGAGAAGCCATCCTGTCTCTAGACCTAGAAACACCTACTGCATCTGTCACCCCCATGGGCTGGCATCACAGGGAGCTAGTGCACAGACTCAGCAAAGGAAGGACCCCACAGAGGGCTGGCGGAGCGCAGAGCACATGCCACACAGGCCTGGGTCTGCCCTGGGGTCTGGAGAAAGTCACTTTCCTTGCTGCTTGCTTCCCAGCTCCCAGTCATGCGACTGAAATTAAATACAACTGTGACATCGTCCGCTCTGGCATGCAACCTCCTAGGTCATTCTGTCATGTTGACATATAGGCCCAGGGTCCCATCTCGGCCTCTGTGGTGGGCTGCCCCACAATGGCTTCCTATTTTTTTGCCTTCTGTTCCCACGCCCTTGTGTGATTCGCACACCCTCCCCTGGAGGGTGGATGGACATTGGGACCAGGTTCTGACATGTACACTGACTTGTGAAAATATGCATGAGTTTCATTCATTACCAGCTCCAGTGTTCCTTCTCTCTGTCTCTGTCTCTCAGTGCCTCTCTCTCTGTCTTGTCTCTCTCTCTGTTTCTCTGTCTCTCCCTGCTTCTCTGTGTTTCAGTCTGTCTGTCTCTTTTCCTGTATGTATGTGTGTATATATTTATGTGCATATGTGTGTATTTATGTGTGTGTATTGTTTCGGCCCAGGGCAGGTCTCTTCTCAAAATCCCTTGATGACATATTGATTATTTTGAATTCATGTTACTAAAGAAAAATTATCTTTGAAAATTGTGCAAGAACTTTGGTGGGATCTTCTCTAAGGATCAGCACTACTAGGGAAGTGATGCTCCTGTGGCAATTTGATGTGTCCTGCACCTTGTTCTGCCGGAGAGGAGCGTCCATTTGCTCTTCCCTCCAGGGGGCCTCCTGGGGCCTCTGCTCACGTTGTCACCAGGGCTGGTTGTCACCGGGCTAAAGACCTACCAGTGTGATGGTGGCCAATGCTGTCTCTGCAGTCTGTCCGTCTGCCTGTGTCCTCACCTGAGAGGTCGAGCATCTCTAGCACACACCGGCCACCTGCACTGCCTCTCGTTGGAACTGCCTGTGTGTGTTTTGTTACTTTTCAGAACACTGGGCTTCAAGAGGTTTTTGGACCACAGTGATGTGAAGCTTTTCTCTGACCTTGGGTCATGAGGAAACCTTTTTCCAGGCTGTGGTTTGTATTTCCAGCTGTCTTTCTTAGCCTTTGTTTTCTGCTTTTGTTTGGTTTTATTTTGTCACAAGAAGAGCTAAGCATCTCACTTTTGGCTCTGGTTTCACACTTAGAACAGCAGTACCTACCCCTAGATTATGCACAGAGTTACTAAAAGGGCTTTATTTGGTACATCTCATCTTTAATCCACCTGGATTTTCCTCTCAAAATACAAAAATGCTAATTCACGTGAAAACAAACAAACAAAAAGTTCACCCGTCCCTACTTAAGATATGTGGGCAGACAAAAAAAAAAAGCCACCTTTTATATGATTTCATTGATAGGGAACCTCCAGGATAGGTAAAGACAGAGAGAGACAAAGGGGATTAGGGCTTGTCACGGGCTGGGGGAGGTAGGATTTGGGGTGCGCTTTGTATACAAGCTTTTACTTAGAGGAAGGAAATAGCCTGAAACCAGTGGTGTTGGTCTCACAGCATTGTGAATGCACTTAAATCTCCTGAGAATTGCATGATTTAAAATGGGAAAAGGCTAAACTTTATTCTTATAAACTTTAAACAAAAATAGAATATACTATAGTAGAAAATAAAAACATCTGACTCCATAGAAGATCTGTCCTTTTGGCTTTAACCCCGTGCCCTCTTTTCTTGGCTTAGTCTTACTAGCTCTGCACATTTTGTAAAACAATGTTTCCTTTAGCCTGAAATATACAGGAGAGTCTATTTTCAAGTCTCTGATCTTTAAAGATATTAAAACTTTTGCACTTATATAAAGACAACAAGTTGCAGAATAGAAAAAAACTTTTATTCTGTTAGAGGTTTTACAGAGGCACTATGACCTGGTCTACATAGACAGCTGCAGACCAAGATAATGGCAGACTACTATCTTGGAGAACTATCTTCCCCAAGTCAGACTTCAGGCTCCTTTTCTACTAAAAAGGGAAGGGGCTGCGGTTGGTTGTTGCAAACTTCTTGGTGGAGGATTTCTTTGTTCTTGGAATCCTTTGCAGCTGAACACGTGGGTCAGATCATGGTGTTCTTGTAAAACCTGCAATAAAACAAATTTCTATTCTGCAACTTGTTATCTTTATAGGAGTGCAAAAGTGCTAATATCCTTAAAGGTCAAAGTTTTGAGAATAGGCTCTCCTGTTTATTTCAGGCTAAAGGCAACAGTGTAATAGTTATGACATTTATTCATGTTTTTATGTGTATTGGAAGTTGATTCATTTTTATTACTGAGTAGAATTCCATTGTGCAAATAACCAGAAATGTGTATATCCATTCTCCTACTGGTGAATATTAGGTTGTTTCCTTTTTTTGCACTATTTTGAATATAGATACAGTGAAGATCTGGGTACAAGTGTAATTGCAGACATATGTTATAATTTCTTGAGTAAATATTTAGGACTAGAAATGTTGGATCTTATGGTGAGTGTGTATTTAACTCTGTAAGACATCATCAAATTATTTTCTAATTGTGTTTGTACCTCACCAACAATTTGTAAGAAGTCTAGTTACTCCAGACCCTCTCTAAACATTTAGTGTTTCTAGTTTTTAATTATAGTCATTCTAAAGGCTAATGAAATGGCTAAAATAAAGTGGTGTTAGATTGCAATTTTAATTTGCAAATTCTCTAATGACTAAAAGATGTTGAACATCTTTTCATGCACTTATTGGACATTTGTATATTTTCTTTTTGGAACTATCTATTCAAATCTTTTGCTCATTTTATTTTGGATTGCTTGTCTTTTTACCATTAATCTCTAGGAGTTCTTTTATATTCTGTGTTTGGATCCTCTGTCAGGTATATTTATTGTCAACGTCTGTACTTCTTCTGATGTTTTCTCTGAGAATGTACTTGGCTCTCTTGTCTTTTGATAAACAAAGGTTTTTAATTTAGATGAAGTCCATTTGTCTTTTTTTTTCTTTTCATTGTTAGTGCTTTTTGTGTATTATTCAGGAGGTTGTTGCCAACCTCAAGGTCATGAAGATAACATTTTATGTTTCTTTCTAGAAGTTTATAGTGGTGGCTGCTATGATTTAGCCTATGATCTGGATTGTATTATTACGTGTATGAGGTAAGACAGGGGGTTGAAAAATTTTTTTCTGACACAGATATTTACTTTCCCCACCCTCCCCTCTCTGCCCCCCAAATCTTGGGAAAAACTCTTGGAAAAAAGAATTTCCTTTCAACATTGAATTGACATGGAGCTTTGGTTGAAATGTTTTGTTTTCCTTTAATTTTTAATCTTTTTTAAATTTTTTTTTAAATTGAAGTATAACCAGTTACAATGTGTCAATTTCTGGTATACAACATAAATTCCCAGTCATGTATGCATATATGCATATATTTGTTTTCATATTCTTTTTCATCAAAGGTTATTACAAGATATTGAATACAGTTCCCATGCTATACAAGAGAAATTTGTTTTTTATCTATTTTTACATATAGTGGTTAACCTTTGCAAATCTCAAACTCCCGAATTTATCCCTTCCCACCATCTTTCCCCCTGTAACCATAAAATTGTTTACTATTTGGTTGAAAATTGATTGACTAAATATGATTAGGACTGTTCAGCCTTCTCTGATGTGCCCCGCTGATTTTTTTATTCATCACCAATATCACACCTTCTCATTTTCAATGGCTATTAATAGTTAATCTTAAAATCAGGTAGCTTGAGTCAGCCAAATCTATTCTTTATTTTCTGAAGTGCTTTGCTTGTTATAGGACCTTAGCATTTTCATATAAAATTAAGAATTAAGTATTCAAAAATCTACTTTAAAAAAAAAGATGTTTCAGCTTTGGTTGGGATTTTATGAATTTCTTTGATTTCCATCAGTAATGTGTAACTGTTTTCTTTGTAGAGGTTTTTCATATTGTTGAATTTAATCCTAAGAATTTTATGCTTTTGAGATGATTGAAAATTGAATTTTTTAAATTGTGTTTTCCTATTTTTTGCTACTACTCTACAGAGATAAAAATAATTTTTTGTTTTGTAACCTTGTATACTATGACCTTGATAAATTCCTACAGGAGTTCTAGCAGTTATCTGGTGCATTCTTAATACTTTCTGTAAAAACTCATTATTAATCTCTGGGTAATAAATCTCACCTCTTCCTTTCCTTTATCTTTGTTTCTACTTATTTTTCTCATATTATTACACTGACTAGGACCTCAAGTACACTGAATAGATGTGGTAAGATCAGATATTCTTGCACTGTTCCCAATTTCCAGTAAGAAAATGTCTAATATTTCACCCTCTGGAGTGACGTTAACTTTGGATTTTGAGGATGACCTCTGTTAGACTGAAGAGTTTCCCTTTCATTCCATTTGCTGAGTTATTTTTTTAAACCCATGAATGGTATCACACTTTGTCAAATGCTTTTTCTACACCAGTTGAAGTCTTATATTTTTCTCCTATATTTATTCATATAATAAATTATATTGATATTTTTCAAATGTTAAACTAAACTTGTATTCTTTATAACCTTAAGCTAAACCACTTGGTCATATATGATTATTTTTGAATACTGCTGAATTTAATTTGCCAGTATTTTTAGGAAATATCTTGAGTCTATGTTCAAAGACATTGGTCTGTCATTTCTTTTTTCTTATAATTTTCTTGTCAGGACTTGCATCTGAGTTATGATGGTTTTATAAAACGAATTGGGAAGTTTTCTTCTCTGTTTTCTGAAAAAATTGATGTGAGATTTCATTGTTTCTTAAATGCTTGTTAGAATTCGCACATAGAAACTGTGTCTGAAATTTTCTTTGATAAGGCATTAAAAGAATTTTTCCATTTCATATAAAATGTAAAATTTATTGGCATAAGTTGTTTATAATAGTCTTTATTATAGCCTCAGTAGCTACATAATTTGTAATGATAGCATGCCTTAAATTCCTGATATGGGTAAATATGTCTTTTGTCTCTTATTTTTCTAAGCACTCTTGTTAGGGGTTCAGCAGTGTTATCTTCCAAAAGACCTAACTTTTAGTGTGGTTAATTTTCGCTATCATTTTTCTCTCTTCTACTTCATTTATTTTTACTATTATTTTATTTATTTTTCTCTATATACTATGGGTTTAATTATTTTTTTTATATCTAGCTTCACAAGATAGAAAAATAGACAATCAACTTTAAATATTTATTCTTTTCTAATATAAGCATGCATCTCCTGATTTATTAAGACATTTACTGAGGCACCATACGCTCTGTCTGGAATGCTCCATGTGTATATTAAAAAAAAAAAAAAAAACACAGCATTTTGCAGTTTGAAGTGCCAAATGCTTATTAGATCAAGATAGCTGATAGCATTGATTGGATATTCTATGCCTTTAGTGAATTTTTGTCTAGTTGTTATATCAATTACTAAGAGAGGGGTGCTGATATCTCCAACTATGTTTGTGAATTTGTCTATCACTCTCTACAGTTCCATCCATTTTCTAAAGCTATACATTAAAACTCTGCTATTAAGTCCTACTTAATTATGATTGCTCTACTTTCCTGATAAATTGATTCTTTATCATTATGAAATGTCCCTTATTTCTATTAATACACTTACCTTGCAGTCAACTTGTATATTAACAGAGCCACGTGGTTTTCTTATACTTGTATTTTGAATATCTCTTTTTGCATTTTTTAATTTTAGTATCTTTGTCACTAGATTTTTAAATCGTGTGTGTTACAAACAACAAATAGTTTGTTTTTTCTCTTTTTATCTAGTCTGACAGTCACTTTTTTTTGCTGAGTAACTTATTTTTAATAGAATATTTGCATAGTTGGGTTTAGCTTTAACATTTTGCTATTTAGTTTGTATATGTCTTCACTGTTTTTCCCAACTCTTCTGCCTTTTTTGAAATTAAATATTTTTATTATTCCATTTTCATTTCTCTACTGGATTTTTTACATATATACTTCATTTTTAGTGGGTCTCTTGAGATTTTAACTTGTATTTGTAATTTATCTCAGTGTAATAGAATTAATTTTGTAGCCCTTCAATGATAATAAAGAACTTTGTAACATTTAATACTCCTCCCCAGCCTGTGTGCTGCCGTGGTCATATAGCATATACATTATATGTACTATAATATAATGTTATAATTTTTTACTACTCTTTTTGATAACTTTTAACAAATGTTGGAACTATTGGACTTTATCACATTAAGTGTTTTTTTTTTTTTTGTCCCATTTTCTATCTCTTCTTCAAGAATTTCATTGAGATGTAATTTAGACTGCTTGATATTTTCCTAAAAGTCACTGAGGCTGTGATCATTTTCTCTATTCTTCAAACTGGAAATTGTTTATGAACTTGGCTTCAAGCTCCTATTCATATATTGTAATTTTTAGTTTTAGAATTTCCACTTGTTCCTTTGTTTTCCATAGTTTCTATTTCTCCTGAGATTGTCTACCAGTGCACTTAGTATGATCATATTTTCCTTTGAGTTGTGAATATATTAATACCAACTGCTTTAAAATTATTTTCTGCTAATTTCAATTGTTGGTCATTTTGCAACTGCTCTGTCTCTCTCTTTCTTTCTCTCTCTCTCTCTCTATGTATACACACACACTATGAGTAGAAATTCTGTAATTCTGTCTCTTGGCAGGTCTTGTAATTTTTATTGTATGCTGGACATTGAACGTGGTATATTTATAGAGACTCTGAATCTTATTTCCCTTTGAAGTGTTTCTATTCTGAATCTAGCCAGCAGTTAAATTACTACTGGATCACCTTGGATTTTGTTTTATGTTTGGTTATAGCACATATGTTTTAGTTTTGCCCCTGGTTATGAGGCAGATTACATAGTTCTGGCACCTCATCTGGGACTTTGCCCTAGAACTTCATCTATGCTCTCAAGTTGTGACCCATAAAGGGTTTTAGAGGAAATTCAGAGGCTTACTCATGTCCTCTACTTTAGCTGGATTCTAACCCTAAATTCAAGAGTCCTATGCTATGGGCAGCAGCAAGGGTCTCTGCTCACCTTTATCAAGCTTGCTTGTTGCAGGACTTGTTAGAGTCTTCTCCACTCATAAGCATTTTAGGACTTAGCCAAGTCCATAACTAAGATACATACATACATATATATATATATATATATATAGAGAGAGAGAGAGAGAGAGAGAGAGAGAGAGAGAGATGATAGATAGATATAGCTATAGATATAGATATAGATATATAGATATAGATATATATATGCAATTTGGGGGTCTCCTCTTCTTAGGTTTACCCTCCTTCAAATTCCCAGCCCCTCTAGCAGCTCAAAATTCCACTGTATTTTACCTCCAGCCAATAAAACTGCAGATGTATCCATGAGATCTAGCCAACCTGTACTACAAACACTGGGAGGTGCCCTTAGGGAAAAGTTATACACATAAACATCCATGTACTTTCCTGTTTCCAGGGTCAGATCACCTTTATTTTCTGGTTGCCCTAGTTTCCTCTCAAATGCCATCAATTTATTTGTTTTTAAATAATTTTGTTCAGTTTGTGATTGTTATATCAGAAGCAGAGTCCAACCATTCTTTGAATCAGAACTTTTCCCATAATATTTTTTTTCAATATGGAACATGTAGTGTCCCTTTCCCTTCTTAAAACTTACCAGTAAGATAGCCCTTCATTGAAATACAATCTTAGCACTTGGTTTACATTTGTTCTCAACCTAGTACTGCACATTGAATTACACTAAGAACCTCCTGATGCTTTGGTTACACTCTCAGAAGCTTTTTTTCAAAGCTCCCCAGGAAATTCTAATAGTCAAGGTTTAAAATCATCACCTTACACAATTTTCCTCTGCCTAATTCTTCTATTCTCTCAATCACTTTCCAGCTTATTTACTACATTCAGTCATGCTGGCTTGCTTTCTGTTTCTCAAACACAAAACTCTTTTTTTTTTTTTTTTGGACCTAATCTTCCCACTTGCAAAATTCTTGCCCTTGTGTCTTTTGTATTCAGGTTTCAACTTAAACGTTACCTCCTTTGAAGCCTAATCTTAGGTGTCACTTTGGCTGGGCCACAGTGCCCAGATGATGTTCTGAATGTTTCTGTGAGGGTGTTTTTAGATGAAATTAACATTTAAATCAGTAGACTCTGGGTAAAAGTAGATTGCCTTCCATGATGTGGGTGGGCCTTGTTCAATCAGCTGAAGGCCTTAACAGTGCAGACTGACCTCCCCTAAGCAGGAAGGAATTCTGCAGCAGATGGCCTTCAGACTTGAACTGCAACATCACATCATCTCTGGGTGTCCAGTCTGATGACCTTTGGGCTTGAACCTCAACAGTAACTCTCAATTTCTCAGTCTTTCTCTCTACACACACATACACACAGACACACATACACACATTCTATGTATTGGTTTTGTTTATCTAGAGACCTCTGACTAATATCCCACCCCAGATCTAGAATTCTGTCTTGCTTCACATCAGCAAACACAATATATCATATGACTTGCGTTATAATTTCTATAGCCTTTTCTTCATAGCACCTCTTACAGTCAGAAATTCCTTTATTTTTTTCACTTCCTTGTTGACTGTTACCCACTCCCAGTATAGTATAGATTCTTTCTGAAAGGAAAGATCTTTTCAAATATGTTATCTGCTGTGCCAACATTTAACATTGGTATGCAAATGCTTGTTCAGTAAATTATAAACTGTATGAACTAAAAATGAATGACAAGGTAGCTGGTAATGTGTACTATGAAAGAAATACCAGAACAGTATAATGGGGGATTCTATACCTAAAACAAACAACCAAGTCATAATAAAACATCATTTTTGCAGAAGTCTTTTAGGATCTTTGTCTTTGTCTTACTTTTGTGTATATGCATAAAGCAACCAAGATCCTGAAACTGACTGAAATTGGTGTCACTCAGTATCACCTCTAAATACTAATTTAACATCAGTAATAGCCACAATATGACATTTAGATTAAGAATTCAATTCAGGCTAGCATGATGTCAATGTTTCCACTGGATCTCTGAGAAATGCTAAATATTTCTTTACTTATCAATTTACATCAACCAATTCTCTAAGGAAACTATTATGGAGATTGCATCAGACTACTTCACAATACCTGACTTGGGCTCTAACACAAGAAGGAGAAATCAGATATCAAAACTCGAAGAATCATAAGTAAAACATTCTGTCTTCCAATGCATGAAAGCACCAAACACATCAGTCAGGGATTTTTTCTAGCTTCATAAATAAAATGAAGAGCAGTGAGTTCATGTTCTTACCAACAATTACATCTTTAGACTGCAAGGAAATTCTTCATTACATTGATTTAAAAATGACTTTGCTGTAACGTTCATCCACTATCTTGAACAGCACAGAGGGCATTTCTTCATGCGCGTGATCATTTCCTAGTTATATGGAGCAAACAAACCTATCTACTCTTAGTGGTCTCTTGCTCCACAATAAATAACTATGTCAAAGTCCTTCAAGAGATCCAGGTAGCACGTGGATTCTGGGCTCTTTGCCTCCCTAGTTGCTCTCTTTCTAGATACTTTCAATGTGATGATGGACATTAAAATGTGACCCTCATGAAATTTCACATGAGATGTCACCATAAAGCAAAACATATATTTACTCCAGCTAATTACTGAAGCTACTGAGAGAAAGGTAGATTTTTTATTACATTAAACACAAGAAAATGTCAGGAGCCACACGTTACTTGTTTCATTCATAATCTCTGATGGTTCCCTGCAAACTGACTTGTTTTCTGTTTTACAGTCCTTCAGAAAGCAAATAGCCCAAGACGGAATACAAACAACCCAAGAGAAACATCCTTCTGGATGCTCTGATAGGCATCTGGTACCCTGCTCTCTAATGATGCATAGTTAAAATAGGGAATATAAATACAGCAACCAAAGTTTAAAACTGACTAGCTGCAGAGATAGGAAAAATGTAGCCACTCCTTAAATGTCCTTTAATGTGCATTTATTTTACTATTTTCTTAATGGGGCTAGGGAGACAAATTGATGTCTCTATCAGAGAGAAAGTGCCTTTTAAGTGCAAAGCATTTTTCAGAAGCTCCTTCCAACACCAGCAGAGATGGCATCACCAGAAGAGGGATTGTTTAACTAAAGGGGACCATTATCTGTTGTTGGGATTTTTCTTCAGAGAACAAGCAGTTAGTCTGTCAAGGATGGACTGAGTTGCTAAAATGAATGTCTAAAAGATGCTTATGACTCCTCTTTGTGCTCCTGACAAATAGAAAGATCGGTTTTTGTGTACAAGTGAGTTTTGGGGTTTTTTTTTTTTTTTCCCTGAGGAAAAATAACTAGTCCTTGGCAAGTCTTTAATATCTGCTTAATTTTTTTCCAGTTTGTTTTGCATATTTTGTGCTAATTCTACCCAGACTTCTTTTCCTCGATTATCTGCGTGTTTGGTTGCAGTCTATAGTGGTTTTACCATTATTCATCTTTGCCCAGATAAATGACAGGTAAGAGGCAGTGATGAGCAGTGACATAAATACCATACAAGAGAATATGACCTATTCTACAGTAGAGGATCTGGCCATCTTGCCATTCATTTTAAGATCAAGTGCATTAAAGTGATTAAATTTGTCCCCGAACCTTGAAGAATGATTGAGAGAAGACAAATGTGAAAAGAGAGAAGCCGTTCCGCCCATTCAGTTAGAAGCCAATGTTTTCTCCACTAAATTAAATCCCATTCTGGATGGAACTAATCAGATTTTTCTCAGATTAGCAGCTCATTGGGTAAATTGCAAAAGGTTACTTTTAAGATAAATGTTCTTATTATCAACTCCATAACATGGTAAACTTGATCTATTGCATTCTTCCCCCCTAAAAGCATCACAAATCACCTATGGATTTTTTAAAAAAGAAAAATGAGGAGCTACACATTTATTACATCAGAACTTACATTTTAAATGAGTTTTGGAAAACACTGTGGCCTAATTTTTCACCATAATGATGTACCTATTGGAAAATGATGTTCTAACATTATAAATAGATACAGCAACTATTTATTTACCGGACACCATAAAATTCTATAAAACCAAGAGGTTGTTTTCTTAAGCTTTAGGTTAGAGATAAATATCCAGCTCCTACTGGCAAATTCACAGGTAATTTCTTCTCCTTTGAAATTTTTAAGAGAAAATTATATTCTTATATGTAAATTTAAATTAGCTTTTGCTTATTTTCTCCTCCCCAGTTGTGTGCCGTTTCCTGTCCTGGTAAATACAAAGCTAATCTGGTATGTATTCTTCTATATATGTTTATATTTACATACATATATGCATACATACATTCGTAAATACACACTACAGACAGCATCTTTTGGTTTGATTTTAAAATTGTGTGTAAAAAGCAACATGTTATAGATATCCATCTTAGTCTATTCAAGCTGCTGTAGCAAAATATCATAGAACAAATGGTTTATGAAACACAGAAATTGATTTCTCACAAGTCTGGAATTTGGGAAGTTCGAGATCAAGGTGTTGGCAGGTTTGGTGTCTGATGAAAGCTGAAGAGGGACACTTCCTGGCTCATAGCTGGTCACCTTCTTGCTGTGTCCTTGCAAGATGGAAAGGACAAGAGAGTTCTCTGGGGTCTCTGTTATAAGGGCACTAATCCCATGAATGTGGGTTCCACTCTCATGATCTAATCACATTCCCAAGCACCGTGACTCTTGATATCATCACATTGGGGGTCAGAATCTGAACATAGAAATTTGGGTGGGGCACAAATATTCAGTCTATAATAATACCATTCTGCAATTTACTTTTTTCACCTTCATATTATACTTTTGAAACTTTTAAATTCCTTGCTTTAAGTACTGCATAGGATTCTAATTTGAAACACACCAAAATTTATTCATCTATGTCCATATTAATGAACAATTAAGCTATGCTTTTTTTCCTTACTTCCCCTTCTTCAAGAAAAAAATGTTGTGATAATATCTGCCTACGTGTAGCCTGATGAACGTATGCACTATTGTCTTAGATCGTTGATTTTCAAACTTTGGTCTACAGATACATGGGCACCCTAAGACCTTTTCAGAGACTCCATTCACAAGATCAAAACCTCCCCTTAATCATGCTGAAGTATCATTTATCTGCTTTCACCTTCATTCTCCTAGGAGTGTAGAATGGGGTTTTCCAGGGGTGGCATCTTTATTCTGATCGCTAATAGATTGTGTGCTCATGTGTTCTTGCATTTTCAAAATTTCTGAGTTTTAATTTCTAATATGGTATATATACTATATAAAACCCATATAGAAAAAACGTTTTTGGTGCACTCAATAATTTTTAAGAGTTTAAAGTCACCTTAAGACCAAAACTTTTGAGAACTACTGAAAGAAGTGGTAGACACTTAAAAATATCTTAGAAATGAAATTTACAATACTAACAAAGTATTCATAGCATCTTTACATTCCCATTAGGATTTTCCCTTTCTTTTCCTCCTTCTTTGGTATTGTAAGATTGATTCATTTTAGTAGCAACAATAGGAGAAAATGTCTTAAAGGTCTGTCTGGTACTTTTTGTTTTACTTTTAACTGGTAAGTATTTCAATAAAAAACTGAAAATAATATGAATCTGCACTGCCTATATTTAATGAATGTTAACATTTTGCCACATTAATTTTCTTTTCTAAGAAATTTAAATCATTTAAAGGGAATAGAAATACTTTTCTGAAAAAGATGCACAATCTTGCTAACCTTGCTTTGAAATATTTTAGTAGCTGATATATACATATATATACATTATATATATTATCTTAGTTTTGTGGGTTTTAAAAAAAATTACATTAATGACATTATATTGCAACTTTTCCACTCATTATTGGTTTTATGATATATTCATGTTGTTGCAGTAGCAGTTTATTTGTTGAAACCAACTCCAAAGGATTCTACAGAGAAAGTATATAGAAATCTTCATTTTTTTTTCTATTGATGGCCATGTTCATGATTCCCACACTTTTCAACATCTGACAAATATAAGCAAACCTTCTCAGAGTTTCAAAGAGAGGAATGATATGAACATGGGCAAATGTAACAGGCCACTCTGTCCCCTACATGGAGAACAGACTGTAGTAGAGAAGAGTGGATGTTCAGTAGCTCAGACTATGTTTGTAAGCAGTGGAGACAACAACAAATAGATGAGATCCAGGGATGTTTAGGAGGTGAGAATCAACACAAATTGGCATAACAATTTAGGTGCGGTTGATAAGAGGGAGTGAAATATAATTTAGTAAGTACTGATAGCATGTTTAACAGAAGAGATGTAGAAAAGAACTTCTGAATGATATGTGGAACCACAGATTCACTGTCTCCCACATAATCTACTCCTTCACCAGTCAGTTATCTTTCAGAAATCCGTTTCATCAGAACTTCCTATTGTCTTCCAATTTTTTTATCATCTCTATAGTACACCTCTCCTCCCTCCTGTCATTAAGCTTATCCTTGAACTCAGAGTTTCACTTATTTTTCCCCATCAATGTTTCTGGTCTTTGTTTTGCTTTCTGCTTTGCTAGGGGCATGCTGGCTAATATCTCTGTCTACTCTTCCTTCAAGGTCCAATTCCAAAGTCACTCATTACCAGCCCTCCAGCAAAATGAATTGCATTAACATCTATGTTTATACAGCACTCTATTGTAGAGTTCACATTTTATTGTGTTCCTTTTTTTGTTTGCTTTTTTCTTTTTTTGTCATATGGATCATTATTACTGATCTATCTTCAACTTTACTGACACTGTAAGTATGTGTGTATACATGCACACGCACACACACACACACACACACACGTACACAATGGAATACTATTCAGTGGTAAAAAATAAAATACTGTCATTTGTAGAATATGGATGCTGAAAATCATCATACTAAGTGAAGTCAGTCCGACAGAGAAAGACAAATATCATATATCACTTATATGTGGAATCTAAAATATGAATTTATTTACAAAACAGGAAGAGACTCACAGACATAGAAAACAAACTTATGGTTACCAAAGGGTTAAAAGGGGGGAGGGATAAATTAGGAGTTTGAGATTAGCAGATACACACTACTATATATAAAACAGATAAACAATATGGCCCTACTGTATAGCACAGGGAACTATATTCAGTATCTTGTAATAATCTGTAATGGAAAATAATACAAAAAATGCTATAAATATACATATATATCTGAATCACTTTACTGTACACCAGAAACTAACAGAACATTGTAAATTTACTACCATTTTTAAAAATTGATCACACCTAGGTAAGGAAGATTTTATTAAAATCCCAATAGTATGGGGCTTGGGGAGCTTCCATGCTGGTGAACAGATCCATGTACAAAGAGGGTGACGTACCCCAATTCCCTGAAGACAGATGCTCCTGTGATATTGACCCTCCCTGTCCTTGCCTTACATATCTCCTCATCTGGTGATTTAGCTATATCTTGTATCATTCCTTCAATAAACTGATGAACTAAGCAAGTGTTTCCCTGAGTTCTGTGAGCTGTTCAAGTGACTAATTAAATCCAAGGAGGAGGAAGTCATAAGAACCTCCAATCTGAAGCCGTCAGACAAAAATTGTGGGTAACCTGGGGACTTATTTCTTTCAGTTGGCATCTTGGGACTAAGCCCTTAACCTGTAGGCTCTGATGCTGTCTCCAGGGAGGTAGTCAGAACTGAATTAAATTGTAGGACACCTGGCTGCCGTGCAGGAAAAAGCCCACACCTCATCTCCATCTCAAATTGTAATCTTCTGGAGGAAAAATATTCTGGTATAATTTATGTTTGTTTTCTCTAGCAATATTTGGAAAAAGAATGATGAACAGGAGAAAATTATTTGTAGAATTGTACTAACATGATAGATACTTGACACATCCTTTAAATTCTTCAAAGTTGGGAAAGTTTTAGTGCTATTTTTCACTAGTTAAAAATATGTTTTATGTCAATATCATACTCAAAATTACCTACTAACCATTTGAAAAATATAGATGTTAGATTATCCCCAGTAGGTTTTAAACTAAAATATTGGCAAATAAACACTCATTGGGAAAAAACTGTATAGAAACATATATAAAACAGTGGTTCATAAAATATAGAATAATATCTGGAAAAAATATTGCTTCAAACCAAGCGATATGAAGATGTTACATTAAACACATAACTTAGAAAAGTTGAGAATTAGAAAGATGTTTCAGATTAAATAGGATTGCTGGCTCACTAGTCTCCTTAGATTATTAGGGGCAAATAGACTGTCCTCTAAGGTCCTGAGAGGCTCTCGAAGGCTCCATGTTATCTATATTTGAAATAAACATAGGAAATTGAGTTCCTCAGAATGTCTCCTTTTACGTAAATTCTTAATGGAAAAACATGAGATTTCAAATTTCCATACTGTTTCTTCAAAGAATTTTCTTGGGAAAAAAAAAAGAAAACCCAAACATGGGCAGGAAATAAGGATTGTTTGCAGCCAACTATAGGAAGTTGAATATCCTAGGCCTCTCAAGAATACCATGCATAATAAATGCTCTTTAAATAAATTACACGCTATCAAAAGCACATTTCCTTTATTTTCTGAGATGCAAACTCTGCTATTTCTGTTACAAATTAAAGCATGATAATGGTACCTTGGAAGATGTGCTTTGGCATTATTAAAATTCATTAACAAAGATTAAAAATCAGAGGTGAATCCAAGAAAAAAAAAAAGCCCACTTCAATTCTAAAGGCATTTAACGGGCACCAATCATGGTTCAGGAAAAATGGTGAGCACTTGAATTACTGTATACTCATAACGCAAGTACAGCTGAGGGTATCAACATACCTAAAAAAGACATGTTCTACTCCACTGATTCACCATCTTATGAATCCCCTTTTCCCAAACACACAACAATCACCTTTTCTTCTTCGTTATTTTCACCTGCCACTTGGGCATTATCACATCTTTCTCACCACTAACCTACTGTTGAGTAATTTCTCTACCTTTTCCTCAAAATGCGTGTCATACTTTCTTACCAGTAATATGACTTTATTTCCCAGATTTTCCCCTTCACTGTAACTAATCCCCACTTTTTCTCACATTCTCTTTTTTCTAAGTAGCCTATTTTTCTAAATCTTGTGTTGCATTTCTCTCTGAGGTCTGCAAACAAGTGCATGCAGAAGGAATCAGACAGTGCTAGAACTCCATCAGATTAACATCTGCCTTTATTCTTTTGCCAAAGCACTTAGCCTACACGACAAAAATTAAATTCATAACAAGGGGCTCTAAAAGTGCAAATCTAGCAGGATGAAATGGTCCTGCTTAAATGCAAAATAAACTGTGTAATCACATTCCTATGAATGGTGGGATATATTCCTCCCTACCACATCCTACCCCACCTGCCTCTTTCAGAGAGAAAATATAAATCAAAATAATTTAATTACAGCCAGAGCCATTTCCTGGATAAAAGAGAGAGAGAAGGCATTAAACATTATGCAGCAGGATAATTTATAAAAGTACTAATTTCTATCCTGTTCTCATTGTTATTGGAACCTAATAAAATTAAAACAAAAAATCTTGCCAATTTCATAACTGGAAGGTCAGCCAACCCTTTTCATTTAAAGATCAAGTTTCATTATATCAGCTTCTCCTTTAAAAAAATTAGGTTGTGACATCCTTCTGAGGTTAGCAATGAGACTGAGACTTCTGCTCAGGTTAGAAGAGACACAGTATGGAGAAAGATGGCTTCCCAAGAACAGGAAGGATAATGCCTTTAAGGGAAGAGGTCCCTCAACAATGTGCATAAGTCTATACTAGGTGACAGAGTGTGGGCTCAGGAGATGAATTTTTAGTGCTGCACCTTGGGAAACTCAGTCAGAATCCCTGTGTCCAAAGTTGGCATCACTTTTTTTCTGAACTATTTGGACTCGCCTAAAAATGGTACCCAGATCAAATTAATTTGGCTTAGTTTTGTTTTTAACAACATGTCTCCTTACGTATGTTTTATTGTAGAAAATACATAGGGAGAATCTGGAGGGCGATGCTGCCAGCTGCAGAGTAAGACAGAAAAGAACTCAAGATACCCAAAACGATCATGGGAAGCCACTATTTCTAATGACATGGCTAAAGCCTTGCTTTGCGGTCAACTTTTTTTTTTAATCAGATTGAGTTTAATCTGTAGAAGACATGAGTAGAGGTTAGCTATTGACTGTTTATGTCTCCAACACAAGTTCCTCCAAAGCCTCTGATTCTCACTGAAGGATTTACCACTGACCAAGCTATTCCTCTCAGCTTGGTTATTCTTTAGCCAGACTTCTTCCTGACCACAGGCCTTTGAGCTCCCTTTTCTTAGCACATTTACTTTATAAAACTTTCGATTGTAAATTCTTTTTCTGCCCCTTGGAGATGTAAATCTTGCTCCCGCCTCTTGCCAGTTTTACAGACCAAGAATGTTTTTCTCTAGGACTTGGGAACCACTTTTTGAAATATAATTATTTCAATCATCGAGAAAGATAGAACCTCCCAGTTTCTCTGGGAGGGAAGGGGACAGTTTCTATAAGCATCAAGCTAATTAGCAAACTCAGATGGCCTGATCACACTGATCGACCTCTGCATTAACCAACTCCAGTACTTTTCCACTAGCTCACCCCAAAGCTTAAAAACCCTCCTGCCTTGTGTTTCAGTGAGGATGAGTTGTCTCTCTTTTCTGTTGCAACAGTCTTGGAAAAGTCTACCTTAACTGTTTAACTCCATCTGGTACAATCTATCTTTGACAATTCCTCCCCACCTTCAGTTCACACAGCCTGGGATGAACCAATTCAAAGAGAGCTGATGGAGGGAAAGACCGCAGGTCGTGGTGATATTTAAGCCCTTCCATCAAGCCATGGCTAAAGCAATAAGCACTCCCAGACTTTTCATGAGTAAAAGTCGATCTATTTCCTTTTTGGCGTAGCCAGTTAGAGTTGAAGGCTTTGTGTTTGTCTTCCTTTTGTTTTGTTTTTTCTTTCACATTTGCAACACAAGGCATCCAGGTTATCGTAGTCGGTCAACTAGTAAAAGACCCAGCAGTGCTGCAGTTCTTAGTTGGCATGAGAATGAAAATAAAAGCTTGTACCAAAGAGTCAACTTAGATCCTTGTTTATGGGACCACAGCCTGTCCTCCACCATCACCCACCTAACCTTCTCTAATTCATGTAGGATGAGGCTGGAGAAACATGAACTCCATCTGGCTGATGCTTATGACACTTCTCAAGACTGGATGGCCCTGGGGGAAAACCAACATGAAATCTCTTCCTGAGATAAGAGAAGGAGTTTTCCCACAAAGGACAACTGGGTTTCAGCCTGTGAGTCTTGAAGGACAGGGCATACTAATTAGAGGGCAAGAGGACCTTCCAGAATGTTCTTCTGAAAGCACCCTCAGATTTTAGGCATCTCATGTGATATTCAAGAGGAAAGGCCATGCTCTTCTGCAATTCTCTTGTGTGCTTCCCCTACATCTCTGTGTAACTTGTAGAACTTATGCAACCTGGCATGTTCATTTCTAGAACACAGGGAGAAGTAGGTGATGATTTTTCCTCATTGTTCTTGGGTGGGGAATAGTGTAGGGGGTTAAACCATGAAGGGCCTAAGGCTCATGGTCTCCACTAATAAAATTGTTTATGGAGATCAGCCATAAGAATTTAGAGAAAATTGAAAAGATTTGCAAATTTACAGGAGTGTCCTGGAGAGGCCAAAAACTAGTGTGACAATAAAACCGAACCTTCTGGTTCTCTCCCCCAGTAGGTTAGCAAGTGGGAGAATGACTGTGGCTCAGTCCTGAGTGGTACATACAAGGACAGTGTGAAGGACATCAGAGCAAGTAAACATGGAAAAAAGAAAATCTTGCTGTTTACAATCTTAATAAGATAATTTTGTTCTGTGTTGTCTTCATCTAATTAGCAGATGTCTTCAGAGCACAAGGAAAATGAAGAATTCAGTTAGTCATCTGATTTTGCCTGAGGTTTCCTAGTATCCCAGTTAAAACATAACTTGTAAGGCAAGCAACCCCTTCCTTTCTTGCATCCTATAAAAACAAACTTGGCCCACTCTAATTTAATTACCCCTATATCTTCTGATACTCTTCTAGGTCTTTATTTTTATTTGCAGGAGGGCATACGTAATGAGAGGGGAGCTAAAAATTACTTATTTTTTAAAATAGAGATACTGAGGGTTGAACCCAGGACCTTGTGCATGCTAAGCACACACTCTACCACTGAGTTATACCCTCCCCACTCTAGGTCTTTAAATGCAGGTAGAATTTTTTTTTAGATAAAAAAAAGCAAAGCCAAAAACAGTAACTTATGTATGAAAAAATAAAAAACCCTGCCCTGCTATGCCCCCTTCAAAAAAAGCACCTCCTACAGCTCTTTTAAAGATCATTTTAAATTAGCCAACAGCAAAACATGTCACTTAAGTTTAAATGAAAACCTAAAAAGGCAGGCCTAAGAATGCTTATATTTAATTATGGCTCCACGTAATTAAGTGTGGCAATCTGGTGATAAAACCTTTAAGTAATGACTCATAAAGAGATAAAAATGGAGCATGTGTTTAATCAGTTCACAGCCTTCCTCAGAAGCTGGCATCACTCAGGTGCTAATGAGACACCTGTTGCTGGGGACACCAGAGAGCGCAGATGAGTAAGCAGACAGGAAGAAGACTCACTGTTCCCACAGGCAGGTGGCTCTGCCAAGATGACTGTCGGGAGGCTTAAGATCTGAGGTGACATCTAAATAAAAGCATAAAGCCAATTCCATATTTTTAAATAGAAAAAATAGAGAGAATAGAAGAAAGAAAATGTACTTCTTCCTTCATTTCAATGATAAATGGTGGAATGTTCTTTTAATTTTTAGGTCATAATGCAGTTAAGTCTTCAGTGGCTGATAGACATAAAATTCCTTTCCTCGTGGTCTTTCAGGCAACGGTGTTATGTGCATTTCAGAAACGTTATTTACACTGTGTATCTGTGTTTCACTTCTTTCTGCAATTGGAAGGGATTATGTTTTCTGTCTTCAAAAATGAATAGTAAGTTATTTGCACAGGATATGATAATAGGAAAATAAACTTGGATTCTAGTCCACATGCTTTTTCTGGATAGGTTTTCTAACATCTATGTGTTAAGAGATATGACTGTGTACATTTCTTCCATCCCAGGAAGGAGAAATGGGGCGTTAATATCTGGGTTCCTAAGGAACCTTAAAATGTATTAGAATTTGACAAGCCTAATGACCCAATAATGAGAAATGAAGACAAGACAGTTCCTCCTGAAAGGTGAAAGGTACAATTGCTAGCACTGTCTTCCTTGGAGGACTTTAGACTTGTCATGGAACAAACCTGCACTCTTCAAGTTATTCTCTGTGGGCTATTCCACCTTTGGCTCTAAGCAGAAACCACCACCAAGGAGCTATTTGGCACTGGGTTTAAATAAACACATGCTATATTAAAACAGGCTTTAACAACATCTCAGAAGGATGCCTTATTATTTCTGGAAGTGGAAATTGCTCACAAGCTTCACGGAGCATTGGGAATTTTGAAAGTTTAAAGTTAGGGTAAAATATGTGGGGTTTTATTAAACATATGTGGAGAAGAAAATCACAAGAGTAATGAATAATCATTTCTGAGGCAAGACAAATCCAGAGCCGTATTTGGAAGGAGGCGTACATAAGCTAGATGTGAGTCAAGGTCATGACCGATAATGTGGGTTATAATTCCACTTTTGAGTATCTGTCACACACCTTTAGTAGCACAAACTAGCATGTGTCATAGTCTGGCATGAAAAGTAGGAGCAAATTCAACATAGGAGTTCTAAACACAGGGCCTCTATAGCACTCAAATGCCACATCTGGTGCCCCCACCTGCCAATCCCTCCAAAAAAGCAAGAAGTTATTCAGACCGGAAAGTAAATGAATATCTAATAGATCACGTACCATCAATGATCTACCAGACACTTATTCAACCTCCTGTTTAATTTTGATTCTCCAGGTGTGCATTGCTTTATGAAAATATTTTGAAATTCCATTATAAAAAAGCAAATGAATGAAGGCCTCAGTGACTGTTTAAACGTTGGACGAGTCTTAACTTCAGAAAATTTTAACTTTATACATTCTGAATAACTAACTTTCATACTTCATATAAGAAATGCGGTTTATAAAATTTGGGGTTTACATAAAGTTTTGTAAAACTTGACATTAATCAGCTGACATAGCATTTTTCAGGAAAATATTAACTGTGTAAAGTAACATCCACTTAGATAGAAATGATGTGTTTTTATTTTTATATTAACTTATTTAATCTATTGTTTAACATTAATTTTATATTTTTTGCATTGATTGTTTATTTTTGTTAGTAGATTTTATTTCTTCCAAAGAATTCCACTAAGTTGCTTTTAGCAGCTTACTACTTTCTGCCAACAGCATCTTCAGCGAAACAAAAATGTGTATGTGAAACAGCAAGCTATGAAACAATGAATAGTAGCTGACCCTTGTGGAAATGGGTGGGGAAGACCATGATCAAAGGGTGCTGAGGGCAGAGGAAGCAGAGATGAGTCCCTGGGGCATTCATTTATAAAGAAATTCTACCTCTTATCAGGAGGCTTACTCTAGATTTTAAGTCTCTGAAATTTCACCAAACTGAGAATTCTGGAAGTCAGAAAAGGAAAGCAATCAACAATCTGATTTCAAAAGAATCACTATTTTCAAGAGTGACTGTCAAATTTACATGCTTTGATCAGGAAATTTTCAGCCCGCAGTCTTGCTTTGGTTGTTGAACACGGACCTGCCTTTGCCAGAAGTTTGTCTACGTGTCCGAGACCACTCCTTTCCCTGTGCTGGTTCCACTCAATGTAAATGCTGTTGGTGGGGTTGCCACAGTCAGGTACAAGGGGCATCAGTGGAAAGAGGGGTCCCTTAAAGATGGAAGGCTGTTTGGAACATGCTGAGAGCAGAGGAGTTTGTTTGCTGAAAGAACTGCTTTTGCTGTATTCTTTTCTCACTGCCTCTCAGATTTTCGCAAGTGATGATTTATACTTTTTGGAAGGCTAATTTACATAATCTCTCACTTTCTTGTTTCAGTTGCAGAGTCTTGTTCAGACACTCTCTGATACATAAAGTGTAGATTTTAATGGTCCCTTTGGCTACACTTAGAAGAACAAGAATTTGTCCTTTCTCTCTCAACAGTATGAAATTTTTCTGGTATATTTTCCTTATATTAGCTATTACTGTGTTGTGTTCTTAGTTCATAACAGTTGCCATAAACTCCTGAGTTTCTAAATAGGACTGTTTTTATTGGAAATATTTTGGATAGCCTTTTGACTTTTCCATCCCTTCTCATGAAAATTATTCTTTTTTTCCCCTCAATCACTTATGGTTCATATAGATAGAGTAGGTATTGTATTTGTCTTTTTAAAACCAAAACATTAAGAAAAAAAAAAAAACAATAACCCCATTTACTAAGTATAATTGTAGTGAAAAAACTACAATAAAAGTCCTGAAACCTGTTTTTAAAATTTTGGGAAAAGTTTTCAATATTGTTATGAAACAAAAATGGTAGGTATCAACATCTTTTATTACTTCATTTTTTTTTAAATAAGCAGCTGGTTTGTAAGCTGTGAATTTCTTCCAGCCAATTAACTCTCAAATGGTTAATCCAGTCTGAGTAGCGGCTGCGAGGTAAATAAACAGTTTAAAATTCTCAATCCATCTATTTCAATTGATTTATTAGAACCTCTATTTATTATTTTGGAGCCATCCATGGATAGCTGGTCTCTACTCAGATTTTAAAATTATTCATGAATTCTTGGGGAAATAGAGCCAAGGATGTGGACACATGTTATTTTTATTAATCATATCTTTTGAGTTCCTCTTTTTCTTTTGTCTTCATTTTATTAAAGTCAAAAATGTAAATGTTATCACTGACCAATGAGATGATTGAGAATATACTTCCTGCACTTTATGTAATTCTTTTATAATTCAAAACACTTTTTATTCGTGTTGACTCTTTGAATAGCTTTAGTCTTTTTTGTTAGTATGTTCTAAATGAAAATCATTGTAATGCTGATATAATTAAGCTCCATTTTTTTTCATGAATCCTGCTTCACAAAATTAAGCGCTTAATCAACTAATGTTTTGACTACTTTGCATTTAAACAGCAAACTGAAGAATTGATTTAGAATTTCATTTGGCACATGAATGGATTTCCTTTCTCTGAGGAGGAAAAGGCAGTCACTCCTTAGTGATTATTATCCCAGCCTGGTGACTAAATTTCTATTCCTAGTCAAGCTACCACCGCATAGTTAGAGTAATTTGCAACAGGATTTGATTAGCCATAGTAATAATGCATTTCCTGGGTGTTTAGACAAAGTTAATTAATGTGTTTTATGTGCTTGCAATCATAGTTATTCAACTAAAAATGCTATCTCTTCTTTTCTTTATTATTAACTCTCACATTCTGTATCACAATCTTTATATAGTAATAAGAATGTATATGAGAATCTTCATATACATATTATGTGTATATTTACTAAAATTTTGAAACTATAAGGTAGCTAATTCATTTTTGCTAATGAGGTAGCTATAAAGTTGTGAATTTTCTAGGAGCACAACTGCTCACTGACCAAGACAGGACAGAGATCCTTTTTGTGTGACTCTAGAAATGATGTTTTCAAACTGCAAAGATTTGTTATCCTTCGTATGTGAAGTTGGGACAAAGATGTGTGATTATGTGTGTGTGTGTGTGTGTGTTGTACATGTGTGCCGTGTGTGTGCCTCTATGTATGATGCAGAAAAAGTTGAGAGGATTAAGAAAATCACTCCAGGACTGCATGATTATAGAGATTCTTGGTCAAGGCATTATATTATACTTAAAATTATGTTCACACATTTTCAAAAGTAACTTGGGGAAGTGGAAGATTGAATATTTGTTCTCAAGTAGCATGAATGTCACTGTATTTAGAACCATTCATACAAAAAAAATGTGCACAATACATCACTGTTTCATAAATTAATAGAAGTGGAAGAGAAAGGTGTGTCTGGCTGAGAAAACAAGAAGGCGGGGCAGGCTTGTGTGTCGGGGATGTTGAGTCATCACCTGTTTCTGATAACGTGGGGAATGGGGAAGGCTCTGAAGGGAGGTGAGACAGGACTGTCAGGCAGGTTCAGTCCGGACTCCGGAGCACCTTGGATGGCCTTGCCGGGTCACTGTGTGTTGCTTCCCATCCCATAGAACTCCTCGGTATCACTGAGGAATAAGCAGAAAAAGAAATGGCTTCTTTGACAGCTTAGAAGCAGCCTTCTGCACAGGAAGAGTCTGAAAGAGTAATAGAGACAAAATCCTCACCTGTTAATCTGTGTGACTCTTCGTCTCCTTTATCTTAATCTTCCCTTCTTGTGTCCCCCTGCCTTTACTTTCTTTCCTTTCACTGTCTTTCTTACCAAGTGAATAAACAATAAAAATGACTTGTATTTGTACCCTTTGGAATGCCTGATCCAGTGAGTCAAGTATTTGTATTAAACTGTGTCTGAAGAAAAACTGAAAGATGAGAGAGAAAGAGAGAAAGAGGGAGGGTTCTGATCAAAATCGTCATTTCTGGACCACTTTTCTTAAATCTTCTCTCTCCCCCGAGTCTCTCACTCTCTCCCCTCCATCAGCCCCATTTTCTCTTCCCCTCATTCTCCCCACATGGTTCCCTGAAACCTTAGCTGGAAAACTTGCTATGTTCTCTCCCCTCTCCCTTCACCTCTATCTTGCAAAGCCCTTCAGCTTCCCCTCTAGCTCTGCCCCTCCACCTGCCCACTCCCCATTTCTCCATCATAAAAATCCAGAAACCTGTCCGATTATCCTTAGAGGTCTGGGGAATTGAGGAGACAGAATTCTCCAGCCCTGAGCTTTGGGAGGAGGAGAGCTGAGAACATGCGATCACAAATTAAGTTTGTTATTTTGGTGGTTTTGTTAAAAATATGTATTTTGTTTCCCCCCCACACCAAGACTTATTTCTGCCTTCTTGAACCTTCTTTTTTCTGTTTGAAATAGCATGACTCTGGCAAAGGACTGATATTTGCCTTTGACCAAGACACTGAAAGACTAAGATAGGATTAAGTGAAAAAAGAAAGAAAAGAAAAAGAAACTTTCACTGAATTACCAAACTGTACCATTGCCGTGTTTGTTACACTGAATGTGTGGAGAGATGCTTGGTGGCTGTTTCTGAAAACAGAATCACTCGAACTGGTGTTAGTATGAGCATCCCGATCTGTGACTTTGATATCCCTCGGAAGCTGAGAAAAGTCGGGCCTTATGAGTAATTGAATGACCGTCCAGAGACATGTGACGGTGGCTTCATAAAGCGGTTTGGATGATGACTCAGGTGGAATGCTGCCTCCAATTTGGGGCCCGTTATGGCTCAGGGGTGGTGATAATGTGCCCATAAAAGCTACAGATTGGTCCAGAACGGGTGCTTTAAAGTGAGCCTTTTCCTAATCATGTCACCATTTTATGTCTGGGGGTTTGGCTTAGAGCCTGGATGCTCAGAGGCAAGACTGTAAATGGAAATATTGAAAAGCGTGTCATCATAAGCCGGGGTGATCATTAAAACAAGGCAATCAGATCATCCCAAGTCCCCAGGGTAAAAACTTCAAAGGCTTCCTAGGTGTTTAAGAAAATAGCTTTCAACCTGTACTAAAAGGCCCTGATGACTTTGCACCTGTCTTCCTCCTCAGCACCGCCTCCCCCAGGCCTCGCTCCTTACCTACCAGGTCCTCACAGCCTCCTCTCAGGTTTTAATAACTGTCAGCTCATTTCTACTTTAGGGCCCTGTACTGCATTCCATCTGCCTGGGAGACTCTCTCAAATGATCCTCCCGTGAGAGGCTGGTTTTGTCATTAGGGTCGCAGACATTTTTATCATCTGCTTAGCAATGAACACTGTCAAGCAGCTTCTATTTGTCAGTCTCCCTGTCTCTCTCCCATCTGTGAATCTGCCTCTCCCCCCATCTCTGAGTCTACCTCACTCATGATCGAAAATAGAAAGAGTCTTCCAGGAATACATGACCCTCCCTTCATTTTTGAATGAGTCTGGGCCTGTAAAAGCTGATCAAACACGATGCTTTAATTTTGGGTAAATGTGCTTCGAATTCTAAGTAGAACTTCTGAGTAAGAGTTTATCTCGTCTCCCTGGAACACTGCGGCATAGCCTGCCAACAAATGAACTCCCTGGAATGACGCTGACATTTCCTTCTAAGCCTGTTTTCTCAGGGTGAGGTGCGCCGACCTGAGAGAGCCCAGGTGAGGCGCGCCGACCTGAGAGAGCCCAGGTGAGGGCTCGAGCCCGCCCCGGGGCTTCCCCCAGAGATGGTTTCAGCCTTACCTGTTCCTGCAGGTGCTTCATTAGGCGTTTTCTTCTAACCCCTGTGACAACTACTGCAGCTCATCTTCCCCCACTGAGGGAGCATCTGGCAATTTGTCTAAGAGAAGATGCTGAGGAAATTAGCGTCTGGTCTCATTTTAAATCTTCCTTCATCTGAATTTGCAAGAAAGTCATGTGCATACGGGCAGAGCAAAGCAGAGTTGAGATAAAAAACTTATCAAACTCAAGATAAAAAACGTGAACAGAGCAGGATAAGACCCTGCTTGATGTTATGGCTGGTTTTCATTTTGTTCCAATAATAGATAACTGTTCTATATTATGCAATAAATTTGGCAGAGGATGCAATATACATACACTCATAAACACTCAAATATGGGAAAACATTTTCATTGATAGAGGCATTATCCAGAAAGTGGAGATCAAAATAAAAAGATTTCATTTATAATTTATAATTTTATAATTGTAATTAATTACTTATAATTTCCCTCCCTAACCCATCCATTCTTCATATTTTTCTACCAGCATTTTTAATTCAGCAACTTTTTTAAAAACTTTAGCTTCATATTTCAAATATCTTATAGAATTTTGCTGTTTTTATTTGACATTAGATGTGATTTATCTTCTCATTCTTCCAAAAGAGATTTCCTGTCATTTTTGAACATGTTAATATTTTGTCAAGTAAGTGAGTTAGCTCAATCACTCCCCTATTGGCATAATTGCTTTATGTCTAAGTTGGTTTCAATATTTCATTAGTTGGCTTCTTTACTAAACATCATGTTTATTAATAAAATTTAAATGTGTAGGAAATTTTAACTCTGTGAGTATATGTTCATATCTAGACATTGATTTATTTTGTATGAAATTCTGGGAAAGGCAGTGGTCCCTGAAATTTGAGTTATGGCCACTTTGCTACCAGAACATATATCAAATGGTCTGATATCAAAATGTCACTTTACAAAAGTATATACACAGGGAGGAAAGACAGTTTTGAGAAAAAGATCACGACTCCCACTCTTTCAGAAATATAAAAAGATGTCCTTTACAAGTCTCTCTTTATGTTTAAGAAATCTTGAGAAATCTGATGAATTGTACCCTGAGATATATTTTTGTTTAAGGATGATGAGATGGTCAATGGTTCAAAGTATGGCTGGTGCTTCTCTGGCCCCCAAAACAGAGAGTTAATTATGCTGTGGATGCTTTTCAGCTAAGGGTGTTTTCAGTTTCTTAATAGAATTCATTGTGCTCATTTCATGAGAGTTTCACTGAGGAAACATCTGGAGCTTCAGCATCTCTAGAAATACTAGAATCTGAAGCAATATTAGATGCACGTTCTCCCTTCATAATAATCTACTGGAGTTTAGCAGAGGCAGCTCCTCAGAAGGCCTGTTTGCCATCATCCCCATCTTCACATACTTCCTTTATGCTCGCTGTGGAGTTCAAGACCTGGGATACCTTCACAGTCTTCAGTTTTACAAAAGGGGAATCTGAGGCACAGGGAAGTTCGTGATTCAGTGGGTCAAGTGATTCATCATTGGCAGAGCCAAGACGTTTCAAATTCAAAAATCTCTCACTTGAAATATTTATTGATTTAAAACTTTGTTACTCATGCATATAATTCATTATTTCAAATGAGCTTTTGGGGGCACCTACTAGGTGTCATGTCATTTTGAATGTTATAAGGACAATGATAAATGAGACTGGAACCCTGTTCTCTTGGAGCTTTAATTTGAGGGTCTAAATGGATGAACACCAAAGAAGTACTGGTACAAGTGATCATTTCTGAAGAGGGTAAGCCAGTGCTGCAGAGAACTGAAAAAGTAATGTTATCAAGTCCAAACTCATTCTGCTCTCCATGTGGCAGGCCAGGGAATTGGGAGACGAGGTGTTGGGTCAAGAAATAATGACTGTACTTGGAAAGCCAGCAGATGGAGAAGATGGGGGACTAATGTCCTAGAGAACCATCTTACCCACGTCAGAATTCAGGCTCCTTTTATACTAAAAGGGGGAGGGAATGTGGTTGGTTGTTGCAAATTTCTTGGTGTCAGAATCCTTTGCTCTGGCAGCTGTCCATGTAAGTCAGGTCACAATGTTCCTATAAACCTCCAACAAGACAAATGTTATCCTCTGTTCTGCAACTTTTTATCTCTGTATGAATGAAAAAGTGTTATATCCTTAAAGGTCAGAGCCTTGAGAATGGCTATCCTGTATATTTCAGGCACTAGGTAACATTATTCTACCAAAGGTGTGCAACCGGCAGGACTAAGCACAGGAAACGGAGCACAGGGGGAAATTTAAAGGAATAGATCTAGTATGGAGTCAGATTCATTCTTCCCTATTACATTAACACCTCTCTCATTCCAGCAAGGTTACCAGGATGAGGGGAAAGGAGGGCAGGACACGTCAAAGAGGGTCTGCAAAGAGGGAGGGAGGGTGATGGTAGAGGAGCATGCGTTTTGAGGTGAAGGATTGATTTCAGGCCATTTTGATTGAAAGAAAAGAGGTAGTCAGGTGTCAGAGAACAAGGAAGTTTGGAGAGAGATTTTTAAAGGCCTGTATAGTTCCTTTGTATAGTTCCTTTGTTGCTTTTTGCTGCCCTGATTATAGCAGATAATATACTGGATGATTTCTTTCCCAATTTGCAAAAATCTCAAAGAACATAGATTCTGCCAGAGGTTCGGAGACACAACAGGTTATTAGAAATGATATTTCAAAAATTCCATGTTGCTATTAGAAGTGCTACTTCAGCAACCTAATGAAATATCCAATAAAAAGGGATCTATGTGCAAACAACTCATTTGGATAAAATAAAAACAAATGGAACAATTATAGGTAAGAGTTTCCCAAACTGATATAAGCTGTCAAAGGTAATCAGTGCTTTCATCCTGGAGGTAGGTAGTGACTGGAACAGAGCATAAGCAGGGCTTCTGGGTGCTGGCAATGTTTTGTTCTTTGAGTGTTACTTCCATAGGTGTATTTTTTTTAATCCCCTCAATCTATACACAAGAGATATTGGCACATTTTTGTATATATACTGTTCAATAAAAAGTTTAAACAATAAATGAAATTTAAAAAAACTGACAAGTAACATAGACATCACCGGTATAAAAAAGTTTTCAGAAAAAGGAATCTTTTGATACTTTATGAAAGACTTAACAAAAATGGGTAGACTTCATAAATGGAGACAGAGAGAAAGGGTATTTAGAGGGAGGGAACAGCATGACACAGGAAACATACAGACTAAATATATGGGTCAAGAAGAAGTCAGAGAAGCTGCTCAGGGAACCTGGTCACCTCGGGCTCTCCTCGCCAAGAGACTGAAAAAATACTTCTTCTGGGATTCACTTGTCAGGCAACTCAATAGCAAACCCACATCTCAGTCATAGTTGACCTTTAATTTTGCTTCTTACTTTTTTCAATAAATTTTTTATATACCCATGCCCTTGAACAGTGGTTCTCAAGCTTGTGTATAACTCAGAATCACCAGGAAGCCTTGTTAGAAAGTAGACTGTTGTCCCTACAGAGTTAAGGAGTGGGGTCAGAGAATTTGCATTTCTCATAAATTCTGGGTGGTGTTGATGCTGCAAGTTTAGGGACTACATTTTGAGAACCACTGCTTAGAAAAATATTCTTGGCCTTTCCTAATTTATCTAGCTATAACTTATCTTTGTAATCCAAAAGAGAATGGATAAATTGCTAGATAGCTAGAGGCCTTAAAGATTAGTTAATCAAATCTCCATCAAGTCTTGCTCATCTGGTCCACAGTGACCAGCTCCCTTCTATTTTTTTACTAAATTAACTCATTAATCCCTCAAAGCTTATTATTTTAAATTGACTAAGACTATGCAATTGGAGCAGCTTTAGTGATCTTCCTCTGAATGTCTGGATCCATTATCAAAGATTCATAGATAACATTGGTTGCCTGGCTTTTGTATTATTTGTATTTCATTTCTTTCTCCAACCATATTGTGATTGAATCCACACACCCACCTCAGACACAACCCAGTACTCCCACACACACACATGCAGGTTTGGATGATCTTTGTGCTTTCGCTGGATGCCAGTCACATGGTTAATCCCACAGTTTATGATACTTTAATTTTTCACAATAGCCCTTGATAATGCTATAATTTCACATTGCCTCCACTGCAGGGCAGATTGGCTTTTATGTAGTAGGTGTTGACAACCAGAGGACAGAGAATGCTTTCTGTTTATCTGCAGAGCCTAGCACATTTGCCTGGCATTTATTATATTTTTTTGCTTGAAAATATTTATTGAATGAATGAATGACCCAGCATATTTTTTTTTGCCATAGAAATACTCAGTAAATATGATACACCTCTAAACATAACATTTGTAGGTGATATTGGAGACTAGTGCTAATGTAAATAAGAATTTAGTTAAATGCCTTTTTTTCTATTCAAATCAAAATCATATAATATCACTGAAGCACACCTACAGCTCAGCCAAATAACATCATTTCAGTTTTCCAAAATTCAACTACCACTTTATGTTGAGACCAGATTCAACCCTTATGTAAGTTTCTGGTTTGAATCATACAATTCTCACACCTATCCTCCCCCAGACACTTTATCTTTTAGAATTGTATTTTTGAAGGTGTTACAAGAAAAAAAATCAAAAGTAACTCTCTTGCCTTGGTACATAAATGCATCATTTCCAATGGCTGTGGCAGCAGGTTGTTGACAGAATGAAAACAGGACTGGTATGAGCAGCTCCCAGATGCCACACATGATAAAACAGTTCACAAGGCAACTGGGTGGCCTTTCATTGTATTTTGTGTCCTAAGAGCTATTCTCTTATGTTTTCTGTTTTTATTTTCTATAACCCCTGCCTCATGCCTCAGTAATGACATCAGAGAACCTGTCAGGCTACTTTAGGAGATCAATGTTAATTTGTTTCATTAACAAAATATGTATTGAAAGTCTAATATGTGCCAGGCACTGTTTTATGTGCTGGGGATACAGTACTGACAAAGACAGCAAGGTCTTGCCACCATGGAACTTGTAACCTAGTGAAGGAACAAATAGACAGTTAACTAAATATATACATAAAGAAATACATAAGTGAATAACTTCAGGTAATGACAATATGTTGAAAAAAATAATCAAGTAATGAGACCATTGTGATGAGTTACTTTAGACAATGCAGACAGGGCTTGTCTCTCTGTAAAGGTAACACTGGATCCAAAAGGAAAATATCAAGAAAAATTCCAGTGTACAAGATACAGGGAAGACCATTCTAGAGCAGAGGAAGAGTGCAAAAGGGAAACTGCCAATGGAATCCATGAGAGTTTATGGGGTGTTCTACACTAACGTTATTGTTGACTTTCTTAGAAACTGCTCTACCACAAATCCAGACAGAAAATAATTACTTCAATGGAGAGAAGAAGAAGTGAGGCTCTAAAACATTTCAGACCTTCCACAACAATTTATTTTTCTTGAAAGAATTCCAATGATGGTGTTTCTAAATCTCTAAGCAGAGATGGTGTTCAAAATAATTTCACAGTCAATCAGACTGGACATTAACAAGGATGCTGCTTGGAAGTCAACTTTAGGAGTATTGCTATAAAATGTAAATATCAGTGAGTAAATACAACCCTGGCTGGGATGAACTCTGCAAAAGAATATTAGCTTTTCTTACATTGCAGCATTAGAGCTACTACAGCCAGCATTGTGGCTTTCATAATACTGTGTTGGTTGTAGCACCCACTGCTATAAATCACAAAGCCATCCAAGAGAGAGCTTTGGTCCAAGGGATGCCCATGTCCCTTTCCACAGTCCTAGGCCTTCATCTCAGTGGTAATTCCAGGTGGAAATTCCAATAGTAGTCTGGATATTGCAAATCATACTCCCAAAGTAATCAATCACATTATTGCCATTTTTTAAATCAAATCTCATTATTTATTCATTCTAAGGAGATTTATTGAGTCTCATTGCCAACTAAAATTTGTCACTCACCATCTGGCACTACAAGAATGAAGTCACTGGCCACCTCAGATGCTAATCTTCCACACTCTGTGAAGGGAGTTCAGGGTAGAGATCAGGAATGGGACACTCTGTGCTCTGGGAAAAACTGGCAGAAGAAGCCTTCAGATAGCTGGATATTTTTCAGAAGATTTTATGAACCCATCTTCTTGCATCTCCTCATGTCTAGAAAAGCACTAAAATCATTAATGGAGACGTCGGCTCCTCATGACTAGCAGCAACCTGCTTGTGACTAGCAGCGACCTTCTGCCAAAATGTGTGCGTGAGTGCATGTATCCCCCTTCACCAAAATCACCTACATGTACTGAGCTCTCCCCTTACTTCTTCGGAGTAGCTCCTCAAAGTTATCAGAGAGGCTGTCTCCAGGGCTACAGTCCTCATTTTGACCTAAATAAAACTTAACTCACAACTCTCCCATTGTGCATTTTTTCCTTAATCAACAGCTATTAAGTGCCATGCCTCACTCTGGGAACAGGGGTTGCGGGAGTAAACAAAACAACAGAAGCCCTGCTCTTGTAAAGCTTATATTTCCATGAAATAGACCAACAGTAAAAATGATGTGTAAGTAAAATGCAAAGCATTTCATGTAATGATAAGAAAACTAAGTAAATCAGGCAATGAGAACACAAAATGTTAATGGGAGATTAAAATTGGAGGAAGCTTTATAGGAGGGTGAGTTTGGAATCAAGACCCTTGAGGAGGTGAAGGATCTAGTTGTGCATTTGTTTATGGGGAGAACATTCCACGAAGAGGGAAGGACAGGTGTCATAGCCAACAGTGAGACAAGTGAGAGTTAAGTAGGGGACAGCTCAAAGAAGCAAGGGAGAAGCACCATCCGTGCCTTGGAGGGCAAAACTAAGCCCTCACTTTGGCTCTGAGTAAAACAGGAAGCCAATGGAAGTTCTGAGTAGAGGATGACACAGCTAAGAAACACTCCCATAAAAATATAATAAAACTCACAGAACAGAAAGAGTACAAAAATGGAAGAAAACTTAGCTAAAATATATTAGCAATTCAGCAATCACAATCCTACGGGGTAAAACAGGTGATGTGATTTACAAGGAAAATTGAAATTTCAAAAGATAAATTTCAAAGATTTAAAAACACTTCAGAAGACATTTAGGAGGAAAGAGCTGCTTCTATGTAGGTAAAATCACAGACTGGCTTCAAAAGGTTTTTTTCATCCTAAAGGATGGAAGATACTGACATAGGTTTTGTGAAAAACAAAAGTAACCAGTGAAGTCCTTCTTAGATGAGAGTGAGTGAATGACAAGGAATTCAGAGTAGACCTTATGCATAGCATCTGGCAAGAGGGACAGAGCAAGCTGTGAGTTATAGTAATTTCCTCTTAATAAGAGATGAGCAGAACAGCCACTGTGCAAGTGTTGGTATAAAATAACCAGTGGTAAGTAATAAAACTGGTTAAACATAGAATTTAGACAAAGTATGGTTATAAAACTCAATACAACATTAAGAACACATAATTGTGGAAAATCTCCCAATTTCTACTTTCAAATAAGAAATAGGTCATAAAAGTAAAACTACAGAAAACTCACTTTTGAGTTTAAATGTGAAATCTAAATAAAGTACTAGCCAATCAAATTCAGCATGATATTAAAAATAATACACCGTAAACATGCAGTGTTTATGACAAGAATCCAAGAGTTGTTCAATACTACACCAGCCATTAACAATAGAGTCAAAGGCAAGGCTCCTAATACCACCATCACTTTCCATCACAACTGTCAATGTTTCGGAAGGTCTAGTAACTGTCATGGAAGAAGGAAGAGGAGAAGAAAGAGGAGGATGGTGACAGCGGAGGGAACAGGTGGGGGAGGAGGAAGAAAAGAAAAAAAGAGGAATGAGGAGGAGGAGAAAGATGAGATAAAGGAAGAAAAGGAAGAGGAAGGGGAAAATAAGAAACACAGCAATAAAATTCCAAAGCAGGACAATTAGAACTACTTGTAGATTATATCACTGTATAATTAGACAAAAAAACAAACTATTAAAATGTGTTGGAGTATATGGGTAGATTGTGATAAACTTTTTTTTTAATTAATATATTCTTTATACCAGCAAAAAAAAAAAAAACATAAAGCTTAATGGAAAATAAATGACATTGTCAATACTAACCATATGACAAAATACTTAGGAATAAACTTAAAAAGAAAGTTTTAGGAACTATTATGAGAAAATCTACAAAGCATTACTGAGGGCTACAGCAAAAATCTTAAGAAACACAGAAAATATGAAGAACCCCTGAAGGAATGATTCCAGTTGAGGCTTTAATTTGGAAGATGAAGGAATCTGAGCAAAAATTTCCATGGTGTTTTTTAGAAGTGTGATATGACAATTTTCTAAACAAAAATGATAAAATAAGTGAATATATATCAGACAAGCTGGAAAACAAGACGAATGAGAGGGATTTAGAATGCTAGCTTTTATACCAACATGCAATAATCAAAACAGGAGAGCACTGGCAATATGACAGAAAAACATATGTACTATGATAAAAACAAAAACCTACCTTGATTTAAGAATATATAAGATTTAGAATATTAAAATATTTTAAACTGAGGATTTAGATGTTACCAAAAAAGTGGTGGAGGAAAAGAAATCCACACATTGTTTACAAAATTTTTATCAAAAGTAAAAATGATTTATTTTTGCAACATCCACCAGACCTCAAGAGGCATGTAGGGACAATTTGTGATCTCTGAAATCTTCCCTATTCTAAAGCAATAAAAGAAAATAATTCTATAAGTTTCCCTTTTCATCACTCCTGTAATGATAGGCTTCATTCTGTGTATTGAACATGTATTTTCAATGTGGCAGCAATATTTCCTCAGCTTTCTAGTGTGAAGTAACCTGGTGCAGGGGAAAAATTGTGGGTTTTGATCTTTCAAAAACCTGGATTCAAATCTTGACCATACCACTTGGTACATGCGTAACCTTGGAAAAATCAACCTTTTACAACTTCAACATCCTCATTAATATAATTTGCTAATTATACCTACTTTACAGTCTATAAAATATGAAATTCATTTAAAAAACTAGCAAATTTGCAAATTTCAATTTGCCTTTAGTACCTTGCAATTTCAAATATCCAAATGTTACACCTCAACGTTGCGTAAGTGCTTTGCTCATTATTTGATGTGTCTGTACAGAGATTGTCAGCATTTTCTCTGTCCTTTCAGTTATTCCCTGTAACATAGGAGCTGAAAGCCTTTAGACTATATAGCAGATTCTCTTGCCAACAGTGTTCTATTTAAACTCTACCAGCAAGAGGCACCCCATGAAATGTTAAAAATGGAAAAGAAGAAACTGTTTCCCCCTGTGGTGACAGGCAGACATGTGGGCAATGACAAGCAAAAGGTTTATATTTACCTTCTAGTTCCCACACCTTCAGTGGTTATAAGCAGCTGAGAATCCACAGATGTAGCTTCCTGGGGTTCCAATAACTTTTTTTTTTTCTTTTAGAATTAGAAGTTCTCCATGACCTTCACCTCCATGGATTTAGAAAGCATCTAATTAAATGATAACATACCATTAATTTTAAGATGTTTCAAGATTTCAGAGATGACAAAAATGGAAACACGTGCATTCTAGAAACAATGAAATACGATGCCGAGAAAAATTTCTGTCTCTGGATGGAACCCTGACTGATACTGTATCCTAACATTATTAGGTAAATCTCTGAGTTACAAGCTGAATCTTTTTCTTCTGAGTCTGGTTCAGAGTTGTTGTTTACACAATGTTTATTGAGTGAATAGGTAATGAAATCTCTCCCTCACACCAGAAAGAAATTGTTAACCCCCACATGCACACACACAAGGAGAATCATAGAAATCTCAAAATTGATCACATAATTATATTATCTACTATATTTCTGTTGTTAGGTTTTTTTTCTGGAATATTTTATAAGAAAAGTAAAGTTAGTAACTAGACCCCTCAGAAGGAAAAGAAAATGGAAAATGGCTCATAATATTTAACTATCCCATCATAGCCTACTTTGTTGATAAATTAACAACCGAGTTAATGTATAAAATGTATATTGTTTGGGTAAGTTTCCAGCAGTATAACTTCCTCTTATTAAAACTCTATTCTCAGTTATATAATGCTGAGGGTTTTTTAACTGCTATTTTTAAAATATATTTTTTTGTATCAGTCTAGGATAGTTAACATCTCTGCCTTTGATGATAAAAATTCTAGACTTCCTTGAACTTCCTCCCCCCTTACCTTCCCTAAGGTTATGACACTGAACTTCCTCCATCTTCTCTGGTTGTAACTTGTCCATTATCTTCCCTTGTTCCTTTCTCTTCCCTTTTTTTTTTAAAGGTATCATTTACATTTCAGCCTTCTCAGTCTCCTACGAAAGAGGAACAGTCCTCAACTTGAAACACTGCCAAGTCTAGTGAAGTCTCCCAACTCACTGATTTTAAGCAATTAAAGAGAGACATAAATCCCCACAGCTGCCAATCAATTGACTTTTCTACATGCTGGCATATTTTGCAGATTTGATGGGTACAGTTTTCCTCTCCCCACAGCCTACAGCTGCAAATTTGCAACTTTTGAATTTCTGTTCATTTGCCATTTGAAAATTTTGTTTGGAAAAATTAAAACTTTTTATGCAGAGGGAAAAAAAAACATATCAGTCAGCATTCTCCATCAGCACCATATAAGGTGAGGATATGGAAAAAGACCAATAAGCTAGTCAATAAGAATGAGTTTCATGAAGGGCTTTAAACCATAACCCACGCAACAACTTCTTACCTCTGCCATCTGCATGAATGGGTCTGGTCATAAATCCTTAACTTCCCCAAAGTGATGAAAATTTAGCGTCACAGAGAAAGCCTTCTTTAGGCATCCATATTTCCTGATATTTAATTTTTTTCTGCAACTTTGTACCCATGCCTACATGCGAATACTTCTACTTTTTAATATTTTGCAAATCACTGTGTTTTCTTTTTGTGATCTGTAAAATAAACACTTATAGATTCGTGCTTGGATCAGGTCACTTAGATACCTCTTCCCACTGTGAAAGTATTGTTCCACTAACATTTTTTTTGTTCAGCATATCCGAGGTGCCAGTGTCTAAAGCGAGATCTAGTCCCTGACTCAAATAACTGATATTCCATGCTATGATTGATTTATCTCACAAATACTTTATTCACCTTTCTGTGGTTCTCAGTCACCATTTATACATTAGAAGAACTTGTTTGGGGGTTGCTGGAATATTCTTAAGATGGAGAAGGGAGTTAAAGAATCTTTGATAGGAGTTCTTAAACCATCTTCAGGCAGAAATGAAGTCTAAAGAGGAGAGGTCCCAAGGAGAAGGGGAAAAAAAGGCAAGGTTATCAGCATAGTTTAGGTTACATTAATATTGTTGAACATCTAAGAAATGCAGCTATAAGAGAGGCCTCAAGCTCTAAAACATTACACAAATCAATGATTAGATTTAACCCACTAGCAGCAAATTCTGTCTGATTCTAAATAGCCGCTTCTGTCTTCCCACTCCATTCAGTCACGACGTCCTGTTGCAGAAAATACCGGTTCAACAGAGAAAGATGTAACCACTACAGTATTCTCCTGTTGGAGAAAGTTTGCTGTACACCACTTCACTTTTACAAAAGACCTGCTTTAGTGCCTGTTTTTTGCTAACCAAAAGAAATCTGAAGAGGATTTCATTGTTAAGAAAAAAGATGAGAAGCAAAAACACTGTTCAGTGTTGGTTCTGCAGCGAGCCCTCAGAGAGGCAGCAAGCACTTGGGGCCGTGAGAGTGGCCCCACCAAGCTCTTTCCCTGAGAACTACACTCAGCATCCCAGCATCCAGCCACCGTAGCTTGGAACTGTGTCTGTGAGTCTCTGTGCTGTATCTCCATTTTTTTGTGTGCATCCCTTAGCAAGGTGTGTCCTGAGATAATGGCTTCTTTGCTTTATGCCATTTCAGATTATGAATGGTTTTATAGGAATGTTCTAGTTTTGGATAGTGGGGGTAATCTGTATGTGATGTAGTGAGGTAATTAACAAACCTTTCAGCAACTCCTTTGCTGTGTGTGAGCGAGGGGAGACACCTAGGGATCAGCAGTGGGCGCATCATCTGTCACCTGCTTCCAGGTTCACCAACAAAACCCTGTAGGAATGAGGTGCCTGCGACTAGCAAATACCTTTGTGTAGAGAACCAGGAGACTCAAAGAAAGAGATACAGGGCCTCATCAGAAAAACAAACACACAAGTAGTAATCCTAACAGAGCAACTGGCAGAAATCAGGTAAAACAACCCATTTCCAAGAAGCAAAAGAAGACAACAGAATAATTAGTGTCAGGAGGGTAAATGGGGCCAGACCTGATAACGTCACGCAGGGTGGAGGCAGCAACAGAGGGCACAGAAGGGCCATTAACCTTGACAACTCTAGAGAGAAAGTGACGGCTTGCAAGTGCAGACACAGAGCTAGACTCCTGAGCCACAGGAAGAATAAATTCTTTCCAAAGCAGGATTGCCTGTTTGATTTGTTTTTGTAGCCTGCAAATAAAGTATCCCGTATGTTTCTGATTGTGAGTGAAATGGAGGGGAAAATAAAACATCCTACTTTCAAAGTGGGATCCAAATGTTCTCAAATGTCTCCTTCCGTGGTTGGGGATTTTATTATGGTCTCCAGAAATATTATGACCGACCGGGTGTGCAATTCAAAAAGAATTTGTACAGGTGTGCAAGCAAGATGGTTCTTTTCTGAAGCCTATTTAAGTTCCTCTGCTTCTTGTATGGGGAAGCATGATTTAAAAATATTATCTGGACATGACTGATGGCAAACAATGCTAAATTTAAAACTTCTGATGAGTACAACTTTTAAATTTGGGGTTAAAAAAACAAATTTCAGATAACACCAACAGGCTTATGGTTAGAACACAGAAGAAACTGAAAAATACAGAAAAACGCTGAGATAGCAGAAAAATGTCCTGTGTAGCCATTTCCCTTCAACTATTTTCTTCTTGTATGATTTGAAACCATTAATCACAAGTAATTTTGGAGAAAGATTTACTATATTTTAATGTATGTATGTTTTTCTTAAATTTATATTTGAACTAAATATGTTGCAAACCATTTTCTAACCTAAGATGGTCCCAATACTAATCCATGATGTCTTCCCATTTTTGTAGATTGCAATGTTCATATTTAAAATTAACTCATCTGAAAAATACTTCTGGTGCCTAGAGTATGGGGAGATCTTAACTTATTAATTTTCCAATTAGCAAAAATTCCCCATATAATTTAATGAATAATCTATCCCTTTACTAATGGTTTCCGATGGTTCTGTAGTGGTTTTAGATGTTAGTTACTAGATCTCAGGGAGCATTTCCAGGCTGCTGCCATTACACCAATGTGGCTGTTGATTCTTGGATCCTCTCTATATTCTACTCACTGTCACTTTATAATACTTTTTAATAACTTATTGGGGAAGTCCCACTACATAGTTCTTTTAATTTTATTTCTTAGTTACACATTCCTTCAGAGGTCTGTAGAAATATTTGGTCCAATTAAAAAAATTACATTGAAATAGGATTAAATTAAATTAAAATGTATAAATTGACTAGAGAGTCTTAGTAAAATTAAATGTTAAGTCCATGTTGGTCTCCTGCTGCTCTTCCAACATATCCAGGAATGTCTCACTTTAAGATGTCCCTGCCTCGAACATCCTTCCCCAGATACTGACAAAGCTTGTCCACTCCCTGTGCTCAGGTGTCTGATTAAAATGTCATCTTTCCAGGAAGGTCTCATCTGACCCCCTATGATCAAATAACAGTGCCCTCCTCACACTCCACCCACTTCGCCTGCTTCATTTTGCTTCACAGCAATGATTAGTACGTGACATGTACGTTGTATTCTTACTTGTTTATTTCACGAGAAGAGGAATTTTGTCTGTTTCCTGATAATTCCTCAGCTTCTACCTGATAATCCTTCAGGCACATCAAAAATTCTAATAAATGCCCTTTGAAGAAATACATGAACTTACATGCTGTCTACACACCATAGCTTGTGATTCCTCAAAGAAGTCACTCCAATCAGCAGAACTTCGGTCTCCCCCTTTCAAGAGCAGTTCTTCAAAAGCTCTACTGAATTGTTTCTCTGTGGGCGTGTAGGAAGGGGCAAGTTGTTTCACCTTTAACTATTTGCTACCTGCAATGCAGCATCCTTCCACCACCCCGAACTCACTTCTAGTTCTTCAACAATTGTGTCTGAAATGGCTATACTCAGCCCGGGGTAGAGGTTTTCCTCAGATTGCTTCCAAGAGCCTGTCCTGAATTTTGAACAGTAAACTAATGTTTACGAAGCACCTACCAGGTGTCAGACATCACGCTGGGAACACCCTGCAGCTATGGTCTTTTTTGATCCTCACAGCAATCCTGCTAGGTATGTTGTGTCAACCCCCATATTATCAGGTGGAAAATCACGGAGTTGAAATAACTATCCAAAGGGTGGAACAGATTCAAGATTTGGATATAATCACCAGTTTCAAGGCTGGCTATTCTCTCTCCCTCCCCTCTCTCTGTCTCTCTTTTTCTGTGTACCCACCCATAATTAGCCAAACTGTGAAGCGTGAGGTCACAGTTACCAAGGCTGCTCTCACTTCTGACACCAAATGCAAGTTCTGAGAGTCCCCAAGATGATTTTTGTTTTTGAAAATTTACTACAAGGACTGACAGAACACACTAAAAGCTATTATACTCACACTTACGGTTCGTTACAGGGAAAAGATACAGAATAAAACCAGCCAAAGGAAGAGACTCATAGGGTAGGGTCTGGGAGGGTTCCAACACAAATGTTCAGGGTGCATTACGCCCCCAGCATTGATATCTGACAAGTCTCTTAGAGTATTTATCACCAGCTGGGGAATTTCAGGCAAGCCTTAATGCCCAGAGTTTTCACTAAGGCTCCATTATGTACACATGACTGACCAGTAATCACCTTCATGCTTGGACTCAGTTTCAAGATCAACTGATCCTGTGTGACCTAAATCACAAGATTGCCCTTTTGTCATTTTCAGCCCCCACCCTAAGACTATCAGGTATTGTTGGCTGCACCCTAAGATTTGACATCAGCCTCCACCTTTAACAAATGCACTTCTATTAAGTATGACAAACGTTACCTCCTAGAAGCTGAGGGCAGTAGCCAGATCTCTCCTTGGGCAAAGCCAAATTCTTTAATATCCAGTGCCTGAGTTACCCACGCGGCCTTCAATCTTCTTGTGAAGACAACATAACACATTATCACGGCCAGGGTGCTCTGCCAAGTTACATAAACAAACTTAAATTTGTGGGCCCAGGGAAGTTACTGCAACAGAATGGAGACAGGTTGACACACACACACACAGACCAGATCGGATCATCCCGTCAGCTGTTTCCCCAAGTGCTGGGCCCCATCTCTCAAAGCTTGTTATAGGCTTGGCAGGTTTCTACAGTACTAAGTCGAGAAAAAGCTCAGATGACAGCGAAAGTGAAACATCAGGACTGTAAACTGCTAATTGCCAATTCCATATGTTTGCAAGGCAAACAACAGTGAGGGATATTGGTGGTGAGAAATCGCTGAATTTTGTGCTTACACAGCTAGTCAAAAAAACGGAATTATGTAAAATCTTATCTCGCACTAATTCTGCCCTCACTCCCAAATCCAGAATTCTTAATGTAAGGAAGAAGAATCTTCACATTTAAATCTCAAGTCTCCCAAGCATTTATTCTAGACTTTGTGTAATCTCCTTAACCTTGTCTCTGTGTTTTGAGAATATGAAACTGATGAGCAAGACAATACTATGTGTTATAAAAATGATCAATTTAGACTGCAAACATAGACTGCCCGAGTTCAAATCCAACTTTTGGTCTTCACCAGCTGAGTAATTCTCAGCAAGTTGCTCAATGTTTCCAAGCCTCTTTTCCTCACCCCTAATGTACCTCATTTATAAGGTCTTTGCCATAGAAGAAATGTCCCAACATTTGTTATCTAATGAGAGCACTAGGGAGAAGTGTAAACCAGTTAGTTAAAATGTTTTTGTTTTTGTTTTTGTTTTGCTGTTAATTATGCCAAATTCAAAATGGTTTCATATTAGCTGAATTTAAAATCAGCTAGGCTACTTCTATAGATTTGGGAAACAAACATTTTCTGACTAAAGAATCTGAGTGTCTTCATCACCAGTTAGTATAAACCAAAAGGATGGAAGGCCCGGCCAAATGGATGAAGTTCTTGTGGGATGAATGAGTATCAATTTTGCAAAGAATAAATCACTATAGAAATGCAAAATGTAATGATTGATAGTGTCATCCTTACTCTAATGCCCCCAGTGATCTCCATGCAGGTGGGTCTCAAATGAGAAGAGAGTGGAGTGTTATGTTCCTGGTCCCTTCTTAATGACTGAATGAGGGACCATTCAGATGTTTTTCAATCCTGAAAAGAGATAAACATGAGAATAGAATGTAGCTAAAGAGGAAAGACCCAGAGGTCATCCTCAGAAAGTCCTTTTTTTCTTTCTTTTTCAGTTAGGGATTGAAGCTCATTAATCATTGGTTTTTAAAATCTCTATTCTTTACTCCTTTTTTGGTAAAGATTTGTAACTATAATCACCTTGCTAATTTCTCTGCATTTAAAAATTAGATTAGAAATAGTTCACTGGCAAAAATACATGGTTAAATGTGTCCCTTCATAAATGTGAATAATGATGATAATAATAAATAATACAATATTTCAATATATGTCTCATTCATATATTATAGCACATATATATTGCATAGGTTATATTATATCTATTTAAAATTATATATTTATAAGTATATATTGTTATTTAATAAATATTATAACTTTCATTTTTATTGATTCGTAATGTGATATGTACTGTACTACTTACAATATTGCACCTAGATAATTCTGTTATCCTCAATTTTTAGATGGAGTTACAGAGATTCTGGGAGGACAAGAGATGTTTCTAGAGACACACAGAGTAATTGTAGAATGACAGGTATGTGAATCCTGATCTATGACAAAATGGTCTAAGACCTTGCCAATATTCCATGGTGATGGTGGTGAAGAAAAGCAAATTAAGAATAATTGCTATTGTATCTTGAATGCTTCATATATACCAGAAATCCCAATATGTGTCAAACACTGTGATACATATTTTGCTTCTGTTACCTGAGAAAAATAAAAACAGTCTCAGAGAAATCAAATTATTTTATCAAGTCTGTATTCCCAGAATATGGCATGCCCGAAGACTCCTCTTCAATTCAAATGGTGCTTCTGCTGTTTGGAAGATGTTTTGAGCATTCCTGGCACACTCGCTCAGGTGAGAGGTGTCAAAACTCCAGCCACCATGAAAGATCAGGGGCCAAAAATTGAAAATTTCTAAATTCTATAATTAATGAGCCTAGATTTTTATTGCTGATCTCACACACTTTGTCACTCTCTTTGAAGTCCGAGTCATTTCATGCCTCTGTACTTGGAATCCATCGTCAATGAAGAAGTAAACCAAACGTGCATGACAGTACCTCTGTACGTGGTGTTAAGTATATTGCAGCATCGAGACGCTTAGGAACAGTGAACGGTGGATGCGACTGTGGCTCAGCTGACTTACATTCTAAAGGGTATTATCACAGAGGAGAATGAAAACAGCATATCCGCTAAGAAGAACCAGAGGAGCCTGAACCTAAAATCTGCCCTGACCTCGTTTCTTACAGTTTCATTTATCCTCATCTAAGTGTGTAACCTGGACTTCCATAAAGCCCTTATTACCACTGATTTTGTATCGATTTGTCATATGCCAATGCTCACTTGCAACGTACTTGACATTTGACTATCATAAAGAATGGAGATTGGCAGGCTTGTGTCAACTCCACTCTTAACCAAACCGCTGTGTAATTGAACAGGAAAGCAGTGCTAACAGTACACATTTGATTCCAGTTCATGTGCCCACAGCCTAACATTTTACAGTGCCCATCCTTTACATCCTAATGCATGTCAAACAGTATGTAAATACCAGCAAATCCGAGGAGATCTGCAATGTCTATATGTGCCCTATGCTAATGAGCACTATCCCAGGGAACTGGAGGATTTCCTATCCCTATTAACTGTGAATCAGAGGATACTTTTGGCAAGCAGATTAATTTAGGAAGCTGCTTGGAGACTGAGCTGTTAATAGATGTGAAGTGGTTAGCCCTGGGCCTTGAATTGTGTAACAGGGATGATGAATAGTACTAAATAAACACTAATTCCTCTCACAGCCACTTAGCTATCTCCAACGACAACAAAACAAAATTAAACAAAATCAAATCCCTAACAACAACGGTACCCAGGTACAGAGAGTTGACTCGGGGAAATATGAAACATGTGTCTTTTGTAATCAATGCAGAGAAAGTATTCTTATTCAGCCTGTTTTGGAAGCTTGCAAGTTGAGAAATAACAATGTCTTCCTCATCAGGTATTGCAAAAATATAGCGATGTTTGCTGTTGACCTTTATATGTAAAGATGGAAGGGCATGGTCGTATCAGCGACTAGCGTACCATTTAAAGTTTACTTTCTTATTCATTGTCCTACATGCAAAATACTTTCATTATAGAATGGCTCATTGTTACTCTTACTAAAATATTGGGGAGACAATGGCGGGTAACAGAAAGAACAATTTTGGTCTAACCCATCCTGGCACGCTCTGTTGTTGACTGTGGAGTTTCTTAAGCTCACTGTCTGTACAATGGAATAAGACACAACTCTTTCTTCTGGATATTATTGCAAGAACTAAACATAACATGCTTTAGCAAATACAAAGCCCTGTGTAGACAAAAGCAATACTATTGACAGCATCTTTTATTTGCTGTTTGCTACAGAATAAATAACACCGTGCCTCCAAAGTCTGAAAGACATCTTGTCTTCACTCAATATAAGTATTCCGTACTGGGGTTCCTCCACATTTAAATTATATTTTAAAAGCAGCCTATTAAAGTGCCTTTGAAAAGTTTACATTGCACTTCCTCTTGCATATATGGATCTTTTCCTCTTGTAAAATCCCAGGGCATTTCAAAATAGGAAAGGTCATTTAGCTCATCTGGTCGATTGTGGCTGCGATCCATTTCCCCAACGAGAAGCAAGGGAAGCGTTTCTCAATGCGTATCAGGGAAAAAACTCTCAGACCATTAGGACTAAAACATTGTATATGCCACAAGCTCTAGGCACCTAATTTCATCACAGACAATTGATGATTCTGCCATTCGGGCTGAATCAGACCCAGGACACTGGGACTCAGTGCTTCAGCAGAGAGGCAGGTTCACTGCAGCCTTCATCCAGTTTAAAAAATATTTTATTGACACATAGAGCATTCAGAGTCATAAAAATATATCATGTTTATCACTGCTCTTATGGCATGCATAGTTATGACACAGGGGCACTGAGCCATACAGTAGTAGGCAAGCATTTATTTCACCCTAAGCTGCTACAAATAATGCAGAGCTCAGCTTTCATCCTCTGAGCAGGCTGGACAGATTTCATCAGAAATAAGCATTTAAGAAAAACAGAAAAATCAATGCCGATGCATCTATTAGTGAAAAGTCCTGATTGGGTATGTATGTGCTCAACAAGCCTGTTAGTAATCCACCAGTGCACATTTCTGCCAAAGGCATGAGATTGCTAAACTGGAGATTTTGAAAAATGATCATCTTTCATGGATGCGGAAATCCAGCCAGGAAATTTACCTTTAAGCTCTTTGACTAACACCCATAGTTTATGATTCCATTATCACCCGGACTCCGATGTACATCTTTACGGAGAGCTATTTCCTGAAGAATAATGACCCAAGACTTTTGGCTTTTTGAGTTACTGAGTGGACAAACAGTTAAATCTGGATCCAGAGTTAACACAGCTCTCCATTATCTAAGGCTGGGTTAGGGCAAAGTTGGCGGGACCAAGCATTGCAGAAAGATCAGAGAAAAGACTGACATTTGCATATAAATGGCAAGTGTCAGTAAGTGGAAAGGAAGCATTAAGAAATTTGCATCTGGCTTAAGCTTTGTCCTTATTCAGCAGAATGCACTCATCACAACTTGTTGGGCTGTGTTAGAATGGGAGCCAGGGACAAAGACAACACTGAGAGAGATGGTGGCAAGCGAAGTCTTTATAAACATGGATTGCACATCTCTCACGTGCTCAGAGAAAGTTCTCGAGACCTTCCCATAGGGTGAGCTACCTTGACCTGGCTAAATGGCTAGCTTATCCGGAGACTTAGATAATCTCTCCTTATCAATCCCCAACTCCTACAGCCTCCGAAAAGGTTGTTACTTTTCTTCTGAGATGCTACCAGAGTTTCCTCTGTGTTAAAGCATGTGTATAGACTTTTTCATGTAGGTTAAATGAATTCTGCCAAGGCAGAAACCATCTCACTAATGTGTCTCTATCCCACAGTGCCCAGTATCTCATGATGGAACAGCAAATGGCATATACCAAGCCCTAAAGGAACAAACGGTGAATGAGTGAATAAATTAAGAAAAGCTGCAGTGCAGAATAGCACCGTTAGAATGCTCTGCTTCTACTGTGTTTCATTTATTGAACTAAGATGCACCACCACCTATGAGAGCTGCTGAACACAGAAAATTTAGAAGAGACATAGTTTCCTTAAGAGCATAAAAATAAAAAGTAAATACTGCCTTTGTTGCAAAACTTCCTGTTCTTTGTTCCAAGTGCTAAATTTATCACTTGGCATTCTTTGGGTCCAAGACAGGCATGCATGAGCAGGTACAGTCTTAGAATCAGACAGTGAGCAGCGGTGGATGAACCCGCAGCCTAATATCAAAGAATAAAGCAAGAAAAAGTTTCTGTGATATTGAAAATAAAGGTATACATGGTTTTGTTTTATTGTGTTTAAAATCTGTTGTCAGCTGCCGTATAATGAACTAAGCAACAGCTGGTTTCTTTTGTAATAACCTGGTAGGACGTATTGAAGTCTCTTCCGTATTCTGGAAAGAGAGTCGCAGGGAAGGAGTAGTTTGGCTCTTTGGTGCAATGGAGTCATTTACCTGCTCAGAAAGGCTTGCCAGAGGATTGTGAAGAATTGCAGGCAGGCATTTTTCCGTTGGTGGAACAATTGCTCATACAGAGCTTAACTTGTCTCCATGGCTTCCAAGATACTTCTGAAGTGTGCTATTTAGAGAGGAGGAAAAAAAAAAAAGAAGTTGTTTTCAACCAAGAGGAATAAAAAAGGAAAGGGGAAACGATGCATGTTTTATGCCACCTAATCTTTCTTATTTTAAAGCTGCAGTGTTCAAAGAGCAGCGCCCTCGCTGCATGTGACATCATGTCGGGGGCCAAGTGCAGACCTGTGTCATTTAGCAGCTCCACCACTCACCTGCTGTCGAAGTCTGGGCAAGATACTTCACTCTGGTGTCTTAGCATCTTCATCTGTAAAACAGGGAACAATAAAACACTTATTTCTGAGGAATATACAAGTTGATGCACATAAAACACTTAGAACAGCACCTGACATGTAGTCCTTTTATGTGTTAAATATTATTTGTGAGGTCAGAAAGGTTATTCTGGGGACGTTGGAAAAAATTTGGACAAAATTTGCTTTTCCTGCTTCTTTTGCCTCCTGGGTCAGAGTGTGACAAAAGTTCCTGTTAAAAATGTGAGCATTCAGCTCCTACTGAAACGTCATATGCTGAAAATCAAAGGAACCGCCTTCCCCAAGTTTTCATCACCCCCCGAATGAGGCTAGGGTTCTAGCGTTCACACCTCTTAATAACATGATCTTTATGTTTCCCATCCATTATCTCCCCGCTGCCCCCAAACCTCCCCTAAGTTATACACAGTGCGGACCACTTATCATTCTTCAAACATACCTGAGCATTGACTTCTGTTCCTCCTATGTGGAATGACTTTCCCCTTCAAACCTTGCCTTTTCTTCAAGGCCAAATTTATATATTACCTCCTATAAAAGATTGTCCTCGATTCATCCAGGCAGAAAAAAGTAACTTTCCCCTCTATATTTTGACATCATTTTCTCATGCCTTCCACTCGGAAGTTTTACTCTAAGCCTCACTTATTTGAGTATCTGCCCCACTTCTCCTAATAAACCATCTGCCTCTGAAAACTGAAACTGAAGCAACTGACACCATCCTTGCCCACAAGAGACACTTGGTACATGTTTCACGAATCAGAGAATCTGCCCACTTCACACGCAGACAAGTAGATTTGATGAAAATCCTCCATCCCTAATACAAGAAGTAAAGACATCTCCCAGTATTCATTCGGGGAATATTTATTGAGAATTGGTGCTATTCTGGTTGGTGCTAGAAATAGAAAGATTAAAGTATGACCTGGAGGACTTTTTGGGTCATTTGCCTCCTCTTCTTGAAGACTATATTTAAATAGACAAGTGATGGTTTGGCAAGCAACAGTGTGGGCTGTAGGTATAAATAACCGTGCCTGAGGGGCATCTGGGCAGGCTTCACAGGAAAGGTGGCATTTTGAGTGAATCCTGGAGGAGTTCTCCAGATGAAGTGACATAGGGTGACAAGCAGGTGGAGGGAACAGTACAAAGCCTCTAATTATGATAAATAATAATTAGAAGAATAACTGGCATTTACTGGGCACTTATTAGATGTCAAGTGTTATGCTAAGCTCCTTAATCATCACCATAAATCTAGGAGTTAGGTATAGTTACTATTTTCATTTTACCAAAGCAGAGACCGTGGCATGTTAGTAAGGGTTCACTAGAAAAACAGAACTGATAGGAAATTAGGTATATATATATATATATATATATATATATATATATATATATATATATATATATAAGAGACAGACAGACAGAGATAGAGGTTGAGAGAGGTTGAGAGAGACAGAGAGATTTGTTTTAAGAAATAAACTCATGTGATTGTGGAGCTGGCAAGACTGAAATCTGCAGGGTAGACTGGCAGACTGGAAACCAAGGGAAGAGTTAGAGTTTGAAGACCTTCTGCTGGCAGAATCCCCCTTTCTTTGGGGAAAGACAGTCTTGTCTCTTAAAACCTTCAACTGATCGGATGAGGCCCACCCATGAATGAAAGTTAATCTGCTTTACTCAAATTCTAACAATTTAAATGTTAGTCTCATCTAAAATATATGTTCACAGACACAGCTGGAATAATGTTTGACCAAATATCTGGGTGCTTTGGCCTAGCCAAGTTGATGTACAAATTAACCATCACATATGACCTATAAAATCATTCAGTGAAGCTCATATAGCAAATTGCAGTAGAACTGGGATTCAGACTCCTACTTTACATTGCCTAGTTCACAGACTTAGGAACAAGTTAAATTTCTGGAAAGGGCTAGGTCATATTCAAGCCAGAACTTTTAAGGCAAAGCTGAGAGTCAGAAATGGAAAAACTAATTATGACTGCCAAATCTAAATAGGTAGGCCAAGGGTTGGAAGCCAAGCAGAAACAGAATCAATGTGGAAACAGGTGTTGAACAGGAAGAGGCTTTGCAATGTCTAATCATTTTCTTGGGCAGTTGAGCACATGGGTGTGTTGGTCTATTAGCCTAAATTACAGGAAAAATGGGTTTGAAGGCAGGCCGACTGGAATCTGGCCAACCAGCCAAAAGGTTGTTGTGAAAACTCAGGCCCAAAATGATGGGAGTCCAAGTTCAAGATAATAACAAAATAGTTAATACAGATGTGAAACAAGTCATTGAGTTCAAGTTCATATAGCTGGCAAATGGCAGAACCCTTGGCCCAGTTTTGCAGTTATATTTATTTAGTTAACACTGACCAGGTTCTAAGCATTGCTGAGCAGATAAAGAGAGAGACACAGAGACATTAAGTGTATCCAGAGAAAAATTCAAGGAAGATATTCAATGAGAGATGCTGGGGAGTAGCAATGGTGTCATGCTAAGAAACTTGAAGGTTTGCAAAGCCTTGAAAAGAAATATGAGGAAAAAATTAGCTATATTAGGAAATTATCCCATCTTGTGCTGGGGGAAAAAAGTACTCTAAATAGATAAAATGTAAAGACTGAATAAGGGAAAGATGAAAGTAACTTTATTGATTAGCAAGACACCATGCTGTGCTGTTGAAATTGGTCATCTAATTTTATCCATTAGGTATTATCAAAAATAAGTGTTTGTATCCTTTTTACTTCAAGAAGATTAAGTAATTTGCCCAAGGAACCATAGCTGGTGATGGTAGATTTGGTATGGGAGCCCAGGAATAGCTGTTTTCAAACTCCATGTTATTTTCATTGCGATAGGACCATTCTGACAGAAGATAAAGCCCCCTGGCCAAACACAAAACATTGGTGTTTCCCTGAGTGTCACAGGTGAGAAGGTACTGATTTAGAACACTTTATTTTTTAGTGTTGAATGAATCAAAGAACACTGAAAAACATTAAGGTCTCCTGCTTCCAGGATGTTAGCCTTACAGATAAAGCATTTCACAAATGATTCCAGAACCTAGAACCCACGTCCATCATCCACTCCACACCATGGAGAACCTGGTATAATCCAAGAGTTAGCTTTCTACAAGTGGAGAAACTGAGGCTGTGCCAGACATCTCCCCTGACTCTGCCTTCATTATTCCATGCCACAGATGGTTCTGTGGGTGGAAGTCCAACTGAATGTCCTTCCTGCTCTAGGTCAGGTGTCTCCCACGTGGCAGGGGTGCAAATGGTAGCATTGTGTTCAATGAATTATCGATGCCCTCCTAGCTCTTGATGAACTAGGCAGGATCAGAAAGCAACTTCCCATTGCATCTAGTAAATCAGAGCACAAAAATACCAGCCTGCTGTGAGTATCACTCACATCCAAAGTCAGCTTTAAAAGCCCAGATAAACAGTTCAATAAATTTAAGAAAATTGCAGTTGCTCATAAATTATAAGCACTTCAACTCTCTGTATATTTTCTGATCCATCCATAAACAACATGATGAAAGCCATAAAATTGATTAATTTATAAACTATAATGTGGTCATATAGTTAGAGAATTTACAAAAAGTATTTAAACTTTCAAGTTAGCCAATAGGGAATGGTAACTGAAAATCATCATATATTCACAAACTCTTTAAAAATTTTATGTAAGACTTAATATTACTTTCCAATTAAAAAAAAACTTGATTTTTTAATGTTTGCATTGGCTGCTTTTTCATTAAAAAAAAATTCTATGGCGTCTATAGGACACCAGTGAAAGAAAGGAATTGTCTTCTATTTGAATCCTCAGGAAAAGAATAGGAAAAGATATGTGATATTTACACATATCTCATGGCCAAAGACCAGCATCTGAACCATTATTCAGCAAATACTTTCAAAACACCTGTTTCATGCTAGATTCTGGGGATTCAAAGTTATCAATATATAGCACCTACTCTGACAGAAGGCAAAACTTAGAAGGGAGAAAGATAATTAAGCAGGTAGTTTTATGCAAAGAATTCAGTGAGTTAAACATAAGTAAATAACTGGATAGATGGGTGGGTGGATAGATAGATAATAGATGATGTTATAGACTGAATTGTGTGCCTATAAAATTCATATGTTGAATCGCCAATCCCCCAAATGGGACCATATTTAGAAATAGGGCCTTTAAGAAGGTAATTGAGGTTAAATAAGGTTATAATATTAGGGCCTTAATCTGATAAGACTGGTGTCCTTGTAAGAAGAGGAAGAGATACCAGCGAGCTAGCTCACTCTCTCTCTCTTACTCAGATCCCACACTCAGAAGAAAGTCCATGAGAGGACACAGTGAGAAGGTAGTTATCTGCAAACCAAGAAGAGAGCCCCCATCAGAAACCAGCCTTGCTGACACCTTGATCTTAGGATTTCTGCCCTCGGTGAGATAATGAAGGTTTGCTGTTCAAGCCACGTGGTGTGTGGCTATCCTGCTACCTGACATCTGTGGGTATCTGTGACATCTTGTTATGACACCCCAAGCACACTAAGACAGATGGTTATGTGGATAGACAGTACAGAATCAGAGGATGCGTTACCTAAATCTCTAACTGGGTGATAAGGAAGTCTTCAAGGAAGATCATGATTTCTTCCTCTTTGATTTGCTCACTTTAAGTTATAAGTATAATACATATTTACTTTAAATTTATAACAATGTAGAAGACATATAAAATTTAAAAACATGAAAGCTTTCTATGTGAGTCCAAATCTTCAAAGGCAGGCATGTTCAAAGTGACCAATGTGAATACTTTAAGGCCACTTACAGGAGCTAATTTGCAAGAGTGGGAAGGCATTCCCTAGGGGGTGCCTGGAAGCTAGAGCAAGTGGAGCAAAGGGAAGGGTATGGGCAAATGTAAGAGGTTGAAGGGGAGAGGAATGAAGCAGAACCTCTCATTCAGGGGAGTGCTAGCAGCATGTGTGGTTAAAGTTAGCATGCACAAGGTCATAAATTACACGTGCAATGGCAGGCACCACGTTGTGAAGGTATTATGTAAAGTATTGAGTTAAAGATAGGAACATGGCTCCATAAAAAGGGAAAAACAGTTGGTGAATATAGGAAAGTCCTCAACTTCACTCAAAATTGGAGACAAGCAAGTTAAAACTCTACTGAAATATTATTTCTCATCTTTCTGATTGGCAAAAATCCAAAAGTTTTACAGAATACTTTCTTGATGAGGCTGTGGGACTACATTGCTCTTACACATTGCTGTTGGGAATGGTCAATGGTACAATCTTATAGAGGGGAATTTGACAATAACCAGCAATATTATAGAGACAGTCATCTTTAAACTAGCAGTCCCACTTCTGGAGCTATATCACAGAGAAACACTGCTAAAATATAAAATATATATATATATATAAAATATATATTAAAATATATATTAAAAAATACAATGCAGCATTTTTTTCAGTAAAGGCAAAATACTAGAAACAACCTAAATATCTGTTGAATAAACTGGCCCCACCACATGATGGAGCACTATGCAGCTGTGAAAAAGAATAAGGAAAGATTCTATACAATATTGCGAAGTGATCACCAGGAAATGCCAATAAGTGGAAAGAAAACAAAATAAAAAAAAGAACATATAATAAGCTACTATTTATCCTATAAGGGAATTCAGGATACGTAGAAAATATATATATAGTTGCTTATATTAAAAAATGACAGAATAAACCAAAAATAATTTTAAATGGCTACCAACTAGTGAGACTAGGGGAAAGTTTGAGGAAGAGAGGAAAATAATCTAAACTCTTCAGAATATGACTTTTATAAACTTGACTTTGGAACTAAGCAAATATTTTAAATTTATAAAAAATAAATTAACAAAAAATTGTTTATAGGATTTGGAAGAAAAATGAAATGAAAGGATTAACTATATGTACAGGTGGTCATTAAAACTACTTAAAATGGACATGTCCCAAATCTTTGACCAAATATCATAACGGCATATACCCAAAGAAAAAAAGAAGTGCAGAACCAACCAAACAAACAAAATAACCAAAACCTTCACACTGTTTTTAATAATCCTCTGATCATTGAGTGAATGGTGGATAGGTAATATCATTCTGAGTCTGTGGCATGTGTATTAGTGGATAAAGTAAATGGATAATTACATCAGTGCACCCGATCACTGTGATTTTTAGCATGTGAGAAAAAACACATGTAAAGACTGATGAGGTTAAGTTAAAACCATACTGAATTGAAGGTGTTTGTATTAAATTACTATAAATTTTCTCTTTTAAAAATATTCATTTTATAGAACTATTGACTAAAAACAGACTAACGACAATCAGCAGCCCAGTAGCAATAAGCACTTTTCTTATCCATATTATAATCTCTAATGAGTATATCGCTCATTAATAGGACCCAAGACTTGATGCAGAAACACCTAAATCCAGGCCGGAGACAGAAAGGTGCAAACTGTTTTGATAGCAATAAAAGCTATTAAAGACTATGGGAGTCATAACAAGCAACTCAGGAGCCAAAAGAAAAAATTTCCCACTTGCCACATACGGGATAAATTTAGTCTCAGTGAAGATAATTGCAATGGATTGAAACATCTCAAATAATCTTATCTGTTAGATCTTGGAGTTCATCATTTTACAGAAGAAAAATAAACTATTGCTTACCCTTAAAAAACAAATCCCTGTAGTTTATTTTTAGAGGATTCTGGGGCACCAACTCAATAGTTGGAAAACTGCTAAATAAAAGGAATTATTCAACATTTATAAATATTGAAGCATTTATGTTGCCCCCCTTGTATTTTTACAAATTCTATCTCAGTATTACCAAGTAGGTGATAACTAGTAATTTCTGTATTTAAAATAGTCCAGATAATAAATAAAGAACTAGTACAAATTAGAATTTATCCGTAAGTAAATGGAGTCAGAAGACCACTCATTAACTACAAATTGTATGTTATACTTTTAATCTCTCTCCCACACTTATTAATTCCTTCAGGTCATTGACACTTAAAGGTGGTTCCTATTTCTTGTTCACAAGGTTCCTAAAGCAAACTTGTGTTTTCGCCCTGCGTGCTCCTTCCCTGGACTTCCTGTTTGCATTCTTAGATGACATCACACTTCCCCCATTTCAATATCTTGAAAACTTTGTTACCTTGACTCATTTTTTCCCCATGATTTTCTGTATCAAGCTACCAAGTCCTGTCTATTTTACCACAGCAATATCTTAAAAACACATCTCCTCTCCCCTATTCCCTTTCTCAGATGCACATTTAGACCAAGTAATCAGGGCCCCAATCAGATAATCATAGGGGGCTCTGTTCTGGCCCTCCTGTGGACATGCGCTTCACCAAAAGATGGAAAGTTCCAAAGACCAAGGGAATTTGCACACGTGATGCTCACACATCCCACTGTAGATCACAGTGAAGGTACCCATGCCCTTAGGCTCCCTTGCCCAAGTGGCCCTAGGTTGTCCTTCCAAAGACACCCTATGCCACTTGCCATGGCTGTCAGAAGAGGGAATGTGTGTGGAGCGTGGCCTCGGAGGTCCATAGACACAAGAAATCCTTTGCGGTGGATGGAGCCTGGAATTGAAAGATATGAGTGTACAAAAGTCTTGATGTCTCCATTTCAATTCTAACCCTGTCTCTGCAAATGTCAAAACCAAGCATGCCCTGACTCTAGTGAGAGGCTGTCATCTTTTACAGAAACCATTGTAGTAATCTTAAGAGTACCAGTTATCCACTTCCTGGAAATCTGGTTCAACATTTCTAAAAGTCTGAACTTCAAGAGCCAGCAGGATGAAAATGACCTGGAGATGAGTTAAATAGGCAAGTCCTTGTCCTCGAAGGAACTTCTCGGAGGTGGGTTGGGGATCTTCCAGTGTAATATCTCCCTGATAATTCTGTGTGGCGAACATGGTGGGAATGCACTTCCACTCTCCAGCGCACCCTGTGCTCTGCTGCTGGATTAGCGTTAGTCAGGCTCGGTCCTAGTCACACTATCTGCTTCACAACATTTACAATAGTTCTCCATTGTTTTAAAGCTTACTCTTCCTCAATATTATGCAAATACAACTTTTCCAGGCTAATCAAATGTAATTTTCATAATTTATTCTATACTTCAGTGGTTGGCAAAGATTTTATGAAAGGGCTAGATAGTAAATATGTTAGTCTCTGCAAACCAAAAAGTCAGAAAAGTCAGCCACAACTATGCAAATTTGAACAAGCAGTCATAGACATTAGGTAAATAAGTGGGTGAGTCTGTGTTCCAATAAAACTTTATTTACAAAAGCAAGATACAACATAAGGCCATAGTTTACTGTTCGTGATACAGCTGAACTGATTTACTCACTCTTCCAGAAGCACCGTCCATCTGTTCGTGCTACGTCCTCCATTTCTGCAGGTCCAAGTCCTACTCAGGATTCATTCCCAAAATGAATCAAAACTACAATGAGGTATCACCTCACACCAGTCAGAATGGCCATCATTAAAAGTTTACAGACAATAAATGCTGGAGAGGGTGTGGAGAAAAGGGAACCCTCCTACACTGCTGATGGGAATGTAGTTTGGTGCAGCCATTATGGTAAACAGTATGGAGATTCCTCAGAAAACTACAAACGGACTTACCATATGATCCAGCAATCCCACTCCTGGACATATAGCTGAATGGAACTCTAATTTGATACAAGCACCCCAATGTTTATAGCAGTGCTATGTACAATAGCCAAGACATAGAAGCAACATAAATGTCCACTGACAGATGACTGGATAAAGAAGTTGTGGTGTGTATACACACACACACACAATGGAATGCTACTTAGCAATAGGAAAGAATAAAATAATGCCATTTTTAGCAACGTGGATGGACCTGGAGATCGTCATTCTAAGTGAAGTAAGCCAGAAAGATAAAGAAAATACCATATTATAACATTCATATGTGGATCATTCTTTAAAAAAAGGAAAAAAGAAAAAAGAAGACACTAATGAACTCACCTGCAAAACAGAAACAGACTCATAGATATAGTATGGTTACTGGGGAAAAGGGGTGGGAAGGGATAAATTTGGGAATTTGAGATTTACAAATGTTAAACACTATATATAAAAATAGATAAAAAAAAACATTTTTTTTCCTGTATAGCACAGGGAACTATATTCAATGTCTTGTAATAATCTTCAATGAAAAGAATATGAAAACTAATATATGTATTAATATGCATGACTGGGACATTGCACTGTACACCAGAAATTGACACGTTGTAACTGACTATACTTCAATAAAAAAAAGCAAAGCAAAACAAAACAAAACAAAAACTTCCCTAAGCAGCCTAGTAAAGAATTCCCTCTGTGCCTGTCACAGGGTGCCTAACAGTCTTACTGGCCTCCCTATTTAGTTACATACCTGATTGTTTCTCTAATTTAAAGGCAAGGATACCTTGTTTGTCTCTTAGCGTCTAGTTTTCTGGCTTTATTTGTTTATTCAACAAATGTTTTGTCACAATTAGAGAGAGCAGATGCAGTAGGCATCTATTGTTTATGCCCACCAGCATCCATTCACTGCTCCACCAAAGGTCCAATCCTTCCCTCACTCAGCCCCGACACTGCACACAGAATGCAGCCCACTCAGGAATCCAGGGGTGGGTCCCTGACTCCGTCTTGGATGATCACAGCACCACCTTCTACCCAGCACAGTGACTGAGTCAGAGACGAGCCTGTGATCAGTCCGAGTCAATGAGACAGACTCTTGCTGAGACCACTGATCAACTGTCATTTCTTCATTCCCACCTGCTTTGGACATGAAATGATTTAATCCTGAAGTGTGCAGTTATTCCACCAGCACAAGGAGTCTGAGAAGAAAGTCAACCTGAAATACAAAGAATAAATTGGTTAGAAAGACTGATTCCTGGAGAAAATCATTTTGGCCCTCTGTACCAAGAACCCTAAGCCGTCTGTGTCCTCCAGACATGCTCCTTACTCCAGCCTTCTCTTCAGCAAGAGGCAATAAAATCCCTTTTATCCTAAACCTGTTTGGGTTAGGCTTATTTTATATGCTACTAAAAAAAAATAAAAATCCTAATATTAAGTAGGTTATCAATAAAGTTCAGAAGAATCAGTGAAATAATGACCCAACCATAGGGTATAGTAATAAAAATTAATGAACTCTCCTTTCCTGTATCCAGAGATGACCCAAAAAGAGAAAGCTGTGTATGATCCAACTTTTCAACATTTATTTCAAATCATTCCAAAACCTTAGGAACTTGGAGAAATGGGAGAAACAGAAGAGATGGCATTTTCAGAGCTCATTTCAGAGGCCAACAATAGATGTGACATTTATCTTCCATAACAAAGTATCTAGGGTGAAAATCATTAAGCGATACTTGAGAAGTTCTCTCACGGCAAATGTGACACTTGTTTTAAGCTTAAAAAGAATCAGAGAAGGGAGGGAAGGAAGCCAAAATCCTCAGTGAATAGAACCCAGGCAGTGACAAAATGCTGGGAAACAGAAGAGCAGCTGCCTCTGGTTAGTCTCTGAGCCTCAGATTACACGGACTAACACCACTTTTTAAAATGTTGTTTTCAGCTGGATGAAAAATGATGTTTGCTCTCTTTCATTTGAGGATTTTCCATATCTCAGAAATGGCTTCGCCATAAAAATCACTGTTGAAATGAAAGCCCTAATATCAGCCTGACCATGAGACAATAGGTCTAGTTAAAAAGTTATTTATCAGCGTAAATGACCTTGCACATCTGACACGTTTTTATGCAGAAAGGGATAGAGTAATAGACCCAAGCTTTTATAACACAATGCCCTGTAACTAATGATTTTTTGAAAAATAATTTTGCATTCCTAACAATTTTATGAGGAAGCTAATGATTCAAATGATGAATGGTTATTCAAATAAAAAAGAAAAGAAAAAAGACTGACTTTGTGTGGTTAATGGATTCTCATAGCTAATGAGAGAAAGCCACTCCTCCCATTTTAGGGAGTGTTGCTCTCTGAGTGATGATGGATCCTGAAGATGATTACACATTTACCCGGTGACTTATATATGAATCTTCTAAGATGGATTTCCATGCCTGTTGCATCATTTTGCTGTGTATGCATATATTGTATTATGACTTCTTTAAACATTAAGAATGGTGAAGGAGGAACATCCAAGTGAATCGCTCTTTTTGTTAAGTTGGTGCTATGATCTCTTAACTTCTAGTCGTTTCTTTTAGCTTTTAATACCTTATAACTTGTTGAACATGACTTTAAAGTAGACAATATAGCAACTGAAAAAACAATACTTTTTAAAATTTAATTTAATTCATTAATTTATTAATTTTTTGCCCTAGAGTGGTTCTTCTTACATGGGGCCAATTTCTCACACTCCTGGACAAAGTCTGGAGACTTTTTTTGGTTGTCACAATTGACAGGAGGCTGCTACTGACATCTAGTGGTTAGAGGCCAAGGATGTTGTTAAATGTCCTGAATATGCAGGACAGACGCCAGTAGTTAACTACCTAGTTCAAAAAGTCAATGACGTCAACCAGATACTCACCAAAAGTAGAATTTAAGGACCCAACAAAATGAAAACTCTTGGTTTCCTTTTCTCACTTACCTCCAGCCCAGTTCTTTAATCTTTACGAAACAGTACCAATCTTGATGACTCCTGTTAGAATGTGCAATCTCCCACGAGCAGCCAGACATTTCCTCTCTGCCCTTCAACTAGCGTGCTGCTCTCTTACTGGTTTCTGAATGTCTCCTTAATTGAAATCATGTTATTGAAGAGGTCTCCAGCCACATTCATGTCATCACCTTCAGATAAACTATTTCAGCAGCTGGACAGCCACCCGGCACTTAGGTACTATGGGAGATGGAGGAGAATTTAATGAGGTTTCTTTCCACCTACCGAAGGTACGGAGAAGATGAATCCATGAGTTGGAACATAGACTGAAGAATAAAAAAGACCACAATTTAGAATTGGCTTCATGGCTTTAAATCAGTATTGTCTGCATTGTAATAGTGATTATATGGGAAAATGAGAAGTAATTTCCAGCTTGTTTTTAAAGTATATTGGTTCTATCTGAAGAGGGAAAAAAAACCCACAATTTTTATGGAATCTAATAACAAAATGACAGTCACTTTAAGACCTAAAATATGGTTTCAGTGCTTGGCTCAAAGAGTTGGTAAATGTGCCATTTTATCCTGGCTTACACCTCTGTGCAGGGCTCCAGAACAGTACCATTCGGTCACAGCTTTAGCAGATTGCTGTCACCCAGAGACCTTTTAATAAGACCAAATTTGAGCAGTGCAATGTGAAACCCACCACATTATTGGATCACATAACTATATACCCAGTGGTCTGGAGCTTTATGAGGTAAAATCTACTTCCAAGTGTAAATAGCCGCCACCCTGAGGTGAATGGAAAAACACCAGCTAGCTTCTTCCAGGCTTAGAATAACCTATTCCTATTGGGCAAGAAATGGGGAATAACCCATTCTTACTGGGCAAGAAATTACAGGTAAAAGATTACCCTGTTCTCAGAAGAGGCTACTCAAAAAGGAGCTGTCCATGTAACAAACTAAGGAAACAAATTACTCTAATCACTAGAATTGTGGGTATCTATGGAGAGTGTCCTTTTGAAGACTATACTCATGTTTCAAGAATTAATGGATAAGAAGGGATGTCAATGTATAGGATATGCTGTCATTTGGAAGGGACACAACGGCTGCTTCATTTCAAAGATTTTGGGAGCCTGGATTCCATACACTACCATTGGAATAAAAGTGTAAAATGTTTAGCTCTGAGGTGAGTTTGGCAGCTGAACTCAGTTAACAGACCATTTAAAATACTATGACTCCTCTTTAGAAGGACTGAAAACATTTTTCCTAATACTCCGTTTTGCGTGGTTTAGGTAGATTCTGAAGGAGAGTTTCCCTTGATGTGTAAGCCTTTTCTCTTCTGAGAATTATAACTTTAATTCTTCATAAAAATGCAAAGAGTCATGAAAAGTGTTTGAGAGAAAGAGAATATTAGCATGAGAAATCAACCTGAAAAAGCAATTCATTTGAACCATGTTATGACATTTTATCCCAGAAACGTCTCTAAACATAATTTCTATCATTTAATGACTCAGGTAAAACAGAAAGATCATCCCATTTCAATCTCTCTTTTTGTTATAAAATATAATGATAGTATTGAACAGTACCACGTGGTACAAATGCTTTCAAACCACTTCTAGAAAATGAAGAGAAACTTTTTCTTAACTAGACATTTCTGAGATGAATGATATTTCTTGTAAATTATATTTCCTAAGAAAGCCAATATTTTTCCCTCTCCTTCTGAAAACTTAAGATTCTAATTGTCATCGTTCAATTTTTTTCTCATTTACTTATTAAAAACCTTGTCTTTAGTGCTTCTTAAATGCAAGGGCCTCTACAAGTCATAACTGAGAATAAGGTAGCTCCTTTGCCTCTTTTTATCTTGAGATTATAGCAACTGTGGGAGAAGAAATTTAAGAAGAGGGCAAAAGTGGAAAGAAAATAATAAGGTTTATGAAGAAGTCTACTTCATGCTGGTATGGACAAATGACATTGAGTCCCTGCAGTGTAAAATCCTGTGTACAAATGAAAGTGAAATGAAACAATTTTATTTATTTATGGTAAAATGTTATTGGTATTTGAAATATTGAAATAATGAAATGCACATGGGAAGCAATTTTAAGTAGTAGCAGCAACATATGCTTGAAATGCATAGTTACTTACAACTCATTGCAAACATAATAAATAGGACGTATTTCTTTACAGAGTAAAATATATGAATAAAATAAAAGAAAAAAACTAAAAGAAGAGAATAAGACATTATCGAAAGAAAAGCAAGATGAGGAAAGTCATAAATAATGTCAAGGATGGAAGAGCAGTTTATATTTTGTTATCTGAATTAGAAAAGCATTATTTTTATTTAAATATTCCTTTGGCAAATCTTCTGTCAATCTGAGGATCTCTATCAATCTGGAAAAATCATGGAATTAAAAAATCTTTAGAACTGGAAGGATCTTGAATATAATCTTATCCAAATTCACGTGAAGGGATGAGCCTGGAATTAAGTTAATTCTGTCTTTTTCCATTATCAGGGTGTGAAGTAACTCCACTGAATTCAGAGTTGGATTTTTTTTTTCCTTCCCCGAAATGAGATCTGAGATTTAGGATTCACATGTGAAAAATAAGGCAAAAAAGGATTCAAGTAATCTACTGATGCTGAGGACAGAGTAATGATGCAAAATTTTGATGTACTGGGCAACTGAGGATATTTCTTTCATTTTAATCACAAGCTGACATTAATTTCAAAGGTAAATGATGAGGTTTTTGCCTGTATGCATGTATTTATAAATGCTCTAGGCACTGGTATCCTAACTTGAATAATTGTTGAGTACTTTTCTGGGTTGGGACTTTGATGTGGTTGAATGGAAATTCACTGAGGTGAAACTGGATTACAATGATCATCAGGGGAGACCCCTTCTGCCATTACACAAATGAGCCAAACACTAGAAAATAGCTCCAGCACATCTGCTTATAATGGTGTTTGGCATTTGAAACCAGATTATTTGGATCATCTGTGATATCGTAACAACGATCCAGCCCTCAGCTTGCTAATAATTCATGCCTCTCAGTATAGAAATACACAGCTTGTTTGTGCAGAAATAAATAATATGTAAGCTTTATTTTACTCTGAAATGAACATTGTAGATAATTCTAAATGAAGTTCTTTTTCTTTCCAGTAACACCCTCTGAATTTCCTGGGTACAACAAGCAGACAGACTTTTTACTAAGCTGCAGGCCCTACTGAAAAGTCAACATTTCATGTACGGCCATAAATCACGTTATTAGAGATTGAGAGGGAACAGGAACTTTTACCTGGTCAGAGTGTTAACCCATTTTAAACAAAAACAACTCAGAAGCTGATCTCTTCCAAAGGAAAATAATGACAGTCAGTTTGTAACTAATCCAGGTGTAAATCTAGTCTTTAACTCCAAACTTGGGCAAGTATTCTTGGCTCATAACTGGACCCACATTGATGGTCCCCCATCTGGCTTATCCTGAGAATCCCTTCAGGCCCACCCAGACCTGCTAGATAGGAATCTCTGGGGAAAAGATCACAGACTCTGTATTTTCAATAAAAGTTCTCCCAGTGCTTTTGACGATCCATCAGACTTGGGGACAGATAGTCTGGATGAAACTTATTTTAATAAAAATAAGATTTAGAAGAACTGAGACCAAAATCAATTTCTTGTGGATCATAAAAGCCTTTCAAATAAAATGGGAGCTCAGTATATTCAGGAATCTCAGTGTGAAACAGTAAATTATTTGATAATTTATTGGTCCATGGAATTTATTGTGTTGATAGGCGTGGGGTTTTGTGTAGAATGAAAGGTTTTCTTACAATAGCATCTACTTACACTGGATCCTAACACCTAATGAAGGAATCTCTGGCATCTTACTGAACAAGATTTACATTAAATTAAATCAAATCATAATTCACGTTCTCCCAGTCCTCTAGTGTATAGCCTTGCAGAGTGACTTGGCTTGTATTTGCTCTAGGATGCCATAAATTTTGACCAAAGATAAGATGACTAAATATTTTATATCTATTTTATGCTTGATTTGCTTGCATCCAGGAATTCAACATAACAATGATTGTTCCAGATTCAAGGTGACTTTGAAATTAATTCATTCAATAAACATCGATTAAATCTGTGCCAGGCCTTAATTTGTGTGATAAAGCAAAAGTCTTTTATCAGTTTAGTATCCATTAAAAGTATGACAAATCATATATTGATTTTTACAGACATATAAGAAGTATTAGGTAACAAAATACGTAAGAAATGGGGTGATTCACTCATTAGGTATGAAATACCAGTAGTGCGTGACTGGTTGCTTCCTCTTAGATCTGTTCAGGTCAAAGCCATTTACTGCACTGTTGTGATGTTCAAGGCACTGGTTTAATGTTAGAGATATGAATGTGAACCCTGCATTTTGTGAGCTCACAATTTAAAGGGAACATATCAGTAGCCTGGAGAGCTGGTATTTGTGTCTCTTCAGCATATCACAAACCATCTATTCATTTAAAAATAAAATAAAAGGGAGTATCTTCCAATGGAAAAAGCTCTAAAGAGTCTTTCATGAACAATATGAAGATGATACATTAAAAATAAATCATGCCTCTCATTGTAGAATGGTGGGAGACCTAAGAACAACATTTCATTCAATGTAGTCAGCATTCTTTTTAAGATAGCCTTGACTTCTGTCAGATCTGATGGCTACACTTAAGAATTTAACTCATACATTTACATATATATTGAGGTCAGAGCTTCTAGAATGCCTGCATCCTACTGACAAAACAAGCTTTTAATAATGATCTTGTATTACTTCCATAAGTAATTAAACTTGATTGAGATTCAATTTGACTAAACCTACTTTCATTGTACAGCTATTGTGCTATAGTAAAATTCAAGCATTGGTGGATATGTTTAGTAATTTACTATATTTTATCCAGATTTAATTGATATTAGTATGACTCAAAATGTGACTAACACTCACAATCAGCTAGGGGAATCCCCTGTCTATTAAGAACCAGCAGAAATTCCATGGCCAGCAGAGATCTAAAGCCCTTCCCAAAGATTGGTGCAAATTTTCAAAGGATTATTGTTTCAAGCCTTCATCTGGCACCCTTTGGCCTCTGACTTCACATATATGCATTCTCTGTGCTGGGCCATGTTTCTCTAGTTAGGAGATTCAATTCAACATCATTTTCATTGTAGAAACATCAACGACAAGAATGAATGCATATACAAAACAACATGAAATATGTATGAATATAGAAAACTTCCCCAAAAATTTAAAGGGGAAGAGACAGAGAAATGAATTACCTTCATCCTAATTTCCTAATCTCTCCCTGGGAGGCTCTCCCTCCTTCAGTCTCACCCGTGTTCTTTCAGGGGAGCCAATACCATCCCTAAATGGAGTAGATCTCACACTCCCAGCTGCAGAGACCTAAGGAGAGATCAGCATCTTATCAGGCTTAATAAAACTAATGAAGATTCCAACTGGAAAGACTTTTGGCTTCTGGATTTCAACCTGGAAATGCCCAGAAGGCATCTTGTGATGACAGAGAAATGAAAACACAGGAGGGAAAGGATGAAGAAATGCATCTTGCTTGCCTAGTTCAAGGTGTGAGTCCAGCCAATCCGCCTTTTGACTTGCAATTAAGGGGGGCAGTGAACTTTGTTGGTTTCCCGGCTTCTTTTGCCACACGCACCTCAAACACTCTTCATTGACAGAAAGGCTGGAGACACTGTACAGTGTGAGATCCATTGTTTCTTGCATAAAATTAATATGGAAATGTTTTTAAAGAATTCACAGTCAGGGAGAAATTCTTCTGTCATGATGAGCTTATTCTTACTTAGTTAAGGTAAGATGAATTAGATAATATATTTCATTTTTTTTTACCATAATTAAAGCTATAGCTTATTTTCTGCCCCACTGCAATAAACATCTTTGCCTAGATTGGAAGACAGTTATCTTTCTACAATCATCTTTATTTCCTCACTATATATTGACTTTATGTTCCCTCTGTGTCAATGTTTTTCACTGAAAGCCATTTTTAATGGCAAATTTTTAATTTTTCAGAATAATGTAGAATAAATCACCTAGATTTCTCCATAATTAGATAGGAAATCCTTCTGTGGACGTGCCATTTGCAATAATAGCAAAGCTTTGCCCTGAATAATGAACATTCTGAATTAGCAAAAATAACACTGGTATAACTTAAGAGGTAAATCAGATTGTTAAAACTTTTCAGGAAATTACTCAGAATTACAGAAATGGGACCAAAAGATGACTCTGCACAAAGTTAGTTCATTGGTCTTAAATGAATAAATTGATTAAAGAAAACATGCTTTCTAAATTAATGATTAATTTTATATTGTCATTGAACAACTGGTGAATATACATTATATTTATACAATATATAGATACATATTTACATACCCCTCTATCCCATAGAGAAAATTGATTTTTATTTTTCAAGTCAATGAAAATATAAAACCATACCACAAGGAATCAAACAAATTTAAAAGACTGTCTGGCTTCTCTTCTGGCCTCCCTTAACCGCATGCACTGAGGAGGCAGGTAAGAGTGGAAGGCAATTCTGCAATAACAGTATCAGTTGCAGACTTACTTCCAGGATGTAGTATGATTTCCCAGTCTCTCACTGTGTTGCTAGATAAGCTGTGAGCAGTGTCTAAAATCCCAAGTTGAGGGGAAATAGTACAATTCAAGCAACAGAAACGTAGTATGGGAAATTGAGCACAGAGAAGACATTTGCTGAGAGGATAAGACAATGCTTTATAAATCAAAGAATGAACAGTAGAACTTCTACGAAATAAGGACCTGTTTCAAGGATCTATTAGCAATAAATGGGCAACCGTTCCCCTTGCAGACCTGCAGAAGGGATGGACTGGCACCATTTATCTACCTTCTGCCTCTCGGATACAGACTGATGTCTGGGGAGACTGATGGCTTCACTTCACTCCCTCACCCACCCTAGGTTATCGGAGGTTAAGATGCTCTGATTGGCAGTGATTTGAAGAGCACGGGCGCTGGGAGGAGACTCTGTTTCCCAAAGCAGCATCGAGGAGCTGCTTCCAAAAGAAATGGAGATGGATATTAGGCCAGAAATACAGTGTCCACTACAACAGACTGGACTACAATCCAAATCAGTCTAGAGGAAGCGAGGTAGTAAGGGACTGACAGACAAAATAAAGAAGGGCAAAGCCATGAACCCAAGTACAACAGTTGGAGAGAAGGTTTTATATACTTTTCCCAAAGACAGGTCATGAATTATAGTTTCTGATAATGTGTTTGTGAATAGTTATTTCAAAGGAAGGAACAAGTCAATTCTTTTTCCCTTTCCAAATTTCCAAGCTAGGGATGCAAGCACACAGTAATCTCTTTCAAACATTCAAGCCTAGAAGAGGTTTGCGTTCTTCTGACCCAGTTGGTGACACTAATTTTAATGTTGCTTTCCATTTGTGTAGCTTCTTAAGCCTTGACCATTTCATCTGAAGCGGATAAGACAGTTTGCTGCCCTGTGCGATTTGCTAGTCCCAGGTATTTCTTCCTTCTACCCTGAGTTGCACAGATAGACACATGTATTTGAGGTTGTAATATTTTTATGATTATTTCTGCTAGCGGGCCACAAGTACTTTATACAAGTTTCTTTTTGAGAATGGATGCCAGTCCTGACACGCATCTTGGAATTTGAAATGTAGAAAATGTGACAAAATTACATTCATATGACAAGGCATTATTTCTTGATAATCTGGTCTTAATATTTCCAGGACAGTTTTTTCAGGAAGGTAGTTTTTTTTGTTGTTGTTGTTTTGATGAGTTCATCAGTCTTGTTACTGATTTTCTTACTAATCATTAAATAAAAGGAGTCATGACACATTTTTCTGTTGAATACGTGAAGTTCATTGCTTTTACTTGTGATTTTCCAGTGGTTTTAGTATATTCACAAAGTTGTTCAACCATCACTACTATCTAATTCTAGGACATTTCCATCCCCCTAAAAGGAAACGGCAAACCCATTAGCAGTTATTATCAGCTCTCCTGCCCCTACCTCCATCCAGCCTCTGGCAAACACGGGTATATTTTCTGGCTCTATTAATTGTGCCTGGCCGAACTCATTTACCATAATGTTTTAAAGATTCACCCCTGTTGTATCACATATCAATGTATCGTTCCTTTTTGTGTCTGAATAATATTCCTTTGGGTGGCTGTATTACATTTTCTTTGTCCATTTGTCAACTGAACTTGGGTTCTTTCCACATTTTAGCTCTTATGACCAGTGATGCTATGAATATCCATGCAGACATTTTTATGTGGACATGTGTTTTCTATTCTCTGTAGATATATACCTTGGAAGTGGGATTGCTGGGTCATATGGTAACTCAGTATAGAACTGTCTGAGGAATTGGCAGACCATCTTCCAAAGCAGTTTTACCATTTTACATTCCCACCAGCAGTGTATAGGGGATTCAATTTCTCCGCATCCCCTCCAACTCTTGCCATTATGGGTCTTTTTGATTATCCACCACAGTAGATGTAAAGTGGTGTCTCCTTGTGGTTTTGACTTGAATTTCCTAGTGACTGATGGTGTCCACCTTTCTGTGTGCTTATTGACCACTGGCATATCTTCTTTAAAAAATATTCAAATCCTTTTGTCATGTTTTAATTGTGTTATTTTCCTTTTTATTGTTGAAGTGATTTTATCCTTTATATATTGAGCACAAGTACTTAACCAGATACGTGGTTTACCAATATTTTCTCCCACTATGGGTTGTGTCCTTTGAACACAAATGTTTTTAATCTTATTTTTTCTTTTCTTCCTGTGCCTCTGTCTCATCCTTAAAAAAAAAAATCACTGCCTAAACCAATGCTATAGAGACTTATACCTATGTTTTGTTTTCAGAGTTTTATAGTTTTAGCTTTCACATTTAGGTCTTTGCATCATTTTGGATTAATTTCTATATGTGGTGTGAGATGGATTTCAAATGCTTTTGCATGCAGACATCTAGTTGACCAGCACTGTTTGTGATAACCTATTCTTTTTCCTTCAAATTATTCTGGCACCCTTGTTAAAAATCATTCACTCCTGGTTTTAGTCATTTCAGTCTTCTATTCGCTGCCCCACCTCCCCCCACCCCGGTTCAGTCTAGCTAAAAGTCTGGCAAGTTTATTTCTTTTTTTCAAAGAGCCAATTTTGGTTCTCCTTTCTGTATCCTCACACAATGCAGAGAGAGAGCTCTCTGGTGTCTCTTCTTATAAGGGCACTAGTCCTGTAGTATCAGAGCCCTACCCTTATGACCTCTAAGGTAATTCATCTTAGTTACTCTGAAATGGCCCGGTCTCCAAGTGCAGTGTCATTGGGGGCCAGGGCTTCAACATGTGAGTTTGGGGGGAACAGAAATAGTCCATGAAAACCATAGTACTTCCTCTGTCGCTATAGATTAGAAAAAAGTTACACCTAAAAGAGGAAAAAGAAAAGAATACAGAAAGAATAGCATGAGAAAACACATAGATAAATTGCTGTGGATGTTTAGATGAGAAAGGTACTATTTTTAGAAAACTGTTCATGGAGAATTCAGTATCTTGTATAGATGATACATACAGCGACCATATAATTTATTGTCCAAGGTGGGTCACTTTTAGAATTAAAGGGACACTATTAATCATTGCAGAATTGGCCAAGCCAAAAGGCAGCCCATGTCATGGGTCGACTAGTTGTCTGAACTCGCTTAGTCTTACTGAAGAATAGAGAGGGTAAGAGGAACATGGCAGAGAGGGTTTCTTTGCATTAAAATAAGTCAGGGTCTAGACTCACATTGGAAGTAAATGGAAGCCCTGCAAAGGTTCCAGAGGCAGGAGTTCCATGAACAGGCTGGGCTTCATTGGGAAGCAGTGTAAGTGGAATATATGGCAGATTTTAATACAGGTGATGGCTGTGGAAATAAAGAGGGGACAGGTGAGAGGTGTGGAGTGGACAGAATCAAGGGGCTGATGATGTGGAACATGCTGGCTCAGGTCTACAAGGAGATGACGTTGCCTCTCTGTTCACTATTCTCTCCTTTCACACTCCTTATTCTTTCTTCTGTTCTGCAGGCTTGGCACTAAATATTCAAAACCCTCCCTTTAGAGTGGAGAGCAGGTTGTCAGTTTCAGACACCATGAAACGCTGCTGCCCAAATGAAAAGCTGTGTGGGTGAACAGCCAGCACAGGTGACCTCTCAAAGGCAATATTTTCTTATGTCACAGAAGCATACATAGTGTGTAAAAGGAGTAATATATTAAACCCTGTTCTGCTTGAGGGATTGTCCAGAAGTCTCCAGGTACTTCCTAGCTGAGATCTCTTCATCCTTCAAAGTAACAGTAAAAGGCAATGCAGTCTGGGAATTAAAACATTTCAAGATTTCTTATGCTGCCCTTTAAAAGCAGAGTTAGTTAGGTTTTAGATAAGAAAAAGTGAAAAGACATTATGTTATAAACTCTAAGTCACATGATTAAAAACATTCTGAATGTGAATAAAAGAGCAAGCAAGTTACTCTTCTCTGCTCCCCAGCCTCTACCCCACTCCCACCCACTGGGAGAAAAGTCCATTTCAGAACCTAACAGTTTTCCTGAAAAAAATTAGGTTTTTGCCTTTCTAGTTAGAAGGGCAGGAAAACAACATCATAGATCATTTTGTTCACTGATCAGACCAGAGCATTATCATTTTGTTGTTTGTGCCAGCCTTGAGTATTTAGTTTTCAGACTTTTCTTGCTTTTCATGGACTAGGATACAGTAGTTTTTTTTTTTTTAAACTTTCTTGTTGCCCATCAAAGGGCTGAGGAGCGATTTTCAGAGAAGTTGAGTTTATCCACAGACCTGCAGACAGAAATCTCCTCTTAAAGTACGAACTGCTGCACCAGACCTTAGGTAGATTTTTAAAAGACTAAGTATTCAGTTGTAATCGTCACATGCCTCAGAACAGCTCCTGGAAATATCATTTAATTGTAACAGTTTATGGCAGTCATTCACTCCTGAATCCATCACTGGGCACCAGTCATACTCAGGAGTAATTAATTCTCAGCCTGATGAAAGCTGCTGCCTCTCCTCTCTGGTAGGGAGTAGGTGTGTCTCTTTTCTGGGCTAGGAATACAGGTTTTAGGCAGTGCAAATGGGGAGCACAGGCAGGGAGGGAAAATAATATAAGCATACATCAAGACATCACAGAGACCTTGAAGTAAGTAATGGAGCATGTGAGAAGATATTAGATCTTGCAGTGAGATGAAATGTGTATGTTTAGAATATTCTGGGGAGAGCTGAAGCCATTTCAACTTTAATCATAAAGCCACTGATTCCTTTGTAGAATGTGTTTAGGGCAAGCAAGTTTCCAGGAAGAAAGAGGAGTTAGAAAAGTATATGAAGAAACCAATGCAATGCTGACAAACACAAGATTGGTATATGGTCCAAATACAACTTTAAAATAATATTTCAGATAATTTCATTGAAAGAAAGCTTAAAATAATAAAGATGTGCAGGGGTGTGAGCTTCATAGAATATAGACCATAGCAGGACTTAGACAACTAATGAGAAAAATAAGAGGATACAGGTTGGGGATAAATCATGCATGGAGTCAATATTTAAAGGTCAAGACCAGGGAAGGCAAGCCCAGTGATGATGAGAAAGAGTTGGGGCATTTTTCCCCAGAGGAAACAAGAGATCGTATTCCTAAAGTGTCAAACTTAAGTTCAGAACCGTGAGAGAGGACAGAAATGGTAACATGAAGACCATGGAAGGAAGCTGGAAAATAATAATGTCTCCTATACTTCCTTTCCATTCCTTTCAATTATTTTTTTGGTGGGGGGAGGTAATTAGGTTCATTTATTTTTAGAGGAGACACTGGAGATTGAACCCAGGACCTCATGTATGCTAAGCATGAGCTCTACCACTTGAGATATACCTTCCCCACCAATTCCTGTATATCTTAAAGGTTGAAGCACAAATTGAAAAAGGCCAAATGGACTTGGAAAAAGAATGACTAAGTTGGAAGACTTCTCCTCCTGACTTTAAGTGAAATTATAAAACTACAGTAGTGAAGACACTGTGGAATTGGCATCAAGATAAAGAAATAGAACAACATAACAGAATAGAGCCCAGAAATGGACTCACATATATATGGTCAATTGGTTTTTCAACAACGGCACAAAGGGAAGAAAGAAGGATGATTTTTAAAAACTGTGCTTGAACAATTAGATATCCTTGTACAAAAAAAGGAGGAAAAAAAGAAAAAAATTGATCAGTAAATCACACCATATATAAGAATTAACTCAAAATTTATTATAGGTCTAAATTCAAACACTAATTATATAAAATTTCTAAAAAGAAACATGGGGGAAATCTTTTGTTACCTTATTTTTGCAAAAGATTTTTAAAATACAACACAAAAGCACAATCCATGAAGAAAAAGAAAAGATAAATTACACTTTCAAAAAATGAAGAACTTCTGTCTTGGAAAGACTGCTAAGAGAATGAAAAGATAAGCTACAGACAGGAAGAAAGTACTTGATGATCATGTATCTGATGAACTTTTATTCAAATATATGTATACCTCTCAAAACTCAGTAATAATGAAACAACCAACCCAATCTAAAAATGAGCAAAATGATTGAACAGATATTTCTTCAAAGAAGACACAAGATAGCAAATAAGCACATGAAAAGATTCTCAACATCACGGGGAATGCAAAGTAAAACTGAGTTACAGCATGATGACTATAGTTAATAATAACGTATTGTGTACTTGAAATTTGTTGAGTAGCTCTCAATGGTTCTTACTATATGCACACAAAATTATAACTATGCGAGGTGATGGATGTGTTAATTAACTTGATTGTAGTAATCGTCTCACAATTTATACATATATTAAATCATCACATTGTACATCTCAAAAAGAGAAGTATGTCAGGGAAATAGGTAATAAAATTTTATGTAATTTTCTAAAAAAAGTAAAATCACAATGAGTTATGATTCTCATAGGCTCATTAGAGTGACGGAAATTGAGAAGTCTGATCACACTTAGTACTGACGAGGACGTGGATAAGGACGAGGAAGAACTGGCGCTCTCACCCTCTGCTGATGGGTGTGCAACAACTGTAATTCAGGAAAACAGTTTGAGAGTTTCTTACTCATTCAGTCTTAAATATCTACCCAAGAGAAATGAAAGCAAAAATCCATAAAAGCTATATTTTCATAGAAGCTTTATCTGTAACAGCCAAACAATACAAATGGCCATCAATAGATGGATAAATGAATTATGGTATGCCAATTCAATGATGTACTATTCAGCAATACAAGGAGATGAACTATTAATACATGCAACAGGATGGACACATTCAAAAATAATTATGCTGAGTGAAAGAAACCAAACAAAAAGAGTATGCTTTATACTATTTCATTTATATAAAGTTTTGGAAATTGCTAACCAATCTCTAATGACAGACAGCAGATCAGTGGTTGCCTAAGAATGGCAGGAGCAGCAGGAAAGCTGGATTACCAAGGGTGTAAGGACATTTTAAGGGGTAATGGCTATCTTGATGGTGGTGATGGCTTCACGATGTATACATGCATCTATGTCATATATGCACATATATATGATATATACATATCAACACTGAACAAACTGCAGACCTAAAATACTTGCAGTTTATTGTATGTCCCTTTTACTTCAATAAAACTGTTCTATTAAAGAGGGTAAAGGACTTTGGAGTTCTCTCTTCCTTAAAGTTTGATAGCATTTACCTTGGAAACCACCTGCCATAGCATACTTTTTTTAATGGGACTAATTTAGTTTCTTGAATAAATTAGTAGTTTGTATATTAGTTCATTTGTTTTAATTAGTTTTAAAAATAAACTATTGAATTTATTTGTTGGTTCTGTCATCTTTTTTTTTTTTTTTTTTTTGCAATTACAGTGTTGATTTCCTTTGACCCAAGTTGAGACACAATGGACTACAGTTGATATGTCAGGTTCACAGAATAGGGCTGGGGATGAAAATAATTTCAGTATTTTAAGCAAAATTAGAAGTATTTTTTTAATTGGCATATAAAATCAGGAAGGAAATTTTAGTAATATTTCTAGTTGCAGTAAATCTTTGAACAAATACTGATTTTTAAACTTACATATGTCTTATAATAGTTAAATTTTTTTTCAAGATTTGGGTTTATTGAATAATTGAGAATTAATTTACGCTAATTAAAATGCACTGTAAGTTATTAGCTTGTATTGTTTCTAATATGTATAAAAGTGATAAGTGTAATAATTATACTTTCAAACAATCAAATGATAAGTGGTGGTTTATATAAGTGGATGATTCTTATAGTGCTGTATATCACAATGATTTGCTCAATTCCTTTGCACTATCTCAGTAAAAAATTTCTGTCAATTTTCTGGAAGAAACACTGGGTTACTCACATAGTTTGAATACACATACACATTTTCCTCCTTTTTTATACGTGATAAAGTGGCTAGCAGGTAAGTTTGGAAAGGATGGGTGGACCACATTGGGTCTTATTTCTATATACATTTTTATTTGCCACTTTAAGAAATGTAAATCAAATGTGCATGACTGAATGCAATATCTAATGTATGATCATGAGTTGCAAATAGTCTTCTCTGGATTTCTGTTGCTCTGATCAGTTGAGGGCTTGAATATGACAGAGTGGCCATTGACCTGCCTCCCAGCTTTTTCTGTGCTGCAGGGAAACAGAAGTTAATTACTTTGTTTAAAAGTTGAAGCTGTTATGTCTGGATAGAACTGTGCTCCTTACAATGGTTGCAAAAAAAAATAGATGAATGAAAATAAAATGGATATGTTATTGAGGAAAAGAATTTAATTGTGTCAAAGTTGCTCATTTGTGGCAGTAGGTAAAAAAATGATAATAAAAATCAGTTAAGTTGTAAAAGATTTTAAGGGTAGTGATGTGTATTCACCTTGATTTAAAATACTTGCAAATAATGAGTTTAAAAGAAGTATTACAATGCATAAAATTTTGCAAAGTTGGTTCTGTGTTTATGACTTTGTTCCTAAAATGTAGAGCTGGCTTGCTAATACAGAGGGAAAAAATGTCACATCAATTATTAAAAATATGGGTAAAACTAGAATTTGGTTTACTTTTCAGTAAAATAGTTGTGTTTTTTTTTTTCAGTCTGTATCTTCTGTATATTTTGCCTGGATAATAAACATTCTTTATATCATAAGAGCTTATTAAATATTCATGACTTTTTTGCATGCTCCTGAATAATATTTTAACAAGTCATTTCAGAAAAAGCTAGAGATCTTAAAATTCTTTGTTACTTGGTGGAATGTAATCAAGTGTTTATTTTAAATAAAATGTGTTTATCTTAAATGTTACCTCAAACTTGGTCTTATATATCTATGACTTATACCCATGTTTTTTCTGCTTTTACAATTACTTTTGATATTACCTTTTTCAAATTTGAAGCTCCCAAACCACAATAATTACATATCTTTTATACTCAACTTATCTTTGGGGTTTCCCAAGTTACCTCTGGCAATACCAAAGATCGGTATACTAACCTTACAAAATGAGAACGCTAGAAGGAGTAGATATGTTTGGCATTTTTCCTGTTTTCATTTACTCAATATTACTGTGAGAGTTGTCCTATTCATCAAGCCCATAATGTGAGAAGAACTAGAAAACCCCTTTGTGGGTTAATTATATACAAGTAAAATGTGAGCACATTTGCAAAAATGTATAATTTTCATGCTGGATAGAAGCAAAATCATGTTCACATACAAAGACTAGTAGAATAAACTGATTTTTTAAATGTTTTATATCTACATTTAAGTAGAACTTTTATTTATGAACACTTTTTTGTGGAATTTTTCCTACAGTGGGAGTCATCCAATTAGAAAAGATGATATGAAATCTGTTCCTGATTTTAAATGAAGTCATCAGTGAAACCATCTCAGCCCTGAATGGCATTCAGGTCAGCTTCAACTCACTGGCCAAGGTTGCTATGGATGAGAGAATGAAACTAGATTTCCTTTTTTTGCAGGCAGGGTGTAGTCTGTGTACTTGTTAATACATCCTGTTGTACCTCATTTAATGCCTTGGACCAAGTGGAAAAGTCAATATAAAAATGTAAGGAAGATTCTATCTGAATTTATAAGGTAGACTGGTTGTGGTGATTTGTCCAGCTGGCTGGGTCAGTCCAGGACTCCGGGAGGCATAGTTAGGCATAGTTGAGGTCAATATTGCAGATTGGCCTCACCTGATGCTTGGAATCCTGTTGATGGTAGCCTTAATTAAACACTGTAAGAGACAAATTGAATGGATTTGTTGCCAAACTCTGTTGGCTAGATAATAATTAGAGTGGTAACAAGAGTAATATACTCATCGGAGGTTTGCTGAAAGCAAAAAACAGTCAAGAAGAGAGGTGTCGATATCTCGGGGACACAAATTTCCATGTGTCTCTTGGAGTTCTGCACATTTATCAAACAAAGTACAAGCTGTCTTTTATTGTAGACTATCTTTTAAAGGATGTTCATGTAAAAAAGAGCCTTGGAAGACAGAGGCAGTATCTCATTTAAGATTAAGACGGAAGATTTATTTACTGTCCAATGTAATAAATACTATATTTCCCTTTGGTAAAAAGGATAGATTTGCTTGTAGTCCATTTAAATAGATTTGAGTTCCCTAAGTTTGGGGTTCCTCAGCTTTTACACAAATATTTACCCTTGTCCTTCTGCACTGCCCCATAACACATGAGGACATGAGAAACTGACAAAAACATGAAGTTTCTGCTACTTGCTGTGTTGTGGATAATAAAGTCTTTTTCTCTGACCCAGGAATCTTGTATCTTCTGTCCGAACCCATGAAACTGTGGCAAGTTAGCTTGTTAGCTTGCAAGTGTGGTAAACTCTCAAAATTCTTCTTACTGTTCAGTTCTTTTCAGAAGTACTAAGATCTTGAAAGACAAAGGTAGTCTGAGAACATGTTTCAGATTAAAAGAGATTAAAGAGACATGACAACTAAATACAATGTCGCCTCCTTGATTGGATCTTGTTACAAATAAAATATTTGTGAAGCACTTGGTGAAACTGGAATAAGTTATATCAATTGGATAATAGTGTTGTATCAAGGATCTTTTTTTTTTTTTTTTGCAGGTATATTCAGGCTTTATTTATATAGCTAGCATACCTGAGTCAACTCTTCTGTCATTACTTTTTTTATTTTTGTATATACTTTTTTTATTGAAGTATAATCAGTTTACAATGTTGTGTCAATTTCTGGTGTACAGCACAATACTTCAGTCATACATGAGCATACATATATTCATATTCGTATTCTTTTTCATCATAAGTTACTATAAGATACTGAATATGCTTCCCTTTGCCATACAGTATAAACTTGTTGTTCATCTATTTTATATATATTAGTATCTGCAAATCTCGAACTCCCAATTTGTCCCTTCCCACCCCCTTCCCTCCCTGGTAACCATAAATCTGTTTTCTATGCCTGTGTCAATAATCATTTTTTGAATGTGATTATTGTCCCATGTTGTGTGGGTATACACTCATGTATTTTTAAGTAAAGAGGAATTATGACTGCAACTTACTCTCAAAAGTCTCCAAAAAATATAAAGAAAAGGAGAGAAAAAGAGCAAGAGAGAATGAAACAGTAATAAAGCTAGTGTAAATGTTTACATTCGGGGAATCTGGGTGAAGAGTATACAGGAATTTCTTACATTACTTTTGCCACTTTCTAGTAAGTCTAAAATTATTTTTAAGTAAAACATTTTTTTAAATAGTGGGAAACTTCAAAGAGAGGAGAACATAGTTTCTTTAATAAGTAAGTTGCAAGGAAAACTCTGATGGTGGGGGAACTTGTTGTTTAAAAGTAACTTAAAAATACATCAACCAATTGCAATAGATCAGTGTTATTAGATCTTAATTCAAACATACTACAACATTTTTTAAACATAATAAAAGCAGGTGAATTTGAACATTGACTAAATATTTCATGATGTTAAAGAAAATTTTAAGTATGATATGCTCTTGTAGATATATGTAAAAAAAAAAAGTTCCTTTCCTCTTAGAGATATATTTGGAAATATTTACACAGGAAATTCACTTCCAAATAACCCAGTGGTGGTTGAGAATAGATGGAGTGTAAATTGAACAAGAATGACCATAAATGCATAACTGATAAAGCTGAGCAATTGTTATGTAGGAGTTCATTATGCTATTTTTTCTACTCTTGCCTGTGCTTGAAAGTTTCCATAATATATATAAACCTAAATAACTTTATGTGGAAATGTAAAGGGACAAAAAGAGCGAAGACAATCTTTAAGAACAATGTGTTAGGACTCATTATATTGAGTAGCAAAGCTTGTAAAGATAACTAATTAAAACAGTGTAGTATTAATGCAAGGATAGAAATATATCAAGAAAAATCCCCTCCATATACAAGCTATGGATATATGCAAAAAACAGCTCTGTAGAGCAGTAGGGAAATGATTGTTCTGAAAGAAATTATGTGTGGTGTTGGTTAATTAGATGTCTATATAGAAAAAGTTACCTTTAACCCCCCAAAAGACACAAAAATCAATTCCAGTGAATCATAGATATAAATGTGAAAAAATAAAATGATGAAACCTCTAGAAGATAGGAGAATAGCTTCATAGCCTAGAAGTGGGGGATTTTTTTTTTAAATGTGCCACAAAAATACTAACATAGATGAAAATGTGGCTAAATTGATTTATGTTAACTTTCATATATCAAGAAGTACTGTTAAGACAGTAGAAAGGCAAGCCTCAGAGTGGTAAAAGACAGTATGTAATACATAAACCAAAATTGGACTGTATAAGAAACTTTTACAGACACAAAAGAAAAAATGATAGTATAAATTTTTCAATGGGAAGGACACTCAAACAAGCAATTCAAAAAACAAGATCCTTGAATGGTCAATAAACATTTTTTTAAAAAGTTTAAGTTAGTTATCAAGTAAGTGCAAAGTAAAACTGCAGTAAAATAATCCATTGGAATAACTAAAATAAAAATGACTAATGACACTAAATGCAGACATCCACATTGGAGCAAAGGAAATTTTATACATCGCAAATGAAGCAGGAGATAAACAGGAAATTTTATACATTGCTAATGAAACAGTACATTTCCTCATTTTCAGATAGAGAAATGGTAACACAAATTTACTGTTTCATTAGCAACATATTGTAAAAGTTTGTCAGCATCCATTAAGGTTGAACACACACTACTGTTTTATTCTTGGTCCTATGCTTGGCTGAAATATGTGTACATGTTTACCACAAAGCAGGTACAAGAATGTTCAAAGGACATTATATAAAATGGCTAAATCTTAGAAAGAGCCCAAATGTCCATCAGCATTAGACTGAATAAATGACTGAATAAATGATAAATGTAAATACTACACAACAATCAAATTAAGTGACTTCTTCACACAATACCTTAGATGAATCTCTTAATTACAGTGTGAGTGAAGGTGGACAGAAGCACTTTAATATGTAAGATTCCAATTTATATACAGTTCAACCGTAGGCAAATATAATTTGTGGTGCTAGAAGTTAGGAAGCGATGACCTTCAAGGAAGATGGAGGGGTCAATGATTAGACAGGGACAGGAAGGGCCCCTAAGGGGCTGAAAATACTCTAGTCCTTGACTAGGCAGGGAGGGGTGGTCATACAGGTATGTTTACCTTGTGGTAATCCACTGAACTGTACACTCAGGAATTTTTTGATCTCCTAAATATATATTATACTTAAGCAAAAAAACTAAATACCCACTAATGTGAACACACATGCTTGTTAGCCAAAACTCCAGATCTATCCCTCTTTAATTTTAAATAGTAAAGGATTTTTAGAAGAAAATGACTGAGATTGCCAGCCTCATTTCTGAGAGAATCCCAAAACCAGAGGGCTATAATATTTATAATAATGATTAAAATCACTAATATTTATTGTTAATAATTTTGAAAATAATATTTGGTGTTTACCAGGCATTATTAGTACTATGCCCACTGTTCTACTTAGATTGTGTCATTTAATCTCCCAATTTTGAATCATATAATGTAGGTACAATTATTTTCTTCATTGTCAGGTGGAGAAACTGAGTGGTAGGTTGGGTAAGTCACTAGCTCATAATCATCATCTAGCAGGTGGGGGAGTTATGACTGAAATGAGGCTGTCCTCCTCTGTACCCCTTGAGCTCATCCCAATGCTGTCCTGGCTTCTACTAAAACCCTCCAGATGTGAGTGTCTTTGATCCACTGAAAGGGAGAAAAATCAGAGAAGCCAATGCATAGAATTGCTCTACTGCTAAAGTACACAGAACATTGAGAAGCAATTGCTAGGCAAAAGGGTGTTAGTCATCACTTTTTTTTTTTTTTTTTTACAGGAGTGAGGAGACTGCGCCTGGTTGGGGCAGGTCATTAAGCTCAATCAAAAGTTCACTGAAGCAAAGGCATCTATTGTTTATCTCACAAAATAACTGGAAGGTTTTCTAAAGAGAGTGGAGCAAAAGGTAAATTACCTAGTGGAAATGTCAGCAGGACGGGACTGCACACTAGGGTCTCTTTCATCTAAAATTGACAACAGCTAAAAATAAATCGAACGTGGCAATGGCTCCCCATGTTTCTGTAGCCCCAGGATGCTACTTTCATTTTAATAAATGATTGAATAAAGTGTTTAAATTCTTTCTGCTTTTAGACTGATATTCATGGGCACAGGAAATGTATTATTGAATATTTTGCTTTGCCCTTGCTTCAAGTGAAGGGCTGTCATTAATAGCTAGTGGGCAAATAGTGGATTTACCATCAAGAGTACCGGAAATTTGAGCTGTTTTATTGTTAGAAGTGAAGACATATCTTCTGCCCTCCATGTTCCCTCTCTGCTTCCCAGAGACAGACACAAAGGTAAGACTTCTGGCCAACAGAAAGGTGTTCAGTCTGTGATCATAAAATAAAGTGAAATCAAACAGTGTCTGTGAGGAGTGATTTTGTGATGATGCTGAGTGGCCATGAACTGGAAGAGAAATGGGAAGGACAAAGGAACAAATTAATGATGAAAAATAATATTGTCTTAGAAGCTGCATCAGAATAATAAAAACCAAGGGCTCCTGGGGTCCATTAAAAAAAAAGTAAAGGGTTAGGAAAACATAAAAACACTTTTGCTTTGAAGTGTCTTACAGATAAGACCCAGGCCATTCTTTTTCTGTTGTTGTGATTTTTTCTTCTCATAGTGCTTTTCACATTCTGTCCTATATTATATGTTCCTTAGAGAAGTATAATATTAAAGGAAATAGAAAGCTGTCATTTCTCATTTGCAGGCAAGTGTTCTTCTAAGGGCTTTATCTGCTCCTCCTCAATCAATTCCCACAGTAAACTAAGTCCTGATATTGTCCACCTTTTACAAGTAAGGGAAAGAAGTCACAAAGACATTAAATAAATGTTTGAGGTCACACAGCCAGCACAGGGCAAATCTGGGACTGAACCAACTCTGTTTCACTCTGTAATCTGAGAGAGCAATAAAATATGTTGAACAGTTTAGAGTTTCTTGTTCACAATGGGAAGAGGTGGGGAGGTCACTTAGCAGAAAATGTTTGTTGATACCTTTAAAAAGTCTAGCCAACTGACTTGATAAATATTGAATTAATGCCAGTGAAATTTTGGGTGGAGTTTAATATATCTTTCTTCTACACTTTGGAAAAAAAATTCACCCAGAAAATATTGACCTGTCACAATAGGAACAGACCTGAGCCCTGAAAGGGCCACATGCAACTAATCAACCTACTCGTGCCATTAGATATTTGTTAAACTTGTGCAATATGTAGAAACCTGAAAAACATAGATGACAATGACAAATATTGGGAAAATAACTGTGTGTGGAAAAAAAGAGTTCCCTTACAAACAATTTGTGTTTAAATCACGAGGACATTTGAGTGAAACTCTACTGGTCAATTCAGGAAAAGAGACCCAAAACATAGGTAAACGTGAAAAATCAGATTTTGGATTTGTTAACATCGAGGTCTTCATAGTAAAGCCTTTGCTTGTGAATGGTTCTCAGAGACATGAGTACACTTATAATGACTAACCGAGTATATAAAGACTTTTTATTTTTTTTGGATCCTTAGAGGGCAATCATGGCTGAGAATGGAATAAAATTCCTCTATTGAATGACCTCAGAAAAGACGTCATACAGGAGTCAGAGGAGAGGTGTAAATGTAGGAATGAGGGATGCAGAAATTAGGGGATAAAAGCTTTAAAAAAAAAGAGGCTGAATGTGGAAAGCACTAATTTGAATTAGGAACTGCGGAATCTAATCCCAGTTGCTCACTTTGCTGGGGTCCATTTTCTATGAGAAAAATGGGAATATTAGATTATATAGTGTCTATGCCTTCTTCTTATTCTTTCATATCTGATCTCCTATGATTCTAAGAGTGGGAGGAACCCATAGCAGTAAATGCCCTCATGGAGGAGAAGAGAATGTGGTCCACCCAATTTAGCTAGGCAGAAAGCCCTTATGATCTTTTTAAAAATCAATCTGGTTGCCAGTATTAAAATGGAATGGATTATAAGCCATCACACCCTAATTATAAGCAATTTGGGTAATCTCCTCTAAAGTACACTGGAGATCCAATTCATAGAGAGGGCAAGATGAGATTACGTGTCTAAGTCAGGAAGTCAGTCTGGAAGGTCAAGGCTAAGTATGACTACAATCTAAAGGAGCTTTGGATAAGGGCAGCCAGAGATGTAGAAACCTGAGATGGGAGGAAATAAGGTGGGCTGCCAAGGTAAGCACTTTGGAGAGCTCAGTGTAAGTGAGACAGCATGCTGGCGCACGCAGAATGGGAAGATGACAGCTGTGGCCTAAAGCAGGCTACTGACTGCTGACAGCAGGTCTCTAAGGCATGTTCTATCCAACTTTTTAAACAGCTTTCCTTGCACACAGATCAGACTCAGAAATACTGGATCATTCATCCCAGTTCCTCAGGCTCCAGTGGGTCAAAGTTTCTGTCCTACGGGTATAGCCTGGCTTAAGGTCATGTTTTGAAGAATTTCATAGCAGGTTCAATTATGTTCTGCAAACTCTATTTAAGAAGGTAGGAGAAAGACTAATATAATTGAGAAAATTATCTTTTGGGGAAAATATTAATTATTGTAGGGTTTCATAACAAGGAAGTGACCTTCAGCCATCTGGAAAATCAAATTATGCAGAACACATCATGGTGGAGAAATAAGATACTACATGAATTACATCTTCCACAGCATCGAAGGATGGTTTTCATAAAGTATCACAAAGAACTGACAAATTCATCTGGATTTCTTCACCCACAAATAAACAAGTTGTTGAAAGCTTACCTTGTACCTCTTTGGGTGTTTTCTAATTGGTATGCAACTCTTTCTCTGCCTCCCATGATCGTTATTCACACGCTGTTGCATACTGAGTTTCACATGCCTTCCTCCTGCCTCAGACCAATGAAGCAATAAATACGCAGGAGAAAAAAAGATAGGGCTCGCTGAACAGCATTAGAGCAGCGGTGCAGGAAATAGAAAGAGGCTCCCCGAAGAAGCAAATGCATTCATAGCAAATTCCACCAGCAAACGAGCAGTGTCATCCAGCTAATTATATGTAATTGTCCCCTATATTGAAACAATAAATAATGCTGAAGGCCAGTGCTGCTTGTTGTAGATTACAGCTCTATGTAAATAGAAGGAAAACAAATGAGGAAAACTGAAAATATGTGGTATGGACTAAAATCATTGTCAGAGGCATTTTGTAGCACCTCACGCTGGCATAAAATTTTCCATATGCATCCACTGAACGCTGCATCTAGGCGTACTGAAGTCAGAATGGAAGTTGTAGGTTTTCCAAATTCTAGGGTGACCCTGAGCACCTAACATGGATAAGTGGCCCAAACCACTGTTAATATTGTGTTCTTATTAAAATAGCCAGCTGGCCAGGGGTAACAATGTATCGTAATCTCTTAGGTATTTGAAATGATGAATGTATTGTCTTAAAATATGGCATAAACACAGGACATATTTCACAGAACTAGAAACAATCATAATAAAATTCATATGGAACCATCAAAGACCTAGAATTGCCAAAGCATTACTGAAGAGAAAGAAAGAGGCTGGAGGAATAACTCTCCCAGACTTCAGACAATACTATAGAGCTACAGTCATCAAGACAGCATGGTATTGGTACCAAAACAGACATATAGACCAATGGAACAGAATAGAGAGCCCAGAAATGAACCCACAAACTTTTGGTCAACTCATCTTTGACAAAGGAGGCAAGAATATACATTGGAATAAAGACAGTCTCTTCAGCAAATGGTGTTGGGAAAACTGGACAGCAGCATGTAAAACAATGAAGCTAGAACACTCCCTTACACCATATACAAAAATCAACTCAAAATGGATTAAAGACTTAAACATAAGACAAGATACAATAAACCTCCTAGAGGAAAACATAGGCAAAACATTATCTGACATACATTTCAAAAATTTTCTCCTAGAAGAAATAAAAGCAACAATAAATAAATGGGACCTAATGAAACTTACAAGCTTCTGCACAGCAAAGGAAACCAGAAATAAAACAAGAAAACCTACAGAATGGGAGAAAATTTTCGCAAGTGAAACCGACAAAAGCTTGATCTCCAGAATATATAAGCAGCTCATACGACTCAATAAGAAAAAAATAAACAACCCAATCCAAAAATGGGCAGAAGACCTAAACAAGCAATTCTCCAAGGAAGACATACAAACGATCAAAAAGCACATGAAAAAAATGCTCAATATCACTAATTATCAGAGAAATGCAAATCAAAACTACAATGAGGTATCACCTCACAGCAGTCAGAATGGCCGTCATTCAAAAATCCACAAATGACAAATGCTGGAGAGGCTGTGGAGAAAGGGGAACCCTCCTACACTGCTGGTGGGAATGCAGTTTGGTGTAGCCACTATGGAAAACAGTGTGGAGATTCCTCAAAAGACTAGGAATAGACTTACCATATGACCCAGGAATCCCACTCCTGGGCTTGTATCCAGAAGGAAATCTACTTCAGGATGACACCTGCACCCCAATGTTCATAGCAGCACTATTTACAATAGCCAAAACATGGAAACAGCCTAAATGTCCATCAACAGGTGACTGGATAAAGAAGAGGTGGTATATTTATACAGTGGAATACTACTCAGCCATAAAAACCGACAACATAATGCCATTTGCAGCAACATGGATGCTCCTGGAGAATGTCATTCTAAGTGAAGTAAGCCAGAAAGAGAAAGAAAAATACCATATGAGATCGCTCATATGTGGAATCTAAAAAACAAAAACAAACAAACAAACAAAAACAAAGCGTAAATAAAGGACAGAAATAGACTCACAGACAGAGAATACAGACTTGTGGTTACCAGGGGGGTGGAGGGTGGGAAGGGATAGACTGGGATTTCAAAATTGTAGAATAGACTACACTGTATAGCACAGGGAAATATACACAAAATGTTATAACTCACAGAGAAAAAAATGTGACAATGAGTGTGTATATGTCCATGAATAACTGAAAAATTGTGCTGAACACTGGAATTTGATACAACATTGTGAAATGATTGTAAATCAATAAAAAATGTTAAAAAAAATATGGCATAAAAAAATCAGTGAACCCTGTCACTGTCCCCAGTGTGACCAAGACATGCATTGGTAGCCATTCCCCTGTAACACAGGCACAACATGCTGAAAGAATCTCTAGTGTTTTAGGGCAAAAAATTCCAAATGGTAGCAGCCAAACCACTAGCTCAATGCTATGGCAGCCAACTCTGATTACAAAGCCTACTCACTGCTTCCTATAATTCACTCTGTGCCTCCCAAGTCCACGACTATGCATAGACTTTGCCTGTCTCACAATTTCAATTTATGCATGGACATGTCTTTCTCTATTTATCTTATACCCAGTCTGTCCTTTGTTTAAGACAATGGTCTAAATCCTTTCTCCGCTTCTCTAATCCTAATAGACCAAGGCCGAGATTATAAACCCGTATTTACAGAAACACAGCCCATCATCAATTGCCTGTATCCCAGGCAGATAGCAGAAAGGACCAAGATTCAAGTTTGTCATTGTAGGATCCTGGGAGGCTAGACCCTCTGCAATGTCACTGGCATACACTTATTTTCATCACTGTCTTTGATAACCCAAAACAGTGCCAATCTTAGACATATTTGTTCATCCATGGGTATATCCATCCATCTACTTGTTTACTTTCTAATTCATTCAAAGAGTATGTATTGGGCACTTAATATGCACTAGGGCCAGGATAGGTCCTAGAAATAGAAAGATGAATAAACATAACATGTCCCCTTAAAGAGCACTTAGAATGGAGTAAATAAACTGAAATGCCTTTTTTTCACATTAAAAATTCAAACCAGTTCATAATTACTAAGATATTGGAAGTGGAGAGAGAAGAAAAAAAATCAAAAGATATAAAAACCAAGCTTGGGGTATTCAATCAACTTGTAGTTTTATTGATGGAATAAGACAGCAAAAGAAATACAGCAGTGTATGATAAAATGCTCAATTAAATAAAATCAATATGAAAATGCATGGTATAGATTTATATTCTCTGCTGTCAGAAAACCTTTTATCTAGTTTCCGGGTCCACCTGAAATAACTGTTGGCAGTGGGGAAGTAATGAGATTTCAGGGGTAGCTGGGATGGCAGTCTTAGCCTTAAGATGGAAACCTGTGGCAGCTGGTCTTCTAAGCCTTCTCCTTGAGATTTTTACTGGACTGCTTTAGCCAGGCATTTGTATTCCATGTTACATTAGGCCGGCAAGGCTCCTGGGAGTCTGCCTAGGTGAGATCATCCCACCAAAAGCATTTCAACATTTTGTTGGCAAATACCTCAAAGATACGAGCTTGAAATCTGGGCAGACACTTCTCTCCCACTTGAATTTTCTTTGGTGTTGTTAAATCAGCATCACACAGCACACATGCTTCATTTCCAGACACAATTTTGTCTTGGAATCATCCCGGTAATGTCTGGTTCCTGCCCACGATGCTTATGTAAGAAGAATTCACTCAAAGGAGACTGTGTTTATTTGTTTTTTTGCATGTTTGCTTGGAGAGGCTGTGAAATCCATTAAGAAGAATGTGAAGCCTATTAATGTAATTTTTTAATGAGAAAGAACTTTAGAAAATTGTATGTTACTATGTACTTCACAAATTTTGGATGAGTGCCTACTATGAAAAAAAGGTCTATGCAAGGCACTGAGGAGGACAATGAATGAGAGGAGAAATGTTAAAGGCAAATATGAGTTGCAGCACAAAAGCCTATTAATTATATAAATAAATAGCTACCAATCTGCTGTGATAAACTCCTGGAGGTCCCCTCTTCAAAAATTATACTAATTTAAACATATATTTATCTTTAACATATATTTCTTCTGACAAATATTTAGTCACGTGATATAATGTAAATGAGGATCTACATTGTAAATGTGCCTGTTTTTGAAGCTGATGATCTTTGCTCCAATACCACTTTTATTGAGCAAAAACTCTATGCATACGAACTCAAATAATAATAGTAAAGAGCCAAATGAATAAATAAAGAATCCAGAGTTAGGAGACGTGGCAGAAGAGGCAAATAAACATAACAACAGCAATGAAAACCAAAACAGAACAAGCATGCCCAGTAGATGTACGCAAAGACCTAAACTAGTAATATGAAAGAAGACAAAATGCCATTCCTAGTAGAAGTTTCTTTAGGAAGTATTTTCATAGAAGATGGATTTGGAGTTTATTTTAAAAGCCCGGGGAAACACAAAATGGTGGAAGGCAATGCCCCATGGAGTTTTCCTTTGACACACGAGTACCTTTAAAAATAGCCTGATGGACCACAAGCCCCAGGAACTAGCTGTTCATAGCTAATTATCCAAAGACTTGAGGACGCCAAGCTGTGCAAAGTCAATTCGACTTTGCCTGGTACGGCCTGAAGCTACTTTAGTTAACCCTCAGTCATGGTGTTTCTAATGGAAGGGGCAAAATAGAATGAAAATTGCAAACCCAATTCAACATAAGTGAATAAAATTGTAAGAGGTAAAAGGCACGCAGCAGCCAGTAATGAAGGACTATTGTTTCTCTAGAAGCCAAGACTGTAAAAGAGATTCATTATTTTATAGTTAATTCAAAAATAAAACTCATTGGATTGGGACTCAGCTTACTCAAACTGATGTCACTCTGTGCTCACAAAGAAAACATATCATAGAAAATGAATTAATGGCCATTAAAAAAATAAAATTTTCAACAGATTTATTTTCATAGAATTAACACATAGGAAAAACAAAATGCCCATAATAGGTCAGTAAGTAAATCATAAGGATGGAACAGGGTCAGAAGCATTGACACAGCCTCCCCAAGGCTAATTCGGCCACTGGCTCCATGAATGCCTATCCTGACCATAGCAGAGACTAACACTGAAACCTCCCCAAATGGGACCATTTCCTTGTGCAACAAGCCAGCCCCCTGATGGCAGATTGATTGCTATATTCTCTCATTGTAGGGGTGGTGACAACTTCTCTTTTTTAACTAGAATAGACATATATTCTGGATATGCATCTGCCTTCCTTGCTCACAATCCTTCTGCTGGCCTGTAGACTTATACAGTATTTTATAAGTACCATCATGGTACCCCCAGTAACATTGCTTCTGACAGGAGAACTTAGATCAACAAAGAAGCTTGAAATTAGGCTCAGGCCCAGAGAATTTCCTGGTATCACCATGTATGTGTCTCATCACACAGAAGCAGCTGGACCAGCAAAATGATGCAATGGCCTAGCGAAGACTCAGATACAAGGCTAGTAGGGAATAAAAGACCTTGAAATGTTAGCTTAATATTTCAAAGAATGGGTTACATGTCTGAATAAGCTATCAATACAATGGTGCACAGAGCTCCTAAAATCCTTGGAATTCCCAAGTGGGAACAGGGATAAAGATGTCTTGATATTCATTATAAACTTCTTTCAACCACATCTGAGTTTATGTAAATGAGGTGACTTTTGATGATATTTTAAGGATGGGGGCTGCTTTCTAGGAGAAATAATCATGTGATTAAAGATTCAGAATACTCAGTCCCATCCCCTTGACCTCCAGGGATGGGAGAGGGGCTGGAGTTGAATTACTTGACAATGGCCAGTGATTTAATCAATAATGTCCAAGTAATGAAGCCTCCATAAAAACCCAAAGGATGGGGTGTGGCAAACTTCTGTGTTGATGAATCCATGAAGATGTGCCGAGCATGGTTTACTTAGAGAGACATGGAAGCTCCACACCCCTTCCCATATATCTTGCTCTATACATCTCTTCCATATTGCTGTTCCTGAACAATATCCTTTTAGAATAAGATGATAACCTAGAACATAAAATATTCCTCTGAGTTCTGTGAGACATTCTATCAGATTAATCAAGCCTATGAAGAGGGTCGTGGAAACCTCCCACCTATAGCCAGTCAATCAGAAGCATAGGTGACAATCCAGGCTTGCAATTGGTGCCCAAAGTTGGGGGTTTGGACATTCTTGTAAGACTGAGCATTTAAGAGGGGCAGGTATAGCTCAGTGGTAGAGTGCATGCCTGGCATGAATAAGGTCTTGGGGTCAACCTCTAGTACCTCCATTAAAAACAAACAAACCAACAAACCTAATTACCCCCCCCGAGAAAAAACAAAACAAAACAAGACTGAGCCCTTAACCTGTGGGATCTGATACTATCTCAGAGATAGTATTAGAATCAAGTAAAATTATAGGATACCCAGTCAGTGTCCACTGGGAATTAGAGAATTGCTTAGTAGTGTGGAAAAAACACATATCAACAATCATCCCCTTGAAAATTTTTCTTTTCTTTTCAAAGAAAGTTTCATCTTATTAGGCAGAGGAAGAAAATTTTTATTTTGGTGTATAAAGAGTCAAATATGTATAGTGGGACATGTGAGTCAGCAGAGCAGGTGACAGGATAAAATGTACTGGTTCAATTACCTATTACCTTCTTTGGTGTCCAGATTCACCTTTCTTGACTCTCCTTTGTAAAACCAAGACTGGAATTCTGTAAACGATGTAAGCTAGACATGCTTGCAACTGGCTGGCTTTTAGGTTCTGTGAGCAGAAATCACTTGAGGGGAAATGGAAGACAGAAGAAGAGGGGAAGGGACTCCCTTGTCCATACATATGTACATATGTATGTATTTTGCGTTTACCATTTCTGTCAGTGATGCTCTGTTAGTGGCAGTCGGTTCCCATCACCAGCCTCTTCTGGTGCCACTGTCACCAGTCTCGCCATGCCTCCAAGTCATACCAGAGAAAGCCAGATAGAGATTCCTCCTCAAAACCTGATCACATGCTTTGTAGAACCCTCTCTTCAGCTTCTGAAATACCATTTAGAGATAAGTAGCCTCCCTGCCCAGAGGTCTGAGCACTATTCCAAGAAATTCGAGTTTAAACACATAGGTCCTGGTAACTCCCAGTTGAGTGGAGCATACGCTTAATTGAGGCAATGGACTCATAGAGGAAGTTACCTAAATTAAATCACTCTTGAGACGTACAGAATTTTCCAGTCTTCTCATTCCTCACTTCAGTGACATTGAGAAAGCTTCGTGTTGCAACAGCAGAGCTACAGGGCTGAAGAAGCATAGATTGTTCAATCCCTTCCTAGAGGTAAGTTGCTCTAGGGTCACCTGGGCTTATGGTGAAATTGGTGTGAATGAGATATAAACGTTTTTTATGTAAAGCCACTGAAATTTTGAAGTTGTTTGTCACTACCACATGACTTAGTCTTGCCTGATGAATACAGAAACCAGCGTTGAGAGAAATACTTGCTACCATGACAAATACTAACCTATGCAGCATCAGCACAATGGCCAAAGAGATGAAAGGAAGAAGGAACTCAGGCTGAAAAATGGCGTTCCATGTAAAGCAACGGCAAAACCTCATAACATAAAAGTGTTGCCAGCAACAACCTGAGAAGCAAATGTTTGAGGAACTTGCAGCTCTAGGGAAAAAGATTAGGAAATAGAACTTTACCCATGTGTGTTATTTGCTATGGTGGTTTATCGCATCAAATGAGAAATATATATCTATAAATATATTTCTCAAGTATTTATCATATGTAAATGTCTGAGAGACAACTGAAGTTACAAGGATGAATGAGTTATAACCTTTGCCACCCACAAGCTTTCAGTTGGATCTATCTGTCCAATCAACACCTTGCCTTTAATGCAGTCAGCTTTCCTGAGATTCATACCATGGTAGGAACATAATAAGTACAAGCCATAGAGAGATGAGTTCTCCCTCATAAATTTTATCAGAATTTCATAAAAGCTTGCTCTGTGTTGCCTAATTTTGCACCACCAATGTTGCCCATGCCCTGGATATACCACCCTTCTGCTCAGTGTATCTGCCTTTGGGTACCCCATTTGGGTAGATCATTGGACTCTCTGAATCAGCATCCTTGTTTCCCTACCCAGCTCCCAGCTAGGTAGGCTTCATTACTTTGGGCAACTTCCAGAGACTCCAGACCTCTGAGTAATATACCCTTTGCCAACTCCCTCAGCCTTCTGTTAGAGGGAGTTCTTAAAAAGAGAATATGGTCATGCGTCTCACACAAATACAAAATGAGTGTGTGTGTGTCAAAGATTTTATATAACTCCCTAACTAATGAGTGCACTGGTAAGATGTTACAACTCAGCCAAATGAGGACTGGACTTGCAGAGTTTCATACTGTCCACCAGAAAAGGTCCTTTTGCATTTCTATGAGCAGGAATTATTTGCAGAGCTATGAAGAGCAAATATTTGCATTACTCTTAGTTTGCTACTAGTTAACTTCTATCTTTACAGAATGGAAAAATAAACTGGTCACATGATCAAAGGCCAAGACAGCTGTAGAATCAGATAATTCTGCACTGTCTCCTAGACGATGCCCAGCACTCGACTGCAGGGAGATCCAGTAACCTCCTTTGCCCATTTCAAAGTCTCCACCTTTTGTCCTGATGCACGATTAATTAAACTCATGTCTCAACAAGTCACCTCCTGCACAAAAGGAAATAGAAGTTCAGATATAGTGAGAGTTTTACATACAAATAAGTATTTGAACAGCAGCTACTTAGGAGAGGAATTTTATATTTCACCTGTAATCATATTTTTGAGTGAATTGGATTTACTCGTATGTTAGCAGAAAACAACTTTATTATTTTCCACTACTACTTCTTTTAATCATACCTTCAATTTGTTCTTCCTAACTATGGATGCAAGCTTTCCCAGTGACTGTCAGGTAATTCATGAAGACTCTCTTTTCCCCTGATAATAAAATCAGTATCGGGCATCATGAATCCTCTAAATGTCATCAAAATTAAAATGTCTTCCCTTCCTCCTATCAGGCCTGATTTGGGCTGGGAGATCAGCAGAAGGGGAAGAGGATGTGGTCAGTTTTACCTCTATTCCTGGCTCCTCCTTCTATTGTATTCAGTGGATGATGCTTTGGGTCCCCCGTGATGAAGGCAAGGAAGATAAAGGGAGGGAGAGACTAATGAGAACTGGAATCAGACATTGGAGTCTTGTGGGCATGGTGTCTTGCAGTTTAGCATTTTTCATTGCACCTGACCTCCTTTGATTTCTCTAGTTCTTGGTTTCCAGAAGTTTACCTTTCTTTCTGAGTCCTCCTAATTCCTAGCTGTTATTCTAGGGAAGAGCCCCTCTTATGAGACAATGGAACTCTTTTCCGTGATGGCCACAGCTGCCTTGCAGGAAACCAATGCAATACTCAGAATGTCAGTACCCTTCGCAACACAAGCCCTCCTCTCTGCTTTGTTTCCAAACAGGGTGCTTTAACCACACCTTCCTATTGTTAAACTTTTCAGGGACAAAAATCAGATACCAGATTCTCTGTCTCTCAAACTCCAGGGAAAGCATGCCAAGCATTTAATTCTTCAGAAGCCTCCTCTTACTTGACTTGAAGTGGCCGAAAGAAAACAGAAACTATAGTTTCTGAAAATCTGCAGGAAAGGATCCTCCCTCTACAGTCCCCTTAACCTCTGCCAATGCACTCCCAATATTTGCTTATATTGCCAGGTTGTGAATGAGGGACCAAGGAAGAAGGAGCTAGTTGGGGGCCGACTGCTTTGCAAATCCTGAACAGATGATCAAGGTAATACTATGTGAGGATTACAGTGCACCTTGCACCAACTATTTTGTTCTTGGCTGATGGAGTGTTTGTTAAAATTCCAATACAACAGGGAGAGTTGTATCTAACATCTTGTTACATGCATTACCCAGAAAGGAAGGATGGTGGTGGGTGTTAGGCAGGTATATTTGAGCTCAATATAAGGTGAGACATTTTTTAACAATGAAAGCTAAACAAATTTGGTGTGGGCTTCCTCACGAGACAATGAGTCTCTTGTAACTTGTAATGCTTAAGCAGAGACAAGAAGACCACTTATTAGAATGTCATTAGGTGCTTAATTGAATGAGCTCACCTCCTGTTCCTATATCTTAAGAGTATTGGGGTTAGATGGCATTTTCAAATACATAGAACTAAGATTGTTTTATTTTGTTTTTATTTTTGCAGATTTGGAAATAAAAGTCTCATGAAATCCAATATCGGTTAATATGTAGTCTTCATTCAATCACTCAATCAACAAATAATTTTTGAGGGCTTAACATGTGTTCAGCACTGTGCTAGGCGCTGAGCACATTGAGAAGAAAGACACTGTCCCTGTGATCATAGAGCTGATAGTGGCAGAATGAGGACACAGGCGAATGTCCCTTGGGTATTTCCACTCCACAGTGCTATCTTATCTTGCCTGCTTAAAGTGCCTCGTTTGAAATGGACCATAAACCAAAATAATTTTTTCCATAGATAATTTAAAATGACAAATCACTGGCAATTTAATGTAAATCAAGTTAGTATCCGTAATTAATTCACACGTGTCACATTTTATATACTAGAGTGTAAGTCACTTATAACACGTTGTCACATTCCGGAGAGCTGCCTGCACATGCAGACCCCACGGAACCACATCCCACCTCCGTGGAAGAGTTCTTTCTTCCAGTTCTGGGGAAAACAGAAGGCACAACGACATAAATTTAGACAGAGTTGCTCAGGACGCAGCATGCATAAACCGTATGCACTTTCTGTTTGCAAAGTATTCAAATGCCTTTACAAGGAAAGTCAGGGAGGAAGGAAGGACTGCCTGCAGATTTAAGAGCCAGAGTGTAGCTGTGCATTTTGCTTTTCAGTTGGTTAACTGAAAATCGGTTTCCTGTTTTAAAAGCAGACCCATCCAAGGCAAGTGTCCAATGTTAAGCTAAGCTCTAAAATATGCTTTTCAGTAAAATGTCCTTCTGCCTCTTTCCCTTTTCTCATTTCAATGTCCTGTTACATATTTCCGAAAGCTCGCCTTTCAAACTTGGTGTATGCTGTGATTGTGTGGAATGAAAAGCTCTGAAAGACCACAAAGAAAAGTATCACTTGCCTCGATCTCTGAGGAGAGGGCCCTTTGAATTAAGACTGATTCCACCTGCAAAGCCTGATTGAGCCTGAATTGGTAATGCCCACGTGTTGTGGGTTTTCTCACTTCATTTCCCCTTGCATTCTTTTTCACTTCGGGATGTATTGTGGGCCATTATCTGATTTTCATAGCAGCATGAGTGATTACTAAAATGCTATGAAAGAGAAACTAAATCCTTAAAAAGAGGCATTCATTGAAGGCTCCTAGGAATCGTACGCCAATATTCTCCGCTAATTATTATTGGGATTCAAAGCTAAACGTTGGAAACATACAAAGAAATTTAATTTTACCCCATGAAGGTTTTTCTTTTTCTTTTCTTAAATGCTTAGAATTCTTGAGACTGAGCAGTTTCCATTTAGTTTTATGTTCTCACGGTTGTTAGCCTTTACTTCGATCTACAATATGGTCTGGCAAAAGGGCATGACAAACATAGGGAACTTTTTCCTCAAATGACTGCTTTTTCTCCAAGACCCATATCTAGACTTCACCTCTACAAGCACATCGCCCTTTGGAAATGTAAAAGGTAGTTTTGAGCAGACTGTGACTTCCACGACCTGCCCACCGTAAGTTCAGAATAAAAATAAAAATAATAATAATAATAATAATAATAATAAGAGGCTAGAAAGAGGCAGTGATTGGAAATGGAAATGCTGCCTGTATAGAGGTTGAGTGGACCATAATTACCGTCACCCTAGCAGAACCAGCAGGCTGGGTCAGGTAAATAATACTCCACTGCAACTCATGCTCGTTGAATACCTACAGTTTGCCAGTTACAGGTATAGGCTGTGGGCATAGAAAGTGAAACAGATACATGTCTTTCCCTGTTCACAACTATATGTCACATGCTATAAAGAACTGGGTATAAAAGACCACAGGAAAAAATGGATATTGAGGTGTTATGTGAGCCAACTCCAATGTCCATCAGCCTTTAATTAGACAAATGAAATGTGAAATATCCACCTGATGGGGTAACATTCAGTGATGAAAAGGAACAAAGGTCTGACATGTGCCTCAGTTTGGATGAACCTCAAAAACATTGTGGTAAAGGAAAGAAGCCAGACAAGACCATGTATTGTATGATTTTATGTACATGAAATGTCCAGAAAAGGCAAGCCCATGGAACAGAAATTAGATTACTAGCTATCTGGGTTGAGGTCGGAGACTAGGATTATCTGTAAACATACAGGAAGGACCATGCTGGGGTGATGGAGATGGTCTAAAACTAGTTTACGGTGATCACTGCACAGCTTGGTAAATCTAAGAGTCATTGAATTGCACACTTCAATGCACAATGTTATACTGTATAAATTGTGGATCAGTAAAGCTATTGTAAAAGAAATTTCCATGAGGCAGGGGGAAGATGAGGAAGACAGATGAAGGAAGAGCTTTGAGTGGATGGCCTTCATTATGTTGCTAGTGCTACGGTAACAGATTACCACAAATTTGGTTTCTTGAAACAACATAGATTTATTCTCATCCAGTTTCTGGTGCTCAGAATCTGAAGTCAGTTTCGCTGGCCTAAAGTCAAGATATTGGCATGGCTGCTTCCTTCGGGAGCCTCCGAGGAGAGGATCCCCTTCCTTTCCTTCCTCAGCTTCTAGTGACTAATTATAGTCTTGAGCAGGTGGCCCCTAAATCCTTCCTTAATTTGCATTGCTCCAATATCTGCTTCCTTCATCCCATCCCCTTCTCTATGATTCCTCCTGCCTCATTCTTATCAGGACAGTTTCAACCACATGAGACCTACCTGGATAATCTCATTTCAAGATCCTAACTTACTCACTTCTGCCAAGTCCCTTTTGCCCACATAGGGTAACATTTCCAGGTTCTGGAGATGATGATGTAAACATATTTGAGAATCCATTATTTGGCACAACATAAGGCCCATTTTTTCAAAAGACAGAAATTTTGAGTTGGATCTGGAAGGATGAATGCTTTTCAGGTAGAAAAACTGAGCAAGTTCATTCCAAGTAGGTAGCATCTTTTCAGGAAAGAAACAGGGAAAGCAACCTGAGTACCGTCTGTGGAATCACACAACAACATTTGGATTCGGTTATGGAAAAGCAGATAACATTGCTAATTGCTCTCACTTTGCATTTATAGCTTTTTTTCCCCCTGCAGGCATACTTTGCTCTGCTTTATCATCATCTGTTTCCATCTTAACTGGTTTGATTGGGATCCAAATATGCTACAATATTCCCCAACCTTTAAATACTCTTCCTTGCCTACACAACCTCCTTCAGCTACTGCCCAAATGTTTTGTTTCTATATCATTTTCACAAGCCTTTCAACAGAGTTTCTACACCCACTTTTTCTCTTCCTTTCTTACCAATATCTCTGAAATTCATACCATTTGGATTTTGCTCTCACCACTCCACTGTAAACAAATCCAGTGGCCAATTCTCATTCTCATCTGACATGACCCACCAGCCACAATTGACTTACCTGATCATCCTGCCTTCAGGGAACACGTCTTCTCCTGGCTTCCGTGACAACATTGTCCCTGGCAGGTCTTCTATATCACTGTATCCTTCACTTCTTCCTTATCTCCAAATATATGTATTTCAATTCTTTGACCTTTGTCTTGTTTCCCTCCTACACTCACTTTCTAGGTTTCTCATCCACCTCGTGTTTCTAAATACCATTTTTACTATAATAGCTGCGTTTATAATCTTATGACTCTCATTTTTATATCTGCAGCTTCAGCCTCTCCCCTGAAAGCCAAAGTTGTAAATTCAACAGCCTATCTGACTACTCTACTTGGATATCAAATGGACATCTCAAACTCTATGTATTTCGGCCAGAATCCTAGATGCCTCCTGCTCCAAATTGCCCCACCAATATTCCCCTGCTTAATGCTACCCCCATCTATTCAGTTTCTTAGGCCAAATTCTGGTGTTGTCTTTGGCTCCCCTAATTCTCACACTTCACGTCAACCCATCATCAAATCCTCCGGGTTGTACCTCCAAAATGCGCATATAGCTTGATCACTTATCAGTACATTTGCCAAATCCAGTGGTCAGTTCTCATCACTACAACCCTTGTTCAAGTAACAATTTACTATCTATTTCCTCAATTTCAACAGCCTTGTCCCTGGTCTACTTGTTTCCACTCTTGATCTTTTCCATTTTATTTTTCACAAAGCAACCAGAATGATCCTTTTATACATAAGTCAAGCTATGCTATATAATTGCTCAAAATTCTCCTGTGCAGCCCCGACAATGGTCCCCAACAACATCGCGTCCTGGTCTTCACGTCTTTGTATGATTTCCTCCCACGTTGCATCAGGGTCTGGTCCATGCAAACAGTGCAATGTGACTGATGGTATGTCACTTCCAAAATAAGACCATAGGAGACTATGGCCTCTGTCTCAAGTCTCTCTCTCTCTCTGGGTATTTCTCCCACCACTCAACCCCACCTTCCCTTCTCCTTCACATCACCTATCTGGGGGAAGCCATGTCATAGACAGAAGTCCTACAGAGAAGCCCACATATCAAGGAAACAAAGCTTTCTGTTAACAGCCATGTGAGCTCAGAAACTAGTCCTCCAGACACAGTTAAGTCTCAGGTGACTGCAACCTTGGCTGGAACTTTGATTGCTGTCACATGAGAGACCCTGAGCCAAAACCACCTAAGTGCCCTGATTCCTGACTCAACTGTGAGATTTAAAAAAAACACATCTTGTTGTTGTCTGTTACAACATTGTCAATCTCTTTTAAGCTGCTACATTCGGAATAATTTATTATGCATCAGCAAATAACTAATTTCTGTAGTAAATGGAAAAATAATAGCTTTAGATTACCTATTTGGAAAATAAAATGAAAGGGTGAAATGTATTTGTCATCTGTTTTTTCCCATCTCTGATGGCTTTTTGTTAATTTTGGAGAACTCAAACTCACTTTTGAATTCATGGCTGAAATAAACACCATTTAGGAGATTTCTAGCTCAAGACTATTTTAAAAAGCTGTCATGGAATAATTGTTGACTTGCTATCTTTGGAGGCTTAGTCTGATAAATGAAATCAATAGTAAAGAAAGGTAAGGCTGAATTGAGAAGTATGAGAGGCTACTCTTTGTAATTAGCAGCAAAGCAAGAAAAATAGTCTGTGGCCGTTCATTTACTCATTTATTCCTTTTTTCTATTAAGAGATGTGTGTGGCACAGCTATTCTGGAGCAGACACTGAGGGTCTAGTAGTTAACAAAGCATAATCCATACCCTCAAGGTGGAGGCTGCAGGAAGACAGGCAATTTTGAAATGTCACAGTAAATACATGCAGCAGTGAATTACTCAATAAAAAGACTGATTTTCATTAGAGTCACAGCAATATAGGGATGTGAATTTTTTTAATTGTGTGTTTGATATTTCAGCATAAGTAACACATAGTCACAGTGGGAAAAATCAACACTCTGTTAGATTTCCATACAGTTACTTTACGATTCAGCATCATATTCATTTCTTTAAATTACACACGATGGGTTAGGATAGAACTGTATACTTTTTAGTGGGTGGGGCTTCTAAGATCCAAATCCAGCAATAAATAGGTGATAAGAATAAATACAAGCTGCGCAGGAGCATGTAGGAAAGATGTGTGATCACTGTAAACAGACCACTGTTAGGAGGAGAACAGAAGTTACGCTGGTGTAAGAGAGAGTCAAGAGCAGCCAGTCAAGAATTTGTAAAAGGGTGTTCTAGGAAGGGCGACATTGGCAAGCCAAAGGAAAATGGGGATAGTAGGAGGCTTATAATATCTGGGCAGAAATAAAACTGTAATATTGACAACTGAGACCTGGCAGTGCAGAAGGGCCAGATAAATGAACAAGGATGTGTGCTATGCTTTGAGGAAGTTACAATTTATCCTGAAACCAATGGGGAATGTTTACACTAAGATAGCAACAAGATTAGATTTGTGTTTTTGGAAAATGACACCTGATACACTGTTTGAAGAAAGTATTTTGGGGCCAGAACATAATGGGAAACAGTTATGTTGCAATATGCCGGGAGACTGAATATGATGGTTACCTTGTCAAGGGTAGTAACATTGAGGATGGAGAAAATTGGACAGATTCAATGGATACTTAGTAATGGTAATTTAGTAAGGCTGATATCTGGAGGGTGGGGCAGGAGTCACATATAATATCCATGTTTCTCACGCACACAACTTAGAAAGTGTTTGCTTGATCTGCTGGGATAGAGTAAATGGGAGGCATAAAATTGTATTATTATATAGACTTTCCAAGTTACTGATTCAAATCATGTGAGAGCCATCATCACACCAGTGCTTTTCAAAGTGTGTTGTCCAGATTCATAGAACTGCCTTAGCAGTCTACACTGGGAGGGGCCAGGAAGGAACAGAGAGACACAGCCAGGAGGCCACTGCATGCTTCACAAAATGTCCTCTTCAGTGTCTTTCAGGAAAGCAATGCTTACTTTTAGTTTTTTATTAAATAATTTGTTATCCATACATTACATGTGTGTGTGTGTGTGTGTGTGTGTGTGTGTGTATAAAGTTATGGTGATCAAATTAATATACAAGCAACACTTTTCTGTAGAACTAGAATACTAGAGTGTTACCAGTTACCTTCATGTGTATCTACCTACCTGAGTGCTACTTCCATATCCCATCTCTTTTCATTTTCCTGAGAGGTGAAGACTTATCCAGAATATGTCGTTCACTTGTTCTACATTCATAGTGTTTCCATATACATCCCATGACAGGCTTGTTTTGAGACTTAGGAAACTGGTACCATACCACATACAACTTACTAAAAACTGCTTATTTCCTTCAATTATAGTTCTAATTGTTACCTACGAAGTTGTATAAACCTATACTTCATTCACTTTCTCTGCTGTGTATCATTCTGTTGTGTCCATCTACTGAGCTTTGTTCATCCATTCCCCAGGAGTTGTATCCATTATTTTGCTTTTATGAAAAATCCTCATATGAGCAATTTTTGACATAGTTCTAGATGCTCAAGAACAAATGTGTCCACAACTACCATGGGGTCAAGGGATATACAAATATTCAACTTTGCAAGATAGTAAATAGTTATTTTCCAAAACAGTTATACCAAATGTTAATCCTTCTGGCATTGTGTAGGAGTTCCCATCCTTGCCAGTTCTTGGTAATTTGAGATTTCTTTGCTTCCATGTGCAAACGCATCCACAACAGGCAGGCTGAGGCAGTTGCTGGTTTACACTCATTCGCTGTTTCACCCCAAACTGTGGCTCATGCTGTGGTCCCTGCCACCATTATCATGGGATATGGAGTCCCTGGGAGCTGCCCAGAGGAGCCAGGTAACTCAACCATAATGTGCAGAGAGTCAATGCTGGCTGCATGGAACAATCTTTGACCACTGAGAGATAGGAGATGAGCTAAGCTTGCAGAAAAAGGTTTTTTTTTCTTCCTAACCCCAAGGATTGTTCTAGAATACAGTGTTTTTAGTCAACTCACTGCATTTATTTAACCTCTGTGGATTTACTCCCTTTACCAAATATTAGTTGTGTTATTATTATTATTATTAATCATTATTAATTTTTCTTGTATGTCTTCACTTCTTCCCTGCCATGCTTCCATTATTCCCGCATACTAGTTTCTCTGGGATTATATCCACTGTTAAGCATTAGCGTATTAGCTTATTTAGGAAACTCAGGTTGAGCGATGGGTAATGTTAGTCTTCTGTAGGGTCTTCTGAGTATTCTTGGGGTTTGTTCTTCTATGGAACTTTTACCATCAGCTTGTCCTCAGAAACCATAATTAGACTGACACTGGAATTGCATGGTATTTATGAAGTAATTGGAGGAGAATTAGCAATTATATTTATCAATCCATGTTTATACATGATCTTGGAATACCTCTCATATGTCTAGATCATCTTTAGCTTTTTCAGTTAATTTGCTGCAAATAAACATCTTTTTAGTTTTCTTAGGCACTTTAGATGTTTTTATTATTGTCTAGCCTGTTCTTTGTGGATTGTATTTTCTACATATTTGTGGCTACTCTATACCAGTTTTTATTTATCACCTTTATAGTGTATTCTTCTATGTAGACAATGTTATTATCTATAAATAATAACATCAGAATTCATTAGTAAAGCTCATCGGGATATTGTCATTTCATCATGGATAGGTTTTTGATGATTGATCAATATTTTTGACAGTTGATTGTTGATCAAATATTTTGATAGAAATATTCAAACATTCTTTTTCCTTAATTCAATTTCCATATGCTGTGTTTTTCTAGAAATTGGAAAATTTCATTTAAATTTTCTAATTTATTGTTTCACAGAAAAATATATTCAGATTTCCAGACAATGTAATATTAAAAGCAAAAAACTGGAAACTATGCCAAGCATTTCAGCAACATTTCAACATAATCCTCTGTAATTTCTAATTCTACCAATTAATAAGTAATCATTAATATATCAGCCAATCACATATGTTAGTCATTGTGTAGATTCATTATATCTTTTATAATATGATACAGCCAAAGATTCAACCTTAAGGAGATTACAGTTTAGTCAAAATAAAAAGATAAGAAGTGAACCTAAAATAATTAAAATTTAAAGCAGGAGAAAGTAGTGTCAGCATTTGGAGGACATATGCGTAGCTGTCAGAGAGGGCTTTGGGAATTATCTGATCTGGATTTCCTACAGTAGTCAGACACAGTCCAGGTCGAACAGTTTTATTAGCATCGCTTCCAAGCTATGATGAATATTCACGCCTAGGGCAGTGGCAACAATGTAATGGAAGTGAGGCTCCCTGGCCCCTCTGGGCTAAGGAAATGCGTGGAGATAGGCCAGCAGCAAGTGGGGCCAAGTAGCTCCCATAAAACAAGCTGGCTCAAGCCAAATGTGAGCAGGGCTGGTTGAAGCATTTTAAGGAAATGATTAAATAGTTAAAAGAAAAAAAAAATCTGCCAACTCCTGAAATAGTAGTTTGATGCTTGGAAAGTAGTTATTTTGAGTAAGAGAGTAGAAACTGGCAGATAGTAACAAAACTGATTTGTTGTTATGTTACAGTTGCCTGCTAGATACTTTATAAATAACATTTTATTTAGATAGAAAGGAGGTAGCTATTATTATATCATTTTTCTAAATGGATATATCAGGCATGTTTGTAAGTGCCAGCCCAGGAAGCCAATTCTGGTTAACCCAACCAGCAAAAAGCAATTGGCAAGAAAGCTAGAGAAGTTACACTAAAAAGTAGACATAAATCAAGAAAGTATAGATGCAGGATCCATCACGAAGGTTACCCCACAGGGTAGGGGGTACCACTTTGCTCAGCACTGCTCAACACTCATGCCCCTAAGCTCTGGACGATCACCCTGCTTCCTCTGAACAGTATGCAATGACTCAATCATGAACTGTTCCTTCATCTTGTTGGCACCCATTGAAGATCCAGAGTTGTAGATGACAGTGTTTGAAAATTGATGCCCTGGCTGCTGGGCAGGAGTAAAAGGGAGGACAGTATTATTATTCATTCTTCTTTAGCTCTCCAATGGGAAGAAGTTTCATGCCTCCTACATGGACTCTCCAAACTGGATATTCTCCCCAAATTATAAAAGATTTCAGATGCTCATGAGCATGGAAATGATGCCATTGTCAAGATGACCAAGCTAATGAACAGAGATGTTGATTTTCAGGCTCAGGTCTGTCTCAATCAAAAACCCATGATTTTTACTCTATGTGGAACTGACTCAGTGACAATAAATTCCACAGAAATTTTTGTTATAGAAAGGGTGTATTTTACATCAATATAGTGAGATTGGGTCTTCCATTGAGCACCTGCCCTGTATAAGAAGACGCTAAGCAAGACAGAGTGGAGGGTTATAAGTCTTATATTCTTAGAGTTTATAGTCTGGTTAGAGATCATGTTTTAAAAAATGTTTACTCGCTACCAAGTAAGTGTCAGTACTGAGAGGACTCTGGGCATTCACGGTTGGGAGATAACACTGTGAGCTGGGATGTTCCAGAAAACCACAGGAGGATGGCTGGGATTCAGATATGCAGGCAGGGGATGGTACTTCAGGCAAGGGAGGATTTGCTTATGCAACTGTATGTGTAGAAACAAATCCATCAGACTCTAATGCAGAACTTTCTGGATTAAGTTCATGATGTCATTCAGGAAACAAAATCACTGTAGCCACTGGATTTTAACTATGAACCAAAATCTGGTCATCAAAATAATAGACAAGATTGTGGGGGGTCAGGAAGTAACTGCCAAGTGTTTTTCAGTTTGAAGGAATCCATTTTCTGGAGACAAGAGCAAGAACAGGATACAAGTCCGCACTGATCAGCAAACAGACATGGAAAAAATGGGAAGGAAGCACCGTACCTCTAGCCAAGAGGTGCTTTCAGGGAGGTTATCGACCCAGAGAGCAGGCTGCTGGCTGATAAAGAGCACGGCAGCTTTAGGAGAAGGTCAGTTGTGACAGGTCTGAAATACAAACACATTCAAACCCTCTGTTCTGTTGCTTCAGGATAGAGTTCCTTTTACACTGGCTTTGACCTTATGAGAACATTGTGAGTGGCCTTGGAGCATAAAGAGTAATGCTCCTTTGTGAAGTGAAGCCAAGAATAATGCTCCCATCAAGAACCGGAAAGCACACACTAAACCAAGGCTGATCCTAGAGGCGTGCCATTCAGTCCTGCTCATGCCAGATGGTCACCTGGCAAAGGGGACGTCTGGTCGGACCAATGACACTGGCGTAAGAATTGGAGCCCCAATGTCTTCCATGCAGAAAGCCTCTATTCCTTTGGGATGAATATAAATATTCTCACTTGTCGGAAGTCTGTTGTTGGTGAGTGGCACAATCTCACACCAATGTGAGCATGCTGAAGAAGGATGAATAGCAACGCGTTTCAGGGATCGTTAATTTTCCATTCCATCTTAACGCATGCGCTTCACTCTTGTCGTATCTTCCATCCGCTACCTGCCCCCGCCCACCACCCCGCCATATGCACACACTTTTTATCCCTCCCTGTATACAGCAGCACCCCCTCACAATGCCAGCTTCATTTTATTTTTAAAGTCTTAGTTTGAATGGGACCTTCCGAGAGAAGGCTCTTTCCTGACCTATCCAGCTAATGTGGGTTAGCTCTTCTCTATCGTGGTCTTACTCCTGCAGAATCCTTATCAAATACTTACGTTTATTTCCTTATCTCCTTGTTTATTGTCTACCTGTCTGCCCAGGCTGTTGACTTCAAAGGTCAGGTGATCAGGTTTCCTTCACTTCTCACTGAATATTTCTGTGCTAGGCAGAGTCCCCAGCCCATAGAAAACACTCAATAATTATTTGTTGAATGAAGAAATGAATGAGGATTTGAAACATTTCCTGAAGGTTCCTTCTGAGTCACTCTCTAGCCATCAAGCAGATGTTAACCGATCTCATACACAAAGGAAAGGTAGATCCAAAGGGACCTTAGAGATCTGACTCTGAGCTACTTAATCTGGCTTTCTTTTGCTTTTCGAGGAAATAGAATCTCATTACACATGAAAATGAGTATCAGAAGTTTTTCGCTGTTTACGTAACATAGTGAGTGTTGCTTTCCAAGGAGGGTCTCCATTTTTTTCAGCATCACACAGTACATTGCTTTAGATATATTGAGAGATCAGTGGTATTTGTTGCATAGATATTTGAATGATTAGATGATTACATGAATGAATGTGGAAATAAGAGTGATATAATAATGCACAGAATCAAGGGATTTTCTTTGGGCTATGAATCAAAAACTCAAAATGCAAACATGAAGATGACTCTTGCTTCAAATCTGACAGGCTCTAATTAATATTTATTAGGTAGGGAGGAGAGTCTCAGGCTGGGAATTTAAATTAAAAAGCAGATGGTTTCTCTAATGTTGAAAGTGTAGGTTGGAATTTTTCAGCCCTGTCAACATCAGTCAGTTCCATAGCTCCATATTCTACTCTGTGCACTGTGCATGCAAAATTGTGATATTTTGGCTACAAGTAGCACCTGGAGGGGCAGACAGTTTAGGGCAAAATTTTATCCTGTTTCTGGAAAGACGACTTGCGATGCTTCCTCACAGCCTGGGGACAGTTCTTTGTTCACTGCTACACTGACGGGTAGGAAATCAATGCTGTAAAAATGGATTTAAGGGCATCACTATTTTATTTTGTATAATAAAGTAAGTGTGGTAAGTTAAAAAAAACTTTCAGTATTTGTCAGTATGTTCATAAAAATCTGTTAGGGAACCTTATGCATGTTACTCCATTTTTAATCTAGAAAAAAAAGTCTGATTATTTCTAAAGTCTTACTGGACCTCTATTTTGATTGTGCTATGCATGTAATTTACCTTGCGTATGATGCTTGAAATGCAGTAAACTCTCAGGAAATGTCAGCTTCCTTCCTTCCTCCCCATAATATTTGAGAATTACAATTTGCTTACAAATTTTTAATAGCTATTTACAAAGCACTCTGTTTTCAACATCAGATGAAGGCTTTGCAGGCATTATTTGGGTTAATGCTCATCCCCTCCATGTGATGTCAAAATTATGATTATGTCCATTTTCTAATTTAGAGAAGGAAGTCACTCATCCAAGGTCACAAGTGGTGATCCAAGTCTTTCTTATCTCAAAATCCATGCTAGCAGGTGTCTTACTATTTAATTATGTTCACAGCTTAAAAAGAGTCGGTACATTTAAAGCCCTGATTATTCTGATTCATCCGTGTTGGAGTGAAGCGCTTTGTGCTCTTAGCTGGCGGTGAGCTCCGCAAGAATGAGCCCTGTTTCATTCTTACATCCTCTTGTCTTCCCCAATGTCTGAGACAGAGTCTGTGTTTGACAGATATCTGGCAAGTTAGGGAGTGGATGATTCCAGAAGAAGTACATACCATGAACACACTGCTGGTGTGTGCTCTGTCTCTCTCCATTAGAACTGCTCGGGGCTGAAGCTGTGTGGTCATCTGTCATGGACGATTTAGGAAGAATTACTGAATCGTGGGGGAAATGGTCCTGGATGATGCTGTAAGCGATTTGTGCAAACGAAATGATTTTCAACTTGTTCTACAAGTGCCAAGAAGTTTAGAATCGTATTTATGTTATCTTCAATTAACTTTTTCTTGCCCTAAAAAGTATGAATCTGAATCTAAGAAAGAAAAAAAGTGGGCTATCCCCTCAACACTACCCTCAAACCTCAGAGAACCCTTTATTGTTCCAAAAGCCTTACTCCAATAATGTTATCATCTCTTACCATTTTTTCTTAGTTTGTTTGGGCTGCTGTAACAAAATACCACAAACTTGGTGGCTAATGAAAACAACAGAAGTCCAAGATCAGGTTCTGGTGAAGGCTCTCTTCTGGGTTACAGGTCGCTGATTTCTCATTGTGCCCTCTCATGGTGGAAAGGGCTGGAGCTCGGTGAGGCCTTTTTTATACAATACTAATTCCATTCATGAGGGTCCACGCTCATGACCTAATCACCTCCCCAAAGCCCCAGCTCCTAATGCATCATACTGGAAATTAGGATTTCAACATAAGAATTTTGAGGGAACACAAACACTTAGACCATAGCAGCTGTCTTAAAAAGTGACACCTCCATGGCTGATGTTTCTAATTCGATTACATGAAAGAATGTTTTAGAACAATCTCACGGTGTTTGGTAGAAAAGGCAGATTTCTTGAGGCCCTACTTCTGACTTATTAAAGCAGATGATCACTATAGTCTGAAAGATGTTCTACCCAGACTATGTAGAGACAAGAATAAAACCTCATTTCCTATTATGCACCCCTCCACCACATGGGTACACACAAACATACGGTAATGTCTGTCTCCCTCAATATATTAATCAGGGTTCTCCAGAGAAACAGAACCAATAGGATATGTGTATAGAGAGAAAAAGGAAGAGAGAAACAGAGATTTACTTTAACAAATTGGCTATGCAATTGTGGAGGCTGGCAAGTCTAAAATCTGCAGGGCAGGCCAACAGACTGGAGACCCAGGGAAGAACTGACATTGCAGCTTAAGCCCCAACTCAATCTGTAGATGTAATTCCTTCTTCCTCAGGGCAAGTCAGGCTTTTTCTTAAAGCCTTCAACTGATTGGATGAGGCTCACCCCACTAGGGAGATTACTCTGCTTTACTCAAAGTCTACTGATGCAAACATTAAGCTCATCCAAAAAATATTTTCCTGGTGACATATACTGTGACCAAATATCTAGGTATCATGGCCTAGCCAAGCTGACACATAAAATTAACCATCATACTCAGCAATAGCATATGAGAATGCTTACAGGGTTGGATTCATCACTGGAGCCCACAGAGAGTAAATGATTCTGGACAGAGAGCTCACAGACTCACAGTGTCATAGTGACACTTTAAGTTCAGAGTAAGGCCAGAGATTGAATGTATGTAGCTCCATTTATCTTCATTGAAAAATAACCAGATGAATCCAAAGAGAAAAATTCAATAAAGTGATTTTTATGGTGATTTTTAATACTATTCATCATATACACGTGCGCACATGCGCACACATGCACGTGCACACACACACACACACACACACACACACACACACACACACACACAAAGAGATTTGGTTATTTCATATGCCAAGTCTTCACATTCAAGGTCTTGAATCTTTTTATCTTTCACCAAAAACGGATGGGAAGAAAAGAAACAGAGGCAGCGGTGAGGGGTAACCTGTCCCTCTGGTCAATGTCAAACTCCAGAGGAGCTGAAATTATTCCCTGGCTCATTTGACCACAGAGTGAGTTTTTTTCCCCCTCCCAGTCCTGATTCTGTCATGTTGCTGACAAGTTGGAATTCCACGAGAAGGAAAAATATTCCAGGTACGCGTTTCACTCCTAATGTTTGAGCCAGAGAGCATATTTCTCTGACTCACTGAAGGAAGGACTTGGCCACCACTCTCATGGGCCCTCCAGTTTCCATCATGATGCACCAGCAGGGCTGCAGGAGAGTACATTTCAAACCCAACCTCCCCGAAATGACTGCTTTTGCTCTGAGGGCTACCCAATCCAAATTCCTCTGGAACTTTTTACTCTGGCATTGATTTGGTGGAATAAATTCATAGGCGTTAAGATTCTACTTCCTATAACAGATCATGGACGTTCAGTTCAAAGTCCTCAAACTGCTTTTCCTTTACTTCTTAATGGTAAATGGGAAATTCTAAGGCGTATATATATGGAATTCCTCATCAATAATTTTCCTCTAATTTGGCGCAGACGACTTCATCTACCGTGATGACTTTGCTAAACTAACATGCAGGACTTTCTGTGTCTGGAGGTTATTCCATGCGATACGATTTCACCCGCGTGTTCTCATGGGATGCTTTGTAGAACAGAGCCTAAGTGCACAGGGCTTTCAACCTCATAGGCTTAGACTCTTGGCTTCTTTTCTCTTGGCTTTACTGTGTGGCTCTCACCAGAACTCATGGACCTGATGGAGTCTTTGACAGCCACCTCCCTTCTTCTTGGGCTTTTGCATCTGTGACTAGGAATGAACCCTGGGGACAGAATCCTAGGGGTGAGTGACTCCACCCCTGTAAGGGAAAAAATTACAAATATTTGCCCTGAAGGACACTTCAAAGGCTCTTGCCTTCCATATTTTACTTCCTTCTTGAACTCTTTTCTTTCTGTCATCAGACTTGGAATACTAGTAAACTTAGATAGATAGATAAAGAGAGAGAGAGAGAAAGAACATTCCTAAAATAATTTCTCTTAAATAGGTGTATTTTAGGAAATCTGCTTCACCGGTTTGGGGGCCCATTTTCCACACAAAGTCACTGCTTCGAGGAATCAGTTGCCACAAATTCTCAGTGTCATTCCGTCCTCTCTGCTTCTGTGAGAGCTATTTACAGCTTTTCCTAGGATGTTCTCCATCACAGCCTCTCTACCCACCAAATCCTACTCATCCTTCTAAATCTATCATCCCTGTTCTTCCAGTTCCCTTAGACCTAAAATCATCTTTTCACGCTTCCGATAGCCTTTGGCACATACTTGTCAGTGCCGTAGGCTTCGTAGTTTAAGCATAAGGTATTTTCTCTTCATTTTACTGTGTGTATCAGTCTTGTCTTCTTAAAGACTGTACCGGTGCCTTTTCAAGGTGCATATTCACCTCATCCAGTGCCTAGTCACTTACAGGGTATTCAAATTATGGGTGGGTTGAAAAGACAAATGTAATCAAATATTCAAATTATGTCCATATGGTTGTGGGTAGAAATGACACCTCGATCGCTTGCACGTGGCAACAGTAGGGTATGATTTCCTCTCTTTAAAAAAATGTGTGAGCTCTGGTGTCTCTAAATCAATATAGATTCATGACTTCTGTTTCATAATCATTCCCCAACCGCCCCACCCCTCTGTCCCCGACAGTATGCAATCTCCATTCTTTTCATTTTTGCAAAGCAAGATAGTTAAATTAGAGGCATATCATTCACTAATTTGGTGTTATAACTACGATCAGTAACAAGTTACTAACAATAAGCCTCAGATTTTTCTTGCTCACCACCCGACCCTGGAGAATCTCAGCAGGGACTCAGTGTCTGTTCTGGCATTCTGCTTTTTCTGTGCTTTATGCATAAACATCGCATTGGGATGAGTCAGCAAATGCTACTGTGGGGTGGCAATGGTGGGAAGGAACAATGGTAACTGTCAGAAATGTTTCAGAAATCCCATAGCTCATGAATTATATCCATAATTATGAAAATTTAGGAATAGGTCACATCAAGGACTTTTCATTTTAATATGTACCATGATTGAGAAAAATTGTTGAGACAATGGTTTTTGGAGTTGTAAACATAACAAATACCCTTTTGTTCATTTATGTATTCAAATAATAGTATTTGTGATCTGTGACTTGGAATGGCTTTCCCCAAATTTAGAACGGAGCTGTGGGGATCTGTAAAAGTACCCACAATATGGTGCCTATTCCATGAATTTTTCTCCCATCAGAAGTAGAATGGCATAACCCATATCTCTTAGTATGGAATGAGTCTCAAGTCAAATGAGATGTCAATCTCCTGCTAATGCTTCATTTGTCAGCCCCTCCAGTGAAACAAAGCAGACGTTCCAAATTAAATATTACAGAAATTGACTTGTGACTTAATGCAAGTTTCCTTTGGGATTTTTTTTTTTTTTTTTGCCTTAGCAACTTCTTTTGACATGAGGAATTCTCATCACAAGCAAGAAAACTTTAAACAACAGAATTCTCTTCTCTTAAAGTACATACTTTTGGAGCTGTTCCTATAGAATGGTATATCTCCTGTCCTTTTCCATAATTGGCTGTTAGTTTCTACACCATGATAAAAAATGTGTGCCATCTTTTGGGAAAGTTGAGGCATTCCTATAAGAAATACACTTTAACTTCTGCCCTTCATCTTAATACAAATTTTTTCTTTTACAACAGAGTTAAAAATAAAGGCTAACTTTTATATACAAGAGTATGACAATTTTTTTTATAGTTATAATTGCAATGATTTGGCCTTGGAAATATTTGAGAAAATCTATTCTAAATGTATAGAGACTGTTTATAAGAGCTCCACGGTTTCACCTGTAAACATACATCTGGCTGACAAAGATTTGTCATATTTTTAGATACCTTTATTGAAGTAGGTCAATAGGCTTTTTCAGATCCCTTGCTTGCTGGTTGAATGTAAATTACAAGAGATCTTCTCAGAAAATGCAATGACAGACACACTGGATGGTTTTTTTTTTCTTAACAAATGATGCTGATGCTTAAGTATTGATGATTGACAAGCATGGTACTATGTTGCTATACAGAGTTTTGATCTGGTTAGTAAGTTAGTCTCTGGAATGAGGTCACAAAATCCCCAAATGCTGAGGTCATAAACTACACAGGAAGGCAAGTAATACTTGAAAACAATGCTATCTCAGGACAGTTAGATTTTGTTCAGCAAGCACTATGACAGATTGAAATAATTATCTGAGTGATGAAACTCAAATTATGAACCTTTTTCCTTTTCTCTGTATCTATCCGTTCCTGTATGTCAGAATCTGTAGAAAGAGAAACCAATTTTAATAATTTAAAATTTGAAATAAGTTTTGGTTGATTTATATCAAAAGAGATGGTTCCTTTTTGACACTATCAGAAATATTCTTACTTTTAAAAAAAAAAGAGAGGGAAGAATTTTTAAAATTGAATAATAGATTACATCACAAACTTTATAACACCAGGAAACTGAATTCCAAAATGTGCTATGAAGAATCATAGATTGAAGGTGCGGTTTAAAACAGTCAATATAAACTATGCCACCATGAATAATACTCTGTCCAAAAACATGCCCCCAATACCTGTGAATTTAATCTGGTGAAAAGGAATCATAATCTTAAATTTTATTTAGTGGAAAATAAATATTTTATTGCAGAATTTTTTGGAAGTATCCAGGGATGAGACACATTGGAACAGAGGTATGGGGAATAGTGATCTATTTTACAGACAGAACAAAATAATGTGAATATTTGAAAATTAATACATATTTATAACTTCCTAGTAAAGAATAAAGAGGAGACACCTTTTAATACAATAGTGTTATCTTTTTAAAATTTCTATACATGTTAATTATTTAGACCCAACCAATCTGTAATCCACATGCATTTTAAAAATAGTCTTCTAACTAGACTTCCTGTTTCTGCTCTTCTTTTCTGAAATCTCTCATTTAAAATGTAACCAGAGTCATCTGTCTAAAAACAACTTATCATGTTTGTTCACTTCAAGACCTTCAGGGTCTGGCTGTTTCCAGCTGGATGAAGTTCTGAATTTTCAGCATAAAGATCAGTCTCATCATGTGATCTTTGCCTCCTTTTCTAATTTTATCTTCTATAGCTCCCTACACTTACGCAAGTTCAGCCATATCTTTCAGAATAATGTCTACATCGCTGACCCTCAAATGCAAGGTCTTCCAGGAGGAACTGACTCGGGCATTGCATTTCCCTTAATCACTTTCTTATACCCTCCATTCTTTGGTCTTTGCCCTCCAGCCATGACAAACACCTGCTGTTTCCCCTCTCACCGTGCTGTTTCATCCCTCTGGGCCTCTGTTCATGTATTCTCTCTGCCTGAATTTCCAGTCCTCCCCATTTTTCACCTAGCTAACTTATAATGATTGTCCTCCAGGAAGTTTCTCACATCTTCTTCTGCTAGTTTGATTTACTTTTCCCTTCCTTCATTCCTATAACACCTAGTCCAGAGGAGTGATCCTCAAAGCTTGTGTCACTATATCAAAATCACGCTTTCAAGTCTATTTCCCTTATTAGAATAAAAGCCATGTGAGGGCAGGGACTGACTCATCTATCTTTATATTCCTGGCTTCTGTCAAAATTTTCCAATATAATAGGCCTGGCATATTATAAGTTCTCTGTAATGTATTTTTGAAATGCATGTTTTCTTTACAAGGAGGCAAATCACTCGGGACCATGCACTGGACAGAAAATATTTTCAGAAAAAGATAATCTAGCAGAGCATCGTAATACTTTATGATGCTTCCAATTTTTATTTCTATACAAAGGCATACTTCCCAGCAACAGAGTTCTGCAAATTGCTAAAATGTTAAAATTATCTAAGTATTTGAGGGTCTATTATATTGTCAGACAAATAGCATTATAAATCATGTGAAAACTTGGGTTTGCATTTGAAATACTGTGAAAATGTCATAAAAGCCTAGTGTCCTACAACAGGCTCAACAGAGATGTTAGAGGTGTAGGGAAGGGAAACTTGATGCTTGAACAAATCTGCTCACTGAGTTTTAAAGGAGGTAGTTGACCTGTATCAGGATTAAGGGATAAGACCAATGTCTTTTAGGGAGAAGCACAGATGAATAGATCTCTATGACTTTACCCACCAGCCCCAAGAACAACTCAGTTAAAACAAAAATCAAAGGAAATCAGGGCAGAACCTACTATAAAAGGAGATACAGGAGGGTTCCCTTTTCTCCACACCCTCTCCGGCATTTATCATTTGTGGGCTTTTTAATCATGGCCATTCTAAATGAGGTATCACCTCACACCAGTCAGAATGGACATCGTTAAAAAGTCCACAAACAATAAATGCTGGAGAGGGTGTGGAGAAAGGGGAACGCTCCTACACTGCTCGTAGGAATGTAGTTTGGGGCAGCCATTGTGGAAAACAGTATGGAGATTCTTGAAAAAACTAAAAATAGACTTACCATATGATCCAGCAATCCCAGTCCTGGGCATATACCCAGAGGGAACTCTAATTCAAAAAGATACATGCACCTCAATATCATAGCAGCACTGTTTACAATAGCCAAGACATGGAAACAACCTAAATGTCCATCGACAGATGACTGAATAAAGTGGTGGTATATTCATACAATGGAATAAAATGATGCCATTTACAGCAGCATGGATGGACCTGGAAATTGTCATTCTAAGTTAAGTAAGCGAGAAAAAGAAAGAAAAATACCATTAGGTATCACTCATATGTGGAATCTAAAAAAAAAGAAAAGAAAAAGGAGGACACTAATGAACTCAACTACAAAACAAAAACAGACTCACAGACATAGTAAACAATCTTATGGTAACTGAGGAAAGGGAGTGGGAAGGGATAAATTTGGGAGTTTGAGATTTGCAAATGAAAACATTTACGTATATACACACAAATTTCTTCTGTATAACACAAGGAGCTATATTCAATATTGTGTAATAACCTTTAATGAAAAATATTATGAAAACAAATATATGTGTATATATATGCATGACTGGGACATTATGCTGCACACTAGAAATTGATACATTGTAACTGACTATACTTCAGTTTCAAAAAAAGGAGATACAGATAAGTCAGCCTCGCGGTATAGGGACATGTGCCTGAAGACAAATAGGAACACAGGGATAAAGAGGACCAATGCCCTGTGGCAGACACTGGGGAAGTGGAGGGACTGTAGGTTGAGTTAGCCCAGACTTTAGCCTCAGACGAAGTTCCTGCCATTGCTGGTGTGTAAAGATAAGGCAGATGGGGCTGGGGATTTACTGCCACAGGAAGACAGGTGTTGGGTGGACCTGAGGTGGTGCATAAACTGGGTCTGACACATGTGGGATATATACTACTCAGAAAAGGTGGTAACCCTGTAGCACACGGATGAGATATTAGCTAACACTGAACATGCCTGAGTACCTTTTCCCTTCATGATCTTTCTCACTACATTGGAAAGAACGTCTCAGCTGGTGCTATTCTTAAAATAGCACCACTATTTTTAGAAAAACCACTTCTCCAACACTTATTCATTTTCTTTTTTAAACAGGCAAGGAAGATTTAATTCAAGACTACTGCAATAAGGGAGAGAGATTGAACACATTTAAGTACGGCAGAGACAGGTGGGGATTTATAGGCAATGGCAGAATGAGGGAGTGGATAGAAAATTATAAAAAGAAACTTAGTTAGATATCAAGAGTGAGGGAAGAGAAACTTGGTTGGCTATCAAGGGTAGAGGGATTCTATCCAAACTGGCTTAGCGGGATTCTTGCTAAAAGTGGGCTCAACACTCATCTCCTTTTGTAAACAAACAGGTGGTAGGTAAATTGAGTCTAGCTAGAATTTAATTACATTGCTTTATTTTCATAATATTTCCAGTATATTTTGTACATTAATATACATATTTCACATATTACAGCTCTGATGCATTTATGGAAAGTAGCAGTGGTGTCTATTTATTGTAGTGAAAAAAGATTTCCTTTCAAAATAAATGTAAGTATAAAAAGACGTCATATAAAAAAAAAATGGTGTACCAGCCAATACAATGGAACCATATTGACGGTGATATACAGATAAGGAAAAAGTCCAAAAGCAAGAATACAAATGGTAAATGGTTAGGAAGTGACATGTGGCATGACTGGACCTGATACCCACCTGAATATACTAGAATAACTTTGTTGCAATGAGTTTCATAATTAAATATCTTGTTCTTAAATCCATATTTAAAATATAAGGACTCACAGGCCTGAAAAATGGATTTCACTCTACAAAACAAGCAGAATGCTTCCAAGCACATAGTTGGCATTCTATCGATATTTTTGTCAGTTCACTTTCACTGCCATAGGAGTGTCCTTCATTTAGGAAACAGGAAAGAAAAAGATAAAGTAATCTGGAACTGATACAATGGCATTTTTCTTCCATTTGTTTTGAGAAATATACCTTCTTAGATTTGCAGGCTTTCAGAGTCAAAAAGGTGAGAGACAATCCGACCAACTCCTTCTTTGTATAAAGAAAACACAGAGAGGCTAAGAAACTTCCCAAAGGTCACACAGTTTCTTAAAAAGTTTGGACTAAAAACTCAAGACACATGAGGTCCATTTTGAGATTTTGTTAAAATATATTCAGTGGTACGGTATAGTAAGATAATCACCCAATTTGGACTTCTAAACCCCCGTATCCCAGGAAGCAAACCACAGTTAAGCCATCTTCCCCGTGCAAGCAGGAAGTCTCACTGAACTGATCTTTCTGAAACATTTAAAAGTATCTTCAAATATACTCCGTTATATTCTAGGACACCCATGTCTTCTCGTTTCCCTCCCACTTGTCTGATCATAAATTATTTATCTGCTTTCTTACTCCTTCATTTTCCTCTCACCCTTTAGGTTTATTTTTGGATATTTTTCTAGTCTTACTGTAAGCATCTGAAGACTTCTGCATGCAATGGGAATTTTTCTTTTTTAATACTTGTGATCTATTTTTTCTATTAGTGATTTAGTGATTGATTTATTAGTTGCTTTCTTTTACCTTTGTTTTGTTTCCTTCCAGGCACTAGCGTCACTACTACCAAACCATGAGTTTAGCAATAATCTCAGTAACATAAGGAAGGAGAGAGCTGTGAAGCCACACCAAAGCCAGTGAGTTAACGAAGATGGAAGCTGCTGGGCAGCGGTTCCCACTATTCAGGAAGGGGATAGAAACCTTTGTGGTGGGAGCGGAGGCTGGAGTCTTCCGGAAGGTTAGTAAGGTTTTCCTAAGTCGCTGTTCACTCACCTCTTTAGGGAGTGGGCGGACAGGGTGGGGGTGGGGGGTGGGGCGGGAAGGGGGTTGGGGGTGATTTCCAGGAAGATGAAAAACCTCAGATAAGTTGAGAGAAAATCCAAATGGTGAGAGGTGATTTATCGCAAGGAGGGTTGTACCCCATTTTTGCGGGAGACTGAACTGGTTGGGAAAGAGGGCCACACGGTGACGCAGAGAAAAGCCCGCTGGAGTGTTGGACACTCTCCTGTGTTTCAGAGAAAGCAGCCCAGATTCCCCAGGACTCCACAGAGCTTCTAAGGCTGTTAAATAAGTACCTTCTCCAGGTCACTGGAGAACGCACCCACCCACTCGCTGTACAGATGGGGCAGAGCGATCGGCAGAACAGAGTCGGGAGTTCTCGCGTGGGAACGCCCCTCTCCTCCCGCCCGGCCGGCCTGGCCTCACCAAGCTCACGGTCACGTCCGTGCAGGCTGGGCAGAGAGCAGGTGGCCGGGACCGCCTGGCCCTGGGGTGGGTGGGGGTGGGGGCAGGGCTGGACCCCACCACAGAACGTGTTTTCTCTTAGAGATCTGCTGCTGCACAGAAAAGCATGTAAATAAGAGGCTCCATCAGCAGAAGCTGCTTCTTCACTTAGCAAGACATTCTGATAGATATTTATGTATAAACAATCCAGCCAGCAGACGTTTTCAATCTGCCTTGTTAAAAGAATACTTTTCTTAATATTTATCGTATAGAGTTAACTGTGGTGTTTGATTTAAAAAAATCCTTCCTCTGACTTGCCGCCTTTCCAGACCCAGTGCTGACCAAGTACAGTGCTGTCATGGAAGCATGGCCAGCGCCACTAACTCCGTACCCCAGCGGGTGGGGATGCTTGGGGCAACTGGGACGCACCCCAGCTCATCCGCGCCCTCTCCAGCCAGGGGTGAAGGAGACTGAGAGGCAGACCCATGACACCCGCTGCCACAGAGCCCCACCCCAGCCCACCCAAGGGCCATGGCTCCGCTGCAGCACTTTGTCGGCATGCAGGTGTTCACAGGGATCATTTTTTTTAAAAAGGGAATAGGGGAATGCTTCATTTTGCTGATGTGGAAACAGCATCAGAGGGGCAACAAAAGAAATTTGACGGTCTTCCTCCCTGTATTACCCCAGCCTGGGAAGGAGGCAGGCCACGGGGGTCTCAGAAAACAAAGTGATGTGCTTGAGGTCACACAATGCTCTTTAGGTGGAGAAGTGGAACTGAGTAGGTGTGAAATCAGGGTAAAGATGCTACAACATCCAGGGTCCAACTAAAGCAGAAAATGTGGTGGGAACCAGAGATTTCATCGGTGGCCCATGGGATGTTACAAAGGGTATTATTTCACCGACAGCACCTGAGTGGGCAAAGTGCAGAACAGCCGGAATCGGCCCTGAGCAGCCCCACGGCACTAGAGACCAGAAGTCCCAGGGATGGCGCAGAAAATGGAGGCTCCTCCCCATTGCCCCTGTAATGAGGAATGGAAACTTCTCTGCCCACAAATATCAGTCTAAAGAAACCTTAATGGAAAATGTGGTTTTGAACCAACCACATATTCAATGAAATAATTTTATTAACGCAAAAGGAATTAAAACTAGAAAAGTCACCACTGCGTTTCATCAGCATCCCCCTGCCTCTCCCTTTCCGCAGGCATTGGCAACACTTGCCAGCTAGTGGGAATCTAGAAATGGAGGTTACAGGCAATACAGAAAACTCCTTTTTTTTTTTTTTTTTTTTGGTGTATTGCATAGAATTAGACACCACTATTCATACAATGCTATCTAAAGACAAATTTGAAAACTATAAATGCAGCACAGTGGCCTTTCTGAAGACCAAGCCAGGGAAATTGCATGTTCCAAGCCTCATATTAAACTCTGCTGGGCCTTCTTCACATGGCTGTCGCAGAGACCCCCAGACTCCAAATGTCCGGTGCTGGGTTTATTTCCATCCCGTCTTTATTTTCTTACACATGATGACAGCATCTAAAAACCATCCCCAGAGCAACGTTTCTTATTGAAATTAGATCCAAAATTGAGAAATAAACATGTGCTGTCCCGGCTACTGCCCAGGTGACCCTGTGGAGGCTCAAGGGGCCCCAGCCCTAAAGAACTGCGTCGTTGGGCAAGTTTCAGTAAGACTCAGCTTCTTCATGTAAATAAAGTGAGGGAAAAAATGACAGTAATTACAGAAGTGACATAAAAAATGAGTATATGCAAAAATTCTCAAGCATGAAACATTTTTAAACATTTTTAGAGAAAACTAGTTTAACTGAAGGCTGAAGATAAGGCTCTATCAATTGATTTGTTTATTTTTCCTTTTATTTATATTTATATTCCATTTAATCAGGATAAAATGATACAGGAAACATATGGATGATTCAGTTCATCAATTTGTGTAACGATTAAACTATTGCTGAAACTTTGTAAAATGCTATTACATAGACTTTTAAAATAAATAAAGTTTGAGATGTTGTTTAAAAAGGTAAAGCAAATTCAAATCTCCAACAAATAAACATCAGGGGGAAATAAGTGAGGAAGAGACATATCCACATGTTGCAATGTATATAACTTATTTGGATTCTAATTTTAAGATGTAAAAATTAAAAACAACAAAGAAAATATGAGCAAAGTATAATATTTGGTATTTCAGAATTAGTATAAATTTTCTTAGGTGCAATTGTGTTATTAGAGTTTAACCTTAAATGAAAACACTCTTTTAGAGTTATATACTGAAATATTTACAGGTGATTGAAAAAAGAAAAAAGACTCAAGGAGGAGGGCACTGACCACAAAATCCAGATACTAGAAAATTCTTCAGGACAAATAACTCAGTTTTTTGAACAAATAGATTTCAAGGTAAAAAATAAAAGAAGAAAAAACTTGTGAATTTGTCGATTAAAAGACACTTAAGAGACATGTTAATCAGTGACCTATAGGAGTTTAAGTGGATCATTATTCACAGCAAATCGTTTTTTAAAAAAATTGAAACAGTTTAGGATATTTGACACTAATTTAAATATTTGATGTGATCAAAAAGCAATAGTTAAATTTTAAGAGGAATAATGATGTAATTTTATATTTTTGAGGGAAGTCATCTTTTAAAATACTTTAGATTAAAATACTGTGGTGCTTTGAATTGCTCGAATGAAGAAGTGGGGAAGCAGTGAGGATTATACAGATGATGTCAAGTCAGCTATGAGTCTGCGATTGTGGAAGCTGGATTCTGGGCATGTGGGGGTCCATTATAGTATCCTTTATATGTTTGATATAATTTTTCATAATTAAAAAATAATGATTGCAACCAATCTAAATACATGTAATGTATTAAAACTCACAAGTTCACAATGAAACAAAAATTAAAGAACAAAGAAGAAAAAGAAACAAAACTCTTTGGACGTTACTGGAGATTACTAAGGTACTTACATGCTACCCTGAAATTTGATGAATTAAAGGGAAATAATTTAAATATTTTATTTATTTTTATTTTCTTGGGTGAATTGTATTTCAAAGTAACCAAAGAGTCTACTGGATAGAAAACAAAAACAACAACAAAAGCTTCTTCTATACAGAATTCTAGCTAATAGTGCAACAAAATTTTAGAATTAGAAAAAAAGGCAGTTTGCGTGCATCCTTACTGAAATAACTGGTTCAGTCAATAGTCATAAATAGATGGTAAAACTATTAGGTAAAATTTGATGGGGACCTCTGTAATGAAGGGATAAGGCTGTTATTCACCTGGACCCACTGAAATTTAAATGCCAACCATTATGAGCCTCTGAAGGTTATGTGATATGAATATAAAGTCATAGCACCACGTTTAAAGTTTTTTTTTTTTTCCCAAATCAAAGTTTAGATGTAACCTCAGAGTTACAAAAATACGGCCAGGAGGAACAAGTTAAACAATACCATGAGGAAGCAATTCAAAGCAGAGGACAATGATCCAATTTCTTCAACAATAATTGCATAAAAGAAATTCAAGAAGTGTAATGACTAAATATGGTAAGCAGACATTTTGGGGGTCTAATCCAAAGAAACCAATTATAAAAATGATACTTTAAGACTGTTGAAAAAATTTTTAAATGAATTAAATGCTAGATAATATCAAAAATTATTTAAAAAATTAGACATGATAAAATCATTGAGATTATATACATATATGTGTGTGTGTATTCCACCCTTATATATTATCCATCATTCATATACCTATACAGTTGTCTCTCCATATCTCTAAGTATTGCATCCACAGGTTCAACCAACTGCAGGATCAAAAAAAAAAAATTCTAGAAAGTTCCAAAAGCAAATCTTGAATTTGCCATATGTCAGCAACTATTTACATAGCATTTGCATTGTATTAGGTGCTATAAGTAATCTAGAGGTGATTTTAAGCACACAGGAGGATGTTTGTAGGTTATATGCAAATACTGCACTATTTTATGTAGAGCAGTTGAGCATCCTGGGATGTTGGTATCCTTTGGAGGTCTTGGAGCCAATCCCCAGCCAAGGGATGACTGTATATAGATATAAAGTATACATAATGACATATTTAGGGTAAATTGGCATGGTGCCTTGGATTTATTTTAAAACACTCTAGCAGACAAAACAAAAGGTTGACAGAAATAGATGAACCAAAAATGGCAACGTGTGAATAGCTTTTGATACTGGGGTTCAGGTACTCAGATTCACTCTACTCCCTACTGCTGTGTGTGGATAAAGATTTTCATAATATGTATTTTAAAATAATATCATCATAAAGGTTGGGGGAAAAAACCTGTTGCATGCCAATTTCACCCTCTTCTCTCTTGTTTTTTGTTCACTATTGTTGGTTAGGCAGATCAAGGGAGATCAACCAGGTTTTCTGGAGGAATAGGCAGATTCCAGAAGAGCCACCATCCTGTATAAATTCCTTCTGTCATAGTTGCCACTCAGTATCTATTTGCTCTTCAAACTCTGCCAAGATGTTTAATAATATTTAGCTGCAACTGTTCCCAGTGTGGGAATGAGCTGGAATGGCTTGAAGAGAGGCCACATTGTCCCCTCTAGCAACAAGCAGATACCCACCATCCCAGCAGTTCAAACTGAGGTCCTGTCATCCAGACATCAGCCGGTTCTCAGGGGCTGTCCTGACAGACTGCTGGAGCAAGTGAGAATCCAAAATCCCTGTCAGTTTTGCAGGTAGAGTTCTTCCTTTCTGAAAGTTTCTCTTTGGATACAATACTTAGGATATTCTTATTTAAATTTCTTTTTAGCAGGTATTTAAAAGAGGTTTTGTAAAGTCCTTTTTGCATCTTACCTTTGGAGCGTTGGTTACTCAGCTTTAAAGCCACTTTAGACCATCTATGTCTATGAGATTTATGCATCCTTTTCGAGAGAGAAGATTTGTGTTATATCCGCCAGAGGTGGCGGTAGTGCGGACAGCCCCTTCCCCTAGCCTCGTTTCATTTTAATAAGTTAGACAAAACCATAATGTTCTCTTTTATCATCAATAATTCAGGTTCATATCATTTCAGCTACATTTTTATATCCTTTTAATCATCCTCTAAGTCTATTGATCTATTCTATTTACTGCCCTTAAAAAGTTTTTCAAAGCCGTTTCTCCTCCAACCTTATTAAGTCAATCAAAAAAGTTGTATGTAGGGAAAACAAAATGGAGACATGCTTATGACTCTTAAGTTCTAACATGAGTTTGAATTTCCATTTCTCTTATCTAGCCTTCCAATACATTCATTTGTATGAAAATACTGACATTCTCATTTGCTTCTTTCCTTAACTCAGCTTATACCAATGAAAATTCATCTCATGGAAGACCTTAACTTTATCGCTGAACTATTGGGCTCTATTAAAGTGTTATTAATTTCTTCATTGGTATTATTTCTGGTACTCATATCAGTAATAGTCCTGATTCCCTGAGCATGTGTGAGGTGCAAAACACACACTAAACGCTTTATAAGTGTGATCTCAGTTGAGATTTGTCACCACCCTCGAAGTGTAACCATTTTTGTCTACACCTTATAGGTAAAGAAACTGAGGCTTAGATTGTGTGAGAAAAAGGGAACTGTGCCTTTAACACTGTTTTTGAAGTTTTGACAATTAGGCTATAAAGAATTTGGAAATTGGGCTTTATATTACTTAGATATTGCATTCAGCTGGAGCAATGCACACTTACTACACAATAGCTGCAAAGACTCCAGCAATTACATCTGCCATCCAGGCAGCAGGAGAAGGCAAGGTGGGAAGTGCAGAGGAATCTCCTTCTCAGGCTTGGTGACCTTCCCAGAATGATCCAGAGGCTTCTGCTTAGATCCCAGTGACCAGGACTTAGCCACGAGGCCAAAACTGTTTCAAGAAAGACTAGGAAATATATTCTTTGCTCTGGGCTCACAGCTTCCTCAAAGAAAACTGAGATTACTACAAAGGCAGACAAAATATCAAAAGGAGAAAAATGAACACTATTAGCACTTAGCAATCTCTGTCACAGGCCAGGATGAAAAAGCACTTTTCGGTCAACAGGGCAAAGTCTGGACAACGTGGGTCTCACAGAAAGGGGGTCTAAGGAGGTGGGAGGGAGCAGGACAGTCCGGATTAGCAATCTTGTCTTGGGTGCAGGGCTCATTCTAAAACAGCTGTCTTTTATATGTGGTTGTTTTCAAACTTCTGGTTGATCTTGTGGATTTAATCCCCCTTCCTTCCCACCACTGGCAACAAAAAACTCAGTAAGAGATAGACAGATGTCTTGGCAAACTTGATATTGGCCCTTAACTGAAGCTAGATTCACTTTGTTAAAAATCTCTTCATCCAGGTTTAAATATCTCAGGGCTTTCTGTCCCTTCAGAACACTTTTTTTTTTCTTCCTATTTTGAACTTCTCATCTTGTTTTCTTGCTTTATTTCCACATGATAAACTGGTTGGATGCTGTGACGTAATGATCCTGCCTTGTCTCTCAGAGTCATTTTCGTTAAACTTTAAATTAATTAATCCCATTCTACATAGTTAACAAGGGCAGTGGACACATAATATCTAAAGACACTGTCCTGAGGCCCAAATCGGGGCAACATTAAATACACAATACCCTTAATAAACCCATTGGTAGTCACACTCAAAACACTCCAGCTGGTTTGATGGCTCTTGTTCATATAAGCCTTATTCAGAATTTAAGTATTATACATGAAAATAATGACTTGCATTTTTCTTATTGCTTCTGGTCCCCAATGTTTTCATCTTTACTTAGAGTAGCTAAAACATTAGGGAAATTGCATTGTATTTATTGGCAAGTACCAGACAGAGAGAAGCAAAAGAGAAGCAGAAGAATGGGAAAATGAGAGTTACATTGAAAATGGAAAGGATCAAGAAAAATCGTTCTGAAGAACTAAGAAAATGGTATCTTAGCCTGTAACTAAAGCTTTAATCTTTAGCTTTGGGGAAAATTAAGTTGTTGACAATGTTTGAACTCAAAAGATGAGCAGAGAAGAAGTAGCTCTAATATTACTCTCTTATTCTTACTTTTAACGTCGTCCAACAGTCGCCTCCATTCTGTGTCTGGCTCTGTAAAAATAAAGGTCATTATATTGGGTACTTGCTATAGAGTTTGTATTTTGTTTACAATGGTCTTTAGAGTTTTGTTTTGCTTTCCAAAGCAACCCCAATCCACCTCTTCACCCATGTCAACACTTCTTAAGGACAAAGTGACTTGCTTTTTGACACTGGGGGAAGTGGCTTGGAGGGCGAACATTTCAACTACCTTAAGAAAACACAATGAGGACAAAACATGACATTGAGATGCTTCAGGAAAAAGCAAACTACTTGATATGCAAACACAAGCACTCCTCAGATCCAGAAGTTGGAAGTGATGTCTTCTGCCTCGAAGTCACTCTTGAGAAGCAAAACAGTTGCTGGAAAAGCGAAGCCAACAGATGGAAGGTGTGACCAGCAGAGATGTGAGTGTCGCCAACACCCAAAGTCCAAAATAGACCATCCCCGCTTCTTCTCCTCTCTTAACATATTTTTACATGTACATCACCCACAACTGTGTCAGATCACAAGACAACTGAAGTTACATTTAATTCTATTTAGGTACAGTTGTAATGAATAGAATTTAGAAAGATGTTTCAGCAGGAAACACATTTTATACACAACCAAATGTCTTGTCAAAGGATGAAACTCTTAAGAGCAAACTAAACAACAGAAAAATAAGTTTTGACTAGGAAACAAGTTTTATAAAGAAGCAAAATACAATGTTGGATGGCAGCATTTTGAAGAAAGTACAAAAACTGAATTCTAGATGTCAAACAAAATATTGTATACACTGTTCTTTAATAACTAATAGAAATAAAGCAGAGGGAAGCAGGTTCCAATAACAAACATCATGCTAAATCAATGCCAACTTTCATTTTTCATTCACTCATGTGCATATACAGCATTTACTATGTTCCATGTACCATACAGGAGCTGCATACTTAACATGAGCAAAAGAGATTCAGTCTCTGTTGCTTTAATACATAAGTTTTACTATTACATAGTCATGACAAGGCCAACAGGTCAGAAGGCACTTGCCTTTGAAAAGACAGTTTGTTATACTCACTTAATCCCAGGAGAAGGAGGCACACCATGTCATGCAGGGCCACATGGGGAAGCATCAGAGCCAGTGAGGAGGCAGAGGGAGTGGGAGGAAAACATGGGCAAAGCCTTATCATTTCCATGAAATGGAAAGGATGAGGCAGGGTAAGTAGGCTTGGGACTGGTTAGTTTGAATAATTTCAATGGGCTCTGAAGCACAGAGCAGATCCTCGCTCTCTGGTACCTGGTCCTAGGGTGGCAAGGATTGGAGAATAATGGCCCTGAGTGGGAGAACCTGATGGAAGAGGTGGCTGAGATGCTAGTTCTGGATAAGTTGGCTTGCCTACAAAAGGCATGCTCATAGGAGCTGTCTACTGTCTCTAGGAACTGACTAAAACGTGGGAGAGGTGGTCCCTCCAGTATCTGCAAGGCCCTAGATGAAAGCATAACAGGATAAAAAATAAAAGGACATAGTCAACACATCCAGGGGAAATAAAAGATGTCATCTGGTATGTCAGAGTGCCAAAACACAAAGGTACAAATCAGTAGCCATTTGTGTTTTTTTAATACTTTCAAAATAGATCTTCCTTTTGTTTATTACAGTCATTTTATAAATTATAAAGAAATGGACAAAGTGTAAGGGAAAACACACAGACCAAAAAGAATACAAGTTATGGATTGTCAAATGAGAACCCATTTTGGAAAATATTTTACTTACAGGGCTTATAAAATAAAGTTTTATTATTTCATGCTTGTTCAGAAGAGAAGGTAATTTTCTTTAAGTTAATAGTTGTAAGAATAAGCAGCTACTTTTTTGAGAGAGAGCAGGTAATGATTCTACTGACTCAACATTACTGACACGTGGTCTAACATTTTACGCTGTGTAATTCTGTAGGTCATAGTCTGGAAAACACCACTTAAAATGCAACAATAAACCATTAAACCATTAATCAGATGGTTCTTATGCACCAACCAGTTCAGATCCTGTCCCTCTTGTTCACTTGTAGTTCCAACCGCAGCTGGGTGTCCTCCTCTACGTGAGCTCCAATCAGTGGCAGAGTTGACTCCCCTCTTACTTCCTGCTCAAGCTGCATAACCCCCATCCTCCTGTTGATGACAAGGGGTGGACATCAACAAACAAGACCCTACTGGCACCTACACAAACTCAACCTGGAGATGCCAGGGACTTGATGGCCCGTGGGGTAAAAGTTTAACCACTGGAGACTGAGAGCAGGAGATTACTTCTTCACCCACCAATTCCACTAAACTTAGAAGTGACTCCAGATCCAGCAGTCAGCCACATCTGCTGCCCCTTACTCATCCCTTCCCTCAATTTCTTTGTCCCTCATGCCTGTTCCATATGCTCCCTAGTCAAGCAGTAAAACATAACACTTGCCTCAGGCTCTGCTTTCTGGGAAATCTACACTAAGATAGACATTTCCCGAATAAATATCAGTTATATCTATTTGGTGTTTTTATGGTTTACCAAAGTACTTTCAGAACAGTATTTCATTGAAACATTTAGTACAAGATTTTGGGGGGAAAAAAAGGAAATGAGAATAACTAATTTATGCCCTTGATCAGGTATAAACCAGTTAAGCAAAACAGATGAATTCAAGCTGTTCCCAGTTACATGTATCAAATCCATACAGCTTTCGCTGGGTTCTCACCACACAAGCCTTTCTGTTTTTAGAAATATGATTGCAGTCTCCCCAGTCTTTTGTTTAAACAAAAATTTCTGCGTATGTCCCATCCTTGTTGTCTTCACATGTTTTCTTCTCTGTCTCTTACTTTTTGTGTATTTTTTTCAAGGAGATTTACATTGACTTGTTTTATGCTCAGTGCCCTAGACATACTTTTGTCTTAAGAGTACTCCATGATAGTTATGGTCACTGGTATGGAGATACATTGCCTGGGTTCATTCATAGGTCCAGCTGTGCCGACTACCAGCTTTGTGGCTTTGTGTTAGTTGTGTTTATTTTCCCTGGATTTTTGCTTATCCTCAAAATTAGGATTAAAGTAGTACCTACATCATAAAACTATGTAAAGGATCAAATGAGTAAATTTAATGAGTGATGCCTACAGAATATTAAACACATAAACAGAAATGTGTTGACTTCTTTCTCTTTGGCTACCACAGTTCTTTGAAGAGAGGGATGAATCACAAGGCTGGAGCCAGAAAGACTTAGATGCAAACCTCAGATTCACAAATTAAGAGTTGCTTGACCTGAGCAAGTCTTTTAACCAACTCTGCAAATCTAATTAATGCTTGGTCCCTTTGTGAACTTCCATATGTCCACAATTCCTTATCTGATACCCTTTGGGTTAGGAAGTGTTTAGACACTCAAGTTTTTTCATATTTTAGAAATATAATAAGGTACATATTCAGTATATTTTAATAATGTCCCCAGCTGGGGACTGGTACAGCACCTAGTAATCAAACACATGAATATTTCTACTGAAAAGCTTAGGAAAATTCATATGAAATGGAATAAATTTAAAAATCTAAAGAAACTGAGAGACATCAGATGAGGTTTTACCACTGAACAAGCTTGCCACATGTCTGTAGTCTCTTTGTATTGCTGAATTGCAGAAAGTGAGCCATGAAACTAAATTTCCAAGACCCGCAGGACACAAGCCCATCACTGTGACATGCCTGACATTGAAGAAAATGCCTTTCCTCCTAGGCCCCTTATTTCCTTCCTGTATTTCCTGTGATGATCTTCAGGCAGGGTCATGACCCTGCATCTGCACTACAGTTTGCACGATCAAAATAACAAGGAGTGGGGGGTGGGGAGAAGGGGCTGCCTCAGCCCCAGGATCCTGACAAGGGCCAGAGTGCCACAACCTCAGCTAATGCGGCTCCCCTAGTCAGCCAGAAAAAGGAAACTCTGAGGCAAAATATTGCAGATTCCACCACAGCCACACAGATAACTAGATCCCTCAGCTGATGAAATGGAACCATCGGAACCGGGAATCTTTCCTTTTATCTTCTTTTGGATGTTGGGACAGGGAGCCACACATCTCTGACGGGAACCGTCTTCACTCCGGTAGAGAGCTCACTTTTTCAGGAATAAGCATGGAGAGAAAGAGTGCGGTGATGGTTTAGTGGTTGAAAGCGGAAGCCCGTCTGAGAAACGGTAAGAACATGCTTCTCAATGAAGCCGAGTTATGGCAAAAAGCAGGAGGAAGGTTAAGGAAATCTCTCTTAATATCCATTCACCAGACAAGACTAGCCAGTCATCAAAAGGCAGCGCTTTAAATCAAGGAAAGTTCTTGTTTGTGTGTTTGTTTGGTTTTTTGGTTTTTGGTGATGAAAAACAATGCTGTATATTAAAAGAAGGCTTGGGGCCCTAGATGTGGAGAGTGTTGTTGAGCGTTGAGGCTGAGAGTTGTTGATGAGGAGAACATAAAGCTGCGTATAGACAGGTAAGGGTTCCAAGTCCACCACTTGAAAAAAATTAACCAATCATGTGTGCATTTGATTGGGAAAGAAGTAAATAACTCAAAAATGGGAACAACATGGGATTGAACAGTGGTAGTGAGCAATTAAATCCAAGATGTTTATACCTAGATTTTCATTGTGAATGTAACAAACTTAGAGCAACTGTCTAAAAAGCAGTAAGTGTAGCATGCGTGCAAACACACACACACAATGGGGAACAGCAGAGAGGTAAAATATGCTACATGTATCATGACTGAGAAACAAGATCTAATAGATGATTTCATTTTTGAGACTGTTCTAGCAATACTGGTCCAATTACATATAAACATATGAACTTAGAGATGATTTATAAACATTTAGAGAGAATTTTCATTAAAAGGCAATATAGCTTCCAAATCATTGAGGAGAAAATTAACCTCCAAAAAATCAATCAATCCAGCTAAGAAGGAGTAACGGAGACCATATTTACCATCCTAGAATAAACCCGAAGATGGATAAAATCTATGAAGCAATGATTTTTAAGACATGTGAAAGCGATCATCCACTAGGACCTCGTCCTGCCACCTCCATACCAAGGCTGCTAGGCCTCCTACTGCCACTACCAAGGACGTCCACCAGGTGGCGACATTGCCTCCCTCTGCTCCTGCTGCAGAGCCAGTCCTGAGCAGTCCTGTTGCAGGTTTCGGCAAGCCGCTCCCAGAAGCGCTCTCAAGGGCCTCTGTCCCTTTTAGCCACCAGCAAATGGGTCAAGGATGAGCAGTGAGCCTCCTGACTCACCGAAGAGCTAGGAACCCAACTGATTTCTGAGCAGCCCTTTACCCTCGTCTGCTGCCTGGTACTCTCCACCCGACTTGCAGAGTCCGTGGCTTGGGCAGCCTGCACGCTGGCCCCAGCCCATCAGAATCTGTTCCCCTGGCTGAGAGGCCCCACGCGGTCGTGAGCAGGGCTCCAGGCCTCTGGAGCCATGCCGCTTGGACTGCATCCCGGCCCTGGGCTCGCCAGCTCCATGCCCTTGGGTGAGTCAGTTAACATCTCTAAGCTAGTTTCCTCATCAGTAAAATGAAGACATAATCAATATGGGAGAAAAAAGTCATAATCTGGGGAGGGACTACATTTCTGGTGATTGAAGATTATTTTCATTTTGAATTATACATTGAGGGACACCATAATATTTTTACTATGGGTGGTGGTTACATGGTGTATGCAGTTGTCAAAAGTCATAGAAATGAACACTTTAACATCTTTTAGCTGTACTGAATGTAAATTATGCCCCTGTAAATAAAGTAGTAAATGATGCAGAAGGAAGGACAGATAGCCCTTTTATATCCCTGGGAAACTCAGATAGATCGTATTAGGAACTACAAGGTGATAGTTTTAAATTAGTACTTTTAGGTGCTCTTTCCAACATTAAGATTCTCTCCAGTGGGCTGAGGGCATTGTCTTCCCTTTCCCAGGTCAGGAGCATGTCTCACCCCATAGCTTCCTTCTCCGGACAGTTCAAAGAGGTGTTCTTTTGTTGCTTTATACTCAGCAAAGCTGCCATCCTTTGAAACCCAACCCCGGTGTCTCCAGCCTCTTGCACTCCCAGCTACCCTCTCCACCTGTCCATCTCCATCTGCTTTTGGCTGGAAGCATTGGAACTGTGGGTGACTCTTGTCTCTGGAGTCCACATCATCCCTAAGGCCAGTCATTCGTCAGGCCCCGTCGTCTCCTGCAGTCTGCCTACCTGTCCTCATTCAGAATTTCAGCCCTTGTGCTCAGATCACTGCACCTCCTCCTCTCTGCCTCGAGACCAGATTACTGTGTCCAATTTTCTTAAGTGTGTTCTGGCAGCATTGAAACTTACCTAAACCTTGGGAGAAATCAGAGAAGAGAACCGCAGATGACTACTACCCAGATTTAATTTTTCTTTGTGGCGTTTTGAAACAAATGTCAAGTAGCAAATCATTCTACCTGTAAATACTTCAGTCTGTACCTCTGACTGACAGGACTTTTTTTTAAACTTATGACAGTCAGTGATGGTAATATAATTCCTTGTGATCATCTAATCCCCACTGTTTAAATTTTCCCAATTTTCTCATAATTGTTTTAATAGTTCTCTTGATTCTGGCTCCAGACAAGGCCCACGCACTGCTGTGTGTGGTGTGTGCTACGTCTTCTTAACCCTGACATCCTCCCCAACAACTTTTTTTTAATGTCCTTTATTTGTTGGTGAAACTGGGCCCTTTGTTCTGTAGAACTTCCCACACTCTGGATCTGGCTGATTGCGTTCCTGTGGCTCTAGTTCTAAAGGCTGGACTAGGTCCCAGTTCTCGATTTCATGATCAGCTGAGGGGTGCTTTGCACCTTTCCTGACATCGTGGCAGGAGGCAGAGCATGTCTGGCTGCTTGCTTTTTGTGGCATCAGCCTGATTCAGCCATTATAGAGCTCACCCTCAGTCTCTCACCTAGTAGCTGGAGCAGCCAAGATGCACGTTTTCATTAGGAGACGCCAAGTAGTGATTTCTCCACGTTTCTCGTTCCACCAGCGTCTGTCAGCTCCGATTCTCCCGCAGGGAAAGCCGCTCCCTTCTCGGCTATTTGGCTGCCCTGCAGTGTGGTCTGCACAGGAAAGGCAAGGTTGATGCTGTGTCTTCTTCTCTGTTTATTTTTAGAATAATGAGTTAGTGCCCTGGCAGCCTCTAATTTTTGTATTTGTTTTTATTTTTGAGGTGTGGGCACGAACTCAGGTATTTTTTTTATAAATGTTGTGAATAGTTTCAAACCGTTGCAGTTGTTTTTCTGACGGATTCAGGTTAACGCCTCTGTAGATTCAAGTTGTTATATCCTTTTAACATGGCCTTTTAAATTTTTAGTAAGTCGATATGATTAACTTGTTCCTTTTCTGGAGCAGAAGAATGTCCCAGGCTCATCTTGGACATTTCCTTCCCCAGAGGGGCCCCAAATCTTGCCCCCAAGAAGCCCCTGTTCCCTTGTATGGAGATGATAGCATGTAGAGACCACAGATCCCGGGTTAGGCGTGTCCGTTTCTGTGGGGCTGCCGCTTGTGCTCGGCCTTTTTAGGGGACAAAGCTAGGGAATATGTTTTTTAGAAAAATAAACAAACCATGAGTTCATGCTGTTACTTTCAGTTTTTCTTGGATTTTATGTTTATATTTCTTTTTATTCATGTTGTTCGTCTTAATTCCTGATGACATTAACATAATTAATTACTTGCTTTTTCTATCTATAAAACATTTTCAAAATAAGATGACAATATTATCACTTGTAACAAGCATACTGAATGCAGTTTAAGATTTCTCTGTGGTTCTTTTGCCCTTAGGATGCCATTATGAGTGCACCGTGAAAACACTCCATTGTAAGAACACTTAAAATAGCTTTCTCTATTTGGTTAGTCCACCAACTGGCTATCAGCTAACTAGTTAGGTTCTTTTTTGTTTTTTATTTTTCAGTTATCTTTCTGTTTTTAGAGATTCCATTGGGTTTTTAATTTGGGTTTTTTGATATTGTTTTTAATTATGTAAAATATCTGCCTGCTTCCAAAATCAAAATAATGAAACACAGATGTTCAAAGAAGTTCTATCTTTACCTCTGTACTCTCCCCTCAGTCTTTCCCTTTCTCTGTAGGTGACCATCTTTACTGGAATTTTATTTCTTTTGGAGATATAAGCAAATCTGTGTACACACAGACACACACACACACACACACACACACACACACACACACAATGTATGTATTATCTCCTTCACTTCTTCATACGAATGAAGTGAATACAGCCACTCTTGCTCACTTTACTTTCTTCAGGAAACAGCACATCTGGCGATCGTTCTGCAGTGGTGCAGAGGGGTCTTCTCATGCCTTTCACAGCTGCCTGCACGCTGTATCCCACTTGTAACCTGCCTGATTTTTAAAGCCCCAAGCTTCTCTTCTATAAGTTCAGTTTGAGAACTCCCCCAGTTGTAACTCCTCCTCTTCTCAAAACAGTCTTGTCCTCGTCTCCGGTGGCCTCTTCCCCCCATGGCATCCTGCTGACTGGCTGCTGTGTCACACTGCCCACCCAGCACACAGCGCCTTCTGTCCTGCCCTTTGTCTGTCTGGGCCCCCATCGATCCACGTAGCCACACACCAGCTCACACTGGGCCACCTTCAAAGCCTTGCGCCTTGTCTGTAGTCCACTCAGAACGCTTGCTTCTTAGAAACTTCACTGAAAATTTTACTTTTACAAGTTGCAATATTTTACTCTTTTCTAAGGGTACATGTTTAATAGATTCTATTCAGTTTTTTGAGAGCTGAAAACTATACTGTGTGTCTCTAATAACACCTTTTCTAGTCCTAGGAACTACAGTCAATAAATGATTGATCAGAGGATGTTAAAATGAGATATTAGAAACAACTTCAGTGTCTAAGAAGATCATGCATTTCTTTGGATATTCAGAATAAATAAAAATGTTTCTGATAGTTTTTTAAGATGATTTGAAAATGTCACTGAACACTGAACTGAAGTATTTTTGGAGTTATATCAAGAACATCACCTCTGAGACACACACTGAAAATACTCTGGTCACTCACCACTGCTCTTTGCTTGCCACTCCTCTGGCCTCTGACCAGCAGAGCACCTGCTCATTCTTCTCATTTGCTCGGCGGCAGCTGTCCCCCGACTAATTCAAATGCTGCATTAAAAGGATCTTTGCTATTTTCAGCATTGCATGTGTTCACCTTATACCTTGGAGAAAGACATGATGTGATTCAGCATGTTAATTTAAATGTCACCCAAAATGTAATAGTGTCCAAACCCAGTTGTTGACTATTCACAGCTTAAAATATCCTAAAGCCAAGTGCAGTGACATTTGTATGGATGCAAATTTTTAAAAGGCAAAATTATGCATGTTTAACTTGTTGGCAAAATGAATGTCTAAATAATATATAGTGTACACGTAACGTTCGGATGTAATGTCTGTGGCATGAAAGGGCTACTTAAAAGTCATGAATGGGGGAGGGTAGAGCTCAGTGGTGGAGCACGTGCTTAGCATGCACGAGGTCCTGGGTGCAATCCCCAATATCAACACATACATACATACATACATACATACATACATACATACATACATACATACATACATACCTAATTACCTGCCCCTAAATTTTTTTAATAAAATAAAAAAAAATTTTAATTATGAATCAAAGTTTGGTTTACATTTATACTGTGAAGGAAAACTGTCATTACCTTAAGTAACACTCTAATTCCATTTATAGGGTCTGTTCATGAAAGATTGGCTCAAATCAAATCTCTGGACACGCACAAAATTGAGTGCTGACATCTTACTGGTTTAGAGTTTGTCACCGTTTGTGCTCCCTGGGGAATAGGGAATGCTTACAAACAAGTCCACACACGAATCCAAAGATACATTTTTGTTCTAGAATTGTCCCCAACACCTATTCTGCCAAGAGAAAGAATAAATGTGCATAATTCTTTTATTCTTTTACTTCTGGGTTTAAAGGAAGGTTTCCTTTCCAGGTCAGCGTTTCCCTGAGAAGAGCCGTGGAACTCATTTTCTGTATTCCCTTAGTGAATCCTGTCCAGAATTCTTCCCCAGAAAGCTGTGAGCTTGCTTTCTTCCTTCTTTCCTTCCCCCTTTTCCTCCCTCCCTCTCTCTCTCCTTTCTTCCTTCCTTCTTTCCTTTCTTTTCCTCTTTTTTCCTTTTTTTACCTTTTACAATGAAAGTTTTCAAACATACTAAAAAGAATAGAATAGTGAATACCATATGAATGCCATATAACCATCACCAGGATCTCAGTTGTTAGTACTTTTATCTCATTGCATCACTTCTTTTTTTCTGAAGTATTTTAAAGTAAATGTAGAAATCATGCCTTTTTCAAAAGATGTTTTCTTACATAACCATAAAAGTATTATTGTACCTAACAACAGTAGCCCGCACCTTAATGTCATCATATACCCAGTGAGTAACCGTGTGACAGCTTCTTCAGTTTTCCCCAAAATGTCTTTTTTATCTGATTTATTTAAACCAGATCCAACCAAATAAATCTAGCAGTATAATTTTATTTACGGTTAAATGATTTGAATGTAAGAAACAAAAATTCTTTATGACTAAAAAAACTGTTACTTTTCTTTAAAGCATGGAGCCAAGTTAGTTTTGTATTTGTCAGAGTTGATACATAATCACCGGGAGGAACTGAATGACGAAGAGCAGGACACAGCGGAGCTGCTCATGAGCACGTTAAAATCGTGTGGGCACAAATGCACCCCTCCCAGCGCAGCGACCACGTCAGACCTTCTTAAAGTGATCAGAGGTGGGTCGGTGGAACCATAAGAGATTTTCCTAGGCGAGCCCACTGAGCGTAACTAAAGAATGACTGGAAGATCTTTGTTATTACAGAGTACCATTGATGATCAATTCGAAATGATAGGTTTTTTTTCCCTTTATGTTGCCTTTTTACTATAAGAGAGCAAAGAGGTGCATTTTAAGGCGTGTTTTATTCTCTCTGGTCATCCTTGTCCATTATCGGGAGCTTTCAGTGAATGGAAAATTTTAATGGTGACAAGCAAATTCAATCATCAACTTTAAGTCATGGGTTCTTTAGTGAAAAAGCAAAATAAGGAAGCAAACAACTGTGCAAACCCATCAGGTTTGGCAGCCCTGGTTAGCTATTCCACCCTGACTTCCGTGGCCCAAACTGTGTGGAAACAGAGGGGAATTATAACATTATTTAAGCGGCTAGTGTATTTTAATATTCTGGACTCCTGGGGACAGTCTGTTTTCCTTTGTTAACTTGGTTTTAAAGTTAGCTTTTTGGGCTCTGTGCCAGCATTAAGTGATAAATAATAAGTTTTATATAGTATATTATTATCTAAATCTTTTAGGAACAGAAGAAATATGAAACTGAAGAAGGTGCAAATAAAGCCAACAGGCAGAAGACAATTAATAATAATCAGTAAAGGTAGGATTTTACGTGTTCTGAAAGCTGTGTCTTTTAGGAACTCATTAGATTTCACATATACCTTAGTTGTAAAGTGCCATGTTTTGATACACATTTAACGTTCCATGTATGCTCAGCCCTTGGGCATCTTGTTTAGTCTCTTCCAGCGTCTCGATTCAAAATCCAAGGATATATCCAAAATAGCTGCAGATATTACGCAGGCAGTGTCTCTCTCACAAGGAATTGAGAGGAAGAAGGTGATCCAGCACATCAGAGGCATGTACAAAGTGGACCTGAGCGCCAGCCGACACTGGCAGGAGCTCGTCCAGCAGCTGACACATGACCAGGAGGCAGCGAGGGAGGGAAGCTCGGGCTGGAACCTTTTACCTGTCAATGTTACTTTCATCCCAGAATAAAGATGCATAACGTTATCTCCTTAATTTCTTGTTTGATCATTTGTGATTTCTTTTATCTTGAAGAATAATCCTATGGCAATTTTTTTTTAAATTCTTGGGGGAGAAAAAGTAATGAAAGGGAGAGACACTAGCTCTTCCAGGAAGTAAAATCTACATATTGGCTTTAAATGTAAAATATGATCTTTGCAAAAGAATAATCACTGAAACAGGATAGTTGGGAAATAGACCTTTTTCTTATTAAGACTTTAATAATGTAGTTAAACAGATGCATCACAAATAATGAAAAGAGGGAAATTAAAGTATTATTCCCTTAATTTGATTAAGGTAACCGATTAGTGTGACTTTGGGATGCTAAAATGCACTATACATTATACATGAAAGCAAATTCCAGATGAATGAATTAAACTCAGAAAGTTTACAAAGTAGAAGAAAACAGGATGTTTATCAACTCTGGTGGGCAGATAATTTTCTAAGATCAAACGTAATAGAAGAAACTATGAAGAGGAAATGAATGGATTTGAACTGTGATTTTTTTCCAGTGTGCTTAACAAGTGTAACAACAAAACATGAAAATTTATCTTCAGCAAGTATTTCAAAGGGTCAGCATTTTTATTGTTTTAAAAATTCATAAATATTTGAAAGGAAAATACTAAGATCCCAAAATTTAAATGAGCAAAAGACATGAATATACTCTTTACATAAGACAAATAGAATTAATAAACAGGTGGGAAAATAGTGAATATTGCTAGAGATTAATTTAGTTTTTTAAAACCTTTAGATACCATGTTTTACCTTTTGTGCTACAAAAGAAAGAAAGAAAGAAAGAAAGAAAGAAAGAAAGAAAGAAAGAAAGAAAGAAAGAAAGGGAGAGAATTAGGTGCTAATCTCCACAGCGGGAAGAAAGGTGTCTCAGCCCTTGGTCAGAGGTTTGGTGGCAATGTACACTTTGACATTTTATGTCAGGAACCCTACAAACATTTTATTTCTAGTTCCAGTTATCCTATTTTAGTGGTTCTATCCTAAGGAAAATATTCAAAATATGGAAAGGTAGTAAACAAAGGTTTTCATCTCTGCATTATTTATGCTAATGAGTGGATTAGAAACCACTCAAATATATAATAATAGTAATTGAGTTAAATACATTATGATGCATCCACTCAGTGTAATGTTGGCCATTTAAAATGATGACAATAAAGACTGTAAAGTGTTTGGTGAAGGAAGGCAGAATATAGAAATGTCTATGCATAATAATTATAACTGCAATTTTAAATGACAGAAAATAATCACTACCAGTATTTTGATATGTTTAGGGTAATTTTTTTCTCTTATCTTTTTCTAAATATGTATTTAATAAATTCTACTGTTTCCTTTCATTTAAAATATTACTTTATTTTAAAATATTATAAGAAATGTGGTTAACTGTAAAAATGAACTAATTTTATTTTTTACATCAGATATTAGGCAAAGTGGGAAATTCATTTTTCCTTTAGTTAACCATACTAAATCCGATAAATTGCTAAACATGTGGTAGTCATGCAATACCTTTTTTAAAATTTAATAGACACCAGAAACTGGTTGCAGAGCCTGCCTCTAGGCAGGGAGCCCGGGACTCCAGAGCAGAAGGATGCTTATTCTTTACGCGATCCCTTTGTCCTGTGTGTGTGCAGCTCCTAGTCTCTTTGTCTAAATAGTTGGGGTGGGAGTTAATTAACTAGATCATTGATGTATTTATTCAGCTTCTAGAATGATTTTTTAAAGCTACAAGTACTTCAGATTGCCACTAAAAGCATTCTTTTCTTTTCCATCTACTATCCAACTTCATGGCAGTTGGATCCAACAGAAGGGCCAAATCGGGAGATGAGGCATTTACAGAGATGCTACTTAACCATGCCAAACAAGTACCTCCTCAAGGATAGACAGAAATCCGAAGGTAATTGTGGCTTCTTGACTCCACACGTAAATATGGCAGATAACATTGCTCACTTCACAAAGATAAGAATGTCCTTTTTTCCTCAACAGATGTGGTCAAACCACCACTCTTACCTATTTGAAGACAAAACTCACTCTTCTTTCTCTTCTACTGTAAAAGACAAAGCTGCAAGTGAGTCTATCGGGTAAATCTGAATCCGGAAGATGCCATCTCTTTCTCTGAGTGTCAGAAACTTTAGAAGTCTATTGTAGTGCTTATGTGCTGCTGATTTTGGAGCATGCCATGGATTTAGGAAAGATCCTAAACACAGCTCAAGAGAGGACAAGGATGAGTGGCCAGAATCCAGAAAGAACAAACATTTGAAGGGAAGGACTCACCGGACCTCAGTACTCATTCTCTAGGCCTTGTTTGTATACATGCAGTTTTTAGTTGATTTTTCTAGCCGCTCTGTGAAATACACAGTACTGCTGGTGACATCCACAAGAGGCAACCTAGCTGGTGATTAAAGGTTCAAACTCTAGTCCCTCCTCTTCAGAGCTGTCTGCTCTCAGGCAAGTCACGTAGCCTCTCGGGCTGTTTCCTTGTCCGTTGCATGAGGAAGGTGGTAACTCCCAGTATTGCAGAGTGTCACCTGGATCGGTATATGGTAACTAGTGGTAGTGTCTTTGTGGTGGTGGAGGTTGTTATCCTGCCCATTTTATAGGTAAAAAACTGAGACTCAAAGAAGATAAGTGACTTGACTGAAGAAGAGAGGAACTTTTCTGACTCAGAAGCCCCTCTTTTTCCTGGAATGCTCAGCTTCCTTTCTCTGTTTGGAGTATCCAAGGCATGAACCAATGAATGGAAAATATGAAATATTGAAGACGCTTTTAAATAATTGAATCCCTTATTCTGCATAAGGGTCTAGAGATTGTTCACCTTTTCTAAAAGTGTCATTTTCTCCTCTATCATAATGCCAAAAACTGAGAGATTATTTTCATGTGGATTTTAACAAGACATTTTATGCTTTTGAAACTACAGTCCGCTTTGCTGAAATCTTCTGCTAGAGAAAATAAAGCTTTTACTCTCTGAAATGGGTCAAAACATTTAATCATAGTTTTAAATGTTTTGACAGAGTGAATCAAAGATATATCAGCGTTGCCCCATCTAGAGAGACAGCTGGTGAATTGTTATTGGGTAAGCCACGATTGGGAGATTTGTACACGTATTCCCCCTGCCTTATTTTATTCTTAGATAATTTGAAGCATTGTTTGGACACACTGCCATTAAATGAGATAAACTTTCTCTAACTTTACATAGACTGTTTTGCCTTAACATTGTATACATCGCATATGACTCAGGAATGTGAAGAAATGACAGCCTTATTTCCTGAAAAGCACATGAACAGCATTTTAATTTTTATAAAGTTGACTTTCTTCATGAGTATACATTTCCATATTTAATCATCCCTTTTATTATATATCAATTTTTATTTTTAAGGTGAAGAATTATTGCCATACTTAGATGCCCACTGTTTTAACAGATATACCTATGCATAAGAAATATATCCACCCTAAAAAAAAAAAAAAGGAATATATCCACTCTGAGATTGTTCACAATTTATATTCTTTATTATACTTCTGAGAGAAAGGCCAGGGCTGTTGATCCATGGAGAGTACATCTGGTGAGAAACTTTTTCCCCAAGATATGATGAAATAAAGTTATACCACTTGACTTCTGTTCCCTTAAAGAACCAATCCGTGTGCTGTAGGCCTGTTATTCTCAAAGCGCACTCGCCAGATCAGGAGGGGCCGCCTCACACGGGAGCTTCCGAGAAATACGCATTCTCAGCCCCTCCCCAGGCCCCTGGAATCTGAAACCCTGTGGCTGGGACCCAGCAGTCTGCATTTTGATGAACCCTGCAGAGATTCTGCTAACCTTCAAATTTGGGAGTCGCTGCTGTAGGGTAACTCCGTAGCATCCAAGGCCTAACATGGAGAGTTCCGAGCTTGCCCAGACCGAGCCCCACGGTCCCAGGATGGAGACGGTGGCCGTCTCTGAGGCAGCCAGGCAGCGCCCTGGCGACCGAGGTGGGGGGAGGGGAGGTGGCGGGGGTGGGAGACCGGCACACAGCACAGAGCCCAGAGGAGGGCCTGCTGTTTGGTTACATTAGTAGGGACATGCACTAACCGCAGCCTACGAAGCAGGAAAAGTTGGGGGACTGTCTTTTAAGCTCCTGTTCTGCCCTATTGAGTGTTTAAGTTAGCAGAATAATTAAGGTTCCTCTTTTGCTAGAAAATTTGATTTACAACTTGACTTCAGCTAATGTGTGACAAAATAAAGCCAAATAATATGCTAGTAATGTAAGAAGAATACTGGTAATAATAAATAGCCCCTCAGTGCCAGAAACTGTTAATAACCGCTTTACGCATATTAACTTTAATTCCCACAGTAACCTGTGAAATAGAGTCCTCCCCTACCTCTTCCTGCCCCCTTCTTTTTATAAGGAAACTCAGACACAAAGAGGTTAAGCAACTTGCCCAAGGTCTTGTGGATGCCCTTCAAAAACATATACTGAGTATTAGGAACTGTTTCTGGGCAGTGGGATTCAAATTCAGTCCAGCTAAATCCAACAGCATGCTTTTAACCATATAAGGTAATAGTGCACATACATTTTTACACTCACACCCAATTATGTTCTGCAGGTAAATGTGGAACGTATTTTGTGGAAGATAACGCTTCTGATACAGTTGAAAGTTCGGTGAGTAGAGATTACGTTTGCACTTATATAAATCGAGGCAGATTCCCAAAATGTATACATTTAACACGACGAGAGAGCAGGTAGAACTATTAGAGTTCAACTGTTGTCACACTATGTGCAAATTGGTCTGAATTTTTTAAAAATAATTTTACAAAGAAGTTGATGCCATTCCCTCTGGTCGCGGTCTGAGTCCCATGTCAGTATCATGGGTCAGTTGTAAGGGCTCCTCTCACTTCAGCTCCCGTCTGCGTGGTCCTCATTCCCACCCTCAGGAGCCGCAAATAACTACCCCGCCTCCCGCAGCTTCCTGTCAGGTCCATTTGCCTTCAGAAAGAAAGGAAAACAGTGTATCGCTGAATAGCTTCAGTCATCCTGATATTCACATAGCTTTTAGTAACCGTGCTTTTATTCTTCTGGTGATACTGATGTTAATCAGAAGATAACCTAAAAAAAGACTCTTAATTCGCTATTTTTATACAGTAAAGCTTTTTATCCATTTAAATTAGTTTGTATGCCACTAAAATATTGTTTTGAGATCCCTGTAATAGAAGAAATAAGCCTTTTTGTTTCAGAAGTTCTAAAGCCAGGATTTCCTAAGGCTACATACACTGAAATATGATTATGTATGATTTAATGGTGAGTACATATTTGACTCAAAGAAATTAATGAGTGAAAACATAAAATCTTGTTGTAAAACAAATGATGTAAAAAAATTCATTAAAATGTTTAATACAGCCCCCAAAATTGCGTGGGCACTCTTTCCTGATTTACATAGCAATTACTATAGTATTTATCCCAGCAAGTAAAAGTACAGTTATGTTATTTTTCAAGATGTGTCTTTTTAGCAGCAAAGGAATTTAATAGTTGATACATGAACAAACTTTTTTCTGGGTTCAAAGGTGACATTTTCCACCTTGAAAACTCTAAAAATACCCTTGTTTTTTAGTGCGCTGAAGGACCCTTTCTCCCTCTGTACTTTTGTAGCATGAAGTCTTACTTCTTGTAGGACATTTGCTCTCTTGCATTTTAAATGTGTGTACAAGTACCTCACGCCCCCTCTTTATCACACTTAGGTTTATTTCATGCAGAGCATGTTAGCTGGGCACCTTGCCTGTAGACGCTTAATAGCTGTATGTTACATTGAACGTATGCTGAGTGTTGAAGCTAAACAGGAAGGAATTCAGTTTTAAGAATGACAATATTACATTTTCATTAAAATATTTTGCTTTCTTTGTAACATATTTCCTCCCACTACTTCTAAAAATTAGTTGGGACCCAGTACCATAGCAAAACATGCAGAGCTGGCCTAAATGTCGCTCCCTCCTTTCTGCTGTTTTTCAAATTTCTCTTTATCTTTGACTCCTGGAGGATTCATTTCCCTTCCTTTCTTGCAAGCTCAGCTATATATTTAGAAGACCATTTGCTTAGTAAAACAAAATCCATCTGGCAAATCTACATACTGTGTGGTTCCAGCTCTGTGACATTCTGGAAAAGGGAAAAACTGGTGACAGTAAAAAGAGCAGTGGTTGCCAGCTGGAGCACAAGGGGGTTCGGAGCAGTGGAACCGTTCTGTACAGAACTGAAATGGTGGGTGCATGTCATTAAACATCTGTCAAAACCCATGAATCCACGGCACAACACCGAGATTCAGCTGTGACTTAAATTCAGAATACTGTATTCAGTGGGGGCTCAGCCATGTTCACAGTCAGCACACGAGTCCCCACGTTCACAGCAGGGGGACTGAGTATGGAGAGGTCTGCACGGGAACCCCGGGCTCTCTGCTCAGTTTTCTTACACCTAAGACTTCTCTGAAAAATAGTCTATAAAAAAGTTTAAATGAAACCTATTAATTAAAATATTTTTCTTAGATTTTATCCAGCATTTTGAAATATTTAACAGTGGGAGGATTTTCAGAGAATCTTATCTGCCATTTTGCCACAAAAGGAAGACTTTCTGTTGCATTTTGATACTTTTTAAAAATCTAAAATTAAAATGATTATATTTCATGTAAAGCAAATACTTTCATGTATTTCCTTTGTCTTTAGAGCCTTCAGGGAGAATTAGAACCAGCATCATTTTCCTGGACATATGAAGAAATTAAAGAAGTTCACAAGCGTTGGTGGCAGTTGAGAGATAATGCTGTGGAAATATTTTTAACAAATGGCAGGACACTCCTGTTAGCATTTGATAACACCAAGGTAAATCTGCCTTTATTAATAGATACACTTTTTTGAAGTGATCATAGGATCAGTGTAACTATAGTCATACTGATTAAATGAAGTTTTAACTTATTTAAACTTTAAGTCACTGTTTCTGAAATCAAATAAAAATTGCCTTCTTAGTCCTGATTAAAATAAATCCTTGGTTATATTAAAATTAGTTTTGTCCTCCAAAACCGTATTAAATTCTATTCCCCAAAGTGACTGCGTCTATAAAAAGTAAATGAATGAATGTATAACCAACCTTCAAGTGGTTTAAACTTGTAGATTCCATTTTTGACAAACCCTTCCTTGGCCACCATGTCCCTTCTGCTACTGTTTGTCTGCCGTCCTTCACAGAAGACCTCCTGGAAGAAATTGTGTGCCCGCTGCCTCCAGGTCCTCCCCTCGATCCTCCTGTGAGACGCTCGTCACCCCTCCCCCGTGACCTCTGCCCGGCACCCCCAGTCACCTCTGTGTTGCTCCGCCTGTGGTCCTCTTTCCTAGTCTCCATCTTCCTTGACTCACCAGCAGCATTTGGCACAGCTGATTACTCTTCCTTTCCTCAAAGAGAGGGCAAGAGGAAGCCAGAGCCCCTCCTCCCTGGGCTTCCGGGTTCCCCGCAGCTCTCCCTCGGCCTCACCGGCCGGCCGTGCCTTCCCCGTCTTGTTTGCAGATGCCTCCTCTGAGCGTCTCAGGGCTCCTCCTCCTCACCTCTTCTCTTCTCATCCCATCTGGTGACTTTAAATACTGTCTGTATTATAACAACTGATGAATTTGAATCACTACCCGAACCTCTCCCCTGAATGTCACACTCAGATATTTGAGTTACTCCTTGGCATCTCCACTTGGAAGTATCACTGGCAACTCAAGTTTAACATGTGCAGAACTGAACTCCTAATCTTCCCCCCAAAAGCTCTCTGCAGCTTCCCCATCTCAGTAAGTAGCAGTTCCAGGCTCTCTGATGTCCCGGCCCAAATCCTTGGGCCTATCCCCGCTCCCCTTGTTCCTTCCTCCCCCACATCTGTTCCATCAGTGAGTTCTGTGGGCTCCCCCCCGACAGTGCATCCAGAATCTGACGGCTTCCCTGCTGCCGTCCTGCTCTCGCCATGGTCCTCCTGCGCACACATCATGACACTAGCCTCTGCCTGCTTCCATAGCCCTCCTGTTTGAGACTATATAATGCAGCAGCAAAGGTCAGATCCTGCCGTTCCTCTGCCCAGAGCACTCCGCCCACTCTCTGTGTCACTCCGTTGGAGCCTGGTTCTTACAGTGTTGAGAACCCTGGCACTTTCTTGCCCCTCTGACCTCACCTTCTCCCGCCCCACTCCTCACTCCCATCCTGCCCCTCACTCCCCCTCCGCCATCCGTGGAGACTGACTTCCTCACATGTAGCGGCACGCCAGTGCCTCCGATCCTTTGCGCTCACTGCTCCCTGGATGCTACCTGGAATGCTTTTCCTCTTAGAAATCTACATGGCTCACTGCCTTACTTTTTTCAGGTTTCCTGATCAAATGCCTTCATATCAGAGAGACTTCCCTGATTACTCTAAATAAAATAGCAACCCCCTCTCACTCCCACCCCTAAACATCCCTTGTCCCCTTCACTCTGCTCTGTTTTTCTCTACAGCGCTTGTCTCCCCAGTGGAAGGTAAGCTTTGTTTTGTTGAGTGCTGCAGCTTTAGCACCTTGAACATACGGGGATATAGGTGCTCACTAAATACTTGTTGAATGACTAAATGTTTCCTGTCTCTTGCTGAGTGTAGTATGTAGACTGTCATAAATTCTCATCAACCTTACCTTCCGTACTCATCACCCTTCAGATTTAGACTGCAGATTGGGGTGGGGGGTGTTTTTATTTTTCTGTCTTGAACAGATTTCTTTTTTCAATCGTGGTAAAAAAATACATAACATGGAAGTTACCATCTTAACTACGTTCAAGCATACAGGTCAGCCGTGTTGAGCACACTCAAGCCGTGGAGATGCAGACCCCCAGGTTGGGTCCGTCGCACCCTGCGACCTTGCCTGTGGCTCTTTTCTTGTCATTCTCCTCTCATCTGGCTCTGACTCCCCACCTCCCTGGCTCTTCTTCCTGTGCCTGGAGCATCCACAATTTAAGAGGAGTGCTTCAGATTTGTGTTTAGCAAAGGTCTGGGTCATCTGTTTTTTCCATGTGTTACCAGTTATCATTTAACTGCTTTAGCAGAAACTAGAATACCATGCCCTTTTTTTGTGATAGAACGTTTGTGTAGCTCTTTAAAAAAATAGTTTATATGTTAGTTTTCAATCAGTAGTGAAAATCAAGCATTGTGTTTTACATAGGATATTTTATTTCATTCTTATGAAATAAATATGATGGCCCCTGTATTAGAGAGATGGTAACTGCAGCATAAAGGATTTAAGCAAGAAGAAAGCCCAGGTCTGCCTAATTCAGAAAACCATGCTCTTTCTACTACATCATGTTGCATTTATTTAGATGAAGATTCTTGTTCCTTTATTGTTTTTTTTCCCCTTAGCGTCTGTATATACATGACTTTTCCATATATACTTCTTAGTTTATTAACTGATTTCTCCAGCAGCAGAACACTGTGGTTAATAACAAGCCATGAATGAATGAGTGACTATAACAAAACAGAAGCAGACTCACAGATACAGAGAACAAACTAGTGGTACTGGTGGGGAGAGGGGAGGGGGCAGGGCAAGAGGAGGGTAGGGAACTGAGAAGTACCAACTACTGTGTGTGACATAAATATCCATTACGAGGGTATACTGGACAGCACAGGAAATACAGCCAATATTTTATAACACCTTTAAATGGCATGTAATGTTTATATTGAATCATTATGTTGTACACCTAAAACTAATATAAAGCTGTAAATCAGCTGTACTGCAATAACTAGAGAAATAGCCCGACCTTTGGAGGAAAACCTGGATTTGAATCTCAGTTCTTCGTGCATTAATGTTGTCGGGGGAAAAAGTATTTTCTTGGAGGGCTTGGGGTTAGTGACATGCCTACAGCATCCTGGGTCCTTTGCAGGATCCTGGGTCCTTTGCAGGAACGTGCCAATAAGACCAAAAGTAAAATCTGGTTTTTTTCTCTCTTCCTCTTGGAGGTCCGTGATGATGTGTACCACAGCATTCTAACAAACAACCTCCCTAACCTTCTGGAATATGGCAACATCACTGCTCTGACAAATTTGTGGTATGCTGGACAAATTACTAACTTCGAATACTTGACTCACTTGAACAAGCATGTCGACCGGTCCTTCAGTGACCTCATGCAGTACCCAGTGTTCCCATTCATCCTGGCTGACTGTGTCAGTGAGACCCTTGACCTCAGCGACCCTGCTGTCTTCAGGTGAGTGAGGACGTCAGCACCTTTTGGCTGCGTCAGTATGCCATATTTATTTCACTAAAGTACTTATTGTGAGAATTTTCAAACATACACAAAAATGGAATGAATATATAATAAACCCCCGTATGTCCCTCACCCCAACTCAATTATGAAGACCCTTGCCAAACTTGCATCTTTTTTTTTCTTCTTAAGACAGATCACACATATCTTCTATGTCACTCATGTGTTCTTTAGTACACTACTGTTAAGAAAAAAATAGAACATTTTCTTACCTAACCTCAGTGCCATTGTCATTGCTGATAACAGTGCCTGGCCCTGCAAGTGAAGATTTAGCCAGCAGGACAGTCCTCATGTCATTTTTTTAAAGTAGCCAAAATTTAGAGACAACCTAAATGCCCAGAACTAGGTTCGAGTAAATTGTTCCATGTTGCAGCCATTAAAAATGTTATTGTAGAAATGTATATTTGGGGGCAAAAGATGTTCTTTTTATTTAAAAAGTGAATATGCACACACAGATACGGGGAAGACGTCAGGAAAGGCTTATGCCCTTCCAGACACATTATGAGTATTAGAAGCAGTTTTGTGGTTGCCTTTTGGTTTTTTGCTCATCAGTAATTTCTGATTTTCCAACCACAACAATAAGGATTACTTATGTTTAAAAAAAAAAAAAGAAACTATTTACACTCTTTAGAAAAAAATTGCGAGCCAGAATCTGCAACGTGATTTCTCCGATTTTGAGATGTGAATTTGTATCTATTCCGTAAAACTATCTTTACTTTTTAACAAAGCGTTTAGGATTGTAAAAGTCTCAAAAATGAAATTAATGTGTTTGCTATTGCTAATTTTAATATCCCGAGGCAGTCATTTTCCCCCAAATAGATAGATCAGCATCCAACTAAACAGACCTGGTTTCACTTGCTGAAGTCTGAGCAAATCTCGATGTTGATCTGGGTACGGTGCCAGCTGTTGACACTCCAGGGGCCACATCCTGGTGCGGCTCAGATGGCGCCTCGGCCAGGGAAGCCTGCATCCCTCACTGAATCTTGTTCTGTCGCTCCTTCCGGGCCCCAGGGACCTGCTGTTTGAATCTGTAGCCTGTAAAAGCAGGGCCTCCTCCTCGAGCTCCCTGCCTCCCTGCCGAGTGCGAGCACCGGCGCGGGCTCGCATGCTCACTGCCTCCCTTCCGGGCACCGCGCTGCCCCTCCCTGTCCACAAATTTGTTCAGTGCTCGGGCTACAGAGCTCAGCGTGGTCATTTGAAGCCTATGTTGTTTCTTCAGTTTTCCCTGAAAACCTGATAATTATGTAATATTTCCTCATGATCATATTTCCTGTCCAGACTGCCCTTCATTTTCACTGCCTTACTGGTGTGGAGCCTGGAGGTGCGGACAGGAACCCCCGGGCCTGGTGGGAATCAGCTGCCAAGCAAGCGCAGCAGCAGTTAGGATTTGGAGTGAGCGGAGGAGCCAGCGAGGGGAGGGAGAGCAGTAGCTCTGGGCTGGGTTACTCCTGAGTCTGGAGTCCCAACACCCGACTGCGTCTGCCCGAACAGTTATGAAAGCATCATTGTGAGCGGTGACTGTCAGTTGCAAAGCAGCACGTGTAAGCACTGTGCTGTTGGCCAGTGGCTCTCTTACTTACCTGCAAACATCTGGGGACCTAATCCTGACAGTGGCAACATGGGTCCTGTGCTTTCCATCGTCTCTTCCTCTGTAGAAACCTCTCCAAGCCCATCGTGGTGCAGTACAAAGAAAAGACCGGTACATGGACAGTTACAGGGTAGGTTTAGTTTTGCCTCATGTATTTCAATAAAGGAAAACAATTTTTGTTTCACAGGCTTGTGTTTTATCTAACTTTAAATTTATAAGATTGATTTTTCTGTTTCTCACTTCCTTGTGCTTTGGTTGACAGGCGACTGGAAATCATTAGACGATTTTAAGTATTAATCTGTCTTAATTCTCTGAAGACATTTTGCCCAGAAAAAGAAATACACTTATTGTTGCATAAGTTGGAAGCTAATAGTCCATTGTTATGTTGAAATATATAAATAATTGCATTCCTTATAAAAACCATAAAGATTTTCAGGGACTCACTCTTTGTATCCCCTACTATTATATGTAATAGCATCAATACGTTTATAATGTACCATAATCCCTTATTCATATTCAGCAGTTTACGCTTTGGCTTATTAATAAAAATACCAAATTTTAAAGTTTAAAAATAGAAAATAATTGTCCATTTCTGTGAAATTAGTATTAATGGAATCCTGTCAGAAATTCAGGAGGACTCGTTAGCTGTAGGATGTGTTCTTCACAACAGTATCAGGACGGGGCAGCTGAAGAAGTGTTCCCCTATTCCGTACATTTTCTTATGTCAGAATTCCAGAAAGATCCCTCCAGGCATCTTATGTGACAGTTATGTCACTGCTTGATTCTTCTGCAGCTGAGAATGAGACAGTGTCGTGGGAGTCAAGAAGTGACTCCAGAAAATTCACTGTCACCTGACTTTGTTATTAGAGACAGAAGCTGTGGGAGGTGAGGATGGTGCCAGACATTCAAAGTTTGGTTGCGCTTCCTTCCTTATGATGGGAGATGGGAGTAGTTGAAAATACCTGAAGTATGTGTTATGTCTGTGTAACTCCACTGAGAAACAGCCATAAAGTGTTCTGTTAAAGAATTCCAGTAGTGCAATACCGTTTTCCTATTTCTGTGGCATTCCCACTGCTAGAGAAGCGTTTCTGTAAAGAATGTAGCATTACCTATTGAACCTTCTTAAAATGCAGCAGCCCCGGTGAGGGGGCAGCCCTCACGTGCTGAGCGCTCAGTCCGCTCAGACTTTATAGACCTTCAGCTGGGAGCCAGGGTGATGGAGGTGGGGTGCAGAACAGGTGAGTTTTCTCAGAGGGAAGGAAAGGGTCAAAGTGCAGACCTGGGGGAGGCTTCTCGAGCGCTCAGGCCTCAGCAGGGCACTGCGGAGGAGCCTCCAGGCCCTCAGGGTGGCTGAGGTCCAGACAGGGGTAGGGGGGCAAGACGTGGAGAACAGGTCTAAGGGGCCGCAGAGAGGGACGGAGAGGATTGGCAGGCTTCCACACCCCGCCAGTGCTCAGCGCCGTGACTTCTGACCCCTTCAGTACCTGGAGGAGGAGTACTGCAAAGGGGCCCGCGAGGACGACCCGATGCCCCTGGTACAGCCCTACCACTACGGCTCCCACTACTCCAACAGTGGAACGGTGCTGCACTTCCTGGTCAGGATGCCTCCCTTCACCAAGATGTTCCTGGCCTACCAAGGTAAGCAGGGTCTACAGCCGCCCCCAAAGTCAGCTTGGTCATGAGGGGAGGTGGGGAAGCACTTGACCGGCAGCCTGAGCACGTGTTGAGACTAATCAAACCATGACAAAAAGAATTCCACTTACTCCTTCCATAGAACTCTCTCCAGGAAACCTGCAGGCAGCCAAACCATCTTGCCCTGTCTCAGAATTTAGCTTTAAATTAAACATGTCTGAGTTTGTAAAAATGCAGTTCACGTTTTAAAAATTGAGGTAATTCCCATAGTTTAACATTTACCCTTTTTAACCCCCTTAAAGTGCCTGCAGTTCACTTTTTTAACATGTTCAACTGAGTAGTCATTTCAGATCACCTAAGTGCTCTTTGGAGCCTAACGGGGAGTAGGTCGTTGTAAGTTAGAGTGCGTAACTGGTTACAGGAGAGTCACGCTGCCCCCTGCGCCACAGGGACTTCCCGGTTGATAATCTTCTACCTCAGCATGTTCGGGAGCAGACTGCAGGCTTGAAGATGACTTAGGCAGAGGGGGATCCTTGTACAAATAGGGACACACCTACTTAGTGGTGTCTAATGAGAGCCGTGGCAGTAGCCCTGTGGCTGTTCCTCCAGGTGCTCGGAATCCTTTGTGGACGTCATCCATTCATTTCTCCGACCCTTCTTGAATGTCCTTCTGTATTTCTGCTCACATGCAACTCCTTGGAGGAATGAGTTTTGTATCTGTACACTACTTGGTCTATAAAAGGGGCTTCCATAGATCTGCCCCTGTCTGAGTACACAGAGCACAGATTCCACATGACAGCTGTCCAGACACTGGAAGGTTACTGCCCTGCCCCTCCCTCCTCCCTGTCCTGTTTACTGCCAGGCTGCTTGTCCTCAGCCCTTAGGACATTGGGTTGAGAGCTTCCTATATGCAAGCCCTCCTCTGGCTGCTGTACGGAGCACACAATGAGAAGGACAGTTCTGTTCCCGGTAAAGAGCTTTGAAACTCACAGCTGAGCTGGGCTCACTCTGCTTCACAAGCCTGGTGCTGTGCTCATCTTTCTGGACATGATTTGCTAATGCCCTTATTAAAAAGGGGCCATAGGAATAAAAAAGAATATCCCCGATGTGGTTTGGGGCAACTGCAGTGGATAAGAGAACCGTTACTGCCCTCATTTCTTTTAATGTAGCCCATGAACCTGTTAATATAAAACTCCCAATCAACCATTATGCTGGGTTTTCTTCATTGTGTGTTGAAGAATGATTTTAAAACAAAACAGCAATGACCTCAGTCCCCATTCACTTTCTTCTGATTCATTTAAAATGATTTGCATTGGCTTTTGAATTTATTTCTAGACTTCTGGTTTAGTCTAAGTTTTCTCAGCTTGGCACTGTAGTCACTTTGAGCCACCTAGTTCTTTGTTACAGGGACTGACCTGTGCTTTGTAGGATGATTCACAGCATCCCTGGCCTCTCGCTGCCAGAAGCCAGTGGCATCCCCCTGCCCAGCTGTGAGAGCCAAGAATGTCTCCTGGCATTGCCAGATGTCCCCTGGGGGACAGAAGTGCTGGGGTGACAACTGCTAGTTGAATATATACATGTTCTAGATTATAGGAGTTTACAGTATTGCTTTTTTTTTAAATTAAGAAATGACAGGGAATTTTAAAATCTGGACAGGACCCTCAGTGAGCTTGTCTCATTCCACAGTTCTGTGCTCTCGGGTCTGGGGTCTGGGGCCTGTGGCTCCACCGCAGCCTTACACAATTGCATTTATTTTTCTTGATTCCATTTAGATCAATAACTTTTCCTCCTGAATGAGTTCATAAATATTTCTTTAAGAGGCCCTCCCTACTTTCTGTGGGGAAAAAAAAGACATATTTATAAACCTCATTTCTTCCCAGATTTTATTTAGTGGCCAGCCAATACTAACGAACTGAACAGAAGGGAAGAGAAGGTAATAAAAGTGATAAAGAATATTGTTCCGCAAAGCAGGTCAGGCTGGGGGAGATTTAGTGCCTCCTTTAAAACTGAGCCTTGCTTGATGCTTAAATTAGTCTTTGACAGCCTCCTGATGAAAAGATGTGTTCCAATTCCAGCAAGTTCAAAGGAGTTTTAGCTGGTGCATCACGGTTCCTGAGGAGCGTCTACACTGCTGGTGTTTTCAAGGGCGGGCCTGAGGAGATCATTTAGCATTCTAGGCTAGAAAGTTTGAGTAACTGTTGACAGAAAAGACAGGCTCAAAACTCAGTTCTTGATTAATTAGTAGTCTACACCAGATAAACTTAACAAAGTAGTAACTATTCTTAGTTTTATTTTCATTTATATGAAACTTTACTTAATTTTTTGGCATAGAGTTAGAACATCTAAAAAGCAGTGCCCCTCAACCCTGACAGGAAAAAAAAAAGGGAAAGGAAAAGCAAGAAGAGTAGTCTTACTGATCAGAGGTAAAGGAATAATTTCACTTCTTCATGGGGAAAAACGGTTTTACCTGTTTGAACTATTATTTTCCTTCCCTATTCATTCATTTGTTCATTCGGTAAACAAACCATTATCCAGTTCCTAGCATGTGCTGGGTGTGGCTGCTATCCCAGGGTTCTGCTTCTGTGGAACTTTCATTCTACTTGGGCAGACTGATCATAATCAGACAAACAATGTAAATGTATCTAGTTATTTGCACTGTGAAAGCATAATAACAGATTAAAAGTAATATAACGCAGTCCCAAATAGGTATAGAAATATTCATTTTCAAGAACGTGAATAAACTTTTAAATCACGGACAAACAAAAGGAACATTATTTTAATCTTTTTGAAACAGTCAAAGTAAATTAACAGGTTTCAAAGGAATCACGTCTTTGTATCTTAATTGTGTAATTTGTGTTTCTTTTTAGATCAGAGTTTTGACATTCCAGACAGAACTTTTCATTCTACAAATACAACGTGGCATCTGTCATCTTTTGAGTCCATGACTGATGTGAAAGAACTTATCCCAGAGTTTTTCCATCTTCCAGAATTCTTAGTTAACTGTGAAGGTATAAGAATAAATCATTTCTAATTTATATTTCTGAGAGTTTGTACATATTTTATAATTTTCCAAAAAGAAAAATAGCTTTGGTAAATCCTAAAATTTGAGTCCCCAGGGAAGAGAAATACCTTTACTTATTAAATATATAGTTTTATTTCCAAGTGAGCTTGAGGATTTTAAGTCTTTTATAGGACTAGGTATATTTGAAAAACTGTAACATAACTATTCAAAGTATTTGCAAACACGTATTTTAGTTTTGTTACAGAAATAACTTAATTACTTTTTCTGACTACAAAAGTGATAATATGCTGTTTATAAAAAAAGAATTATGAATTTATTAAAGCACAATATAAATTAACCAAAATCTTAATGATTTTATGAGGAATGACCAAGTTAGAAATGAAACACTCTAACCAGAATTATCTAACAAGGGTAAGGGGTACCTGGAGATAAAGTCACCTTTCCTGTGATGCCAGTGGCCAGCAAGCTTGGCCAGTCTTGCTTGTTCTTTAACGTGAGATCAGTTAACCCTTTGAGAGGTTACCTTTGGGTCATTTTCCTACATTACCGATTTCATATTTTTATGGGACCTTGAGGAGTATATGTATTGAGAGTTCTATCTTTAGAGAAGTTAGTGTTGGGCAACTTACTTTAGAATTTTTTCTGTCTTAACTGGCCTCTCAAGTTATTCGGCACATCGTTGATAAATTCATCCTGCTGTTTACGCAGAGCAGGTGCTGTCGTGTTGCCCAAGTGAGAAACGCCTCAGTGAAACGTCAGCACCTGCAGTTTGGGGTCCCTGCCTCGTGGCTGTCAGTCTATGACTCATTTAAATCTACCACTTGCTCTCTGTCCATGTTTCTTCTGTGTATGTTCCAAGTACCCACAGCTGCATGACAAATAACCCCAATACGAAGTGACTCCAAACAACGTTAACTATATTCTCCATTGGAGTTTTTGCAGGTCAGAAATTGAGGAACAGCTGTGGTTCTTTTAATTATATTCTGCTGAGGGGTGGGGAAGCAGTTCCTTTGTTCATTGCTTTATTCAGCATTTTTGAGCACTGACTTTGCATCAGGGCCTGGCTAGGTACTGGAAACAGAAAACAAGAAATGACCCTTTTCTGCAGGGGCTGGAAGCCTAGACCAAGAGCCAACGACTGCTTCTTGGCCAAGAACTGGCTGCAGACCTTCGAGAAGCTCCACGTGCAGAGGAGCTGTGTGGCACCACGCTCTACAACTCCCGGCTTTTCATCTTCGGTCTGCAGGGGGAGGTGGCTGAGCAGCCGTGCACCCACGTGGCCTTCTACCCCAGCTGCGAGGACCACGGGATGGTGGAGAAGAAGATCGAGGACTTTACTGAGTCACTCTTAATTGTGCTCAAGTCCAAGTGCCTGGACAGGGCCACCGACAAGTCTGGGGACAAGATCCCCCTCCTCTGCATCCTGTTTGAGAAGGAGGACTTCGTGGGACTGGACCCAGACAGCAGGTAAGTCTACCTGGAAGCCCGGCCGCCCTGGCTGTGTGCCGGTGTTGCTTCCCTACACCCAGAAAGGGATCAGCAAGGAGCAGGATTGCTTGAGGCCAAGGAGGGAGAGAGGTGCAGCCTGCTGGTTTTCAGACTTTAAAAAATGAGGCCACCTTTGGTTCAGAGAGATCTTTTTATGGTTAGTGTGGACACTTCCTCCCCTTTTCAGCCAGGACCCCTGGTGGGACCCCTGGAGCTGCTGTCCAATATGGTAGCCACAGCCACTGATGCTGGGAGAGCTGGGGAGGAGGCTGGTCTGAGCTGAGATGTGCTGTAGGTCAGATGCACGTCGAATGCTGGGACTTAGTCTATAAAAAGAATGTAAACTATCTTGGTACTCTCTATATTGATTACATGTCAAAATGATAGTATTTTACATATAGTAAATTAAGTAAGATTTGTTCTTAAAATCAGTTTAATTTTTTTTTCACCTTCTTAAATGTGGCAACTGGAAAACTTTCTTTGCATGGCTCGCATTTCATTCCTGTTGGACAGCCTGCCCTGGGGCACAGTCTCATCCCTTTGATGTATAGGTGAGGTGCTGAATCCTGAGATGGAGCAGAACGAGGCACTAGTTGAGCTGGGGGTGGAGCCTGTGTCTCCTCTCCTGCCTCCCAGGCCCCTCTTCCCTCTAAAATACAGGATGAGGGAGGAGAACTGGCTGAGCTGCTTGCAGTGGGGAGTCTTCTTAGGTGACTCCCTCACCCTGACTCCTGCCACTCTCCCCCACAGCCCTGCACAGCAGTCCTGCCAAAGCAAGCATGGACTTTCCTCAGAAATTCACTGAATTTCTTTGTGCCTCTGTTTGTTGGCTTTTTTTTAAAGTACATCTTGCCCTTTGCTTTGAATGCCATTCTTGTTAGGCACCTCTTACACTCATTCTTCCAGACCTCATCCATACGTAGCTGCTGAGTGGATGGACAGAATATAGTATCTCCATGTAGTACAATATTATTCAGACATAAGAATGAATGAAAAAGAAAAAAATAAAATAAAGGGGAAGATGAGAAAGGCCACCTGCTCTGGGAAGTCCACCCTGACTGCTCAGCCTGCCGTTTTCCTTAGGAAACCCCACCCCTTATACTCCTCTCTATTTGATAGTACTTACCACCTTCTAATAAGAAAAAAAAAGAGAGATGCTAATACCACTTTGACATGGAGGAGCCTTTTTAACAGCATGTTGAATAAAAGGAGCCAGACACAGAAGACCACATATTGTTGATTTCAATGATCTGAAATGCCCAGAAGAGGCACACACAGAAGCAGAGGGCAGATGATGGTTGCAGGGGGCTGGGTGAAGGGGGAATGGGGAGTGAATGCTAATGGGCAAGGAGTTTCTTTTGGGGTGCTGGAGTGTTCTGGAAATAGATGGTGGTGAGGGCTGCACAACTGTGAGTATACAGAAAGCTGCTGAATCGTACCCCTTTAAGCAGGTGAGTTTTATGGTATGTGAATTATCTCAATTAAAAAAAAAACTAAAAAAACAAAAAACAAAAAAACCCAAAAAAACCCCCACAAAAAAAACCCTCCGTCAAAAGACAGCCTCTCCTGAGCCCGCCCGGCAGTGGGGTCTGTCAGAGTCTCCCTCTGTGCTGGAGCTGCCTGTGGCATGATTTTCTCCTGCAGGGACTGTCTCCTGGAGGTGGGAGCGGAAGGCATGTTCTGTGTGTCCCCATCAATCTAGCATGTTGTAGATGTTTCCTAAATGCTTGTTAACAAATGCTGTGTAAGTAAGGACTAAAATGGGGCTCTTTCCTGGAAGAAGCTGACAGCTCAGAGAGCCTGCCAGCCACTTAACAATAAATACGGGTCAGAATGAAGCAATGAAGTTTTAACAACGCGCTGTAGTACACACCAAGTAGAAGAGATTCTTGAATGGACTTAAATTTCCTAATTTGGTTTCTTAAAGAGGAGAAAGAAATAAAAGTGGGAAAGAGAAAAAATCAATGCAAAAGAAAAGAGAAAACAGGTAAAAAAAAATTAAGCTGAATGAGAAAGGGAAATGATGGGAACTTGAGATCATTGTGTTGAAAGAAAAGCCTGTAAATCCTCTTGACTGATGGGCGGAGGGTAGCTGTGAGATGGGGCACTTCTCCAGGATGAGAACCCACCTGGGCCCCTGACCCACATGGTGGTGACGGGCTGTCAGCTTCCTGCAGAGGACGGTGCCCTGTGCTCTTGGCCTCTCACTTTCAGTCCATCGGAAACACACAGTGGAGCTTCCTGGGGGCTTCACAACGTGTGACACCACAGCAGACAGAGCACAGAAGTGGCCGTGGGGAACTGGCTCACTTGTGTTGAGCCAGATGGCAAGGAAATTTGTAGAACTGTAAAACGATGCCATTCTTCTTGGCGTTTTGTTTTGGAAAATAGTTATCCTTCATAAAAATTTAACATGTAATGGGCTTATTATTATTTTAATAGGAATGAACACATACATTTTAAAATCCTTCTCTATTCTTCTTCTTCTTCTTTTTTAATGGAGGTACTGGGGATTGAGCCCAGGACCTCTTGCATGCTAAGCATGTGTCTACCCCTGAGCCATATCCCTCTCCCCTAGTTTTATTTTTGAATATGGTAAGTATCTGTAGGTATAACCTGCACACACACACAGAAGCACTCTTTGAGATCCTCAGTGATTTTTCAGAGTGTCAGGGAGTTCTAAGACCAAAAAGTTGGAGGTGCGCGGAGCTAATGAATACAGATGAAGACTGTAGCCCAGCTTGTCAGGTGTGTGGCTGCGTAAGATTCTCAGGGTGGAACTGCCAGTGAGGCGAGAGCAAAAGTTTGCAGCCACTAACTGTGGCCACCTTTGAGAAGGAGGCAGGCCTGTTAGGTATTTATTCTAGGTGGGGCAGATGAATTTAGGGTGAAGGAGGTGGAAAGGTACTCTGGTCTTGCTTCAGATGGTATTATTTTAACACATTTTCAGTCCAGGGCCCTTCCTGCTCCATCCCTCATTCCTCTGCAGTGCCAGCACCTGGCCCAGAGCCTGCCTCACAGCATGCACTGGACTCTTGGTTAAATGAAGGACTGGATGGCCTGTTTCACGTGTGGGCTCAGTCCTTCAGTGGAACCCTGAGCATCGTGAGATTCTTCTGTGTTGCCAGCCTTGACACGGGCGTGCAGAGCAGAAAAGGTGGCGTGCTCCTGTTTGTAACAAAACCAGAGATCTGTGGGCTTGATCTTTGGGGGGAAAATCGGCATTTCCATGTAATCAGGCTGTCCAAATCATTCTTAGTCACTGCAGTCAGAGCTGAGGATGGCCCCTAACTTTATTCATTGTATTTTCATTTTAAAGCCCAGCTGACCCTGAGGGTTTGTGTTCAGCCTCTGTCATCTGTCACTATCCGGCTGGGACTAGTGGCCAAGCTGGAGCTCGGAGGTTCCAGGGCAGCTCACTTCCTGCCGAGGCAGCCAGCAGACATCACCCAGGTAAACTCTGCCCATGCCTCTGTCCTGGGCTCGTTGGCAGTCCTTCAGCAAGCAGGAGTAATTTATTACTATCCCCTTTGAGTTAAGCTTGACTAATGTTTAAAAAAAGTATAAAATCCGTTGGGTGAAGAATCCTACACATGAGACATTTTCTTCTGATTTTTCTGAATATGCATTGATTTTATTGAGTCTTACTGAATGATATTAATGGATTGCAGTGATTGGTTGATTTCTGGAACAGGTGCATAACATTTCATGGTAGACCAACCTTGACCTTCTGGGTCCTTTTCATAATTCCTGTGTATTTGGCAAAGTTAATTCCAGATGTCAGTTTTAACAGCTAATTCAGGGCCTGGGGGCTGTTTCTGTTTTTTCTGGTTGATGATGTCTTACTGAGTGAAGTTGGATTTGGTTATGTTTATTAACAGCTGCAGAGAGTAAAGAACTTTGTTTGGAGGAGCTGACCCACAAATGATCGCTGAATGACTTTGACCCTTTTGGCCCCGAATGAATGAACTCACCTTAAATAATTCAGGACATAGCTGTCATATCTCATAGGTCGCAAAGGTAATAACAGAGTGCAGACATCCAGGTGGGGCACAGAGCTGCCAGGTGTTTTTTGATCCATGAGGTTTTTTTTTAATAGATTTTTTCACTCCATAGAGAAAGCCTATGATAGTAGTTGTGTGTTTGATGAGGAAATGCCTTAAATTTCCTTTCCCCTGATTGATACCATCCCCCACCATCAATAAGTTATGCAGAGACCACTTTTATAAACCATCAGGGCAGCCGCGCGGTCTGAACCTGGGTGCACTCTTTGTAGACCTGCTTAGATGAATCTGATGGTTCTTAAAGACAGTTCATCATTCTTCCTCAGACCGTTCCAGTGGTTTCAGTGGGGCCTTGGCTACTGGAGAGGGAAGAGGCAGCCTGAGAAGTGATAGAGGAGATCAGGTCTAGAATGTCTCTGCTACCCCTTCCCTGGGCTTGATTCTGACCTGAGGCCCCTCCTGTCAGTGTCCCCCCATGTTTATCCCTTGTTTTCATCCCTGCTGTCCCTGGGAGGAGGTTCCAGCTTTCTAAGTCCCGCAGTCCTCTGCTCTCTCTGGGACTGCCTGTGGTTGGGGCTGCTTTATTTTGTTCTCGCCCTGCAATGTGAACAGTCATCTTGTGCTGAGGCCGTTCTACTCGTGTGAGTGGTGAGGGTCAGAGACTTTGCTGAGTCATGTTTCTTTTTCCCCCTTGCTAAGTGTAGGCAGAAAAGGTTTAAGCCTGAGAAAGTGCTCCATCTGCAGAAATGTCTTTCAGTTTGTATGGTGTAAAAGACTTGAGAGCTTTTTAATCATTGAAGACAGTCTGTGGGGGGAAATAGCCCATGAAGCCTGGGTGAGACCAGGAAGAGCCGCACTTCCCTCCCTGACACGGGTGGGGATTTCACCCCCGTTCAGGCATTGAAGGGCCCTGACCCGTGAGCGGAGTTGACAATCGTGAATATTTACGTGTATTCGCTGCTTCATCTTGGATATTAATTTCAAGCTGAGTCAGTTTGTGGTGGCAGCCTCATCCTACATCAGGAATTTATAGTATCTGCTCTTTGAGGTGAAGACCAGACAGACTTGACTATTTAACAGTCTCTCTTGAATTGATATCTCAGATTCCTTTGTCAATAGCAAAACAGCAGAAATACAGACGTCCTTTAATGCCAATATGACCTGGAAAGGGTTTAGTCTCTGTGCCTCAGTGGCCTTATCTGCGGGTGGGGAAGATGATAACAGTGCTTCCCTCAGAGGGGCTGGGGAGGGGGGAGTGAGAAGCACAAAGGGAAGACTTACACGAGATGCTCATGAATCACCGAATTTAGTGCTCTCAGCCTGGTGAGGCCTCAGGGGCAGAGATGTCAGAACAGAGCATTCCTAGCCGGAGCTCGATCCATGTTGGCAGCTGTTAAGATCAGTATCACCACTGTGGGTTATCAGGCAGTTTTAAGACTTGGTAATATGAATTCATGAATAATGTTAAAAGACTAGACATCTCAAATCCTGTTTACATAGTTCTCAAGATTTCCTCTGAGAAAAAGGTGTTTTTTTCCCCATCTTAAATCTGAGTTGAGTCTCCAAAAGAATTCTGTAGTTCTCCATCTTTTTGCTTTAATTCTCCATTTCTTCAAAAAAATGTTTTTAAATGGAGGTACTGGGGACTGAACTGAGGGCCTCATGCATGCTAAACTTGTGCTCTCCCAACTGAGGTATAATCTCCCCCCTAATTTTTTTTAACTTTACTTTCTTAGTATTCAGAGGTTAGAGGCCTCTAATTCTTTTTCTGGAGACTTGTCCATGAACTTGGAAGTCTATAATTAATGGACAAAACTTGGTTTATTAAAACAATCAATAGAACAATCTGCAATCCATCCAAAAGGAAGTGCTCATTGACTTAAAATGTTTCTCCTTTATGGTGATTTCTATTTTCTGGTCTAGCTTAATTTATTAACAGCCATCCTCATCATCATAATGACCAAACTCGCTCTGAGTGGACACCTACCTAAGGCTAAAATGCTTTCCTCATGTTTTACTTCATAGCAGGTGTTTGAGGGTAGGTATCAGTGTCTCCTTTTTTTGCAGCTGAGGGATTGAGAGATGGGGCAGCTTGTCCCAAATCACACGCAGCTGGCAGTGGCAGGCTCAGGGCTGGAACCCTGGCTGCACAGGATGCATTCTCAATGGCTCCTCTAATCAGCCCCACGTTGAGTGGTTTCCCGAACTCCTGTGAGTCCATAAGTGACCGATTTCAGCGATCTCAGCCTGATGAGGCCTTCAAAGGAGAGACACCAGTGAGAATGTGAGACAGAGTGGCATAAATTAAAATTGTACATTTTCACAAAAGTCTTACTCTCAGTTAATGACTTAAAAAGTTAATATTTTTTATTCTAGTGTTCTATAAGCACTAAAAACAAAACATTAAAAATGATTATAGTGCAAAGGAGGAGTGGGCTTTGAAAGTCCAACCACTGCTAATGATGTTGCTTGTTTTTCTCTAGTGGTGCTTCTTGAGAGAAAAATTTACAAAGTCTGAATTTGTTTTATGTAGTCTTAGGATAGAAGAAAAGATTGTCAGTGAATATTGAAAATAAAATCTTTACTCTTTTCTTTCCTGATGGTGAATATGTAAGTTGTTTTCATGGCTTAAGTACATTTCCTCATTTGTGAAATTTGAGTGATGCCGTTTACTGCGTCTGACTGTGAGAGTTAGATGCCTCGTATACAAAGCACCCAAGAGGTGCTCAATGAAAAATTTGCTGTCACAGTGACAGATAGTTTAGAAGGATCAATTCTGAATACTAAAGAGGGTGGCTTATTTCTGATGCATATTCAATATGTATATATGAATATGACTTAAAGTAATAAGGATTCAGTTTTTTTTTTTAGTGCAATAAGAAGTTTTTATGAAATCAGTGTCATTCTAGTAAGACAGGGACTACTTAAATTGCCTTAAGCAGACGACCTTGAAGATTATTTATACAGAATGTGTATTTTTACAACTCAGAATTCATACTGCCATGTAACCATCCACTAGAACCTTGAAATTCATAGGAATCTGACCAGAACCATTAAGTTTAGAAAAATCAACATTGATTATTTTCAGGGACTAAGCTTATCTCTTTTGTAATTGAAGAAAATTTTGATTTTTTTTCTGCACTCTTAATAGGTTTTAAAATATCAAAACATTGATTTGACATGTCACTTTTTTAATACAGAGAATAAAGCTCATGCTGCTTTAATATTTAAATAAATGTTATTGTGTTTCAACAAGATGGTATGATTTCCTGACTCTTTGGGGAGTATTTTGCAAGACACTTAGATTACCTGCTGTTGGAAAAATACAGACGTGACCTTTATGAATATAGGCCTAGTACAGATCTGTTGGTTTTTGATACAGTGCAAGACACGCAGACTAGGAGAGCTTTGCTGCTGATTGCCAGGACAGATCCTGGGTCTGAGTCTCCCCTTCTGTAAAATGAAGAGGCTGGACTGGATTCTTTCCTCTTCTAAGATGAGTTTCCATGAGCCTATGTCTTTTGTTTATATTCAGGAGTATTAACAATTTCAAATTAAATGCTGAATACCACTATCTTCCCTGAAGCAGAATTCAGAATGTGCTAGATAAGCTTTTGGTTATCTGATTCTTCTTTCTTTCTTTTTTTAATTTTATTGAGTTATAGTCAATTGATTATTTACAATGTCTCAATTTCCAGTGTAGAGCACAATTTTTCAGTTATACATGAACATACATAGATTCATTGTCACATACTTTTCCATTGTGGGCTACCACAAGATTTTCTATATATTTCCCTGTGCTATACAGTATAATCTTATTTATCTATTCTATATATACCTGTCAGTATCTACAAATTTCAAAATCCCAGTCTGTCCCTTTCCACCTGCTGTCCCCCCTTGGCAACCACAAGTTTGTATTCTATGTCTATGAGTCTGTTTCTGTTTTGTACTTATGTTCATTTGTCCTTTTCTTTTCTTTTTTAGATTTCACATACAAGTGATCTCGTATGGTATTTTTCTTTCTCTCTCTGGCTTATTCCACTTAGAATGACATTCTCCACGGACATCCATGTTGCTGCAAATGGTGTTATGTTGTCATTTTTATGGCTGAATAGTATTCCATTGTATAAGTATACCACATTTTCTTTATCCAGTCATCTGCTGATGGACATTTAGGCTGTCTCCATGTCTGGGCTATTGTAAATAGTGCTGCTATGAACATTGGGGTGCAGGTGTCATTTTGAAGTAGGGCTCCTTCTGGATATATGCCCAGGAGCGGGATCCCTGGGTCATATGGTAAGTCTATTCCTAGTCTTTTGAGGAATCTCCATACTGTTTTCCACAGTGGCTGCACGAAACTGCATTCCCACCAGCAGTGTAGGGTCCCCTTTTCTCCACAGCCTCTCCAGCATTTATCGTTTGTACACTTTTGAATGATGGCCATTCTGATTGGTGTGAGGTGATACCTCATTGTAGTTTTGATTTGCATTTCTCTGATAATTAGTGATATTGAGCATTTTTTCTTCTGCCTATTGATCATTTGTATGTCTTCCTTGGAGAATTGCTTGTTTAGGTCTTTTGCCCATTTTTGGATTGGGTTGTTTTCTTTTTCTAAAGTTGTATGAGCTGTTCATATATTCTGGAGATTAGGCCCTTGTCAGTCTCATGTTTTGCAAATATTTTCTCCCATTCCATAGGTTGTCTTTTTGTTTTGCTTATGGTTTCCTTTGCTGTGTGAAAGCTTGTAAGTTTAATCAGGTCCCATTTGTTTATTTTTGCTTTGTTTTTCTATTGCCTGGGTAGACTGCCCAAGGAGAATATTGCTGAGATTTGTGTTGGAGAATGTTTTGCCTATGTTTTCTTCTAAGAGGTTTATAGTGTCTTGTCTTACGTTTAACCCTTTAAGCTATATTGAGTTTATTTTTGTGTATGGTGTGAGAGAGTGTTCTAACATCATTGATGTTCATACAGCTGTCCAGTTTTCCCAACACCATTTGCTGAAGAGACTGTCTTTACTCCACTGTATGTTTTTGACTCATTTGTCAAAGATTAATTTGTCAAAAGTTTGTGGATTTTTTTCTGGCCTCTCTCTTCTGTTCCATTTATCCATATGTCTGGTTTTGTACCAATGCCATGCTGTTTTGATTACTGTAGCTCTACAACATTGCCTGAAGTCTGGGAGGGTTATTCCTACAGCTTTGTTCTTTTTCTTCAGTATTGCCTTGGCAATTCTGGGTCTTTTGTGATTCCATTTAAATTTTAGGATAATTTATTGTAGTTCTGTGAAAAGTGTCCTGGGTTAATATGGATGGCATTAAAACTGTAGATTGCTTTGTGTAGTATGGCCATCTTAACAATACTAATTCATCCAATCTAAGAACATGGGATATCTTTCCATTTCTTTAAGTCATATTTAATTTCCTTAGTCAGTGTTTTGTACTTCTCCACATATGGCTTTCACTTCCTGGGTCAGATTTATTGCTAAGTATTTTATTTTTTTGGATGCAATTTTAAAAGGGATTGTTTCCTTCCTTTCCTTTTCTGATATGTCATTGTTAGTGTAAAGAAATGTCACTGATTTCTGTATGTTACCCTTGTATCCTGCTACTTTGCTGAATTCTTTTATCAGCTCTAATAGTTTTTGTGTGGAGCCTTGAGGATTTTCTCTATATAGTATCATGTCATCTGCATATAATGACAATTTTACCCATCTCTTCCAATTTGGATCCCGTTCATTCCTTTTTTTGTTGTTGTTGTTGTTCTTGATGTTGTTGTTGTTGTCATCTAATGCTATGACTAAGACTTCCACTGCTTACTATGTTGAGTAGAAGTGGTGAGAGAGGCCATCCTTGTCTTGTTCCAGATTTTAGAGGAAAGGCTTTCAGCTTTTCACTGAAGAGTATCATGCTGGCTGTAGGTTTCTCATAAACAGCTTGTATTATGTTGAGATATGTTCCCTCTGTACCCACTTTGGTTAGATTTTTTATCATAAATGGGTGTTCAATTTTATCAAATGGTTTTTCTGCACCTACTGAGATGACCATGTGATTTTTGTCCTTTCTCTGTGGTGTATCACATTGATTGATTCATGTATGTTGAAATATCCATGTGTCCCGGGGATGCACCCAACTTGATCGTGGTGTATGACCTTTTTTATGTGTTGTTGGATTCTGTTTGCTAATGTTTCATTGAGGATTTCTGCATCTATGCAAATCAACAATACTGCCCTATAGCTTTCTTTCTACTTGGTGTCTTGGTCTGGCTTTGGTATCAGGGTGATGGTGGCTTCATAGAATGAGTTTGGAAGCATTTTCTCCTTTTCAATCTTTTGGAAGCATTTGAGAAGGATTGGAATGAGCTCTTCTTGGTATGTTTGGTAAAATTGCCCAGTGAAGCCGTCTGGTCCTGGACTTTTATTTGCAGGGAGGTTTTTTTTTATTGTTGATTCTATTTCACTTCTAGTGATCGGTGTGTTCAAATGATCTATATCTTCTTGGTTCAGTTCTGGTGGACTGTTTGTTTCTAGAAACTTGTCCATTTCTTCTAAGTTGTCCAGTTTTTTTTTTCTTTATTGCCATACAGGTGTTCATCTGGGATCCTTCTGGCTACACAAGGACTGTGTCAGGCAGATGGGCAGGAAGAATGATGAGAACATTGCTTCAAGGCTTATTGCCAGGCCGCTAAGTCCTGAGTCAGCTAAGCAGAAGAGGAGAAATGAGGCTCCAACTCCTGGAGGTGTGTGGACAACTTGGGGGAGGCTGACTTGGGTCCTTGGACAGAAGGGAGCAGTTTCAGGTGGGGTTGGGAGCTAGGAAGGTGGGGAGTGAGTTGGGCCCCTTCAGACAGGGGAGAGCAGGGCCATGAGGGCAGGTGAGGAAGGTGCTAGGAGTCAATTCTAGGAGCAGAGGTCTGAGGACTGCCTGCCTGAACCCCAGCTCTCAGCCTGGCCTCGGGCCTCCGCTGTCTGTTCCCATGCCGTCTCCTAGACCCCTTGCTTTCAAGAGCCCTCTGTGCTGCAGGGTGGAGCCCTCTTCCTCACGGGCCGGGTCACGCACTCCAGTCCAGCTCAGTGGTCCTGCACCCTGGGAAGTTCCCTCTACCTCCACAGCAAGTTGTTCCTACCTTTGCTAAACACCAGGGGTAATGTTTCTTTACTGTGAGAAAGCTGTCACTCCTCTGCACTGTAGTCACCTGGCAAAATGTCCAACTTCCTGTTATGGGCTGAATTGTGTCCCCCCAAATTCATATTCTGAAGTCCTAACCCCCAGTACTTCAGAATGTGACTTTATTTGGAGTAGGTAAACTGAGTTAAAATGAGGTCGCTTGGGTGGGCCCTAATCCATTATGACTGGTGTCCTTATAAAAGGGGGAAATTTGGACACAGAAATACACAGAGGGAAAATGACGTGAGGACACAGGGAGACGATGACCTATAAGCCAAGCAGAGAGGCCTCATGGGGAATCATCCCTGCCTGCACCCTAATCTCGGACTTCTGTGCTCCATCTGGAACTATGAGATGGTAAATTCCTGTTGTTTAAGCCACATTGCCTGTGGTATTTGTTGTAGCGGCTGGAGCTGACTGATACACTTCCTCTGAAAACCTGTGCACTCCCATGGCAGGGGTGGAGTCTGCAAATGAACACATCCTTCTCCCTCCCCAGCTGGACTCCTTCAGTGTCCTCACCCCTGTCTTCCTCCTGGGACAGTCTCTCTGCCAGGTCCTGTTTCTTTGTCCAGGGAGCCAGACAACAGACCTCAAGGGAAGGGGTGAGTGCTGAGGATAGGGGGGGCAGCAGGGCCCAAAGACAGGAGCAGGATGAGTCTTTCATTTGTTTTTATTTGACTTTTCAGGCTTGGTTTGGGGAGTGGCAGCTGTTGGACTGGAAAGCCAAGAAGGAACCTCTGAAAGCTGATGGGGCTGGGGGAGGGGAGGGGTGGAAAATTCCAGCAAGGAGACTGGGGTCTGAGACACAGGGAAGGAGCAGAGGGGCTTGGCAGGTCACCACAGGGCCTGCCGTGGGGCCTGGAGCAGAAACAGCAGCAGGGGCCAAGGCTGTGGGGGCACAAAGCCTGTGCCAGGCCCCGGCGAGCCAGCAGCTTGCAGAGGCTGGTGTGGAAACTGGGTCTGAGGAGGCGCAGACATGGCATCACGGAGCGGTGTGAGCCTCTGGATCTCATCCATCCAGTCAATGAAGTAGGAGACATTGGTGAAGACGCTGGGGTAGATGGGATGTCGGCAGTCCAAGCCCCAGCTGGCCAGCCCCACCAGAACCCAGGCATCGGTGAGGTTGCAGACAAGGGGTCCCCCAGAATCACCCTAGGAAAGAGAGGGGAGTCAGTGTGGGCGGCTGGGCCAGCGCTGAGAAGACCAGGGAGCAAGGCCGGGCTCATGAGTGTCTAGCATCCAGACTCACTCAGGTGGACCTCTTTGAAAGTCCAAACACCAGTTTCCCCCTGCAGCTACAGTCATGCAGGCAGGCGCTGGCATCACACTTCAGGAAGCTCTGACTGACCCCCAGGATGGCTGTGGATTGAAATCTACAACACATGGACACTTGTGCCCAGGGAGGCCCCGGTGGTCCAGGAGAAGGCACTGTCCAGGCCAAGAAGGGACAGCTGCCCCAACAGGGCCCAGGAGGACTGGTCTGTGAGTGGAGCCTGGTCAGGCCAAGCTGCTTCAGACCTCAGTTCTTGCAAAACCCTGAGCTGCAGCAGCACATCCCCACCTGGGTCCTCCCCCTTTTTCATTCATTTAGGCCTTTGGTTTTCTCTCAACCCCTTGGATGAGCATCCTCAGAAAATGTTCATACCCAGGCCTGGCAGGGGAAGCCTGCATTGCTCAGGGAGCGGGAGGGGGTCCCCAGAAAGCTGCTGGGAATCACTGGAGTCCTGAAATACTGTCAGGGCAGGACCATCTGATTGAAAATCCTCTCACTTCGTCAGCCAAAGGGAGGGTCTCATCCTTGGGCGTGGGGGGAGTGGAGCGGGGCCACAGCCATGCCTGCCGCTCTTCCGCTCACCTGTCCACACGCACGTCAAGCATCCAGGGCAGCCTCCGCCCTCGGGCACAGGGGTGAAATGACACTGCTCCTCCCCCATGGTGTTTTGTCGATAAGCCAGCTAGCCTGCCGTGGTCAGATGTGATGTGTGGAAACAAGCCATGAAAAGAACAGGACAGGAAGGGTGGAGGCACAAAGGCTTCCTGAGCTGAGACTCTAAACAGGAAACAACCTAACCTTCTGATGCAGGAGCAGAGGGAGCGGTAAGTGCAGGCGAGGAGAAGAGGGATGGGCCAGATGCAAGACGCGGGCAGCGGGCTGTGGGGCTGGGAGGGCGAATGAGCTCTAGTCTGACTGCTCGCTTCGATGTTCTCGGTGAAATAAGCAGCAAGACCTCTAGCTGAGAGGGAGGGTGGGGGAAGCGGTGGCTTGAAGGAGAGAGAGGGGTACGTGGTGTGGCCAGCCAAAAATAACCCTCAGAGATGCCCATCCTCATCCCTGGAACCTGTGGTTATGTCACCTTATGTGGCAAAAGGGACTCTGCAGATGTGGTGGAGTTGGGGATCTTGAAGTAGGAAGCTCATCTTGGATTACCTGGGTGGGCCTAAGGTAGTCACAAGGGTCCTCATGGGTAAGGAGGGAGGTGGGAGGCCAGGGTCACATGAGGAGGTGCGATGATAGAAGAAGAGTTTGGAGCGATGTGCTTTGAGGATGGAGGAAGGGGCCATGAGCCAAGGAATGCAGGCAGCCCCTAAAAAGCCAGAAGAAGAAAGGGCACATTCTCCCCTAGAGCCTCCAGAAGGAACGTGCCTGGCCAGCACCTATGTTTTAGACCTTTGACCATCAGAAACCTAAGAATAAATTTCTGTAATTTTAGCCACCCAGTTTGAGGTGGTTTGTCTCAGCAGCCCCAAGAGGGTCATACATGGGGCTCCTTGGACATAGGGAATGTGCCATCATCCTCTCAGCTCCTCCCCTCTGTGGTCCCTGCCTGGAGATCCCTCAGCCCTCCCCACAGTGTTCCCACTCCTAGTTGCTCAAGGCCAGGGGAAGGCCTGGTCCTTGTCCACTCCAGGCCTCAAGGGATTCACGCAGATGAGCCATGTGGTTGCCAATATCATGATGGATTCTGGACCAATCTAGAGGAGATGAGAAGGGCTCCATTGGCCCCTGGCCCCTGGGGATCTCTCAGAAGGCAGAGGGAACCCCAACACTAATATTTCCCATGCGAAGTGAGCTGTGGTTTGCACTGCTGTAGAGACACAGCCAACTGTGTGTGTGTGTTTGTGTGTGCATGGACACACTTGCACGTGTGTGTTGAGTGGGGCCAGGAAGTGAAATCCACCTTGAGTGAGAGGAAGGTCTAAGAAAGGCCCAGAAAAGGTACAATTAAGATAGAGGGGGGCAGACCAGGCCAGGAGAATGAAAGCCAGCACTTGTCAAGCACCTACTGAGTGCCAGGCACAGTACTCAAATTGTTATAGGAACCTTATTAAGTGGAGGCTGTTAGCGACCCCATTTCATGGGTGATGAAACTGAGGTGAGGCCACAATTCCAGTAAACAACAGATTAATGCCTGGAACCAGGTCTGTCCTGCCCCACAGTCTGAGTGCTGAGTGCCCCTGTGGCCGTTCTCTCCTCAGACCTGTTTCTGGGGGCCCTGTGCAGGGGGAGGGACACTTTGGGGGAAAGAAGAGAGCCCCGGGTTGGAGGGTGGGGGCCAGAGCAGGCGACGTGGCAGATGAATCTAGAAGGAATCTCTCAGATGGGCTTGGGTGATTGAAAGGCTGAGGGAGGCAGGAGGGGGTCATCTGCTGGGACTCCTAGGTGTCCAGCTCAGTGGTGTCCTCAAGCTAGGGGGCAGGGGGACTAGAGGTCAAGGGCCCTGCGTATGTCCAGAGGCAAGCAAAGGGCTCCAGCCCTGCACTCCATGGGCATGACATCTGCAGGGGAAGGCAGGTGGAGGACAAGGCTGGAAGTGGGGTCCAGGGTGACAGCCAGATGGGGACTTGGGAGGATGAGGGCTGAGCCCTTTGTTTCACCTCTGGGTGCAGCTGACTCTGTGAGAAGGACGGGCCAGGCCAGACAGTCAGAAAGTCCACACCATTGGTTAGGGCCTGAGACTCGGGAAACCTGGGCCCACCTCCTACCAAGGGGGCAGGTGGCCAAGCTTCCCCCCTCGGGCTCAGCAGCTCACTGGGCCATCATGGAACCTGCCATCAGCGAGGCCCTCCCACAGGCCAGGCACACCTCGTCCCTCCCATGCGGGTCTCCTGGGGCACCACAGCGTATCACCCCAAACTGAGTGACTCTGCAAACAACAGAAATGTGTCCTCTCACGGTTCTGGAAGCCAGAAGTCTGACACCGAGCGTCTCTGTGTCTCTCTCTCTTCCTATAAGAACACAAGTCATTGGGTTCAGGGCCCACTGCAAATTCAGAGTGGTGTCATCTCGAGATTCTTATCTAGTCACATCTGCAAAGCCTCTATTTCCAATTAAGGTCATATTCTGAGATTCCAAGTGGATGCAAATTTAGGGGACACTATCCAGCCACTGCACCAGCCTTTCCACAACCCCGTGAAGGAGGCCTCAGAGTCCCACACTGCGAATGAGGACACAGGCTCCGGGGGTGAAAAGACCGCCGGAGGTCACAGGGCAGGGACACGTGGCAGGGCAGCGTCTCTAACTCCAGAGCCCAACACTCTCCCCTCCACCCCACGGTGCCATCTGTGCGAAAGATGTGATGCCGGCGTGGGAGGCTGGGCCCTGCGGGGAGGCAGTGGGCTTGCAGTCAGGTTGTACTGCCTTATTTTAGGGCACCACTTTCCCTCTCCGGGCCTGTCTGCCCGCTTACAACACGGGGCACAATAAAGAGCAGAAAGATATCTTCACACTCCAACAGCGGACTCATGTCTGGAATATAGAAAAATACACCAAGAGCCCCTCAAGGAAAAGACAGACAACCCAAGAGGAAGATGAGAGGGGAGAGAACTAGAAGGGCAGCTTTACAGAAGAAGAGATCCAATGACAATAAGCATATGAAAATATATTTAATGAAAATGAAGATTAAAACCACGATAAGATCAAAATGAGAAAAGATGGAAAGTGCCAAGTGTCGGTGAGGACACAGAGCCTGACCCGCTGCTGGAACGGGGGGGTGTGGTGGGCACTTTGGAGGCGTCTGGTAGCATCTGCCAGAGCTGAACCCACACATACCTTTCAATCCAACAGTTCTCCTCATGGGCTTGTATGAAATGGAATATGAAACATTTGGAAGCAAAATGAAATGGACAGCTTGGAAACTGCTAGAATACCCATCAGAAGCAGAACTGACCACAGAATTCAGTGCCTCCAGCAGAGTCCTGGAAGGCGACAAGAATGAACAAACTAACTACAGGCAGCAGCAGCAGGGACGCAGCTCACACACAGAATGTGAAGCCACGAAAGACTGACAACTGGAAATAAATTCTACTTACAGAAAACCCATAATCTAATCTGAGGGGTTGCAAGTGAAGGTGGCAGTTTCCCCTGAGTGCTGGTGGTGGGAAAGGGACACGAGTGGGGCCCCGGGGTGTTGGTCACATGTTGCATCACTGTGAAGATTCATCCACTACACACCTATGGCAACATTATGAATATATTTTTTGTAAGTATGTTACACCTCAATCAAAACTGGAAAATATGCCTCAAAAACAGACGCTGTCTGAGGTCCTGCCAGTAACGCTCTCAGGGACAATGGGCTTAGGAAGGGGCAGCCGGGGGGACGCTGCCAAGGGCTGGAGCCCGGGAAGACACGGAGAGGGAGGAAGCAGGACGTCCCGGGGGGTCTCCACAAGGAGAGCAGAGGCAACACCACTCCCCCCCTCAGGGAAACTGAGGCCCTGAGAACACACAAGGGAGGAACAGAAATGGCCTCACTCACGCGGCAGATGGCTTTTTCTGTCGAGAAGTCCCCAGCACACAGCATCTCCTCGTGCACAGAGTAGTTCCTGCCTTGGCCAACTCTTTGTTCATATAACATATTGCAGAACTTGTTCTCAACGAGGCCCCCCTTTCCCTCCTGGAGACGGAAGGGCTCGAGCAGAGGCCCTGCGAGGACGAGGAGGAGTTGAGTGAAGTGCGCTGCAGCTCAGCTCCGGGCCGCTCCGCGCTCCCCGCTCCTCCGCCCTGCTCGCCGCTGCGCCCCGAGCCCGGGGTTGTCTCGGCACAGCTGGGCCTGCAGCACTGTTCCAGTCCTACCTCTGCCTAAGAAGCCCCCTCCTGTTTGCTGAACTCCTCCAAACTCATCCTATTCCCTCCACCTCTCTCATGGTAACAGACCACACCTCTTCTATTCCGCAAATCCCACCAACACATACCCTTCACGGGTGTTCAGCAACCATCCAGCAGCCTGCCTGCCCTTTCACAAACCATCCCATCCGTTCTCCGTTTGTCTATCACTAACCTTTCCTTCCACCCACCAATCCTCCCTCCATCTACCTAGCTCTCCTTTTGTCCCGTTCACCCACTCACCCTTCCATCCATTTGCCCATCCACCCATCTCTTGACCCATCTCTCCATTCCCCCCTCCACCTACTGATGTGTCCACTCACTCCATCCGTCTGCCCACCATCCTCTCACCTACGCACCCCCCATCTTCCCTTCCCCTCACTCATCCTCCTCCCTCCCCCTCCCCAATCCATCCTCCCATCTACTCACTCACTTATTCATTTGTCCTTGTGTTTAGTGTCTTTTAGACACTAGTGATACAGGGGAACATACTCAGTTGGGGGATACAGGGAAGTGAAGTGAATAGTAGAATGATTTTAGATCTAGTAAGTGATGTAAAGGCAACAGGGAGCTGTGGTGGTAGGGGTTGTCTATTTTTGCTCATGTGATCCAGTAAAACTCCTCAGAGGAGGAGCCGAGTTGTTCATGTAAAGGAACGAGTCCCGCCAAGATGAGCAAGTCGTGCCCAGGAGAGCAGGGAGAGCAATCGGGGCCGGGAGCCCAGCCACGGTGACGCCCCGATGGAGTGGCTGTGGCACATTCACAGCAGGAAGGAGGCCTGCGGCTGGGCAGTCACGAGTGCACGGGACGCAGCAGGAGATAAGCACAGAGGGATGCAGGCCGTTATGCAGAGCCGAGGTAGGGCATCTGGACCTTTTTCAAAGCATAAGTGAGAAGGCACTGAGGGTAGTGAGCAGGGGACTGACACGACCCCTGCTCTGAAGCAAACATTCAGCTGGTGGGGACTAAAGCAGAGCCCACAGGGTGGAGCTGGAGACCGGTCTGGAGGTGCAGGCAAGAATGACGGTCTCTAGGACCTGGGGGCAGCAGCAGAGCACCTGCTAGGGCCAGGCCCTGGGCACAGGTTGGGACATTAAACCAGCAAGACAGGGTCCCTGCCCTCAAGGGGAAGCAGTCTCTGTGTGTGTATTTGTGGGTGTGAGCGTGGTGTGTTGTGTTGGTGTATTTCTGTTTGTGTGTGTGTGCGCGCGTGTGTATGGTGTGGGAATACTGGGGATCTGGTTATCCTATGACAGGGAGAGTTACTGACACACTAGCAGGTGCATCCTACCCAGTGAAGACAGGGTCCATCCAAAATGCCTGCAGCACCTCTGCCGAGAAACACCGTACCAAATAATTACAAATATATGTGCTTTTTCCACTTAATTTTGCACTGTAAGCATTTCCCAAACCATGAACATTCCTTTCTTTAATAAAGACTCTTGCTTATAAGTCTTTGCCTACACTTCTCCTTTTTCAATCCTAAAAAAACACCTTTTTCCTGCATTATTCAGTTCACTGAATAAGCCTACAAAGTAGATAGTTGACCTGTGTTGGAAGAACAGCACAGCGAGCTTCAGAGAGGTCAAACACTCTCAGGTCATAATTATTCTAACTTTATCCTGCAGGCTCAGAGGTCAGAGGTCAGAGTTCATAAATGTGTTTCCTCTCCAGTTTTCCCAAGTGCCTCCTATGGCAATGGGAAATAGGAGTGTTTGTCAGTGGCTTGGAATGGTCCAGGCCCCAACCATGACTTCTGAGTTGAATCAAGTCATCTGACATCCATGGTTGATTAAAATCTTGGAGTCAAGCCTTAGAAAGACTCCAAGAACACAATCCTTGAGTCCAAAAGTCAGATTCCCAGACTTGCGGAGATCTGGACTCAGGGAGCACTGAAGCTTTAGGATCACACACTTTCAGAACTAGAACTAGACTAGTCCGGTCCTCTGGAAATGAGGCACGGCAAGCCAAGGTCCAGCGGCCACTTTGCCTGGGGACCCCTCTGTCCTCCTCCCCTCCCTGCCCCTCCTCCCCGCCCTCATCTGCCCCCTGGTCTCTCCCATGCCCCCTTACGTTCCTCACTGAGCATGCCCCAGCCCGTTATCCAGCAGGACGAGTTACTGGGCAGCTGCATGCAAGGAGCTGGGAGGCAGGCGGGGATGATGTAGGAGGTGAAGTTCACAGGAAAGAGCAGCTGCAACATGGCTATGTCATTCCCAAAAGGGTGAAACTTATCAAAGTCTGGGTACACGATAATCTGGCTCACGGGTATCTTCTGGGTGTGCCTGGTGTGCTGGTACAGCTGGGTGTTTCCTAACAAGACCCGGTAGTTCTCCAGGAATTGAGATTTTCTGGAGGAGGAAGGGCGCATGGTCACCATCATGTCTGAATGTGAGCCAGCTCTCTTTCCCTGCATCCTCATCTAACTGCCCACCCCTCTACCCACCAGTATGCCACATGGCTTTTGTCTCCCCATTTCTAATGGTCAGGAGCCCTTCTTTCTTGAGGCTAATTGATACTCTACTTACAACGTCAGCATATGGCTTCTCCATCACACCCATGAATTGGAGGAGCATTGAATCCTAGTGCTGGATGGTGGGGTGGGGGGCCATCAAATGAAGGCCTTGTGATTGTACACAGGAGGAGTTCTGGTTCAGTCCCAGCTCTAACTTCTCCCTTCCCAAGGCTCCCTACAGCCCACCTTCTGCCCCCACACTTTTCTCAACCCTCTTTTCTTTAAACATCTTCCTGCCCAAGGGCTGCTTGTCCACTTAGTTATAAGTGCTCACAAAAGATTGTTAAATGAGCAAATGAGCACAGGGAATGGAAACTTGCCTTGTTCCCTGAGTACGGGTGTTAAAACTTCCCTGACCTTGCATGCATGGCTCATCCACCCGGACACCCTCCCCCTGCCCCTCTCCTGCAAGCCCCTCCCTCTCCACACCCAATGGAGCACAGAGCTTCTCCTGACCTGCCCCCCCACCATGTGATCTGCTTTTCTCACCCATGTTGGGCTTTCTCTTCTGACAAGACGGAGACACAGTGAGGTGGGGTCTTACCACCCCAATGCCACAGAGGGGCGTGCATACAGCGTGGCACAGAGTAGGTGCTGACAGGACTCTGGGTTCTCAAAGCTCCAGCTCCTGGCCCTGGGCTGTGATGCCCCTGCTCCCTGCAGACCCCTCCTCATGCGTTCAGAAGCTAGGCACTGGGCCAGGCCCAGGAAGGGCAGTGAGTTAGGCTCCTCCACAGTCATGTCATTCTCCTAGGGAGCCCCATCTCCCACCTAAGCAGCCTGGCAGCAGGGGTCCACCCACTCACACCAGTGACCACAGCTCCTCCTGGGAACTCAGTTTTGCACAAGCAAGCAGAATGGCCCAGAACAGTTCCAGTTTCTGCCTACAGTCTGACACCCAGGAATGTGGGGACACTGAGAAGAAGCTGTGGTCTGAGGTTGGTCTACACCACATGGCAGCCAGGACCAACACTTCCACTCTCCTGGGGCACATCTGTGTTAGGGGACAGGCACAAGGGCTGAGGACAGAGCATGAGGAGGATCAGACAGGTGAGCGAGGAGGACAGTCCAGGTGGAGGGTACGCAGGTCAAAGGCAAGGATGATGTGGGTTTGAAGGCCACAGACCACCCCAGAGAAAAGCCCAGAGGACTGTTTTGGGATGCCCATCACCCCTTTTCTCCCCTTCCCCTGCACCCCTCTCCCCAGCACCCAAGGAAGGAGGACTCACTTGAGAAAGCAGTGGGCAGCAGAAACCAGCCAGCGGGAGTTGATGAGGGTGGCTCCACAGACATGCGACCCCTGGTACAGCAGGCTGGCTTGCCATGGCCACTGGCCCACCACCGTGTTCTGGCTGCCGTAGACCTTCCCTATCACCTTGGGTTTCCCACACACAGTGGAGACGCCCCTGCCTCCTATGACAGAGACACTGCTAGTGCCCCAGGTGCCACTACCAGGGAAGCCCCGTCCACTTCAGAGATGGAAAAACCAAGGCCAAGTGTCCAGAGGCCTACCAAAATGACAGGGTGCCAAGAATTGGACAGCAGAGCACAACTGAGCAAGCCCCGTGGGGATGAGAGCTCAGTGGTCTGGTGGGCGGGAGGGGGACCAAGGGCACCCACAGCACATGACAGCAGCATCTCCAGGGTGATGGACATCCCTGAGTGAGCCTGCCAAGGGCTGGGCCATCACAGCCATTACCTCCCTCACTTAGCACTCCTCAGTGCCTGCTCTGCAGAGCCAAGAACTGCAGGCCTCAGAAGCTGCCAATATTACTTGCCCAAGATCATGGTTGCTAAGGGCTTGTGCCCCCTCCACGTCATCCTAGTATCTCAGGGAAATAGGTTCACAGTCAGAGCTCTGTAGTGCTGTGTGACCTGAGGAAAGTCACTCCCCCTCTCTGACTCAGGGTCCTCCATTTCTAAAGAGGGAGTGGGCTAATGAAGACAGCCCTGGCTCTAGGACCCACACTTGGGAGGGCAGGGGCGTGCCCTGGCCCCCTGAGAGTGGGCCTCCCGGCCTAGGGCCTGTGCTCCCAGGGCCTCAGGGAGGGAAATGAGACTCCTGGGCCCCAGACTAAGGGCCACTTATTCAGCAGTTCCGGTGCTTCCCTCCAGCCAGCCTGCCAGCCTCGGGGCCAGACCCTGCTACCTGCCCAGTCCACAGCCCCACAAAGGTCCTGGGGTGGTTCCCACCCAGAGGCCCCACAGTGGGGGCCTGTGACCCACCTGTGTTGAGGTGGTCTCTGGGCTGCCTGGCTGGAGGGAAGGGCGAGAGAAGAAGAGGCCCCCAGGCCCTGGTCACAGCTGCGCCCCCCTGAGGCCCTCCTGTGTAACCAGCCCCAGACCCACACTGAGGCCCCAATGCACCTGTGGCTCCTGGAGCCAGCCGCTGTGCGTCAGGGGTCAGAGGGCCGCCCTCCACCGGACCCCCAGCGCCTGGGGCCCGGCCAGGTGCCGCCGATGCACTGGCGGAGGACCCCCGCAGCTCCGGGGTGGCCGCTGGCGGCAGCAGCAGCAGCCAGAGGAAGGCCACAGGCCGGCCTCAGCCTTCGGGGAGCCATGCCCCCGTGCCCATTGTCAAGGTTGCTGACCCCCAGCAGGCCCCGCCTGACCCTGGCCTGACCCAGCCTTGAGCCTGGCCCCTGAGCCTTGGCCCTGACCCTGCCTGGGCCCATCCCCGATCCCACTCTGCCCTTATTAACTTTAAACAGCTCTACTGAGGTAAGATTTATATACCATGAAGTTCACCTATTACAAAGGACAATTCACTGATTTTCAGTACATTTTTATTTCTTTATTTTTATTTAAATACACTTTTTATTTTAGAATAGTTTTAGATATATGAAAAAGTTGCAAAGAGTTCCCACATCCCTCTCACCCAGTTTCCCCTAATGCTAAGATCTTATATTACTACGGCCCATTGGTGAGCCAATGGTGACACATTAATATTAACCGAAGTCCATTCTTTCTTTTTCATTTTTTAAGGTTTGAAGTGTACATTGATGGAGCAATCAACAGCTTCACAGATAAACAAAAACTAAAATATTTCAGCACCACCAAACCAGCTTTACAACAAATGTTAAAGGACCTTCTCTAGTCATCAAGCCATAAAAAAAAAGGGAACAAAAAGAAGAAAGAGTGAAAAACAAGACCTACAAAAGATAGCTTTGGCTGCTTGGGATCTTTTGTGGCTCCTTATGTATTTTGGAATTGTTTGTTCTAGTTCTGTGAGGAATGTCGTGAGTATTTTGATGCGGGTTGCTTTGGATCTGTGGGTTGCTTTGGGTAGTGTGGCCATTATGATAGTGCTGATTCTTCCAATCCAAAAGCACAAGAAATCTTTCCATTTCTTTGTGTCATTTTGGTTTTCGGAGTATAGGTAACCTCCTTGGTTAAGTTTATTTCTAGGTATTTTGTTGTTTTCGATGTAATGGAAATGTTTATGCCAGTTTTAAAATTCTGGTTTTTGAAGTGAAAAAAAAAAGTGAAAGAAGGGCTGCAAATGGCAAAATATCCTTCTTTCTTATGGGTGAGTTGTATTCCACTACATATATGTATGCTGCATCTTCATTATCTGTTCAACTATTGATATGCACTTAGGATGTGTCCATATCCTGGCAATTATAAATAATGTTGCTATTAATAACAGGGTGTATGTATATTTTTGAATTAATTCTTATTTTGTGGTTGGCTTTATTCCTTTGATAACTATGTAAGCTTAAAAAGTGAAAGCTCTAAACGTTCTTAGAAACAATGAACAGTACATATATGTAAATTTAAAAATATATGTGCAGTAAAAAAAAAAAGAAATGAGCTATCAAGTCATGAAAGACATGGAAGAAACTTTAAAGACATATTACTGAATGAAAGAAGCCAGTCTGAAAAGGCTACAAACTGTACAATTCTGACCAAATGATGTTCTGGAAAAGCCACAGCTACAGAAACAATAAAAAGATCGTGGTTTTCAGGGGTTTGAGGAGGAGGAGGAGGAAGGAATGAATAGATGGAGCACAAGGGATTTTTACGACAATGAAATTATTCTGTATGATATTGTAGTGGTGGCTAAATGTCATTATGCATTTGTCAAAACCCATAGAATGTACAACATCAAGAGTGAACCCTAGTGTAAACTATGGACTTTGGTTGATAATAATGTGCCTATGTTGGTTCATCAATTTTACCAAATATGCCACACTGATGAGAGATGCTGAGGGTAGGGGAGTATATATATATATATATATATAGAGAGAGAGAGAGGGGGGGGGGAGGACTATGTGAGAACTCTGTATTTTCCGCTCAATCCTGCTGTGAACCTAAAACTGCTCTAAAATAATATATTAATAAAAATTTTAAAAAGCTTAAGGGGTACAGCATAATGGGTTGACTTACATACATCATGAAATGATCATCACGATAAATTTAATGAGCATCCATCAACATCCATCAATTAGATACAAAATTAAAGAAAGGGAAGAATTTTTTCCTTGTGATGAGAACTCGTAGGATTCACTCTGACAACTTTCATATGTAACATACAGTAGTATTAATGATATTTATCACGTTGTATGTTACATCTATTAATACTTACTTATCTTATAACTGGGAGTGTGTAGCTTTGACTGCCATCATCCAGTTCCCTGTCCCCCCAGCCCCTGCCTCTGGTAACCACAAATCTAATCCCTTTTTCTATGTATTTGTTTTTGAAGTATAATTGACCTACAATGCTACGTTAGTTCCTGTTACACAGCAGAGTGATCTGGTATTTCTGTACATTTCAAAATGGTAACTGCAATTATCATGTGTCACCACACAAATATATCACATAGTGATTGACTATACTCTGCACACTGTACATTTCATACTCATTTGTTTTGCAACTGGAAGTTTGTACCTCTTAATTCTTCCTCACCTGTTCCTTTCCTCCTCCCAAAACTCTCACTTCTCGCAACCATGTGTTTGTTCCCTGTATCTTTAACTCTGTTTCTGTTTTGTTATGTTTGTTCATTTGTTTTATTTTTTAGATTCCGCAAATATGTGTAATCACACAGTACGTCTTTTCTGTCTTATTTCACTTAGCATAATATCCTCTAGGTCTAGTCATGGTGTCGCAAACTACAAGATTTTATTCTTTACCAGATATGTGATTTGCAGTATTTTCTCCAAGTCTGTGGCTTGTCTCTTCATTCTTTTAACAGGGGATTTTGAAGAGCAAGAGTTTTTAATTTTGATCTAGTCTAATTTGCCATTTTTTTCTTGTATACATCATACTTTTGATGTTATAGTAAGAGGTTATGAAGATTTTCTCCTATGTTTCCTTTGAGAAATGTTAAAAGTTGTTTTTTACATTTGGATCTATGATCAAGTTTTAGTTCATTTTTGTCTCTGATGTAAGTTTCTATTTCTTTGGGGTGTTTGTGTGTGTGTGTGTGTGTGTGTGTGTGTGTGTGTGTGTGTTGTTGTTGTTGCTTTTCTTGTGGGTGTCCATTTACTCCAGTACCTTTTCTTGATTAAAAAAAAAAAAAGCCAAAAAACAAGGTTAGTCTTCTTCCCATTGAGCTGTCTTGGGACCGTTGTGAAAAACAAATTCATCATAAAAAGTAAGGTTCTATTTCTGGATTTTAATTCTTTGCCATTGAACTGTGTTCCTATCCTTTTCCAAGAAGCCCAATGTCTAGGTTAATATGTGTTACAGTAAAATTTGAAATCAGGTAGTGAAAGTTCTCCAGCTTTATTCTTTTGCCAAACTGTTTAGACTATTATGCATCCTTTGCATTTCCATATGAATTTTAGGATCGGTGGTCAGTTTCTACCCAAAAGAAGTCAGCTAGTTTTATACGGACTGCACTGAACTTTTAGATCAGTTTGAGGAAAGTTGCCTTCTTGATAATATGAAATCTCCTCATCCATGAAAATCTATTTCTCCATTTATTTAGATCTCTAATTTCTCTTAGCAATATTTTGTAGTTTTTGGTATATAGATCTTGCACATCTTTATTCAATTTATTTCTAAGTATTTTATTCTTTCCTAAGCTATTGTGAATGAAATTATTTTGTTAATTTCCTTTTCATTTTTTATACCTAGTATATAGAAATGCAATTGATTTTCTTAAGAAATACTGCTTCTTATTACCTTCCTAAACTTGTTTATTAGTTCTAGTCTGTTTTGCTATCTGCCTCACACAGGCTTTTATTCATATTTGTATACCCATGTCCAGTTTTCTATCAATATGTACTGAATAAAGGAGACACTTTGCAAGAGTTAAGGTCTGAGCAAATTCTGGATATTGCTGAATTTCAGACAGAAGGGATTGCCTTTGCAGACTTTTAACCAATTGAGTAATAATTCTTTCAGAGCTGGAAAAATGTCCCCCAACCCACTAGAAATACAAATTCTGAGGCTACAAGGAGTCGCCTATGGATATATTAAAAGGAAAATACCTAGATGATGTTCATCATGGTCTTCACACGTAATCACAAGAAAACTAGCAACAGATTAAGAGGCCAACATCGAAAGTATGACTTTAAAACTATTGTACACCCAAAAATGAACTCATCGACCTTTAACAACCATTAATGTATAAGAATGTTTATGATATAGTGTTAACTGGAAAAGAAATTCAACAGTTCAAAAATATAGATAAAACTTTGGAAAGATAGTCCTAAAAGTATTGAAAGTGATTGTTGTTGGTGTGTATTTCCTAATTCTTTTCTGTTTGTATTTTTTATTTTTCTAAAATGAACTTGGGTATTATCATATTGAGAAGACAATGTTAAAAAAGTTATTTCACCAAAAAAACTTGTGTGGAAGGGTAATCAGTACTATCTAGGGTAGTTGCAGACATATAGACACTCAGCAAATACTTAAGAATATTTATTCAGCATTGACATTGTTAAGTAGAAAGAATATAACACTTAAGTAATATTCAGAATATTTCTTCACTCTGTAATGATAGGTAAATAAATTGGGTTCTGGTTTGGAAACCCTAAAAATATATTGAATATATAAATGGATGAATCTTAAGTCTGATAACAGTTTAGGGAAAACAGTAAGTAGCAAGAAAAACAATAAATAAAATTGCCTCCAAAATGGCAACTCTCTTTTTTAACATACGTATTAATACTGTGAATGAGTCTGTCTTACGAGCATGTGAAAGCTGCATGAGAATCTTGTAGGGAAAATTATAGAGAAAAGACACATAGAGGAAAGGAGGGAGAGGAAGCAGAATGTCTGAATCCACTAATCCCACAGCAGGGACAGAGAAACAGATTTTGAGCAAGATCTAGAGGAGAGACAAGCTACAGAAAAGACAGGCTGCCTGGAAACTGAGCTGTGGGGACATTAGCTGGGTTAGGCAGGGAGCAGTGCTTAAATGATGGCCAAATGACAAAGGCCTGTTCTTCAAATACTAACAGGCTAAAATGAGCAGCTAGTTCTGCAATTGACGGCATAATGTAGGGTTAATGTACTGGTAAGGGAGTAAGTTGGAGACTCAGGCAAGCCTCGTGCAGGCTCAAGAACTTATTAGTCGTGTGAATGCAGGCAAGTTATCTAACTTCTTTGAAATCGGTTTTCTCATCTTTCTGTTATAATCTCAATTTTATATTTGTGTAATGTTCTTATAATGATGTCATAAGAATTAAATGAGATAGTGCATGTAGGGTGTTTAATACAGTGCCTGACATATAGTGAGCTCTGCATTCATGTGTTAGGTATTCTAATCTGGAAGAACATGAACCTAAGGGTCAGAGCCTCATTGGAGAAAGGGCAATCTAATGGCTTTTTAATAAGGAGGAGGACAAGGGGAGCAGAGTCAAGAACACACTAGAAGGAATTACCACTTTAACCATGTTCCCAGATACACAATGCTACAATGTAAAACCGTGTTAGTGTTATCGCTCAAATATGCCAATACATACCGTTTATACCTAAAATTCCCTCTCTTGGATTTGGCGTGCTAGAACAGGACATGCTATGCTGAATAGAGTGGAGAAAAGAGATGCTGCCAGAAGACAAAAGATGCCAAAGAGACAGGACTCTCTCAACATTTGGGCCTTGAATGGGGGAAAGGGTTCGGAAGGGATAAATTGGGAGTTCGAGATTTGCATTTCCAGATACTAATATATATAAATTAGATAAACAACAAGTTTATACTGTATAGGCACAGGAAACTATATTCACTATCTTGCAGTCACTTATGGTGACAAAGAATATGAAAACAAATATATGTATGTTCATTATGACTGAAGCATTGTGCTGTACACCAGAAATTGACACAACATTGTAAACTGACTATCATTCAGTTTAAAAAAAAGTATATATATCCACAAAAAATGAAGAGACATTTCACTGAAGAAGTTATACAGAAGGCAAATTAGCACATCAAAGATGTTCAAAAGCATTAGCCCTTAGAGAAATACAGGTCAAAACTATGATGAGATATCACTTCATACCTAGCAGAATGGCTAAAATAACAAATAATGACAACACCAAATGCTGGTGAAGATACAGAGAAAACAAATCACCCATACATTGCTGGTGGAAATGTGGTACAGAGGAGTTTGTAGATCAAAAGCCCTGAGAATGGTTGCATTAGGAATGAATTATTTTCCTTGAAAAACAAAAGCATGTGCATAGTAGTTGTATTTCTCTGAAACTATTGCTCCAAAGTATATGGCTGCAATCATTTGTATTAATAGCAACTTTTAACCAAAATAGCTTTTATTTCACAAAAAAACTAGAGGGTAATTGTGAATTTTATGATATACACTGACATTTTAGCAGATAAACAAAGCTTATGAATATATGTAACACAACTTTCTATAGCTGTCCACATCCTTTATAAGGCTTCTCAAAGTTGCAAAAATAAGCACATTCATTAACACACCAAAAAATAGCCTCTTTTTAGCATTTAAAATATAAAACAAAAGCATATAAACTGAAAAGTATGCTTAGTAACCAATGTTTCATTGTCATATCTTAGAAATGATTTAGGCATCTGATGAATACCTGAGAATTAATTTAAGTCTAAGGTTGTAAGTTACCTAAATATAGTCTTCAAGCTAACAAACTATAAAATGCAACTACTCTTGGAATTCAGAATAATAATTCAATTTGGTTGAACACAAATTTACACTTTTTATAATCGTAAACATTAAATGGAGTTAATACTAGCTTATTTGATCAATAACCCAGAATACACTTAGGAAGAACATTCCCAACTAGAGTGAGATACAGGCTTGCATTATTCTTAACACTGGGAAGTTGGGGCCACTAGTTCCCAGAACAGTTACCTAGGTCTACCTTTTGAGCAGGAGCCAGGATGGGAGTGGTGGATGCAAAACATACACTGGCATCTCCAGCACATGTCTACAGTCTATTTACACAACAGAAAATAAAACTTTTTTATAGTAAAATCTATAAATGTTTCCATTCAAGCACCACAATCCTTTTACTTTTCAATCACACTTTAAATTTCATCAAAGGTGTCAATTCTAAGCTCAGTGGCACTGGAAATACATTCAGCTAAACTGTATTTGAAGTATGTTTTTCTGAGAGCTGGAGGTTAATTTCACCCATTTGAAAATTAGATTCTTACTTTTTAAGGTATGCAGTTATTTTTCTATAATAACTCATCATGAAAGAAGATAGGAACTTAGTATCTTATTAATTCTAAAAAAATTCTTTTCAGTTTTTGGCTTCTCTCCAAATAGACATTCTGTGCCAAGTGTTGAACTTAACTCTGTCTAGATTAAATGCCCCAGAGGGCATGTAATGGGGGATAAACTGTGACTCTGTTACTAGTCAGAAGACCTACTGAATTGCATTTTTAAAATAGCACAACTTTTGTGTGTGTCCTAGGAAGATGGGCCACCTCAGGTCTAGCTAGTGGAAGGAAGTTGAGATTTTCTAAGTCTCATATTCAGACATAAAAAAGGACAGAAATCAAAGGAGGCTTCCAATTACTTACTATTTTGTAAGAAAATCACGAATTAAAACACAGAGACCTGGAAATAAGAACTTTGTAAGACTTTGTAATCTTTGCAGGTCACTCCTGCTTGTCATTTTTGTTGCTCCTTAAAATCTTTTATTTAATTATTATTTTTGCAGGGTGGGGGTAGGTAATTAGGTTTATTTATTCTTTTTTTGTCTGCCTAGTCTTTTTTTTTTTACTTTTTTAAATTGAGTTAAAGTCATTTTACAATGTGTCACATTCCAGTGTAGAGCACAATTTTTCAGTTATACATGAACATACATATGTTCATTGTTGCATTTTTTTTACTGTGAGCTACCACAAGATCTTGTATATATTTCCCTGTGCTATACAGTATAATCTTGTTTATCTATTCTACATATGTCTGCCAGTATCTACAAATATCGAACTCCCAGTCTGTCCCTTCCCACCCCACTGCCCCGTGGCAATCACAAGTTTGTATTCTATGTCTATGAGTCTGTTTCTACACATGAAAGTCCTGCAAACCTGGGGCAGCACAGGCTGCCCCCAAGCCAGGCCACTGGGAGATGGGACTACACACAAGGGCTTGCACAGGACAGCCCCACTCCCGCCACTGCTGCCCCTGCCCCCTGACCACACCACGCCAACCTCCTGGGAGCAGACTGACCTAAAGACGTGGGTGCGGTGAACCTGGGGTGGCAGAGGCCACCCCCAGGTCAGGCCACAGGGGAGATGGGAGCAAATGACTGGCTCCCAAGGGGCAGCCCCCCTCCTCCCACCACTGCTACTTCTACCTTCCTCCCAAGCCCCCTGACCACACTGAGCCCGTGGTCTTCCCAAAGTGGGTAGAGACGGAACATATCTCAACATAATACAAGCTATTTATGACAAACCTACAGCCAGCATGATACTCTTCAGTGAAAAGCTGAAAGCCTTTCTGCTAAAATCTGGAACAAGACAAGGATGGCCTCTCTCACCACTTCTATTCAACATAGTAAGCAGTGGAAGTCCTAGCCATAGCATTAGACAACAGAAGGAAAGAAAAGGGATCTAAATTGGAAGCGAAGAGGTAAAATTGTCATTATATGCAGATGACATGAAACCATATATAGAAAACCCTAAAGCCTCCGCATAAAAACAAATAGAGCTAATCAAACAATTCAGCCAGGTAGCAGGAGACAGTATCAACATACAGAAATCAGTGGCATTTCTTTACATGAAAGTAATAATCCCTTTTAAAACCACATCCAAAAAATAAAAGACTAGGAATAAATATGCCCCAGAAATTGAAAGACTTCTATGTGGAGACCTACAAAACCCTGACTAAGGAAATGAAATAGGACTTAAAGAAATGGAAAGACATCCCATGTTCTTGCACTGGAAAAATTAATACTGTCAAAGTGGCCATGCTGCCCAAAGCCATCTACAGATTTAATGTGATCCCTATCATAGTATCGAGGACATTTTTTCACAGAACTACAACAAACCATCCTAAAACTTATATGGAAACACAGAAGACCTGAAATTACCAAAGCATTATGGAAGAAAAAAAACGAAGCTGGAGGAATAACCCTCCCAGGCTTCAGACAATCCTACAGAGTTACAGTCAAAACAGCACAGCATTGGTACAAAAAAAGACCTACGGGATCAATGGAACAGGATAGAAAGTCCAGCAATAAACCCACACACGTGTGGTCAATTAACCCATGATGAAGGAGGCAAGAACACACAGTGGAGGAAAGACAGTCTCTTCAATAAGTGCTGCTGGGAAAGCTGGACAGCTACCTGTAACAGGCTGAAATGAGAACATTCTCCAATAGCATGTACAAAAATAAACTCAAAATGGATTAAAGTCCTCAATGTAAGACCAGACACTGTGAAACTCCTAGGGGAAAACACAGGCCCAACACTCACAGACATACATTAATGCAATGTATTTTTGAACCAGCTCCTGGACTATTGGAAATAAAAGCAAAAATAAACAAGTGGGATCGAGTTAAACTCAAAGGATTTTGCACAACTAAGGATACCATCCACGAAATGAACAGACAACCTACAGAATGGGAGAAAACCTTTGCAAATGATGTGACTGACAGGAGACTAATTTCCAAAACACACAAACAGCACATACACCTTAATAGCAAAGACACAAGCAACCCAATCCAAAAATGGGCAGAAGACCTAAACAAACCATTCTCCACAGAAGATATTCAAATGGCCCATAGGGCACACGAAAAAAATGCTGAGCATCACTCATTGTCAGAGAAATGCAGATCAAACCTACAATGCGGTATCACCTTACACCAGCCAGAATGGCCATCTTCGAAAAGTCTACAAATGATAGATGCTGGAGGGGGTGTGGAGAAAAGGAAACCCTTCAACAGTGTGGGTGGGAGCATAGACTGGTGCAGCCACGATGGAGGACAGTATGGAGGCTCCTTAAAACAATGAAATTAGACCTACCATGTGATCCAGAAATCCCACTCTTGGGAACGTAACCGGAGAAAAATAAAATTCAAAGACACATGAACCCCAGTGTTCACAGCAGCACTCTTTACGACAGCCAAGACATGGAAACAACCCAGATGTCCATCAACAGATGCCTACATAAAGAAGATGTGGTACATCTATACAATGGAACAGTGCTCAGCCATAAAAGAAGAATAAAATCATGCCACTTGCAGCAATATGGATGGACCTGAAGATTGACATTCTAAGTGAAGTGGGCCGGAAAGAGAAAGAAAAACGCCATATGATATCATTTATATGAGGAATCAAAACAATAACAACAATAATAATAAGGCCACAAATGGACTAACTTTCATTTTGACTTCTTCAATATGTGTAAGCACATCTGACTGTCCTTTATGATCGTTAATACCGCATTCTGTTGATTCTTCTTTTGTAGTTGGCTTTAGCCCTTTGATAACTATGTAAGTTGAAAAACCTAATCTCTTCTTAGAAATGGTAAGTAGTACATATTATGTAAATTAAAAAAAATGTGCACTATACTGCATATATGTATCTACACGCAATATAACGTGTATGTGCGGTCAAACTGTAATAATTCTACCTAATAAAACTGGAAACGTTGGGGGGGTGGTGAGGGAACAGATATACACATCAAGGGAACAGAATAGAGTCCAGAGAGAAACCCACAAAGTTCTGGTCAACCTTCGACAAAGGAGGCAGGAACAACATACAGTGGAGGAAAGACAGTCTCTTCAGCAAATGACGCAGGGGAAACTGGACAGCTGCATGGAAATCAATGAAGTCACGATACTCCCTCACACCGTGCACAAAAATACATTCAAAATCGCTTAAGGACTTAAACATAAGACAAGACACTACACGCCTCTCAGAAGAACACACAGGCAAAACATCTGACACACACGTCAGTAATGCTCTCCTAGGGCAGTGTACCCCAGCAAACAGACATGAAGCCGCAAATACACAAACAAATGGGACCAAACTGAATTTATCAGCTTTCTGCACAGCAAAGGAAACCATAAGCAGCACAAAAGGACAACCTACAAGATAGGAGAAAATATTCGCAAAAGATGAGACTGACAATGGGTTAATTTCCTGAATATATAAACAGCTCATACAACTGAATAACCAAAAATCAACCCAATCCAAAAATGGTCAGAACTAAACACGCCATTCTCCAGTGAAGACATACAAATGATCAATAGACATATGAAAAAATCCTCAGTATCACTAATTATCAGAGAAATGCAAATCCAAATTACAATGAAGTATATCACCTCACACCAGTCAGAAAGGCCTTCATTGAAAAGTCCACAAAGGAGAAATGCTGGAGAGGTTGCGGAGAAAAGGGAACTCTCCTACACTGCTGGTAGTAATGCAGTTTGGTGCAGCCATTGTGGGAAACAGTAGGGACAGTCCTCAAAAGACTAAAAATAGACTTGCCAAAAGCTTTTGATCTCTGTGGCAGGGCGAACAGCTCCCAAAGGCCCAGGCCCACCCTTTATTGTGCCCCAGGTCAACTGTGAAGCAGAAGGTCCGGGGTGGCCTCCACTGGCCAGGCTGGTCCACCTACACAGGAAGGCCACGACCTGAGGACCAGTGGGAGGTGCTCCCTGGCTGTCCAGCTGCCTCCCACCTCCAGTAGTTGCACCCGCTTTCCCAAACCCGGGAATAAGCGGCAGAAAAGACTACTAATGAGGGGGCTGGGGCACCACAAACCAGGGTGGGCGATCGGACCCGCCTCAGGGTCCTAACAGGATGTGCGGCCTGGGCCTCACCCACACACCCCTCCCTGTGCGCCTCCCCAGCTGCACAGCCCAGGCCTCACCCGCCGTCTCCCTGACCTGTGCACCCCCACCAGGGCCCCCTTACCTGACTAGTGAAGGCAGCAGAGGTGACAGAAAGTGGCGGCCCAGACCCCAGGCCGCGTTCCTCCTTGGGTAGCTGGTCCAGGAGCACCGGGCTCTTGCCCAGCTTCCACTGCTCTGGGCGGGCTCAGACGTCCAGGCTTGCATACCTGCCCCGCCTCTGCTGGACCACAGGGGGAAGCTCGGGCTGGGGTTCCTGCAGTGTGGGAAAAGGAGAATGGGGCTGGGTGGGGCCGGGCGGGGAGGGGTGTTGGGGAGGGCCTACCCTGTGGCCCGCCCCTCCATGTCCCCAGCCCCAAAGCCCCCACCCTGCCACCGACTGGGTCCTGATACTCAACTAGTACCACCACAGGCCCTGGACCAGGCCACATTCCCCAGCTGCACCCCCTGCGTGCCGTCCCCCACCCAGTCACTACCTCCCCACCTCTGGCCAGGCCTACTACCCGACCTGGACCCCTAAGACAAAGCTCCTTCTCCTTACACTGAGGTCCCTGCCTTCACACTCCCCACAAACCAAGCTGACCCCTCATGCCCCACTTGGGGTCTCCCCTCACCATCTCAAGATGGTCCCCCTCACCCTTCACCCTGGGATTAGCGCCCACCCCTCAGCAGGGTCCCCCCACTCCCGGCAGCCCTTCATCCTTCAGCCTTTCCCCCCTCACCCCGAGTGCACCCCTAACCCGAGCTGACCCCCTCACCCCTCACCCCTCGTGGGCGGGGCAGTCCAGGCTCCAATCACCATGGTGACAGCCACCAGACAAGGATCCTGAGCGTGTGCGGGCATGCAGTCAGCTGTCCCAGGCTCAGGGCGCGGGCAGGCGGGGCTGGAGGCAGCTGCAGTTCCTCAGCTTGCAAAGCACTTCTCCCTGTCAGCCTGCTCCTGGGAGGCAGGCGGGGGGCTATCTAGGGGACTCGGCAGTGGCAACAGCAGGACTGGGGCTGCCACGTGCTAGAGCAGGCATCTGCTCCCATTTTTCGCTGTCACTGCTGCAGTCCCCAAACACTGAATTCACAGTGTCCGCCTCTCAGGAGCAGCATGAACTGAGGACAAGCCTCCAGGGAACCTGGGGCAGCAGAGGCCACCACCAGGCCAGGCCCCTGGGAAGATGGGAGCAAACCCACAGGGAGGCACAGGGAAGCCCCCTTCTCCCACCACTGAAACTGCCACCTCTGCAATCTTCCTTGCTCCCTGACCAAACTTCACAGGCCTCCAGAGAGCAGGCTGACCTATACATGTGAGTCCTGCAAACCTGGGGCAGCAGAGGCCAGGCCACAGGGGAGATGGCACTAAATCCAAGGGCTTGCAGGGGGAAGCCACCCTCCTGCTGCCCCTGTCCCCTGACCACACCATACCAGCCTCCTAGGAGGCAACTGACCTAAAGACGAGGGTCCAGTGAACCTGGGGCAGCAGAGGCCGCTCCCAGCCCCAGCCACAGGGGAGATGGGAGCAAATGAATGGCTCCTGAGTGGCAGCCCCTCTCCTCCCTCTGCCGCCATTACCTCTGCTACCGTTATCCCAGCCCCCTGAACGCACTGAGCCATGGTCTTACTAAAGTGGGTACACAGGAAACATATCTCAACATAATAAAAGCTATTTATAATAAACCCACAGCCAGCATACTACTCTACCAAGAAAAGCTGAAAACCTTTCTACTAAAATCTGGAACAAGACAAAGATGCCCACTCTCACCACTTCTATTCAATACAGTATTGGAAGTCCTAGCCAGAGCAATTAGACAACACAAAGAAATAAAAGGGATCTAAATTGGAAAAGAAGAGGTAAAACTGTCATATATGTGGATGACATGATACTATCTATAGAAAACCCTAAATGCTCCAAACAAAAATAACTAGAGCTAATAAAACAATTCAGCAAGGTAGCAGGACTCAACCTCAACATACAGAAACCGGTGACATTCCTTATACAAAAGGAATAATTCCTTTTAAAACTGCATCCAAAAAAATAAAATACTTAGGAATAAACCTGACCCAGGAAGTGAAAGACATATGCAGAGACCTACAAAACACTAAGGAAATTAAAGAAGAACTAAAGAAATGGAAAGATATCCCATGTTCTTGCATTGGAAGAATTAATACGGTTAAAATGGCCATACTACCCAAAGCAATCTACAGATTTAATGCGATCCCTATCAAATTACCCAGGACATTTTTCACAAAATTAGAACAAATCATCCTAAAATTTATATGGAATCACAAAAGACCCGGAATTACCAAAGCATTACTGAAGAAAAAGAATGAAGCTGGAGGAATAACCCTCTCAGACTTCAGATAACACTACAGAGCTACAATCAAAACAGCATGGTATTGGTACAAAAACAGACATACAGGATCAGTGGAACAGAATAGAGAGCCCAGAAGTAAACCCACAAGCTTTTGGTCAATTAATATTTGATGAAGGAGGCAAGAATATACAATGAAGTAAAGACAGTCTCTTCAGCAAACGGAGTAGGGAAAACTGGACAGCAGCATGTAAATCAATGAAGTTAGAATACCCCCTCACACCATACACAAAAATAAATTCAAAATGGCTTAAAGACTTAAACATGTAGACAAGATACTATAAACCTCTTAGAAGAAAACAAAGGCAAAACATTATCAGACAGACATCTCAGTAAGGTTCTCCTAGGGCAGTCTACCCAAGCAATAGAAATAAAAGCACAAATAAAGAAACAAATGGGAACTAACTGAGCTTATTTACAAGCTTTTGCAAAAGCAAAGGAAACCATAAGCAAAATAAAACGACAAACTACAGAACGGGAGAAAATATTTGTAAATGATTCAACTGACAAAGGCTTAATTTCCAGATTATATAATCAACTCATAAAGCTTAATAACAAAAAACAAAGAACCCAATCCAAAAACGGGCAGAAGATCTAAACAAGCATTTCTCCAATGAAGGCATACAAATGACCAATAGGCACATGAAAAAATGCTCAGTATCACTAATTATCAGAGAAATGCAAATCAAAACTACAATGAGGTATCTCCTCACACCAGTCAGAATGTCCATCACTCAAAAGTTCATGAAGATAAATGCTGGAGAGGGTGTGGAGAAAAGGGAACCCTCTTATACTGCTGATGGGAGTGTAGTTTGGAGTAGCCATTATGGGAAACAGTATGGAAATTCCTCAAAAAACTAAAAATTGACTTACCCTATGATTCAGCAATTCCATTTCTGCTATATATCCGGAGGGAACTCAAATACAAAAAGAGACCTGCACCACTATATACAATAGCCAAGACATGGAAGCGACCTTACTGAATTTTCAGCAACAGATGACTGGATAAAGATGTGGTATATTTATACAATGGAATACTACTCTGCCATTAAAAAGGATAAAATAATGCCATTTGCAGCAACATGGCTTGACCTAGAGATCATCATTCTAAGTGAAGTGAGCTAGAAACAGAAAGAAAAATACCATACGATATCAGTTGTATGTGCAATCTAAAAAAAAAGACACTGTGAACTCACCTACAAAATAGGAGCAGACTTGTAGGCTTAGTAAACATTCTTACGGTTACCAGGGAAAGGGGCTGGGAAAGGATAAATGTGGAAGTTTGAGATTTACAAATGTTAGTCACAGAAACCTACGTTCAGTATCTGGTAATAGCCTCTAATGGAAAAGCCGCTACAGCCACTAACAGAGGAAGCAAGAGAAGAGAGGAGAATGAGCTATCCTGGGCTATAGCCCAGTCCTCCTAAAGTCCTGGCCTGCTGCTCACGCTGCCCCCTGACCACACGGCGCCCTCCTCCCAGGAGCAGACTGACGTGAAGACATGCGTCCTGCCAACCTGGGGCAGCACAGGCCGCCCCCAGGACAGGCCCCAGGGGAGATGGGAGCAAGTCCACCTGCCTCCCCCGGGGGCAGCCCCCTCCCGGCCACCCCCTAGCCACACCGCGCCTGCTTCCTGGGAGCCCACTGTCCTGGAAACCAGTGTCCTGCGAACCTGGGGCAGCGGCGAGGAGAGGGGCGCTACCCCTGGTGAGCTGGGTGATTTGCCCCATCTCCCCTGCGGCATGGCCTGGGGGCGGCCTCTGCTGCCCCAGGCACATCCCCAGGTCAGCCTGCTCCCTGGAGGGGGGCGCGGTGTGGTCGGAGGCAGCGGCGGCGGCGGCGGTGGCGGAGGGTTAGGGGTCTGCCCCTGCCAGTTTGTGGACTTGCTTCAAACTCCCCAGCCACCAGCCCTGGGCTCAGCCTCTATTGCCCCAGGTCCACGGGACTCAGGTTACAGATCAGCCTGCTCCTGGAAGGCAGGCGCCATGCTGTCAGAGGGCTACTGAAGTGATGGCGGGATTGGGGCTGCCCAGTGCAAGCATGGGGATTTGCTCCCATTTCCCGCTGTCACTGCTGCCGCCCCCTCACACTGACCGCACCTCGCCCGCCTCCCAGGAGCAGACTGACCTGTCACCTGCGACCCGTGAACCTGGGGCAGCACAGGCCGCCCTCAGGACGCGGGGTAGATGGGAGCAAATCCACAGGATCCCAGGGACAGACCCCTCTCCCCGTTGTAGCCAATGATGTCGCCGCTGCCGCGGTCACCCCCGCACCCTGACAGCGCCGTGTCTGCCTCCCAGGGGCAGGCTGATCACCAGACGTGCACCCTGCGAATATGGGGAAGCAGAGGCCGCCCCAGTCCAGGCCGCGGGGGAATAGGAAAGAAAACCCAGGGGCTTGCATCGGGCAGCCCTCATGCCAACGAGGCCACCGCCGGGACCCGCGACAGCAACGCATCCGCCTCACAGGAGCTGGCCTTGTCCTGAGAGCCCCTCGAAGATGCTCCCTGGCCGTCCAGAGACCTCTCACCTCCCGGAGCTGCACCTGCTTTCCCAAACCCGGGTGTAAGAGGCAGCGAAGATGCGGTGTTCAGGGACGACTAATGTGGGGAGGCGGGGGAGCACCATGAACCAGCGTGGCGGCCCCGGAGCCGCCTCACCTACACACCCCTCCCTCTGAACCTCCCCAGTTGCACAGCCCAGACCTCACCCGCCGACTCCCTGACCTGCGCGCCCCTACCAGCACCCGCTTACCTGCCTGGCGGCAGGAGCAGAGGCGACGGCTCCCGGCGGCCCACAACCCAGGCCGCTTTCCTCCTCCGGAGCTGGTCCAGGAGCGCCGGGCTCCTGCCCAGCTTCCCTGCGCTCTGGGCTCGCTCCCGCGTCTGTGCGCGTGCACGACCCTCCCCCTCCCGCCCTCAGCGCGGATGCCTGGCTGGGGCTCAGGCAGTAGGGACCCTGCGAGTGGGGCCGGGTACTGGGGCGGCGGGGCGGCAGGGCGGCGGGGCCGTGGGGCTGGCCAACTTCGTGGACCAGGCCAGCTGGGTCCCCAACTCCAACGCCCCCACCCTGCCACCCACAGGGTTCCGGCACCCAACTAGAACCACCACAGGAAGCTAATGAAGTTCCAATAACTAACACCAAATAAATGAAGATCTATCAACTTCAGGCAAAGAATTCAGAATAGGTGTCCACTTAAAGAAGTTCAGTGAACTACAAGAACACACAGATAGACAGCTAAATAAATCAGGAAAACAATGCATAAATAAAATGAGACATTCAACAAAGTAATTTAAAAAACTAGAAAGAACTATTTGTAGAGTTATGTATATAACTATAGAATTCAAGTAAACAAGAAAAAGTAAAGCATAGAAAGTATATTTAAAGCAACAATGGCTCAAAACTTCTTGGGGAGAGAAATGGACATTTAGACCTATGAGGCCCAAATAGCTTGAACCCAGATAGGCCTACATCAAGACATCTTACAATGAAACTGTCAAAAGTAAAAGACAAGGAAAGAAATTTGAAAGCAGCAAGGAAAAACGTGAGAAACAACACGTGAAGAGACCCCATAAGACTATCAGTGGATTTCTCAAGGGAAACATTTTAGCCCAGGGGTGATATATTCAAAATATTGAAAGAAAAAAATAGCGAACCAAGAATATTACACCTGGCAAATCTGTCCTTCAGAAATGAAAGAGTAACAAGGCCCTTGTCGTTCTAAAACCATTAAAACTGAAGGAGTTTATCACAACAGACCTGCCTTACAAAAATTGCTGAGATTGTGTGGAGGTGAAAATATGGTAATAAAATTTGTGAAAATGTAAGAAAGGATAAAACTTACTGTCAATAGTAAATATATATTCAAAATTAGAATCTGTAATATAGTAATGGTGATGTGCAATTCACTAACAACTTGTTTAAAAGCTAAACACCAAACAGTAAAATATTCATAACTACAATGTTATTAGTTATCAAATATAAAATAATTATAACATCAATAACTAAAATGTGAGAACAAGAAGAAATAAAAGTATAAAGTTTAGTAATGCTATTGAAAAGTTAGGTTTTTATCAATTCAAAATAGAGTGTTATAATTTTAAGATATTTTATGTAATAACTAGGGGAAAACCTGTACTAATTAAACAAAAGAAGATGATACATCAGTCAAACAACATTAATACCTAAAGACATCAAAAGACAAAAAAAGACAATAGAATACAAACTAAGTAACATTTGCAAAGCAGCCAGAAATCATTTAATAAAATGACAGTAGTACGTCCTTACCTATCAACAATTATTTTAAATGTAAATAGATTAATTGTTTCAATCAAAAGTCATAAAATAGCTGAAAGGATTAAAGAAAAAAACAAGTTTTAATGATACACTCCCCACGAGAACTTGCTTTAGCCTTAAAGACATGCATAGGGTGAGAGGAAGGAAAAAGATATTTTAATCAAATGACACCTCAAGAAAAGTGGAAGTAGCTATACTTAACATCATACAAAATATATTTTAAACAAAAATCATGTGAAGAGAGAAGGCCATTGAATAATAACAAAGAGGTCAATCCGTCAAGAAGGTATCACACTTGTACATATTTATGCACCTAATGCTGAAGTGCCCCAACATATGCAGCAGAACTAACGGAGCTACAAGGAGAAATAACAGCAACACAACACCAGCTAAGAACTCTAATACCCCACCTCAGCATTGGACAGATCATCTGGACAGGTAATCAGTAAGAAAACAGCAGATTTCAACCGAAAAGACATATAAAGAACTTTCTCTCTGACAATGGCAGAATATACATTCTTCTTAAGCAACATGAAACATTATCTATGACAGACCATACACTGGGTCACGAAATAACTCTTGGCAAATTCAAGCGGGTTGAAATCATACCAAGTATCTTCTCTGACTACAATGGTGTGAAAGTAGAAATAAATATCTTAAGGAACTAAAAAAAGAAAAAAAAAACTGATTCCAAAGTAAGGGGAAGGAAGGAAATAATAAAAATTAGAGCACAAATAAGTGAAATAGAGAACAGGAAAACAATTTTAAAAGATTAACAAAACAAAGAATAGATTCTTCAAAAGTTAAACAAAATTGACAAATCTTTAGCTAGACTAAACTAACCAAGGAAAAAAGAGAGAGGGCCCAAATCATTATAAATGAAGGAGGAGATATTTCAACCAATATCATAAACATAAAAAGGATAATAAGAAGCTACTGTGAACAATGATATTCCAATAAACCGGACAACCTAGAAGAAGTGGAAAAATTCTTAGAAATACACATTTCAAAGCTGAATCAGGAAGAAATACAGCATCTATCCAGGCTAAATACTAGCAAGGAGACTGAATCAGTGATCAGAAATCTCCCAACGAAGGAAAGCCCAGGACCAAGTGGTTTCACGTGTTTTATTTTACAAAACATTAAAAGAAAAAGTTAATGTCAACTTTTGTCAAACTTTTCCCAAAAAAACCCGGAGGAGAGAAGACTTCAAAACTCATTTTACAAGGTCAGCACCTCCCTGATAGCAATGCCAGAGAAGGACTTTACCAGCAAGGCAAACACAGGCCAATATTCCTGATGATGGTAGATGCCAAAATTATCAATAAAATACTTTCAAACCAAATTCAGCAGCACATTAAAAAGATCACTTACCATGATCACGTGGGATTTATCCCAGAAAATCCAGGATGGTTCAACATATGCAAATCAATCTATGTGATAAATTACATTAATAAAATGAATTTAAAAATCATATAATCATCTCAATAGATACAGAAAAAGTAGCTGACAAAATTCAAAATCTGTTTAAATAAGCACTTTTAACAAACTAGGTATTGAAGGAGCACACCTAACTACAATAAAGGCCATAGTGACAAGCCTACAGCTAACATCATACTTAATGGTGAAAGGTTGAAATCTCTTCTTCTAAAGTCAGGAACAAGACAAAGATGTCCATTCTCACCACTCCTATTCAACACAGTACTTGAAGTTCCAGCTAGACCAATCAAGAAAGAAGAAATAAGCCCCAGAATTGGAAAGGAAGAAGTTGTCAATTACCTCTATTTGCAAAGGGCATAATTTAATATATAGAAAACCCTAAAGACCTACCAAAAAACTTAAATCTATTCAACAAATTTAGTAAAGTTGCAGGATACAAAATTAACATTCAAAAATCAGTAGCATTCCCATACACTAACAGTGAATTATCTCAAAAACAAATAAAACAATTTCATTTATATTGGCATCAAAACAAACAAAAAGACTCAAGAACAAACTGAATCAAGGAGGTGAAATAGCTCTACACTGAAAATTATAAGACATTGATGAAATACATTGGAAAAGACACAGATATATGCAAAAGTATCCTATGTTCATGGATTAGAAGAATTAGAGGCACTTTCAAATATTTATTCTACCAAAAGTAATCTGTAGAGTCAGTGCAAACCCTATCGAGGTTCTAATGAAATCTTTACATCCTAGCATGTATATGGAACTACAAAGACCTCAAATAGTTAAAGCAACCCTGGGAAAGGACAAAGTAGAAGACATCACATTTCCTGATTCCAGGCTAGTTTACAAAAATATAGTGATCAAAAGAGTATGGTACCTGCATGAAAACAGACATAGTCCAATGGAACAAAATTGAGAGCCTAGAAGTAAACCCATGCATACAGCCAACTAATATTTGACAAGGGAGTCAATAATACTCAATGGAGAAAAGACAGTATCTTCAATAAGTGGTGTTGGGAAAACTGAATCTTTACATGCAAAGCAATAAAACTAGACTGATATCTTATACCATGACCAAAACTTAACTTGAAATGGATTTAAAAATGTAAATGTAACATCAGAAGTCCTAGAGGAAAACAGAAGAGAACAAGCTCCTTGACATGGGTTGTGGCAATAATTTTTTGGATGTGACACCTAAAGCATGAGCAACAAAATTAAAAATAAACAAGTGTCAACTGAAAAAATTCTACAGAACAACAACAAAAAATCAATGAAATGAAAAGACAAAATATGGAATGGGAAATATGTGCAAACCATGTATCTCATAAGGGGTTAATATCTAAAATATATAAAGAACTCATCATACAAATCAATACCAAAACCTCACAAATAATCCCATTTAAAAATGGACAAAGGACCCACAAAGACATTTTTCTAAAAAAGTAATATGAATAGCTGACAGGTACACGAAAAACATCACTAATCCTTAGAGAAAGGCAAATTAAAACCACAGTAAGATATCACTTCATGCCTGTTGAAATGGCTAGTATCAAAAAGACATGACATAACAAATGCTGGTAAGAATGTGAAGAAAAAGGAACTGCTGTGCACTAGTGGTGGGACCATATACCAGCACAACCACTATGGAAAACAGTATAAAAGTTCCTCAAAAAATTAAAAATAGAAAAACCATATGATCTAGTTATTCCACTTCTGGAATATACATCTGAAGGAAATGAAAACACTATGTCAAAGAGATATCTGCACACCATTGTAGCATTACTTACCATAGCCGAGACATGGAAATGACCTGTGTCCATCAAAAGATGAATGAATGAAGAAGTGGTGATATCTACCTACCTACCTATCTATCTATCTATCTATCTATCTATCTATCTATCTATCTATCTATCTATCTATGTAATGGAATATTAATCAACCATCAAAAAGGAGGAAATCCTGCCATTTCTGACAACATAGATGGGCATTGAGAGCACTGTGCTAAGTGAAATAGGTCAGATAGAAACTGACAAATACCACATTAATTTATGTACATGTGGAATCTAAAACAAATGAATTAACTCATTAAAAAAAAAAGAGAGAGAGCATACTACTGGTTACCAGAGGCCATGGGTGAAGGAAAGGAAGAAATGAATGAACTTGGTTAAAAATAAAAACTTTCAGTTATAAGATGAATAAGAACTAGGAATGTAATTTACAACATGAATATAGTTAACACTTTTGTTTGGTACGTATGAAAGTTTTTAAGATCATAAATCCTAAGAGTTCTCATCAAAAGGAAAATTATTTTTTTTCTTCTTTGTATCTATATGAGATGAAGGACATTAACTACATTTGCTGTGTTATTCCATGATATATGTGAGTCAAATCATTATGTTGTAGACCTTAAATTTATATAGTGGTGTTTCCCAATTGTACGTCAGTAAAACTGGGGGAAATATTTACATCAAAAAAAGAGTGAAAAGAAGCAGCAAATTTGGAGTACAACAATTTTGAACTCAGAATAAATAAAGAATTCTCATAAATCCATAAGAAAAGGACATCCAGTCCAATAGAAGAAAATGGCAGATGTCTATCAGTCATTGTCTTCATAATACTGCATAACAAGCAGGTGTCAGAGCTCAGGGGCACATAAGAATAAGTGTTTATTTCTCACTCATGTCTGCGGGTCAGCTGGGGCAACTCAACACTGTGTTTCATTCTATGGGCCAAGCTGATAAATAGTATAAACAATGGCTACTTGGAGTTTTTATCTCATGGCTTGGCCAAATGCTCAAGTGGGCCAGCCCAGACACACAAGCACACTTCAAGTTGTTATTCACATTACTTTCATTCACATACCATTGGCCAAAACAAATGGCTGACCAAACCCACCAGCAAGAGGAAGGAAACCACACCCCTTCCAGCAAAATGCTGTACTCATCTAACAAGGACATCTGCAACAATATTACAGGGGAGTGAAAAAATCAGTCAGCTACGTACAAGAAAAGGAATTTTACAAATTAACAAACCAAATGAGGAAATACATGAAAATTTGCTCAAAACCATTAGCATCAGGAAAGAGGAAATTCAAAATCAAAATAAAGTATCAACTTACATGTATTAATTTAGCAAAAAATGAAAAGTTAAACGCCAACTGCTGGCAAGGATGAAGAACAATGGAAATTCTTGTAAAGTTTCTCAATGTTAGGAAAACAAATTGGCTTTATCTACTAAAGTTGAGCGGGCACATACTCTACATCCCAGCAGTTATACCTCTGGGTATAGAAGCTGGAAAGTCTTGGCACGTATCCCTGGAAACATATACTATAAGAAATGTTACAGTAGTTGTGTTTCTATCATACACACACACAAACACAAAGCAACCAGAAACACTGGGAACACACGAGGTGCTCATCATGGAAGAACAGGTGGATGGATAAGTATACTATGGAAGATTCATAAAACATTTCATTCAGGAAGTGAAAATGGAAAACTACTTCTACATATTTCAGCATGGACGTAACTCACTAAGATAATGCTGAATAATGAAGTGATAAAACAACATAATTTCCAGCTACAGTTAAAACATAGAAAAGTAAAGAGTCTATCATTTAGGAGTATATGAAGTGAAATATTTCACATATATTTTTTTACACAGGGAGTAAAATATAATAAGATATATATATGACACTGAATACATAGAGCAATTCTTAGTCTAGGGGTAAGAAACACAGAAACCAAGAGGGAACTGAAACACAATCAGGAAGAGGCACGTGGTGGATGTGCCGGTGATGTTTATTTTCATTGATCAGGGGTATACATGCCTATCACCATTGCTATTATTGATACAATTATTTGTATCTTGTGTGTATATATGTCATAAATCTTCACTTGTATCTTATAATTTAAAATATATAAATAATATGAAATAGTGATTGAGGATGTTTAATTCATTTGTAACTTTAAAGGAAATCTAAAAGTTATTTTTTAAAGAGTTCTTTTGAATTTGTTTCTATTTTTACAAATCATTCCAGGTAAAATCAAATAGAAGTAGATTGAAATAGAAATACACAGTGAAATAAAATACAAATAGAAATATACTGATTGAAATGGAAGTATACATCTAATATAATAATAATCAGAGTTAAAATTCCACTCATAAATAATCTAACGCAATTATCAACTCAATTCATTATGTATTTCAAGTGACCCACTTCAATTCTGTAATTTAAGAAGTCCTGGTTATTCCTCTGTGCCCATTGCCACAGTCCCTGGTTACAGCCACCTCTTCCCTTTCTTTAATGGGCTCTGATTTCTTTAATGGGCTTTGGGCTTTAATTTAGGCTAGATGTGTCCTTCTATCCTTTCCCAGCATATCTTTAGTCCTGTGGGTAAGTTCCTTCTCTTGGGTGAACTACATTTTCAGAGGCCTCAATGCTCCTTAATGGGCTTGTAGGACCAGACATTTCATAAGAGGGCACCAAGCCCATGAGGGAAGGAGAATCGTTCCTACTGCTGGATTGATGCTCGAAATTTATAGTCTGCTTTACAGGTCACAGATCCATCATCTCATACACACACTATCCTCTCTCCCAGAGTTTGATTATCCTCCAGGGCATTTTGCTCAGAGCTTCAGTCTTCCGAAGTGCACCTGTCACATCAGGCCTTGGTCTATCAGCTTCAAACCAAAATACTGTGAGGTCTATCTCGCATTTCCTTTTTCTTCTTACTGTGTAATCACTATAAATAAACTTTCATGTGGAAAAGAAAATAATTAATGGTATAGTTTTCATTGCTAAGAAAGGAAAAAAAATCTTCAAACAACACATTGGACATGCTTGTAGATGAATACCATACAAGCCAGAGACCAAAAGGTACTTCCAGAAAATTTCTTTCAGCACAGCTTTACATTGGAAAGAGTGAGCAATGCAAAAATGCATTTGCTTTGCTGTGCTCAAACTTTGAAGATTTATTGTTATATAAATGAACTAGAAGTTCTTGAACATGTGAGATCTCATGAAAACGCATTAATGAACATACATGCAATATTTTTAAAGTGAGAGTCACATTATACACTTCCAAGTTGCTCTAGGTCAACTTTTCCACTGAACCAGCAACTGGATCTTGAAAATTTGTTGAAAAGACTAGTAGAGGAATAAAGCTAATTCTGTACCCTAAAGAGAAAAAACAAAGGTGCTCTTCTACTAGGAACGTTCTGAGGGACCGATAAGCACATAGCCTGTTTTATCATGTTGATATTTTTAGTGATCGACAGATCAGTCATCGTCAAGGAATCTACAAAGGTTTTTCTGCTAATTAGTGAAACTGACTACCTTTCCCTAAGCACATTCTAGAGTTTTTCTCTTAGGATTCAACTAATCAGTAACAGTGCTTTGACTGTCACCCTGTCCTCAGAGTTCTCAGGAACAACATCCCTCATGTCCTTGTAAAGAGAAGACTACAGAATGCGGTTGGGGGAAACAGTCTCTTTAGAAAAATGGTTCTAAACTTCAGTCCTGTGCTTAAAGAGGGGACACTAAGACAGATTACAAATCCATGTTCTTCAAGTTTGACTAGCAGAGGATAAGGTCAATTTAAATTTCCCCTTGGTGGGAAGTTCACATTTAGGGAAAGCACATATACTAAAACTGGAAAGATACATTAGCATGGCCCCTGAGCAAGACACACATATTCATGAAGTGATCCAACATCAGACCTAAATCATAAAAACTAGAAGAAAACTTAAGCATTAACAACTTGACTTCAGTCCTGATGATTATATTTAAGGTTTGACACTGCAAGCAAAGGCAACAAAAGCCAAAATAAACAGCTGGGGTTACATCAAACTAAAAAGCTTCTGTACAGCAAAGGAGACCATCAACAAGATAAAAGCAACCTACTGAATGGGAGAAACTATTGGCAAATCCTACTTCTAACAAGGAGTTACTATTCAAAATACATAGAGAACTCATGCAACTTCACAGGGAAAACAAACAATCTGATTTACAAATTGACGGAAAATCTGAATACCCATTTTTCCAAAGGAGACATGCAGACAGATAACAGGGACAAGAAAAGGGACAAAACATCACTATCATCAGAGAAATGCAAATCAGAACCACAAGGAGAGATCACCTGACACATGTCAGGACAGCTGTGAGCAAAAAGACAAGAAATAATAAGACTTGGCAAGGGTGTGGAGAAAAGGGAACCCTGGTGCACTATTGATAGGAATGTAAATTCGTGTAGCCACGATGGAAATATGGAGAGTTCTTAAAAAATTAAAATAGATTCATGTGATCCAGCAATTCCACTTCTGAGTATTTGTCCAAAGGACATAAAAACGCTATGAAGAGATAACTGCACCCCATGTTCATTGCAGCATTACTGACAATAGCCAAGATACAAAAACAACCTGAGTGTCCATCTGTGGATGAATGGATAACAAATGTGATACACACGCAGAGAGAGAGGAATATTATTCAGCTATAATAATTCAGCCACTTTCCCAAACCCGCACATGAGCTGCAGCAGAGAAAGACGCAGGATTCAGTGATTACCAATCTGGGGGAAGGTGGCACCCCAACCAGGGCAGCGGCCCGGGACCCGCCTCAGGGTCTGAACGGGACGTGTGGCCCGGACCTCACCCACACACCCCTCCCTGTGCGCCTCCCCAACGGCACAGCCCAGGCCTCACCCGCCGGCTCCCCGACCCGCGCGCCCCCACCAGCGCCCCTTATCTGCTCGGCGGCGGCAGCGGAGGCGACGGCACGCAGCGGCCCAGACCCCAGGCCGCGTTCCTCCTCCGGGAGCTGGTCCAAGGGCACCAGGCTCCCACCCAGCTTCCCCGCGCTCTGTGCCTCTGTGCGCGCTCCCGCGTCTGTGCGCGTGCGAGCCCCTCCCCTCCCGCCCGCAGCCCGGACGCCTGACTGGGACTCTTGCATTAGGGATGCTGCGAGCGGGGCCGGGTGCTGGGGCGGTGGAGCGGTGGGGCGGCGGGGCTGGCCAACCTCGTGGACGGGCCAGCCGGGTCCCCAGCCCCAACGCCCCCACCCTGCCACCCACAGGGTTCGGGCACCCAACTAGAACCACCACAGGCCCCGGGGCCAGGCCACACCCCCAGCCCCATTACCCCTGCTCGCCTCCTCCCACCCAGTCACTGCCTCTCCACCCCAGACCAGGCCTGGCCCCTGATTGATAGCACCCCCAAGACATGGCTCTTTCTCCTCACACAGAAGTCCCCGCCCCAACACTGCGCCCCACTAGGTCCTAAGCTATAGCCCCCACAAACCAAGCTGACCCCTCATGCCTCACCCCAGGTCCCCCCACCATTCAGAGATAGTCCCCTCACCCTTCACCCCGGAATTGCACCCCCATTCCTCAGCTGGGTCTCCTCACTCCAAGTGGCCCTCACCCCGGGCCGGCCCCCCTCACCCCACAGCTGGGTCACTTCCACTCCCAGTGACCCCCTCACCCCTCAGTCTGTCCTCCCATCACTGCGGGATCCCCCCACACCCAGATTGCAACCCTAACCCAGCTGACCCCCTCACCCCTCACTTCGCAGGGGCAGGGCCATCCTGGCTCCGATCACCATGGCAAAAGCAGTGTGCAGGTGCAAAGCCCTGTGTCCCAGGCTCCCGGGCCAGGGTGGGCAGGGCTGGAGGCCATTCCAATTCCCGCCTGGGTGCCCTGCCCCACACCCCCCAACACTTCCACCCTGCACCACCACCACTCCCTCCCCACCCCAGCCCAGTGCCCAGTGCCTCATCTGAGCCTATGGAGCAGGGTGGTCCTTGGTTGCACAGTGCTTACCAGTGGGCTCTGGGTGGTTGATGGCGCTGCTGGGATGGACAGCAGGCAGCAGCACCCGTGGCATCGGCAGAGGAGGGGGGCTTCCCTGGGAGAGCCAGTGGACTTGCTCTAATCTCCACTGCTGCCTGGCCTGGGGGAAGGCTCTGCTGCGCAGGCTTCTTGCAAAGAATTTCTCCTTGTCAGCCTGCTCCTGGGAGGCAGGCAGAGTGTGGACAGGGGAGGATGATGGCAGCAGCAGCAACTGTAGGACTGGGGCTGCCCCATGCTAGAGCTGGAATTTGCTCCCATTTCCCACTTTCACTGTCGCTGTCACTGTCGCTGTCCCTGCCCCAGCACACTGACGGCACCAAGCTCGCCTCTCAGGAGCAGGCTGACCTGAAGACATGCCTCCAGTGAACCTGGGGCAGCAGAGGATGTCCCCAGGCCAGGCGGCCAGGAAGATGGGAGTAAATGCAAGGGTTTGCATGCGGCAGCCTCACCTCCACCGTCACCACCGCCCTCGCCCCTGACTGCACCATATCAGCCTCCTGGTAGCAGACTGACCTAAGGACCTGGGTCCAGTCAACCTGGAGCAACAGAGACTACTCCCAGGGCCAGGCTGCAGGGGAGATGGGAGCAAATGACTGGCTCCCAAGGGGCAGCCCCCCTCCTCCCACCGCTGCTACTGCCGCTGCCACCCTCCTAGCCCCCTGACCGCACTGAGCCTGTGGCCTTACCAACGTGCGCATAGAGGGAACACACCCCAATGTAATCAAAGCTATTTATGATAAACCTACAACCAGCATCATACTCTACAAGAAAAGCTGAAAGCCTGTCTGCTAAAATCTGGAACAAGACAACGATGCCCACTCTCAACACTTCTATTCAATATAGTATTGGCAGTCCTAGTACAGCAACTGGACAAGAAAAAGAAAGAAAAATGATCCAAATTGGGAAAGAAGAGGTAAAACTGTCATTATGTCTGGAGGACATGATACTACATACAGAAAACCCTAAAGGCACCACATAAAAAACACCTAGAGCTGACGAAAGATTCGGCAAGGTAGCAGAATACAACAGCAACATACAGAAATCAGTGGCATTTCTTTACATGAAAGTACTAATCACTTTTAAATCCGCATCCCCCAAAATAAAATACTCAGGAGTAAATCTGACCCAGGAAGTGAAAGACTTCTATGCGGAGACCTACAAAACCCTGACTAAGGAAATTAAGGAGGACTTAGAGAAATGGAAGGACATCCCATGTTCTTGCATTGGAAGAATTAAGCATGTTCAAACGGCCATGCTGCCCAAGGCAGCCTACAGATTTAATGCAACCCCTATCTAATTACCCAGGATATTTTTCACAAAAATACATCAAATCATCCTAAAACTCATATGGAATCACCAAAGACCCAGAATTACCACAGCATTCCTGAAGACAAAGAACAATGCTGGAGGAATAACCCTCCGAGACTTCAAACAATACTACAGAGCTACAATTAAAACAGCACGGTGTTGGTACAAAAACAGACCTACAGGATCAATGGAACAGGATAGAAAGTCCAGGAATAAACCGACACACATATGGTCAATTGATCAATGACAAAGGAGGCAAGAGTATACAATGGAGAAAAGACAGTCTCTTCAATAAATGCTGCTGGGAAAGCTGGACAGCTACCTGTAAAAGACTGAAATGAGAACATTCTCCAACATCATGTACAAAAATAAACTCAAAATGGATTAAAGACCTCAATGTGAGACCAGATACTATACAACTCCTAGTGGAAAACACAGGCCCAACACTCACGGACATCCATTACAGCAATGCATTTTTTGAACCTGGAATATTGGAGATAAAAGCAAAAATAAACAGATGGGATCTAACTAAACTTCAAAGCTTTTGCTAAACTAAGGATGCCATCGACAAAACAAAAAAACAACCTACAGAATGGGAGAAAAATCTTTGCAAATGATGTGACTGACAGGAGACGAATTTCCAAAATATACAAACAGCTCATGTACCTTCATAGCAAAAAAAAAAACAAGCAACCCAATCCAAAAATAGGCAGAAGACCTAAACAAGCAATTCTCCAATAAAGACATACAAATGGCCAACAGACACGTGAAAAAATGCTTAGCATCACTAATCATCAGAGAAATGCAGATCAAAACTGCAATGCGTTATCACCTTACACCAGCCAGAATGGCCATCATTGAAAAGTGTACAGATGACAGATGCTGGAGGGGGTATGGAGAAAAGGGAACCCTCCCACACTGTTGGTGGGAGTGCAGACTGGTGCAGCCACTATGGAGGACAGTATGGAGGTTCCTTGAAAAACTGAAAATAGACCTACCATGTGATCCAACAATCCCACTCCTGGGTATATATCCAAAGAAAAATAAATTTCAAAAAGACACATGCACCCCAATGCTCACAGCAGCACTCTTTACGACAGCCAAGACATGGAAACACCCCAAACGTCCATTGACAGATGACTGGAGAAAGAAGATGTGGTACATACATACATACATGTGGAACACTACTCAGCCACACAAAAACAAGAAAATAATGCCATTTGCAGCCATATGGATGGACCTGAAGATTGTCGTTCCAAGTGAAGTGGGCCAGAAAGAGAAAGAAAAATGCCATATGACATCATTTATATGAGGAATCTAAAAAGTAATAATAATAAGGCTGCAAATGGGCTAGTAATCATTTTGATTTCTTGAGTATGTGTAAGCACATCTGACTGTCCTTTAGGATCGGATTCTTATTTCGTAGTTGGCTTTATTCCTTTGGTAACTATGTAAGTTTCAAAATGTAGTCTCTTCTTAGAATCGGTAAGTGGTACACATACGTAAACTAAAAGACAAAAAACGTGCAGTATACTGTGTATATGTCTCTACATGCAATAGAATGCGTATGTGCAGTCAGACTGTAGTAATTCGACCTAATAAAACTGGAAAAGGAGGGGAAAAAAGACAGACATATGGGTCAATGGAACAGAATACAGAGCCCAGAAAAAACCCCAAAACTTTTGGTCAATTAAGCTTTGAAAAAGGAGGCAAGAACATACAGTGGAGTAAAGACAGTCTCTTCAGCAAATGATGTAGGGAAAACTGGACAGCTGCAGGTAAATCAAGGAAGTTAGAATAGTCCCTCACACCCTACACAGAAATAAATGCAAAATGGCTTCAAGACTTAAACATAAGACAAGACACTGTATACCTCTTAGAAGAACACATAGGCAAAATATTATCTGACACACACATCAGCCAAGTTCTCCTAGGGCAGTCCACACAAGCAATAGAAACAAAAGCACAAAGAAACAAACAAATGGGACCAAACTGAATTTATCAGCTTTTGCACAGCAAAGGAAACCATAAGCAACACAAAACGACAACCTACCAGATGGGAGAAAATATTTGCAAAAGGTGAGACTGACAAGAGGTTAATTTCCAGAATACAGAAGCAGTTCACACAACTGAATAACCAAAAATCAACCCAATCCAAAAATGGGCAGAGGAGGAGCTAAAGAAGCAATTCTCCTATGAACACATACAAGTGGCCAGTAATAGGCACATGAAAAGAGGCTCAATGCTGCTGTTCTTTTATCAAAGGAAACTAGTCAAAACTACAATGAGGTGTCACCTCACACCAGTCAGAATGGCCATTATGCAAAAGTCCACAAAGGAGAAATGCTGGATAGGCAGTGGAGAAAAGGGAAGCCTCCTGCACTGTTAGTGGGAATGTAGTTTCGTGCAGCCACTGTGGAAAACAGGACAGGAGGGAGATTCCCCAAAAGATGAAAAACACACTTGTCAAAAGCTTTTGATCTCAGGGGCAGGCCAACAAACTCCCAAAGGCCCAGGCCTCGCCCATTATTCCGCCCCAGGACGCCTGTGCCCAGGACGGTCCGGGGCGGCCTCCGCTCCCAGGGCAGGTCCACCTGCGCGGGAAGGCCACGACCTGAGGGCCAGCCCTGGGCCCTCCCATCTCCCGGAGCTGCTCCGACTTTCCCAAACCCGCATATGAGCTGCAGCACAGAAAGACGCAGCATTCAGTGATTACTAAAGTGGCGGGGAGGGGGCGCCGCAACCGGGGCAGCGGGCCTGGACCCGCCTCAGGATCCTGACGGCCACGCGGCCTGGGCCTCACCTCCGCACCCCTCCCTCCCTGTGCGCCTCCCCAGCTGCACAGCCCTGGCCTCACCCGCCGGCTCCTCGACCCGCGCGCGCCCACCAGCGCCCCCTTACCTGCTCGGCGTTGGCAGCAGAAGCGACAGCAAGCGGTCGCCGAGGCCCCAGGCCGCGTTGCTCCTCCGGGAGCCGGTCCAGGAGCACCCGGCTCCCGCCCAGCGTCCGCGGGCTCCGGGCGCGCTCCCGCGTCCTACGATGAAGGAGGCAAGAATATACAATGGAGAAGAGACAGTCTCTTCAGCAAATGGTGCTGGGAAAACTGGACAGCTGCCTGTAAATCAATGAAGTTAGAATACTCCCTCACACCCTACACAGAAATAAACTGAAAATGACTTAAAGACAAACATGCAGACAAGACACTATACACCGCTTAGAAGAAAACAGGCAAAACATTACCCAACATACATCTCAGCAATGTTCTCCTAGGGCAGTCTACCCCAGCAATAGAAATAAAAGCACAAATAAACAAATGGGACTTAACTGAACTTACAAGCTTTTGCACAGTAAAGGAAACCATAAGCAAAACAAAACGCAACCTGCGGAACGGGAAAAAATATCTGTAAATGTTTGACTGACAAAGGCTTAATTTCCCAAATATATAAACAGCTCTTAAAATTTAATAACAAAAAACAAACAACCCAATCCAAAAATGTCAGAAGACCTAAACAAGAATTTCTCCAATGAAGACTACAAATGGCCAATAGGCACTTGAAAAAAATGCTCAGTATCACTAATTATCAAAAGAAATGGAAATCAAAACTATAAAACACCAGTCAGAATGGCCATCACTCAAAAGTTCATGAATGATAAAACCTGGAGAGGATGTGGAGAAAAGGGAACCCTCTTACCCCGCTGGTGGGAATGTAGTTTGGTGTAGCCATTATGGAAAACAGTATGGAAATTCCTGAAAAAACTGAAAATAGACTTTCCCTATGATCCAGCAATCCCACTTTTGGACATATATCCAGAAGAAACTCTAATTCAAAGAGATACATGCACCCCAATGTTCATAGCAGCACTATTTACAATAGCCAGGACATGGAAGCAACCAGCCATTGACATATCAATGGGTAAAGAAAATGTGGTATATATACACAATGGAATATCACTCAGGCATGAAAAGGAATGAAATAATGCCATTTATAGCAACATAGATGGACCTAGAGATTATCATACTAAGTGAATTAAATCAAAGAAAAATATCATATGACATCACTTATATGTGGAATCTAAAAGAATAACACAAATGAACTCATTTACAATACAGAAAGAGACTCACAGATGTAGAAAACAAACACGGTTATCAGGGGAAAGGTGGAGGGAGGGATAAACTGGCAGTTACACATAGGTGGTGTTACTAGACACAAGACAGTAATCTTAGGCACAGTGTTCTATCAGACAAATATTCTTATACTCAGAGGGTCGTGGATGTGGTAAATATTCAATAGACTTGTAAAACGCTGTTTTCTTAGGCTTCTTTAAGCTTGTCTATAACCACTGTTCTAAGACAAAATAGAGAATCCCTTTCACTATGCATGTAAAGTCTTGCTTCCATGTCAGAGATACATAAATACACATGGCTGTTGCTACCTGTTATGTGAAAGAAACTTTAAACTTTAGTCAGAGTGTTCTTGCACTCTGGAAAGGAAGCTATACTCAGTAAGTGAGGCATACAGTCAACTGATGAAAAGACCTGTAGAAGTAGTGTTTGCTGTGGAACTTAGACATTTGGCTGCACCTTGTATTCTAACAGTCCGTAGATGAGAAAGCCTGCCCAGATGCATGTAAACCCTTGTTCCCATGTAGATAGATAGATAGATAGATAGGTAGATAGATAGATAGATAGATAGATAGATAGATAGATAGATAGATAGATAGATAGATAGATAGATAGACAGACAGACAGACAGACAGACAGGCAGACAGACAGATAGACAGACAGATAGACAGATAGACAGACAGATAATCACACTTCTTAAAAGAACTATAAAAGTAATTTTAGGCACAGTGTTTTTTTTTCAGTGACAGAAAGTTACACACAGTAAGTGAGGCTAGGATTAAGTAGTGTAACAGACCTGTAGAGGTAGGTTTTCTCAGCCTACTTGGAAGCTGAGTCATATCAAAACTTTTTAACAGTGAATGGATGTAAAGGTCTTTCATAGTATATATAAAAATTCCTGTTGAAATGTTGGTTATATATAGATGTTGTCTTGAGCCCCATGATAGAAATGTCAGACAGTGTTTTTTCACAGCTATATTGTACAGAAAGAGTCATGCACCTGTGAATTAAGAAATCTCTGGACACTCCTTTCCAAGGCTTCTGTAAGCTTTGCTATACATAGTGTTCTAAGAAGCAGAGAATGAGAGCATCCTTCTCTCTGCATGAAAAGTCTGGTTTCCACATTAGGTATTATTAAGAGAGATACAGACATATAGCTTTTGTAACTAAACATATGAAAGAACATTTAGGCACAAGGTTCTTTCAGGGAGAAACTGTACCCAGTAAGTGATGCATGTAGTTTTAACAGTGACTGGAGAGGAAAGTCTTCCTGTGTGAACGTAAAACAAGATAGACAGAAAACTTAGACACAACGTTCTTTTGGAGAAACACTGTTACACACAGTGAGTCATCCCCATGGTGAATCATTTAACATATTTATAGAATCTGATTTTACAGACGTCTCCAAGCTTTGCTATATACAGTGTTCTTACAGACAATAGATGTGAGCCCCATCACTCTGCATGTGAATTCTGTCTTTCATGCTACATATACATGCATACCTGCTGTAACTAACTATATGAAAGAAATTTTAGGCGCAGTGTTCTTTTAGTGAATGAATCAAATAACCAGCGAGTGATACACACAGTCAAGTGAGTGAAGGACCGGTGGCCGTAGGTCTTCTCTTGCTACAAGAGGCTTTGCTACACTCAGGTTGTTAAGCAGCCTTGGATGACAAAGCCCCTCATCTGCATGTAAAAAATTGTACCTGGATTAGATACATAGCCTTAGTGGGACTTTATGAAAGAAGTTTAGACACAGTGTACTTTCAGCAGAACAAGTTGCAGTGAGTGATGCTGGTAGTGACGTGTTTAACAGACTTGTCAAACTACTGCTTCCTGGGTTTCTTGGAAGCTGAGTCAGAGCCAGGTTTTAACCATGAAGATATGTAAGAGCCTCTCAGGAAAGTCTTGCTTGAATGTACCTTATACACACATGCTGTCACTAGCTACGCAGTAAAAATACAGGCACAGTGTCCTTTCATAGAGATGCTGTTGTATCCAGAGCGTCTCGCATGCAGTGAGTATTTAAACAGATTTATAGAAGCTGTTTTCCTGGGTTTCTTCACACTGCTATTCTGTGTTCTAACAAAAAATAGGTGAGAGCACCTTTCAACCTGCATCTAAAATCTTACTCCCGTATTAGATATAAATAGCTGTCTTTAATGTCTACATGAAACAGATCTTAGGCAGAGTTTTCTTTCAGTGGAAGGAAGTCTGCCCAGTGAGTGAGGCACGTAGTCAGGTGAATAAAGGGCCTGTAGCAGTATTTCTTTCCTTGCTACAAATGAGCTTCCCTCTGCCCAGGGCTCTAACAACCCTGACATGAGAAAGCCTTTCCATCTGCATGTAAAGCCTTGCTATCATATTCAGTATAAGTATAGAGTTGCTAATAGTCCAGGAAAGTAGGTTTAGACAGTCTTCTTTCGGTGAAAAAAAGGACAAAAATGCGCAGGCTGACAGCGAGTGGTTTAACAGGCCTGTGGGATCACTGATGCCCACACTAACTGGGTGCTGGCTCGTGCCTAGAACTCAGCCACTGGGTGGACGGCAGAGACGTTCTGAGTCCGTGTAAACTCCCGTTCCCATGTTCCTTATCCTTAGAGGTCCTTACCTGCTGGCTTGCAGAAGTCCTAGGCACAGTGTCCTTCCAGAGAACTACTGTTAAATCCAGAGTCATGAGGTAGCGAATCTTTTAACAGATTTAAATGCTGTTTTCTCAGGTTTCTTTAAGCGTCCCCATAGCCAGTGTCCTAAAAGGAAGTAGAGGAGGGAACCTTTCAGCCTGTATGCTGATGCGTGTAGTTTTTCATGTTTATACACTGATGTGTGCAAACTAACAAGCTTGTGTATATCTAATATGGGAACGAGCTTTTACACATACATGAGGAAGTTTTTCACTTGGGGGCTGGCTGAGCACAGTGAAGACATTTCTCTGTAGCAGGAAGAGCTCTGCTGCTCGAGGTCCGCTGTTCAGTTGAGTGTGCACATCACTCACTGGGTATAAGCTCCATTCACTGGAAGAGCACAGAGCCTACCATTTCCTTCATAGCGCTGCTAACAGCCGTCTGTCTCTAACACGGAATCAGGACCTTACATGCAGAGCAAAAGCATTCATCTCTTGCCTGTAAGAAAATGGTTTATACCACAGTGGAAGAAGTATCAGCAATAAGCTTCTATGAATCTGTTAAATGATTTACTACATGAATGACTCTCCGTGTATAAAAATGTTTCTCAGAAAGAAAAGTGGGCCAATGATTTCTATTCTGTGCCTAGTAACAGCATCTCTCTATATGTAATACGATGATAAAACATTTACGCACTTGGAAAGCTTTCACATACCTTCTCTCTTAAAACCAAGATGTGAGTCATCTTTCAGGTAGCCCGGGAAACACTCGTTCTGTGGGTCTGATGCAGCGTTCACTGCCAGCTTCACTCACTTTGGGTACTTCCTGCCCCTGAAAACTCACAAAGTCAACACCCTCTTGCAAAGAGCAGTAACAAGAGCTGTACATAACTAATAATGCAACAAGCTGTTACATGCCGGTGAAAGGGATTTCTTGTCCATGAGCTGTTAGAACACTGGGTGCAGGGAAGCGTCTAAGTAGCAAGAAAAGCGCTACTTGGAGGTTCTTTATTCAACTGACTATGCGCATCACCCTCTGGGAATAACTTGTGCTCACTGGAAGAAATCTCTCCTAAAATGTCTTTCACACAGCTAGTAAAAACAACTATATACATGTACTATGGAAGCAAGATTCCCATACAGGCTGAAAGGCTGCCTCCTCTACTTCCTCTTAGGACACTGGCTATAGGGAAGTAAAGAAACCTGAGAAAACAGAATTTAAATCTGTTAAAAGATTTGCTACCTCATGACTCTGGATTTAACAGCAGTTCTCTGGAAGGACACTGTGCCTAAGATTTCTGCAAGCCAGCAGGTAAGAGCCTCCATTTAGACACTGAGTCATACTGAGAGTCCTAATGGTGCATGGATGCTGAAGCCTTTCTGACTGCATGTCATACGGTTTCCACATTCTTTATGTATGCAACTTCTTACTAGCTACGTGGAGGGCATCTTAAACTCAGGGTTCTTTCACAGAAATGTTGTTATGCCCAGAGAGTCGTACATAATAGTGAATCTTTTAACAGGTTTCTAGAAACTGTTTTCTCAAGTTTCTTCAAGCTTCACTATACCCAGGAAACATGTGAGACCCTTTCACTCTGTGTAAATTTTGCTTCCACATTAGAGTTTCTGAGCTCTTGCTCCTAGCTATATGAAAGGAATTTCAGACGCGCGTTCTTTCAGTGAACTGACATTATGCCCGAGGAGAGGAGCATGATGCCAACTGCATAAGGACCTGGATCAGCATTGCCTCTCCTGCTCCTCAAAAGCTTCCCTGTACCCCATGTCTGAGAGCCCACAGGTGAGAAAGTCTTCCCCTAGTGGAAATTCTTGCTCCCATATTAGGTACATACGGACTTGGTTAAAACTAAACTAAAGACATTTTAGACATGGTGCTCCTTCAGGAGAAAAAAGTCACGTACGGTGTGAGGCTCGTGGTGAACTGTTGAACAGACCTGCCAAAGTGCTGTTCCTCAGGCCACTTGGATGCTGAGTCACGCCAAGACGTTTAACACTGAATGGATGAGAAAGACTTTCCAAGTCCTCTCCCCATGTCCCCAACATACAGATGTTCTTACTGACTACGCGGTAGGAATCTGAAGCTCAGAGGTCTTTCACAGAAAAGTTGATAGATTCAGAGTCATGCATGTAGTAAAAACTTTAACTATTTTCTTAGGTTTCTTCAAGCTTTGTTATACCCAGTGTTCTGACAGGAAATACATAGACATTTTTTCACTTTGCATGCAAAGTCCTCCGTGTTAGAAGCTGTTGTCACTACCTATAGGAGAGAAATTGTAGACATAATGTTCTTACAATGAAAAAAGTCATGCTCAGTGAGGGATGTATGTAGTCCAATGAATACGGGACCTGTAATCTTTCTCTAACAGAAGCCTAGTTACAGCCTGTGTTCTAAAGGCCATGGGTGAGAAAGCCTTTTTTCTGCATGTAAAAATTTGTTCCTATATCACACACATATAGACTTATTAGTACACTATGGAAGAAAGTTTAGACAATTCTGTCAGTCACAAAAAGTTAGACTGTGAGTGAAGCTAGCAGTGCGTAGATTAACAGCCCTGGACGGTTCATTTTCTCTGGCTGCTTGGGTGCTAGTCATACCTGATGCTTTTTCAGCGAATGGATGGGAAAGCCTTTTCCAGGGCATGTAAAATCCTGTTCTAGATTTTCAATATTTCGATGTTCTTGCTGGCTACATAATAGAAATCTTAAGCTCAGTTTTTTTCACAGAAATATTGTTATTTCCAGAGTTTAAAGCATGTAGTAAATAATTTAACAGGTGGAAAGAAGCTGTTTTCTCAGAATTCTGAAAGGCTCACCATGCCCAGTGCCCTTACGGGGAACAGATGAGACCAACTTCCGCACTGCATCGAAGCCTTGCTTTCATGGTGGGCAGAGCGCTGTTGTCACTAGCTGGGATGCAGGACATCTTAGACACAGTGTCTTTCAGGGGAAGAGCTGTACCCAGTGAGTGATGCACACAGCTAACTGAATGGAAGACCTGGGGCAGCAGGGCTCTTGCTCATGAGGAGTTTTGTTATAACGAGTGATTTCACACCCAATAAATGACAAAGCCAATCCGTCCTCATTTAAAAGAATGTCCCCACATTAGATATATGGAGACTTTTGAATAGCACTAGGAAAGAATGTTTAGACACTGTTCTTTCCTTGAAAAAAGTTACATGCAGTGAGTGAAGCTAGTGGTGACTAGTGCAAGAGACATCTAGAACTGCTGATTCCCAGGCTACTTGGATGCTGGGTCACAGCCAGTGTTTTAACAGTGAATGTTTAGCAAAGGCTTTCCTAGTGCTGTAATAGAGAACAAATCTGACTCTATATTGGATCTGTTCCTTTAATTTTAACCACTGTGCCCGCCCTGCTTTCCAGGCTTAGTCTTGCCAGCTCTGCACCTTTTGTGAAACAATGTTGCCTTTAGCCTGACATCTACAGGAGAGCCTATTCTAGGGGCTCTGACCTTTAAGGATGGTAGCTCTTCTGCATTTACATAGAGATAGCAAGTTGCAAACCAGAGAATAACCTTTGTTTTGTTGGAGATTTACAAGGACAGCATGACCTGACCCACATGGATGGCTGAAAGAACAAAGAATGCCTGCAGCAAGAAGTTTGCAACAACCAACCACACCCCTTCCCCTGTTTTGTTCTGTTTTGTTTTTTGTATAAAATGAGCCTGCATTCTGACTGGAGCAGGATGGCTATCCAAGACAGTAGTCTGCCATCCTCTGGGTCTGCCGGTCTTTGCAAATAAAGTTGCTATTCCTTGCCCCAACACCTTGGCTGTCGTGTGGCAAGCAGAACAAGTTCCGATTGGGTAACGGTCCCCTGTTTGTTTGCAGCATCAACAAAGCTGATGACAGTGGAGTCCCTTCTACCCTGATAGGGGCAGCAGTTAATTCGGATGGGAATAGACACATTTTACAGATATAAGTTTGCCCACAGGACCTCAGCCAGCATCTCTAAACAATGTTGAAACCACCAATACAGGGTCACGCATGGTATCACCTCAGACCAAGGGACCCACTTTATGTCAAAAAGAGCAGGAGTGGGCAACATGGCCAGGGGACCCACCGGGTCTGATCACATGATCTGGCACCAAGCAGCTGTCAGGCCCACACCTCCATGAATGATCCAGTGTTGGCCCAGGACAAGCTGCCCTCCCCCAGGAAGCTGTGTGTATTCACGTCAGTCACATGTACGTAGCGCTCCATCACCGACAGAACTCAGGGCAGAGGAGCAGAAAGGTGAAAGGAGGCCCTACCCTGACCGAGCGACCCACGTGAGGCCCTGGTGCTTCCTGTCCCTGCAGCCTTGGCTTCCCATCCTGGTTCACAAAGGTGAGAACACTTTTACCAGGGCACATGGTGCTCCAGCTGCTGCCTGAGCCCTCTGGGAACTGCAGGTCAGCACCTGGACAGGGATGACTCACCACGAGGGCCGCGAGGAGGGAGACTCGGTGTCGACAGGGAGGGCAGGGAAGGGTGCGGTCTCGGGTTCTGCTTGGCCTTCTCTTGCTGCTCTCTGGCCCTGTGTTGGTTGCGTGGAAATGTACAGCAGGCAAGACCCAAGAAGGGGATGCTGACCTCTCTGGGATGAAGGTCAGGGTTATACATCCAGGCAAGACACTGAGACCAGCGGAGGTGCCAAATGAGGGTTAGGGGACCCTACAAAGGTCAGAACAGGAGGGGACGATGAGTCCATATATGGATAAGCCCTTCTAAGTTTATCCTAAGACATGAGGACCCCCCGGGGCGCTGGAGTTGTTGCTCCCAGTGCACACCTGGGAAGCAGATCTGAACGGTGCCTCCCAGACCACCCTCCAGGATCCCGGAGCACATCCCTCAGCTACAGGCAGCACAGGTACCAGGCAGCAGCTCTCAGAGGCCAGTCAGAAGGATCACCTCCTCTGAGGATGGCGGCTCCGCCCAGGGTCCTGCTCCCTTCTGGAGCAGCCCCACCCCCAGTGACGGATGGATGTAGGGGGTTGAGGCTCGGCCTTCCTGCCCCAACTTAGGACAATTCCAGAGGGCCCTTCCAGCCTGAGAGCTTCATCCCTTCCCACACTGCTGCAGATCAGATGTTGATCCTGGGACCCACTGCAATACACGGGAGGCAAGATGGCCCGAGGTTCCCAATAGCCGCTCCCAGCTCAGTTCCACCAGAGATGACTAGTTTCTACAGCCCTGTCACCTAATTACATTCAGAAAAGGAGAGGGGGGATCTAAACTTGACATAGCTTGGCTTTTTCACTCCTCATTTCATGGCAGGAGGTTATAGAGCCAAAGGTTTGTAAGAACCATCCTCCCAGTGTCCCAGCTCCTTCCAGAGTGTATTAGAGACCAGAGCCTGAGGTCAGATGAACGTGACAACATTGATGGGGAACACACAGCTGCTTCCTTGAAGCCCCTTTTGTGAGAGAAGAAACGACAGTGTGAATTCGCTCTAGCTCTGAGAATGAGATGTCAAAACTGGTCCTGCTGTGGAAAATTCATTCAGAAACTAGTCAGCTTTCTTGTTTCTGGGTTGGGGGGAGGTAATTAGGTTTGTTCACTTATTTTTAATGGTGGGACTGGGGATTGAACCCAGCACACCATGCATGCTAAGCACATGCTCTGCCATTGAGCTATACCCGCCCCCCCTTGGAAACTAGTCAGAAATACAAAGGGCCAAGAAAAGCCAAGACAATGTTTGCAGAAGAAAAATAAGAAACAGAGCTTTTTCTACTAGATAGCAACATCTGTTTAAAGGTGCAGTAGTAATTAAGGCAGCGCGGTTCCGATGTAAGAAGAAAGAAACAGACCAACGAATGGAAGAACTGTAAAGTGGACTCATACATACGTGGAGACAATTTACAGCGGGGGTGGTGCTTCGGAGAAGTGGGGAAAGGATGATCCTGTGAATAAAGGATGCCAGAACCACTGAATACAGATCACTTAAAAAAGAAATGGAAACAAATGTGACGCTACCTCATACAAAAAATCAACTGCTGAGAGGGGGCCAAGGAAGCAGCTGTGTTTATGAAGAAGAAGACAACATCGAGGATCTGACTGTGACGGTGGACACACAGACCTATGTAGGTGAGAAAATTGTGTAGACCCTAATTCACACACACACACACACACACACACACACACACACACACAAATGAGTGCAAATGAAACTAGGGAAGAAAGCCCATAGCAATGTCCTGGTTGTGATGGTTTACTAGAGTTCCTCAAAATGTCACCGTTATGTGAAACTGGGAGAAGTGAACAAAGAATCCTAGATTTTTATTATTATATTTTTTATTTATTACTTTATTTGGGGGGAGGCAATTACATTTTTATTTATTGATTTTTAATGGTGGTACTGAGGATTGAACCCAGGACCTCGTGCTTGCTAGGCACACATTCTTCCACGGAGTTATCCCCTCCCCCTCTGGACTATTTCTTAAAACTGCATGGGAAGCTGCAATTAACTCAATAAAATCTTCTATTAAATTCCAGGTACAGGCAGACCTTGGAAATACTGCAAGTTCAGTTCCAGACCATGCAATAAAGCAAATATTGCAATAAAGCAAGTCACACAAAGTTTTGGCTTCCCAGTGCATGTAAAAGTGACCCCTATACTTCACTGTAGTCTATAGATGTGCAAGAGAGTTGTCTAAAAAAACAACATTCACACCTTAATTTAACAGTATTTTCTGGTGGAAGGAGGGTAGAGCTCAGTGGTAGAGCTCGTACTTAGCATGCACGGATCCTGGGTTCCATCCCATGTCCCTCCATAAATAAACAAACAAACAAACAAACCTAATTCCCACCCCCAAAAAACTGCCAAAATAAATAAATAAAAATATTTTCTTGCTAAAAAATGCTGACCATCACCTGACAAGGCAGGATTACCACAAACCTGTAATTTGTAAACTAACACAGTATCTTTGAAGTGCAATAAGGGAAAGCACAATAAAACACCGTATGCCTGTAAAGTATATATTAAATGCAAAGGGCAAAACTACATGCGTGTGCCCCAGGAGACTGTTATAGACTGAGCTGTATCCTTCCCCAAAGTTCCTTTGTAGAAGCCCCACCCCCAGTGGGGCTGTACCTGGAGAGGGGGCCAAATTAAGGTTAAGTGAAGTCCTCAGGGTGGACCCCTAATCTGATAGGACTGGTGTCCTTCTAGGATGAAACACCAGAAACTCTCCCTCCCCAACCCCTCCACCCCTCCTCCTCAGCTCATTTAAGGCCATTTGGACCCAGGGAGAAGGCAGCCATCTGCAGACCAAGGACAGAGGTCACTCCAGAAACCACCCACAGTGGTATCCTGGAACTTGAACTTCTAATCTCCAGAATCCTGAGAAAATAAATGTGGTATTCTGTTATTGTATCCTGAGCTGACAAATACAGAAACCTACACAAGACTGTTCAGTGTCATATTCATTACACTAGCCTAAACCTGGAGAAAACCCAAAAGCCCATCAATATCAGGAAGGATAAATGATTTGTGATATAAATGTATATATACGAACATAAATACAGTGAAAGACTACACAACAAGGAACACAAGACTGTAAACCAACTATACTTCAATTAAAAATAAAAAATAAAGGAAAAACGCCTACACAACAAGGAGACGAATGAAAACACAACTACAGGCAACAAAATGGATCAATCTCATAAACCGTGCTGAATAAATAGTGCTGGACACAACATCATCCAATATGTATTTTTCTACTTTTTCAGAAATAAAGTAAAACTTACATATAACGTGCAGGAGCAAATGCTTAGATGATAAAACTACAAACAAAGACAAGGAAGTGATTACTATAAAAGATATTAGCATTTCTCTAACTGGTTTTAATGAAACTGTTACAATGTATTCGGTATTCACTACAATGATAAAGGGGCACATGGCATGGGACCCTGGACTCCAATCTCAGCTGCCTGTGTGACCGTGAGCAAGTTGCTTCGTTTTTCCATGTTTGAATTTCAAGGCCATAATCAGAGGATCTATTTCATGGGGCCGTTTTGAATATTGATAATATCACATATCTAAAGCTGAACAGGACCTGGTACTTAAGCTCTCAGATGATAGCAAATATTTTTTTAAATGTTCTAGCCACTTTTAGCATTTAAGAGAATCTATCAGATTTGTGATTTAGTTAAATTTTACAAGTTTAATTCAATATATACATTCATTTAAAAATTGGAGCAAATTACACTTGTAAAAGTGTTAAGCTTGGGATTATTAGGTATGAGAGTAGTATACAAGCATTTAATGTTTCTTCCTTAGAGAAATGTTGATTAATAGTCATAGATTAAGCAATCAGAGGTCAAGAAAAGTGTAAATAAGAGTATTCTTTGCAGTTTGGTACAGCCATTACGGAAAACAGTATGGCAATACCTAAAAAAGCTAAAAATATACTTACCATATGATAAAGCAATTCCACTCCTGGGCATTTTACCCAGAGGGAACCATAATTTGAAAAGACACATGAACCCCAATGTTCATAGTAGCACTATTTACAATAGCCAAATGTAAGCAATCTAAATGTCCATCAACAGATGACTGGATAAAGAAGTTGTGGTATATATATAATGGAATACTACTCAGCCATAAAAAATAAAATGCCATTTGCAGCAACATGGATGGACCTGGAGATCATCATTCTAAGTGAAGTCAGAAAGAGAAAGAAAAATGCCATATGATATCACTTATGTATTTAGTCTTAAAAAAAAAAAAAAGACAAATGAAGTTATTTACAAAACAGAAACAGACTCACAGACATGGAAAACAAGCTTATGGTTACTGAGGGGAAAGGGGGTAGGAAGGGATAAATTGGGAGTTTGAGATTTACAGATACTGCTACTATATATAAAGTACATAAGCAAAGGTCCTACTATATAGCACAGGGAACTATATTTAATGTCTTGTAGTAAACTATAATAAAAAGAGTATGAAAAAGAATATATGTTATGTATATGTATGACTGAAACATTATGCTGTACATCAGAAATTGACACATTGTAAACTGATTATACTTCAATTAAAAAAAAGAGAGAGTGAGTATTTTTTCTCTTCAGACAGAAGGGATCTCTCCAAAAGGCTCCCAGAGCCCCGCCCTGTGGGCCTCCTGTTACATATGTTCAACCTTCCAGAAGCTGGCCCCTCCTCCAGGGCCCTGGGTTTGCCTCCCTCTTGCTCTCACAGGGCTTGAGGGCCACTATCATCCCCATCTGCCTCTAGGTTGTGAGCCTCTCCCTCCCCCAGCATCACACCCAGACACCATCCCATCCTATTCTACAGGGGGAAATAAACTGGTCGTTGACTCAGTGCCCTCTCCATCACCAGCTATTTCTCTGTTCTCCACCTCTACAAAGATTACCCAGGTGTAACTATCCAGGAGCATCAACTTCACTTGCCAAACACAACCACTAGACATATTCCACACACGTTTCCATTTAAATTCTTCAATTCCCTCCAAACTGGCTTTGAAGGGCTCACAGCTGCAGCTGAATTGTTCCTGAAAAGCTAGCAGAGAGCGGGGGTACACCAACCAAGGAATAGTTGTTTCCCTTCACCTGCCTGGACTGCTGGGCTGCACTCCCCAAAACAGGCATCTCCCTCCCTGATGCTCCCCCTTCTTCCTGGTGGGGACCCAGGCAGGAAAGGCCAGCTGGATTCCAGAGCCAGGGTACTGGGGACTCCTCAGATTCCATCACCCCCTCCCAACACTGTGAGGAGATGAAACCAGTTTTTGAAATTGTTTTTTTTTTTTTTTTCCTTTCTCCATCATAACCTGGAAAGAAAACTGACCAAGATGAAACCAATGAGTTGTTCTCTCTCTTGCCTTGAGACCACTGGCATTCTCTATGGAGTGTGTGTCTCTCTAAGTAAGCTTGCTTTCACTTAAACAAAACAAAAAAGACAAAATCAATAAAGATCATTTACTATAAAACCACTGAAACTTTCCTTAAAAGCTCAAGCTTGCAATAAATTGAAGGTAACAGAATTAAGGATGGTGGTCCCCACACCCATCGTCATCGCGTCTTTCATGGCGCCTTAGCCTCCTGGACTCCATCTAGCAGAAATGCCGTCCCTGTGGTGAGGTCCGCCAACAGCAGACGTCTGGATAAGGGACTCAGCACCGGCCCCAGCCTTAAACCGAACGCCCGAGGCCCGCAAAGAATTTAGCACCCGTCTGCTCCGGGCTCTGGCTAAAATAAAAGGAAAGCAGCAAGCTGGGTGCAGGCCTTGAGGAGATGACCCTAGAGTGATGGTTTTCAAACTCTGGTGTGTATCAGAATTACCTGGAGGGCGTGTTAAAACAGATTACTCGGTGCCACCCCTAGTTTCCGATTCCATGGGTCAGGATGTGCGCCAGAGTTTGCAGTTCTAACAAGCTCCTGGGTGATGCGGATTCCGCTGGTCTAGGTACTAAGCTTGGAAACCCGCTGTCCTGGTTATCTAAGTGGTAGGGCAGGTCCGCAAGAGACTCTGCGGAAGACATCCCCTAAAGACGCTGCTCCGAGGACCCTCGCCCCAGAGTGCACAGATGTGTTAGATTTTCACCTTTGGGTCTAGCCACAGACACCTTCCCAAACTTATCAGTCTCCCTGCTGGGGAGCCTGGACCCACACCCAGGGGTTTTTAAAAATTGGTGGCTGTTTTCGAAACTGTCCCAGGCCCCCAGACTAAAGAACTGGAATGAGCCTCAAAGATGCGGGGAACGAAATTCTCCTTCCCGGGCTCCTGGGTGGAGGAATCATTCTCTGCTGGGGCCCCTGAAACCCCTACCTCGGTTGTCGCGGATCCGAAGCTGGAAAGACATCGCCACGATGAGGAGCATTGTAAAACACTGGTAGAAGGGCGGTCCAATAATGAAGATCAGGACTCCGCATCCTGGGACCGCGCTCACCACGAGGAAGACCCTGAACCACTGGTGGAGCGCCGTCATCAGTTCACCTTCCAGGCCTGCGGAGGGGAGGGGAGGGGTGCTGAACCTCGAGGCCCAGGGTCAGGAAGGGAAGGGGCCTTTGGGGCCGGAGTCCGCCCAGACTGGCCCACGGAGGGTCCAGGATTCTGGGAAACTTCAGGGGCACGACAGAGCCCCACCCGTGAGGAGTGATGTGGGCGGAACCAGACCGGATGCGACCTGCGGGCATCCAAGGGCGCGGGCTCCCGGCTCACTCACCGAACAGCACGGGCAGCATCCACAGCTCCACGTAGAGGATCTCTGGGTTGTTACTTGCCTGTCGTCTCAAATCTATCTCAGACTTAGGGCGCGAGGAAGCCCCAGGCACCGGAGCAGTGCCGGGAGCAGCATCTGCCAGTCGCGGGGTGGAGGGAGGGATGGAGCTAGGGAAGGCGGCCTCCTACTGCCTGGCCCCACCCCTTACACACGCCCAGACCCGCATCCCCAGGGCCGCCGCGTCCCAGCGCCTCTCCGAACCAGCGATCCCCGAGCAGGAACGCTGTCAGTCACCAACTCTGTGGGCTAAGGGGCCTGGAACACCCCCCAGGCCTGCTAGGCTGGAGTTTGCCAGGGTCTCTGGCCGGCTGCACAGATGGGGCTCCTTGGGTGCCAAGCGGAGGGAATCCGGGAATGGGAGCAGGGGATGAAGTGGGGCGGCGGAAGAACAGAACCCACGCGGGCTTGGAAGACTCCACCGTCCTCCATGTCTTCTAGGAGGCCCCTCTCTCCAGGCTGAGGTCTCCCCCAGCCCTAGGAACCACACCTGCCCACCTCGGGGGACCATGCAGCCGCTCACGGAGCGGGAGGTGGAACCCTCAGCCCCAGCTGAGTGCCTGCCCCCACCATTCAAGACCTCTTTCCAGAAAACGCACGCTCCAACACCTGAAACAACTTGTTTGGAGAGAGGAAAACTTGCATGATGTGATGAAAATTGTCCTTGACCTCTGATATTCCTCCCAAAAACCTATAATCCCACTCTAATCTTGGCGAAAACCTTACACGATTTCCACAAGGGGCATCCTGTGCGCCTCAAATCTGTTAAGGTCATCAAAACCTATAGAAGCCTGGGAAAATGTCACAACCAAGAGGAGCCTAAGGAGGTGGCAATGATGACAGGCAATGTGAGGGTCCTGGAACAGAAAAGCGATAGATGGTGACAATTAAGGAAATGGGAATAAGTAGGGACTGCTTCATAGTAATGTGTCACTGTTGGTTGTTGACTTTAAAGATTATCAACAGTGTATGGAATACACTCTATAAAGGACGCAATGACAGGGGAAACTGCTAAGATACAATATGGAACTCTCCTATCTGCTCAATTTTTCTATTAATCTAACACTACTGTAAAAAGTTAAGATCTAGTAGTAAAATTAAATACAGTCGACCCTTTAACAACACGGGTTTGAACTGCACAGGCCCCCTTGGGCGTGGATTTTTTCAGTAGTAAGTACACTTGGGAGTTGGCTGACTCCACCTGCCTGGTGGCAGGCAGGGAGGAACCCGGTATACGGAGGGGGAGCTGTGAGTTACCAGTGGATTTTCCACTGTGCGGTGTGTCGGTTCTAATCCTGGTGGTGTTCAAGGGTCAACGGTGATTAGGAAATATTTACAAATGAAATGATACATCTAGACTTTGCCTCTGAACAATCTAAATGTAGGAAATATAATACAAACTAGATTACTGGTTATTTTGAAGCTGAACAATAGATAGATTGGGTTCCTTACACTGTTTCTCTACCTCCTTTTGATCTGTTTTTTTGTAACAGAAAGTTTAATAGAAAGGAATGAGTTAAATCTATATGCCCAGATATGGGAAAGGAAAAAAAAGAAGTCTGAGAGTATGTTATGAAAATTAGTTAGAAAAGGGAGTATCATTTGTCATCTTATCCTTCCATACTGTTTATATTTGTATGTGTGTGTTTAAAATACAACATTAACTAGATAACTTGGCACACTTCCTACAAAGGAAGAAAGTCTATTCGAACTACAATGACATTTTTAGTTAATCCTCCAATCTCAAGATATCTTTTTTAATTCCTTAAACAGAGTAATAGGCTTCTGTGTAATAGGCAGACCATAAATCCCGTGAGTTTCCCGCCTTCTGTTTTAGCAGTGTGGTTGGCTTACCTAGTACGTGCGGGGAACAGTGTGGAATGCACATTGACCGCATTAAAAAAAAAAATCACCTCTTGTTTCAGGAAAAGCTTTGTTTTAAATAAAATACATCCTTTTTAGATGCAATGGGAAAGTAAATCTCCTCCCTGCCAGTCTCCTAAACTGTGATCCATGAAGGTGATAATGAAATCTGGGGAAATACTTATTTTTATTTAAAAAATTTTTTAAAACAGGTACTGGAGATTGAACCCAGAACCTCATGCAAGCTAAGCACGTGCTCTACCACAGAGCTGTACCCTCTCCCCTCTGGGGAGATATTTTAATAAATGAAAAAGTCCAACAACGAGGGACATTTACAGAGAATAAAGCTGCCCAGGATGATGAACGTGCCAGGGAGTTCAGGGTGTTTTTTGTTGTTGGTCATTGATGTCATTCTTTTTGCTTTGATTTTGTCACAAATCATAAAAGAATACCGTGGTGACTGCTGCCTTCTGTGGAGCCAGGGGTTTAAGTAGCTTTTGTACCAGGAAGCCCTTGAACTAGCTGGAGCCCACGGGTTGAGACCCATGGCCATTCCCCAGGTGACAATCCTTCCCATATGTGAGAAAAAGAGTTTGATAAATAACAATCTGAAGAGCAGGACATCAAGTCTGGAGCCACGCACTCCCTTCCAAAACAGGATTTACTCAACTTGCATCCCACAGGGCAGAGGAGAGGGGATGAGGAAATGAAGTGTCCTTCAAAGTCCTTCACTTGCTCTGGGGGGAGGGTACAGCTCAGCCTAGAGCACGTGCTTAGCATGTATGAGGCCCTGGGTTCCATCCCCAGTACTTCCATTAAAAAAAAAAAATAAGTACACTTAATTACCTCCCCTAAAGAATTTTTAAAAAGATTTAATTTGCTCTATTCATGGTCCTGTTGACCACTTTGTAATGTTTTGTTTTGTTTTTACTTTTTTTTTTTTTTTTTTTTTTTGGTGGGGGGAGATAATTACGTTTATTTATTCATTCATTCACTTATTATTTTTTTCAATGGCGTTACTGGGGATTGAAGCCAGGACCTCATGCATGCTAAGCATGTGCTTTACCACTTGAGTTATACCCTCCCCAGCTCCACTTTGTCATGTTTTTATTAACACATTAAAAAAAAGCACCATTACCAATGCCCTGAAGTAGAGATAAACTTTTCTTATAAATGTAACCCCTGTCTCAGGAAAGAGAAAGAGAAGCAGTTTCCTTACCACCCCACCCCCGACCCCCGACCTGCAGGATCTGTAACCAGGCTATGTCTGTGGGCTTGGCCATCAACCAGCCTCTCTTCTCAATCTATTGCTACAAAGAAGAGACAGGGCTGGACAATGGTCTCTCAGACAATTCAAGTCAATAAAGGGGCAGGGTATAGTTCAGTGGTAGAGTGCCTGCTTAGCATGCACGAGGTCCTGGGCTCAGTCCCCAGCACTGCCATTAAAAATAAATAAATAATCCCACTCCTGGGCATATATCCAGAGACAACTATAATTTGAAAAGACACATGCACCCCAGTGTTTGCAGCAGCACTGTTTACAACAGCCAAGACATGCAAACAACTTAAATATCTATTGACAGATGAATGGATAAAGATGTGGTATACATACATAATGGAATACTACTCAGCCATAAAAAAGTAAATAAAATAATGCCCTTTACAGCAACATGGTGGACCTGGAGATCATCATTCTAAGTGAAGTAAATCAGAAAGAAAAAGAAAAATCCCATATGATATCACTTTATATGTGGAATCAAAAAAAAAAGACACAAATGAACTTATTTAGAAAACAGAAAGACTCACAGACATAGGGAACAAACTTATGGTTACCAGGGGGGAAAGGGGACGGCAGTCACCATCAGTGCTGGCATGAAGGTTTCTGCAGAGTCAGCAGGTGGGGCAGGCGGAGGGCAGGCTTGCGGAGTCTACATCTTGTGTCTTCTGCAACCTGTGATCTGTCTTCTGATTCTCTGCTTTGTTACCAATTCATAATCATTCAAACAGGTCTGACATGTTTTAAAATATAAACATCAGAGTTGGTCATTCTAGAAAACGAGCCAGTGTAGACAAATCCTGTTTCCAATATCCTGAGAAAACTAGTGTTGATGCACACTTCTTCCCAGTGTGCTTAATTTTAAAGTAAGAATTTAAATTATGGGGGAGGAGGCTATAGCTTAGTGGTAGAGCGCATGCTAAGCATAAACGAGGCCCTGGAATCAGATCCCCAGTACTTCTGTTAAATAAATAAATAACCAACCTAATTACCTACCCCTGGACCCCCCACCCCCAATTTAAATTATGAAAAATTTCACACATTCAAAACAGTTGTATAACAAAGACTCACGTACCACCCCCTCCCACTTAAAAATGTTAGCATTTTCCATAGTTGCCTCACTTCTCTCTTCTTGAAAATAGATACCACTAAAGCATCTTTCCTTTCCCTCCCCACAGGGAGTCATTGTCCTGAAGTTGGTGTGTGTCTCCCATATATGTTCTGCTACTTTCTCCAGTGAATTTCCAGAAATATTCTTTGACAATTGTTTTAGAACAAATGGCATCTGATTTGCAGTTTTGTTCGTATAATTAGTTATGATGTGTTTGCTTTTTTTTTTTTTTTTTTAGATCCTGTAAATGGAGAGTGTCAGTCATTTACTTAAAGGGGATAATATTAATGCGCTGAATTCCCTCATTACATCATCTAGGCTCCAACAGTTATCTGAGAGGAGATAGTTTAACTAACTTTACTGGAGATTTTTATTTCTTCAATTTAATGTTAAAAATCAACATAATGCATACAAGTTGTAAAAAAAAGTCTTGGGGTTATAAAGTAAGTCTCAGTCTCTTAACTAATTTTTTTTTCAACTGTTATGTATTGTGAATATCTTTTAGTTTAAATTGCTTTTCACCTTCTTTAAGGTGTCTTGTTTGTTTTGGGGGAGGGAGATAGATTTATTTATTTATCTTTTTTTGATTTAGAGAGATACATACTGCACAGAAAGCAGGCTGTTTCAGAAGGCGAGAGAAAAGCCATGAGATGTGGGGGTTGGGTGTGCAGGTTAAGGTAAGAGTAAATGTGCACTCCATAGACAGAGTGCAGAGTGCATGTGGTCTGGGAAGACGAGGGAGCGAGGCATGGTGTTGCCAGTTTTTATGGGTTCGGTAGCTTCACATGCCAACAAGTGGGGTATTTATCTTTCAATGGAGGCACTGGGGATTAAAGCCAGGACCTTGTGCATGCTGAGCACGCACTGTGCCACTGAGCTACACCCTCCCCCAAGGTGTCTTTTGATGAATAAAGTTCTTAATCTTAATATAGTCAGGTTCATCAGCCTTCATGGTAAGTGCACTCCTTGTCCTGCTTAAGAAATCCTTCCCCTCCCTGAGGGCTAGAGACGTTCACTCTCCTTTCCACTAAGAATGCTGGCATTTCTATCTTAATGTTTAAATCCTTGAATCATCTGGGGTTAATTTTTTTAAATTAGGCATAATGTAGGGATATAATTTCATCTTTTTATAAATTGATAGTTTTGTGCTTGAGCCATTCTCTTAAAGCTACATCTCCAAATTGAGGCCTCTTCAAATCATCTCCCTGACATTTCTGAGACTCCTACATGGAGCATGAGTTAGCCACAAGGCTGGTTTGCGGCTGCTCAATCTCGCATGCTCAATGCCCCGCCCACCCCACCCTGTTCTCCTTCTCAGGAGGACAAGCTCCCACCTTCCCATCCCCTCCTCTCCCCTCCTCCGAGCGCTGGTGGGCCCAGCCTGCTCCAAGTTTACAGGGGTTTCCACTGCTTTGACTCATTTTCTCTGGCACCAGAACCCCTTGGCCTTGGGAATACTTGGGGAGAGGATGCTGTCGACTCTTCCCCTAGAAACAAGTGTAATCTGTCAATGCAAGGGGAAAATGTGATAGTTTTTACAGTATTTGATAAAATGTCATTAAAAGAAAGCTTTGTGTTCCTACACTCAGTGACTTGACTGAAATTAATCCTATGGTTGATGGAGATACTTTCAAGGCCACTGTGCAGCACCGCAGGGGTTTGCATTCTACTCTGTTAATATTTTCCTGTAACAAAGGATAATAATGCTTGGGTTAGAAATTTATTTACAGTAACTTAACCCAACCTCATTAGTGTCATGGGACTATGAGAGCCTGATTGATTTAACATCTGATTCCCAGGTGAAGCAAAATTTCACTGAACTTTCATGAAATGATTTTTGGAGCAGCCTGAATCAGGAGTAGACAAGCATTGCAAGGCATGCAGGTTGTGTACTGCTTCGTTTACTACCATGCACCTGTGCGAAGCAGGATTTTCCTATTATGCTGAAAAAAAAAAACTAGATGTGGATCTGACTTAGCAATACCACACCTAACATTAAGCAGGTATGTGATAAAAAGACACAGAAGCACTGTTCTCATTAAAATAGGAGGGTTCTGCGTGCCTCTTGATAACCAAATATAAGATGCAAATTTAAAATGACTTACTTCAAAAAAAGGAAGCTAATGCATTTATTTTTCATGAGTGAAAGCATATGATGTGGTATATTACTTTGCAGGTTTTGGTATCTGAGGCTGACTCACCAACGCAGTGGGTAATTCAGTAAAGCAGGAACATGGGGAAGCAATCATTTATTTCAAAGAACATTAAGGTAGAAACATCACATGACTGGGCTTCAAGATGCTTACCTTCACTTGTCACACCAGGAATCCTTCATGTGTCCACTTCCATCATTAGCCAAGATCCAGGAGGTTCATGATGCACCCCAGTGTGTGTCACCTCTCAGCCATTTAACTTGCCTAATCGTCATGTTTTCTATTCAAAAAATAAATAAATTTCAGTACATAAAAATGAAGAGGAGCATTAACAAATGATAACATATCCAACCTGACCAAAGAAACAAAAAGTACAAATGGAACAAACACAGTGTGTACCTCTTCCCAACTGCCAGCTTGTGTCACCTGGTGGCCCCACATGGAGCATCTCCTACAAGGCACTCTACTGGGAGGGTGTGTGTGTGTGTACGCACGTGTGTCAGCGTGGGGTGGCACGTTGACAAGAGAGGTCCAGCATTCAGAAAGCACACAGCTTACCCAGGCAGGGGCCAATCTTCAGACCTTCCCAGCTGAGCCTCTGCCCAGGTTGCTCCGCAGCTCACACTGGCTAGGGGAGGCTGGGACACACGTGTCCCTCCATCCCCAGCCCAGCTGGAAGCCAGAAAGAAGCCCAGGTCAGCCCATGGACCATTTTCAGCCCTGCCCCACCCTGGCCTGTCCAAATGCCACAGGGCCACGTCACGCATCTGGCTGGCAAGCGTTCCTTGAGCCAGAGCAACTGTCCCCTCTTCTCCGCGTTTGCCCCCTGCCTGGCGCCCCTCTATAGCTGCCCTCCTGCTCCCCCATCCTCTCAGCGCCATCTCGCCTCCTCCTCCCCGTAGTGTCCCAGCGTTTTCCTGCCTTTGGTGAGATGGGGCCATTTCTCTCAAGGGTCGTTTTAAATGTTCAGGTTTTTAAATTTTTATTTTATTGAAGTATAGTCAGTTTACAATGTGTCAATTTCTGGTGTACAGCACAATGCTTCAGTCATACATGAACATATGTGTATTCATTTTCATGTCCTTTCTCACCATGAGCTACTACAAGATACTATGGTTCCCTGTGCTGTGTAGTATAAACTTGTTGCTCTAAATTTACCAGTCACTATCTGCAAATCTCGAACTCCCAGTGCATCCCTTCCCACCCCGTTCCCCTCTGGTAACCATAAGTTTGTTTTCTATTTTTAATTTCTTTTAGATTCCACATGAGTGTTGTCATATGTTTTTCTTTCTTTCTGGCTTACTTAGAATGACGTTTTTCAGGGCCATCCATGTTGCTGCAAATGGCATATTATTTTTTATGGCTGAGTAGTATTCCATTGTATACATATGACATGGCTTCTGTATCCAGTCATCTGTTGGTGGACATTTAAGCTGTTTCCATGTCTTGGCTATTGTAAATAGTGCTATGAACATTGGGGTGCAGGTGTCTTTCTGTACTAAGGTTCCCTTTGGATATATGCCCAGGAGTGGGATTATTGTATCATATAGTAAGTATATTTTTAGTTTTTTGAGGAATCTCCATACCATTTTCCATAATTGCTGTACCAAACTACATTCCCACCAACAGTGTACAAGGGTTCACTGTTTTCCACACCCTCTCCAGCATTTACCATTTGAATATTCATGTTTTAATTTTTTTATTGCAGCAGCGACACGTAAGATAATGAAGTGGCATCCTGGTGGCTGGGGGATGAGCCTGTGGGTGTGTCCCCGTGCATGTGTGTATGTTCCTGTATGTGTGTACATGTCCCTGTGTGTGCATGTGTGCCCTCCATGTGCCTGCATGGGGGTGGGGAGTGGGGCTGGAGCCTGTGTGTGTGACTGAGTGACATCTCAGGCACGTGGGCCTGGAGGGGTGTGCGAGGCTGTGATGCTGGGCTGAGAGGCTGTGACCTGACCAAGGCCACACAGCCCGTGGGGGCTCAGGGCCCCACCCTTGCTTCCAGGCCTGTCACCAATCAGCTGGGGTGTTCCCTGCCGTGACACAGGACTTGGAGTCCTGACCCTAAGGGCCCAACTTCCCTCAGGAGAAGGGATCTCTGGGGCAGGGGGAGAGGCTGGGCTTGGCATGGGGAGGGGGGAGCAGGGAATCCAAGGGGGTGAGCATGGCTCTGGAGTTTGGGGGTGACCAGCAGCAGCGAGGTGAGGGGAGTAGGAAGGGCCTCCTCACCAGGACTGGGTCTGTCACCCTGGCCAGGGAAGCTGCTATTCTGCACAAGGGCCAATTTAGAAAAACGTAGAAAACCAAGTCTTAGGCTCTATGGTAGGTAAGTCCCATTCCAGACGGAAATAGCAAGATGTGACCCCGTAACAAGTGGTGAGCGCACATGAGCCATCGCCCTGCCCAGAAAGGAATTCCCCTGAGAGCCAGAGATCACCCCACAACCACCCAGGGGCCTGGGAGGCCTGGAGCGATGGCCCTGCTGGGGTCCCACTTCCCAGGAAGATGGGGAGAAGGGCCCCTGGTCATACAGTCGAGGCCCAAGGAGGGGAAGAGACCTGCCCAGGTCACCCAGCCCCAGAGGGCACTCGGGTGGGACCCAAGCCTTCGGGCTTGTCACAGGCCCCCTTCTTAGGACAGGGGCACTTGCCTGCCTGGGAAAGAAGCATCGGGAAAGTGAATAACCCTGCAGACAGGGCCAAGTCGGCTGGCTGGCTGAGCCTCTGTTTCCCTTCTGTGGAACGGGAATGGGAAGGTGCCTGCTCACAGGGTCTCTGTGAAGCTAGAGATGGTGCCACTGTGGTGCTGGGGAGAGCCCTCCTGGTCCTCCTTACCTGGGAAATGGCCGGAGGGCCCTAGGCGTGGCTCTCAGCCCCGTCCTGAGAACCAGTGGTGCCTGTCTAGCTGAGCGGGCTGCTGGTCCCTGCGGCCCTAACAGTGGCAGATGCAGGGCTTGGTGAAGGATGGGCCAACTCCCCTTCCCAGTCACCCTGGCCCATCGTCCCCCACCACGCACCCTGGGCTGGCTCCCTCTTTCCTTCCTGCCTCCTCTTCTCTCTGCTTCCCCCTACTTGGTGTCCCTCTCTTGTCACCTCCTGTCCCTCTTTAGGACTTGACCCCCACTTTTCTCTCTCTCACTCACACACAGTCTCTCCCTGCGTGTGTCTTTCTCTGACTCTCCCCTAGGCCGTCAGGCCCTGAGCTCAGGTCTAGCCCTGTCCAGGGCCACAGGGCCACATCTCTCCCAGCCCTCCCACCCTCACAGTGATGTTCCAGCCCCAGCCCTGCTCACAGTGGAGGATCCCGGTTACAGAGCTGCTCCTGCTGGCATTTACTGCTGCATCGCTGTTCCCCCCACTTCCCGGGCAGCACAGCAGTCTCACCTTGACCTGTTTGTGGCCCAGCCTGGACCCCAGAGCTGCTGCAGGGCTGGCTGCCTCCCCCACCTGGAAGGAGGGAGGGCCCCGTGGGCTCCAGGGACAGCTAGCGCAGAGTGGAGTGGACTCTTTTTATACCCAACACCTCCCTGGCAGTGGTGGCGCCCCACCCACTGATCCTGCCCCACCCACCTCAGAGTCAGGAGGCTGTGGGAGGATGAAGGGCGCTCATGGGGCCCACTGAGAGCACTGCCGCCCTCAGCCCCCCTCAGGGTCTGCCTGGAGCTGGGGCTGCCGGGCAGCTGACACGGGGCGGGGGCATGGGCCTGGTCAGTGCAGGGCCTCTCGCTGGACGCCCATGGCCCCCTCCTGCACCTCATCCGTTCCTCACCATGAGACACGGCCACTTCATTCTGGTCATCTAGCTCACGACCGGACACCCCTGTGACTGACAGGCCCCACATGCCCAGTGAACGTTTACAGACTGAAGCAGCACAGCCATCACTAGATCTAGACACAGGCTGTACCCACCACCCAGGAGGAGCCCCGGGGCCCCTGCGGTCACTGCTGCCCTGAAGGGGTAACCTTGCGTCTGCCCTGTCATCTTAGTTCCTGCTGGTTTGTGAGTTGTGTGCCTGTGAATCACTGCGTGCCCTCAAGAGAGTGTGACCACTGGTCCTCCAGGAAGCAGACACTGACACAGAGAGAACTGTGACAATTTCATTAGGGGTGACAATAGGAGAGAACAGCGGAGGGGGCAGGATGGAGCAGGGAAACATTTGGGCTGTAATGCACCTCCGACATCTCTACGTACATCATTGTCACAGCTCAGGGGCCCCTTCAGTTGCCAAACTGACTGTGCTGTAAGGCAAAAAGAGTTATTTATTTTAGTAGGATCTTATTTTTTCTTGATTTTGTCTTCTCTAATGTATGTATGGCTTCTGACGGACACTGTAATCTGTGTGTGCATCTCTGTGTCTATACAGAATGAAAATAATTGTTTTCACATCTCAGACACAGATCTCAAAATGTGCACATTCTCATTGTTGTATTTCCTTCTTTAACTAGTAGGACCTAAGATTTAATAGAAGAAAGGGGCCTTTCGCCTTATCTTTAAAGCAGAGAATGGTAAGCTCTGGGCCTGAGCTCTTATATCTTCAGTTTAATTTAATGGACTTCCTGAGGTCTCTTTTGATGATTCTGTGTGCAGACACTTTCTTTTAAACCATGAGAATGCTGAGTGAGAAGTCTGTCCCAGTCATTTTGCAAAACAATGTGTGTGCTTGACCCAACCCTCCTCACAATGATGTCAGGGACCAGCATTACCCCCCGGCTCACAGACAACAATGCTGAGACCCTGTGGGGGCCCCACTGAGTCTTGGTGTTAGGGGATGAACTGCAAGAACTCAAAGAATCAGAAGTTGGATCTTGTGACATAAATGTGGAGATGCCAAACTGACAGTGGGCATGGTGACAGGAGGGAGCAGGGGTGTGGGGACAGGGGTCCTACAGGGGGTCTCCTGATCACCCCTGACTTCCCCCAAAGAACCTGCCTCATGCTGAAGGGCAAGGCACCTGCTCAGCTGATCTAAATCCTGCCTGCACTTTTCAAATCACTGGGGCAAAAGAAAACTTCAGCCACACAAAATACCCTGAAAAAAACAAGCTAAATTTCAGTTTCTCTGATACCCAGAGATTTCATCCAGACCCAGAACTTTCAGAAACTCAAGAGAACAATCATCTTTACATGAGGTTGTGAACTGAGGGCTTTCTAGAGGGACTGGGTTCTGAAGGGGATACATGCATGGCTGCACTGAGTCCCCTGCACACACACGTGGCTCTGAGTGGACCTCACGCTGCATTCACACGGCCCGCCTGAACTGCCCACTGCCCGCCCTGCCGGGAGTGACCTTCCAGATCCATCTGAGTGAACCCAACAAACGCCCACTGGGCAGTCCCTCAATTTCTTTCTTCCCCTCCACATCCTCCTATTCACTCCTGTGTGGCTCACGTGTCCCTCTTCTGCACTCTGAGGCCCTGCACGGGTACATCTGCTATGGTGACAAGCTGTCTGTTGTGAATGTCTCTCTCCCTCACTCGCTCCCTCACCCCTCGAGGCAACCCCGTGAGCCCCTGAAGTTAGGGCTGTGCTTCACCCCTCACAGAGCACATCACATGGTCCATGCAAGAGGCACATCTGCCAAACTGGGACTTCAAATTCACTTGATATTCTGTCAAAAGTCTCTTCTGTTCTACACAAGAGACACCTGCTTCCCAGGTCAGGACGGGGAAATGACACAGTCCATCAGATGTGTGTGCTGGGAAGCTAGACATATGTCACAATGTCCCAAGTCAGATTTCCTCAGGCATCGCAAGGCCCTGGAGTGCCATCTCCCCTTCTGCAAAGACTCGACAAGGGAGCAGAAGCACATGCTCTCATCTTACCGACTGCTGTAACTGGTGGTGGTGGGGGTGGTGGTGGCTGAGACCAAATTGGCCACAACAGAGGTGGGGGTGGTGGTGACGAGTACCCTCTGAGTAATGATGCTGGGTGTCCCATCGGGCAAGACACACCAAAGGATCCTGCCCAAGAACCGGGACTTCGGGACTCCACGGTGACCTGCAGAACAGGAGAGGGAGCTGTGTTGGATGATAGACAAAAGGAACAACACCTACAGAACCTGAAACTCAATGCAGCAGCTGTCAGCACCGGGCACCCTCCCGTCCATCGGGTGCCCAGACAGCAGCACAGGGCCACACACTCGACCTTGGGGATAAAACACTGTTGCCACACGATGCCGCCGGTGTCTGTAAGTGGAGGAAGGCGAGAGTCCTGCCTGAGATGATGCACAGAGGTTCCAACAAATTGATAAAGTAGGACCTCCCAAACAGGAAGCCTCTCTGTGCAGGACAACCCACCCTGACACCTTCCCCAGCTCCACAGAAGCATGGTCTGCATGAACCAGAAACAGAGAAAGAAAGGAAATGAAGGCCTGGTTTCCCACACATAGAATCAGAGCCGCACCTGGGTACTTGCTCTGTCTGCAGGACCCTGCCAGACCCTCTCTACTCCCTGCTCACAAAGGGCCCTCCTCTGCCATGCAGGAGCTGCCCCTGGGCGCAATGAGCTCTGAGGAGCTGGGCATCCCGCAGTCCTGTGGGGGAGCTGGCAAAGTGCTTCTGAGGGGACAAGGCTGTCCTCAGAAGGGAGTCAGTCTCCGCTACAATCATCCTTATTCTCAGGGATGTCTGGATTTTAAGTTCGCTAGGAAAAGCACACTACGTTTGCCCTATGGGAAAGGGAAGGGGGAAGTCTCAATCCTGCAAATAACACCAACGGGATTTTAGCTCATGTGGAAAATCCCACGGTGTGTGATGAGACAGAGAAGCAGCTCTGACAGCTTCCAGGGCAGAACCGACCCAGCGCGGGATGGAGAACATGATGCCAGGACTGTGGTGCAAATTGGTCCTGCGGGGAAGTAGGCATTTTCACTGTGGGCTCTTTCCCTTCCAGCCTCTATTCCCTACTACAAATGCACCATCTCAGAGAATCAGGCTTTTCTGCCCAAGAATACAACTGGAGGCAGCGGGGAAGGCACCTTTACCTCCCCAGAAGAGACAATGATGGGCTGTGATATTTACCACACTCAGGAAGACTCAAAGTTGCACAAACCACACGGTGTAAGGCTGGAGGGGTGGCTTTACTCAGTTTTCAGTTACAAGTAATTCAATGGGCATTCTACAGAGGAGAATCCCCCAGCCTGAATCAGGAAACCATTCAAGAATGACAACATGAACCGGTCTCAGTGACCCAGGAGCAATCACAAGAGAAGGAGGTAAAAAGGAGTTAGCCGAGCCAGGAGAAGTCAGTATGGAGCAAGGGCTCACCATTCTTATGCTATTTTAAGAAACACACAGTCAAAGCCTGAGGTACTCAGCCCTCATGCACTCCCTCGCTGATGCCTTTTGCAAGCAACACTCAAGGTGACTGGCTGAGAGGAAAAGCCAATGGACCCTGGGCAAGAGATTGAATTTGAAAACAAAAAGACATGCCAGACCCGTAACAGAACACACAGTATGCAGACGAGGCCAGAAGAGGCTGCTGCAAAAACAAAAAAAATACATATCCCAGAAAGAATTCCACCGAGCACGATCTCCCAAATTATCAGGGCCTGTGTGGTCGCCTACACGGGCGGGAGCTACCAGGGAACACCGCAGCTGCACGAGGTTCTGCATCGGAAAAAAAACCACACAAAATATGGAGGATTAGGCTTTTCAGAGTTAACAATATTCCAGCAACAAACCTTTGAGCCTTCTTTCCACGTATGACAATTGCTGTCATTACACCGAGTGGGAGACAGGTCTCAGGACCCTTGACTGGAGAGACCACAGGCCACGGGATCGGGTGTTTCTTCCATAACCGATCATCGGCTGTGGAAGGTCAGGGCTACCCTCGCTGCAGACAGCGACAGGGGCGGGCTTGTCCTCCAGGGAGCCCGGGACGTGGTGTCTGTTGAAGGCCCGTGTGCAGAACCGACACGTCTGCCCTCCGTCAGAGGACCCTCTTTCCCTCTACAACAGACACCTCCCTCCCCAGGGCAGGACGGGGAAGACGCGGTCCATCAAGTGCGTCTGCTAAGGGACCAGAGGGACACGGCCGTGAGCCCAGTCAGGGCCGCCCGTGCACCGGGAAGCCCCGGAGAGCGATCTGCCCTTCTTCTGCAGTGACTCAAGGAAGAAACAGAGGACTATGCTTTCCTCTTACCGAGCGGAGCAGCTGGCGGTGGGGGGCGAGGTTGCACAGGGCACCAAGGGGGACCAGGTGCAGGTGCCCAGCTGGGCGACGACGGGCCGCACCCGGGACAGGCCACGCAGGCTGGTCCTTGGAAAGGTTGGGGCCCTCCGGCCCACGGGGTGACCTGCGGGACAGAAGGGAGGGCTGGGTTGGATGACAGACAAAAGCGCCAACACCGGCAAGAGCCGAAAACCAACGCAGCAGCGGTCGGCAGCGGGCGCCCTCCCCTCCACCGGGTGCCCAGAGAGCAGCACTGCGCCACACGCTCCGCCCAGCCCTCTGGGGCCTGCCTGCAGCCTGGGCCGCACACGAGGACACGGGGACACGACGCTGACGCCGCACGTCGCCGCCGCTGTCTCCAAGTGGAGGAAGCCAAGGGTCCTCCTGCCCGAGAGGCTGCACACAGAGCTTCCAGCACACGGGCAAACTAGCGCCTTCCCAACAGCCAGCCGCTCTGCTCTGGGCGGGCGGGACGGCCCTCCCCGCCACCTTCCCCAGCTCCACGCAAGCTTGCCCGGCGCGGACCAGGAACACGGAGACGGGACGGACGTGAAGAGCTCATTCCCCACACGAGCAAGCAGAGCCGCACCTGGGTCGCCGCTCTGCCTGCAGGGCTCTGCCTGCAGGGCTCCGCCTGCAGGACCCTGCCGGGCCCTCGCTGCCCCCTCCTCACAAAGGGCCCTCCTCCGCCCCGCAGGGGCTGCCCCTGGGCGCAAAGAGCCCTGGGGAGCTGGGCATCCCGGAGTCCTGCGGCAGAGCTGGCCAAGGGCTCCTGAGGGGACAAGGCTGTCCTCAGAAGGGAGTCAGGCTCCGCTACAATCATCCCTATCCTCAGGGACGTCTGGATTTCACGTTCGCTACGGAACGCACCCTACCTGCGTGCTACGGGAGGAGAGTGACGTGGGGAGTCTCAACCCCACATCTGACACCAAACGGACTGTACCAGCTCGTGCGCAAGACCCCACGGTGTGCCATGAGACCGACGAGCAGCTCTGACAGCTTCCAGGGCAGGCCCGACCCGGCGCAGGGTGGGGGACAAACACAACGTACGCACTCTGGTGCGCATCGGAATTCCCCCGCAGGGAAGGAGGCATTTCCACGGCGGGCTCTTTCCCTTCCAGCCTCTATTCCCTACTACAAGCGCACCATCTCCGAGAGCCAGGCTTCTCTGCCCAGAGTACAACTGGAGGCAGCGGCCAAGACACACTTACCTCCCGAGAAAAGACAGTGACGGGCTGTGACGTTTACCACACCCAGGAAGACTCAAAGTTGCACAAAGCACACCGTACAAAGCTGGAGGGAGGGCTTTGCCCCTTTTCCAGTTACCAGGATCTGAATGGACATTCTAAACAGGAGAATCACCTGGCCTGAGCCGGGAAACCAGTCAAAAGAACGACGACACAGAAATCCGTCTCAGTGACCCAGGAGCAACCCCAGGTGCAGGAGGTCAGGAAGGAGTCAGCCGAGCCAGGAGAAGTCAGTGTGGAGCGAGGGCTCACCCTCCTCACGCTGTTTCGAGAAACCCACAGTCAAAGTCTGCGGGCCCCGGCTCCTAAGCACTCCCTCATGGCTCCTGCAGGCACCAGCCAAGGCGACGGGCTCCCGGGAGAAGCAGCCCACTGGCTCCTGGGCAAGAGTTTTGAGTCTGAAAAAGGCAGCGACACGCCACGCCAGACCCGTCACAGGACACACAAACTGCAGACGAGGCCAGGAACGGCTGCCGGGAGAACGGGAAGATCACCTTTCCCAGGACGAGGTCCAACAGAGCATGACCACGCCACTTACCTGGGCCTCCGGGGCCGCCGCAGGTGGGCGGGCGCTGCCAGGCCACACCGGAGCCGGGCCAGGTCCCACGTCGGCTAAAAACCACAGAAAAGAATGGAGGATTAGGCTTTCCTGCGAAGACACTGCTGAAGCGAAACAAAACCTTTGCGCCTGCCTTCCTTCCTTCCCTCCTTCCTTCCTTCCTTCTTTCCTTCCTTCCTTCCTTCCTTCCTTCCTTCCTTCCCCGTATCACACTCGTTTCTTGGAGGAACTGGATACTGACCCCAGGAACTCCTGCATGCTAAGCCCGTATTCTCTCTACTGCTGAGCTACATACACCCTTCCCCCCAGAGCACACTAGTTTCCAGGCACAGAGGACAAGAAATGCCATCCACGTTCACTAACTTACCCAGTGTATAATGAGCTCCGTGTGCTCCACCATCTGAGGTCAGTGTGTTGTGATATGTCAGCTCCTGCGGAGCCATTCCTACAGCCCCACTAGCGTATTCCGGCTTTCTGATTTCGGGCTCAGCCGCCCCTTCCTAGGAACACAAAACAAGGTAAAACAAGAACCGAACTTCAGAAACCATCATCTGCATACGCTTGGTCAGTCAGTCAGTCAGTCAGGTAGACAAGAGTTATTTACCGAAGCTATCAGAACATAAGCCCTATCCTGGCAGAAGCTGGCGGTACAAATAAAAGGCAGATTCTCCTCTCTGTTCTGCCAGAGGCACAGGATCCATGAAAACAAGTCAGCACAGAAAAGTTTCAACAGCTCTGCAACTGAGGTGAACGGGTACAGTAACGCCACAAAGGACAGGAGAGTCCGCTGCACGTGGACAGCTCAGGGAACGCTGGGAAGACCGCACTGTTTCGTAAAAGAGAGAGCCAGCGCAGAGAGGGGATGTGGAGGGGCTTTGGGGAAGGGCAGCCTGAGTAAAAGGAGCAGGTGGGAAACAGCGTAAGGCATTAAGGAAACTAGACCACTGTTACTGGCGGTGGAATGGGAAGACAAAACATGCTGCCTTGAAAATGAAACGTCACTTAATTAATTTCAAGTGAGGACGGCTAAAACAAGAACCAACTCCAAGATACACCTAACTTTCCCAGGGATGAATTTCTTTTCAATATCCTCTAATGAACTGTAAGGGAAAGACCCTGAAAAAAAGAATGCCCATACAGACACTGGTTTCACTAGGTGAGTCTGGAAAATGAACACAAGTGCATTATCCAGTCCTACGGCATTAAGCACAGAATCACATCCTAAATTGTAAGTTCAAAACATAAGTCAGAAATTCTCATCAGCAGGTGCAAACGTGAAAATGCACACTCACACCAACCCCCGGCTTATGTCTCAGAATCCCCTGGTACTTATATAGCCACGCAAGGACATGAACAACAAGAGACAGTACCTCATCCCAGCAAGATTCTCTTCCTTTCTCTTCTGGAAAGTGCTGCACTGACACACCATCTGTAAAATGTAGTTACAGGTACGTTAATGAGAATATTCACGAATGTAAATTAAAACCACCATGTGCGTCTATCTCCGTTCGTGGATGTGTCAAAACAAAAGTGGCAGAAGAGACTTTCAAAGAGTTAGAGCATTTTCTGAAAAAAAGGCTTAAGTCACGGTCGGGATATATTTCAAACCAAGCAGTAAGAGGAAAACACGTAAAAAGAATGGATATGGAAGTTGGGATTGCGCACTGTGTATCTCTAACATTCGAAGTCTGTTCTTGTTTTTCTTTTTTCTTTTCTTCTTTTTTTAAACGGAGGTAACGGGAATGAGCACACTGAATCCTGCATGCTAAGCAAGCATTCTATTTACCACTAACCTATGTCCTTCCCCGAGTCAACTAGCTCCTCGGCATAGATAAAATAAAACACATAACACTCTTTCAACGCAACTACCTTACAAAACATGTTAATTCGCTGAAGCGCAAAAGATCTTGGAGGCCTTCTTCCCCGTATCACACTAAGTCTCACATCAGACCGAGTGGGAGACAGGTCTCAGGACCCTTGACTGAAGAGACCACAGGCCCCGGGTTCGGGTGTTTCTTCCATAACCGATCATCGGCTGTGGAAGGTCAGGGCTACCCTCGCTGCAGACAGTGACAGGGGCGGGCTTGTCCTCCAGGGAGCCCGGGACGTGGTGTCTGTTGAAGGCCCGTGTGCAGAACCGACACGTCTGCCCTCCGTCAGAGGACCCTCTTTCCCTCTACAACAGACACCTCCCTCCCCAGGGCAGGACGGGGAAGACGCGGTCCATCAAGTGCGTCTGCTAAGGGACCAGAGGGACACGGCCGTGAGCCCAGTCAGGGCCGCCCGTGCACCGGGAAGCCCCGGAGAGCGATCTGCCCTTCTTCTGCAGTGACTCAAGGAAGAAACAGAGGACTATGCTTTCCTCTTACCGAGCGGAGCAGCTGGCGGTGGGGGGCGAGGCTGCACAGGGCACCAAGGGGGACCAGGTGCAGGTGCCCAGCTGGGCGACGACGGGCCGCACCCGGGACAGGCCACGCAGGCTGGTCCTTGGAAAGGTTGGGGCCCTCCGGCCCACGGGGTGACCTGCGGGACAGAAGGGAGGGCTGGGTTGGATGACAGACAAAAGCGCCAACACCGACAGGAGCCGAAACCCAACGCAGCAGTCTTCGGCAACGTGCACCCTCCCCTGTACTGGGTGCCCAATTGGCAGCTACGCTGCATCCACTCCTTCAGCCCTGGGCCTGCCTGCAGCCTGGGCTGCTCAGGAGGCTTTGGGGATAAAATAGTGTCAGCAAACTTCACTGTGATGCCAGGGCATACTTATCCCCTAATTCCCAATCCACAGGCAAAGCCAGGAATGGTTTGTTCAAAAGGAAAATGCTAGTTCCAGAGATTATTCAATACAAAATGACCACTGGAACACAACTGAGTAAAATTACTTACTTTGGTTTCCTCTGCCTCCTTTGCCGGAAAGGCGGTGCCATTCCTAACAGGGGTGCCACCCGGCCCTGAAGCTGTAAAGGGAGAGCAGCGCTGAAGGCGGATTCTATCTGAAGTTGCCGTGCGGGGGAAGCACGACCCGAGCCCTCCGTGCCCTCCTCCAGGAGCTCTCACTCCCGCCCGTGCCCCGGGCTCTTCACAGAGGCCGCAGGTCTCCCTCACACCTCAGTTGACCACGAGGACGAGGGGAGACTGGACCCCTGTCCCATGACGAGGACACCACAGGGCCTTGATTCAGGTGTTTTCATAGCTAATCACCCTGGATGGGGTCTCAAGGCTCAGATCCCTGTCAACCAACACTTACACAGTGGACTCACAGCACACTTCAGGGCAAATCAGTCTGTATGCAGATTATACATTAAAGTAAGAAGGGTCTTTCGTAGGAAGAGTATCAACAACCCCTGACTGTGAGCTCAACCTCTTCCTCCTCAGCCTGTTGGTAAACTGTTAAAAGCCTTCTCTCTGACAGCGCATGTCTTGTATAAGTGACCAGATGTCACGTAAACATTTATGAAAGAAGTGGCCTCAATGACTCATGTTGTAATAATCGGCAAAAGAATGGTGAGTTACATGGAGTAGCTGGTGGGAGACTTTAGAGTTACACGTTAACTCTGGGAGAGGGAGGCTACGTAGTCATGTCACTTACTACCTGGCTACTCTAGGTCACTGTGCAAGCTTTTTTATAAGAACGAAGGGACCTGCAAAATTAGTGAAGAAATGCCTGCTGCCTTAAAGCAGATCTTGAATAGAATATTTATCCACCAAGGCAAATGAAGAAAAATGTTTTTCTCGTTATGACATACTGCCTTCATTCTAAAACGTCATCCATGTTATTTTCCTGAAATGAGAAGAAAATTCAGCCTTCAAAACCGTGTCCAGGCGGGAAGAGAGGGCTGACGCTCATGTCTTCTAGTGCACAGAAACCAGCCATGCCAGCCACGCCAGGCATCCAAGAGACTTGGGGGTGGCCCGCAGTCCCTGGAGGGGCGTGAGCTCCACCGCTCACAGGGGACAGAGCCCTGCTGGCTGGTGGCATGTAAAGAAAACAGCATCTTGTCACCCAGCTGTGAACCTGTTCCCCACAGTGAGTGTGTGGTGTGGTGTCCAGGAAACCCAACAACTACCCATGGGGACAAGCAGCCCACTGGGCGGCTCCTGCTGCAGAAATGGAGCTGCCGTACTTCACAGTGCGCTCCTTACCTCTCAGGGGAGGGTGCAGCCTGTACGGTCCTCCTGGGGTGGGCTCCTGCCTCATGTATTCCTCTGCCTGCCTCCATCCGCAGATTGCATCCAATCTTAAAGATAAAGAATGGCTTCAATACAAATTACACCACCAATTCCTCTACTAGGCACAAAACAACCAGTCCTTAAAAATCTCAAAACACCCGTAAAAATGTGTCAAAATTCTGTACCTCTGTTTCAGGTGGGCAACTTCCCTTCTCAGCTCAGAGGAGTTTTCCCTTCTCAGGTCAGAGTTTTCCCTTCTCAATTCAGAGATTTCCCTCTCCAGCTCCTGAGCCCTGAGCTGTGGGAGAAAAACACATCCACGTTCAGTTGTGGCCGACTGTGCACAAAGGTAAGGAAGGAAACAAATTCTTACCGAGCTGTCTTGGGCCTTCTTCTCAGCAAGAGTGACCTGAAAAAGTCAACACATCAAGAAACACCCCATGGTAAGGGGTTCTCAGGGCCACAATAACTGTCTGCATCAGGTGCTGAGGACTCTGTGTCAGGAGGAAGGCAGGTTACCTGGTGTCTCCAAGTGATCTCTGCTTCCCGCATTTGCCCGTGACATTCTTCAAGTCTTATCCTATGAGTTACAAATTGTTGCATCAGAGAAGACACAATGCTGGGTATGCTGTTAAATAACCTGCCCCAGTCCAGGTTATCTGCACTGCACACTCACACACATCATCTCACCGCTCAAGACACACTGCACACGGCTGCAGAAGCACGGCAGGTGCAAAGCTGTCACTGCAGCCACTCCTCCCGTCACTGTTACTGAACGCCTGCCCGGTTCTGCACCAACACAACTCCCCCTCCCGTTCTCAGCATTTGCCTCACGTGTCCTGTGCTGAGCGTCTTTCATCACAGAGCTTGATTCTTCCTTTCCTTACATCCTGACCCTACTTCTTACTCCTGGGTCTCCCCAGCAGCACGGGAATGTGTGTTGGTCCGACTGACGCTACACTAAACTGCTATCCTCAGGGTGACAACGGTTTATAGCACCTTCAGAAACATCTCTGTGAACCGTCTCTCCTCTCAGTCTGGCCAGAACTGGGGACCAGGAAATTCTTAGTAACTTAATACTTTTTAAAGTTAAACGTTTAACTTAACATGTGTAAAACTTAACACTTTTCCTCCTGTGTGAAGCCACGTATACAAATGTCTTTTGTGTGGGTCGGTTTATGATACTGTGTCTAAATATTTTAGAAAAGTTTTCAAAAACTCCAACAGGTGTTTTCAAAGCCGCATGTGCGGAGGAGCTGAACTCACTTGTACCATCTTCTCTCCTCTTCAGCCAATTCTGCCTTCTCCTTTGCTGCCAACAGCTGCTGCTTTCCCACCAGCCCACATCCGTTCATGTCCACCTTCCTGAGAGGGGAAAGAAACTCTGAAATTCTGCCAGTTTCCCTCCCAGAAACTGGAAGGGAAGAATTCCATGTTCCTTTCGCCCTTCCCCATAAATGCTCAGGCTGATAAACACACAGGAAAGAATTAAAGTACCCCCACTAATAAATATGAAAAAAAGTACACTCAGGCCTCTGGCAAGCGTTTGGTATCTGGGCTTCCCTTCAGCGTCCCCACCCCTACTCATTTGTGCATAAAGTAAACACACAGGAAAAGCCCACGTGAGGTGTGCTCTGCGCCCCCCCCCCCACCAGGCTCAGGCTCCTGTGCCTGGGACAGCGCGAGCTCACTGTGTTTCAACGTGGGAATCAGGGTCTGACCAAGTCACCACAACCAAACACATTAGGGTAAAGCAAGCGCTCATGACTTGCTTGATTTCTCCCACAGAGAGCCCAGATTTCAGTCAAAACCTGGAGCAAAACCTGATCCTTTAGGAAATATAAGGAAACGTTTGTTTTTGAAAGCAGGTTAATGGGTGTGATGTCCATGACCTCTCCCTGAGAATGACAGGAAACTCTGGACAAATTATGAAATCCATGATCAAATGTACCAGATTGCTAACAATCCAGAAAGGGACATGAGGCCAAGATGGAGAAGAAGAAATCCCAGGACTGGGCCCACCTTCCCCTGGGGTCACCCGGTAACTGCAGAGGAAACCACTGAGATGCAGAGCAGCCTGGCAGCCAGTGCCCCCTACGCACGGGCACCGCAGTCAGGCAGCTGGAGCTCATGGTCCGTCAGCGAAGGTGATCCCTAGAAAGACCCGCAGGACTTAGCTGGGATCCGTGAGAGCTACATGCCAGAAACAAAGGTGGACAGGAGACACATGGGCCTCACGAGGGCTGGCTGCACTGACTGATCTCAGCTGCTAACCAGGTTAACAGGATGTAGCGCTGCTGGCGCCCTGACCACCTGCCAGCTGTAATGCCCACCTTCTCTGCAGCAAGTTAACCTCACACGAGGCCTCAAATTTTCTCTATTTTCTACCCAATGTCTAGAGTTTATTAAAAATGATAGACACATGGTAGGTCATGACACTTTGATGTGGTTGAAACCTAAGGACAATAAAAATGGACCTAGGGGGATCCAGATAATGAAGCGACTAAATCTGGTCCAAGAACCCGCTAAAATCTCAAACTAAATACAAACAAGACTCTGGTAACCAGTTAGAATGAACAGAAGCAGCAGATTACAGAAATCAAGGTTGAAAAATAAATGCACATCTGTACTGATTGAATATGGTAACGAAAATATGGTGGTAAGTATTCTGAAACATATTACAATATCCACATAACTCCACACATTCATTCACACATTGTCATAATTAACACGGGAACGTCTTACCCTTCAGTGTCCATAGTTCTCTGTCCACTGATTTCATCAAGGACGCGTACTTTCTTCACCTGCCTTTGGAAACCGTCTTCCTCACGTTCTTTCGGAGATCCCGATGCAGCATGGTGGTCTTGCATTTTCTTTTTACCCTCTATAAACATAAAACAACTGGCTTTGTGTGTGCACGTGTGCACTCAAGAGCTTGGCTGTACTGGGGAGTGGAGAAAGGAGAGAATTCTGAAGGCAGGAACCCCCTTTTTACCTTCCCAGTGCAAATTCATTGCTATTACAGGCATGTTTCATTTTATTGCCCTCCCTGGTAATGCATATTTTTAAACAATTGAAGATTTGTAACAACCCTGAGTACAGCAATTCCATTGGTGACATTTTTTTCTGGCAGCATTTGCTCATTTCTTATCTCTGTGTCACATTTTGGTAGTTCCTGAAATATTTCGTTCTTTATCGTTTTAATTACAACAGGCATGACACTCCTTTAAGGCAAAGCCTAATCCAGCGGAAGTCCCTAATTCTCAGCAATTCTATAAACCCTGAGAGAGGTGAAGAGGCTTCAGAAGAAAAGTGTGAAGCCAGCAGGGGTTGGCCCATGAAGTTTAAGGCAAGATTCCATCTCCACTGCATTCCTGTGCAAGGTAAGGCGGGAAGAGCTGACCCAGAGGCTGCTGCAAGTGCTCCAGGAGATGAAGCTAAGACAGCTAATGAAGGTGGCTGCACTAAACAACAGATTTTCAATGCAGAGAACTGCAAGGGGAGGCCACCCAGCACCATCACAGCTGGAGAGAAGTCAGCGCCTGGCATCAAGGCTTCAATGGACAGGCTGACTTTCCCGTTAGCGGCTAACGAAGCCAATATTCATTTAACATTATGAAAATCCTATGTCCCATGAGAATCAAGTGAAATCTACTCTGTGCTCTATAAATAGAACAAAGCCTGAATGACAGCACATCTATTTACAACATGAATATTTTAGCCCATTGTTGAGACCTACTGCTCAGAAAACAAAACAAAACACAAAAAAAATTTTTCAAAATATTACTGCTCATGGACAATGCACAAGTCATCCAGGAGCTCTGATGGAGATGCATGAGATGAATGCTGTTTCCATGCTTAACACGACATCTATTCTGCAGCCCATGGATCAGGAGTAATTATGACTTTCAAGTCTTATTATTTAAGAAATACATTTTGGAAGGCTTTAGCTGCCATAGACAGTGACACCACTGATGAGTCTGGGCAAATGAATGGAAAACTTTCTGGGAAGGATTCACCATTTTACATGCCATTAAGAACATTCGTGATTCACGGGAAGAAGTCAAAATAGCAACATGAACTGGGGTTTGGAAGGAATTGATTCCAATCCTGATGTATGACTTTGAGGGGCTCAAGACTTCAGTGCAGGAAGGAGCTGCAGATGTGCTGAAAATAGCAGAACTAGAGTTACAAGTGGAGCCTGAAGATATGAGTGATTGGCTGCAACCTCATGATAAAATGTGCATGAATGAGGAGCTGCTTCTTATGGACAAGCAAAGAAATTGGTTTCTTGAGATGGAATCTACTGGTGAAGATGCTGTGAAGTAGGTTGAAATAACAAAGGACTTAGAAGAGTGTATGAACTTAGCTGATAAATTACCGCAGGGTTTGAGAGGACTGACTCCAATTTGGAAAGAAGTTCTACTGTGTGTAAAATGTGTCAAACTGCCTGCGACAGAGGACTTGTTCCTGAAAGGAAGAGAGAATCCTGTCACAAACTTCACTGTGGTCTTATGTTAAGAAATTGCAAAAGCCACACCGATCTTCAGCAACTGCCACAATGACCAGTCAGCAGCCACCAACATTAATTCAAAACCATCCACCAAAACGACTGTAACTCAATAAAAAGAAAGTTAAAAAAAAAAAAAAAGACCATCCACCAACAAAAAGATTACACCTCACTAAAGGCTCCAATGATGGCTAGCAGTTTTTAGTAATAAAGAGTATTTTCATTAACTTATGAACATTGGGGTTTTTAGACACAGTGGTATTGCTCACTTAATAGACTACAGTATAGTGTAAACTTAACTGTTATTTGCACTGGAAAACCAAAAAAAAAAAAAAAAAACAAATTATTTGACTCTCTTAATTATATTTATTTTATTCTAGGGATCTAGAACTGAAGCCACAACATCTCCCAGGAAGCCTGTATGTAAGGTTTTCTTCCCAACAAGCAACATACCTTCCAGGCTGCAGTCTCCAGTTGTCACAGCTCGCTGCATCGCACCCTCAGATCTGGTCTTCGAAACACCTGGCTGTAAGATAGATATGAGAAGACATTCAAGAAGTACTGATCCACAGCAAAGTGCACATACTTAACACGAGAGGAATCGTACGCTTGGAATCAGCTAAGACGGGCCATCTGCTTTCCGTGCGTTACAGCACAATTAAACTCTGACACACCGATGCTCGGTTCTCTGAGCTAAGCATCTCTGGGGCTGAGTAACATTCCTTACTCTCTTCTTGCTGCTGAGCTGAACGTCCTCCTGCACATGCATTTCTTCAGATTTCACTGTGGCTTCACAGACGTGAGATTTATTAAGGGCAATTTCAACCTAAAACATTCTCATTGATGACTAAATTCCCAAGAAAAATAATTTGAGTAGATATCAACATTTAATCTTCTAAAACATGAGATTGTTGTTCCTTGTGAAAGCTAATGTGTACAGTGGAAATCCTGCTGCAACTGGAGGCATTTACCTCAAATTCCTGAAGTGTTCATTGAAACAGCACCTTTCAAGTTCTCTGGAGATGTTCCTTTTTCCAGTATCTTCACACAGGACACAAATAAAGTATGTACTAAGATTTCAATGAAAACTCAGGGTGATATGCTGAAAAAGTGTAACTTTTTTTCCCCCCAAAACAAAGTATTTTGTTAACTGCAAAACAAACAATGGAAAATAAATATATTAGCCCTGGTGCATGTCCAAAAACTTTGGTGAGCATTCTCTCCAGAAGATATTAAGGCAGTGAAATGATTCTGAACATACACATTTTATAAAGAAAGGAAAGCAAGTGTTATACGTTCCCTTACACATGCTTGAAAGCATCTGGGACTTTCCCTGAATTTTGGTTTGGGGCTGAAGACAGTGCTCTATTTTAGAGTTTACAGCAGACAGTGCCTCTTCCTTCAAGTTTAGCACTGGGCGTCCTAGCAGCTCGTTCTGACCCCCTGCGTCTTGCATTTCCTTCTTCAGCTGGTCCTCTTCCACTGCCAGCCTGCCAATCTCTTCCAGAAAGTCTTGGATTGTTCTGATGGGCAGTTGCTTCTCTTCAACCCTTTTGGAATCCTGTCCCTTCTCAGCCAGTATCCACAACTACCCCTAAGTTTCCTGTGATGGCAGCTGATCCAGGTTGAGCCCAGGACAAATGTCAAGCCCATAAAGAAATGCGGAAAAAAGAGACCTCCAGGCGCAGATATTTCCTCGCCTCCATAGGCTTCCTCCTCACTGGACAATGGAGGGCACGACTGGACGACAGGGGGAAGCAAGGGTGGGAAACTGCTCATGTCAAAGAGCTCACAAATGAGTGTCCCTGGTAAAATATAAACAAAGTTTACCCAAATTCACATGGAAAGTTCTCTGTTTAACATCAACAGGGCAAGGAGCTGTGCACCTACTCTAGTAACTTCCTTCACCTCTCAGGTATTTCCTGGCATCTCCTGTGTATCTTGGAGGGCAGTGTGAGTGGTGAGAAAACTCTCTAGGTTGTGAAAATAAGACATATTTCCTAGTCTCTGAAATAGGAAAAGTCACGAAGGTTTTAGTCCATAAAATTCTGGGTCATTGTTCACAGAGAGGTTCCGCTCCTGGGCTCTCACACTCTGCTGTGGCCAAAAGCAGGAGATGCGGGAGCGTGCAGCTCGCCCAGGGCACAAAAAGCCTCAGAAGCTCGGCTATGGTCAATGTGGCAGCTCTTACCAAGTGTGGACTCTTGGTGTTCTGGTCCCTCACTGCCTGCAGCTTAGCTCGAGCAATCTGAACGTCATTCAAATGTTCATTCACCCTCTCAATTGTTTTCAAGTTCTCCTTCAAGGAAACATTGAATTAGTAACAATTACTCATTACTTTCATTTCTGTTTTCAGAATGTAATCTAACGAGAGAAGGGGTTCGTACCTTAAACTTCAGTGCTTCCTCAGAGAGCATCTTCTTTTGCCTGATGGTGTCCTCTAAGCATTTCACTGCATTGTTGGTCTATGCAAAAATGTAATGAAGGAAACAGAATTACAAATACTAATTACACTGCTAGCTGAACCTATCTTGTGTGTGACCCCTTCCACTAATACAGAAAGTGGTGCTTTACATCTACGACACTTGCTTTTCTTTTTACTGAAAATATTTCAGTCAGTTACAATGTGTCAATTTTCTGGTGTACAGCATGTTTCAGTCACACACATATAATATACACCTATGTTTGTCTTCACATTCTTTTTCATTATAGATTACAAGACATCACGTAGAGTTCCCTGTGCTCTACAGAAGAAATTTGTTTTTTGGTTTTTTTTTATCTAGGACACTTGCTTTGAACCTAGACCTCTTATGGAACATATGGAACAGGACAGTAAGATGAAGGAAAAGAGAGCCAAATAACTGAACTACCAGAGGGGGGAGGAACTGAAGGTGAAATCACACACACACAAAAAAAAAAAACAAAAATAGCAAAAGGACCAGGATACCTTCTGCACCCAAGCAGATATATTTTCTGCAAGTTCTCTCTTTTCGTTCTCCAAATTCTTCATCTGCTCAGTCATCTGCTTTAAAGTAACTAAAAGGAGATAAAGCAGTTTCTCATATTGGCAAGAAAACCCAGTAGAATAGAATTATCATGATTTATTAGCAGTAGAGACATATCTGGCTGGCACTATGAGTATAATTAACTTTTTAGCTTTACTACTGTGCCTAAAGGAAGCAAATCTTAGTGGCATTCTAAATGTGAGATCATTGAGATTCCTAGTTTAATTTTTTTCAAAGATGCAGAAACACAATAAAAAGTCTTCCCCTAAATTCCCTCCCAACTATAAGCACTATTCTTAGAAAATTCATTCAAATACTTCTGACATCACCAGAGATGAAAAAGAAAATCCAAGCATCCTGTCCCCTTAACATTCTCTCTTCCAATTACTAAGGTAAGTAAACATGCCCCTGCTTTAAAAAAAAAAAAAAAATAGAACCCTTATCCCACGCAGGTTCACCCCACAGCCAGGCCCTATCTGCAGCACCACAGAAGGCAAGTTCAAAACGTCGCCTTGACTGGGCCTGCACAGGCCTCCAGTGTCTTCTTGCTGCCTGGCAGATCGTCTTTCATGAAAACCATGCTGGGGGCCCTGAAGGACAAGGTCACTGGAATTAAACGCTTTGGTACCATGTGGGCTTCCCCACCTAGTCACTGGAGGACCTGGATAACACACAGGCCCTAAATGACAAGCTTTTCCATCGCCAGGATGAGAATGTTACCATCACTGCTTCAGGAAAGCAGCACATGTAAAACAGCCAGTCACAGGCGACTCCACGGGTGAAGCTCTAGAAAGCAGCCCTCAGAACCAGACTCCTCTCTCGGGCATCTAAGTCCCTCATCTGACCACACAGCGCATACGCGTCTTATCTCTGCCCAGTGGGGACGCTCTGATGCTGAGATCCCTCTTCTCAGCACCAGCCCTTCTGCATCAACTGTCACCAACAGCAGCCCTTGAGGGCCTACTGAGCACCGGGCAGCCACCCTGCCCACCACGCACAGCCCCACTCGGTCAGCAGAGTCTGTGAAGCCTGCACAGAAAGCATCATCCTCAGGCTGAATCACCTCCATTAAGTCCCCACTGCCATGAATGGCTCCCTTCACGTCTAGGTCACAGCCCATGGTTTCCCCTCTGCTGTGACATGCACTGCCTGGCTACATTTGCATCCCTCCCTCAGCCTGGAGGGTCCTGACAGGCTCAAGTAGTGTTTCAGCATCTTTACTTTTCACCAAGAGCCAGCTCATGTTAGGCACTCACTCCGAACATTAGACTTCTCATCACCTGCTTCCTAAAAGTTGCTATGCAAAATTAAACTCATCCTAGTCTCCCTACTCCTGTGACCCTCCTGGTCTCTTAGCTCAATAGATGCCAACTTCCTCTACGATGTCACTTAGACACCATCGCAGGAGTAAAATTTTCAAGAGTTGAGAAATCAGTTAGACATCAGAAGTCACTGTGTTTACTCTTAGTTGAATTAAAATCCACATTGAATCCTTGTATTGAGAAAATATTACAAAGGAAACTAAACCCTAATATCTTACCTTGAGATGCACGAGGCTTTACCTAGGAGAGAAAGAAACAATAAATCTGAAGTCAAAACATATAATTAGTAAATCTATAATTTCTAATAAACTATCAAAACAGTAATCATTGAAATCACAATTATCATTTTGGTTCAGCGTAACAATATGATTAAAAATCAGGAAAAATCAGAATTTCCTACTTAAGGCATGATCTTTCACTCACCATTTCTGACAGCACAACGGTAAATAATTTATTTTAGAACAAAAGATCTGTTTACATGCTATTAAATAAACACCACTCTATTCAATTTTCATAATGCATATTCATATTTAACAACACTCAACTATATTATTTTCATAATATGTTGTTGTAATGCATCATTTATATAATTTTTTTTTTTGGTCAAACCAAACATCCACACTTAAGTCCAGAACCTGGATTGTTGTATAATCTTCAAAAGAGAGAGAGAGACAGGAGAAAACTAAAAGAAAAATAAAGGCAAAATCTTTATACTAAGGTTAAGATGCACCCCTTTCATTCACTGAAAGGTTTTCTGAAATCTTTTACAGAGTTGACTGTTGAATTGATAAGCAACTGTAACATATGAGGTCATAAGATTTGTCAAGACCACTAAAAACAAATGGACATCAGATGAGACATCAGACGAGAATGAAAGTGAGCAATGGCTGTAGTAAAAGCACACGCAGCAGCAGGATGGACAGCGACCATTTTCAAGAAGCGAACGTGCTTCCTGACTCAGACACAAGTCATCATCTGCGGAGTAATAGCTCAGTAAAACCCAGGCAGGACTCCACTGTAATACCACGTAGACACATTTCCCTGACCCTTAACACATATTTCTTCATTCAAAACTTTAAGTGATGATCAGAGACTGAGGCCAGCCCCTAACCTTGCCAAGATATTGGAGCATCATCACAGTGTCGAAGCTCCAGTGGCAATAGTGTGGCAATAGAATGCATCCATGGAGGGCAAACAGAAAACCACAGATGTTCCCTTAACTTCACACTTGCTCAGGAACACTGAGCTTCCCAGTCCCCTGTCACCCAACATGCAGGTGGGGAGAGAGATGGGCTCACCAAATACTTAACCTTCCTGTTTTGTTATTGAAGAGAAGAGTTTATGAATTGCCATTGTCTCATTGAGAATATACTGTTGTCTTGCTCAATGAGTTCTTACTATAAAGATTTTGCAACAAATTTCCATTTCAAAACTAATTTCTGTTCAAGTTAGTAATCTAAAAGGAAACAAAGAAAAGACTCCTGGATTCTGGCCCAGGCAGGCAAATAAAATGTCCAGTGACTATAAAAATTCCTGTTAAGTGTGATTAAAAGGACACTGTCAGGTACTTTAGTAATACTCACAGCAAGGACGCTCCTCCAGACAAACAACAGAAAACTGGAAACTCCCCAGGCGGCAACAAGAAGAAGCAGCTTCCACAGAAATTCATAAACATCAGACCCAAGATGGGTAAGGAGAATCAGAGTGTGGAGGATCTGAAAAGATATTGGAGATAATGAGGAACCTCAAAGACATTAGCAGTGTATCTGTCACAGAGAATCATCTTTAGAAACCCTCAACCACATCCTCAAATAGCTCCACAGAGAGGCGAGAAGGGACACTTGAGTTCAAAGGAGCTCTTGGGAGTGTGGACATGTTAACTGCCTTCATTTGGTAATAGTTTCACTGCTGCACACATACGTCAAATACCTGATAAACAAAATGTTAGAGACTTGACTTTGCTGACAGGCATTGCAAATATTTTTAAAATAGTTAACAGAACTTAACTTATGAATGTAGAAGCCAACTTGAAATTGAAAATAAGCAAACACAAACCTACATGGCATGGGACACCTCCATCTTCTATTGGATGTTCATGAAGTACCTGGACAAACCCCTATGAAGTGTCCCCAAAAATACACCCAACATGTATGGGGAAAGAGCAATGAAGATATGTGTTAAAATATAGAGAGATGTACAGAGATGTATTTCTACATTTATAGACTGGACATGAGTGAGAAAGCAGACCAGCTCTTAGAATAATGTCAAAATTACTATTCCAGCAAAAATTAATGATATATTTTAGCCCAACTATCTAAAAACCATGGAGGTTTTCTTCAATATTCACTTTGGTTCTGAACCAGAGCACGTAATGTCAGACTTCTGAAATAAATAAGGATTTGTATAATAAGAGTTTTAATCATATTGTACAAGATTACTCAAAGAATGAAGTTACATAAAAAGAGAACTCAAAATAATCAGTACAAATAATTTACATGCATATTTCACAGTACTGCACCTACGTCCATTAACAGCCACCAAGAAAATTAATTTGTATTTCTGGAATGTACAGTCACCAAAACAAAAGCCAAACACATAGTTTTGTAAAAACTAGATTTATAAGTATTATAGGAGGGAATAAATACACAATGTAACTTGTACTTTATCTAGACACCAAGTTTCAGTCTTGTGCAAATAAAACCTCTCTAGAAAGCAGCCCCTGAAATCAGTAACACTGTCATTGTCAGCTCTCACAGTTGGGGTCAGTAAAATCTGTGCTGGTGGAAAACATGCACCGTCTTTCCATAGCTGCCCTCTGAGAGAGCAGTGGGTCTCAGCACAAAGGAGAGACACGCAGATCAAAGGCACAAAAACAAACACCATCTAGTCACTAACTGGTAAAACCCCCTCCACCGTGGGCATGCTTGTAACACACGGCACTGTCTGAGCGCTGACGTCAGCAGCTGCCTCCTACCTAGAGTCTATCCATCAGGGCTGATGGACTCAGGTTCTGTCAGCGGCCATGAGCAACGGTGGAGAAGGACAAGTTAGTTTATCCAAATGCTCAAAGATGTGGTAGGGAAAGAGGGCTGACTAACCTGAGAGAACTCAGCCTCATTCCCTTTGAGGGAAAAAATCCAAACAAAGATGACCTATAAATGCCCTCCTTAGTAGGCTCAAAAGAAACAGAACAGACTCTTCTTTGGGTGGAGTGTTCATGTGGCGTTGATTCTGCTTCAGTGCAAAGATTGTTCCTGACACTCGGTTTTTCCAGGTCTGTAAGAATCTGGTGGAAGCCTATCAGAACAAACCCACTTAAATCCATGAGGTGTTCTCAGTCTGTCTCTTTTAGGGTGTGGAGGTGATTTTTCCTGACACAGTAAAAATTTTACAGCATGTATCTGAATTTTCTTTATATTTGGACAATTCTAAGGACATCAAGGACACTTTCTGCTTTGGGGAAATCAACATTCTTCACAAGGACACGTCACTAAAAAAAAAAAAAGACAACTCGTCCACCTCCTGGGTCACATCCCTCCTGAGCATTTCCTCATTATAAACATCACAGCAGGTCGCAGCCACTGATTTTCACATCAGCTCAGCTCTCAGGGCTCCCCCATCAACTTAGCTGGACACAGAGTCCCTGGGGGCAGCCTCCAAGATGAAAAGGAAAGGGATAACTAAGAATTTGCTAGAAGTCCAATAAAAATAAAAGCAAAAATAAACAAGTGGGACCTAATTAAACTTAGAAGCTTTTGCATAGCAATGGAAACCATAAGCAAAGCAAAAAGACAACCTACAGAATGGGAAAAAATCTCTGCAAAAGATGAAACTGATGAGGGCTTAATTGCCAGAATATATAAACAGCTCATACAACTAAATAAGAAAAAAAAAAAACCTCAATCCAAAAATGGGCAGAAGACCTAAACAAGCAATTGTCCAGTGAAGACATACAAACGGCTAACAGGCACATGAAAAAATGCTCATTATCACTAATTATCAGAGAAATGCAAATCAAAACTACAATGAGGTATCACCTCACACCAGTCAGAATGGCCACCATTCAAAAGTCCACAAATGACAAATGTTGGAGAGGCTGTGTAGAAAAGGGAACTCTCCTACACCGCTGGTGGGAATGCAGGTTGGTGCAGCCACTGTGCAAAACAGTTTGGAGATTCCTCAAAAGACTAGGAATAGACTTACCATATGACCTAATAATCCCACTCCTGGGCATATGTCCAGAAGGAACCCCACTTAAAAAAGACACCTGCACCCCAATGTTCATAGCAGCACTATTTACAATACCCAAGACATGGTAACAGCCTAAATGTCCATCAACAGATAACTGGACATACAAGAGGTGGTATATTTATACAATGCAATACTATTCAGCCATAAAAAAACAATATAATGCCATTTGCAGCAACATGGATGTCCCTAGAGAATGTCATTCTAAGTGAAGTAAGCCAAAAAGAGAAAGAAAAATACCATATGAGATTGCTCACATGTGGAATCCAAAAAATAAAAATAAAATAAAGAGCATAAATACAAAACAGAAACAGACTCACAGACATACAATACAAACTTGTGGTTGCCAAGGGGCTGGGGGGTGGGAAGGGACAGACTGGGAGTTTGAAATTTGTAGATACCAACAGGCATATGCAGAATAAACAAGATTATACTGTATAGCACAGGGAAATATATACAAGATCTTATGGTAGTTCACAGAGAAAACAAAATTGTGATAATGAATATATGTATGTTCATATATAACTGAAAAACTGTGCTCTACGCTAGAATTTGACACAATATTGTAAAATGACTATAACTCAATAAAAAATGTAAAAAAAAAAGCAGCTGTGGTATATTTCATACAATGGAGTACTACTCAGCCATAAAAATGGTAAAATGATGCCATTTGCAGTAACAGGGAATGGATGGACCTGGAGAATGTCATTCTAAGTGAAGTAGTCAGAAAGCAAAAGAAAAATACCATATGATATCACTTATATGTGGAATCAAAAAAAAAAAAAAAAAAAGACAAACTTATTTACAAAACAGAAACAGACTTACAGCATAGAAGACAAACTTATGGTTACCAGAGGAGAAGGGAGTGGGAAGAGGAAAATTGGAAGTTTGAGATTCATGGATACTAATCTATATAAAGTAGACAACAACTAGTTTACACTGTACAGCACAGGGAACTCTATTTAATATCTTGTAGTAATTTATGGTAAAAAAATATGGAAATGAATATGTGTATTTTCCCATATGACTGAAGCATTCTGTTGTACACGATAAATGCACAACATGGTAAACTGACTATACTTCAATAAAAATATTTTAAAATTTATAGGGCTATTGAGTATTTTTGTTACATTAAAATTTCTGAAAAGAATACACTTCAAAGAAAACAAAGTTGCTGTAAGTTAACAAACCAGAAAGCACAGAGCACAGATGACATTTCCCTGTTTAACAGACCAGCACCAACCCAGTGCTGAGACCCCACTGCTCCCAGGACTGCCAAACGTCACCACCAGGAAGGGCGCACGCACAGGACAGCGAACCGCACGGGGACGGGACCGGAACACACACAACTTGAAGCAGGATCCTGACAAGCTTTCCGGGAGCCAGTCTCACTATGACTTCTAGTAAGTAAGAAGAGTTTCTCACTTTTTAAAAAACTGCTTTACTGAGATAAAATTCCCCCATTCCCGCATTTTAGGCATACAACTCAATGGCTTTTAGGATGTTCACACTTCCTTCTTTGATGCAATAAAGTAACTATTTCAGGTTTCATCCTGTCAACCTGCTGTTTGGTCCAAGAGGTCCTGACAGGACTCAGAGCTTGAGGACGCCGGTGGCCAGGGCCACTCTAGACTGGTCAAGAAACCTGTCCTGAGAGCCTCGGGCTTCACCAACGATGCGTTCCCATCAAGGACCCCATGAGAAAGCAGCTAGTTAACCACAGTGTGAAAGAGCCCAGGAAAAAGGACACCTGATGCCCGATGTTTACTCACAATTGCATTTTCATATCCAGTGCACCCCAGCACGTGGGACCAGAACATCCTCATCACCTCCATGTCCTGGTCTTCTCAGGGCCCTGAGGTCCCCAAGGCAGGAGGGGGGGAGGGGAAGGGAGGGGAGGGGAGGGTTGGGGAGGGGAGGGGGTGGGGGATGGAGTGGGGAGGGAGTGTGACAGGTACAGGGGTTGAGCACTTGAGAGGAGAAGAAGGGGGGTCACAGAAAGGATGAGGGCCAATCAAGCTCTTGAGGGGAGGAAGGAGGGTTCAGTCAGGTCAGGAGGTCAGCAGGTCAGGAAAACAAACAGCAGGCAAGCGGACTCTCAGGAGCAGCTGGAGGGGACGAGACACCTCCCTCCAAGCCTTCCTGTCTGAACGCTGCCTTAGCAATGCCAGTGCTTTATGACCTCTCTTGACCAATCACCTGCCTTTGCCCCTGGCACCTCACAGTGGACATTTTGGGTGACCTCACTTTTACAATGTGCCCCGCCTAACTGATCCCCCACCACCAACTGCCAGCCAACCCTGGGTCCTCTCTGCAAACTTTTCTGACCATATGCTTTCTGGTCCTGTACAACCGATGTCCCCTGCCCTCTACTTCTGGGATGCTCCCTCCTCCTTTTCCAAACTCCCAGGATTTCCCTTGGGCAGTGGCTGAAAAACATACTAGGTAGACAATGACAGAACCAAGAGGAGTCAAATATTCAGGCAGGGTGGGAGGTCCTCACTCCCCTTCGCTCAACACTGCACACAAAGTGCAGAAAATGTCCACAAGATGGAGAAGATCTTAACAGCACACCATCTTAATCACATCGCCACACCCATGTGGCCGTCCTTATCTGTAGTACACCTGTAGGTGACACATTAATTTTAAGTACATATGTTACATGCATAAAAATAAGCCCTATGATTTTTGCCAAAGATATATAAAACTATAAAAAATAATTATATATTGTCACACCCCCTGCACTGCATTTGGGTGATTCACGTACACCCAGGTTCAAGGAGGCAAAAACTACCCATGTGGGACAGAAGCAAAGTTGTGCTTTGGGGCAGTACTGGCTGTGAGGGGGCCTGAGAAACCCTTTTGGGGCGGTCGGAAGACTTGGTGTCTAGATATGGAGAGTGGTTGTGTTCACTCAATCAAGAAATACTGAGCACATGGGGCCTGCCAGTCTCAAGAGTCACAGAGACCCTCGTATCTGTCCCCGTGAAGTGGCCAACTGCTGACAGTGAGGAAGGGATGAGGTGCCTAGAGTGGCCACCAGAGTCCAGTGAGAGGGCCCCGCACTCATCCAGGCTTTGGGCCCCAGCCCTGCCAGCTTCCCCCAGGAGCCCCAATTCCAGGCAAACTCTGAGGGGGGCCGAGGGCAGCAGCTCGCTCCTAAGTCTCAGGAGCTCCCACAGTCTGCCCAGGGCTCTAAGTGAGAAACGGGCAGGGGGCAGTCAGTGGTTTGGGACTCTCTGCCATTGACAAAGAGGAGTTGGGTGAAAACACCTGGCTCCTTACATGTCCCCCAATCCAATCCCCCAGGGGCCCCTTAGACCCACAGGGCCCTCCCTCCTTCCAGCTGGGGCAGGTGGCCAGCCCTGCAGCAGCTCTGGGGCCCAGGCTGGGCCAACTGGTCAAGGGCCACCAACAGGTCAAGGTATGACTGTGCTGCCCAGGAAGAGGGGGGAGAGCAGTGAAGCAGTACCAGCAGGAGCAGCCTCTGTAACCGGGCTCCTCCACTGTGAGCAGGGCCGGGGCCAAAACGTGGCAGTGAGGGTGGGAGGGCTGGGAGAGGTGCGGCCCTATGGCCCTGGACAGGGCTGGACCAGAGCCCAGGGCCTGAGGGCCTTGGGGGGAGAGACAGAGTGAGACGGGCAGGGAGAGAGACAGTGCATGACAGAGAGAGGTGGGAGTCAAGTCCTAGAGAGTGACAGACAGTGACAGGGGGAACAGGGTAGGGAGAGCAGATAAAAGACAAGGCAAGAAGGAAAGAGGGAGCCAGCCCACAGTGCATGGTGGGGGACGAAGGGCCAGGGTGGCCTGACTCTGGGAAGGGGCCCAGAGTGGAAGGGGCAGAAAAGGCAGGAATCCTGGCATCACAGTCTCTCCCACGCTAAGGCTCTCACCTCCCTGGAGCTGAGCTCCCCAGGGGTCACTGTACTTGCAAAGACTGGTACGTCCCATTTTTCTTGGGACTGCTGGTACCAGCCTCTGTGTCTGTCCCTGTCGGGGCTGACGTCCAGGAGAATGGGCTGCCCCTGGGGAGGAAACTCCAGAGCCTGCCCTGTGGGGAGTTGACCCCGACTCCTCACAGACCCAGTGGGGCTGCGTTTCCAACCGCACTGCTGGGTCTTCCTGGTCCCACAGCCAGGCTTCAGGTGCTATGCTGGCTCCAGGATCCCCTGGCCTGGAGGGACTGAGTCCCAGCCAGGGTGAGCAGGCTTCAGGGATCCTGGGTCTCCTCCTACTGTCAACCAGAATTCCTTCCAACCCTCAGGAGTCGGGACCCCCTGTAAATCACCAATTAGCATCAGGTCAAAGGTATTGAGATCTCACACTAAGCAATAAAATGTGCCAACTGACCAAACTCAAAGTGCAGTGTTTCAATTACACAACATTCTCAATAACCCATTTTATGGATGAGAAGACAGAAGGGATTTGAATCACCTAAGGGTCTCGGGGCGGCAAGTGCTGTAACTTTACCCTGAACCAAGATCTACCTTGGAAAGTGATTCCACCTGGAGCCCATCCTGTGACATGCTCCCTAAGGTTCTGAGGAAGACCGTTGGCTTTTCCTTTGGAAATTCCTCTTGCAATGACATCAAGTCATGCATCAGTCAGGACAAACAGTGAGGATGTGTTCACGAGGGATCCTGACTCTTAACGGCAAGTCAACTTTGTCTCAGGAAATGGGTCTTCTATTATCATTAATTCGGGCACCAAGGTAAATAAGAGTAACAACATAAAATCCATCATACATATAAGTACTTTTAGTTTAAAATGTAAATAACTTTATGAACTATAAATGGATGCACTGCATTGGTCCATGACAAACAGGACATTACGTACATTCATTACAAAGAAGTGCTGTCATGGGTGGGGATGTGGTGACAAGAGCAGGGTCATTTTTAACAGGGAAGGAGGTCCCACAGCTCTCAGTACAGGGTGGGTAAGTTCACAGTGCTTCTCCCCACGACCAAACTCTCACCACACACACACACACACACACACACACACACACACACACACACACACACACACACAGGCAAATGCACATAGATCCTAAAATGACCATCTACCTTCTGATCAGAAAAAAGATAGATATGTGCTCACACCACCTAACACACTGACCACACACACAGTTCCCATAATAACTTCTTAATACTTCAGTTCTATGAGCCTCTGAAGTTCCCCTCACTTGCGCTCACCATCTAACAGAAAGAAATTATAAACAATACTTCAAGTTTGATTCATTACAGTTCCTCTAAGAACTTATATTATTGCAAGTGTGAGAAGAATATAAAATTCAATTTCAGATGGAGTTTTTGGCTCAGTAGTTTTCATGGTTAAAAGCTTCCCCTGACTACACAAAATTATTGGCTCTATTTTTCTCGTTCTGTGCTTTCTGTCCCAACTAAAATTTCCCTATACATCTCGTTATTTTGGATTTCAGTCAGTGGCCTGATAATGCATTTTGTAGATAGTTTGATTGTTCCTACAGATCGCTATCTATTGATGAGCATTTTATTCTTTTAGTATTAAGTAGAACTGACTTCCAATCTACAGCTTTTCCTGTAACTGGAGAAACAATAAAGCTTATACCGATGTCACTCACCACTACACTACCAGACTCAACAGCTTGTCCTGACCGCACTCTGACCTCCTCTAGTCAGTGTCCAGAAAAATCAAGTCCACACACGTGTGGATGTGACTCTATAGGGCCAGCACGCCCACCTTCTCCATTTACTTACTCTCAGTTGTCACTACTTTCCTATATTTGACCTAGAAGTTGCCCTCCTCCTACCCCTACCCTGAGCATTTCACAAGAGTAACCTAAAAACTAAACTCTTCATGGCACAAACTGTAATCGCATTACTAGTAGCCATAAGGTTAGCCTATGGATGAATTTAAAAGGATTAGAATGAACGTATGATAATTACTTTAAACAAAAACATTTTGACTCATAAAACTGTAATTAGTTTCATAATTATCAAGTGGCATTAGTCTATATTACTATCCTCTTTGCATTTACAGTATCCTATATGGATACTAATATATAAATCACACTTAATATCCCAATTACTATGCTCAGATGGCACAATATCATCATTTTTCATTACAGCCGCTGTCACCACGCTCAGCACCCATTCTACGTGAGCTGGCATAACACCTGCCATCAGTGCTCCCCGCCTGTGTGGCTGCACCGGGACGGTCACTAACAGCTGTGGGATCCAGCGCCTGTGGTACTGATTATGTACAAAATCTTAACCTTCTCCAAGGCTAAAACTCATTATTCCAAACATTATAGTAATACAATTAACATGATTACCAAAATTATATCCTCTGAATTAACACTAAACCTTATGGCCTATTAACCAGCCTTATCAGCTCACTCTTCCTGAGTCAACTGACACTAGCTTTCACTTTTCACTAGCCTTCCTCTCTGTTAGTGCCTCCACTTGCATCAATGTCTCTTCTCCCACCAGCACACACAGCCAGCCGATTTCATCCATCCCAGCAATCATTAATCCCCAAAACTGTATCATCACCAACAACTTCCTACAAACATCCTTAGACTGTCACACTTCACAACTGACCACATTCGATAGTTTAATCAAAATAACATTAGTCAAAATCAGACAAGATGATTAAATTCAGGACTCTGTTTCTTACTGTATGTACTCCTTGGATCACTTCCACTTGTCACTGCACTAATTTTTACCCAGAATCTTATAGGTTCCTTACATTTTATAATAATTCAACACTAAACTCAGGCAGCATCCATTTCTTAATCTGGTGTTTCCCCATGACTGACACGTGTAAGAGAATTTATGGTAAATATGCCCCTTTAGGATCTGCTCCTTTGGTTCCCAAGAGCATAACTGGAGTTTGCATTCCTGGACCCAGAGCACCTGCAGTCATGCTGCTCACACTAGGCAGCTGGGGAACATCACACATTATAATATTCAAGCCCTTGGAAAATCAGACGGCATGTCCTGTCCTTGTGACCATCTTTGTGAGGAGTAATCACAACAAGCCCCATCTGTGCCAAACAGACTTACAACCACTCCCTGCAAGGCCCTCCACCAGCCACACACACTAGGAGCTGTGGGCATCCGTGCGCAGACAGCGTGAGGTCCTAGCAGTGCTCCAGCCCTGACAACCACCCGCGCCTTACATCATGGTCTGAAACACGTGTCAGGCACCCAGGCAAGGGGATCAGCACTGGGAGGAGGAGCCCTCTCAGCTGGGGTGAAAACCAGCAGGCTTGCTGGAGCACTGTGAGAAGCTGAGCCCCTGCTCTTGAAGAGCCTGTGCAGAGACCCACTGACTCCCCATCACGGCAGGGACACAGCAGGCTGAACACTGCCTCGGGCTCCAGCCAGCTTGCAGGGGTGGCTCAGGCGGGCCCCCTGGACTCCCCCAGGCTCCTGGCCCCACCCTCCTTGTTCGGTGCCGCTCCCCACTCAGGTGGAGGCTTCCACTGCCAGTGAGAGTGCACACCGTGGGAGAAAGTGGTGCTGGCCTGGGTGTGGCCCTGCCTCTGAAAAGACGGCCGGCAGTCACGGCCAGCTAGTTTGTCCCTGCACACCCTCTGCAGGGAACAGTACTAGCACCAAGGTAGAGCCTGCCATCCCCAGAACTCACTTTCCTGTGCACACCTGACAGGCGGTGGGACCAGCTCAGGGCTGCGGCCCCAATCTCTCTGGCCCTGGCCCACCCTCTAGCCAAGCTGTGCATGCCAGAGAAAAGGTTATACCAGTACAGACGGGCCACTGCAAGCCCTCAGGCCTCAGCCACATCCCAAACCAAAGCAAAGACTGCCACCACACCCAGGCGAACCCCACTCCCACAGAGATCCTGCTCCAGCCCCACGGGACCCAGTGCCACCCCTGATAGGGCTGGAACAGTCACTGAGCAGAGAAGCCCCTGCTTGAACCTGGAACTGGCTCCAGTCCCTCTGACTCCAGCCCTGCCACCCCACTGCAGGGGCTGCCAGCATGTCCCGAGGGAAGAGGGCAGCCCAGGATCACTTCAGGTCCAGCTCTTCCCAACAAACCTGCTGGGCACAGAAGACTGCACAGGAACACGCTCACACAAGGACACACCTTTAACTCTGACAGGTAACTTTCACCTAATTTCACAGAGATACAGAAAATTAAAATGAGAATACACAGGAACATGTTTTATGTGAAAAAGAAAATAACCATAATGAAAATAAATAAATAACTTACCTGACAAAGAGATCAAAGCAATAGTAACAAGAATGACAGCTGAGCTGGGAAAAAGAACAGAACATGGAGAATTTTTAAAAAGAACAAGAAAATATAAAAAATAACCAGTCAGAGAAGAACTGCAGGTCATACAGAAGATTAGACAACACAGACGACCCATTAGCAACCCGGAAGACAGAATAATGAAAAGCACCCAGTCAGAAAAGCAAGAAGAAAAAGCACGTTACACGAGGTTAAGGGACTTCTGAGACAGCTCAAGCATAGTAACACTCACATTATAGGGGTCCCTGAAGGAAGAGAGAGAAACGGTGAGAAAATCTTTGATAAAATTATGGCTGAAAACTCCTCTAATCTGAAGAAGGAAGCGGATATCCAGGCACAGGAATCAGAGAGAGTCCCAAATGGGATCAGCTCAAACCGACTCACACCAAGACACATCATTATTCAAAAAGTGAAATTTAAAGACAATGACAAAATTCTAAAGGCAGCAAGAAAAGAGGAAAATGTCACATTAAAGGAAATCCTTCATAAGCCTATCAGCTCTTCTTACTGCATGTATTTTTAAAATTTACTTATATCTACTCTTCATTGTCTCTAAGAAGGTTTAGAGCCTTAGCTTTTTTAACTTGCATAGTTATTAAAGGAATAAAGCCAACCACAAAATAAGAATTAACTCAAAAAGATACATACACCCCGCTGTTAACAGCAACACTATTTACAATTGCCAAGACATGAAAGCATCCCAAGTGCACATCAACAGATGACTGGAGAAAGAAGATGCCCCACACACAGGTAATGGAGCACAACTCACCCATGAGAGAGGAGAATATTTTGCGATTTCGGCTTTTCATTCACCTTTTTTCACTTCAAAAACCAGAATTTTATAACTGGCATAAACATTTCCATTGCATCAAAAACAACAAAACACCTAGATATAAACTTAGAAATAAATAACCAAGGAGGTTACCTATACTCTGAAAACTGTAAATCACTGATGAAGGAAACTGAAGATGACACAAAGAAATGGAGAGATATCTTGTGCTCTTGGACTGGAAGCATCAACATTATCAAAACGGCCATCTACCCAAAGCAAACTACAGATCCAACGCATCCTCTGTCAAAACACTCACGGCATTTTTCACAGAACTAGAACAAAATTCCAAAATTTATATGGAACCATAAAAGACCCTGAACAACCACAGCAATCTTGTGTATGTCTTTTTTTCCCCCATCTCTTTCTTCTTTTTGTTCTCTTTTCTTAAGGTTTGATGACTAGAGAAGTTCCTTTAACATTTGTTGTAAAGCTGGCTTGGTGGTGCTGAATTCTTTTAGTTTTTGTTTATCTGTGAAGCTTTTGATTTCTCCATCAAATCTGAACAAGAGCCTTGCTGGATACAATATCCTTGGTTGTAAATTTTTTCTTTTTCAACAGTTTAAATATGTCGTGCCACTCCCCTCTGGCCTGTAGACTTTCTGCTGAGAAATCAGCTGACATAATCTTATGGGAGCTCCCTTGTATGTCATTTTGCTGCTTTTCCCTTGCTGATTTTAACATTTTCTCCTCATCCTTAATTCTGTCAATTTGATGACTATGTGCCTTCATGTGTTCCTCTTCGGGTTGATCTCGTGTGGTTCTCTCCGTGCTTCCTGGACTTGGGTGACTGTTTCCTCTCCCAAGTTGGGAAGTTTTTGGTTATTCTCTCCCAAAATCTTCTCACATCCTTTCTCTCTCTCTCCTCTTTCTGAGACCCCTATAATGTGATTAATGCACTTTATGTTGTCTCAGAATTCTCTTAAACTATCCTCATTCCTCTTCTTTTTTTTTTTTTTTTTTTGTTCTGTAGTAATGATTTCCACTAATCTGTCTTCTAGCTCACTGACCTGTTCTGCTTCCTTTAGTCTATTCTTAGTTCCTTCTAGTGTGTTAGATCACTAAAATCATTCCAGTGATTTTATTCGTCAACTCTGGGTATTCTTTATATTTTCTAACTTTTTGCTAAAAATTTGCTCTGTGCATCTGTACTCCTCTTGACTTCTCTGAACATCTTCATCATCATTACTTTAACTTCTTTTTCAGATAAATTGCCTATCTCATCACTTATTTCATCTTCTGGGGTTTTATCTTGTACCTTGGTCTAGGAGATACTCCTCTGTCGCCTCATTCTGTAAATCTTTCTATTTGTATTTTTAGGTAGGATAGTTATGTTTCTCAACCTTGGAGAAGTGGCCCTCTGTGGGAGACGTCCTATGCATCCCAGCAGTGCACTCCTCTCTTGTCACCCAAGGGCCAGGGTCCAGCCAGTCCCAGTGTAGAATCTGGCCTGTTTGTGGGCTCCTTCCACAGGCTTTGGGATTGTATTCTTCCTTCTGGTATCTGCTCCCTGGTAGATGAGGCTGGACTACAGGCTTACGCAGGCTTCTTGGCAGGAGAAGTCAGTGCCTGCCCACTGCTGGGTGTAGCTTGTTCCTGGACCTCTGCTGGGTAGGGCATTGTCTAGATGTATTTTTAGGTCAGGAAGTCCACTGACAGGTGGGGCGGTGCTCCCACCCAGTATGTTGTGTGGCCTGAGGCTTCCTGGTCCTTAGGCCTACAGGTTGTTGGGTGGGGCTAGGTTTTGGTGCTAATGTCCAATCAAGATGTCAGCCTCCAGGAAAGCTCACATAGATGAACACTCCTGGAATATCAGGCACCAGCTTTTATATTCTCTGAGCCACGGCCTTCCCCTATGTCCCCAGGAGACCTTCCAAAACCAGCAGGCAGGCCTGGCCCAGGTTCCTATGAAATCACTAGTTCTGCCCTTGAACCTGGCACACATGAGATTCTGTGTACACTTCCCTGTTTCCCCCAGCCACATAGGGCTCCTAGAGCTAAGCACCCCTGGCCTTCAAAACCAGATGTCCTGGGGCCTCCTCTTCCTCCCAATGCTGGAATCCCAGGCTGGGGAGCCTGACATGGGGCTTAGAACTCCTGTGGGAGGGTCTTTGTGATTTACTCTTCAGCTTGTGGGTAGCCCACCCCGGGGGGTATAAGGCTTGATTATACTATAAGCACGCCCCTCCTACCATCCTGCTGTGGTCACCTCTTTATGTTTCCAGTTGAAGATCTTTTCTGCTAGGTTCATCTTTTTTTTTTTTTTTTTTTTTTTTGATGCTTGATTAGCAGTCAGCTGTGGTTTCACTGTAGTCGCGAGGACAGGAGAGCTCATGGAGGCTTATCAGCTGTTTTTCAGCAGAGTCATTGCAGGCCAGAAGGAACAGCCATGATATATTTAAAGTACTTAAAGGGAAAAACCTAGAACCTAGGCTACCTAGTCAGCTAAGTTATTAATCACAATTGACAGACAGTTAAAGAGTTTCTCAGATAAGCAAAATCTGAGTTCATCACTACTAAACTGACCTTACAGGAGTATTAAAAGGTTTTCTTTACATGAAAAAGAACAAAAAATAAGAACTTGTGTGAAGGGGGAAATCCCACTTTAAGGGCAAAAATGGGGCAATGGCTGTGAATCAACCACTTAAATAAGCCACTACAAAGACTAAAAGACAAAAATTGTAACAACAACTATAATTACAGTAAACACTTATATTAGGCATACGAAGATGTAAAAAGTAAAATCAAAAACAAAAAAAGGTAGAGTAAAACAGTAGATCTTTTAGAACTTTTATGTCCTTAAATAACAATCACTTTAAGGAAGTCAGATATTGTAACAGAGCGAAATACATGAACCTCATGGTAACCATAAGTCAAAACCCTACATTAGATATGCAAAGGCAAGTGAGAGAAACGCAGACATAATAAAGAATATCAACCACCCATAAGAGAGGAGTATGAAGGAAGGACAGAGAAGAACTACAAAAACATTTGGCAAGGTAGAAGGATACAACATTAACATACACAAATCAGTTGCACTTCTTTACACTAACAATGAAATGATAGGAAAAGAAAGTAAAAAAATAAAAATAAAAAATCCCTTTTAAAATCACATCCAAAACAATAAAATACTTAGGAATAAATCTGGCCAAGCAGGTGAAAGACTTATACATGGAGAACTACAAAACATTGATTGAAAAAATTAAAGAGGACTTAAAGAAATGGAAAGATATCCTATACTCTTGGATTGGAAGAATTAATATTGTTAAAATGGCCATACTGCCCAAGGCAATCTACAGAGTTAATACAATTCCTATCAAGTTACCCAGGACATTTTTCACAGAACTAGAACAAATAATCCTAAAATTTATATAGAATCATAAAAGATACAGAAACATTACTGAAGAAAAAGAATGAAGCTGGAGGAATGACCCTCTCAAACTTCAGACAATATTACAGAGCTACAGTAATCAAAACAGTGTGGTACTGGCATAAAAACAGACATATGGATCAATGGAACAGAATAAGATCCCAGAAATAAACACACAGACCTACAATTAATCTTTGGCAAAGGAGGCAAAATATATAATGGGGAAAAGACAGTCTCTTCAGCAAGTGGTGTTGGGAAAACTGGACAGCAGCATGTAAATGACTGAAGTTAGGGCACTCCCTCACACCATACAGAAAAATAAACTCAAAATGGCTTAAAGACTTAAACATAAGACGACACTATAAACCTCTTAGAAGAAAACACAGGCAAAACATTCTCTGACATAAAAAACGCAGCAATCTTCTCCTAGAGCAGTCTACCCAAGCAATAGAAAGAAAAGTAAAAATAAACAAATGGGACCTAATTAAACTTACAAGCTTTTGCACAGCAAAGGAAACCATAAACAAAACAAAATGACAACCTATGGAATGGGAGAAAATATTAGCAAATGATGCGACTGACAAAGGTTTAATTTCCAGATTATATAAATAGCTCATACAACTTGGTAACAGAAAAACAAACAAGCCAATCCAAAAATGGGCAGAAGACCTAAACAAACAACTCTCCAATGAAAACATATAAATGGCCAACAGGCACATGAAAAAATGCTCAACATCACTAATTATGGGAGAAATGCAAATCACAACTACAACGCGGCGCCACTTCACACCAGTCAGAACGGCGACTGTTCAAAAGCCCACAAACGAGAAATGCTGGAGAGGCTGTGGAGGAAAGGCAGCCCTCTCACACTGCTGGTGGGAATGCAGTTTGGCGCAGTCATTATAGAAGACAGAATGGAGATTCCTCACAAAACTAAAAGTAGATTTACCATATGATCCAGCAATCCCACTCCTGGGCATATATCTGGAGGGAACTCTAATTCAAAAAAACACCTGCACCCCAATGTTCACAGCAGCACTGTTTACAATAGCCAAGACATGGAAACAACCTAAATGTCCACTGGCAGATGACTGGATAAAGAAGTTGTGGTGTATTTATACAGTGGACTACTACTCAGCCATCAACAAATAATGCCATGTGCAGCAACATGGGTGGACCTAGAGATCATCATTCTCAGTGAAGTTAGCCAGAAAGAGAAGAAACAAGCCACATATCACTCATATGTGGAGTCTAAAAAACAGAAAAAAATGAGGCCACTAATGAACTCATCTACAAAACAGAAACAGACTTTCACACATAATAATCTTATGGTTACCAGGAGAAAGGGGGTGGGAAGGGATAAATTTGGGAATTGAGATTTGTGAATGCTAGCCACTATATATATAAATAGATTTTTTAAAAAACAAAGTCCCTTCTGCATTAGCACAGGGAACTACACTTCGTATCCCGCAACAACCTTTAATGACAAAGAATATGAAAAGGAATATATATATGTACATGCATGACTGGGACACTGTGCTGCACACCAGAAACTGACACATTGTAACTGGCTGTACTTCAATAGAATTTTTTTTAAAAAACCCAGAAGTTATTGGAGAAAACAAAAATAAGACAGAAAAATTAAAGGTCAGCATAGAAATTTAAAAACTCAACTTGGAAATACAGAAAAGTACAGCTAGCAGAGCCTGCCCACATATTTCCTCCAGAATTCTAGCTCCTAGAACAAAAAGAAAGAAAGAAAAAAAAAAAGAATTTACCCAGAAGCAGCCCAAGCCTTAGGATGTTATTTGAAGGGTTAGGTACAAACAGACATCCAGATTGCTCATTCCACCTATGATCAGAAGTCCCTGTTCAGTCCTTTGCCTGAATAAAAACACATGAGTAAAAATGTATACGGATTCATGAAAACCTAGAAAGTCAATTTTTAGGACAATGTCAGCCTTGTAAACAGCTTTGCTGGGGAGGTGGGAAGTGTTGTAGTCCTACTTCCCTGCGCTTAACAAGAGGTTTGAAACACTTTTAATGCGGTTTTGGCAATAAACAACAACAATAACAAAACAGGAAAAAAAAGTCAAAGGCTTACAAATGTAACAGGTTACTTCCCAAGGCTTCAATATAAGCAACAAAAATACACCAAACTGAAAACATCCCTTGATGTATTTTCCAAAATAAAAATGCCTGCATGTTTCAGCCTGGAAAAAAATTTCTGTTAAGAAATCATAAACTCTCAAAGAAATGCAGAAGATCTGCATGTTAAGTATTTGCACAAAGGAGGCCACCTATACACACGTATGGTCAGACATACAGTGTGTTACACATTTGCAGGCTCAAAGCAGTAAAAATAGAACCGTGGTGCTCTTATAGTCTTAAGGCTCCCCGATTTCTACTGATGAAAATAATTTAAATGAGGTTTCGTCCCATGTATCTAATATTTATACAATCAATCTGCTGCCAAAACCAATTCCAAACCACGGCACCTGCTCGCTGTGAATCCAAATGGAGACCAATCAAAACAAATTGTGGGGCTCTCGTATCCTCTCACAAAACACATTCATCAACTCTCAGAAAGGCTCTCACAAAATAAATAAACAGAACAGCCATAAATGGCGCTGACAAAAGGCTCAGCATAAAACGAACCACTCATAATTGATTTTCCCAACAAAGGTTGTCCTAAAAGAATTCATACGTCTTTTCAAACCAAGACTTCACTGCAAACATCAGACAGAAGCAAGCAGCCATTGGAAACAACACTGAGGGATGTGTTGTTTTCAGACCAGGGTAACTCACAGCCTTTCAGGAAAACAGCATTAGCACAGAATCTTCTCCTGCCTCGATTATCATTTTAAATACACAAAAACCTCCAATGTGTTTGTACATGTCTGGGGGTAGTGTTGGAGGGTGGGAGGAAACGCTGAGAGTCAGGAGAGCAGATTCATCGGCATGACCCCTGGGCTTCCGCGTGGCCAGTGGGAAGAGCCTGCATAAAGACTTAACATTGTTCCTGTTTTGCCTCTTCGCAGAGGCATCTGGGATGATCACCAAGAATCTCGCCTCCTTGGGCTTTTGGCCTCTACACACTGCTTGCATTGCCTCCTTCCCAATTTTCACTTCGACTTCTGATACTGGCTAGACTTCACAGCATCACAGTCTTACTGCATGGTAAAGTTTCTCATTTTTATGTACCACATTATGTCTTCTACCACATCTTATTTCTAAGCTGTTTTCCTCTTTTTCCCACAAGAGTACCTGTCTGAGGAATTACTGAATTATTACAATAATAATTGTGTAAACCACATGTGAATGAAAGCCAGTCATGACTGGTAGAAAAATATTTGTACTGAGAAGGAAAGAACTAAAGTTGATTTGGTTTTGCTCCTACAGCAGTTGGCAAAGCTTTTCTGGGTCTATTTCAACTTCTTTGGAGAAAGCCAAAGCAACACAGATCTCCTATATGCCCCCAAAACAAGGGACAGCTGCTAGTTCACCCCAAGGCACTTCCTGTTCGCTGTGTTTGGGGGCTGCGTGTCTGCAGGGAAGTCTGAAAGGACAGGTCGGTAGGTAGGACCCAGAAAGAAACACACCGCTGGAGGGGGTGGCAAACACTTGGAAGAGTAGAAACTGAGCAGGCAAAAAATTGTGTCCAACCAAAGACTTTCTAGGGTTCTAGGCTAATAACTTTAATCGTCAGCAAGTAATAAAAGCCATTTCAAAATAGGCACCAATATAAACATCTAGCTAGAGGGCAAACGTGAGATGACCGCTTGCGACACACTCCACACCCAGAAGGGTGATTTACCCCATCATTGACTCCAGCACTTCTCCATGGAAGGTACTTCAGGGGGAAACAACAATAAGAGAGATGGTGCTTAAAAAAGAGGCCAAAACAAAAGCAGAGAGAATGGGCACGTCTTTAACAGGATCAGGACTGAAACCTCTCACTTGGCTTTGCCTCTAACACGTATTCGAGCATCACAGTCCGAGGGCTTCTATGGAATGTTCTTTAAAAAATGCAATTAAAAGTTTGAAAGAAAAAAAAATCCAAAACCAAGGGATCATAAATCAGCCATTAATCACTGAATATTAAATTTCCTAATTTCCCAGTCACTGAATATTAAGTTTCCCAATGGTATGTGCTCAGTTGCATACAGGTTGGACACATCCTCACAGAGGGGTGCTTCCAACAGTCCAACAGTCTAACTGGAGAACCAAGACTAACGGAGTTGTCTGGAGGAGAGGGGCTGACAGGGTCTGGAGTCAGCTGTCCTCAGGGCCGGGTGAGCCGTCAGGTGTGGGGGGAGGAGCGGGAGCGTAGACGGAAGTGCCTGCACTGAGTGCATCCTGGAAGGCAGCAACAGAGGAGGGTTATCCTGGCCTGATGGTGGGGCATCGAGTTGGAGGCAGTGATCAGTCCCGGGCTGGAGAGCCTTGTGAGCTCACCGCAGGTATGACGAATTAGAGAACATCTGTTGAAGGCTTGGGAGTAGGGAGCCAGTAAGTTTTTTTTAAAAGTGTATTGCTTAAGAGAAGCAAGATGAAATGAGAAGGGAAGACCAGATATAGAGAGTGAATGTAACAGCTGCTGCAATGGCCATGGTGATGGGAACCTCGAAGGCCAGGGTGGAGCTAGAGACTGAGAGGATGGAGCCCACGCGATGCTGACAATGAAAACACGGTCAGAACCCAGGTGCTGGCAGGGCCTGCAGGAAGGTGGGGTCAGTCAGGGTGACCAGCTTCACTGACTGAAGATCACAGGAGCTCTGAGAGCAGCTGCCTCCCTGCCTGTGGTACCCCTCCCCACCTCCATCCCAGCCTTGGAATGAACTGAGGGGGCCCACTTGGCCCGGGCTAAACCACTGGATTATCCACATTGAGAACGTTCCTACAACCCAGGGACTGAATGGTCAAGTGGGGTGGGCCTCAGATTTCTCAGCCACGTAGAGCCAGGACCAGCCAAAGTCACAGGAGAGTGAAACCAAGAGCCTGACAATTTAGTCAGACATACAGGCAAAGCCCTGTGTTCCCAGACAGAAACAGCACAACTGCCCAGCGGCACCCAGCCCTGTGAATCCAGCCACAGGCCCCACTAGAAGCTGGGCTCTGGGAGAGCCTGGTGTCTTCACAACACATCCCCCATCCCCTTGAGCCCCTTGCAGGGGAGCCACACTCTCCTTGACTAAGAAAAGCTACTGTCAACAAGCTGCCAGGGCTTTAGCTGAGGTCATCACCTCATCCTCCACCTGTCGTCCTCTCCTCTGAGCCACGACCTCACGGGAGAGGTGGTGACAATGTGGTGGTCACAGGAGCAGGGGATGGAGTCAGACTGCCCAGCTTCACCAGCTGTGTGTCCTCCTCCAGTGACTCGCTCTGTGTGCCTCGGCCTCCTCATCTGAGAAATGGGGAAAGTGACAGGACCTCTCTCACAGGGCACTTGTGAGCAGTGACCAAAACGTAGCGCCTTGCAGGGAGCTGGGCATGTAGCGCACACTCCATAAATGTAGCATCATTACTATTGTTCTTATTACTATCATTATCCTCATCAGCTACTCTCACCAGCAGGAGCACAGAAGGCAGAGCCGAGCCTGTCACGGCTCTGCTTCCAAACTTCTTGTGGCCACAGTGCAGAATCTCAGCACTCAAGGACCTGCAAAGTCTAGGGCTCACCGCTCCGCACCGCCTGCTCATTCCTCCCTCACTGGAGGCAGGAGGAGCCTTCCCACACACACACCGCTCCCAGAGCCTCACCGGCTCCCTCTCAGGTCTAGAGAGAGCGCGCTCTTCCACAGCCTCTTGCCTCTGCCCAGCGTTTGTTCTACCTGAGATGGGCTCTCCATGACCCTGTGTATCAACCACGTGCCTCTCCTCTCTAAGGATTTCCTTGATTCCTTCTGTCCTAGAGGACACAGTGCTTCCTTGGCCGAGCTCTCAGACGCTCCATCAACCACTTACATCTTGGAGTTTACATGACCCCAGCCTGCATTTGCTCTTAGTCCTGCCAGGAAAATTATTATAGTCAATACACGTGGAGCACTTTTGTTGTGCCAGGCACAGTAGTAAGTACTACATTAACCAACTCATTTGATTTTCCCAACAACCCCAAGTAACAGGCTTCTGTTATTACCCTCATTTCACACATGAGAAAACCCAGGCACAGAGAGGTTAAATAACTTGTCCAATTTAGATGGCCAGTTAAGGGGCAGAACCAGGATGTGAGCATAAGGCTGCCCGCTTTCAAAGAAGGGCTCCTGACTACTCTCTGGACACTGCCTGTTTTAAGATTTCACTTATCTCCTCAAGTCTCCTACCTGACAATCTCTGCATCTTGCCTCCTGCTTCCCGGAGGGATGGACAGGCCCTTCATTTGCCGCCTTTCCCACTGTGAACTGAGTACTGATTCCCACCCTCCCCTCTGGTCTGGGGCTCTCTCCTCCTCTCTAATGCACAGCTAAGCTATGCTGTGTTTCTCCAACACACACCCGCCTGGAGTCCTCTCTCCACTGGTTATCGTTTGACCTGGATCGTCAAACTGTTTCATCTGACTCTACCTTGGGAACATGAGCATGTTCGTTTCTTTCCCGACACCCTTCCTCCTGACACCACTTCCTCATCGTGGCTGCTCTCCTCTGGCTGCAACCTTGTCTCACTCCCTTTACACTCAAATTCAAATCCTCCAGACTAGTGTACACTCCCTGCCTTCACATCCTCCCCCCTTCACTTCTGGACGCACAGCAATCAGCCTCTCCTACAAGCACCCCAAGTTCACAAGTGGACCCTGGTTGCTTTACCTGCACAGTTTCATTCACTGCCTTTCTGGACTTCTTTGAAGCATCAGCCTGGGAGTAGCCTACACACAGCGGGCTCTGAAATCTTTGTTGAACCGGTGAGTGACCAGTCCTCCTCCACAGGGAGCCCTGCTTCCCTTGGCTCCCCCCACATGGCCAACACTGTCCTCTGCCTTCCCCAAATCGCTTTCCTCATGGTCTTTACCAACAGAACCGTCATTTTGTCTGAGGAGGCAGTATGTCCAGTTCAACAAACAGAAAGCAACTTGTATTCCCAGATGTTCTGGAAATGAAGTGATGGCAGACATACGCCCAAGGAGATTTTAGTCAGAGGCAAACTCAGCTGGCGTGGGCACTTCTGCCACTCGTCATGCGCTCTTTGCCCTTTCTTCCATGGACGGCTGACTAGACAGTGAGCCTGACCCGAGATCCCACACATACCTGGCTTTGCCCCAGCGCCCCATACCCAGCTTGCGCTCTTTGGCGGGCTCCCTCTACTCCGGCTGCCTCTTAAAATTCATGTTCCTCATGGTCTTCTGCATTCTTTTCTTCTCTCTCCCTCTGCATAATCTCATTACCAAAAAGTTCAGCTGCAACCTGCTTGTGATGGGACCCCAATAACTCCTGAGCCTACATCTCTTTCTTGAGCTCCAAGTCTAGAGTTTGCTTTCAGGTTTTTTATATAGTGTCCAATGGGCATGATAAACTCTACATGCTCCGACTGTAGCTCCACATTCCTCCCCCCTCGGAGAATACTACCATCATCCACCTAGCTGTCCAAGCCAGGAATCGAGGGACCATCTCGACTCCTCCCTTAACCCCCGTCCCACAGCCCATCAATCAAATTCTTTTGAATCAACATCCTTAGTATTCTTTGATTCTCATCATTTCCCCTGTTACTATCTTATTTGAGACTTCATTTCTTGCACAGATTACTGCCTTAGTCTCCTCTCTTAATTAGTCTGCCTCACTGGGGCACAATATTGCTAGAAGAATTTTTCTGTAATGCCCATCTGTCTATGCCACTCTCCTTCTTTAAAGTCCTCCCATTGCTTGGGGTGGAATTCAAAGGCTTTAGCACAGCACATGACCCTCACGACCTGGCCACTCTAACTCATCACTCTGGGCTGCCCATCTCAGACATGGCTGTGCTATACGGGGTGACTTGCAGTTCCCAGAAGCCACAGCACTCTCCTGCCTCCTTCCTTTATACACCCTTGGAGCCTGACATGCTACTGCTCTCCACCACCCCCTCGCCCAGGCTAGATGTTCCTTATCCTTCAAAATGCAGCTCAGGCATCACTTCTTCCTATGAAGCACCCCTACTCCTCCCAGGTCAGGGCTCAGTGCCGCTCTGTGCTGCCAGGCCGCCCTGGTCCTGCCCTTACTGTGACACTTGCTGACTATACTGTCATCACCACTTTAACTTTCTTTTCTTTCTACTACATGGTCCGCCCTTTCAGGACAATAACCTCTATGTACTTCTCTGTGAATCACAGAACCGAGCACAGTGCCTGGCACACGGACAAACATAGAAGTTCAAAGTTTAATGACCACACACACGCGTACGTGTGCCACACTTCCTCGCTAAGCCACCCTGAGCGCAGGAAGGAGGTCTTGTTTTCAGTCTTATTTTCAGTTAAGTCAATGCCTCATAAATGTTTTCTTCTCCCTTCTTTTTAGCATTGGATAATAAACTGTGTGGTTTTCAGAGAAAACAAGATGAGAAACCAGGACGGTGATTCAGCATCCCAAATACTTCTACCAGAGTTCTTTTTCTTTCTCCTGCCTTCCTTCCCTTCCCTGTTTTAGGTTCATTTTACACAAGTTTACCTCATTTTCTTTTTTTAAATTGAAGCCTACTTGATTTACAATGCTGTGTTAGTTTCAGGTGTGCAGCGGGATGATTCAGCCACACATACACGTCTAGACTTTTTCAGATTCTTTTCCACTATAGGCCACTGCAAGTACTGAACATAGTTCCCTGTGCTCTACAGCAGGACCTCATTGTTTATCTATTTTATATATAGTAGTGTGTATCTATTACTCTCAGACTCTTAATTTATCCCTCCCCTCATCTCATTTTCTTCGAATGGATCTCTTTTTGAATATTCAAACAATATAGTTATAAATTCAGGTCATGTCTATTATAGAAATATTGGGCAAACACAGAAAATCAGAGAAAATAAAAGCGGCCAGCAATCTCACTGCCCAGAGATGCCCCTGCTCGCTCCTTTGGAGTCTCTTCTCCTAATCTGTTCTGTGTGATGCTCACATGCTGCTTTGCTCCCCCTCCCCTCACTGTTTCCAGGATGGCACAGGGGCTGGGCTGGGCTGCGATCCCCTGGAGCAAGCCCACGGCATGCACCCCATCAGAACTCAACCCGGCACTAGTCCCAGAACAAAGTAAGAAGAGCACGTGCAGCAGCCTCCCTCAGGAGTGCACTTCGGCCCAAGGCTGGGCTTCCCCTGGAGCAAGCTGTCCTCGTCTTCAAACCTTGCTCGTGGTTCTGTCCATGCTGCAAAGGAACCTTACCTTTATGTGCAAACATTCTGGATTTTCACTTATCTGTTGGCTGAGACTCAGTCCACTCTGGCAAAGACCTCTTGTCAAGTGGTGTATTAACATCACAGGAGTAACTTTTAATCTTATTAAACTATTTGAAATCCTATGGCTTTGAAAGTAGAGCAGGAAAAAAAAAATCCCACATCTTCAGCTTTAGGATTTATTTCAAATCCCACACACCTGGCAGGCTGCCTCAAAGCTCATCACTGTGCTGTATCATGATACTAACCATACCCTCTGAACGTCAAGGAAAAGGATGAATCTATGATGCTTAAATGCAGCACTACTGAATCTAGGGAGGATCAAGCATTTTTGTGATTACTGGCAATCCACAGGAAAAACAGGCGCCCCTTCCCTAGTGTTAACATGGCTCAGCCTCCCCTAATTCCAGGTTCTTGGCTGCCCAGGCTTGTCCTTCCTCCTTGAATAGCCCTACCTGGGGAGTTTCCATCAGAATACTCAGGACACCTAGGGCAGTCTACCCAAGCAACAGCAATAAAAGCAAGAATAAACAAATGGGACCTAATTGAACTTACATGCTTTTGCACAGCAAAGGAAACCATAGCAAAACAAAACGACAACGTATGGATTGGGAGAAAATTTTTGCCAAAGTTGAAACAAAGGCTTGAGCTCCAGAATATATAAGCAGCTCATATGACTTAATAAGAATAAAACAAACAACCCAATACAAACACGGGCAGAAGACCTAAACAAGCAATTCTCCGTTGAAGACAAAGGAATAATCAATAGGCACATGAAAAAATGCTCAGTATCACTAATTGTCAGAAAAATGCAAATCAAAATTACAGTGAAATATCACCTCACACCAGTCAGAATGGCCATCATTCAAAAGTCCATGAATGACAAATGCTGGAGAGGCTGTGGAGAAAAAAGAACCCTCCTACACTGCTGGTGGGAATGCAGTCTGGTGCAGCCACTGTGGAAAACAGTATGGAGATTCCTCAAAAGACTAGGAATAGACTCACCATATGACCCAGGAAACCTGCTTCTGGGCTTGTATCCAGAAGGACCCCTACTTCAAAAAGACACTTGCTCCCCAGTGTTCACAGCAGCACTATTTACAATAGCCAAAACATGGAAACAGCCTAAATGTCCGTCGACCGATGACTGGATAAAAAAGTGGTATATTTATACAATGGAATACTACTCAGCCATAAAATGACAACATAATGCCATTTGCAGCAACATGGATGTCCCTGGAGAATGTCATTCTAAGTGAAGTAAGCCAGGAAGAGAAAGAAAAATACCATATGAGATTGCTTATATGTGGAATCTAAAAGAAAAAAAAAGGAACATAAATACAAAACACAAACAGACTCATAGACATAGAATACAAACTTGTGGTTGCCGGGGGGAAAGGGGTGGGAAGAGACAGACTGGGAGTTCGAAATTTGTAGATACTGACAGGCATATGTAGAATAGATAAACAAGATTATACTGTATAGCACAAGGAAATATACACAAGATCTTGGGGTAGCTCATGGTGAAAAAGTATGTGACAATGAACATATATGTATGTTCATGTATGATTGAAAATTATGCTCTACACTGGAAATTGACACAACACTGTAAAATGACTATACCTCAATCAAAAAAAAAATACTCAGGACACCTGTGTCTCGGCTCAAGGAAAACAGCCAGTGCCCCTCCCCTATGCACGCAACTTCCATTTACCTTATCAGGGAGGCACGCAGGAGCCTGGAACAGTGAGGGCTTAAAATACCTGTGGACCATCTACCTGTGTGGCTGCAGCAGGTTCTAACAGAGAGGCCTGGGAGCACTGGGAATGGGCACGCACACCAGTGACTTGGGTCAAGTTTCCTGTCTGGGATTTTGGGGGAGGTTGAAGGGAAATATAGGTATGGAGACGCTAGCTCAGAATATTCTGATGCTTGAAAGGATTACAGCTTCAACACGTCAAGAACTTAACAGGAATGTAGAATTTTGGAGCCAGGGTATCCGCATTTCCTACCCTCCCAAGACCTTGGGAAGCTTTGTTTGAAAGACCTAAAAAGCACCCCTTCTGACTTAGCAGAAGCTTATTTCCCTGCAGAAAATGAAAAGAAGAGATCTCCTCTAGGCAGATTCAACCTTCTAAAGAAAAAAGCCCTTTTCCGTCAGCAGGCTCAGGGCTTTGCAGCTGAGTGTGGGCTGGAAAGCAGGCTTGGCTTGCTCTGTGGGGCACCTTTGCAGAACCATACAGGGCAGACCTTCACCCTCAAGGCATGAACCCTGACCCAGGGTTGGTTTTCAAGGCCAGCACCCTATCAGTAAAAAGTGGTGATGGAGGCTCAAGTCCCAACCCTTCTCCCCGACTCATCCCAAAGCCAGAGGATGCATGGAGGAATGAATGCTTCCCTCACTTAGAAAACATCTGTGTTTGTGCAGCCCTGGGCTGGGTGCTGGGGGAGGGCTGGCCCCGACCTAGAGTGCTGGCTGCCTGAGGAGGGGCCCACCCCCAACTGTGCAGGTCTGGGCAAGACCAACAGGGCCCCATGTACCGTACACTGTGAAGGGCCTCCTCACGTACCTCCAGAACTTTAAATAAACATAACTAATGGTTTAAGCTACCAAGCAGCATTCAATTGAATAAAGGCTGTTTTTAATCTCCTCTTTCTACAAGATTTGCTCTGAACAAACACAAGACAAAAAGAGAAGGCACCCTTAAGTCTGAGATGACACGGCTCACAGTGTATCCACTGGCCCCTAAAGCCAACAAGGCATCTCTCTCACTCTTCCAACCTCTCTCTCTCTCTGTATGAGTTCACGTACTTCACATGTAGGCAAGTATGAGTATCATGCGTGTAGCTGAAGAAATAATACGTACATCATTCATATACATATATGACCCTGTGTTATAAATATATATATGTATGTATGTATTTGTACGTGTGTTTGAACAAACTGCATTGCAATGTCTATTAGACATCCACATGGACATGGTGAGCAGGCAGTTAAATACATAAATCTAGAAGCCAAGGGAGAGATGGGGAGCTGGACGTATACACTGTGGGTTCTGGAGCACACAGATGGTATGAGATCACAAAGGGAAGAAGCAAGTCTGGCGACTAAGCCCTGGACTTGGGGGTCTGGAAGAGGAGGAGGATCCAGTCCCCAGAACTGAGAAGGATAACAATAAAGAATGAATGAGAGTGAACACAAACCCCAACTTACATGGTCAATTAATCCATGAAAAAGGAGGAAAGTATATACAATGGAGAAAAGACAGTCTCTTCAATAAATGGTGTTGGGAAAACTGGACGGCTGCCTGCAAAAAAAACAAGCTGGACTTCTTTTTCACACCACATGCAAAAATAAACTCAAAATGCATTAAAGACTTAAATGTACGACTTGGAACCATGAAACTCATAGAAGTAAACAGGCAGAACAATCTTTAACATGGGTCTTTTATTGGATCTGTGTTTTTTTGGATCTGTCTCCTTGAGCGAGGGCAACAAAACCAGAAATAAACAAATGGGACCATATCAAACTAGTAAGTTTTGCACAGGAAAGGATACGATCACTAAAATGAAAAGGCCACCCAGTGAATGGGAGAAGATACATGCAAACGATACATCCAACAAGGGGTTAGTATCCAAAATGTACAAAGAACTTATACAACTCTACAACAACAACAACAAACCAAGTAAGTGTTTAAAAAGTGATTTAAAAAAGGGCAGAGGACCTAAGGAGACATTCTTCCAAAGAAGATATACAGACGGCAAAGAGGCACATGAAAAGATGCTCAACATCACTACTCATCGGGATAATGCAAATGAGAGCCACAATGAGACACTACCTCACAGCTGTCAGAATGGTTGTCATCAAACACACAACCCATAACAAGTGCTGACAAGAATGTGGAGGAAAGGGAACCCTCCAACAGTGTTGGTGGGAATAGAAATCCGTGCAGCCACTATGGAAAACAGTGTGGAGGTTCTTCAAAACACTAAAAATAGAACCACCATATGATCCAGGAATTCCACTCCTAGGTATTCTTATAAAGAAAACAAAAACACTAATTCAAAAAGGTAGATGTACCCCAATGTTCACAGCAGCATTATTCACAACCACCAAGATACGGAAGCAACCTAAACGTCCATCAATATATGATAGATAAAGATGTGGTATATATACAAATACATATAATGTCATATTATTCAACCGTTAAAAAAAGAAATCTTGTCATCTGTGACAACGTGGATAGACACAAAGGGTATTAAGCTAAGTGAAATAGACAGAGATAGACAAACACCATATGATTTCACTTACATATGGAATCTAAAAAAGAAAAAAAATGAACAAACGTAACAAGCAGAAATAGAGTCGTAGACGCAGAGAACAAACAGGTGGTTGCCAGAGGGCAGGTGGGAAAGAAGAGAGAAACAGGTGCAGGAGATGAAGAGGGTCAAACTTCCAGTTACAGAATAAACGAGTCACAGGGATGAGATGCCCAGTGTGGGAGATACAATCAGTGATTATGTAGTAACTCTGTATGGTGACAGATGGTAACTTACTGTGGTGATCCTTCTGAAGTGTACAGAAACATGGAATCTCTGTGTTGTATACCAGGAACTAACACAGTGTTTCAGGTCAATTACACTCCAAAAACATACAAACACCTAGAAAGAGATCAGGTTTGTGGTTACAAGCGGTGGGGCGAGGGAGGCGGGATACTGGAGGAAGGTGGTCAAAAGGTACAGACTCCCAGGTATAAGATAAATAAGTACTAGGGACATAATGTTCAACATGAGGACTGCAGTAACTCTGCTCTGTGATACAGAGGAATGTAAAGAGTGTTGATCCTAAGAATTCTCATCACAAAGAATGTGTTTTTTCTTTCTTTTATTTAATGTCTGTATGATTTGATGGATGTTCACTAAAATTATTATGGTAGTCATTTCATGATGTATGTTAGTCAAATCAGGATGCTGTAAACCTTAAATTTATAGCGTGTATGTCAATTACATCCCAATAAAATTGAGAGGAAAAAAATGAAAGAATAGGACATTTTAAAAAGAACTGATAGGGAGAGGTATAGCTCAGTGGTAGAGTGCATGCCCAGAGTGCACAAGGTCCTGGGTTCAATCTCCAGTACCTCCACTTAAAAATAAGTAAATAAGTCTAATTACTCCCCCCAAATAAAACAAATCAATAAAAATTGTAAAAATTTAAAAAAGAAGTGATACATTGGCCACTAAATGTATGCAAGAATCAACCTTATTAATAAACAAAATAAGAAAAAGAATGGGTGAGGGCAACTGACTGCAAATAAAATTCTCAGAGAATTTTGCTATGAAGGTGAGCAAGGAAAGTGAGTGGCAGCCACATGAGAATAAGTAAGGTTATAAAGAAAGATCCGCCTCCCATTGCCCAGACAGCTATAGACAGGCTGAATTCTCCCTCAGAGCCATCACGCCTGCACTCTCCTTCTCATGACCCAGTTCTCCACGTGATCATCACACCAAACTACTCCCATCATTAACCTCTTTTCCCTTCCTGTTTTATTTCCCCCGTGACAATTATCAATGCCTGAAAGGACAACATTTATTCATTCACTTAGCTATTGTCTGTCTCTCCCACTGAAATGTAAACTCCAGGACCATTTTTTTTCTCATAGTCATTACTGTGAACTAGAATTGTAAATGAGACATAGTATGTCTAGTAAGTATTTCTGCAATTAATGCAGGAATAGACGTTTATGTGGCTGTATACATACATGCACACATACACATGTCCACTGAGGAATCAAATGAGTTTTATTTATTTGCTAGAAAAATAAAATCACATAAAATATTCCTTTCTGCTCAGGTCATGTGGCAGAGAGGCAAAATAGCAGTAAAGTAACCAAAATTTATCAAGGCTTTATTTTTATTGCCATCAAGTGTTTACTAAGGGAATTTTTTCCATATCCATATCTGTGGTTTTCTTTCAGCCGCATGTCCAACACCCCTGGCAGTTAAGGTCTTATCTAGATTCTAAAAAGTGTATTTTATAGTGGAATACATTCTTATTAATGTTGTTGCTATTCAGTGTTTTCACTGTCTTTCGCTTTGTAAAGAAACAATGAACATACTCTAAGCATAGACAAACAGGATGGATCACCCAAAAAGTAATCAATATAGAAACACGATTGTAAGTAATAGGTAGTGTCAATAAATTAAACCTGAAGGAAACTTTATAGAAGTAAATTTGTTTCTTGCTAGATTTTCAAACACTTATGCTGGTACCTAACATGCTCACAGGAAAAATGGAATCCAATTTCAAACTCTGTGAACAGGAAAAGATGTCCAACTACATGGGAATAAAAAATATACACCTATCTGCTTTAGAAAATATGGAGATCCGACACAGAAGCTCTGGGAACGCAAGGCTGACTAGGACATTTCTCCGGTCTGTGGAACTAACAGTTTAATGAGAGAAACAGAATTTTTCAATAGAATAGTTTTGTTTTATGGTTAAGTGACAAGAGGTTTATTAGCCCATCACAAGGGTTCGGGAAGCCCTGCCTAATTTAAATCTTGGAGAATGAGTCAGAGCATAAAAGCATGAAAAGTGAAGTTTCTACTCTAAGACTATGAGATACCTCAAGAACATATAACAAAAAATATTAAAGAATATATGATAGCCAAGACATGAAAACAACCTAAATGTCCATTGACAGAGGACTGGATAAAGAAGCTGTGGTATATTTATACAATGGAGTACTACTCAGCCATAAAAAAGAAGAAAATAATGCCATTTGCAGTAACATGGATGGATCTGGAGATTGTTATTCTAAGTGAAGTAAGCCAGAAAAGAGAAAGGCAAATATCATATAGCACTTGTATGTGGAATCTAAAAGAAAAAGAAGACACTAATGAACTCATCTACAAAACAGAAACAGTCTCACAGACATTGTAAACAATCTTACAGTTTTACAGTGGGAAAGGGAGTGGGAAGGGATAAATGTGGGAGTTCAAGATTTGCAAATATTAACTACTATAGATAAAAATAGATGAACAACAAATTTCTTCTGTATAACACAGGGAATTATATTCAATACCTTACAGTAATCTTTAATGAAAAAGAGTATTTGTATCTACATGCATGACTGGGACATTATGCTATACACCAGAAATTGACACATTGTAAATGACCGTACTTCCAATTTTTTAAAAAGCTGTTCAAGGGCAAAAAATTTTAAAAAGAAAAACAAAGAAAAACAAAAACTATAGAGGAGACATCAGAACGTGTAATAAATTAGTCCCAGAGGGCAAAAATCATAGGAAATTATTGGAAGAGTTCAGATGTGCTTGTAAATGTGGCCATGGGTGTTACAGGTAACTTCCTGTGTGTGTTAAGTATCAAATTCAAAGTTCATACCTTTGCTTTATCTCTCATTGATCCTTTGCCCAGGATAGACATGTTAGCACCTGTTTCTTCCTGTAGCCTCTTCAAGGAGTTTCCTCTTGGTCCAAGCAGTTTCCCCACAAAATTGAACTAGAAAACAAAATCAATACAATGTTTTAAAGTAGAGAAAAGGAGTAATTTATACCAAGCATAACTAACGGGTTATGGGTTTTCAGACTTTACCCATGGAGAAGAGAGAGATGCCATTCACATGCCAGACACACAAACACAAAGAGACACACACACGGAACCATCTCAGACCTCTAAGCTCAAACCCACTTTTTAAAAAATGCTTCTTCCTAAAGGAATGCCCAAGTAATATGCTAAACACATCACTGACTTGTATCATCACATTAATTATTTCAGAAAGAAACCAGGGATAAGCACTACAGATCACAAAGTTTCTAAAGGCTTTTTCTCTTCAACCAGATCACTGAAAACTAGAAACAGCTCTAACATGCCTATGCACCTCCGAAATTGCAAAAGTGAGTATTTTAAATGTATTTTTAAAGTAAAATTTATTATTCATGTTTGATAAGCATTGTCTGTGTCCCTAACAATGTATCTTCCAAATTTCATGATTGGGAATAAAGAGATTTGACTCTTCTTTAATCTCACATTGTCTGTGTTAAAGAGTTTAAAGGATCAGCAAATAAAAGATATGAACACATATAGAAAAGTTTAAAATGCTAGAGACAACATATATACAAAACAGTATCCTAAATGGAAAATTCTCGGGGGTGTTATTTAGTTTGTTTATTCATCCTGAAATATGATGGTTACAGACAGGTGAACTAAGAGCAGTTATCACAGTACGTTGCCAGCTACCAAAAGGAACACTACCACACCAAGTGACTCAGGTCATCACTCACGGATTAATTTTTAAAATACAAAAAGGCACCAAAAAACTATGTTGGGCATATGAAACAAAGATGAATAAAATTAAGTAACTGCCTTCTAAATCAGAGTTACTCTTTTTTTTTTTTTTTTAAATCTGTGATCCCACAGTAAGAAATAAACCGCAGTTAATGGTGAAAGACTAAATGCTTTTCCTCTAAATCCAGGATGAAGTCAAGGATGTCTGTTCTCATCACATATATTCAGTGCAGTAGGGGAGTAGGCACTGTCTTATCTATAGGAAAATGGGATAAATGGAATAGTATGAAGTTCAGAAAGACCACATTTAAACAGTCAAGCAATTTTCAACAAAAAGGCTTGAGCAGTCCAATTTGAAAAATCAAATCTTTTTAACAAATAGTAGTGGAACAGCTGGATATTCATATGCAAAAACAAAACAAACACACAAAAAACTTTTGCATCCTTCCTCACATTTAGGCAAACTTTATTCTGAGATCTACCACAGACCTAAACATAAAAGCTAAAATTATGAAGATTCTAGGAGGAAAGCACACACAAACACCTTTGCAGATTTGAGATGGTAAAGGTTACTTAACTAGGAAGCAAAGAGCTGTTCCAAAATCCATTAAGAAATTAAATATAATTCTGTGAAATATGTCCTGGGTAATTGGATACAGATTGCATTAAATCTGTAGATTGCCTTGGGCAGTGTGACCATTTTAACAATATTGATTCTTCCAATCCAAGAGCGTGGAATATCTTTCCATTTTTTAAAGTCTTCTTTAATTTCCTTCATTAATGGTTTATAGTTTTCTGTGTATAATTCTTTCACCTCCTTGGTTAGATTTATTCCCAGATATTTTATTACTTTGGGTGCTATTTTAAAGGGGGTTGTTTCTTTACTTTCTTCTTCTGTTGATTTATCGTTAGTGTAAAGAAATGCAACTGATTTTTGAACGTTAATTTTGTAACCTGCTACCTTGCTGAATTCTTCAATCAGCTCTAGTAGCTTTTGTGTGGACCTTTTAGGGTTTTCTATATATAGCAGCATGTCATCAGCATATAATGACACTTTTACCTCTTCTTTTCCAATTTGGATCCCTTTTATTTCTTTCTCTTGCCTGACTGCTGTGGCTAGGACTTCCAGGACTATGTTGAATAGGAGTGGTGATAGTGGGCATCCTTGTCTTGTCCCAGATTTTAGTGGGAAGCTTTTGAGTTTTTCACCGTTGAGTACTATGGAGGCAAGAATATACATTGGAATAAAGACAGTCTCTTCAGCAAATGGTGCTGGGAAAACTGGACAGCAGCATGTAAAACAATGAAGCTAGAACACTCCCTTACACCATATACAAAAATCAACTCAAAATGGATTAAAGACTTAAACATAAGACAAGATACAACAAACCTCCTAGAGGAAAACATAGGCAAAACATTATCTGACATACATTTCAAAAATTTTCTCCTAGAAGAAATAAAAGCAAGAATAAACAAATGGGACCTAATGAAACTTACAAGCTTCTGCACAGCAAAGGAAACCAGAAATAAAACAAGAAAACCTACAGAATGGGAGAAAATTTTTGCAAGTGAAACCGACAAAGGCTTGATCTCCAGAATATATAAGCAGCTCATACGACTCAATAAGAAAAAAATAAACAACCCAATCCAAAAATGGGCAGAAGACCTAAACAAGCAATTCTCCAAGGAAGACATACAAATGATCAAAAGGCACATGAAAAAATGCTCAATATCACTAATTATCAGAGAAATGCAAATCAAAACTACAATGAGGTATCACCTCACACCAGTCAGAATGGCCGTCATTCAAAAATCCACAAATGACAAATGCTGGAGAGGCTGTGGAGAAAGGGGAACCCTCCTACACTGCTGGTGGGAATGCAGTTTGGTGCAGCCACTATGGAAAACAGTGTGGAGATTCCTCAAAAGACTAGGAATAGACTTACCATATGACCCAGGAATCCCACTCCTGGGCTTGTATCCAGAAGGAAATCTACTTCAGGATGACACCTGCACCCCAATGTTCATAGCAGCACTATTTACAATAGCCAAAACATGGAAACAGCCTAAATGTCCATCAACAGGTGACTGGATAAAGAAGATGTGGTATATTTATACAATGGAATACTACTCAGCCATAAAAACCGACAACATAATGCCATTTGCAGCAACATGGATGCTCCTGGAGAATGTCATTCTAAGTGAAGTAAGCCAGAAAGAGAAAGAAAAATACCATATGAGATCGCTCATATGTGGAATCTAAAAAACAAAAACAAACAAACAAAAACAAAGCGTAAATAAAGGACAGAAATAGACTCACAGACAGAATACAGACTTGTGGTTACCAGGGGGGTGGAGGGTGGGAAGGGATAGACTGCGATTTCAAAATTGTAGAATAGACTACACTGTATAGCACAGGGAAATATACACAAAATGTTATGATAACTCACAGAGGAAAAAATGTGACAATGAGTGTGTATATGTCCGTGAATAACTGAAAAATTGTGCTGAACACTGGAATTTGACACAACATTGTAAAATGATTATAAATCAATAAAAAAATGTTAAAAAAAAAAGAAATTAAATATATAAGCCACAGACTGGGAGAAAATACTGCACATGCACTTATCTGGAAAATGGCTAGTATCCAGAATCTATTAAAAACTCCATCAAATCAATAATTACACACACCCCCAACCAGAACTGCTCAAACTAAAGCCCCAATGTTGATGAGGTTGTGGAACTGCTGGAGGAAGGACTGCTGACAGTTTACAGTGATAACAGTGACTTTGGGAAGAAGACTGGCAGTTATTTTTGATGTTAAATGTAGAGTCCCACTATGGCCCAGTAATTCTATACATAAGTAGTTAACCAAGAGAAATAAAAGCGTATGTTCCCAATGCCTTGCACAAGAAGTACATGACATTTTATTCACAATTACCAGTAAACTGGAAATAAATCAATGTCTATCCAAGGAAAAAGACAAAGTTTATACAAAAAGAGAAAGGGATTAGTTACTGATTGACACAACAGGGGGAGGGTATGGCGCAGTGATAGAACACATGCTTAGCTTAGCATGCATGAGGTCCTGGGTTCAATCCCCAGTACCTCCATTAAAAAAAAGAATGATTGACACAACAGCATGGGTTATCTCATAGACATACTGAACAAAAGAAACAGAAACAAAGTAGATTTTCCATTAATATAAAATCTTAGCGACAAAGATACTATATGATGTTGGAATTCATAAGAGTGGTTGCTTGTTGAGAATAGAAGGCTGGGGGGTTGGACTGGCTGGAAAGTGGCATGAAGGAAACATGTGGGGTGAAGGAATTATTCTACATTTGGTTGAAAGGATAGGTATGTTTTAGTCAAAACTCATCAAGATGCACATTAAGACCTGTGCATTTTACTATATGGGAATAGTACTTTAAGAATGGGGGAAAAATTAAAAGGTTGAAAACCTATACAAATATTTAAAAAATAATATCATAATGAAATGTCCTACAAATAAGTACTAGTCCCAGGCAGTTGGGCAAAGGAATCTCACTAAACTTCCAAGAAACAAATCATTTCAGTCTATGCAGAGGTTGGAGGGGGTCTTCCAGAGGATATGACTACTGGTTGACCCAAGAACTGGGCCCAGGCAATGGGGGACTCCTCACCCCTACCCTGTCCTTGGAATTTATGTTCTACCCACTGTTCCCATGCTAGAAGCCACCTCAAAGACACAGCCTGAAGAGAGCACGGTGCTGTTGGGACTCTCTGGATGGTGTAGATGACTGAACCCAGTTAAGCCCTCTCTATAAACTCTTAAGACTCTGGTGGGCATGTGTGGAGATCTACTTGCCTTGTCACTGCCAAGACAAGCCTCGTGTGTAGCGTGCTTTACATATTAAACCTGCCACCTATCAATCTGGTGTGATCTGACTCCTTCTTCACCTTCTGTTTACAGGGAGCAGTTTTGAATTTCATCCAGGGAACTCCCAAGATTGCAAATCAACAGAAAACTACTCCAGAGAAAGAAATGTAATACTAACCCCCTACTCCCTTAGCAGGCTGAACCAGAAAAGGAAATTTATAGACCAAATCCACCCATGAAACAAAACCCAATCCACAAAACAGTAGCATAACCAAGGCCTGCTGTATACACAAAAAAATGCATGATGATTGAACTACCACAGGTACCTCGGTAGTTTAAGATTTATAACCTCTAACTGTAATTCACCTATTGACAATGGAGGAAAAAAGGTTAATAGTTTGTTTGAACAGAAAATATAATCTGATACAATTCAATCATTGTAAAAACTCACATAATCTGAAAAATGAAGGAAATTTCCTTAAATGGATAGAAAGTTTTGACTCAAAACCAGTAAGAACAGTGTACTTAATAGTAAAATAAATATCAAAAACAAGGTGAAGACACACATTCTTGATGTTCTATTTGACAATGAAAACTCAAACCACTGAACAAGAGAAGATAAATGTTATAAATATCAGAAAGTAAGAATAATATTAAGTTTATATAATTATGTATATATAAAGCTTAAAGTAATTCCAGAAAAATTAGAATTAGTGAAAGAGCTTAGCAAAGTGTTTTACAGAAAGTCAACATAAAAAATCAATTGTATTTTGTATACCAGCAACATATAACTAGTAAAGATTTTTCTTAAAAATAGATTTACCAGAAAAAAATTTACTAAGAATAAATTTAATTATCCGTGATAAAAACTTTTACAAATATACAAAATACACTAATAAAACCATAAAATGGATATAAATAAATTGACACTAATGAACTTATCTACAAAACAGAAACAGACTCACAGACATAGTGAACAAACTTATGGTTATGGCAGGGAGGGAATGGGAAGAAATAAATTGGGAGTTGGAGATTCGCAAATATTTACTATTTGTAAAACAAATAAACAACAAGTTCATACTGTATAGCACAGGAAACTATACTCAATACCTTGTAATAACCTATAATGAAAATGAATATGAAAACCAGTATATGTATGTATAAGTATGACTGAACCATTATGCTGTATACCAGAAACTGACACATTGTAACTGACTATACTTCAATAAAAATAATTTAAATACTTAAAATTTTAAAAATGGATTGAAAGATCATATTCATGAAGAGGAAGTCTCAATGTTGTATAGATTTCAAGTATTTTCAATTCATCTGTAGATTTAACACAATTCTAATGCCAATCACAGTGATATTTAAATCAATTTGCCAACTGGGTCTAAAAATGTATGAAAAGGTGAAAGCCTGAGAATAGCCAAAACATTTAGATGCAGAAGAGTATCTCGAGTATCAAGCCGCTCAGGCCGCCCAAGCCACTCAACCCGCTCAAGCCGCTCAAGCCGCCCTAGCCGCCCTAGCCGCCCAAGCCGACCAAGACGACGCCGCCACAACGCCCAAGCCGCTCAAGCTGCCCAAGACGCTCAAGCCGCTCGAGCCGCTCAAGCCGACGCACAAACCTCTCAAGACGTCGAAGCCGCGCCGCTGAAGCCGCCCAAGACGCTCAGGCCTACCAAGCCTCTCAAACCTCTCAAGCCGCTCAAGCCGACAAAGCCGCAGACGCCACCCCGCTCAAGCCGCTCAAGCCGCTCAAGCTGCCCAAGCCGCCCAAGCCGCCCAAGGCGCTCAAGACGACCAAGCCGCTCAAGCCGCTCAAGACGCCCAAGCCGCCCAAGTCGCTCAAGACGCCCAAACCGCTCAAGCCGCCGCCGCCACAAAGCTCAAGCCGCTGCCCAAGCCGCTCAAGCCGCTCAAGCTGCCAAAGCCGCTTAAGCCGCCCAAGCCGCTCAAGGCGACGCCGACACACCGCTCAAGCCGCTCAACCGCTCTGGCCGCCCAAGCCGACCAAGCCGCCGTCGCCACAACGCTCGAGCCGCTCAAGACGCCCAAGCCGCCGCCGCCACAACGCTCGAGCCGCTCAAGACGCCCAAGCCGCCGCCGCCACAACGATCAAGCCGCTCAAGTGCCCAAGCCGCCGCCCAAGCCGCTCAAGCCGCTTAAGCCGCTCAGGCCGCCCAAGCCGCTCAAGACGCCGCACAAACCTCTCAAGACGAAAAGCCACGCCGCTGAAGCCGCCCAAGCCGCTCAGGCCTCCCAAGCCTCTCAAGCCGCTCAAGCCGCTCAAGCTGCCAAAGCCGCTTAAGCCGCCCAAGCCGCTCAAGCCGCCGCCGCCACCCCGCTCAAGCCGCTCAAGCTGCACAAGGCGCTCAAGACGCCCAAGCCGCTCAAGCCGCTCCAGCCGCCCAAGCCGCACAAGCCGCACAAGGCGCTCAAGCCGCCCAAAACGCTCAAGCCGCTCAGGCCGCCCAAGCCGGTCAAGCCGCCCAAGCCGGTCAAGCCGCCCAAGCGGCCGCCGCCACAACGCCCAAGCCGCTCAAGCTGCACAAGCCGACGCCCAAGCCGCTCAAGCCAGCGCCGCCACACCGGTCAAGACGCCCAAGCCGCTCAAGCCGCCCAAGCCGACCAAGCCGCCGCCGCCCAAGTCGCTCATTCGCACAAGCCACACAAGTCGCCGCCGCCACAAAGCTCAAGACGCTGACCAAGCCGCCGCCCAAGCCGCTCAAGCCGCTCAGGCCGCCCAAGCCGCTCAAGCCGCCCAAGCGGCCGCCGCCACAACGCTCAAGCCGCTCAAGCTGCACAACCCGCCGCCCAAGGCGCCCAAGGCGCCGCCGCCACACCGCTCAAGTCGCTCAAACCGCTCAGGCCTCCCAATCCTCTAAAGCCCCTCAAGCGCCCAAGCCGCTCAAGCCGCCGCCGCCACCCCGCTCAAGCCGTTCAAGCTGCCCAAGACGCCGCCCAAGCCGCTCAAGCCGCTCAAGCCGATCAGGCCGCCCAAGCCGCTCAAGCCGCGCACAAACCTCTCAAGACGCCGAAGCCGCGCCGCTGAAGACGCCCAAGCCGCTCAGGCCTCCCAAGCCTCTCAAGCCGCTCAAGCCGCCCAAGCCACAGCCGCCCAAGACGCCCAAGCCGCCGCCGCCACCCCGCTCAAGCCGCTCAAGCTGCACAAGGCGCTCAAGACGCCCAAGCCGCTTCAAGCCGCCGCCGCCACAACGCTCAAGCCGCCCAAGGCGCCCAAGCCGCTCAAGACGCCCTAACCGCTCAAGCCGCCGACGCCACAAAGCTCAAGCCGCTGCCCAAGCCGCCGCCCAAGCCGCTCAAGACGCTCAGGCCGCCAAAGCCGCTCAAGCCGCCCAAGCGGCCGCCGCCACAACGCTCAAGCCGCTCAAGCTGCACAAGCCGACGCACAAGCCGCTCAAGCCATCGCCGCCACACCGGTCAAGCCGCTCAAGCCGCTCAAGCCGACCAAGCCGCCGGCGCCCAAGTCGCTCATCCGCACAAGCCACAGAAGCCGCCGCCGCCACAAAGCTCAAGCCGCTGCCCAAGCCGTCGACCAAGCCGCTCAAGCCGCTCAGGCCTCCCAAGCCTCCCAGGCCTCCCAAGCCTCCCAAGCCTCACAAGCCGCTCAGGCCTCCCAAGCCTCTCAAGCCGCTCAAGCCGCCCAAGCCGCCCAAGCCGCTCAAGCCGCCCAAGCCGCCGCCGCCACCTCGCTCAAGTCGCTCAAGCCACACAAGCCGCTCAAGCCGACCAAGCGGCCGCCGCCACAACGCTCGAGCCGCTCAAGCTGCCCAAGCCGCCGCCCAAGCCGCCGCCCAAGCCGCCGCCCAAGCCGCTGCCCAAGCCGCCGCCCAAGCCGCTCAAGCCACCCAAGCCGCCGCCGCCACACCGCTCAAGCCGCTGACCGGTAAACGTGCACCCCGCGTACATGGGCAAAGGCCGCCCCAAGCATTGGGGGGAATAGGAAACAAATTCAGGGACTCGCACGGGGCAGCCCGTCCCATCGCGACCGCACCGCACCGCACCCGCCTCCCGGGAACAGACCATCACCTAAGGGCCGGTCGGAGGTGTTCCGGGGCTGTCCGGCGGCTTTCCCCTCCCGGGGGTGCCCCTGCTTTCCCAAAACCCAAATACAAAAAGCAGCGCAGACGCGGGGTTCAGGGACTACCGGGGGGGGGGGGGGCGCCCGCCTCAGGGTCCTGAAAGGCGCCGCGGCCTGAGCCTCACCCACGCCCAACTGCGCAGCCCAGGCCTCACCCGCCGGCTCCGCGACCTGCACGCCTCCACCAGCGCCCCCTTACCTGCCCGGCGGCGGCAGCAGAGGCGACGGCAAGCGGCAGCCCAGTCCCCAGGCCGCCTTCTTCTTCGGGAGCTGGCCCAGGAGAATCCAGCTCCCACTCGGCTTCCACAACCTCTGGGTTGGCTCCCGCGTCCGCGGGTCTGTGCGTCCGCGCAGGCGCGCCTCTCCTCCTCCCTCTGGCAGCCCGCACCCTCCGGCTGGGGCTCCTGCTGTGTAGGACCTGGCGAGTCGGGCCGAGGGGGGCCAGACGAGGCGGGTCTCCATCCTTAACGCCCCCACTCCAGCACCGACCAGGTCCCGCCCCGGGTCAGACCACATTCAACTCCACTACCCCTTGCTCACCTCCCCTCCCCACCCCATCACTGTCCCCCCCACCCCTAGCCAGGCCCAGTCTCCCACCATACCCCCAAGACAGGGCTCCTCCTCCCCACACCGAAGTCCCCATCCCCACTCTCCACCCCGCTAGGCACTAAGCTAAGCTATGGCCCCCACACCCCAAGCTCACCCCTCATGCCTCACCCCAGGACCCCCAACATCCCGAAATGATCGGTCACCCCTCAGCTGGGTCAATTCCACCCCGACTGGCCCCTTACTCCTCACCGCGGGATCCCCCCTCTCTCCAAGTCCACCCCAACCCGGAGCTGACCGCCTCCTCACCTCTCACCCTCAGATGGGGCAGGGAAGTCCGGGCTCAGGTCACTATAGGACGGCCCCCAGCGGGTACAGTACAGTGTCACGATCCGGTACAGCTACTTTCAGAGACCACAGGGCTCCAGTGGCCTGGCTGGAAGCGGTTCCAATTCCCGGGCGCCCTGACCCTGGCGCCCTGTGCCTCGTCTGAGCTGGCGGGTCAGGGTGGTCCCTGGTTGCCCATCACTGGCCTGTGGGCCTTAGGTGGTTGATGGCCCAGATAGTGATCAGGACCCGTAGGGTGGAGGCACTGGGCACAGGGACCTGCGGGGGGGGGGGAGTGCGGCTGAGCACAGGGGGATAGACAGGAGGTGGGCCATGTGCATGAGGCTCTGGGACAGAGGGAAGAGGGACGGGAGATTTAAAAGTGTCCATATTAGGAGCCCACAGCTAAAGAGCCAAGGAGGCACCTGTGTTGGCCTGGCCACCTTAGAAACCGCCACGACACTGGTCCCTTGCATCCCGAGAGACTGCTGACTGGCCAATGAGACTTCCCCTGCCCTCCTCCCCCCCATATAGTTTACCAGCAATTGAAGGGACTTTGACAGGTCCTTTTAACCACCTATAATTGCTACTTTGTGGGAGATCAGGTCCAAGTTACGGTGAACCTGGCAGGGCTCCTGCCCAAACCCCAGCCTAGGGCAGAGGAGGACCCACCCAGACACATCCTCTTACCTCTCACCAAAAGGCACTGTAGGAGAAAAGAACAAACCAGACTCCATATTAGATCTGTTCCTGTTCCTTTAGCCCTGTGCTCTGTTCTCTAGGCTTAGTCTTGCCAGCTCTGCACCTTTTAGAAAACAATGTTGCCTTTAGCCTGAAATAGACAGGAGAGACTATTCTTGGGGCTCTGACCTTTAAGGATGTCAGCACTTCTGCACTCCTACAAAGGCAACAAGTTGCAGAATAGAAAACAACCTTTGTTTTGTTGGAGGTTTTACAGGGGCACCCTGACCTGACCCACGTGGACAGCTGCAAAGGGTTCCCAGAACAAAGAACTCCTACACCAAGAAGTTTGCAACAACCAACCACACCCCCCTCTCCTTTTTAGTAGAAAAAGAGCCTGACTTGGGGAAGTCAGCGGGAAATGTCCCCCACTCACCACCACCAAAGGGTATTCATCTCAAATCAACTGAACTTGTGAATTCTACCTTAGAGGACAAAAGAGGTGATTAAATTAAGGGTCAATAGAGGATCTGCTTATCCTTGATTATCTGAGTGGCCATAAATGCAATTATATGTATCCTTATAAAAGAAAAGCAGTTTTGAGAGAGCTGAAGAAAAGATGATATGAAGACAGAGACGGAGAGTATATATCTGTATCACTCAGATATATACTGAGTGTGATACAGCCACAAACCAAGCAACACCTGTTACAGCCACCAGGATCTGGAGGAGCAGGAAATGGTATCTCCCCTGCAGTCACCAGGGAAAGTTTGGCACAACGCCTTTATTTCAAAGTTCTGGCCTCCAGAACTGTGAGAAGATGAATTTCTGTTGTCTTAGGCCACCACATTCGTGGTGACCTGCTACAGCAGCTACAGGAAACTAACTAGGCCTCTTTGCTTTCTTTGAAGGATTTTCAACACCCTGTAAACTCAGGGAACTTACCTCTCCAATCCTTTCTGATTGAAATAGTTTTTTCTTCTAGATACGCAAAAACTTTCTCCAGTTCTTTCCTCAAGTACCAGCTTCTGTGTAAGGTCTTCCCTGATCATGATCACCTTATTTTAAAGCTAAGGTCTTCCCTGATCATGATCACCTTATTTTAAAGCTACAGTCTCCTAGCATCCCCCGTCCTCCTCTACACTGCCCGCCCCAAGCACTTAGGGCATACACTTTACTTATGAATGTATTCATCATCAACAAGGCTAATGGAATGTAAGCTCCATCAGGGGAGGGGACTGGGTCTGGTTTGTGTACCTGGGAAATTCCAGCGCCTATGTTAGTGCCTACAGCGAGGAAAACACCCAAAATAGATTAAGGAGTGCCTATGTGCCTGAGAGAATGAAGGACCCAGGCAGAGAACTGGAATCCTGACCACCGTGCAATCTTTGTTGCTCCTGAATTAGGTCGGTGTGTTAAAGTTTACACTTCATGTTGCTGTTTTGTTTTTTTTTTTTCTTTTAATGTAATTTTATTCTCTTAACAGTCTATTTCCTTTCTTGTAACCTGGTTCAAATAAAATGTAATGCTTTTGGTCAGAGTTGCAATATATTTAGTTAAATATTATTACTAACTCATTAACTATTTTATTAAATATTAAGTATTTCACTAAATACTGGTTTTACATTTTCTCTAATTTTTACATTTGATTTTTAATTTTTAATATATATTTTTATTAAAGTATAGTCAGTTTGCAATGTGTCAATTTCTGGTGTACAGCACAATGCTTCAGTCATACATGAACATACATATATTGATTTCCATATTCTTTTTCACAAGTTACTACAAGATATTGAATATAGTTCCCTGTGTTTTTAATTTAGTTTTATTGATCATTGTATCCTTTCTTTCTTTAGTCCTCTACCTACAACTTTCTATTACTAATTTTATCTCTTCATTTACATTTTATCCAAATTATCAGTGGAACAGTCGTTAGAAGTATAGACTGAAATTATTGCATCCAGGTCTGAATCGCCCTTTGGTACTCACTAGATAACGAGGCTTTGGGAAAATTCTCCTGATCTAAAAAATAGTAACAACAATAAGCCCACATACAGGATTCTCATGCAAATTAAAGACTGCGTTTATTTTAAACTTATCTCACAGTGTCTGGTTTAGAGTAATCCTAAAAAAACAATTTTTAAGTTTCAAAGTTTTTTTCATTACATTACAGATTTTTATGTCTGACTTTTCCTTATTTATTTTATTATGGCAAGCAGACAGCATAGGCATAAATTAAACATGAGAATCATCGAGTTTTTAAAAGGCCATTTTATTGAGTGCCTTTTTTAATGTAAACTACTCACCCAGAGCACATCTCCATATTCATCTTCATTCATGAAATAATGAATGACCTATTACCTCAGACCTGTGTACTAACACCAGCACATGGATTGGGAGATATCATTAACATTAGCTTTTCAAAACAGGAACATCTGTATTGTGCGTTGTCATAAAGAAGGGAGGGGGGAAGCATTTTAAATCATGAAGTAAACTGCCCTAAATGCTAAAAGTTGGTGCCAACTTAAGCCCACTATGGTTTATAAAATATCTGTGCTCTGTCTGACAACCTACAGTAAAAACCTGTGGTAGGTTTTCAATCGGATAAAAGGAAAAACAGAATATATTGGAGTGAGGCCACATTTATCTAAATCAGCAGAGACATTTCCTACTGCAGTGACCTTCACTGTGTTTTGAGGACTACAACAGCACTGAGAAACATTATTTCTCTTAAATACATAAAATACCTTGAAATAATCTCTCTTTATCTCTTTCTTTCCCCTATGAGCAAATATTCAAGACCTCATTATAAGGATTTCATATGTTTGACGTCACTATGCATTTCTCTCCACCACCAGGAGCTAATCTTACATTTTACTGAAATGGTATATACTTCTCTGAGAAACGTCATGTTTCTTTCCCTCGATGATCATCACTCAAAACAACAGCTTTTTAAAATCCCATTGTGCTGACATCTACTGAGAGGGACATTCTTAAGATGCCGAATCAGTCAACATAATGGAAAACTTTATGTTTAACAATGTATAAACGCTTCGATATGGACAAAGTAAAGAGTCTGGGTAAACTAAATTCTTTTCTTCTGAAAGAGATATTGGACTGAATTTTTAATCTCTTCCTTTATTATAGATTACAACAATACAACAGACAAGACTCAATCTGATTTTCCAAGTCATTCTACAGGTCTTCACATCATATTTTTTTTTCAAGTTGTCAAATTTCAAAATAGTATTTTGGGGTAAATATACTAATTTAAACTACAAGTGATTAAGTTGAAAGCAATGAGATTTCCTTTTTTTCGAAGTGTAAACACGGAGTTAACTTCATCTTAGTTTCCCCTATCTTTCCATTTGGTTAACTTTTTTGTACTTATTGTTAAATTGTTATATATATTCTATTTACATTATTCTAAATTATTGTTAATTTAATAATATAAACAGAATATGTTCTTTTATTTTTCATAACGTATATGTGCATATATATTATAAATACAATATTTATACAAAGGAATACCACTCAGCCATAAAAAAGACAAAATAATGCTATTTGCAGCAACATGATGGACCTAAAGATCATCATTCTAGGTGAAATAAGCCAGAAAGAGAAAGAAAAATACCATATGATATCACTCGTATGTGCAATCTTTAAAAAAAAAAAAAAGGAAAAAAGGCACTATAACTCATCTACAAAACAGAAACTCACAGACATAGAAAACAATCTTATGCTTACTGTGGGAAACAGGTGGGAAGGGTTAAATTTGGAGTTTCAGATTTAGAAATGTTAGCCACTATATATAAAAACAGATTTAAAAAATTTTTCCCTAAGAATTAGAGCTAACATCCTTACAGTGATGGACAAAGCTTACTGGATATACTCTGGTAAAAATTTTATTTCAAAACTCTAAAATAACATATTACACACATCCATGTTTAAAAACAACACAGATTATCTATACATGAACAAAAATCTATATATTTAAAACACTTCCACTCTATCAAATGTCAAAAAAGAACAACTTTTAAGAGCACTCATAAAAAAATCCTAAAGCGCCCAAGCCGCCCAAGCCGCCGCCGACAAACCGCTCAACCCGCTCAAGCCGCTCAAGCCGCCCTAGCCGCCCAAGCCGCCCTAGCCGCCCAAGCCGCCGCCCAAGCCGCTCAAGCCGCCCAAGACGCCGCCGCCACAACGCCCAAGCCGCTCAAGCTGCCCAAGCCGCTCAAGCCGCTCGAGCCGCTCAAGCCGACGCACAAACCTCTCAAGACGCCGAAGCCGCGCCGCTGAAGCCGCCCAAGCCGCTCAGGCCTCCCAAGCCTCTCAAACCTCTCAAGCCGCTCAAGCCGACAAAGCCGCAGACGCCACCCCGCTCAAGCCGCTCAAGCTGCCCAAGCCGCCCAAGCCGCCCAAGGCGCTCAAGACGCCCAAGCCGCTCAAGCCGCTCAAGCCGCCCAAGCCGCCCAAGCCGCCCAAGTCGCTCAAGACGCCCAAACCGCTCAAGCCGCCGCCGCCACAAAGCTCAAGCCGCTGCCCAAGCCGCTCAAGCCGCTCAGGCCGCCAAAGCCGCTCAAGCAGTCCAAGCGGCCGCCGCCACAACGCTCAAGCCGCTCAAGCTGCCAAAGCCGCTTAAGCCGCCCAAGCCGCTCAAGGCGACGCCGACACACCGCTCAAGCCGCTCAACCGCTCTGGCCGCCCAAGCCGACCAAGCCGCCGCCGCCACAACGCTCGAGCCGCTCAAGACGCCCAAGCCGCCGCCGCCACAACGATCAAGCCGCTCAAGCTGCCCAAGCCGCCGCCCAAGCCGCGCAAGCCGCTTAAGCCGCTCAGGCCGCCCAAGCCGCTCAAGACGCCGCACAAACCTCTCAAGACGAAAAGCCGCGCCGCTGAAGCCGCCCAAGCCGCTCAGGCCTCCCAAGCCTCTCAAGCCGCTCAAGCCGCTCAAGCTGCCCAAGCCACAGCCGCCCATGCCGCCCAAGCCGCCGCCGCCACCCCGCTCAAGCCGCTCAAGCTGCCCAAGGCGCTCAAGACGCCCAAGCCGCTCAAGCCGCTCCAGCCGCCCAAGCCGCACAAGCCGCACAAGGCGCTCAAGCCGCCCAAAACGCTCAAGCCGCCGCCGCCACAAAGCTCAAGCCGCTGCCCAAGCCGCCGCCCAAGCCGCTCAAGCCGCTCAGGCCGCCAAAGCCGCTCAAGCCGCTCAAGCGGCCTCCGCCACAACGCTCAAGCCGCTAAAGCTGCCAAAGCCGCTTAAGCCGACCAAGCCGACCAAGCCGCCGCCGCCCAAGCCGCTCAAGCCGCAGAAGCCGCCGCCGACACACCGCTCAAGCCGATCAAGCCGCCCAAGCACCTCAAGCCGCCCAAGCCGCTCAGGCCTCCCAAGCCTCTCAAGCCGCTCAAGCCGCCCAAGCCGCCAAAGCCGCTCAAGCCGCTCAAGCCGCCGCCCCACAACGCTCAAGCCGCTCAAGCTGCCCAAGCCGCTTAAGCCGCCCAAGCCGACCAAGCCGCCGCCGCCCAAGCCGCTCAAGCCGCAGAAGCCGCCGCCGACACACCGCTCAAGGCGATCAAGCCGCCCAAGCACCTCAAGCCGCCCAAGCCGCTCAGGCCTCCCAAGCCTCTCAAGCCGCTCAAGCCGCCCAAGCCGCCCAAGACGCCCAAGCTTCTCAGAAAGGAACCAGAATTGGGTCCTGATCTGTATTTACCAAAAATCTACTCCAATGCTGGGGGGGGGGGGGAGTAATCTTGTATTTTAATATGGCTCTGAAAACGGTTAAATTCTCACAGCATGCAACTGAATTCTAAGGAATAGATTCTAAACTAAGCCAATCTAATTCATAAAAAATAATAGATTTCATCTGCTGTTCTATTAAAATTATAGTATGGTGCTATAAAGAGTAGAAACTTAAAATCATCAAGTATAGAAGGCAATTCTGGCAACAGAAGGGTTCCATCTACAGAAAATCTTTTCATCTGAACTACATTAGGGATTCTTAAAGTTTTTCAAAAGAGTAAGTTATACTTATTTCAAGTTAATGGTTTATAATTACGGCTTTAATACAATGACTCATCAAGTTTCTTTCCATGTAAATATATCACCTCACAATTCATAAAGTGACAAATGTTGAAATAGGCACTAGGCAAATTTTAAACTCCTTAAATTACATACATAAATTAGAAAAATGTCTCAAGATTGGATTACTGGGCCACAAATATAACTGATGAAATAAATGAAATAAATGTTGGTTTTGATATAAATATTTCATTCCATGATATTTTTCTGATGAAAGCCAAAAAAATGCATTATAATTTCAAAATTACAGCTAGTTACCTTTTTCTTTGTGTGTGTATATATATATTCTTATCACTTTATATTAAACTTTAAAAGAAAAAATATCCTAAAGTTTAATTAAGAGTTTTAAATCACAGGAATTTACTAATTTATATCTATGAACAGTGATAAACATTTGGTAGAAAAAAATAAATACAATTCTTTTAGTTCAATGCAAGGGACATAACTTTACTTACAAAAATGATTTTAATGGTGTTTAATTTTTAATGTAATTCTTATGCTATGTGTTTATATAAGTATAAATTGGTTAATCTTATTTACATTTCTTGGCCTGAAACTGCTTTTAATATGTTTACAAGATCATTAAAAAGAATTTGTCAAACCACGTAGTTTCTGCATGATTGGCATTAAAGCTTTTCCTGCTGGTTTTAATGAGAGCTTTGGATCAAATGTGTTAGAAGTACCTTCTAATTAAACAACAAAAATTAAGAGTTTGTAGCAGAATGAACTTTGTTAAGACTTAAGATTTTGTTTTCTAAAGACTTATCTGAAAACGTATACAATTTAGTGACGGTAGTTCTGGTACAAAGTAGAAAGGAGCCAGAACAGAAAAGCAGCTTCTTACCTTCGCAGGCTCAGCGCGTCCTCCCCGACAGGCCGTCTGAGTTTCGGCTTCTTTGGAACGTCCGCGCCTTCTCCTCCACGCTCCTCCTGCGTGGTGTTTCTTCACGGAAGGAAAGTGCATTTTCTCCCCCAGTCCTTCAGGACATTTCATTAAAACCATAATGGACTTAGTTCTCTGCTGAGACATTTTTAAAAGGGAAGAGGGCCCTGTCCGTTCCGGCCCTCCACACTGTAGGGGCGGGTTCTCCTCAATTCCGCCCGGAGTCGCTTCCTCGGCAGCTGAGAGGAAACTTGCCAATAGCTGTGGCCGCGACTGCGCAGGCGGGACGGCGGGGGAGGGAGGCTGCGCGTATGCGCACGGTCCGCCGCCGCCCAAGCCGCCGCCCAAGCCGCCGCCCAAGCCGCCGCCCAAGCCGCCGCCCAAGCCGCCGCCCAAGCCGCCGCCCAAGCCGCCGCCCAAGCCGCCGCCCAAGCCGCCGCCCAAGCCGCCGCTGCCCCGAGATTGCGGCGCCAAATTCAGCAGAAAAACGGAGCTCGAATGTAGCACAGACAAGGTAGCTGTTGGTTTACATACATACATAACCTGATTTAATTACTCAACTGAGGAAGAATGTATTTTCATGTGGGTCTGTGTATTCTCAAATTCTTAGGGCAATTTAAAAAAAATGACACACTACTTCTCTAGTCTTTATCTAGTTCCGATAGTAGACTTCGATGGCCTTCTATTTACTTACTCATTCATTTAACAAGTGTAATTTAGTGGGGATCTATTTCCAAGTATGCATTTTACAAGATACTTATAACTTGGGAAATGGAAGTGCTTCCTTATTCTGGTCTGGTTCCCTAAGTAAATGTGGTAAGATTAACCAAAAAGGGAATATAAGAAAGAGTATAAGAGTATAAAGGAACATATTATTATTTTTCTTTGATTTCATATCAGATTTATAAGAAGTTGCTCGAGATCTGAGGAAGTATAATGAATTAAACTTCTTCAGTTGGTTTAGAAGGCCTAATTATGTATTTTTCTTGATTTTGTTTCATAAATTTTTAATTATCAAAAGAATTACGTATTTTCCTCCTTTTCTTACTTGTAAATTCCTGTGGTTTTGAATGAATCTGAAACCTCAAAATTAAAACACACATACTACCGGTTAATATTTTGCCTGACCCTTTTCCAAATAAATTGAAGAATCTACCAAGAAAGATATTTTTTCCCACAGGTACTTTTGATTTGCTCTCTCTTCTTACTTTATTTCGATTGGCATTATCAGATTCTAGACCTCAGAAGAAGTTTTATTTATTCCACTCAGACTTGGAATTTGTTTCAAATTTAACAACATAATTCTTGGTGAAATCATTTAAATGTTCTAGGTAAAGTCTATAATATACAGTAGATTCACATTAAACTAAATTTATTTCTTTTTACTTCATTCAACTGTTAAAATCATTAAAGAAGATAATTTAAATAATATAAACAAATTTTATTTAACACTTCATGAAGTGGACTGTCATATTGCAGAGAACTGCAAAATGGGCAGAAGGCAAGAAATTTTTATAGGATCAAGAATAAAGAGCAAGGAAGAGGAAAATAGAAAATATCTGATTGGCTGAGGCTACACAACTTTTAGGTTGAGAAGACCCAGAGGTCTAACCATATAAGGAAGTATAAGCATATAAGGAAGACAAAGGATAACTTGGACTTAAAAAAACACCAAATTTATTTTTATGAAGTGACACAATAGAGGTAATTGTAAAATACAGAATAGAAAAAATGTCTACAAATGTTTGACAAATATATCTAGAATATACAGATACATTCAGCAATAATATCCAGACCTCAGAATCATAGTGTTGAGTTAAGAGAGTAGGAAATAGAATAAGGCATCATTTAGTTAACTTAAAGTACGTATAATTACAAAAGATATTTAAAAGAAAATTGTAAGGGTTTCAAACGTCTCAGTAAAAGTGAGTGGGATGAGAATGGAGATCAAGAAAGGAAAGAAAGTCAAATGAAACAAGGGATTAGATTTCCACAAACAGTAAAACAATGAGCTGCTGAGCTGCAAACCCAAGATGTGCTTAGTCCTGCCCTGAAAATTGAAGGAGGTCAAATGAAACAATCAATCAAGAAAATAAGACACCTTGGTGGGAGTTAATTGGAAAATAAATACATTGATTTTTTTTCAGAATTTTACTATGACGTCAACTCTTTTTGCTTCAATTCTTTTTGTTGCCTGTTCCTCTTCCACAGTTTTAATACACCCTGAAGGCTGAGAGGGTTAACTACATAACTAGAAATAATTTAGAGAGAAAGAGTCATTGAAATATAAAACGGAAACATCCTGCATCACTCTGAGCATTTTTTATGGCAGTGTAAATTCTCTTCATTCAAAAAGCATCTTTTAATATTTTAATTAGGATACTGTGTTCTATGAAAGAAACATCGGATTTTAGGAATGCAAATGAGGGTGCGCTATGAAACAAAGATGCAGAATTTAAAAGGTAATATGCCCTTCAGCAAGCAGCAGTAAAGAGAAAGGATGTTGGGAAGGATCAAGGAAATATTGTGATTTTTGAAATGAAAATTGTACTAGCATTTTTCAAATTTAGCAGTTTGACAAGGCTAATGACAGTTGTAGTACACTTTTAGTTTAAAATGCAAGAATTATCTTTGGCTAATAAACAAGAAATCAATCCAACAGGATGTGCTTATTAGCATTAACTAGGACCCTGTATAGGTTCCTGATAGCACCTCCCTCTGGCCAAGTAGGTGTGCAGGATTCCATTCAGTTGCTGTCTGGGCTCCCTTCTTCTCCCCTTTCCCTTTTTTTTTTTTTTTTTTTTTGCTCATTGCTAGAAAACAAAGAAGACATTAATTGCAGATTCAGCTATAAAATATAGCTGAATTTTAGTTTTCCCATTTTAAACACGAAGGAATTGAGCCTCTGAAAGGTTAAGCAGTTGGCCAAGTGACAGAGCTGGGACTAAAATCCAGGACTGCAGTGAAAGCTCACATTCTCAAGAATGAGACTGCATTGCCGTAGAACTGGAACATAGGACTTCCTCATTCCTAAAGGAGAATTTTGGACACATCTTCTTTAAAATTAAATCTGTGTTGTTTCTTTGTTTCTAACAGGAAAGGAAACCTGCCTAGAAGAAAAACTTCAAAAGAGCCGCGATTTTCTGTCTCAATCAGGATGGGATGCATTGCTGGGAAGGTATTGTGTGAACTATTTTCTTAAGTTTAAAAAAAGGAAAAATAAGGTCAATGCTTGTCCATAGCCCAGGCTACTTGCCAAGGCTGAGACTTTGGAATTAAGCAAGCTACCCATGCCTAGACTCCACACTCAGGCTCTCCTTCCTACTGAGAAGCTGTGGGTGTCGTAGACTTGATTGGGGATCGAGTTTGGCTAGCCCTGTGTCTTCCATATACCTGAAAACGAGCCACAAACTCAACCAGTATTATCAGGTATCCCCTTAAGCTATCAGGAATTATGTGTTAAGATACTGTAGTGCACGTGTAAGCTACATTGAGCCATGATGCTGATGAAAGAACAAAGACTTAGGTCTTTACTGTGTCGGTTTCATCTTATTCACTAAAGTAAACCAGCATGTTAACCAACATTCACGTCAGGACTAGGAGAGTCAGTGGTTAAACATTTACCTGCAGGCGACAGGACAATCAATTATGTTTACCACAAATTTCATGTCCCACAATGTAGAAGACATATAGTCAAAATGAGAGATGTCCAGAAAGGAATATATATAAAAAACAATAAAAGGACATCTTATAAAAAAATCAGTTAAATGTACTTATGATGTCTTGTCCTGCAGACGATAAGATTCACAATGTATATTACAATGCTTATCAAATAACTGAGGTCTTAAGACTTCCGTGGTCCCAGTGGGTAGTCTCACGCATGACTTTAGGCTAAAAAGGCACACACTTTTCACCTCAATCTTAGGAAGAATTTTCTAGCAGCCAGAACCACCTCAAGGTGATTATTTATGTTATGGTTTACACTGGGAGTTAATGCACTTCCTACTCCTGGGCAAACTGAGACATAAGCTTAATAAACATGTGATATGAAGCATCTAACTGAGAAAGCTTTCTAAAGCAGGTGAGTCTTTTTAGATCTTTCACAGTATTAAGGCCATGTGAGTCCAAGAATGAAGATATTTCTGAATATATTTATTTGATGTCACATCAATTTTATCTATTCATTCATTTAATATGTTGTAGATTTGTTTGTTTCATTTCAGACACAGTTCTAGGTCCTGATGAGAGAGTCAATAATAAGATGGGTAAAACCCCTGGCCTGCTTAAGCTGGGAAAGACAAATGATAAACATGAACAAATATATAAAATAATTTTAAATAATGATAAGTACTAAAAAGAAAAGAAATTAACAGTATGGGGGATAGAGAGCATTAAGGTGGAGGGAAGAAAGTTTGCTTTGGTTAAGATTATATGGAATGGGTGATCTTACACCCTCTCTGTGGAGATGATATTTAAACAAAGAACTGAATGGTCAAAAACAGTGAGCAGTGATAAAGGTGCCGGGTCAGAACAGGAAGTGAGAATATCCATTGTAAAGGACCTGAAACAGCAGTGAGCAGTGCACACTTAAAACAAGGCCGTTATGGCAAGAAAGAGAAGAGTCCTCGTCAAGGTCAGGGAGGCAGTAAGGAGACAGACGCGGCACAGGCTTGTGGGCCATGTGACGGAGCGTGGGCTTTATTCTAATTTCAGTGGAATATTGTTTTAAACAGGAGGTTGATGTGATTTAAATTATATTTTTAAAGATAAAGTGGCTTATGTTCTGAAATAATTCAGAAACAGATTTGAGAGTCAGGGGTAGGGAAAGATTGAGAAGTGAAGCTAGATTTGTTTATATTTATTTATACATGCAGCCAAATCAGTAAAATTCTCCTCTGCTGGACCTCTAGATCCTGGATACACGTGCCCAGAGAATCTGCCAAGTTCAGCTTGGTGGGTATCTAAACTTTAGTCCTATAGCGGGGCTGTTGAAGCCCATCTGTTCTATGAGACCTTATGAAAATAAAATAAGATAATAGATGTAAAACCCCTGGTATGATCAATGCTCAATAAACATTAGCTAGTGTTATGGGTAGTAAACTACACGTATTTTCCATTTCCTCCTCTGGAGTAACTATCTCAACAAATTCATTCCTTTTCTTCATAAAGCTGAATCAAACATAGTAGGCATGTTTTAGGCAAATACCATGCATACCAGAAAAGAATATTTCAATGGCTATCTCATTCCTTCTCCATATGGAATATTGTGAAATAAGAATACTTAAGAAACATTTTATTTTTATTCAATTAATCAAATCCACTTAATATTATACTATCTTCTTTTAAAAATAGTTTAAAGAAACAGAATTCACACACACACAGACAACCACACACAAAGTGACAATATTGTCCACAATCCTGTCTTTCACAGATACTTGTTGTTAACATGTGGTTCTATATTGACTTTTGAGGCAGCCAATTACCCAAATGCTTCATCTAGGAAAAACCACTTTATAATGGCTGCATACTTAATTGAATGAGTAAATTAAAGAATTTTCTAAAATGTAATTGGAAATACTCTGACAAGAGGAAGATAAATGCTAAATATTGCCTGTCACAAATAGAAACATTTTTAAAGGATGACATCTAAAATATCGTGCAGAAATGTAGGTGCCGGTCATCTCAGTTGCTGTAAAGTAGGACAGGATCAAACAGCCAACCCAGTGCATACACAGCATTTCAGATACCGTTGTACCACCACAGCCCTGCACAGTCCGCTGTCCAACTTAGCGGCATAGCCATGCCTCACAGAGTCAGAGTCAGGTTAGGTCTCAGTTTAGTTGGCCTAAAAGAGGCGTCATAACATGTCTCTCTCTCAATACGGACAAAGCTTTAACCCGAAGTGAATAATACACCAGTTAGTTGTAAATATGCTATTTTGACAGGAAGATAAGGCCTACTTGTTCATTTATTCAATCCTCCTACATATTAACATACATGATCTCATCACATTTTATTCTAATAATTAGGAAGTTTTCATTTCTTTAGATAAAAATATCTGAGCTTCAGAAAAGTTGAATGGTTTACTGAAAGTAACAGAATAAGCTGCAGGCCTTGAAATCATCTTTTCCTTTATTCATGATAACACAACACGCTCTAATGTCTTGTATGAGAAACAATGGGCACAGAGCACACGTTCTCCTTTAGACTAAAGAATGTGTTCGACTTGCAACCACACTGCTAGAACAGCACTTAGCCATGTCCCTCCCCACCCAGCCTTCTCCCATAGAAAACGTGTTCAGTGCTTCTGTGATCCAAAAGCTGCCCTTCCTACTACAACTTCAACATACTAGGTCAGAGTTCAGAAAACACTCGAAATTTTCAGTTTTTGCCATTTTTATATTGTCTAGTGTTCTTTATACATATTCTCTACTTAAGTGCAAGTTATGTTGGGTGCAAGAACCATCTTGTTTATTCTTTCTTTCTGAAAGTGTCTCTGCTTTTCTCCTATCTTCTCACCCTATCTAAGTTCCTCCCTGTGCAGTGTTTGTGTTGCCCTTACCTGATGGTCAGTCCAGTAGGGCTGGAGCAGAATGTAGGAGGAAGGAAAGATTAAGTGTTCGAAGCCTTTCCAAAGGAAAGCACTAAGGTCAAGGAGAAGGATGTGTGCACAAATCATCATCAGAGATGGGTTATACAGAATCAGTGTCTAATCTTAAAGTAATTGTTTGGAGCTGTGATTTGTGATAAACCAGAAATCAGTGAGGATGGAAGTGGAGTTCTCTTGATCAATTTTAGACATTAGTCTAATAAATCTCAGAGGATTTAAACATAACTTCAATATGTGTTTCCTTGGGCTTGTGGCATCATTTAAGGGGCCTAGAGATAACAAGTTGGCACAGAATATATGTTTAAAAAGCACGTGATGGGAAACCAAGCGTGATCTATCCTTCACAGCCACGTATTTCATCACCAGACATGCAAAGGCTTACTGGCGTTTGCCCACCTTTCAGATAATGGAGCTTCTCCCACTTTTTAAATGATGGAAATTTTGCCTTCTCCAGCATTCTTCTAACATTATGTTCCTCTGCTCTTTTGGTGTCTGATGTCTCTCCTCAATCATCTATTATGCCTTCTATTTAAGCCATTAAATCCTTATTGTGTAATGGTCCTAGATACTTCTTTTGAGCTCCCATCCACCCATGATCCTTCTTGCCCTTGGTCTTTCCCCAACTCCTTCTCTCCTACTGACACCCAGTCCTTTTAACCTACCTGGTTCCTTGGCGCAAAGAATGAAAATTAACCCAACGTACATTGGGCAACTAGAGGTCACCATCACATTTCAGTCTGACCATATGTTCCCAATCATTTAAGCCTCATGGGCATCGGGGTATGATCACTTTCACAAATTTTTAATAATTTTCTTTCAGGAAAAACATTACAACGAATAACTTTTTCACGTCTGGGTTTTGTTTGCAGGTAGTTTTCTGTCACTTTTGAGCATTAATCAAAAGATAAAATAGAGATGATTATAAGAGCTGTACTGCATGAATCCTCCAATTCCTGTTATTTCTCCTTAATATGCTACTTCTCTGCTTTTTGTTTCCTTTCATTCACTAGGTCATTTGAGACTGACTGCTTTGTAGGTAGCGGTAGTGTGCGCTGCTATTGTAAAGGAATATACATGTGTAGGGTTTTTTTTTTTTTTTATTAGTTTAGCAGTGCACTGATGAAAAGAGCATGTTAGAGCAACATAAAATAATCAATCTACTTGAAAATAATTGTATATATTACTCATAATGTAGGGCTGGTTCCAACAAGTAACAAGCAAGTTTTACGATTTTAATGTTATGGCTTTCTTTAATTCATCTTAATTTTAGCTTTTTATGTTACTCTTATTTAATATAACCTCTGTTGTATTGATTTCTTCTGTATTTTTCATTTGGATTTTGTAAAATAGAAGTTTAAGACCACAAGTCAGAAGAAAGGTCACATATGTCAAACACATAGATGGGGCTCCAGAAGATTTGTATCCTGTGCTTGAACCTGAATGGCCTTAAATCTGTTTCAGCTTTAACAATAGAATTTTACTTGGGCAATACTTGCCCGTCCTCGTGTAACTATGTGACTAGTGCTTAACAGCTGTTGCTGAAGCTGGTATTCGTCCTCAGTGCTGCAGTGTTAGGATGCCTTTTGTTGCTGAAGATGTGAATGAAGTGTGTTTGTGCATTGACTGTTGAATTCACTTTTGTGCCATTTTTGTAAATACAATAGTTTTGCACAACCTCTCACAAATGTCTGTATTAATTTCACATATTAAAAAGTAGATGACGTGCCAACCAGAAGCAGAAGAGTTCCTATGCAAAACTCTGTATGTCATCAGAGCTTTTGTATAGAAAGACTAGTTTACAATCATGGGGCTATAGAATAGCAAACTAAAATCTCTGCTCGGTCTGCCGCAGACTTAGGCTTTTCCGTGCATCACTAATAACCCGTGACACCCAGTGGCCTTGTGCAAACACGATGTGTTGCTTAGGCATATCTTTTGTCCTATGCAGAACATTTCATTTTGACTTTTATGAAAATTGTAATTCATGTAATTTATATAAACTTTTTTAATACAGAAACTTTTTACTTCCACAGTCAATTTTGGGGACACTGGAATAAAATGCTTTGCCTCCTGTAGCCCCTTCCTCCTTTTTTTTCTGTCTTCTTTGACTCACGTTGGGCTGTGCTGTTCGGTCTGTTCAGAAGCATAGATGTCTGTACCTTTACTCTTGAAGGCTGCTCTGCTGAATGCTGTATTTTCTAACACAATAATGATATTTTCCTTATAATTTCCCAGTTGTTAATTAACTACTCTTAATCCTGCATTATTACTAATATTTGACAATTGTTTAAATAAAAGGAACTTTATAATGAAACAAACAAAATATGTAGCTTGTCTTTTCAGTCTCGTAACAGGGTCTTTTGCAGATAATTTTTTTTTTTAATTTTAAGGTTCAATTTACTATTTTTTCCTTATATAAACCACATTTTCTGGTAACAAGGTCTCCTTTTTTATATGTTGCTTGGTTTTACATTTTATGTTCTAAGTTCATGACCCATTTTAAGTTGTGGGTTTTTTTTGGTTTTTTGGGGGGTTTTTTTTGTTTGTTTGTTTTGTTTTGTTTTGTTTTGTTTTGTTTTGTTTGGTATAAGGTATAAGATTTAATTTAAGGGTTGTTTTGTTTTGTTTTGTTTTAACCTATAGTGGTTCACTTGCTTTAGCACATGTTTTGGGACAGATATATTTCCTCTATTACAGTGATTTTGCACCTTTATTGAAAGGAATATATTCTAGGGTTGTTAGGTAGAATGTTCTATGAATGTTGACTGGGGCCTATTGGTTAATGGTGTTGTTTAGTTCTTCTGTAACTTATTGTTTGTCTGTATAGTTGTTTTATCAACTCTTGAGGGTGTCTAAAAAGATCCTAGGATGAAACACAAGGTGTCCAGGGTTAGGATTCATTCAAAGGTCATTGTGCTGTTAGACATAATAATTCTAAGTCATATGTATGTTTTGGCCACTCATGCAACTCATAGCATAAAATCTCAAAATATTTCTGTATTATCTAGTGTACCCAGTATATCTGTTAAGCTTTAGCCACAGAAAAAGAACCAGTAAGAGATAGTATATATTAAAGAAATTATAAGGTAGTAGCCTATTGTGAGGGCTGGTTAAGGGAATCAAAGTCTGCAGGCTATGCTCTCAGGAAGGGCAGTTTGAAGCTCTCAGGCAAGTGGTGAAGCTGAGGTCCATGGGTCATATTTCTTATTATTCAGATGAGAGTCAACTGATTTTGAAATTTAATCCCATCTTCAAAGTACTATCATGGTAAAATGTTGATAAGTATTTGATTAAATAACTGGGGGTTGTGGCCTGGCTAAATGGACACATGACATTGACCATCACACCTAGCTTCATTAATCAAACTGTCACTCCTTCAGATGTCTCTTCAAGTATCCATTCTAAGTGATTTGTTTCTCTAGCTCCTACACTTAGAATTGTACCACCTCCCACCAAACACTTCTTAGTCTTCTCATCTGCTTTACTTTGTTTTCTTAGCATTAATTGTTATCTTTCACAATCTATATTTTACTTATTTAATTTGCTTCCCCCTCCATTAGAACATAAATACCACGAATAATCTGGTATTTTTGTTTTTTTGATCTGTTGTTACAGCCCCGACAACTAGTATGGGATTTTGCATAGAGTAGACACTTGTTAAATATTTGTTGAATGGCTGAGCAACATTAAGCAGATAGTGGCCTGATGTCCACAGTAGTTTATATAATGTAAATGTGAACAGAAAATGGTAGTGGATAAGGAAGGTATTTTGCACTAGCATTAAATAATGAAATAACACAGCATGATTTGTAAATTCAAAAGTATTCTGAAAAAGAGCACTTTTCAACATTTTCAACTGAAAGTGAACATTTCTGTTTACCATTACATTTAGAATTATTTGAAGTCTCCAAATAGAGTGTGCTAGTTGCATGGAAAGAACTCTAAAACTGTTTAATATTCTGAGAAGATAATCTTTGTATTTCAAAATGCATTCATTGTTTTATTGACATTATATCTCTAATAATATTTCAAGAAAATAGCAATACTGAGTTGAATATTAAAATGTCACAAAATACTTATCGGCACTACCAAACTTTAGACTATACACATTATTTGACTCAACACTTCTGCTGTTAAATCTCTCTCCTATAAAGATACTTTCAAAGTTTACAAAGAGAGTTGTAGAAGGATGTGCATCACAACACTGCTTACAAAGGCAAAGATAATAATCTCAGTGTTTGTCAGAAGAGGATTGGTTACATAAAATAGTGTACATTCATGTTATGAAATACTGTATAACAGGTTATAAGAAAGAGGCAAAACCATTTTTGGTAACTATTTTTCAAGTACATTAAGTAAAAAGTAAGAATTCAAAAGAGTATATGTATTATGAGCCCTGCATATTAACAAAGATAAATGTGTATTTTTAAGTATGCTTGCATATTAAGAAAGAATTGCAGAAAAAAATACAAAAAAACTTAAGTGAGTTAATAGTGTTTATCTCTCAAGTGGGATACCAGGTGAGAGCACCCTGTTACTATTCTTTTTTTTTTTTTTTTAATGTTTCAATACTGACTTTTTCCGAATTGTGTTTATTATTTTATGATTAAAAACTAGGTTACAATAAATAAATAAAATATGCATATGCTTTGACACAGCAATTTTGTTTCTATAATTTATTGTAAAGAAATGATCAAGGATGTGCATAAAGATTTATGTATATAATGCTCATTGTAGCATTGTTTATTATAACAAAAATGGAAAGTAGCCAATCCTACAGTATAAATGCTGTTAAATAAATTAAACTGTATCCATTTTATAAATATCATGTATTCATTAAAATGACGCTGTGGAAGTTTTCTCCTAGCATGATGTGTCACCCTTCATTAACAAGTTTTTTTTTTTAATGGACCTGTTACAAAATAGTACAGTAGGCTTACATTTTGATTACATTTATACAAACTTTATAGAAGTCTGTATGTCAAATTCTTAACTGATTACCTCTGTTTAGTTGGTTTGTGAATGATTTTATGTTCTTCTTTGTGCATATGTAATTTTTAAAATTTCTGCAATGGTATGCACTACTTTTAGAGCCAGAAAATGTTACAAGGAAGAATCATCATCATATTTATAAATATGAGAGATTTTCCTGCACAAGAAAAAAAAGGTTAACAAGTTTTAGTATAAAGTTTACAAATATTTTGGACCTGACCCAGGTTTTTATTAGTAACACCAAAAAGGGTAATTTAAACCCTGAAACAGGGGAAGAAGCAGCCAAATCAAACATCTGTCAAGATAAAGTTGAATAAAATCAGGTTCAATGGAGAAAGGCTGAGGAATGAAGACTGAATGAAGGCAAATATCTACTTTTAAAATACATAGTCATGACTTAGTAAAAATTAATTATTTTTACTTTTATTAGTGTTCAATAAAAGTTTTAACAGTTACCATTTGCCAAATGCTGGCTATATCATTTTTATGTAGCCCTTACAATAGCCCCATAAAGTTGACCTTAATATACAGTTTTGGGAATTACAGACACTGAACTGAGATATCAAAAAGGGTTTAAAAATTACACAAATATACGCAGCTAGTAAACAATACAGCTGGAACACATATTTCCTTGAACCCAAATTCAACACACTTTCTTTTGTCTACTCAGCCTGTGAAGGTACTTTGCCACCTGTAGCAAATAAACCTGATGTCCACATATGCTCTGCACATTGGGACACTTGAAGGACTAACTTCAAGTAGATATATGCCACGGGAAACTGGGACTATAAACCAAGGACAATTACAGAAGAAAACAGAGTTAGAGGGAAAGCTTCATTTCAGTAGCAAGAGGGGTTCAGACAAAACTCCTAGTGAAGACTGAGGATGAGCTTTGAGTCTTTGCAGACTGATCTGCTTTATCCTCTCCTAGGATGAAAATTTTGAGAATAGCAATCAAGGACGTGTTTTGGGCACATTAATTATTTACCAATTGCAGCCCTTTCTCACTCCAAGGAGAGCAGTAGTGAGGAGAATAGAAGAGCTGTGCCGTGGAGACGCCCTGTTTTTCAGCTCACAGGAATTTGGTGGACACTCAGAGGAGTCCAATGACATGGCGTGAGTGGCCCCTTGACAAAGGCAGCAGGGGGGCTGATGACGGCTGCAGGACTGGGATGAGCACTGGTGCTGGCACAACAGTGCTGAGGGAATAATCTGGGCTGGGTGACAGGGCAAGAAAAGCACCAGAAGAGGCTCACTGGTTGCATGAATGGCTTCCAGATACGTCTTTCCCTAAATTCACTCATCACTTTACTGGGTGGATTTTTTTCTTTTCTGAGCCTCATCTGCAGGAATTTCCTATGGATTCTCTCTTTTAATCAAGGATTTTTTGCAAGGGTCTTCATTCTCCTCATCACAACTGGGCACCAGGGCCCAGCAGGACTTTGAATTCTGATGACCCTAATAGAGGCCACAAAAGACATTTTCATAGTTTGCATTAGAACATTAAATTTTAGTTGCTTGGATGAGGGAAGGGATGCTGTCCAAAGCTGACACGATCACCTCTCCTACCCACGCACTGGGTCTTAGCTTTAACTTGACTACACATTTTCAGGTGGTGAGAGTAGAACTTAATCTGTCCCAGCAGTCCTACAAGAGCTGCTTATGTGATGGGTCTAGATATATGCCAAGCAAGGACTCATGTCCTTGATACTTCTGATATAATTTTAGCCACATAGATCACATCAGTTTATGCTGTGGTGGTCCTTTGCCCTTGTGAAGTCTGTCATCTGCATCATGATCATCCACATCTTCTTGGCCAGAACAGTGACATCGTTGCTTGTATCATCCATGTCTCAATTTCTGCACCCAGCTTACTCTTTACTTTCTTGAAATCAGCCATTTGCTCAGCACTTTTTTTCTTTTTATGCCTTAGGTGTTTGAGTTATCTTAGCCCAGTCAGTTTTCCCTCCAGTCTGAATGCTGTTGTGACAGCAGACCTGGCAATCCTCTTCCAGGTCAGAAACATCTTCCAGTTCCTCTGAGGTTCAAATCATCACGACTGAACGTCTGATATCATGAAATATATCATAGATCTGCTTTGAGATATCTACAAATGGATCAGCATCAAACACACCCAGAGTTTTTACTTAAGGTTTCCAAGGCAAAATTCACGTGTGTCACACACTCAAGAATTACAGTACTTATAAGGGTGTTAACATTTCTCCTCACTCCTTCAGTAAACGTCCCTGGCTCCTAACTGTCCATTTCACCTATGACAACGTGAACTCTTGCTGCCCATACTCTGATAGCACCTGCAGCAAGGTCTAAATTACCAGCATCCTGATCTCTCAAGGCTATGATACATTTGTTAACATCATCTAGGGTATGGCTCTGAGATTTAACTTTTGTAACTCAGGAACAGCCAGAGAAAAGAGTTGCATGGGGCACAGTATGGGGAAAGGGTGCAGAGCATCCATGCCCCCTCTGGGTGCACCATTCTTCCCAGTTCTCCATGGGTTCACCATCAGGAAGCGCTGATAAATCTGTCTTAACACAATGAATTTCTAATCACCAGCAATACTGTGCAGTTGTCTTTCCAGAACAGTAGTGACAGAGATATGTGTTTAAGATTCATGGGGGCAGCGATAGAATTTAAAACCCTAGGAAAGGATTAGATCACCAAGGGAGCAAGTATAGAAGAGAAAAACCCGTGACAGAGTGCTCAAGATCTAGCAAAGAAGACTGAAAACCAATAGCCAGCAAGAGAGAAGAAGATTTAAGAGAAAGGAAAGATAATTGTTTCAAGGAGGAGAGAGTAATTTAGTAATTAGGGCAAATGCTGTTGATGGATAAATTAAGATGAAGATTGAGAAATGGCCATTGCTTTTAGTGATACAGAGATTACTGGTGACCTTGATGAAATCCTAGAGCCACGTGGGGGAAAAAACAGATTGGAGGGTCCCAAAAGAATGGAAGAGAAAAGATTAGGAAACTCTTCTGAGGAACTTTACTGTCAATTGTGTGAGATAAATAGGGCATTAGCTGGAGATAAAGGTGTAATCAAGCAAGGATTCTTTTCAATTGGAAGAAATAACAGGATATTTGTATACTATTGGTAATTATTCAATAGAGAAAGAAATCTGAGCATGAGATGAGCAAAGAGATAACTGTAATTCAGTAAACAAGAAAAGCCAACGTCTAGCACACAAGAGTAGTGTTGACCAGAAGCACAGACCGCGCCCCTGCTGTATCAAAAGAAAGGCAGAGGATATGGGCAGGTGTGCAGCTATCTTGGTGGAAGTTCTCTTCTGACAGCTTTCATTTTCTCAGTGAATTCCAGGATAAAATCTGAGATTAAGGATAAAGAAGAAAGTATTGGAAGAATGGAGGAGAAGACATGAAACATATTTAGGAGAGTTGGAAGGGAAGTGACTGGGGAAATACAGAATGATTACTGCAAAGCTTTATCATTATTAACCTGTATTATGTTTACTGTTTTCATTTAAATGTATTCAATCTATTTTACAATGTCTGTTTTAATTTCTAAATGTAGTAAATATGACCACAACCTATATTAATGCAATCATGTTTGGCTATTCATTGATCTTTAGGAGTAGACAGTGGTCTGTAGATGAAATGTGTGAGAAATGCTGGTACAGATGAAAGAATATGGGCTCCTTCTCCAAGGACAGGGTGAGGAGGAACTAGTCACTGGAACTGAAAATTAGAGAACATGACCAGAGTTTAGAGCTTCATCATATTTATCTGCTATATTTCACTGCAAAATCTGTTTGCCCATTTAACTTTTGTAGACAATTCTTTATTCTATGTTAAAGAGCATCTGTATATTAGGCACTTCTTGTATCCCAACTCTTGGCCCTTCTTAGTTCAACCACTGCTGTTGTCACCAGCCCTGCAAGGCTTCCACTATTCTGCCTGATGGTCATAGTTGTGACTCAAGCCTGCATCACCTACCTTACCCTTCCCTCCTTGGATTCTCTGAGCCACAGTGTGGGAAGCCCACAGGAACGGACTCACACATGTGCCCCACTTGGAAAAGTATGGCACCGTCATTGAACAATGAATGATGATGATCAATAAACATTTCCCCCTGATTTGCACCTGAGTGCAAACTTCATAAGGCTTCTCGCAAAATGCCAAGGGAACCTCTTAAAACCTCTTGATAGCCCATCTTTGTTTGGCTTTAACTTCCTGTCTATTCCTCACTTCTACTTCCTGGGGTGCTGTCTGCAAGTAAAAACAACTCTGCTTCAGTCTCTGCTTTAGGGGACACCCAAACTAAGATAGTATTCAACCAGATTTTCTGCCTAAAAATGCAGGTATTTTCCTGTCACACTAATCCAAATCCAATGTGTTTCCTGTTAGTGAAAAATAAAAATTGCCATAGAAAGTATATATTTGTAGAGCAAGAGATACAAATGTGAAATGAATCTTTGACAAATGAACGCTCCCATATACATTTTTGCTTCCATGTTTTAAATGAATACCAAATAATACATTGGTAATATATTCTCCAGCTATAAAATGGATCCATTGGTTAAACTAAGCTTCTACTGGGTAATGGAAAAAAAATTATAACAAAAGAAAAAGTAAAAGTACTCAATGAACCAGAAAAATAAAATATCTTTAGCTTTTAACATACATCTCCATAGTAAGACTGAAGAATAATGGTCAATAATCTAATTTAACATTTCTCAGTGCCTTAGAATTTTGCATGCTTTTTCTGTTTTTAGCAGAAGGATTTCTCCTATGAATTCAATTTCATGCCATCTCACTAATACCATGTAGTGACATCTCATAGGTCATCATTAACTTCCAGAATCTCCTCTGGCAGAAAGCTCTCTTCTCCGGATTTCCACTTGAGGTTGTGGCCCTATGTGAGTATGCTGAGCGTACTTGGAAGAAATCAGCCTGTCCCAGTTGTATTAGGAAGTCGCAGACTATGATCTTCTCATTTAACACACCCTGCTCAGTAGTTATTAAATAACTATGGAGGGAAGTTTGATGCCCTCTTGGTAACCTACCTCACTCATATTGTTGGCCTTGTGGTCAAGACTGATACAATTTTAAATATAACCACTGCTTCCTCAAGAATTATTATTCCATTTGCTTGTTCTACTTGTTCATTACACACAAATCTGACTACCTATTGTTAGAAATATTCAATTTTGGGAAACATAATAGAAAATAAGACTCAAATTTGTCATTTTGGCAAATGTCAAGTTTCCTTTTAGTATAGATTTTGTAGATTCTCTGGTAAATTTCAAACTATCATAAGAAATAGCTCAAATAGCATTTCTTCTTTACAAGCTGACTTGACTACCATACAAGCACAGGTAGATTTTAATACCTCTGTTCTCCTCTTTAACATATTAAGTTGTATCACATTTTATTATATGTACTGATTAACACACTTGCCTGTCACTTTAAGAACTTTGCAGTCAGCTCTCTCGCCATATACACTTTCGCATGGTCATCGCAGAGCCTGGTGCCTCACACATAGAAAATGTTAAAAAATAAATACATACATGAATGTATGAATGAATGGATGAAAGAATACACCAACCAATACATGAATGAATACATGAATGAAAGAACAAATAAATAATTGAAACAAGTGGGTTCAATAGAGCACCAGGGTCAGAATTCCAGAAGCACAATGGAAACGTCCAGGCCTATTAAGGGAGGTTTTGTTTTGTTTTTTTCTTCTTTTCTTACATTTTCCAATTCAGTGTTTAAATTGTTTCTGATTTAGTGGAAATGAAAAGATATTTTTCATTGAACTAATTTTTCTATTGTAATATTCTTTCTGACTTTAATTAAATAACCTCTGTAAGCTTGTCTTTTGCCTTATTTCTGCTCTTTCTCAGAAGTGAAGCCATGAGTGCTCAACTCACAGGCTTCACGAAGATTTCACAGCTCTATTTTTAATGCTTGCAGTAGAGTTGGAGACATACGTTAAGAATTTTTTTAAGTCTTATTAATTCCAGCAAACTGTCACAGAGAAAAATTTATTCTGATCAGAATTATACTAATTACTTTTATATAATCAGGGATTTGCAATCACCACTGCTTTGTGTGATCTTACAACTTGCCATTCTCCGCTCAATGCTAAATCTGGACCTCTGAGCTTTTACACTTTTCAACAGCGGTGTATTCTGCTCTAGACACTAAGGTTTAGAGCTTTAGAAGTAGGCATATACAAGATAACAGGAGAATTATAGTTTCTTGATTAAAATTACTATTTAGAAGTGGTATACAGTTTTATTCACGGATCTTTCTTTTTTCTTTGTTGTGTTCCCTGGTAAAGTTGATTACTTTGGATGTTGTTGGCGTGGCACAAGGTAAACCACCTGACAGCTTTGGTAAAGTTTATTTTTTTGTAATTGGACTAAAAAATTTGCTTTTGGCGTTTTGTCTGGAACTATTTCACTTTCCTAGAGTTTTAGAAATCATCAATCTTATATGTATAACTTGGGTAGCCAGCTTGACAGTTTTGATGGGCCATTATTGTAATTTAAATTTCATTTTTGGAAGATTTCATTTGACATTTCAGACTTATTATGCTTCCTTGAAAGCTGACATTCCAGAGGGCTCTGCCCTTGATCTCAGGTCATCGTCAGTTAATGCCCATGGTCCGCAGCAGCCCCCTTGTGTGAATGTGGCCCCACAGCACTTGTGCAGCACCGTTTCTTTATGGCTCTTTTTCATTAGTACTTATATTGGACAGTTTGAGAGCAGTCTAGAAACTCTCCCAACACAAGTTTCATTAACTATTAAGATGAACAATAATTAGAAATTACAGTTGTGTTTGATGAAGGATAAATAATAAAGTTGTCGTAAGTGATACTTCCTTTTCATAAAAATAGAAAGGAGGAAAAGAAAAGGCAGACTACAGAGTCCCTGGTTTCATTTCTTTCCTCTTTGCTGGCACTGAGAAGAATTTCTGTAGCTTCATTAAACTAAGACAGAGTGTGACTATAATTAATACTATTATTTAAAAAGGTCATTTATAGGTTTACTTTGCTTTCAGCAAATCTTCTATAAAGAATATATTAAAGAAAAATGAGGCAAATTGTCATTTTAACAGGGTATACATAAATAGCACTTCTGTGAAAAGAATTCTGCTTTAATGCTTCGAAAATATCAAGTGGCTCACAAAAATATTTATACACTTAATTATAGAAGGCATTGCATATATTATAAAACATATACTAATAATGTAAGTTCTTATTAAGAAATAATGTCTCATATTTATTTATCAGCAAGAAAAAGTATTCTTAATTGTGGCTGCATATTCTCATATTCAGAAATAATTATTCCTTAATTTTCTTTATCCTTTCACTCATGATGCTCTGAGTTCCCTAAATAAGCAGGAGTAACCTGGTAGGAGCGGACTGGGTGGGAGGAGGTTTCCCAGAGGTGCCTGACTCACCGCTGCAGCCGGTGATTTCCTTGTGGTTATTTTCTAGGTACTAGATACCTTGCTTAGTCTCTTCAAATCCCTTGAAATCACAACGTACCTCTGGTATTCCTTCCATCTGCTGTGTAAATAATTGCTATTCTCTTCACCAATCTGTAATGGTGTTTGTGATTCCCTTTGTAATGCCTTCTGGTCACCATCAAACACTGATCGACCACTGCATTTCATCTGCAGTAGGTACACTGTCTCTGTCAAGTGATCTTAACCTCAGTCAAACCTTTTCTGTGTATCTTTGGACAGATTTGCACTATCAAATTTACATCTTGTTTAATTTTTTGATGTGTTGTCATTTTGGGTCAGGGGTGGTTTTCTGAGAACAAAATAAATGGCAGAGAGCTGCAATGGGACAATAATGCAGCAGAGAATACTCTCTGCTCAGTGTCAGAAGAGTGCCATTTGGCTGAGAGCATTTGCAGCAGTGGACTCCGATGCCCACTGGCCAAACAGATACTGTTGGCTTGCTGCACTTGCTCCTCTGGCCTGAGAATGTGTGATAACATTCAACACATACATGGGAAGTGTGGTGGGGGGTGTGGGTGTGTCTCTGTGTGTATATACACACATATGTTAACAGTGTACCATTATATATATGTTTATATGTCTAAAACCATGTTTTTATTCCTCTATTGTACCTAAAAATAATAAATCAGAGATGTATGAATTGAAATTGATCTAGTTATGTGTATAATACCCAACAAGTCTGCAAAACACAAAGGAATTGAAGTGGTAAGAAATAGCATGTCTCTTTCTCTCCTTCTGTTTGCAAATACAATTTTTTTAAGACCTTTATTAACAGGTGCTTGCAGTTTGTTGACTTTTTTTTTTTTTTTTGAAAAATCAAGCTGTAAACTTTGATTACAAATTAAAAATGAGGTTCTTAAAAATCTTATCTTGACCAGATATGAAACAATCAAAAAACCTTTAAAGGTGTATTGAGAAAAACCAGGCTTTAAAAAAAAACAAAACACGTTTGTGATTAACAAAAATGATGTCTGTCTTTAGGTAAAAATACTAAAAACCGCATGCTGCATAGATAATGCAGATAGTTCTAGTTATCTGGTCAATAGGCAAAAAGCAAGCGCTTAAGGTCCTCAGCTCCAATCTTTTGTTCTTTTCTTATTGCTGGAATTTCATATTCATTTCTTCTTGTTGGACAACTAAACCGGATGATGGTGGAGCTAGTAAGCTGGCATTTACTCAGCCCTGCCCTGCTCAGCCTCGGAAGCAGACAGAATTCTCAGCTGGTGGGTCGGCTCCTTTTGTCTCTGCCATCTCGTGGTTTAGGGTTTCCTGGGCGTCTGCGTCGGTAATTGAAGTTGCACCGGTACCGACGTTGAGGTGGCTGCTGACCCTGGGTCTCATCTCCTTGATTGTTCTTATCTTCTTCATTGCCCTCCTCTCTGGGCTGTCTTGGGCGAGGAGGGCCCCTGCGGAATCGTGGTCTATAACCCCGATGCATATTCTGCTTCACTGGTCCACCTTGCTCTCCTGAACCCGGGCTGTCAACACCCTCCATCACTTCTCCCTGCGCAGGAGGGTAGGAATGCTGTGGTTGATGCCCATTGGGTGTCCGCCTGCAGTAAGGTGGGAACCTCCGCCTGCGGTAGAGCCGGAGCTGCTGGGCCGGGCCTTCGGGAGCGCTCTCCGATCCTCATTCTTTCCCCCACTCTCACTGTTCTGTAATTCGGCTGGTAAGTGCGTGGACGGCCCCTGAGACGTTGAGAGCGTGTATAACGGTACGGCCTGCTGCATATTTACTGCCTTGCCCTGGACCTCCACCAGGGCCTGCAGCATTTGCTGCCTCTGCACCCTTTTCTCCTTCAACGACATCAAACTCCAGTCCCTCCACCTCCTACACCGCGAAGGCACTTCCTGGGGTTACTCTTCCGTAGGACAGTCTGGTGCACAAATGCAGCTTCCTTGGTGTCATTCCTGTTGATGAAGTCGTATCCATTTCTTATCTTGAACCACTTTACTGTTTCCAAAACCTTCGTTGAGATGACCTTCTTGTCCCCGCTGGCAGGCGCCCCCCACCCCACCCCATGCAAGGCCACCCGGGCTGCTCCCTGCGCCGCTGCCCGCCTGGCCGGGCTTGGTGTCGGCAGCGCTGAGGGCGGGGGCGGAGGGGTGCTGCTCAGGGCTCTCTGGGGTCCGCTCTATGCTCCCACTACCAATGAACTCCGCAAATACAACTTTTTTATGTGCTAATTAACTACTGAGGTTCTGTACTTCCTTACTGTCTCCTTTTGATCACGAACTGAAAAGGGGATTTTCAGAAATACATTGATTGTAACAGAACTCCATTTCAACAAAAGAATATGTGTGACCATGTGAGATTGGTTTTAAAGGATTTTATTTCCACTGTTGTCCAAATCACCTTATATTCAGCTTTAAGCTGTAAGAGTAGATTTTGAAAATCCAGTCAGTAATATACATGAGAGGAATTCCTTATAGTTGTCATAATATGTGCTGTTTCAGTTAACTTAAGGAGCAATAAAGTTTGATTGTAAGCAATATTTACTGGAATGGAAACTTCTCAACTAATTATACAGAAGGACACTCTGCGGAAAAGACTGGGTACACTTTTTGTTTGCTTATATTAAACTCTGATGAAGACACATCCTTCCATGTTAGTCCACAATTCCAATTTCAAATATTTACCTTTACATGCTTACCCTTTATCTTCTAAGCAATACAGCATTACTGGCTTCCCCTTACACTTTCCTTTCACCCTTCTTCAACTAACCCAACAGTTCTTCCTTGGGGGAAATCCTTCCATCACCAATACAGCATTAAGCAGATGAGCTAGTCTTTGGTCAGCAAGGAGCCCAGTCTCCCAGCCGCACTGACGGTTAGGAGGAGCAGACACGCTGAGGCATCAGAGCCCAACGCCGGACTTTGGCTTGAACAGCTGGGTAGGGGGCTCTCTCTTCACTAGGAGAGGCGATGTAAGGAGGATGGAGCCGGGAGCCGGTCCGGCTTGCCGCAACAGGGCAGGAGACGCCTGAGAGTGAAGCCAGCTCTGAGGAAGCTGAGAGGTGCAGCCTGACAGCGCCGCCTGGAGCCCAGAGCCCGGGGGCGCCGAGGTAAGGCTCGTTCCTCGGACAGCGTCCCTCGCAACCACTTACATGCGGTGATCAATTCTCCTTTCGGTTTCTCTAGTTTGAGTGTGTGTCACTTGCAACTGAAAGATTTGTGACTAACACACAAACACATACACAAACTTAGCACTTGATAAGTTGAACACACAGAATGGCACACCTTATCTTTGAAGTGTTGCAAGTGAACTATTAAAAAGAGGGAAATGTTCTTGGACCTTAGCCTGATACAATGAAGGGTTATCTTAGGAGAAAACAAATAATGTGATTCATTGTTAATCTAATATAAAGTTTCTTGGAAGAAAAATATAATACCACTTTTTGGTTATATTCCAAGCCCTGACTGTGATGCTCAGGAGGTCTCCAGCCCAGCCTCCAAGCCCAGGTTTTCCTTGCTGACCGAAGGCTACTCTACAGCTGACTTCTGCAGACCTGTAGCTCCTTACCACGTGCTCAGCCTAATCGCTAAATGAACGGCAAAGAATCATTGTGTGTAGCTTCTTCCCAATTCTGAAGTGGATATAAGACTAACTCACAAAATCAGTCGTTTGCAATTCCCAGAGTTGTGAATTACATTTTTATGCCACCTCCCTATCTGAACACTAACCTCTGACTTTTCTTTTTGGACCACATGCTGGCAGTTAGGGATGGGACTCAGGCTGACGGTGGGAAATGGCAGGAGTGGGAGAGGGGCTTCCTCTCAGCCTAACCTGTAAGGCAGCACACGGTGCAAGTATCCTTTGGGAAAATGCGTGTCTTCTCTTATAAAATAAAGAATACAGAATAAAAATAAAGGATTCTCTTATAAAGTAAAGAATAGTTTGAGTGTTACTTTTGCTTTCAAAAAATAAACAAAACAAAATAAACAAAACCAAAAAACTTAATCCTCACTGAGTAGAGGGGGAAACAAGAGCTTAGAGTCTAAGATAAACTGTAATCTGTTAGTGACATGGAAGAAGCTAGAAAGGAGAACTCTAGTTCAAAAATTAAAACCAAAACTATTCCTTGGGTTTGTACTGTTCTTAGGACTCCACTCATATCCACCAACCAATAAGGTGCATGTTTAGAACACTTCCAAATTCCAGTATCTGTGTGTCTTTGCTGAAAGCTTTCTCTGTCCAGTGGAAGCTGTTCTGCTTGTGTGCACGAAAGGCAGCCACAAGTTCTGGGGAACTACCGTCCCCAAACCCAGCAGTTCTCAGCCAGTGACTGACAGGAGTTGGTGTAGAAGCACCTCAGCTTCCTTACACTTCAGGTGGGAAAAAACTTAAGATGCATATGCTACACGCCATTTTCTATAGTGCCTCAGAAAAATTCCCTTCCAGTTGCCCACAGTGGTGCATTAATTATTGGTGCTCCCTTCGCTGCCTCCTGTCTAAATGTACCAATTCTTCTCCTTCTAGAATGACTTTGCGGCCATCTAGCCAATCCTAAATCCCTGTTGCCCTTTTGCATCTTTGGGACCCCAAACCAAGATAGCTACTAATGTTGATCATTCTCTTAGACCCCGTCCCACTTATGACAGGTTACAGACGCCATGAAGAAGTGGGAGCTAACACCCTTCTGGATCCGGGTCATATTCATCATCATCATCATCATCATCATCATTATTATTTTATCCAAACAATGCTTGATTAATCAATCCACCATTTCCTGTTTCTTTGTTCACCATTTCTATTTACATCTTATTCTCTCTTTCTGACTTGACTTCATCCTTTTCATAGAATAACATTTAGTATACATTTTGGTAAGAGTTTATTTGCACTCATAATTCATGGTGTTTTTTTTGAAAATGTTCTTAACTACCATTTCCTTAATAGGTTTATCTGGATATAAAATTTTAGCTAATGACTAAATATAAAATGTTAAGTTGCCAGTTATATTCTCTTAGTATTTTAATTCTTTTTTAATGTCATTGGTTTCTATCAGTGTTAGTTAACACTAAGTTAATCTTTGTGGTTGTTAGCACTAAGTTAATCTTTGTAAGTAATATTTTATGTGATTTTTTTAACTTTGATTACATACTTTTCCTTGACGACTCAGTATTTCATTAAAGTGTATCTATATGTGGATTTATTTTTATTCATCCTAGTTGGGATTTACTATGATTCATGAACATGAAAAATCAAGATTTTCTTCAACTCCAGAAAAGTTGCAAGAGTTATGTCTTTCACATTATCTCTTTTCTAGTCTCTGTATTCACTCTTTCTTGTTAATTAGAAATATGTTCATCTATTCATTCTTCCAGGTTTCCTGAGATTGCTTTCATTTCATTTTTATTCCTTTAACCCTCTGTGGTTAATTCTGAATAATTTATTCATTTCATGTCCAGCTTGCACCTTTTTCAGCAGCTTTATCTAATCTGCCATTGCATTTTCCTTGTGATTACAGATTTCATTTCTGTGTGTTCTTTTGGTTTAAATTTTGCTCTGATTATTTTTTACAGCATCTTGTTTTTTGCTTGTGTTTTCAACTCCATATTTCATTTTTTAAGATGTTTGACCATACTTATATTTTATATCTTAAAATTTTAGTAACTGATAATTCTGTTTCATTTAGTTGTTTGTTGTCCATGCTGACTCCTATTTATCATGGTTTATTTTATGTGATTTGGGGTTGTGACTTCCTTTTCACAGCAGTTTTTGCTCTGAGAACCCCACACAACCTGGATTGTGAGTGCTTTGTTCCTGAAGGCATTCACATTTGCTTCTTTCATTGCCAGCACACTAGCAACAGAATTAATTTGTTGACTTTAGGTATCCTTGGCCTCTCCCAGAACATAAATTAAAAGCTAAAAGTTTATGAAGACAAGGATTTCATTACAAAACCTCAGAATCTCTAATTGCTTTCCTCTAACAGCTTAGGGGGGAAGTCAAGTGTTCTGACTTCATGCAGTCTCGGCTGATTGTCTTTGTAACCAAAGCCCGTGCCTTGTCCCCGTGGGAATGTGGGAAACCAATCATTCTGATCATCTGCTTCAACAAACACTCCCATAGAAACCACAGCCGCAGCTCCCACTCCCCACGTGTATCATCAGCTTTCTTTTCTTTATAGCTTCTTGGGAGTTTTCTTATTCTCTTGTTAATTAAAGCATATATTTTAGAGTATCTTATTGTATTTTATCCAATATTTCTAAATGTTTTGAAGCTGAAAGATTTTCATATTATCTATTAGGTTGAGCTATATAACATTTCCATTTTTTATCAGCCCAAAATATTTCAACATCACTGGCTTCATGTGGTTCAGTCTATATTACCCACGCTAGTGGAAATGAGTATCACTGCAGCCTTTCATCCCGTTAAATAAATGACATTCAGTGGGAATAGCGGCTAGTTTTTTGGTCATCCTGTCAATTGGCTACTAGATATTTGGATGGAATTTATGGACTATTTCCAAACCAAGACTATTTTCAGCGCCCCATTAGACTTTAAGCTGAAAAGTATCATAAATTCTCAAGTTTGAGTGATTCAAGTTAGATTGTGGCAATACATGCCCAAATGACTCCTCGGGTGCACTTAGGTATTTTTACAGTATTTATCATGTATGATTTAAACATATATATATATATTTAAATATAAATCATTAATTTCTTTCATCCATAAGTAAAGAAAACCATGCTCTGAAGGAACTAAACTCTTGGTAAACTAGCCATTTGCATCATAGTTTTCTTCTTAAGAAAGCTTTATTTACCCTTAATTTTTAAAACAAACATATTCTGGCCATAAAGGGGTAGGTTCTGGCTACCTCAGATGCACTGAACTTACTGCATTTATCATTGAAGTAAATCACTGAGCGAGACACTCAAAATCTCAAGACTAGTCTTTAAAGGCAATTTCAGTGTCATAAGTAAGTGTTTTTTGTTTCCTAATCTCATTTCAAAATCATTATACCTTTCAACAGTCTGAGTTCAGCAGAACAGTAAAGCAAAGTCATGACTTGTTAGCAATTTTTTCAGAAAGCACACTAACAACACACAGACAACATCATCACAATTTGATCTTATTTACAGTTTTCTCTGTTTTATTCAATTGTAGATTCAGATTAGCAGGGATTTGTTTAGAGTTACAAATATCTGGAGAATAAAATGGTGCATAAGCTGGCACTGCAGTACAGCCGCCTCCACTCAGGTCATCAAATAGTCCTCAATTAAATACCTCTTCTCCTGTATCATGATTTTTTTCAATAATAAGCAAAACAAAATATGTGAAAACACTTCTCTCTAATACACTGAGACCAAATACACTTTACACATCGATGTTCTCTCCACAGGTAAACAACGTGATAACGGCATGTACACTGGATGGTGAGCATTCACCCATGGTGCATACTTGTGACGTTGTGCAAAGACACACCGTATCAGTTGAAAAGTGCATCTTCTCTACAGTCTCTTCTGCTTTCCCTCACATGATCATATATATCATTAACTGACTTGTGAAGCACTTTAAAAAATTGCATGATTTGTGTTATTTTATTATCCAGAATAAAACTTGGGGTGCGAAGCTTTGGTAGCTGAGTTTTGCTTTCTTCTCTCCTATTTGAACTAATTAATTAGTTTCACACAGAAAATGATGATTTTCATCCTGTACACATAAAATTCAATTGTTTTACCACAGAGGTCACTATGTTTTGTTTCTAAATGGCACATAAACTGATGCCTCCATGTCATGAAATTTGGCTACCATTTGCCAAAACTTCAAGACAGTGTTGGCACCGCCACTCGGCATAGATGTTAACCAGCTTAACAAATCTATTTTAAGATGATCTTCTTTGAAATTCCTGTTTGCAATTTTCTTTTACTGCTGCCTTTATGAAATCATTACATGCTCAGGAGTTTTGTTCTGAGAAGAAATTCACACTCAATATTTTAATATAAGCCCTAGGCAGTATTTATATTTCTGACTTTATTCTATGTTGTAGTATTTGTGATCCTATTTTATCACTGCCTTCATGCTTTAGTGAGTGACTTTTAAGCTATTGATCCTTTCCTGTGAGTTGGGAGACAATAGAGCAATATCCCAGTTATAATATAAATGCATATTATCAAATTTAATTAATAAAATGCAATTTATATGAAAACACCTTAGTTTAGACAAATTACTGCCTGTTAAATGAATGTTAACCTAGACCAGCTACCCAGCACAATGCTTATAGTCCATTATTAAAAACTGAATCATTATTATGGATGTAATAGAATTTCTGTGAAAAATAGTTAACCTCAAATTTCAAATGTATGAAATTTTTATATATTCATAGACAATTATCACACCCCCATTGGACAACTGATAGTCTGCCACACTTTTAAGATGACTCCAGTCAATGAAGAGCCATTCTGTAAAGGGGAGGCACAACCTTCATAAGCAGCAAGTAGTCCAAGGGTTACTTTAAAGATTCAGATGATAAACAACAGGGCATGAAGTAGGGCAGGGGAAATGGTAATGAGAAGCAGAAAGAGGAAGTGGTAGGCAGGGCCATTTTGGTATAAAATCTGTAGCTTCCAATTTCTACCTATAGTCTTTACTGTTTTGTGTTGGCTCCAGTCTATTGAGAATGATGTTATGGGCTAGAAATGCCTGGGAGCATGTCCCTGGGCCCCCATTACTTGTGGCCAACCTCCACAGACATTCCCCATCCAGAGCCAAGCCCTGTGGTTCTTATGATTACAAAACACACCTCAGCAACAACCATCGTGGAACTTTGGGCGGAAAACAAGATACACTATTCACAAGCCTTGAAGGGCACGTGACACACCAGGGCCCACACGGCAAGGGCGTGGTTAGAGACAGGGTGAGGGGACCTGGTTTCTGTCTTTTTTGGAGTCTGAGGGTGGGCCCCAAGTTTCATGGGTTCACTCTTTATTGGTGAATTTACAACATAAGATCAAGAACTAGGGCACAGGAAGGAAAAAGTAGGGTCATTCAAGTGGTCACTTATCTGGGTAACCCAGGGCTTTCTGAAAGGGAAATTTCATGGGTGGGGCAGCCTGGTTTCTTGTCCAGTTCTGTTAGTGGTAGCTGTGTTGTGCAGCTGGCACTATCTTTATTTGAGAGGATATCTTTGAAGTGGATGCCTCAGGAATCAAAAGCTTAACATCAGGTACTCACACTCCATGTACCCCCTCCAACTAGGCTTCTTTGGCCACCGGTCTGCTCAGACAGGAAAGTGGCATGTCACTTCGATATTGTCCGATAGAGCAATCACAGATCTGTTCCCACCTGAGTTATCTGACTTATTAATAGCCTTACATTCACAGAAAACACTATGCTCTTGGCTTCCATGATACCACACTTTCCTCTTTCCTGTGCCTGAACATTCCACGGGGCCCCAGGTTCAGTCAACTGCCTACTTAGCATTAACATTTTCATATCTAATAATTATCTAAAATTGAATTGAATTCAATTAATCCTTTGCTTCCCTAGGCTTTCTCATCTTGGTAAAAGTCATCATCACTGAGCCCATTACATGTCTTTCTTGACATGTGAGCACTAACTGTAAAACATACCCAAAAAGTCATCTTTACTGGTAACCACTCTGAGCCAAGCCACCATCAGCTGTCAGTTGAACTGCTTCAAATGCCTCCTAGCTTCTGTGTTAGCTTATAGTCCATTCTCTTTATAAGAACCCAGAGTCATCTTTTCAAAGCATAAATGATGTCATAACACATCTTTGTCAACAATTCTTCCAATTAAGAGCTAAAAGATGTTCCTTGACTTCAGCCCTGTCCACACTGCAAACCTTTTTAACACTGGCTAGCAAGGCTTTAGCCATATGCTCTCCTGCTGCTCCTACAAGGCAGTGTCTAGTCCCAAAATGAGGACTTTACAGTTTGTATTTTTTCCCTGGAATCCTCTTCCTTCTGCTCTTCATGTGCCTGCCCTTTTTGAATCACTTGGATCTTAGCTGCAGAGTCATCTCCTTAATGAAATGTTCCCTGATCATCTAAATCATCATTCCAGCCACTCCCTAATGTATTTGCATGTCTCAATTTCTTTGCAGTAGATTTCACTATCCAAAATAAGCCTTTATATAATCATTTATTAGTTTATTGTTTGTCTTCTCCCCACTAGAATGAAAGTTACATGAGTCTAGAAACTTTTTCTCATGTTTCATTGTATCACCCTTACAAAAAGAAATATTCAATAAATATTTGTTGAATGAATGGGTGGTAAATTAATAAATGGACAATTTGCTAATCAAAGCAATGTGAGGTGCAGTGAATGACAGGAAGCATTAACAATGACTGAAGTGGAGAGGCTAAATGGCTAAGTAAGTAATGATGCCATTAATGTGAACATAAAACCCAGAGGATGAAGTTTAGATGAGCCGTTTTGAATTGGCCAAATAGGAAGCCCCAGAATATCAAAGTAGTGCCTTTCAGTCGTTTGGATCTCAGTGGAGAGACTGGGACCAGAAATACAGAACTAGATTCACTCGAGTGAAGTGAGTAGCCGTCACTGACACAGTTGACCTCACAAAGAGAAGCACTACGGGAGAGAATGACAAGCGCTGAATGTCTAAGAACGGAAGATATAAAGAGTCGGGGGGGGGAGGGAAAACGTGTAGGTTAGAGAAAAAAGGTAAATTCAAATTTCCACAATCCAAGAATGAGGTGAGGAGGGTCTTTCCCATACAGCTAACGTTCAACATCACCAACCACAATAAGTGTTCGGTAAACGTTGAGCAGGATGAAACCTGAGGAATTGGAACTGGACTAAGACAGCGAAAGCTGCAGCCAGTTTGTAAATGTCTGAAGAGTGAGAAAGAAATGAAGCAGTGGGGACAATGAATGTGGACTACTCTCCAAGGTATGACACTGGATTGTAGGAAAATAAAGAATAACAATTTGAATATCTTTTTAAGACAGCGAAAATTTGAATATGTTTGTAAATCAAGTAGAAATGACCAGAGAAGTGGGAGGGTTAAAGATGTAAAGCAGAGGGAGGTGAAGCTGTGACTAAGGGGTCAGACACAACGGATGCAATATAGTGACTGTGGAGCAACTGAGACCACATTCTGAAAACAGCGATGGCTTCATCACCTAAACGCCACGGAGGCAGAGTGGGTAGGTGCACAGCGCACGTTGTGGGCGGGAGCTCCGTGAAGACCACGTTAGAGGAGAACACTCCAGGGGGCCGTGCGGGTCAGGTTCCACGAGCAAGCGCCCCTCAGGGGTTTCACCACTCATGTGATCACTGAGAAGTCTTTCACTTCCATTGCAACTACGTGTTTGTTCCATTGCAATTACCTGAACAGCCGTATTGCCCACATCCTCTTTAATTTAAAAGAAAAAAAAAGATGGCGTATGAGAACAAAATTTGTCACCCCAAAATAGTTCACACCAACAAACAAGACTGTTTTGCATAAGTTTTATACTTCAGCATCTGGGGGAGAGGGTAGGTTATCCTCATTTCACATGAGGAAACTGGGGAACAAATACTGTTCTTCTGAAACAAAATGGCGAACATGCCCTTGAACAGATGTTACACTGGGTTAAGAAAGCCTGTTATTCTTGGACCCGCAGAGTATCAGCACCTGGAGGGCCCTTGGAGATCCTTTGGCCTTTGGGTCCCTGGAGGAGCCAGAGGACCAGGATTGTGTAGCATGCTGTTACTTTGTGATCCCCCATCCATGTGTCTTTTCACATCATTAGAATTATATTATAAATGCAGTTTTTCATTCTGTCTTCTGTATATTCTTCAAAATCATCATAATATCCCATTAAAGGGTTTAAAAGATTTACTCATATATTATTCTGCTGCTGGATTTAGAACATGGACAGATTTTCAATATTCTAAATAACACTATCAAAAATATCTTCTTTAAGAGCCCAGAAATAAACCTATGTGCTTACAGTCAATTAATCGATGACAACGGAGACAAGAGTACACAATGGAGAAAAGACAGTCTCTTCAATAAGTGGTGCTGGGAAAGCTGGACAGCTGCCTGTAAAAGACTGACATTAGAACATTCTCTAACACCAAGTACAAAAAGAAACTCAAAATGAATTAAAGACCTAAATGTAAGACTGGATATTATAAAACTGCTAGAGAAAAACGTAGGCAGGATGCTCTTTGACATAAATCACAGCAATATTTTTTCAGATCTGTCTTTTAAAGCAAAGGAAATAAAAGCAAAATAAACAAATGGGACCTGACCTAATTAAACTTAAAAACTTTTGTGTAGCAAAGGAAACCATTGACAAAACAAAAAGACAACCTACCAAATGGGAGAAAATATTTACAAATGATATGACAGATAAGGGGTTAATATCCAACATACATAAACAGTTCATACAATGTCACATCAAAAAAAAAAATCTGATTTTAAAATGGGCAGAAGAACTAAACAGACGTTTTTCCAAAAAGGAAATGCAGATGGCCAACAGACACATGAAAAGATGCTCAATGCTGCTAATTATTAGAGAAATGCAAGTCAAAGCCACAATGACATACCACCTCACACCTGTCAGAATGGCTATTATCAAAAAGAACACAAATAACACATGTTGGCAAGGATGCGGAGGAAAGGGAGCCCTCATACACTGTTGTGGGAATGTAAACTGGTGCGGCAACTGTGGAAAACAGCATGGAGGTTTCTCAAAAACTAAAAATAGAACTGCAGCATGACCCATCAATCCTAATGCTAGGTATAGATCCAAAAAAAACCCCAAAACACTAATTCGAACAGAGACACGCACCTACTGTGTGCACAGCAGCATTATTTACAATTGCCAAGGTGTGGAAGCAACCTAACTGCACACTGACAGATGAATGGATAAAGAGGATGTGGCACAAATACACACACACGGTGGAACACTACTGAGCCATAAAAAGAATGACATTTTGCCATTTGCAGCAACATGGATGGACTTAGAGTGTATTATGCTAAGTGAAATGAGCCAGACAAAAACAAATTCTGTATAATATCACTTATGTGTGGAATCTAAAAAATACAACAAACTAGAGAATAAAACAAAAAAGAAGCAGACTCAGAGACACAGAGAACAAAGTCATGGCGACCAGTGGGGAGAGGGAAGGGGGAGGAGCAATAAGAGGTAGGGGAAATAAAAGGGTTATTATGGTACTATGTGAAATCATGTGTGTGAAACGTTTGAAAAATGTAAAGCACTATAGAATTTAAAGATTCTTTCATTCAATTAAAAAAAAAAGACATTTAGGGCAAATCTACTCAGTGACTCAGAGAAACACTCAATAAAAATATGATTTTGCCAATAAAAGTTCTGATTATATTCATAGTAAAATTTTAATGTTAAAAAACTCTCAAAAAAATTCTTCATTTTATACTGAGTATTACAGGAGAAGTACAGAACGGTAAAGGGGCTAAGAATCAGACCCCAAGCCCTTGTGCACTTTTGGTGGGAATGTACACGCGTGCAGCCACTACGGAAACCAGTGTGGAGGTTCCTCAAAATATTAAAAACAGAGCTACCATATGATCCAGCAATTCCATTTTGGGGTATTTATCTGAAAGCAATGAACACACTAACTTGAAAAGATACATGCGCCCCCATGTTCATTGCACATTAGTACAACAGCCAAGACATAGAAGCAACTCAGTGTCCACTGATGAACAGATTTAAAAAGTGTGAGATATATGTGCAATATATATTAATGATAAAGAAAATGTGACATATATATTATAAAATATCGTTCAGCCATTAAAAACAGAAAATCTTTCCATCTGCAACAACACAGGTGGACCCTGAAGGCATTCTGTTGAGCAAAACAAGTCAGACACAAAAGAGAAATACCATCTGATCTCACTGTTTTTTGCAATCCAAAAAGACAGACAGACAGACAGACAGACAGACAGAAAGAAAGAAAGAAAGAAAGAAAGAAAGAAAGAAACCAAACTCATAGAAACAGAGAACAGACTGGTGGTTGCCAAAGGCGGGGCAGGGAGTGAAATGGGTAGAGGGGGTCAAAATGCACGAACCTTCATTTACAAAGTAAATAAGTCCTGGGGACATAATGTGCAGCGCGGTGACTATAGCTAACAGTACAGTACTGCATATTTGAAAGTTTCTAAGAGATAAGATCTTAAAATGTCTCATCACAGGAAAAAAAAATATGACTACATGTGGTGATGAGTGTTAGCTAGCCTTGCTGCAGTGACCACTTCTCAGTGTATACAAATCACTGTGTTGTGCACCTAAAGCCAATATAGTGTCATATGGCAACTGTATCTCAATTTAAAAAACAAGGGTTTGACATAGTTCAAGGATGTGCTTATGTGCTCTGTGAGTGGTAGCAGTTTCTTTCAGTGACAGAGCATGTGCTTACCATGTACTGGGTCCAGGGTTCAATCTCCAGTACCTCCATTAAGCCCAGCTGTCCCTTCCCTGTGGCCTCAGCTCTCACCCAGGATGGACTTCCTGGGGGAACTTACCTGCCCTCCCTGCCCAGGTCCCATCTCCACTGCAGCTTCCAGGCAACTCCAGCTTCTCCAGACACTCTTAGATCCACTTCACTTCCAGATCAGGAAGGCGCTGGAGGGCTGGGCGGGCCCATATGCAATTTGGGTGACTTGCTCCAGCCCACCAAGCAGCCAAGGCCCAGAGGTCCCTCCTCCCAGCCCTCCCCACCATGCCCTCAGTCCCAGCAGCCCTGGGGGTGCCCTCCGGGGAACCAAGAGGGCAGGCAGGGAGATTGGCTGGGAGTTCCCCACTGGAAGTGCCTACAGGCTCTGGGGATCTCCCCAGGGTAATAAAGCATTTCACATGGCCCTCAAGAAATTGCATGCGTGCTGAAGTGTGACTGAATTGCAGGGAGGGGTGTGATTGATGAGCCTTATTTCTTCGTGTGTTAACTGGATGATAGTATTGTGAGCATCGCGTTAATCCAAGAGCCTGGTGGAGTTCCCAGCCAGCAAGAGGCTCACTCAGTCTGCAGTATTTCTAGCCACTTTTGGGCCAGAGTTTCACTACATTAGATTTCCCTTTGCTCAGTTTTTTTTGACCAGGCCCTAGTTCGACCTCCTCTCCAAATCTTTTAAACCCTGCAGTCTGCCCTAGGGCAGACTTCTCTCCACTACACTGAAAGCTTGCTTTGCCCTGTACTTAGACTTGGTAGAAAACCAGTCAAGAGCTTGAAACTCAAGAAATGTCAGCTTCTCTAAGGCAACTTTTTTTTTTTAACCTTCTTTAACCTTTAGGCTGTAACTTCCAAAACGTTCCTATGAATTTTCTAAGTTTTGTGGGGGCTTTCCCCCACCTTTTTTTTTTTTTTTTTTTTTGGCCAATGGAGGTGCTGGGGATCGACCCCCAGATCTCTGCATGCTAGGCACGTACTCTACCAATGAGCTGTACCCTCCCCACTGGTTTAGTTTTGTTTTGTTTGGGGCCGAAAAATCTTCAGTCCAGGGAATGGAATTTATGGTGTGTTCTTGAATTTTCGACTTTTGCTACTTTGACACAGATTAACTAACCCAAAGCTGTTTTCAACATTTATAAGCACTGCCCGCAGGACAGAACTTCTAGACTTAACGGGCAAGGGCAGTTTTTATGCTCCCTCCGCACTGCAGAATTGGGGTTCACAACCCCACAGTTTACATCCCCACACAAACTGTTCATTGCCAACTGATTCTTTGAAGGGTGCACTAGCTGAGGGTCATTGGGGTTCCACCACTGTCGGTCCATAAAGCAGACTCAAGAAGCACTGAGGACAAGGAGATGGTCCACCTAACAAACAGAACGGCAGGAGAAAAAAAAGTTTGCCAGTCCCCTGTGGGTGAGGCTGTGGCGGACTGCTGCAACTGTGCGCAGGTCTCCAGACACACCCAGCCCAACGCCATTCCAGTCAAAATGTGCCCAAATCCACAGGGGGCCTCCAGGGGGCCACCAGGATCCAGAGGCAGACTCTCTTCCCTGAAAACTGAGGTGCCCCCTGCCCACAGGCCACCTGATCCCAATGTGAGCCCCTCCCCGATCTGCAGCCTGGGGCCCTGGCACAGCCTCTGACCCTGACAGGCAGTGGGTGTCCCATCAGAGGCCACGAGCTCTTCTTGCCTGGGAAGGACAAGCCTGCACGGCCAGGCAACCTGTGTAGACAGTCTTGGCCTCTTACCACGCGGAGCTGAGCCATGTTTCCCCCGACAATCCAGATAGGAGGATATTCGTCTGTGTCTACTGCTTCAAAATCAGAGGTGCAGTGGGTTTTTGTGTATTTTAATTTTAATTTTTTTTGTATGTATACATTTTTTATTGAAGTATAGTCAGGTTACAATGCTGTGTTAGTTTCTGTTGTACAGCATAAAGCTTCAGTCATACATGTACATCTACTCATTTTCATATTATTTTTCACAAGTTATTACTGCAAGATATTGAATATAGTTCTCTGTGCTGTACAGCATAAACTTGTTTGCCTCTTCATATACAGCAGTCAGTACCTGCAAATCTCGAACTCCCAGTTTATCCCTTCCCACCCCCTCCCTCCCCTGGTAACCTTAAGTTTGTTTTCTGTGAGTGTGACTCTGTTTCTGTTCTGTAAATAAGTTCATTGTTCTTTTTTCTTCTTTCGATTCCACATATAAGTGACATCATATGGTATTTTTCTTTCTCTTTCTGGCTTAGTAATTTTATTTTTTTAATTTTATATTTTATTATTTTAGATTTTTGTAGAATGGTTAATTAGGTTTACTTATTTTAGAGGAGGTACTGGGGATTGAACCCGGCGCCTTGCGTATGCTAAGCCTGCGCTCTACCACCTGAGCTGTACCCTCCTCCCACTAGTTCTGATTGTTTTATTTATAATGTTTTATTAGTTTCTGGTGTACAGCACAGATTCAGTTATATATACATATGTATACATATTCCTTTTCATATTTTTTTCATTACAGGTTTCTACAAGCCATTGAATATAGCTCTCTCTGCTGTACAGTGTAAGCTTACTGTTCATCTATGCTGTGCGTAAGTGGTCTGTATCTGCTAATCCCAAACCCCCACTTTATCCCTCCCCACCCCTCCCCCACCCTGGTAACCATAAAGATGTTTTCTATGTCTGTGAGTCTGTTTCTGTTTTGTAAGTTCATTAACATCATTTTTTTTTAAATTCCACATGTAAGTGGTATCATATGATGTTTGTCTTTCTCTGTCTGACTTACTTCACTTAGTATGACAATCTCTAGGCCCATCCATGTTGCTGCAAATGACGTTGCTTCATTCATCTTTATGGCTGAGTGGTGCCCTATTGTGTATGTACCACATCTTCTTTACCCAGCCATCTGTCGATGGACATTAAGGCTGCTTCCCTGTCTTGACAGCTGTAGATCAGCGCTGCTAGGAACACTGGGGTGCACGTATCTTTTCAGATTAGAGTCCTCTCTGGATATATGCCCAAGTGTGGGATTGCCCGACTAGAATGGTAACTCTATTTTCAGTTTTTTAAGGAACCTCCATAGTGGCGAGATGCAGTGGCTTTAACAATCATCATTTCTTGGGGGTGTGGAAAAGGGGAGACTTGTTTTTCCTCCAAAGTCTTCAGCAGGAGCTGGGCTGACTGGTCCATGACTTTCAGGCCAGAGTGCCGGGGTGCATCCTCCAGGTGGAACAGGAGGGTGTCCGCGTGCCAGCTGAGTGCACGCCTGCTCTCTTGCTCTTTCCTCCAAGTGAACTTCAACAGCATGTCAGAATGCATCTTTGTCTTTGGCGACCCAAAGGCTGCATGGCATCCAGAGGCCCCAGAGAGCAGCACACACATCCTGCCTTTCCGGGAGGACAGGGACACAATGCCCATAAAGTGCTTCCATGGCTTCCATCGCTGAGTCTTCAATAATGAGAACCTCAGAGGACAGGGCTTGAGGCTGGGGTCCCTCCTCTGTAAGCCTGGGAGGGGAGTGACCTAGCGCTAGTCTGGCAGGGGATGAAGGATGTCCTTCATGTACTCCAGAAATTTTTATTGAACATCCATTGCGTCAGACATAGTTCTAAGACTTGACATAGTCTAAGGACATAGTCTTAATTACTTAATCATCTCTACACCCCAGGAGATAGACGTGATCCTGTTACAGATGGCGAACCGTGCTCATAGCACCATCACTAATGAAGCTGAGCCAAGATTCAAACCCAAGCAGCCTCGCTGGTGCCCACGTCTTAGAAGATTATCCTTAACATTTAAGACTACGCATTGCCTATTAAAAAGATTCCTCCCTGGCTGGAGTTAACATTCTAGTGGAGCAGGGGAGGGAAATAGATAGCTGACATTGTCAGCTGGGTTTATAAACACCATGAGGAAAATGAATGTAAGTTAAGCAGAGATGGGCCTCAAGGATGGCTCCTAGCTTTTGGCTGAACCATTGGGCCAAAGTGGGGGTGCATTCGTTTGCTGCGTGAGGAGGAGAGCAGTGGTCTGATGGACATGTCTCATTTGTCTTGCAGAAAATGGCTCACTGCTAGGTTCTCTCTCTCATTCTAGGTCAGTCGCTCCAAGAAACAGTGAACACTTGTTACTGTGTGATGCCTATTCTAAGTGCCCTACGCTAACCTCGCAACCTCATATGGGGCCAGGTGCTATTATCAATTTAGAGACTGGGGGCAGGGGGAGGGCATAGGGCCAGAAAGCTAAGTGGGGTTCATTCTGGCTTGTGAATTGCCAGGCTGGTCTCTGTGAGGGAGGTCCGCATTCTGGTGGCCCCTCAACCACCAGGGGTGAGCCCGGCTTCTGGTAATGCTCATCTGCCCCACTTCCACTTCTGTTTGGAGGCCCAGTGCAGCCATGCCTTCAGTGTGGATGGTTAATCCCAGAGACCCCTTCAAGGGGTCTGTGTGAGGTTCTCCTTTCCCATTTACTTATCTGTGAGGCCGAGTAATCTTCCCACTCCAGCCTGAGTAACATCCTGCAGCAGACTGAATGCAGCAGGGAACTCAGCTAGTCATCTATTCCATTTGAAAGGACGTGAAGCTGTCAGGGACAGAAAGTCCCATCTCTCCTAGGCTGTCTGCTTTTCGGTCAGAGCTGCATCTCAGAACTTGACTCCTAGACTCTTTCTTTCTAAATTTTTTTTTTAACCCTAGCCAAGTGTGCTCTTGGACCTCTTTCTAGCTTTGGGAGTTTCAATTAAGGGTTAAGCTCAAGGGCTCCCTCAGCTGTGATGTTATCTCCAGTACTTTAATCACACATCGAGACACAGTATGAAACTAGTTAAAAATTTAATCTTGAACTAGCAGGAGGTTCTGAGCAGCGGAGGGGGCCTTGGTGCCCTGCAGGGATGCCGTCCCATGCGTCATGCAGAATCAAGCACCAGCATCAGTTCATAGTTGTGGCTTGAGGGAGAAGGGGGTGATGAGGTCTGTACAAGGAGCAGCCCCTTTGGAGAAGCTTCGGATGAGAACGAGAGCGAAAAAGACAAAAGGCAGAAGGGGAGTCTTCGGGAAGGCCCCTGGGGCCCGTAGGTGGCATTCATCAGCCTCGTGCTGACCCAGCTGGGTGTGGTCCATGAATCCACACAGGAGTCCGAATCGACCCCGGGATTCAGGGCATCAACCTGGTTTTCAGAGTCATTGGGGGCATCTGAGAGCTGAGTGTTTGGAACTGGGTTGCTGGTTCTGCTCCCTGCTGTGTCTGGCGAGCAGCAGGCCTTGAGTAGGCGGCTGTGACCTCCCTGCTTTGTCACTTTCGGGTGCCCTTCCCAACAGGCAGGACGTGCGTGTCCACTCACAGCGTTTCTCTTTGCCCCACATCTGCACAGGTATTTCCAGGGCTGAGTCTCTCAGACATAAAACCGGCCCAGAGGGTGAAGTTCACGGCTGTGTGCTCCCTGCTGGTGCAGCTCCTGCACTGCCAGAAGGTGCTCCAGGAGGAGATCCCTTTCTCCAACATCATGCATGACCTGCGGGGACGACGACAAGGTAGGTCGGCCCAACCCCCGCAGGCTGGGCCGCTCCGAGTCCCCACCAGTCTGTCCTCTCAGCGCAGTCCTGCTGCAGCCGGGCCCCCCGCCCACTGCGGGCATCCTGGCTCTCCTGTCAGCGGCCCCTTCCTTGGTTCAGTCCTTCTTGTTGATGGGATACAGCCTCCAACATTTGATCGAAGTTCCTTTTGTGGGCGTCTCTGCAGGGTAACCTGGGTGCAGCATTTTTCATCTTTCTTCTTGTGTTGGTCAGAGTCACCTCCGATCTTTTTTAGTCTTCTGCTGAGGTAGGGTGGGGTTTGGGGTGAAATTCTGGAGCTGAGTGGGGGAAGCACTGTGCGGAGGGAGGTGGCCCTCAGTGTCCACTTCAACCACACAGGCCTGGTGTCTAACCCTGGGCCAGTGATCCTGATCTGATCCCCTGGGCTGTGTCCCCAGGGCCTGGGGTGAAGCCCGTGCTCCACCACTTTGTAAGAGCTTTGAGTGTCTTCTGTTGGGGACAAGGGCAGGCCGGTGTCGTGGGTGGTGAAAGAATTTCCGAAAAGCAAGGAGAAGGTTAAGAACAAAGGGAAAGTTTAGTAGGTACCCTCTACAGGCAACAGTGGCCACGCAGATGAGAGATGCCACACAGGTGTGAGCCCTGACTGTGAACTTGCAGGGTCTTTTATTGTGGAAGGCTCTGTGGACACAAAGGGATGGGGGGACAGATGTTTGATTGGCTGTGAGTGTGGTAGGAGGCTTTGGAATATGGAGGATCGTGGATTTACGACTCCAGGAAGATGGAGACAGGGGCTGACATGAACAAGGCAGTGGGATTGACAACTCCGATAAGAGGAAACGTGGGCTGAGACAGGCCGGCCTGCACTGCGGGGAGGTGAGCCATCTCCCAGGGCTGTTAGCTCTGCTAAGGCAGACGCATGCCAGGAAAGGGTGTGCTTTGTTTTTTGAGGGATTGCAGGCAGACAAGGGAGATCCCAGGAGTCGGGGTGCAGGGCCTCAGCAGGAACCAGTTGGCACCGCATTTTCCCCATGTCATCTTGTCCTCGGCGCTCCTGCCCCTGCCCTTCCACCGATGCCTGTGCCTCCTGAACATTCCCCATCATTTCTGTTCACGAGTCTGCACGGCAGTGACCAACTGCCTATTTCCTGAGACTGCATTGCAGCCTTCTGCACTCTTGTTTTCACTGCCTTGTGGGTTTTATGTCTTTAAAAGGAATTTCATCACCGCAGTTTTCGAAGCTTTTCAGGAAGCAGCAAAATCCTGCTGACTCACTTGCGGTGCCTTATCCTAGAGGAATTTTCTTTTGTGTGTGTGATTTTTATTTTGAGCTCATACTTGGGAAAACTTTATTTGGAAATTCCTTAAGAGCTCTGATGATGGTGAACTCCATCAAGAAGATTGGCCTTTCCCCTGCCAGCCATGAGAGAGGCTGTAAGCTAAATGCTTGGCTTGTGGTTTTGATACAGGAAGAATGTGGGGCGAGAGGAGGGCCGTGTCCCAGGTCTCGGTTGAGCCCCTGGTACTCGCGCCCCAGCAAGTGTGGGTCCTTGGCTTCTTCTGTGACCAGAAATGGTTGAGTAAAGGTAGATTTATTCAGAGAGACACACACTGCACAGACAGTGTGGTCTGTCTCCCTCAGAGAGAGTGGCCACGGGGTGTGGGGCTGTTCATTTTTACAAGCTTGGTAACTTCATGTGATCACAGATGGGAGGGTTATTCCAACCGCTTCAGGGAAGGGGCTGGGATTCCCAGGAATTGGGCCACGCCCACCCTTTGACCTTTGCTGGTCAGCTTTGAACCTGTGGTGGCACTTGTGGGAGTGCCATTAACATGCCATTGTGTTTTAATGAGCATTGTACTTTAATGAAGCTTGAGGTCTACTGGGAGATGAATCTTCCACCTTTTTGGTGCTCGTTGCTGTGTCTTTCTTTTAACTGTTGTGCCCTGCCCTCCGGTCTCAGTTTCTAGGAGTCTCAGGTGGGGAAGCTGGCCCCAGGACAGAGAGGTGCAGACACTGCTGAGGTCCCTGGGGCAGAGCCAGGTCTGAGGCAGGCCAGCAGTTTCACTGTCCCCACTGCACAGTCTCCCCGGTCGGTATTTGCAGATGGAGCCTCTCGGGGCCTGGGGTTCAGCCAGAGGCCTTCGACCTCCCTGGGCAACTTGCTCAGGCCCCGGGTTTCCTGTGAGAGCCCGTGAAAGAAAGGGCTGAGGAAACGCTTGTCTCCTCAGGCTGCAGCAGCCGGGCCGCTCCCGGGCCTGCCCCCCTGCTGTCCTGGTGCTTCGGGCCGGTCACTTTCCTTACCTTCTTGACTGTTGAGTTGTGCATTTCAAAGTAGGCGTGAGTTAGTACTTCTACCAGAACGTGTAGCAGGAGAACTTCCAAGCGCTCTTGTTGGCCATACTGCCAGAGCAGAAACCGGGATTTAATTGCTGTCTTCTTCCCCCAGCGCCCCCACCCATAGCCCTCTTGACTGAACTTGACCCCTCGGGAATGGAAGGGGGGGAGGGGAGTGAGGCGCACAATTGAAACACATGTCTAAAATGTAGGATCAGGATAAATAATAATCAGTGCAATATTTAAAAAAAATCCAATGTAACCCAAAAGAATCCACAAGGACCAAAAAAATCAAATTTCAAGTGAAGCCAGAGCCATCCTGGGGCCCAAGGTAAGGTGTGATTGCCCCCAGGACCCCTCAGAGAGGAGGGTTGATAAGACCTAAGGGTCCATACTTTTCCCGGGCAGAGCATGCTAACTGGCGAAAGGAGCCTGTGACCCCTAGATTCAAGCTTTTGGATTAACCCACACAGTTAAGGTTGGTGTCTCCTTTGCAAGGCTGAGCAGCCTCCTCAGTGTCCCGCCTTGGACCTCAGAGCACCAGCAGCACCCGCCCCTGCTCCCCTCATGGCTCCTGAGGTCAGGGAGGAATTGCACACCTGAGCTCACTGGCCCACCTTCTCTGGCCAGTGTCTCCAGGCCCCTCTCCGGACCCTGTGGCCCAGGACGCTGCAGGACCCTGCAGGACCCTGCAGCTCCATCCCTCCCATCCCGGGTGGGCAGACCTGGCTGTGTGCAGGGCTCCATCCCTCACTCCTTTCATACCAGTTTCAAGGGTCACACTTGGAATCCTGGATTCCCGCGTCCTGCGTACGCTTCACCTGCCTGGCTTTGTGGCCTTCCCGCCTTCCCTGGGAGCATGAGTGGCGGGGTCCTGGGTTTTGTCCTCAAACTCTCTGTCCCCAGGGTCTCCTGCATGCACACGTCCACTGAGCTCCACCCCCACCTCGGGCTCAGCACATTCTAAGTGTTGCTGATGGCTCCGTGCTGCGTCTACCATCCCGCTCCCGTTTCAAGCCAGAGAGGGCCTTTCCTGTCCCGTCTACCAGCTTTTTGTTTTAAATATGGCTAGGAATTTTTTAAAAAATGTATTTTCCAATATCTGAATTTAGTGAAGATAAAATTCCAGTTTATGGTGGTTGATTCACACTTACTGAAACTAATTCTAATAGATTTTTACTTCCCTTGGCTTTTTCTGATAGACAGTATCACTTTTTTTTTCTTTTAATAAGAAGAAACCTTGCTTACATTTGGAAGGAACAAGCTATTCCTGTTTTCATGTTGCTCTACTTGGGTAACTCCAAGGCTCACAGTAGTATCACATTTAAATAGTGATCATTTTGTTTCTCTTTTACATCCTTTATTAAGTGATAGTGATGAGTGGCATTCTTTTCCATTCTGGCTTTAATTAGTTAAAAACAAAGTTGTACTATTAATTGCAATGCTTTTGGTTAAGAAGCTGTAATAGGTGCCTAATTATCTCAAGAAAGTAGCCCATGTGAGTGCGTGTGTGCGCTTTTTAAAATGAGAAGTAGATGCTGAATTTTAAAAAATGCTGCTCATCATCTCTTGAGATGGTCAATCTGGTGAATGGTTTTCTCCTCTGACTCTTACAGGATGAATGGAATTACAGGCTCCTCAAAGGTTTCTTTGATGTTTAATAGCTTTTTACTCGCTTTCTGTCCCCCCTGAATCAGGATGCTCCAGGTACACCCACTGCGAGGGGCAGCAGAGGGCTCCCCTCTGCCACCACAGTGATGCGTGTGCCACTCTTTTGTCACTGGCTTTTAATTGTTGCAGGAGGAGACTCTGTGAACCTCTAGGTGACAGGCTAACCTGAGGTGGCTCCACATCCATCAGGCAAATCAGACCAGCTCGCAGTTGCCATTGGCCAATTAGCAGAGATGACAGACCTGAATTTCTTCACCCTGAAGTCAAGCAGGCTGAGCAAGAGGAAAAGGTAGGTGCCGGGGGTTGGAGGGTAGCGGGAGCCTGGGGCCCCGGGTCACCCTGTGTACATGGGTGCAGCCCTTCTCAACACTGCAGTGGTTCTGGGCATCTCTGGTGCCCTTGGGAAGACCCTAGCCTTCTCTGGGAACCCAGAGCCACTGATGGGGATTTCTGTCTTGTGGTACCACCAGCTTCAGGACAAGTATTTCCCCAGCGCTGTCGTTCTGGCCCTCATTCTGGCCGCCTTATTGGGCCTTATCTAGCTGCTAATAATCCTGCACTAAGTGTCATTCTGGGTCCATCTATCAGAGGACACCAAGAGTCCTTTGCTGTTCAAGTTCAGGTTCGACTCCTGCAGTCACAATCCCACGGTGCCCCTGCTGCTGGGGACAGCCTGAGCCACATACCAGTTCTCCATTTCCCGGAGGGACTAGCTGTGCAAGCCTGCTGGCTGATGCGTGGGGCAGCTCATTCTCAGTTTTTAATTTTAAATTTACTCACTTCTAAGACCTCTCTGTCCACAGCACATGCACCACTGACTTCATGACAGCCTCTGCGAGAGGAAACAGGCCAAACGGGCCCCCTGCTTTCCAGGTGCTTGTCGACAGATTTTCAGAAACATTACAATGAGAAAAAGTAGGCTATGGAAAGGAACATAAATATAATAATTTTGATAACATGTACTCATTATAACTCAAAATGAGATTGGCAGTTTCTGTTTTTCAGCAAGAAAGACCCCAGAAAATCTCCACTTTTCTTCCAGACATACCAATTTCTTAATAAACCTCCTGAGTGGAGTAACTCTCCTGTGAGCTTCCAGAAAAACACATGGAAGCCCCAGACACTGTGGACACTCAGTGGCCATATGCAGGGCTCATAGGGATCCAACTTTTTCTAGAAAAACCCTTTCCAGATGAGGCCCAGGAAGAGGGCAGTACCCGGCAGCTAAGTCTGTGCAACGGTCACGCTTCCTGCATGAGGAGAGAACCTCTCAGGCGCTCCCAGGGCTAAAGAGACCCTGGGGCGGCGGAGAAGTGAGGGCGGACGCGGGAAGGGCTCCTCTGCTAGAAGAGGAGCAGCACGTGCAGCTCCCCAGAGACCCGGGGGCTGGGACCCGGGTGGGGCAGGGGAGGGAGGATGGGGCCCCGGGCATCCTCTGGGCACACCTCACCTGGCCCAGGCTGCAGGGACTGTGTGTCGTCCGTCCTAGGGGTGAGGCCGTCCTGCTCCTGCTGGGGTTCTGTGTCTGCTTCCTGGTGTCCTGTGCGCTGTACCTGCTCATCACCTGGCCTGGGTACGCGTGTGTGTGTCTTGCGCCTGCCTGTCACCTGAACAGGTAAGTGCTTGGCCTCTGCCTGCCCTCTTGGCAGGCCAGGTGGAGGCAGTTTGTCCCTCACCTTCCTGGCAGGTGAAAAGAGTTGTCCATGGGGTACAAGCTCATTAGGCCCCATCCTGTGCGGGGTGCTGTTGGGAGTTCTGGGAGCGTGCCCCGTAGACACAGGGGTGGGTGTGGATGGAGACTGAATAAATGAGCACAAGGGGTGACACTGTTCTCTCCAAAATGAGGGTGTGGCCTGTCTTGTGACCATGCCATAGACAGGGGCCTCCACACTCTCGAGGACTCTTCGTTGGTGTAGGTGCCAGGGTAGAGCTCATGGCCCTGTTCTGCCCAGGGCTCCTGGGAGAGGGCCCTGTCCTTGTCCTGCACAACTTCCGCTCATCCTGACCCTTCATGTTCAGACGTCCCATTTCCCCACTAGATCCTCAGTTGTCACGTCTGACAGACCAAGGGTTATCTGTGTACAATGGTTGAAAGCAACTTCTTCTTGAGAAGATTGAATCGAGGTTTTTTTTTTACATTATTTCTTATTCTCAGGTACCCTCTTGATTTAAGTTGAGGAGAAAATGCTATTGGAATAAACAGCCACAGTCCAGCTCCCTGATTTCACAGATGGGGTGGCATTGGGCTCGGTCAGCTGCAGTTTCCCGCTTCAGGTAAGATGGCTTTATTCACCTACTTCCAAGTGAAGGCATCGCACAGAGACGCTGGCTTCTAAGTCGTGTCATGCTCGTCCCCGGTGCTGGGAACCCGTGTGCCTGGTGGACAAACGGCTCTCCTGGTGGAGGGGGCCCGGGCTGGCCCCTTTCTTTCCCAACGTCCACTGCCCCCTCCTCGCCCTCCCTCGTCGCCCGAGCACTTTTCTCACTGTGGGATTCTCAGCACTGCAGCGGGTCCCCCTCCGGGCTGCCGGGCAGGAGGCAGCTCGGGCGGGGCGCAGGGTCCTGACTGCAGGCGGCTGCGGTTCACCCGGCCAGCGTGTGCCTGTTCAGGGGCGACCCACGTGCTCACAGATGTGCTAACACACTGCCCTCCCCAGGCTCTGGCCATGACAGCAGGGCCCTGAGGTCACCACAGGGCTTGTGCAGAGGACTGTGGGGCCAGGCGACAGGAGGGGCACAGTCAGCAGGATCCGACTGGGGAGGATGGGGGCCGGCAGGTGGGACAGAACAGTCCAGCAGAGGCCCAGTGTGTACCGAGGGAGGCAGCTGCCAGTGGGTGCGGCTGCGGACGCGGCTGGGTTGGGGTCTATTGCAGTTGTGCATCCCTGAGGAAGCGTAGGCGTCAACCAAGGGCTTTCCTCCGAGACATAGAAGTGGCCACAGCCAGGGCATCAGGGTTGGTGTGGCAGCTCTGGGACCACCTGGGGCCTTCACCGGCCCACCTGGCTCCATCATCACTAGAGGCTGCCAGCTCCAGGGCCTTCGTGTCTCCGTCCATGAAAGGATGGGAATTGGAGGTGATATTCATCGTGTACTAGGAGCAGGGCCTGGGCCACCACAGGCTCAACTGAACGTTGTTGGAACCAGAGGAGAAGCTGGTGAAACCAAGGGGCGGGATCCCTGTCAGTCCTGGAGGCCAGGATGGCGTGACCAGAGGAGGCGCTCTACAGGGCTGGAGAGCCCGTGGTGACGGCTGGAAAGGCGCAGAGCTCACCGGCCAGATGTGTTCCTGCAGTGGTGCTGGCCTTGGATGGGCACGTGGAGGGGCCAAGGCTGAGCAGGTGGGGGGGCCGGGGTAAGAGGAGCAGTGAGGAGGGTGCCAGAGGGGTGCACACTGGACCAGCCACTGGGCACCTGCGGGTTCAGATGCACTTTGCTGTCTGGGGGTCCAGGCCTCCCTGGTCCCTGGGGACGCGAGCATGACGTGACTGGGAAGGAGGCTGGGTGTGCCTTGTACAGCACCCCTGTCATCTTTCCCACCCAGGCCTGGTGCTGATGGTCATATTGCAGCCTCATTTTTCCATCCACCATCCCAGGAACCCCTTCATGGTCTTCTGAGCGAGCAAAGGCAGAGGGGATCCCTCAGGAGGGTGAGAGTCCTAACTTGGGCTTCCTCGCCTCCCTGTGTTACCGAGTCCCAAGCTCATTCTGCTCGCCACGTGGCAGGCCAGTAAACCGGGAGATGAAGTGTTGGGGCAAAGAATAGTGACTTTATTCGGAGAGCCGGCTGACTGAGAAGATGGCATAATAATATCCTGGAGAACCATCTTCTCCAAGTCAGAATACAGGCTCCTTTTACCCAAAACGGGGGAGGGGGCATGGCTGGTTGCTGCAAAGTTCTTGGTGCAGGAATTCGCTGTTCTTGCAGCTGTCCACATGGGTCAGGTCTTGGTGCCCCTGTAAAGCCTCCAACAAAGCAAATGTCATTTTCTATTCTGCAACTTGTTATCTTTATAGGAATGGAAAAGTGTTAATATCCTTAAAGGTCAGAGCCTTGACAATAGGCTCTGCTGTATATTTCAGGCCAAAGGCAACATTGTGTTTCAAATGGTGCAGAAACAGCAAGACTAAGCCTAGAAAACAACTCAGGGTTAAAGCGAAAGGAGCAGGTCTAGTTTGCAGTCAGATTTGTTCTTTTCTACTACACCTGGTGCCCCCGCAGGGCTGGCTTCAGGGAGGCAGAGCGCCCCCAGCCCCAGCCACCCCAGACCCTGAGAGCCGCCTGCAGGGGGTGAGGAAGGCAGGGAGGGGGTTTGCAGCCCTGGTGAGATCGACTAGACATGGCTGATGGATGGACACTGACTGCAAAGTTAGAAAACCTCTAGGTTTTTCCTCTTTGGGGAGAGAGAGCGAGCCTCAGCAGAGGGCAGTGACCCTAAAGACAAACCCAAGAGCTCCTGGCAGCCTCTGCAAGTCCCCAGTGCTGGTCCTCGTGTCACATCATGTCCTACCTCAGCCCCAGTGGCTCCCACGGTGTATCTGTGTGGGACTGAGTTCATTTATTGAGCATAATTATGGCAGTATTTTTTAAACATGAAATTGCCACTTACTAGGGTCTGTGTAATCTTTTTTTAAATTTATTTATTTTTTACTTTATTTATTTTTGTGTGTGTGTGAGCTGTTAACAAAGGGAATGGAATAGGAAAGAATGAAAATGTCACTCTATTGACCGTCATCAGAGTTCCCTGGAAGTCTGTTTCAGTTGCTTGTGTCTGTGGGAGTGTGATTTACAACATGGTTGTTAGTTTGTCACCTGGTTGGAAGCCTTTGAATGCCCCTCCCTGTCCCCTCCCCTCCCATGGGAGCAGCAGCAGGCAGTCACGGGAGCCAGGCCATGCCTCCTCCTGGCCCCTAACACACAGGGCAGGAGCCCTGAGAATAAGCCAGGAGCACAGCCAGCTGAGTGGAGGATGTGGTTGTGCAGCTGTCGCGTTCGCCTCGACTGGTTAAACTCCACAGCCACAGGGCTCAGGCACATCGGGGAGGTTGTCACTCAGCAGCCACCCTGCCTCCCACCGACCATTTGGAGCAGCTGCGGTTTTCCTGTGTCGTGTCCCGGTCATGGCACAGTCCACAGCTGCTTTCCCTGCAGAGCACAGGCTCTCGCTCCAGATTTCCCTGCGTCCCCCTGCCTTGTGGGGTCCTTCGTGAAATTCAGCTCCGGCTGTGAACTGCCCTCCAGACGTGGGGTCCGAGACACCCAGCCTGGGCATGGCTGCAGAGTCGGTTTCTGAGACAGTGACAGGAGCTTTGAGGACGTTCCAACAGCTGACACCCCAGAGGGCTGCCTTTGACTAACTGTGTGTCCTGTTCTAGGGGCGTTTTCTGTTGTTCACATCCGACCAGCTGTCTTTCTTTGGTGTTATGTCAGATTAGCCGTCGTGCTGCTGTTTGGTCTGTGTGTGTGTACCTGTGTCAGCGCACTGTGTGAGCTGAACAGCCCGCTGTGTCCTGGTCTGCAGAGTGAGTGCGGTTGGCTGGTGGTGTCTGGGCCCCGGTTCCTCGGCGGTAGAGCGGGGACCGTAGTGACCCCGACCTCACAGGGTGGGAGGGTTAGAGGGATAACGAAGTACGCGGCCCAGGGCACCCTCGCTGGTCCGCACTTTCTCTATGGTCCCGTGGTCTCAAGTTTTGTTTTCATTCTAATTTCAGAAGTGTGATTCTAAAACCTTCTGAATGTATCCATGAAATCATTTGTTGAATATTGTAAAAATGCATTTAAATAAGCTTAAAATGAAATCTCTAATAACTTTACAAAAATTGTATGAAGCCTGTGTGAATAAAGGGACGAAACATAAAGCATGAAAAAGAAGAACCAAGTAGAGGAAATGTTTTACCATTTCTGAGACAGAAGGGCACAACATTCTGAAAATGTCAAGTTAATGTATTCAGTGAATTTCGGTGCCAGTCAACGTCATAGGGCAGGGCAGATGGTGGGAAGTGTTGCTATTTTAATTTAAAGATGTCAGTTTTCAGTTTTTTAATTTTGGCAATTTTTTCACCTGGGCGATTAATTATATGAAAAGAGCCAGGAAATGTGTGTGGAGGACGAATTATGGGTGAGAATCTAGCCGCATTCAGATGGTTCTGGCCGTTCTGGAGTGTGAATCACCTACTGTGGCCACAAATGATTGTCAAAGAGACTTTGTTTTCAATAGTATTTTATTGCTTGGTGTTTTGCAGAGTGCTTGATGATCCACATCCACGCCATCTTGTGTACCTTCACAGTGGTGTTTATCTACTCCGTGGCCCCAGGATATGTGGTGAGCATGTCTGCAGGGGTTGGGCGTGGCAAGAGCCCTGAGGGACAGGGATGAGGGGCACCTGCAGGGAGCCGCACTGGAGGGCCTGTCCCTAGGATGGGGAGGGAAGCAAGGGTGTTCAGAAGTGGGCCTGGGGTGTCCCGGGAAGCCAGGGTGAGGGGGACATCGGCCAGTGGAAGACATGTGATTGGCACTTTGTGGCGTGCCAAGGACAGAAGCTGGGTCAGTGAAATAGGAAGGAGGGGGTGTGGGGGGGAACAGGATGGAGCTGAGGGGTTTAGGAGGATGGCAGGGGTCTCATGTCCTCCAGCCCAGTCCCTGGGGCTCCGCTTCTGGTAGTGAGGAGACTCGAAGAGCCAGGACTGGGCAGGAGTATCCCAGGCCTGGCTGGTGGCACTGGGGGAGTGGGTGGGGCAGGGGGCCAGAGAATGCCAGGGAGGAGGGGGTGCTGTGTGCTCTGAGTGGGGCCCCTCCATCCCCCTCCAGGTGGGCTGCCTGCTCTGGGCCAGGAGCTGCAGCCCCAACGGGTCCCTGGCGGTCCTGTCGTCTGAGGGCCGGGCCCTAGTGCTGCCCGCCCTGCCCGCCCTGCCCTGCAGGCTGTGCCCCATACCCTGCTCTGAGGTCTCATGGGCACCCTCCTGCTGGCCATATCCCTGCGGGTCTCCTCTTTGCCCAAATTGATCCCGCTTGTGGTGTCCCCACGTCCTGGACCTCAGCGGGCATGCGAAGACCGTGGGGTAGGTGCGCTGCTCCTGCCGGGCGTCCCACGGGCAGGCATCGCAGCTAGCCGTCCGTGATGGCCTGTGCTGCGGTCTGCTGACGAGAAGCTCGTTCGTGCCAGGGCTTCTCCCCTTGTCCACTCGGGTGCCAGTTGCAGCAGTTCCTTGGGTTTCTCGGTGAGATGTGGCTCTCAGCCCAGGCCAGTCCCAGGCGCCTCTGGGGGTGTCGCATGTGTGGGGCCCTCGGTGGATGGATCTTGTGTTCTTGGCAGTGAATTGGGTTTTCCTCCTTCTCTTCCCCAAGGGGCAGCAGTTTCTCCAAGCGCAGCTTGGAGCCGATCCTGGCCATCCTGCTGTTCTCATGTGCGCTGGCCCTGACGCCTGTCACCTGGACGTCAAGCTGTGGCCGGACTACCTCTGGGCTGCGCAGGCAAGAGGAGCCCCTCTGCTTCCACGGGGGTCGGCAAGGGAGTCCCTTGGGAAGGGTGTCATGTGGGGGCTTCCGGCTAGACGCCAGCGGCCGTGTGGGTGGTGTTAGGTATAAGGACCCCTGCAGGGGGGCCTTGCAGTGGGGGAGAGAGATGAGGCTCCACCCCAAATACAGCAAGGGCAAGTGGGCTTGTATAGCCAAGGGGCAGGGTGGGGGCCGTGGCTGTAAAGTTATTAAGAGTAAAGGTCGGGGGGGAGGGGTTTCTGATTAAGCTGATTTAACAGGATTCATGCTGAGGACAGGCCTAGGTGATCGGACATCACCTGGGGAGGGTGGGAGGTGAGGAACCCGATCAGATGTCTGGGGTGATCGGATGTCAGGGATGGGGTGTCTGGGTGAACTGGCTCAGCAGCGTTCTTGCTAACACTGGACAATGCGGAAATGAAGAGGGACACCGCAAAGTCAGGGCCCAGTTGGGAAGAGAGTTGAGAGCCTGGTCCAGGAGAGAATCTTGTCAGGTGGCGGGTTGTTGAGCGAGTGAAGGAAGCTGGAAGGGTGGGCGAGTGGCTAATGGAGAATCCTGTCATCCCCAGGCAGAGGAGGAGCGGGACGACATGGAGAGGGTGAAGCTGGACAACAAGAGGGTCCTCTTCAACCTCCTGCCGGCCCACGTCGCCCAGCACTTCCTCATGGCCAACCCCCGGAACACGGTGAGTGTGCGTCCTGCGTGGCAGTGCTTCCCGGGCCCTGACACCCAGCAGGGTGCTCCTCCAAGCCGAGCTGCTCTGGGAGGGGCTGCAGGGCTGCAGCTGGAGATCCAATCCAGAGAGTTTCTGCCTAGAAGGACATCATCAAGACGTCAGTTATTCCCAACTTGACCTGTAGATTGGACTCAAGCAGCCCGGCTGCTGCATTGTTGGCCAAATCTGGAAATGATGTTTGACTTGCACCCCTTGGTGGAAGGCAGATGCTTAATTCTCTGGAGGTTCATTCAGAGTGTTACTTCTATCAATAGGTTATTTCTACTTATAGGTGATAGTTTATAGTATAAATGTATCAAAGCTTATTTGTCCATTCACCTGTTGAAAGAAATGTGTTGTTCCAGCTTTTGGCTGTTACAGGCAAAGATGCTGTGAACACTCACGTGCAAGTTTTTGTGTGGACGTATGTTTCATTGCTCTTGGGTGCATCCCAAGGGGGGGAACTGCTGGGTCCTATGGGATCTCTGTCTTTAGTCAGTTGAGGACTCTCAGATTGTCTCCCTGTGTACTAAGCATGCAGGGGGACAATCTGAGTTCAATCCCCAGCACCTCCATTAAACAGTAATATATGACTAAATAAATCTAAGTACCTTTCCCATCAAGAAACAATTTTTTTAAGGTTTTACTTGAGATGAGGTCCAGTTTTCTTTTCTGTATCAACCTTTTGGTGACACTTCTCAGGATGTATTAGCCCTTGTTTCCAAAGATAGTATCCTGTGTTTTTTTCCCTGAAGGCTTTACAGCTATGCATTTTACACTGTATCTGCCAACACCGCATCGTCCTGCTGACTATAGCTATATGATAATAGCTACACTTAGGCAGGCAGATAATTTGTTTTCAACATTGTTTTAGCTATTGTAGTGCCTTTTTTAATGGAAATTTTAAAATATTCGATATCTACAAAGAAATCTTGACAGCACTTTGATAGGAATCGCATCAAACATGTATATCAATTTGGAGAGAATTGATAGAGGATGAGATGGAAGGAAAGGGGGTTGTGCACCTCTGAAGGGCGGGAAGCAGCTGAGATGGAGAGGAAGCAGGGCAGGATGAGACTTGAGGCATCGCACACCTTTGGAAGCACAACATTTACCAGAGGCTGAGGATACAGGTATGCCTGGCAGGTGAACTCTTTTGAGATTGGTTTCCATAAGCCTAGTGATTCTTCCAGGTGTGTGGTGTTTCACTCATACCACTTTTTCTTCTGCCTGTTAAAAATTTATTTATGTTTTATTGGAGTATAATTGACTTACAGTGTTTCAGGGGTACAACAAAATGATTCAGTTACACATTACATATATTCTTTTTCAGATTCTTTTCCATTATAGGTTATTATAAGATATTGAATCTAGTTCCAGGTCCTTATTTTTCATCTATTTTGTATGTAGTAGTGTGTATCTGTTAATCCCAAATTCCAAATTTATCCCTCCCCCCTTTCCCCTTTGGTATCTCTTAAGTTTGTCTTCTGTCTGTGAGTTTGTTTCTGTTTTGTAAATAAGTTCATTTGTATAATTCTTTTAGATTATACACGTAAGTAATATATGATAGTTATCTTTCTCTGACTTACTTCACTTACTATGATAATCTCGAGGTCCTTCCATGTTGCTGCAAATGGCATTATTTCATTCTTTTTTATAGCTGAGTAGTATTCCATTTTATAAATACCACTTCTTTATCCAGTCATCTGTCAATGGACATTTAATTTGCTTCCATTTCTTGGCTGTTGTAAACAGTTCTGCTATGTGCATTTGGGTGCATGTATCTTTACAAGTCAAAGTTTTGGATGGTTGTACTTCCTGGGCCAGCAATTGAAGTCCTGCTTGTTTATTCTATAAGTTTGTACAGTTTTACGAGTTTGAAATAAGTTTGCGTAGTTATGCAGGCTTCTCTCTAATACTCTTAAATTGGACACAATTCCTGTGCTGCTCTGTCTACTTCTTTAACTACCACATTGAACTTCGAGCCAAAGAAATGATGTGAGTGTGTGGGGCGTGGGGTGGGATGACTTAGAAAGCCCAATAAGGAGATTCCTCACTAGGGGGTAGGTGGCACTTGTTTTCCCTCCAAAAAGTTACTTTTTTACCAGCTACCTGATCCCCTAGTACTTCCTCTCCTTTTAATTAACATTCAGAACTATAGAAAAGTACAAAGAATTCTGGATGTCCTTTACTGAGAACCAACTGTTTACCTGTATCACATTGACTGTATATATAGAGAAAATAGAGTTTCATTTGGGGGAGTTGTGAGCTGTTTGTAAGTAAATTATAGACATCAACACTACATAGTTCAGCACGTTTCTTGTCAAAACAAGGACATTTTCTTACATAAAAATCCACATTATAGAAATTATATATTGTGTGTGTATATATATATATATATATATATATATATATATATATATATATATGCTGATTTACAGTATAGTCCATGTTAAAATTTTCCCCATTGTCCTGAAATGTTCTTTCTTTAATTTTTAATTTTATTTTTGGGGGGGTGAGGTGTTTGGATTTATTTATTTGTTTATTTATTTAAATAGAGATTCTGGGGCTTGAGCCCAGGACTTTGTGCATGCTAAGTATGCGCTCTGCCACTAAGCTATACCCTCCCGCCATCCCCCAAAATACTCTTTTTCTGTGTTGGATCCAGGGTTTGAATTATGCACAGCTTTGATAAATAACATTGTCTCTCTGTAAGATAGTCTGCTGCTTTGTTTTCATGAAATTGACAGGCCAGCAGTCCATTTGTCCCATTATTAGTGACGCTAACTTTAGTCTTTGGTTACAGTGGTCTCTGTCCTTCAAGTCTCTATTATAAAGGAACTTTTTCTTCTTTGTAATTCATATCTATGGGCTAGAACTTCCAGGCCTTTTGAATATCCAGTTAATAACCTTTCATTTGCTAGTTTTAGCCATTCCCCATTATCTCAGTTGATTACACTGGTGATTGCAAAAGAATAGCCCACAGGTTTTGACTGAACATGAAGAGGTCTGCACTAAAAAGTGGCCATAAAAGCCAGTTGAGGGGATATTAGATGTGACCGAGCCAGCTTCGTCTCCATCAGCAGAGCCATGTAGCACTGACATCACGCCCCATCGGGGGTCTAGTACATTACTTAAAGCAGTGTGGTTTTGTTTGGTTTTGTTTTTTAACAGAACTACTGGGGACTGAACCCAGGGCCTTGTGCATGCTGAGCACACACTCTAACACTGAGCTGTACTCCCCCTCCCCCATGTGTCTTTTTAAATGAATAAAACAAGTTTCTTTAGAGACGGAAGCCGGGGTCACACAGTTTGGGCCAGAGTGGCCAGGCAGTGCACACGATGTGAGCTTCAAAATCGAGGCAGATTCAAAAGTTCAGACTTAGGGCCTCAAGGACCTTGAACTGTGGGGCCCCTTTAGAGCCCCCGTCATGACCCTTGAAGACAATTTCTGAATCTTTTTCCTCTTCATTAAATGGCAGGAATTACTCCTCATGCCTGGAGGTTACGGGGTCACTGGTCAGTGAAGTCCCCAGTTCCCACCCCAGCATGCTGAGGGGAAACAGACACCCCCCCTTTAGACTCAGTTTGGCAGCTGTGTGGTCCTCGCACCCCAAGCCTGGCCTCCTGCCTTCCAGGCTCAAGCCCAAACACTTTTTTCTAAGGGAAGAGTCGACAGCATCCTCTCCCCTGGTGTTCCCAAGGCCAAAGAGTTCTGGTGCCAAAAGAAATGAGTCAGAGCACTGCAAACCCCTGTAAACTTGGAGCCGGCTGGGCCCACCAGGGCTCGGGGGAGGGCCAGGGAGTGGGAAGGTGGGAAATGGTCCTCAGGGGAACAGGGTGGGGTGAGCGGGGCTCTGTGAGTTCCAGATTGGACAGCCAGGCCATGGCCCTGACCCGGGGATGGTCCGGGCTGGGATGAGTGGGCTGAAGCTGAGGTCGGGTGGGGGCGAGTCCTGTTGGGTTGGGCAGGGCCCACCCAGCAGCTCTGCTCTGTCTGCGCAGTGCTTGGCCACTGTGTGAGGCCCGGCCCAGGTGTTCAGCAGTCAGTTGAGAGTCCCTGGAGATGGTTACACCATCTCAGGGGAAGAATCTCCCACCAAGGGTGGAAGCTCCTGGGGACCTGGAGAACCCTGGGGTGCTCCTGGTCCAGACATGGCTATTTGAAGTTATATTTGGTGTGTGAGCCTGTCCTGCACCGGGGTGGCTGGGTGGTTGGCTCTGGGCCCGAGTGATCATTTTCTTGTCCGAACAGGCCCAGGTGGTTATCAAATCCTGTATTTCAAGCAAGTGAGCAAATTCATGCTTGAGGTGCGGACTCTGGAGTCTTCGTATCGCACTGAGTTCCTGGTTTTCAGCCCTGACTTGTCCAAGTTCAGGACCAAGTGGACGCTCCAGTCCATGACCGAGTGGCAGCGCTGGAGGCAGGAGCAAGGTGAGCGGGCTTCCCCTTCCCCAGCCCTTCTCATCCCTCCCTCATGATCCCTTCCGGTCTGGGCTGTGCCCAAAACTCCTGTGGCATTGCTGTCCATTGATCCTAGGGACCCTGGGCTGGCCTCTTAGGGCAGCGTGGTCAGACCTCAACACTCTTCCTCATGGCCCCCCCAACCCCATGTTGGAGTGAGCCCAGTTGGCCCCACGTGCCGAGGTTCTGGAGAATCCCAGGCCCAGCACGCCCAGCTGGGATGCCCCAGAAATGACATCTGACAGAGGCCGGGAGCTGCATTAGGCTCTTCCTGTTTGGACAGCTACCATAATCAGAAATCAGAGGAGTGAAAACAAGAAGAATATTACAAATAATTCAGGCAAACAAGCCAATAAGAATCCAATAAGAAATTATGAGTTGAGAAAAGGACTCTGAGATAGACACTACAGCCTGAATTAAAGTAACTGATCAACACATTGCTGTTTTACAAGCTTAATAGAATTTCCTTTACAATACTGAAAGCTGAGTTCAATGGAAAGGCGATCACAAGATTTATTGGGCACGTGACATAAAACTACATATACTGGAGTGTTTTGTGGGAAGAAAAGTATCTTTCACTCAGCACTGAAATGTCCCTGTCCAGAGAGGGCTATCCCAGTGCTCAGCTGAGGAGCTTCGGCCCTGAGTGTGGTTTTGACTCCTGGACACCAGGACACTGCACACGCAGGTGAAAAAAGAGTTCTCGGTGTGAGCAATGAAATGGAAAGTCTGCTGACTTACATGGGCTGCTGCACACACACACTCACACATGCACACACTCACCAAGCCAACAAACAAGAGGCCCACCATCCGCTGGGGGTGGCGGCACCACCCTTCAAGCATGGGTGGGAGAAAGAAGTGAATGATGCACCGATCAGTGAGGACCTCAGGCCCCCAGGACACAGCGGGGCACGTGGGCACCAGGCCAGCTGGGAGAGGCCCCCTCTCACTTAACACAAAGTTGTGCGCTTTAGAATGTCCACTTTGAAAGCACACACATGGGTGATATTTCCGTTGAGTTTTTCAGCTTTTTTAACACACTGTAGTTTATAAGCCTATGTAATACAATTTATCTTACTTTTGTATGTGATACATTGTGTTTTAAAAAAAATTTTTATTGAAGTGTAATTGATTTACAATGTTAGTTTCAGGTATAAAGTGATTCAATTATACACACACACATACATATATTTTTTTCTTTTCAGATTCTTTTTTATTATAGGTTATTACAAGAAATTGACTATAGTTCCTTATGCTATACAGTAGGTCCTTGTTGTTTATCTATTTTATATAATGTAATGTGCCTCTGTTAATCCCCAACCCCTAATTTATCCCTCTTGCCCTTTCCCCTTTGGTAACCATAGTTTGTTTTCTATGTCTGTGAGTTTGTTTTTGGTTTGTAAATAGAATTGTATCATTTTTTAAAAAAGATTTCACATATAAGTGATAACATATATTTGTCTTTCTCTGACATATTCACTCAATACGATAATCCCTAGGTCCAATTATTTTAAAAATCTGTACTGTAAATTACTTTATTGGCACTTTCAAACTTTTCCACCATTGGCTATGAAAATAGGAATTCAATGTAATATTCAAATGCCTATTAAAGAGAAAGAGGGTAGAATGCAGTAAAGGGTTGACTTGGACTATGGTTCATGAAAAATAATTATTCCAGTTTTGGGATATAAATATTTCTGGGTAATACTGACTTCTGATGTCACAGTTGTCTTTAAATAGTTTCAGGTACATTCTAAGCAGCACCTTCTATTCCCACTTAATTATTCTAGAAAAAAGCTAATGATGGATGATGGACTTGGCAAATTTATCCTAAGAACTTGATGAATGTGTTTATACTATGTGTGTAATATCTACAAAATGCCCATCTTAGGCGCTTTTATACCAATATGAAGTGTGCTGAAAAACAGAGGCAGATGAAAAGATACATTGTCTCATTTTCTTTTTTCTTTTTATTGAAGGATAGTCAGCTTACAATATTATGTCAATTTCTGATGTACAGCATAATGTTTCAGTCATCCATATATATGCATATATTCCTTTTCATTATAGGTTACTGCAAGATATTGAATAAATTTCCCTGTGCTGTACAGTAGAAATTTGTTGTTTATCTGTTTTATATATGGTAGTTAGTATCTGCAAATCTAGTTACACTTGAGGAAATTGAACTGAGAGGGCTGTTCTACACTCAAGAGGATACAATTGTGGTGAAAAGGAAAGCCAATACATGTTCATTTATAGTAGGAATATCTAAGATGTAAATATTCATTTACATTTTAAATAGAAAATTAAGAACCAGTATCATGGATCCTCCTAATAGAATAATTCCCGATTTTAAGCAAAAAAACCAAATTAACCATTTTATCTACTTATCTATCCATCCATGCATCCACCTAACTAACTAACTAATTGAGAAATCTTAACCTACTTAGCGCTGAAAAGAACAGGAATTGTGAAAAGTTAGCAGCCAGCTTTTTTTGGAGTGCCTGAAGGATTTGAGGATGAAAGGTATTTTCCTTATAAAGGACATCCCAGATGTTCAGAGAGATCATTAAAAAACTAGAAACTTTCCAAGAGACAAAAAGGATTCTGGGCTCTGGCTGGAAGCTTCAAATAAATGCATCATGTATCTTTTCTGTCTCGTGCTGTTGAGGAGAGCAGATAGAGACAGCCTCCCTGGGCTGCTGTCTCGGAACTGCTCCCATCCCAGGAATGAGCCTTTTCACACCCCGGGTTTGCTCACTCTGACAGAGAGCGAGGGGTCCTCCTTTTGGAGAAAGCAGTAACCAGCTCTCTCCCTTCTGGACTGTTTGTAGAAGCCACTCTTTCCCTGCCAGCTTTGGTTCTCACTCAGTCTACCCTGGTGCATGCTAGGAAAGTAGGATCTGTCACCACAGGTCCATGTGTGCTCTCACTAAGGGACCCACATGCGGACACTGAGAGAAGGCACAGGGAAAGCCACAAGGATTTATACCAGTCACGTGGTTTCAATCCCCTGGCTGTTCAGACCGTTCAGCCCAACCCTGGGTTGGAGTTTACATCAGAGCCACAGCAGATGCCTGCGGGAAGAGCCCCCTTGTACCTTTCAGCCGCAGCACAACCGGCCCCTCTTCCAGCCTGGAAGCAACTGACTGTTCTTGGCTGGGAGCACTTAAAACCAGCCTCTGCATGTATTTCCAATTTCTGCTGTCTGCCAAAGCCAGCCCAGCATGTGTAGCTTTGTATCACACAGGCAATAGGTCCTGTGACAGACCTTTCTATTAAACTCAGCCTGAACAGTTAAAATTCGGTTCTATAAACTTTATATGCACAGACTTTTCTCCTTTCACCTGGACTGTGTGCTGTTGGGAACGGATAATGAGGGGGCTATGTTTCCTCCAATTAGAACTGCTGGACCCTCTGCTGATCCCCTGACCGGCAGCTAGACCTCTGCGGGACTCCAGCTAAACGCAGTGAGGAAAGTTCGAAGCCAGAGATGGCTGAATCCCCAGCAGGGGAACACTGCCAAGCCGAGGGAGGGTGTAGTGCGTGGAAATGTCCGCAGCATCTCCAGCGGGGTTTATACAATGATGTGCAACTAAATGTTTAATAACCAGCTCTCCAGAGAAAAATTATATATAATATATTATTACTGATAATAAGCAGAAACATCACTTTATTATAAGTAATGTGGTGTGTGAAGCTTATGTATAAAGTTTATACAGCACAGAATTTTCAAATAATAATAAAATATATATGCTCTATGTTGTGAATTCCATAGAGCAATAAGCTTTTGTTGATTTTTACCAAATTCTACATTTGTACCCAACCTATGGTTGTGATTCAACAGGAATTTGACAAATGGTACTGCCTACTGTCAACAGAAATAATCAACAAACAATCTATAATAGGAAGAGAAAACAGTTTTATTTGAACCAAAATGACTTCAGGAGACAGCCTCTCAGATAACTCTGAGGAACTGCCCCAGAGAAGCATGGCTTTCAGCACACTTTTACATCTTGTCAGAACAAACAAGTCAGGGGTACATTCCTTCAATGTTTCAAGAAACAAGCACACAGATCAGGACGTACACAGTGAGTCAGTGTGGCCTCGGCACCTGGCCAGGGAGTCTCATCATCAAAGGAGGACCAGCATTGTGTTCCAGGAAGGGAGGTACTTAATCCCTTATTTGTAATATGGCCATTCTTTACTTCTGGGCAATTCACTGTTTTCTTTAATAATTAAAGCAGAGGTACAATGTATGTTTGATAGGCTACAGACTGTTTTAGTTAGCACAAAATTCAACTAACTCATGTGTAAGTCACAACGGCTTCCTCATACTTCAATATGGGAGAGGAAAAACAAGGTTGGATTCCCACCGAGCTGACCGGTTAAAACAGGTCCTAGCTGTTTGCAAGGGAGCAAGTCTAGGTCATCATTTTGAGTAAATATAAACATAAGACAAATTATGATTTGAATTTTCCTTCCAGATCAGGCATATGGGTGAAATACTTTGTATTTGAACAAAATTTGTTTGCCCTGGAGATGTGAATGGTTCTCCCGCAAAACAAAACATTGAGACTGCTGAGTTGGAAAACATCACTTAATCACCCCAGAAACTCTCTTCTCTTGACCTGATTTCCTAGAAATCCTTAATCTGCGGATCACAGATGCTGCGACATCATCAGGGAGGCTCTAGGAACTGGGAGACAGCCACCCAGTGTGGCCGTGGGTGAGAGTGGGACCAAGTCCAAACTCCGAGTGGCTCATCACCCAGATCACACTCTCAGCACAGAGCTGCACACTGGCCTCTGCACGCTGTGGGTCTACCCCTGGGGGTCAGGCCAAGGTCCTCTCCCCGGGGCCTGAGGGTCCTTTTGGGCCCCACACTTCACACCTGGTGAGCCCCTCATCCATCCAGCGCTGTGTCTCCCTACGGGTACCAGATTCCGGTACTCCCACTTGCCAAGGAGCCCGGAGGCCTCAGAGGGGCTGGAGCGCACCCGTGGTGGGGGCTTCAGTCAGTCATGAGGCCAACGGCTACTGCCCCCCCCCCCCGCAGCTCTTCCCTGAATACCACTCTCCCAGGTCAGCTCCTGGAGCCCCAGGTATTTAGTTTCTGAGTCATACAGGATTAAAATTCATTTTGGTGATCTTTACATTTAATGTTGAAACTTTTAATATTAAACACTATTTACAGCCAGTTGTTTAAAAAATATTTTTACATAAAGTTGAAAACAAAGATAGCTCTTAATAAATAGTATGAAAACAATGATATGTGCGCACACACCAGAAACTGACAGTGAAAGTGACTATACTTCGATTAAAATTAATGAAGTTCACATGGCAAAAAAAAAATTGAGCAATTACCCATATGCCTGCCACTGAGGTCATGCTCTCTGCCACTCACCTTTTTTTTCCCTATAAATATTTTTTTTTATTGAAGAATAGACAGTTTACAATGTTGTGTCAGTTTCTGGTGTACACATAACATTTCAGCTATATATATATTTTTTTCTTTTTCATATTCTTTTTCATTATAGGTTACTATAAGATACTGAATGTAGTTCCCTGTGCTCTGCAGAAGAAACTTGTTGTTTATCTATTTTACACACAGTAGGTAGTATCTGTGTCATGCACTCTTAATTGGACAAAGCTGTGTGGGTTTAGGGTTGACCATCTGTCCCATGCCCTTTCTAGGCATCTCACTGTGCTGAGTAGTTTGATCATCCCCTTTTTGGGGGTCCTAGGAACAATGCTACCTGAGGTCTTGCGTGACAACTTGGATGTCAATACGTTTATATCTGTAAGTCAGATTTTTTAGCTATAAAACTCATGGTCCACAGTTTCTTTTGGGGAGTGACTTTAAATATGTTATTCCATTTTCTTCTGACATAAAACATTGCACTCAGAAATGGTGAGTGAGATCCTCATTTTCTTTCCTTTTTACAGTGTATCATTTCCCCCCTTTTCCTCAGATGTCTAAGGATTTCTTTAGTAGACCAAATCCTGCCATTGGTCGTTCTGAGTCACTGCTCAGTGTACCTGTCTAGGTGAACTTTGAATATATTTCTTTATTTCCAGCAAATTTTCTGAATTACAACATTTTTTTTGTAGTATTGAAGTATGGACAGCTTACAATGCTGTGTCAATTTCTGGTGTACAGCGTAATGTTTCAGTCATCCAGATACATACATATATTCCTTTTCATTATAGGTTACTACGAGATATTGAATATAGTTCCCTGTGCTATAAAAATGATAACTTTTAATACTTGCTTTGTGCCTTGCCTTTGTTTTTCTTTTTCAGGCACTCCAGTGATTCAACTTCAAACGCTTATCTTCAAATTGTGACATTTTGTCACAAATCTTTATCGTCTCTTGTTTGATTTATTTTTTAGCCTTTTCCTCTTTCCACCTTCCATTTCTCACAAGGCGCTGTCTGGCACTTTGCTGCTATGACTTTACACTTCATTCATGAAGTGATTTTTTTTCCATTTTTTCTCATTCTTTCCCGAGTTCTGTCCTTTCATCTGAGTTTTTTCTCATTCTAATTTATGATGTCATTTAATGCCTTATATCATTTTCTTACTCTCTTTTATTTTGTTTCTGAAAAAAGCACCTGCAGTCCATGGAGCACATCAAGGAGGAAGGCCTTCATCGTCTCTAGTGGTGTTGCTCTGGAATCCTTCTCCTTCGTGCCCTGTAAGTACCTGGGACTCAACATCAATATTCTTCTGTCACTAAATTTTATAAGAAATTTGTTTTCTTGATTTTATGGAAAGCAGTAAGATGTGAATAGCTTTTCTCTCCTGTCGTTGTTGTGAAATGCTAAAAAAAAAAGGGGGGGGGGTACCTTGCTTCTGAAATTTTCTCAGCTCTGTTCTCCTGCCCTCTCTCTGGAGGTCTGTTTTCTCATTACTGCCACTGCAGCTGCCCTGTTCTATTTGATATAGTGAGCATCTTGTACAGCTCAGGAGGGCCTGGCAACATCTTAGGACTGTCAGCATCTCCCCCAAATCTACAGCTCTCCCCTTTAAATGGTTATATATTTTCAGACCCAGCCTAAAAATTATTTTCAATTATATATCTTTTAAAATTATTTCATTTCTGAGTTATTTTTAACTAGCCTTAATAAATATTTTATTATATGTATAGTATATGTATAATAATTATATGCATGTACCATGTATGTATATTATATGTATTATAATTATTCAATTTTAGTTTCTTATTTTAGTCATGGGTTTTCTTTGATTTTTGTTATGTATATTTGAGTCATTTGATGTTAGAGTTGTTTAATTTCATTTAGTTAACTGAAAATGACAATAGATTATTTAGCAAACACAATCATCTCTGTGCTAGGTTTTTGGGAAAAAAATTCATCAGATTAAGATCCCAGCTCAAAGAAGCTTACAGTCCTAGACAACCTCAAATACATTGCAACGTTTTGAGTGTCATTTAAAAGTATACAAGTGAAATTTGATGGAGGTGACTGTCTCTTCCTAGGGTAGCTGGTAAAGGGGGAAGTGGTAACATTGGACTCTTGGGAAGAAGAAAAGGAATGAAATTTGATGCATTTGCAAAGTCTGAAGGTTATTGTTTTGTTTATATCAGATTTGCCTATTTTGAGAGACTTCAGAGGGCTTTTTACTATTTGGTTTTGGTTTATTTTTTTAATGGAAGTACTAGAGATTGAACCCAGGGCCTCCTGCATGCTAAGACTGTGCTCTACCACCGAGCTGCACCTTCTCCCCTAGTTTTAGTTTTTAAGTGGGTGTTTTTTTATCCCTAGCTCTTTAGACTCCTAGCTATGTAGGCTCAGAATCACGTCTGGCGGGGCCTGCGGCTTTATCAGCAGAGGGCGATCAGGCACAGACAGCAGGTTCCCCACGGGGCCTGGTGTGTTATCACAGGGCTCCCAAGTACAGTCTTTTTTTTTTTTTTTTTTTTTTTTTTAATCTATTTTTATATTATAGTGACTAACATTTGTAAATTTCAAGCTCAAATTTCTCCCTTCCCACCCCCTTTCCCAGGTAACCATAAGATTGTTTACTATGTCTGAGAGTCTGTTTCTGTTTTGTAGATGAGTTCATAGTGTCCTTTTTTCCGGGTTTTTTTTTTTTTTGATTCCACATATGAGTGATTTTATATGGCATTTTTCTTTCTCTTTCTGGCTCACTTCACTTAGAATGATGATCTCTAAGTCCATCCATGTTGCTGCAAATAGCATTATTTTATTATTTTTTATGGCCGAATAGTATTCCATTGTATAAATATACCACAACTTCTTTATCCAATCATATGTCGATGGACATTTGGATTGGTTCCATGTCCAAGTATAGTCTTAAATACTCCCCCACACTCCATGTAAAAGCAGTGTTTTGGAAATGGCCTCTAAAAAGTAATGACTCTAAATTTTTTAACTAATTTTTTTAAACAATTTAAGTGAATGTAAGAAATGTCCACCATGATTGATTACTGTGCATCTTGAAAACATGTGCCTAAGCTAAGAGTTATGTGGCTCAAAACACAAAAATGGTGCTCTCCTACAAACAAATGGGCTCACATTCCAGGATTTCAGAAATGCACTTCCAGGCTTCCTGTGCCCAGAGCTCTCACACCACTCACAGCCAGGGGACTGTCCGTGCAGGAAGTCATTGAATCAGGGTCACAGTGCATCTGAAACACCTTCCCCTGGCATCTCTCTTCACCAAAGGACAAGAGCTACACCATACGAGGCCCCCTCAAGACCTGATCCCTGCAACCCTGTCCCAGAATCTTCCAGGAATGGATGACAGTGTGTAACATGGTGGATGAACCCCGGGCCAGGGTGACGGTGTCCCATGGGCAACGTGAGCATATTCTGCACAGAGCTCGCTGGGAAGAACCTTGGTCTACGTCACTTACAGACTGAAGAGAATTTACATAATTAAGCTATAGGCTTGTCATTTGCTTTCCAAATGATGAGCAAAAGGGCTTTCCCTGATTGTACCCAGAGTCGGGAGACCCAGAGAAAAGAATATCAAATTGTTGGCTCTTCTCTGCTGAGACGTGAGGCACAGTAATTTTTATCTTTGAACCTGTGATTTGTAGCAGAGCACGAGGACAGGAGAGGAGATGCCGCGGGTGGCACATGCACCGGGAGGCTCAGGCAGGTGGCACGGCTGGCCGTGGGAAATGTGCAGCCCAGCCCTTGGTCTGATCCCATTAGGTTTTCAGTCTCCTATGCAGGGATGGTTTCTGAAGTCAGGATTTGGGACTTGTCCTGGCCCCAGGATGGCTCTTTGTGGCTGTTCCTTTCCCTGGTTCTCTCTGGTAAACCAGCCAGCCCACAGTCTAGCTTTTATCTCTAATGGATCTACCAGTCTCCTCTTAATTGCTTTTGACCACCAGTTCCATTATTTTTGAGGGAACTCTTTAGCTTGGATGTTCCCATATTCTGTTGTTGTAAATAAAGTCAGTTCCTTTGGGAAGTCCTCCAGATCACTTTTTTTATGATCTGCTTCTCTCTCTGGGCTAGAGAGTGGGAGAGCTCTAGAGTGGAAGGTGGGGGACAGGCACACTTCTCTGTCACCTGCTTTAGGAGCTGGAGGGTGTTGGTAGCCAGATTGTCTTGGCTTGCTGATCCTGGCGGGGACACTTTGCTTTGCAGGCTGGGGTGAGGACAGCGAGGGTTCCAGTATTGTCAGTGCATGATGCCCAAGGGAGAGTGTCCAGAATAGGGGCTGGACAGAAGAAAGAGCCCCAATCTCTTGGTCACTCTTGCCCAGTACTTTGCCTGTGCAAGGGGCACCTGGGGACAGAAAGAGAAACGCTGACATCCTGCCCTCCCAGGAGGATGCTGTAACTCTCTGACTGGGGGCTGGAGGGAGCGGGAGCCTGTGCCCCTGGCTGCAGCCATCCAGGGTAGACTTTTTGTCCTGCTGAGCTGGGAGAGGGCAGGGAGGCAGCCAGTGGTGATTCAAGCACCACAGACTTTTGCTGTTCTTACTAAGTGTTTTTGGTAGGTTTTCTTGAATAAATTTTTCTTCATTTGCTATATGCTCAGAGGTCCATTTCTGGAGACTAATTTTTGAAAAATAATCTTTACCAGTTTCACTGGGGAGTTGAAAGTGGCAGTCCTAGGCGGGACTCGAGGTCATCTGTCATTCAGTAAAAGCTGATGGATGCAGGTTCGTAAGTAGAGGTATTTTAAAATCTGTGGCATTTATAAAGTCTGAAATCTGTGTCCATTTATGCTTTCTCCAATTTCCTCTGGTTCCTATTTGGGGAGTTTTGTTTCCTTTTGTGGTTGGTTATGTTTGACCGCACGCTGGGTGGTAGTCTTGAAAAAAATGAATGATAGGGATTTCCTTATACCAAGAATAAAGGTCCCGTCCTCCAGGTGGCTCTGCATGTGCGTGGGTCATGGACCCCACTCACAGCTTCATGTGGCCCCTGGCTGGTCAGACTGCAAGCCTGCAAGTGCAAACCTACCCCTTCCCTGGCCTTCTCCTTTCGTTTTGTTGCCAGGGCCTTGCGCTTGAGCGTTTACAGCATGTCTTATCCTGCTAGGCTCTCTGAAGCCCCAGTGTGATGTGGGGAGTGTTTCCTCTAAGGCTCCTGAGAGGGTTGATTTTACACATCAGCTTGCCTGGGCCACAGTGACAGGGTATCTGGTCAAAAATTATTCTAGCTCTTTTAGTGAAGGTTTTTTGTTGTTTTTTTTTTTAAATAAGCTTAACCTTTAAATCAGTAGACTTTGAAGGAAGCAGACTGCTGTCTGTAACATGGGTGGTAGAGTGCATGCCTAGAATGCACAATGTCCTGGGTTCAATCCCCAGTACCTCCAAATCAATCAATCAATCAATCAATCAATCAATCAATCAATCCTAATTACCTATCCCCCCCAAAAGAAGATAATACTGTCTACATCACTGGGTTTTTGTAAGAATTAGTTGAGTTAATGCCTATAAAATATTTAGAGTAACGCCCGGCACTGAAGCGCTAGGTGAGTGTTTATCATTGTCATTATCATCACATTTCCTTGTGTGCGTCATCCATTGCGCTAAACGTCCCATTTTGGCAGGAAAACCAGCCAGTTACTCAAGTCCTCCTCCTGCTCAGTGTTATGGCTCCACTGAAGAATACTTAGAGAATTTCTATGTGCAAGTAATGCCTCAGTCTGTTCCAAGCCATCTTTTAGAGTTTGTTCCTTTTAAGTGTTTAATAATTTTCCATTGTATGATATGCTATGACTTGCTTATTCGTTTTCATTTGATGGGCATTTGGGTCACACCCAGTTTGGACTTATTATGAAGAATTTTGCTGTGACCATTAGTGTGTAAGTAAGTTAAAAACATATGTGTAGACATGTTTTCATTTCTCTTCGCAAGAACGCTCCGCATCCTTGCCAGTGCTCAGGGCTCTAAGTGTTTGTAATTTTAAGTATTCGGCTGGGTGTGTGTTCATTACCTTACTGTCCAGTGGCATTGGGAACAATTTTATTTATTTGTCATTTGGATATCTTTTTGGATGAAGTGTCTGTTCAAATCCTATGCCCATTTTTGTTTTGGGCTGTTTATTTTCTTAGTAATAAATTGTAAGAATTCTTTCCACATTCTGGACACTAGTTCTTTAGTACATCTAGTTCTCCAATTGTTTCCTGCCAGTGCCTGGCTTACTTTTTACTTCCCCTATAATATCTTTACCTAATTTTTATAAAGACTAGTTTATTATCTTTTTCTTCCAGGGTTCATGCTTTTTATGTTCTAAGAACTTTTTGTTTATGTAAGTTAAGGTCTAAAGATATCCCCCCCTGTGTTTTTTTCAAGGACTTTCATGGTTTTATGCCTAAACTTTAGGTCCATGTTTAATTTTCAATATTAATTTCTATATATGGTACGAAGTAATGGTCAAAATTCACTTTTTCTGGATGTCCAACTTATCCAACACCAAGTGTTGAAAGGTTGTCTTTTCCCCTCCGTTGAAATACGTCGGTCCCCTTGCACTTTAGCGCGGCTGAATGAACGCTCCTCCACACGTTCCGTTCTGGGGCCCAAATGTGTGTGTAAGGAGACCTTCGCCTACCCTGTTTGGAACACAGAGTTTCTGGGTTTGAGAGAGAGGCCTACCTATATATCTAAGGGGAGGCACTTACTTATGCTTGCTTTTAAAGGGCAAACATCCTATAACTTGAAAATGGCTCTAGGAAACATGCTGAGAAATCAGGGTAAGTGTTTCAAGATTTACCCTTGTGGGGAGGGAGGCCAAGATGGTGGAGCAGAAGGACACTGGTAGCTCACCCTCTCTCACAAATACATGGAAACTCACATCCACAGACCCACTCAGTCAACCAGAGCACCTGCAGAACTTCGCCAGAACATCGCCCTCTTCAAAAGACAAAGATGCTAAAAATCTGGTAGGAGAAAAGGTGGTGTCCCAGATGGTTCAGTGTGGCTTCCTCGTGAACATTTGTTGTGACAGTTTCGGGCTTTGGAATGGTCACGATCTCATTCTGAGGAACGCTCCTGGAAAGTACGGGCAGACTGTCTTCATCTGCTATCCTTAGGGAACATCCCAGCAGAGCGGATGTCCAAGGGCTTCTAGGGGTGATGACTATTCTTGGTGGACTTCGGTCCATCCTCAGGCCACGTTTTGTGAGAGTACGCTAATCTGGCCACCCGAATGAATGGGGTCAATCTTTGGTAGAAATGAGGGTCCTTGGAGAGATGGGGGAGAGGGAGCGTGTCTTAGTGGAAACTCTTACTCACCGTGATAGGGATGGGAGTGCGGTTCTGTGGCATCATCCTTGCGTGCTTTCCCCCACCCCCGCCCCTCCCACTGAGATGCTGGGCCAGCCCTGCAAGCTTCAAGTTTTCTCCGATAGTTGGCCACCACTCTTCCAACTCCCGTTGCCCTTGGTTCTCCCACTTTGGACTTGGCATCCTCGAGAACCAAAGCCTCCCTCTGGAGCTGAGCAGCTGGACACCCGCTCCAGGGAGATCGCCGCTGTGTCCCCTCTGGAGACCCTCCTCCTGCCCGTGGCTGTGGAAGCGGCTGGGAAAGTGGACATGAACCCGCATGCGTTTTCAGACAACCCGAGCTGCTTCGCCTAGATACCTTCCTGACTGGCAGTGCTCAGGACCCAGACCCTGGGTTTCTTGTTGGCACTGACCACAGACTTTGTTTTCCTGGAACTAGAGACCAGTTTCGTGAGGTGGAACCACCCACCCACTTGGCTTCTAGATCGCAAAGCCTCCCCCGGGATGGTCAAGAGGCAGGACTGTCGGGTAACCCTGCGGACCACCCCAAAATGTGGTGCAGAGCCCGAGGGCAATCGCCCCAGCTGAAAGACCATTGAGGCCCAGAAGACACCACCCCCCGCCCTGAAGAAAGAAATTTTGACCTTGACCCTTAGCTGCCTGCAAGAGAATTTAGATCAGGGTGGGGTCGGGTGATGGAGATCTCCCTCGGCACGGTTCCCACGCACATGACTTTCAATGACTGGCTTCCTGAAAGGCCCCCCCACCACCACCACCACACTGTCCCATCATCAATTTGTTTCCACGAGGGATGAACTGTCATCGTATGAAGGACAAAGTTGGCCGCTTCCTGTCCTGTCTGCCATCACTCCATAAAGGACCGACAAAGTGTGCATCATGACAAGTGACCAATCCTGCTTTGGAGCCCACTGGTGATGGATGGGTGTGTATCCGTTTTCCGGGTCACATGAGACACAGCGTGTCGTGGTGTGGCCCACCTGGCCCCCCCACCCCACTTTCCCCATGGAAAATCAAGAGAGAGTATTGCCTGAGACAGACGACAGCGCAGCCACAAAACCCAAAAGGATGATCCTAGAAGTCAACTTGGAGGTGGCTAGGAGACGGCTGAGTGTGCACAGGACCATACTGCCACCGTGTGGGAGGCTGCACATCTGTCACTGCCATTGTTTTCATCTCCCTCACCTATTGCCCTCACCTACATCCAGTCTTTATCTCACTGCACTTTTTTTTTTTAAAGACATTGAGTCTTTTCTCTCTCTCCCCGCTTCCCCCATCCCCACCATCACATGGTGTCATCGTTTTCCATAAGAAGTCATGAAGTTGGAATGAATATTAGACTGATGTTCACGTGCCACCGAACCCCCCTTCCCCAGGGACAGCTAGTTGTGGTTGTTGTTTTGGGGGCATCGAGGAGGCGGGCAGTGGGGGTGGGGTGATGTTTGCCTTCCTGTCTGTCTCAGTATAGAGGACGGAGGGTTGACACAGGTCTACCATCCCCTCTGGGCCACAGCTGCGTTTGAGCTTTGTATACAATCAGGATGGAGCACTCCCCACCCCCCGCCTCAGCCCCCTCCTCCCCTCGCCCCCCACCCCACCTCACCCCCAGCTGGTCCAGAGCCCAGCAGTGGTTGGGTGTGGTGGGTGTTGGTGGGTGTTGGTGGCACTGTGGCACGTGGGGGATTTGGGCTTCAGGGCACTTCAGAAACAACTGGTGCCTGAGAAAGACACTCTCCACCTCCCTCTTCTTCTGGACCTGAAAGGGGGTGGGGGGGGACACTTCCTCTCAAAGCTGGAGTCCTGAGCCCGCCACTGGGAGGGCCTTCTGGCTCGGCCTTCCCCTGTGTGGTGGGCACACTGCATGCGTTCTTCGTAAACTGTGTGTTTCTCTCTCAAGTTGTCTCTTTGGGACGGGGACGGAGGGGAGAGGGAGATGGTGTGTTTCTCAGGCAAGAAATCAGAAGGATTGCCAAGGGACCATCGTTCCTCCTCTCCCACCCCTGGTGAAAGCAGACAGACCGGCATCGCCCCCCACCCCACCCTTCCGCCCAAATGAGTCGTGTCCAGTCGGTGTCCCACCTTGGGGGATCACACAGAACCTCGGGGGCTCTTCTAGGTCTTGCCAGCCACCCCCCCAGCCCGCCCGCTGTCCCAAGATTAAGCCGCATTTTCCACAGTGTCAGTGCTGTGATGGGCGGTGGCGGATGACAGGAAAAGCTTTTCCATGATAAAACTCCCCCTGCCTTTCCTTGGCGATGACACCGTGGGACACTTGCTGGCCTCTGCCACGTGTATCTACCTCGAGAAGGAGACGAAATGCCTTTGGGGTCTTTCACACTGACGCAGAGGACCCTCTCCGGCAGGCGGACCCGGGAACTCCCTCGTTCCAAATCAAGGAGAGGCCGCTTGGGTCTGTCTTTTCAGATGCTGCTCACATGGTACATCATCCTCTGGAGAGCTGTCACGGTCACCAGTTCGGCGCTGTGAAGTACACTCACACCCTCCTCGAGTTGGACTTTATTTGTTTTTTGTTGCTTATTTATTTTTGTGGGGGTGGGGGGCAAATAGGTTTATCTTTTTATTTGCTTATGTACTTCTATTTAGAGGTGGTACCGGGAATGGGACCCGGGTCCCTGTGCTAAGCAGATGCTCTACCACTTGAGCCCCCTGGAGCTGGACCTTGAAAGCATTGGGGCCCCCCAGACTAGGATGCCCCCAAACGGGCGATCTTCTGTCCCATCAAAATCACCACTTGTTTTCTAGGCTGTCTTTCTCAGGTCTTGGAGGACTGACGTCAACTTAGAGCCAAGTTGGGCACAGAAATGAAGGAGCTTCTCAACTGGCCCAGGAAGTCTGTCCTCGGGATTTAGAAGGCATTCTTTCCCAGGGACCTATCTGCATTTACCCATTTACATTAAACCATGCCTATCTTTTATTAAAGTAGATTGCCTGATGATAATTTAATCATCTGTATTTTCAGATGAACTTGATATTATTGTACTATCAATTTTGAATGCCCTCCTTTTTTATTAGTCTGAATTAGTAAAGTATAGTATATTTCAGTTCACAAAAATCTGATGTTCCAGAGAGATCATAATGAAAATATTAATTGGAATTCTGCTTAAGTGCCTGGTATGAGTCAAGAAGTATATTTGGCCTTTTCTTGTATTCACTGCTGAAGACCCAAATCTAGTTGGTTCTTTTTTTTGAAGACGTAACTCTAGTAATTAAGCCCCACAGATGCTTTTGAAAAATAATTCACTCTACCAGTGTAAAAAAAGAAAAAAAAAAGCCACATATTCTGAGTTTCTGAAAATAATGTATCTTTCTGAGAAGCAGTAGAAATAGCCTCAAAATAAAAAGGATCTGGAATGTTAACCTACAAATTCACAAAATTAAAATTTTAGAAAAAGTTACTGATAAAAATGCTGAGAAGCAAATGAAATAAGAAATTTCTCCTTGTAATTATAGAGCACACGTTGGCAAATGACAGCTCCTGGGCAAATATGACCTGCCACATGTTTTTGTAGGACCTCTGGCTCTGACTACTTTTGCTCTACGATGGTAGGGTCAAGTTGTGGCAACAGGGACTGAATGGATCACAAAACTAAAGTACAGTTGACCTTAAACAACATGGGTTTTAACTGGACAGGTCCATTTGTATGCAGAGTTTTTTTTAAATTGAGTTATAGTCAGTTTACAATGTTGTGTCAGTTTCTGGTGGACAGCACAATGCTTCAGTCATACATGAACATACATATATTAATTTTCATATTCTTTCACTGTAAGCTATTACAAGATACTGAATATATTTCCCTGTGCTATATAGTATAAACCTATTTATCTATTTTGTATGTATCAGTCAGTATCTGCAAATCTCAAACTCCCAGTTTATCCCTTCCCACCCACCTCCCCACTGGCAACCACAAGTCTGTATTCTATATCTGTGAGTCTGTTTCTGTTTTATATGTAAGTTCATTTGTCTTTTTTATTTTAGATTCCACATATGAGTGATATCATATGGCATTTTTCTTTCTCTTTCTGGCTTACTTCACTTAGAATGACATTCTCCAGGGCCATCCACGTTGCTGCAAATGGCATTATTTTATCATTCTTTATGGCTGAGTAGTATTCCATTATATAAATATACCACAACTTCTTTATGCAGTCATCTGTCGATGGACATTTAGGCTGTTTCCATGTCTTGGCTATTGTAAATAGTGCTGTTATGAACATTGGGGTGCAGGTGTCTTTTTGAATCAGGATTCCCTCTGGATATGTGCCCAGGAGTGGGATTGCTGGGTCATATGGTAAGTCTATTTTTAGTCTTTTGAGGAATCCCCATACTGTTTTCCACAGTGGCCTATGCAGACTTTTGGTGATAAATGCAGTACTACATGATGCGTGGTTGGCTGACTCTGCAAATGGAGAGTCCTGGATACAGAGGGACAACTACAGTTATGTGTGGATTTTCCACTGTGAAGGGGCTCACTGCCCCTAACCTCTATGCTGTTCAAGAGTCAACTGTATTATCTATGTAGCTTTTTATAGACATTTGCTGACCCCTGCCATAGTACATAATGGAAAACAAATTTCTCACCATTATATAATGCTACCACTAGCACAACGGCAGCAAAGTCATTTAAAACTGCTTGATTCTAATGTGACATATTCTTTTATTTACCAGTTTTTGATCTTCCAAAGTTAGCATATTATATGACATTGAAGCAGAAAAATTAAGATACACACAATGTACTCTAAAATAAAGTTAGAGAAAATGCCATTATAATATTTTTTGCTGATGTGTATTTCTTTATTCTAAATACTATAAAGGGGAATGCAGTATATGCAGTTAATATATGCAGTCAAGGGAAAGGAAAAAATAAATTCTAGCTTTAAGAAGACCACTGGCAAAATTCTTCGTGTATTCTGGAATCAAATACATAAAACTTAGATGCTCTAAAATGCTTCTCATTCTCTTCTGTTAAAATAACAAATAAAATAAAAAACAATAAATTTGTTTTCCTGTATTTTTATTCCTTTATCTAATTTCTATGTTTATACTTTCCTTCATGTAATTGTTATAATTTTATTCTTTATCACACTCATAACTTCCTCTAAAAAAGTTATGGGATGCTGTTCTTACTATGCAGAAGTGACATTCTTGTTTTCCTTGTTCGTTCTTAGCCTATTTAAGTACCATGTACCACTTCCATGTTCCCTGGTGAATTTCCCTTCTTGTATTTAGACTTACTGCTTCTTAGACTTTCTGTCCATTCTCTTCTACCCATTTCCAATCCCATTCCACCGCCACATACTTTTATTTTCTTGCGGATTTCCTTCTCCATGACTCAGTCCAGTTTTTCTTCTCTTCCTTTAGCTTTGAACTTCACTAGCACCTGCTCATCTAATCTCTAGTTTCCGCCCTCAGATCCAGGATCCTATCTAAATGCAAATTCTTCTCCCATACACAAACACACCTGCCCACTTCTCAGCATCACTTTACACAATCAGCATACCTCTTTACCATCCCTGCTCCAGTTAAGCCACCATCACTTCTGTGAGCATATGGTCCTACACTGTGCTCTATTCCCCATATCCAGGAAGACATGTTCTGCCAGGGACATATGACCTGGAAAGGCTCACACATCAGCACTTCTACTCCACTTCCTTTCATGTGAAATTACAGTGCATTAGAAGACGTATTTTAAAATATTATTTTGCTTATTATTAAATTGAACCTGTTCTTAGAACAGACAAACCTCGGCAAAGAAATCAGATAAGTACTTGAGGCTAAAAGACAAAGAAAATAGAGCAAGAAAGAGAATAGAAGAAAAATATGCATATATGTAATACACAGACAAACACAGACACATACAAATGTGCTTATCAACATAAATACTCATATTCCATTTTATTACATGCTATGTTTGGCACAGTCATCCTTTTCTAATTACCTAAATCTCATCATTTATCATTATATTCACCTACCTGGACCTCACAGAAATTCAACTAAAAATGTGGTTGGTTTGTACTTCAAATTGAATCAATATTATCATTTTATACTTTTCAAGTTTCTTTCACAAAAATGTTTCTTTTAATAATTTACAGTTGTTGGTTATAAGAACTTCCAGTATTTGTGGCTCATCTGGAGTTGTTGAAAGAATAGACTTTAAAGTCAGAAACAAATTTCACTTGCAAGATCTTAACTACTTCTCTAAAAACTTTTATTCATCAAGGGACATAATCAACAGAGTAAAGGGTAAACTATAAAATGGAAGAAAATATTTACAAATGCTGTATCTAATAAGGGTTAGTATCCAGAATATGTAAAGAACCCCTACAACTCAACAATAAAAAAGACAATTTTTAAATTAACAAAGGATTTTAATATATATTTCTCCAGAAATGATACACAAATGTCCAAGAAGCACATGAGCAGTTCTAAACATCACTAATCATTAGGAAAATAAAAACTGAAACCACAGTGATTTATCACCTCATACCTTTTAAGATGGCTACTACCAAAACCAAAAAGCTACAATTGACAAAATGCAGAGAAATTAGAACACTTGAGCATTGTTGGCAGGAATGCAAAATGACTCAGTGTTACGGAAAACAGTATGGAGATTTCTCAAAAAATTAAAAATAAAATTACCATATAACCTAGCAATTTGACTTCAGAGTATATAATGAAAAGAATTGAAAGCAGGGCCTCAGATATTTGCTTACCAATGTTCATAGCAACACTATTCTTGGTGTCCACAATGAATGAATAGATAAGCAAAATGTGGTATATACATAGAATATCACTCAGCCTTGAAAAAGATTGAAATTCTGACACATGCTACTCCGTGGATGAACTTTGAAGACATTATGCTAAGTGAAAAAAGCTGATCACAAGAAATAAATACTGCATGGTTTTCTGCATTATGTGTCTAGAGTAATCAAATTTATTAAAAATGTATAAAAGCAGAAAGTAGGATAAGTGTATAAAAGCAGTGGTAGCCAGGGGTTGGGGAGAGAAGGAATTAGAAAGTTGCTGTTTAATGTGTTTAGACTTTCAGTTTTGCAAGATGAAAAAGTTCTGGAGATTGGTTGCACAACTGTGTGTATGTACTTAACACTACTGAACTGTACACAAAATTTTTAAGGATCAATTTTATGTCATGAGTATTTTACTACAGGTTTTAAGCTTATGGATGCTAAGAGTCACTCATTTTGTAATATATTTCACATTCCCCTTCCATATAACCCCTTCCTTACCATACCAACTCTCATTCTTTTATAACAAATAGAGAGTAATTTTCATGAAAGGGAGCAGAGTGAGTTTTGACAGTTGCCTGTGGTGAGCTTATCCAGTGATCCTGAGGACCCTTGCCTTGATGAAGTACGAAGCAAGGTCTAATCCTGATTGCTCCAAAGCACAAATGTCGTCCCTGAATAGCAGACCATGGAAATCCTGCAGGAGTATAAATGGGGAAGATGCAGGACCTCGTTCTGACTATATCCACCACAAAGAAAAATTGTGAAACAGCCAAAAATCTAATCCAGAATGCAGGCCTACCTCCGATGGGGTATGACTATCCCCCAAAGAAAAGATTCTTAGCAACAAAGATAAAATGAATAAACTCCATGTCCATAGGAAGTCCACAGCACTGAGGACCCATACAAACCCCCGGCTTTGCCTGAGTAAGCTCCCCCTCCCCCATGTCCTTTTAATCCCTCCAGCAACATTGCCTCATCATCTTAACTGAGCGAGTAGCACTAAGTCCGAGGTTAACTGGCCAGGGCCAGGGCTAGACCTCTGGTCTCCTGACGTGAGAAGGGTAAATTACATCACTCCGGAGGGTCTTACATTTCTTCAAACTGTTACCCCATAGAAGGGGTATGCAGTCAACTCTCTACCACTGGAAACTACACAAGGGAATGCACCATAGCTAACTTCAGAGGAGACACTGGGCAGAATAGAAAGTGAATACCTTGAATAAGAAAACCAAGTAGAATCGACGTTCACTTCGAGGAGTCAGTGTCTGCTCATGAGACCTCCAGCAGCTGCTGCAGCGAAAATGCTGGAAACTAGAACCACACGGAGAGAACCTTCAGGGAATCACCAGAAACTTCGAGTAGGGATGGATGAGGGGTAGGCAAGTAAACACGAGGGTGTGAGACAAATATTCTGTGGCTTTTATGCCTAACATTCCTACTCTGAAATAGCTAATTATCCCAGCCCTGGGGGCACAGCTTGATGCTGGCAGTTTTGTTTCTATTTGGTGGGGGTGGGGTGGGGTGTTTTTATTTTGATTTTTATGCAGATCAAAACCAGAGTTGAATAATAATGTGGAAATCAAGACACTTGGGATAGTATCTTGAACGTATCTGAGGCTTTAAAACATGTACCTTATCCTGAGCTGCCTCTGACCTACTTAATGAGAGAGCCAGCCTATGAGTAAGGCATTGTAACAAATGGAGAGTTTTGTTAAACACACTGTTCAGACATGATCAAGAAAACCCTAACCAAGGGACACCAAACATGAAAAATTCCAGGGATTTGTCCTCACTGCAACAGACACTTTGTCTTCCCTATCTGTAAAATTTCCGCTAAAACCCACTATCCATTAACTGCCTTCTTCATCTACATGTTCCTCTATACAGAATTATTTCTTACCAGGAAACTGATTTTACATCAAATGAAGCATAGTGGCTCACGCACATAGAATTCTCTGGTCTTACCATGGTCGCTATTACCCCAAACCATATGGCCTGATATAGAACAGAACTTTGAAAGATACAGGAAACACCTTGTGAGGCTGGAGTAATATCTCCCAGGGCGAGGTATATCCTCTGGATCAACCATCAGTATATGACCTTATTTCTTCTACCACCAGAATTCGTGGGTCCGAGAACCAAGAGTGGCTCCTTTCACTGCTGCTACTAAGACTGGCTTAAAGTCTGGGTGGAAGTTTACAAAACCACTTCCCACAAATGCCACAGGACCAGTCACCCACATGGCACTGGAAAAAACATAAAAATTCTCATCTCCATAGTATCTTTATTGCTTAATATTCTAAGCAGACTTCTGCTTCCCTATCAAATAAATGTGTCACTTACTTTCACTCAATATGAAATTTTCTGACTTCCACATGTCAAAGAGAAAAACAGAACTGGACAATGTTAGAGCAGTAAAAACAGGTTTTATTCAGGACTCTTGAAACCTCAGTAGACACCCACACTCAATTCTGAATAGAGCATGGGCAAGTGGGAACTTACAGCCAAGAAGCGGGGTGGGGGTTAGTAAATAGGAAATTACTAAGAGGGAACATGAGGGGTAAGGGACACTCCCAGCAAAGTGGCCTAACAGGGTCTCTGTGAAGACAGGTCAGGGCCATCAAACCTCACCTGGGAGGAGGCAGAGGATGACGACCCCAGTTAGAGATGTGGAGAGTGATCAGATATGGAAATGAAAGACTTGTTAACCAACTCAGCAGGGTTCTTGCCGAAACTGAATTTTATGAGGAAGTACACAGATGAGCCCAGGAGAAGGTCCTAGGAGCCTGACTAAAGTTTGGTCAAGCAAAGAATTTTTGTCACATCTCACTCCTGCTGCCCATGCCAGGCAGGGTCTGGGGAGGCCCGCTGAAGCCTGGCTTACTTGCTGTCCCCTCATCAGACCTCCAGGGTCAGGGGTGCTCCATCTCCGGTCCTTGATGCTCACACTCTGTGTCTTTTCAAGGTCTTGTATAAAATTACTTGGGTGTGTAACTGGACTGAAAGTCCTCAGAGGACAGCGACAATTTGTCACTTGTCTTTGTGTCCACATCCACAATGCGTGATACATAATGAGTGCTTAGTAAATGTCATTATGTTGAACTTCATTGAAATCCTTTAGATTTGTGGGCTAAGAGTTCATGATATTCAAAATTTATTCTGGACCTGGCTTTCTGTTCTTTACTTCTTTATGATTTACCCATCACCCTGCCTCTCCCGGAGAACTTAGAGTCTATAGGGAGGTATATTTTTACTGTTGAAAATGAGATTACTGGGTTTTTAATAAAAACTATTTAAAATACAATAACAAGTAAGCTTTTCTTATTGCTAGAATTAGAGGAAAATGGAAAAAGAAATATTTGTAAAGATTGGGCCCCCTAATTCTGACAACTACTAGCATTCATGGATTTCCTATTTTGGGGGGTCTTCAATGTTTTATCTCCCAATATTGGGAAGGGCATCCTGGACATTTTAGTGGGACTAGGTTTTTCTGAGACTTAGAAATGGTTCCACACTAGATATCTGAAAAACCAAGAGGAATTCATTTAAAGAAGTAAATAATTCATTTCCCGGCACCCACTTCAAGAGGGTGGGAGAAATCCAGGGTGTGGGACATTCTCTAGATGTTTCAAAAAGATCAGTGTTGAAACAAAAATAATAAAGTGTAGGAGGATGCTGGAGATTAAGAGACTAAAAACCTATAATCAAATAAAAGCATGAACCAAAACCAAAATGGCTATAAAAGGCATTTTGGAAACAGTGAGGGAAATTTGAATAGGGACTCAATTTTAGATACTATTATAGAACTATTGTTAGCTTTTTGTGTATCCAAATTGCATGAGCCATAGGAAAAAGCATTCTATTCTTAGGAGAAACCTGCTTAAGTACTTAGGAGTGAGGTGTCATGATGTTGGCAACTTATTTTCAAATGATTGCTGGGGGGTGAAAAAAAAGAGAAAGAGAGAACAAACATGACCAGCTGGAGTGCATGTAGGTGTTCTTTTTACAATTGTTTAAACTTTTCTCTACATGTGAAATTGTATTCAATGTACATTAAAATAATAATGGTAATTTATAAAGTATAAAAGAATAAACATTATTTATTAAATAATTATTTATTTTATTCATTATCAAATTGCTGTTGGAGAGTAAGTTGTGGCAGCAAGACTGCAGTAGGATGTGGAATAAGCAGAGGTTGCGAAGTAAGAAATTGGAAACATCTTTGGCTACAAATTATAAGGAGACAGTGAGGGAGTGGTTGCTGGCAGAGAGAGGTAAGCGGGTGAGCTAGGGGAAATCTTTGAGCCATTTCAATACTGATGAGAAGAAAGTAAAAAAGTGATTAAATGTATAAGAGAATATTATTGATGGAGTATTTAAACATTTATTAAATACATCACTTTGCCTGGGGAAGGGAGTAAAAATATAAAATTAAAAATGTGAATAATGTTTTATAAAAGACAGAAAACTTCCTGAAGAAGAATAAATTATGTCTTCATGTTTAGACTCTTCCTAAGGATATTTTATTAAGAAGAATAGCTGATGATAGGTAATACGGTCCAAAAATTCATTTGAACTATTGACAGTTGACATTTATCATATTGCTCAAGTTGGTGATTGAAAGTGTATACTCAATCACAAATATTTGTCGAGTTTAATTGAAATCATAGCTTTGCCTTTCTCTGAGTGTGGCATTTAACAGACAGCACGAAAGGAAGAAAATAAAATTTCACCTGTACAATTTAGAGGACTGTACACATTCTCTACTGTACATGTTTGCATATTTAGAAATAGAAGCTTATCACAAATAAATATACGCAGGTATATATTTTGAATATATTTGCACTTAAAAAGATTAAATTGGTTTTGAAAAGCCACTTGGGATGTGGCTTCTTATATTACTAGCAGTTACTTTTTCAAAAAAGTTTTTGAAGTGTAATCTGCTTACGATATTGTGTTAGTTTCTGGTATACAACATAGTAATTAAGTTATACATATATAATTATATATTACGTTTCATACTATTTTTCATTATAGGCTTTCTATACAGTAGGACCTTGTTCTTTATCTATTTTATATATATATTAGTATCTACAAATGTTGAACCTCCCAGTTTATCCCTTCCCACCCCCTTGCTCCCTGGTAACCATAAGCTTGTTTTCTATGTCTGTGAGTCTGTTCATTTGCCTTTTTTTTAGATTCCACATATAAGAGATATCATAAGGTATTTATATTATATTCTTTAAAGTTATTGGGAGTAGACCTTAAATGTTCTTACCACACAATAGAAATAGTCATTATGAGGTGACAGATGTGTTAGCTAATGCTGTAATAGTATTTTGCAATAAAGCACAAGCATACATAAGTTTAGCAAAAGCATTCTGCATTCTGTGAAGACAGATCTTATTAAAAATTAAAACTAAAAAAATCACATTTAGGAATATTGGTTGCAACCATACATCATAAGAAAAATATTGACACATTGAACACTTCGTTGGTGTATGAGGATTTAAAAAGCTATTTCTTTAAAATTGTATAACAAAAGAAAGCATGCCTGTGAAATGCCATGGCTTGGGTTCTGATTCTGGAAGGCCTCCACTGGAAATGCTGTAATCTACCCCAGATTTTTATAGAATTAATGTGATAAAACAGGATCACAAAAAATTCTCTAAGTATTGTATGCATAGTGTGATATGTAACAACTCTGTATCACCTGTCTGCTAAATAGAACATTCATTCTCTTTTCTGTCCTTGTTTCTCCTCTGTCTGGAATAGATTCTGGGACACAACAACTTGAAAACAGAAACACAAGACCAATTTTTTAATCTCTGATCACTAGACAGATCTGTTACTGCCTGCTGTCTTCTTCCAGACTAAACTACAACTGAAACTCTCCCAGGGGAGACCTGGGAGAGCTCGAGATTCCCTAATGCCAATCATAAATCCCCCTTTGATATTAAATAGCTTTACTTCTAAATGGTTTAGTTTTATGTCTAGAAAACTTTAGCAATAAAATGCGTATTGTTTCCATGTGTGCATGTATTTTAAACTTACATAAACGAATCTCATTCTGTTTCTTACTCTTAACACAATAGTTTTTAAACTCTAATCCATATGGCTTTGTGCACATATATTCTGTTGCTACTATCTCTGGTATGCAAGCATGGACTTTGTGTACTTATTCTAGTTGGTACCAAACTCTGTCACTGAAAACATTACTGCAAATAGATGTCTTCATAATTCTTCATGAAGCTGGTGAGAATTTATTTGTAATATATCTCAGAATCAGAATTGTTGTAATCTACTATATATAATGATTCAAGAAACCTGCTTCTGAAATACATTATACACACATTCTCACGCAGGTCCATAAACACACATACACACATAAATATATTCAACCAGTACCCCTCCTAGCTCACTCTACAGTATGGCTGCCCCAGTCTAGACTCTCATGTGTAGTAGCTTCCTACATTTATCTCATGATAAATGCATAAGGTCTCCTGTAGCCTTATCCAATTTTTAAACATCTTGCTAGGCTTATAGGAGTAAATACCTAACTGCTGTTTTAATTAGCAATTCTCTGATTACTAATGAGTTAGAGCATCTCCTCATAGGCTTGTGGCCATTTAGAGTTCCTCTTATGCTTGCCTTTTTTTCTGCTAGGAGCACTGTAATTGTGTCTTGGTAATGTGCAAGAATATTTTACACATTGCAGAAAACACTCCCTTATCAAATTTGGATTTTGTAGATGTTGTCTCCTACTTCATCATCTCCCGATCACCTTTGCCCATGGTGTCTTTAATTAAACAGACATCCAGATATTTTTTGAATTTTGAAGGAAACAAATCCATCAAACGTTTTGCTTCAAGTGTTGTAGGGTAAGAACACTATGGGAAAAAATTCGGGGGTTTTGTTTGTTTTTATTCTTGTGGGGGGAGGTGATTTATTTTATTTTTAGAGGAGGTGCTGGGGGTTGAACCCAGGACCTTGTTCATGCTAAGCATGCGCTCTGCCACCTGAGCTATCGCCTTCCCTTAATGGGATAAAATTTGAAGGTAGATGACCTTTAAGAGGACGCTGCTCATTGGTCTTTTCTCCTATAAGAAGCAGAGGAAGCATGCCCCAAACTACACAACTAGTCGAGTGCAGTCCCCACCCCTTGTGGCCCAGCAGAGGAACATCATCAACCCGCCTGGGGTAACACCCTCCAGCAGACGGCTCCTGCACTAGAGACGGGGAATTCTCACTGTCAACGAAGAAGTAAGTGTCTGACAGAAGCTGAAATCCGTAACCCTACAGTTCTTACTCTTTTTCTGTTATTTTCTTTTTTCCCTCATGTCTCCTTGCTTCAGATACTTTATTCCTCCCTCTCTATCGCCCTTCCATCTTTCTGCTTTTTTAAAATTTCCTCCTTCAAGTGTTCTATCCTGCAGATCAGTATAATAACCTGTCTATCTAAGTGTGAACTTCTGCTTTACTTCAGGGAAGGCCTTTATTCCATGTTTTACCTTCAGTGGCTCTTCCTCTCCATCCTCCCTTTTCTTCCAATCAAATTGTCAATGTGTAGTGGTTAAATGTTATATGTGAGGTACTGTATTAAGTGTATTGGTGGACATAAAAATGCAGAAGGGAAAATTGTCCATTAAAACTCATAAAAGCAACAAACTATAGAGCATCATTCTAGGGGTCCTGGCTAATGAAAAACCTGCAGGAAAGAAAAAATACAGAGATATAAACATCACAATGCTTCTCTAAGGAAAAACAGATTTATACACGTGCAGGATAAGATATGTGACAGTAAAAGGAGGGAAAGATCACAAAATGTTTAAGTAATGAAATAAGATATCCGGAAAGCAAATACACTCTCTTCTCTACTCTTGCAACCTATGACCAACTTTAGCTGTACAAATTGAAAAAAATTAGTTTAAAAAAATCACAGATACTGTAAACAAAAGGAGGAAAGAAAAGTTATAGGGGACAAAGAAGGTTCGAGTAATCTTCAACATTTTAAAAATCAGTGTTTTTTAAAAATCAGACATTCTCCTTGTGAACAAACTAAGAATTTCTAACAAAAAAACTAAACTAATATGGAGTAATTATCCAATTAATGCCTCTAAACAGGATACTTAAAGTATTACTTTTATAGATCCAAAGAGTCCACGTGCTTTCATCTTTGCACAGAAGCTGTATTAAAAAGTATATTTCCACAACATGAAAGAATACAGTTGATTTTATTATGTATTTTTAAAGAAGGAAATACAGGAATTTTATATAAGAAATATCTCATAGAAAACTTTCCAAATATCCATTTTAGGCATTGTTCCCTAGCCCCAATATTCCGCACTCACGGCAGGTAATACAAATTTGCTGCACTCTGTCATCTCCTGAGATTCTTGCCAGCACTCTGCCCTCCTCATCCAGCAACTTTTCTCTCCATCTCCTCCACCCATTGCCACAACCTCACCTTCTGCCTCCCAGGCAGAAGAGATTTCTATTACTATCCCTGGATGCACCAAATTTCCTACAGTACGTGAGGGCCATGTGACTCCTTTTCACAAAGAAGCTTTTGGAAAGAGTATTTTCTCACCTTGAAATCACCTACGGGGCAAAAATATTAGAAAACTGATCCTCAGTCAGTGAGGGCACAGTGCTTACATGTACTACAAATAATTCTGAGAACCCTAACTTGACATTGAATGCTATATTTCTCGGTATTTAATCAAGGGTATTTAGACAAATACATATGTTAGTATTTCGCAAACCAGTACACGCACCTTCTACACTGATTGCCATTGTCAGGTGCTTCACGGGAGCTGCCGTGCTCAATAACAAGAATGAAGATATTCTCAACTATCCCAATCTGGCATAAGCAGTTTATGAATCACTTAATCCAAAACATTCAACCATCAAGGCTCTAAACTGTAGAGAGAAAGGCATATGGAAAAATGCAATGATCTCCGGAGGCTGTGTGACTGTGTGTGTCAGTTCTAACACATTAGCGCTCTATGTTTCCCTCCTGACTGGAATATAATAATGAGAGTTAATTACTCCTGTTGAAAGTGATCTTACGATATCCCCAGGTATCTCCTATTATCCCACATTATTTCCCAAATAATAAATGTTAGTTTCTTTAAAATATCTTTTAAATTTAAAATAAAAGACACTAATTTGGAGATCCCATTGTATGACAAAAATTGTGCTAGGTGCCTTAGGTTTGTATTTTTTGGACACAGGATAAGACCATGAAATAAAGTAAAAAAAATCAAAGGGCAATATAATATACCATATGTGATATTGGGGGCTGATTTATATGATCTTTAATTCCAACTCAAATTGGAAAAAAATTAGATGACTATTTGACTACTTATATCAATCTGAAAAGCACCAAATATTCGGAAAACAGAAGAACTATTTCAGAATTTGTAAATCCATTTTCTTTATGACTGAGAGTCCTGATTTTTATTTTTATTTATTTTTAACATTTTTTATTGGTTTATAATCATTTTACAATGTGTCAAATTTCAGTGTAGAGCACAATTTTTCAGTTATACATGAGCATATATATAATTCATTGTCACATTTTTTTCTCTGTGAGCTACCATAAGATCTTGTATATATTTCCCTGTGCTATACAGTATAATCTTGTTTATCTATTTTACATTTTGAGATCCCAGTCTGTCCCCCCCACCCCCTTGGCAACCGCAGGTTTGTATTCTATGTCTATGAGTCTGTTTCTCTTGTATTTCTGTTTTGTTTTGTTTTGTTTTTTAGATTCCACATATGAGCGATCTCATATGGTATTTTTCTTTCTCTTTCTGCTTACTTCACTTAGAATGACCTTCTCCAGGAACATCCATATTGCTGCAAATGGCGTTATGTTGTCATTTTTTGTGGCTGAATAGTATTCCATTGTATAAATATACCACTTCTTCTCTATCCAGTCATCTGTTGATGGACATTTAGGCTGTTTCCATGTCTTGGCTATTGTAAATAGTGCTGCTATGAACATTGGGGTGCAGGTGTCGTTTTGAAGTAGGGTTCCTTCTGGATATATGGCCAGGAGTGGGATGACTGGGTCATATGGTAAGTCTATTCCTAGTCTTTTGAGGAATTTCCATACTGTTTTCCACAATGGCTGCACCAAACTGCATTCCCACCAGCAGTGTAGGGGGGTTCCCTTTTCTCCACAGCCTCTCCAGCATTTGTCATTTGTGAACTTTTGTATGGTGGCCATTCTGACTGGTGTGAGGTGATACCTCATAGTAGTTTTGATTTGCATTTCTCTGATAATTAGTGATATTGAGCATTTTTTCATGTGCCTATTGATCATTTGTATGTCTTCCTTGGAGAATTGCCTGTTTAGGTCTTTTGCCTATTTTTGGATTGGGTTGTTTGTTTTTTTCTTATTAAGTTGTATGAGCTGCTTGTATAATCTGGAGATCAAGCCTTTGTCGGTTTCATTTGCAAAAATTTTCTCCCAGGTTGTTGTTTTGTTTTATTTATGGTTTCCTTTGCTGTGCAGAAGCTTGTAAGTTTAATTAGATCCCATTTGTTTATTCTTGCTTTTATTTCTATTGCTTGGGTAGACTGTCCTAGGAGAACATTTTTGAGATGTATGTCAGATAATGTTTTGCCTATATTTTCTTCTAGGAGGTTTACTGTATCTTGTCTTATGTTTAAGTCTTTGATCCATTTTGAGTTGATTTTTGTGTATGGTGTAAGGGAGTGTTCTAGCTTCACTGATTTATATGCTGCTGTCCAGTTTTCCCAGCACCATTTGCTGAAGAGACTGTCTTTATTCCGTTGTATATTCTTGCCTCCTTTGTTGAAGATTAGTTGACCAAAAGTTAGTGGGTTCGTTTCTGGGCTCTCTGTTCTTTTCCATCGGTCTATATGTCTGTTTTTGTACCAATACCATGCTGTCTTGATGACTGTAGCTCTGTAGTATTGTCTGAAGTCGGGAGAGTTATTCCTCCAGCCTCTTTCTTTTTCTTCAGTAAAGTTTTGGCAATTCTAGGTCTTTTGTGGTTCCATATAAGTCCTATTATGATTTGTTCTAGTTCTGTGAAATATGTCCTGGGTAATTTGATAGGGATTGCATTAAATCTGTAGATTGCCTTGGGCAGTGTGACCATTTTAACGATATTGATTCTTCCAATCCAAGAGCATGGGATAACTTTCCATTTTTTAAAGTCTTCCTTAATTTCTTTCATCAGTGTTTTATAGTTTTCCATGTGTAAGTTTTTCACCTCCTTGGTTAGATTTACCCCTAGGTATTTTATTACTTTGGGTGCTATTTTAAAGGGGATTGTTTCTTTACTTTCTTTTTCTGTTGATTCGTTATTAGTGTAAAGAAATGCAACTGATTTTTGAACATTCATCTTGTAACCTGCTACCTTGCTGAATTCTTCGATCAGCTCTAGTAGTTTTTGTGTGGACCTTTTAGGGTTTTCTATATATAGTAACATGTCATCGGCAGATAGTGACACTTTTACCTCTTCCTTTCCAATCTGGATCCCTTTTATTTCTCTCTCTTGCCTGATTGCTGTGGCCAGGACTTCCAAGACTATGTTGAATAGGAGTGGTGATAGTGGGCAGCCTTGTGTTGTCCCAGATTTTAGTGGGAAACTTTTGAGTTGTTCACCGTTGAGTGCTATGCTGGCTGTAGGTTTGTCATATATAGCTTTTATGATGTTGAGATATGTTCCCTCTATACCCACTTTGGTGAGAGTTTTTATCATAAATGGGTGTTGAATGTTATCAAGTGCTTTTTCTGCATCTATTGAGATGATCTTGTGGTTTTTGTCCTTTCTCATTGATGTGATGTATTACATTGATTACTTTGCATGTGTTGAACCACCTTTGTGTCCCTGGAATGAACCCCACTTGATCATGATATATAATCTTTTTTATGTGCTGTTGGATTCTATTTGCTAATATTCTGGTGAGGATTTTTGCATCTATGTTCATCAGTGATATTGGCCTATAATTCTCTTTTTTGGTGGTGTCTTTGCCTGGTTTTGGTATCAGGGTGATGGTGGCTTCATAGAATGAGTTTGGGAGTATTCCCTCCTTTTCAATCTTCTGTAAGAGTTTGAGAAGGACTCAGTGAATTCATTTTAATTTAGAGAGTGGCGTGTGATCACAGGCACTTGAAAGGAGGCATTATTTATGTGATTAATCTTTCAGACGCTGCAAATACCTAGCTTCTCCTGCCACCTACTGGCTGTTGGTTGCATTGAAAAACATCTGAATAAGACATAAGGTATAAAGAACACCAGCACAAACATTAATGTGCCAGCTTTAGAAATAAAATATTATCAATAAATTGTCTAGCCCTCGCTAACTGTATCTCCCTCCCCTTCAGACGTATCCATTATCTTGAATTATGTGTATTTATACGTATATCATCCTAATACGCTTCTTTATAATTTTCCCACATCAGCATTGTATCTCTAAGCAGTGCTGGTGTTTTGCATGTTTTTAAAGTGCACATAAATGACATCATTCTATATGGAATCTTCTGTGTGAAATCTTCTGCAGGTTACTTTTTAAATCCACGTTGTGTTTATGAGAGTCATCCATGTTGACCAGTGTAGTCATTTTCACTTCCATGTAGCGTTCTAATGGATATGTCCTAATTTATATGCCCATACTTCCAATTTTTGAATATCTTCCAGTTTTTAACTAATGTGAACATTACTTCTCTGAACACCCTAGAATACATCCCCACTAGTAAATACTGGGTTTCTTAGAGGTAATGTAATTGTCTCGACATCATGCTTACGCATCTTTCTTGTCATTGCCGAATTATTCCTCAAAATGGCTGTATTATCTGTGCTCTGACCAGCGCTGTGTAACAAACAGTTCCCACTGCTCCCTAGCCTCATCCCCACTTGGTATTGTCAGATTTCTGAATTTTTGTGGTTCTGGCTGGGGTGCAGTCATACCTCTTTGTGGGCTTCATTTCACATCCCTGATGGACTTTTGCGCTGGATATATGAATCAACTTGGGGAGGACCTTTGCTCCTGAATCTTTCCAACTCACCAGTATGTTTTATTTAGGTCATCTTGAATTGAGGTTTATAAGCGTCTCCATAAAGATCACGCCTTTCTTTTATTAGATTCAAAGTAGTTCATATTTTTAGACTACTGTCAATGGGTAGTTTTAAAATGAGATTTCGTAACTGACATTTTTTGATACTAGGGGTGGGTGTATTAATGCAACTGATTTTTTATATTGATTTGATGTCTGGTAACATGGTTAAATTCTTTCATTGACCCAGAAGACTTTATTTGTATATTCTTTTGAATCTTCTATGAAGGCAATTATATTTTCTAAGAATACTGATGATCTTTTTTTCCTCTCAAATTCTTATTTCTTGAATCTGATTTTCTGATCCTGTGTTGAATAGGAATGGTGAACACCGGTGCCTTTGTTACAGTCCTTGATCTCATTGGAAAGTACTCTTCAGTGCTAGTTTTCTAGGAGTTTGCTTGCTTTTTAATTTATTTTTATTTTTAAATTTTTCTAAACTGAAATATAGTCAGTTACAATGTGTCAATCTCTGGTGTACAGCATAATGTCCCAGTCATACATATATTCATTTTCATATTCTTTTTCATTAAAGGTTATTACAAGATACTGAATAAAGTTCCCTCTGCTATACAGAAGAAATTTGTTTTTTTATCTATTTTTATATATAGTAGTTAATATTCACAAATCTAAGACTTTGCTTTCCTTAAGAAAAAATGTTAAAATTTATCTTTTTGGCCCTGCACATATTGATAATTTTATTTGAGTTGTCTCTTTTATTCTGTTTAACTGAGTGAGTTATATTAATAGATTTTTTTTCCCCAAACTTAAACCATCCTTGCATTTTGGGGATAAACTTGAGTTTGTTTCAGAGTGAGTTACCTCAGCCTGTCATTTTCTTTCTTACATGCTTTGTCTACTGATGTTATACTGGTCACATAAAATGAATTGAGGCATATTTTCTCATTATCTGTTCTCTGACATAAAAACTAAAGACTTAGTAGAAATGTTTGTTCCTGAATTCTGAGGGGCAGTGAAAACATTTAAGGAATACTTCATGTCCCTTGATAAATGTAGAGTCTACTAAATTATATGTTAGAGGAACCTATATAAAGAAAAAAGAAAGGGCTTCCTTGTACGCCCATGAGAAAATAGGACATGGTACGCCCATGAGAAAATAGGACATGGTCTGATTTGTCTAAGGAGTAACACTGATTACATGAACCTGGTTTCTTATAGAAAATTGCTTCTGAGCTAGCAGTTTCTGTGAGAAGGATTTTTCTTAAAAAGCTATTACATTGAACATATTAGAAGCTCTGTTTCTTTACTTTCTGGGAGTTCTGGGAGCACTAGATTTATGCAAATGCTTAATTCATCTCTATAAACCAACCAGAATAAAACTCTTGTTTTGAGAATGTCCAGCTGGAATATGGTGGCTGGATTAGAGACAAAACAGGCCCCCGTTTGTACAGACAATAAAATTGAAACCTTTGCAATTATCTCTTCTACGAGACAGAAATCTCATGCAGCCCTACTGGGGAAAAGTCTACAGGGTGGCATGCAACTTCAAAGAGTCTTAGTCCTAATCAGCAGTAAATAGTAAATCAAAGTTACAGTTCCTTAGAGAATTAAATAGCTTTTGATGGGCCTGTTAAATAATGCTGTAGTATAACACTGGAGGGCCTCACAGTCATCCTTTGCTTTATTTTCCTTTGTGGATATTCTTTCTTTCCTTTTAAAAAAATTTTCTCCTTCCAGTTTTATTTTATTGAGATATAATTGACATACAGCACTGTGTAAGTTTCAGGTGCACAGAATAATGATTTGACTCACATACATCATGAAATGATTCCCACAATACGTTTAGTGAACATCCATCATCTCGTATGGATACAAAATAAAAGAAAAAAGTGTTTCCTTGTGATGGGAACACAACTGAATGCCTATTGTGCGTGGAAAACCTACCAAAGGACCGAGGTGAGTGATCTGACCCTTGCTGTCAGGGATCTTGTAGACTAGCAGAGAGAGACCGGCATGGGAACATGTATGTTCAGGATGGTACTACAGGTACCATGAGGAAAAATCTCCAGGATACCAAGGAGGGGGTGGTCAGGTCTCCTAGGAGACCAAAAAGGCCAGAGGCATTTCCCAGATGCTGGGGAGGAGAGGCCATTCCAGAGAGGAGAACAGTCATCAAAGGCCAGAAAGTGTAAAAAGCCAGTCATTTTACTTGTCACACCCACTGATTATGGCCCTTAATTACACACTGCCCTGAATTGCCAGCTGCTTTATGCAATAGCAACATGTCATCAACATTATATGCTTGGAGTGAGGAAATGCTGGGCAGAGACACTTTCAAAAAAGTGTAAGACAGGAAAAAAAAAAAAAAAGTAAGAGACAGTGAGAATCTGATGGGATTTGTGGAAATCACGAAAATGGACATTTGGGCGGTGGTTTGCAATCCCAGGGCAACCATTTGCTGCCGTGAGACCTTGGGTAAGTTAATAAACCTCCCTCTGGGGATCCATGCCTTCATGCAAAAGGGTCTCAAATCCACTCATCACTAGCCTCACAAGGTTGCAGTGTTTCTTTGAAAGCTCACAGGCAGGAAGGCAGCAGAGTGTAAAGTCCTGTGCTTTCTCCATGTTGGAGGTCAGTGGGCAGTTTGGTAGAGACGGCTGCATCACCAGTGGAAGCACCAGTAGGACTCCACTCCCGGGATAGCTGTCTCGCTGTGTGTGGGGAGGGGGGCAAAGGAGCACTGAGGTGAAGCCGTAATTATGGGAACTTCCTAAAGGAGGAAATGGGTTTTTTAAATAAAAAACCCCAAGAGGCATGACCTGTGTTGTAAAATTACCCCGTGGGATTTTAATTCATGGAGGTGACCGAGGGCCATCACAGAGGGTCAAAACCACTGAAAGAATCACTCTCATTTCCCAAGAGAAAGGGACATCCGTGCCATGCAGAGCCGTAAGTAGGGGAAACTGGGTCTGGTTGGGTGGCAGAAGACAGGAGGAGAAAGCGGGGGCCAGGGCCCTTACTGGGGTGTCCCTGGGAAAGACAAGACAGGGTAGAGTGTACATTTAGGATTAGCTAGACTGAATCATCTCATGGCCCAAGCTACAGGGGTACCCACCAGTGTCCCATTCCCAGCCCTGGGGTGATTTAGGGCAGAGGACAGGTCGCTAGTGTGTGGAGCTAGGAGAAGGAAGTGGTTAGGGCTGGCCTCTGCTCTGCCAGTGGGTACAGGAAAGGTGTGTTTCAGGCCAGCTGGCCCCACCCCCGGAATCAGCCGGCCCTGGGGGAGGGGAGAGGGAGAGGTTGTTCCTTGTCTCTGCTCAGTCCCCTGTGATCCTGGAGCACTAGTATTAACCCCTCTCACAAGGTTATGTTGAGACTTAATTATAGTAGCTGACACTTCATAAATGACAGCTGTGTGACCTGTTTCACCAGCCTGAGCCTCAATAATCCACATCATTTTTTATGTTCTTATAGTAAAATGCACCTAACATAAAATTTACCATCTTAACCATTTGTAAGTGTACAGGTCTGTGGTATTCAATACATTTTCATCACCAGCCATCACTGTAACTCTTTTTACCTCGTAAGTCCGAAACCTTATGCCTATTAAACATGCTCCCCTCCCACTCCCCCACCTCCCAAGCAACCACCATTCTACTTTCTGCCTCCATGAATTTGACTACTCCAGTGAAATTGTACAGTATTTGTCTTTTTGTAACTGGCTTATTAGCATAATGCTCTCAGATCATAGCATGTGTCAGAATTTCCTTCCTTTTTAAGACCAAATAATATTCCACTGAATGTATGGACCACATCTTGGTTATCTATTCATCCATCGATGGACACTGGAGTCGCTTCCACCATTGGCTATTGTGAATAATGCTGCTCCGAACATGGGTGTGCAAATATCTCTTCAAGACTCTGTTTTCATTTCTTCTGGTTATACACCCAAAAGTGGAATTTCTGGATCATTCAGTAATTCTAGTCTTAATTTTTTGAGGAACCATCATACTGTTTTCCACAGCAGCTGTACCATTTTACATTCCCACCAACAGTGCACAACAGTGACAATCCCCACATCCTCGCCTACACTTGTTGTTTCCTGTGTTTGATAGTAACCCTCCCAACAGGTAGGCGGGTACCTCATGTTGGCTTTTGCGTTCATTTCCCTAACAATTACTAATGCTGAGCATCTTTTCATGTTTTAATCGGCTCCTTGTAGATTTTCTTTGGAGAAATGTCTATACAAGTCCTTTGCCCATTAAAAAAAAAATCAAATGGTTTCAGACTAAGACATTTTAATCACTAAGCTGAAATGAAATTTGGTAGGTAAAATTTTGTACCTGTGTTTAAGAATGGAAGGAAGACTGTTTTTAAAAAAAAATGTTACCAAAGGAAGAAGAACAGAGTAAGATGGAAGACACTGGCATAGAAAGTAGAATTTCTAAATATAACATATATTTTACTTAGGACTCTAGAGACTGACACTAGAATCCAGTTCCCTGACTCCTGATTAGCACAATGGTCACTAAACTAGTTCTCAAACCATGTTTTCTCATAAAGATTCTTTCTTTCAATTATGGCCTGACATATACCCAGACTAGTCCATACTTATATAAAATACCCACATTTTCTTAGAATTTATTTTATGTTATTTTTAAGCAAACACAAACCACTTTTGGGGGAATAATGATTATAGAAAAGGATTTGTATTACAAAAATATTTTATTCTTTGCAAATAAATGAAATTCTTATAGAATATGCAAGAAATTACTTATCATGACCTCAGAAAGGATCTGGAAGATTCGAGGGGAAAAGCATAGGGAGAGAGTGACCTACTTTTTGCAGTCCATCCTTCTGTATCATTTGAACTTTGCACCACCTTTATGTACCACATCTTCAAAAAGATTTAAAATTTTCATTTCAATTATAAAAAATACAAAAATAAAGACCCACATTTAGGAAACTTACAACTTAAAATATAAATTTTTAAGATAGTGGAGATGTCAAAATGTGGCTTTCTCATCCATATACCTTGTGTTTTAGCCTCCAACACATCTTTGTGAATGCAGATCACTGACATTTTCTAGGAATAACCTAAAAATGTAGGCTAAATCTGGATGGCATGGAAGATGGGGCTATTCTCTGTTCCAGATTTTGTGGGTCCTGTTCTCCAAAGACATTAGCAAGTTCAGGGGTCTACAACTTGCAGCACAGACCTTGGGAAATGGAGGAAGTGGTTCAGAACAAAAAGTGAAATTCTGTGTCCTCAGACGCATGATTAATTCCACTTTTAGCTGAAAGATCCTCAACAGAGGGTTGGGGTTTTTTTCCAATTTTTTTTCTTTTTCCTTTTTTTTTTGTGTGTGTGGGAAGTAATAAGGGTTTTTATTTATTTGTTTGTTTATTTATTTTAATGGAGGGACTGGAGATTAAACCCAGGACTTCGTGCATGCTGAGCACGTGCTCTACCACTGAGCTACATTTTCCTGCCTCCAGGGAAGTTTTGATAGAAAGTTATACCAGGAGATAGTGTTTGGAGATTTAGCTCAAATACTCATACACTTCCCACAGGTCCTGAAATGTGTGCAAATAAGTCCCCAAGGTCCTCTCCAATTTGTTTCTAATATTTAAAATTCTTCCTTATGCGAGGCTGGAATTCAGCAGGTTCAAAATGTGTAATTATTTCATTTTTCTTAAGAGTCTGGAACATTAGTCAGCCCTGATTTTTCAAATTGTTCCCTTTTGTAAGAAGTATAACATCCTGTCCAGTAGGAATGGTTTTCTTCACCATGTTCTTCTATTGTTTAGAGTTAGGACCAATTTTTTACTTCTTAGGGGGTCTGTCTAACATGATGGTTGAGGATGCAGGTTTTCGGGTCCAGCTGCCGGAGTTCAAATCCTACTTCGGTGGTCCCAGCTGTAACAGGAGGGTGATGAGAGTGTCTCCCTGACTCACCGAGGTGTCCAGAGGATCGAATGGGATGAAGCGTTTGGCAAGATGTGTCATGTACGTGACTCACTAGTAAATTACCTACTTATTATTTTTCAACTTTTTTGTTTTTGGAACCTCAGGAGTACAAAGTTAGATTCATCAGAATGCTTGGTTCATAACCCACTCTCCTCCTTGGCCTCTGTATGGTGCTGTCTTATTCATTTCATTTCATTTGTGTTGTGTAAATTTTGGTCTATTAACTTGATTTGATACTATATCAGACACACGCTGACGCACTCAATCCTAGAACTAGAATATTACTATTAATTTGCATCTACTTAAAAGCTCATAGCCTTCACCCTTCCCAGAGATAACCTCTGTCTTGAATTTTGTGTTACTCTTTTTTTTTTAATTGAGGTATATTCAGTTTACAACATTGCATCAATTTCTGGTGTACAGCATAATGTTTCAGTCATACACGTACATACATATATTCCTTTTCAGATTCTTTTTCACTGTAGGTTACCATAAGATAATGACTATAGTTCCCTGTGCTCTACAGTACAAACTTGTTTACCTATAGTGTGTATCTGCAAATCTCAAACTCCTAATTTATCCTTCCCCACCCTCTTCCCTCCCTGATAACCATGTTTGTTTTCTATGTCTGTAAGTTTGTCTCCATTTTGTAAATAAGTTCATTTGTGTCCTTTATTTATGTTTTTAGATTCCACACATAAGTGATATCTTCTTCCTTAAGCATGGTTCCCCACTAGGTCTTTGAGCACGTATACAACGGTGGCTTTGAAGTCTTTGTTAATTCTGACATCTGGACCCTCGCCCAGGCAGTTTCTCTTGCCTACTCTGTAACCTGTCTGAATTATGCTTTCCTGTTTCTTTGCACGTGTCGTAACGTTTTGTTAAAAAGTGGACATTTTTTTGTGGGATCTCTGAATAATGATTTAATTAATTTATTTATTTAAATTTTTATTGTGGGTTCTTTGAACAATGATTATTTTTTCCTTCCTTTCTTTATTTTAATTTTTATTGTGGGATCGCTGAACAATGATTCCAGTTACCCCTCCACTCCGAGATTGTCATGATTGTTTTTTTTTATTTAATTACTCAGCTGGACTAATTTAGTGAAGTTTATTTTCCCTTCAGTGTGATGTCTCTGGTTTCTTCCTTAGAAGGTGCAGCCTTGGACATGCACACAGCCACGTGAGGTGACGGGTTCCCTGAGCTGTCTGTTCAGGTGTCTGCCTTTGTTGATGTCACAGTTGGAAGTTAGCTCCAACCGCCAGCTTAGTGCTTGGGTTTTGATGACAACCTGGAGCATGAGTTGCACTGGATCGATCAGATCCAGTTAGATCGGGTCTTTTTGCAGAAGCAGTGTTTGAGGCTTGTCCTTGAGTTTGTTAGGGCCCCAGAGGGGCTCGTCTTACCTGCCCCTTTCCCTGGTTCTCTCTGGTAAGTTCGCTTGTTCAAATACAATTTAGTTTGTTATGATTGTGGAGCTGTCAGCCTCCTCTAAATTGTTAACCACCAAATTCTCTAGTGTTCGGGAGAGCACCCTTAGGCTCAAACTTCACCCACATCCTTCCAAATAAAATTACTGCCTTTGGGGAGAGCTTCAGAGCTCTCTGTGCTTATGGCCCGCCTCTCCCCTGGGAAAAATCTGATTCATTGCTCTGGACTTTTGGGTGGGGACCGTGACCTGCTTCTCTGGGATTGATACCCCCGCATTACGAGCAGAGCTCAGTTTGAATGGTACCCTCTGGTCCTCTCCTGGCATCAAAACATCACCCTCTGAGCCAACCAGGGAGAGGACCAGGGTCCCTGTATTCTTGGCCCCCTGCACCTGGGGTAGAGCCTCCACCCTATGACCCTATGAGCGAGAGCTGAGGGGAGGGAGGGAGGAAGTCTCCACCTCTTGGCTGCACTTACCTGGAATTCAGCCTTTGCAGCACAAAACTAGGGGGGCCTGAGAAATCCTGGCAGCCTCACTCCCTGGGCCCTTGATTGCAAACCGGGAGGAGAGGAGACACCAATGTCACACACTCCTAACGTTCTTACAAGATTTATATTTTCCCGAATGTTCCTTCTTTTGCTGTATGCCCTTATGACAACATGCAGAGACTTTAAATGGGTTTTGTTTTTTTTTTTAAACTTTTTTCATCAGTTATGACAGCTTTGGTGAGGAGCTGGTCAGAGAGCCTCATGTAGCCATTCCAGAAGTCATTTGTCTACTTACTGTTAATATTGTACAGTTTGTCTCACCAATAAATAGTGTAAAATAATGAAAGTTTATTCATATCCCTTAGGGTATTTTAAGCATGAAATTTTTATAATCTCAAAACCCCAAATACCATGAATTTAGAAAAAGAATGAATAAAAGTGATCAAGATTTTGAGAGTTAAAAACAAAAATTTATCACTCCGAAAACGATGTCAGTAAAATAAAACCACATCCAAGGTAAAAAATTACCAAGACACAGAATGGTAAGAGAATGTTACTTCAAGCCAACTTTTTGTTCTTTTAAGGACAAAATTATAATTGCTTTCTTGCTTGTTGGTAAATCACTGTTTACACTGATCATTTTTCTTTCACATCAAGGATTGTATTTTAATACACTATATAAAACCAGAATGCCCAGTAATACCAGTTTACCACCAGTCAAGAGCAATTCTCTTCACTCATTGGTCCTTAATATCAGGAAAAGTCATCACCAAACAGGCAGATCTGTTCTTTTTCCTTTACATGCTATTCATGGCTCTCTTTTAAAAATTTTGGAACACAATGGAGTTTTCCTTTTGTAGATCAAATGGACTTTTAAATATATTATGTCACGGACTGACTTCATAAAAGCCATAGGTGTCGGTATGTGTATTTGTACATAATTTTTTTAATATCTAAAGAGGATCAAAGAATATGACTTTAATCTAAAAAATAATCCATATCAAGTGAAACTTTCACTTGCCTCCACCATTACAGTTAATACTTCTAAGAAAGGGATAACAAATTTCAGTTAAAAGAAAAAAATCTCACGTACTTGGATTACGAAGTAAAACGTTTTGCTAATCATTTTAGACACCACTGTTTCTTTACTGCAATGACAATTATTTTTCATAGACATAACAGGTACACAATTAATAAACATTTATTTTACAAAACTTTAAAACTTCTTTAATTCGGAATTTGAAAGTTCGAACGAGGCAGTAGTTCAACGTGAAGTCTGTATTGGCATGAAAAACGAGTACAAAAGAAAAGTGGCAACAAATTCTACCCTAATCAGGAAACTTATTTGAAAGAAACTAAGCGGAACTGCTCAGATGTCAATGGCACACAGAGAACGGGTGTCCACTTGTCAGGGATATTTTACAAGGGGTTTTGTAGGTCAGGCAGGTGCTCCGTGACTTCTAGGTCCCTTCTAATTCTAAAATTCTACAGTTTTCCTGGTAGTTCTATTAAGAAAGTTATTTCTTCCCACTATTATTGCCAGCTTATGTTACTCCTCGATGGAAGTTTTAGGATGTTACTCTATGTGCTTAAAATAAAGGGCATCCTTCGGAACAGGCTGAAACTCACAGCGGTCTCCTGCCCACCTGCTCCAGACTGAGACCCTGCCCCTGTCGTTTCAGGCTGAGTTTCACGCTGCATGGACAGGACCTGTTTTAGCCAAAGTGTTCTCCCCTTCTTGGCATTGTTAGAAACAACACAACAGACAAAGTGAATTTTAAAGACAAAATGACTGTTTAAAACATTTCAACAAATGTTACATCTCAGATTCAGAGATAAGCACCTGTACCTCAAACTCCCTGTTAAACATAATAAATGACTTAAATGCAAACGGTTGGTATACATGATGCTTGCTCAGTTCTCTCCAAATACCGATTTATGTCTGTCATGAAAAAAAAAAAAGTAGCTTCAGGTTAAATCACAACGCTAAGGCGCTAAGTCATGGAGACGATCATTTTCACAATTCAGTGTTGGATGCTTGGTTCTGAGGACACACACACACAGATTTCTTTTACGTATTGACAATTTAGATTTAAGATATCTACTTTGCAAAATATTCACCCACGTGTCCTCCAGGAATTGCTAGAGACATGAAATGTGAAAACAAACTACTTGGAGACTTTGTGGTTTCCAAAAGCAGTAATGAGACCCATGAATAACTGGAAAAAGTCCTCTGTTTTCTTAGAGTTAGTTCTAAACGTCTTCAGATTTCAGGTAACCATAAAAATCAAATCTCCAGGAATCAAGCACTGCCCGCTGGCACCATGGCAGCGAATCACAATGAAAACCAGGTCTACAAAAGACACTCCTAGACACCACTGCGGCGTCTTTTCAAATGTTCTGTGCAGCACTCTGAAATATAAAATCATCACCATGGGAGCGGTTATTCTCAATCTAAGGAGGTAATCCCTACAGGAGAACTTGTTCATGCGGAACTGTTTTCATTTTCAATACATGTAAAACTTCTCACCAAGTCAGAACACAACTCACAGTCTGAACAGAATCGTCAGTGTTTTAAATCTCAACATTCCACGCATTACGTATCAGGATGCTTCTGAACAGAGCTAACATACACTTAGGTAAATGGGGTATCATTGCAAACTCGTGCTAAAAGTGAAGAAATCATTTTTTATGTGAAACCTTGGCCAAAACCAATTAGTCAAGGGCAAGATTTCCATACTACAGTACAAGTCAAACTCTACCAACACAATGCACCTGGTTAGAGATTTGGATGCAGGTGTGACTACAGTTGGGGAACTGAGTGTCCCTTGGCTCAGAGCAGTGACAGAAAAAAGCTAACCATGGACCAGGTCACCATCTTCATTACTTCGTGGATAGCAATGCTTACTTTATTTATTGAAGGATGTATCTTCCACTGGAGATAAACTTCTAACTCTATAATGCTAGACAGTGGGGGGAGAGAAGGGCCCACTTTTAAAAATCGATTTTTTAGCATTATTTAACCATTTAGATTCAGTATGGAATGACTCATTTTCTGCTCAGAAGACAACCGATCTTTTTTTTTTTCTTTTTAAAGTATTGACTTGCCAACTTATCTTTGACAAGTGATTAAGAAAGACAGATGAATCTTCTGACTTGACAAACAAGGATGTGTGAATAAGAATATATATATTCTGAGAAGTTATGTCCCTTGCTTCTGACTTCAGACGTAACTAAGTTCTTTCAATAAACTGCATTAATTAAAAATGTTACGCTTTAAACCAAAATCATCCTCACTGTACTGTTCTCATTCTCTTTACTTTTTTATGTTTCTGTCATTTCTAGAAATACTCAAATTAAAAAACAAAAATCCCCAATCTGGAAACCAGCTTATATGGGAGCTCTGAGGTTACTTTATAACTTTTAAAATATTTTGTTAAAATGTAAAAACGCTGACATTACAAACTAAAAAAAAAAATTACAATTTTACAGTATATATCTAATTTATTCTTTTTAAAAAAATATTCTGAATGGTTTTTATACAAGTAATCAAGTGTAATCTTTTCAAACGAAACTCCCCTGTGGGCTAGAAGAGGGGTGTGTGTGTGGTATCGCCCCGTGAAAAATCGACATAAATCTCACTTTTTTACGCTGGAACTTCCACGATTTCGAAATAGTCATTGGGTAGGATCACGTAGCCCCTCTCCGAGACGTCGTCTTTCTCCTTCTGAAAGTGAGCCACCTCCTTTAGCTTCTCCAGCTGCCGCTCCTGCCTCCGGCACCGCTGCTGGGCGGTCTTGAGCTTCTTCCTGAGCTTCTCCACTTGCTGCTCCAGCTGGTGAATCCGCTTCCTCTGGTGCATGGTGTCCTCCACGGTGTAGTTGTGGTCACAGAACACGGACAGGTTATCGGGGGTCTGGAGCGGGGGCATGAGCAATCCGATGGCAGCGTCGACCTGGGAGATAGGCGGGCTCAGGGGAGGCGGGGGCTGCTGCTCTGGCGGCTCCGGGTCTTCCTTCTGCAACAAGAATGCAGAGAACGTCTGGGTTTCGTAACTCAAAGCAACAGTTGAAAAGACTTCATCTGCGGAATTTAAGAACAGTAGACATTTTTCCTGTTGCCTTGCTATAGAAACATTCCAAAATGAGAAAACAGCTCAAGTTTTAATTATACTTTTCTACCTGAAGTAGTCCTGGAATGCAAGAAAGAGACAGATTAGGCAGATTTAATTAAATGCTAAGCACTTAAAACTGAGGGGAAAAATACATTGAAACTGAAGTATCACTGATACAGAAAAATCAAAACTTACCAGCCTACAGGTGGGAAGAGAGAGGAATCTTAAAGAGACAAAGCTAGACTGACTTTCTTAGGGTGAGGATATTCAACTTTTAATCAACTGCACTTTGTATTTTTAAAAAGTATTTCACTGTGAACAAGGGTTATTGACAAGTGATAGGTTCCAGGTAACATTTCTTTTTTTTCTTTGGTAGGGTATTTAAGATTTTATTTATTTTTTTTTTCATTTTTCAGATTTAATAGGTAAAACTGATACAATTTTGACTGCACATATACAATAATATTTATTTTCTTACTACTTCTCTGGATTTTCCCAATTTTCCACAACGGACACAGGAATGTTATCCACAGAAAACCACCCAGTAAACATGTGCTACCTTGTCATGCGGTTCCGTGCAAAGAAATATTGTGGGAACAGCGTTCTCTTTCAGTAACTTGTTGTTGCACTCCCTCTTGAAGCAGTCTGGGGTGAAGTGTTCTGAGCAAATGCTGCTGTACTTGGTGGGCTTAAAGTTTTTTCTTCGGACAGCCGCCTCCCATTTTTTACAAAGACTGGGTCGAGTCAGAGGAAACCTAAGAAGACAACGTAATTCAGTTTTCCAACCTTATTCCAAAAAGAGGGCACAGCCAGACTTTCCTGCTTAGGAAAGAACTACCTTACATTGGTGCTAACACACCGAGGAATATTTGATAAAACACTAGCTTCGCTGATCTTCTTTTTGGACAGTTTTTAGTTGTGCCTTTATTACCTTTATTTGTTAAAAACGTTACTTGTTTTAAAAATCCTGTAAGTAAAGTGACCACCACTACTGTGGAATGTAACTCACCCCTTCCAGCATGGAATTTTTGGTTTTTTGAAAAGTAGTATTTCTTATTGGAAACTTACTGATCACACAGCAGTTATGAGACTGCCAGTTATGACATATACAAGCTAAATAAGACAGACTAAGAAGTCACATAATGTAAAAATACACTTATTAAAAGTTAGCCACATGGACAGATGCATGTAGTTGGAAGAGGACGTGATGGGAGGTTGGGGGTCGAGGGCCCATATACAGTAATATTATATATATTTTTATATTTTATAAATAATATTATATATAAAAAATATATATATATTTTAATATTGCAGATACAGGGCTTCCACACACATCTAAATACACAAGGATAAATCACAGCTCCACTATTGATTTCTCTCACATTTTTGGTAGGAGAATGTAATCAGGTTTTTTGGGGTTTTTTTAATGGCGGTACTGGGAATTGAACCGAGGACCTCTTGTGTGTTAGGCATACAGTCTACCACTGAGCTATACCTTCCCCCTTCTCTCACTTATTAATGCTTAACTTTTTATACTGAAAACACTAAAAGTTTCAGGTAAAATATACACACTATAGAGTGAATCTGTATTATGGCTCACTAGTGATTGTCTGTGTATTGTAAAACAAAACTGCATGTTTGTTTATACCTATGTACTGAGGAAAAGAAGCTTTCAGTTCTAATAGAATCGGTCTGACAAATATGAATTAATCCAATAACAGTCAAACCATAATGATAAAGAAATAAAAGAAAATTAATCATTTCCTCTCTTAACTGAAATATGTCCACTGGGCTCAGATAGAGGGAGGTGGGAAGAGTTTAAAGTTGTGATTTCACTTTTGCAGCTCAAGGATTTAGTGAGCAGGTGGGGGGAGGGGGTTGGAAAGAAGCCAAACAACAAAGGAGTTTCAACTCTGTTCGTTTTTCTTCCAAGTGAGGGATGCTAGAGCCTGATTCTGCTGTGGTCAGGATACTCTAACCGACCTCACGGCAGTTTCTGTGTTTTGCCCAGCATAGCCACCACATAGGAAATGAGAAAAGAAAGACTCCAGGAAGGTGTCTTGTGGGCAGTGGCCTCTAGAAATACAGACACAGTCACAATCTCCGGTGAAACTCAGTGCTCCGGGCCTCCTGACTCAAGGACTATAATTCAGGGTTTTTGTGAGGTTCTGTCAAGCTCTTTACAACTCCTTCCCAAAACTGCTCTTTTGGATAAGGGATGAGATGCAGGTTAGCCATTTTTCCCCATTATATCAGTTGTTTAAAACAACCTGCGGAAGCTCCCTATTTCTGGTGTACGAACGTCATCCTTAATTAGCCTGCAGAGCCAGTGGAGGGCTTCCCATATTTTTTGATTCCCTCTGCCATGTCATTAGAAACCGGGCGGTGGGAAGCTGAACCCACCAAGAGGTCACCCTCTCCAGACCTGTTCCCTGACTTTGAAAGAACTAGAGGCCAATTCATCAGCTCTCAGAAATTCTAATAAATCAAGAGTTAACATTAGGATACACTTAACTGAATCCCAGAAGCGTTAAGTGTTCTGTCCCCTTCTTGGAAGAGGAAACATCACCATTCTCAAGATCTCTTTACGCTCTTGCCACAGCCCCTTCCGCAGCAAGGCTTGGAATATGGAGTAATCTCCTGGAGACCCTTATCCCAGGTCCCCCTGGTTAAGCTCCTTCCTCTTCAGTCTTCAGAGCTCTATTTGGATGGCACCTCTCCTGGGATATCTGTTGTTTTCTTAGGTCTTAGTGCTAACTGCTCTCACAGCACCAAGCTTTCAGCGTCCTTAGTAACAACTGCTGATAATACTTTCATTATTATTTTTGAGCACCTGCCTACCCCACTAGAAGAGACTGCCTGACTGAAGGGGGAACCCGAGTGTCCTCTTCCCTGATGCATTCACAGTGGGCACAGTGTTACGGCGTCTTAGTGTCTTACCAGGGCTGTGGGAAGTACTGAACTTAAATCATCAGTAAGGAATTTGAACAGAACTGCAGGACGGGGGAGCTGACGGTTAAGCCCATGATGACTGGAGCCCCAGACTTCTCTGTTTACCTGGGGGTCAAGGAATCAAATCCCAAGGCAGAAGACTTTAGTGACCAGTGTATAGGAACAACCCAGAGAGCAGGGACTTGGAGAGTTACAGGATCTTGGATTTGGAGAAGATACAAGTCTGAATGCAGCAGTCAAGGCTTTTTAATGATCTTAAACCCAGAGAATTACAGGATTCAAACTACTATATATAAAATAAACAACAAGTACTGTATAGCACAGGGAACTCTAGTCAATATTTTGTAGTAACCTCTAATGAAAAAGAATATGAAAAGGAATACATGTATGACTGAAACATGCTATACACCAGAAATTAACACAATATTGTAATATTTCAATTAAAAAAAAGTTCAAAAAATCTCTCTATGCTCTAGACACTCTTATTTCTGTTCCTCTCATATTATATCAAACGTATAAAAATGCATCCACATCCCCAATTAAACATAAAAGGCTCGCACCCCCAAAGCTGAATGAATATTTAAGATTCTGCTTTTGTAATTATTTAGCTGTAAGTACTTTGTCTAATTTACCACTGGCTCTAATTTCTTCAGCTATTTTCCATTTACAGTCGGGAATTATCACCCCCCAAATTTTACTGGAATAAAATTTGAAAATATTGAATTGGGCTGAATGCAAACGGTATTGTAATGGAGTCACTTTTGCGGTTTTCTTTTCAAGAGAACATTTCCTCCTCTAGGACCCGAGGCGCAGTAACTTCTGGACGAAACCGCCCTGAGAGCTGCGAGGCCGCTCTTCTCCGAGGGCTTCCTCCACGCGCCCCTATACTATTACTGTCCACGTTATTATTGTGTGCCAAAACATGGCTCTTCATCTGGGCAGGATCTGACACCTTCTCTAAGATCTAGAGGTCCTGAAAGGTTGGATCCTGGACACTGGGTCCACAGCATCCTCCCTGAAATCCTGGCCAAGTCAGTCCTTAACTGCTGTGACGCTGGACCTCCTCCCCAGCAGGGCCGAAAAGGCGTGACTTCTCCGTTTCGGTCTAAAGAGTGATGACCAACCGGGCTTCTCCATGACCCGGGTGGTGAAACCCAGCTGCCTCTCGGTCCGGAGCCCTCATGACCCGCGAGGACTCCAGGCATCGCAGGTCCGCCCAGAACCTGCCATCCCGGGCGGCGCGCGAACCTGTGAACGCGCAACCCGGGGCGGAGAGCGGGCGGTGACGCCAGGGACACGCCCACCGCTCCCTGCCCCCAGAGCCCTATCGCGCCCCGCCCCTGGCCACGCCCCTCTCACTAGGTCTCGCGCGGACACGCGCCTGGCTCCACCCACAAGCAGGGCCGCGCGCCCCCGGCCCTAGCCGGCCCCGGGAGGAGCTCAGGGTACTTACTTGTGGAAAGAAACCGGCTTATCCTTGTCGTATCGGTTTTTGCAGCCGTAGGCGGAACACGACTGCACCATCCTTCCGGTCCTCAGTTACTTCACTTCTGCCGCCCCAGCAGGCAGTTGAAGCTGCTATCAGTATCGCCGCACTCGGCTTTGACACCTTCGCTTCTTCTGTAGCTTTGGCCAACAGTTAGAGTGATGAGAGCCTCACTCGGGGGGTGACTAATGTGCCCGTTTTGTTTGCTTTAGCAGAAGGACGACAGCCATCGCCCGTCTCCCATCTCCAAGATGGCGGAGACAGCTTCAACCTCACCTCTCGCGAGGACTGCGTCCTTCTGTCTCTGATTAGCCCTGAGGTCAGAGGTAACGTTCCCTGCGAGGCAGGCCATTGGCTGAGGCCCGTAGCGTCGCGCGGCGGGTCTCGGCGTTGCGGAAGTGGGCGTGGCCTCCGAGCTTCCGGAAGGAAGAAGGAACTGCCTGGGAGGAGGGGAGGTGGGCTGGGTTACGCATCCGCGGAGTTTCATCGGGTTATTTATCCCCGGCGATTTAGGTTGGAGAACTATACGGTCTGTGGGCGCTGCTGGCCTAAAGCAGGACAGGTGTAAAGTTGAGGTCGTTGGGTAGTTGCGCTCGTTTCTTTAAAAGGACGGCCGCAGATGGCGTAATTTGTAAAACTTGGTGGATCCCTTTCTCGGACCGCTAGTCTCCACCCCCTAGGCTGCTGCTTCAGGTGTTCCGCGGTCTGGGCGGAGCGCAGGTGCCGGAGCTCAGCAGCGAGAGAGGACACCCCCGCGCGCACCCCAAGCCCAGGCTTCTCTGGGGTTCTCGGTGGCCCGAGGCCACCGCGCTCCTTAGGGCCTAGTGATCTCCGGGTTCTGTGCTGGGCGTCGCGGACTGCTGCAGGGGTTCTCACGTCGGAGAGAGGCTTTGCCTCCTTGGCCCGCCCCTTTCATTCGTGTCCATCGTGGGCTGTTGAGTAATCTCATGGCTCATATATATATATTTTTTTAAATTGTTGAGTAAGAGTAACCTAGGCCCCCTCGTCATAGAGCTTGTGTTCTAGTGAGGGTAAGACAGACAGTTAAAATCGTAAATAAAATCACATTGTGCCAAGATGCCTGCATACTGTGCTGTAAGGGTGAATAAAGGTAGAGGGTCACTGCCTCCAGTCTGAGAAGGGAACATTTAACCTGAAAAACAAAGAATTGGGGTGGGGGGGGAATCTAGCAATGTAAAGAATGAAGGCCAGCACGGGGAGTGAGTGCTAAGACCCTGAAGCAGTGAAGAGTTCTGTATTTTCTAGGAACTGGATGGAGGCTGTGGTGTTAGAGCCCAGTGAGCCACGGAGAAGGGCACGGAGTGAGGTTGAAGAGTAGGTGAGTTGTCGATTTGGATTTTAACTGTAGGGGGAAGCCACTGAACCATTTTAGGCGGGGGAGAGACATGATCTAATTAATAAATATTCTTGAAAGGTCGTTCTGGTTGTTCACGTGAAGAGTTACCAGCGAGAGGCAGCAGTGAAAGCAAAACAATTACAAGGCTGTTGCAGGCAAGCAAGAGACTGGTAACTTCGGACTAAGGTGGTGGCATGCGATATACATCTAAGAGGTAGAAACAGTAGGGCTTGCTGATAGAAGCAAATGAGAATGAGGAAGAGAAGAATCATGGGTGGTTTGAGCTTGAGTGTCTTGCTTGAGTATTTGGATGGATGGTGGTGCCTTTTACTGAGATGCTGATGGACGGCCTTTAAAAAGAAAAAAAAACAGCTATGCCCTCGGATAGAAAGAGGACTTGGAGGGGTGGGAGTGATTTAGGAAGCTGGGTCATCAGCTGTGGGGTTGGAGGACTGAGGAACGTCAGAAGAGAAGAAAGTATAAATAGTTCTGAGGCTGGGAATGCAAAGTTACTGAAGAAGCACGTGGCGATGGCCAGGCGGGACCAAACTCCCTACTGAGGTTTGCGACCCAGTCATTTTCGTTGTTACCTGGTTGGATTTCCCTCAGCCGAGTTCTCCGCTTCCCTCCTGTTTCTTCTATCCATGACTTGGAAATGAAAAAAACACTTTTATTATTTTTTGAATATTATTCTAATGTTTCCTTACTTCAGAATGGTTTACTAGTAAAGTGAATTGCATATAATTTAAAGTTGTATATTATTGGGGGAAAGTGGGTGGGAATGGATAAATCTGGGAGTTTGAGATTTGCAATGTTAGCCACTCTATAAAAATAGATTAAAAAAACAGATTTCTTCTGTGTAGCACAGGGAACTATATTCAGCATCTTGTAATAACCTTTAATGAAGAAGCATATGAAAACGAATATATATGTATATATGCATGACTGGGACATTGTGCTGTACACCAGAAATTGACACATTGTAACTGACTGTACTTAATTAAAAGTTATATATTATTAAACTGAATGTTGTATTTTTCTTTGTAAAACCATTCCCCAAACTAAATTTTCGCTGTGTGTTCTGCAGATCAATGTATTTGCTTAATAGAAAAATAATTTTCACTTCCTCTAAAGTAACTTACACCTATTGTCTGTTTTCCTTCTCTCTCCTTTGCCCATTTCTTCCTAACATTTACCAGGGCTGGAGTAACTATTTACTCGTCAAGGGGTGGCTATGAGGAAAAGATGATTGCTTTTTAAAAGTGTTGATAGAAACAACCCAAATGTCCATTAAGAGTTGAATAAATTGTGGTAGAGTCAGACAGTGGAATACTACACAGCACTAACAATAAAGAAGCCCCACAACACTGTGGATGGTTCTAACACACATAATGTTGACAAAGTCAGACACAAAAGAAAATATACTATATAATTCTGATTTTTTAAGAGTAAAAAACAAGTAGGTAAATCTACAGTCAAAAGAGGCTGCTTTTGCGGGGGAGAGGCAAGTAAGAGGGCCAGTGGGACGGTGGTCATGTGTCTTTTGACTGAGGTGATGGCTAAACAGTGTGTTCACCTAACCCTTATGATTTACAAAATGTTTGGCATTCTATGTAATAAAATAGTTTATTAAGCAAACAAGGGCCACACAAGATAGGCAAAACTGCTCGTTATTTTTTTTTTTAGAGAATGAGATGTTTATATGCTCATTTGACCCCTTCAGTGAATATCAAAAGTGAAAATGTGCCTTAGCTTTATATGACCATTTAAGGGAAAGAGAATAAGGATAAACTGAAGGTTAGTTAGAAGCTTGACATTTTTCAGAGTCTCAAGAGGCCAAGAGCCAATTCACTTACTAATAGAACACTTTTTAAGGGAAACAGAAAATTTAACTCATTGACCTTAAAAGGGTAAGTTTTGTCACAATTTTTCTAGATGGGTAAACTGTCTTGTTTGATAAACTGAAAAATAAGCCACTTGTTTTGACGTTGAAGAAGGCTAAGGACTAAAGATGTTTTAAACTCACTGATATCTAACAGTTTAGATTTTAATTTCCATCCAACTAGGCTACTTTTTCTATAAACAGTTTTTATTTTAAAATGCCCTAGCATTCATTCTCTCTGGGCCATATCTTCATCTGTAGAGTGAGGCTACAGGACTGAGGAATTCTTAATTTGGAATCCATGAATGGTCTGCTCTTTGAATCCCTTGAAGATGAATCAAAACTATACATACATGTGTAAATGTGCATTTTTGTGGGGAATAATCTATAGCTTTCATCTGATTTTCACAGAGAAAGCATAAAAACTAGCCAGTTTCTAATGCCCCTTACAATTCTAAAATTCTAGGATGAGTGAAACAAATACTAATTTTCATGGAGCTTTTCTCGAAGACCGTTTAGAAGGGTGAGTGTGTTGACTGGAATGATTAGACATTTTTAAGTAGTTCTTTTTACATTTTGTGTTTTTAAATTATAAAATCTAACTATTAGATAAAAGTTTGAAACATCTTTAGCCCTTAGCCCTCTCCTGGATCAAATACTACCTTCCCCTCTAAAGGCCACGAGTTGGAGGGATAAAGGACAGTGTTCAGACATGCTCAGTGACGTCTCCTGGGTGTGTACTCCTGTTTGCTCCGTTCTGGGGCCCGGGACAAGATGGGTTGCAGGGAATGAAGGTGACAGTGGCTGATAACACCTCAGATTTGCCTGCAGTTAAGAACTCAATGCATGAGACTAACATGGATGCTGTGAAGATGGTCTGGATCTGACAGAACCACCAAAACTCAACGTTTGTCTCTATCTCTGTGATAGTATCGCCTCCTACTCACCTGGTCCTGGGAAACTCTTTTAGGGCCTTAGACCTTGAGTGCCTTTCCTGTTCCTCAGACTTGGGGAAGAGCGTTTCAGTTACAACTGCCATTAAATATACACTCAAAAGAAACGGGTGGAGAATCAGGTGCGAGTAACTCTAATTCCACCTTCACTGTCCAGAATTAATATAGATGGCCCAGGTTAAACTATTTTCCCCCAAAACATTTCTGCTTTTTAAATTTGAAAATATCCGAGGGAGGTATGTATATATAGCTCAGTGGTAGACTGTGTGCTTAGCATGCACAAGGTCCTGGGTTCAATCCCCAGTGCATCCATTTCAAAACACAACAAACAAACCCCCCCCAAACCCACCTAATTACCTCCCCCAACAAAATAAATATAAAATAAAAAAATTTTAATTAAAAAAAAATTAAAATGTCCAAGCAAAACTGATTAGAAATGTGAGGAGACACTGGATGTCCATTAGTGAAAAAGAAAACCATTGCAGCCATTCTGCTGAGTGCTGTTTCAGGAGTTCTGAACTTTAAAGCAAACGACATCAAAGAAAACAGGAAAATTCACAGCTACTTTTAACCATTTGCTTTTATTCCAGAGAATAACTGCTTGACAAACTCTTAAATCATGAAGTTTGAACACAAGTGTCAGTCCTCTGAAACAAGTCTGTGAGGTAGGTGTCTACACAGCCACCGGGACCGACACAGTCCTTTCTTCCCGTGTTGCTGTCAAATGCTGAGAATTGCAGGATCTGGAACCACTGTTCTAGTGGGCAGTTTCAACAACTCTCTCCTCCGTTCTCGTTCCCCACAGAGCTGCTCCAGTTATCATCTGCTCCTGGGGCTGGACCATCTGTTTTTGTGAAAGTTGCAATGTTGTTGTTTACAAAAATCCAAATCGTTGCTTTGATTTGATAGGATCTAGCTCTGAATCATAGAAGTTCTACTGTGATGTTTCAAACACTGACTGACTCTGCTTACTTTAAATACTCTCTCAGACCCCTAGTTCATGTATTATCAGTGATCCATAAAGATGACGTAGTGAGCAGGTCTAAAATTATGAGAAGCCGGCATGTTCCCTCTTCAGTTTAGCAAGACGTCATACGGTGTTTTTGTATGTTACAAAAGTTGGTACGTTACACGTCGACCAGGAATTCCAGATATTACAGTAAAAGTATTGTAAGTAGAAATGTGACACTTGAAGCAGAACACATGCACAGAAAATTAAACCCTTTCAAAGTGACATTGCTTTAGCCCCACAGCAAATTTGTAATTGGCAGGAAATGCATTTCTAACCTGGTAAATGGTGCTGTAACCAACTACTCAGCTTCTCGAGTTAGTGTCTGCGGCTGAAACGCTTTTCCATGAAGTATGCCACCCTACTAGACATTGGATTTGATAAAGTGTAGAAGTAGGGTGCATGGAGTCTTGCTCTGTTGTCTTTCTAGACCTTTCCTCCTAGAAGCACTTAAGATGTCCTAGTCCAGTGTGTCCCACAAGACTCCGGGGACCGCAGCGTCTCCCCGTGTAGGAGTCCTCCTGGGAGTCTGACAGCCGTCACTTACTTGTGTGTGGCTTCAGACCAGAAAAAACCTTTCACGTTTAGCAGGAATTTTACCTATGAAACGGAAGGCCATGCTCTGCCTTTTTCACAGAACTGTCTTTGAGGATTAAATGAAACGTATGCAAACAACTGCTTTAATTACAATGTGCTCTACTGAAGAATTTTGTTTTTCTCTGTGACAAGCAGCAGCTTTGGCTGCGGCCCAAATTAGAAGACCCTTTTACTGATACTTCATCAGCGTCTCAGGAGTTGATGGCTAGTCTGATTAACTTGGAAAAACTGTGACAGATCAGTGTTTTCTCCCCCTCTGACCACAGTGAGGCTCATGGATGCAGGAATGGACAGGAGGACTTAGCAGCGACTGCAGGCGGCAGGGCTGACACTGACTGTCCCCTGGGGAATCAGTGACCACCACGTCCAGTTCCCTGGCAGGCTGTGCCAGCTGAGGGGGTTACGATTTCATAATACTGGTGGTTTTGATTCTGCTCAAACAGAAGACTGCAGAGAGAGCGTTAGGTAGCTTTTGCTGCAGTCTTCCAAAAACTCAGATAACTTTCCCGCTGAATATCTCATTCAGTGCAAGGCCTGATGAATCTGGGCTACGTCCTGCCATCTGGGGACAGTATTACAGAATTTTTCTGACAAGAGAAGACTAACCCAATTCGTCTATTCGATTGCTGTAGTTCACCAGTAATTTCTTGTCAAATTTAAATAGTGTTCCTAGTACCCTCCTCAGGTCTCTGATGCTCACAGCCACAAAGAAACACTATTCTCAGGAATGCACCAAACTACGATGTGCCTGCATTATCACCCCGGTTCCTGAAAAAAAAGTCCCTTTACAAGTTACTTTCATAAACGATTCCTAGAAAAGGACCCAGCTCTTATTGAAATGTCATAACTGAGAACGGCAAGTATGCTGACTGGAGCAAATGTCTTAAATCTTGTTAATTCTATTGATTAAGAAATGTTCGGTGAACCAGAATATGAAACCAGATGACAGAGAGTTCAAGTTTCTTCTTCCGCTTTCAGCCAATAACAAGTGATTATTTCAGAATGGAAAAGCAGAACTGCTCCAAATGCACAAAACTTAGCTAGTCCTAAAAGAAACACTGATCCCCCCCCCATATTGTACAATATTTTATTGTAATAAAAATATTTAGGTGAGTCTCAGAGCAACAGATTATCACATGGGTACTCACTGAGAAGCATAAATTGTACATTTGACAATATCTTACTATACATCCAATTAATCTGAGTAATTTGGCGAGGGGGAAGAAAATATAAGCATCCCATTTTATTTCACATTTTCCCACAGACTTTATAGACAACACAGAATCAAGATACAGTTGTAATCAGGATAATTCTAACCTTAATATTAGAACCTGCAGCATGTACAAATTCCAGTCATCTATTGCTAGGCATTTGCCAGATGATAATCACAAGTTTGGCATACAGTGGTTTGAAGCTTGGAAGATGATATTCAAATGCTTTACACGGCTGTTGTCCTTCTGTTTGGTTTTACACGTTAGCCCCCAATTTTTGTCAGCTCATTTTTTTGTTCATCTGTTTAGTCTCTGTGTTATGACTTCTCGATACATAATAGAGATGTAGATGAGCAACAGAAAGATGACAAAGAAATCATCGAGAAAGCCTAGGATTCCAAACAAGGCTTCAGGTACGAAGTCTAGAGGTGATATAAGGTAGAAAAAAGCTCCCATTAAACAAAGTATTATCCTGATACGGAACATCCAGAAAAGGCCCCCGACTGAAAACATCTCCCTGAACGCATGCCTCAGTAACGTGGGCAGGTCCATGATTCTTTCCATAATCTGGTAGGGGAAGAACAGATATTGTGATTTGGCATCTAACGTGTCAGACTTCAAAAATCATGTAATTTTCTTACAACATGCAGACAAACTCAGTTAACATGAATGACAGTGTTTCACATATTGGTCAAACGGCATATTTTCTAGTTACTCATTTTTTAAAAAAATAGTTCTTTGATTACTAGGTTCTTATAAATATGTCTTATAGGAGATAATTGAAAAGCGACTAAAATGTCAACAAACTTAAAACATAGGCTATAGTAATACGAAACTCAAGTTTATCTCTAATTGGAGTTAGTAAAATAAACCAATAAAACCCTATAGGATTAGTCTGAGGCTTGGGCTCAAGTCTCAGCTTTAAAAGTCGGACAGATCGGGGTTCGGATTCAAAGTCAATCACTTATTAACCAGGTTACCTTGGGGAAAGTTGTTTAACCTACTAGAGATTAGTCAACAATTGAGTATGTGCCACGAGGACTATTAAGAACCAGAAGAGACATTGTTATAAAAGACCTTTATAAACTGGCACACAATATGTAAGTACCTATGTGTATATATAAGTATATACAGACACATCAACTTTGATAACTTTGACAACTTTGACAGTCTTAACAATAGCAATGAAACTGATTCCTTCTAAGGATGTTGATTCTGCTTAGCTTGAGTTTAAGTGAATTACTAATTGCCACAAAGATTTTCGGAATGCCGGGCTTACCCTTTCTGGAAATGAGTAAGTTTCTGGATCTATACAGACCAATAATTACACTATAGTCACTCTGTAAATACACTAAAAACCGTTGAATTGTATATTTTAAACAGATGTACTTTATGGTACATAAATTACATCTAAATAAAGTTGTTTGGAAAAAAGATGGTACCCGCATCTATTTTGGATGACCTTGAGCAGGTCAGCCAACTCCCTGACTGCAAGCCCCTCGCGGGTCCTGTGCAGCTGTGAGCTGACTGCATGCTCTCTAGGGGCCTGGGTCGTCATGAGCCACCAGGACCCCTCAACGTGACTTCCTTGATGGTCTCGTTTCTCCAGGGGTGGTAGATGTGAGGGAACTGACCAGAGGAAGTAGATCACATCCTGTGGTCATTCCACCGCCCCGCGTTCAGCTGTTTTTCACAATCTGTATAAATATCGTTAAGTCCAACTCTAGGTGCGTATTTTGTTTGTCTAACAGGTGCCAAATAAGTTGAGAGGGAAATGGAGACAAAAGTAGGAAGAACTGAGTAAGTGATGAGGAAACAGTTTTAAAAACCCCACCGGATTAAAGAAAATCTTGTAACTCCTTTTGGAAAACTGCTCACAAGAGAACAAAAATGGTCTTTTTACAATCACTTCCTAGGCTAATTTTCTATTCTCTGTGGAAGAAACTAACATTTACAGCGAAACAGCCACACTGCTTTCACAAGGTCTGCGGTAACTTAAATATTCTAAGGACCAGCCAGTGTGTCTTTTGAATGCCTTTCTGTCCTTTGTCAGAGCTGTTTTGTTCAGTTCTCATATGGTATCATTTATACAAAATCTGTAATAATTAGGTAAGAAATATGAAATGGGTTATTAAGAAATGTTTGTATATTAATCACAGTCTAACTCCACTTTTGAGGAAGAATATCAAATTAAGAGCTCAATGTCCTGGAGAGGGTAGGGCATACATAGCTCAGTGGTAGAGTGTGTGCTTAGCATGCATGAGGTCCTGGGTTCAATCCCTAGTACCTCCATTAAAATATATATATAAATAAATAACCTAATTACCTCCCCTTTCAAAAAAAACCCCCAAAATAAGATCACATCTAAAATAGAAGGCTTCTGAATAGCTGACAACACAAGAGAAACCCGAACCTAGGATTACTTAAGGGAACATTTCCAACAGGGGGTCAGGGTAAACACAACAGAGTAAAACACAGTTGTAAAACTCTCTCAGTTGTAAATTTCTCCTAAGACAAATCCTATTTTAGAATCCCACAGAAGCTGATAATTTTACATTTTCCTTCAATTTTTTCTTATTGCTTTTTTGCTGGTATCACTTTCATAAAGAGTTACAATGCCTTTTTTTTTTAAGATAGGAAACTGTAGTTTTTTGGAAAGCTGTAACTCAGTGAATGACAACGATGAAGGCAAAGCCTTTACGCAACACACACGTAGGTTTTTCACAGCCAAAGAGTATTTGTAGGTAAACCTCACCTGACAAAAAAGAAGCTCATTACACCCTCACTTTGCACCCGCAGTGACATTACTTACAGATCTGGGCTGGCCTGAGAATCTCCGGTTATAATCATTAATGTCTTGGTGCAATGATACGACATCTTGAGACTGGTCGTTTTCACTAAATACTGTCAGCAGTAAAGTTACCTGTGCATTACAGGAAAAAAATTGTTACATCTTTCTGCAGCACTAATTTTTTTCATTTTGTGTTCTTCCTCAGTAGAATGAGAAAAGCTTCTGAATTTATGCTTTACGTATTTCTCGTAACAAGAGCAACACCGGGGTGGAAAGTAACTTACTGCTTTACAATAAAATCCAATTCACATGTAATTGAAACTCCTATAAAATAAAATGGGCACCTTATCCAAACACTGTCTTAGATATTTTCCAGTCCACATCAGGGGCTTTATGTCACTAGTTCTCTGTTTGGGCCAACAGATATTTGAAGACACAAGAAAGATGAGAAAACATTCAGAGTGGAGAGGGTATAGCTCAAGTGGCAGAGCACATGCTTAGCGCACACAAGGTCTTGGGTTTGATCCCCAGTACCTCCTCTAAAAATAAATAAACCTAATGACCTCCCCCCCCCCCAAAAATTAACAAATAATACAATAATAAATAAAATTTAAAAATATTTTTAAGAAAGAAAACATTCAGGAGCAAAATGACATAAAATTATATACCTATCACTTTGAGAGAGAAAAATTAGGGATTTCTTTTTTGATTAAAATCATGATTCCTTATCCTCTCACTGGTACTTGAATGATCTTCGAATGCTACCAACCATAATACAGAGATGAGCTTTTTGCTGGGACCAGCTCTCAAGCATCATCTCTACTATAATCAAAAGAAGGTAATTCTTGATATTTTTAGATAACATGCTACATTGAACCCCATTTCCTCCCTGGTAGAGGTAAGAGGGATATACAAATGTCCCAGGACCACATTCAGGTCATCTGAGGCTGATAGCTCCTCAAACAACAAGTCTATTTTAAAATATAACCGCCCCCGCAGAAATGGTCCCCGTGTAACCAGACGAGTATGGGAAGGAGTCGTGATAGATTTAAGTTGTCTTGCTGTTGTTTTTAGCCTTCCTCAGCTTGGCTGTAAAACCACAGCTTCCGCTGCTTGGATGCTTTTGAAACGTGAAACGCAGGAGTGCTAAGAGCAGCGCGTGTACGAACAGCAGGTACAGCCGTCTCTTCACAAATTTGTTAATAAAAACCCCTTCTTTCAGTAAATATTAGCTGAGCACCTCCTGCGGCCAGGCACTGTGCTAAGTGCTGGATATACAGAAAAATGAAGACACGACCCTGCCACTGGTGATCACAGTCCCCGAGACAGAAGTGGGGGCAGACCAGGGCAGCAGCCTGTCATAAGGCCCTGGGGCAGGCAATACAATGATGTTTGAGAGGGAGGACTTCTTCTGTCTGGGGTGTCCAGAAAGCCTGGCACCTGGGCTCGCCCTGGAAACGTGGCAGGACCGCTGGTGTGCTGGTGTGAGCATGAAGGGAGAGACGTGGTGAGTGTGTTCCAGTCTGAGCCTGGCACTATCTCCAGTGAGATCCTGCCACCTGTCCTGCCTCTGAGATGAATCGCTCTCCTGTTTGGGACCCTAAAAGCTGTTCTATTAAAACACCTTTACGTGGGGAGGGTATAGCTCAGTGGTAGAGCACATGCTTAGCATGCACGAGGTCCTGGGTTTAATCTCCAGTCCCTCCATTAAAAAAACAAACATGAAAACGAATATATGTATGTATATGACTGGGACACTGTGGTGTACACCAGAAATTGACACATTGTAACTGACTATACTTCAATTAAAAACAAAAAACAAAACCCAAAACACCTCACTGCCTCCCTCATTAGGTAGCTTCTGTACCACCTACAAGAATCTAATCCGTTCTGGATAATGCAACGTGGTTATGTCTCCAAAAGAGACATTTTTAAAAGTACTGTTCGTCATTTAAAGCTATCTGGACATTTACCAGAGAAGGGCAGATTAAAAATAAATTAAAAGGGAAAATTTTTTTCAGAAGAAGTGTATGTGGGGAATATTTGCTTCAGCCAGATTTGCTAGTTCAGTTATTCCTTTGCTGGTTTTACAACAAAGATTTATGAGGATTTGGGGGAGGATTTAAGTTGTTTCTTCACTATAGCTGAAGGGAATTCCCCCCCCTTTTTTTTGAGGTGTCTTAAAGACATTTACAAACATAATGGAGTGACATCATTGAAGCTTTGGAGAAATGAAGTTCTGCTAAAATCATAAAAATAATTCCCAAGAGTCAGGCACAGAAAGCACAAAAATTCTCAAGATGAAGTAGAAATGATGTTTTCTGGATGCAAACATTACCGTTTGTCTACAGATCGGACAACTGATCGCCCCAAGCCATGAGCCGTATCGCCAGTACGCAACAATGCAGGTGCCTAGCGGGGAGAAAACGTTAACACTGATGTTGTCAAGTCCACATGTGCTGAGACAGTTTCAAATATTTGAAATATTTTAACAGCATCACCTATTTTAGAATGTTTTTTTACTTTATCCAACCAACTCTTAATAAGGCAAATTCAAATCGAATCGTAATTCCCAGCAATTGAACAATATTTTCTTTTAAATAACCAGTTAAGATACAGGCATTTTTACACAATTAAAAGCAAGCATGCATTAACTGTTTCAGCGTATGAGCCTTACTAGAAAATGTTGCATTTCCTATGGAAAATAAATAAAATAATTGAACATCACTGTAAATGACAACTGACAAATCAGTGTTCTGTTCAAGTTTTCTGTTCCAAATTTGACATGAATGTTAGACAAACACAAATTCTGTTTTTTTTTTTTAAGTTTAGAAAACCAAGTTATGTAAGTATCAACAATAGTAGTTAGGTAGTTCGAGCAAGGAGCCAACGGATGCAAAGGTTACACGCTTTCTGCCCTACTGAAGTTCACAATCCAGTTAAATAATTGAATCAACTTTCGCACTGGGTGGATCTGATTTTTCTGCTTGAAGGTTCATGAGCAGCAGAACAGTTAAGCACAGCCTGAAGGGAGGGTTTTCAGATCTTACACAGTGGTCAGCATAAGCACTAAAGTTCAGACCAAGAACAAATGAAGGAGTTATCTTTAAACACTGTCTGGTGTCTAAGGGGCCAGTTCATTGTCTTCTCTGCAGGAACCAGTTTCTCGGACCACCCGGGTCCCACTGTGACTCTACACTTAAGTGCCTCTGCCTCCAGGCTCTCCTGTTTTCTTACTCTCCCCTCAGCAACCTGGCGTAGCTCTCTGGTTCCTTCTTCTGATTCTTCCAGATCCGATAAGTGTCCACAACTCAGAGCAAGCACTGACAGTCAGACTGAGGAGGCCAAGGTGACACGCTTATATCAGTTAGGAGGTGGTTACACCTTAAACTGTGTGATATTAAGCTTCGGTACAAAAGAAGTCCAGAGAGGGCGAACTCTCTGGGATGCGTTAGAGGCACGTGTAGAGCAGAAGGGATTTGAACCGAACTTTGCAGGAATGGTAAGATTTCGACAGGACATGGGAGGGAGGATGCTCTGGGTTTCTTCAGCGTAAGAGCAAATACCAGAGGCAAAAATAAATGGTATGTGAGGAGGCTGGTGGGCAGACCAATGGCTCGAGCAAAGGCTGCCCGACCTGGACGTGGGTGACCGTGGAGCACTGGTTCAACGATTTAAAGACGAACTTAAAAGCTAAATGGTCTGTATCTGGTATCTTTTCCTGCTCTCAGAGTGCTGTGTTAATTAGATCATGCTCATGAAATGCTTTGAGCAATCTAATTTCATATAGAAACTATATGAAAGGGAAAATTCTTCTAAATCTGTTAGTCTTGGTACCATCTGTGATGACGCCTTTATCTCTGACCCCTCCACTAGGAAGTCCAGTGTATTTTGACATATCAACTGATTAATCCCATATCTCTTCTCCACAAATTGGAGCATAGCTGTCTTTGTTCTGCAAATTCTACAACGGCCACTGGCCTGCACTGAAAAATGATGGTCTAGCAAATCAGACACGAGTTCATACACATCTGTTGTGACATGCTTGGTGTTTTCCCTTTTCCTCAACTATCTCCCTCTTTAAAATGCAAGACCCACATAAACAGGATGGTGGGAGAGATGACTCAATTACTTGAATCTGGGGTACAGTCTTTCTAGATCTTATCTATAAAATGGGAATAAGACCTCATAAGACTGCTGCAGGATGAAATAAAATAACATGAGTTACAACTTGCAGCAACGTGGATAGACCTGGAGATCGTCATTCTAAGTGAAGCCAGAAAGAGAACAAAAAATACTATATAGGTGGAATCTAAAAAAAAAAAAAAAAAAAAAAAAAGACACAAATGAACTTATTGACAAAACAGAAACAGACTCACAGACATAGAAAACAAACTTCTGGTTACCAGGGGAGAAAGGGGGTGGGAAAGGATAAATTGGGAGTTCGGGATTTGCAGATACACACTACTGTATATAAAAGAGATAAACAACAAGGACCTACTGTACAGGACAGGGAACTCTATTCAATATCTTGTAGTGACCTATTATGAAAAAGACTATGAAAACCATTATACGCATGTATATGTATGACTGAACTATTACACTGTACACCAGAAATTGACACAACATTGTAAACTGACTAGACTTCAATTAAAAAAGAAAATCTTTGAAATACAAAAAAAAATGTGAGTTACAAATGCAAGTACGTGCAAGCTGTTGGTGTGCTCATTCTCCGCGGGCAGTGGAGGAACAGACCAGGAGATCCACGTCCAGAACTAAGCTGGAGGGCACTTTGGAAACACCGTATTGATACACTGGAACTGCTCAGACAAAACACATTTCTGTTTGTGCAGAGGTTGTATAACTAGTTTTTTTTTTAACCTTTGAACTTACAGGCAGTGAATTAAAGTGCCCAACAAGTAGAGCAGGATCTCGGAAGGAATCCACCCTATTGCCTCAGACCCAGAGGTCAAACCAGGAACACAATGCAGCCATCTTTCAACTGACCACACTATCCACTCAGTGAGTCACCGAAGCCTGGGTTGGCAAAGGGAGTCTGCCCAGCCCGCCAGACCTCAGTGATTCCTAGCTGACTGCTAGCACCGGCCTGGGGTGCTGTGTGAGGGGGTGGCTGAAGCCAAATTCAGACTCAGAAAGAGAGTCCCCAGTGGATTAGGAGCAGGGGCCGGAGGTCTGAGAGGGGGAAGTGTCTGCTTTCTCTGATGCCCAGTTAACGCTCCCCATCTGATCTTTCATCATTCTGCTGCTCGTTAGCACTTCCAACAGATCATTAAGGACAGACGCTGAAATGGTGTTTTATGATTCGTTAGCTACTTAGGCAAAAACCGGAGGGAAGAGGCCAGAGTAAATGGGTGAGGCAATAAACGGGATTAGTCAGCACTTACTTAATGAATAAGAGGTATAAAAACCCTGCAGGGCCTGGAATGGCTTCCAAATACTTTATTTTATCCCCAACAGCGTGAGCAATAACACAATACACCTAAGAGTTCTATTCAGTGAGTCCCAGACAAAAGATAGCACGGGGAGAAAGCAATTTCTAGATTACCGTATGCTACAGTTTAAATTAGTCTTCATATGCAAATTGAGTACAATTTGGGAGCAATCAGAACCCTATCTTGAATACAGCTGCTCAAAGAGAAAGAAATACTACCAATAAAAAATAGGTCTAGGGGTGGGTGTAGCTCAGTGGTAGAGTGTGCGCTTAGCAAGCACAAGGTCCTGGGATCGATCCCCGGTCCTTCCATTTAATAAATAAATAAACAAACAAATCTCCCTCCTCCAATAAGTAAATAAACTTAAAAAATTTTAAAATAGGTCTAGCGATTACATAAAACTTAAATAGAGAGCAGTTGTATACGCCACCAATCACATAGAAGAACTGAGCACAGGGTTGGAAGTCCATGCGATCCAAGTTTAAAACCGAGCTCTGTCCCTCTGCAGCTGGGTTGCCCTTTGTAAAATTTCTTCACATCGCTGCATCTTGACTTCCTCATTTGTGTAGAACTCTTCCCTGTGCAGAACTCCTAGGTACACAGCATTATTGCTTATGCTGCTGGGGCTGGAGGGGATGAAGGATGCTACGTGTTCGGCATGTAGGAGGCAAGTGACAACTGACTGTCCCGAATCTCACGTGACCATAACCAGCAATGACTATGTGATATCTCATTATTCTCTCTGGAGTCTTTCTGGATGGCCAGGAAGAACACCAGGTGTAGGCAACACCCCTTCCTGATACTGAGTGTGAAACCAGCGTTCCTTCTCACCCACTGCAGCCTCTAGGTGCCTCGTGCTCCCTCCGCCAAGCCTCTTGACGTCATGAAGGAAGAGAGGCTAGTGAGAACTTCTGTACTGTCTTAGAGTGAAAAAGAGGCGGCAGGGCTCAGGCAAGGTCTTGGACAAGGTCCTTATGAGAAGAACCTTCCTTCCTTGGGAAGGATGAGTAAGAAATGAAACCACCGAAAAGTGATGACCGTGAGGGATCCGGTGGAAGCCTCGTGGTACTGATAGACTTGAATTACTACTCAAAGAAACACTTCCGTTTACCAAGAAACTGAATCACTAGTTTTTGTTTGTTTGTTTGTTTTTTTAAATCTCTGAACCTACAGACTAAATTAAAGCGGCTGACAAGGAGAGCAGGATTTCAGAAGCAAGCTACCTGACTCATGAAATGCCAAATGTGGTAGAGAGGAAATAAGGCATCCAGCCTGTGCACTCCCACGGGGCTTGGTCTAAATAGTCCCTTTCGCCGCACACGCCCGGTTTGCTTACCGCAAAAAAGATGTCCACAGTTGGTTTCGACAGGGAGGGAGGCTTGATGTAAACAGATCGGACAGTACATGTCGGTGTAGAACTGGTGTCGGGCAGCAGCAGGTGCATCCTGGGGAGAAGATGGGCGCCCTCGTTACATGAGACACACATACACGGGCTTTTTAGAGTCAGAGTTATCATAGGGGCCACGTAAGAATACACTCAGTGCGTGTAATGCTCACTACACTTTAGATGTGCCCTAGTTTCACGTCTTACAGGTTACATAAAGTTCTCAGGCTCCACTGTGGTTTTACTTAAACTGCCTGGTCTTGCCTTCCTTCCTGAGCACAGTCTAAAGACGGCCACCTGGTGGGGAGGGTGTAGCGCAGTGGAAGAGCGCATGCTTAGCATGCACAAGGTCCTGGGTTCAATCCCCAGGCCCTCCTCTAAAAAATAAACAAGTAAACCTAATTACTGTGCCCCCCACCCTGAAAAAAATAAAATAAAAATAAAAAATTAAAGACAACAACCTGGATGAACTTGGGAGCTAATCTATTGGGATGAGTGAGTTATCCCGAATGACACAGGCCGAAGGATAAGAAATGTCACACTATTTCCCACGTATTAGCTTTCTTTCATTTTCAGCTTCTGTTTCACTCGTCCATTCCTGACAGTGGTACGTGCGTGCTGGACCTCGCGAGAGATCAGAATTAGACTTTTAAAGAAGAGTATTTGGTCATTTTGGAGGTAGTAAAATTTAAGACCACTGGTGACTGGAATTTAACCCTTCACAGAGCCAGATTAATACAATGCTGTCAGGACAAGGACTTTATCTGTACGACTCACTCTAGTAGTCCCCGGGAACTGGAAAATTACCCAGTACTGCTATAGAATGTATAGCTTTTAAAATACTTATCAAAACCCGACTTTATAGCACCCAGCACTTATCTTATAAGCAAAGTAGCCGGTATTAAAAACACCAAATTGCTAAAAAAAAAAAAAAAGTATTAAATTTGCTAAATATGAGCTATTCTTCACTGTAAACTAAATCAAAGATTTTGGTCACCCTACATTAATAAACCAGAACTAAAATCCCCTATGTCTTAAAACAATCTTAAAATACTAGAATATCCTACAAGCCAAGGTCATGCTTTGATGTCTTAATCTTTTATGTCATTTTTAATGGTGCAAAGAAGAAAAACACACAGCATGTCATGTTCCCTCCTCTACCTTTTCTCTTCATTCTTCATCTTTGGAAATTAACTGACAAAAAAAGCCAGGGCTGTCTAACAGAACTCACCACAATATGGAAGTCTGCTTTATCTGTGCTGTCCGACATGGTAGCCATGAGCCACACGTGGCTAAGTACCTGAAATGTGGCTAGTGTGACCAAAGTACTGTATCTCAAATTTTACTTAATTTTAGTTAATTTAAAATTAAATAGCCATGCGCATGTGGCTGGTGGCTACCATACGGAATAGGCTACGTCACTGGAGCTTGATTCTACCTGGAGCTTTAGGCCATGCCTGGGACGGGGTGTGATGGAGGTGAATGGGACAGCAGTGCAAAAAAAATCTGGAAGATCCACCTTGATCCAATCCAGGACTCCTACAGAGCAAGATCTAGTCACGCGATCCTAGTATGAATTTAAGCAAATCTCAGAGATCTAATATGTTAAATGGGGATAAGAATAGTCACCTATCATGTTTGAAGGTTAAATGAGAGAGTTGTATGTAAGATCACTCTGTAAATTAGAAAACACCACCCCAGCATGAATTATTCGTAACAATAGCTCTGGAACAGGGTACCACTAATACGCTTAAACGATTTTTGCATCAGTGAATTTCAAGTTCTCTGAAGCAAGAATTCCTGTCTGTTTTGTTCACAAATGAATTCGCAATGCCCACAATAGCGTCTGACATATGGTAGATGTTCCATAAATATTTGGTGAATGGATAAATCATAAAACCCTGTTTGGAGGTTTGACTGGCAGGTAGGCCATCAATTTTTAATTTTTTTGTTTTCTGATGGTAGCTATCTCAGCATGAAGGTGCACAATATCCGACTTAATCCAGTCTTCATGAAATGTATTACATTTCCAGTTCTTAGTCCATGTGGTTAAAAAGCAAAGAAGAGGCAGAAAAAAGTTTTCTTCTTTGCACAACTCATTTTGTTAACTTTGACCACTGAACAAGAAGAAAAAGAAAAAAAGCCTTTTGGTAGATCTTAGGGGAACATATTTTAGAAAGAGTAGTTTTTCCACTACATTTCATTAAAGTCCATTAGACAGTGTTTATTTCCTCGCAGGTAAGTAATCAGAAAACTTCTGTCTTTTTAAATCAAGTTAAAGCCAAATAAATACTCAAAAACATCTTAATTAGGTTAAGACCAGTCATTTGCCTAATCTGAAAATGTACAATCAGTAGAGTAATTTACAGTAACTTCAAGCAGCAGAGAAGCCCGTGTCTCCAAAAAGGAGTAAAAATGTTCCATCACAGTTTCTTATGTAAGGGGAGAAATACTCTACTCCTTACACAAATGCACATATTATAAAACAACAGTACCTGTTCTGTTTGAAGTTGCTCCCGAAGCACCCTGACTAGCTCTTGGTTTTCCGGGTGAATGTTTTGATGTGCATTTCTGTTGAATAAAATATAATAAACCTTGAATATGAAATATTGTCAGAGGAATTCGTTTTCTTTATGGGTCAACATTTTTGACCCAGACTACTGGTGACATAGTAAATGGGAATGACGGCATACGACTGTGCTCCGACTACAGGGCTGAACGTGCAGGCTATTCCGAGATCACTGATTACCCGCCCATTTCCGGTTTCCCTGGCAAATGATGAAACCCAGAGGCCGAGTACACTGGGGACTTCATGTAATTGCAGACTCAACAAATGATATCAAGAACAATTAACGTATTTATTTCTTTTGTAAAATTCCTTTGTATTATTATGGATTCGAACACTTTTTCATATCTAATTAGGTCTTTCTCCCAACTTTTCACCTATGATGGGAGGGGGACAAAAATAAAAATTAAATGTATAACGTAGCAAAGTCCAAACCTGACATACCGCTAATATCTTAACGCTAACAATTAAAATTAACAATTAAAAGAATCAAAGGCAAGAAGTTAGTGGTTGATAGAAAAAGATGGGATAAAACGTGAGTATTGAAATTTGGAAGTGGTGGGGAGCGTATAGCTCAAGTGGTAGAGCGTGTACTTAGCATGCACGGGGTCCTGGGTTCAATCCCCAGCACCTCCTCCAAATATAAACCTGATTACCTGCCCCTCATAAAACAAACAAAATAAACAAATGGGATCAAATTTAACTTATAAGCTTAAAAAAGAAAATTAGAAGTGGTAGTTTGGTTGGTAGGGTGGATTGAGGGGGGTGAAAATTTGCATCTGAATCACAGTTTAATTTCATTTGACTGTAGAAGTTTTTTCTAAACCTAAATCTCTTTAACAGCAAAATTTAAATCCACGCAATGTCGGTGTTCCTCTATAGAAGAGCCTTTGCTCTCTGGCTGAACCAATATCCCAGAGCAATAAGAATTCTAAATCAATATTCTAATGGAATAAGGGAAAATTAAAGAAACCTATCCTCTGGTTATTTAATTTTTAGTAAAAAAAAAAATTCAAATTTTAGAAAAGAAAGCTGAAAAAAATATAAACATTAGTTCAGAGAGGACATTAAAAACAATTTAAAGTCAAATCTCTCATCAGAAGTTCAACATGAATGTAATGAAACTACTTGAACTCTGTTTAAACACCTTAAATTTTAGTGGATTATTTATTTTTAAATGTTACATTCTTATGATTGAAGAAATGTATCAATGAAAGCAAGCTACTCTATAGGGAAAGCAATCTGTCAAAGAACAGTCTAGGAACCATCTCATTTGCATACAGTAGGTACTCAGCTAATGGGGATTTCTCAGTTCTCTGACCCTGGAAAACCATTCCCTCCTCATTGGGAAAAAAAAAATCCATGATATAAACATATGGATATGGATGCCAAATATATGAATGCGGATATGAAATAAACCATGTGACTGGAAAGTCTTTCTTTTGGTTTCTTTCCATAAAAGAGAATACTCTTAAATCTGACAGCAGAATATCAGAAAAGTCAAAGTATAGCCAAAGAACGAGCAGAAACTGCCCGAGATGCTGAACAAGGCCTGCATGTAGCTCAGGTCACTAAATGTTGCTGGTAACCGTGAGCACAGAACCAAAAATCTAGAAAATGGGATGATGAAGATGGACTGAAAGCTAGACTAAAACTCTGGGACCTACTGTCATAAGAAAACTTCAGGCGTCACCAAATGGTGACCAAACGGCGTTGCCAGTGCTAAAGCCCACGACACCAGACCGAGACTTCACATCTGACGCAGCTGCAGTCTCCCTTCCCCAGGGATGTGATCTGAATCTTCAGTCTGGGATTCTCTGGTCCTCACTAGGAGGTAATCTGCACAAGACCCCTGCCGTTTCCTTCCCGGAGAAGAAGTCCTGACCTGAAACAATCCTTTCTTTTCTTTTGCTAATAACTGCCTCGCCCTACCCTCCTTCTGTCTATAAACCTTCCATTTCCTACAACTGCTCGGGGTATCTCTCTACTTGCTGGACAAGATGCTGCCTGATTCATGAATAGCTTAACAAAGCCAGTTAGATCTTCAGATTTCCTGGGTGGGGTTTTTGTTCTGTAACAGCAGGATCGCCTCAGCTGTGAGAAAATGATGGCATTTGACACTTAGCAGGTCTAAAGTGAGATGCCGAGGAAAACAGTGGCTCTGCTCTAAAACAGAAATACATTTGGTGTTGTGATTGTATTCATCAACGACTTATGGTCCTTCGAGGGTTTTTTTGAAAGGAGAAACCAAAACTATCAAACTGGTTAAGTTATATGCAGCCCTGGAAAGGAGCCAGGAACCTCTGATAGGAAAAGCAATGATACCCAAAGCCTGGGTCAAGAAAGGAAGTTTGAATCAAAGTTTACAAATATGCAAATATGTGGTTCACAGGTTAACCTGCATACCAGATCCTTCTGACTGGCTTCTGGTATGTCAACACAGGGCAATTGTTATTAATGGCTTAAGAAGAAAGAACAAATAGAAAAAGGTTTTAAAAAGAAATTAATTATAGCACCAAAAATGGTTGAAAGATATTAAAGAAGACACAAATAAGTGGAAAGACATCCCATGTTCATTGATTGAAATACAATATTGTTACGATGTTAAAACTATTCAAAGTGATTTATCAAAATCCCAACAGCTTTCTTTGTAGAAATAGAAAAAACCCATTCTAAAATTTATATGGTATCTCAAGGGACTCCAAATAGCCAAAACAATCTTGAAAGAGAAGCACAAAGTCGTAAGACACTTTCTGATTTCAAAACTTGCTACAATGAGATGGCTTTGTAAAGCAACATGGTACTGGTATAAGGATGAACGTAGAAACCAATCTAATAGAACACAGAGACCAGAAATAAACTCTCACATATATGGTAAATTGATTTTTGACAAGGACGCCAAGACTCTTCAATGTAGTAAGGACAGTCTTTTCAACAAATGGTGCTGGAAAAACTGAATAAACAGATGCAAAAGAGTGAAGCTGGATCCTTACCTGATACCATATATAAAAATTAACTCAAATTGGATCAATGACCTAAAGTCTAGAGGTAAAACTATAAAAATCTTAGAAAAAAACATAGAGGAAATCTTTGTGACCTTGGATTTGGCAGTGATTTCTTAAATCTGACACCCAAAACACAGGCAACAAAAGAAAAAATAGATAAACTGGACTTCAACAAAATTTTTAAAATTGTGTGCATCAAAAGACACTATCAAAAAGATAAAAGTACAACCAACAGTTGGAAGAAAATATTTATAAATCATATATTTGATAAGTGATTAATACAGAATATGGAAAGAACACTTATAACTCAAAAACAAAAAACCAAACAACCCAATTCAAATATGGGCAAAGGTCTTGAATAGACATTTCTCCAGAGAAGACATACAAATGGCCAATAAACATATGAAACAACGTTCAATGTCAGCAGTCATTACTGAAATGCAAATCAAAACCACAATGAGATATCACTTCGCACCCACAGATGACTCAAAAAAAACCCCAGAGAAAGTAGCAAATGTTGGCCAGGTTGTGGAGAAACTGGAACCCTCGCACAGTGCTGGTGGGAATGTAAAATGGGGCAGCTGCTGTGAAAAACAGATTGAAGGTTCCTCAAAAAGTTATACACAGAATTATCATATGATCCAGCAATTCCAGTTGAAAGCAGGAATTCAAACACATACTTGTACACCAATGTTCACAGCAGCACCATTCACAATAGCCAAAGTTGGTAACAACCCAAATGTCCATCAATAGATGAATAAACAAAATGTGGTATACATATACAATGGAATATTATTCAGCCATAAAAAGGAACAAAATTCTGCTAGATGATGCAACATGGATGAACCTTGAATGCATTATGCTAAGTGAAATAAGCCAGACACAAATGGACAAATGTTGTGTAATTCTACTTTATGAGGGACCTAGAATAGTCTAATTTCTTGAGACAGAAGGTGGAATAAAGGTTACCAGTGGCAGGGAGAGGAGGAATGGGGAGCAATTATTTAACTGGTACAGTTTCTGCTTCAGAGGATGAGAAAGTTCTGGAAATAAATAGTGGTGCTGTTACCCACTATTGTGAATGTACGTGACACCAATGAACTGTGTGCTTCAAATGATAACTTTTATGTTATAGATATTTTACCACAATACAGAAAGCAATGAATTATAATGACTGAAAACATCAAAGAAATTATAGGAAAGAGACAAAAGGCTCCTTTGTTGGAATTTTAAGCCACACGTGCTACCCCTCCCCCAACGCAGTAATTGAATACTTCAGTTGAAGTCACAGCATTACAACAATTACCAATTGAATTTGAAACTGAAGAGCCAGACAGCAACTTAAACTGACCTCCCGCCCAATCATCTGAGAGATTCAAGGTGTTGTCCAAGTAAGGGAGACCACTTTACATAATCTGAAAAGCTATGTCTTAAGGTAAGCCGAAATCTCATCACTTATCTCCACCTATTGGCCCCGTGTGCGATAAGAGAAAATACACACATTTTTCTCTGCCCCTGGTTCTTGGCACAGAGCTCCAGAAACACTTGAAATTTCCTCTGTGACCAGAGCACTAGGAGTATCTTTTATTCTAATATTTGGTCTTTGACCTGGTCCCTGACACAGAGTTCCTGAAATCCTTATAAATTACTGGGTGATACTCCTGTCTTTTGTTCTAATGAGATGACTCTGTCAGGGGGGACGGTCCCAGCTGAGGGCTGGTCACCAGAAGGACAAAGTCATGATTAGAAGCTTGGAACTATCGTCCAGAGAGAGGAGAGGGGCCAGAAATGAGTTAATAACTGGTGATGCCTACATGAGAAAGCCTCCATAAAATCCCAGCAGTGCAGTCTGGACGGCTTCCGGGTGGGTGAATACACCCACCCAGAGGGTGATGCACCCGCCACTTTAATAAGCTGGTAAATCTGTTTCCCTGAGTTCTGTGAACAGCTCTGGCAAATTACGCAAACTTGAGGAGGGGGTCACGGGGACCTCTGATTTGTAGCCAAATCAGGCAGGAGTTGTGGGTAACGTGGGAACCAGCTACTTGAGACTGGCCATCTGAAGTCAGGGAAGGGAGCAGTCTTGGGGGACTGAGCCCTTAAGCTGTGGGATCTGACATTGTCTCCAGGCAGATGGCATCAGAATTGAGTGAAATTCTGGGACACCCAGCTGGTGTTGTGGAGAATTGTTTGGTAGGGGAAAAACCCACACACATTTGGTGACCAAAAGTGAACTGTGTAAAAATAAAGGAGACACACAGGAGCGAAACAGTAGGGGAAAAAAAAAAACAAAACTAGATCCTTCACTACATAGGAAGGAAAAATCTCTAGGTTTTCCCTTTATACCCTACTTCTGCCCACGAAGCTACCCAGAATAAACCCACTTCTTCAATAAAACAAGCCCTCATCCTATTTAAACACAGCTTTTCCGTCCTACAGTCTTTTCCTCTAAGCTAGATACCCACAGTTCTTTCAGGCATTTTTATATTTGTTGCCATAGCTTTATCCATTTCAATAACCTCCCCTGAAGTTTAACATTCTTGGCCCAAACTGAATATAATCCAAATGTGACCTTCATCTGATTATTCTGATTAGTACAACCTAGTACTGTGAAGCTTTTGGTATCTACCGTATGCAATGGTCTTACTCAACAGAAACTTTTATTTTGGGCTTTACATGAATCCAGCCTGTGAGGAAAAAACTTTTATTATATAATAATTATCCATAGTAGGGAAATTAGAAAAACAAATAAAGGAAAAGGAAAATATTTGAAAATAAAATGGATCTTTTTTTACACAAAGTGGACTACTTGACTTAGGGTTTTGTGAGCTCTTTCCCTTAACTCACACTCAACAATTTATCATGAGGGGGGAGGGTATAGCTCAGTGGTAGAGGGTAGCGCACGCACAAGGTCCTGGGTTCAATCCCCAGTCCCTCCATTAAAGATAAACAAACAAACAAACAAACAAACCTAGTTACCTCTCTCCCCGAAAACAACAAACAACAACAATTAAAAAAAAACAAGGAACAAATTATCATGGATACTTTCAAATGACAAGCAGTTCATCTCTGCATCCCACTCTTAACAGGTAAAGAGCAGATACTTTATTGTATTTGCCTAATCATCATGACCCATTTTTAAAATAGCTTTAGTGAGATATAATTAACCACCACAGTCAATTTTAGAACATTTTCATCACCTCAATAAGAAACCCTGTACCCTTTAGCTATCATCCCCTAGTCCACCACCTTCCACTCCAATCCTCAACAACCACTAATCTACTTTCTGTCTTTACAGATTTTCCCACTGTGGATATCCCTGCGATCAGATCAAATATGTGGCCTTTTGTGTCTGGCTCATTGTGCTGAGCACAATGTTTTCAAGGTTCATCCGTGATGGGGTGTGCATGTATCAGTATGTCATTCCTTTTTATGGCTGAATAATATTCCAATGAATGGATATACCACTTTTGTTTATCCATTCATCTGTTGATGGATATTTAGGTTGTTTTCACCTTTGGGCTGTTATGAATAATTCTGCTATAAATGTTCATGTACAAGTTTTTACATGGAGATATGTTTTCATTTCTCATGGGTATATTTAGCTAGGAATGAAAATGCTAGGTCATATGGTAACACTGTGTTTAATCATTTGAGGAATTGGTAGTTTTCCAAAGTGGCTGCACCTTTTTAAAACCCCTACCAGCAGGGTATGAGGGTTCCCATTTCGCCACATCCTCAACAATTGTTATCATGTGATCTTTTGAATCTAGCCATCCCCATGGGTGTGAAGTTGTATCTCGCTGTTTTTTTGTTTTGTTTTGTTTTGTTTTTTTTATGCAGGTACTGGAGATTGAACCCAGGATTTCGTGCATGCTAAACACATACTCTACCACTGAGCTATATCCCCCGCCCCCCTCACTGTAGTTCTGATTTGCATTTCCCTGATGCCAAACAATGTCAGGCACCCATTCATGTACTTATTAGCCATTTGTATGTCTTCTTAGATTTTTTTTTAATACTTCCATGTTTTCCCAACCCACTTGGTTTTTGTTTTATTTTATTTATGCAAGGGGAGGTAATTAGGTTTACTAATTTACTGATTGATTGCTTTTTTAATAGAGGTACTGGGGATTGAACCCAGGACCTCATGCGTGGTAAGCATGCACTCTACCATTTGAGCTATACCCTCCTCTCCTATGTCTTCTTTGGAGGAAATGTCTCATTCAGATCCTTTGCCATTTATTAATTGGGTCATTTGTCTTTTTATTATTGAGTTTTGAGTTCTTTATACATTCGGATACAAGGGCCTTGTCAGATACATGATTTGAAATTATTTTCTCCCATTTAGTGGGTTGACTTTTCACTTTCTAATGATGACGTTCTTTGAGGCAGAGAAGTCGTTACTTTTGATGAATTTCAACTTATCTTTTTCTTTTTTGACCATGCTTTTGTCATCATATCTAAGAATACTTATGATGTACCCCTATTTTTTTGTTTGTTTTTTAAAACTCTTTGGTTGGTAATAATGTGTTCATATTGGTTCATCAATTGTACCAAATATGCCCCACTGATGAGGGATGTTGAGCGTAGGGGAGTATATATGTGTGGGTGGGGAGGGCTATGTGCGAACTCATTTATTTTCTGCTCAATTCTGTTGTGAACCTGAAACTGCTCCAAAAAATAAAGTCTATTAATTAATAAAAAATAAAATGAAATAAAATTTTTATTTATAAATAAAATTTTTATTTATTTTTTTACTCCTATGTTTTCTTATGAGAGTTTTATAGTTTTAGCTCTTCCATTCACATCTTTGATCCATTTTGAGTTAATTTTGGCATATGAGGTGGTATAGGTCCAATTCTATTCTTTTGCATGTCGCTCTCCAGTCATCCCAACAACATTTCTTGAACTCCTTCCCCATCACAAGGTCTTGGCACCACTGCCAAAGGTACCAGTTGACCACAGACATCCGGGAGGACCCATTTCTGAATCCTGATTCTGTTGTACCAACACATTAGCTTGTCCTTCCCAACTGACAATGTAATAAACATGCTCCTTTTTTCCTCCCAGCTGCTAACAGAAGCGAGTGGAACAGGGTCCAAGGCCGAGCCCTCAACAATTCAGTGTCCTCCTTTTTTGGTTTACATTCAAACATCACTCAGTACTCCTGGGAGCAACTTGTCAACCAGTGATAAACTTATTTAAATTTGCTATCATCTGGTCAACATTTCCCCATTCTGTCCACAAGTGCCGCATTAGCTACTGTGTAAAATATGCTATTGAAATCAAGATAATGTCATCCAAATAGAAAACCAACCCTGCAGAGGTTCAGACAAAGACAATGGTCACACTCTGTTTGGTAATCCTTTCTATAATTTTCATAAGGAACCAAGTGATCTCTCATTTTCGGAATTAATCTTTTCTCTCTTTTATACTTTTTTGATCATTTCTGTCAGTGATATATATATCACAGAAATATCACAGATATATATATATATATATATACAATTTTATTTATCACCATGTGTTAACACTTAAATTTCTAGTTTATCACCTTGTCTCTGTGTATTGGTATACAGGCATCTGAGACCTTTAAGTATTATTCCCGAGTCTGTAACAGTAATTTTAATTCTAATCTTAATTCCTTCTATACAGTCCGAGTTTTTGTTTTTGCCTCAGTTTTTTCCATTGAAACACTGAAAATATTTCGCACTTATCACCTACGAGCTGATGAATTCAATTGTGAAAATTACACTTTTTAATGGTGATACTCCAACAGAAAATATTAACATTTTATTCAAAATACAGATGATAAGTTTAAACTTTATCTGATCAGACAGTTTATGACAAGAAAAACATATGGTCACATTTAGAGCCTAGAGGAAAATAAAACACCGCAGCAAATATATACCATCACTGAAATCTATTACTTGCTTTTCATATTAAGTATTAAACATTACTAGAAGCAGTCAGAAAGTCAGTGGCCCTTGGAAAGATGAATTATTTCAATTCTTTTTTCCTTTAGTCTCACCTGAAAAGCGCATATACCAGGGTAGCAATCAAAGCGAAACTGACCACAACCGCCACAAGTACTTGGTCACTTACTCCTTCTATGACTGAATCATCGTCCAGTTTCAGACTCTGAACTTCACCTTGATATTTGGCCATTCCAGGTCTAAAGGAAAAAGAAATACAATGAAAATGACAACTGACACAGAGAGAATCAAAATATACTAATGAAAACAATCTAAGTACAGCTGACGTTGAATAGAGTTACTTTTCGGCAGCGCCCACTTAAGGTAGGTTGCATTAAGTACAACTCCAGTGGGGAATGCCCCATGAATGAGTTCTTTAAAACCTGCCAGATGTTATTTTGAAGGGTACAGAATTCTACTGCCTTTAAGGAAAATAATTACTATAATTTAGCATCTATTTACATTTTTAAAGAGTTTTTAAAAATAGCCTTTCCTCTTCGAGCTTAAGTCCTTTAATTTTAAGAAAAAAAAAAAAAAGACACTCCTCATGCTCAACTGCACTTTTCTTATCCCTGAATAGCAAATAAATTCTCCAAGTAGATCACGTTCCCCCTTCTCCCTCATAGAACTGAACATGTGGCACAGAATTTACCATGTGTAGGTAGGGAAGGAAACATATTGCCTTCTCCTGTAAATATTCCTAAATTACCTAGTATGTGCTCTGTACACAGTAGGACCTAATATATATGCTTAAATAAGAGTGGCTTACCTTACTTCTAGTGTTAGTAATTTGAAAAGTAAAAGACACGGAGGCTAGAGAACATTTATAAACTATAGGAAGACTACTTGAATTAATGAAAATTCTGGTGCTTGAAAAACTATTCGCCTCACCTGGGACTAACCTCGGCTTATGGTTCAGAATTCTTTGAACTGCCTGGAATATGGAATCACTCTGAGGCTGCATTTCCTTATGAAGAGAAAAGGAAGGGTGTGAAATTCTCCCACACCTTAAACTAGAGAAAAGTGGTAATACTCAACTTCTATAGGTTTGAGGGGAGACAGTCCAACCACATCAGAGTCCAAATGTCACAGGCAATTCCTAATTTTTTCAGATGGCAAATGCTAAGTTGAAAAGCTTATAAGACACACCTAAAGGGAAATAAAGAAAATAAATATTCAATTAAGTTATATGACTATTCATAATTAAAATCCTGTATTTATGTAACGACTGCACTGAAAAACAGTTTTATTCAATATCACCATTAATCAGGTGAGCCGCTGTTAAAAGAAAACTTGGTGTGTGGAAGTCTAAAGCTTTTGAAAAGAATTTCCGCTGGCTGCTAGGAAGAAAATTACCTCTCGTGGAAGAAACTTAAGCAAACAAACAGATCAAAGGCAGCTTTCACCAGCTTTACACACAGTAATGGCCTGAAGCACCAGGAACTTTCTGATGACAGGTTTCAAGTACTCTTTATGAAAGCACACACCAGGAAACTCAGAGAATCCAAACGTCAGTAATGTATTCAGAAGAACAGCCAAATCAACTGTCAACCGAACTTGAAGAAAAGAGCCTCAGATAATCTCAGGGTGAGCCACGTGGCCAATTTAGATTTTTATCTTGTCGGGTTTCCTCTGTTTACGTTAGAGATGTTGTGGTTGTATCAAATGTCCTAAGGGTAGTGGGAACTACTTGCATCACTCAGAGGTAACCAAAATGTTATCCCGCAGCCAGATTCCCGGGCTCTGATTACTCAATCCATCTACTTCACAGAGCTGGGAGGATCTTCTCCTGTGTTGTACATTTAGGGAGTTCACCACTTTGTACTTAAAAAAAAAAGATGGGTTCTGTTTCTAAGTCCTTCCAGGTGTAATCAATGATAATGTGACCAAATTCTACTGCATCAGTTACATAGAGATTCTTATATAACTGGATTACTTTGCTGTACACCTGAAACTAACACAACATTGTAAATCAACCATAGTGCAATAAAAAATAAAGTAATAAAAATAAAAATTTTAAAAATATATATTCTACTGTATGATTACATGAGTTCTACCAATTCCACCCTTAAGATACTGTTTCATACACATTTCCAAGAACTCAGAGATCCACGACACTCTGAGTATTGTGGGACCATGTAATGTTATTTGCCTCATTTTAGAGCGGAAGTTCCCAGTGTTGTTGAAATGCAGGGTTACTTCTTACTTCCATGAATTCTAGTATCATTAAAGAAGGCGCTGCGGCTGAGGGAGGGTAGGAAGGGAGGAGATGGCTGGTAAGTGGGAGGAACGGAGGGTCTGCTGCTCTTTCCTGCCATGTGGAAACCCCAGCTCTCACGGGAGGGCTGCTAATGGTGTCTGGCCGACTTGCTGGGGACTTCCACAGTTAACTTCCGCCAGTGGTTCTCCCTATCATCAGAACCAAAAAAAGGAACTGTTTTTGAGCCAGTGGCTCAAAAATCAGGTATTATAACGCCACCTCAGTTTGGAAAGAGGCTAGTCTAAGATCATAGAGGATAAGCAATAAAAAGAAATAAAAAAATTTCTGCTTGAGCAGATGGTATCATACCTCAATTCTGAAAATGAATTTCAGCATCAAGCTGAACTTTGGTCCCCCGGCTTTCACTTCTTGGGGACAGAACAGGGCTGCTGATTTTGATCGACAACACACTCTCTCAACTCGAGCCTGACCATAACAGCATGCCCCGAAGACCCTGGAGTTCAGTCACAGTTCTGCTCCCACAGCTAGGACCCCACTTCAGCTCTTGGGGACCCCTCGCTTTCCGTAAAATGTAAAAGCTGGATTGGAGAACTTCTTAAGTTCCTTCTACCACCACATTTTGCTGATTCAGAGATTTTTGCAATCAGAGAAAAAAAAAAAAAAACCAGGAAAGACAAATACCAAAGGTTAAATTGGTTACAAGTGGGGAACATGGCTGGGAGAGGCAGATTTTCTCCTTTTCCAGGAAACAGTCTAATAGTCCAAATTTTTTTCAAGCATGTATTACTTTAACAATAAAAACAGAAGTCAGTGCCTGCTCCCTCCCTGGAGAGATGAAAATTAGGCTTCAGTTCTCCAAGATTTAAAATGTCTGTCTCCAGTCCCGGTCTTACCTAAGAACCCTAGACTCTCCCAGTTCCCCGATGGTGCCCTCTGAAGATCTCGTGATGGGCACTGGGAGGTGGCCACACTGGCTACCTCTCAGTCCCGTGAGCAGTGCACAGGGAGTTTTATGCGTTGTATGGCCACTAAATGCTGCTTGCTTGAAACCCCAAGGGAAGGTTATTAAACTTATAAAAAATGGTATCTGATCTATTTCATAGGATCTTGTCAAATGAAAACAAGTCACTACTACCTGTTTTTAACTTACATTTTGAGACTTACAGAAACAAAATACCATAGATCTTGGAAACGGGGTTGATAATTGATAGAAAAATTGGCAGATAATTGACAGAAGCAGAACTGATTTCCAGGACTGACTTTGTAATTGAGGAACAGCTTAATATGTTGAAATAGCGTAAGGTTTGGAGTCAGACAACTGTGTACCTATGTAAAATCTGGCTCTCAGCTTCTTCATTTGTAAAATGCATAAAATTAACTTGAACTATATCAAACAATCACTTTTTGGGCAAAACAACAACAACAGCCTTATTTTGTGGAGTTTATGAGATAATAAAGGTAGGGCATTTAGCATATGGCTTGGCAGACTCTCAATAAATGGAAGCTACAATAGTTTGATTACTATTTTTAACAACCTTCAAGGAATCTGTAGAACCATGATGAAACTTAGCCATGCCTTCCCCACAGCTGCGCTAAGTCGCATCTCAAGCTCTCTTTAATCAAAGCTCTAAGCACATATTTCCTGGGAAGACAGGATAAACTTGGAACATGGCCAGGAAGGACACCGCCATGTTTACTTGAATCCAATCAACAGCTGTTGAGAACTATTCTCCAACTAACTGGAGTAAGGAGAGAACTAAGACACATTCCACTCACTTCCCTTTGTCTTTTCCGAAGTTTTCAGGAGAAACGAAACAACACAGAAAAATAAGGGAAATGCAGGAAATTCCATAACTTCAAAGGAGAAACTCTATGTCTTTTTACCCAAACTCATGTAGAAACATGGTGAGCACATGGCTTTTGCAGACAATTACATCCAAGAAGTTTTTAATATAATTTCCTTCACTGAGGGTGGTTGGAACTACAAAATGAAACCTCAAGAACACTGCATATCAAGGGGTAGGTACAGTTTGGTGGCAGTACGCTCACTTAGCATGCATGAGGTCCCGGGTTCAATCCCTGGTACCTCCATTATAAAAAAAATTTATAAACTAGGAGTTTTGGATTAATAGATAAACGTTACTATGTATAAAATAGATAAACAACAAGGACCTACTGTATAGCAGAGGGAACTACAGTCAATTTCTTGTAATAAACTATAATGGAAAATAATCTGAAAAAAAAGTATGTATATGTATAACTGAATCGCTCTGCTGTACACCTGAAACTAACATTGTAAATCAACTATACTTAAATAAAATTAAAAAAAAAAAAAAAGAACATTGCACATCATGCACAAATGCATTGTGGGTAAGCCATCAAACCGGAGACAGGAGGCTGAGGTCAACTCTGCCCTGAAAACCAGAGCAGCTGAAGCATAGGTGATCACACTACAGGCCTTCCAGAAATGATCCACATCCAAAGACAGGGCGTTGCACGGGCATCAGGGTGACGTGCTCCCTTTACTCGCCTAACAAGAGTTAATGGTCACTGAAAGTGCCAGGGATCCTACAGAGATAACCTGGAATGTAGGAACTCTGGTTTGACAAAGATCCAGAGGCACCAACAGAGTAAACAAGGCAGGTGAGATGCATCTGATCACTTCTAAAGGTTTCTCTGCCCTTGGTGTGGGGAGGAATGTTGAAAAGAAACACCACTGAGAAGATGGTCTCCGTTCACAAAACAAAAAATCACCATGTGTGAACCGGTAATTAGTACTTTGCAAAGCATCATTAAACTCACTGCTGGGGGAGGAGGGTATAGCTCAGTGGTAGAGTCGTGGGTTCAATCCCCAATACCTCAATTTTAAAAAAATTTATATATATAAATAAATGAGCCAACCTAGTTACCACCCCCGCCCCCTCCCCACCCCCCTGCAAAAAAACCCCAACAACTCAATGCTGCATCTGCAGGTCTGAAAGCTCAATGAAAAAACCTAGTCTTAATGGGAAAAGTGGGGGGGGGGGGCTCCAGGAACCTTAAACCAAATGAAGATGTGTCCTGGGAAGTTAACTTTCCTGCATCCCAAATAAAAGTTTGGCATGACCTGGTAAAATTATGCACATCCTATGACTCAACAATTTTAGAACCCCAAAGCATGTATCCTACAGACACGTGCACTAGTGTCTAGGGATATGAATGCCTTTAGCACTGTTCCTAGTTGGCCCCAAACTGGAACAAGAAAATGCCCGTCAACAGTAGAATGGCTATACTGTCATATTCATACAATGGAGTACTAGACAGCAATGAAAATTACCTATAGGTGTGCGCAAACTTACTATTACTTCAAAACCACTCGTAAAAATTTTTAAAAAAGGTAAAGTAAAACTGTATGGTTTAGGCAAGCATCCGTAGGTGGAAAAGCTATAGGAAAAGCAAGAAAGTGGGTATCACAAAAGTCCGTCTAGGGAGGGCATGGTGCTCCGAAAGGAACACAAGGTGTGGTTGGGACTCCTGGGGTACCTGCAATGCTCTCTGTTTTTACCTAGGTGTTTAATTACTAATTACTCCTTAAATATGTACGTCCTTTGCACTTGGCTGCACATGTTGGGTCGCATAACAATTCATCAGTAACCCTGCAGAGATTCACGCCTCTGGAGAGGTGACAGCTCCGGAAAGACTGATCCCCTGGCCACCGAGGAAGGAGGGACGGGCCCCGGGCACTGTCGGGGTCCTCCCGGGCTGACGGCCCCCGCACACCCCGTCCCGACTGGGAGTAACTCGCTTCCGGGGCCCGCCACGTCGGCCGCCCCGCGCGGGCGCCCAGGGGCCGCCCGGCCTCCGGAGGCGGCGACTGCCACCCCGCGGAGGGCCGGGCGGCCGCCTAGACCCCCGCCGCCCCGCCCATGCCGGGGCCCCGCCGGCGCCCGGCCCGCGTACCTCTGCACCGCGGAGGACACCTCGCCAGCTCCCGGTGACCGAGGGCACAGACTGTTTCCGGGCCGCCCCGCCACCCTCCCGGGCGACCACTAGCTGCGTCCTCCGGGCTGGGAGCGCGGGCGCGGCGCACGCGCACTGCCGCGCTTCCGTGAGGGCGCGGGCGGGGACCCGGCGGCGGGGTCGGGCGCGCGCGGGGCGGGGGGGACACGCAGCGGGCCGGCGGGCGGCGGGCGCGGTGCTGCGCAGTGCTGGGCGGCCGCGGTCGGGCCAGGCCGGGCTCTCGGGCGGCTGCCGGGCAGTGGGGTGCGGGGTGCGGGCTGCGGGGTGCGGGCGGGCCGGCCGGCGGGGCGGGGCGGCGCGGGGGCGCGCGGCGGCGGCGGCGCGCGGTCCCGAGGGGCCGGAGGAGGAGGAGGAGGAGGAGGAGGGGCGCCGGTGACGCTGCGGGAGCCGCTGCCAGCGCCGGACGGAGTCGGCGGCCGGGCGGAGGACGGGCGGGCGACCCTCGGACGCAGCCCCAGGCCGAGCCGCAGGCTTCCTGGCGAGGCGGGGCGGCCGCGAGCCCCGGCGGGAAGATGTTCAACGTGGAGTCCCTGGAGCGGGTGGAGCTGTGCGAGAGCCTCCTCACTTGGGTAGGTGGCGGCCGGCGGGCCGGGAGGCCCCCTTCCCCAGGCCGCCGTCCCGGGATCCCCCCGCGCCGGGGCGAGCGCCGAGGGCGGCGTTGCCGTCACATCCGGGGCCTGGGCGGGGAGCCGGGGACGCCGGTGCGGGCCGCGTCTACACCGCGGGAGGCCCGGCCCGGGTCCGGGGGAAACTTGCCGGGCCTGAGGTGCTGGGTGGAGGCTGAGGACGGGGTGCGGGCGGCACTGTCTCCAGGGCAGCGGCCCCGCGCCCCGCGCCGCCGGGGAGGCCCGCGGGACCCGGTCCGCCGCTCCTGCCTTTGTTGTCACGCTCGCCGGGATGGAGCGCAGCCCCTGGAGGGACGAGCCGCCCGGGGAGAGAGGGCAGGGGAAATCCGGGGAGGCACCCGGAGGCCGGTACCTGGGATGCGGGATGCACTTGAGCGATGAGAGAGTCAGCGGTGCGGAGATGCTTATTAAAGGCACTCAGGATCAAATTAATCTGGAAGGGGTCTGGGCATCAGCCATGGAACTCGACATTTGGGGGACAGCGTTGTGGGATTCTAATTTTAAGTTATTAAATGCTTATTAAAATTCTCGTATGTTAGTTTAAACATGTGTTCAGTTCTGATGGCAACGGCCGTGCCTGTAGCAGCCTCTTCAATAGTTGGACATGAAACCAAGCTTGTGTGTTTCTCAAACAGGGTGTCGGTTCCTGGGGGGGGAGGGGACGGGTGTGTGTGTGTGTGTGTGTGTGTGTGTAGATCTGCAGAGCCACAGGATAAACCTGGTGCCTCTTTTAGGAGCATTCATTTTTCTCACTGATAAAATCGTTAAATACCACTTTGGAGTAAAACACAAACACACTTATGGAGATGACTACAGCACTTGTGTTAATGTTCCAGGTAAAACACAGATGCCAAATAAATGCCGTTTAGTGGTGTCTTGGGTGGCAAGTTTAGATCCCTGGAGTGTAGACATTACTCCTGTGTGGGGGCATTTGGGTGGAAAGATTAGAGGAGCCTTAGGTTGGTTGTAACAAAGGTAATGACAATAGTGTGAGATTTTCATAATTTGTCTTATATCACAAATCATGTTATGCTTTCTGAAACAGTATGTGCAAGAGCAGAGCTTGACATATTGAGTAACTTTTATATCAGAGCATTCTTGGCATTTCAGATTGTTTGCAATAATATGTAGTTAACATGCAGCTTACAGCTGTAATGGGTTCCAGCTTCAAATGGGTTTCACCACTGTATTTAAGAGGAGAGAAAAACAGATAAACTGCATAATGCGGCCAAAGTTTGACTAGGCAGCGGAGAGATAATGGAAAGAAATACCACATTCTTTAATTCTGTGAAAGGAATAGATTTGGCAGAGGTTGCAAACAGAAGATTGAGAATCTAAAGATGTGCTTTTTTTTTTTTTTTTTTTTTTGAGTCTGTGCAAAAAGTGCCTTCCTCAGTGCTAGGGGGAAAAAAGGGCAAGAGGGCAAAGATGCGGAAGCTGATTGAATCTGAAGTAGGACTACATGGTTTAAAGTCTAGAAAGACAAGCCACGGAAACAGAGAGGTGTGTTTGACCGGCATCTGCGAAAAGATGGTCGTGGGTGCAATTATTTGAGTGGGGAATGCTGATAAAAATAGAAAGAAACTACAGAGGGGAGTTTGAAGAGGAAAAGCACGAAGAGCAGCTATTAAAAATCTGGCCAAATTTTAAGAAAACAGATAATGCTGGTTATCAGCTGTAGAGAGAGGTCAAGGAATATGGTTTTGTAGAAAAAAGACTTTTTGAAATTTCAGTGGAAGCCTCGTCAAGGACAATTTCTGGGGGACATTAGAGATTATCAATGAAAAATGGGGAGGCAGAGTCCAAGCAAAGATAGACAATTTAAAGATTTGGAAACATTTTTAAATATTGTAGATTGAAATGTTGCAAAATAAAGTTGAACTTAAATGTTGAGTTTGTTCCCTTGTGGTTGTCATTAAGAAAGCAGAATAAAGGTTTATGTGGAAAATGTCGGAGGCAGCTGAGAATGTACATTTAGTCCAGTAGCTTCCCTTGTATCTGAATGCCAGGCTAACGCCTAACACGATCCCAAAACCCCAAATAAGGGGGGAAATGTATACTATACAGTCCTGAAGAGAAGACTCCCATTTAGAATAATTTACTTTGCATAAACTTCTAGCCAACTTGGCTGTGCAGTTGCTTTTCACACAGCAGGTTGGAAGGTAATTGCAACCCTCAGCAAAATGCACACAGCTGTCAGAAACAGAGAAGACCCAAGAGCTTGGGTACACACAGCCTGGGTGATTCCATCTTTGAGCTGACAGCCTGGGATACTTGAAGAGCCTCTGTGTTCAGTTAATGAAGACCGTAATTATGCTCCTGAATATCAGATCGAAGTTTATTTTCACTGCATAGCATTTAGTTGGAGATTAGAGGCATATAGTACGTAGCAGTTTTTCCACCAGAAACAGTTAATAACAGCTCAGGCATTTGAAGGGATGACTGTTAGCTACCTCTGCAGAGATTCATTTTCGCGGACCATCTCCTTGCCCCAAATGCTGGATACGTTGCTATTGTATCGGAGAGCTCACTAGCCCAAGAACCAAATGTTCCACATTTTTGTTGCAAGAGGAATGCCCGTGAAGAGACCAAGTATCATCCTATCAAAAAAGAGCTTAAGTTTAAATTCCAAAGCAGAGCCTCTGTAGCAAGCAAGTTCAGCAGGATGTGCCGGAAATTTTCCACTCTTTCTCCACCCTCTGAGTCAAAATGGACTCTTACCTGTTAGAAAACTCTGCCCTACCTATTACACCTGTCAAGCCTAATTTCCTGAATGGGTGCGTGAGATGATTGCCCTTTCCTAGGTTTAAGAGACCGAAAAAACCAGTTAAGGGCAAGATGCTAAGTGGAAAAAGAACCATCATCCCGTAGGCTCAGGTATCTTTCTTCTGGAAGCCCAGCGACAGTAACACGTCCTTGTCATTTTCATGTTGCGCGGCCTGTGAAATGCACACTAGTGCTTGGAATTAGGGAAGGTAGCATTTTTAATGGTGGTATCTCCCCCATCTCCTCTGCTCCTCCTAACTCCATTCTACTCAAAGTTTTAATTTTCTCTCTTTCTTTTTTTTTAACTGAGGGCCAATATAACGTTAGTTTTGAGTATAGGTTCTGAAATTAGGTCACCTGGGTTCAAATGCAGATTTTTTTCGTACTAAGTCACGCCATCTCTGTGTTTTGACTTCATTCAATTGAACACTAAGATGGGTGTGGTTTATTTTTTTTTAGGCTGGTACATTCCCCGCCCCCTGCATTCTTTATTTTTTCCTGGATGTACCGGGAGTTGAACCCAGGACCTTGTGCATGCTAAGCATGTGCTCTGCCCCTGAGCTCTGCCCTCCCCGCTACATCCCCCCTAAGACTGGTTTCTTTCTATCTCCGCCCTACTCTGCTGTGGGGAAGTAATTAGATTTGTTTGTTTATTTTCAGAGGAGGGACTGGGGATTGAACCCAGGACGTCTTGCATGCTAGGCAAGTGATCTACCACTTGAGCTATACCCTCCCCCCTTAAGATGTGCTTCTTAAGCATTAGTATCAATCAGCATCATTGGAGGGCTCGTTAAAATGCTGATTGCTAAGCCCTGGGTCCCGAATCTGTCATTCAGTAGAGCTGGTCTAGGGCCTGAGATTCTGCATTACCAACAGGTTTCCAGGTGATTCTGTTGTTAGTGACGCTTGGAGAACCACGGCTCCAGAGCAGGGCTTGTTAGCTTTGGCTTTATTGACATTCCAGGCGGGACCCTTTTGGTTGTGGGCACCACGCTGTGCATCGTAGGGTATTTCATAGTAGCATCTCTGGTCTCTACCTACCAGATGCCAAAAGCACCCACCTAGTTGTTATAACAAAAACTGTCTCATAGGGAGCACACTTGTCTCTGGTTGAGAATCTTGGCTCAGGAGAGTCATTCCAGGTGATCTCGCTCTTCACTCCTCTCACACTTTGGTGGGGGAGAGGGAGGTGGAACTTGGGCGGTGTCACTAGAGTGTCTTGGAGTTAAAAGCGAGGTTATGACCCGTCAGGAGGAGTTTCACGCCCTAATGCGGTTAGGCATAATTATCTCTCAATTTTACCAAACTGCTATCCTGAAACGTTCTGTAGATTCTAACTCAGAGTCTATGAGAACAGGTAAGTGATAGATTTTTTAAAAATTAAAATACACATACCATAAAATCCATTCTTTTCAAGTGTGAAGTTCAGTGCTTTGTGGTATGATCACAGGGTGGGGCCACCATACTATCTAATTCCAAGAATGTTTTCCTTGCCCCAAAAGGAAACTCTGTAGAGGCAGTTTCGCCGGAATCTGCCTCTGCTTTCATGGCAAAGCAGAGGCAGACATCCTGTAGCCCTCATGAGCAAGCCAATTCAGAGAAAATAATTATTTGCAAGCCACATTTCAAAAATCAAAATGAAAATAGTTTTAAGTCCTAAGAGAGAAACAGATACAGTCTTACGACTCAATTACTTGCGTCATTGAGTTACCTGCTTTATTGGGTTTTTTCATTCTGATTGTCCAGAGGCAGTTTTTCTGAAATTTCCTCCCTTACATTTAGCAGTGCTTTGGACCAGAGGGTTCCAAATGCCAGCCTGGGGCCCTGCCGCATGAGAATTATTTGATGAACTTCTTAAAAATAGACTCCCAGCCTCCTCCAGCTTCCCAGATGATTCGGGGGTACGTCCAGGTGTGGGCACTGCTGCCTTCCACTGTTCCAAATTCCTCCTGTGCATTTATTTTCTCATTCCTGCTTTAAGCCACACATCCCTCCGTAAGGGGTTTTTGTCCCAATTTCTAGATTAGAAAACTGATATTGAGAGGTAAAGTGGCATATCCAAGGTCACACAGCCGGCAAAGCGGGAGCAAAACCGGAGATGGAATTAGTTCTGTACATTCAGGGCAAATTCATTGAGGGCTCTTTCGCATCAGGCATCGTGCTCAGGTTGGTGACAAAGTGGTGAAGGGGGGTGGCCCCGCACCACTGCCTCTTTTTCATTCTAAGCCCACGCAAAAGAGGTTGATTCAGCCACTGTAAAGTGGAAGTGGGTGTTTATGTCTTTTAAACTACATTTGTTCCCACGTTACCATTGAGGAGACAGCTGGAGAGAGTGTGGAGTAAAATTCAGTATCAGTTCCTACGGGTGATGCTTTTTTGTACCATTTATTAATTTACTAAGGGTTTATTGTGCTTTTGCTCCTTATAAGGTTCGTGTCAGGGGGGTGGCCTGGAAGGGCCTCTCTCCATCACCTCTCCCAAGGGGACACCTAAGTAAAAACCACTTGCTGTGTGATGTTTAAGGTCATTTCCTTAGTTTCCACCGCCATAACCATCACTTCCCACAAGACTGTAGAAGATGCGAGGATGCTATTAACTGCACTTGCTAATAGTTATTTTTTTTTAAAAAGAGATTTGGTAGATGATGCCACACAGAGAACTGGATGCTCACTGACTGTTAGTAAATTGCTACAGCATTTATTAAGGGCAGTTTGACAGAACTTATCAAAAACCTTAAAACGTCTGTACACTTTGATCTATCAATTTTACTTCTAGGAATATAACCCCGTAAGCAAAAATGTGTGTGGAGACAGATGGTCACCTGCACATTATTTCCAGTGTCACTCCCTGGTTTGACCTCATCTGTTTTAACGTATAAACCTATTGAAATAAGTCTCCCTGCCTGTTCCTGCGATCCTTTCTTCATCCTGCAGCTGGTATGACCCTTATGCGATGTGAATCTCATGGCCTCTCTCTCCTGCTTAGAATCCTTTGCTTACTCCCCTTGCCCTGGTGGCTTATGAGATTTTGCACAATAGCACTCCCTTTTTCAACCCCGTCTTTGACCCTTCTGCCCGCTCTCCTGTTCCGTCTCTTCCTCCGATTCCCGTTACTAACCTGTAAACTGCAGCGCGTGGCCTGCATCTCTGTGTTCTCAGTGATTTATTTCCTTCGAAGTCCCGGTTGCACTACTGAGTAGCATCGTTGTTGGCTCAGCTGTATTATCTCACTCAGAATAATTTCTACTAATTCTCGGCCACATATGTTCCTTCTAATCAAGAATAGAATTAAAGTGAAAGTCAGTTGAATATCTAACCTAACCGTAATTTCTTGTGATGTGATTTCTACATCTGTATAAAGACATTTTGGTTCTGAGTAAAAGAAATCTCAAATCCTGGCCAGACTTCAAGAAGAAATTTATCTCACGTAATAGGAGGCGTTCAGTGGCTCAGTTTGGGCCTCAAGGGCCTCGTTCTTTCTAGCCCTCTTCTCAGCCATCCACTGCATTGGCCTCATCCTGACAGTCCCAGGATTACTGCTCGTAGTAATTGAGGCAACCAACATACTTAACTCGCAGCAAGAGGAGACTGGCTTTTCTTTCCCAGAAGCCCAAGTAAGCCTCTCTTTGCCTCTGTTTGGACCAAATTGTCCTTGCCTGGGCACCCCTGAGTCAGTCACTGGCAGAGGGCATGCAGGTACCATGCCTTTCCTAGATGATCATCTGTAAGGAGAGTGAATGCTGGGAAGTCACCCAGTATCCACCACAATTTCCCTTTTACCAAAAGGAAGAACTTGCAGTAACAGCCTGCAGGAAATTTCCCATTAAGGGAAAACATTTCTCACTGTTCTGCTTTTTGAAATGTATTCACCTCCTAAGATGAGGTAAAAGAACCCTAAGAATTCTTCTGTGCAGTTAACCATGGAATCTCCCCCCCCCCCCCCTTTTTTTTCTTCTTCCAGATCCAGACATTTAATGTAGATGCACCATGCCAGACCGTGGAAGATTTAACGAATGGGGTTGTGATGGCCCAGGTTCTTCAGAAGATGTAAGAATCAATTGCTTTATCTTTTTGTACATGTTCTTGTACAGGGATATTTATTAGATTGAAAACAGGGACCAAAAATAAAGTCAACGTGTTGCACATGGACCGAGAGCCCCGCGCGGCCAGGTGTTCAGGCAGAGGCCGACCAGCTGCAAGGTCGGCTGGGGCCACAGTAACAGTGTAGCAATGGCTTCAGCAGAGCCATGCGTTCCTGTGTTTTCTATCGTTAAGTGTGGCGGACATTTCCATGCTGATGTCCTGATTTGGCCATTATAGGAGAATCTCAGAGGATCACCCTTTCCTTAGGAGTTTGGGCAAAGGTCTTATCAGCAAGGCCTTCCGTGACCACCCCTGTGTCAATAAACTGCAGCCGTTCCCCTGAGCTCTGTGTCTCTTTAAAGTGTGCTTCTCAGAAGTAGGTGACACCATCTCATATACCATGTATTTTGCTTGTTTATTTGTTATCTGCTGTTCCCGCCACCCCCCTGTAGACACACACACACGCACGCGCTTACAGTAGAAGCTCCTGTAGGGGCAGGGAATTTGTCATGCTCACCACTGTATCCTAGCACCTAGGGCAGTACCTGGCTTTGGGGAGAGCCGGATGAAAATGCCCTTCTTTGTAGCTCCAAAATGGGCAGACATCAGCACTTCTCTTGGTTCAGTCTGCATCTTGGGTGCTCTGTTTACTGACTGACTAAAAGAATGAAATATTTGTTTGGAACATAGAAAACAAGCCTGATTCTTTCCTAGCTAAGCACTTTGAAAGCATAATAATTGAAAAAAAATGATATTGTATGGTTGTTTTCAACTTTTGACCTAGGACTTTTTCAAATAAAGGATTACCTGTGAATTTAAGATGTCATTAGGTTTGATGTGACTGGGGAGAGACTTTTGTCTTTTGAAGCCCTGGGCACTCATCAGCCTGATGACATTAAAAAAATCCGCATATGACTCACTGCGATTCCCTGACTCTGTGTTGAGTATCAATACTGTCTTTAAACGTGCATTGCAGTGAGCTTTGTAGAGCTCCCCATCTCAGGCGCATCTCAAGGGCCTGCATTTCAGAGAACCTGCTGGCCTTTCCCATTGAGGTTCTTGCTGGGAAAGTACAGCTTTCTGTCTCTCTGCCATTCCTTACGTGGTACATCCCTCCAGCTCGACAGGGCTGGCTGGGAACCTGACCTGCCCAGCCCTGCTAGAGCACTCTCGGAAGAGTGGTCTTGTGGTGTGCGTGGTCGCCTTTGAGTGGTGCCCTAATGACGCTGAGATCTGAGTGGTCTAGAACACTCCTCTGCAGTTCTTACTAACAGTAATTTGTGGGTAAATGGGCCCAGCGAAGTGAGCTTTCCAGGTATGTTGTCAGTGAATGGATTTCCTGCTCAGGTTCATTTGGGTAGGATTTCTATCAATCGTAGAAACCAGGAGAAAGACTGTAAGTGTGTATTATCTTGCCAGATGATGAACATAACATACATTCTGTTCTGCAAAGTGGTTTTTCTAATTTGTCAGCCTTGTGGCATGTTTCTCATCAGTGTTTACTTTTTTACCTTTCTTTTTTCCAAAATGCTTTCCTTTTTTTCCTTTTGTTGTTGTATAACAGACAGAAAAGCATAGGGAAAAAAGTGAAGAATTTGTGTGTGTGTGTGTATGTATGTGTATATTGTGTGTATACACATGCATGTTTACACACATCCGTGTGAGTACCACCCAGACTGAAATCTATAACATTTCTAGGCCCGAGGTGGTTCTCCTCCCTAATCAGTGCGCTTGGCCCAGAGACAGCCGTGATTCTGACTTTACACCATTCATTCCCATAAATGGAATCACGCAGGGCACGCTCGTGTGTGTCGGACTTCTTTCACTCAGCATGACGACTGCGAGATTCATTCCTATTATGTATTGTCTATTTTAAATAATTCTATAATACAGCTTCACGGAAGCTTCCTCCTTTGTCAGTTTGATATTTATTGTTTTTGTTTTGTTTTTGATGGAGGTACTGGGGACTGAACCCAGAATCTCCCTCATGCTAATAAGCTAAGCGGGAGCTGTACCGCACCCCTCTGATGTTTATTGAATGGCTACTTTGTGTCCAGCACTGGTGATACAAGCTTGAGCCACAGCCCACAGGGTAATTCTGTTCCAAGAGTTTATTACTTGGGGAAGACAGATTTTAAATAACCACGGAAACAAAATTGCAACTAACAGGCAAACTACAGAGAAAGTCGCGAAAGTTTCTAAGTCATCGGTTGACTCTACAGGGCTGGCGTTCAGAACGGAGTCCAAACGACAGATGCTAACTTGAGTATCTCTTAATTGAAGCCATAAGTGTGGATTAAATCACTCAGGAAAGAATATGGGGTAAGAAGAAAAAAATGTGCAGCCTGCGCCTTGAAGAACTTTGACATTCAGTTGTCGCTTAAAATGTCTCCCAGCAGAGGGACCAGAGGTCTGAGGAAGCTGGGAGAGTGTGGTGCCAAGAAGTGGATTTTACTGGAAATAGCAAGTCTTGTCATTTTGTCTGAGCTGATGAGTGGAAACCTGTATCTTTTTGTAGTTTTAGTAGAAATGTAATCAAATATGAATAGATCTAGGCAGCTTATTGTTACTGTAATTTATTTCTCGTTCTCTAGTCTTTTAAGTCATTTCCTGTTCCTCTGCTTTCCAGCTTCTATCATTTTGCTGTCTTCTCTCTTTCTGTCTGTCCATGTAGGTTCATGTCTGTCTGTTTTTTGTTTTTAATTATTAATAGACTGGTATTTTTAGAGCAGTTTTAAGTTCACAGCAAAATTGAATGGAAAAAAGTTTCAGTACAGGATGATGGAAAAGTTCTGGCTGGAGGTGGATGGTGGTGACTGTTGCAAATAGTATGAATGACTCAGGGCCACTGAACTGGACGCTTAAAAATGGCTTAAATGGTAAATTTTATGTATAAAAGAAGTATTTAAAAGTTGAATGAAAAGTAAGGCAAGTTCCCACATGCTCCCTGCCCCACCCCACACAGAGCCTTCCCACTGTCAACATCGCCCACCGGAGAGGTGCCTTGTTACCCCTGATGAACCTGTGTTGGTACATCATAGTCAGCCCATTAGAGCTCACTTTGTGTTGTACATTCTATGGGTATAGACAAGTGCATCCTTCGCTGCAGTATCACACAGGATAGTTTCTGCCCTGAAAATCCCAGGCTCCACCTAGTCTCCCCCACCCATCCCCGCAATCACCGATCTTTTTACTGTCTCCACCGTTTTGCCTTTTCCAGAATGTCATGAGTTGGAATCACACAGGGTGTAGCCTTTCCAGACTGGCTTTTTTTTAACTTAGCAATACACATTTGAGGTTTCTCCATGTCTTTTCATGGTTCGACAGCTCATTTCTCTTCAGCGCTTCCCCCCTGCTTTTTTTAACAGCTTGAGTGAGATGAAATTGATGTACAATAAATTGCTCATTTTTTAGAGTGTAGAATTTGATCATTTTTTCACCCATGGGGATTCCCAGGAAACTAGCAAGATAAATGAATGTATCGATCACTTCAAAGTTTCCTCAGTCCGTCCTTCCAGCCACCCCATTCCCATCTCCAGGGCAACCGCGGACTAGCTTTCTGTTGCTATGGATTAATTTGCATTTTACAGAAATGTATGTAAAAGGACTCACAGTCCATTCTGTTTTCTGAGGGAGAGGGTGTGGCTTCTTTCAGGCGGCATAATTATTTGGAGATCCATTCACATTGTTGCCTGTGTTAGTGTAGTTCCTACCCATTCCATTGTGTGGCTGCGCCCCAGTCCACACCTCCATTCGTCGGCTGCTGAACATCTGGGCTATCTGGGCTGCTGGCTATTGCAGATAAAGCTGCCGTGGACCTCAGTGTACACATCTTTGTATGGAAACATGCTTTCATTTCTCTTGGGCAAAATTCCTATGGGAGGTATATGTTTAATATTTAAAAAAACTGCCAGACTGTTTCCAAAGTGGTGTATTGTGTATTTCCGCAAGCAGTGCGTCAGTGTTCCAGTTGTCAGTGTCGCAGCCTCACCCACTCTTGCTAAGGTTGGTCTTTTTAATTTTAGTGGCTGCCTAGTGGTACTTCATCGTGGATTTCACTTGTATTTCTGTTGATGACTAGTGATGCTGACATCTTTTCTGGTATTTGCCATACACACACACACACATATATATATATACATGTCTTCTTTGGTGATTTGTTTGCTGTAATCTTTTGCCAATTTTTTAATTGGATTGTTTGTCTTACTGAATTTGGAGTACTTTATATATTCCAAATACAAGTCCTTTCTCCAGATGTATGTTTTAAAGTATTTCCTCCCAGCCTTTGGCTTCCCTTTTGGTTTTCTGAACAGTGTCTTTGCAGAGCAAAAGTTTTAAACTTTTAATTTTTATTAAATAGTTTTTATTTAATAATAATTTTTTTTTTTTAGTTCATGTGGGTTGTTTTTTTTTTTTTAATTGTATTAAGAAATCGTTACCAAACCCAGGCTCACTAAGATTTTCTCCTGTGTCTTCCTCTAGAAGTTGCATAGTTCAGTGCTTAGATTTAGGGCTGTGGTGTATTTTGAGTTACTTTTTGTATAAGATATAAGGATCTTTTTTTTTTCTTCACTTTTATTGAAAAGATTTCCTTTCCTGTATTTTCAGGACTTTGATTATGTTGACCTGCCTAATGACTGGACAGACACATCATCCATGGATGATTAAATTCTTGTTCATTTAAATAATTTTTAATAATAGTTCAGTCACCAAAAACACTTCAGATGTAATGTATTCTCTTACATCTGTTCATCAACAAATACAAAGTGACACCTGTTTTTTGGTAAGGGGCAGGGAAGCTTAGGTCTTTAGGAGACAGTGACTGTGCATATTATCTAAACTCAAATTTATACAATTTTCTTTCCTATTTTCTGCTTCTTGATTTGAAGAAAATTAGCAGTAGACTCTAAAAATGTTTACAGAGCAGCACGCGCTGTGGCGAGCACAGCGTGTCCGACGTGGGACAGCAGGAGTTGGAGCTGACCGTTTATGCCACAGGGCACGTGATTCTCGGGACCCTGTGGGACAGTCAGCACTGTGCCCCAATGACTTGGGCTCTGAACGAAGCCCGTCCTCCCCTTCAGCACTGCTCCTGCAGGCTTCTGGGTGACGGCTGTTTTTCCTCCCATCCGCATCATGTACCACTTAGCGCAGAGGCTGCATCCTCCCCCGACCCAGACCTCCTTGTTTGGGGTCTTATGACCCCACCTACCGCCCCTCCTTGTGGTTGTCTTCCCCTTTAATTTCTCAGCAGCTTTGGATGCCAGCTTTCTGCCGCTCTCTCCACGACTGCCCTCGTCCAAACTCCCGGTGATTTGTGTGTGGACGTGGGTGAACCTGCACACCCGTACCTCTCTATTCTTCGAACTCCTCTCTTGTGATCTTACCTTCTACCCAGTTTCAGCCGCTCGTTCCCATGGTCACACTCAGTGCCTTTTGACGACCAGTAAGACCTGACCCTCCATCGTCTCAGTCTCCCTTGTTCCACTGTCCGAAGTCTGCTTCCTGTCTGTCCATCTCACTCCCTCTGGCTCCATGCCCCCAGTCATTCCTCAGTTCTCTCGTGTCCCTCACCTTCACCTTTCTTTCCTCTAACTCAGCCGAAATTCCATGGCCAGTCGTAATCATACCCTCCTGTACTTTTTTAGCTCCTTTGCCCCTTTCTTATTTCTTTGTTACTTTTTTGGCAGAACCACAGCTTGATTAAATCTAATATCCCAGCAGTTCTGCTCCTCGCCCTTGCGGCTGAGCGAAGCTGGAAAAAACAAACATGCTGGTGGATCTCACTGTCAATTTCCCACCGAGTCTGCGGTCTGACCTGTAATTGCCCGGCCTCTCCCCTCACTCCCCCTCCTCGATGACTGTCTCACATTTGTCTCTGTTCAGACCCTCATCTGATTACCTTCCAAGGCAGGTTACATCCTGCTTCCGAGAAGGGTAGGACCCATCCCCGGCCTTTGTGTCCCCCCACAACCCCTGCCGGCATCAGTTTGAGCTGTGGGTTGGGAGGAGGGGTCCTAACTTGAAGTCATGCGTGCAGCTGACTTCTCATGACCCCGTCTATCGGTCATTGTTACAGTCTCCTCCCTGTGCTGTGCGGTCTCGAGTTCCTCTCTTAAAGCCACTTCAGTCGGGGTGTTTCCCACCATTACACTCCAACTGCACTCAACCGGGCACCAGTTATCTACACGGTGTTGATCCTCACCGCCCGTTCTCAGGGCTCGTCCGGACGGGCAGCGGCATCCAGAGCACAGATGCTCATCTGCCTGCTTCCTTGTAACCCCTGTTAAAGCCTGGCTTCCAGGACGCTGCACCTTCCTGGTTTTCCCTAGTCTCCCTGGATGCTCTGCATTTCCTCTGCTGGTTTCCCTCCTCTGTGCCCCACCCCGAGTGATGCAGTGCTTCAGGACCCAGGCCTTGCCCCCACTCCTCTTTTCTGTTTGCGTTCACCCCCTGGATGATTTCATCTCGTCTCACAGGCTGAAACATCATCTGTATCCTAATGACTCAGATTTTCATCTCCAGTGCGAATCTTTCCTCTGACGTCCAGACTGTCTCACTGTCTGCTCAGCATCTCCTGTTGGGTCTAAAAGACATCTCCCAGTTGTCACATCTAAAACTAAACCCTGTCTTCCACCCAGAACCCACTCAGCCTCAAGTCTCCATTTCATTTGTCAACATTTCTGGTCGTCAGCTGCTCAGACCTTAAAACCGCCTTTCTTTCTTTTTGCCGCCATCTCACATCTAACCTGTCAGGAAATCCTGATGGCTAGACTTTAAAAATCTATCTAAATCTAGCCTTTAGACCCAACGTCCGGAATACAGAAAAACAGAGGACAGGGAATAAGTGAAACTAAGTCATGAGGCAGTCATCAGGCTAATTCGCAAAGCTGACCTGGCCTGTTCTGCCAGTGAGTATCAGGAGGGAAAAAGAAGGGGGTGGACTGTTCTAGACTGAAGAGCACAGTGAGGCAGACACTGGCCAGACCCGTCGCATGGTTCTTCGAGGAAGTCCTGCCGCGCACAGCCGCGTGGATGCCCTGGGAGACGTCGTGCCAAGTGAGACAGCCACAGGACAGGCACTCCCCGGCTCCACTTCTGTGAGGCGGCTCAGGTGGTCAGACTCGAGGAAATAGAATGGGGTGGTGGCTGCCAGGGGCTGGGATTTGGGGGAGATGGGCAGTTGCCGTTCGATTCAGCTGTATGAGGTCAGTAAGCTCTCGGGCTGTTGTGCAGCCCTCTGCCTGGAGTTAACAGGGCTTTATTGGGGTCTTGAACATCTGCTGAGAGGGCAGAACTCATGTAGAGGGTTCTTACCACAGTTTCAAAAACAAAAACAAATGTAATGCATGCATCTTCTTAGATCTTGTTTGAACAAAGACCTTTCGTGGATGTGATGGAGGAAGTTTGAATATAGAGAATTAGATAGTATTTTGAGGGTGATTCTATATTATATTAGGTGTAGTATCAGAAGTGTGCTTAGTAAGGCACAAGAAAGTGTCTTACTTATTAGAGACATACAGTGGAATTTTTCGGAGTGAAAAAGTTCTATGATAACAATTACTGCCTTTACCTCCTGTCACTGGTCTGGCCACCGTCAGCTGTTGCCCATGTCTTGTTAATTTCATGTCTAGTGTCGGTGTTTCCACAGTTGACTTCCCACAGTCTAATGTGAACCCAGCAGCCAGAGTGATACTTTTCAGTAAGTTGTGTTTTCTGCTTAGAACCTGCGTTGGTGCCCCGTCCCACAGGGTGGAAGCCAGGTCCTCACGGTAGTGTATATGAGCCCGCACGACCTGACCGCTTGGTACCATTGTGACCTCACGTGCTAGTGTTCTTTCCCACGCTGGCTCCTCCTCATCCTCGCGCATCTCCTGCCCTGGGGATTTTGCACAGCGTGTCCCTCTGCCTCGAATGTTCTGCCTCGAATGTTCCACAGTCAGAGACCCACATACCACCCTTCTTCCCCGCCAGTCCTCAGGGGTACTTGTCCATTTCTCAGTATACCCTCCCTTGACCACCTATTTAATACTGCCACCACCTTACATTCCAGATCTAACATTCTAAATGTTAGTCAAATAAATGAGTATGGAATTAGAAATTTTGACCCTGAAACGGAAAGAAAGCAACTTTTATCTTCTTTTATCCTTTATCTCCAAGAAGATTGACCACTCTCTCATTTTCCAGCAGTTTCCCTGACACCAACTAGACGACCTTCCGACACCAGCTTCCTGAGTGAGCTCACACCCCACAGGTTGAGGTCAAAGCCCTTCAGTTCTGACACTACCCAGAGCTGGGGCAGGCTCGGCAGCTAAGACCCCAGTCCCACAAGGCTGCCCCCACTTCATATGCCACGTGAACGTGGGGTCCTCAGTGCGCCCACACTTCTGCCCATCCAGCTGCAAATTCAGGGGTTCTCAAGAACCCCTCAGGTCTGATATTTGGGAGAATGATACAAAACTCAGGGAAGTGCTATATTTATGATTACCATTTTATTATAAAAGATCAAACTCAGAAACAGCCGAGTGAAGGAGAGGTGCAGGGCAAGATTTTGAGTTGGGGGCAGCATAGAGCCTCTGTGCTCTCTCCGGGTACCCCACCCTCCCAGCACCCTTCAGGGCGATGTGCTCCTCCACCAGGAAGTTCCTGAGCCTCTTGTCTAGGGGTTTTATTTGGGGTTTCATTACATAGGCGTGATTGAAATGGTTAGCCCTGCACTTGAACTCAGTCTCTAGTCCCTTCCTGAAGGTCAGTGGGGGTGGGACTGCAAGTTCCTCTGGACCAGCCCCATCCTGGAGCTGTCTAGGGGTCCCACAGCACGTCAGCTCGTTAGCATAAGCTTGGGTGTGGCTGGAAAGGGCGCACAATGAATTACAAAAGACACCCCCATCGCTCAGGAAATTCTCAGGGTTTTAGGAGCTCGGTGCCAGGAACCAGGGACAAAGGCCAAACACATTTGTTGTTTTACCACAGTGTGTGGATATTGATTGAAAGAGCGAGTTCAGAAGCAGTAAGCTGTGGCTCCAAGTGCCAGGAGTTTTTATTTTCAAAAGTTGAAAAAAGAGGGAAAAAAAGTAGATGAGACCAAAGGAGCCGGAATGAAGGTCAAGCTGCGGACAGTGGTGGATGCCTCTTAAATGACACCTCCCTTTTTATTTATAGGACCTGATTGCCCGTCCTTGGTTTACAGCCTGTCCCTTCTGTGCCTTCATTGCTCATTTTGACACAGTAGAGGCTGAGCATAATTGGTTTATTTTGTTGTCCTTTATGGATGTGAAATATAATTATTATCACTAGCTCTCCAGAATACATGTGATGGCAGGGGACCAAAATGATCTTTTTAGGTAATTAAAAGAGCATTAGACAATAGACCTAAGAATCAACATATCAATAAAAAAATACGAAGGTTTACTAATAAAAATACCGTATTAAGAAATTGAATCAAAACACAGTGTTTGAACCCCATCTTAGTTTGAGGGAGTTCAGTAAGAGCATTAGGATGCTTAAATACTTTCAGCATTAGAAATAAGATTTAATTTTGTGGTTTCTGTGGAGGCAGTTGACTGCAGGAAGACAAAGTATTTCTGGAAATTAACAGGCTTTTCCTTCAGCTTAAGCTCTGATGGGTACGTAAGTTACAGCCAAACAGATGTGTCACTGGAAAAGTCTAAGGAAATGCCTTTGTATGTTTTGTGTGTCGACTGGAAAAAAATGCACAACCAGAAAGCTGAGAGTGAGTTTTATTCGGCGGACATTGCTGAGGACTTAAGCCTAGGATGACAGCCTTTCAGGTCGCTCCAAGAGATTGCTCCCAAGAGACAGGGAAGAAGCATTTTGCCAGTTTTTGCAAAACAGACCAGGTAGTTGGACATCAAAAGATTACTGTTAATTAAAGAAAGCCAGATATCCCAAGTTAAGGAATTTAGTGCTTTTCTATGTATGGGAAGGTGCAAATCTCTGGGCTCATTGACATCATTCCTTTGATGTGCACCTTAGCTGTCCAGGGCCGATGTCCTGTTCTTTCCCATCCTGAGCCCCCTCAGGGGGCACCACTGGGGGTGGCTGCAGAGGCCAGGCTGCCTGCTGGTCTCCATCCTGAGTTCCCTCCCGCTCACTGTGGGGTGGGGGGATGGGGGACTCAAGACCTGATGGCCGAGGCATCCTTTGCTTACTGATACAGCAGGCAGTGTATTTCATTCACATGTTTTTTAGTTTGTGTTTTTTTCTTAGCAGGAGTCAGCACATAGTAAGAAGCTAAAGATAGTTTCTTACTCATGAAGGACACGCCCAGTAAGATTATCTGTTGTTATTTACATATCTGTGCAGGACTGTGATCTGTTAAGATTTGGGAAAAAATCACCTCTATGCTGTTTGATCCTAGCCTGAGAACGTCAGTCAAGGGTTACTTAGAAAACATTGCTGAAACTGTAAACTGTATTAGAGAAACAGAATTCTGGCTAAATGCCTGCATACTGGGCCAAAGTTCATTACTAGGCAAAGTCAAGTTGAATGTGAGGAGGCTGTCGACTACTATTCTTGCTGTGTTCCACCCAAGCAGTCGACTGTGTAGACTGAAAAAAAAGTGCAACGTGAGAGTTGTGAGTTAAGTGAGGACTGTAGCCTGGGAGGCAGCCTGTCGGACAGCTCTGAGGAGCGGCCCTGAAGAGGTGGGGAGGTCAGTACACATGTGATTCTGGTGAAGGGGGGGTCGTGCGGTCAAGCACACGTTCTGGCAGAAGGTTGCTGCTGGTCACGAGGAGCAGGTGTCCCCGTTAATGATTTTAGTGTTTTTCTAGGTATGAGGAGATGCAAGAATCTGGGCCCATAAAATCTTCTCTTGAAAATATCTGACTCTCTGAAGGCCTGTTCTGCCAGTTTTTCACAGAACGCCTCGTTCCTGGTCTCCTGCCCAATCGCCTTTCCTTTCAGGGTGCTCTGAAGGTCAGCGAGGGCAGTGACCAGTGACTTCATCCTTGTGGAACCAGATGGCCAGCGTCCATTTTTAGGTGGCAGTTGAAAGCTTATTCAATAAAAGTGCTATCACTTTCCAGATGTACTGTGGCTCACGGGTATTCATGGGAACCTGCCACGTTGGACGCGAGGTGCTGGGCAGACGGCCACGAGTGAGCCCAGGTTCCTGCCCTCTTGAGCAGAGAGTGTTGTGAGCATGTTGGTCTTGACTCCATGGGACTGGTCTCTGAGCAGAAGGGAGAGAACTGGCCACAGGCCCTGAGTGATGTTCGCTGGGATCAGTTTTGTGTTGACCTCTACTGATTCGTTCAACAAAAATGACTGTACCGTCTACTCTACCACCCAAGCATGTGAACTTGGGGAAATTACTTAATTTCTGAGTCTGATATTTAGCAGTGACCTGGGGATCATAATGCGTCCCCTGCAGTGTCGTGGTGAGCGCGGAGTCCCCAGGCCTCTGGCTGGCGTGGTACTGGTGCTGTCCGTGGTCTTCCCTTCCCGGCTCAGACTAGCGCTGAGATTTTGATGCTGTTATCTTTTAAGGGATAAGCAAGCTGTGTCACAGTGCTTGGTTTGAAATACTGGATTCAGATTTTTCTGAGTTCTTTGATTCATGAGAGGTATGGCTCTAAGTTGTAAATGAAGTATCCCGTGATCTTGGAGGAGTATAAAATTTCTTAGACATTGTAAAGCGTCCTTTTTTTTTTTTTTTTTTTTTTGGTAAGTTAAGGAGTTTTCCGGTGAAATGTAAGCATCTCTTAGCTGTGTGGCCCTGAATTGCCGCTTAGCACCGAACTCACACATCGCCCCACTTAACGAGTCTTTTGGTTGGAAAGACTATTACTTGATGGGCAACGATTAAGATTTTTACATTATAGCTTTTTGGATTACTCAAGTATTAAAAATATGGGCTATTTTCTACTTTATGAGTTATTTTTATGAGAATTCTTTAGTATCTTAGTAGAATTCACTTCAATTATTTTTCTTTGCATGATCTGTTTTTATGAGAGGTTTTGAGCAAAGAAGACTTTTGGGGTGTTGTCTGCCCCAGTTTACAGCGGTCACTTTCTCTGAAAGTCCTGACAGGTGTAGTCATCCTTCCCCCTGAAGTTGTGTGTCTCGCTTGTGGCTCTGTCCGTTTAGTCACGTGTGGTTGGACCAGGGATGAAAAACAGACTCTAGCTGGATCATTTGGACTTTCCTGAGCATTTAGAATAGGAATTGAGTGACGGTCTGGTCTTTAAAATTGTCTTCTTGAACTGGACTGGTGAAGACTTGAAACAGGTCTGCAACTCTCTTCAACATTGTATGAAGAAACAAAAAAAAAGTTGGTCCTCAGAGAGAGAGCCTGTAGATGGGCGGAAACACAGATGAAAGTCAGAGAGGACGGTCTGCATCTTGACGGCTTTCCGAGTCCTCACTCCAGCTGCCTTTCACACCACGCCAGACCCCAGCCATCGTCTGGCAAGTTTCCCCTATTTTGCACAAATGTGCTCAGGGTAGTTTCTCTTACTTAATAACAAAAGAACCTCCACTAAAGAAGCCAGATTAAGCTTAAAATGAAAATAGGTGGGTGTAAATACCTACGTGCTGAAGAATGAAGCTAGGTCCTTACACTAGGCACAAGTGAATCATAACCTAAGTTTAAAACGAAAGCTGTGAAAATCTTAGAAGAAAACGTAGGAGTAAGTTTTCCTGACCTTGGATTAGGCAAATGCTTCTTAGATACAACACTGAGAGCAAAAGAGAGAGAAATTGAACTTTTTCAAAACTCGGGACCACTGTGCTGCAAATTATGCCATCAAGAAAGTGAAAGGTAGGACCTAATGAAACTACAAGCTTCTGCACAGCAAAGGAAACCATAAGCAAAACAAAACAACAGCCTACGGAATGGGAGAAAATTTTTGCAAATGAAACCGACAAAGGCTTGATCTCCAGAATATATAAGCAGCTCATACGACTTAATAAGAAACAACCAAACAACCCAATCCAAAAATGGGCAAAGGACCTAAACAAGCAATTCTCCAAGGGAGACATACAAATGATCAATAGGCACATGAAAAAAATGCTCAGTATCACTAATTATCAGAGAAATGCAAATCAAAACTACAATGAGGTATCACCTCACACCAGTCAGAATGGCCATCATTCAAAAATCCACAAATGACAAATGCTGGAGAGGCTGTGGAGGAAAGGGACCCCTCCTACACTGCTGGTGGGAATGCAGTTTGGTGCAGCCACTGTGGAAAACAGTATGGAGATGCCTCAAAAAACTAGGAATAGACTTACCGTATGACCCAGGAATCCCACTCCTGGGCATATAACCAGGAGGAACCCTACTTCAAAATGACACCTGCACCCCAATGTTAATAGCAGCACTATTTACAATAGCCAAGACATGGAAACAGCCTAAATGTCCCTCAACAGATGACTGGATAAAGAAGAGGTGGTATATTTATACAATGGAATGCTATTCAGCCACAAACACCAACAACATAATGCCATTTGCAGCAACATGGATGTCCCTAGAGAATGTCATTCTAAGTGAAGTAAGCCAGAAAGAGAAAGAAAAATACCATATGAGATCGCTCATATGTGGAATCTGAAAAAAAAAAAAAAAAAAAAAAAAGGAACATAAATACAAAACAGAAACAGACTCACAGACATAGAATACAAACTTGTGGTTGCCAAGGCGGAGGGGGGTGGGAAGGGACAGACTGGGATTTCAAAATGTAGAATAGATAAACAAGATTATACTGTATAGCACAGGGAAATATATACAAGATCTTGTGGTAGCTCACAGCGAAAGAGAATGTGACAATGAATATATTTATGTTCATGTATAACTGAAAAATTGTGCTCTACACTGGAATTTGACACAACATTGTAAAATGACTCTAACTCAATAAAAAAAAGTTTAAAAAAAAGTGAAAAGTAAATTCACAGAATGTGAGAAATTATTTACACATCTTGTGTCTGATGAGGGGCTTTTATCCTGAATATTAAAACAAACGAATTTCAGCTCAATATTAAAAAGGTAGCCGAGTTGTTGAACAAGCAGAGATTCTGAATGGACTTCTCCAAAGAGGATATACAAGAGGCCAATAAGCACAAAAAAGATGTTCAACATTATTAGTCATTAAAGAAACACAAATCAAAACCACAGCGAGATAGTAGCTCACGTCCACTAGGACGGGTATCATCAAAAAGAGAGAGAATAACAAATGTTGGCAAGGCTATGGAGAAATTGGAACAGATGTGTCGCTGGCGGGAATGTAAATGGTACAGCTGTTGGAAACCAGTTCGGTCGCGCTTCAGGTGTTAAACAGAGACTTATCTGGGGACCTGGGCACTCCCCTCCTAGGCATATACCTGCATGGAACATGTGCATCTGTTGATGAACAGATCAACAAAACGTAGTCCCTCCGTAAATGGAATATTATTGAGCCACAAAAAGGACTGAAGTGACGGCATGAGCTACGACTTGGATGAGCCTTAAAAACATGCCCAGTGAAGGGAGCCCAGCACTAAAGAGCACACAGTGTATGATTTCGCATGTTTGAAATGTGCAGAATAGCAAACCCATAAAGACAGAGGAGATAGCAATTCCTAGGGGCCAGCGAGAGAGCACAACGGGCAGTGATGCCAGTGGATACAGGGTTTCTTTTCAGAGCGATTGAAGGTTCTAAAGGTAGATTGTAGCCATGTGAATATGCTGAAATCCATTGCATTCTGTACACTACACGGGTGAGTTGTGTGGTGTGTGAATTATTTCTCAATTAAAAAATTTTAAAGTAGAAAGACAGACAATAAAGATGCTATATTAACTCTGATACAGACTTCAAAAATAATCCTGATAGACTTCTACGGAGTCTAAGTTGTAGCTTTTTTTTCATAAATACTTATGCCTAAATAAGTACATTTATCTTTTTGTAATAATAAGATTTAAAAATTCTACGTAGCATGTTACTTCATTTAAAGATAATTTGAACAAAATTCAGTACTGATTGTATTTATCAGTTTGAGTCACAGTCTAAGTTGAAATGTAGATTTTTTTTTTCCTATTGTATTTCTCTCGTTGCTATTGCGTTTTGTTTGTTTGTGTTTTGAGTGAATGGGGACATCGTTGTGTTAAGGAAGATCATTGGACTTAGCGCTTTGCTGGAGCAGGACAAGCCTAGGTGTTCGATCTGTGGTCTTGAACAAATAACTTAATTTCTAAGAGCATCAGTTTCAAGAACTTTTGAAAGTGATTGTCATGCCAGGCTAAAGCTTTTTTTTTCTTTCTTTCTAGTGTTTATAGAAGTTTTGGAGGTTTTCCTAAGAAAAATAAGCCCAAGTATATTCAGTTTCTGTCCTTGTTTCAGTTCGTTTGTCCACAGCAAGTTTATCTTAGGTTTTAGCCTGCTGCAAACAGAAACGGTGCCCACCTGCCTTTGTCTGCTGCCTAGCGTTACTCAAGAAAACAGGTTCTCTGTTTGTATTATTTAAAGAAGTTGAAATTTTAGTAGCATTATTGGTGACCTATGGAGTATTTGGTGATGTAAGTCATTGAAATATTAACTGAAAAACTTATTTTAACCTCCTTCCTAATATATTCTTTTGCCTATATGAGACAATTGTCAATGATTTTAACAGTTTTTAGATATTAGTGTGGTATCCACTATGTTAATTCTAGGATACTGTGTAATTTTTTAACAAGTAGACTAACTACATGTCATCACTTTTCACCTTTTAGCTTGTTTTTAATAAAGCTATTTTTAATGAGCCGATAACAGTTGATCTTACAGAAATCTACTGTCATTGCACATCTCATGTATTGAGTTTAGTGGCTGATGTGTGTCAGGTACGTTCTTACGTTGCTCTTAAGTGATGATGCAGGATCAACGTCAGTTTCCTGTGCATTTGTTTCTTTCGGTTTTACTTGAAAATGACATGATCTTAATACATTCACTTTTTCTTATTTGCAGAGATCCTGCATATTTTGATGAAAATTGGCTAAACAGAATCAAAACTGAAGTAGGAGATAATTGGAGGCTAAAGGTACTATCTTTTATTCTTTTGTCTGTTAACTAATCTTTTAACCTGGGTGCATATAATAATGCTTGTTGACTTTTGCTCTGATGTGTCCAGTGAGTTTTACAAAGTTGGACAGCCTTTGGTGAAATCATCTAGAATTAAAGATTGGGGTTACCTAGAATTGCTCATCAATTTGTAGTCTAAGTGGGTAAAGCGTGGTGACTGAGGGCGTGGGCTCTGCGGCCAGGTGCCTGTGTCCGCATCCCAGCTCGGCCACTGACGGTCCGTGGGAAGGTCCTTACCCTTCCTGTGCCTGAGTTTCCCCGTTTCCAAAATGGGGATTGTGATCGGATCTACCTCACAGAAATAAATGAGTTAATATGTGTGATACGCTCAGCACAGCAGTGTTCATCACTAGCAGTGTTACGAAAATGAGGAAATGTTGATCGTTATTAACTGTGCCCAAAGCACTCAGAGAATGAATTGTTTTTATTTCCTTCCTAGTAGCCTTAAGTTTCAGTATTTCTCAAGCATCTTTGACCCAAACCCACAGGAGGAAATCTCGTTTACGCTGCAGCTTCCTACCCCGCTAAATGTACGTGCAAACACAGTTGAACAAATCTGTGACCCAACTGTATACAGCAATGCCTTTATTTTATTTTTAAAGATGGAAGTTGCAGGCCATCTGTAAATTATTTTTTTGTAACTCTGTACTTTGAAAAGATTGTAGATTCACGGGGGAGTGGGAAGAGAAACATACAGAGATGTCCTATGCACCTTTCCCCCAGTTTCTCCAGCGCTGACGTCTTGCGTGACTGTAATGGTGGCGTTGGTACAGGCCGCAGCGCGTTGAGAGTTCACCAGTTCACACACACGTTGCTGTGTCACTCTGTCAGCGTGCAGACTCGTGTCATGGCCCCCACGGTGCAGGTGCGGCCTGCTGCGTCCTTGCATGGGCTCCCACTGCCGCCTGGACACCGCGGACACTCACACCCCACCCTCACCCGAAGCCCTGGCGGCCACAGGCTGCTTCTCTGCCTCCATGATTTTGTTGCATTCAGTTGATTTTTATGACCCAGCAATGCTCACGACTGGCAGTTTGGAAAACCCTGGAACCATTTCTTTTTGATAGACGTTGGCAGACTCAGAAATGCAGATGAGCGAGCATGTGAGCTCCCCGGACATGTGAGGAGCTAAAGTTTGTCTTTATGTTTCCCCATAAAACTCCTGTTTGCCTAGCTGGTGGGCTTGCCAAGATATAACTGTTTTTCATCCTTTTTACCAAGCTGGAGTGAATGGATACTGTTCAGCAGCGCTGTTTTAATTCCTAAGTAACCTTCCAAGAATCAGCAGTTAGAGTGATGGCTGTTTATGTCATAAAATGGTTAAAGTAACAGGACAAATTCATTTCTGTTGGCTGCTGCTTCGCCCAAGGGTCCCACCCCCATGCACACCAGGCAACGTAAACACACAGCCGTCAGTGTCACAAGTGTGGAAAGGCAGTGACGTAGTGAAGGGAACAGCTTGTCACGTTCTTAATATCTAGGACTGAAAACAACAGTTCTGATTTGCATTCCTGTTCTCTGTATTTTATCCTGTGTTGTATTTCTTCAATTTTAGGGTACTATTGATTAATGATAAGAGTTTTAGCTTTTTTCGGTGGAAGATAAGCAACCATTTTAACTGATTTTTAAGACGCACTAAATTAAAATGTTAAAATACGAAAAACTGAACATCCTAGAATCAAAGAAATTATAAATTTTCCATGTCTCCAGATTTACCAACATGTTAATTTTATTTGTGAGATTCTTTTTTTTTTAATACAAAGTTTGCAGTTTATTTTCTCCCTTAAAAGTAAATGTGTCTTTGATTAACCATTGGATTCCACAGCTGTGCTTAAGCCTCTCTTATTTGACAGCCACATGTCCTGCGGTCTGCTGTCCTAGGATGTCTTCAGCTACAAGCACTGGCTAGGGACAGCCAAGTGGACGATGGACGATCAGCAGAATCATATTTTATATGTATCTAACTTAGCTCAAATTCAGCCATATGAGTTGGGTCCAAAAAAAAAAAAAAAAAAGAAGGGGAAAAAACAAGTGTACAGCGGGAGGGGATGGCTCAGTGGTGGAGCGCATGCCTAGCAGGCACACGGTCCTGGGTTCAGTCCCCGGCACCACCATTAAAAATAAATAAATAAACCTAGTTAGCTCCTCCCACCAAAAAAAAAAAAAAAAAAACAACCCAAAGAACAAGTTTACAGTGAATATTGCAGGTGATTCTGCCTGTGATTTCCCCCAGGTAGCATGGTCAGGGAACCTGTGCTGTGAAGTTGAGTGAGTGCTGGGCCCTCGCCCTGCCTTGTTACTGAGATGCTCCACATAGCACAAGTGTCTTGTGATGCTGAGCGTTATACCAACACTTAAAGATATAGTGGTATTCTTTTAACCTTAAGGCTCCTAAATATTTACTTTGGTGCTCAGCTGAAGACACGCACTCTTTTCTGACAGTGGAGGAATTTGGAGACATTCCTTCATAGGTGACAACCTGTTCTGTAAGTTGCTGTAAGAGATTTCCAGGGGTAACAACAAGTTTATACTGGATAGCACAGGGAACTATATTCAATATCTTGTAGTAACTTATGGTTAAAAAGAATATGAAAATGAATATATGTACATTCCTGTATGACTGAAGCATTGTGCTGTACACCAGTAATTGACACATTGTAAACTGACTATGCTTCAATAAAAATATATTTTAAAAAAAGATTTCCAAGGGTAATTTTGACTGTAATGCTTGCTTAATGCTCTAACTTTAGAACTTAACCTCTATATAAGATGCAACTCTGCTTTTCTAGGGAAAACAGCACTGAACTCAAGTCTTCAGTAAGGATGACACATTTTTCCCCTCCCTGCAGAAAATCTACATAATTTAATCTTACAGTTGAATCTCGTTTAATGACTCTCCAATTTTTGTCAATGTGATCATAAGACTGAAATTTTAACATAATTGGAAACCTAATTTATTTTATAAATCTCTTAGATCAGATAAATTAAGCCGTTGTTAGTCCTTTTTTATGAAAGTAATTCAAATATACTGTTCAATGTTACTTTTTATGTTTACCTTATGATTATCAAGAATGATTCGTTGGTTCAGAAATTTTTTAGGCTAAACTGTATGTTCATCTGTGGTCGCCTTTTACCCAGTTGTCTTCTCTCTCTCCGAACAGATAAGCAATCTGAAGAAAATTTTAAAGGGAATCCTGGATTACAATCATGAGGTGAGGGATCTTTCTTGCTCTGCTTGAAAGTGTTACTGTAGGGCAGTTTAATTTGACAGTGTTTCAGTTTTACAGTAGTTTCGAGTAAAGGAAAAATCACCTCAGAATTAATAATCAGTCTCACCTTCCATCGTAGTTTCTAGGATATTGATTCAAAAAACCAGCTATTAGGTGCTTGCCAGATAAATAATCTTTTTCACTGTCATATGGGTAGTTTGTGGATGGTTACTCATTTGTGTTAAACTTGCCTTTCTGCTGTCTATTAACTCTCTCCTTTCTTCCCTTACTTGTGAAGGTGGTTTAGAGTCCACGCATTCTTATTAACAAGTCCCTTGCCTACCTCCACTTTATTCCTTGGCAAACCCCCATTGCTAAATTAACTCAGTTTATCCTCTGAGTCTGCATCACAATAGTCAAGACACCGCAGAGGGGAAAAATCAGGCCATGGAACTCGTTTAAGCTTCATAATCACAGAGAGCACGTGGACACAGGCAGCCCAGAACACCTATGTCGTTTCCTTACTGCTCCTTCCCAACAAGCTCACCTGCATCTAAATCTACCCCTGTGCTTACGTTGTCTGTCTTCGTCGTCTCAGTAGGTGGCCCAGCCATCTACACTGCTGTTCAAGTCCAAAACCCACAGCCCATCCTACAGCCCTTCCTTCTTCTGATGTCATCAGCAAGACCTATTAGTTAAACCTGCAAAATACAGCTTTCTCCGTCTCCGCTGCCACCACCCGCTACCAGGCCGCCGCTGTGTCTGCTTAGAGTAGCCATCTGACTGGTGGCCCTGGTTTCACTCCATCCCCTCTGCAGTCTCTTCTCCCCTCTCAAGCCAGGGTGATTTTTTTAAATGAAAATTTGATTACGTCACTCTCCCCCTCAGAGTCATCTTCCATGGCTTCCTGCTGCGTTGAGACTCAGATGCTTACTTCCTACTGTGAGCCACCAGATACTGCTCCTCTCAGCCCCTCTCTCACCCCCCCCCCATAACACTGCAGCCACTTTCAATCTGCTTTTGTGCTTTCAGCATCTTCTTTTTTCACTGCCGGGTTGTCAGACAGAAACCTACCCTTTTGTGTGCATATGTCATTTCATTGGGGCCAGTTTCCCCAACAAGGAATCCTCCATTCTCCTTACTAACATAGGTGCCTTGTTATCAGCATTTCGGAGTCGGATGGAGTGCAGGTGGCCAGGGGAATCTTACCGGTGTGGGCGCGCACCTGTGTTTAATCTCTGCTCCTCCGGGTGCCCCTGGGTCAGAACTCCCGGGCTCTGCTTCCCCAGAGCGCGCACGTCTGGTCCCTCCGGGGGAGGTGGCGGGCTCGGTCATATCAGCTTCTTTGCTCAGTGCACACACACCACGTCCCAGGTTAGGGACTAAGTTGCTGTGACTCAACATAGTTATTATAGTTTACGTACAGGAGCGTGAAAAGAAATGGGCAGTGCGAATGACATTACAGCTCTGCCCTCAGATTGAAGGAACAGCTTTCTGGTGCTGACAAACATCTCTGCCTAGTATTTTATCCGGTCGTATAGATGTAAACGCAGTTCTCATCTGCTTTTCTCTGTCCAGATTTTGGGGCAGCAGATTAACGACTTCACCCTCCCCGACGTGAACCTCCTCGGGGAGCATGCCGACGCCGCAGAGCTCGGGAGGATGCTTCAGCTCATCCTGGGCTGTGCTGTGAACTGTGAGCAGAAGCAAGGTAATTCCCTACAAGTCAGCCTGTGCCTGTCAGGTGACTAAGGAGAACAACACTCGTGGTGTATTTCAGATGTAAATCACAAGTGCGGATAACAACCTCGCCTTAAGACCATCCTCAGAGAATGCCGTTTTTCTATGATTTTTGCTAGTAATCTGTTTTCAAGCTTAGAAGAGTTTCACAAGTAGAATTAATTTGCTTGTGATGATATGCTTCCTTTTTCTACAAGACGACGTCATTCTTTGAGTAGATTATTTTTAACTGCACCGAATGTGATGAAATTTACCATTAATTAGACAGTCCAGCCAAATTAATTAATAATTAACAATAATGATCAATTCCACTGTGGGAACTTAAGATTAGGTATTTTAAGTTACAAGTATGAAGGGTTTATTTCATAAACATTTACTGAATTCCTGCCTTATGCTGGGGCTTGGAACACAATGTCAGACAAAACAGATGTGGTACCTGCCCTAGTGGAACTGTAGTTGAGAGGGGTGAGGGGGTGGAAGGAATAAATAATGCCTCTCTTAACTGGCCTGAGAAGTGGGGAGTGCTGGGACAGTGAAATGTGATGGGGGACCGTGTAGGCTTGGGTCAGGGAAGGTGTCCGGGCAAAGATGAGGAGGATAATGGGTTAAGAGTAATCAGAGCAGTAGAAACTGAGTGTCAGAAAGACTTGGGTCACCTGTGAGGTGCTGAAAAGAACCCGCAGCTATAAGCGGAGACCAGTGAGGAAGGGACCAAAGGCGACCAAGCAGAGTGGTAGTTGGGGGCTGTTCTAAAAGACGAGGACACTTTCACCGTGATTTACGTGACCTTGGAAGAAGATGGATTTCTTCCTAAGCCCAAAGGTATTTTTCTTGTTCCTCCTATTCCATCCTTGCTAATATAAGGCAGATTCTTAACTAGCCTTTTGGGTGTTCTGGTGATGAATTTAATAACAGTCAGTCTCATTTCCTGAAGCTGTGACCAGTTTTATTGGTCTCTGATTCAGGAATTTTTTCTAACAATGTATTTACTTCTCTCTATCCTCATTCCTTTTAAGATTTTAGCATACTGTAGTCTATAGTAAAAGTTAGCTTGTTCATTCTGTGTAACTCAGGAATTAAAATAGAGAATTTGCTACATTTGTATTGTTTATATATTACTGAACTATCTAAAAGTTACTTGTGAAAGATTAGAAGATTGGTGTCAGTATGAAGGTTTAAGACACATTAAATCTCTAAGTAGATGCATTGATTTGAAAAGGTGGATGAAAAATTATTACTAAATTATTAAATTTATTATTAAAGTATTATTATATTATTCAGCGGAGTTTATTGAATTCAGATAAGGACTTCTGAATGTATTCTGTTAGGGAGTCCTCAGCTCTTGGAAGTTTATAGCTGTTAAGACTTGGCCGATTACTTACTACAGGGTATGAACAGGAAAAGACAAGGCTGTCATCGATAAGCATAGTCCTATGGAAAAGCAATCATAATATTTGTTGAGATTCTCACACAGACCAAGTGTTCTGTATAGCACCTAGATTGAGTTTTTCCCTGAAAATTATATAAATGGTGGAAACTTTGAACAGGATTGTAACATCTCCCTTGTCCAGGGGGCAGACTCTGCTCTCAGGAACACAACTGAGAGCCAAGAATCAAATGAAATGAACTTGAGTCACTGCCCATGGTGACACAGACATAAGGCTTACAGAGTGGCCATGCCATCTGCCACCTGACATGGACTAGACAGACACTCAGCCTGTTTCCTCCTCTGCAGAGTGAGGGCACCACACCTGATTGTCACGCAGAGTCAGTGAAGCCGCATGTGTGTATTTGCTTTGTAATTCACAAGGCACCACACAGACAGGGCATTCTGTTTAGAGGATGTATTTTTCAGTTCCTAGAAGTGAGGAGTAATTGCTCAGCACGTTGGCTCAGCCTACATTTATCTCAGTTATCTGATGTCTCAAACTGGGACAGAGAAATGGTGATGAATTGGAAAAAGCAAAGATTAGTGAAAACAGACTAATGATAATATTTACTGAGTGTCTCCCTTCTGCCTGGTAACAAAAACCACTTTTTACAGGTGGGAAAATTAAACCTTATAGGTATTATTTGACTTGCCCAGGAGTTCTTGCTTGGGAAAGGCTAGATGGGAATGAAAATCTGTGTCTCTTCCACATTATAACTTAATACTCTCAGTACTAAACCGAGCTATACATTCTGGACCCATAGGCTAAGTTTTCAGGATAAACTCCCTGACATCACACACTTCATTCTCCAGCATGGCCTCAGTAATCATACACACTTGTATTTTGGACTTTTAAGATTTAAATTTTTTTTATTTTTCAAAATTTGTACATTAACGGGGTTCTCATCCTCATTTTATCATCTGGCATTTTACGGTGTTCGCGGGGAAGGGCCTTGACGTGGCAACACCGCTTCTTAACTAACGCTTCCCCTCACACCTGACTAACCCCGACCTCCCTGTCCGCCGTCACCTCCTTCACGACCACCGGGCTGCCATCAGTCTCCCTCCCGCGACCAGGCCGCTGCCTGTCCTCTCCATGTCCACAGTCCTCCATTCTGATCCCAGCTCCGCCAGTTCCTCCGTAGCCTTTGAATTCTGTGTCTGGCACCCCTGCATCCCAGCACACACAGATGCCCCTCACTAACAAAGCAAAGCAAACAGAAAGTTGAGTTCAGACTAAAGGAATTCTTTTTTTTTTTTTGACCAGATAGTGGTTAAGTGACGATGCATTCCTGCTTTTGGCCTGAGACCCATGCCTGCGATTTAAGTGTGTTGTGTCTTGTCTGTGTCACCGCACGTTGGTTGGGTACAAGTAGCTGGAAGACGGTACTTCCTTAAAAACTAAAAGCTTTGACATTAACAACTGGAATGTCATAATTTAATAGGGCCGTCAAAATTCTCTCTCTCTTTTTTTTAAACAATTTACCTATCAAGCAAGAGATTACAGTTTGGTACTCCAAATACCTGAGTCTCTTCCCAAAAGGTTACTGTAACAATTTCACAGTTAGACTATTTTATATAAAACTGGAGTGCTAAGACAAGTTTTTGGTGTTTTTTGGGGGGTATAGAGTGGGGAGAGGCTGGTCAAGGCTTTCCTAATGACTTGACTTGTTTAAATGTTGCTCATTAAACTATATTTACCATATTTGTTGAAATCCAAGCTGCCTATTAATCTTTTATGCCTCATGCCACTTTTTTCATCCATTGTTGGATTTGAAAATAATGTAAACCCCTTCCCGGGTGTTTTAGTTGGGAAGAAAATATTTTTTTCAACTCTGTCCCCACTTAATGGCTGAGGATCCTCCCCCTTTGGGGCAGGGGTGAAGGTAGGATGGATGCAGTTGGTGCTTTAGCTTATTAGAGACATGGGTTGTTATTTTTTAAGCCCAGGGTTATACAATAAGTATTTTATCTCTATTTTAAATTCATCTCAGTTCTTTGTCCTAAGCAGCTCTCAGGGTCACTAAGGTTTTTTTTTTAATTATAGGAAATGTTAAGGAAGGAATTATACAAAATTCAATGCTTTGATGTCTCGTAAGAACAAAACACAGACTTCAAAATTTTTTAATGTGTAACAGAGAATAATGTGAAAGATTTTTTGATTTTAGAAACAGGAATACAGAGTCCTTTCCATGCTGGCTTTAGGCTCCACCGTTTCCTTGTTTGGCATTCCTGAGACCCGCCATTCCCGTGACCTTTAGCTGTACCCTCAACTTTCCGTGTGTAGAGTGGGTGGGAGGAGGCACTTATTTTAAGGGACGATGAGTTCTGTGATGTTCAGCCTTTACTTTACCTCTGAACCCTATCTGAGGAATCGGAGGAAGAATCAACACACAGGAAACTACTGACAAGAGTTCGCGATGCCTTAGCTGCCCCCACCCCCGACTGCCGTTACCCTGAACGGTGACATCCCAGGTTGTTCTTGTTTGCAGAGTACATCCAGGCCATTATGATGATGGAGGAGTCCGTTCAGCACGTTGTCATGACAGCCATTCAGGAGGTACGTTGGACCCTTGTGCTTACGGGGTGCGAGACCTTAAAGCAGCAAACATGAGTTTAAGGAACTGAAGTCAAGATTTTAAAAAGCGATTCTCCTACTTAGTTTTTGAGAATTTTTTTCCTTACACCTGTGATATAGCTTGTCTCATTTTTCGCTTTTTTTTTTTTTTTGGCGGGGGTGTAATTAGGTTTGATTATTATTATTATTATTACTTTTTTAATGGAGGTGCTGAGGATTGAACTCAGGACCTTGTGCATGCTAAGCATACACTCTACCACTGAGCTGTACCCTCCCACCCCTCATTTTTATTTAATGTTAAACATTTATCTTACAGGTATGGATATTTGGTAACTAGTCCTAATCTTTAAAAATGCCCTAATGAATTAGGAGCAGTAGACTAACTCCTAAAGCCATTACAAATAATATCTGTGTTAAACCAGCAGTCTCTCTCACATTTAGGTTTTGATTTCTTTTTTTGGGGGGAGGGGTAATGAAGTTCATTTATTTTCAATAGAGGGCCTGGGGGTGGAAGCCAGGACCTTGTGCGTGCCAGGCATGTGCTCTGCCACTGAGCTATACCTTCCCCCCAAATACTGATTTCTTGTTTGGCAGAAAATGAGTCTTCAACTCCAATCACACCCAAAGCAGTTTCTAAATGAATATTTATTTGAAACTGTAGGAGGGGAAAAATGTTTTTTCCCTCCATCCTTCCAAGCTGTCAGCTGGGACCGCCATAGAAAACACAGATTAACAAGAGAAAAAACATACACATTTATTTAAGTTTTACACGACACAGGAGCCTTCATAAAGAAATAAAGACCAAAGAAGTGTTTAAACCCGAGTGTTTCATTGCGAGGTTTGATGAAGAGTGGAGTTACATGGGAAAGTGTGATAGGGCAAGAAAGAGTTTGAGCTCGGTGTCATCTCTAGGGAAGCAGCCAGTCCTTCCCGTTTGTTCAGATTTCTTCCACATCCCTCTGACTTTGGAGATAAGGCTACTCCTTTCCTCTGAGCACAGTGAGGTGCCTCTCACATGAAGGTCTTAAGACCTGCTTCAGAGGAACGTCAGAAAAATCTTTCCTAACCTGCTCTGGCACAAATCCCTTCAGCCTGAAACACTCAGTATGCCAAGGAGCCATGTTTTGGGGTCACGTGTCCTGAACTCCATCAAATCTAGAACTATATTCTATATATAGAACTTAATATAGTTCAAACATAGAACTATAAGAGTAAAAATAAAATATAGATTAATAATTGGCTGATCTTAGGATGTGAGAATTTTTGAATCATAAAAGCAATGGAAGACAACTTTAAGGGAACTAGAAACAGTATAGAATGTAAGAATGTAACTAACAGGAAAAAAAACCCACAACAGACAAACATGAAAAATGCTAAATTCAAATTAAGATAACATGTTTTCTTTTAAATCCGATCCACTATGAATCCAGGGGTTCCCACTACCCCTCAGATTTGATAATTTGCTGGAGTGACTCACAGAACTCAATAACAATGATGGTTTTATTATAGCAAAAGAATACACATCAGAACCAGCTCCCCCCACAGTGGGGGTCCGTGAGGGTCCCAAAACTCAAAGCCTCTGTTGTCACCTCCCCATGGGATCACGAGATGTCACCCTCCCGGCATTAATGTGTGACAATACTCAGAGTACTGCCAACCAGGGAAGCTCACCTGAGCTTTCAAGTCCATAGTTTTATTGGGGTTTCATAGATAGGTGTGATTGATTTCATCACTGGCCCCAAAGTTGAACTAAATTTCCAGCCCCTTCTCCTCCCCAGAGGTCAGGCTGATACCAAGTGGCACAGAGCGCCAACCTTCTAGTACATGGTTGGTTTTTCTGGCACCAGCAGCCTCCAACCAGAGTCATCACGTTTGCTTAAACTATCTAAGGGCCCACCATGAATAACAAAGACAGTCAGAGAAGTTCCAGGAATCTGGAGGCTGCCTCCCAGTAAATGGGGACAGAGGTCAGCCAAACTTTTCATTATACAGGACCTTTTCAAAAAAGCAAAGCTTTTAGCAGATGATCAGTTTGGCAGACAGCGCTGAAGGGAGGAGGGTAAACTCTTTGCCATGTAAGACACAAGGTCTTGAGTGTTAAAATGACAAAATGATGATCACCCAAGCAAGGTGTAAGTTTAATTCGCTCTTAAGTGGTCCTGGGTTGGCTCTGTAGTCATAGGGACGCAGCTTTCTTGCATCTTACTGTCTGCCATCCTTAACGCGTGAGTCCCACCCTGTGGCCAGCTGTGGCTGCTTGGCTTCCAGCCCTCACGTTCACAGTCCAGCCAGCAGGCAGGGCTGAAAGAGGGTCCCCCACTTCCTCTAAGTAAAATTCCAGGAATTCTCCCTCCTGTTATCCAGCTGTTACTCACACTGCCACACATGGAAACTCTGAAACGTGGTCTTTATTCCCGCTGGTCATGGACCCAGCCAAAAGTTGAGGATTCTGTTACTAAACAAAAGCAAGAAGAATAATGAGAGGGCCATTAACTGTGCTGCCTTACTGCAGCTAGTCCTGTGGTTCCACTTTTAGGAGCTGAAGGAGCTCTGAAATACACAGATAGTGACATTAGTTATACACGTTTGTTTAGCACCTGCTGTGTGCTCAGAAGTGCGGGTAGTCACTGAACACTTAAATCTGTTAACTCATTTAAAATTCACTTCAGTTGTCATCAATGCTACTGAAATGTGCACATAAAACATTGTTGAAATGACCGATTTTATGTTCTATATTTTTTACCACAATTTTTAAAATGACAAAAAAATCAACTACAATCCTTTGAGGTGTGTCCAATTATTGTAGCCATTTTAAGAAAGAGGACACAGGCCTGGACGGTGTGAGTTACTTGCTCAGGTTCACACAAGAAGTGGTGACAAACTTAGAACTCAGATCCATGGAGACCCCACTTCCATGACGTACTGTGTCACCTCAAGATTGTTTATTTCCGCATTATCTTCTAGGACTGAAACATGAGAAATAACCTAACTGCCCAGCAACAGGGGAACGGATAAATAAATTATGGTACAATAATATATTGGCATGTTACGTAGACACTAAAGCATATTTTTTGAAGAATATGTAATGACATGGGGAAAGTTTATATTAGGTTTAAAAAGGTAAGATACAGAGCACATGAACAGTATAATCCCATTTTTGTTTAAAATAAAAATTAAGATGAGTGAAAACCAAGCAACTTTCCAAAATGTTAATTCTAAATGGTTCTGCATTTTCCAATTTTTCTGTAGTAACAGGTATTGGATCTTTAATCAAGGGGTTTTTTTTCATTAAAATCTGTGACTGAGTGATTTTCATTCTATGAATCTATCCCAGGGAATTATTTAGAAATTCATAACTAGATTGGACACAACAGTGTTTATTAAACTGTTTTATATGAACAGAAATGTGAAAACAATATATAGCTACTGGTGAGCACATGACCTCTATCCCATGGGATATTCTGTGGCTGGTATTTGAAACCAAAAAAGGAGTACCTTCTGACAAAGGGAAAACATGTAAAATGTCAAGTGAACAGAGCAATACATAAAATCGTAGGTACAATTAGGCTTTTCAGACGGTGCCTCTGTTACGTGCTTATTCATTTTACTCGTTTAGCAAGTAACTTACTGAGCATCTAATATGCACCAGGAGCTATAATGGACCTTTGGGCTCCAGCTGTGGAAAAGACAGTCATGGTCCTGGCCTCACAGAATGTTAGTCTAAAAGGAGAAATGGCCAAATGAGCAATTTAGAGAACTCAAAGCATTCAAAGTAGAAAGTGCCATCAAGGGGAAAAACAGGCGTATGTGACTCAGTTCAGGCATGCTGGGGAGGGCTCCCCGGGGAACTAACCTGAGCACCGAAGGATGGGACGCGGTGAGGAGGGGCAGACGTTGTCGTGCACACAGTCCCAGAGGCACGAAAGAGCAGGTGCTGCCTGGCCCGTCGGGGGTGTGGAAGGAAGAACCCGTTAGCACACTCTGCGGGGTGCCCGGAGATGAGACGGGAACCTTAAGGTCAGTAGGACAATGAACGGTTTTGTTAAAAGAGTTGGGAATTTTGGAAACCAGTGAGTAGATTTTAGGGAGAAAATACACTGAAGTCTGTATTGGAGAAAATCCGAAGAAGAATTGAATTGGAGCAGAGCACGGCTCGGGAGAGGCGAGCATTAAGCCCTCAGTGACGATCCAGCGAGGGCGGTGGAAGCCTGGGCTGGGCTATGGCAGGAGGCTGGAGAGAAGTGGGCAGACTGAAAGTCGTCAGAGCTTTAGTCAGCAGGCTTGGGGACCGACTGGATCCGGGAGAAAGGTGGGGGTGGCCGGGTAGAAGTATGGAGTTGAAGAATGGCTTTTGCAAGACGACAGTCTGTGTGTCTTTATTCAGATGCTACTTTGATTTTTTTCTTCTTCCTATTGTGGTAAAATACCCATAACATAAAATTTGCCTTTTTCAAGGTGGTTTTGTCACAGGTAGTAATACTCACTTCCTGTTTATGGTTGAATGCTATTCCGTGGTGGGAGTATTCCACATTTTGTTTATTCATCCATCCGTTCATGGACATTTGGGTTATTTCCCCCTTTTGGCTGTTGTGGATAGTGCTGCTGTGAATGTGAGCGTATGGGGTTTTTTGAACACCTGTTTTTAATTCTTTGGGGTATATACCCAGAAACTGAACTGCTGGGTATTTGGTAATTCCATGTTTAACTTGTTGAGGAAATGTCGATGTGTTTTCCACCAGCGCTGCACCATTTTAGATTCCCACCAGCAGTGCATGAGGATTCTAATTTCTCTGCCTCTTTGTCAACCCCTGTTGCTGTCCGTCTTCTAGATAACAGCCATCCTGGTGGGTGTGGAGTGGTTTTCTCATTATGGCTGATTCGCCTTTTTCTAAAGACCCCTGATGTTGAGCATCTTTTCATGTGTTTCTTGGCCATTTGTATGTTACCTTCTCTGGAGAAATGTGAATGGTAGTCAAGTAAATGATACTGTTTTTAATTCTTTAACTGCTAAATAGGAAGAAGCGACAAGAAAGAGAGAGAGAGGTTGAGATTCCAAGAGAGACGATGGTAAATGGTCCAGGGTCTGTGAGAAGCTGGGAAGAGACAGGGCTGAGAGCGTGTAAGTGGAGGAGTTGGCCTGGCATGGGAGGAATGGCACTTGTATTATAACAAGACTGAAGAAGGAAAGGATGGGCATGAATGCTGCCAATTCTGTAGGTTAAGGTACAGGAAGTTGGGGGATTTCTTACCTGGGAGAAGGGTTTTCTGATGGAGAGTGGCGGGAGTTGGTGAAGTGTGGAGAGCAGGAAAGGTCTGGAGTAACCTCTAAAGGCAGTAAACAGACAGTTGATTAGGAAAGCAAAGCTGCACTTTTGGGGCATCTCTGAAGGCCCAGTTGAGATTGGAAACTGTATATTGTGTTTTATGATTTTAAAAATATTTTCACTCTCTTAGTACTTAGCAGTTAGGATATTTGGACAGAAGAGACAGGTAGTTGGATTGGTCTCAGATTGAGATTTTTGCCAAGTAGAAGGAATTAAAGTAAGAGAATTGATTATATTGACAAAAATCATCAAAATAATAGACCATGGACTCTAGGCTAGAAACGGAAGGTAACTGACTAGAAACGGAAGGTAACTGACTAGAAACAGAAGGTAACTGACTAGAAACAGAAGGTAACTGACTAGAAACAGAAGGTAACTGACTAGAAACTGATGGTGAAGTGTGGAGGGGGAGACTCCAAAACTAAGAGGATGCTGTTGGCAGAAGGCGGGGGAGTCAACCGCAGGCAGACAAAATAGTAATGTTTGGGGATGTGAGAACGGTGGGCGGTGAGGGAAAAACAGGGAGAAAGTCCAGAGGGACAGGACCTGGAAGCCTCATCACACGATACAGTGCTTGTCCTTCTTACTTGAACTGTGTGAGACCCCCTGGCACAGCCAGCTTCTTAAACACCTTGAAATTACAGAGGTGATTATTTCCTGGATGGTAGAAAAATGGGTTTTTTTCTCTGTATATTTTTTTTATGAATTTTAACCTCTCTGCGTTGGGTTTTATTTTTTCAACAGGAAGAAAGATATTTGAAATATCTTTTTATTAATATTTTCAAAATAAAAGCATAAAATGGTGAATCCAGTGTTTTTTTGTTTTTGTTTTTGTTTTTAACCCTTCCTGAGATTTTTTTTTTCCCCCTGTAAATGCAAAGAGATTTTCACTCTTCTTAGGACATCAGTATAGCGCAGGTGGGTCTCACACCTAGGTGTGCATGCTGGGCCCTAACCCCTGAGTCTCTGACTCAGTAAATCTGGGCGGGGACCCAAAAATTTACATTTCGGACCAACTCCTAGGCAGTGCCAATGTTGTTGGTTTGGGGACATCACTTTGAAGAGTAATTTATTTATTTATTTAATTTGGGGAGGGGGCTGTGATTAGGTTTACTTATTTCTTTATTTTTAGAGGAGGTACTGGGGATTGAACCCAGGACCTCATGCATGCTAAGCAGGCGCTCCACCACTTGAGTTATACCCTCCCCTGGGGACCTCACTTTGAGAACCACGGATGCCAAGAAAAAGGTGCAGCTGAACTTAGCATTTCAGTTCTTTAGAGAGTGGGGTGAGGCTGAAATGACAGGCTCTCCCATTAGTCCATCCCCACACATCTAATTGTCCCTCTTCTGTCGTCCCTCGGACAGAACATGAGAAGGGAACAGTAGAGGATTGGGACGTTTGAACATGCCCCTGACATTTGTCACGTTCGGAATTTTCTCCCCAGACCCTGTCACCCCCTCCGGATCTCTTTGCAACATGAGGGATCAGTGAACGTTCGCCTGGAATTTGGGCTGGGATTGACACTGCCCACATTTATTCATTGGAAAGAAAGAGTTACTTCGTGTTGCTGTATTTTTTTACTGAAAAGTCAATGTTTTCAAGCATTTGGCCACATTTTTCAATTAAAGACTTGTCTTTTTAGTGAGAAAAGTAAGCAATACTTGGTTCTCATGACTTGCCCTACTTTAAGGATGCACCAGAATTTAGACATGCAATTTTAAGTGAGGGCTAATCCTGCAGTGCAACAAAGGTCCAGACAGAAGCTTCCACATATAAGAAAGTGTCCCTTTTACATTTGTGTTTTCATTTTAATTTTTATAATTCCCTAGCCACTGGGTGTTCATGTTTGTTGTGTAAGCATATTATATAGACTGGCTTTTCCGTCTCATGGTTGTAATCTTTTGAATCTTGATTTCAGCTGATGAGTAAAGAGTCTCCTGTCTCTGCTGGGAATGATGCCTACGTTGACCTTGACCGCCAGGTACCTGACCTTGCATTGTTTTATCCACGCAGAGATTAAAGGAGAAACTTTAGACATGAATGAGAGCAGTGTTTCTGTTGAAATTGTTTACAAAATATATTGGTATAATTCTTTGTTTTTGCCAAAAATTCAAGAACTTAAGCTACTTTACTAATGGATATCACACCTTTGTGATTAAATTTTTGTCATAACTGTATTATTGCATAACCCATCCCCTTTAAAATAAATTAACTTCTTTAACTTACTGTAATTTGTATTTTCTAGTCATAGTTTTTCCATTAGTGGTATCTTTCTGTATGCCACATTTAACACAATAGATGCCTTCATGCAAAATGACATGCATTTAATCTTCTGGTTTATTTATAATGCAAAGGATATTTTACCTTTTATTTTTTGTTATTCTTTAATTGAATGTCTCCTCTACCCTTCATCCTTGTGAGGAAGTGACCAATTGGTCAGGAAATATTTAAATGCACTAAGGAACTACAGTATTTTTCTTTTTTTGTTGTTTTTTTTGTTTGTTTGGTTTGGTTTTTTTTTTTTTTTTTTTTTTTTGGTTTTATGTCTGTTTATTTTCTTTTTTCCTGGAACTACAATATTTTTAAAGGAACTCTGCAATGTATTCTTATGTTTTTAATAGGAATGTTGATTTGTAATTTTAATTATTGCTTTTTAATAAAATACTGTTACATTGTCAGTTTCCATCTTCCTGCTATTCTGGGATATCTATTCCAAAGCATGGGTAGCAGTCTTTGTAATCTGTGTTTTCTCTCATTTCTTCCCTGTGGTTTCTAAATGTTTTGCAGGAAAATCTTTAGACAGGCTATAATTGTAACACAAATTGTAATTTGTCTTTTCTTTCCTTTGTGGTGTTTGATTTTAAACTTGTTAGCTTGAGTGCATTTTTTTGTATCTGTATTACATAGAAGTTTGGTCACATGAAAAGCCCATATAACTTTATTTTAATCATTTTTTTCTTTTTTTAAAAAAAATTAACTTTAATGAATTCTTTTCATGTATGCTAACTTAGAGTTTATTATAATAATGGGACACAATTCAGGACTGTTTGGTTTGTGTTGAGAATCAGAATAACTAAAGTCTTTTGTTTTAAAACGAAAGTTTCAAAACTGTGATATACAAAATTAACACAAAAGTTTAATATGACTTAAACACTTGGGTTGAAATACGCTAGCTATATGTTTTATCAATCGAACCCCTATTCAAAGAACCAAATTCAAAGTACAGGAAAGACAAGACTTAGGACTAAAAGATGTTCAAAGTTAGAAGTGCCTCCTTTGACTTGTGCAAAAGCGTTCTTGATTTCTCCCCGCCCCACAGAAAGAAAAGGTGGAAATGTTTTAATTCTGTGTATGCAGTTGTTAGCTGTGGCCACTTGATATTGAAATGTTAACTGTAGCTCTGTGTTTCCATCCAGCTGAAGAAAACTTCAGAGGAATTAAATGAAGCTTTGTCAGCCAAGGAGGAAATAGCCCAAAGGTGCCACGAGTTGGATCTGCAGGTAAGAGGTCTGTTCCTGCCCTGCCTGTTCAAAACTCACGCCCTGAGACCCACCATGTGCGCTGGGTCCTAATTAGAGAAGAAGAAGAAAAAGCAGATCCTGGTGAAAGAGTGCAGGCTGAGCAGATCGGAGTTTTCCTTCCTTCTCGCAGTCCTTTTTTTTTTTTTTTTTTTTCTGAGTAAAAGTAGATTTATTTAGAGAGACGCACACACCATAGACAGAGCGCGGGGCCGTCTCAGAAGGCCAGAGAGAGAGAGTGGATTAAAATGGGGTGAGCTCACAAGAGAAGAGAAAGGAGAGAGATCCCCTCTCCAGAGGGTGGGGGAGATTTTTTTGAAGCCCTGATTTGTAGTGTTCGCTAATTTCCGCAGTTTGCCAATTTCCGCGATATAAACACCTTCTCAGTGACCGATTCCAAGTTATTGATAGTTTAACAGTCGGCTCACCGGACTCCTGAATATTGAACGAGCAGCTTGGTGACAGCCAGTGACAGCACTGCACCAGTCAGCATCAACCTCAGACGGGCAGAAGGCAGTTGGAGAAAGTGCCTAAGGGGCTGAAAGGAGTTAAGGGGGCAGTGGCCAGAAGCGCCGCTGCCGAGGAAGGCAGCTGCAGGACCCAGAGAACGCAGTGCGCGGGAGGCGCAGTGAGGCCGGAGCGGGTGCCCTGCGGAGGAGCTCGGCCTCATCACCCTGTCCCCCGCGGCAGACACGCTGACCTGTAGCCGCTTCCCAGTCGGAGGGTTCCTTTCTAAAGAGGTTAAACAGAAGTAAGGAGGTTAGACTGAGTATCAGTATTACAGGGTAAGGCCCTTTTCCTTTTGACCTTTCTGGGTTCTCTAATTCACAGAAAGACCAGTTTCTTGCAGTTAAGCCCAGAAGTGAATCCCATGAACAGTTTGCTGTTGACTGATTCTTTTTGTGTGTGTGTTTGTGATTCTGTTTTTCTTTTTTTTTTTTTAATTGAAGTACAATTACAATGTGTCAATCTCTGGTGTACAGCAGAGTGTCCCAGTCACGCATATAGATACATATATTCATTTTCAATTTTTTTCCATTAAAGGTTATTACAAAATATTGAACATAGTTCCCTGTGTCTACAGAAGAAACTTTTTAGAAACATCTATTTTTATATATAGTGCCTAACATTTGTAAATCTCAAACTCCCAAATTTATCCCCTCCCACGCCCTTTCCCCAGTAACCATAAGATTGTTTGCTATGTCTGCGAGTCTGTTTCTGTTTTGTAGATGAGTTCATGTGTCCTTTTTTTTTTTTAAGATTTCACATATGAGTGATATCGTATGGTATTTTTCTTTCTCTTCCTGGCTGACTTCACTTAGAATGACGATCTCTAGGTCCATCCACGTTGCTGCAAATGGCATTATTTTATTCTTTTTACTCTAATGCGAAAAGATACATGCACCCCAGTGTTCACAGCAGCACTGTATACAGTAGCCAAGACGTGCTGTTAACTGACTCTTGAGTGTCAGGAAAATCTGCATAACAAGAAAGGGATAAACAGGAAACTAGCCCTAGAGGAAGTGGAGAAGGTTGGGGCCCCAAGAAGTGAGTCTTCTTTTTAACTACTTAATTCCCTCAGTGAAATTGGTGAAGGTATCGCATCTATCAAATGAGGACAGGATGCTGTTTCAAAAAGAAAAAAATCAGACATCAAGAGACACTCGAGTAAATTAAAAATAGAAATGTCAATATAAAAAATTGATGGGATGGTTGAAAATAAAGTTGAAGAAATCTCTCACAAACAGAAAAGACAGAAAGTAAGAAATGAAATTATTTGTCTGGGGTTTCTGTCAAAATCAGGGCGGTGGGGGGAGTGGATGGAGAACAGATGATGCATAATTGGCCAAGTTTTGATACTTGTTGAAGCTGGGTCATGGGTCCACGGCGCTCACAATATTTTCTACTGAAATCATTTTGCTCTGAAAGACATAAGAGTTGGTCACTGCTTTGGATGCAGATAGGAAGAAGTGTAGTCTTTGCACACTTGTCAAGTTTCATAGTAAATGGTATTTACCCAGTCATAATATCATTCTTAATTTTTTCAAGTTTTAAAATTGAGCTATACACAAATGCAGTCATTCCCTGGCTGGCTCCTTCTTGTCCAGTCTCAGCTCTAAATCACCTGGTTTATTTGTCATAAAATATCTACTGGGCACATCAGTGAGCCTGGTACCAAATCTGTCCTCACTGGGAAGGCCCTCCTCGGTCACCAGTCTGAAGGCATCATCCAGCCTCTCCTCTCATTCTCACTTTAGCCCTCTGCACAGCATTCTCCACTCTAGTTTTTGCACATTTTTATTAGTCTCCTTTCTTGTTCAGTGTGATTTGTTTTTGTTTATATGTTTACTGGGATGCTTTGTTTTGAACATCTAACACACACACATGCAGCAATGCCTGGCATGCAGTGGACACACGGTGAATGTTTGAGTGAGTGAATGAGGGAGCAGGTGACTGAGTCAATGAGTCAATGAGTGGGTGTTTAAAACTGCAGAGGTGACCAGTGACGGAGGCAAGAATAGTGCTGTAACTGTGCAAAGGAGGGATGATGGCACACGTGGCTATAATTTCACACGTCAGAGGAGAGAGTCACCTGATAATGTCTGAGGTTGATAAATCAAGAAAGAGTGGAATGTAACATTATTGAGAGATGTAAAGTCATAGCCAGGAGCAATAAAATTAGGAACATTAAAACTAATTGTCTCTTGGAAGTGGAAAAACTCAGCTGGAAACTGTAGCTTTTTATATTTTATGATAAGCCCCTTTGCCTTAATTTTTTTTCTTAAATCGTGTTTATGTATTATTTTTAATTGGTCTCCTTTTTCTGTATGTGTGAAAAGGATTCTTGCCAAATATATTGAATTAAAATATTTTAGCAGCATTTGCTAGTCTCATAAGGCTAGTATTAAGGTATAGTTTTGTACACTTGAGATCATTTCATATAAATTGACCACATTCTAATATTTATACAATGGAATACTATTCAGCCATAAAAACGACAACATAACGCCATTTGCAGCAACATGGATGTCCCTGGAGAATGTCATTCTGAGTGAAGTAAGCCAGAAAGAGAAAGAAAAATACCATATGAGGTCGCTCATATGTGGAATCTAAAAAAAAAAAAAAAAAACAAACAAACACCAGAAAATACAAAACAGAAACAGACTCATAGACACAGAATACAAACTTGTAGTTGCCAGCGGGGAGAGGGGTGGAAAGGGACAGACTGGGAGTTTGAAATTTGTAGATACTGACAGGCATATGCAGAATAGATAAACAAGACTATACTGTATAGCACAGGGAAATATACACAAGATCTCGTGGTAGCTCACAGCAAAAAAGAATGCGATAATGAATATATGTATGTTATGTATAACTGAAAAATTGTGCTCTACACTGGAAATTGACACAACATTTGTAAACTGACTATAACTCAATTAAAAAAAAATTGACCACATTCTGCCCTGTAAAGCAGTTCTAAATAAAACTCAAAGAATCTGTGTCTTTAGATCATGCTCTCAAAGCAAAGTGCAGTTTAAGTTAGAAATTAGTAGCAAAGAAAGTTTAAAATTTTTAAAGCCTTATCTATTTATTTTAAAAAGAATAAAAGACCAGAAATGAATGAGACAGCCCAGTGGCATAGAAGTGAGCCGCTGCCCTATTCTGAGCAAAGACTCATGCATTTATGGAAATCTGACAAGTCATGGAGCTGGCGTTTCAGGTTCATTCATTTATTCGGCATTTACTGAGCACGTGCTCCATACCATCCACTGTTCCAGTTGCCTTAGATACAGTGAAGATGGGGAAACACAGACGTGGATAGAACGTCTCTGCCCCAAGGTGCTTACACTCGAGGAAAGAAGACCGACAATAAACAAAGTAAGAATATAGTTTACGATGTAGTGTTAAGTATTCTAGAGAAGAATAAGCAGGGAAGGCAGACTGGAGAGAAGGGTGGGAAGGATTCGTTTTACATGGGTGCCCCATAAAGGCTGCCGGAGAAGGTGACATGTTAGCAGAATCCTGTGCGGGTGGAGGAGCAGCCCTCGCAGATTTCCCGGGGCAATGCGCACAGGCTCAGGGCACAGGCCTGGGGATGGGAGTGTGGCTGCTGAGTTTGAGGAGCAGCAGGAGGGTGAGGACGGCAGGGGTACATGCCAAGGAAGAGGACATCCGTCTGGAGAACCCTTAAAGCTTGGTAAAGACTTTGAGTAAGTGGGAAGTCACTGGAGGCTTTTGATCTGAGTTTTGTTTTAATGGATTTTAGTGGCTGCTGGTTGGAGAAGAGACTAAAGGCCAAATCAAGGAGACTAATTTAGAGGCCATTGCATTAAAAAATTATATTGGCCTAAATCAGAACTGAGAAGTGGTCAAAACATGTCTGAAGGCAGAGCCAGTGATACGTGCTGAAAGTGTGGATGTGGGTGTCAGAGTGAAATGTTCTGGCTTCTGATGGAGCCCCTGAAGGATGGAGGGGAGGACGGAGCGTCGGGAGCAGCTGAGAGTCCCACCTGGACGGTTTGGATGTGAGATGCTATTAGACATCCAAGCGAATGTGATACCCAGTTCAGGGGTCCAGGCTGGAAATGGAAACGTGCGAGCTGTCAGTGAGTAAATGGCGTTTACAGCCAGGAAACTGGCAGCCATCACTGTACTTAGAAAAGAAAAGCCATGGGTCCTTGTAGCAGAGAAATAAAGAACAATTAACTGAAGGGAAAGAGAAGGTAAAACCGGGGAAGTGGTACAGAAACCAGGAGGGGAAGGCATCCTGGGAGTTTCAAGGAGGGTGTGGTCTGCTCTCTTTGGTAAATAAACACCTAAGAGTAAAATGTCTGGGTTGCATGTTTCATTTTTTAGGAAAACGCAATCTGGTTTTCCTAATGTTTGGAACATTTCACACACTCACCAGGAGTGTTTGAGCCTCCCATTAGTTTTCATCTTTGCCAGCACTTGGTACAGCCAGTCTCTAATTTTTGGCATTCCAGTGGGAGTGTATTGGTAGAAAACATTGTGGTTTCAGTTTGCATTTCCTTACTGATTAATTGTGAGTATCTTTTTGTATCCTTAGTTGTCATCTGTATATCTTCTTTGGTGAACTATCTTTTCAAATATAAAAAATGAATTCTCCTTACTCCTACATATTGCTCTGCCCGAGAAATACTCCCAAAATCAACGTCTTAAGTGGAGGTTGATTGCACTCCTTTAAAAACAGAGTCTTGGTAATTCACATGTAATTATGCCGATTTCAGTGTAATTGATGAATATACCCGCTCTTTCCTCCATCCTGACAGGTCGCAGCCTTGCAGGAGGAGAAGAGTAGTCTGTTGGCAGAGAATCAGGTGTTAATGGAAAGACTTAATCAGTCTGATTCTATAGAAGATCCTAACAGTCCTGCGGGAAGGCGGCATCTGCAGCTGCAGACTCAGTTAGAGCAGCTCCAAGAAGAAACATTCAGGTAAAGGCCCACTAACTCAGTCTCATTTTTAAAAATTTGGTAATGTCCTTTAAAGTTTTCATGCCCTACAGCGTTAGTGGGGAGGATATAGCTTAGAGTGCATGCTTAGCATGCATAAGGGGTTCAATCCCCAGTCCCTCCTCAATAAATAAATAAACCTAGTTACCGCCCCTCCCCTGCCAAAATAAAATAATTAAATAATACAATAATAAATAAATAAAATAAATTTTTTTAAAGAATATAGCGTTAGGACATCTGGGTAGCTGCATACTGAGGAGGCGGTGAAATTAACCACTTCCCAAAAGTCTTCCCACACAGTGTGAAATAACTTCACATCAGGGAAGAAGCTTGTATCCATGCTCACCCTCAGTGTGGCTCGAAGACAGAATGCCCCGACTGAGCTGTAACTGTGAGTGAAAGGGAGAAATCAAACCCTGGCCCAGTGCCCCTCACATCTGCCCCACCCTCACCCGCCAGGCACTTCGGGGCAGGTAAAGGCAGACCCGGGAGAAAGTCGACAGAGAACTAGTGAAGGGGCCTGAGGGTGAGCTGGAGCTGCTCACGAGAATGATGAAGTTCACTCAAAATCTGAAATTACTGTAAAAACAGAACAGGAAATGAGGTCACAAACTACAGGGACAGGATGTCAAAGTAAATGAATAAATGTATCTACTTAAAGGGCCAGATGCCATAAAAATGTACAAGCACTGAACTTAAAGAGGTTGGTACCTTTTCCTCGGCAGCATTTAAAGGGACACCGTGCACATGGCTTATAGAGACAGACTTATTTAAAGAGCAAGCTGATTTAAACACATCTCCTGGGAGAGGAAGAGGACAAAAAGGAGGAAAAGGGTCCATCGACAGCTGGATGGTGAAGGGGAAAGGAAGGAAAGGGTAAATGTGGTGTCCTACAAGACAGAACGGAACCACGTGGAGTTCTGTCAAAGGGCTTAGCAGTACGATGAAAATACTGTGTTATACTTTACTAGAAAATACATCACGACCTGTTTCTTACCGAGCCGTAGATTTCCAGCGTTAAAACTGTAGGAGGAATTAAGTATCAACTGGGTTTTTACTTATCAAGTAATTTAGTATAGTAACATATCTACTATCCTTTGTTATTCCTCAATGGAATGTTTCTGGATTTTGCTTTTTCTTTTTGCCTTAACAGAAAAAAATAAAAAACTTTTCTTAGTCTTCTCAGAAGCCTTGGAAAAACAGTCCATCCCCTACGGTCCACGTCCGCAGTTCATACTGTGATCCGAGGGCCCTTTCAGAGAGTCTTCAGGGCCCTGTTTGTTCCAAATACATTATCTGTGCAAGGCTGGATTTCCTTCATATTCCTCAGCCAAAAAGCCGTCCCAGCAGGGTGAATGTAGATGCAGACATGAGAGCCCAGCTGTCTTCCATTAAACCAGATGATTGGAATCACAGAATGTAAAACACATGGCCACTCCTCTTTTTTTAGACAATAGAGTTATTTTTCATAAACGATATATTGTCTATATTAACAGAATGGGTGTATTACCATTATTTTCAAATGACTAACATCTCATTTATGAATATTCTTTAAATCATTTGAAATAAAATAGCAAATTCAATCCAGTACTGTGTTAAAATAAGCTTTATCCCCGGCTTGTTAACCTGTTGAATATTATTGAATCTACTAATACAACTATTGAATCTGCTGTATGTTATATCTCCTTCAATCCATAAGTTAAAGGATAAAAAATATGTATATATAATAAGCTTTGTGCATGAAATTCTCCGTAAAGTTAATAATAAGATGAGGATGACAACCTATTATTTGACTTTTTTCTGGACATTCTAAAAATCCTGGCTTTGCCAGTTAATGTGTAACCTTGGGCATGCTTCCGTTTCCTCTCCTATAAGATGGTCTTCTAGAATTTTTGTGATCATTAATGAGTTAATATATGTAAAGTATTTTGAGACTATTGCTTGGCATGTACTGCTTTATAAGATTTAGCTGTTATTCCTTTTCTAGTAAATGAAATAAGAAAAAGAGAGGGAAGGGTATAGCTCAGGGGTAGAGTGTGTGTTTAGCATGCACAAGGTCCTGGGTTCAATCCCCAGTACCTCCTCCAAAAATAAATAAGTAAACTTAATGACCATTCCCCTCAAATATAACAGCTAACTAAATAAACCTAATTACCTCCCCCCAAAATAAACAAATAAAAATAGTAAAAAAAAGAAAAAGAAATGAGATGAAAATATTGGAGAAGCAAAAAGTAAATGATTATTACTTGTAGGTACTATATTTGTCCACCCAGAAGATATAAGAGAATCAACTGAAAAGTTCTTAGAAGCAGTAAACATGTAACAGGGAGAGGGTAACTGTAAGACCTTTGCAAGGTCATAAGCTTTTCTGGCAATAACTAGTTAGTACCGTCAGGAAAAGCTTCCACATCTAAGTGTATCAGCGAAGAATTTTTAAAAACACAAGTAATATGAGGGAGTTATATGACAAAAACTCGTAAGCTTTATACATAAAACATTTTAATGCTGTATGGAGAGAGAGAACATATTTTTATGTCATTTTTCTTATTGAAGGATCGTTGATTTACAATGTTAGGTTGGTTTCAAGTGTACAGCAAAGTGATTCAGTTATACATATGTATATATTTTCAGATCCTTTTCCGTTATAGGTTATTACAAGATATTAAATAGGATTCCCTATTTTACCAGTTTTTAATGGAGCATTATAAGAATGCCACTTTTTCTTAAATTATTATATAATTTGAACTTGATTCCAATTCAGATTTCATGTTCATCTACGAGTATTAATAAAGAAGAGATTCCCACAATATTTTGAGAACAGAGTATAATGAGGGAGTACTTGCTGTATCTAATGTTGAAGTTATAAACTTACAATAAGTAAAACACCTTGGTACGGGCGCAGCAAAATAAAAGACACCAATGACCCAAATGAAGATCCTGAAACTAATCCAAGTATGTATCAAAATACATAATATGATAAAGGAGGCGTTTTCTGCTCAATAGGGAAAGGCTGAATTATTTGTTTAAATAGTTTTGGAACGACTGGTAGATATTTTGGCAGGAAGAGTTAGATTCTTGCATTATATCATATACCCAAATGAATTCCAGGGAAATTGAAAACTTCAGTGTTAAGAATGAAACCATATAAATACCAGCAGAAAATAAAGAGTTAGAAGAAAAAGAGTTCTGACTGCTCATTAGAAGTGGAAACTATGAAGTATAAGGTTCATCAGTTGAATTACATAAAAATTGAAAACTCCTATATACTAAATACATAAATAAAATTAAAAGTAAGTAATTAATGATAAATACTTGTAATATGAGACAGAATCTCATACATCCAAAGGAAGGATGTATGTTAAGCAAAATAAATTAATATAAAGTAGGAACAATATTATCCATATTTTGGGGGGAAAAGATCTTTGAATGGACATCAGATTGGAGGTTATACTCCAAAAATGTTAGCAGTAAGCATCCGTCTAGAGTAATACATGATTTTTATCTTTTTTGCTTTTTGCATTTTGTGACTGTTCAAAGGGAATATATGTTGATTTCATAATCGAAGAGAAAACTTGAAATAAATTATATCTTCTATATTTTGAAAGCTATTTCTTGGTGTCTAACTCCCTGAATAGAGGAATAGTAATCAGTTGTTACCTTTCCATAAGCCTTGAAACAGTGGAATCTGTTTCTGGGATAGTTTCAACTTGGAAATACAACTTAGGGTCACGGAAGTAGGAGGCAAATTCAAGAAGAATGCGGTTTCATGTTTTTTACTTACTTTTACTGTTCTAAGGAGAATTATTAGACAGTAAATAGTGCTTTCTTGGTCCGTTTTGTTTTGGTTACAGACTTGAAGCAGCCAAAGATGATTATCGAATACGCTGTGAAGAGTTAGAAAAGGAAATCTCTGAACTCCGGCAGCAGAACGATGAGCTAACCACTTTGGCCGACGATGCTCAGTCTCTAAAAGATGAAATAGATGTTCTTAGGTAAACAGTCTTCCCGTCTCTGCAGACTCTCAGACCCATCTGAGCAATTCTGCCACAGATGTTCCAAACTCTGGTGTCTCCCAACACATTAAGGTGTTTAAGAGCCAGACCACCTGGGTCCAGATTCCAGTGCTACCATCTGTGTCACCGCTGTGTCACCTTTTTCTCATCTGTAAAATGGAAATAATACACATACCTCCCTCAGACTGACAGCTGGAATGAGTTGAGTTTATATTTGCAAGCACTTGGAACAGTATCTGGCAGATAAATGCTATGTGGAAATGTTCGTTAAATGGAAACTAGTCTCCGACTGTCGCTTCCTGCTTGGGTGGCTCTGGGACTTTTCTGATTACACTCCTGATCTTTCACTCTGAGTCCCCCAGGCACCCGATCTTCCTCCGTCTCAGACCCTGTCCCACTAGGCACCTCACTCCCTGTCACCACGTTTCCCCACCATTCTGCTCCTGTAACCTCTCCTGTGTTGGATCATCACAGCCATTTCTCTTTTCCACTTCTGCTCTGTGAATACTGAGAACGAATAGAGAAAAATCACTTGGTGCTATAGTTAGTCCTGGTACAGGGGAATGCTCCTTACTCCCCACGGGGCCCCTCCCGCCAGTCCAGGCTTCCACTGCTCATCAGCAGGAGGTGGCTGCTGCGCCTTGTCATGACTCTTCTCACCTGACTGCCTCCCTCCCGAGCCTCAGTCTCAGTAGACAACACTGCCTCCTGCATGGAGCAAGGAGGCCACGCCCCGCAGACTCTCCACGTCCCGTGTCTCCTGCCTTCCTGTCATCTTTTCTCTTCTGCTTCTGTTATTCTTCCTCCTGTCCTGTGTCAGCTCCTCCTTCAGTGCTCTGGGTCTCAGCCCTTCTCCCATCCACAGGAACTGTGTTACATCAATTACCGTTTCTCTTCACGTTTTTTAAAATTATTATTTTTTAACTGAGTTATAGTCAGTTAACAATGTTGTGTCAATTTCTGGTGTATAGCACAATTTTTCAGTCATACATGAATATACATATATTCATTTTCATATTCTTTTTCACTGTGAACTACTACAAGATCTTGTGTATATTTCCCTGTGCTATACAGTATAAACTCTTCTATCTATTCTGTATATACCTGTCAGTATCTACAGATCTCAAGGTCCCAGTCTATCCCTTCCCACCCCCCCAACCCCGGCAACCGTTAATTTGTATTCTATGTCTTTGAGTCTGTTTCTGTTTTATATTTAAGTTCATCTGTCTTCTTCTTCTTCTTCCTCTTCCCCTCCCCCTCCTCCCCCTCCTCCTCCTTCCCCCTCCTCCCCCCCCCTTCTCTTCCTCCTCCTTTCAGATTCCACATATGAGTGATATCATTATGGCATTTTTCTTTCTCTTTCTGGCTTACTCTACTTAGAATGACATTCTCCAGGGACATCCATGTTGCTGCAAATGGCATCATGTTGTCATTTTTATGGCTGAATAGTATTCCATTGTATAAATATACCATAACATCTTTATCCATCATCTATCAATGGACATGTAGGCTGTTTCCATGTCTTGGCTGTTATAATTAGTGCTGCTGTGAACGTTGGGGTGCAGATGTCTTTTTGAATTAGGGTTCCCTCTGGATATGTGCCCAGGAGTGGGATTGCTGGGTTCTCTTCACATTTGAGTCTCCCTTCTTAGCATATATTTATATGTTCACTTCCCTCTCATCTTAGAAAAAGTGAGAGATTTACGACTCTCTCCTTCCCTCCAGAACAAATTTAGATTGCATAAGGTAGAATTTACATTCTCTCCTCAACTCCCTAAAATTTGCCACCACCCGTCCCCTCTGCTGCACTGAAACAGCTGTTCCTCTTGTCACAGTAACATTCTGCTTGCCAGACTGTTCGGACACCGTACGGTTTATTTTGCTTTTGTGCTATATGTGACTCTGCGGCTACCCCCTCTTGCTTGCTTTCCTTAAATTTTATAATGTTGTCCATTACAAATTTTGCTGTAATCTGGGTCATATATTTGAACCTATACAAAAAAACTAAGCTGGAATCACCTTTGGTCTCGTAATTTCATTAGAACGTGCTATTTCTGGCAGTCCCTCCTGGTTTGGCACTGTCGAAAGCCACTTTACAACCGTGGACGTGTTTGTGACTTCTGGTTTCCCATCTCATTCTAGACATTCTTCTGATAAAGTGTCTAAACTAGAAGGCCAAGTGGAATCATATAAAAAGAAGCTAGAAGATCTTGGCGATTTGAGGCGGCAGGTTAAACTCTTAGAAGAGAAGAATACCATGTACATGCAGAACACCGTCAGTCTGGAGGAGGAGCTGAGAAAAGCCAATGCAGCCCGAAGTCAGCTTGAAACGTACAAGAGACAGGTACAAGGAGAGGCGGGGCATCTGAATGACGTTTTCAGCTGAGCTCTCCACTGTCACCCTGTGGCTTCTCAGACTCCACTGGCTTGTTTTTAGGGTATTCTGTTTTTTCCCTGGGAAGCTTAGTTCTTATCCAGAGGTTACTGATTGGTCTCTAGACTTCTTTTTCTATTTTTACTGTTTTTAATTTGTAATTTACTATTTATAGTATTTTTAATTTTTAATTTATTGTATAGTACTTAAGAAGTACACAAAAGTAAAAGAAAAAAATGCAATAAGCATCTGTGCTTCATAAATAAAACACACTCTTCCCGCCATCACAGTAACCACTGTGCTAGTATTCTTTTGCTGCATGAAAATATACATATATTTATCCCGAAAAATTGCATTTTTGACGTTTTGAAACTTTATACAAATGATACGGTAAAATTTCTGCGATGTACTTTTGCTCAGTGAACACTTGTGGGATTGATTTGTGTTGACAGGTGTGGCTTTATCCATTCACGCGCACCACCATGAGACACTATAGTACAATGTATCCATTTTTCTGTAACAGGACATACAGGATGCTTCAGGCTTTTTTTCTTTTTTATTACAAGAAATGCCATTGAAAATAGTATTAATGTCCTCTTCTATACATGTGTGAAAGTTTTACAGCTCTGTGGAATGTCTTCCTAGAGTATCTTCATTTAACTAGATATTGCCAAATTGTTGTCCAGAGTGACTGAATGACCAGCAGGCAGTTGATTTGAACTCGTGTTGCTCCGCATCATCACCAACACAGTTGACGTTCTGCCAGTTGATTAGATGGATTTGAAATGATGTGATTATACTTTGCATTACCCGGATTACAAATATATTTACTGATCACATTTCTTTTGTGAATTGCCTATTTTGATCTTCTATTCATTTTTAACATTGCATTATTTCTTTTTTTGATTCTGAAAGTTCTTTATATGTTCCTGATATTAACCTTTTGTCACACGTTGCGTTTATTTCCTACCAATCTGTGAACAGTCCTTTTCCTTTTTTTGAGATTGATAATTTTAATGTAATGCATTCTAAATATCTTTTTCTTTATGATTTATGCTTTTTATGTCTCATTTAAGAAATCACTTCCTACATAAAGATGTAACATTAACTTCCCTTTTCTTTATAGAAATCTAATGTGTGTTTTGTATGTTTGGGTCTTTAATTCACAAGAAATTGATTTTTGTGTAGGGTGTGAGGCAGGGATCCATTTGATATTTTTTGTCTGTGTGGACAACCAGTCAACCAAGCAGCATTTATTTAATAATTAGTCTCTTCTGCAGTGACCTGCAATTCTGTCTTATCATGTATCTAATGTCTCCATGTTATATGTGGTGTGTTTGTGGGCAGTCTCTTCTGTTTCATTGGTCTGTCTATTCTTACACCAATATACTCTTATTAGCTATTGATCTGTGGTAATGTTGATATTTGGTAGTACAGACACCTGCACCATGTTCTTTTTCAAAATTACTTGTCTATTCTTAGACCATTCCTTCCCCTTTAAACCCCAAGTCTTTGGCAATTGGAATTACATTGATCTTGTTGATGAGTTTGGGGCGAACTGACATCTTTATGACAATGAATGTTCCTGTCAGTGAATATATATCTTTCCATTTATTTAGATCTTCAGCATCTTTCAATTAAGTTTTATAATTTTCTTATATATATCATGTACATATTTTGTTATATTTACTCCTAGGTGCTTTATGTGTTTGGTTGCTTTTGTAAATGCATTTAGAAAAAGGAAAGATACAATTTTTGGTGTGTTGTTCATTTATGTGATTGAAATCAGTTTTTATACGTTGATTTTACAATCTTGACAGATTCCCATATTACTTGTAATGATGTCTGTTAGTTCTCTTGCCAGAAGTCGTATTTTATACAAATAAAAGCTATTTTGTTTCTTTCTACTCCATACCCTTTTTTTCATGTTAATCATCATGCCTGACCTTTAATACAGCCTTGAATAATAGTAGGCAGCCATTTCTTATTGATTTCATACACAGTGCTTTAAATGTTTTACCAGTATATTATAAGGATTACTATAGGTTTTTGTAGCTGCCTTTTGTTAGGATAACGAAATTCCATTGTATTCTTAATTTGAACAGAGTGTTGTTTATCTTAAAAGGATGTTGAATTTAATCAGCCACATCTATTGAGAGACTTATGCTGTGTCTCTTGTCTATTAATGTGATAAATTATATTAATGGACTTCCATACTTAAACCATCCTTTCATTCCTTGAGATAAACTTAATTTAGTCATAATGAATTTATTTGTTGTTTCATGATTTACATTCACTTTGTTCATTTTCTTGGAATATCCTACCTCTATGATTTATTTATTTAAACTTTTCTATCTTGTGCTTTCCTTATCTTCTGATTTTGGCATCAAAATTATATTAGCTTAATATAATAAATTAGGAAAGTTTTAGGAGAACAGCCATATACTGGCTGGCAGATTTTTTTGGTGGATACTTTTTTTTCCCAACAATTCATTATGAAAATTTTCAATATATAACAAACTTGAAAGAATTAGTGAACTTGAATATGGACTGAGAAATTACCCAAGATAAATATAGCCCAAAGAAACTATAAATGTGATTTAAAGGTACTAAATTAAAATGAGAAATGATCCAGTTAGAGTTCCAGAGGAAAGAACGGAATGAATTACAGAAGGACATTATTTGAAGGAAAGAATGGCTGAATATTTTTCAGAATCAATGAAGTACATCAGATTTAGAACTAACAGTGAATTAAAAAGAAATCTACACCTACAAATGTTGTAGTGAAATTGCATAATACAGTAATTCTCTTTGTCTGTTTCCAATCTAGAGCTTAATATACTTTACTTTTCTGGTTTTGTTTTTGTTTGGGGGTTTTTTTTGTATGTGTGAAGGGGGTAGTAATTAGGTTTATTTGTTTATTTTTTAACAGAGGTACTGGGGATTGTGAATGCTAAACACGTGCTCTACTCCTGAGCTATCCCCTCCCCTATACTTTACTTTTCAGTGTAGTATTTTTCTTTCTTCAGTTTCCCTTTGGATGCCCTTTCAAACCTGCCTGATCATATCTGATGGTCTCTTATTCCTTGCCATATTAAACCTAGTGTTTGATGTCTGATAACTCCAATCTGAAATCCTTGGAGGTCTTATTCTACTATTTTGTGGTGGTGGTTATTGTTAATGTTTTTCTGCTGACTGTTGTTCACAGTGGCTTATTTCTTTGTGAATTTTGTAATTTGGGATTTTGCTCTGTCATTTGGCTCATCTTTACCTTTAGGAATACTGGGGGCCTGGTTGAAGTTGTGTGCCTCTAGACAGTATATGTCTTTTCTCATGCCAGATTCTTAAGCCAGACAGCATTACCAACCAGGACAACTTTAAATTAGTTGGTTGGCTTAGGATTTGCCAGACAAGGCATGTGGTAAGAATTCAAACACAAGTCCATCTATTCACAGGCTGCGGTTACACATTTTTTAAATCACACTTTTTAGAACCTAGAACACTCTTTAAGACAGGCAAGTTTCCTTACTGATTTTGCCAGCTGGTGAATTGTTTTCCTAACCCACCTGTTTACTGACTTGCCACTTTTTAGAGCCCAAGGTGATTTCACAACCACCTGTCTCCCAAGAACTTTGAAAGTCTAGGTTCCTGGCATTGCCATTTGGCACCTCAGAGTACCTACAGTTTCCTCACAAAATTCCCACTCCAGTTTTAGCCCCTGAGGATTTCTCTTATTTTCTTATAAGCTTAGCAGTGCAATTGCATTTTTTTTCCTCTAGTATTTCTTTTGCTTCATGATCAAATGTTTTCCATACAGTTCCCTGTGTTACAGAAGATGGAAGTCCTGTAGGTTCTTCATAGTTTCAAACATTTGTTCCTCTCAATGATCTGGTTTTAGAACCCACAGTGTCTGGGCAGATTTTTGTACCTAGTTCTCTCCATTGGGATAGGTTCCTCTTTTTTTTTTTTTTTTTTTTTTTTTGAGTATTTGTGGGGAAGGGAATTTTCCTAGATCTGTAGAAGAAAATAGTAATAATTTCCAAAGTTTTACATTATAAAAATTAATAGTACCTTTCTATATCAGGTAGTAGAGCTGCAAAATAGATTATCTGAAGAATCGAAGAAAGCGGATAAATTAGATTTTGAATATAAGCGGCTAAAAGAAAAAGTTGACAGTCTTCAAAAAGAAAAAGATGTGAGTATCTATATTAGGCATTTTGGTTGTGAGCACTGCCAAAATTAAGAAAATGATGTTTAATTCATGTTTTGACTACATTAATTTCTTCTTCTATTTATAAATTTAAAAATTAGAGATCTTGTTTATTTTTATTATTATTTTTTTAAGGAGTTTCTGGGGATTGAACCCAGGACCTCGTGCATGCTAAGTACACACTCTACCGGTTGAGCTATATCCTCCCCCCATTTTTAAATTACACATTTATATTTGTGTTTCAGAAATAGATCTAAAATAAAAGATTAAAAGAATATGTTTACTTCTCTTCTAATTTCTTTTATATATATCTTTTCTACTACTGTTATTTCTTTCACATTGATTTACTTAGAACTTTCTGTGTATTTATGTAGCTTTTCTGTTTTCTGTATAAGTAATATAGAGGACACGAATTCTTTTTGTTGTTATTCAGCATATTTTGAAGCTTTTAAAAATATTTTTTACTTTGTCCTGAGACATGAATATTTAACACTTTGTTGTTTGATCTTTTATGTCTCCTGAAAAGAATGTTATTTACATAATAAGGTCTTCATTGTTGTGGGTGGAGCAGTTTTGCTTCCTGTGTTTAACTGGATGGCTTACTGAATGTAGCCTTACACACAGTATATCTTCCATATTGTTAAATGGGGGGAAAGTTGTGTAATCTTTTCCTTCTGTGATCTTTCTATAGAAGATCAAAAGATTTATTAACCCATCCACGTTCACCACCGTTTATCATTCCGTTCGGTAAGGCAGAGACCACTGATGACTGATCTCACAGAAGCTGAAGCTAACTTTCCTTACTCTTCTTAATGTCCCTCCAGAGGTTAAGAACAGAGAGGGATTCCCTGAAGGAAACCATTGAAGAGCTTCGCTGCGTACAGGCTCAAGAAGGACAGCTCACAACTCAAGGTACCACCTTTTCAGAAGCCCGAGCAAGGTCGTTTGCTTCTAATAGCATCAGTAAAAATATTAGATTCGTTTTAAGATGATTGCAGCAACAAGCGAGGATTTAAAGTTGGTGAAGAGATGATGAGATTGATGTAAATTTTGAACTGTACCCAGGTTTTATGGCAAGTAGGCTGTAATTATGAGACCGGATTTGCTTGCTGACTTTTTCATTTTAATTATACTTAAGTGTTTGGGTTTTATTAAATCAAAAGCATAAACATTTGTTAAGTCATCTCTGTTAATAATAAACCTGGAAAGTTTTACTCTGGAAGGTTTCTAATGACCTCTTCAAAAGAATGTCAAACTTTCTAAATCAATGATTCTTTTCAGCTGAGGTGTGAGGTGGGTATCAGTTCACTAAGGCACTTACATCCAAAGTGGGAGACTTCTCCCAGGAAAGGAGCAGCACTGAGCTGAGGGTTTACCTTCTGCTGCATTACCGTTATCACACGGGGGAGCCGGGAGCCTGACTGATGGGTTGTACAGCTTCCCAGTCTGTTCACTCCCATTCTAATAACCACCCTTGGTTTTTCAGTTCCCCAAAATCAGAATTTTCCTTTTGCTCCCACTGCAGCCTCCTTTTCCCCTCCTCATCCCCACCAAACCTGCTCATTTGCTCCATCCACCTCCAACCCTCCTCTGCCGTTTCTGTTTATCACTGTTGATACCTCATTTTCCGGCTCACCCAGCCTGCACACCGGCCACTTCAACTGTGTTCTCATCCCCACCCCATCTCCTTATCCTCTTCACCTATTTCTGGACCAGCTTGTCAAACCCTCATTCGGTTTTATTCTCTATTCCAAATTACCAAGGCCAGCTAAAGAAAATTTCATGTCTTCTGGTTTTTTTCTTTCTTTTGGTTTTTGTTCACTGGGGTGTAATTGACATGTAACATTATACCATTAGTTTCACATGTACAGTACAATTCAATATTTGTATATGTTGCAGAATGATCAAACACTAAGTCAAGTTAGTTAACAACTATCACCATACATATTGAAACATTTTTTTTCTTGTGATAACTTTTAAGACCTACTCTTAGCAACTTTCAAATATGCAATACTGTGTGATGCTGTACACCATGCTGTACATTAACATCCACGTGACTTACTTATTTTATAACTGGAATTTTGAGCCCCGTCACCCATTACCCCACCCCCTCCTCTCTTTTCCAAAGTGGCTGCACCAATTTACATTCTTATCACCTGTGCACAAGGGTTCCCTTGTTTCCACATCCTCAAAGATACTTATTATTTCTCTTCTTTTTGAGAACAGCCGTTCTGACAGGTGTGAGGTGACAGCTCACTTTGGTTTTGATTTGCATTTCCCTGGTGATTAGTGAAACTGAGCATCTTTGTGTGTACCTGTTGCCTATGTGTATGTCTTCTTTGGAAAAATATCTATTCAGTTCCTTTGCCCATTTTTTAATTGGACTGTCTGAGGTTTTTGGTATTTAGTTGTATGAGTTCATTATGTATTTTGGCTATTAACCCCTTATCAGATACATGATTTGTAAATATTTTCTCCCACTTGGTAGGTTGCCTTTTCATTTTGTTCACAGTTCCCTTTGCTGTGCAGAAGCTTTTTAGTTTGATGAAGTTCCACTTGTTTATTTTTGCTTTTGAGACAACCATATAACTTTCTTGATTGTCCTCACCACCCTAAAAAATTATTTATCATAATTGGATCCTTGCTGCTTGGCCATCCTTTCATATATCTCTAATCAACTTTACATAAGTTTTCCCCAAATTTTAAGAATCCAGCCTTGAAACTTAATGATTTAATTCTCAGCTCCTATGTCACCAAGAAAAGGCAGGTAAATTTATGTAAACTTTCACATCTGTTTCTTTGCTACCTTTATTTATTTATTTTCAATAAATACTTTTTATGATTTTTTTTCTCTTTTTTCTTTATGGGGGGGGTAATTGGGTTTATTTATTTGTATTTGGAGGAGGTACTGGGGATTGAACCCAGGACCTTGCGCATGCTAAGCATGCACTCTACTGCTTGAGCTATACCCTCCCCTCCTCTTTGCTTCCTTTAAACCTGTATGTTTTAACTTTATTTATGTATATATCCTTGAGCTAACACTTCTGCTCTAAAAATTTACCCTAATGAATTAAAGCATTGTTTATAATAGTGGAATTTAGAAATAACATTAAAGTTCAGCAGTACAGGAATGACATTCTCATTCAACTGTATACTTTAGAGCCATTAAAAAGAATGAAGTAAATCTTACATATGCCTGACATGGAGAGCTGTTATATCATTACACTAAAAGAGTAGATACCCCATTTATGATAAACACTCTTAGCAACCTAGTAAAGGATATCAATAAGAAACCTACAGTAACCTCATACCTAGTAATGAGAGGTTAAACGCTTTTCCTCTGAAATCAGGAATGAGGCAGGGCTGTTAGGTCTTGCCGCTTCTGTTCAGCATGGAGCTTGTAGCCAGTGTAGTCAGACAAGAAACAGAAATATAGCATCCAGATTGGCAAGGAGGATGTAGAAAAATCATAGATCTGATCAGTGAGTTCAGCAGGGTCTCAGTGTTTCAAGATCAGTGTATGAACACCAATTCTGTTTGTATACTACTAGTAAACAGTCTGAAAATGACATTACAATAGTGTTATAAAGGCAAATGCTTAGGAATAAGTTTAACAAAGAAATGCAAGACTTCTACAGTAGAAACCACAAATCACTGCTGAGATAAATTAAAGGTCTAAATAAATGTAAGATGTTCCATGCTCAGATATTGGAAAATACACCATAGTTAAAGACAGTTCTCTTCATGTTGCTGTGAAGATTCAACTCAATCCCATTCGAATTCTCAGCAGACTTTTTATGAAAATTCACAAGCTGATCCTACAATTTATATGAAAATACAAAGGAGGCACTACAGCGAAAAAATCTTAAAGAAAAAGTTGGAGAACTTACACATCCTGATTTCAAAAGTTATAACTGAACAGCGTGAAACTCACATGAGGATAGATGTAGAGACAATACACCACATTCATGAATGAAGTGAGAACCACGTGATCATCTCAATTGATGCAGAAGAGGCAGTTTGACAAAATCCAACACCCTTTCATCATGAAAAAGAGAACTAGAAAGCAAACTTCTACATCCTGATGAAGGCCACATGGAAAACCCACGGCTAACATCATACTCAGTGGTGAAAGGCTGAAAGCTTTCCCCCTAAGCTCAGGAGCAGGACAGGATGCCCACTGCCACCTCAATCAAACCCACCGTGAGACACCACTTAACACCCACTGGGATGGTTATTACCAAAAACATTTAAAAAAAAAAAAAAAAGGAAAATGACAAGTGTTGGTGAAGCTGTGGAGAAATCAGCACCTTCTTGCATTGCTGATGGGAATGTAAAATGTGGCAAGCGCTGCGGTAAAGTTTGGTGGCTCTTTAAAATGTTAAACATAGGTTACCACGTGATCCAGAAATTCCATTCCTAAGGGCAGACCCAGCAGAATTCAAAGCAGGGACTCAACCAGACACCGGTGTACCAGTGTTCACGGCAGCATTAGTCACAGCATCCAAAAGACGGAAACAGCACATGCACCCACGGACAGGTGAATGGATTAAACAAAAGTCGTATATACGTATAATGGAATATTATCTGGCTGTATAAAGGGATGAAGTTGTGATAAATGCTGCAACATAGGTGAATATATTGAAAACATGATGTCAGGTGCCGTGGGCCAGATACAGAAGGACGAGTGTCGGTAGGAGTCCCCTTATCTGGGGTACTTGGGGGCAGGTTCATTTAGACAGACGGAAAGTGGAGTAACAGTTATGAGGGCTACGGAGAGAGTAATGGGGAGTTACTGCTTAATGGTTACAGAATTTTGTTTTGAGTGATGAAAAAGTTTGGGAATGGATAGTGATGGTTCCACAACAAAGTGTACACTTAAAAATTGTTCAAATGATATGATGATGATGATGATGTAAGGCAACTGCAGCATGGTTTTTTTACTTGAATTAAAGATTTCAACTGTTAAAATCAATGCTCAAAGAAGGGGTTCGTATAGGAAGCAGAGGAGATGGTTGTGCTGTCTCTCAACCTTGCATCCACGCCTGTGTGTTTCTAGGGTTAATGCCCCTGGGGAGTCAGGAATCTTCGGACAGTCTGGCGGCAGAGATCGTTACCCCCGAAATCAGGTAAGGAGATCGTGAAGTTCACGGTCACACAGTATTCCCGGAGAAAACGTTCTCCTCTCTCATGAAGAGGACCAGCTCCTCATTCTTTACCACTGACGCTTTCAACCTGAACTCAGTGTTTAGAGGTCCGTGTTTTCAGCGTGCTAGAAGCCCAAACAGAGACTTGATTTCTTGCTTTGTGAGGACAGTGTTTCACACACACACACACAGCAAACTGACATGTCTGTGCTCAGGGATCCTCAGCAGATGTTTAGCAGTGAAACCACTTGGCCCAATGACAAAGGTCATGCCTAGCCATCAGCCTGCAAAATAGGCACTAAGACGTACTAAGTACATGGCATGGTCTGGGACAGACAGCGCAGAGACAGGAGGAAATATCTCCCCATCACTGCTCCTCTTCCCTCGCTAGTAGCTTACATTTTCACTCAGTCATAGCATTTTAAATATCCCATTTATTTCAGTATATGCCTGGCTTTATGTATAAGAATGAAAAATTGGTAGGGAAGCACCAACTGTCCAGCAAAAAGATGAATGATTAATTCTGAATATTGCTTTTACCTTATCTGGGCTAATTTGCCCCCTTTTTAAATTGACACAGGTCTTGATTCTTCATGACACAGTTGGAGGTATGAAATAAAATAATGATCATGTAAAAGTTTTATAAACCGTGAAAGTTGCAGTAGGTGTTCAAATACTTGTGGAATAAATGAAGACAATGTTTATTGTTGTTGGCATTTATTTAAGGACAGACAAAAGAAGTATAATGCAACACCAATTCTAGCATCTTGTATACCTTTTACTTTTCTGCCATCTGATGTGGCACTTTATTATTGGACCAATACAATTTGTTGAATGAATGAACACTTATTGTTATGAATATTTATAAATAAATAGCTGTGTCCAAAAACCAGTTTTTAGGAAGCATATAGGTAAATGCAGATGGATTTTTAACTGAGAGAAAAGAACAGTGATAAAGATTCAACAAATAAAATGGCTTTTTTTTGAGTATTACTTAATACCAGTTAAAATATTCTCTGTGTCCAGAAGAGCTGTCAAGAAAGTGAAATAGTACAAGAGATGAAATTTCTCAGCATATGTAATATACTTGATATATAATGACATTTGCCTGTCTAATTTGCAAAAATCTATTAAAGTGATGATTTTCACTGTGGAGAAATTGGAGAACTCATAAACTGGGAGTAAAAGTTTAAACTGATAAAGCTTTTTTTAAAATTAGCTTTTTAAAAATTGAGATATAATTGACATATAACAATGTATTCGTTTTAGGTGTACAACATAATGATTTGATACATGTGTATATCGTGGAACAGTTACCATAATAAGTTTAATTAACATCCATCGCCACACATAATTACAAAAAAAATTTTTTCTTATGGTTGTACAACTTCTCTTTTGAGCAGTCTGGCAAAATGTGTGTATTTGTGCCTCTCTTTTGACCCAATAATTACTTTGCTGAGAATTAATCCTGAGGCAATAATCAAGAATATACAAAAATGGATATTTATAAAGCTGATTGTTAATAACGTGTTAAAGCTAAAAATGGGTAATAATCTAAATGCCCAATAATTAGGCATTGATTCAATAAATGATTCGTCTCTGTATTTTAACATTGTCATTTAAAATATTAAAATATAATGATGAAAAGATTGTGAGAAGTGTAAATAGCAGATACCAAGGTAACATACCGCGAGATACCTTTTTACAAGTGTTCGCGTGTCTGTACGTATACATAAACTCAGAAGGCTGTGTTTCAGCAGTAATTATTTTGCTCCGTAGGAGGGCCTGTATTTTCTTCTCACTTGCCCTTTTTTGGTCTCCCTGAAGTGTGCTTGTTTTATTTTGTCACTGGAAAATATGATGAAGTCATTGTTGTCCATTTACGAAATAGATCAAGTTCTATGTAACTGCTTCATTTGGGCTACAGATACGACTCTCATCTTTTCAGTAGCAAAAGTTAAAGTCCCTTATAAGATTTACACTGTTTACAAAATGAGAGCAGATTGTTCAGTGTGTTTGATGTTTCTTTTCTGTTTTTTCTTTTTCCATGAGAAGCACAGCTTTTCATAGCTTCTGGTGTTGACAGTAGTAGCTCCTTCGTGCAGCCCTCGAAAGACGAGTCCCTCTGACATAAAAGATGAATTGTATCTCCCACAAGTGTATCTCCAGTTATGTCTTCATATCAATTAATATTCAGTTGTATCGTCCCTGCAGTAAACGCAGTGGCAAGTTTTGTGTGGCTGTTTCTTTCAACATCCCTCAGCGTAAGCTCTGGGCATCACACAAAGAGCCTAAGACAGTGCAGCCCCGTAACGTGGCTCTGATCGTCTGTCTTGTTTCAAGAATATCTGTGGGAGTGGGGTGGACTGCATATCTTGGAGGCATTCTTCATTGAATATTATATCTTGCCACCAAATGATTGGTAATTTAAGAGCACAGCATTAGAGATGACATTTGTTGACGAGAACCAAAGAACAAATACATAGATGCACTCATAGCTCAAATACTTAAATCTTTAGACTTAATACTTACAAAGGAAATAGGATTTTTGAAATCTTATTTATTGCAAACCATGATATTTGGAGATTCTATTCAGATTATCCACTCTAAAAAGCAAGTGCTCAACACGTGAAGCATAACATCTCAGCCAGTTACAACAGGAGCTAAGTTCTTTGCCGGTCCTCTGTCTTTCATCTCTATCCTGTGTATTAAATCTGTAACAGTGCACACCTGGATTTTGATAGCCGTGTTGTATTCCTGCGCCAGATAATCAGCTTTTCTTCTGCGCTCAGGGAGAAACTTATTCGCCTTCAGCATGAGAATAAGATGTTAAAGATTAACCAGGAGGGATCCGACAATGAGAAAATCGCCTTGTTGCAGAGCCTTCTCGATGATGCCAACCTGCGCAAGAATGAACTGGAGACGGAGAACAGGTAGGCTGCGGAGAGGCGGCCACACCTGGACGCACATCTTCTCTGTTCGCTTTGGCTCTGATTCCCCGAAGCAAAGGTGTGAAGTGCATTTTGAAAAGTGACAACATGCTATTCCGTTTCACTTCAAGAGCACTTCTTTTCCTCTTTTCCACTTACGGACAAATTTGCCCCAAATTATTGTGTCTCTGTAATAGTGTTCCCTTCTTTAGTTCTTTAAGCAAAATGATAGCAAAGCCCTGACATCTTCCCTTTCTAGTCACTAATTAAAACTGGAAGATTAAAAAAGTCACCATTAATTCACAGTCTTTCCAGACAGCTCACTTCGTAGTCATGATCAGGTTAATTAGTTTACCCTGTTTTTACAAATTAATGTTTCAGAGAATTGATTGGTGTGAGGAAAATGGGAGGATCTGTCGTAAGTGAATAGTACTTTTTAAAACATCTGCTGTTTCTTGTGACTCTAATAGGAAATCATCCCTCTTATGAACAATTCAGTGATTCCGAGAATTTAGAATCTGGAGATTTAACAAGAGCGTTACTTTTCTGCTTTCAGTTTTAAGAGTATTGCATTTTGCAGGCATTCAAAACTACTCTTAGGAGCAGTAGCTTACTCTGGCACGAATTACGTTCGTGTTTTGTCGTGACAGTCTTCTGGTTCTTTCCTTTTAGAAACTGTTCCTTAGACACCAAACACGTGATGTCTTTCCTTTTTCTTAGGGCTGCGATATTCTGTCATCTGGCAGGGATTTGACACTTTCATAAATAGTTTCCCAGTTCACGTGATGTTACAGATTACTCCTCTGATATGCCTGATTGATTCGGCATTTCCCAGGTGTGAGTCAGTCTTGAGAGTCAGGATTGTTATGACAGTTTCACGTGTCCCTTCCTCCTGTAACGCTAATTTTTTTTTTTTTTTTGTAACGTTGATTTTTAAAGCTGTGGAGGGAGAGTCGGCAAACAGTGTAAATACCAGGGTGATTATTAGAGCATAATTGAGCACCAATAAGAGGAGACATTTTTTAGATCAGTTTTTAGGAGCAGAGATCTGAATATTAGAAAAAGTTGGGGGAAGGGTATAGCTCAAGTGGTAGAGCGCATGCTCAGCACCCAAAAGGTCCCGGGTTCAATCCCGGTGTACCTCCTCCAAGCGGAAATTACCTAATTTCCTCCCTCTCAGCAAAGCACACTTAGAAAAAGTGGGAAAAGAGAAGGGGGAGGAATGGGAATTGTAGAAGACAGCCAGCAATCGCGCAGAGCCCTGGTGAGGGAGGGCACCTCGCAGTCCCCCTTCACCCTGGACCTCGGGGCTGTATTCAAGCTACGCAGTCAGGAGAGCCTTCTAGTCAGTGAATCCACACCTACAGCTCCTTCTGCAGCACTCCCCTGGTTTTTCCGAGGCCCTTTCCTCTTGTCTCCTCCAGAACAGAACAGAACAGTGAATTGTCACATGTTTGTTCTTACCGACTTTATTAAGTGTCGCCATAAACTCATATGAGCAGGGGACTGGTCACCTCACAAGTGCCTGTGTTACTTACATCTGTGTTTGTTTCCTAAATTACAACACGGATGATAACTCACCTTTAGATTTTACCACCTATGGGCGTTATGACCTATGACAGCAATAATCATAATAACAACCGCTAACATTTATTAAGCCCGTGGTTGCTCCAAACACTGTACTAAGTGTTTAAATACGTGGTCTTACTTTATTAAAGTTTTACAGACTAAGGACTTTGGGCTGAGACTCAGGCCATGTGACTTCAAAGCCTCCACTTCACCCACACCGTCTTTTTTTGCCAATTTATCTTCGGCCACGTTTATAAAATGTTTTTTTTTTTCCCTGTCTTCCTCTCACAGGATCCTTTTTTCTGAAGTGAATTATCATAGGTTTGTTCTCACCGAGTTTATTAGTAAATGTTGACATTACCTAGTCTCTAACGGAATCTCTTCCTGGTTAACAGCACTGGACTCGCACCAAGAAACCAGAGTTTCAGCCCCACTCAGTCTTTTAACTGTACGACTGTAAATGCAATTTGCTCACCACCCTCCCAATCACCTTCCGAGGGAGGAAAGGTTTGCAGTCAACCTCCAAAGTCCTATGCAGTTGGTTTTCCCAATGAGCTAGTCTTTGTTTTAAAATCTCTGTTCCCTGCAGACCCTCAGTGGAGTCACAGCAGAGCGGCTCAGGGAACTTTCTGGACGCATGCACGACTTCGCTCCCATCCAGATTGTATCGTGACCTTGACACCCCTTGACAACTCTGTGTAATGAGACTGATTAAAACAGTAACTCACTAAACTTCCCAAGGGGGAGAAAGAAAGTGGAGGCATTTACAGAATACCTACTACGGGCAGGTACCTGCTAGACATGCTTTATACATTGTCTCACTTAATCTTCTAAATTACTGCATGAGGTCGACATTACAACCTCATTTATTTTGCAGGTGAATTTCTTTCATGTGCATTTACATGTCTTTTTATAGTTTCCTATGTGTGTGTATGTGTATGCTTCATACTTTAATAATCAGTATGTTTTATGTTATATAACGTTTACCGTGGCCTCCACCTAGTAGGCTTGTAACATTCATTTACTAAATCATAAACATAAACATAAACATTCATAAACTAAAAGATGGAGAGTTGAAAGTCATCGTTTGATATCTGTTTCCCTCTTGCTCCCCAAAAAGATCGAATAGAGTTACCGTTAGTAATGTACTTCTGTACCTCTGTTCCCATATTGAATAGGAATTTTCAGATAATTCTGTCACCGAGTGAAAAGGCAGATTCCTTCATGTGAAAAACACCAGTTATTATTACAGATTCACTGCATTTTCCGCGTGATTCTCACTAAGTTACAGAAGCTAGAGGTTTTCTTTGAGAATTTCTTGCAACTGGTTGAGTTAAAACAGTGTCTCATTGGACTTCTTGGCTGTTTGGATTCTAAACACTGTGGCCCTGCCTTGTCCTGAGCCGGGGACAGTCTGGCTTTTACTGCTGCCTCCGCCCCATCTCCCTGCAGTGTTTCTTCCTGGAGTCACCGGTCCAGGGAGCGCATTTGGGGCTCCATCTTCCCTGGCCTCTTCGCTGCATCTATGGTTGTGGACCGTTCCCCATCCTCAGCCTTTTTCTCAGTTTCAGTGACTGCCCTCGCTTGTTTCTCCCGATTCTCCTGTTGCTCCTTTTCCCACCTTCTGCCTGGTGAGGCTGGGGACCATCTTGTCCCTCCCCTCCTCCCCTCCTCCGAGTCCTTTCTCATCACTGTGTTCACGATCGTGGCCCCAGTCATTTCCCCATGGCTCTCGGGTCTCTGTGGTCAGCTCGGGGCTGCCTGCTGGGCTTCGGATGCAGGCGTCACCTGTCCCACGGGCATCTGTGGCCACTTCATTTTCAGCAAATACCAAGTAAAGGTCTTTATATTTCTTTCTCAGCCTGTCCCTCCCATGTCCCCTGTCTCAGGAAATGGTTCTTGGTAGCTCAGACCACAATCCTAAGTCCTGTTTTTCGTTCCATGTCTTCTTCTGTCTTTTCAGTGCGTCGCCTCCTCTGTTCCCTTCTGTTTCAGGCGTGTGCAGTCACCGTGGTGAGAACTGACCCCCCGGTCTTCAACTTAAATAACATCTCCCACTCTAACTCATGCCAGTGTCATCTTTCCCAAACCCGACCTGATCCTGTTTCTCTCTTCTTGATATCCTTCAGCATCACCCAAGACCTGCTGGTCCACTGAATGTGGCCTCCTAATGATGAGAGAATTTATGGAGGTCAGGCTCCGGAATCAGCATTTGTGAAGGCTGGCTGGGCTACTCCCGTCCAGGCCAAAGTCTAGGCCAGGTTTCAGGGTGAATGAGGATACATTTGCATGGCCCACGAGGTTGTACCCAGCCCCTCCTGGTCCCCCTGGCTTCCTGTCCCCCTTTCTTCCCCCTGTACATTATCTTCAGCCATGCACTTCCTGAGCCCCTGGCACCCTCACACTGTTCTGTGTGCTTTGGACACACTGAACTCTCTGCCTTGAATGCCCATAATCATTTTACTTATTGTTCGAGTTTCAGTTCAAGGGAAGCCCACCCACCTCCTCCACCCAGTAAGGGACAGTTCTTGCTTCTCTGAGCGACCGTCACTCCCTGTCTATACCTCAGAGTGCTGTGCAGAGGTATTTACCTCATATTTGATTTGTTTACATTTTGCCTCCCCCTCCCCAAGTTCCTTGCCTGCAAACATCTCCTAACACCACGCTGAATGTGGTGCCTGACACTCAGTTCGAATAGATATATATTGAAGTGAATTTCAGACAAACACGTGAGCATAAATATCCCAGCTCAGCGAGACTTGTCCGCCAAATCACAGCACTGGACATCATCATAGAAATGTCAAGGGATGCAAAAAATAACTGGAGAAGTAAGCTACCACTGTAACATGAGCCTTTGTTTTGCTAATTAAACCGTCTCCCTAACCAATATGACAGCCTAAGATGAAGGTCACAACTTCAGTCAGAACTTCGAAAAATCAGTGTCCATTTGGTTTCTAGGCTGGTGAATCAGAGACTTCTGGAAGTGCAGTCCCAGGTGGAAGAACTTCAGAAATCCTTACAGGATCAAGGCTCCAAGGCAGAAGATGTGAGTCTCCATATGTACCAGTGATGGCCCAACAGTCTCGTAATGTTAAGAAAAATTAGAACTTTGATTTATTATTTGATGGTCTCTATCAAAATAAGTGTGATTATATTGGTTATCGAAAAGAAGCAGTGTTTTCCTTTCACTAACGTTCCTTAGAAAAAGGACCAGATGGTACTTTATTGTCTCTTTCAGCCTCACCTTGCTGGGGAGCTAGAAGTTCATTTGTAGTTATACTAAGGAATTAATTGGGGTTTTATGTTTTAAATGTGCTCAACTCAGTATGCAGAGTATAGGTTTTCCTCTCTGGTCAAAAAAAAAAAAAAAAAAAAGAGAAAATGCTGGTAGAGACTTTGCATGTTCCAGTAGAAATTTTTTTTCAATGTTCAGTCTTTTTTTTTGGTACAGTTTATTTTTATATATCTTGAGAGGAGGTAATTAGGTTTATTTATTTACTTATTTTTTAATGGAAGGACTGGGGATTGAACCCAGGACCTGGTGCATGCTAAGCACGTGCCCTATCACTGAGCTCTACCCTCCCTGATCGAGTAGAAATGTTTTGTGTAAAATTGATTTTACGAAAATAATGCCACTCCTAGTATCCTACCATCTCTAAGTTTACGAATCCCTCGTTCTGGCCTCCGCCTCTCTCCCTCCCTCTCTCCCCACCTCCTCCCTCTTTCTCCCCTCTCTCCATCTCTCGCCCCCTCTGCTCCCCGCCCCCTCTCTCCTCTCTCCTTCCGGCAGCGCTCTGCGCATGTGTCACAGCGCCAGCTGGCTGGCCAGCGGCGAGGCCGGAGCGCAGCGTCCTGCGTCCCGCATCCCACGTGCCCACTGTCACCCCAGTGCGCTCGTAGCGCCTAGTCGTCAGTCTCTGCTGAAACCTTCAGTCAACCAGGGTTGCAAATCCCTTACACTTAACGAGCTGTGGACAGTAGAGCTACGACTATAAATGCTCAGAAATCATGTGAAGCGGGGATAAGAGCTAAATTTTAGGGGAAAGGTATCGCTCAAGTGGTAGAGCGCATGCTCAGCACGCAGGAGGTCCTGGGTTCAATCCCCAGCATCGCCTCCAAAAAATAAATAATATAATTTATTTTAAAAATTATAAATTTTTATAATTATAAAAATATAATTATTTTTATATAATTATAAAAATGTAAAAGTATAAAAAAAAATCCCCCCCCCCCAAAAAAAACTGCTAAATTTTAATGACCATTCTTTGCTTCAGTCAGCTGGAAATTTTTTTTCCTATTGCCAGTGTAATTTGCTGGCCTTTGAGTATAAACGTGTTTCATTGTTTCCCCTTGAAAGTTATTTTGGGCGTTCAGTGTCAGTACTGCAGACACACCCCGTTCCATCCAGTCCTGTTAACATTAGAAGGTGTAAAAATGAAACAGTATATTACTTAAAATCTGAGAGTGTTTAGTATAAAAAAACTCATCCCTGACCTAATTCTGTGAGTTCCTTAAACTCGCATCTAGCGTGGCTCGGCGGCGTGCTCCATCTCTGAGCTCACTGTCCTTCCGTGTGTTGGTAGGCCTTCTTAGCTTCCCACATTGATTCCCAGTTCCTAAAATGTCACCAACATTTAAACTACCTCATTCTTTTATTAAAAGGAACTAGTTTGAAGTGCCACGATTGCGGGGCGGATATAGCTTAGCGGTAACGAGCTCGCTTAGCATGCACAAGGTCCTGGGTTCAATCCCCTGTCCCTCCGTTAACAAATAAATAAATAAAAATAAACCTGATTGCCTCCTCCCCCCACCAAAATTAAGTAAAACAAGAAAAACATTAAAAAAAAAAAATGCCGCAGTTTAGTTTTTAAACACATGCCTTTATCCAGAATGCGAAATCACAAGCAAAACCACCATTTGTGCATGAAAACACCAGGAGGCCTAAGGGGGTTGAGAGGGGACGCAGAGCAGCAGCGTTTCTCAGGCCAGTGAAACCACTAGGTCTCTTAAACTGAGGTCAACATAGACTTCATTTGGGTCTCAGAAACTCTCAGGAGACTGTTGATTGGTTATGGTAGAGAGTGCAAGGCAGTGTCCTTCACAGGAGGTAAAAATGGCCGGTGTCAGTGTGAGCTCAGCCTCAGGGTGCAGCGGTCACCATCACACTTGTTTCTCTGGCTTCTTTAAAACATACAGAAAGGATTTTATTCTGTAAAAAAGTAATCTTACAGAGCCTGCCGAGGTGTATCACTCTGGCTGTCAAATCTAATTAAATACGCTGTCACTACTTTAAGAGACCATATTTCAGAAATGAGTTGCCAGCCCTAAAGGTACTATTTGCGTTAATGGCTCAGTTTATTCCACTGCTCGGATGCTGAAGAGATGTGTCGCTCTAAATTCTCAAAAATTCTCCCAGAACTCTTCTCTACATAGAGAAGATACAGATAGAAACGTTCCTCATTCGGAAGCCAGGCCTCAAAGTGGTTTGGAGAAAAATGTGGTCCACGATGCGTGGTTCTTCCCCCAGCAGACGTTGGATGTTTCTGTTTTCTCTCTTTCACGTAACCTACAATATCGCATCTCAGGAATATATAATTCATAAAACAGCCTGCCAAATGGAACTAGGTCCTCTCTGAAGAGCGACGTAATTTCTGCCTATTTCTGTTATCAAAAGCACAGTCCTTTCGTGTGACCTTAAGTCAGAGTAGCATGGTTGGCACATTTTTATTATTATTTTTATGTCATTTATTTTTAGCGTGGAAGCAGAAAAGCATTGTTACATCCAGTCCTATGGATAATTTGAGCTAGCCACAGTGTATAAAACACCAGAGAACAAGACAGGATGAGGAGACCATAGAAGAAAGAAAAAATGTACATTTTTGGAAAAAAAATGCATATCTTTTACTTCTGTTCATGAATTATACTAAATCGTTCCTTCTGTTGGCTGCTGTGTTTGCTTCATACTAATAATGTCCTCTCTGTCTCTTGGCATGGTTTCTGCTCAAGGCTATTGTAAGTATCGCCTCCTATTCATTTCTTATATATTGAGCAGTGTTTTGATGTGTTTGTTATCTGCCATCAGAGTCAGTGTTGTTGAAATTTCAAATTGCTAGAATTTTATGCAAAATGAAGATACGAGTATTACTTGCTTTACAGGTTTATGCCCTTTACAGTTAAGATGCTTAAAGGATGTCAAAAACGTAACAAGTCAAACAAAAGGAACTCCGCTTTTTTTCCCATCCCACTCCTCCTCTACCCCGTTGTCATAATTAGTTTGTTTTCATAAAGTATTTTGAAGCTAGCTCCCTGTCACTGTCTGGCCACCTCCTGCCACGTATGTAAGAGTAACAGTCTTCAGGTGGAGAGGCCTGTGGCGTGGGTTTATTACGTGTCATCTCAGGGTTATAGTTAATTTTGCTTCGAGCCTAATCAAAACATAAATGCAGAATGCAAGCTAAGGTATTTAGAAAGAATTTTCCATTTTACCCACTGTACTGGAGGAGGAACAAGCCATGATCAGGAGTCAGAAGGGTTAGCACCCTTCCTGACATTTGGGGGAGGCAGTGACGAGGACACTGCCATCCACTAATCTAGCTGGAGTTTACAAACTTAGCATAACTGTGCATTTGAAATATTCCAGAGCTGTGTCTGAACGGACTCGGACAAACAATCGCAGTAATCATTACCGAGCGAGGAGGGTGGGCATCGAAGAGCCCAGCCTGCGGGGCGCGTTCCCCCGGGACTGCTCTTAGCTGTGATTAGACAAGCGTGTCGTGCAAGCCTTCGTTATTGGCTTTGGCTAAATTACTTATGTAGCCACTTATCTCAACTTGAACTCTTTATAGCCTTCATTAATTACATGTGCCCTACTAGTGCCAAGTCTGATCACGAAGCCCAGTGGTCCTGGACAGAAGGCCACCTTTCTTTGTTTATTTTGGGTCAGTTCCGATCTCCGGCTTCTCGGGAGACTTTTGTTTAACACCCAGTCAAAGCTGCGTCCTCCAGGATGTGAAAGGCTGCACACACCCCATCTTTCACGCGCCCACATCATCACCTACATTGTGTACAGCCTGGGCGAGTCAGGAAACTGTGATTAGGTCGGTCAGGATTTAGCGAAATTGACCCCAGACTTCACCGTGATGCAAGGAAAACAGGATAGGAGATAAAAAGTGCCTTAGGGAAAGTCTTTTATTAGAGTTCTCCCTACCTGTTTCATCCAGGAATATTAGGTCTGTGCATAAGTGGCTTTTTAATTCATTTCCCTGATGATAAATAGAGAATTCAGCTATGCACTAGCTGGGTATTTTATACTGACTACTGTCACCTACATAGGCTGCCGTCTCCCTTTCAGAGAGAAATAAACTTGGGTACATTGCGTGTTTTCAGTTCTTTGACCAGAGAACTTACTGAGGGCTTGCTCAGAGTTATTTACTCCTGTGCCCTTAATTAAAAGAAGAAACAACTAATGTATTAGTTAAAATGCTAAGTAATAAACTATTTTTTATTTTCCGTTTTCAGTCAGTTCTTCTAAAGAAGAAGCTTGAAGAGCATCTGTAAGTATTAAAGGTGCCGGGGCTCATTCTTCCACGGCCTAGCCGGGCAGGAGTGTTCTCTCTCGGGGTTTACGCGGTGTCCAGGCAGTGCTCGGTGGCCCCGAAGGTGGTGGAGATTATACGGCACTGAACGTGCCTTTAGTATCTAAAGGATCACCTCCACCCAAGGTCCTCGAATCAGAACGATCACCGCATTAGAACTGTCTGCTCAAATGAGGTCCCAGGGTTTTCCATCGTCATGACAGCATTGACAGCTCCAGGGAGGAGTGTGTGGCCCTCCAGATCCCAAGCCAGAAACCTCTCCCTCGAAAGCAGTCGCTTTAGGCTTTGCACACCGGGGCCTGTGTCACAACCACTTAGCTCTGTGGTTTGAAAGCGGCCACCAACAGTATGTAACTCATGCTGTTGGACTGTGTTCCAGTAAAGCTTTTTTTTTTTTTTATTGAGTTATAGTCATTTTACAATGTTGTGTCAATAGTAAAGCTTTCTGTACAGAAACAGGCAGCAGGCTGAATTTGGTTCCAGGCTGTCATTTACCAGCTCTTAGAGTGTGGCCGGTTGAATCGCCCTTTTTATGTAAATATTTTGAAGTGTTATTAAGCTTCTCAGTAGCAGATTTTCAGACATCACCTTGAATTGCCAACAAACCTACATGCGATTTTTTTTAAATTATTTTATTTTATCTTATTTTTTGGAGGGGAGGAACTAGGTTTATTTTTAGGTTGATTTATAATTAGGCTTGTTTTCATTTTATTTATTTTTAGTGGAGGTACCAGGGATTGAACCCAGGACCTCGTGCATGCTAAGTATGTGCTCTACCACTGAGCTATATACCCTCCTGCACCACCACCCCAGAACATGACTTCTTAATCTAAAAGATTAAATTTTAAAATACTTGTTTTTTCATGAGGGAGAAATCTTTGTCCACCTTTTTCGGAGGTTGACAGTGTTGGAAATGTTTTGTGCCTTTTCTTGGACCCAGTAACAGCTTTCATCCTTCGTATCACTTTCCAGCAAACCTCTGTCCTCGCAAAAACACGGAGTGTAGGTGGCCACGGGCTGCTCGCCCGCTGGAGTGTTACAGTGTCAGGCTCCGTGCCGCAGGGGTCATTCCGCCTGTTCTGCTGGGGCTGGGAGGAAGTCTGTCGTCTGGCAGTTTGCTGCAAGCTCTCCAGTTTTTTCAATGTGGGAAAAGTGAGATGCTCCGAGCCACTGACACTTGGGGGCGGGGCTAACAATGGGCAGGCTCTTAAGGTGCTGGAAGAAGAGAATCTGTCACCCCCCCAGCCCCTGTGAGGTTACCTAGAGCTGGAATTTCCTGCTGAATTCTGTCCGTTTTCCATTCCGATCCCTTTACTGCAGGAAATAGAACACGTGTTGTTTCATAAAACTACTCTCTGACCGTTGTTCTGCGTTCAGTCATTTACATGGTAAAAAAGTCTTCATCAGGAAGACTGTATTAGCAAAGGTGAGGCCTGTGTCAGTTTCCTGGGGCCACCATAACAAATGCCCCCAAACCACGTGGCTGAAAACAACAGAAATGTATTCTCTGACAGTTCTTGAGGCTTGAAGTCTGAAATCAGGGTGTCAGCAGGATTGGTTCTATCTGGAGGTTCTAAGGGACAATCTGTTCCATGCCCCTCTCTGAGCTTCTGGTGGCCACGGGGCGTCCTTGGTGTCCCCTGGCTTATAGATGCAATCTCTGTCTCCATCATCACATGCCTTCTTATAAGGACACCAGTCACTGGTTTGGGGCCCACCCTGATCCAACATTACCTCATCTTAACTAATTACATCTGCAAAGACCCAAATAATATCACGGCCACAGGTACTGGGGTTAGGACTTCACCATATCTTTTGGGGGGACACAATCCAACCTACAACAGAGCATCTCAAAAGATGGTTATCCTCATGCAAATTTAACACTACATTGAACACTATTTTGCACAGACCAAATTGGTCAAGTTTAAGAATCAAGACAAATTAACTATTGCCAAAGGTGTTGCGCACTGGTCAGTCCCAGCCACTGCCGGTAGGAGTGCACGTCAGTTTACTTAGTTAACTTGAATGTGCACATATTCTGTGACCCATCAGTTCTGCTGTCTGTGTATACCCTGGGTTCCCAGAGATGCTGTGGTCCACGTTTACCAGGAGACATTTAGAAGAAAGTATGAAAGGACGTTATTTTTAATCACAGAAAAGCAGAAACCATACAAATATCACCAACTGTAAAATGATAAATGGAAAGGAGATGTATTCAAATGACAGAACACTGTACAGCAGGAAGAGTGTGTAAACCAGGGCCAGCACATCAACACAGACGAATCCGGGCACAGAGTGTTCAGCGAAGGATGGAGCTCACAGCACAGTAATACAGCGCACTTAACGTGTAAAAAGTGGGCAAAATTAAGCAATGTATTGTTCAAGAATATGCACAGAGGCCCATCACAAAAGTCAGGAGAGTGATTAAAATTACGGATTTTGGTTACCACCGGGAAAGAGAGAGGAACATGTGGGACTTTTAAGGTTCTGGGATAATTTCTGTTTCTTAACCTGTTTCTTCCCTGGGCTTGGTTTTTCTTATTTTCTGTACTGTATGTATTTATTTTCTGTACCATATGTGTGTATGTGTGTGTATACGTGTGTGTGTCACACCCTCAAAATACATTTCTTACAGTATTCTGCATAGAAAAGACCAGAAACAGACATAACATGCTGTATTTTCTTCTCTGTGTTTTCCTGTATTTTCTAATTTTTGCAACCTTTTTTCCCTCTCATAGAGGGAAAATAACCACACTAAATAGTAGAGAGAGAAGAGTTACACATACGGTGTAAATACTAGGAAAAAACTGACTTTCTGTTCATTTATTCTTTTACATTTGTATTGGGAAGTAACTCACAATAAAGATTCAAACCCCGAGTCCCCAGGTCTGCAGCCTGAGTGTTTTCCTGTGTAGGCGGGTCGCCCAGATCAGTCTGTAGCAATTTTTCAGCAACATACTGGGATTTTTTGGTCTCTCTTCTAATTAATTGATTACCTCCGCAAACTAGCCACGGGGCTGATCTCTTTTCACCCGTCACCAACTTCATATAAACCAAATACACAGTATTACCCATTTGTGTCTGACTTCCTGTGTGTGTACCATTGATTTATGCTTTTTTATTGGCGTGTGCTGTTCTTTCTATTAATTCTTATTTGGGGAACTACCCCCCCCCTTTTCTGGCAACAAGATTTTGCATTATAAAACCTCTGCATAGTTTCAAATTCAATTTTTTTTATAAAATCCTTATTCCTAGGGGAAAAAAAAAACCATCATTAAGTTATTTCTACCCTCTTGTGCAGGTTTATATTAAAAGAACGACCACTATTTCAAACTTGGGATTTTTGTCTCTATTTTTCAGTCCTTCTAAAAACTGTACGTAGGTTGGATTCGTCTTTTCGTTTTTGTCTCACAGCACCTGTGGGCTGTGCAAGTGTATTCCAGGAATAAGGAACTTAGATCTTTCATTTCAAGGAACTAAGTGCAAACCCGAGGTGACACAGTGTCACGTGTTTTGTCACAGAGAGAAGCTCCATGAGGCCAACAATGAGCTGCAGAAGAAGAGGGCCATCATCGAGGACCTGGAGCCAAGATTTAACAACAGCTGTGAGTTTTTCTAATCAGCACAGTTGCCAAGCGGTCAGCCGTACGTTACCCTAGTGATAACGCGTTTACGTAAAAATCGGAGTGTTTTAGAGCGAGGCCCTATTCCATTCTCTAGCAATTAAAGAATTTGCCCTATTCACAGAAAGAGTATATACATATATAATCATCTTTTCAATATTCCTTACATTTCCGATGATAGCTGCGAATTCTTCCTCAACTCTGGATGCTGATGAATAGTATATGAAATTATTTTCTTTTTTTTTTTTGTATGAGATTCTTTTCATAGTGTAGTTGTGTCGTCAGTCCGCCGAATTTTTACTTTTATTGACATTGACACGTGTGTAGTTTGATTTATTAATTCTTCTGTGTGTAGGTGGGAGCAGGACACAGACTTTCATTTTTTGTTATTGTGGTAAAATATACTTAACGTAAAACTTTTTGTGTATATGGGTTTAACCATTTTTATGTATATGGTTCAGTGATAGGTGCATTCACGCTGCTGTCCAACCCCTATCCGTCTCCAGAACGTCTTCATCTTCCCAAACCGAAATCCCTACCCATTCAACACTCACTCCCTCTCCTCCCCTCTCCCCAGTCCTGCTAGCCTCGCTGCTACTTTCTGTCTCTGAACACTTGACTCATAGGTAACTCATATAAGTAGAATCATGTCGTATTTGTCCTTTCGTGTGCAGCGTATTTCATGTAGCATAATGTTATGACGTGTAACAGAATTAAGGGTGAATAATATTTAGTTGTACATATAAATATACCACATTTTGTGTATCCCCTCAGCCATCACTGAATACATTTTAACATGTGCACTTTCATACTGTGTAGTTTTGTTTATAAGAAAAAAAAAGCTTTAGGTTTAAAAAATTGTGAATTTTTTTTAAAAAATTATATATAGGGATAGACTAAACAATCTCACAAAGCTGTTAACTATTTATTATTTTGTCAGTGGAAATCTTTTTAAAGTTGTTTAAAATTTTTTTTTTTTTTTTTTACCATCTCATCGGTAGCCTTAAAAATTGAAGAATTACAAGAAGCTTTACGGAAGAAAGAAGAGGAAATGAAACAAATGGAAGAACGATATAAAAAATACTTAGAGAAAGCCAAAAGTGTAAGTATGCGTTTGTGGTTCTGTCACTCCACTTTCTGAACGCATTTCACCGATGTCTGAACAGACACGGCACGTGTGGTGACCTCTCGCACAGAAGAACACAGGACAGAGCCCGAGCAGAGCTGTGATCGCAGCACGTCACCTCCCGGCCCCACCTGATAATCAGACTTAGCAGCACGTGGTGGGAGGGCCGACACCCCATGCCTCCTGGCGGCTTGTCGCTGTCAGCAATGCTTAGCCTGAATCAAAGCCATCTTCCCGGCTTCACTTTCAGATCCCAAGGAAAATGAGGTTATTGGAGCAAATAACATACCTTTTGGAAACCATCAGATGAATCCAGACTTTGAGATAAAAGTTAATATTATGAAAAGCAGAAATAGGCATGGGAGTATGGGGGAACACAAGAGGCTGTTCTAAGTTAAAAGAGCCCAGGAGGGCAGGATGTAGCTCAGTGGTAGGGTGTGTGCTTAGCATGCATGAGGTCCTGGGTTCAATCCCCCATTCCTCCATTACAAAAAAATAAACAAGCCTAATTACCTCTCCCCCCAAAACAAACAAAAAACCAATAAATAAATAAAACAGGAGCTCAGAGGAACCCAAGTACCAAATGCAGTGGTTCTGGATTGGGGGCTTCAGGGGCAGTTGTAGAAGACATTCGGGGGACACCCCTGGAAATGTGGGTTGGACTGAACTGTGGTGATTTACAGAGCTGCTCGTCTTCTTACGGATGATACTGGCTCTGTGACCGTGTGGGAGAAGGTCCTTAGTCTAAGGAGACGCGAGTTGCAGCACTGCAGGGTCGTGTGTCAGGAGACGAGTGGAGCAGCAGTTGGTGAATCTGGTTAAAGAAAATGAGTTTTTATTGCTCTGCTCTTTTGAGTTTTCTGTAGGTTTAATCATTTTTGATAGTGTGACTATTGGGCCAAAAAGCAGAAAGACTCTTCCCGGAAGCCCTGTAGCTGGCCAGCTAGAATTGCTTCAGCTGCCCATGTCTAAACCCAGCCACTGGCGGAGGGAAGGGCCGCGGTGACCGGCTTGTAGACCAGCTCGCTAATCGCACATCTGGCCAGAGGCAGAGGCCCCCCCGAGCCAAATCAGAGGAGCCGAACAGGGAAGATGGCTGTCAGGTGTCTGCTGTGGTGTCACTGATTAATTTTAAGTCAGAATTACTTTTTTTTATTTATCTATTTTGGGGGGTGGGGGGTAATTAGGTACATTTATTTATGTATTTATTTTTAGAGGTGGTACCGGGGATTGAACCCAGGACCTCATGCATGCTATAAGCATGCACTCTACCGCTTGAGCTATACCCTCCCCCAGAATTACTTCTTATAACTGATTCTTTTATATGACTTTAAAGTTGCATGTAAGTAAAAGTTGTAACAAGTGAATATCGTTTCATACATTTCAGATTTTAAAGTTTCCTTGTAAGGTAGCTTTTGATTCCCATAAGGTTTATCCTTTTTTCTTTTTTTCTTTTCCTTTAAATAACTACTTCCTTAGATGTCACACTCTAGGTTTGAGACTTTAAAAATGTTTCTTTGATGACTTTTTGCAGGTTATCCGAACTTTAGACCCTAAACAGAATCAAGGAGCAGCGCCAGAAATACAGGCTCTTAAAAACCAGCTTCAAGAACGGGACCGACTATTCCATTCATTAGAGGTAGCTTACTGTACTTTGTGATAAGACATGTGATTTTTGGTTCTTTATTTTCTAGAAGACTTGCTATACATAGTTGCCCCTCAGCATCCATGGGGCACTGCTACTAGAATCCATGGATGCTCAAGCCCCTTGTATAAAGTAGCATAGATGGTTATTCGTGTATAACCTAATCAGCACATCGTCTGTGTGCTTTAAATCATCTCTAGATGACTCGTAGTGCCTCATACAATATAAATGCTGTGTAAATAGTTGCCAGTGCGTGGCAAATTCAAGTTCTGGTGTTTGGAACTGAGCTGGGTCGAATCTGCAGGTGCGGAACCCACAGGTTTGGAGGGCCGACTGTACAACTGTGTCCATGAATTTAGGTAATTGTGAGCATTCTGTTGATCTTGAATTGTGTTTCATCTTTACATGCTTCCATGTGCTTGTTTTTTTTAGAAAGAATATGAGAAAACAAAGAGTCAAAGAGAGATGGAGGAGAAATACATCGTTAGTGCCTGGTACAATATGGTAAGAAAACAACTTCCAAACACACTGCCAAGCTCAGCGAGTGTGTAACGTTAGTTATACTCCCTTTTACTGCAGCAGTAATTCTACCAAATGAATGTAAAAATAATTGCTGTCCTAACACACGCTAACAAAACCCTAATGCTGATCTTAAGGCTAAAGACCAGACACGAGAACTGCCATTTGGTTAGAACTTTGGTTTACAACGTTTCGGACACACCATCATCCCTGTCCCAGAGGCTAAAAAGGTAAATGGCAGTTCGGTGTCTGTCCCTCAGTACCACTTTATTCTAGGGGCTGGGACTTTAGTAATATCTGAACAGAGATGCGGTGGCTTCTGTTTTGTGGGACTGTTTCAGTGCCTTTGCAAGAGTGGTACTTATAATGAAAATACTTTTAACCGTCCAACAGAGTTGGTAAATATTCATTGTGTTAGACCCCAGACAACTGGAGGTTTTGAAATTGACTTTTCCAACACACACACACACACACACACACACACACACACACACACACACACACACACACACACACAAAATACTTGGAAAATAAATACTCATCATTTTGGGCTTCAGTAAGAGTTTTCTGGATATGAAGATTTTGAAGAACGCTCTGTTTTTTTTCAGTATCTTTTCCTAGACCTTTCCTTCTTTTTCTTCATTTTCTTCTTGGTTCTTCTTCCCAGTAAGACCACTTCTGCCTTTTCAAAACGTTAGTTCCCTGAGGCAGGAAGTTGGACCTGATTCCTCCATCACACCCCCCTGACCCTGTAGCTGTGCTATTGGCTCAATACCGTTATTCCTGTTTCACAGTTACAACTGATACTGTGTCTTAAAGGTTAATGTCTCAGGTCTCATCATGTGATTTAAGCTGTCAAAAATTCATACTTGTGCTGTACACCAGAGACAGACAGACTGTAATTGACTGCACTTCAATTAAATAAAAGAAAATTCATACAATTTCATGAGATGTCCACATTTATATCTGCCTTGGTTAAAATACATATTTAACTCATACAACACTGTAAATCCTTTATACTTTAATTTTTAAAGTGTTTTTTAAAAAAATCTACACATTTAAGATTTTATCACAGTTTTAAAAAACAAAAGAGGAAATCATACTGGGTTTACAGTACTATTATTGTTAACAACTATAGATTAATTGAAAATTAAAATGTAAAAAATAGGGGGGAAAAATCTACATTCAAGGAAGGTTTCTGGGAACTGGTCCCAACTTCACCCGTTCTGTTTCCTCTTTGTCTTCCTAAGAGGTTAGTGTTGGCAATCTTGGAATCCTGCCCCTCGCATCCTTCTTAGTAATTTCACATACCTGATTGATTTTTACAATTTCGCATATTGCTTTTCTTATGAAACCAAACTTATTACTCTGTGAAACGCTGTTAAAGAAGAGCGCTGGTTTTCAGCTCTCCAGAGAATGAAGCAATAACTCCAAGTGGGGTTATCACACAAGTTATGTTCAGATAAGATGGCCCGTGAGAGCTTCGTGCACACGTGCAGGAAGTCCTGCATCTCAGACCACATCTCAGACCACTGAAATGGATTAAGCGTCTCTGAGAATGGCCTTGTGATGGGCACTGAGGTCTTAAAAGTGTGTTAGGAATTTGAGTAAGTTACTTGGAATGTGAAAGTGGGGGGGGAAAGGATATTTTAAATAAAATATAACTATGAATGTATGTAGCCAAATTACTAAATTAAATACTACAAATACATATCTGTCCATTTGATTCAGATCCTTAAATGCTTTAATTTCAAATTGAGTGAACAGCATGTCCTGGATTTCTCATTGGGAAGATGCAGAATGTTGTGTATCTGGGGCAGGCGACAGGCAGAAATTCTATGAAAAACGCTAGGCCAGAACCCCTGTTTTCCCTGGAGGCTCCCTAGTGATGGGAGGGCTGTCTGGCTCCTGTCTTCCCTATGCCCAGCTCCTCCTCCTGGCTGACCTCTCTGCCTCTCCTCTTGGCTCTGTTTCTTCTCCTTCCAAGTTGCCAGCTCCCCCTTCCTCCCGTGGTTTTGCTAGTTTCCGATCCCTGCGGAGAAGAAGCTGTTGCCCCAGCTCTCACTGTGCGTCTGGCCCCAGCTCCTCGCTGGCCAGCTCGGTAAACGAGCCAGCAAGCCAGCGCCAGACCCCCCCTCCCCCTCCCCCTCCTCCTCCTCCTCCTCCTACGTTTCCTCCCTCCCGAGCTAGGAGGCGGCCTTCTCCCATCCTCAGGAAAGAGCCCTGTGCTCTCAGGGCCCTCTCTGGTGGGCTGTCGGGGACTTCCCCTAACTTGAGCATCCAAGTCTGCCTGCAGTGAAGGAAACCGGCCCAGGGGTACGTATTGTGCCTGGCGTGACTCTCGACCTTAAGAAACAGCAGGTGCTTTTGTGTCTTTCCATTCCGAATAAGCCCTGTGATTCTCAAATCCCCACACGAATCAACCACCACCAATCAACTGAACTTTTTCTTCTTGGAAAATCACTTTCTACGCGTGATTGGAAAGGCAAGTGTGTATGATTGAGCCTGTGTAACGTGTTCCAAAAAATCCGTCTCTGTCATCTGTTGTTTGGGTTATTGTCAATTCAGAAAATTCAGCCTTAATTTTTTCAAAAGGGGATCTGTACCTAATTGTTGGGACTAAAATATGTCTCTTTAAGATTTTAGTCCACACTGAGCAGAATTAACTTTCCTAATTGTGCCATAAGACGCCACGTGGCAGATTCTGCATGAGGAAATTTTCTTCCGCGACAGTGTGTTCCACTCTTTTTCCATTGGTTACTCTTTTTCTGTTATACAGGGAATGACTCTGCATAAAAAGGCAGCCGAAGACAGACTCGCTAGCACAGGTTCGGGGCAGTCATTTCTGGCGAGGCAAAGACAAGCCACCAGCACCAGAAGATCCTACCCGGGCCACGTTCAGCCAGCCACCGCCAGGTAGACGAGTCTTGCCGTTAGAGTAAAACAAAAAAACGCCCTGCATTCAAAGCATCCTTCTGTTCCATGTAACAGCATTTCAGGAAATTTCAGCCAACTTATATTTTTGTCTCTATTTTATGTTAAGATTTAGCTGTTTCTCCTTTGAGGACTTTCTCTCTTCTGTACCTATAATGTTTTCGTTTCTTGGCCCTTTATTTTGTAGTCCTTTTGGTTCCTTTTAACGTGCCAAAAAATTTTTAAATGCCCAATTAAAAAGTGTTGTATATCAGTGTAGTACTTTTCTTTGTATGAACATGTCCTTTCCCCAGTGGTGTAAGCTTTGTAATGAATTAGACTTTCTGCCAATAATTGATACACAGTTTATATTCTGTATCGTGCCTCTGTTACCATGCTTTCTAAGAATGTCTTTGTTTAAAGGGAATTAACCTTTTTACAACGTATTAATCTGTGTTTTCAATTGTTTTCCAAATGCACTTCAGATAACTTGCATATTTACTATGTCAAATGGTTGGCAAGTGCACTTTTTGCAAAGACAAATACGTTGGCAGGGGTGCTAATCAGATCTTACCCAAGGCACCTGGTAGAATTATTTAGAGGGAAAAAAAAAATGAGTTTTCACATTGTTTTATAGGAAGTTAAATTTGTCCGAAGAGCTGGAAACTATTTTTAGAACATAAGTAGAGTTTCATTATTTCCTGCTATCTTGTTTGCTGGCAGAAGTGAATGCATTGGTTAGGTTATTTGGGGAGAAGTTACAGAAAAAAAAAAATCAGGCAGTGCATTCACTTTTTTTTTCCTGTTTTGGAATATTAACATAACTGAGGATCAAATTCTAGCAATGGGGCTGGAATTTATAGTTTTGACTGCCTTCCACATCTAAAAGAGTTATTTTTTATATACTTACAAGTCATAGGTAGTCTTATCTTTGGGGTCATTTCCTTGCTGGCTCGCACCTCATTTGATTTATTTATTCCTTAACGTAAACCCTTCTATTTCTTGATGATCCCTAATACGTAACATCATAGCATCAGTCATTAAGATCAATAAGTAACTTCTTGTCTGTGACGTTATGACAGGGCTCTTAAATTTCTTCCTAATTCAATGTACTAGTCTAAGAATTTGCTACTGAGTAGATTCTCTTGGGTATTTGATTGCCCCGAAGTGCTTAGATTTGTTGACAGATGATAAACTATGTTTATTTACATTGATGAACGGCTGTCCAGTAATGATGACTGCAAAGCACTTTGACCATATAAGGTGCTATATAAATGCAAAGTATCATTCATTTGAAAATGAAATGTCTCTGCCTGACTTTCCATACTGGCTTAAGTATTTGGCCCCAAATTAAGTTTAAATTCTCCTCCAGCCTTTTTCTTGCACCATCGGCCATTTTTTTAAGCAAACTTTACAGAAATTAGGTTGGTTGTCTAGCTAGGGTCACCTAATTAGAGGATTTTATTTCATGTACGTGCTGTTTGGCAGTTCAGGTTTTATTTCGTTTTGTATACTAAAAAGTGAGTAACCTTAAATCAAGCTAAATTAAGAATTTTCAGAAACTATATTCAGGTGTTTGATTTTGAAATCCATGTTTCCTTTTTTTTTCATAAGAAAATTGACCTGAAATTTAGTAGTGTTTTCATTTGTCCTCAGAAACCATACTTGAAGCAAGATGTCAGAGTAGACACAGAAGTGACCCAAGGCATCACTGTGCTAATTTTTCACGTTAAGTGCAGAAGTCTGAGCTCAGTGTGAATGCTTCTGCTGGGTAAGAAGTAAAGCAGAAGGAATTAGGAGGAATGGAGAGAACCACGTGGATGAAATATACTGTGGGCTTTCCGGAGGCTACGCAGACCTCATCAACACAGGAAGTTTTGACAATAAAAGATTAAAAATGATTTCAGGTGGTTCAGCCTCCCACCCCCGCCCCCTTCCCCTTCTTTCACAAATAGAGTCAGGATCCGACTGTTTAAAAGCAGGGCATGAACACTAACCTTGATAAGATTAAAATTATTGGGAAATAGATCTGCAGAATAAGATAGATGAAAAAAGGAGTCTATGAGCTGTTTATTATAAATGGGTCATATACCATGAGATCAGAGGCTTTCATTTTAGTTTCCTATTTACTACCCCAGTCCTGGTCTCCTGCTGCACCCACCTGCTCAGATATGTTTCTCTAAGGAGAAGCAAGTGCCCCAAGCTTTTAGAAGGAAGTTTTCCGTCTTGTTTGTCTGCAGCGTCTGTTACTTGCCATTATTCTGGTGTTTACATTTGTAACTTTCACTCACCTTGGCCGTATCTTTAAATCGTAGTATGTTGTTTTCATTGCCTAGCAGAAATTACATTTCTAAACATTCTGTGATTTTTTTTTTAAAAAAGCAGAAATAAAAACTTAGCAGTCACAGTGAGAACCCTGCTTACCTTGGCTCAGCTTCGAACAGGATTTATAAATCTCTGTGTCTCCAGTAATGACTCAGAATGTCTCAGGAGGCTTGTGATGCTGCGTGGTCTGTCAGGAAGGTGAAAGGCACTGGGCGCCTTATCTAGACGGGCCCTGCGGCCCTGGTGCAGCCGCCCTGGCCCGGGGCAGCCCCGCCAAGCCCCAGTCCCGGGGCAGCAGCGCCCGTCCGGCCGCAGGTGGAGTCAGCGCAGTGATACCCCGTTCCGGCTGGGCCGAACCATCACCCCCGGGTCTGAGTTCTCATCAACAAAAAGCTTATTTTCTGTTTTCCTCCTAGACAGGGTAAGAAAATACAAAGTAATAACTAAACACTATAAAAGCATAAAATTTATATTCTGCAGTGTGTATTTCAGGAGTGTGTAATGGGGGGAAAAATCCAGCAAATATTAGTTCACCACATCTGAAAAAGAGAATAAATAATATGATTGTACATATCTTAAAAGAACTTTCAAAAACTCAGTCGTATCTTTTATCACGTGTCTAATTCATAATAACCAAGAAAAAGAAGTCCCAGAATAAAGGCTCCATTTTCTAAAATTGATCAGGATGGAATGATTTCTGTTTGATGGTCCAGCCCAGTAGAACTGGCCAGTGAGATGATTCATTATAAGGATGCTGTTGTCATCTGTTATTTTGTTGAGGTCAGTACTGTGTAATAAAAGCCCAGTTGTGCTAACTTAAGCTAAACGTTACCAGTCAGAAACCCCAGCCCTCGTAGGTATACCAGTGGTCCTCAGGAAGGCATGAAAATCCGTGCTGGACCAACAGGTCAGCAGGAAGTGGTTGTGAAGGGAAGGATGATTTAGGTTGAAGCGAAGGTACATTTTATTTATGAGCTATTTTACTCGCATCTCCTTTGTCATAGCAGTTTTGTTTATTCATATCTCCAGATATGAAATTTTTCTTCGTGTCTCTTGCTCTCAGACAAGCATTCATCTTTTAAAGATAACCTCGTGTTAGAAACTTGGAAATCTTGATCCCAATATGAGAATTAACTTGAAACAAAATTCTAAATGTTTGAACTTACCTTACCTCTCTGCATTGAGTCTCCAGTTGTCCAGGTCTCAGACCCCAGGAGTGTTAGTTACCCCCAAGTGGAACACGTGCGGTCCATCCGATAAGGCGCCCACAACCCACAGATAGTGTAAACCTGGCTAGTCTACAGCCACGTAGGTAAGAACACCTGTGATCCTAAAGGGAGAAGAAAGTGCTTGGCATCTTGCTTTTTGCTGAGGGCAGAATAAGATGCTTTTTGGTGTCTGTCCATTAAACTATGGAAACACAGTCTGATTTTTTTATCTGCCCGGAAATGGATGTCGAACTGATGTAGGCTTGTATCTCTTAGCAGTGAAGCCTGTGTGATACCCTATAAGGCAGGATGAAAGAATGTACAGGACAAAATAAAATGCGATCTCAGAATCTTTGAAACTTATTTTGGCATATTTTTAAAATTTGTTTCCCCTTTTATGCATTAAAAGGGTTTCCACTCAGTGACAAGATTCTCTTTTCCTGGAGTCACAAGGGCGGCTCATCTTGGTCGACGTGCAGCCCAGTCTCACTACATTTACAAAGCATTTCCCAGCTTATTCTTTGTAAGGATAATGATTTGAATGTTTTGTATCATGAACTTTTATGTGAGGAAGGCTATTCTCAATGTATCTGCCATCCAATTTTTTTACTCTCTATAAAGCATATTTCAATAATAATTGGTGTATGTTCATTTTATTGAAAATTTTGAACATGTTTTAAGTGTCCAACTTAAGCATGGTCATTTTATTGTTCTAAAGTTTTGCAGTAAATATTTACTTCTCAGAAGCGTAAGGACATAAACGCATTTGCTGCTGACACAGCTGATTTCTCCCCCTCTGCTTTCCCCTAAATCACAGAAGTATCAGTATTTACCTCCCCTTGTATAAGATGAAGGGCAGCCCAGATGGGATGACATCAGCTCTTTTAAATCACTGACTGTGTTCTTGGGAAGTACGTACTGATAATTTGGTTTTCAAACAGTCTCTCTCAATCCAATTCACGTGTGTTTTTAAATATAAAAACTTATAAAATGTGTATTTAATGTTATCTTGAAATATACTCGGATTCTTTGCCCTGAGAGCATAGAAATCTGAGAAGGTAACAGAAGGCTTGGAGGCAAATCCATTCCTAGAGCGTAGAGTCCGTCATCAGAAGTGGCCTGATTAGAAGGAAACATCCAGGCAGGCGCAGGGGCTGACGCAGTTCAATTACACTTGTCTTAATGAATGTTCCTAAAGTAATGGTTTACATGAAATCTTCTGACTTTATTACATGATCTCGCAATGAAAAAAGAGTAGACGAAAATTTAATCTAGTTTCTCACCCTCCTCCCCATCAGTGGGCATTAACTGGGCCCACGGTGTCAACTGCACATGTTCATGAGTGGAGGGGAAGGATCTGTTTTCGTCACAAAACTGTTAACCTGTGAGCTAAATCCAAGGTAGGGATTTACGGCCATAGGCATAGTCTGCTATGATGAGATGAGAGCTCTGTGGTGGCCGAAAATCACTGCCAGTTTCCCAGCAGTGACCTAGATCTACCGCTGTACCTGGTTTCTAAACCACATGCTCAGTTTTATGTCTCCCTTAATTATATACATTAGCCCCACAGAAAACTGTGTTTAAAATGAAGGCAGGAGTAGACTTTTAAATAAATAAATAAATAAATAAATAAATAAATATATATATATATATATATATATATATTCAAGGAGAGCCTTTAGGTCCCTGATACATTACTGCCAGGCTCTGAATTAGATGTTTCGGGTCTGATGGTGAAATCACTAGAGAGGGTGTCCGTGGCCTCAAAGGTTAAGGCCGGTGGGGCTATCAAATATCCTGAGTGAAATCTACTCAGAGTTTAAGAGCGATCTCAAAGTGAGAAAAAACCACCAAAGCTTTTGCTGAGGCTCTCACGTACGTGGGAGACCTCTGCCCAGGCATGTTACCACTTCAGAGAGCTCTGAGTCGATAAAGGAAAAGAATCAGATTAGCATTTATGCCCTAAAATTTATCAAAGGGACTCGTGTTTATTCTTGGTGTATTTGTCAACCTGTAGACAGTGATTACTGTATATACATTCTAGTGTGTTTATTTTATGTGTCACTATTAGAGTGACTTAATAGTATTTCCTATTACTGTTACTCACTTTTGTATTATTTATACTCTACTGTGAGATTCACAGCACTTTACTAATATTAGATAATTATTTTCCTTCACGCTTCTGTGGCATTTTCTATTTATATCTTTTCCACTGGGGTTCTTTTCCTCATTTTGGAAGGCTCACTAAGAAACATGGAAAAGATTGTCCAGATAAAGGGCTTTGTACTCTTCCTGAAATTTTTAAAGTCAGATCTGAAGTTCTAAGTCCAGAAATCTATATGAAGCTGGGTGGGGGCTACTAGGCGAGAACTACATTTTATATTTCACATGAATAAGACCCATAAGTTAATACTCGTGAAGCCAAGTTCCCCCAAATGCAGACAGACTTTAAACTTTTCGTTTTCTGGAGTTGCATTAATAAAAGGTGAACAGTCTTCTAGTTCATCAGAAGATGTTCTTGCCTTTGACTTGTCCATCTCCCCAAATGCAAACCTGCAAACAGTCCTTAACTTTCCCAGTTTCTTCATCATTGTATGTACTCAGAGACAGGAGAAAGGAAGCCAAGTTTAAGGAGCGGTCAAGTCCAAGAACTTGGAAAACAATGGGGGTGAGGTGATGGGGAAGAGCAGGCACTAACGATGGCAGAATGCAACAGAAACATCCTTAGTTCTGCTATAACAGACGTGCTCTGTGGACTTGGCCATTTTCCTAAGTTCAAATACAACAAAGTTTGCAGCTTATTCTATTGAGAGATGTTTTGGGGAGTCCAGACTCTTCCATTTGGACTCGAATATATTAATCTTAAAATCATAGTCAAAATATACTGAGATATTTGTTGTTAGGTAAACACTGATACGAATGATTACCAAAGAATAGGGAGATTCACTCATAAGAATGTTCTTTTAGAGTTTTGTGTTATCTCATGGTTTTAGATGAGAGAAATGCTTTTTTTGGTGTTTTGTTTTTGTTTTTTGGCATGGGGAGGTAATTGAGTTTGTTTATTTTTGGAGGAGGTATAGGGGATTGAACCCAACACCCCATGCATGCTAAGCATGCGCTCTTACCATTTGAGCTGTCCCCTCACCCGAGAAATGCTTTAATTGTGTGAAAAGTTCTGCAGTGCTTTCTTCTGCATCACTGCCTGCTTGGGCAGGTCACCTAGAAGAGGGTAACACAGAGAAGGCTGGGCTCCAACCTTTGAGGGAAGAGCGTGTCCGTCCTCCCACAGTGAAAAAGCAAAAATCAAACACAACGGCACACACACACTCACCCACGAGGACAAAAAATAATGTTTTGAATATCTGCTAATTAGTCACCGAGTGGATGAGTCACCTTCTAAATGTCTTTTGGCTCCCTGTTAATCTAGTTAAGAGGAGACTCTAGACCCACATTGGCCAATTCACCACCACATGTGCTAATTTAAATTTAAATTAAGTAAAATCAAGAATTCAGTTCCCAGGTCCTGGGTTCAATTCCCAGTACCTCAATTATAAATCAATCAATCAATCAATCAATCAAACCTAATTTCCTCCCTCAAAAAAAAAAAAAAAACTTAAAAAAAATTAAACAAACAAAGCATTCAGTTCCCCAATTCCCCAGCCACCTTTCGAGTGCTCAGAACCACATGCTTAGTGGTTACCATGCTAGACAGCACAGATAGAGAACATTTCCATCACTGCAGAAAATAACTTTTTTGACAGTGTTGTAATGCCCAAAGATAAAATAAGGACAAAATAAAGATATTCAGTTAACTTATGATACTCTTAGATTTTACTGGCATAGTTGAAAAAAGCTATTTTTCTTATACAAATGAATACCAGCCCTTCTTAAAAGACCTTGGAAAAAAGCAAAACCCCATTCTTTGGAACTAGTTTTCAATATCTTTTTTGAACAGATTCTTAGCACTTTACTTTTTAAGTGATATAATTAAATAATTTCATAAATCATAACTTAGTATCATCAGGTTTTTTTCCTTTTTTAAATAGTCTTTTTAAATTGATGATTCATAGTTTCTAACACTTACTGAGCAGAAACTGATGAATGTTGAACGTATTTACAAATAAAAGCTGATAAACATCATATTCCTCCATTCTGTTGAATCTGTATAGATCTAATGAAAGTTGCCAACAGCTTTTTTTTTGTTTCTGTCCCTGAATCACACTTGATTATCTTCCACCCTAAAGGTGAATCAAGATCCAAATAATTTCTTTGATTTTCTTCATAGTTTCTTGCTCTTATCTACTTAGATTATGAATTAAGTTAAGTTTCATGTATGAAGTCAACATTTTATTCCAGTGATTTAGTTAATGAAGCTTTTTTTTTTTTTATATTTGAAGTGTAGTTAGTTACAATGTGTCAATTTCTGGTGTACAGCATAATGGTGAAACTTTTTTAAAGATTTATTAATTTACTTGGCCTCATACTAAAGTGCTTAACCTGACTAAAAGGATCTCCACAGATGCATCCTTGAATTTTTTAAATGAATATAAGAGACTAGTCCTAATTCTTTGGAGTCAGCTTGGTACTTAGTTAAAACTATCCTGTTAGGAAGTCAGATACTTTCCTCTTCCTCTGTAAACTTTTTAATCAAGCTGCAGACTTGATCTCGCAGTGTCAAGTTCCAAGCAACTATAATGAAAGTCTTACTGTTGTTCAAGCACATATGAGTAACTGGTGTGCTCAGAGTTTGTTTTCTGATTTTCTTGGTGGCCTAATTTAACGTGTGTTCCGCGGAAACTCATATTATTAGTTACAGGAAATTTACAATATGCTTGAAATAAGAAAGAACGTGCTAGTATAAATGCAGGAAATGACTGCACACAAATGCCAATCAATGATTTGGGGGCCTTTAATTTTCTTAACAGTAGTCTTTTAATTTTTTAATAGCCTTAGTTATTTAAAATTCAGATGCACTAAAACACCATTGCTAACACTAACTTTGCTGTTTACAGATTATGTGTAACTCATAATGCTTTGAATGATTTCCAGGTTGAATCTTATTTTGCAACTTTCATGCTTTGACAGTTGCCCCACCACTTATAACAGCCAATGTTTGGTTGGGTAATGAATGGTAAAATTTAAACATATCTAATAATTTAATAATTTGCCTTATTTTGATTAACACATTCTTATCAAAGATTTGGGGATAGAAAGAGGCTTTTTTTCTTCCTATAATATTTTTGAAACTTTTCGGATGAGCTGGAAAACACCTTAGTACATTGCAGTTGGAGTTGTACGGGTTACAGCCTCAGCTCCAAAAGCCTTACACTCATGTCTTAAGTATTATTGATTGTCTGTGAGTTGTCAGTTTGATACCTGAAGTCGTAGTCCACCTTGTAGTTTGGCCTTTGCAAAAAGAATATTGCTAGGTATGTTCTTATTTCTGGTTGACTATGAATTTGTCATTTCGCGATTTCATTCTTAGTCGTTAGAATCCAAAAAAGGAAATCCACGTAGGCCTTGAAATTTCTCAGCTCACAAGTGGAATCAAAACAGGTTTAGCAACAGTGTACATAGTAGCATCCAAGCATTTTTCCACCTGTTTATCAAGTTTGCCAACCATTTACTATGTTCGATTCGTGGGTTTTCTCACTGATTTTTTCCTGAGGTGAAAGATTTGTTAGACAGCCTCAGTAAGAAATTTTCACTAAAGTCACAAAACCTAAAGTCCAAGAAACCACCAGAAGACAGATTTTTAATTTTTTTGAACTCGTATATTGTATGGTTCCTTTTGATATCACTTACTCATTTTAATTTTATGACTGCCAACTTGTTATGGTATTAATTATATGTATATGTTTATATGTATGCATATAATATATGTATATGAAGAATAAAGTTAAGATTTGGTCAAACTATATTTTCCCATTCAAGTACAAAAATGTTTTCAAGGCTGCAAAAAGTGTACAGTTGTTAAACAAGTTGTAAATAAAGACTTGTATAAAAATTCAGCTTAGGGTTTTTTTGTTTTTAATTTTTGCTCTTCAACCGTGACAGACACGTTCAGTAATTATATAATATTCATACACTTACCTTTGTCCTATTAAGTTAAATATTATGCCACTGACTTATTGTAAATCAGGAACATTCTTTTGAGTTTTTTCCCCTGTACCTAAGATAGACTTTGTTTTGTTTGTTTGTTTGTTTAGTTTGACTTTGTTTTGATTTAGGCTGATCCTTAATGTGCATAAGCTGATCGTCCAAAGTTCTTAGGAATAAAAGTTAAGCATGGCTTTTCCCCTCTTGGGAGTTAACCTCTTAACATGATCAATCTTAATCACAGACAGTCCAAGAACCAATGGGAGAGTATTTGCATGCTTAACGACAGAAGGCATTATTATTGAAGCATCCTGTGTAGGCAATAAATGCCCCTTTTCCTGGCTGTAGACCCTTAAAATTCACCCTTTTCCCCCACCTCCACCCTAAACATGATTGAAATATGCCATCTGCAGTGTTATGTAAAGTAATAGTAACAGTGGGGAAATTGATTATGTTGACATTAGAATAATCAGCTAAGTAATTCCAAAGTGAATTGAACACCAAAATTTAAAAAAAAACAGTGTGCATGTAGCCAACCTCGGGCCCACTGTAATGTGTATTTAATGTGACATTTTAATGTTAGAAAGATACATGTAAGTTTTCTTCACTCATTAGCACAGAGATAACCATATTAAGTTTAGCATTTATTGAGTGTCTGCCCTGTGTTGAATTCTGAAGCCAAGGAGACGGGGATGAGAAGGTAGGTGGAATCCCAAACAGTAAAGCAAAATATGTTTTTGCCTTCAAACAAGTCGTGTGATCAAATGAGGTACAACACAGAAAAGTCCCCAAATAGAGATGTCACCCAGCTGGCCTGGAGTTCGTTTCTGCACCATTCCGGTCACTGCCGCACTGCAGACCACTCCTCAAGGTCATGGCATTAATGATAATGTCCTCTCGGGGGCTGGAGACAGGCTCAGCTGCTCCCCACCGGGGCCCCTCCTGTCACAGGCAGGTGATGGCTGAGGCTACAGTCATCTGAAGACCGTTCTCACCTGAGGTACCCAGACTGGTGTGCGCAGAGCATCTGAGGGTCATCACTCCACCCGACCGCCTGACACGGCTGGCTGGACACTCGCACAAAGTGGAGTCTTGCTGGAGATGGACCTGCTAGAGGCAGCCAGCATCCCCCAGAGCTAGAGTTCTAAGAAACCCTGGTGAGCGCTTCACAGCTTGTTAGGACCCACTCTGGGACACTGCACAGCATCCGTTCTGTGAATTTGTCAGAAGTGTCACAGGCGAGACCAGTTCAAAGGGCTGACACCACTTCTCAGTGGAGGAATGGCCACATTACCACAACTCCATCGTCCTGGATGCAAAGAGAAGGGAGAGTTCTGCTAGGAAGAAAGATCATACTTCTGAAGTCAAAATCGTCCCCCGTTTTCTGATCCCTGTGCCCAGCGCATCCACAGTGGGGCAAACAACCAGGTAGGTAACTTCAGTGCAAGCAAAACCTCCGGTAGATACTACATAGAACTCAGGTAAGAGTGAAGCCACAAATCCACTCCTACTTCTTGTATCTAACTGTATGTAACACAAGCTATAAAATGATTCTGCCCTCTACTCTGGCAGTTAATTTCTGGGACAATATTTTTAAGGAAATTGTCCAAAACACGAGGGTCTCTTGTGCAGTGATGAACTGTCCATATTCCTGGTCAAAGTCCTATATTTGTACAGTGGCTTTTCCTAAAGGACATGTTTTCAGAGATTTCCCTGGCATTTTCAGTTTTTTTTCCCTCTACTGAATTGTTCCTATTAACATACAAATATACAGTTTCCCATATCTTCAGCCTGTCTTTATTAATGAATTATTGTTAATTTTCAAGCTGCATATTTTTAAGTGTGCAGTTTGATAATTTTTCAAAATGTATATACTTGCGATGAATCCATCACAACAGTCAGAATAATGAGCTTATCCATCACCCCAAAAAAGTCTCTCAGGCCCCCTGGTATTTGGCACAAGCCCTCCAGCTCCCCTACACCCATCCTTAACCCACTTCTCTGCTTTCTGTCACTGTAGACTACTTCGTGCACGTAATCTAACCGTGTAAATAGGATCCTGTGGTTTGTACTCATTTTTGTCAGGCTTCCTTAGCTCAGCATAATCTGAGGTTTGTCCGTGTTGTGTGTATCCATAGTTCATTCCTTTTTATTGCAGAGTGTATTTCCATTGTATGGATGTGCCGCAGTTTCTTTGTTCATTCTCTGTTGGGTGTTTGAGTTGTTTTCAGTTTGGGGCTGTTACAAATGAAGCTGTTACGAATGTTTGCTTACAAGCCTCATACTATACAGGGAACTGTGTTTCCTTTCTCTTGGGTGAAATGGCTGGGTCTAATGGTAGATTTAGACACTACGTTTATGCTTGTTACCCATTTTGACTTAATTTTTGTAGATGTGCAAATGCAAATGCAGGGTATGGATTGTAGGGCTTTTGGGGGGGAGGGGAGGTAATTAGGTTTATTTATTTATGTACTTTTTTTTTTTTAAGAGGAGGTTCTGGGAATTGAACCCAGCACCTCATGCATGCTAATAAGCAGGCGCTCTGCCACTTTGAGCTGTACCCTTCCCCGTAGGGCTTTTTTGTTCTTTGTTTATCGGCATAGGCATGGAGGACTGTTCAACATCATTTGTTCAAACTATCTTTTCTCCACTGAAGTGCATGTTACACCTTTGTTGAAAATCAGTTGTCTATATGTGTATGAGTCTTATTTCTGGCTGCCTGTCATGACACCAGTAATACCCTGTCTTGATTACCATAGCTTTAGGAGAGGTGTTGAAGTCATATAACGGAAGCCCTCCCTCTTTTTTTTTTTTTTTTTTTTTTTTAATTTCAAAGTTGTTTTAGCTGTTGTGGTCCTTTGTATTACCTACTATATAAACTTTAGAATCAGCTTATCAATTTCTACAAAACAAAGCCTGCTGGAATTTTGATTGGGATTGCACTGAATTTATGAATGAATTGGGGAGAATTGACATCTTAATATTTTCCATCCATTTATTTAGGTCTTCTTAAATTTCTCTCATCAGTGTTTTGTAGTTTTCAATGTACACATCTTTTCATATCTTTTGCCAGATTTATCCTAAGTATTTCATATTTTTGATGCTGTTAAAATGGCTTTTTTAATTTCAATTTCTAGTTCCATGCTAACACATTTGATGCTTTTGATTCTTATTTTTCTCTATTTTTTGTTTTGATTCTTATTGCATGATTTCCATTCTGATCTTTATTTCCTTTCTTCAGTTTACTTTAGTTTGCATTTGCTGTTCTTTTTCTAGTTTCTCAAGGTAAAACCCAAAGTTATTGGTTTAAAACCTTTCCTGTTTTCTAATATAGGCCTTTAGTGCTAAAAATGTCCTTCTCATTTCTACCTTAGCTCCATCATACAGTTTTTTATATGCTATATTTCTCTTTTCAACTAGTTCAGAATATTTTCAGACTTCCGTTTTGATTTCACCTTTGATCCATAAGGTACTTAAAAGTGTATTACTTAGTTTCCAAAGATTTGGGGATTTTCTAAGAATCTTTGTTAGTGATTTTTAATTTTAATTCCATTATGGTTAGAGAACACATTTTGTATGACAGGAATCCTATTAAATTTATTGAGACTTGTTTTATGGCCTAGGATAATGTCTGTCTTGGTAAATATTTGGTGTGCGCTTGAAGAGAATCTGTCTTCTGCCACTGTTGGGTGGAGCGTTCTATGAATGCTGATTAGATGAAGTACGTTGAGAATGCTCTTTAAGTCTTCTATAGCATTACTGATTTTCTGTCTACTTTTTCTATCAGTTACTGGGAGGTGGGTGAAATCTGACTATAATTATGAGTTTGTCTATTTCTACTTCTTGTTTTTATTTTACCTATTTTGAAGCTGTTATTAGACATATGAATTTTTATACTTGATATATCTTTTTGATGAACTGACCCCCTGTCATTATGAAATGATCTTTTTTATCTCTGCTAATTTTTTAAAATCTGAAACCGACTTTGTTGGCGGGGTATATGGCTCAGTGGTACTTTTTTATCTTCTTATGTTTAATTTACTTGTGTCTTCATATTTAAAGTAGGTTTCTTGTAGGGAGCATATATTGGGTCTTCCCTTTTATTTAATATAATAATCTCTGCCTTTTAATTCTGTGTTTAAGCCATTTATATTTAATGTGATTATTGATCTGGTTAGATTTAAATTTTACCTTCTTGCTATTTGTTTTCTATTTGTCCTCTCTATTCTTTGTGACTTTTTTACCTTCTTTTTGGAATAATTGGGTATTTTTTATTATTCCATTTTCTCTCCTTTGTTGACGCATTATAACTCTGTTGTGTTATGTTAGTAGTTGCTTTAGAATTTATAGTATACTTAATTTATCACAGTTTAATTTCAAGTGATATTATACTCTTTCAAGTATAGCATAAGAACCTCCAATAATGTACTTCCATTTAATCCTTCCCAGCCTTTATATATACTATTACATTTTTTAATTCTACATTTGTTATCAGCCCATAATACATTGTTGTTTCTGCTTTAAGCAGTAAACTATCTTTTAAAGAGACTTGTATAATCAGAAAAAATGGTCTTTATATTTTCCATTACAGTTACCATTTATGGTGTCTTCTTTCTTTTGTGTAGATCTTTTGTGTAGATCCAATTCTATTTGTATTATTTCCTTCTGCTTTGAAAGATGCCCTTCAATATTTCTTGTACTGAAAATCTACTGATGATGAATTGTTTCAACTTTCATACATCTGAAAAAGTCTACTTTGCCACCATGTTTGAAAGAAATTTTCACTGGTATTTTCTTTCAATTATTTAAAAATACTGTTCCACTTTCCTCTACCATGCATTTTTTTCTGTATTAGTTATCTGTTGCTACATAACAATTAACCCAAATGTTGGCTACATAAAGTAATAGTTTCTGTGGTTCTGGAATGCAAGTGCAGCCTCGCTGGTGGTCTCTCACAGGGTCTCTCACAGGCTGCAGTCCAGGTGCCTGCTCCTCTCCCTGGGGGACCCCAGTTACACAAGTTTTAGTGAGCTGAAGTCCCACAGCTCACTGTGCTCTGTTTACCTCTCTTAAGTCTTCTTCCTGTGCGTTTCACTTTGGATATTTCTATTTCTGTGTCTTCAAATCCACTCGTATTTTCTTCTGTAATGTCTAATTTGTCATTAATGCCACACAGTGTACTTTTCATTTCTAGAGGTTCTTTTTTTTTTCTTATTCTACTTAACATGTTTAATCTTTCCTCTAGCTTCTTGATCAATATGGAACACAGTTCTAACTGTATTAATGTCTGTGTCTGTTGGTTCTAATATCTGTGTTAATTCTGGGTCAGTTTTGATTCATAGATTTTATTTTCTTTTCATTTTGAGTCAAAATTTTTGCTTCTTGGCATACATGGTAATTTTTAATCAAATGCCATACACTGTGAGTTTTATTTTGTGGAGTACTGAGTATTTCTTTATTCCTATAATAATTCTTGAACTTGACTATGGGTACAGTTAATTGGAAACAGTTTGATTCCTTTTGGATTCTGCCCAGTCAGAGCAGTGCTTAGTCTAGGATCACTTTGCCCCCTCACTGAGACAAGACCCTTTAAAAAAAAATAGGCTTTATTTTTTAGTGCAGTTTTAGGTTCATGGCAAAATTGAGCAGAAGGTGCGGAGATTTCCCATATACCCCACTCCCACTCATGCACAGCCTCTTCCATCATCAACATCCCCCATCAGATGGTGCATTTGTTATAGCTGGTGAACCTACGCTGACACCGGATTACCACCCAAAGTCCACAGTTTACATTAGGGTTCACTCTTGATGTTGTACATTCCATAGGTTTGGACAAACGTATACTGACATGTATCCACCATGATAGCACCATGCAGAGTACTTTGACCAACATACAGAATCCCTCTGTGCTCCTCCTATTTCTCCCTCCCTCCTAGCCTCCAGCAACCACTGATATTTTTATAGTCTGTATAGTTTTGACTTTTCCAGAATGTCACATAGTTGGAATCATAACATTGTGTAGCCTTTTCAGGTTGGCTTCTTTCACTTAATAATATGCATTTAAGTTTCCTCTGTATTTTAATGGCTCGATAACTCGTTTCTTTTTAGCACTGAATAATACTCCGTTGTCTAGATGCACCACAGTTTATCTATCCATTTGCCAACTGAGGAGCATCTTGGTCGCTTCCAGGACCCACTAAAATGTTTTATGATCGATCAGTGAATTGTGAATCACAGTTCAAACACTCTGACCCTTTGCCCGGACTGCTACAATAGCTTTACATCCATCTGTTTCCATGCCTGCCTTTCTACTGTGTGTGCTTTACACATGGTAGCCAAACTAATCCTATAAACATGTAAATCATGTCTCTTTCTTACTCAAAACCTCCCACTAATTTCCACTTAAAGTCAAACCCCACAAGTGGTCCATAAGCACATGAAAAGATGCTCAACATTACCAATCTTCAGGGAGATGCAAATCAAAATCACAAGCCACTTCACACTCATTAGCATGGTTATCAAAACAAAACCAAGACATAACAGGCACTGGTTGAATAAACCTTGTACAGCTGCTGTGGAAAACAGTTCCTCAAAACAATTAAACGTAGAATTACCATGTGATCAAGCAATCCCATGTTGGGTATACACCCAAAAGTGAAAGCAGGGGCTCTAAAAAATACTTCGTAATTCACAACAGCCCAAAGGTGGGAACAACCCAAATGTTCATTCACAAATGAATGGATAAACTTAATGGGATCTATCCATACAATGGAATATTATGCAGCCTTAAAAAAGAGAAGGGAATTCTGACACAGCCTACAGCACGGATTAACTTGGAGAGCATTATGCAAGGTGAAATAAGCCAGTTACCAAAGGACAAATGCTGTATGTCTACACTTCTTTGAGGTCCCTAGAATCATCATATTCACAGAGACAGAATGTAAGTGATTACTAGGGGTGGGAGGGAGGAGGGAATGGGGTGTTGATGTTAAACTGTTAAAGAGTTTCAGTTTCAGAAGATGACAAAGTTCTGGAGATGGACAGTGATATCGGTTGCACAACCATGTGAATGTACTTAAGGTCACCAAACTACATTTAAAAATGGTTATAGGGGTAGAGCTCAGTGGTAGAGGGCATGCTCAGCATGCATGAGGTGCTGGGTTCAATCCCCAGTCCCTCCATTTAAAAAATAATTAAGTAAATAAATTTAATTATAACCCCTTGCAAAAAAAAAAAAAAGGTTAAAAAAATAAGTTTCATGTTATGACTATTTTGCTACAACAAAAACAGTAATGATAAAATTCCAAATTCTTACTATAGTCCCTGGCTCCCTCTTTAAACTTGTCACCTGCCAGTTGCTTCCTGTCATTCGCGGGGCCCCAGTCCTGCTGGCATCCTTGCTGACCCAACAACACACCACATGCGCACCCCCTGATCTCTAACTGGCACCCATTTTCCTCTCACAAGTCTCCGCTGAAACAGTCCCTGAAAAGCCTTCCTGACAACCTACTGTTGAGGGTGAAAAGTAATTTTCCTTCCATCCTTCTGAGTTCTTGTCTGAGACCCCTGTAATACAAGACCGATTAACAATGGAGAACCAAACAGATTTATTAACGTGCATACCTTGAGAAAATCGAGAAATACCTAGCAAGACCTGGAGAAAAATCAGCAACTCCCCGAGGTTGCTTAGAATTCAGGCTTAAATACCATGGTAATAGGGAGAGAGGACATGAAGGCATCCTGGGGGGCACTTTTAGGAAAGAGGCCTGGGTCCCCAGAATAGGATGAAGATAGGATAGTTTGACAAAACTTGTCTGGGTGTTGGTGTCCACTTCCAATCTTGACACTCCCAGGGAGGGGATTTACAGCAGTTCAGTTCCTTTTGGAGACTCTGTCTTTAGGCAGAGCTCAGAGAAAGCTTCTCCCTCCATGTGCCGTTTTTCAAGCACCTACAGATCAAAATAACCAATACATTCCGGTACCCTGAGCTAGAATGTAAACTCCATAACCAAAAAGACTTTGTTCACTGCTGTTCCCGAAACACAGCCTCCAAACCCCACTTATAGAATTGAGACTTGAGGACAGAGTTTTGGATGAAGCAGAAAAGGCAGCTTTACTTCTTTGCCAGGCAAAGGAGGTCACCGTGGGCTAATGCCTCCAAGACTGGGAGCCTGCTGGGGAGAGAAGGCAGGGGGATTTATAGTAAAAGTTTGGGTTCAAGGGAGCTAGTTTCCACAGAGATCGCACACAGGGTTACAAGCTGTTGCAAAGCTGTTCTTGTTTTTGCAGATGCTGTGCGCCTTCCCGCTGCTGGATGTGAAGTTCACCTCCGGCTTATGGGACTCTTAGCATTCTTGCACCCAGAACAGAGGATGCAGAGGAAGGGCCTTGGTGGAAAAGAGCTCTGGGGAAAAACTTGCGCAGTTTAAAGTCAGGCTAATATATGCTTTTAGCCTTTAAGCAGGCTGAGGCCCACAGCTCTAACAGGAGACAGAGAAACCACAGTGGGTAAGAGCAGGGCACTGGGGTCAAGAGCAGAGGACTGGGGGATACGAGCAGGGCACTGAGCATGATCCCTGAAGGCAACACCAGAGGGAGCTGAGCCAACTACCCAAGCCGCACCCCCACTTCTCTAGCTCAACCCTGGCCAACTAAAGCATGAGAAAACCCCTTTAAACCCTGATACCGTTAAGCAGTTACAAACACCATTAAAAACATCAGGTGTCACCCCTGACACGGCCGGGAGCAAGCCCGGAATATACTAGGTAGTCAGAAAGTATTTGTTCAGTGACTATTTATCTTTCCTATAACATACATACATACTACTTGTATAATTAGAACTTAAATTTGAAAAGATAAAAACCGTGGATTAAATTCTGCAGTATGAGCTCTTAGCATCCAAAAGAAAAAAGATGTGTACAAGGAGCGCGACGGCCCTTAGGAGACTAACGCGGAGCACGGCGGCCAGCTGCTCTGTCCGGGGCTCCCGTCCAAAAAGCAGGGAGAGCCACCACCTCCCCCGCCGACACGAATAATTAACAACACTAGCACGTTCCAAACACCAGCTACAGACGTCTGGAGGGGCCTGAGGGGAGGACAAACGGGAAACCCCGGAGCTCCCGGCTGCGTGGCGCAGTCTCTCGGCCGGACCATCAGGCCGGGGCCCCGGCGCGGGGCCCTCTGGCCCGCGTCTCTATGGTAGGAGCGAGAAAACCGGAAGTGGCCGCGGGCCGGGCGAGGGGCGGGGCCGGGGGCGGGGCCTCCACCGCCGCCTCCGCAGCAGCGGGCCCAGGCGAGATGGCGGCCGCAGACGGGGTTGGAGAGGCTGCGCAGGACGGCGAGGCGGGTCAGCCGGAGCCGGGTCCGCCCGAGCCGCCGCCGCCCCAGCCGCCGCAGGAAGAGGCGGCGGCGTCCCCCATGGACGACGGGTTCCTGAGCCTGGACTCGCCCACCTACGTCCTGTACAGGTAACGCCCACGGCCAGGCCGCGGCGCCGGGCAGCCTTCCCCGCCCTCCCGGCTGCACCGGGCGCTGCCGGGGCCGGAGCTCGCGCGGCCTCGCGGGCGGGCGGCTGGGCGGGCGCGCGGTGGGGTGGGGCCCGCGCTGTCACCGCGCGGCGTGGAGACGGCCCGGACCCGGGCCGGGGGATGGGGGGTGCGGTTCAGGGGGTCCCGCAGCCCTGGCCCGCTGAGAGTCTTAATCGGAAGGGACGGCTGCAGTAGGACCGCCCGAAAGGGAGTGATTTAGTTAAGGTCCGGATTGGCTCGCTTTAGCCGCCGGGCTTCCCGCGGTTGGTTCTGCTGGAAGGAAGAGCGCTGGTACCAGAACTTTAAGGACTGGGACGTTTTCATTCAGCGTTTTCTTTCAGTATTTTAGTGCCCACCGTCAGCCGGCACCGAGTTAGGCTGTGAGGTTGGAAAGCTGTTCGTTAAACTCTCCTATGCGTCCGAGCATCCCTAGTGCGGAGTACAGGCGATGTGTAGTAGGCAGTGCCGGGTACTGCTGTAACTTTTTTGCCTTTCTTCCCCATCTTTATAAACACCCAGTCCCGCCCGCATTAGTTCTACGCTCTCTATTGGTGATACTGATTCCCCAGCTCCATTCGAACCTGCAGAGATGACTGAGAAGTCCTTACTATTGTTATTTTTTTAATGTCTTTTTATTTTTCCTTCTGCAGTTCTAGGTAAACCCATTAGATGGCTTATTGGCCTAGATTTTATGAATGAGTGAAGCCGCTCTCCAGATTGTGTTACTGGAGTTAATGCTTTATAGTGATTTCAGTTGACTAACGTGGCCCCATAAAGCCCTCAGACCTCCTCTCTGAGCTGAGTAATATTCAGGTGCTTCACTTGACTGTGTCTGATCTCCCTGTGACTAAGGGACAGCCTTACCTTTGTCACGCTACCCCCCCAAGCTCTAGGTCTCACACCTCAGGGATTTGTTTCCCTTTTGTTTGTCCTTATATAATGGACACAAGTTTAGGATTTGTTTAGATAGCACAGAATCTTTGCTGTCAATAGCTGATCAGTGCAGAGAATTGAAAAATAGGTAATGAATATAAGTAAAAGAGTGGTTAAAAGAAATTAAGTTATACTGGGCAGTTCACACAGCAATGTCTGTAGGCATCCGTTGTTGCCCTGGTAATGTTATTTTAGCATTGATAATGAGAAGTGTTCATTGAATGCTTACCATAAGATGTTTATTTTATGCTATATTTATAACACAGCGTATCTGTTTAAGCATACAGTAATATTATATAGTCTGTTCAGTGTATTTACAATATACTATATGCTAATTACATATATTGGTGTATATATACTATATTTTCTATATACTATATGCTTACTATTATGCACATTTTAAGTGCTTGACATGTTATCTCACTCAATCCTCCAGCCTTCTAAGGTTGGTTGGTAATAGTATCTCAATAGTATCTCCATTTTATAAATGAAGAAATTGTGGCCCAGAGAGGTTGAGTAACTTTCTCAATGTCACACAGCTAGTTAAGTGGTAGAGCCAGTATTCCACAGATTCCAGAGATTGCTCTCTCTGACGACCTGGACCACCTCTCAGTATACAGTAAACTGATCATGTTTTTATATTCAAATATCAGTTTCTAATTACTCACATAAAAAATTTCTATTCAAAGTTTTAAAAAGACTGACTTCAAAGAGTCTCATTAGACCAATGAATTACATTGATTTCTTATTAAAAACTATTGTGTGCTTGCTACAAAAAACCTGCATTTGCATTTATATAAAAACTTTAAATTGGAAAACTATTGACTTATTAAATTAGTTTAATTGGCAAATTATTCATTTTATTCTTCTTTTACTTTAGAAGTTTAATATGTAAAACAAAGTGGCAAAACTTGGTCACAAAGAACCCAACCATGATTCCATTATGTATAAGTTAAAGTGTAATTGTGGCCATTTTTTAAAACCTTTGATTTCTTTTTCTTCTTACATGTTCAAATATAATCACTGAAAAAATATGTATATTTTCAGGGACAGAGCAGAATGGGCTGATATAGATCCAGTGCCGCAGAATGATGGCCCGAATCCAGTGGTCCAGATCATTTACAGTGAAAAGTGTAAGTTTATTTTTTATTAAGGAAAGATCTGTAAGTCAAACTTAGTAGTAAAGTTGAAATTTACAACGTGTGGCCAGATAGATGACAGATTTTTGTTTAATAAAGATCTAAATGATTTAAAATAAGCTAATATTATAGGGTTTTGTCATTTATTTTCATGATTAAAAGTTTTATTTTCTCCAAAGAATGGACATATTCTAAGTGTAAGGAATGAGTGTTACATTATAATACATAATACTACTATATGGTTGTGCTTTTTATTTACTATTTAATCTGCACATAAGGTAAAACATAAATGATTTACTGTTTGGAATAAACCTTGGTTGTTGAAACATGAGCAGTTTGAAATAATATTTTAGCTGTGAATTGTTAGGCTCAGTTGGAATACATTACTGATATTAAAATGAGGGGATTATCTTCCCTGACAAAGTATTCTTTCATAATGAATGTGAAAATGCTTTGTAAACTGAAGGCCATGCGATGTTAATTGTTAGTTGTTCTTCTAGGAAAGGGTAAATGAATAAAACGGAATGCCAGTTTCGTAGTTTTATGTTCAATTAAGTCTCTGTTATCCAAGATCATTCCTCTTTTACAAAAAGCATTTATTGTTTTTTCTGGTTATGAGGTAATGCCAAGAAATGTTTGAAAAGAAGGAATAATGGTGTGAGGGTTTGCCATACCAAATATGACAATGTCCTACTAAACTTAATGTTAATAACATGTGGAAATGGTGCGGAAATAAATAGATTAATAAGGAATCTAAAATAGATCATTGACATAGGTGGAAACGTAATACTTGATAAAAAGAACACTTTATACCTGTATGAAAAAGATGTATTAATCAAATAATGGTTTTGTAACAGCTGGCTGTGCATTTGGATATAAACAAAATCATATCCCTATCTCATGTCTTCCATGAAAACAGATGACATTAAAGTTCTAAAACAAAACTGTAGACATACTAGGAGCAAAGAGAGTAACTTTCACTCTAAGAAGGAATCATTAGGCAAGATCTATAACTCAGAAGTGATTAAGGCAAAGGTCAGGAGGTATAACTTATGAAACTGCAAAACCTCCAAACTGTGAGAGATGTTTTATGTAAAGAAATAATTTACTAGAAGAAATAGAAATTCCTATGAAGAGATGTTAACCTCACTGGTGATCAGAGAAGTGAAGGGCACAACTTTTCCAGATTCATAAGGTACTTAGAACAGAGATGTTGGAAAAACTGACATCATCATACATTTCTCTTTTGGTGCGAAATAATAAAACTTCTTTCTGCAGGGTAAAAAAATTTTAAATCCTTACATGTATCAGTGTTAGAAACCACAAAGGAAGAGAGAACCATATATAACCCATCAATCAAAAATTGATAGATGAAAATATCAAAATCTAAATTTAGTGCAACAGAAGACACCATGAGCAAGTTAAAAGGCAAACAGCAGTGTCGGGGAAGATGTATAAAATGGCATTGATATTCAGAACCTTAATCCTCCAAAAGTGTAAAGAAACAGACATGTAAAAATGGGCAAAGAGTATAAACTGGCAGCTCATAGAAGAGAAGATTTCATTGGCCATTAAATAGGGAGGGGGGAATCCGTATCATTAGGAGTGAAAGGTAATTTTAAACTGTCCAGTAGTATCAGATACTAACACATATGAACAGATCCACATGTTTCAGATGGTAGATTTCATATGTTGAGCCGCTGCAGAAGGCAGTGGTGTGTGTATATTTAGTAAAACTGGAAAATGCTCATATCTTACAGCCGTGAAGTGCTGCTTCAAGTGATGCATTCTGGGTTCACTCTGGCATATGGCGTCTGAAGACATGTACTAGAAGGCTAAGAGCCGACTTCAGTGCCAGGCCACCTGGTTTAAATTCTAACCGCACCATTTTACTGGCTCTGTAACCTTGGACAAGTTATTTGACCTCTCAATACCTCTGTTTCCTCCTACGTAAAATGAGGATAGTAGTAGTAACTACTTATAGAATGCATGAAGTATGCACATAAAATAATAGAACAGTGTCTGGCTGATAGTAAGCACGGGATGTGTTACTACATTTTGCAGCACGTTTTGAAAAAAAGCAAAATATTGGAAACCATGTGTATAGCCATGTTTTGGAGGATAGATATACGATTGTATGCTACACAACCAGTAAGGGACTCTAGATGCGTTATAATAGGGACAGATCTCAGAAGCCATGTTGAGTGAAAAAAGGCGCCTAAGTTTTAGAGACGCGATACTATATTAAATTGGTAATTTTTAATTAAAAGACTATTTTGGTATCAAAAATATTTTAATATCAGAAAAATCTAAAGAGTATAAAATTCTATTTGTATAATCCCAAATTCATTTATGACCCTGTCAATTTAAAATATATAGCCTTGAGAGGGGAGGGTATAGCTCAAGTGGTAGAGTGCATGCTTAGCATGCACAAGGCTCTGGGTCCAATCCCCAGTACCTCTAAAACTAAATAAGTGAATAAGCCTAGTTACCTCCTCCCTCAAAAAAAATAAAAATAAAAACTAAGTTAAAAATAAGATAAAATAAAATATATAGCCTTGAGACTGAGTATCCTATTCCCACTTGTTCTGTTCTGCAAAAAAAATAGCACTGGCTTGTAAATTATGCTGTGTCCACGGTAGGAAGAAGTGAAAAAGAGTGATGTAGGTGTACATACTCCGGCATGGAAGGACCTACCTATCACTGAGGGGAAATGTCAACATGAAAATCAGAATGAATGATGTTATGCCAACTTCATTAAAAATAATCAAGAACAAAACTACATTTATCTGCTTAGAAAAATGGGAAGACTAGCAACTGGTAACAGCCGTTACCACTGATACAGATCCAGTGCCCCAGGGAGTGGCCTTGGAGTAGGGGAAACCTCATGTACTTTTTTATTTTTTTACTTTATCAAATCAACTAAAAGCAATTCTTTAATAGTATATACCTGTGTTACTTAACTTATGAGCAACTGCTGTTTCTAAAATTATTTTTGAACAGATAACCAGTGTGTAAAAATATGTAGTAATTTCTGATACTGCATTGTGCTTAGATGTAAACAGACAAATACAACATTGGAAGCTCCTAAAAACAGCAATTAAATTTCATGCTTTCAGTAAATGTCTTAAAACTTCATCTACTTTTATATTGTTTTTAGCGTTTACATAGAACATGTATTTCCCTTTAATGAAAAATGTTTTTTAAAGTAACACCTGCTCATTGTAGAAAAATTTGAAGATGTTGAAATCAAAAGAAGAGTGTCCTTATCCAGGGTTATAACATTTGGTGAATAGCCTTCCACACCTCTGCCAGCATTTCCCCAGAGTTAGATTCACGTGTGTGTGCACATCCCGTGTGTTTTTAATGTATGTGGGTATATGTGTGTATAAAAAATATATATACTCACTATATGGAGTTAACACGTTAGAAGCATTTTGTTACACGTTTTAAATTATTTGCCAGCTGGGTTCTTAATGACTGCATGATATGCCATAGTTATTTGCCATTTTATGTTTCTAAATTTTACTCTGGTATGAATTAAACTCAGCTTTTTAAAGATAGTGGTGAGAAGTTGGTGACCCTTGTATGTCTCAGAATTTGTAAAGAGCTGTAAGTATTCATGTTTTCATCTGGTAATTTCACTTTTGAGATCGTAGTCTAAGGAAATTTACATGCATAACTTACACATACATAAATACATACATGTGTATTGTATATATAATTGTAAAGTGTTTTAATGAAAAGACATTGGAAACTTAAAGCAGTGATTTTTTTATAAAACAAAATTGAAAACAGTCTACATTACCAGTAGAAGCCGAATGGTTAGGCAATTTAGGGTACATTGACATTGTCTTCATGCGCATTGACCTGCTAAAAGTTTGTGAACTCTGTCAGTAACTGGAAAATTATATACTATGAGGAAAATAGCATAGAACGTCCACATAAATTCTTAATTGTGGACACAAAGAAGTATTAAGGAGTATTTAACATCAGGGTTTCTTAGTAGTCTTGCTCGGGCCGTGGTCCGTTCTCTGTGTTCATCTGTGCTGTGGTCTGAGGGCATTTCAGCTACAGTGTCTGTTAGTTCACTGTGATTAGCAGCATGGGCTATGGTAGCAAACTGGATGTGGGTTGAGCTTCTGTCTCCAAGGTACACTGGGCCATGGTGAACCTGTGAATCTCTCTTAGCCTCAGTTTCTCTTGTGGAAAACGGGAATAAGATAGGTTAATGTTGGCTAAGGTCTCAGTTCCTACAGTTAAGAGATTGACAAGGATCTGAAATGTTAATACTGCGTCAGCGAGGAGGTGGAAAAAGTACAGGTACTCATCCAGTCCTGGAGGGACTGTATGTATTGACTAGACCTTTTTTGAGAGGTTAATTTGGGAGTTTAATCTGGCCACACCTGTCACCATCAACAGTGCAGTATTAAAGAAAAATCAAGGATGTGTGTGTTCAAATATATTCCCTTAGCTGATTTTCTCACATTTTATTCTGAACCGTTTTTTAATTTGACGATAGAAAACTTGATGCAGTAACTCCACTTGGAGGAACTTGTCCTGCAGATGGACTGAGTTTGCACGTGGGCCCAGAAGCATACAGTGTTGGGACAGCAAAAGAATGAAAACAGTTCAAACGTTCAGTTTATAGGGGACGAGTTAGACACAATTAGAGTGCCCACGCAGTGACATGCTCTGCGGCTGTTTGAAAAATGCGGGGACCTTTGTAACAGGGAACATGGTTGAAAATTATGTCTTCTTCCCATCCGTGTTCCTCAAACTAGTGTATTCATAAATAAGCGTATGTATATGTATTTTAATTTTTTATTGAAGTACAGTTGATTTACAGTGATGTGTTAATAATAAGCACATATTATTAACTAAGCAAGTAGCTGCTGCCCTGCACCTTCCTGCCTCAGCAGTTGCAGCATTTCAGTACATAACATAGCAGCCTCCTGACTAGTAACTGCATGGTATTCACTGTATGGGTGTAACCGTAATGGACTTAATCCATTCTTTACTAACGGAGATTTCAGTCGTTTGCAGTTTATTTACTATGTAACCAAATCCTCCAGTAAATCTCCTTGGATGCTTTGGGCACATACAGGAGTATATTTGTAAGAAAACTTACTGGACCTGGAATTGTTGGGTCAATGAGTATGTCAGTTTTTAATTTTTAGTAGACATGATCAAATGGTTTTCCAAAGAGATTTGTGCTAGTTTATAGTACCTTGACTAATGTCTGAGTGAGAAAAGCAAGGCCCAGAACATAGAGTGTGATGTGATCTCATTTGTATTAAAAAAAAAAAAAGCGGGATGGAATTAGGACATATACTTATATATGCATAGAAAATATTTAGAAAGATGCACTAGAATCCATCCACAGTGGTTGCTTCCGGGGAGAAGGACTGGGAATTCAGTGCAATGGAAATTTAGTGTGAACCATTTTTGTACTGTTCAGAGTTTTCTATCATCATGCATATTTCTTTCTCAGTTAAAAAACTGATCAGAATAAAATGTGAGAAAATCAGCTAAGGGAATATATTTGAACGTATGCACCCTTGATTTTTATTTAATAAATAAAATCTTCAGGAGATTTGGAGTCTGGAATGAACCCTGGTCCATACACGCGAGCAGTAAGCACAGTTGCACGTACGTACCTCGTGGCTGTGGCACTGAAGCATGATCAGGGTGACTGATTGTTATATTGTTGTAAATCGTATACATGCAATCAGGTGTCTTCCCTGTAGAGTATAACAACGCTTTGTATTGTGATTTTAAACAAGTCCTCATGCGGCACGTGCTCTGTTTCCAGTTAGAGATGTTTATGATTATTTCCGGGCGGTCCTGCAGCGCGATGAGAGGAGTGAACGGGCTTTTAAACTCACCAGAGACGCTATTGAGTTAAACGCTGCCAATTACACAGTGTGGTAAGTGATACACATCATGACTGCTCCCTGTCTGAATGTTTCAGGTTTTACTTTGGATGGGTTCTCTTTTTCTTAACTTTCATTTTTATCAAAATGACAGTTCACGCCTGAGTTTAAAAGTCAGAGACAGAATGAAAAATAGCGCCCTCTGCCCTGTTCTTCTCACTGCAGCGTCCCACTCCCCAGAGTCAGCAGCTCTTCACTGTTTTTCCTTCAAATAACGCGTATATTCTAAACTATATACTTGGTTGTTTTTGTGTGTGTGTGTGTGTGTGTGTGTGGAAGATGTAAAGTTGACCCTCCTACAGTGTCCCCATCACAGTTACTGGTTAAATCAACAATCAGCGTATAGGTCACATTGACCCACATTTTGTAGTTTAATTACCTTTCCCTTAACAGATTGCCTTTTGGTTTAGTTTTGTTTTCTTTTTACTAATAAGTAATTTGTCTCCTGGACTCCACTGTGTGTCCGATGTGTCTTGTTGAACATGGCAGGCAGTCCTTCAGTTCCTTTTTTGTTGCCCATGAACTTGGGCGCCATTCATCTGGTCTTCAGCTCCTTCCTGCGTTGGGTCCCCTGTTTGCTGGAGCCCACATCTTTCTCTTTCTTGATTTACTCTCTCATTTTCTTTGTTTACTTACTCTCTCATTTTCTCCTTGAGTAGAAGGAAACTTACAAAAGGATATATGGGAATGTGTTTTTGAGATTTTATATACTTAAAAGTGCCTTCCGCCTCTTCTCAACTTTATTAATAGGATTCTAGACTGGAAATCATTTTCCTTAAGATTTTTAAAACAGTTTTTCTTTTAGCTTCTACTAAGAAGATTCCCATTCGTTCATTTTAACCTTTCCTTTAGCTTTGGGGAATTGTTAATGCTCTTTTGAGAATTCTCTCCCTCCTGTTTCCTCTCTCTGGAGTGCCTTTCGGCTGCAGGCTGTACTCCTGAGATTGTCTTTTCTTATTTTCATTTTTTTCTTTCCTTTTAAGCTATTTCTTCAACTTTATCTTCTAACTCTTCTATCTGCACTCATTTTTAATTTACAAGAGCTCTTTTTTTGTTTTCTGAATATTTGTCTTTAATAGCGTCTTGTCTTTTATTTCATGGATGGGGGGTATGTTTTCATTTTTCTGTGTATTTGTTCTGGTCTCTTTCATGTAAACATTTTTCTCTTATAATTGGTAAACCTTGGCTCCCCTTTCATACTTACAATGGAAGCAGGAAAAAAATTGCTTTGGCATCTCTGCAGGTTGTAGGGTTTGTCAACTACAGGGCCTCACTGTGAAGTGAGTGGAGGTGTGGCTGTTCTGTGTGACATCTGCATATGTCAGCGTTTCTGGATCTTTCCTCTTGGCTAGTTTGTTTCTCTGAAGAAGAGCTGTCTGGCTGTTGCCTGAGGGCTGTACATTTGGCCTGGGGCTCAGTTCTGACGGGAGGATGGGGTGGGGCTGTCTAGCTGTTTAGTGTATCAGTGTCTTAAGTTTCCCTGTTTCAGCTTTTGTCTCACTCTGCCTTCTGCTGTGCTTGGTATTTCTTTCTGCTTTGGATTTTTCCAGAAAATAAAGCCACTCGTCTCTCACCCCGGTTTTTTAGGAAAAACCCCTGTCCTCCTCCTGCATGTTTTTTTACTTTCACACGAAAGACTTCACTTCTGGTGCTTCTGGTCACCAAACGTGTGTGGATTTTTCCCGTCCCAAGCAGTTCTCTGTGACACCCCCGGGTGTCCTGCAGTTTACCTCAGTTCTGACACTGTCCACCTGGAGGAGCATCAGGTCCCACAGGTTAAGGGCTCAGTCCCCCAAGACTGCCCCCACCCCAGTGCCGTTGCTTCTGACCGGTGGGCTGTACGTCGGAGAGGCTCCCATGACCCCTCCTTGGGTTCGATTGATGAGCTACAGTCTCTCACAGAACTCAGGGAAGCACTTAACACAGGTTTACCAGTTTATTAAAGGACATGATAAAGGAGATGGATGAACAGCCTGATGAAGAGATGCGTAGGGTGAGGTCTGGGAGGGTCCTGGGCACAGGGGCTCCTGTCTTTGTGGAGTTGGGGTGCCCCCCCCAGTACAGGGATGTGTCCACCCACCTGGAAGCCCTCTGAATCCCCTACTCTGGGGAATTTATGGCGGCTTCCTCATGTAGGCGTGATCGATTATTGACTCCATTTCCAGCCCGTCTTCCCGGTCTGGGGGTGGCACGGGGGAGCTGAATATTCCACACACACGCATACGTACACCAGGTCAGGAGATGTCACCTCTCTGCTCAGGGTGGTGGAAGGATCTTGGCTTCTAAGGACTCTTTCTAGACTTTACACTGTTTTCAGCCCCACCCTTGACTCCCTGTTTTGAAAGTGCCTGATACCTCTGATTTCTGAACCTTTCTTCCTCAGTTGAGAACTTTTTAGCACTTCTGTTTTTCTAAGTCAGTTAAAACTATCAACTTAGCATTGTCCATAATTCTGTTGCCCTCTTCTCATTGCTGTGGTATCCTCTCGTCCCCAGTTCTCTTTGTTCTTGTGAATTTATATTGTTTTTATTTCTTTCCTATCATTTTAGTAGGATTTTATTAGGGAGTGAGGATAAACTTATATGTTTAATCTACCATGTTTATCTGGAATTATTAGTATTATAGTCCATCAATTTGTATCTCTAATACACGTATTCTTTTAAGAAATTCCTACAAGTTTCTACTGTGGAGCACAGGAAACTATAATTGATATCTTACAGAAACCTATAATGGAAAAGGATATGAAAACAAATGCATGTATGTATGTGTGACTGAACTGTTGCTCTGTACACCAGGAAGTGGCACAACATTGACAACTGACTGTACTTCAGTTAAAAAAAAAAAAGACTTTCCTGGCTGTATGTAACTCAGAGCAACTTAGAATGCATTTAAAGTTTCCTAAGTTTATTTGCTGTTTTTTTAAAGCAGTACGTCTGAAATTATCCACATAAGCCAAGCTGCTGATACGTGTCCGTGCTCTGCGAAGCCTAAGTTTCTTTAAGCTAATTATCACAGAGAAATGCTGTTATTCCTCTTCTTAGCATTACATTTTTAAAGTAGTTTTTTGTCTCTTATTATATATTGAGTTGGAAAATTTTTAAGTAAAAATAGACCAGAACTAATCATGTCTTTAGGGAAAAGGTTTTTTAATGATTTGACTTCACCTGTTCAAGAAATTAAGAGAAATTTGCTTCATTTCTAAGTAGCTTTTTTAATTGAAGTATAGTTGATTTATAATGTGTTATTTTTTGGTGTACAGCATAGTGATTGATTTATATACATATATATATATAAATACATATATTTCTTTTCATATTCTTTTTCATTATAGGTCATTATAAGATATTGAATATAGTTCCCTCTGCTTAAGTAGCATTTTTATGGTGTTTCTAAAAGTAAAATATTTGATAACACTTGTAATGGAATTAATTTATTATATGACTGATGATGTATCTAAATGAACAAGCTGTACCATTCAGAGAGAGAAATGTTTTTGATTCTTGTATAATGGGACACTGGTAACCAGAGCTTAACCTGAAAGTAATCATTCATTGGTTGTCTTTTCTTTTATATCACATTTGCTTCCTTTCACTATTTTTGTTTCAAAATGCTTGATTCTTCCAGTTACCAGATAGTTGTATGAGTCTGGACAACCACAAGCAGTTAAACTGCTAAATTATTGGTTATAGAGAACACCTACCAAAAAAATGTGTCTGACTGTATTGTCTGTAGCCGTGCTTGCCCCTGCGGCCAGGCAGCTTATGTGGGGTAATGAGACTGCGATGCTTGGTGTTTGCTGCAGGCATTTCCGGAGAGTCCTCCTAAAGTCGCTTCAAAAGGATCTGCATGAGGAAATGAACTATATCACTGCAATCATTGAGGAGCAGCCCAAAAACTATCAAGTTTGGTAAGATGAAGACAGAAGGTCATCCTTTTTTAATAACCATCAGAGGAGAAAAGGGTTTGGGAAATGCGTCTTCATACCACGTGAGAAGAAAAGCAGATGTAACATGTATCCTCATTATTTTAGGCATTAAAATATTCAGAACAGTAAAAAAAAAAAAAAAAAAAAGACATAAGTCACTGTGTAATAGTACCTGCTGGTGGGCGACGAAACTACAGGGAATTGTTTGTTTCCTTGTAGTTTCAGTACTTTGCACTGGAGCTAACGTTAACGGGGCCGTTAGGATTAACCGAGATGATGTCTGTGTTTAGGGCTCACAGTGGTGCCTGACCCCGTGAGCACTCAGACGTCGGCTGCACCTGGTCTTTAAGACTTCAGCATTGGTACGTGGTGCTGCCAGAGTCCGGGAAAATGTGGGTGAAAAATCCGAAAAAAATGTTTTCTATTCACTGTGTTATAAAATGACTCTCTTTCATTCATTTGCTTATTAGAAACTTTGTATTGATGACGAGGAGACAAAGATGAACGAAAGGCAGTCTAAAAGGGAAAGCAAATAATAAAACCAGTTCTTTCCCAGAGCAGTGTGAAAAGTATAATGGTAGAGCTTTGATGGTGTATACAGTAGTGTGTAATCTAGGGATTACGCCCCTAACTTAGCCTAGATGAGGGTACGCGGCTAATTGTGGGCAGGGAGGCAGAACACGGGGGAGAAGGGAAAAGAGAGAAGTTGCAGAGCCGGAGGACAGAGAGCAGGCATGGAAGAAGGAGCTTGGACACCACCAGCGTGTAGTGAGCCCCCCATGAATGGAAGCTCCTGCGGCTGTTACTGCAGTGATGGAGGTGTTGGAGGAGAAGGTGGGGGCGGTGGCCGGGTGGTTGCCGTGGGCGTGCTGAAGGAGAGGAGGCAGCGTGCTGCCCCATCAAGCTGCCACTGACTGCCTGCTCATGACGCAGGAGTCACCACCATTTGGGGTTTTTTCCAATATAATGATGGACACACACCGCCCTGTCTTCATGCCTGAGACTGAAGGATGGTTTCCAAGAGGAAAGACCACTGAGGCAAAGAGAATATTCTAGGGCAAGGCATGAAAGAGCGTGGCGTTCTCAGGGAACTGTGTGTAATCCCAAGTGACAGGAATGCACTCTGGGAGCCCTCAGAGGAGGTCACAAAGGGCCTTGTGACCACTGCTAAGGGCTTTGGACTTGATCTTAGTTGCAGAGGAGAGCTACTGACAAATTTTAATTCAGGAAGTAGCGTGACTAGATTTGTGTCCTAGGAGGCTCACCGTGACCGCAGGGTGGAGGAGGGCAGAATAGGGGCACCGTCCTGGAGGGCCACTGCAGTGTGGAGGTTAGCGGAGAGTGTGGTCAGGCTGTGGGGGAGAGACGGGTAAATTTGAGAGACGTCTGGAGACAGAAGCAACAGGTTTTGAAGTTAAATTTATTGGGGGAGTGATGGAGAAGAATGATGTCTTTTTTGGCTTGACCCCTGGGTGAATGGTGGTGCCAACCACTTGGGGAATTTGGGAAACAGAGCAGCACCTTTCTGGGGATGAAGGATAGATTCAGTATTTGGCAAGTGGAGTTTGATATGCTGATGGAAAACCTAACCATCCAGTAAGTGGTTGAAGTCGCAGCTGGTAACCACTGGTTCCTTCTCTACATCTGTGAGTCTGTTTCTTTTCTGTTAGATTCACTAGTTTGTTGTATTTTTTAGATTCCACGTGTAAGTGATATCTTGCAATATTTGTCTTTTTCTGTCTGACTTATTTCACTTAGCACAATGCCTTGGAGGACTTAATTCTTAAGTTTTTCGTCAACTACAGAATTTACCAGGAACCTGGAAAAGTAAATTATTTCAGGTGTTCACTGACTTGGAAGACTTCTGAAATAAATGACTGAGAAACCTTTCCCTATAGGGTCTTCCTCTTGGTAGTATTTTGCCTTCTTAATATTCTCGAAGATGAATTTTTAAATTTTCCGTGCATGTAGAATATGTCATCCATTAAGCATTAAATCTTTCCCTTTTTGCCCATTACCCCTGCTCACTTTTAGTCTAAGGAATATTAATAATTAAAAAAAAACCACAGTTTCATTGAGCTGTAATTCACATACCATACTGCCGACCCATTTAAGTGTAAATCTGTGTATTCTCACCACAGTGAATTTTAGAACATTTTCACTAATAGATTTTTATAACTATTATTTCCGCTAAAGAAAATGATAAAAATAGTACCCGAGAGAAAACTCTTAGAAGTATTCTCCTGGTACAGAAACTCCTCTTTTGACAAACTTGCCGCTTGTCACAGCTACATGCCAGCATAGGAGTGAATTCCGTTCTGCCCGTGAACTGGTGGAAGAGGCAGTTGGCTGCGCGGTGGCTCTCGGACTTAACACCGACAACCTGCTGAGGACCAGAGGCGCTCCCGTGCTTGATAAAGTAGTACCTGCATTCCCCATAACCTCATTATGCCCCTGGGAACGTTTAAAACTCCTTTCACAGGATATGCTGGTTGTCAGAAGACTACTGTCCTTCCAGATTTAGCTTGAGATAAACCTTCTCTAAACCCCGAGTACCTGGTTTCATTTTACACACAGATCACTGTTTTCTGTTTCTCAGCCATTACCTAGTGTTCTGAAATTTTTTATCTTAGTGTTTCTTTCCTGTTCCCTTTCCTTTCCAGTAGAGTCCTGAGCATTAGAGGTGAACTTCTGTTTTGTGAGTGCCCCTCCCCATCACCTGGTACCGCACACGCAGCCGATGCTTTGATTTGGGGGTAAATTAACACAAACGTCTTCTTTCCCCGGCCTCAGGCATCATAGGCGGGTGTTGGTGGAGTGGCTGAGAGATCCCTCTCAAGAGCTTGAGTTCATTGCCGATGTCCTTAATCAGGACGCAAAGAATTACCACGCCTGGCAGCACCGACAGTGGGTCATCCAGGTACCGTTTGTCTTATTACGGTGCTTTTCAGATTTCTATTTTTTAACAATTAAATAACTTAAATTACTATTAAATTGTAAACAGACTTAAACTGAAACACATTACATTTGTTACACACCATATATGATGCTGATTATTATTACACACCCTATATGATCATTACACACCGTATATGATTAAGAATTATAAAGATACGTACTGAAAACCTGACATCCTTCATGTCAGTTAGCCCTTATCACCTCTTTGGATATGTTGGTAACTTCACACTAAAGAAGAATAAAAGTGACTTAAAAAGTAGTGGTAAATTTTTGATACAAGTGTGTTATTTTAATAAGGGCATGCTACATATGAAGGTTTTGCATGCATAAACTTTGGAATATGATTTTACAGGAACTGTTGTGTATTTTATTTCTGCCCACTTGTTAAAATTTTATGTTAAATTCCTGAATAGAAGAGAATGGTTACAACTCCCACTCTGGGCACGTTATTCATTCTAGCAAACAGTTGTCGTGTTGTGCCCTGTGGATTTTTTCCAGTGATGGCTACCCTCTGCACTGTTCATTATACCAAGAGTATTTCATCAGCAAGTTTTTGCTTAAAAATGTAAGCGTTTCCCAATTTGATTAAAGGAATCCATTTTCTAAAAGAGGCATTTAGTATTTTTAATAAAAGTCTAGTTTTTGCTAGTATCAAATAAGCAATATATCTCCATTAGCTTTCTCAGAGTTACTATCCCCAACTTTTGTAGTATTTCTGTGTTCTGACCATTCTACTCCTTTTTCAAATTGTCTTTGTTGGTTTTCTTCTCTCCATAATTTTTTTAAATTCGCTTTTTAATGTAAAAATGTGTATCTAAATCCAATTGCATATTTTTCTATATTTTAATATAATTTTATTACATATGTGAATTTTTGAATACTTCCCTTTTATTTAATATATGTAATAATATCAAATCACATCAAATTAATACACAATACTATAGTTAATCATTATGTTATTACTGAGTTTGGGCATTTCCCTACATTTTCACCACAAGCAATGCATGAGCGTTTAGTTAGATATACCTTCTTGTGTTTTGATTTAATTCTTCAGACTAGTTCTTGGGTCAGATAGTAAAACGTTCTGCTTGGGACATAAGCTGTTTTCCACAGGATGGAGCTGAATTGTCATCCCGCTCTGGGGTGACTCTCGTTTCCTGCTGTTTTCCTTCCTCGTGATCATTGTCTTGTCTTCGATGAATTTTCTTCCCTCCCCCTCCCTGTTCCCTTGCCCTGCAGCTCTCTATCTCCTCCAGTATGAGTCCCACGTCTTTAGTTCTGCCTGCTTAACTTCGCTGAAGTTTTATTTATTTTTTATTGTTTAGAAATAATAGGACATCTCTAACTGGATATTTTCTTCTTTAATTTTCTTTTAGGAATTTAAACTTTGGGATAATGAGCTACAGTATGTAGACCAACTTCTCAAAGAGGATGTGAGAAATAACTCTGTCTGGAACCAAAGATACTTTGTAATTTCTAACACCACTGGCTACAACGATCCTGCTGTATTGGAGAGAGAAGTCCAGTTAGTAATCTCCTTCACTTGTTCGCTCGTTAGAAGAGTGTTTGTGTGCCTACCGTGTCTCCGGCATCGGGGGTACAGAAAGGATCAAGCCTGCCCCCATCCTGCCCACATGGACCTAGTAGGACAGAATTCTTGGTGGAAACCCACAGTGATAAATTTACACGTAATGTAGTCTACGGAATGCCTTTACTTTGTAGTGTCTTAAGTTTCTTCAAATATTGTTGCTACTGTAGATTGAGAAGAAATCACATTTCATAGTGATTTAGGAAGCTTTATTTCAAAACTGTCTCATTGAGGGGAAGGTATAGCTCAGTGGTAGAGCGCATGCTTAGCATACAGAAGGTCCTGGGCTCGATCCCCAGTACTGCCATTTAAATTAAATAAGCAAATAAATAAATAAACAAACCTAATTACCTCCCCTCCACCTGCCCCCCCCCCCAAAAAAAGATCTCCTTAAGGTTTAGATAATAGCCCCCAGGTGCCACGCTGCTCTGGTGCAGGGACTTGGGCCCCGTGGGTCCCTGTCGTCCTGTGCATTATAAGGTGTTTGGCCACATTCTCGGCCTCTGTTCCCTGCAGAGCAGAGGTAAACCCCACCCCACCCCAGTTGTGACAGACAAAAACATCCCCAGGCATTGCCAGATCATCTCAAAAATCGCCCCCAGTTGAAAACTGCTCTAGCACACAGAGTACTGTTGTAAGACCTAGAAATCTCTGAACTGGCACGAATTTCTATATTCTGTCCACAAACCTCTTTTGTCTACTTTATCTCGGTGTCTGTTTGAAATTTGACTTACGTTTATTGTTTTTATAGCCTGATGAGATCACAGTCATACTTTAATTATAAAAGTTGTTTTAACCGCTCCTAGGAAGAGCTGATGTCATGGCACCTCATCTCCTTTGCCCTTCCTTCTTTCTGCCTGGGTGAGGGCAGCTGGCTCTAATTTTATCTGTTCTACAAGGGGTTCTGGTGATTTAAATTAACAACAACAACAACAACAACAAAAAAGTCTGCAATCCAGTGTCCTGCATTAACTCTCTTCTCCAGGCTTCTTTCCTTATAATTTTCATAATGCTGAATGAGTTTAGTATTACTCTCTTTGAAAAAAAAAAAATGCTGTTAGAACAACATTGCAACAAAACTAAGATTACCAGACTTTCGTCAGTGAGTTACTCGTTTGAGCAAGAATATAGTGAAGCAGAGTTCTGTAACTCCCTTGGAATTTTTTTGTAATTGGATCTAAATTGTATTTCAAAATCTGTTTAAGGGGAAGAGAATGGGAAGGGAGTGTCCATTTGGAATGAGAGTCACATCGTGGTTTACTGGTGATCTTGTTTCAGAACTAAGAAGTACGCACTTGGGTTGGTTTCTTATTTTCATTCTTTGTCTCTGTAATCCGCATGCCATCTATTTTTTATTATAGCTTTCAAGATTATTAGTTCTCCTTTTTCAGTGACTAACGACTTGTTGGTCATAAGTAGATCTTAGCCCTTTCCCCCAAGATGGCTTTAGCGACAAAACGAAAGTCTGCTCATTGTAGCCGACATTCCCTTCAGAGGGAAAGCCCACGTCAGAGGCAATTCCCACAGAGCTGCTTCTCCACTTGGGAATTGAATTTTCGCATTGAAGGTCTTTCCTCGAGTTGGATGCAAACGTACAGGACTGAGGACAGTGCACATAAGATTTGACTGCGGCAGACGTGAGGGAGTCTCTGGTTTAGATATAACCTGGAGGTTCCCGAGTCCCCAGCACGGATGAGGGAAAGCACGTGTCCAGGCTGTGCCACCATCGTATGAAAACGGTGTCTCATTATTGCACCGCTCTCTAAAAATCATAAGCGTTTATTTGTGGTCTTCTTACAGGTACACCCTGGAAATGATCAAACTAGTGCCCCATAACGAAAGTGCGTGGAACTACTTGAAAGGGTAAGAGGTGGTTTTTACTTTTTTTTGTTTTTTTAAACCTGCTGATATGACGCATCGTGGAATATGTCCCATAATCAGATTCCAAAAGGATGCTAGGAATTTTCCAGTTTTCTGGACCTGAGAGCAGAAACGTTAACAATGTCATGATGACACCCAAGAACAGGGCCCTGTACCCTCTTCTTTACTTCCCAAGCACATGCCAGCATGGTGTTTAGATTAGTCCATGAGGAAACAATAATACGGTTTTACTCTCAGGGCAGAACACACACACCAGTTTCTGCTCGGGAACAGAGGGAGGCAAGACAGAGGATTTACAAGCAGGTGGCGCAGACGCATAGCCATCCGTCTGCCTTCATTCCTAGAGCCGTCCTCTTGCAAGACTGGCCCTGTATGCCGGCCGGGCTTCACTTGCTTGGCCACTGACATCTCCAGGCTCCTTGTCGAACTTAAAGGTCCCCCAGGAACCTAGGCCCAGAGCACACAGTAAGGAACCCCGTCCCACTGGAGATGTGCCAGAGGCCCGGGCCTCTAGTAACTGGAGAGCTGAGGGGTAAGGGGCCGCCTCAAGACACACGGAGACATTGCTCCTGTTTTTTTCCTTCACTTTTTTATTTTAAGATGATGATTTTTCTTTCCTTTAATTTTGTGTGTTGCAGTTTGCATTATAAGTGATAACCTTTAAACTTCATTACCCTTTTTAGCTAATTTTACTCAGCTCTTAATTTATCCACGATAAAGCTCACATCTAATTTAAAATTAAGTTTCAACCTCGTTCAAAATGTTTCTTTTCCTTGCTTGTGTTACGGACATCATTTTCTTTTGATCTTTCTACTGTTTTTGCTCTTCCTTCTCAAAATTGAGAATATTTATTTATTTTATTTTATTTTTTTAGGATTTTGCAGGATCGTGGTCTTTCCAAATATCCCAATCTGTTAAGTCAGTTACTTGATTTACAGCCGAGTCACAGTTCCCCCTACCTAATTGCCTTTCTCGTGGATATCTATGAAGACATGCTAGAAAACCAATGTGACAATAAGGAGGACATTCTCAGTAAAGCACTAGAGGTGAGCTGGTGCGACCAGGTAAAAGCTGGCTTTTCCTTTTGGTATCTCGGTGCTGGGTCCGCCCAGTGCCACCGACCCGCCTGCCCCTTTTCCGCATTCAGAATTCAGCGCAGGGCTGCTCTGCTCTGTAAGGCAGCACATCACTGGTGCACATAGCATGTGGCTCTGGTGGCCCATCTCATGTGAACACGACCTCAGTTAAACTGTATCAGCCCAGATGCACGAGCCCTAGTGTTTGAATCGTGTGTTTTCATTGATGAATTTTTGTTTCTCATTTTCAGTTATGTGAGATCCTAGCTAAAGAAAAGGACACTATAAGAAAGGAATATTGGAGATATATTGGAAGATCCCTTCAAAGCAAACACAGCACAGAAAGAGACCCACCTCCAAATGCACAGCAATAACACCGTCCAGAAGAGCTGGAGGGGATGCGTTTATTTTTTTAAGAGACTCTAACGCAGGAGTTAGAAAACTAGAGAGATCATTCCTGTGGCCTGTGGTGTAAAACGTACACCACACAGGTACTGCTTTTTAACACGAACTAAGCGTGATGCTCCTTGGGTGCTGCTGCTAGTCAGACTAGTTCTAGGTCATTTGATTCTTTTTAAAAGCAAAGTAATTCGGGGCTTGGAGGGAGAGGAAATGGAGTCCCACAAAGGAACTTTTGTAGTCTTATCAACATTTACTCTAATCCCTTAGCATCGACTCCTCCCTAGATGGTATGCGTGTCAGGATTTGCAGCATTATTGATCGCAGGTAACTCGTATTAAAGGACATGAGGTGACTTAAATTTCGGTTCAGAAAGCGGGGAATGCAGTTGTTACGTTCGAGCTGTTTTTGCCACACTCCAGTATCTTGCTATCACTGTAACCAACTAATGCCAAAAGGATGATTTTGTAATAAAATTATAGATGAATCCTAAAGCAGCCACAGTAGTTTGATTTTTTTAAATATATTTTTATTGAAGTACAGTCAGTTTACAATGTGTCCATTTCTGGCCTACAGCACAGTACTTCATATAAGAACATACATATATTTGTTTGCATATTCCTTTTTAACCATAAGTTATTACAAGATACTGAATATAGTTCCCTGTGCTATACGGTATAAATAGTAGTTTGATTTTTTAAAAAGCATATGACTATATACAGGGGACATTGTCTCGGCTTAGAAAAACAATCAAGGAAGAAGATACTGCTATAAAACCAAAGAAACCAGAAATATGATTAGGTTAAAAGAAATGTAGTTAAAATGTGAGTTGGTCAGTTCTTGACTACAGGCAACAAAATCCACTCAAGATAGTTTAAACCCACAGGGTTTATTGAGGTATACAGATAGCTCACAGAATAATTCCCTGATCGTCCAGAAATACACCCCAAAACCCCACAACTGGACCCTCGGGTTGCTGTCGCCCGTGCGGGGATCCGGCACTGGTGAGTGAGGCTGCCAGCGCGGGGACTGCCCACCTCCGCCACGCTCCACGCAGGCGCATCTGCCTCCCTTCCTATGTGATGCAGCTCCAAATGAAAGGCCCACATCAGTGCATCTGATTGGAAAGACTCTAAGCGACATGTAGGAGGGGCCTGAGAAATGTGGTTTACAGCTCCCCAGCCTCCACGACGCAGGCAGGCGGGCCAGCGAGGAGCTGAAGGTTAACAAGCCAGGTCTCTGTCCCCGCCCATAATTAAATCTCACTGTATCAATAAGGATTTTTGTTCAATGTTCAAAACAGCAAAGCACAATGATAAAATTGTATAGAGTAGAACAGTCATCTCAAGAACTTAGAAAATGACAATATTTTCATCCCTGGAGAAAAGATACTTTGTGGATATTATCTGTAACATTTTACTTGTCAGTTTTTTGTGGGGCTGGGGGGATTAAATTTACTAATTTGTTTATTTATTTTAATGGAGGTGCTGGGGATTGAACCCAGGACCTGGTGCACGCTGAGCACACACTGTACCATTGGGCTATACCCTCCCCCCTCAGTTTCTGTTTCTAGACTCCCCAAATCTCTGATTTTGTATCTGAAATTTTCATTAAGTACCATCCCTCTGTAGACAATTTCAAAGGTGTCATAAGGGACAAAAATTACGTAGAAAAGTTCTCCTATGATGTAGCATTTAAGGAGAAAAAATAAAAAGAGAAGAGAAGGAAAAAAACATAGAGCATTTGCTCTCAGAAACTCATCAGTGTCCCAGAATTGATTGGATTCAAGGCTTCTGACTGAACAAGGCTCACAGAGACTGTTGAATTGAAGGCATAGTGGCAGTTTACTAACTTATATTGAGAGAGCAATTGCACCAGCCTCGCCACTTGGCATTTCCTGCCTCAGGTTTAACTAGGTGGCAGTTCGTTTGTCAAAAAGTCTCTTTTAGTGGATAAGGAGTCAGATGAGGAGGCTCCGTGATCTAAGTGAACAAGACTTTAGGCTCTGATCATTCTAATGCGGGTCATTCCCTAATGGCAACTGGATACAGACCTGGGGGTCCACTGTTCTCATCGGATTATTAATAAGTAAAATGGGGTCTTTGGGTAGGGGGAGCTGCTAGTTCAAAGCATTTGCTTAATAATACCATCACTGTGTTGCTGTGTGCACTGTTGGTACCTAAACAGTGGTGAACCTGCCGGTGCCTCAGCACAGGTCAGGGCAGTGGTCTGAGCAGTCACTGTGTTCATTGCTGTGCATTCGCTGAACACTGTACCCGACGCATCGGTAATTACATATTTTATTCAATGCTCACTGTCTTTTAATATTTTGATGACTGAATGGAAGTATGCATAAAGCATATCTCTTTGGTTGTTTTGAAGAAAAGCATTTGTGCAGTTGTGGAAGCTGTGGGCCAAACAGGCCACTCATCGTGGAATGCCATTTGTACTTGAACAACTGAGTATTGTTGCCGATGATAAAATTTGAGCCATCTAGGGAAAGTTTTAATCCACCACATTGAGCTTGACAGCTTCCCAACACCTACAGACCTTTCTAATGGAATCCAAGTGATGATACTGATGAATGCCATCTTTGGATAGTATATAATTATATCTGTCAACCATGGGTGGATCTGTGTAACTCAGTGGACCATTATTTTCCAGATGACCCATCTAGGATGGTACCATGCATAGATAATCAATCCATTCAGAGTACAAGATGTAGCAGAGTCCAAAATGAGCATTCATAGGTTTGCAGATTCCACATTAACCTTTGAGAAACTTCTAGTTCTTGAATTTTGGTATATCATCAAAGAATATCCAGCACTTCTGAAAAGACTACTCAAATTCTCCCTTTCCGACTACGTATCTCTGTGTGTGAGTCTGGATTTTCTTCCTTATACTTCAACCAAAAACACCATATTGCAAGAGCCTGCATATGGCAGTAGTTAGGAGAATCTAGGTACCTTCTGTTAAGTCAGACTCAAGAGATTTGCATAAATGTGAAACAATGCCATTTTCCTCTTTTTTGTTTTTTGGAAAGTGTGTTTCATAAAATGTTTTTGTTAACATGTAATGGGTTTATTGCTTTATTAATAATGAATTAATAAAAAAATTCTAATTTCAAGTATGGTAAAATATCACTAGATACTACCCACATAAAGAAAATCTGGAGGTAGAAGAGTAGGAGACAACATCTCTGCCCTCAGGGACCCCAGTTTTGAGAGAGACCAATAGAATGCTCCTCACCTAGGGACCCTGAAAAAAACTTTTTAGGTATTTGTTTTGGGGGGCTTTTTTTTTTCATTTTATTTACTTATTTTTATTGAAGTATAGTTGATTTATAATGAATTTCTGGTGTACAGCATAGTGATTCATTTATATCTATCAATATGCCTATTCATATTCTTTTTCATTGTAGGCTTACAAGGTATTGACTAGTTCCCTGTGCTCTACAGTAGGACCTTGTTGCTTATCTATTCTGTATATAGTAGTTAGTATCTGCAAATCCCAAACTCCCAATTTATACCTCGTCACTCCCTTTCCCCCTGGTATGCATAAGTTTGCTTTCTATGTCTGTGAGTTTGTCTCTGTTTTGTAGATCAGTTCATGTGTGTCTTTTTTCTTTTTTTAGATTCCACATATAAGTGATATCATATGGTATTTTTGTTTCTTTTTCTGGCTTACTTCATTTAGAATGACGATCTCCATGTCACTGCAAATGGCATTCTTTTATTCTTTTTTATGGCTGAGTAGTATTCCATTGTATAAATATACCACAACTGCCTTATCCAGTCATCTGTCAATAGACATTTGTTGTTCCATGTCTTGGTTATTGGAAATAGTGCTGCTATGAACATTGGGGTGTGTGTATCTTTTTGAATTAGAGCTTCCTCTGGATATCTGCCCAGGAGTGGGATTGCTGGATCATAGGGTAAATCTATTTTAAGTTTTTTAAGGCATCTCCATACTATTTCCCATAATGGTTTCACCAAACTACGTTCCCACCCTTTTCTCCACACCCTCTCCAGCATTTATCGTTTATGGACTTTTAAATGATGGCCATTCTGACTGGTGTGAAGTAATACCTCATTGTATAAAATGTTTATTAGCTTTCTGAAGAAATACTACTTGAGAACACAGAAACAGGAGGCATTATCTGCCTGATAAGAGTCAGGAAGGGTTCACAAAGGAAGACACATTTGGTCAGTTATATCCTTCAGTGAGGCCTTAAACTCAATTTTGTAATTGGTTATATCCCAAATATTAACTTATAAATTAGTAAGAGAATCCAGAACGTTTCCCTTTGGAAGTTATGTTATAAAAACAATGTTTTTCAAACTGTGTTGTAACCCATCAATGGGCAAGTCAGTGGATATCAAGAAGCTTTTTAAAAAATTATATCTAACAGAACTTAATTTCATTGAATTCTCTCATATTTTATTTCTTTCCTTCTACTTGGTTTTATTCACTCTGGTTTTTTCCTCCCAACATTACTGAGATATATTTGACAAGAAATATTGTGTAAATTTAAGGCATACAACATGATGACTTGAGGTACTTACATACTGTGAAATGACTACCACATTAAGATTAGTTAACAGATCCATTACCTCACACTTTGTGTGATGGGAACATTTAAGCTCTCTTAGCAAATTTCAAGTATATAGTACATGCTCTAGTTTTTTAAGGTGGAAGCTTAGATGACTGACTCAAGACCCTTATCCACCAAAATAAGCATTTAATGCCATACATTTCCCTTTAAAAACTGCAATAGTTGCATCTCAGAAGTTTTGGTATTTTGTATTTCCATGAACCATAGTTATAGTTACTCCATTTTGATTTTTAAATGATTTAAAGTGTATCACCAATACAAAAGTTAAAATAGAAAGTATCTGTAAATGAATAGAAAAAATAAAACAAAAAACCTAATAAATATTCTAGAACTGAAAAATATAATAACCGAAATAAAAGACTCATGGGATAGGTCCCATAGCAGAATGGAGATAACATAAAAATGTCAGTGAGTTTGAAGACAGATTAATAGAAATGATCTAATCTGACCAACAGAGAGAAAAAACAGAAGGAAAACAAGAAAACTTAAAGGCAGGACAAGAACAAGAGATCGAACAATCTTGTTATCAGAGTCCCACAGGAGAGAAAGTGCTGCAAAAAATATTTAAGAAATAATGGCTGAAAACATCCCAGCTTTGGTGAAAAACACAAGTCTACAGATTGAGGAAGCTGAGCAAATAGGATAAATCCAAAGATATCCACGCCCAGACACATCAAAATCAAATTACTGAAAGCTAAAGAAAAACGAAATATTCCGCTAGCAGCCAGAGGGAAGTGACATGTAACATATAGTTGAACAAACACCTAATGACAGGAAGTGGCACTGTGTTTTTCAAGCGCTGAAAGAAAAGAATGTAAACCCAGAATTCTATATCCAGCGAAAATATCCTTCAGGGATGAAAATGAAATAAAGACATTCTCAGCTGAAGGAAAACAAAAGAGAATTTGCAGCCAGCAGACCTGAGCTAAAAGAACTGATTAAAGAAATCTCTTCAGACAAAAGGGAAATTATACCAGAAGGAAATAATGCTACTGTTCTTCCACCTGAAACCCTCATACTGTCAGTTCTGCTAAAACATGACGCATGTGTTCCTCTATCGTCATGCTATGCAAAATCACAAATAAAAACTGGGGGAGGGGGGCTTATGGTAAAGATGGGGTTAGAGACATAACACTCAAAAACTTAGTTTTTTTTTGTTTTTTTTTTAAAAAGGACCTGAAGCTTGCTTCTGGGTGCCGGCATTGGAAGGGTTGCAGCTTGTGAATTATCGTTAAGTGATGGATGGTTAATCTGAAATCGTTTGGGAATTTGTCACACCAGATGTGGGTGGGTGTCTCATAACACACCAGCTGACGACACTGGGAGAAGTGGAGGTGTGTGCATGTGTGTTTTGTTCATTCTTATGCAGTCCAGCTCAGCTGGGTGCATTTTTCTGCATTCACCTAGTGTTTTTCCAGGATGAAGTCTCATGTAAACAAATGTGTTATGCTCAAATGATTTCCTAATTTACCAATTAAGTTGAAACAAATTTGTTTCTTAAAAATATGTTATAACAGGCAGAAACCTTGGGGTCTTCATGACTGCTGCCAATCCCACTGCAGGGCTGGGCTGGAGTCCGAGCCTCAGCTGGGGCCAGCCAGGCCTGTTAGGTGCCAGGAGCTGCCGGGGTTGTGCAGGATGCTAAGGGCCACAGGCAGGAGGAACTGGGGGTGCCCAGCTGCCCAGCCCACCTGTCTCTAGTGGCAGAAGCACTTTGTCTTCCAGACCACAGAACCTTGGCCTGACTATGCCACACTCTATCAGACACTGAAGAGGGGAGTAGATTTTGCTTTCTGACAATGCACCTTCTTTTGCTGTACAGGCCTTTTTGCAAATGTGTAATCTGCCTATAAAGTTGGTTTGCAGGACAAATATAGAATATATGTCTCCATCAGATAAAGTACCTTTTGTTCATGTGTAATAGGGAAGAATAAGTCTGACTCCATATTGGATCTGTTTCTTTTACTTTATCCTTTGTACTCCACTGCTTTTGCTACAAGTTAAGAATGTTGCCTATAACCTGAAATACACAGGATAGCCCATTCTCAAGGCTCTGATCTTTAAAGGTACATTGAGAGAAAAAGTTACAGAACATAGAATAACATTTGTCTTGTTGGAGGTTCACAGGAATGTCGTGACCTGATCCCTGACCTCCATGGACAGTTACAAGAACAAAGGATACCAACACCAAGAAGTTTGCACCAACCAACCACAACCCCTCCCTTTTTAGTAAAGAAGCATGAATTCTAACTCAGGTAAGATGGTTCTTTGGGACACTAGTCCACCATCTTCTTGGTCTGCTGGGTTTCTGAATAAAGCTGCTATTCCTTTCCCCAACACCTCATCTCCTGATTTACTGGCTTGTCCAGCAGTGAGCAGTAGCAGCCCGGTCCAGCAGTGAGCAGTAGCAGCCCGGACTTGGTAACACATGTAGGAAATCAAGTAGTATCAGAACTTGGTTCGATACTCCAATTTGTTTAAGCCAAGGGCCATTCTCATAGGGATGGGCTAGATAAAGTCGAAAAAGCAGAAACGAGTGCTTCAGTGGTGTGATGAAGCCATAGCAGGGGAGACCACTCATGCTAGGTATGCAGCGCCTTCCCCTTGGCCTCTGCATCATCTCTCCGCCCATCAGAAAGAGTGGGAGGTCAAAGTAAGATGAACGCTGTCAGAGTGGGTAACAAGACTCCGGACTAAGTTTTAGAAGATGTCGACCAGCGCTGTCAAGTTCTCTCAAAAGACTAGGACCACAACCCTACTTGTTCAATAAGCAGCCTACTGAACTAGATGCACTGGTATCTGTCCATCTGTACACCATTCTTACCACACAACTGACCAGTGATGAACTTTCTGGGAAGGTGATAAACTACAACCACCTCCTTGCTTTCTGCAGAAGAACTGAGCAGCACTACTTTGAAGACTGGTAAATGCAGCTCATCTGTTAGTCTGTCTCGGAGAACGTGCCGGGTGGGCCCTTTCTGCGTCCTTCCCGGTCCCGGGCGGCCCCGCTCCCTCCTTCGGGACCCGCCGCCCCCGCTCTGGACGAGCCCCGCGTTTCCCTCCCACGGCGGTTCTCGGCTGGCCCGCAGCGGCAGCGGCACCACCGGAGGGCCGGCTAACACAGATCGCGGACCCCCAGGCCCGGGCCGGAGCCCAGCATCTGCGCTTCTAACAAGGTCCCTGGAGACGGGAAGCATCAGCATCTGGCCTGAGGACCGCCCTTCGGAGACCGCGGCTTTGCGCTGACCGGGAGCTATCTGAGGGCCTAGCTCTCACAGCTCCACGCCGCACCCGCACCCGCACCCGCACCCAGCGGACCAACACGTCACTGTCTTCACGCGCTTTGAGAGAAGCAGCCGGAAGAGGAGCCCGGCCGGTCCTCCCCGGCTGGTTCCGGGTGCGCTCCGACTCCAGCTTTGCGTTCCGCCGTCGGGCCTCCGGCTGCGCGGCGGAAGGCGGACACCAGGGGGCAGCCTCGGGCTCGTCCTGCGGCACCCGCTTCCGGCCGCGCAGGCGCCGGAGGCCGAGTGCTGGGCCGGGGGAGGGGACCGCAGGTAGGGACGCCGGGCTGGCCGGCCCGGGGAGGCGCGGCTGGTAGGGACTGGGCGGCCGGTGGAGGGGGCGGCAGGTAGGGCGGGCCGGCTTGGGGAGGGGGCAGCAGGTAGGGGTGGGCCTGAGGAGGGGGCGGCAAGTAGGGGGAGCCAGCCTGGGGAGGGGCGGCGGGGAGGGGCGAGGGGCTGCGGGCGCCCGTGGGGGCCCTTGGGCCTCCTGCAGGCCCTGCCCGGCCTCGACGCCCGAGCTGCACGTTAGCAGACGGACACTCAGCCGGTCCAGGCTTCAGCCCCTGCTTCCCGGAGGTCGCGGGTGCAGCACTGCCCCCGCCTCCAGGTGCAGGGCTGTCGGGTGGAATCGTCTGCTGCCCTTTCTTAAAAAGCAGGACTTAGCCGTTTTCTTGGGTGGTCTTGTCTTCCCCATCCTTGACCTTTACTATAAAACCTTAAGGTTAAGCAAGCATCCGGAATATTTAAAATCGTATTTTAATATACAGTGCTTTGTTGGCAAAATGGGATTCCAACCTAAACTGTATTGGGGAACAGTAATCCATTATTTTTCCTCTGGTTATATAAAATAATCTGTAGTTGGTGAAAACTAATTTTGTTTCATTCCTTTTTTTTTCTTTCTAAATTAAGCTGTGAGTGAGTAGCAGTGGTTCCCATTGTTTTCCGTTTTTTCTTACCAGTATCAGAAATGCTTTGTGTCTCAACAGTGCTTAAATTTCTTCTACCCACCTGGCCGCACAATCATTTCTTAACTTGCAGAACCAGCAGTTTTCAGTGTCATTTTGCTTATTTCTGGGCAAGAAAATTCCTTCAGCCATGCAGTCTTATCCCTATAGCTCTGGGCAACCTACTCCTGAAATATACCTTTAAAAGAAAAAAGCCCAGTGGGGCGGGTATAGCTCAGTGGTAGAGCCCATGCTTAGCATGCATGAGCATCGGGTTCAATCCCCAGTACCTCAATTAAAATAAATAAATAAACCTAATTACGCCCCCCCCAAAAAACCCCAAACAAAGAAGAAAGCCCATCAGGTGTTGGGGTGGGTGAACGACTCCTTTAAGAAATGGGCAGTCTCCGTATCAGCCCCCCATCCCTGCAGTGACCAGACTGTATTCAATTTAGTCCTAAGGGTTGCAGGATTTAGAGGAAGAATGTGGATTTGAGGCCAGAAAACTTGGCTCCTCCATGTACAGGATAGTCACCATGGATAATTCATTCACTCTAACTCAGTTTTCTTATCTGTAAAATGGGAATAATAACACTTATCTCTACCTTACAGAATTAGTATGCAGTAGACACTGTAAAAGTTAGGTGAATTTCTGGATGAGTATTTTTCTGAGAGAGAATTTCTGAATCTTCTAGGGAGAAATGAAAGGATATTGAGGCAAATAGCTGTAGAGTTGACAAGAAATATGTCAAAGAAGGAAAAAAAAAATGGAAACATCAGGCCTTGTAAGATCTGAGTCTACCCGTAGCAGTGCCCGGCAGGATCAGTGGAAGGTCAGGGGCAAGGAGGGTCTGCGGGTGAAGAGGATTAATGGTGGGTTTGGGCTGGTGAACTCAGATTGGAGGGAGTGGTGGCTGAGGACAGGCGCCCCGAAGAGGTGGAGAGCAGACCGGGTGGGAGTTAGCGCAGGAGGGAGGAAGAAGCCATGAAGACAGGAGGCTGTGGGTGATCAGCTGATCAGTGCGGTTCTCCTGAGCCCCTGCTGCACGGCAGCCATGGAGGATACACGGGTACCCACGCCAGGCAAGTGGTCCCCTAGGACCTCACAGTCGAGGAAGAAGGAGCAAGGTGCTGAAGCTGGGCATCCCAGAAAGGGCCCTCCTGGGACTAAGGAAAGCCCATGGGCTGGAGGGTGGGGTTTAGGGACGGGTCTGGACAGGGGCACAGAAGCTGGACCTTGGGGTGGGTAGAGGCGGGGTATCAGAGTTTAGACTTCATCCTGAGCGCAGAGAGGGGCTATCAAATGTTTTAAAAGCAAGGAGTGATCAGATTTGTGCTTTAGAAAGACCCCGTATATACCAGGGAGAAATTCTTCCACATGTGCACAGGACGTGTGTGCAAAACCTGTTTCACTAGCTGTGGCAGAGTCTGTCCAAAATAGCGAACCAGTGTTTCATTATCTGCTTGGACAAACCTCAGAAGCATAATGCGGAGCTTTCAAAAAAGGAAGCTGTAGAAGGATTGTATTACACCATACGTTTTATGTAAGGCACTGGAGTATTTGCCGATGTTCACGAGGGTCCTGGAACCAGTCCCCTGCGGTTACTGAGGGACAAGCGGTACAATACTGTTTGTACAAAGCTTGGAAACATATAAGTATTCTGTGTCATTATTTATGGGCGCATACTCAAGAGGTAAAAATAAAAAGCATGCTTGGTTCTCAAACTAGCAGGCACCCGAGTCACCTGGAGAACTTGTCAAAACACAGATTTCTTAGGGGAGGGGATAGCTCGGTGGTAGTGCATGTGCTTAGCATGCAGGATGTCCTGGGCTGAGTCGCCAGTACCTCTGTTAAGATAAAAACCCCCGGATTTCTGGGCTCCCCTTTGGGTTTCCGATTCAGTCGGTCTGGGGCCAGGGCTCAAGAACTTGCGTTTCTCAGAAGTTCCCAGGTGGTGCTGCTGCAGGTGCAGGGACCACAGTTTGAGAACCGCTGACATGGCGACTCAAGGATGCTGGTGACTTCTTGGGAGGGAGCAGAATAGGCCCGCGAGGGGGCCCCAGGGGCTTCAACCATGCATGTACTGTCTTATTTCTTTAAAAAATAGGATGCAGTTGTCACATGACAGAGCGAGGTGGCTGCTCATAATCTTCTGTTTAACTTTCTCTGCTTGAAACATTTCAGGAAAGAGAAAAGATCCTACTTGCTGTGGAAAATGGATCGGAAAGGAGGAAGAATTGGGAGCCTACGTAGGAAAGTGTTGCGGGAGCCCCGGTAAGAGACACAGACCACAGGGAGTTCTAGTCAGTATCTTGTAATAACCTTTAATGAAGAATATGAAAAGGAATATATGTCTGTGTGTGCATGACTGGGACATTGTGCTGCACACCAGAAATTGACACACTGACTACACTTCAATTAAAAAAAAAGAGAGACACACAGACCATGGCTGGTAGTGAGGAAGGAGGGCAGTGAGCAGATCTGAGGGATCTAGTGGGAGAACTGACTGTAGGTGGAGATCGTTTGGTCAAGGGGTTAGGGGAGGGAGGAATGAAGTCCCCTGGTTGTGTGCTTGTCACAGAGTGGGTGTTCTGGGGGGTGGGGGGGTGTGCTGGCGACAAGAGGGAGAGAACTGAATTATAGACGCCCCAGGCCTCGAGGGGCCAGTGGAGTGAAGTGCAGGAGAAAGGGCTTGAAACCATCAGCGTGTCCGTGGCTTGCAGAGCTGTGTGCGTGGATGAGACAACGCAGAAAGCTTGGGACGGAGTGGGGGTGGAAGGCGTGGAATGAAGGTGACACCCGGAGGGATGCGGTCACCTAAATCAGGCCTGGCCCGCTGCTGCCCGCCACCCATCCTCACGTAGCCTGTGAGCGAAGGGTGCTTTCCACCTTTTAACTGTTGGGTGAAGGATCAAAAGGACAGTCTTCTGGGACACGTGAAAACTATGAAATGCACATCCCAGCGGCGGTGAGCAGAGTTCTGTCGGAGCACAGCCACGCTCGACTGTGTTGGGTGGTCTGACTGCTCCCGCGCTCTGACCACAGGAGGGAGGAACCCCAACAGTTACCTTGTCGCTCAGCACCGCAGTTCCACGTCCCACCTGTCCCCGTGGTGTGGTCACTCGAGTCCTGTGTCCGGCCCCTAAACCTCACCATGTACTGCCTGGCCCTTTTCGGAAAAACAGTTGGCTGGTCCTGACCCAAGACCTAAGTTGAGACACTCTTGGTGACTTTAAATGCTCTGGAAGAGAGGTGGCAGGCATCTCATCTGTTTCTCTAAGGTCACCTTCTAAGAATCAGGTGTCCGGGGGAGAAGCTTAGGAGACCGTGAGGCCTGAGTGGTGAAAGTCTCACCGTGACCGTGGAAGTCCTGGGAGATGGCAGGAGGAAGTGGGCTGGAGATAAAGATGTGGGCCTGCAGTCTCCATGAGAAAGGTGAGCAGAGAACCCTCGGGACATCGCTGGGTGTCGCCGGTGATACCGGCATCGTCTGGAGGAGGGAGGGAGCAGAGTGAGGTCGGAGCTGTTGAGGAAAGCCAGGTTTCCTGAGCAGCTTGTCGGGACAGTGTGGACAATCAAAGCAGTGTGTTCTCTTGTTATTAGGAAACGGACACTGACTCGTGGAAGAGTCTATTCCATTTGTAAATGTCCTGCTCAGCAGAAGCAGTGTCACTGCCGACCCTCCACCTGCAGCCTCATGTAAACGAAATCACATGCTGTTTCTCTTGGCCCATTTCACTTGGCATAATGTTTCCAAGTTCGCGCACGTTGCATCATGTATTGGGGCTTTATTCCTTTTAATGGACGAATAACGTGCCGCTGCACAGACAGACCGTTCTGTTTATCCTGCATCAGTTGATGGACATCTCAGTCGCTTCCATTATTCAGCTTTTAAGAAAGATGCTGCTGTAAACATTGACATACAAGCGTCTGCGTGAATGTGCGTTTTCAGTTCTCTAGATACTGAGCAGTAGGTATGCTGGTAGCTCTGTTTAACCTTGGGAGCACCTCCAGCCGTTTTGTGCAGCGGCCGCACCATTGTGACTGCCACCAGCCGTGTGGGAGGGGTCCCTGTGGACACTTGGATTGTAGCCGTCCTGGTGGGTGTGCGCTGGGGTCTCGGGGCTTGATGTGCACTTCCTGGATGACTGTTCATGGGCCCATTTGCCATCCGTATGTCTTCTTTGGAGAAATGTCTATTCGAGTCCTTTGCCCAGTTTTAAATTGAGTTATTTGTCTTTTCCTCATGAGGAGAAATGTTCTTTTTGAGTTGCCCATCAGCCTCCAGGGAGAGGTGTCAGGGAAGCAGGTGTGGGGTCCTGAGAGGCTGGGACTGGGGCTTCACGCGCATCTGGAGCCATCAGAGGGTGGGGCGTTTGAATGAGACCCCGGGGTGTGAGGGGAGAGGGCCAGGTCCCAGCCTGCGGTTTCCTGGGAACCAATGAGAGTGTTGTGAGGAGGGGGAGTGATCAACCAGGCAGATGTGCTGAGAGGCCAGGACCAGGACTGCGTGTTGGCTGTTTGTTAGGGCGTGGGGGTCACCTTGCTGCGGTCGGCATGGGTTTGAGAGAAGTGAGTTCAAGAGAGAGGTGGAACTAGCGAGTGTAGACACCCTTATGAGGAGTTTGCCAAAAAGCAACAGCTGGAGGGGAAGGTGGGGCAAGGAGGGGGTGCTTTAAAGGATGGGAGACATTAGGGCGCCGGGTCAGGATTCCGGAGAGGAGGGCCCTGCTGGGGCAGAGCCGGGAGCTGGCGGGAGGCATGGCAGAGGGGCAGGGGGCTGTGAGCCGTGCTGGGGGCCATGGCAGTGTTTCTTCAGGGAACTAGGAACCAAGATGGATCAGCAGCGGAGAGGGAGGGTGGGGGAGGTGATGCAGGTGGAGGAGATGGGGGCTGAGGCCCCCATTCACACCTATCGGGTGCGTTCACCCATCGCAGTGAGCAGGACTGCCAGCGGGAACTTGGCCTCTCAACCAGAGGGAGAGAGAGTTAGCACAGAACTGGGGTGACAGTGGAGTTTAGGCAGAATTTAAACAAAGCCGTGTTTTGATGGCTCAAGGCCAAGCAGGACTGCCTGCAAAGAGGTCAAGCTCCGGCCTGGCCGGTCACGTGGACCCACGTAGACATGCAGTGCCCTCTCCTGAGACCACTTGCCCGCAGCTCTGCTCCGGGTCAGAGCGACTCCGCTGCTCCAGGCCACAGCGGGGGCGCCCTTCTTCCTGACAGGTCCTCGCGCCGGGAGCTTCTGGTGGTCTGTGATTTTAGGGAACAGTTTCTCAGGAGAAAGCAGTCATCGTTCAAAGAAGAGGGTTGCTTGCCCCTCTGTAGTGCCCAGAGCAGGGCTGGCTTGTAGACGTGTGGAATGAACGGGGGCCAGAAGGTACTGATGGAGGGAGCAGGCGGGGACCAGAGAGGCTGGTGAGGGGCGTGGACCAGCTGACGGGGCTGCGGGAGGACTTCCTGCTCCATCCTGGGGATCAGGAGCCTGAGGGACACCCAGCCAGGAGGCCCCTGGGGAGGGCGGACCACCTGGACTGTTGCCTTTTGTCTGCGGGCAGAGTTGCAGCTTCTATTTAACAAGCCTCCTTTTTGGTGCTTGGAGGCAGGTAACTTTCAATTGGGTGCACGGGGCCAGCCAGAAGCCTGACGGCCCAGGAGGCTGGAGGGAGACCTGAGCTGGGAGAAGGAAGGCCTCCTGGAAGGTAAGGCTTCATGTCATGACTGTCTCTGACCCCAGAGGCACAGGATCCATTCTGTTACTGGTGTCCCGCGTGTCCCAGTGCTGAGGTGAAGCTGGCGTGTGCCGGTGCGGCCACAGCCCTTGTCAGAGTAGTGACACTTCTCTGTGTTTGAAAACGCCATCTGCCTCAGGCACCCTGAGGGTCCAGCTCCCAGTGTCCGGGTCCTCTCCCCACCCCCCTGGCTGCCACCCCCACCTTCCAAGTAGTCATGTCTGCCTCTGCCACGGGCGCACACCTGCTCCAGGGCTGGAGCCCAGCCCATCCATTTGTGGGCGAGCGCCCTGCCTCGTCGTGGCTGCTGGGTGCGAGAGTCACCTGAGTCCGTCCCGTCCATCCCCCCCCCCCCCCCGGCTCACACCGTCCTGTCAGTTTGGCTGGTGGGCTCGGCAGTCCCGGACCCTGGCGGGGCCTCCCTCCCAGGCTCTCCCACCACGGGGGCAGCTTTCACACTTCTTCTTATAAACATCAGGGAGCTCTTGAGTTCCTTCCAGGGAACACCCCAGCCCCTCAGCATCACTGCCGCCCCCTGACCCTGGCTGGCCCCACGCCGCCCCCGCCCCGCCCCACCGGGCTGACAAAGCCACCGCGTGCTTCCATCTCCCTCCCTCTTGGTTGAGTATCCGCCCAGCGCAGACTGCTGTGGGGAGCTAGACAGACACCAGGCCCCCTCCCCTCAGGGCTGAAGTGAAGAGCAAGGATTCCGGGCGGAGCTGGCATTGGTCGATGCGGCGTTTGGTGCTGGCATTCAGCCTCCTCGGTGCTGCAATGATCCTGAGGCCCGGGGTCCCCGCGTGTCCTTCGTGAAATGAGACGGGCCGTGACCACTTCTTGTTTCCCCTCGGTTGTAGGGATGGCAGAGGACAGCGCCATGGAGACCAGAGCCCAGGAAGGCAGGAAGGGCCTCCCGCACAGGGACATGCCCCCGGGCCTGGGGCTGCTGCTGGCCATGGCCCTCATGAATGCCCTCCTCTACCTCTGCCTTGACCGGTTCTTCATCTCCCCTCGCCGTACCGAGGACCCCGGGCGCTGTCCCCATGGCCACTTCCGGGTGGGGCAGATGAGCAGCTGCTCCCCGTGGCTGAGCTGTGAGCAGCTGAGGACCGAGGTCCGGCAGCTGAGACGCGTCGGGGAAGGCGCCGTGAAGAGGGTGAGTCCTGAACCCCAGTCCCCTGTGGCTGGCGGCCTCTGGGAGCGCAGCTGGCGTGTGTGCGGGCGCGGGGAGCCATCCAGATGCTCCTGCCCTCTAGCCCTGCCTGGGCTCACATCTGGGATGCACCCCAGTAACGTAATCCAAAGGAAGGAGAAGGCTGAATGTATGAAGGGGTACTCAGCTTTGTTGTCCATAGTCAAAGAAAACCAGAAATGATGACTGTAGGGGAATGGTTAATTAAATTATGGTCCGGCTGGTCGCAGACTATTCTGCAGCCAGTAAGTGTAGTTAGGAACCCTGCGTCACAACATGAAAAAGATCTTCTAAGTGAAAAAGCAAAACAGAAAACTGTACAATACACCGATTTCATCTGCAAGGTTACATACAGAGAAAAATACAAAAATGATAGAAATTGTGCTATGGTGAAGGAGGACTTGGGGCAGTTTTTTTGGTTCTTATTTTTCAAACTCTATGATGGTGTTATATTGATTTTTTAAAAAATTTATTTAAAAAAGAGAAACCGAAGGGGAGAATTCAGTTCTCAGGTAGAAGCTTCCAGAGCCCCGTCTCACAGGCGGCCCGTGTGCGGTGTTTACTGCGTGGCTGTGCCTGCAGAAACGGTGAGTTAGGGTGACTAGAGAAGCCAGTGGAGGGTGTTGAACAAAGGCAGTCCCTCTGTGAGGATGCAGCAAGTGATGAGGAACGGGGTGGAGGGGCAGAAAATGCATCTGGGGGCTGCCGTGACCGTGAATGTGGAGTGGAGACACCTTAAAGGAAGGAATCAAGGGAGAAAGGAGACCAGTTAATGTGAAGTAAAGCCTTGAAACAAGGAAGCTGCTCCTTTAGAGACTCACGCACTCCTTGTAGAGGTGCTGGGGGTGTGGCAGTGAACAGAACAAAGACCCTTGAGGCTTGCATCCTGGTTGAGAGGCCAGCCAGCCGAGAAGACAAGAAACAGCTGCGTAATAAACTGTGCTGGTGATACTCACCATGAAGACAGCTGGATGGGAAAGGAGCCACGGGCTTGTTACTCTAGATGGTCAGGATGGTGTGGATATTTGGGGAAAACGTTCCAGGAAGAGAGATGGGGACCAGCAGAGACCCCAACGTGCCTGGTCATCTGGAGACTAGAGGTGGATGAAAGGAGGAGGTCAGAGGTGGGGGGTCCTGCTGGGCATGTCGGCCTCAGGCACCATCAGAGCAGTGGGTAGAGGGCTGAGGAGCCGGCCTGTGTGCCGAGTGGATGGGACAGCCACAGCTGGATGGGTGTCAGCACTGGACTCAGCGGGAATTGATGGGATCTGGCTGTGTGTTAAAAGTGGATGTGTAGGATGTCCCAGGAGACCGGATGTGGGGTGCGAGGGAGGGGGTGACTGCGAGGTCCCCAGCCTGAGCAGCAGGCAGCATGGGAGGGCCGGAGAGCGGATTCTGTATGCTCCAGATGGACGCGCGAGGCCATTGGGAGGCCAGGCTGAGACTCAAGCGGTCAGCTGGGTGCACGAGTCCTGCCCCCAGGGCAAGGTAAGAATTTGGGGTGGTGTCGACAGCCTTAGGCTGTGAAGAAGCCACCAGAGACGGAATGGCAGGGAGAGGACTTCCAGCCAGTTAACTTCTGTCTCCTTCAAAGAGGGGCCTCCGTGTCATCACACTCACTCAGAACGATTGGGAAACATTTTTCAGGATTGGTTTTTACCCTGGAGGGTGTGTTTCTGTATAGCTTTGATGGTGGCAGGCCATGTTTGAAGACAGATAGGACTTGAGGGAATCTGGCACATGACACCTCTCCCAGTAGATTCAGTGACCTGGAGTGGTTAAGGTGAGGGAGGGGCGACCAAAAGGCCCCGAGGCTGGGTTTTTTGTTTCTTTGGCTACAACTTGCCCTCAGGGCATGAGTGTTGGAGCTAGGTGTCAGCCTTGTCTGTCCTGCCCTGTTGGAACCCCCAAAATGAAATGATCATCTGTAAAATCTTACTGAAAATGCACCAGTACAGGTAGTATGCCCATACTGTGAAATACGCAGCTTTAAAAAGAGTGACCTGGATCTGTACGTACATTAGGGAAAGATTCCTGAGGCATCAGTTAAATGAAAAAAGCCAGCAACAGTATATTTATGTTATAACCCCCGTTTATGTAACAAACTCAAATGCTGTTTTTATAAAGGTACATTAATAACAAAAGCATAGGAAAACTTCTGAGAGGTTACCAGCCGCACAGCTAACTGGTTTCCCTTGGCTCGGGAAGTAAATGCAGAGGAAGGAGGTCTGTTCTTTCCGTGTTTGAACTTTCACCAAGAAAAATATTCATGCTTATTTTTATAATTTTTTAAAAAAGGTTAAGTTGATTGCTGAGAAATGATTCTTAATCCCTAACTTGCAGATAATTTAACATTGGAGGTTTCAGTTATTTGTGGGTGATCCCAAAGACCAATAATATTTAGCAATAAATAACATTTACTTTCATTTATCAGAGATACAGAAATGAATTTGACGTAAAGGAAGGCTTGGGAGGATGTTGTGAGGCCTGTGGCTGAGCGTCTCCTGCATTTCTTATTGAATAAATATGTAAATAAACTGTAGCCGCTTCCCTAGCGTGATCGCAGTTCTATGGGAAAATGGGCCTGGAAACCAGAGCCGTCTGCTGGTGCTGGTGCTGACCGCCAGGGGCAGGTAGGCTCCGGGGTGAGGGATCTCGGCAAAAACCCAATTCTTACACTGGTCTCATTTACCAAATTCAGTGCAGGCGCAGATCTATGGAGAGAACGCGTTCCGTATAAAAATAAAAATATATACAGAGCAACTTGGCTTCTTAATAGAAATTATCTGTAGTGAAATTTCTCAAATTTAGGTTTTCAAGGAGGTCTTGAAAGATTTCTCTTTTGAATAAATCATCAACGGTAGTTATGTAGGTTCTTCCCTGAATGAACCTCCCTTCTCGAGTCCAAAAGGGATCTTCAGAATCCTCTAGCCCACCTCCATTTGATACCATATTTTTTGGTTCTTTTTAAAGATTTTTAAAAGTTATTTTTGGGGGGAGGTAATTAGGTCTACTTATTTAATTATTTTCTGATGGAGGGACTGGGGATTGAACCCAGGACCTCATGCATGCTGAGCATGCACTCTACCACTTGAGCTGTACCTTCCCCGTTAAAGATGTTTTAAAATATAAAAGTAACATGTTGTCATTCTGGAAAAGTTGGAAAATACCAAAAGGTGTAAAGGAAGAAAAAAAAAGTGAAGAGAACAGAAAACATTAGCCTGTTCCTGTCAGTTTCTGTGTAAGTTTGTCTTGCTGTTAGAACAACGTAAGAACATCTCTCCTTTTCATCGTGCGTTACTTTTATCTGTGAAAACCCTCTCAGGACCTGCAGCTGCTGTGCCCATAACATTCTTGGCGTGGTCCAGGTGACTGGACTGCCCCCTGATTTTGGGGGGGCGGATGGGTCCTAGTTATGCTTTTATAAATGATGCCAGAGTTTTATTCCTAGAGCTTTTCATCTATTTCAGATTATTGCCTTGGATAGATTGTAGATTTAAATGTCAAAGGCTCTTGAAAACTACGCCCCAAGTCGCTTCTGTAGCCTTTATTTTGACCATGAAGATGAGGAAGCCAGAGGGACCAGCCCTGGGGGTCCGAGCAGCCTGGGGCAGCGGTGTCCCAACTGGGAGCCTGTTTTCTCTCCCAGTGGGGATTTAAGCAGAAGATCAGCGGTTCTTAGTGCTCTCCTGGCTGATGCAAGTGGGGATCCAGCAGCACCTCCGTGTGCCAGGGCCCCAGGGGCGGGCTCTGAGCGCCAGCTTTGACAGCTGGAGTAGGAGACCACGGACCAGGGAACAGTGGTTCCTTACTTCGAGCTGCTCCTTTTGCAGTTTACTCCGCTACCCTTTGAAGTGAACGATGATGTGTGTGACGGGCTGGCTGCGCTCATTCCCCACGTGGGATTTTCCACATCTCCTCTCCCCACTTTTCCGGCCTTCTCCCTCCGGTTCCGCTCTGCGTTACACTGATCCAGGGTTAGCAGGCTGTGTGCCACGCCCCGCCTTTACGCGTGCAGCCCCCTCTCCCGGAAAAGACCCCATTCTCCACGTCCGCCCTGCAAGCCGCAGTCCTCCCGCTGACAGTTCCCAGGACGGCCCAGCATGCTCTCCAGATGGCGCCCCCTCCCCGCACGCCGGCCAGCTGCCCCCGCCACCTGCGCTGGGCCTTTGTGCTGATGTGGCGCTGGCCCCGCCCAGCGTCTTGTCTGTGCTCATGGGTGAGTCTTCGGGACAGACTGAGAGCGACCCTAGGACGGGGGTCTGTGTCCTCTGCACCACATCCAGCACGTGAAGGCATCTGTCGCGTTGCTTCTCGGCTCACCTGCAGACAAGGGTTCTGGGTTGACGTCTTTGGCTTTGTTTCAGGTGTTTCTGTCTGAGTGGAAGGAACGCAAGGTCGCCCTCTCGCGGCTCACTAGGCTGGACGTGAGAGAAGACTTCCTGCACGGACTGCGGATGCTGAAGTCGCTGCAGGGCCAGCACGTGGTCACGCTGCTTGGCTACTGTGAGGACGACCACACCATCCTCACCGAGTATCACCCCTTGGGCTCCTTGAGCAACCTGGAGGAGACGCTGAACCTGTCCAGGTACCAGCGCCTGAACACGTGGCAGCACCGTCTGCAGCTGGCCGTGGACTACGTGAGCATCCTCAGCTTCCTGCACCGCAGCCCGCTGGGCACGCTGGTCATGTGCGACTCCAGCGACCTACCCAAGACGCTGTCCCAGTACCTGCTGACCGCCAACTTCAGCGTCGTGCTCAATGACCTGGACGCTCTGCCGCTGGTGAACCGCAGCTCGGGGGCCCTGGCCAAGTGCGGCCACAGGGAGCTCCGCGGGGATTTTGTGGCTCCGGAGCAGCTGTGGCCCTACGGAGAGGACGTGCCTTTTCGCGACGATCTCATGCCCGCGTATGACGAGAAGGTCGACATCTGGAAGATTCCGGACGTGACCAGCTTCCTGCTGGGGCACGTGGAAGGCAGCGACATGGTCCGATTCCACTTGTTTGACATTCACCAGGCGTGTAAGAGCCAGACGCCTGCCGAGAGACCCACCGCTCAGGACGTCCTGGACGCTTACCAGAAGGTTTTGGGTCTTCTCAGAGACTCCGCGATGTCTCAGACCAGGGAGATGCTGTGAAGACCCGCGCAGCCGTGGGGGCCGGGGGGCGGGGAGCTGGGAGGCGCGGAGCAGGGGGCATGGCTGCAGCAGCGCTGCTCTCCTGGGGGTTCCTTCCTCTCCGTCCACGTGCGCGTGTGATGCGCCCCCGCTCCCGGCAGCCTGGGCCGGAGGTGCCGATGCAAAGAAGTGTCTGAAGGACGTAGCAAGAACGGAGCCATGGAGAGCCTTCTAGCCGCTAGTAATTGGGTTTGCTAACTGGTCAGAAATGTGTGTAGAGAAGGTGTAAATTAATTTGTTTTTAAAGTGGAGGGACTGGGGATTGAACCCAGGATCTTGTGCATGCTAATTACGCACTCTACCACTGGGCTGTACCCTCCCCTGGAGAAGGGTTTAAATGGCAGTGTGCGGAAGACACACCCTACTTCTCCATAGTCAGGTGGAGTGTTTGTGGTGTATTTCACCCGGACTGATGACGCCATCTCTCCTGTTTTAAATGGTGGTTCTGTGAAGCTCCTGTGTGTTCACTTCCCGGGAGCTGGCACGTCCTTTGACATTTTGAGTTACCAAGTATGATGGAAATTATGTCCTGTTACTGCCTTGGGTGATGCTTGAGAGATTCCTGTTTACCTTCCTGCTGGATTTCCTGTGTCCAAAATTAATTATTATGAATATCTCACATAAACAGTGTCACTCATTACTGGGAAATGTCAAGCTCTTCCACTTGAGTCGCAGGGGACTTTAGAAGGTCTTTCCATGGCAGGGGATGAGGGTTTGTGCATGTTCATCGTCACTAACAAGAGATGAAAGCTGACATAAGGGGCAGAGATGCGATGCAGCCGACTGCCTTCCCTGCACTTTCTCAGGCATCACGGTCACTGGAATCCCAGGGAGCTCCCCCCAGTGTCTCCCCCAGTCTCTGACTCAGCCGGTCTGGGTGGAGTCCAAGACTTCGCATTTCTCACTGGTTCCCAGGTGATGCTGGTGCTGCCGGTCTGGGGATCACATTTTGAGAACCACCATCCTGACCTGTCAGGGAGGGCAGCCCAGGCAGCAGGGTTGGGGTATTATCAGCATTAGCCCTATTCTTCTGCCTGAGGTTGATTGGGTCCTATGGGTCCTACGGTTGATCAGAGAATACATTTGCCCAGAGTATATTAACAGTTGCCTTTTTGTTATAAAAACACTGCCAGAACCCACTAGGATGGCTGTCGTTACAAGGTTGGACAATAACAAGTGTTGGCAAGGATGCAGAGAATTGGAACCCTCATACACTGCTGGCGGGAGTGTAAAATGGTGCAGCTGCTTTGGAAAGCAGTCTGGCAGTTCCTCAAAAAGTTGAAAATAGTTACCACGACCCCCCAGTATTTATCTAAGAGAATTGAAAACATGTCCACAAAAACCCTGTATAGGAACGTTTATCACTTTATTATTCATGAGAGACAAAAGATGAAAGTAACCCAGATACCCACCAGCTGGTGAATGGATAAAGAAAATGTGGTCCATCCATATGATGAGATATCACTCAGCCATGAAAAGGATGAAGTACGAACGTGCTCCAACATGGATGAACGTGCTAAGTGAAAGCAGCCGTCACGAAAGACCACGTTTTGGATGATTCCCTTTATATGAAATGTCCAGAATCAAACCCACAGAAACAAAGTAGATTAGTGGTCTCCAGGGGCTGGCAGGGGGTTGGGGCTGAAGAAGGGGTAGTGCTTGCTAATGGGTACAGGCCTTCTTTTGGGGGTGATGGTTACACAACTCTGTGAATATACTGAATAAGACTCAATTGTATAAAAAGGGAAAATTTCATAGTATGTGAATTATATCAGTAAAGCTGCAAAAACTCCCACCTCTCCCACAGACTGCGTATTCTTATGATCCTTTTCTCTTGACATGGTTGTTCCTGTGTGTGGACTTGCTGATTTGATATTACCCTGTTCATGGTATAATTCAGGTTTGAGGGGTTTTCTTAGTTTTTGGACTTTGCACTGGAGCAAAACTTTCAGTTTCAAACGAACTTGTTTTTAAATACTGATGATGGAGCCAAAGTGAATGGCATGGTGTAGGGCAAGGGACCCTGTGCCAGGATCAGAAGATCTGAGTTACAGTCCCAGCTCCGCCTCTGATTCATTGTGTGGCCTCCAACAAACAGATTTCTAAAATGAGAGGGTTGGTGAGAGGCATGTCCAACTTCTGCTCTGCTTCTGAGTTCTCCCTGATGCTTTATCATGCCAGTGCCGACACCAAACTGGACCTGGCCCTTTGGGTTCAATCTTTAGATCGTGCTCGGATATAATTCAGTACTAACAGAACTGCCGAATCCTAAGAGAAACTTACCTTCTAACTAAAACCTAAATGGGAAGTTCATTGTCCACGTGTCCAGCAAAAGTGTAATCAGGAGAAGAGGCAGATGAGGTGAACCAGCCCCAAGAATTGGTGCTCACCCTGCTAACCTTATTCCAAGTATTTAAACAACAAAAAAACCCCGTATTTTTATAGTGTGCTTTCTCAGTATCTCATGTGATGCTTCAAATACTCCAAGCTTCCAAGAGCCCTGGGGATTGTAGGTGGTTCAACAGAGACAGGGCACATGGTCCCCAAATGAGGCATATGTAGGTGGGAGTGGGATCAAAATGTCCACACTTCCTAAAACAATCTACAGATTCAATGCAATCTCTATCAAAACTCCATTGGCATTTTTCACAGAAATAAGAAAAACAATCCTAAAATTCATATAGAATCATAAAAGACCCTGACTAGCCCAAGAAATCTTGAGAAAGAAAAATAAATTTGGAGGGATCACAATTCCTGATTTCAAAGTACAATATAACAAATCTATAGTAATCAAAACAGTATGGTACTGATATTAAAAATAGACACAAACCAATGGAATAGATTTGAGAACACCATTAAAAACCTAGGTTTATATGGTCAACTAATTTTGACAAGGGTGCCAAGAATCCTTAATGGGGAAAGGATAGTCTCCTCAATAAATAGTGCTGGGAAAATTGGATATCCACATGCAAAAGAATGAAACTGGACTCCTGGTTTTTATCACTCACAAAAGTCAACTCAAAATGGATTAAAGACTTAAATGTTAATACCCAAAATGGTAGCACTTCTAGAGGAAAATATAGGTAAAAAACTCCTTGACATTGATCTTAGCAATGATTTTTTTGGATAGGACACCCGAAACCACAGGCAACAAAAGCAAAAATAAACACCTGGGACTACATCAAATTAAAAAACTTCTATACAGTAAAGGAAACAATTAACAACGTGAAAAGGCAATCTATGGAGTGGGAGAAAATATTTATAAACCATCTATTTGATAAGTGGTTAATATCTAAAATATATAAGGAATGTTTGCAACTCAATAGCAAGGAAACAAACAATTCAATTTAAAATTGGGAAGAATAGACGTTTTTCCAGAGAAGACATACAAATGGCCAACAGGTACATTAAAAAGTTGCTCAACATCACTAATCATCAGGGAAATGCAAATCAAAACTACAGTGAGATATCACTTCACACCTGTTAAGAGGGCTTTTATAAAAAAGACAGCAGAGAAAGTGTTGTCGAGGCTGTGCAGAATTTGTGCCCTCTTGGTAGGAAAGTAAACTTGTACAGCCACTTTGAAAAGCGTTTTAGAGTTTCCTCAGAAAGTTTAAAATAGCACTATAGTATGATCCAACAATCCCTCATTTGGGACTATATCCAAAGGAAATGAAATAAGTCTCTCAGAGAGATTTTTGTACTTCTCTTTTCATTGCAGCATTATCCACAATAGCTGAGATATGAAAACACCATTTCATCCATCACTGTATGAAAGGCTAAAGATGTGAACGCACACACACACACATACACAAAAATACTATTCAGCCATGAGAAAGAAGGAAATCCTGCCATTTGCAACAACATGGATGAACCTAGCGGATATTATGCTAAATGAAATGAGCCAGACAAAGAAAGACAAATACTGTATGAGCTCACTTATCTGTGGAATTAACAAAATTAAACTCACAGAAGCAGAATAGAAGGGTGGTTACTGGAGGCTGGGGAGTGAAGGAAAAAGGGAAGATGCTGGTTAGAGGTACAAGTCTTCAGTTATAAAATGAAGAAGCTCCGGGAATCTAGTGGACAGCACGGTGACTACAGTTAATAATACTGTGTTGTACATTACATTTTCTAAGAGTAGACCTTAAACACTGTCACTCCAAAAAAAAAAAAAAGGTAACTGAAGAGATGAATGTATTAAATAACCTAATTGTGGTAATCATTTCACAAAATATACTTATGTCATTATTATGTGGTACACTTTAGATATATATAAATTTATTTGTCAGTTATATGTCAATAAAGCTGAGAAACAATTTAGAGCATTTTCATCATCTCAAAAAAAAAGCCCCAAAACAAAACCAAAAAAACCTCATACTTGTTAGCTGTCACCCCTATCCTCCCATTTCCCCCCAGTCCTAACCATAAACAGCCACCGATCTACTTTCTGTGGATTTCTCTATTCTGGACTTCGTATGTGAACTTTTGTGATTGGCTTCTTTCACTCAGCGTGATGTTTTCAAGGTTTATACAAGCCGAGTCGTGCCTCAGTACTCCATTTTTAGAGCTGAGTGATACTCCAGTGCACGGATATATATCACATCCTGTTTATTCCTTATTCCACTGATGGACATTTGGGTTGTTTCCACTTCTGACTATTTAAATAATGCTGATATAAGTATTTGTGTACACGTTTTTGTGTTTTCGTCTCTTTTTTTTTTTTTTACCTTCTTTTGGGGGGGAGCGTGCAGTAATTAGGTATTTATTTATTTATTTATTTATTTATTTATTTATTTATTTAAATGGAGGGACTGGGGATTGAACCCAGTACCTTGTGCATGCTAAGCATGTGCTCTACCACTGAGCTATACCCTCCCTCCTGTATACCCAAGACTGGATCTACTGGGTCATTTGGTAACTCTACATTTAATCATTTGAAGAACTGCCATTAAACAGACTGTTTTCCAAAACAGCTCCGCCATTTTGCATACATTTTGCAAGTGTATGAGGGTTCTGATTCCTCTACATTATCTGACTTTTTGATTATAGCTATCCTAATGGGTAGGGAGTGGTATCTCGTTGTGGTTTTTCCTTGGGGTGTGTTTACTTTCATATGTTTTTAGATGAGGCTTCTGATACTTGCAATTTGAGTGTCTTTACTGTTAAAATCAGTCTCACAGATCCTCTGCTTCTTTAAAAAAATTTTTTTTTGAGGTATAGTTGATTTACAATGTTATGTTAGTTTCTGGTGTACAGCAAAGTGATACAGTTATACATCCTCTTACATGTAAAATGGGAATGATAATAACTTTCTTCTAGAGTGGGTTTTCCCCCTTTTTAAATTACGGTAAAATACACATAAAATTTACCAGTTTACTATAGGTAACTGTTCAGTTCAGTGGCATTAAGTACATTCATATTGTTGTGCAAACATCACCACCATCCAGCTTCAGAAAATTTTCATCTTCCTCAAGTGAAACCAGTTAACACCAACTCCCCATTTAACCCACGCTTCACAACCTCAAGTCCCTGGCAGCCACCATAATGCTGCTATGAGCATGGGTGTACAATTATCTGTTTTGAGTCCCCGCTCTAAATTCTTTTGGGTCTATACCCCAAAGCAGAATTCCTGGATCGTGCATTAATTTTATGTTTAATTTTTCTGAAGAACCACCATACTGCTTTCTACAAATGGCTGCACCATTTTACATTTCCATGAGCAATTTCTCCATATCATCATCAACACTTGTTATTTCCCTTTTTTCTTTCTTTCTTTTTAATAGTAGCATCCTAATGGGTGTGAAGTGGCATCTTATTGTGGTTTTGGTTTGCATTTCCCTAATGCTTAGTGATGTTGAGTATTTTCATGTACTTATTGGCCATTTGTATATCTTCTTTGGAGAAATGTCTATTCAAGTCCTGTGCCCATTTTTGAATCAGGTTGTTGGATTTTGCTGCTGCTAAGTTGTAGGTGGTCTTTATATATACTGGACGTCAATCCCTTATTGGATATGTGATTTGCAAATATTTCCTCCTGTTCCATGGTTGCCATTTCACTGTTGATAGGATGCACAAAATTTTTAATTTTGATGAAGTCCAACTTAGCTATCTTTTCTTCTGTCGTCTGTGCTTTGGTGTCATATCCAAGAAATCATTGTTAAATCCATTAAAATGAAAATTTTTCTTCTAAGACTTTTAGAGTTTTACCTCTTGGATCCATCTTGAGTTAACTTTTATATACAGCATCCAACCTCAGGTTTTTACATGTGGCTATCCAGTTTTCCCAACATCATTACCCCTTCCCCGTTGAATGGTCATGGCACCCTTGTCTAAAACCACTTGATCATGAGAGTGTATTTCTGGGCTCTCTATTCTTTTTGTTTTAATTGAAATATAGTCAGTTACAATGTGTCAATTTCTGGTGTACAGCATAATGTCCCAGTCATATATATATACACCTATACTTGTTTTTGTTTTCATATTATTTTTCATTAAAGGTTATTATAAGATATTGAATATAGTTCCCTGTGCTCTACAGAATACATTTTTAAAAAATCTATTTATATATATATAGTGTGCTCTCTGTTCTTTTCCATTGGTCTATATCTCTCTTTACCACTCTGCCAGTACCACATTGTTTTGATTATCATAGCTTTGTAATAGGTTTTGAAATCCAGCGTGAGAAAACTTCAACTTTGTTCTTCTCTTTCTCAAAATTGTTTTGGCTCTTCAGAATCCTTTATGATCCCATAATAATTTTAGGTGGCTTTTTCTATTTCTGCAAAAAACACCATTGGGATTTTGATAGGTGTTACACTGAATCTGTAGACTGCTTTTGGGTAGTAGTCACACATTAACAATAGTAACTCTTCCAGGCCATGAACAGGGGATTCACTGTGGATTTGATTTGCATTTTCCTGATGGCTAATGATGTTGAGCATCTTTTCATGTCCTCATTGGCCATTTGTATGTCTTCCTTGGAGAAGTGCCTATTCAGATCATTTGCCCAATTTTTTTCTTTGCCCATTGTTAAACCAAGTGGTTTGGGTTTGGTTCTTGCTGAGTTACTGGAGTCCTTTATATATTCTGTATATAAGTTACTTATCAGATACGTGACTTGAAAATATTTTCTCCCATTTGGTGAGTTGTATTTCACTTTCCTGACAGTGAAGAACAGAAGTTTTAAATTTTGATGAAGTCCAGTCGATCTACATTCACTCATGCTTTTGAGTAACAAAGAACCCATGGCCAAATCCAAGGTCGTGAAGATTAACCCCTATGTTTCCTTCTAAGAGTTTTAAAGTTTTTGCTCTTACATGAAAGTCTTTGACCTATTTTGAGATAATTTTTGCCTGTGGTGTAAAGTAAGGCTTCGGCTTCATCCTTTTGCATATGCCTGTCCAGCTGTCCCAGAACAATTTTTTGAAATGTCTACACTTGTTTATGTTCCTTTGTCTCCTCCTCCCACTGAAGTCAGAGCTTTGCTACTACTACTGCTCTGAAACTGCTGTCACCAGATCACTTGTGACCTGATAGCTAAATCGAATGGATGTTTCAGTCCTTTTTTTTTTTCTTGAAATAGTCCTTGATTTCTGCAGTATCCCATTCCCCTTGTTTTCTCCTACCACTCTGGCTGCTGCTTCCCAGCCTCTGCCCATCCCAAGGGCTCCTGGTGTTTCTGTTCTCAGCCCTTCACATGTTACCTGGGTAATCTCATCCTCTTTTATGATTTCACTTCCACCTATGTACTGATTTTCCCCCAATAGTTACCTCTCTTGACCTTTATCAGTTTTATTCACAGATCACATCTCTGATGAGGGATTGATCACCAGCATATATAAAGAACTCCTACAGCTCAACAACAACAACAAAAAAAAAAACCCCTGCAAACCATCCAGTGAAAAAAATGGGACTTGACTAGACATTTATCCAAAGAACATCTCAAACTCAGCATTTCCTAAATGACTCTCCTCTGCTTCACATTTGCTGCTGCATGTGTTCTTCATCTGTACATGACACTCCATCCTGTGATTTCCCAAGGGACAAACCTGATTTATATATAATAACATGCAGCCATGTTAAGTGTACATTTCAATAATTTTTGATACATTTATATCCTCATGTCACCACCCCTACAGATAAAACAACAAAACATTTCTAGCTATCCTGGAATTTCCTGTGTACCCCATCACATTCAGTCCTTCCTCTACTGCTGGCCCTAGAGCAATGCTCTCTGCTTTATTCTTTGAAAGATTTGAATTTCTTTTCCCGAGTTTCATGTAACTGGAATCATACGGTATGGTATATACCTTTTTGTGTTTGTCTTCTTTTGTTCAGTGTAATGTTTATGAGATCCACTCATGCTTATTGCATATATATTTTGTTAAATTTACTTACATATTCATTTAAAAGACCTATTGTAAATGCTATTTTAGAGACTTCAAGGTCCCATTTTGTTTATGTCTAGGATATAAAAATGCAATTGATCTTTGTATATTGATGTTGAGTTTTGTAACCTTTTAAGTTACAGCAGCTCTTTTTTTTTTTTGTAGATTCCTTAAGATTTTCCACATATACAATCATGCCAAGTTTGAATAAAGCCAATTTGTGTGCTTTTTATTTCTTTTTCTTATCTTATTGCACTGACTAGGACCTCCAGGACAATGCTGAGTACAAGTGGTGAGGGCAGGTATCCTTGCCTTGTTCCTGATCACAAGGGGAAAATACTGTCTTTCAAGTGTCATGTTAGCTGTAAGGTTTTCATAGATGCCCTTTATCAGATTGAGGAAGTTGCCTTCTATTCCTGGTTTGTTAAGCTTTGAATAGATGTTGAGTTTTGTCCTTTTTGTTTTTTTTTCTTCTGCACATGTTGGTCACATTGGGATCATATGACTTGCTTTGGCCAGTGAAATGTGAATGCAGGGCACATCACTGCTGGGCTGGAGCCAGCATGGGATTTGCTACCTCATCTGCCCACTGCTGCAGTAATGTTCACCATCTCCTGCTGAGATGAAGCATTGGGACATCAATGTGAGCAAAAAAGGAACTTTTGCTGAAATAAGCCACAAGGTTTAGGGGCTGTTGTGCATTACAGCCTAACAGAGAAGGTTCTTGCCCTCAGGACAAACTCTTTGCCTTCATGGAGCTTACATTCCAGTGCAAGGGAAGCAGATAAACAGATACACATTATAAGGTCGGGGAGAGGTGAGTAGAATCAAGCAAACAAAGCAAATCAGCAGGACAGGGGATGGAGAGTGTTTCTGTTTTATATAAGGGTGTTAGGGAAGGCCTCCTTGAAGAAGATCACAGCTGAGCTGAGACCTAAGACCTGGGGAGGGGCCACGAGGAGCCTGGGGGAAGGCTGCTCCAGGCAGAGGGACCAGCCCCGCAGGCCAGCCCTAGACAGGAGCTCCAGGGCCTCCTGGGTGTGGAGGCTGGGACAGAGCTAAAAGAGCGGCCCTGGGGTGGAAACAGGGAAGGGCACCCCCTCCAGTGGGCCCCGTGGCCCCCTCTGGCTTTGCGGGGACCAGAGAGGCTGCTGGATAGTAGAGACCTACTTGGCTATGGCCTCGCCTGACTGCTGGGACTCCTGGGATTTTGAACAGTGGGGCAGGGCGAGGAGGAAAGGGCAGTAACCAAACTTCTTCCTGACATTCTGGCACAGAGGCTTCTTTTCTCCGAGAAAACGCATATGACTGACCCTTATGAGATCGTTCATGATCATTACTTTCCTGCAAGTTATTCTCTACCTTAAACCCCATCAACACCTTTTGACTGTCCTTCAGAAGAAGCCTAAACTCACCTCTATTGTCTAACTCACCTTCTGTCACCTCCTTCCCCTTACAGAATACTCCTGCAGTCACCCTGGGTCTCTGAGCCTTTGCAAGGCTGTTCCTTCTGTTAGGAACACCCTTGCCCCTTCTCCTGGCTAACATCCCTCAGGACTGAGTTTAATGTCAGTCCTCCTGGGAGCCTTCGCAGACTAGCTTAGGTGCTTCCATCAAATGCTATCTTAACATCTTGTCCTTCTCTGAACATAGCACTCATCACACTGTATTGTAGCTTTACAAGTTATCAAGTAACTCAATATACAGAGAAGTATAAAATATATGTGTATCGAGTACCCATAAACCTATTGCCCAAGCTAAGCAATAAAACTTCGCTGGCTGAAGTTTGTTGTTTTCTTTCCATACGTGTCTTTACACTTTTATTACACAAGCATGTAAGCCAAAACAACACATAGGATTATTTTGCTTGTCTTTACACTTTCTGTATGTTATTACAAAGGTATTTCTGCTACTTGCATTTTTCCCTTAGCCTTATTATTATTAATTATTATTATTATTATTTATTATTATTATTTATTATTATTATTATTGAGACTCATCCAGGTGGAAACCAGTCATTCTAGATCATTTCTACTGCTGTATGGACTACACCACAATTTATCTATTTTCCCCACTGATTGACATTTAGATCTTTTACAGGTTTTTGCAGTTTCAAACCACTCCACTACAAGCATTATTGTAACTTGTCCGCTTACACGTATGGTAGTTTCCCCCACGCGCATAGCTCGGAATGGAACTGCGGGGTCACGGCACCCGCGCGCCTTTAATTTCATCAGGGACTGGCAACGAGCTCTTCCAGGTGGTGGCATCACACGGCGGGCTTTTTTGTCGCAACTCTCCCTCTGGATAGTAAACACTTTAGGGGCTGGGATTCTTGTCTGTCTTGCTAGCCGTCACTTGCAGGACAGTGGACAGAGGGCACAAACACCCGTTCGGATGGTGAATGGCTGGACGCAGAGATTCAGCGGAGTGTTGCTCAGTGGGTGGTGAGGGACCGGGGAGCAGCGGCTGGGGGCCTGCGGGAGGCCTCTCCTTGGAACATGTCTCTCTCCGGGACTGAAAGCCCTGAGCGGCTGGAGGACCCTGGGCTCCGGGCTCTGTGAGCTCGCCTCGGCCCCGCCCCACGGGCTAGACCCCGCCCCCGCGCTGGACCGGCCCCGCCCCCGCGCTTACCCGGGCGCGGCGACGGAGGCGGAGAGCCGGGTAATGACGGGCGCGCGGCCGTGCGCGGCGGAGCAGCGCGGGCCCCGGGAGCGCGGCGGCGGCGGGAGAGGGAGCGGCGGGAGCTGCGCGGCGGCGGCGGGCGGCATGAGCGGGGCGCGGGGCGCGGGCCGGGCGCTGGCGGCGCTGCTGCTGGCCGCGTCCGTGCTGAGCGCCGCTCTGCTGGCCCCCGGCGGCTCCCCGACGCCAGGTGAGTGCGCCCTCCAGCCGGGCCCGCGGGGCGGCGACTGTCCCTCCCCGGGGCGGCGCGCGGGCCAGTGCTCGGGAGGCGCGGCGGCCGGAACTCGCGTGTCGTTTCCGCCGCGCCTCCGGGAACGCGGGGCCGGGGCTCGTGCACGGAGGCCGACCCGCATCCCACGGGCGCCCACCGACCAGCGGGAGGGCGCGGGCGGGCGCGGGGCGCCTCCGTCTCCATAGAGTGCCTTTGGTCGGGGTACCATCCGTTCCCCCAAGGCAAAGCTACTCAGAGCCGGGCAGCCGCGCCCCAATGCGTCCGCCGCACGGAGGGGCTGCGGGGCTGGGCTCCCGGGTCACCGCGGCCGGGGCTGAGAGCGCTGCGGGTGGGCAGTGGAGGCGGCGGCCGCGGGAGCTGGGGGCCAAGAAGCGGTGTCGGATCTCAGCGGGCCTGCCCGGCCCGGTTGGGCGGTTCCACTTCCATGGTCACCCGAGGAGCGCAGAGGCCGTGGTCTGCAAGAGGCACGCGGCGAGGTCCGCGGGGAAGATGCTGTTGTCCTGCGCGGAGGAGAGGCACCGGGCTTAGCGAGCGTTTCCCCACTTAGCCTGGTCTCCGAGCTCTGCAGGGAAATGGGGAAAAAATGCCAATCCAGGGCCTCCGCTAGACTGAGGGCCCTAGAAAATCGTAGTCCCAGGCCCCTCCCCAGGGGATGCTGTGGTCGGGGATGTTGGGACCAGCCAGGCGCAGCAAACTCGGCTCGGCCAGTGTCGGGGGAAGGTCTCGTTATCACCTGCAAAGCTCTCACCTGCCTCTCCTCCCCTTCCTCCCATCCCCTTCTCTGTATCAGAACACAGGGATTTTGGTGTCAGTGTATGTGGTTCAAACTGCTCCTCTTCCCCAATCGGAACGTTGTAGGGCGAAGACAAAGTGAATTTTGAAGAATGGGCTTAGCCGATTACGTTTTGTGTGTTGTCTCCCCACCCTCGAGCTCAGTCTCGTTCACTCCCTCCCTTTTATCCTTGAGGAGCAGACCTCAAGAGGTTATTACGTAATCGGCCCCGGCACAACTTGTCAGGGCCAGATCTGGTGGGCACAACGCTCTTTTTTGGTACTTTAGCATCAGTTAATAATGATGGTTATTGTAGGGAAAATGTGGTTTCTAAAGAGTGATTCTGTGTAGTGAGGAGGACATCCTAGCCATCCACCCCAGAACCTTCAGGGAACTGCTGGGAGGACAGCCAGGCATTTTGTGCCACCTGGAGTCCAGGTTTGGGCTGGACAACTTCCTACTTAAGGACTCCACCTTTATATGATTTGAAGACTCAAGTTTACCTGAAAAAAAAAAAATTAAGTGGAGTATGTCTTTTAAAATATGCCCAGCAAAGACAGTCATGAGGAGAGACCTAGAACCGGAAATTAAATATTTGGAAATGAAATAAAAGTCTAAAATACACAAACAGTACAGTTACTTGGACACTATTGAAAGGTGACTGCTTGGTTTATTTCCTCACCAAGACATGGTAGACAGGGAGAGGAGGAGGGAGCTGTTCGCTGTATGTAACTCTCCTTGAGGTTTCTCCGGTATTTCTAAAGTCAGCCATATGGAAGTTGACAGCTTTTTCTAGAGAGTGAGAATCAGTTTCAATTTTGATGTCATATTGGATGGCTTAGGAATTTCATCGTGTGTGTATGATACAGATAGACTCATTGGTTGAAAAACAAAACTGTTCAAATAATGCAGAAAGGTACAAAGGTGTCAAAATCCCCGGGCCTTATACTCACAGTCTCTCTAGCTGTGGTCTTCAGTCTTGGCTGCACAGTAGCATTCCTTGGAAGATTTTTGTTGTTGCTGTTGTTTTGAGGAGGATAACAAGTGTTGGTGAAGAATGTAGAGAAATGGGACCCCTTGTACACTTTTGATGGGAATGTAAATTGGTGCAGCCACTATGGAGAACAGTATGAAGGTTCTTCAAAAAATTAAAAATAGAGCTACCATATGATCCAGCAATCCCACTCCTGGGTATATAACTGAAGAAAGTGAAAACACTAATTTGAAACGATACACACATCCCAGTGTTCATAGCAGCATTATTTACAGTTGCCAAGCTATGGAAGCAACCTAAGTGCCCATTGATAGATGAATGAATAAAGGAGAAGTCATATATATGTGTGTATTATGTATATATATATGTGTATATACATATGTGTGTGTGTATACACACACACACACACACAATGAAATATTAGTCATAAAAAAAGAATGGAATTCTGCCATTTGCAGGAACATGGATGGACCTGGAGGGTATTATGCTTAGTGAAATAAGTCAGACCAAGAAAGACAAATACTGTATGTTATCACTCATATGTCAGATCTAAAAAATAAAACAGATGTATACAACAGAACAGAAACAGACTGACAGGTTTGGAGAACAAACTAGCAGTTACCAGTAGGGAGGGAGAAGTGAGTGGGAGGTGGGGGGATTAAGTGACACAAATACTGTGTATAAAATAAGATACAAGGATGTAACAGACAACACAGGGAATACACCAATATTTTATAACTTTAAATGGAGTATAATCTATCAAACTTTTGAATCACTGTGTTGTACACCTGAAACTGATATAATATTGTAATCAACTATACCTCAGTGAAAAAAATACAAAAACTAGATCATGTTGGTTGGGCAGAGATGCTGATTTAATTGGTCTAGAGGGGCAGGGCTTTGATTTTTTAGCTTCCCAGGTCATGATGTTCAGCTAGCATTAACCCCACACACAGTCCTATATATAAAATACTTAATATCGATGACAAGAGGTTTCAGAGGCTGGAATTTATGTGGAAAAGCTAAACATAAAGCAAGAACCCCATTCCACCCACCAGTAAAGACTCAGAGACGTGAATGAAAGCAGTAGTTATTACAACTACGTAGGGGTGGTGTTAGAACAGGCAGTGACAACACAGTTAAATGGCGACTCTCAAACCTGAACGATGGAAATGCACAAGAGAAATATTTGGTAACAGTATGACAACTGAGCCAAAGGATTTCATACCTGTGCTGTGTGAAGAAATTACCCAAGTGCCTTAGAAGAACTCCAGAGCATGGGGGCTGAGTGGTTAAGTGAACATCTCATTAGTTCACAGGCGAGGAGGATACTGATGGTGAACATTGGGAAAGCGCTTTCAAACTTGCTTATTGCTTACTGCTTACTCAGAACTAAAATAATAAGGAAATTATATTTTCTAGACATCAGACTAAAAAGTAAGGAAAAAAATTAAACTGGTCTAGCTGCCGGGGAACAGATTGGTTTAGTCTCAGGAGGCCGGGAGCCTGGAGGGTTCGATGCTGGCCAGACTGGTTGCAGCTTAAATCCTGGCGGCTGCGGAGTGACCTCAGGCAGGTCGCTTGACCTCTCCAGGCCTGACATCCCTCATCCAGAAAACCGAGACACCAGGAGCTATTGCATCAAGGCTGCTGGGGCCGGCTGCACGGTAGGCCTGTAGTTGTGTGTCCCCTGGTTGCTGACAAGCACCACCGGGGTCTTTATAAATCAGCACAGCTACACTGGAGAGGAATTTGGCAAAATGTATCAAAAGCTATTTAAAAAGCTCTTTGGGGTTAAAAAATGTCACTCCTGGAACTTCATTCTGAAGGAACTAAGTCGAAAGAAGAGATGTTGATTTTCAGATGTAGATAGCAGCATTGTTGTATAGGATATAGCAGCATTTCTTGTAAATGGAAGAAATAGGGAATGGGGAGAAATTGGAAAAAAGGTTAAATGGAAAAAGAAGAGACAACTTTTAAAGATATTTAGCCATATGTGCCCAATTCTGAGTTGTCCCCTGCGTTGGTTGGATGTGGCTTGGAGTCATTATAATCATCCTTTGTCGAACGCTTACTTCGTTTGAGGTTCTGTGCCAAGCACTTCGTGTACATCATCAGCTTTAGCCTTGCCGGCAGTCCTCTGAAATACACATTCTTATGACCCCAAGTCATTGATGAGGAATGCTGAGGCAGGATGGGATTCAAATTCAAGTTGGCCCGACTTGGAGTCCGCATGCTTAACCCACTGTGTTGTACACCTGGTCCCAGCACTGCTTCTGCCGGAAGCACTCCAGAAGGACACCAAAGAACAGAAAAAGTGATTGACGAGGCTTTATTTAGCCTAGAGGGAAGAAGCTTCTGTAGATTATTAAGAGTTATGTACTGTGTGTTGTGCCTTCACTGAGAGATCAATAAAGCTCACTGAGGATAAGCTTTAAAAATGAGGGATTTATACACAGGAAACTAACACAACATTGTAAATCAGCTATACGCCAATTTAAAAAAAAAAAAAAGAGGGATTTAGACTGGCTGCAGTGAATTTTCTGAATTAACCAGATGAAGTACTTGGGAGCCCCAAAGCCTTTTGTGTTACAGAATAAAAGAGGCTAGATTATTACCTTTCTAGCTGTGTTATTAAATAATTTCTCTTTTTTCCTTTTGCCTCGAAGCTAGAGGGTAATTTCTCTTCCATATATAGTAACAGATATAAATGGCCCAGTTGGCCTGAATGAAACATGTTGCTTTTACTTGAGCCAATAATAGTTCACTTTGTTTTCCTACCATATTGGCCGACTTAACTGCAGAATGTGCACCGTCTTTATGGAATCCTAAGAGCATCTGGTGAAGTGATGAGTTCTAAGCCCAGGGCATACGGAGCAGTGAGGCATGTGTGCGCATGCGCATGTCGGAGCATTCCCCGCTGACGCTGCTTGAGGGGCCAGAGCCCCCAGGCGTTTGAGAAGCTCACCTGGGAAGTTCACTCACTGCTCACTCACGTGCACTTTGGCTCCGACACATTTTTCAGGTGCCTGGTTTATCGTTTTTTGTTTTTTCTTTTTAAAACTTTTTTCCTAATTCTTACCAGACGTAGACAAAAAAAGACATGTGGAGCTGAAGATGGACCAGGCATTGCTGCTCATCCATAATGAACTGCCCGGGACGAACTTGACCGTCTACTGGAATTACGACTGCTGTTATCAGGTGGGTGCCCTGTGCATGTTCAAGGCTGTGACCCTTGGTGCTGTCATACCTGCAGCCCTCCGCGTGTTAATTGCAGCTTTGCAGGTGAGGAAACAGACAGGCTGTGTAAAAGACTCAGAAGAAATACCATCATGAGAAAGACCAGCAACAGGCAGCATCCCTTTCTTTTTTTTTAAAATTGAAGTAGAGTCAGTTACAATGTGTCAATTTCTGGTGTACAGAACAGTGTCCCAGTCATGCATATACATACATGTATTTGTTCAACATCCGTTTCTTGTCTTTTCCCCTGCCCATCTTTTAAAAACCAGTGCTCCATGACAAGCAAAGTTGATATTGATGGACGTGTTATATTTGGTGACTCTGCCTACTCCATAACTGTCCTGCTGGACCAGAGAAGGAAGGATTGAGACACAGGTGTTCTCCGCGGGTGGGGCAGTAAGGAGGCTGAGTCAGTGTTACAGGGACCTACCCTTCTGATGACAGTGGGTTTATTTCAGCTGAAGGTGTTACTCCTGTGCTAGACCTTGTTCCTTTTTAAGAACAAGACTACTCTTCATGTAAAATGAAATAGTCTTCATTTCCAAATTGAGAGCTTCAATGTATCACCTTCAGAGGAAGAATTTTAATGGCTTGTGACCTGTTTATTGTAAATAGCTTAAAAAAAAAAACAAATTAAAAGAAAATGCCCAGTGTGGATATCAGCTGAAAAGCTAATGGAGCAGGACATGCCACCTTCTGTGCAGTAACGTGAGACACAAAGTCCCTAGATTGAAAAAGCTCGTTCAAGACAAAAGGTTGATCACAAGAAAGACCTAAATGAACCCTGAATAAAATAGAAAAAATCGATAACTTCAAAAATGTCTGTATATATTAACAAAACACCTGTTATGCATTGAGTCAAAAGAGACTAAATGAACACAAAAGGCAGAGATTATACATCCTGTAATCTCATTTCTCTGCACAACAAAAACAAACTGATATAATAGGAGATGAAATTCAAATATAAATATTTCATAGGAAAATCTTTGACATGGCCAAAGCAATTCTTGTGAAAAATTTTATTTGAATATGTCTAACAATAAAGATGATAATATGACTGGGACACTATGCTGTACACCAGAAACTGACATGTTGTAATTGACTACACATCAATTAAAAAAAAATATGATAGTAACACAAGTGGCAGCTGCTGTTTGCTGAGGGTCTGCTCTGTGTTTTAGGTTTGTCAGAGCTCCTTTAATCCGGACCACAACCCAGGGTGTGTCTGGATTAGCAGGTGGGGATGCTGAGATTAAGACCAGTAAAGGGACTTTTTCTGGGTCACCCAGCTGTCACGTGGCAGCACTGGGGTCCACACCCCTCTCTCTGGCTTCAGAGGCTGTTTGTTTCCAGGGTCCTGCTTTATGTTAATCAGAAAGAAAAGGGGAAATGCAAAGCTGTCAAGTAAGGAGCTGTCGAGTAAGGACGTCAAGGTTTTGGGAAGTCGTGGCATCCTCTGAAGAAGAAAAAAGGAAGCAAGAAAAATCATAACCATGTAAACTTCAACATGAGGAAAAAAATGGAAATAAGAATGAGCGAAGAGATTTTTTTTAAATATAAAAGTCACGCAGTTGATAAATTATTGATAAATTTAAGGGGAACATGGAAATTAATAAAACTAGAATAAAATTAGGATATATATGTCAACTGAAATTAAAATAATTTTGGTAATAATCTTAAAAATCTGGCAAAAACATAAGAAATGCACGTCAAACTTTCTAATTAATACAGGTGCAGACATCTAAAATAAAATAAAATAAAATTCTTTTAGAGAAAGTTGGCATGTTGAAAGATTTATTATGACTTATATTTTCATCCTTGAGTTCATTTCTAAGGACAGTGATACAATTTTTTTTTAAGATACAGTTTTAATGGGAAAATTAAACTTAAAATTTATACTTCTTTAATAAGTTTATGAACTTTAAATTATAAAACTGGAGAGATAGTGCACTCAGATATGAAGACTAACCATAGGAAAAATGAAAACTATTAAAACTAGTAAATGAATTCAGCAAGGTAACAGGATACAAGGTTAATATACAGAAATCTGTTGCATTTCTTTACACTCACAATGAAATACCAGGGAGAGAAAGTATAAATAATCCCATTTAAAAATTGCATCAAAAAAAAAAACCTTGGAAAAATGGCAGCACTTCCCAAAGTAATTTATATTTAACACAACTACTGTGCATATATCAGTGGATACTTTATAGAATCTGCATAAATAACTCCAAAGTTTATATGAAAGAGTAAATGCACCAGAGAATCAGAGGATGGCCCCAAAGGAGAAGGGGACATGGGAGAAGGGAAGCTTGCTGTACCAGATAAGTTACATCACAGAGCAGAGACATTGTGAAAAAAGAGACATGGAGACCGCAGGGCCAAGATAAATGTGAGTAGAATCTAATTTACATAAGAATGTAACGTATTACAGCTAAAACCATGGTAAAGGTGTTCTGAATTATTGGATACCATCCCAAGTGGATTCATGTTTAAAAAAAACAAAACCTACACAAACTTTTAAAATATTTTAAGATGCAGGGTACTTTTTAAAATTATTTGTTTGCTTGTTTGTTTGTTTATTATTTTTGGTGGGGGAAGGGAATTAGATTTTATTTATCTGTTTATTTTTCAAGGAGGGACTGCAGATTGAACCCCAGACCTCGTGCACGCTAAGAATGCGCCCTACCTCTGAGCTGTACCCTCCCCTGCACAGGGTACATTTTTAAACTAATGAAGCAATAGAAGAAATAACAAGCCAGATTAGAATATAAAACTTTAACAACTTGTCATTAAAAACAACAAAATAGCGGGGAGGGTAAAGGTCAAGTGATAGAGCTCGTGCTTAGCATGCACGGGGTCCTGGGTTCAATGCCCAGTCCCTCTGTTAAAATAAATAAATACATAGATAGAAAACCTAATTACCTGCCTCCCCCCAAAAAACCTAACAGAATATAACAGGATGTTAAATGTTTAGTATCACAGTACATGAGAACATATTTCTAAGATTGTGCTCAAGGAACTTTGGTGTCTACCAAATGGTTCACACCACAGGCAACATAAAACAGCAAAAGAAGATGAATTATTTAATCTACTGATAATTGAAAATGTCATCTTGATGCTGTGGTATCATGAATACCAAATACCTAAACAAAAAGAATGATTTGAACTCCCGGTAAGGCTGTTAAGAAAGAAATATTGTTTGAGTACCGTTTGGCCACATGTAACAAGAACCGTTAAAGTGATTATTTTTTATCCATTAATCTAATTTTTGGAAATTTTTCTTAGGGAAAGAATTTAAAGGAATAGGAACATCATGTGTAGATCTGTTCATTTCCTTTTTTTTTTTTTTAACGACGGTATTGGAGATTGAGCCCAGGACCTCATGCATGCTAAGCACGCGCTCTACTGCTGAGCTACACCCTCCCCACCATGTATAGATCTTTTAAAATAATATAACTTATAAATTATAAGCATAAATATATTTATATTATATATTTCATAATTAAGTTGTATTTTCAAAAACAGTATTAATTTATATAAATTATATACAAAAAGATAAGACAAAAAAGCTTTAAAAGCAGCCGAAATGTTCATAACTATAGTGTTTAATGGAATATACTACAACCGTTAAAAATGATAAACACGCAAATTGGGTAGACTCTTGGAAATGTATTTTTTTTTTTTGGAAATGTATTAATTAAATAATATTAAGTAAAACAGTCGAATGGAAGACTTAATGGCAGGGAGGGGATAGCTCAGTGGTAGAGCGTGTGCTTAGTTAGCATGCACGAGGTCCTGGGTTCAATCCCCAGTGCCTCCATTAAAAATAAATAAACAAATAACCTAATTACCTCCCCCCGCCAAAAAAAAACCCAAAATAAATAAGCTTAAAAAAAAAAGACTTAATGGCTTAATGGATGCTGTATTTGTTAATTAGGTGAAGAATTTACCTGTGAATAAAGGTGTACAGTTCCCCAACAGTTATATAGGCAAATTGTATCTGATTGAAACTGAGAAGTTTTTTTTTCTAAGTGCGAAGGAAAAGTTATCTCAGGGTCTTCAGTCGGAGGTTCCGTCCTCCGAGAACCGGGAGACTGTCGGACGCGCCTGACACGCTGCCCGCGCTGTGTGTGTAGTGCTTGCTTCAGGTCCTGGTCCGCGCCTCCCGCGGTGGGAAACCCGGAAAGCCCAGCGTGGCGGCCGTGGCCGTCGGCACCCAGCACGTGTCCATCCTGCGACTCAACGACACCGTGGAGGACAAGGAACTTTGTAGGTTCGTACCTGCTTTGATGTGACCTACACAGTCTACTTTTTCTGCCTTTTTTTTTTTTTTTTTTTTTTGTTCTATTTGGTTTCTAGCTTTTCCTTCTTTCAAAGTATTTTTCTGTCTCTTCCCTGGTCTGCACCCAGGAATGCCTGTCACCCTGCCTCAATGCCATTACCAAAATCCACCTCCTTATTTCCCACCCGAACAACATTTCTTGATTTTACCCGATCTTCGTAGGTTGGAATATAAATTTGGAGAATTTGGAAACTATTCTCTCTTGGTAAAGCACACCCCTGATGGAGCCAGTGAAGCTGCTTGTGACCTGGTTGTCAACGAGAAGCCAGTCGACAGTGACCTTCGTACGTATACTCTCCTGGTTGATTTTTCGAGTTTGTGTTTTCAGAGGTTTTAGTTTTTGAGTACTGTTTGCAACACTTTGTGTAACTGGAATCCTGTATTATAGGTTGTCTCATTTAGGTATAGTATATTTTGTTTGTTTGTTTTGAGGGGGAGGAAATTAGGTTAATTAATTAATTAATTATTATCATTTTTTAGTGGAGGGACCCAGTGCTATTGACTGACTTCAGGTTTCTCCCGTGTTCCTCCTGGCGTCCTTTTTCTGCCCAGAACCCCGCAGTGCATTTAGGGGTCAGGTCCCCTTGGTCTCTTCCCATCTCATCTCATCTCCTCTGATCACTCTTTCTTGGTCTTTCACAAGCTGGACCCTTTGGAAGAGGACTGGCTGGTTATCTTGTGACTTGGTTTCGCTTACTGCCTTCTCCTGACCAGGAAGAGGCCCTGCGTCTTCGGTGGGGCCCAGCAGACGGGGCGCGGTGCCCTCCTCAGGGATCACGTCCAGGGCTGCGTGATGGCCTGGGCACACCTCCTGAGGGGATGAGCTAACTTGATGTCTGGGATTTGCTTAAAAATGCTTCAGGCAAAAATTTTTTTTAAAAAGACGGAGAGTAGTCATAGATGAAGGAAGAATGACAGTGTTTGATATTGCAGAACCTAGGTGATGGGTTTATTATACAATTGTTTGTACTTTTGAGCATGTTTGGTATTTTTCACAATGCAAGTTAGCACTCACCTTCTGAAGACCGTTCCCGGTTGCCAATAAGAGATTTAGCGTAAGGCTGTCCACTTTTATTTGTGTGGCTTTTCCATTTGCAGATAAACTGCGACGACCTGACAGCTTTGGTGCTTGGGATGACGTTTTTGGTGACAGTGTGTTTTCTGTTCTTTCTACAGCCGTGACTGTCGCGTTCCTCGTGGGCCTGGCCCTCGTCATTGCAGTGTCCTTTCTGAAGTTCCTATGGAGGTGAGCCGGTGTCGGGGGAGGGCACAGTTGGGGAAAGGAGGACATAGAAAATATATATTTAAGAAGGGTCATTTGACCCTTCAGATGGCCATTATTCCTGGGTCAAACTTACTGTGTCCACCATCCCCCAGGCCCGGGACAGTTCTAGGCCCTGGGAATTCAGTGATGAATAAGAGATGCTCCTTGACTTTAGGGAAGTTTTTAACAACCTTGTTCGAGTGGATCTTTGTCTTCAGTTCTTTGTGGCTGAAAAAGTAGGAGAAAATGCTTGAGCAGTTCTCCTTTCCTGAAAGAGTCTCGCCTCCTGCTTTGTGGCGAGTGGAGGTGATGTTTGTAGGAGGTCACGCCTCTAGTGCAGAGTCCCAGCCCCTGCCGCCGGGACCCCAGCCACTCCTCCGACCTCAGGGTGGACTCTCCGTTGGTTAGGGTCAGCCAGCTTGGAGAGGGAATTCCTTCTCCTCTGCTGGGGTAAACAGTGATTCTGGAGAGCGGATTCGTAGACTGGAGGAAAAAGGAAAGTAAACTAGATCCAGGCCCAGCACATCACCCTGCCAAGGGAAGGGCTTTCATCCCTGAAAGGGAATAGCTTGAGTTTTCACATGCTCAGCCTGTGAGGGTCTCAGGAAAGAGCGCAAGATGTTATTGGTGAGCCGTTATCCAAGTTGGAAATGGGCCCCTGCTAGCTTGGGGAAACCCTGCAGCGTTGGGGAGTTTATCACTCTGACCCCCTAGAAAGAGTGGGCTTCAGTGTGGGAGAGCCCTGTCTGCGTCGCGGCAGGAGAGCGCCTTGCTGCTCAGAGCAGATGGGTAACCGCTCCGCCCTTTAGGGACAGGGCGCAGCCCTAGCCCAGGAGTTGCATTCCTTTGAATGTTGATCAAGATGTAAGTGATTTTGAGTTTCCATTTGGCCCTTTTAGCATGCACAAATTTATTACATCATGTTTTAAAGTGATCGATAGCTGATATCAGGCTCCTGCAGAGAGAACTCCACCTCGCCCCACTGTGGAACTGAAACTCCTTTTTGCAAGGGATTCTGCCTTTGTAGCCCAAGGGCCGAACGCTGTTGTTGGCAAAGCAAGAGGCCCTTGTACGTTTCTCATCACTTTCCAGTGTGCCCCCGGAAGTCCGGGGAAGTTCAGATTTGTCTGAAGAATCTGAAAAAGTAGTAAGAATATAGCTTTTCTCCTTTTCACCAAGGGAACAGGCATGTACAGGAAAATTAAGTGCTTTATTTATTGTAATTAAAAAAACTCTACTGAAAGTTTTTGATTTTAGCTTTTAAGTATCTTAACTTCTCCTTTTCACCCCTCCTTAGATGGTTCTATTTTAAAGTTAGTTTGTCATATGATTGTGGTGTTATTAGTGCTGAACAAACTAGAAATGGGAGTTGAATTGCAGGGAGAAAAAAGAAGTTAGAAGTATATGCTTTGAGGGGAAGGGTGTAGCTCAGTGGTAGAGCGCATGCTTAGCATGTACAAGGTCCTGGGTTCAATCCCCAGTACCTCCTTTAAAAAAAAAAACCAAACAAAACCTAATTACCTCCCACAACAACAACAAAAATATATACATTGGATATGTGGATTGCGTTTGGATACTGATTTGAGCAATTCAGCTGTAAAAAAAAAAAAGACAGGAAAATGGAACTGGCTGTTGGATGGTATTAAGGAGTTATTGAGAAGATTTTAAAATGGGGCAATAATATTTTGTTGTTGTTTAAAATGAGGTAATAGTATTGCAGTTAGGTTTAAAAATAAAGAGTCCTTAGTTTTAGTGAGGCACACTGAAATATTCATGAATGAAATGAAATGATGGCTATGGTTTTCTTTTAAAGACCAAGCCGAGAGGGAGGATATATCTCAAAGTGGTAGAGCGCATGCTTAGCATGCGTGAGGTTCCGGGTTCAACCCCCAGTACCTCCTCTAAAAAAAGTAAATAAACAAATAAACCTAATTACCTCCCTCCCCACCAACAAAAAAAAAAATGGTAAATAACAAGCTGAGGCAGGAAGACAGTGGTGGGGAGTGTAGATGAAGTGTTAGATTGACACGTGTGGATACTTGTTGCAGGTGGGTGACGGTTCCAGGAATGTTCATTATACTGTTTCACCTACTTGTGAAATTTTCCATGACAAAAAGATAAAGGGAAAGGAAAAAAATCCTATGATGTATTGAATAACTCAGGCATGCAGATTTTATGCAAAGCGTATTTTTGCCAGGCTAAGGTATGCCTTTTTTTTTTCAATTAGAAAATTTAATTTCAACTTCCCCAAACCTTCCGGAGATGAGCATGATGTTTGTCACACTTTTCAGTTTCAAGAGAGCTGGAGGTGCAGCACATGAGCGGACTTACATTGTTAGAAGCGTGATATGTAATTTCCACTAGAAAGGGCTTGATGATTTCACCAAACTAAGACATATGTTCTCCTGATTTTCTAATCAAAGAATTGTACTTACTAACAGGACACATTTAATTGTTCTCAGTTAACAGAAACACTGAGTATTCAACATGATGTGACAAGTACCAAACTGGCCTGGGAGCTCTGAGTTTGGCATGGTTGTTGGGTTGCAAATGGGTTCTCTGCGGACTTTAATCAGATGTGGGGACATACACTTGGAAAGTTCTTGTTCTTTTGGATGCAAACAAACTAAATATAAGTGAAACCATCCTAGAAAATTTCAGAAATCATAAAGAACAATTTTTTAACACCTTTATTGTGGTATGACTCTTGTACAGGAAACCACGCATATTTCAGACATACAGTTTGATGAATTTTGGTAGATGTAGACACCCATGAAACCACCACCACAAACACGATAGCTAATATTTCCATCACTCCCCCAGAGATACAAATTTCTAATGCTCAGTTTATCCTTTCCCACCTCCTTTCCCTGTTAAGCATATGTTTACTATGTGTGTGAGTCTGTTTCTGTTTTGTAGATGAGTTCAGTGTCCTTTTTTTTTAGATTCCACATAAGTGATATACAATATTTTTCTTTCTCTTTCTGGCTCACTTACTTAGAATGATGCTCTCTAGGTCCATCCATGTTGCTGCAAATGGCATTATTTCATTATTTTTTATGGCTGAGTAGTATTCCATTGTATAGATATACCACTTCTTTATCCAGTCATCTGTCGATGGATATTCAGGTTGCTTCTGTGTCTTCACTGTTGTAAATAGTGCTGCTATGAACAATGAGGTTCTGTGCTGCCTTAACTTTAATGGTGCTGTTGATCAGAATTCCAGTCTCATTTCACCTTCACAACAGGTCTTGAGCGAAGGCTCCTTCTTTATTCCTGTTTCATCCGTGAAGAAACTGCACTGTCATGGTCAAGTGTTTGGAAGTGCTGCTGCTGTAAAGTTTGATTCTACTTTTGTTCTATTAAAAAAAAAACATTGAAAATGTCTCATTCCTTGACTTGCATAGAGAATGAACTTCAAGTTAATTTTCTTTCAGCGTGATAGCATATCATGGTGAAAATTCTGCCTAAGCAAAGAAATTAACCGGCCATTTTACTTCTTTACAGTTTGGAAGACTTTAATAATTGGATTTCAAAAGCAATAAATTCTCGGGAAACTGATCGTCTCATCAATTCTGTGAGTTACTGCGTCGTGTGCGCTCTGGGTGGGTTCCTAGATTTGGAATTTACAGATCTTTATTTAATAATCCTTATTATCTTAACTGTGTGGAGGAAGGCCAGGTTGTATGCCCTGCATTCTTTTTTTTTAATTTATTTTTTATTTAATTAATTAATTAATCTTTTAACTAGTCTTTTTTGGGGGGTATAATTAGGTATTTATTTAATGGAGGGACTGGGGATTGAACCCAGGACCTTGTACATGCTAAGCACACACTCTGCCACTGAGCTTTACCTCCCCCCTGCATTCTTAATAAACAGTGGCCTCTCGCCCGTGTGACGGGCGCCACCCCCTCTTTCTTTGGGAGGCTGGAGTGATGCTCTGCAGGCAGTGCTGTTGAGTTGGTCCAGTTAAGCAGAGGGTGTGGAGGGTAAAACAAAGAATCAGAGACGTCGGTATGAAATCTATAAACGCCATGGCCTGCTGTGATGAGCCAGCCTGCTGTCTGGTGATCGGTTCATTACGGGCACGTTTATGTCCACTGCTGGACATGTTTGCGGGCTCTCTCGTTCAGACGTCCTTTGTGGTCGTTTCTCAGCAGGAGACACAAAAATCAAAAGTGAGAAACCTAACCTCTCGGTGGGGTCTGATCACAAAAGCAGAGCAAAGTGGTGCTCAGAACCGTGACCTTGGCTTCCACTCCGCCAGTTTCTTCCCTAAGACACAGACGAGTGGAGTTGACTTTTTCGCGTTGTGCACTCTCCCATCTTTCTCCCCTTTTTCCTGAAGGAGCTGGGGTCTCCAAGCCGGGCGGGCGACCCCCAGCCAGAGGCCTGGCGACCGTCGGCTGCTCCGCTGCGCCTCCGCTGCCTGGACACCTTCCGGGGGTACGTGGGGCTCCTGGTTACATGGTGGTCACAGGTCCACTGGAGACAGACGCACTCTCTACTTTGGGCTTTGCTTCCTAGGCTAGAAGAGGGTTCCTGCCATCAGGATAAACCCACAGATAAATCGGCAGCCTCTCCTGACTTAAAAAGTGTCGCGGGAGCCAGTAGGATCTGTCGCTGCACAGGAGCAGCGGGTGGGCCCTGTGTCCGGTCGGCAGCTGGACAGACAGGCAGGTGCCTGGGCTAGAGAGGGAACCCCGGTTCTTGGGGGGGAGGCGGCTCTCATCCACCACCACCCCTAGCAAAACGGCTCATATATCAGGCCCTTTGGAGAGCAAATCCACAGAGTTTGATGGTAAATTGTTCTTATTTCATAGTTTTGGGGGAAGAAGGAATGCCAGGACCAGACTCTGAAAATGAAATCTTAAACGGGATGACCGAAAAGAAATACTAGGTGTCAGGTCCATCCATTTCTACCCACGGAGGCCTTGTAAGCTCCGGGGATAACCCGAGAAGTCTGGCCCGGCCTCCCCAGAGCTCTGAGTGTCCTGGTGGGTGTCTCCGAAGCCAGCTAGTGACAAGAATGATACTGATAATGACAGTGTTACCGTTCCAGCTTGTCTTAATTCATCTCTTAGCCGTCCGATGAGCTCTGTACTTAAAAAAAACCAAAACAAAACAACTATGCCTATTTGCTGATGAAGAAATTGAGCTTCAGAGCTGAGTATTTTGCCCTGGGTCACTCAGGGACTAAGAAGGACAGCTGGGATTTGATTCCAGGCAGCTGGACTCCCCACACATTACCCCACTGACACCAAGGTCTTCATTCCCCGCGGCTGCGGAATTCGCATCGAGCAGCAGCATGTTTTGAATGTTCTCTATTTTATCCCTCTGTCTTTCCGAGATGTTCACAGGGAGACAGGAACTAACGCTGATTAAGTGCCTGAAGGCTTCTAAGCGCTTCCAGGCGCCGCTCAGGTGCTGTGATGTGTGCTACCCACCCCGTCGCGGTGCCCACGATCCCCGGGGCAAGGTGTCCCTCCTTCACAGAGACCTGATGGGAGGCTCGCCCCAGCTCGAATGGCTCCTCAGAGGGATGGACTCAAGGCTTGACCCTAAAGACTGTCCCCTCCCACTGCAGTTCTTTAACCTGAGACGGCAAAATAATTAGCACAAAACCGAGTGACGGGGCATGTTCGGCTCTGTTTTCAAGTCATGCGGTTTAGCGTCAGCGTAGGTTTTTCTTAAGACATCCTGTTGGAAGTGTTGGCAGAGGACTTTTGTGCAGGGTCCTAACTGCAGTGGTTAGAGCTGGGAGTTGCTGCTTTTCAGTGCCTCCTGACGGCACGGGGTGAGTGTCACATGTCCCCTGCAGCCGGGCGTCCTCGAGCCACACACAAGCCCTGAGGGCGTGTCTTTGTTGTCCCACAGGATGGCTCTCACCATCATGGTCTTTGTCAACTATGGAGGAGGGCGATACTGGTACTTCAAACACTCGAGCTGGAATGGTAAGGTGCTTCCCACAGGCAGTGTTGCTTACGTGGGACCCCCAGAGCGCTGCGGGCAGGGGACGCCCTCGGCACCGCCCCCCAGGAGCTCCAGAGACACGCCCCCTGGAAGGACCCCTAGGAGGACCTTTAGATTCTTCCACCAGCCGTGAGCTCTGGTCTCCCGTGTGCTCCGGCTCTGTGATGCTTCTCTGGGACCACCCGTGGGCACCGGAGGCCTCGGCTGCGGGGGCTCTGCAGGAGGAGTCAGGACTTCAGCTATAAATGAGCCTTGTCCTGCTCCAGGTCTGCCTTGTATGACAGCCGCGTGGGCGTCCCGCCCGGAGACTCTGGTCCTCCTGGGGGTGCCGCTGGGCGGGGGTTGGTCTGAGTGGCCGTGAATCGGCTCAGTGGTCGGGTTAAGATGGGTTTTGAGTAGCGCTGCTTTGCGGGTTCTCCAGGTGGGCCCTTAGCACCCACCCCTGCTGGTGCAGAGTCCTGGGGGCGCTGGGTCACCTCCCGGGGTTCCCCGTGGTGTGAGAGGGAAGCTGCCCCCAGTCAGGGAGCACTGCTGTTGTAGGTCCTTCCTCACCGTTGCGCTGTGTCTCTGCAGGACTGACGGTGGCCGACCTCGTATTCCCGTGGTGAGTATCACACCTGCCACCCGCCCTTTGTGCTCGTCCTTGAGGCTTGGTTTTCAGCTGATGCTGGACACTCCCGACACCAGCCCTGAGTTCCAGGCTGCAGGCCTAGGCCCCTCCCAGGTCTCTGTGTTATCAGGTCCTTCCGAAAGCCATGTGACTGAATCCTTGTCACCCTTGGCGTGGTGCTCATCTAAGATGTGCAAATAAAAGATGAGTAACTTCGGAGGGAACGCTTTGTGAGTGTGCGTGTGACAGGCAGGGTCCTGGAATCTTGGAGGAAATCATACATTTGGAATACGTGGCTAAATTCCACTAATCCTGAAAATAAGTGTAAAAATCATGCTTCCTAAACGGTATGCATGTGGTGCATTGGCATCAGGGAATTCTGATAAGTATACAAGGGCGATGTTAGTAATAAGATAAAGCTTGGAGTAACAGTGGAGTGACCCAGCTCTGCCTCTGTCCGTCCAGGGCTCATGCCCCTTGCTGAGGGACCCGACTTCCTGCATGACCAGGAATTTGTGTCTCTGGGCACCTCCTCCATCATTACGAGGTAGAACCGGCTACTGGTTTGCATCTTTGGTCTCTGGTGTTCCATCGCTAATGTGAACTCAGGTTTTTCTGGGCTTGGGAGAAAAAGCCTTAACATTTTTTTTTAATTGAAGTACAGTTGATATACAACATTGTATAAGTTACAGGTGAACAATATAGTGACTCACAGTATTAGTGACTGTACAGTTTTACTCACAATTTATACTCCATTTATAGTTACTGTAAAATATCAGCTGTGTTCCCTGTGCTGTGCAGTATATCCTGGTGGCTTATTTTACACGTAACAGCTTGTACCTCACAGCTCCCTTCCCCTGTGTTGCCCGGTCCCCCTTCCCGGGAAGGAGTTCCTTGTGGAGATGAATCTGGGTGGGAGGAAGGTCTGCGTGCCTGCCGACCTGGTGATTGCTGACGTGTGTTCTCTGCGAGCTTCCCCACGGGCCGGTGGCCCCATTCCCGTTCCTGGCACCAGAGGCTTTTATCCGATTACGTGACCCCAAGAAAGGGAGCGAGGCCACCCCAGAATGCGACCAGCTCTCCCCTCTGTTACCCCCTCGCCAAGTCGTCAGACAGATTCTGTTCTGATTTTTTTTTTTTTAAATAAAAGACGAAATTTAGGATAGTAAAAAGGAAGGAAAGAAGAGGTGGCTCAAACTCCTAAAGAGAAAAAAAACTTTCATCTTTCTTTCAAGAGCGATAGTTACTTTAGAAACGATTGAAATTGAAATGCGTTGTTTCTCAAGGACTTGGGGGCGCGCGGGAGGGTGTCAGGTCAAGTCTTCTTTCTCCTCGACGACCACCCGGGAGGGTTGTCCCTGGAAGCTGCACTTCAGTGCTGAAAGGTTTCCTCCTAAGACAGGACATGGAGGCACACAAACCTCACAGCCCAGCGTTCGGAGTCTCCCTCCTCCGCAAACCCCACGTGGTTTCAGCAGCTGGTTCTTTAAAAAAAAATCACATGTTGCGTCTTCTAGGTACCAGGTTATAAAATACTCACGGTAGAGAGACCGCAAAAGTTGGAAATGGCCACCTGCTAACAACTGTTGTCTTTTTAGGTTTGTTTTTATTATGGGATCTTCGATTTTTCTATCAATGACTTCCACTCTGCAGCGGGGATGCTCAAAGTTCAGATTGCTGGGGAAAATTGCGTGGAGGAGTTTCCTGTTACTCTGTATAGGAATTGTCGTTGTGAACCCCAATTACTGCCTTGGTCCACGTAAGTATTTCTTCCCCTCTGCTAGTTCATATTGAGCTTGAAGCGTGGAAGCAACGTGCCGGAACTGGGGAGAAATGGAGCTCCTCCACCCTGTGTCCCTGCAGACAGAACAGTTCTGTACAGAATGCTTGTATGGCTTTGGGCGTTACTATCTTGGAATTTCAGACCCAGCAGGTGCCCCCAAGCCCACTCAAACCCTCGTGTTGGACAGAGGAAGACTCTGGGGCCAGGGGAGTGAGGTGCTTTTGTCCCAGTGTCGCGAGGGGCAGACTAGGGACCAGACCAGGTGACTGGTCCTCAGACCCTTCCTCCTGCCACTGTGGTTTCAGCAACTTTTTATAATAAGGCCATTGTTCAAGAGCCCACCTTGTCATCACCTGGGTGCCCCCGGCTGCTGGGAAGGAGACACTTGGGGAAGGCAGCCGTCCCTGTCCTCAGGGGGTGAGTGTACTGTGTCATTTGCCAAGGGAGACCTAATTGTCAGAGAGGTGCCAAATGAACCCCTCAGGCAAGACGCACCAAGACTTCAGGCAAGAGGAGGTGGAGTCCTGCGGGAAGGTGTCAAGAAAAGGAGATTGGCTGGGTCTCCAAAAAGTGGGCGCTGCTCCCAGGAGGACACATGGCAGGGCTCTTTGTAGGATTGCGCCCCCTTTGCAGGGATGGTCCCTGGGGAGAGCCTGCGGCCTGATGAGGATGTCCGGGGGTGAAGTGGGGGGTGCCGGCTGACACCCTCTGTGCCCTGTGTCCCCGCAGTGTCGTGGGAGGAGGCTCGCATCCCTGGCGTGCTCCAGCGGCTGGGGGTGACCTACTTCGTGGTCGCCGTGTTAGAGCTGCTCTTTTTCAAGCCCGTGCCTGAGAGCTGTGCCTCGGTGAGAAACCCTGCTCTAAAAGTGGTGGTGGTGGGGTGTCCCTGAATAGCTGTGGGAACTTTCTTTTGTTCTGGGTGCAGCACTAGGGAGTGTAGGGCCCTACCTCTGTTTGCCAAAAGCATGCTTTTTCCTCTTCAATGAGTTATTTTTATTTAGTCTTTGTAACAGTCTTTTTAAAAAAAAATTGGGGTGAAAAATGCGTAACAGGAGTTCTACCCTCTTAACAAATTTTTCAGTTTCCGTTCGTCAGATGCCTTTTGATGGCGTGAAATAACATCACCATCGTCTGGTTTGCTAGCTCAGTCTCTCGGATGCATTACTGCCAAGTTTTCTGTTTCCTGGTGGTACAAGATACACAAAAAACTCATTGAGCATCTCTGTCTATACAAAGGCTGCAAAGGTCTCACTTGGAGGAAACGTACTGAGCTCAGGATGGGGTATGACAGTTCAGCCCCCGGCTGGGCTGCTTCCTGTCTCTTCTTCCTTAGAAGTGCGTGAGCACCTCAGCTCTTTTTTGCTGACTTTCTGGCTTACTGTAAATCGCTGAGTTGACTTTACTCAGATGATAGTTATCCCCCCCGCTACAAAGGAAGTAAAAATTCAGGTGGAAATTGTTATATTCTTCTGTTTGGGGTCCTGCGTCACAGTCAGTCAGGCTGTATTTGTGGTCCAGCTTCTCCCTGGTGTGTAACCAGCGCAGCCATCGCTGAATCCCAGATTCTCCTGGGTCTTCTTGTGACGGCTGCTCAGAGGTATTTTCCTGGAGTGTGTTTAACTCCTTCGCCCCCGGCCCTGCCCTCCCTGCCGGTGCACCCGTGCCCTCTGCTGTAGACCCTGGAGCTGGAGTGGGGCTCCACATGCACATGAACTTGAGCTCGGTGCCCGTGGGGGACCTGAGGGTCTGCGGAGGCTTGTCCCAGCCGCCCCGACGGAGCCGGGGTAGGGTATACAAGGAAGAGGTGGACCGCACCCCTTCTTCCTTCAACCAGAACCGCCCCAAAAGTTTAAATTTCATTTTACCTTTTAAACATTTATTTTTAATTTCTTTTTTTAAAAAAGCTTTATTGAGATATGATTCGTGTACTATGAAACTCACACATTGAGGTGCACAGTTCAGTGATATTTCGTGAATTCACAGAGTTGTGCAGTCATCATCGCTGTCCAGTTCTAGAACATTTTCATCACCCCCCAAAAAACCCTATCCTCATTACCAGCCACTCCCCAGTCCCCACTTCCCCTCAGCCCAGGCATCCCCTAATCTGTTTCCTGCCTCTGTAGGTCTGCCTGGTCTGGACATTTTGTAAAAATGGAATTATACAATACATGGCTTTGGTGTCTGGCTTCTTTAGCATAATATTTTTCAAGGTTCATCCATATTGCCCCCATCAATACTTGAGGTTTTTTTCACTGCTAAATAATATTCCATCTTACAAATGTACCACATTTTGTATCCATTTATCAGCTGCTGGATATTTGACTTGTCTCCACTTTCTGGCTATTATGAATAATGATTCTGTGTTCATTTATGTACCAGTTCTTGGTCAAGTGTCTCTTTTCAAATCTCTGGGGTACAGGAGTAGAATTGCCTACTGATTTCTTTTTTTTTAATTTTTATTTTTTTTGCTGGGGAGGTAATTAGGTTGACTTTATTTTTAGAGGAGAGACTGGGGATTGATCCCAGGACCTTGTGTATGCTAAGCATGTGCTCTACCACTGAGCTATACCTTCCCCCCACTGATTTCTTTTTGTTTGTTTGTTTTTTGTTTGGGGTTTGGGGGGCGGTTGTATATATATATTTTTATTGATGTATAAGCAGTTGACAACGTTGTGTCAATTTCTGGTGCACAGCACAATGCTTCAGTCGTACATGAACATACATATATTCGTTTTCATATTCTTTTTCACCATAAGTTACTACGAGATATTGATTATAGTTCCCTGTGCTGCACAGTGTAAACTCGTTTATCTATTTTATATCCCAGTGATTTTTTTTTTGGACTACCGTTTTACTGTGATATTTCATAGAGAAGGACCAGCTAGACCACGTCCTGCGTATGAAACAAAAGCATCTTTTTGTGTTACTCCCATAAAGGCCGCGGGAAGAGTCACAGGGACTCTCCCAGATACACGCCCTGCGCACCCCTCCCGTTCCCCTTGCGAGCAGTTCACGTGTGTTTTCGATCCCCCCCACCCAGGAGAGGAGCTGCTTTTCTCTTCTGGACGTGGTGTCCAGCTGGCCGCAGTGGCTCGTCATCATGGCGCTGGAAGGCATCTGGCTGGCCTTGACCTTCTTCCTACCTGTCCCCGGATGCCCCACGTGAGTGAGCCCGGGTGGGAAACCGCTTTTTGACCGTCATTTTCTGCCAAGTCAGAGCCTCTGGGGTCTGGCTCTCTGCGATTTTCCCAGTTCAGGAATTCCCTCCTTTGAGGCATCCCTTTTTGGGAGGGGAGCTTGGTGGGTGTCCAGAGGACTGCTGTCCTGGGGGGTTTTCCAGGGTCAGTGTGAGTGGCAGCCCCACCCCGCCATGGCGGGGGCTGTGGAGTCAGGAGTCCCTTCGGTGGGAGAGCGTCGTGGTGGTGTGCGGGGCTGTCAGGCCGTGGGTGTGCGAGGCTCTTCGGTGGCCCTGGGTGTCCCCTCCTCCCTCCGAAGTCTCATCATTGAAGCCCGTGTTCTCGCTCCCCCAGCGGTTACCTTGGCCCTGGTGGCATTGGCGATCTGGGCAAGTATCCGAATTGTACTGGAGGGGCTGCCGGCTACATCGACCGCTTGCTCCTGGGAGACCATCACATTTACCAGCATCCTTCCTCCGCTGTGAGTGAGCCTGGCCTGTGCTCGGACCTGACACTCAGGGGCCCAGAAGTGGAGGAGGAGGAAGGGCCAGCCACCTTTGAACTGTGTCCGTTAAGCAGAAGAGGGTGGGAAGGAAGCATTGTTTGCAGAAGTGGCTGACGTTAGAGACCTCAGTGTACTGTTGGTTGTGGGCCGCATTTCCCTGGGTTTAAAGTGAGAAGTCCTCAGTGTACGTGTCAGGTACCGAGGCAGAGACTCTGGTGCAGAGGATTTGTCGGGCGGTCCTGGGATCAGCACCTGTGGGGGAGGGAGGGAGCGGACGGGGCGGAACGATCAGTCACTCTGAGGCCGCGGCTGGTCTCCCCGGGGCCCTTCAGGGTTGTTCTCAGTAGGGTGAGGGACCCGGCCCTTGACATCCCTGGCTGGCTGTGGGCTGCCCCAGCTGCGTGGCTCCCAGAGAGGCGGCTGTCTTCATCATGGATAATCCAGAAGCCGCTGAGAGCTTTTGGCCACCAGTACTGGTGGCAGCTGCGGGAGTGGATGCTCTGGTCCTCAAAGGAGCCAGGGTGGGGTGGGGTCGGGGGAAAGGATGTCTGGGTGGTGCACTTCAGCACCCCGGCAGTGGAGAGCTCCGGACGTCTGCAGTTTCCGCAGTAACAATCTCTTTTATAACAAAATAACATGGATATGCATTTTAAACGTTTATTGCCCTACAAGAGGAAAGGAAGTAGGGTTGACCACAAAGAATAAGCCTGCAGGTTAGAAGGTGCCGTGTGCGGTGTTTGAACCTGGATGGGGACGGTTGTGTCCTTGAGGCGGCTGTGCTGGGCCGGGGCTCATGTCTGTGTTCCGTCCCTCCCTCCCGTCACTCACCACACACTTGCTGGGACGGTGTAACCCCCAGGCTGGCAGTGAGTTTCTACTACAAAAACAAAAAGCAGACTGCTGGGGCGTCTCCAAGTCTGGGTTGGGTCGTGCGTGTGTGCTTCGCGGTCAGCGGGTGAGCGCGGCCCCCTCGTTCTGCCCTGCCAGGTTCTTTATCACACTGATGTGGCCTACGACCCGGAAGGCATCCTGGGCACCATCAACTCCATCGTCATGGCCTTTTTGGGAGTTCAGGTATTTGTCCGTTTTATTACAGCGCATCTTCCTTATGGTTTGTGATGATTGATGCATCATTAATGAATCATAAACCATTTGGGTTATTTACTTTTTTAGGGGGGGTTTATTAGGTTTCTTGATTGATTGGTTTTAATGGAGGGCCTGGGGATTGAACCCAGGACCTCGTGCATGCTGGGCGTGCACTGTACCCCTGAGCTCTATCCCCCTCCCGAGTTTGGTTTAAATAGGTAATTGGGAGCATATCTTTTGTGTGTTTCACACCTAGTAAATTTCGTTTCTATTTGACAGAGCGTGAAAACTAGAAGTTGCTAAAATCCAGCTCATTCGTATAATTAGGTATAATTCCTGTGTTTTCAAAAGAAGGTCCTGTTGTTTACGTGGCTCTTCTCAGCGGGGGAGGCGCAGCGGCCTCTGGGTGAAAAGTTTCCCTGCAGGCACGGGCAGTGTGTGGGAGGTCGCCTGTCGCCTGTCGCCTTTCTTTTGCTTACGCTTCAAGGCGATGCATCGTTTATGCCAGTCAGTGCAGGTTGCTCTTGGTTTGTCCCGCATGCAGTTGTGTCTGAACAGCCTCGCTTTCCCTTCCTGAGGCTCCCCTTGTACGCGGGGCGACGGCTGGGGGGGGGCGCGTACCGCTCTCCACGACCGCGCAAGTGCTCCGTGTGTGCCGTCCGTGTGGCTGCTGAGTCCTGCGAATGTGGCTGGTCTGACAGAGGAACCAGTTTTTAATTTTATTTAACTTTAATTCATTTACATTCAAAGTTAAATTGTCACAGGTGGCCAGGGGCTCCCCTGTGGGGTTAGTGCAGGTCAACCGCATCCATATTGGTGATTACATAATTTCCTATTTAGACGTGGAGCTCAGTGGTAGAGCGCGTGCTTAGCATACGTGAGGTCCTGGGTTCAATCCCCTGTCCCTCCGTTAAAAGTAAATAAATAAATAACCTAATTATCTTCTCCCCCCTTAAAAAAAAAACCCCAAATAAATAGAAGTGCTGCCTTTCTTTCCGCAGCACTCTAGAGTTTCGTTGGGTGCTTTTACATAAATGCATTTAATCCCCCACGTGCTTTCCAGGTAAACCTGAGCTTGTGGGGGGGCAGCCGAGGGTGGGGTTCGGGGTGCAGAGCTGGTGCCCAGCCCCGCCCTGCTGTTCACTAGCTGGGTTGCCCCAGTCGGGTCCCCTCGCCTCTCTGTGTTTTGGTGGCACCTGCTTACTTCACAAAAGTGTCGAGCAGATTAAATAAGTTAATTCACATAAAGTTCTAAGAACAGGACATTCATAAATTTAAAGTATTTGAACAATTTTTAAATTTTTTTTTTAAATTTTAGCCATTGTAATTTATATTAATATATAATTATATATTGTATATAATACGTTAATATATGATATTATATATTATTATAAGTTATTATTAACACTTTCTTTGATGTCTCCAGAAATTAATTCCTCATTTCCAGGGATTTTTATGCAAAGTCCAAATTGTACTGTTTGTAAAATCTTTCCCTGTCTACCGGTCCACCCTCTTCTGTGCCCCCACCAGAGCAGGCCATCTAGCAGCCTTGTTACTTTGAAAGATAAAAAGTCACTTTCCTTGGCTCCCATCACCTGTGGGAGAAAGTCTGTGCCTCGCAGGGAGACCTGCAGGCCGACCTGTTACCACCTTCCCACCTCTCCCTGCCCTTCCTGCCCCGGCCTTTCTGAACTACCTACACCTGAGGGAGGCTGTGGGTTTCCACCCGTTTTGATGTGCTTTTGCTCATGCTGTTCCATCCTGCCCAAACACTGTTCCTGCTTTGCGCTCACATCCTCAACTCGCTGGCACCTCCTCAGCGCATCTCCCTCCCGAGTGGTCCCCTGTGCCTCTCGGCCTCCACCAGCCAAGGGCAGGGGTTCATTCCTCCTGTACCCCCAGTGCCTGCAGGCGAGCCTGTCTGTCGCATGGTTAGGACGGTGGATGAGGACAAAATAAGAAAACACCGCAGGCGATTCTCTCGGTCACGTTGTGTCTTCCTCCCCAGGCAGGGAAAATACTCCTGTACTACAAGGATCGGACGAAAGACATCCTGGTCAGGTTCACTGCCTGGTGCTGTCTCCTCGTGAGTAACGTCGCTCCTCACCGGGGCGCCTTCTAGTCACGCACACAGAGCTGAAAGGGATAAAGTGTCGACCAGAGCTGGGAGAGCAGGGGCCACATCGTAACAGTAACATTCGCCACTCAAATAAGAGAGAGGAGAAATCTTTACAGCTAAATTTCAGGTTCATTTTCTCAGGAAAATGCCTTTATAAGTAAGTCAGCGAATGCGTGAGGAAGTGGAGCGGAGGTGTGGGTTCTGGTGGGACCTTTGCCATAAAGACCTTCAACTCGGGAGCGATGCTGAAAAGATTTCTTGAAGAGTATTTTTAGTTAAACATCTTACACATGGTTTTCCAGTTTAAAGAATGAAACAGAGCCATGATTTTCAGCCCTCCCTGAGCAGTTAAGTCACTCACACTTTCAGGGTTGAACCACAGCTGTTTCTTGAGATCGTGTGAAAAAGTTACCATCTTTCTCCCCCATTACAGGGGCTCATTTCTGTTGCTCTGACAAAAGCTTCCGAAAATGAAGGCTTTATTCCAGTGAACAAAAATCTCTGGTAGGTACAGAGAGCATGACATTTTCCTCCGGCGGGGCTGACGTCGGGTGTGCCCGGGAGCCTGACGCCCGCTCGTCCCATCCCCCAGGTCCATCTCCTACGTCACCACGCTGAGCGCCTTTGCCTTCTTCATCCTGCTGGTCCTGTACCCCGTTGTGGACGTGCATGGACTGTGGACGGGGACCCCGTTCTTCTACCCGGGTGAGCACCCCCGGCCCGGCTGCGTGTCTGTAGGAGGGGACCCAGCGGGCTCACCCCTAAGGTCCACACGCACCGCTGCTTTGGGGCCCTAGCCGATAAGGGGAGTGGTGCTCATTGTTTTCTCGCTGAACCGGAGCCGAACCTCCAGAGTTCGGTCAGTGATCAGGCGTGTCTCTCCCAGGGATGAACTCCATCCTGGTGTACGTCGGCCACGAGGCGTTTGAGAACTACTTCCCCTTCCAGTGGAGGCTGGGGGACAGCCAGTCGCACAAGGAGCATCTCGTCCAGAACCTGGTCGCCACCGCTCTCTGGGTGCTCATCGCCTACATTTTGTATAAGAAGAAGGTTTTTTGGAAAATCTGAGCGCCCCAGCTGCGGTGCGTTGCTGGCAGAGCCTGCAGGGCCTGGGGAATCGTTAAAAGGAGTCACTCGTCGTAAAACGGGTGGGCTGTGTATCTCCCGATCGTGGGGAGTCGGAACCTGCCTGTGCACGTGGGACTTCATAACTGTCGGAGATGTAATTGTGTCTCCTCTCCATCCCCAGTGTAGTGGATTTGGAACTTCGTTCTGAGGATTTCTCGTGTACGTTTTCCAAAGGGAGCTACCAGCCCGTTTTGCTTCTGTGACGGATAAAACAGCCTCAGGTCAGATTCTCACTGATCTAGGTTTCCTGCAAACCGCCTTCCCACGGGCGTCCACGCCAGCCAAGATACCAGCGTTTCTGCTCTGACCGCCCGCCAGGCTCGCTGGGCGCGATGGCTCCTCACACAGCCTCGCGTGTTTTGATGAAGTCCAGTGTGATACTTCAGGAAAGTCCAAGTCATTTCCTTTCACTCTGTGAGGCATCAGTGGGTCCAAAAAAAAAATGTCTTTCTATCTGGATCCATTGTCTCTTTTCCCTGTGTGAAGACAAGTTAAACCTTAGCTGTTATTCTAGCCGCTCTTGCTTATGGCCGCCTACTTAGGTGTCTGTCAATCACCTGCCTGTCTTCTGTCCCCCACCCACCTCGCACCTGTCCATCTTTCTCTGTATCTGGACGGTGGCTGGTCCTGGGGCCGTGGCTGTGGGAGAGAGAAGCCCGCTGTCCTGGCCGTGGCTCCAGCCCTGCCGTCCGTCCGTGGAGGGTGCCCGACAAGCCCCGGGCGGCCAGGGAGGGGATGCGGCCTCTCCCTCCCTCGGCGCGGGGGGGTACATGGATGGCTTTTCTGAAATCCTTAGAGAAGTCATTTTATCCCAGAAGACTCTTCAAATAATGAGAAAGAATTGTTTAAACTCTGATCGGAGTTTGGGGAGAGATGGGGCTGCTGAAAACAGACCAGAAGGTTGTCCGCGCAGGGGCTGGAGCAGTGAGACAGGCTGTGGTGCCCCCATCTGACCAGGCGAGGATGGGCAAGTCCAAGCTACCGTCAGGTTTTCCTTCAGCATGGGATTCCCACAGGAGGTTCCTGATACGGTGGTGTATCACGTGGGCACTGTCCCCGAACTCACCCCGACCTGTGACCGCCCGCGGACCACCCCGCCTGGACGTCCGCCAGCATCCAGCCCAGTCCTTCCCCTTCTTCCCCCGAGCACACCTGCCGGGCGTGGACCGCACCCCTGCCCCCCTCCCCAGTGTCGACCTGCCGGGTGTGGACCGCTCTGGCTCCGTGGATAGGTCTCCCTCTGTCTCTCAGTATAAAACTTTCGTTATCCTCCAGTCCCCTTTCCCGTGTTGAGTTGTTGACAGTCTTCTCAATTCTGACTCCGTCCCTCACCTAGACCTTCTCACTCTCGGGGCTGCTGCCTGTTCCTCTTAACCAGACTCCTGGAACAATTATTAAACCAGCCCCCTTCCCTCAGTCCCTGCCTCCGTCAAGTCACAATCCATTGCCACCAGGTTAGGCTTCAGAAAGCAGAGCTCAAATCAGATCCCCCCGCTTTATAGAAACTTCCAGTTGGAACAGCTTTGCCGGGCATAGACCCACTCTCCGTCGAGCCCAGCCCGGCTGTCCGGCTTTCTCTCCCCGGCCCCGCAGACCCACCTGACTAATTCCATCCTGACCCCCTCCTCCCGCCTGCGGCAGGTAGCCAGTTGTCCTGCCTCTGACTCAGATTCTGGTCCTCCTGGGTGACTTTTCCCCGTAACTTTCTCCCATCTACATCGGACCTGCTTCTAAGGCACCTTCTCTCGGCTCTTATTCTCGTCCCAAAGTAAGACTCTCTTCCTCTGGGTTCTCATAATAGCCCCTGGGGTTCGATCTCCTGGCATTTGTCACTTTCTGGCTTGTGTGACAGTTACCTGTGTACATGACCGTCTCCCACACGGGGACACCGTGTTCATCTGCACGGTCTTCGTGGCGCAGACACAGGGCCTTGTGCAGAGCAGGCGCTAAATAAACGTTTGTTAAAGCAAAGCAGCGGCGGAGGGTTTGTTTTTAATATTTAAGTGCTGATTAAATTTAGCGCGTGTCTGGAGTGCTGCACAGAAGTGTTCCCGGAACTGATGTGCGTGTGTGAGTGCCATCTTGGAGGAAACCCTTCTCTTGCAGTGAACCGTGTGGGTGGTCACAGCTGCGCCACCTCAAAGCCAGAGGTCAGGCCTCCCCAGAAGCATGTCTCAGGTGGGGGGTACATCACTTAGGATGTCCTGAGCCTTAAGGAGCAGGAAATCCCAATTCAGCTGAGTTAGGAGAGACTCGCACGTAAGTAGTCCCCAGCTCAGTGCCTTCCCCACCTCCGTCCCGTGGCCACACACACTCCACCAGTGTGACACTCCCGGGAGGGGGCTGGGGAGGGCATCCTCTGCCTCAGATTTTATCGGCCAGAAAACCCTCCCCAGAAGTGTCTCAGCAGCCTTTCCCTCGTGTCTCACTGGCTGCAGGTGCCTCAGTGGATGGTGCAAAGCCAGCTGTGACGAGGGCACTTGAATTGACTGGCCCAGGGAGGATAGGGGACAGTCACCTCCTTGGGGAGGGGCAGGGAGTGTTGGGGGGGTGAGTGGAGGGTGGATCTTTAAAAATCCTAAGCGATACGCTGTAGAAGCCATGCCCTATAACAGTGCAGCTTCGGAGATTTTTTAACACCTTTTGTTGAAACTTTGAAATTGGGAAAACGCATCACCCGACCTTGTCTTCAGTTGCACATTTGTGTATATCGTCTGCACCAGTGGAGCGAGCCAGCGCCTTTCTCCTGGTGATCAGCTTTTGTTGGGCAGTAGTTCCAGAACGTTGCTTTTCTTCGGGCTATGTGTATTTCCAAATTCCAGGTTGGTGTAAATGCTCGATGTTTGGATTATGTCATAAAATGCCTCAGACTCCATACATCCCTTATCTAAATGTGTGTCAGAACACTCACGGGACAAAATGTGCCCTTATCCCGCTGGCTTCCTTCGCAGAATCCGCCCCAAACCACGAGGACAGCGGGCCTCGCTCCCCGCAGCACCGAGCCCACGGCTCCCCACGGCGTCTGTCACCATCCTGGTTCTGGTGGGATTCTCTCCTGACCACTGGGACTTCCCTCTACACAGGTCAGTTCTTTTTCTGATTATCCGCTTTTCGTGGCTGTTCGTGCTTGTATTTTGTAAGTAGTCACAGCCTTCCATTTGCTAAGTAAGACCGTTTTCCTTCTATTTGATTAAACTCTGAATGTCATTTGGCTTGTCAACAGGTACCTCCGCCCAACTCCTGCTCCTCCCAGGAGATGGCTTGTATCAGTTTAACAAATCACAGGGGAAAAGCTGCTCTTGTCAAAGACAAACCAAGCCAGACACTGTTAGTGCAGAGTGTTTAGCGACACGATTGCAGTGGGGAGGAGGGTCCAGTGTGAACGGAACTACTTTCCAGAAACAAAAGGCTGGAGACTTTCCCCCCACCTTTCAAAAGATTGAAGTGTAGTTGATTACAATGTCGTGTTAGTTTCAGGGGTACAGCAAAGTGATTCAGTTACATACACGCATACATATATAAATACATGAGAGCGTGTATATTCTTTTTCAGATTCTTTTCCATTAGAGGTTATTGCAAGGCGAGTGCTGGCTCACTGGTGGGTGGAGTCAGGGTCCTGAAGACTCTGGGGCTGCTGCCCACCCACTGGCAGGTGAAGGCAGATCCTGGGATTAGTGCCGGCCTGCTGACAGGCAGAGCTGCTTCCTGGAGTCTGGCTGCAGGGTCCAGGGACCCCCGAGCTCATTTCAGATCACTGGTAGAGGTGTGCTGGTTCCTGGCCCAGTTAGGTATGGGGTCCACAGTATCCTGAAGGTCGCGTTGGTCTGCTAGTGGGCAGGGCTGGGTTCCAGCTGGTCCCAGGGCAGGGTCTGGCCTGCTTTTGGCAGACTCGTTCTGCAGGCTACGGGATTGTGGTTTTTCTGCTTCTGGTGTCTGTCCCCTGATGGGTGAGGCTGGCCTAGAGGCTTCTGCAGGCTTCCTGGTGGAAGGAGCCAGTGCTCACTGGTGGGTGGGACTGGGTCCTGGCCCTCTGGTGGGCATGGCAGGGTCTAGAGGCATGTCCAGAGGCAGCTGTGGGCTCAGGAAGTCTTTAGGCAGCTTGTCTTCTGATGGGTGAGGCAATATCTCCAGCCAGTTGGTTTTTAGGTGGGAGGCATTCCGGCCCTGGCACCTGCAGGCCTTTGGGGGAGGCCAGGCCTTGGCGCTAATGAGCCAAGATGGTAGCTGCCAGCAACAGCATTCATGCTGCTAAATTCTCCCAAATATGCCTGCCACTGGGTCCTTGTCCTCAGGGTGAGCCACAGCCACATCCCCCAACTTCCCCAGGAGACCCTCCAAGACCAGCAGGTAGGTCTGGCCTCGGCTCCTGTCAGATTACTCCTCTTTCCCTGCGTCCCAGTGCACGTGGGATCTTCTGTGCACTGTTTACGAGTGTAGCCTCTATTTTATATCACGAGTCTGCCCGTCCTACCCATCTTGTTGTGGCTCCTTCATGTCATCAGCTGTAGACCCTTTCTGGGAGGCTCCAATCTTTTTTATCAATAGTTGCTCTGCAGATGGCTGTGATTCCGAGGTGCCCACGAGAGGAGGTGAGTTCAGGGTCTTTCTGCGCGGCCACCTTGGGTGATCTTCCCGGGCTCAAGATGTCGTAAAGGCTGACTGGCTCAGGAAAGGGACCGAGGGCTGTGGTGGGGCTGGTCCGCGTGACTGGGCCACCTGGGTTCGTTCACTGGTGCTTTTCTGGAGAAGCAAACTTCTGTCCCTGTGCCAGGAGACAGTGGTGCAAGTTGAAGCCAGGTCCCCATGGGATTTGGCCCCAATCCTCCCTGGATGTTTGAATTTGAGAGAGAACTCCTTGAGGAAACAGTTCCAGGAGGCAGTTTCACGTCACATAGAACAGGGGAAGGGTTTATAACTGCCAGCTTTCTAAAGTAACTGCCCTAAGAGGGGCTTCAGGGGTCATCCTCTCATCGCCGGGTCTGGGCTGGAACAGTGAATTCTCCCGACGGCACTTAGCTTTCTCAGGCAGGCGTTTTCAGGGGGCTGCAGGCATCCTGGTGACACATCTAAAGCTGCTGGAAGGTGAGCTGGACTTTGGACGTCTCAGTGCGGGGTCTGCACAGACCCTCATGTGCCGGCGGTCTGGCGCCCTCTCACGAGCCCGTCCCGTCTGCACACTTGGTCTGAGTGTCCGTGCTATCCCGTGGCTCTCGCCCTGCAACTCTGCAGGAGCAGTGCCACTGATCGGAGGAAAAGGTTATGAAACCACAAGGTACCAGAGTGTTTAATTTGAGAGCTGTTAGGGGACAACATGCCATGGTGAAAAAACAACAGGATGGTTTAATATTTGTAATCAACTCATGTTACAGCGATAGACTTTAAAATGAGCTAGTTAAAACAGCTTCTGGAATCAGATGTCTATGACTTAAATCACCTTAGTGATTTTACTATCTCTATAAAAAGGGTCTCATGTAGAGAAGATGTCTACAATTTTTAATGCAAAGTAACAAAACTGGGCCCCACAGGCCGACAGAGCCTGGACTAGCCACCTCTGGGCTTGTCCCACACCTGAGACACCCTCACTGCCCGTGGCCTGCTGTCCTGGAGCAAGCGCCCTTTGGTTCTTTCCTTTCCTTTTTCTTCCTCTCTGTAGACGCGCAGCCTCCCAGCTCCCCGTGTCCCAGGAACTTGGCTCCTGCTCGGCACGAGCTGGTTGGGACCACTGACCCCGAAATGGGGCCTGCAAGGGGGTCCCATGAACAGCCTCTGATGTCAGGAATCTCCATCCTCTCAGATCACGCTCAGGGCCTCACTGTGCGTGTGCAGCTGCACCGGCACTGGACCCCCATCGCCTCACCCCTCCCCACGCCTGCAACCTGCTTACACCCCAAACACGCCGGTCTCCTCGCCTGCGCCATGTTGGGCCAGTGGACCTACTTGGGAACAGTAACTCAACTCCTGAGCTCTTTTCAGTCTTAAATCCCCCTCGAAACTGCTGTTCATGTGATGCTTACCTGATATGTTTCGGGAACAGCAGAAAAAAGAAATGGGCCTGATGGCCGACACCACTCACACACAGAGAGGAGCGAGGTCCCATCCCAGCACATTGCTTTCTGTCTACACCAGCTCGTGGGGGACGTGCCAGTGTCTGTTTTCCGCGATGACTCTGAGGCACAAAGGAATGAGCTTGTCCCTGGTACGGGGCTAGTGAAGGGCCGGGTGGAGCCGGGGTGGAAGCCAGGCGTCTGGCTCAGGGCACCTGGGGGACAGCGGCCTGCATGGTGGTGGGGGGGTGCCCCCCACTCCCTTCCTAGGCAGGACACCCCCCCCTCCTATGGCACCTTCAGGGGAAGTTCACTCAAGTTCATTTCGGCATAAAGGTTTTTGGTATTAAAACGTCCTGAAGGAAAAAGTCTAGCATTATGTTGATACGTAATACTCGCCAAAGCCTAACTAGAAAATAAAATCTTGCGCTAACAGAAGGAAATGTCTTTTAAAGTAAAGTACAACTTTGGAAACTCCTAAGATGTAAAATTTTTTTAAAATCCCAAATCTAGGATGCTTTTATTTACAAAACAGGTTGATTTTTTTGTTTTACAAAAGTTACAAAAAATGACAAAAATAGAACTAGCTTCTCAGACTCTTGGGAACCACTTCTCAGCAGCCAGGGAGCTCAGACTCAGGGCCGTCCGTCGCGGAGCGGGGCGTCCCCGGGCTCCGCGTCCCGGCCGGCCCGTCAGGCCAGCGTCTGGAGGAGCAGGACCTTCTCGTTGACGCAGAAGCGGTGCAGGACCAGCATCAGGTTCTCCCCGCAGCGGGACACCTGGCGCTCCATGGCCAGGCGGAAGTCCTCCTTCACGCCCTTGGTGATGCCCCGAGTGACCGTGTGGTGCCTGGGGGCGGCGACAGGGAGACAGACGGGCGGCACGGTTAGCAGGCCTCCGGGCCGGGGCTCTGGGGCAGGGTCCAGCCTGCCCCAAATCCTAAGTGAAAAATGTAACAAGAAAGGAAAGCTCTCAGCAACCCTCCCCCCCCCCCGACTGCCCGCTCCCTCAGGAGGATTAACCTGGGGCAGCCGCCCTAGCGACGAAGGCTCCGCGGGGGGCAGTGCCGCCCACTCTGCTCGGACCTCCCGCAGCCCTGGCGCCGTGACTCCCGCACAGTCCAGTTACTCTGGGCCGACAGGGTCCGGTCCACACTGGCCCTGACCGCGAGGCCGCAGCGGGGCAGGGAGGCCTGAGCGAGCGTGGCCCGCAGCCTGGGCAGCTCAGAGAGGCTCGGAGAGGCTCCGCCGGTGCACAGCGCCCGGCGCAGGCATGTCTCTCCCTGCCACGCCAGGACGGGCCAGCTCCTCCGGGCCGAGCCCACCCGGACTCACGCCTTCTGAGCAGAAGCGGGAGGAGCTGGGGGCTTGAGACCAGAGTCTGGCACCGGCGGGGAGAGAGAAGCAGGAGCTGCTGGGGAGAAGCCTCCTGAGGCCCCGACGCGGTGGCCGAGCCCAGGGACCCGCACGCGGGAGCACTGGCTGCACCCCGAGGGGTGTGCTTCAGAGAAGGAACCACAGAGGAATTCCCAGGAAACTTCAGACACCAGAATGAAGGAAGGAAAAGACAAACCTAGCAAAATTCAGGGGGCTCAGTCAAAGGAAAGGAGCTCTAACCACTAATTCAGGAATTTGTAGCGGCCACCTCCACGCCCCGCCCTACAGCCTAACGTCCCTCACACACAGGGACAGGGGTTTCAAATTAGATTTTTATGTACTGGCTGAAATAAAACGGTTGAAACCAACTCTAAAATGTTTCTCTTTTTTTGGCGGGGGAAGTAATCAGCTTTATTTACTTATTTATTTTTAGAGGAGGGACCGGGGATGGAGCCCAGGACCCCGTGCATGCCAAGCACGTGCTCCAGCACTTGAGCTATGCCCTCTCCTCAAGATGTTTTGTTTTGTTTTGTTTTAAAAACCTGAGTTACATAAAATAAGTACAACAGAAGTCACAAAGCTGCAATGTAACAGAAGGAAAAAAAAAACCAGGCCTTTTAGAAGAGCAAGGAGGACACTGGGATGCCCGTGGACACTTCAAAGAGCTACACAGTGAAACAGCAGTGCCACGGAGAAAACCAGCTCTCTGTGGACGTTTCCAGTGAAGTCCGGCTGGGTAACTCAGGAGTGAGGACACAGGGTCAGTGAGCCCAAGATGCACCCCCTTCAAGCTGCCCTGACACGCTTGCTGCTCCTGGGGGACCCAGACTGCGACCCCTGACGGGAGCCCAGCCTCTGACCAACTGAAAGACACTGGTGTTGCGGACGCTGAGCTCGGGGGCGTGGATGCTCAAAGCACGCCCTCCCCTGGACGCTAGTGGAAATGCAGGAGAACACTGCTGCTCCAGGCCTCAGGGGGTCTGTATGTGAAGAGCAGAACAGCTCGGCTGCACTTCTGTCAGTCTGTCGCTCAGGCACGCTGGGGTGGCCAGAACCAGTTCTCTTGAGTGTTCTAAGAACAGGAGAGTAAGTGGGGCCTTCTAGACTGCCAAGTCTTTTCAGTTCAGAAAGGTGAGGTCTGAAAACACAGGAAAACACTGTGCTGATGCCCAGACCAGACCCCAACACTCGTCACCGCTATGAAAACCCAAGAATAAAAATGTACTTAGACTCGGTTTTAGCAGCCTTCCAGAGTTACGACCAACTGCCTTAGGTTCTAGCAAAAGAGAATCACACTTTAGTGCCTGAGCTGACGTGCACTTGGCCTCACAGTTTTGTGTAACTTGTGCTATTTCCAGATCCATAATGATTTTTAAATCGAACACAAAAAACACTGGCAACTTATGGAAAAAAAATAAGAAAATGTTAACAATATTACAACCAGATGGTTTGCCAAGGAATGCGGAACAAATTAAAAAATTAAATAAAGCATGAAAAAGAGCACTGAGGAACAAAGAGCTGAATACCATGGGCAGGAAAACAGGCGGACAAACAGCACACTATGAGCAGGTGTGGCCACGTGGTACCTGTCAGCGGTCTGTATGCTGGGCTGAAGCACAGGTAAGAATTCCTGCTGCAGCAACCCCATGGGAGGGCTAGAAGGCCTTTAAAAAACAGCAAACAGCAGCATTCAAACACCCACACCGACTCAGCCTGCACCGAAACACAACACTCCGAATTCAGTGCATGAGGCCGGGGGCGCCGTCCGGGACCGCCAGCCCCACCAGCCCCCACCCAGCTGCTCCGGGGGGGAGTGGCCCTCTCACCGCAGCCCGCGGGGCCCGTGCACAGGCCTCCCGTCCCCTGTCCCACTGAGACTGCTATAAAAAGCCACCACTGGGGACAGGGATGATGAGATGCCATGGGATGGCCGTGGGAGGGCTCTCAGCTCTCCTCCCGCCTGCGCCAGCCCAACGAGTAACCTGGGGACTCAGAGGCCCTTCCAAGAGGGCTAGGAAGGCTGGCAATGTTTTCAATAAAGAACGGTTGGGTTTAAATTTGAAAAAGTATCGAGAAAAGGAACAGATGGGGGAATCAAGAGTCTGGGCCCCACGGCTTGGCGGCGGAATTCTGCAACAGCGAAGATTAGTGCGTTAGCCCGGGGATCGCCTCCGAGAACAGCCTCCTCCTCCCCGTCTGGGTCCCCACCCCGTTCAGGGCACACACAGGATGGGTTTCCGTCTCACCCAGTCTCAGGTGGCCCAGACGGTGGGAGCATCAGCGTATTTCAAAATAGCAAGAGCATCACCTGCAGGTAACCGGCAAGGAGCTCGCCCCGCTGGTCGCTCAGGCCCCTGGTGCCTCGCTCGGCGTTGGTGCCCCACCTGCTGCAGCACGGATGCCACAGCCAGGACAGACCCCCGGCCTTCCCCGGGGGAGGGCGTACACCGCTCACAGCATCGCTGCCACTCAACCAGAGGGCCCGCTGTGGCTTCAGAGCGTTTGTTTGCAACTCAAAGGGGAAAGGAACACACCGTTTTACTCAAGATTCCAGTCGCCCCTCAGCGAGCAAGAGCTCCCAGCTCACTCAGGGCATTCCTCCTGCTGCGGTTTCCGCTTAGGGCAGGCGGAAGGCGGCCTCGGGTAACCTGGGACTCCCACAGTCAGGTCGCCAAGTAACGGTCCCTAGTCCTGCCTCCCAGCTGATGGAGCCGCAGGTGTCTCAGGAGGCTTACAGGCCATCTCCAGGGATACTGACCGAGCTGGGGCGGGGGGCAGGCACGGAACTAGTCCTCCAAAGCCTGGAGTACGGGCTCTGTCCCTGCCCGACCCTCCACGACCCTTTACAGTCACACGGGCTGGGAGTCCAACAGCCCCTGCTTTGACTCCTCATCCTGGGGGCTGTCTGCACGCACCTCGCCCTGCAGCTCAATAAAACCTGGCTGAGGAAGAAAGTTCGGTGTCAGGAAGTCTGCGAGTCAATGCCGATTTCCTGACAACCCCCTTTCTCACATTCCCACAGTGAAGCACCGTGCACGGCTCAACTCGGGTTTAACCCTGAGGAAGTGGAGCTGATTCTACTGAGGCTGTCTCCGTATTAGAATTTGTTTGCGTGGTGAGTGTTAATGGGAATTAAAGAAAAAGCTATTAAAGGTACATCTGTATATCCTGCCTCAAAACCTAGGAACCACAACAAAGAAGGGGTGATCTTGGCTCCCCTATCAAAAACCAATCTTTGTTCCCAAACACCGTTAAGAATATTTTGATCCCCGTCATTATCTTCCCCTGGTTTTTATTCCCAGTCCTGGGGAAGACGAGTGTGCCTGGTCCCTCCGTCCAAGCCAGCTAGCGCACAGAGGTCTTGTGCTTTCATTTTAAATGTTTAGAATACTGAGTGACATTTACACGGTGAGGGACAAGTGCCCGATGGGACATCGTGCTCCCTACACTGCAGACCCCTGAGGTTACTGGGCCCCTGAACAGACATCTCCTACTTTCCCTCTCTTGGCGTTTCTAAGACTCTCCAAAGAACAAGACGTGGAGTTCTGCTTTCAACTGAAAACTTGTTCCTTCCACAAGTGAGGGAAAAAGGAGGACGTTTCAGCCTTAGCAACACTTTCTTCTCACTCAGGATTCGGTCTCCTGCAGTGACCCTGACCCTGACCCTGACCCTGACCTACAGACGCGCTGGATGTGGAGGACGCGTGAACATCACACCATGCGTGGCGTTTGCAGCAGAGGATAAACTGTCCAAACTGCAGTGCGTACTGGAGGGCAGAAGCAGGGTTTATGAGCTATTTAAAAATCATAAATGGTCACTGACTTCATCCAGGTGTGGGAGGCGTGCCCGGGCCAAGCCCCACCCTCACTCTGGGGCAGGTGCGCTCTCCTGGGAGGCACCCAATGTAAGCCATGTGGGTCGCTCAGGAGGGCTTCACAGTGAGCTCTGAAAATCCAAGTATAGTTTATACACAGTCTGCAGTTCTTCCTAACGCAGTACCTCTTGAATTAAGCGTGGCTCTTCCTAGTTAAAAGCACTCTTCATCTAATCAGAAATTATAGGACCCACCTATATAAAGTTCTGGAAAGGGAAAGATATCATGAAAGAGATTTTTGCCTAGTGAATAGCATCAAAAGTGACAGAACTGCCCCAATTTACGCAATGTTTTATCAGAAATGCAGGTAAAGAAACGCCAAGTATTTCAAGAGGATTCCCAGAGTCAGACGGACTCTCACAAACAGGGGCCAGGTTTGGATCCCTTTCTACTAAATGTGTGAAAGCTACAGAAATCCACAAACACTTCCCACAGCACACGAAGGGCAGGCACACGGCACAGAAGAGCAGAAGACAGTCCGCTTACTTGATCAGCATCCCCTGGTTGGGGAGTAACTCCAGATGAATCTTCCCGCCTTCCTGAGTTCTCAAGTAGGCGAATTCCTCCAGCATATCGATATCTGCAGGCCAGGTTCAGGGGAACCACGTGGGAATGCGAGGCGCCCTGTTCTCTTGGAGGAAGAGATGGGCTCGCGGCCAGTGAGCAATCTGCCCACGGCCACCCCACCAACACCTGCAGAGCTGGTCCCGGAGCCCAGGCCTGCCGGGTCCCACCCCTGACCACTCCTATGCCAACTAAACGACCGACCGCGCAAAGAGAACCACATTTTTCATACAGGTGATGATTAAACAGGTCCTATGCGGTCATAAAGGCAAAACCTTTTGTTTCCTTAAGAAATGGTGCTGTATCTGCTTCCAACTCCCCTGGCCCCAAAAAGTTAAGAAGTACTGCTCTGGGCGCCTGGACAGGTCTCTGCAACCCAGAAATGATGAATTAAGATAAGCAATGAAGTAAGAACACCAAACCTTCGATTCAAAGGTGGTCTGTCCGTAATAAACAGTATGAAATACAACACTCCCTCATCATGACAGCAACTGGGGGCTGGGCGGCATCGCTGGGCAGGGGAACTGGGCCAGCCGGGACTGTAACCACTGACCCAGGGGACAGCCAGTGCTCCAGGGGAGGCCCCAGGGGCCCCCTTCTCAGATGAAGGCTAGTGAGTGATTACATTCTATGGCCCAGCCAGCCCTCTGCACCTGCCAGGACCCTGCCGGCTCTTACTTCAGGCATCCCTGGGCACCTTCCTAAGAAGTGGCTGGAGGTGGAAAACGGAACAGGGCTGTCACTATTCCAGATTCCCTTGTGAAGCCTTTTATGACTTTCACAAGACCAACTGCCACAATCCCATTTTTAATCACCATTCTGTCTCTTATCCCCCCAAATCAAGGAAACCCTTATTTCTACCCCAAATGATTCATTCATTTTTGTACCATGCATTCATCCTAAAATAAAAAAATTAAAAATTAAAAAAGAAAGAATTTCTTATGCTTAAACAAGAAAAAGGATACTTGTAACATAATTGAAAAAATTCTCATACTGGAAATTTCCCTGCTGGCAAATCTTACTGACTGCTTTCAGGAAAAGGGTCTCTCCCCGTGGCCACTCCTGCTGAAGCAGCACGATCACGTGCCCCAGGGCCATGTCGTCCCTGCTGTCCGTGAAAGCTCGCAGCTGCAAGACAGGGGTTTATGCAGACACGGAAGGAAGAGGAAGTCACAGCTGATCTAAACACACCAAATATCACTACTCCCCCCCATCAAAAAAAAAAAACACTGTCATATGGAAATGTGGGACAAAGGACCCCGGAGTCAGGAGGGAACAAGCAGAAAACGAGCCAGCCTTGCAGACATGACAGCTGGCGGTGAGGAGGGAGGGTATCTGGGCGCCTCCACGGGCATCCTGGCGGGAGCCGGACAGGCCGAGCTGAGTGTGGGAATGAGGGTGAGAGGGGCTGAGTGGTTCTGGACCACAGAAGAGGAAGCCCGTCCACTCTGGGGCTCTGCTCCCCCACTCCCCCTGCAGCCGAGGCCTGGCGAGCCTTCAGCAGTCGTGAGGCCTTCCCAGCTCTGCTGGGCCTGGCATGTGCCCATCCGAGTGCCGTATCATCATGGTCATTAACTCCCATCCCTCTCTGAGCCCAACAGTACTTGCGTCCCCTTCTTCTGGAGCTAATGCACTCTGACTTGTATGCTGATTCATGAAACACCAATGGAGCACTACCCCGGGCCAGGTTGTCTGTGCATCCGTCCCACGTGCTCTAAACCTCTCAGGGATGGGGTCCTCTCCTCCTCATCTCTGCCCAGCGTATCTGCTAGTTCCTAGCCCTGTGCTGTCCTCGCCACACCAGCCTGGGCTTTCAAAGGACCAAACTAGCATCCGTGCTCAAGGCTCTTGATTTAAGTCATTCCAGATCATCGGAAAAATCTAAATTGAATTCCTTTCACATGAATCAATTTGAGGCTTACCTTGAAACAAGCTAACATTAAATGCAGGCAGTAGGGCATGATAGCCTTGCTGGTACAGGGGAGAAGCTTCAGATCGGAACCTAACAAAAGTCCACAATGTGCTCGTTAGCAGCAAAGAAAAGCTTTGAAAAGCAAACATTTAAGATGTTTTCCTTAAAAAAGAAAAAAGAGGGGTAAGTAACAATCATATGATCTCAAATACAGTTAAGCCAAAATTATATTTAGAGGAGGTGAAATTGGTTTTTGAGTCGTCTCTGGATTTCATTTCTCAACCTAAAGTTGCTTCACATTTGAAATATACAGAAAATGACAGAGAATGTTACAAACACCGCTGTGCTCAACACTCAGCTTTATAAAATGTTGATAATTGCTTTATATTTTTATTATGTCTTTTTTTTTAAGGGGGGGGTAATTAGGTTTATTATTTTTTAACAGAGGGACTGGGGATTGAACCCAGGACCTCGTGCATGCTAAGCATGCACTCTACCCCTGAGCTCTCCCCTCCCCCATCCCGACATTTGCTTTAGTTTGTAAAAATTTCAATATGAAGTGTCACAAATTCAGTTTACCTCTCATGTTCCTCTCCTCCCTCCCCTGAGGTGACTACTATTCGGAATGTGGGGTATACACAGGAGTGATAAACCCCACACAGGGATTTTTTTTTTCTCCAATTGAAGTATAGTCGGTTTACAAGGTTGTATCAATTTCTGGCGCACAGCATAATGCTTCAGTCATCTATATACCTACATATATTCCTTATCATATTCTTTTCCACTGTAGGTTACTACAACATATTGAATAGTGTTCCTGTGCTATACAGTGGGTCCTTGCTGTTCATCTATTTCATATCTAGCAGTCAGTATCTGCAAATCTCGAACCCTGATTTATCCCTTCCCACTCCTTTTTCCCCTCCGGTAACCATGTTTGTTTTCTATGTCTGTGAGTCCGTTTCTGCTTTGTAAATGAGTTCAACTGTAACACAGGGACTTTTATTCATACACACCCCAGAGATGTTTTGCATGTTTCCAGCCTACTGCATTAACCGTGTCACAGCGAACGTATCCTTCTGCAGATTGCTTCTGATAGTACCTGTGGCTTCCACTGGTTTACAACATTACAGTGCTCTGTTGGTTACTCAGCCCACAACTGATTTGTCTGTTCTTTTATGGTGAACACGGAGATTTCCAAATTTTCACTATTACAAACAGTGCTGAAATAGACATTATTATGTATATTTTCTGTGCACTTGTGGAAAAAACTTTAAAGGCTGTTTTTCAAACCAAGACTTATTTAATCTTTTCCCTTACAGTGTGTGCTCTTTATATCCTAAGTTCTCTACCCCAAGGGCAAGAAGTAGCGAAAAAAATGCACTTTTCGCAAGGGGGGTCCTGTGCACACACACTCACATGTGTTTATACAGCTGATCCCTGAATAACACGGGTTTGAACTGCATGTGTCCACTTCTATGCAAATTTAAAAAAAAAAAATGTACGTAGTCCCTGCATTTTCACTTTACAGATCCTTAAATTCACTTAGTGGTGGGGAAAGGTCTGTGTGGGATTAGAGATCACACATGTGGAATCAAAACAACGAGGGTTTGATCTTGTAATAACCTGTAATGAAAAAGAGTATAAAAATGAATATATGTATATATATATATGTGTGACTGGAATATGATGCTATACACTAGAAATTGACACATTGTAACAGACTATATGCCAATTAAAAAAATTTTTTTTAAAAATTCTAGGGTTTGAGCCCTGATTCTGTCCAGTGTTTCAGCTTCCTGCGCAGGGGTGAGTCACTCAACAGTTCCTTTTGTTTTTGATGTAGAGAGAGACGTGCCAGGATTTTCAACGACTGGAGTGAGGGGGATGGGGGGGGGAGTCTGAGTTCCTGGGTTAAACCTCACATCGTTCAAGGGTCAACTGTATACTTAAATATTTGTGAAGTGAAATTTCCCCTTTTTATTTAAGGTACATTCATTTTAGTAACAGTGTTAACAGTCTGTTTCATTTAGAAAGAAATTTCCTGGTTGAAATTCAGGACCCAAGCTTGGAAATCACTCATCCAAGGTCTATACCCAGAAGCATTACGTAAGCAAGCGGTAAGATGCTCTGTCTGGCTCTGCTGAGCTGGTCTCCACGGTGACCGTAGGACCGCGCACCACCCAGAGCACGTGGGCCATGTGCGTCTTCACGCCCTGACCGTCAGCCCGGCCACTCCTTACTCTCCGCATCCTAGTGTGCGTCAAGCGGTAGCTCATCACTTTAATCAGAATTTCCCGCCTTACTAAGAGGTGGAGAATCTTTCCAAATAGTTTTTGGCCCTTTGGATTTCTCCTTCTGTGAATATATTGTTCACATTTTTGCCCATTTTTTTTGGGGGGGGGAGGTTGGTTATTTGGGTTTTTTTGCTAATTTTAAGGAGCTCTTTCAAAATTCTGCACACCAAGTTTTTGCTGAATATATTAGGCGCTGGGCAATTTTCTTATCGTGTATGGCTTATCGTTTCCCTTCAATCATACTCTCTTTGGTTGGTATTTTCATCTCAACATGAGCAAATTCACTAATCTTTTACGCTTTGTGCTCTCTGTGGCTTAAGTCCTTCTCTAATGAGACGGCATTAAGTTTTTCTTCATTTTTCTCCTAAAAGTTTAGAAGTTTTAGTTTTCATATTCAAATCTTAAAAATGTAAAGGATTTTTGTGTAGTACAAATGTTTGTTTTCACATTCGGATCATCAGCTGTAATGCTACCACTTACGAGATAGGTTCATTCGGCCCACTGACCTGTAACGCCACCTGCTTCTTGGCTCTCCATTTCCCGCTGGTCAGTACTGCGCTTTAAAGTAAGTCCTGATGCCAGTTAGGTCAGGTCTTACCCACCTGATCTGTTTCTGTTCCACAAAAATAATTTTTGAAGGGGTATGGGTTATACCTACTTAACCTTTTGTTATGGAAAATTTCAAGCATATAAAAAGTAAACAGAATAGTATCATGAACTCCCATGTACCTCAAAAAGCTTCAATGATTATCAAAACTGTCATGCTTTTGACTTCTGGAAAGCTTTTAGTGTCCTAAGAAACCTGCGACAAAGATATGTTCCTCTAAAAAGTGTTAGTTAGCATTTAGCTTTTCCATTTGGCCTGTTCCAGCCCCAATTAATTTCTGTGAATCCTGTGAGGCAGGGGCCGAGGAGCCTCTGCCTTCCCCACGAAAATCCTGGGTTTAGCACGACTTGCTGAAAAGGTTTTGCTTTCTCCACTGAACTACTTTGGTGTCGTGACTGGAAACCACTGGCCCGTACTTCCATGGGTCTGTTTCTGGGTTCTCCACTCTTCTGCCAGTACTCTCTAGGTATCAGCAGTGAGTCCTGTGAGGCAGGGTGGCTTGTCCACCTCTGTTCTTTTTCAGAACTGTTTCAGCTGTTCTAGATTGTATTTCCATAAAAATTTTTGAATCAGCTGGTCAATTTCCACCAAAAAAAAAAAAAGTCAGGATTCTCACTGGGATTGTGTGGAATACTGCAGAGACATCTGGGGGAGAACTGGCACCCTAACAGTAATGAGTCTCCTGACCTACAAACCTGATTCTGCACATCTTTCATTAAGTTTATCCCTAAGCGTTTTGGGGTTTTGATGCAATTCTATTTGGAGATTCTTTCGGCTTTTCTACGTAGCCAAATATATAGCTGTGAATAAAGATGGTTATTTTTCAACCTCTGTTTCTTTTTCCTGCCCATTGTATGGGCTAGAATCTCTAGTATGTGGATTTGAGGTGCTGTTCTGTTGCTGGTCTTGGGAAAAGCATCTGACATTTTTCATAGTTAAGTGCGATACTGAGGAAGTTTCCTCCTACTTCAGTTGGCTAAGTTTTTTCTCATGAATGATAAGCGTGGACATAACTGAATTCTGCCTGCATCTATTCGGGCAATCTTACGATGCTGCTCTGCTAATCTGCTGACGACGTGAACTGCAGTGCGGGACTTTCCCGTGTTAAACCTGGTCGTATGTCCACTCGCGTTCTGTTAGGAACGGTGGCACCTGTGTTCCTGGTGGACACTGGGCTTTAATGTTCATTTCCCGTAATGTTCTTGTTTGGTTTTGCTTTTAGGGTTATGCTGGGCATAAAAACTGAAGTGGGAAGTGTTCCCTCTTCCTCTATTTTCTCAAAAAAAAATGTGTACAGGGTTGGAGTTATTTCTTCCTACATCTTAGACAAGATTCACCAGTGAAGCTATTTGGACCTGGAGTTTTCTCTGCGGGAAAGTTTTTGATAACAAACTTAATTTCTTCGATAGACATAGAACATTCAGATTTTCTGTTGCATTTTGTGCCAGTTTTGCTAAGTTGTGTTTTTCAAGGAATTTGTCCATTTCATCTAAATTGCTGAATTTATTGCATGAAGTTATTCGTGACTTAACTTTCTGACTGTCCTGATTTTACTTGGATCTGGAGTGACAATCCCTCTTTCCTTCCTGAGATGGGTAATTTGTGGTCACAAAAGCCTAATGTTGTTAGGGGCTCATCAATTTCATTAGTTTCCTTTCAAAAAATCTACTTTATTAGTTTTCTCTATTTTGTTTCCTAATTCATTAATTTCTGCTCTTTATTATTACCTGTTTTCTACTTTGCTGGGGCTTAACAGCTTCGCTTTTTCTAACTTTTAAGGTGGAACTTAAGAACAGAGACAGTGGGTCATTCTTCTTCTCTTATAAAGCATTATAACTCAATTTACATAGTTTTTCCAAGCAATGAGCAACTTGAGGTGAAGCTCAAATCAGCCCACGAGGGAGATGCTGACAGATCCTTCTTAACTAATCAATCTTCAAGTTTTCCTAGAATTGGTAAAGATGGGAAAAGGAGTTCACCACCCAGATTCTCAAAGAAAGAACAAATGCAGGAGAAGAGAACCCTGGAAGAAAGACAGAGTCACGGCTACTTGTGACATCACAGCCAAGAAACAGTGTGGCGGGCAATTCGCTGCTTCTACGATCTGTCAAGCTCTGGGGTCACAAGTAGCATCTTGTAAGGAACCACAGAAGATTTCCCAGCCTTGGGCCCTATATCTGTTTTTACAAAATAAAAATAAAACTTGTCACTGTACCTTTTCTAAACTTGGGCTTTACTTTTGAGGGTTCTTCTTGTGGTTTGCCTCCATCTTGGATGGGGAGGACCATGTGGCACATCAAATCAAGGACTTTCTCACACGTCGTCTGGAGCAGTCAAGAGCAAAAGAAACCACATGAAGTTTCTGACCGAAACCAAATCTGCGTGACACTAAGACATTGGCAGCACGCAGCGGGGCGATCTGCACGGGGCTGGGGCACTGGGGCCTCCGGACCCTGTGCGACCATCACTGTCTGCTCAACAGCGAATGGAGAAAAATAACGAAGATTAAACCTATGTACTAGACCATTCAGGGAACCGTAACTCAATTCTTTGCTGTTAAAAAACAAAAGAACAAAACAAAAATTCATCAAGTTTTATCTAAATCACCAAGGTAACAGCAGAAAGGCATCCAGAAGAAGCATGTCCCCATCTTAAAGACATTTACTAGCTCACTGAATAAAAATTCACAAAGTGGGACATATGGTAGAGGGGTAAATGGTATGTTTAGAGAACAATTTAAAAAGAACTAGAAATACACAGGCTGAACAGGAAACGTTTCAGGCAGGAAGGTTAGCTGGATCTCAGCTCTGGAGGGGGAAAGGGTTTGGAATGTGGAAAAGAGAAAAAAGGGTCTTCAAAGGAGAAGAGAAAGATGCGGGGAAGGCCGCGTCCTGGTTTTGGGGATTCGCTGGAGGGGAAGGGGGCGTGATTTAGGAAACAGGTGTGAATCTGGACTGATGACAGATGCGCTGGTGGGTGAGAGGGGCCCCAGGGCCACACTGAGCAGGGTGGTCCCGACCCACAGAGAAGAAGGCACCTTCAGTCTCCCCATCAAATTCCAGTGGTGACGGTCAGAGGTCAGAGTCCGCCCAGGGAGCACCCTCTGTGTGCCAGGCACAACCGCCTCCTATCCCCATTTCACATCCGTGTTTCCCAACCTTTCTCACATCTTAGCATGTTCAGAAAATGCTATTTGTAAGGCTGCTCAGAGCTGGCAGCAAGTGATCCAGGGCTTCAGCTGCTCCGAGGCTGAGGGGTGGGAATCTCGGCACATCTAGAACCCACCCGTGGTCCCGGGCTTGTGAGGCTCCAGCTTTGGGAGGTGGCAGCTGGGTAGGTAAGAACTTGAACCCTGGAGTCAGACGGCCTTGTCGGGTATCCTGCCCCAGGTCAGAGAAAGTAGGGGTGGGGCCGGGAGTTAACTCAGAACCATATCCTACAACGCCCAGCTCCAGCCAACCATTTCTGTAAATCTTTCCTTGAGGACATGGGCCCCGGTGAAACCAGCTTTCCCTGAATGCCTTCCGCACCATTAATATAGGATTCGTACCATTAAATTACCATTAATTTTGGATTTTTAACTTTTATATAAATACCCGCACTCTTCTCTCCAACTCAAAGGACATGTCCTTGAATGCAGGGCTCCCCCCGGGCCCACACCCTGCTTGTGCTCCCCGCCCCAGCACACAGCTCAACTCGGGGCACCCGGGAAGCCAGCACTTCAATTAAGTGGAGGGATGACAGCAGTATTTTAGAGCAGTGACCGTAATTTATAGGGTTGGAAAAGAGGTTCCAGGCAACAAACTTGGTTAACAGCTGTGGGTTAGAGCGGTGGCAGTGGAAGCAAAAGCCACAGCACCAGAAGTAGCGGTGCCGTTCCGGAAGGGGCAAAGGGATCAGCTCGAGTGGAAGCCCCCCAGGACCTGACAGCTTGTGTCTGAGGCCCAAAAACTAAGGAAACACACATGAGGACAGGACGAGCTCCAGCTGAAGATGGGTAGTGAGACTCAGGAATCACACAAGGTAGAAACTGAGGATGAAGGCCTGGCAGTGATCCGCTCAGAGTGGGTGCCCAAAGCCCTCGGAGAGGACGAGTTTGCGGAGATGGCCCAATCTACCGGCCTATTCCCTGTTCCCTACTAAGGTGCAGACCAGAGGGCCATGGGCAGCTAACTCTGTATGACGTGTGTGTTACCTTTGTGGGTAAGTATGTGCTCCCTTACATTCTCAGAAGGAATTAATAGAAACTTCAAATGATGTACCTGGTGACGACATAAAGGGTGGTAGAAAGCATGTCAATTTTCAGTGGACACGCTTTACATGCTTGCTAAATGTTTCTTTCTAAAAATCATCATGGCAAAATGGATCACATTTCAAAGTTCATGTTAAAAAAATCTAACTTAGTGATCAACTTAATGTATAGAGAGATGAGAAGAAATCCGAGTTTGTGTGTTAGGTCATGGTCTTGAACTGACCCAGGAACTGTGTACAAAGACCGTGCTGACGACCCTCACTGAGTGCAGACGTTTACCGTTTTTACGGGGGTGCGCCCGCCCCTGCGGCAGGAGGGGCTGACGGCATGGAGGAGCCAGGCTGTCGCACGCCTGCTCCTGCAGCACCCCCGGGAGGTGTTGCTTCCCCGTAAAAAGAGAACGTGACGTTCAGATAAGCTGTCGGGAGTCTGCTTCCCACTCGGTGAAGGCCTCTCTGTCCAGGTACCAAGGGCCTGACTCCACTCTAAAGGGATTCCCGGCAAGGAAGTAAAAAGCACCCTCCAGCAGACGGAACAAGGAGCAGGCAGTGTGAACAGTATGGAAGCCTTTATTTTGTGGCTGGCTTTATTCCTTTGATAACTGTGTAAGTTTAAAAAGCTAAAGCTCTAATCTGTTCTTAGAAACAAGGATCAGTACATATATGTAAACTGAAACAAATGTGCAGTGTACTGTATGTATTTACATGCAATATAATGTGCAGGCGCAGTCCAACTACAATAATTCTACCTTTCTACCTAATAAAAAGAAAAAAGTTAGAAAAAAAAAAGAAAGAAAGAAAAGTATTGAAGCCTGATTTCAGGAAGATGTCGTAAGGAGGAAACGAAACAAAATCATCCAGATTTTCACCAGTAGATTAGGTGATAAAGTCGAGGCAGATGATCAAGTTTTAAGTAAACATGTAAGGAATTAAAAAGCCACTCAGGGCGTAAGAGGAAGCCCCGGGGTGGCTGAGCGCACCTGCAGGTCCCCGTGCTCGGCACCCAGTACTCACTCTGTACTCCCCCAGAGCGAAGTGGCAGGTGGCCAGCTGGATGAGCGCCCTCTGATGCTCCAAGGTCCCCTGTCCCGAGATCTGCGGCTGAGGGACTGATCCCTGGAGAGCTGCCAAGTGATGCAGGCTGGCTATGGCCTTTTTATACTGACCCTTGGAAGTCACAGCAGCAAGGAGGGAAAAACTGCCATTAAAAAAAGAAATCTCTGACCTAATTAAGCAACTAGCAAGCAAGTACAAATCAGGACCTCTGTGTAATCAGGGAGAAAGAGGAGACTTAGCAACAGAGCCAAACCAGTTTAGTTACAGCAAGATGGAGGGTCTGTATGGAGGTACTTTATAAATACAAAATACTAAATAAAATAATGTCAGCCCTTTGATAAAGGACATCCCGGATACACCATTTCTTCGTAAATATTTTACTATGATACCATCTCTCCTTCCTGAAGGCTGGAGGCCGCACCCTGTCCACTCAACAAGAGGCTGGAAGCCCTCGTCTTCTTACTAAACCCTCTCTCCCTTCTAGGTCTGAGCACCTTGAGGACAGCAGAGCCAGGCAGAAGGACCCCACCAGGGCAGGGAGGAGGGGTGAGGAGTGTCCACCTTTTACTGAAAAGGAAAACTCTTACTTCTACAGAGGGGTGTGACTGCACACCCCAAAGGCAACACAGAATGCGTGGCCTTGCCGTCTGGAGTTACTCTGAGGTGAAAGTGGACCACGATCTCGTCCCCACTGAGGACAGAGCATTTGCCCCTGGAGTGGCGGACCAGTCCACGGGGGGCACACGCCCCCCTCCACGCTGAAGACGCCTGCAGTAACAAGGGGCCTGTCCAGACACAGGGACTTAGACACACATCACTCTACCTGATAGATGATCATATCATTCAGGAAGATTCTCAGCCAGAGCCAAGTATCCGTCTTCCACGCCAGACAAATTCTTGTAAACTCTGAGCAAGAATTCAAAAGCAAACTTACCAAAAACATGACACACAAGCAGAGAATAAAACTGACAAACCCATCAAGAGGACAATGGTCAGAGAGGCAAATTACCAAAAAACGGAAGGAACTTTAGGCTTTGGTTTCTAAAACAACGGTCTAGTGGGGAGGGTACAGCTGCAGGACTATAAATGGCAGAGCGCGTGCTCAGCACGCACGAGGTCCTGAGTTCAATCCCTGGTAACTCCTCTAAAAATAAATACACAAGTAAACCTAATTACCTCCCTGCCTCCCCCTTCCAAAAAACAAACAATGGTCTAGACTTTCAATTAGACAGGAAAGTTACAATAGGATCCCTCCCAGTCGCGCATAAGAAGTAGTTTCATCAGGCATCGGCATTCACTAAGCACGTAGCATGTGCTAAGAGCTATGAAAAATGCTTTTCACACATTACTCATTTATCTTTTGAACTACTTTGCCTTCACTCAGTTAGAATAATAAATACACGACACTAAGAGTTTCACTTTTTTTAAAAAGTCAATTTATAACTAAAGAAAACAAAATCCTCTCCAAAAGCCACACACCTGCTCTCAATTCGAGGTGTGACAAGGAGAAACCGAATGATGTGACGTTTACTTAGAAAATGTGACATGATGCATCGGACAAGGGCTCTGTAGAGGCAGGGTGACAGAAGCAGGCCAGGGACGAACGCCCACTGGCCAAAGGGAAGTAATGGCCCTGATTCCCAAAATACAGAAAAACATGCTGGTCAGCAAAGCGGGAGTGATTTCTCCGCGGTGCTGCCATGCACAATGGTGTCAGCTGCATACGGAGAAAACTCCCTTCAGGTTATGTCTACACTCAGACAGGCTTCCTGCAGTGTTTGGATGTTGGGCTTTTCAGGCAGTGGAGCTAACGCAGGCAGAAAGAGTGCCACCTTCTGTACCATGAATTACGTGTGGCTGGAGGAAGGTACAAACCAGGGGGAAAGAACAGCTAAAAGCACAAAACAACCCCAGCAAGAAAAAAAGAAAGGCCAGCAATGTAAATTTTAAAAAACCAGAACCTCTCCCTGAAACTCCAGCCCAACCCTGATTATAATTCCGCGACGGAGCTAAGAGGTAAGTGGTTGTTTGCATATGAATAACTGATGAGGTATCCTCGTGAAAAAGATTCCTATAAAGTGTGGGCACTACTGCAGTCAGTGTAATTAGCCTTAGTGATGTGACATTTCAAGTAGCATAATGAACCTTCTGGCGCGATGATTTCATATAAAACGTGGACCCACACAAGGGGGCGGGCATAAGAGCTTACCCTTGTCAAGGAATTCTAGGGAATAGAGCAGCTCCCAGCTCTCTCGGGCCAGCTTAAAGCTCTCTAACACCTCGATCGAGTTAGCAAGCTCTGCCTTGTTGACGACAATGTGACGGTTCCTTCCTTTTGCCGGACAGTCTTCGTCGTCCGAACTCTGCTCAGGGAAAGGACCAGGATTAACTCAAAGTGGTAAGATAAAGAGCCATGCACTTGAACACTACCATGTTTATTACTGCCAGTTCTCATTAGCATCTGAATTTTCTATCAAAAGATACTACCATGAATATAATGAAAGTTTTTTTGAATTGAACAATTTAGCTGTAAAAATATAAAATTTTCATTCTTTCATTCTCACACACTCAATTTTTACTTTTAAAATCAAGTTGACGGTCTCCTGATGATAAATTCTAAGCTTACGCTGGCTTCAGAGTAAAGCTACAGAGTTAAAACTTCCAATCACTTAAAAACATATGAATGTTATCACAGCCAAAAATGAGATTTTCACATTCAGGAATAGAGCTGAATTCAGTAGCACCTGTTTTATAGCTTACTATTCCCCCCAATATGTGACATCATCTAATTTGCTTCCAACAAATAGTTTGTTGTGTAGTAGAATAAAATGAAAGCCTGAGTCCTGTAAGAAATAATCTGGAGAAAAGAAGGTCACGTATCTTGTTTACGGCACAGAACTTCTTCCACAGCCGCCCGATGCAAGGTGCTCGGCCAGGAATTACATCTGCCTGCAGTTATCCATTAACGCCCTCTGTATTTTATAATAAAAATTCCTACTTTTCTGGCTCTTCATCTCAAGCAATATAAAGCCAAAAAAAAGAGAGGGCCTCAGAGGAAGGCAACCACTGCAAATGCCACTGGGTATGGTCAGACTTTTTGCCAAAAGGAAGTAAAGGCGAAATCTCCACTTAATTTTATTTTGCTAAAAATTTCTTGAATCTTTTACTCCACCCAAGGTCATTTTTATTAATTCAATGACCCCAGTTAAATCCTCCCTGCAGATTTTTATCCCCCTAAGAGCATTTTAAAATACGTACAAGTATTTCAGCTAAAAGGTTCAATCCTCATAAACAAAATCGACAAACCTCTAGCCAGGCTCACCAAGAAGAAACGAGAGAGGACACAAATAAACAAAATAAGAAATGAAAGAGGAGAAATTACACCTGACACCAGAGAAATACAAAAAAAAAAAAAAAAAAAAAAGAAAATACTATGAACAGTTATACGGCAACACAATGGACAATCTAGAAGAAATGGATAAGGTTCTAGAAATATACAGCCTGCCAAAACTGAATCAAGAAGAAATAGACAATTTGAACAGACCAAACACTAGAGGTGAAATAGAATCTATAATTAAAAAAGAAAAAAAAAAACCAAAAAAACTCATTGCAAACAAAGTCCAGGACCAGATGGCTTCACTAGGGAATTCTACCAAACATACAAAGAAGAACTCATACTGATCCTTCTCAAACTCTTCCAAAACAGTGAAGAGGAGGGAATTCTCTCAAACTCATTCAGTGAAGTCACCATCATGGTGATACCAAAACCAAAGACACTATCAAAAAAGAAAATTACAGGTCAGTATCTTTGATGAACATAGATGCAAAAATTCTCAACAAAACATTAGCAAACTGAATCCAGCACCACACAAAAAAGATTATTATACCACACTCAAGGTGGATTCATTCCAGGGTCACAAGGATGGTTCAATATACGCAAATCAATCAATGTGATACATCACATCAACAAGAGAAAGGACAAAAACCATACGATCATTTCAATAGATGCAAAAAAGCATTTGATAAAATTCAACATCCACTCATGATAAAAACTCTCACAAAGTGAGTACAGGAGGAACATACCTCAAGATAATAAAAGCCATTTATGACAAATCCACAGCCAATATTATACTCAACGCTGCTAAATTCTGGAATAAGATTAAGGGTGCACACTCTCACCACTTCTATTCAACATAGTATTGGAAATCCTAGCCACAGCAATCAGACAAGAGAAAAACAAGGTATCCAAAGTGGAAGAGAAGAAGTAAAAATGTCACTGTATGCAGAAGACGTGATACTCTATACAGAAACCCTAGAGACTCCACACAAAAACTATTAGAACTAATAAACGAACTCAGCAAGTTAGCAGCATACAAGACCAACATATGGAAATCTGTTGCATTTCTTTACACTAACAATGAAATATCAGAAAGAGTAAAAAAAAAATGTTTTCTAAAATCGCATCCAAAAAAACAAAAACAAAAACAAAAACCCAGGAATAAACCTAACCAAGGAGATGAATGACCCACACACTGCACCATAAAACACTGATAAGGGAAACTGGAGATGACACAAAGAAATGGAAAGATATCCCCTGCTCTTGGATTGGAAGACTTAATAATGTTAAAATGGCCACAGTACCCAAAGCAATCTACAGATTTACTGTGATCCCTATCAAATTACCCAGGACATTTCAACAGAGCTGGAACAAATAATCCTAAAATCTATATGGGATCAGGAAAGACCTAGAATTGCCAAAGCAATTCTGAAAAAAAAGAACAAAGCTGGAGGCATAACCCTCGCAGACTTCAGACAATACTACAGAGCTACATTAATCAAAACAGCATGGTATTGGCATGAAAACAGACACATGGATCAATGGAACAGAATGGAGAGCCCAGGAAAAAAAACAGACCTCTGGTCAATTAATCTTTGACAAAGGAGGCAGGAATATATAAAGGAGAAAAGACAGTCTGTTCAGCAAGTGGCACTGGAAAAGCCAGACAGCTGCATGTAAATCAATGAAATGAGAACACTCTCTCACACCATACACAAAAATAACTCAAAATGGCCTAAAGAATTAAACATAAGACATGACACCATAAAACTAGAAGAGAACATAGGCAAAACATTCTGACATAAATTACAGTAATAGTTTCTTAGACTAGTCTCCCAAGGCAAAAGAAATTAAAAAAAATATACAAATGGGACCTAATCAAACTTAGAAGCTTTTGCACAGCAAAGGAAACCATAAACAACACAAAAAGACAACCTACGGACTGGGAGAAAATACTCTGCAAACAATGCAACCAACAAGGGCTTAATTTCCACAATATACAAAGAGCTCATATAACTCAACATCAAAAAAACAAATAATCCAATCAAAAATGGGCAGGAGACCTAAACAGACATTTCTCCAAAGACATACACATGGCCAACAGTAACATGAAAAGATGCTCAACATCATTAATTATTAGAGAAATGCAAATCAAAACTACAGTGAGGTATCACCAGTCAGACTGGCCATCATTGAAAAGTCCACAAATGATAAATGCTGGAGAGGGTGTGGAGAAAAGGGAACCCTCCTACACTGTTGGTGGGAATGTGGACTGGTGCAGCTACTATGGAGAACAGTATGGCAGTTCCCTAAAAAACTAAAAAAAGAGTTACCATAAGATCCAGCAATCCCACTCCTGGGCATATATCCAGAAAAGATGAAAACTCTTAATTTGAAAAAACTACACATGTACCCAATGTTCAGAGCAGCCCTATTTACAAATAACCAAGACATGGAAGCAACCTAAATGTCCATCGACAGATGACTGGATAAAGAAGATGTGGTATGCGCACACAGTGAAATATTACTCAGCCAGAAAAAAGAACGAAATACTGCCATTTGCAGCAACATGGATGGACCCAGAGATTATCATACTAAGTGAAGTAAGTCAGAGAAAGACAAATATTATGAGATCACCTATATGTGGACTCTAAAAAACAATACAAATAGAACTTATTTACAAAATAGAAACAGACTCACCAACACAGAAAACAAACTTATGGTTACCAAAGGGGAAAGGGGAGAAGGAGGGATAAACTGGGAGTTTGAGATTAACAGATACACACCACTAGGTACAAAACAGATGAACAATGATGTACTGTGTAGCACAGGGAATTATATTCAGTATCTTATAATAACCTATAATGGAAAAGACTCTGAAGCTGTACACCTGAAACTAACATGAAATTGTAAATAAACTATAGGTTAAAAAAAAAAAAAAGGCCCATCAAGCTAGTTTCAGAAAATATAGGCACTTCCTTCCCACCACCTACCTTCTCCCAATTCCATGACATCCAGGACCCTCCCCCCAACCCCATTTAGCATCACAGTCTTATTACTCGCCTCGGTAATGACACACACCCTGATCTGTGTCTCAGCCAAAACCCCCCACCTGTCAGGCATCCTTGTTCATCAGGGTCCTGCTCCCACCACACGTGGGCGATCCAGTCAGACACAGTAATACTAATGGTGTGTTCACTGGTGTGGAAACTTAGGGAACACCTTCCTGCCTCAAAATGAGATCAGGAGTTAACAGAAGGGAACTCAAATATGGTGGGGACAGTGTGGAGTTCCAAACAGTTTATAAAATGTAGACAAATTGGTTCTGAAATGCAAAAGAACATTCTAGGGCTCAGAGGGGATGCTCTGAAGCCAGAGTCCTGACCCCAGGGACGACACACGCGTGTGCGCGCGTGGGAACGCACTGTCCACGGGAGAGGCTGCCCCCAGCTCTGGTCACCTGGCCGGTCACGTGAGCAGGGCACTGAGGCCGGGTGGAGAAGCCTCCACTAGAGGCCACCGTTATCAGAGACTGCAGCTGCTAAAGGGAAGTCAGACATCTGGATTGTGATGAGAAAGCTCCCAAGTTTTAGAAGCTAGGTTACTAAAAACCAAACTACAAGAAATCGAAACCTGTCTGTAAGCTGAGCTCATGGGCCATCGGGTACGTCCCCGGCTGCAGCGGGACAAACAGACCTGGCTGGGCCTGCACCGGGTGGGGCCGACGGTGGGATGGAACCCCAGAAAGGCCAGGAGGGCCAAAGCCTGCGAGCAGAGCCTGCGAGGTGACATGGGACAGGTGAGGAATGGAAAGCAGAACAGAAGAGCAGAAGGGGAACAGCTCTACCACAGCCTGGATCCAAACTCAGGAGCGAAGTGTGGGAATCCCTTGTTCACCAGAAGGTCACCGAAGCCCGCTGGGGCTCAGGTGCTGTATGGAGGCCCAGGTCAGAGGGCAGGAAGAGACAGACAATGTCCTCGGCCCCACGGAGCTTGTCATCTGGCAAAGGGCCACAGATGGCACACCAAGCAACCAACAAAGTAAATGATTCACGGTGGAAAACGACCGCTGAGGCTGCTGGGTAGAGAAGAGACCGTGGGGAGCAAGACTGGGAGCTGGGAGACAGGTGACGACCCAGGTGACCGAGGGCAGAGGCTGGGGTGGCCGGGCAGGGAGGAGGTGGTGGTGGCGCAGAGAAACGGATGGACAGGGCTACGTCATACACAATGAACAGCGGGGGGACACAGCACTGCTCCTGGTTAAAACTAGTAACACGCTACTGATCACCTACGTGGTCTCACTGTGAAACCACCCACCTTCAGAAACCAGAAGGGAGAGCCAGTGACAGGGACCCGGCCTGGGAGTGTCAGGAAAGAAGGAAAAAGCAGAGAAAAGGGGGCACCGAGAAAGCCTGGCTATTAGCACAGAGATCTTGGCCTGCGGCTCATGGTTGGTTTCAAAGCATGTATCAATCTCTGAAATTATTGGCAAACTTGTGCCTTTGACCATTCTCTTTTCAGCAGGGTTAATCCCCTTACGTGCGCTCAGAATGGCCACATCCTCTGGCTCCAGTCCATTTCACACCAGAGAGTCTGCAGAGACATCAGACCAAACCCACCCCTGGGCCGTCTCTCATCACCCCGGGGTCTAGTGAAACGTTACTCAAGGGCTGAGAAGCGGGAGAGGAGCGGGGACCAAAGTCGGGGAGACTCCTGGCTGCCCCCCATTTCCACTAGAGCGGGGGTCAGCACACTACCACCCGCAGGCCAAATGCTGCTTTTGTACATAAGGTGTGGCGGGGACGCGGCCGCGCTGCCTGCGTCCCACTGTCGACGGCTGTCTGTGCGCTTTGGCAGCAGAGCTGAGCAGCGGCGAGGGAGGCAGGGCCTGAGAGCCTGGGATGCTTACCCCGGGCCTTATAGAGAGAATTGTCACCGAGGGCATCCTGGCCTTCACGTGACACAACGGGCCTCCGCTAAAGCTTTTCTTGAAACAATTCCTCTGCTTAAAAAGTTTGGAAACCTGAATCGATCTCAGGCTTGCCCCCTAATCAGACCAGAAGATGGATGGTCCCTCACTCTCTCTGGCTTCCTGCACCTTTTGTGCAAACTGCCCCCTCTTGACAAAATCTCCCTCCCAATTTCAAAGGACAAGACCTGACAAGGCTGATGCCAAGGACTCGTCTCCTTTATGGGACCTTTCCAACATCTCCCCTTGGGTGATGACGACTCCCTGCCCTGATGGTCAAGGCTCTCCCCATTCTGTGGCCTATGCCCAGCACAACACCCAGAGTGACGTGTCCAAGGTAGTTCATTTGGTTTTGCTTTTTAAATTTAATCGATGCCATTCAAACAGGTGTTAAGTAACTCCTACCAAGTTTCTCAGCCTTGCTACTGGCCTTTCGGGCTGGGTAGCCCTATTATGGGGGGCTGTGGCATGCCTGGTGCCACCTCAGGTCTCCACTCACCAGATACGAACAGTAACCCCTCCCCACTGAGCCACAACCATCAGAGATGTCCTTGGACACTGCCAAATGCCCCAGGGGGCAAAAGCATCTCTGGCTGAGAACCATCACTTCATACAGTAATTATATCTTATAATTAAAAGACCTAAACCTTTATCAGTTTAGTTCCAAAGCCATATTTTTACAAAGATTCATTTCTGGCAACCCATACATACATAATCTGTTCATAATTATATCTGAAAGAGTTACCATGGGTTTTTCTCTTCCCTCAGCTAGTTTCCTCTTTTTATGTATGTGTTTATTTCGATCAACTTCTACATCACCGTACACATTTGATACGTCCTCGAGAAGAACCAGTGGAACCTGGCTGGGGGCATTGGGACCTGCGGATGGACGGAAAACAGTAACACTGAGAAATGTAGCAAGGAAAAGAGTAGTTCATATCAAGCAGATGTCTACTCAACTGTCACCTAAAAATGTGTCATTAAAAAAAAATGTTCGCTATGATCCCAATTAGGCACATAAATAAGAATACACACACAGAATATAAGAGTGCACGGATATACACCAAATTGCTAATAAAAGTTCTCTCTCAGCGGCGGACTACAAGCCAAAGTTCCTTCTTTGTGTTTGTTCTTACGTATCTACAATTTTTTTTTTCCCAATGATCATGAATCATAAAATCAGCCAAAAACGTGAGACTGCGAAGCGACATGTGCTTTATGGTTACGAATTCCAAACAAATCTAAATATTGGAAAGACTACAGGTAATACACAAAAATGAGTGCTGTGTTACACTGGAAATACTGCGGGTGGTTTCACCCTCTTATTTTTCTATTTTTCTAGAATTTATATGCATATGTATTATTTTTAAAAATCTTGACTGCAAAGTGTTTGGAAATCTACTTCACTACTTTGCTACATCTGCTACTTTTTCAAAACAGAGGCATTCAATATCTGTATTTGGTCTCACAGAACCAGTATATCCTTTGATGTAGAACTTTTTATGTACTGACATAAAAATCAACAACTAATAAAAGCGCAGGCATCACCCTGCGGCCACCTGGACCCAAGAACAGGGTTAAGGTAAGCATTCTCATCTTCCTCACCCTCCCCAGTGAGGCCAGCACTTTGGGACCCTCTAAAATTCTTAAACCAACCTTGGAATAGAGACGGCTGTATGCTGCTGACATACTGGAATGCGTTCTTAAAGAAGACCAGCATCGTGGAATAGACCACTTGGTTTTTGTATTTGGCATGAGCTTCGTTATCAAAGTTGTTCATGTATCTGCAGAGATCCTTCATTCTATGCAAAATATCGCCATAGCTTCTGAAAGATGAAGGATGGTCAAAGTTATTGGAGTACTCTGGGCTGGTCGGCCAAGGGTCTAAGCAAGCAACAACAGAACCATCACACTGACCAAACGTGGCTCTAGGTATGTAAAATTATTCCTCATCGTCTGAGTCTGGATGCATATTCCCCTTCTCATTCAGAGCAGTGAGGAAGCTGAGATTTTTAGGATGTTTAGGGACAAACATGCCAAGCAGTCTCTCTTCCCTCCTAACGCCAAGGAGTGCTTCACACTTTACATCAGCTTAAGAGTTCACTCTTCCAAGGGGAATCTTTTAATAAAGTGAAACACCATACTCTTCTGCATAAATACTGACTGCCACAGAATTTGCCTAGAGGGAGGTGCACCTACACATGACACGCTCTTAGAAAAGTGTTTTTGTTTTTCAAAAATCATGCTATCAAAAGATTTGTTACCCAATCCTAGAAATGAGCAAATTTTTTTTTTACCGTCTTCCTTTATCCATCTGCCATTCACATCTCATTCCAACAACATTCAAAATCTTAAACAGCCTCTCCCAAGGGTCCACAATCTGGGACGATTTTTCAGTCAGCCCTTCTATTATGTACTTCTGAGAGCTGCGCTTGCTAGGCGACATTAAATCAGATGTTTCTTGGGCACCTGAGATGTGAGAAAAAAGAAGCCTACGATTAACATTCCTACTTACTATCTACACTGTATTTAATCAAGAAAAAAACCGTCTGACTCTCCATTCAAAAGGCAAGAGCACAGAATCGCAACACGTCATGTGTTTTGTTCAAAGACCCACAACTGGCCGCTGGTATAGAAGGAAGTGACTTCTGTGCCGTGGAACATGGATGAAGCTACTCTCACAGATCAGCAGGTGGACTGTTCCAGCTGAGGGGTAAAATTGGTTCCAGGAAAGTCTCATCTCTTAACTGTAGTGTTTTTTGCATAGGAATCGTCTTTTAGAAAGATTAGTATGCACCCGGAGGAGAATAATCAGAATGTTGACAGACTTCTAAGCTTGAAGTTTTATAAAATGAAAAATAAAAGGAAATGAAAGAAATTGCAGATTCCCGCTCACCTTGATGCTGATTCTCTGTCTGAGTAGACCTAGTGACATAGTTGATATAAAACTCAGCTGCTTTGTTCAAGTACTTATATAATAAATTGGCCGGCAACCGAACGTCATGGTTGTTAATTATTAGAGGAAGGACATCACAAACTGTTGAAGAGGAAAAATGAGCAAAAACCAATTAAGTTGCTTGTGTACTCTAGGGTTCTGGCAAAAACAAAATTTATTTTAGGGTTCACTTAATACGTCTCTAAAATACATAAGAAAAAAACCCTTATGGCACGTTTATTTTAAAACCGCTGAGCAGAGGGACACCAGTGGACGGAGTCAGCAAGGAAACACACAGGCAGACTCTACATGATGGGTGGTGTCTGGGCGGCAATGCACATGTCTTGTCTATTACTATGCTTCGTACTGAAATATGTGGTTACACATAGTCTTTCACGGGTATCAACCATTACATAACAAGACTTTAGAAACTGCTTAAAGTGCTTTCTGGACTGAAAAAGTAAACAAAAATTTAAGTTCCATAATATGAAAAGTCCCTCTGCTTTCCCCAATGACCTTATTTCTCTAATGACACTTACCCCAGCATATTCTACTTACATAAGGAATTAATACAAAATGTAATTTTTCTTACCAAACAACTTTCGAAAGCAGTTAACGGGAGATTCTTGTTCTTCAATTGTTTCGGCCTCTAACAGCGCCTCCCCGAGGCCAACCTGTTTCAAAGCACAAGCAATCGTTTCAATGTGTTACAGGTTCAGGTGCCAGACTAACATGAAGGAAGAGCGTATTTTATTTACCACACAGTCTCTAATTATTCAAATGTCCCCAAGAAACACATAATCTCACTTTAAAGGCTAAAATACTAAAGAATGCATCAGCTATACACCCTGGACGGGAACCCCACGCTCACCTGACCACAGACTAGTTGGTCTGGGTTATTCTTCTCTGAACTAGTACAATTAAAACACTAAAAGAACGTCTAAGAGACTTAAAGGAAGCACTGGAACTAGTCAGAATAACAGAGACGTACAGATGTTTCTAAGAAATATGGAAACGAACTGTAGTCTCTACATCAAGATGTATTCTATAGGGGAGGGTATAGCTCAGGGGCAGAGTGCGTGCCTAGCATGCACAAGGTCCGGGGTTCAATCCCCAGTGCCTCCACCAAAAGTGATAAATAGATAAACCTAATTACCTACCCCCTGCAAAATTTTAAAATTTATAAACCTTATTACCTATCCCCCAAAATTAAAAAAAAAATTAAAAAAAGTTCAGTGGTAGAGTTCATGCCTAGAATGCACAAGGTCCTAGGTTCAATCCCCCATACCGCCATTAAAAATAAATAAATAAACCTAATTACCTCTTCCCCTTTAAAAAAATTGTTTTAGAAAATGTATTACGTAGGCAAAACTTAGTACTTTCAAGAGTTGCCAGGAGTAGCCAGTCAGACAGCCTGGACGATGCTGGACAGAGCCATTTGAGTCTCAAGGCCACTTCTCCATCACTAATGTCCTAGCACCATAGAAAGTTGGCTTATGAAAATCCCCCGAGCCATCCGTGTTATCTCCCTTGCAATCACCTGGGGCTGCGTGGGTTGGGGGAGGGGTGAATGAGGTGAAAGATGACATGAGACCAAAAGTGAAAAGTCAGACTAATGATCAGAGTGTCCCAGGCTGACTAGTGTCTTCCCCCAAATTCATGTCCATTCAGAACCTCAGAATGTGACTTTATATATTTTTATCTTATAAAAAAAGGTCTTCATAGATGCAGTTAGTTAGGATGAAGTCATACTGGATCTATCCAATGACTGGTACCCGTATAAAGCCATGTAAAGACACAGGGACCCAGACACACGAAGAAGGCCATGTCACAGCAGAGGCAGAAATGCAGTGATGAAGCCACAAGGCAACAAATGACAAGGACTGCTGGTGAGGAGCCATGAGAGGTACCTGGAGCAGTCTTCCCTGGAGCCTCCCCAGGGAGCACGGCCCTCGCCACACCTTGCTGTTGGACTTCTAGCTTCCAGCACTGAGACAGAATAAACTTTGGCTGTTCTAAGGCACCTAGTTTCTGGTACTTTGTTATAGAAGCTAAAATCCAGAGGTACAGAGAAGGTTAACTGGGGCCAGCAGCCAGAAAAGTAGTGAGGGAAGGGATCAGCAAGTTTGAATTAAGAGAGTTAAGGATGTGACTCCCACCTCTCCCACTGGCCGGCTATGGGAAGTTACCAACACATTTAAGACTCCATTTCATCACCTCTGAAGTCACATACTCTCTATCTTAAGGGATCTGAGGAGCACAGGACATACCTAACACGTACCAGTGCCGGCCAGTAGCTCTCAATATCGTTAGAGATGTGAGGAGCGGGCAGAGTAGATGGAAGACAGTGTCCACAGCACAAGCACGTGAAAAACGTGCCTCGTAAGACTACAAACTAAGGCTCTCCTTTCAATTCAAACACACTGTGGAACATCCTGGAACAGGTTACTTTCTTATTAAACCTCACTGTATTTTACCAATCCCAGATAAGCAGCACTGTCAAAGCCTGGTGCTGTCTCCTTACACTGGTAAGATGACTTCTACTGGAGATTCAGAAAGTTTGGTAACAATGACACCCTTTTAGATTTACTGACAAAGACTCCTCGGTTTGATCTTACCCAGTGGTTCTCAGAAGTTCTGCTTTACAGTAATACACACGATAGCTTCTTAAATATACTTGTGAGTCCACTGATCAATTGCAATTTTTTTTTGGCAGGGGGAGGTCATTAGGTCTCTTCATTTATTATTCATTTTTTGTTTTTTATTTTAATGGAGGTTCTGGGGATTGAACCCAGGACCTCGTGCGTGCTAGGCATGCGCTCTACCATTTGACCTATATCGTCCCCCACAATGGTACTTCTTTTTAAGAAAAAGGAAAGGATCAAATCTTACCCCATGTTGCACCACCGTTTCAGGGAAGCGTCTCAAAAGTAGAAGCAACATTTCTGATCGTTCCAAAGTGTTGAAGCATTGTTCTGTAACCTTTAGTAACATTTCACACTGGACCCGGCCAGGAAGAGTTTCAAATAAACCTGAAGACAACACATCTCACTTTTAAAAGTTTCTCACAAAGAAAACACAGAAGCGCAAGTGCAAGTAAGGCGTTATCGTGCACAGAACACTATACACCAAGGGAAGAATCACTATTGTTGGGTTTCTCCTACAACCTGGAAGGCTTTGGGTCAGACAGTATTGGGCAAGCGAGGTTTGCAGAATGACCAGAAAATATTTAGAGGCCTTACTGGATCCAGAAGAGAAGAACGGTGTGTAGGAAGGGTCACAATGGTGCTTGTTGCTGGCTGACATAAAAAGCACACACTTAAGTTGAAATAACCTAAATAATCTACTTTCTTTTTTATGCAAAATCTGAAATCTTGGATTGGCTACAGCAACCAACACAGAGTGAAGGTTAATGGGAAAGGTCATAAGTTACTGCAAGTTTCTCTCCTGTTTTGTGGAGATCTACAGAAGCTTTTTGATTACTGTAGAACTTGTTGAAAAATATATTCAGTTCCCAAGGCTAACTTTGTATCCATATCCTTTAAAGGAAGCTTAAAGGGTTCTAAGCAAATGCTCAAGGGACCAAGCGACGTCATTTGTACAGGCTTCAGTTGCCAAGAACAAAACCTACACATGGGCACCGATACCAAAGACGTGACTTTTTTGTGAAATTACTACACAGAAGTTGGTAAGCCAGAAATAATTAATTCATACACTATTAAGTTCCCACTTCATTCTTACTTCTTAAAAACTGTGTTTGTTTATCCTGTGAGTCGTTTCTTAATGCTGATGTAATAATGCTGATTTCTCTCCACACCACCGGCTGATCTGGGAAATTCACAAACCTATTTTTAAAACGAATGCATTAAAGTGTCAGAGTAATATAGTATCCAAAAAAGAACGTAAAACATTAGCATTGGAGAAAAGCACTTTTTACTTTATTCCAATGGGATACATAGATGTACCAAGACAAACCAAAACAAAGATATAAAAATAAAAACTAAGAAAGTCTTTAGAGGTTTTTTTATAAGTGAAAAGACAAGTGACCATAACATGTAAACCACTCCTAAATAGCAACAAGAAAACACACACACACACATCCTCCCACACAAAAGGAAAAACTGGAAAAGGCAAATCACAGGAAAAATATACAAAAAGCCAAACAAAACATTTGAGAAGATACTCAGCCTTATTAGTAATACAACACAAATTTCTAAAAATAGCAAGACACCATTTCCTCCTATCAGGCAAAAGGTAATATCCGACAGAAAGCCTGATAATATCCAATGTTGCCAAAGGTGTGGGAAAACAAGCACTCTTACACATCATCAGTGGAGATGACAACTGGCACGGTATTTTTTTGAGAGTATTTGACAGTGTATCAAAATTTTAAATGTGCATACCCTCTGAAGAGGAAAATCTATGTCTAAGAACCTATTCTACAGAAAGACACCAAAATGTGAGTACAAAATTGCTTACTGACATTCCAAATATAATTTCAAATAACTAGAAACTAAATATTCACCAATAAAAGAGTGGTTATGAAATGCTATGTAGGCACAGGGAACCATATTCAATATCTTGTAGTAACCTCTAATGAAAAAGAATAGGAAAACGGATATATGTATGTATATGTATGACTGAAACTTTATGCTGTACACCAGAAATTGACACATTGTAACTGACTATACTACAAAAAAAAAAAAAAGAAGAAATGCCATGCAGTCATGAAAAAGACTGAAGTAAATTCCCTCCACCCTGACATGGAAAAGGGTCCATCCTCAAGGCGGGTGATGTAAGCAGTATGCCATAGCCCCTCCCCACAAAACCACTGAGATGTATCAGGTATATATGTACACAATACACACAGAACTTAACTCTGGTTCAGTTTAGGAATGCCTTTCACTTACTGTTCTCTGTATTTCGGTTATTGTTTGAACTTCTGCGAAGAGCCCGTCTTATTTTCCAAAATAAAGTATTGGACAGAACGGTTTTAACGAGAATAAAACCTAAGAAGACTTCTCTCGAGAAAGCATGTCAGCAATTAAGGGAAGGCCTAGACTCATGACTACGGACGCTTTAGGTACCAAACCTGCAGATGAACTTGAAGATCTTCCCCCAACTCCCGCTTCCACAGACAGGCACAAAATCTCGTGAGAGACCCAGGCTAGCGTCCCCACTCACATGTCGTAGAGCAGTCTCCCGGCAGTGGCCGTCCGCTCCGCATTGCGCTCGATGCTGTACATCTCATACTGCGACAGGGACCAGACGCAGGGGTCAGGCCCTCGGGCCCGGGCTGGGCTGGTCCTGCCCACCCCACTCCCACCCCGCCTGGGAGGTCCTGAGAGTTCGGCATCACTAGGTGACACGGGGCTCAGGAGAGGGGCCCTGGGCTCACGTCACCCCTCGGTTGCCAGGATTGGTGGAGTTAGGGCTGGAAAGTAGCAGGTGCCGAACGGATGGCGGTCCTCATTATCAGGAGTATTGGCTACAGCTGACGTGTAACCCGTGTGTCGGTTTGAGAGATTCGCGTTATTGATACACTTACACTCTGTGCTGATTGTCCACGTAGGGCATTTACTCCGTACAGAGCCACAGCACAGCGCTGCCGCCTCCGTCCACCCCACTGTGCACGAGCTCTCCACAGCTCATTCATTCACCCGGGTCTCGTGGGAACCTCCAGCACCACCCCTCCCACCCCCAGCCCTCCGCCTCTCCCACCCCCCGGGCCTCCCACTCCCCGACCCCCGCCTCTCCCACCCTCCGCCCCCAAGGCGGCCCCCCCGGGCCCAGGAGCCAGCGGGCGGCCCTTCCCCGCGGCCCAAGGCGTCGTCCAGGCCACAGAGAGCGTACCGCTCCCCTCGTCCCTACCGGCCCCGGCCCGGAGGGGGCCCCGGCGTCTCCGGTGCCGGCCTCGCGGAGGAGGCCGCGGCGACGGCCTGGGCGGGAGGCGGGGAAAGCCGGAAGGCGCGCTCCCACGTGCGCGCTCCGCCGGGCCTCACCTGGATGTTGAAGTCGGCGGGGTAGAGGCTGCGGGCCGTGATCAGCCAGGCCTTGGCGGCCCACAGGTCCTGCTGCACCAGCTCCCGGGCTCGCTGCACCAGGAACTCGCAGTCGCCCTGGGCCGACATGACCCGGGCGGCGTCGGGCGGCCTGAGGCGACGGGACCTGGCGGCTGGGAGACGCCGCCGCCGCCGCCGCCGCCGAGAACGCTACTGCGCATGTCTGGGGTCGCGCGGACGCCGCACGCTGGTTCCGGAAGAGCTTCCGGGTTTTGTGAGCCGCCTCCTGGGGTCGGCTCTCCACCTCCGCCAGGCCCCTTCCTCCTTGGAGGAGCTGGAGTGTTCGTCCCGCCTCCTCCAGGTCGCCTCCAAGACGTGGAGAAACGGATTCTCACTCCCGCGGGCCCGGGGTGGGTGACCCTGGTGCAGCCACGGAGCATGCGCGAGCCCGGTGCCGGCGGCGAGGGGACGTGGACGCTCAGTCCAGGATCAGACGGTCCTGGGCTGTCCTCAGGCTTGGAGCCGGGACACGGCTGGGAAGAAGCTGGGGAAGAGAGGGCACAGGGCGGCGGGGGAGGCCCCTCGGCCTCCGGGGCATCGCCGGATTCGGTGCACCGGTTTCTGTCCGGTGGTAACGCTGGGCTGGGGCCTTGCACCCTCAGTTACGGCCCCATCTCATGTTTGTTGCGCCTTTATTCCCTGGTTTCTCCAACATTTATTGAGCAGTTGGAGTATTGGTACTTGGCAAGTGCTTTGCTGCGTACTGGGGAGCTGCAGAGACGATTATCCTGTTCCAGCATGGGCTTTACAGAGTTAGGGACCAGTGACCTACAGAAAATAGATGTTTTAACGATCTCCAGCCGGAATCAGTGTCATTTTTACCAAATGAAAACAAAAATAATCTTGCTCTGGTGAAGGGGGGCCGCGCCGAAGGAAGCAGTATTTATTTGCCTAATAGGAAGAGTGTGCCAAAATGTGGGTTCTGAATAGTTAATTGGCGTTTTCAATCCAAGGTCTATATACAGAAATTTTAGCAAGTTGTAGTACTTCTGATATCTTCTATTTTATACCAACAGATTAGGTATTCAAAGCTGATTTGTTTTTTAAAAAAATAGAAATTACTATATACTTTTATACATGAAAAATTGTTGACTGTATTAAATAAGTATGAATATATACGATACTGCTGTGGACAAAGAATGTCGCCTGCCATTCCAGTAGATAACGAATGTTGCCCGCCATCAAGCCATAAGAAATTACCAAAAAAAAAAAAAAAAAAGTCTCCGGCTAAATATTTGCCCAGGTATCATACTGTCATCTTAAAGTACAGAAGGGAGGTACCACATTAAGCGAATTTACATCTTTCAGCCTCCTTGTCCTGATCTTGAAGTCTCACTGCGAATCTGGATACCTGGTTCACGTTTTCCGTGACATCTTCTAAGTCTCGTTAGCTGCCTAGCATCCAGCATCCAGCTCAAGCTCCTGTATTCAGTTCAATGATTTGTATTAAACTCGATATTGACTTCCACTTCGATATCTCAAGACCCATAAACACAATCTCTTGACTTTCCTGCCGTCAACTCCCTCCTTGCTTCTTTTCAGCGATTTCTTTGATTCTCTTCTCCCTGATTCTAGCTTGACAGACCTTGACATCTGCATTTCCCTCCTTCTCGGCTTGCTTCTTTCCTACTCAGGCTAAAGCCCGCTTGGACACTCAGCATGGTCAACATCTTTGCTTATCCTACCACTGTATCTACTCTTCAAATTCACAACCTTGGATCCAGCCTGTGGTGCATCTTCCTGGATGTTGTGACTGGCTTGAAACAGATGCAACAAACATATATTCAGTGAACACTGAGGAGGCTGCATTCTGTTGGAGAATAGCACACAAATGCGTAGACTGATGCAGCAATAAATTTCTGGTTTTTGTATCAGTCTGGGCTCTCAATGACTCCACCTCCCATTCTTTCAGTCAGTAACTCGATCTACAAACTGATGGGAGTCTGGAAATTGGGTACTCTCCATTAGTCATTCAACTGGGATTTCTGCTTACCTGTCTTACACTTTCTCTGATTTTACAGGTTAAGCCATACAGTGGTGGAGGATTGCCCATCTATTTTATTTCTGGGGACTTTATTTTTATTTTGGAGGGCGAGGTGATTGATTGATTGATTGATTCTCTGGGAAGGTACTGGGGATTGAACCCAGGACCTTGTGCGTGCTAAGCATGCACTCTACCACTTGAGCTATACCCTCCCCCCTATTTGCAGGAACTTTATGAATCAATTAGCCACTGCCACAGACCCTGAGAGCCAGAATTCTCTGAAGGCCACACAGTCCCTGTGATCATTTATGCTAATTCTGCTTACTTTGCTGGTCAAGGGCTGTCACCTGACCTCTGTCACACCCGGAGCCCATTATTCCTGTTGAAAGCAGGACACCCAAATTCTGGCAGCATCTCCCACCTGCATCTCTGGTCCACAGAGGGCAGTCAGCACAGCGATTTTTATGGAGGCTGGGACTCCCTTGAGTAATGCATTTTTGGGCCTCCTGGGTTGTACACTAGGAGTTGTGAGCAGACTCCACGTAATCAGGTAACTCCAACATTCTCCTCTCAGTAAGACATCATATTCTGTTCTCTAACATATGCTAGGAAAATTCCAGCATCTCCATCTAGGCCATCTGTGAACCAGGCTTCAGTCAGCCATAGAAGCAAACTCTTAAAAGAGCCATTTGGTACCTAATAGCCACTTCAGGACCAACGCAAAAGAGGAATCTGCAGCCATTGTAACAGAACCGAAAGAATTCAACATGTCTGTGGCGGCGGGAGATGCTGTCTGTAGCCTCTGCCAAGGCCTATTGAAGCAAAACAGGGCTGTTTGACAAGCAGTTCCTAGATTGCTAAATTTGGTCCTCTTTGATTTTATAATTTGTCCTATTATTACTGCCCTATTGTTCATTCTAAAGATCTTGTGGCTGTGAGTTGACAGAATCCTGCAATTCCTTTGGGATATATGTTTTCTCTTCCTGGAGTGGGTTTTGTAATTCATTCTTTAGACCATAGAGTAGTTTCTTTTCCTTTGGGGAAAAAAAAATGTTTTACTTGGAAGTAATTTCAAACTTACAGATAAGTGACCAGAATTAAAAACAGTATAAAAATTATCCATATACCGGTCAGGGGTTAAACTGTGTTCCCCCAAAACGGATTCTTATTTTTGTGAAAGAGGCTTGTTTTTAGGGTTCTGAATACGCTGACTGAACATTAGAGAAACTTTGGGAAGATTCTGGAAACACTGTGTTTGTGGTGTTCTGAATCTTGTAGTTGAATTTTCATTACAATCTGATGAATCACGTCAAGTCTATCCATCATAGGCTAGTAGGTTCTTGCTACAATTATTGCCTAAAAATTATCTCCGTTAAAGTGATGGAAACTGGCAACCATTTTATTTTGCTCACCAAAGTGTGAGTCAGAAATTCAAGACATTTCTGGCTTAGAAGGTCTCCCTTGGGACCTCTCATGTGATTGTAATCAGACGTTGGCTGAAGCTGCTGTCACCTGAAGACGCAACTGGGCTCAATGTCCCAGACGGCTGAGTCTCAGGGTGGTATTTAATGCTGTCTGTGAGCTGGTCATTCAGCCACAGCTGTTGACCGATGGCCTGCATGGGACCTCTCAGGATGGTGGTTTTACGACAGTTGGATTTCTTGCATGGTGGCTGACTTCCCCCAGACGGAAATTCCAAGAGAAGCAGGTGTCAGCTACGTGGGGTTTGATGACTCAGCCTCGGAAGTCTTAGGGCATCACTTCTGCCACACTCTATTTGTGGAAGCAGTTATAAGCCTGAGAAGACACGGGAGAGAGGGACAGAGACCCTAACGCTTGATGAGAAGGCTGTCAAAGACCAAAACAGATATGTTGAAATCTTAGCCCCAGTACCACAGAATGTAACTTTATTTGAAAATAGGGTCTTTATGAAGACAATCAAGTCTTCCACTTAAGGTCAGTAGCTTGGGCCCTAATTCAACATGCTTGGTGTCCCAGTGCAGTGGGGAAGTGTGGACGCAGAGGCGCACACACAGCGAGCACAGCACGTGAACACGAAGGCAGAGGTGGGCTGAAGAGTCTACAAGCCAAGGAACATAGTTGCGTTCTGATTTCAACCAGTGCCTTGAGCTGAAAGTTCAAGACACCAAGTTTACCTTTTTCAGAGCTGCCAATCTACTTGCTATTGTGACAGTCATCAAGTGATTTTCCAAGTCTTTCCCCTCTATACTCCACCCCGTGCCATGGCGGGCCTTACTTTGAGTGGTCCTGATGCCAGGGCGTGCTCTGGGTTTCCAGGGCTCCATGTCCCTCTGGTAGAGCGCATGTGGGAACCCCAGAATTCCACCCCGACAGTCTATTTTCTGAAATTACTCTTTAGACCATTTACTCTCTTGGGCAGGGTCCCAAGAGAGAGAAAACACACTCAAATGGATTTCTGAAAGGTCTAATGAAAGGGTTATATACAGCAGTGTGGACAGAGTTTAAGAGAACCCTCAGGGGATGTTGAAGGACACAGGAACTGGTTGGGGTTCATTGATTTTCCCTTCCATGGAGTTCTGTCTGATTAACTTTGGAATTTTGATGAAAATTTCTTTAAATAGTATTTCCACATCATTTTCCATCTCCTTCCTTCTGAAACTCTAACTACACATGTTAGACGTAGGACACTGTCCCACAGGTCATTGAGGTTTTGTTCTTTTTCTCCCTCCTAATATTTGACTCTTTATGTTTTAGTTTAATGATTTATTTTGAGCTGTCTTCAAGTTTATTAATCCTCTCTTCTGTTGTGTTCAATCTTCAGTTAATCTCATCCAGTGAATATCTGATTCCAGTTCTTGGTTTGTTTTTTCTTCAGTTTTAGAGTTTCCATTTGGAAATTATAAATATAAATTTTTATAACTCTCTTAAAAATTCCTTTTCATTTTTTCCATTATATCCATACTTAATTCTAGACTCTTTTACATATTATTATTTTTGTGTTTGAAGCATCTTTGTTGTGTGTTTCTATTGACAGTTTCTACTTTTTACTCTAGATCGCATTTTTCTTTCTTTGCATTTCTAGTAATTTTTGACTGTATGCTGGACACTTAATGATTGGTTTTAGGGGTTCTGGATCGTTTCATTTCCTTCAAAAGAGTTTTGAATTTTATTTTCCTGGAGATCGAAATGAAGGTGGACCACTTCGATCTTATTAAGGCTTAGTTCTTGGCGTTTTAAAGGTTGGTCTATTTCAATTTTGCCCTCAATTATAGGGCAAGATCTTGACTATCACGAGGTGGGCATTCTGGCGTCTTAACTGGAAGGCAAGGACGTTGACCAGTGTCTCTTCCTTCTGGTTGGGTCAGTGTCGCCCCAGCGCTGTGAAATCCCTTATAGTCCTTCTCAGCTTTCAGTCCCTCAGTAGTTTTTCTCTGCTAGGCTTTTCAGAGCTTCATCCTTCACATACATAGCTTCGCATCAGTAAAAGAATGCCAGGGGAACCTCAGTGCAGATTTTTGGGATTCCTTCTCTGTAGCTCCTTCCTTTCAGATAACTGCTCCCCAAATTTCAGCTGCCTTAGCAGCTCTGAATTCCAATCTGTTTTGTTATTGTTATTGTTATTGTTGTTGTTGTTGTTGTTTTGTTTCCCAGTGAGATTGCTTCCTGCTTGGCTTCCATTTTCCTGCACTAATTTTTTGAAAAATAACCCTGGAGAAGAAGTCTAGTGGATCTGGAGTTCACCTATAGGGTGTTTCCTTTCTCCCAAGCCCACAGCCCTCTGCTATATTCTTCCCAGTGCCTAAAGACAGTTCTTTTATATGTTTTCTAGTTTTTTAGTTGTTTAAACTGGGAATATAAATGCAATTTGAACTATTCCATCACGGCCAGAACCTGAAGTTACTTTAGAAAATCACTATGACCATTTATTTCATCATCAAGAAAAATTGTTTTCAGTTTGAAATAAATCCCACTTCTTATATTAAGTCTCCCTCAGGGGTAGTTTTTATTTATTTTTTCTTCGGATGTGTCATACTTTTTTGTTTCTTTGTGTGCCTTGTGATTTTTTTAATTGAAAACTGGACAAGTAAATCGTACAATGTGATAACTCTGGAAATCAGATTTCCCCCTTCCCTAAGTTTTGCTGTTTGGCCCTTTTTAAAAAAATTGAGATATAATTGATATATAATATTATACAGTTGATCCTTGAAGCTCCACCTCAAGGCAGGGTTAAGGGCACCCACTCTTTCCACAGTCACAAATCCGTGTGCAACTTATAGTCTTTCCTCTACATCTTTGGTTCTGCATCCTTGGAATCAACCAACCACAGATCATGTAGTACTGTAGTAATTACTATTGAAAATATCCCCCTGTAGGTGGACCCAGGCAGTTCAAATCCATGCTGGTCAAGGGTCAACTGTATTAGTGTCAGTGTACAACGTAATGACTTGATACGTGAATATATTGTGACTGATCACCCCAGTAAGACTGGTTAACATACATCACCACACATACCTACAGTGTTTCTTCTTGTGATGAAAACTTATAAGACAACTTTCTGAGCAACTTTCAAATATTGGATACAGTATCATTAATTATAGTCACCATGCTGCAAATTACATCCCTAGGACTAATTTGTTGTATAACTGGAAGTTTGTACCTTTTGACCCCCATCACCATTCTGCCCCTCTCCACACATACCTGACAACCATCAGTTTGTTCTCTTTGTCTATGAGTTCAGCTTTCCTATTTTTATTTTAGATTCCACATATAAGTGAGATCATACAGTACTTGTCTTTCTCTGTCTGACTTATTTCTCTTAGCATAATACCCTCAAGGTCCATCCATGTTGCCACAAATGGCAAGATTCCTTCTTTTTTATGGCTGAATAATATTCCATTGTATATGTACCACATTTTGTTTATCTGTTCAAACATTGATGGCCACTTAGATTATTTCCATGTCTTGGCCATTGTAAATAATGGTGCAATGAACATGGAGTTGAAAATATCTTTTTGAGGAGTTAGTGTTTTTGTTTCCTTAGGATAAATTCTCAGAAGTGGGATTGCTGGATCATATGGTGGGTCTATTTTTAATTTTAAGAGGAACCTCCATTCTGTTTCCAGAGTGACTGCACCAGTTTACATTCCCACCAACAGTGCACAAGGGTTCCCTTTTCTCCACATCCTCATCAACACTTGTTATCTCTTGTCTTTTTGATACTAGCCATTCTAACAGGTATGAGGTGGTATCTCATTGTGGTCTTGATTTGTATTTCCCTGATGATTAGTGATGTTGAGCAACTTTTCATGTACCTATTGGCCATCCGCATGTCCTCTCTGGAAAAATGTCTATTCACTTCTTCCGCCCATTTTTAATCAGATTGGGTTGTCTGAGTTTCTCATACATTTTGGATATTAACCCCTTATCGAGTATATGTTTGCAAATATTTTCTTCCATTCAGTACGTTGCCTTTGCATTTTGTTGATGGTTTCCTTTGCTGTGCAGAAACTTTTTAGTTTGATATAGTTCCACTTGTTTATTTTTGCTTTTGTTGCCTTTGCTTTAGTGTCAAATCCAAAAAAAAAATCATCACAAAGACAGATTTCAAGGAGCTTACTGCTTATGTTTTCTTCTAGGAGTTTTATGGTTTCAGATCTTATGGTCAAGTCTTCAATCCATTTTTTGTTAGTTTTATGTCTGGTATAAGATAGTGGTCCAGTTTTATTCTTTTGCATGTGACTGACCAGTCTCCCCAGCACATTCATTGAAGAGGCTGTCCTTTCCTCATTGTAAATTTTGCAGGTTAATTGACCATATATGCATGGGTTTGTTTCTGAGCTCGCTATTCTGTTCCATTGATCTATGTATCTGTTTCTATGCCAATATCATAGTGTTTTATTACTACAGCTTTGTGATATAGTTTGACATCAGGAAGTGTGATGCCTCTAGCTTTGTATCTCTTTCTCAAGGTTGCTCTGGCTATTCAAAGTCTTTTGTGGTTCCATGTAAGTTTTAGGATTATCTTGTTCTTTTTAAAGAAACATTTTCTATAGATATCTCTGTGTCAGGGATCAGCTTGAAGCATGTAAACTTAAGGTCTTCTCAGGTCTTTTCTTAGCCTTCATGTTGGGCATGAGTGGTGACTTTCTAAATTTCCCTGTATGTGTAACTCATCCTTAAATGTCTGGCTTCCAAAAGGGGAAAAAGGGGGAAATGTAGGGAATAAAATAGCCACTGTCTCTTTAAATCCCCTGAAAGCTGCTACACGTGGAGAAGCATGAAACAATGGTGCTGGGAAATGCAGCTGGCCGCCTGCCTCTGTGTCTGCCTCTGTGTCTGCCCCTGCATCTGCCCCTCCCTGAGCAGAGGCAGCTATTGGTGATCAGAACACGGAGCGCTGATACTTGATGAACAAAGTCCTTATTGCCACTCTGGCTCCTGCAAGCGGCTCTAGGAACGCTGGTACAGCTGGCTGCCACAGGGCTGGGAGTGGGAGGAACGCATAGCCACCACTGCACTAGGCTGAAATTGACCAAAATTAACCACAATTTACCAGCTCGTCCTCCCTTGCAAGCTGCAAGCCTTGGAATCGACTATGAAATTCTAAACTAATTACACAAGACAGATTTTGCCAAAACCACTTTGCCCAGAGGGAGAGACAAATTCCTAACACTTCCTACACTACCATCTTTCCTGCCATCCAGGCTTATTTAGTCTCGCATCCTGGCACCGTTCATCTTAAATTCTCAGTGTCAACATTCTGATTTAATAGTTATAAAAACTGACTGCAGGTTGCTGGGAGGAATTTAAAATTATTGAGAGTGATAGCTGGAAATTAATTCTTATACACGCTTTAAGGTCTCCCTCAAGTTACATTCCAAATCATGCAAAGGCGTATTTGGTATCTTGGCCAAAAGGAAGCACGTTTGTGTGTGTAAATAAAATAAAGAGCATAGCAAAGCACTAGAAGAAGAATTGAGATCTTGGGGAGTTGAGCTTAGAGACCATCCCAAACCATCTGATTTCCACTATAATAACAGTTAAAAAAGGGTAGCATAAATTTAGGTCAGATTCTTATATTGTCGTGTGGTAACGTCTATCACAGGACAGCGTACTCAGGCAGGGTCCCAGGAATGAGGACTCTTTACCCAAAGTCGTGCTCCTCTCGTGCTAGGCATCCTCTTAAGGCTTCATCCTAATTTTAAATCAATTTTCCTTGATTCCTTACATCATTTTTACATCATCATCCATTTTGTTATTTTCATAAGGGCTTGATTGATTGCTCCGATTAGATGGCATGCTCTTTGAGGTCAAGCATCGTGTTTTAGTTCTTTCCAATGCAACACACTATTGGGATCCGTTGTTAGTCAATTAATATTTTACTATTAATTTTTCAGAGCATGAGAAAACTGAGAACTTTTAACGTGGGATTTGTCAAGATGCAAATACTTTTATTTTGGAAGCCGCTACACTAATAGGAGTTCTGATGGGAGTGAAAGCAGAAATTTTTCTTGATATAAGAGTATGATTTCCTAATTTTGGCACAAGCATCTCTCATAATTTTGTTCCTGCTGGATCCTGTTTGGCACATTAATAATTTATTAATTCATTGATGTGTATATGGGTTGATAACTGGATGTATTAAATTTGGTGGCAAGGCGTTCAACAAAATAAATGTAACCATTGCAAATTGTAAGAGGACACGATTACTCAATTTTAGTTCTAGAACATCTTGGAATAGTTTGAGACTCATTAGTATAAATCATCCAAACATCCCATACATTTAACAGCTAAACATTCAAACTTTATTCCCTAGAGAGTACCTTTTGTAAAACCCATTGTCTGTATTCATGAGAATTAAGAAACAATTAATCTTGTGCAAATAATCCATAATCATTATAGAAAATTAGGAAGTGCAGAAAAGTACACGGAAGAAAAATATAAATCACTCGGAAATTACTGTTACTACCACGATCTGTTATTAAAATTTTCCCCACTCATATTCTATTATTTTAAAGAAAAAGTGAATAATCCAATAGAAAAAAGGTGGGCAAGAGGTTAGAAGAGGCTCTTCATAAAAGACTGTGTCCAAGAGGCCAAGAAATCAATTAGAAATAAGGATAATGCAAATTAAAATCATAAGATACTGCTCTATCGTCATACCACTACTGAGATCAAGAAAGATGGACACTGACCAGGGTTATAAAGGATGGGGAACAGTAGAAGCTCTCACCCACGCTGCTGATGAGAGAGTCAATTGGTTGCAGGCAATTAGGAAAACTGACGTCGTCTAGTATCGTTGCCTTAGCAATCCCAGCCCTAAATATTTTCTCAACTGAGTGTGTGTTCCTATGCAGTAAAAGGTATATAGAAACGTGTTTGTAGGAGCATTATCCATAATAGCCCAAAATGTCCTGTAAGAGCAGAATGAATAAATAAATTGTGGTCTCTTCATGCAAGTACTTGGGCTATCCGCATCCTGATACACAGCACTGAAAAACGGCCACTCTCTCCAGCCTCAGGGAGTGGAAGAGGCCAGACACGAAGTGCCCACACCATGAAATCCCTCTCACAAGAAGTTTGACAACAGACGAAACTAAACCAAAGCATTCACTGATAATGCGCACAAGTGGTCAAACTATAAAGAAAAGTAAGGGCATGATTACACTCATATCCAGGCTGTGGTTCATTTCAGGAGGAGGGAGGGGTGGAGACTGGGAGGTGGCAGAGGACACTATGGGATGCTCGAATAGTTCTATTTCTGGACCACGTGGTGATTACAAGGTATGCACTTTGGGATAAATCATCTCTACCTATTTCTTTCGTATACGGTTCTTGTGCATGTAATATCGAACAATAAAAATATTTAAAAGGAAACAAAAGTATGGCACTAGACGCTGCTGTGAAATTTGCTTTTTACAAAACAGCATCTTATTAACATTTTCAACACCATTAAGTCTTCTACTTTTTATGGCTACTTAGTATTCCTTGAATTAGTTAATAAGTTCATTATTATTGGACGTGTAATTGTTTCTAGTTTTTTAAAATATAAATAATGGTTTGCTAAATATCTTTGTAAATATCCCTTTTCAGATGTTCTTTTAGATACATTCTTAAATGTATGCTTTCATTCTTAAATGTTGCCGAATTACTCTAACTCCTCTCTTTCTTCTTTAGGAAGGGAGGCCAATGAGAATAATTTGTAATAAGAAAGATAATTAGAAACTTTGTTTTTTAAAATTAATCTATTTTCTTTATTGAAGTGTAATTGATGTACACCACCATGTTGGTTTCAGGAGTACAAGGTAATGATTTGATATCTGTATGTATTGCAAAATGATCACCACAATAAGTCTAGTTAATATCTTTTGGGAAACTTTATTTTTAAATGATGTTTTTAAGCCTATAATTAAACTCAAAGTTTTTTCTTCCTAGGTAAGAGGGTAACTCAAAAAAGGTGGTTCTTAGGATGGCCTGAGGGTTTTTTTTTTTTAACTTGATTATTTTGAAGCTAGCCTACCCAGATAATAGTGTTGCTTCTTTTATCTATTTGCTTGAGTCTGAGGCTCTCTCTCTCTTTCAGTTGCTGAGATTGCTGACATTTCCCCAGCTGGTTTATTGATTCACTAAAAGAGGACTCATCCATCTGTGCTGGGTAATTGTGGAGAGTAAAAAAAAAAAAAAAAAAAAAGGTAGAAAACAAGATCCCTGCTATTTTGTACACTCCCAAGTCTAGTAAAAATAAAAAAAGTTGTTAACATTTCCAATTGCAGCCAGTCCAGCTGACTTGGAAGAAGCCAAAAATCAAACCCAACTGAGAGCATTCTCTCTCTGCTTTAATTTCCGCTTCACAGACATTAGTGGAGTCTGCGTGGTTGGTTGTAACTGATCTATTGTAGAAGCTAAACACAGGTACATGCCTTCCTGTGTGTTGTGTCAGTTGCATACAGTTGTCCAGAGGTTTGTTTTCTTTCCTTTTTTTAAAATATATCTTTATTGAAGCACAGTCAGCAAAGGTTTGTTTTCTTAATAGAGTTACTTCTGGTTAAACTGACTTTTCATTTTGCACGTGGCTGTTGAACTCAGACTCCAGTTAGAAGGATTTAGCCCATGAAGTCATCCACCTTCCTCTTTGCAGCTCTTGCCAGTGGGAGTTTTATTCCTTCGTATGAGTGATTTTGGCCCCAGGAAGCTTTTTCCCACTCCGATCGATTTCTGAGCAAGCTTGCTTGGGCCCCCTCAGGTTCCAGCTGTTGGAGATTTTTGGCCTGTTGCAATATCTTTCATATTACTCAATAAAGGGAACCAAATGTGTAAGACTCGCTAGCTTTCAGCTTGGATTTTTTTCTAGTTCTTTTGTTTGGATTCATTTTTATTGTCCACTGACGTTATTTTAATGGGCCATTTTCGGGGAGATTAATTATACCCCCGACACATCTGTTTTCCCATTTGAAAATATTCTTTCTGGGACAGGAGTGGAAAATAATAGAAAACAGCTCACACAGCTGTCTTAGTTACCAAGACAACAAACTGAAGAAATAACTGGGTTTTCTCTTTCTCTGAACTACCTTCCAAATACAGTAATCTCCATCCTAAAGGCTATGAATCTGTTTGAGGTTACTAGTTGAGCAGTTACTGAATTAACTTTTTAGCCTGAGTTTTGTGTGCCCTAATGATGGTCTGAGAACAAAGCAGTTTTTGTATTTTCTTCAAGTTTACTTTTAAATTATTTTAAAAAATTACACAGGTAATGAGAGTGGGAGGTATAGCTCAGGGGTAGAGCACATGCTTGGTGTGCATGAGGTCCTGGGTTCAATCTCCAGTGCCTCTGTTAAGGGGAAAAAAATTTTTTTAAGTGGAAAAAGTTTTTAAAAATACACAGGTAATACACTTACGCATGTTTAGTTTAAGGATGTAAAACTTGGCTGAAGTCATAGTGTAAAAAGTGTAGATCTCAATTTCCAGGACACTTAGCTTGACTACTATCAACATATCAAAGTGAATAAGATTCAGTAAATTGTCTCAGAGTGAATTTTACAACAGTACTATATTCAGATTGGTAAAAATCCTGTTAAAGATGTGTTAAATAGTTTTTAAAAACTTAAAAAGCCTTTAAAATTTATATAAGTAACATGTGCTTCTTTGAAATTCAAGCAAACAGACCAGCAAAAAATAATATATAAGAATCTAAGAATAACAATATGTGAATTACCCACAATTCCACTGCCCAGGAGTCACCATCACAATGTACCAGCCCGTGGGAAGAACTGACATGCATGAAACGCAACCATGTTTTGAGTAACATTTGGAATGTTAATTTCCGATCCCTTCTTTCCTTCCACATATAGACATTTTAAAACGTATGTATTTACAACTGTAGTGTCTGAACAGTTTTGAATTTCATAAATTTTCATAAATTTTTTCTTGATACTCTAGGTTCTCTGATGTCGCTTTTATTGTATGATATCAGATCATCTTTTTACTGGTTGTCTAAGATTTCTTTGAATGCATATAACATAAAACTCATAAAATATTTGCCCCTTGGTGTCTGACTTATTTCACTTAGCATAATGTTTTTGAGGTTCATCCATGCAGTAACGGCACAATTGCATGCTTTTTATGGTTGAATAATAAATCAATGTACGTATAGACCACAATTTTGTTTATCTGCTCATCTGCTGGTGGACACAAAAGATGGTTTTACCTTTGGTATAGTGAATAGTGCTGCTATGAACATGGGTGTACAGGTATCTGTATCTGTGTTAGTCTCTGCTTTCAATTCTCTTAGGTATATACCTGGGAGTGGATTTGCTAGATCATATGATAATTCTATGTTTAACTTTTTGAGAAACTCCTAAAATGCTTTCCGCAGCATCTTCATTTTAAATTCCCACCACAATGCACAAGCGTTCCAATTTTTCCATTTCCTGGCCAATCTTGCTATTTTCCTTTTTTGTTTTTGAATAACAGTCATCCTATTGTGATAGTCACAATCACTCATTGTGATTTGGGTTTGCATTTTCCAAATGACAGTGATGTTGCGCATCTTTTCGTGCATTTATTGGCCATCACATACCTTCCTTGAAGAAATGTCTATCCAAGTCCTTTACCCATTTGTGAACTCAGCTGTTTGTTTGTTTTTTTGTTGTTGTTGTTGTTGAGTTGTGGGAGCTCTTTATATATTCTGGATACTAATCTCTTATCAAATACAAGATTTGCAAATATTTTCTCCTGCTGTGTGGGTTGTCTTTTTACTTTCAATTGTGTCCTTGGCTGCACAAAAGTTTTAAATTTTGATGAAGTCCAGTTTATCTATTTTTTCTTCTGTTGCCAGTGCTTTTGTCGTCATATCCAAAAACTCCTCACCAGATTCAGTCAAGATTTTATCCTATGTTTTCTTTTAAAAATTTTATGGGTTTAGCTCTATGCTAATGAGGAAAACTCTAACGTTTTGTGGTAAGTTTTGAAATCAGGAAGTGTGGGAACTTCCACTTTTGTTCTTTTCTTTAAGATTGTTTTGGATGTTGGGGTCTGTTGAGATTCCATATAAATTTTAAGTTGGAGTTTTCTTTTTTTGCCAAAAACATTATTGGGAGTTTGGTAGGGATTACACTGAATCTGTAGATCACGTTGAATTGTATTGTCACCTTAAAAATATTAAAATTTTCATTCCAGGAACACAGGATGTCTTTCTATTTATTTATGTCTTTTTAAATTTCTTTCAGGCATGTTTTGTAGTTTCAGTATACAAATCTTTTGCGTCCTTAGTTTTTTTATTCCTAAGTGTTTATTGTTTTTGATGTTATTGTAAATTTCCCTTTTGGGTTATTCATTGTTGGTGTATAGAAATTGAACTGATTTTTGGTATGTTGATTTTGTATTCAAATTTGTTGAATTCACTTATTAGTTCTAACAGGTTTTTGTATGTGGAATCTTTAGAGTTTTCTATATATAAAAGATCTTGTCACCTGCCAACTGATAATTTTGCTTCTTCCTTTCAATTTAGATACCTTTTATTCCTTTTTTTGTGCCTAATCTCTCTGGTGATGACTTCCAGTTTTATGTTAAATAGAAGTGGCCAAAGCGGGCATGCGGCTCTTGTTCCTGGTGGGGGACAAACTTTCACTCTTCATCATTGTGTGTGGTAGTGTCTGTGGGTTTTTTTGTGTATTGCCTTTATCATGTTGAAGAAAGTTACTTCTAGAAATTGGTTTCTAGAATTAAGTTTCTAGAAATTGGAAACCATTCCAAAGAACTGAGAAAGCTGAAATCCTCAAGGAGGATGGAGAAAGTCCTACTGTTTTAATAGAGTTCTCTAGTCACTGGTATTATTTCAAACCAGAGGTGATGGTACAAATTGGTACAACCCTTTGGCAAGGTGATTTGGTAATGCATTCAAGAATTCTAAAACTGGGCTGGAGGAGGGTATAGCTCAGTGATAGTGTGCATGCTTAGCAAGCATGAGGTCTGAATTGAACCCAGGACCTCCATTAAATAAATACATAAATGCACCTAATTACCTACACCCCACCCCCAAAAACAAAGTCAAAAAAAAAAAAAAAAACCTCCAAAACTACTCATGACCTTGAGCCATAAATTTTATTTCTGAGAATGGATTTATTGATGCTTATAGAATTCAAAGAAATGGATTTCTCTTAAATAGATGAAGAGCTTTATATTAAAAAGTAGAAAGAAGAGTTTCTGCATAGTATTTTACAGTTCCGTGACATGATTGGGAAAGTTTAAGGAAGAGTAGGGTTTGTCCACGGCTGTAGAAGATTAGAGTTTAAGGTTTGTTCCCAGGACAACACGTTTAAATTCAGGTGCCTTCTCTTCACTCTGCAGCCACAGCTCTTTTGTGAAGTGGAACATTTTTCAAAAGTCAAATTCAGTTATCACTAGTGTCCGATGTGATACTGTGGTCGACACTGCTTTGGTGGCTAAGTAAGATCTTATATTAAGGAACAAAATGGATTTCTTTGGCAAGAGAGGACAGTGGAGTAAGATATGAAAAAGTTAACTCCAGTGTGGTGTATCTGTCATGTGCATCAGGAATGTTCTAGAACAGTGGTTCTGAGCCAGGGGCGATTTTGTCCCAAGGGACCTCTGGCAACATTTGCCGTCCGAACTGGGGGGGGGGTGGGGGCTGGGGCGTGCTACTGACATCTAGTGGTGAAGGCAGGGCATGCCACTCAACACCCTGCACTTCCACCGGGCGGTTTCCTGCTGCAAAGAATTCTCTGGCCCAAACTGTCAGTAGCGCCGGGGCTGCCAAACCAGCTCAAAAGAAGGTAATCAGTATGATTATAATAGCACAATCATTAATGTACAAGGATAAGGAGCTTAAAAGAAATATGTGGATTCTGACTCTGCTATTGCTATGCATGGGATAAAATCACCAATGTATCATATCTGAACTGCAAAAGAAAGGGAGGGAGCCTGACACATGGCTAATGATGTACCAGAGACACATTCTGTTCTCTGCAAAGGCTTATTTCTATTCTACCCCAGCCACTAAATTATTCTAAGGCTATAACAAGAAATAAGCACAACCATGAAATAGTATCAATGAGCTAACATCCATTTTCAAATAGATCCACTTGAAAATATGTTATTGTAAGAGGTATTTTAAATACCTAATATTATTAGGTAATATTTGATACATGCAAAAGAATATGTATATGTAATTATATACATTTATGTATTATGTATAAATATTATATATATGGTGATGTAAGTAATGATGCATTAAATGAGCACCTGTAAGCCCACCACTCAACTTATAAATTAGAACATTATCATCATTGTGGACCCCTCCCAAGTTCCATCCCTTGCTTCTTCCTGAGAGGAATTCAAGAATCTGCCATCTTGAATATTATCTTTATCATTCCTTCGCCTTTTAAAAATAGTAATATCATGTGTAGGTGTTCCTAAATTACTTTAAAATTTTGCTTTCCTTTTCCTCTATAAAAATTATATCATAAGGAGATGGCCTTTTGCAACTTGCTTTTCCTAGTCAACTTCATCAATCTTTTCGTGTCATTGTAATTCACCCACATTTCTGCTGTATAATATTCCTTTGAGTAATGATTCCCAAATTAATCTATTCTCCTATTGATTTGGGTTTGTTAGGGGTTGAGTTGTGTTCCTCCAAACTTACATGTTGAAGGCCCAACCCCCAGGATTTCAGAGTATGACAGGATTTGGAGACGGGGAGTCTTTAGACTGGTGATTAACTTGTAACGTGGACCTTAGGATGGGTCCTAATCCAATCTGACTGGTATCCTTATAAATAGACTAAAGGGGGACACACAAAACAGACACTAGGGATATACATGGACCAAGGGAAGATCATGTTAAGGACACAGCAAGAAGACAGCCATCCACAAGCCAAGAAGAAAGAGGCTTCAGAAGAAACCAAACCCGATCTCTCAACTGCTAGCTTCCAAAACTGTAAGAAAATGAAGTTCTGTTGTGTGAGCCACCCAGTGGTATTTTGTTATGACAGACTTGGCCAACGAATATGAGGTTGTTTGTAATTTTTAATATTATGAGCAATGCTGCTAAAAACGTTCTTGTTTTTCTATATATGTGTGTGTGAATTTTTTTTTGGCCAATTAAAAACATTTTTTTGTATTCTTTTTACTATGCATATTGAGTGGGACTGCTGGCTTGTAGAGGATACATATCTCACTTTACTAAGGTAAAATCAATGAGTTTCCGTGTAGAAAATTCTCATAACTCTACAGTCTTTCCAACACTTTGTCGTCACCCTGTGAATTCTTACTCTTCTTTTTTCTTTCTTCAATTTTTTTAGAATTGAATTTTCTTCTTATTCCATTTTACCTCTTCCACTGGCTTTATATATAAAGTTATATATTTTATTTCTTTTATTTTAGTTGTTATCCTTAGGATTTTACCACACCTCTTTAATCTAGCGTTAATTAGCATTTTTCTCTCCCACGCTCATAAAAGAGCTTTAGAACATTTGCTTGTCATCACTCTTTCCCAACTTATATGCTACTGTTGTCCAGCATTTCATCTTTTTTTTTAAACCTAATTAGACATTATTATTTTATACAGATAATATCTGCTTTGGGCACACAGACACACACACACTTACCAATTTCTTTTTTTTCACATTCATTCTTTCTTACATCTCAGCCTTTGCTCCGAAGCAAGTTTTGTTTTCTATTTTGTTTCTGTTTTTTAGTTTTTGTCCTCTGAAGTTCCTTTATAAGTTTTTCTTAGTACAGATGCACTGGAAACAGATTTTCAGTTTTTGTTTATCTGAAAGTGTCTTTATTTCAACTTTATTCTTGAAACATAGTCTTTCCGAGTTCATGATTCGAGGTCCATTGCAGTTTGCGCTCAGCATTTTCTAGGTGTTACTTGGCAGTCCTCTGACTTCCATTGCTCACAGTGAGAAGTCAGCTGTCAATCTAATTGTCATTCTGGGGAGGTGACCTTGTCTCACTGGTTGCTTTAACAGGATGACCTTGACTCTGGTTTGCCCAGGACATCCCTGTTTAAATCTGTTGCCTTAAGATAATGGTTAAGAATGCTGTGCTATACAGTAGAAACTGGTTGTTAATCCGGTTTTGCGAGGATTTTCCTTGTATTTCTGATGTAAGAGCTATTCTGCCAAAATTCAGTAGGTATTCTAGGAGAACTGTTCCATATATAGATTCTGGATTTTTTTTTTTTTTTTTTTTTTTTACGTTCTAGACGTACTTTTTGATGTATTCGTGGGAGGGGGTGAGCTGTGCATCCTTCTCTGCCATCTTGGCAACCTCCCCTGTGTCTTTATGTTTAAAGTTGGTTTTTGTAGACAACCTATAATTGAGTCCTACTTTTTTATTTTTACTATTGTAATCTAACAACCTGCATTTTATTGATGCTTATAGAATTAATTATATTGTATGACATTTATAAAAGAGGGGCCTAAAAATTCCCAAACTGAAAATTTTCAGTTATTGATATAATAATTTATTAATAATTAGAGACACCAGAAATTACTAAAATAATCTGCAATATAGAAGTTCTAAGTGTTGCCTACTACAGTTTAGCACAAATAGCTAAAAACCCATAAGGTTACTTAGATTCTGCCACAGACATTTATTGAACATTTACTGTTTGCTAAACTCTGCCTCAGGTGCCAGCTTGGGTGAAACAAAGAAAAGTATTCCACCCTCTTTCATATTTTCATTCTGAAAAATCAGTGGAAATGGGAGAGGTGCCGTTTCTCACCAGCTCAGAAACTGCTTAGAGGATTCTTTGTGACTGTCTTTTTAACGGCCTGTGGTCAGGTTTGCCCCCTGATATTGCATGTAATGAGAAGCGAGATGTATTTTGGTGTTTTGTTTGTTTATTTTTTTAAATTTTATTTTTTATCAAAGTATAGTTGATTCGCAACGTTAGTTTTTGGGAGGATGTATTTTGATTAAAATATTGAAGCATGATCTGGAAGATCTGAGTCAACAAACTCATTCCACCCTCTTTCCCATCTCCACGTAGAGGCAAGGGTGGGACAGCAACACCCCAGGCTCTTGGTGTCACTGAAATAGCCACAGGGGCTTCAAAGCTGGGGATGGACCGGTGCTGGCATCCCAGCCCAGCCACTGACTTACTCTGAGACTTCAAACAGATTCAGATTCCTGAGCGTCAAATGCAATATAGATGCTAATTCCTAACCCCTGTCCCGTTAAAGAGTTTAGAAACCCAAGGATGATATGAAACATATTTTTTAAATTGAAGTATAGTCAGTTACAATGTGTCAATTTCTGGTGCACAGCACAATGCCCCAGTCATGCATATATACATATATTCATTTTCATTTTCTTTTTCATTAAAGATTATTACAAGATATTGAATATATTCCCTGTGCTATACAGAAGAAATTTGGTTTTTATCTCTTTTTAATATATAGTACTTAACATTTGCAAATCTCAAATTCCCAAATTTATCCCTTCCCACCCTCTTTCCCTCAGTAACCATAAGATTGTTTACTATGTCTGCGAATCTTTCTGTTTTGTAGATGAGTTCATTAGTGCCCTCTTTTTTCTTTCTTTCTTTTTTTTTTTTTAGATTCCACATACAAGTGATATCATAAGAAAGAAGGCATCCTGGAGGGATTTTGGTGACATTCCAAGAAATTTTTATTATGGAAAATTTCAAACATGCTCAAAAATAAAGAAAAGGGTATAATAATAAATTCTCATAGTCTCATCCCCAGAACAGTTTGCCAGTCTTATTCTACCTACATCTCAGCCCAACTTTTTTTCTGTTTCCTGAAGGATTTTAAAGCGAACCTTAGATATCAGATCATTAAACCCAAAAATACTTCAGTATGTAAGTAAATCCTTTAAAAACTACATCTGTTAATCCTTTGCTAGCCTCACTCCCTCCTTATTAAATTAGGAAACTAAGAGGGTTAGTGATTTGCCCAAAGCCATGTAATTAGTGGCAGAACCAGAGTGAGAACTTTAGTGCTCCTAATTCTTAATCCTATATTCTTTCCTCATAAAGCATGTTGGCTCTAAAGGTTACCTACTTTTCAGCTAAGAAGAAGAAGAAGAAGAAGAAGAAGAAGAAGAAGAAGAAGAAGAAGAAGAAGAAGAAGAAGAAGAAGAAGAAGAAGAAGAAGAAGAAGAAGAAGAAGAAGAAGAAGAAAAACCCTGCAGTAAGACTCTCTACCAGTACCTTACATTGGGATCATCTTGGGAGATATTAAAAATGTAATTCCTAACCCCCTGCCCCACAGAATCTAATTCCTTAGGGCTGAGGTAGAAGCCAGTGGTTTGCTGGAACCAACTGATACTGATCTCCAGAGCCAACTATTAAATTTTCAGCAATTTTATGAGCCAATTACTAAAACTCATTAAAAATTAAATGATATAAGCTTAGGATTAAATATATTATGTTAAAAACAAAGGTAACAAATATTCAGAACTCATCATTCTTGGACTTCACTGCCCTTTACTATGATCTATGCTCTCAAGGCTACTTGCGTCATGTGGGTCTGGTGTCCTGGTGCTACTGGGCATTGGTTTCCAACTGCACATTCAGTGATAGCTTGGAATCTGCCACGTGGGAGCGTTTCCACCATGGAAATTGACAAATACAAACCAGGCTTGGTTTAGCGTTTTGTTGATCATCTAGCCTTAAGCAAATAATAGAGAACGTGTTAATAATGTAGGTTAAACTGCAAAGGGTGTTCATTACATTCTGAATAGTACAGAGGAGGAGAAATTCTTCCAATAGTCAAAAAGCGATTAGACAGTTCAGTAGAGAAGTCTCTCCCATCCATTACTGATGTTTCACTTTTGTTTTCCACACTCCTATCAATGAAAACATCAACCAACATTCATGTCAGAACTACACGTGTTCAACTGCAAGCACAGGTTGGCTACAGAGAAAAGAATTTGGCGAAAGTAAAAACAGCATCCTGTAGGAATCAATTAGCCCTATAAAATTTACAATAAAAAACACTGTTGTATTATTAACTGTAAATTACGTAGCACCACCCTTTTAATCAGCGACATATGTAATATACCTGTGTATGTATAGAATGTCTACGTTGTTGCCTTTTTTGGTGTTTTGGAGAGGTAGTTGTTGAAGATTTTCTAGCATATCTCTGGGCGAAACTTAGGAATCTGCATTTCAAATGGGCATCTCAGGGATTCTTACACCTCCTGAATTTGGAGAGCCACTGTTTCACCATTGAACTTAAAAGATCAGGATCCTTAATTAAGATGGTGAACTTGTCCATCCCCCAAATCCTCTCATGCCCTTTTATGATTCTCCTCTTCTGACCTCCTGCCCAACCCTCCCCGCAGGCAACCATGGATCTGCTTACTGTCCCTACAGATCTGTTTGCATTTTCAGACAGAATGTGCTCTTTTGGGTATGGTTTCTTTCACTCAGTATAATTATTTTGAGATTCATCCATGTTGGTGACTGTCTGAACAGTTCGTTCCTTTTTATTCTGAGTAGTTCTCCATTGTATGGATTCAACACAATTTCTTTCTTTTTAATTTTATATTTTATTGAAGCGTAGTCAATTTACAATGTCAGTTTCAGGTGTACAGTAAAGTGATGTAGTTATACATATACATACGTATATTTACATGTATTTTCAGATTCTTTTCCATGATAGCTTATTACAAGAAATTGAATATAGTTCCCTGTGCTATACAGTAGGTCCTTGATTGTTTATCTATTTTATATATAGTAATGTGTGTCTGTTAACCCCAGACTCCTAATTTATCCCTCCCCGTGTTTCCCCTTTGGTAATCATAGTTTGTTTTTTATGTCCATGAGTCTATTTCTGGTTTATAAATAAAATTTTTATCTCTTTTTAAAAATTCCACATATAAGTGATATCATATGGTATTTGTCTTTGTCTAACTTACTTCACTTAATATGATAATCTTTAAGTCCCTCTATATTGCTCCAAATGGCATTATTTCATTCCTTTTTATGGCTGAGTAATATTTCATTATATATATATATATATATATATATATACACACACACACACACACACACATGTACACACATACACACACACAAACAGACTATATTCAATTTCTTGTAATAAGCTATTATGGAAAAGAATCTGAAAATACATGTAAATATATATGTATGTATCTGTATAACTACATCATTTTACTGTACACCTGAAACACACACACCACATCTTCTTTATCCATTTATCTGTCAATGGACATTTAGGTTGCTTCCATGTCTTGGCTGTTGTAAATAGTGCTGCTGTGAACTTTGGGGTGCGTGTGTCTTCTTGAATTATAACTTTCTCCAGACATATGCCCAGGAGGAAGGAATTCAATACAATTCCTGTATTCATTCACTGTTGACAGACATTTGGGTTGTTTCCATTTTTGCTTATTACAAATAACACTGCTGTGAACATTTGTGTGTAAATCTTTGGACATGTATTTATTTCTCTTTTGGGAAATATTTAAGCGTGAAATGGCTGGATCGCATGGTGGATACGCGTGTAACTTTTAAAGAAACTGCCAAACTGGGGGAGGGTGTAGCTCAAGTGGTAGAGCTCATGCTTACCACGCGCGAGATCCTGGGTTCAATCCTCAGTCCCTCCATTAAAAAATAAATAAATAAACTTAATCACCTCCCTCTTTCCTCAAAAAAACAAACATAAAGAAATTTCCAAACTGTTTTCCAAAGTGGCAGAGGCTTTTTTTTTTGGGTGGTGAAAACATTATGGGTGGTTCTGACATTGGCTCAAGATTTTCATGTGAGCATTCCAAGTAAGCGCCAAGCATTACACAGTAATCCGTATTCTTTTTAAAGATTTTTTATTTTTTATTCAAGTATAGTCATTTTACAAGGTCGTGTTTGTTTCTGGTGTACTGTGTAGAGATTCAGTCATACATACTCATATTCTTTTTCATTATAGGCTATTACAAGATAGTGAATATAGGTCCCTGTGCTGGACAGGAGGACCGTGTGGTTTATCTATTTTATATATAGGACATATTCTTTAAATAATTACATAGCCTTGAGTGAGTGGGAGTGGGAAGAAACTAGTTTATAGTAATGAGGATTGTGCAGAGTTAGAGGCATTTATTTAATTCACTTCTTTGGCTGATGATACATTTGTCTGAGTTTACTTTCCATTTTTCTGCAGTTCTTGTTTGCTTGTCCAGCTCCTTCGGTGATTTTTCTGAACCAGATAACATCTTAGGAAGTATATTAAAGGGTTTTAAATTTGGGATAATAAACAACTTGTTCACTTCAGTAAGTATGTCATACATTGTTTGATTTCAGGATTTTGGCTGAAGGCAGCTAATAACTATTTAGCATATAAACGTTTTCAACATACTCAACAGAGATAGGTGTGTGTGTGTGTGTGTGTGTGTGTGTGGCATTTTGGTGTGTGTTTTCCCACTCTAGAATGGCATCTGTTTCAAGGGTAGTGAGACCAATTATGATTTATCCAGGCTAACCTGGGAGGTAGCTCTGATTTATTTTGGTGATACATTAGTCTCCTTTTATAGATTGTTACTCCAAGAAGCTGCCTGGGTGGCCTCTCAATTTATCTGGCTCTCAGCGGTTCCTTTGAAGAAAGACAATCTGAACGCTAAGACAGGCATACTATTATTACATAAATAGATTTTGCAAAACCTTCCCATCTGAAATAGCACAGCCACAGTTCCTGTCCAGTTACTTATCACTAGAAATTTAGAGCTGATCCGAGTTTGTGCAAGGAGACGGCCACAGGGAACCCTGACTAGGAAACGTTTTCCTGTGTAACTGTGACAGCTTCGTAATCACTTCAAAATAACGGTGTTATTTCCTAATTTTTCTCAGAGTGGGTTGCTCAGAGGCAGGATTGGAAGTGCATATGAGCCTGGCCGAGCTTTACAGATTCCCCAGGAAGGGGTGGCCCCGCACCCTCTTCCTGCCCTGGGAGGGAGGCCACACGTGCAAACTTCCAAAAGTCCATGGACAAGTGCCCAGCTCCCTTTTTGATGAAATTCAGCTGCAGTGTGGTATTGTTAAGTTATTTATTTCCCCATCTTATTGTTAACACCATATTATTTTGACAAAAATTGAACTGTACATACAGCAATAAATAATATTCACCCCTTTTCCTGGGCATTGGTCTCAAATACAGAGCAGTTGTGTATGTAATGTAAAAGTCTTCACAAAGCCCTTTCTCAGTGAGGGAGCAGTGTGTCTTCTCTGCCCAATCAAGATAAAAGCTCTATCTGGAGGAAAGCACTGTTTATATATCCCAGGACTGGTTGTCTTCCAAGATGCTGGTTAAAAAAAAAAAAAAATAGGAATGAGCAGTATCTGCTCTGTGAGAACAGAAAGAAACAAAAAGGCTTCTCTGTTTCTTTAGGTAAACACTGTTAGCATGGCTCTAATGGTTGGCTTAATAAAGTGGAAAGACATAAGTGACGCTGATTATCACTTTGACTTGAGTACGAAGCGTGGCATCCTATGATTAAAGAATCAAGCAAATGATGGAAAAAGCAGATCCATTAATTAAAATCTCATTTAACTTTCCATTGCAACTCTTGGCCCCGCTTCTTCAAAACTCTGACCAGGTGTGTTCAGACCTTCAGAAGAACACGTGCGGTCTAGTGGAGGGGAGGCCCTGGACCGCCGGTCAGGTGGACTAGACCCCAGTTCTGGATTTGCCTGTACTGGTCCCCAACTTTTCCACCTTAAATAATCTATCTTATTATTTTTACCCTGCAGACCTGATGTTTTTATAAATATTTCATTAGTTACCTAAACTCTTACCTTGGGCGAAGACATGGGAAACCCAGAGGGGTGTCCATGGGGGAAGGGAGCTGGTCTGGGTGTGAATCCAGCCTCACGGCTCTCTAGCATTGTGATTTTGGGAAAGCTATACACCGTCTCTAAGCCTGTTTCCTCAGAGAATGTGCCAAGTATATAAATGTATAACATATTCGGCTTAGAGCGGGGCCTGTAACATGGTAAAAGCCCAAATCTTAATAATGATAGTAATGATAATATTAATATTATTATTATCTGAACTAACCAGATAAAAGGGCCGGCCCTTCTGAGCGTAGGCTGGCAGCCCCACCCACAGTGCCCTAAGGGACACCGAAGTCTTCCGTCTGAGTGACGTTGCTGTGTCTTTAAGGGGGCGTGGAAGTGGACAACGGGAGTTTGGGTGCAGAGATGGTCCTGTCCTTCAAGGACAAAGCTGTTGATTGTAACTATCCTTGTCCTTCTGGTCCCCAGGCTGGTTTCCCTGTTCAGTGTTAATATTTTATTCAGTAGCTCTCCCATTCTAACATTCTTCAGTACGCCTTATCCATCCTATTTCTACTGTTGGTAATAAAGATTCTGAAAGTTACGTGTACTGTTGAAACATACACTTTTACTAGTGGAGATCTTACCATAATGTGTATTTGCCACAGTGACAGGGCAGAGAGTGAGACCTGGAAATGGGACAGGATTTTGCAGATATTGACTTAAATAATAAATGATCTATTTTTTTAAAACAAGATGCTAACATGTTTGGAAAGAAACAATACTAATAATTTAAAATATTCTATCCATCAGAGTTAAAAATTAAAGCTGGGGTGAAAGTTATACCCCGCCTTGTCTGTAAACCACAGAGCCTCGAGTTGTCCAAGGGAAATGTTTGCATGGGTCAGCTAGCTCTGCACACGGGCAACTTAGTTTAACTACTGTAGAAATAAAAGGCACTGTCTTGAGCTGATCTGTGTTTAGATCTCTGGGCTTTCTGTCAGGCGGATGCAGACCAGATGTGCATTAGTCTCTGGTGCTTCCCTGCTCTTGGGTTTTTGTAGTTCCCGCTCTATAACGCTCTTCTCTCGGAGTTGGGGCAGGAGGGGTGATGCTGGGTGCACAGATGTCAGAGTGGCAGCGTCGCCGTGCAAGGCGCCTGATGTGCCGGATGCTTCTACTTGAGGTCTCAGTGACACTGTGGACAGCGTGTGCCCCTGGAACTGCTCCAGCCGCCTGTCACTTGGAGGAAAAGCTTGGGGATGGGGGCACATTTTCTCCTTATTCTGTTCCTGGGTGTTTCTCCCCAGGGAGAAACGGCATGAAGAATGGAGAGTGTAAGATTGAAAATATCACCAACCAACTCGTTGATTTTGATGCGTGTATTTAATCTTTTTGTTTTGTTTTTAAAGTTTTGTGTTGTTTTTTTAGGGAAGGTAGGTAATTAGGTTTATTTGCTTTAATGGAGGTACTGGGGATTGAACCTAGGACCTCCCACATGACAAGCACGTGCTCTACCACTGAGCTATACCCTCTGCCTCCCCATACCTATATTTAAAGATGTCAGGGAGGGTGCAGCTCAGTGGTAGAGTGCATGCTTAGCATGCATGAGGTCCTGGGTTCAATCCTTAGTACCTCCATTAAATAAAATAATAAATAGATGGATGAATGAATAAATAAGTAAATGAACTTAATTATCTACCCCCGCCCATAAAGATGTTAATGCAAAACGTCTAGAAGTTAAAAGAAGTTATCAGTCAACACATCCTAATGGAACCTCACTGTGTTTGAGTTACAGGGCTCAGGGGATGAGGTCTTCAACGTGTGGTTTTGTTTTGTTTTTTTGTCTAGAAAAACAAAGCTTGCCTTTTGGGATGACACAGTATTTACTTTCCTCAATGAAAACCTATTTGGAAATACATTACATATTTTTGAGATTTCTTTTTTTTAATTTATTTATTTTATAGAAGTATAGTCAGTTTACAATGTGTCAATTTCTAGTGTACAACATAGTGATTCAGTCATACATATACATACATATATTCATTTCCATATTCTTTTTCATTAGAGGTTATTACAAGACATTGAATATAGTTCCCTGTGCTAGACAGAAGAAACTTGTTGTTTATCTATTTTATATATAATCGTTAATATTTGCAAATCTTGAATGCCCAATTTATTCCTTCCCACCCCATTCCCCCCTGGTAACCATAAGTTTGTTTTCTATGTCTGTGGGTCTGTTTTTATTTTGTAAGTAAGTTCATTTGTGTCTTTATTTTCCAGATTCCTGAAGTAGAGTCTGTGGAACATAATTAGACCTTATCTCAGTGACTCACTTCCCACAGCGGCCCCACCGGCCAGTCTTCATGCTTGAAGACAGCAGACCTCTCCCATCTAATGAGCTCCTCTGACTCCACGCACATTTGCTGTGATCTAAGAAATCAGATAACCCTGATTACTAGAGCTATTTAAAATAAGAGTCAACACCCTTGAGTGACTGCCTGATGGCATCTCTTAGAAAGTAAAGCAGTCAGTGAATTTTAATGAATGAATGAACTTCACAGCTGCTCTTTCGGCTCCTGGGTGGCTCTGGGTCAAGGTTCTCAGGGGTCCCGCTGAGGCTGAGAAGTCTGACCTTGAACTGCATGAACTACTTTTGCACTTAAAGTTGAATACCTGTTCAGTATAGGTTTGAAACAGGTTATTAAACAAATTACATATTACACTCTACATACTTGGCACTTTCTTAGTGCAAAAGTTTGACAGCTTACATATTGTTTTATGGTATATTTTGATATGGACTAGTCTTCTCCCCGCCCCCAGGAGGATAAAAATTACTCTGGCATCATGATCTTACTGATTTCCAGAACTTTCTGTATATTTCTGTACCATTACTAACATTGCCAGCACCATATGAGGGTGGAAACACCTTTATAACGGGCTTGGAAATTCAAATAACGTATTTTCATTCCTAAATCACTATGTTTATGAAAAACACTTACATAAGAATACAGCTAAAAGCTAAAATCCACATAGAAAAAGTCTAAGGGTACCTACCCATCCTTCTGCTGCTCCCTTCACTGTCCCAATTCTGCTGTGCATCGTTACAGAGCGGGAGCTACAGAGGTAAGCTGGTTGGCCTTTTCCCTCATTCTGTTTCTGTTAACGGTGGAGACCAAGAATGGCGGACGCTGTCTCAGAAGAGTGGTCCCCTAAAAGGACAATCCGTATAATCAAAATAGTATCTACAAAATAATAACTGAAATAATACTACTTTCTTTCTGGGTAGCACAGCCAAAAAATATATATTTTCTCACATTATGCTATCACTTAGTTTTCTCATTTCTCAACTCTCTTATTTTCTCATTATTGCACCAATTATTGTGAAAATGTACCTGGAGGCACCACGCCCTTAGCTAGCATTGGCTTTCTGACTCTTGGGACATACTGATGTGCACCAATGTGATACCTGCATTGCTATGCTGAGCTATTAGTATGTCAACTGAGAAAGTTTGGAAAACTTCTTCAGGTACCTTTATAGGCGTATTACAAGCCCTGAAGGAAATGTGATTAATTCTGATGTGACTTCCCCTTTCCTTCCAGATGACAGGGATACAGACAGTTGCAGCCACGGGGGGGGGGGGGGTTGCCTCCTCCACCTCTTCCACCTCCTCCAAGCCAGTGCTCATGAACCTAGAATCTGAGTCCACCAGCACAGCAGCCCCTACTCAAATCCTTGGTCTAGCCTCCAAACCAGATTCCTGGCTGAAAGCCTTATTATATAGAAATTCTGGGGACATTGCTGAACAGAGAGATGGGAGATACCTCCGCAGAGGAAAGAAAATCAATAGGTGGTTTAACAACCCGCCTATCCATCCTTGGAGGTGTGGGAATGGCTCGGTGACAGATGGAAGGCTCTGAAGAGGTTACTTGGTAACCCAAAGAGTGCCTGATTGGGCTGGCTCTAATCTTTACACAACTCACCACTCACCCCAGCCTCCTTGTGGCCCTGCCATCTGCACAGTGGGGACTGTCATATGATTTGCTTCATCGCTGTGAGATGATGTACGGAGGAGGCTTGACCAGCGACTGGTACCTACATACGTGTGAATGCTGGGTTAGCTCTGTATTTATGACCTCCGTTACTGTATTTTTCATTCATTTGGTAAACACCTGCCTCTCGCCTGTTTCCCAAATCCCAGCTGAGTTGCTGTGGGGACCTCATGTCACAGGCTGAGTAACTCACTCAGGGGTGTAGGGATGGGGACAGAGCCACCTGTGGTCCCCTTAGGTTGAAGGGAGGATGGATTGAGGTGAGCTGGGGATTTGAGGCAGGAAGCAAAGCTTGCTGCTGGAATGCTGCTTCTGGGATGCTCCCTGCAGGTGAGCAAGTGCTTGCCTCGGGGACTCCCACCCTGTACCCACTAACGTGTATGCTCCCAGACCTCCCTGATGGGGACTTTGAGCAATCTGCTGGCCAGGCAGAAGGAGCGCTATACCAGGAGCCAAAGGACTGGTTTCTAGCTCTGTTTCTGCTTTGGCTCAGCCATGGGGCCTCTGCAAGGTGCATGGTTGCTGGAGAGATGCCCTCTTCCAGTCTAACCTTCCCTGATGCCTCCTCAGTCTCCTCCATTATACTGAGAATTGAGATTCAAAATCCCCCCAGACGCCCTCTCCCGCAGAGAAGTGCTGGCGCACTTATAGGTCAAGGGCACCTGTGGCCCCGAGAGCGCGCGCGGGTTTGTGTGTGTGTGTGTGTGTGCGCGAGTGTGTGTGTGTGTGTGTGTGTGTGTGTGTGTGTGTGTTGGGGGGCGGTTTTTACTCAACTCCGCTTGCCTGCTTTCCAACCTTCCCCCTGGAACTTCCTTCCTAGGCCGCCCAGCGGCCGTCCAGGGTCCCTGCAGACATCACTTCCCCACAGCGGTGGGATCTCAGAGCTACGAGGTTTCTGACCTTCTCTGTGAGTGAAGAAGGCGTTATAACCCACCCGGGCGCAAAGACAACGACCGCAGGATTCATTCTCCCAAGTGCAATTTGCAAAGTTTTGGAGAGTCGGCCGAGGAAGGGGCGGGCAGCCCAGAGAAGGCAAGGGGGACAGGGCGGGTGGGAGGGAGGTGGCCGGGCGCTGGGGCTCTGTCCAGAAAGAGGATCACACTTACCTGGCGGACCCCGACCACCCTCTGGTGGGGCGCCGGCAGCCGCCGCGTCCTCGCCCCTCCCTCAGCTTCTCCGGGTGTCAGGCACGCGCGGAACTGCCACCTGCAGGGTGGTCTCCAGGCGTGCCCGTCGCAGGGGAAGCGGTTCTGGCCGGGGCGCCACCTCAGGGCGGAGGGACGCACTGCGGGGTCGCGGCCCGGGCGACCCCCCCGCCCCGCCCCGCGGCTCGCGGCCCCCACCCGGCGTGGGGCTTGGCCGCGGTCCCGCGCGCTCCCCGCCCCCGGGTCCCCGGAGGCTCGGCGGCCGCCGGAGCGGGAGGTGGAGCCGAGCCCGCGGCGCCGCGCAGGAGGAGCGGCCGGCGGCGGGAGCGGCGGGAGCCGGCCGGCAGCGCCTCGCGGTGAGTCCGGCCCCCCTGGCCGGCCGGGCTTGGGCGACGTGGGGGCGTCGGAGCGGCGTCAGCGCGCCCCCGGCCCGCCACCCGGGGTGGCTCGCGCGGCCGCGGAGCGCGGGGCCGCGGGGAGGGGGTCGCGCCGCAGGGTGGGGGGAGGGGAGCGGGTGGCTCCAATCGATCGCAGGGCGCGGTGCCCGCAGGTGGGCACGAGGGGTCAGTGAGGAGGCTTCCCGGGAGGGGCCCGGGCGGTACCGCGCCGGGGTCACTTTGGCTCCCCCAGCCTCCGGTGGCCTGAAGCTGTTTAATTACTTTCTCGAACACCCACTAAAAAGTAGCCTTTGCACGTGCCCGGGTGACTGCTTTGCTGCTGCTGCGCAGAATCATCTTCGCTGGGATGGAGAGGGTGCAGGGGGCGCGCCGAGGTGGCGGTGGGCAGCGTGCCCTCTGCCTCGGACCCGGGCCGGGGCGAACGTGTTCGAGGGTCACCGCGATCCGGGGTGCCGCGAGGCAGTGCTGTGTGCGGTCAGTGGAGGAGCCCCTGGAGGGCACGGTCTGGGGATGAGGGTGCGGGTGGAGGCAGAGGCGGAGGAGGGCTGTACAAAGACGGGCCGAAGTTGCTGTTGCCGCGGCGCTTCCTGCACCCCCGCGCTACCGCCTTTGACTTTGAAGTTATCTTTTCATCGATGAGCAGAGAGAGGGATGGGAGAGGAAGACATTCAGCAGCACCGTGCATGCCGAAACGGCGAGCCTTGGGAAATATTAATACATGATACAGTGGGTATTTTGCAAACACCACTTTTATCCTGATTTCAAAACCTCGGAGTGGTTTTTACTTAAGTGTCATTATCTAGGTCTAGATACTAAAGATAATTAACTGTTCTTTCACGTCTTTTTTTTTTTAAATTAGAAGTTAAATTTAATTCTACCGAATTTTTTGAATTTTGTTAACATTTTCATACGAGAAAGTCGTAATTATAGCGTTACTTGCAACCGCGAGCGTGGATAATCCCTGCGCGGTGCTGTCATGTTGCTCATTGGAAGGAGAAGAGTCTTTCAGCTCTGAAAAGAGAAGCATAAAGCCAAAAACATAAAGCCTTAGTCATAAAAAGTGACATGAACACCCGTAGTTGTGTGTGACGGGGTATGGAGAGGCATACCATAGAGGCCAGTTCCTGGAAAGCAAGAGATGGACTGGAACCATTGTGGGAACCCATGAAGTATGTGATAATTCCTTCCATGCTATATGTACTCCAAAGTATACAGCACCGAAATGCTTTAATTCTGTTCACTTTGTGTTCTGAATCTCATACGGCTGCAGTCTGTGTTAATGGGGTTCAAAGCAAAATCTCGAACTGTCGGATTTCCCAGACACTTGGAAGCCCGCTCTACAAGCGGCCTCCCAGTTACTAACTATGACCTTCGGCGAGTCACCCTTTCACAGCCTTGCTTTCTGACTTTGTAAAATGGCAGTATTATTCTTCACCTTACAGAGGTGTAAGGGAAAATGAAATAACGTTTAGGGATTTATCCTGAATGTCATCTCTGGTCTAACTTGACTTTTAGGAACGCCCAACCCTGTCATGGTTCAGGGTGGTTGTTTTTAATTGAAAACGCCTTCTTCTGGGCGGTCTTCCTTCCCATACATCCATTCAAGCACCGTTTATTGAAAAACCTCAGAGGCTGCCCTGCACGGATGTTTGAAATCCAGGAGCTGACAGTCTGGAGGTGGGGGTGGGCCACACTTCAGGTTTTTCCTTGTCGGTAAGAATCCATCACAAGGTCACAGGATGATGAATTGTACTTCCCAGTCTTCGTGTGGTTCCAGCTCTGCCCCTAGTGTAATGCTGTCACACTGGAAGGAAGTCACAGGGAGCTCTGCGTGGCGCACTTTCTTCCTTTTACCCCGTCTCTCCAAGCCCGCTCAGGCCTGGCGGGGCGCAGGGCTTAATAAATATTTGTGGAATTTGAAAGACAGAATGTAATGAAGTTATTCTTCAAGTCACATTTTGAAAAATTATTCCTGGTGAAAGGACCTTGAGATTCTGAATGATGGCCCTCCGAGACATTAAGGCTAATAGAGGTTATTAAAGAAGGTAGCTCAGGTAGACTTGATTACCCATCGATTTTGCCCTGGTGAGGAAGCCGACTTATGAAACCTACAAAGCCACGCTGGGGCAGCGCCTCCGCCACTAGGGGCCCCCTCTGCATAGTGAATCATTGATGGTTGTTATTACGTCCTCTTAGGCAGCAGAGGAACGTAACATCCTGGGTTCTCCACATGGAATACTTCATCAGAAAAGGGCAACCTGGTGTGAAAAGCATTACCAAAGGCCTGAAAATACAGGCAAGTGGTCTTTAAATGACGGATTCGGTATCCTTTTTAGAATATTTATTCAGTTTATAATGTCATGTCAGTTTCCGGTGGACAGCATGAAGTTTCAGTCCTACACGTGCACACATAGATTCCTTTTCATGTTCTTTTTCATTAAAGGTTACTACAAGATATTGACTAGAGTTCCCTGTGCTATACAGTAGGACCTTGTTGTTTATCTATAGAATAACTTTAAAGGTAAAGGTTTAAAGGAGATTTCAGAATTGGGCTTTTTGCTCTGAATAGCCTTATATTCAAATATATGATTTTTAAAAACTTTCTAAAAGTTCAATAAGGGGGGAGAAGGTATAGCTCAAGTGGTAGAGCACATACTTAGCATACGCAAGGTCCTGGGTTCAATTCCCGATACCTCCTCTAAAAATAAATAAGTAACCTAATTACCTCCCCCCCCCAAATTAAAATAAATAAGTAAAAATAAAAGTTCAATAAATGGGGAGTTTGAGATTTATGGGCACTAACTACTATATGTAAAATAAACAACAGGTTTATACTGTATAGCACAGGGAACCAAATTCAGTATCTTGTAGTAACCTATAATGAAAAAGAACATGAAAACGAATATAAGTATGTATATATATGACTGAACTGTTATGCTGTACATCAGGAACTGATGCAACATTGTATACTAACTATACTTCAATTAAAAAAAAAACCCCAAACTTCCTAAAAATTCAAATGTGTGATTTTGGTCTAGCATTTTCAAGATTTTTGCGGTATGTTTTTAGAAGAGCTTATTTTTATCGTTCAGTGTGTTCAAAATTGCTTTATTTCCTAAATAGTTCCTTGTATTGCTAATAAGTTGTTTCTCAAGGAATTTATCTGGCCAGTCGAAGCTGCTGGTGTATTTTCTTTTTTAAAAAGGGCCACATGAAATCCCACACATTAAAAATACGATTTATTACATTCCAAGATGTATCATTGAAAGGCAGTTTTCTTCTGGAAGTTTTTGAAAAGGCCTCTTATTTCTAAATTCGAACTTGAATGAAGTTAGTCAGGCTTGAGACTATTAACAGCTTGAAGAGGTGTTGGTGTTTTTATTTGTCAGATTTGCTCTTTGGTGGAAAAAATACCGACAATACGTGTAAGCAAATATGATGACTCAATATTGCCATATTGTTTGTGAACCAATGAGGGATTATTGTCATTTTCAGGTTTTCAGTGAAATTTAATTACAGTGACAAACGAAACACCAGTGATCTATAAAGTAGAACTAACAACAGTTAGAGTTCAGCCAACTGCAGGCCCCAAATCTTACTGAGGGAATTCTGAATTCAGAAAGTTATCAGACCTCCAATTTCACATGGCAGGACTTTAAAAAAAGGCAGTCTGACCTTTGCTGCCTTTCTGTCAAGGTCTAGATCAGTGCTCACTAGGCGACCAGAGAAGAGGAATTATCCTACAACTCTGTGGGAGAGTCATAGATAATTTTCATGATCACTTCCCTGAGTTAAGCTAACTTTAGGGGATTATTTTTTGGATTCTGAGCTTATCAGAAAGTTATAAAGATCCTGTTTGCACAAGAACCTTTCTCTAGAACTAGGAGAATTTGCTTTGGCCTCAAACATCCAGGTGGTAAAGGCCCTGAGTCTCTCTGCCTCCCTGACTTCTTCCCAGAAGGGAACTGGGGTTCAGCCACAATGATAGGTACAGAGCTGCCTGCAGGGCCAGGCTTTGTAGTTTGGACAAGAGCCCTGAAGCTGACCAAGAGTATGGCTGCCTGAGGTGGGAGGAACTGAGTGACTGTTTATACCTGGGAGTCTATTTTAGGAACCCAAACTTGGGCGATGCCTCCTGGATGCACAGAAAAAGCAACATGAGGGTTTGCCAAGAAACATTTGGAACCTGTGACTTAGTGAAACATTACTTTGCTGTACAGATAATTCTTTTTCTTTTTTTACAGATAATTCTTTTTTTTTTTTTTTTAACTGAAGTATAGTTGATTTACAATATCACTTTGGTTTCTGGTATACAGCATAGTGATTCAGTTAAACACACACAAATATATTCTTTTCCATTGCAGGTTATTATAAGACTTGAATATAGTTCCCTGTGCTCTACAGTAGGTCCTTGTTGTTTATGTATTTTATATACAGTAGTGTGTGTCTGCTAATCCCAAACTCCTAATTTATCCCTCCCCACAACTTTCCCCTTTGGCAACCATACATTTGTTTTCTTTGTTGTTTTCAGACAGTGTGAAACATAACTCTGGGTTATCCTGCGGTCATATCTGAGACTTTGTTTCATTTTCACACACAAGGATGTTTGAGCTGAGGGAGGAAGAGGGAAGCAGGAAACAGGGAGGAGGTAGATGGGAGTTGTCTATTTATACTGGACACTGGGGTCTCTTATTTTCTGTTCCCAAGGCACGTGGGCACGCGCCAGGCAGCTTAATAATGGATGCTGTTCATTGGTGATTTGGGGGTGCCCTCGTCACTCTGTTACGGACATTACTAAAAGGATGCCCTTCGACGTAGGTCCTGGGTACCCTCCAAAGTGATTTTCCACCTCTGTGTCCCGAGCTTTAGAAACTTGCTGTGATTAATGTATCAGCTGACATCTGTGAACAGGGCTGCTAGCCCATCAGGTGTCCCTTTGTGGTGGAGCCCCCGTGCCAGGGTGTGGGGAGCAGAGAGTGGACCGGACCTCAGCCCGCTCACCCCATCGCAGGGGGCTCTTGTGGGGCACAGTCTGCACGACTGTGTGTGAGGCTCACGTCTGTGCGCGTGGCGCAGGGTCCATGAGAGATGTGTCCCTGCTGGTCGTCGTTTTATCATTATTATCATTACTTTTATTATCGGTGGCACTGCTTTCTAGGTAGACCTTTCTGGTGGGCACAGTAATCTGGAACAGCGGATTCAGGTGAGCTTCGTGCTTATAATAAGGTTTGCAAAAGCAGGTGATTCATTCATTTCAGGTTTCCCATTGCCCTTCCATTACACTTCTTCCCTGCATGTACTACACACAGCTCGCACAGAGCAGGCAGCCACGTGGCAGCTGCTCTGCTGTACGTGAGTCCTAAGTTATTCATTCAATCAGCACAGCGACCTTTGGAAGCAGGCACCATTGTTATCTGCATTTTGCAGATGAGAAAGCCGAGGTGTAGAGGGGTGATGACTTGCCCAAGGTCAGCTAGACCCGCTTGTCTTTTTCAGCAGAAACACTCATCAAATTGGCAGCCGGGAAAACGTCTTTGAGTTCGGAGGGTTAACAAAAACGCTGAAAATATCAATTTTCTTTAGATGACTGTATGTGTATCCTTTTCTCGACAGAAGGGAGCAGGATGACAAATGAATTTTTGTTGGTGGGTCTGCTTCAGCACTTTTTATTTATAGACTTTTTTTTTATAGGTGGCTTTTCCCCAGGCCTGAAAATACAATACAAGGTGGTCCAACTTATTTCTGTACAATATTTCACTCCTCATCCAGGCACTCTGCAGGCCTGTTGTAAGCAGAATATATGAATAGGATCCAGCGTGTGGGTTGCACAGTGTTAGGGTGTGAAGGCTGGAGTCAACCGTGCATGCATCCATTTAACAAAGATTTCTTATTCACCTCTTCTGTTAAGGCACCTTTCTGGATGCCACTGAAGTTGCAAAGATGTGGATGGAAGGCTGGCATGGAAGGCTTGCTTTCCACAAGCTTTGAGCCTTCGAGGCTGGGCATTGCCAGGGTTCAAATCACAGTCTACCACTTACGGACTGGGGGTCCTGGCCCCACCACTGAACATCTCTGGCTTACTTCCCTTGTGTGCACAATAGGGATAAAAAGTACGTGATATGCTGTTGCAAGAATTAAATGAGATTCATGATGAGGTCACCAGGCTGGTAGAGGAAGTGGGGACTGATCCACCGCGGTGCCCTTGCTCTTCTCTCAGCTCACTTATCTCTTCCCACCCGCTCCCCTCAGCCCCCACACACACTTGACAGGGGGTGGTACAGATCAGGAGACCTAAAATCCAAGATAGGCTTATTCAAAATGTGACTTTCTGGTTCTCCATTGTGGGGATGGCGACAGACCTGGCAGTGGTGTTGGGTGATGTAACTGAGCGGGACCCAGGGGTCTTCCCTTCCCCCATGACCTCTGCTGTAGCTCCTCTCTGACAATCGGATCTCATGTATATTTCCTCAGTTTTTCAGATGCTAAAAACCACCCTGCAGGGGAAGAAATTAACTACTTGATGATGGAGAGCACGTGGCCCCAGACCTTCTGGCCCTGGGGGTTGATAGTGTTGACTGCTCTGTTACCCCGACACCAACCAGTCAGAGATTGTGCGAACTGATCGTGTTCCCTCTGACCCCCTCCTCCCTTACCTGGTCCTGAAATACGCTTTGCTGAAACCCTTCGGGGAATTCGGGGTTTTCTTGGGCACGAGCCACCCCGTCCTCCTTGCTCGGCCCTGCAATCAACCTTTCTCTTGCTTCAGACTCTGATGTTTCCAGTTTGTTCAGCCTCATGGTGAGTCAGGCTCACAGACTTGCCTTCGGTAACAGTCACAACAAGCGCTGGTGGGTGAAGGGTCCCGTCACACTGAATTGATGCCCAGGAAGGTGAATTCCAGGAAGCATGGCAGCCTGGAGCCTGGGACAGGTGCCCTTGAGTCTGAGAGGTGAGGATGAGGCTCTTTTGACAGGGGCTGCCAAGAACTCGGGTCTCATAGGAATTGGAACAAGCCAGAAATGAAGTTGGCAGTGGGCTGGGTGGGAAGGGTTTGGGATCTGGGTGGAGAGCATGGCGAGGTCCTGAGGAGCTGGTTCTTGAGAGGCTCGAGGAAGGGGCGTCATGTGGCTCAGATGTGCAGGCAGGGGAGCTGTGCTGGAGAGCCGGGGGGAGGTCTGCATCCCTACATCCCCAAGCACTGCATTGCCTGCTTTATTTTATTTTATTTTATTTTATTTTATTTTATTTTATTTTATTTTATTTTATTTTATTGTGGGGAGGAAGGTAATTAGGTCTGTTTATGTATTTATTGAAACAGAGGGACTGGGGATTGAACCCGGGACCTTGTGCGTGCTAAGCACACACTCTACCGCTGAGCTCTGCCTTCCCCCTTGCATTGCCTCTTTTAGCCCTCTACTCCCTGGCTGCCTCCTGCAGAGTTTTTCCAAAAGTGGTGCATCCTCCCTCGGCCAGCAGCTAAGTCACAATTATCCTTTGTTGCCCGTTTCCACTCTTGACCTTCAAGGGGTATGTGGTATTGCAGGTAAAGAAGCCCTTTTTGCTTCCAGTTGGAGACTTGTTGAAATACCGCCCCCCCCCGCCCCCAGTGGGTTCGCGGGGAGACAGGGAGCCAGGCCCACGGGGCCCTGTTTAGGGTCCTGCTGGCATTTCTGTAGGGCGCGCTGTGCTGTGGGATCAGGGAGTGTTTTCAGAGAGATGTTCCTAGTGGTTTTATGATCATGAGCCGCCCTGTTTGCCCGGGGTGGATGCGGTGTGTGTGGCAGGGAGGGAATGCGGGCTGTACAAAATCAGTACAGTCCAGGGGCAGGAGGCCGTGACTCATTCTTCATTATGCGTCCGCACAGAGGCATAAACCAGCCCTTCTGTGGGTAAGCAAACAGAGTCTGCCCAGGTGCCAGACAAGCTTGATTCAGGTTTTTTTTTTTTTTAAAGCAAGAAATTTAAAAAAGGTATTGACTCGGAGAACAGTTTGTTTAAAGCAAGTTACTGTAATTTTCAAAAGCCCATTTGGTAGAATTAATAGCGTGTGTTAAAGTGAAATGAACAAGCAGGCTTTAAAAACGCAGCAGAAGGACAGCTTTGTGGGAAGAAGAAAAAAATCCCTGAAATGAAGTCCACGTTGGTTCGTGTGGCTCTTGGGGAGATGTTTGCTGATCGCTGGAATGAGTGAAGTATGGGGAGCGGTGAACTGAAGGAGGAAGCAGCATCTCGGGGGTGGGTCTGGGAGCTGCAGTCAGTTCACCCCGTTCATGCTCCCCCGTTTGTTAACGGTGATCCTGGGCAATTCTTTTTTTTTTTGCTGGGAGGGACGGAGGTAATTAGGTTTTTATTTCTGTATTTACTTTAATGGAGGCACAGGGGACTGAACCCCGCACTGGGTGCATGCTAAGCACGCGCTCTTCCACTGAGCTGTCTTCTCCCGACAGCCCCCACCCCCCACCGCAGTGTGGCCTTGAATTTGGATTTTGTGGGTAAACTGTTCAACGCGTGGTGGATACATAAGGCTGTTGCGATTACAGGAAGGGAGGTGGAGGGGAAGACGGAGATGGAGGAGCATTGGGACGACAAGGAGGAGCTTCCACATTCGTTCTGGACCTGGATTCTTCCAACGCAACTCTTAGATAGTGTTTAGTGTCTTAAACTCTAGGTGATTATCATCAGATATGTCTTGAGTGCCCGCCATGTCTGGGTCCCTGTGGTAAGGTGCTTGGGTGTGGACTCTGTTCCCAGGAAAGATCCTCACGTAGCTCGCAGTCTCAAGCCGAGGGGGCAGGACCGGGACTGGGACTTGCCCTTTCAGAAGGAATTCCTACTGTTCATCGGCTATTTTGAAGAGCTGGCCAAACTGAGACCAGAGAGTAGGGGGCAGGGCGCAGCCGTTAAAAGAATGACGGAGCAGTGAGCACCAGGACGGTGGAAGACTCAACTCCCAGCAAACCTTGAGCTTCAGTATTCACTCATTGTAATACAGTAGCTGTAAATGGTCCTCCCACAGGTGCCAGGACAGTTTCAAGGCTGACACTAAAAGGTCAAAGGGTGGGTGATGGCCCAATTCTTGGGAATCCCAGCCCCTTCCCCAAAGTGGTTAGAATAATCTTCCTACTTGTTAGCATATGAAGTGACCAAGCCCAAAAAAACTAGCAACGCTGCTCCGCGCACCTCTTGCTTCCCCTTCTGAGACGGCCTGCACTCTGTGGAGTGTGTAGCTCTCTGAGTAAATCTGCCTTCGCTCAATGTGGCTCGCTCTTGAATTTTTTCCTGGAAGAAGCTAAGGACCCACACACTTGGCAGGGCGTGTCCCAGGGACTCAGCTGAGATCTGGGACGCGACCATCTTCTCGCCCCACATTTTCCTGTATCAAAAGGACAGCAGCTGTCCTTGTCTTATTCCCCATCTCCTCTGCACACGAGTGGACAGGAAGTAAGTGCTTCCTGGGCACCTGTAGACAGAAGTAACTCGGAACACCCCGAGGACCTCTGACCGTCCTATCTGCCTAGAAATAAGGTTTATTTAAGTTGCGTTTGTGGCTCTGTAACAGGAAACCCAAGGAGGGGTCTTGTGTTTTGGGGGGATACCTCTTGGGATGTACCCGTGACCTGCACGCTCTTGCATCTAAAGCATCTCCTTTGGTGGGGAGCATCCTTTTTGTCTTTTCACTAAGCTCATGGCCCGTGGGTTTCTGGGTCAGAATAACAGGAGAGAGCTCAGTTTGAAGAGGTTTTTTTGGTTTGTTTTTTTTCTTTGTTTGTGTCTCTCCCCCAGATGGAGGTGGACACAGGCTGTTACAGAAGGACAATAGGTTGGTGGAGAAAGGATTCCAGAGCTGACTCGCCCTGTGGCCCTGAGCAGGTTCCTCATCCTTAAAGTAGGAATTGAGTTGTTGAGACTCAGAGGCCATTTGAATACGAAGCAATGAAATTTATGGGCTGAGAATGGCTTCTTTAATCCAGATGGAGGCTGAAGCCAAAATCTGAGCATAAAACTAGTTACTCTGTTGGCTCAAGTAAGCCGATTTGACGTCTGGGATCTTGGGTCATCTCAAGTGGTTTTTCTTTGTAGAGAGTGTATTAGTCGCTTAGGTAATGAACAAGGCTGAGGGTGTTTTCCGTGAATAGTCTCGGATATACAGGAGAATTTACCCAGCGTCACTGGAATTACCTTTTCCTCTTCCTCCGAGAGGGAGTCTGGACCAGTGCCTGGCTCATTATTAGTGTGGAGGGGAGAGACCATGAGAACACCCCTCCTTGGACCCTTTAAATGCAGAGCAAGGGGCTCATGCTCTGATGGAATTGAGGTCGGAGGCAGGAGGAGATGCAGGAACTAGGACCATCCGGTTGCCTGGAAGCACGAGGAGGTGCTTGTCTGGCTTGTGAGGATGGTCCTGCCTGCGGTGAAGACCATGGGAGGAGCCAGCTTCCTATACTGGTCCCCAGAAGTGACTGTTCCCGTATTTTGGGGGCACACGTCGTGCCAGTGTGCAGGGGACAGGTAGTCCTGTGGATGAATGGAGATGCTTTGAATCAAGCTGGCCATGTTCATTTCTTTTCTCTCTATAAACCAGACATCTTTGAAGTGACGAAGTCAGGCATCTGAGGGGGACACTTGCATCCTGGAGGAGGATTTGTAGAGTTCATTTAATGGTCTTGTCAATGACTTGTTGGACTTACAAGTGATGAGAGGACCACTGGTTGGCAAGAATACATCAACAGGAATAATGTTATCTCTGAGATCAGTTGGACTAACACCAGTATTTTGCAGAGATAATAGCACGTTTGGGATCGTTTGGACCATTTCTATATTTTCAGATGAACAGAAAGAGGCCCAGAGAGGTAAGGTGACTTAGCTGAGATGACCCAGTGACTCAGTGGAATGACATGGTCGAGAATGGAGTCCAGGTCCCTTGTTTCCGTCCTCCAGCTCTCCATGGGCCACGCAGCATCCTTGGGTCCCAGGGCTGGCTGGCAGGTGATTCTGTAGGTACGTCTACAATTCTGCCACCTACACATCTTCCTGCTTCCAGGTTTTTTCGGAATCTGGTGCTGGGAGCTCCTGATGTGTGCCTGACCCTGCTCTCCGTGAAGAGATCTGTGCGTTTCTGACCTCAAGGAGCTCCCAGCAGAGTGAAATACAAAGATGGGAACATACTATCAAGCCATGGCTTAATGACACATGGAGCACCTTCCCTGGGGATGCCAAGCTCTCAGTGCCAACTTCAGGGTCAATGGGATCAGTTATTTCCTGTTGACTTCACATTAGAAATGGAAATGGTGGTAACGGGGCTTCACAAATCAAACAGACTCTAAGTGATCCCACTTCCTCTGTACACATCCAGCGAGTGGGTTAAAATTCGAAACCCTCTGTCCTCTGCGCTTCAAATCTATGATCTTTCAGGAAAAGACTTGGTAAGAATAGTTTGTTTAAGGACACAAATCAAAAATCAGATCACTTATGCCAAGGAGAAATAAGATGTGGGTAAGTGTACCATTGCAACTGAGTCGGGTTAAATGATTGGCTTTTTTTGGTAACTTATTCTAATTCAGCTTTTATTTATTTTTTAGAACATCTTTATCGTGGTGTTGTTCCTGCACAGTAAACTACACATATTTCAAATGTACAGTTTGATGAATTTTGATAGACGTATACATCTAAATAATTGGCTTTTTAATGAAAATGAGGCCCATTTTTTTCCCCCTTGGGATTACAGAAGTGGCAGAAGCTTAGGAAGAAACTGACCAGGTACTAAACACTATCTGAAGCATTTTATTTGTGGAGTATTTTTTTAATGCATATAAAACTCCTAGGAGAACTGAGGTGCAGATAGATGGACTGCCTTGGACGTGGCAGGCAGAGCCCTAACTCTGTTTGCACCTGCAGCTCCCGCACCCAGATCTGTGGGGGCACCTCCGTGGGAACCACGAGTGGCCACGTGTGATGCGGTGGCAGCCTGTAGTTGCTCCTGTGTCATTCTGGGACAGCACTGCAGACCCGTGGAGTGTGGGGACCGCAGTTGACTCAGTCGTTCGATGTCCTCTAAGCGGGGCAGCACAAGGTGCAGACACGGTGGGATCTCTATAAATATGTCTGAAACAAACAGGCAGCAGCTTACAGGGTTAGTAAGAAACTGTGTTCACGAGCAGGGCAGATTACCTTCCAGGCTCCGTGTATTTTGAGCATAAAGCTGCCCTTGGAGAAACCAAACTGAAAACCCATCCTTAAAAATTTCTTTTAATATCACTTAATATAATTTTCTTTTAATATCACTTAATATAATTTTCTTTTAAAATTATTTAATAGAATATAATTTGCCCATCAGCATGCCTGCTTTTTAACCGTATCCCTGCATACTGTTTGTGTTTTCTCAAAACCTACCTGTAAACAAATTATGTATTCATCATTTTGTGGCAAGCTGAGTGGGTTTAATAGAGTCAGGAAGGCTTCCAACGTGTTAAGTGTTCTTGAAGGCAATAAAAAAGGAGGACTAATTATCTAGCTGAAGTGATTATAAGAGAGACGTCGGACTTCTTGACTCCCTGGGATTTTGACAGCAGCAAAAGTGGTGAAGACAGCTTTGAGAAACAGCCGAGATGATCTGTTTCAACCAAAGTATTTTATGAAATCTCTGATGTGGGTGTATCTGTCATCTACTGAGCAAGTGGATGGACTAAATAATGCATGGGGTGTCTGGGGTTGGAGTGATAATTTGAAAGTATGTGGCGGGTGTTCACAGTTGGAGCCTGGGAGACGTTCCGTTTAATGATCATACCTTTCTCAGAGCCATCTGTCTCTCTCTTTAATAAGCAATATTCCTTATCAGGCCTGATTTGTGTACATTGATTATGCCATTATGCTGGTTAAATATTAAAGTGATTTTCCCCCTTGTGTGAAGTCTAATTAGGCAAAGTGTTCTGTGCAAGCCTGGCGTTATCATTCAGAAGAGCAGCCTGGTCATTACCTGTGACATACCTCAGCTTCCTAGATGAGCTGTCTTTTCTTTTTCTTTTTTCCTTTCTTTTTTACCTCCTATCAGAGTGCCTGTGTACCAAACACAGTGCTTGAAAGTTTGATGAACAGTTCAGCACTGTTGGACCATTAAGAAGGTCCTAGCAGGGAGGGTGTGGCTCAGTGGTAGAGCGCATGCCTAGCATGCATGAGGTCCTGGGTTCAATCCTCAGTACCTCTCTTTTAATAAATAAACCTAATTACCCCCGCCCCCCTCAAAACAAACCGGCAAAAAAAAAAACCATAAAAAAAAAGAAGTCTTGCTACAAAGATTATGACAGCTTTTAAAAACGATTGGAGAAACTGATTACCTATAGTTTGCATTTTGCAGGAATCGGGCTTCTGAACAGATATATATCTGATGAAATTCATTTTACTAAATTAAAGAATCTTAAAAAAAAGCTTTAAGGGATAAAAGTCCAAGTTGTAATGACGTTTGGAAGAAGAGAAAAACCAATCAATAAGCAGTTGCATTTTAACCTGATAAGGATCATTTTAGATGGTAAACCAGTATCAACTGAAAGGCCACGTGGTGGTCCGTTACTTACTTTTTCAACTGGTTTCTTCTGTGCAGTCTAATTCAAAAATTCATTTGCACTCAAGGTTACCAAGGGGTAAAGAGGGTGGGAAGGAATAAATTGGGAGTTCGAAATTTGCACTTCTGGGGGAGTGGTGGAAATGTTAGCTGTCATGATGGTGGCGGTGGTTTCATGGGTGTGTACATGTATTAAAATTGATCACATTGTGCATCTGAAATATGCGTAATTTCCTATACAGGAACCATAGCACAAAAAGGTTGTTTAAAAAAATTAATTTGCATCATGGATGTAGCAGCAAGCATTTTACTAGTGTGAGGCCAAAAGTAAGATTATGAATGACTCTAGAGTCTTTGATAAGTTATTTGCATCATTTTGAGACACTCCTCATAACGCGTGTTGCCTTTTTTTGGAAGTGTTCATGGTACTTTCTCATTCTGTACGTTTCTTAAAAAAAAGTCTGCACACACACACACAGGCACACACGTGTGCACACGTGTAATCTGGGGCTGACTGGCATGAACCGGATGGCGCATAGGCCCAGTTCATGGTTTATTATTCTCAGGAAGAAAAGCTCTTACGCCATGTTTCATGTGACATGTGGGTATCAGGCTAGTAGGTTTTTCATTCTCAGTTGTTCCAGCTGCTCGTGTTGGGGTTTTGGAAGTGCCTTTATCTCTTCACAATTGCAAAGAGCAGTAGCCTGGCTTTCCCTTTACGCTTTATGGAAAACAAACAGCCTGTATCTCCTTAAAGTGAGAGCTTATTTTGAGTCGTTTTTGAACGTGGTCAGATCAAAAGGAGATTTGGCTCTGAATTAAAATATGGATACAAAAGATCAAAGAAAGGAAGGGAACGTTCACAGATCAGCTGGTCTAATTTTTCCGCTTCCCGAGGGGGGAAGCTGAGACTCGGCGAGGGGCAGGTGGCTCTGGAAGGTCGCATGGTGTTAGCAGGGTCTGCTGCTCCCCTGCGCTTGTCTTCAGACAGGTGAGGACATTCGGACCAGTTCCCATCCCTTCCCCTTCTCAGGTATAGTGTACCCTGGCCCGGGTGGCTTAGGAAGGTTTTAATGGAGAGATTGCTGCCTCACAGCAATGGATGTTAGCCTGGACCTGTCCTGGGTTACAGAAGAACTTACGTTTTGTATCTGGGGATTTGCGTATTGCTAGAAATGGAGAACTCAGAACCAGCACCTGCCTTTAAGTCTCCGAGTTCAGCAGGGAGTCAATAGGGAGACAGCCAACATCTGTCCTGGGGTGATGATCCAAGGGGAGGTCGCCTGTCGCTGGACGGGACCCAGGGCTCAGCTGGGGAGTCAGGTCCTCTGTTTCCAAGAGGTTCCAGGGTTAGGGGTTCATGTACCTTGACAAATAGCTGTCCTGGTGGTTGATAACAAGCTTGGTGGTTAAGCACTTGGGGTCTGAAGCCTAACCTATCTGGGTTTGACTGGTGGCCGTGTAGTAGCTGTGGAGTTTAGGCAAGTTACCTTACCATCAGGGCCTCAGTTGTTTTGTCTCTAAAATGGGAATAGTAGCAAACATTTATATTGTACTCACCGTGTGACAGCTACCGTCTCAGTGCTTCAGGACCGTTAACACTTTTAATTTTCACAACAGCCCTATGGGGTAGGTAGTCCCATTATTCCCACTTCACAGATGGGAAGACTGAGGCCCAGAGAGGTTCAGTGAGTTGCTCGAGGTTCCACGGCTATGGAGGGTCAGAGCCAGAGTTTGATTTCTGGCAGACTGCTGCTGTTTATCACTCTCCCGTGCTGCCTCTCGGTAGGATTACAATGATTGTGAGGCTCTAGAGGGGTAAGCACTCAAGGGATGTTAGCTGTCACCGTTAATGGTGACACAGCTAACGGCACCTCAGTAACAGCAACAAGAGAAATCTCCGTGATCAGCGCCTTCCTCGCTCATCCACAGGCTCCTAGAAGCCAGATCCTAATCAGAAAGTTGCTCTGGCAGTTACAGAACTCAGGCAGAGAGAACTCAGAAGCCTTAATCAAACATCCCTCTGTGTGAGGACCGCGTGGGCGCAGCCACGGCAGAGCCTGCCGGGCCGGGGGGCCACCAGCCGAGCTGCTGGCCGAGACCCCTTTCCAGCTCATGGGCTTGGCCGACTCTCTCCACGGCAGGTGGCTCCGAGGTGCCAGACGGCAGCTCTGAACTATGTCCCCCACCCATCATCCGGGTGATTGAGTGGGTCAGATACGCACGCAGGGCACTTCCGGGGCCGTGGCCTTGACCCCCGCCGCAGAGGTCAAGGACGACACTCCATCCTCGGAGGGGATCCCTCAACCACTCACTGTGAGAGTCATTCTTTGACCAGTTTCCTCCCCTTTTTTTTTCAATGACAAATTAATTTTTTTAATTGAAGTATAGCCAGTTACAACGTGTCAGTTTCTGGTGTACAGCATCATGTCGCAGTCATCCTTATGTATACATATACATACATATATTCCTTTTCAAATTCTCTTTCATTATAGGTTATTATAAGGTATTGAATGGAGTTCCCTGTGCATACAGAGGAAATGTGCTTTCCTCCACTTTGTGTTGAGTTCATAGCCTTGTCGTCCTGGAGTGCAGGCTTATTTCCAGATTGTTTTCCTGGGGACTTTAGATATTAGCCTGTGTCTGTTCCTTTGTTGCCTTTTCAATTCATAAGTTGTGAGAAATATATGGCCATATATATGGCTTTTAACTTATGATAGAAAAGTGACTAATGGTCAGATAAGCATCTAGAACATTCCCTTTGAAGCCTGGACATGTGCTTACTGGTCACACTTCCTTCCTTCCTCCCGCCCCCAGGGGTAACTGCTTTTCCAAATGTTATGTTAACGGTTTCCTTGCTTTTATAGAGTTTTACCACAAACATGCATCCGCACATGACTTATTGTTTTGGGGACGGGCTGTTGAATTGGAAAACTTGACTAAAGTCTCAAGATGCACTAGATAGCAGTTGGAAAAATAAATTGTGAAAAAGCCCAAAATGGACATTTTTCAAAGGCAGTCTCTGAGCAGCAGTTTCAGAGCTCTTGAGAATTCTCCTTACTCTGATGGCGTAAGAAGCAGTGGTTGATTTGGAGAAGCCTCTGCTGTGAGTCTGCACTGTCCTCTGGTCCTGGAGGAAGCGTGTGGTGGGGTGCTGCCCCCTTGCTCCAGGCCCTGTATCCCCTCAGCTGGGCATGTGGCAGGCTGGCTCTGACTCTGGTGGAGAGTGGGGAATGGCTGGGACAGAGCCCACCCCCACTGCCACGTTTGTTGGAGCGAGTGTGTGAGCTTCCCCTGGACCAGGTGTGGTCCCTGCAGAGAGGGAGAGCCCACCTAGAACTTCACTCCTGCCCAAGAAGCACAGGCAGTGGACAGCTTGTGGAGTGAGTTTCAGGGGTGAGCTGGGGAGGGAGGTCTGTGGCAAACAGAGGACTTGAACTCATTGCCCGTACCACAGAGGTTTCAGGGGAGCCCCTGGTGAATCCACAAAAGTACCCATGAGAGACAGAGAGTCAGGTTGAAGTATCTGCTGGTTCAGAGTGTGAAGCCATCTGTATAGTGAGGAGTAAGTTTGCCTGCATGTGAAAGAACAGTGGAAACACAAAGTAGAAGTTTGTTTCTCTCGTACATAGAATCAGTTGGGAAGTAGGCAATTCAGGGATGGGATGGGGGCTCCACACAGGTGTCAGGATCACCGCCTATGGTCCTCCTGCTGGTGGTCAGAGGGGCTGCTGAAGCTCCAGCCATCACGTCACATTTCAGGAGGACAGAGGAAGGGGAGGGAAGAGACAGGGTCTGCCCCCTCCCTTTTAAGGATACTTTCAAGGTACACCTCCTAATGTTTCTGCTGATGTCTCATTTGCCAGAGTTGAGTCACAGGGTTACGCCCAGCTCTAAGCGAGGCTCAGAAATAGTAAGCTTGCTGCTGGGTAGCCATGGGCCCAGCTTAAAATTAGAATTCTTTTTATAAAGAGGAGGGGACTAATGTGTATTGGGAGGCAGCCAGCAGCCTGTGTCACTTCGTTTTCATGGCAGTAACAGTCAAGTGGCCTTTCTCCACATGTTCCAACCCTGGAGAGGAGGGTGACCGCAGCTAGCAGGTGGGGGAGGTGGGGGGGAGATGGGGAGGAAAGGCAGAAGCCGGCGCCCTGGTGCAGATCATGGCAGGGCATGTCGGGGAGCAAGTGGTCTTAATTTTTTGGCTTAGTACTTAAAGGGTCAGTAATGTACTGACCTGACATTTTATGTTCGGAATCATAATTGTGTTTTGTGACTTAAAGTGACTTTAGGGCTTTCTGTTACCTGCAGGTGGCCAGAGAATTATGGGACCTACCAGAGTGTCCCTTGGGTAGCAGGGGGGAAAGCATTCTGTCTGAATATGATGTCTATTTCAACTCATTAACAGCTTTATTGTACGTAACCACTGTGCCATTTTCACACCTAAAAGTTAACAATCTTTCTTGAAAAATCACCTAATACCCAGGCTGTGTTGAAATCTTCCTCATTTTGTAAATAAATGTGGAGATGGATGTTAACTGGACTTACTGTGGCGATTGTTGTGCAATATATACAAATAATTTGGTCATTACGTTGTGAGCCTGAAACTAATTATGGTATGTCAATTACACCTCAATTAAAGGAAAAAAAGTACATACTCTAACCTAGTAACTTCGCTTATAAGGATTCATCCTACAAAGATCATCAGACTAGTATCCAAAGATGTATGTAAAGCAGGTTCATTGAAGCTTCATTTATAGGAAAAAAAATCCTAAGTCTCAATCCATGGGAAATGGTTCAAATATTATGGTACCTCCAGACAGAGGAATTATCAGCCATTAAAAAAGGTGATGTAAGGGATTAATGATGTGCAAATATGATTAAATTATATTGATCAGTGAAAAGGGTTCCCCTTGATTATCTCAGAAATTATCTTTTTGTTTGTTTGCATCTCATTTGCAGAAGGTCCGGTGTGTGAGGTGTATTTCAGACGTGTGGAAAGTATGCAAAGGTTAGCCCGCGGTGTCCCCTTGTCCTCAGAAAGACCTGGACCTCTCAGCACACACAGTGCTTGGTGCCTTGTCTCTGTGGCCCTTAGATTACAGCTCTGTTTTAGGAATTGTGGAAGAGGTTAGCAATAATCCACACGGACATAAAACTTCATGGGTCACAGAGATGCTAACACCTCAATCAGAAAGTTTGAGACCATGGGGTTTGACTTGGTTGTTATCCTGGACAAGGAATGATTTCTTCTTACTCATGGAAAGTATAGGTCTTCAAAGTGGGAAATAATGGAATCTATTTTACGCTTAGATAGAATTTCACGTTGACCATTAGTAGAGCGTGGGCCGTGAGGGTGTGATCTTGTCATAGCAACATACCACAAGGAGCGTGTTCTAAATTGACAAGAGTGTTTTATAAATTGTGTATTTAGAACACATGGATGGGATTTTAATTTTAGTTAACCTGAGTTTGCTGGAAACCTTCCACATGAAGCACTGCGGTGTAAAACAAGTAGAAAAGAGTGGGTTTCATCAGGTCGATCCTACCAGTTCTTCCCTCTTCTTTCCAAATGTTTTATTCTTTATCAAATTATGTTGTTAATCCTCAGAAACCCTCTTTCAGCACTACCATTCCTCATCATGTCAGTATAAAGGGCTAGTTCAAAAGTATCCTTGTTTGAAAGGATAGCTACTCCAGTTTTTAGGTGTTTTTATCTTCTTCATACTTCCAAAGTGAATATGAGATATCTACATGTTCTACTTTTAAAAAGAACAAATAACAACCCATCAAAGTTACAAAATAGATAAATCAGGAAATTATTTACATTCTGAAAACAAGGTAATACAGATAGCAGTTCAGATAGTGAGGTAGTGTGTTTGGAAATGATGTAAGTTTTTTAAAGATCCACATATGTAACTCTGTCAAAAGTAAAAGTGTCTGTGAGTCCTTCTTAGGGTGCATATTGCAGACACTTGAACCTCCACGTTATTATTTATTCCTTTAACAGTAATAAATTGGAATAAATTGGTGGGTCCCCAGCCATGTGCCCTGCATAGAGCTGGTGGGGGTGCTGGGGCAGGGGGGTGAAGTCACATGAAGAGATAGCTGCTTTGTATTCGAATTAACCACAACAGACACTTACTAATCTTCAGTTAGTGTATTTTGTTGTAGAAATGCTGTTAAAAACCCTTTGACTTTGATACTTAAGGAAATTGAAAGGAGTGTTTTTGAGTGCAGATTTTTCTTGTTAATATCCATCAAAGACAGTAGGAGGAAGACAGTTAACCCTTGTTAGTTTATTTGGAAACATGCCATTTTTAGCACACTAATTTCTAGAAAAAGGGAAGATCCAACTTAAGCTGGATGGATGCAGTTTGCAGCATTAGCTACATTCATCTACTTCTCTTAACTTGGAAGCTTTAGACTTAATTGTAAGAAAGGGTTTGGTGAATGACACTTTAGTGGAAATTTTCATTTTCTGTGCGCTATCAGTGCATTTCGGACATAAATACTCTAGCGCTGTACATCACTGACATGCCAAAGACAGAGCAGCAGCATGGCCTGGCAACTTGGTTATTATTTGATTCAGCATTTTAATTTATTTTCTAAATTATTAACCATGGCATCAGTTTAAAAGAAATTCTAAATGTAAAATTATAGAGGATGCAAACAAGTACATATCTGCTCTTTGTTGATCAAGAATTAAAGCCTAAGTTGGGAACTATATTCAATATCTTATAATAACCGTTAATGAAAAAGAGCATGAAAACAAATATATGTATGTATGTGCATGACTGGGACATTGTGCTGTGCTCCAGAAATGAACACATTGTAACTGACTATGCTTCAATTAAAAAAAAAAAGCCATGAGGTTAAAAAAAAAAAAAGAAATTAAAGCCTAAGCAAGAGCTTTTTTAAAAAAAAATTGTGGTAAAAATAGACATAAAATTTACCATCTTAACCATTTAAAGTGTACCGTTAAGTGACATTAAATACATTCACAGTGTTACGCAACCATCACCACCATCCATCCCCAGAACTCTTTCGGGGGGCTGAGTTTTATTACTAAAATAAAAATTATGATCATTATTATTAGTAGTAATACTATTATTATTTTGAGGCTCTGTGTTCTAGCCTGCCTGATGGAAAAGTGGCATCACCGAGTTCTCCAGTCTTTATGATGGAAGACGGTGTGTCACAAACCATCTGTAAGGGAGCCCTCCCACTTCCCACACCCCCACATCCCCATGGGGGTCCCGGTCAAGGGTAGTTCCCAGATGCTCCCACGTGTTCACGCCCTCCTCCTCCCAGGGGTATCTGTTCAAAGTCCCTGCAAACTTTAGACCATGTCCTGGTGGCATGAAGGATGCAGGAGGCCTGGTCCCAGTCATCCCAGACGTGGGGTGTGAATTGCTGGTTTCAGCCTACCTGTGAGCTGCCGTTTGGGGTCAGGGAGAAAGTTCTGGCCGTGGCAGTTGGAGTCTGGTTTGTGTGATGATCAGAATATGGAAAACTGGGGAATTACTTCTGTGTCACCGACAAATACCAGCAACTTACAGGACACACTGCTCTAGGAATACAGTCAGAGGATGGTCGGGGACCATATGAAGCTCAGCAGCCCTGAAGGCTGTTGCTGGTACTCAGCTGTCGCTGGATGGGTCTGGGGGTGCAGCTGCAGGCGGACTCAGGTGTGTGGCTCTGCACACAAGGACAGCAGTCAGCTCAGGTTCGTGACCTACTTCTTCCCTCCTGTGGATCCCCCCCATTATGCATTTTACTTTTTTGCACACCCCCGCCCCCCTCTTTTTCAGATAAAGTCCATTCAGAGTCGCAGTCAGTTAAACATTGTAATTCCAGCCTCCGCATGCACACAATACAGCTCTTAACAATGCAGAATGGTTTTAGTCATCTGGCGTCAGCAGTTTCTCTATTAGCAACTGGATTGGAAGTCCTCCAGGATCAGAGTCTGTTAGAGCTGTGGTTCAGATCTCTCCAGAGCCTGGGGGCTAGAACCGTGCCAGGAGCTGGGCATCGGTTCCCAGGAGTCGTTCCGACTCTGCCTTCATAATCCCTTGGTTGGCTTGGAGCGTTTGGATTTGGGAAATGGTGATATGGAGAGTCTAACGAAGGGAGGGTGGTGACTTGGAAGGTGTTTTTGGCTTTGTGTTTCTCAAGGAATGAGCTTTCTGCTTTTCTGTGTGCAGCTGAGAGTTGGGATTGCAGATTGGGGAGGTCTCTACATATTCCGTGCACACCATCAGAAAAATTAGAAGGATTTACACAGGAGGTCTCTGGTCTAGGAGGGGCTCCACCGGCACCCCTACTCTGCGGTCCCCTCTCTGCACACAGGGCATGGCAGGTGACGTCAGCACCTGGTCCCGCTCATGTCCTGATTTCTCCTGCTCAGAGCACGTCCTCGCTCCCTGTGCGGGTCCGCACACCTCCAAGGGTGTGGGGAGGTGAGAGACTGCGCTTCCTCGCTGGAAGGCGTAACTCCCTGAGTGAGGAGGCTGGAACTTCTCTGTGGGATGCAGTCCAAACTCTCCTCCTAACTGCTGCCGAGTGTCCTCAGGAGGAACCTGCCCGGAGTCCCCCTGGCTCTGGGTAGTGCGGATTCCTCTCCTCTGAGAGGTCAAGGACTGGGGCAGGGCAGTCTTGTACATTCTAGGGGTTTGCCCCACGCCCCCTGTAGCTGGCTCTTCCGGGGTGGGACAGTTCAGGAGAAAAACGATGTTAGATTGCAGCAAGAGGCACAGAAGCCTTCTCGTTTGCCTCCGTGAGGTCCTCAGCCCTCCGAGTCTAGCTGGCCCTCTGGTACTGAAGCCTCTCTGCAGCATCCCAGGCCATCCAGTCTGTGTCTGAATACTTCTGGGGACAGCAAACTCACCACTTTACAAGGTGGTCCATTCTCAATCAGGGTGGCTCAGTGAGAAAGTTTTCCATATGCTTTCTACACTTTCTACCCATTGGTCTTAAATTCTGCCCCTTAGAGACACAAAGAGCAATTGGATAAGAATTACGTGTGCACCCGGGAAATATACACCCAATCATGTAATATGCAAGCAAGCAAACACACACGGAAATGAGTAGGTATCAGTGTGAGCTGAGACTCCTTTCTAACTCTGCGTTTTATTTTGTATTATTTAACTCCCTTGGCTTAACATGCCCGGAGTTTCTGAGAGTGTGCATTTGTTTTAAAAAAATACTATTCTCCTTCTTGGCAACAGTGGTACATTTGAACCACACTGGGCTGAATCTGATAGGTCATATTTGACCGGTTTACACTGTTATGGAAATATCCGTGGGATATTTTGTGAGAAGACAGAGAGGAAATCTGGGTGAATTGCCTTGGGGAAATGTATTCAGCTGAAAAAAAAAGAAAAAGACCAGTTAAAATTTTCCCTTGGTAAACTCGCCAGTCACATGACATCAGTAAACCCATGGCTCCTTGTCTGCAGGACAATTTTATTTACTCCTCTGATTTCATCTTCTTGGAAGGTCCAGGCTGGAGGTGAGCTTAGTCTCCTAGGGGCCAGGAAAGAGTTAATATTTTTTTCCGTGCTGCAGTAATATGTACCTAAAGACATTCCAGAGTTTTGGGTGGAAATTGTAAGAAAGTCTTAAAACTTGAGCAGTGAATTAACAAGCCACCTTTTCATGTGGCAGCAACGTGCCCCTTCCTCGGATGAACAGCTCTTTATCCTCAGCTGCCTCAGTCGTGGGCAGGAATGTGGAGCCAGCCTGTGGCTCTGCCTGGAGGAGGGTGCCTGTGTGTGTGTGTGTGTGTGTGTGTGCTGTGTGCTTGTGCAGGCACAGATCAGAACAAATCTGTGCAAGTAAGGCGAGCCCCTGTGATGTTTCACACTGACTGATTCCCTTAATTCTCACGACCACATAATGAGGCCGGCACCCCCACTAGCTCCATTTTACAGATGAGGGAACTGAGGCCCTGAAAGCCCACCAGCTCGCCCAGGCCACGCCCCTGGTGGGGAGGAGGGAGCCCTGCTGGAGGGCCTGGCAATTTGTCCTGATGGCATTTGTCCTAAGTGTGGCTCTTAATCACCCTGTGACAAAGTGTAGCTCTTAGAACTGCCATCAGCCTTGTAGTGGCATCTTGCATCCGTGGTATCATTTAGGAGAAGGCCAAGAGGTTACAGCAAAGAGAGTCAACAGTAATTTTAGTGACTTCAGGAAAGAGAAGTTTTTATTGCCCTCTCACGTGGTCCCAGGGGCGGTTTTGCTGCCTGGAGTCTTTCAAGGACCAGATTCTTATTCCTTCCAAGTCACCGCTCCGCCATCTTCAGGGCACTGTTGTCACCTGTACCCGGGAGCTGGGTGGTGGCCCTGCTGACTCAGCCCCTTGGGACAGAGAAGGAAGTGGAGGTTGCCTGCCCTCTGCTCGGAGGCCTTCTGAACCCAGGTGTGACGTGTGTGACGCCCGTGTTCATCTTCCATTGAGAGAACTTCGTCGCACTTGCCTTCGTCACAGTGCCATGCCTGTCTGCAAGGAAAGGTGGGACGTGTCATCTAACCATGGTTGTCAAAAGAAGAGGAGAGCAAATTTTGATGGGCAACCAGCAATTTCCACCATGTGTGTAAAAAAGGAGACCACAGTTATCGTGATAAAAATAATATATCATCACTCTAAGAAACCCAGCAAGTCAAGTATTGAAAAATGAGAAAAAAAAATCACTCTTAATTCCACAGAAGCCGACTTAATTTTAAGCTACTCCCCCATCACCCACTCCTTCCATTAAGCTCTCTGGTCTCCTCCTGGGGGTTCCGCCTCCCCCCCCTCAGGGCAGAGTCTGGAGGGATTGTAAAGCTGGGATTGCCCTGGGGGTGAGTGTGTGACCCCCGAAGGGGTGACCGGTGCTCCTTCCCAAGGATTTAAGGAGAGTCAACGGCCGGCAGTCCTGGGCGATGACTTCACTGCCATTGTCTTAGTTCCCTCTTATTTGCAAGCCTGGCTTCCCAGCCTCTGATCCTCTGCGCTCCTGGTATCCTCATATAACCCCTTTGGTTCAAGTTAGACGTGGTCCTGGTTGTAAAGCTCTCTGACTGTAAAGCTCTCTGACTATCCGGACGGAAGCTCTGCTAACACTGATGTATTTTCTCCTTTTTAAAATTGAAGTATAGTTGACTTACACTGTTCTGTCAGTTTCTGGTGTGCAGCACACTGATTCAGTCATCCAGATACACACATGGATTCCTTTTCATAGTCTTTTTCATTGTGGGTTACTACAAGATATTGAATAGAGTTCCCTGTGCTCAACAGCAGAAACATTTACCAGTTTTGATGTATTTTCCTTCCATTGTCTCTTAATATATTTTACATAGTCAGTATTATATTCATACAATTTTATATCTGTTCTAAAAACAAGTATTTTTCCTATTTCACAAAAGTGGCAGTGTAATATTAGACTGCATGCATGGCCTCTATTCATTAAGGTAATTAACTTTTTCTGTGTCTTAAATAAATGTCTTTCTCTTTAGGCATCATTTGAGGAACATAAGGCTATTTCATTTATTAGAGGTTCTGAATATACTTGCATTAAAATGCAGTTTTCACTCATCTTAAAGTTTGTAACTACTTACAGGACCGTCGCACACATATCCAAGTGTGCACTTTCTAACATCGAGGCGGTACATTGTTAGTAAACTCAAGACCCCGTGACTTTCCCTGGGTAATATGGCCGCAGAGTCTGCACAAATTCAGGTCTGTTGGTGCATTGTTACGGGCTCTTGTTTATCGAGTTGCCTTTCCGAGCCATGCTGGACGCTCCCCAGTGTCTTGGGCAGCCAGTGGGCAAGGATTCCGATCGCTGTGCCTTCCAGAACTCACCCAGTGCTAAGTATTCTGGAGGGTAGGCTGCACTGGGTGAGATGCTGGCCGAAGATGAGCGCCTTGGAATTCTCTGCCCATCTGAAAACGGGCTGTTATCCACCCGCCAGAGGAAGGTGCTGCTTATCTCTGGTCTGACGTAGCTTATCGGGTAGGGATGGAATCAGGTCAGGTTGGACAGCAGTGGTCACAGGTAGATGGAGGCAGAAGCAAAGGCTGGCACAAGGTCAGGGTTCCTGTGTGGGACCCCGGGATGACAGTCTGGATGGAGGCAGCAGCGGTCAGTCTCCCTACGCATGCGGGCTGGGTCTGCAGCTTACATCACCGGCGGAAGTGGGGAGGGTGGGGGCACCAAGTGCGCCTGGGGCCCTCTCCCTCCCACCTGCCCCCCTGCCCCCTCTGACCTCCCCGAAAGGTCATGACACCAGGACGTGACACACAGAACGCAACATGTCTCTCGGGCAGCCCTCGAGGCTGTGGAACCTGGGGCATCTGAGCAGAGTGGACTCCCATTTGGGCCTCGCTTTGAGCTCTGTGCACCCTCACTGCCCCTGGTCCCTCATTAATGTCATGAGCTGATGCTGTGGCCGCGGAATAACGGCCTCCCAAAGATGACCCCGCCCACATCCCTGGAATCCCTGAGTGCGTTCTCTTACTCGGCAAAAGGGGCTTTGCAGGGGAGATCAGGACTAGGGACCCTGAGATGGGGAGATTATTGCGGATTGTCTGGGTGGGCCCCATGGAATCACCTTGAAAGTCTTGAAAGAGTCAGAAAAGAGATGGGATGAAGAAAACAGAACCAGATTGATGGGATGTGAAAAAATCACAAGCAGCCGCTGTTGGCCTGGAAGGAAGGGGAGTGAGCTGCCAGCCAGAGTGAAGGTGGCTTCTGGAAACTGGGAAGGGAAGGCAATGTGTCTCCCAAGAAGGAACCAGCCCCTGAGACCGTGGCGAGCCCAGGGAGACCCACCTTGGACCTGTGCCCCCTAGAAAAGAATACATTTGTGTTGTTCTAAGCCACAGGAAGCGGGTCTGAGTGTGCTGCTGGGTTAGCCTTGCCTCCCGGGGTCAGTCTAGCTCTGGGGTGGGGGGGAGACTGGAAACCGGGAAGCCAGAGGTGAGGTTTCATGCAGAATCTCCACCCACTGTCACGAGCCAGAAAATCCTAGGGCTTGAGAAATGGGCTACTTGAAGCTCCCCTCCTAAAAAGTGGTGACAAAATTGGTGATAAAAATAGAATAAACTACTTCTATGGATAGAAAAGAAAGTCTCCTACCCCTTAAGGCAGACTCTGGTTAAGAGTGGAACTATAGGTCAGAGCTGTGTTTCAAGCCAACTATTTTTATTTTCATTTGAATTTGGGACCAGGACAGTTGACAGAGTATAATAGAGACGCCTGAATTTTCCAGGGTGTTTACAGGATTTTCTCACGGACAGTACCATTAAATGGTGAAGGTGTATCATTATGTTTAATTATGAGCTTCGCCAAGGAGACACTTTTCCCAAAATGAAAGTGATGTAGCGTGGAGGAGCTCACCATGACCTCTGTGCCCTGAACTAGAAAATAAACCTGTCGACTTACCTTCCTCCTCCGCCTTCATTGTCTCTTTTTTATTTTTTAAATTTATTTGTTTCTTTGTTTATTTATTTTTATTAAGTATAGTCAATTATAGTGTGTCAATTTCTGGTATCTAGCACAATGTCCCAGGCATGCATATATAGACATATATTCGTTTTCATATTCTTTTTCACTAAAGTTATTACACGATATTGAATAGAGTTCCCTGTGCTATACAGAAGAAATTTGGTTTTCATCTATTTTTATATATATGGTTAACCTTTACAAATCTCAAACTCTCAAATTTATCCTTTCCCACTTCCTTTCCCCCAGGAACCATAAAATTGTTGGCTACGTCTGCGAGTCTATTTCTGTTTTATAGATGAGTTCATTAGTGTCCTCTCTTTTCCTTTTCTTTTTTTTTTTTCAGATTCCACATATGAGTGATACGGTGTTTTTTTTTCTCTTTTTGGCTTACTTCACTTAGAATGACGATCTCCAGGTCCATCCATGTTGCTTCAAATGGCATTATTTTATTATTTTTAATGGCTGAGTAGTATTCCATTGTATAAATATACCACAGCGTCTTTATCCAGTCCTCTGTCGATGGACATTGAGGTTGCTTCCGTCTTCCCTTTTTAATCCCAGTAGGATTGTCTCATTAGTAGTTCATTTTATAAATTCCATTTCCTTTATTTTTTTGAACTCTTGCGAACCTGAGAACCAATAAAGTCAGCCACCCTTGAGGCTTGAGATAAACATGTATTCTTTTCCCATGTAGCCTGTGGTATCTGGATCACATGGAGGTGGTGTGATGGGTCCACTCATGTGATGCTGTTACCTAGTGCTAATCGCGGGTAAACAGTGCTGCTGGTCAGATTGCTGTTGTTGTCGTTATTGGCACACTTGTCTTTTATTAGCATGTTGAAAATATTAAGCACACGTATGACATTGTCTTCAGTTCTCTAGGCTTATACTAAAGTCCTCCCAATGGGGTAGGGTATAGCTCAAGTATGCCCATATAGAGCACATGCTTAGCATGCACAAGGTCCTGGTTCGAGCCCCAGTCCCTCCTCTAAAAAAGATAAGTAAATAAACCTAATTACCTCCCTCTTCCCTCCAAAAATTATAAAAATAAAGTAAATTTAGAAGTCATCCCAGATATAAGAAGTTGAAAATAAGAGAAATAAGGATTCACTGTAAAATTTGATATCAATGCACTGGGTTTTTGGGTCAGAGCCCAAAATGCTGTGTCTCTTTAAAGAGGTGACGGGATCCCAGGACTTCAGTTTGTGGGTAACCTAAGTGAATTCGAGTATGTACCTGGAGGAGGCTGGCTCTCAGGCGGAGGCGTTGACAAGGACAGTCTTGAGACAGACATTGGAATTGCTTCTCTACAGCCTGTCCCCAGAGCTGAGATGGGTGGAGGGGGAGTGGTGACCAGTGCAATCCAAACAGTTGCTCTGAAAAGACTGATTATGAACTGGCTGCACCTGCCCTGGTTCCGGTTTCCCAGCAACGTTCTGATGATTAGTTGGCTTCCCACTTGCAGATCTTCTGCTCAGGAGAATGTGCTGGTCTCTGTGATGTCATTTCCCATCGCAGAAGAGGGTCTGGTGCTTCACCTTACCCAGCACCAGGGGCTAGGTTACTCTGAGTCTCTGCTAGTGATGACTCTGCCCTTGCTGGTTAAATCAGGTTTCTGGGTGGGCAAGGCCAGTGCCCCGCCGTGACTCTGGGAGGCCCCCTGCGGGACGGCTGGCCAGAGACCGTATCTGGTGGTCACACGCTCCTGTTCGCACATGACCCCAGTATCCACTAGTGGGCACTGGGACAGGGAAATGAGGCACAGGTGGTGTTGGGAGTCTTGTGGCCACACCTGCTTTTGAATCTTGGCTGTCCCTTAATAGCTCCTTGACCTTGGGCACTTGACCTTGCTGTGCCTCAGCTTTCTTATCTGTAAACTGGGGAGACTACTGATGTCTTAGAGGACCTGGAACGTTGTAATCTTCCAAGCTTCAGCTATTGATATTATTTTAATTAGCAAAGTCATCATAAACCCTGTAAATAGCCCAGTCCTTCCTCCTTTCATTTATGTGAGAATATTCACTGGATTCTTGTGTACACCACACCCTCTGCTGTGTGGACCCCTGGGGAGGAACAGCCCCAGGGCAGGCGGTGTAGCCTCATGGCCAGATTCCTCTTGCTGCCTTCTTGTTTGTATGTTTTTTTTTCTCATCTCATTAAGAAAAAATAAAAAGAAAAAAACCAGATGAATAAATACTTATTTTACTTATTTTAAACCCCTTGAAATGTAAGCAACATAGCTCACATCGAACTTAAACCAGAATCAGTCAGTCAGCTTTAAATCACAGAAAGAAAGACTTCAGTACAAAATTTATTTTTCGCTTGAGTGGAAGATTTACTTGGTGTTGGTAGCCAGCCTGTTAAGACACTCAACGGTCGCAACATGTTTGCTGCTTTCAATCTTTCTACTGGTTACACTGGGAATTTGTTTTTATAGCTATTAATTTTTCTTTTGAAATTAATATGCTAAGGGAGACATTTAATGATTCATACAAATATTGACTTTATGTGCGAGGAGCAGCCAAAGCCAATGAGCATGTGTTCATCTGCATGTGCAGTCCGGCTCATTTGATGTAATTGTGTTTGCAATGTGGTGCCTGGTAATTTTTGACTGTGTGATATTGGTGAGAGGAAACAGCTGTCTTCAAATTGAACCTTTGAGAGGACAAATAAGAATTCTGTTGCTGGTTCCAGCTTGTGTGTTGTAGGTAAAGTATTTTTGTAGTCACTGATTTCCTAGTGAAAATAGTGTTTTCCATGCTTCTTGATCAGAATCCTTTTTCTTGTGTGGGGTGGGCAGAGGCAGAGGGATTGAGGTTGTGGCTGGGGCTCTAGGGTGTGCCTTGCATGTCTCCATGGAGTTAAGGTGGTCTCCAGGGTGGTCCTCCCGAGAAAAGGGTGCAGACCAGGCAAGATGGCCCTGAGGGTTGGTAACAGGTGTCAGCTTTGGAGTGAGGTGGGGTTTATTCTTAGGCGCTGTCCTCTGGCCTGGCGAGGTCAAACGGTGTGGGGCAGCTGAGTGTGCCTCTTTTGTTCTTAGGAAAAGGGCAGCTATCCTGGAAGCACAGCTTTCTTCTGCCCACACCCAGCAGGATGCTGAGAAGTAAGCCATCCTTAGCTGCAAAGGAGCCGGGAAAATGAAGACCCTTTGTCATGGAAGTCCATCGCTGCCTGGAGCAAAACTGGGGTTCTCACGGTGAAACAGAAGGGAGAATGCAGGCAGAATGTAGATGTACTCCCACAGAAAAATGACTCAAACCAACATGTGCCAAATGAGTGGCTTTAGTGGTGGACGAGGAGCCCTGTCACCAGAGGGAAGGTGGAGGGCCAGACCCAGAGACGACACTGGGTTTTTGTTGGAGGCTGCTCCTGCCACCACCACAAGATTGTTTTGAGGGTTTAACTCTTGGAGTTCACTGTCTTCTTGCAGTTTTTTCTTTTTCTAGTTTTATTGAGGTAACAGCTGACAAATAGAATTGCAGTATACTTAACGTGTACAACATGATGATTTGATACATGTGAACTTGGTGAAGTGATTACCAGCCTAGTTAATTAACACATCTACCACCTCATGGTTACCGTTTTGTGGGGGAGCCGTGGGAATGCTTAAGAGCTACTCTCAGTAGATTTCATGTATATTATACACTGTTATTAACTATAGTCACCATGCTGTGTCCTCACTTATTCATCTGATACCTGGAAGATTATGCCCTCTGATCAACATTCCCCATTTCCTCAACCCCCCAATCCCCACTCCCCAGAAATAAACACTCTACTGTTTCTATGAGTTTAAGAGTTTTGGGGTTTTTTCTTTTTTCTCTTTTTTGAATTCCACATGTGATACCACGCTGTGTTTGTCTTTCTCTGATGTATCTCACGGAGCATAATGCCCTCCAGGTTCATCCATGTTGTTGCAAATGGAAGGACAGTTGACCCTTGCACAATTTGAGGGTTGGGGTACTGGCCCTCTGTGCAGTCGAAAATCTGTCTATAATTCGTAGTCATCCCTCTGTTCGTTACAGATGCTGGTCCTCAGAATACAATTTTGCATCCTCAGATTCAACCAACCAGGGATCCTGTAGGACTGTAGTGTTTACTATTGAAAACAATCTGAGTGTAAGTGGACCTGCTCCATTCAAACCAGTGTTGTTCAAGGGTCAACATATTTCCTTCTTTTGGATGCATGAATGATATTCCATTGTGTGTGTGTGTGTGTGTGTGACATTTTCTTTATCCACTCTTCCACTGATGGACACTTAGGCACTTAGGTTGTTTCCATATCTTGCCTATTGTGAATAATGCTACAATGAACATGGGGTACAGAATCTCTCTGAGACCAAGATTTCATTTCCTTTGGATATATACTCAGGTGTAGGATTGCTGGATTGTCTGGTATTTCTATTTTTAATTTTTTGAGGAACCTTCGTACTTTTTTTCCATAGTGGTTGTTCTGATTTGTATTACCACCAACAGCATCCCTGTCCCCCACATTCTTGCCCACATTTGTTACCTCTTGTCTGTTTAACAATAGACAGGTGTGATATTAATAGGTGTGAGGGGGTGTTGTGGTTTTGATTTCAATTTCCACGCTGATGAGTGATGTTGAACATCCTTTCATATACCTCTTGGCCATTTGCATGGCTTCTTTGAAGAAATGTCCGTTCAGGCGCTTTTCCCATTGTAAATGAGGTGATTTGTTTTTCTGCTGTTGAGTTGTAAGAGTTCCTCATATATTTGGGATATTTACCCCTTATCAGATATATGGCTTGCAAATATTTTCTCCCATTCTGCAGACTGCCTTTTCATTTTGTTGATGGTTTCCTTTGCTGTGCAGAAACCTTTTAGCTTGATGTCATCCCACTTGGATATTTTTGCTTTTGTTGTCTGTGTTTTTGGTGTCAGGTCCAAAATAACATTGCCAAGACCAAGGTCAAGGAGTTTTTCCTGCATGTTTTCTTCTGGGAGTTTTGTTGTTTCAGGTCTTGCATTTTCATCATTAACCCATCTTGAGTTGGTTTTTGTGAGTAGTGTAAGGTAAGGGTCCAGTTTCATTCTTTTGCATGTTGCTGTTCAATTTTCCCAACACTGCTTACTATAAGAGACTATCTTTTCCCTATTGTGCAATCTTGATGCTTTTGCTGAAAATCATATGCATGCACTGTAAATGCGTGGGTTTATCTCTGGGCCCTCCATTCGGTCCTGTTGAGCTCTGTGTCTGTTTTTATGTCAATACCATGCTGCACTGATGACTATAGCTTTGTAACGTAGTTTAAAATCAGGACATATGATGCCTCCAGACTATTCTTGGTCAAGGCTGCTTTGGTTATTTGGGGGGAGGAGGTCTTTTCTGGTTCCACGTGAATTTCAGTTAAAAATGCCACTGGAATCTTGGTAGGGATTGCATTGAATCTGTTGACCACTTTGGGTGTTATGGGCATTCTTACAGTTTTTCTGAAAATATGTTAAAGGAATGGGAATTTTCTGAATTTGGGCCAGATCAGGGCCTCGGTATTTTATCACGCATTCAGGGTTGAGTATCTCATGAGTCCTGGTTGGTCTCAGCAGAGACTTAAGGACTTAAGAACTTGTGCTCACTTCTGACACATCCTTAGATGATGACAAACCTCGGCGTGTCAGGATCCCTCTTGCCAACTGTGCCTCTGGGAGGGTGCAGGATGCCTGTGCCCGGCGTGGTCAGGAACGAGCCTTACTCTCTCACAGACTCCCGCCCCCTTTCCAAACAATACATGCACCCTGTGAGATTAAATGAATTACAAGTCAGAGAGACACAGAAGTCTGAGAGGAAATAAGGGTCGGGACCCGTGATTGGAACCAGGGCTGAAGTTGAAGTTACTGTACTAGGTAAGTGGGCCATATGGTTCTGTGTGCTTGTTAGAAGTGGAATACATATTTAGCTCTGAGCTTTTTAGTGATCAGCAAGTAGAGGGAAAGAACCCGTCACCCAGTTCATTGTGTCCCTGAGGCAAAGACAATTACCCCAAAGAAGCACGATGCTTTCCAGTCCTGAGAGACCTGTGGGCAGAGAGGAGACCCTTCAACAGCCATAACACCTAAGGCGGCCTATGCTGATAAGGAGTGTGGGTTACAGCAACCTGGGTGAGGGAGGAAATCTGTTCCTGTTCACGGTGGTCTGAGAGGGCTTCTTGGGGGTGGTGACACTTACAGAAGGAGCAGGGGTAGGGAAGGTGAACATAGGTTGTTTTGACCAGAGTCATCTTGGGAGGCAATGTGGGCAAATTTAGAGACGCTGAAATGGTCTGGGCTTGATCAGATAAACAACGGCAAACTGTGAAATATTTTGGGGCAGTGAAGTGAGGGGATCAAAGCATGTTTTTGAAAATTACTAGGTGCTCATGATGGGAAAGCATTGCATACGATAATTATCAGTTCATATAAAGTGAAAACACTACGTTGATGGCAAGGAAAAAGGGAAAAGAGAATGTATTCAGTTAGATTGTGTTGAGAACACACATGCATTTCCTGAGACCCTGCATTTTCTGCTGCCGTAACGCAGGAATGGTGCACATTTATTTCAACTTCAGTCTTTGGCTTTGGAACAGGAGGAAACATTTCCTGTGAACAGGAAAATGGATAAGAAGGAGGAAACCTGTGATGTTTTGGACCTTTCAAGCATCGTGAATGGGGACTGTGGACGCCGGGCTCTGAACTCCAGGGAGATGACATGCCCATTGTGTGGCAGCCTGTGGTCGGGTGGACAGGGCAGGGCTGTCCTAGGCTCCGGGGCCACAGGGATGCTCGGGGCCACTCTAAAAGCCAATTAAGTGAAATGTTATCCCTCCCAAGAATTCTCTTCTTCCTTATTAATAGATCTGCTATATTCAGCTAGCTTTTGAAATTGGTCACTAACAAATTTGAGAATATTTGTGTGTTCTCTTGTTAGGTAAATATGTACCTAACAGCCTCAACTTTGCCTCTTGGCATGCAAAGCCTAAAATATATACTCTCTGGCCTTTTACTGCTGGCCCCTCCTCAAAGTTCTGTTTTTTTTAATGAAAAAAATTTTTAAAATTTTATTTAATTTTTTCTTTGAAGTATGTCAGTTACAGTGTGTCAATTTCTCATATACAATATAATGTTTCAGTCATCCATATACATATATATATATATTCCTTTTCATACTCTTTTTCATCATAGGTTACGACAAGACATTGACTAGAGTTCCCTCAAAGTTCTATTTAAATAACAGGTTACAATTATCATGAGCATGTGTTATGACGGGGTTGGGGGGTATATTAAAAAATGTAAAATGTCTAGGTTACACTTGTCTGTTTCAATGGGATAAAGTTTGTGAAGCACTGGGCAGTAAGTGCTAGACAAATGTGATCTTTCTCCTGTTCCTGGACGTAATTTAGGGTAAACGTAGGGTTGGTTGGTTGGTGGGAAATTGACAAAAAATATGGAGCCTGGGTTCCTGCTTCACTTGGTTTTATACTGGGGGTCAGTCAGTGGCATGTAGGACAGATTGTACAGTTTCAGTTGGACACAGAATCTTTTTCACGTTATTGGGCCCCCAAATTCCTGATGACAGTGACGTGGGCTGCGGGATATCTAATTCCTCTTGATGCCAGCATGGAGAAAGGCAAAAGTGAGCAGGATATATCTGTCATGCTATCTATACATTAAAATGAAAAAAAAAAAAGACTATTTATAGGGTTCTGTCTACATATATATTTTTGCTACTGGTCTTGGATCTTGAAAGTCTTTAAAAATTTATATTCAGAGTGCTTCTCTGTTCATTTTTCATTTTATTAAGACGAAACTATAAATAAAACATAACAATGCCACTGTTTTTCATTAGCTCTAATGGCTTTCTGACAGGAGGAAAGCTCAGGGAGTGTACTGTTTGATTTTTTTTCTCTCCCTCACATGCTGTCATTTAGAAATATTACAAACTCTTCTGTACTGGAGCAAAAAGCTTTTGACTGCAAATTAAAACAAAAAAAAACCATGTGCATTACATCACGTGAAACCTTAGTAACTTTTGGAAGCTATTCTAAATCACACACAGTCCTTTGTCTTTATAGTGTTGTTTCTCTTACGTTTATAATCTCAGCCCCAAGCTGCAGTGTAGCCTCCAACATAATTTCAGGAACCTGAGAGTCAGTGTTTCTGTTTCATCATGCTTCAATTTTACCTCGAATTCAAACCTGCGTTTCTTAGGTTATTATTCTGGAGCTGACTGTACATTTTGATCAGAACATTCTAGGCCTAGAAGGAGCCAACCACCTTGTTTACAAGAAAGAAAGTGAGGCCAGGAGAGGTTATGAAATATACTTGTGGTCATATGACTAGACAGTGGAGAGCAAAGGCCCACGTGGTAACGTTTCCTAGTTGAAAATTTTCCCTTTTGTACATTTTCAGGGATGAAATCATCCAGAAACTTGGGTGGGAAAAAATAATAAAAGTCCCAGTTCTTGTTCTGTTTTTTTAACTTATTAAGATTTAAATTCTTTCCAATTCTGTAGAAACCTGAAGTTAAGTCAACGGTTTTAGGAAAACAGTCACAATGCACTTTGAAAATGTACTAAAAATGAATTAAAAACAAAAAGGAAAAAAAAGTTTCTTCCGTGTAGCGCAGGGAACTATGTTCAGTATCTTGTAATAATCTTTAATGAAAAAGAATATGAAAATGAATATTATGTATGCATATGCATGAATGGGACATTGTACTGTACACCAAAAATTGACACATTGTAACTGACTATATGTTAATAGAAAAATTAAAAAAAAGAAAATGCACTGAAATTCACATTGATGTTCCTGTAGACACATTTTCTTGGGATTTCACATCACTGTCCACAGTGCTAGGTGATGTTAAAATACAAATTCTAGACTCTTGGCATCCAGATACAGCGAGATGGGGACCTGCGCTGGCCCGAGGGCTCTCAGGTCTGTTTCGCAGGCTTGTCAGATGGGAGCAGTCTTGGCTGATTTGCAGACACGGTGCTCCCATGGGCCATCTTTGCACAGGCAACCTGGCATCAGTTCCTGGGGACCTTGGGTTTTGTGCAGTGGAAGAACAGAAAATAACCTGTGAATCTGTGCCTATTCCTTTTCCTTTTATTATTTTTTAAATTAATGTGCTTTTTCTTAAGACGACTGCCTGCCTTAACTTTGGGGCAAACTGGGAATAGCTGAGTAACTGCAGAAGGGCTCAGAAGCATATTTTAGCCGTTTACTTAACATTTAAAGAAACTCATACCCTTCCCCATTCTGGAAGCTCTCACAGACACTAACGGAAAAAGCTGTGGTGCAGTGTGCAACACGAATAAATATCACACTTGTCAGCCCAGGAAAGTCAGTGCGTCTGCCAGTGCTGGCTCCAATCCCAAATCAACACCACCATGTTTTTTCCTGACATGAAGTTGTCTCATTTGATTTTTTAACCTTGTGAACTTTTTGAAAAATTAATTAAGGAGTCGAGCTTTTTCAGGTTGTTCATTAGGGACAAGTCAGCAATTTTCTTTTGGAAAGCAAGACTTGGAATGGAACCAAGCTCTTTACAAAACAAGCTTCAAACAAGGATAGTCATTAATACTGTACTTACTGCACTTATGTGGGTAGTTGCCAAAAGCATCCTTATTTTCTGGAACAGTGTGTTCTGCCTCTCGTTTGTACATCTGCTGTATCTTTCTAGCCAAAAGAAAGTGGAACATTGTGAAACTGTCAGGTGAGTTTTGGGCCAGTTAGTTATTTCAAGCCACACATTTGCTTCTGCCTGATTAACCTACTCAGTTAATGGTGTGTGGTTGTTCCTGGAAAAAGTTTAAAATGTGAAGTATTTATGGAGAAGGCCAGTGTGTGTGTTAGCTTGGTTACTGAGTTCAAGGAGGGGCAGGTGGCAATTGCTGGTCCTCAGAGAGTCAGATGGGTATCATCAAGCCTGGGTGATCAGGGCTGGCGCTGGTGGCAGGGAGGAGTTGCTCAGGCTGGTGTCAAATCTGGTTGATCACAGACAGATTAGAACTAAAGGCCTAGAGGTGAACCAGGGCTTCTTATGGGAGAACTTGGTCCCAAGGAAAGTCTTGGATGGGGAGCTGGGTCAGTTGGGCAGGCATCAGGTGAGGTATGATCAAGACTGAAGCTGTGGGAGGAGGCTGCACTAGCCATGGCCATGTAATCCAACAGGAATCCTTTAACGCAAAGACTTAGTTACAGAGGTCGATGGAAGATCTGAAAGCCAAATAGGGGTGATGAGGTCACACAGAGATTACCCTGAGGCTGGTGGAACAGAGGCGGGGCTGTTGTGACCAGAGACCAAGCCCTGAATGCACCAGGCAGCTGGGACCATGGAGGGAAGGCCGGTCTGGTGGGAGCTGGAGCTGGGGATTAGACAAAGCCACCGCTGGAGGTACCATCCAAGGCAGCGACAGGACAGAGAAGGAGTACTCTGGCTTCTCCCGCCCATCCTCCACCCTCCCGCCTCAGTTTAGCTGGAGCCAGGTGGCAGGTGAGTCTGGAAAAGGTAGTTTGCACGCAGGAGGCAGGGAACTGTAAATAGGTATGTGACCAGTAGGAGGCGCGAGGCTGGGGCAGGGCTGGAGGGAGACATGCCCCGGGGCACGTTTGGTGCCAACGAGGGAGCTGTGCCCAGTGGATCTGCGGGAGCAGCAGAGCCAGCCTTCCACGGAGGGGGAAGGGGGCGTCTGACCTTCCAGGCTGGTGCCCCACTCCAGCCCGTTGAGCGGGCACTCTTTGTGGAGTTCCTACCGCCATGTGAAGGTGCCCCAGCCTTCCACCAGGGCTCCCCAAACCTCCCTGGATGAGTGATGGAGAATCTCACAAGGAGAACAAAATAAAGACAAGTTCTATATAGAGGGGAGGGTACAGCTCAGTGGTAGGGTGTGTGCTTAGCATGCACGAGGTCCTGGGTTCAATCCCTGGTCCCTCTGTTAAAAAGAAAAAACGTCCTGTATAAAAAGGCTGCTTTCACACCTTTATGTCCTGGATGGCGACAGAGACAACACTTTTCTGAGTTAGTCGTTTAAATTCTCAGCCATGAACTAGGGTATCTTCTGGTCTCTGTCCTGCTTCCAGTGGCTCTGGGTAAGATGATTGCCATTAAAATTTTTTTTTTGGCGGGGGAGGTAATTAAGTGTATTTATTTTAATGGAGGCACTAGGGATTGAACCCAGGACATTGTGCTCTGGGTATACCACTGAGGTATACCCTCCCCACCAAACAATTGCTATTTGAATTCTCTGTGTCACCATGGTCACCATCCCCATTGCCATCACCACCGATATGGGACACCCTGTCAGGGGAACATGGTGTCACCTGCATCCAGGGAAATGGCGAGGTAAGCTAAGTTCAGCTGTTTGTGATGGTGATAATTATCCTTTATACCAGCACGGTTCAGAGAGCTTTCAGAACAGCTGGGCCGTGGTTTTCAGACCTTACTGTGGAGGAGAATCATCTATAGGGCTTGTTAAAATGCAGGCAGCTTGTCCTCTACCCCCTGCCCCCGCCCCGGCCTCCCACTCTGTTTCTGATTCAGCAGGTCTGGGGGGAGGCCTGAGAATGTGCATTTCTTGCTAGTTTCCAGATGGTGCTGATGCGGTTGGTCCCAGCATGCACTCTGAGAGCCACGGCACTGATGCCCCCGCCCCCCCCCAAAGTGACAGGCAGGCGTTACGTCCATCCTCCAGGCTTGCAGAGGTCACGTCGCTAGTTCAAGGCCACGTGACTGGTTCAAGGCCACCTGACTAAGAAGCTATAGCAGGAGGTTCTCATTTGGGTCAGCCGTTGGTGTCCCCCTGGACACCCCTTTGACGACAGTCAGGCCTGGCCCATCAGGTGGCTTTGGTGCTGTAGGATCGGATGGCTGCCACCCTCCGTGAGCCAGGCCATTGGCTGCCTGTGGAATTTGTAGTTAGTCTTACAGCCCTAGTGAGTTTATTTCTTAAATTTTATTTTGTGCCGGAAGTGGATTGTTAGGTTACAGTTTTTTTAAAAAATTGGGCCCTGTTTGGATTGGTTAGTGGGCTTTTATGATTTGGTGCAATTGCCCCCAGTTCGCTGAGGCTGGTTGGGTTGCCTCAGGCTGGGAGCCCCCCTGCAGGGCCCTCAGAGGGGGACCCTGTGCATGACCAGCTGACCTCTGTGAGGGGACCTCCAGGGACCCACTGCCTGCAGGGTGGGACGTTTGCTTCCACAGACCTTTTTCCTTCTCCCTCGGGGTGTGGCCTGTGGCCTGGCATTTTGTTTCACAATAACCAAGAATGTTTTAAATAAAAATCGGTCTCCCATGAGGACGGATGCTGGGGGCATCCCCAGCGACCTTCACAGAGTCATGAGTTTTCACTCCTGAGCTCAGACGCCTCACCCACAATCTGTGCCTAACTGCTGGGGTCACCCATGAACAAAACACCCCCACAGGAGGACCCAGGGCTTGAAGGACAAAGAGGGTGAATGTGTAGAGCACCCCACCTCCTTCCCTGCTGTATGTAAGTCTCATGTAAATTATTAATTCAGAGTATCTTTATTGTTCCTTCTGCAAACTGCAAATGTGACTTCCAGCCATGTATTTTTAAACAGCTCTGTTATGATCAAGCAGATTTGAGTATCTCATGTAGTTTTTTGTTTTTTGGTTTTTTTTACAAATGGACTTTGCTTATAAAGGAAAAAGCTCTTTTCTATATGGCTTTTATTTTTTATTTTTCATTTTGGTAAACCGTAGCCACATTCTGTGTTGGGAGAAATGTGAGCTGTTTCTTATTTAATAGTTCTATTTATCACCCTTGCAGTGGCTTCCTCTGCAGAAAGCGAGTTAAGACCCAAAGCAGAGAAATCGATGTCCTGGGACCTGGGCTAGATTAGAAAATGGATGAATTTGTAACAAGGTAGGTAATTAATCCGGATAATAAAGATTTACAAACAGCTTTAATTGGCTATAAATGCAGGTAAGGCTGCCTTCTGGAAAGAAAAGATGGAAAATTGTATTTTCTGTTACTTTAGAAATCCCCTGCCAAAGTACTCAGGTGTTAATTGCTGATGAACATGAGGCAACCTCTTAGAAAAGGGCTGCTTGTGAGCTTTCCTTCCAAACGGTTTCCTTCGGACTCTTGCAAATCTGTACCCGCGGTCTTCCAGTTGTGTCTAAAATATAGTAGTGAACTTCATGGAATGGGTTTAATACCCAGAAAATTCTCACCATCGCTCTTGTAGCATTTCTAAGTAGAAGCCAGAGTTTTCTAGAGTCCCATGTTTGTTATTTATTGCTGTGAGCAAACCTTCCCCAAAGATAGTGGCTCAAAGCAACAACGGTCATTTATTACGCGCACACAGGAGATTTGGACAGAGCTGGGTGTGGGAGGCTTGCCGCCCACGCAAGTCACGCATGTCATTTGGGGAGGGTTGAAGAGGGGAGGGGTGAGGGGAAGGGAGAGGGAGGGGCAAGGGGGGAGGCAGGATTGGGAGAGAGAGGGATGGGAGGATGGGGTGGGGGTGGAGGTGGGGCCAGGTGAGGGGTGGGGAGGGGTTCGAGAATCCTCTTCCATGACTCCCCTTGTGCGGCTGGGAGGTGGCTCCCAGTCCCTCTCCCTGAGGGACCCTCCGCGGCTGCCTGAGCTCCCTTGTACCATGGAAGCAGGGTTCTGGGAGTGGTCACCCACAGGGGACCAGGTGGCCAGCTCTGATGGAGTCTTCATGACAGCCTTGGGAGTCTCAGGGCGTGACTTCTGTGCTCCTTGGTCGCCCACGTTGGAGGGGTGGGGACCACAGGCTCTACCTGTTGCGATGAGGATCACATCCCATTAGGAGCCTCCAGTGAACAATTAAGTGAGAGACTTTTGATGGCTTGTTTGTAGGCAGAGGCTGCCCTGCATCCCATAATCACTCCATCTGGGTGCAGTGGGTACCGCTGAGCAGTGTTCATCATGTGGCTCGGGTGGGCCGGGCGAGCTGGGCAGGGCGTCCTGTTGGAGCCGCAGGGATGGAAGTCAGGTTGCAGGGCTGCCGGGACCCGCAGGATGACAGTGACGACGCGCGGACAGCCGGTGTGGCGTGCCTGCACAGTGCTTAGCCGAGACGAGGAGAGGGTGACGGAGGCCAAGACAACATTCTTTTTTTTTCCTTTCCTTTTCCCCTATATTTTCTTTTTTCCCAGATGGGGGAGTTTATAGGGAGAAGGGAAGGAGTGGATACAGTGTCAGGTGGCACTGTCCCCGTCCCCCGTGTGACTTACCTCCCTTAGGTTCCCCAGTGCCCTGCACCGCAGACACCTGGAGCACGTTTGCTTTCGAATTTCCACCTGTAGAAAAAAATGTTGTTTATAGGATTGCTCACCAGCAGCTGTGGCCTCTTTGCTTCCCCGTCAGGGTGTGGCCCTTGGCCTGCTATTTTGTTTCACAACAGACCAAGGAGATTTTAAATAAAAATCAATCTCCCACATTGATGGAAGCGGTGACCTGCCAATGACCTCCTCTGAAATTCATGATGAAATTCATGAGACCTCACCAACAGGCTCTACCTGGTCCCCAAATCACCCCTCCCCAAAGCCGGAACAGTCTGTAGGAAGACCTGGGGCTGGGGAGGGGGAGCTTGTAGAAGCCCCCAAAGATGGCCCCAGGGTCCAAACACTGACCTCCTCAGAGAGCCGCTTTCTCTCGAAGCATCACCTGGTGGTCTCTCAAATAGGGTATGAACACCTCCTTCGGGGGGAGGGGGTGTGACATTGATCACTCTTGTAAAAGTGCTATCTAAACCGTAAAAACTGTAAACTGCAGCGCGCCCTGTAAACGCGAGGAACTGATTATTTGTAGCCCCGCAGGCCAGTGTGGGTGTTTACGTTTTATTGAGAAACCCGATTTTTTTTTTTTTTTTTTTTTGCCTCTGAGGGTCATAGAGTATCTGCTTCAGTCACTTTCCCATTTTTTGACTTCTATAAGAAATTGCCTGGTAGTGTCAGCAGCTGAAAAATAAATAGCAATAATTCTTTGCTTCATGGTCTACAGTTGCAATAGCCACAGTCATAACAGTCCTCTATGTGGCCTTTTTCTTTCTAAGGAATAAAAAGCCCTGACCGGAGTAGGTTAATGGGGGAATGGCGTTTCTGCTTTAGTTCATTTCATTTATCTACAATTTGCACAGAACCATACCTTTAGAGTATTATTGTAATTTGCAATATTTATCTACATATTTATAGTCTGTATTGCTGGAGTCTTGTGGTGACTTGTAATTTTTTTTAGGAAGGCATCCCTTTCAGAGCTACTCACTGCATTCTTTTCCAGACCAAAACTTTTAATGAGGACAAGGGGTGAGACCCAAGTGTGCATTTATTTCCTCAGTTCTTCTGCTTGGTAGAGGAACTGTGTGTGTTTAAATGATCACATATAGAGATTGTGGCTTAAATGTTTCGCTGAAGACTTTGTTGTTTAGGATGCCAACTGGAGAAAAGCTCTTTGGTGGCTTGGAGGCCCAGGTGATGTCTGTTTCACTCTGGGAGAGCAGAAATCACAAACGTGATCATACTGTGCAGAGCTCTGTGATTCCTAATGCCGGCAGAGGCCCTGACCACATGAATATATCCAAATGGCAATAGGAAACAACACTGAAATAAGAGAGGACATTTGAAAAGCTTATCTTTGGTGTTTGCATTTCCTAGTGTGTGTGTGCATCTGTGTTGAATGCGTCTTCGTCCGCAACAGAGGTTCTGTGCCCAGTGTGGGAGTGGACTCACGTGGCCACGTCGGACGTGGAGCCAGGGAAGGGAGCACCTGACTGATGGTGGCCCATCTCTGATCCCGAAGCCACGGTGAGCCCCGCCCCTGTGACTCCTGGGGCGGTCGGTCACTGGACTGCGCTGCTGTGCTCCAGGACTGCATCTTTCCCACGTGTGCTCCCCCAGCTGGGTAATCTATTTCGTACTTACGGGAGGTCAGGGGGAGGTGGCGAAAGATCCCAGGCTGTGGAGGAGCCCGAGTTCTGCGTGTCTGCTCTCTCTGCGAGGACCGAGGGCAGTTTGTTCAGATCAGAGGGCATTCGTTCTGTTTTTTGCTGTGGTTTCCATTTCAGGGGCTCCCTTTCTGTGCGGAGTCTTTTTAAATGCACTTTCTATGGGGATAACATTGGTTTATGACAGTATGTAAGTTTCCTGTGTCCGGTGTTACATTTCGATTTCTGTACACCCTACACGTGCTCTCACCGCCAGTTCAGTTTCATCCGTCACCACACAGGTGATCCCTTTTACCGCTCACCTCCCTGCTGCTTCCCCTTCCTGGAGCCATGACTCTGTTTTCTGCATCTCCGTGTTTGCTTTTGTTTGGTGTGGTTTGTTCATTTGGTTTGTTTGTTTTTGTGGATTTTGTCGATTTGTTTCTTAGAGTCCACGTGCTTGTGCAGTCATGTGGTGTTTGTGTTTCTCCTTCTGATTTATTTCATTAAGCATAGTCCCCTCAAGGTCCATCCATGTTGTGGCAAATGGCAAGATTTCATCTATTTTTTATGGCTGAGTAATACACACACACACACACACACACACACACACACACACACACACACACCTTTATCCATTCATTTGTTGACGGACGCTTAATTTGCTTCCATGTCTTGGCCATTGTAAATAATGCTGCTATAAACACTGGGCTACATGTATCTTTTTGAGTTAGTGTTTCTGTTTTCTTTGGATGATTACCCAGAGGTGGGGCTATTTAATTTTTTTGTGGACTCCCCACCCTGTTTCCACTGTGGTTACCCCAGTTTCCCTCCCCCTGTGGGATCTGGGTGGGAGGCCGGTGCAGGCATAGCTCCCAGCCCAGCCGGCTCGGTGCTTCTCTCTGGAACTTGAATCTGGAGTGAGTGGTGCGGAGAGGAAAGATGGATAGATGTGTTTGTGGCAGTGGGGGCAGCGGTCATGTGGGCTGCCTTGACCCCCAGGGCGCACCGCCCGTGAGTGAGCCTTTGCTGTGTAAGTTCTTCCTAGCCTGCCAAGCTTCATCCCTGGTCTCCAGAGTCCCCTGGGTGGTCCCCAAACTGCCGCTGGTTTTGCGCCCTCCACTCTGGGGCTTCCTGTCTCCTCCCTCCCTGGGTGGAGCGAAGCAGCATCATGAGGGTTGATTTTCAGAGGAGAGGAGCTGGTCCTCTTGCCTCTGTTGCCTGTGGCTAGCAGTGGTCATCACTGTGGGATGACCTCACAGGTCACTAACACATGATGTACCTGAATATTTTGATGTCCGAGTCCAGGTAGATACCATGGTCCAAGTCATACAGTCAGACAGTGTGTGCTTATGGCTAATAGATTAGAAAATACAAATAAAAAGAGGTAAAGAAACACCTCTCATTGTCTCGCCACTGAGAAACAACCACCCTAACATACGTTTTTCTGGACCTTCTTTTTGTTAAGTTTCTCCACCCCACAGTGGGTGCTGTTCTCAGTGTTTTTTGCGGACCTGATCTCATCAAGCCTCCCCAACGTGCACGGTGTTATAACCCCCAGTTTACAGAAAAGGGAATTGAACCTCTCAGGGGTCTGCCTAATGTCAAAGGTTGTGCTCTTAACTGTAACTGTCACTGTGTGTTATAAACGGGTCGTTATTTCGAGAAATCTTAAGGAGCGCCTCCTCTGAAACGTGCTTCTGCTGCAGCAGGTGCTCGAGCCGAGTCGTGAGTGTGGAGCAGCCTGGGCCCAGGTTTCCTGGGGCCTGACGCTTAGGCAGTGTTGGTTTCTCTTTCAGGAAAAGGGTATCGACTTTTAAATTTTTTTTGTGGGGAGGAGGTAATTAGGTTAATTTATTGTTATTCAGGACCTCGTGAATGCTAAGCATGCGCTCTACCGCTTGAGCTATACCCTCCCCCCAGAAAAAGGATATGAACTTTTAAGCAGAGAATTAGATACAAAAGTGAGTATTTCCTTAGAATTAGAAAAGGAATCACAGCACATTCCTGGAGCCTGGGAAACTCAGGGCCCTTCTTTTTCCTTCTGGGCTCCCTTTAGGCAGTTGGCCAGGAAAGCTTACATTAAAAGGCTTCCTGATCGGGTTGGAAGGTGCCTTCTCCTCCGCACCCAGGAGACTCCCCCATCCCAGGGCCAGGGTGGGGGAGGGTCCTGCTGCTTTCTTGACGTTGGCTGCCCCTGCAAGGCAGGCAGAGGGGGGTGGGGGGTTGAGGAACCCTGGGTCTCAGGGGTGTGGTGAGAGGAAGAAGCCCCCTTCTGAGCTGAGTCTGGGGGCCCGGGGAGTCACCCCAGCAGGAGTGGGACAATTCCTGTCTCACCCCAAGATGATAGCTACTGGCTGGCGTTGTCTTCTCATAATTTTATGTTTCATGTTTGGTCTTTGTCACACCTACAGTTTAATTTGGTGAATGTCTTGGAGTAGGGAATCTGATTTAGTGTTATTTTTTTGAGGTTTTAGCCAGGTGCTTCAATTTATTAATTCATCCATCTTGCCCTATTGATTTGAAACGCCACTTTTTAAAAAACAATTTTTATTAAATTGTGATTTATACTTGAATCTGTTTCTGAATTTCTATTCTGTGGCATTGATAGGCCTGTTTATTTCTGGGCCATCACTCATTAATCATTGAACTTTAGTATATATATATATATATATATGTTTTATATATTAAGTATAACATAAAGATAAATTGATATATACTTTATTTTATTATCATTATATATAATATAAACATATTTATACATAAATATTTATTATAAATAAATGCATATATTTAATACATATTTGGAGGATGGGGGTCTCTTCCTCGCCCTTCAATAGCTTTTCTTTAAAAATAAAGACTCTTGACTCTTCTCACAAATTTATGGTTCCAGGTGATCTTTAGAATCATTTTTGCCAAACTCCAGAAAAACGTTCTGTTTGGAATTTATTGGATTAGTATTATTTTTAGATTATTTTCTAGATACATGAAGTCTATATAATATTAAAGTATGTTTTTCAGAAATGTGGTATTTCTTTTTATTTATTCCATCTTCCCTTTTTTGTGGTTCGTATGGGATTTTTCTGTTTTTTTAAAACATATTTTAATTTTACTTATTGTTATTTTTTATTTTCCCTCTTAACGGAGACACTGGAGATTGAACCCAGGACCTTGTGCACACCAAGCGTGTGCTCTACCGCTAAGCTATGCCCCTCAACCCCCCTTTTTGGCAAAGTTTTACTGTTCAGTTCTAGGCAGTAATTTTTTATTTTTGTTATGGAAGGGTTCTCTATCCCTTTCTTGTACTGTTTTCTAACTGGCTCTTGCTGATATGTAGGAAGGCTTTTTAAAAAAGAATTGGACACCTAATCAAAGCCATTTTTGGAGAGGTTTCTGATGAATAAAATCGGATGAAATGCTACCGTGACTAGCCCTGTGCTGTGGGAGGAGATCAGGGCCTGGTGACCTCATCCTGGTGACCTGACCCTAATCACTGTGATGGAGCAAAGTCGGGCGAAGGTTGGGAGGTGCAGAACTGGTGGGGTTTATTGAAATCAATGAAATCCTGGCAAAGCGTGAATCCCACAGCACAGATTACACTTCCACTACAGCGCAGGTCAGACGGCGTGTCCTGAGCTGAGATTTAACTGGATCATGGCCCTGATCAGTTACCCTGTCTGACCACGCAAATCAGTGTCCCTGGCTCTTCCCTATGAAGGACGGCGCCTACCTGAACTGGCCCTGGATGAGCACAGGAAACAGGGAGCTCCCAGATGGCTGCGTGGGTACCATGGGGTGACCTGCTGCTGGGCTGCGGGCTCTGCTTCCAGACTCCGGACCCCGGTGGCATGTACTTCTTCCCTGTGCTCACCTGAATGTGTCTGAATAAAGATTTCAGAGGCGTAAGTCAGCCTACCTATAAATCAACTTCTGTCCTCTCTTGATACATATATCTTCAATCGACCCAGACAGCTGGATTCAAGTTAGCAACCTCGTGCTCCTCGGATTTCTTGTCCAGCATCTCCTTGTATCTGCGTGTACCTGTAGACATCCCAGCCGCATGTCCCAGGTCTGTCTGCCCCTCCTGCACACCTCCTCCTTGTCCACCCTTGGGAGAACAGACCCAAGCAGGGCCGGGAGCAGGTCCCAGGACTGTTGTGTGGCCTAGAAGTCAGGGGTGAGGTCCAGGTAGATGCATCCCCTGGGCCCTGGGAGCCTCTTGCTGCATGGACGTGGCGTGGCTGGAGGATGTCTGAGCAGAGTCCTCTGAACTTGGTGCCCAGGGTGGGGGATGGAGGTGGGAGGAGTGGCTGGAGCAGGTGGGAGCGGGGAACCCAAGGGCAGGTGAGGGGCTGCAGGGGGTAGGATCAGGCACCCCAAGCATCAGAGCCTGGGACGTGCCAAAGTATAATCTTAGAAATGCTCTTTTATGACTTCTGGATCGTGGAAAATACGTGTCCATCTGGTGCAGACCCGGTGGACGTGGTGTCCTGTCTCCTTCCCAGTCCCCGTCCCCAGTTCTTCCTTAGAACGTGGCTTCCAGTTAGTGGAGTCGGGGAGGAACTGGGCACAGGGCTCCTCCCTCGAGATTCCTCTCCCCTTTCTGGTCCTCACTCTTTGCCTCAGTCCCCCATCTCCACCCAGAACCTGTCTCTCCACTTCGTTTCCATTCTCATCTTCTGTTCCTTTTTTTTTTTTTTTTCTGGAGAATTTCCTTGTCCCTGATGCCTGGTGGTGGCAGTGGTGACTTGGCAGGGCAGAGAGGGCTTCGTGGGGAGATGGGAGAACCTTCCGTTTCATCCCAGTGAGCTGGGCGTTGTTATAGTCATACTCTGTTCAGGGATTCCACAAGGTCATGGGCTTGTGTGGGTTGACATGGAAACCGAGCTGTTCTAATAACATTATTTCTCTGGAGAAGTGCAGTCCCAGTTTCAAATAACTGATTTACAAATGAACTTTCAGAACAAAGCATGTTTGTCACTGTGGCTGCTATTTTTAGAATTTCAGGTCTGAAAAGGTGATCTTTGTACATCAGGAAGTGCATGGAATCAAGTCTAGCCTGACGTCTGGGCCCCTTGCAGCTCTGAGGGTCTGTGATTGGAGACCACCTCCTTGTTTCCATGGGTGAGGAACCTTGGATCAGAGTGTCAGCTGATATCTGTAATGCTAGATGAAGCCTTGTCTGAAGCCAGACCTCTGATCACCGCTGTCAGGATGGAGGAGTGCCGCTTTGATTCCCGGAGGATTTGGGCACTAGCATCCGTCTGGGGGTAGAGAGCTGGGGGTGGGGTGGGGTGTGCTGGGGGGCGTGGCAGCCCCGAGCTCCCAGCGCGCACTGAACCCTCAGCTCCAGGGGTGTCCGTTAGATATCATACTCGCGACCACGTTAATATGAGAGGGTATTTCAAGATCAGCAGGAGTCATGGCTTTTTAGAATTTAAAAGTGGCTGCAGGGCTCATTGGATGGACATTCTCAAACCGTGTTCTTGTCCCTCCTTTAAAATGAGGTTGAATCTTGTAGAAACCTATGATGAAAAAGAATAAGAAAAGGAATATGTGTATGTATATGTATGACTGAAACATCATGCTGTACGCCAGAAATTGACACATTGTAACTGACTACACGTTAATAAAATAAATAGAGTAAGATTGATCTCCACGTGGAGTCACATTGTGGGGATTTTTTTTAAATGACTGCAGCAATCTTGAAGTTCCTTACCTTTAAGAGTTCTAGTACGGAGAATGATAACTCCTGTTTTTTGCAACTTTATGAAATTTATTTTCTGTTGTGTCAATTGCATAGCACTGTGGGGCTGTTCGCTCGTCTGTAAAAGAGGGATAGCGACACATAGCAGTGACATGGCAGGAGCACCTGGCACTGTGCCTGCCTGCGGTAACTGATCACCGATTGTGCATCCTCTCTGCTTGTGGTCCTGCTGTCACTGTGATCAGGGATCCCCCGTCACTGCCAGGACCCTGCCCGTCTGCTTCTTAATAGGTTTCCTGTGCTTTCTTGTGCCTCCTCCTTCATCTGGGGGTATTTTCTTACTCCAGAAGAATCTGTTTCATATTCTGAGAGCTCTCCTTCATGTGTCGAGAGGTACAGAATTTCTTCTTTTTTATGTTTTTAAGATTTTTGACTTGTTATGTTCCAGGAACTGGTTTTAATTCCTCTCTGCTGTCTCAGAGTCCTTTCAATTTTTTTTTCCCTCTTGATCATTTCCTGTACACCATTTGTCTTGGACATTCTTTTCTTAATAATCTGGGGGTGTCGAGATATTCCTAAAGCCTGTTTGCCTTTTCTGTTGGGTGCCTGCCTTGTGTTTTGTCAAACATTATCAGTTTCTGTTCTGCTGTGAAGACAAAAGGAGACAGAACTTTCTAAACTGAGCTACCCTTGGGGCAGCTTCTCCTGGGAGAGTTTTTGTTCTGCTGTTGGTTGTTGCAGAATTCCCTCTCCCTCTGCTGATCCTTGTCTGTTGCAAGATGTAGGTATTTCGCGCTCCTTCCCACCATCCCGTCTCCTCTCGGCCACAAAGCAAATACGCAGGGATCTCTTTACGCCTCCTGTCCATGCCTCCGCGCCAGAGTGCTGGGTGTTAAGCTTAAAGTGATTGCCTAACATTTGGGATGAGTCCCTGAGGAAATGACTTAGGAAATATGTTTATCATGCAGTGGAGGTAGTGCTTAATGGGGTTGTTTTTCAGACGGTGTGAAAATTCCCGTCATCTGTGACTTTTAACCTTCCCTACACAGGAATCCTGCCGACATCCCTGCCGGATTCCACACCACGATTTCCCTCATCCGGATATGCGCTCACTCTTCAAAATGACTTTTTTCATACCTTTTTCCCGCTCCGTAACCTCCAGCATCTCCCACCCTTCCTTCCGATCAGCTGGTATCTTATTTCCCTGATGAAGTGAAAACACTTTCAAGACGGTGAGTCTCTCCTTTCAGCTCAGACAACACGCCCACCACACCTGTCTGTCCTTCTAGACTGATTTCCTTCCTGCTGCGATGTCCACACCCTTCTCCTTGCGCCCGTCCAAGGCTTGGCCTCCTTGGGCTCTTTGCATCCTCTCTCCCACTCGGGGACATCTCTCTGTGGCGGATCCGTCTCTCCCTGGTCATCCATCTCTCCTTCCTGGATCAGCCTCGGCAGCAGCCAGAAACATCTTCCCTCTTCAACCCACTTCTGTCTATACAACCTCCACCTTCTCCTCCCCTTTCCTGCCGGACTTTCAGAACAATCGTCTGCACTGCCCCCCTCTTCCTCCCTTCCTTCCTTCCTTCCTTCCTTGTTGGGCTTTTGTCCCCAGCACTTCACCAAGCTGGTCTTACCAGGGTCCCTAGTGACTCCTCCATTGGCCGGTCCAGTTGTTGGTTCTCAGTCCCCATCACGCTACACCCACCAGCAGTTTTGACACAACCCCTCATGCCTTCCTTCTCGATCTTCTCCCCTGGGTCCCAGGGCCCAGCCTCGCCCGTCTGCCCTGCAGCCTGCTGCTGGTCTCTCTTCCCCTTCCCGAGTCTGAACACGGGGCTCGGTTTTGGGGTCCCTGCTTTTCCCTCTTTTACTTTACAGACATTCTCCTCTAGTTCCATGACTTCATTTGTTCACATATTTTACTTACTTATTTAAATTTATTTATTTTGCTTTTTATTGAAGTATAGTCAGTTACAATGTGTCAGCTGCAGCGTGTCAGTTTCTGGTGTACAGCATAATGTTTCAGTCGTCCGCACACACACGTAAATCCGTTTTCATATTCCACATACTTACTTGTAGTCTTATTTTCATCATTAGCTCCTTCTCATGTGACAACGTGTGTTAGGTCTTCTGACGTTGCTCCCAGTTCCTGAGGCTGTATGTTTATTATTTTTTCCATATTTGTTCTCTCTGTTCTTCAGATTGGGTAATGTCTGTTGATCTTCAAGTTTACTGACTTTTCTTCTGTGATGTCCCTTCTGCTCTTGCGATGAGCCCATGAATTTTTGATTACAGATCTAGTTTTCAGTCCCACAATTTCCATTTGGTTCTTTTCTTATCGTTTCTGTTTCTGTGCTGGGGACACCTGGCTTTGCATTGATTTCGAGAGCGTCTACCTCATGGAACACAGCTCCAATAGCTGCTTTCAAGCCTTTACTCAGTTACTCTAATATCTGGTCAAATTGAGGCGCCATCTGCTGATTCTCTTTTCCGCTGGGAACTGGTCCCATTTCCCTGGTTCTTTGTATGTCGAGTAATTTTGCGTTGTCCTGAACATTATGAATGTTGTGTAAACTCTGGGTCCTTTTGTGATCCAGGAGGGTGTTACGGTTTTTGTCTGTTTCTTTGTTTTAGCAGGCAGTCGACATGGTTATTAAGGACACAAAATCTGTCTCACCCTCTCTGAGTGGCGGTTCCAAATGTAGTTTAGTCTTCCAAAGCCTCTGCTTTCTGTTTTGGGTCTGTCCTGCACATGTGCAGCTTAGGGTGAGCCCAAGACTTGGGTGGGTCACACATGGAATTTGGGGACCCCCTTGTCTAGCTGTCTCTACTCTGTGGCCCCACTTACACGAGAGCCAGATAGATGAGTTTCCTCTGTGCAGTTTATCTGACTGTGGACCTTTGTGACTGGGGCCCACCTTTGGGGGCAAAGGAAGGTGAGGGGGGTGGAGAGAGAGAGAAAGAGGGGGCTTAACCCTTTGCAGACCACTTTTCCAACTTTGACTCCTTTCCACAATCTGCCTGCTTTTTTCAGTTTTTTTTAAATTGTGGTGAAATACATATAACATAAAATTTACTATCTAACCATTTTAAAGTGTCCAGTTCAGCAGCATTAAATTCTTTCCCAGTGCTGTGCAGTGATCACCACCGTCTGTCTCCCTAACTCTTTTCCTCTTGTAAACCTGAAACTCAAGAAATATTTGTTGCACAGGGAACCATATTTAATATCTTGTAATTACCTTTAATGAAAAAGAATATGAAAATGAATATATGTATATATATATGCAAGACTGGGACATTATACTGTACACCAGAAATTGACACATTGTAACACAATTTAAAAAAAAAAGATATTTGTTGAATGAACAAACCAAAAAGCAAACAATGTGTTCAGAGTATTTCTTCATGGAAAGGGATTTTTGCAGAGAGTTACCTTCCATTCTTTTCCAAAACCACTATGTTAAGAGAAGGATGACGAAATTGTTACGGTCATGCATTCTAAGATGTTGGCATCTGCAAACCCGTCTTTGGAGTACAGAGCATCAGGGCACTGGTGGAAGCAGATGAATTAAATCTCACTCCAGCACGCTTCGGCTGGGTTCTTGGTTCCCACTGGGCCATTTTCCTAAAGACAGCCACTGGAGCCAGAGATGCAGATACCTAGCTTTCCCTCTTGTATCCTGGAGTGCATCCGAAGACCGACGGGGGTGGACGCCCCAATGTGGAAGCCAGTCCCGGCCACACTGTACGTTGCCATTGTACGTACCCACGCACACACCCGGTCCCATGATCGTGCGTGACAGAGCGAGCGCTGTTATGCAGACGGAATCCCCGCCTCCTCTGTTGATTTCAGCCCCTCTGAAACAGCCAGGTGGGCTTCGAAGTTGCAGCAGTTACAAAGAGCAAACGCGTAAACCCAGAACCCCCGTGAAGGCTCTGAAATCCCTGTTGCCTTTGTTCTTTGCACCGAGTCCATGTTCATTCAGTGCGGTGGATGGATGGCCACGTGGCTTCATCACAGGAAGGACAGTTGTCGCCCCAGGGTGTGTGTTCTCACTGTGGGTCAGAAGAAGAGGACATTTGCCTCCTTTTTCTAAGGCTACAATACAAATTAGGAGCTCTTTTGAGATGGCTTTCTGGATTGACTTCTCGCTTCTGAAAGTAGACTTTAGGAAGGAGGATTTCAAAGGTGTTTTTTGAATAGGAAAACACAGCGCTTATAACTCAGAGTCTTCTGTTACCTCCACAATGAAACTATTACTGCTCAGGTGCGTAATGAGCCAAGTCAGGTGGGAAAGAGCTGCTGTGTTCCGTTGTTCTTTGCTTTTTTGGAGTACAGTATTTTCCTGTTTGCCAAGTTTTTATACACATCATTTTAAAAGGCTTTTCCTCCTTCTTTATGTGATAGTCAAAGTTTTTGTTTGTTTGGTCTTGATGAGAGTAGCAGTTTACAATGCTCTGGTTGGAATTTAGGATGAATAGTGGCTTAAAAAGTATTAAAAGATCTACTCATTTATATTTTGAGAGTAAGTTTTTTTTTTTTAAGATTTATTTATGGACCTTCAATTTTTTTTTTTTTGGTGGAGGTATGGGGGATTGAACCCAGGACCTTGTGCATGCTAAGCATTTGCTCTACCTCATACCCTCCCCCAAGTAAGGTATTATATAATTGTCATATTTAAGTAACTCGAAAGAGGGAGCGTAATGAGAATGTTTTCTGCGTGGTCTCTGTGCTACTTAGCCTTTAATTTAGATGGTTAATGGTAGTCTCTGGCTGCCCAGGTCGTCTGGCATTTTTCAACATCTGAAAGGCATTACGGGAAATGCTTTGCAGGCCTGTTAGGAAGGTGCTGAATTTGTGAGCTATGACTCACTCCTCTTGGTGGAAGGAAGACGTAGTGGGAGGGAAAATTCCTAAGCATCTCCCTGGCTGTCTGAAAGCCAGAGTGATTTTTGAGTCCTCATTCATTTTCCATCCATTTATTAATCCAGGAGATATTTATTGCATGATTGTGTGTTCTGCTCCGTATCAGTCACTGTGCTAGGTAGGCGTCTTGGGAAGAGTTCCTCTCTTTTATGCAGAGCAGTGGTGGTGGAGGGGTGCAGAGGCCAGAACACTTCTCTGAGTCTGATGGAAAGGCTGTCAGGTGTGGGCGAACATAGAAGCGTCTGAGCATGTGGCTTCAGGACACGGTGCCCTGTGCTGCTCCAGGGTATCGTGTCTTGGAGCTTCAACAGCGTCCTCAGCCCTAGGCAATCCCTCCTCTTCACATTTTCCTCGAGGAAATAGAAGCGTTATTGATGATCGTTAAAAAGAAAATCTCCCTGCCACGTGGAGCAGAATGGTGAAATTGACTATTGTACGTTCAGAAGATGGAGTTCTCTGCTGTCTTAAAAAAACATATTGCTAAACGTACGTAATGGCACAGGGAAACGCTCGCCATCTAATAAGTGGGGGAGGCAAGCAGGTAAAGCGGGAGGATCGCAACATGGTGCCGCCTGGTTCCCACCGCCCACCTGGCCCGCCCCGCCCCGCCCCGCCCCAGCGCTTGGAGCCCACCCTGCCCCGCCCTCGGCTTTTCCGTACAGTCCACCTGCCAGCATCCTGTGCAATCCACTTGTTCACGTTACTGCTTGCCGTCTTTCTCTCCTGATAGAATATATGTTGCAGGAGGGCAAGTTTTTTTTTTTGTTTGTTTGTTTGTTTTGTTTTTTCTATTTTGTTCTCCGTGTCTGGCACAAGGCAATGTTGAAGGAAAGGTGGCTGGATTATAGTACAGATGATTGTTATTCATTATTACCTTTTACTTTTTGGAACTTTCCTCATGTTCTGTAATAAACGTGGATCACCTCTAATTAGCAGGAAGACTGAAAGAACGAATACAAGTGGATGAATAACAACATGTCATATTGGATAATAATTAGAGGGAAGAAAAGCTTAAGAAAGATATTATTGTGGGGGAGAGGGGATAGCTCACGTGGTAGAGCACAAGCTTAGCATGCACAGGGTCCTGGATTCAATCCCCAGTCCCTCAATAAAAAATAATAATAAAAAAAGTAAGATATTAATTGCATATGAATTCCTCATGTGGCCCTAACTAGTTTATCTGGGGGACGGCTGAATGGACTATTGAAGGGGGCAGAAGCGAAGCCTTCCAGTACGGTCGGGATGGATCCCAGGATCCCTGGGCTCCGGCCTGGGTTCTGCGCATGATGTTGGCTGGGTTTTGAGCCTTACCACGGCTGGGCTGGGAGCCAAGTGGAACCTCTTTAAGAAGAAACCGTAGAAATATTCTAAGCACATACAGCACACTTGTCTATGGGCTGTCTTTTCTCTGCAAGTAAATGACAAGCTGCTGGAGAAAAAGCTTGACAAGCTCCTTCTCTCGCCTCCCTGGTGTATCAGCAGTTCTGGTCTCCAAGTTGATGTCACGTGCTTGCTGGTTGATCCTTGGTTTCCCATATATAATATAAATGTGGTTTCTGACCCTTTAGAGACGGGAAAAGAAGAGTGCAGTGTAATGCCTTGGGAGGTAATATATATGTATGCACATGCATATTTAATGACATTTTGTTATTCAGAATTTGAACAGCTAGTGAACTAAAGTGAAACGTCCAGGTTATAACTGGCTTGCGTTGACCTTCTGCTGTTAAAACTGTCCGGTTTTGATTTTGGGGATTATTTTTTTGGTGGGGGGGTATGTACTACGGTTTATTTGTTGATTGATTTTAGTGGAGGGACTGGGGATTGTGCCTGGGACCTCATGCATGCTAAGCACGTGCTCTCCCACTGAGCTCTACCCTCCCCACTAAGGTTGTCCAGTTTTTATTCAGGGAACATAGATTGATTTTTAGGAAGCAGTTTCTCAGATAACACGATTCAGTTCAGGCAGCCTCCTATTTATAAGGCGCCCGAATAAGCACAGAAGGGAATTGTAGAGGTCAGCTGAAAGTAAGACAGAAAATAAGAGTCTTAGAGGTGGGATTCTAAGTGTGGAACCAATGCCTCAGAAAAAGACGTGCTGTTGGGGGTTTAAAGACGGGAGAGAGCGTGCGATCCGAGGACAGGTGCGCATGCGTGCAGCTGGGGCCACTGTTACGGGCCCAGGGTTGTGCGTTTTGTTGTGCGGGAGGGAGGGGAGATCGTAGACGTGGGGGAGGTAAAGGACGCCAGTTGAGGAGGGATGGGGGAGGGCGTTGTGTGAGTAGTGGGTGGTTCCTGGGCAGGACTGCAGGGAGGAGCCCGCCAGGGCAGGAGGAGGAAACTGACCGGTGGATGGATGCGGGTACCCCGGGGAGAGCCTTCCTGCTGCAACAGGAACCCGTCTCCAGCCTCCCGAGGGAGCCCTGGACAGTCAACCCCAGTAGAAATGGGGTTTGAAAGAGAAGGGTTACAGTTTCCATTTGGTTTGACAAATAGAAGTGTAACCCTGTGCTTTGATATTGGTGGTATTCATGGTAACGCCTTTCATTGCATAATGACATTTGTTAAGCGAAGAGACGTAAAATCCAAGAGAAAGTGTTTGCTCCCAGAAACGTAGGTATTTTTACCCCCGGTGGTTGCACAGCCACTGGCTTGCACTGGTGCTTGACTTTGCAAATTGACTTAAACTGCTACAGGGAAAATGGAGGTAAACTTCACGTGGTTAAATTATTTTCTCAGAGCCCTATAGCAAATTCTTAAAATACCTTTGAATGGAATCCATGTGCCTGGACTCTAAGAAGCCTACTTTGTCAGTTGACATCACCTGTGTGCAGTGAGTGTTCTGATACTAATGCTATTTCTGTCTGTTGCTTTATGCAGTTTGTTTCAGTCAATAAATAATCATCTTTAACAGTCTTAAAAAGCATGTTGGGGAGGAATTCAAACCATGATCACTGGAAATGCATCAGTTATTTTACAGTTTTTCAAAACGTTTAGCAAGTATGTATATCCTTAGCTCAGCATGATTTATATCATTTTCTCCTTTAAAAATAGGTTTACAGTTTAGAAGCAGACGCTGAGACTCTTGGGGTTTGCGTTTACTCATGAAGTATAGTCGATCAGTTCTTGACCTTTTTTGGGGTATTACTTTAAAAAGATTCAACTTGTTACTTATTTTAGTTTTTTAAATTCTAAAATAGATTTGGAAAGAAAGCGAATTGAAGACTCATATGGAACGTTTGCCTATTTTTGTAAAGTTGTGTGTGTGTCTGAGCTGGGGCTCTGTGTGCAGAGAAACAAGCTGAGGTGTGTCCGGCCCCAAACTGCATCCCTGCAGTGGCTCCAGGGATGAAAGTGGAATTGGGGGGGGGGCGGGGAGGGATAGTCGCTTCTTACTTTATATACTTTTAAAAGAAATGATGAGATTGTGGATGATTTTTATCTTTCTTTTTTGCATTTTTGAATAAAGAATAGGAAAAAAACCCACTCATCAAAACTATTTCTCACTGTGTGGATGACTGTGTTTTACATTTCAGAGCTGGTTTTTTCTCTCCTTTTGGAAAAGTTAAAGGATACAATGTATGCTGCTCTGGTTTTTACTTTTTTAAGCTGTTTCCAGCTTCTTCTTTTCGTATTCGAATGTTTACAACTCCTAGTTCACCTTCACGACCCTCATTTTCAGAGGAGTTGTGAGCTGTCCTTGAATTATATTTCCTTGTAAAATATTTAGTTCAAGGCAGTTTTATGATCTCTGTAGTGTTTAATGCTTTTTTCATATGCTTTATCAAGTTTCTGAGTTCTTACCAATATTTAATACTTTCATAATGAAAATATGGGCTGGGCATCATCTTACATTCCGTTCTCTGTGGTGTAACTTACAGCGATTTGCAGCCTGTGAGTTTCACATGCTCTCTGACAAAGCAGCAAATGATCTTCTCAGCTTTTTGGAAGTTCTCATTCGAGGGAGAGACATTAGGTTTTTGAGTTGCAGATACCGTTTCTTGTCTGTTGTTTTGTGTTGGATTTAGGGTTTCGACCTGTCCAAACGCCAGTCATGCTTTTCCAAAGGGAGTTTGACAGTCCTGACCCTACTTCTCTCATTGTTTGAAGGACCACTCAGATCACTTTGCACCTTAAGTACTAAGGTAGAATAAGATACAGTCTTCGGAGGAGAAAATGTTAATAAGTGACTTGGGGGAAGTAGCTAACTAAACTAGGAGAAAGTAGAAGAGATGGGGTTTTCTTTGTGAGACCTGGGGCAAGTGATTGAGTGTCTCTGGACCTCCGGTCCCTCCGCTATAAAGCGGGGCAGTGGATCGGATGCTTCTAATTCCCCTACAGAACGAACACTTCATGGTCTGACTGCAGAAGGCTAGTAAGAGGGCGTTGGGGCTCTGGAAGGGGCGCTGACGGGGTGTCCTGCCCCCCTTACTGCCCCAGCACATCCACCTCCTTCCGTGAGCTTTAGGAGGACATAGAACTGTCTCCTTTGATTGAACGTTCACACTAATAAAGAGAAAGATCTCCCAGGTTGCCTGGATTTAAACTGGACAAACCATTGGAAGTGACTCCAAAAGGAATGAAAATAACCTAAATGTGGACCACCACGTGAGAGCCGTCATGAAGGAAATGTAAAAAGAAAGGAAACTTGGACCAGAAAGATGGAAGCGAGACGTCTGGGCCAGAATCAGGGATGGGGTTAGATGAACGTGGGCCCTTGACCTTGTCCAGGCGGGTGAGACTGAGGGGTTACCTCAGAAAATTGATGAGTTAAGTTTAAATGAATAGGGGGAGGGTACAGCTCAGTGGCAGAGTGTGTGCTTAGTATGCACGAGGTCCCAGGTTCGATCCCCAGCACCTCCAAAAAAATTAGTAAATAAAGGAAAAATTTTTAAAGTTTAAATGAATAGAAGCTTTATCCTCTTGGGGACGAGGGAATACCACATTTATTTATTTCATCATCGCAAATGAGTAACCCACATCCTTACACAGGGTGTTAAGTCCTTTGGGAGGCTGACAGGGGAGAGGGTCACATCTTCCTCGGCGACCAGTCCACCTCTGTTCTGATGGGAGAACCAAGGTCTGTGCCGGTGGACTGTGGCTCTGCCCCAGGGGACACGACGGGGACCACAGAGGTGGGGCCCCAGGCATTCTGGCTCCACGTTGGTAAGAGGTGTGGTGAGTCAGCGCTGTGCTGGGAGATTCCAACATGGGCTGCGAATAACAGCATTTATTCTGTCAAAAGTCCGCTCAGAGCCCGAGTCCTTTGAGACAGTTGCCTTTTTTCGATCCTTCTGAGTGCTGGCTCCTGTGTGTTATCTTAGGAGGCGAGCTGGTTATTCATAGACACTTGGTGACTATTTTAAACACTCTGTTAAAAGCCTGCAAGAACCTCAGTATTTAACACAATTTAGGAGGTGAATGCTTTTACAAACAGTTTCTCTTTTTCTTTTTTTTCAATTCATTTCAATTTACTTATTTATCTATTTATTTTGTGTTGAAGTGCAGTCAGTTACAATGTGTCAATTTCTGGTATACAGCATTATGTCCCAGTCATGCATATATATACATATATTCATTTTCATGTTCTTTTTCTTTTTCCAAGTCCCAGATTTATCCATCAGGATAGTTTGAAGCTGAGGGAAAACACCGTTTCTTTATTCAGCAGCCCTGTCAAACCAGCACCGTCTTCACTTCACTCCTGATTTGCAGCTTTGAAAATTGTTTTCAACGTGAAATATGAGTCCAAGCAACATTTGGGGAGACGATAGAAAGACTAAGAGGGAATGACAGCAGAGCTGCTCTGTTCCCATGGGTTTTGCCGGAGCCACTGCATGGCCCCCCGAGGGCCTGGGGCAGCATCTGGTCATGGGCCTTCTCCAGCTGGGGCCCCCTGGCTGGGGCTTGGAGGAATCTCTGCTGTGAGGAGAGTGTCTTTAGCCTTGTAGAAAAAGTGACATTTGTCTGTGGTCCTCACGTTGCCAGTGTCTGCTCAAATGCAGGTCAAAGGGCAGGTTCAAGGTCAAATTAAATGTTGGGAACAGAGAATTGTCGGATGGGGTGAGGGGCGGGAGGACTGGATTATCTCCCAGGCTCTTCCCAGTCCTCATCCTCATACCTAAGACTCCTTCCTGATGCATTGGCCCTTTTTGTACCACGAAGATGTAGTATTACGTTTCCGCCAAGCTGTTTCAGGTAGTACCTGTGTAAGTTTCACACATGTGGACACTTTTCCCTGGTCTCCCCTCCCCTACGCCCAATCAGTAACCATTCTTTATACCTTTGTCTGAGGTTTGACTTGTGGAAGCTTAAAGAAGCCCTGCCATCCTGGCCACGCGTGCCTGGCATGTGAATGAAGCCTTCTGTGTAGCCTCCAGGACTGTCTCTTCCCAACCCGTGAAAGCATGAATGCCCGCCGTCTGGCAGGGAGCCCACCGCAGGAACCCCTCACCCTGGGAGGAAGGGCGGATTGGGGGGTTAGGTCATGGGTGGTTTTAAATGTAGGATTTGCTCAGGATATCCTTAATCATAGTGAGTGATTTTCAGTATGTTTACCTTTTAGATTTTTTCTGGGGCTGGGGGAGAGGTTTGAAAGAAAAATAATCAGCCAGAGAAAACATAGGGCTTCCATCGTAGTTTAACCTTAAGCCACGATAAGAGATGAAAAACATACACTGAGTGCAGACCCGCCCCTAAGTCATGGCAGATGGAAAAATCCATCATCAAGACTGCGGTTATCTTGAAATACGTTGATGTTGTTCCAGGGCAGCGTTCTCCCAACTGTGCAGGGGCGGGGGGTGTGGGGTTTGCAGCATTGCAGGGGGAGAGTGACCGTGACTGGTGAGACACGTACCGGATACACGGACGGGGCACCGTGCACGTGCTCTGCATCCTCTCCAGGCGTGTGTAGCACCAGCGGTTTTCTTCCTTTCCCTTTGGTTGTTACAGATGTGCTTAACTGTTCCTGGATTGATGCCTGGGTTTCTGCCTTGGGGGGCGTCTGCAGGGTGAGAGCTGAGAGTGAGGCATTTTCTCTCCTGGAGGGCCTCCTGCCTGGGGGCAGGAGGGCAGCTCTGCTGAGGCCACAGCTGTTGGGTCTGCATCTCCTTGTGGCTCAGGGGACAACAGAGACAAAGCCACACGGGGTATCACCAGCTTGTCCCCAGTTACCATAGGAGTGAAACCGACAACTATCTTGTCGGTTTCAGCCCTATCCGATGTGTTGACTGCCTGATCCTCAGCGTCCTTTTTTCCGTGCTTGGGGCCAGTGGCAGAGTTCCACTTCCGGACTTAAAGGCTTCCTATCAGGAAAGAGGAAATAGAGTAACAGGAGGCCTTCTTGTGAAGAGGAAATCTGTTTACTGACTAACATGGCTGTTAACTATTTCCATGGCCTATGCTTACTGGACGATGCAAATCTTTTTAATCAAAACATCAGCTTAGCATTTTAACTTTGATTTTTTTCATTTATTAATTTTTTAATTTAATTTTTAATGTTTTTAAATTGAAGTATAGTCAGTTTACAATGTTGTGTCAATTTCTGGTGTACAGCACAATGCTTCAGTCATACAGGAACATGCATAAATTCATTTTCATATTCTTTTTTAACTGTAAGTTACTACAAGATATTGAATATAGTTCCCTGTGCTGGACAGAAGAAACTTGTTGTTTATCTATTTTATACATAGTAGTTAATATTTGAAAATCTTGAACTCCCAATTTATCCCTTCCCAACCCCTTCCCCCTGCCCCCGGTAACCATGAGTTTGTTTTCTATCTCTGAGTCTGTTTCTGTTTTGTAAATAAGCTCATTTGTGTGTGTGTGTGTTTTAGATTCTATATGTAAGTGATAATGCATGATATTTTTCTTTGTCTGTCTGGCTTACTTCACTTACAATGACGATCTCTCCATGTCCATCCATGTTGCTGCAAATGGCGTTATTTTATCCTTTTTTATGACTGAGTAGTATTTCATTGTATAAATATACCACAACTTCTTTATCCAGCCATCTGCCAACGGACACTTAGGTTGTTTCCATGTTTTGGCTATTGTAAATTAACTGACTTACTCTTTTTAAATCAGTAAGAGTGCTGGGAGATAAATTTATGTTGTAATGGCTCTAGTCATTGAATTTCAGTAAAGAGCAGGAGCTGGTGAAGATGCAGAGACACAGCTTTAAATGATGGGTGGAAAAGGAGAATCTAAAAATATCTAATCTCTTAATCCCAGAAGAGTGAACGTTAGAAAAGGGAATGGTGGAGATGGAATAGAGGCTTGTCCACCTAATCTTAACATGTTATTATGATAGGGCACTCGTAGATCAAAATAAGTTTCCTAAGAGAAGATGCTGTTCACACATGAAATTTACTGAGGAGATGGGAAGGCAGGACACACCCATAACTTTATGTGTCAGTGGTAGATCTGTCAGCAACTTCTGTTAGAGGTTGAGATACACTTGAGCTTCTGGGTTCATGGAAAGAGATGACTGTGTCCACCCACAATGACAGAATATGCTATAGGTGTCTGTCACATCATTTTTATAGGGAGCATAACACAATGGTCATGAAATAGATCAGGGATGAAAATCTTTATGTCTCTTCCAATCCAGGCTACATATTGTATATGTTTCTTAAAAAAAAAATCTACATAGCAATAATAGTACCTGATTATAGAACATTTGAAAAGTCTCAAAGAAGTCTGAGCCACGAAACCAGAACCCTCACACAGACACTGTTGGTTTTTTTCTTTTTAAATGGAGTATAGTCAGTTACAGTGTGTCAGTTTCTGGTGTACAGCATCATGTTCCAGTCGTGCATATATATACACATATATTCATTTTCATATTCTTTTTCATTAAAGATTATTATAAGATATTGAATAGAGTTCCTTGTGCTGTACAGAGGAGATTTTTTTTTAACCTTTTTTTATATATAGTGGTTAACACTGGCAGATCTCACTCCCAAATTTATCCCTTCCCACCCCATTTCCTCCGGTAACCATAAGATTGTTTACTATGTCTGCGAGTTGGTTTGGTGCATTCCTTAGACTCTAGATAGTTTTTCATTTTGAATTTTGACTTTCATTTTCTAAACAGCTTTGCTTGCTGCTGCAGAGTGAGTCTGTAAAAGCACTTTGCAGCGTTTCCCCAGGACCCGGGCTGGGCGATGATAGTGCTCCTGGGGCAGTGACTCATCGTCACCTGCTCTGAGTGGAGTGGTGCCCCTTCCAGGGGGCTCACAGGGCGAGCTCCAGGGTGGGAGGGTTGAAAGGCCCCTTCCCCATAGCAGGAGGTCCCTCTAGGAGTTTTTGAAGATGCACACTATTTAGGAACTTTGTATTTCGCTGTGTTGTTCTGGACAGATGCCAGCACTTCTCAGCTACAATGCAATCGCCTTTGGCAGAGGGGAGGTGGGCTCTCAGAACACTGCGTTAGCTAATGGGGCTATTGGTGAGAAGAGGATGGCCTTTCTTTGCTGGGGAGTGTGTCTGTGTGGGTTAACTCAGAACATAGTCTTTTTAGATGTAATGGGACCAGGAAATTCTGGTTGGAGGGACAGTTGCCTCCCAACCAGTCGGCAGCAGGAAGCGCTGCTCTTCCCCTCCGTTTTGAAAGATGATAACCTCCCAGAGGATGTGGCCGCATCGTGTTATGGAAAGATTATGGGGCTGAGTGATGCTTCTGCCATTCACCAGCCGGGTGAGAAGGTATAATTATCTCCGATTTACAGATGAGGAAATTGAGGCTTAGGGAGATTAAGTAATTGGCCTGAGGTTGCACAGTTAAAAGGATTGGGACTGGAACTCTGGCTGCCAGAGCCAGACTGAACTTGGAAACCTCCATTGCTCTCCCAGCTTCTCTCCCTCCCTCCCTTTCTTTCTTTCCTTTTTTCTCTGATCCCTGGTAGAATACAGTGGATCCTGCAATACACCCTTCATATACATGTAAATGAAATTGCATTTAAAAATGTGAATTGCAGAGCCCAGCAGACAGACCAGGTTTAAATTGAGGCCCGGCCACATCCGAGCTGTGAGCCTGGGCCAGTGGCTTCACCGCTGTGCCTCAGTTTCTCCATCTATAAGCCTGGGACTGTGGTAATACCTACTCTGTTGTTGTTAGAATAGCAAACGAATTACTACCTGGAAAGCGCTTAGGACAGAGTCAGGTGTAAGATGAGCATTCAGTACATGTGAGCCATGATTGTTTTGCCATCATTGGCTGCTTTCTCTTCAGGTGGGAGAGGAGGTGGGCACTTGGTGGCTGGCGGGATGCACCGCTTTGTCCCCGGGCAGGTGCCTTGATGCTCAGGGTCCGGGCAGGCAATATTTGAGGCAACATGTTAAGCAAAACTGGATGATCTGCCAGTCTTTAGCCAACAATCTAGGCAGATATGAACAGGGTGTGTGTTCTGCAAAAAACAAAAAATTCACGCCGATATCCGATTGTGATGAAAAACACTTTCGTGGTAATTTACAAGGTCTGGGCAGATTCATTTCAAATACATTTGGTAGCAGGACAGTGATACAGGTTCTGGGGGATTCATGTGACTAACTGCTCCTGGGAGGGTTCGGTTTTGTTGGAAACACACAATTACTTGGGATGGCTTTGTGGGAGCGTTTGAACTGGTGATGAGAATTCACGTTTCGGGTTGATGCAAAGAGCGTGTAGGACATCCAGGACAAGGGAGAGAGCCCTAGTAAAGGATGATGATGTAGTTGGGGCAGAGAAAGAGTTGCTTACAGTTGGGAAATAATGGTTGGAACAGGCCAAGTGGGACTGGGTTATGAAATTCTATTTTTTTCAGTATGAATTTAAGATAATGGGCAAAGAAATACCATTGCACCCTCTTCTTCTGGGAGATGTTTTGATAAATTGGCCCAGAATATATATGTCCCCCAAAGGTATGCTGGACATTAAAATACCAAAGCCATCCTGCAGAATGTACATGACAAAGACACACAGGTTGAAAAACTTTGCCTTTTCTAGGAGAATTGAACCAGCGATTCCATCACTTAGATTAGTGGGAAAACCATTTGTGAAGCTAGTTATTCACAACTTCAACAAACGTAGCTAGCCACCAGGTACTGGCTTTTTAGTATCACATCCCAAGGACCTGTTCAACACAAAGTAGACAGATTAGAGGGTGAACGCGATGCATTACTTTTTAGCCTCCGAATTCCTTTAAAGCTTGCTAAATACCATGGCTGATGAAAATCTGGTTGCACAGAGAATTTGCTTGGATTTTGGAATTCCTCTTGACTTTTCTTGGTGGTTTCTATCTTCAAGATCTTAATAAAGTATGGTTTATATATATATCTTAATCAAGTACGGTTAGTTGAATAGCGATTAACCATTAATTCCTCTCTCATTGTTCTGCCTGAATAAGATGTCAAGGTTGAGAGGAGCCTTAAAGATTAGCTATTTGGACCACAAAGCTGGTGCTGGAGTTTTCTGTGCATCAGGCCGTCTAATCAATGTCTGGACACTTACCGATGTGGGGCTCAGACAATGTGGCCCGTTGGACCCTTCACTGACTTGCTCAGTTGAGAAGCTCAGGTCGTTAAAACTCAGCTTTATCGGCCTGTATAATATGTCCCCACGGGCCCCCTTTGTCCTGTCTCCTGGTAGCCCCCTTTCAGTTACTCTGTCCCCATCACACTGGCCTTTCTTCCAAACATCCCTAGCATGGGCCCATCTCCAGACCTATGTACTTCGTACTTTCCGTCCTCTCTGTCTAGAATGCTCTTTCTGTGATACATTAATTTTGCCCTAGTCCTTAAGTTTCTTCCTCAACCAGTCCTGTTAACAGATTGACATTTATTTTCTCTCATTACCCTAAAAATGTTATGCCACTGGTTTTCGACCTGCGTTGTGACTCTTGAGAAATCAATTAATTGTTGTTCCTTTAAAGGTATGGTTGGCCCTCCCTAGCGATGGGTTGCAGATCGGAGGATTCAACCAACTTTGGATTGAAAATACTAAAAAAAAAATTCCAGAAAGTGCCAAAAAGCAAGACTTGAATTTGCTATGCACCAGCAACTATTTACATAGTATTTACAACTATTTACATAGTGTTTACATTGTATGAGGTATTATAATCTTGGGGTGATTTAAAGTATTCGGGAGGATGTGCATAGGTTAATGCAAATACCATGCCATTTTATCTAAGGGACTTGAGCGTCCGCGGATTTTGGTATTTGCAGGGTGGTCCTGGAACCAGGCTCCCCTGACGGTAATCTGTCTTTTCATTCTGGCTTCTTTTAAGATCTCTTTGTCTCTGATGTTCTGTGGTGTCTCTGTGGTACGTCAGGAGGTCGTTTGATGACTCCGTTCCAGATTTGTCGGCTTTTCTGTGTCTCTGGATTGGTGTCTTTGATCAGTTCTAGAAAATGCCCAGCCGTTACCTCTTCATCTGCTGCCTCCCTCTGACCCAGCCTCTTTCTGTCACATCCCGTTGGCTACATTAGACATCTTCAACATCCTCGTGTGTCTTAACATCTCCTTCAGCTTTTCATCTGTGTCTTTCTCTGCTTCATTCTCAGTAATTTCTTCAGTTCTGTCTTCAAGGTGTCTCTTCACTGGTGTCTAGTTGGCTAAATAAACGTGTCCTTTGTGTTTTATTTTTTATTATTTTCATTTTATTTTTTTTGATATGTAGTTGATTTACAATGTTAAGTTCAGGCGTACAGCAAAGCGATTCAGTTATACGTATACATACATATATATTGTTTCCAGATTCTTTTCCATTATAGGTTATTACAAGAAATAGTTCCCTGTGCTCTACAGTAGGTCCTTATTGTTTATCTCTTTTTTTTTTAACTTTTTTTTATTGAGTTATAGTCATTTTACAATGTTGTGTCAAATTCCAGTGTAGAGCACAATTTTTCAGTTATACATGAACATACATATATTCATTGTCACATTTTTTTCTCTGTGAGCTACCGCGGGATCTTGTATATATTTCCCTGTGCTATACAGTATAATCTTGTTTATCTATTCTACAATTTTGAAATCCCAGTCTGTCCCTTCCCACCCCCCACCCCCTTGGCAATCACAAGTTTGTATTCTATGTCTATGAGTCTGTTTCTGTTCTGTATTTATGTTTTGTTTTGTTTTTAGATTCCACATATGTGTGATCTCATATGGTATTATTCTTTCTCTTTCTGGCTTACTTCACTTAGAATGACATTCTCCAGGAACATCCATATTGCTGCAAATGGTATTATGTTGTTGGTTTTTGTGGCTGAATAGTATTCCATTGTATAAATATACCACCTCTTCTTTATCCAGTTGTCTGTTGATGGACATTTAGGCTGTTCCCATGTCTTGGCTATTGTAAATAGTGCTGCTATGAACATTGGGGTGCAGGTGTCATTTTGAAGTAGGGTTCCTTCTGGATATATGCCCAGGAGCAGGATTCCTGGGTCATACGGTAAGTCTATTCCTAGTCTTTTGAGGAATCTCCATCCTGTTTTCCACAGTGGCTGCACCAAACTGCATTCCCACCAGCAGTGTAGGAGGGGTCCCTTTTCTCCACAGCCTCTCCAGCATTTGTCATTTGTGGATTTTTGGATGATGGCCATTCTGACTGGTGTGAGGTGATACCTCCTTGTAGTTTTGATTTGCAATTCTCTGATAATTAGTGATACTGAGCATTTTTTCATGTGCCTATTGATCATTTGTATGTCTCCCTTGGAGAATTGCTTGTTTAGGTCTTTTGCCCATTTTTGGATTGGGTTGTTTGTTTTTTTCTTATTAAGTCATACGAGCTGCTTATATATTCTGAAGATCAAGCCTTTGTTGGTTTCATTTGCAAAAATTTTCTCCCATTCCGTAGGTTGTCTTTTTGTTTTACTTATTGTTTCTCTCTTTTATATATAGTAATGTGTGTCTGTTAATCCCTAACTCCTAATTTATCCCTCCCTGCCCTTTCCCCTTTGGTAACCAGATCCTTTGTGTTTTAAAATGTCATTTATCTTACATGCTTTTATTTCCACATTTATTTTAATACTCTGCTTCTGTTTAGTAGTTTCTCATTTCATATTTATTTTATCAATTGCTAGTTTTATTTCTTGAAACATAATTGTGTTATATTTTGTGTTTGATAATTTTAATATTTGAAATCTTTGTGTGTATGTGAGGTTTCTGCTGGTCCTTCCTCTGGTATATTTGTGATTTTTAAGTGTGAATTCAGTTTTTTGAAGATTTATCTAATAAATCCTGGAGTACAGCTCCATGTTTTATTCCTATTTCTCTGTTCCATAGCTCTCAGGGGAAGTTCTTAAACAATAGTTGGAATATTTTGTTTAATAATAAAAAGAAAGAATTTAATTGAGTAGCAGGATGTGAACCTACTAAACACAGGATTATGAAAGGCTACAACTTGGATGGTGCCTAAAGATTCTTCGAATCTCATGCCAGTAGTTCAGAAAGGCTGTCAAAGTGAATGGAAGCCTTCTCTGGGAGATGGCACCCTCTGTCCCAGGGAGCCTGGATTTTTTTTTTTTTTCAGATGATGTTAGAATTTTTTTTCAGTAGAACTGGAGAAATGTTTTCTTTCAAATCTTGAGTTTATTTTATCTGATGCTTCTGGAAAATTTACTTTGTATTGGGAACTTTTTATAAACTATGCGATCTAAACTTTGAAGATCTCATTAGATCCTCATTTTAAAGATGGGGAAACTGAGGCAAAATAACCTGTCCTAGTGTTACTGAGTCCAAGCTCATACTGCTCGCTGTCAATAATTGAGAGACGAGATATTGGGACAAGAAATACCAACTTTCAGAAAGCCAGCAGACCAAGAGGACAGGGGACTAGTGTCCCGAAGAACCATCTTGCCTGAGTTAGAATTCAGGCTTTTTTATATTAAAAGGGGAGGGAGTAAAGTTAAGCATTTCCTGTTTTTGGTCAGCCTCCAGAGATGATTTGTTAATTTCTTCCTTCCTTCACAGGTGGGCCTGGTAAGGATGTTTCCTGTGAGCCAAACATAGGGATTTTAGCTTAATGCTTGTCACCTGGGAGGCAGGATTCCCAGAGATGGGCCATTATGTATAATTGAGGCTTATAGGCAGCACCCCTTTAGTGATTACTTACAGCAAAAGCGACAGAGCACAGAGGTTGAAGTAAAAGAAACAGATCCGATGTGGAGTCATATTTGCGCCTCCCCACAACAGTTCTCCACTGTCCACGTCCATTCCACAGTCTTGTGGGGAAAAGGGGGTGAGGACCACTCTGCCTGCTTCCTGTTGAACAGGGGTGATGAGAGGGTGTGATTGTGGAGTGGAATTGATCAACTTTGGACAGGGAATGTTCCTTAGAATTTTTAGTTCAGAACATGTAGTACAGTCCTCTTCTGGATTTTTTAGTAAGTGTTCAGTCCTCTTTCCTTCTTTATCTACAACTACTTGAACCTGATGAAACCCTGTAGCACTTTGTTGAACTTGGAGTTTTGGTTCCAGTTCCCAATACGTATCTATTACTTTTACTTTCCTGCTGTACCATCATTACATTAGATTCCTGTGCTATTTCTTTGGGCAAGATTAAACAAGTAAGTTGACCCTTCCCCAGCTACGATGAAATCATAATCTCAATACTTATCTTTTTAAAAGAGCAACCTTGAATCTTCTAAGAGTTCACAAACCCATTGCTCCCTGGCCTCTCTGATTCTGATGATGGTGGGGCTGCTTTAATCCAAGTGTGATGAACCATGGCTTTACCCCAGGTAACTTGACAGACAGGTGTGTGGTAAGTATTACCACGTGTGGCCCTGCCCATCTTGCAGTCCCCTGATGTTCAGGCCCTTGTTTTCTCCAGGTTTTAAGCAGGACTCGGTCTCTGGGTTGGAAATGATGTAAAGCTACTTCGGCTGGACAGGCAGACCTGTTGGAGGCAAACTCATGAATAGAGGTTAGTACAGAACCCAACGTTTTAACGTAATTGGCAACTGCCAGGTCTTTTAGAGCATCCGTTAGGTTCTCCTGCCTGGGCAAACACCTGGAATGGCCTACCCTACAACATTTCAAAGGGACTTAATTTAAGCCTGCTTCTGGGAGCTTCTCTGATCTGTAGCAGGGCAACTGGCAAGACCTTTTCTCATGTTAACTTAGTCATATTTTAGTAATACTCCTTTTTAATCCGTGATTCATTTTCTCGGTTTTTCCTGTTGATTGTGGTCTCCAGGATGAATGTAGTGTCAATGCCTTAATCCAGATCAGGGGATGAACTCCTTAAGGAGGGCTTTAACCGCTTCAGAAACTGTTTCTGTCTAGGTGGGATGTGCTTCCTCCCATCCTGAAGAAAGTGTCCGTATCTGACACTTGGAGTCAAATCTATTCGCCAGTCCTTGGTGGGGCGGACTCCTCTGTGTTGATTCCCCGTCTGGGGAGAGATGACAGCAGTCTTTGGATTATTTGTAGCCCTAAGGCTTAAATTAATACCCTGAGACTTACACTTTGTCTTTCATGGACATACAATCTGAAAGGTTTCTTTAAGAATGGCAGCCCCAAAGCCAGGGCTGAAACTAACTTTGCTCTCTTGTTTCAGAAGCTGTCTGAAACTCTGTAGTCCAAGTAGGGGCTCAAGATCATGTTTTTTAAACATGATCTTTAAAGCCTCATAGAGGGTCTTTGCTGTCAGCCTGTAGTTCAGTATCCAAATCTGAAATAACCCTGTCATTCTCAGAAATGCCCTTGGTTGTCTGTGGGTCTTAGGTGTTCCCAAGCCTGCGGTTGCCTTTTTTCCTATCAGGCAGAAGACCCTGCTGTCCTTGGGAGGTGGCAAGGTGCAGATACCTGACATATCTGGGCCCTCTTCTGGGAGACCTTATATCCACAATTGGCCAGATGGTTCAGGGTTCTGATGGGATAGACATTTATCATATGTAGGGCTCGCTATGAACAGATCAGCCACATACTGGACTACAAGTCCTTGATCCAGTATTGTTTCCAAGGTCCCTAGCCACCATTCCCCCAAAGGAGGTAGGGGAATTCTTAAATCCTTGAAGCAGGACTGTCCAGCCATACTTCGGATTACCGGTGTTTCTGGGTCCCACCACTCAAAAGCAAATAAAGCAAATAGCTGTTGGGCTTCTTCTGCAATAGGAGTACAAAGGAAAAAAAAAAAAGCATCTTTCAAGTCCAAAATTGAGAGCTAGCTATATTCTTCCAGAATAGTTGTGAGCAGAGCTTATTGTTTTAGGTTAGGTGTCCCAGCATCCCTTTTTAATGGGATCCGTGTTGGCCTTGCGCATTTGGCTTCCCTGGGGTACCATCAGCACACACTTCTGGTCTAACCTTTTCATAGACCTTGAAAGGGGACGAGCTCCGCCTCCTCTGGGGTTTCTGTGAGTGCCATCTGTAGACCTAAAGCATCTTCTGGTGGGACTCAGATGTCAAGTCGTTACTTGGGCATTTAATGTACAAAGGAGATCTTGGCCCAAAAGAGGGCTCGGACATTCTGACGTGTGTAAGAAACTATGTTGCGGGGTGAGGTCTATCAGAAAGTTAATCAGCTCATTCCTCACTGTCAGTTTTACCCAGGGGCTCCTGGAGGGAAATTGCGATTGGGCACCTCAAGTCCAAGGGAGCCCCTGGGCCTCATCAATCTGGACTGTTCCTCTCTTTCTTTTATTGTTTTCTAGTGTTCTTCCTCCTTACTGTGAGCTCGCTGTTCCTTCCCCAGTGGTGGCTTGCCTCCGTTCGGTCCAGGAATCCAATGCCGCTCCCAGAGAAGTGGTGTTTCATTTGGTTTCTTCTTTCTTCTGTCAGTGCTCCCTGTTCAACACTTGAAAAGCAACATCTACCAATTGAGAAGGGTTCATTCCGAAGGCGCCATCTAATTTCTGCAACTTTCTCCTGCTGTCTGAGGCACCTTGCCCCAGAAGGTCAAATTTACCAGTGTAGTTTTTTCAAGGACCTTAGAATCTGTCTTTGTATAATGTCTGTAGGCCTGACAGATCCTTTCCAAAAATTCATGAGGGTCTTTGTTTTTTGTTTTTGTTTTTTTGCTGAAGTTCTTGGATTTTGTTCAGACTCTTTGGCTTTGGTTCCCCTTTTCTAAGCCCTGCCAAGGTACATTTACTGTAGTGCTCTGATAAGGGCATTCCTCCCTTACTGGGGTCCCAATTTGGTTTAGCTGTGGGTAACACTGCATGCGCTTCAGGTGTAGAGGCTCCTCCCTAAAAGGAAGGCTGTGATCTTTCCAATTAAACAATTCTGAGAAACCTGCCTGGCTGGCCATTTGCATTTAGGCACTTAGGAGATGAGGGCGTAGTGGAAATTGCCCTGCCCTGGGAGTGGCTCTTGGATGCCCTGTTGGGTCTTAGATGGCCATACCAGGCCAGGTCCCTGTGCCCCAGGAACTAACACAGGATTTTCTAATTGCTCCCTAGTAGGAGGGGAAGTCCTGAGTCCCAGTGTCAGGAATTGGGGCTGGATAGGAACAGGAGGTGGTGGAAGGGATGCATATATTGGTATAATGGCCGGAGCAGCTGGATCAGCTGGGGGAGTTGAAGTTTGAAACAACATATCCTCACTCTCATTCCCTTCTCATTCCTTTCCTTTTCTAATATTCCCTGATGTAATAGCACAACTGCTTGCACAGAAAGGATTTCATCTTCACAGAATAACTATAGAGCCATTCAAAAGCCGCCATAAAACCATGAATAAGCAATTGATCATCTCTAACCACTAAAATCATGTCTTTCTGCCTTGGTATCAACCAACCAGGCTGAATTCTGTGATGGGGCTTTTGGTGATTTTAGGAACCAGGTGGAACCTTTGTCTTCACTCTGGGAATGTCCCACTCTCGGACAAGAATGGACAAGATTTTTTTCTGTTTCTTTCATCCATTTGACATCGGTGAAAGTTTTAAATATCACAAAACTGATTTTGGCTGTAAATAGGGAAACAGTCCCAAGCAAAATGAAATGAAAAGCCAAAGGACGAATGGAAGATCCTAAATAAGCCCTCAAGTTTGGTCTTGAGCTTTATGTATACCAATGACACAAGAGATCACAAATGATGCAATTAACACAGCAAGGGTGGCAGTACATGGTGCACAGGGTCCCAAGATAGCCCTGCCTAGATCCCTTGTGGAGCTCCTAACAGGTGCTATGGCCACACATTGTTATAATAAAATATTATCTTCCTCTCCATCATAGGTTGATAGCTGTAATCAGATCACTTATCCAACATGTGCCTCAGAGGACTTTCTTGGAATAGCGGAAACATTCTCCATTTTTAAAAGACAGGAATACAAGACAAACAAAACACAACACAAATGCCAGCATCCAAGGAAAGAAATGAACCATTCACAAATTGGGTAAAAGTCCAGCAACTATTTCCTCTCTCCAACAGGGTGCCCCATTCAAATAGGAAACAAAGTGGCTTATTGCAGAGGAAAGAGCCCCGGATGGAGAGGAAATAAAGTTTCTGGCTGTCCACACTGAAGCAGCTTACCTTATTTTATTGAGGCCCTCAGCTCCCGGATGTCGGATCATTGCTCCAGCTGCCAAGCATTGGGACAGCAGGTGCTGCTTCGGGGAATGTTGGGAGGAAGATCCTCAGCACAAGAGGGCCTGACAGTTGTTAGGGCCTCATCAGTAAATCCTCAAACCCAGGCCAGCTGGCCATGAGCAGCAAGGCTCCTGGCTGGCTCGCCAAAATTTGTTACCGAGTCCAAGCTCATACTGCTCACTGCACAACAGGCCGATAAATCGAGAGACTAGTTGTCGGGGCAAGGAATAGCGACTTTATTGGAAAGCCAGCAGACCAGGAAGATGGTGTCCCAAATAACCATCTTGCCTGAGTTAGAATTCAGGCTTTTTTATACTAAAAAGGGAGGGAGTAAAGCCAAACATTTCCTGGTTCTGGTCAGCCTCCGAGGGGGGGGGGTGTTAATTTCTTCCTTCCTGCAGTCATTCACAGGGAGCCTGGGCAGGATTTTTCCTGTGAGCTACACAAAGGTGTTTTAGCTTAATGCTCACTACCTGGGAGGCGCGGTTCCCAGAGACGGGCCACTTTATGTAACTGAAGCTTACGGGCAACATCCCTTTAGTGATTCACTTGTGGCAAAAGCAACAGAATACAAAGGTTAAAGTAAAAGAAACAGATCCAATATGGAGTCAGGTTTGTTCTTCCTTATTAAACTAGTCACTCATTAGTTAAGGATGGGACTGTTCTAATTTAGTTCACCTGACCTCAAAGCTCTGCTTTCTTTCTGGGATACCACACCTTCACAGATTCAGCTGTATCATATGATTTGGCCAGATTTTAAGTGTCAGACATTAAACACGTTTCAGTGTCTTTTCCTCCCATTTGAAACTCAAAGCATATTGTGATAGTCCCAGGATATGACCGTGTCGGAAAGTGACTGAGCATTTCTAGTTCCTGTTGCTTATGTTGTATTTGGAGAGATGGCTGGAAAATATTATATGTTCAGTGACTACAGCTGACTTAATGACTCATGCTTACGCTCTAGTGTGAGGGCCTAACCTACTTTCAGTGATCGTTGAACAGGGCACTGTTTATGCAGTGGGCTCACCAGGAGGGCTGCAGGGCTCTGACTGGCAGGGGTGGCTGGATGCTGGGGGTTTTCTTGGGTGAACCACCTACGTTGGCTCAGGAGAGTGTGTGACTCAAGATTCTGTTGGTGCTCCAAGCCCATAGATGGGACTTAATACTGTAGGGTTGGATCAGGACAAAGGGCAGGATCTTGACCCACAGAACAGGCCATAAAAAGCAGCTCCAGGTGGTTGTGGGAGCAAGTTCCTGACGGGGTAGAACTTCTAAAATCAGAGGGGGAGGTTTGCCTTCTGAGGGCGTCCCCAGCAGTGCCAACACTGCAAGAGCTCAGGTCACAGTACAATTGAAAAGTGCGCCTTGGATTCATTTGGGAAACTAGGAGGACTATGAGAAGGTTAAAACTGACGTCAGTTGAAAATGGGAGTTGAGGAGAAGAGCCGTGGAAGAGAACAGAAGTCTTGTGGATGCTGGTTCCACTGAGGGGGACAGTGGCTCCAAAGAGAAAGGGATGGACTCAGTTTTCAACAGTTCATAATTCACTTCCATGGCTTTAATGAAATGATACGGTTACAACTCTCCAACCCATGTTCCATAAATTATGACATACATGGGGAGGAGGTTCAAAACAGAAACCTAGTAAATGGAAACATTTGAGGGAGGAGGAGGAGTAGCATGTGAAGGGGCTGGAAGGACACAGAGGCCACGGGAAGGAGAAGCTGGTGCCGACTTGTCAGCCAAGCTAGTGCGGGGAGGGTTTGAAGGAAGGGATGACTGTCAGCAGTGTCCATTGCTGGTGAGGGGTCAGGTAAGTTAATGACTCAAAATTGTCTTTTGATTTTGGCCAAGACTATTACAGAAGGGTGATGGGGTCAAAATCCACCTAGCAAAGGAATTTTAAGTGGGAGAGCTAAGTGGCAGGGCTGGCGCAGATCACTGTTTCCTGAAGCTGACTGTGAGTGGAGGGGCAGGTGGGGAGCCCTGTGGTCACAAGGCAGTGGTTATTTTGGGGGGTGGGATGGATTTGTGCAGTTTGTATGCCACTGGAAAGAGGCAATAGAGAGAGAGAGAGAGAGAGTGGTTGAAGTTCTGGAGAGGAGTGAGGTCCCAGAGGGGGGAAGGAAGTGGGTGGGAAGAGACACTTCTCCCTGTGAATCAGGAAGGATAGAGGTGTCGAATGAAATGAAATGCACAAATTAAAAGCTGCGGGTTATGTTTTATTTGGCGGAGTTCCTGGGGACTTGAGCCCGGGACACAGCATCTCAGATCATTCTAAGGGCTGTTCCACAGTGTCAAGGTAGAAGCCAGCATATATCAGTTTTTGTAACAAAGACCAGGTAATTGGAACATCAAAAGGTTACTGTTAATTAAAGAAAACCAGATAGCTCAAGTTAAGGAGTTTAGCGCTTTTCTATGTATGGGAAGGTGCAAAGGTCTGGGCTCATTGAAATCATTCCTTTAACATGTACCTCGCTATCTAGGGTCAGTATCCTATTCCTTCTCATCCTGAGTCCCCTCAGGGGGCACGGTTGGGGGTGGCAGCAGAGGCCGGGCTGCCTGCTTGTCTGCATCCTGAGTTGCCTTCTGCTCACTGTTGGGGGTGGTGGTAGTGGCTGGTGACTTGATGGCCACAGCATCCTTTATTTACTGATACGGCTGGCAGTATTTTTCATTCACAGAGATAAAGTTGAGAAAGGATGCAGGTGTTTTTAGGTGGACACAGATGGGTGTAGTCAGTGAGTACTGAGTTGTGTGCAGCGTCACTTGTATGCTGTATCAACTCCCCCTCCTTGATCCTCACCCCAAGTACCTAACATTAGGAAACTTATTACCGCCCCTGCCTTACAAGTCAGGGACGTTGGTAAATCCAAGCCTGCCTGCTGCCCGTTCTGTAAAATAAAGTTTTATTGACACGTGGCCGTGTTCCAGTTCCATAATTTACATATAGTGTCAGGCTGCTTTGGCCTAAAATAGTCATTGTCTTTTGGGAAAAGTTTGGTGATTTCTGTACAGTTGATAAAACTGAGGCGCAGAGAAAATGTGGACTTCAGAGGTCCCCCTACTCCCCATCTATCTCTGAGAGCACTTCCTTCTGTGTTACCTGCTTTCCCCAGATGCCACGTGCTCTCAGAATCACCTGGTAACTCTTCTTTCAGGAAAGTCAACAGTGACAGCTGCGACTTAGATCTGATTTACACCTATCCTAGTCACTCCCTAGAAATATGACGAGTCTGGGTGTTTCCCAAGGGGACACGTGCCAAAGGTAGGTGCCCCCTCGTGTGCAGGCGGGCCGGTGCCTGCCCTGCCTTCTCGCTGACTACAATTTGCTGGTTTATTCTGCTTTTCTCCACCGTTTCTAAGAAGCTGAGACCTGATGCCTCTCTGAAATCATTACCAACCCCCCTACGCATTCCTTATCCCAGTGGTTTTATTTCTTTGCCCTTGAATTTCCTCAGCACTTAAGTATGTTGTTTTCATCCTGCACGCATTTCAAGTGTTATCTGTGTCCCTGAGGGGCCCCACTGGATGGAGGGCAGGGTCCACACTGCCCCCGTATCCCTCAGGTGCACATGAATTTTGATGAAGTTGAAAATAAGTCCTTCAGGATTGCTCACTCATATAAAATGTTGCTAATTACTGGCCCTTCTCAGACACTCTTGAAAAGGGATCCTCTCCTGACTTAAAAAAAATATATATTTTTTGATGGAGGGAGGTAATTAGGTTTATTTACTTTTACTTTATATATTTTTTTTTCATGGAGGGACTGGAGATTGAACCCAGGACCTCGTGCGTGCTAAGCACATGCTCTACCCACACCCACCTCTTCTCCTGACTCTTTTGAATCTGCTTTGAATTCCTGACCACATTGGAAAGCAGTGTGTTTAGGAACATTTTCCCTGTTTTGTGTCACACTGCTCCATTTTCAAGAGAAAATACAAAGCCATTCAAATCTATCGCTTCTGAAGGGACCAGTTTTAATAGTTGCAGTTCAGTCCTGCCACTTAATTTATCTGATTGCAGTTGTATCTGTGAGTGTGGTCAGCCCACTGGCGGTGTCGGTGTCCCCTGGATCAAGGATTGCACCAGACTTCCCGAATCCGAATGTGCATCTTAACAAGTTCCCCTGTGATGCATACACTCATGAAAACTTGAGAAGCACCACTCTGCCCTATTGACCTCATGTTTCAAACGCACAAAACATACGGTCCAAACCCAGAGACCTTTTATACATTTTATATGTTGTGATGATGTGGTTTTGTATTTTATGATGAATGTTTTCCTTATCAGAAAAGGTTTGCTGTTTTTCTCAGCTTTTGTTGGAGACGGACCATCACCACGAGACAGACCGAGTGTGCTTTTACTCTCTCTGCCACCTGAGATGCATTTAATTTCTCTCTGTGGGTAGAAATAACAAACTGTAAACCTCCTACTGCCCTTGATGCGAGTCTGGGATAGTCTGTTAAGTTAACAACCTCCTCCCTCACCTGTAGCAATAGGCTTAATGCTATTTTTTTGTATGAATATTTTATCATTTCCCCTTGATTATCTTGGAAATCGCTTGTATGCATTACTGTGAATTCTGTTCTGGGGTGAAGTTTTATTCCTCATTTTTTTCAAGCCCTTGAAAAATGCGAGGAACTAATTAAATACAGGAACAAGGAAATAGATGAATAAAACTACAGTTCTTGAAAAATACATAATTCATTCATAACACTAATTTATATGTGTTTCTTGCCGATTAATCCAACCTAGTGGAGCACAAAATTATTGCATTTATTTATTTTTGGACAGGTCGTGCTCATGTACAGAACTCGGATAATCTCTTTCCCATCCCTGTCCCTTAGCCAGGCCCTCCTTGGGGGCCCCTCTTTGTGAAGGTTTCTTAGAAACTCTCTCAGGGATGCTGTAGGCACCAGGAAGTTCAGCGTAGAGTCGTGGCCAAGCAGGCTCTCAGCTGACCTCTCCCAACCTGGCAGGAATGCCCTTGCTGCTTTGGGATCCAGGGAGTGACCTTCAGGGTGGCCTGTGATGCCCACGCGTGGCTGCTGTGGTTCATAGGGCCCGAGGTAGGGGATGCCATGGGGCCACAGATGGTTTGCTCTGATGAGGGACCCATGGGCAGGTAGAATTGCCAGGTGCCCTGTGATCGGCGGAACCATTAAACACTCCGCGCCCCCCTCGCTCCTAGGAGCACAGCAGACAGTGCACGTGCTCCCTGAGGAGCTGGGCACCAGCCTCTTTAACAGCATAGCTGTCATCCCTTCTCAGTAACTTGACAAGATCTTGACTTGAGGCACCGTGTTCTTCCCCCTGTCTTGAGAATCTAGCTCAATAGATGCTGGTAAGCTTCACAGTCGCTTCACTTTCTGTGGCTTTTACTATGGGCTGAGTCTTTCTGTCGATTAATTGTTCGTTGTCACGATCACCAATGAGACAGATGAAAAATTGAGGCTTAGAGAGATTAACTAGCCTGAAAATCGAGAAGGGGACGGAACTGAGATTCGCACCTGGGTCTGATGCTTCCTTATCCCCTGTGCTCTTCTGCCAGCTAAAAATAGGGCCTCCCCCACTGTAAGGAGCTGTCACACTGGTCTGACACCATTGTTTTTCTAAATTAGGGCTCAATCATTACTCCTAGTTCAACTACCCGTAATGTCATTACGGCTGGTTTTAATGTTGCCAATGATTTTCAGTATCTCCTCTAATTGTCTTTATGACTCCCCTGAAAACTGAGGCCTTAATTCACAGGCAGGTTGTCAGAACTGCCCTTCAGTGCTCAGCAGTGCCGCCCAGGACCTTCCATCAGCTTCTGGTGACGAATGGAGCTCTCTCTCTCTCTCTCTTTCCCCCTCTCCCCCGGTCTCCCCCAGCAAGGTCATTGTCTAATTCTCTTAGCATCCTCAAATACACCGGGCAGCATTCTGATTTTTACACATACTTACCTTCTATTTCCAGGATTTCTCTCTGTCCTCTCTGTCTTCCTACTGAGTGATATTGATTCTTGTTTTCATTAATTCTCCCCATCACTGCCAATTTTCTTCATCCTTTGCGTGCAACATTGCTTTTCAGGTGTTCAATAGGCTTAACGAGATGTGTCGAGTTCTCATTCATCATTTACTTCTTGTTATTTTTCTTTTGATTGGAAGGCTTATTTGTATTTTGTTCCTTCTCTGGGGATCATTTTCATGTTTTCCTGTCTCTCTTGTCCCCAGTTCTGTTCCAGGCTGTTTGGAGTCTAGGTTGGGGTGTGGTAGAGCAGTCCCTGGGGGACTGTCGGGACCTGGACTTGGTAGAATCACCCGGGTCCAGCTCATCAAGTCCTTCCTACCGGTCCCAGCTCCCAGCCAGCACCAAGCCAGGATTTCCCCAGGGCTTGCAAGTCGGCCAGGAGAGAGAAAGCAGGGCCCCCAGCACTGGGGCCCCTGGCTGGCCTCTGTGGCCCCTGGTCTTTCATAACAGAGTGAGTAATGGGTTCCATTCATGATTGGGCATACGGGGCTTTGATGCCACGTCTGGTATGCACCACCTCGAACCTCACACTCACCCTGCAAGGTTCATTACTCTCTGTGTTTGACAGTCAAGGAGACTGATGCTCTGAGAGGTTAAGAATGTTGCCAAGGCGCACATAGCTTGTCTGTGGATGCTCTGGGATCCGGCCTTGTTTGTGTGACTCCAAAATCTGTTTTGCTTCCACGGCAGCACATCCTTCTCTGTCCCGATGAACTTGGTACCTGAGTACTTTCTACACCGTCTGTGATCCTCATTTGGATTATCCTTAGTGAGGCAGTGTCTTAGTTTGTGTCTTCTTCTTCTTTTTTTTTTTTTTAATAGGAAGTGACTCTTTTTTTTAAATTGAAGTTTAGTCAGTTACAATGTGTCAATTTCTGGTGTACAGCATCATGTCCCAGTCATGCATATATATACATAGATTCGTTTTCATATTCTTTTTCATTAAGGGTTATTACAAGACACTGAATAGAGTTCCCTGTGTTAGTTTGTGTTTGAAACTATTGCAACGTGCTCCCTGGAGTTACTCACTTTTCCCTATTTGATTCATTAATGGTCTCAGTACATCATTTCTTTTATTCATTGTATGAGAATCAAGTACTTGGTGAATCCTGTCTCCTGGCCTCCTGCCACAGTGAGAGCAGGCCTAAAATAATATAATGGGTTGCTCTGACCATCTAATAATATCCAAATCAAGGTTTTTGATTATTTTCCTTTTAATGAATTAAACTTGGATACTTACATAATTTTTACATAGATGATTTCCTTTTGTTCGTACTGGTTTCTTGCTCTTAGACCCATGTCTTCCCTACACAGAGCATTTGGCTGGTGTTAACACAGGAATATTGTTATGATTATTATTATGATTATTATTATTATTATAAATCTCATGCTTGTTTTATTTAACAAAGGCTCGAGAAACCTTGCAGACAGCAGGCACCTGGAGGAGCAGGTGCAGACTACTTAGGAATATTTTTAATATCAGACTGAGCGCAGGTTGGAATAAGACTTGGATAAATGTAGGCTATGTCTCAGTTTCACAAAATACTTACAATGAGTTTGAATCGACAGTGGAAATTTTAGATTAGATGCCTGGGTACCCTTCTGTACTGTCATTCTGGTTTCCAGCCAGTTTTAGCTTGATGAGAATCTATATTTCTTTTTAAAAAAAAATCTATTAAAAATATTTTTAATGAAGTGTAATTGATTTGCCATATTAGTTTCAGGTGTACAGCAAAGTGATTCAGTTATACATATACATATATACTTTTTTCTTTTCAGATTCTTTTCCATTATATGTTATTATAAGAAGTTGAATATCATATTTCCTTTTTTCCTGTCTTTTTTTGGAGGGGTCGAGGGCTATCTTTAAAGTTTTTTTTTTTTTTTGTGAGTAGGAAATTAACATATATTAATTGTGGAAAATGCAGAAAATGCAGAGCTATGTAAAGAATAAAATATTAACCACCTATAACATCACTTTCTAGAGATTATCACTATTGATCATTCTGGGATTTTTTTAATAGTCCTTGTGCATGTGTGTACGTGCATATGTGTGTATTTTATCAGACCTGAGATCACAACACGTGCACGATTTTGTATTCTCCTTTCTCATTTAATGTAGATCGTAACAAATTCTGCATCATTGAAAACTCTTCATAAGCACAATTTTAATGGCAATATAATATTTCATAATATCTCATAACTTACTAAACATTCCCCAGAGTTAGGCATTTAAATTGTTTCCAATTTTATAAAGAGTTCCCATGTACATTTAGTGATTTCACTTTGTCCAGATTTGTGATTGTTTTATTTAGATTAAATTTTTGAAGTGAAATTAGAGGGTCAAAAATATGACCACTTTAAAGGTACTGGTTACATGATGTCTGGCAAATTATTTACCAGAGGGGATTTCCCTTCCAACAAGCAGTGGGTGGGAGCCTGGGACTCATAACCCACAATCGCCACTGTGTGCTAGTCTGGCTCATTTGATAAGCAAAAACTAATGAGTGTTTGCATTTCATTGAATACCAGTGAAGTTAAATAATTTTTATCTGTATATTAACCTTTCTATTCTTTTAAAACATACTCTACTTAAACTATTGGAGTCTTAACAATTTATAAGGGATCTTTATCTATTAAGGCTATCCATTGTATTTGTTGAAAATATTTTCCTAATTAGTTGTTGGCTTTTAGGTTTTTGATGTTTAGATGTATTTAATTTGCTAATTTTTATTTGTAATTTAAATTTACTGTATAATTTATATTCTACTCTAGGAAATATAATTTCTTATGTAAAAATAAATATACTAATTTCATTTACTCATCTTAATTTTGAAGTAGTTCAAGGCTTCCCGATGTCCTGAAGGAGCTTGTTCTGCCTCTGCTTAGAACTTTCCATTGTTGCTGAAGAAAGGGCAGGAGATTTGTGAGACCCAATTTCATGTTTAAGCAGCCTGAGTCTCACAGGGTGGGTCCAAACTTAGAATTTCTCTCCTGTGCCTTGGAAAATCTGATTGTTCCGGCCTTGAATCCAGCCTTTTGAATAATCCAAAAGGAAAAACAACCAATCTTAAACTCATAAGCTTACTTTCTTTAATATAGAAGGTGTTTCCTAGAGGTTTCATAATCTATTTTTTTTCCCAGTGAAGAATTATTCAAGAGTAGTGTAAGGCCCTGCACAGTTTGGTTAATAGAATTTACAGCAGGCAAGTCAGGCAGTGACCAAATTTCATGGAAAACTTCTAAAGCAAAATTGTCAGAAATTTAAATTAGGTTCGAGTGTGACTGATCACTGCTGAGAAATGCTATGGTGCCTCACTGCTAAATTCTACAGGAGTCTGCCTGGAATTAATAGTGTTGTTTTTCTGATGCAGAGGGGTACTGATTTTGTGTTTTGAGTCCAAGTATACACATATTCCAGATGTAATCATGTTCCCCAAGTAAATGAAAACTTAACTCTATCAGGAACTCAAAGTTATTACTTTGAGAATGTGTCCAGCAGCAGTTTGGTGCTTAGTCAGGAATAGTCTAGCAGCTGAACAGCAAGGAGTCTTTGGAGAATTTCCTGCTCAAGAAAAGTATAGTTTTGAGAATCAAGAAAAAAAAATAAGATTAAAATCTTGGGCGATTTATCTGTATCTATCCAGCTCCTATATTTTATAAAGTGAAATCTTAATCGGGTTTGTTTGCTAGAATATCCTTGATGGAAATCAGAGCTCTCTCCCTTGTGGACCTCGGTCACTTCCACCAGGTGGATTGACATTGAGTGCTCTCATCAGCAGGCAGGATGGCTCAGTGAGTCCCGTACCTAGGATGCTCTAATACCTCGGATCCTTCTTGGGGATGGGGACTTAATTTCCACGTCACTAGGACACGTCCATTCATATTCATGAAGAGTTGTACCTAAACACCTAAACTCTAGAATGGGGTTTCCAGGCGATTTATAAAGATGTTTATTTCTTGGGGCTGTATACTCAGTCCCAGCAGAGTGCCTGGCACATTGCAGATACTCAGTAAACTTTGGAGGAGGGAATAAACGGACGATAAATTAGCTGTCTTGCGATCACCATCCTAGTTCTCACATGAAGCGACCCTACAGATCTACCGATGGAGGCTTTTACTGCTGGGTGACTGGACAAGGCATCGTGTTAAGAACTTCCTCTGTCATTTCGTTCGATCGTCACAAGAAGAGGCAGGAGGAGTGCTTGAGCCCGGATCTGTTAGGTCATGCAGTGGTCACCACCACGGTGAGGCGACTCCGGGGTCGCAGCCGGCCTCTGCCCGCTCAGCGCAGGGAGGCTACCCAGAGGCTGCGGCTTCGTGCACCGAGGACTTTTCATTGTAGGGACCTGGATGCTGCGTGCGGTGCCTGTGCTCACGTTTCATTGGTCAGAACTGGTCACGTGATGCCGTCTGACTGCGGGGACCGGAAGTGCGCCTTCGGTGCGCCGGAAACTGGGACCGGAAACCGGGACCGGAAAGTGGCGTCTGACGACCGTGGCTCTCCTGGGTCCATTTGTTGTAGAGATGGTAAAACCGAGGTCCAGAGAGGCTAGGTTACTGTCCAAAGTTGCACAGCTGGGATATGGCAGAGCAAGGCCTGGATCTTAGGTTTGCTGGTCTCCGAAGCCCATCCGCCTGACCACAGGCAATACCACCTTTCTTAACGATCAATTTTCTTTCAAAGAAAACTTGACTTTAATGAGGGGGCAAATAATGAAAGTATTGGATTTGGGGTTTGCGAGCCTGGTTTATAAGATTGATTCCATCGTGGACTCTTTGCGACTTGTCTGGCTGATTTCCTCACACGGGAGTCATAGTGACTGTGATGGTCACAGAAGGTAATGCATAGAAGCACCTGGAGAGGCATGAAGTGCTGTGTGAAGATGCGGTGCTGTTACTGCGGACACCGCTCTAGGCGCTGGTCAGGTGCGGGGTTTCCATGTGTAACAGCTTCAGGGTCCTTACAGGAAAACACGTCAACCTATTTGGTTTTGTTTGTTTGTTATGGGAGGGGGCGGGAAGGTAATTAGGTTGTCATTTGTCTTTAGAGGAGGTACTGGGAATTGAACCCAGGACCTCGTGCATGCTAAGCATGTACTCTACCACTTGAGCTATACCTTCCCCCCGCAAGTAAATGTTTTAAACAGTCTTGGTGTGGTTTAGTTGCTTTCCTTGTGAAAAGATATCCTATATATTACAAAATAAAACTTGAATCTTTCAGGCATTTCATTAGACTGAAATGATGCTCGGTTTCAACTAAATTTATAAACTCTCACCTTCTAATCCCCCTTCTTCTCAACTTTCTATTAAATCAGTTTTCAAAAACAGTTCTTTTAAGAGTGAGTGTCCCATAGAGCATTTCTACACCATGCAAATGGGTATGTCCCTGTAAATCCGGAAAACTCCAATATTTTGCTGTCTGTTAATGGTGACTGGAGGGGATCAAAGCAGTTGCGTGTTGTCTGTGGCCTAATTAAATAAAGCAACCTGATTCTTTTGCAGGTGTGGGAGAAGAGGGAAACTTTTTTTGGTCAAAAGTGTTAAATCCCTGACCCAGCTTCCTGTCGCCCACACTTGGTGTGATGCTCTGGTTCTCAGTACTTGCTCCTGTTTGCGGGACCTCAAGCTTGTGTCTTACAGGCATCTCTTCTCCTGAACCCCTCCCCCCTTTGCTGGACCGTGTGACCCCTGGGGGACCCCAGTTGTCATATTGCTTCATCTGTGACGTCATAGATTTTTACAGTCCCTTGCTTCTTCCTGGCAGTGGCTAAAACTGCAATGAGTAATCCGATCAGAAAAGAAAAAGGTTTCTGTGAAAGTTGGGGAGCAAAATTCCCAGTAACTAAAAAAAATACTCAGCATATTTTTTCTCAGAGCCCAGCGTATAGACATATTTAGCCCTTATTGTGTAAATACAGCCTTTCTGACCCAAGGGCAAGCGTGCTGTGCCTCCCTCCCCTCCCACTGGGATATAAAGCATGTGATTGTTGATTGTTCTGCCGTTGGGTCACTTGAAAATGAGATTTCAATTAAGTAGAGCATTTCCATTATAGGAAAATGGACCTCTTTAATTTGTACTTTTAGAAGGGGAAGGAAAACATTTACGTCGACTCCCGATTTTCCCTTTGCAGAGTCCTGAACAGAGGGCAGATTCATTTGAGAATACATCATGATGACACATCTCTTTATTAAAAGTTCAGAAAAAGAACACAAACGTAGGCATTTATAGTATTAAAAAAGCCTTTGTCAAATTATATAGATGACAGTTTTACATGACCTTGGAAGTTACATAAGGCTTTGGATGGGCTTTTATATCAGAATGTGGTCTATAAGAATGATGATTATGTACTGAATTGAGAAAATATCTTTGGAGAGGTCCAGCTCAGTTCTTTCACTGTATCTCTCAGCTGGGGGAGTAACATTCTGCCGCCCCTCCTCTCTTTTCCATCCACTTACATAATCACTTCTTGCAAAGATCTAAAACTGTGTAAGTTCCAGGTGGGTCAGTCTTTTGTGCATTTAGCTGTCATTCAACTCTAATACATTCCAAGTCCCCCGTTCTTTCCCTTTTATTACTCTTTTTTCAATTGTTCCCTTTCCAATTCCTCCAGTTTCTTTTACTTCACTTTGGGATAACGTTTTTGGTGCTTCTAGGAACCATAATTAATTAAAACAATGAGCCATAGGAGAGCAAAAAATCTTACAGGGCAGGGAAGAAGAAGGGTAAGTCCAGGGTTAGGTTGAGCTCAAAGACAAGGAGGCATCGTCGGGGCACGGCTGCCACGTCAGGCAAATCATGTTTATTTTTCCCCTGCTGGGTGTCCTTGTCTGTTTCACGTCTCTGCTGTGCCTTCTCAGTGGACACAGCTGGGGCAGGGCTTGGCCGAGGTAGACGTCTCTTAGGAGCTGACCTTTGAGCTGAGACCTCAAGGGCAGGCTGGACCCAGCAATGCTGAGGGGCAGGGAGGGGGAGTAGGGGATTTCAGGCGTGAAGTTTTCAGCATCTGCTAGAACTGGGAAGCTAGAGAGGAATATTACTCAGTGCCTGCTGTCAAGGAACTGACGGTTGAGACCGGTTGTCAAGCCAGTAAACTTGACCTACTGCCACTTCCTGCCTTTCTGAAACTGACACTTCCTGTAACTTGGCTTCCGTTAACCTAGCTGTTTCTTTCAACCGGCAGTTTGGCTCTGGAGAACCTTGTAGGGGCTGCTTCACTGATTCCCTGGGCCAACCGCAGTTAATGTCTGCAGGAGACATCCGTCTGCTTTGTTTGTTAAAAAATAGCAACAAAAAACTGGACCGATTAATTTAGATTCTCACACAATGGGTATAATTCTTAGATTGTGATTTCCTTTGTCAGATGCAAATGATACTCAGAAGTCAGTCCTGTGACAGCCTTTGACAAATTGATTCCTGGTTATCTGCCCTCTCTCTTACTTATTACCTTTTTAAATCTTTGGCTTTAGTTTTACAATTAGATCAGCCCTGAAGGGAAGCTGCATTAGACTTCATTTGCATGGGATAATATTAACAGTAACTGTAGGCTTATTTCCCCAATATGCATGTGACCACATAACCATTCTGCTAACATTAAGCTTTAAAGGCTTTCATTTCAAATATCAGCCTTTGGGGGGAATAATCAAGACCTAACAGAAGGGAAAATTAGGCTTATGACATTATCATACAAAAAAGGGAACATGATCATAAAGTGGAAAGAAAAATAGTAAAATAAAAATCTTACCAACTGCTTATGGTAAATAAAAAAGAATGATTGTGGCTATTACTAAATATTAAAATCACCAACGCTGACTTGTGAAAATAAAGGTTTTTTCATGGAAAAGAAAGGGGTGACTTGGTCGCATATGAACCAGGAAAGAGAGAGCCTTCAAGGCAGAACAATTTCCTTAAGACATTTTAATGAAAATGAATGACACAACGTTAAATCATTGCTTTCTTTTATGAATGATACATTTGAAACCATTGTCTCAAGGATTCTGATTAGCCTATGAAAGCATCCATATTGGAGTGGTATGAAATGATGCATTACATAACCAAGGTAAAAAGCTTCGTAAGACCTCTGAGAAGACTCTCAATCTATTTTTGGTGAATAGAGAATTCTAGAAGGATGTCACAAAGAGCTGTCTGAAGTTGGGGAGAGTGCTGTTGGCTGTGCACATGCGGCACCAGTGAACCTCAGTTGCTCTGAACACTGACTTTGACCAGATGGGTTGTGTTGTCCAAGGGTATAAAAAAATAGTAAATCAACGTGTATATAGGGACATGCCAATACTTCTCAGAGACAAAGAATCACAGAATATAAAAAAAGTCAGCCCCTCTCTATGACGTGACCTCAACTATGCAAGTGTGCTGATTTCAGAGATATATTCTCTGAGGTTCTGATACTTCTTGTATCTCATTTCTGGGAATATTACCATGAAATTTGAAAACCTGTGGGAGAGGCCTTCTAAAAAGCTGGAAGGAACAGGGGAGCAAAAAGAAGATGAGGAAAGTGGAAAGATTTCCAAGCTGCTCTACTCGGGGTGAACAGACTGGGACCCTGTGGGGCCCTCCCTGGTACAGACCCTTCCTGTGCCCCCCATTTCTTGTTTGTAGGACGTAGGCTTCATTCCATCTCCTTGACCTTCCCTGAGCTCCAAAGGGCAGATTTGAACAGTGGCTAATCCGGGAGGGGGAGATCAGTCAGGAAACAATAGTGCAGCCTTGGGGCAGGGTCCCAGTTCCACCTGAAGGGTGGACATAACAATACCTTTGAGTTCTTCTGCAGAAACGAAGGCCCCCACTGAGGTGGAGAATGCTAACTTTAGGCTGAGCACCCCGTTACTTCACCAATCACAAGAAAATCACCCTCCCTTTAGCCCTCACCCCAAATTTTGCCTATAAAAACTTTCCCCAGAAAACCATCGAAGAGTTTGTGTTTTTATCTGCACGCACCACCCATCGTCCTTGCTCGGCCCTGCAGTCAACTTTTCTCTGCTCCAGACTCTGATGTTTCGGTGTGCTTGGCTTCACTCTGTGTCGCACGCAGGGTGTCTTGGGGACAAGACAGGAGAGCCTCCCTGCCTGCCTCCTGTTCTGCTTTGCCCTGACAGCCAACCCCCGGGCACAGGGCATGACATTAAACATGAAATCAGCAGATCTTTTTTGTTCTTGAAAGGAAGGAGCACAGTGGCTTAATTTAAACACAGTCATTTAGACATTTGTTGTGCTTCAAGCACCTACACCTTCCAGTGAGGGAGTTCTGACTCAGTTGATACCCAGTGACCGCTACAGAGTGGCAAGTGATCTCACCATTGCATTAAATCGTGTCCTCATTTATGCCTGACAGCGGTCTTCGTCAACTCAGGCTACCGTAACAAAGTGCCATAGACTGGGAGGCTTAAACAACAAAACTTCATTTTTTTACAGTTTTGGAGGCTGGGGGTCCTAGTGTAGCCGGTGACTAGATTCTTGTCCCATCGTAGAAAGAATTCACAGATGAGATGCGGAGGTTAAGAAAGCAAACTGGGGATTTATTGAAAGATGGATTGTACACTTTCAAGGCGAGAGCGCGACAGCCTTAGGTGAGCGGCTTCCCTGAGTTTCTTTGGTGAGCTGGTTACATAGGGTGTGAAAATGAACAACTGGAATATTCATTGGGGAGGGAAGGGTTTGGGGTCCTATTCCCTGATTTTCATCCCAACTCCACCTTCCACTAGGGAGGAGGGATTTTTGTCCCTGTTTAGTCTGGATTGGAAGTGTCACGGCATCGGTGCATGATGGGTGCTTCTAATCTGCAAGGCTAATTTTATTGAAATGAGGGCATAATAAGCAAGAGGTTACATTTGGACACCAGAGGTTCCTGCTTTTCTTTTTCTGATCAGGGACCCCTGTTGTTTACATGATGTAGGGTTTCCTGTTTTTGGCTGTGCCCCTCCTTTCTGCCCAATTCCTGCCATTTGCCCTTTCTCTGCTCATGTCTAGCTACCTGCCTGCTCTAACACAAGTGCCAGTATGTGGAGTTTTGGTGAGGATTTTCTTCCTGGCTTGTGCACTTGCCGTCTTCACTTGGTGGGGGGTGGTGGGGAGAGAGAGAGAGGAGAATGAGAGAGCACACCAGGCTCGCTGGTATCTCATTTTATTAAGGCACTAACCCCATGATAAAAGCCCCACCCTCGTGACCTCATCTAACCCTAATTATCTTCCAAAGGCCCTCCTATTTCCATTACCATTACACTGGTGTTAGAGCTTCAACATACGAATTTTGGGTGAACCCAATTCAATCTATACCAACAACTTGTAAGCCAAAGCTATTTTACATGTATAAAAGGAATAAAAAATATTTCTAGGATTAATAAATATGACATAAAATATCCTAGGTATTTTTAAATTTTAAGGTGAGATGAATTTCCCAGTTTAGTTTGGGTTTATTAAATATCAAAGAAACAAAAAACAAACTCATGCGTTCCTGGAGGTCCTCTGTGAATTCCTTAGACTTTCATTTAGATAGCATCCATGGAGGCGCTTCCCCTGCTGAGGGAAGTGTGGGGACCAGTAACAAGGCACTGACTCTGGGTCTGGGCAGGATTCTGGTCCCTGGGGAAGGTTACTGCAGCAAGGCGGTCCTGGGGGGACTTTGAATGATGGGAAAGTTTGTCTACACAGCAGGATTTGAATCACTCTTTTACTCCAGAACCTATTTTTTAAAAACAAAGTTTGTGTATTAGTTTCTTTTTTTATGGTTATTTTTATTTTTATTTTCCTCCTAGTTTATTGAAATATAATATTATAAAAGTTTAAGGTATACGACATGTTGATTTGATATGCTGATATGTTTCAAAGTAATTACTACCATAGCATTAGCTAACAACTCCATCTTGTTACATAATTGCTATTTCTTTTTTTGTGATGAGAATATTTAATATCTAGTCTGTCTGCAACATTCAAGTATGTGATACAGTATTGTTTGTTGTAATCATTATGCTGGGCATTAGATCCCCAGAACTTGTTAATCTTATAACTAGAAGTTTGTACCCTTTAATTAATATCTCCTGAGTTTTTCTATCTCCTAATACTTGGTAACCACCACCCTACTCTCTATTTTCCTGAGTTGAGCTTTTTTAGATTCCACATATAAGTGATACCCTACAGTACTTGTCTTTGACCTATTTGACTAAGCATAATGCCCTCAAGTTCTAGCCAAGTTGTCACAAATGGCAGGATTCCCTTATTTTTTATGGCTGAATAATATTTCAGTATGTGTGTGTACATATGTGTATCACATCTTCTTTATCCATTCATCTGTTAATGGACACTTAGGTTGTTTCCATTTCTTGGCTATTCTGAGTAACACTGCAATGAACATGGGGGTGCACATATCTCTATGAGATCCTGATTTTAACTACTTTGGATAAATTCCCAGAAATGGGATTGCTGGATCATATTGCAGTTTTAATTTTATTTTCTTGAGGAACCACCATACTGGTTTCCATAATGGCTGTACCACTTACATTCCCACAAACCAGTGCAGTAGGGATTCCCTTTTTGCCACATCTTCACCAACACTCATTACCTCTTGTCTTTTTGAAGCGAGCCATTCTAGCTGGTGTCATGTGAAATCTCATTGTGGTTTTCATTTGCATTACCCTGATGATTAGTGATGTCAAGCACCTTTTCATATAACTGTTGGCCATTTGGATGTCTTTGGAAAACTCAGTTCCCCCACTGATTTTTCAATTGAATTGTTTGGTTTTTGGCTATTGAGTTATATGAGTTCTTTATATATTTTGGATATTAAGCCTGTATCAGATATATGATTTATAGATATCTTCTCCCATTTGGTAGGTTGCTTTTCCATTTTGCTGATGTGCAGAAGCCTTTTATTTAGTCCCACTTACTTATTTTTGTTTTAGTTGCGTGTGCTTTTGGTGTCATGTCCAGAAAATTGCTGCCGAGACCAATGCCAAAGAGGTTTTTCCTGTTTTCTTCTAGAAATTTTGAGGTTTTATGTCTTAAATTTAATTCTCTAATCCATTTCAAGTTGATCTTTGTGAACAGTGTAAGCTAAGAGTCCAGTTTTATTCTGCATGTGTTTATCCAGTTTTCCCAATACCATTTACTGAAGAGATTAACTCTTCTACATTGTATGTACATGGTGGGTTGACGATGTATGCATGGGTTTATTTCTGGGCTCTCAATTCTGTTCCATTGGTTTTTGTGTATATTTTTATGTCAGCACCATACTGTTTTGATTACTACAGCTTTGTAGTACAGCTTGAAATCAGAAAGTGTGATGCCTCCAGCTTTGTTCTACTTTATCAGAATTGCTTTGGCCATTTGGGGTCTTTTGTGGCTCTATACAGTTTTTTTATATTTCTATGCAAAATCCATTGGAATTTTGATAGGAATTGCTTTGAATCTGTAGATGGTTTTGCATAATAGGAACATATTTAACAATATTAATTCTTCCAATAGATGAATATGGAACATCTTTCCATTTATTTGTGTCTTCTTCAATATCTTTCATCAAAGTATTGTAGTTTTCAATACTCCTTGGTTAAATTTATTGCTGAGTGTTTTATTGTTTTTGATACTAATGAAAATGAGATTGCTTTATTTTTCAGATGTTTTGTTGTTAGTATATAGAAACACAACTGTTTTCTATATGTTGATTTTGTATCCTGCAACTTTGCTGAATTCACTGATTAGTTCTAGCAATTTATTAGTGGAGTCTTTAGGTTTTTTTTAAATGTAAGATCACATTATCTGAAGACAGACACTTTTATGTCTTCCTTTCCTATTTGGATACTTTTTTTCCTTTTCTTGCCTGATTGCATAGGACTTCTACTACAGTGTTGATTAGGAATGGTGATAGTGGGCAACCTTTTCTTGTTTCTGATGTTAGAAGAAAAACTTTCAGTCTTTCACCATTGAGTATGATGTTGGCTGTGGGTTTGTCATATATGGCCTTTATTGTGTTGTGGTATATTCTTTCTGTATCCAATTTGTAGGATGTTGTAAATTTTTTTTTGATGAAAAATATTGTATTTTGTCAAATGCTTTTTCTGCATCTATTGAGATGAGCATATGATTTTTATCTTTCATTCTATTAATGTGGTGTATCACATTAACTGTATTGTGTATACTGAACCATCCTTGCATCCCAGGAATAAATCCCACTTGATCATGTTTTATATTTGTTTTGTAAGGATGCCTCACAAATTACCACCAACCAATGGCTTAAACATCAGGAATGTGTTGTCTCACAACTCTGGAGGTTGGAAGTCTGAAATCTGTATGTCTGAAAAGTGTGGGCAGAGCCATGCTCTCTCTGAATCCTGTAGGGGACAACTCTCTCTTCCTTCCCTTTTCCTAGCTTCTGGTGGTGGCTGTCCATCCCTGGCCTCTCTGGGCTTGTAGCTGCATCTCTCCAATCTCTGTCTCTGTCAACATGTTCTCTCCCTGTGTTTTCCCATTGCCTTATTATGAGAACTCCTGCCATATTAGATTAGGGACCCACCCTACTCCAGATCGACCTCATTGCATCTGCAAAGACCCTGTTTCCAAATAAGTCACATTCTTTTAAAATTAAAAAAATTTTTTTATAGAAGTATAGTCAGTTATAATGTGTCAATTTTTTGTATACAGCACAATGTCCGAGTCATGTGTATATATACCTATATTCATTTTCATATTATTTTTCATTAAAAGTCATTACAAGATATTGAATATAGTTCTCTGTGCTACATAGAAGAAATTTGTTCTTTTAATCTATTTTTATATATACTGGTTAACCTTTGCAAATCTCAAACTCCCAAATTTATCCCTTCCCACCTACTTTCCCCTAGTAACCATCAGATTGTTTACTATGTCTAAGTCTGTTTCTGTTTTGTAGGTCAGTTTATTAGTGTCCTCTTTTTTTTTTTTCTAGATTCCACTTATGAGTGATATCATATGGTATTTTTCTTTCTCTTTCTGGCTTACTTCACTTAGAATGATGATCTCCAGGTCTATCCATGCTGTTGCAAATGGCATTATTACATTCTTTTTTATGGCTGAGTAGTATTCCCTTGTATAAATATACCACAACTTCTTTATCCAGTCATCTGTCAGTGGACATTTAGGCTGCTTCCATGTCTTGGCTATTGTAAATAGTGCTGCTGTGAACATTGGGGTGCATGTATCTTCAAAATAGAATTCCCTCTGTATATATGCCAAGTAGTGGGATTGCTGGATCATAGGGTAAGTCTGTTTTTAGTTTTTTGAGAAATGTCTATACTGTTTTCCATAATGGCTGCATCAAACTGCATTCCCACCAGCAGTGTAGGAGGGTTCCCTTTTCTCCACAGCCTCTCCAGCATTTACTGTTTGTGGGCTTTTGAATGATGGCCATTCTGACTGCTGTGAAGTGATAGCTCACTGTAGTTTTGATTTGCATTTCTCTGACAGTTTGTGATATTGAGCTTTTTTCCATGTGCCCAGTGGCCATTTGGATGTCTTCATTGGAGAATTGTTCAAATAAGTCACATTCTGAGGTACTGGGTGTTAGGACTTCAACGTATCTTTTTCTGGGGGACACAATTCAACCTATTCCAGTATGCTGGAAAATATACCCTTTTTGGTGTGCATGAGAGTAGTATATTTATCAAGCTGTAGGGTGAAAAAGGAAAGGAATGGATTACAAAAAAATCTTCCAGTTGCTCGTACTATATTAAACATCTGTACCTCTCTTGTCCTGGAGATTACATAACACGATTAGTGAGATATGTGGTTGACCTGGCAAAAACACCTTCAGCTCAGCATGCTAATCAAGTATCCTTTGGACCAAAAGTCCTTCACTGGAAATTGTTAAAATAAGTTACACTGTATTTGCTGTTTTTTACTTTTACTCTCCCCCAAACTCCCCTTTAAAAAGCTTTCAGCAGAAGCTGCCATCACTCTGCTTACATTGATAGCAAAATAATGGGAAGAATTTTCTTAGGATCACTGAAGTGGGGTTGTTTCAGCTCTTTATCTGAAGTTTCTTACACGAGAGGATGTTGCCGTAAAAAATATGGGGACGCCTTGCATCAATTCTCGTGTGTAGCCAGTGGTTAAAAACAGAAGTATGTGAATGTATCCTCCAAAATGCAGCAATAAAGATGCAAAGAAAAGGCATTCCAAGTGTTATGCTTATTCCTGGCAAATTCTTTTCTGCTGCTTCTCTTAAATGCTTTGCCATTTGGTTTGGAAAGTTTGCAGGCATCTTTGCCACCTCATTATGGACTATTTCCAAGGCTTTTGAGGAGCTGCCATCAACAGCAGACCCAGAGCTGAGGATAAAGCACTCATTTTGTATGGTTATATCGTGCCTGCTAAAAATGAGAACATGAAATGCGCTGTTTAAAAATTTAAGGTGCTTGCCAATGATTTTTCAAGGTAGATGTGTTATGTGATGTTTAATTAAGTTTCTCTTTTCTTTTTAAAATTTTATTGATTTATTTTTAAATTTAATTTTTATTTTTTATCGAAGTATAGTTGATTTATGATGTTTCAAGTGTACAGCAAGTGATTCATTTATATATATGTGTTTATATATACGTGTATATTATTTTTTAGACTCTTTTCCATTATAGGTTATTACAAGATACTGAATACAGTTCCCTGTGCTCTACAGTAGGTTGATGATAAGTTTCATATGGTAATTTCCGATGTATGCCAAAAAATGTGAAATTGGATGACGTCTCTTTCTTCAAGGATTTTATTTTTTTGCACTTTATTGCCTGAATCTTTGTAGAGTTAATGAGCATCCAAGCCATTCTATAAACACTCAGGTGTGAAAGCTGCTTCGACATAAATATAGTAAGAAAATATCTTTCGCTCTTTGAAAACTCAAGCCACAGCAGGTGCAATAATACACAGTAAAAAACCTTCTTGCCATTATTCTGTTGCTCTAGTTTCTATAAAAAGTGGTAGAGAACCTCAGGACAAGCTGTAGAAGAAGGAAAAAGCCCAGCCCCCGCTCCCCTCCCCATGTGGAGTCTTAGAAATAACTCAAAGCAATTTAGGACTGCACTGTGTTTGTTTAAATCTAAGAACTTCGTTAAAGCCAAATCCAGGAATGTCAAAGAAAATGCCTTTATCTGGCGAGTGGCCACCAGAAGGCAATTTTTTAATCTCTAAACTTCAGATGTCCTCCTGCCTTTGAAAGTTCATTTTAGTGTATTAGTGACAAAGGGACACATTTCGTTTTGGCTTTTTGAAGCTCATTGTATTTCAGGTTCCAAATCATCCCAGCCTTGCCTGCAGCAGTAGGAATTAATTGTTTTAAAGATTTTTTTTTTCCTCTCCATGGAGCCTTCTGTGATTGGAATTTCTGAGACTGACACTTAGGAACTGAATCCTGGCAGTTTATTATGTAGTTTATCAGAACTTGCTTTCTACTTTAGGGAGTGCTTTAAAAAATAAACGCTTGGGTTAAAAGATCCCAGATACCATGCCATACCTATTAGAATGGATGAATCTAAAACCCTGGCAACACCAAATCTGGTGAGGACACAGAGTAACAGGAACTCTCATTCGTTGCTTCCGGGAACGCAAAGTGGTCCAGCCACTTTGGAGGGCAGTTTGTAATTTCTAGAGAGCTAAACATATTTTCGCCATGTGACCCAGCAATCGTGCTCCTAAGTATTTGCCTAATGAATTGAAAACTCTGTGCACACGAAAACCTGCACACCAACATTTATAACACTTTTAGTCATCATTGCCCCCAGCTGGAACCAACCGAAAAGTCCTTCAGCAGTGAGGGGATAAATGATGGTACATCTGTACAATGGAGTATTACTCAGTGATAAAAAGAAACGAACTAATGATGGATACTCATCCTTATCAATTATAACAAATGCACCACACTGATACAAGTTGTAATTTTATATATATATAAAATTGAAGCATAGTCAGTTACAATGTGTTAATTTCTGGTGTACAGCACAATGTTCCAGTCATGCATATATATACATATATTTGTTTTCATATTCTTTTTCATTAAGGGTTATCATAAGATATTGAATATAGTTCCCTGTGCTGTACAGAATTTTTTTTAAATCTATTTTCATATATAGTGATTAACTTTTGCAAATCTCAAACTCCCAAATTTATCCCTTCTCAAGCTCTTTCCCTCAGGAACCATCAGATTGTTTATGTGTCTGCGAGTCTGTTCCTGTTTTGTAGATGAGTTCATTACTGTCCTCTTTTTTCTTTTTTTGTTTTTAGATTCCACATATGAGTGATATCATATGGTATTTTTCTCTCTCTTTCTGGCTTACTTCACTTAGAATGATGATCTCCAGGTCCATCCATGTTGTTGAAAATGGCATTATTTTATTCCTTTGTATGGCTGAGTAGTAATCCATTGTATAAATATACTACATCCTCTTTATCCAGACATCTGCTGTTGGACATTTAAGTTGTTTCCATGTCTTGGCTATTGTATATAGTGCTGCTGTGAACCTTTGGGTGCATGTATCTTTTCGAATTAGAGTTCCCTCTGGGTATATGCCCAAGAGTGGGATTGCTGGATCATAGGGTAAGTCTATTTTTAGTTTCTTGAGGAATCTCCACAATTTGTAATTAATAGGGGAAACTGTGAGTGTGTGTGGGAGTATGTGGGCTCTGTACTTTCTGATCTATTTTTCTGTAAACCTAAAACTAATCTTAAAAAACAGTCTATTAAAAAAGTCTGTCAAACCATGAAAAGATATGGAGGAGTCTTAAATGCATATTGGTAAGTGAAAGAAGACAGTCTGGAAATGCTGCATGCTGTGTGATTCCAATTCTGTGACATTCTGGAACAAGCAAATCTCCGGAGGCAGTAAAAAGATCTGTGGTTGCCAGGGGTGGGGGTGGGGAGGGATGACTGGGTAGAGCACAGAGGATTTTTAGGGCAGTGAAATTATGGTGTGTGATGTTGTAATGGAGGATACATGTCATTAGGCATTTAGCAGAACCCATGGAGTGTATAACACCAAGAGTGAACCCTAATGTCAAGTATGGTCTTTAGTTGAGAAGAATATATCCATATTGGTTCATCAATTGTAAGCAATGTTCCAAATGCTCGGCAGGAACACAAGATGTAAGTAATCGGGGAAACTCCGTTTCTGGGAGTATCTGGGAACTCTCTGTACTTTCTGCTAAAGTTTTCTGTAAACCTAAAACTTCTCTGAAAAGTAGTCTGTTCATTAAAACATTCAGCAAAAAGTTAAATGAATTTCACATTTCGGTGTCCATAAATGAACTTTTATTGGAGCACACAGGCATAAAGACACACTTAGGGAACTTGGGTACCTGCCCTGTCCTGACATCCTAACCACGGCTGCATCACCATCTGCACAGTTCGGATGGGAAGCGTCCTCCCGGGGGGCTTTCGCTTTGTGGTGGGTGGCTTCCCCTGGGCTGCAGCAGCTCTGGTTTGAAATCTTCAGAAGGTTCACTCCCCAGCCCACACAATTTGACCCCAGGGCGCAGCCAGGGTTCTTATCTGTAAAATGGGAATCATCATTCTTCCTTGTTTCTTTCTTTAGTTTCCTCTGATTCAACTTATACCACAGGGATGTTGTAAAGAGAATGATGATTAGAAACACAGGTTACTTTGCTGGACAAATTGAGTTCCTAAAAGAACAACCTGGTAGAGATCAGGGGAGACGGGGGCGATGTAAAACCAGGTTAGCTCCGTTTTGAGGGATAGATTATTTTTGCAGCTGGAAGGGACTGTAATTGATTTTTTTTTTTTTTTTTTTTAATGCCAGGAGGCAGAGGACTCTTGTAACCCTTATGTCTCCGAGCTTAGCAGAATGTGAAATGCAGTGGAAAGGTTTGGGTTTGAAGGCAGAACCTGGGCTTGAATTTCACGTGTTCACCTGGGGAAGCTGAGGGGCTTAGGCTGGAAGGCAGCCTCTCTTAGCTGTTTCTTTAGCGTAAAACACACCGGTCACACCCACTTTGTAACCGGCCGATTAAATCAGACAACGTGTAACACATGCTCTCCCTGGGGCTGCCCAGCCCAGGCTGCACATTTTTACTTTAGAGGAAAATGAACCGTCAGTTTCATGTTGTCCTTCTTCCTTGAAGGTACGTCCCAGTCACCTGCCCTGTGATCTGTCATAGTTCTCTCCCTCCTCATGTGGTCGAGAAAACATTTTTTAATATCAAACTAAATTCTCTTTTTTTCAATGTAAATTTCCTTTCCTTTGTCCTATATCATCTGGACGTGCTCTCAAAAGCCTTCATCAAGGTGGTAATTAAACCACCTCTTTGACTTCCTCTAGATTAAATAACCCCAGTTCCTCATCTGTAACATGTGGTGACCACAGTGCCTACTACAAAGATTTAAGTACTTAATATGTGGATAAATACAAAGTTCTGAGAACAGGACAGCTATGTAGAGAGGACTCAACAATATCAGCTATTTTTTAACTTTTTATTTTGAAGCCAATTAGACTCACTGGAAGTTGAAGAAATAGTATAGAAAGTTCCCGCAGAGCCACCCCAGCTTTGTTTAAAGATAATGTCTTCAGTAATTATAATACTTTGTCAAAGCCAGGAAATTGACATTATTGGCTGTTACAACTAAAGCTGCTGTGAAAATTCATGTATTGATTTTGTGTGAGCATGTTTTCATTTCTCAAAGGATGAATACCTAAAATTGTGATTGCTGAGTCATATGTGAAGTATATGTTTAACTTTAAAAAGAAACCCATCAAGCTGTTTTCTCTCGGTGACTGTACCATTTTACATTTCGACCAGCAGTGTGTGAGAGTCCCAGGTTTCTCTGCATTGCTGTTTTGAATTTTTGCCATTTCTAATGGATGTGAAGCAGATTCTCATTGTGGCTTTTTTTTTTTTAAAGGGTTTTCTCTCTTTAAAAAAATCTTTTAAATATTCTTTATTCCTTTCTGTATTTTTGACTCTCTATATTGACTTACTTTTGGGGGGGGCAATCAGGTTTATTTAATTTACTTATTTTAGCAGAGGTACTGGGGATTGAACCCAGGACCTCATGCTTGCTAAGCATGTAATTTACCACTGAGCTCTACCCTCCCTCTCATTGTGGCTTTTTATTTGCATTTCCCTAATGGCTAGTGATGCTGGGCATCTCTTCAGGTACCCATTTGTCATCCATATGTTCTCTTTGGTGAAGGGCTGTTCAAGACTTTTGCTCATTTTGAAAAACTAGATTCTATATTTTCTTACTATTGAGTTTAGGAAGTCTATATATTTAGAATAGAAGTTCCTTGTCAGATATGTGATTTGCAGCAGTTTTTTTCCCTTTTTGTGGCTTCCTCGTCACAGGATCTTTGGCAGAGCAAAACTTTTTAATTTATTGGTGTTTTTTTCTTTTATTGATCATGCTTTTGGTGTTATGTCTCGGATTCTTCGCTTAACCCTAAGTCACAAAGATTTCCTTCTGTGTTTTTTCCTAAAAGCTTTATAGTTTTACATCTTATGTTGAGAGCGAGGATCCATTTTTGATTTAATTATTGTTTAAAGTGTGAGGTTTAGATAGAAATTCTTTCTTTTTGGAGGGGTGTGTGTGTATGGATATACAATATTCCAACACCATTTGTTGAAAAGACTGTCCTGCCTCCATTCAGTTGCTTTTGTGTCTTTGTTAAAAAAAAAATCTATCGCACATACTTATGTAGAGCTATTTCTGGGTTCTTAAATCTGTTGCATTGATCTACGTGTCTGTTTTCTGCTGATAAATACCACACTGTCTTGATCACTGCAGTTCCGTAGTGAGTCTTAGAATGGGGTGCGACTCCTCTCACTTTATCCTTTTTTTTCAAAATGTTTTTAGTGATTTTAGTTCTTGGCCTTTCCATATACATTTTCGAAGAAACTTGTCTTTACTCACAAAAAGTCTCGCCGAGATTAGCTATTATTTTAAATGCTATTATGACTTTCTTTATTCTGTATTTGTTTTACTGTCTCACTTTCCAGTTTTCACATTATCATACAGCCAAAGCGGGCTTTGTTTATTTATTTCTTATTGAGGTACAGTCAGTTACAGTGTGTCAATTTCTGGCATACAGCATCCTGTCCCAGTCATGCATGTACATACATAGATTCAGAGAAGGAGCATGTGACAGTGGCTGTCAGTCAGTGCTACCTGCCGAGGTGATGATGTCCTTTCTCATCCAATACCCAGAACTCAGGATATCTTAACAGTAAAAGCTAATATCATAAATCTAAAAATTATCCTTTTCCAGCCCTAGGAAATCCTCGGTACTATATGATAGTGGTCATTTGATGAGCAATCCTCGGGATCTGATGCTGCATTTTGCACTTTTTTGGAGTGGAGGAGAGGTAATTAGGTTTATTTATTTTTCTTTTTTTAATGGAGGGACTGGGGATTGAACCCAGGACCTCATGCATGCTAAGCACGTGCTCTAGCACTGAGCTATACCCTCCCCCAGCACTGTCTCTTTATATCAACCTCCTGATGAACCTCCCCAGATAGGTCCTATATTACCCGCATTTTAGAAACGAGAAGACTGAGATTTAAAAAGGGCAGCTTGCCCAAGGTTTCAAGTGGCCAGACTGGGATTTGAATCCAAGTTTACCTGGCGCTCTAACCGTAACATTATCCAGGGATTGGTCAGCAGATCTGTGCTGTTTCTCGCTGTCTCTCAGGCAGCCTCGCTGGCCCCTGCTGTCCCTTTTGTTGTTAGAATTTAGTCATTATTCCTTGAAATTTACTATCTGAGGACAGGGCCATTTTGCCGTTGTCACACATGAATGTGTACATGATTCGGAGTGTGTTTTGAAAAAGAAGAAAGTCGCAAGTTTGAGTAGCATCCCCCCTTGCCCTCCCGCGACAGGAGGACAATGCCCTGCCCCGAGTGCCCACTGATGTCGCCTTGAGCCTGCCTGCCGGCACAGCCCTCCTTGCCTGGCCCCCAGCCTTCCAGCTGGAGCCTTCTGGCAGTTTCCACGGCAGGGTCTTCACCTGCCCGGTCCAGCCTCATCATGGCCCTGCAGCAACATTTTAAAACACACCTCTGAACATTTCCACTTCTTGGTTAGGTTCCTTAGCAGCTCCGTGGACTTTGGGACAAAATTCCTCCACCTAGGGAGGCTCCCAGCCTTCTCAGCCCCCTCGCCTGTGTCCATGGTCCCCTGGGCATCCTCAGTGCAGCCACAATGACCTCCTCGTGCGTCCCAAACTCCACCACATGTTCTCATGTCTCAATTTATTCCCTGCATCCCTTGCCTGGTTGCTGTTTCCCTGTCTCCCATTTCTTCTCTCATCTTCCCGCCCACGTGCCTGTCTCAGCTCGGGCGTGAGTCTGGGTAGCCGACCCTGATTAGATGCCTCGATAGCACCCTGAGCACGTCCCCTCGGACCTGAGAGCCTTTGGAATTTTGGATGGTGGGGGAACACATGGTCTGGGAGCTCCCCAGGGCGGGGGCTTAGCCCTGTCGTAGAACTTGACACCTGGGGGCGCTCGGTGCAGGTCCGTCGGGCGTGTGAGAAATGGGAGGTTTGCCTGTTCAATCGCCTGCTCTCCACCACATAAAAAATTTCTCTTCTCCTTTGGTGGTAAAGAGCTCAAAGTGGAAGAGAATGGGTGGTGGTGATAATTACATTATGTAGATGCAGCAGGAAGGGAAAATCCAGAGGGTATGACAGATGCAGCTATGCTAGGAGAAAGTGCTGGCTAAGAACTTGGATGAGTCATTCCAACTCTCTGGACTGTGGTTTCCAGGAGAATGGGAAGTGGGTCGCCATGATTGCCAGGAATCCTTTTGGTCTCCTTCTTTCTTTAGGACCCCTCCAGTCCCAACTAATAGCCTATAAATTATAATTTGGAGGGTAGATATTGTGCAAAGATACAGAACTTCTCAAAAGTTCTGGAATCTGATTATTTCCTAATCTTGATAGTGAATACAAATTTCATTTTAAGCATATAGGAGTATAGTGACTTACTGAGTCCCCCTTTGAAAAGCTTATCTAGTCTTCCTTCAAATCGTTAAATAAATGACATGGTAACATAAATCGGTACAATTTTATTTTGAGATACCCTAACATGTGAAAATATATACATCAAAATGAATGCAAAGTAATTCAGCGAAGATTTTCAGGAGGCTGTTCCCGTGAGACTGCCTTCGCTTAAAATCTGTTTGGAACTTCTGTTCAGAGTTATCCCGGGGCATTGGCACACTCTTGTTTCTAACGCTGGCAAAGCTGTCTTTGCAGGACAGACTTGTGAACAAAGTGGATGATGGAACTGTGTTACCGCTTTGTTTATTTATTAGTTTAATTATTCCGTGTTCATTTGGAGAGCCTAGAATTAAAAAAAAAAAAAAAAAGAAAATTAACATAGTCTGTATTCCAGTTAAAAACTAGTTAGTCCTTAGAAGAAAATACTAAATTTCATGATTTTCGAGACTGAAGGTGCTATGAGGTTCAGAATTCTCATCCAATACAAAAAAAAAAAAATCTGTAAATCACTAAAGATCTACCCTAACTTAACCGGACTATTATTTTGATAAATGTATTTTTTCTAATTAAAAATATATCTTACCTGTATATTTTATTTAAGACAAATTGAGGTCCTGCTGTATACTGTCTGTATCTTCCCTCTTTACTTGGTATTGTATGGTGGGTACATTGCCATGCATTGCATTTTTAAAATGTGTTTTTTAGTGGTTAAACGTTTTTTAAACTGATGTACAGTTAGTTACAAAGTGTTAGTCTCTGGTGTACAGCCCAATGTCTCAGCCTTGCATATACATACATATATTCATTTTCATATTTTTTTCCATTAAAGGTTATTACAAGATGCTGAGCATAGTTTCCTGTGCTCTAAGTGGTTACATTTTATTTCATCATATGAAACCATACTGTATTGATCATTTTCCTATTATCTTCTTAATTGTAGCTTCTGGGTGTGTCAGTTTGCCTGGACACCCAATGATAAAAGTATTATAATTGAAATCTGTTGACCAGTTTGAGAAACTGAATTGCTTCTTAAAAGTGGAATTTTTATTAGTAGTTGAAAATTTTCACACATTCTGTCTTGTTGAACTTTCTTTTGCCACAAACTCTGCTTTGTTTGGTATAAATGTTGCCATCTACACCCTCTTTCCATTTGTATTTTCTAGACACCTTTTGCTTTGCTTTTTTGGGGGATGGGTAATTAGGTTTATTTATTTACTTACTTATTTATTAATGGAAGGACTGGGGATTGAATCCAGGACCTCATGCATGCCAAGCATCCCCTCTACCTCTGAGGTGTCCCCTCTCTGTCTTTTGCCCTTCTTTTTATGTTTGATTCCGAGTCATTTGGTTTTAGGCCTGTCTTAAAAACAGCATATAATTGGATGCTGAGAATCTTTGTCTTAGTTGGGGTCTGTTTAACCCATTCACCTTTATTGTCTTATTTGACAAATTTGATCTTTTGTCAATTAAAAAATCTTTTTTACTTTCTATGCTTCTTGTTCTCTGTGCTTTTATTATATGGGTTATATTTTTGTTTTCTTTCAAGTGACTTGAAAGGCACACATCCAGTTTTTACTCTGTTGGTGCTAATTTTATAGCTTTAAAAAAGTAAAATCGGTTTATTTGTTTGACTCAAATGAGCTCTGAAAGTTCTTGTAAAAGAGGGCTTTTGTATATAAAAATAAATTAAAAAATTTCTTCCATATAACACAGGAAACTATATTCAATATCTTGTAGTAACCTTTAATGAAAAAGAATATAAAAATGAGTATATGTATGTATGTGTATGACTGGGACATGACGCTGTACACCAGAAATTGACACATTGTAACTGACTGTACTCCAATTAAAAAAAAAAAAAAAGAAAGCCTTTAAAAGAAGTCACAAGCAGTGGAGGATCATAGGAGTAAGTGTCCACCCTCCCAAGGAGACGACTCTGCTGGGCAAACTCATTCGATTTCAAGCATTGGTACATCTTCTTTTTGTTTAAGAGTGAAGAAAGAATTTATTCATTCTTGCTATTTGTTTTGTTGTTGTTTTTCCAGGATAGAAAGAAAAAATAAAGCCCTGTTTCTTTGGCAGAATTCCCAGTTGAAACCCTCTCCAGAGTTCTGAATGCCTCCCTAAATGTTGAAACAGAATTCTGCTATATTAAAATTAATATCAACTTATCCAAGGTGGACATACACCATGACCAAAACAACTGAGATTTTCCAGCTGAAGTGGCCTTGAAATAATTTAAAATATGACATGGAAAATCATGTCTTAAAACAGATTCTTATTTTCCATTTATAGTTGTTTTAATCTCTTTCATTAAAAAATTTTTTTGGGGGGGGGGAATGGAGGTAATCAGGTTTATTTATTTATCTATTTTTTAATGGATGGACTGGGGATTGAACCCAGGACCCCGTGCATGCTAAGCATATGCTCTACCACTGAGCTATAACCCCCCTTCTTCCATTTCTTTATTGTTCTCAAATATTTTTTTAATTTATAGAAATCAGAATGTCCATAAGAATACATTTTTAGTACAGTTTCTACATGTGTTCACAAAGAGAATAACCCTAAATCTGACACATTATCTCCTCTTCCTTGGGGCTCCTTGTGTAGGAAATACACAAATGGGGATGCTCAAGCCAGCATCTTAGACAGCACCTGTCTCCCTAATTGGAACTTGAAGCATCCTTCCTGCCTCTCCTGACCAGCTCCAACCATATCTCATCCCCAGTGTTGATACTTCTATGTTAAAAACAAAATAATGTTTTACAGTAACATCATCTTATTATAATTTGACCCTTTGGTTACTTCAAGAGTCATCCAAAAATAAAGATAACAATAAAAAAAAAACAACTTTACCTTGGCGGGTTCTCTGGTGAGTACCCTGCCTTCTTGGTCAGCCCTCACCTTGGCTCCCATGTAAGGAAGGGCAGGAAGCCAGCCAGGTCCACACCAGCCATGTGGTGGGGCAGAAATAGCTCTGAATGATTAGATCCTGAATAAGTCACTTTCCTTCTGGGCTTCAGTTTCCACACCTGGGAGTTTAAGAGGTTGAGACACATCATGTCTGAGGTCACTTCTAGTTTTCAACCTTCTGTGATTAAACAGTTGACTAAACGTCTATTTGGAGAGCTTCGTTCCCAGGCCCTACGTGGGATGAGAAGCACAAAACCAGTCTGTATTTAAAAAGCAGAGGAAAGAAAAGAGCTAAGCTGATGAGAGATTCCGTGTCTGACCCGTGTGGTGGTTGCCTGGTGTATATGTAGGGAAAAATGCACTGGCTGTACCTTTAAGATGGGGCCCCCTTAATCAGTTTCTTGTGTATCTTATACCCCAATAAATGGATGAATAAACCAAAAAGAAAAAAGAAAGAAAAGAAAAACTGGAAGGATGTTAAAAGTGTGGTGTAAGGGAGAATCCCCATGACGTAAATAGTGAATTTCAAATATCAACCATTAGCCTTCGAATCTTGCGTACATTATTTAATCTTTTTAGACTGAGTTTCTTTAGTGAAAATGAAATGCATAGTGTCTACTTTCTGAGGCAGTCAGGGGTATTAAGTGAGTTATAAGGCACATCAAGCACCTGGAGTGTAGTAGATAATCAACACCTGTTTTTAAGAAGAGGCGGTAGGAGTATTAAGCAAACATATGACAGATTCAAAGAACTAAAAGACTACACATCATTCTTTTGAAATCGCCCTCAAGTAAATAAAACCTAGAAAGCCCAGTGTGTTAAAGAGACTATGAAGAAAAAGCTAGACTCATATTTGTCTGGTGACAGTGCGAAGTGGTAGTGCCTGTTTTAAAGAGCCACCCCCACCCCTCCGGCAATTTACAATGAAAGTCACCCAGCCGATTGTGGTCTTAAACTGGTAATCCCCCTTTTCAGATTACAGCCTGAGGCAATAACTCAAAAAGGAAAGACAACATTTATTTGAATTTGCTTGACTGAGTTACAACTTGGGGGAAACAGCCAACAAAAAGATGGCTGAATTAAACTGTTTTAGCAGTATAATGGATATAATGGAATATTTCTCCATTTAAAATGCCAGCTGTATACGGACCAAGTAGTTACGTGCAGAATTCAAGCAAAAAATTAGAAAACAGTGTGCACGGAGTGAACACAACCACATAAAACCAATGTCTGTGCAGTGATGAAGGCTGAAAGCGAATTTTCTAAATCTCTGGTTTTATGGGGGAAAACGGTGACCTATATTTAATGTTTTTGGTTTATTATAGTATGCTGATTGCTAAATGAGTCAATAAAAATAAAATAAAAATATAAATTGTGTTCTGAGATAGAGAATATATGAAATACAGAATGAGAATGTGGAGCAGAAGTATAGGTGGAATTACAGCAAAACAGACATTGTTTCCTGTGATTTTCCTTTGTGAAGTTTGCCTCACCAATGCATCGTGAAAGTAGTTAGCACATGTGAGAAGTGCTCTTCCCAGAAATAATTTTCAAGTCAGCACCAACCTCCAAATATGGAGAAGGAAATTCAGAGAAGTCTTTCGAAAGGATATCTACTTCCCTGTCAGTTGCATTTTTTTTTCCAGCTGGTTTTCCTTCTTTTCTTTTGTGATAAAGGAGATACTTTTATAGATGCTGAAATGGTTTACAATTGCCTTATTTACTGCCTCTTATGTTTTATGTCTCCCCAAAGGGTCAGAAGATCCATCATTTAAAAAGAGAGAGTGATGTGTTTTTAGTGCAAAGAGAGAACAGCCACTTTAGAGAACCAATCAGAATGGAAACAGATGGCATCTGGCCCCATGGCCACAACATGCTAAGTCCTCTGGACCGTCTCGGATGACAGGAGCTTCACAGGGAAAGTGAAAAAGAACTCCCGGGCAGAGGGGTGCCTCCTTTTCACCACTGAAAGCCCAAACCAACTTAAAAATATTTTTAATTTTTTAATTGAATTATAGTTGATGTACAATATCATGTTAGTTTCAGGTGTACCACATAATGATTTGACATTTGCATACATTATGAAGTGATCATCACGGCAAGTCCAGTAACCATCTGCCTCCATACAAAGTTATCACATTATTACCGACCATATTCCTTATGTTGTATATTCCATTCCTGTGACTTATTTATTGTTTATCTGATATAGTTCAAGGTTTGTACCACTTAATCCTCTTCACCTGTTTCACCCATCTTCCACCCCCCTCCTCTCTGGTAACCACCCATTTGTTCTCTGTATCTAAGAGTCTGTCTTGTTTTGTTTATTTTGTTTTTTGATTCCATATGTAAGTGAAATTGTGGTATTTGTCTTTCTCTGTTTTATTTCCCTCAGCATAATACCCTCTAGATCCCTTCATGTTGTTGCATGTGGCAAGATTTCTTTTTTTATGGCTGAGTAGTATTCCATCCTGTGTGTGTGTGTGTGTGTGTGTGTGTGTGTGTGTGTGTGTGTGTGTGTGTGTAAACCACATCTTCTTTATCCATTCATCTATTAATGGACACTTAGGTTGCTTCCATATCTTGGCTAATGTAAATAATACTGCAGTGAACATAAAGGTGCATATATCTTTTTGAGTTAGTGTTTTTATTTTCTTCAGGTAAAACCTCACAAGTGAAATTGCTGGATCTTATGGAAGTTCTGTTTTTACTTTTTTGAGGAATCTCCATACTGTTCTCTGTAGCAGCTGTACCAATTTACAACCCCTCCAACAGTGCATGAGGGTCCCCTTTCCTCTACATCCTCCTGTTATTTGTGGTCTTTTTGATGATAACCATTCTGACAGGTGTGAGGTGCTATCTCATTGTGGTTTTGATTTGCATTTCCCTTGTGATTAGTGATGCTGAGCATCTTTTCATGTGTCTGTTGGCCATCTGCATGTCTTCTTTGGAAAAATGGGTATTCAGATCTTCTGCCTATATTTCAGGCAGGTTGTTTGTTTTGACATTGAGTTGTATGAGTACTTAGTGTATTTTGGATATTAACCCTTTATCAGATTTATCATTTGCAAACATCTTCTTCCATTCAGTAGGCTGCCTTTTCATTTTGTTGATGGTTTCCCTTGCTGTGCAGAAGCTTTTTAGTTTGCTATAGTCCCATTTGTTTATTTTTGCTTTTGTTTCCATTACCTGAGAAGACAGAGCAAAAGGTAAGTTGCTAAGACTGATGTCAGAGAGCATACTGCTTATGTTTTCTTCTACAAGTTTTATGGTTTCAGGTCCTACATTTAAGTCTTTAATCCATTTTGAATTTATTTTTGGGCATTGTGTGAGACAGTAGTCCAGTTAGATTCTTTTGCACATAGCTGCCCAGTTTTCCCACTACCATTTAATGAAGAGGCTGTCTTACCCTATTGTATATTCTTGCCTCCCATGTCATAGATTAATTGACCACGTAAGTATGGGCTTATGTCTAGGCTCTATTCTGTTCCATAGACCTATGTGTCTGTTTTTGTGTTGGTACCATACTGTTTTGATTACTGTAGCTTCGTAGTGTAGTCTGAAGTCAGTTCTGTGAAAAATGCCATTGTGATTTTGACAGGAATTGTATTGACTCTGTAGCTTGCTTTGAGTAGTATGGTCATTTTAGCAATATTAATTCTTCCAACCCTTGAGCACAGTGTACTTTTCCATCTGTTTGTGTCACCTTCAGTTTCCTTCATCAGTGTCATAGTTTTCTGAGTACAGGTCTTTCACTTCCTTGGTTAGACTTCCTCCTAGGTATTTTCTTATTTTTGTTGCAAATGTAGACAGGATTGCTTTCTTAATTTCTTTTTCCTTAGTTTGTTATTACTGTAATGGTGACACAACAGATTTCTGTATATTAATTTTATATCCTGAAATCTGAATGATAGCCTTGCTGGGGAGAGTATTCTTTCTTTCTTCTTTATTTTTTTCATTGTTTTGAATATATTTTGCCACTCCCTTCTGGTCTGCAAAATTTCTGCTGAAAAGTCAGATGGTCGTCTTGGGGGAGTTCCCTCCTATGTAACGAGTTGCTTTTCTCATGCTGCTTTTAAGATTCTGTCTTTAATTTTTGCCATTTTAATGACAGTGTGTCTTAATGAGGACTTCTTTGAGTTCATCTGGCTTGGGACTCTCTGTGCTTCCTGGACCTGGGTGTTTATTTCCTTTCCCAGGTTAGGGAATTTTCAGCTATTATTTCTTCAAATAAATTCCCTGTCCTTTTCTCTCTTCTCCTCCTGAGACTTGTATAATGTGAATGTTAGTACAGTTGAGTTGTCTCAGTGGTCTCTTAATCTGTCCTCATTTTTAGAATTATTTTTTTTCTGTTCAGCTGGACAATTTCCACTACTTTGTTTTCCAGATTACTTATCTGTTCTTTTGTATCATCTAGCCTTCTACTGTATTTTTTATGTTAGTTACTATAGTCATCATCTCTGTTTGGTTCTTCTTTTTATTTTTAACTCTGTTAAACATCTCACTGTGTTCATCCATTCTTCTCCCAAGTTCACTGGGCATCTTTATGAGCATTACCTTGAACTCTTTATAGGGTGGTGGGGCTGGAACTGGTGCAGCCCACTGAGGGGCAGGCTAGCCTCCGGCAATCATAGGCTAGTGGGAGGACTCCAGAATGGTACTTGCCAGCACCAGGATCCACATGGTGGAACAAGCTCTCAAAAATGGCTGCTGCCAGTGTCTACCTCCCCAGGAGGGTCCCAGTTGCCTCCTCCTCTCTCAGAGCCTCCCTAAGATCAGTAAGTTGGGTGTCACTCAGGCTTCTTTCAAATTATTGCCTCTGCCCTGAGTCCTAGAGCTTGTGAGACTTTGTGTGCCCTTGAAGAGTGATGTCTCTATTTCCCACAGTCCTCTAGGTCTCTGGTACGCCAACCCTACTGGCCTTCAAAGCCAGACATTCTGGGGGTTCATCTTCCTGGTGCAGCACCCCTGGTTGGAGAGCCCAGTGTGGGGCTCAGCCCCCTTGATCTTTGGGGAGAACCCATGCAGTTGTGGGTTTCCTTCAGTTTGTGGGTCACCCACCCAGAGGTGTGGGTCTTAACTCTGCTGCATGTCCGCCCCTCCTAACCATCTCGCTGTGGTTCCTTCTTCATATCTTTTGTTGTGGAGAATCTTTTCTGCTAGTCTTCAGGTCAGTCTCATAGATAGTTGTTCTGTAAATAGTTGTAATTTGGGGGTGCCCATGGGAGGAGGGGAACCTAGGGCCTTCCTACCCTACCGTCTTGGCCACACTTTGCAAATCAGTTTCTCAGTGATTTTGAAGTGAGAAAGATTGTCAGTGTGTGCAGGAGAACAAGGCGGGCTCTGATTGAGGGACCTTCTTCCTTTTCCTTGGACCTTCTTTTAGGGCTGTCCCTTGGGGAACAGAATACCTTTGGGAAATGCAATAATGAAGAGATTTGCTAGATGTGTGGGGAGGTCTAGATGTTTTAAGGGATGGAGGAAGCTTTGTATCTGAAAAGTGGTGTCATGGAAAAATTTTGACCCAAGTTACCAAATGCAAAGTGTAGTACCCAAAAGATAATTGGCAGAATCACTGAGCTGGAAGGAATCTTAGAAATCGATTAGTCCAAACCCTTGATTTTACTAAAGAAGGAATAGACTCCAGGGAGGGAAATGGCTTGCCTGAGTCATCACAGAGGACACAGCCAAAACCAAATCTGTTGATTGGTTTCTGGGCATTATTTTTCCTGCTGAGTTCTGGTTCCCCTGACTTCCACCATCACTTCATTACTGACCTTTACTGTGCTACCGTGATTAGCCTGCAGACCTAGAAATGTAGCTGGTTAATAGACAGAGTTTCTCTAAGCCGTCAGAGGTGGGAGTCAGCAAATCATGACCCACACCCTGGTTCCAGGATCCCGTTTGTCTAGCAGAGGGAGAGAAAGTTAATTTCAGGAGATCCACCTGGGTTCACATCCCAGCTCCACCGCAGGGGTGCTGAAGGACGTCAGGCAGGTTGTTTAACATCTCTGAACTTTGCCTCATCGTAATTGTGGTCCTCGTCTCTTAGGCTCCTTAGGTGAGGATCAAATGAGTCAGTCCATTAGAGTGGGACCTGGATTATGGTCAGTGTTCAGTGTATGCCAGCTGTTGTTTTTTCCACTCTGAGGGTAGTTAAAACTCCTTCTGTCTGAAATCCTAAGGAAATAAAAAATTATATATATATTTATAATGATAGATATTAACAATATATTAACTTAATATATTATAGTATTAAATATTATATTGTTTAATAATTATATAATTATATCAATAAAGTTAATATGCTATATATTAAATTATATAATTAAAATTTATAGGTTCATAATTATATATGTTAAATGTGTTAATTACATACATGTTAATCACATGTTAATTGCGTATGTGTTAATTACATGTGTGTTAATTATATGTGTATGGTGAGTATCATCTAGGCATAGCCCTTCAGTGCTCAGAAGGACTTTCCTGAGACTGTGTTCTGTGTTTAGAGTAGCTTATTTTTTTCTGTAGTGTTTCATCCAATGGCTATCTTAACGGCCTCAAAATTTGACTACTCTGAATCTTTAAAATTTTCTCCGATCTTTGTCTCCCTATGTGATAATTTTTATAGCTTTATTGAGGTATGATTGCTACACAGTAAACTCCCATCTTTAAAGTATGCAATTTGACTAGTTTGGATATACCTGTGAAACCATCCCCCAAATCAAGATAATGAAGATACAGACATCACCAGGGACATTTCCACCTGCCTGTTGGTAATGCCACCATCCTACCCCTCCTGCTCCCTCCTGATCCCTCCCAGCCCCCTGTGCCCATCCCCAGGCAAACACTGATCTGCTAGGATTTTATATAAATGGAATCATACAGTATGTTTTCTGTTTGTTTGGCTTCTTTTACACAGCATAATTATCACCCTTATTGGTATGTGTACCAATCGTGTGTTCATTTTTATTGCTGATTACTAGAACACTCTTTTCTTTGTTTACTATTTACCCCCGTCTTGCTTAACTGGCCATGGTATAGATGAAAACATATTTTAATGATTTTAAATATTTACTGATTAAATATCTGTGTTTCTCATTCTTATTTTTAATTTTGTTGTTATCCAGTATAGAGAGTAAGTAGTATACAGAAATTGTAGTTTCCCTGAGAGTAACAGCCCTTACATTCTGTGATAGAAATTCATATCTATAAGCAATGTTACTACTTTATTTGAACATTGAGATTAACATTGTCTCCTGTCTCATTCACTCTCAATACAAAAAAAAAAAAGAGCATCCTTCTATTGGCCTGACCCAATAAAGTGATTGAATAAACTCAGTTATATAAATATTTACACACAGTTTTCATTTTCATGGTGAAATATTTCTTCTGTTAATGTTATAGTTTTTTTTTGAAAATGTGGACAATATGTTCTCAATTCCCTTGCAGCTGGAGCATAACATGAAATAAACTAAGAAATTGATACAGCAAAAGTAATACATTTGCAAGGTAATAAGAGATCATTTGAGAGGCAAGTCCAATTTTGTCATGAGTTTTTACCAACAACATAGTATCACTCAACTGTTGACATTTCTGCATCTGGGAAGGAAGAAGATAAAAGTTATCATTCAAAAACGCCCATTCAGGTTTGGTGAAAGATTTAGTTTCTTCATCTATCACAGTGACGCGAGCCCTATAGTTCCAGAAGGACAGAGACTTGGCAGTGTTGAGGGTAGAATTTAGCCAGAGGGAATCTTAAAGAAGCCAGAGAAAACAAACTTCACCCATTCTGCCTCTCAGACTTGTGTTCTGGGCAGCTGTCCTGGGAAGGCTGGGCATGCAGCAATTTAAAAACAGCCCATACATGGAGATGTAAATTCTGATCTTCGAGATGCCACAGGGATTCTAGGAGCAGATGGATTCTCATGCAGAATGAAAAAAAGGAAGGAAGTTACTCTCTGGGCTGGAAAGTAACTTGGACATTACCTGGTCCAAAGTTTTATTTTGCTGGTGACCAGTTCAATGTCACACAGTAACTTAATGGCAGAACAGGGACTCGACCTGGGATTTCTGAACCACAGGCTCCTGTTCTGTTGTGTTGGGGCTGGTTTGTTGGCATGTAAGGTGCTGGAATGTGTGATGGGTTCTTTTGGAGCATTTACTTTGTTGAGGGGAGAGTTGTGCTTCCTGACTCTGCCGGCTATGGGAGAGGTGCTCTTTGGTTAATGGACAGACCCATGGGTTTGACTGCAAATTACCCATTATCAGCCAGACTGCTAAAATCCTTATGCTCAGGAAGGCTGTAACTTTAAGTCTTACTTGTGCTTTTTAAAGCCCCCCTCCCTCGTCTCCACATCAAAGTCTAGATGCGGTCCTGCTTCTCCATCTTCATTCGTCTGTGCCTCCTGTTCCCTCTGCAGCATACCTCCTCACACACCTGGAATCTTAATGTGGAGGCGAGGCGGCAGATAAGCCCATCCTCCTCTGCTGAGAATCACTGACCTGGTCCGAGCCCTTATTTTCCAGATCTGGAGACACAGACTAAGAACTAACGGGCTTGTCTAAAGTCTCACAGTAACACATATGAGATGATGGCTTAGCTCGGGCTGTTATAACAAAATACCATAAACTGGGAGGCTCGTCAGTAACAGGCATTGCTCACAGTTCTGGAGGCTGGAAGTCCAAGGTCATGGTGTCAGCATAGTTGGGTTCTGGGGAGGGCCCTCTTCCGGGAGGCAGATAGCTGGCTTCTTATGTCCTTATGTGGCAAAAAAAAAGTGAGGTTGCTCTCTTGCTGCATCGTGTAAGGGCACTAATCCGACGCACGAGGGCTCCTCCCTCATGACCGAATTACCTCGAAAAGACCCTACCTCCAAATACCAACATCCTGAGATTACAATTTCCACATGGGAACTTTGGGGGGACCGAAACATTCAGCCCATAACAGATGAAAACCCAGACTTCTTGCTGTGCCAGGGTTAAGTGTAGAGATCTCCCTGAAACACGTTCTGGGATGGTGTCTGGCCTGTGCCCAGCAGCTGCAGCATCTAACAGCGGCAGGGCTGGCCCAGAGGAGTTTCTCGGAGCGGGCGTGAGTGTAACTGCAGCCCTCAGACCGTGCTGGAAAAGAACTCTCTTTTACGAAGGCACATCAACTATTTGTATCCTAACTGATTCAGGGGAAAGATGGTGTTATTTAGTCTCACAGCCCACTGCAAACAGAGCAGTTTGGTTTCTTTCTGAGAGATTGGCTTAAGTCTGATTCTCTCCAGTCCTAGCCCATCTTTTCTGATGCTCTAACAGCACATTATCTGCATCTTTATTTAGCCTGTGAGTCATTTCATTCTCCCTCATATTAGTGATTCACATGTTTATAGTGTTAAGATGCTCATAAGAGGATCCCACAGGGAGCCCACGTATGGGAGGCACTTGGTAAATCCTTGGCGTATAATAGAAAAGTATTATTTGATACCCTTTAAGGCAACATTAGACCCATACATTTTATCTCATTATTTAAAAACTTTGTTTTTTGGGGGAGGTAATTAAGTTTTTATTTATTTATTTAATGGAGGTACTGTGGATTGAACCCAGGACCTTGAGCATACAAGCACGCACTCACCAACTGAGCTATATACCCTCCCCGCTAGATCCATACATTTTTTTAAACTGAAGTATGGTCAGTTACAATGTGTCAGTATCTGGTGTACAGCACAATGTCCCTGCCACGCATATTCATACATATATTTGTTTTCATATTATTTTTCATTAAAGATTATTATAAGATACTGAATGTAGTTCCCTGTGCTATACAGAAGAAATTTGGTTTTTATCCTATTTATATATAAAAATGGTTAACTTTCGCAAATCTGAAACTCCCAAATTTACCCCTTTCCACCCCCTTCTCCCCGGTAACCATAAGACTGTTTTACTATGTCTGCGAGTCTGTTTCTGTTTTATAGATGAGTACATTACTGTCCTCTTTTTTTTCTTTTTTTAGATTCCACATATGAGTGATATCATATGGTGTTTTTCTTTCTCTTTCTGGCTTACTTCACTTAGAATGACAATATTCAGGTCCATCCATGTTGCTGCAAATGGTATTATTTTATTCTTTTTATGGCTGAGTAGTATTCCATTGTATAAATATATCACAACTTCTTTATCTAGTCATCTGTTGATGGACATTTAGGTTGTTTCCATGTCTTGGCTATTGTAAATAGTGCTGCTATGAACTTGGGGTGCATGTATCTTTTCAAATAAAAGTTCCCTCTGGATACATGCCCATGAGTGGGATTGCTGGATCATTTGGTTAGACTTACACATTAAAAAAAATACTTGAAATAATTCAGCAACAGGATTTTGCTCCTTGTCTTGGTTGCTCTGCTAACAGTATCTATGCTTATCCCCAGTTATCAGAGCAAGTTGAACTGAAGAAAACTTAAGTGGTGTACATCACTGGAAGCCTTCGGAATAACAAAGGAACATCTTCTCATCCAGTCTTTGTCGATCCATAGAGATTCCTTGGGTTTCATTCACAGAATAACAGAAGACAATGTTTTGGAGGAAAAACTCATGACTTTTAAAGTCAATTATATCCTAAAACAAACTCTCTTCAGTAAAATTATTTAATGTGGAAGGAATGTGGTCAAGAATATAACATGTGATTTGTGGTGTATCACATCCAAGGGCACTTTCTCTTCTGAAACATATTCATGAGAAAGATAATTTTAGAAGTTGGCTGCACAGTTCCTGACCCTCTCCCCGCTCTGTCTTGCACTGCTGTAACCCAGAGGACTCCACTGATTTATACATATCAAAACATTACCATCAAGATTCAAAACCATATATATGATTATCCACAAAGAAAGTGTCACCAGGCAGCTTGAGTTGGCCGACATGTTTCTAGTCTCTTGGCGCTTTTCGCTGGTTGTTTTAGGCATGCTGATGAGGAAAGGGCTTTTCAGTCTTCTTGTCTCATTTTTCGCATTTCAGGAATCCATATGTCTCACACAGATGTGGTTTAATGGACTAAAGGTTTAGATTTCCATTTATGAAAGTGAGGAAGTTAAGGTACATGGATGGGTATTGCCACACTTTGGGACCGATTGTGTCTTGGACATTCTTTGGAAGTGGAAATGCTTATTCATTGTCCATTGAACAGCAGGGGTTCCTAGACTGTTAAAACAGTATTGATCACAGTGTGCTCCTCTGCAACTGCTCTTTTCAGTTGTTGACGTTTGGTAGGCTTCTTTTGGCTCGATTAACAGCTGACTTATTTATGGGGTGCCGCTAACGATGGATGTCCAACTCCGTCACTGTGGCGGTGGGGTGGCGCAGACTTCCCAGCCTTTCGAATCCCAGCTGGGAAATTTCTCAAACCTGAGTCTGTAATTTTCCCATGGATGCACTCCCAGTCACTCTCACGCACATCCTGCCTTCTCCTGCTCACTTTTTCCCATAAGCAGAATTCATGAAGCCACAGACACTCCTCAGTGGTCCTCACTCCCTATGCCAAATCACCGAGAACACCAGGGCATCGGATTACAGGAGAGGAGAACTCAGACCTGGATTCAGCCTGAGGGACGTTGTGGAGAATGATTTTGTGAGTTGGACAGAGCGAGGTTCCATATCTCTTCTGCCCCTGTGGTTGCTTTCCTGCATTCAGCTTTTATTTTTAGTACCTGCTTATTGTCTAGTTCTTTGATACTCAGGAAGTACTTGTCCAAGAGTGATTTTGTCACTGACTTCTTAGGAAGGATGAGGGATTCCGGAGACAAGGGTGGGTCTATGTTCCTAAGGTCTCGGGGCAGTCTGTGGATGCTGGCAAGTGTATCTGCCAGGTTACCACTTGAGACAGCCACCTGCTGTTGGAGAACCACTCATGAGGACCAGTGCTTGGAGACAAGGTCATGTGGGATAGTAGCAGAACTAAAGGCTTGCGATCCTTTTTCTTTTTAGAGCTTAAATTTCAAACTCAGAAAAATCCTACCTTTACGATGTACCATTTGGGGAGATTTCTTTACACTTTGGGGCTCTCTCCCCGCCGTGTTCCTATAGCACTGTTGCAGGGAGGGAGGGAGCTCACGGGTGGTGCCGCTGGCTCAGCGTAGGGCGCGTGGTACACGTGCAGCTGATGACTCTTCCTTTCCTTCTAAGAGGGGCTGCGTCCAGCGGAACACACCCACCTGTCCTTTGCATACCCGTGGTTCACCTCCAGTAATTTTCCACGATGCGAATTCCCCTTCCACCCTGATCTCCAGGGAGTCCTGTCCGTGCTTCTGCCTTCCTGTCTGTGCTTCTGCCTTCCTGTCTCTTTCCTCTTCCGTTACCAGCGTGATGTTTGGAAACGCTGAGGAGACCTCGTACTTCCCAGAGCCCGGGAACGGAGTGTTAATGAGTTCTTTCTTAGGAAAAGAGGGGCAGCTGGCCCATCCCGTGGCTCTGACCTCGCAGTTTGGCGTTGCCAGGACCAGGCACTCAGGGGCTGGATGAATGGGACTCTGTGGGTAGCTGGAAAAAAAGCAACAACCCAGCGTTTCTCTTCAAGTTGGGGGAGTGAGAAGAACAAATTGCATTATTAATGATCATATGGAGGTTGTGAGCCGACAGTCTATTTAGTTTCACTGGTAAAACAAGTGTGGTTTTGAATGGAGTGGACTTTCCCTCTTTGTATTTAGATGCCAAAGAATATTCATTAAGGATATCACTGAAGACCACGTCAGGGATTCAGCCTCCAAAGCTGCCCCCTCCTGCAGGCTAACAGGCAGAAAAGAACATTTAAAGAGTGGAGAATGAGCCTGTGAGGTTGGAAGCCAAATTATAAACTCATTTTAACTCTTGGCCCGCAGGCTCGGGAGCAACATTATTTGTTGTCAAGGGTGGAAAACAGCTCAGATTCGGGTCCAAGTGATTATTCCACTTTGGCATTGCGGCCGTCCTGCCAACTGCAATTCCATTTAGACACAGATTAATTAGCCAGGCAGGGCCGGAAGCGGGCTGTGAGAGCGAAGCCGGGAGAGGGCACCGCCGCGGGGCCGGGGGCCTGAGAGAGGCCGGCCCGCCCGCTTCGACATCAAACCCACAAGGAAGGGGTGAGAGCGTGTGGAGACGGAAGGTTTCCACACTTCTGCAGTGACGCATCTCACACTTGGGATGACTTCGTGTCAGTGCAGCAGAGGAAATGAGATGGAGGAAGAAACACATACGGGACAGCCCCACACTGGCACCGGGAGCCGATCGCGTGGAGAGGGCCGACTAGGTAGTGGTCCCAGACCTGAGCGGCTAATTGTAGACCCATCCTGGCCCTTTCTGAAAATTCCTGCATGTCAAACGGGAACCACAGAGTCTTTTTTTTTTTTTTTTTTTTTTTTTTAACTTTTTGCTCTTACTGGAATTAGAAAGATGAGATAGAATCACATACTCTTGGGAAAGACGGGACTCCGCGTTGATGAATTGAAGCATCATTAACATTTATTTAACAGGCGGGCTAAATCCTCTCCAGGCTTAGTCCATCTCCAGAATATTTTCCTGCCCGTCCTTCCCGGGTGTTTTGCTCGTACCTCCTCTCCGTTCGCGTGGATGTGGGTCGATAGGTGGATTCCTGAAAGGCACTGCGGGCGCGGGGCCCCGGGCGCGCGCCTGCGGATCCGGGCGGGCGGGTCCGGCGGGCGGGGCGCGCCCCCCTCCCGGGTCTGTGCGCGGGGCTGCGCGGAGCCTCCCGGGGGCGGCGGGAGAGCGCGTCCCGGCGAGCTGGGCTCTCCAACTTCCAGGGGGATTTGCTGTTTTGTAACATTTCATTCCATACAACCACTGAAAAAAAAAAAAAAAAAAGTGGCGGCGCCGAACGCGGTCCTCTGACTCCCTTACTCCACCTGGAGCCGGGTTACTTCTGTGCGGACGCAGCGCCCTGGGCAGAGCGAGTTCCTGCGAGGTTTGCTTTTTGGGGGGTTCTTTTCCAAGAATGTGACTCTGCTTTGCTTTTGCAGACACTTCTACATGGCTCTCAACATGCATTTTAAACCTGAATTTTGTGGCGTTTTTTTTTAAACAAATATTTTGCAATTTACCCATTAAAATAGAAAAGGGAAAATACCATCCTGCTTTTTCAGGGCAGTACTTTGGATGTGTTTTGTATCCTATAAGACGTCAGATGTTACCATTTGGTAATATCACCTACACTGAAGACATGGAAATTTCCAGGGGCGACTCCTATTTTTATTTTATTTTATTTTTTATATTTTAGATTCCTTTCCATCTCAAGGAGAGAAGCCAAGGTATTTTTATCCGGTGGAAGAATGGTGTAGTTTCATCGTAACCTTCTTACACTTCCAGGTAAGTGAGTCTGTTCATCGTAAATTACTTAAGAAATGAAACTTGGTATGGTCTGAGTTTATTCAGTATTCTGGCTATGTTTGAAATGTGTTAAATTTCATTTTACTTTTAATAGTTCCACTAATAACAACTGACTAAGATATGAATACTTTTTCAAAATAAGACAGTTAGTTGGCTGCTTTGGAAAATCGTTTTATTCACTTGTAAATACTAATCTTCATTTGCCAATTTCTTCAGAATTTCTCTCTTCTCAAAGTGGCACGTGCTTTAAACCAATCATGTAGTTAGAAGAACTACATAATTCTTTTAAAAAAAAAAACATTCACTTGAATGGGAACATTTGTTCTGCTTTTTAGAAGTTGCGACAGAATATTAAGCTTTCTCAAACACTTAACCCATAATCAAAAGGGCATCGTAATTTTGACCATGCTACAAAATAATTACTTAAGTAAAGGGGGTAGGAAATTGAAGGATGATCTTCCTTTCAAGTTATAACATTTTAGGGGAATACTTTCAAAAACTCTTGGAGAATAGTACACTGATGGTTTATATAGTTGGTTTCAAACTGGGGACACATGTAAATCTTGAGAATGTTGTTTTAGTTCTGCTCTTGTAACCAGTAATTTTGAATTATCTGCAATAAGATATTTTATGACATCTGGCAACACTAAACTTTGAAAAAAACCCAAAAACCTCGGGGAGATCATTAGTTGAAGTTGTGTATGTGGTTCCTGTCTTCAGAAGAGCAAACCTCTTTCGGTTTTCTCTGGAAATGACTCTGTAGACATAAAAATGAAGATATTTCAGCTGGGCTGAGCACCTACGTCTTCACGAAGCCCCCTTCGCCCTTCTTCAGTTAACAAATTTCTATAGAGGCTTTGTTCATGATTTTGAATATTTTTCTTTTTGCTTTTGTTGACACTGATCAAGATAAAAGAGTGGAAGTCAGAACGTTGGATGGGATTTTGCTTTTAATGAACTGCTTGGTACTAAAACAAGACAGCGCAAGGAATTTAAAAGGGATTGTATCCGAGTTCCTAATAATGGAGAATAAAAACAGCCTGGGCCAAAAGTTAATGATACAAACAAAAATAACTGAAGAATAATTATTCACCAGTTCTTTGCTGAGTAGAATGTCCAGTGGCTAAGAAGCCTAAGTGATTCAGGGCCAATGCAAGGGTTATAATGGAATTCTTCTAATCTTAGGTCTTGTGATGTTTAATGTTTTTGAGAATTACTTGGCTAGTGTTGAAGAAAACAGTGTCATGAGAACACCATGATATTGAAACCTTGAGATAATAGGAGGAAGGAGCCAAAGTAAACTGTACCACACAGAAGGTCCACTTGGACAGATGCAAGTTTGCAGGATGTTTGCTCTCCAGGATGAAGCTGTGAGGGTGGCCAGGCAGGGCCACGCGGCCAAGCTGGGCTTTGGTCTCAGTCATGGCGCTTGCTGTGCGTCTGGGTGCAGAGGCAGGATGTTTCCGGGGATCCAGGCTCCATTGGGGCAGAACAAGCTCGGGGAGCCTTCGGTTTTCCAGGAACTTGCTCCTTAGAGACTGAGTCCTTATAGACGCAGGGACCTGGATGTCCCTTAGCAGGGCACCTTCCCCAGACCTGCAAGGGACAAGCTGTGTGGATTGGGACAGGTGTGGCTGGGTTGTAGGCAGGCAGGTACATGACACTGGGAATCCCAGCCAGGAGAGGTAACTGATTCAGATATTTACCAGCTTGGGGCCATCAAAGCTATGCCGTAGGGGGCCTCCTGGTGTCCTCCACGTCCTTCAGGGACCCTGTTCTGCCACTGGTCCTTCTCAGGGAATTGCTGCTCACTGTGTTGTGCCCCATCCTGTGCCCTGTGCCTCCACTGTCCTCTCCCTACACGGAATACATCCTTCCTTGACCCTCCCACCCCCGACCCCTGCCCCAGGGCACTTTTACTGGTCCTCCAGCAGTAATCCCCTTGTGGGGCTTCCACACCCAGAAACCGGTGGGTCCAGGCACCAGGAGGCACTGAAGGAGGCAGTGAGGAGATGAGCGAATGAATGAATGGGAAAGGAAGGAAAGGGATGTCTTGGACCCACAGGAGCCGCCTTGGCCTCCCGGGCTCCCCACACCCTCCCGTGTTGGTGCCAGTCACTGTGCCGTGGAACATGACTGTTCCACCAGGGCTCCTGGACCGGCGCCGGGCAGGGGACAGACCCTCTGTCCTCATTTCTGTGATCCACTTGGTTCCTCACAGAGTGTCGGGGATGGAAATCTGTGGGTGGACAGGTAACCCCGTAGTTCTCTGCAGCTCTTCAAGCCCATGCATGCGACTACCAGATAACTTAAGATGATAGCCATCCCATTTGGGGGGAATGCAGCAGGCATTATAAGTAAAATTTACAGATACCACGGAGAAAGGGGGTGGGAGGGAATAAATTGGGAGTTTGAGATTTGCAGATACTAACTACTATATATAAAATAGATAAATAAGTGTCTACTGTAGAGCACAGGGAACTATATTCAATATCTTGTAGTAACGTCTAATGAAAAAGAATATGGAAAGGAATATATGTATGCATAGGGATGACTGAAACATTACGCTGTCCACAAGAAATTGACACAACATTGTTAACTGACTAGACTTCAATAAGAAAAAAAAGGGAAGTACTAATATGAAACTATAGTGGAGAAATATGTCAATTTGCTGGTATTTGCAAAACTAAGTAGAGTGGCTTGTATTTTGTAAAGTGACCTTCCTTGGGACATGTTTTAGACTTTTAAACTGGCTCCATGTAGTGGAGTGAGCTGTGACATAAAGTCTGGAAGCTTTTCATGAGTGTCAGCTTTTGCTGGTGCAGTTTTAATTTATACCCTTGGGCCTCAATTTGTCTTCAGCAGATGAGGCGGCTCCAGGCCAGGCCAGGAGCTCCATGCTGGCACCCACATGGGTGCCCAGTGATGCACACCTGCCCGAGGACCTCATCTCTCCCTGTTGATTGACACTTGATTAGGCCTTGCTTTCGTTGTTTCTTTTTTTCTTTTTCATTTTTTCAATGTATCAATTTCTGGTGTACATCATAATGTCCCAGTCATATATATATATATATTCATTTTCATTAAAGATTATTGCAAGATATTGAATAGAGTTCCCTGTGCTATACAGAAGAAATTTGTTTTTTACCTATTTTATATATAGTGGTTAATATTTACAAATCTTGAACTCCCAAATTTTTATCCCTTCCCACCCCTTTTCCCCCAACCATATGATTGTTTGCTATGTCTGTGAGTTGGTTTCTGTTTTGTAGATGAATTCATTAGTGTCTTCTTTTTTCTTTCTTTCTTTCTTTTTTTTTAGATTCCACATATGTGTGATATCATATGGTATTTTTCTTTCTCTGTCTGGCTTACTTCACTTAGAATGATGATCTCCAGGTCCACCCATGTTGCTGCAAATGGCATTATTTTATTCTTTTTTATGGCTGAGTAGTATTCCATTGTATAAATATTGTATAATATATATTGTATAAATTGCCACATCTTCTTTATCCAGTCATCTGTCGATGGACATCTAGGTTGCTCCCATGTCTGGGCTATTGTATATAGTGCTGCTGTGAACATTGGGGTGCTCACCTGTTAGATTCTGGCCTTTGGCCATCATTGTCCTCACTCGGCCACTGTCTCTGTATTTGCAGCATCTGGCATAACTGTCCACACTCATCCTCACAAACAAATGTTTGGATGAATTTCTGTATCTGAAAACCCTCATCAGAACCCAGTAATATCAGTATTTTAATTTGCCGAGGGCTTGTCTGTGTACCTATCTTTCCTCTACCTTTTTTTTTCCCTCTCTCTCTCCCTTCTTCTTTCTTTGTCACATTTGTGTTTTCTGAGCCACCACGGAGGGAAAGGATTTGAATCCTGGTGGTCTGACTCCAGCCCCAGTGCCTGCTTAGTTAAATCAATTATTTTAAAAGTAAGTCAAAGGAGGTTGGAAACAAGCTAAATATCTGTGATCCATGAATGGATAAACAAAATGTGGTCCACATATACAACGGACTAGTACTCAGCCTTAAAAAGGAAGGGCATTCTGACACATGCCACAACATGGATGAACCTTGAGGACGTTATATGAAGTGAAATGAGCCAGTCACAAAAGGACAATGTATGATTCCATTGTTACGAGGTAGCTGGGGTGGTCATTTTCATTAAGACAGAAAGTAGAGGCTTTGTGGTTGCCAGGGGCCCAGGGGAGGAGAGAACGGATGCTGTTTAATAGTGTTTCAGTTTTGCAGGAAGAAAAACATTCTGGAGATTAAGGGAGGAGGGTATAGCTTAAGTGGTAGAGCACGTGCTTAGCATACATGAGGTCCTGGGTTCAATCCCCAGTACCTCCATTAAAAATAAGTAAATCTAATTACCTCCCCCTGCCAAAAAGAAATACAATAATACATAAATAAAAATAAATAAAATATAAGAAAATTCTGGAGATTGATTGTACAACAATGTGAATGTAGTCAACACTGTCAAACTGTATGCTTAAAACTTGTTAAGAAAGTAAATTTCATGTTATATGTATTTTACCATAATTAAAAAAAAAGTAAGTCAAAGACCTGTTTTTTTTTTTTTAAAAAAGATAATACTTTAACAGTTGAAAAAAAAATCAAAAGGAATTTCTTTGATTTTGAGACTTTTCCTTCTTTGAGCTGTATATTTCATTTGCTTAGATTTTTAAACCACTCTTTACTTAAAAATGTATTATGTAATAAAAACAAACTGTGTTTACATTGATAAGATCTTTGGAATTTAATTTTAGACCTTGTTATTCCTCTTTTTTTTAATCGTTGCCTGGATTTGCAGTTAAAATCTTATTCAAAACTACTCACTTCCTCACCTCACTTCAGTTCACCCAGAAGTACTTGTATGACCCTTAAACATGACTCTTACGATTTAGAGCAGAAATGTTTGTCCTGTCACAAGCAGAGGGCACGACGAACTCTGGATTGCTCATGAGGAGACAGCTAATTAAGTCTTTTTTTTTTTTTTTTTTTTCCGTCACACTCATGGGCCTTCCATGTTGGAAATCATGACTCCGGATGTGAGTAACACTCTGGTGTGTGAAAGAACAGTTTCACAATGTTTGTGGGGGAGGTGACAGCTTGGTGGTAGAGCACGTGCTTAGCGTGCACGAGGTCCCGGGTTCAATCCTCAGTCCCTCCATTAAACCAACCAACAAATAAATAATAAACCTAATTGTCCCTCCCCGACAAAACAACAATAAACAAACCTCAGATGAGACAAAATACAAGATTCAGCTGACACTCTGGAAGCAGACCTCTCTCTGCTGAAAAGTTCTGACCCATTTGTAATGCGATTCCTGGAGAATTTAAAACAAAACTTGAATCCCACCAGCCTAGGGGTGTGTTTTTACTGAGCAGGGAAGATGAGAACCTGGTGGAGCTGCCTGTGAAGGTTTGAGGGAAAGTGGGGATGAAAATCAGAGAGGGAGGAGGGCAAAAGAAAGAGTTATAACCTATGGAAACTTCCAGCTCGATTGTTACTTAGGTTTTTTTTTAACATAACAAACGTGATCCTGTGGTCAAGGCCACCAGAAAAAAACAAATTTCATCTCTGCTACTGGGAAACTAACCCAAGTTGATATTGTAAAATTTTCGCTGAAGTTCCATAAAAGTATATGGTAATTAGGAATAAGAGGTAATGCTTACACTTACATGTTTTAACAAAGACTTATATATTTTCAGTTCAACCAACACTGAGGCTTACAATGTGTTAGACTCTAACCCTGTTGGTTACCAAGTGCCAATTCTTGGATTGGAATCCTGTCTCTGGTGAAGGTGTCATCACCTGCAGAGAAATAAGAAAGATAATGATGTTTTCAAAGAGCTAATACTCACTTTAAAGGAACAACCTTCACTTTGAGGTTCTGGTCTTTTTCCTCGTGTATTAAAATTTAAAATATTTACTCTTTTAGAATATAATGATAGTTACTATTTCAGATTCTATTTCTTGGCCAGTTAAAATGTTGATTATCATTTAGGATTCTTGGCTGCAAAAAAAAAACGGAAATGTACTATCCTGCCTTAAGAAAGGAATCCATTGGAAAAAAGTCCCAAATCTCAAATATGATAAAACTTGCAGCCAGAACTACTGGTAGCATTCAATGTGTTTTCTAAGTTTTAAAAACATGTGACCAGCCAACCTTTTCCCAAGCCTGTGGGATACATGCCAAGAGACAGAGGTCTTGATTGGGGGGGAAATAATGGATGAAGTTAAAATTAAATCAAGTACCATTACATATCTTACAATATTTGACTTTTGTGATCATTGTTTGCAGCAAGGTGAAATAAAACACACGTGGCCTTGGAAAACTGTCCTGATTTGAGTCCTGGCCTGAGGTTGCCATGGGAACTGTCTCTGGGTGTGCATTAGCTGACTGCCCGTGGGCTGGTTGGGTTGTTTTCTGTTGTACGGTCACTTAGCTTTTCTTCCCTGAAGTCCTTGTTGTGTGCTTCGGTCTCAGCGTGATGGTTCATCTGCTGTAGTCTGATAAAGGCCTCTTGACTCTTGGTTTCAGCGCTTAGAAAGCCAGGTCATGGAGATGCGGTGAGTGAGGTCCGATTACTTGCTCCCGCATGGGACACTTGGACCACTGCCCTCCCTTCCCTCACTTGTACAATGTGACAAGGAGCCTGTCTAGTTTTTTCCCGATTTCTGTGGCTGATCCTGTATGGCCCCTTCCCCCATTCCTTATTTATCACGCTCCTCCCCTGGCATTCCATCCTCTATGCCCTGTCATTCTCTCCCATCCACGTTGTTCCTTGGTGGTCTCAGTGGTGAACTTCCATCCATTTACTGCTGACTTCCAGATCTGTCCCCCAAGCTCACACTGCCACCCGGCACCGCGGGTCCCACCAGCCAGAACCTCCGAGGCATCCTGACTTCCTTACTGCCCCTCGAGATGCTTCTGGGATGGTTGCCTTGTGCCCGCATCCCGCCCCCACCCCAGCCCTCCCAGCTCCTGGAGTTACTCAGACCTTGTGTATCACTTCTCACTTGGACCTCCCCCTCCCCAGGCTCCTTGCTTCGCCTCCCTGCCTTCGCCACCCCACCCTGTGGCCGCAGCAGCCCTGCTAATGCGCATCTCTGCTCGCATTGTCCAGAGTCTCCCAGTGGCACCCAGCACCTCTGGGTGGCCCACACTCTGGCCTGGCTTGACCCAGGACGCCCTTCCAGGCTCATCGGCGGGGCCAGTTCCTACTCTTTCTCCAAGACTTGGCTCAGGTGGTCCCTTCTTCCGGACGCCTCCCCCTGCGGGTTTAGCCTCCCCTTTGATTTACTATGGTGTTGTTACTTTTGATTTTTTTTGGCCTTTCTTTCCTGTTAACCAGCCTGTGATGTGTGGGGGGTATACTGAGCCCCACTGGGACCACTTGACCCCCTCGGTGCCCAGCACAGTGCCTGAAACACGGCCACGGATATGCGCTGGTGAATGGTTAGTGGGTGAGCATTAGCCAGCGGTGGACGGGCCGCCTGCTCTTCTGACCAGGAGGAGGACGTGTGGACGCAGAGGACCTGGGCCGTCCAGGAATTCAAACCAGTATCTTTCTTCTCCCCTCTTCTGGTCGGTACCTTCCCCTCAAGGAAGGTCTGTGATTTTTCTCCTGAGTAAAATCCTGGGAGAAAGTTAAGACAAAGAAGTATATGAATGAAAGAAAAGAATTAACGTAAAGAAGGAGTCAGAAGCGCATCCGAAAAGTAATGTCTTGTTTATCCTGTTTACGACGCTTCTCCCTTCCTGTGTTATTCTGGTTTGGGGAACGTAAGTCTGTGGCCACCAGCCTGGTGACTTGCAGTCTGCACGTTGGTATCTCCCCCAGATGTCTTGTCCTAAAAGGTGTTTCTTCCCCTTAGAAGCAGACTGAAGGTGTTTCTGGGCATCCCCTTTCTACTCATTTCTTCTTCTTTAACGTAGGGCACAGGTGGCTCTCACCCTGGCCCTTCCTCCTCCTGTCACTGGGCAGTTTGACGTTGGGCTCACTGCCTGCCTGTTTCTAGAGACAGTTGGCTTCCCAGGGGCCCAAGAATCAGAATTGGAACCTCAGCACAATCCTTAATTCATCCCGTGAGCTGGACAAGTTACTGAACCCCTCTGCCCTTTGCTTCATCTGGAAAATGAAAGGAATGGTACCTCTTAAGAGTTGTCATGAGGATTGAATTAATGTTTGTGAAGTACCTGGACCTTAGTAGGGATACAGGAAATTGTCAGTATTAACCAATGTGATATAAATGTTTCCATTATTCTAAAAGAGGGGAAAAAATCTCTGATCCCAGCTCCCTCCGCTTTCCCTCCCAGCTTACATAATTGAAAGCATTCACTTATTTGTTGACTAATTAGTTAATTACTTGAACAAGCAAACGTTCGCTTGGATGTCAGCCATGAGTCTTGTGCTGCTCGATGCTGGAGTTTCAGGGGATCCACAGTCCTTTTCCTCCAGGAGGACATCCTGTGGTCCTGGAGCCACTGCAGCTGAGTCTTCTGGGATCCTTGGGAACAAGCCAGATTCCCAGGCTTCACCTTGAATGGGAATCTGTGGGGAGCTGGGTGGTTGTGACTCTGCCCATGGGATGCCTCAGAGGAGTCATCATCCTTGTTCCAGGCTTGACATCTCATTGTTTTTTGGGGTTTTTTTTTGCTGTCCCTGGACATCACGGACTCTTGAGCCTCCAACAGGTTAATGATGAGAGAGCCTCTCTCATGTGCTTTTGGTGTCATCACACGGTTGATTTACGGGGAACGTCCTGCCAAGAAGACCGCGCATTTCTGATACCTGCGTTCCTTAGCTGTGGTGCAAGCATCCTGTTCAGTTACTTAAGCAGTTGTTTTCTTGTGCCCAAATGTGGTTCAGCACCTCACTGTTGGAGAATACGTTTTTGGGGAGCTTATTTCAAATTATAGAAAAGTTTGCAAAAATATGAACAGTACAAAGAACACTCATAAAGCCTTTACCCGGATTGACCTGTTGGTATTTCTCACCATTTGCTTTTCATTTGTGTGTTCTCTCCCCGCCCGCATAGTGTATATACATAAAAATGATTATACATCCTGTGTTTTTCTGAACCATTTGAGAATGAGTTCATACATTGTAGCCCTTACTCCTAAATAGTTCAGTGCGTATTTCCTGAGAATAAGCATGTTTTCTAACGTAACAGTGCAGGCATCAGTCAGTAAGTTTAGCATTTACTTCAGTTTATCTAACAGACTGTCTATTCCCTGACTCTGTAAGTTGACTTATAATGTCTTTTATAGTGTCTCCCTCCAGTACTGGGATCAGGCATGCATTTAGTTCGGTCTCTGTGTTCCTTTAATCTGAAACATCTTCATAGTCTTTTCTTTTGTGAAATTATGTACTTGAAGAATGGAATCTGTTTTCTTTTTCTTTCTCTCTCTTTTTTTTTTTTTTTACAAATTTTATTCATTTATTTATTTAATTGAAGTATAGTCAGTTAAAGTGTGTCAATTTCTGGTATACAGCACAATGTTCCAGTCATGCACATATATACATATATTCTTTTTCATTAAAGGTTATTACAAGATATTGAATGTAGCTCCCTGTGCTATACAGAAGAAATTTGTTTTTTTAAATCTATTTTTATATATAGTGGTTAACCTTTGCAAATCTTGAACGCCCACATTTATCCCTTCCCACCCCCTTTCTCCCGGTAACCATAAGATTGTTTACTATGTCTGCGAGTCTGTTTCTGTTTTGTAGATGAGTTCATTAGCGTCCTCTTTCTTCTTTCCTTTTTTTTAAGATTCCACATATGAGTGATATCATATGGTATTTTTCTTTCTCTTTCTGGCTCACTTCACTTAGAATGATGACCTCCAGGTCTGTCCACAGCATGGCAATTCTTAACCTTTTGAAGAAGTATTCCACCCACCAGCCTTTAAGATGCACTGCCCACGGTGGGAGGACCTGATTCTGATTTGATTTGCCCCTCACTAGGACTCCTAGACCCAGGCAGCGTTTCTCAACTGCTGTCTCGGAGCTTCAAAAAGAGGCGGATGCCCAAGCCCGCGTCCCCAGAGCTTCTGATCTGAGTGCCTGGGCTGGTGCCAGTTACCTGCATTTTTAAGGCACTCTGCAGGTGGTCTCATTTGTCCTAGAGGCTGAGAATTACTCTGCTTGGAAGCGGTTTCTACTTCTGATTCTTTTCTCTAAGGCTGCACTTAAAACCCTGTTTGATGTTGGGTTTGGTGTTCCCTCAAGGGAATTGGTTGCATGTTGAAAGAAATCTGATGTGATGTGGGGCTCGGAAGTCCTCAGCCTCTGGGCCTCCCGCTGTTGCGTGCGAGGGCGGAGGGGCGGGGGGTGAGGGGGTCCCTGGCCCTGGTCCATCACAGGTGTGGTCCTGAGGTTGCTGGAGGGTGGGAGGCAGTGGGGAAGAGCATGGGCGCTGTCCAGGGTCCCACTCCCGAGCCCTCAAGTGCTGCACAGATCTGGAACTCTGCTCCACCTGTCAGCTGGTAATTTGGGGATGTGGCGGTGGGTCTCCTGTTCTCTGGGAGAAATGTTCTGTTACAGTTCTGCTATTGCATCCCGGGACCTAGCACCCTCTCGAAACCCTGTGCTTCTGCATCAGACCGTGAGATGCCAGGCGGGAAAAAGCTCAGGAAGACTGGTGGGTTTTTATAGCAGCTACTCAGGGAGTTAACAAAGGGATGCTGACATGTCCTGCAGCCACAGGCTGCCTCCGGGAACTTTCCCAGGAGAGGGGCCAGGTGAGAAGGTAGGACACCGAAGCCAAGTCAGAGTCCACCAAATTGACCTACGCTGCAGGGGGTGTGGGGGAGGCCCCTGGTGCTAAGTCCTTGATCAGAGGCAGGTGAATCAAGCTTGTCTTCACCTGGTCAACGAGGTGCCTTTTCATCTTCAGTCACATGTGGTCACTGGTCTTGTCACAGGAATGATGCCCGTGGTCACCAGGTTGTGTAAGCTTGGATGGAAAGCAGCTCCTGTCCTGTGAATTTATGGGTGGAGGAGAGAGCCTTGACTGGTCCACGCTCTCTCGGTGGTGCTGGGAAATGATGCACTGAAGGGCGGGCCTGAAGAAGAGAAAAGGGGACCACTTTCTGCATGGGTCTACATAATCTGCTTCACTCAGACGACTCCCCGTTTATTCCCTGCCGCAGCCCTGGGAAGTACTTCTTAATTCTTTAAGTACAGATGAGACATGGAGGCTCAGAGAGATAAAATAACTTGTCCAAGGGTGTAAGGATGGCTTGAGATGGATGGGGCTAGAATTAAAATTCCAAAGTCCACTTGGATGCTCCCCAGCCCCGCCCTGCTGTCTGTGGCTGGTCCCCGTGTCAGTGCTGCCATCGCTCTTGCTTCTGAATATCTTCTTTGTGGTTGAGCTGGGTAACAAGCTCTTGAAAACATAAAGAGATGCTTTATTGCTTTCTGTCACCCGCCATCCTGGAACAGGCTTTGAAAGAAGACAATATGGTGGTGAGGGTCCCTCCGTTTTCTCTGCTGAGTATTCTTAGATTAGGCTTCTTTTGATTTTAGGAGTAGGTGATGGGTTTTTGAATAAGCAATTAATTGTGCTCACTGGCAGTGAGTCTTCACGTCTAGAATTTGTAACATTAGCTTGAATTTTATAATGGCATAAGAACTTTCCTGGAGGAAACAGAGTATCGCCGTGTGATATAAAGCCAGCGTTAGTATAATAAATATTAATCCGAAGTTAACTGTTAGCCTAAGGTTTCTTTTAATTCAGGATCCAAGCTAAGTCTTACTCTGTTAAAAGGAAGAAAGAGAGAGGAAAACCCCTTTATTTCAGCTCAGTTTGAAGCAGTAATGTGAAAATCACCATGGACTTGCAAATAGGAGTGATATTAACTGTCTCCGTAACTTAATTACAAGGATGCCAAATACCACCTCCCGAGAGGCGCTTGGCTGTAAGTTTCCTGGTTTAGGGAACGCAGATTTCTCAAATGTTAGCTCCGGATGGTGATCATTTAGTTTGATGCTTATGTTTGATGGATGAAAAAAGCACAGAGGTGAGTGATCTTCCAAAAGTCGCAAGGCTGGTGGGTGGCAGACACGGCTTCTGATTTTGTCACCATACGTAGTGTTGCTTTTAGTTGGAATCTTTTTAAGAAACCGTTTAGCCAAGCCTATTAACGTAGCCAACTGTTAGGCTTGGCACAGCTTGTGTTTCTGTGTGTTACGTAATTGTAACTGAGTAATGCAGACGTACCCCAAAGCTGCGGGCTGCGTGGAGTGACAGGCGTCAGCGTTAGTCCTCTCGGACCCCAAGTAAGAGCAGGTGGCCAGCAGAACCTGGAAGCCTTGGAAAATTTCGTTCCAGTTGCTCAGTGATTGGCAATTGTAGTGAGGTGAACTGTACTTCTCTGTTAGGTTTTTATGCCTGCTTCTCGTTGTCAGAAAGGACTGAGAGTTTGGTAGCCTGATACATTCTGGGAAAAGGTCACTTAGCATGGAATCAAATGACCTTACTTTTATTTTAACGTTAGAGGCTGGTCAGATACTGTATATACACCATCATTTTGCATTGGGTTCAGTGCAGCTTAGAATTTTTTTTTTTTTTTTACTCTAAAGTATGTGTCCATGTCAGTATCTGCCCTCGTGGTCTGATCTGGCTTCTCCAAGTCCCCAAGGGTCCCAGCTGAGAAATCGTTTGAGGCATCGCGCGACGGTACCTGTGTATCAGTGTATTAGCTGAGACGCTTTCTACAAAAGATAGAAAACCCAGATCACACTGGCATAAGCAAAAAGGGGGACATATTGACTTATATAAATGCACAGGGGCAGCTGGCTTCTGGGATTCCTTGGTCCAGGGACTCAAATCTCTCAGCTCTGCGTTTCACGTTGGCTTCATTTTTAGGTAGTGGGAAACGTTACGTGTCTGTGGGTTTAATTCTAGCTGAAGGGTGAGCATCCTTCTCTCTTGGTAATCCCCGCAAATCCCAGGACAGATTCCCGCTGGCTGTGACTGGGGCGTGTGTCCATCTTTAACCTAATCCCCGTGTCTGGGGGTTTGAATTACCCAGTTGACCAGATGATGGTTGTGTGTGTCACTCCTGAAATTGGGTGATCTCCTTCACACACGAGCTGGAGAAAATGATGGTTTAGTAGATGCACCCAGGATTTTTAAATTAAGATCCCTCAACCTGGATGCTATAGTGTTGTTAATAGTCCAAGTCATCAGTGTTGATTTTTATCCCTTATATGGTTCTTCTGTTGGTTTCCCTGAGTCATCTGTGAAAACTTCAATCATGTTCTTCTATTAAGTTATCATTCACCAGGACAGTATCTAAAACCCCAGTAGCTGGGGGCATACAGTCGGTGGTAGTGTCCACTAACAGCACGGTCTTCTTGAGGAAGGTCTGAGTGACAGGACTCTTGTGTTTTCAAGCCTCAAAAGTCCCAGCTTTTCCAGGACTCCTTTGGGTAAGACAGATACTCAAACACAGCCTGGGCGAGTAGATTATTATCACAAAATTATCTTAAAAATGTTTTTTCTCCTTGTGTAATTACATTTCAGGCGTGCAGCCTGATAGTTCAGCCTCTGTATACACTGCAGAGTGATCACCTCCACAGATCTAATTACCATCCATCACCATGCAGTCGACCCCCTTCACCCATTTCACCCACCCCCAAACCCCCTTGCCTCACAAAATTATCTTTAAGCTTTTGCATCTGATTGCTTTTCCTGTTGACTAAGATGAATAACTTTCTAGGTTGTTGGAAAGATCAGAATATATTTCGGAAGTCTTTGAAATGATTATGAGTCCACCACTCTTTTTTTTTTAAAGTGTAAATCCCTTTAGAAGTCTTTTTTTTTTTTTAAAGGTCGTTGATGTGTAGGTGTTGGACAGCATTATGTAAGTTACAGGTGTACTCACCACTCTTAAATATCTTCACTAGCAGCTTTCTGTCTTCATGTTACATGATCAGCTTCACCACACGAGAATAATCACTCAGTTTTATTCTCTACATGATGGGCCTTGGGCTCCTAGAAAGCGAAATTTTGGATAGAAGTGTACTATTGATACGCAGTAGCTGATTTTTAAAATATTCATGTTAAGGGTTAAGGAAGCGCCAGACTTCAGTAAAAATCTTTTCACTTTATAGAGGAACTGACAGGTTTTTAAAACTAAAAAACAACAACAACAACAACAAAAAAACAGAAAAAGGAAAAGAATTTTTATGTCACAAGTGATATCTGACAGAATTCAGCCCCAAATGAATAAAACATTTTGACCTGGGGTCTTTAATAAGGCATTCTCTGACCTTTTATCCTTAGTTTCCCTTAATAGCTAAGTGGGTAAGAGAGGCTATCGAAATTCCGTGAGTGAAGTGTGAGAGTGTGAGTCAGACCTATGTTCTTTGTATCTGCCTTCACACCTCCTCCCCAGTACATGTCCCCTAATTGTGGTTGACGGAGCTTCTTGGATCTGTGGCTTGATGTCTTTAATCAGTTTCGGAAAACTCCTGGTGATTATTTCTGCAGTAGTGCTTCTTTTTTCTCCTCTTGGGATTCCAGCTGCATGTATGTTAGCTCCTTTATCCGTGTCTGGAGGCCACCTCAGCTCTTGTCTGTATTTTCATTCTTTTGTTCTCTCTGTGTTTCTATACGGGCATTTCTCCTGACGTCTCTTTTAAGCTAAAAAATCCTTCTACTGCTGTGTTGAATCTGCTGTTAAATCCATGTATTGGATTTTTAATTACAGTTATTATATTTCTATCTGATTCTTTTGCATAGATTCCTGGTAGCTGATAAAATTCAACATCTTTAATCTGTTCTCCTGCACACAGCAATTATAATTGTATTAAAATTCCTTTGTGACAACTGTAATATATTACCTCGATGTTACACCTAGAGTAGTATATGTTATCTATTCTTTCTCTTTGTTTTTGATCACTTGTTCTTGCTTCTTGTTGTGCTTTGTAATTTTTTATTAAGGACCTGTCTTTGTGTGTGAAAATTGTAGGGTCTTTGGAAGCTATTACCTTCCTCCAGAGAAGACAGTTTTTTTCCTGGTGGGCAGTAGAATAAAGCTCTTCATCTAAAGACTGTCAGCAGTTATGATGATTGGGGTGGAGTTCAGGCTGGTATGTTTCTGTTGACCTGACTCCTAAGGCATTTGGCAGTCAGCTTTGGAAAGGACCTCAGGAGGAACAGTGTGAGTGATGTGGTGGACGTGGGAGTCAGACCGAGGGACTGAGAGGTGAGAAAACAGAGACAGCCAGGAATGGTGCTCTTTGGGGAAGCTTGCCTATGTGGGGCTGGAGGGTGGCCCATGACATGGTTTTGAGTCAGTGTTCACACACACACACACACACACACACACACATACACACACGAATGCAAGTTCCTAGATAGCACAGAGATGCTGCAGCCCCGTAGAACGGGAACTTGTCCTTTTGCCTGTTTATTAGAATATGGGGTGAGATACCCCCAAATGCAGTGATTAAATAACAGTTAATTTTTTTTCACTTCAAGTCCAGAGGTGGTGGTTCACCCTAAAAGCAAGAGACACTGGGAAAATAAATGCCTTCTGCTTTGAGACAGGAAGCCCATAGGGTGGATTCCTAAGTACAGGAAGGGTGTACCCAGAGCCTGGGGCAGGACAAGGGTCCACTGTGTTGGCTGATGCTAAGTCCTCTCAGTGGCTGTGTGCTGGCCTAGCTCCCAAAACAGGGCAGGCCTTTGGGGGAGACACTGTTAGGAGTTATGAGAAGTCAGTATTCTACGTGCCAGTGGCAGAGTGATTGGCGGGGGGAAGAGAGTCTCAGGACGGTGTCTGAAGCCTGCCTGCTGCCTCACGCCATGGGCATGCCTGGGCTGTGCAAGCCACCTGTGCTTGCCCCCAGAGGGCTGTGGCTGACCCGGACCCTGCACCAGCCCATTGGCATGACCGTGGCATGATGTTTTCCACCGTTGCATTCAGGGATCTTGCATGCCAGCTAGCCCTTTACTCTTGAATTGACTGTGGCAGAGGGCTGGGCTCACAGGATGCCCGTAGTTTTGGCCATTGGCCTCAAGTGCTCCAGGTTTGGGCGTCATCCTGGCCACCTCTGCTTTCCTTGTTACAGACACAGTCTTCACTCCAGCCTTGGCTCCAGGGTCTGACTCAAGTCAGACAGTCTTATTTGCCTGTCTATGCTTGTTCCCTGGCATGGGGACCTGATACCTCACCGATGCACCAGGGTGGTGGGAGGGGCTTGCTGACATCTTTTGTGCCCCGCCCCTACCTAGCCCCAGCAGTAGAGCTGGTATCCTGTTGAGAACAAATTATAAGTACTCCAAGGCCCGATACAGCCCTCCCAGTTGATTTCCTCCTCCTTGCCTCCCAGTACCCAAGGGGGTCAACAGCTACCAAGAGGAAAGCCTGACCTGCTGACCCACCCGCACCAGAAGACGATCCCCTGGGAGGCAGATGGAGCTCCACATCAGATTTGGAGTATTGATTATTACAAGGGACTGGGAAGTCTCACCTCTGATTTAAGATTGTTCTTTGACTTTGAGTGACTCTCCAAGAACGGACAGAAAGGACCTGACACCTTTTATCTGGAGCAAGGGAAGGCCCCCCTCCCTCTTCTAAAAGGACAGAGTGGGAGAAGCTGTGTAGAGTGGGAGAAGCTGTTCGCACTCTGTGGGAGTGCTCGTTCACCGTGCTGCTTTCGCAGACGGTGTGTGTTCAGATGAAGGCGTGGGTAGGGGCTAATGTCGGGCTGCATAAGGAGATGCTGAACCAAGCTGACATCATCTTTTTCAAGTCTTGAGTCAAAGTAAAAACTCTGAGTGGCAGCCTTGGGAGTGTATGCTTTTAAGTGATCAGCTGCTGGGAATACAAACCCACTTTTTGTTCATTTCATCCTTTCTCCTCTGTGTATTTCTCATTTAATGTCATTTCCACAGGGCGTAACAGGTACAGTGTTGACACTGATTCCCTCGTATTGTCTTCTTTTCTAAATACAATTTTCGGGGCCATGACAGTTTGCTAGAGAAAGTACTCAATTATATCTGATTTCAGATTATTTATCTTAACTGGGACAGAGTGGAAAATAGCATCTTTTGTCTTTTATGAACATCCATGACAAACTTTAGTGTGAATTGTCATAAGTGACCCCGATTTATAAGACACTGAGTTGTGTCAGCATTTAATAGTCCTTCTGAAATGCCGCTTTCAGCATTTGCTGTCCAATTTCCTTCCTTGGGCAGAGAAACTGTACGTTGCAAATTGTCCACCCAAAGGGTAAGTTTATTTATTTGTAGTTGGGTAAATAGGATTAGTGTGAACTGTTAGAATGACATTATATTTGCTGGATTAAAACTTTAACTTTGTGAGTACTAAGGACACATACAGTAGTTCTTTCGCTGGCCAGAGAAGCTTTGGTCCGTGTGGGAGTGGCCTTAACCGTGCACAAGGCTAGTTTGCCAGAGGGACTCTTGAATCTTGTTTCTTAAAATGAAAGGAGCATGTGAAAGCATGATTACTGTTTTAAGGAAAAGTATTTACATTTTTGTTGTTGTTACTGATGGCTTTCCACTTGATTAGTAGACCTGGCTGTTTTTAGTATTAAAAAAAAAGCACTTGAAGGGGAGAGGGTATAGCTCAGTGGTAGAGCGCATGCCTAGCATGCATGAGGTTCTGGGTTCAATCCCCAGTCCCTCCATTTAAATAAATAAATAAATAAGTAAATATGTAAATAAATAAGTAAATAAATAAACCTAATTACCTCGCCCCACCAAAAAAAAGAGCACTCGATGGTGAATGACGTTCTCTAGCCATTGAAAATACATGGTTACCATGTGACATATGATGCGGGTGTTTCCCGTTCATGTGAGAAGTTGGTGAAAGGGGAAAAAAATGAGATAAGGGCTTGTTTGTTGGTACAAACGTGGCAGGCAGTTTTCATCTAAATATTTTGAAATGAATCCAACTTATGTCTCTATGCTCCCCAGGAAACTTACAGTATCTTCTTAGAAATTCAGATTTATCATACAGTAGCTTTTCAGGGGGTTCTGGTAGCAAAAGGGCAAAGGTGTCTGTTCCATTTTGCTGATGGACTGTAAGTTTGCTCGGAAGCTCTGAAAACTCAGTGGCTGAGACAGCCCAGGCTGTTTCTCCACAGGCTTTGGCTGCGGAAGCTGAAATTAGCACCTTACTCTATGGCTTTTCAATAGAAGTTTGTTGTTGTTGTTCTTTTTTTCAAATATTGATTATTTTTTTGTTGGGAGTTACTTAAGCTGAAATTAACATCTTAGACTCTGTGGCTTTTCAATAGAATTTTTTTTTCAGGTATTTTCATCCGGAGTTACTTAACAACGACAGCTCCTTTATGTTTTGATCATTAACTTGAGATGTCTTTAGCACCTTTTTCCTGCACATGCTGTAAAAGACGCATTAGTCAGTGAGGAAGAGGTGGCTGACGGCGGCCCTTCCCCTGGTTCTGATTTCCGATTGCTGTCAACTCCCTGTGTCTTTTCACTGTAGACACACCAGGCTTCTATCAACAGCAATTCCCCAGCTTTGGTTTCTGGGATCCCCCGAATAACAGATCTTTACTGGGGACTGGCTCATGTAAGACAGAGGGTTTAGCCGATGAGTGTCTCATGCATATCGCGTGTAGGGCTTGAAGAGTCAGAGGCATTCTCTGCACACGCCTTGTTAAATGAGTAGGACCCTCAGGGGCAGTGGGAGCTGCTGCCTTCAGCCCCACGGGACCCTTCAATCAGGAAGCTGGAGGTGCTGCTCATTTCGGTGCTGGTCCTCATTACCCCTTGCTCTCTGTTGATGTCTGGATTTTGATTACGGCGTCTTTGAGATGTTAATGAGGAGCAAACTATAGAGACAGAACAGTTTATGTATCTGTGTAGAGAGAGAGTCCTGTTCCTTATTTGATTGGCTGAAGGGTCCTTTCAAGTGTTCAGGCATTCAAATTATAGCCAGCAGCAAAACTGTGTTTACAGAAGATCGCTTCTTCTTGTCATTAGAGTGATTAAAACAAATATTAAGCATTGATAAACAGCCAACATTTTTTCTCTTATTTACCTTTTTAATGACGTATAATTTATACTTCAGTACACAAATCCTAAGTGTACAGCTCAGTGAAGTTTTGTATATAAATGTACTTGCATACTCACCACACAGATCAAGATTTAGAACATGTCTGGCACCAAAGAAGCTCCCTGTCCACCCCCCCTCACACTTAATACTCCAGCCCTCAAAGATAACCATTCTTCTTATTTTTATTTTTTTAATTTTTTAATTTACATATAGTCAGTCAGAGTGTGTCGGTTTCTGGTGTACAGCATAGTAGTTCAGCCATACATGTACATACATATTTTCGTTTTCATATTCTTGTTCATTACAGGTTACTACAAGATACTGAATACAGTTCCCTGTGCTGTACAGAAGAAATTTGTTTTTTTATCTATTGATAACCACTCTTCTAACCTCTAGTCCAGCATATTGGATTAGTTTTGCCTGTTTTTGAGCTTCATGTAAGTGGCATCATAAGGTGTGCACTCCCTTTGAGTCTGGCTTCTTTTACCACGTGTAAGATTGATACAGGTTTGTTCTTTTTTGTTGCTGTGCAGTACTCGGTTGTATGGATATACCACAATTCATTTATCCATTTTTACTGTCAATGGACAATTTGTGTCCATCACACGATGGCTATTACCAATAAACCTTCTGGTGGGCATACCTGTTCTTGAATAACTGTGCCACAGAGAGTGTGTTTATGTTTAGAACACACCCACGAACAGTTTTCCAAATTGGTTGTGTCAGTGGACGCTCCCACCAGCAACGCAGGCAAGTTCCAGTTGCTCTGCATCTTTGTCAACACTTGCTTTTGTCAACAACAACTTTTATCATTGAAAAAAAAATGGTGGCTCTAATTTAAAAGTACAGTTTGTATATCTCCAGAACTCAGTTACTTGTTTTTAAATGAATTTTTAATTCCCCAAGTGATATTACTGAGTACCTACTGGGTTCAGAAGGCTTTACTGTGCTGTAGGGTCGGTAAGAGAATAAAATGTAACCCCGCTTTCAAGGGTTTACCGCATTCCACGAGGGTGCTATAGAGATCAGGCCATCTGCAAGTCAGGAGATGATAAAGTGTCCCAGTCAGTAGTCTCTCAAACACATCTTGACAGCAGGACGGTGTCCTCACCTACATTGTCAAGTGCATTATATGTGTGTCTCTGGCATCTTTTCACTTTCCCTTTAGCACTGTAATGTCAGCTTTTTACTTTCCAGCATCCCTCACTGTGCCAACCCATCTGGCTAATGGTAGCACTATGTACCCTGGCTCTGTCTCTTGAAAAGTATTCTGTCTTTCTCCTCTGCATTGTCAGAATTGGTTCCCCCAAATCTTGCTTACGAGTCAGGCAAATTACATTTCGTGTTAAAATTGGATAATGGCTCATATGTTACTTCCTTCAAGAAGTATTTTTCTTTTGAAAGTGGGTTCCAGGAGACATAATGTCTTAGCTCGAAGGAATTTAACCATTGATGTAAGGAGTGTTGATATTTTCAGGCTAATGGAGAATTTTGAGATGTCTGCTTTATAAATATCACATTAAGGGAAGCTGTCCATTCCACCTACATTTAAAGGTAGCTCTAACAGGGGAATGACTGAAAAATAATGCAAAAATTTCAAGTAATTCCCATGCAAGGATGAATTGACCCCCAATATATATCCATTGGTTTGGACCATTTATTCTAAATGGATTGGGTTAGAATAGATGGCATAGAATCTCAGGTGTGTTGAAAGTTTATATACACCCATAAAATGCCATTTTAGATCTTATATTCCAACAGACTTTCCTTTATACTCATTATAAAGTTAAAGGACTTACAGTCTTTGTTTTTCGGAGTTAATATAGTACATAGTGTGGAAATTCACATGTTTCTTCGATGTTTGTTTAAAACATAGGCTAATGATAAGAATTCTGGTCCACCATCAGAATCTTCATTGCACCTGTCTGACCTGAATTTTTATGTAACACATCAAGATACCTTGAGATTTCAAAAAGCAGCCTTTAAATGAGAAGTTATCATAATTTTATCCAATTTATTTTTGTTGCATTTGTTGTGACTAAGACCTATGCACACACTTGAGTTACTTTTGGAAGGCTCAGTAAAGTTGACAATTTTCCTGGCATAGGTTTTGCACATCTTTTGTTAAACCCATTTCCAGATATTTTATATTTTTGATAATATAGTCAATGGTATCTTTTAAATATTTCATTTTCTAACACTTTGTGCTGGTATATGGAAATACAATTTATTTTTCCGTATTGAATTTTGTATCTCTTAAACTTAAAACTCTTAAAACTCTCATATTAATTCTAATATTTATCCATGTTTTCTTTTGGGTTTCCTACACATGCAATCACACATCAGTAAATAATGACAACTTTATCACTTCTTTCCATTCCTTACAATTTTTATTTCTTTTTCTTGCCTTACTGCATAGGCTCAGATCTTGAGTACCATGTTGAAGGGAAGTGGTGGTGGTAAGGCATCCTTCTCTCATCCCTGGTCCTGAGGGGAAAACTTTTATCATTTCACCAGTAGGTCTGATGCTTGTTGTATGGTTTTGTAAATACCCATCATCAGATTAAACAGGTTGCCTCCTGTTCTCGGTTAAGAGTTTTTACCTTGATTGGATGATGAGCTGTATCCCACTCGTTGTCTCTGTCTCTGTCTCCTTGTCACACTGTCTCTTTGATGGGAAGATGGCAGCAGTGACCCACGCTCATTAAGACGTGATCTTTAGATTGTTTATCACCGATTAGATCCTTTATCGCTCTTTCTTGGCTGATAGATGCTGGAAGAATTGGTGTTGACAGTCACCTTTACACCTCCTTTTTTGTGCTGGTTCTGAGTAGGGACTGGCTCATAGCCTCACAGTACATTCTGGGATTTTGTTTTGTCATTTTCCCCCCATCACACCTAGGCTAGAGTCCTTTCAGTGGAAATAATCTGTGCCCCAGCCCTGTATTTTGCCATTAGCCCTAAGGTGACTGAGTGCATTGAATCAGAGGAAACTGGAGGAAGAAAGCAGAGCCCAGGTGAACTGGGAGTATCGCCCTCATCCTTCTGTGGGCAGCACATCACTGTTGAGATACCTGGGGTCCCCTGGCTCTCACAGGGCAAGGGCCTCTCCTCCATGAGCCCTTGTGTTCCCTTCCCAAGATTGAGGGTTGGTACTAAATTCTTCTCCAGGGCTATTATAACTCTAAGGCTCTTTGAAGCTTTGAAAGATTATCTGTCAGCATCTTTTTTCTCATTATCGCCACAACCCCGAGGGAGTCAAAAATTTAATCTTGTATTTTAGGAGGGGAAACTACCTTACAGAGGCCAAGTGAGTGGCTTCAAATCATGATGCAAATGGAGCACTATATTCTAGATCTGTCCTGCGAAAAGGAAATGGAATATGTTTAAATTATACTTGCTTAAAATATATATTTTGAAGAAGTTTATTTACTTCGAAGCAAAAACTTTATTCTGATAGCTGTCAAATTTCTTGTGCCTCACTCTTCACAGTGTCTAGCACAGATGTAATGATCAATTAAGTGTTTACTTTCTGGTGGCTGTTGTAACAAATGTTGTAAAATGACCATAGGCTGGGAGGCTTAAAACAATAGAAATGTCTTTTCTTGCAATCTGGAGGCTAGAAGTCTAAAATTGAAGGGTTGGAAGTGCTGTGCCCCCTCTGTGGGCTCTAGGGGAGAACCCCTTCCTTGCCTCTTCCAATGTCTTTTTTTTTTTTTTTCTTGGTGAAAGTACTGGGAGTTGAACCCAGAACTTAATGCATGCTAAGCCCGTACTCTACCACTGAGCTATACCCTCTCCCCTCCCTTCTTGCCTCTTGTAGCATTTATTGTTGGCTTTTGGCCACATCCCTCCAGTGTCTGCTTCTGTGGTCACACCTCCTCCTCCCCTCTGTGTCAGAACTCCCTCTGCCTCTCTCTTAAAAGGATGCGTGGGATCACATTTAGGGCTGAACCAGATAATTCAGGATAAGCATCTTTTTTCAAGATCACGACCTTCATCACATTTTTTACCATGTAAGGCAATACTCACTCTTAGCCGTGCGAGGCAATAGTCATAGGTTCCAGGATGTGGATGTATCTCTTTGGAGACCACTATTCTACCCACTAAATGTAGCAGCTTTTTTTTTTTTTTTTTTTGATGATGATGATGATTTTCTCAATATAACTAGTAATGGGCATTAGATCAGCCTTGATTTAAAAAAAATTTAGTTAAAAAGTTTTAAAGTTATGCTCCATTTATAGTTATAAAGTGTTCACTTTATTTCCCTTGTAAAATATATCCTTTTGACTTATTTTATACCTAATAGCTTGTATCTCTTAATCCCCTAGCCCTGTCTTGCCCCTCCCCTTTTCTCTCTTGCCACTGGTAACCACCAGTTTGCTCTCCATTTCTGGGAGTCTGCTTCTTTTTTTGTTACATTTGTTTAATTTTTTAAATCAGCCTTGAATTTCTTTCATGTATGAATAGAGGTGCTTCTACTTTTGGTACCCGAAAAAACGGAGCTGGAGAAAATAATATGTGAATATGTCACCTATTTACCCTTTAGACTTCCTGTTTATTTCCACTAAAGTTGGTCATTAGAGACCTTGAGTTTGAAAGATATCTCTAACAGCCTGATTATATGAATGAATGTCATCCATGGAGTGAAAGACTTAATTTAAAAAATATACATGATGTTGAAGAATGTAAGGAAATAGTCATGCTGCAATGCCCGGAGAGGTGATAGTTTATGCCAGAGAAAATTGCAGGGACACATTATTTTAAGTGTACTCACTCTGGGAGTCAGACAGACCGGTAGTTTTTTTTTTTTTGGTATGATGTTTGTCAATTTGAGAACTTTCCTGAAAGATGAATTTTAGTCTTTAAAGTAATAATTCTCTAGCTATAGGATAGGAAAAAGGATATTTTCAGTAAGGATGACTGTAACATTTATAGTTTGGCTAAATTTGTAATACGGTGATTTTCAGTGAGACTTGGTAGGTGGAGGTGACCTGGATTATGTTCACTTGCTTTATGACTCATTCATTCAACAGATATTTACCGAACCTGGTGTGTGCCAGGCACTGTCCTAGCAGCTTGGGAAGCTGTGATGAACAGCATGCATAAGGATTTCGCTTTCCTGGAGTTCGTGTTCTAGTGGGGAGAACAGACAATAAAGAAACAAGAGAAATTCAGAGAATGTTAAATGCTCTGCAGACAGCTGAAGGGAGATTCAGTTCAGAGTGACCAGCGGCTTCTTGATTGGGTGATTGGAGAAGACCTCTATAAGGAGGTGATACCTAAGATGAAGCAGGGCTGGACAGGAAGGAGGGAGCCTTGTGGGTGGGCTGGGTAGGGGCAAAAACCTGCAAGGCAGTTGGAAGAGCTCCTGCAAAGACCCTGAGGTGGAGAATGAGTTTGACATATTTGAGGAACCAAAAAATGAGCAGAGTGAGGGGTTTATGGGAGGAAATGAGGGTAGAAAGAGAATTAGGGGCGGTCATCTGGTTTTGTCGTTCTCAGCTCTTAGAAACATCTGCAGGAACTTAAAAAGAACTCACCTGGATCTCGTGCCAGGCAGATTAAATCGGAATCTCCGAGGGTGGAACCTGGCATTCATTTTTCTTGCTGTTGTTTTGTTTTGTTTTGTTCCCAAGGTGATATCGGTGAGTATTGAACAGTATTTTCCCACTTTTTACTATCTGGGATCCTTTGGTCCAAGATGGCTCTTAGAAATTACTGTATGATCAGTAGTTAATTAGAACTTACGGTCAAAATGAAATTGTCTTTCTTACCACTTCGAGTTGATTTAATTCCAGCCCAAAGCAAGGCATCTTTGACTGACTTATTACATGCACCTCGTGGGCTGAAGTTCGGTTTGTGTTGGACGGTTTGTGATAGCCCACGAGGTCGCAGTACTGTCTGGGGGGAGGGTCCCTGGAGGTGTGGGGACTCTCCAGGGGTACCTGTGGGGTTCAGATATAGTCCCGTGATTGTTTTTTTTCTGTTTCTAATAAGGTACAGCTAAGTTTTAAGCTAAATGTGATTAATGCAAGATCAACAGTTTTGATTCCCTTGGTTTATTGCTTTTTTCAAGTTTTGGTGTATTTTTAATAAATGCTAATTCATAGTTGCAAAGAAATTCTAATCTAATCTGAAACCAGCATGGTAATTCAGGGTTTTGAAAAGGGAAGGAATTTTATTTGAAAACCAGCGGAATGTCAGTGGAGTCCTTTAACAGAAGGAATGACATTATGAGCTTTATGTTTTTACAAGGTCTCTCTGTCTCCTTTGTGGAGAAGGGGTTGGAGGAGAGCAGGGGAGAGCAGGGAGCCGCCGGGAGGGTGGGGCCCCAGGTAGTGCCGACAGGACTGCCTACGGATCGCACGTGGGGGAGAAAGAAGGACATCACAGTCGGCCCTAGCTTTTCAGTCTGAGCCACCAGCTGGATGGTAGCTCCAAGCTCAGAACGGAGCAGCCCAAGGGAGGAGCGTGTTTGAGGAGGGAAATCGAGAGTTTGGCTGTGGACACGTTTAGTGAAACAGATACTTCAGCTGAAGTTTAAGCCAAGTCTCCTAGGTGCGCAGAGCACAGAGGGATCCACTCAGGATTGGGACTGTCCTGAATGGGGACGGTCCCAGCAGAAGGAATGTGATTTGGAGCAGGAGGTGTTTGGTGAGTAGAGGGGCAGAAACGCACCTTCCAGATTTCAGAAAGAGTTGGTGCTGAGTCATTGGGAGGGGACAGCAGAGTGGGTGGGGGGAGCTGCGTGAGTGGGTGGGGCAGCGTGCATGGGCGTGGCATCATGCGTGGGCGGAGAGCTACATGGGAGAGGGCTGCGTGTGTGGGCGGGGGAACGTGCGTGGGGGGCAGCGCATCGAGGGCAGCGTTGGGGGTAAGAGGCTGGAGCGCCGCCTGAGCCCCGTAAGTGTCATGCAAGGAGGCCCGGCAGCCTCTGGGGGCCCCTGGAGTCTGCGCACAGCTGCTTGGAGGGTCTGAGCCCGCCTGCAGTTGGGAGGCCTGGTCGGTGACCTGACGGAGACTGAGGCAGGAAGAGCGCCTCGGAGGCTGCTGTGGGGCGTGGGCGTGATGCCCAGAGATGAGGACTTGAGTAGGGCGGCGGCTGTGGGAACCCCGGAGAGCAGGTGGGTTAAAGGATGTCGACCGTGACGTGGAAGGATGTAGGTGGACGGTGGATTTTCACCGAGTTGAAGCCTCCAAAGGTGAAAACTCAAGTCATCTGTGACTCGCCAGCTGCTTCTGTAGCTGAAGATGATTTTTGTCTCTTTTGTTTCTAAGTTAGGATTACTCTGCATACAAGGGGACTTCAAAATAATTTATTTTGTCTGATCCTTAAGAATTGGTACAAAATGAGTAAGCCAGAGTCGGCCTAATTAGAGAATATTTTTAATTAATTTACTTTAACTGGAGGGACTGGTTATTGAACCCAGGACCTTGTGCATGCTAATAAGCACTGCTTTACCACTGAGCTATACTTCTCCCCCTAAACATACTTCAGATGACCACAAATGATTTTCCAGAGTTGAAGACTGAGTGAAGTGTCTCAGAGCCAAGCTCCGTTTGATCCAGCTCCTCATTGTGCGGGGGAAGGCAGCGGGCCTGGCAGGATGGTTGGGTGGGATAGGGCAGAGCCCAGAGAGGGGCTGCAGCAGGCTCTCCGTGCACCCTCATCATCGGGTAGGGAGGCCCCAGCCTGGAGGAGGATGGAGGACAGGGGGCTGTGAAGACACTCTAGGGATCAGGAGAGAGAAATGAGGGCTCTGGGGCCTCGTGCTGGAATCGTGGGCCCTCACCAGCCCGTCTGGCCCTACCAGGGGTCAGGTCCCCTTGCCTCTTTGGCTCCTGCGGGTGCAGACCGGTAGCTTCCACTGGCCTTCCGACCCCCCTCTCGGACCCCTGTAAGAAGATATAGTTTCACAGCATTCCTTCCGCCCTGGGCCTTGGGATGGTTTCTAGTAATTGGGCCGTGGGGTCTCATGTATTCTCTCTCGTGCCCCCCGCCCTCCTCAACTTCTCTAATCGCGTGCGAAGGACCCAGGCTTGCACATGTGTCCTGATGGGTGGACCCCAGCTCGGCAGGCTGGATCAGCTCCCGCAGCCAATGACCTCAGTGCTCGGGCGTGGATGTTTTCTGTGGTGGAGGGCACACCAGGGCAGAGCCCAGGGCCTGCGAGAAGAGGGCCGAGTCTCCCCTGTTACTTTTAGTCTATTTCTTATCATCCTTTTGTCTTCCTGTGCTTGTTTATGATAACGAAACATTTATCCAGGAGCTCCAGATCAAGCTCTAGAGTTTACAGGTTTATTTTCAGTGATTTTCGTTGTAGAGTATAACAGATGTATAAAACCGTTCGTAGGCCATAAGTATATAGCTTAATGAATAGGTTGAAGAGAAGACCTGTATAACCCAAGCACTGGCAGCCTCCTTGCAGCCTGCCTTGGGCCCCCCCATCACACCCTGTCCTCCTCCCCAGGTGACCATCTGCATTTTATGATAATAATTTTCGTGCTTTAAAAACCCATTTCTCCTCTCTTTAAGTAATATCATTTGCCTTTTCCTGCTTGGGGATCGTGCGTACATGGGGTCAGACCACTTCTCTGTGTCTTTCTTCTTTGCTCTACACCAGGTTTGTAAGATGCATGTGTTTTGTTGTGTGGAGCTCTAGTGTGGTAAATTTCACTGGCCTGTAGTATTTCATTGACTGAAAATGACATTGTATTTATCCACCTCTTGGTGGTGTTAACAGTTTGGGGAGTACAGCTGATGCAGCTGGGAATATTCTGTGCCCGTGTTCCAGGGGTACACTAGCTTGACGTTCTGTTAGCGGAGAAGTCAAGTTTGGGGTCTCTTCACCTCTACTCTGTTCCAGAAGGTCGTCTGACTTTGCCAACACTTAGTATTATTGTCAACCCATTTTTTTGTTTTTGATAAATGAAGAGTGTGTATTCATATCTCTTTGTGGGTATTTTTTTCTTTTTTTTTCACAGTTCCTTTTTTTCAGTTTTTTTTTTTTTTTTTTTAAGAGGGAGAGGTAATTGGGTTTATTTATTTATTTACTTAATAGAGGTACTGGGGATTGAACCCAGGACCCCGTGCATGCTAAGCATGCCCTCTGTCTCTGAGCTGTGCCCTCCCCTGTCTTTGTGGGTTTTCTTTGCTTTTCTCTGTTACAAGGAAGTTGATGAATTTTTTCCTGTATTTACGACCACATGGATTTCCTCCTCCATGGAGTGGATCGTTTTTCTGTTGTGTTGTCTGTCTCTTCTGAATTGTTTGCAGAATCCCTTGTATGTTCTGGGCCCTCTTGTTCCCTATGTTCTCCATGTGGCTAGTCTCTTCTCCTGCTCAGCCATGAGTTTCCCATGGTGTTTCTTGGTAAATGGAAAATTTTAATTTTGATGTAGTGACACTTACAAATGATTTCCTTTATGGTTTGTGTTTTTTGTGCCTTGTTTAAGACATCCTTTCCTACCTGAAGGAAAGGAGGATGAAGGATTTCATCTGTTAAATTCTGTATTTAATGTACTTTCTGTAATAAACTTAATTGAATTTAATGTATTTTTCTGTTTTATTTTCTGTATTTAGCCTTTCAAATTTAGGTCCAAAGTTCATCTGACAGTAATTTTTATGTGTGATGTGAGGCAAATTGACGTCTTCTCTGTGGACATGTAATCACTGCAAAGACTCTTCTTTCTACTTGTATGTTTTATCACATGTCACTATGAGTGTGAGTCTGTTCTCTTGATCTATTTCATGCCTATAACAACACTGGTTTACTTTGTGAAAAAATCTTGATATCTGAGAGCATTCTTCTTCAAGAGAGTCTTGACTCGTCCAGATCCTTTGCATTGCCGTTTAAAATGTATAGAATCAACTTAGTGAAGTTCCATACCCTCAAATCAAGTTTTGGGATTTTGAGTGGGATTGCACTGAATCTGCAAGTTAATCTGAAGAAAATGGACATTTTATAATATCCAGTCCTTCTCTATTTAAGTCTTGTTAAACATCTTAATAAAGTTCTGTAGTTTTCCTTTAGAAATCTTACGTATCCTTTGTTAGGTTTATTTCAAGGCACTTAAGTACTTTTTTTACGCTGTTGCAAATGTTACCATTTTAGATTTGATTTTCTGCTTGCTGTTTGTATTGAAATTTGATTGGTTTTTCCGCAGTGCTAGTTGATTTTCCTAAATTGTTAAACTCTCCAGACAGCTTATCCGTAAATGCCTTTGGATAGTCTACAAACATAATACAGCTTTGTTTCTTTCTTTCCAGTCCTTATACCATTTATTTCCTTGTTCACGTTGCACTGACTGGGCTCCACTGACTGTTGACCGGAAGTGCTGATGGTGGACAATCCTTGTCCTGTCACTTGTTTTGTGGGGAAATTTTCTGCATTTAACCATTATGTATGTTGTTTGCCATAGCATTTTGGGGGAAGTAAAAAATAAAGAGGAAGGAAGTGATCTTCTATTTCTACTTTTCTAAGGGTTTTAAATCATGAATATTGAATTTTACTAAATATATTTTCTGCATTTGTTGAGCGGATTATAGATCTTTCTGCTTTAGACTGTTAATGTGAGAAATTAAATTCTCGATTTCAGCATGTTAAACCAACTTAGTACTTGCGATAAAATCAATTTGATATTTTATTTATTAGTGAATTCAATTTGCTGACATTTTGAGTAGGGCTTTTTGTATCTGTTCATGAGAGATTAGTTTGTGATTTTTCCTTTTTCATACCAGCTACCATCTTTGTTGTTAAAATAAGGCCTTGACATATTTAATTTCATTCTGAGGAATAAAAATCAAGCTTTTTGATGTGAAAGGCACCATTGCACTGAAATAGAACTATTTACCCATGCATGTAGTTCAAGGAATATCAAATATTTGGAACTGATTTCCCTTGGAAAATTTCAGACCATGTTCAGAATGTTTCAGGTTGGCTAATAATGAGAAAATTCCTTTATAGAAATTGTTTCACGGTAAAAAGAGTTCTCCTCAAAATATTTTTGCAAAAATGTTGTTGACATGTACATAATGGCCTCATCCTTTGATAAACCAATTTTTAAAAGATAATTAGACTTGGGAGGGAGGGTATAGTTCAGTGGAAGAGTGCATGTTTAGCATGCACGAGGTCCTGGGTTCAATCCCCAGTATCTCCGTTAAATAAAAATAAATAAACCTAATTACTCCCCCATCCCAAAAAAGATAATTAGACTTAAAACTTGCCTATGATTCCGTTTCAGTCTCTAAACTAAATGTCAGTGTGGAAAGAGCTTTTCTTGTCTTGGATAACCTGTGACAGTAACGATTTGAGTACTGAGTCAATAATTGGTGTATTTTCCTAAAATAGTTTTTGGAAGGAAAAGACGAGTGTTGTAAGTTTAAAAAGTAAAATCTAGATAAAAGCCACGTGATGTAAAAGATACAATTTTGATTGATGTTAATTAACTTTCCAGGCCCTATGTATCTTTTTCCTGTATTGACCTATTCTTTGCGAGGGTGTTCAGACACCACCTGGAAACCTCGACAGTATAACTTGCTCAGCTCTGGGGACCCCTGGACCTTAATTGTAAAAGAATCCACGTGTCTGAGGTAGTGTTGGGAAGGACAAGGTCCAGGTAACCAGCCTGAGAAAAGTGTTCATCCCTCGCAAGACTGGCTGGGTGGGTGCACATACACATGTAAACTGACACTGCTGACAGCTGAAACTAATTGGGTACCTTAAAGAACCACGAATCCATAAAGAATGAAAGTTAAAGTGTGCTAAGAGGTTGTTTTAGTGAACATGTGGGCTGTTAATATCATTTGCAGCAAACTTGATACAACTAACCCAGTGGTAGTTTCCCTGATGTGGTGCTAAGCTGATTAGGGAAATGTTAGCGTTTCAGAATAAGAGGAGACATTAGCAACCATGCAATGTGATTTCCTCAACCCAGATGTGAGACTAGTGAGGTGCTGAAGATCAGAAAGATATTTATTATTAGAGCTGGGAATTAATTAATTAGTTAACTAATTAATTAATTAATTCCTTCCTTCCTTTATTCTGCACACATTTATGGAGAACCTTCTGTGAGGGAGAAATTGTTCTCCGTGCTGGGGGTATGGTGGTGAACCTAGTCCTTCCCTCACCGGATTTATATTCCAAAGTAGGAGCCCAGCAGTGAGCAAAGAGCTGTGTGATAAAATGACAGGTGCTGAGGTGGCACGAGGAGAAATAGAGTGAGGGGAGGGAGTGGAGGTGACAAGGATGCTGTTTTGGGTGGTGTTGGTCCAGAAAAGTCTCACTGAGGAGAGGTGACCCTTGAAATGCGGGAGTAAGCCTGTGAGCCTCTGGGGGAGGGTGTTCTAGGGAAGAGTATAGGAAGCACAGATGCCTGGTGTGTTCTCGGACAGCAGGTCAGTGTGGCTGAAGCCGGCCCGCAGGGCAGGTGGCCGGGGGTGGTGGGGGAAGGGCTGGGGGCCGCGGCATCAGCGCAGGCCAGAGGCCAAGGTGAGAACCTCGGGATTTACTCTGAGTGCGGGGAAGACTTTGGAGAGGTTTGAGTGGGGAGACGACACAGCCTGATTGCAGTGTTGACAGGTGCACTCTGGCTGCTGTAGGATAGTCTGGAGAGAGACGAGGGTGGAAGAGAGCTGGCTGGGAGGAGGCTGCTGCAGTTTGATGGTGAGGATCCAGGAGTAGCGGTTGAGAGGTGACTGCGTGAAGACTTGATATGTTTTAAAGGTACAGCAACAAGGTTGGCAGAAGAACTGGGTGTTGGGGCGAAGGGGAATCCGGGCTCCTCAACAGTTCTGCCTGTTTCTTTTCACCTGACTACACCATGTCAGAATGCTCTGCCAGGCTGTGATTTTGCTCCATTCCAAGGGATGTTGGAGTCACAGCTTCAGGCTGTTTGTTGGGCTGACAATCCTTCTCATCCGTCCGCGGTGGTGGAAGGTTTGTTTACAGCGCCCCTGCCCACGGGTGTCACTAACTTTGCATGGGATTGACTTTAAACGCCTGCACCTGGTTCACTTTTAGTTTACGTTTGGAACTCCATAATGTTTCACTTTAATCTCCGCATTGATTTGAAAATGGCTAAGTCCTTTTGAGGTTAGGTTTGCTTCAAGATAGCTGGGGCATCAATACAGCTATTGTAGCTCAGCGTGGTGGCACTCAAGAAAGTATCCTGGAAGGAGAAGAGGTACTAGTTTGTGCTTGCTTGCAGCGGAGAGGAGCTCGTGTGCAGAACGGTCCCAATCATGCAGCGTTCCAGTGGGGTCAGCTCATTAACGCCCAGAGGACAGCATCTTGGAGGGCAGTGTCCCTTGCTGTGGTGCATTGACACTGAGTCTTGACTCTGAATTGATGCCAAAGGCATATTTGTTGGATTCTGTGAATACTGATTTTTGGCTGTTTTTTTTTTTCTCTTTCTCCTTCTGAAATAAAAGCACATGTTAAATCCGGATTTCTTCACTAATAAAATACTCCTTTTCATGCAGTCTGTTAATGTGGGATGTTGTTCATGCTTATCAGCGCAGCTTTCAGTGTTACTGTTATTCCTGTCTTTGAGGGAAAAATACACCACGGAATAGACATTCCAGATGGCTGTTTTTACAATGGGACTCCAGGGGCAGAATGAAGATGAGCATTTTACTTCTTCAGTTCCGGACTCCCCCCCCCCCCCCCCCCCCCGCTGCGTTACCAAGGGGAGGAGTGTGTGGAGGTGGTGTGTTTCCCCTAGGTTTCATTTTCAGTACTTTACACACCAGGTTTGAAGATTTCCCAGAAAGCAGGCATCCTGTCTTCAGGCAGAGTCTGTAAGGGCGGCAGCACGTTTCTTTCTGTAGCAAATGTGGGTGGAAGTCAATCTTCTCAGTCGCCCTGGAACCCAGCCATCTGTTAGGCGCCAGGTGACACCTGTAATGTGCGGTCTGGGGCCCCAGCGGCGCCGGAACTGCTCCCAGAGTTTCGGGCTGAGCCAGCGTCAGGGGCTCGTTTCGGTCCCCCGTTAGTCTGGGGGAGCTATGCTTCGGTCTCCCGCATAGATGTCAGGTCCTCAGATCAGACAGAACTTGCAGGCAGCATGTGGCATCTTGAAAAGTGTGGGGTCACGGCCCTGTAAAGGGGCCCTCTCAGCTCCTCCGATGAGCTTCTCACTTGCCTTTCTCAGACTCTACCCCTCCGGCTTCCGGCTTCCCGCTTCCGGCTTCCTGCTTCCGGCACCAGCCTTCCCGGTTCTCTTCTGCAGATTCCACTCTCCACTTGGCACGGACGTTCTCCAGGGTTGAGCCTTGGCCCGCGCCTTCAGTCCTATAGCAGATTCTTCCCAGGTAGTGTCCCTCCGGATCCTGGCTGTGACCAGCATCTCCAGCCCAACCCCTCCCTTAAGCTTTTGACCCGCGTCTCCAGGTCGAGTTCGTCATCTCCTGGGTGTGCACTCGGCCTCTGCCGCTTCTCCGCGGCAGCTTCACTCTGCCCTCCGTCTGGTCTGCTCTCTGGGAGCCCTCCATCCCCTGGGCACTCACAGCCTCTCCTGCAACAGCAGATCAATAACCTAATTATTAATATGTTTTAAAATAAAGCTTCTTTAAATTTTTCATCAAAGTAACTCATACCCTTGGTTAACACATCAAAAGTTCGGAATGGCTTTAAATAAAAAGAACAATGGTTTCCTTGCCCCACCCTCACCGCCCTGCTTCCCTCTTGCCAAAAGGAAACCCTTTTAGCTCCTGTGACTCTTCTGCTGGGGGTTACTGCCCTGTGTCAGAGTTCTGCAGTTAGGCTCTTACCTCCTCATTCCTCAGTTTGCAGTGTCTGCTGGTTTCCTGCCACTCTTTCCGTCGCCCCTCCCGCTTCACCCAACATAGCTGTATCACAATTTTTCCTTCCCCTATTTCAGTAATTTAGTGACATGGTTGTATTGTGATCTTGCTTCATCCTTCCGGGTGGAATCACCTGGTTCCTGACTTGGAGGGTGAGATCCTGGCACCTCTTTCCCCTTCGTCATGTGGACAGGGGTTCCAGTTGCCTATATTGATGCCAGCTATTTGATAAACTGATACCCTGATTTTCCCACAGAGCTTTGAGATGTTGCTCCACTTCAGTGTCCAGCGTTGCTGATAAGTCTGATCTCAGTCTAATTATCTTTCCTTTGCAGGCAAACTGTGCTTTCTGTTTGGAGACCTTTGGAATATTCTCTTTCACTCTGGGGTTCTGAAATTTCTCCATATTGTGTCCAGGGGTGTGTGTTTTATTTCATCAGTGTTGCAATTTCCCTTACTAAGTTTCTCCCACTTTCTCAGTTCCCTTTTCCCAGAACTTGTTAGATGATGGACAATGGGACAAACTGGAAATTATCTCTTAGATGCCTGTATTTTATTTTCCCTGTGTTCTGGGAAGTTTCCTCTGCTTTATCTTCCAACTTACTATTGATCAAAAAAAATTTGTGTGTGTGTGTGTGTGTGTGTATTCCCTTCGTGTTCTGTGATTGATTTTTTTCGTAACATCCTGTATTTATTTTATGGACACAACATTTTCCCAGCTCTCTGAGAAGAATAATTACATTTTAAAAATGTTTTTTAAAGGTACAGAGATTTCTCACATACAAAGTCTGTAGTTTATATCAGGATTCATTTTTGGTGTTGTATAGTTTGTGGGTTTGGACAAATGTATAATGACAAATTTCCATCTTTATATTGTCACACATAATATTTTCACTACCCTAAAAAATCATCTGTGCCCCACCTCAGCATGTTTCCTCCCCACTGTTTGCAACCCTTGATATTTTAACTGTCTCCATAGGTTTTTTTTGTATGTTTTTTGTTTGTTTTTTGCAGAATGTCATATAGTTGGATCATATTACAGGATGTAGCCATTTCAGGTTGGCTTCTTTCACTTAGTAATATGCTTTCAAGTTTCTGCATGTCTTTCATGGCTTCATGGCTCATTTATTTTCAGTAGTGAATAATATTCCATTGTCTAGGTGTACCACAGTTTATTTATTCACCAATGAAGGACATTTTGCCTGCTTCCAAGTTTTGACAGTTATGAATAAAGCATCTGTAAACATCTATGTGCAGGTTTTTGCACAGACATATGTTTTCAGCTCCTTTGGATAAATACCCAGGAGCCTGACTGCTGGATTCTATGCTAAGAGTATGTTTAGTTTGGTAAGAAACAGCCAGACTGTCTTCCAAAGTGGTTGCAACATTTTACATTCCCAGCAGCAGTGAATGAGAGTTCCTGTTGGTCCACTTCCTTGCCAGCATTTGGTGTTCTTTGTGTGAGATTTTGGCTATTCTAATAGTGGTATCATTTGCGTTCTTTTAATTTACAGTTCCCTGAGGACAAATGATGTCGAGCATCTTTTATGTGCTTATTTGCCATTTGTATGTTATCTTTGGTGAGGTGTCTGTTAAGATCTTTGGCCTGTTTTTTAAATTTTTTTTGTTTTTTTTTTCCTGCTTATTGAGTTTTAAGAATTCTTCATGTATTTTGGATAACAGTCTTTTATCAGATGCGTGTTTGCACATTTTTTTCCCCAGTCTGTGGCTTGTCTCCTCATTCTCATGACATTGTCTTTAGCAGAGCAGACAGTTTTAATTTTAATTAAGTCCAGATCATCAGTTATTTCTTTTGTGGATTATGCCTTTACCGTTGTAGCTAAAAAGTCATTGTTAAACCCAAGGTCATCTGTGTTTCCTCCTGTGTCACCTTCTGTGAGTTTTATAGTTTTGCATTTTACATTTATGTCTGTGTCCATTTTGATTTAATTTTTGTGAAAGGTGTGTCGAGATTTATTTTTTGGCGTATGGACATCCAGTTGTCCCAGCATCATTTATCAGAAAGAGTATCTTTGCTTCATTGTTTGACTTCGCTCTCTTGTCAGAGATCAGTTGACTATATTTATGTGAGGTCATTCTGGGCTCTCTCTTCTGTTTCATTGATTTATTTGTCTGTTTTTTCACCAATGCCACACTGTCTCGATCACTGCAGCTTTCTAGTAAGCCTTGAAGGTGGGTTGTGTCAGTTGTTCTGCCCTGTTTCTCTCCCTCAATGCTGCATTGCCTATTCCAGGCCCTTTCCCTCTCCACATAAACCCTGGACTCAGTTTGTCAATATCCATAAAATAACTTGCCGGGATTCTGACTGGTGCTGCACTGAGTCTATAGATCAAGGTGGGAAGAACTGACATCTTGACGATATTGAATCTTCCTGTCCTTGAACATGGAAAATCTCTCCATCTATTCAGTTCTTCTTTGAGTTCCTTCATCAGAGTTTTGTAAGTTACCTCACATAGGTCTTTTACAGTTTAGTTGCATTTGTACCCAAGTATTTCACTTTTAAGGGAACCAATGTGAATGCTACTGTGTTTTCAATTGCCATTTGTGCATTGCTTGCATGTAGAAAAATGACGACTTTTGTATGTTAACCTTGTACCCTGGGGCCTCCCTCTTAATTGCTTACAAGTCTCAAGAGTCTCACTGAGACTTTGGATTTCAAATGGCTCAGATGAGAAGGAGGCACCCTGACATCTCACAGTAACACTTCTGTGGAGCATTTGGAATTGCATGATTGCATTTTGGATCCCTTCTCAGTAGTGTTTTTTTTTTTTTAAGTTATAAACAAACATGCAGGCACATCTGGAGGGATCCATACCAAATTGTCAACAGTAGTTATTTTGTCAGTGTGGAGTAAGGACCCAGATTGTCTACTTTTTGTAATGCTGTGTTTGTTTTCCTTATCTATTTAAATTTTTAAATAGAAATTAGTAAAGAGAAGGTCATAAAATCATAAATGTACAGCTGAAAGAGTTAAAGTGGGCACCCGTGTAGCCACCGTCCAGATCAAGAAACAGGCCCCACGGGCCGTGGAGAAGGTCTGCCGTGTCCCCCCCCCCCCCCGATCACGGTGCCGCTGTCACCCCAGAGTAACCACTGTCTGGGGTTCTTACTTCCTTGCATTTCTGTATGGTTTTACCTCCTAAATATGGATTCCTAGTGACTTTTTGGAAATTAATTTGAGACGAATCATGATTTAGAATCACATTTCAGTGAGTCATTTCTTTGCTTACCTTCATTTTTGTGGGATCCATTCCCAGGGTATGTGCAGCTGTAGTTCATTCATTTTCTTTGCTGCAAAATATTCCACTACTTCAGTGTACAGTGATTTATTTAATTGTGGACGTTTGAGTTGTTTCCAGTTTCACACTATCATAAGTAATGCTGCTAGGAGCATTCTCGTACAGGGGTCCTGATAAACATGTACTCGGGGTCTGCCGAGTATATATCGGGGAGCGGAATTGCTGGTCACAGAGCACGTGTACCTTCAGCCTTGCTAGATTCCGCCAACAGTCCTCTAAAGGGGTTACACCAATTTATGCAGCATATTGTCAGGTTAAAAAAAATTGTTTTTCTAGTGGGGATAGAGTGGCATCTTACTCTGGTTTTTCTTTATATTCTGCTGATGGCTGATGAAGTTGCACTCATTTTAATTAAAAAAAATTTTTTATTGAAGTGTAGTTGACTTACAAGGTTGTGTTAGTTTCTAGTGTACAGCATAGTGATTCAGTTACAGGTATATATATTATTTTTCATTTTTACATGTCATGTGGCCATTTGGATTTCTTCCTCGCTGTTGGATTGTCTTTTTTTCTTTTTTTTGATTTGTAGGAGTTTTTAAAAGTGTGTTTTTGATTCAGATTATCTACCGGTTAGTTATATGTGTTTCAGACATCTTTTGCCACTCTGTGACTTGTCTTTGCTTCCTTTGGGGTATCTTTTAGTAAACAGATTTTGTATTTTATTGTGGTCTAATCAGTATTTGCTGTTAGTGCTTTTTCTGCCTTATCTTTTCCTAATTGGAGGTTGAAAAGGTATTCTCTTATACTTTTTTTTTTCTAAAACCTTAGTTTGTTTCTGACATTGAGGTCTTCTGCCTGGAATGGGTTCTGTGTGTGGTATGAGTTCAGGCTCAGACTTTTGTACTAAAAACAGACACAAACCTCTGTTTCTTTAACAACATGGAAATAAATCACGTGATAGAGGCAGGGCTGTGTGGTTGAGCCTTCGCCTGTCCTCACAGTGTGGTTTTCATCCATCCTACACACATCCTCCCTGGCCTCTGTTCCTCCTGGTGGCCCCTTTTCAGCCACCGTCCTGCCCTTGGTGAGTGCGTTCTCAAAGGTGAGTGGGAGAGGAAAAGTGCCTTGCCCTTTGATCTTATGAGCATTCTGTTTAGATGTGGTTTGACTCTGTTTTTGTGAGTCTTTTTACATATGGAAACAAATACATTTTTAACATGCATCTTATTGCAAAGCAAAATCTAAAACTTTAGCTATGCTTACTTTTGTCTCAATGTCGAAGTGCTACCCACATGTTGAATGCAGTCATGCTTTGAATGCATAGAAAGTCAGTCTTTAATTTTGCCAATTTAATTTGCAAGTGTGAGTCGTGAAATTGAACTGATCTGGCTTTAGCGATAATCTTTCTTATTCCCAGAAGACTGTTTCTATTAGGAAGAAAAAGAAGCGTGGAATAGTGGTGATTATTTTCTACACACAGATCTATTGGGAAGAAAAGAGACAGGCAGCTGGAAGAAATTTAAGATGTCAGCTTGCGCAGAATGTCACCTCTAAGGAATGGACTGTTCTCACTTTTAATAAAATTCCAGAAAAGAAAATTCCACACCCTCTCCTGTAATAGTTAATACGCTTCACTGTCAGTGAATTTTCCTTATGCTATGTCTGAAGTATGTTTTCTCATTCTGTTACAAAATGGAAACAGAGAAATCGGGCCAACCATCTTGTGTAATCATTCTTCATCTGCCCGACGGCCACTCTGAATCCCACCCCAGCCTTCTCTTCATGGTGTCATCTTTGGTTTAGCTGTTTCTCTTAAGCCACAGCTTCCACATTTTCTCATCATTGTTTTTCCCCCGTCTAAATTCTCTCCACATCGTCTATAGATGATGATTTATAGACTCAAAAATTGAACCTAATACTGTTGCCAATGTATGACCAAATGCTAGTTAACCAGTGGGGATGTTACTTTATCTAGAGAGTTCTCTAACCAAGACTTCTAACCTGAATTTTTTTTTTTCATGATAAAAAGGTTTTTGGACTTTAGGCAGTTTGAATACACTTGTTTATTTCTGCCTCCTAAGATTACCCAGTGGTAGGCAACAAATAAAAAAGGCATAAATCCACACAGACAAGGAGGTTGGAGATGAGGCTTGGTGAATGAGGGATGTCAGCAGATATTTGGAAGATGGAAAGTGAGTGGATGGATAAGAGTTGAATTAGCAGAGAGGAGACAGAGAGCCAGATGCCCACAGAGGGGGAAGCGGCCTGAAAAGAGTGACTGTGGTCAGCACCCAGAGGCTCTGTACTTGGTACCCCCAAGCTGTATGAGAGGATGGGTGTGAAGGGAGAGGTCAGCACTGGTGATGATGGGAAGTCCAGATGAGGAGTAGTCAGACCCCTCCCACGCTGGCTGGGCGGATACCTCTGGGAGGGGTATTTTCTAGAGAAATTAGACCAGGGAAGCACTGGACTTGGAAACAGCAGATACAGATGAGTGTACAGATGGGACACCTTAGAGAAAGTAGAAGTGTTGTGTGAAAGTCTGCACGTGGAAGGGCACCATCTTCTTTCTGGGCACCCAGAGCTCTGACCTTCCTTGTATTCCTCTGTCCCTGGATTAGCAGTCTAGAAGGCTCTCCTCTGGGAAACTGACTTGTTGAGGAGATGAGACATTTTGACATTTGGAGGTCTCCCACAGAGTGGCTGGGTCCCCACCCAACCACACCTCATAAGTTCACCTTTTTGGGCCCCACAGTGCACAGCCAAGGACCACATGTTTGAAGATCATCTCTAACATGAATAGATGGGACCAAAACAAATAAACAATCAGGGAAGGAGGCTCAGAGACAACAGCGGGAAATGCAGGGAGGAAAAAATGTGAACAAGTTATAACTGATATTCTCTGATAGATTGGAAAAGATATTGCATCCATGAAAGAGGGTTTGGAAGTTAAAAATAGGATAGCAGAAATTAAAAATTCGGTGAAGAGTTGGAACGTTGATGGCAGAAAACATGAGAGAATCAAAGAAGAAGCCCAAAATCTGATTTAAAAAAAGTTTTAGAAAGAAAACAAAATGTAGGAGAGAAGATTAAAGGAGAACGACATAGAATACTCTTCCAAAATTAAAGGACATAAATTTCCATATGGAAGGTGTACATTAAAAGTGCCTAGCACAATGAATTTTTTAAAAAAGGACCAATTCCAAAACATATCATAAAAGAAATTTTTCCTAAAAGTTTTAACAGAGAAAACGTAGGTCACATACAAAGGCTCAGGAAGTAGGCTGGGATCATTTTCAACTGCAGCAGTGGAACCTGGAAGAGAGTTTTCCCCTCCAAATCCGAGGGAAAATAGCCTCCAGTCTGGAATCCTGGACCTGGCCATATCGTCAGCCAAAGCCAAGAGTGGAATGAGGCTTTTTTCCCACAGACGCAAAGAGTCTCAAAAGTTGGCCTCCCAGGTACCCTTTCTTGGGCAGCTCCCGGTGGAAGTTCTCTATCTACCAGGATGGGGCAATGAGCCAACAATGATGCAGGAAGTAGAGGAAAGTGAAGGACTTCCTTGGTGGGAGGTAAAGAGAAGTTCCAGGGGACACCTGGCCTCCTGGATGTCTCTTGTGTCAGGCCTGGAGAATAGCCTTTCCAGACCAGATAGGAGGATGGAGGGACCAGGAGAAAAGGGAGCCGCAGCAAATCAGAGCACTCACCTCAGGTGTTCACCCTGAATGAGATGAGTTTTCTAGCTGGTACTAGAGTATGGGGGAAATTCGTGTAAGAGACATGAAGAGAAATCAGGCAGATGGAAGGTTGAGTTAGTCATTAACATCAGGAGAAACAAAGGTTGTTCAGTTAAGAAATGTGGTATATCGTGGAGCTTAGTTATGAACTGTATATAAACAGACATAATAGCGTAATGTGGATGCTGACTATTATTGTAACTGAAAGGGTGATGCAGTTAAGTTGAGAGGCTGGTGGGAGTGTGGGGGAAGTGCGTGCAGAAGGTGGGAGAGCTGAATCCTCCTTTTCTGTGGGAGGAATCCCATAGACAGTCAAAATGGGTCAGAAACAGCAGTTGAAGACTCTTGGTTGAAATATGAATGTAAATATTAAAACAGCTAAAAGGGTTGAAACTGATTGCCTTTGGTCCGTGGGACTCAAAAGTGGGGTGCAGGGAGGGCAGAAGACTGCTGTCTTCAATTGTTAGCCTTTAGCGCTGCATGCCTTTTTCTGATAAAAGTCAAATAAACCATTTACCTAAAAGTATATTGGCATGTGTGCATTTTTAAGTGTATTTCACGAAGTACTGAATCAGTTAATAGTTCAGAACAATTAACAGCAATGAGTTTTTGGAATATATTGAGAAGGTAGTATTTGTTAGTTTGATGTGAATCCTGGGTTCAGAGTCTTGGTTGGTTTGATGTTTGACATTGGAATTTGTGAGGATATAGCTGTATGATTCACACATGGGGTGTCCAATTTATTCTTTAATGTTTATTAAGCATTGGAAAAAGGTGCCAGACTCATGGAGTTCAAGTTTGCCTTCCTCGAGGAGAATTCCAGTCTTAACGAAATGGAAAAGTTGCCTCTTCCGATTTTAATGATTAGTGTTGATTATGGTTTGGCTGAAATAGACCCCAAATGCACTATTTATTTCAAACATTTAATTCTCAAGCCTGTAATGGTCTACTTCCGGCTTTGGACACTTCCAGACTTCCGGCCTCACAGAGTCTGGGCTGTCTCTCTTTTCCCAAGGAGTTTTAAATTACTACTCTTGATGTAAGTTGTAAGTTCCTAGCATATACTGTACTCTATTCTTCTAAATACCTAAGTGTCTTCTGTGTCTAATGACCAGGCCTGGATGGTAAGTAAAAGATTTTACCTCTTTCCTTCACTTGGGTACACATTATATAAAGCCTCAAAAAACCCAGCAAGTGACAGGCAGACTTTAGGCAAACAGTGCTTTTAGGGTTACATCATGGAACCTACATTTCTTGGCTAACATACATATTTTTTTAACCAGTAAGACTCCAGGTGACTTTCTGTATCTGTTATATTCTTGGCTATCAAAATACCAGGAGAATATACTTTGAGGTCCTCAGAAGATGTTTTTGGAAAATCACTGTCAGATGTGTCTAGGGAAGATGGTTCTGATGATTCAGCTGCTGTCAGCTCCCTCGGGGAAGAGCATCTTGGCAGTTAATTGACTTTGTGCAGCCACAGGAGGGCCCTGCACCCTGGACCTTAATGTGCCAGTGACTCGGGGACCTCACTTATAGTGGCAAGACCTCAGCTTGGTTGATTTAATGTTCTTTGCAAAGAACAGTTGAGCTTGTTTTTAGTTTTCATCTGAGTTTGGATGAAGATCAAGACAGCTTTCAAGATACTATTTTATTAGCAGTTTAGCAGGACTGTATAAATAATTGCATGATGACCAAGGAGTAGATGGCAGATTAAGCAGAGAGAAACATGGAAGCTTTGGCCCGTCCTTTTCACCAGCCTGATTCTGGTCATCTGTAATTATCTATACCATCCAGCAGGGATCAAGTCCAAGCACAGCATTGTCTCTCCGTAGGGGACCCTCAGTCGTGGCTGATTGAATTAAATTGGGAATTTGTCACATTGGAAAGGCCAATTTCTTCTTTTTTAAAAACAGCTTTCTTGAGATATAAATTAATACCATACAAAGCAACTATTTAAAATATACAATTGAATAGCTTTGGTATTAATATTACAGTATTAATTTTTGAAAATATACGGTAATTGTATATAACACAGTGTCATTTAAACTAAAGTTTTTTAAAAAGTAAAATTAAAAATTTTAAACTGCGTAACAAAAATTTACCATCTTAACCATTTTTAAGTGTACAGTTTTTCACTTAAGTTCCGGGTCACTAAGTACATTCACGTTGCTGTGGAACCATCCATCTGCAGACCTCTTTTCATCTTGCAGAACTGAAACCCTCTGCCCATTTAACAGTAACTCCCATTCCTGCCTACCCCCCATCCCTGAAACCCACCATTTTGCCTTCTGTCTCCTTGCATTTGAATATTCTTAGTATCTTGTGCAAATGGAATCACACAGTACTTGTCTTTTTGTGTTTGACTTACTTCACTTGGCATCATATCCTCAAGGTTCATCCACAGAGTAGCATGTGTCAGAATTTCCTGCCTTTATAAGGCTGAGTATTATTCCATTGCATACATAAACCACATTTTGTTTACCTATACATCTCTCAAGGACATTTGAGTTCCCGGTTTTGGCAAATGAGAATAATCTTGCTATTAACATGGGTGTCCAAATATCTGTTCGTGTGCTGAAGGGCCAACTTCTGATCTGTAGGGCCTTCCACCTCAGTAGACTAAAAAGAATTTCACTTCTATTCTGGAAGGATTTACGTTGCTGTGCGCTGTCGGGGGATTATCCAGGTGTGTGCATGGGTTGTGAGGACGCCATGGTAAGAGAACTTAGAAGAGAGCGTGAGGGAGGGAGTGTCTGTCTTGAAGGACAAAGTCGTTTCAGGCAATAGGAAGAAGACAGAGGCAGAGAAAAGGGATCATCACATAGGGAAATGGAGCCACTATTTCTTCTTTTTCCTCTTTGTTAAAAGATGAAGTTTGAGCAGAAAGCCAAGCTCAGACAGTGGTCACCCTGATCCTAGTTTCTGGGTGGTCCATGATCAATGCCCACTACCGTACCCCGTGAAGATGGCCCCAGTCCAGCTGACTTAGGGCCATGGACTTGAGCAGGCTAGGTTTGGAAGATGGGGCTAGGGGTTTACCGTAGCCTAGTCTTTGTTCACGACATTGCTGTTCCAGTAACTCTGCAACAGGGGTGCCTGGCCTACATTCTAGATACTCCCAGAATGGCTGGGAAGGGGAGGAGCGACATTTATGAAACGGCTGACCTGGAAGAATTTATGTTGCTGTGTGTTGTCAGAAGATATCCCAAGTATTTATTTTCTAAATGACTTGATGGCACATCCGGTTGAGAAAGGTCTGTTTGGCTTTACGACCTCCTCTTAATCCTTAGCAGCACGTTCCTGTTTCGGTAGAGTGATGAGGCGGAGTTGTTCTGACGATTCTGTTCAGGTCCACAAATTTCTTAACAGTCAACAGAGGTAAAGGCAGCGCTCTTGTTAGAAAGGATAGTGTCTGCTAATTACTGTGTGGTCAGTCACTTGGACTGTGATTGATTCTTGTAGCAGGGATTAGATGAACACGTGGGCATTTTGCTGCCCTTTTGGGGAAGGGAAAAATGAAAACTCTTAACATTAAAACAGAACCCCTTAGGCATATGTTAAAGCCGTATTTAACTCATTTATCAAAATATACTTAAAATATTTTAATGTATTGATATATGAATAGCAGTGAATATAGTAATTGGGTAAAAACTGAAAAGTAAATATTCGATTCTACATACATTGTACAGTTGAATTAAATATTTAAAATGTATTGAGCCTTTTCTTGTTTCCTTGTAAAACTTTTTTTCCTTGTGTTAAATGAACAGAAAAGGACTCTAGTGATGTTATCCAGTCGTACGGCAACTGCATGTCCTGAATTTCAAACTCCGCCACACTCCACATCTATACTTTCAATTTACATACCTTGCTTGTTTGCTTGTTTGTGTTTCCTTTTGTTGTTTCTAAAAAACAGGCCTGTCATTGGTGGTTCCTCACCAGCTCCTCCCAGAATCTTCCATCCTGGGCTGTCTGCAGACTTTGGGAGGAAAGCTGTCTTGTGGTTTCATCTGATACTTGACTCATTTACTTTTCCGAGTTTTTCCTTCTCTGTTGTTTTGCGACCTTATTTCTTTAACATACTCATTTCTTTCACCAAGAAACATCTGTTGAGCGCCTGTTATGTTCGAAGGCCTTGCTAGGCACTGGGAAGGAAGGAATGACACAGGGCAGAGTCCTTGCTGTCAGCAACTTGCCATCCCATAGTTCACCTGGCAGAATCACCCACGGCGTTTTATACTTTCTCAGCATCAGCTACTATCAGAGACAAAGAGCTCCAGGCAGAGGGCCACCTTTCCAGGGCCCCCGCCTGTGTGGAAGCTCTCACACCTCATTGTCCACGAGAGGTAGGTTACCGGTGAATTTCAGTCTTCAGTTTAACGTTAATTGTTCCACAGAAAAATCTTTTCCTGAGATTTCATTCGTTCCTCCTCTGCTCAACCAGGACGACGCCCTGCATCTTCCTCCCACAGAGGAGATATCAAACACGGCAGCCACCTACCCGCTGGGAACCGGCCTCCCTGACAGGCTGACTCGGCCTTGGTCAGTCAAGTCCAGAAATAGGACTTGACAGTTTCATCGGAGAAAAATGCATGTCTTGCCCCAGGGGTGATCAGGGAGTGGCCTTGCTGTGCTGCAGTCCCACCCCCAGGAATCCCAGGGCAGGCGTGGAGTCACCCTGCCCCTCGGAGCCAAGCTGTTGAAAGTAGAAAGCGCCTGAGGACTGGGCTGCTTTCTCCCGTGGTTCCCGCTCTTTGTCTTTGGAAACTTCTCTTTTTGAAAGAAAAGAGGCCTGAAGCCCCTCCTATCAACTCCAGTCTGTTTCTCTGTCTTCTCAGGGGGTCTGCTTGTTTCTGAGATACACAGCCTCCATTTGGAAGGTGGGGCAGGGCCCATAGTTACCCAGTGTGATGGCTGAAGGGCAGACCTGCTCCAGCCCAGACTCTGTGTGATCTCCCAGCACAGCTGTGAGGCCACGTTCCATCCACGTTTCTCTAGAGATACCATGACATACCTGTTTCACTTCCTCTCTAGAATTTGTAACATCATGGTGGTTAAAAAAGAAGGTCATTCAAGCAGACACATGTCTGTTTGGGGTCAGTTTTGGTTTAGTTCTATGTATTTCTAACGTAGTAAAAAAATAAGGGTTTTCTTCTTTCAGAGTTATCAGGAGCTCTGGTTTTTAAAATTGAAGTATAGTTGATATGCAGTATTTCATTAATTTCAGATGTACAGCATAGTGATTACCAGTATTTTTATAGGTTATACTCCATTTAACGTCATTACAAAATATGACTGTATTTCCCTGTGATGTGCAGTGTATCCTTGTTGCTCATCTGTTTTATACAACCCGGTAGTTTTTTCTCTTCCCTATCGGAGAAAAAAGCTAAAATTTTATATTCTTGTTTTAAACATCGGAGTTTTCATGTTTATTATGTTCAGTATTTCAGTAAGAAAAGTTAGTGATAATTTGTTCCCAGTAGCTTGTAAAGTGTACATTTAAAAAGTAGTGGAGTTGAGTCCTGTTAAGTTATGTTTTTCTTATGACTGAATTAGAGAAGTAGGCACTTGGTCTTCTCGGAAGCGGCACGTAGTCCAGCTGTCTGCTCTGCTTTATTTTGTTGCCTCTGGCAAAGAGCAGATTTATTACTTGGGCTCAGTCTGAATCTATACTTTGACAGCCATGGCCTTGTGGTCACCAAACCGTTCTTTCCCATCAACTAAATAGTAGCGAAGAGCCTGTTAAAAAGTTACAGTCGTGTCTCCATCATGATTGCGTTTGCAGCACCAGGTTATAAGGTAGGACTTAATCGTGGCAGCCTATTTCCTCCATTAGGAAAATTAACAAGCATGAAATATTTACCCAGTGAGAGCTAATATTTCGTTTTAAGCCTTTTTGGGGGGTCCCCCAAACCATCCACATGTATGGTGATTTTCTAGAAGGACTCTTGGGACCAGCATCGAATCACACGTGTGGCTGAAGGGGACACAGCAACACAGCCAGGCATGCGCAGTCTTCTGTGCCGTCCGTGTGAGAGCCACACCCTCCCCACAGCAAAAAGTGCCGCTGTCTGTCTGCAGAGCTTCCGCCCAGAGCAGCCCACTTGACACTGACTTTAGGGTTTTGTTGTGGGGGTGGTCAGGTAGGCAGTCTGCCTGGCAGCCCCCACTAAAATCCCAGGTTCCCCAGAGGAGAGCAGGTGTTCACCAGGAATCACATCCTTCAGGTTTACGCACGCAGCCTGGGCACAGCCAAGCAGCCTTGCCGCGTAGGAGACGCTTCTCATCGGTCCAGGGAGCTTTCTGCAAGCCGAGTTCCCAGGCACCGGCCTTTCCAAGGCCAGCAGCCTCCGGCCTGCTGGGTGACACTGTCCCGCACAGGCCGGCATTTTATTTTGTGAACAGTTTGCAACAATACACTGAACTCTAAGTGATAGTGTCGGGGAGGGCACTGTGACCGTTTCTCTGAACTGTCATCTGGATCAGACTCTGCATTTTGTAAAGGTGCCAAAGATGAGAAGACGTGAGGATCTTCTGTATAATATCCTCTATTTTTAGAAGTCTTATGAACCCAGTATTTTTTAAATTATAGTTCAGTCATAATCAGGGTTACATTTTGCAGGTGCAGGTGGCTGCTTCCGAATTTCTCAGACTTGGGCGTCATACATTGAAATTGGTTTTATTGCCAGTGGCTGAGACTGGACCGTGCTGTCTCCTTGTTGCTGAAGGATTACACCTGGGGCTGAATAGTCTAGGAAGAGCTCTTACCTCTCTGATACTTCATTACTGAAGCATGAAAACTAAAGTGGATTTATCAGGAAACAGGATTGGAATGTAAGGAAGGGTTCGTAAAGTGATTACAGTGTGACTTCTTTAAAATTAACCCAGTAGCTTTAGAGCTGTTTGGGCAGTTCAGACAATGTAGAAGTTAGGTCCTCTTCTTTTTGGTTTTGTTTTGAATAACAACTATTCCGAAAACTGAAATGAATTCTGAGGTCAGGGAGGTAAGTAAAAACAAATGATGGAATGGGGAGGAAGTGGTGAGCGGACGGGGCAGCCTTTCTTACCTTCACATGAAAAGACACACGTGTGTGCGGATCCTCAAACTCACCACGCAGGTGACTCCTCACCTCCCGTCTCTACCTGCGTCAGTGTGGTTTCACGACGTGTCACTCAGGACCTCAGGAGCTTGCAGAGAAGGAGGCGGCCAGCACCTGTGAGGATGGAAGGGCGACCCAGGCGGGAGGGGGCACCTGGGAGAGTGTTGGCAGCAACCTGCCGCAAAGTGAACATCCTTCCGTCCCTGTCGCAGCCGAAGGGACACAGCTCTGGTTTGACTGACAGTCTATCTTCCTGTCTTTCTGTCTGTCTTTCTGTCTGTCTTTCTTCCTTTCTTCCTTCCTTCCTTCCTTCCTTCCTTTCCTTCCTTCCTTCCAGTTGAAGTAGAGTCAGTTATAATGTGTCAGTTTCTGGTGTACAGCATCATGTCCCAGTCATGCATATATGTACATACATTCGTTTTCATATTTTTTTCATTAAAAGTTATTACAAGATATTGAATAGAGTTCCCTGTGCTCTACAGAAGAAATTTGTTTTCTTTCTATTTTTATAGATAGTGGCTAACCTTTGCAAATCTCAAACTCCCAAATGTATCCCTTCCCACCCCCTTTCCCTCAGTAACAGTAAGATTGTTTACTATGTCTGGGAGTCTGTTTCTGTTTTGTAGAGTTCATTAGTGTTCTCTTTTTTCTTTTTTTAGATTCTGCAGATGAGTGATATCATATGATATTTTCCTTTCTGTTTCTGGTTTACTTCACTTAGAATGATGATTTCCCAGGTCCATCCATGTTGCTGCAAATGGCATTATTTTATTCTTTTTTTATGGCTGAGTAGTATTCCATTGTATACATATACGGAATCAAAATGGGTTTACTGAATAGGCTTCAGGGAACATTCACACTGTGAGTGTGTGTGTGCATGCCCTGTTCCTTTTTCTCTTCTTTCTTGGATACTTGCAATGAATTCCTCATCAAAACCAAGTGGCTCACAGAGGAGAACATTCAGATAACGGTTCCTTGTCGCTTAAATGCTCGTTTTCCTACCTTACACCCCAAACTGGACAGTGTCCTTGGGTGGGAGATATTTCCCATAATAAATCTGCCCAGGCCAAAGTTCCCTCTTCCTTTGTGTAACCGTGTCTCGTCGCATTGCCAGCATCTGTTGATGACTGAGGACCTCTTCTGTCAGATGCGGTGAGATTCAGCCGAGACCTGCCCAGAGCAGTGTTTAATGTGAGCGTAAAGTTGAAACGTGGCCTCCATTCTTCTCCTCTAGAATGAGGAAGTGGAAATGTTCATGAATTATATTTATCTTCCATCACAGAGTACGTTTTTATGAAAATGAATGTTGAAAACCTGTAACAGCCAAACTAACAACAGTGAGAATTCTTTATCACTCTGCTACCCAGAGAGAATACGGATGCTTGTCCCATCTGTGCTGATGGAGGCCTGACTTGGGGTGGTGGCAGTGGTGAGACAGTCCTTTCTTGAAGTGACCTGCAGTCTGGGGCCGGGGAGGTGGCGTCGGGCGGGTCTAGGGAACCGGCAGCTGCAGTGCAGTGTGAGGACTGATCCCGTGGTGGGGGGCGCTTCACCTGGGGTCACACAGGCTTCCTGAAAGCAGCAGCTCAGCCGGTGCTGAAGGGTGCTTGGGGGTTATTCAGGCAAAGATGGTGGAGGGAGAGGAAAGACGTCCTGGGCAAAGGGAACAGACGAACAGGGCTCTCCAGGTGAGAAGAGAGGGTGACGTTGGAGAAATCTGCGATGGAATGGGTGCGGCTGAGCCGAGACGCCAGGAAGTGAGGGCTGAGAGCTGGGGTCTCAGGCAGAGAGATGTGTGCAAGCCTGGGGGCGTGAGAGTGAGTGGTGGGCTCAGAGAAGGACAGCCAGGCAGTGGGGGCCTCCGGCGCCCAGGGACAAGGGTGGGACACCTGCTTTATAGCCCATCCCAGGTGAGTGGAGAGCATCTGCATTCATGTCACAGCCATCTCCACTCGCCCTGCCCAGAGCGCAGCCCTCTGTCTCCTCCGAGCCTGTATCTCCTCCCGTCTCCATCACTCAGGAAATTAAACCACCTGTGGCTTTCATTATCCATAACATTTAGTTGGACCAGTGATTTTGAGACTGTGTATTTTTTCTAAACCTTCTAATCAGGAGAGTTCAGTTGATGAACCATCCATTATAAGAAGGTCTGTTTTAAACCATAGTCAGCCTTTGTCCAATTTTTTTTTTTTTTTCTGCTGTCATTGGAACAGGAGTTGTGAATGGCTGTGTTGGGCCCTTGTGGTTCGAGGAGCAGCTTGGATGCCGAATCCCCTTCTTTGAGGTGCAGGAAGAAACACCCTTAAAATTGTCCGCAGGCCTTTTTCACCAGCCAGCCCATAAAGCCAAACATGGGCGAGAGTGCTTCTTACTTACTGTGCGATCTAGTCTGCTCCCGGGCAGTAGGCACAGGGCTCATAGGCTGGAAACAGGTTTAAATTCATGTGTCAGAAACCTGTCTCCCTGCACGTTCTTCCCCTTGCCTTTGCTCTCCTCCTTCCTGAACAGCCAGCCCTCCGGCCCCCGGTGCTGACTCTGCGCCCTCGTCTGCTCCGACCTGGCAGTGTCCTTAGGCCGTGACAGCCCCCACGCGGATTTTGGCAGCTTCCTTTGATTTGAAGTTGCTCCTGGAAGGAAAAACTGAAGTGCAATGGGTAAACACAAAATACATTGTCATCCTTACCAACACTGTTGGGACTGCAGACTCCCCCCGTGACTGGAAGAGGAAGAAATACTACCACACGCAAAATTAGTCCTGCTAACTGCCTGTTATGACTGTTTGATTCCTTCCAGGCATTTTTTTTTTTTTTTTAATGCTGCTTTAAACTGTCATTCCTTGTGTCTTTTAGGGACGAGTGAGAGAGTTTAGGTCACTTGGGGCTTTTCCATTCCTGATTCAATTTTCTATTCCTACTGCCTTTCGTTCTGCCAAGAAATAATTTCTTGGTGGATTTCATTTAATATTCCCCGGCCCCTGGCCTCGTGGCCTCTGTGGGGCTGTGATCGGTGTGTTTCCCTGCTCACGCCACCATCCACAGCAACGCCAGCGATCGGGGCTTGATTTCCCTGCAGTCGGCGCCTTTGTTATGTAGCTCCTCTTGTGCAGCTGAATATCACACCCAGCTATGAGCTCGCTAATGTCAAGTGTGGGTTTTTACCAAACTTTATTGTGTTTTTCACACATCACTGAATGGGATATCTTTTCATTATTATACTTACTTTAATTTAGACCTTTAGGAAAGAAGACCAAATGCTGGATCCAGGGGCTTCACAGCGGTTGACCGGGAGGTAGAGGGTGAGGGGAGACTGGCCGGAACATTTTGGGAGGCTGTATTTTGATCTGATACTGAAGAGTATGTTTCTCCTCCCTCATGGTTTTGAACATCTTATCATTTTGGCCATTTTTTAAAAAATGGTTATTTGTCCCCACCTCCAAATTAGGATAATTAGGTTTGTTTCTTTCTTTTTAGAGGAGGTACTGGAGATTGAATCCAGGACCTCATGCACACTAAGCATGCTGTCTACCACTTGAGCTGTACCCTCCCCCTCTTTTTGGCCATTTAAGACGTTCTATTTAGGCTTTGTTTTTCCTGTTCTCTCCTCATTTAGATTGTTCTCTCCTAATTGTTCTCTCTGCAGTTAGATTGCAAATTCCTTGAAGAAAGGGCTCTAAACTTCTCTTCTGTCCTCCTGCAGCCCGGGGCAGTCTAAACGTGTTGTAGATGCTCAACAGACAGAAACTGAGTGTTACCCCGTGCCCTTGACGCTGTCCGCGTCTGGGGGGGCTGGTCCGGCCCCTGCCCTCAAGGGGCTCCGAATCGGGTTGCAGTAGCCCACCCCTAGCTGTCTACACCATCTCTGCCCCGGGCTCCACCAGCCTGAACTCCCGCCACTGAGGGGCTGGAGAACCCACCACCTGTCACCCGAGCTCGCCTGTCGTCAGATGTGGTGGGAGGCGAGGCTGGAAGGTGCGGAGAGGTCCGGATTAGAGGAGCTTTGAAGGTCAGCATGAGGGGTGTCCCCAGTTACTTATTTTTTAAATCATAATTGAAGCTGCGAGTTTAGTAAAACTCCAATGGCAGCTGTGGAGGAGGTCGTGGAGTGGGAAGACCAGTTAGGAAGCTCTTTGGTTGATCAGAACCTAAAGTAGACGTTTAAGGGATGAGAAAGGAGAGAACATAAACAGAAGGCTTCTGTAACCTGCACGACTTCGTGAAAATACCGAACTACCATGTTCTTGTTCCCAGTCACCCCTGATTATCCCTGCTGCCCTGCGGCCCCGTCCACCAAACCTGGGGCTTCAGTGTTTCTAGAGGAGGATGCGTGCTGCCTGGGATCAAAACCAGAGTTTGTTTTAAAGTTTACAGCAAGACAGTAATCTGAAAGCACACATTTTATATTTGCAAAAGTTTGACTTTGTTGAGAGGGAGAGAGAGGAAAACAACGCAGCAGCAGAAAGGGATCTGTGCTTCCCCCAAGTAGAGAATTTAAAGTCCACTTGAGAACTGATGTGGGAGGTGGCAGCAGCGCTGTTCCCTTGAGAGTGGAAAAGAAGGCTCAGGCAGGGACAGGTTGTAGAGAAGTTCCCTAGGGGCCGTCCCTTCCAGTGTCTTCCAGGAGCCTTGCCTCCGGGAAAAGGGTGGGGGCAGGCGGGGGTGCGGCTCTGGACCGGACATGGCGCACACAGTGTGTTCAGGGGTGCAGGGGGACTTCAGCTGGGTCAGACTGCAGTGAGCGCACCAGAACGGGTAGGATCCATGGTCTGCTCCCTGCAGATTGGGGGCGTAAAGGCAGATGGAATAGTTGCAGAAGATAAAGTTCTTTTCTTCTAGGGAAATCATAGCTGATACACAATTTCACCTTGGCTGTGCTCTGAAGAGGTAAGACATTCAGGCCTGCTGCGGGAAAATTTTGGGAGGCTGTGTTTCAGTTAATCCTAAAGATTAATTTCCTCCCCTCATGGTTTTAAACATCTTCTGATTTTGGCATTTTAAAGTTCTATTTAAGCTTTGTTTTCTATGTATCTAATTTCCCCCTGCAGTTAGATTGCATATTCCTTGAAGAAAAGGATCTTTACAAATTTCTTCTATCCTCCCATAGCCAGGAGCATTCCAAATGCATTTTTTCTTCATTATGTGTAGATGTGAGCGAACATCCTGGCAGGCTGATTAATTATTTTACATTCTTCTGGAAAGCTTGCGCTTTGGGGATTTAGGTTTTCTTCTGTCTCTCAAATAAGGATGATAGGTATCTGATGGCTTGGTAGCATGTCATGAGGATCAGGAAGATAATGTCTGTGACGAGTCTCCACCTGCCTGAAATTAGTCAAAGCTTTTTATTTATTTTTTAATTCTCTTTTTTATTGAAGTATAGTCAGTTACAATGTGTCAGTTTCTGGTGTACAGCATAATATCCCAGATGTTTTCGTAGCCTTTTTATTAAAGGTTATTACAAGATACTGAATATAGTTCCCTGTGCTATACAGAAGGCATTTGTTTTTTATCTATTTTTATATAGTGGTTAACCTTTGCAAATCTCAGCACTAGCCAATACATGGAAGCAAACTAAATGTCCATTGACAGAAGACTGGATAAAGAAGTTGTGGTATATTTATGTAACAGAATACTACTTGGCCATAAAAAAGAGTAAAAGAATGCTATTTGCAGCAACATGGATGGCCCTGGAGGTCATCGTTCTAAGTGAAACAAGCCAGAAAGAGAAAGAAAAATACTGTGTGATATAACTCATATGTGGAAACTTAAAAAAAAAAAAGAACAGTAATGGACTCCTCTACAAAACAGACTCACAGACGTAGTAAACAATTTTATGGTTACTGGGGGAAAGAGGGTGGAAAGGGATAAATTTGGGAGTCAAAGGGTTTTAATTGGTCATCAGCAAATTTTCATTTAATGGGAATGGCGGCTTTACCAAGTAATCACCGACCGGGGTTCTTAGAACCCAGAGCGCAGCTCAAGTTCTGGGTTTGAACCTGAGCCCAGCCAACCTCAGTCGTGAAGCGAGCTGCTGTGGACGGAGGCTGGGCGGCTGCAGCCCCAGCCCAGCTCCGGGGAGGCAGCATCACAGAGGCCCAGGCGCAGTGCGATGCTGTACTGGACAGAGCTCCTGGCCCTTGTCCTGTGCGGCTCTCATCACCAGTGCCTTTCTCTTAGAGTCTCCGTGCGGTGAGATGTACAGTTTTGCAAAACTCTGTGGACCATTGCCTCTTTCCCGCTTTTGCTCTTGGTTCCACAATTTTTCAAGATTTAGTGTCCGAATTATAGTTAACTTTCTATATCACGATTATAACTTACAGATGAGAGACTAAGCTATAAATACAAAGTCTGTTACTTATGTTTGTGAAGGAAAGAATTGCAGATATTACGACATTTTATAGATACAATCTTTTAATTTCACTCTTACTTGTGATACTGAGTAGTCAGCAATGGGGAAGTGGGGTGTTGTGATGATCAATTAACTGTTATTCAGAGGCCAAACCCTAAGGTCAGAGGGACAGCAGGAGACAGGGTCTTCCAGTGGAGGTCCACAGGTCTCATTGTCAGGCGACGTCCCAGGCCTTCCCCCATCACGCAGCTTCCTGCCCCCCCACCCCCGCACTTGAGAACGCTCCTGTACTCGCTCTCTGTCTCCTCCCCCCTCTGTAATCCCCTCCGACCTGCCTTCCCACCCATCAAGCCACTAAAATTAGAGCTTTCGCTGAGTTACCCTCATCTCCTTTTTTCAGTTCTTAGCGTGACATCTCAGTAGCCTCTGACCTTGTTTATCTTGCATCCTTCTTTCTTCTTAAAAGTATTTTGTTAAAAATTTCAGACTGAAACATTTTACTGAGAATATGACAGCCCACCACCCAGGATAAGAAGCAGAATCTCCGACGTTTACACTCGTTTCCTTCCCAGGCTGCCCCTCCCCGCCTACGTTCACCCTCTCCCCGCCTGCGAGGTAACTGCTGTCCTGACTGGGTCCCCAGGGCTCATGGATTTAGTTCTGTCCGTTGTCTCCAGCCACAGACAGTCGGGAGCGTGGTACTCAGTCATCCTGGGTCTGTCGCCCGTTGCAGTAACTACTCAGTAAGAGGTGTGAGAACCCAGTATATGGACTTGGGTTTCAGTTGATGACCGGCAGGAGGGTCTGAGGAAGGGGAGATTTGCTCCAGATTGAATGCTGTCATTTTGGCCAAGAAAGGGGGTGTTTGGTACAATTGTGGGTGACACTTTGACATTGTTTTTGTTTATGATTAGGCAGAATTGTGAAGTGGCCTTATTTTGTTGTTTTTCTCGTGGTCTCGGAGTGAGCTTGTGGGAGGCTGGTGTCTCTGGGATGGTTTATGTCTAACACACGGCCTTGCTGGGAGGGTCGGGCAGCTTCTGGATGTCAGGAGCTACTTTCTTTTCTCTTTTTCTCAGTTCTGAACAAGTTGAGAAACTGTATGTAGACAGACAGAGACCATAGTATCAGCTTTGTTACAAGGTTAGTTTGCAGGACATGGTTTGGGTCTGTGGAAAAAATGGGTTACATAACCTTGAACCTAGAACCGGCTGACTTCCCTGCCGTCCATGGATGGCTCGGGAAATGCTTAGGCCCAGCCACCCAGGGTCTCTGTCCCTAGTTTGCACCAGTGTGATGACCTTGGAGCTCTCTGGAGGTCCCGTCTGGGCTCCTCTGTGGGCTTGCCTCCTTTTCCCGGCCGTTCAGTGTTGGGGTCCTGCACTGGTGTGCTGTGGGTGCCGGGTTCTTCCTGCTCTGTGCTCTCCCCAGTTATCTCCTTCACCTGGCCGTCTGATCACCATGTACACCCTGATGGCCTGCGTGCTCCGCCGTCTCCACACCAGACTTCCTCTTACTCACCACCTCCACCTGGATGTTTCAGAGGCACTTCAGCCTGACACGTCCAAGGCCAAATGCATAATGTCCTCCCTAAATTCGGGGTCCCAGGTTCTGCACAGGCTGATCCTACAGCCGCACCCCCGCTCAGCTACCCTGACGGCCCGCGCGTTCCACGGGCGCCACTTTGCTTCGTGGGTGCAGGCCCTGCCCTTTGGTTATTTCTGCCAGGAAGGCCCTTTCACCCTTTTGCTGCCTTGCTCAGCCGCTCCTTCAAGCCCTAGCTCAGATGTCACCTCCTGCAGAAGGCCTTTTCTGAACCCTCTGGGTGGACTGAATGCCCCTCTCTGTGCCAGCCCTTCTTACCTTTTGCTCCTCCGAGGTGGCGGGGAGCTCACTGATGTATCTGCTCGTGGGTCTGCCTCCTCTACCGCACCTTAAACCCGCTGAGGGCAGGACTCTCTTGTTCATCTTTATGTGCACACTCTGTACGTACAGCTGCACGTACACTTACATCTAAGTACAGACGCGTGGAGACCGAGCTCCCTGACACGGGCGGCTGGTACCTTGAACTTGACTTGGCACTTAGTTCATTTCATCATATTCAGTACATGCTTGCTGAACTGCTTGTGGTCTAGAGACTGTTAGCACTTTGCCCAGTCCTGGAATGACCAGAGCTTTGGTGATTTTAGTATTGAAAAGAGTACAGACTCTCAGACCTCGTAAACAATCTTATGGTTACTGGGGGAAAGAGGGTGGGAAGGGGTAAATTGGGGAGTTCGAGGTTTGTAAAGGATAACACTATATGTAAAAATAGATAAAAAAATTTCTTCTGTCTAGCACAGGGAACTCTATTCAGTATCTTATAATAACCTTTTATGAAGACCAATATATATCTGTGTGTGCATGACTGGGACATTGTGCTGTACACCAGAAACTGGCACACTGTCACTGACTATACTTCAAGTAAAAAAATAAAAAGAGTAAGCCAGGTAATTTTCACCTGGATGTATTTTACTTTACTCAAGATATAATTCAGGAAAGTAGCATGTAGATTGAAGTTTGTGAAGTGCACAGTTTTCCCCGTTACATTCCAGGAGATTTTCGGGAACGCTTTATTTTCATTGCTGACTGACTACCGTTGGGTTATAACTGCTTAGTTTGAGTAATATCTTTGTTAGCCAAATAAGCTTTTTTCATCTTACCTATAATTTTTATCTATAAATCTTAAATTTACCTATAATTTCAAAGTTAGGGGTCCTTCATAATGGCTGTCCTGCCCTCCTGGCTGAGGGCGTGCCAGCCGCTGCGTGGGACCCTGGCTCCCGCCGCTAACTCTTGTGTTCTTTTGTCTAGGCCCTGTACTCAGGAGCAGGCGGTGGGAGGTGGCACTTGACAGGGAACAGTGTTGTGGGACCCAACATAAACCCTCCGTGAGCCTGGCAGGGCTGGGGCTGACGAGGGCGCCGGTTGTGGCCTGTGACTCAGCACCCCACCCACGGCCACGGCCACCGCCTCCCTTCCCACATTTGGCAGCATCCCTCTGGGGCACTGACTTTCTGCGTGAGGCTTCTGGTAGTCTCGGCTCATCTCTGAGCCAGACCACACACTGAGCAGTCTCTCCAGCAGCCAGTCTGTCTGTGAGGTGGGGGAAGGCTTCCCAGAGCACACCTGGTGCCAGGTGAGAGGCGGGCAGTGTGTGTGCATGTGTGTGTGGGAGAGGGGCTGGGAGGACAGGCGAGTGCCCGTGATCTGAGGACAGACACGGTCTTGAACTTCCTGTGTACCTGAGACTTAATTTTTCTTGATTATCACCTCCTGATTTGGTTTTCTCAAGCATTATTCCTTTGAAATTTCTGTAGGTTCTAAGTGCCAATCATAACGAAGATACAAGATCCCGCCCACTGGGAGTGTTTTAGTTTGTCCTCTGCAAAGCATTTGCACCTTGGTTTAAAAAAATTGCCATTACTTTCTCATCAGCTTCGTACCTGTGATTGTGTGCCCTAGAGGGAGACCTCGCCCTGGCACATAAATGCGACAGGGGTGCGCTTGGGGTCGCCTTGTTTCTGGGCTCCCTGGAGTCTTCTCAGAGCCCGCGTGCCAGTGACAAGTGCTGCGAGGTGGGGGGTCTCCTTTTGTCCTCAGCGTCTTTTATCTGATTCTGAGGCTGAGGTGGTGGAATGTTAAGCAGAGGTCCCTTCGTTTTGTGGAGTTTTGGCTATGTCATTCCCATCACTGAGCCAGAAACTTGCAAGTACACATCTGCCAAACGCAGAGTTGGCCTGTGTAGCCAGGGAAGCGCCTTGCAGACCTCATCTCATCACAGGCTTTTAATAGACATAAAGCAACGCTCATGAAAAGCCGAGCCCTCCTCGGACTCACTTCTCTGCACAGTGATTGCCTTTGTATCAATCTTGAGACCCATTAGCTTGGCTTTGAAAGAAAAAAATCCAACTCTTCTTTCTATGTAGAAGGAGCTAGTATTAAAAAAAAAAAAAATAAGGACTGTGACAAGGCCAGTGTGTTTTCACTTTGCCCGGGGCACGTAAAAGAGGTTTGAGCACTAAGACACACTTTGACCAGAAAAAAAAGAAATCTTAAAAAAAAAAAACTAGACACTGTCAATAAAATGGTGACTTTTTAGAGTTCTTTATCTTTTTCCCCTTTTTAAATTAAGACAACATGCAGCCTTAGTGGTGGAATTGGAGTGGGTGGAAAACCTTAATTAGATCTGCATAGTTTATCTCCATGGTCACTGAGAGATCCTCCCAGGCGTCCCCGGTCTACCTGGTGGGTCTTAGCCATCCTTCTCTGATAGACAGCAGTTCTCAGTTCCCCTGAAGCCTCTCTGACCCTTCCAGCCTGCGCAGCCCCGCCTGAACATGCTGGTCATGTTAATGACGGCACATCACCCCCTGCAGCCAGTTATCCTTCCCGGGCCCTCCCACTCCCAGCACCTCTGCGGGGACAGGGACCTGGAACACCCTCCTCTGTCCCCATCAGGGTCGGCACGCCCCCCTCACTCAGCTGGCTTTCAGTACGTGTTTGATGACCGGGTGGGTGGAATTCACATTAATTATCCCATCACTGCTGCATTTCGGGAGTTAGTTCCTGGTTCCTGTTACTATGGACTAAATGCCTGTCCTGATGGGATAGGTGGGCGTTGGGCGGCGGTGGGTGGTCTCAGAGCAGAGCGCTGCTCACCTCCCGCATGGCCGGGCTGCCTCGGGTCGCTGTAGCATGGGGTGGACCCTGCATCTGTCGTCCTCTGAGCCTGGGCAGCGCAGTCGTAGTCATTTCAGCAGCTGTTGCAGACTCACGTGCGTCATCAAAGGGTCACACTCCGGTGCATATCTGAGCAGGAGGCATTTTATGCCCATCCAGGGCAGGTTGAACTGAGAGCTGATGTGTATCAGAGAATGATGTGCAGTCAGAAGCAGGGCTCCTGACGCCTCATTTGAGGAAGCAGCTTTTATTGGTATTAGAAAAAAAAGTTTTGAACCCCAGGAATATTGCTAGTACCAGCAGCTGAAGTTAGAATGCTGCCATATTGAATCGTATTATTTTGAGCTACTGGGAACCTGCATTTTGGAAATACTTTAGGAGATTCTGCGATTTCTCCCAAAAGGTCCCTCTGGCCTTTCACCAGGGACCTGCTGGGCCCAACCTTGGCTGAGTTGTGCCCGTAGTCCGAGTGGGCAGTCCGTGGTCAGAAAGTCATGACATGAATTGTCCTGAGACCCAGGTGACGTCCAGGAAACATGACGACAACCCCTGTGCCCGTCCGGGGCGTGGGCTCGGAGCCGAGCCTGCCTGGGGTTGCTACGCTTGCTTGTGTACGTGAAGTTCAGGTAGAACTTTCCGGGTACGCAACAGTTTTATTCTCTTTCTTTTGAAAAATAAACGGGGCTTGTGGGATGATAAAGATGTGCCAGAGTACCTTTGATTTAAAATTAGGGGAGTGCAGGTTAGAGGCCAGGGGACCTGGCGTCCAGAGTCGTGGATTCTGCTTCCGGCTGCGCTTGGCATCAACACAGGCACTTTGCATAAGTGGACATTTCTTCTCCGAGGCTGACTTTTCTCGTCAGTGGAATGATGTCAGTGCCGGGCTCGGCTCTGACCAGCTTTCTCGCATGTTGACTGCCGACTCTGTGCAGGCGCGATGCGGTCTGTCCCCTCTCTGCGGGGAAGCAGCGGCTGAGAGAAGCCAGGTAACAGCAGGACTGAGACACCCGACCCTAAGAACCTGCGGAATACTCAGGAGTATTTTGAGTGATGCAGAGGAGTATTAAATTGTATTAAACTGAAAAACAAACTCGGATTAGATAAGCACTCTGTACCCTCTGTCTTGTGTCGGAATAGGACCATTTCTATTGCAGGTAGATTTCTCTACAGGAGTAATCTCTTGAAATGTTTTTAGCTAGTCCCTAAGTAATCAGCTGACCCCGGGGCAGGGACAGTCAGCCACAAGGAAGGCTGGGGACCTCCCGGGGAGGTGCTGGGGGGCTGGTGGGCTGCAGGCGGACCTTACAGCACTGTCTGCAGTCAGCTCCAGGTTCTGTTTTTGTGAAGTAACACTACACCTAGAACTTACATGATACTGGACGTGCCCCTGTTAATTTTCCTGCAGTATCGGTCCTGTCTCTCTACCCAGGCAGACGCTCTGCTGACTAGCTCCGGGAGTTTCTAAAATAATTCTGCACAACCCTCGCCTTCTCCAGGCCCGTTGACTGATAAGCACTTTCCAGCAGCAAGCCCCTTGCTTGTGCGCTGACCGTCTCCTTGTTGGTGGGGAGGGATGAGGAGAACCAGGAGGGGTCAGTCAGGCTGTTTATTTCATCTTGACCCAAAGTGGCAGTCTCCTCCTTGACCCTCTCACTTCAAGCACGCCAGCAGGACACGTCGGCGGGCTCCAGAGTGGACCAGCACCTTCAACTCAGGATGCTTCCAGGGGCTGTTCCTTCGGGGCCATGCTGGTGGCGGGAGGCCTGCTGTGATGACCCCCTTGTTTCATGAGACCTGGGGGACCACACTCACGCGCCAGGCTGGCTGATTTCTGGGGTTGGGGTGAAGAGGACAGAGTGAGACCCCCGGGAGGGTGGCACACGCCAGCCACGGGGCGACGGGGTGCGGGAGCGGAGGAGAGCAGTGGGTCGTCACTGTTGGCATTGAAGTGGAGTCTCACCCAGGGGAGCCCGGGCTGGGGAAGGGGAGAACAGGCTTCCTCCCCACCCCCGACTCCCGGCTCCAGCTCCAAGCGCCGTCCTGCACGTCTAGAGACTGGCGTCTGGCGCTGCTTCTCTCCAGAGGCCCTGCAGTGTCCTCTTTGTGGGGCTGTGCGCGATACGTGTGCTCTCACCTTTCCCGCCCTTCCTCCGTGGCCCGGCTTGTGGGCGTTGCCTCCCGGTTGCTGGTTTGGTTTAATTCTGCACGAGTTGTAGCTCTGTCCACGCTCTAGGGTGTCAGGCTGATTGGGACTGATGACTGTGGGGGGCGTTTGGGGGTGTGGAGGCCGCTGGCTGCATGGGTAAGTCTCAGTTCTCCCCAGATCCCAGTTTCCTAGTCTCCAGGCCAGGATCAACAGCTCACCTGAGGTTCGGGTGAGACAGCAGGTAATGCACGAGGGGGCCAGTGATTCTTGGAAGGTCCTCGGTGGAGCCCCCAGGGGCTTCCTGAGAGGCCACCGGGTCCCTGCCTTGGACTTTGAGCCGCTCTGGGAGCCCTGCATCTAGAATTGGTTTAGAGGCATCAGCCAGGACGTGGTGGAGGCATTTGGTGAACCTTGTTTCTCATCCTCCTCTTCCCTTCTCCCATCTGCTAAGAAGGTGCACGGATCATCTCTTTTAAAAATTATTTATTTATTTTAATTGAAGGGTAGTCAGTGTACAGTGTTGTGTTAGTTTCAGGCGTACAGCAAAGTGGTTCAGTGATACATGTATATGCTTTTTCAGATCCTCTTCCATTGTAGGTATTGAAATTGAATGCAGTTCCCTGTGCTGTACAGTAGGTCCCTGCTGTTTATCTATTTTATATCTAGTGGTGTGTATCTGCTAGTCTCCGCCCCCCCCCACCCCCTTCCCCTTTGGTAACCGTAGTTTGTTTTCTGTGTCTGTGAGTCTCTCATCTTATCAGGAAGCTCTGATCTCCCTCTCTGTCCTGTCCTCCGGTAACTAAAGTTGATCATCGCAGCTGGCGTCCACCCCAGGCTTCGCGGCACAGGGTGGGTGACTCACACTTCCAACCTCACCTGGAGCTGACGTTTCCCACTCAGCGACTCCACCGTGCTCCTCGCCAGGCGCTGTGCTTGCTTCTTAGCTGGAAGGGCTTGGCTCGGAGCACCGCTCACTTCTAATTAGTCCCCTCCCTGTGAATTAGTAGCATGCCTTTACTGGAAGCTGGGCTGTGCGACCCCCGGACCTGGTGTCGCCAGGGTGCACGGCCAGGTAGAGGTTACGCGGTGCATGGCCACCACACGGGCAGCTCCTGTTGCTGGGCTCTGGAGGATGGAAGGGAGAGCTCAGGGTTCGGCAGGAGAGAATTCGTAGTGAGGTCAGCCAGCATCCTAACCAGCCTAGAGATGTTCTGTTTTTCTCCTTGCAAAGGAGAAATTCCACTTGCCAGGGTGCTTTTAGCTGAGCCGTGCTAAACCTGCTCTGTGGGTATAAGCCCATGGCATCTGCTCAGAAGCCATCGGATGTTGCAGAGCTGTTCTGTCCCGGCCTCACTGTGGGGCCAGAGCAAGGCTCACGCCAGGCACATCTGGTGTTGGCATTTTTTCCAGGGATAGTGTGAGTTTGTGGTGCTGGTGAGGGACGTGGACGTGCAAACCACAGCTAAATGGGGAGGGAAAGAACTCTGGACAGGGAAGTGGTGCTTCCTGCCGTATCTGAAGGGCCAGGCAAGATCCACTGTGAGTTCAGAAGCAGGAAACACTGGACACGTTGGGTGGAGAGCGAGGAACAGGTCGCAGCAGGCAGTTTGGGCCTAGTGGGTAAGAGCAGGGTTTAGCATCAGACTGAGCTGGGTTTGAAACTGGGCTTGGCCTCTTGCCAGCGGTGCACCTTGGGCGAGAGCTACCTCACTGCTTTAAGCCTCGTTTTCCTTATCTTTAATGGGATAATAAGGCATAGCTCATAGGATTGTTTTGAGGATTAAATGAGATAATGTTTTTAAAGTGCTTAGTATGAGGTCTGCCCAAAGCAAATGCTCTCTAAGTGGATGTAATTGTGAGCATTAGGTGAAGCCTAGCTTCTCGGGTTCTCATTTTGCGGCCAGGGCGGCCCCCCAGCCTCAGAGAGCCCGTGGGACCGAGGGGCAGACGGAGAGGAGACAGGTCTCTGCAGGGTTGTGGCAGCCGACTCAGCACTGCACGTATGCCTGGGGCATCTTCCCACCGGGAAGAGGTTCTTTGTTCTAAGTCACATGGGCAATGCCTTCTCTCTTTCACTCCCCAGGCTCACGGCTGCCACCTGGGCCGATCCACCTCCTTGGATCCTTCTGGAAGTAAGGATGGAGGTGGCGGTGCATGTGTGTGGGCAGGGGGAAAGAAAATCCACGTGTGCTCAGGAAGACCCTCTCTTTCAATTCTTCTCTATAAAGGTCCACCAGCAAATTAGAAACTGAAATCAGAAGAGAAGGACAGGAAGGGACTGGCTTGTTTCCTGCCTTTTTGGCTCTGTGAGTTCATGTTCTGAGTAGCAGACCCCCGGCTCTTTTTGCCATGTTTCCCTTTTCCTGCTTCTGAATAGGGGCAAGGGAATCAGAATGATTCTTTCAGACCACGTATTACTGAGGGGATGGAGGGGCACCTCCCAGCGAGGAGGTCTCCAGCCCAGAGGTAATCAGCCCATCCCTCTGGGGACGTAGAGAACAGCTCCTGGCACTGGTTAGAGTGGACCCTCCAGGGCGTCTTGAAAGCCACGTCCAAGTCCTCTGGGTTGGAAGGGAGGGAAGTGTGTCCCGGCAGGGGCCAGGCCGCAACACCAGGCAGCAGGTATTGGGGACCCTGGGACGGAGTCAGGGCGTCCAGAGGCAGGAGGAGGAGCCCTGAGGTCAGTGGGGCTGCTGCTCTGTCCTGGGACCCTGGGATGAAAGGCAGTTCCGAGGGCAGTGACGTGGGGGCCGGGATCGCGTCCCCGAGGTGCCTGGGATGGTCCACCAGGGCGAGGAGACATTAAGAACATTTTTACACTCCATTAGTTTAGGAGTATTGTTTTGCAAATATATAATACGACAATACTGTTTAACGTGTATATAACTTATAAATGATACATTATGTGTGTGGTACTTGCCCACAGGTTCATTCCTGTCTGGAATGCGCTATTTATGTTACTAGGTTTGGAGGCTGGGGACCCTGAGTGCAAGGCTGGTGGACAAGCTCGGCCCGTGGGCAGTGCCAGAGCCTCCAGCCAGGCAGCCTGGTGTCGGGGTGGAGGGGTCCCTGAGGTCACTTTGGCCCCACACGTGGTCCTGCGTGCACAGTGACACCCACTGGTCTTCTCTCCACGCCTCAGTCACAACACCCTGAGGATAAAGCACTTGGCATGTGACAGAGGCTGACTCAAGAGCTGGTGTGGAAGAGATACTGGCCTTCCAGAAAGTTCTGCGACACCTGCCAAGCCCTGCCCTGCAGCTTCCGGGGCGTGTGGTTTAGGGAGCTCGTGCCCTCTCGTTTTGTGCATCTTCACGCTGTTTAACGTCACAGCCCTAAACTAGCCGGTGTGGCGTGTGCACTCAGCAAGTCTGCCGCTGGAGCTGCAGTGGGTACTTGTCTCCCTTCAGAGACGCAGGTGGAGAAAGTCGGAAGGAGAAGACTCCGCAGGAGGCGGGGGGGGCGGGCTGGGGGCCTTCCGCTCGCACAGTGGCTTTGCGGGTCTTCTGTTGAATTCTGCAGAACCTCCTCCACGTCTGCCCTGTGTTGTGAGACCTCACATCTGCCCCAGTATGACCGGGAGGCAGACACACCATGTGACACCAGGAGGCAGGGACACGGAGGGCCGTCCCGGGTGCAGGCTGCCACCGTGCGCACAGGGAGTGAAACTCAGGAGGGAACTGGGAATGCGGTGCTGAGCCGGGGGATGTCTGCAGTGTTCCTCTGCACGTCTTGGAGAGCATCTGAAAACTATGAATAAGAATCCGGGCGCGGTTCAGGACGGTGTGTTTACCCAAGAGACAGGACCTCAGTTTCTGCTCTGTTAGTGCAGCTAATCCCTGGACCCAAGGTGAGCTGTGCCCGCTGTCAGAGAGCCGATTGCTGCATGGAGAGGAGCGGGCTGGCTCCCCACTGTGGGGCTCCGTCTGCCGCTTCCTGGCTCCACGGACACCGCAGGTTTTCTTCCCCAACCACTCCTCTGGCCGTGCCGGCGCACAGGGTGGAGATGCCCCGGGAAATTGATTGCTGCCCCTTGAATGGTCCCCTCTGTCACTCACAGGCATGTCATTGTGGTGTGTAGGGGTGCCCGACCTGGTGTCGCCTGAGGCCACCCTCCTTCCTGCCTGCTGCTGCCCCCAACAGCATCTCAGAGCTGGGCTGGCCTGCAGATCTCTGTGGTGCATGAGCCTCTCCTGGACTAGCAGACATGTCTTGGCAGGCTCTCTGTCCTAGTCCATGGCTCTCGTGACCAAATGTCCACCAGGGTCTGTAGAGTGAAATGCACCCTGCCATCCAGAGAGTGACTTCTGTCCCGACTGCGGAAACTCTCATTTCCACTGTCCCCGTGTTGCGTGAGCCTGAGACTCTGGACCAGGCTTCGACCTGTCTCCTTCCACTCTAAGATAAAATGATAACCAGTGCCTCTGCCTTATTTTAACAAATGTTGTTGATTCTCAACATTTATTTTAAGCTTTTGTCATTTTGAAATTTATTTTTTTAATACTTCTCAACAACCCCCCCCCCATACATTTGGTAGGTGGGAGCACGACATGAATACTTTCTATTTTAATCGTGTTTGCCGGCTGGGGGCTCGTGCTATAGTTATCTGAGAAGAGCTTAGTTCCTCTGCAAGCTTGTGAGCTTGCTGATGCTGGAATCTGTGCTTGGCTTGGCCCTTTTCCCCTTCTGTGACTTCTTATGCAGTGCGTGGTATCATTCAGGGTGGATAATGCCAACATCCTAGATGGAAGAGACTGGGCTTCTGACCCACTGTCCGGCCACTGCTGTGTTATTTGGAGACCTGGGGGCCTGTCCCGGATGCTTCTGGGTCTGGGCAGGATGTCAGGGCTGTCGGACAGCTTGCACCTGGAGTCTGAGAAACCCCCTCTGCTGCTGGATCCCTTGGCATCGGCCCCCTGTATCCTTTGGACCCTCTGCCTTAAATGCTCAGAAAGGCATTCCTTAAGCAACCCCCTACCCGTATACCCCAGGGAAAGTTCTTACGGTTGTTCTGGCCCCAAGGGTGATAGGACGTCAGTCTGCACGGAGAGCCCCTTTCCAGTCTTGGAGTTTGGGGAATAACCTTGCTTGGGTGGGCTCACCTAAGGTGGTCCGGAAGGCCCTGCCCTGCAGCACCCTCTGCCTTCACTGTGGCCTGTGAGGAAGCCTCCTCCCGCCATTTGTTGCCCACAGATCATAAGAATGGCTGCCAAGCCCCTGAGCTTGGATGTCCCTTCAGCCTAAGCAATGAGGGCAACATTTTGGACAAGGTACGTCACAGAACCATCCTTGGGGATTTGGCCAGGGGTAGGAAGGCCCCGGAGAGGCACTTAGGAAGGCTGGACGTTTAAAGTGTAGGCGACAAGAAACCTAATGAGCACGAGGGGTTTTCTGTAATTAAACAATAGGAACCCATCCCTCCCTTCTCCCGTAGGTCCTGACGTTGGTCACTGACAGAGCTGTATCCAGCTCTCCACCCTCTCCCTGTCTCCAGCCACCCCAAAGGCTGAGCTCCTGTGGAATCTGGGTGCCTTTTCTAAGTTTCTGAAGTAGTAGCACAGCGCTGCTGGGATCACCCACAGCTGTCCTCGCACTGCGTCTCCGACTTGTAATAGCGCTTGGTAATTACACGGTGCTCTCTGTCCGCAGCCCGTAAACACGCGGTACCGGTTAACCCTGACTCTCCCACACCGCTGCAGAGAGAGGGACAGCCGGTGCCTCTGGTTGCATCTCACTGAGGCATTCTTTCCTGTATGTGGTAGATACGGGTACAGTAACACCTGATCTTACCAAGCACCCTCCGCACCGCCAGGTGAAAAACCCAGTCTCCGTAGAAGCGGGAGGGAAGGAAGCACATCCTGACTTCGGCCGGCAGGTCCTCCAGCCTCCATGGTGCAGCCAACTCTTACTGTTTTGATTACAAGTTAGATCGCTAGAACCGGCAGAAAACACTGTTAAAAGATGCAGAGTTTTGTTTCTGACGTCCATGTTCTGCTGCCGACATTTAAACAGAGAAAGCCATCACTGCTTCTTTGGCAGTTATTGGTGGCTTTTATTTCTTTTAAAAAATAAGTTCTTCTTAAGATTTGTTTTTTCTCCTTTTACATCCCAGAAAACAGAATGCCAAATAACTTTGAAGTTTATACTAGGGAATTTCAAAAGCCGGACTGGACTCTAAAGAGACTTACAGAACAGAACAAAAGACTGATTGTACAGTTTTAAATTTCTTTAGCCATAGCTTTAATACACTGCTTCAGTTAACCAACACGATTTTAATTTATTATGCAGACATAACAATTATTCCATTAAAAACATGTTTGAAAGATTGCATCCTTTGTTCCCACAGCACAATAAATGGTGTTGAATGTTCCATTTTTGTTTTCTGATTTCCTTATTTTGCCTTTAATGACAACCTATTTAAGTAAAAGTTTAAAGTAGCAGAATAACGTGATAACGTGTCTTCACTGGATAATTTAATCCTTGGACATAATGAGTTCAACTGAGAGATTTCATTAGAAACAGCAAGGTGCCTGAGTAGCCAAGCTGAGATGTTTTTAATCACAGAATTATAGTAATTATACAAATCCCAAGATTTTTCATCACGCAGAAAAGGCTTCTAGGGCTAACCATGCCCTTTAAACTGAGCACTAATAACCAGGTATTCTAAATTATAGAAGAGAGAATCTTCAGGCCAAAGGAAATTTCGAAGAGAATGTTATGTGTTGAATTTGAAAGGAAGATTGGGAAATAAACTCTTGTGCTACCATAGTGGTGTCTGTACATGGCCAACGACATAGAAGACGAGCTCTCGTGTGTGGCCGTGGTACATAGTGGGTGACTGCTGAGATTGTCACTGAGCCTGTTTACTGTGTTTTCAGCCCAGGGAAGCTGCTGGAAGGGTCATCTCTGCTTTCTCCCATGGGTCCTGTAGTTGCTAATTGACTGGCGTCCCTCCAGTCAGTAAAGGGGACAGACCAGCAGTAAATGAGATGAGAAAATCTGGATTTCTGGATTGGGTGAAGACTGTGTAAAGAGTGATTTATGATGATGGGGATTATTTAAAATGTCACGTTTTTATAAAAATGGCCAGGACACAGAACCCTCAGGGAGCTTGTTTAAGAGAAGTGGTCTAAAACGATTTTATAAAAATCTCCCTAAACAAGAAATCAAGAAATCTTATTTGATCCATTTATCATTCCTTCTTTCTTTTTTTTCTCTGGCCCAGATGGGCAGGGAGATGAGGAAAGGGGATAAGGAGGGGAGGGCACTGGAGAAGGGGTGTCGGGACAGGCATAGGAGGGCTGGGTGCCCAGGGAAAGGCAGGGGTGGGTCAGAGCCAGGTGGCGCCTCAGTTGTTTGCGGGAGTGGAGTCAAGGGGCAGAGCGTGTGTGGAAGGCCCTGCGGTCTGACTGGGTATCTCTGACGAGCAGTCAGGACAGGGATTCCTCCCAGAGGCTGGATGTTTGGGGTTTGAGTCCTCACAAAGCCAGATTTCTGGTCTCTGTTCTCCCAGCCCTGTCTTTTCTCTGGTCAGCTCATCACCCCGTCTGCAGGCACAACTGGAAAGTCGACTGGTAGACCCTCCCCAGACTCATTGTGAATAAGTTGTCATCCATATTTATCATTTGCACTTTTGAGTCTTCAGGTGCTCCTGCTGCCCAAAGCGTGAGGACGTCCTGAGCCAGCCTTACGCCCGGCCGCGGCGGGGGGGGCGCCCTCGGGAGCCCAGGGTGTCCCACTGTTTGCATCCACCAGTGCCAGCCGGCCTGGTCTGCAATTTCATCGCCATTAAAATTTTGCTTTTTTCCTTTAAAAACCATGGAAATCATATGTGCGATTGTGGAGCATTTGTAAGGTAGAGAAAAATACAGAGCAGCAGAAAAATCAACATGACTCCTTCCACCAGAGAGAATCCACATTTTGCCATATTTTCTTACAGTCTTTTTTCTGCATCCATTGTGCATCGTTGCACTCTGATTTACAAACATTAAAGGCTATTTAATCACGTCTATAAACCCCACGGAGGTCTACTGACTATTGATGGCCGCGCAGAGAAGTAAGGGTGTTATTAGCCTGAGTAAGTGTTGTCATCTGGTTTCCTCTCAGGTCCGCACTGCGCTGCTGTCCGTCCGCAAGGCTATGATGGGAATGCGTGTGAAACCTTGGAGGGTTCCCCTGACTCGTCGCCTCTGCCCGCAAGTTCATCCTTTGGAAGTCGGGAAGCCGCGCCCGGTGGTGCCGGACTCGCAGGGGCAAGACGCAGTGTAGACGGAAATGGATAGAGCGGCTCCGGGGGCCCCACCCGCGTGCTGCCCGTAGCCTCGTCCAGGGCCGCCCGTGGCCGGCCGGGCGTCCTGGGATGATCGCCGCCGGTGCTGCCGCAGGGCCGACTCCGGAGTGAGGATGGCTCGCCGGGGGCTGCTGGCCTGGGTCTCGCGGGTGGTGGTCTTGCTCGTGCTCCTCTGCTGCGCCGTCTCCGTGCTCTACATGCTGGCCTGCACCCCGAAGGGCGACGACGAGCAGCGCGGGCTGCCGCGGGCCGGCGGTCCCACCGGGAAGGAGGCGGCCCTGCAGGGCTGGGAGGAGCAGCAGCAGCAGCGCGACTACATCGGCAGCCTCAAGAGGCAGATCGCGCAGCTCCAGGAGGAGCTGCAGGAGCGCGGTGAGCAGCTCAGGGTCGCGCAGCGCCTGGCGGGCGCCCCCGGGAGGGCCCAGGCCGACCTGCTGGCCTTCCTGCGCTCGCAGGTGGACCGCGCCGAGGTGCACGCCGGCCTCAAGCAGGCCACCGAGTACGCCGCCGTGCCCTTCGACAGCTTCACCCTGCAGAAGGTGTACCAGCTGGAGACCGGCCTGACCCGCCACCCCGAGGAGAAGCCTGTGCGGAAGGACAAGCGGGACGAGCTGGCGGAGGCCATCGAGTCGGCCGTGGGGGCCCTCAACAGCCCGTCCGAGGGCAGCCCCTACCAGCGCCCCTACACGGCCGCGGACTTCATCGAAGGTTGGCGCGCTTGCGCGGTGGGGTGGAGGGTAGCCGGACAGGCGGCGCGGTCCCCGCGGGATGGCGATGGCGCGTGGACAGCTTTGGGTGGGCCACACCGAGGGCAGAAAGTGGCTTTTCGTTTCTCAGAAACATCTGCTTCCACTTAACTTCTCATGGAAACTGCAGTCACTGAGTGGACAGGTTCATTATTTCTGGGCAGTAGGTCGAACTTCTTGCTCTTAATTTAAAAAGAAAGAAAACAAGACGTAAAATATTGAAACCCAAATAGAGTGTGATAGGTACTTTACTTTAATGCCTTCTGGCAGGCCCGTCTAGAGACAGCCCGTTGTCAGGCCCAGGAAGACGAGGGCCTGTAGTAAACACGGACCACTCCCGTTGGCCCAGGGCTGTTCTGGGAAATTTACCTCCACTAATGACCCCTTTGAGGGACGAGGGGACAGAGGTTCGGATTACCTGAGCAAATTACCTAAGGTTAGCAAGTGGCAGAGCTGGAATTTGAACCCGGAAGCCTGATTCCAGAGTCTTCCTTCACCCTCCCAGACACGTAGCTTGTCCACCGCCCTCCACACCCGGCTCGGCACTCGGGCTCTGTAACCCCCGTCTCAGCCTGCAGGCCGGACAGACTCTCTCCAGTCGCATCAGAAACCCTCCCGCTGCTCCTTACGCCTATTCTCTTTGGACACTTTACTGTCTTAGGATTTTTTTTCCCTCTTTATGTGAACCATAGCTTCGTGCAATTTGGATATGTTATCATTTTTGATATGCCTAGAGCTAGGTAAAGAAATCTTTCACAAGATCAAACTTTTGGTGTGACAACTGAAAAAAAAAAAAAGAAAGCACAACTTGAGAGTTGTGAGTTAAGTTTTATTTGGGGCAAAATGAGGACTGTAGCCAGGGAGGCAGCCTGTTGGACAGCTCTGAGGAACGGCCCTGAAGAGGTGGGGGAGGTCAGTACGCGTGTGATTCTGGTGAAGAGGGGGGTCGTGCAGTCAAGCACACGTTTTGGCAGAGGCTGCTGCTTGTCACAAGCAGATGTGCCCGTTAATGATTTTAGTGCTTTTCTAGATATGAGGAGATGCAAGAATCTGGGCCCATAAAATCTTCTCCTGAAAATACCTGACTCTCTGAAGGCCTGCTCTGCCAGTTTTTACCAGCGTACAGAGTGCCTTGTTCCTGGTCTCCACCCTGATCGTCTTTCCTTGCAGGGTGCGCTGAAGGTCAGTAGGTGCAGTGACCAGGGACTTCGTCCTTGTAGAGGCAGACAGCGAGTGACAGTTTTTCGTCCACAGGCATCATGATCTTTTTTTACTTTAACTCATTTTTATGGGGTATCAAGGCGCTGAGCGCAGTGGGCAGCCAGCAAGTGCACGCCCCAGGTGAGCGATCAGTATGAGCTGAGGAGATCAGGTCCCACCACACCCCCGTCTCACAGAGTTGCTGAGGCATTTCCACAAATACTAGCTCACTAGCTGACCCAGGGAGAGCCATGAACATCCTTCAAAAGGAAACCCTCGTTCCCCTCGCCCTGGAGGATGCTTGCCAGACCTACCCACACACGGAGCAGTTTCAAGAGAACGTGATTACAAATCAGGGCCTGCCCTTTGGAACGTTCCCCCTGTGCTTTTTAATCTGCGTTTACGTTTGAAGTCTGTGTGCTTTTCTGTGTACAGTATCTTAATAGAAAAGCCCTCTGGTCCTCAGTCAGCAGTGACGGCCCCGTGCAGCCTGCAGCCTGTGCGTTAGGGCAGCTCGGTCCACACGTGCCTTCCAAATTTGGGGAAGGTCTAGGCAGCTGTTTCCATATGATGAATAAAAAGACACAAACACCGTAAATGTGTTTATACGTATCTGTCATGCACATAGTTTATCTTGTTTCTTCATTCTTACCACACAAGATTGTGGAGGCAGTTTTTCACATGCTCAGGAAACGGGGCATCCTGACAGAATCTGCTGGTCCGGGCGCTGCGGGAAGGCGGAGTTAAACTCTGCGGGAGGGGTACCTGTCAGACGGTGATGTCTCAGAACAAGGCGGGAGTCCATCGCTAGGACAGTTCTGCCGCTGGCTAGATGGCCACTTGGGCAGGAGGTTACAGTTTGTGAGTCTGGCATCAGAGAGGTGGTTGGTTGGACTGATTACATTTGAAGACCTTTTCGATCCCAGTTCGAGAGTCTTTGAGCTACACGTGGTGAAGGAGGAAGAAGGGGAGGGGAAGGGGCTGATGTAAAATGTTTTCCGTAGTATGTGAGAGCAAGTGATGGGACCTTGTAAGGGTAAAGTGGGTCTTTAAAATAATGTATTTGGGTTGCATAACCTCCGAGAGACTGACTTTGTGTTTGGGAGTCGTTAGCCCCACCATGGGAGTGGCTGAGTAGAAATCCACGGGGGAGCGTGGGCTCCCCCAACTCCGAGAGCTGTAACCAAAGGCCGCAGCTCCGGACCAGTGTGATGAGGATGGGGAATCTCTGTGTTTAAACAAATAATGATAGATGCCCTCGGAGTGCTTCCGGATGGCAACTGTTGTGCAGACTTGAAGCTAGTTATGGGGCGGGTGTCATGAGAACACAAGCAGGGTGCTGTGTGACTCTGACCAGACCCTCCAGCTCCTGGGGACTGGGGCTCCTCGTCTGTCCCTAAGAGGTTGACTGATGTCCCTCAGGAGCCCCCCGGCCCCGCCTGCTGCAAAATACAAAGCACGGCTTTGAGTGTTTTCCTCCTGGCTCTGCCCAGCGCCCACCCCTGAGGGGCGCTCTGCTCTGCAGGCGGGCTATCTGCAAGGTCTCCTCTGACCGCGCCGCTTTCTACAGTTCTGTGGAGCTTGCAGAGGGGAAGCGCCTACTGATGACCGTCCAGTTTTTTACCTGTATTGATTTAATTACTATCTGGCTCTGAAGCCTAAAGGGAACAACATTTTCCCCCGTTTCCCTTCCCAGATGTTTCCTTGGCACTGATTTTCGCATTGAATTCTCACATAATAACAGGATTTTTTGTTGTTATTACCAACCATCTGGGAAAGGAAGATAAAGCAGAAAAGCGCAGTCAGACCCCATGCCCGAGGAAGCCTTGTCACACGAACGGAAGACCCCTCGTCGTGCTGGCGGTCTGGTTTCTCCTTCACGACGGGACACACAGACTCCTATTTAAGTGTCAGTGGCACAGCTTTTGGCCGCTGGCCCGGCCAGCTCCCCCTCCTCCAGCTTTTGCAGGGTTAGTGGTGGTAAGAGTGGGTCAGATACCAAAAGACTTGATTTGGGGGTGAGATGGAGCCAAACCATGAGCCACAGGAAAGTGAAGATGTGGATGGTGCCCTGAGGTACGTTTTAAAACAAGGGAATGCGGAACAACAGTGAAACCTTCATGGCTGCTGCCTCGTAAGCCCCAGCCTCCTGCCTGGCAGCCAAGACCTCATGCTTCTGGGAGGCTGAGGCGCCAGGTGAGATCCTGAGTCCTCTCCATCCATTACCGGCTTCTCAGCATAGCCTCTAAGGGAACCCCTGCAACCACGTTGCTAAGTAAGGTTTTTCAGGCGAGTCAAGTCCCAAGTCCAGTCCCAGGTCCTGGTGCCGGGAGGGCCAGGTGCCGGGGACTGGGATGCTCAGCATGCATTTCAGCGAGATGCTCCTTTGCGACCTGGGGAGAAAAGGCGAGGCAGGCGTTCGGATGTGTCTCCGGGCATCTGGGGATCGCGGGGCAGATGAGGGAGAGCGGGGAGTCTGTGCAGTGGGTGGCTGTAGAGGAAGGAGTGGTTCAGGGAGACTGCTGTGGCCAGATAGACGGAGGACTTCAGGTCCTGAGCTGGGCCTCAGTTCTCAGCCAGCATCTCCCGGGAGGTGAGGGCGGGAGAACTCAGGACAGCCCTTCCGACATGCCCTCACGGCGCATGTGCCGAGGAACCACACTGGTTCACTGTCAGGTTCCGAGCAGGCCTGCGAGATGCTAGGTTCCTCTGTCACCCCACCCCGACCTCTGTCCTGGTTCCTTCCTTGAATCTCATTTGTTTGCTGATGCTTTAAGGTCCTTTAAGGAGAAGAAATACTTTTGATTCCAAAATCAGAGCTAAGGGGCTTAAATGCAAACCGATGGTTTGAGGCTGCACTGTAGAGGGAGTTCTTCTGGTGGGAGGTGAGAGGGACTGTAGCCTCAGTGCGATTCCATGGGGTGGGACCCCCAGCCCTTCTTCAGGGTGGGGCGAGGAAGAGCCTCCTGCCAGGATAGGTGTGCTGCTGTCTCAGGATATCCTGAAAGCCTCAGTAAGTTTTGAACAAGGGACCCTGCATTTTCATCTTGCTCTGGGCCCTGCAAGCTAGGCAGCCGGCCAGCTTCCAGGGCAGAGAGGACAGAGGAGGAGAGACATGGAGATGGGATGAGGATGCTGTACAGCTCGACAGTCGCTCAGGGCCAGCCCCGGGGACCCCCAGGGGTCTGCCTGCACAGACGGGTCCCCTAATGGACATATGTACTGTGTGCATGGCGTATTTTGTAGAAAGACTGCAGAAGCTAGCAAGGCTTACCTTGTTTTATGATAAATTTGTTGTTAGTGTTTTTATTGGACTCATTCAAAGCAATTTAGTTCCCAGGGAATTTTTTTTTTTAACTGAGATATCACTGTTCTTCCTGCCTCCCATTTTCTGGTAAGAATATGCTATAAGAGAGAGCATGTGACGCTATGGGCGTGTCTAGGACAGAGGAACTTGGCCACTTTGAGCGGGAGTAGTGAGCAGAGGTCGGATTCAGGGAGGACCTCACATGTCGGAAGGACACACACTCTGTGGGAGTGAGAGGGGGGCCTCCCGGGACTGGGGCAGCCCCAGCCTGTCATCCACATTGGGTAGGAAGTGGTGTTTGCAGAAAGGATCTGTAGGTTTTTAACAAGATCCTGAGTTTGTCCTCTGGGGGGCTCTGAGATGAGGTCCTGAGATGCCAAGGCTTCACCAAGGTGTGGATGGGACACCTGCTGTGTGTGCAGAGCATCCCCCACTGTTTGAAGGGCTGGGGAAGAATGGAGCCAGGCCTCAGGCCTGAAGGACCTGATGACCCACGTGAGGAGACAAAGCTCTGAGTGACTGAGGGTCAGAGGTGGGAACCGGCTTTTGGCGCGTGGGCCTCAGAACTGGTGCATGGGCACCACTGGGGGGTCTGGGGAGACATGGGAGGAGGTGGGACCTGAGCCATCTGGGAGGGGAGAAGGGGTTACTTGGGGGGGAGCAAGGCGTGGTGGATAGATGGCGGGGGGTGGAAAGCCAACTGACTTGGGAGTAAGATTAGGGTGTGGGGTTAGGGTGGAGCCCAGCCTAGCCAGCGGGCAGACCTGAGTCACTAAGAATGTAGGACATGTGGACCTGGCGGCCGGGCCAAAGGGTTAGCTCCTAGAATCATCTGGATCTGCATTCGGATGGTCTCTCCTTCCTGAAGGCAGTGAGCTCAGCTCTGCATCTTGGAGGTCCCTGTGGTCAGAGTTGGGGATGTTGTGGTCAGATAAGGACCCTGTGATCCGGGCTGGGACCTTGTGGTCAGATAGGGGCCTTGTGATCAGATGGGCACCCCATGGTCATATTGGGAACCCTTGTGGTCAGATTGGGAACCCGTGGTCAGGGCTGGGAACTTTGTGGTCAGATAGCCGCCCCATGGTCAGATTGGGAACCCTCATGGTCAGACAGAGACCCCACGGTCAGGGCTGGGGACCCTGTGGTCAGAGATGGGAACCCTCTTGGTCAGAGCTTGAGATCCCCAAGGTCAGAGCTGGGGACCTCGTGGTCAGATGAGGACCCCGGGGTTTATTCCAGCTGATCTGTGTCTGAGCAACAGGCCCTGTTCCTGACATTTCCCAGACTCTGGTTCATCAAGTGCCCCCGTCCACCGCTGATGGGGACGCTCGTTTTCTCCTTTCGGCAGTGTGGAACTCGGAGGTTACGTCGCGCCCTCCAGGCCACTGAGCTAGTGCGTGACCAGCCCAGATTCCCAGCCATAGGGTCTTGGCTCCGCAGCGCGTGGCCTCTCACCTCTCAGGGTCTCTGACGCATACACTAGTCCCAGATGATGTGGGGAAATCTTCTAAAACCACGTCCACGGTGTGGGGACCCTTGGGAGAGGTCCTACACTGGTAACTTGTGTACCTTTTCTGGGGAGGAAGTTTTTGTAGGAAGAGAAGGGAGAACACGAGCCCCGGAGGGAGGTGGGCAGAAAGAGGGAGCCAGGAGGAACACACAGGGCTGGGCACCTCCAGCACAAAAAACTTTATTTGAACTGCTCAGACCTGCGTTTCTCCTGAGATGGCTACAGCATCATGGAAAGGGGTGGGGCAGGGAGGTGAACACATCTGGATAGAACATGGGGTCCGTAGTTACTTTAGATTCCCTGACAGGTGACCCCAACACCTGCGTCATCTGTAAGCCTGGTTTTGGTGATTGCTTTGTGTCTTGGTTTTTTTCTTGCCTTTTCTGAGCCTCATAACCTTTGCTGAACCTTTTGTAGCTAGTGAAGACTGAGATTAATAGTGCATACGTTTTCCTCTTCCAGGCCATGTGTGTGTGTGTGTGTGTGTGTGTACGTGTGTGTACACGCAGTGCGAGTGAACCTAGGCAGGAATTGGGCGGGGCTTGAGGCTGGTTGTTGCCATGGTTACCCTCTGTGCATCCTGGGCTTCCTTGTGTTAGGGTGGCGGTGCTCCCGCCTGAGCGCCGTCCGCTCAGCCCTGTACCTGAGGTCTCCCCTTTTCTCCACACCCGGAGGTCATCTTGTGCTCCTGCCCTGTCCCACCCCAGCAGCTCTGCTGTCACTTCTTATTCAAGCTTGTTGGCTTAGCTGAGCAGGGCAGTGGGGAGCGGGGCGGCCTCTGATGTTCTGATTTAATCTCAGTCCTCCCGTGGCTCTGGGTCGTGGGGTGTCCTGTCCCACCCCAGGAATAAGGGTTTTTTACGCCTTCCTCCTCCAGCTGCAATGCCCTTTCGCCAGTTCCTTGAGGGTGAGAATATTTGTTGCACTTTGCCCAACAGTTAAGTTTCTGTTCTGTAGAAGGGGGCAGGAGGGGAGGGCCCCTCTCCCTCCCACACGGCTGCTGTCCCCTCCGCAGACCTGCACCACGTGGACACTTTTGAGGCTCTTTCTGACTTTCTGTGAGTCCCCAGTGAGGTTCCTGGAGGAAGCGCTGCAGGAGGGTCAGACTTCTCCACGTCTGGGGACCCCAGGGGCTTCCGTGTCCTGCCAGCCTGCCCTCGGCCTTCTTCACTTCATCACTTTCTCTTTTCTTGTGTCCAGAGGCACCTGCCCCACTGCGCGGACACTCCCGTCTCTCCTCACATTTGGGGCTGTGACTTCAGCTCTCCACCAAGTTCGGAAAAGCCTTGCGCTTGAAATTAGGCTGGCTCTTTTTTGTTGTAAGCGACGCGTCTTCAAGCCCGTTATATCCCGGAGTGGAAGCAGCCGTGTTAAACCACTTCTCAAAATAATCATTTGAAATCTATTGATTTACTTTGTCTGCATCCATTTCTCTGTAAGTCAGTAATATCTTTTCACAGTCTAGTTTCAACCAAAATGCACAATCCAGCGATGTCAAAGAGCTGGATTGCCTTGCGTTCACTCACCTGTGGGATCGTTGTGACCTCCCACGTCCTCTGAGCAGAATCCTCAAATCCCGTGGTCCCTGCTCTATGGCCACAAGTCAGAGATGACACCGTTGCTTAAAACCTGCCTTGTGCCATATATCTATTCTTTATTTGAGCTTTAATGTTTCAGTGTTGGGCACTTGCATTTCATCTCTCATATGCCGTATCATCATACAAAGTAAAATTACTATGACAGTTGGTAATTTCCAAGCACACGTCCCCATACTGGTGGGTTGAGCCACCCCTGTCTTCCTCATTGCCAGGATTTGGGGTTATTATTTTCCATCCCTTTCTGCCTTTCACCTTGTTCTGCCTAGAATCCCCGTCCCCCTCATGCTGGTCCTGGTAGGAGTCCTGGGTGAGCTGGCTTCGGGAGTTAAAGGGGAGGAGGGGGAAGGGAAAGGGGGAAAGGTATCCTGTTCATCAAACATCAAACATCCACCTACTCCCTGCATCCCACCCCGTCCACCCCTGCCCCGCAGGCCTGGAGACACTTTGGTGGCTGAAACTGGCTCCCACGGCCCCACTTCTTTGTCACCGCTCCGCACAAACCCTGCTTTAGGAACTAAAGCCAAGACTTGAAAACCCCAGGAGGCTCTGCTCTCTCATTGGCATCCTGTCCTGATGCTTCCTGGGGCTCTGTCCCAGGCAATTGTCTGCCTGCCTGCCTGGCTGCCTGCCTTCCTTCCTCCTTCCTTCCCTGTAGCCTGTGCCCCACCCCCCACCCCCAGGAGCCCTCAACAGTGACCCGCGGCTCCCTTGTCCCCTGCCTCTGGGGAGGAATGGTCCTGCTTCCTGTCCAGATGCTGTGCTGGCTTGTGGAGCCATAACGGTGCCTGGATTTCACAGTGGTGGGCTTGGGTCTGTGGACAGCATGTAAGTGCATTGCCACAGGCACGTGATGGGTTCCAGAGGTCTCTGTGGGCTGCTCTGAGCACGTCCCCACAACAGATCACATCATTTCTATGCTTTCTGAGTGATTTACACTTAAACTTTTGAACACAACCCATTTGCAAATAGAGGACCCCCCACCCCGTTTCCTCTGCACCATGGACGTCTCTGTGGGCAGCCACCAGCCTTTCTCTGCTCCCCGAGTTGGACTCTGTCTGATTCCTCTGGGGGAAGGGAGCACATGGGTGGCAGTGAGGAGGTGATTTTTTGTTTTGCTTCCGTTGTAAGCAAGGAGAGGGGTCTGTGACACAGGCCTCCTCTCTCTCCGTCTGTTTGCACTGGGGCTGCTGAGCGGAGGGCGACGTCCACAGGGAGGTGGGGTTGTTCCTGTTCAGCGCGGGAGGGCTGCTGGGCCTCAGCCCGGATGTCTTCCTTCTCGTTACAGCAGCTCCTACAGCTGAAGTGGGGAGGGGTCAACAGCAGGAAGGGGGCTCCCCCGTGGGAACGCCCGCCCTCCTGCTGCCCCAGCCTCCTCTCTTTGCTGTGGACATAGACGAAGGGAGGAAAAGACTCTTCCAACCTTGGGGATTCCATGGGTTTAGCAATTGGCATGGAAAATGCAATTTTGAGAGGTGACTTCATGTGAAAGTATGTGTGGGGCGGATGCTGATATTAGAGAACAGAGCCAAGGGGAAATGAAATCACAGGAGGTGGTAATTAGGTGAAGCAGGACTTGAAACAGCACAGCTTGTTAAATGTAGGAATAGCTGGGTAGTGGGAGACTTAAGCTGTGAGATTTTTAAAGACTTGGATATTCGGGGTCTGTTTATCCTTTGGGCAGGCCCCTATGCACCCAGCCTCACCCGTGCTGGGGGTGGACAAAGTCACACATACAGTCTCTGCCCTCACAGAGCGATGACAGCACAGGGTCACACTTTAATCAAGTGGTGCAGAGGAGAAGGATCAGCCGTAGAGTGGCACAGTAAGAAAGGGCATCCCAGAGAAGGGTTTTGAAGGATGAGTAGGAGTTGGCTCAGGCCAGGAATGTGTGTGTGCTGTGGGGAGGGGAGTGCTTTAGGCAGCAGGAGTAAAATGGGTGAGATGTGGAGGCTTGTCAGAGCCCGGTGTACTCCAAGCTACGAGCAATCAGGAAATGCTGGGTGGGGGTCCTAAGAGCATGGTAGGCCTGGGTGGGAGGAGGGGTGGCAAGAAGACATCCCTGAAGGATTAGGCAGAACCAAGACTCTCCAGGGTTCATGTGCATTTTAAGGTCTCGGGTTCATCTTGCCCAGTATCTGGCACTACTGACCAGTTTGGGTAGCTGTTAGGTTTTCCCGCCGGGTCACTGTGATAGCAGAACAGAGGGGACGTTCCAGTGGGTTGAGAGCAGCAGCAGGTTGGGGAAAGCACTGGGCAGTTCCTCAAAATGTAAACCAGAGAGTTGTCGGATGACCAGCAGCTCCACTCCTAGGCAGAACCCCGAGAGAAACGAGAGCCAACGTTCAAACAAAAACTTGTCCGCGGATGCTCAGGGCGACCTTGTTCACAACAGCCAAATGGTGGAAACAGCCACGTGTCCATCAGTGGACGGGCTGATAAACAAAGTGTGACTTACTCATATAAAGTGACTGACCATAGAGACCACATAGTGCATCACTCCACTTGTAAGAAATGTGCAGAACAGGCAAGTCTTTAGGGACAGAAAGTAGATTCTCGGTTGTCTAGGACTCCAGGTGGGTGGGGATGAGGAGTGACTGCCAGTAGGTGCAGGGTTTCTTTTTTAGGGAGAGCAAATACTCTAAAGTTACTTTCTGGTGATGATGGCACGACTCTGTGACTGTAGTAAAAAAAAAAAAAATCAATTCACACCCTTGAAATGGTGAATTGTTTTGGTATGTGAATTACATCTCAGTAAAGCCACTTACAAATAAATAAAAATAAATATGACGTAATCTCTGTCCTCAAAAAAAAAAAAGGCAGGCAGGCTAGGAGGCTAATGAAAAGGCCTCAGACACAGTGGGGATGGTGAAGGCTGCTGAGCCAGGGCTGCTGCGTGGGGCAGGAGGTACACCTCTTGGGGACATACCTACGATGTCACGGGTGGTCTGCTTGCGGTCTATCCAGAGAGCCCGGGGCTCTTTGTAGACATCGCTCAGGAGTGTGTAATGCACAAGCTACTGTGAACGTATTTACTTACATCACAGCTTTTTCAGAGAGAATTTAAGGCCGCCGTGGTGTCGGAACTCTCCCCCCCTTACATAAGCGCTAAATCACAGCCTCGTGTAAGACGTGTATGTGCAGACACGGGGCGGGGGTTTAGGGCAGAGGCTGAAAGAAGGAAGACCTCGTCTTCTTTTTACTATAAGATGAATGCAAGAGACAGAAATAGGAAAAATCTGTTTTACCTGTTTTTGACCATAGTCAAGTGACTGCCTTAAAAATGAAATTTCCAATCTGGAAATAATCTTCCAAATACGCTGTCATTTGTCTGAAGGTGCACATTCAAGCCTCAGAACCAAAAGCTGGTGTGCCCTCGCTGGCCGGTGGCTGTCACTGGAGGCCCACGAGCCGGGCTGCAGTGTGGACCAGCTGTGAGACCAAAGCACAGTGGGGCCTCCAGCTGGCACTGAAGTGGACGAAAGCTTTCAGGGCCAAACCCGGTCTGACCGGGGTGTCAAGCCCGACACAGGAAGGGCGGCCTGAGCAGGGCAGATGGCGCAGAGTCCAAGGGGGTGGACGTGGATAGAGGTGTGGGGTTCCACCCGACGCAGAGAACAGGCAGGAGATGCGCTCTGAGTCAGGTCAGGAGCTGTGAGCCGGGACCTGGGGAGGCAGCGAGGTCAGCACCCTGGGACAGTTACTCAGCAGACGTTTACTGAACGTCTGCTGCGTGTCAGGCCAAGCCCGCAGAATGCTGGTCGACCCCAGGATGAGGGCTGTGCTGCTCTGAAAGGAGCCTTCACGGTTCTCATGTAGATAATATTTTGTTACTAAAATACTACACATTTCTAGACATTTTCTAAAGGAATCTCACTAGTTACCAAGGTTCCTTTAAGGCTGTAGTTTAAACGTGTTACTCAAGTTCATGGCCGAACGTTTATGGTCCATAAGTAAATAGGGCTTATTAACAGTACAGAATGTACTTTGGCTTTCCCTCCATGTTTAATGAAGTCATGACTCTCACTAACTTTTACCCACAAGCAAAATTACGCTGGAATTCATGAAAAGTAGCAGACTGCAGGGCCTCGTGTTAGTGTGTGGAGGTAAGAGTATGTCTTAGTACCCTTCAGTTATGTACCAGATCTGCTCAGAGTCAGTCATGTCCTTTGCAGATTATCGAATCACAGAGAGACATACATCAAATGCAAAGAGTGAAGGATAAATGGGCAAAAGATGAACAGATCAGGGAGGAAGAGACACGAGTTTGTCTGTTTTATACATAGTGGTGTGTTCTGTCAATCCCAAACTCCATACGAATACATGAAAACGTGAGAAAGTAAAACAGAAGGTGAATACTAAGTTGCTGTAATTTAAAAAAGGACGGTACCCGGTGAAATGAACACTTAGACCTGGCAACGTGAACGTGCGTGAGCGCACCGCTCTCTGAGGGCGTTCGCGTCAAGAGCCTGTAGGATGCTCACACCGGTTCCCGGTGTTTTCATCTCTGAAAACCTACTCTCAGAAATGCCCATGGATACTTAACATCGAGAATGTTCACCGTAGTAGTTGTTATAACAGTGGAAAAATAGGAACAACCCAAATGCCTGACACAGGAGACTGGTGAGATCATGTGGTATCTTTAGAGCGGGATGTTGCACAGCAACTAAAAGTCATTTATTCAGTAGCTATTAAGTCATATGGGGCAAAGCCATTGTCACAATTTAAAATGGAAAAGAATCGTAAAGTTTACATCTATCTGTGTTAAGAAGAAAGACTAATATAATATTGTAAAATCAACTATATCTCAATATAAAATAAAAACAAGCTGCTGTTAAAAAATAATAAATGTTTACTAGTGCCTTTCAAAAGAAGTGGTAATTTGAAAAAAAAAAAAACAAGAGAAGAAGAAAGATTAAGAGGATGAAAATACTGTGTCAGAACATTGACAGTTTTACCCCCGAGTGGTGGGATGCTGGGTGGTCCTGTGCTTCCAAATACTCTGCTTTGAAAATCTGTTGCTCTTACCCTTTGCAGGAGGGCGTAGCAATGCTTGAGTCACGCTGACGTGATTAAAAAAGAAAGTAGTGTTCGATCTCAAAGTAACAAAATGCTGTGGTTGAAACGACGCAGAATTCGAGGTGGTGGTAATAAATGCCCTTCTGTCCTGCTTCTGGAGAATCTACAAGAGAAAAAACACTGCAGGTCACTTTCTCAGTCTTGACCAATCTTTTTTTTAAAACCACTTTTTAATTGACATGTACTTAATTTACAATATTGTGTTCATTTCAGGGGTATAGCAAAGTGATTCAGTTTATGTGTGTGTGTATATATATACATATGGTGTATATTTCAGATTCTTTTCCATGATAGGCTGTTAGAAGGTACTGAATACAGTTCCCTGTGCTGTGCAGTACTCAGGTCCTTACTGTTTGTCTATTTTATACATAGCGGTGTGTAGCTGTTAATTCCAAATTCCAGGTTTATCCCTCCCCCGCCCCCTGCTCTCCCCTTTGGTAACCGTAGTTCGTTTCCTGTTTGACCAGTCTTTACCCTAAATGCCATGCCAGGAGGAGGCAGCCAGCATGCGGAGGTGAGGGTGGTTCTTAGGAGGGGGAGGATCAGCGTCTTGGGAGAGGTTTGAGCACAGCTTCTTTACGTCCTAAGCCCTTTCCCACCCTTGTCCTGATCGAGTGCAGGCATCCAGGCTGCAGGGAGTGGGGGACTCGGCAGAAAGCCGGATGTTGACCCTCATCCCAGCCCTGCAGGACGGTGGCTCTGGGTCCCATGGCCCCTGAACAGCAGTTTGGTGGAACCTGTCCTCCCTGACATCGCTGGCAGCTCTGGGGTCCCGGTCTGTCCCCGTGGCATCTTACTCTGTTTTCTGACTTTCTGAAAAGCCCTCCCGGGACTCCTATGAGAGGAACGGGAGTTTCACGTGTCAAGAGGAAGGAGCGCAAAACCCCTCTTCCTCCTCTTCAAAAAAGACCCTACTGTCAGTGGCACTTTTTTTTTTTAAAGCCTATCTCTCCCTTTTCCAAAAATATGTCTTGCAGCCGGTTTGTGACAGCTAGCCGGCGCCCGGCAGCCTCGCACACGTGGCTCCCATCTGTACTGGGTCCGCCTGCCGCACCGTATATTTAGCCGCCGAAATTAGGACTGTTCCGGGTGCTATTTCCAGAGGTGCTGGGAAGTCAGGGGAAAGAGCAGGGCTGCTGATCAGGGTCGGCCTCTGAACGCTGCTGGCTCTCCTCGTTGAATCTAAAGTTAAGAGATATTTGGGGATGTCGAGAGAACAGATGGCCCGTGTGGTAGTTAGCCCGCGGAGGCAGTTGCTTGTCTTCTGAGCTGGGAGTAGAATTTCGCTTCCACGTGGGCCATTCAAGTTGTGGACAGAGGCTCTGGGTAGAAATCGCAGGGCTAGGTGTGTGTGCATGAATCATTGCAGCCGACTGAGAGTAGCTTGGCGTGGCTTCCCAAGTGAACAGTTCCTGGCAAAGAGATGGAGGAAGAAGGTTTTTGTTTGTTTTCCATGTAAAATTGGAGATCCTCAACTCTTCTAGCAGGATTCTGGAACCATGTCTTTGTCGAGGGAGCTGGTGAAAACACAAGGTGTGGCCCTGGGGGTGCAGACCCCATGCACCCCTCTTTCATAGCACCGTGTCCTGTGATGGCTGAGTTCTCTGGGTCCTTCACTGTACTGAGACGGGGGACCATCCCTCATACCACTAACACTAAGCAGAGTGCCTTGGATGTAGCTGTTGAAAAATGTTTCTTGAATGAATAAATGATTTCACAGGAGCACAGGTAGAGGATTAGCCAGCACTGGAGGAAGGAGAGGATGACTCTGCAAAGTGATGAGTGAACTTGCTCATTTGATGTTTTTCCTCTGAGAGAAAGACTGAGGATTTAAGGTCTAAACACATAAAAATATCCACTGTACTAGCCAATGAATGTGTGACAGTGATGGTTTCATATGATACTTTTATTCCTTTGTATCTCTCTGTGTTTGATTTGAGTCTTCAAAGTAGAAAGCTAATTTAATGTGCACTTGGCGTTTCTATTTTAGTAATCATCCTGCTTCTCTCATCTTCCTTCTCCCCCAAGGACACCCTCCCCCCACCGTGATGCCCAGCACTCTCTTTGCTGTTGACCTGTCTTTGGTGCCCCGGCCTCCCCACCTCTCATTTCCGTTCTGTACCTGGAGGTACATCTCTGCCCTTCAGACAGGGCCAGTGTTTCTCCTTGGACATATTTACGCAGTCACAACTGTGCAGTTAATTTCTGACAGTCTTGGTCTGTAAGATGAGAACCCTCCGGTTCCACTGTGACTCCTGGACAGGTAAAGGCTTCTATACCCAGTTCCAACGTGTGTGTGGGGTTTTTCTCACACATCCAGCAAGCAGCTCTCTGACACCAGCTGGGTCCTACAGTTCAACTCAGCGAGACACTGTCTACCTGGAGATAGCGTCAGGTCCCACAGGTTGAGGGCTCAGTCCCACCAGACCGCTCCCTTCCCCCACCTCAGACGCCCGTCGCAAGCCCAGGTTGTCACCTGTGCTCGTGACCCACCAGCTGTAGGTTTGGAGGTTCCAACGACCGCCTCCTTGGGTTCAATTAATTTGCTCGAGCTGCTCACAGAACTTGGAGAAACATTTTACTAGATTACTGGTTTATTGTAAAAGCATATGATAAAGGACACAGATGAACGTCTGGATTGGAGAGATGTGGGGGCACGGTATGTGGGGAGGGGCAGGGCTGCCTGCCCTCTCTGAGCACCACTCTCCCTGCACCCCAGCCTCTTCACTAGCCTGGAGGCTCTCTGAACCCCCATACTTGAGGGATTTCTATGGGCATCACCAGGTGGGCACGATTGATCATTAACTCCATCTTCAGCCCTTCTCCTTTCTCAAGAGAATGAGAGGTGGAGCTGAACATTCCAGTCATGACTTTGTTCATCTGGTGGCCCCTGATCCAGGAGCCCACCAACCAGAGTCGCCCTGGCTTTGCAGTCAGGCTGCCTGGATTTAACTCTCAGCTGAGCCATTTAACTACTTGTATCATGTAGATGGATAGAAATGCTCCTTAGTCTGTCTGTCTGCAAAATGGACATTGTTAACATCTCATGGGGTTGTTGCAGGGAATATATGGGGTTAATATACATAATTTTTATAGCAGTTCCTGGCACAGTAAATGTTAATAATAACTATTATTACTGCTTTTGCTCTTTGTTGGTAGGCCTTGGGGGAAGCATTTTTATAACCTCAGAAATTTTTTACACTCCCTCCCTGGCTTCTGAATTACAGTTGATTTTCTGTAAACCACCACTGAGATAGTGGTAAGTTCATTTCTCTTTCTTGACTCATCCCCAAAATATCATGTCATATAAGCAAAATTTAAAGTTTCCCAGTGAAGGAGGTTTGCAAAGTTTTCTTTAAGGAGTTAGAGTTCTGATCTAACCTATTATGGTCACCAGTGGTCATATTTAAATGTCTGTGGTATATTAATTCTAATTTTGTGCATACGGTGCCTGTCAAGGTCAGAGGGAGTCTCTTGGGAAATGGCACAACATGAAGACTTTGGGGTCTAGGGTGCATGTCAGTATTCGTCCACGTTTATTTCAGCACATCTTTGAATGTGAGTTTTCGTTCTTTCTCCTTTCTTCGGGCTGCTGTGTTCCTCTCTAAACCCCCAGCCTCCTTCGGCTGGAGAGCGCAATGATTTCTTGATCGCTGCAGGGCTCTCCCGATTGGAATCTTACTCAAGAGACGGCTGGCATGGGAAGGGTCACATAGTGGCCATGTGAAAAGGCACTTCTGGGCCGAGAGCCTCTGTCAGCAGCGGACAGGCACCACGCCCCGCAGCCGGCGCGCCAGAAGATTTGTTAGAACCGTGGCTTCTTGCCTGAGTCTTTCAAAGCCTGACCATTCTGCGTGTCTGGAATCTCACCCATTATCCTCAGCGGCTTTCCATTCATCAGGTGAACTGCTATTAGAGTCTCGTTTCGCTGGCCCCGGGCTCACTGGTTTCGCCCTGTGGACTCGTGCGGACTCCACCATGGTCTTGACGCATGGTGGCCCCTTCCCTCACTGGGGGCTGGGTCCTCCCTGTCATGGAGACAGGGTGTCCAGTGCTCTCGGAACCGGGACCGCTGTGACTAAGCAAGAGCAGGGGGGAAAGTTCCGCTGTTCCCCGGAAACGGACACATCGTAACTGACTATACTTCAATTAAAAAAAAAAGAGCAGCGGTGAGAGAAGCTCGCCCTTTTATTTAGGGACACCACAGCCACTGCTGGAGCATGAAATGGTGATCTCTTCTGGGTGTCACCTGGAGTGAAATTGTCTTTTTAAAGCAATACTGTGTTTTAGGATATAGTTCATTTCATAGTGCTTTGCAGATAGTCACGTGATCGATAAGTCTCTGGGGCAGAACAGGAGTAAATGTTAAAGCACAAACTTTCAGGACTAAAATTTCAGCTCTTCAGAGCTGTCAGCTTGAGAAAAAATGGAAGTAATACTTCAGAAAGGAAGCAGCATGTGAAAGTGTGAGTTGGCACCGGAATGTGGGTTAACGTTCTTTCCCAGAAGTAGCGGTGAAAGGATTTCTCGTTCCCTTGGCTTCCTGAGAGAACATGGAGTAAATCCTGAGAGCCATTCATGCAGGCGTGAGACAGGAGACAGGCTCTCAGCTCCACCGCAGCGGCACTGAGCACCCGCCACGTGGGGCCCAGAAGCGCAAACCCAGGCAAAAAGCTCAGCTCCTGGAGATCACGTTCTAGCTGGGGAAGAGAGTAAATCAAATCCAAATCAGCAAATTACACATCAAGAGAAGACGGTGGTGTCCCTTTATAGGGGAGAAAGGACGGAGTTCAGGGGAATGGGGGCGGCCGAGGAGAACACCACAGCCTTAAATAAGGCGGTCAGACCAGGCCTTGCTGAGCCGGTGACGCGTGTTCAGACACGTGCAGGAGGTGAGGGAGCAGGTCAGGCCCCCGCCCGGAGGAAGAGGGTTCCAGAGAGGCGAGGCCGGTGCCCTGGAGGAGCAGGCGGGCGGCCGGCAGGGCAGGGCAGAGTCAGGGAGGGGAGGGGCAGCTTGTGGACCTCCGTGGGGGCCTGGCGTTCACCCTCAGGCTGTCTTACACCCAGGAGAAGTGATCCCTGACGTGAGAATGTCCATACTATGCCTTATATTAAAGGAGAAGACAGGGAAATAAATGCCCTCTCTGTATATATTCATGTCATCTGCTCAATGCTTTATTCAGTACTAGGTGAGTTAAGCATGGAAACAAGGGTGAGTAAGGTGTCCCCTCGTCCAGACAGCAGCCGAGTCCACAGGTGCCCGGTGACAGCGATGAGGTGCTGTTTCGGGTCTCAGATTACACACAGGCCGTACAGGAGCGCAGGGGAAGGAGGACCATCAGGCCTGCTCTTGCGGGGTGTGGGGAGGGCTGACTCCCAGAAGGGACAGTCTGTGCTGAGTCTTGAGGGATATAGGGAGCTGGAAGGAGAGGGGAGGGGCAGACTGGAGTGGGGGCAGGGCTGGAGGTGGAGATAACAGAGCCCTGGGGACAAGGCAGAGCTGGCTGAGTTCAGGGGCTGGAATCTGTTTTGACTGGAGCTTTGGGTTGGGGTCAGGTGTGTTGAGACGAGGCTGGAGATGTCACTGAGAAACAGATGACAAAGTGCGTTCACTTTACACGCCCCGTGAGCTTTGCCTTGACACCAGGGGGCCCAGGAGGGAGCTGAACAGAAGGGGGACAGTACAGAATTTACAAGTGTCACTTCAGCTCCTCTGTGGAGGATAAGTGGGAGGGACTAGCCCAGTGGGACCGAGTGAGCACCCATTTGTTAGGGCCCAGGGTGTAGCAGGGATTTGGAAATAAGATGAAACCCCTCCTCTGATTGGGAGAATGAGGTACTGTAAACCCAGGGAAATAAAAACAGGATGGTGATGGGTGAGCTGGTGCCTGGGAATGAGAGGCAAACACCCCGGGCACAGAGGCAGCCCGGCAGGGGCTGGAGCCGTGGTCACCAGGCTGGGCAAGAGTGAGATGTGATCGGAAGGTGGACGTGAGAATCGGTCGCATTACAAGGCTAGTGTCTGATTAACGACAGCCTTGACAACTTGGACAAAGAATTTCAATGCTGTGTTTCCCACGGCGGGGAGCATTCCAGGTCCTTGTGCCGGGAAGTGGTCCGATGAGGTCAGAACCTGAGGAGGATGGGAAACGAAGGGGGATGAGCTGGTCTGTAAATTACGTTTGCTCCGCAGCACCAGCCACGCCACATCTCAGAATCAGAACGAGAGCCTCCCGGTGGCGCTTCGGCACCTGTGCTCCTTGCTAGGTCTGTGTGAACTAGACCGCCTGTTTCCTAGTTGTAATTTAAGAAGGAGGTGACTGAAACACGCGCTGCTGTGGTTATTTATAATTCAAATTTAAGGAGATAGAGTACCACACTGAGAAGTGCTCTTTTAGGGCTCTGGGTCATCCCGCTTGTCATTCCACTCTTCCCATCACACCTGCTGCTGCGAGAGTCCGGTGTGCAGGGAAGAGCTGCTTCCTGCAGACAGACGTCAGTGTGATTCTCAGACAGGAGTCTTTTTCATCTAAGTCAAGAAATGTGGGAGTCGGGGGAGGGTACAGCTCAGTGGTGGAGCGCGTGCTGAGCATGCACGAGGTCCTGGGTTCAATCCGCAGTCCCTCCATTAAAATAAATAAACTTAATTACCTCCCTCTCCAAAAAAAATTTTTTTAAATGCATATGGAAATTCAGATGACCTAAAATAGTCACAACAATTTTCAAAAATTCAAAATAAAAAAGAAACGGGGCCTTGCGGGAACTCAGGGCTTCTGAGGGTGCTATGTGAGGAGTACTGACCATGAAGGGAGAATAAGACAATTTATGAGAAGAATAAAGCATCCTGATTTCACAGCACAGTAATCACGAAGGAAAAAGCAGCAGAGCTCCATCTATTTCAAATTAACAGCATCGATAAACCGGAGGCCAGCCAGCAGGGCACCTGGACTTCTGGCCCCCAGCGACCCTTTGAGAACCCCTGTTCTTACCATGGATCGAGTCCACGGGCCTGTAGAGATTTTTCTTCATAAGAAGGAGGACAGAGTCTGGAGTCGCCTTCAGCGCTGCCGCCCATGAGGGGTCGCGCTCTGTGTCAGCGGCAGCTGGGATGCCATCTTTGTTGGAATGGCTGGGGTCCTGGACCTAGAAGACTGGTTTCGAACAAGATTTACAGATGGGTTCCCGCCCTGAAGTATGATGTTTTCTCATGTCTTTTCTGCACCAGCACCTGGGACGCCTGTGAATGGCTGTGCTGCGTTTGGGGATCACTAGATGGTGGGAGCGTTGGAATCGTGTTCCCCAAAGCTGTGCTTTCCAGCCCTGGCTGCACGCTGCTCTCTCGGGGAATTCAGGCCGCACTACACACTAACTAAATCAGGGTCTTTGGGGATGGTTTTTTGGTGGGTTTTTTTTTTTTTTTGGCATCGCTGTTTTTAAGGCTCCCCAGATGATCCCAGCGTGCAGGAACGGTCATGAACCCCTGTTCTTTTAAGGCCTCGCCAGCCTGAGAGCTGGAACAACCTGGCAGGCACCAGTTCTCAAGCCTGTGCCTGCCCAGGGGCCGGTCCTGGAAATCCTGATCCTCCGTCCACAAACATCATGAAATCTATTTGCCCTTCTCTCTGTAACTAGTACGTGACCTTCATTTGGGGGGAACTGAAGTCTTCCTCCTTCTTCCTTCCTTTCTCCGCACATAACATGCTGGCTAACGCTTACGGAGTGCTTAAAGTACTTTGTGCGTTTAAGTGCTAAATACGTACTTCAGTCCTCACCAGAACCCTATGAGACAGGTCTTTTATTACAATCAGGCATATTTTACAAGTGAAGACACAGGCAAAGAAAGGTGCAGTCGCTTGCCCAGGATTACACAGCTGAGCTTTGAACTCAGGCGCCCTGGCTCCAGGCTCTCTGCTCCTGGCTCCTGACTCTCAGTCCACAGAGAGGAAGCCAAACACTGATTCATTCAACAAACATGTGCGGAGCCCCTACCTGCCAGGCACTTACTCATGCTTTCATTGTGACTTGGGGGTGGCTTCACAGATGACAGACCTGTGTACTGCTGTCAGAAATAAATGACTTAAAATCAGTCTCAAAATCATTATTCTTGGTAGAAGTCCTGTGACACCCACTCTTCCGTATCTAACAGCCTTGTATTTACAGCGCGTTAACTGTTTAATTGGATGTATTTTGTTTTCCTTTTTCTGAGACTCCCTCTTTGGCCTGTGGTTTATTTAGAAGTATGTTGTTTGATTTCCATGTGTTTAGGGATTTCCTTGTCTTTCTGTTACTGGTTTCTACTTTGAATTCATTATGATCTGAGAACACTCTATAATTTCAGTTCTTTCCAGGTTTTTGGTTTGTTTATCGCCCAAGATGTAGTCTATTGTTGAATGTTCCATGGGTGCTTGAAAAATACGTGTATCGTGCTGCTGTTGGGCAGAGTGCTGTGTACATGTTGACTGGGTCCCGTGGGCTGGCTGTGCTGTTGACATCTCTGTGTCCTTTCTGACTTCACGGCTGGTAGTTAGTTGCTGTCAGTTGTTGCTGGTTAGTTGCTGACATGGGGATTGCAGCTGTGGAATTGTCTGCTTCTCCTTCCAGCTTTATCAGGTTTTGATCTGTGTGTTTTGTGGCTCTGTTTTCTGGTGCATGTGCATTTACGGTGATTATCCCTTCCTGTCGACTGACCCCTTTGTCATTGTGTGGTGTCTCTCTTTGCCTCTAGGAATTTCCTTTGTTCTAAAGTCTACACTGGCTTACACGGCCACTCCTGCTGTGTTCCTGTTTGGGTAGTGCGTCCTTCTCCATCCTTTTCCTTTCGGTGTATCCATGTCATTTGTTAAATTTGAGGTGAGTTTCTTGTAGACAACCTAGAGTTGTTCTGTTTTTTTTTTTTTTTTATTTTCAATCCACTCTGACAGTATCTTTTTTTGAAATTTGTACATTTAGGTCATGTAGACTTAAGGATATGTTAAGAGTTTATGTCCCCCGAGTTAACAGTTGACATAACCGGGAAGCATTTTATCTTAGAGAGCTCTTTGAGAGATGAAATTAAGAACAGCTGTTGGTGGGTACTTGACCAAGAGGTAGCTCTGTTCGTTTGCATGATTTTATTGCCAAAGTAAGAGTTTGATGTCGTCCACTGAAAAGTCTCCTAGGCTGAATTTACTGAGGTTTGGGGGTCTTGGCTGCCCAGTCGTCCATGTGGTTGGGCCTGTCAGGGTCTCCCTGTGCGTGGCTCCATGCTGAGGTCGGGGGCCGTGCGTTCTGGCACGCGCCCCATGTGTCGTAGGAGGACGTGAGTGACCCCGCGCAGTGTTTGCATCTGCTCTCAGCGACCAGCTCTGCGTGTTTTCCTGTTTCCGTGCCCTTCTCGGTTGCTCACGTTTCAGTTACTACGGCTGTGTTACAAACTGTCCCAGAATTTATCACCTGCTGACAGTTTCTGTGGGTTCAGAACCTGGAGAGGACCCGGGGGGACGGCTGTCCCTGCCCCAGCATGTCTGGGCCCCCTGGGGAGGCTGGAAGGCTGGGGTGACATGACCCGCGGTGTAGCATCATCCGGGTGCTCCTTCCTGCGCTGTGATGTCACGAGCACCACGACTGTCCCTGGGGCGTGGCGTCTTCATGGCATGGCAACCTCGGGGCGGGTGGCCCTCCCACGTGGTGTCTGGGCTCCACGAGAAAAGGTTCCAGCAAACAAAGTGGAAGCTGCACCCCTTTGCTATCCACTCTCTTGGGCAGAGCAGCCACAGGCCCACTCAGGTTCTAGGGGTGGGTATGGACCCCTCCCCTTGGTGGGAACCTTGTCACATAATTTGAGGGTCATGACTTACTTGAGAAAAAAATATTTAGGGAGTACTGCCACCTAAATAGGTTAAATATTACCTATTCTTGTAGATTCTCTAAGGTCAAAAACTTTTGTATAAAACTATTGTCTGAAAAATGTACTGCGTTTAACGTGTCTGACAGACCCCCTTGCCTGGCACCCTGTGGCACTACGGGTGTGCTTGCGTACGGGGCCGGCCTCATGATGCGCAGGGGCGGTCGCTGTAGGAGCTCTGAGGGGGCTCTTGACCCTAAGATCGCGTGTCTGTCTTCCATTTAGTGCGGTCTCTCGGATGCGGTGGGTCGCGTGCTGTTTAGTGCGTGTCTCGGGCACTGCAGTCGGAGAATCTGACGCTTGGAGAGTTGCCCATGTCCCAAGTCACAGAGCCGCTTAACGGTTGAAGGGAATTGAATTCAGTCTGTCTTTCTCTGGGCCGGTGTCTCTGCAAGGACATTCCCTGGCTTTGTCACCTCATGTGTTACTCCCTGACTTGCCACCCCGCAGGGGTGACAGACCCATAGCTCACCGTGCAGAGCAGATCATCATATTAAAAAGGATGTTGCCACTGGGTTGACAGACCTCACAGCTCTCAGCAGTCGGTGTTAAGTTGTTTTTTAGGACGCTCTCTGCCCCAGAGGAAAGGCATTGATCACTGTGGCCTTTGTGTCATTTCCCCCTGGTGATCAGGCTGAGACGTGTGTCCATATCCGGGTCTGTTTCTCGGGATTCGGAGGGAAGCGTAGCGTAGGAGTCATCTTCCAGTTGAAAGCTGACCCCAGTGGGTTTTTCTTCAAAATGTTACAGTGATCAGAACATACCTTTTTACAGCTGAAGGTTGTTAGATTTTAGCTGTAACGATTGTCCAAAAAATAAAAGAAAATCCACAAACCCATATCCCAGTGAAACCCACAGTGTGTGTGGTCCCACCTCCTTGGCGTGACTCACAGCCCTTCCTTCCGAGACTGGGGCCCCACCTGGCCCCCCTCCCAGCTTCCAGGACTTCTGTCCTTGTCTGCGTGGACCCTCCACACTCTGTGTGCCATCAGACACGCTGGCCGCATGGCCACGGGGGTCCTCTCACCGCCCCTGGGCCAGCCTCCTCCTCTGCCTCACTTGCCTCTCGGGAGCCTCCCCACGTCTCCCAGGCGGGGTTAGGGCTTGTCACCATAGCCCGACCCCTGCGCCCTCACTCCTGCCCCAGTGCCCTCCAGGCAGCCCGTGTCATGTCATCAAGTAGCCATGGTGATGGAAGGTGCTCGTGAGGGGCTGGAGTGAGAGGAAGCCCGCCCCATCACTCTCCCGCCTCCCGCCTTTCCTTCTGCCCTGGGCGCCCTAGGATGTTTGCAAGAAACGATTCCTCATTCAGATTTCATTTGTAATACTGCCAAAGTTGGGGCCACAGCTCCAGGCTTCCCCCGTATTATGAAGGAGAAGTTCAAAGAGAAAAAGAAAAAGAGGACCAGGGCCTGAAAGTGTGCTTCTCGGGTCATTGTCCAGGCTGGTGTGACGCCAGTCCTCTCCCTGTCTGTGCCCCGGAAGCCGCAGGGGTCGCAGACCCGGCCTGCTGCTTTCCTGGCCCTTCCCTTTGCCGTACTTTATCTGTCGTGTGGCACTTGCATAGAAGTACCCGTATTTCCCCCCAAATGTCCAGTGACTCAATGGTTTGCTATGGTTTATTTGTAAAACTAAAATGAATTCCTGGCACGGACTGATAAGATGGGTTGGCCGAGAATGCTTATAGGAGGTGCAACTTAGGAGTTTCCTGGAAGCACACGGCAGGTGACGCCGATGCTTTGTGCACTGTGATTTGATTTCTAAGACTGGGTAATAGGAACCTGGTGTCATGAAACATCTTGTTTAAGGTACAGAGTGAATGGTGAAGCCAAGGTTAGACTTCGGTCCCTGGCTTTGGAGCTGCAGAAAACAGAGGCCTCAGGACAGTGCGGGGACCGGTATGGGGGGTGAAGTCAGGTGAAGGGTCATGGTGTCTAATAAAGGGCTATGGGGTCAGTGGTTTGAAAATTCCAGTCGCTACCACACTAGAATATCAGAAATGGGTTTCTCAAGCAACAGCTAAAACAATCCTATTGCAGTGTTGCCAAAATAGTTACCTTGACTCAAATATGATACATGCTGGTTTGCATGTCAGCAGGCTTTCTGCCAGAATATCAGGAATCCTCATCTCCGGATCCACAGTGACTTCCAAAACTGGGTGATTGGATCCAGCTTCCGAGCATATTTAATGCTGGTGTGGAGAACAGCAGGGGGAGGACTTGCCCTGAGCCCTGACCCCTCTGAGCCAGAGGTGCAGCAAATGGCCAATGGAGCAAAGCAGATGACGTCATAGCAGCAACAGTGATGACATCACAGTAATTACAGTAACGACGTCACAGTGGTAACAGTAATGACGTCATAATAGTTGCAGGAACGATGTCATAGTCACAGTAGCAACGGTGTAGCAGTGGTGACAGTAGTGATGACTGTTCCTGCTGTCACTATCACTGACATCACCAGTCATGCTTACGTGTGATTTATTTATCTCCAGAGCAGCCCTATAAAGAAATAGGTATTATTATTGACCCCATTTCTTAAACATGAGGAAATTGACGTCCACTGAGCCATCAGTCATCTCAGTCGTCAAGAGTGAGTTTTATGGCTGGCTTTCCTGACACACTCTGGACAGGCGATGACCCTTCTGAAGTATCCTTATGGATGTTTTTCTGTTCTCAAAAGTCAGTCTCAAGAAGAAAGGAAAGTGGTGCAGGAAGCTCTGTTCAGTACCTTGTAGTGGCCTATAATGGAAAAGAACATGACGAGGAACACGTGTGCATGGACGGCTGAGCCGTGGTGCTGTGCGTCGGAAACTGACACAACATTGTCAACTGCCTAGGCTTCAGTTTTTAAAAAAAGGGAAGGACGAATGGAAGAGAAAGAAGTTACAAGCATCCTTTTGACGGTGAGGTTAGTTTGCCTTCAAGAGCCTCGCCGTGCCTTGCTCTTAAGTGCACGCTTGCCTGCCTGTCACTCTGCGCACGTCATTTGTAACCTGGGACACGGCACCCGCTTCACTTCTGTAGAGGCCTCGCTTGGCCCCTCTGTTAAAGGAAGGGTAAGTGGTGGGGCCCTCTGGAAGCTCTCAGAATTAAGATGACGTTCGTGAACGTGGCTTGAGGAGACGGGAGTCGGGGTGCAGCAGGCACAGGTGCTCCGGCTGTGCGCCCTCTGCTTCAGAGTAGTTGTGTCACCAGAGACGGGGGTGAGGTCACCCCTCCCTGCACTGTGACCTCTCATCCCTGCCCAGTGCTACCCCTGGATCTCGAGTCTGGTGCTTTTCCACCACATCCTGGAGATGGGTCTGCGGTGCTGAGAGAGGAGACCGGGCAGCTGCTGGGAGGTGTGGTAACGGCCTCTGACTTCCCGCCCTCGGTGTTTGCTCGGGATCCTGAGCTTCCCCCTGCCCCGGCCGGCCCTTCAGCCTCTTCCCCTGCCCCCAGACCTCCTCACTCCCAGCCCGCCTTCCCCTGCTCCACTGAGAAGCCTGAGCCGTCTGCACCCCTGTCGGCCTCCTCTGCCCTGTGTTGGGGGCTAGGACTCTTCTCTGTCCAAGACCAGGTCCTTCCCTGGGTGCTGGACCCCACCCCTGCTTCCCCCTTCCACCCCTGCTTCCCCCTTCCATCCCTGCTTCCCCCGTCCATCCCTGTGTCCTCATAATCAATTTCCATTGGCTCCTTCCTCTCTGCACACGAAGGACTTGTTTCTTTTCCCTATTTTTTAAAGAAAGAGAACACTGGCACCTCTCTGAGTGCCCCTAGCTGCCACTCCACTGCCACCACCCCTCCTTACCCAGCACCGTCCCCACCTGCCCATCTCCTGTGGTTCCCTGGAGTTGACCTGCTGGTGGGGGCACAGTTGTGTGTGTGGGGGGGTAACTGCGGCAAACACGAGAATGGGGAGCGTGGAAGAGGGGACAGAGGGAGACAGAGAAGGTTGCTGGGAGGAGGGGCGTTTGGGTCGAGACCGACAGAGTGAGAAGGACGTGCTCAGCCTTGCGGGGAGGCCTCCGGCAGAGGGGAAGGAGAGGGCAGAGGTCCTGGGGCAGGAGCGGACTTGACACCTTCAGGGAGACGAGAGGACAATGCTCAGCTCGCCCGGCTCACTCCTGCCACTTGACCTCTCACCCTCGTTCAGATCTGCTTCGGGGACACGATGGTCGGGTCAGCGGGGCGGCCACGGGCCATCCGGTGGCTGTCTGTACTTCACCTTCACGCACAGCCGTGGGCTCCCTGCCGCCCTCTCCGGCCTCTGCCTGTGCTGCTGTCCCCGCCCCTGACCTCGCATCCTCCTGGTGGACCGTGTGCTGCACCTGTGGACCCCACCTGACTGCCCACCTCCCCCCCACACCTGCCTTTTGTGCCCCAGCCCAGATGAACTGCCTCAGGTTTGCCAAACATAACAGGTCGGGTTTGTTTCTTCAGTACCTTTGCTTATGCTGTTACCTTCTCATAGAATGTCCTCTCTGACTCTGTAGTCTTGGCAGAGAGACGCCCACCCAGTCTCCAGTTCCCATGAAGCTTCTTTTGTCAGACGGTCCACACCGTCCGGCAGGCGGAGACTCCCGCCGTTCCGCTCCCTACGCCTCGGGCAGACATCACGGGACGTGTGCCTGCTTGCTTCACCTTCTCTAGGAGGGCTGCGCGTCAAGGTGAAGTACAGGCGGCCCCCGGATGGCCCGTGGCCGCCCCGCTGACCCGACCATCGTGTCCCCGAAGCAGATCTGAACGAGGGTGAGAGGTCAAGTGGCAGGAGTGAACCGGGCGAGCTGAGCATTGTCCTCTCGTCTCCCTGAAGGTGTCAAGTCCGCTCCTGCCCCAGGACCTCTGCCCTCTCCTTCTGCTCTACAGTGTGAATCCTGAAAGCATGGCGATTTTATCATGCCCATCACTCTATCTGGAACGGAGAACGCAAGCCATAGTAAATGATGGCCATAAAGGAAATCAATAAGGCTAAAAATAACCACGTCTCGTGCCTGTGGATCGCGTGAGGCTGGCGGGGCGCCTGGTGAGGAGCCCAGCCCACAGCTGCAGTGGGATCAGAACACGCCTTCGCTGCCCACTTACGTCAGACACCCGAGTGCCTTTGTGGAGCTGATATGTGGTTTTGTGGGGCGGGGGGAGTGGCTCTGAAAGGAAATTCGATGGCCAGTGCTAGTGATTAAGGTGGAGCTGTAAGTAAGGGAGGTTCTTAGACACCTCTGAGTAAGAACCAGCTGTTGAGTTTGTCTGCACGGACCTATGGTGCAAACAGATTAACACCAAATCAACCACTAGGACCGAGAAAGGTGATTCATGAATTATTACAGCAAGGACATCAGTCAGTGCAGCCATTTCTTATCCAAAGAGAAACGTCTGGTGAAAGTCGAGTGGGTGATGAACTTGAGTCAGGACGTGTCCGGAAGCTGCCGTGAGCTGATGCTCTGTGATGCGGGAGAAACGAGGTGAGGTGCCTGCAGTGGAGGAGAAGCCGTGTCGTGGTTCCTTTCTGTAGTTTTTTATGGGGAGAATTATCTGCGTTGTAGCGTCGGAGCATCTGGGGGTTCACGGCAGTCTTAGGACCTCTCTCGTACACGTCTACAACTTTCCCCAGGAAAACAGAGCTGAGGACGGAAGGCGCTGTGATGGTGTCTCACTGTCTCGCGTGGTCTGGGAATGAGACGTTCCAGATAAGTGGTGCGCCACAGAGGTAAAACGTTGCTGTTGAGGAGTAAAGTCTTTCTCGAGTATGTTCCAGTTCTTCTTCTTGAACAAACCAAGGAGAAGATGCCTCTGCTGTGGTGTCTGCAGGGCGGGTGAGAGGAGTGGGTTGTTTTTTCCTTTATATTAGAAGTTCCCAGACGTTTAAATAAAAAAATAACATTCTGCCTCCCCCTGCTGTCAGGAGGTGACCTATCACTACTTATTAGTGTCAGCATCCTTGTCTGTTACACGTTTTCTTCCCCCAGATCGTCTTCCTTGTTGGAAATAATTTTTTCATGAAAATCCACCCCCTTCAAACTGTACTGCTTTTAACGTGTTGCAGACTCTGAATTCAGACCATTGCTATTTAACAGCTGCCACAGGGAAAAGCTCCAAGTTGGGGTATGAGGACTGTCTGTGGGTAAAGGAGCCACGGCTCTAGGTTGTCCTCCTGACTTCTGGGAAGCGGGTGTCCACGATCCTGCTTCTTTCTGTGCTCTGAGGGGTTAGTGTTTGCCATGAGGGTGACCCTGCGGGCTGCCGCAGCCTTTGCACGTTGGTTGCTGTGTGGAGCCGGGGAGCTTGCTGGCACCGGGTCCCAGGAGCCCAGCGAGGTGCAGGCATGCTGAGATGCTGCAGAGACGCTGTGACCAAGCGCGTCTCCTTCCCGACTCAGCCCCACCTTCTCTTGACCCTGGGAGCTGGTGGCTGCCCAGCTGCTCCGGGCGGCATCAGAGGTGGAAAGGGCCTGTTTCCTCAGTGAGGACCGAGTGCCTGAAAGAATGAACAGACCTGGAAGGGAACCACTTCACGTTTTCAAGGAAGCCCTCTGAGCGTCCTCCTTTCCTCCATGAGTGGCCCCCTGGGGATGCTGAGTTCTGTCCCCGTGTGAGCTCAGCGAACCTCCTCTCAGCCTCCCTGACTGGGAGCGGGGGCCCTGCCACCCAAGGGGCCCCCGGAGGCCTCAGGAGAGAGCTCCACCCTCGCGGCTCTGCCCCTAGGCCTTGGGGTCCCGTGCCTGCCGTCCACGGGCCGTGGTGTGGACCTCTGGGTCGGGTCAGCCGTGAGAGGTGAGAAACTCACCAGCCTCCTCTCTGCGGCACCTGAAAGCCATCAAAGGGCCTGGAAACCCGGGGCTGTGGGATGGACAGAGAACAGAGAAGTTAGTGCGGCAGACCTGCAGTTCCCACAAAAGAAGAAGGAGGGAGAGTGAGGAAAGAAAGAGAAGGCTCGGACAGTCTCGGAAACCGGGCTGAGCCCGGCAGTGCGTCCCCGGGTGCCCCCTTTGTAGCTGCTCAGAGCCTGGGGCGCCTGCTGGCGGACGTGGGGCTTCCGAGGAAGGAAAACCTGGAAATCAAAGAGAAAAGAGGAGGAAGCTTATCCAGTGATCTGCTGAATGTTACAGGCTATATTTTCTGGCCGTAGAAAAACACCCACAAGCCCAGCAACGCTGGGGGGCGGCGGGACTGAGGTGTCAGGGATTGTTCACTCAGGGGGCAGCGAGTCTGTCTGGTCAGGCTCTTGGGGCTCACGCGAGAGTCCGGCTGGGCTGCTGGGTCACATCGTCAGCCTGACGAGTGAGCCTGTGGAGCGTCAGTCACAGTGACACTGGGGGGGCCGATAAATCGTCTCCCCGAGGAGCTGGCTCTGCACACTGGCTGTGCTGCTTCCCAGAGGTGGGAGGACACGGTGAGGTCACACAGGACGAGGGCCTGACGTGAGCTGGTCCTTTACGTGTCATCTGCTTTAGTGCTTCCAGAAGATTCCACGGGGCCACACCACCAATGAGACCGGCCCCGAGCTGCCCCAGGCGCCCCGAATAGATCACTGTGATCACTTTGTCTGAAATGGCAGTGATTTCCAAGAGATTATTTTAACATGTCTTAAATTAAATAAATATAATATTTAAAACATTTCTCTAATCACATTGTGCACAATGTGGGTAAATAGCTGAAAAGGAAAAACACATATCCCCACTCCACATCCCAGCCAGTCTTATTTTGGCATATTTCCTTCCAGTCCTTTTTTAAATGCCTCTGAATAGTATACATACAGTTTTGTACCCAGCATTACAAACCGCTTCCCGTATGTTTTTATGAAGTTTTCAGAGCTGATTTTTAAATTGATGGTATTTTCATTTCTTTGGGGATTTTTTTAAGTGGGAGTTTCCTAATAGTTATTAGACATAGAGATTTAATCTTAATTTAAGTTTTTTTTTAAGCCATTTTGTGCTAGATGTTGGCTATAAAAAAACACTCAACAGCCAAGGCTCATTTTTAGAACCATCTTTCCTTGTGTTTCTGTTACCAGGGATCTACCGCACAGAAAAGGACAAAGGCACTCTGTACGAGCTCACGTTCCGAGGGGACCACAAGCACGAGTTCAGACGCCTGGTCTTGTTCCGGCCGTTCGGCCCCATCATGCAGGTGAAGACCGAGGAGCTGAACATGGCCAGCACACTGGTCAACGTCATCGTGCCGCTGGCCAGGAGGGTGGACAAGTTCCGCCAGTTCATGCACAACTTCAGGTGGGTCCCCGCCTTGGTTTGCGGTGCTGCTCTGGCGGCGGCCGGAGTGCGCTGTCAGTCTCTTTTACATCCTAACCCGTGGCTCCCCTGAGATCACATGCAGGATAATGCCAAGGAGTTTCCCAGCACTCTTTTCTGTCGCTACTCGGGAAGACTGAGTGGGGTTTTGTGGTCGGATGCGGTGGGTACTTTTACACGTGCCTTCAGGCTCCATGTCGTGTGGCGTCGGACCTTGCAGCCCTTAGGGCTGACATCCCCGGGCTGCTTGAGATTATCAGCTGATTGACTTAGCCGCCTTATTTTAAAGATAGAAAGTCAAGTGCATCTAACTACAAGTCTTGGAAGGTCAAGCTTACTTTTAATCTTACATCGTTAAATTCACGTTATCAAAAGCCAGGAATACTCAGCATAAGGGTGTGGTTGATACTTCTCAAGATTCTGGATAATGAATGCACTCTTAAAAGTTTTTACATTTGAAGAGTAACCTGTTCCTAGTTAAATTTTAAGGTCAGAATCCAGGAGTCCTAAAAGAGAGCTTTGGCGTCCTCTGGTCTGACCCTCCGCAGAATCCCATGGTGGCATTTCTGGGACGCGGTTATGTGTGTGTGTGTGTGTGTGTGTGTCTGTGTGTGTGTATTTGTGTGTCTCTGTGTGTGTGTGTGTACCAGGGAACTACCTGCTATCGCGGCAGGCTGCAGCTGTGGACGGAAAGCTCGCCGTTTTTGGACCTGAAGTCTGCCTCCCAGTGATTTCTCCCCAGTGGGCCTAGTTCTAGCCTCTGAGGAGATTCTCCTCATTCTCCTGCGGGTTCAGGAGCTGGGCCTTCGGCTGTGACGTCATGCACAGTTGGCTGGGGGACCTTCCCACCTGCTCCCGGTTTGGAGAGCACCCCTTGGGCGCGAGCTCTGGACGGTCAGCAGCGCCCCTCTGGCCCCAGCACTGAGGTCTGTGTGTAGCTCTGGTGTCCAGGTGCGCCCGTGTCCTCCCTCAGCCTTCTCTGTGGAATGGCCGAGTGTGCTGGCCAGTTAAACATCACATCCTGAGAAGGACAGAACCTGCAGTGGGCACTAGGCCTGAAGTCGAATCGTTGCCCCCAGGGCCAGTGTGCGCACTCCTAGGACGAGTTACAGTAAGCTCCTTTGGCCGGGAAGCTGGCGAGAGCTTGCCAGGCCGGGGCCCCGAGATTGGCCCCTGCCCTCGGGCGCGTCCGCGGTGCGCTGGGCTTGGTGAGGAGTGGCAGCGCGGGGTCAGTGCTCCCTGTAGGGCTCTGGAGCCTGGAAGAGCAGGATTCTTTTGGCTACATAAGACTGGTTGTTGCCTTAGTGTCACGAGGATTGCAAACCCTAACAATCAGAGCAAAACTGGAAGGGAAATAGTGTGGAAAAAAGTCACACCTTTAGTTTACAAGTCTCCACAACTGAGCCAGTGAAATGAAATGTAATTCTATGTAATGCTTTGAAAACAGTGATGCTCACTGTTCAGACGCCCCTTGGTGCACGTGGGTGGGGAGACTTGTTCCCTGGGTGGGGGGGACACCTGGAGGGACTCGACCAAATGAAGGGGGTAAGGTGATGAGTTCACGATGTGGCCCCTCCTTTGCGGAGAGGAGACGTGTCACTCGGGGGTGGAGGCTGTGGTAGAAACACAGGCCAGGACGGTGGGACACAGGGAAGGCGGAGCTGAGAGGGGGTCTGCTCTGTGGTCCAGGGGCTTCTGAGCGTCAAGGTCGCTGAAAAAATGGGATGAGACAGAGTGCTCAAGCCTGAGGGTAGCTAATTCCATGTCAGAACTTGGTAAAGGTGGCGTGTCAAATCCGCCAGCAGAGAATGAATGATTCCACGCACAGCTTTAGGACAACTAACCAAACACTAATTCTGACTTCACACCAAAGCCCAGAGTAAACCCTGGCTGATTAAATATTTAAATACAATGAGGATGACCATCAAAGTATTTGGAGAAAATGTAAGGGGCTGTTTAGTAAACATTTGATGTTGTCTTTGCCATGTCCCTTCCAGCCCAAGGGTGAAAACCGCTAACTGCGGTGGGCACTGAGGATAGAACTGAGTGCTTTTTTATTTCCTTCTTTGGATTCTCTTTGTTTCATAAATTTTTATATAGTCACCATATGTTTTAATTTTGTTTAAAAATTTAGTGGAAGATTTTTTTTTTTGCTTTTGTTATTTAAACAAGACTTTAAAGTTTATAAAAGCTATGCATTCTATAAGATGTTTAAACAATAGAACACAACAAGGAATAAATTATTTAAAGATTCTCTTTTGTTCAGAGCCGATCGCTGCACATCATGGCAGTGAGACACAGCATGTCGCAACCAAGGGCTGGAGGGCGCCTGGGTAGAGATTGGGTGAAGGAGGCTCCCTGCAGACTGGCTCAGGTTGACTTGAGCTTCTAAATTCCACTGGTAAAAGCCTGTGGGTAAAAGAGGTGGCTCTGTTCCTTCGTGCATCCTGGTCCTCAGGGAGCAGGGCCGTAGCTCTTCCTTTGCGGAACTCAGGTCTGGTGGGAGGATGGAAGGTGGTGGAATCTAGCCCAGGTGGGAAGTGGCTGATGTCACCTGTAAGGTACTGCCCCCTTTTTCCTGGGCACAATCATTGGGATTCCGTGGAGCACGATTAAACGCACACATCTTGTCATGAAAGCTACTGGGCTTCATCACTTTGTATGCAGCTAAAAATAAAAAATAAAAAAATTCACTTTTGACCCGGCTTCCTTAAATTAGCCATCTTTAACATTAATTGAACATTCTAGGCACCTTTCTTTGCACATACACAGAGAGAAGAACTTGCTAGCTAGGAAGAATTCAGTAGAGCATGAGGTATGCTATGTGTTCTGTCTACTTAAAGAATTAAATTGTACGTTACTTAAATGTATGGACTCAAATCTGAAGTCTAACAGAAGAAATCTCTGATCTTTAAGGAAATGTTTCTCTGCTCTAAGAGATGTTAGTCCCTAAGAGAGCCTTCCAAAGTTACAAAAGTGATTTTGCAAATCAGAACAGGTCAGAATCATTATGTGTTTTTACTACATCCTTTTATTTTAGACTGAATTGACTGAAAAGTCACAATAAGAAGAAGAGAGCAGCACATACACTTTCCCTGTGTCCCACCTCCCGATTTTCTTAGCTGTCTACTATTTTTACCTTGTTGGGGTTTACAGCCTTCACCTTCTGCGTTGTAACCACAGCGTTCCTGTGTGTGAGTGGACTTAGCGCATTCATCACTGTGAAGTGGGAAGCCCCATAAAAAGACCGGCAGGACCCCCAAGCAGGGCCACTACTCTCCTGCCAGCACCATCTGGTTCCCTGGCCCAGAGGTTCTATCTCACTCTTTGCCTCTCAAACCACTTACTTCTAGGAAAGTGGAACTTACCCCTAAGATTCTATTGGTTCCCTGAGCTGACTTCTGATTGGTCCATTTGTAGTACTTTATTTGCATGGAGCTTACTCCTGATTGGTTATTTCTCTCCCTCCTGATTGGTCCATTTTTACAAAGCTTGTTCTTAATTAGTCAATTTTTGTTACCCCTTATTTGCATATGATGTTGCAAAGTGTAAACTGGCAGCCTATAAAAGCCTGTGTAAACCTACAGACGGGGTCCAGAGCTTGGAGTGTTAACTTTTCTGGGCCCGCTGGCGTAGTAAACCTGAGTTCTCCAACCCTCCGAGTGCTGCTTGGTGTCTCGCCCAGATCCAGGTTGCTGTCACAACTGAGCTGTAGCACCGAAATGTAACACGTTTTTCTGCAACAACTGGACCTCTGACCATAGCTTCTTCATTCTTGACATTTGTGTTGTCTGAATTTCATGATCAGGACATTTTCTTTCCAGATGAGTCATAAGTGCTTGAGAATAGAATGTCTGCTTATTATCTTCATAGTTTAAGGGTGACTTAGCTGGACTTAAAATTCTTAGGACACACTCTCTTCCCCCAGGACCTCGTAAATGTGCTTCTGAGTCTGATGATTCCACGGAGAAGGGTTAAGATGACTTTATTTTGTCTCTCGTGAAAATGCCTGACTTGTCTGAAGGATGCCTGCCTCCTGTCTTGAATCGAGATAACTTAATTGAGGTCTGTCTCATCTCATTGTCCATTGCTCTCTCCTGTAGTTCAGTTTCCTTTTTTGTTTTGTGGGTTCTTTCATTTCAGGGAACTTTTTTTTTTTGGTCTGATTTTGAATACTTCTCCACTTTGTTGTTGACTTCTCTGCTTTGCAGACCCAACTGTGAATTTCATGGGTTTTCTTTGTTTATTAGCATCTTTCTATTTTTTATCACCTCAGTCCTTTATCTGCTCTCACGGAAGCCTTTCCTTTGTGTAAATAATTTGAATAATTTGATTTTCAGATATATCTATTCTGTACCTTGCCGTTTCTAACTTATTACTTCTGTTTATTTTGGCTGTCACTTTATTTTCTGAGCACAGAATATGCTTGTTAATCTGTTTTTTTAAATCATTTCCTCTTTGGATTTTTTTTTAAATTGGATTTAGATTTTCGTTAAGCAAGTGTGAAACATTTGTAAGACCTTTTCTTCTGTTAGAGCTATATTTTATTTGGGACTAGGTTTTTTACTTGAATTTTTAATGTTGCTGTTTTCTGAATTCTCTCTTTCTCTCTGTCTTCTTTCAACTTTGCTGCTGTTCTTGAGATGATGAGACACCCATTGTGCTGTGTGCCTTCGTCTGCCTTGTGCGTGGAGTGCAGAGGGCACCGGGCCTCCTGCTGCTCCGACGTCGTAGAGGGGATTGTCATCAGCTGTCCCCATCCTGACTCAGGACTGCTTGTGTCCCAGCTGCATTTTGAGCACCACTATTTCTTTCTTTCTTTTTTTTTTTTTTTTGAGGTTAATTTTTGCTTGTATTCACCCAAGTAACTTAACTACAGTGGCTTGCAAACTTTTCTGACCTAAAAAATACATTTTACATTACAATCCAGCAAACACACACATATATTATATATATATGTATGTGTATATATATAAATGAAACTAAAAATAATTAAAACCAGAGTTTTGCCAAAAATGTCTATGCTGAGTTTTCTTGTTTTTAAGGCTGTTTTTAAAATTTGAGCAGTTTTAGTTTTACAACAAAATTGACAGGAAGGAACAGAAATTTCCCCTATACCCCCCTCCACACACATGCATAGTTGTTATTTTTATTTACCAGAGTGGTACTTTTTTTTTTTTAACTAAGGATGAAGGTACACTGACACATCATAATCAAAGTCCACAGTTCACCTTAGTTTGGGCAGAAGTGTAATGACAGATCTCTGTCGTTACAAAGTCATACGAGGTATTTTCACTGCTCTAAAAACTTCCGTTTTCCAGATGGCATATGGAAACTCTTTCTTTTTCCCTTGAAAAGAGGTTCAAAGCCAGCCTTTAGGCCTCTAAGACCACTCCTGGTCCACCCATGCATGGACCGGACAGGCTCTAGGTGGCAAACTCCCCCACTAAATACTGCGGCTTTTCTTCCAATATTGAGTCCTGTCCCACTGAGGACCGGTATTTCTTCATGGTCTGGAGGAGCGGGTGGAGGAGGAGACAGCTCAGCTGGCCTTTGTGTGGCCCTTCCTGGAGGTCCCTGAGTCGGGCCCGGGGTGGCCATGTGGGTGGAGCCAGCCCACTCTCCCTGGCTGTGGGCGGACCTCCCTCCTGAGCGGGGTGCTAGGACATCAGACGGAATGGCCTCGTTTGGCTTCCTCTCTCGTCTCACTGGCTGTCGTCAGTTTTTCCACTCCCCCAGGTAAAAGCTGGGGGTAAAGAAGAGGCTCTGGCCCTGTACTTGCCGGCTGGGTGGGGAGGGGCCCACACCCCTCATCCCCACTCCTCTTTCTGCTCTTACTAAGAGTCTTGGCTCAGTGATGGTCATCTGTCTCTGGTTCTGCCACATCCCCGTTTTCTGCGGGGTTGGTTCACAAAGCATAATTAGGACAGTGCCTCCTTCCTTCCACACCCTCCATGCATGTGGGGAGACTAGATGCTGGGCTGCAGCTGGTCTGCGCCCAGATCCCACCATGGGTGTCGGGGCTCCTGTCTCCCCGGCCGTCTGGGCCTCCCACCTCCTGCTGCTTCTCCAGCCCCTGTTCTGCAGCCCTTGCTGGAGCTGGAGCCACACGAGGCTAACATGGCATCTTCCGCCTTTTTCCTTGGCCTCCTTTTTGTCTGTTTATGGCAGGAGATTACATCTCTGTCATTTGATGTAGTGGTGGCAGGATTTTTGCCATTTCCCCTGACTTTCTGTACATGGCTTTTGATGCTCACCACTGAGCCACTGAGATGAATTTATTTAAAACATTCTCTTCCCAGTGCATCTCCTTTAAAGTATAAACACCCTTTGCTCTGACACCATCTGGCTGAGGAATCTTTTACAAGTCGCTTCGTATTTCTGGGCTTTAGGATTCTCTATAAAATCAAACCTGGTCCAGATGGGCCCCTTTCAGCTCTGATGCCGGTTATTACAGACAGTTTCAGGGTGTTTCTTCCCACTTCCGCATCCGTTTGCTAATTATTCAGCTAGAAAAGAGCCAGATGGCTAAAAATTGTAACAGATATGCCCTTCTCGGACAGAAGACATAGCTCTAGACCCTGGAATCCCCCAGGGAGACCAGGCCTGGTCACAAGACACGAAGGAGCCCCGGGGAAGGCTGGGTCTGGGAAACTGCTCCCTTGGGGTGATGGCCTGGCATGGGACGCGGTCTGCAGGGACCAGAGACCACGCTTTCCTGCTGCAGAACCGTGTCTGGGTTGATTCATGGTACATAGAGCACATGGATTAACGTATCATCGTCACTGTTTTAGTCTCGTTATTATCATCTCAACTAGTCCTGAAAAGTATTTGTGTTTATAACAAAATACAGATTTCACAAAACCATTTATAGAAAGGTCAGCGGACAAGGATTCAGTAACAGTGTGGAACGGGGTGTGGGTTGTATGCTGGGGAGCTGGGACTAAGAGAAACAGGTGCAGCTCATCCTAAGCACCAGCTCTGGACGCCTGGGGGACGAGGAGGGAAGGGAACAACAAAGGCCGGTCTCCTTCCGCCTCAGTCATTAATGAAAAGGAAGCCGCTGTTTGCTGGGTGAGACAAGCTTCTCCCTGGCACTAGACCCCAAGGGCCTTGATGTAAGGGGCCATGAACTTTAAATGGGTGATCTTCCTGGGACTTACAGGAAGTTGTGAGGCTAAAGCTCCAGTGTTGTCATCTCCCTGAGTAGGAAGGAGAACCCCAGGGTCCCCCGAGGGAGGCTAGGGACCGCTCTGGCCCGGTGCTGCGTGTGCTCCCTGGCTCTGCTGTTGCCATGGAGATAAGATGGCTCTTCACTGGCAGCTCTTCTTCCATCGTGGTTGGGTCCTCCTGGTCTGCGCAGGAGCCCCGCGCCCTGACGAGGGCCCCACATGCCTCTATCAGGACTCCTTTACGTGTGGCCCGGAGTAGACGGGGGGTACTCAGGAGAACTTGAACTTCACGTTCAGTCCTGTTTTCATCTGTCTCCCCTTTGCCCAGAGTCTGTTGGCTTGCCCTCCTCTGTTTTTTGGTCCCTCCTTCTGCCCCCGCACCGCCTCTCCCATTTGCTTTTTGGCTGCTTGGCCTCCCTTGGCTCCTGGTTTATCGGGTTTCAGCTTGTCTGTTGTTTCATTGTGCAGTGTGTTTGCAGTAGCAGGAAGGACCTCACAGTTACAAACCAATAGATTGTCTTTGTTTCTTTGCCTCTGAGCCTCTCCCAGAAAAAAGGGATTTTTATGACAGTGACTTCTTATGGTGTTTAAAGATCTTTCCCAGTTGGTTCCCAGTTTGCTGGGTTTTTATTTTGACTTCCTCCAGCTGGACTGAGAGCCCTCTTCCACGTTGCGGTGATGCTTCTCAGGCTTCTCGGGTTATTTCTGTTCGCATGTTTCCCCTCCTTCCTTCCTCTGACTCCTCCCTCGTCCCTCTCAAGGCGTTTATGACATTTAAAGGTAGCATCACGGATATCTTTTACTTGAATTTTCACCAGCAATTTTTTAAAATCCTTTTTCTGCCTAGAACCATTAAGATGTTTCTGGACATTTCTGGGTTTTTAAAAGACAGTGAATTTGGGAGTTTGAGACTTTCAGCTGTTAACCACTGTATATAAAAATAGATAAAAAACAAATTTCTTCTGTGTAGCACAGGGAACTCTATTCAAATATCTTGTAATAACCTTTATTATGAAAACGAATATATGTATGTGCGCGACTGGGACACTGTGCTGTACACCAGTAATTGACACATTGTAACTGACTATACCTCAATAAAAATAACAGTGACTACGAAAGTTGAAATTGAAGTGGGGTTGGCAGGTAGGGCTGGGCAGGGTGCCGGCTGAGCCCCATGCTCCAGTGTGCTGGGCGACACACGTAGGCTGTGATTGGAGATGGTTGGTGTTCTTGGCGTTTCTTCAGAAGGAAAACTGGTGTTGCTTTTGCGGCCCCCCACCCCACCCCACCGCGCCACCTCGCCATCTCCCTCCCACTCTCCTCTGGCAGCCCTTTCTCCTCTGGCAGCCCTTTCTCTGCTCAGACACCAGGGTTGCCCCCAGGAAAGTGTTGCAGTTTATATGTTTGAGAAACACTCATCTACATCATTCGGCTTATTTCCATAAAAGTCCCCCTTTGGGTCCTAACAGAAGTGCTTTCTTATTTCATTGGAGCCACAGCATATGTAGAAACAACCTATCCAGGAGAAGAAGATGGTCAGCTGGGAACTGGTCTCATCTGCTGCTCTGAAATAGGCACCCGGGAGAGGAGGTCCCTAGGGCTTGGCTCGGGGTCACAATTCACTCTCACTTCTTAGCCACTCAGACACAGGAGTCCAGGAGCGATGTGTTACTGCAGCTTGGGGTATGGGGAGCCAGAGGACCCATCACACCAAAAGAAGAGTGTTACTTTCTACAGCCCGACTTTGATGGGCCCCATCACTCCCGGTTGAGCCTTCGGGATGGGACCTGGGCCTCACTTCCAGTCCCTTGGTGCTGGAGCAGATTTCTCCCTGGTGTCCCTGAGGACCAGATGTAGAGATTGGAGCCTGACGGGCTGTGATGTGTGGTTTCATTTGCCTGGGACGTAACTCAGGCCTGAGCAGGTGTTCTTCCTCTGTTCGATACATCCAGGTTGTTCACTGACGTAGAAGAACTGAAACTGTGATGTCCTTGTGTCCATGCCTCTCAGCCAGGAGAGCCCTCTCTCCGCTCCTCTCCACCTGGGTGGCGCCTACTCACCTGTCAGGGCTCGGCTGGGATGGCCCTTTCTCTGGGTGCCCTGCCCCATCTCCCAGCACAAGTCCGCGCACCCTCCCCTCGCTCATTAGCCTTGTGACTGCCGTTCCGTCCTGCCTCGCCCTGCGCTCTTAACTGCCCATTCCTTCTGTGCCCTGTGAGGGCCCTGAGGCAGGAAGGTGACCAGTTGTCCCAGTCTGCGTGGGACTGAGGAGTTTCCTGGAATGTGGACTTTCAGTGCTAAAACCTGGAGAGTCCCAGTCAAGCCTGGATGGTCCCCCTACAGGGACCACAAATGACTACCCTCTTTAAATCTTACTCCAGTGAGAATAATGCTTTTCACAACAAAGATACTCAATAAATGTTTGTCACATCCCCTGGCTATTCAGCCTGAGGTATAAAAACAGTTCCTCTGAACCGTAAGAGACACGGTTTTCCTGCTCTCCCTCTAGCCTGCTGTGGCGAGATATCTAGCCTTCTCTGGTCTGTGTAGGAATCCCCGGGGAGGTCTCCCATGCGATCAGATACAGTTCAGCCGCCGCTGACCGCCCGGGTCAGCTGTGCGGGGCAGACTCCCCACCTCTGACGCCAGCAGAGCTGCCGGCCCTCACTCACGCCGCAGAGGCTACGGTGCTACTGTCAGCAGGTAGAGACATCCCCAAATTGGAAAGCCCACCAAAAGTGTGGGGTCCTTGCCCGCTGGTTGAGAAGGCATTTGCAGCAGAGGCAGAAGGACAAAATAAAAAGCTGGTTCATTGATCAGAAGGGGAAGAGGAAAGACGGCTGCAGCCCCGGGTTGGGCCACGTGGACTTTTACGAGAGGCGTCTGCCATCATGCCCTCCTTCCAGGTGCGCTGGAGCCAATCACCTTTTTTTTTTCCAGTCCCGGTGTGGCTTTTCTGGCTGTTGTCATGGCAGCCATGAACTGTCAGGGCGTGGGTGGGCGTGTCACCTAGCATGCTAATACACTACAATGAGCAGGTCCACTGGAGGTCAGACCCGCCACGATCTTGGACTCCATTGGTTCTAGCCAGTTCTTGTTCCTTCTCTGCTGCTGCCTCCTGAGGCTTAGGTAAGGGTAATTGGTTTCCAGTTGAGGGAGGGGCAGGGGTAGGGTCCTGAGGCAACAGCCTCAGTGACAGTCTGTGAGATCACTGATGGGGAGGCTCGGGAAGAGAGTGGGCATCATGTAGCCGGCCTTCCCCCTCCGGTGGCAGTTAGCATATCTGTAAGACAGCTCAGGAATGAGCATCAGACAGAGTCCGTGACTCTGTCCCCCTTGTCATCAGCTGCTGGAGCTGCTCTTCTGTGACTCAGGAAGGCCTGGGAGACTTCAGCTTTTCTATAAACAAGGGGCAGGGGTTGGGGGCGCCCAGCAGTTCCGCTGGGTCTCACTGCCACGCCCACCACTGGCAGCACCCCTGCCAACACTGCCATGTCACCTCTCCCAAGAGCGGCTTGAGCTCCCGACACCCCCCTTGTAGTTCAGTTTTCTGGGAGGGAAGGCTTTCTTTGTTTCCTGAGCTCTGCCCCGCCTCAGGACTCACCCCTCAGTCCACAGACACCAGCTGGGAGCAGGCAGACCCCAGGGGTGTGCGTCGTTTTCACAAACACATGTCCCTCTGATGACTCAGATGTTAATGAACTGGATTCTTCTTTAAGACAGTGGTCCTGACCCAGGGTCAGCCTGGCATCCTCTGCCCTTGCTGAGGTCTGGTGGCGTTTTTGGTGGTCACAGCTGGGGCAGAGGCAGGGAGGCTGCTGGCCATCCTGCTGTGCCCAGGACAGCCCCTCCCATGGTGGGGACTCATCTGGTCCAAAGGCCGAGGCTGAGAAACCACTCAGGATGAGTTCTCTGCATGAGGGGCCAGGGCCCAATGCCCAGGCTGCGGGTCTGCCTCCCCAGCCCCCAGCTTGCCAGGCACGTGGGCGCGGCCCCCTTGGGACCTCCAGGCCTTCCCTGCGTCCAGCTACATCTGCGGTTTTGCTGAGGCCTCTGTCCTCCACCTGGCCATGCAACACCCCCTTCCCAGGTTTGCAGTGGGACCCGGACAGTAGGGCCCCGGCTGAGAGGTTTCACAGGTGAGTCCCTCGCCCCCGCCAGGGTGACCAGAGGCACTGGCACCAGGCTGGTCCTGGGAGAAACCTGGCTTCTGGCCTAGCAGGGGGCAGGTCACCAGACCCCGTTCCCTTCCCTGGATGGAGGGCGTGAGTGATGGTCTGTCCACGGTGCAGGTGTACGATTAGTATCAGAACTCAAAGACCAGGATGGGCTTTCGGCCTCTTGGGAAATAAAAGTATCAGTGTGTAAGTGACTGTGATACACGTTTTCTGCCTGAAAGTAGATCTTAATTAGTCTGTATACTGCATGTTACAATATCCTGAGTGAGAAGAAACTGTTGTTTTCAAAAAAAAAAAAAAGATCCTTAAAGACCTGGTGAAATAGAAACACCTCCTAGGCTTCCCGGTGAAGACGGGAGAGTGTTCATGGTGGAGTGAATACCAAGGAGCCGGGTGGCAGAAAGAGCTTCCCCAGAGGGTCTCGGAAGCCGGGTTCACGGAGCATCCTTCCAGACCACACCACCCTGCTGTTACGGAGACCGGCTGCGGGGCCGCCTCTGTTAGCTTGAGGGACCCAGGCGGCACGTGTCCGGGTGCCGATGATCCCACCAGAGCACTGACGTCTCCGGTCACCCACGCGCGTGCACTTTCTTACACTTCTTTCCAGGGGATGGAGCCCAGTGAGAGTTGTTTTGTAAAATACGAAAGTTACAAGATGGTCAGACGGACGGCGATGGCGTCTCTTGGTGCTGTGTTCCTCCTCTCCCGCAGCACGTGCTGCCTGCCTCCTGGATGCTTTTAATCCCGCGCAGGGGATGGAGAACTTCTCAAGGGCAGAACTGTCGTGCTCGGTTTTTAAGAGATGCTGTTTGCTGTTTGTTGGATGAAAGGAGGGTGAATAAATGGAACAGAGCCCTGGAGGTGGACCTCAGACAGGCTCGAGTGAAGGTCCAGCATGACTGTTTTATTCCTTGAAAACAGGAAGCGCTTTGAAGGGATTTTAAAATGCCAGCAAGGATGTTACTAGAGAAAACAAGAATGCTGTCTGTTCAGGCCCAGCAGGTGACCCCCTGGCTTGATTCTGGGATGGATTTTTTCCAACTGCATACACGATTTTAAAGCATGGTTTTTCAGGCACTCGGTGCCATGTGTGCTTTTATTCCACCCCAGTGGAGGAAGTCATAGTGGCATCTGGCAGGTTGGTGGAAAGGATCTTCTATGTGCAGAGGATTCTGTTCTTGGTGGGTGGTAACTCAGTCTGCAGGGACCGGCTTTGATGCACAGATAGCCCCCGGCCCCATTCCTGGTCCCTTGTCTGCTTTCAGAGCCCTCCCCTCAGTCCGGTTTCCCTCCTAACAAGGAAAGAGACAGAATTCTCAGAATCACCCCTGGGACAGGGTCAGCCTTGGTGCCTCTTGTGCAGGGTCTTGCCAGTATTCTTCCCTCTGGAATTCTCTCCCCCTCTCTGCTGTCCTAAGCCCTGCCCATCTGTCCAGGCACTAGCCATCCGAGCCCACAGGACCGGCCTTGTCGTCTGAATTCTGTGCACTTTTATCAGTGCCGCAAGGTGTCTGATGATTTCCATTAGTGCCCATTTTATTTTCTTGCCTTCTTTGTCCAAGATTAATTGACCTTGGATGTGTAGGTTTATTTCTGGGCTCTATTCTGTTCCATTGATGTGTGTGTCTGTTTTTGTGCCAGTGTCATGCTGTTTGTTTGTTTGTTTTGGAGTACAGTCAGTTACAACGTGTCGACTTCTGGTGTACAGCACTATGTCCTGGTCATGCACTATATCACACTGTCTTGATGACTGAAGTTCTGTAGTATTGTCTGAAGTCTGGGAGGGCTATGCCTCCAGCTTTATTCTTTGTCAGGATTGCTTTGGCAATTCTGGGTCTTTTGTGATTCCAGATAAATTTTAGGATTATTAATTCTAGTTCCTTGAAAAATGTCCTGGGTAATTTGATGGAGGGCACATTAAATCTGAAGGTTGCTTGGGGGAGTACGGCCGCTTGAACAATATTAATTCTTCCAATCCAGGAGCAGGGGGCATCTTTCTATTCCTTTGAATTATCTTCAGTTTCCTTTATCAATGTTTTATGGTTCTCAGTGTATAAATCTTTCCCATCTAGGTCAGGTTTATTCCTAAGTGTTTTATTTTCTTCGTGCATCTGAGTTTTCATTGATCAGATCTGCACATTTAAACGTCATGGTTTTCTTGATAAGATAAATGTGAATACGAGTAACGGTGACAGCCAGCCAGAACTGTCTTGCCCCCTCTCTGCCCTTCCGGCCGCTCAGTCAGCTTGCTTAGGGCCCTTTTGGCATGCTGCAGAATTTGTATTTGTGTTGTTTGGGCTTTGCCTGTCATGGTGAGCGCAGGACCAGACATACATGTTTTGTTTTCTAGGGAGATGTGCATCCAACAGGATGGGAGAATTCATCTCACCGTCGTTTACTTTGGAAAAGAAGAAATGAACGAGGTCAAAGGAATCCTTGAAAACACGTCCAAGTAAGTATGACGTGGAGCCGCGGGGAGGAGTCGCGGTCCTTGAGCGTGGCGGTGCTCAACCGAGCTGCTTCGGGTCCCTCCCCACCACGGGCGAGCAGGGAGAGGGACGGGCTGGCGTGTGTCGGGGGTCCTGCGCCTCCTTCCCGGGGACCGCCCGCCTCGCACCCGTCCTCACTGTGCCAGGCGTCCAGTGCGTGGTGGGGACAGCCAGCTGGAGCAGCCAGGGTGGGGAGCAGGGGCGGGTGGGGGACTGGGGAGAGCGCAGCCATGCAGGGAGCCTCTGCTCATTGGACCAAGAGTGGTGTCCAGGCCCCATCTCGTCCACTTGGCAGACAGGCCCACCCTTCTGTCTTTTGTTGATTCTGCATTTTGAGAGATTAGGCAAAGGCAGAAGTGACCCTGGATCTGAGGTTAAACCTCCGCAGGTGAACAGAAGCTGTTTAACCAACAACTCTGGGCTGAGGCTGTGTGGGTGCCTCGTCCCTCAGTTACACAGGGCGAGAAATGTAGTCAAGAGCAGAAGCGATCGGGTTTTCCTGCCAAAGTAAATGGACAAGCCCATTTGTTTAATGAGAGTGGATCTGTAGCATTTTCTATGGGTGAGGAAGGCGGGCGGTGCTGGCCCTCCCTGGGGTTCGCATGGGGACCGCAGGCTTCGGTGGGCAGTCGGGTCTCTCCATAAGTGCAGTTGGGAGGGTGGTCGGAGGTACTCGGTGGCAGGAGTAGTCTGAGCAGGTCCGTATCTGAGTGTCAGCACGGCCCTCTGTTTTGAGTTTCCAGTAGATGGGAATAGGATGTTAGTCACAGGATAAGATGCCAAGACCGAGGGTAGTTGCTCCATTTGTTTTCCGGATCTGTTTCTAGTTTGGTGTTCCTGGGCACGAGATCAAAATGCTCATTATTATTTAAACTTCCGAAGCAGCGCACTGGTCACACTGTGTCCACTCTTGGTTTTGTACATAAAGTTGTATTGCTGCGCAGCCGGGCTGATGGCTTTACCTGTTCTTTAAGGCTGCTTTCGGGGCTCAGCGGCAGGGCTGAGGAGTGGTGACAGAAGCTGCGTGTCTCCCAAAGCTAAACTCTTTACTGTCGGGTCCTTTATAGAAGGCTGATCTCCCTTCTAAAGCAGTAAGGAGTTAAGAGTTTAAAACTAGTACCAGTTTAAAGCCATGGCACCCATCGAAGGGAGAGCAAAGAGAATAAAATAATTGAATATCTTCAGTGTAAGTGGAAGAGCAGCGTACTCACTCCAGTGCACTGCAGTGTCCTTGCCTCTGCTTGGGAATGTGGAGTGTGAGGTACTGGGATTCATGTCCTCTGCCCAGTGGAAGGGTTTTGGCATCTCTGGGAGTAGCCAGCCCCAAGGTGTGGATCTTTTTATGTGTCCCAGCTGATTCTGACATGCAGCCAGGGTGGAGAATGGTTGCTGGGAGCGTGGCCGTCCACCCCAGGGGCTGCCCGAGAGATGCCATGGTTGCAGCCAGCTGCCTCCTTTCCGAGTATTTTCAAGTATCAATCCAGGTGACTCAGAGGTACCCCAGAGGATCAAGACCCCGTCGAAAGGTGATCACACCCTTGCTGATAGACACATACACCCAGCTTTACCTGCTTCTGGCGGAAGGGTGGAAGGCCAGGTTAGACAGTGTTGTGACAGTGGCCGGAGGCTCGAGACTCTCCAGGCAATCTTCTCCATGTCCCATCACCTGGCACGTTGGATTCTCCATCAGAAGGGTGCTTGACGAGCCAAGAGTGAGCACACTCTGAACAGGAAAAGTAGGATCATTGAGCGGCAGGGATGGTTTCCTTACAATTTTGGCAGATTTCCAGGGATGGAGGGACTTTGTGCTGGAGCCTGAGTCCGTCGGTGCTATGATCAGTGCTGCAGAAATGTGGGTGAGTTCACTGGAGCCCCACTCTCTTTGTGGACGCCCTCGTTCTGTTCACTGGTCACAATGCAGGGACAATGTCATTGATGCCGGGGGCATGTCTCCAAGGCCTGGTTCTGATCAGACGGCCTCTGGGAGTGCCCTGCCGTCTGCCACCAGCCTGGGTTGGTTTCACACGGCTGCCTGCAGCCGCAGCTTCCAGACAAATGCTCAGAATCCCAGCATACCCAGACGGGCTCTTACATCTAACCTGGTCTCAATGGCTCACTGCCCCGCAGCCAGACTGGGGGCACAGAGTGCTTGTCTTCTTGGCCCCCATTATTCTCATATATGTCTGGCGTTTCTGCCACCCTCCTTTCCACTTTCTCAGCCCCCTACCCATCCATCCCCACCCAGATCCCCACCCTGGAGCTCTTCCCGACCTCCTGTCCTCCCCTGACTCTGCGCCTCTCTTATATTTGGGACTTGGCATCTGATTTGCCTGTAACTAGATTCTAACCTGCTTAACTAAGTGGTACAGATCACTCAGAGAATGGGCGGGGGCTCATCTGGAGGACAGTGCCAGGTGCATATGAATTGTACATGTAGTAATCTTTGTGAACACTTACCTAGGCAGCTTTATTTAAATATCATTCTATCATTCTTTTAAGATGGTAAAGCTTTTTGTTCAGATACGTCTTATCTTTAATAATACTAGTCATTATTATTAACATGAATTATTTAATATTCACAGCAGCCTTATGAGATAGAAGCTGATATTAACCTTATTTCCTAGATGAGGAAACTGAGGCTTAGAGAGGTGGCTACTCAGGCTGCCACCCCGGACACGTGGGGTGGCCAGAACTGAACCTTGTCCATGACCCCCAGGACTCCCAGTCTTAACGTCGTGCCAAATTCTCACTCCAAAAGCAAGCCTGTAATTGTTCACTGAAAGTAATAAGATTTGAAACCAGTTTAAATGGAATTTATTTCATTTGGCTATCAGCATTGTGATTTAACTTCTAAATCTAGCTAAATATATATATTTTAAAATTATCTGTGAAAAATCTAGTTTAATGACAACTGTGCAATATTTCTCTCCTTCTCTCTTGGTTTGTGCTTACTCAGTTGAGCTGTACCTCTCAGTTGACTGCTGCAGGTCAGGGTTTGGCAAACTACAGTTTATGATTCATTAGAGGGTTGTGAAATTGATTTAGTGAGCTATGTGCAGCGTTTTTAAAAAATCAAAATAGAATAGGATAGAAGGTTATCAGAATGCATCACAGCTAGTAAAGATAAATACTGTTTCATGGAACTTTAAGTCCAGTGTCCGTGTGTGTTTGCTGTGTCATGATATATAATACCCATTCCTTTGTAAGGGTGAGGGATGTGGTCAAAATATTTAAAAGCCACTGCCAGAGATAACAGTACAAATCAGTTCTCAGTATCTAATTTTGATTCCACAGAATAAGTGAATCTCAGACTACAGCCTAACTAAGTGGTTCTCAAAATAACCATATTTTGAACAAATATGGGGTACTTTTAAAAATGCAGATTCCTGGGATCCAGCCACAGAAATTCTGAGTCATTAATTCTGAGACGAAGCTTGGGAGCCAACACTTACAATGGACTCAACCTGTGATGCTGACGTGGTTGGTCCATGGCCCACACTCTGAGAAATTTGGGCCCAGGTGGATGTTTGTTTGGAGCTACATATTAGGAAATTTTTAAAAATCGTATTGATGGATGGGCTGGCACATGTTATAATTTATTACGTTGACTCTTCACCTTTGTCCAGTTGTGAGGACTCAAAGGATCTTCCAGAGGAATTGTCACTGAGATTGAAGCACTAGTTCTGAGACTGCCCTGTCCTGCAAGGATGTGGCCTCAGAGAGGGCTGTGTTTGTGTATGTGTATGTATGTGTGTGTGTGGTCAGGAACCTGCCACGTTGCCATGGTGTCGTCAGCATTTCATGCTTTGAAGGGATTTGCTTCACATGTACCCTGGGAAACATTTTACCGGGACATACCAGAAGAAAATTGTGAGGAAAGCTTGTATTGTTTTGACTTGTTCCTGAAATTTGAGCAGAATTGTTGCTCCATTTTAATATTGCTTCATAAGCAAAGAATTTTTAGATAAGATTCTCATCTGCTAAAATGAAAACAGCTACACGATGCATTCCTTCCCAGCAGACACAGAGTCTTAGGCCCTGGGCAGCACCTCACAGACGAAGGCAGCATCTCAGGCCTGTGGCATCTCACTCAGCATTTGCCAGGGAAGGGGCTAAGCACGACTGCTTGGTGATCAGCTCTTTGTGGAATATCATTTTTAGACATTCCAAGTTGTTCTTTGAGGGAGTCAAACATGGCCTATAGATTGTAGTGTTGTGACATTAGATGTCCTGAGTGCAATTATTACATTGTTAAATGTTGTAAAGGAGAGTGTCCTGGTTCTAGGGAAGTACCTCTCTTTGAGGATGAAGTTGCCATGATGTCTGTAACCTCAAAGGGTTCAGAGGAAAGAAGGAAGGAAATATGGCAAAGTGTTAGCACTCAGTGAACCTGGGTGAAGGGTATGTGCGTACTTTACTGTTCTTACAACATTTCTGAAAGTTTAAATTTTTTTCAAATGAAAAATTGGGGCAAAATATATTATGGAAAAAAGTAAATGATATCAAGTTCATACAATGGAGTAAAATGCAACAGTTAAAAGAAAGAAAGGTCATGCCAGTAAAAATGGTGCAATAAAGACCTTGCAAAATTCCCCTCCATAAAAGCAATGAGAAGATTAGTAAAAATGGTCAGAGTCAACTTTTTTTTTTTAAAGAACCATGGTAATTAAACAAAGCTTGTCACAATCTGGAAAGTGTTACCTAGATGACTGAATTTTGGTGCGCACAGGGAGCTTTGAGGAACTTTAACTTGCCTCAGTGCTGCCCTGCACTTTGAGCTCTTCAATAACCTTGAAATCCAACAACCCACAAGAGCCACAACCTGCCAGCCACGGGGGGCCAGAATGGGGTTGGAGCTCCTTGGGAGCATTATTCTCAGAGAATTGTCATTTTTTGACCTGCCTGGGGGTTCCCTGGAAGACCCTACTCACAAGGTTGTCTTTATTGGGCCTGACTCGGAGCCCTCCCAGTGGAAAATCCAGGAGTATTTATCCAGGAGTATTTACTGAAAAACAATGATAGGAAATCTTTAACTTTGTGGCTGCTTAAGGCGGTAGATAAGAGTTAGGACAAACAATAGAAGAACTAGAAAGCTCACAGTGTGAATCTGGGGAGTGAGGTCTCCATGGGGCTCTGAAAGCTCCAGCACATTCCTGGGAATCCAGAGGCCATGCACAGTTCTAGGGCTGTGTGCATACTTAGGAAAGACCCGAGAAGGCCCTCACCTTTCACCTTGACTGATCTTGAGGCTGTCTGCAGGAAGGAAGTAAAGGCTCAGGTAAGTTGTTACCTGTCTGGTTGAGTGTTAATTACATACCCCACCATGCACACAGAACCCCCACCATGCACGCAGAGTCCCCACCATGCACGCAGAGTCCCCACCATGCACACAAGAAAGACAGGGAGACTTCACTGGTTCCAAGCATTTAAGAAAATCCCTGTTTAGTCATTAACTGACCACTAAGTGGTCACACACAATAATTCACTTTCTAGAATTAGTTCAGGAAACTCACTAAACAAACAAACAACAAATAGCAACAACAGCGAAACCCTGGGGAGGGAGGAGATTCTGTTTTCCAGGGTTGCCACATTACATTATCTAAAATGTTTAGTTTTGAACAAAATATTATGAAGCATGCAAAGAAACACGGAAGTATGGCTTATGCACAGGGGAAAAAAAAATCAGTCATTAGAAATTGTTCCTGAAGAAGCCCAGATGCTGCACTTACTGGACAAAGGCATTAAATCAGCTATATTAACTAGGTTCAAAAACTAGAAGAAACTGTGTTTAAAAAAGCTAAAGAAAAGTATGAGAACCATGTCTCACCAAATAAAGAGATAACAGTTAGATAAAAAGAACCAAATAGAAAATCTGGAGTTGAAAAGTCCAATGTCTGAAATAAAAAAAATTCACTGGGGGAGCTCAACATGAGGTTTAAACAGGCAGAAGAAAGAATCAGTGAACTTTAAAATAGGCCAATTGATATGATCCAGTTTGAGAAACAGAAATAAAAAAGGATGAAGTAACTGAGCAAACCCCAGAGACTTGGAGGATATCATCAAGAATGCCAACATAGACATAAAGGGAGTCCCAGAAAGACAGAAGAGAGAGAGAGGGGGGCAGAAAAAAATAACTGAAGAAATAATGGCCCCAAACTCCACACATCTGATGAAAAAAGGACACTGGACACAAACTCAAATCCCCATGAAAGAAATTCAGAGCCACCAGTAAAATTAACTACATAGGGAAATATGAAATACAGTGCATTTTTTCGTTGTTGTTTTATTAGGCCTAACAAAGTATTTTTGTTTATAATTTTTTAATATCTGATTTAAAAGAAAACTATATAAAGCAATAATTATATATCTGTGTTGATAGACACACAACTGACTTTTTAATAGTTATTTTGTATCCTGCAACTTTAGTGAATTCGTTTATTAGTTCTAATGGTTTTTTGGTGAAGTCTTTAGGGTTTTCTGTACAGAATATCATATATCTGCAAGTAGTGACAGTTTTACTATTTGCTTCTTCCTTTCCAGTTTGGATGCATTTTCTTTCTTTTTCTTGCTTAATTGCTCTGGGTAGGACTTCCAACACTGTGCTGTATAAAAGTGGCGAGAGTGGACAGCCTTGTCTTGTTCCTGATCTTAGAGGAAAGGCTTTTCAATTTTTGCTGCTGAGTATGATGTTAGCTGTGGACTTGTCATATGCGGCCTTTATTATGTTGAGGTACATTCCTCGTATACCTAATTTGTTGAGAGTTTCTATCATGTAAGGATGATGACTTTTGTCAAGTGCCTTTTCTACATCTACTGAAATGCTAATATATTTTTGATTCTTCATTCTGTTAATGTGGTGTATCACATTTATTAATTTGTGGATGTTGAACCATCCTTGCATCTCAGGGATGGATCTGTCTTGGTCATAGTGTATGATCTTTTGAATGAACTCTTGAATTCACTTTGCTAGTGTTTGTTGAGGATTTTGCTTTATGTTCAGGGATATTGGCCTATAATTTTCTTTTCTTGTAATGTTTTTGTCTGACTTTGGTATCAGGATAATGCTGGTCTCAAAATGAGTTTGGAAGTGTTCTTTCCTCTTCAATATTTTGGAAAATTTTGAGGATTGGTATTAATTCTTTAAATGTGTGGTGTAATTGACCTGTAAAGACATCTAGTCCTGGCCTTTTATTTGTTGGGAGGATTTTTTACTGAGTCAATCTCCTTGTTCATTATTGGTCTGTTCAGATTTTCTGTTACTTCATGAGTCAGTCTTGGTAAGTTGTATGTTTCTAGGAATTTATCCATTTCTACTAAGTTATCTAATTTGCTGGCATGTAATTGTTCACAGTTGTCTCTTATGATACTTGGCATTTCTGTGGTATTCACTGGAATGTCTTCTTCTTTGTTTAAAATTTTATTAATTTGAGTCATTTCTCTTATTTTTTTAGGTAATGAGCTAAAGGTTTGTCAGTTGTGTTTATCTTTTGAAAAGAAACTTGCTAAAACAGTTCTATAAACAGGCTTGTATGTAAGCTCAGAAGCTAGAAAATTCTAAATTGTTTAAAGTGCCTGCTGTGAAAAACTGGCTGAGAATGTGTTTAGCTTAAAATTCTTTGCTGCATTCAGATGTCCGTAGTAAATAGAACTCATAAGCAGTGTCAGTATTCAGGGCTTTTAGATTTAAATTTTTGTTATACATTGAATATGTAAATTATAAAGTTTTTTTTTTAATGAAAGGCTGTTGTGGGAAGAGTCACAGTAAGAGAATTTCCTTGCAGCGGTGGGAAGCCTGTATTAGAGGAAATCACATTAGGCAGCAAGATCTTTTACCATCTTTGATCTAGCCATTCTGGGAAATGCAAGTCAGTTAGATAAATTAAATCTCCAGTAGAAACAGGAGTTTCCTCAGATCATTTTAACCTCTGTCAGCAGGACTCTGTCTAACTTGGAGGAGTCCTCGTGCACCAGATTTATTATGTAACAGAAAGGAATTGAATGAGAAACTCGAGAGTTTCGTCAGTCAATAACACAATTCAAGAAGAAAAGAGAAGAAGCAATTACGAGCAATCATGTGGCCTCTTGGAACTGCACACTCCGATTCATAATAGGAAATTACACAGTAGAAAATGTAACGCCCACATTCTACCGTGAAGATGCCCATTCCTTTAGACATGCCGCGAAATGGCGCATTTCTTTGTATGGGTAAATTAAATACTTAAAACCTAATTGCATCTTATTTTTCTCAGCTCTCTCCCCCTTTTTTTTTTTTTTGGTTATTTACATATTTGGCATTTTCTTAAGAGCTTGGATTTGTGCCTGTCCATGGAACGTGTTGGTAGGAGCCTCTTTCTGATGTGGGCGGGGGACTTCCGTGGTGGGGGGCTTCTCCGGGGCCACCCAAGGGAAGGAGGTGGCGTCCTGGGGCAGCGCCTCCAACAGTGACAGGTCCGAGTGCTTCCCATCGACCCATCTCCTGATTCGTTCAGTGTTTACTGACCACGCACTGTGTCCCCGCGGACACCACTTACTGCCTAGCACCCGAAAATCTTTGAAGATAGAAATGAGACAACCCAGGGGTTTAGAGGACAGGCCAGGTTGTCAAGTGCATAGAGCACAGGAAAGCACTGGGCACAAGGGGACTAAACCCCTGGGAGCCCAAAGAGAGCATCTTCTGGCTGGTCACCTAGAGAGGGGTGGGGGTGGACGGAGGACTGAACAGGGCCCCTCCCTGTGCACCTCGACGGGCCTCCTCTGGGCTTGTAGCCTTGGGGTCGTGAGGTGCACGTTCCCAAACCCATGCCTGCCAGACCCTGTTGGACAAATAAGTGTTCTGTGTTGACACGCGTCCTTGTTTTTGCTCAGCCTCTTAACTCACTGCTCAGGCACTGCAGGACAGGGCATTCTGGCCAGGGGAGCGTCCCTCTGAGGGAAGATGTGGAGCACGTGGAGGGAGGGGCTGCGTTCTCCTGCAGAAGCCGGCTTCCCTTCCCCCTCGTGCATCCGAGCTGAGGCCAGTGGGTCTGAGATGGGCGGAGGCGCCCCCTCCAGGCCCCACTGTTCGGCAGCCCGTTACTCTCTGTTCTGGAGAGCAGGGGCGTGAGGTCATCCTGGTTCCTTTCCTGGTGTTTCCAGCTCAGCCCCCTTTCTCAGCAGATCACTGGTTAATTATCAGAGAACTCTCCCACCAGCAAGAGAAGAGAAGGAGGGGTCCTCCAGGTACTGGTTGGTTGGAGGAAGTGCTGTGTCGAGTGGTCGGGGGAAGACAGCACCGCTCTCTGTATGTAGACGGACGTGTGACTGAGCGCAGGGACCTGGCAGCCATGCTGGGAACCACAGATGGAGGACAGAGTTGGCCCCGGGCCTCTCCAGTGCCCAGGACTTCTGATGGTGCTTCCCGGGCCAGCTGTGACTCGTCACCACCCTGCTGCTGTGTGTGTTCTTGTCCAGACCCCTGACGTCCCCTGCTGGCCAGCGTTGGTCAGGGCGGATGGGAGGCTGGACAGCGCAGGGTAAGGAGGACAGTGCATGCACAGCTGGGTGCCGTGTCCTGGGCCTCCTGTGCGGCCTGCGGACACGCCAGAGAGGGGTTTAGTGTACGTTCAGGTTGGCTGGTGCTGGGGTTGTCTCATCCCCGTGGGGAGGTGGGATGCCATTGGCATCAGGCCACACAGAGGGTCCCCAGCATCCGTTTCCCTGAGTTCTCTTTCTCCGCAGGCAGCACATGGAAGCACAGAGGTTGATGTCTTAAGACTAAAAAAAAATTCTTCTAAATCGAGGTCAACTCAAGCATCGGGCACAGTGAGCGGTCCCCACCCCTTTTGCCAGGGACAGTGACTGACAGGCCAGCCCACCCCCGCTCCTCACCCCACCCTCCTCTGCTGCAGAGCAGAGCTGAGACCAGGGTTTGGGGAATCTGGGGACAGAACAAACTAGATCAACCACGGCGTTGGGTGAGTGTGTCCCCTACTCCTCTCTGCATCTGTAGCGCTCAGCTGACTCTCCTCCAGGCTGGTCGTGTCTTCAACGCGGTCACCTCCCTTTCTGATGCTGCCTGTAAGCTTCCTGAAGAATTCAACATGACTCTGTGTCAATGTTTGATATTCTACACAGTGAATAGCAAATATGCTATTTGTGTAAATGTTTGCTGTGTCAACACAAATGGACCGTAGGCTGTTCCAGAAAAAATCCCACATTTCGGTCACGCAGCGTATTAAGGAACTGCATGCCTCCTGTCTGGGCAGAAGTTGCTTGCTGCTGCTCAGCTGTGAAGTGGTGTTCTGTCTGAACTCTCCAGTGATGGATCCCAGGAAACCTCAGCGAGGAGGCGCCTCGTCACCTGGACGAGGGTCTGGGGCTTGGGCAGGCCAGCCCTCCCTGCTCTGGAAGTTAGCTGACAGATGGCCCTGTGGTCTGGGCGGGCCCCCTGGATAGTCACTGTGAGACAGACGGAGAAAGAGACCTGCTATGGCTGTGAGGGCAGGAGGGGCCCTGGGTCGTGGGGACGTCCTGTGAGGCTGGCTGGAGGCTCCCTAGATGAACAGGTGGAAATCCGGGCATCTCCCCAGGGAAGAACTTTCCTGAAAACTGACCAGGTAGGGCAGGGAGAAGCGGGCTGAGCTGCACTTAGAGAAACCAGGGCGTTAGAAACCTCTGGGGTGTAAGCAGCCTCGCCCCACCTCTTCCCTGGGGACAGGAGGCAGTGCATTCCCTAAGCGGGGCCAGGCCGAGGGCCGTGGAGGCTTGAGCTCAGCCTCCAGGCGATTCACAGAAAGCGTGAACCGGGGCCGCCCACCCTGACAGAAGGAAGTACCTGCCCGCGGAGGCCAGTGCTGAGCTGAGCCTCCACCCACAGACCTTCTCGCTGTGGAGGGCCTGGGCTCTGCAGCTGGAGGCTTTGCAACGAGGAAGCGAGTGACCTGCCCCAGATCAGTGAGAGGCAGGGCTGGGTTAGGCATTCACCTGTTGACACCCAGCCGGTGTGGCTCCCGGGTTTCTGACTCTCAGTCCGGCCCTCCTCCAGGCACCGGGCCTCCTGCCTTGATCTGAAAAACATGCCTGGCATGGGACTCAGACAAGGTTGGGCCTGATTCCCAGAATGAAAAAACCAGGTCTGAGAAAAGGTGGACAGGTCAAGGGGGAGCAGAACTCATTCCACTGATTAAAGCATCAGTTAAAAGTGCGGCTCGGCATTTGAAAGGTTTATGACTCTGTATTTGTGTTCAGAGTTTAAACAGTGGAGATGGAGTTTAGTGCTTGTTTTGAGGCATCAGGATTAGAGAGAAGCTGGGGGATGGGCTAGGCCAGGTGAGGGAGGGCTCAGCGGGGGTCAGTCCCTGCACAGGTGGCAACAGGAGCTCGCATGGGACTTGAGTGGTTCTCTGGTTCTGTCCGGGAGAGGACAGTCCGTGTCCCACAGGGCACTGAATGAATTCCTGGAACTTTTGCACAAGACACGCCCCGTTTCAGAAGGTTCTGCTGCTCTGGGGAAAGAACAGCCCACATGACCACTGGCCTGTGCTGGTCCCAGCAGTAGCCAACGCTCACCTAGGGATTGCCTTGATCTCAGAGTGAACCCTTGGGAGAGCCGGGTCCGAGACGCCCTAATCCTCTGGGTCCAAGTCCGCATTCTCCTCACCATGCTGGGCTGCTGTACCCGAGGGTGGGGAGGAGTCAGGTGTGGGTCTGTCTGGGGATTCTGGGGGTGGCTGTCCACCAGGATGGTCCTTCCCGGCTCCCAGACTTGAATCCTGATAACAAGCTGCTCAGGGGGATCATGGCAGTGTGGTTTTACTCCTCGGTCTCCTTGCGTGGCCCGGGGGCTTGCAGATCTTCCTGGGTCCTGCTGACCTGGTCTGCAGAGGTTCAGGTTTTCTGCCTCACAAGGAACGTGCATTAGCCACAATTCGAAATGGGGAAATTGCCAGAGAAACAGGAAATAGATGCTAAAACCAGACTAGGTTTTCCTGGTGTCCTCAACCCCAGGGAGTCTGCGGCGAGTTGGGGCCAGCCTGTGACTGCTGGTCTCAGAGCCCCCGGGTTCCAGAAGAAACATGGGGAGACATCGGGGGCCATGGTCGGTGTCTTCCAGGGATGCAGGCGCGGGTGCCCGAGTGATGGTGTCTGGTGTCCTCTTGCAGAGCCGCCAACTTCAGGAACTTCACCTTCATCCAGCTGAACGGAGAGTTCTCTCGAGGGAAGGGACTGGACGTGGGCGCCCGCTTCTGGAAGGGGAGCAACGTGCTGCTGTTCTTCTGCGACGTGGACATCTACTTCACCTCCGAGTTCCTCAACACGTGCCGGCTGAACGCGCAGCCAGGTGGGCGCCTCCCCGGTGGGCAGCTCCCCCCCTCCCCTGGCGTCCTTTTCTGCACCGTGCTGACCATCTGCTCCCGAATCATCCTCATCTTCCCCAATGCCAGAGACCGGGAGAACCATCTGGGTCAACTCTTCCTTTGGGGTTGTGCCGTGGGCCCGTCCCAAGTTCGTGTCTACAACCCCTTTTCCATTTCCAGCGGGGACGTCAGCTTTAGGGAGCGACCCGGAAGCTGGTGTGGTGGGAAGACGGAGGTCTGGAAAGGCCTCGGGAAACCACAGCGGAAGACGTGGCTGTGGGCAGTGACCAGGGCAGGGGGGGCTCTGAGCGGAGAGAACCCGCGATGGGAACGTGGTTTTCAGAGAGTGTGACTCGGAAGCAAGGCTGACACTCAGCCGACAGCCACCGGAACCACTGTGTCGGTTGGTAAAATATCAAAACTCTTGGGTGTAAATGGTAGTGAGCGGCTCCCTCAGTCTGTTCCTGCTGCCTGCATCACCCTCGCCCCTCTGGCGTCCCTGCGGACTGCCCCATGAGCCAGCAGTTAAAGGGTTAACAGCTGGCAGGGCGGGCGGGATGCAGGACCCTCCTTTGCACCCACTACCTCTGGCTGTGCCCGGTGCCAGAACCCGTTGGCACCCAGAACATCACTCCTGTGCCAGGAACCAGGAAGCCGAGCGTCGGTCCATCTGGTCTACCTGCCGCCGCGCATCTTAAGATCTGTGTTAGAGGCTGGTGAAGGGAAAAGGCAAAGCGGATGCAGACCCCCGGGGTGTTCCCAAGGGGGGGATATACTGAACAAACCTAACAGCTTTATTTTTCTTTTCTTTTTTAATTTTTGCATTGAAGCATAATAGTTTAATCCATCGCTTTCAGCAAATGTGTTTTCTGGCCTGCAGGGAAGAAGGTGTTCTACCCAGTCCTTTTCAGTCAGTACAACCCGGAGATAATATACGGCCACCACGACGCAGTCCCTCCCTTAGAGCAGCAGCTGGTGAGTGACGACCCGCCGGCGTCTGGGTCCGGGGCCGCTGCTTCCCACCTGCCATGAGGGGGGCGCCTGGGCACGCGTGGAGGGGAGTGGGACTGTGCGGGGTGCTGCCCGGTGTAGCTCGGAAGTGTGGCAGGTGCCCTGGCCTTGGCTCCCGGCGCCTCATCGATTAAAAGCGCTTGCAGTACTTAAACGTGGCAACTACGCAGGAACGGCACCTTGCAGAAAGGCAGCTTCACACCTTCGCAGTTTTGTTCTCTGGCTTTGGAACCTGGCATTTATGGCTGCAGCGCCTTTTCCCTTTATTATCGCAAAGCCCTGCACTTGGCAGATGGGAGGCGGGAGTCAGAAAGAGGCCTCCCTGTTCCCCCGTCACTTTGCCCACGTGTCGCAGTGCCTTGGGGGGACTTTCGCCTCGGGCCTGTCACCAGCAAGGTGGCTCTCAAAGGCACGTGGGCGGACTTCTCTGCGGAGACCCTGGGCGCATGGGTGGTGATGGGCGGTGGACCACCGCACATGGCACTGAGCACCCCTGTGAGTGGAGACGTCTTCGCTGGCAGAGGCGGCAGTTGGCCCCTTCAGGGGAGAAGCAGTGCAGGCAATGGTGGTGGGGGATAAAGCCCGAAGGGGGGCCTGCACCACAGGAAGGCACACCTTTCCGAGGCAGAATGCTCCATGATTGTGGTCACCACCCAAATGGGCTGTGATCTTATGCCAGAGAGTGGCGTGGTGTCTCCAGCTGTGTGGCTCACACTGAGCCTGTGCACTGCCCTGGTGGCTCTGTCTCCTGGGGAGGCAAAGCCGTGTTTCTCCCCACCAGGCGCCGCCCAGGGTGCAGGAGGAAGCCTGCTGTGTGGGCCTGAGGAGTTGATGGGATGAGTGTCCCTCGCTCCCCTGCGCTGGGAAAGTGAACTGGTTTTCGTTGAAAATGCACTCTATGGAATCCTCGTGGAGGGCTGAGTCTGTGTGGAAGCTTCCAGAAGTAGCAAAACCTGTTCCCTCCAGCCCCACCCTGTAACTGCCCCCCCCCTTAACCTCCGGCAGCTGATGAAATCTTTTCCAGTAAGTTTCAGCCTGGGCTCCTCTAGGCTGGACAAGGTTCATTCCTTACTGTGTCCAAGCCTGGTCCCCTCTGGGGCCCGAGCCACACAGCTCAGCAGTAATACCGTTCTCCCTGCCCCCAGTGAGGTTCTGATACCGCAGGTGGGTTGTGTATGTGCACGTACTGTGTGTGTGTGTGTGCTTCATACATGAACTCAGTGAGAGGTCTGGCGTGGTTCAGCCGCTTTCTCAGATCATCAGAATTAGCGGTCTGGTCAGGAACAGAGCACAGGTTGCCATGTCCACAGCTGCAGCGTCTGAATTACCTGCAACCTTTAACATTTGCCATCAGATACACCTGAGACCTTCTGCAGATCACAGAGGAATGGTATTTTCAGGGTTGGGATTCATGGCGACTTGTCCCAGAGAAACACAACAGTTGTCTCTGACACCAAGGGGTCTCTGCCCAGAACAGAGAAGTGTTGATTATGCTCGCTCCTGGATGAGCCATTTCTTGAGCACTTTCTGCCTGCAGAGAGCTGGTCTTGGGGCACATGGGGGAGTCAGAGACCTGAAACAGTGTCCTGTATGCGGAAGTGAGTCCCCAGGTCATTTCACTCACCCCCTTCCTTCTCATGGACTCACCCAGGGGCACACAGCTGGCTACAGCTCAGGCCACAGCCAGGATGCCTGTACCGAGTGCAGTGGAAACAGACTTGCTTAGGATCTAAATGAGAACTGAAACACAAAGGCAATGAGCAGAGGAGATCGTCAAGCCACAGAAGTTAATACGTTGGAGAGAGAACGCGTAGGTGCAGAGAAGGGGGAACACAGAGGGACTGATGGGAGGTGGTGATTTAGGGGAGACTTCCTGCCAAGGCTTTGTTCTGGCTCCCTCTTGAAAGATACAACGCGTACCCATTACTAAATTCTTGAGAGCCTTCCCTGGAGCACCTCGGTATCAAGCCTTCCCCCAGATCCAGAGGGTAGCTAACAAGTGGCTTCCATGTGCTCTGCCAGCAGCCCTGCAAATATGGCCCGTCAGGGCCCCAGTTATTGCTTCTGCCTGTTGCCACATTTGATGGCGTCTGCCTGCGGACAGAAGCAAGAAACCAAATTTATGGGGTTTTTTTTGTTTGTTTTTTGTTTTGTATTCAGGTTACTTCTTTCTTTACTTTTGCATGCGGACCTTTGTAATGAGTAGTGAGTGAAATCGTGGGATTTAATTTGTGGCATTTTCAACCTGAGATGACCCTTGCTGATGCTTTATTTGAAAAGGGCCTTCTGAGAAAGGAATAACCCTAACTTAAATCAGTGCTGACTTTGGACATTCCCTGTCCGGGTTCCGGCCTCATCAGTTCCTGCTGAGCCGCAGCAGGAGTCTGTCTTTAGAATCCACCTCTCCCTTGAACTCTAGTCTCTCCTGCACCCTTGGCCTGAGATAGGTTTCCAAAGCACAGATTAATTCCATTAAAGAGAAATCCTTTATGGATAAAGTGAGTGCTGTGCGCGGACGTTTGTGACAGCCCCGTCTCTGAAGGGGAAGGATCCGGTTCCTAGCGGGGGCCCTTGTCCATGGTGTCCGGCCCTCCCCTGGGACCTGTGTCAGGTCTGCTCATGATGTCACAGGACACACAGCTGGGAGGAGACCCCAGCCGCACCAGCACAGCACTGAAGCCCCGGTTCCTTTTGGGATTAACTGCCGTCCAGCATCTGACTCTCAAACTGATCACACAGGGAAGTTCGCAAACCCCAGCACCTGGACATTCACCCTCTCGAGAGACACCCAGGCCGGCTGCTCACCAGGCGGCCCCTCCCGCCCAGAGGCTCCTGAGCCGCCTTCTGTCCCGCTCAGGGCATCCCCTCACCATTGCGAATGCCCAGGCCTGTCCTCTCTCAGCCACGCTGTCCTGCCCACCACGTAAGTCGTGGAGGTGGGTGTCACTTGTTCGGATGCCCACCGTGCTGAGTGGTGGGGCCGGAAACGCAGGTGACGGGGACAGGGCTACGGCTGCAGCTGCTGCGGGGCTGGGCACGTTCTGCAGCCTCTGCATGCTTCCCTGAGGGCAGAGGGTCTGGCTCCGGGTTACAGGCTTCCAGGACGGGGGGCCTGGACGGGGGACCTGGACGGAGGACCTGGACGGAGCCTTGTCCTGCCTGATGCCCTTCAGAAGACACTTCATTCTTTAATGTGGATGCCGATAAAAGAAAACCTGTAGGAAGGGGTAGGTTAGTATCAGTCTTGGAGGAGGTGGCATTTGAGTCGGTTCTCAAGGCAATCCTTTGAAAGCTGTGGCTTGAGAAGTACCTTATTTCTCAAGAAATGGAAACCATCACGGCCACCCTGTGGTTGGCCTGGGCTCGGCCACGCCTGGCTGAGTGACTGTGGGCAAGTCACTCTGCCTCAACAGCGCGAACAGCCCCGGATCCTGTGCTTGTGGGCGCTGAGCCTCGGGGCCCACTGGGGTCCCTGAAGCCCGGGGCGTCTGCCATTGGCTCCTTATGGGCACAGCTCAGTGCGCAGTGAAGTCACAGGGCTCTCGCTGAAAAAGTGTTAAGAGTTTCAAGACAGCAGCAGCAGAGCATCACCTCAGGCATGAGGCCCTGCACACATGGGGCCGCGTGCCTCCGAGTTTCTGATGAGATGCGGCAGGTCGAACACAGCCTCCCACTGATTTAAAAGAAATACTCTGCCCGAGAATTTGTTACTCATTTCATTTTATGGCCCAGATTGCTTCACAGGCAGTTGCCAAGTCAGGCACGGACTGAGGCCGCCTTCCCACATCTTTGGGGAGAGACGCCGATTTGCGCTTTGCGTTTTGGTCCTGATAGAAAATGATCACTCCTGGCACGTGACTCCCACCCAGAGTGTGTCTGGGGCCTTCCTGGGGGAGAGCAGACTTGACCACTGTCCTGCTGTGGGGTGTTCCTGCCGGGCGGGGCTCCACTGGGACCTGGGGTGCGGAGAGGGTACTGTGGGGGGTCGGGCAGGGGCCAGCCTTGAGACGCACGTTCGAGGAGGAGGGTGCTGGGAAGCAGATGGGTGAACTCCAGGGCAAAGGAGATGTTTCTCTGGTAGGTATGGGGTTCCTTCCTCCCCTGCTGGGGTGGAGGTCACTGACGTGTGTCTGATCAGTGCTGGAGCCGGACGGGGGTGCCCCTTCTAGACGCAAAGGTGCTAAGAAGTAGAGCCCTCTGCTTAGACCCTGAAAGGTGAAACTGTTTCTGTCCATGGCCCAGAGCCCCATGGTTCTGAGAGTTTTCTCAGTGGGACCTCAGCCTTTGCTGAGCCACTCACTGACGAGAAGTCCCTACTGAGTTCTGTCTGTGTCCCCCGGCCGGGAGCCATCTCTGCCCTACATGCTCTGGAGAAGGATGGACTGAGTGCCCCACTCTGTGCTGGACAGGGAACCGCATGCTGTGGATACAGCCGTAAACGAGACCAAGGCCTGAGCTTACGTTCGCTGGTGGTGGTGGTGGGTGAGGCCAGCAGAGAAACCACCCGTTGACAGGATTGTTCAGAGAGCCACCGTGTTACAGAGAAGATAAACCAGCTGACGGTGACACGGGATGGGAGCTGATGCTGGCTGGGGGAATCTGGCTGACCATCTCAGTGAGGGGCATTGGAGCAGAGCCAGTGGCGAATGGGATCTGGTGACCCTGGCCAGGCAGACTGCGAGCGTCCAGCCTTCGAGACCTGTGAGCCCCACGTGTTCGAAGGGGACACGAGATGGACGGGGCAGGCAGGGGCAGGTCACGTCAGGCCTCTGCAGGCCTGTGGTTTCCCTGTGGGGCATGGCCTGGGTCCGTGCACCCCCGTCCTGCCCTGACAGTTAGACTGTGGGCATCACCAGATTGGTTTCCACCAAGGCCTGAATGCTGCTCTTCAAATGCTGGCTTTTCGTCCAGCTCTAAAGCAGACGTTAGTAAGTGTCCCTGTAGCTCACTTCCTGCTCACAGATCAGTCTGTGTCGCACAGGCACTGCATCCGCGCAGCCGGGTCCCGGGTGGAGACCTCTTGTGATCCCTCGTCTTCTCCCCGAGCGCTGGCTCACTGCTTTTCGGGTTTGGAGCTTTGTCTCTTAAAATTCCAGGTAGACTCCACCAAGCATCTGAAGTTCGGATGCCGGCCCTTCCCTTTGCCTGCATTTAATTCAGGACTTTGCTGTGTCCCGGCCACCGGGAAGGAGAGCGAAGCATTCGCTGCAGCGGACTGTGACGGGTGGAACTGAATCCATGTTTAAAAATGACTCGGTGGAGAGTTGTCAGACTTTCCTGCCCTGCGGCATCTCTGCTGCCGATACTGATGAAATGGTCCCTGGGGCGATGCTGGTTCTGAAATCGGGCTGGGCTGGGGCTGAGGACGGAACCTCCCCCGGTCCTTCTGCCCCCTCAGTCCTGATGTGCGCTGACAGTCGTGGAAGCCACATCTCTGCGAAGGTTGTGGTGAATCACGTGGTTTCATGGGTCACAGAGAAGAAATGTCAAGTTCTTCACCCCTTCTGCCGGTGGTTTGTCAAGTGTGACCCCGCCCGCGGTGCAGACAGTGAGACTTCAGGAAGGGGGAGGGGCAGCGAGGGGAGAGGTGTTTGGATGCTGGGACTGGGAGAGACCTGGGGGCAGGTTTGTCTTTACCTCCCCATTAAAGGAAAGGAAACAAAGGACCTGAGGGGCCTGCCTGAGCCCGACACACCAGCCAGTGGTCCCGCAGGGACAGGACGCTGCTGCCCCCACCCCCGCCCCCCAGGCCCTGTTCCTGGTTAGCGGCCACCAGGCCGGGGTCCCAGCCAGGACAGCAGGGCCCTCCTCACCTGCAAGCACCTACCCCAACTACCAGAGTCAATCAGGAAAAATAACTATTAAGGTTGCAAAACCGTTGCTGGGATGCCCTCAGCCAAAAACATAAAAACAACAAAAACATTTTGTTAAGTCTTGCTGTTTCTGTAAATATGTTGGAAAGGAACTCGCACAGTGCGGTGTGGAGCGGGGCCAGGTCCTTGCTCGGAAGGCCCTCCTGTAGCCCCGCAGGTCCCCAGCCTGGCCGGCCTCACAGGCTCTCAGGGACAGTTTGGTTTTAAAAGTTTGTGGATGAAGGGACAGAGGGTGTCCTCAGGGCCTGGCCTCTCAGCGCCCGTATCCTGGGCTCCTGTGAGCAGAGCCAGGAACATACAACAGTCTCGGGGTTTTTTCTCGTCCCCTGGGCAGCCCTGTTCATGCCCTGTGCCCGGGCGGCTGAATCCTGGGTTGTTCTGCCCCTTTCTCTAAACTTCCCGAGCCCTGGGCTGGCTCCTGACCTGGGCCTGTGAGAGGCTGAGGCCACCTTTGTCGCCAGCGCTGGTGTCGGACCAGACATGTAGGTGGCTTCTCCATGGTGCTGCCCAAAACCTGCTGTCCCGGCTGGTTTCTGAGTGTGTGTGTGTGTGTGCGCGTGCGTGTGTGAGCCTGCACCCTAGGAACACTCCAGCCAGAGGAGCCCAGAATCACAGGCCCTTTGGGGACCGGGGCTTTTGCTGTGTCCTGTCATCCATGTCCCCACCCAGGGCAGTAGCTGTGTATCAGGGACCCTCACAGTTGTGACCCTCCATCTGTGTCCACCCCGCCCTCCTCCCTCAAGTGGCCGTGATCTCCCCACAGGTCATCAAGAAGGAAACCGGATTCTGGAGAGACTTCGGGTTTGGGATGACGTGCCAGTACCGGTCGGACTTCATCAACATAGGTGAGACCGAGGGCTGCGCCGCCCCCGCCCCCACCCTGCCCGCGCCCCCGGGGGAGCCAGGGCCAGAGATGGTGCCGGTCCCTCTGGGAGGCCGCTCTCTGCCCCAGACGTGGTCGCTGGACCGAGGGGGACTCCGGGCAGCGGGGAGCCTGCCGTTTCCTCCAGCACCTCTCAGTGTCCCAGAGGACAGAGTCTGGGGGAAGAGGAGTTTGCCCCATAAGGGCGGCTTCAAAGCACATCCTCCAGGGCCCCCTTCCAGCCAGGTCTGCCTCCCGGCTTCTCGTGCAGACATGGTGACAGGCGCTGCCAGAAAGTGAGGGCAGCACAGGGGGGTGCAGGAAAATCACATCCCGGAAAGATCCTTGTTTCTCTCTTCTGAGCCTCTGAGCTTTCCAGACGTCACTTCAGGTCCGGAGGGTGCAGTCACTGTCACCATGCACACGTGCACGCACACACATGTGTACACAGATGCACTTGCACATCTGCACGCACACATGCACAATGCACTCATACATCTTGATGCACGTGCACACAGATGCACTCGTGTGTACACTTATGCAGACGCACTCATGCATACACATGCATACACATTCTGCACGCATACACACATCAGCATGCACATGTACACAGATGCACACACGTGTACGCAGATGCACTTGCACATCTGCAGCCACGTGCACACAGATGGCACTCACATGTCTGCACGCACACACATGTACACAGATGCACTCTCATGTGCACACAGATGCAGTCGCATGTCTGCACACACGCACACAAAGATGCACTCTCACATCTGCACACACACGCACGTGCCCACAGATGCATACACAATGTGCACACACAGCTCTCAGAACACACAGAGGAAAGGCCCTCTGGTTGCAGGTGAGGGGCCGACTGTCAGAGCAGAGACGTCACAGCCAGTGGGGGGCTTGGTCAGGATGAGGAGAGAGGGTCCTGTCCCCTGGGTGCTCCCACACCCCTCCCCACGGGGACACCTTCTCTCATGCGTCTGGCGGGACCAGAACTGGGGCGTGTACAGGACAAGGGCGGGAGGGAGCAGACCGGGAGCTGCGGTCTGGGGTTTCTGGGTTCTCTGGTCCGGATAGACCCTCATCAGTGGGGGGGGGGTGCAGTGAGACGTCTCCCCTGGGTGCCCTGCTCCGTGCAGAGACCTGAGCTGGCGTGGGTCAGCGGCGTGTTCTCCGCCCGCAGGGGGCTTCGACCTGGACATCAGGGGCTGGGGCGGCGAGGACGTGCACCTGTACCGCAAGTACCTGCACAGCAGCCTCCTGGTGGTGCGCGCGCCCGTGCGCGGGCTCTTCCACCTCTGGCACGAGAAGCGCTGCGTGCACGAGCTGACCCCCGAGCAGTACAGGATGTGCATGCAGTCCAAGGCCATGAACGAGGCGTCCCACGGGCAGCTGGGGATGCTGGTCTTCCGGCAGGAGATCGAAGCCCACCTCCGCAAACAGAAGCAGAGGACAAGCAGCAAGAAAACATGAGCCCCCAGGGCGAGCCGTGGGGAGGCGCTGCTTTTTGCCTTTTGCAACCACCGAAGGAGTGGCTGTGACGAGGAAAAGATTTCCCTAAAGGGCAAGAAAAGACCTTGACAGATGAGTCAAACCTACGGTGGGGGAAGAGAGCCCCCCGTTTCTCTCCGCCTGTTTGGCTTGTGCAGCAGGAGCCGGAGCGAGCTCGTTCCTCCGCATTTGAGTGATTACTGGGGGCGGGAGTCCTCGGTCTGGGATGCTGACACACCCGGAGACGGGCGCGGGGACCGCGTGGAATTCAGAGATGCCCGCGTCGGGGTCCCCGGGCGTGGACTCGGCAAAACCAAACGGCCCGTGACTGTCGTTACCATCGCCCCGTCCCCAAGACTAACCCCAAATAATCTGCTCATCTTTTGGGTTGTAGTTTTAACCGTCTCTCTCTGTTAATTTTATTTAAAAGTGCACTTTTTTTTTTTTGCTTATGAGTCATATTCTGCTTATTTAATTACCAGCTTGCAAGCCTTACTAAGAGAGCCCAAGTTAGCTCCCTTTTTATTTTTTTTTAAGAGGTTACTTTCAGCTGCATTATGAGAACTTGCAGTTCAGAGCATCAGACTGATGCCCATGTCCAAGGACATGCCACCTGCTGACCCCGCGGGCAGACAGCCTGTCCCGTGTCACATGGAAGGTGTGGGGCCACCAAGGGACGAGACCCAGAGACACTTTATCTGAAGAGTATTTCTGAGGAGGAGCAACTGAACCCCGGAGGGAAAGAAATATACTTTTTACCTGAACAGAAATGGAAACCGATTTGTTCAAAACTCAGAAAACACACTTTCTCCTCAGGAGAACTGGGGACCACTTTCTTACCTGTTGAAATAAACCAAAGTTGACTGTGTGAACCAAACGATCTCTTTTCAAAGCAGGGTGCTCTTCCTGGCCTCCGGCTTCCACGAGAAAAAAATGCAGAAAAACATGTTTTGTAAAAGATCACTCCACTTGCCAGCGTCCAGTGGGAGGGAAGGTCCTGCCGTGTGTTCCCCCACCCCCAGCGCGGGGCGGAGTAACTCAATGATTTTTTAAATGAAGCTGGTCTATTCAGTCACCAAGATGCTTCTTTTCCTTGCATTTTATTACAGTTTCCAACGATTTAAAAAAATAAACGCAGTTAACATGAGTGGCTTCGGTATTCATGCGAGAATTATTTCTTTATTAGCCAGCGGCAGATGCATGAGCTGGTCGTGTCTCTGGTCCCTTGCCTTCTGTTTGCCCAGAGTCAACTCACTATGTAAAACTTCTGGGACACTCAGGCTGCTGGTGTGTTAAAAAAAAAAGTGCATCGTATTGATTTGTACTGGTAGCTCATAAAATTTAATGAAAACCCAGGACATGGATGGAAGGTGGCAGCTAATAAAATATGATCTGTGGGTATGATTTCTTCTTGGAGTGAGAGCACCACGTCTTTAGTTTTTGGATAACAGCTTTCTGCACAGAGAACAGGGTTCCTTGGCCTTGGCACTGCGAGGTTTTGGGCTGGATCATTCTGTGTTGGGGGCTGTTCTGTGCACCAGGGGCTACTGAGCAGCACCCCTGGTCTCCACTCACTCGGTGCCAGGAGCGGCCCTCACCCAGGTGGCCACCGTAACTGCCTCCTGCCATCACCAGAGGTGCCCGTGGGCCTGATGTTTAGTGCCGTCCACTCTTCCTTTCTGATCAGAAGCTGAGGGATGTTTCCAGAACCCCTCTCGGCTCTGCTTCCTGTGTCCACACATGTGGTGGTGGTGGAGATCCCAGGCAGGCGTCTGGCCAGTCGCCTCAGTGGGTCTGACCTGCCCACTCCTGCCTGTGTTTGCCCCGGTCAGGAGGATGCAGTCCACCAAGGCCAGCGGCAGGATGTCTGACCGTGGAGTTGGGTCTCAGTGTCCCCCAAGTGGTGGGCCCAGGCTGTGCTCTCTGGGGTTCACGGGCCACTTGTGCGGGTTTAAACTGCACAGCACAGAAGCCTGAGGCAGTGGTTAAGAACAGAGTTTGAAAAGTTGCTGGGGGAGAAGGAGTTAGAGCACATGCTTAATATGCACGAGGTCCTGGGTTCAATCTGCAGTGCCTCCGTCAAAATAACTAAATAAATAAACCTGATTATCTCCTCCATCAAACAAACAAACAAAAAACCCCACAAACAAAATAAATATTAAAAAAATTGCCAAAGAGAGAAAGCAGAGTAATATCAAACTGTAGCCGTCTTTTAAAGCTTAGTCAGGTAACCAGTGTTTTCAAGAGGCAGGAACCCTCATAAAGCCCACGCAAGAGGGGGTCTGTCTTAGCTTGGGCTGCAGCAAATACCGCGGACAGGGTGGCTTCCTCAACAGACGCTGATTTCTCAAGGTCCTGGAGGCCAAGTCCAAGGTCAAGGCACTGATAGATCAGGTGTCCGACAAGGACCCCTCCTCGCCGTGTCCTTGCGTGGTTGAGAACAGGACACTTACCATCCTGAGACTCCACCCTCATGATCTAACCTCCCAAAGGCCCCACGTCCAAACTCCACCTCATTAAGGCTTCCACCTGAGAATCTTCTGGGGCATGAACTCTCAGTACACAGCGGGACCTGTCCCCGTTCCCTGCCCAGGACATTTATAAAACAAAGGCTGGTGATGCCCGCTGGAGCACTGTAATCGGGCCTCGGCATTTAACCTTGGACAGCAGAGGACCACAGCCACGAGCCTGCGGCTTGAAGGACCCAGTCACACGACATCTTTTAAAGAAGGAAGGATGCTGCCGGGGGGCATGAGTCTTGGGCTTGTCTGAGGTCCTTTCCAGCCCTGCATCCTCCCATTCTTACTGTATGTAAATCGCCCACTGGAGCTGGGCTTCTGGTAGAACCTGGGGTCTCGTCAGTTGCTGGCACCCCCCTGGGAACGGCAGGTGGGTGGCGTGAGGAGGCTGGCCGTTGGTTGGTATCTGGGGGGCTACTTTCCTCCAGGTCCCTTCTGTGGACTGTGTCATATTTGCAGCTGCGGTTCAGCGTGGAAATTAGTATTCGCTTCCCCAGGAGGCGCCTGGGTTCAGATCCCAGTTCTCTGACTCACAGCCTCTAAATCTTAAACCCGACACGCAGCGTCTCCGTCCGTTTCCTCGTTCAGGGTCACGCATGCAATCACAATTACATCAGGTGACTGACCACGGAGTTAGGACACGTTAGGCACGTAGCAGGCATCACGTCCAACTGCCGTTAGTTGATACCCGTCCCACGTTCACAGCTGTGCGTCCCAGCGCACCCAGTGCCTCTCGGGTGTAATCAGGGCCACGGTGGATCACACGGTAGAAATCATAAACCCACCATGAATGGTGGTGTCTGTTCTTCATTTCTGTCATTCTGCAAACAATTTCAATCTGTCCAAAGACAGTTACTAGCAGTGTAAAATGCAATGATGAATCTCTCCCTGAAATGTTGTGCTCAGTAATTTGGAGTTGGCGACGCCCAGGCAGTTGAGGGGCGTCAGTGGTTTTGAAGGAAGGAGCCTCGCCAGGCACATTATGTACAGAACACCCACCCCCTCAGGCAAAGAATTGCATGACTTCCATCTTCCAGGTGCAGAAAACCAAGGTTCAGAAGTGCTCAGAACTCACCCAGAGGTCCGGCCAGAAAGCGGCCTCATGGTCCCATCCCAGGACCAGCTCTAGAGGGCTTGCCAGGTGGGCGGTCGGGAGCTGTGGCCTGGGGCGAGTCCAGCACCTGTCCTCTTATGCCTCGGTCCCCTCCGCCATCTGTCTGCCCTCCTGAGGAGTCCCAGTGGAGGGAGACTTGTCAGCACAGTGACCCAGAGACAGCTCTGGGTCATCACCGGCGGGTGGGGGCGCCGAGGCCTGGGAAGCTGGGTCTCCAGCAGGATCTGGAGGTGCTGGATCTAAAGTCCACCTTGAGTTAGGAGGGAAGGGTTGGGGGGATCCTTGCTTTGCGGGAAACATTTGACACTGTTCCTGAGGACTGCTGATCAAAGAAAACGCCCTTGGAAGGAGGGGTGCGTTTCAGTCCCGACCCCCATCAGACAGCTGGCCACTTCGTGTGGTCCATATTCTGATTAGCTTTGCACCTGAACTGAAATCTATGACTCCCAGTGGGACTCGGTGCTTTGCTGTTGCTGCCAAAACCCACGGGACCTGTGCCCGTTGGCTGTGGGGTGGGTGGTGGTTTCTTCAACACACAGATGTCTCAGCAGAGGTGCCTTTCCACCAGCCCTGCCTCACTGCCCCTCTGGAGTAGTCAGCCCAGTGCCCCTCAGCTGTGTCTGCCTTGTCAGCAGTTCTGGGGGGCCGGGGGGGGGGGGAAGGTGCTGTGCTGCCTCCGCGGTCACCCAGACGTCCAGAGAGGAGAGGGCCAGGCGCCCTTCGAAGCCTCTGCCCAAGACTCACCAAATGCCTTCCGCCTGGCTGTGCAGAGACCCTGCCGACGACACACAGGCGGCACCCTCGGGGTGATGTCGGCTGAAGAGGACTTATTCTTCATCTTGAAACAAGGTGAGCACACGACTGCCAGCCACTCCCTACCCCAGCTGACGGTCCCACAGCTTCTGACCCCATGACTAGCCCTCTACCAGAACCACCTCCAAGTCCAGTGTTTACAGATCTACAGCAATTAACATCCTCTGTCCAGCTGGGGTGTCAAACCTCGTTTGAAAAAGGTAAGGAAAATAAATACAAATTAAGGACAAGCCCCACAAAACATGTCTGAATCAATGTAAGACGACTGAAATCGTATCAAGGATCTTTTCCAACCACAACAGTCTGGAACGAGAAATTAATAACATCAAGAAAATTGGAAAATCACAAATATGTGGAGATTCAGCGACACACTGCTGGAATAACTAATGGGCCAAAAAAGAAACCAAAAGAGAAATTAAAAAAAATACCTTGAGACAAAAATGGAGATGTAATAGACTAAAATTTATGGGACTCAGTAAAGGCAGTTCAAAGGGGGAAGTTCATAGTGATAAATGGCCATCTCCAGAAACAAGAAAAGTCTCAAACTGCCTAACTTTACACCTCAAGGAACTGGAAAAAGAAGAATGAAGCCAAAGGTTATTAGAAGGAAGGCAATAAGAGAGATCAGATTGGAAATACGTGAAATTGAGACTAAAAAGACAATAGAAAAAAATCAACCACACTAAGAGCTGGTTTATGGAAAAGAAAAACAAAATAGACAAATCCGTAGCTAGACTCACCAGGAAAAACAGAGGACTCAGGTAAATAAAACCAGAAATGAGAGAGGAGACATTACAACTGATACATGGGAAATGCAAAGGGTCGTAAGGGAATAGCATGAACAATTATATGCCAACAAACTAAAAGAAAAGGATAAATTCCTAGAAACATACAACTTACCAAAACTGATCATGATGAAATAGAAAATCTGAACAGAATGATTAACAGAGGTGGAATCAGTAATCAAAATGCCCCCAACAAACAAAAGTCTAAGACCAGAAGGATTCATTGGTGAATTCTACCAAACATTCTAAGAAAAATTAATCCTCAAACTCTTCCGAAAAATAGAAGCGTGAGTTCGGAACTCTTCCAGGCACATCTTATGAGGCCAGCATTACCCTGATACCAAAACCAGACAAGGATGCCACAAAAGAAGAAAACTACAGGCCAATATCCCTGATGAATGTACATGCAGAAATCCTCAACAAAATATTAGTAAATCAAATTCAACAATACATTAAAAGGATTGTATCCTGGGATCAGATGAGATTTATTCCAGGGGTGCAAGGATGGTTTCATGTCTGCTAATCAGTCAGTGTGATACACTATATTAACAAGATGAAGAAAAGTCATGTAATCTCGACAGATGCAGAAAAAGCATTTGACAAAATTCAACACCCCTTTAAGGTAAAAACTCTCAATAAAGTGGGTGCAGAGGAAATGTACCTCATAATAAGGCCTTATATGACAAACCCACAGCTAACTTCATATTCAATAATGAAAAGCTGAAAGTTTTTGTTTCTAAGACCAGAAACAAGACAAGGATGTCTACAGCATAGTGTTGGAAGTTGTAGCCAAAGCAATTAGGCAAGAAAAAGAAATAAAAAGCACCCAAATTGGAAAGAAAGAAGTAAAACTGTCATTATTTGCAGATGACATGATACGGTATCTATAAAACGCTGGATATTCCACCAAAAAACTGTTAAATAATAAATGGATTCAGTAAAGTTGCAGGATACAAAATCAATATACAGAAATCTGTTGCATTTTATACACTAAAAACAAACTGTCAGAAAATTAAGAAAACAATCCCATTTACAACTGCGTCAAAAAGAATAAAATACCTAGGAATAAATTTAGCCAAGAGGGGACACACCTGTGTATTAAAAACTATAAGACATTAATGAAAGAAACTGAAGAAGACACAAATAAATGGAAAGATATACTGTGTTCATGGATTGGAAGAACTAATATTGTTATAATGTCCACACTCCCCAAAGCAATCTACAGATTGAATACAATGTCTATCAAAATTCTAGTGCTAGTTTTCACAGATATGGAATAAACAATCCAAAACTTTGTACGGAACCGTGAAAGACCCCAGATAGGCAAAGCAGTCTTGAAAAAGAAGAATGGAGCCAAAGGCATCACATTCCCTGATTTCAAATTATATTACAAAGTTGAAGCAATATGGTATTGACATGAAACAGGCACATATATATTGTCATATCTCTATTTTAAAGAGCCCAGAAATAAACCCACGCATATGTGGTCAACTGGTTTACAACAATGGAACCAACCATGTACAATGGAGAAAAGACAGTGTCTTCAATAGATGACTGTGGGAAAATTGGGCAGCCTCACGCAAAAGAATTAAATTGGACTGCTTCGTAACACCATACACAGAAATTAACTCAAAATGGATTAAAGACTTGAATGTATGACCTGAAACCATAAAACCCCTAGAAGAAAACACAGGTGGTCATAAGCACCTTGACATAGGTCCTGGTGGTGTTTTTTTTAATCTGACCCCGAAAGCAAAAAGCAACAAATGCAAAAAGCAACAAGAGGAACTAAATCAAAACAAAAAGCTTTTGCACAGCAAAGGGAACTATGAACAAAATGAGAAGGCAACCTGCTGAATGGGAGAAAATAACTGTAAACCCTATTTTCCAATAAGGGGCTGATACCCAAAATAGACAAAGAACTCAAAACAACTCAATAGCAGAAAGAGAAAAGGCTGATGAAAAATGGGCAGAAGATCTGAATAGACATTTTTCTAAAGAAGACATGCAGATAGCCAACAGATACATGAAACAATGCTCACATCATTAATCATCAGGGAAATGCAAATTGGAGTCACAGTGAGATATCACCTCACACCTGTTAGAATGGCTGTTAGCAGAAAGACTAGAAATAGGAAGTGTGGGTGAGGATGTGGGGAAGGGGTGAGGTGAGGGAGCGGGGCTCACGCACAGCCCCACAGGGAGGGGCAGGCTGCAGCGCCTGAGACAGGGGAACATCCAGGACAGGAACCTTGGCAGGCAGGGCAGGCTCTTGGCTTCATCAAGGCAACAGGAGAGGGTCCCGGGGCCAGGGTTTAGACATCCTTGCCTTCAACCACAACCAGGCTCAGATACAGGGAGAATGCGCCTAATTACAGAGCCCCTTCAACTGCATTCAGTGGTAAATAGTTTCTAAATTATGTAAACCACTGTCCCTCAGAATTTCTGGTGTCACTCTTTGCCGTCACGTCACCAAACGCTGGACCATTTCTTCCTTTGAGTGTCAGTAAGCAATGGGATAAAATCATGCAGAACGATTGCTCCCCCTTGTAATATCAGGTTAATTCGGTCAGGCCATCTCCTGTTGTCTAAGCCTTCCTCCAGTAGGATGGCACCTAGTGTGGTTACATCTGGATGTGACTGTGCTTACTTCCCCTAAAGTGACTTCAGGCAGAGGATGCTGCTGGAACCTGAGCAACTCTCGAGCACTTTTCTGTTTATTCCAGATCCCTAAGATTTCAGAGCTATATGAAAAGAATAAAGATTACCTGGTTAACACACCTTGTTTTATTAGAAGTGAAAGCTGAGGTTCAGAGAGGTAAAGGGGGCCTGGCCAAGGTCACACAGCTAATGGTGGGAAGAGATGGGAACAGAAGTTTCTGACTCCCGGCCTGTGCACCCCTGTAACTCTGTCACATCAGGACTGCCCAACGAGTCAGAGCTGACAGGTTCTCTTAGACAACTGACAGCTGTCGCTCAGATGACAGAAACCACATGGAACGTTTCAGGAACACTAATGATGATCTATTTAAAACTTTCTCCTTAAAAGGGTGTGGAGAAAGGGGAACCCTCCTACACTGCTGGTGGGAATGCAGTTTGGTGCAGCCACTGTGGAAAACAGTATGAAGATTCCTCAAAAGACTAGGAATAGACTTAACCGTATGACCCAGCAACCCCGCTCCTGGGCACATAGCCAGAGGGAACCTTAATTCAAAAAGACACTTGCACCCCAGTGTTCATAGCAGCACCATTTACAATAACCAAAACATGGAAGCAACCTAAATGTCCACTGACAGAGGACTGGATAAAAAAGTTGTGGTATATTCATACAATGGAGTACTACTCAGCCATAAAAATAATAAGATAAATGCCATTTGCAGCAACATGGATGGCCCTGGAGAATGTCATTCTAAGTGAAGTAAGCCAGAAAGAGAAAGAAAAATACCATATGATGTCACTCATATGTGGAATCTGAAAAAAAAAAAAAAGACAAATGAACTTTTTATAAAACAGAAACAGACACACAGACATAGAAAATGAACTTACGGTTACCAGGGGGGAAAGGTGTGGGAAGGGATAAATGGGGAGTTCGAGATTTGCAGATCCTGACTGATGTATACAAATAGATAAACAAGTTTATCCTGTATAGCACAGGGAACTATATTCAATATCTCGTAGTAGCTTATGATGAAAAAGAATATGAAAATGAATATATGTATATTCACGTATGACTTAAGCGTTGTGCTGTACACCAGAAATTGACACAACATTGTAAACTGACTATACTTCAATAAAAAAGTAAAAAAAAAAAAAAATAAGTAAGAATAGCAAGCTAAAAAAAATTTAGAAATAAAAAATAAAACTTTCTCCTAAAAACACACGTGCACCCACACACACTCACAGGTATTCACACACCCCGCCTCGTCCCTGGTTACATTTTACAGCATCAGTGTGTGTTTAACAAAACCAACAACCCCAGCGACAGCCACAACCTTCCGCTTCCTCTGAAAGGGACGCCGACACAGGAGTTAGCCTGAAGGATCATCCTCCCAGAATGATCTCGGTGGCTCAGCGAGCTGCTGGCCAAGGCCGTGGTCCCCCTTCCTGGGGCTGGACCGGGCGGTGCTGGGGGCTGGGGGTGGGATCCGTGGGGCGTGAGGTTCCTGACTGGGTTAAGTCTGTGCCCAGAGCCAGAGGGAGCCGGGGTGGGGTTGAGGGTCGGGGGGATCTCCTGTTTTCCCTTCATTGTGAGCAACAGAGGGTCCACCCCGCATGTCAGGGCACAGAATGGCATCAGCTCCTATGCTGGTCTCCCAGGGCTGCTGGGACAAAATACCATGAACCCGGCGGCTTACGACAAAAGACATTTATTTGCTCATCATGCTGGAGGCCAGAAGGGGGGTCCTGGGGGGCATCGCTCCACGCCGCTGGCCCAGCTCCTCTGGTCCCCTGGCCTGCAGCTCAGCACCCGGCTCTGCCTCTGCTGTCCCATGACCACCTTCCCTCTGGGTGTGCCTCGGTTTCCCAACCCCTTTCTCCTTATGAGAGCACCCATCATTGGCTTGGGGCACCCCCCAATCCAGTATGACCTCATCTCGACTTGATCACATCCACAAAGGCCCTGATTAAGGTCACATTCACAGGTATAGGGGGTTAGGGCTTCACCGTATCTTTGGGGGGACACCGTTCAACCCACGACAGGCAGTGTCCAAGCCGTTCACCCTTCTGCCCTCGTCTGCCCGCTCACACCCCGCACATCACGGTTCACCCTTCTCGATATGGTCCTGGCTACAGCCACAGCCTCCAGGGAGCCCTGACCCGCCCCTCCAGGGCGAGGAGGCTCACCCAGACCGCTCCCTCACACTCCTGCCATCCCCCGAGTGTCTCTGGACGCAATCAGCCTCTCACCCTCTGACTTCAAACTCCTCATTCCTTTTGCAACATTCCCACCTTGCGTTTTCCTGCGTCTCTGATGTCCTGGCTCCCACGTGCACAGAAAGGTGTGTGGGGTGGGGGTGGGTGGTCGGCTCAGCCAGGAGGAAAGGCTTTTCTGCCCGCTCCCCAAAGCCAGCGCCCCACTTCGCACCATCAGGCCCGGAGGCCTTCTGAGACGGGCAGAGAGGGCAGGAAAGAGTTCCGCTGTGAGGTGCACTTCCATTCCTAAAAGGTTCCCATCTCTTCTGTGTTCATTTCAGACATCAGAAAAGGCTCTAGAGAGGGGGACCCTTCTCCCTCTAAGTCTGGAGGGCGGAGGATGCAGGGGGCGTTCCCTCGTAGGGGTCAACGCCAGCAACTGCGCAGAAGAGAGGTCTCCGTGGGGCCCCGAGATCCCTCGGGGTGATCGGGCTTGGTTCGCTGCAGGGTGCTGTGGCTTCACACACCAGTGTCCGTGCCGCTGGTGTCTGTCCGGGCGACAGCCCGGCCGGCGGCCGCAGGGGGACAGGACGGGGGCTGTCACTCAAAGAGCTCCAGGTAGTCGGGCGGCCCCTCCTGCTGACCACAGGGGTGCAGGAGGAGCTCCTTCCCCAGCGAAGTGATGGGCTCGTCCTGTGAACAGAAGGTACAGGCAGGGGGTGAGACGGTGTCAGTGCCGATCGCGCCCCGCCCACCTCACCAGCGCGCGTGACCTCCTGCCCCACCAACGCCCCCGGAGGTACACGACGCTTTCTTGGCTTAAACCTCAACAGAGATGTTTCTCATCGGCCAATTGCCACATCGTCTCCCTCCCTCCCTTCCCCCCTCCTGGGCCTGAGCTCCAGCTTCAGAGCCATCTCAGACAGGATCAGGGTGTGCACGGATTGGGCAGCATCTCCTAGACGCTCCGCCCCAGTGGCCTCTCCCTGAGGAGGAACGAGGGAGGAACGAGGCTCAGCGGCACCACCAGCGCAGTTCGGCACCCCACTCTCGGGAGGGTGGCGCACAGCCCCTGCGCCGCCGCGGGGCTCCATCTGCTGCGCGCTGGCCTCTGCCTGCGGGAGCTGCCGCCGCAGGACGGCACCTTGTGGTACTCCACCAGGTCGGCCAGGCTGGCGTGCCGCAGCTGGTCCACGCCCAGGAAGCTGTAGGAGCCCGCGGAGGCGTCGATCAGGAAGTGCTTGCAGCCGCTGTCCGACAGGTAGGACAGGGCGTAGCCTCGGGTCCGGTCGCTGACCCGCACCAGGAAGCTGCCCGGCACGCAGGCGCTGAGCAGCTCGTTGGCTCTCTTCACCGTGAGGATTCCTGTGGGAAAGAGGAGCCGGTGTCTCAGCCGCATCATTTCCCAAACCCTCCTCTGTTAAACAGAGCCGCGGGGATAGGGGGGGTCAGTAGAAACACGGGCAAGTCCGGGTCCACCTGGGGCTTCATCCGTCCCCCTGGTATTGGTAACTGGGCCGGGCGAGGCTGCCTGGGCAAAGGGACAGCGTGCATGCGAGCTCAGGGCACACGTCCACGTACACACCCGCTTACAACAGCACGGGGGGTGGGCGGCTTCTGAGTCTGGAAGGACCCTTGACGGTCATTCCAGGAGGGGACTTGACGATGCTCAGTTTACTGATGGGGACGCTCTGGGCTGGGAATGGTCCTACTTGAACTGGAACAGTAGTTCTCACCCAGGGTAACATCTGAGAGGCATTTCTGGTTGTCCCGGGTTGGAGTGCTTCTTACAGCCAGCACGCGGTGGCCGAGATGCAGCTCACGTGCCACGGTGCACACAACAGCCTCCCACTGCAAGGACCCAACCCCACAGGCTGACAGAACTGAAAGTGGACACCCCAGTCAGGACTCAGCCGGTCAGGGACAGAACCAGGATGGCCCAGCTCGACCCAGTGCCCTCTGCTGTGGCTGCTCCTAAGCGATGCTTCATCGGCATTTAAAGGAATGAACGTAGACACCCAGGTTTCCGTCCGTGTGCATGTGTGACTGTATATGCTTCAGTATTTCTCTCTTCTCAAATATTCAAAAGAATGAACTCTTCACATACATGCACGTTTTACACATGCATGTGTGTATGTGTATAGTTTAGATGCCGCATGAATTCACATTAATTCAGAGCAGCCTTTTCCCAGTTAGTCTAAACTCATATTCCAGCTCCCCCCTTTTCTTCTTGGAACCCCTCAGATGGCGCCTTTAGTCCACGAAGACCGAAGTTAGCAAAGGTAATTGAGAATTAAACCCAATTACCCAGAGTAAAAAGTAAAGTAAAAGCATTTCTATCCTCTTTTTTGTAAGGAGGCCTTTGATCAAGGGGGGATGAAAAGTCCCCTGTCCTCCCCCTGCTGAGACCAACCAGCCAGCCTCGTCCTCTCCCACCAGAGCCGCCTCCACATCTCAGGGTGAGGCTCAACCCTAGAGCGACGCTGCGATGGGAGTGGGGATGGTGGCAAGGCCTGAAGTCCCCCCTCTGACCTCACAGAAAGGAAATGATGCTCACGTGAGCGCCCACAGGTCCGACTGCTGCCTCTGCCTGCCTGGTTTACCTTCTACACACACCTGGCCCCGCTGAGGATGACTGCGGGCTGAAACGGGACAACGGGAACCCGCCTGCCCAGGGGCCGCAGGGGACCGAGGTCTGTCTCTGAAACCAGGTGGACTTTCCCCTGGCACTGAGAACTCCGAGGGCCCCATTCTGGAAAGATTTCTCTTCCCTCCTGGACTTACTGAGAGGTTGACGCTGAAATTCCAAGTGACGTCAACAGCTGGGACAGATGCTAGGGCTCCTGATATCTGGATTTTCTCAGGATGGATTTGATTCCTACAGTGAGAGCTAGTCTGGGAAATTGTAACCAAATGCAGGTTAAGGTCAAGTTCCTCCCAAATCAGGTCCGAGAGCAGCTGTAAATCAGACTGTCTGAGAGCCTCTTAATGAGTACTTCTTGTTCGTCACATCTAATTCACACGCAAATCCTGGCACTGTCTGATCTGCAGACGCCAGAACACAGCGCGGTGATTTGCTGGCGAGTCCCAGCTCCTACGGGGCTCCCTCAGCTCAGCGGTCCTGACGGCAGGTTCTGGAGGGGAGGGCTGTGGAGATGAGGCTTTCTCCTTTCTGCGTCATGACGGGGTCAGCACCCCCGAAGGGCACACTCTCTTGGTGCATCTGATGGTACTGGTCACTCTACAATTTGCTGTGATTCCATCGAGGGCCACGGTGCATTCAGGGAGGCCTGGCCAAGCAGAGAGCTTGGTCTGCCTGCTAAGGGAGTTCCTGACCACAGAGCCAAAATCCAGCGTCAGTCGCTGATCCAGGGACCCGTCTCCTTACAGAATTCCTCATCCCAAGTCGCCCCATGCACGACCCTAAGAATTCTGAAGCAGTGAGTGGTCTTCATCCAGCACCCCCAGAAGGCCCCCATCCAGGCCACCTCCCTTCACACTAATGACCAGAATCAAACCTGTGTGAGGTCACGGGAGGACTTCTGGGCTGGCGGAAAGTTCTCCTCCACTTCCTCAGTTTTTGAAGTGCATCACTAATACGGCTATCGGATCGGAAATGAACCAGGTCTTCACCCGGGGTCTGTTTTAGAGCTGACCTAGGCAGCGTGCGGCAGGCCCACAGCCGTCCAGGGGGAAGCAGGGGGCACTGCCGGCTGCGGGGCCCACTCCGGGGGGCACTGCACGGGGGGGGGGGGGGCGCTAACTCCTAAGAGCCTGAACACCAGCTTGGAGGGGAGCAGAGAGATGCCCATTTCTCTGCATGACACCCGAGTGCCCCCAAGAACAGTATTAAGCCAGATTGTCTGTGATGATGGAAATGCTGTCTGTGCTGGCCACGTGGCAGCTACAAGCCACGTGTGGCCACGGAGCACCTGACGTGTGATTGCGGGACTCAACTTACTTAATTTTAATTGAAGCTAATGTAAAGAGCCACATGTGGCGAGTGGCGACCATCCTGGACCCGCAGCCCTAACCCCTGCTGGAGGGCAGGCCCAGGAGAACTGCTTTTGCACGGGAGAGGACAGACAGACCCCGGAGGCCTGGAATTACTCTGAAACCCCGTCAGGACCCAAGTGCCAGCCACTACCCCGCGGGAGGAAGGCAGGAGTGGGCTGCCCGTCTCCACCGCTTCCTCCTTGTTCTCCAAGGCTCAGCCCAGTGGCGTGAGGCTTTCTGAGCCGCTGTCTCTCCCTGCCTCACCTCCTCGTGAGCGCCAGGATGGCCGCCTGAGTTACCTTCACACCCTCAGCCCCTGCCACTTAGAAGCCCAGAAAAGGACAATGGATGGCTTTGTCTGTCAGCCAAGCTAGGGACTCCCTTCTCAGAGACACATCTATGCGACCACTGCCTCTGGTCTGAAAGCCGTTATCCCAGGGACCAGGGCCACGCTTCATGTTTCTCTGAGGCCCCCCAAAGCCTAGGTGTGCATGTGTGTGGCCTGCTTCCAGCATCTGGAAAAGCTGCTTTACCAACCAAATGAAAGAGAACCTGATGGCAAGAGCACTCGGGGTTCTTCTGTCATCCGGGAGCTCCTCACGGTGGGCAGGACCCTGTTCCATCCTCATGGTGGCCTGAGGAAGAGGTGTTGTCACCGCCCTCCGACGACAGAGTTCCTAACATGCGTAACGTCCCTCAGGTGGGCCGGGAGCCCGACCCCAGAGGCCAGGAGGGTGCCCACCCAGCAAAGCACCTGCCCCCGAGGGCCCCTCGCTGCCACTCACTGTTCCTTTAATCCTCAAATGCCTCTAAAATAAGCAGAACTAATACTATGACCATGGCCATTTTACAGATGGGAAAACTGAGGTGGGAAAGGCACCTGCCGAGATTACAGGACAAGTTAGGGGCATGTTCAGGTCTCTCGTCTCCCACTCTGGTGCTTGGCTTTTATGACCCACTGGGCTCATGAAATTTCTCTGGAATTGACTGAAAATAAAAAATGGGCATTTATTTCACAAAGAAGTGTTCACTTCCCTCCAGGTGACCTAGTGAAGATGCATCTTCCAGTGACTGTTTAAGTGTGGTCCCTGGGTGTGGTGGAAAGGATGTTTCAGTGACCCCAGTGGCTGTCCCTAAGCTCAAGGACAGAGACACCCCAGCCCCAGGGGCTCCCTGACCACGTGGCGGGTCTGCTGAGGGGAGAGCCCCAGGTGTGGCCCCGACAGCTCCTCCAGGCAGCCCTCCTTCCTCTCCTGCCATCTGTTCTCCGTGCTCTGCCCCAGAACACGGTGCAGGGAGGGGACAGCACTGTGATGGCATTCCTGATGGAACGCGTCTCCGCTGTCAAGGTGACCTCAAAGCCCAGCCCTGCTGTCGGAAGCCAAGGCAGCTTTCAGAAGACAGTGTTTCCAGGCAGCAACCCTGCAGATTCAAAGTGTTATCATCCCCGGGGGGGGGGGGGCTTAAACTTGGGGGGAAGCCCCTCTTCCCTGACGCTGCTTTCTAGCCCTTCAGTGTTTAAAGGAAGCGCGTTCAGAGCGCCTCTGGCCCTGCCCTGGTCCTCGGCACAGAAGGAGCTGCCCTGGGATGCCGACACCTCACCCTTGATGTCTCAGGCACCTTAGGGACAAGGAGAAACTGCCCGAGCTCTTACAGTATTATCATGTTTCCTTAATAATTCAGAGTTACATCACGGTTCTCCCTCCATCACCTTAATGGCTAGCCCCGATGAACCCGGGCTGACTGTGTGACCCACACAGTTCCAAGCGCTTCACCGAGTCTTCCAACCAGCCCTGCGAGGCAGGCAATGTCATTATCCACGTCACACAGGCAAGAGACAAGTAGCAAGTGCGGGAGGTCCTGCGACTTCCTGGAGGCCGCACGGCGGGCCAGTGGGGGCTGGGATCGGGGTGCAGGCAGGGCGGCCCAGAGATGCATGTCCAGCCACTGCCCTCCACCGCCCCATCCCGGCATAAAGCAGCCGCATCCAGCCTGCTCTGGTGGTGACAGCGGGAATCCAGGACACAAGGCACGTGACGACAAAGAGAAATCTCAGGGCAGAAATGTGGATTTCAAAGTCCTTGTCTAAAGAGTAGGAACCTCCTTTCAATAAAAACATCCCAAGTAAAGCCCCGAAGCAGAGTCGCTCTCCTTGGCCCCTCGGACCCCCCCACTTCCCCTCTCTTGCCCCTTGAGGTCCCTCCAGGTCCCTCCAAGAACACGGTGGGCCACCATGAGACCGGACCCTGGGCACAGGCCGGCCGTGACCCCTGTGTCTGGCAGCGTCAGGGTGACGACTCGGCTGCATCATTTGGAAAAATCAGAAATCTTTCCTTGCATTTTTAAAAGATTTCCTCCCATCTTTATATGATGTTTACTTCTTGTACGATATTATCCATTTCTGCACCTCTTCCAGTAGCTAAGGTTAAACACTGTTCATTTTCTGTTTTCACTGTGGTTTGGTTTGTGCTTAACTCCTTCATGCTTTATTACGTGGGCATTATGAGGGATCTCAAATATTAAGGAATCTTGAAAATGTTTAGAGGACTTACAGTTATGGTTCAATAAACAAATTTTAATTAAAAACAAATAAACAAAAGCTCACGTAAGTGGGGGAGGCTACAGCTCAGTGGTAGAGCGTGTGCTTAGCATGCACGAGGTCCTGGGTTCAATCCCCAGTCCCTCCATGAAAAATAACTATATTAAAAAAAATTAATTACCCGTCTCCAAAAAAACCCCCAAATTAAATAAATAAAAAATTTTAGAAACTCAAGTAAGAGAGGCCTTTGGGGTTCATGGACTATTCTCAATATTAATGGAATAACATACTCAGATTTTTGCAGCAAGTTAAGCCGCATTGGGTAATTGATGAGAAAAGTCAGGGTCTCCCAGAAAAAAAAACCAATGCATGGTATTTGCCACAGAAAAGCTAGCCCTTCCCAAATCTGCATAGATGTAGCTTTCTCCTCTTTGTGTTTCGTCTTCAGTTAGTTCAGAAATCTGAACTAGTATCAGGCAGCCACATGGGAGAACCAGAGAGTAATTTGGACAAAGCGCTTTGACGCTGTAATGTACACGAAGCCTCGGGGCTGAACGGCGGGTCACTCCCTGAGCTCCCAGGGCTTCCGGATCAGGCCCTGCTGGTCCCTCCCAAGGTCAGGGTTTCCCAGACCCTCGCCTGCGCCACACGGGCACTGACATCCTCCCACTGCCAGCCACAGCTTCTCCCACTCACAGGTGTGCGCTATCCCTCTGTGTGACCCTGAGAAGTCACATGGATCAGGAATCTGTGCTTGGTCAAGACAGAGGCTTGGAAGTCCCATCCTGAGGGATGGGTGGGATTCTGATGGCCCCGCCATTAAGAAGTCTCCACTCGTCAGCAAAATAGTCGAAGGACAGATTATTGCTTATCGGTGCCGGTTTCCAGATTCATTAAGGTTTTGGCCTAAAAAATCGTGGGTGGCTTCTATGAGACCTTCTCAATGCAATCTCTCCAGGTAGGACTGTGCTGATGGAGCCTGGATGGCCCACTGCTGGGGGACAGGGACACAGGATTCCACCTGCACAGTCGTCTCCAGGGGACATAAGTCCCAGAGGGTAACTGCCTCCCAGAAATGAACAGGATTAACCCCTGATGGAGAATGAAAATTTGGAGGGTGTATCAAAAAAGGAAGCCATCAAAATAGCTGCGGTATGAACTACACTGATACCCCACAGATGTTAGTGGGGTCTGCTTTGAAGTAGCGTAAGATGCAACATTTTTAAAAAATTAAAGCCTTTGGAAGGCAGTTTCAATTATACTTCCTGACAGCAAAGACACCTATAAGAAATAAATCAGGATGGAGATATTTCATCAACCGTCTAATCACATTCGCATTTGAATAAGGAAGCGAAAATAACATTTCAGAGGAATAATGCTCAACTATTGAGGCATAAAGCAAGGATGTGAATTCTCTAACAACGAGAGAAGCCATTCGGAAACTCCTAAATCAGACATCTGTGTTTATACACTTCCTTCTGCCTTTTCCCCACCTCCCCATGCCCGGCCCCTGCTGGCTTCTAAGCCCCTGAACACTGTTGCATCTTTAAGAGGAGTGGGGAAAATGCTGATGGGCAGAACGAAGAACTGAGCCTGCGGGTTTCTAGACGGACCTTCACACTTCAGTCTTATGTACTCCTTGGCCCTTCCCTCCAAGAGGTGAGCACAGGTAATTAATTCTCTGTCTACACACGTCAGAGAGGTCAGTGATGTGTGAGCTGAATAAACAGGGGGCTTGAATGAGCCAAGTTCTAGGGTCAAATGAGGAAGCAGCTCATGAGCGAACCTCTGCTCGGGCTCCAACAGACCACCCGCAGCCTGAATGCAAGGATCAAAACCCAGAATTCTTCAGTTTAAGATCACAGAGTTCAACTCCTTCACTTAACAGATGAGGAAAATGAGGCTCAGAGAGATGCGTTTGTTACAGAGGTTACCAGGTGCCCAGGTCACTCAGCCAGATCATGGAGAGCTGACCTTTGGCCACACCCTACAGCCACCGCGGCCCGCCCCGGGTGGGTGATGGTGCTGCCCTCTGGTGGGGGCCCCGTGTAGGTGCACAGGAGGCACACCTTCCCCACGCCCAGCAGTGTTCATCTCTCATGCACGTAGCAACTTACTGAGATGTCATGAGCCTGCAGCTCCCTGATAAAACTGCTTTGTGGAAAGGATTTCAAAGACTTTTCTCGGGCAGCACAAGTAGAAGGGAGCCTTTATCCTCTCTGCCCTCCTGGTGAATGCTGGGTTCACCCACTGTCAGAGTCAGATGCGGTCCCACCGAGGGAGCCGCGCACTCACCGTGGAACCAGGGGGCGATGCTGTCCGAAGCCCCCAGGTAGCCCGCTCGCAGCGGGACCTGCTCCTCCCTGAACCAGTGGACGATGTCCTCCTGGAGAGAGCTGGACGCCGTCCTCGTCACTCCCTGATGCCTGGGATTTATAAAAATATTGCAAGTTAGATTCAACTAATTTGAACATCATGCTTTCAAAAATCACACATACTCACACACATAGACTATTGCATATGTCTCAAGATCTGATCACACGGGCTGAGCTCATGGGGTGGGACCCATGCACGGCCATCACACAGTCCCTCCTGGGCAGGGAGGAGAAGAAACAGATCTGTCACCTGCCCCTCCAGTCCCGTAGCTCCGCTGTGTTATGAGGTACTGCTGGGTTAACACACAGACTTCAATTCATTTTTAATACAAATTAGAAGCCCCATTAACTCCCAATTAAAATCTGAGAAAATAAACAAAAGAAAGTGAAATACACCCCCCCCCCGGGTTATTTTCCTGAAAAGCAGGTACTTGCGGACGGAAGACCTCAGATACAGTAAAAGACACTTCTCTCCTAACACTTTCATCATTCAATTTCCTCTTCTTTCTGTTTCCACTAACCTCCCCGACTGGCTTCCTTCTCGCCCCCACGTTGAAGAGGCTTAGCTATGCTAAAAGGCAGTCTCAGAGACGGAAAGCAAATGTAAGGAGAATGTTTGAAGGCTGATAAGAAAAGGAGGCAGCAGAATCGTTCTGAGATCAGTCTAGTCCCAGAACTTAAGTCAGTTTCCATCACAAAACTACCCTTGGGGGGTAACACACAGATTTCCAAGTGGCAGGCCCACTAATTCTGAGCAGAATTCGATGTAAAAACAACAAGTTTGGAGGAGCTACTGGACTATCCTTTCATGTAAATTGACTGACGCTCTTTTCGCTGTTTTATGGTGACACGTTGTGGTGAGTTACATGTGATGTCTATTTCAGTCGTACACACACTCGTGCGATGTGCATGCAAGTTCACGTGTGCACAGCATTTTGGAGAAAACAGCCTATAATAACGTGCCTTTCCTGGGGAGCAGACACTGCACACGTGAGGTTACATGTTGAGCTCTCTTACAAGCCTTCAGATGAGGTTTCTTTGGAAAATCTTTAGAGATCAAGCAGAAACTCCAAGGACAGCCAGTCTTTTCCCCGGGCTGGCTCCTAGCTGACCTCAGTCATCACCGTTTCAAGTCCCAGCCCTGAAACCATCCAGTCTGGCTGCCTCACAAGAAGCACTGCACACAAATGTCTTCAGCTGGGAAAAATGAGCTAACTGAGCTTAGAACAAGAGCTGCCCTTTTTAAAGGCCACCGTCACTGCTGTCGGTCACACAGGCTGTGCTCTAAAAATACCACGGGTGTGGGTGGATTACCAGTCGTATTCCCACCCTTGGAAAAGCCTGGAGAGGCGCACACAGCCCCGTGGGGACGTGTGCGCCTCTCCCCAGGCGACAAGCTTGGATGACAGAGGGGACCCTGAACAGGAGCCCGCACTCTGTGCCCTGGTCACAACACTGAGGGGCCTGCCCTGTCCTGTTGTCCGTAAGAAAAAAACAGTTACCCAAACTGTCACTCTGTAGAACGTGGTCATTTAGTGTCAGTCCCCAAGTCCCCAAATGACATCTTTCAGTTGAGTAAATAGGAATAATCATAGTAGACAAAACGGCCCAACTCGCGCTTCCTCTGAGGTCATAATCCCCTTGGGAAAAACCTTGAAGATTACCGACCCTTTGCAAAGGGACTTCTTTGCTTTTTGTTTCTCCCTACTGGTAACAGAGAAAGATTTTAAGGTTTTATTTCAGAAGACAAGGCTTTAGACAGCTGTGTTTCACTAAGTCAATATTTGATTCCTCCTGGTTGTTATAAATATCATCTTTCTACACACCGGAATATGAAAATATCATATAATGTTCCTCACCAAGAGAAACCGATTTTATAGTTAACATCCGGGCGGGGGTTTCTGCTGTGATGTCACTGTGTTTTTCTTCAGGGATTTTCCGAAACAAATTGCTCTACCTAATTCTCCCCCAGCCTAGGAGGCCAAGGTACCATCATCACCAAATAAAGTCTTCATTCAAAAGAGGAACATTTCTAAATTCCCAGATGGTGAGCTTGGCTGTGTATCCCAGAATGAGCATCAAATCTTTAATCTCGAGCCATGGAAATGTCGCTTCGCTGACGACGTCAAGGCCAGCCGGCTCTGGGTCCCTGCTGCGACGACCCCCCCCCCCAGCTGTCCCCCCTCCCCTCGCTGGCTGCCACCAGGTGGGGGCAGGCTGGGCGGGGGGCACAGGGAGTCATCACCCGGTCTGCACATCTTCACGAAGTCACTGGCCATGCTCACGGTACTGGCAATGGCATTTACAGATGAGGAGGGATGAAGGCTGCCCAGGGACCCCAGCATCTCAGGCTCAGAGGTGGGGCCGGATTGACTGGCACCCCGTGGTGGCCACGCAATTTATCTTTAATCGGCTGGTTTCATCGCTTTTGCTTAAAGCCACCTGCGAGCATCTTACCTGAGAGGTTTGTCAGGGTGTCCGGTTGAGCTCAGGAACTGAGGCTTGGGGGGAAGAGGGGGCCTTCTGGGTTGCGGGGGGCCACTCCGGGAGTTCTGCGGCCCCCCGCTTTTTCTCCCTCTTTGGGACAGCCTCTGGTAGTCTTCCCGTGCCTGTCTGGCCAGAGAGCGCCTCCTCTCATCAGCTGCTTTGGATTTTCGCACTAGAAAAACAGCGGGGCTTGAGAAAGTGACTCCACGTCTTCACATTCGCGCCCGGCATCGCTAGCAAAGACCAGGAACCCCTCAGGGGCTCAGAGCTGTGGACACGGTGGACAGGCAGCAGGGCCACGCCCAGAGCCCACATGGCTGGACCACGAGGGACTCAGTCTCCCAGACCAAAAACTAAATGGTCCTTACACAGACTGCATAGGTGCATAAAAGTGTCCCAAGGCTGCCTTTTCTGGCTGCTTTGTAACACAGAGGTTGCTTGTTTTGCTGTTTTTGTTTTAGGAACCTAGCCTTAAAAGACTCTGAAGAGGGAGGTAAGGCTAATTTTTCCTGAGTCTATCTGCACTTCAGGCATTATTGGCCAACTGCTGTTATGTTTGACTTCAAGATGAATTGAGAACCTTTCTGCTATTCAACAAGTGGCTCATAGCCTTTGAGTAGCAATTTAGTGTGAAAACATCTCCCAACAACCACTTTAATGCCTCCTAGATGGGTCAGCTAATTAAGTGAACAAACAGATTTAACAACTCGGTGTTACAGAGGATTCTCGGTACTCACAAGAGGCCTGCCACTCCGAATCTTCTTTCCAGTTCTTATAAATTTGTTTGGTTTTCTCTTCATCTATTTGTTTTATTTCTTCACCTTGTGTTTTCTTCACGGACTCTTTCTTCTGTTTGAAAAACCACAAACAAACACTGGTGAGGGTCTCTGACAGTCTCCTGCAAGGAGGTGGACACTAGGCATGGTATTGGCACAAAAACAGGCATATAGATCAGTGGAATGGGACAGAGGGCCCCAAAATGAAAACACAATCTTACAGAATCTGTGGGATGCAACAAAAGCAGTTCTAAGAGGGACATTCATAGCAATATAGGTCTTCCTCAGAAAACAAGAAAAATCTCAAATAAACAACCTAATGTACCACCTAAAAGGATTAGAAAAGAAGAACAAACAAAATCTAAAGTCAGCAGAAGGAAGGAATTACTAAAGATCAGAGAGGAAACAAATAACAGATGTTAAAAAAAACCCAGAAAAGTTGAATAAAACTAAAAGCTGGTTTTTTGAAAAGAGAAACAAAATTGACAAACCTCTAGCCAGGCTCACCAAGAAAAAAAGAGAAAGGAACCAAATAAAATAAGAAATGAAAGAGGAGAATTAACAACTGATACCACGGAAATACAAAAAATCCTAAGAGAATACTATGAATAGCTAGATGCCAACAAATCAGACACGCAGAAGAAATGGACAAGCTTCTAGAAACATACAGCCTGCCAAAAGTGAGTCAAAAAGAAGCAGATCACTTGAACAGACCCATCACCAGAAGTGAAATAGAATTTGTAATTGAAAAAAAACAAAAACAAAAACTCCCCGCAAACAAAGTCTAGGACCAAATGGCTTCACTGGGGATTTCTGCCAAACTTCTGCCAATTCTTCTCAAACTCTTCCAAAAAACTGGCGATGAGAGAACATTCCCAAATTCAGTCTATGAGGCCACCATCACCCTAATACCAAAGCCAGACAAAGACGCTACAAAATGAGAAAAATACAGGCCAATATCTTTGATGAATATAGATGCAAAAATCCTTAACAAAAGATTAGCAAACCGAATCCAGCAAAACATAAGAAAGGTCATATACCATGATCAAGTTGGATTCATTCCAGGGTCACAGGGATGGTTCAAACATGCTAATCAATCAAGGTGGTACACCATATTAACAAAAGAAAAGACAAAAGCCACATGGTTAGCTCAACAGACACAGAAGAAGCATTGAACAAAATTCAATGTCCATTCATGATAGAAATTCTCAACACCGTGGGTATAGGGGGAACCTATCTCAACAAATGAAGGCCATTTACCACAAATCCACAGCCAATATCATACTCAGTGATGAAAAACTAGACTTCCCAGCAAATACAGGGACAAGACTAGGATGCCCACTCTCACCACTCCTATTCAACATAGTATTGAAGTCCTAGCCACAGCAATCAGACAAGAAAAAGAAATAAAAGGTATTCAAATTGGAAGGGAAGAGGTAAAACTCCCACTTTTGCAAATGACATGATACTCTACAAAGAGAACCCTGGAGTCTCCACACAGAAATTGTTAGAATAAACAAATTCAGCAAGGTAGCAGACTACGAGATTAATTCACAGAAACCCGTTGCATTTCCTTACTCTAATAACGGCATATCAGAAAGAGAAAGTAAAAAAAAATCCCATTTAAAATTATGTCAAAAAAAAAAAAGATATCTAGGAATAAATTTAACAACCACATCCAAGAGCTCTCACCTCTGTGCCCCCACATGTGCTGTTCCCTCTGCCTGGAACAAACTTTCCCCAGCCATCCCCATCACCCTCCCCTCCTTCTTCAGGCCTCTGCTCCAACATCACCTTCTCAGGGCGGCCCTCCCTGACTACCCCTTGAAAAAATCAACTCCCACCCTCCCCGCCATCCTCAGCATCCTTATCCTGCATCCTTTTTCTCAAGACCAGGTGTTCCTTTGACCACCTGACTTCATTCATCTATTTATCATCTGTCTCTCCGTCAGGAGTACAAGCTTCCTGAGGGCAGGATTGTGTCTGTTTTGTTTACTGTGACTCTGGTCCCTCTATTGTTACTGTTTTAGAAAGAGGCACATATTACAGGAGCAGAGGCCCACGAGGCCCACAGGGTCACACTTCCCCACGACTTCAGTCTCAGACGTGCCAGCTCTCCATGTCACGCCTGGCCCTACAGGGGCATCAAGGCATCGGTCACACGGTCCACACGAACCCAGCCTGGGCTGCCTCTGTCTCAGACCTGAGACCAGTTAGAACCTTTTTAGAGCCTCATCTCTTATCCACCCCCCTTTTTCAGACCTTCTGTGGGTCAGATTCTCCACGGGATCCAGTCTCTGCCTCGGTTACGGTGAGCAGTACACGCAGCACTGCTGCAACAGAACGTGGGGGCTGGGGAGCCACAGGGCCCCGTCTGGATGGACCCGGGGGTCTGGGTGCCTGGAGGGGGGCTGCGGGCACCGAGTGCTCGGGCTACAAGCACCTGCTCAGCGCAGAGGGACAGGCTCAAGAAACAGTGAGCACACAGGGAACTTAATCTGAATGCGTGGTTTCTACCAAGTTTCATGCTTCACTTATCACTCTCTGAAATCAGTCTTCCCCCAGCGCCTGCCGAGCCCATGACACTGTCTCTGTTTCAGATCTTCAGAGAGGAGCTTCCAGGAGACTCAAGACTCCTCCGCCTCCAGATAAGCAGGTAAAGATGAACAGCTACGTTCACCCGCTTTTCAAAGACAGATTCCACATTCTGCTGCTTCATTGCATTTCTGCACGAGACTAATACACCAGTCTGTGAAACAGTCATGGAAATGGCTGTGCATTTAGCCCCCTGAAGATGGAGCGTAAGGCTTTTACCTGGCGAAATCTGTATCCCTTCATCCGATTGATAGAGTCTGCCAACATTTGTTGAATATTTCTGAAGGAACCAGAGGGTGACTAAAAATTAAATGAAACACATTTTTATGCCACTTCAGGAGATAATCTGTTAAAGCTGCTCTCATGCTGACGTCCCCTAAAGCTGCCCCCATGCCCACACCGGGATCCACCCGGGTCTCCCACCAGCAAGTGACTTCCTGAGCCAGGTCTGGCCGAGGCGGCAGGTGCGCGAGCCTCGGCCTCCGCGCTCGTTAGGGTTAGAGGTGAATCTCTGCCCGAGGGCTGGCAGCTGGCGGCTCGCCTACAGCAGGCAGGTGTGCTTTGCTCCCAGCTGGCCCAGGAACCCTGGGGTGACTTGGAGACACCAACACTACCCCTTGATTTAAATTCTCCTCTTCCTCTCTTAATCTTTGTTTTACCCCACCCCCTGTTTTAGGCTGGACCAGAGAAACGCCTTCGTCTCTGCCCCTTAACTGCACGCACCTTGCTCCCCGTCTAGGGCTGGAGACGTACCTGGACCACCTGCTGCCCAGGAGCCCCGCCCACTTTCCCTGTCTGATCACCTCCTCCCGCTCCTCCCCCCGCCCCACTCCCCAGCTCAGGATCTAGGCTTCTCTTGCTCTGGATGGATCTCCCAGTGGGGTTCCCAGATCTGCTGCCTGGCTCCCCTGGGGTCATTCCTGTGCGCCACGTGCCAAGCCCTCTGGCCTGTCACACTGGGCACCTCTTAAACGGGTCAGTTACACCAGCCCCTGTCACCAGGCCCCTGGCCTGAGGGCACAGTCTGAGCCAAGGCCCGCAGGGGCAGCCACGTGCCCTGTGTGGCTGACAGAGCCACCCCTGACCCACGGAACCACGACTTCTGTGTCTGTGCTGAGGACTCCTTCCTGAACTCTGGCCTCGATCAGAACGCTTGCAAGTTTTCAGCAAAAGGTTGAAACCGAGATTCGGGCGGAGCACAGAAGGTACTTTAGGGTTATTTCTACGCCATGCAATGGGCCGGTATGCATACCTCAGTTCTGCCCCTTTTTTCTCAGTGGCTGGCCTGTAGCTACCTGGATACACTGCATTTCCCACTGCCCAGGCAGTCAGGGGCCATGTGAATAATTATCTCTAAAATAATGCAGGTGGTGACTGGTATGGACCACTTCTGAACGGCCTTTAAAACCTCCTTCACACGTGTCTCCAGGGCACCTCCCCCTTCCTTTGTGCTGGGATGCTGACACCAGCTACTCTATGAGACAGCGGAACCTCCAAAAGCCTGAGTCCCTGAATGGCTGTGTGGACCTGAGCCCTCCTGGACCAGAACACCATCCCGGATGTTACAAGAGAGAAAGATGAACTTCTGGTGTGTTTCAACCATTGCCTTTTTGGTCTGTTTGTTCCCGAGTGTGGCCTATCTTAGCCGCTAGGGTTGGCGGCGCAGCGTTCCCCACTGAGGTCTTTTACTGACGGTGGGGAACACAGTTAATGCTGATTCCACTGATGGCTGCTGGTCCCTGAGCCGATCCTGACCAGGCTCCGTGTCAGGGCCCTGGGGGTGTCAGCTTTGCTCCCACAACAGCACTGATGGCGGGACCACAGGACGCTTGTCTCCAGATGAAGGGACAAATCTCGGCGGCGCTGTGAGCCTGGTGGGATCATACTCTGGCCCGCGCCAGAGTGTACACTTATGCTACTGTATCAACTTTGTCATGACGGGAAAATGAATTGTAGGTCCAAAGCCTTCTGAAGAACAGATCAGAACGGTTCCAACAGGTTTTGTGTCAGGCTGTCTGTTCCAAATCCAAGATGACTCTGAAGGGCTCGAGCTTGCGGTCCCCGAATACATTTCCACTCTCAGGAACGTGAGCTTTAAAAACAGCTCACTTTCCCTTCCCTCAGTGACATAAGATTTGTGGGGCATCCTTTTGCCAAAGGGATCGGTTTCTCCTCTGCTGAAAATTAGGAGGCAGTAACTGGGCTCCGCTGATACCTCCTCGGGCGCTGGAGACGCGGCTGCGGCCCCAGTCTCTCCACCTGCTTGTTTCAGAGGGTCCTGGGTGTTTGCCACGAGCGGAGCCTGGAAACAAGGTTTCATCGGCAACACCTTCCCTGTGATCAGCCTTTAAGCTCTTGAATGAACTCTTGGCTGTCTCCTGAATCAGCTTCAGGCTAACAAGCATCTGACACTGCTCTTCTAAGTCCTATGTGTCCACTTTGTCAAACGTGCTCCTCCATCACTTGCCAGCTACCGTCATCTGCGTGGTCACAACACCCTCAATATCCTGTATGATTTATTTCTCGTCCCATAGAATTATTCCTGCAACTGCACTATTCATCTGTACACACACAACATTGTTTTCTTACCACTTGCTTCTCTAAAAATTACTACCTGAATTTTTCCTATCACCATCGTGTGCCTTTGCTTTTTTTTTTTTAATTGAAATACAGTCAGTTACAATGTCAATTTCTGGTGTTAGCACAATGTTCCATCATTCGTGTGCCCTTTCTTACTAGCACTTTCCACAGCTCACTGCTTCTGTACTCATCAGCTATTACGGGGTTATTAGTATTCTTAAAACAATGCAAATCTAAGCACAGAGACGGGCACCGGACGATGAAATGGGTCTGATGCCGGGACTCCAGGGACCTCTGTGACCGTCGGCGCCCTCTACTGGTGCCGGTCAGAGGTGACAGCCTTTCTCTGACGTCTTAGGTTGTGGGTTTGTTTTGTTTCTTGGTTTTTTTGTTTTTTAAATTGAAGTATAGTCACTTTACAATGTTGTGTCAATTTCTAGTGTACAGCATAATAGTTCAGTCATACATATACATACATATGTTCCTTTTCATATTATTTTTCATTATATGTTACTACAAGATATTGAATATAGTCCCCTGTGCTGTACAGAAGAAACTTGTTGTTTATCTTATATATAGTAGTTAATATCTGCAAATCTCAAACTCCCAATTTATCCCTTCCTACCCTCTTCCCCTCTTCGAAAAAATGCTCAATATTGCTAATTATCAGAGAAATGCAAATCAAAACTACAATGAGGTATCACCTCACACCAGTCACAATGGCCATCATTCAACAGTCCACAAATGACAAACGCTGGAGACGCTGTGGAGAAAAGGGAACCCTCCTACACTGCTGGTGGGAATGCAGTTTGGTGCAGCCGTTATGGAAAACAGTATGGAGATTCCTCAAAAGACTAGGAATAGACTTACCTTATGACCCAGGAATCCCGCTCCAGGGCATATATCCAGAGGGAACTTCAATTCAAAAAGACACACACACCCCAATGTTCACAGCAGCACTATTTATAATAGCCAAGACATGGAAACAACCTAAATGTCCACTGACAGATGACAAGAAAAAGAAGTTGTGGAATATTTATACAATGGAATACTACTACGCCATAAAAAAGAATAACATCATGCCATTTGCAGCAACATGGATGGACCTGGAGATCGTCATTCTAGGTGAAGTAAGCCAGAAAGAGAAAGAAAAATACCATATGATGTCACTCATATGTGGAATCTAAAAAAATAAAAAGACAAATGAACTTATTTACAAAACAGAAACAATCTCACGGTTTGTGTTCTTAGTACACAAAAGCTCACAAGTTGATTCCTGAGTAGAAGAGATTTAGCATAAATAATTGATTAGTTTAACAGCCATTCCGGAGATCAATACTTCTATTCAAATCCTTCCACATGTCTAGAACATACTGTACACTCTAAAACTATTCACACATGCTAAGAACCATATGCGTAAAAATTCTAATTCTTCAAGGTGAACCAAGATTTTCCCTCATCCAACAGTGTTAAAATAATGTGTAGACGTTAACTGAGATTTGTGTAGGGCAGGTTCATTCAAATACATGCACGCATTCTACAAATCTGCGAAACACACCAAGTACAACATAATAGGCTAAAGATTGTACGATCTATGAGATTTCCTTTACTTAAAAACAGCAGATTGGTGGCTCAAACATGATGATTCACGATGCCAATACCAGACGGAGAGGACCACAGGAATAGCGCTCGGAGCACCCCAGCCTGAGGATGGAGGGGTGTCTTGGAGAGGGTGCCGCGTCCTCTCTGAAGCCTCCCTTCTATGCTCTGTTCCAGGGAACATGCTCTTTAGTTATTCTGATTTGCAACACAAGAAAGGTTGGAAAACTACCCGCCTCCTGCATAATTTTTGCTGACAAAATCCTTTCAAGTCCATACATCGTTTGACCTTCGTAGCAGCATCACAAGGGTGGCAAAGCAGGTATTATCCCTTTACCAAAAAGGTAAGGTGACCTGGTGATCGGCAGGAAAGCAGGGACTGAGACCCATGTCCTTCCCACATCTCCAGCTTGCTCCTTCCGCGGAGGGTCCCAGAGAGACATCCGTCTGCCCTGCATGGGAGCCACTGCAGTCACCGCCCACCTGGTACCTTACAGAGACTTCGTAGCTGCTCAAACTCTAAGGGCAGAGTTAAAGCCACTGTATCTGATTCATCTTTGCTTTATTTCAAAACAAAAACTGCCACGGAATATTTATGCAAAATATTGCATAATTTTATATTGTGCACTATACTGTGCAGTGTTATAGTAACTCCGAAAAACAAAGAGAAAACATGGAAGCCAATGCCATAGGAAGCCAGCAGACTTCCTGCAGACACCAAGTCAGAATGGTCCTCTCCAATCAATGCAGACTGTAGTGGATCTGGGACGGGAGCCCATCTGCATTGACTAAAGGATTATAATGTATATATATATATATTATATAATTTACAATTAAACTTAGAAGTGTGGCATTTCAGATCTACGTGAGCAATGGGTTAACAAAAGACACAGCTAGCAACATCAACATTACATGAATACAAATTACATCTCCTTCAGAGACCATGTGTCATATGAGAATTATTCTAATTACATCCACACTAAAAACTGGTTTGAAAAATGGTTCATTCTGGCTTCTAACTTAATATTCGCTGTTTAAAAGTGAAGGACTACGCATTCAAACAAAATTCAAGTACCTGTCATTCCGAATAAACCAGAAAGCTCCAGGAAACAGAACGTTTTTAGCGCTCACTTTTTACAGTGAAGAAGAAAATGATGAAGGAAAGGGCTAAACCAAGAGTTTACACTTAAAAACAAAATCCTATGTTAAGCGGTCCCTCATCCCCTTTTTACGCCTCTTAATTCCAAGGTCTTCACGAATTGATGGTCAGAATCACGACCTCGGTGAGCACAAAGACCGTGTGGGCTTAATTTCCTGATCTCTGGAGCCTCAGCAAAAAAGAACAGTGACTAGCACTTAGTAGGGCCTCAATAAACATCTGGTGAATGAGTGAACACACTATAAATCCATGAACACTCTCTCAATCATTAAAAGATATTCAGCCTGGTTTTCATACTCATAGGAGAGGCTGAATTCAAATTCTCTAAAAAATTGATGGCTTTATACATCCATTTTGCTAAACAGGGTCAGTGGAATGATCATCAGATCATCCTATTCCCAGATATTTTACATAAAAAGCAAATTTCCCAGTGATGACTATAATGGTCAGCTTTTGAGCCTACTGGGGTTTAGCTTTTTTTTTTTTCTTTCTTTCTAAAATAGTGAGAGAGGCAGAAGAACGAAACTGTGCTTTGATACAGTTACAAAGAATAATAATATAAGGAAGTGGAGGTGCCTCCCTAAGGCCAACTAGACTAACAGGATGAAAACAGGCCAGTTTTACTGCTGAAAATACTGTGTGGTCCCCGTGGAGAGATTTTACTGAAACATGAATTAGAACGATGGAAACCCTAAGGAATATTTTCCCCATTTCTCTAACGTTGTTCCAAGCAAGATCTACACACAGAGATGACTGGATAGCATGACTTGAAAATACAGCAGACGCTAACATGATGGGTAATTTTATGACATATCCTTAAACAATACACTGTCTTTAGGGTCTGAGTTTACTTTGAGCCGAGCATCGACTGTCATTCTGGATGAATGAATGTCCATTTGCATTGCACCTTCGCCACAACTCCTCCAAGCAATGTGCAAACAGCAGAGCTGGGCAGGAGTGCCCTCAGGAAACACAGCAAGCAGAACCTGTAAGGGTTATCAGGGCCAAGTGTTTCTGACGTCAAAGAGTTTCAGAGGCCACTCTTAACATTCTTACCAGGGAGACACTGATACATGATCCATGGAAAAGAAAAGGAAGACAGCGAGAGAATGAAAGGAATTGCTAAATATAAAGTGTAAGTATGGTATATGTACATACGTGAGAAAGAAACATACCATATGATACGTGAAATCTAGAAAAAACAGACACAAATAAACTTATTTACAAAACAGAAACAGACTCATAAACATGGAAAACAAACTTATGGTTACTGAGGGGAAGAGGGTGGGAAGGGATAAATTGGAAGTTCGAAATTTGCAGATACACACTACTATACATAAAAGAGATAAACAACAAGGACCTACTGTCCAGCACAGGGAACTCTACTCAGTACCTTGTAGTGACCTCTAATGAAAAAGACTATGAAAAGGAACGTATGTATGTATATGAATGACTGAAACATTATGCTGTACACCAGAAAATGGCACATTGTAACTGACTATACTTCAACTAAAAAACAAAAATTTAAGAAATTAGAAGATGTATATTTAAACTAAAAAAAAAAGAGAATATTCAAAGAGTCTTAAAAACATGATTGATTTGGGAAGTCTAGATGCAACATAAAATAGGAAACTAACTACATACAATAATAAAAATAGCTTTCATATCATATGTAATACTTAATATAACACCTTTATCTATGTTATTTCATTTGATTCTCACATCCAACCCAATGATATGTTGCTACTGTAACCTCCACTTTTTAGACAAGGAAACTGAGCCCCAGAGAGGTCAACAGGACCCCACGTCCCTGGACTCAGGAGCCCACATTTTCCTTCCCCCCACACCACTTCCAGGGAGCTGGGTAAGTCAATCACCGCCAGCATCGCTTGCATCATGGGAAATCAAGTTGTATTACCAACTGCATAACGTACAACTCTCAACACTAGAAATGTTTTTCTTTTTTGTAATTCACTTTATGTTAAGCTTTTTCTATAATCTACAACTTCTAAAAAGCCAGCAGCTTAAATGGCTTTTAAGGCCTTAGGATTCTGTGATTTTAGCTTACACAAAATTTTGCTCTACAAACTACCATGAAATCCTGGCACACTTACATGGAAACCACTGGGGTGCCTGTGTAACTCTGATTACGACTTGACTGGTGAATTACTAAACTGAGCACAGGTAATCTCCAGTCTGTTTTTCGCCTGTATGCCTCAGACTGTATCTCTCACAAAATCTATACTGAAAGGCTTCCTTCCTGTATATTAGAAGGGAATACAGACCAAGGAAATTCACCAGTTTGGATTTATCCCTCTTTTTAATTCACATTCAGCTCAGCCTTCAAAATTCCAGCTTGCCTTTCAGGAATACACATTCCCATTCTGTTTGCAGTGCTTTCCTTGTCATGTGTGGGAGCCCAACCCCCTTTCAGGGGCTGACATGGTTCCCTGCAGACAGAGCCAGGCAGCCCCCCGATGGCTCCCCCAGCCCAGGCACAGGGCTTCTGCCCTGTGGTCTCTCTCCACCCATCTACTCATTGAGATTAAAAGTCATCTAAGGAGCTGTGCTCTAATACTACTGTCCACCCTTAACAGAAAGCTTATATATATATATATATATATATATATATATATATATGCACACAAACACACATATGTATACAATGGAGTACTACTCAGCCATAAAAAAGACAATCATGCCCTTTACAGCAACATGGATGGACCTGGAGATTGTCATTCTAAGTGAAGTAAGCCAGAAAGAAAAAGAAAAATGCCATATGATATCACCTACATGTGGAATCTAAAAAAAAAAAAAAAAAGGACTGATCTACAAAACTGAGACAGACTCACAGACATAGAGAACAAACTTCTGGTTACCAGGGGGGAAAGGGCGTGGGCAGGGATAAAGCGGGAGTTAGAAATTTGCACCTCTGGGAGAGTGATGGGAATGTTAGCTATCTTGATGGAGGGAGTGATGGTGGATATAGGTGTATATATCAATCAAAATTCATCAAATGGTACATCTGAAATACGTGTGGTTTCCTGTACAGGAATTGTATCACAATAAAGGTGTTAAAAAAATAAAAAAATAAATAAAAGAACACAGAAGCCAAAACTCTGGTACAGGAATTGTATCACAATAAAGGTGTTAAAAAAATAAATAAATAAATAAAAGAACACAGAACCCAAAACTCTGGTGGCTGTGCTGTAGCACCTCAGGAGGAGCCAGGGTCCAAAAGTAACCATCAAGCATGTTCTATTCCATTCTCTCAAAGAAGTGATCTGAGCTTCACAGCTTGCTTCTGTGTCTCTCCTTGATAAAGGCAAACAACTCAAAGCCAGTTTAAGAGAACTGCTGGCTTCCGAGTAGACAGCGAGGTTAATGACTTTGGTTTGGGAAGGATGAGGGAGGTATGGAGGAAGGCAAGCCTCCGTGGAAGTCTTTCATTATGCCTGAAAATCTTTTTACCGGTTGCTCCTTTGCTGTTCCCTGCCACGGGGAACAAATGCTATGAGTTCGAATAACACTTCAAAATAGTGCTGAATGTCACCAGAGCTTCAAAATCAAGTTTCCAATCAAAATATGCATTTTGGTGGCATGATTTTGTTATCTGTTGTTCTAGTGAAATGGCAGATGTGAAAGCAGGTACCAGGTCCTCGGAGCAGTGTGGGAGGGCTGTGTGTGTGTGTGTGTGTGTGTGTGTGTGTGTGTGTGCGTGTGCGTGCATGCGTCCGGTAGGGGTGGAGAGGCGAGAGGTCACCTTAACTCCATTTGGTTAAAGAGGGCAGGACCTATGAAACGAAGAATCTCGCTCAAGGCTTTTTAATCAGCTAGCTTCAAGGTTGTTTTTTGTTTTTTTTGAATGCTTTGAATTCCAGCTGTTTGTGTTCTACTTTTTTCTTAATCTCCTGTTTTGCAACGTGGCCCACTTCGAAGGCCATTTTTGGTAAAAACAAGAAGTAATTCTCTGGCGATAAAAATCTCAAAGTGAGCAGATAGTTTTACGCAAGGTCCCCTCTGGGGCAAGAACCGTCAGGCTCCTGATTAATGAGTCCCCAGCCTCCAAATCACCTAAAGCAGAGACATACAAGGGGTGATCTTTGAATTACCATCCCTGCCCCTACTCTCCCAGCCACACTCAGAAGCGGTAGGTTCCTTCCCGAATTCTCCTGCAGGAAGAATGCGATCAGAGGGCGGTCCACCTAGAGGCGGGTCCCTCGGGGTCTCTGCTCAGCCTCGGGGTACCCCTAGTTCTTATCCAAACTCCCTGGGGAGGGGTGTCTGCTCACACAGGGCATCCCCTGCTGTTTTCTCTGGCTCCTGTTAACTCCCCGTCAGACTTGTTCCGCCTGGGAGTGTCATCTCCCTTCCAGCCTGCCTGTCTCAGAACCTGGCTGGGTGCCAGCCAAGCTCTGACATTTACCATCGTCTCCAGTTCAGTGACTGGCACCCGGCAACACGGAGTGTTTGCTGTGATCCACAGAGAACCACAACACTCTCACTAAATATTCAGCAGAGCCTGATTTCTGAGTTTCCCAAGCGCTATCACCACTGCCAAAAATAAGGAGAGGGTGGGTATTTCGTAAAGGGCAACAGCTTTCAGAATAAAAACCATGCACTCAGCTCAAATCTAGGCATTATTTCTGCCTCCTCCTCAGACTGCACATGCCACTCAGCCTCCTTGCTGCCTCCCGCTGCCTCCCAGTCTTCCTCTGAAAAATGAAAAGAAGGAAGGATAGGCTTGTGGTAAGAATAGCATCTTATAACTGAAAGACTTTAGGGGACAATTCTTGCTGCTTCCATCAGAGCCTGGGCAAACATCCTCATAAATTTCCTCAGCTTCTTTTGTAAAGAAACAGCATTGCTAATTTCATCCCTATTTTATGGAGGGAACAGATTCCTTACAGGACGTGGCCCCAAGAAACAGACCTGCCTCTAAGGATGGAAACCTCATTCCCAGACTAGAGGTCTTCTACTGTGTCAGCAGTATGGTTTCAAGGCATCTGGTATTTAACTGGGCAGTCTTACTTTTGGCTGAGCATTTGTTACAATGAAAATTTTAAGTTAATGTAAATATGTTCTTAAAAAATATTTTGTAAAGGTTATCCTGGGTGTGTAAAAACATGCTGAGATGGGACCCCCAAGTTTTCTAAACCCTGAAGCTGGGATCCAACAGCTCTTCTCAAATCCCCCAGATCTACTTCTTGCAATTTGCAGAAATTCTTCGCCCTTAGAATTAGGGCATTTCATTGTTAGTGTAAAGAAATGCAACTGATTTCTGTATGTTAATCTTGTATCCTGCTGCCTTGCCAAATTCTTTTATCAGCTCTAGTAGTTTTTGTGTGGAGCCTTTAGGGTTTTCTATATATAGTATCATGTCATCTGCGTATAGTGACAATTTTACCTCTTCTCTTCCAATTTGGATCCCTTTTATTTCTTTTTCTTGTCTAATTGCTATGGCTAGTACTTCCAAGACTATATTGAATAGAAGTGGTGAGAGTGGGCATCCTCGTCTTGTTCCAGATTTTAGCAGGAAGGCTTTCAACTTTAAAATTGCATCCAAAAAAATAAAATACTTAAGAATAAATCTGAGCAAGGAAGTGAATGAATTAAATGCAGAGAACAACAAAACACTGACTAAGGAAATTAAATATGACTTAAAGATATAGAAAGATATCCCATGTTCTTGGATTGGAAGAACAGCACATAAAAAAGATCTTATATCATGATCAAGTTGGATTCATCCCTGAGACACAAGGATGGTTCATCATATGCAAATCAATCAATGTGATACAACGCATCAACAAAAGGAAGGGCAAAAATCACACGATCATCTCAACAGATGCAGAAAAAGCATTTGATAAAATTTAACATCCATTTATGATAAAAAAAAAAAACTCTTACCAAAGTGGGTATAGAGGGAACATATCTCAACATAATAAAAGCTATTTATGACAAACCCACAGCCAGCGTAATATTCAATGGTGAAAAGCTGAAAGCCTTTCCACTAAAATCTGCAACAAGACAAGGATGGCCTCTCTCACCACTTCTATTCAATATAGTCTTGGAAGTCCTAGCCATAGCAATTAGACAAGAAAAAGAAAAAAAAGGGATCCAAAATGGAAGAGAAGAGGTGAAATTGTCACTATATCAGGATGACATGATACTATGTATAGAAAACCCTAAAGGCACCACACAAAAACTACTAGAGCTGATAAAAGAATTTGGCAAGGCAGCAGGATGCAAGGTTAACATACAGAAATCAGTTGCATTTCTTTACACTAAGAGTGAATTAGCAGGAAAAGAAAGTAAAGAAACAATCCCTTTTAAAATTGCATCCAAAACAATAAAATATTTAGGAATAAATCTGACCAAGGAGGTGAAAGACTTATACATGGAGAACTATAAAACACTGATTAAGGAAATTAAAGATGACTTAAAGAAATGGGAAGATATCCTATGCTTTTGGATTGGAAGAATCAATATTATTAAAATGGCCACATTGCCCAAGGTAATCTACAGATTTAATGCAATCTCTATCAAATTACCCAGGACATTTTTCACAGAACTAGAACAAATAATCCTAAAATTTATATGGAGTCACAAAAGACTCAGAATTGCCAAAGCAATACTGAAGGAAAAGAACAAAGCTGAAGGAATAACCCTCCCAGACTTGAGACACTACTACAGAGCTACAGTAATCAAAACAGCCTGGTATTGGCAGAAAAACAGACATATGGATCAATGGAACACAATAGAGAGCCCAGAAATAAACCTACAGACCTACAGTCAATTAATCTTTGACAAAAGAGGCAAGAATATACAATGGAGAAAAGCCACTCTCTTCAGCAAGTGGTGGTGGGAAAACTGGACAGCAGCGTGTAAATCAATGAAGTTAGAACACTCCCTCACAATAGACACAAAAATAAACTCAAAATGGCTTAAAGACTTAAACATAAGACAAGACACAATAAACCTCCTAGAAGAAAACATAGGCAAAACGTTCTCTGACATAAATCTTAGCAATGTTCTCCTAGGGCAGTTTACCCAGGCAATAGAAATACAAGCAAAAATAAACAATTGGGACCTAATTAAACTTACAAGCTTTTGTACAGCAAAGGAAATCATAAGCACAACAAAAAGACAACCTACAGAATGGGAGAAAATATTTGCAAAAGATGCGGCTGACAAGGGCTTAATTTCCAGAATATATAAATAGTTCATACAACTTTATAAGAAAAAAACAAACAACCCAACCCAAAAATGGGCAGAAGATCTAAACAAGCAATTCTCTAATGAAGACATGCAAATGTCCAATAGGCACATAAAAAAATGCTCAATATCGCTAATTATTAGAGAAATGCAAATCAAAACTCTAATGAGGTATCACCTCACACCAGTCAGAATGGCCATCATTCAAAAGTCCACAAATGACAAATGCTGGAAAGGCTGTGGAGAAGAGGGAACCCTCCCACACTGCTGATGGGAATGAAGTTTGGTGCAGCCACTGTGGAAAACCATACAGAGTCCTCAAAAAACTAAAAGTAGACTTACCATATGATCCAGCAATCCCACTCCTGGGCATATATCCAGAGAGAACCTTAATTCAAAAAGACACCTGCATCCCAATGTTATAGCAGCACTATTTACAATAACCAAGACATGGAAACAACCTAAATGTCCATCAACAGATGACTGGATAAAGAAGTTGTGCTATATTTATATAATGGAATACAACTCAGCCATAAAAATTTATAAAATAATGCTATTTGCAGCAACATGGATGGACCTGGAGATTGTCATTCTAAGTGAAGTAAGTCATAAAGAAAAAGAAAAATATTACATGATATGTGGAATCTAAAAAAAAAAAAAAGACAAATGAACTTATTTACAAAATAGAAACAGACTCACAGACACAGAAAACAAATTTATGGTTACCAGAGAGGGGGAAGGGGGTAGGAAGGGATAAATTGGGAACTTGAGATTTGCAGACACTAAAATCAACATAAAATAGATAAACAACAAGTTCATACTGTCTAGCACAGGGAATTATATTCAATATCTTGTAGTAACCAATAATGAAAAAGAATATGAAAACAAGCATATGTATGTTCCCATATGACTGAAGCATTATGCTGTACACCAGAAATTGACACAACATTGTAAACTGACTCTATTTCAATAAATAAATAAATATATACATGTATATGTGTGTGTGTGTGTGTGTGTGTGTGTGTGTGTATGTGTGTGTCACCAAAAAAGAGTCCCTTCTATCTTTTTAAAAACAAAACTATTGGGGCAAATCTTTCACTGCCCTAGAAGAGATCCTGGATGAAGTCATCCAAGATATAAAATACAGCATTATTACATTGGTACAAAATAACCCAAAGGCAAACCTAAAGATGGGGTGTTTACTGTTCTGGTTCCATGGAGGGAAGGGTACGGCTCTCTACATTTTTTATATGTGAGAAGATTAGCTATTTCCCAGGTGGGTTTTGAGTCCAGGGGTGAGGGCTGTGGTGAAAGGTTCAGGATAGGACTGCCAACTGACTGAGGAAGACATAATTTGTACTGTACTTCCAGAAATGAGACTGGGTTCACCTGGGCCCTGCACTGCTGGGTTGGACCTCACATCCATGCCTAACTCCTGTTTGAGTGTGAAGGTCCAGCCCTCGTGATGGGGTTACCCACTGAAAGTGCACGGAAACCCCTGGGCATGGGTGCTCGGAGCATCTGTGGACCAGACCTGAGGGCGTGGCCTGGCTCGGGGGGAAGGAGAGCTGTGATCCACTGGTGATGTCTGCCCAGGTGCAGGCATGGGAGGGGTCGCACGTGTGTTCTGCTCTGCAGATGCTAGACTATTTAAAAGTCTCTCCTTTTCCAGATAAGGAAAATAAAACCCTGCAGAGACAGTGTGAATGAAAGCCCAGTCCTGACTACAGTCACCAGGCTTGCTCTCATATTATTACCACAGCTCAAAAACCGGCCACAAGTCCACAATCCCTTACTAACAATTCTGAAATCCAAAAAGCTCTGAATATATATAACTTCTCTCACGGGGAAGACCTGCCTGAACTAAACATGAGATTGCTCACAGTATTTACAGTAACGGATTACAGAGTTACTATATTATATAGTTTATACAGAGCGTTCCTTTTCTAAAATCTGAAAAAAAAATCTGAAATCTGAAATGCACCTGGCCCAGGGGTTTGGCTAAGGGAGGGCAAGCCCACACCACCGAGCCCACTGCCTACAAGGGTGTGGTAGGTGGAATGCCCCCCAAATATCTGCACCCTAATCCCTCGAACTTGTGAGCGTGTCATGCTACACAGCAAAGGGAACTTTACAGGTGTTCACTACAAGCGAGGGACCATAAAACAGGGAGATCTTCCTGGATTATCCTATGGGCTCCATCCAATCACATGAGCCCTTAAAAGCAGAGAACTTTCTCCAGCTGGAGCCTGAGAGACGCAGCAGCAGGGAAAACCTCCAGAACCTTAGAATCTGTCTAAACTCTAAGCAGGAGAGAGACTCCACGCACCGCTGCCGGGAGGGCCACCCTGCACGCAGGCTGCTCCAGGACTGTTCCCAGGCTGACAGCGCACCAAGAAACAGGGCTCTCCATGGCTCACGTGGCCAAAGATCTGAACGAGCATGGAAGCCCTCCTTTCTCAGAGCTTCCAGAGAAGAACTCTTCCCAGTCAACACCTTGATTTCAGTGAGACCCAGACCAGAACGGAAGACCCAGCCCAGCCATGTCGGAATTCTGACCCAGGGAGCTGAGATAATAAATGGGTATTATTTTAAGCCATTAAGTGTATAGTAATTTGCTGTCTCAGCAACAGAAAACCAACACAGGACAAGGCTGATTCCTCCTCCATAATCTGGCCTCTCAGCTCCTCAGACGGGCCTTCCCTGTGTCCCAGTCTCAGCCCTCTTCCTTCCCCACCCCGAGTCAGGCAGCACCCCTCCCCGCACCCCACACACGATGCCTTTCACTCTCATCTTGCTGATGCTCTGCTGGCCCCCAGGCCTCACGCCACCATCATCTTCCACAAACCCATCCCACCTCCCCACCGGGAACCTGGTGATGTCCTGCGTCACTCCGTGCGGTGCTTTCGAAGTGTGTCCCTTCTTCCTCCTAATTCCTGAAAGACCAAGACCTGGTCGTGTGCCCCCCTTGTGGCTCTGGGACACCGATCGCTACACGTGCTGAGCCTGTGACAAAGGCTTGCTCCAGGGAGGACTGAACCACCGCGCAGCCTGAGTGCGGGACACTGTTGCTCAGACGAGGCAAGGCTTCGCGTGGTTCTAGTTAAAGTAACCCCCTGGATTTGTATGGGATTCGCAGTTCTCCAAGTGTTTCCAAATGCACGATCTTATGTAATTTTTACAAAAAAAAAAAAAAAAAAAAGAGATCAAACGATTCGCTCCTCTCTCACTTTCTCCATGTTTTCTTATAGAAAAAAAAACCAATCCTTCCGTTTAATTTTAAAGCCAACAACATCTGGTTCTGAAGCATCCTTGCTTTACGGGGGAAAAAACACAAAACCTCTGATTCCAACAATGGGATCAGGGAGACGCGGACGCGAATCCTTCCCTAGGGCAGATGAGATGGCCAAATCGGCCTCAGCAAGACCCTGGGTTATGGTTCAACTTGGCCTCTAACGCAGGCTGCAAAAACCATGGCCCTTGACTCCTCCACCCGGAGAACAGATCCTGTTCAGCATCTCCTACAGCTGCGGTGAGGATACACTGAGACAGTCTGGGTCATCTGGCAGCTGTCCAGGGCTACACATACGAGAAACATCAAATTTCTCACCCGAGCCAGCAACACCCTACTTATCAGCATGGAAGCAAATCTGCCTGTTTCCGCAAAGAAGGTCCCAGGCTCCAAGATGGGCTGTTTTCTTCTCTTGAAGCTGGTCTTGGCATTCTCTTCACCTGATTTCATCTTAGTCGAGACATTAGTGGCCAAAGAGGGAGGGTCACGAAGGAGTCACTGGGATTTGCCCCAAGTCCTATGTAGACCCAAAGGAGTCCCTGACGACATGGTTGCCTGGATGATTCTCCCATAAGATAATCAGAGCAGAGCTGCAAAGACACCATTGATGCAAATACAGAAATCCGGTCCGCTCTTGTGTGGCAGCACGAATACCAGTCATCATTAACCAGAAGCCCGACCTCCTACGAGTAACGGACTCTTACCCAAACGCTTCTGCAGCGTCAGGGCTGGATTTAACTTTCATCTACTCTGCACAGCCCTTCGGAGGTTTTAGATCAGACCAGCCAGGAGTGCTTTCAGATTCAGGTCGGGAGGACTTTGCTAGAAAACAGGGCACATTGTCAGGTGCTGATCTGTCATGTGGAAATTCATGACAAACCCAACAAGACCGTTTCACTTGAGTAAATCTAGAGCTGATTTTCCTTGAATATATATATATATATATATATATATATATTTTTTTTTTTTTTTTGGTGGGGGAGGTAATTAGGCTTATTTTTTTTATTTATTTTTTAAGGGCAGTACTGGGGATGGAACCCAGGACCTCGTGCATGCTAAACATGCACTCTACCACTGAGCTATCCCCTCCCCCGAATTTTTTTTATACTTCCGGAAAATGGATGGCTCTTCACTGGTTATTCAGATAAACATGATGATCACCAACTTCCATAAAAACTGCTTGATGACTTTTCTTTTTATCATCAATTTTAGGCCTTGTGTAGACAATGGAATTTTATTATACTTTACTTTATTTTTTAAATGTTTTTTATTTTTTTTATTATTATTTTTTGGTGGGGGGAGGCAATTAAGTTTTATTTATTTATTTATTTATTAATGGAGGGACTGGGGATTGAACCCAGGCCCTCATGCATGCTAAGTATGCACTCCACCACTGAACTATGTATGTACCCTCCCTCCCGACAATGAAATTTTAAAGACTTGACAATCTCCTTCTGATACTATGCTTAAATTATGGCTGGAACGTCCAAATCTTTGTACTGTGTGCAAATATGGGCTGCATTTTGGAAACATGTATTGGCTAACTCCCAGAGCTCTTGGCTTCTCACCAGTATATCTGGAGAAGACTATGAATTCTGTTTTAAGGATGTCACAGTACTGATGGGAGTGGACATTAAAGTAAATATACAAAAATGAGGACTTTCTGTGATTTGGGGGCACCTCAATCTCTCTGAGCATTAGTCTCACCATCTGTACAAAAGAAATCATACTTGTGTTGCGTCGTAAAATGAAATAAACATATGACACAAAGCCTCTCGAACTCTAAGTCAAACTGCGTGTGGCTTACTATGATGTACAAAATCAACTTACATCTGCTCGAGCACCTTGAGCGGCCTGAGAGATCCTTGATGTTTCTAAACTAGACTCTTCATCTTTAAAACCAGATCCTCTTCTGGAGAGACATTCATCCCTGTTTCTGCTGACTGACACCCCCACTCCCCCAGCAGCCAAGCTTAGAAACCTGGGTTGTGCTGGAAACCTCACTCCCCCGCCCACTCTGATGCACAAATGATCGGTTCCTTTCAAAACAGGTCAGCCCCTTGCTCAAAAATCAGTGACAATTTCCAGTCATTCTTGCAAAAAGGGTCGGAACACGTAAGTCGTTCCCAAGACCCTGTCCTATCTGGCCCTGCCCACCCCCTTGCTCTGTCACCCCCTCCGCACTCCAGCCACCTCATTCCCAGCCACACAACCTTGCCTGGCTGTCCCTCTGCTGGAACCACCACCCTCTGTCCTCATCTCCAGCTCCGAGGCCCCTGCAAAGCTGTCCCGCCCTCCTTGGTGACGCGTCCTGGGGGAAGGGAGGACCAGAAACACCGTTCCCCTCCCCCCCATCTATCCCTGGCTCCTTGGAGCACGATTACCATTTGAAATGATGTTTTATGTGAAATCTCTCCCTGCTTTCTCCATTATAAAGTTCATGACAGCAGTGATTCCATTTCACATCTGCACTGTAATGTGCTCTTAGTGCCTGAAAGGCCCTGGGCAAGTGAATGAGTAAATCAGCCCGTCCTGGGGTTTCCTCCTCACTGTCTATATAGAGACATATTTGTGTATATTTATATAAATACAAAACCCTGAAAGCATTTTCTCTGATGCAGGGAAAGATGAGAAACAAGGATGTAAAAAACCTTCACCTAGTTTGTCCATATTCCTGGCACCTAGATGTTTCCTTATCCTGCCCCAACCACCTTCCATCCGGCGGGCGGGAATGGAAAAAGCGCCCCTCCCGCCTAAGAGCTGTGACACAGGAGCAGAGTGATAACCCTGCTGCTTACTTTCATTCTATTGTCATCTTTTGTCCTACCTTTGATTGTTTTGCTCGGCAAGTATTGTCATTCACGTGCAAAGATTAGCCCGTGTCCTTCACGCTCCTGAAGGAGGTTTCTGGGGTGGCGCTGCTGGTCCTCGTATCAGGGGCAAAGGGAGGGGGCTTTCTGGTGTGAAACCGGTGAGAGCCAAACAGCGCTCCCCAGCACGCGTGCGGGAATACGGAGGGCCCGGGGTGTGGGCCGGATTCTCGAATGTTCCCCCCTAAATATTTTCAGCCCCATATCTGCAAAGCTCCTCCACCTCCGCTGATGAATAAGGCAATCAATAGTCAGAGTGAGGGGCGGGTCCTGCAGACCCGGGTCTGAGTCCCACTGCAGCCTTTCCTCAGGCCTTGGGCACAGTCTCAGTTTCCTCGCCTGTCAAATGGACAAACACACGACAGGCCCCAGGATACGATGCTGCCGTGGGGATGAAAGGAGACACTCAGCGGTGTGCTTTCCATGTTAAGAAGCCCGTGGAGGAGGCAGGACAGATAACCACACTTACCCCAAGGGAGCACACTCAGTGTCGCAGGGCCAGAGGCCTCCCGGGAGCCACACGGCTGCAAAGCCCCAGTGAGTCCTCAGGGTGATTAAATCCTTGGCAGAAGAAACCCTTCCTAGTCTAGTGCTTGTGTTCTTCTGAACCATAATCCAAGCAGCCAATTGTCCCTGAGCTTTTTAAACCACCAGAAACCTAAGAGAATACATTCCCTGAGCATCAAATTCTGTCATGTTGAGGAGGTTAACACTTCCACAATCACAGGCAGAGTCTATGAGGCCAAGAGGTGATACCTCCGGCCTCCACCCAAAGGGAGACTCACCAGGACAAAAATCTAGATCCCGGAGGTGACCACGGGACAGGGCAGGGCCAGCAGACCCTGGCCTGCGCCCCGCCCACCCTGTAAGTGAAGTCCTGCTGGGCACAGCCGGGCCGCCACCCGTGTGCACCTGCCAGGGAGGCCACAGGGCCCGGAGACTCTGAGATCTACGTCTGGTCCTTCAAGAAACAGTCTGCCGACTGTTTACAGACGGCGTCTCACAGGGGAAGTAGCCCCGGAGGCGTCTTTAAATGCACAGTTCTATTTCCAGGGCTCACTCTTCACCCCTCCAAGCCCATGAAAAAGGGGTGCTTTATATTGTTTGTGAAGCAGCAGGGGGGCCAAAGCCCTCAAGGCCCCCAACGAGGAATGGACAGCGGGGCCTTCAAGCTGGGAAGGGTGTTTCCAGAAAAACCAGTTTCAGACCCGGAAGCCCAACAGCCCCAGTACCTTAGACCCAGATGCCCAACGGCCCCAGTGCCTTTTCTCCCCCTTCACGAAACTGCACACGCTTACAGACACGAAAGACTCACGGGGGTTTTCTCCTCTTTGACGGGTGGGGTCGGCCCACCGCCTGGCCCCGGTCCCCCCTCCTCTGCCGCCTTCGTACACACGTTCTGCGTCTCCCGGTCACCTGACACCGGCAGGTCAGAGGAGTGTGACTTTGCCTTCAAGCTGCTGGTGAATCCTCCGGACTGGGTTTTCCTGAAGGGAAACAAACAGGGGATTACATTCGGCAAAGCATTCGGCACCGGGGACAGCTTTTCCGAAGCTGGCGTGGACATTCCAAGCATGTGAGGGATGGGGACGGGTGCCGTCCGCTTTGTGCTGATGCTATGCTGAGCCCTTTGCAAACCGACACTTTCTCTCCGATGCCCACTTCCGGTTAGAAAGTCACAGCCCGGGGACCTGAATGGAGGCCCATGTGTCTGTTTCCATTTCACCTGCTTACAAAGGGCTGCCCGCTCACATAGGGCTTCTGACACTCGGTGGGGATGGAGGGGTAGGTTTTGGGGAGGCCACCCTGGGCACCCAGCAGAGGGGACCCAGGCCCTGCCTCCCTGCCACCACCTGAGTCACCATCTTGTATCTCCTGCTGACGATGTCACTTCCTTATCCAAAACCTCCTGACTGTCCACAGAATAAGGTCCAAACTCCTACATCTGGACTTTGAGGCACTTTAGGGCGTGGCCCTGTCCCCTGCCACTCACCAGTGTGTGCCCCAGACTCACCGTCACCCAAAGCACCACACACGCTCGAGTCCAGGGTCAAGTTCTAGGGTCTGGAGTCAGCTCTCTGCCTACAGTGTCCTGCCTGACCCTCTGCAGCTGGAAAGCTACTTCTCTTTCAAGGTTCACTTCCATCATCACCTCCTCCGTGGACCAGAATGATGGGCCCAGGTAGTGCTCAGCCTATACCCCCGTCACAGTGCACACTGTACCTCGGGCACCTGACCGTTTCTCCTCCTGGGAGGGAGGCCCTTGCTCACCTCTGAACTCCTAGCACCAGGCAGAGGGTCAGCACCCAGGGGCCTGCTACTCAGCGGCCGTCTCGGAGCCCGAGTGGTCCCTGTGCCCTCACACGATTCTGCTGAAGCCCTTGGCCACTGGGGAATCGCGTCCACATCCAAGTGGGGAAATGAAACCACCGAGTTGGGGTGTAGTGAAAACAGAGGGAGTCACTGGAAGCCTAAAGGAGCTTTCCAGAGGCCCGGAGTCACTCTATGCCCTCAAGCCCCACCTGGCTCCCCAGTCCCACCGGGCACTGCGGGGGTCGGGTGGGCCCTCACTGCTCTGCGGACCTCATACCTGAGCTCTTCTGCCTCCTGCTCCGCCTTCAGCCGGGCCCTCTCGGCAAGAATTTCATCACAGAGCACGTCGTAGGGTTTGTCGAGATGGTGTTCGCCCATCACCCAGACCCAGACTTCCTTATCAGCTCCCAGCTTCCAGTGAACAGACTTGCCATTCTCTGCAGGCAAAACAGAACTCAGTAGAGCACAGGGAACTCTAGTCCATACCCTGTACTAACCTTTAATGAAAAAGTAATACGAAAACGATTATGTGCATATATGCGTGCCGGGACATGACGCTGTGCGGCAGAAACTCACACATGGTAACTGACTACACTTCAGTAAAAAAATAAATAAATTTAAAAAACAGAATTCAGACTGAACAAACATCTTCGGTCATGGGTTATTATGTTTTCCATCATTAATGGGTTTAGAGTCTTCAGGAGAAAAGGAAAAAATTAGATGTGGTGAAGCACATCCAGCCTGCTCGGAAAAAGTGGCGTTTCCAGGGGCAGTGGCAAGGCCCGGAGGCTCTCGGGGACAGTGGGCGGTGGCTGCAGGACGTTTGTGTTAAACTATGATGAATATGGGGTTTGAACGTGCCCATTTTACTAGTGAAGACTGCGAGATGGGAAGAAAGCAGGTGTTGTTAGCGTGATCCTTTGGTCACAGCGCCAACATCAGATGCCAGAACCTCTGAAATCAGCCTGTAACCCGGCGGCACCAGGGTTTGGTGTGTCCACTGTCTCTACTGGCCTCGCTGCTGGGTACAAGGCATGCACTTCAGAGTTAGACTGGCTTTAGTTTACCTCCTCACCTGACACTTAGCCGTGTGATGTGGACACATCGGTTAATCTCTCTAAGCCTCAGTTTCCTGGTCTGCAAAATGGGACTACTAACACCTCCGATGGGGGACTGCTCTGGGGAGGAGGCAGGCAGCAGGGCCGGGCCCTTCCCCCGGGGTCCGCCACTCCCCATGCATCACTGTGCTGCTGTTTGTGTACGTGGCTTCTCAGAGACTGGCCGGCCTGTGAGAGGTGTCACTGTCGGACTGTGACAGTGGGGAGCTACTTGAATAACCGTGTTTACAGCTGGTCGCAGGGGTTGTGTTACTTTCATTCTATTCCTGCCCTGCCGCGTGGCCACACAGGTCATGCTCCCTGAAACCCGGGGCCGGGGGACTGCTCCCAGGAGAGGTCGGGGTGCAGCCCTAAGTCTGAAGGCGCCAGAGGGGACCTACTGGGGCCACGAGGGCCCCCAGCTGGTCCTAGTCACGATGCCAGGACCTGGGGACCCACACTTGTGGGTGGTGGTGAGTGTGTGACCCAGGGCAGCTGCTAGGACATAGGCCAGGCCATGGACACGTCACACAAAGTAAAGCATCGCTCTCCACGTACTGTTGTGGCCTCAGGATTAAACAAGCAGCAGCTCAGGGTCAGGCGTGTTCTTTCTTACGGTGCCTTCCAAGCCCTTCGGGGGGGCGGGGACAGTGTCCTGGGGCACATCGATCTTCTGAAAAGGACGTGTGGGGGGAGGTCACAGTGTTCACCATGACAGGAGCCAAAGGTTCCTGCAGAAGGAAGCGGCCGGGCCCTGTGCTCACAGGTGTGAGTGAAGGTGTGTCCCAGGTGCGCCCAGGTGCGCCCTGGTCGGGGTTGGGGGGGAGTCAGTCCAGGTGCGCCCTGATGGGGTGGGGAGCCCTCCAGTCCTAGCTCATTTGAGGAAACGTCTGAAGTTTCATGAAAGCTGGCACCCCTCAAAAAACTCCCTTTATTACGTGTGTTCTCTGCGCAGCTAAGAATATTTTTACTATGTCCACTTCTCAACTTGCATCAAAATAACCTTCCACCAATGTTTTTGGCACCTGGAGGGAGACAGCACAGGGGACAGTGGTGGGGTTGGGGGGGAGCGGGCAGGAGGGGATCAGAGATCCCAACGGCTCTGCTCAGGACAGCGACACGCGCGTCCCCCAAACTGAGTCCAAAAGCACCGCGGGGGTGTGGGTGGGGGCGTGACTCTCAGGAGTGGGGTGCTGAGAAATCACAGAAACGCTGCCAACACAGGAGGGGCTTAGAACTTCAAGCTGGGCAGATGCAAAGGAGAAGACAGGGTCCTGACACTTCTACGGGAGGGGGTGTGGAAGATAAAGAAATGGTGGCTTTGGGGCGAGAAGAGAGGGGATTTGGTACAATGTGTCAGAGTTAGTGGCCCGGACAGGAGTCTCTGCTCTGATGATTCTTCATCCCAGGTGAAGAAACTAAGGTGGGGGGGGGCAAGTTCAAGGGGTTGCACGCAGCTCCCTGACCCTGAGGTGAAGGGGGAGGTCATTCTAATGAAGCGAGCCTCAGCCTGGGGTCCTCAGCTCTGCACCAAGAGGAGGGAGGGCTAGCAGGGCCTCTGCATAGCTCATTCCACAAATCTGAGTTCCGGGATGTGGGATGCAGCATCCTCCTGCAAGCCACGCAGAGCCTGCGAGAGAAAGGGCCAGGCACCAGCTCACTTACGTAATGAATTTTATCACGTATCTACTACGTACCAGGCACTGAGGTGCACGTGCAGAAACACCTACGAACAAGACAGACCAGTTCCTGCTCTCAGGGACTCACATGCTAGTTGGGGGAGGCAGGCATTGAACAGCTAGTTAGTTATAAAAGGAACACGACTTGGGGAGGGGTTCTGAAGGTGCCAGGGGGACACACACTGTAACCGCAATAGATTTTAAGTCCAATGAGGAGTCAGAGGGAGGAGGATGCTTTGGGAGGACAGAGAAGAAACAGTAAGTTCCCTGTGTTCAGTTTTGGAGGATGGATATGGAATTCAGACACAAAACTGGGGTGGGTTTGGTGCTGGATGATCAGAGATCAGAGAAAGGAATCCATGGGGGTCCCTAGGGAGCTAGTGGTCTCCACCAGAACTGAAAAAGTCAGGGGGCCGTGTGGCACAGATCCCAGACACCAAACTACAGGATTTAAATTGGCCACGTACTGCACAAAGACAGAAAGTTGCATTAAAATCCCAGAGTTTCGAGCAATTCTTTATGGGACCATGCACACGTCACTTGATCTCGCCGAGCCTGAGTTCCCTCTTTAAGGAAACAGAGGTGATGAGCCTGAGCTCACAGGCCTATCACATGACAAGTGCTCAGAAAGGATTCGCTCCACATTCTTGGTCTGAGTGACCAGCCAAGAGTCCACGAGTGTAAGACCTGACACCATAAAACTCCTAGAAGAGAAACATTCTCTGCCATAAGTCAGAGGGGTGTTTTCTGAGATCAGTCTCCCAAGGCCAAAGAAATAAAAGCAAAATAAACTAACAGGACCTGGTCAAGGTTAAGGCAAAGGTACCAGCATAAAGGATGTGAATGGGGCAGGACCGCGCCTTGTCCTAACTTAATGCTCTCCAGGCATTCTGGGTTTCCTGTCTGCTTCCCCTTAGAATGACGTGCACTCTTCAATCAGAGGACAGTGGGAGAGGGACCTTTCTTATTTTTTTTAATAGCACTTCCATTTAACTATGAGTTTGTTTCCCAGTTCTTGAATCACGTTTATATGCTGTGGAGCTCTCATGTTCACTATCTCAGGGACTCTTGAGAACTTCTAAAACCAGCTTTCTGGAACAGCAGGTCAGTCCTGCTCGGCAGCACACCGCAAGGAAGCCCTGTGCAGACTCACGTCCACACCTTGTGACCCTTGCAGAACCTCGGATGAGGCAGGGCTGCAAAATGTCACACAAAATCAGTGATGTGTCACACGTGTTCTTGGCAAGGAAATGGCCAGGCTATTCCAGCCTGACGCTGGAGTGTGAACCCTGCTCACATGACACTGCACCGGATTTCACCCCGAGTGGCAGGCCCGCAGGAGAGCAGGGCGCACAGTCTGGAGATGGCAGTATGATCATTTCCTTGGGTGAGGCCAACACGACTCCTGGGGCTATGACTGTGCCTCAGAGGGTCAGCATCTGGTCTCCATTCAATTGGATCCACTTGGAATTCTGCACAAGCACGGTAAGAGGTAAGTGTCTGAGAGGGTGACAGAGAGCCGTACACTCTATCCCCACAAGGAGAAGACCACAGACTCAGAGAACAGAAGCCAGAGTGTGAGCACCAGGGCCTCCTAACCCATGACGTACTAAATACACTGGGGACTCATGAGGGCTGAGGTCAGCAGGGCTCCTGCCAGTCCCAGGCTGCAGCGCATCCACATGCTCCCAGGGTCCCAGCTACTGCCCAGCACTCTGGTCGCTCCTCTAGGACACCCTACCTCCGATCCAGAAACCAAAAGACAAATGCCTGGACAGCTGGGCCTCCAGGACTCGGGTACTGTGGCCATGACCCTTCTGAGTGATGCCGCTGCCTCGTCTGCCTTTAAACCCTTAGAGCGTCACCTGAGGCCATTCTGAACCCTATTTTTCTAGGAGGAAACTAAGGCTCAGGGAGGGTAAGTAACTTCCCGAAGAGATCACAGAGCTGGTTAAGGTGGAACCAGAATTCAAAACCCACATGTGAGACTGGAAAAACCTGCACCGAGAGCAGCCTCTGATGCCCTGTCCACACAGAAACACTTCTGAGAGCAAAACGGAAAGCCACCCACGGGAATGACAGGAAATGAGCAAGCAAGCAAGGAGAGGTGGCGCCAGCCCCACGTGCCTTTTAACGAAGACCACGGCCAGTCCTATGGGGACCTCCTGACGTCAACCTGGGTGACAATCCTGCAGTAACTAACACAAGCCCATCTTTTTAGACTTTAATAAATGTCAATGCTTATTTTTGAGACAAAAGCACAGACAGGAAGATGGAGAACCGGCATGGCCCCAAGCGTGGTCCAGGGAAGCAGGCGGCGGAGCAGACCAGGGAGACGGTGAGTCAGGAGAGAGGCCAGCTGGGTCCAAGGCTCAGGGAGGCGAACGGGCAGGGCAGCCCGATACCACCCACACACGGTGCTCACCACCTGGGATGCCAAGCCCGTGACACTGTCCAGCCCAGAGTTAGGGGCACAGGTGGGGCCGGGACCTGCGGCTCAGAACAGACTTGGAGTAGATCTGGACCTGAGTTCGAACCCTGACCCCACCGGTGACCCACACCAATTATTTTCTCCAAGTCTGTTTCTTCATTTGTGAGAATAAGAGGGGAGCAACGTCTGCGTCTCCGTATTCTGGTGAGGATTAATTGAAATAACATAAATATAAGGCTTCTGCCTGGCACATCCTAACAGACCAGCACGCTGCTGGAGAAAAGCTCCATCGGACGGAGCGGGGTGGGTGGGGTGAGGTCAGGGGTAACCGGGGGCTCCCAGGTTTCTGGCTTTAGTGACTTGGGAGTGATCAGGGCCACAGATCACAGTGGAGACCAAGAGACAGGACTCAGCCTGGGGGATGTGGAGAAACGGGGGGACTCCGATGAACTTGGTTTTGCATCAAGCTTGCAGGGCTCGAGGGTTTTTGGAGTGGAGATGCTCCTTAGGAGACCAACATGGAGACCAAAGCTCAGGTGAGAGGTCGGCTTTGCAATACGGATGTGAGAGTCACCGCACATGGTGGGGATTATTTAACGAGATAGCATATTTCAGCCTGGAGTGCAGGGAGGGCTGGACACGCCCACAGCTCAATCAGCGCGGGCTGGTGCCACGTTTACTATCTAGAGCAGTGCTGTCCACTCTCAGCTCCACCTGTAACTTTCCATTTTCTAGTGGCCCCATCAAACAATCAAAAGAAACAGGTGAAATTAATTTTAATATGCTTTAGTTTACCCAAGATACCCCAAATAATATCCTATCAACGTATAATGAATATAAAATTATCAGTGTGATGTTTTGCATCCTTCTCTAGCTAATGTACCCGTCCCTCCCACCTCAGTCCAGGTTAGCCGCATTTCACGGGCCATGGCCAGCGGCTACCAGACTGGACCACATCACTCAAGCCCTCTCGTTAGCTCTTCCCCCAGCAGTCCAGAATTCTCTAATAATCATATTTTCCCCACTGCGTTTTGAAATGATTTTCTGATCTATTCCTGAGTTAAGTCCATACTTCTGATTGCTTTCAGCCCCTCCTACTTTAGCCTGAAGATGACTCAAAGGAGGACAGGTGCCAGGCATACACAACACGCCTGTATCACTAAAACTCCAGGGCTGCTCTTTGAAAACTCACCACAGTAGGCTGGAGAGAGAAAGAAATGGCCAGAGGACAGTGAAGGAGCCGCTAAGTGATGAACTGGAATGGTGAAGAAACGGGGTGGGCAAAAGATTTATTTAGGAACCAAGAAAAGGACAAGCTCAAAGCCACAGCCCAGCCACGAGCCACTAAGGAAAAGCAGGACTTAGGTCAGCCGGGGGCAAGCCAGGCTGGGGGTGCAGGCCTGGGGGAGACAGGGGCACACGGGGGGGACTCAACGCGCAGCGCAGCCTGGGGAGCCCCAGCCACGGCGACACTGCCTTGTTCTCTCGGTGGCTTGATCATCAAAGACAGAGCAAGACGAAACAGAGGAGGCCTGTCTATAGGAGAAGTGGGAAAGAATCTCAAACTGTCCCCTTTTCTGTAGTCAAAGAGGAACCACTTTGGTACAAAATACATTGCTCCGGTTGTTAAATTTAAGGGAGAAATACACTTCTGATGTGAAAACCTGATAGAATGTTTGCGGTGTAAATCAACACAACTTTTTTATGATCACTTACCTAATAAAGAAATACAGTTCAGAGAGATTCAAAACCCTGCAAAGGAAGAATTTAAGCAAAGACACGGAAATTATTGTCTTAAGTCATCACGAGGAGACAAGTCAGCCAGCAGAAGGAGCTCAAAGCCTTACAAAGAGCCCGGGCCATCAACTGCGGGGGCAGGAGCCCTTCCACTGTCACCAGCCCTCAGTCACCCACCACATCTACGAGCTACGTTCACAACCAACATGGCGCCAGGAGGCCAGGTGGCGCCTGGTAAACTCTGACTAAAGGATGCAAAGAGATGCTGGAACCAGCTCGGAAAGATTGAAGGGTCATGCTTCAGTATGGACAGGTTACCGTCGAAGGAAAAGCAAGTATCTATTTGGAGAGTGTGGGGGACTGTGAAATCCCAGAGGTCTGGGTACCAGCTGGTGGTGTGACCTTGACCTGAACTCTGATTCTGAGGTTCCTCACCGGTGACATAGGACAACATCAGCTCTGCAGGGATGTTGTGAAGATGACATACAACGTATGTAAAAGTGCTGTGCGTGGTGTGACCAAAACAGGTGCTCAATAAGCAGCTGCTATTGATAATAAAAAAAGGGAAACATTTCCGTATCGCTAGAAAGGCTTAACTGGACAAAGGTTTTACTGAAAGACAGTACAAGGTAAAAGGCACTAAACTGACTTCCTTTTTGAGTCTGCGTGGATGCCAGCACACAAGTGAGATGCACTGTCCTGATCTTTGAAACCCTGAGTGGTTTGATCAAATTTAATTTTTCCTGGCTTCATGAAAGATGAGGAGAAATTGATCTGGAATGCCTCTCTGTTAGTGACCTTGAAAATTGTGTTTTTAAAAAACAACATAGTTATTCTTTCAGAGCAGAATGTGGGCACTGTGGGGGTGGGGGGAGTTCATGTGTGCTTTTCCGCGTCTGTGTGTGTATACGCTTTAAGCCTGCTGTACAAGGAATTCCTCCCCCGTGGTCCCAAAAGGCCCTCTCAAACTAACAAGGATTCCTTGGGTCTGAAAGAAGCAGTGCATCTGAAAAATGAATTCACATTGAAAATATGAGTATTATGACTTTTTCCCCTGTAGCAGTATTTGCATGTTGAGAGAACTTCCCTAAAAAAAGATAACTCAAAGAAAAATCTCTTAGAGTCTAGGAAATGCAAACACTATTGCTACAAAGATGCTCCCACAAAGACCTCCTTTGCTGGTAGCAGGATACTGGGCTTCTGTGACAAAAGGGGACAGAAACCTTCTTTAATACCCCTCAGGTCCAGCTCCACAGGTGGCTTTTTCCTGCAGCTTCAGGTCAGTCTGATTTCAAGTAAGAGATCTGCTTCCAGCCTCACAATTCCACGGTAATCGGGTGTGTGTGTGTGTGTGTGTGTGTGTGTGTGTGTGTGTGTGTGTGTACCCGCGCAAGCGTGGAGACTTCAAGTTGATAAATTGCACTATTAGCATCTCTGTAACATCAGGGGCCCACCTGCCAAACTGGACCTGGCACCTGCCTTGCTTCTACTGGTGTGAAATGTACAAACAAAGGGGGGCCGGGGGAGACATTCGACGTGCCTGAGCATAGGCCTTCCGGGCTGCGCGTACCTTTCTTTGGTCTGGACTTCACTGGCAGGCACTCCTTGTTTTCCATTGCTGCTTCTCTCTCTTTCCATCGGCGGATCTGCTCCTCCCTCATCTTGAAGAATAGGATCTGTTTCTGTTCTTCGCTGAGCTCTGCCAGCAAGTCAGGATCTATGTACATCTCCGCCAGTATCTGTTTCAGCATCTTGGCCGGGTGGGGAGTCTTTTACACTTGCGGCCAAAGGTCTGGAAAATGGCTTCCAAGTGTGCCTCGACCTGGGCTGGCCCTTGGAGGCACCCCGCGGACCTTCCCCGGAGACTCGGGGGACTGGGAGAGTAATTCAGCAAACTGGCTCCGGGTTCCTGGCCCCAGGCATCCCGTCCCAAACGCCGTTCATGAATCTGCAAAGAGCAACGGCCAAAAAAAGTCAGCAGTGTTCAAATGTGCAGACACGGGGCGGGACAGGTGCATGAATAGAACGTGGAGGAAATACAGTGTCATCTTTCATTTCGGGGAAGAAGAGAAGAAAGCTGAGCTAGTTTTGTTAAGACTTTGCGTAACCTCTAACCTGTAATTTCCTAAGATACTTTATCAAATAAACAAAACAGACCCTAACTTTTTATGGGTCAATTTCAGGGAAACAAACGAAAAAAAATAACAGAGGTTTGGCCTTCGTCCAACTAAGCAAACATACCACTGCCTCAGAGCCCAGCAAACTACCGAGTGGATGGCTAAGAACAGAGATCAAGAAACACAGAACAGGGAGAAATGAAAAGGCTCTCTCCCACACAACTTATTTCAAAAGAAAATACCGTTTTTTAGATATGAGAGATTTACCGCCCCCAAAACCCAAACCAAACCAGAGCCACGCTTGAGGAAGGTAAAAGAAGAAATAAAAATTAGACCACAACGCCATTTTCTCATTAAAAGTAGCACTAAATAACCAGAACTCTGTACTTTCATCTTCACAAAAGGACAACGCCAGGTTCAGACAGCTCACTAGAACCATGAACACAGTGCAGGTGCAGGAGGGAACATTCATGTACATTCTGCAAGGTCACCAGGTTGGAGGTGTACCTCTTCCGGATAACCTAATGTAACAAGATCTAAACGTACACACCGGATAAACGCAGCGGGGGCGGAAAGGGGAGGTGACCGGCTTCACCACAAAGGGTCCTCACTCTGTAAGACGGTTCCTTAGCGGGAGAAGCCTTGCAGCTGAGCACACAGGTGGTTTCACAGGGGGTGCCAACTCCACTTCCGTCTCATTCTACTTTCCATGTTCCTATTTGGTCTGTTTTTTTTTTTAAATAGCAAACATCTATATTTGTGTCACCAGAAGGAAATAAGGTATAGATTTCCATTCTGGGAAAAAATAGTTTACTGTGTTGCAGTATCATCGGATACACCCCAAAAGCTTCCTTACGGTGACTTTTCGGAATCACCTATGTTCTAAGAAGCTGACTAACCATTTTGTGCTTTCAGTGCCTCGGTTATCTCACCATCGAGCTAGAGATATGCCCTCTCAGATATCTTGTTTCTCCCGACTAAGTCCAAACACTCAAACTTCAGATTAGTCACTTCGCCACCCCTTGACTTCCCAGTTCCATCACCAGGTCACTCACCAGCCAGACTGTGACGCCCCTCCTGCCCCCCGGAAGCCCACTGCCACTTACCCCCCTCCCCCAGCTCCTCCTCCTGGTCTTCTCTTTTTTTGAGGGGGGGATAATTATTATTATTGTTGTTGTTGTTGTTATTGTTATTATTATTTTATTTAATAGAGGTACTAGGGATTGAATCCATGACTCTGTGCATGCTAAGCATGCACTCTACCACTGAGCTCTACCTACCCCCACCCCGTCTTTTGAGACAAGTGTGATCAACAGCCCAACAGCCAGGGTACCCAGCGTGGTTCGCATACATAGTACGCAGTTAGGTTTACCAATCAGCCATTGTGTCGCAGGGACCTTTACTGAGGCTACTGCGATCCCTGCTAACTGCATCCTATAATCTGCAGCATTCAACTACCAGAACTCAAAGGGAACACAGTGTTAAGGGAAAATCTGAAAAGAATGAAAGGCACTGTCTGACTCTGACTCAGTCAGGCATGCCCCTCCCAGGCTCCCTTGCTAGCTTTGCATTTTGCTTCGAGGTGACCCTAGAGGGCTCTCACCCCCACAGAACTGATGTCCTGTGCTGCTTTCTTGACTTCGGGGTCTAATAGCATCTCCAGGGCGGGGCCAACTAAATTCATACTAAAGAGAGATTTCTGGAGGCCAAGCCTTTGTCTGCAGGTGGCAGAAACACCGGAAGAATGTAGTTCCTCGGCACCCTTGACTCCGGTGCTCCGAGATGAAGTGGTAAGAAAACCAAAGTAAAGGAGTCCTTGACATTCCAGTAAATGCCCCGTCCGCTGGCACATTCCTTGACTCCAGGGGTTGACTTTCACAGAAGTGAAATATGGTGGAAGGGGAGCCGCCCAGTGAAGCTGGAGGCTTCCGCTCTGCTCCCCACTTTGAATTGGGTGACTCCCAGCAAGAGTGATGCTGGAGGCAGGGCCTAAAAATGAGCGCCAAGTTCACCCCTCCCCCACCCAGGGTACCCCTGGTAATAAGATGTTGAACCAATGGTGCCTGATGCGGGGGCAGAAGCCTCGTCCCTGTACCTTCAGGTGAGCTGGGGGGCGGGGCAGGTATGAAGACCCCACTGCAGGCAGGCCGACAGGAAGTGACCCAGATGGGACGCTGTTGCCACGTTACTGACCAGGCGCCAGTCTCCTCTGTGCCCCTCCCACCACCCCTGGGGGCAGCACAAGGGCACAGCCTCTCCCAGCGTGAAGGGCTCCACCACACCCCGGGGACGACAAGTTCCAGCTCCCACAGCTTCCATTTTATTTTGTTTTGCCTTCTGTAGCAAACGTGGATTTGTGGCAGTACAGTTAACTAGCGGGTCTTGAAGGAAAGACACTGGCTTCCCCGTGTCCTCAGAGACAACTTGGGGACCCAGCTGGCAGTGGTCTTGTGGGGGGCCAGGCTGCCGAATAATAAACCCACCACTCTAAGGCTGTTGATCCCCATGGGTATGACTTAACTGTCCTCAAACACAGCTCAAGGCGCTCACAGGGCTCCCAGCTCTGCACCACCCCACCCCACCCCTTGCCCCGCCCAGGGCTGTATCTCTGAGTGTCACCTCACTTCCCTGGACTCACTGTGAATCGAGGCTCTGATGTGAATCTTTGTAATCAGACGACTATGTCACACAATCTAGTGTGGGGCCAGAGAGACAAGTGCGTAGAGGAAACAAAAATGAGGAAATTAACTGGCCAGGGTTTCCCCACTTCCAGTCCGGGACAATCAGTGCTGTTAAGTGATTCAGTCACCAGCGACTTCCCCTTCACACACTCCACCTTCGCAGACACAGTCATCCAAAATCCAATAAAGAGGAAAACTCTGCTAGTTCCGTTTTCCTCTCGTACAGCACTTTTCTTAAAAGAGAGAAAGGACAAGCAGCAAGCCCACATCTCCTCTTTTCTCCAAAAATAAATTTCTAAAGGGTCACAGGGTCAGGTGCCCTCCAGGAAGCCCACGGATGTGGCCTGGCACTCACACCTGCCAGAGCCACTGTTCTGTAAAAACAATATTTGTATTTTAAACGACTCTGAGACCTTAAGAAAAAGCTGGAGAGACAGCCTAAATTATTATAAAAATCATTAAAAAATATTTTTAAAATCATAAAAAATACTGTGATATGGACAGAATAACTTCAATGCTGAGAATTGAGCTTGAATTCGAATTCTTTTAAAACAGCCATTCAGTTATCTTATGTAACTTTACATCATGCACGTATCTGCAAAAGGGCTATTTTTGAGCATAAAATGAATTACCAGAGGTGACCAACTTTTGTAAGTATTTACCGCTCTTCAGAAATTTGAAATCACTGTGCACGGACCTCTCCAGAAATAGCACCCATGCTAGATCTATGCCTGCGTATGCCTCCACTTACTTATTCTAAACTTAAAAAAAAAATTGTGTCCAAGTCGTGTTTCTATTAAACAGGTGATCAGACAAAGCCATTTTTAGGACGTGAGCAGCTCGCTCGCTTCTCTCCGGAGATTCTTGGGGAGGGAAAGCCGACTCTGGGAAAACCCCGCGCAGGGACTGTCGCTGTCCCCTCCAGCCCCCCCCCCCCCCGGGGGCGCCCGCGTGAACCCGAGGGCGGGCGGAGGCGGGGGAAGGTCACCGCCCGGCCGCCCGAGGCCACCGCCGCAGGTCCGCCCTCCCGGGGCCGCGCGCCCATCCCGCAGCCCCCGAAGGCGGGGAGCGTTCCCGCCGCCCGGCCTGGGCTTGCCCCTCCCCGGCCCGTGACCCCCACGCGCCACCGCCCGGCCGCCCGCGCCCTCCCAGCCTCCCGGGCAGCCCCGCGCGCGCCCCTCGGGGACCCCGCCCGGCCGGAGCCGGAGCTGCCCGCGCGCCCCGCGGCCCCCGCGCGCCCCTCACCGCGACCGCCGGCCCGGGGCCCTGGGCGCCGCCGCTCTCCCGCCGGCGCTGCGACACCGGACACCCGACACCGGACACCGGACACCGGCCCCGCCTCGGCCGCCCCGTGCTGAGCCCGCCGGGCGGAGAACCCGCGGGGACGCCTGCACTCACCGTCTCCTCCCGGCCCCTCGCGGCCCGCACGGGCCTGCGCCGGCGCTGGGCCGCCCCGAGCCGTCGGGCGCCGAGGGAGGGGCAGGCGCGGGCCGGCTGCGCGAAGACGCGGCGGAGACGCGGGTCAACCAGGTGCCCCGCCCGCACCTGCGGCCGCTGGGGCGCCCCCCGCCGCGCGGGTCCTGCGGGACGTGGTGTGTCTGCGGCCGGACCGGGCTGGGTGCGCCCTTCTCAGGGCTGAGCTTCTGCTCCGGCGTCTCCTGAAGCTCACTTTTTTTTTCTTTTGTTGACTTTAAGTCAATGATCAAATTCTCCGGCACTTGTCAGTGCGGGTGTGGCCTCGTCGGGCTGGACCTAGGAGGAGGAAAGCCTGGAAATACGGAGGCTGGAGACGACAGAGACGGGGAGAGAAAAGGAAAGAAATCCGGAAAGAAGGCAAGAGGTTAGAGGAACGCTGTGAACCGAGGCCAGAACAGGTGGGGGTGGCGCGCGAAGGGAGGAGCCGGCTGAGGACGGGAAAGGAAATCTGGCAGGAAAGTTCAGCAGAAGCAGACCGGGGACGTTGGAGGCTGTTTTCCGGCTAGGGGAACGGTCAGCCTGTGTGGAGCAAACAGCCTGCTTTGGTGAACCTCAAGGTGCCGGTGGCCGGGAGAGATGTAGTCGGCAGTAAGCCTGGTCCTCTTCTACACCGCCGACCGGAGAAATTCAGGGGCCCGACTTGCTCCGTTCAAAAATGAAACCTCCCAATTCTAGCCTCTCCAAACTTCAAAAGATGCTCAGAGTCAGAGCCTTGGAGCAGACGTCAGTCCTCCAGACTAGTTATTTCAGAGCTATTCTAGGGATCCTATCAGGGGAGACTATCTGGTTGGGTTTCGTTGCCACTGCTTATTAAATGGATGGCCTGCAGGCTGAAGTGTCCTTTGCCCCTAGTTGGCTGCTGCGGCCAGCTCAGAATGAATCCCAGCGCTTCGTGGACGGAACAGCTGAAGAACTACAAAGCTAGCATTTGACACGTCCAGGAACCATTTAAGGAACACCTGCTACATGCCAGACCCTGTTGCAATGGGGGGACCTGCAGGGAGCAGACAGACCGTGCCCCAGTCTTCCATGCCGTGTACAGTAGCTATGTGTGTTTTGTGCCTCTTTGAAATCATAAACCCCTTCCAAGGACCCATCCCCAGAAAGTTTGAATCCTACCCAACCCTCAGGCACACAGTAAGTACGCAGTGCACATTGGCTGAATGGATGTTAACAGCCTGAATGAACACAGGCTGTACACAGTAGTGCGCCATTCACTCAACCTGGAGCCCAGTGTCTTCCCTTTTCTCTCCTGCCTCCTCTCCATCCTCCTATCTCCTGTATTTGTAAGATCTCCCTTCTCCTCTCATTTCTGTGGTTCTTCCCCCACGGACAATTAAATTGACTCAACATAGTAAACTGATTGTACTTCAATTAAAATAACCAACCCCCTCCCCGGAAAAGAACAAAACACAGCAGACAATTAAATGTTTATATCGCTCTGAAAAACACCAAGTGGCTCTGTTACTTACTTATGAGACCCTCGGTTATTTTTCACTCCCTCTGGGTCGTGCTCTCAGTAGAAAACATCTCCCCACTCCGTGATCTAGGACGCTTTGGAGGGGATTGCCACCTTCAAGTGCCAGCAACACTCCTGCAGCGTGTGAGGCCTGGGCCACCGGCCTTCGCAGGGGACAGGTACCGAGCTCCTGCTGCTCGCTGGCCACTGGGGAGTCAGAGGCACGTAAGATGGGTGTCACCAGCCCCTGTGTTCAGGAGTTCCCGATGCCCACCCAGGGCAGTGTTCCAGGAGGAAAGCTAAAGAGCTTCTTACTATATACTAATTTTTTTTCAATTTGTCATTCATTTGTAGTGATGGATACCGTGAAACGGGTGGCCTCCCTTTGAATGAACATGTTCCCTGGCCTTCCTTTTAGAATGAGTATCCCTTAAGATCCCTCCTGCCAGGGCCAGCCTGTGCATACAAGTGGAGGGGCTCCCTGCAAAGGCGACAAAGCGCAGGCCACCCTCCCCACCACCACCGCTGCTGTGAGACAGCAGCCCCGTTGCCACCAGGAAGACTTAGGAGCCACTTTCCACTTTCCGTGTTTACGTTCTAAAGAAAATGAAAGATACGTCAGATTTTTTCTTTCTAAAAGAAAATAGATAAACACCAGTAATGTTTTTCTTGTCATATTTTATCATCCGCATGAGAAACCCCCACCACACTTTTCATCCTGAAAGAAGCAAGTTATGTGTTTGTCCCACAGGGACCGTGAAGCAGATGTGAAAGAAAAAGACTGAGGTGTTTCCACTTTCCTAAAAATTGACCAAATCTCAATAAAGCTCAGTCATCAATCATTTAAAAAATTATATTGAAGGGCTACAATGTGTTCAGTTTTCTGCCGGCATTAGATTTGGTTTTGAACTATTTTCATTCCTTTATGACCTTATGTAGACTTTTCTTTTTGCATCTTCATAAATGTCAAGATAAATGATTACTCTTTACAGTCAACTTTGAGTTTAGTCTAATTTTGATGTTTCTTCGCCAAATGACCTTTATGAAATTATCCCCTCCAGATCTGTGCTCTGGGTGGCTGATACGATGGTCCTCGTTTCTTGGGTTTCCATGATGTCCTGGTGGGCAGCCCATGGCCCAGAGGAGCTGCTGACCTGAGGCTTGTGGGTGGAACTGGACATCTCTGGCCCCAGTGATCCAGGGCATCGATGAAGAGCCTGTGCTTGGTTGACAGTCAGAGCGCTTGCTAGCATCTGGCATCCTTGGATCTTTCTTGGCAGCTTGGAGTAGGTCTCCTAGTGCAAAGGAAACCAAAGTCAGTGGGGTGGGAGTAGCTCAGTGGTAGAGCACATGCTTAGCATGGATGAGGTCCTGGGTTCGATCCCGGTCCCTCCATTAAAAAAAGAAAGAGAGGGAGGGAGGGAGGGAGGAAGGAAGGAAACCAAAGTCTCATCTCTTCCTTGAACCAGATTCCGAACTAGGGTTCCATTTCCTAACTTCTCTCTTCCATGCCATCTTGTCCAAAAGTACACAATTCATTTCTGTTTTTTTTAAAGGTATATTATTGCCACTGGGCAGGGACGTTGTTCTCAAGCACATCCTACAATAACCTAAGAGAGATTTAATGTTTGTCCCTGTGTCCCCTCCCCCAGGGGGTCCTTTTGATGGGGATGGGATGGCGCACAGACATCAACATTTTTTCAAAGCATCCTAGGGGGTCCTAACGCGTGGCCAAGGTTGAGAACAACTGAAATATGTGGGAACAAAGTGAATCGGTTGCGGAGGATTTTGAAGGAGTAGTAATGCAACCTGTAGTCTTTACTAAAATAAACACGAAGCTAGATGTTCATCTTCTTGGTTCTGGTCTTCATGTCAGTCCCACAGCCTGGTCTGAGGATGGATGTTACCCCAGACCCAGCCTCTCGTTTAACAGGGATGGGATTAAATGCAGGGGACATGTGCCTGGCTGTCAGTGCCGCCCAGTATAGCTGAGCCCTGCTTCTTTCTTGCCTTCACTGTTTCCTCTGGCCTTTGAGTTGAGGACCGGGCTCCGATCTCTGGCCCAAAGACTCCCACCCACCCACCCCACACCCCCTCCCCGCTCCAGGCATTCTTGGTCACTCCCCTGCCTTTCCTGGAGGTAGCTCTTTCTTTTTTTATTGAAGTATAGTCAGTTGCAGTGGGTCAATTTCTGGTGTACAGCATCATGTTTCAGCTATACATGTACATTACATGTATTCCTTTTCATATTCTTTTTCATGATTGGTTACTACAAGATATTGAATAGAGTTCCTTCTGCTGTACAGTATAAACTTGTTTATCTATTTTATATATAGTAGGTAGTACCTGCAAACCTCGAACTCTCAATTTATTCCTTCCCACCCTCTTCCTACCCCCCAAACCCCAGTAACCAGAAGTTTGTTTTCTATGTCTGTGAGTCTGTTTCTATTTTTTAAATAAGTTCATTTGTGTCTTTTTTTTTTTTTTAAGATTTCACATATAAGTGATACGATACGGCATTTTTCTTTCTCTTTCTGGCTTATTTCCAAGTGTATATTTAAATAAGGGCCAGCTTGGGGCCTCAATGGGGAGTGCCATGGTTTAAGTTGGAGACAGAGAATTGGTTTTTATTGGCACGTCAGTTTTTTAACAAGGAGATTTGTGCAGCATCCAGTGTAATGGAAAGTTACAGCCGGTAAATGATGGATCATGCTACACACACAGGGAAATATGACAGAGGGCAGACTCCCTTTGGAAAAAGGAGGCAATATTCATAGAACTTAGACAGCCACGCTTACTCACGGGGAGTGAGTGCTACAGCTTTACAAGTCCTTGTTGAAAGACAGCACATCGTACAATGCTTCGGGCCAGAAGGACTTTGGACATTATGTGGTCCTCATTTTGCAGCTGAAAAAAGTAGAGGACAAGCAAGGTTAATCATCACAGAGCTTTAGCTGTGAAAACAGAATCAAAACAGAGTTACTGACGTGCAGTCTGTTCGGAGTTATCACCCTGGGTTGAATTAACTAGGGCATTGACCTCACTGAGTTCAGGAGTAAGAACGAAAGGAATCATCACCTATGTTTCTCTCTGGACTTAAACCCCTCTGTCTGCAGATGAAGAGGCAGACCAGAGCTGCACTGGCCCCCACTCTGGTCTGCTGGCTGCGCTCAGTGCTCACAAAAGAAGACTTACAGGGGCCACTTCGAGCTTTCCAGCCCCTTCTGGAAAGAAAGCAAGACTGAGGCTGGGACCCTCTTAAGTACAATAAACAGGTGTTGATGGAACAGCTGATCAATTCTGAGTGTTTCCTTAGGTCAGATTTTGCCCAAAGGAGGAGGCCGTAAAGAGAAGGAAGGGGGAAAGGAGATGAAACAGCAGAGTCAAGAAGAAGAAAGAGAATGGAGGTGAGTTTTTAAAATGTCTACATTTTACTACAGCTGGCTTCTTAAGCGGGCTTTGCTTCCCTTTGGCACTTCCCAGGTGGCCTCAAGTCCACACTCCTTCCTAGTAAAGGCGGGCTTCCCACATGAGAAGGACAAAGAACGCATTTGGCATCTAGAAATTACTCTGAGTGTTTAGCGGAAGAAGAGGAATTTCTGGTCAAGCATGAATTTTAGTGTTACTTTTGCTGTGTGGGGAGCAGCCCTCCCAAACTGGCTGAATAAAAAGTCTAATCAGAATGCCCAACAACAAAAGACTCATATCTTACTGTTTTTTAAAAAATAGTATTTCCTAGTTAGACTCCAAAGAAGTAACATATGTCACCAAAGAGATGACAGTTAATGGTCAGTTTGAAATAACTCCTAGGAGGGAGGGTGTAGCTCAGTGGTAGAGTGCTTGCTTAGCATGCATGAGGTCCTGGGTTCAATCCCCAGTCCCTCCATTACAAATGAAGAAATAAAGAAATAAACAAACAAACCTAATTATCTCCCAGCCAAAAGAAAAAAAGAGAGGGAGAGAGAAAGAATTTCTAGACTTCTGAGTGTACTCTAAATAAAAATTTCATCATAAATCTGTGCAAATCGACATTACAAAGCACTTTTAAGTTGTTACTTCATTCAGCCCTCATGGCATGTTTGGTGAGATTGGCCTTTGGATATTAATTGGCAAATTGAACTTGGGTTCAGGGCAATTCCATGGTTCGCCTGGTTTAGTAGCGTCGGTGGTCGTGGGACCAAGGGCTGGGACTTGGGTCTTCCTGCACCCCATCCAAAGCCCCTTTCCCTACATCCTCGTGCCTCTGGTACCCTGTCCTTTCCCCTGCATGTATAGGACAGCTGGAATTTTGCATCCCCAGGGCCTAGCCCAGTGTGTGTGCTATCTTGCAGATACTTCATACGTATTTGCTGAATTGCTGAATGAATCTAAATTTGAGCTTGCCTAGAGACAACTAGTGTCTCCCTGAATAGCTGGGGAAGCTTATTTTGGAAATTGAAGTTAAGTAGCTTCGGAGCCTAAGCACTTAACGAATGTATTTTTGAGGGATTTCCTTAACCCCAGGAATGGCTCATGTAACATGCATGTCCTGACTTGAGTGGCTATTCTGTGTGAAAGGAGAGGCTAATCTCATGAGGGTTACGCTAGCATCCTGCCACGGAATCACACGCCTTATTTTTATTTTCCTTTGACATTTTATTCTTTCGTGAATTATTACTCATTACGTGCCATGGATGTAAATCTTTTACCTCTACGACGTACGTGACACACCTGTGCGTAACTATCGTTTTGAAATACGTAGCATTTCTAGAACTCTGACCCGGAACGATAATTATTTACATGATCGGTCTTGCAATTTTCATAATGTACCATCTTTGAATTATTCTTCAACAGTTTCATTGCCCTTGGCTCGCCAACTAGATTATAAATTCCTTCAGATTGATTTGTGCATTTAATGTATTTTATAGCCCCTCACGCCTAATGAAGGGCCAGCTCACAAAGATGGTTTCTTGAGTGCACAAATCAAGCAAAGATGGAGATTCCTTTGATGGAGCTCTTATTGGGGCTTGAAAATGCTCATGCAAGAATTTTTTTTTTCAGATATCACCTCAATCCATCCTAATATTGTAGTTGGAATGAAATTCTGCTTTATTAAATGCCTCATAGTATCTCGTAAGAGTTATATATCTTTATAGGGAAACTTTCTGTTGGGAGGGCAAAAACTATGGACAGAAATGAGGGAGTCCCTTCTAGGATAGTTGCGTTAAGAGAAGCCACATGCTCCCCGCCTCCCACTTCCGTCTCCTCCCGATTTTCCCTGTCTTCCTACGCAGATAACATGCTGAAACCTACATGTGTGAGTTTCCATTGCTAAAGTGAATGATTTGCTGGTTGGTTAAACACTTAGTAAACGCCTGTTATTGGTGAGCAGTGGGGCCCTGAGAAGAAACTGTCCCTGAGGGCAGTGAGCAAATATCTAAAAGGGGAAGATGTCGTGAGGAAAAACAATAATCACTTTAATAAAGGGGTAGAAAGTTTAAATACGGCAAAGGCCACAGAGACAAAGCTGTACGTGGTCAGGAGAAGATAAATGACATCAACCTGGAGGGAGGCCGATGGTTATCATCGAGTTTATCTCACATTCCCCTCCTTCCGACTGCTTATCAGGAAGGGGACAGTGGAACCTCGTGGGGCAGTCACAGAGGCAGCTGGGGTTGAACACAGAGGATTTTAAGGCTCTAGGATTTTCAGAACATCTTACTTAGAAATGTTTAGTCTTCTGGTCTGATCTCTTCAGCTTGTATCAGTAATCTCCTGCTGCATAACAAACACCCCAAACTAGCGACTTTACACAGTAACCTTTAATACGTCTCATGGGTCTGTGGGTCGGCAGGAGGGTTATTCTGCTGATCTTGCCTGGCTTGTTCCTGTGGATCAGCTGGAATGCTGGGCCCCTGCCTGCGTGTGGCCTTTCACTCTCAAGGGGTCCAGACCGATCTCTCCACAGGCAGCAGCAGCATCCCAAGGGGACCCATCCCAGTGTGTTGCAGCACCTGCACTGGTGTCCTGTGGGCTGAGCAAACCGCAAGGCCAAGTCCAGAGTCAATACAGGAGTGGCTGCACCATGAATGGATTCTGGGAGGAGTGACTCACTGGGACCATTTGTGTGACAGTGGTGCACACAGTGCAGTGCAGAACTCAACAGAATATGAACAGGACACCCAGGGAAGCTCAGGGTTGTTATAGAACTTGATTCCCCTGTGTCCTGCGGTGGCCTGTATCTGCAGATGTCTGATGTGGGGTGCCTGGACTGCTCAGATTAGGATAAACCACTGTGGTGACACTTCCTATCAGGACCTTTTCTTTCTTCCTGTTTTTCTTCCTTCTTTCCTCCCTCCCTCCCCTTCAGGATGGGCAATGACTTGCCTGTGCTGACTTAAGGAGCATTAAAGGCTAGCATTCAGATCCCAGTCTAACGATCTTTGCATAAACAGCGTCTGTCCCTCTCCAGCCTCTGTGGGTACGTTGTCTGGTTTCATTTACTTTAAACTAACGCTTGAGGACGTCTTGTCAAACATTTTATGTGCCTTCCTTTCAGTGTTTATTATTAATTTATTTGATAGTTACTTTTCAATGCTACGAATGACCTCTTATTGCAACACAATTTCTCATTAATTTCATTTTTTACTGTGTTTAACACTAACTGGTAGCGACATTACAGAGGAATGACCCAAGCCTGATCCTGCAGTCCTGAACCTTACATGCCCCAGACTATGTTTCCTCCTGTTTATTATTGACTTCTGTTTACCTTGTTTTAGCTGGTATTCTGACCGTGAGATGACGGTCTGATGTATGATAACTTGGCTTGTTTTTCAGAACAGAGGTGATATTCCACATCAAACAAACCTCAGCTGGTAACTCTAAGTGAATTCAAAGTACATTTTTTCTAGACTTCATTTTCATTAAACCTGAGGGTTTAATTTAACAAACAGTAGAGTGCCAACTAGGAACTGGATTTTTCGTGCTTTTCTCTGCACTGCCTTTTCTCTGAGCCAGAACCTCCCCCCACCCGCCATGTGACAGCCATCACGCGGGGAAGTCAGTCATCTCTGGAAGCCACACTGATGCTCCCAGCTTGCTTGCGCTTCTGGACTCAAACCAGGAAGTAGCTTGGCATTGGGCTAGCAGGTCCCTGAGCAAGTCATGTATTATTTGTTCTCTGTATAAAGTTCAGATTAAACAAACAAACAAAACACAGCCTCCCTGTTATCTTCCTCGTGAGAGCCAGCGCTCGATCTGTGAGGTGCTGTCACCTCAGGTTGTCCTGACTTTCCTCATCGTCCCCATTTTTATCACGATTCATGTGGTCCTCCTCACTTGTCATCAAGGAGCACGTTTTTGTTCCGGCACAAGGACGTTTGACGGGGATGGAGAGAGAGAAGAGGGGGTATCACAGAAAATGATGTCAACCTCTTCCTTTTGGCTCAATTTCCGGTTGTAGGAAGGCAAGGTTAGACAGGTCCATTCTCTTCGCCTTCTGGTCAGGCTGCCTTTGGAAAACTTCACTAGATTTTGAGTGCCGCATTTTAATATGATAATCATCACCACCAAGTGTTGATTTTTCCAGAGAAGAATGAATAAGTTAAGGGAAGAATAGTTAAAGGAACTGGGGGTGATTATCCTGAACCAGACAAGGCTTGGGGGTATGTGGGAACATCCTCAAACATCTGAAGGAGTCTCATGTCCTTAGGGCTGTCTTGGACAAAATTAGGACATTTGACGTTTGAGATCAGCTGCTATTCACCAGACACCTCATCTCTTCTTCCGGTAATCCTCAGTTACCAAAGGAAGGGCGGCCGGGAACTTACTGCCACCTCTGCCCTGTCCTGGCCCGCTTTCTTATTTGTTGCTACGCCAGGTTTCATAAACGTAAGTTCTGACAGTGGCTTCTTTCCAAATATGTTCCCCCACCACTGCTGTTTCTGGCTGACTATGTTTCTTGGATTAAAGCTCATTCCATGGTGTCAGACCATTACATCAAGCTACCCCGTTTCATCCATTTCACGAGTGTCACCTGCTCAGCTTCCAAGCACGGCCCCTCATTCACAGACTGACTTTGAAGCCTGACACAAAGCCTTGCTCTCCACTCCCAGTCCTGCCAGAGACCTAGAAAATTTCACCATCAACAGATACCATCTGTCCCACAGCTCACACAATCCTGGGTCTCTTCATTTCCGAAGACACCCTCTACCCCTTTGGACCTGTCCACGGCCTGGATCTTCTCGACCTCTTACATCTAACATTTGAACCCTGCAAGTTCTGGCCACAACCTCATATTCTCCCAGGTTTCTCACAAACCCACTCATACTATATTGTTCTTTTAACTCAAAAGAACTTTTATTCCCTTGATTCCTTCCATCTTATTGGCTTACCAGCCATTACCTGCCCTTTCCTACCTCTGTCCCCAGAATAGTCCTCCTTTGTCGGTTTCTTGCCACCACTTTCAATTGCCTTCCTCCCACCCTGTTCAGCTGGAGAAAGCAAGCCGCACAGTCATGAAGATAAGAGCTCATAAGAGTCATGGCTGTAACTTCAGCTGGACCCTCTGGCATCCCCTCAGTTCTTCTTCCACTCTTGGGTCAGTTTCTTCTCCCCGTGTTCCCGTCAACTACTCTAAACCACTGTCACACTCTTCAAGCTCCCATCTCTCATTTTCAGCAGATGATCTTGCCTCCTCTCTTGAGAAAATGGGTGCTCTTAGACACAGTGGCTGCATAAGTCAGGGTTCTTTGTTACAGACAATGGAATCCAATCCACCGGTGGAATGCTATGTTTGTTAAAAATTGTATTACGGTTCAGAGAATCTCTGGAAGGACCTGAGAGCCACTTGGGAGGCTTTCGGCCCCCACCAGGCCATGAAAGCTGTTGTAGTAAACACTACTGTCAGAATCCAAACCTCAGCTTGCACCAGGAAGTCAGAAGTTCTGTTCCTGTTGTGTTTGAAGAGATCAACACTTTCCCACCTCACTTGCCAAAACATGGAGTCTGCGTGTACCCACCTCCTTACATTGCTGTCTTCCAAGTCAGCGTCTCGTGCAGAAGCATCTGACTGGTGGAAGCTAGATCACATGCTTGCAAACTTAGTGGCAACAGATGCCAGGAGAATGAGTTCTGGTTTCTACCTCATGGAATCAGGATTTGTAATGCAGGAAATTCTCCAAATATAGAAGAAGTGGTCAAAGACTCTTGGAAGCTACAAACATGATAAGTAGCCTCTATTTTTACTTTCTCATTCCCCTACCTAAAAATTTATCTACCTCCAGACCCATTCATGTCTTCCTTCTTCTGATCACAATGCATCTACTTTTGAAGGTCACGCTCTTTATTTCTACACCTAACTCACTCCTTTCTGTTTCTTCCATACCCTCTCCTTTCTCTATTCTGAAACTTCCTCTATTTTGACAGTTATCTTCAGTCAGTGAATATATTCAAGATCCTTCCATCCCCAAATCCATCTGTAGACTCCCTCCATTTGCTCCCCTCTGCTTCTCAACCTGACTTGTTGAAATAATAAATTAAACCAATCATATCCATTTCTTCATCAACTATTCCCCTCGACCTCTTGCTATCAGGCTGTGGCCCAATCCTCATTGCTCCCAACCCTGTCCTGCACTGAAACTGTTTTTATTATAGCAAACAAATGCCCACCAAATTGTCAGATCCAATAACTCGCAGTGCCAAGTTGTTGATTTTAACCCTGGAGATGCCTCCTCCTTCTTGAAACTTCCAGCTCCTTTAGCATCTGTGAATGCCCACTCTCCTGGTCTTCCTTACCTTTCTAGGCAGTCCTTCTCATCTTCTTCATGGGCTGTTCATCTTCCGCTTTCCATTTAAATGTTGGGATTCCTAAGCCCATGACTCCTCTGATTCCTGCACCTCTGGTGGACCCTGATTGGGTGGTTCCATCTACTTGCATTTTTTTGAACCCACATGTATGTGAACATCTCCTAAATCTGTATGGTTACTCCACACCTGTTTCCTGAAATTTAAATTTGGATATAAAATGACTTATGGCCATGCCACCTGAACCTCGCACCTGAATGTCAGCTCTCATAGCACAAACAGGATTAATATTCCTCCTTTATTCTCATCTTTGTTACTTGATTATATCAACCAGTCCCTCAAGTTCTTCTTGCCATTTCTCTTTTCTTTACTATACCCCATCCCATGTTAATTCTAACATGGCCGTGCCAATTCCAATGCTTGAATATTTCTCAAATTTATCACAGCCTTTCTAGTTTTGCTGTCATTGGTCCAGGGTTCATCGCCTCTTTCTGAATTTCTAACTGGTCCTCCTTCTTCCCATCTCCTTGTCCCCAACCAAATCATTCTCTACATAACCACAGAAAAAAAGATATATTGGCAGAATGACCATCATTAAAAGTTCACAAATGATAAATGCTGGAGAGGGTTTGGAGAAAAGGGAGCCCTCCTACACTGCTGGTGAGAATGTAATTTGGTGCAGCCGTTATGAAAAACAGTATGGAGATTCCTCAAAAGACTAAAAGTAAACTTAACTTATGATACAGAAATCCCACTCCTGGGCATATATCCAGAGAGAACTTTAATTTGAAATGATACATGCACCGCAATGTTCATAGCAGCACTATATACAATGGCCAAGACATGGAAACAACCTAAATGTCTATTGAGAGATGACTGGATAAAGAAGTTGTGGTATACTTATACAATGGAATACTACTCGGCCATAAAAAATAATAAAATAATGCCATTTGCAGCAACATGGATGGGCCTGGAGATAATCATTCTAAGTGAAGTAAGCCAGAAAGAGAAAGAAAGATACCATATGATATCACTTATATGTGGAATCTGAAAAAAAAGAAAAGACACAAATGAACTTATTTACAAAACAGAAAGCAAAGAAAACAAACTTTTGGTTACTGGGGAGAGGACAGGAAGTGGGTGGGAAGGTATAAATTGGGAGTTCAAGATTTGCAGATACTAACTACTATATATAAAATAGATAAACAACAAGATTCTTCTGTATGGCACAAGGAAATCTATTCAATATCTTGTAGTAACCTCTAATGAAAAAGAATATGTGTATGTATTTGCATGACTGGGACATTATGCTGTATACCAGAAATTGACATATTATAACTGACTACACTTCAATTTAAAAAAAAGGATGTATTAAACCAATTGCATTAACCCATCTGAAAGCCCATCACTGAGAGGGTGGAATCAAAGCTCCCCGACCCCGGGGGACTTCCTGCCTCTCCAGCTTCCTCCCTTACACCGTGTGCCTCACACTTCAGGCTTCAACAGCATCAATAACTCATCTAGCTTCTTGCACTTCCACACTATTGTTGGCTTCTCTGTCTTCAGACATGTCATCCCCTTTGCCTGGAATGCTCTTCCCTTCCTCCTCTCTATCCTGCCACCCTCTCTACCCTCCCCCAAACCACTGTCTAAGTCCTCCTCATCCTTTCATACTCGGCTGAAGCATCAGCTCTTCCACAAAGCCTTTCAGACCTCTCTTCTTCTCCACCGAAGAGCTAGGTGCCTCTTTGAGTGTTTACATAATGCCTGCTATGTACTCCTCAAAGCACTTACTGAATATTTTATTTTATTTTTTGTGAGTGGGGTAATTAAGGTTATTTATTTACTTGTTTAAATGGAGGGACTGGGGATTGAATCCAGGACCTCATGCACGCTAAGCATGCACTCTACCACTTGAGCTATACCTACCCTCAATTTAAAAATTTTGTTCACTCAATATTTTAGACCATCAAGTTATAATAGGTCTAGGGGGAAGGTATCTATCCACCTCAAAAAAAGTTACAATAGGTCTTTTCCCCCCACAAGACTGTAAGTTTCTGAAGGGAAAAATGGGTTTTGTTTCCTTGTTGTGATCTCAGAACCTGGTAAAGTTCCTGACAGCTAGAGGATGCTTCATTAATGTCTGAGAAACAAATGAACTTCATTAGATCACCTGCACAAGGGCTGGAGTCAGGTTTTGGTGACAAGATGCTAACCCTCTCACTGTCCCCTGTCACCACCCTGATGGCATATGAAAAAGGGTCTACCGCCCAACAATCTGTGGTTAAGACCTACAAAGCTACCCAAACACACTTCTAAAAGTACTTTAGTATCAGAAACAGAGCAGAATAAGGATGACCCTTTGTTTAAAATTAAGAAGCAACTCGAACCCTGACTGTGGGCTCAGTGGACAATCAGATCATGTCCAGGGCTGGATGGCAAAATCAGAAGGAAGACTATGCCAAGTGAAAGTCAAATATCTGATGTGTTGCAACCTCTGGCTGAAATCACAGTGGTGAGAGATTCAAAGATCACTTGTTAAATATTACAGCTTGTACATATTATAGTATAATGGTGATGACCCAAATGTGTTACAATGTTACTCATAATGTAAAGTTTTTCAGGTACATTGAATTGTACATGTACAATTGGCTCTCACTGAGGTCGCTGGAAAGGGTGGGTGGATTACTGTAACCTACGGGCTGTGTAGCTCATAATTAACTGAACATTCTCAGTAAGAGTTGAGACCATTAGCCCCATGATTGCACGATCCTTTGGTTCTCAGCCTGTGGAATGACATACACTCTGGTTCTGACTGTTTTGTTAAACTCTTGGCACCCTCAGTGGAACTGCTGACATTCCATCCCTGGGGACATACCAGCTCTTGGCCAGAGGCCACCAACCCCACCCTCCTGCACTGCACCACACAGTAGGCACCACTGGGTGGGCTGCCATTTCCCCACACTCAGTGTGGCTGTGTTCTTTGGCAGGGAACTAACTTCATTAGAGGACAAAAGAAACTTTCTGGAGCTCCACTTTTGGATGTAGTTAGGCATTAACTAAAACACCTATGCTTCTGGGAATGAGTCCCTACACGTCGAATGCTATTCTCTTGTAGAAACAGCCCATGACTGCCAGAGAGATGACAGTCTGGAGTAGGATGAAGACCAACTGAAGAGTGGAAAGAGGAGTGGGATGGTGTGGAGGCCCATTGTGGCTCTAACAGAGTGAACAGGGGGACACGGCTCAGCCCCACCTCCCTCCAGCCCGTTTCATCACCTTCATAATGGAAGGTTTATAAGGAAAGGAGTCAAGAGCCCAGAATTCTCCAGTTCCATGAAACTTGAATAGACGGCTCAGTAGCCTGAGAATCTGAGTTAAATGTAATTAAGGGAGGATGCAATGAATTTTCAATTTCCAACAAATATTCTACACATATTTATAAGAAAGAATAGATGGGGAAGACTTTGAAGATGCCAACAATCTGATTTTGCTAGCTCATGTCAGGATTTATCCAATTGTCAATCTGTGTCTTTTTCTTTTCATAAATCAGTTGCCCAGTGGTTTGAAGTTCTAGTTTGGAAGATTCAAGACTAGAAATTCTGGTTGTTTCAGTAGGATTAGAGCTGTGTTCCTATAACCACTTCTTATTTTTTTTACTTTTAAAGATCAACCTGAAAACCAAGGCAGGCCAATTATATTTAGCATTTTATATGTCAAATAATCACATATCAGTGATGTCAGCTTGCCGGAGCCTCAGAACAAGGGTCTGGCAGGATCTAAATGTCCCTCTTGTGTTTTTCATGGTGATGAACATGGATGAATTTCAGAACTACTCTGCCATCTGCCAAAGTCAAATGATGTCAGATCCAGGACCCACTTCACAAAGGTGATTAGCCAGAGGATGGTGACGTGGGAGGCTTTGGAGACTAGATCCCTTGATGGGTTTCAAGACTGGGACAGCCTTCCCAAATCCATTGCATGTTCCCAGTCTGTCCCCCAGCACTTCCAGAGGGAGTGGTACAAATACATGGGCACCTGTGTGGAGCTGAGCTATTTGAATTATTCTCTTACACATTTCCGGGATCTGATCCAGCAGCCAAAAAATATGTGCCCTGTGCTAGTATATTCTAAGCACAGTGCTAGTTGGGGGGATGTGTAGACAAGCAAGAAGGCATGGCTTCTACCGTCAGGTTTTCAGTTCAGTGGGGAAGCATAGCGTTCTCCAGATTGAAGTGATGAAGTTTCCAGGTCAATTTCTACCAGGCTCCTAGACCAGGATTATTTAGGCAGAAAAAAAAAAAAATCACTCAAACTTTAAATGTCCAATCACCACCTATTCTCCTTAAAGGCCCATTGGCCGCAGAAATGTCACAGGCTCGATTTCGGTGCTCGAAGCACTGAGGAGGGAGCATCTTCCTTCATCTTGCTCAGGCTCCGAAGCCCCTTCCTCTCTCTCTGCCTAGCTTTATTTTTGGCCTCTGTCTAAAGATACTTTGAGATGGAAAACATTGACTAGATGACTTCGGTCTATCACCTCCACCCCTGAGGTCACCCACCTTGAGGGTCATGTGGTTCTAGATCACGAGGCACGGGTAGACAACAGAATGGAAGTGCATGTGCGGACAGAGTGATGTGTGATGTGGACAACGGGATGTGGTCCTGAGGGAAAGGGTCAGACCACTGCCCCACGTGCATTGGCATAGTCTTTTTAAGAAGTAATTCAAATAGCCTTCAGTGGAACGCTAGCTTACATCGATTGAGTGTTTACTGTGTTGCAGGCACCATATCTCATAGTAAACCTCTTGTTATCTCTGAAAGGGAGCAAGGCCCTGTGGGCTCCCCCAGCCTCTGCCTCTTGTTTATAGAAAAGCTGAAGCCTCCCAGGCCTCCCTGAGTCACAGAAGAGCAGCTCCAGCAGCTGATTAAGACACGCCTGTGGGCCCTGGGCGATGGTGATGACTCTGACCATCTATCTCAACCATTAACTGAGATTACTCCCTCATTTCCTTTTAAAACTTTTATGGCCGAACAGAATATTTGGAGATTTTTTTTTTTGTGTGTGCAGGATGCTGGGTCCATCAGATTGCAGGCATTCTGATTAAAAGCAAGTTTCCTTTTTTGTGCCCAAGGCTGTTGTCCCCAGGATCCTACCCCTGCCCCTCCCTCAGATAGAAACCAATTACCCTTATCTAAGTCTCAGGAGGCTGCTGCAGAGAAGGAACAAGAACTGGCTAGAACCAACAGAGCCCAAGATGGGGGAGGGTCTGACCTCCAGTGGACCGTGAGCCTCATCACACGCTCACTGTAGTGTATTAGCATGCTAGGTGACAGGCCCACCCACACCCTGGCAGTTGACGGTTGCCATAAAAACAACCGGAAAATCCCATCCAAGGACTGAAAAACTCAAACAAGGACTGATTGGCTCCATCGCACCTGGAAGGAGGAAATGATGACAGAAAAATCTCATAAAAGTCCATGTGGCCCAACCCGGGCCAGAGCTGCTCCTACGGCCTGTCTTGGCTGACAGCTCCCCGTTCAAGCACTTGCCTTCTGTTTATCCGTCTGAGCAATGAATCGGCTGTTCACTTCATCTCTCTGCCTCTGCTGAGTGAATTCTTTCCCAGCTGGGGGCAAGGATCCAAACTTAGGTGGGCTCCCTAATTGAGGGGTCCCTCCATCCGCCAACATCTCCGTGTTACAGATGAGGAAGCTGACACAGAGCACTTACTTGCCCAAGATTACACAGCTGAAGAGAGGCGGAGCTAGGAAATCCGTTCAGGCCACTGGACTCCTAAGTTGGTGTCCTGAACCATCACAGGTTCTGCCATCCTGGAGTGACAATAGATCGGGAGCCTCCTTTGTCACATTCCACATTCCTCTAGAATCTGTGTCCACTGCGTTGCAATCTGAAGTATGTCTGGCAGCCCTGGGAACCGATTGATTTGGGGGTGCTGGCCTCCCCTGCCACCAGGCAGCAAGCGTGACCCTGAGTCAGTCATGGTGTCACGTCTGGCTGGAGCTGGCCCCTTCCGGCCAGTGTGCCTGGCCGCCAGGGAAGCTGTCTAACTGGCTTTTCAACTGACATCACACAGGGAAATCATTTTCCAAGGCGTGGTTATGAAACACGGCTTGAAAATGATTCTTCTTTGATTTAAATACTTACTGACATAATTAATGAAGCATGGTCTGTTTTTAGAGTCATTGCATAATGTCTTGCCTTCATAAAGTGTGCTTCAAAATCTGGATGGTGGAGTATTCAATCAGTGTCGTGCTTTTGAAAGGGAATCCATTCTCAGAAAATCATAAGCAGATTTATGAAAAACTTCTTGCTTCTTGACCTCTAGGGGATATAAATCTGTCTTAGGTTGTTATTTGATTGTTTTTTATGCGTAAATCTTGTCTCTACATCTTGATTTCAAACTCTTTAAGACATCAAGACAGCTGGGGACACAAGTGCAGTACCTAGTAAATGTTGTTGCAAGACTGAATAGAAAATGCGCAGGAACTAACTTATCATCAAATTCCAAAAAAATCAAGCCTTGAGTGACAAAGCTTCAGAATTAATTTTGAAAACAATATTCTTCACTCCCCAAGGGACCACAAGTCTCCTTCGCTATTTCTGTTGTGAAGCTGAAATTGATTGGCCCGTCTTTGTGAATATAATGGAGTAGTTATTGTAAAAAGGGATTTAAAAAAAAATCAAAGAACAATGTGAGTTTCTGAAAGATATTAAATATGATGAACCAATGTACTAGCCTCCTCACAGAAGAATTTAAATAAGTAAAATAGTCAGAGTTTATACTTTTATCTATTTGATTATTTTTACTAAGGGGGAAGTTTCATTCTCTTCCTTGCTGCACCCCCAGGCCCCAACCTTGGCAGAGTCGGGAGCTTTGAGGGTGGATTTGAAAGGAGGGCTCTGTAAACACAGTCTGGTCCCCCGTCCACAGGTCCCACAAAGAAGCAAAGCTACAAATAAAATTGAAAGCTGTGAGCTGGAGGCATCAGCTCTTCTCTATTGTTATTTTCTGTTGTTAGAAAATAACCAGAATTTGGATTTTCATTCTCGGGGCTGGCAAACCTCATGCAGGCCATAATGCCATTTGTAGCAATATGGATGGACCTGGAGATGGTCATTCTGAGTGAAGTAAGCCAGAAGGAGAAAGAAAAATGCCATATGATATCACTCAAATGTGGAATCTAAAGAAGAAAAGGAAAAAGAAGACGCTAATGAACTCATCTACAAAACAGAAACAGATTCACAGACGTAGTAAATAATCTAATTGTTACCAGGGGAAAGGCGGTGGGAAGGGACAAATTTGGGAGTTTGAGATTTGCCAAGGTTAACCACTATATATAAAAATAGATTAAAAAATCAAATTTTACAGGGAAATTTGGGAACTATAGCACAGGGAACTATATTTAATATCTTTTAATAATGTTTAATGCAAAAGAATATGAAAACAAATACATTTAAACATATGCATGACTGGGACATTGTGCTGTACACCAGAAATTTACACATTGTAACTGACTCTACTTCAATTAAAAAAACAAAAATTAAAAAAAAATTTTAATATTAAACAAAAATCACACAGATTATTGATAGAGTCTTGTTCTTTTTTTTTTTCAATTTTTCTTTTTTTGCTGAAATATAGTCAGTTTACAGTGTTGTGTCAATTTCTGGCGTACAGCGGAATAGTCCAGTCACATGTACACATGCATAGATTTGCTTTCATAGTCTTTTTCATTATAGATTACCACAGAGATTGAATAGCGTTCCCTGTGCTGTGCAGTAGAAACCTGTGAGCCTTGTTCCTAAATGGTGCTTTTTGTGTTACTGGAGCTCAGTCTGGAAGCTAGTGAAGCCATGGCCTTGAAGGTGACGGATGACCAGTGACGGGTGGCCGTGGGAGGAGCAAGGGAGAGACCATAAAGACATGTGTTTTATAAGACGCACCCCCTGCGCTGGCCAGGTAGCCGGGGAGAGGAGGGACATGGCATTTCACAGACGCTAGCTCTAGCTGGCTGGTGCAAAAGTGAGAACATACTGGAAAGATGCTGGGGTGTGTAGAACCCACAGAAGGCCCCAGAAACAACAGGGGCCAGCGAGCTGCAGGACGCTAGGCAGCTGGCTCTGTGGATTTTCTCTCTGGAACATTCCTGTACACAGGAGTCAACAGCAAGACCCTCTTCCCAAGCGCCTCTCCCCCCAGATCTGAGTCTCTCAACTGGAAAATTGCAATTTCTGGGAGAGACATCTGACGAGGCCAGGTTGGGTCAGCTGTCCCCACCTGGAGGAGTCACCCACGACGGGGAGACAGAACCCCCAGGGCACAGACAGGGCTGGCGGGTCCCACCCTGTGTCCTGGGAGGAAACGGAGGTGGAGGGGGGCGATTTCTAGGGAAAGGCAAATAGAGGAGAGCTGGGTGGCTACACCGATGCCTCTCAGTTCCACCTGAAGTTGTCCCTAACTGACAAAGCACAGATCCAGACGAAATTTGATTCAGACCCAGAACGATGATGTCCCACCTGGGTGCCTTGCCCCGCATTTCCTGTACACTCTTGCCTGCCCAGAGCCCCCTCCTGGGGCTCCCTTAGTCCTCTGCTGGTTCTCCCTGCCCTGCCAGACGGCATCGTCATCACAGAGCATGGACTGGACTCTGAAGCGTGCTTCCTGCAGGCGGCGGGCTCCCGGGAGGGAGACCAGCCCGGTCTACACGTGCTCAGTGCCTCCCCCCAGGAGAAGTCACTTCTCCTCCTGGAACTCACTCCAGACCATATTATTATTTATTTGCGGGATTCTTCCCCACTGGGACAAAGGGGAATTTTGTTGCACTTCCCTAAAAGAAACAGGGCAGAAACGGGGACCCCCAGAAACAGTTCCTGTGCCACACTGTTACACATCCCCTGCCTGCAGGAAGCCCAGGGCGCCCCGCTTTGATGCTGTCACCGCTACACTGCAGCTGGCTTGGCCACCTGGTCTGACCGCTTGTGTGATGTTGTTGCTATGGTGAGGTTTCCACCGAAAACTTGCAAATCAGGAAAACAGCTACCATAAGCGATGAGACACAGAGAGTCTGATGCCCAGTGGTTGCTGGCTGACTGATGCAGAAAGCTCATGTGGTCTTCAGTTTGTTCCCAAAAAAACCCACCTTAGTGAAATCCCCAACCCTCTGTCATAGGAACTCCTGGAAAAGACAGCACAGCTTTTCATTTTGACAGCAGAGTGAAGTGAGCTTCGCTTATCTGCGTAGCAATAAAAATGCAGGCCACATCCTTCAGGGGTAATATCTCAGTTCATCATTCAAGCAATAAAAAAAAACCAGAATAACTTTAGTGTCTGTTTAAGCTTTCAAGTAATCTTTGACCAGGACCGATGCCACATTCAGCAGCCTAACAACGGAGGCTGGACGTGCCAGTGAGGCCCAGATTGATGGGCTCCCAGCCGGCGGGGCAGGGACAGAGCTCAGCCCTGACTCCCCCGCACTTGTATATCAGTGTCTTTTTCAAAGAAATGACGGCTTGAGTGCTGTGCCAAAGACTTGTTGGAAATTTCTCTGATAAATCAAAGTGAACAAGACGTGTCTGCACTTGAATCAAAATGGGGTTTCCCAGTACCCCAAACAGAAAGTAGGGCTATGAAGCCAAACAAAAACTCAGTTTCTTTTACAGTGACGCTCCGATGTCTGGTGGGCTCCGTGGTCCCCGGGCTCCCTGTCTTCCCAGGGTGACTGTTTATGTGGGTGTCTCTCCCAGCCCTACGGGCTGCTGTCCCTTCTCTTTTCATGTCCTTATCCTCCTTTATCGAAGAGGACTCTCATCTTCATTGTTCATTTCTTGATTTACCCTCATAGGGGTAAACTTGCCCCATTTCTCTGACCAGATAGGTAAGGATTTACCACCCAAACACCCACCAGAATGCCTTTGATCGTGCTGGACATACAGTAAATTCTTTTTTTTTTAATGTAGATTTTTTATGTATGTAGATAATCCCTTTGTTCCAGTAGGGATTTAAGATGGCTTATAGAAATACACATAGTTCAGTGGGGTATTTCTGATCAGGGCATTGCAGTGAGAGACTGGAAACATTGGTCTTAATCTCATTTGTGATTCTTTTCTGGGTCTTTCCCGCACAGTGTCTTCTCGGGACACAGCAAAGCCTCAGATCCCATGAGACAGGTCTCCTCGTGAGCACTGATCTCCCTGGAATGCACCCTTGGTGGGGAAACAGCACCACCCCCTGACTTGACTTAAGCAGAGTGGGTGTGCAGCCCGGCCTGCTCTCTGCAGTGGCCACCTGGAGATAAATTGTCTGCTATCATGTAATCGGTTTGGTTTCCAAGACATTCCAAAAACATTTTTGTTTTTGTTTTTGTTTTTTTCTTTTTGGGCACTGTGTCTGCAATTAACAAAAGAAACTAACAAGTGAACTGTGATGTCTGGCAGGTCAAAACTTCCTGCCTTTCCTTTTGATGTGGTTCCTTGAATCACAACGAACAAAGTGCACTTTGCCAACTCAACTTTGCCCTGATTTTACTTTCTTTTATTATAACAGGAAAAGTGTAGCACATTTACTAAGGAGAAAGTCACCTACTAATCTAACTCATAAAGTGTGATTTTTTTAAACATTGACCTGAAAGATTCTTACTAGTGGTAACAATAGAGCTTTATATTGTGCTTTGTTCCTTGGTTTTATTTCCTGTGCGGTACTTTTATTTTCTGCATAATATTCTTTCTATGATGTATCATAATCATTCTCCATTAGTTAGCATTTAAATTGCTTCCAATTTTTCATCATTATAAGTCCTGCGATGAGTAACTATGAGCGTACTGGTTTTTCTTATAGTTTGAATCACTTCCTTCAGCTTGATGCTCAGAGGTAAGATTATGGGCCAAAGAGCTTTAATATTTTTATGATTCTTCACAGATCTTGCCAACTAACTTTCAAAGGATTGTACAGCATTACAAAGCGACCATTGACATTGGAGGTAGTGGGCGTCAAAGCTCCCTACCAGCGCTGCAATTGTATTAAATCTGTAAATTAACTATGGGAGAAAAAATGCCTTACTAAATTCAGTCTTGCAATTAAGAAGCTATATTTGTTATCGCACAGTTTTTATTTTGATATATATGTATGCCTAAGTGGTCTAGATGTACCTACATACAGCATGGCATGGGGGGAATCTGTGACTCTGCTTTGGAGCAGGACGGACCCCAGCCCCGCCCCCCCAGAGTGTCCCCTACAAGTCTCCCCACCTGAGACCCTGACTGGGCGCTGATTCCAGGGATCCCAGCTGCCCAGACCGAGGGGCGCATGTGCATTTCCCTCCCGGCACCTCCCACCCTCTGGAACCTAGTACCTCCAGGTGCCACCCAGCCCAGCAGGTGACACCCTGGAAGTAGGTGCAGAGTAGGGAGGTCGTTCGGGTCAGAGCCCTCATGACCCTGTGCCAGGAGGGCACACAGGGCCTCTGTAGGATGCAGGTCCCTCAGATAACTCTCACCAAGGGATTACCCGGGATGGCGAGGCCAAGAAGTTCCCGTGAGATCTGGCATCTTTGTAACCAGCAACCCTATTTTGGAGCGTGGGGGACCCCAGCATTGCTGAGAGTCCCCAGAAGCCCCACCGGTGGCCCGGCCTATCCCTGTAAGTCTTGAATCTGGAGACCGAGACCTCGGATGCTGAGTCACAGACACCGCACCTGCACAGTTCGCTCCCTGCGCACCTGCCCTCAGGCATCCTGGACCCGTAGGTCTGTGTGGACAGGGGCCACTCCCGCTGAGCGGGTTGTCTTCCTGGTGCCAGGGTCCCAGCACTTAACTTCTGGTGTGCAGCCTGGAAAGGTCCTTCCAGCGACCTCTCATGGCCCTGCCGCGCTCTGGGAATGCGGGCCATTCTCGGGGTCCACCTCCCCGGGATCTCACGCGCTGACTCTGCAGTCTTGGTGTCACCGCGCGGCTCCCTGACGTTGTGAGATGTGCATTCGGGTAAATTGGCATCTCTGCTCCTTTCTGAGCAGGCTGGACCTTGGCAGCATGAAGTGTCCCCCAGAAGCCTCCCCGCCTGCCGTCCGGCCTGTCCCTGCACACCCCAGACTACGGCAGCTCCCAGGGAGACTGTGCGCTGAGTTCACCACACATGCCGGTAGGGGTCGCTGTGGGCCCCCCCCGGGGAACCCCCCCCCCCCCCGGGGCCTGTTTGATAGGCCTGCAATTGCCCACCTGGACTTAACGTATAATCAGATGTTCATAAAGAGGGTCCCTTGGGCCAAGCATCCTTCCTGTCCCCTTGTCTTCCACGTGCTCCCAGGCTATCCTCCAGTCTTCTGCCCCAGCACACCCTCCACGCCTCCTCTGCACACCCCCCAACAGAGTGTCATCACACCTCACAAAGGCAAATATTAAACCGCAGTAACCCGGGGCAGAGACGGCGGTTACAGCCACCTGGAGAGAGATGGTGAGTAGATGAGAAAAGTGAGCCCGAGAGAACTAAAGTGACTTGACTCAGGTTAGTCTATGGCAAAACCAGCACTAGAACCAATGTGTCCAGGGAGAAAGGGCTTGAGATGAAAGGTCCAAAGATGGACTAGGTCCCTAGCCCTGACTTGTAGGATGTACATGGCTCAGAGTAAGTCAGTCACATAGACGTGCTGATGTCCATAACTGTTCTAACCACCTCTGCCGATCCAAAGGGCTGCCGCAAGGACCAAATTAAATAACGGATGTTAGAGAGGGCTCTAGAAACCGGAAAGCGTCCTACCAATGTAAGACTTTTAACAAGCCTGGTCAGTGGCGTGCCGAGGTCAGCCTCGAATATGGACATTAAGAAGGTTGCATTATCTGTAGAAAATTTTAAAACAATGATAAAATCGACTAAAAGTCAGATTGCTTTTTGTTATCACTGTGTTGGGCAATTCTAAATAATGTCAGTGATAAAACACTCTTTCCTGAAAAATTCTTTAGTAGTTTTGAATTCCAAATAATTTTTATGGTTACTATTGAATTTCTTTAATTAAACAATTTTTGGGGGGGAGGCAATTAGGCTTATTTGAGTAATTGTTTATTTTTTTAAGTGGAGATACTGGGAATTGAATCCAGGACCTCGTGCATGCTAAACACATGGTCTACCACTGAGCCATACCTTCTCCTCTGTGAATTTTAATAATATATATGAAAACCCATTTTTGTTTCTTTAATAAACTTTGTATTCTGCATGAAAGTTTATCAGAGATCTCCCAGTTAGAATTGACAGATGGATTAAATAAAAATACAGGGAACCACTCAGATTTTAATTTCAAATAACAATGATTAATTTTCAGTATAACTATGTCTCATGCGAAAACAAGCTTACTGTTTACCTGAGGTTCAAATTTAACCAGGCATCCTTCATTTTGTCTGGTGACCCTGCCAGTTGTGCGTGAGGATGTAGCTACATGCTTTCATTCAGAGAATCAGTTCATGATGGTTTAGAATGATTTGAACTTATCAGGGCATAGTTTGTGTCTCCAATGCTGGCAGCTTTACACATACTTTAAACAGTAGGTTTTAAATAACAATAGCACAGGAAAATGATATAGTTAAAGAAACAGACTGAGTCCTTCAATTCTGTCATTCTACATGGCCCCTTGGACTTTTTATACCTTCAAAAAAAATTAAGAGTAAAACAGAATGTGAACTGCAAAGTATCATATTTTTTGTTTGCTAAGTGCAAATGTTAGTTCACGTGACACAGATCTTTTACTAAACGTTATGGGTTGAATTGAGTTGTGGTTCTCCCCAAAGGTACACTGATACACTAGTACTTTAGAACGTGACTTTATTTGGAAATAATGTTGTTGCAGATGTAATTAGTTAAGATGAGGTCATACTGGAGCAGGGGTGGGACCTCCCTCCAGTGTGCCAGGGGTCCTTGTAAAAAGAGGAGAGACACAAGGAGGGGAGAGCCCCGGGACAATGCAGGCAGCAGGAGGGCTGGGGGATGGGCTCCCCCTGCAGGTCTCCCAGGGAACACAGCCTTGCCCACACCTTGACTTTGGACTTCCAGCCTCCAAAACTACATACATTTTTACCGTTTGAATCCCCAAGTTTCTGGTACTTCATTATAGAGTTCCTAGGAAGCTAGGACACTGAATCTGAAAGACAAAAATCTTTAAAGTTAAAATTTCCGGCTCTTTAAAAATCATTATTTTTCCTTATTTGTTGTTATGAAACTTCACTGTTATCATTTATTACAGGTTCATTCCCTTTAAAAATCCATGAATATAATTAGTGTGAATCCACTGGTTTTTTTTTTCCTCCTTGATACTCTACTATTTATTTCACTTTTAATTTATTTAAAATAAAGTTTTTTACTGGCATAAATACACATAGAGTTTAATCAGAGACAATTTTCACTGTCTCCCTTTTCTGGCTCTTACACTGATTTATTTCATATCATAATTATTACTAAATATAATTTTGCCACATAGAAGAGGGTTGTTAAAAGCGACCCCTTGCAGGGTGTGGAGTGTGTAGCTCAGTGGTAGAGTGTGTGCTTAGCATGCACGAGGTCTTGGGTTCAATCCCCAGTGCCTCTATTAAAACAAATAATTAAATGAATAAACCCAATTACCCCCCCAAATAAAACAAAAATAATAGAAACATTTTAAAAATGCCCCCCCCCCCCCCCCCCGGAACGCTAGGTAAGCCACGTACACAGCTACACCCTGTTCCACCATCTGTTAATTGTGGGACTCTGTCAAGTTTCTTAATCTCCCTGGAGCACAGTTTTTTGTTGTTGTTGTTTTTTTAATATATAAAACGAAGCTACTTATACCCACCTCCGATGTGGTTAGAATTAGCTGAGATAATGCACTAAATTCACCGGCATAAGATAAGAATGCAAATAATGTTGACTCCTCTCACTGCTGCTGTTTTAATAGCTGCAGGTGTGACGCATCTCAGAGGAGTGTGTTCTGGAGGACCATGTCCTCGGGGTGCGTTAGGAGTCTCTGGGGACCGAATTTTAGGCATGATGGAAATTTTCCGTGAGCGGGAGAGCCTTCCCGGAGGGCATGTTTGAATTCCAGCCCCCTTTCAGCCACCCCTGGCTGTAAGGGTGGGAGCGTGTGCACAATTTCAGCCCCCAAAGATCCAGACCATCCAAGAGACATATCAGAGTTGGAGGAACGCGAAAAAGTGAGGACAGGGTTGGGGAGGAGGGTCATTATCTCAGCCTGAAGAGGGCGCTCTCGGATCGCACCATTCTCTCCGCGGTTCACACAGGGCATTCTCTTTAGGAGGCTTTGAGCAGCGGTTGGAAATGTTTCTACCCTCAAGATCATTATGTCTGGGAGTGCTCTGAGCTTGGGGAAGCCACTGGGAGGACAACATAAGCAGCACGAAGCCAGAGTAATACTAATAGCAGCATATTCTGATTATGAAGATGACAGTGAAAATGCTGGCGTGTATTTAGCTTGTACTACGTGCCAGGCACTGTGTTGTATTAAAAAGACATCACCTAACTCAATCCTGCCGACAGCCTGTGAAATCAATATTCCCACTTCACAGATGAGCCCCAGAGCCCCAGAGGGTAAGTGATCTGCTCAGGGTCCCCGGGGTGTTCAGTGGCTGGACCGGGGCCACTCGGAGTCACTATTCTGTGAGGCCAGATGGTGAGGAAGCATCCGAGCTGCCCAGGGTCTGGCTCTCTGCTTGCCCTTGTGCCCTGGACCAGAGAATCCACCTCACAGATACACACTGAGCATCTACCACGCCCCACACTTGGTGTGAATGCCTCAAAGGACAGCAGGGGTGCAGCGGTCAGTGCTGACTCCCGAGGTCCCATCCTGTATCCTTGTCCCGGGCCCTTCAAACCTTTTCCTTTTTGAACCTCAGTCTTTCCTTCCAGCCCCTGGGCCAGAAAGCCCACGTGTGTACCCCTATAACCGAGTCCAAAACTCGTTTTGCTCATCGCACAACAGGTCAATAAATTGGGAGATGAGGTGGTAAGGCAAGGAATAATTACTTTATTTGGAAAGCCAGCAGACTGAGAAAATGGGGGACTAACGTCCTGTAGAACCATCTTTCTCCAAGTCAGAATCCAGCCTCTGTTTATACTAAAAAGGGGAGGGGGCGTGGCTGGTTGTTGCAAACTTCTTGGTGTCGGAATCCTTTGTTCTTGCAGCTGTCCGGGTAGGTCAGGTCTTGTGCTCCTGCAAACCTCCAACAAGACAAATGCTATTTTCTATTTGCAACTTTTTATCTTTATATGCTGGGAAAGTGTTATACCCTTAAAGGTCAGAGCCTTGAGAATGGGCTCTCCTGTATATTTCAGGCTCTAGGCGACAGTCTTGTACAAAAGGTGCAGAATGAGCATGACTGAGCCCAGGAAACAGAGCACAGGATTAAAGTCAAAGGAATAGACCTAATACGGAGTCAGATTTGTTCTTTCCTGTAACAGCCTGTGTGTGCCTGGGTAGCCTCCTGCCGGGCCTCTCTCTGGGAGCAGCTCCCAGTGCGGGTGGCGCTCCGGCCTGACTAGGTCCCCTGGGCCCAGCGTGTCTTTGGCCCTCTCTTGCTTCCTTGGCCATTTTGCACAGCAGATCAGGAGAAGAGCCCTCCGCGACCTCCTGCATTAACCCCGCGTGTTCAGGACCATCACCTCGCTCCTTCCACGAGTGGCACCAGGCTACGCGTACTGCGCGCTCTTCCTCTGATCTGTCCCACTTGTTAGGAAGAACTCATGAGGCAGGCACTGTCTAGTCCCCTTTTACATACATGGAATCACCGCGTTCAGAAAAATGAACAATTTTTGCCTGAGTCGCCCAGCCGATTAGTGGCAGAGCTGGGATTTGAACCAGGTCTCCTGACGTCAAAGCTCAGGGTCCTTTCCATTACTTCACACTGACATTTAGAACCATGTGGGCTGAGAGGGGCAGAGAAAGAAAAGGAGGCTAACCGAGCTGAATTCAATCTTTAAAGTTATTTTTCAGCGGTCTTCCCGGGCCTTTCCTTCCAAGGCTGGGCTTGCCCACCAGCAGCAGGACACATCCTGAGTTGCTGTGATACCACAGGACCTGCGGGAGGTTCCAGATCCTCCTCCACTCCATCCAGCACATGGAGTGGAGCAGCGTAAAAGAGGGGGGAAGCCACAGAGACAATAGGAATACACAGAATCTCAGTCTCTGTGGAAACTTGAAATAACCATTTCAGGACCTTAGATTTTCCTAATGTGCATTTGAGAGACAAGATCCTTGGTTCTGAAACATTCTAACATTTTCCCTCCCCAGCCCGCTCTCTTCTCAGTGGCATTCTCAGCCTCGTCTTCAGCAGTACTTCTGTGATTGCTGTTGCACTTAGGCGATCTATGCAACTGAAAAGGATGAACAGAACGCGTGACGGCGCGGGATGAGGAAATCCAGACGGGGTCCTCCCATCCTGCGCCGACCTGGAGGCGGCGGGAAATGCATGGCTGTTCCAGCAGGCGGCGCTATAGGCTTCCAGAGGCTCGGGAGCAGCGGGCGCCAGGACCAGGTGCGTGTCCTAGCCCCGGAAAGAGCTCTCGCGTTCTGGGTTTGGGCCAGGACAGAGTCGCGTGCCCTGGGTTTCATCCTGGAATCCAGCAGAGGCAAGGGTCAGTGCAGGCCACGTGGGACACGGGACTTCCCAGGGACTGCGGTCCTGAGGAGAGAGGGTGCGTCCCCAGAAGGTGGCCGAGGGTGATCCCGGGAGGCACCGAAAACCCTGGCTTCAGAGATGCTTTGTTACCAGGAACTGCACTGACTAAAAGGGGGAAACAAACGTGCCAAGAAACCAAACAGCTTCGGTGCAAATGGAGCCTGTGGTGATGCAGACGGTGGTTCCCAGTCAGCGGTTCTCTTCAGAATCACCCCGAGAGCAAAATGCACATGCCTTCATCCCACCCCGCAGCGCGCTGCGTGGGTACCGCCCGGAGGGCTGCGCGTCCGCGTTAAGCTCGCAGGTGATGCCAGCCTTGCGCCCAGCGCCTCGACACCGCTGCCCAGGCCTTTGCGTTACTCCCGGGCCTCGTTGGTGTGATGCAGGGGGAGTACGGGTCACATCCTGCGAGCGCTCACTTTTCCGAATCAGTTTCCCCAACTGTAGCAAGGACTGAGTGCAAAGATGGTCTAGTTCCTCGGACCCAGGGTCCTGACTTTAGCTGTGATGAGAGGCTAGAGATCTCGGAGTTCATCCCCCTTGGGAAAAAAAAAAAAAACAAACAACAAACAACTCCGGGACGGTGCGTGGGCACCACCGTTGAGATGCGTGCCGTCCTCAGTGACCCATTAGGACACAGCGACCGCAGCAGGATGAGCGTGGTCCTCTCCCCGGGGCGGGTAAGTATCAGCACAACGAGCCTCTTTCATTTCATAGTCTAAGCAGTAGCAAATGAGCCTCAAAGCAGTGCTCATTCAGATCACTAATTACTTCATGATTTGGGACTCAGAGACTCCTCCAAGGAATCATTAAAACTGTTCACAGCAGGAGGAAAGGGGTAGATGGACATTAATGACTCTGTTTACTCTTTCTAAGAGAAGAGACCAGAAGAACGACGTCCTGAGAAGACATGAGCCCGAGCCCCGGGGACAGGCAGCCCCCACGGGCACCTCCCCTGACAGCCCTACCCCAGCGCGTGTTCCCGCCTTCCCTCCGCCCAATCACGGACACTTCCCTCCACATCCCTCATGGCCGAGTCAAAGGTGAGCTCTGGTGGGACTTTCCACCTCCCGGCAACCCCCCCACCACCACCTCCCTCCAGCATCTTGTCCCACCCCTCCTGGCCTTTTGTGTCATAAACACATCTCTCCCACGGGCTTGGAACCCCGCCCACCCCCAGCCCTGACTTATTCAAAGTAGAATGAATGAATGAATGAATGATGCAAGATGAACAGTCCAGTGGATTTTCCTTACCTGCAGGGACTATGGCTGGTCACTTACAGGGTATGTCTGAATGAAAGAGGACCCACCTCCCGGTAGCCCGCATACCCAGCCAGCCAAGCAGGTATTTAATTTTATCAATAATTGTATTTCTTTGGGTTAGACATTGCCCGTGCCGGAGGGCCTCTTTGAAACCATAAACATCCCAGGAAGGACGGACCACTCTCTTGGAATAAGTGTGATTATCAAATCTCAGACAGGAGGAAGGGTTCAGGATGGCCGGTTAAATCATGCCTGGGAGCCAGGATTCATGAAAAAACTACAGAAACCAAAAAAAAAAAAAAAAAAAAAAAAAAAAAAAAGACAGCATGAATAGGCAATCAGAGAAAATGTAAACTTATTAATGCTGTATCTTAGTGTCTCCTCGGCTCCTTTGTTTCCCGAAGGAGGAAACCACATCTACAGAAGATTATGATTTTTCTCAAAGTCACACAGGTGACCCTGAACTCATCTCCACCCATGGGCACGTTGAATCTACAACCATATAGGGAACAATTACTTCTGGGGGGAAAAAAACCCCTAAAAATCGGCAGTGCAAATCCTTCGCACTGGGCCAGTGAGAGGGAAACCACACTGAAGTGTGTAGGGAAAACTGAGATGGAATCTCGCCATGAATCCCAGCCCCAGCACAACGCCCCACAGCTGGGCCAGAACTCAACACTAGAAGCTTCTCCCTGAAGAGGGAAGGGTTGCCATCCTACATTGGGCACCCCAGCCTTTGAGACTGGCACCTGAGAGAGGAGCCCCCAGAACAACTGGCTTGGAAGCCCCACAGGGGGGCTTCAAAGACCCACGGGGCTGTGGTGAACTGAGGAAAGGCCCCCGAAGGGCTCACACACAGACTCACACACCCCGGGGCCCAGGACGGAAGCAGCCCTTTGCAAAGTGCCAGGACTTCATGTGAAACAGGCCCACGTCCTGAGTCTGAAGCGTTGGTCTGAGGGGCGGGGGCCTGCAGGGACGCGCTCCAGGGCGGAGGCTGGCGGGCGCCGTCTTCCTGCTCTGCCTCTGCCTTGCTGAAGCCTGCGGGCGCCGCCTCCCCCCACACCCTTTTTTCTTTATATTTCCCCTTTTCCTTTTTTTCTCTAGTTTTTCTTTGTCTCTCTTTCTTTGCCTTTTTGTTTTTTCTCTTCCATCACTGGGTTCCCCCAGGGCACCAGTGTCCTCCAGGAGGGAGCTTCTGCGCACACCCTGGGCTTATAGCTACCACCAGTGGACACCCCTTGGTCACCAAGCTCTGCAGGCCAGGGGGGCCTGTGTTCCTGGGTCCCCTGGGACTGTAACGATTGGAGAAACAGTTCTCGGGAGACTAGCACCCCCAGGACACTGCACAGATAGGGGACTGACCACCCCCCCCAGACATTCTCAGAAAGAGGCCTATTTGCTTATCTGGGAGATTGGCCTAAGGGACAGGCTTCTGGTTGGGCACAGTTACCAGTATCCTATGAAGATGCTGTCAGACAATGGGGGCCTTCGGATGCGGTCTTTGCGTTCTCTCTCTGCCTCACTCCAGTTCACCAGTATCTCAGGGAGCGCAGACCCTGGTCTGGGGCCCTGATTTTTGCAGCTGCTGGCTCTGGTGACTTGTCCTTGCAAGTCCCACAGGACTGCAAGCTCAGAGAAAGGTTTCTTAAACAACCCCGACCCCCAGGGCATAGAAAGAGGCAGCAGACTCAGTCTTTCTGTGCAAATCCACACAGCTGCAGCCTGAGGGTCCAGCTTAAGTAGACACACTGCTAAGGGCCTCTCCTGAGACCTCAGGGGGCGGCACTGTCTTTGCCGTGTGTCCTGGCCACGCTCCAGAGTGCGCCGTGCCCTCATCTCTTAGAAGGAAGCTCTTATACATGTCTGTCCCTCCAGTTTTTGCCTGTGCCCCGTGTTTGCAGTTTCTGCCTAAGGAATACTTCTTATTGTCTGACTCTGGTGCTCAGGGGGGCTTGCGTTCCTGGGTCCCATGGGAATGTGACAACTGGAGAGACAGTACTTGGCAGGCTGCCGTCCCCAGGGCACTGCAGAGAGGGCTGAAACCCACCCCAGCCTCTCTGTGGAGGAGGCCTAACTGCTAGTCCTGGGTCTTTGGCCACAGGGGGCAGGCTTCAGGTTTACACATGTCTGGAGGACACAGAGATGGTCTCAGGGGACGTGGGTCGGGGATGCCAACTTTGCACTGTCCCTCTGCCTCACTACAGCTCACCAGTATCTCCCAGAGAGGAGCCTGTAAACCCATCTGGAACCCCAATTCCTGTGACTGCTGCCCAGGGGACACCTCAAGATCACCCAGCTCTGGGGCCACCAGGGCTCATGCTTGCGGTCCCGCAGGACTGCGTGTGTCTGCAGTTCTTAGAGCTGCTGTCCTAAGGGCGGGCTGGCTATCAGTCAGCCTGCGTCTAGGCGCTGAGTCCTCCACTTTGGGGAGGGATGCCAGCATCGTGGTGGAGTGAGGTGCTCTCTCTTTTTTTCCCCTTCAAACTACAATCAGTAAAGCTTCCACAATCCAACAACACACCAGGATGCCGGAGGATTCCACACATCCGTGCATCTGAAGGTGGGGGGATTGGACCATAAAGGGGAGGTGGAAGGAGGGGAACAGTGGAGGCAGTGTCTGTGGCACCATCCCTCCAGTCCTGGGGCACCCAAGACCCTGGCTCCTGCCCCTCCACTTGGAGCACCAGCACCCAGGAACCCAAACCTCAAATACGACCAGAGGCAGCGCAGATAAGAGAAACCGAAAACTTGTGCCACAGCGCCACCTACTGGAGAACAGAAGAAAGGCCTCTAGTTTCTAACCTGTCTTATCATCAGACTCTAGGAAAAAACAAAAGCTTTAGTTTAAGAACACAAGGTGTTTGCAACTTCAAGTGCATCCGCAGAGGAACAACTCCTCAATCACTGTGAAGAACCACAGTAATACGATATCACAGAAGGAAAACGGCAACTTTCCAGAAACTAAATTTAAAGTTACGGAATATTGCAACGTACCTGATAAGAGAATTCAAAATAGCTGTCATAAAAAAACTCAGCCATGATGCTGTGCACCAGAACCTGACACAGCACTGCAAACTGACTATACCTTAATAAAAAAGTGTAATTTTTTTAAAAAGAAACTCAACCAGCTACAAGGAAACTCGGAAAGGCAGTTCAATGTGCTCAAGAATAGAAGGAAAACTTTACCAAAGAGATTGAAACTCTAAAAAAGAACCAGGCAGAAAACCTGAAGCTGATGAACACCTTAGAAAGCACTGGAAATAAAGCAGACCATATGGAAGAGAGAATTCACCAGCTGGAAGACAGAAGACTAGAAATAATACAGGTGGAAGAGGAGAGAGAATTGAGATCTAAAAAATATTGGGAAATTCTACGACAGCTATCCCACACTTTTAGGAAGTGCAACATTATAATAATGAGTATTCCAGAAGGGACAAGAGCGAGAAGGGTGCAGAGAGTTTACATAAAGAAATTACAGCTGAGAACGTCCCTAACGTAGGGAAGGAACTAGATACACAAGCCCATAAAGCAACAGAATAATTATCTCAGTGCAAAGAGACCTGTTCCAAGATACATTAGATTAAAACTATCAGCATTATATTAAAGCTGTCAAAAGTCAATGACGAAGAATTTTAAAGGCAGCCAGGAAAAAAGGATGGTAACTTACAAAGTGACCCCCATTAAGATATTAGCAGATTTCTCAGCATAAATCCTAAAGGCCAGGAGGGAGTGGAATGAAATCCACAAAATACTGGAAGATAAAAACTGTCAGCCCAGAATACTCTATCCAGCAAAGTTAGCCTTCAGATATGAAGGGCAAATAAAGACTTTGCCAGACGAACAAAAGCTGAGGGAGGTCATCAAGACTACACCTGCTTTACAAGAGATGTTAAAGGAAGCTCTTCTACCAGAAGAAAATGACCAAAATGCACAAACCTTTGAGCAAGGTGATAAATAGAACCAGGAAATTGCAACTTTATATTGGAATAGGCTTTGAAACACTTTGTTACAGTATAAAGGTTAAGGGGGAAAAAAAGAAGAAAAAATAACTATGGCTACATCAATTCAGTAACAAACTCAGCATAAAAGGCGATCATTTCAGACCACAAAACACAAAAGGGGAAGAGGAAAAGGATGGAACCCACGTAGGCAAATGAAGATAAGATGCTGTCAGCAGAAAAAGGACTTTTATCTATGAGATGTTTTATAAAAACTCATGTCAACCACAAAACATAAATCTACAGCCAAGACACAAAACATACAAAGGAGGAAACTGAGAAAAATACTAGAGAAAACCACTAAACTCAAATGGCAGATGGAAACACAAGAAAAAGAAATAATGGAGGGTGTGGGGGATAGCTCAGTGGTAGAGCGCATGCTTAGCGTGCACAAGGTCCTGGGTTCAATCCTCAGGACCTCCATTAAGAATAAATCAATAAATAAACCTAATCATCCTCCCCACCCAAAAGTTTAAAAATTAAATTGAAAAAAAAGAAACAATGGAGACATAGAGCAACCAAAAGTCAAAAGGTTACATGGAAGTACTACGCCCTCATTCAATAATCACTGTGAATGTAAATGAATTGAGTTCACCAATCAAAAGACAGAGCAGCGGGCTGGATTGGAAAACAAGACCCAGCTCTATGCTGCCTTCAGGAGACTCATCTCAGCTCTAAAGACAAACACAGGCTCAAAGTGAAAGGATGGAAGATGATAGTCCAAGCCAGTGGCAGCCAAACTAAAGTGGACAAAATAGACTTCAAGCCGAAAACCATAACAAGAGACAAAGATGGGCATTATGCAATAAGAAAGATGATTCACCAAGAAAAGAGGCCAGTTATCAATATATCTGCACCTCATATAGAAGCACCAAAATACATACAGCAAAGTCTAACAGAACTTAAAGGAGAAATAGACAGCAATACAGTAATGGTAGGGGTAGTCAAAGGTCCTCTACTTTTTTTCTTTTGAGACAAATGAAAAGGGAGATACAACGTATAGCAGTAAATGCGATAAATGCCTACCTTAGGAGACAAAACTCTCAGGCAACTTAACTTCACACCGCAAGAAACTAGAAAAAGAAAAACAGACGAATTTCAAAGATCTGCAGTGATGTCCCCTCTTTCGCTTCCGTTGTGGTCACTTGTGTCCTCTCTCCTTCCCTTAGTTAGCCCGGGTAGCGGCTTATCAATCTTACTGATCTTTTCAAAGAATCAGCTTTTGGTTTTGTTGCTTCTTTTGATTTCCTGTCTTCTATTTCATTTATTTCTGCCCTAATTCTTATGATTTTTTTCCGTTATTTACTTTGAACATAGTTTGTTATTTTATTTCTAGTTGTCTTTCTTTCTTTGTTTTTTGATTTGGTTTGGGGGGGAGGTAATTAGGTTTAGTTATTTATTTTTAGAGGTGGAACTGGGGATTGAACCTGGGGCTTCATGCAGGCTAAGCATGCGCTCTACCCCTTAGCTATACCCTCCCCTCTCTATTTCTAATTTTCTACAGTGAAAGCTTAAATTATTTTATTTTATTTTATTTTATTTTATTTTATTTTATTTTATTTTATTTTATTTTATTTTATTTGTATAGTTGATTTACAGTGTTGTGTTAATTTCTGGTATACAGCATATTAATTCAGTTATATATATATTCATATTCTTTATAAAGAATATGAATATATATATAACTGAATTGTTGTTTATCTCTTTTATATATAGTAGTTGGTGTCTGCAAATCCCAAACTCCTAATTTATCCCTCCTTCTGCCTTTCCCCCTGGTAACCATAAGTTTATTTTCTGTGTCTGCGAGTCTCTTTCTCTTTTGTAAATAAGTTCATTTTTATCATTTTTTTAGATTCCATATGTAAGTGTTATCATATGATATTTGTCTTCCTCTGACTTACTTCACTCAGTATGAGAATCTCTTGGTCCATCCATGTTGCTGCAAATGGCATTGTTTCATCCTTTTTAATGGTTGAGTAATATTCTATTGTGTATCTATATCACAGCTTCTTTATCCAATACATGATTGATTTTAGCTCTTTCTTCTTTTCTAATATATGCATTAAATCCTATAAATATTCCTCTAAAACACTGCTTTTGCTTCATCCCCTACATTTTGATCAGTTACATTTTCATTTTTATTATTTCAAGATATTTTAAAATTTCTCTTACAAGTTCTTTTTTGACCCATGTGATATTTAGAAGTGTGTTGTTTAATCTACAAGTATTTGGGGATTTTCTGGCCATCTTTTTGGTATGGATTTCTGGTTTAGTCCCATCGCTCATCTAAGAGCATATACTGTATGATTTCTGTTCTTGTAAATGTGTGTGTGTGTGTTTTATGCCTGCCTAAAATGCTCCATTGTATTTAGAAGAAAACCCATCTTATTTTCTGCCTTTATATTTGCTTCTGCTTTCTGTCTGAGAAAGCATTCATACGACAGCCTCCTGAATGTCCGTGACATGTAGCTGCTGATCTTGTTTCCTTCCATCATAGTTATTAGCATTCATATGAAGTTACTTACTTATTTCCATCTTTACCGGCTGACTTCCTACCCACTCCTGACACCCACCGCCTGGAACGTAAACTCCTGGAGAACAGGAGTTCTGTCCTGCTCTCTGCTCTTAACAAAGGCGTGTTCACCCACTGACTTTCCCACCATCCCTCCTCCGCACTCATACAGACAAGAGAAGTCACACCGCAGTGTACATCACGCTATTTCTCCTCTTTCAATGTTTTTATCCTGCTTCGTAGCCTAGAAAAACTCTCATTTTTCTGGACTCGACTCAAAATCTTGACACCAGAAGGATCTGAATTTGGACAACGGTATCTTTAATGGAATCATCTTTGCTGAGGTGTATCTACGCAATGTCCCTGGCTTTTATCAATGAATTGAATAAGAGGTTGCCACGTAAAACCTTCTATTGTGTTTGTTAATGGAGACTTTAGGGGACATTCTTCTACTATTGTTCTCAGTGGCACTCGTAAAACTCTTGCTGGAAAATTTTGTAGTTCTAAGAAAGGCTTGTTTTCCCCTGTTAAACTGGTTTGCTTTTTCCTTTTTGATTATAAACATTATGCAAGTTGCCATGACTCTTTCCTCTTTCACTGCCAGAGCGATCACAGCAAAGTCAGATGCTAAAATGTGGCGTAACTAAGCTGTTCTTTGGGAGCCGGATTGATTTTTTCCTCTGGTTTTGAATTCTTATGAAGTTTGCATTTTCCCTGGTCCTGGCCCCTGATTTTTATTTTGCCCTTGCTTTAATGTAAACATTTTTTGCTGCAAGCTTTCCAGAAGGAGGTGGGGTAGACATAAAGAATAGGGTGATGCTAAACAGCATAGCATGGGAAACTGTCAACGGAAATAAAATGTACAAGCTAAACGTTTTATTTGGCAGACATTTCTGAGGACTTAAGCCCGGGATGACAGCCTCTCAGATTGCTCTTAGGGAATGCTCCAAAGTGGCAAGGTAGAAGCTAGGATGTATGAGTTTGTGCATCAAAGACCAGATAGTCGGAACATCAAAAGATTACTGGTAATTAAAGAAAACCAGATGGTTCAAGTTAAAGAGTTTAGTACTTTTCTATATATGGGAAGGTGCAAAGCTCTGGGCTCATTGACATCATTCCTTTGATGTGCATCTAGCTGTCTAGGGCCAATATCCTATTCTTTTACATCCTGAGTCCCCTCAGGGGGTACAGTTGGGGGTGGCAGCAGAGGCCGGGCTGCCTGCTTATCTGCATCCTGAGTTCCCTCCGCTCACTGTTGGGGGTAGGGGTGGCGGTAGCAGCTGATGATTTGATGGTCATAGCATCCTGTGTTTACTGATTTGGCTGGCAATAATTTTTGCGCACAGAACTATCTCCAACAACTTGTAATAACCTATAATGAAAGAGAATATATATATATATATGTGTAACTGACTCACTATGCTTTATACCAGAAACTAACACAGCACTGTAAATCAACTACACTTCAATTAAAAAAAAAAAAGAATAGGGTGATACTGTCTCAGGGATGCTGTTTGCACGTCTCCAAGCTGAATGACTCCGTCTGTCCTGTACGCTCCCCTAACACTTTGTTTGCACCCCTGCTGAACTCTCTTCACATTATCATGTATTGCACTTAAGGGAGTGCTTAAGTTTCAACTACTAGGTCCATCAAACTGTGTGATCTTAGAAAGCCGCCTCCCTGCGGTTCAGCTGTCCAGTGAGGGTACTGGTGCTACCTACCTGATAGGTTTGTTGTGAGGATTTAAAGGGTTGAATGTGAAGTGCTTAGAATGGTGCCTGGACTCTGTGAAGTGCTCAGTAAGGTTAGTGATTATTATTCCTGCTCGTATGTTATAGTCACTCATGTGCGACTCCCCTGATGTGCCCTGAGCTCCTTCAAGGCAGGGACTTTGTCTTATTTATTCCTAGAGCACAGGACAGTGCCTGGGGTCAACTGGGTGCTCAATAAATAGTTACAGAAATGATTTAGATTGAAATCAGACTCTGTTTCGGGATTATAGAGTATTAGGAGGTAAATTCAGAGAGGCATTATATGGATGGATTTTGGAAGGCGTTAAAAATCAAGTCACATCTACATTTCATGTTGCAGGATTATATATGGGCTGGGATGTGCTCACCAGGCAAAATGAGCCATATCCCTCTTCGTCCAAGGTCCCACAAGTAACCCTTGGTGTTTTGGGGGCTCACTGTTCCCCTGTGCTCTTGGCAAGGCCTTGGATCTCCTGAACTACAAGTGATGCAAATTCTGTTGCCGGTGGCAGCAACAGAGCTGCCCTTGGGAATCGGAGGGCCGGAGTCGGGCGCCAGGAAGAGTTTACAGGGACATGAACAAAGGCATGTGAACGAGCCCCTCCATCGAGAGGATTGTAAGCTTGTGAAATAAATCAGAATTAAATCATTCTCCTAGGAGAGCAGAAGGACAGGAGGAAAGGTTAAAGTAAACATCACTCAGCGCCAGAAGAGGGTGGAGGGAAAGAGATGGTCCCACCTGCTCTGTGCCCATGAGGTGCACGAATGTTGTTGCAGGAAGATTGGCCCCCATCCCTGACGAGCCGAATCACTCGGAGACAAGGCCTTGGCGCTTAGAAGAAAAGAGTCCCAGGCAACAGGGACTCACAGCAGGCCAGTGCCTTCAAAACTGTGAACTCATCTTAGGGTTGGGGCTTGGTGATTGTATAGTGAACAAGTTGGGTGTAAAAAGGGATATTAATTAACAAAGGTCTCTGGTAAAGCTTCCTCCAAAATCTTGGCCTGTCCATCCAGTGGCATAGGGCTGGCCGGCGGTCTGGAGGGTTATCAGCCCATGATCTTCTCTATCAAATCAGACTCATCAGGCGCCAGGAGGAACTTCGGAGGGTCTGGTCATTCTCCTGAGGTTATCGTCCTGTGACTCCCTTCTTGGGGGAATGAGTCAAAATCCAAATAGGATTGTAAATTTCAATCACCAGAGTAAGGTAAAGCAAACAGGGAAATCAGGGGCTCTAACTCTGACATCGGGCCTGGGCTGGGAGCTGGTCCAGTCAGTCAGATTTGCTGACCACCATAAGTATATGGCCAAGAATGAGCCTAAGCATGGCCATTTTATTATTTCTCCTTCAGTGCGAGCCGAGGCCTTCTTTCAGCATCATGGAGACCCATCTGCCTCAGAACGAGTGCCTTTGAGTGATGGCCAGGCCTCGAGGGATTTGGTCCTTGCCCTGGGTGAGGACAGGGGGTGGGCAGATGAACCAAAGGGTGATGGACCCTCAGGCTAAGGTCGCTGCTCTGGAGGGCTGTTGATGGAGAGGAATTCTCCCCTGTGATGGTCTAGGCCAGACTGTTTGCAGGCAGAAGTGAAGAACTGAATCAAAGTAAGAAAGAGAAGGCCGAGATGGGCGCCTTCTCCCCAACCTCGCATTGGTTCTCAGGTGATCAGGTGGCCAGAGGGCTTGAGCCACCGCGTCCCCTACGTGTCCCCCCGCGCGCCTCCGCCGCCCGCACCTCTTCGCTCCCTGGCCAGCCCGGCTCCCCACTGGTTTGTTGTGCTTGCTGCAGGGACTGTGGGTGGGAGTTCCATATTCATATACCGTCTGGCCAGGATCGAACCTGCTAAACAGTGAGCTAGCATCGCATTTTCCTAAGAGAAAAAGCTTCAAGCGGTCGGCTTGTGCCCAGGGCTCTGTCTACGGGGCTCTGTAGTGCAGATGACGGTTGTACAATCTGATTTTAAATTGTGAAACCAGCACCCTCTCCCCGCTGTAGTTCTGTTGTTGTGCAGACAACCAGAGTTTTCAGAAACCAACCGTATATTGTCTGTATGGTCGGCATATTCTCACGAATAGCGTCTGAAAACCACACGCAAGGCTCCACGCTATACAAGTAGACAAGGTAGCGCGTGGTGGACACTCTCTGGCCACCAGTTTGGTATTAATCAGTTTCTGCATTCACAAAGACTCCCGATTTCATTTTGCTATGATCTGTTTCTGTGCCTGAATTTTCACCACTGTGTAGGGAGATGTCTGATGCGTTGCTGTCCAGAGTTCCGCAGTATCTTTCAAAACCTGCTAGCAGTGAAGAATGAGGCTTTGCCCCCATCTTTCCTCGCTCCCTGGGTCTGGTTAGCACCAACTGAATGGTCGGCTGGTGATTCATTGGATGCTGTGTAGTTTGTTCTGTCCGCTGTAACTTCCTGTTAAGATGCTGGTTGTGCTATTTTTAAAGAAACCTTACACAGCCTAGGTTTTATTTTGGGCTGGATGTACTAACATACAAAGAGGATCTGTGAGTTAGCCCTGTAAGCTATTCTCTTTCAGGCACGGGCTCAGCTTCCAGAAGCTTCCGTCTACCCCAGGGAGACACGCATAAGAAAGTGCGGTGAGTGCAATGAAGTACGATCAATGTTCGAGACGTGGCAGGATGCAAACGAGGGCCGGAAACTTCTAGAGAGCAGAGGAATGAGGATGTCCTCCCAGCAGAGGCCCTGGAAGGGAACTGAGAAAAAATTTCAGTTGGTGGACGACATGACAAAGATGTCACACTTGGTGACAGTGTGTGGGGGGTAGAGTTTTAAAGTAGGAGAATTCACTGAGTTATTTAAGGGGCAGTTGCAGTGACTTAAACAAGAGATGATACGGATCTAACTGAAGACAGAAAGAGCGGGTACAAAGATTTGGGAGTTTTTACAACAGGATGGGATGGACAGTGGGAGGTGAGGAAGAGCTGAGAGAAGGTTTCTGTCTTGGACACTTGGTTAATGCTGTTGTCGTTAAAAAGAAAGGACACAAAGGAGTAGCAGGTGTGTCCAGCGAGGGCTGTGGAGACAGGGGCTCCCTGTCAGACCTGTTGAAATTCAAGTGGAAATTCAAGCTTGTCATTGGAGAAAGACGTCTGGGCTGCAAATACAGATATGAACTATATCTAACAGCTTGGAAGTGTGACTCTATTAAAAACAAATAATAGGGGAGGAGGGTATAACTCAAGTGGTAGAGGGCATGCTTAGCATGCTTGAGGTTCTGGGTTCAACCCCCAGTACCTCCTATAAGAATAAATAAAATAAATAAATAAAATAAAAACCTAATTACCTCCCTCTACCAAAAACAAAAAACAAACAAACAAAAAAACCCCAGGTTATGTTTTCTGTTTATGGTTCTTGACAAATGGCTAACTAGTGCTCCAAAAGTATATAGTGTTTATTTTAAAATGCAGTTTTCAGGTAAAACATAAGTGGATTTGGATCAGGGCTTTTTTCTTTAATGGTGTCAACTTTCATGCTGGGGGTTTGGCATACCAGGAAGGAAAGAGGTCAGTACAAACTGAACACAATCCACAGAGTAAACTTCAGGGTGTTAACAATGACATTACAAGTGTTACTTGCCTTTTCAGGATTAGAGATTTATAAAACACCCTGATGAACTGTGGGAAACTGTATTTTGCCTTTAATCTTGGAAGCCGTAGAATGAGGGTTCTTTCCAACAGTGCTACACTAGTTTCTGGGAAGTTAGTAAAATTGTGTCCTTTAACATACAAAGTCGAATTTGCAAGAATACCTTCTTGTACAATGGTCCTTTGTATCCAGGAAGCCAGCCTAACCCTAACCTTAACTCCAACCTGAAACTGTTGCCTTAACCCTAGCTCTAGCCCCAACCCTCAACTTGAAGGTCACACGAATCTAGCATCCACACACCTAAAACCGACACCTCCTCTGAACCTTAACTCTGACACTAACCACACCCCAATCGTAACCTGAACTCTAAACCTAAATGAAGCACTAACCCTCGCTCTAGCCTAAACCCCATTTCTTGTCACTAACCCTAACCTGAACCCTAGAACAGGCTTTTTTAGGGGTCGATCTATGTAGATCTCTAGAAACAAGGCAATCAAAATTGAGAAATGAATTTCAGATTACATGAGTCATTTACAAACAGATCAGCAGACCATCTTTCACAGCGTTTCGTGATGAGGTAGCCTGACCTTTCTGCTAAAGACACCCAAGGTCTCGGGATTGTCCCTGGATGTCTACAGGACATCCTTGCTTCTCTCCTCCAATTTCAGTAAGTACCTAATGAGGTTGCTGTGAAAACGCAGTGAATGTCTCTGAAAGACACAAGGTCCGAATTGAGACTGCGTTTTCCCCAGCTCACAGAAGTGTATGCTAACCTCTATCCCAGACTTCTAGGATTCCCCCAAGTGTAAGGCTTTCCGACTCCAGAAAACCTGCAGAAGGCTGGGATTGTCCCTTTCTGTCTAAATCCCACTGTGACCCGAATCCAGACCTTAGCAGCAGTCATCAAGACAAAGGGCAGTGTTGGGCTCTGGAAGTTACGAAAGTGATGTAAGATGAGGTGAGAAAAAAATGATTACTGTACATGAACAATGAGACAGTCTGCTGGGACAGTCGGTTCGTAGTTCGGTGCTACATCACGTGGTGCAGACCTGGGTAAGAACTGATTGAAAGTGTGGATGGTCTTGGCTCTCATTTGTTTAGCGCGTACCACTTACCAAACCTTCATAACACACATTCAGTCCCTCCTAGGGCCCTGGGAGGTTGACAGAGAGCAGGTGTTGGTATAATCATTCACACTTGCATACGCAGAGTGACTCAGGAAAGTTCATTATGTTCCGCCCAGACCCCCCAGCAAAAGCAGCAGAGCCGAGATGGGAACTCAGGTTGGCCACCTTCAAACCTGTTGGGAAACTCACTCTTATATGCAGGAAATGAGACTTGAGCTCGGCCTTAGGGGACTGAGTGAAATTTGTGGAGTTGAGGAGAAACGGAGAGTCTTCTTGTTGGGGTGGAGGAAAAGGAGGAGGCGGGAAGCCGGCAATGGGAGAGTGAGCAGACAGGGGTGGGGGACGAGGTTAAGAGCAGGTGGGAAAATGGGGCTTTGACAGCCAGGCAGGGGTTCTGTGTCCTGTTGGGTTTCACTGAGAAGTCAGGGAAGCCTTGCCTGGAGATTGGCTGAGAGGCAGCTCCAGAAATTGATGCATTGCAAACTGACTATACTGCAATTAAAAAAAAAAAAAAAAAAAAAAAAAAAACTCGGGGGGTGGAGGGTATAGCTTAGTGGTAGAGCACATGCTTGGCATGTACGAGGTCCTGGGTTCAATCCCTAGTGCCTCCGATAAGGGAGAAAAAAATCTAATAAAATAAAATCAAATCCTCCAACATAAAAAAAAAGTAAAAATAAATAAATGAAAATTTACACACACACACACACACACAAAAGGAGCTCTGGCTGATGGTGGTGTGAGGGGAGGGTTAGGATGAGAGGATCCCAGAGGCAGGAAGGCCATCCAGATGGCTTTGGGGTGTGGGGACAAGGAAGGGCCTGGAATGGAGTGGCAAGAGTTAGGATAAAATGAAAATAAACGTGTTTAAAAAAAAAAAAGGCAATTCAACGGGATAGACTTCGGCCTTCGCAGCCAGAGACTGGCTCGTGGGTTCATCTAAGGTGACCAAGTGTGAGCTCAGCTGGAGTGGCAAACCGTCCTCTGCCCCCCTCCTCTCCCGATGGTGACTGTCACAACCAGCAGAGGGTTCACAGATGCTGGAGAAAGACCAGGCTTCCTGGTGACTGAAAGGGCGGGGACTCATCTCCAGGTCGGAGGAAGGGGTGGTCCCCCAGGAAACCTGCCGGGGAGGCCAGAAGTAAAGCCAGAACCTTAGGACTTGCCGCGGGAGTTTGCGGGAGCTTCTTGGAAGAATTTTTGTTTGTGTTTTTTAAATTTTATTTATTTTTTATTTTTAAACATTTTTCATTGAGTTATAATCATTTCACAATGTTGTGTCAAATTCCAGTGTAGAGCACAATTTTTACACACATATATATATGTAGAATAGAGAAACAAGATTATACTGTGTAGCACGGGGAAATACATACAAGATCTACGGTAGCTCACAGAGAAAAAATTTCTTGGAAAAACTTTGAAACAGGCAGCTAGCATCCGTCTGTTTTGCCTCCCGTTTTCTCTGCTTGGCGCTGCGCCGGCTGTTGAAGTCACCGCTAGCCCTCGGCCCTCCTGGACGGCAGGTGGCAGGCCGGGTAGGAGCCAGCCCGGGGAGATGCTGCGGGAGCGGGAGCGGGCCGGCGAGGGACCCGCCGCGCAGAGCGCAGAGGTCAGGGAGCTGCCGTCTGGCCCGCAGCGGGCGGCCGCAGGCGCGCGGCGCGGACCGTGGAAGCGCGGTTTAAGTTCTGCCTGACAAAGCGCAGTCCAGTGAGCATCCGGGAAAGCCGAAGAGGAAAAACACACTTCCTCTGGTTTCCGGCTGGTGGCGGCGGACCGGCCCTCCGCTGGCCCTGGGTGGGGCCGACGGGGCGAAGTCGGCTGGGACCTGCCGGCCGCCGCCCTCCCCCGGGGCCCCGCAGCCAGCTCTCCCCCCCCCCCCGCCCCACCACGGCCCCCTTCCCGGGCCGCACCCTGCCGTGACCGTGACCTCAGCGCCCCCTGTCCACCCCCCCCCCAAGCCGCAGACGGGGTGGGGTGGGGCGGGGCGGGGCGGGGCGGGGCGGGGCGGAGGTCAGCGCTCTGTGGCCCGGGCAGGCCGGGCGCTCTCCTGCAGAGGGCGATGGAAGCTGGTGCCCCTGGGCAGGCAAAACAAGGCGGGGCATTTAGCCCGCCCAGCTCTGCCTTCATGCATCCTTCTCAGGTGAAGGGGACCACATCCTGCGGCGGACGGCATCTCTCTGCCGGCATCCGAACGCAGTGTTGATGACTCTCTTTCTTGCACGTCGTCTCGGGGGAGGATGTTGTGGCTGGCAATCAAAGTTGAAGTTGCTTGAGTCTCTAGACTTTTTTTTTTTAACAACCTCACTGTGATATAATTTACATACCATAAAGTTTTCTTGCTTCAAGCGTACCAATAAGTAATTATTAGGAAAATAAGAGTCATATGACCATCACCACAGTTTAGTTCGAGAACGTGGGCATCACCCCCGAAAGAAACCTCCTGCCCGTATTCAGTGGCTCCCCACACCCACCCCAGCCCCGGGAGATCACTAATTTCTATCTCTACAAATTTGCCTATTCTGGGCATTCCGTATGGGAATCGAATGGCATCACAACACGTGGTCTTTTGTGGCTGGTTCACTTCGCCTGATGTTTTAAGATTTCATCCCTGACGTTGCACCTATCAGCTGTCCTTTTTGTCACCATACCGACCGAGATAGGTGTATTTTTGCTTCTCCATTGACATTTGGGTTATTCCTGCTTTTTGCTGGGAATCAGAGCATCCAACATGAAGAAGACACAGTTTATGCTCTGGCAGGATGGGGAAGGGATTTCTCCTGGCCAGGGGCACGCCCTGGAGTATTCGGTGCTGTTCTGTGGGATGGAGCCTGGGAACGTGGAAGTAGGAACAGCTGGACTGGAGAATAGGAAGTGGATGCTTGGGGAGAAGGGGAGGAGGTGATCGGCAGGTGTCTGGGCCACGTGGGGTCCATGGGACTGTTTGAGTGGGACTGTGTGGCTCTGGGCGATAGCCACATCTCTTCTTGTCGCCTGGTTTTCTTCTCTAGCGAGAAAGAGCTGACACGCAGGTGTCTGGAGTGGAGTATTCATCCCTTTCCTCCCTGCAGGTGCCCACGTGAACACCCCAGGGGTGATGGGGTTACTATGGTTACTATGGTTACAGCATTCTGTTCGTTTGGAGTGCTGGGGCTGTGTGGGGTGGTGGAGGCGATTTGGGTCAGTGTTGACTGAGCGTTTTGGCGTGGCGTAAGGCGTGGAGCTCCCACGGGGGGATGCGGCTTCTCCCCCAGAAGGTGGGCCAGTGTGGGGAAGCAGGGAGGTGCACAGTCCTTCGCTCCGGGGTGGAGAACCTTTTCTCCTCTAGAGTCTGCATCGGGCTGGCACTGGGCTGGCTGACCATGCTGCCCCCGGGAACTGTGCTTCCAGAGTCCCACTGGCCTCCACTGAAGTGTCCAGACCCTGCTCTGCTGGGATCTTGGGCCCCAGACCTTGTAAGGACCTGAGGATGCCAGGTGGCCCCATGGGAGCCAGATACCCACAGTCCTGGGCTGGCTGCAAGCAAGCTGAAGTGTGAGACAAGCTGGGGCAGCTTGTCTGTAGGTCTGATTCTGGGCAGCCCTACGCCTGGGTCTCTTTCCCAGCACATCCCGAGGTCTGCACTGTACCGTGTTCTGGTGCCACTCGTGACGAGGCAGTTTGTCGTGTGCGGTGCCATGAAGCGTGAGTGTGAACCAGAGGGTGCAGGGCACCTGCTCTGAGCAAAGGTGCAGGGAGGGGCTGCAGGTGGACAGGGAGGAAGAAGGGGGGAGCTGGGGGTGCACGCGGGTGAGCAGCTGTAGTAGGGGTTCTGGAAGGTTCTTTGAAAAGAGGAGGGGTTCTGGACATGAGCGTAGGGGGCTGAATAGTGGTTTTCTAGAAAGAGGAGTGTCCCGCCCCTCCCACATATCACCAAGGTCTCTCGGATATTTATTCATCCAATATATTACAATTTTATCGTCTTCATGATTTTTGGTAAGTGGATTTTCCCAAATTTAAGGGGTGGGAGCTCGTTTAAATTGGCTCCCGAGTCATCTTCTATAAATATATATTCTTTAATAAAAGCATTCAGTCTCTTTGCAATTCTAATTAAAATGTATAGTCCAAGAGCAATTAAAGGACTGTTTCTTAAAATTTCTTTTTCTTAAAGCAGAAAAAAGCAAGGCTAATGTAGTATTAATGGTTAGATAGTTTAAATGTATTGGCCCGTGTGGAATAGGAGATATTAACTGTTTTAAAAGCCTTTTTTAAAAAAAGAATCTGTCTTCTTGTAATTTTCTTTACAATTAAAATACCCTAATTTTTATATTTTAACAAAGGAGGTGTAAGATACAGCAAATACAGATAAGTCAAGGTGATGTTTTTAGCCCTGAAACCTCATCGATGAATTTATCATCAGTGTTCATTCCTGTGGCATCTAGTTACCTATCCAGTAATTGTACTGGCTTAGCAGAGACTGTATGTTGAGTGTATTATGGCTTTAGATTGTGAAATTGTGCAGTTCAGGTAAACATCAAATCCTTTGATTTTTGTACAGCAGATTTCCAGTATTAGAATCACGTAGAATCAATATACTAGATGTTAAAGATTATACAATAAAGGAACTTAACAAAAAAAAATTGGCTCCTGCGTCAACTGAACAAAAAAAGTGGGGGCGCACACTCTAAAAGTGAACTGGAACAAGTGCACCTCGCAAGGGTCCTGTTGATCATCACAGAGAGAAAGGTTCTTTCAACAGTGCCGCCATCCTGTGTGCGCAGGTGCAGGACCGGTTCTGAGACAGAAAAACATCCAGCGGCTCAGAGGGTGATGTGAAAAGTCGTGCTGGTCCCACGATTTGGGAGCTATTTTATGAGTGTTGTAGGTTAAAAACAGATAAATGAATAGGTCAGTGTCGTTAGTTTAAAAAAAAAAAAAAAGACTGAGCATGAGAGATGGAGAAAGTGGAAAAAGAAAAATCAAAGAATTCTGAATCTCAAATAGCCAGTTATGTGGCCTCAGGCAGGTGATGGAATCTCTCTGGGCCCCTCCTCTGATGGGAATGTGACGGCAGCCTCACCTCACAGGGACTGAAACTTGTGTGTCCACAGAAGGATCAGTAAAGAGAGGTAGTTTTTAAATGCCTGGAAAGATATTCTCAACAGCATTATTTAAAATAATGAAATATTGGTAATAACATATAGTGGAAAAGAATCTGAAAAGAAAAAATACGTATATAGGTATGTGTATTACTGAATCACTTTGCTGTACACCTGAAACTAACTTTTGTTTTTTATTGACATACAGTCAATGACAATGTGTCAATTTCTGGTGTACAGCACAATGTCCCACTAACATTGTAAATCAATACACTTCAATTAAAAAATTTTTTAATGAAAAATTGGGAAATGTCTAAGTGTTCTACCATGGGGGAAGCAGTCAGTAAATTATGAATATTGTGTAGAAGGTCAAAGAGAGGGCCTCAGGGTCTACTGGGAGTTGACTTTTCTGCCATCTTGGTGCTAATTGCTGTGTCATTCCTTGAATGGCTGCGTCCTGCCCCAGTCCTTCCTGTCTCATCTCTACCATATCACAGGTGGGGACACCAGGGTCTGCCTGGTAGAGGTTCAGAGTTCTCTCAATACAAAGGTCCCCCAGCCACAGTAAATACCGAATTATGCAAAGGGCCAGGAGTGGCCTCTCTGTCTGGTTTTCTTTAGGATCAGCTTGTTGCTAGACTTTGGGTGAGACCCACATGTGCTCATTTCTTTGGCTGTGCTCACATTTATAAAAATGGCATAAAAGAAAAATAAACGAACATAGCAAAGATTGGAAACATCTGAGTTTTTCGCTACCTCTCGCCAGGCCCCAGCGTTTGTGATTCTTGCTTATATTTTATGTGGCAAGTGGGCACAACTGCTCCACGTAGAGATGGAAAATTTTTCCACAGTGTAAGATATTTTTCAATATGACTTCTTATCAAAGGGAACACTGTAAGATTTTGGCTTGTAGTATCACCTTAGAGGATTCCGGGAACTTGAAGAAAACAGAAATTCACACATCAATACTAATCGTTTAAAAGTTAAACCTCATGAGAATCTGTTTGTATCTTGAAATCGTCCAGGAGGAGGAAGGTAACTGCTGGGAAGGAAGGACAGTGGATAACGACAGAGGGAACTTTCTGATCTTATTTACAAAAATGAAAGAATTAGGTCTGAGATGGCTTTTCAATTGTAGCCCTCTCTCGACCCGTGTTTTCACTTAAATGACTGTCAAAACAAAGTACCAGTCACCACGCCGTGTATAATCAGTGTGACATCTGGGACTCCATGAGAGGCCACTGTTTCTCTAACTTTAGCTAACCAGTGCACTTCCTGGAGCGGCTCCAGATGAACTGGCAGAGCCAAAGGGTCCGATTACCCTCTGGCTCTTTCTAGAATCCCCCTCCCGTTCTCTCTTGGAGGGCAGAAGTGCCCCTGGCTGCACTTAGATCATCCCAGCACTGAAGAAACGTACTCTGCGGACAAAACTATACAAGCAGAGACCGAGCGGGGTTACTCCATCTAAGTGGAGAAACTGCTAAATCATTTTGCAATCAGTGATTCCAAATTTGCCTGATCCCTGTACGTTGTACACCTTTTCCTTGACAAGTAAACCAAGATTGTGTGGTTTTCGTCCTGGCCTGCAGTGGTGGAAGAGAACGAGGAAGGATTTCACTCTGTCGTGGAGTTCACTGTGATCAACAGTCCCTCACACCGCACAGCCGGGTGGCTAAACCACTTAATATTTGAAGTGTCAGAACAACGAGGGGCCTCTCCAAGGACCTGGCCAGATGCCAGCCTGGTAAGTGCCTGCTTCGGATTGAAACTTCCGTGGGAAGCAAAACACTAGCAGGAATATATTGTAGCAGGAAATATTTGGGTCCTTAAAATGTTGTGTACTTTCTGTAATCCTGACTGTAAAAATAAGAATTTTCACATGGTGGGAGATGTGATTTGGGGGTTTTTGCTGGATTGTTTTGGTGTATGTTTTCCTCCAGAGGAAGAAAAGTCAGAAAAATATTCGTGGTTTTACCGTCTCAGTCTAGCCTAGCACAAAATCAAATTGCCAGAGGCTTGGTGTTTGAGGATCTAGGCAGGTTGATGACCTTGCGTTATGCTTTTCCTTCAATATATTCTGAAATAATGACTAGTTGGATATGTAGAATTCTCACAAATGTTTGCGGAGGGAAGATTTTATTTATTGGAAAATTCAGGTCTATTCTGATTTAATGAGCTCTAGTTCCACTTTTTTAAAAAGTTGCCATTTGACCTTTATTTAATAAAGATTATTTAATATAAAATAATATAAAATATAAGTAAAGCTTATTTATTATATATAATTATATATAATATATAAAAGTATTTAATATATTACATTTATTATATTAAATATTTATATATATTATTTATATAAATAATCTTTATATTTTTATTGTTTTATTTTAATTTTTAAAATTATTATTTTTATTATTAAATAAGATCAAATTATTTAGTAATCTTTAGTGTTAGAGACAAAGCCATAACCAAAGCAGTTGATGACAAATACATTATGAAGAAAACTTGCAAACAGTAAAAATATTAGAATAAGATGTCATGTATTTCCAGAGAAAAGCTGAAGATGTAAACTTCCAAAAAAACCCCAAAACAAACAGAGGTAGGAAAGATAACTTTTTTACTTTCTACTTATCCATAAAAATTGTCTCCGTTTTGTGTAATCAGACCCAGTAAGATGGCCTTTATATGGTCGTTGCCCTCATCAGGCTACTGGGGAAATACCTGAATGTGAGATCACCGCAGTTTATTAAATGTCAAAGAGGAACTTCTTAAGCGGACGTATCAGGTAACGGATTGCCATGCACAGCGGTGGCTAATTACAGGAAACGTCGGTGCTCCCTTTAAAGACAGCTGATGACAACACAAAATGCATAGTTTCTAAATAATTAGAAAAAAAAAGAGATTAGAAAGCATGTCACTTGTATTGTGTGTTCCTAAGAGTAAACATTACAATGAGTCACTAATAATGATTAAGTACCACTGTGTTAGAAACAGGGCATGCAGACCACGTTTCAGCCGAATTCCATCATGTCAAGCAGTTACCCGGACAGGACCAAGCGCAGCAGTGAGATCGCACGGACAAGCGCTGGGCGAGGGGAGGACTGTCTGGGGAGCCCATGAGGCACTTTTGTGCCAGGAGATGGGATTCTTACCCTCCCCTCCCCCCGCCCCCATCTCTGTCCCAGGAATTTCTTGTCCCTGAAATGAGGGCAGATGGAGCCTTTGAAAAGGAGGAAAAGAGATTCCCAGGAAGGGATCCCGGCCAAGTTAGAGAAGCCCTACGGGGATCTGTGGAACTCTCCGAGGTCCAGCCTTGAGCGAGCCTAGGAAGGCCTATGGCCTCCCCTGCAACTTTGCGCAGAACCGCTGTTGGCACCTGTAGCTTGTCCAAGGGAAAGGGCGCGCATGCGTGCCGCGGAGATGTGCGCTGCCTCTGACGCTGGGCTTCTACTGCCCCAGCACTACACTCGGAACCTCAGGATGTTCGTGCAAAGAGTGGGCCCAGCTCCACACCGCCCTGCTCGTGCTTTGTGTGCGGTGGCTGTGTAGGAGAGAATTGAAAATGTCTCCCGTCCCTTGTCAACAAGCGCGGGACATCCGGGGAACGCTGTCACTGGGTTAGTGTCACCCAAGCAGCGATGGAGAGGGTCCTCACCGTGAGAGAAACCGAGGCTTACTGGGGTGGCTCTGACTTCCATCCAGGAGGGGCGCGATGGAGACCCCCGTGAGCATTAAGATCCCAGCAAGGATGAAACGTGCCTGGATCTGGGGACCAAGGCAAGGAGAGAAGTTGCGAGCTAGAAGCAAAGTTGGGGACGAGCTAAGAGCAAACGGGGCTGGTGTAAAGGAGGGAATCATGCCGATGACTCTGAATCGGTCCTGCGCACAGAGTGTGCACCCATGTGCTTGGTGGCCATGGTGTCCTCAGTGCGCCGCCGCAGATTGGGCAAAATCTTATCGGATGGACTCAAAATTACCTTAGGAAATCTTCTATTCTATCGCCCTCATTTCAGTCCCATGGAAAGCGAAGCCCAGAGATGAAGCCAAGATTTCATAACGAATCACGGCAGAGCAGAACTGGAACTTGTCTCCTCCTGGCCCCTCAGGTGGTCAACTTTGCCTTCAGGCTGTCAGGCCTCATCTCACTGTTTCTTCTTCCTTGTTTATGGCTGTCGCCACAGGGAGCCCCACCCCTGGGGGCCCAGTTCTCTCCCTGCGGTTCTGCACAACCTCTCTCCTATTTTCTCACTCCCTCCCAATTCCAGGAACCTTCCATGGCGATCTCTGGAATGCGCCAAGCCAATCATCAGCTAATTAATTTCTCTTGTCTTCTCCTGCTTTGCTTTCCGGGCTGTCTAACTGCTCCCCATTATTGCATCCACACCCTTTCTCTTCCTCCTTCTTTCTCCCCGCTTTGAATCCCATGCCATCAGACTAGCCACCTGCTCCCTCTCACTGTCAAAGTCCTCAGCTTGGATCCAGTGCGCTGTAAGGTCTGAAACTTCAGATGCTGCCTTGATATCTTAGAGCCTCACAGAGCCCAAAGGTCTAACGGTGAGTCCCCAGATATGCCTCCCACCCCGTGGGAAAGGCTTCCTGGCCACTGGTCCCCTATCAGTTCAATCAGCTGCACTCCACATGGCCCTCAACCTAACAAGTTCGCTTCCCTAAAGAATCAACCAGCTCCTCCTGTGGGGATCAGGGGGCACCACACCCCCTCGTGACTGCAGAGCCTGTCTCCCCATGGCTTCTGCATTTCACTGTATTCTTGAGCAGCCCATTGTGACCCTGCATGATGTACGGTGCCTTCCTCCCCCCGGATGTGAGTGAATGTGACTGATAAACTACTTCTCATCTCATCAGTCCAGTGCTGAATGTCTTGTGTGCAACTACCCCATCGGACTTAAGGCAGAGACCCCATCCTCACCAGTGAGTGAGTAAAAGGGCTCAGAACAGTCAGGTCCCCTCATTTCTGGATTGTTTTAGCTCCTGCATCTTTAGCATTCTTTTCAACACTGTTCTCATGTTGATTCTTGTTGATTTCACCATCCACATCTGTGATCCTTGCACACGGAAGCGCTTGTGGTCCAGCTCCAAGCTGACGTGGGTGGGTGCGCTCTGAGTGTGTGGTTCCTGCGGCTGAGTCCTTTTCTGGGGGATGAGGGCACTTCCATGCATTAAAAAAAATTTTTTTAAACAACTGCTCATCAGTTGCTGAATTTTATGTTTCAGAGTTTTGTGGGTTTTTTCATTCAGATTTTTTTTGAGGGGGAGGTAATTTGGTTCATTTATCATTATTATTTTTTAATGAAGGTACTGGGGATTGAACCCAGGACCCTGTGCATGCTAAGAACACACTCTACCACTGGGCTATACCCTACTCTATGCATTTTTAAAGAATCCCCTCTGGGAACTTCCGACTGAATTCTGATGAAGAGGAACTTGACTTGCCTGGATGGTCATTTTCAACCTGGTCTAACCACTAGCCCCTTGGCAAAGGTTTTCCTCCAGTTTTGTTCTGTGGAGGTGTAGTCGGCTGGCCCCTGGTTTCTAGAAGGATACACCCCCTTTTGTCAGTGACCATTAAATATGATGAAATGTTCTGAGACTCCAAAAGCTTTCAGAAGAAAGCCACATTAACCATCTACATTAATCGAACACTACTTTTTTTGAAAAACTGACTTACAGCAGTGACCCCTATGACCTCAGTAATTTAGTGCCACTACTATGCTCAGAGATAAATCTTTTCTGTATCAAAAGTACATAACCCAACATTTTTATTGCTGCTTATAACTTCAGTCAAGGTAAGAGCTGGTGCTATGTTTAAATATAATAGAATAAAAACACTGGAAATTATATGCTTAAGAGGGATATTATTTTGATTCACAGAATAATTTCTATCCACTGACTTATTTAGCATATCCATTCAGGGCAAGGCTTATAACTGATGAAGTTCTGAGAACTGTAGTTGCAATTTTATTCTTAGAGTATGTTTGTTTTTGTGATATTTTTCTTCCTATCAGAGACCCTAATTTGTACTGGCTAGATTTTTTTTAAAAAAAACTTAGCTTAATTTTATGGGAACAATTAAAATCTCATATCGATCAAATAAATGTTGGCTAGAAAATTCAGGCAGTATATCTTGTTGTAAATCAGAGTGTAAAGCAGGTCGATAACTTTAAATTACAGATGATGTACATTAAATTAATCAACATCTCTTGTATTTCAGAATGAATTTCTAAAACTTCAGCTGGTTTTCAGCCACCATTCCTGAGAGTTTTTTTTTTTTTTTTTTTTTTTTTAGGTTTAAATTCAGTAGGGAATTAGAGAGCAAGGATCAAAATCTCTTGCAGTTATCCAGTACTGCATAACAAAGAACCCCAAAACTTAGTGTCTCAAAACAAGGACTCTTGTTTAGTATTTCTCATGGATTTTGTAGATCAGGAGTTTGAGGTGGCTCTGCTGAGTCGCTCTGGGTGACAGTGTCTGGTGTGGTACGTCTGATGGTGGCAGGAGTGGGATCAGAGTGTGCGGAGTATCTGAGGACTGGCCGGGCATCTCCCTCTTCACGTGGCTGCTGCTCATGACCAGTTTGTGCTTCCTGGTGGCACGGCAGCCTCAGACTTCTCACACGGTGGCTCAGGGCTCCGAAAGCTAGTGTCCCCAGAGAGAGAAACCGACAAGAGGAAACTGTGTCGCCCACAATGACCTTGCCTCAGACCATCTGTAACTTCTGCCATATTCTGTTCATTGAGACTGTCATTAAATCCCACCCAAGTTTCAAGGTGGGGACATAGACTCCATCTCTTGATGGGAGAGTTGAAAAGTTCTGTGGGGATCAAGACTGTTGTTGTGGCCATTGTTGGAAAATGAAACACATCACAGCTTGTGCTCTGGCTACAGCCATCCACATTCCTTCCAGATGCAAAATGCATTCAGCGCCTCTTGGAAGACCCCAGAATCTCATACATGAAGGCGCCAAGCTCAGGTTCAAGATCAAGTTATTTAAATCAGCTGTAGGTGCAGCTGAGGCTTCTCAAGTGCATTTCTTCACATACAGCTTCTTGTATGATGTTCCACTCGGTCTAAAATCTTGCAAACTGGAGAGAACGTATCTGCCCTCTGCATGTGCAGCCTGCAATAGTGGGACCACAGAGGGCAACCACCATAGGTGCTCCCGTTCAAAGGGGGAAAATGGGAAGCACATAGCAATTCTAAAGAGCAGCTGCCAGGTTCTTAGTTAGGGCTCAGGTCCACGACTCTTGGAATGGTTCCCTCCAGCTTGGGACCCTGTCCTGCAGGCTCTTAATTCCTCCCTATGGGTAAAATGTAGCCTTTGTTTGCAGCTGAGTGATTTTCCCATCCTGTTTCTTGTCTGTAGAAGTTTGTGGGTCCGAAGTTCTCTTTATTTTTTGACATTTTTATCCTTTCCTATCCCAGTTGATGTTATTTCCACTAATGCAATTCTCCTAAAAGCTTGGCGGTTTTCCTATAAATCGTACCATGAGTCTTCTCAGCAGGAAAATGGGAAAACATTGAAGCAGAAAATTTCACAGACAAAAATACAAATGGTCTTTGAACATATGAAAAAAAGGTAACCTTTTCTCAAAGTAAGAGAGATGCAAATTATAGTTCACTAAGCCAGCAAGAGGGGGCCTCTGCGTTGCTAGTAATTTTTCTGTTTCTTCATTGATGTGTGGATTACGTGGCTGTGTTCAATTTGTGAAAATTCACTATCTCTGCACTTGTAACAGGTCTCCCTTCTGTATGTACATTATATGTAAATAAGTTAACAAGCAACCTGCCCTGAGATACGACATCTCCCTAATCAGAGAAGCAGATCTCCAGAAGTGAGATAGTATATCCTGCAGAGAAGGCAGTGGGGAAATGGGTGTGCTTACCCAGTGCTGGTGGATCTGCCACTGCCAGCACCCATGGAGAGTGTTTCCCACTACCTAGCACAATCATGGAGACAATCATCCTTTGATTCAGCAGCCCCCTCTCCCAAAATTGTTGGTCTGTTTTTGTTTTTGTGGCAGGAAAGTAATTTAGGTTTATTTATTTATTTATTTTTGGAGGAGGGACTGGGGTTGGACCCAGGACTGCACATGACTCCTTATTGCTCCATTATTTGAAATAGCAAGAGACTGGAAAATCCCCAAAGTCTGTCAGTAGGAGTTGGTGGCTGTTGCTTTCGCAGAAGGGCCACTCTGCAGTGGTAAAAGGAATGAGCATGATCTGTACACCTATACTGGAGCGAGCTCTTCAGGTAGTATTCAAAAACCTGATCTGTGGAACAATGTTTTTTTTTTAATAAAAAGAGGGACCAAATGAAACAATATATGAATTTACCCACAATTTTAAAAGGAGACAAATGAAGAATAAACAAAACTAATAAAAATGTTTACCTTTGGGGAAGGAGGGGTTGGGATGGAGGGGACCAAGATGACTCTTGGGTTATAATCTTTTACTTCAGAAATGTGAGAACGTTTTACATAATTTTAAAAAAATTAAAAATCATCTTTAAAACCGAATGCAAAAGGAAGGAAATGTACCTAGTAACTGTCTATCAAATTCATGAAGTTTAGACTGAGGGTGAGTCCAGTGACCATAAAACGTGTCATCCTAATGGGGACCATTTTGAGCGTGAAAGGGGGTGGTGTGAGTAATTATTCCCAGACGACAGGTATAAACTGTGACCTGGGTCAGCCGGGACCCGTGCCAACCCCAGGTTGGCTGTTATTAAGGAATGACTCTCAGTTCTGTTAGAGGCAGTAATATCACTTATAGATGCGTATTGAAGAACGTACAGGTGACATGACCTAATGCATGCAATTTGCCTGCAAACGTCACTTCTCAAAGTGTGCGGGCATCAGGATCACCTGCAGAACACAGTGACACTGAGAGCACCGACCCTGACTCCAGAGATTCTGATCCAGTGGGTCTGGGGTGGAACTGAGAACTTACCTTTCCGCAAGGTATCTGATGATGCTGGCTTTGCTGGGCTTTAGACCCCATTTTGAGAAGCAATATTTTAGAACATTTCACTTCAGTTGTAGTGTATGTGTGGTGTATGTGTCCCCACTTAAAACAATGTACACACACACACATCAGTTCATCCTCTCTGTCCGTGTGTGTGTGTGTGTGTGTGTGTGTGTGTTAGTGGGGGATGGCTGCAGTGAGATTGGCAATATGCTGATCTTTGTTGGAGTTGGGTGATGAGTCCACGCAGTTATTTTACTATTCTCTCCACCTTTGTGTATGCCTGAGAATTTCCTTAATAATAAGCTTATATATTTTTTTCAATACAGGAGGTTAAGGTCCAACTCAACCAGAACCTCCTGTATTGCCTTGATTCTCTTAACTGGATCACAATGATTTTTCATTATTTTTATGGGAATCATATTTGTACTTCTGCCATCAAGCCAATAAAAATGAAATGCATAACATTCACCCAAAATGCTACTGTCTGTGATCCATGTTTTATGATTTTATGTACGATTGTGACCCGGTGCTATAAAAAACCTCCAGAACTGATTAAAGTATGCATTTAAAAATAGATATAGAAAATTGTCTTATTTTCCTTTAACGCAGAAGGAACTCTTTTCATCATTCTCCTGAGTCACTTTGCCTCTGTGATAACTTTCCTAAAATTTTCTCTTCCCTCTTCTGTTCCTGTACCTCTTCTTTCCCCCTTTTTTTCCTTCTTTTCTTCCCCCTCTTCTGTCTCCTTTGTCCTTTCCTCATCCTCTCTGCCTTTCTAAATACATTTTAGATTACTTTTGTTTTTAAGTAAGGTTCTGCATCATTTGGTCTTATTTTGCAAAGTGATTAGGTTATTTTATACATTTCTCTCAAAAACTGAATTGCTTTGGATTTATATGAGACCTTTAGTTGGTTTCTTTCTAAACACCCGAGCATAGTCAGTAGACCTTCAGAGGAAAAAGATCCCGCCACTGAGGTGAGAGACCACATCACAGGGCTTCTGTGAGTGGATTGATTTCTTCCCAGATGTGCTTCGGAGAGCCTGTGGTTTGACTGAAACATGTACTTTTGCACTAAACCCTCTAATGCCCACTCGTGACAGGTTTCACTGCCCACTGCCCACATTCTGAAGATGGTGGAATCTAGCCCAGTAAGAGAAAATGCTGCAATATTTTATACTTTCTACAAACCTTTATATTTTGTAGCAGTTACAAAAGAACAGCCTGTGATCACACAGTTTTACTGGTGCCATACTTGAGGCGAGCTCATGAGTAACGTGACCTCACCGTGTTCTGTTGGATGACATGTCACCGGAAGCTGATAATTCAGGCTGAGAGATCTGTTTAAGGGATGGCAGCAAACATAAAGTCCCTTTATAGCTCACAGCCTATGCCAGCCTTGCAGTCTGTTCTATTCCACCTACACTTGTCCAAAATTTTAACAAGAAATGTTTGGTTAGCCATAATCCTGCTCACCTTTAAACAAGGAATTTATTATCTTTAAAAAATCTGCCTTTGACCAGAAATAGACTCACAGACATAGAAAACAAATTATGGTTACCAAAGGGGAAGGGGTGAAAGGACGGGTAAATTAGGAGTTTGGGATTAACATAGACACAATACTGTCTATAAAAGAGATAAACAACAAGGACCTACTGTAGAGCACAGGGAACTTTATTCAATGTCTTGTAATAACCTATAATGGAAAAGCATCTGAAGAAAGTATATGTACATATATGTATATGCATAATGGAATCAACTTGCTGCAGACCTGAAACTAACACAACATTGTAAATCAACTACACTCCAATAAAAAAGAAAGAAATAAAAGAAATTTTTAAAAATTGGCTTTGAGATGACTTCTCTGAAAAAGGAAAAATACTCACAGATTTCTTAGGCAGAAAATACAGGCCAACTATTAGAACAGAAGATTGCTATTTTCTGAATCACTCTTGAAATGTGATCATGGCAGCTACATTTTTATAACATGTGCTCACTTCTAGGCACTTTCCTAAGTGTTCTACCTGACATGCAATTAATTTACATTAACCACATATTTTTCACAACCATCTTATGAGGCAGGGAATTTAATGATTGGAGATAAAAATAAAGTCACCTCAATAAATAAATTAATTTAGAGAGAAATAAATTTGCCTAAATATACACATATGTAAAATAGTTATATTCAACCAACCAGATGGTGGGGAAATAATGGAAGGTATTACAAAATGATTTAGATTATTTTTTCTAAACAGATCTTTAAAAAAAGCTACTGGATAGCTTGGCTAAAAACACTTTTTGGATGTGATTTGATTTTAAAGTGTTCAGAAAAAACAGATTTGACCCATTTGAGAAGTCTCTTAATCATTTCACGATGTATGGAAGTCAAATCATTATGCTGTACACCTTGAATGTGTATGGCATGCCAATTACATCTCAATAAAACACCAAAAGTTAAAAAGAAGTCTCTTAGGAATAAAAATCTTAATGGTAAGCGAAGAAATTATTTGATGCAACATACAATTTGAAAATAAAGAATGAAGATATTCAAAGGAAGTTAATAACTTAATTGACGGGGCCACTCTTATGATAGAAGAAAAAGAAGACAAAGGAAAATATAGTGTATGTCATGGGGTGCTTTTCTTTTTCTTTTTTTTATCTGCTAGCCATAAAGAAGAGAACACACAGGAAGAAAAATAACTTTCTCCTAGAAAAGAAGATTTAGGGAATTTAAATTTCTGGGATAATTAAGAGATGGATACAGATAAAGTCCTAGTAATTAGAATAAGGAAGTAATAAAAGGCCTGACAGTTAAGGCAATAAGCTTTGTTGTCAAGTGAGATTGTTCTGCATTTAAAAAATATATATGTCTTAGGTGCTTTCTGATTTTTATGAAAAGGCTCAGTGAGTCTTTTAAAGTTAGAAATGTTAGACTTGAATTCCAGTTCATTTAGCACCAAAATCTCCCTGGCTGTTTGTGTATCTTTCAGTCTTGTTTTGTATCAGCTTATGCTGGTTTTGCATGAGTTAGTAAATATTTTTCCCCTCTTACTATATTTTTGGGAAAGAATAATTGGCTGAGTTGTGACTAAGTGTATTACTTCTTGGCTGGAAAGCATACACAGCTTACCTGGGTACCCAAACTTCAAAGCAACACCCTTTGCCTGGTGGCAGCTTCTCTTTTGGAAACATAAAAATCAGTGTTCTAGGCTGGGATCTGTACACTCAACCTTTTTGTGATAGGGCACATTTTAGGCTTAGTGTTTTATAAAGGGCTGTCACACGTGTTGCACCAGGGTCTATTCGGTGAGCTGAATATTTTCCCATTTGGCCTCGTTTTCCCCTTGCCCTGGCAGAATCCAGAAATCAGAGCCTGAAAGGGGATGGAAATGCAACACTCCATTTCCCCCTTTTGAACCAAGCACGCAGGTCAGGGACCCCTGAGGTGAGGCTGTGACAAGTTTCCTCAGCAGTTCTTGCTGAAATGGTCCGAGGCCACCTTGCCCAGAAGATGCTCCTTTGTCCCTGTGAGAGCAGTGGAGACCACCATGGCCCATGTTTAGACCTGAGGCTGCCATCAGCTGGGGTTTCTCATTGGAAAAAGTGGTGCCTACGAATGTCACTCTGTTCCTGCCTGAGCATCACTTTTCTCCTCATTTTAAGGGTACATTTTACCAGAAAACATGGTGATTGGAGGAAGAAACTTTAAGTAAATACAAGGGTTTATTTTTCCTTTTCTTTTCTAAGTTTTGGTCCCTAAGGTCCTGTTTCCACAGCATCCCTCAAGCTCCCTGAGTAAACACAGCTCTTCCTGTTCCTGCCGCCGTGAGTCATGCCTGCTCTCAGCAGAGAGCCTGGCGCCCTTGGTTACTCAGAAGAGAAGCTTTGGGGTGGCTTCATGCCTCAATTTTTCCTGGTCCACTTCCATACCCATCTTATTTGCCCTCCTATCTTAGAGGAAAAGAAGTCCTTCATTTCTCTCCAAAGTCATCAGTTTTCTTTGCTAAAGATCTTTCTTTTTTCCCACCTTCTCTGGGGATTTCTTTCATCAGTTTCCTATCTATTCCTTTCTTCTGTTTATTCCTCCCTCCCTGTCTATAAATGTGCACACATGTTATCCTCAAACAAACTCTCCTCTACGGTCACACTCTCCATCCATCCTTGCCTTGATTTCACAGCCAAACTCCTTGCCAGGGTTTTCTACAGTCACTGCTGTCTCTCCCCTCCTGTGTTTCTTGATCCCTGAAAACCTGGTCTCCATCCTCACCACTCAATTGAAATTGTCATAGCAAAGGTCATCTGAGATCTCAAATCCCATGTTCTCCTGAGTGGCTGTACTACTGTACCTTTCGACAGCAACCCCTCTTCCCAGAACCTTCTCCCTGGGGTTTGCAAAGCAGCTCCCTACCCCTTCCCTCTCCAGTCCCAACCTCAAGTGTCACCATGGTTCTTTCCTGCGGTTGCTGTTCACTGGGGCTGGGGAGACGAGCTTGGTCATGGCTCCTATCATGTTCTGTCTAGTGACACTCAGGCTTGCATCATCCTTCGATTTCCACTTTCCCTTCTTCCTGAGGATATTACAGAAATCAGAATGCTTCAGAATATCTGACACAAATCCAGAAGTCTCCATTTTTGTGTCAACTCTTGCCTTGCTCTAGGGAAGGAAGTTCCTTTGGTGACAAAGGACTTGGTCACCCTCTGTTGTGTATTGGCTGTTGACATGAGTCAGAACAAAGAGGGCTTTATGAGTACACATCAAAACTCAGAGCAGCTCCTGCTCCTGGCCCTTTAGGTTTCTTGAAAGGCACATGTGCCCCACATTGGGCTGCACGGTTCCCGGGACTCAGGGACCCCCAGCTCCTAGCACTCCTGTCTTGGTGGAGAGTCACTGCAGGAAATACCTTTGAGGCATAAGCACCGCATCTCTTATCTAGGAAACGGTGGTCCTTACCATGAGGCACACAACACCTGCCCACTGTGGTGTTGAGAACTGTCCAGGGAGCCACCCAGTGGAGCTTTTGTGGGCTCGGGGGTACGCCCATGGAGGCACCTCCAAAGTCAGACGATTCCTTTATGCTGCGGATTTCGGGTGGAGGCTGTAGTTACTCACTTCCGGTTCAGCAAAGCGTTCCTTCCTCTCCCACTTTTTTCCTTTCTGCCTTTCCTTCCTTCGGGCTTATGGACAATTTTACTGGAAACCATGAATAACCCCTAAAAATTACACTTTCATCTTTCTCCTGAAGAAAAGGAGATGTCAGACATCTGACATCTAGACACAGATGTCAGAAGTTGTACAAATACTGAACTAAAAGGGGAAAGCGTATCGAAAAGCAGCAAAGAAGCCTGAAATAAGATGTGAGTTTCGTGTCCATCTCCTGGGAGAGAAGGGAAGCAGAGAAACCCTCAGGGAGGTGCTGGGGTCCCAGGTCCTTCTGCCCCCATGGTATCGTAGTCTCAGGAGCCATGACACCTGGCCGCCCAGGGAGGTGGCAGGGATTTCCAGAGTCTCAAAACTCACTTAATGTCACACTAATCACATGTCTTAGTAATGTCTATCCAGCACTTGTTAAAACCCCAAAGTACTGGGGTTTTTTTGCTAGAATAATATCGTTTATTTATTTATTTTTATTGAAGTCTAGTCAGCTTACAATGTTGTGTCAATTTCTGCTGTACAGAATCATGTTTCAGTCATACATGTACCTACATATATTCATTTTCATATTCTTTTTCATTAGAGGTTACTACGAGATATTGAATACAGTTCCCTATGCTATACAGTAGAAACTTGTTATCTATTTTCTATATAGTAGTTAATATCTGCAAATCTCGAACTCCCAGTTTATCCCTTCCCATGCCCTTTCCCCAAGTAACCATAAGTTTGTTTCTATGTCTGCATGTCTGTTTCTGTTTTGTAAATAAGTTCTTTTTTTTTTTAGATTCCACATATAAGTGCTATCATATGGTATATTTACACATTGGAATACTACTCAACCATAAAAAAGAATAAAATAATGCCATTTGCAGCAACATAGTTGGACCTGGAGATTGTCATTCTAAGTGAAATAAGCCAGAAAGAGAAAGAAAAATATCAATATACTGTTTTTTGGAGGAATTAAAGATACTGATTTTTATCAGGCTTCAACAATCCTTTGGTTTTCTTGTTTTAGACTTAAGTTTTAGAGGAATGTGAACACTTGATAATTTTCCAAGGAGCACTCATCCACAGCCACACTGTGAGGTTGTAAACGTTTATAAGAAGACTCCTCCTTTTCTTTACCTTATTTTCTACTTTTGTGTGTTCTAGATGGTTTCGCGGGTTTACCCTGGAGTAAAATGCAGCTTTCATTTAAAACAGAAGTAACCTGGGGGAAGGGGCCGATCATGCTAGGATGCTGTACATTGTTGGTTTTCCCCTTCAGTCTCCCAAACTTTCCCATTCATTTTTTTTTATTGACGTATAGTCAGTTTACAATGTCTTGTCAATTTCTGGTGAATAGCATAATGTTTCAGTCCTACATATACATACATATATATTCCTTTTTGTATTCTTCTTCATTATAGTTACTACAAGATATTGAATGTAGTTCTCTGTGCTGTACAATAAGACCTTGTTGTTTGTTTTATATATAGTAGTGTGTATCTGCATTCTAAGTGAAGGAAGCCAGAAAGAGAAAGAAAAGTGCCATCCATTTATATTAAGACAAAAGGGAAGGTTTGCTCCTCTGTGTTGAGTTTTGCTTCACATTTCTTTCTCGAGTCAGAGCACTCGCCTCGCAAGTTACCGCAGGGGCCAGATTGCCCAGGACAATGAAGTGCCCTCTGGCATCTGAAACTGCAGAACATCCATCCTTTAGAATAATCTGTAATGTCGGCCACTCAGCTGCAAAGGTTTTATTTGGGATCTAATGTCTCTGCAGAAGCTAAAGGGCAAAGGGTAGGAAATCTATTGTTTCAGAATTCCATTTTCCATGGGGTGAATCCAGGATTTCTGTGTTAGATATGTGTGGACACAGCAAGTCCAAAATTCTCTCTCTTACTGAATAGCAGTTGTGCGAACAGACCCCAAAATGTGCAATTCAGTGGTTTTCTTTTGCTTAACTTACAATGATGTCACTGTAATCAGTAATAAATAATAACAAGGTTTTCCTCAAACCTTGCCTTGTGTCAGGATCACCTGGAGGGCTTGTTTGTGCAGATGGAAGCCCACCTCCAGGATTTCTGAGTCAGGGGTTCTGGGGATGCCCGAGAATCTGTGTTCCTTACTCGTTCCCAGCTGGTTCTGCTCGTTCAGAGATGGCACTTTGAGAACCGCTGCTTGAATTACCCTGTTACAGCATGATGATTACACACAGGCATTGAAATCTGTTTCTATGCAAGGAAACTAGAAGATTAATATGGAAATTTAAATTTTTGAAGAAGAACACATATTGAGTAAAGTTATATTTTTAAAAAATCCACTGTTTCCTCTGACCTCAAAAGTGTCACACGATCCATACAAAACACCTGAGACAGAGGAGCCAAATCATCTATTTTTCAATGGTTTGCTGCTATGGGACATGACAAAAAGAAGTGGAACAAGAGCACCCCAGAAGATGCTTTTCTTGGTTTGAGCTTACTTTTAAAAAGTGTCCGTCAACAGATGACTCGATAAAGAAGTTGTGAAATATTTATACAATGGGACTCAGCCATTGGAAAAAAAGAATAAAATAATGCCACTTGCAGCAACATGGATGGACCCAGAGTGTCATTCTAAGTGAAGTGAACCAGAAAGAGAAGGAAAAACATCATATGATATCATTCATATGTGGACTCTAAAAAGAGAAAAAAAGAGGACACTAATGAACTCATCTACAAAACAGAAACAGACTTGCAGACATAGTAAACAATCTTAAATCTTATGGTTACCGGGGGAAAGGAGGTGGGAAGGAATAATTTGAAAGTTCAAGATTTTCAAATATTAACCAGTGTATATAAAACAGATAAAAAATCAGATTTCTTCTGTATAGCACAGAGAAGTATATTCAATACCTTGTAATAACCTTTAATGAAAAAAATGTGACAATGAATATATGGATACATATGCCTGTCTGGGACATGAGGCTGTACACCAGAAACTGGCACATTGTAACTGACTGTCAGCCGAGGGGGGCTGAAGTGGGATTCGAGGAGGTGAGCAGCCCAACTGGAAAAATGCACGAGGAGCTGTCATGCCGCAAAACAGACTGCACCAGGAGCCAACATGGAGAGAAACAGCCTTTATTCTACTGCCACAAGGTGGTGTGTGTTTGCTGCATGGGCAGCGGCGGTTTCAGCAGCAGCGGCGGCGCTCAGCAGCTTCTTCTAGTTTAGCAAGATGACGCCCCCGCGCGGTGCACTTGTCCTGCTTTTATCTATTTTCTGCCTGCACATGCGCAGTGTTGATTTCTTTGTTCATGAGGCTTATGGAGCACCACTAGCGCATGCGTACTTCTACTTTCTATATTCTAAAACTTATATAACTGGCGCATGCGTACAATCATCATTTGCTTTATATTACAAACATGTTGCTGTGACCTTGGCCTTGGGCCCCACAGCCTTACTCATTCAAGGGCATCAACACTGACTATACTTCAGTTTTTAAAAATTGGGCACTCACGGCTTTTGAAGCACCCTTAGAGCACTCATCTTCAATTTGAGTAACCTCCACACGATGTTTCAATGTTTTAAGAGCCCAAGTGTCAAAGAAGGTGAGAGACTGAGGAGTGGTCCAAGTCCAGCTCAGATGCTATAAGGGCAACGATGCCCATAACTGAGCCCTGGGGGCTGCGGGCGCCCCACCGCAGGCAGGAGGACCGGGGCCCAATACGTGGGGATGGCGCCCTGAGGGGGCACTACATCCGCAAAGGCCGATGGCCAATGCAGCACAATGGAGTTGGTCTGAGTATTAAACACACAGCAGCAGAGTGCCTGCATATTTTTACTTCTAAACATCTGGTGACTGTTCTTCATGATAATAGATAAAATATGTTGCCGCATCTTTTAGTAGGCATGCAATTACTGATTACTGTCCTAGTCTAGTTTAAGGAGAAGAAACTAAAAGATGCTGAGTGTATTTTTATAATTGTTACCAACCCAATGGTTTATTTAGTATATATTATAACAAAATATCTTGAGCTTGACAAAAGGATAAATTCTTTTTCTTTACAAGCTCCTGAGGCAACAGTTTTACAGTTGTTTAAAACTAATGTCCTTTGAGGACCCAAATTTGTAGCAAATTCCATGGCCGTTTTAAAGTTGAGCTGCTAAGTAAGTAACTGGGCATTCTTGATACTTGAATATGGAACATGGGTACAGGGAAAGGAAGTAACATGGCCCTTTATAAGCACTGTATTGTAAGTGGAAAATGCAATGTCTTAAATAAAACTGTATTTAAGATTGGCACCATAAAACCAATGTCCTTTGAGAATGCTGAGACTAAAGACTAGTAAGCAAATCAAGTTGAAAACAGAAATAACACGGGTTTGATCTGTTATGGAGCTACTAATGAATAGCTAACAGCCACTAGACTCATATTTGGGGGCTCAAGGTTAAAAAAGTCAAAGCAGGAAATTCTCTTTCTTTCTTAAGCATTCATATTTAGAAACACATAAACATCCCATGACAGACACCACTCGTCTCCACACAATTTACTACCTTGTTTGGACTTGACCGCACGCTCCAACAGGGACTTTGAAGGAGTGATTGCTCAGGAAGGAGACCATGAAGTTCTAGCCTGTTCTGACAGTGATGCTGAGCAAACCCGGAGCAGCGGACAGTCTCTGCCGAGATGGGTTTCATGGTCACTCCGAAAAAAGGAAGAGTAGAAAGTCTGTTTTCCCTCTGGGCTTTAGGCTAGAAAGAGACCGCGGGGCAGGCTGGTGATGAGGGACAGGGAGGGGACTGAGGAAAGCTTCACCCTCCAAAACATTTACATTTGTTTTTATTTATGGGAGATGCAGATTATGATACTGAGAACTACCAAGGATGGGAAAGAGAGACAGCTTTTATACACTCATTTTTGGAGAATGCTCCAAACACAGGAGCCCTGCCTGGTCTCAGTGAGGGAAGCAGCAGATGTAGAGTCTAGAGGGAGGCAAAGGAGGCTCTCACCATGAGAGCACACTTTAGGGGGATGCCACAAATCTTAGTGATCAAGACAGTAACATCACTGAGGTGTTGGCAGCTTAAGTTTGGTGCCCGAGGCAAATGCCTCAGTCTCCTCACCTTCATCCCAGTGATGGAATGTCCCAATCCTCTAAATGAATTGGACTTACCTGCTGTGAGGAGGGTAATAAAAAACAGACTTCTCAGGACAGGGACCAGGGAGGCTGTCCTAGTCAGTGTTTAATTTGTAATGGGGACATCTGAGACAAATGTCAAGTATAAATGAGGCAACAGGATCTTTAAAAATGGAATGCAGAAATCTCATACTTGCAAAAGTACAGTTAGAAAATTTAATCTTCACTTAATACATGTAGTGGATTGAATGGTGACCCCCGCCTCCTGCAAAAAAAAAAAAAAAAAAAAAAAGGAAAGAAAAAAGATCTGTCCGAGTCCTGATCCTTGGGACGTGTGAATGTGACCTTCATAAAGTCTTTGCAGCTGTAATTAAGTTTAGGGTTTCGAGATGAAGAAATCATCCTCCCTTATCCTGGTGGGACCTAAATCCAATGACAGGGGTCCTTATAAGGGTGAGCCTGTGGGACCTGGAGGGGGCAAAGGATGGCTTCTCCCCAGGGCTTCAGAAGGGTGCACACCAGCCCATACCCTGATTTCGGACTCCTAGCCTCCAGAACCGTGAACAAACAAACTTCTGCTGTGTTAAGCCCCCACGTTTCTTATACTTTGCTACAGGAAACGAATGCAGCGTGGTGATGAACTGACACAGCACAGATAAGGAGATTAGCAAGGTGCTACTTGAGGGATATTGTCATCTGTATACTGAGGGCCTTGAAGGTCAGACTGAGGGTGGGTCTTAAGTAGGGTGACCGTATAATTTATGGACCAAATCAGAACACTTTTGAGAAAGAAGGAGGCACTACCAGGGATTACACTGGACAACAGGCACAAATCCTGGACCCACTGCCCTGGGTGATGAGTGGCTTAAGCTATTAATTTTCAGCAAATTAGTGGTCGCTGGTGAGTTTATGGTCAGCCATGATCTCAGTTTATTAACTATAGATGTTCACAGAGGTTGGGTGTGTGATGCAAAGACTTCAGGGCGTTTTTGTTAAATAGTCAATTAGAGAAATGCCAACCGGGTGGCCTTTGAATCAAGTATTTCGTGTTGCAAAAATCGCCAAGTGGACATATTTATAAAAGCAGAGGAAAATCTGACTGCTGGGGAAAAGAGCTTTTGGAAACCAGAGGACCCGCAGTGCCTGTCTGGAACGTTGGCGGGCACTGCGGGTGGTTCCTGGACCCACTCCTCTGTTTCTTCAGAGGTGGAGAAACTGAGACATTCGTGCCTGTTTGTCATTAGCAGCAGTGTTTGCCATTTTATCTAAGTCTCCTGGTATTTTCATTATTCAGTTGTCTGAGGAGCTTCAGCATTTGGGCAAGAAAAGTAGAACAAAACTTGTATTTTTCTGATAATAAGACCAGATCCTTGCAGGAATCCATTTAGCAGGGAAGAATTACAGCTGTACACTCCTGCAACCCTGTATGTTTTAGCTAGAAAAATTTTAAATAGAACAATGAGTTTTAGGTTTTGGTTGAGAAATTCAAGTTCTCTGTGATGACACTTTTAACTGTGATAATATGTTTGGTATTTCTCTGGTTTCAACTGTGATCGATATGCTGTAGCAATGCTAAAAAATGTTTTCCACAGTTTCCATAACAATGAGGACTAGCTTAGTTTCAGCAGTTCAGTCAAACGTGTTGATTACGTATCCATGAGCCATGTGCTGGGCACCCTGCTCTGATCAGGGGAGGCACCGATGTGGACACGTTCTCCATCTGCCCTGCCCTCCCGGCTCTGCACCCTGGGACGCTGACCCCACCCCTCACCAACGGGCTCCTTGGCCTTCTGGCTTCCGGTTGGGATCGGCTCCCTTCGGTACTGTGCTCAGGATTCCAGTAATGGTCAAGTCTGGGGGTGGTAAATAGGTGGGTGGCGGGAGGGATGGGAGGATCCTGTGTGATTTCTTTCCTTTTCCTAAATCCTGCTCCCATCCTTGTAAATGGTCCCTTTGTTAAACTTACTCTGAATTATCAATTTGAGGGGCCGGGGCCCTAATAGATGATGACACAGACTCCCTATCAGGGAACTCATTCCAGCTGGAGAGACAGAGCTGGAATGGCTGACTGTAACATGCAGTGAGATCTTTCAGTAAAGGCGGTGGGAAGAGACAGGGGAGCATGGATGGGAGATGCTGCGTCTTCCCTGGGAGAGTTGAGCAGTCTTCACCCCGAAGGCGGCGTTTGGGCTGCTGGGGGTTCCGAGGTGGCGGGATTTCCCTGCATCTTCATGGACCTCAAAATCTCAGAGATCTCAGGTTATTTGTGTGAAGCTGATGGCAGAGGCCAGGAAGAAAGAAGAAAACTCCTCGGGACCCCATCGGGCTGGGATTTCCACCATCACCATTTGAGGTTAACGTGAGCAAAGAACAAGTCAGAAAGCTGCGTGAGTCCTGAGGTTGTCACTAGATGCCTGGATGGATGGAAGCGAGATTCCTCACCTCTCGGTCTCCACTGCCCTGTCCGCCTAAAGGAGAGGATCATTCCTGCTCCTCCCCTGGCAGGATTGCTGTGAGGCTCAGAAGGAAAGAGTGCTTGTAGACACACTGGGACTAAAGCACCCCCCCGGCGGGGCACACTGGGTTAGGTAGAGATGGAGTTGATATTCACTGATGTTGATAATGATTGAAGCTATTTATAACAATCACGGAATTGTTATGAGGATCACGTGAGATGATATTTACAAAGAACTCAGCACGGCACCTGCCCGAAGTGAGCGCTGTGTGCCTACATGTAAAGTTAAATATGCTGCTAAACTCTCTGTCATTTACGCCGTAGACTCTTTTATCTCTGAATTCTGGGAGGAAATATCTGAGCTTTCTTCTCTTTAATTGTATCTGATTTGTTATTTAACCCATATTTTGAGTTTTTACCATCAACAGCTATACATTTCATTTTTAGTTCTGTTTAGATTCTCTGGTCTTCAGCGTCCTGACCTTACGTATGGTTTCTATCCCCTCTTTTCAACTTCGTAATTATTTAAACATAGTTATTGTACAGTCTCTTGCTAGTATTTCAATTTGGTGGGGACCGCACACGTTCCTTCTGGTGATTCATTTTCTTTCGTGGTTTGTAACTTTGCACGGCGAGCTCAGCTTCAGCTAAAGCTGTTTCTGCGGGTGTCCCACGAGCCCCAGTAGGAAAATGTCCCTACAGATTTGTTTTGCATTTTCTTTGGCCAAGTGTTCCATGGGTTTCACTGGTCTGGAAACCATTTTTATGTGAATTTTTCAGTTTACGTCCTCAAATTAGGACTCTATACTTGCAAGTACCTCAGGATGAGGGATTTCATTTCTCACTGGAGAATTTTTTGTTTCTTTAACTTGATTTTTATTTTAAAATCAGAGCCTTTTCAAGAAACAAGCTAATAGTAGAGTTTTTCTAGAACATCTTTCCAGGGACTTAATTGTGTAAGGCATTTCCCGGTTTCAGCTCCCTGCTCTGCAGAGCCTCAGACCACATCACAAGGCTTTAAAACCCTCACTCTTTTGGACCTATATTCGGGTTGATGTCTCCTGGGCCACCAGAGGCAGCGTGTAACCCTATCACCCTGCCTGAGACCTTCCTGCTGTTGCTGATAATTGAAGAAAGTCCATCTGGTCTTTCGATATTGGCTACGTGTTTATAATTTTTGTGATACTATGTATTTTAGTTCAGATGAGCATGTTGCTGGAACCAGAACTCGGCCACTTAACATAGATAAAGATACACAGATACACGGATGTGGGTGTAGATACATAGAGAGACACACGGAGCTCTTCCTGAAGAACATGCAAACTGCACTCTATATACAACAGCCAAGACGTGGACACAGCCTACATGCCCATTGACAGAGGACTGGATGCAGAAGTAGTGGTACATTTACACAATGAAATACTACTCAGGGATTTTAAAAAAAAGAATGAAATAATGCCATTTGCAGCAACATGGATGGACCTGGAGATCATCATTCTAAGTGAAGTAAGCCAGAAAGAGAAAGTAATGGTATGGTAATATGATATCACTCATATGTGGAATCTAAAAAAAGAAAAGATAGGACACTAATGAACTCATCTACAAAACAGAAACAGACTTGCCGACATAGTAAACAATCTTATGGTTACTGGGGGCAAGGGGGTGGGAAGGGATAAATGTGGGAGTTTGAGATTTATCTATACAAATAGATAAAAAACAAATTTCTTCTGTACAGCACAGGGAACTCTATTCAATATCTTGTAATAACCGTTAATGGAAAAGAATATGAAAATAAATACATGTATACATATGCATGACTGGGACATGACGCTGTATCCCAGAAATTGACATATTGTAACTGACTATACTTCAATTAAAAAAAAAAAGTTGAGATCAAAAAAAAAAAAAAAAAAGGATACGCAAACCATCCTTTTCTCCTGGGTCTCCAGCTTGCTGACCGACCCTGCAGATCCTGGGGCTTCTCAGCCTCTGTGATCACGTGATCCTCATATATAACACCTCTTTGTACATATGTTACACCCCTGCCCCACACACACTTGGTTCTGTTTACCAGGAGAACTGAGTACCCTCATACATCCTCTGATCTCCTGCTGGTACTTTCGACTGACCACATCCAGCCAGTGGGGGACCTGGGTGATGTCACCTGCCTCCCAGGCCTCCCTGCAATAGAAACAGCTCGATTGTGTTCCAGAACTCAAGGTGGTGGTATCCACAACATGGGTTCCTGGTCTCTTTGTTCCCTTTAGGGGAGGAGCAGGGAGTCTCAGCCCAGAACCCTGGTACAGGATGTCTGGTCTGCCTGGGTGTGTTGGCTTCTGACCACTAGCTGCGGTCTAAGAGCTTGGCAAATGGCAGACAACTGCCACAGGCTTGTCCTGAGCCAAAGCAGACATTACTCATGGATCATGGTATTGTTTTCCTAAAACCTTCTCAACTTAGAGCTCCAAGCAAATAAATTGGAGTTGGCTGGCTAGATGAAACTTATTTGTCATCCCTGCCCTCATTTTTTTCTTCCCAACTTGACCTTCTTCATTGAAGGGCATCAAATTCATCGGCTTGCGTGGAAAAATCAGCTATTGCATGAGATGACTGCATTTTAATTAGGGCTTTAAGTAATTAAACTCCTTAAGCAACAGTCTCTGTATTTAAGTATTATATTAATGAAGAAATTTGTTCTCATAATTTAGCACTGGATAAACAAAGATGCAGTTCCCACAGAATCATGGCTTTCAGAGAAGAGAAAAAGTAAATGTGCATCTGGGCATCCCTTTTGTCCCCTGGAAGAGACACAGTGCAATTACTCATAACTTAATCAGCGATAATACGTTTTTTTTTTTTTTTCCAGTTGTGAGTAATGGTGTTACTTGCCTTTCCTTTGGGAGATTTCCATAACCTAATGGAGTTTCACAACAGTTGGCCCTAATTATCTTTTACTTGATTTAATTCATTTGATTTAATTTAGATTGCTCTGCACCAAGCTAAGTTACTCATCCCTTTCCTTGTAAGTAGACCCAGCATTTATTGGAAAGCAGCCATCACATCCCCCTCCCCAATGTCACAACCGGGTTAAAAATTCTTTGGGGGTTTGCATGACATCATCTGCTCTGATCTTTGTTGCTCTTCCCAGAATCACTTCCAACTTATCTACATTAGGATAATTCACATTATCTACTTGGGAACTTTTTTTCCCTCTCATTGTCAACATGCGAATTTTGTGTAGGTTCTTTGAATGCTGCCTGATAAAACTTGCGTTTCACTTTCCATATTCTTCACTTATTGATAGTTTCTTCCATAACTCAGAGCAAGGACCGAAGAAGTCCAGAGGCAGGATGCTCTGGGCACCAGAACAGGCCAGGAGGAAATGCTTGCATGAAGACGCAGCAGACCCCCAGGGGGACACTGAGAGGGCTGAGGGGCTGGACAACAGGGCTTCTCCATCTTCATTAACGCTCCTGCGCAAAAGGGAGACAAAAGGTGTGCACATCTGGGTGAAGAGCACAGTGTGGGCTGCCCTGACACGTGGGATGCCCTGAAACAGCAGAGAATTGGGGCATCTGAGCTACATCCTGGAACCCGGCTCAGGGCTGGACTCAGAGTAGGCGCTGATTCACTGCTTATGCTTCAGGGAACGTCACTGTGTGGGCCTCTTCCGAGACCCTGCGAGGAGCCCTGGCCATATGCTCGTGCGGTCAGATGTTCTTGTAAAACATGCCCCCAAAGGCATGAAAGAGGGATTTGGAGCGCAGTTGGTCCAGCCCGCTGTCTCGATCCCCTCCTGCTGTGCCTCTGTCCTTTCTCTTGTGTCTGGCGCGTGAAGTTTCAAAGCTCCTTCTAAGGGGAGGTTGAATTGGGGATGCAGATAACTGGGTTAGCGGTATATGTTTATGAGGCTCGCTGTAGTGTTTGGCAGGGTTAAGTGACTGGAGCCGTCCTGTGTGGGGGTCCCCTGCCCCTGCGCCGACTTACCGGCTGTGATGTGCTGGTTCAGGGTCAGGTCAGGTTGTGAAAAGACCGTGTCCTGCAACACCCTCACTGGTACAGCCAGACAGTGATAGAGAAACTAGGATTTAAACACGTGGGGACAGAAACTGGTCTGTGGAAAATTCCCCTAATTATCAGATGTGTAAGATGGCAGATGGAGGGTTCCCTTTTCAATAACACTCAATTCTCTGCTGTTTCAATGACACCTGGTCAGAAGGCTCTTCTCTTAGGAAGAGACATAAAAATCCAGGGGATGAAATAATAACACCCCTGTACAGTATTTTTCTCTGTTGGTGGAAACCAGTGGGATGAATTGCTCAGATTTCTTGTGCGTGAGGGGACAAGCCCGCACACGGGGGAATGTCTGTGTGTGGAGTCACGTGATCATGCATCCTCCACGCCAAACCGCATCTGCAAGTATCTTCGTATGTCTTCTCCTGACAAATTCTAGTGGTTCCAGAGGAAACGAGGCGCCAAATAGTCACGGACACAAGTGGCCCAGTGACGAAACTCCTGAACTCAACCATCAAAAAGCCAATATATGTAACGGAAGAGTGATTTGATTAAACAGCAACACAGTTCAGTACAAAAAAGCAGCTTCATAACCATTTAAAATTGCCTTTGAATTGCTCTGGTGTATGCCTTGATTTCAGATTAATTTGGTTTTTTTCTTTCAGACTTACTGTTCATACTAAAATTCAAATACAATAGGAAAGAAATAGCCCAGTGGAAACCCACATTGTAGGAAGTTTTAAACGTCAAAACCACTCCTACATAGCAAATAGAAACTTAAACAAAGCCAAAACTCTGATGGTTAAAACTCTTGAAGATAAGGGCAAGATGAGTTAATAAAGGTAAGAACATACAGATAATGAAAATGTCAGAGAAGAGTTTAAAAGATAATGAAGATCAAGGACACTCTTAAATGGGGAAAAAAAAAAAAAGCAGGGGGATTAAAATAACAAGGAAATAAAACAGTTTGTACCAGCACTAACTAGAGGCCAACAGCTGCTTCACTGGGATGAATTCCTCCGCTCTGATAAATGTGATCTCAGCTTGTTACAATGAACCATAGTTTTATTTGACACCATTTAATGAAAATATAGTTGTTTTTCTTTTTTTCCCCCAAATTCTCATCCCCAAGAATTTTTTTACAGAAAATCAACAGTGTGTGCACACGCGCACACACACACACACACACACAAAGATGTTTTGAAAATAGATATTCTGGAAAAAATTGTTAAGTGATCAAAGCTGTTATGAGACCGGCTGGCTTATTCTAAGACTGCACATATCATATAGAACTAGACAGATTCTATAAAGCACTATAAGGCTATGTTTATTTGGATCACGAATCGACCAAGTGAAAATGTATTATGTCCCAAAGGACAAAGAAATACAGGATTATCTTGATTGCTTAAAAGAGTTGTGTTTATGATTTTTAAGTGAAATTTTGTCTCTCTGATGTTGCAATGGAAACTGGCTTTCCTCAAATAATGGGACCTCCTTGGGGATGGTTGAGCTAATCACTGAAGTCAGTTCGTTTTTGCATGAGCAATCGGCAACTTTAAAAAGTGACTTGCTTATCCAAAGTAGTTTACATCATATTCCTAAAAATAACTGCAAATGTACATAAAAGAGTTAGTCGAATAAATAAATCAGAAAACAAATACAGCTCCATTATTGTAAATTCTGCATCTTAGATGACAGATGCTTTAAGCAGTTGGTGACCCCTATGTGTGATTTGTACCTTTTTTGCCAATTGAAAACCATTTATCTGTGATTTTATTCAATAAAGTAAGAGAAACAATCAGTCATATGACAACTCATAGAATACAAAGTCTGCACAGATTGTTTCAAAATATTAATGATTATGTAGCACGTGACATACACAGTTCGTTCCCTGGTCTCTTCAGAGAAAAAGCTGCCCCAACAGTAGGAAGCTCTTGACGACTGCAATATTTCACAGTTAATACACGTGCTTTCCAGATTTGTCTGGCGCAGAGCTAGCCCCTGGGAATACAGTGTGAGCCATAGTAAAATTGTCTACTGTCATATTAAAACAAAATAAAAAGTAAGTTGAAATTTTTTCATGATACATTTTGTTTAACCCTATGGCTCTTAACATGTAATCAATAAAAACATATTTAAACATTTTAAATTCTTTTTTTGGTACCAAGTCTTTGAAATCTGGGGTGTATTTGACTTGATAGCACATTCAGTTCTGATCAGCCCCTTTTCCCTTTGCATGGAAGATCTTTTTCTATCCCCTCACTTTTAGTCTCTGTGTGTCTTTAGATCTGAGCTCTATAGTGGAGTGTAGCTTTGGTGTGTCCATGGGAGGAGGTGAGCTCAGGGTCTCCCTATGCCACCATTTTAGGCCCCTCCTTGAGGACTTATCTTAAAGTGCTTCACATAATACTCTTCTTGAGAAACATCAGTTTTGCACTGATTTTGCACTGATGACTGGGGAGGGTAGACTGACAGATACCATAGACGCTACTCCTAAACCACCCCCATGACCACAACTGTAGGTTCTATAAAGAAAGCAGACACATGGCTATAAACACCATCGTGCTAGAAAAGAATACAACATAACACCACCTTTAAGAACCTAACCATCTCATTGGCCAAGTGGACATGCACATAAATCAAGTGATAGGAAACTTTCTGAAGGAGAGAACTTACCAAGCACTGTGGCAACTTGGAAGAAGGAGCTGGCAGTGTTTTGTGGAGTTGGGTTCAACATCAGAGATGTATTTGAGTTGGGTCTTATAGGGTATGTAACAATGTGCTAAGTGGAGAGATGGAGTGCCAGCTAAGCAAAGAATCCAGCATGAACAAAGGCCTGAGAGCATTTAAAGGGCTGGGATATTTGGGAAATGGAAACTTGGGGAATGACCTAGGAGTCCGTGTGGCTGCAATTTAGGTTATAGGTCGAGGAAGATTAGTCCACAAGTATAAATTGGGTCAGACAGTCTGGTGGGGTAAAGCATTTGGATCTCCTCATTTAGGTAATGGCTAGCCCCTGATGAGTTCTAAACCAGGAAACACTATGATCAAATCCTTATTTTAAGGATACAAAAAGATCAGAGAATAGTGCCAACCTAGAGAGCCTCTGTGATTGCATTAGTCAGAACATGCTGGATTGTGCTGCTATAATAAACAAACCCCAAACTTCAAAGGCTTAAAAAAAAGTTTATTTCTCTCTCCCACACATCTCACATGAGTCAACAAGGATTTTGCAGCACATAATCCCTCAGTACTCCGTCTTGTAGCTGCCCTCTGGGTGGGACAAAAAGCCTCCTTGTCCGCAAGGAGAGAGGGAGTTAGTCACACAGCCCTGCCCAAGTGCAGAAGAGCTGGGACCGATGATGAGCAGACAGAGGGCTGGGTGAGCCCTAGCTGCCTCTGCCACACCAGGACAGAAAGGACTTTAAAACGACCCAGAGGGGGCACCACAGGAGGCACTGGAGGGCGGCAGTGGGGCTGGTGTAGCTCCTGGAACTTGTGGGGCTCAAACCAGGGCCAACTAGCCTTGGAGGAGTCGGTCCACATGCTTCTTTTGTGCATCCACCCCTGCTCACAAGTGGGGGTGTCTGCTAACCTCTGCGAAGATTGTTCTGGACCATTAAGAAGTGAGCTGGTCAAAATTCTCCGTCTAGCGGGGACAGGGAGCACACGGTGTGCGGAAATCCAGGGCCAGCATGAGGATCCACTGCACCGTCTCCCATGTCAGCTCTCTGTCCCATCTGTGAGGGAAAGTGAACCAGGCCACCTCTTTGTCCCCCATTTTAAAATGTGAAAATATAGGAAAAGAAAGAGGTAACAGAGAGAGAAAATTTACTCCACAGTCGCACGATCTCCTAGGGGAACGGTACTTGTTGATAGCAGTTGTCTGGAGATCGTGAGGTTGTGGAGTAACTTTTCTCTCTCTGTTACCTCCTTCTTTTCCTATATTTTCACATTTTAAAACTAAGCATTGGGAGGGCGGCTACAGCTCAGTGGTAGCACGCATGCTTAGCCTGCATGAGGTCCTGGGTTCCATTCCCAGTCCCTCCATTAAAAAAATAAACAGTATTATCAGTTTTCATCATTTAAAGGCAACTTGATCCATTTAAAGCACAATCAATTTTACTGTTGATTCTGACAATGGCTTCTGAGATGAACACCCTTGGAGTTTTGATTTGACTATTTACACTATGCAAGTGAAGATCAGAAAAATTTAGCAAAGAATTCTCTCAACTTCTCTAGGGGTCAAGTAGTAGATTTGTTCACGGATCTGAGGACCGTTTGGACCACTGCCTGCAGGGAGGGTCTCCGGGGAAAGGGGTGGAGCTTGGCCTCGGCCAGGGGGTTTGCAGGCCCCATCACTGACCTGAGGACAAGGCTGAACCTTCAGCGACAGAACCAGGCTCCACTCTCCCACGTGCACACATCAGGGCTGGGTCAACATCTGTGCCCTTTGTTGTCTGGAGAAGCTTCTCTCGCCTCCGCCCAGGACTGAATAATGAAAACAGTTATTTTTGCTTGTTAAGAGCTTTCTATTGAAATGAACACTTTAAAAAAATAATCCCTTTGTAAGACCAAGTGGATGTTAATTATGTCATAATTAGCACTGTGACAGGAGTTGGCAGCGTGGGGGCGATGTTAATTCTAACAGACCTAAGGATGAACACCGAAAGGATGAGCAGTTTGGGGCTTGTGACTCAGTGAACGCAATTTTCCCCTGCGTGAATCAAGCCAGGATGGTAACTTGCGGTTGGGCCCCTTGAACATTCTTTCCCTCTGCATCACTGGAGAGGTTGCGCAGACGCTCCGAGCTTCCAGCTGTTTCTAATCAAATTAAATGAAAAGTTGCAAAGCTGCCCTGAATAAACCCACACCATCTCCAGACAGGTCTTGCTTCAAGCAACCCTGGGGGAATGCAATCTTATCACGTGTTTACAGCACATTTATTTCATTCCTGACCCAGAGGAAAATGTACTAATTAGGAGCTATTAGCTAAGAAGATCTGCTCTGTTCGCTGTCCGGCCCCCTGTCCTTTGTAGGTTCCGCTAGAGGGACCATGTGCCACGTCCTTTGAAACGAGCCAATCAAATATGATAATTAAGGCCTCAGAAGGAGGGAAGGGTGTAGGTCAGTGGTGGAGTGCATGCCTAGCATGCACAAGGCCCTAGCCCATCCATTAAATAAGTAGGTGAATAAACCTAGTTACCTCCCAAAATTAATTTTAAAAAATTAATTTAAAAATAAATGATTAAAAAAAATTTTAAAAAGACCTCTGAAGACTCCTGCCAGAGCCAAGAGGTAGTGGAACCACAGTTAGGTAACACGTTCCCCAAAGAAAACCACACAACAGCCTCACTTTTGATAATAGATGCAAACATCTCAAATAAAACACCAGCAAAACATATTCTATAATATAATAAAGAATAAAATGATAATGTTCTGTATGAGTTGGTACAGTGTAAGTGTAATCGGTAAGAACACAGGAGACTGGTGTCTGATTCTGGCTCCCACTTACTGGATACCCCTGCATAAACGACTTCACCTCCCTAAGCGTCAGTTTTCCCATCTGCGTAATGGGAGCTTCCTTCTCTCATTGGGTTGCTGAGCCCCTGGATCATAATAAGTGAGGAAACAGAAGGAAGGGAAATTCTCACGGCCAGTGAGGGGCAGAACCAGGATTCAGCCTCACCCTCACTGGACTCAGAACCTGGGCTCTTATGTGCTAACCTATAACGGAGCCAGGAAGCAGATGTTAAAAAGATTGCTTTTCTGAACTAGGGTAGGAAAGAGCTTTTTAGTAATAGAAACAAATGAAGCAACCTTAAGAGAAATATGTATCGACTTAACCACATGAATTTTTGAACTTTTAAAAGAAAATGTACCTTCTAAAAATTTGAGGTTAATTACAAACTGAGCAAAACATTCACAACATAGATCAATTAATAATATAAAAATATCATTCATATATATATACATAAAATAAACAAGTTTCTATTCTCTAGCACAGGGATCTATATAATATCTTGTAATAATCTTTAATGAAAAAATATGGAAATGAAAGTATGTATGTATATGTATAACTGACATGCTGTGTACCAGAAATGGACACATTGTTTTTTAACATTTTTTATTAAGTTATAATCATATCACAATGTTGTGTCAAATTCCAGTGTAGAGCACAATTTTTCAGTTATACATGAACATACATATATTCATTGTCACATTTTTTTCTCTGTGAGCTACCATAAGATCTTGTACATATTTCCCTGTGCTATACAGTATAATCTTGTTTATCTATTCTGCATTTTGAAATCCCAGTCTGTCCCTTCCCCCCACCTTGGCAACCACAAGTTTGTATTCTATGTCTATGAGTCTGTTTCTGTTTTGTTTATTTATTTTTTTTTTTTAGATTCCACATATGAGCGATCTCATATGGTATTTTTCTTTCCTTTTCTGGCTTACTTCACTTAGAATGGCTATACTTCAATAAAAAAAAATAATGGGATTGACATAATCAGAATATCTCTGATCATTCTTTTTTTTTTTGCAGCTTTATCAAGGTATATTAACCAATAAAATTATAGTGTATTTAAAGTGTAAAAAAAAGAATATTATAAAGTCAAGTGTTGGGGGGAGGGTACAGCTCAAGTGGTAGAGCACGTGCTTAGCATGCACGAGGTCCTGGGTTCAGTCCCTAGTCCCTCCACTGAAAAATCAAATAAATAAATAAACCTAATTACCTACCCCCTGCAAAGAAATAAAAGTCAAGTGTTTAAAAAGATGAATATTCAATTAAAAAAGACAAAATACATACACAGCAAATTCACAAAATAAGCAATACAAATGGGCAATAAACCTGTAGGATAATATTCTAAGACAGGTAGTTTCTAGGTTGAGAGAATGTCCAAGTTCCGAGAGCCCTTCTCTGGCCCGCATTTCTCCCCGGAGTCCCAGCTTGTGCTGAGCGGCCCCTCCCGCCGGACTCGGTAGACCCCAGGCATTCCCAGGCTTAACCTCCCCGTGTGGACTGTGTGGGGGTCGCTGTGCTGAGGCTTGAATCTGAATCAGACTCGTATGAGGCCGATGATCAGAGTGGTTCAGCCGGTGAGGGGGCCACCCTGCTGCACGCTCCTTGTTAAGGCATTCTCATAAAGCAACAACAGCTGGGTTTTATGCAGAAAGATCCAGAAAGAAAGACAATTCAGGGTGGTGAAAGTTAGGTCAAAGTGTGAAGGTCTTAGGGAGTTTTGTTCTTGGTCAGAAGGAAAAACATCTTGGGTATCAAACACCACTGGGCAGCAGCTCTAACAATAACCACACACATAGAATATTATAGAAGGCTTCTGGACTTATCCTTTTGGCATGTTGAGGAGTCTGGGGCATTGCCCTTCCCGAATTCAGGTTCCTCTGGGATTCGGTCACCCACCTGGCTTCCCCTGTCCAGTACAAGGCCATGCCCCCCAGCACCTGCTCTGTGGAGGGGTGGAGGGGGTCACACCATCTCCGTGGGCCTGTCACACTCTGACTCCACACAGCGCAACGTGGAGGTTAACAGCATGGACGTGTGAGCCAGACCTGGGCTCAGTCCCAGCCTGCCACCTCTCAGCTGTGCAGTCTCGACCCGGTTACTTAACCTCTGTGGCTCAGTTTCCTCACCTACAAAGTGCAGGTACAAACAGCACTGGCCCGTAGGAATGTCGTGAGCCTTAAACGAGTTACCGGATGTGCAGCGCTTGGACAGTGTCTGTTGGTCATTGTCCTACAAAACTTCCCACACTCCACTGTCGTCGCCTGTTTACATGCAGTGCAGGGTTCAAAACGAAACAAACAAACAAACAAACAAAAAAACCAAAAACACACACACACAAAAGTCTACCATACCTCAGCTGGGCAGACAGAGTGTAGTTTCTTTAATTTGCTAACAGATTTTTTTCTGGACTTTCTCATGAGCTGACAACTGCTCCCTCTACAGCCCTTTCTCTCTGGATAGCGCTAATATCCCGAGAGACTGGATAAATCAACTAAATTTACTCTAGCTTTGCAAACTGAGTTTGAGCCAATAATTTAAAGACTCATTGCTAACGCTGTTTTGGGATAATTTCTTTAAAAAAAAGTTTCCCTTCCAGTTTTATTTAGGTGTAATTGACATACAGCACTGTATGCTTTTTGGAGGGGTGGGTAATAAGGTTTTATTTTTTGATGGAGGGACTGGGGATTGAACCCAGGAACTTGTACGTGCTAGGCATGCACTCTACCACTGAACTATACCCTCCCCCAAGGCTCATTTCTTAGACTCTGATATAAAGTTCTCCAAACCCCATCCAACTCCTCGGAGACAGAGGGAAGATGTGCTGTCTTTGATGGTAGGGGCACAGTCCATGTCCCTCTCTGGTCCTCTGTTACCCCAGCTGGGAGGGACTGTCCCAGCATGCCCCTCAGAGCCCCCACTGGACTCACTGCTTCTCAGCTCAGGAACACCTGGTGCCTCTCCCTCTGACTTCACCCCACCAGCTGTGGGTTCCTCCAAGTCTCTGTTCCGTCTTGCATCCTGTCCCCCGTTCCAGGCAGTCTACCCCCAGCTCTCCTGCTGTTAGCTGGCCCACCTCTAACCATCCTCACTATAGGAGAAAGTGGGAGCTTAGCAGCCTAACGCAGACCCTTTCTCTGCCTGAACATACACTCTGCCCGTTGATTTATGCTGGGACACCCAGACACCCTGCCCCGCTGCCCCGATGCATATTTCTAAGTTCTATCAAACATACAGCTGCCTCTGTTGGCTGTGTTACCCCCACTACCCTTGGGAGAAGAAAGAGGGCTTTCCTGGCTCCTTCTTGATTGGCTGTCTCCCCGTCTTAACTGGGACTCTGGTCGGGCCAATAGCGCCTTCCTTTCAAGCTTAGCTCATAATTGAAAAATCCTACTTTGAATGTCAGAATCTAAATGCTAATGTTTTCTTTTCCCTTTGATATTCATGCTGCAGCAATTTAAATCCTCTCAAGGCAGATGAAGAAAAAAATTTAAATACAGTAAAGTGCACCCCCACCCCCACCCCATACACAATCCAAACATCAGCCTTGGGGTTTGAGTTTGAGTTTGTCTCCAAATTCACCCTTGAGCTCCATTCATTAGGCTGGGCTCTGTCTGGATCGGGAATCCTGGCCTTGCCACTTACCCTGTGACTTTAGACAGGTTACCCAGCCTGTGTCTTATTTTTCTTCTGTGAGAATATAACCTCATGGGGTTATTTTGAGGGTTAATTGACTTTACACATGGGAAGTTTTCAGAACGTCGTCTGCCACGTAATAAGTACTTGAAAAAATAAGAATCATCATTATTATTGGCTCAGCACATCTTCAAAGTAGTTGGATATTAGTTGAAAGCTCACACAGGGAGGCAGTAATGACGCTGCAGGTTCTGAGTATCAGCCCAGAAACAAGAGTTTAATTGCATCGTTACCTTAAAAATTGGCTGTTTATAAAGGCTGGGCAATACTGGGTATCTCTTGTCACCAGGTCTAAGAGACAGTGAAGATGCAATAATAATAGTGGAGGCGGGGGAGGGTCTAGCTCAGTGGTAGAGAGCTTACTTAGCATGTATGAGGTCCTGGGTTCAATCCCCAGTACCTCCAATAAAAATAATAATAATTTTTTAAAAAGCAGAGAGAGATGGAAAGGACATGGCCATAAGACATCCACTCGCAGCCCTGGATCACAGGAGCTGAGTGACCCTGGGTGAGTCCCATCACCCTTCTAGCCCTCTCCTTGTTACTGCATGAGATGTCTCGGTTCCTTCCAGCAAATGATGATTGCCTTACTTCTCTGAACATAGAGCACGTAGCATTATGAATTAGGTTTGCAATGCTGGATTTGTTTACAGAGCCCTTCAGTTTGGGTCAGGATTCCATCAAAGTTCTCTTGCAAATGTTGACCTGAAACAAACCGACTGCCAGAAACGTCTCCAGCGAAGATCAGCGGAGAATTGCAACCCAGGCCTGCAGCCATCGCAAGCCACGCGCAAGTCCCCGTGCGGCCAGGGAGGGACACTGCTTTTATAGAGGGGAAAAGGAAGTCGGGAGGGCTTAGCGACGAAGAGCCATGGCTTCTCACTGGCTGAGGCCTTGCCAGGAAGGAAGGAAGGTCCTTCTTCCTGTTGGGCTCTGCTGTCGCCAAGGGCGTGAGAGCCCTCCCAGCGGTGTCCCAACTCTCTTTAATTGAGGTTTCTTTTTCCTGAGTTTTTACACTTAGTAAGGCATTGGAGTAGCACCCACCAGAAACCCTTCGATTACAGGAGCCCTGCTCTAAGTTGGCCTCTTGCCCAAGGGGTCTAGTTACATATCCTTTGGGCCCCTTATTCAAATTACTTTATTGACTTAATGACATTGATGAACTTGAATGCAAATTATCTACAAATGAATCAACAGCAACAATGTAAGCACTCTTTGAGGAAGAGCTTCCCCAGATAATTTTAAACCTTAAATTCATTGCTGTTACTCATCCTACCCAACCATATATACGACCAAGTTTGACCAAGATGTTTCTGGTCAAGTTTTCTTGAAAATATTTAAGGTAGCCTGGGTTCTAATGCTACAAGGATCTTGGCATAATTGTTTGACTATCATTTAAAAATATTTTATAACTATAAATGCTGATGGCTGATCTTTGATACTATATACATAAGAATTTGTTTATCTTTGATTTGCATGCTCTTTTTGAATGAAGCTAAGAAAAATTTATTTTGGAGAAAAGTTAAAGAAAATTGTTCCTAATCAATTATCTTAACCTGTTAATTAATTTATACATACATCTGTTGTCTAATGACTATTCATTCGTTTATTTGTCTGCCGTTTACAAGTATATTAACAAAATATTTAACTACCCCATAACAACATAGACTTGGGTTAAATAAATCACCAAGATGAGAAGAAACATAGTGATAAATCAACTACGCTAATGAGAAGGATATTAGCATTTATGAATTATTTTCAATTTACTTTTTGGAATTACTAGTTCTTCATTCAGGCTAAATAATTCATTGTTTTCCATTGCTTATTTCCATTTCTCCAAATCCATTCCTTCCTTCTAACTTTCTATTTACTTTTATTTTTATATCATATCCTGCTGCTAAATGAGTACCTATCCACATTTAGACTTCAGATGCCATTAAGTATCTTTCCTGGGACCTTTTAAAATCATCTTATTTTTCTTCCTGTTCCCCCTTTTCTTCTCTGCAATCTGTGACACTCCCTCCCTGGCATGTCGTACTTTTTACAGGATTACACTGATAGCGATCATTTCTGAGTTTATATTTAGCAGAATTGAAAATAAACTACCACTACTGTGATGTGTCCCAAACTCAACTCTACCTTTGAATCTGCCAATAGCTGCGTCAGGTTAAAAGAATTAGGCAACGGTTTGTACTGAGCAGTCTCTCCCGGAACATGACTCGTTCTCTTCCTGATGGAAAATGACGCGAACTTTCTTTCCTTGTGGGATAATACTGCTCCCTACTAAGGGATCTACAATTACTTGCAATCAACAAGGCGGAGTTAAGTGATGCAGAGGAAAGTCTGCGCTGGATGCCGTGGTTCCTCTTTTGGGTGTATAAGTATGAAGATAAATGCTGAATCCACCTGTAGGAAGATGAATAAAATTAGCTCCAATGGACTTTGATCAAAACATGTTATTCAACGAAAAATACTTGTATTTCTAAAGGATTCAGTTGTCAAGCTATGGGTCTAAAAGTTTCGTGAAAAAAAAAAGTGAAATCAAAGAGTGTGATGAGATCATTTACAGGCCCACTCATTTTAAGGATGAAAAAATGAGGTCCAGAAACAAGAAGGGACTTGCCCAAAGCCTCGCAGGAACTCCTGGGAGAGCCAGGGGTAAAGCCGGGGCTGCCCCAAGGCTCCCACTGGAGCTGCTGGAGATGCCACATTCAGTCTCCTAAAAACCACTGCTGCAAAAGACTGTACTGAGACATGCTGGAGACAGAAAGAAATCGTGGGACGTAATTTCCTATTATTTTGATTTCATAAAAATGTACTCAAGTAAAAGTTAAAATTCAGACTGTCAAAAATGTCTATAATTTCACCATAGTTTTGAGTCATTCAGGGTGTTTGTGGTCTGTTTTAGTACATGATTGTGAAGAGGCATTCAGGTTTTCTTTATTAAAGAGGTCTTTTTGAAAGAAAGTGGAGTTCGCGGGTAGAGATGTTTTAATAGACATTTGGGCGGAAATTCCACGTTTCCAAAGTATTCCTTCCATATAGAAATAAGCTAGTGTGTTGGTTTTTCTTTGGGGGTTGATGTTTCTTCTTGGCTCTTACTAATAGCATAATATACGGAAAACTCACAGGACTTTATTTTAGCAAATGGAATAAAATGAAAGAGTTATCTAAATGAGCAAGACATCTGGGCAAGAACCCAAGCACCTGGCTTGCTGAGATTAGGGCCGCGTTTGGAAAAGCCGCTCCCTTCCTGGGTACAGTGCATGACTTTCAAGGGCACAGCCTTAAATGCACAGAAACCAAACAGTTTAGGTCCCTATAACTAAAACGAAAGTCAACCTTAAGCCCGCATTCTTCCTGAACCTAGAAAATCTAGTCAGTTTCAACTGAAACTCTCACCTCAGGGCTTCTCCAGTCATTTTATGATTTTTTTAGCCCTTTTCCTCCTGCTCTGAAGGATGTCAGTCCCAGAGGCTTGTCTTCATCATAGCCAGGGTCGAGGTAGCTTGTGAAGAAAGCTCAGGAACTCTGGCTATTTTCCGTCTACAGTAGTGGCCGGTGAGAAGTAAATTCTATACACTGTTGGGTTTTCATCTCCTAAAACAGCTGCTTTTGGAAACCTCACCTCTTCCCAGAAGCTCTGTGATTCCTCTGAGTCAGAAATAATCCCTCTCTTCTCTAAACCTCTTACTACACTTTATCGTTCTTCACTCACCACATGTTTTGGTATTTTTTTTATTTGTGTCTTTTTTCTATCTTGCAGAATGTAAGATAGGAAAGGTGCCTAAGAACAGAAGAGATTGTCTTGTTCATTAAAGCATAGCCCCAGAATCTAATGTGTGGCAGTGCTCCAAGTATGTCTTTAGAGTAAATAAGATAATGATTGTATCAGTCAGCTTTCACTATGATAATGCTGTGTAAAAAAACAACCCAGTAGCTTACAATGTTTAGTTCTCCCTTGGAGTCATGGACAGTTAGATAGCTCTGCTCCAGGCTGCGTTGGCTTCAGTTCTGCTTCACGTGCCCCACTGCGGACTCAGCCTGAAGAAGACACTCCATCTGGAATGCTCACCTCCCACGGTGGTACTTATCAGAGGGTTGGTGGGAAATCTCAATGCTTCTGCAAACATCCACTTGGGATGAGTGGGAACTGCTTCCCTAGATCAATCTGCCAAAGTGAGCCACCCAGCCAGACAGCTTCCTTGGGAAATATGCTTCTCCTGGTATCAGGGAGGGGTGAGGTCGGACAGGTGCAGAGGCAAGAGGGAATGTCCACTGAAAGATAATAGGACCCACCACAAAGACATGAAGAATATAGAATGGAAGTAGAAGAGCCACGGGGGTGATTTGTGCTGCAGCAAAAGTACACCGAGCTAAGCAAGCCCTGAAAAGGCTTCTTTCATATTAAGTTGCCATCCTTGTAAATTTTCTGGTTGGGGAGTTGTTATACGCACAGCTCTAGCCTGCATGGAAAATAGACACTGAGGAAGTAACAAGCAGATCAGCTGTAGAATAGCATGCAGGCTTCCCCAGGAGACTAAGGACGAGGAGGTCCTTCCCATCTCAGGGCCAGGTGGGGAGAGGGCAGCGGATGGGCCAATCTCAATGGAGTGAAGTCCACTGAAAGTTTTCTAGCATCTTTATCGAGATACAATCCATGTATGATAAAATTCACCCATTCCAAGTGTACAGTTCAATTCAATGACTTTAATATATTGAAAGAATTGGGCAACCATCATCACAATCTAAATTTAGAACACTTTTGTCACCTCAAAGATAGACCCAGACTCATCAATAGTCATTTCCTATTAACTGTCCCCTGGCCCTAGGCAGCCACCAAATCTGCTTTCTGTCTCATTAGATTTGACCGTTCTAGACAGTTCATAGAAATAGAATTGTATCATCTGTTGTCTTTTGTGACTACCTCCCTTTTCAAGGCTCACAAGTGCTGCAGCCTGTATCAATACTTCCTTTTTATGGCTGAGTAATATTCCACTGTGTGGCTAGCCCACGTGCATTTGATCCATTCATTAGTGGATGGACATTTAGGTTGTTTTCACTTTGAGGCAGTTATGAACATTGTGTAGAGGTGTTTGCATGGACACACTCTTTCATTTCTCTCTCATTTTTTTAAATATGTAATTTAACCCCCAATTTTTTTAAACTGTAGTACTGTCAGTTACAATGTGTCAATTTCTGGTGTACAGCACAATATCCTAGTCATGCAAATACATACAGATATTCCTTTTCATATATTTCTCTGGATTATATACCCAGGAGTGGGATTTCTGGGTCAATGGTAGCTCCATGTTTAACCTTTTGAAAAACTGAAAATCGTTTCCAGCTGCGCCATTTTCCATTTTCATCAGCAATGTATAGGGTTCCCAGGCAGGGGGCGGGGCAGGGTATAGCTCAGTGGTAAGAGTGCCTGCTTAGTATGCACGAGGCCCAGGGTTCAATCCCCAGTACCCCCATCAAACAAACAAACCCAATCATCTCCCCACCAAAAAATAAATACATAAAGAAAATTTTAAAGCCATGTACAGGGTTCCCAATTTCTCCACGTCCTCACTAACATTTGTAATTATCTGTCTTCTTGAGTCTAGCATCTTAATAACTGTGATGTTCATTTCCTTAATGGCTAATGATGTTGAGCATCTTTTCGTGTGCTTATTGGCTATTTGTATATCTTCTTTGGAGAAATATCTATTCAAAGGCTGCTCATTTTTAATTAGGTTATTTGTTGCTTTATTATTGCGTTCAGAGAGTTCTTTATGAATTCTGAATACCAGTCCCTCATCAAATAAGTGCTTTGCACACACTTTCTCCCATTCTCTGGGTTGTTTATTCATCTTCTTGGTGGTTTCACAGAATGAAGTCCTTTTGCTTTTATTCTTAAGCTGCTTTCATGTCAATGCCTTTGCACTTCCTTAACTGGACTCTGAGGTCACCAGAGCCTTTCAGGTTAAAGTGGAAGCATCGCTGACTCTCAGTCACATCACCATGAGAATGTGTTTTCTGTTGTGTTAAAAAGTGATCTAACTCTTCCCATTTGGTCCCTGGTGGTCTCACTGGGACAGCATAGTGCACGCTGCGTTGACTTTAAATCAAGCGTGTCCTTTGGAGTGGTTCCGAGGTACCCGAGAAATCTCCCTCATTTCCCATAAATGTTCCACGACCTTACCTGCGTGGTCTCAGTCCTTCTGGTCTCAAACCTACAGATATGAAAAGACCTAATTGAAAAATGTTAAATCCATAAATCTCCAGGCACGAGTGTGCCTGAAAGCTCCTGAGAGCCCTTTGTTTCTGACGTGCAAAGGGGCTTTGGTGCTGAAAGCCTGCTTTCAGTGTCAAGCGGGCGTTCAATTAGCAAACTGTAAGCCTGCCTGGAGCTATCACAGGTCAGGCGTTCCTCCTTCCTCTGACTAGCTGGGAGGGGCTGGGGGTCCGCTGTGGGGCTCTCGGAGCTCTGTGGACTGGTTCCTGGCTGTTAGTTTCACCACTCTTGCTTCCCAATTTTCTTTTTTAATACCTAGGAATTTATGTAAAAATGTGAAGTTATATGTGAGTAGCCAGAGTCCGTGGATGATGGCGATATGTGAGTAGCCAGAGTCTGTGGATGATGGCGATACTTATTGTCTTAGATAGGGTTGCCTGAAACACGTCCTGAGACCGAGTCTGCACCTGGGTCCAAATATTCCGGGGGGAAAATATTCCAGAAAGTGCACCAAAGCAAAACTTGAATTTGCTGTGTGCTGGCAACTAGCTACATAGCACTTACATTGTATTGGGCATTACAAGTCATCTAGAGATGATTTAAAGTATACAGGAGGATGTTTGTAGGTTATATGCAAATACCACACCATTTTATATAAAGGATTTGAGCATCCTTGGATTTTGGTACCCATGGGGGTCCTGGACCCAATCCCCCTCAGACTCTAGGACGACTGTATTGAGATTTAACCATGTTGGCACATGTAACTATTCATTTTAACTACTTTTCAATATTCTCTTCCATGAACATACCATATTTACACATGTATTCTTCTACAGTTGGACATTTAGGTTGTTTCCAATTTTCACTTTTAAGGACGATGCTGTAGTGAAATTCTGTGTATGTCTCTTGGGGCACATGTGACCGAACTTGTGGGTATATATTTAGAAATGGAGTTGTTGGCTTTTAGGATATGTGCACTGGGGCCAGGACCATGTGAGGCAAGTGGGGCACCCAGAGGGCAGGCTTTTGGGAGCCCCTCTCTGAGGCGCCAAACGCACTGAGACACCCCCATGTCTGCTCTGGGTGCCTGGCTTCACTCACGTGCTGGACTCCAAGAGCAAACATTGTCAACTTTCATCCATATCTCCGATGCTCCCTTGTGTGTTTCAATTACGTTCTAATCGGCAGGATATGAGAAATCAATTATATCATATTTCTGTTAAATTTGATGTCAGACTTTAAATTTTTGTTAATTTTCTGGATGTGATTCAGCTTGTTAGTTTAACTTACATTTCACTTATTACTTGTAAATCTGAGCACGTTATCTGGTCTATTAACCATTCAGAATCTCTCTTTTGTGAATTACCTTACATATTCTCTGCTCATTTTTCTACTGTATTTCTTATGTATATATATATATATATATTTTTTTTTTTAGTTAATAAGTGTTCCTACAGGTTGCAGATATTTTTTTCTCAGTCAGTGTTTTGTCTTTTATAGTGTCTTTTGCTATGTAAAATGTTTCCATTTTAATATACTCAAAATTATCTGTTGTTACCTTTGTTGTCTTTTTCCCTCTTCCTTAACCTGATGTCACAAAAGATATTTTCATAAATTGTGTTCTAAAGTTCAAAAGTTTTGCTTTGTACATTTGTCTTTAATATACTTGAAATGTATTTTTTTTGTATAACAGAAAGTTTACCAAACGAGTCATAATTGCCATAAAGATAATCAGCAAAAAAGTTTGAGGAGTATTCATAGCTTTTGACTCAGGAATTCATTATTAAAAATTAGCCCAAAGAAAGGAACAGAGATATACACAGAGATTTACCAGAGGCTGATCACACCCTTGCTTATTTTGTGGAAGAATTGCAGACAATGTTGATATTTAATAATGGGAGAACGGGTGAGATAACTTTGACTACAGTCATATAATGCTACATATCTATAAAAAATGACACATTTGAAGCAAATTTTATGACATGGAAATAAGTTAATGATAAAGTCAAGTGAAAAAGGCTGATTAGAGCAGTGTATGTAGTTTAATACTATTTTAGATAAAATATAAATAGACCCAAAATAATCTGAAAAGTTACTGATTGAACTATCACGGTCATTATTTCTGGGTCATGAAATTATGGGTGGATGATTTTATTTTTTTCTCTACACATTTATATTTTCTGCACTTAATATGTTTTACTTTTTAATATCAAAAATTATAAGTTATTTTAAAATAATCATTCCAAGGAATGAGGTTAATGGAGTATTTATGTGTGAGTAAAGAGGAACACGTCATTTTGGTCACCTGGAACTACGGTTAGAGGGAGCAAAAGCCCAGGATCTTAAGGACACAACTGAAGTCAAACACCCTTGCCCACAGCACTCCCTCCTTCTGTGGCCACACGTCCTGATTTCAGGTTTAGAAAGTATGATGACTGTAACCCTAGGTCATGGATGCACAGGCTGCTTAAACCACAGGGAGTCTGAAGCCCTATTGTAAACTCTCTGCACCAGATTTATTTTCACACCAGTAGGAATCAAAATTGTGGGTCAATAACTGGAATTTCAAAAAGATACATGCACCCCATTGTTCACAGCAGCACTATTTACAACAGCCAAGACATGGAAGCAACCTAAATGTCCATCAACAGATGACTGGATAAAGAAGTTGTGGTATATTTATATAATAGAGTACTACTCAGCCATAAAAAAGAAGAAACTAATGTCATTTGCAGCAAATGGATGGACCTGGAGAATGTCATTCTAAGCGAAGTCAGCAAAAAAAGAGAAAGAAAAATACCACATGATATCACTCATATGTGGAATCTGAAACAAACAAAAAAAGAGGACAGTAATGAACTCGGAACTCAGAAACAGACTTGCAGACATAGTAAACAATTTTATGGTCACCAGGTGGAAGAGGGTAGGAAGAGATAGAATTTGGGAGTTTGAGATTTTCAAAGGTTAACCACTATATACAAAACTATATTAAATAAAACCAAATTTCTTCTTTATAACACAGGGTACTATATTCAATATCTTGTAATAACCTTTAATGAACAAGAATATGAAAACAAATATATGCATACATACGCAGGACTGGGACACTGTGCTGTACACCAGAAATTGACACATTGTAACTGACTATACTTCAATAAAAAAATTTAAGTACTCAATACCACATTGTTAATTAGAGGCACAGACTGAACAGCAGATCTCTTGCACTTAACTCATCTTGCAAAACTGGAACTTTATACCCTATTACCGGGGGCTGAAATAATGGTTTCAACTGCCAAAATGACTTGTTCTAAACACTAAAAAGAAAAACAAAAGTATCCTACAGATAATTAGCATGAAGTCTGTATATGGGTGATTTTATGTATATGTACACATGTGTACCTACATTTACAGATAAATATGTATACATATTGTAAGTACTTAACGCTAAGGTACCTGTATATATAGGTATATATGTGGAAACATACACAAAGTTGTTCACTGCAGTGTTCTTTTTTGCCACAGTAAATGTCCAACAATGAATGCTCAACAGTAAGATATTTTAAATTAGACTATGGCCTATCTGTGCAGTGAGATGTTATGGACGTGTTAATAAGAAAAAAGTCCTATGTGTAATAGCACATATGCTATTATTACATACTATCCTTTTTTTGCAGAGGGGGGAGGTAATTAGGTTTATTTATTTACTTTTAGAGGAGGGACTGGGAATTGAACCCAGAACCTTGTGTATGCTAAGCATGCGCTCTACAGCTTGAGCTATGCCCTCCCCCTCATACTATCATTTTTTAAACATGCTTAAGATATGGTAAGTGAAATAAAACTATGTGACCAAAAAAAAAAAGACAGTAGGGGCCCATTTATGTTTTTTAAAAAGGGATAGACATAAATATAAATATATATTAAGGCTTAGACAGTCTTTGAAACATGAAGAAAATAGCTATTAACTGGGTGAGGCTCTGGGGAGGGACTGCCGGGCTGGTGGAGGTGGTGAGGCGTGAGGGAGAATTTGTTTGTTAAAATGAGTTTTTTTTTTCTCACTATTTCTTTTAAAATATGCCAGACGTTAAAGAAAGACACAATAAAGGCAAATATTCAGAAGCCAAATTATCATTACTGATTCACTGGCTGCTGAAAAGTTACTTTAAAAATGGTTCCAAGTTTCCATAAATAAGGATCCAAATGCCCCCAAAGCAATTTCATTGTTAATTTTTTATATGGCCGTGTCTTTAGCACCATTTTCAAGGAATTGGGGCATTCTCTTTCCAGATATTTCCTTTCTCAATAATTCAGTCATTGATCTACTAAGAAAAGGAAGCTATTAGAGACTCTGAGCACCGGATATTACTCATGCTCAGTAAATTGCATGCCCAAGGGAATAGGGAAAAAGCGCATCAACAAAAATAGAATTTAATTCGTTTTGATTAAAGCAACGTGCGCCAAAAAGCTCTTTTGTGGGAGAGGAAAAATAGCATCGTCTATCAAGAAATCTAACAACTGAACATAGGCGATTATGGCCCCAGTAGCCTTCAATTATTTGATCGGCTTTTCTTGATTATGTATTTTGTATCAAGTGTTGTGTTGAGGATGAGTAGCAGAACAGGATGGTGGAAGGAAAAGAAGAGTTAAAACAATGATTTCAACAATGCAGTGTGATCAGAGGCAAGGTGAGGCCAAAAGAAAAGTATACATTTAATCAAGTGTGAAACATGTAGAAACATGAAAGCACGAGGTATGGCGGGAAAGGCGGGAGCGCCACTGTCCCCGGGTGTAGAGGGGACCTACCCAGGGCTGCTTCTTCGACATGCCCACCTGACATCCTGTAAGCATCTCAAACCTAATATGCTCTAAAGCGAGCTCCTTACTTGCCGCCATTGGCTCTTCCCATGGTCTTCCTCTTAGTAGTCATGGCAAATGCATCTTTTCCTTGCTCAAGCCAGATGCCCAGGAGTCTCTACCTTCTGTCCAAAGTGTCAGCAGGTCCTTTTGGCTCTACTGAAAGGATCCAGAACCTGAGATTGTCTTACCAGCTCTGTTGCTTCCACCCTGATCCAAACTACCATTACCTCTCGCAGGGCTGCCCCACTTCAATCTATTCTCAGCAGAGTGGACAGAATGATGGGTTTATACTATAGCACAGATCATGTAATTCTCCAGCTCAGGGCCCTCCCCTACCAGCGACCCCTATTTCACTCTGAGTAAAAGCTGAAGTCCTCACTGTGGTTGACCAAGGTCCTGAATGGTCCGATGTTCTCAGCACCTGCTCCCCTCCATCCCATTTACCTCCCTCTAGCCCCCTTCTGACCATTCTTCTTCAATGATGGGAGCCCACCTCGCCCCTCAACCTCCCCCAGGCACACTTGCTCCAGCCCTGCAGTTTTTATTCTATGATCCTTCTTGGCACGACCTAATCCCCCTACATAGAATTGTGATCTCTCTTCTGTGTAAGGATAGTGTGTAACTATCCTCTTAGTTTTTATTTTTTTCTTCTATCATATAGAACTCTCAAGCACATTCTATATTCTGCCTACTTAGTTTATCATCTGTCACCTACAACCTATCCCCAGAATATAAGCTCCAGAAAGGGAGAGACTTTTGTCTGTTTTGTTCACTGCTGCATCCTTAGAACATTGATAGCCCTCAGACTATCATAGGTGTTCAATAAAAATGTGTGAAATTCATGAATAAATGAGTAGAGTCAGAATGGGGTATGAGATGATCAAAACTGAGGTTGAAGGCCTAAATGTCCATCAACAGATGACTGGATAAAGAACTTGTGGCATATTTATACAATGGAATACTACTCTGCCATAAAAAGGATAAAATAATACCATTTGCAACAACATGGATGGACCTGGAGATCGTCATTCTAAGTGAAGTATACCAGAAAGAGAAAGAAAAATACCATATATCACTCATATGCGGAATCTAAAAAAAAAAGAAAAAGAAGAAGAAAAGGAAAAAGCAGACCCTAATGAACTCATCTACAAAACAGAAACAGACTCACAGACGTAGTAAACAATCTTATAGTTTACCAGGGTTAAGTGGATGGGAAGGGATAAATTTGGGAGTTTGAGATTTGCAAAGGTTAACCACCATATATAAAAATAGATTAAAAAAACAGATTTCTTCTGTATAGCACAGGGAACTCTATTCAATATCCTGTAATAACCTTTAATGAAAAAGAATATGAAAATGAATATATGTATACATATGCATGACTGGGACGTGATGCTGTACACCAGAAATTGACACATTGTAACCAACTATACTTCAATTTAAAAAAAAAATTGAGGTTGAAGGGATACACAAGGTGCCATGGTAAGAACCTTGAATCTCACCAGACAATAGAAAACCACAGGAACAAGAGAGACAGACAGTTATACGATTTGTTTATATAGATGTGTAAATATATATACAACCTAAAGAATGCAGTGGGGGTGGGAGAAAGAGTGTCTGGCATTTTCACCATAAGCACCTCTGCCACGAGCAGTTTTGCTGCACAGCTGATTGGCCATAGGATAATTTTGCTGTAAAAGATAAAACAACTGGTTGACAGTTTGGTTTCAATGCCATAAAAGATAATATAAAAGAGGCGGCTGTAATTCACAACAGCCTTCCAGAGCACTGGTGATCGAGTCTTTGAGTCTTTGGCTGATTTAGACACAACAGCTGGTTCTCTAGTGCAGCCTTTATCAGATTTGTTCCACAGTGTTAGGAGTTGGAGGCAAAAGAAGAATCCAGCCCCTTCCATCCCCATCCTGGTAAAAGAAATGGTTACATTAGAGTAAGTTTCTTGAAAATGGTGAATTTTTTTTTTTTTTTTTTTTTTTTTTTTTTGCTATTTGATAGTGGGGAACATGATGGAGGTGGGATCTTGGTATTTGGCACAGAGTCTGGCTTAGATTATTCAGTGAAATATAAGGACTGGGGGTGTGCTGGAACATACCAGGGTCGTCCAGATACATTCTACTCGTTACATCCATTACTCATATTGATGAGAACTAGGAGCATCCTCATCTGTTCATTTTACTTCCAGGGAAACCTGACGAGACTCACAGGAGATACTTTTATATTGTAAAGAACTTACTGACACTAGATCCTGAATCCTTAATGATCAGCTTTGAGAGAGGAAGTGTCATCGATTTCTGTAAGATATAAGTCAAGACAACTATAACCCTGAATCTACACGTTTTAAATGTATTCAAATATTTTTTGTATTTTCACTTTTTACAATACAATCTTCAAAACTTTTTGTTAGTAATTTTTCAAGTTTCATGACTTTCTTTCTATCTTTTTCATTATGTCCTTTTTATCTTATACAGCAAATTTGTCTTAGGGCCAAATAGTTGTTCACCGGAACTGCCTGCAGCAAGGAGTTTTACCAGGAAAATACCTGGAATCGGGAGAAAGGCAGGGAAAATGAAAGTTTAAAATTATTCCAGTGACATTTGACAGTGAGGATGGAAAACATAACAGATTCCAGAGACATTTCAGAATAGAATTCATAAAACGTAGTAGCTAAATTAATGTGGAAAGGGAGGCAGAAGAAGGACCCAAAGGTACCTATGAGTGTCTAGCCTGGGTGTTGGGGAATGTGTTTAAATGCCATTAAGTAAAGGTAGAAGGAGTGACCTGCAAGCCAATTAGAAGGACATGCAGACTGGCTGGCTTCTGGACTTTATAATCGATCACACACTCTGAGTCAATTTTCACATCCTGCACGACTGACTTTCTACAGCAGATGGTGGGCATACAGCTATGGTCTGTCCTTCCCGTCCTTAAATTCGTATTCCTGAAAATGAACTGGAATCTAAGGCTGGAAATGTGGGGAGGTTAAAAGTAAGCAATTCATACTTAAATTGGAGACATTTGAAACTTACTAAATAATGTTACAAAATGTTATGATACAGTGCTTCAAGGTCACAGAGGCATTCGATGATTATAAAAGCAATTCAGTAGAGGAGGAGAAATAACAGACAAGGGGACACTGACCTAACATATGGGTCACAATATTCAGGCTTGGTTTGTTTTATTTTTTATTTTTAATATACTGGGGTTTTTAAACTGAAGTATAGTCAGTTGCAATGTGTCAATTTCTGGTAGACCTCATTTCCCAGTTGTACATATATATACATATATGCGTTTTCATATTCTTTGTTCATTAAAGGTTGTTACAAAATACTGAATATAGTTCCCTGTGCTATACAGAAGAAATCTGTTATTTCAAAATCTGTTTTTAATATATAGTGGTTAACATTCGCAAATCTCAAACTCAAACAAACCTAAAGGTTTGGGTTCGTTTTATAAAGACATGTGCTTTGAATACAGATAGACTCGTTTGCATACTCGACGGGCAAACATTTCTTAGCTTCTGCAAAGAAACACACTTCCTCTCTTTCTGCCCGAGACTTGTGACCCTCTCAGTTTATCTTTCGTTTTCTAACTTTTGATAAAGACATGAATCTAAGAAATACTTCACTTTCTCTTCACTCTATTACAAGAAAAAATTCACTGTAATAAAAACAAGAGTCCGTCCAGTGATGAGCAAGGCTGTCACCTGTTCTCCGTGGCAAGTGCGCTGTCCTGATGCCCCTGCTCCTGGGAACGTCGGTCCAGGGCTGCCAAGAAGAGACAGGAATCCAGGTTTCACATGAGATCTCCTTTTCACAGAGGTTAACAAAGCAGATGAAAGGTGGTGGAACACTGTGTGTATTTACAGAAACTAGACATGTCTGGTGGCTTGCTTTCGAACCGTGCTTCAGAGTTTACAAAACTCCTTCAGGTACATCCTCTTGCTTGACCTCACAACAACCTGGTGAGACAGGAATGCTAACCCTTTCCTTTCCTGATAGAGCACGGCTTCCCCCGAGTACTAAAGCCACCCTTTTCACGTCTCAGGCTCCCCGTGCAACCCTCCTGTCCTTTCTTCTGCTCCATTTTGTTGTTTTCAATGTTCAAAAAGCTTGAGACCAACTTTCGATTTCTGGTTACCTTCCTTTTCTTCCCTAGTTCTACAAATTATTTGAGGCCAAGATCAGTATACAAAAATAAATTGCGTATGCGTCATTTCACTGAACTCACATTACAGATTATGAGAAAAAGACGGAGGAATCCTGAAAAATGCAGCAAAGTTTACTAGTCTTCAAAATCTAAGCTAACTTGGTGAGTCAAGGCCTTGCTGTTCCCGCCCTTGGCCCCCGGTAGGTAAGTTAAGTCTAACCATAGGTGAGCGATGTGTATGTTTGTCTCTTCCTTTAAGGTGTAGAGATAAAGCTCAAAAATCAAGCACAAGAAAAATAAAGTACATAATTAAATACTCACAGCCCGACAGAGAAGACTTATTGCATCGCATTTAAGACTTTATAAATCCTTTCTTCATGTATAATTGTATTCAATCATATCAATCCTATCTGAAGGTCTTGCCGTCCACTGGGATGAGCTGAGGAAGCGGAGGCTCGGGGACGTGGGATTGCTGAGTTCATCCTGTTTATGAGCAGAGACCAGGAGACTTAGCATCCAGGATCAGATTTTCAAACAAACTCTGCCACTCAATAGCTGTGACTTAGGCAAGACATGTTTCTCTGGGCATTAGTCCCCTTTCTCATTAAATAATAGATTTTAACTATATTATCTCTGAGCTCCTCCGAGCTCTGGCACTCCCGGGCTCAATGACCAGCCCCCGGGCCTCTGATTCCTAGTCCACCCATCTCTCCATCACCCCGTTCCGCCTTCCTCGCTCCAACCTGACGGCTCTTATTCAACTGACAGAGCTGTGATGTCTTTCTTGGACATCACAAACTTGGACACAAAGAGATTGCCCTGAAACACGAGGAGCAGCAGGGTCTGAACAGGCAGAGGAGGGCTTTTCCAGTGGTTGTCAGAGACCAGAGGAGATACAGGCAAATCCAGAAGAATAAGGCGGCAACTTAAAGCACTGGGTTAACAACGATCAAGCACTGAAAACCAAGGATCCAAGCTTCTGTGGAGCGGCTGGCCATGAGCTGGCCAGTGGTCTAGAGAGAAGCGGGTTGCGCTAAAGGAAGGAGGCAGCCATGGGTCCGGAGTCAAGAAAGAAAAGTGGCCAGTTGGACGCCAGGTGGGAAGCTGACCTGCGGTGCTGGCAGGTAGGTGGCCAGGGGGAGCTGGATGATGCACCAGGACAAGAATGGCTTCCTCTCTGGTCTTTGGAATTATTTTTGACTTTCTAGAGTGTACGGTACAAACTAAAGTGATCACGGCCAACTTGGGAGGAGAATTATGGGTGAAAAGGAATGGACGTGCTTAGATGGTAGGATTTCTCTTGGCACACACCACCCACAGCGTCCGTGCAGGGGAGAGGGCTCAGGGCTGTGCTTCCGACCCTGAGCGAAAACTGGTGAGAGTCTTTGGCACACTGAGGACTAGTGAGATGAGCCCGCCTGCCTCTTCAGCAGGGTCAGTCTTCCACTAAAGCCAATGTCACCTACAGCAAATGAGTGTGGGGAAAGGAATTGAGAATTCTCCTCTTTGGATGGATAAAGAAAGAGTCACAGGTGTGATTATGAAAGTTATGTATTTAAGAAGCTTGCTTCTCTGGGGACAGGGGATAAAATCCCACACCTCTTGGACCCTCTAGGGTTGCTGGGTTGCCCTACCCAGACCTCCACCACCACCACCACCACCTCTGCCCACCCGCTTTTTTGGGGAAAAGAGCTCATCTTCCTGTTTCTGAAACTGTTAGCAGCTGGGAGTTCTCAGCTGGCTCCCTCACCCAGATTGCCGGCCATTGAAGGGAACAGCCTTGTCCAAGGTCACACTTTCCGTGCGGGTCAGCCCGTGTCCAGCCAGCCCATCACTGATTGCTGTGAAAGTATAAAGGTCCAGCCCTCTTGCTCCAGTTGGCTCCAGAGCCCGCCGGGGGGCTGTCAAACTGGCGGTGACTGCATGGCCCTCCAGGGCCTCCCTCTGTCTGGTCCTGCTGCCCAGCGTGATTCTGAAAGTAATCCCAGCAAGTGAATCGCCATCTAAGGGTTGGCTTCCAGGGTAGCCAGCCTGCAGCGGACACTCCGATGTGTGAAAAACAAATACTTAAAACAATGAGGATGCTTGGCCTGGGATTTATCAAATAAGAAACTGATAAAAACAAAAAACAATACTAATAATAACCACTTCAAATGAGCCTTTATGACATGTCAGGCTTAGTGTGTTATCCCATAGAATCCTCATGACAATGCTATTAAATAGATACCATTTTACAGATGAGAAAACTGAAGTCGAAAGAGGTCAAAATAATATTCCCAAGGTCACAAAATTAAGAAGATCTGGAATTAGAACTCAGATCTGTCTGATTACAAAGCCCACACACCACCTCTACTCTAGTGTCCATATTGGAAGCCCTTTCCCCAACAGATGGACTTGTGAATCCAATTACTATGCAGTGATCACCTCAACACTCCAAGAATCGTATTGCAGGGGGAAAGACAGCACGCATAGGAGGGGAAGGCATGGAGGCAATGTTTCCTATGCTTCTCTTCTAATTGAAATCAAAGATAGACAGATTTCATCAAGTACGTTCTCATAAGGGAGAAACAGACCCACAGACAGAAAACAAACTTACGGTTACTGGTGAGGGGAAAGGGGATGAGAAGAGGTAAATTGGGAGTTTGAAATTTGCAGATACTAACTACTATATATAAAATAGATAAACAACAAGGTCCTCCTGTAGAGCCCAGGGAACACTATTCAACATCTTGTAGTAAACGACAATGAAAAAAAATGAAAACAAATATATGTGTGTATATGTTGGACTGAAACATGATGCTGTACACCAGAAATTGACACAACATTGTAAGCTAACTATAGTACAATTAAAAAATTAAATAAATAAACAATACCAGGCCCTAAAAACCAAAAGGATCTCATAAGGACTCTTACTAAAATATGTTATTTGTTAGTAATTGTTGAATTGTATCCCCCCCAAAAGGTATGTTGAAATTCTAAGCCCCAGTGTGTGACCTTACTGGAAATAGGGTCACTGCAGATGCAATTAGTTAAGATGAGGTCATAGTGGGGAGGAGCGGGCCCTTAGTCCAATATGGTTGGTGTCCTCAGAAGATGATGTTAAGACACGGAGAGAGAACCATGTGACGACAGAGGCAGAGATGGAGAGATGCAGCCAAGCCAAGGACACCGAGGGTCCACAGCCACCATCAGGAGGTAGGAAGAAGCAAGGAAGGGTTCTCCCCAGAGCCTCAGAACAAAAAGGATTGGTAAGTGCCTGCTAAAAGGTATGGAGGCTCTTTTTGGAGTGTAAAAATGTCTGGAATTACATAGTGGTGAATAGTTGCACAACACTGTGGACACACTAAAAAACACTGTATATACTAAAAACCACCTTAAAATGATGACTTTTACGTTATATGAATTATATCCCAAATAAACATTGTGGGGGGAAAATGTCCTCCAGAAGTTATTATTTGGAGCTTTGGAGACAACTTGAGACAACTCTGTGACCCAGAAAATAAACATAAAGATGAAGGTGACTGTCTTGTAGATTTCTGCTGAGAAGTTTGTGGAGAATTCTTGCTGCCAGTCACACTAGCCCTTCTTTGAATTCATCTCCGAAAGAAGAACACAAAGGCATGAGAATGGAGTTTAATGGCAAAAGACAATTTGAAAATATGACAGGAACACATCTGATGGTGTGAGATGGTGCGAGTCAGGAGGAAATGGGCTGGTGCCCTTTTCTCTGAAGCCACGCCTGGACCTACAGCTGGAGTAAGAACCGTGAGACCAGAGAAGCAGAGCCAGACTCAGGCTCCAGATGGGAGCTCTGAGCAGAAAAGGAGACAAACCTTTGTAAGATGCAGGGACTTTCAGAAGAGTAATACAAGGGAAGGTCTCAACATCCCGGGTAAGGATCAGCGGCTGTAAGCGGGGCAGCGTGCAGGCATCGACTTCCTGGGATTGCAGAGGGGACCGATCAGTAGGTAACGTCATCTGGGTTTTCAAGGCATGACTAAGACGACCCCATGCAGGCAGGAGGGAGGAGAAGGTCCCAAATAGGCTGGCGTGTAAGAATTCTGCAAGGTGCACGGAGTTTGAAAGGTACATCCTGTCTCGTGTGTTTCACCGGCTGATGATACCAGAATTCAGAGTTTATACTAGAGCAATGGTTCTCAAGAGCAAACAAGTAGTAACTTGACAGATATCTGACTACAACCACTGCATATTGTAAACTATATATAGAGTTACATATTTGACTCAATCCTAGGAAGAGATAAACGGAAATATTTCTTTTTTTTTTCTTCTTAAGAAAAGTACACATCTTTTTGATTAGTTTTCTCATGTTCTGTCATCATGCAAAATGAAATTTAGGTCCAAAGGCAGTAAACAGTGACAAATATGCGACTTCCATCTGGAGTGCTATATGAATAGTCACTGAGGAAACGTTTCCAAGAGAGAAGCCATAAATGCTTGCACCAAAGTCAGATACTTAAAAGTGTTGAAGAAACAGTGTAGGATATTTTTTAAAACTCCCTGGTTAAGGAAAATTCGATTTAATTATATTTGAGTTGCCAATGCCTACTCAAATCCTTAAAATCACAAAAATGAATTAAAACCATAATTCTTAACAGGAAATTTTGAGAACAATCAAGCTCTCTCAGTAGACTGGAATTGTTGCATGGTTTCACAAAATAATCTATAATCTTAACAAAAGTACAACATGTCACATATTATCTCTTGTAAGTTGTGGGATGTTTTTATCTCTCTGTATTATACTAAAAAGAGCTTCTGTATCTTTTCTCTGTTGTAGTAAGTTTAGAGAAGGTAAATTTAATTACGATAATTTCACGTAGGCTTGGAAGCAAAGACTGGACCACATCATAGAGGAACATACATAGCACCACAGGGTGTCAGAAACTTCTCTGGCAACTATTAAACCACCCACTAAGTTCCCTTTGAGTTGGGGCAGGATTGTGTAAATGAGGAACTAAAGCACAGAAGGGACAAGTAATTGGGGGTAAGTGTCTGAGTCAGGAGAAACTCAGGTAGGTGGAATGCTCTGGTTCTTCCCTGCCTTTTGAGCTGTGGTACCCACGGGTAGGCTCACACTCCTGTCTCTGAAATTCATGGGGCCAGATGTGTTTCAAAAATTGGGTTTGGGGCTTCATGAAATATATTGCATGTGACATGCCCCACCCCCCTGGGAGGCTGGGGCAGCAGATCACAAGCAAACACATCCACACGTCTGCAGTCTAATGTGATCGCATTACACTAACTGGGATGAAGAGACACTGCAAACAGCCTCAAGTCAGTTCAGGTCAGGTTTTGCTTTCAAATGAATTCTGAAAATCTTTTGGTTTTCAGAGATTTTTTTGGAATTGTGGATAAAAGATTGTGAACCTGAAATTAAATTTGAGACCATGCCCTCTTCTTCTGCATGGAGGGAAATGCAATATATTAATATTCATAAAAATGACCGTTGTTAAATGAAATCCTATTTTGTTCTACGTTTAAATTATATGTAATTTGTCTCATGTTGTACCAAGACAGCTAAAATCTAAATTCATTTATTCTGTTCAAATAGCAAGTCTCAGTGAAACTTTCCCTGATCACGTAAAGTAAAACAGTAATAATCTTCCAGCCCTTGGCAATCTCAGTCTTCCTTAGTTATAAATTTGTACATAGAAATTCCTTATTGTGAACTTATACATTATAAAATTATATACAAATTCCCTGTTATGTGTGTGTGCTGTCTCTCTCCGTCCTTAATAAGCTCCACACAGGCAAGATTGTTTTCTGTTTTGTTCACACGTCACCAGTCCCTAAGGACAATGTTTGGATCTTAGTAAATTCTCAATAAATACTTACTAATTGAACAAATGAATGATTGCTTATATATATTCATTTATTTATGCTGAAACAACACACAGAGCCATTATTTACGTACATAGACTGTGGAGCAAAATATACTTGGGTTAGGGTTACAATTGCCACCTTACTATTTGTGAAATATACAAGTAATAAGAAATAAATTGACCTTGTAAGGTCATTTGATGTTCCGTGAAACACACAGATCCTTGTTAGTTACACTCCCAAGAGAAGGATTTTTTATCAGCTGGATCTGGTGCAGCATGAGTACCTGCATAATTATCTTGGGGAATCTTTCACTCTGTTGCTCACTTTTACCTAAATTAAGTGTATCATTTGTCTAAGCAGCCCAAGTTCTGCTTGATTAAAAAACATCTTGGTTTTCTAGTGAACGTAAAAGGATGAGGGTCCCTGTCTGTTTCCCTTCTATCTGCTGCCTTCCTCTCCCCACTGAACCCTCTGTCCCCAGTCCAAGTTAAATGGGATTAAAATATGAGCAAATTCTGAAAACCTTCATTTGAGATGCGGAGATAACTAGCACTTCATTCACAAGCGTAACAGAGGTGTCAGTGTGAAGTAAGATCATCTTTTTGGCTATGAATCAGTTTTTAAGTTGGAACTAGCAGAGCCATCAGCTTAGGAGAGGAAAATGCCACTTTCTTGGTCTTCAGACATTCTCAGTGAAGGAAAGTAATGAAGGAAACATAATGTGAGCTACGCTTGCCGTTAAAATGTTCTAGTAGCTGCATTTTAAAAAGTAAAAAGAACACCAGAAATTGACACAACATTGTAAACTGACTATGCTCCAATAAAAAAAGAAAAAAATTACGTGAACCATCAACAACAACAAAATTTTTAAATAAAAAAATGAAAAGAAGCAAGTGAATTTTAATAATGGATTTTATTTAAGCTCATGTGTCCAAAACATTAACTGAGATGTAATGGATACAAAAATTATTAATGAAATATTTTACATTCTTTTTTTCACACCAAGTCTTTGAAATCTTGTGTATGTTTTTTACTTAAAGAGCATCTCGGTTTGTACCAGCCACGTTTCAAGTGCTCAACAGCCACACGTGTCCCATGGCTGGACAACGCGGGGAATGTGAAAGTTTAGAAAGCAGATCTGGCACTCAAGCCCCCAGCAATCTGTGATCCTTCTGGGAGAAGAATGTCCCTTTCTTTGACTTTCTTTTCACATTGATTCTATTATGTGTTATAAACAAAAATAAAGACCTTCATCTAGTGAAAATAATTTCTTGTACTTCCGGCAAACTAACAAAATACACAGGACTCAGGCTAAGAATCGTATGTCATTCCTTGGTTAAGCGGAGGTCACACTTTGAATCCAAAACTGGAGGAAACAGTGGAAAGGTTTTGCCCATTGATCTTTTCACAAGGAATTTGCAGACCCAGGTATTTCTGTTGACTTTCACCCTGACCTCTTGTTGGTAGCACCATAAACCCCTCAGAGGAAAGCAAACGCGAGCATGGTAAATAAATGTTGCAATGGTTCAAAAGTAAAATTCGAGTGCGTTTAAGCAGCCAGGCTTCTTCCCCTCTGGAGCCAGAGGATTTGGATTTTACCGTCTTGCTTTACAGTAACCAGCTGCATTTAGATTTTCACAACTATAAAATGAGAATCATATCTAGTATTTGTTATAGACATTGTTCCCAGCACATTACGTATACTGATTTGTTTAATCCCCACAACTGTGTAAGGAAGACACTGTATTTTATTCCCACTTGAAAGATGAAGAAACTGAGACCAAAAAGGTAAAGCAACTTCTGCAAGATCACACAGCTAAGGAGAAATGAGTTAGAATTCAAACTCATGTTGTTAATTACTATTCACTAACCAACTAGATTTATGAGGTGAAAATAAGTTGAAACCTCATTATCTTAGATAGAAATCAGAGTATAAACGCAATATATTAATATTCATAAGTAACTTTATTAGTGAAAATGACCTTTGTTAAAGGAAATCCTAATTTGTTCTATGTTTAAAGTATATGTAATTTGTCTCATGTTGTACCAAGACAGCTAAAATCTAAACTCATTCATTCAGTTTTTTTCTGCTCAAATAGTAACTCTCAGTGAGACTTTCCCTGATCCCTTAAAGTGAAATAGTAATAACCTTCCAGCCCTTGTCAATCTCTGTCATCCTTAATTGTAAATTTATACATAGAAATTCCTTATTATAAATATATACATTATAAAATTATATGTAAATTCCTTATTATATGTGTGTGATGTCTCTCTCCGTCTTTAATAACTTAAGCTCCACATAGGCAAGACTTTTTTCTGTTTTGTTCACTGCTATATCACCAGTCCCTAAGGACAATGTTTGGATCTTAGTAAATTCTCAGTAAATATTTAATAATTGAACAAATGAATGATTATTTATGTCTTCATCCATTTATGCTGAAACAACACACATGGCCATTATTTATGTACATAGACTGTGGAGCAAAATATACTTGGGTTAAGGTTACAGCTGCCATTTACTATTTTGTGAAATACACAAATAATGATAAATATGTTGACCTCGTAAGGTTACCAGGAAGATTAAATAGGATGCCACTTTCTAAGAGTAAGGTGGAGGCTGACACAGTGAATGTTGTAGTGTTGTTATTTTTATAACACTTTTATTACTTATCCATTCCTTAAGTAAGTCCAGTGCCAAACACCACGCTGAGGGCTGACGGAGTTTGCGCTGAACAGGACATCTCTTTTCAGATGGAGAGGAGCTTTCACTCCACTGCTGGACTCTTTAGGACGCCACACCCCCATAGGCTCCAGGCCCGCTCCCAACCCCCAACCCCAGAATGGGCAGAAAGGGGAGTCAGGAGCTGGGAGCAGTGAGCAAATGAGAAATGCAGGGTTTTCCTGAGCACGAAGGTCAAGAACTGTCCTGCAGTCAGGAAACCAAGCCTCAGGCCAGCACCAGGGGTGAGGGAAGCCTGCGTTCTGATATAAGCGAGGGGTCTTCAGAGGGGACTGAAATAAACAGTGCCAGTTGAGTAGTAAAAACAGGCCCAAATCCCCTCTGAAGAAATTGGCATGATTTCCACGCACTCAAGCAAACATGAGTTCAAAAAGGTCACCAAATAAACAAGACATCATATCACAGAAGAACGAGATAAACAGATTTAAACCCCAAAGGACTTAATACTTTTAAATTATCAGATAAACAATACAAAATTCTTGAACATGAAATATTTATAGAAATAAAGGATGGAATCATAAATTTGATCAAGAAACAAAATGCTGGGTAGATTTACAAAAGAACCTAATAGAACTTTTTTTTTTCTTTTTAGTTGATTTACAGTGTTGTGTTAGCTTCAAGTGTACAGCAAAGTGACTCGGCTTTATATATATATATATATATATTTCAGATTCTTTTCTACTATAGGTAATTTCAAGATATTGAATACAGTTCCTTGTGCTATAGAGTAGGACTTTGTTGTTTATCTGTTTTATGTACAGTAGTTTGCATCTGCTAATCCCAAACTCCTAATTTATCCCTTGCCCCATCTTCCCTCCTGGTAACCATAAGTTTGTTTTCTACGTCTGTGAATCTGTTTCTGTTTTATAAGTAAGTTCATTTGTATCATATTTTAGATTCCACACATAAGTGATATGATATGGTATTTTCCTGTCTCTGTTTGACTCACTTCACTTAGTATGATAATCTCTATGTCCATCCATGTTGTTGCAAAATGGCATTATTTTATTCTTTTTTATGTCTGAGTAGTATTCCATTGTGTATATATACACCATATCTTCTTTATCCAGTCATCTGTTGATGGACATTTAGGTTGCTTCCATGTATTGGCTATTGTAGTGTTGCTATGAACATTGGGGTGCTTGTATCTTTTTCACATTATAGTTTTCATCATTTCTAAATTTATGCCCAGGAGTAGGATGGCTGAATCCTATGGTAGCTCTAGTTTTAGTTTTTTTAAGGAACATTCATACTCTTCTCCATAGTGGCTGCACCAATTTACATTCCCACCAGCAGTGTAGGAGTCCTCTCCAGCACTTACCATTTGTAGACTTTTTGATGATGGCCATTCTGATCTCACTGTGGTTTTGATTTGTAATAGGACTTTTTTAAATGAAAAGTATAATAGTTGAAGTTGAAACTCACTGGATAGATTAAAGTATGTTAATAGCATCTGAAGAGAGAATATATGATTCTAAACATATAAAATATTGGGAAAAAATAAAGGGATACAGAGGATACAAGGAGAAGCCCACCAGACATATAAGCGGGGTCCCAGAGGTTCAGAAAGAAAGAGGTGATAATAGAAGAGAAAAAGGGATTCCTGATGAAAGAAAACTTGCTAAAGAAGATAAATAAAAATAAAAACCCTTGGATACACCATAAGGAACCACAAAATATCTAAGCAAAGAGACGATCTTGACAGTAGAGAAACTATTTTACAAATGAGAGTGAAATAACAACATTTTGAGACAGAGGCCAAGAGTTCCCAGGAGCAAACTTTTGCAAAAACTTCTAAAGAATCTACTTCAACATCAAGGAAAGTGATTCCAGAAAGAAAAGCCTGAGATACTAGAGAGAATGATTAAGAAAATAAATGAGAAAACATATAGTTTATAATAAAAACTGGTGTCTAATAATGGAACAAAACAGTCCAAGGTTCTCGTATTTTGGGGAAAAATTAAGATCTTGATTACAATTAAGCTTTGTTTGCTCATGAAAGATCATTGAAAAAAATAGTAATAGAACATTCAGCTTCCAAACCAGAAGAAGGAAAAAGAGCATAGTAAAAATAAATGAGTAAAAGTTTTGTTCATTTTTTAAAAGGCACGGAAGGGGGAATAAAGAGGCATAGAAAAAGTAAGACAAACAGAAATAATAATGTGAGATGGTATAAACAAGTCTAACTATATTAAGAGTCACAATAAATATAAATGTCATCATCTTACAAGTTAAAAACAAAGTAAACCAAAGGGAGAGGGAGGGAAAAAATTCCAGCTATGTATTATTTATGAGACATATTTAAAACATAAAAACACAAAAAAGTTAGAGTCAAAGAACAGAAAACAATATAACAGATAAAAAAAATAACAGATAAATACTCATTTAATGCAATATTATATGAAATAACTTTGCAAATAAAGAAAACAAAAAACTGTCCAAAATCTTAACCACAATTATTTTCATTTTGATAAATCCCCTGAATCCTGTGTCCCCAGTTCCCATATTTTATGTGACTGTATTTGTGATAAGTATTTGATTTTAATTATGTTTTCTTTTGAAAATTATAATGTAATCATTCCCCAAGGTTTTAGGTAGTTTTTTTTTTTTTTTTTTACTTTTTTTCTGTTGTTGAGTTATAGTCAGTTTACAAGGTTGTGTCACATTCCAGTGTAGAGCACAATTTTTCAGTTATACATGAACATACATATATTCATTGTCAACATTCTTTTTTGCTGTGAGCTACCACGAGACCTTGTATATATTTCCCTGTGCTGTACAGTATAACCTGGTTTATCTATTCCACATATGCCTGTCAGTATCTACAAATTAGGTAGTTTGTATAATGCAGTTCCATAATAGCTATTTTGAGGGCAGTTGTTAACAAATATGTTTGACCTTTTTATTATTGAGTTATATTTCCTACATGACCTTTCTAGTAGTGAATTTTATAAGTTTCTTACCAAATGTGTGAAGTAAAAATTCATACCCTTTGTTGCTTAATCATTAAAGTTCAGCATCCACGTATCCTCTGACTCCTTCTAGATTTGGGGACGCCCACATTCATCTCATGCGTGCCCCTCAGATGCTGCGGACTTAGAAGATGGTGTTACTCGGTCTCCCTTCGGGGCTGAAGTGTTGCCCTCTTCTGCACATCCACCTGTCTTGCTGATCGTTTTATCTGCCTCTTCCTGTTCCTTTTGAAGAGGGTGAAAGGCTGCTTAGTTGGTTGGGAGTTAGAGTGGGGATAGCGCTTTGGGACAAAGAGTCAAGACGGAGTGCAAGTCTGAAGTCGAAGCACTCAAATACCGACAAGAGACAACAGTATCAACAGTGAGTGTTATCTGTGCAGGACTCCCTGTGCGCCGTGCCCTGTTGAATCATCTTAGAGACACCAGCATTTAGTGTGAGTCCACAGAAGCCTCGAATACCTGCTCGAATCCTTTTTCTCCTCCTCCCTTCTTTGTTTCCAAAGAAATCAGAGCCAAGTGACTAAGCATTCAGACTCTTGCTTGTTTGCAGAAGCTGTAAAATTGGCATCAATGGTTCCATTCATCGGCCTCGCTTCTGGGTCAAGAGGGCACAATGACAGTATGGATTGTGAAACAAAGGGGTGTTAACTTGGGGGCAGGAGGCCAAAAATGAAAAATCCAAATCAACAAACCAAAGAGGTCAATGCTAATGAGGAGAGAACTGGCTAGTAAGTAAGGCTCTCCCAGGCTTTGAGGAACTTAATAAAATTAGATTATGTTTCAATGAGTGGCATCTCAGCAAAGCTAAATAATAATAATAACACTGCCAGTGCAGCACATACAAATTACTTGCACACATAATTACAGATTCACACAAACTAATGGACCAATTGAACTCCTCCCTCGTCTGGCTGCGAACCTTTGTTTTCCTCCTGGGCGTTGGAAAAAAAGTCATCATGTTAGCAATTCATCTATTTCTGCTGTTGGTTCATCATGCAGAAGTCAAATGAGGTGCATAATGTGAACTTGGATGTCAACATTCTGTTGAATTCTAGAAAGATGCATTAAAATGTTTAGTTTGCATTACATTTCAGCATATTTGTGTCATTCTGAGCTTGTTAATTTTGGATAATGGGAAAACCAAAGATTTGCATAAATCTAAATTCTGCTAAGGACCCTGTGCTAATACCTTCTTCGTATTATGTTTCCAAAGAACAGGCTTGATCTGTCCAGCTCAATCTGTAAAGTCATCAGTATATCCTTTGGAAAGCAGTGTTCTCTTCAATCTCCAGTATTTCACCATGAAATTAATCTTTTGAATGGGTCTTAGTAGTTTTATCCATTAGGCTAATCACTGGATACCAACATTATCATGATGTATTAAAAACCAAACCAAATCCAAGCAAAACCGAAAAACAAGCTTCATGCTGCCATCGTTGGGTTGGTCTCTGCTGGACTTACTTGGAGGCCCTCATTCGGGGCCTCTGGACAAAAGTCACGTGTCTGGGAGTTAGAGGCTGGCCAGGCCCGGAGCTCTGCAGCTCAGCCATGGCGTGAGCCCGTCTGAGCAGGGTCCTGGGCCCTGCTCAGCTGGTAACGGCAAGCATTATGATTTTTACTCAAAGAAAGCGGGTTTTAATATTATGCAACACAGTAATAAATACTAGCTAATGAAAGCAGCCAACAGCATGTCCTGCTCGTTGGTTCCTGAATATAGATCTTACCTTGAAACTGGCCCCGTTACCCTCTTAAACATCACCACCATCAGTACCAATCTAATCTAAGTCTCATCACTCAGATGGAGCCACTGTAACTCTTCCTCTGTTTTCTTGCTTCAGTCTCATACCATTTAGACTGCTCTCCACCAACAGATTAGTCCTCCTATAATAACGCTATTGTCCTGTCCCATCCCGACCGGACGAATGGCGTTCACACGAATGCCTGTTGAATCAGTTTCAGACACCTCCCTCTGGCTTTACATCACTCTTTCCTCTCTCTCTTCCTTCTCTCCCTCTTTTCTTTCCTCCCTTCCTCTCTTCCTCTCTTCTTTTCTTCTTCCTCTTTGACTTTTCATCGGATTGTAACATACACACAGAAAAGTGCACACGTCCTAAGTGTTCCGTAGCTCAGGGGATTCTCACAAGCTGGACACACGCAGGTGACACCCACATCAGGAAGGAGAGTCTGACTACTACCCCAAAAATTCCTTGTTGCACCCTTCCCGGCACTACCCACCCAACCTAAAGGTGATCACTGTTCCACCTTCTAAGAGCAGAAATTAACTTGGCCAGACTTAACTTTTACTAAACTTTTCCTACATGCAGGATGTAGGGGGCTCTCTGACTTGGGGGACTTGAGGATGACTTGGCACCCCCGGGGCTTGCAGTCTGTGCAGCAAGTCTAATTTGAGTCCCTCCTCTGATGGATCTGGATGCCCTGAGACATCTGCTTTCATCAGAATTCACTCAGGAACTGCCAGCTGGAGGTGTCAGGGTGACAGCTGATGAGAGTTGGCCAAGGAGAAACTGGCAACGGGTAGGGTTTGATGAGATGGATGTGAAGCTAATATCATATGCAGTGTGGCCCTCCACTCCCCAGCCCTGCTCCGCAGACATCTCTCTGCCTCCCACGCAATTGCATGTTGATGAATGAAGTCACAGAGGCACCTACCACAGAGGTGTTCAACCCACAGAGTCCCCAGCTAACACCCAGGACTTGTGCCCTCCAAGTGGAATGCCTCCAGTGTGGGGGGAGCCTCTGATGATGCTCTGACCTCAAGAACTGTCTTCCAGGAACAGAGACAAAAAGATATTGTTTATCTGTGATTCCTTTTAACATCAATTCAACATATGCTCTTAGTTGTTACCTAATTGTAAAGTTGAGGTTTTCTTCGGAATCTATTGAAAAATGTAACATAAAAACAATACATTAAATGTGGAAGAAAAGTCAGGGGAAGGTTACTCATAATCTCAACCTAAACTTCTGCAGCTCCTTTAGTTTGCATGTCACCTCCTGGTCCTGTCTACGTGCACTGCAAGTTTTACACTGTGGTTACTGTAGCGTTCATATGAGGAAATTGTCTTTAAGTGGCCTTTAGTTTATGGTGACAGAAGGGATGCTTGACAGAAAATTATCTCTTTGCAAAGGGATGATTTTAATATAGAATCATAAGATTCTGCCCTTCTTTTCTGGCATAGCCTAGATCTCTTCGTTCTGGGGAGCTGTAGCTGAGCGAAAACAAATGGCAGTGTCACCAGTGACCGCAGAGCCTGGATTTTGCTCCTCTCCTCCAGTTACTGTTTCAATAAATGGATAGATGTCATCTTAACCTTCTTAAGCCCCAGTATCTCCAGGGGTAAAGCGCGGAAGATGAGACCTACCCCACCCACCTCACAGGATGTTTTATTATCTCAGGAAACCTGCACGGAGCCCCCATCACACACGCCCCGGGCCCCTCGCTCAGGACCACGGACAGCGGCAGGGTCTGCAGACACGTGGGCAGCGGACAGCCGGGAAGGTGCCCCCTTCAGGAGGGGCCCAGTCAGTCCCTGTCCACCCTTATCCTTGGGCTGTCTGAGAGTGGTCGCTGGCCCCAAGATGGACAACGCAGGGATCTGAACTCTCTGAGTGGGACCCACCTGTTCCTTTCCCCAGGATCCCTGCCCTGCCCCAGCTTCCCCCGCACCCTCCTTAGCTCTCCTTCACCAAAGCCTCAGGCGGGAGCCCCATGCATCACCTCTGAAAACTTGGATGCAAGCTTCCAGCTCCAAGACCATCCACGTCCATCCATGGGACCCCCCATTCCGGGCAACAAAACACGTTTCCCTTCCCAGAAGGGAAATGTGGGGACCTTAGAAACACACGGACCTCCCTTTAAGATGCGTCACCCTCCCTCTGGATTTATCTCACTGACATAAATCCAGAAGCAGGAGTGGTTGTTGCTGATTGGGAGTGTCCTGCAGGATTTTGCAGAAAGTGTGGCTTTTGTGTCATTGAGGACAGAGGGGACTGAAATAGGGCATCTCACGGGGAGCAGAGAGCAGAGGTGGGGGAATCCAGAGTGTGTTTGGGGAACGTGAGGACCCAGATGGACACAGACCGAGCACACTGGATGGGGGCATCTGAGGAAGGGCAGGCTCAGTGGATGGCAGGTTGGGACTGTGGCCCCAGATATCCTCCAAGAGGCCAGCACGCTCTTCCACTGTGTGGTCATTTGGAGGCCCAGTGCCCCCATCCTCCTTCATCCAAGCTATCATGCACACCTATCCACACAGGCCCTGGTTGACTGAGTCTGCCTTCTATCCCCTCCTGAAACCTTTCCATGTTACAGCCTCTGCTCTGAAATGTCGACCTTCCCTGAGACGCTTCCTCCCACGTCCTCTGTAATGGCGTCCAGGGTGCCCTCCTTTCTTACCTCTGCCAGCTCCAGGTGTGTTGTTTCCTACCAGACCTTGGCCTCTGATGTTCATGAGACTTGGACACGCCATCTCCTGGTTTCTCCCCCGTTTCCAGCACCTCTTAGTCACCCTCCTCACTCACTGCTTCCCAGTCTTCCTTCTACTCCAAATTCCCCCATCTTTATGGCTTTGACATTTCCAGAGAGGCCATCTCAGTTCCCTGGCATCTCAGTTTCTCCATGTCCTTGTCCCAAAAGCTCTTGTCTAGTAGCAAGTGTCTTCTGTATAGCACAGGGAACTCTATTCAATATCTTGTAGTAATCTATAATGAAAAGTAATATGGAAACAAACATATATATGTATATGTATGACTGAACTATTATGCTGTACACTGAAACTGACACAACATTGTAAACTGACTAGACTTTGATTAAAAAAAAAAAAGCTCTTTCCTTCTCTCTGCCTTCAGCCGCCACTCTGACAGCTGCACGCAGGACCACTGCACCACCTCTGAAAGCTGGATGCCAGCCTCCAGCTCCCAGACCATCCGTGTCTTTCTAGTTCCTTCTAGTTCAATTATTCAAGAATCTCTCCTAGAGGCCTTTCAATCTCAGCCTGAGTCACACCTCACTGACTCTCCCACTTCCTCATTGTCCATCGGTGTTCTCATAAATGCCTCCTTTCTTACTTAGATTCAATCCCACACTCCACCATTCCAATCATTGCTCACAGATGCCACAAATTCCTTCATCTGTCACAGCTCCGCACAGGTGTTATGGGCAAACATCCCTAGCAGCAGTATGAGGGGTTGGATTAAGTCAGAAAGGAACTGGAGGCCAAGCTGCCGGGAGAAAAAATGATTCTGCAGATATATACATACATGTATATGTATATAGTACATACATATACAAATATACATGTATCTGATACGTATATATACAGACATACGTATATCTGCTGAATCATTTATATATATACACAGATTCTTTGAAAAGGTAAATGGGCTATGTAAATGTATGGTTGAACTAAGTTACACACAGTAATTATATTCTTCATTAAGAACTCACAGTATTTGACTTGATCAAATAGTTCAGCCTTGGATGCCTCATGTTCAAATGATCAGTTTTTGAATGACTGTCATAGATTCTCTCTGAATATATTTGTGCCCACAAACTGTAAAACATTTATACTTTGTGGTTGGGGGGGCTAATCAGGCCTGAAAGTATCTTTTCAGTCATTGGAAAAAGCCTCCCTTCTTCAGCAGTTACTTTTAAACACAAGCAACCTCTCACTCCTTCCAAATCAGATTGCTTTCAGCTTGGAAACAAGGGCTCTTATTCAGGATATGTGGGTCCCAGCTCTAAGGTCCAGTTCCTTCAAAGTATCTGGATTGAAATCGTGCCTAGAAAAAAGTGATTAAAGTAGCTATGAGTTTTGAAAACTTCAAAAACAGTCATACAGATTTTAAAGATGTATTTAAAGACAGACAGAAAGTAGTTCTTCCCAAAGTAGTTGGAAAAAAGAAAGAAGCCAGGAACAGCTTTACTCTAAATACCAAGAGAAATGAGCAGTGGAGAAAGAAAGGTGTTGAACTGGATCTAAACCAAGAGGCTGCCTCCAGGAAAGGGCTTTAAATGGCTGTTTTATTCATGTGTTGTCTCTAAATCCAACAATGTTAAGTGAGGCCGGCACACAGGGTGCGGGGGCGCTGAGGGCAAGGTGCTGAGAGCAGCGCTTGCTCCCGGGCCCAGTCCCGGGCCACCTCCTGGGCGCCAGAGGCCTGGGTCCTCTCTGTTCTCACCTCCTGGGCATCCTCAGCATGGTGGGTACCAGAGCAAGTGCTGGAGAAATAACAAAAATGAGGGAGCACCTGTGAAAGGCAGTTGAAAAAATTAGTTTGTATTTTAATTGTTAGGGTGGAAAGTACATTAATCCCTGGGAGTTCTAGGACGAGAGTGGGTTACTTGAAGGAACAGTGCAGTGAATAGGAAGTGAACAAAATAGTTCTGGTAAAAGCCATGACAGATTTCTACCAACAGATATTTCTGATATGACTAGGGAATGTTGTGCCGGTATGAACAATGTACTGATGATGTCCATCTGCCATATACTTGGACCAGGACTACTTCCCGGGGGCGTTTGGATGGTGGCGGGGCCTCCAGAAAGTCTCCTCACAGGAGACTAGGGTTCCAGCCAGACCTCTGCCTCTTACTAACTCCGCCACCTGGAACAGGTGGTCTCCCTTCCATGACCGTTCTCCCCTCTCTTTGACTGACATGTCAGCATCTGCCTTAGGAAGGGGGAACGTCATCTCTGGAACTAATTAGGACAGGCTGCAGATGGAGATGCGTTAGAAAGTTGCCGAGAGCTGGCCCCCAGCTTGGACCGCATCCTTTCTGTACACTAGGGAGTGAGCTCACCCACCAGGGAAGAAACAGGGCCCATGTGAAGGGGTTCGGAGGGATCTTGGTGAGCGGACGGAGGACCAGGAAAAGATGGCGAAGCACAGTAACGTCTACAAGCACAGACGTGTAATGTCCCTGATGACAGCTCCCAAAGTGTGGAGCTAGAGGCTGGAAACCCCAGAGCAGTGGGTGTTGGAGAGAGAGCAGGGTCAGAGAAAGGTTTTACTGTCAAATGCGAAGAAGTGTTACTCCCAAAGGAGAAGGGAAAAGACCTCAGTTCTTGTTATAACCAAAAGATAAGAATTCAGACGGGAGATAGAGCATTGTGTAGCGAAAGATTTTAAAGGTTTTATGAGCAAAGGGAAAGTGCACCTCCAAGAGCAGGAGGCGGGCTGACCCAAGGGCGGAAAAGCAGTGGTCTTTGTCTCTCCACCTCTTATACGCTCGTTTGGAGATGGTGTCTTGATTGATTGGCGTCTCTTGCCCCTGCAGTGCTTAGTCATGTTTGGCCCCTTTGCGCATGTCCTTACCCATGATGCACACAGAAAAACCCGTGGGAGGGCCTGAACTGCGATGCTAATTATAATACAGTGAGCATTAGGTCATGTCTGGTTATGTCCTTGTTGCTACCACGCAGTTGCGGCTGTCAGATTCTTACCGGTTTCTTGCTGGTACTCACTTAGAGGAATTAAAGCCTCTTTATGCTGGAGGTGGGCATAATCCCATCTTCTGGACCCTCCTCCTCCTCCAGCTATCTGCCTGGTGCCCTCACTTATCTAACTACCTAACAGAAATACTGCAGAGTGTCTGCCCTTATTGGAGATTCATGATGCATGTTACCATATTAAAGGCTCTGAGAAGTCTTGCAGCAAAGTAACAGAATGATTTAACCTTGAACTTGCTTGACTGGAGAAGCTTTTAAAAATATGTTTGTTAAAATTTCACTGAACACAATAGCTAAAACATCATTCTAGGGAATAAAATCCAAGCTCCCTAACGTGCATATAAGGCTCTGCAGGACCCAGCTCCTGCCTTTGTCAATCTGAAACCTGATGTGTGATACCACTGAGCCCCACCACCTGTGGCTCTTCCCTGCCCTGCACCCCCTGCAGTCCCCACACCCACGCCTGCCCTGCACACTGCAGGCCTCACAGTTTCCTTGTGCAGGTTTTGCACATTAGAAACACAAATGATCTCCCTCTTCTTTCCCTGGCTAACTCTTATTCATCTTTAAGATTGGTGTCAGACAGCAGCACTATTTACAATAGCCAAGACATGGAAACAACCTAAATGTCCAGATGACTGAATAAAGAAGTTATGGTATGTGTATACAATGGAATACTACTCAGCCATAAAAAAGAATAAAATAATATCATTTGCAGCAACATGCATGGACCTGGAGATCATCATTTTAAGTGAAGTAAGCCAGAAAGAGAAAGAAAAATACCATATGATATTGTTGATATATGGAATCTAAAAAAAGACAAATGAATGTTTTAACAAAGCAGAAACAGACTTACAGACATGAAGAACAAGCTTATGGTTACCAAGAGGGAAAGGGGGTGGGAAGGGATAAATTGGGAGTTCAAAATTTGCAGATACTGAGTACTATATATAAATAAACAATGACCTACTGTATATAGCACAGGGAACTAAATTTGACATCTTTTAGTAACCTCTAAAGAAAAAGAATATGAAAACAAATACGTGCGTGTATTTGCATGACTGAAACATTATGCCCTACGATAGAAACTGACTTGTAAACTGACTATACTTCAATTAAAAAAACACAGAAAACCCAGAAAATACATATTTATAGTGTTTTTAAAATATTATTTAGCTATATATACATTTGCTATTCTATTGCTATTTCCTATTTTTCCATTATAGTTAAAAGTAATTATTTTAAAAATTGGCATCAGAATCATGCCAGAGGACATGTTTGTCAGGGATAGTCTGTAACTTTTGAGTGAAGCCACCATCCTTACACAGCGATATCCATCCCACAGATTGCTCTTTTTTCTTATCTAGTATCTCCTTTAGTCCTTGCTTCTGTCCTGCAAGGGAGACATCGTTATCACCGACATTTTACAGGTGAGAAAAACAAGGATCCGAAAGCCCAAGGCCACTGTCAGGGACCGGGGGCGGGGCCTTCTGGGCTCAGGGCGCGGCCTGCCCGCAGTGGGCGTGGCTCCCCAGGAACAGAAGGACTCCCTCTTCCAAACCAGCCCATCTCAGGGCTCCTGCCTCCTTCGTCTTCTCTGACATCGCGGCCGCCAGCATCACATCTGCCACCGGTGCCGGGAGGACTGAGTCTCGGGTGGAGGAAAAGTCATTTGTACCCCGTGCGCACGTCTCCTGACTCACAGCTGCTGCTGTTCCCAATTTTCTGCTTGGCTGGAGTTTTCAAAGAGTGTTAACTGGTTTCTTCCTATTGCTAAATGCAAAGCAAACAAAAAGCGCAGTCACGTGAGTGTACACAGGCGAGCTTGTTTCTTTCAGAAGCAAATATTTGGGATAACAAAGAGCCGGAAGGGATGAAACTTGTCTTTAATTTTTTTTTAACCTCATTTTTCTATTTAAAAAAAGTAGAAAGTGATTAAAGGAAAAATCTCCGACTACAGTTGTAAACACTGAGCCCAATAAACCATCCTCCCTGGCTCCTCGGTGCCCTGGGCTTTGTGGGGTATGCTGGGATGATGAGTAAGGCTTCCCCCCCCCGCCCCCTCCCCCCGCTTGAACCCCACCCCTATCTCCGGGACCCCTGAACCTGGAGCCTTTAAGATGTGCTGGGTTTGCTCCTTCTGGAGTTAGCGTTTTAAGGCAGAATTCGTCCTCACCCCAAGTCAAGGATTAACCTGGGAAATGAATCCAAATGTGGGCCTTTCGGGGTCTCCGCCTCTCTGATTAGCATCCCTTTAAGGCCACGTAGGCCTTCCTGGCATCTTTCAAGTTGCATCACCTGAGGGACCTTTTCCTCTCTCACTCCAAGGCCACTCTGACTACCAGGGGGAGTTAAGTGAGGCCAAGTTAAAAAAGAGGTCTTAATGCACATGTGCATTAAATGGAATAAACAGTCATTTCCCATTATTTAGACAGCTGAAGGGACCTAATGAAAAGCACTTTGTTTTCAAACAGTTGTACTTTTAAGTGTTGCTTTCTGCCCTCTACCCCTCACTCTTCCTCTGCTTGATGTGGCTTTTCTAGATAAATGAGGCCTCTTTTTCTGCTATTGCAAGATTTCCTTCTGAAAGGCAGAGAGCATGGTTTGCCAGGCAAAGATGAATCAGACCCGGTGCCCTGGACATCTGCACCTGCCCGCCGGCATGACTGCGTGCCCACCACACCTTGGGGTTCCAGGCTGATTCGTCTATTTTATACACGGTGGTTTGTGTCTCTTAATCCCTGACCCCCATCGTGCCCCTCCCCCTTCCCTCTTCCCACTGACAACCACTAGTTTGTCCTCTGTATCTGTGAGTCCAGTTCTGATTTGCTTTATAATTTCATTTGTTTTATTTTTTAGATTCCACATATAAATAACAAAGTATTTGTCTTCCTCTGACTTATTTCACTAAGCATAACACCCTCTAGGTCCAACCACATTGTTGCAAATGACAGAACTTCATTCTTTCTCGTGGCTGAGTAGTATTCCAGTACACCACATCTTTTTTATCCAGTCATCTGTTGGTGGACACTTAGGTTGCTTATGTTACCCGCAAAGGGGAAGGGAAAAGACCTCAGTTCTTGTCATACCCAAAAGATAAGAACTCAGACGGGAGATGGAGCATTGTGTAGCGAGAGATTTTAAAAGGGAAAGTGCACCTCCAAGAATGGGAGGCGGGCTGATCCAGGGGAGGAAAAAGCAGGGGTCTTTGTTTGCCCTCTTTCTCTTATACCCCTACTTAGAGGTGGTCTTTTGATTGATTGGCGTCTCTTGCCCCTGCAGTGCTGAGTCATGTTTGGCCCCTTTGTGCATGTCCTTACCCCTGATGCACACAGGAAAACCCGTGGGAGGGCCTGAACCGCGATGCTAATTATATTACAATGAGCATTGGGTCATAGGTTAGGTCCTTCTTGCTACCTCGCAGTTGCAGCTGTTGGATTCTCACTGGTTTCTTGGTGGCACTCATTTAGAGAAATTGAAGTCCCTTTATGCTGGAGGTGGGCATAACACCATCTTCTGGACCATCCTCCCCCTCTCCTCCACCTGTCTGCCCGGTGCCCCCACTTATCTAGCTGCCTAACACTTCCATGTCTTGGCTATTGTAAATAATGCTGCTATGAACATTGGGGTGCATGTATCTTTTCAAATTCGTATTTTCATTTTCTTTGGATATAAACCCCAGAGTGGAATTGCTGGATCATATGGTAGTTCTACTTTTAGTTTCTTGAGGAGCCTCCATACTGTTTTCCATAGTGGTTGTACCAATTTACATTCCCCCCAGCAGTGCAGGAGGGCTCCCTTTTCTCCACATCTGTGCCAGAATTTGCTGTTTGGGGTCTTTTTGATGATGGCCATTCTAAAATGTGTGAGGTAATAACTCACTGTGGTTTTGATTTGCATTTCTCTGATGATTAGTGACATTGAGCATCTTTTCATGTGCCTGTTGGCCACCTGTATGTCCTCTTTGGAAAACTGTCTATTCAGGTCTCCCATGATGCTTCTTAAACGCAGTTCACACTCATACTAATCTGCTTATCAAACAGTTGCCTGGCCACACCCCAAGTGTTTTCTTCCAAGCACACTTGCTCATTTTTTGTAATATGAGACCTTTTCAAATTTTTATGTTCTAGTGTCTTTTTGCTTAATAATTCTCTCTTCAAGGTATTTCTCTCCTCTCACGTTTTACTATAAGAAGTCAGAAGGAGCCAAGTCATTCCTTCAACACTTCACTTGGAAATCTCCTCAGCTAAACACCCTCTTTGATCACTCACACGTCCTACCTTCCACAAAACCCTAGACATGAACACAGTCCAGCCAAGTTCTTTGCTCCTTTAGAATAAGGATCACCTTTTCTCTGTTGTCCAATAACGCTTTCCTTGTTTCCATCCCAAACCTCATTGTAATGACCTTTATCATCCACATTTCTACCAACATTCTGTGCTCCCTAAGAAGATGGAAGCTTTCTGTAAAGCTCTCCTTTCTTTCCTGAGCTTGCACCAGAATTGCCTTTAAAAGTCCCTCTCTGATCATCTCAGCTTCTAGCATGCATTTAAAGCTCTTCCAGCCTCTACCTGTCACTCAGTTTAACAACTGCTTCCGTATTTTTAGGTATTTGTTCTAGGGGAACCCCATTTCTGTCTTAGCTGGGGCTGCTGTCACAAAATACCATAATATTGGCTTATCAACCTTGGAAATTTATTCCTCACAGCTCTGGAAGCTGGGAAAGACTAGGTCAAGGTGCCAGCCAATTTGGGGTGTGGGGAGGGCCCTCTTCCTGATTGCACACTGCTGACTTCTCAGTGTGTCCTCGTGTGGCAGAAAGAGCATGAACTGCCCTATGACCTCTTCTTATAAAGGCACTAATCCCACCAAAGGGGCTCCACCCTCAGGACCTGATCACCTTCCAAAACCCGTACCTTCAAACAGCATCCCCTGGGGACTAGGTTTCAATGTGAATCTTGGAGGGACACAAACATTCAACCTACAATGTCATCTTCTATTGACTCTCCCCTCTCTGATATGATGTCCCCTCTTCTGAGCCCTGTAGCACTTTGGCTTCATTGCCTCTAAGGACATTTACTTGCTTGGTCTGGAGCCAAGGTTTTCCCTGTAGTTCGCACCCCATTGGATCTAAGTGGCTTCTGGACACTGACAGTGAAGACTTACCTCTGTAGTCACACAGGACTCACAGCGCCTGGCACTCAGGAGATACTTACAGCATTTGCTAAAATAGTGAACTTCCATCACTTGGTGGCAATGACATGCGCCATCGATGCTGGACACGTCGGTTGTTCAATCAGTCTTTCTTGCCTTAAAAGGAAGCATCAGACTCAAATTCTCCTCTCTGGTCCTAACATGGTAACTATTCAGTAACACTCTAAAGTGAAATTTATTCAGGAACGTTCTGAAGTTAAAATGTAAAAATATAAAATATTTTTTTAAATTTACATTCCTAAGTTGAACTTTCACATCTGCGCTACCATATGGTGTGGGGGCTAGTCCTACAGTCTGGCCCAAGGCTCTTTCCTTTTAGTCGCTCTTCTCCAAAGCAGAGCTGGGGTCTGCCTGCAGTGGGTGGGCTGCCTTCAGCCTGAAGCGCCTGTCAAGAAGTACAGCAGAAAGCCCAGAAGTCCTAAAACCTAAACCAGGAATCCATTTTGGACAAGGAAGGATCCCCAGTATGAGCCAGTCGTCTTAGACTCTAGAGTTCTCCCTTTCTGTTGCTTAAAGGATCGCATCGTGCCTTTCTGGTGACAGACATCCTGTTTTACACAGATCCAGGTCAGAGGTTCTTGACTCTGGATTATTCATCCCTTTTAAGAAAATTAAGGGGTAGAGCAAAAGATTAAGTTCCCCGGGGGGGACTGAGGATCACTGTGTTTTCCCTTCAATGACCCCATGCAGGGCCATCCCCAGAGGACAGTGTGGCTGCTGGGTGAAAAGTGGGTTCTCAGCAGTGTGTCCCTAATAACTTCTTCGTGAGACCTGATAAAACCGCCTGCACTTCTATTTAAATGGCATCTCACTGGGCAAGTATATCAGACACATATGCTTTCCAAACTCACTGCTGGATCAGTCATATTTGGATAGTGGTTAAGTAAATTTTGTTGTCTGGTATATGGGGGAAAAAATTGCCGATCTGTAATTCTGATCTGAGTTTACAACCGAGCCTAGTGTTTTATTTATGGGAGAAGAGCTGTGACATTAAAACATTTCAACTGGCGTTTGAGACTGTCAGGAGTTAGAAAAAGGACATTTTCTAAAGCCTTTTGAAAACTTCTTTCTTTCCTGTCTGTTTTCTTCCTTTCTTCCTTCCACCATTGGCATCAGAATAAATGTTATTGGCAGAAAGTGCTAGAAAGTGGAGGATTACTGATGGCCAGAGTGTCTGGCCAGGATGGCAGGGAGATGGAGGAATTCAGCCAGGACCCTGGGAGGTGGCGAGTTTGCACAGGTGGTGAAGACAGGAGGTGGAGGGCTCAGTGAGGGTCCAGGTGGAGTCTCTGCACAGTGAGCCTGGGGAGCTTGTTCTGTCTGAGGGGCCCCCACCTGGGAGCAGTAGGAGAAAAGTCTGGAAAAGCAGGGATAGTGTAGGCAAACCACTGGCTGAAGAGTCAACTTGATGGAGACACTGGTGACCCTAGATCCTTAGGGTGCAGACCTAGGGGCTTGGAAGATGGATGCAGACTATTGGTAAAATGGGTTGATTGGGTTGGGGGTGGCTGGGAATGCAGATGGGATGGCCCTGGGAGGTACCTGATGTCATCAGAGTCCTGTTTGCTGTTATGACAGAAAGGCTTGAGGACTGGCTTTGCCTCTGGTCAGTGACCATGGGCAAGTTGACTCATCTCTCTGGGCCTCAGGCCTCATCCTGTGGCCTTCTGTGGACTAAACTGGAGAGAGATGGGAGGTGTGGGTCCACAGGGGGTCAAACTGTGCCGTGGCCAAGTCAATAGGAATGTATAAAATGTGCACCTGGCCATTATGGAAAAGAGTATGGAAATTCCTCAAAAAACTAAAAACAGACTTACCATATGATCCAGCAAACCCACTCCTGGGTATGTATCTTGAGGGAACTCTAATTCGAATAGATACCTGCACCTTAGTGTTCATGGCAGCACTATTTACAACAGCCAATACATGGAAACAGCCTAAATGTCCATCGACTGATGACTGGATAAAGAAGTTGTAGTATATTTATACAATGGAATACTACCCAGCCATAAAAAAGCATAAACTAATGCCATCTGCAGCAACATGGATGGACCTGGAGATCGTTATTCTAAGTGAAGTAGGTAAAACAGAGAAAGACAAATACCATATGATATCACTTAAATGTGGAATCTAAAATATGACTCAAATGAACTTATTTACAAAATGGAAACTGACTCACAGACATAGAAAACAAACTTACGGTTACCAGAGGACAAGTGGACAGGAAGAGATAAATTGGGAGTTTGAGAACTGCAGATACTAACAACTGTATATAAAATAGATAAACAGCAAGGTCCTACTGTACAGCACAGGGAACTCTATTCAATATCTTGTAATAGCCTATAGTGAAAAAGAATGTGAAAGAGAATATATGCAGGTATATGTATGACTGAAACTTTGCACTGTACACCAGAAATTGACACAACATTGTAAACTGATTATCCTTCAATAAAAATTAAAATAAATAAAACAAAATGTGTACCGAAGTAATCTGTATTCAGCAAATCAAGCTTTTTTGAAGGATGCTTCTAGTAAACTCATAGCAGCATGAGTAAATCTTCCCTGAGGGACAGTCTGGAGCATCTAGCGGTGAAGAGGAGGAGGTACAGCCCCTGGCTCTGGCCTGGACCTCAGAGAACACAGACCCCAAACCCACTCTTCATACCTCCCACCACAACCCCTCAGTGAAATAGGACCTGCTACCAGCCTGGCCGCGAAGACCCCACCTCTAACTGCCCTGTGCCTTGTAGTGGAATCAAAAATGCGAACGGAGGATGGCCGTCCAGGTCTGACACACAACAGAGCATTCAAGTTCCTCGTGCCAGGGATCTGATCTGTTCAAGAATTTTCCACATTTACTTCAAAGCAGCCAGCCCATGTGATCAGATGCCAGGGGAGACACCAAGCAACTTAAAACACAAAGCATTGCTCAAAACACCCATGTGTGTACGGTGTTGAGGTGGCCGGCAATAAAGGAAATAGAAACAGGGTGGAAACAGAAGACTCTTTCTAATCCGAATCTTTCCCAAGCATTCCCATCTGGTTCTTTCATAAACAGTCATCACGAGGGGACTATCTGACACAGTGTCATCCCTTGAAGAAATGAGCTGGGCTTGCTTTTGGGGGAAAAGAAAAAATGGTCACAGGGGAGTGGGCTTAGAGAAAGTGAGGGGTGAGGAGTTGTGGGGACATGTGCCCCTGGAACTTGGACAGGATGTGAGAAAAGTTTTTTCCCTTCCTTTCCTTCCTTTCCTTCCTTCCTTTCCTTCCTTCCTTCCTTCCTTCCTTCCTTCCTTCCTTCCTTCCTTCCTTCCTTCCTTCCTTCCTTCTTTCCTTTCTTTCTCTCTTTCTTTCTCTCTCTCTCTTCTTCCTCCCTCCCTCCCTCCCTTCATTTCTTTTTTCTTTTTTTTTTTTTTTTTTGCCTCTCCAAATTGCAAGTCTTTGTCTGTGAAATGGAAGATAACATTGTCCTCTAAATACACCATCAGGAGGCAGTGGTGCCACGGAACGAGCACAGATTTGGGGACTGAAAGACCTGGACCTGCATCCACCTCATTGCTGTGCTGCTGTGGGACAGTGGTTTGACTTCTGCAGACTTTGTGTCCCTGTCTCTGAGACAGAGTCTAATGTCCACCTCGTCCTGAGGATGAGAAGGCATATATATAAAGTGCCTTTGGCCGAGTCAGGCATGTAGGAGATGCTCAGTAAATGGTAGCTCTCAGGTCACCACCATCAAGCTGACGATTAGGCAGATCTCCTATGACAAGGGAAGGAAACCAAGCTACAGCTGTGAAGGTGCTCTTCTACCAGTGGACAGAATATTCTGGGAAGTCCTGAAGCCTCATTTGTACGGCATGAGCAGGAAGGCTCCATGCTGATTCGTGGCATCGCTCAGACTCTCCCTGCCACATCTTTTTTTTTTTTAATTGAAGAATAGTCAGTTACAATGTGTCAATTTCTGGTGCACAGCACAGTGTCCCAGTCATCCATATACATACCTATATTCATTTTCATATTCTTTTTCATTAAAGGTTATGACAAGATATTGAATAGAGTTCCCTGTGCTAGGCAGAAGACACTTGTTATTTAATTTATTTTTATATTCCAGACCACATCTTTAGTTCAGGCCCCATGCCCATGCCAGCAACAAGCCCTTTGTCAGCTGCCCTAGCCATTCAGTTTCACTTCCACCAGGCTCTCTCTCAGTCCCACCCCCACCTCTACCTTGTCCTCATTCCTTCTTGAATCAAGAACACATCTTCCCAACACATCCTGTGGCAGGAGAGGGCTAGAATTACCACCTTCTTTCTTCTTCTCAGGCAGTGAACAGGCGAGGTCACAACCAAATTAAGCACAGGAACTCCAGAAGGCTCCCAACATAATTGCCAAGGACTGACTGTGTGAGCGTCCCCTTCTGAGAGAATAAACGCTCCCTGAGAAGCAAGCCTGACTCCTCTGACTTAAAACTCTGAATGGAGTATTTCTAGGAGCACTGGGACTCCCTGGGACACCATTGGCCTCTGTCTAACACATTTTCTCTGGAATCACCACTCCTGGGAGAATTAACCTTTCTTCCACTCAGACAACGGATGTTGATAAGGTACCATCTTGGACAATTTTTTTAAATTGACATCTAGTCAGTTACAATGTGTCAATTTCTGATGTAAGCACAATGTCCCAGTCATGCATATACATGCATATATTCGTTTTCATCTCTCTTCTTCATTAAAGGTTATTACAAGATATTGAATATAGCTTCCTGTGCTGTACAGAAGAAATTTGGTTTTTTATCTTTTTTATATATAGCATATATCTCATATATATATATACACACATATATACACATATATATATGTAAATCTCAAACTCCCAAATTTATCCCTTCCTACCCCCTTTCCCTGGTAACCATAGATTGTTTACTATGTCTGCAAGTCTGTTTCTGTTTTGTAGGTGAGTTCATTAGTGCATTTTGCACAATCTTGAATCATTTACGTTCTTAATTAAAAACACTCCCTAAAATTGTTTAGGGAGCATCTCCCTGGGCAGCCAAGGAAGCACAGGCGGGTGGGAACCCAGGTTTGGAGAGAGGAGCAGAAGGGCTGGACCAGTGGCCTGGAGAGGAGAGGACAGAGCCAGACCCAAGGGAAGTCTCCGCTGCTGCTCCCGAACCACAGTGCTCTCAGCAAGTCACCTCCCCTCCCCGTCCTTCTGTCTTTCTGAGCCTCTGGAAGGCGGCTCAGCTGCCGGCTCCACAAGGTTGGTGCAAGGTCGGAGTGAGAGAAGCCAGTGCCCTGACATCTCTCCCCAGTGCCCACTCCTCCCTCCACCCATGTTAAGGTTCTAGAATCTTCTTTTTCTCTGTCGAAGTGATAAGAAGAAATCATTAGCAGTTCGAACTATTGGTTGTTTGCACTCACACCTTATGAATCTTGAAGGTCGATGGTGGTGGAGAAATATGAAGTCAATTTAGAATCCCTTCAGACAAAGCAATCTTAAGTCTTTTGAGAAATCAGAGATGATGGTTTAACTTAGAGTCATTATTCTTTTTTAAAATTTTTTGTGGGGTGTAATTAAGTTTATTTACTTATTTATTTAAACGGAGGGACTGGGGATTGAACCCAGGACCTCGTGCATGCTAAGCACGTGCTCTACCACTGAGCTACATCCTTCCCTCTTGGAGTCATTATGTTATTATAACAACACCCATCCTGCCTTAAAGACTTTATATATATTAATTTGGTGCTTACTAAGTACTCCTACATAGATTACCCCTTCAAAACAATTCTCTAAGGCAGGAAGGGCAGAAATTTATTTTGTTCAGGGAAGTCCACTGAGTTTCAGAAACTTGCTGGGAGTCATGGCTAATAAATGATCACACCAGGAGTCGATCACATGTCCCCAGACCCCAGATTCACTGCTGATTCTCCCCTCATCCCAATTAATTCCTCAGCATCCAGATGTTTACCCATTAGATAAAAAGTGTACAAACATGTGTATGACTGTCAGTGTGGGTTTAAAAAAAAAAAAGATCTATTTCATACAAAAGCTCAAATTGCTCCATTGGGTCAATCAGTTTTTTTCTAGGCATCATCAGTGTGTGGTATAAACTCTGAGTTGCTAATATTTATTGAGAAACCATTATGTGCCTTATTTATGCTAAATAGGGCCTTGACACATACTTCCACTTAATCCCCTCAAGAACACTTTGAAATGGATATTGTTAACTCATCTTAGAGAAGAGGAAACTGTTTATCAGAGAGGTTAAGTAACTTGCTGAGGGTCACACAGCCACACAATGGACTCAGAGAAATGTCTGCCTGACACCAAAGCTCATGCTCTCAATCCCTGTGCTATTTACATCACAGTGGAAACCCAGGTTTCTCTGGTAAATGGCCCCCCTTCTCACCCAGAACCCCATCTCCCTAAAGGTCCCCCCAATACTTAAGGGTATCCTAAGGTGGTGTCTTATGTGTCCTCCAGGTATGTCCCTTGGCCTTCTGTCAGCTGTCTGGTGGCATCACCATGTGTTTACTCTCCTCTTGGTCCAGCATGCACAACCTAGAAATGAAACACTTGGCGATAATCACCTCTATGGCAGGCTTGCAAATAAAAAGTTAGAAGAGAGATGTGTCCTGAACACGCCAGCACCACAGCATTTTTTTGTACTTTGTTTTCTTTGGAGGTTGGAGTTGAAGTGAAACTTCTCATCTGAGAAGTTCTTTAAGCCCCCACCCGTCTGGAGAAATTGTGGTGAAAAGGCAATTATTTCACTTCCCTGAGCTCCTCCTTCTCACCTGCGCAGTGGAGACACTTCCCCCAGCCTCACAGGACTGCGCTGTGCCGTAGAACAAGGCATGTGAATGACCCCTAGTGTGATGCTTGGGGGCCCCGGAGGCTGAGACAAGATGATGGTCCTTCTGTCCCAAATCCCTGTCCCATAGGAAGACACAGCTCCTCCCCTCATTATCAGGTAGTCAGTAAACAAGGTAGTAATTATTGAATGATTACAATATTCCAGCAAATTCTTTCATAGGAGAGTGGACAATTGCATAAAGAGGACTAGACATCACTCACACAGGATTTTTGTTGAAAAGAAATATACTCAGATCAACACACCATGTTTTGCAAAGGATGAGTCTCAGACTTGGACATCACATTGTTTTGCCGAATTTTGCTCTGTAACGGTGTTTGTTATAACGGGACCACGGTGACCAGAGCCTGGCCCAGATAGCTCTGAACACACATAGACTGAGTCATTTGTCAGCTGTCTGGAAATGAGGAGAAACCTCTATAAACTTGGGTGGGAACGCTGTGTGAAGATGGTGAACAAGGAAAACAGAGGGTCCCCACCACCCATCCTGAGAGTTTCCAAGGAGCCTCCTTGGCCCTCAGTGGTCAGCCAGGGCCCTGGCCCTTGGCCACACCTGGGGCACTGCCCGTGTGAGGTCACAGCCAGGGGTCAGAAGTGGCAGCTCAGGCTTGGGGGCTGCCACTCTCCAGGGCACATGCCAGCTGGTCTCAGAGGACCATTTCCTGGTTCTCCCTCAGTGAAGCTCAAACTGACAATAAAAAAATAGTAACTTTTTTTTAAATGAGAAAAGACCTCTTGCTCTCCCCAAGAGCAAGGTCAGCAGGATTCCAAAGGCTCTTCTCTATCGTGGGAGACAATGAGCCTATAGAAACCCCCTAAGTGTGAGTTACTCGATGGATTACTTGATGAATTTCCAGGTGATTTCCTGTTGTCCTCACAATTTAAGAAAACTAAAGTATTTTTAAAACAAACTACCCCCAAACCCTCCAGTATGATTTGTCACCTGGATATGTTTTCTTACGTCATCTTCTTCTCTTCTTTTTTTTTTTTTCCTTCTTATTTTCTGTTTCTCATCTTTATTTTTATGTATCTATTCTTTGTGTGTGAGATGCCAAGTGTTTTGCAGTTGGTACTGGGAGATTACCCCTGGGGAACTCCTGAGTCACTGCAGGATTTGAAGTGGAAATTCCTTAAAATATTGTTGACAACTGTGTGTTACCGATGCAAGAAAGGTAGAGGGAAAGCGCACTTCGAAGTGTCCTGCAGGTTCAACTCTACGTCACATTGTGCAGACAGCAAACAGCATATGTCGCTAATATGGAGTTTAGGATAACATTGAAACTAACAACTGTTGTGTCTTCGCTTCAAATATGAGGAAGGCGAGACATAAAAGAAGAATCCAGCAGACACAGCAGGGTAAGAAAGGCCGTCTGGACCTCCTCCTCCCAACCTGGCTCCACCAGCCTGTCTGCTTCTGTGATTCTGGGAAGTGAGTTCAGGCCCCTGGCTCAGGTCACCTCGTCCCCATTTCTTGAAGACTGCCCCTGGATTAAAGATGTGTCATTTGCTTCCTCAGGCCGTCGTGGATCCATGGAACCAGGTCACGTCTGCGCACGGCTGCCGGCGTTCGCATCCCCGAGCACTGAGGTCTGAAACTCGACCGGCAGGACCCGCCGAGCCCCTTGGAGGAAATGGCTGATGAGTCCGGGCAGCGGCAGATGAAAACTTCCTTCTTCTTCGTCCAGCTGCGGGCGCCCCCTGCGCGCGCCTTCCCCGCCCCGTCTCCAGCCCGGACCGCAGCCGCAGGGGGCCTGGAGGAGGGACGCTTTGTCCCGAGTCCCGGGAAGGGCTTCTCGGCAGGCCAGGCTCCCGGGGTCCCGCGGGGTTCAGCTGCCCCTCCCCTGCAGAGGCAGGGCCGTGGGACAGAGGCACCAGCTGCTCGCAGTTGCTCTGCTCCCAAGAAGGAGGAGGAGGGAGAGGAGAGAACCCGGGACCTGGATGCAAAGAGGGGGCGCCCTTGCAGATCCCTCGGTGGCCGGCGTGCCCTGGCCCCGGCCTCCCGGAACCGTGGACGGCGGCGGCCCCTGCCATGCAGACCCCCTAGCCCGGCTCCCGGAATGGGCGATGGCGGCGGCAGCCCCTCCGCGGGCTGGAGGGCCCGGCCGGTCATCACTGCGCCCCGAGACTTGTGGGGCACGGACCCGCAGTCTCGGGACGCCTGGGGATGCTCCATTCCCCAGGCCCGGGCTGACGACGGAAGTGAGAACGCCGTGCCCAGGGGGGATGCGGGGCCGCGGGCCACCTGCCCCGTCCGCCCGCGCAGCGCTGAGGGCACCGGCACCCCCGCGCGGGCCAGGCGGGCCAGACTCTGCAGGTACTGCGCGCCCCTCCAGACCAGCCGGAGCTGCCCCGCCCCGCCTGCCGCCCTGCCGCTCAAGGTAAGAACGTGCGTGTGGCCGAAATCCCAGAGCCCAGCAGTTTCCCTAGAAGAGAAACCGGAGAGGGGGGCAGGCGTGCCAAAGCCCCCCACCCCGCGTCGCGCCGCGCGGATCCTCACACTGGGTCTCCCCTCCTCGGTGGGCCTCGCTCCTTCCTCTCTGTTCCACCACCTTCCCTGCCCTTATGCTGGGTGGTTTCTTACATCCGACTTACCCTCACCACCCCCCTGGAAAATGAAGGCCCATAGACCCAATTTCAGATAAGGAATCTGAAAGCGGAGAGGCAGAGCCTTCCTTAAAGACAAGGGCAGAAGCAAAACTTGTCCTCCCAGAATGGACACGGAGGCCTCGGGGAGGCTTCAGTGCGTTTTGTGGAGGTTTCCAGAACCGAAGTGCAGCCTTGGACCTCAGTCCCTTCTACACCCGCTGGACCACCTCCCATCCCCACCCCGCTCCCGACAGGGACAGGTGGATGTTCACTGGAGCATCGGCCTCCAGCCCCTACTTCCTGTCCCACCAGGGGGCGAGGGGTAACCCTGTGTGGACTCCCAGCTCCAGTCCTGGGCAAGCGTTCCCTTCTCTGCCTCTGCGCTCAGCCTCCTCACCAGGCTGGTGCATGAGCCCAGCCTTCCCGTCTCCACCCAGTTTGGTTGTACTGATCCCAAAACGGGTGGACAAAATTAAACATTATACTTTTATTTTCGCTTTCCCGACAGCATGGACATCTTTGCACGCATATAGGTAATTTGCAGTTGAGGGTGAGGAAGAGTAGAGGAGAGGTTAGTAGGATGGGGGGGTCCTATTGGCGTGTGTGGAAGGGCCACGTGGAGGGGACTGTCCAGGAAGTCACGGAAGAAGTGGATGAAATTCACAACATCCAGAGAAGGGCCTTCCAGAGGCTAGCAAATGACGCTGCTTCGCCACAAGCCTGTGTCTTCCTTCTGCTCGCGTCTACACTGTCCCTCCTTCCCCTTAACAGGCACCCTGTACAGCCACAGTGGTGCATCAGGGAGAAAGGAGAAACTCAAGTGCCCTTCGAAGGGAAACTCTTGAAAGAGGAGAGATGCGAGCATGCTTCCTTAAGAAATAGTTTGCATTCCATCCTAGTCCTTGTGTCATGCATTTCCTGCTGGGATTTAGGAGGAGCGATCTACCCATGCGTGTGTCAGAGCCCAGACTCTGAATGTGGGGTCACATGGGAGCTGTCTGTGTACTTCAGTCCTGCACTAAGGACTTCAAAACTCCACGTCTGCTCCTTTCTCCTCTGCCTTCTGGGTGTAAGAAAACCTCAGGGCTGTTGCCATTTCTCAAAGGAGAGATGCTGCGGAAGTTGATTCAAGTGGGTAGATTTCTGCCTCGTCTGCCTCATTTTGCCACTTTGGTTAACGGGCTCCCAGACAGCTGTCCCATGTAAAGCAAGGGTACAAGATTCCTGGCTTAAAAACTTGGAAACCCCAGGGTCAAGTCCTAACCTTGAGCAAACCACCAGCGCTCTCAGTTTTCCCATGAGGAAACCCTGAGGATGCCACCTGCCTGGCGGTTGCTGTGGAGCTTAGTGTCCTAAAGTGTTGGGCCAGGGAGGGTCCCCCAGTAGCTCTGTCTTAGGGGAGAGAAGAGGAGACGCAAAGTCAGTGGGACACCAGGTAGGACCAGGAATCGTGGAGTTAGAGATTTCAGCCCCCAGGGGCGCCAGAGTCAGGCGGGAAAGCAGAGCTGGTCGGATGCAGGGATGCTGTCTGCCACGGGGAAGCAGTGCCCCCAGAACTACAAATCCTTCAGATGCCTTGTGGCTCTTACTGGCCAGGTGAGCCCTGCCTGGTCTTGGGCACAGAGAAAGGAGAAAATCAGCAGAGAGTGTTTTCCATTCGCCCAGCCTGGAGCCCATGAAGGCGTCCTTTGGGTCTGATGGGTTAGTGAGTGAGAACCACCCAGTCCTCTCCCGTGTTGGGATTCAGCAAAGTGGCAGCAGACTGGTTAAAAATGTTTTCTCGTGAGCTGTCAGTGCAGAGGCCTTTCACGCCATACACGCATAAAAATGCCATCAGTTACTGAAGTTATTAAAGTGAAATGTTGCTTACGTGGAAGCAACATCTATTCTGATGTGTGCATCGTAGGGATGGAGGTCCTTCTATCAACTTCCCAAGCAGAAAAGTCTGGCTCCTAAACTTTCTTCTCCAAATGGCTAAATTTATTGTTGAAAGAAGTGGGGTCCCGAGTGAACGTTGCCAACTTACATCCTTCCAAGCGTCCCACGGAACAAGTGCAGCAAATTGAATCACTTGGTTCTTCATTCAAACCATGAGTTTTAGTAGCAAAAACTACAGCTCTCTGCGCCCTGCAGAGGGCTTCCAATGCACGATTCTCTCTTATTAGAACCTCAGAACTCTGTGAGGGTATCCAACATCACCGTCCCCACTTCATGGAGGAGGTGATTGATACTTGAGGATGGTCAGCAAATTGCTGGGACCCACGGCCAGGACGCAGCAGCTGAGGACAGAGCTCTTGTCCACACGGAGCCTGGGGCTCCGCTCTCACTGCCTACTAGAGGGTGAGGTTTCCTGGGAAGACAGCCCACTCTTCCCTGGGATGGTGGTCATGGGAGAAGGACTCTCAGGAGTATAAGGTCTAGTGGCCCACCTTGCGTGAAGGCACAGCTTTCTAGAAGCAGTGAGGACCTGGGGGACGTGGGGTTCCAGCTCCAGGGATGCCAACTGAAGTCTGCAAGTTTCCCAGGGTGAGTCCCTCAGGGTGAATCAGACATGGTCCCAGGTGTTCCCTGGACCCCGCATCCTGCTGCCTCTGCAGGAACACAAGAAACCGACTTGAACGGGGGACTAAAGATGTGGAAAAGACACAGAAAACAGACAACTCAAAGGAAAGGGAAAAAAGCTTTCTCTACAGTCATTTTGGGAAACTTCCAACTTTTTTTTTAAGTGTCTTCCTATCTTACATATTTTATGTTTTGAAATAACTAAGACTTTTGGTGTGTAAAGGACATTAGAAAACTAATAGTAATTATTATCAAAAATTTCCCTCCAAATGCCATTTCTACAAAGCTCACCTGTAGCTTCAAATTTCCCAGGAAGCTTACCTTTCTATCCTTCCCTCATCTCAAAAACAGTCAGCTTTTTGAGTTTTCATCACCAGCTGTGAGGAGTGATCAGGAGATGAGCAGGAGGGACCAGGCGTCCATGGAGCTGGTGCGGGGGGTGCTGTCGGGGACAGTTATTCCCAGAGGTGCTGACTAGGAGAGCAGGGCACATCCGGTTATACACAGACCCTGCCGAGCAGACCAGAGAGAACAATTTTAACTCTGTGTCTTGAATTGTTTTGCCTTAAAATGAAACCGGCGTCTGAAATACGTCTGCAAAGGATATTAAATTTTTGATGGAGAGTTTTTAGAGAGAAGGTCAACTGGCACTGGGATTCAAGGGATGAAGTTCTGTCAGCCAGTGAGCTAAGAGCCTGAAGAGTGAGCAAAGCGAGGTTTTTCCACCTCCATCCCCGGAGGTCTTTCCAGTTCTGATGGTCTAGGATTAGTATGAATCTTCAAATCCAAAAAGGAAATGAAATCGTTTAATGAATGGTTTCAAATAACTTAATTTCATCGACCTCAACTTGTCTCTAAAGATGAGTTGCTTTGTCAAGTGGCTGCATGGCCGGGAAGCTGCAGGCTGCGGGCTTGCTTCTCAGGAGACGTGGGATTTCCGTGGGGAGCTGGGGTGGTTCCCACACGAGCAGCTCAGAGCCTGACCCACAGCAGGCACGGAACACTCAGCCGAATGAATGGACTTTGAAGGGCGGATTAACGTCCAGTGACAGGAACCAGTCAGGGTCTTCTTTGGGCAGTAAGACAAATCCCCATTGCAACACTGATGGCCAGAATTGGTAGCTGTCTGTTCCCTTGATATTTGATATTTCTTTCTCTGACCGGATTCTAGTTGAGTGACATTCCCTTCTGAAGTTGAATACTGACACCCAGGTCTTCCCAACCTCCAGGAAGAGGTCACTGATCTCATCTTAGTAAGGCTTAATTTCTCCAGCCTGTTTGACTTCTCTGGTGTGTCGTTAAGTGTAAAAACTGTTCGGCTCATAAAGTGATAAAATTTGAAATAATTCTGTCTTTATAGTAATCATTCTTAGTGAGCAATTTAGAATTTTTAAAAGAAACTAGAACAAAGAGAGAGCTTGCCCAAATGCCTCATAGTAATTTGAACAGCAATATAGAACATGCAGTGGTGTCCCTTTTAAAAGGTTTCGGTATTTAGAAGACAGTATTGCTTGGATTCAAAAAGGTTGTCTTTAGTCTAGTTTACACCGCGTTGGTTTTGACAGAGATATCTTGATTTGTTACTTAAATAAATAAAGCCCCAGACAGCGGGATGGGTTTCAATTCTTTTTCATCATGTGATTTGCCCCGGCGTTCCCATGACAACGTTCTCTCACTCTTTCTCTCCTTATTCCTTTGACTTTCACACGCAGCCGTCGTGTGGGTCACTGTGCAGGTGCCGCCCTCATGGGACCACATCACCCAGCATCTCGATGGGAGAAGAGGAAGGAGAATGCCTGGACCACTTTATATGGGTGTCCCTGTGATGTGTAGAAACGTGTGGGAGGTGGGACCCAGGGTCTGGCCTTCTCTTTGATTTAACTTAGCTAAGTAAGGGCCATCTCTTCTGCTGGGGCTAAATTCCTTATCTGAAACCTGAAAAGATGGGACTGTGATTTCCTCTCCTCTTGCTCATGAGTCTAAATTCTGGCCCACCCATTTGCACCTGTTTTTTGTGAAAAGTTAACCAAAGCTACGGCTTTTGATGACAAATCTCTAAGAAGTCCGTCATATTTAGAAGTCACTACTGTTGGGACATTCCTTTACTGGTAAAAATTAAATGCCTCTCCAGTACCCAGGGAATAAATAGAAACTAAAATACATTTTAAATCATTTTACATTCAATTTTCCAATATCAAGTGTTAATTTTTTTAAACAAAATATTGGCAGTATTAGTCAAGTATTAGATTTGACCTGAGAGATTCGGACAAAAAGACTAAATTTTTTATAACTGTACTAAAAGGAGTTGGGTTTTGTTATTGTCCCATATTAAAAGGAAATAGATTTGCTGAAAGGGATTTTTTTCGTCCCATGATTCCATGACTCAGCAAAAGGAATATTAAAAGTCTCAGAAGTTGAGACCCAGAAAGAGGAAGAGACTCCTTATCAGCCAGTTTGAACCAGTGCCAACCAGTTCCGTCCATTGCCCCAGTTTCACTGTGAAGTTTTGTGCCCTTGAACAAACATGTTCTATCGTGTAGGTTGCATATGATCGAAGCCCTCAGGGCCATGTCAGCCCCACGAGGGATTCATTAGAGGGAGAACACGTGTGTAAGTGGCAGGTGTACAGAGCCAGGGCTGAGGATGCACGGCGGCCCTGGAGCATCCGTAACTGACACCTCCTCTCTTTAAAGACTGGTCTGCTTCCCAGTCCCCCTGGGAAGAGGCTCCTTGGTCCACCGTGGGTTGGGGGCTGGGCACCCACCCAATCTACTATGTCAAGGGCAGGAGTGGATATAGCTCACATGGGATTTTTAGGGCTACTGAGAGCTCAAAGATGGTTACAAGCACATAAACCTGGGAGAGGGACAGTTCCTAGAAATTGATGAGACAGAGGAAGAAGTGGAGCAGGTATGGACAGCCAACCCAACAGAGAACAAAAACACTTTCAGGGAATTTCCTCTAATTTTTTTTTAATTGAAGTATCGTCAGTTTACAATGTTGCGTCAACGTTTCAGTCATACATACACACACATAGATTCATTTTCATATTCTTTTTCATTATAGGTTACTACAAGATTTGAATAGAGTTCCCTGTGCTCTACAGGAGAAACTTGTTTATCTATTTTATATGCAGTAGTTGGTATCTGCAAATCTCAAACTCCCAATTTCCCCTAAAATTTATAAAGTGATTGCTTGGTACAATTGTGCTATCTGAGGCCTCTCAGATTTTAGGGAAGCCAGTTTTTATAGCCTTCAGGGAGATTTTTAAAAAAGCATCCCTGAACAAGCAATGTAGTAGCATCAAATTATTGTCTGATGTGGTTTATAAATAGATTTGCTGGTCATAATATGGTAAATTTCCCCTTTCAAAGAATTTTTTCCCTTGTAGATTTTTAGAGATTATCAGATGCTACAAGATTTATACATCATTATATATAAAATAGATAAACAACGTGGACCTACTGTGTAACAGGGAACTTTATTCAATATCTTGTAATAACCTGTAATGGAAAAGAATCTGAAAAAGAATATATATATGTATATATAGAATATATATGTGTGTGTGTAACAAACTATGTTGCGTTAGTTTCAGCTGTACACCTGAAACTAGCACAACATTGCAAATAAGCTATATTCCAATTTTTAACAAATTAAAAAAAAAAGATTTACACAAATATAAATCCTTAGGTGAACATGGGGTTCTGTAGTCAGCTGATTACCACCTCAGATTCTGTGTGTGGTCTGATCAACATCACAGCAACTCCCAGGGATGCTCACAGCGCCCGAGAATTCAGGACAGCAGCAGAGACAGTGAGGAGAAGCCACGTTCCTTGGACTGAACCACGGCAATGAGAGCAAGAGGTGGCAAAAGGAAGAGGGAGGGTTCTACACAGTTACTGCTGCTGGCCACCGCAGGCTTGCACCATGAGGGCACTCACTGTCCTTCATTCCAGAATGATCAGCAGCTGGGGCTCTCTACTGGCTGCCCTGTGGGGTGTGCAGATTTCCAGTGATTACAGTTAGTCAATTTTAACTTTCGAGAATTTAACTTTTAATTTTCAGGATGTGTGGTTTGGTGTTAACCTATCAATGACCACGTCCAACAGATGATGATCTAAAAAGGTCTCAGGGTGGAGAAGGTATAGCTGAGTGGTAGAGCGCATGCCTACCCTGCACAAGGTCCTGGGTTCAATCCTCAGTACCTCCACTGAAAAAAACTAATAAAATAAATAGACCTAGTTACCTCCCCTCCCAGAAAAAAAACTAAAAAAATTAAGAAAAAATCACGCATCCATTCTATGTCATAAGCAGAGTGACCTCACTTAACCTTTTTTCCGTGAGGGATTTAAAGTGCCCCACAACTATAACACAAATAATAAAAATAATGGTGAAGGTAAATAGTAATAAAGAATCAGTTCTAGGAAAATATAAATGTGTCAAAATGATAACATAACTTAATTTTCTTGGTAACTTAAGCAATCACTATAGTATTGCTGGCTGCCAACTTTTCTTGGTGTGTGTGAAACCAGATACACTTATTTTTTGTTACACGGTTTTTAAAGGTTACTTTCCATTTACAATTATTACAAATATTGACTATATTCCTTGTGTTGTACAATATATCCTTGTTCCATTCTTATACCCAGTCGTTTGTCCCTCCCACTTCCCCACTCATATAAAGCCCCTGCTCCCCTCCCCACTGGGAACCACAAGTTTGTTCTCTGTATCTGTGAGTCTGCTTCTTTTTTGTTATAATCACTAGTTTGTTGTATTTTTTAGATTCCACATATAAGTGACATTCTGTAGTATATGTCTTTGTCTGACTTATTTCACTCAGCATGATGCCCTCCAAGTCCATCCATGTTGCTGCAAATGGCAAAATTCCATTCTTTTTTATGGCTAAGTAGTATTCCATCATATATATGATAGAATCTTCTCACATCTTCTTTATTCAATCATCTGTTGATGGACACTTAGGTTGCTTCCATATCTTGTCGATGGTAAATAATGCTGCTATGAATATTGGGGTGCATGTATCTTTGAATTAGTGTTTTTGGTTTTGAGGGGATATATACTGAGGAGTGGAATTGCTGGATCCTGTGGTAATTCTATTTTCAGTTTTTTGAGAAGCCTCCATACTGTTCTTTACAGTGGCTGCACCCATTTACATTCCAACCAACAGTGTACGAGGGCTCCCTTTTCTCCACATCCTCACCCACGTTTGCTATTTATTTTCTTTTTGATGATGGCCATTTTGATGGGGTGGGGTGGTATCTCACTGTGGTTTTGATTAGCACTTCCCTGATGACCAATGATGCTGAGCATCTTTTCACGTGCCTGTTGGCCATCTGAATTCCCTCTTTGGAAAAATGTCTTTTCAAGTTCTTCTGCTTGCCGACAACTTTAGATCTGTAACACTATTTGCCTCTGTGTTCAGTGCCCCAAACACTCTGTTCTCTGAGTTCTTTTTGCTTTTCAGTAACTTTTTAGTTTCCCCCACGCCGGCCTGTTCCTTCCTGATGGTATTATTGTGTCTGCTTCTAATGTACTTTTTTACTTATTTGAATCCACCATAGGCGAGGAATCTAGACAAGAAATTTGTTTAACTTAAAAAGCAAGTGTGTTAATTATGTAAAGTAAAAAGTAAAAAGGTCCTAGGTGAGGGGCAGAGTGGCTGACCCAGCAGAAAATCTCACAAAATTAATAAGGGTTTTTTTCTTCTGATTTTATGTGTTCAGAGATGATGCTTTTTGCTTTCTATGACTATGGTCGCATTACGGATGAGTAAAGTGGCTGAGCAAATAAGTTCTGGATTCGTTCATCCAATAAGTATTTCTTGTTCTGGGCAAGAGTGAGCACAAGGGTCCTGTGTACCTGCACGGCCGTTGGGGAGCATAAGTTCCTGGAAAAGTCAGAGCCCTAGGAGGGCCAGGTCACGCAGGGCCTCATAGTTGCCAATAAGGAGTTTGAAATTGATTTTGAGTACAATCAGGAGCTCCTGCAGAGTTCAAAGCAGTAGAGAAATTCAGAAATTAAGGGAAGGGAGGGTACGTTATGAAATGACTTTCCTAAAGTTACTCTGCCGATTATAGGATTGAATATTCCTGCCTCCTACTTCCTAATCTTGTCATAGAAACCTGGAAGCACACAGCTTAACTCCCTCTGAGCCTTAATTTCTGCAAAGTCCTTTAGTTTGGAACTGTGGAGGTTTGATGGGTTCAGGAGGACTCAGACAAGCGAAGGGGAAAAAAACTCCAGTCACTCAAAGATTTGCAGTTTTCCACAAATGATGTTGGATTCTCATGATAGACAATAGAGCAGATTTTTTGAACATTTGTAACCTCGAAAAGTTAAATTTGTTGCAGTGTTTATTGTTTTATTTCCTTTCCTTTCCTTTTTTAATTGAAGTATAGTCAGTTATAACGTGTCAATTTCTGGTGAACAGCATAATGTCCCAGTGCGGTGTTTATGATTTAAGTAGAAAAACTCCACCCCACCCTCCTTTTTTTGTTTGAGCCTTACAGAATGCATTGCACATTATAGGTGCTCTGTCAGTATTTCCTAACTTCTAGATTATGGATGAGCCACACTACGAGACCTTCTCTTTGATCAATTTTTCAGTTCTTCCCATTGGTAAAAGGCAGTAAATTGTGAAGTCGTCCATGCCGGCGACTTGGCAAGCAAGGGGTGGTTGGCACTACTGGAGTCAATCCAAAGTAGAATAAAATTTTGAACTATCTTTGGAGTCATAAATTTAGCATACTGCTGTTTTATGAAGATGTGTTTCTCCTGTGGTTCAGACTAATGTTTAAGGAGTTCCTGGGCGGGCCCGTAGCCAAGGAATTACCGTAATATTTCTCTCTGGCTGAGACTGGTGACCTACTTTTCAGAATCGACTTTGTGAATAATGTTTGTGAATAGTGACCCCAGATAGCGATAACTATTCTCCTAAAGAACGGGTTTTACTCCCTGCTTTAAACAATCTATAAAATTTAAAAAAAAATCTATAAAATAAAAATATTCACCTTTAAGAAATCATTCTACTTTTCCTGTCATTTTAGAAAGCCAATGGCAAAATTCTTTCCTTTCATCTTCAATCTGTTTTAGTAAAGTGAGCTTTTCCTTATACTTCTCTGTGGACTGCTCCCCCACCACCTTTATGCTGTTTTGTGAGCCACCGAGGACCTGCTACCTTTGTTTACTGTGTCTTGTTGTTTACAGCCTCTGGAACCCTTTGAGAAAAAAGCGTGACATAAATCCAATTAGAAGTAACGTTGGCTATCTGTTACTTTATGCATTATTAAGAGAATTTATTAAATGTTTCTGTAGGGTTTTTATAAGGTACAAAGCAGAGGTAGAAGGTTCTTTTCCTGCTTTCTATAAGCTTAATGTTTGAGGCAGTCAGACCTATATTCCAAAAGGCATTTTTAAACATATTTATACACAAGAAACATCAGCAGAATAAAGACAAATGTTATTCAAAAGTATAAAAAATAAACTTAAAACAGTGAACTACGTTTACTGAAATGAAGTAAATGCCATGAGAGAACACATTCTAGCCTAAACAAGGATGCATCATCTAATGCAAAAGCGGAGAATCTGAGACCAGGACCAGACAATCTGGACAAGGACTCGCCACTTCTGTGCGTAAGAGAGTGGTGGCACTGGACCTGGCCGGTTTCCCTTCCCAGGCGGCAGGCGTGATGGAGACTGAGTAGGGCCACTCTGGGAGGCGTTGCTAAGAGATGCAGAGATGCAGGAAAGTATCCTGCAGGCTGGACCAGTCAGTGCTTCTGAAGCCATTTCTTGCAAGGATGGGGTGAGGGGAGGTGGACTGACTCCTGGATGATTCTGCGAATGAGCAAGCATGCAGGGACTGTATCTTCCCTCAGACACAGAGGGTCTTGCTGTTTAGATGGCCAGCCGAAGCAGGTGATCCAGGCAGGGAGCAAGCCCACTGTGACTCCTGAACAAAAATGGCGTTTAGAAATTTGTGATGCTCACAATGTGTCTGTTCACAACAGCAACGTATAGACTGGTTTTGCTGCCTCTTTCCTTCCCAGGCAAAATCATTATGATCAGTAAGACCTCTCAGGCCTCTTCATCATGAAGACCAGCCCAAGAATTCAGAGTGTTAATTTTCCTCCATAGCTATGCTGCAGGTGGAACTGTTACTGAACTCAGGTCCAGCTGCTCGCTGCGCAAAAGCCGATACTCAAGAGGCCAGTGTTGGTAGAAAGGAGCTTGCTTTATTTCGGAGGTCAGCAACCAGGGGAGAGGGTGTACTTGTGCCCACAGGCCAAGCCCCTCTCCCCCGCTGATCAGTGGGCAAGAGCTTTTAAAGGGGACCACACGTAGCACAGCACAGTCAGCTCTGTCGTCCTGAAATTAGTCATGCGGTGGTCTGATCAGCGTCATCGCGATTGTTTTAAGTACAGTTAATCTTCAGTTCCAGGGTCAGTTTCTTCCAATTCTCACAACTGTGCAAGATGGAGTAACTTATGTCATGGCAACAGTCTGGTCATCATGTAGTGAACTTCTCCACCTGGTAGGGGTTTCAGTCTCTGCAAAACAGCTCAAAGGATGTGGCTCAGAATGTAATCTAGAGCCCTTGAGGGGGAATTAAAAGCCCTTGGCATTTCTTAATGACAAAACTATCCACCTGCCCAGAGAGAAAGCCACTTCATTCTTCTGTTAAAAATCACACTAAAAGCCACTCCAAACCCACCTCCTGCTGGACCAGCAGGAAATTCAGCCACAGCAGTGCTCAGGGCTCCCTGCCTGCTAACGCTGGGCCAGAGGTCCAGTAAGCCAGGAGGGCGTTACTGAAGTCGTGGGCTCAGTCCTTCAGCAGGCGGTCAGCCCAGCCTTCCAGAGCTGACCCAGGAGCCAGACTCCACCTGCCCCTTCCTCCGGGGTGGCCTTGGTGGGTTTCTTAATCTTTCTGTACCTCAGTTTCCTCAACAGTGAAATCGAGGTTAAATGAGGACTGCCTGACGGAAAAACAAGGACTAAGCGTGTTCTAATGCTTAAAGTACTTGAGGGGGAGGGGTTCTTCCCTCTCCTCTGTGCGTCTGAATACCCTCCCTCATCTCCATAAATACAGACAAGGGTTATACTTTCTTTGTTTAATCGTAAGTTCTGTTATATGTACACCTAATATCTGAATGCCCTATGGATTCATCATCCGGTCTCCAGAACCGATGGGACCTTGAGAAAAAGAAAATGATTTAAGCTGAGAAATCTGAGAAGACAAAAGAGCTCTCTGTAGCTGAAGGAGTGAAGGCCTGTGCCTCTGGGTCCTAAAGACCTGAGGTTGGGAAGTGGGAGGCAGAACAGGAAAGCTGTGAGATCCTGGCTAACAGTTTCCTCGTGTCATTTCATAACCACCACCACCTGCCCTTAATTCCTCCCACTTAATCCCTGGCTTAAAATATCCCCCAGGAGGCAGCCCCCAGGAGTGACCAGGCTCTCCGTCTACCCATCTCCAGGCTCAAACACCCTCCTCTCCTCTCCCCACACACGTGTGGCAGCTCAGTAGTGCCAACCTCACAGCAGGGAAATGTCCCGAGGGGACCTGTGCTCCAGACACACGAACCTCCCCAGTCACAGCAAAGGGGTGTGGCTGCAAAAGAGGGAAATAATCAGGAGAAGATTCACAAGTTGTGTTAATAAAGCATCCTGCCTCTCAGGAATGTTTTGAAGAGGCTTTTAACTGTGAGACCACATTCTGAAAATAGAACGTTTTAGGCTAGGTCTACCTATGCTCTGGGAAAATGGGGTGAGGGTTCCTGGGATGTGCCCCACCAAGTGAGGGTCCTTGGCTTTGTGCAGGAAAAAATCCCAGGGTGAGCCAGAGTAAAGTGAAGGCCTTTTATATTCTGAGAGATACACACCCCACAGACAGAGAGCGCGCCGTCTCACTCAGAGCAGGGAGTGGCCACAAGGTGTGGAGGGGGTTAGGTTTTACGGGCCGGGTAATTTCATGCTAATAGCCATGCTGAGGAAGGGACAGGGATTCCCACCACCCACTTTTTGGCCTTTTACGGTCAGCCTCGGAACTGTCATGGCACCTGTAGGTGTGCCATGAGGCCCAAGGTCTACTGGAAGAATCTCCCGCCGTCTTGGTTCTGATCGGTTGACTTTGTCCTCAATTGCTGTGTCATTCTTATGATGGTTGTGCCTTGCCCCCTTCTCTCCTGTCTCACTTAGAGTTTAAAAAAACAAAAAAGGTAAAAAAAATTTAGATTTTACAAAAATGTGTTGGATAAAACTCTGTTGGTTCTCTGGATTCAATGTCTTGGGTTTGAGTTTGCCTGGTTAGTTCCAGTGTCCTCTTTTTTGTTGGAGGGAATACCAACCTTTGTTTATACTTGGGTCCAAGTTTAGAGGCATCTTAGAATACATAGCAAAGCGGGAAAAAGCACAGATCCTGATCCCAAAGCACAGATCCTGGGATCAAGGCTCAGATTCCAACAGAAGCATGTTAACCACATGACAGCAGGCAAATGTTATCCACACTCTCTTCGGTGAAGTGAGGAAAACATCACCCAGCTTCCAGTGGTTGGAAGCTTCCAGCAGCTTCTGCCCCAGCCCCACCCAGCACTCTCCCTCACAGGCAAGGTCTGAGTGAGAAAAACTGCATGTGGGTGTTCAGTACATCTCAGTTATTACAGGTCTTGCCCAGGCCAGGATGCAGCCACGGTGTCCACCAGTGCGCAGGACCAGCTGTGGGGTGTAGAAAGAAAATGTGGTCTTCTTTCTTATATGTTTATATGTCATCTTTAAAATTTTTATTTTGTGTTTTAAAATGTACAAGATATATTGATATGAGGGTATTAATATATCACTCAAAAATAAATACTTATATTTTGGGGACAGGTGTTCAAATGATTTTGCTGATGGAGTTAAGGGGAAAGACTTAAGTGCTGTGAGACTGACCACACTAAGAACTGTTAAAAAGCAAAATTCAACTGAGTACATTTCAAAGATCAACAGAAAGGGTCTCCGAGCAGCTGCACAGAATGAAAGACTCTTAGAGGCAGAGGGAGTGGGAGCAAGGACGTTGTACTGGCAAATAGTGGGTTGCGGTGTCAAGGTCAGTTTCCCTTGGGGGACGGCAGGGGGCCATCAGGCGGATCACTAACCAGTACTGCTAACCAGGTGATTCCTGATTGACTGGGAGTCTCCAATGCTGGGAGAGGCTGAAACCGTAATAAAGTTAAGTCCCGGTTGGGTGATGTGAGGTTTAACATAAGTGATTCCGTCTGGGGCCTGTCGCTTTGTTTTAAACGAACAGATATTAAAAACATATATCATCTATGTGACAGTTTTGTCTAAGTCCTATGCCTCTTGCAGCCATCACAATTCATCAACCTGTTCTATAATGGTCTACGTCTGCTCCAAATTCCACTGGGTGAACGTTGTCCTCACAGCACCAGGCAGTTCCTGGACACCAGCCGGGTGTCCTACAATCCAGTTCAATTCTGACACTACTTACAGGGAGATCGCGTCGGCTCCCACAGGTTCCCTCGGCTCTGCAAGGCTGCCACCCTCCCCTCCAGATGTCAGTTGTGAGTCCAGACTGTCACTGGTGCTTCTGACCAATGGGCACTGGAGGTTCCAGGGACCTCCTTTTCGGGTTCAGTTAATTTGTTGGAGCACTGCATAGAATTTAGAGAAACATTTCTTTTTCTTTTTTCTTTTTTTTTTCTTTTTTAACTGAAGTATAATCAGTTTACAGTGTTGTGTCAATTTCTGGTGTACAGCATAATAGTTCCATCATACATATATATACATAGATTCATTTTCATATTCTTTTTCATTAGAGGTTACTACAAGATATTGAATAGAGTTCCCTGTGCTATCCAGAAGAAACTTCTTGTTTATCTATTTTATAAAGAGTAGTTAGTATCTGCAAATCTCGAACTCCCAACTTATCCCTTCCAACCCCTGTCCCCCTTGGTAACCATAAGTTTGTTTTCTACGTCCGTGAGTCTGTTTCTGCTTTGTAAATAAGTTCATTTGTCGTTTTTTTTAGATTCCACATATAAGTGATATTATATGGTATTTTTCTTTCCCTTTCTGGCTTACTTCACTTAGAATGACAATCTCCAGGTCCATCCATGTTGCTGCAAATGGCATTATTTTATTCTTTTTTATGGCTGAGTAGTATTCCATTGTATAAATATACAACAACTTCTTTGTACAGTCATCTGTCGATGGACATTTGGGTTGCTTCTGTGTCTTGGCTGTTGTAAGCAGTGCTGCTATGAATGCTGGATTCATGTATCTTTTCAGATGAAAGTTCTCCCTAGATCATTGGTTTATCATAAAAGTCTGTAACTCAGGAACACCCAGATGAAAGAGATGCACAGGCTGAGGTTTGGGGGAAAGTTGCGGGGCTTCTGCGCCCTCCCTGGGCACCACTTTCCCTAAACTCCACGTGTTCACCAACCCCAAAGCTCTCTGGACCCAGTCCTTCTGCGGTTTTATGGTGGCTTCATTACACAGACTTGACTGATTAACCCATTGGCCACTGGTGATTGAACTCAATCTCCAGCCCCTCTCCCTCCCTAGATGCGGGGGGTGGGGGGCGAGAGGCTGAAAGTTCCAGCTCTCTGATCAAGAGTTGGTTCCTCTGGCACCAGCCTCCCGCCTTAGGCGCTTCCCAAAAGTCGCCTCATTAACATAGCAGAAGACACCTCTATGCATCTTATCACTTAAGAAATTCCAAGGGTTTTAGGCGCTCTGGGCCAGGAACGAGACAAGACCAAATATATATTTCTTACTGTAAATCACAATATCACATAGAGGCAATAGTCTCTTTCACGAATTCCATCCTCCTTAAGAATAGCTTTAAACAATGAGATCTGGAGTAGGGTTGCCAAATTTAGCAAAGAAAAACAGAGATATTGGGGACCTATGGACACTTTTTAGTAGAGTTATTTGTTGTTTATCTGAAATTCAAATTTAAGTGGCATCCTGTATTTTATCTAGGAACCCTTGTTTGGAGGTGGGTCTGGTGTGGAAGTCCAGCTAGCTGAGTGATCTTGGGCAAATTACATAGATTTTCTGATCCCCAGTTTTTTTTGTACACCCGCACCATTGTGAACACCCTTTTTTTAATAAAAGATGTCAGCACTTAACACAGTTCCTTAGCACATAGGAGCTAAAGGTCTCTATAAACATTGCATAATGATAGATGACTGTGTTACCCGCAACTCAGTTTCGAGCACTTATGTACAAACCTTACCTCCTTTACTCCACATCTGTGCAGACCAGCACTTAAGGTGTGCATAATTTGTTGAATTTCACATAAGTAACAGCCCCTGTGCAAGCACTTTTGTGGAGTCTGGTTAACTGGCTACTTGGCTGATCGCTTCTTCCGGGTCTCCTGTCCCCTTTCCCTTCCCCCGTACGAAGAATGATGCTTTGTTCTTCAGTTATTTCAAGCAAGCTAAGCCCTAGAGGAAACTGCTTGACTCAGTTTTTATAAGCCAGCAGGTCCCACAAGGTGTATAAGATTTATCTTCCATGTTAAATTGAAAAGGTCCCCCGTGTAGTTCTTTGAAACCACAGATGAAAATGAATGTCATTCACTAAAACCGTTGTAAAGATTTAAGGACATTTGCATTCAAGCTGCCAAAGTAAATAATTACGATGCCGGGTGGCTATTCCTTCAGACTGTTTAAAACAACTGGCCCGATGCTAACTTGACATTCACTCAGGGTGTGTGAACTGTCTCCGCCACAGCCGTGGGCCGGGTGTGAAGGAAGCATAGACATTTCTATACAATTACGAAGCATCACGGGGACCTGGGGGAGGGGACTCCACGGACCCTGACTGGGCATGTTGGGAAAGACCTCCTGGATGGCTCACCTGTCCAGACCACCCCTGAGAGGAAGCTGGGGCTCCCAGAAGAGAGCACCACCGTGGTCCCCCAGATGGTCCGTGGTCTGTGTGTCAGTCTCCTGAGGCACATCGTCCACCTCCCTCATTAGGTCTTTGTCCCGCCTCCACTTGCTCTCAAGAAGGAAGATTAAAGTGAGAATTAAAGACTCTCTGAGTCTGGCTTCATTTTTTAAAAATCCTTGATGTTAGCCCCCTCATTTTAATTCTGCTATTCCTAAGCCCCCCCGGGCCACACCCTCTGCTCTGCTAGGTACGTATCCCCAATACGCGGGCTGCAGAGTAGCCAAAGTCAGGGGACTGTGTGGCCTGTCCTGTATTCCTAGCCCTTGGACCTGAGTCATGAACAGATGAACTTGGCTGAGCTTTTGGGCACGTGGCAGATCATTCTCTCCCATATCTTATCAGAAAGCATTTCCCAGATGCTTCCTTCAGACCCTCAGGTGTTGAGGGAGGTATTGGCAGAGGGCAGAAAAGACAGAGTGAAACGGGCAGATGCCAGGGACACTGCGCCAAGCCAGCCAGAAGACGGCACAGTCGGCTGTGCTGGGTGAGCCCGGCAGTCACCCCGTTGGCTCGGACGGGAGATGAGTCAGCGGCTGCTGCTGTGGGTCTCTGGGAAGCAGCTCTAGCCTGCGTGGCCCCACGGGCTTGGTCCATGTCAGCCTGAGTCAACAGCTCCATCCAGGACCTGAGCGTCACTTCTTGTCTGGACCACCCAACTGTAGTTCCACCTTCTAGATCCATCTGCCCATTTTGGTGCCGTTTTTTATCCTCTCACAAGTTATCATTCAAATTTGGGGGGGGGGCTCGTAGATGCCCGGTCAGAGCCAAGGGCTTTCCTGGTGCCCTTTCTGCAGAGAGTGTCTTGGAGGATGCTGCGAGTCTGGGTGCAGTGACGACTGTTTCCTTCTCTCTCACATGGAGCTTTGGATGAGACGGCTCTGGAGAGTCTTCTGTTTTTTTAAAAAAAAAATTGTTTTTTTTTTGGTGGGGAGACAGGGAAGTCATTGGGTTTGTTTATTTATTTTTAATGGAGGTGCTGGGGGTTGAACCCAGGACCTCGTGCATGCTAAGCACGCACTCCACCACCGAGCTACACCCTCCCTCTGGAGTGTCTAATAACTCAAGTGTCCTGTGAGCCTCGGAGATGGAGCAATGGGTATGAGCCCACTACGAGGCACAAGAGGGTATGGAAAACTTAGGCACCACTACTGTCATCATTTTTCTCTTCTGAATTACATCCCATACTGACAGGTCGCCCAATATCAATTTCTCTCCATTCATATTTCCCGCCAATTGGCCGGTTTTTACAACTGATCATTGAATGTCTGCTCAAAGACCTCGTCAATCTTACTGCTTCAGAAATTAACTTCCACTCATTTAACAAATGTTCATTTCCAGGCTCTGTGTTAGACGCTAGGGATTAAAAGGGGAAAAAAAAAGGCAGACCTGCTCTTATGGTGTGTATAATCTAGGTGAGAAGACAGGTGTGGAAGAGAAGTTATTGAAAGTGTCATGAAAGTTACAAGAAGGTCATGATGCTGCAGGAATGTGTGATGGGGCACCCAGCCTGGTTTGAGTGGGTAGAAAAGGCTTCCTGTCAAGAGGAACTCTCCAGGTTACTAGCTTATATTGTATTATATTATATTATATTATATTATATTATATTATATTATATTAAACAGCTATTGAGCATTTATCATGGGTCATCATATCATGTGCATTATTTCATTCAGTCTTCACAAGAACCCCATCAAGAGTGGGACCTATTACTATTTCTACTTACAGATAAAAAGAAATCAGGGCATAAGAAGTGAAAAACATGCCCTTATATTTAGGTAAAGATAGCCCTCGATGTGGGTGCGGATAGCTGTACCCCGGTCTCTCCAGGCAAGGGCTGGGGTGGGCCAGTGCCACCCAGTGGGCTACGCAAGATGACATGGCCAGGAAGCATCAATGGCTGCATTGTCCCTTTGTCCCTTATAGAGTAACATGTTTATGCAAGAAAAACAAGCAGCTTCCCAATTCAGGATCGAGGCGGATGCAGTGGTTAATGTAGTCAGGAGTTATTAGGGTTTGTGAGAAATAAAATCTCCCTAAAGCAAAATTTTCGCAGAGGTGAGATGGTTTGCATAATCCAATTTTCTAATGAGCCTGGAGTGATAAAATTCTATCATGATTTCGATGCAGTTCCACCTGGTATTAATCAGGTGGCAATAACACTAGATGTTCACTGTTTTCATAGCAGAATAACTCTAGGCAGAGTCACAAAGGCATTGATTCTAGCAGGTTCTTTTCTCAGTTCTTGGAATCACCTGTTTAGGGGAAACAGGAACAATGAGGAAATGTAACAGTGGGAGGGAGGAATTTTAGTCCTGCCACGTTGAGCATAGTTCTACAAGGTCAACCTGAACATTTCCTGGCTCAGGACGACTTCACAACACTCAGGAAAAGGATTTGCTGGGGGCGCATACATTCTTCCAGTTCTACTAAAACTCTCCCACCTTAACTTCAAAAGAAGCAATTTAAGTATGACCGTGTCCAATACTACTTTGTCGAGGTGCACACCAAATCATCTTTAATTATAAGGAATGGCATGCTATTAAAGCTTAATTAACCAGAGTTCAGCTCCCTGGGGTTCTCAATGAACTTGAATTACTTTTTGTGTTGTATCTAAGGCTTAAGAAAAATTGCCAGATTTTAAAGTGTTAAAAAAAAAATAAAACCAGCTCATACATTTTAAGAGTAAGGAATGTCATCCTCAGGCCAGGATTCTGAGCACACCGGTTCTGCTATACTTGGGTTAAGAGCATGAACTTGGAAATGGACAAGGCTGTGAGTCCCTATTATACTCTGTCTCCGGGCGAGTTATTTCAGTTCTCGATACTACAATTCATTCATCTGCACAGAAGGGGTAATAATATCTGCCTCGCTGTAACGTGGGAAGGGTCGAATGGATCACGTGCATAAAGCAGGGGGCTGGCTCAGGGCAGGCGCTCAGGAAACTCAAATCATTAATAATTTAGCCTGGGCCACCGCAATAACCCCAATCATCAAAGAAACGTGACATTACACTTGGCAGTCTGTACTAACTCGGACAGAAAATCATGCCTTCACACTTTTGAAACTTATCTTCAACAATGACCATTAAAATTAAAATATTTTCTGGTTAATCCTTGGTAAGCTATAATTAAAATCAGCTAACTAGAATGTCCAATTCAGACAATATCCAGATTAATAAGGACTTGGTTTTTCCTGTATTTGGAAGCTACAATGTTTTATTTTCCTATATTCAGAAGCTACAATGTTTTAGCCACAGAGAAATAGGAATCCTCATCAGTCACTAGACTTGTACACTCTGATTTTAACAAAGTTTAAACTTCCAGCTAGGAATTGGTGCTGTTTTTCTTTGCCATTTAAAGCTAATTCTGAATCCTTTAAGTTTGTCTCACACATGCCTTCTAGTTTATTTCTTAGTTTTGCTTTTTGCTGAATACCTATTGGCACCTTCACTTTTGCTAGGCTAATAGACTTTTTTCCTTTACTAGTTTTGAAGGATTCTGGATTTTCTTTTCTCTTGCATTTGGGGCAAAAAAAGATCAGATCAAATATATGTGACTTCTTCAAAAAGATTGATTTTTCAAACGTGGGTCATAAGATATGTGGATGGTAACATCTGTGTGAAATACATGCCAATCTATCTTATTCATCCGTATGGATTTTGATGTGGTAGAATATTTCCTAAACATGTGTTCCTTAGGTGGTAACACAATTTCATTATTTTTATTTTAAAAATTATGTATTTTGAAGAATGTTAGTCTATACCTTCTACTTACAGAAAATGGTACTGGTCTGCCATTTATAATAATTCTAAAGATTCCTTTTGAATTATTTTAGTAAAAACATTCGAGGGCCCCTCTGTGTCTACAGTAATTAGCACTTTTATTTTTCTTTCTGTTGTCTACTCAGAGGTACACTGCATAGCCACAAGCTTGAATATTTAACAGTTGAGTAAACTCAATGTGTGCCCTGGACATGTGAGGAGCAGGAAAGAAACCAAAGACATGTCAGAAGTGGTGACTGTCCCGGGAGTCTGCAGCCCCCTTGAGAAGGCACTTAGAGGGTGTTCTAGGATGTAGGTCAGCAAATGCCAGTGGATCTTACCAGGATGAAGGCTGGAAGTGAGCAGGGATCAGCAAGCTTGGGAGGAGAGGAGATGTGACATTGAAGGAAGAGGGGTTTAAAATAAGGTGTAAGGAGAAGGAAAACATTCCAAGCTAGGTTAATGATGTGTGTAAAGTCTGCAGAATGATATTTTTAATGCATGTTTAACAAACTGACTGGCAAACAACCACAACAGTAATACTTGTTTCCTGATTGAAGCCCGGTATTTGCAATCTAACATACTTGTTGGTTGAGTCATTCTGTTAATTTTGTCTTGTCGACAGTGACAAAATTATTAGCCATCTCCTTTTTTTTTTTTAATTGAAGTATAGTCAGTTACAATGTATCAATTTCTGGTATATAATGTAATGTCCCAGTCATGCATACATATATACATATATTCATTTTCATTAAAGGTTATTACAAGATATTGAATATAGTTCCCTGTGGTATACAGAAGAAATTTGTTTATCTATTTTTATATATAGTGATTACCATTTGCAGTTCTCAAACTCCCAGATTCATCCCTTCCCACCCCCTTTAGCTATATCCTTTTTTTATTTTTCCAAATATTCTCAAACTACAAGGATCTTGACCAACTAGATGACATCATCTCTTTTGCTTGTTTTGTAAGTGTTGGTGTGGTTGTCTGTGTTCATCTAGAGACTGCCAACTATGATCTCACTTATTTCTTTTTAGGAAGTGCTGTGCTGTGATAGGAAAAGGGGAGGTGTGAGGACACGCGGGGCCTGAGCAGATGCTGGTGGGGCTGGCACCTGGTGATGCCTGGGAAGCTGTAGAGGAAACCCAGGCTGGTGAATGAATGCGCTTCCTGTGCTTCATAGCTGATTGAAAGGGACCCAAGAAGGGCCAGTCAGAGCGGCTAGAAGCCAGGAGCCTTCAGCTGTCACCTTGCCATATAGGAGTCTAGACGAGCCGGGTGGGCGCCTCTGAGCCCCGGGCCCTTCCTTGCCTCAGGCCTTGTGGCCTGGTTGCTTCCGCGTGTCACCTGTCATGTCCTTCTTTCTGCCTTTACCCGATTTTACGGTCGAGGAAATCATAAAGCAGAATTCCACCCTATCAGGGAAAAATAGGTGTGAGAGGAGACGGTCAGTGTCCCTCCAACACGGACATGTATCTAACTTTGACAGGACCTGCTGATCATATTAAAAAGCTGGTGTTGGGCAACATATAGAGATCCCAGAATTCCAAGACTACAGACACAAAGAATCAGGAACCCTATATGTGGAGCTATGTATAGTTTCCCATATATTGATAAATAAGAGGGATGAATAGCAAAAACTCTATCCAGATATTCTGACAGCTTCTTGGAAACTCAAATTTTAAAGCGCTTTTTAAGAAATGTTCCCTGGTCGCCTGAAACCACCTAGCCCTTAAGTCCCCAAACTTCAACAAGAACATGCTTCCCTCAGCGGCCAGTGTTCGCAGATACGGAGGAGAACAAACCCCATCTCCACAAGACCCGCTGTCTCCGGGTGCCAGGGCCCTCCAGGCATCACACACCGTGTAGAGGCTGCCGTCTGAAAGGTCGGTGGCATTCAGGGCTGCCTTCAGTCAGAAGCACCAGCCTCACGCGCAGCTTTGACGGCAGTCCGCGCAGACTGGCTCATCCTTGGGTTCTCAAGACAGGAGCTTGGGATGCAGAGCTGGGCACAGAGCAAGGCCAGACATTCCCATGGTTACAGGAGACAGGAGTTGGCCGGCAGGTACCCTGGACAGGAGGCTGATTACAGAGAGCTGAAGGGGACTCTGGAAAGCTGGAAAAGAAGAGAATCCAGGGGATATAGCTCAGGGTAGAGTGCATGCCTAGCATGCACGAGGTCCCCATGCCTAGCATGCACGAGGTCCCAGGTTCAGTCCCTAGTCCCTCCACTTAAATAAACTAACTAACTAATTTAATTAGCTCCCAGCTTAAAAAAAAAAAAAAAAAAAAGAAGAAGACCCATCACAAGAGTGATGGAAGGTCTCACCTCAGCCCCGCACACACACAGAACACTTTTAGTGTTCTTGGACACCTGATCATAAGCTTGCTCTCATAATCTCCCTAGGTACTGGGCAGACAGAGGAGGGGTCTGTTTGAATTCATCAAATCATACCCCAGTCCCATCTGATACTGGCTTAAATTCTAGGCTTTTCCAGAAGCATACATCTCTCACCCCCCTGCTCAGGCTGGTTTTCTGTTCGGGAGCAGCTGCTGCTCTGTGTTGGAAATAGACAGATACCCTGCTTTCCTGGACCTGCCTCTTCTCTGAGCAGCATCCTCTGCAGAAGCAGCAGGAGAGCTGGCAGGCAGAGGTGACGAGGGGGACGGCATTCTGTGGAAGCCAGCAGCCTGGGATGGCAGCTTCTGGGTTGGCTTCTGCTGTGGGACCATCCCCTGGTCTGGGTCCTGGGACGATGATCATGACAATGGAAGCCATCTGGGTGGAGGGAAGTGCCACCCTCATGACTCAGACCGTGGTCATTCTGTTTTTCATGGTATCTGCTAAAATGATTTCAATGTAGGTGGCACGCAGAATTTTCACGGTCAGCGCTCGGCTCCAATACAGCTAAACCAGCAGGCCGTTGGAAGGTAGTCCGACTTTCCTGTGGTTCTCGCCAGCAGTACATGCTGTATCCTTTCAGGCTGGGCAGCCTGCTTTGCAGAGTAATCACCAGGGCAAGCGGTTGGCTCCCATCCCTCAATTAACTTCATGTGGGTCACAGAAACCAGCTGGGTTTTTGCCTCGATCCCCAAAGCCATGGAGAACTGGGTTGGCCACATCCTCACTTTCTCTTTCCTAAGTGTGCTCCACACTATGGTCCTCTCTGACCCTACTGGCCTGGGTACTGATCAACCACCTGCCATTAGAAATATCTAGGTAAGGAGCCAGCACCGTTCCCTAACTTCCAGAAACAGCTCCAAATTCAGACGACTTTTTTTTTTTTTTTAAACAATATTCTTATCACTTCAGTCCAGGGAAAGAGAAGAGACACCGGTAGCATTTTAATTGGTTAGCTGGTGGAGGAGGCAACACTTAAAAAAAAAATCATTAACTAAAATTGGCACACATGTGTGCACAGTTCTACGAATTTAGACACACACACATATGTACATATATAATATACGTACACACACATAAATATGCACACACACCCAAAAAACTCAACCTGTCATTACACCATCCCCACCCCCTAATCCCTGGAAACCATTCATCTGTTCATTACATCATCATCAGAACATTAATTTTCCCCTTTGAGAATGTCATAAAAATGGAATCATAAAGTATGTAACCTTTTGAGACTTGCTTCATTCACCCAGCAAATCTCAGATTTTGAGATTCAGTGAGCATTCCACTGTTGCGATGTTCCAGTTTGTTTATCCGTTCACCCTCTGAAAGGCATCTGAGTTGTTTCCAAGATTTGGCGGTATGAATAGAGCTGCTGTTAACTTTCACGTACAGGTTTTGTGTGAATGCGTTCCATTTCTGAGGGGAACTACTCAGAAGGAAGACTGCTGGGTCATATGGAAGGGGACGTTTAACTTTCTATAAAAAAAATGCCCAGGTGGTTTTTCCAGAAGGACTCTACCACTTCGTACTCCACCAGCAACGTATGAGAGATCTAGTTTCTCCTCAGCCTTGCCAGCATTTGGTTTTTTCACTGTTTTTTATTTTTCCCACTCATGATGGTATCCCATCATGGTTTAGTTTGCCCTTTCATAATGGCTATCCTTGTAACCTCTTTGGTGAAGTAATTGTTCAAGTTCTTTGCCCTTTTTTTTTTCTTTGCCCTTTTGAGTTAGTTTTTTGTTTTTCCTTTTTGCTGAGTTTTGAGGGTGATTTATATATTCTGGATACCAGTCCTTTCTCTGATAATGTAGCTTGTAAACATTTTATCAGACTCCAACCTGTCTTTTTCAGCTTCTTAACATTGTCTTTCAAGAACGGAAGTCTTTTATGTTTATGAACTACAATGTATCACTTTTTAAATTTTATAGATCGTGCTTATGAAGTCTCATCTCTAAAAACTCTTTGCCTAATCCTCGGTCATGAGATTTTTCACTTGTTTTCTTCTAAAAGTTCTGTAGTTGCAGGTTTTGCACTCATGTCCTTTTTTGGCTAATTTTTAAGCGTGAGATTTAATTTGAGGCACATTGTTTTTGGTATAAAGACGACCTGCTGTTCCGGCTCATTTATTGAAAGGGTTGTACTTTCTCCACCGAATTGCTTCTGCATTTGTGTCAAAACAAAGCAGCTGTGTTTGTGTGGCTCTGTCCCTGCCTTCTGTTCTGTTCCCTTGATTTATGTGCATCTCTTCACCAGCCCCACTCTGTTCTTATCACTGTAACTTAAAGTTTTCAAATTGGATCCTGTGATTCCTCTTACTTTATTCCTCAAAAGTGTTTTGGCTGTTCCAGTTCCTCTGCCATCCATATACATTTTCAAATCAGCTTGTCCATATCTTTAAGGCACTCTGCTTGGATTTGGATTGGTATTACATTAAGTCTCTAGATCAATTTAGCGAGAATCGGCATTTTTACTACGTTGACTCCTCTGATTAATGACCACGGTACGTCTCCATTTATGTTGGTCTTTGATTTCTTTCATGGACGTTTTGTAGGTTTCAGCAAATAGCTTCTGACCTTTTTTTTTTTTAAGATTTGTCCCTAAATATTGACATTTGGGGACCTATTTTTAATGCTGTATTTTTTGTTTTAGTGTTGATTCTTTTTTTTTAATTGTCATAAGATCACATGACATAAATTTTACCATTTCAACCATTTTAAAGCGTACAACTCAGTGGCCTCAAGTACATTCACAATGTTAGGCAAACATCAGCACTGTCTAGTTCAGAGTGTTTTTATGACCCCAAAAGTAAATGGCATTGTTTTTTACAGTTCAATTTCCAGTTGTATGTTACTAGTATATAGAAATATGACTTTTGTCATACTTTGTATCTTGTGTCCTTCCTAAATTCACTTATTACCTCTAGGAATTTCATTGTAGATTTCTTGGGATTTGCTACATAGACACTCATGCAGTCTGTAAAGAGGGATGTTTCTATTGATTCCTTTCCACTCCATCGAGTTTTTAAATTTAGATTATCTTCTTTTTCATTTTTGAAATTCTCATTTGGTTCTTCTTTATATTTTCAGATATGTTCTATTTTTATATTTCTTTCAAGAATGTTTCCAATTAGTCATTTAGACACTTTTAGAATAGCTGCTTTCAAGACTTCTGTCACACGGTTCCAGGATCTATGTCATTTTATTGTTGTCTCTGCTGATTATGACTTGAGATTTTCTTGGTTCTTTGTAGGCCAAGAAATTTTGGATTATATCCTGGACATTTTGAATATTACTGTATAAGACTCAGATTTATTTAAATCGTATGAAGAACATTATTTTTGTTTAACAGATAACCAGCGGGGTTAAGTTCAGGCTACCAATTCCAACCCTCTTTTTGATGGTCTGTGGTTCACAGACTATAGTTCAGTTCAGTTTTCAGAGATTTTGCAGTAGCCCTGACTGGATGTGTCCCAGTCTTGCGCCACTCAGATCATGTGGGACCTGAGCAGACTCTATCCTTTAGCTCAGTTCTCAAAGTCTTTGACATGCTAATTAGGACCAAATCCATGCACAGGCCTGTTGGGCTTGAGTTCAGAAACAACTTTATGGGGTCAGTTTCCCAAGATGCTGTCTCTTCACTCTTTCTGGTATTTTCCAGTTCCTTGGTCTCCTTTTGGGGACTCTTAGCCAGAAACTTCCCACTTTCACAACTATACCACGTCTGGGGCCAAGTGGCAGGAGGAGATGAAGGCTGGGGCGTCACGGGAGCAACGGATTTGGTCCCACCTCTTAAAGCCACGACTCCGCTGAACAGAGAGAAAAGCTGCCCTCCTTCTGAGTCTTGGAGGTGCCTCCAGCAGGTGTCTATTGCCAGTCCGACCACTGCTGCCCTGGTGTCTCAGGATTACTTGGGGGCTATGACCTGAGAGATTGAGAAAAATTGAAAGTGAAGGGATGAGCCCCCCGCCGCTCTCTGAAACGTAGTGGTCCCTCCATTGCGTCTCAAGCCAGACCTGCTTCTCCTCATCTCTCCCTGTATGCCCCACGGTGCTCACTTCCACAGTTTCCAGCTACGTCAAGTTCAGGTTGGGGGTTCCCGGCAGCGAAGAGAAATGGCGAACTCACCACCAGTCCAGCACTAGTTTAAATTCTCATGTTCTTGCCCTACCTGCCTGCTAGGGTACACTTCCTTTGTAAGGTCTTCAAATATCTGAGCAGACACCCTCTCTAGGTTTTATGGTTTCATTCAGCGAGATGAAGTGTGACATGTACTTCTCCATCATGCCTGGAACCAGAACTTCTGGCAGTTGTTTTTTGTATGACAAAATTTTTTGTTTAATTCAACCAATTTTGTTTTGAAGAAGTATTGTCAGTTAAGGCATCTTCATACAGAATCGAAATTTAAAATCACCAGATCCAACTGGAAGAAAAAAAGTGACTAGATCTCTCGTCCCTCCATGCCTCAGTTTTCTTCTGTTAAAAGGAGACAATAATAATTCTTCCTTTACAGAGTTGTTATGAGGTTTAGTTGAGGTCATATATGTGTAACGCAGAACTGTTCCTTAAACAGAGTGTCATATATCATGGTATCACCATCATGCAGCATTAATCAGAAAGATATTAATCATTTTTGTAAGATGAGATCTATTTTTGACATTTCAAATATATATGCAATGAGAGGTAAAAAGACAAACAAATTTTAAGCAATTATGTGGATGGCAGGAAAAATGTAAAACAAACATAATATCGATTTCGTACTCTTGTGTGAAAATTAAGCCACTAAAACACCAGTGAAAATTTTGAGTTTTTCCTTTACTATAGATGCCTATTTATAAAAATAAGCCATGAATTTTCCTTGAAATTTACTGCAATGTGGCTTTTCTTATTAGGTGAATATATAATTTCTTATTGTTTCTCTGAAGAGCAATTTAGCAAGAATCCAAGAGCTGAAACAATTAGGATTCTAATTGCTGAAAAGATTAGGCTTCCCTGAAACCACTCCACCGATTTGGTAAAGCAGTAGCAGGCTTACTTCTGGCACCTTCAACAGTTACATCTGTTTAATTGAGTTTCCCTGCAGGTGTCCCATCGGTCCATCGCATTGGTGTCACTCCCCTCCTCTGATGTCCCTTGGACCCACACATGGCCACCGTGACAGTTCTCTCCTCTGCCCTGCTGTCTGCTGCTCTGACACATTCCCAGGCATTGGTCTCTCAGGTCAGGGACAGGACACGGATTTGCAGGGTTTTGTTGGAGCATTGGCTGTAATTCTGGCTTGATCAACTGACATCGTGCTTTAATGAGCTCCAATCTCTAAAATGCTGATGTAGTCCAACTCTGCTTCTCCTTAGAAATCTTTTTTTTCAAACGTAAGGAAAATTAAGTCTCTAAATTATGCCTGCTTGAAGTATACAAGTACTGTATGTGGAGTCTTGATGGAAGAAATGACCGATAATGGAAAAAAAATGCAAAGACACGACACGTGCTTTGGAGTCTGAATGGAAGGGTTGCTGTCTGTTGAAATCTGAAAACCTAGTAACTGCCTTGCGAACTTGGACTCCACTCGGCCACAGTTAGGTCTGCCCATGCATTCCTCTGGGTCTGGTAGATTGCATTTGTGGAATTTGTCCAATCTTTCTATCAGGAGCCTTCTCTTCATCTTGTAATTGTACAGTGACTTACTTCTCTACTACTGAGAGGAACAGTTCAGAGACAGATTTTAGACTTAATGCAAATACTCCAATTAATACAAATATGCAGATTCTGCCTGGTCTGATTAATTATGGTAGCGGAGGGTCAAGTTTCTTTCTTTATTTGCAAAGCTGCGACACAGCAAACTGCCCAGAGACAGCAACAGGTTTCCTTTGTGGCTTCTGAATTTTAGATTTGGCATTGAAATAATATCTTTCATCAGCCCATATTTGAAAAAGATGAAAGGGAAGAAAGTTATCCCATGAGAAAGTTGCGGTAAATGATCACATTTAAATGAGGTTAAAACACAAACAAAGAACAGCAACAAGAAGCCAGATATTTAACGTCAAGGAAACAAAAAAAAATCAGACCAAAGCACACAGATTTCCAAGATAATAGAATTATCTTTCATGGAGTGTATCTTGAATAAGGCATGTAGCAGCCTTTTTAGTACAAGAGCAGATAATTTGGGGAAGCAGTGTGTTGTCTCGCTCTAGGCATCAGTGTGGGGACTGAAGTTGAATTGTATTGAATTCTGTATCCACCTTTGTTTGGTGGAATGGCTTTCCAGTCATGTTTAATGTAACCTGAACACAGGAAAAGGAACCACTGGGAAGATTAAATCTCTATGGCCACAGGTCACAGAATGGAGTGTGGACTCCACTGGGTCTAAAATTTCAACATGCTGGTCCTGATTGTGCAATGTTGCTTTGTCAACATCCTTTATCTTGACCATCAACTTCACTTACCCTTTCTGAACATTTCACCTTTGCTTGCTGTCTTGAAATTGAATTAGCTTAGTCCTTTCACCCCAGGACAGGGAGGTAGATCAGTGAAAAAGTCTACAAGTCACTTAGGAAGTACACGTGTCATGGGTTATATATGAACTACCTCTTTAGTAACTCTCTTCAGCTGTTGTACTAACCAGGCCAGGCTAAACGCGTCCTTGGCAACACAGCCACCCCTGAATCCCAGGGGATCAACACAACAAAGGTGTATTTCTTGCTCAGGCAAAATCAAATGGGTAAAGATAAGAGAGATCAAGGAGGCTTTTCACTGTCACATGCCAGAAAGTGACATACATTTCTTCCATGCATATTAGCTCGGGCTAGTCACATGGTACTGCCTACCTGCCAAGGGGCTGAACGTGTTAAGTTCTGTGTGTGCAGGAAGGAGGAAGGAACAGGGTAGAGAAGTTTCCACCACAAATGTTCCTTCTGCTGACAAAGCGTATCATATCATATGCATCTACATTGTACAATGTGGGTAATATTGACAATGTACAATGTGCACGATATCACATGCATCTACAGTGTATATGATATTTGTGTTTTCTAAATGACTTAGTTCTGCTGGCAGCGTGTGTAATATCACATACATCTACAGTGTACGGTGTGTGTGATATCACGTACATCTGCAATATACAATGTATCATATCACATGCATCTACAATGTATAAAGTGTAAGATGTTCTTGTTTTCTAAATGACTTAGTTCAAAAGTCCCTCAAGCCTAGAACTGCAGGTAGATCAGGATTAAAAATTGTTTGCATTATTAGATGTTTTTAAAGGGAAATTTTATTATCATGATTCATGTTTGAGAGTGGGCCTTTTGAAGATCCTATTTTTATACAAATAGTTTTAGATTCATTTAATTCACTCACAGGTGTTAATTTACCCTAAAAGTGAATTCCCCAGAAGACATTTGGCAAATTCTCAGGTGAAGGTTCCTTGCTGCCTTTTTTAGCGTATACAGAAATAGGGAGATGGGAGGGGAAAAGTGGAGACGCTAGGGCAGAGAAGTTGGCTCCATGCAAGGTGATTTCATAGCTCTGGAAACATACTTTCCTTCCTCTTTTACTTTCTTCCTTCCTTGAACAAATATTATTCAGTTTCTGCCACATGCCATAAACTCTGCCAGGCACCTAGGAGATGATCATAAACAAGTGGTCATTGTCCCTACATGAGTTAGGGTATCACTGGGTGCTTAACAGATAAATCCCCAATCCCAGTGGCTAAACACAATAATTCATGTACAATCCGAAATGTGTGGGCAGGGCAGGGGGAGGCCGTGGTCGGCTGTGAGATTCACTCACGTGGCTCCAGGAATATTACACATAGTGCACGACTGCAGTGAGCCAGCAGGGAGGGGAAGTGTGTGGGTGATTCCAGGTGGGAGATGCCCCGATGCCTGGTCTAGCGAGACTGTACCCCACGCCGGTGTCCCAGCGCAGGGGAGACAGTCAGAGCAGAAGAGAAACAAGCCAAAAACAAAAATCAAAATTTGATTCATTTATTTCTTCAACAGATAATCACTAGTCCTTCTTCCCCCCCCCCACTTTTTTTTTATTAGTGCCTTCTTTTCCAGGCAATGTTCTAGATATAAGGGCTACTACAGTGAACAAAACAGACAAAATTCTTCTAACGTTCCTGACCCCTGATTCTGCTTTTAGATCTATACCCTGAAGAAAATCTTGCACATGTACATGAGGAACCATGTACAAGATGTTTGTTACATTATTGTTTGTAAAAGCAAAAAATGGAATAGGGATAGGGAAAAATTTTCTCCATCAATAGAAAAAAATGGATAAATTATAATGTATTTATTCAATAGAATAATACAATAAAGAAGATAAACTTTAAAAACTTGAGCTACAACCATCAACATCTCAAAAACAATCACAAAAATTTCAAAACAAAAATATGGTGTGAAAAAAGTTGTCGATGATTACTAATAGACCCAGGTCACGTTTGAATAAACTTTAAAGCCCTGAAAAACAGTACCATGTATGCTTTATGGATATGGATTTATACTACAGGTTAAAAATACACATGAGCAGGACAGACACAGAATTCAGGACAGGCTGCTATTCGGAGGAGGAAGCTAATAGGAAATGGATCAGGAAGGGACACACAGGGGGCCTTAGGTGTATCTGTGAAGTATAATCTCCTTTAGGAAAATCTGAAGCAAACATGGCAAAAACATTTCAACTGGATAAAGCTGGACGTTAGCATATGAGTGTTCAACACGTCATTGTATGGCTTGGTTATTGCATTGGAACTGTTTTGGGTACCCTCTTAACTAGACTCATTTCTTCCTACTCTCGTCCCATACCAAGGCGAGCATCCTTCATATCCCCTGATTGGAGCCTCAACGACTGGTCCTGACCAGAGGAGCCGGTTTCCCTTCCGTGAAGCATCCGAGGCAGTGCAGACAGTCGCTGATGGGGAGGAGCAGGGAGCAGGGCACCGAGGGCGTTAGGCTTCCAAGTGGGGAGGGAGTTGTAGGTAGGCACAGGGTCATGGTAGCTCACCTCACCTGTCCGGCCATAATAAGACTGCTACCAAGGTCTTTGATGCATTTGACATCCAGAATCCAGCACCCTGGATTCTTCTATAATCCTTTAAAAAAAATTTTTTTTTGAGTGGAGGAGGTAATTAGGATTTTTATTTATTTATTTTTTTAATGGAGGTACTGGGGATTGAACCCAGGACCCCAAGCTTACTAAGCACACACTCTACCACTGAGCTAGACCCTCTCCCACTATGGCCCTTCTAATGGGAAGGAGCCCATTCATCTGATCATTTTCAAAAAGATTCAACAAATTTAAACCTCTGTGACTTTAAGAGGAGTGGCACACGTGCCAGGGTTCCCGTCACCAGGCGTTCCCCTTGGGAGAACTGTCTTTCCTCCGGGCGGTGCCAGAGCGCCCGAGTCACCTTGACTCCAGGCTAACTCTTGTATGGCGATCTTGTGACCGTGCTCACTGCGAAAGCCATGTCCTCCTCACACCTTGGACCACACAGGCACCAGCCAGGTGCCCCGAGGTAAATGTGTGGGCGGGACCAAGATGATCTTTGGTCTCAGCGGCTTCGTAGTAGCATGACCTCATCATGGGGTATGTTCTTTCTTGGTGTGCTTTGGGTGTTTTCCATCTCACTGAAAATCTCTTGATAACCTGACTTCACTTCCTAATCTTTAAGACACTTAACTTTCTCTGAATAACTCTGTCCCGGGATTCTCTCGCTCCAGGGCCTCAGGCTCCCTTCTCTCTGTCAGGAGGAGAGGAGTGTGTGTGTATGTGTGTGTGTGTGCACGTGTGCGTACGCAAGGGTGGACTCTCCCCACTTCGCAGGGGCGATCTCTCCCTTCCTGGAGTCCCTGGCCTCCTTCCCCAACCTGGACGCCTTGAGGAGCTGTATTAACACCCAGCCTCCACCCCATTCTTCAAGCTCTGAATTTAGATACTGAAGCACAGTTGAAGAAACCCCAAGAAATTGTACACATATTAGGACGAACCCGCTCTCAGCTCCTGAATCTTGTTTTATAACTTCAGATTTTTTTAAATGAACTTTCTGGCTTTCTTCCACAGTAGCTTTTCCAGGCCATCTCTGCTCTCTTCAAGCCTCTGTCTTTTTTGCCACCCACCCTCACTCTTACTTGAGGATCTCGCCAAGGAAAGGCTGGAGCAAGGCACTGCAGGCACTGGGCGCGAATGCCCCGGCCCCATCACCTTTATTTTTATTTCTACATTTGTTCCCTCTTCCTTTGTTGTAGGATCAAAGGAAGAAATTTTCCTGTTCCTTCCTGGAGTCAATCCAGCAACCTGTGCTCTAAAATGTCTCTACATCTGAGCTGAGAGATATTATTCCCTTATTAGGCTGTTTTTTCCTAGCATTTTAAGTTGCTGCCATTTTCCGTTAGCTCTTTGAGCTTTTTCCTCCTTGGACAAATGTGTAAGTGCCTGCACTGTTAGGTACGCTGCATATAATAAAGAAGAAAACTTTGGCCCCTGCCCTCAGTCGAGTAGGGGAAGATGGTAACAGGTTATTCACGGGACTGTAAGCCAGTGTGACGCAGTGACTAAGAGGTCTGCAGGCGTTTCTAGGAAGGAGCAATTATTTTGATGGGGGATTTGTTCTTCCTCAAGCCCTTCTACTGCATCAATCTCCCTATTCCCGCAGCAAAATAAATAGAACAGGAGAAAATGCATGCAAATAAATTCATTAATCCATTCATTGATTCAGAAAATATTTATTAAATGCCCTGCTATGTTGTCAGCCTTACTGGGGTGCTGGAGGCCCCCTAATGAGTGAAAACACACGAAGTCCCTGCACCCATGGAGTTTCTAGATAATTAAAGAAGACAAGTCATTTTGGGGGTTTGGGGGTTTTTTTTTTTTGCTTTTGCTTTTCATTGAAGTAGTTGATTTTCAATGTTAGTTCCCGGCGTACAACAAAGTGATTCAGTTACACATATACATACGTATTTTTTTCAGATTATTTTCTTTCATATGTTATTGCAAGACATTGAATAGAGTTCCTTGTGCTGTACAGTAGGTCCTTGTTGCTTATCTATTTTATATATAATAATGTGTATTTGTTAATCTCAAACATGTAACTTATCCCTCCCCTGCCCTTTCCCGTTTGGTAACCATAGTTTGTTTTCTATGTCCTTGAGTCTATTTTTGGTTTGTAATCAAGATTTGTATCATTTATTTAGATTCCACATATAACAGAGGTCGCATGTTATTTGTCTTTCACTGTCTGATCTGACTCAGTTCACTTAATATGATAATACCTAGGGCCATGTTGCTGCAAATGTCATTATTCCATTCTTTTTAGAGAAGATGTGGTGCGTATACACAATGGAATATTACTCAGCCATATTACAGTGCAGTTTTTGACCCAAGGTCACAGACACAGCTCCACCCTTGGCCCTTAGGTTTTCTCTCCAGGAAAACAAGAGAATTGCAGAAACAACTACAAGGGATGATGAAGCTTTTTTGAGCCTTGTAAACTTCTCTTATGGGCTTTATGGCTTGAAGCATTTCTTTTTTTTTTTTTTTTTTAATTGAAATATAGTCAGTAACAATGTGAAGAAAGAGCTTAGTCGCACAAATAGGTATGGGCTGTGGAAAGTGCCTGAAAGGAGCAGGGCTGGGTCACAGAAGAGTGCTTAATAGAGGGTGTGGTCTAGTCCCAGAAAGTAGAGAAGTCTTCCCTGGACCTGGGACAATGGAACTAGGAACTGAGGGATGAGTGCTGGGTGTGCAGGCAAAGCTGGCGGCCAGTGGAGAGCCCGGTGCACTGAGCTCTCATGTAGAAGGAGGCCAGCGAGGCGGGGATGACATGGAAGCCTGGGGATGTGGGCATGTCAGGCAGAGAGGTGCCAGGGAGGAGGGTCTCACAGATCAGGTTAAGAAGCTGTGTGTTTATTCTAAGAGTCGTGGAACTGCTGAAGGTCCTGAAGCAAACAGGAGACTTGATGACATGTGGGGAATAAGTGAGCACTCCAGTTGCAGGGCTGGGTAACAGTGTGGAGGGCTGGGGGTCAACCCGGGTGAAGTTGGAGGAGACTTGGAGATGGGACTCACAGGTTGCATCTAAGTCTCATGAACCAATGACCTTGGGCAAAATCCTTTCTCTTCCTGAGGCTTGGTTTCCTCCTCTGGACACAAGGACAGTTGAGTGGGAGTGGATGTGTGTGATTACATCCTAGCCCACAGGAGATCTTCAGCCCATTTGTTTAATCCTGTATCTTTTTCATTTTTTCCAAGCCTCACTGCAGAGGGGAAGTGGGTGACGTGGAGCTCATGTATTCTTGTGACTAACTAGCTATTCAGAGGCATCTCACTGGCCGGGGGGTGGGGGTCACTTAAATTACAACACTTTCATTTTTCTAATTTGCAAATGACAGAACTCAAAGACTAACCTAGCAGGGCTGACGTGGCCTCCTTGACCTATATCCTAAGTAATGAGCTCTTCTTTTTTGTTTAGGAAATATAGAAAATAAAGGCTTATTTCCCCACTTTAAAAAGTTTTTTTTTAATTTTATTTCATTTTATTTTTTATTGGAGTATAGTCAGTTACACTGTGTCCATTTCTGGTGTACAGCATCATGTCCCAGTCATACATATAATATATACATATATTTGTTTTCACATTCTTTTCCATTAAAGGTTATTACAAGATATTGAATATAGTTCCTTGTGCTACCCAAAAGAAATTTGTTTTTTATCTATTTTTATGTATAATGTTAACCTTTGCAAATCTCAAACTTCTAAATTTATCCCTTCCCACCCTCTTTCCCCTGGTAACCGTAAGATTGTTTACTATGTCTGTGAGTCTGTTTCTGTTTTATAGATGAGTTCGTTAGTGTCCTGTTTTGTTTTTTTTTTTTAAGATTCCACGTTTGAGTGATATCATATGGAATTTTTCTTTCTCTTTCTGGCTCACTTCACTAAGCACTGAGCTCTTGACCTCAGAATTATTGCAATTTCCATCACAAATTGGCTTGTCTGAAAAAAGGACTTAGGTTTTCAAACCCCTGGCTTCTTCAAGAGTTTCAGCTCTTTTCTAGGTATGGGCTGGAACTGAGGGTTTTCATTGTTCTGTTCCTTCTCTTGATGGCTTTTCCTTAACAGGTCAAGTCAAGTAGGAGGTTAAGCTAATGAGTGGCAGCGATGGGACGCAAATGCAGGGAGTCTGGCTTCAGACCTCGGGTTTTGCAGGACACCCTGCTGCCCCACTCTCGAATGCAAGCTCAAGAGCTGAGGAGAGAAAAGAGCTAGGTTTCCACCTTTTAATTAGACAAGAAAACAAAGCCGTCTTTGTCATCGTCCTTGCTCACAGATCTTAGAGGCCCAGGAAGCTCATGACATGGACAATTAGATTTAAGGGATTCCTGGTACAGTGAAGGGAGATGTGTCCTCCCTCATCCTTGGGGAATGTCCCCTCCTTTTAGGGACGGTTATGGGCCGAACTAGGTATCCCCACCCACCGACCCAAATTCATATGTTGAAGTCCTAACTCCCGGTGCCTGAGAACGTGACTGTATTTGGAGACAGGGCCTTTAAAGAGGAGATTAAGGTAAAATGAGGTCAGACGGGTGGGCCCTGATCCAACAGGACTGGTGTCCTTTCAAGAAGAGATTAGGACACAGACAACACAGACGACGGGCGCCCCTGAGAGGACATAGCAGGACGGTGACCTTCTACAAGCCAAGGACAGAGTCTTCAGGAGACACCAGCTCCGCTGACACCCTGACCCTGGGCTCCCAGCCCCCAGGACCGGGAGACAGTGTCGTGCTGTTATTTCAGCCACCCAGTCTGTGGGGTTTGGTTGTGGTAGCCCTAGCGAGCTGATCCAGCCTAAGGCAGCTCTTCCAAGTCCGCGTAAAATGAGAAACCCTGATTGTTTCCTGGCTCCCCTGCTCATATAGACTAGGTCTGCCTCGAACACTGAGTTTCCTCTCTTTTGTGAATGAGGCTGCTTACTGATTCACAAGCTTTCAACCCAGCCTCTCACAGGTCTCCTGTTTACCGACCACGTTGACATCCTCTTTTCTTTTTTTTCAATTGAAGTACCATCGGTTTCAATGATCAGTGTCAATTTCTGGTGCACAGCGCAATGTCCCGGTCATGCATATATATACATATATCCGTTTTCATAGTCTTTTTCATTAAAGGTTATTACAAGATATTGAATATAGTTCCCTGTGCTATACAGAAGAAATTTGTTTTTTTAATCTATTTTTACATATAGTGGCTAACGTTTGCAAATCTCAGATTTCCAAATTTACCCTTTCCCACCCCTTTCCCCGTGGTAACCATAAGATTATTTACTATGTCTGCGAGTCTGTTTCTGTTTTGTAGCTGAATTCATTAGTGTTCTCTTTTTTTAGATTCCACATATGAGAGATATCATATTTTCTTTCTCTTTCTGGCTTCCTTCACTTAGAATGATGATCTCCAGGTCCATCCCTGTCGCTGCAAATGGTATTATTTTATTCTTTTTTATGGCAGAGTGGTAATCCATTGTATACACATACCACAGCTTCTTTATGCAGTCATCTGTTGATGGACATTTAGGTTGCTTCCGTGTCTTGGCTGTTGTAAATAGCGCTGCTATGACCACATTAATAATGTAGAGTCTCCTCCTGTCTCTCTCCTCTCCTTTCTCTTACAAGGATATATGAGGAGATGGAGCATTTTGGCAGTTTAATTGCTTGGAGTACATTGAGTATTAATTCTGCAGCTGAGCACCTTTCACTATTTCATCCATATATCTTTGTAAGCTAAATGGGTCTTACGTGCTCAGGGCTATAAAACCATCTCTTCAGGAACCTGACTTTCAGAGGCGTGGGCTTTAGATGGGGAGAAATTGCACACTGCCCCCATAAAAGATCCCATAAAAAAACGTCTCTAACTGCTTTTGCCGCCAAGATAAAAGGTCTGCTAGGACTTCGGCCTGGAAGGGAGGGTGGGGCCATTTTTCTTTGAAGAGCCAAAGAGTTTGGCCCCATCGTCACACCAGGCCCACTGGCATTTGGGTTAATTTCAGTCCCAAGGGGTGGCCGTCAAGCCCGGCCTCACCCTGGCTGCTGCTTTTCAAGAGGCTTCAGGAGAATAAATTAGGAGCTGTCTGCCCTGTTCTTTGAAGTCTCTGAACATGCACATGTTGCTTGTCCCTAGGTTTGGGCAAGCCAAGGATGCTGACAGGTCATTCAGTGCAGAGGCTCCTTCAGCAAGGATAAGAAGGTGAATCGGCATAAACCTTCATTCAAAAAAAAACCAAGAACACCAAATCCAACCACAAGACACTCAACGGCCAAACGAGGCTGTGAGGAGGTGTCACCTGACAGCAGAAACTTCCTAGCAGGGGGCCCGCCTGGCCACAGCATCGGCCTGAGGCAGCTTCCGCCTGGAGCATGGGCACCTTGGGATCCTTGCTCCGATGGGTTCCCATTCTCAGGCGGGAGAGGGCTGGTTCTCTGCCCATTAATTCCCGTCATTCAGCACTTCCCTGCTGATCCCCGGCCTGGTGCCAGGTATTATGCAAAATGCGGGAGAAAAGCTGATTAGACAGACATGCTCCCTGCCCTTTGGGCTCAGCAGTGTGGTGGTACAGGACACAAAGGAAGTGCTTCCCTTCCCACCACATCCTGTGTCTCCCTCTTCTTTATCCTTCCTTCCAATCATCGGTTCCCTGCACACTCCAACTCCCAGAGGCTTGCATCCAAGGAAGAAGCCGCAGGAAAAGTGATGCATGAATCCCTCATGGCAGGATTTTATCATGGCTTGGAGATATTTTATGAGATATGACCCTCTTGTGGCCTCTCCAATTACAGGATCCTGAATCCCCTGGCTTGTGATGAAATCTGCACAATGCAAAATTACTACTGTAGCCAGAGGCACACGAGGGCTGCCCCAGAGTGCCAAGAATTGCAGAGTTAGAGAGAGCCCTCCAGGCTTGTAAACCAGCAATGCATTTTGTCATTAGCAAATAAGCAGCTGAGTGGCACTGCATTTCTCTGCTGAGGCTCTTAAGTACTTTGTCTACGCAAGCACCTATCTTCATTCTTGCTTCCTGCAAATAGATTTATGTCCCCACATCCACAGGAATAAGAGGCCTGCTGGCAGTGAGCCCCAGAGAGGTAGTGGGCTTTGCAGAGGAGATGCTGACAAATGTAATTGCTGGCAGCTGTTGGTCCCAAGGCTGCCAGCCTGAAGATTTAACCCCTCACTCTCCACATACCACATGAGCTAAGGATGGGTAGAGCCCACTATTGATCAAAAGCAGGTGCTTGCCTGAGGCCCACACCTGAGAACTTTGTCCCTGTTCCTGCTCAGTTTAATGCCTTTTTTCCTACTGCAGTACTAACCAACCATCTCACCTGCTAAGACTTGGCTGATAGTAAGCTTCAGTTTTAAATACTGTTCAGCAGCATCAACAGTATTTCTCTCGAACGTCTTTTGTCAGCTTTAACAAAATCTCATCAGATCCTACAGAAAGGATCAGCATCTGGCGTTTTACTTGGGTAATCCGATATTGCATCAAACTTGGAAGGAAAAAAGAGGTTTAGCTGGCCTTGGATACACTTGGGAGTTTCAAGAGGCAGACGGAAATGATCAGGGGTACAATACTAGGACTGAGTGAGAAGTAGGCATGGCCCTTTGTTAAGTCTGACCTCCGCCAGATGCATGGTGCCAGGAACTTAGCTCATATTTGTTGAATGAGTAATTGATATTGAATGATATCCCAAGTAATTGAATGATAGCCCAAGAAAGTAAACTGATCAATGCTAAAACCCTGCTCCCTGGCATGTCCAACAGTGTAAAATCTCGTCATTTCATCCCTGTTCTACACAGCATTCTCTTGTCTCCTATTGGATAATTCCAGTAAAAGTTTGTACCCAAACTAAACTTGAAATTAATTTCAGCTGACCTTGGTAACCGTATTAAGGACAGAACGTAAGGGCTGGTGGTTCTGATTGAAAAGAAGATTTAAAGGAAAGTATCTGAGAACCTAGTAATTAGACTGATGCAAGCCCTGAATTCAACTGGGAATAAAAATGCCTACCTGGCAGGTTATTGTGAGGATTAAATGAAATCATGTGTATAAATATCTGCCATAGTTCTTCCTCTCAACTCTCCCAACACGGGTTGATTTTTTGCTAAATGACATGGCTGGATTCTTCTCCTTTCTTTCATTCCTAGGATTTCCTTCCCCTTTTAATGGAGAAGTGTTACCAAGGTAAGGGATTATTACCTTTCTCTTATTCTGTAAAGAGACCTCCTCACCTTTGCAAGAGCAAAGAGTTTTCTAATAACTTGGGTGAACTTCTATAGAATCAGTCCTAGAAAACAACTCCTTGGAACTACTATTTTCAAGAGTTTTGTGCTGTTGCTTCAAAATGTTTATTACTTTTCCAGGAAAGATACTTGGCTGTGTTCAGTGGAGTCTGGCTACTGTCAGTCTCAACTCCTTTCACACTTCTGATATACTCAAAACAAAAGATATGCAAGAGGGATATGCAGGCCCTTTGGTGAACTTTTTTCCATGGAACTGTGAATCTCTTGGTTCGATATCATTCTCTCCTTAAAATCGGCGCTGCTGATGGCCGATAAGAAACCGAGTCCAACTCTTCACAATGGCATTCAAGGATTTTCACAATTTGTACCTTAACTTCTTCAAAAATCCCATCTTCCTCTCCCTCTGGAACATACCCAAGCCTTCACATTTTCCTGTATACCCTTCCCCATCTCTCCACCAAATTCCTATTCACCCTTGGAAAATCTCTTCTATGACGCTTTGTGGTGCACCACAGAGCAAAGTTCTCCTAGAAAGTTCATAATTCTTTTAATCTTACAGTACCTCTCATGTTTTATTACATTTCATATAGTAGGCTTGTAGAGTATCTGGTATCTAGTTGACACTAACTCTGTTGAATAAATGTCATTAATTTGGTCTGAAAAAAAGTAGGCAGCACACGCTTTTTACTGTGTGCACCAGACTGCCAACTCCTAGGGACCAAGACCTGGTCTTGGCGATTAGATGAAGGACAATGGAGTGAGTTGATAAAGCACAGTAAATATAATGAAGAAGAACAGATGATAGTTTACATTAATTTACTATCTACTATAAACCGGGTACTAGATGCTTTCTAGGTTATAACAGATATAATCTTATTTAATCTATTCAATAACCATATGGGGATTGACACATTTACAGGTTAGCAAATGGGTTTAAGGATAGAATGACTTGGTTAGACTAATTAAGCATGGAGCCTGGACTTGAGTCCCATGCTCCAAAGCCTGGGCTCTTTGTTATACACCAGCCTGGCTCAGAAAAAGGAGATGCTGCAGTTGAAGCCATGGGCTGGCTTTAGTTAGCAGTATGGATTTGGGAGGGAGGAAAGGCAGCTAGGAGACTAGTGGAGTTATTATGTTATGAAGTAATGAGGGCCTGGATAAGAGTAATAAATGGAAAGTAATCAATAAAAGTGGTAGACATTGACCGGAATTTGCCAAACGCACAGCACAGCATCTTAATTGGTCCTGAATGTGGCTGGAGGGGACGTGGATGGACTGCAGTCTGGGCAGGGCACAGCCCTGAGCACGGATTCTCCCAGACGCAGCTGCTCCAGGCTCTGAGCTGGGAGACCGGCCAGCAGCACATGGAATAGGAAACAAAAAAGGCTGAGGTCCTGCAGAAAAATCATAATGGGATTAATGCTTAGGTGAGTATTTAAGATCCAACACGTGATGTGGTCACAGTATTTCCCCCCAAACTGTGAAGGTAAAGGTGGCACACACAAGTCATAGCCACGTTTCTCCCAGCTGGGATGTGTCAAGTCCACAGTGGATACGTGGCTGCACAGAAAGGGCAAAAAAAAAAATTACCAGATGTGATGGTTGTGTGTGAGCTCTGCCTGGTTGAATATCATAGTATATGGAAAGAGTTTTGACCCTAAACTACCACTAAAACTGTCTCCAAATCTTGTAATATTCCACACATATGAATTCTTACCACAATCATTTTAGCCAACTGTGCTGTCTATGGTATTTGACAAAATGTGTGGTCTGAGGCTGAAGGTAGAATTGGCTTCCTGGTTAATACACTTCAGGTTTTGGGTCTTTAGTCTTCTGCCCTACCACCCAGCTTTTATAGACTTCATGTTTCTGTAAGGTCAAAGGTGTTTACGGACATGCACCAGATCCCTGGGGAGAGGCGGTGGGATGAGTCAGGACCCTGTGTTCTGGCCAACTCGTGGGTCGAATACTCCTTGATCCACTTCGCCCAAGATGGAAGCTGTACTCAACTGGAGATGAGACATCATTCGTCTCTTAGAAAGTTGTGCTTTCTCTTTAGAAAGCACGATTTCTTCACAGGCATTTCATTCAATTAAAGAAGAGAGAGAGAAAAATTGAACTTTTGGCAGCAAATGCAAGCATTATTAATGAAATTAAAACACCCAAGCCTGTCCTCAAGCCTGTAGGTGGGTTTATGAAACTCCTTTGAGTTCATAAATTCAGTTATTTTGAGTTTCAGTGACCCATGAAGAAAGCGCTTACATGAGATGCTTTCATTTATGTGCCAGATTTTTTTTTTAAATAAAACTGTAGAAATTCTGTTGATGTCTAGACCTTGTCAACTTTATAAGACAAACTACTTTGCTGGAAAAGCATTGAAGGTTTTGATATTTCAACCACTGTTATATTCTGTGGTTACTTTTTTTTTTGCTTTATTTGGTATAGACCTAGATTTCTCATGCCTGACATTTTGCTTTTAAGTCTATGCCTGGACTTGATTGGAGAACATGTTAGGGGCTTACAGTCATGTGGGAGCCTTACCCCACATTTCACTCAGCATGTGGAAGGGAAATCATTTTGCAGAATGTAAACCTAGAAGGTGGGTCACCTGTGAAATCACTTTAGAATTTGATACCCTTTAAAAAAAAAAAAGTGGGGTGGGGGGTGGTTGCCATGAGGATGAAACACCATATGTTAGGTGCCATGTGGGAATGTGACATTTTTTCCTTCTCTTTTATTATGTAGCGGTTTGAAAACCACATGTTCATCCAGCTGTTTCTCATCAGTTTTGTTCCCATATAAACACATGTACATAAAACAAAGCAATTTTCATGAAAAGAGAAATTCTCTTCTTCCACTTAAAGTTTCTTTGATGGTAAAATTCATGTAAAGCTGTGAATTATGAAAATGGACAAGTTAGGGAACTCAAAAGAGAATTTAAAACAAAATGCAGTTTTGATGGTCTCTTTTGTCTTGCCTCCCTTTTTTGAATATGTTTCTTCATTCTTTTAACTCTCTATAAAACCACATAGGAAAAGCACAATTTTGAAATAATATTAGCAATCCAGGTTGGGGGCGGGGTGTGGCAGTTAGTGAGAAAAAAAATCTAATGGCAGAAAAATTGTGCTGATGAGATCAAAACAGAGAGGAATACAGGTTGTTCAGAGCATGTTGGGACAGGCTTACTCACTCTTACTCTTGTCTCATTATTGAAAAGTTGCCTGGGCATGCAGTCCAGTGTGTTAATCGGATACATATGGACTTTGCGTACAAAGGTACGTAGCTGTCTTTGTGTGTGGCCCAAAAAGTTCAAGAGGTGTGGCATTTCCAACAATTACAGCTTTGCAAAGTGACAGCACGTTATAAAACATTTTATGGTAACTTTGGCACTGAATTTAATTTAATTTAAGAATAGTAACGGATTTCTATAAAGCTTTATAGCTTTATGGTTTTCACATACATTCTCTCATGGAATCTTCACAAATGTATGCCCCCTTTACCATGCATTTAAGACTCCAGATGGACAACTGAAGTGGGTGCCATTCGCTATGGGAAAGCTCCTTACCACACTGGGGACACGGGAGCCACTGAAGGTAGGATTAGCTAGGCCAGCTCCAGGTAGACAATGCCTGTGTCATTTGGCTTCTGACTTACAGGGTGTGGGGGGCCATATAAAGGGGCGATAAGGCGAGTTCTACATAAAATGGGATCACGTGTCATAATGTGTAGAATGTTGGTGTTAACGAAACCTTACGTAACAGGCTGTCCAAATCTGACCTGTGGACAACATCCCTGCCCTCCCCCTTTTCCAGGATACTTCCAGTCATAAGGGACAAAGCCCCTCACAGGTAGCTCCCACAGCAAGCCCATCGCCTGCACTGATGTTCTGGTCCGAGCCACCAGACTTTCTTATCTGGCCACCTGCATCTTATAGGTCTTCTGCTATCACTCTTGTCCCGCCCCCAACTCCACGATCTATTCTCCACACAGCAGCAAGTCGTCTTTAAAAAATGTAATCAGGGCCAAGTTATTCTGAGGCTTAAAATCTTCTAAAGTATTCCCACCACACTTAAATTCCAAATCCAAACTCGTACCTGGCTTCCTGCCTTCATCCCGGGCGCCTGTCCTTCTTAGCGCTCTGTGTTAACCACGAGGGTCCTCTCACTGCTCCAGTGTCACGACCTTTGCCCTCTGCCCTCTCTGCCTGAGGCTGTCCCCTTGCATCTTCGTGTGACACATTCCCTCCCTCAGGTCAATGCTCAAACATCATCTCCTTCAACCACCCGAACTAGAACGTGCTCCCCACTAAGCCACTCACAAACCCTTGATCTGCTTTATTTCTCTTCATGGCTCGTATTGCCCCTTTATACTATTTACCATGTTTACTTGTGCAGATGTTACTGCCAGCCTTCCCCACTAGACTGTAAGCTCTGCTAGGCAGGGGCTTTGTCTTGTTCATTCTCTACTGTGTTCCCCAGTGTTGTCACCTAGCAGGCATTCTTGAATTGAATTGAATTATTAGAAAAGTTCCTTTCCATTTCAAGACTGAATTTATGTGAAGGTAAGGATGACTTTAATATTCCATCCCTGGGTAACTGAAAGAGTGATGGAAGGGGACATGAGTTATAGGGATACAGACTGGACACCATCTAATGCCACCCACCCCACCCCCTACTATGGAGAGAGGGCTGAATGATGACCTCACACTCATGCAGCCAGGATGTCAGGGACTGGAATCCATGTCCTCTGATTTCCCTGCCTTGTGTTCTTTCCAGGACGTCACACCATCTCATCAGCAGGACGTGAGGCTGGGTTACAGATTCAATGGTCAAGGAAAGACGATGAGTTTAGCTTTGGACAGGCTGAGTTTGAGGTGTCACCGGGACATTCAGCTGTTAGATGAAAAAAACTGAAACTCAGAAATGAGCTCCGATACCCACACTGATTTTGTTATTGAAACTGTGGGAAAGGATGAGATAGCCAATGTAGATCAAGAGCAGAAAATAAGAAAAGAGAGAGGAAAGAGAGACAGAAAAAAGAAGCCAAAGGCCAGAATCTTTGCATATGGAAGACGTTTGCAGAGAAAAAGGATCTGTGTGGTATCCTGTAGACAGAAGGTCAATGGAGGGACGGTCAAGGAGGGTAAGATGAGGCAGGAGGAGGGGCAGCTTCCGCAGTGTGGGATCAAAGGTCAGATTGCCAGGGAGTGAGGCCCTGAGGATAAGGGCTGAGTGGTTAGAGCTCTGGAGTGAACCTGCCTGGATTTGGGCTCAGCCTTCAGCATCCACTGTATGTCCTCAGGCAGGATTTTTAATCTCTCTAAACCTATCGCCTCAAATCTCTTTAAGCCTTAAATAGCAATAAAATTATCTATCACTGAGAAGTATTATGAGAAATAAATGAAATAATCCATTTAAATTATTTAGCCCAGTTCCTGATACACAGCAAATGCTCAATCAATTTAGACATGACTTCTTGCAGTACGAGTTTGGAAAATAAAGGAAGGAGTAAGATGAAATATAAATTGGGGAGATTAACAGAGAGTCCGGGGAAGAACTCTAGAGGAAACAAAGCCTTGTAAAGAATGGAAAAGGGATCATAAATTGAGGCACAGGGCTTAGTTTTATGGAAGAGAAGATAGACGTTGAGACAGGAGCACAAAACGGGTTAACAGGGACATGGGTATTTTGATAAAGAGAGCGCATTCCAACGCTACCCTGTTAGATCAGTCCATGGCCCCAGCTGGTTGACAGCTTTTGAGTCCCTCTTTCTCACGATGCCCCACATTGGCTGATAATCCCAACATTCTGAGTTGATCCAGTTTGATAAGCACTGCCGATGGCCAAGGCTGGCTCTCTGGAGCATGCCGGAAGAAGACATCTGCAACTGGTCATTGGTCAGTAGTGAATCCAGTTGCCACTCATTCAACACAATCTTTTTAGAATCTCAGGGCTGGAAGTCATCTGGAAGGCCATCTGGCCCAAGGTCACCTGAATTCCCTCCACAGTATCTCTGGTAGGCAGTTACGTTTAAGCTGCATTTGAACAGCATCCCATTTGGTACCTAGCAAGCTAGACCTTTCTTCCTGAGATTAGATCCTTAGCACAGGAAGTTCTCCCTCTGATCTGCCATAGACTTGAAATTGCCAATTTCAGTCACTCCTTAGGCTTAAGGGACTGAAGGATTCCTTCTCTCTCCCTTTTTTTCTTCCTTCCTTCCTTCCTTTCTTTTATTTATATTTTATTTTTCTTAAATCAAAGTATAGTCAGTTATAATGTATCAATTTCTGGTGGACAGCATAATGTTTCCATCATACATATACATACATACATTTGTTTTCGTATTCTTTTCCATTAAAGGTTACTACAAGATATTGAATAGAGTTCCCTGCGCTAGAAGAATTTTGTTTTTTGCTGTTTTATATATAGTAGTTAATATTTGCAAATCTCAAACTTGAAAGATTCTTTTTTTTTTTATTGAAGTACAGTCAGTAACAATGTGTAAATCTCTGGTGTATAGCACAATATCCCAGTCATGCATATATATACATATATTCATTTTCATATATTTTTCCATTAAAGGTTATTACAAGATATTGAACACAGTTCCTTATGCTATACAAAAGAAAATTTTTTAAAAAATCTATTTTTATACATAGTGGCTAACATTTGTAAATCTCAAACTCCCAGATTTACCCCTCCCACCCCCTTTCCCCAGTAACCATAAGATTGTTTACTAAGTCTGGGAGTCTGTTTCTGTTTTGTAGATGAGTGCATTAGTGTCTTCTTTCTTCTCTTTTTGATTTCACACATGAGAGCTATCATATGGTATTTTTCTTTCTCTTTCTGGCTTCCTTCACTTAGAATGACGATCTCTAGGTCCATCCATGTGGCTGCAAATGGCATTATTTTATTCTGTTTCATGGCAGAGTAGTATTCCATTGTATACATATATCACAACTTCTTTATACAGTCATCTGTCGATGGACATTTAGGTTGCTTCCAAGTCTTGGCTATTGTAAATAGTGCTGCTATGAACACTGGGGGTGCTTGTATCTTTTCGACTTAGAATTCCCTCCAGATATATACCCAGAAGTTGAAGGATTCTTTTAAACCACAAACACATAACCTAGGCAAGGAGACCCTGGGGATGGTTCTCTGTAAGAGTGCTTTGTCAGTCACATAGGACGACCCAAGGGGAGGTTACTCTAATGTGTGGGGGGCGGGCTACAGCTCAGCCTCAGGCTGGAAAGTGTGGGACAACTGCTCAGAATGTGTGCCCTAGGGAGCTGCACCATCAAGCACAGGGCATTAGAAGAAGGGAAGTACTGAAGTCGTGTTCATCTTTTGGTTTGTTCTGGCCCCAGGTGGGCACTGAGGTGTGAGCCACCATCTAAAGAGGAGCCAGGGCCTGGGCCTTCGCTCACTGCCACCATGTAAAAGAAGGCACTTTCAGATCCTGGCAATGAGGCGATCCGTTTAATCCATTTCAATGGACCCAGCCAGAGGCTCTTGGATGTGGTCCAAGCTAGGGTAGCTGCAGGTGTTAGGCCAAGGGTAAGACTTCCAACCCAGGCACATAGCCTATCACAGTTCAGAGGGCGTCCAGCTCGGCCCAGCCCAGCCCAGACTCTCTGAGTTCATCCAGCTCTGAACTTTGTGTTTCATCATCTGTAAAATACCTTGCTTGGCAGAATGCTGGGGGCTGGATTGGAAGGCCTCTGGCGGGTCTTCCCGCTTCCAAATTCCATGATAGCAGCTCAGCTACAAGATCTCCCTGGAAACGTAGGAAGTCATGGCAGGAGGTGGGTAGGAAGGGACCAGTGGCGATTCCAGCATCTCAACCAGATGTGGGGCCAATGAGTCTGGAGGTTTGACAATCTAGGGAGCGTGTCATGCATCTCCATCTGCATGGCACACGGCTGTTTTTACTTCGATTGCATTAGCCTTGAAGGGAGTTAGGGGAGGTTGACAAGCTCCCCACGAACGACCCCTTGTGCAATTTTGGGAAGCAGTTTCTGGCAGATGATGGGGCGACTCCTCCAGCCCTCTCTCCCAACAATCTCCATAGCCTGCATTCAGCATCAGGAAACTAAGAGTGGTACCTGATCACTGTAACTACCATCAGAAGATACTCCTTTTTCATTAGGAAACTTTGGTTTTCACGATATGCACTAATTCTCTTCTGCCTGGGAAGAGATTTGGCCAAGAGGAGCATAAAAGAGAGACTAGATAAGCCAGAAAGAGGAAGAAAACCTCCATATGATCTCTGTCACATGTGGAATATAAAAAAAAAAGAAAAGAAGAAAGAGGACACAAATGAACTGATCAAAAAACAAAAACAGACTCGCAGACATAACAAACAACTGGGTAAAAGGCAGTGGGAAGGGATAAATTTGGGAGTCTGAGATTTGCAAAGGTTAACCACTACATATAAAAATGGATAAAAACTCAAATTTCTTCTGTATAGCACAGAGAATTATATTCCATATCTTGTAATAACCTTTAATGAAAAAGAATATGAAAATGAATACATGTATGTATATATGCAAGACTGGGACATTGTGCTGTACACCAGAAATTGACACATTGTAGCTGACTATAATTTTAAAAAAAAGAAAGAAAAAAGAAAAAATTAAAAAAAGAAAGTCTAGACAATTTGTTTTTAAAAAGCTGATAAAAATTTTTAAAAATTCCTTTTCTAATTCAATGGTGAAATTATGACTTAGTGGAAAATGAATTGGTCTGTTCCGGCCATAACACTTCACATTTATGACAATCACACTAGCATTAATACCAAACACTGTGCAGCTATTAACAGCAGTTTTCATCTTCATAGTGCTTTACCAAGAACTAATTAATTAAACAAACCTATTTTAGTTGGTTGCCATGGTAGTGAATAGAGATGCACAGAAATGGCTGCATCCATCAAATTCATTCTCGGCTCCTGAAATATAATTCAGTTTAGGCAACAAATTATTATGTAGCACTGTAATGTGTTTAGAATGAGAATTACTGGAAAGATTTGCAAGTACACATAAATACACACAATAGCCAATACTTACAAAGATAATTTTTGTTTGTTACGTGTAAAATAGTTTCCTGAATCTGACAGCCAAAAATGAACATTTCATCTGTAATCCTTACTCCGTGTACACCTTATCTGTTATGGTTGTTCCTTGGTACCCAACCTGAGGAGAGGGTCATTGGGATGAAAGAGGCTTTCGGAGCTTCGTTGTGAATAAACAGAGAGGAGCGGGGCTGTGGGGGCAGGGAGAGGACAGAACCATCTTCAAGTGTCTGAAGGCTATTGGAGCAGAAGAGGAACGAGACTGGTGGCTTGTCCTCTGGGGTCCAGATCAGAGCGAACGGTCAAAGATACAGGGAGGCAGGTGAGATCTGCGGCCTCATGGTACAGGGGTTACAGCGCATGCTCTGGAGTCAAACGGGCTGGACCTACATCGAGACCTAGTCCTTCCTGGGGTCGGGCCACCTGCTCCGAGCCACGGGCCTGCTGCACGGGGTTGTGTGCAGATTCCAAACTAATGCATGGAGGCCTCTGGCGGATCCGTAGTAAGTAGAGCATGTGTGTTAGCTCTTTATTAGCGAAGGATTTTTCTTTGAAAGGTTGTTAAAAATAGAATGGGCTGCTTTGGAAGGCAGTGACTCATTTCTGTGTCACCGGAAGTAATGAAGCAGAAACTGGATGGCCACCTTTTAAAATGTTGTACAAGGGCTTCCTGCCTTGAGGGTGAGGTTGGAATAGACAATTTCCAGGTCCCTGAGTCCATGAATTTGGGGAGGAGGGGAAGGAGGAAGGTTTTATTTTCATCCTTCAAACTTTGCTACACTGATGTGCTATAATGTAAAGCTTGGGGGAACTGTGTCCGTGACATAGTATTATGGGTAAAATGGTATTATATGCAGCGAACTCCTCTCTTTCAGACTTTTGTCTAGAGCTAGTTTTAACTCTAGGAAAAGCATACACTAATTTTGATTATCCAGTCTCTGCCAGGTTTTTCTCTGAAACTCCTCATGTCTTTTTCAAACGGAGTTTATTTTTTAATAATTACTTTTTTGAAGAGTTTTAAAATTTTTAATTTATTCTTTGGGGAAGAGAGGTTGGTAGTTAGGTTTTTATTTACTTATCTTTAATGGAGGTACCGGGGATTAGAACTCAAGGCCTCATGTTTCCTAAGCATGCACTCTGCCACTGAGCCGTACCTTGCTTGCCTCAAATGAAGATTTTTTTCAAATGGTCTCCTTAAGTCTGTGGTTCACTATGTTCTGAAATTATGTGATTTCCCTTAATATCCAGAATGTTCTCTGTCTATAGTCACATTTCCCGAAATATTTATATCAATCTTTACTTTGTCCTTTACCCCTTCATCAGTGAGCAGGCCATGAACCAGTCTAGGTTTTAAACACCATGGACATCTTTTTCATTTTTATTTCTTTCTCTCTAACAACATCGTATGGTGACAGCTCTGGCCCAGTCGCTAAACGTCTGCACACAAAGCTGCTGAATCCACTCAGTTACAGGCTCGTGTGTGGGATCTGGTGTCAGGTCCATCCCAGCCACTCATGAGACTGTTCCCCCTGGGAGGGTGGCTGTCACTGTGATTACAGGCTGAGAGTACCAGGGGACAGACTACCAACCTCAGAGCGAGGCTGAGGGGGGCCCAGGGAAAGGAAATTGAAAAAGAATCTCAGCGAGGTAACCAAGGTGAGGGTACAGGGCTGGTGTGAGCAGTGCAGGGGGAGAAAGGGCACAGAGGGAAAGAGAGCAAGAAGGAATCCATCCTGAGAGGTGAGTATAGCTCAGTGGTGGAGCACGTGCCTCGCATGCCAAGGTCCTGGGTTCCATCCTCAGTACGTCCAACAAAAACAAAAATTAAAAAGTAAACAAACCTTCAGTCATACATGAACATGCATTTATTTGTTTCCATTATACTTCAATAAAAATATATAAAGAAAAATAAAATAAAATTTAATTACCTTCTAAAACCTAGCTGAAGAACTATAAAATCATAGCTTTTAAAACTTATGGTTTTATGTGATAAATGATTTTATAGTTCTTCAGTTCTGGAGAAGAATGTGTTTTGCTTCTCATTTCAAATAAATAAAATAAAAGTAAATGTTTTAAAAAAAATTAACAAAGCTAATTACCTCCCTCCCACACAAAAACATTCTCACCCTGAGTCCTGGGTTCAATCCCCAGTACCTTTATTTAAAAAAATTTTTTTTAAATTAACAGACCTAATTACCCACCCCACTCCCAAATAAAATACAATAAGATCCGGCCTGATTCTCACCTTCAAGCCTTACAGCCACATGGGGCTTCAAATATAATAGCAACACTATTCCTTAGAGGAAATAAAAATAAAAATTTGAAAAACAAAATATGCACTAGAGGAGAAAAATGTCCTTTTACTAACAGCCCTTCTAGAATCTATCATTTACCAGAAGCACCATAACAGCGGAGGCAGTATCAGCTAGTATGGCCAGTACGGCCACTTTCCATAGACAACCACAAGTGAGGGGGAAATTAAAGGAGAAAGCAATACTCATGTCCAAAAGTATGATGATTGTCTATCTGTTAAGTAACCTAAAATAAATTATATAAAAAGCCTTTTTTCTTTCCCCCTGGACAAAATGGATTTGAAGAGAAGTCGTGGTGTTTGTGTGACATCTGTGTGGCACTTTTACCAAATGACAAATTGTAGAGCATTAAAGTAGCCCTCCTTCATCAGGTTAAAAGTTTCAGAAGTTTTTTTTTTTTTTTTTACTGAAGTGTAGCTGACTTATGATGTTAGTTTCAGGTGTGCAGCAAAGCAGAAGTTCTTTAACAATAATTTGTGCATCCTGCACTTACATTCACAACAAAACGAGAGGCAAGTTCTACAGTCTGACGTTAATGTTGAGAATCCATCAACTACAAATTATTAATACTTTCTTTGGAAACTTTTTTTATCGGAAACAATCGGTAGCAGGTTAATATAACTTAAATTACAAAAGAGATCGACTTGGCTTTCAATTTTACTTCTAAATATTATGTTTAACATATAAACATAAGGGATAGATTAGACCATGGCTCATTTGTGGTGTGTGTGGGTGTGTGTTTGGGATACATGTGAGAGGAAGAAATGTTGATTTTTAAAAACTAAAAATTGCTTTACAAATCTTAAAAGGATTTTTGTGACTGGAGTGAAATGACCAGATAGGACCCACTGGCCCCAGGTTGGCCTCCTCCCTTGGTCCCCTCCCTCAGGTGTCCAGTGGACCAAACATCCCATCCCCAAGTCAGGCTGAGTGTCAGGAAGGGTCCCCCTCAAAGCTGATCATCACTCCAGAATAGAGCAGATCATGAGACGTATCCCATTAGGACATTTTTAAAGTACAATATTATGACTGTACTCAAACAATTGTCTTGCCACCTGTGCCAAGAGTCTATAAAGGGTTTTCTCATCTGTAAAGAGATTGAGTCAGATAACTTCTAATATCCCTTTTAGTCCAGTCTGTGAAGCTGAGGCTTTTGCTTTGCCCCTGGTTTTATTTTCCACCCCTAGTTAGTTAACATACAGAAACTCATCTATCATTGGAGTGTCACCCACGTTCCTCACAAGGAGCACCCAACTGTGCTACTGCAAATCTGCTTTACTTGCTGTTAGTGAACTTCCATCCCAAATCTCCTCTTTGGAGAGCTTTTTAGTCCATTTGCCTGGGAGGAGGGAAATACCCTCACCCAGATGTCTTTAGTACTTTTTCAGATTGTTCTTAACTTCACTGCGTCAAAAAACAAAGGTCATTCTGACTTTAAATTTTTCTGTTGCTACTCTGTTCACTGCCATGTTGTTCTCCAGGAAGTGGCACTGCCAATGTGACTAAGCTGAGAGCTGTTTTCAGGAGATGTGATTCATGGATCTTTGAACAACAGAATTCTCTTACAGATTTTAAAATAACATGCTTATTATCAGTACTGGATTATGTGTAGTTTGGGCTTGGTACTAGTCAATGTAAGTAATGTCCCTGCTCTAACAGCAACCCCCATAAATTTCAGTAAACACGAGAGAAGTGTATTTCCTGCTTACTTCACAGAGTGTGTCTTGGTGAGTGTTTTGGTTGCTCTGGACATTGGTAACTTTCCAGAAAACAGGGAAGAGCGTGATCTAAACTTGCTTATAATCGACCTTATTTCCTTTGCCATTGGTTTAAGTGTAAGCTCTTTCTAAGCTGCAGTCTTAAGGAGCTGGAAGAAGAAAAGCAAAGTAAATCTAAAGTAAGCAGATGGATGGAAATAATATAAGAGCAGAAGTCAATAAAATAAGAACCAGAGAAACAGTATAGACAATCAAAGAAGCAAAAAGTTGATACCTTGAGAAGATCAATGAAATTGACAAGCATCTAGCTCAACTGATGGGGAAAAGCTAGAGAGAAGACACAAATGACCAACTTCGAATGAAGGCGAGAACATCACTAGAGATCATACAGACATGGAAAGGTTGATAAAAATTATCCCAATAATTTTGACAACGTAGATGAAAAGAACAGATTCTTCAGAAGTTCACTCAAGAAGAAATAGACAACCTGAATAATTACATATATGTATATATTTTGATATGTTACTATTACATATAGTGTATATGCATTTTTTAAGAAATTGAATTTGTAATTAAAAATCTTCTCACAAGAAAACTCCAAGTCCAAATGGCATCACAGAAAAATTATACCAGTAAAGCAAGAAATATTACTGATTCTACATATACTCTTTTAGAAAGTAGGAGAGGAGAAGAAATTTCCCAGCTCAATTTATGAAGCCAGCATTACTTCAATACTCAAACCACAAAGATACATCACAAGGAGAGAAACCATAGACCAATATCCCTCATAAACATAGATGCAATAACAGGAAAAGTAATTAGCAAATTGAATCCAGCTACAGATAAAAGGAATGATTGTTATGAACTGAACTATGTCCCCCACAAAATCATATGTTGGAGCCCTAACCCCCAAAGTGACTGTATTTGGAGATGGGAATTGTAAGGAGTAAGGTTAAATGAGATCATAAGGGTGGGGCTTGAGTCCAGTGGACTGGTGTCCTTATAAGAGAAGAAGAGATAGCAGGAATGGGCACAGGCAGAGGGAAGATCATGTGAGGACAGAGCCAGCAGGTGACTGTCCGCAAGCCAGGAAGAGAGGTCTCATTAGAAACTAACACTGTGGGCACCTTGATCTTGGACTTCTAGCCCCCAGAACTGTGAGACAATAACTTTCTGCTGTTTAAGCCACAAAATCTGCAGTATTCTGTAATGGCTGCTCTAGCAGACTAATATAATAATATACCATGATCCAGTGAGGTTTACCTAAGGAACGTAAAGTTGGTTTAACATCTGAAAATCAATCAGTGTAATTCAGCTGGGAGGGTATAGCTTAGTGGTAGAGTGTGTGCTTAGCATGCACTAGGTCCTGGGTTCAATCCCCAGTATCTACATTAATATATACACACACACACACATATAACCTAATTCCCCCACCCCAAAAATATACCACTTTAAAAATCAATGTAATTCACCAAAATTACATCATAAGAAAATCATACAAATATCTCAGGAGATGCAGAAAAATCATTTGACAAAATTCAACACCCCTTCATGATAAAACAAAACAAAACAAACTAAACCTTTCAACAAATTAGGAATTGAAAGGAACTTTTCTCAGCCTGATAAAAGGCATCTATCAAAAACTCATACCTAACAGGGAAAGACTGAATGCTTTCTCCCTAAGATCAGACACTCGGCAAGGATCTCTGTTCTTATCAGTTCTGTTCAATATTGTGCTAACATTCTGACCAGTGCAACAGCAAGAAGTAAAACTGTCTTTATTCACAAATGACATGATCAGCTGTGTAGAAAATCATGAGGAATTTATTTTAAAAATAGTGGAAGAAGTGAGGTCACAATAAGTAGAATTGGCAAGGTCATAGGATTCAAGATCAATACACACACACAAAAAATTTATTGAAGTATAGTTGATTTACAATGCTGTGTCAATTTCTGGTATACAGCGTAATGTTTCAGTCCTACCTATCCATACATATATTCTTTTTCATATTCTTTTTCATTATAGGCCACTACAAGGTATTGAATATAGCTTTATATTGAAGTTTTTGAAAGTATAATTAAGAAAGTTACAACATTTACAATAGCATCAAAAAGCATGAAATACTTGGGTATAGAACTTACAGTGCAAGCACTGTACACTGAAAATGACATAATTTTGCTGAAAGAAAGCAAAGGAGACTAACTGGATATACATCACGTGTGCATGTTTCGGAAGACCAAGTGTTGTTGAAATTGTCAGTTCTCTCCAAATTGATCTATAGATTCATGCAATCCCAATCGAAATCCTAGTAGGCATTTTAAAAGAAATTGACAAGTTGATTTTCAAATTTATATGGAAATACAAAGGACCCTGCCAAGGCAAAACAATTTTGAAAAGGAAGATCAAAGCTGAGTACTCACACTGCCCCATCTCAAGATTAACTGTTAAGCTAGTAATCAAGACTGTGGATTAGTGTAAGGTTAGACACTAGATCAAGGAAATAGGAGAGAATTCTAAAATAGACACACACATACATACTCAATTGGCTTTCAACAAGATAATTACATGGGGAAAGCTTAATCTTTACAGGAATGGTGGTGGAACAGTTGGCTAGCCATGTAGGAAAAAAGGAAACTTGAGCTTTAACTCATATCATATATAAAAAATTAATTTGTAACGTAAACATAAGAGTTAAAACTATAAAACTTCTAGAAGCAAACATACAAGAAAATATTTGTGACATTAGATTAGGCAAGGATTCCTTAGGACACAAAAAAATCACAAAACATAACAGAAAAAAAATGGTAGACTGGACTTCATTTAAATTAAAAACCTTTGCTCTTCGAAGACACTTAAATTGAAAAGAAAAGCCAAAGACAGGGAGAAAATTATATGTGTTTACACATACAAATACATCTATAAATATGTATCTGATACAGAACTTGTATCCAGGATATATAAAGAATTTTTATAACTTTATAATAAGAAGACAAAAAGATTTCATTTTACATTGTAAATCCAATAAAAATTTTTAAAAATTTAAAAAAAATTCCATTTTAAAAAATGGGCAAAAGATTTAAACAGACACTTTACAAAAGAAGACACACAAATTGAAAATAAGTGTCTGAAAGAATGCTCAATTATCATTCATCATTAAGAAATACTAGTCACACTACAATGAGATACCACTTCACATACCTAACAGATAAAAATTTTTTTTAAATTGTTAATACCAAATGCTGGCAACAATGTGGAATACTGGAATTCTCAAACATTGCAGATGGGAAAGCAAAATGATATGGCTACTTTGGAAAACTGTTTTGCATTTTTTCAAAAAATAAAGTTAAACATGCATTAATCATATGACCCAGAAATACCACTTTTGGGTATTTATCCAAGAAAAACAATATGCACACACAAAAACTTGAATATAGATGTTCATAACATTTTCTTTGTAATAGCCAAAAACTGGACACAATCCAAATGTCTGTCAACTGGTGAATAAACAAATTATATATCCATACAATAGAACACTATGGAATAATAAAGTAGAATGAATTATAAATCCACATAAAAACATTCACAAATCTGTGTGAAAGAAGGCAGACAACAAAAGATTTCACACTGCATGATTACATATTTTTGGAATTCTAGAAAAGGCATAACTACAGTGGAGAGAAAAACAGGTCAGTAATTGCTAGGATCCAGGGTCTGCAGGGAGGGGTTGACTGCAAAGGGGCATGGAACATCGTGGAGGGGAAGAGGTGAGATATCTTGATTTTAGTGGTGATTTACAGAACTCTATACATTTGCTCACTGGACTGTCTGCTTAATTCTGATCACCAGTTCCAACATGTGTGAGGTTTTTCCTCACACCACCAAGAAATTCTCCAATGCCAGTTGGGTGTCCTACAGTTCAACTCAGTTCTGATACTTCTACTGGGGACAACATCAGATCCCATGAGTTGAGGGCTCAGTCCTTAAGGAACTAAAGACAAGACTGAATTCCATGGGTTCATTGACCCAGAAGCTCTCTGAACCCTGCCCTGTGTGGTTTTTAAGGAGGCGTCCTTAGGTAGGCACAACTGATAAAATCATTGGCTGTTGGCATCAGTTCAACCTCTAGCTCCTCTCCCCTTCCTAGAGGTCAAGGTCAAGGTCAAGGGGGTGGGACTGAAAGTTCCAACCCTCTAGTCACAGGATTGGTTCTCCTGGCAACCAGCTCCCACCCTCGGGTGTGGTCCAAAAGTCACCTCATTAACAAACAAAGACACTTTTGCTCTCACCACTTAGGAATTTCAAGGTTTTTAAGAGCTCTGTGCCAAGAGCAGCAGGAAGACTGAATATATTTCTTATTGTAAATCGCAATATCACAACACTTAAATTGGTGAGTTTTACAGTATGTGACTATACATCACTAAAGCTGATTTTGAAGGGAAAAAAAAAAAAATCTTTTCTCCAGGGTTCCTGATTGTGGATTTCTATGAATCAATAGACCGAAATAGCTGGGCTCACAGAACTTTGAAGTGAAGTGACTCAGAATTCAGCCCCACTAACTGTCACCTCTGTAGGTATTTGTTTTTAGTGTTCACCAACATTTCTCTCTGTAGAGCCACTGGAAACAAAGGAATTCCTAAACCACATGCTGTTCCCTCCCAAAATAAGGAGAATTTGTTTGTCTATCATGCAGGTGACATTTGATGATCACCTTCTCTGTGCTCCAGTGTACCCTGTGCAGGAAATAAAAAGGAAGTGTCTGATCTCTGTCCCCGGAGGGCAAGTCTAGTCTGAGTTTCTTGGGGTCACAATTCAGAACATTTCCAGTGGCAAGGGTGTAGCTCAGTGGTAGAGCATATGCTTAGCATGCACAAGGTCCTGGCTTCAATCCCTCGTACCTCCATTAAAATAAATAAATTTTAGAAAAGAACATTTATAGAGTCAACTTCTGGGATTTGCTGTTACCAGTAAAGACTCACCAGAAAGAGTGTAAGGATTGTGAAAATAGACTGCTTTTAAATGCGAGGGTACTTTTACAATGTGAGCACACCCAGACATTGGTAATTTCTATAGGCCATTTCTACTCTGGAAGAATACTATGACTGAAATGCTTATTTGAGCAAAATAGTTTTCCTATGGAATCTCCCTTCAATACAAATACTGCTTTTGAAAGGATTACTTTTCATTCGTTGAATAATTTTGAGAAAGCGATTTGTTTTTTGAGGGAAGTAGGGACTTTTCCCCAAACAGTTTCAGGAATTATTCGGATGGTGAAGCATTTTCTAGTAAAGCAGGGGGATGCACTAGGTTTTCAAGTGTGAAATAGAAAAGCAGCTGTGGCTATGTTTCTATGTAAAGATTTGGTTTTTGTTCTTAATGGTTGAGTCAGTACATAGCACTATACTAAAAAGCTTTATATTCTCAGAAAAATAAACGAGGGCAATCATATGGTATCCTTGGGCCAAACTTCCATTTGTCACTTATTCCGTGCCTTCTGAGGACCAGACCCCATGTGAGGCGGGGCTGTCCAATAAAACTCTCTGTGATAATGGAAATGTTCTGTGTCGGCAGTAAGTATGGCAGTGAGCAGCCAATTTGAAATGTGGCAACTGACGCTGAGAAACTGGGATTTTATTTAATTTTATTTGAATTCATTTACAGTTAAGTGGCTACTTACGGCTAGTAGTTACCAAATCGGACAGGATAGATATGAGGAGTAGGTAATTGAAGCATCTCAGTATTTACCATGTGGTTGTGGTGGAGTGGGCTAGGTGTAGGTACAGGATTTTTTTCAGTGATTTCTGTCCACAAGGGTACCAGTCTTTCAGAATCGTCACCTTCAAACATACGAGTCTACGTTGGAAGAGATGAAGGCTGTTACATCCAGAGGTAAAATACATAATGTTTATACTTCAATGTCCATGTAAATATATGTGCACATGTGTTTATAGCGAGATAAGAATGCTTTGACTCTTTCAAGTCAAGAAGAGGATGGTGGGTAGAATGGGGCTGCTTCTGTCTCAGATTCTACTGGGGTGTCAGTGCCTTAGATATCAAAGTGAATGAGACAGACCTCCACCCTATGTGCGATTTTTAAGGAAATGTTCCTGAGATCCTGTTCCTCAATATTGGATCCCACAGTCAGATCAAAGCTATAAAAAGAAGTGAGTATGAGGAGATTGGGAGGAGATGGTGACTGGGGCTGCTGCCTGGTCCTCATGGACCAGATATGGGCCACGTGTTGACCTGGGGTCTACCTTCTTGGGGTCTATCCAACAGGGTGAGCTGGAGAGACTCAGCAGGAAGAGGAGAAGTCCCAGTGGGTACCTAGGGCCCAGAAACAGGAACATAGGTCATCACCCACCTTCTCCTTCCAACAGCAGGCTTCCAGCTAAGCAGGGAAGAAGATTAGAGGCCAGGTCAAGTCTGGACTAGCCAGGACTGGATAGTTTAATTACTGAATTGATCCTGTGTCTAGAGTGAGCTGAACAAATTCTGGGCCTGCCAAGTTTCCATTTAATGCTAGCGAAGAGTTTCTCCCACTGAATGAAACGATCGTGGGGGACGGTTTTGGTTACAGTAGGAATGGAGCTTTTTCAACAGGGTTTTCTTTCTGGGGTGATAAAATTTTTCTAAAATTGTGATAATGATTGCACAATTCTGGGAATATACTAAAAACCTTTGAGTTCTACAGTTTAGATGGGTAAGTGGTGAGGTATATAAATTATATTTCAATAAAGCTGTTAAAAAAGTCATTTCAAAGAGATGATCAAGAGTATACAGCCAAAGCCCATGGGGCAAAATTAGCGTAGAAGTATTTTAGGAAGTTAATTATAAAAGAGATTGGGTAGGCAGTTAATAAAAATGAGATATTTCTTGGATTTGGTGGTATTTGTGGACATTTGTCAACTTTCAGAAATTTGCAGTGAAGTTTTTTTTCCATTCTAAATAAATATTCACTTTTGTACACACACACATAAAAAAAAAAAGAGAGAGAAAATATTCCACAATCTGGTCCTTCAAACTGGCCTTCAGAAATAGTAGGGATTAACTGTGTGTGTGATGAATCATGCATGAGAGAATTTCAACTTCTTTTTCCTTTTCTGACCTCCAGTATCTAATGTCTTGCCTACTTTATTGTTTCTCTTTCTTTCCACACCACAGCACGGCTCAGGATAGAGCTGGGGGAGGGATATGGTACTGGATAAATACAGACCAGCTCATGCCTCATTCAGAGCTGCTGCCTCCTTCCTGCTGTACAAGGTGGATGCTCGTGTATTTGAGACCGAACTTGGACACAACTGTGATCATTTGAGCTGGGTGCCTGGGATGTCTGTGGGCGCTAGGACAGTGCAAATGGGAATTCATACTCTATTTCTAATATTTCAAGAAGCCTAAGAAAATATTCACACACAAAATACATGCTGGCAAAACGAAACGTCAACCTTTATTTGATTTGCTTTGGCCTTTATCAACTGCGAATTGGCAACATGGGTCGCTTTGTGCTGATCAGAATCTCCAACAATTATGCCTTTGATTATTTAAGGTGGGAAGAATAAATGATTATTTACTAGATGTGATCAGCTTTGTCAGTAAAATCTTAAAACATGTTGGACTCGGGGAGAAAAACAAAAAATTTCCCTGGTGATGAAAATGTTTCTGCTGCTTAACTTTTTATTTTTTTAAACGTTTTTGTAGGAGAGGAGGAAGGTAATTAGGTTTATTTGTTTATTTGTTTTTTTTTTTTAGAGGAGGTACAGGAGATTGAACCCAGGATCTCATGCATGCTAACCATGTACTCTACCACTTGAGCTATACCCTCTGCCTTATACAGCTTAACTTTTGAAATGCCTCTTTACTGAACATTTACTATGGGCCAGGAACTTTATATAACTTACACTAATAACAGTCCTTCAAGGTATTATGTCCTTATTCTATAATTGAGGAAACAGACCTGAGATTATAGGTGTCTACATGTCCTACTTGGTTTTACTCCTGATTCTTCGCCAACAAAATCATCAGACCCAAAGTTTCAAGGAAGGCAGACGTTTACTGGGAATAGGCACACGGGGACTGTCTTCTTTGTGTAATTCTGTAAGGGTGAAGGGAGAATCCATAAAGGAGAAATATGCCCAAGTAACTGGGGTGCTTTAAAACCTACACATCTGACCAAAATTCTGCTCTGGCAGGGGAGCATGGAATAAGAGCATTTTCAGAAGCTAGAATGGAATTTTTTTTTTGCATGTTATTTAATTTCTTTTTAATTTACAATGTTGTATTAGTTTCTAGTGTACAGCACAGTGGTTCAGTTATACATATATTCATGTGCTTTTTTATTACAGGTTACTACAAACCACTGAATATAGTTCTTTGTGCTATACAATAGGATCTTGCTGTTTGTTCTACACATAGTCGTTTGTATCGGCCAATCCCAAACTCAATTTATCCCTCCTTCCTCCCTTTCCCCCCTGGTAACCATAAGCTTGTTTTCTGTCTATGAGGCTCTTTCTGTTTTGTAAATAAGTTTGTTTGTGTCGTTTTCTTTAGATTCCACATATAAGGGGATATGAGTCTTTCTGTGACTGACTTACTTCACTTAGTATGATAATCTCTAGGTCCAACCATGTTGCTGCAAATGACATGATTTCATTCCTTTTTATGGCGGAGTAGTGTTCCATTGTGTGTGTGTGTGTGTGTGTGTGTGTGTGTGTACACACCACATTTTCTTTATTCATTCACCTGTCGATGGACATTTGGGCTGTTTCCATGTCATGGCTATTGTAAAAAGTGCTGCTACCAACATTGGGGTGCATGCGTCTTTTTGAGTTAGTTTTCTCCAGATATATGCCCAGGAGTGGGATTGCTCTATCATACAGTACCTCTATTTTCAGTTTTTAGGGAACCTCCATACTGATCTCCATAGTGGCTGCACTAATTGACATTCTCACCAATTGTATAGGAGGGTTCCTTTTTCTCCACACCCTCTCCAGCATTTACTATTTGTAGGTTTTTGATGATGGCCATTCTGACTGGTGTTAGGTGATACCTCATTGTAGTTTTGATTTGCATTTCTCAGATAATTAGTGATGTTGAGCATCTTTTCATGTGCCTGTTGGCCATCTGCATGTCTTCTTTAGAGCTTCTATCCATTTTTTCATTGGCTTGTTGGCTATTTTGATACTGAGCTGTGTGAGCTGCTGAGAAGCTAGAATGGATTTGTATAAATGCATCCACTCCCTCATTCTGGTTCTGCTGGTAGATGCCACTGGCTGGCTGATAGCTGTGAGTGGGGCGAAGCATAAGTAGGTGGCTCAGGTGCCTCCCTGCATCCTGACCTGGTGGGCTGCCTCCTTGGGCCACCAAGGAAGCTGACCCTCCATTACAACTCAAAGCTTGGCCATGTTAGTCATTTTCCTCTGTTTGGGCATCTTCCACTGGCCGGCCACAAGAAGCCAGACCTTAAAACACACTCGTAAGTACCATAAGCACCATGCAGCTGGTCACAGCGGGTTTTGTCTCCAGGTGCTTAGAGCGCTCTTTGCTGGTAACAGACCTTACCAGGGGGGCTTTTACATCTCCCCTCCCTTTGCCAGAGGAGTGCGCCTTCCCAGTCTCTGCTGCACCTGGTCGAGGGGAACAGGAAAAAGGGATCGGTCTGCGGCACCTTCGATGGAAAATGCAACTTCCGTCGCGATCCCCTGCACGCACGTTTGGAGGTGGATCGTCCCAGGGCGGGACCGCGGTGACCGCGAGCGCCTGTCCCCGCGCGACCCGCCTGGGTCGGGCGTGGGGACCTGGAAAGGGTCGGCGGGTCGCCGGCAAGCACACTCCAACACGGACTTCAGAGGCCGGGCTAGGCCACCCGGACCCAAGGGGACGCGTGGGCGTGTCGGGCGCCGGTCCGGGGACCACGCGAGACGCGCCCACCTCGCCGGTCCCCTCACACGGCGCTTCCGGACCGGCAACTCCGTCGGAAGCGTCTGTCACTTTCCTCAGGGAGAAGACGAAGCAACAGGCAGGCTTCCGCAGGAGGCCGGCCAAGGCGAGCGCGGCGCGGGAAGGGGAGCCGCGCCCGCCCCTGCCCCTTCCCCCCTCTCCCTCTTCCCCCCTCCCCCTCGGCCAGCCCCTCCGCCTCCCCGTGGGGCCCGCCCTCAACCTCCCCGCCTCGCGCGCGCCTCGGCCCCCGCCCCGGGGCCTGCCCCTCCCCCTCCCGGCGGCGCACCGCCCCCGCCTCCCCTCCCCCCCCCGGGGCACGGCCTCCCACGCCCCGGCCTCTCCTCCCCGCCCCTCCCCGGCCCCGCCCCCATCGCTTCACGCTCCCACTCCCCTCAGCCCCGCCCCTTCCCCCCTCGTCCCCCCTCGACTCCGCCGCCGTCCCTGGACCGCCGCAGGGCCGCAGCCTCCGCCAGGGAGCGCGCTCCTCGGCCGCCGCTCTCCGGCGTCCCGGGAGCCCGACAAAGAGCACGCCGCCCGCCCGCAGTCGCGCCCTGAGCCTCCGGCGGCTCGGCGGGCGATGGGAGATGGAAGGAAGCGACGCCACGGTGAGGCGCGAGCCGGCGGCGGGGGCGGGGCGGGGCGGGGGGCTCGGGGCCGTCGGGGCGCCTGTGCTCCGTGGCTGCCGGGTCCCCCGGGGTCCCGGGCGCCTGGACGTCGGGGTCGGGAGCCGCTTCTTTTCTGCCCCCTCTCTTTGTGTGGGTGAGCAGCCGGAAGGCTCGCTCGGTGGGGCGGCGGTTTGAGGGGTTTCACTTGGACCCCCGCCTTCCAGCCGGGGGGCCGGGCACGCCTGGGCGTCGCGGGGCTGCCCGAGGGAGGGCGGGAGGGCGGGAGGGCACCCGGCCTCCGGTCGCCGAGTGTGGGACCCTCACGTTTCTGTCAAGAGAGCAGAGAAGTCCCGCGCGGCGAGCGGGCGCGCCAACCGGGAGGAGGGTTCCGTGCCTTGGAAGACGTTGCCCTCGTTCAGTTTTACATGCATTTAACTTTATCCGCGGTTTTGTGCCGAAAGTTCTGGCAAATGATGTTCTGAGATTTAAAAATTTAAAAATAACAGGCACCACCCAAGGACGTGGGTTTAGAATGCTGCCGGTGGCCTAAATAACAAATTGTGGTTTTACCGTTGCCCTCGGGGGACGTGATGGGCACGAAGATTTCATTTTCCACGGACAGCCGGGACGAGGGTTTCCACTCCTGGATGACTCTTGAGTGGGTCCAAGTGTTGGTGTAGGGAAGAGATCTGGAAAATTCCTCTCAATGGGGTTCAGGGAGCAAATGCTTCAATTCATTAAACCTAATTGAATATCTGCAAAGAATATCTGCATGGAGGTGATGGAGGAACCCAGAGGTGGCAGAGGTTCTGGTCCAGCCAAGGGCCTGGAAGTCCTCTACAGGGAGGTTTAGCTGGGCCCTGAAGGGGAAGGTTGAGGGGGCGTTCACTGTGTGGGGGAAAGGATGCTCCCTGCTGAAGGAAAGGAAACGCACTTTCTGTCTTCTTCCAAGAAATACTTTACTGCCCTTTCTGAGAGTATTTACAGATCAAGACTTATTCTTTTCAAAAGTCATTCAGTTCCTCTTCAGCACCTAATAGGGCAACATGGCGCAGCAGAACCAGCAAAACAATGCAAGATAAACGGACATTTCAGTGGCTTGATGCATGTCCTTCTACAACTTTCTATATCCACCCCACAAATCATCACAGATATCTGTGTTTGTATTGTTTGTCAGATATGTTGTTAACGAACACTTGTACTAAAAGGAGCAGAGTAGTTCCGTGGAAAGTACTTGGACCAGTAGGTAGGACACCTGGCTTGTAGGTTTTGTCACCGAGTGGGTGAGTTTTTGCCAGTGTCTTGGGCACATCATTTAACCACCTGTAGCTGAAATTTCCTCCTGTATAGGATAAGGGGACTGGGTAGACAGCTGGTTTTTCAGCGCCTTCCAGCCCCAGCAGCTTATGATTTTCTGCCTAAACAGGGATATGCGTTCCTTATTCAGTGACGCGCTCTCAACTTCACCTTCTGAATATCTCTCAGGTTGTATGTTCTGTGAACGGATCAGCACTCTCATCCTGGCCATGGAATGGGGGAGAGTGACTGAAGCTGCACAGCTAAAATGAGCGTATTTTAAGGTGAAGTTCCACAGTTGAATGTTATTTTTAAAAATACAAGTGTAAGAAACTTGCTTTGCACATCTGAATGCGTGTTGGCTTTGAAGAAGGTTTTGTTGACACTGTTCACTTCATTTGTGACCAAAGAATAATACAGACTTTACTATGGACATTGTAATGAGAGGCTCAATTTTGCTTTTAATTAAAGTAAAAATGAGCAATTTAAAAAAATGGGAAACCTTGGAGATCCTTAGAGGCTACTACATCTTGGGAACTTGGAAATAAAAATAATACAGAATAGATTAGCCCTTTGAAAAAGTGAAAATTCAGAGATTTTTTTTCTGTTTGCTTTCTAAAACCTTAGTATTTATATGTTTGCTGACACTGATGGAAAATATGAGTGGGATTTAGCCTGGCATTACATTAAAAAAAATACGTCCAAGGCATTACTACTTTTAGAGGTGAGGGTTTTTTTTTTTTTTTAAAGAAATTCTGGAGTCATCTGTCATACATTATTCATAAACTAAGACACCAGTGTGATAATAGATTCATCTCAGTCTTGGTTAAGAAGTTCCAAGGCAGTAATCGTGTGAAGGTTAAAATATGTTTATGTGCTTTGAGGTTTACCTGAGGTAATGCTGTCGTTCGGCAGTTATGAAAAGAGCATTTCTTTGGGCTTGGATTGGATTAGAAGGTGAGTAATGGGTGGTGATCCTTCCCAATTTTTAGAAAAGAATTCAGACCTGATTGAGGGGTAGGCAGTCTGTGAGAAGAAATCTGGGGATCAGTAGGTGCCCACAGTCCCCTCCAGGAGCGTCCGTGTCTGGACCGCTCGTGCTGTTTGTGGTATCGTTTGCAGATTCAGAGATTTGCTGGGAGGAATTTTAGCAGTGGCCTAATTGTTTGAGAGCATGTCCCTTTGTACCTTTCCTGTGCCTCTGAGTTGCAAAACCATTTTCCAAAGACATTTTCCACACACACCAGCTTTAATAGTTTCAGTTGTAGCAGCTACAGGGGCCCTTTACAGTGGGAAAAAGGATAATTTTCAGCATGTAGTTAACAAGTTATTCTTAAGTCCATTTCCCAGATTTCCATGCCTCATTCAGAAATCAGGTGTAACCTCCTGACACTGATAATGACTCTGCTTCTGCTATCTTATTTATATAAAAATAGCACGTGTCCCCACGCTCCCTGTTTTTCCACTGTGCCCAGAAGGTCAACAAACTGGGGCCCCGTTGGTGGCCGAGTGGGCAGGACTTTGTTGACACTCCAGGGCACAGAGGTCATGAGGTGTTTTCTCTCTCCGGGAAGCTTGTGGTGGGAGGGAGAGACCGGCGGCTCCCCCTCCTCCCTGCGGAGCCAGCCCCCCCCCGCCCCGGGGCCGACCACTCAGTTCTTGGGGCTTGTTTAACTGTGAACAGCCATCTAGTTGGAAACTCCCGTTTCTCTGGTCACAGATCCGTGAGATGAATGAGACTAATTTGTACATGTTGATGCATATTTCTGAGAGTTTATCCTTGGAATTAGGGACTTAGGGTCATGGAAAAAAATGAACATTTTGATGAGCCTGAGGCTCTTTTCTTACACAATAGTTTCTTCTTACATCGTAGTTTCACGGGGGTTGTCTGAGAAGCAGCATTTTCCTTTAAGTTTCACATTATGGCCCAACTTTGGAAAATGCTTATTTTATGTGGCATTTTCAAGCATGATGTATTGTTACAATCACAGAGAGTATTTATTGAGATCTTACGATATGTTTTAATACAGGTCTGGTCCCCAAGACAACCTCAGGAGGATAGTTGTCTCCATTCTGAAGTCTGGAGAGGTTAAGTAACACAGCCAGAAAGTGGCAGAACTGAGACTTCAACTTGGCAGTCCAGTGTTCTTACCCACCATTTTGCTTTTATGTCCTCAGTTAGCATGGTGTGTTGCAGAAACTGGATTTTTTGACTCTCAGATTCTCTGGGTCTTGGAATCTGAAATTGGATGACTAATTCATCAGCAACCATTCTTTTAAATGTCTAAAGGCTTAAATAGTGGGACCAGGATTGTTGTTTGGCTCAAGAGGTGGAAATTGTGTATTTTTCTTTCAACAACACGTGTCATGTCTAAGGGGATCCATAAAGGGATTAGGTGAGGAGCTCCATGTAGTTATAAGTAGTTATAAGCAGATTAATAACTTAAAATTGAATGTCAGGCTCACCTCGTATAACTTCCAGTTAATCACCTGATGGATATGATCTCGACTTTTCTACAACAGTGGGTGTTGATATGGAAGTCTGCTTCTCCTTGTTTTTTCTCCCCATGAGCTGGGACTTAGGCTGTTGAGAAAAGGGGTCTGAAACAATGAGGAGGAGAGTGGGGAATGAGCCGAGGGCATTCATAAGGAGATCTGGCAGCACCTGCTCCCTGTTTCTCTTGCCTTCTGTTCCCAGACTTTTGCTAAGAAGTAAATGATAGAAATGGAGCAACTTGGTTCTTCCTGTGGCTCTTTGGTCTGTGGACAAAGGAAGTAGAAACATTTGAATAGAAGCAGCTGTAGTTTCTTTTGTTTGGCCTTCAGGGAATTATTGGTTAAGGGCCAGTGGAACTGCTTTTCTCTGTGTATGAAAACTTAACGGGCTTTTTTGCATTTCATTTTTCAACAACTCTTAATTTCCAAGAAGTTCTCTGATAAGCACAGTAGTATAGATTGAATCTCAGGACTCCAAGGGAAGGGGAAATCTGGGTGTAAGAGTGAGTGGCACAGACAGTGCAATTGGATGATTGCTGCCTTTGTGACTATGTTATTTTCTAGCAAAATTATATTGGGGAAATACTGAGAAATGGCAGCAGGCCCTATGATCTTCCAGAGCATGTCCCCAGACCTTACCTTCATGTGTCTAAAAGCTGTAGGTAGTGAGTGTTTGAAGAAGCAAGGTGTTTCTCCATGGGTCTGAAACTTTTCATTTGAATATCCAAGTTCCTTTTGGGGCAGATTTTTATATTTTTCAGCTTCATTTCCAAAGGGTCCTTGAGCTGCCTACTCCATCTGCTGATGCTTCTTTCTTCCTATAAAAATCTTCCATGTAGAAAAAAAATCCTATTGCATTCCACAAGCATCTATATCAGGGCGGAAACTGAAGTATAGGTGTTATATGCTATTCATTCATTCAGCAGATATTAAGTGCTTATCATGTGCCAAGCTCTTTTGGGCTCCAAAAAGCCTTGTCTACGGACCATTGAGAAAACCTGTCAAGAACATTTAGAGACACTCAGATCCTATTTCTGAGAGTCAAACCTCACAATCTGTAAATGCTGAAGACACTGTATTTAAGAACTCTTTCATAGAATCAGTGAGTTGCTCTCCAAGTTGTTCAATAGAACTTCCTGCGATGATGGAAATATTTTATTTCTGTGCTGTCTGATATGGGAGTCAGGAGCTGCATGTGACCACTGAGAGCACTTGAAATGTGGCTAGTGAGATATAGGAACTGGATGTTAAATTTTATTTAATTTTACTGAACTTAAGTAGCCTCATGTGGCTAATGGCTGATATGTTGGACAGCACAGCTCGAGAGTAGAAATGCTTTACTGGATGGCATTGTTTGTCTTGGGCATTCATTTCCCACTTGACCACCTGGTTGCTTATGGTGTGTTTACCGACTGGGCTTTGCCAGGTTTTTAGTTTTGCACATATTTATCCCATCATGTCTGATAGGCACAAAAGCAGTGAGAGTGTACTGGGATTTTAATGGAAAATGAAAGAGGTGATAAAGTCATTGAAAGGGATGAGAAGAAGAAAAATGTACTCAACAGTAAGAACTATTCTAAAAAAAAAATTGTGTAACTATACAAATTGTGTAACTATTTATTTTTTAAAAAGAACAAATTGTGTCGTGCAGTTGACAGTACTCAGCAGTGGAGGTGAAGCTTTTGATAAAATGGGAAAACTTGAGTGTCTGGCTGAGAGTCCACTGTTACATTAATTCAAGAGTTGGCTGTGAGTTGTTTGAGAGCTTACAGAGATGGTGAGAACGCTGCCTTCGGTCGACCTGTCTGTGGCAAACTGTGGATGTTCCACAGCTCCCAGCCCCCTTTGCATCTGCACAGCACCGCAGTGGGTACCTGGGTGGGTAGTGCTGGATATCCACGTGGCTAATGTCTTTCCTGGGACCCCTGCAGAGGTACCTAGGAGGCCCAGTAGATTTTCAAAGCAGATGAAGCTGAATAGGGAAGATTCTTGAATAGCATAAATATTGGCAAGGAATGTGCCTGGTTTTAAAACTGCATGTTAGTAGAGGTGCTTCAGACTGCAGAACAGAGAAAAAAATCTTTCTCTTTGTCCCCAAGTACTTTTCAGTGACAAGTCTGGGAGGTAGACAGTCACATTTACAGACTCCAGGGTTTCTCCAGGGCCAGGCATGCAGGAATAGCCTTGAGTATAGCATGTGTGAAATCATGAGTGAATTCTTCTGGGTATGCTTCTGTTGGAATACATTACTATTTTGAGTTTTATAACTCGTGGTGAAAACACAATGATATCAAGGCATAACACTGCAAAAATACGGGGATAGAAAGAGGAGAAAGAATAACACGTGTTCTTTATTTATTATGTGCCAGGCACTGTGTGAAAGTGTGTGTGTGTGTGTGTGAGTTATATATTCTTGTATGTTCTTTACAGTGTTGTAACCTAGGTGGTCTCTCCATTTTCAGAGGATGAAATTGAGCCTCATAGACATTAAATGGGATTCTTTTTTAAAACAACTTTATTGAGATAAAAGTCACATATCATACAACTCTTCCCTTTAAAGTGTACATTCAGTGATTTTTACTACATTCGCAGAGTTGTGTGTTTAGAGCATATTTATCACCTAAACAAACTTTGGACCCTTTAGCTGTTGCCCCTAATCCCACTACTGCCGCATCCCCTGACCAGGAGGCAGTGCCCTACCTTCTGTCTCTGAATTTGCCTGTTCTGCACATATATACGTGGAATCAAACCACATGTGGCCGTTTGTGACTGCCTTCTTTCACTTAGCAAAAGGTTTTCAGTGCTTAGCTACGTTGCAGCACATAATAAAAAGGGCTTCATTCTTTTTTTATTGCTGAATAATATTCTGTTGACTAGCCAGGCCATGCTTTATTTATTTATTCATCAGATGGTGGTTTTTTCCTCTCGTTGATTTTTAGGAATAATGTTGCTATGAACATTTATGTACAAGTGTCTGTGGGGATGTGTGCTTCCAGTTCTCTTGGGTCTGTACCTACGAGTGGAATTGCTGGGTCATGTTGTAGCCCTGCGTTCGACACTTGGTGGAATTGCCAGACGGTTTTTCCCGGGGGCTGCACAATTTTACATTTCTGTCAGCAGGTGCTTCACATCCTCATCAACACTCGTTTTCTTTCTGATTTTAACCAACTTAGTGCTAAGTGGTATTTCATCCTGGCTTTGCATTTCCCTGATGATGCTGAGCATCTTTTCATAGGCTTGTTGGCCATTTGTCTATCTTCCTTTGAGAAATATCCCTTCAGATCCTTTGCCCTTTTTAAAATTGGATTATTTGTCTTTTTATTATTAAATTGTAAAAGTTCTTTATTCTGGATGCAGGCCTTGTGTCAGCTATATACTTTGCACACATCTTCTCCCATTCTGTGGGCTGTCTTCACTTTCTTGTTCCCGTCCTTTGAAGTGAGGTTCTTTATCTTAAGCAAAGCACAGGTGGGCACAGCACACTGAGAAGCCCTCACATATTTGTTGAAGTCAGTTGACAAAAATTTTTAAAATGCTTTTTGTCATGAATATCATTCTTTTTGTTTCTGGTTGGAAAAAAGGATGGATTTAACCTTTGCTTAAGCTACTTAGGAGGATTGCAACACTCAGGATTTGAGACCTTCGTGTGTATTGAAGGAAATTTTGGAAGTTGTTTCGCTAGAGGCTTTTATGTACAGAAAGTAGAGCTTTCCTCTTGGATTAGATAGAGAACTGCGTGAAAGGAAAAGGACACCCTGCCTGGAAGACCTCTCAATCTTTTAAGGTCCTGTGATTTTATGATCTAAATAGTGTTTCCCAAACTCATTTATCACAAGCATCACCTGGTGTTAGATTTCTAGGGCTGCCTGAAGGTCTGGTTCAGTAGCTCTGAAGGGCACGTTTCATAATCACCCTATGTGATTAAGATCAGGAACCCTTGAGAAACTCAGATTTGAGCTGGTGGTGATCATGACCTTTTAGCGGTTGCCCCTAGAACTTAATTAGACTCTTTAGTGGGTGTGGTGTCCAGGTGGCGGACACCCCTCACTGAGGGTGATTATAAAGAGCTGATCCAGCCAGTCTGACTACTTTGCTTACCTGAGCTACTGATCTTGATCCAACTCAACCCAAATTCTCTTCCCCTCCCCTCCTGTAGTACAGATGGTCCCACTGTAAAAATTAAAACCAGGTTCACAAACATTTTCAAGTCACAAGGTTGCCACCATCTTCTTGAAAGTATTCCTCCTTCCCCCTTTTCCTCCCTTTTAGGCTTTGTTCCTGTCTCTTTACGATTGTTGACTCCCTGGCAGCCTCACATAGCCACACAGATCTCCAAGAAACCCAGCCCAATGAGAAAAAATCATGGAAAGAAAAGTAGATCACATTTTGCATAATCCTTATACTTTGCCTGTTTTGGGTGGGTGGTCAGGGCCTCCTAAAGGATTTGATAAATGTGAGACTGGGCCAGTGCCATTTGACAGGGGATGAGGAGGCTCGTATGCCTGCGTCACCAGGCAAGGGGCAAAGCAGTGTATGGTTAGAGTGGGGCCTGGAATCTGATGGTCTGCGTCTGGCTCTGCCATCTTCCAGATGTGGCGCCTTGGGTAAGTTGTTCAGTGATGGTTGAGAGGGGCTTAGAACAGTGCCTGCAGTGAACCAGTGAGTAGCCAGTGGAAGTGCTGGGGGGTAGGTTACACTTACCTGGGTGGGAGGTGGAATTATTTTCATTCTTAAAGTCACACAGCTGTTAAATGGTGAGACTGGTGTTTCTTGTTCCCTGTACTCTGACTGTCTGCAGGTATGCTGCGTGGCAGCTAAGAGGAAGATTCTTGGAATGGTGCTTTGGCACATAGTAGTCACTCAATAAATGTGTATTCAGTGAATGAGTTAAACACCACAAGCTTTGAATAGCACAACCCAGGAACCCTTCCAAGGACGCATGGACAGAATAGGGCTCTGACGCCAACCCGGGTCTTGTGGTGGAGGAGCATTTCTGAGCGAGTGGGCTTCTGGCCAGATCATTTTTTTGCCACTGGCTTCACTGTCTGGTCTTGTTTTCCCTGCTTCACAGACGGCGTTCCTGGGCTGTATTTAGTGCCCCAGGTGTGTGGCTTTCATGACAGCTTTCTTGCAGGTGACAACCTAGGGCGCAGAAGATAAGAGTGGCGTGTAACTGTGAACTTCCCCACACAGGTCATGCCCTCCAGGCAGAGGCGTTGGGTAGAAGCAGGTTAGCGGTGTGGGCTGTGTCTGCTGTGTGACGTAACGGTCTCAGAGACCTGACTGATTTCTTCTTCTGATTTTATCATACTTTTCCACTCTTGACTCATTCCTTCCTACCTTTCCTGTGTGGCTTATGTGTCAGTTGATTGTCTCTTGTGTTGATGGGTCCTATTTGGAAAAAAAAATTAATAAAACACAGCATTAATATTCTAAAACTGGAGCTTAAGTAAATATATATTTCCTTTAAAAATACATATTTTAATTTGATTTTATTTGTGTATTTTTATATATTTAAAATAACTTGATAGGTTGAGAGTAAAGTCAACATTTTAGAAACAGTACTAAAATAAATGTATCTGATTATTTAGCCGGTGAGAAAGTGTTTTAATTTATAAAATCATTATTTATCAAGAAGGATCACAGGGACTTACAAGGATAATTGTAATTTCCTGGGTATTTGGGGTAATTGCATCATGAATCTTTATAAATGACAAGTATTTTATCAATTTTATTTTGCCCTATTCAGTAAAAACAATTTAAAAACAAACCATTGTTGGTAGAATTCTCTTATGGTCATTTAACGACTTGTTTCTAAAGTGTTCCATTTAGCTTTCATGGAAACAGCTCTTCCCTTTCATGGAAATAACTTTCATGTTACACTCATATACAATTGCTTTACATAATATTTGTGGTTGGCTAACTGGAGGTTGGTTAAGAGCTTCTGCTCTGTTTGCAGCTTTCGAAACAGAAGCCAGTCTGGCATAGTATGTGAGGATTGATAAGGTAGAGAAATTAGGACGCTTTCCATTCTGTTTTAAAATCAGTTTTGGTTTTATCTACCTCATATCACTGCTGTTTGTGTTTAGAGTTACTTCACTCCTAAATAATTTATTTCTGCATCCTAATGTTTTTTGAAATTATTTTGCTTTCCTTTTTCCTGGAAGATACTTTTAAGTTCTTTTAAAATGTGGTTTATAAAAATATGACCCACCCATGTGTTATCTATTAAGTGAGTGCATTGCTAAAGTATCACACAATAATAACAAAAATTTTTTATCTGTCTCATTCTTGAGTCGAGAGGTTCACTGATAATAGGTTACACCCAGATTTTATACATCATTAGGACATTAAGTGCTTTGTACTTTGTGCCATAATTTCTCTATCATTTGAGGAAATCAAAGTCCATTATATTGGCTGGGTGACTTTGACCTGCTTCGGGAAGGGTGTACGAAATTGAGACCCACCTTTTCAGTATGCTCTGGTGAAGCAGGAGCTGGGTTTTGAGAAATCCTAGTACCTTCGGAGTGTTTTAGAGTATCTCTCAGTTTAGAGAACCATTTCTTTACAATTATTCAGGTTTTGTATGAGGTTAATTTAATTTTCAAGTTGGAGCAGCTTTGTTTTTTATATGACATCTTAATACGTATATGCACACATAGTACCCTGTTAAAAGTAAAATATAACCCTTTTCTAAGGCTACAAGATCTAAGGCTTCTCATAGATCGTATGCAGCTCTGTATCACTGTCACATTTCACTCTTCATATATTCATTACATAAATACTTATTGAGTGCCTCTTGTGTGCTAGGCATTATTTTAGGTACTGGGGATATTGTGGTCAACAAAATAGACCAGAAATTTTTACTCTCGCAAGGTGAGACAGACTCTGTGTGTGTGTGTGTGTGTGTGTGTGTGTGTATGTGTATAAGTGTAGTACTTTGGGGAAATACAAAGCAAATGAGGGAGGTCAGGATTTGGGAGGGAGTTGAGATTTTAAATAGATGGTCATGGATGGCCTCCCCGAGGTGGCTTGTTGATGAAAGGCCTGCAGGAGGTGAAGGGAGCCATGTGGCTGTCTTGGGGGAAGAGAGGACAGCAAATGCTAGTCCTGAGGCGAAGGCATGTGTCCCGCCTTCCAGGAACTGCAAGACCAACATGGCTGGAGTAGAGTGGGCCGGGAGGAGAGCAGACACCACCTCCTGTAAGGACACTGGTCCTGTAGGCTGTCGCAAGGGCTTTGGCTTGTACTTAGAGTGAGCAGAGAAGCTGGTGGAGAGTTTCACGTAAAGATGGGGCAGGATCTGGCTTGGGTCTTAAGAGGATGCATTGCTGCTGTATTTTGTGAGACTAGACCTCAGTGGGGAAGGGGAGAACTAGGGAAACCAGTTAGGAGGCTATTGTAGTAATAGGTGAGCGATGGCGGTGGCTTGGACCGGTGTGGTATGTTTTGAAGGTAGAGTGGGAAAGACTTCCTGATTGGATGTGAGATGTGAGTGAGGGAAGTCAGTGGTGAAGTGCAAGGGTTTTGGCCTCGGTAGCTTGAAGGGTGGAGTTGCATTAATTAGGACAGGGAGAAGCTTGTTTTGGGGGGAAAGACCAGGAGCTCAGTTTTGGAGATGCCCACCAGGCAGTGGGTAAGTTAGTCTGGATTTCAGAAGAGAGTTCTGGGCTAGAGATAAACCTCTGTGAGTCGTCAGAATGTAGAGACTGGATGAAAAGCACAAGGGAGTGAGTGTAGATAGAAAAGAAAAGAGCTTCAGGACCAAGAACCTGGGCTGCTTCTGCGCTGAGGTTGGGGAGATGAGCTATAGAACCAGGGAAGGAGAATGAGAAGAAGCTGCTGATGAGGAAGGAGGAAAACCAGGAGAGCGCTCTGTGTTGGGAGCCAAGTGAAGAAACCGTTTCCAGGAGGATGAGTCAGATACTGAAGAGGGGATGTAAAATGAGGGTGGAGAATTCACTTAGGGATTTAGCAGTGGGAGGTCACCGGTGGGCCTGACAGCGGCAGTTGTGGCGGAGTGGTGGGGACCTAAAGCTGGTGGGTGAGGGATCAGCAGCAAACGGGGAGGGAATGGAGGTACCACACGTGGACAAGTACTTCAAGGAATTGTGCTGTAAAGAGAAGGTGATAAATATAGCCAGAGGGAAAAGTGAGGTCAAGAGAGACTTTAAAATGGGGAAAATAACAGCATGTTTGGGAAAAGACAGTAAAGAGGGAAAAAGGAATGATCCCTCATGTAATTGAGCGTGAAAAACTTTCAGAAGAACTTCAGGTTCATTTAAAACAGCTAGTCATTTAGCTTTACTGTTGCAAACACTAATTTTTGTTAATGCAGTCTATATTTTCAACATACAAAGTTCTTATCTTCCCATTGCCATCAAAAATCAAACCTTTTTCTTTTGTCTGAGCCTTTAAATAAATGATGTTTCAGGATGGATAGTTTCTGTTCATCTATTCATCCTAAGGGAGCCCCCAGTTCTGCATCAGCATGCTTGAGCCTACAGTTACCCTGTCCACGCACTTTCAGTAACTGATGATCTTTTATTTAAAATACTTTTTTAAAAAATTTAAGTATAGTTGATTTACAGCACTGTGTTAGTTTCAAGTGTATAGCAAAATGATTCAGTTTATATTTATGTGTGTGTGTGTGTGTATATACATATATATACTTTTTTCCGATTTTTTTTCCGTTATAGGTTATTAGAAGATGTTGAATGTAGTTCCCTGTCCTGTACAGTAGGATCTTGTTGTTTATCTATTTTATATATAGTAGTGTGCATAGATTAATCCCAAACTCCTAATTTATCCACCCCTCGCCACTCCTTTCCCCTTTGGTAACCATAGTTTTTTTTTCTGTGGCTGTGAGTCTATTTCTGGTTTGTAAATAAGTTCTTTTTTTTTTTTTTTTTGGTTCCACATATAAGTGATATTATGTGATATTTATCTTTTTCTGACTTACTTCATTTAATATAATCAAGTCTCAGTCCATCCATGTTGCTGCAAACAGCATTATTTCATTCTTTTTAATGGCTGAGTAATATTTCATTATATATATGTGTACACACACACACACACACACGCACACACACACACACCACACCTACTCTATCCATTCATCTGTTGATGTTCATTTAGGTTGCCTCCATGTGTTAGCTATTGTAAATAGTGCTGCTATGAACATTGGATGCATGTATCTTTTCGAATTATAGTTTTATCTGGATGTATGCCCAGGAGGGGGATTGGTAGATCATATGGTAACTATTTTAAGCTTTTTAATGAACCTCCATACTGTTCTCCATAGTGGAGTGCACCAGTTTACATTCCCACCAACAGCACAGGAGGGTTCCTTTTCCTCTACACCCTCTCCAGCATTTATTATCTGTAGACATTATAATGATGGCCATTCTGACCAGTGTGAGGTGATACCTCATTGTAGTTTTGATTTGCATTTCTCAAACAATTAGTGATGCTGAGCATGTTTTCGTGTACCTGTTGGCATTCTGTATGTCTTTGAAGAAATGTCTGTTTAGGTCTTCTGCCCATTTTTTGATTGAGTTGTTTGTTTTTTTGATATTAAGCTGCATGAGCAGTTTGTATATTTTGGATATTAATCCCTGGTCAGCTCATCGTTTGCAGATATTTTCTCCCATTCTGTAGGTTGTCTTTGTGTTTTGTGTATGGTTTCCTTTGCTGTGCAAAGACTTCATTTTTTTAAATGCAGTTAGGTTCACAGCAAAACTGAGAAAAGGTATATGGAGATTTCCCATTTAATTCCAGCGCCTAAACATGCATGACCTCCCCCATTACCAACATCCCCATCATAGGGTACACATGTTACAATTGATGAACCCATATTGACATATCGTAATCACCCAAAGCCCACAGTTTATGTTAGGGGGTCACTCTTGGTATGGTACACTCTTGGGTTTGGAAAATGTATAATGACATGTGTCCTTCATAATAGTAGAATATTTTCACTGTCCTAAAAAGTCCTCTTCTCTGCCTGTTCATCTCTCCTCCACCCAAGCCTCTGGCAGCCGCTGATCTTTTTACCATATCCATGGTTTTGCCTTTACCAGACTGTTGTATAATTGGAATCATACAGTATGTAGACTTTTCAGATTGGCTTCTTTGACTTAGTAATACACATTTAAGGTTCCTCCATGTCTTGATAGCTCATTTATTTGTAGTGCTGAGGAATATGCCATTGTCTGATATACCAAAATTTATTTGTCCATTCATGTAGGACATCATGGTTGCTTCCAGTTTTGGCATTTGTGAGCAAAGCTGCTCTAGACATCCTTGTGTAGGTTTTCGTGTGGACATAACAACGTGGGTAAATACCAAGGAGCATGCTTGCTGAATTGACTGGTAAGAATATGTTTAGATTTGTAAGAAACTCCCAAACTGTCTTCCAGAGTGGCTGTACCCTTTTCCATTATCTGAGACTTCCACGTAACAAGTTTTAGCAAAATTACTTAGGATAATTTGCTTCTTTGGAAAACTGCTAAGTAGAGTTATAACAGTGACATCAGTAAGAGTTTTGAAAGGTGAGAGGCACCATTCCAGACATACTTCATGTCCATTTTCATTTGATTCCTACAAATCCCCATGAGGTAGGTAGGTACTGTCATGACTCGCATTGTGCAAATGGGGAATCTGAGACCAGAGAGGTGTAGTAATTTGCTCTGGGTCACCCAGAGGGTAAACTGTGGATCGAGGATTTGAACTCCAGACAGTGTGATTCCAGACTTTCTTCAAGTTTGTGCCAGACCGCTTCCTTAGCATATTTCAGTGATGCTTCACTAATTATGATTGAGGGGTGAAGGATGGGCAGTGCTTGATTTATGAAATCAGTGTATTCTGGAAACTTGAATATAAATTAACTCTTTAAATAAACTCTTTAAATAAATAACTCTTTAGATAAATATTAATTTATCTTAATTTCAGAGTTGCTTTATCTTGCCTTCTGACTAATTTTCAGTTTAAATTGAATCTCAACACTTTATTTCTCTTCCCAACTCTGACTTGGGGGAAAAACAGCTAATGACGTGTAAGGCAAACCTTCCATGTAATGGAGGACTGCAGCTTACAGCTTGACTGGGGAGATACGGCTCCAATACTAATGAAATATTGTTATAACAGTATTAACCACAGTCACAGCAGCAGTCGTTTACTGTGGTTATTGTCTGCCACGCATTGTGTTAAGACATTACACTTGTTATCTTTTTTAATCATTAAAATGATGCTGTAAGATTGGCTGTATCTTCCTCAATAACTAAGTGCCAAAAGCAGTGCCGCTGTAGTCTGACACAGTTAAGACTGTATTCGATTCTGGGTGTCACCTTTTAAGAGAGACATTAACATTGAAAGGGCAGCCGTGTGTCCGAGTGATGGGTGAGTGGTCGGAAAATCATGTGGTATTAGGAGATGCTGTAGAAAGTGTAATCCTGAGCCCCGGGACAGAAGACCTAGTGGACAGAATAGTTATCTTCAAGTATTTGGAACAAGGACTCTGATCTAAAGAGAAACCCGTAGAAAACGTATACGTACACTTACTCCGTCTTTTTCCAAAGAATTAAAAGAGAAATGTACAGAGTAGTGGATTTTTACTTCCAAAGAAGAAAAAGAGCTTTTTCACAGAGTTGTTGAAAAAGTGAACCACTTTCTGTTTAGATTGTTTGGATAGAGGCTGGTACTTTAAAGACCCATGTATTTAGATTAAATGCTTGCTTTTGAAAGATTCAGATTATAGGAACTGGCTGTCAGGTGAGTTGTCCAGTTGATCAAATGAAAGATCCTTTAAGTTCTTTCCAGTCTTGGGGGTTTGTGATTTTGTTAAATTGTGTTTTAAAATCATATTTTTTTTGTAATGTAAATAATTACTATCTAAGTTGTTTTGGAAATCAAGTTGGAGATTGTGATTTAATAATAGAATGTCAGTCACAGGGAACTCTATTCAATATCTTGTAATAACCTTTAATGAACAAGAATATGAAAACGAATATATGTATATGTATGCATGACTGGGACATTGTGCTGTACATCAGAAACTGACACATTGTGACTATCATTAAAAAAAACTATTTCCAATATACCAATTATGCTGCAATAAATGTACTTTTATGTAAAAAAAAAATAGAATGTCAGAGTTAATAAGGAATCTTTTTGCAAATGAGGAAACTGAGAAAGTTAAAGAAAATAAAGACCCAGTTGGACAAGTACTCAGCTTGTACTGACTTCAGCTCCATTGCTTTCCCCCCACCCCATTACGATTACTGATGTGTAGGTGAAACAGACCTACAGCTATAGGTGAAACAGTCACCTTTAGCACATTTTTAAAGGTCCTTTTAAATCTTCTCCAGAGCTAACAGAATGAAGCAGCCTTAAGTTCATTTTGTTCGGATTGGAGCACTCTTGAGTTCTTTCATTGTTATTTCATCTGAACTTTCAGGTTCAGTGATTTCCTAAAGATAAGCTTTCTGTTTCTTCGACTTATTTAATGCCTCAGTGTTTTACTTCCCTGAAAACATAAGCATCTTCACACTGAAAGCAGAAAGAAAGCATACAGTGGCTGTGATAATTTATCATTCATTCAACAAGTATTTATTGAGGGCCTCCTGTGCCAAAATTTTTTCTAAGCACAATTGTAGACTCTTTGGCTTTTATTCTGAATTGAGAAGGCATCAAATAGTTTGGAATAGAGGATGAGCAGATCTGCCTTTTTTTTTTTTTTTTTTAAGTATCACTAACAATTTAAAAGGATTCTCTGGGACTTTCAGTCAGCTGCAGTCTGCTTTGATTTAGTGAGACATGCACCTTTTGTCCAGTTGGCACATGGTTGGAATTACTGCAGTTAGAGCTTTGATCCTTGTTAGTTACATAAGTTCACAATAAGACAAGTATAAACCTCTTGAAAATATTCTACCATTTATGGGTTTGAAAAACATAATTTTGTGATGGAATCTGACAGACCTGGGTTTGAATCTCATCTCTCAGTGGTGATCTGATTTTGAGCACATGTGTTAATTCTAAGCTACAGTTTCATCCTTGATAAGATGGGGTTAAAACCTGTTTCCTGGGGCTTTTTGATGATTAAATGATTAAAAGGAGACCATGCTTGTGAAATGCTCAGCTCAATACCTGGCATGTTGCGAACAGTCAATAAAAGCATAGCAATTACTATGATGATTTAGTAAAGGGAATTATAAGAATAGGTAGAAGTTATTTTAAGATAGAATTAGGGTGCTAATTCAGCCTTAATTTATTTTTAGTTCAGACTAAATGTCTTAAATGCATTTGTCTAAAAGTTCTGACATTGAAATGGTGCTTAAAATAATACCTCTATCTTAGCGCTGATTGTTTTACATGTATATGAATTATTTTAAATGTCACTTGCTGTTTTGGTGGTGACGCAGTTTGGCACATTCTAGAACTCCCTTCCATATTCCACAGGCATTATCAGTGTTGGACAGTTCTGGAGATTTGGCTATTGATTAAAGCAGGTAGAGAAGGTCCTGCCTTTGGGTCACAGTTGACCTCTAGCAGAGGACATCCAGGGACGTGGTTCACTGTGGAGCCTCCTGGGTTTTAGGGTAGGGGTGTGTGTGTGTGTGTGTGTGTGTGTATGTGTGCGTGCATGCATGCATGCATGTGTGTTTGTACGTGTGTGTTTACATTGTTACCCGGGATCTTTGTCCTCCCACAACACCTTGTTCTGTGGACCAGTTCACTTCTGATGTTTTTTGTTTGCATATTTTTACATCTGGAAATTCAGTCTGACTTTTAGTTCAATGTTGTATCTAATAGCAGTGTCTGGTTACAAGGATTACAACTTTGACTTGCCAGTCTCCAAGGGACCCTGGGAGAGAATCCTGTGTGTAACTGAATTGGACCTCTGTGAAACCTGTCGTTATGGTGCTGTTTTTCTTGGCTGACAGCTGCATAGTACTGCATCTCATCTTCCTGGGGCTTCAAGTGTCCTGATAAGTGCATTCGGGCTACTGGGAGAGGGACAGAGGACCATGTGGGCATTTTTAACTGTCCCTGGAGACAATGTTTTGTTTCCCTCTTCTCTCAATTATTTGAAAGTACTTTGGCAAAACTAAGGCCACTGTGTTAATGTAGTATTTCAGCATTATTTTCAGTTGGCCAGTGAGTAAATGTGATCATTCTGAGAATTCTAGGTCATGGAAAAAGGGGTGCCTGGCAGGCCTCTGGTGAAGATGTGGGCATGTGCAGCCTTTTTTCTTGGATTGTGTAATTAATTTTTAAAATTCCATTTTAAAATGTAAAATTTTTTATTTTAAACATTTTTCTGATTATGAATAAAGGCCAGTTGATTGTAAACAGATTGGGATATACAAAAATATTTAAAGAAGAAAACAAAAATCAACTATGATCCCTCTACTTAGAGGTAAAACATTCTTAACCTTGTTGGAGGCATTTCTGTTTCTCTTATTCTGAGCGTGTGTTTGTGTCATGCAGTATATATAGTTTTACATGCTGTTTTACTTTGCTTAATATTGTACTATGGATATTCTCTGTGTCATTAAAACTGTTTGCAAGTATGTTTTTTAAATGGCCACCTACTGTTTAATCTTAGGGCTCTTCTGTAACTTATTTAACCAGTTCCGTATTGTTGGATACTTAGGATGTTTCCAGGTTTTCATTGTGATTTTATATATATATATATATATATATATATATATATATATATATATATATATATATATATTTAATATATATGTTACATAAATATGTATTTAATCTAATAAATATACAATATGTAATTATGCATTTATTATATAGTTATATATTTTAATGTTTATATACTAATATAAATATAAAGTAATGTAAATATAAATATATAATATAAATATATATTATTATAATTATAACATATATAGTATAAATATATAAATAAATACATATTATGTATAATTATATGTTAAATATATAAATATATATCATATATAATTATATAATTGTATATATATATATATAAAACAAAAACATGTCCACACACACTTTATATGTAAACTTCTGTCTGTGTCTCTGATTATTTTCATAGAATATTTTCCTGCAAGAGGAGTTTGAGAGTCACAGGTGTGAACTTTTAGGCCCCGCAAATGTATATTCCTTTCTGGACAGGTGACACCATTTACGTTACATTTTACCTGCCTACTGTAGGGTCAGAAAGAAACTTGTGCAGGTTTTAAGTGATACAGGTGAGGGCTGGCCTTGTACCATTATCTGTATTTCACACCTTTAAAAGGAGATTGTGGGATCACAGAGCTGAAATCTTTGGATCTGGATCTAGTGCACATCTAGTCCTAATTGATATTTTACAGATGAAGAAACTGAGAGTGATAGCAGTTAATTAATTGGCTTATCACGTATTTGATAACTGGCAGAGCCAGGATTAGAGACTTGACTCCTTGTCCTGCGTCTTGTCTTTTTCTTCTCTATCCTGACGCACCAGAGGTAGTTGTCCCCCAGGACTGAGCTAGAGGTGAGTAGAGCCTGTGGCCAAACCTTTTTTATGCCTCGATACTGCCTCCACTAAGTGTGTAGTACCATTCGTTACCCATCACCTGGCCCCACGACATGCCTCTCCCCTCCCCCTGTACTTCCCCCAGCATCCCTGGCCTTAATTCTGATAGGCCTGGCTCGAGTTATGTGTCTGTTCCTGTGTCCAAGGCCTTGGCTAGGCCTGAGTCATATGCCCACGTGCATGGCCCTGGGTAGAGATGATGGGAAGATGACAATTTAAGCCTAACTATGTGGAGTGAGAATAGGGGAGAGATTATTTATGGAGGAAAGAGGTGTCGTTACGAGGAAAAAGAGTGCTGGGCCGGCAGAAATGACAGCTGTCCGTGGCTGACGAAGTGGGGCTGCCAGAAGCATGTGCCGCGTGGAGCGGGGCAGCACCGAGGCCGGGGCAGGCGAGAGCCCAGCAGGGGCAGAACTGCAGCGGCCAGGAGCCTCGCCAGGTGGGAGGTGTGGGCTGGGGTAGACGGGGAGCGGAGGGAAGGGAGCTGGAAAGGTGAGCTGAAGCCAGACTGTGCAGGACCTTGTAGGGAATGCAGGACGCTTGGATTTTATCCTATGAAAATGGGAAGTCATTGCAGGGGGTTTAAGCAGTTTAGCCTTTAAAGAAAGCTCACCCCCCCCCCCCCGGTTCCCTTCCCCACACAGCAGAAAGGAAGAGGGAGAGCAATTAGGAGGCATTCGTAGGTGAGAGGTAGAGGTTTGGACGGGGATGCAGACAAGCGGAAGGATGAGTGAGCCACAGTTTGTGTAGATAACAGCCTGCTGAGGTGATGGGGTGTAAGGAGGGGGGCAGTGGCAGATTCCGGCTTGATTAGCACGGTGGAGGGAGCTGCCATTGTTCGGAGCTTGCTCTCTTGTTGGATCCTGCTTTGTGTTACTGGTTCTTCCCACCCACGCTGTACATTTCCTGAGACCAAGGATTAGACGTGTCTCCTCTTTCTCTCTTGATTCTAGCACAGAGCTGAGGCAGATAATAGGCACTTGGTTCAACACAGATCAGGGGCAGCTGGTCCTAACTCCTCTCCCAGGGTGGGCCTTGAGAGGAGGCTTAAAGGAATGGGAACAAATCCCATTTGTTAGAATATTTTTTGTTGATATGTTTGAAACTTGTTTAAAATGATACACATTAAGTGGGAAGAAGGTACCATGAACCACATTTTACAGACAATAAATCTGCCCTAGATAATTTTTTGATAGAGCTTTAACATTTTCTAATTCCTGGTATTCTCATTAAATCATCTACCCTATTTTTGTTCTTCCAGGTAATTTTTTTCTGCCTAAATTTAGTGTTTCTTTTTCCTTTGGTGTTTTTTCCTACATATTGAAAGTAGAACAGAACACCACACAACTCACCATGTCATCTCTGGGTGATCTCTGCACCTCTGATCCTACTTTGAGTCTCTCAGTTCCCTGGTCTCTCTCTCTCTCTTCTTTTTTTTTCTCCTTTCCCAAAAGAGCTTATTCTGAAGTGCCTGTGAAAAGAGGTCAAAACCAGAAGAAATCAGTCCAGTGGCTCAGCTCCCTGAGGTTACAGGGCAAACTAAAGCTCTTCACGGAGTGCGCTCCTGCCCTGGAAGCCCAGTGCCGAGCTAGGTCTCCAGAGATGCTCGCTCAGCACTGCCGGTTGCCCAGACTTAGCCCCTGCGCTGGGTTGTGCTGTTCGTGGCTGTTGCTGTCACTGGCATGCTTTTATCTCCTCCCAAGAGAGACTTTAAAACAGGAGGAAATGAATAGAGGTAGTCTGAGGGGGGAAAAAAAAAGAAGCCTGCAGAGCTCAAGCTGCCTTATCTGGAGTCCTCACCATGCAGGCTGCTGTGTGTGTGCAGAACACGCAACAGTCCTGTGGTTTGCTGGGCTCAGGCTGGCCGGCGGTCCTGCTGGCCAGATGGCAGGCAGGTGCTCACCTTCTGGGGCAAGGACTTGCTTTTTATTCTGTCATTTCTCCATTTACTGTGTATTTTTAAAATGATGATTGAGAGTGTCAAAAACCAGAATTACTTCCCTTCCTCTTGTTTGCGTACCTCGGAAGGACTGTTAGAACTTTTAATTCCGTTCCTTATGTTTCTAAGGAAAAAAGTGCCAAAACTTTGGGGTCACTTCCACATCCCCAAATCAGCACTCTTCACATGTAGCCGTGTCATCAGATGTTTCTGGGCAAGAACTGTTTAAGGAAGCAGAGCTGTGGAGGGCACGTGGAGCTGAGGGAATGCTTTGCCGTGGGTAATTAGGCGGCTACAGCATGTGGAACAGAGTGGTGATTACACTAATGAGTTTAGCCGTTTTGTAAGTGCCACGCCGACCCAAGGGTAATGGCCTAGAAATGCTGCCTTTCCTGGTTTATTTGATTGATGAAAAGCAGGTTTTACACTTGGGGATTTACTTATTTTGAAAATTGGAGTTTTTTTGTTTGTCTGGTTTTCATCTGTTTCTATTTCATTTCCTGATAACAGAGGAGGGCATATCTTGGGAGTTTTGGGACAGTCTCCTCTGCCTTTGTTTCATCTTCTTCACACACGTTTCTAATGGAGCAGATTTAATGGAGCACCTTAAGTCTATTTATCTAACATTCCTTGATGTGTGCCGGGCACTATTTGATGCAAACAGTACAAAGATACCTAGCAGTTAAAGACTTTTCTTTTATTCCCTGTTACTGCCCCAGTTACATGGTACATGGTAGGTACTGTGTAAGTATTTTTTGAAAGAATGAGGGGGTTAAAGGGGAGGACTTGTTTTGTATTTTGTGTGTATGCTCAGATTTAGATCACTTAAATGTAAGTTCATTTTGCAAAACATACTCTTTAAAAAAGAGAACACATATCTATAAACTTAATCCCATTTATTTCCTTGTAGTTTTAACATTTATGCTCAATCTCTTCTAAAATAATAGATAATATCAGGAATGCTGTAGATTCTTAGAGGTAAAAATATGAAGTGAGAATGTTTTGCCCAATTGTAATGTGGTTCTGTGTGTAATTTACCTGGTACTTTTAAACACGCCGTGTTGCTTGATCCTGCCCTCAGCTTGGAGGTGGGCAGGGCGAGGATTAGCACCCTTGCGACAGCTCCATTATGGTGGGCACTTCGTGCGGGGTCCAGAAAAGTTAGCTGGTTTTCCTCGCGTGTCCGAAGCCAGTGCATAGCAGAGACAGGACTCCTGGCTCATTTTAGTCTTCCCTTCAAGGAACGTGCTTTTCTGTACCCAGTGCACAAATGGCTAGATCAGGCCCACTGGGGTTAAAGAATCTTTGAGTGCATGTAGCAATAAATAAAATGTCTAACTCTTCAAAACCAGCATCACTCATATATGTATATGTATATTTACACACACACACACACACACACACAAATCAGATAAGCAAAATATTTAAAAATGCTTGTGAGACTTTTTAAAACATTGACCATTTTGTGATGGTTTGATTGATCTTATCGCAGAGAATAGCTCGTGGGCTTGATGAAAATGTGTAGTGAGGTAGAGCCAGACAGCCCTTTCTGAACCCTTCAACCCCTGAGTCTATGTTATAATGTGCAGTGGGATGATGATACCAGCCTCACAGAAGTGTTCTGAGGAGTAACTGAGGTAATCCATGTGAGCGTAGCACTGCTTGTATGGGGTACCCAATATTTGATAGCAAAAACAAATTAAGGCAAAGACAAGAGGAAACCTAAACACCAAAGGGGAAAATAAAACTATTTTCAGGTGCCTTTGTATCCTTTATATTTGAAATTCTAATTATAATAACTTTTATCTATTTATCAATGCAGTTTCTCCAAGGATCTCTACTATTAACCTAATTTTAGTTATTCATGTATGTGAAAGGATCAAAGTGATTTTCTTTTTAAAATAAAAACTCTCCAATTCTGTGTGACCTTACGCAGTTAGTCTTTTTGTTTGTTTAAAAATTTCTTTTCTTTTGGGGGAAGGTATTTATTTGTACTTACTTAACGGAGGCACTGGGGACTGAACCCAGGACCTGGTGCAGGCTAGGAATGCGCTCTACCTCCGAGCTGTGCCCTCTTTCCCCAAAGTTGGTCTTATTGAGCCTTTATTACATCATTACCAACTGAGTATTTTAAAGACCCTATTGCTGTTCCTACCCTACACCTCATGGCTTGGGGGTTTGAGACAAAACTGGAATCTTAGTCTTTAGATAAGCACACTGGGTAATAAAATGAGGTCGAGTACCAAGAGCAAAGCTTGATCAAATGTGATTATTACTTCAGAGTCAACAAGAAATCAATTAAAATCAAACTAATTAGGAAATAATTAATTGGCTTTTAGGAAAAACATAGAAAATGTTATAGAGTGAATTGCCACCCAAAATCAGAAACAGAGAAATAGAATTGGTTGAGACCTTTTCATGCTATTAAAAATCTTCATTCTAATATTTTAGTTTTCAGAGAGAAAAGAACTCCAGAACGATTGTTTACATTTTTTCCTGCCTTATGGGATATTAATGAATAATTAATTTCATTATTTGGATAGTATTTTTGGATAATATGGAAATTTAAAACAACACTTTATAGTGACAAGTAAGGCACTATAATAAAATTTAGTAAAACTACAAAATTCACAAACTTATAAAAAAATTGAAACTTGTCCCTTCAAATGCTCAAATGCTTCCTTTAGATAATTTTTAATGGAATTCTTTAAAAGATACCTTATTACTCCTCTTTCTATATTTTTAATATATATATTTAATACTGTTTAACTTTTTTTGATGATTTATGTTGATTGTTTTCCAGAATTGAAATACAGTGACGTCCTCATGGGCTGTACTCTGTACCTAGTCATGTAAAGGCATTATGGTAAATTATTTTAATGTATGAGTAACCAGGTTTTAAATAAGATTGTAATAGCAGTTTTAGTTAAATTATGCTATTTAACAGCTAGATGGTCAGCCTCTGTTGTAAACATGCAGACAGAATCTTAACACAGAGTGTTCTAAGAACTTTTCAGGTATTGGCTTGTTTATTCCTTGCAGCAGCCTCATGAGGTTGTTTTATTCTTATCCCCATTTTCCAGAGTCACAGGGGAGTTAAGTATCTTGTGCCAGGTCACCCACCGATAAGCGGTAGAGCCTGGATCTGAATTCTTTCTGTCTGGCACTAGAGTCTGCCTCTTAATCACCGTGGTAGTCTTTTTGTTCTCCAGTGAGTAGACTTTGTTTTACATTTGGGGTCATTTATGGCCTGTTTTGCTTCCATCCTGATTTTCGTATGTTTTGAAACTTCTGTTCACTCCTTTGTTCATTCAGCACATATTTACTGAGCACCCAGAATGTGGTGCCGCAGTGATCCGGGCAGGCCCTGATCGGGGGAGTTTAGGTCCAGCAGCCCTTGACGCTTGCAGCTTAGTATCTCGGAGGGAGGGCAGATGGGGCAGAGTGAAGCTTACTGTGTTACTGAAAAACAGGACCTGAGAGGTGAGCAGGGTGAAGCCAGACCGGGAAGGAGGTAGGGGGAGAAGAGGGTGGCGTTCTAGTTAAGGGGAGCGGCAGCGTGCGAGGGCCAGAGATGAGAGGCTGCGGAAGGTGTGGAGGGGACTGCAGACGCATCCATTGTGGCTGAACCCCGTGTTGTGAATTGGAGATGGGAGCGGTGAAGGGTGTAGACAGCGTTCAGGTGTTCTAAGATCAGACGGAGGAGTGAAAAAATTGAGTAACTTTATACTTTATTGTGATTTCTCTTCTCCCCGTCTTATCCTGCAGTTGAGAAGATGGGCCCACCGTGATGAAGGGACTAGACTCTGGGAGGAGCTGGGCATTTGGACTCTGACTTGCCTGCTTTGAGACTACGCTGCTTGCTGCTGCCTAGAGGTTCTGCTCTGGTTGCTGCCTTAGTGTAGGGAAAAGAGGGGTGGGTGAAGGGGAGAAGGATGAGGGGGATGTTGAGAGAGAGAGAGAGAGGGAGAGAGAGAGGCAGCATCAGATGAGAGACTGGGACTGAGAGGAGAGACAGAAGATGATAAAGATGATGCCTGCTTTGCTCCTTCTCAGAAGTGGTACCTATGAAAGCAGGATCTGAAGCAGTGTCTGTTGCACACACAAGGCCGGGGGAGACCGGCCGGGGTGGGATCTAGGAACATCCTGTACCTGCAGTATAGATGCCATCCTGAGCTTCTGTGTCCATAGGCTTGTTGTCACTGTCTCAGTCCGACCCGTAGAGCCAGCCTTCTCGGGTTGTGCAGAGGTGTTAAGGAGAGAAGAGGCAAATGAAAATCTGCACGGCTAATCATTTGTCAGTTTTCAGATTTTTCAAATCTGGGCAAAGGAATATAACCACACATTTCCCTTTCTACTTTCAAATCTGAGTAAAATCCTATGACACTTTTTGCTTAGTTGGGGTTAGACTTTTTAAGAGAAGTCAAATGCAAACTGATTTTCAAAAGTATTTTGAATGTTCCGGTTATCCTTTCCTGGTTCACTCAGGGTCTGTTACGGATTTGCTGGCGTGAAACAAGTGTTGAAACACCAGTGTGGGTGTGTGGACTTTCACCAAGTCCGTGCATTTCCCTGGGGCCAGATTCAGGCTCTCACATCCCAGCATACCTCCCCAAAGTCAGGTGGGAGCCGGGCCTGATCGAGGACGTCAGCCCTACCTGCTGGTTACCAGTTGTGCTCTTTGATATTAACGTGATACCTGACTTACGAGTTCTTGGGAAAACATGTTCTGTTCACTTGTTTTTAACTCTAAAGTTAAAAACAAGTGAACAGAACTTGTTCTGGTTGCATCTCTGGTTGCACCATTGGAAGTCTCTCAAGTTGATCTTTTTCTTTGTAGGTTTTAAAAAGTTGGAAATAAATTATGACAGTTGAAGTTTTTTTTTTATTGCACTAGTAATGTATGTTCATTTCAGGAAAATCAGAAAATAGGGAAAGCTAAAAGAAGGAAATAGAAATAATAACCCACCTCCTACAGAAACCACTGGCTGGTAACATTTTAGTGCATATCCAGGTGCTTTTCTATGTACATTTGTTTGCATAATATTAAATATATTTTAATAAAAATGAGTTTGTGCTGTTTGTACTAGCATTTCTCATTTGACATGTTCTATACAGCTCTCATTGTCGATAAACATAATTTTGAATTTTCAAAAGACAAATCTTTTTGTCTCTACCTCTTAAAATGTAGGTAAGTACAGAAAAACCCAAAAAAGGTACATAATCTCAAAACCCATGTTGACTTTTGAAATGGTTAGTAAGAAGACAACTAACATTAAGTGGTTGCTTACTGTATGCCAGGGGCTGTTTTAACTATTAGTTCCTTTAATCCTCACAAAAATTATGAGAAGAAGGTACTATCATGAGGACACTGAGACTAAGTAAGTCCCCTCCCCAAGGTGCGGAGCTAGTGAGAAATTAACCTGGATTAGGACCCAGGCAGAATGGCTTCAGAGCCCATTTCTCCACATCCTCACCAACACTTGTTATCTCTTTTTTTTTTTTTTAAAGTATAATTGACCTACAACACTATTAGTTCCAAGTGTACAATGTGGTGTTTCCATATGTCTATGCATTACAGAATGATCACCATGAGAGGTCTAGTTACCATCTGGCACCATACAGAGATATTACATGATTATTGACTATATTCCCTACACTGTATGTTTCATCCCCTGACTCATTTATTTTGTAACTGAAATTAGTGCCTCTTAATCTCCCCACCTATTTTACTCATCCCTCTGCCCTCCCCTCTGGCAACCACCTGTTTGTTCTCTGTATCTATGATGCTGTTTCTGTTTTGTTTTGTTTATGTTTGTGTATTTGTTTTGCTTTTTAGATTCCACATATAAGTGAAATCATATAGTTTGTCTTTCTGACTTATTTCACTTAGCCTAATAACTCTCTAGGTCCATCCATGTTGTCTCAAATGGCAAGATTTCATTCTTTTTTATGACTGAGTAATATTCCATTATACATATATATAAATACAACATATGTAAATACAGACCATATCTTCTGTATTTATTCATTTATTGATGAACAGTTAGTTAGGTTGCTTTCATATCTTGGCTATTGTAAATAATGTTGCAGTGAACATAGGGTTGCATATATCTTTGAATTTTTGTTTTTGTTTTCTTTGAATAAATACGTGGGGATGGAATTGCTGGATAAAATGGTAGTTCTATTTTTAATATAGCTCATCTTTTTTATAATAGCCATTCTAATGGGTATGAGGTAATATCTCATAGTTTTGACTTGCGTTTCCCTGATTAATAGTGATGTTGAGCATCTTTTCCCGTACCTGTCAGCCATTTGTATGTCTTTTTCAGAAAAATGTCTTTTTGGTTCCTTTGCCCATTTTTAAATTGGATTGCTTGTTTCTTTGCAGTTGAGTTGTATGAGTTCTTTATATCTTTTGCATATTAACTCCTTAACAGATACGCAGACAGTGTCTCCCGTTCTGAAGGTTGCTTTTTCATTGATGATTTCCTTTCCTGTGTGGGAGCTTTTTAATTTGTTGTAGCCCCACTTGTTTTATTTTTGCGTCTGTATTCTTTGCTCTGGGCGTCAAATCCAAAAAAGATCATTGCTAAGGTTGATGTCAGGGAGCTCACACTCTGTATTTTTCTATGAGTTTTGTGGTTTCAGTTCATACATTCAAGTGTTTAATCCATTTTGATTTGGTTTTTGTGTATGGTGTAAGATATGGATTCAGCTTCATGGAAAGTTTTTTTTTTTATGGTTTTTATGAGCTCTCTATAAAATAAAGAAATAGCTCTTTAACTTCCATACGCTTTGCAGACATTTTTCCAGCATTAGCATTTTCAGTGACTGTATATTTATCTGTTCTACAGAAATACTGTGATTTATTTGACTGGTGGGCCTTCTGCTTCCAGTTTTTCATTACAGTGGTATAATGAAACTTCCACTTAATAGTTTCTTAGGAAATTTCTTAGCATAGTAAATGGTGGATGGAAGGGAATGCACATTTTTAAGGTTTTGATTCACGTTGTTTCTCTCTGGAAAGGTCGTGTACATAGACCAGCGGTGTATGATGGGGTGCCTGTGTCCCAGTACCTGATGATAGTCCCTGGTGTGATTAAAAAAAAATCTTGGCTAAAATGTACATCTTTGATTATGAGTTAAAGCTGAGATATTTTCATATGATTATTAGGAGTTGGTATTTCTTCTTTTGTGACTTTCATGCCATAACGGAGATTTTGGCCATGTACAGTTTTTTCAATTCTGTAATTCCAGTTAAATACCAGTGGAGCGAACCGCCTTCCTCCCCATCACTGATGGTGTTAAAGCAATGTTAAAGACGCTGAAACTGTGAGAGGCTGGGGGATGAGTATTTATTAACTTAACAGACCCAAAGGCTAACTTTTAATTAATTGTTATCTCTTTAATCTTTCTATTTTAATCTTACAGATAAAGAACAAGAACTTAGATAGGCCAGGTAACTTATCCAGGGCCCCTAGTTGTAAATGGCAAAAAGGATGTAAGCTCTGTCCTGCCCAGCCTCATAGCACAGGTTTCTTCCACTCCTGGGCTGTACATGGTTTAAGAAGACATATTTAAATTAAGTGTAAATTAGCTGGTTGAAATCTAAGATCCATTCTAACCCCAAAGTCAAAATTCTCAGAAAATATCTGTTTAGAAGTATTCTAATATGATGTGGTGTACTTCAGAAAGTTGGTGTGTTTTTATTTTTATTTTTCTGCTAACTATTCCATTGAGAGCCGTGATGTATTAGGGCTGTAGAAAGTGGGTAGGAATTAGGCAAAGACCTTTTTTTTGGTAGCTCTGACCTTTTCCCTTCCCCACGCTTCCAGCTCCTGCCACTTTGGAAAGCTTTCCTTCCTCCTGCCTGCCACCCAGCGGGCTTCAGCTCAGCAGGAGCCAGGAGTGAGACCTCTGCTGCCTTTTGTCCTCTCCTCACCGCTGCATTTCTCTTCCTCCTCTGGTGTTGGAACGCTGCTTTCTCTGTTTCCCCAGTGCCATGGCAACAGTACGCTGTAACTACTTTCCTTGCTGTTAAGGAAAAAGGCTTCACATTTTTCTTTCTCTTTGACCTGCTGTTTGCAATTAGTGCTGTGGAACACCCTTCCAGTAAAAAGCAAGAAAGCACCTGTAGTTGAGACCTGGGGTGTAACAGCTAGCAGGCCTGCTGCGCTCCTATGCAGCTGTTTAAACCCAAGGTCCCCCTCCCCATTCTATAGTAGCACCCACTTTGTCCTCTGCCCCTGCTCTGGTGCCCCTTCACTCTCTGTGCCGTTTTTAAAAAACTTGACATGTTATATATTAGAAGTTTGTTTGTTCCGTCTCCCCCCCACTAGAATGAAGGTCTGGGTGAGTGGGATTTAATTTGTTCACTGCTGTGCATGTTCCCTGGGATGAGCACAGAGCAGGTATTTGTCCAAATGGGCCACAGGACTTGGTGGAGAGTAGCCTGATCTTGTTTCCTAGGATTTCTCCTTGAAGGCAGGTTTGGGTTGTATTTGTCCCTCCCTGTGAAATTTGGTTCACCCCATCACGTCCCAGAGTCTGAGCCAAGCAAGACCCAGTAGAAGTGGACTGTAGTTGACATAAATAATTTGCATGTGGAGTAGTCCAGACTTTGGTTTGAATTCTGACCCCAGATGTTTTTAGTCACTGTATGAGTTTGAGGAAGGCTTTCTGAACCTGTTTCCTCATCTGTAAAATGAGTGTAATGATACCTGTCTCCTTGTGTTTAGTGAGATCCACGCTGACAGCATATGGAAACAACTGGTGTCTAGGAAGAAAAATTAGCATTGGTGTGGTTGTTAGTGTTGTGGTTTTCTTCTGTGTGATTTTCCATTGATAATTGGAGTTATTCCTCAGTTGTATTGTTCTTCCTGTCTTTTATTAATTTAGGGAGGCTGTTCAATATAATGTTCAAAGCTGAGTGGGGACTTTGGCATCTGACTGCCTGGGATCTGGTCCACCTCCTGCCCCTCACCAGCACTGTGACACGGGGCCAGAGCAACAAATGGTGGTAACAACAGTATTTACTCAGAGTGGGTGTAAAGATTCAGTGAGATAGTGCTTAGCACAAGGCTTGGTTCATAGGAAGTACCCAGTAACTTATATCCAGTAAACAGTCATTGTTCCAGCTGGTGGAGCTGAAAGCAGCTCAGACTTCATCTTGCCCAAGTCTAGAGCTCTTACTCTGTGTTTAGTGTTGCCTTCTAGAGTAGTAAAGAATGTCAGCATCCTTTTCAGTCAGTCTGTCATGTACGTAAGATTGGATCCTGTTATGAACTTAATTTCCCCCCCCAATTCGTATGTTGAAGCCCCTTAGTCCTTACATGACTGTATTTGGAGATACCCTTTAGGGAGGTGATTTAAGATTAAATGAAGTCATAAGGGTAGGGCCTGAATCCTAGAATACTGCTGTCCTTAAAAGAGGAAGAGACACCAGAGATTTTTCTCTCACTGCAAGGGCCTCATGAGGACATAGCGAGAAGATGGCTTCACCGGAAACCAGCCCTGATGGCACCTTGGTCGTGGACTTCCAGCCTCCAGAACTGTGAGAAATTCTGGAGGCTGGTTCGCTAAGCCCCCCACTCTGTGTATCTGGTTATAGCAGCCTGAGCAGACTTACGTGGGTTTTTTTTCTCTTCTTGTGTCCTCTTCCCTATCTTCTCTTAGTTCTCCCCCTGAGACGGTTTTCACACATCTTGCCATCCTAGTCACTACTGTCTTTCATGTGTGCAGGTGACCTTTTTAAGATGGGAAATGCCAAGGTGAACTCAGGACTCCCAGGTGGTCTGAGCAGTTTGGATACTGGACCTCTGCCTTCTAAGAAAATCTCAGGTTGGGTTAGGTAGTCACCTGAACAAACCTTTAAGACTCATGTCTATCCCATCTTACATTTGGTCTGTTGTTTTAGTACAAATTCAAAATTTTGTCTTGTTAATTCCAGCTTCCCTCCCCATCCCTGATTATAGAAATCATTCTTTTCTTTTCTTTTCTTTTCTTTTCTTTTCTTTCTTTCTTTCTTTCTTTCTTTCTTTCTTTCTTTCTTTCTTTCTTTCTTTCTTTCTTTCTTTCTCTTTCTTTCTTTCTTTCTTTCTTTCTTTTTCTTTCTTCCTTCCTCCCTTCCTTCCTCCATTTCTTCCTTCCTCTCTTTCTTTCTTTCTCTCTTTCTTCCTTCCTTTCTCTCTCTTCTTTCTTTCTTTCTTTCTTTCTTTCTTTCTTTCTTTCTTTCTTTCTTTCTTTTCTTTCTTTCCTTCCTTCCTTCCTTCCTTCCTTCCTTCCTTCCTTCCTTCCTTCCTTCCTTCCTTCCTTCCTTCCTTCCTTTCCTTCCTTTTCTTTCACATTTTACTTGCTAGATCACTGATCTATTATAAAAGGATATGACTTGGGAACAGCCAGATGGAAGAGAAGCATGGGACAAGATACCTGCGAAGGTGCTGGGAGTTCTGTGCCCCTGGGTGTGCAGTTCTCCCCACATCTTCACCTGTTTATCTACCTGGAAGCTCAGTGAAGCCCATCCTTTTGGGGACTTCATTATGATGGATTAAATCTTTGGCCATTGGTGATGATTGAGCCCAATCTCCAGCCTCTCTCCCCTCCAGAAATCATTCTTTAAGAACTCTAGTTGGATAGGACTTCAGAAGTCTGGACCAATCAGTCTGCCCACTAAGTGCTGGCAGTTTCCACGCTGGGGGTTTTAGTCAGTTTGGGCTGCTGTAACACCTTATCATAGACAGGCTGGCTTAAACAATAAACATTTATTTCTCACCATTCTGAAGGTTGGAAGTCCCAGATCAAGGTGCTTGCATGCTCGGGTCCTAACGAGGGCCTTCTAGCTGGTTTACAGGGGCCATCTCTTGCTGTATCTTCACATAGTGGGAAGGGAGCTACCTGGCTCTCAGGCCTCTTCCTCTAAGGGCACTAATTCCGCTCTTGAGGTCTCCACCCTCCTGATCTAATTACCTCCCAAAGTCCCCACCTCCTAATAACCATCCCATTGGGATTAGGGTTTCAACCTATGAATTTTTGTTGGTGGGGGGTGAGCACGAATACATTGCAGTGTTCCTAACGGTGGCTACCTTGTCTGCTTCTGTACTTCCAGTGGTGGGGAGCTTGCTACTTTGCTATGGAACTTGTTGGATTCCTTTAGCTATTTGAGGAATTAGGAATGTTGAGTCAAAATCTGTAGCTTCTATTCTTTGATCACACCTGTGTTCTCTAAAGCAGCAGAAAATGTTCTGCCTGCGCGTGACAGTTTCTCTTGACTCCCCTCTCCTCTCCTGTTATTTGCTCTGAATATTACAACAATATTTTACTTAGTATCATTGGTAACAGTCAATTCTTCTTGGTTTTCACATGCCTAAGTTAAATAGGTAAGTGAATCTATAAATACATAAAGGAGGAGTCTAATTGACAGAGGAATACTGTATTTGGTTTGCTTTAACGGTACCAGCCCTTAGATCATTCGCTATGAAAGCAGATTGGGGAAGTTGGCTATTCATTCCCAATTATTTGAATCACTATTATTCATACCATTCTACTCTGTTGAGTTTGATCAGCATTAGATCTTTATCTGAACTCATATTTTAATACTGGAAGGTACCCTGCAAATCATTTCTTCTGGACCCTTCTGTGGCAGACATTTATCTTTTTGTGCCTGGTCCCCTTCCTTTTTTTTTGGTGGCGGATGGGAGGTTGGCTCAGCCTCCCTGTGCTGAAGCCCGAGGCAGGCAGACTCTCTCTGCCCCACCTCTGGCCAATGCACTGTGTGTGTGATCTCCTCTGGCACGAGTTCTGAGGATAGCGGTTCTGAGATGAAGCCAGTTGGGGCAGCTGGGCCGGGTGATGGGCCAGTATCCTGCTGGCCACATCTGGGGTGCAGGCCCAGGGGGATGGAGGTGACGGTCACTGGGGTGCAGTAGGGAGGCCTCCACAGGGCAGGCTGCTGTGCTAGGACCTTGGCTATGCTTTGCCCTGCTTGGTCCCAGCCTGAGTCTGCAGCCCTCCTGCAGACAGTGAACCTCCCCAAATCTTGCCAGTAAACAAATACTTCTCTGTCTAACCTAAGCTGAGTCAGTTTCTTGTTTTTAACCAAGAACCTAGAAAGGTACAGCCTTATTTGACTGTTTGCAAGTTGTGGTATAGGATTCTGGTGCATAATCATCCCTGCCCAAGCACCTCTGAGGTTTGCATGTGCTCGTTAAGGAATGCACTCCCTAGGGTGCATGATGCTGTTTACGTGGCAGTAGGAGTTGTTTCTTCTTATCCTTAAATCATTAATTTTCAGAGGTCTGTTCTAGGAAAGATTTAATTTTCGACGCTTTCAAAGCAGGTGCTGTTAAGAGAAGCGAGGGTGAGACAGGGAATATGCTAGGATGTTAGAATTTAGGCCATGAAAAGTGTTTATAAGAAGGTAAAGCCATGTCTAATTGGCTGGTAGAAAGGTTACAATCTAATTAGAAGCACTGAAGTTTTTACCAAGCTCCACAGAAGGGGTCTAATCACAGATATAAAAACATCAGGAAAGTTGGCTTATACTGGGGTAGATGAAGGTTTTTTTCCTTTTACCTGGCATGTATTTCTCGTTTCAGAAAACTAAATAGTTATGAAATAATTAGGTATCATAATATATACATACATGTATATATATTTTATTAGCAGGAATAAACTTTTAAAATTCTTAAAGCTATATGTAATTTGGAGGGTTTAAAAAAAATCTCCTGCAGGCCATTCACATGGAGACAGTGTGTCTGCAGATCCATCCTTTCCACCTGAATATTTACTCCTTGTGATTAGAATTTTCAGATTTTGAATGATTCTTGGGTTTACTTTAAATTATACCCATTTACTTTAAATTATAGGTAAGTTAACAGGGATTCAGGTCTGTAGAATATTGTTGCCAAAGCTGATGTAATTAAGAGATCCCTTAAAACCATTTGGATATTGAATTTTCCTATAGGTGAACTTTCAAAATATTAAGATCATTTGATTAGTGTGATTTTTCACTATCTTGCTAAAAATCTTAAGGGAAATGTTTCTTGCTTATTAGTCTGTTTCTGTGAATATCAGACATTGAACAAATAAGGTAGAGTGTGACGTCTGTTTAGAAATGGCCACTAATAAGAAACCATTGGTATAATTTTTAAAGAAGGCCTAAAACATGGATAGTTTAAATTTCATTAATTAGTCTGTCTCCACCAGGAATGGGTCATGTTTTCTGGGTATTCCACGAGTTTACATTGTACTTTAGATATCAATGCAGTTAAAACCAAGATAATATTGTAGTCTTTTTTTTTTTTTTTTTTGCTAACTGTTGCATCTGAATTTAGCTGTTTTGTTTTCAGGATTTAATTAAGTTAGTGTACTTTGTGGGACACTTGAACAGTCAAAGATATTCATGGGAAAGGGATTTTTTTAAAGGATTGTAAGACTATGATGTAACGTAGTAACGTAGATCTGTTAATAAAATGGATCCAGTAAGAGGAGCCATTCTGGGAAGCATTGCTGAACATGAGCCACCCCCCGCCCACGTTTATTAAATAAATAAATTTTATATCAGAACTTTAGAAGAATGTCATCCTTTTCAGGGTAGGCACTGTGGGAGGCTGTATACTTATTTCTGTGATGTTGAACTAGCCCAATACAGAGTTGGATTTTTTTTCTTTGTAATTGCTTTTATATCCTCCATTACATCTTTAAGAATTATCCTTAGCGGAGCGGTGATGGACTTTTAATGTTTTGTGAGTGGATTTTACTTTTGAGTCAGGATTCAGCTTTTAAAGCTTGCTCTGTAAGCCAGGTGACAGCAAGCCGGGATGCAGGTTTTTTTCAGTGAGGCATGATGTGTGTCTATCAGGAGACCTCCTGTTTTATGTGATGTGGAAACTGGTTTTGGAGGTTATTTCAGGATAGGATTTCTGAATAATTAGCTCAGGGTTCCTTGAAATATGTGTGGTTTCCTAAGGTGACTGAACGAGGACAGTTCATTAAGAGAGAAAAGGTCTGTTTTTAAAAGTGAAGTTCAGTGTACTTACGGCCTGCTTGTGAAGTCTTCCTCAGTGCGGTCAGAACTGGACTTGGGAGCAGTTTTGAGCTGGGACGTAGAGGGTGATGTTCACGGGCAGTGCAGAGTGTGGGGGTGTGTGTCCCCACTTGCTCTGAGGGGGCTGGACCCTAAAACAGTTGAGGACCCAGCTCTCCCTTCCCTGGCAATTTCAGGAATGCTAGGAGCGGGGACATGCATTCCTGCCTCCTGGTTCTTTCGTAAATCTGGAGCTGCCTCACCTCAGGAGCCCAGATGAATGTCCCCCGGGGTGAGGCTGCACTCTCTCAGTTAGTTCCTCGAAGGGATTACCAGTTTAGTTTGTGTAACTGAGCTTCAGATCTGTTTTTTACTAGCTTCCTGTCCAACTTCCTGGGTGTTAGAAGCAATTCCCCTCAGAGCCTCCGGGAATATTTGAAATGGGCCCTGAAGATCTAGTCCTTGTTCTGTGCCTTTGGAAGTAAGTGCATCGGGCCAGTCAGTTGGTTTTCCTGATAAACCCACCTGTCATTTTTATGTGCCTTCATTTTTGGTCACTAACCTGATCATGGGACTTTTGGCAGTTAGTGGGTGATTTTAGTATTAAAGAGTGCAGACGCTGTGAGAGGTAGGAGGGTATAGCAGGTAGCTTCCTAATTAAGAAATCCATCTTACCTCAATGTGATCAGCCCTTTGAAATAGCCCAGTGTATTCCATCCTTTACTGAGAGTCAAGTCAGCTGCTTCCTTAACTGTAGGACTGTGCACCAGCCATAATCCTGGGGAAAGTTATACAGCATATATATATATATACACATATATATATATATATTTTTTTTTTTTTCATTTTAAAAAGGGAAGTTAAAATACTTGCTGCCTACTCCCCTGGCCAGGTGTCATAAGGACTGCTGAGATCACACTAGTGAGTAAGGTGCCTTAAACTCACTGGAAGAAATGGGCGTGGAAAACACCAAGTGTTAAATTACCAGGAGTTTAATGCGGGCTTGGCTTTTACTCTGCCATTAAGCTTCCATTTATTTTGTTCATATGTTGCTTTACACAACAGACTGCTGTATTACGCTTGAGGGCCATCTAGTAGGTGTGATAGCATCCGTGTGTCGAAATGCAGAGCAGGCCTTGGGCTTCGCATGTTTTAACTTGCCGTCCGTCACAAGAACCCTGCAAGTTTTCTCCTGCATGTTGGATCGGACCCCTTCTGTAGACCTCTTACTGCATTTTGCAACTTCATGGGTTTGTGGGAGCTCAGCTTCTTCAGTAACTGTTGGCTGCAATTTTTTAGACTGTAGTTTAGACCTTGTGCCCTACTTGAGCAGTAAATTGTCATTCTGGCAAGGTGACATGCATTCTCACCAGGGGATGTGCCCCATGGTGTCGCCGCCAAGGGGCGGGGGTGGTGGAATGAGAGAGCAGCAGGCCTTGCCAGTAAGGTCTGTGGTCCTTCTGTGAATGGCCCACTAGTGATGCTGGTTCCTGGAGGGCGAGGCCTCCTCCCCACAAGTAGATCCTCTCTGACTTCATTTGGAGAAAACGCCTTTGGGCTTTGGCAGGATGTGGTAACCAATCCTGACTGGTGTTACTGTTCAAAGCCACAGTGTTCTGAAAGATGTTATTTCTGAATAACCAGTGAATGAAGCTACTGTAATAGAAAACAGCAAAGTTTAAAATAATGTTGATATTCAGGATGCAGAATTAGGGGAGGTGGAAATGAGATGGGAGAAATATGATTTTGAACCTTTAAAATTCCGTAGAAGTATAATGCTCAATTGTCAGTGAGCTCTAAGCAGTGACTTAGGCACATTTAAAAATAGCTTTTTAACATGAATGAACCTTTTTATGAGCTGAGCTTCAATGAAGAATAAATTGGTCATGCAAATTATATTTTTAGGGATCTACTTAAACATTTTAGGGCTGGGATTTAAAAAAAAATTTTAGGACTGTAAAAGCAAAAAATCTGACTTAAAAGCAACACTAATTATAATCCTAGTTCTGTTATATAACCCAGTGAAGAAATCTGTATCACTTTGTAATACTGCATTTTCTTTGCTTTTCAAAATACGCAGAAGGGGTGGCTTGGATGTAAAATGGAGATCACTGGTGCCTAGTGAGTTGAGAATATTGTAGACACAGGAGTCTTTTGTGCCTCTTTGGGAAAAAGCAGCCAGTTCTGAGCCGCCTGGCACTTGGCGGCTCTGGAGAGCGAGGGCATCCTTGCTGTAGCGAAGTTGCGAGTAGCTGCTTGCTCGTGACACAGCTGTAAGAAGCACAGTCTCCGCTTAGGCTGTGAACGGGTGGTGAGGCAGCCCGGTCCTTGGGGTCGGAAAGGAAGCTCTTCAGGTTTTAAGGAGTCAAGTGCTAAGTTTTGTGCAGTGTAACAAGAGATATTAATCAGAATCAGAAAATAATCCTTTTTAGAGCTTGGTTTGAGTTCTTTTGCCTGTACGTCAGGCAGATACAGGTAGACACTGCATGTATGTGCTGACTTTTTAATCAGGTACTGTAATTTTTTTATAGAAAGTGCTGGAATGCATCAATTCCATATTTTTTGGAACTTTTCTTTCCTCTGTACATGAAGAAGGCCTACTGATTGGGACTAAATTGACCTGAAGCAGGTACCAACAATCACATCGAGGAAGCAAGCACGCAGTACAAGTATGGAGTGTGTGGGATGAGTGGCCCCGTGGTGGGGGCAGCTTGGCGCCTCCTCCTCTTTCCAGTGACATGGGAACTTCATTTGCAGTAGTGTGGCCTTTCTGTTTAGCTATAAGCAAAGCCTTAAAATATTGCTACTTCATTAAATTTGGAATACTATTAATAAGTTATTTACACCTGAACCATTACTACTGGCCATTCCTTAACCCCTACCTCGTGTCATTTATTTGTTCCGAACTGTGTAATGTAGCAAAGATTCCTGGGCAAGATAAATGTAAGGAACTGATCATTGGTTCTAATTTTTAAATGTTTTGATGGCCTCTGCTTACCTTTCTGAATAATTTTGAAAAAAGAGAGTTGATTTTGTCTTGCTGGTGTTTTGCATTTTATTTGTTGCTAGTTAAGAATGATAAAATAAGAAAAAAACCCATGTATAAACTGGGAATCCACAGGAATCCACAGCACAAGAGAAACCTTACAGGACCTGGTAGGTGCATAAGAAAAGTTTTGAAGGAAATTTTTAGTTTTAGAAGCAGAAATTAAAGGGGGCAAGTTCTTTGTGGTTTGCAATGGTTGGGAATGTATATGGCGTTTAAGTAGAACTCTTCCAAAGGTCATGGGAAATCTTGGCTCCACTGGTTGCCTTCTGTGGCCTTTAACCTTTCTGTGTCTCCTTGTCTTTGACACAGGAGGGAGGATAGAGCCTAGAACCCCAGTGTAGGGCTTTGAGGTTATTAAGGTGATAAGGTATATGAAGTTACTAGCACAGTGCTTGCCTCGTAGTCTGTAAGCATACCTGACTTTTTTAAATTAAAAAATATTTTTAACCAATAAAAGCTGTCTAAGGTAGTCAATTCTTCAGCAGTTGGCGGTGTCTGAACTTCAGGATGCTGCGGGAGCGTCCAGGCACCAGGTTGGCTGTCAGACCGGGGTAACGACGAGCCCCACCTCAGTCTGACAAATCTTTTTACCCAGTGGAAAAAAAAGACATCTCAGTGGAATTGCATTAGCAATCTAGTTGGTCATTTTTTCAATAACAACATTACCCACCCCCAGAAAATCCTTTAGCTTTGTCTGTATAGATTCTCAGCTTTAAAGCCAACCAAAGATTTCTAAGTTTTTTAACGTCGGAGAGTTTTTAAAAGGGAGTTCCTGATAGGCATGACAAGGTTTTAAGAGTCATAGTCGACTTATCTTCATTTTGAAACTGATATAAAATTTTTACAAGATGGAAGTCAGTGTCTTTGATTTTATATGGTTTCATCAGGAAAGCAAGTGATGTCTCTTAGGGGCTAGAAGGCGTGAGCTCTGGGCAGTGGAGGAAGCACCACACCACTGACTGGGACTGAGCAATATTTTTGTTAGACGGGTATTTGATTTATCATGCTGTTTGCAGCAATTTTAAAGACCTCTCTAGGGAAATAATTATATCTACAGATACCTTCTGTGTATATTTTTAATGGCTCTTCAATTGTTGTTTTTGTCTTCTGTCTTTAGAGAGCTTAAATAATAACCTTCTCTGTCGTAGGCTGCTGTTCCATTGTGTTACAACTGTGTGGACTCCCGTATTGAGTTGACTAAAAAAGATAGCATTGTTTAGTATTGTTTCCATCACTGCTTCATTAACAGTGCTTATGCTTAGAGAGTTCCTCCTCCGTATTTAGCTAAGATTTCTCTCTTGCTGCATTTCTCCATTTTTCAGTGGAGTTGTAAACTGTCTAATTGCTGTATTCTCTTTAACTTCTAGTCTTCAGGGGTATGATTACCCCTCAGAAATTATTTGTATTTGCTCAGCCTTTTTATTCCCTCCAGAAGTTTCCTCTTAGCTCCTTAAATCATCTTCATTATTCTTTTCAATTTAGCTTGGAACTCTAATGAGGATCTGTCTGGGATCTGTTGGTTATGTACGTAGAAAGAGTGTAACCATGACTTACGACCTTCCATTTTCAGTGGCCCTGGTGTGTTAGCAAAATCATGGAAGCAGCATTGTATTGTCAGCTAGTGACTTACAGCAGCCCCTGGTGTATATGTGCATCTCCTAATCTGTTTTCATGATTTGTTTTTATTCTTTATTGGACGGCCTTCCATTATTCTAATTTATTGCTTTTCCAAATCACATCTAAATAGCTGTGGTTTCCCTCTTGCTGCTGCTTTGTGTCTTCTTGTCTTCTAACCAGACATGCCATTGACCATTCATCTTCAGAAAACACTTCTTAATCATGTTTCTTCCTTAATTAGGAGTCCTTCTTACCTATCAAAGACTACATTCCACATTCTGACATTAATAATTTTTCAAAATAAGTGGATAGTTGAGTGTTGTCTTTGTTCAGGGCATGCATCTAAGTGATGAGAATTCAAAGAGAGATAAAGTAGCATCCCAGGATCAGGGGCTTTATTGTCTGCTTTATCTTAACAGACTGCTCATGAGTACAAGAGATGTTACTGTAAGTGCTGAAACAAAAGTAGCACAGGCATTAAGTGGTATCGGAAGCCCAAGGAAAGGATAACACGGTAAATGTTGTCTGGGATGGGATGGTTTTCAGGTCGAGGTGGGACTTGTGCGGTGCCTGGAAAAATACGGTTGAGTATTAGTGAAGCAACCTAAGTTTGCCTGGCCTCACGTTTCCAGGCAGAAGGACCTCATTTCCAGGCAGAAGGACCTTGATGGGAAGAGGAGTGACTTACCTGATTGGTGAATTGGGGAAAAGGAATGAAGACCCTCAGCTCAACGCCTGCTGTGCGTCTGTTCAGAGTCGGCCTGTGCTTGGCCTTTTCTGCATTAACAGGCTTGGCCGTGGGGGTGGCCTGGGGTGTGTCAGTGACTGGGAAAGTCACGTAATTCTTCCTACAGGTCTATAGCTTGTTCTCTCGCCAGCTTCATCAGTGATAAAGATGGTGTCTCGACTCCCATTTCTCTCTTGGTTGGATGAGAGCTTGGGAGAAGAGGGTGGAAGGACAGGAATGGTGGCGTCACAGGCATTAAACTCTGAGTTGATGAACACTGTCGTTAGTGTAGGGGCAATGAGAGATACAAGTTGGAATGGGAGCTGGGAGCCAGACGGTGCAGGGCTGCACAGTCCGCTCTTCATTTTGTAGATGAGGACCTATTCAGTTTTTTTGAACACTTTAAGTGTAAAGGCTTATTTATAATCTGATAGTGCTATAGAATGGATTCTCGTTTCTACGTTTTAAAGAAACATTTTTTTTTAGCATTTACTTTAAAGGCTTCTTCACTTGGAATTCATGGTACTTCTGGCTTTGGAAATTCTGAAGTAAGATGCCGTGAAATACCCTGAAATTACATGTAGGGTCTTTTAGAGGGGTTCTCTTTCCCAAAGGAAGAGTTACCAGTAAACACCTTTGTGCTGTTTGCTTATAGGACGTATTGGAAGGGAATTTCACCAGTATGATGTTTACTCTGAATTGTTTTGTAATGCCTTTTCCAGATTACAGTAGTTCCTTTCTATGCCTAGTTTGCTAAAACTTCTTTTGAAACATAATGAATTGATGTTGCATTTCATCAAATAGTTTTCTGCATAAATTCTGACAGTCATACAGGTTTTTCTCTTTTGATTTGTCAGTGTAGTAAATTATATTAACATTTAGTTTTGTGAGACTGACCTGCAATTTTCCTTCACGTGAAGACGTGTAAATGTTTTCTCTAACTCCTTGAATGCTCGAAAGGAAGCCATGAATTGGGGGGAAAAAAACCCAAACAAACCAAAAGAACTTCCAACATTGGAAATAATAATACATGGTAAGTGATAAATAAATAAGTAAATAATAAATACAAAAGGGTAGGAGCTATAAAGTGGAAGTCTTTCTTTAATCTCAGAAACCCAGTGAGTTCCCCTGACAGTCTGTTACCAGAGATTGTGTGTGTGTGTCTGTACACACCTCCCCTCCCATAAATGTTGCATATTCTACATACTGTTTTCCACTTTACTCTTGTTACTTAATAATGTATCTGGGAGATAGTTCTTGTACAGTGCATAAAGCCTTCCTCATTGTTTTCTTAACATCTCTATTGTGTTTCGTTATATTCTGTATAGTTAACTAGGCCGTGTTGATAGATGTTTCTTGTATTTTGCTGAAATGAACATTGTTTCACCATCTTCTTTGGCATGTAGATTTTTTTTTGTGGAATAAATTCCTACAAGTAGAGTTGCTAAAATGCTATGTACTTTTCAGATTTTGATAGCCAATAGCCAAATTATCTTCTAAATGGGTTACATCTCTTTACATGCCAGCACTGTGTGAGCTTGCCATGGCGAGCGTCTGCAGCGTCCAGGCCTAAGCCTCCTGTACCACGCTGCACAGGTCACTGGGTTTCTGGGTCACGCTTGCTGCACCTACGCTGCGCTCACGTGCAAGTGCGTTTTCATTGTTAACTGCGATCGCATGGGCTTTGGCAGGCAGGGGTTTCCTGCTAGAGAGCCTCACAGGAGCCTTAGACAATGCTGTGTTCTACAGTATTACTGTGGGGCTGAGAGGGTGTCCTGCAGAATGCTGAGATCAGGTATTGAGTTCAGTCTACTTACCTAACTCCTGTTTCTTTTTTATGTCCCTCCCTTTCCAGACCGTAATGGAATAGTGGAAAGAAATTCCGCAAATGCTGATTTCTGTCTCTGTCATCTCTCCAGTGCTAAGTTGGATGGAGAGGATGGAGATTATGGGATGGCATGGGATGAGCTCTGGGGATCTGGACTCTTGGGGCCCTTCTGACCTTTGTGTCTCCTGAGTTAGATTCATTTCTTGAGTTGTGTGCAGTCAGTCACCCTTCCTTCCTGAGAGATTATTTATTCTGAGGCTCAGGTATGTTGAGGTGACTGATAATGTGCTCCAGGAATTGGCACTCATCTCTTACTGAGTTTGAAGTAATTGTAGTCATGGTGGGGGGTGGGGACGAGGTGGGGAAGACTTGACTGTTGGTTACCTCTGTCATGTTTATAAACAGGAACCCTGGTTGCCATCAGGAATAGTGATAAAGCAGTGACCAGAAGCTTTGGCGTATGGCCTCCGCTGAATGGGCCAGAGAAGATGGGGTGGGCAGGCAAGAAAGTGCAAAATCCTCAGTCCTTTTCTTTTTATCTGTTAACTGTGTTTTCTGTTATCAAAAAAAAAAAAAAAGATTTAGTCTAGAGAGGGATATATGTAAAGCACTGATACCTTGCCAGAGTTGCCTCAAGTTTATGTACAATATTAACTAAAACTGAGAAAATATTAAAGTGACAAAACAAAATAAGACATCTTCTAAGAGAGATTTGGTTAGTAATTTGGCATAAAGATTTTTCTTACCTGATTTTTCTCTAGTGATGAGATCTCTCTTATTCAGAAACTTCTAAATACCCCCTCCCTTAAATTGAACACCAAATAACTGAATTCCAAAGTCCAGCCATTTAGCCTGACATTGGAGCTCTTCGGTGTGACTCTGCCTCTTGGGTGTCATCACTTGCTTCCTTTCTATTTGAAGTACCATCCCCAGACCAACGGCATCAGAAACACCTGGAACTTGTTAGAAACGCAGGCTCTCAGCCCCTGCGCAGATCTGTGGAAGCAGAGCTGGAGCATTAGCAGGATCCCCGAGTGAGTGGAAGCCCTTGCAGGAGGAGCAGCACTCGTCTGCCCCCGTCTCCAGCCTCTCCGCCACCCTGTGGGCAGCCTCACCGGGCTCCCTGCCACTTCTGAGCTTGTCCCGCACTTCCCCAGTGGCCTCCAGTCTTCAGATGATACCATTTTCCCATCAATGTCCCTTTCTCTCAACTTCCTATGTTTTTCCTTCCCTTTTTCTGACTTACTAGGTGTTCACTCAGCGTTTAGGTCGTGCACTGTCTGTGAGGACGGCCTGGCCTCTGTAGTAGCAGGGAGCGTTTCCCTGTGCTCTGCCCCTTGCATTGCTCAGGTCCCAAAGCAGCTTTATGGCTGACAGCATTGTTTGCACTCACGGCACAAATTTAAAGCCATTCCTAAACTAACAACCTTAACATCAGTTGTGAAATGCCTGCAGTAAGCCAGAAGTCCTCCCGGTGCATTTCCCCAGGTGTTCTGTGGTGGTGGTTTGTGTTGTAGGGATGGTGGAGGTGGCCTCAGAGCAACGGGCTTGTCCGTTGATGTCAGCTGCCTGCTGTTCCCTCGTCTGTTCTGAGGACTCACGTGTATCCCCCGTGGAGCTCCAGCATAGCAGCTCTCAAACTGCAGCAGCCCAAGAATCAGTGAGAGGGGAGGGGAGAGTCAGGACTCCTGACTCCTGGGCCTGTGAAGTCCAGCGGCCTGCGGCTTATCCACAAGCACCTCTGGGGACTGTGGTGCAGGGTGTCCCTGGACCAGCAGAAACACTGCTCCAGAGTGTGTCCCTCCTGTGTTATCCTTCTCAAGTGTGAGTCGGACAGGACGATTCTCAGATCCCTAGCTTCTGTGTATGAGGACACCTCGATGTCCCTGAAGACGTAATTGGCCACATGGGACCTCAGTGCCCCATAGTCCTGGAAGAATCATTTACTTTTAACATGTTTACGTAAGCGGTTTGTTTCTGAGAAGTTTACTCATTATGACTTATGAGGAATAGTTTGTGTCTTTGTAAAAGCTAAACATGTAAAATGGGAACATTTTTAGTATTGCAGGTAGTGTGGGTGTCTTGACAATGCTTAAGTCTAAAGAAAGGAGATCGTCTTTTAAATCAAAATCCAGATCCTTTTGTCTGTTTGTGCTGTGTCTTTTACCTGTTGACTGCCCATCCAAACTTTCCTGAAGCTAGGATGCTAAGAAGTTATCAGTGGAAAAATCAGGCAATTGCCTTGTCAGAATACTTTGAAGAAATGACTTTACTGGTAATTAACAAGGCTCTTAGGCACCCGCATAATGTTTCACTTTTCTACATCACTGTAAATTAAAATATAAAATTCCATGAAAAAATTCCACCGAGAGTGTTGATACCTAGTGTTAGTAGTCTGAAAATTGACTTGGAATTTTTTGTGAAATTTCTGTTTTCAGGACCTTATGCTGTGTTGTCTTTGGTGCCCTTCTTTACCTTGGCTTGACAGGTGTGTGTTTTATAGAGCCTTTACCTCAGCTCATTTCTTCATAATGGGCGCCTGTTAACAGCCAGGGATGAGAGGCTTGTATCATCTGGTCGGGATTTATGTTCTGCAGGAAGAACCAGGATGCTTCCCAGGGGGATGATCTTACTTTTCTGATTTTCCTTCTTTCTCTTTTCCCTCTCATTTTATTACAGTGAAGTTTAACAGTACAGAAAAGTCACATGACCTCGGTGGGTCTGATTTTCTTTCTGATACCAAACTCATGATCAATTGGTGTTTTTCAAGAGGGGCACATGCTTGGAGATTGTTTTGGTAAAATTTTGGTGGACTGTATATTTTCTTGTCGAAATTAATGCAGTGATTATATTATTCCTGACGCTTCATGTGCTTATTTTAGCTTAAATTTCAGCCTGGATTTTATGGCTTTCGGAACGTTTGTGTTTGCCCAGAGGCACTTTTTTCTCCATACATGCAGCAATGTTCTCCATCTATACAGGCATACATTGGGTCAATGACATACTTTGTATTTAGAAAATAAGAATTTATTTGATCACTCATACCTTCTTTGAGAAGAAACTTTTGGTTGGTTTTCTCTACCTTAATCAAGAACAGTCTTTAGTATGTCTTCTTGTAGGCTCCAGTTCCAGATAGGACACGTTTTACTAAAACACACAGCTGCCACCCAGATGGGACTTTCAAGTTAAGGGTTATAAAGATTAGCAAACCAGGTGAGAAGACACTTACTTCTCATGCTTCCCACCTTGAATTCACAGTTAGCACCTATTTTTCCTTCTTGTCAAAGTGCCAAGTGACCCGTTTTAAAAAAATTAGTGTGGATTTAATTTTGTTTCAGAAGTTAGTGGAACCAGGAGGGAGGGGATAGCTCAGTGGGAGAGCACCTGCTTAGCATGTTTGAGGTCCTGGGTTCAGTCGCCAGGACCTCCATTAAAAAAGAAATCAAAATTTAAAAAAAAGGGAAGTTAATGGAACCTTTGAAATAACTGAAGACACTTTTATATTTGCGACGTTTAGATTCAGGTGGCTAAGCTGATACTTAGTTTTCACTTCTGTAATTTCTTTGTGGTATTTCTGCCAAGGTTTCGAGGTTTTTTTTGAGGTTGCTGAGTTGATAAGGACTGAGCAAAAATACTTACGAACACTTTCTGTGACCCTGTAGTCCCCGTCTGCTTTGTGTGCTGCTGGTTTTGATTGTTCTCAGTACCTTGCCTTCCTCTTTTTTTTTTTTTTTTTTTTTTTTGAGTATGTAGAGGTGCATTTGTGAATGTGGCTATTCAGCATCTGCTTGATTTCCTCTGCACGATCCTGATTATGCCAGGCTGACTTTCAGAGTCCTCTGTGGCTTTCTGGCATTCCCTTGTGTTAGCCAGTTTAAATCCTCATGTGTGGAAGGCTGCAGCCTCCTGGGTGAGAACCCAGGCCGCCAGTCTGTAGCACGTAAGGAGGGGTGTTCGGAGGCTTACACACGTATGCTTTCCTGCTTAAAACGTGGATCTTTACATTGTCTCTTTCATTTATTAGTTTTAAGCATGATCAGAAGCACACACGTCCAGAACCTGAGGGAGGCAAGAAGGCAGGGAGACGAGAAAGGCAGAGGGAGACTTGAGCTCTGGGTCTGCACACCTGCCGCCAGGGGCCTTGCCCTCTGTCACTACTGACATGAAACGGTGCGACCTGCAGAGGCTGCCTTGTGAGATCATCACGTTTGATTGCTAGTTTTCTTATAAATTCTTTCTCCGAAGCTCGCCAACACGTTAATCACTTGGTGTCTTAGTGAGCGAGCTGTGAGGAAAACTTGATCCCTGTGTCTTACATTTGTTTTGGGGGAGGCTTTGTTACAAATGAATATTTGTCTTCCTAGTGTCTCAGCCCCTAACTTTCCAGAACACACTCCAAAAATAAATAAATAAATAAATAAATAAATAAATAAATAAATAAATAAATAAATAAAAAAAAAAAAAAAAAATAAAAGCCACTCTCACCATTTGTAATAAGCTGTGATGTGTTGTGAATTCAGAGCCTCGCCAGGGCAGGTGCAGTTCCTGGAAGGAGCATATAGTCTTCCATTTGGTCAGAAGACAACTATGAATGGTTCCAAGTTGCAGATTATCAAGGGAACAGTCCTTTGAGTTGGCCAAAGGCTTGCTTCCCTCTGACCTGACGCGCGTGTCAGTGGACGGCAGCGTGGAGACTCGGTGCCTCTGCTCTGGAGCTTCCTGCCGCCCTCACTGGGCTGGCTTTGAGCCTGGAGGAGCAGCAGAACCCCGCTTGTCCTCCCAGGGGAGTGTGCTTTCAGGAAACGGGCCGAGTGAACAGACAGCAGCTGGTGGGAGAATGGGAATGGACCTCCAGGGGCTTTTAAAAAGGCCACGAATTCAGCTCCTGTCTCTCTGCTCACACAGTGAGCACGCGCTGGCAGCCCGCTGGATAGTGACAGGTGAGGGGCTGAGTCCCACTTTTCCCCCACAGCCTTCTCCTTAGTCTGCTAGTCCATTCCTGCGCTGCCCTTTGGTTTGGATGCTGTTTCTAACCTTTAGAAAGGAATATGTGGACGTTCTGTTATCCCATTTGTCTCCTGGCTGTCTTTGACTTCTTTTGCTTTTGAGAGGCTCTCTGTCCTGATTTTACTTGCTTCTATTACTGGCTTTTGGAATCTCTATCCAGTCAGTCTGTCGGGGGAGTAGGGGCTGGTTGTAGGGAATTGCAGATTATGGGGTCTGTCCCCTTCTTCTCAAACATGGGTGTTTTTCCACTTGTTTATGTACAGGCACATGTCAGATATATTTTTAAAGGGAGAAATGATGCACACGACAGGATTCGAATCTCTTTCTTTGTAGCCAGGTAAACTGAAGGAATGGTTGATTTTGTTTGTTTTTCAGCAATACAAATATCTTAATTACAGTGGAAGAGCAAAGTACATTTGGATGAACTGCACTAACGAGGAACAATATAAGTGGAATAACAATTACTCATTGTCTTGTGATTATTTCATTAACAACTCATTTGTACTTGAGAGCAGCAGAGGCATATTTATGGAAAAACTTTGAGTGTGAACTTTTTTTTATTAGATAGATACAGAAATAAACATCAATATAAAAGTGTGTATTTGTATCTCTATTTTCTGTGCCTGCATTAATTTCCTATGGCTGCTATAACAAAGTACCATAAACTTGGTGGCTTAAAACAATAGAAGTTTATCCCATGTAGTTCCATAGGCCAGAAGTCTAAAGTGAATTTTATGGGCTAAAATCAAGGTGCCAGCAGGGCAGTGGTTTCTTTGGAGACGGTAGGAAGGGTCAGTTTCCGTGCCGTTTCCAGCCTAGAATTCCATTCCTTGCATTCCTTGGCTCCTAGCCCCTTCCTCCATCTAATAGCGTGGCATCTTCTGTCTCACTCTGCTTTCCTCTCGCTTTCTTCTCTTCCGTCACACATCTTGGTCCACCTGGGTTATCCAGGATAGTTTCCTTATATGAAAACCATAATCACATCTTCAGAGTCTTTGCCATGTACCACAGCACTCACAGGCTCTGGGAATTAGGATGTGCACATCTTAGGGGGCCCTTATTCAGCCTGCCGCAGAGTGTGTGTGTGTGCCTGTGTGTGCATGCATGTCTGTTTAAAATTTCCCAGCTCTGTCCCCTGACCTAGTCTCTGAGCACATGCAGCCTCCCAGTGTCCAGTTCTTGTATCTAAATACTGAATAATATTGTTCATTAAAAAGGACCAAGGTTTTTCGGTTTGTTTTGTTTTTAAAGAAATGGCTAATTCCAGGGAGAAGCCTGGAACATCCTGTTGTACCAGAAGGTGAAGACGTGCTCAGAGAACGAAGGGGACATGTCGAAGAGACACAGAGCCAGCTGGAAAGCGCTTCCCCTGGCCCAAACCAGGCAACTTGAGCATTGAAATGAATAATGAAAATAGTGGATCGCAACCCATTGGATAAAATAGTAAATTCAGTCCTTACTGATAAAAATAAGTGAAGTTATAATTTGCAGGTTTGATGAGGAATTTAATAGTTTCTATGTCTTTCCATAGAATACTAATTAATCACAGAGAGAAAGTTTAAGTTGACAGTGGAGAGGCCTGGCAGATTAAAGTGACTATGATCAGTAATGGGACAAATTGAAATCCTGTGCCTCTAAGCAGGATGCAGAGAGAATGTCACTTCTGTGACATTCCTGTCAAAGATGGAAAATCTGAACATAATCAGGAGGAAATATAAAGGCAAACCTTTGTTGAACAACATTCTGCAAAATAGCTGGTCTGTATTTTAAAAAAACTTATAGTCACGGAAAGTAAAGAATCCAGTGTCATATGCTAGTGTGTCTACTAGAGATTCTGCACTTCGCTGTGGGAGGCTCTGGTCAGGCCATCGATCAGTTGACCCCTCATGTAACTATTTAGGTCTTTCTTTTTGGGCTGGTTGCATTCTGCACTGAAAGCTCTTAGATCTCCTGTCTGCAGGGTAATGTCCAGGGTGCAGCATTCCACAGGTTGGATGAGACAAGTCTAAGCATTGTCACATCCAGCAAACAAATCCCCGCTTCCCCTCGGGTGTCCTGGTGTCAGTTGTGCCTGGTGTCCCCCGGGCCAGAGGTGTTCGTGAGAAATCTCACCCATCCTTCTGCCTGGACGGGGAGGCGCATTTTCAAGTGGAGTGGACGTAGGGGTCTGGGGGTCGAACAGCTTGATCACCATTCCTTCTCATCAGTCCCACTTCTGCCGGCCCCTCCGCTTCCCACCTTCCCCGCTTCCTCCGCTGTTGAGTGTTCTGTGGTGTGGCTTGGTTGGTTCTGTTCCCTTTTAACAGACTTACGTTATCTGCCTTCTTGAAGGACTTCCCATTTACTCTTACCTCTTTCAGCCTTCCCTGACGCTAGGCTGCTGTCATGAAGTACCACAGATGGGGCAGCTTGGACAGCCAGCTGGTCTGGAGGCCGGAAGTCCAGGATCAAGGTGTCCGCAGGGCTGGTTTCTTCTGAGGTTTCTCTCCTTGGCCTCACAGGGTCATCTTCTCCCCATGTCTTCCTGTGATCTTCCTTCTGTGTGTGTCTCTGTCCTCATCTCTTCTTGAGAGGCGCTGCTCATGTTGCATTAGGGCCCACCCTGATGACCGTATAGGCCTGTCTCCAAACACAGCCACATCGCCGGCACTAGGGGCTAGGACTGCAGCATATGAGTTGTGGGGGATACAGTTCAGCCCATAGCGCCTAACTACCACCCTTTGCCACATCGGCACCAAGTGTCCAGTGTTGCCTGCACCCGAGTCGGGCTGCGAGGTGCCCTGCTCCCATGGGCCTGACTTCTGCTGGTGATGGGACCAGATGGGGTGGAACAGGATCAAGTGCTCAGTGCGAACGTTGGAATCGAGTCTTAGTTTTGAGTGACTTGTGAAATACTATTTTTATAGTTGTTGCTTTAGCTTTTAATGTTCTCTGGCCTAAGGAACTTTATAATACTCAACTCTGACTGACTTACAGGGCCTCACATCCTCTGAACATTCTCCTGAAATTGAAATGATAGGGACCTGAAGGAGCACGCCACCCTCCTAGACTTCCCTCAGCCCGTCTCCGCCTCTCCCTCTCCATGCTTCCCCTCCCAGACCAACTGAAAACTATTTTCATTTCTAAAATTTGCTTGCAACTTTCTACATTCTCCTCTTGATTTTTTATAGCTAGGCAATTCAAAGAATTATTTTACATAAGTAGTGTTTCTCTTGCATCTAAAATTGTTTAATTATAATCAGCAACATCTTGAGACTTGGATGATATTAGGTGACAATTCTTTGTAAATTTTAAAAGCCATCTAAAATGTAAGGTTGAAATTTTATTTGTCCTGTCCATTTAGTGGTGGACACCTGTCTTTAAATGCAGGGCAGGTTTTGGTGATCATGTCATTGTTAATTTTATCATAAGGAGAAGATTTCTGTTATTCTTCCTTAATGAAATACCTATGGAAGGGGCTTAGAAGTGTGAAGAATGTTTGTTCTTCAGAAGTAGGAGGGACCTTAGAGATAAATGAACAACACTCTTTATCAATAGGGAAGCTGAAGTCCAGAGACTAAACATGAGTGTGCGATTGGGTAGAAGTCACAAGTGGGATTTAAGTCTGGGTCATCTGACAGTCAGTCCATCTGCTACTGTGACCTGATACCTCATACTTCTTAACGACATTTACGTTTCTAAAATTGCTGTGATAAAACAAAAGAATATATATTATTCAGTTAGTCATACAGAAGGAAAAAGTAGTGCTGAATGTTTTAAATATAGTTTTCTTGACAGGCAAAAATTGTTGTGGAGGTGGGTGAAGATTTGTAACACTTGGCTTGGGAAGAGGATGTACCAGTGCGGCTCCCAGCTTTAAAAATTACCCCTGTGAGCTGAGAGAATTTTATTTCAATGGGCAACTCATGGGAATGATAATGTTTTTTCTGGGCCTAACTGGGCCCACAGTTGTCATATTATGGGGTGCTTTATTAGAGTGGAGCCCTATGGTATAATTTACTCCTGGTTAGAGCATCCTTTAAATTTTTTTTTTCTCTTCTGTGAAAATCTGAATGTGCTTTGATCATTTCGAAGCCTCAGCACAGGTGTGCTCTGTGGCCCAGTGTCCTCATCCTCTTGAAACGTTTTAGGAATGCAGTCTCGGGCCCCACCTCAGACCTGCGTGATCTATATTTTAACAAGATTCCCAAGAAGTTCATATATACAGTAAAGTATGAAAAACATTGGCCTGAAGCGTGGTTCACAAAATTTGGTCTTTGGACCAAATCAACATCACCTGCAAAATTGCTAGAAAACGCAAATTCTCAGGCCAAAAATCCTGGACCCACTGAGTCAGAAAACCTGGGTGAACTCCCCAATATGTGCTTTAGAAAGCCCTGTAGGGGATGCTAATTCATGCCTAAGTTTGAGAACCCCATAGAGCACTGTGTTTCCAACAGTTTTGATCATGACTCACGGTGAGAAATTCATTTTACATCATGACCCCCCCCCCACCCACACACACGTGACTTTAAAGTTTCATAAAACTGATTATTCTTACCAAGGGCTCTACTCTGATATTTTCAGTTTCATTCTGTTACATGTGTATATATATGTGTATTAACTTACCTATAAGAAAAATCTGGCCATGACCCACACAATTGATACAAAGCCACTGGTGGCTCATGAACTGCAGTTGAAGGACTGATGCTCTGAAACAGGGTCTTTTAACCTGCTTCTGTGCTGTGACCCCTTTTGCAGGTCCAGTGAAGCTCTGGCTCTCTTGTCAAAATAATGCTTTTTAAGTGTATATAATAATATACAGAGAGCTACAAAAGAAACCAGTTATATTGGCTACCAAAGTATTAAACAGGTTTGTGACATGGGAATACATTGTGTTTCTTTATTCATAGTAAGATTTAGTGGTAGGTCTTAGTAACTACTATCATCTCAAATAGGGGTGAGTATGAATGACAGTTGAAGATACTTGCTGTAACTGTTATATGGTGTAAAAATCGCTATGATTTCTGTTGGTGGTGACACAGTTCTGGTTACTGGTAATAATACTGTGGTTTGTCACATACATTCACATTTTAAAAAATGCTAAATTGCAGTTTAAGGTAAATGGAAATAAAGTTACATTTTCCCCCCCATCGGACTTCAGACTTCAGATTTCTAACGACAGGTCACCCCCATGGAACTGAGGTTAAGAACTCTTCTTTAAGTTGAGACTGTACGTCAAAAAATTACCTTCCTGGAATTTCTTAAAGCTGGTGCTTCATCAAGGGCATATTCTCTTGTTTTCTAGCACGACAGTAATGGAGTTTTTCATTAGAATTTTCTTCTCTGTTGTTTTCCTGAGGTCACTTGGAAGCCCAGATCCAAGCTGTTGATAATGCTTCTTCCCTGGTCTCCCCCGTCCCAGCACACCACCCAGCTAGCAGCCGCCCAAGCCGGGTGCCCGGGAGCCATGCCAGAGCCATGCCGGTCGTGGGTTCTGGATTCAGGGTCTGAACCTGGGGTCCACAGTTTACTTACTAGCTATGTCACTTTGGACGAGATGCTCACACGCTTGTTGCCTTGCCTCCCTTTCCCCGCCTGTGCGACTGGGGTGGCAGCTGCGCTGCCCACCCGAGAGGACTGTTCCGAGCAGAGCGTGAGACATCCCGGGTGTGGCATTAGGGCAGCCTGGCCTGGACTATGTGGTTGGGAGACGTTACCCACTGTAATCATGCTTGATTTCTTCCTTTCCCTTATTCTCTTACGTCCAGTTTATCAGAAAATGTAAGTAGATTCTCCCGATAAAATGTGTTTCCTGTTTATCTCCTTCTATTTCCACTGCCATCATCCCAGTCTCAGCTTCCGTACTGTCTCCTTGGCACTTCTGCCTGAGGGCTGGGCCTCCTCTTGGCTCTCTCCACCCACTTCCCCTGTAACAACCATATGACCTTTTAAAAGTATAAGTGAATGGTCTTTCAAAAATGTTAACGAACTGCCATACATTTCAGACCCTCCAGTGGCTTCCCATAGAGCCTTTCCCTTACCCACACACCCTGTGTGTTTGGCCCCTGCCTCCTCTCCAGGGTTTGTCCCTGCCATGCTGTTTCCCAGGCAGACTCTGAACTCACCCATTTCCCCACTATTTTGTGACCATGCTGGCCTTCCTTCAGTTGTGTAGGTGGCCTGGTCCTTTCATACTTTGAGGCCATTGCGTGTGACCCTCCTTCTGCTGAAATGGATGTTTCTGACCTTCCCCAGCTCTCTTCCTTCTTGACTCTGCAGTGTTGGTTCCTCAGAGAGCCTGTCCTGACCACCTCACCTGAATTAGGGCACCAGTGTCCTCTACCAGCCTGAAGCTCCCTGAACACATCAAAAAAAGTAATGCTGCCTTTCTGTCGGGGGAAAGGATAATTAACAGCCTGTGACTGTGAAGCATGTAGCTCCCATAGGAGTGTGTACCTTTTCCAGAAAGAATAATTTTACACACTGTGAACATTAAATGATTACACAGCTACTTTAAGAAATCGCAGTTTCTAAACTGTGCAGGAAGGTCTTTGATACTGGCGTTCAGGAACAAAGAGAGGCCTGCCCAGTGAACCTGTCTGCTGGGGGTGGTGGAGGTGGTCGTGTCCCCACCGAGGGCCTCCTTACAGCTGTGAACCGTTTCTGCTCCAAAGGATGAAACAGAAGTCATAAAACTTCCCTCTTTGAAGTAGCTGCCTGGTTGCTTCGCTCTCCTCTCTCCTGAAGTGAATAGTTAGTTGCTGCTCAGACATGAGAAAGAAGATGTCTCGTAACTAGAGGGTAGAAACCAGTGTGGTAGTACCTGGATCCTGGTTAATTTTTGAGCTCAGAGTAAAGAGGCAGAATAATGACTCCCTGATTGGACTTGGTCAGATTTCTTGTGTTTGACGTTTCTACTTTGTTACTTATTTTTAATTAATCCTAAGCTGGAGAAGGGAGGCACTCCTGATTTTTGGCAGTTGCCTAAAGCAGCCAGGAGGAGGGTGATAGGAACTCAGAGTCGTGATGTGAGCCGCTTTCATTCATCCTTGCAGTTTTTCTTTCCCGTAAGGTGCATTTAGGATTTCCAAAGGACACTGGGACAGATGCTCAAATTTAGGATAATAGGTATAAATGGGATGCCTGATAATTCTGTTCTATGCTCTGTTTGGCTAAATGGTATGCCTGCTTATGTAAAAATGGGGTCTCTTTTGGGGAAAGACTACTTTTTGTTGACATAGTTTAGCAGAACACATACACAGAAATATTCCTGCTGTGGGCTGTGGGTAATGATGATCATTTGGAAAATGATGTGTCTAAATATAAAATACAGTTTTCTCATGACAAAAAGTAGCGCATACTTAATTTTAAAAAATTCTGCCATAATTCTGCCCCCAAATCAAGCCAAACTTTTCATATTTTTCTTATTCGCCTATAGATGTTCGTATGTTTATCTTTTCTTTATATAGTTGTAATCTTGCTGTGATCACCTCGTATTCTGATTTTTGTCATGTTCTGTTTTTCAAGTTTCGTTTTTAATGGCTGTATAGCATTCTATCACATAGAAATGTCATAACCATTCTCTTGTTGGTTGATTGCTTTATGATGTATATTTTATGATGTATTTTTAATGAGGCCTTTATTTTGCTCTAATTTTGCAGGCAGAGACATTTGTTTGGGTTAACAGTGCATCAGCACATTCCCAGAGTGTTGCCAAGGCCAAATATGAATTTTTATTTGGCAGATCTGAAGAGAAAACTCCAGATACTAGTAAGTGTTTACCTACCTTCCTCTTTCAGATAACAAATATGAAGCGCCATTGAAATTTCAAATCTCAAAAGCTGAGAATTCTTCAAACCAAGAACTGACTTGAGATTACCTAGAACAGGCCATTAGAATCACATCCTATAAGATCCTATTAAATCTTAAGAAGGTGTAGGATTATTTGATGAACAATTAAAGCAAACAGGTTTCACAGAGGTAGGAAGGCAGCAGTGCAAATGGAGAAAAAGTACTCGATCAGTAGGTGATAAAGGGGATAGACACTAGCATGTCTTGGGAGTTAGACAGAAAGGGGATGTTGCGTGTGGTTGAGAGCCTGGGCTCTGGAGCTAGACCTTCTGAGTGTGGATTCTGGCCTTGTACCTTATGAGATACGTGACCTTGAGTAAGTTATCTAAGCTATTTTTGCCTCAGTTTTCTCATCTGTAAAATGGAATTATGGTGATACATATCGGAATTCTTTTGAGAAGTAAGTAGATTGATATATGTACAGATCTCAGAACCATGCTTGGCACGTAGTAAATGCTATAAAAGTGTTTGCTGCTAGTGTTATTTATTGTGCTCATTGTCTTCATCATGTTTCTGAACTTTGAAGTTGACATTTAGACGTATGTCCTGACTTTCCTAAACTCTGTCACTGTCTGACATGATTTTTGTTTTGGGTAGACAAGGTTGCTGTTGTTCTGTTGAAGAAGTCAAATGACAACTATTCATGTTTAACTTACATGTTAGATGACATTATGTAAGGTGCTCCGTGATATTTGGGGAGGGTAAGAATGCACTGTGGGTGCAGCCATTTAATAATTCCCATTACCCTAAAAATGCATATTTTATTAGATAGTTCAGTCCCCAACTGGGGACTCCTGAAGGTATGAAATAGCTAAATTGTTTTTAAAAAATGATTCTGCTTTTATCATAGCCTTCAAACTTGCTATTTACCATGTAGCGTAAATGCCTAACATTCCGGGCTTGAGGTCTGAGGCCTTAGTCATGCAGTCACTATTTCTCAGATGGGGAATACTGATCGTCATCACCCCAAGACTGTTTCAAACTCCCCGGCCATGGCCCTAACTTTGAATGCCGCGTTGTGATTTTGTGCTGATTAAGCTTTAAGCTTTTTCTGACCTTGATGAAACATGATGTTTACTTCCCTAGCTAGAGATAGTATCAAATGTCCACATAGTCCTTTGACTTATTGGTGGGTGCATTTGGGGCTTCTTCTTTTTTTTTTTTTTTGGTGGTGGGGGAGGTAAATAGGTTTACTTATTTATTTTTAGAGGAGGTACTGGGGATTGAACACAGGACCTTGTGTGTGCTAATAACGCACTCTACCACTTAAGCTATACCCTCCCTCTTGGGGCTTCTTTATTCATAGGTTTTGAGTAGTTTTCCCAGTATACCTGAGGTGGATCAGAATGACATTTTAAACCTTCCGCTCCTTATTTACCTTGGTAAAAATGGTTGGTATCATTTGTTTCTGGTGTGATGTCATTCTGCACGTGTGTCACTATGTGTACGTTTGTTAAACAAATGTATTTAATGAACACTTACTATGTGCTAGTCACCTGTGCTGGTCGCACTGTGAGGGTGCTAAGTGGAAGGCATAGCTCCGTCCTGTGGGAGCTAATTCCCTGGTTGGAGAGAAACCTGTCTGTCAGTGACTAGAGGGAATGCCTGCTTTCAGCTGCGCTGGTGTTGACTTCAAGAAGGAGGTGGAAGTTGAACTCTCCTTAAAGAATGCCTACTAGTGTTCTGATTAATAGAGTTCTAGGGGAGGGCGTTTCAGATTGAGGGAACAGTATAAGCGAGGGTGTGGTGGCAGGAAATATAAACTGTTTGAGGAACAGGGAGGAAACTAGCCAGGTTGGTTTGCAAAGCGTATCAGTGAGAGAGAGGTTTAGAAAGATAACCATTTAGAAGGGGGCATGACCTTCAGAAAGGAGGGCCTTCTCAGGCACGGTGAAGAGTCTGCATTTCACTTAGGTGTGTGGAGAGGATGCACCAGGCGCTGTTTTTAGATGAGTTGAGACAGATTGACCTAGAAATTGGAAGGGGCAGCAGAAGTTTGCTTGCTGCAGGAGCAGTGTAAGATGCAAGTTTATGTTGACTTTGGGAAAGTACATTTTTTGTGTCTTCACAAAGTAATGATGGTACATTAAAAAAAAATTTTTTTAGACGTTTTTCCATTATAGCTCATTACAACAAATTGAATATAGTTCCCTATGCTATATAGTAGGTCCTTGTTGTTTATCTATTTTATATGTAGTAATGTGTGTATAACTATTTTTATTGAAGTGTAGTCAGTTTACAATGTTGTGTCAATTTCTGGTGTACAGCACAGTGCTTCAGTCATACACGAACATATATATATTCATTTTCATATTCTTTTTCACCATAGGTTTACTGCAAGATATTGAATATAGTTCCCTATGCTATACAGTATGAATTTGTTGTTTGTCTGTTTTATGTATATTAATTAGTATCTGCATATCTCGAATTCCCAATGTATCCCATCCCACCCCCTTCTCCTCTGGTAACCATAAGTTTGTTTTCTATGTCTTTGAGTCTTTTTGTTTTGTAAATAAGTTCATTTGTCTTTTTTTAGATTACATATATAAGTGTTATCATATGGTATTTTTTTCTCTTTCTGGCTTACTTCACTTAGAATGACAATCTCCAGGGCCATCCATGTTGCTGCAAATGGCATTATCTTATTATTTTTACGGCTGTGTAGTATTCCATTGTATAAATATACCACCACTTCTTTATCCAGTCATCTGTCGACTGACATTTATGTTGTTTCCATGTATAGGCTGTTGTCAATAGTGCTGCTGTGAACGTTGGAGTGCAGGTGTCTTTTCGAATTAAGATTCCCTCTGGATATATACCCAGGAGTGGGATTGCTGAATCATTTAAGTCTATTTTTGGTCTTTTGAGGAATCTCCATACTGTTTTCCACAGTGGCTGCACCAAACAATATTCCCACCAGCATTGTAGGAGGCTTCCCTTTTTTCCACAGCCTCTCCAGCATTTATCATTTGTGGACTTTTGAATGATGGCCATTCTGACTGGTATGAGGTGATACTTCATTAGAGTTTTGATTTGCATTTCTCTGATAATTAGCAATATTGAGCATTTTGTCATGTGCCTATTGGACATTTGCATGTCTTCACTGGAGAATTGTTAGTTTAGATCTTCTGCCCATTTTTGGATTGGGTTATACATAGTAATTTGTGTCTGCTAATCCCAAACTCCTAATCTGTCCTTCCCCACCTTGTCCGCTTGGTAACCATGGTTTGTTTTCTATGTCTGTGATTCTGTTTCTAATTTGTATCTTTTTTTTTTTAAATTCTACATATAAGCGCCATCATATTATACTTGTCTTTCTCTGTCTGGCTTCACTTAATATGAAATCTCTAGGTCCATCCATGTTGCTGCAAATGGCATTCTTTCATTCTTTTTATGGCTAAGTAGTATTCCATTGTATATATACCACATCTTTCTTTATCCAGTCATCTGTCAGTGGGCATTTAGGTAGCTTCCATGTCTTGGCTATTGTAAATAGTGCTGCTGTGAACATTGGGGTGCATGTGTATTTTCGAATTGTATTTTCCTCTGTATATATGCCCAGGAGTGGGATTGCTGGATCATAGGTTAAGTCTGTTTTTAGCTTTTTGAGGAATCTCCATACTGTCCTATATAGTAGCTGCACCAATTTACATTCCTAGCAGCAGTGTAAGAGGGTTCCTTTTTCCCCCACACCTTTCTAGCATTTATTGTTTGTGGACTTTTGAATGATGGCCATTCTGACTGGTATGAGGTGATATCTTACTGTAGTTTTGATTTGCATTTCTCTAGCAATTAGTGATGTTGAGCATCTTTTCATGTGCTTGTTGGCCACTTGGATGTCTTCTTTGGAGAGATGTCTGTTTTGGTCTACTGCCCATTTTTTGATTGGGTTGCTTGTTTTTTTGATATTAAGCTATATCAGCTATTTGTATATTTTGGAAATTAGTCCCTTGTTGGTCACATCATTTGCAAATATTTTCTCCCATTTTGTAGGTTATCTTTTCATTTTGTTGATGGTATCCTTAGCTGTGCAGAAGCTTTTAAGTTTAATTAGATCACATTTGTTTATTTCTGTTTTTATTTCCTTTAGGAGCTGGTTTGAAAAAAAAATCGCTGTGATTTATCTCCTGTTTTCCTCTAGGAGTTTTATAGCATCTGGTCTTACATTTAGGTCTTTAATTCATTTTGAGTTTATTTTTGTGTATGATGTTAGAGAATGTTCTAATTTCAGTCTGTTACAGGTAGCTGTCCAGTTTTCCCAGCAGCACTTACTGAAAAGGCTGTCTCTTCTCAATTGTGTATATTCTTGCCTTCTTTGTTCTAGGTTAATTGACTGTAAGTGCATGGGTTTATTTCTGGACTTTCTGTCCTGTTCCATTGATCTATGTGTCTGTTTTTGTGCCAGTACCATGCTGTTTTGATTACTGTAGCTTTGTAGTATAGTCTGAAGTCAGGGAGCATGATTCCTCCAGCTTCGTTCTTCTTTCTCAAGATTGTTTTGGCTATTCTGGGTCTTTGTGTTTCCATACAAATTTTAACATTTTTTTTGTTCTAGTTCTGTGAAAAGTGTCATTGGTAATTTGACAGGGATTGCATTGAATCTGTATATTGGATGGCACAGTTTTATCATTTCAAAAATACTCTTTGAGTTTCTTTATATTGACCTGCCCAAACTCAGAAGACTTAGGAAAAGTTAATAGAGAGACTAGGGCAGTGTTTTTATTTGAATTTGATTGATAGGCATACCTCTTCCCACATAGAGGCCTTTCTTTTTTTTTTTTTTTTTAAGTGGATTAAATAAGTGACAAACTGTCTTAAGTGCTCCAGAAAGAGCCTGCTGGAGAAATGGAAATGCCAACAGTGCTTTTTGACTGCATCCCCAGTAATATTCGGGCAGTAGCCTGGCGGTGATGCAGCCAGGTCAGGGGAGGTCAGTTGGTTCGTGACCCTAGTTATGCCCAAGGGAAGTGTCGCTGCCATAGGGAGAGGAGGCTTTGGCTTTGCCGCTCAGCAGGGACTTAACCTGGGCTGAGGGTGGGAGGCTCTGGGGAGGACAATTCAATATGATGTGCAAGCCATTGCTTATTGTAGGGGTTTTGAATCAGTGACAGGAGGTAAGGGCATTGGATGGGGTTCAGGAGCGCATGTGAACAGTGGGCAGAGTCCCTTGCCTGGGAACTGAGATCTGGATTCTCATGGGCTGCTCATCCACATGGTGAATGGAAAGAGGTGACCTGCTCCTCTGCTTTCTCCGTGCCGCTGCTTTCTGGGGTTTGTCGCAGCCTTCGAGCTTTCCAAGGGCTAGAACGCAGTAGGTAATTGTTGAGAGGCTTTGGGCTATGTGTGACCTCCGTAGTGCAGTGACTTAATGGGGCGGGGAGGAGAGTCACCAGAGGTAGGTTCCCCTCTTCCATTTCCAGTCAGCTACTGGCATATTTGTGGAGCTGCACTGACCTGCAAAGAGATGAAAAAGGGGGTGCCGCAGGAGCCCACCTGGGGCTGACGGCAGGCGAGGCTGTGTCGTTAGGTGAGGGGACGTTCACACCTTTCTTCTCCCGGTTGCTGCACCTAGGTTGACCAGCTGGCTTCTCTAACTAGTTCACGTGGAGTCCACTCTAACAGGAGGTGGGCATCGTTTGGAGAAAATGTGTTCTTTGCAGGTTTCCTAAGGCAGTATCAGATGGCCAGGATGGTCAGTCTTTCTCTTTGGTAAAAATCCAGAGGGAAGAAATGCTTGAGAAAGTCTTTGAAGGAGAGTAAGGCTGTTCCTCAACTTGCAGGGAGAGCAGGTGGCAGGTGGAAGTGAGGAAGTGACAGGCCTGTGGGATGCTGAGCAGGGAACCAGCTTGTTGTATTAGCTCTTGGAAGTTTATAGCATCTCACTCCTACAGTCTTTATTGATTTTTAAACATTTTGAGATAAGTAGGTGAGGAAATATGCTTCAGAAGTATTGAAGAACTTGTTCAGGGGCATGTAGTTTAGAATCAGGTGGAGGCCAGGGAGGAGGTGAGGCAGTTAGGGGTTGGTAAACTGTCTTTCCAGAGCTCTGAGAGGGAGAGTCACTGCTGTGGAACGGAAACCCAAGCCTGCAGCCCAGGTTGGGCAGAGTTCCATGTGTATCATCATGTAGGATCTAGAAATGGACACAGTTGGTGTTGGGCAAGTGAAACTCCCCACAGGTTGCCGCTAAAGTAAATGCAGAACCACCCAGAGGGACGCTTTCACAGCCAGGACAGAGAAGACTCTCATACGAATAAATAAATCAGTGACCCTGAAATGGACCAGCTCACGATAAAGTGGAATAAAGTGCAAAAAGGAAGGAAATTCCATGGAAGGGAAGGTCAGTGTGCACAGCGAAAGGAAAACCAAGACCCAAGTAACTACAGACAGTAGAATATTCTGAAACCATCATAGGTTTGTTTAAGAGATCAAAGGGGGAAAAACCATTATGATAAAAGTATGAAGGAGAGGCATGCATATATGAGCAGAAACAGACAATGGAAATGTACATAGTGAAGTTTTAAAAAATGGTGGGTTAATTGCACAATATTGGGTTTACATTTGGTGAGGACTAATGAACTCTTTCTGATCCCTGCTTCCACAACGTCTCAAACGTTGTATGTAGACAAGTGAAAAGGAAAAAAAAAATCAAAAAAACTGAGCACTCATCATCCAAGAGATATGTTCTCATTTTGGTAAAGCTTACTTCCAGCTTTTTTTCTGTTTGTATGTTCCATACCCAAAGGTGCACACAGGTTTCTTCATTATTCAATAAACATAAAAGGTGGTTACTCTTTGCCAGGTCTTTTTCTAGGTCTTGGGGGTAGAGAGTTGAACAAAACTAAAATCCCTGTTTAACAAATTGCTTAACAGAGATTGTTCTAGGGCTGAGTCTCCTCTGGGGTATCCGCCCCCCCACCCCACCTTCTGCACTGAGTGGTTACCATCTGAGACAGAACACTGCACCACATTTAATAGGTGAAAATGCATTGCTTAGATGTAGGCATTTGTTTTTAATTTTCAATATGAATTTTAAGTTTTATTACCAAAATAATACATGTGTATAATCTGAAAAATGTAACTTCCCTAAACTACGCACGAGCCAGTGCGAATCCCCCTCCTCGCCCTGCGTCCCCCTGGTGCCGTGCTGGGCTTTGGTCTCTCAGCCTCTCCTGGCTCCTCACTCACTCACTCCTCAGTGGGACTGGTGCCCTCTCCCCTTCATCTGCAGTGACTTTTGACAACTGCTGTTCTCTTCCCCTCTTTCTTTTTCCTTCTACTTTGGCTTCCTTTTTTTTTTTTTTTTTTTTTTTTAAAGCTTTAGTGGTAGTTGCTTTGTAGATAGTGTGCTTACACCTGTGTTTCTTACTTTATTGACAGAAGTATCTATTAATTCTATAATAAGAGAAAAGGAATTTGGCTCCCAGCCACCCCCTATACCACAAGTTGTATTCTTATTTTTAGTTTTTTTCTTGGTTACATTCATGGTTTTAATTTGATTTAATTTTTTAGTTATTTTTGGGCGGGGAGGTAATTAGGTTTATTTATTTATTTTTAGAGGAGGGACTAGGGATCACACCCAGGACCTCATGCATGCTAAGCACCCCCTCTACCACTTGAGCTAGAACCTCCCCCCTACATTTATGGTTTTTAAATGTTACTGTTTGAAACTGTGTGTCGTATGCCATCTCAGCACCCGCTGCCTGCCCTGCTTTCCTTACAGACTCAGCCACCAGCGAGACCCCCTTCACTTTTACGGGGCCGGGAGCATCACATCCTGTTCTAGAACTACAGTATAGCAGAATCTTTTGTGCTTTCATTACAGGTTGATTCTAAACATTTAGGACCTAACATGAGCATTTACAGAGCGCAGAATCCAGGCAGTGTAGCTGGAGCTGAAGTGAGAGAGAAGCGGGTCCCATGCCCGTGGCCTCTGCTGCTCTGGGGTAATAGGCCCGCCAGAGCAGGGAGGAGAGGGGAGGGTGACTGGACTATCTGTAACAGGCAGTTCGGCCCCTCTGACAGCTTGTCCTCACTTGTGCCTTAAGTTTCTAGGCCTCTGTACAACTGTTCCCCTTGGACTTGAACAGAATTCTTCATTGCATTCTTGTTAGATGTCCTGTGTCTTGGATCCCATGCCTCATTCTTGGGGTCTTTATTTTTTTTTGCTAGAATATATCCTTTAGCAGTACTTTCCGAGAGATTCTGGGGTTAAAATTCCTAAACCTTTGTGTGTCTTGAAATCACAGTTTTGTTTTTATGCTTCACTGCTTGCTCCATTGGACTCGAGTCCAGCTCACTTCCCTGCAGAACTCTGAAGGCGTCCCCTGCTTTTCCTTGTCATTCGTTGACCCTGATGCGACAGTGAGGCTTGCTCCTTTGTGCAGGGTCTACTCGCTCTCTGGACACTTCTAAGGTTTCTCTGCCCCAGCCCTTGTACCTGTCAGAAGGCAGACGTCTTTTAATTGTTCTTTCTGTGCACTTGCTAAGCTCTTTGGGACATATCTTAGCTCTGGAAATACTTGTTCTATTATTTTTAAAAAATCTATCTCCCCTCTATTTTTAAAATGGTTGTAACTTCTGAAATTCCTGTAAGATAGATGTTGGTTCTCTTGAATTGGATTAATCTTCAATGTCTCTTAGTTTTTCTCTCCCATTTTAAAATGTCAACTTCTATTTTTTCGAATGGAATTTTTATTTTGATAATTATATTTATAATTTCAAGAACTCTGTCATTCTCTGATCACTCAGTTTTCATTGCAGTCTATTCTTTTATGGATGTGTTATTATTTGAATTCTCTAAAAAATTAGAGTTTTTCTTCTACAATTACCTTCTGTTTCCTGAAGTTCTGCTTCATCTAGGGTCAGTTGTGTTTCATTAAATCTTGGAACTGCCCTTGGAAATCACCATTTTTCTCCAGATGTCTGTTGGAGCTTGTTTTTCTGTTCCTGTACAGGAAACGAGACTGAGTTCCCAAACGTGGGCAGCTGGGGTTTCTCTGTAGTGTGGAGCACACGTCCCCAGCAGGCCGCTTCCCTCAGTGAGGCGAGGTGAGGGGTGTGGATGGGCACAGGGCCAGGCGGGCTGCCTGTCAGAGCGGGCTGAGCACTGGATGCTAGCAGGCCCCTGGGAAGGGGAGGAGGCGGGAGAGCAGCCAAGGTGGGAAGCTGTTCCCATCCTGCAGGTGATTCTGCAGTAAATCACAGTGATGTCTGCTCTGCTTCCCCTTCCAGGGTGGACACCTGCCACCTCTGGGGCTGGGAGCTTCTCTGTGGCTCCACCTTTGGGATGACTGAGGCCTCTGGGTTGTGACTTCTGCTCTGTTTTGTCTGTGGTTGTATTCCCAGCCCTCTTAGTCTGACAGACTCACTCAAATCTATGGCTTAGTCGTGTTCCTCTTTTTCTCAGCACTGTTATGAACTTACTTTCTTTTGAAATTTGCTGTCATTTTAATGGGGGAAGGAGAGGAGGCAAACTTGTGTCCCTGTTGGCCATGGTGGCCCTGAAGCCCGAACAGTTTTCTTGTCTTTCTCCAGTTTTATTTAGATCGAATTGACAAGCAGCATTGTGTAAGTTTCAGGTGTACAATGTAATGATTTGATGTATGTATATATTATGAAGTGATCATCACATTAAGGTAGCACATCCATTACATCACATAATTACTTTTCTTTTTTGGTGGTGAGAATGTTTAAAATCTACTCTCAGCAAATTCTAAGTTTACAGTACAGTATTGTTAATTATAGTCATGCTGTTGTACATTACATCCCTAGAACTTACTAATCTTTTAACTGGAAGTTTATACCCACTGACTAACATCTCCTCATTTTTCCCATCCCCCAGCCCCTGGTAACCACCAGCCTACTGTTTCCATGAGTTTCACTTTTTTATATTCCACACATAGGTGACATCATGCAGTGTTTGTCTTTCTCTGTCTGAGATATCTCACTTAGCATAATGCCCCCAAGTCTCATCCATGTTGGGAGGATTTCCTTTTCATGGCTGAATAATATTTCGCTGTATATATACATTTCCTTTAACTACTCATCCATCTGCAGACACTTAGTTGTTCCTATGTCTCAGCTCTTGTGAATAATGCTACAGTGAGCAGGAGGTGCAGATATCCTTCTGAGTTAATGTTTTTGTTACCTTCAGCTAAGTACTCAGGGTAGGATTGTTGGATCCTATGGTAGTTCTAGTTTTAATTTTTGGAGGAACTTCCATACTACTTTTTAGTAGCTTTTTTGAGCTATAACTCATAATGTATAATTAATTCATTTAAAGTGTGAAGTTCAGTGTTTTTTAGTGTATTCACAGAGTTATGCATCCATCACCACAACTAACTTGAGAACATTTTCATCACCCCAGAAAGCAGAGACTGTACCCACCAGCAGTCACTCTATAGCACCACCCACCCCCCTTCAGCAGGCATCCTAGTGGATGAAAAGTGGTACCTTATTGTGGTTTTGTTTTGAGTTTCCTTAATGGTTAATGATGTTGAGCATCTTTTCATGTGCTAACTGTCTTTTTTTATATCTTCTTCGGAGAAAATTTAGATTTTGGAGACATTCAAATCTTTTGCCCAGTTTTTAATTGGTTTGTCTTTTTATAATTGAAATGTAAGAGTTCTTTATGTATTCTATATACAGATCCTTTATCAGATCTATTATTTGGAAATACTTTCTCTCATTATGTGGATTGTCTTCATTTTCTTGATAGTATCTTTTATAGCACGAACACTTAAAATTTTGATCAAGTTCAGTTTCTCTACTTCTTTTGTTGCTTATGCTTTTGGAATCTGTTGCCTAATCCAAGGTGAAGACGGTTTACTCCTATGTTTCCTTCTCGGTTTCATAGTTCTAACTCTGACGTTTAGGTCTGGGATCCATTTTGAGTTAATTTTTGCTTGTAGTGTGAAGAGGCTGAGCAATTCTTAACGATAGAAAGTGGTGAGGAAGGTAGACCAGGTGGACACCTTACCACACGCACAGTATTCCTGGAGAGGAAGGTGCACAGGAAGCAGCGCTGCAGTTTAACGCTGCCCAGGCCCTCCCTTCATCTGCGCACCTGGCCTCGGGACCCAGGAATGCTAGGAGCCGTTGCTCTAGGAAGAGTGTGGGCTGGTGTAGAAAACCACAGGTTTACAAAGCAACAGATGACAAATCCATTAATTGTAGGGTCTTCTATTGAGTTCTTTTCTTGTCTCCACCACAGATCCAAGTTGATTTATAATTTTATGCCTGGTGTTTTAGTAAATCCTCTATCCTTGGCACATTTTATTTAGTTTGACCCTTCCTTTCCACTCCCCAGCCTCCTTCCCAGTGTGGAAAGCAGAAAAATGATTTTTCAGAACTGTATACAACCCTATGTTAGACGAGCTCACTATTCCTCGGCCCTTATTAAACTGTTAAACTGGCTAGATGTCCTCTGTTATTTGAGCTGTTCCACAGACCCCGCTTGATTGGCAGTGTTTTTCAGTAGTCTGCTTTGGCTTGGCAGAGTGGGCCAGGAAGCAACTAACTTTCTCTTTGGCTGCAGTTTTTGGTGTAAAGGTTAAGTCAGTGCCTCCATCGTACCCACCTCGGCTCGCAGGTCTGCATCCTGAGCTGTATACAGTAGCTTCAGCTACTTCATTGGACCTGCCTGGTGTTTTAGATACTGAGATGGCTAAGGAGTGTTGCACACATCAATCTGAAGGGCGTGTTGAAAAGCTTGTTCCGACTGTCTTTTAATTTTTTTAAATTTTGCCTGGGGGATCCACTTTTGGGAACCAGTGTTCACTGTATTTTTCATTAAAGCAGCCATTGAAAAACTGAGGGGCAGGATTTGACTTGTTTGAAAGTGAAATCAAATCAACTCTGGAGCATCATTGAAACAGTGCGTCTCAATTAGAATAGAGAGCTTTTATCTCCAGAAGTGTGTGGCACCAAATGTAATTGAGGTCAGACTTCTTTTATGTACTTATCTATTAAGGATTCATTTAAGATTCTCCTCTTCATGTGTTTTAGATTGGAGAGCTAGTCTTTTCTTGACTTACAGAGCTCTTTGAGTGCTGTGAGGATGTTTTAGAGTAAATTTGGGTCCTCAGGTTGGGTCCCTGGACAAAATTTTTCATTGTCAGGTGTAAGTGAAGGGGCAAAAACCCACAAAGGGACCAGCAAGACCTCCCAGGCAACGGCCATTGCCTTCCTGCTTTTGCGCTTCTGTAAAATGGATTGCTTCTTGGAAAACGAAACTTACCCCTAAAATTCCATTGGTTCCCAAAAGCTCACTCCTGATTGGTGCATTTCTAACACCTCATTTGCATGTGGCATGAAAATTGAAACCTAAAACCCTATAAAAGCCTGTGTAAACCTACAGATGGGGTCCAGAGCTTGGAGTGTTAACTCCTCTGGGCCTGCCGGCATGATAAACCCGAGTTCTCCAGCCCTCCAAGTATCACTTGGCCCCTCGATGGGATTCAGGTTGCTGTAACATAAGAATTACCTTAGAAAGTATGCTTTTAGCAGTGTGTCCCTTAACCGTTTCTTAAATCAACTATCCAGTCTTAAGTTTCCTTTTATTTTTAGGTGGGTAATATTGTTTCCCTTCTTTTAGTAAAGGAGACGTTACCGACTGGCTTCTTTTTCTCATGTTTTATTTGGCCTAGCCAGTGTTTTAATGAAAAATTGAGCTAACTTTTAAAAATTGGGAGATTTCATGTAAAAATCCTGACTTCAGGCTTCTGCTGGAAAATCTGGGATGCACCACTGAGCGGGCGTTGGTGCTGGCCCTAGACGGTGGTGTCTTCAGTGCTCAGGTGCTCCCCACCTGCAGTCACCACCCCTCCTGTGTTGTCCCCTGCTTTGCCTGCTTTACATTTTTGTGAACTCCTGAAGCTTGTAGGCATTTGGGCTTAAGGTCTCTGCTTTAAAGTCTTACTGGTACATGGCTTTTTACTTTCTATCATGTTTTCCAATAGTGATTCTCATGTCCTGCTTTGCAACCCTGGCTAGCATCCAGAGGTGGATATACCATGAAGTTAATGCATGGGGCTTTGCCAAGGCCTTAAGTGGCTTTGCAGTTTTTTCTTCTTTCTCATAAAGAGAGTACCCCAAATTTTGTAAGATTCAGGAGCCACAAAACTGGATTTGCCCCTGCCAGTGTGAGAACCACCTGTAGATTTTTAAAAGAACAAAGATTCTTGGGCCTATCTTCTCCAGGCCTATGCGATCAGAGTCTGTGGGCAAGGGACCCAGGCATCTCTCAGTTGTTAAGCAGCCCCCCAGCGATGCACAGACAGGCTTTAAGAACGACTGTATTTAAAAAGGAAATTACTTGAGCTGTTTATAAACCATTTTGATACTAGCAGGATTCATTGCGGAATCCTTTAATACATTTGAACTATAGTTTGATATGTTTTACTGACATTCGAAGCTGAAGTGCTTAGGAACCACTCCCCATTGAAGATCAGATAAGTGAGGATATCTCTGAAATTAAAATTGTAATGTCAATAGGAAAGCATGATTTTGTTGTAAAAAAAATAGTGTGCACTAGATTTTCAAGAATTTGTGAAGTTACCCAGACCTGTGATGTTTGTCCATTCATGAGAATTTCATCAGCAATTTGTGTCATGCTGGTATTCGGGTAAGTACTGCTTTGGAGAACATTACTGTACAGGTGGAATAGGGAGAGATTTTGGGGCCATTATAGTGAAGACAGCAGCACAAGAGAAAGCGGCCCTGCAGCCTGACGCAGGTGCCTGTGTTCCCACTGCTAGGGAAGGTGGAATGGTCATTTTAAAGCAGCTTTTTTTGAAATTCGTGGGGTTGTTTATAATTATTACAGTGACTGGGGGTGAGGCCTGGCTACTGGCGTTTAACGGGTAAGTGCCTGGGACGCCAGGCATGCGGCACTGGGTGGGATGGTACTGCGCGAGGAGGGATTGTCCCCAGTACTCATGGCTTTGAATGTCCGGTGGATGCTCTGGTAGGCGATAAACATGTTTCTAACGATCTGGACTTAGGATACATAAACAGAATTGTTTTACGTAGTTTTTAAGAATCAGTGAATTTTCTAGGATTACAACTACTGTGTAAGTCAAGGGAAGATTTTACTTCATTTTGTTTGGAAGTTTACTAGAAACTGTTCACAATTCCAAAATACCATGCCCCACAAGGTAATAACTGTGCTGTTGAGCTGTCAGTTCAACACACCTGCAGTCCACCCTCGAGCCTGGCTTTCCGGGTGAGTCTGCGTGTAGGTACAAGCAGGCCTGCGACTAGCCTGAGCACATGCATAATGAGGATGTCAGGTTTATTTCTCCTCTGTGTTTCGTTTAGTAAAGCACTGAATGTACACTTTTAGTAAATTATACTGTTGATTGTTTTTATATTTATTTGTGAATTCACTTCAGGATAATGAAGGAGGCATTGCAAAATATTTCTTGTAAAAAGGTGTTTTCGCTCTTAAAGAGTTGAGAATTGCTATTTTAAAGCAATGGTTCGTAACCAGGAGTGCACGTCAGACTGGCCTGTGGAGGTTTTGAAAATGATCATTGTGAACCTCCCTTCAAAATACTAATTTAATAGTTCTCTAGAAAATTCTAGGAAGTCTACGAACTTTTTCTACCTTGTGGCTCACTTAGAAAATGGTATTTGCATTGCATGCTGAAGTGAATGAAGGCAGCCGCTTCTGGCTGCAGGTGGGCGTGTCTGGGCTCTGGCAGCCCCGCCCCGCCCGCGGAGATGTGCTGACGCCTTGGAGGGTTGGGATGCTTACTAAAAGTTGAGATTCTTCCTTCACACTGTATATGTATTTCACATCATCACCCTGCACACTTTAAATTCCCTCAGTTTTGTCACTTACACCTCAGAAAGGCTGATAAAACAATTTAGATTTTTGAACCTCACCCCAGTAATTCTGATTTTGGTGTGTGACCCAGAAATGTGCTACTGTAATCAGCCCCAATCAGCCCCCTAGCTGATTCAGAGCAGCCGTCTGCTCTCGGGTAGGTAGGTGCAGAAACCACACGGTGTCTGACAGACACACACCGAGGAAAAGGCTCGGCTCCTTTCTGAAGGTGAGTGAGGTCATGGTAAGAGATTCCTGAGGGAGGCGGAGAGTTGAAGTTCCTACTCCATCAGGAGAGCAGTCAGCTTGTTGGAGACAGCAGAGCAAACACTGCTGATAAGTCCCGGGAGGGGACTCACCTGCCCCTTTCTCATGAGTGTGAGCCCTGAGGGGTTGTGTCCTGAGACGCTGTGCACACTGATGAAGTTCAGATCCCCCTTCGGTACCCCTCAGAAGTCACAGAGAAAGGGATAAGTGCTAACAAAGTTTAAGAGATAAAACTCTGTTTTTAGAAAGGCAAATAGAGAAGATTGTAGAGACTGGTGGGTTTAAGGATGATCTTCAGCCTGAATTTTAAAGGATTCTTAAAAGTACCAGGACAGTTAGGGAGTCCTCCCCAGATGTGAGCTGGCGCTGGGGTGGGGACCATACGGGGGAGGCTGAGGTGATGGCCTTCCTGTGGGTAGTGGAGCTGAAAGTTGCCTTGGGTGGCTGGAAACCCACATGTTATTAACATTACTAACGTTCCCTAAACGGATGTTATTGGAACACAGTTGGGGAGGTGCTGATGTACCAGAGGCAAGCCTGGGCAAAGAATCTAGAGGTCTGTGTTTTCACTTATGTCAGCTGCCAAAATTTCTTTCAAGATGAGTGAAGGCACTCCTGAGGGCATTTCCTTCTTCAGTGAGCGGTGAATACCTGCAGTTGCTGGCCTGGAGGCCTGGAGACACGTGTTCGGTCTGCCTATGAGGCTGGTTGCGGAAACAGACCAGTCATGTGGTGGATCTAACAGTGTGTGATTCCCGCCACAGGAGAGATAAGAACAGCGAGCTCTGGAAGGCTGCTGGGGCACACCTAAGTCAGCCTGGAGGGAAGGCTTCCCAGGAGAGCTGATTATCTGGGCAGGGTTTTTGAGGCCAAGGTGGGATGGGTGCTGGGAAGACACATTTCAGACAGTGGAAGAAGCGCATGTGAAGATGTGGTGCCTTGAAGACCAAGGCTGTTGAGAGCAGCCGGTGTCAGCAGGGGAGGGATGAGGGAGAAGGCTCCGGGCAGGCTCAGACCAGGCTGTGAATGGTGTTATGTGCCACGCTGCAGAGTTAAGTGTTTCACTGATTGTTAAAATGAGGAGCTGAGTCTTCATATTTGGGATTTAGGGAGTCAGTCTGGTAGCTAGCAGTGTAGAGATTGGATTGCAGTTACGGCAAGAGCGGAGGAGAGTACCTTGCTGGGAAGGTACACACACGTACCAGTGGCTTAAAATAAAAGCTTACCCTTCTCTCCTTTGAAAGGAATCCAGATGGGTGATTGAGAGCTCGGTGGTGGTCATACAGGGTCAGAGGATCCTGACTCCTTGGAGCTCTTTGGTCTGCCATCCTTCTGACATTTCTCATCTCCTGGCTTGGGTTCTAGCCACACTCCTAAGAGCACGAAAGAGGAAGTGGAGAGTCAGAAGAGCAGAGGGGCACGTGCCGCCTGTAATTTAAGGATGTTTTGGAGAATTACCACAGAGCACTCCAGTTACAGCGCATTGCTTATAGCATGGCACCACGGCCACAGGTGGCTCAAGTGCCGAAAACGTAACCTTCATGCATAGCGGCCACGTGCCCAGCCGAAAGTTGGGAGTTCTGTTAGTAAGGGAGGCCAGGGGGACGGTGGGGTCAGACCCCGTGTGTCTGCCACGGAGAGTGGTGCAGGGATGCAGGGACTTGTGATGGCGTGAATGTGATGACACGTTAGGGTCCCAGCTGCCGCTGTTCCCCACCTATTTGAGCTTTAGCATCAGCTGTGAGTGAGCATGAAGGAGCGGTCAGAAACTGCAGCGTTGTTTTTTTTAAGTACAAAGTTGTGCTCCCGAGTTCTGTTAATAGTTGGACAACACTTCCCTCTGGTGGACGGAGTGTGTATCACTTTTTAGTAGCAGTTACCAAGTGTCAAAGTGCTGTTTGCTTTTCCTGCTACAGATTTCTTTCAGATTTGTTTTGGAGGGCAGTTAATACGCTTTTCTTTTTTTCTGCTTAATCTAATCTAGAGGTTTATAAAAATTCCAGTGGTGGTCAGATCTCCCTTAAATATCTGTTGTATCTTAATCTCCTTATGGTATTAAGAAATTAAAGATTTGGAATTTTTATGGCAAAAACATTTATGTTTTTGAAATAGAAATGTTAACCAGCTCTACTCTCAGATGGATGCTTTGGTAGGACCCTGATTATAATAATGCTTGAATATAGGTGCATTAAAATAATAATATGAAACCCTGTCTGGAGTGTTGTTTTTTCTCATATGTGAATTTTGCAGAAGTCAGTATTCTGAAGAAATCAGTATTATTGGAGGTATAATAATTGAAAGGTTAATGTGGAGGGCCCTAAATTGGCTATTTCTTAACTGATAGTTTTTTAGTTGTTGTATTTGTTTTTTCCTGTATGAAACTATGATATAGGCTGACAAAGTGAGTGGCATATTTTTCTTAATTTTTTGGTTCAATCTTGAGTTCTCTTACATATATATGTATATATATATATATGTATGTGTGGGTATATATATATATATATATATATATATATATATATATATATATAAATATGTATATACTTGAGATGTGAATTGTAAGAAAAATAAAATGCCATTTGGAGAGCAAAGATAAAGATTTCCATCTTCTAATTTATCAGATAATAACACCCTTATTATTTGAAAGATACTCTACTGGGAAATTTTTAATTAGTTATCCTTTAAACCTCAGAAGAGTCCTCTGATGCTAATGCCCCTCGCCCACCCCCTTTATTTCATAGAGGAGACTCACTGAGATTTAAATAATTTAACCTCAGGTTACACAGCAAGTAAGTCATGGAGCTGACATGCCAACTTGAGGGTGACTTCAGAGCCTGAGTCTTCCCACCACATCCTGCAGCATCACAGAGTCAGACCAGGGGCCACTCCACCAGTCTCCTAACTTCATGTGAAGGTGGGCTGTAATTCTGACTTTGTCGTTAATTGGTAGTATGTTATTGAATAACTGTTTAATTTTTCTGGCTTCACTTTTAAAAACTCTTCAGCTTAAGGTCCCTGTGTCTCCCCGAGGGCTGGGGCATGAGGAGGTGGTGGGATGAGTCCATGCCCTGCCCCAGTCACTCAAAGGCACCCCCCTGGTCTGTTTTGCATGCTAGACATCATTTGAAGGCACAATTTCTCTACTAAAAAAAATTTAACTCTTGGTCTTTATAGCTTCGCAGGTCCCATCTCGCTCATTGTTTCCTGAGGGATGTTTATGCAGCGCAATAGCTCCTTGTGTTTTTCCTTTGGAAGGGGCAGCAGGTGTGGCCTGAGGCACTGGATTGTTTAGTCCACTATTCTTTCACTTGGCAGCACTAGGGCCATTAAATTAGGAGGCGAGGAGACTCTCGATGGGCGGTCCTCCGAGTCTTAGGAAATATCCAAATTCTCCACATGCTGTAGTCGGAGCACCGAGCTGACCCTTTTCCTTGCAGTGTAACGTTCAGCAGCCCACTTCCCACATCACAGCAGAGGGAAGTGATAATGCTGGGAGTATGGCAGAAGTGAAAAATACATGCACACACTGACACAAATTTTCTATTTGATTTCAACATTGTGGAATTAGGAAAGATTTCTTGGCAAGATTCAGAATAACAGTGAACAAGACCCAGCACCGGTTCGTCCATAGCCTCCTTGTCTGCGCCTCCCCCGACAGGCTTCTTCCCCTTGCTGTGCTTATGCTGTTCCTGTATTGAAATATCCAGTCTGCATTAGGTCACTTGGTAAGACAGTGGTGTCAGGGAGGCCAGGGTCAAGCCTTAAGGCATATTAGCTTTTGTTTCAATACATCAGGGACTTTGCAAACTATTTCACAAAAATGTTTCTGTTAAAAGGAGGCCTAGCAAATGAGTAGGGACGGCTCAGGGCACAGGTTTACCAGGAAAAGCGATTTAGAGAGCTTACCGTCCCAATGATGGATTGTTAAATATTTAAACTGTGACCCACTAGCCATCCAACTGTGTGGTGAACTCTGACTTATGCCTGGTCACAATGAATATAATTAAAAAAAGAAAATTGAGATCCTGTTTTAATTTTCTCTTTAAAGACAGAATGACTAAAGATTCTCTGTGATGGAAGGTTCCCCAGAATTTGTTACAGACTGAGATTTGTGTAGTTTTAGTTCTTATATCTGGATAGTGGTGGCAGGGGGAGAAGGGGCAGGAAATAAGTTTCTTTCATTTAATACATTTAATTAATATACAGATAATCATTGAGTATTTGCCATGTACCCAACAGTGCTAATCACTGCTTATAAGAAGCAAATGAATTTACAGGCAAGACAACATTCATACCAGGACCCATTAAATAGAAGATGATGTGTAATTGAGTGCCGGATAACTGGGATAAATCTCATGAACAGATGACTGAGTCCATGTTAAAGATCCTGCATGGAGACAGACGTGCGCCCTTAGCAGGAGGCAGACTGTCGAGAGCAGGAGCAGCCTCGGGGGTCAGGCGTGTGGTCACGTCTTGTGCACAGCAGGGGGCAGCACAGCCGGGATGCAGGAGTACTCAGGCGCTTCTGAGAGGGATGCCGCTCTGTCCTGTGCCTTGCAGGGTGGGTGGTATTTGAATGGATGGAAAGAATGGGGAGGATATTCTGTTCTAGGAGGACGGCAGACTGTTGGCTCAGGTAGAGAAATGAACTCAGGTGTGATCGTGGAAGGCCTGAGGTCAGTTCAGCGAGTTGCCGTGTGAAGTGTATGTCCCGAGACGCTTCATTTAATTCCTGTCAATTTCACTGACGGACCCTCTCTTTGGGGGCCCCACTGAACCCTAGAATCTGCCTCTGTTGTTGAACCAATCATTCTGAAAGGCACTAATTTATTTACAGTTTTTTTTTTAAACTGAAAGAGACTGAGGCTGTACCTGGTTCCCTTGACTAGAATTTGGCTATTTTTGAAATTCAACATTCATCAGTTTACATCTTATATTCAGGGTGGGTTACTTTTACAAATAGTTTGATTTTAACCATTTTATGTTAAATCTTAAAATTTAGATTTTTGTGACATCTTTCATTCTTGTGTGCTGAGTGCAAAACACGTAAAAATTAAATCCTGTTTAGCAATACATTTAGCAAATTTGTCTTATAAAAAGATTAAATGAAATTAAAATTCAGCACCTACTCTATAGGAAAAGGGGAAAGATGTCAACAATCGAGTTAATTCAGAGTAAAATGTAATTCTGCCAGACCAGAACCCGTGAGACAAGGGTCTAGACTTGGAGAGGGATGATAAACAAGGAGAGGAAACAGAGTTACTCTAGACGAGTTCATATCTTTTAATTACAAGCGTGAAGAAAGCCAAACACAAAGGAAGTCTTTAGGAGTTAGAGGGCTCAAGGCTACATTCCCATCTGTCTTGGCAAAGGACCCCCTCAACTTACCATGTCAACACATGAGGAACTCATGGTAATGACAACATAATAGGAAGAAACACAAAGTAAACCACAGCTAGAATATGTAACTTGTAAGTTACCATCATCGTCCTAGTAAAGAATGAATGGCATCTTCTAACTTACAGACACTGTGGGAGTCATCGGGGATACAGAATATATAACCTACAGTAGGCGCCATCCACTGAGCACTCGGTGGAAGTGGGAGGCGGACTGATGCTCAGGGCAGATGTCACATCTGGACATCTGGACATCTGGACTTACCAGGGCAGGGCCCTCCTTTCAAATTCCATTTTGTAGTTTTCCTGTGACCTTTCTCAGCTTAATCTTAACAGCAACCCTGTGAGGTAAACATCTTGTTTGCATACAGTTACTCGTTTTTGGAATCATGTTCAAAATGAATTGCAGATTTTTATCTCAATGAGTACAAAAGCCTGGAAAAGTTGACTTTTAATGAGATTTTTTAAAGTAATAGGTGAAAGCTGAGGCTCAGGGAGGCAGAGTTACTTTTCTGAATACCCTGGTGAGAAATGGAGCAAAGGCGGATTCCCAGTGGTAGTGGTGACATCAGCTGGTGCTTACTGACTGGCCCCCAAGTGCTGGGCGCCGCTCCAGGTACTCTGTGTGTTGACTCATTGAGGGTACTTTTGCCTTCATACCAGTTTGTCTACTGGGTGACAGATAATTCATCCAAGCTCTTGCATTTTAGAAGGCAGTGAGCCGAGAACTAATCAATTCCTGGGACTACTTGTAATTTAAGGGCAGAAGAAATGTGATAATCCAAGGAAAGAGCAGAGCAGCCGTAGGACAGATCCACCACCAGGACAGCATGTGGACGGATGAGAAGATTCTAGAAGAAATCCTCTACCCTTCCATCCCTCGGCCGACCACGCTGTACCCTGCTTTTCGGGCTGGGTCTGAAGTTGAGCTGGTCCAGTTTTCCTGCCATCCGGCCCCTGGGCACCCTTTTTGGTCCCTGGGGAGAGGTGGAACGTTACATTTTACTCTGACACAGTTGGTACAAGGTGAGAGTTTATGAATGGAATCACTTACTGAAAGAAGGAAAGAAAAGAAAAAGAAACAGCAGATAAAGGAGTTTCTAGGAGAGAGAAGTAAACCCTGGTTTAACTAGGCTGGCCAGAAATCAGCGCGATGACGCAGCCCCTCGGGCCCTCTGACTGCTTCAGTTGCCACTTAAACACCATTTGGTTACTTACTGACTTCACTCTGACAGAGATTCCCTTCCTCCTAGAACTGGCTTTCAAGTTTTACCTTTGGGTGTGATCACCCCTTTAGCCCAAACTCTGGAGCATTCCCTCTGCTCCAGTGAGATCCTGGCACCCCTGGGCTCTGATTCCATCCCGGGCCCCGGGCCTGAGGAAGGCACTTCCCCTACTGACCATAGAAATTCTCTTGCCCATTACCCACAATCTAGTTTTATGCCGTCTTGAATTGACTCTGCAATTTAAAATTTGTGCTTTCTGGGTATCTCAGGGACATGGCGATGCAGCAGTGAACAAAACAGATACAAGCCACTTACTTCCTGAAGGTTTCCTTTGGGTCAGTGGAGCTTATAGTTTGATTACGTTCTGAATAATATTAATTAGCCAGTTGTCAATATAGGAATCTCATAATCCAGGATAATATTGGGAAGAACCAGACTATTCAACAATAACTGAATTATACTACTAAGTGGCATATCGAGTGTTTATTAAAATGATATTTACTTGCTTTATATAATAAAAAATAACGTAAGTGTTATTGTAAATAAGTTAATAGAAGCAAGAAAGGAAAGGATGTTTAAATTCCCAAGCTGTGGCAGAGTAAGACAGTGGTGAAGTGCTGCCCACTGTCAAGTCGTGGTCCTGCTTCCTCCTGCTCTTCCTTGTGCCCACATTTGGGCTGCCAGCGAATTCCTTCTTCTTCTTCCCTCACCCCTCCTTCCCTCCTCCCCCCCCTCCTTCTTTGTTCTTTTTCCTAAACTTCGGTCTGAGGATGTTTCCTGCTTTTCTTATCTTCTGACTGTGTGGGGGCCAGGTGGCTAAAACTCTGTCTGTGCTCTGATCTGTAAAAGGAGTTCATGTACTGTATACGCCCAAACTAGGGCAAGGGTGTTTTCCTCAGAAAATCATCAGAAAAGGAAGGGTGGCTTTATATTCAAGTTTTTACCATTTCTGAATTAGGGATGTTTTGATTATTTTAAATAACAAAGAACTTTTGGAGAATACAGATTAGCTTGAAATAACTACAAATAATTGTCATTGGGAGGCTTACAGGGATCACTAAAACAGGTTAAAAAAAAGTGGGGGGAGAAGACAAGTTTAACACACACTTAGTAATTATACTTAAAGAGGCGATCCTGGAGTTGTAGATGTGAATGTCACGGTAAACTGGCTTTTTAAAGGTGACTTTTAAAGGTCATTCAGAAGGATACATCATCTAAAGTGGATGGATTCTGTGCATGAGGATAGAATTTCCAGTTACAGCATCACGCAGATGAGAAATCATTGTGACTCAGTTTAAGACAGGGCTGAAGATGTAATATGACTCAAATGGGACTCTAGTGGTGGCAGAGATTCTAACCACAAATTGCATGTGGAGAGCTTGACTGACAGAATTCCCTAAAATGTAAGGATATAAAAGCAAGTATTTTTTATTGTTTTCTGTAGTATGTAGTTTTATGTATGTACAAAAGTAACATAAAGAAAACATTAATGAGAAGCTATTGGATTGTTTAATTTACATCCTTGAAGTATATACAGTGTGGCCAACAACTGTTTGTTTCAGTGGTTGCCTTGTATTTAGGTATACCTTGATCCCTGCTTCTTAGGAGGTTTTAAGGATTAAATGAAACAATTAATTGTCCACTGCGTAGTGAGCACTGGGCAAACAGGGCCTAGTGACGAGACCCGCTTTGGGGTCTGTTTCCTGCTCTTCCCAACTTTTCCTTGTCAGCACAGCCTGTGTGGGAGCAGAAACACCATCGGGAGTTACTTGGAAGGTGACAGGGAGGCCTGGTGGGTGAATTGCATCTTGCCTGGTCTCTCCCCGACTCTGCACCTCCTTCTCCCCCTCCGCCTCCCCTCACCGTTTGTAGCCCAGAGAAGATGCAGTGGTTCTGCGCTCAGAGAGGGCGCATCCTCTCCTCCAGCCCAGACTCTAGGTCCATTGACTGTGGTCCTCTTGCCAAGTAGTCCTAGGACAGTTGGAGAGTTTTTAGGAGATTCCTAATTACATCTTTACTGAACAGGAAGTTTCAAACATAGACACGTTTTGTAAGGTGTGCTTCCCAGCAAGCTTACTAGGAGGTGGTGTGTATATTCCTTGTAAGTGACATTTTACTTTAGAGTGAGGTTTTTTTTGAAATTGTATTTCAGAGATAAAGCTCTGGTGTGGCTTGTTATTTCCAGTCTTGGTGTGCACAGCTCTTCTCTCTGCTCACTTGGGTTTATTTCCATGTTGTGTCTTCCTGGATTCTGTTTATCTCTTTATATGAAGCTTAAACATTCAGATGTGCCTCGTAATAGAGACAATAGACTGATATGTAAAAACTAAATGTTTATAATCCCGAAATTGACATTGAATTTTTTTTAAGATGTAAGAACCAGGCTTAAAAGATAAATAATGGAGATAGGAAAACTGGCTTCTTATTTGTTGGAATTTTCTGAAAGAAAGTTATTTCAAATAAGGAACTGCTGTTACCAGTGCTTCTGATAATCTTGTCTCCTACATGGATTTAGTAATTAAAAAAAGCTAACAATAAATATCATGTTGTGATAAAATTGGCATCAATCAGCGTTGACTTGTAAAACATTTTTAGTTCTAAAATCTCACACTAAATTGGGTAACAGTTTGCTTGCCTGTTTGTATTTGTTCGAAATTTTTGAGAAGTGACACGTTACTTCAAATAACAATTTAGTCATTCCTAAACTAAAGGGACAGTGCTAGTGACAGTGAAGTCTCGAAATACATTACTGATTTGGAATTTTGTTATTAAAGAGTAATTATGTATTTCTCTTAAAGCTTTGTTACAAGATTTGTACCTGATTTGTTTTAATCAGGTATGGTAAGACAGACATGGAAATGAATGTCATGAAGGAAGAAGTTTATACCCACAGATCCCTACAAACAGGAGGCTTGCACACGCGCAGGGCCACCGGGAAGGAGGCAGAGCAGATGGCAGCAAGCACAGCCCAGCCTTTAACGGGGTCTTTGCTGGTAGGAATGGGTAGGGCAGGGTAGATACCTGAGTAAGTTTAGGATTGGATGGTATGAATAATTTCATGGGTTCTGGTCTATAAGGGTGGTTCCTAGGTGTCGAGTGCCAGGCCCTGGGGTGATGTGGAGCTGGGGAATGTTTTGCTATCCTCAGGAAGCAGCTGGCCCTGGGAGGGGCTGCCTCTCCAAGATCAAGGCCCCAAAAGCCACAGCATCAATATAGAAAGTAAGAAGGTATGGTCAGTACAAACTCCATGTTAACATGCAAAGTGCTTTATAATTTAAATTTTATACTGTCTTCATTAAAAAACATTGGTTGCAGTTGGCAGTTATATGTACTTTTATTTATAAAATCTTAAATTTTAATGAAAAAGTACATTTTATAAATCTAGCTTTCTTCGGGTTGGTTCAATCTGTCAGTGATATTTCTAGAAAAGCAAGTTATGTTTTGCAGAAGAGGTATAAACAGAATATTGGTAAATTTTTCAGTGGTTCTCTCTTCTGAATATTACTGATATTATCTGTCCTTCAAGGGTAATGACAGCTTTGTTAGGTTACATTTCAGAAACAGAACAGAACCAAACAAGACAAGTGAGGACTTCGGGCTGGCACTGCCAACCCAGTTCGGGACTCAGGCGCTGTTTCCATATGTACTGTTTTTAGAGATAGTGTCCGTGGGAGAGCGGAGAATATGTAACATTTATATTGGAGCTTTGCTTTTTGAAATGGTGAGTTTTAGGATGTCAGTCAAAGCCTAGTGTGAAATGCTAAAAGCATTTGGAAACGAGACATTTGTGTAGTCGAGGCAGATTTATTTCCGCCTGGTCACCAGCAGTCTCAGTTAAGGGGATGGTCTTCGTTACACGGCCTTTATGATAGACTTACAGTAGCTTTCCTGAGCATGCTCACTCCTGTGTTTGTGTTCTTCCCCTTGGAAGGAGCCTTCTTGCAAAGCATGCCCGACAGCTTCAGCTCACATCTCCTGGGGAACTGGTGATTCGTGGACTGGTTAACGTTTGTATGATGCCAGCAAACATGGATGCTTTTCCTACCAACTCTGGAGAAATAACAGCTCTTCTTGGAGAGGTTTTTGAAAAGGGAGGAAGCTGGCAGTTTTAGTTAAAAAAAGTGGTAACAACACTCAGAGTAATGATGATTATAGCAACAGCCACAATAATTAACCTTGAGCCTTTATTTTATACTAGTTGGTATTACGAGTGCTTGGTGCACTCATGTGGTAGCTGATTTAATTCTCAGAACAACCCCATTGTTTTCCTCATTTTTTAGATGAGGAAGTTGAGCCCCTCAGAGGTTAAATAAATTGCTTAAGGTGACATAATTGGAAAGTGATGGAGCACAGACCACTAGTCCAGACCGTGTGCTTTAACTACACTTTTATATTGCTCTGTAACCTAAAAATCTAGCTCGGAAGCGAGGAAACTAAAGCTGAAAGATCTTAAGCCATTGGCCCAAGATCCCTGGCGCTGTCAGCGCTGAACCTCTCCTGGTGCTGCTCTCACTGTGGTTTCCCTGTCTCCGGGTGCTTTGTCTAGATGCACTAGACTGTTATCCTCTTACATTTGGGCCAGTCTTCTTGAGAGGTGTGTATTTTTGGCTTGCTGTGGTTCTAAATCCTGAAAATTATATTCTCCCGCTAGGATCCTTTTCCTTGGCAAGGAAGCTCCCAGGAGGCAGTGGGGCTTCAGGGACCGAGAGGGCAGACTTTGCAGCCTTAGTGCCCGCATTTATGTCCCACCTGTGTAATTGTGGACAAGTCAGACTTCTTGTGTTTCAGTAGTCTTACCTGAAAAAAAGGCTTAATCCTGGTAGCTGTCCCCCAGGGCTGCTGGGCAGTATAGATAAGTTGATACAATAAAGCTGCTTTAAAGTCTGGTGCCTGGCACATAGCGAACATTTTATAAATGTTTTCTCCTCTGATTATGTCATTTATCAGAACTGTATACTCCAGGTGAAACTCAACACATTATCTAGCACCTGTTAGGCACTCAGTAGATGTATATGGGATGAATGAAAATAACCATCAATTGCTTTATATTACTGGTCTCTGCTTTTTATACTGGTTGGAATATTAAGATTATAGAAGATATTTTTAATGTTTGTATTAACCTCCATTACCAAGACTAAGGACCACACTTTTCTCTTCTACAAAACTGTTTTTACAATTCGCGTATTTATTGAGATTGTATTGAAATGTACTGCATACAGCTAAGGTCCCATTAATGATGTGAAAGTTTATGTCATCGTATTCAAAACTGGATGTTAGTATCAAATTTTTTCATGTCACATTTCCCAAGTAGTATCAATTACCCATTAAATATGAATTTAATCGCAGAAAGGGTAATGCAGCCATGAGTAAGATGACTTTAGCTGGCAGCGTCACTTCGCCCTGAGACGAGGTCTGGGAAAGCAGGATCGATATCCTCCCACAGCATTTGTTCAGCATTATGTTTGCTTTTGCCTTTTCTGTTTAAATCACACAAGAATTAAATCCTCTTAAAGGGAACTCGTCTGTCTTCTTTCACGTGTGTCATTCTCACATCAGAGAAAATGCTGCATAATACCGAGATGACAGCCCCACCTCTGATGTCACCCGGGATGGTACGGTCCTCTCAGAGCCTTTGCTGGGGTTCCTGCTGCCGCGCTGGGGAAATGGTTACATTAAAGCTCACTCCCGTCATCTCAATTATCTCCTTGGAAGTAGTTTTCACAAATATAGAAAAGCCCTACGGTGGTTGTTTTCGGTAAGCTACCAAGGTAGAGAGCGCAGAGGCAGACGAGGGCGCGGGAGCAGCTGCGTGCCTTTGTGAGCGGGAGCGGCTCGCTCAGCCAGGGCTCCCTGCTCAGAGCGCTCGCTGCCACTGACATCACCCTGTGCAGTGCAGGGCAAGAGGGGCTGCCAGGAAATTTGAGACTAATTTGCTTCCAGTTGACTAGAACGGCAGATTTTGAGTTAGCCAGCTTCTTTTCTAGCTAACTTTTCTCAAGCGTTAAGCTGATGAGCTGGGCATTTTCTATGATCAATGGGTAACTGCTGGAGCTACAGTAATCTCTGTGAGTAACCTCTGTTTGTAGGTTTCTGCAGGCAAATATATTTTTCTATCTCTCTCTCTTGTCAAATGCTGCTGTAAAATGATGCATCTGTATTACTGAATGCTTGTGCTTACTAGTCTTGTCTTTGGACCATCCCAGTAGGCGACTCCCGGGGCTGGACGAGGTTTTGCTGAATCCTGACTAGAGAAGCACATACCGCATTTATCCCGGGTGCCCACGCCAACTGTTCTTTAATTCCCCAGCCATCAGAAAGATGCCACCTGCCCACCGTCCGAATGCTTTTGCCCAGTACCTCCCCTGACTTTAACCTGGAATGTTTATTTTAGCATCTGACATTGGATTTTTGAGATATTTTATTTTTACATAGACAGCAGAATGTTATTCTTACCTGTAAAATTCTTTCCTTTCATTGTTTGTTCTTGTTCAAACAGCTTTCCCGGGACCACAGAATTCTATTATCCTATTTCTGCTCCCTGTTTTTGATGTATTATATAGAAAGAAAGAGGAAAACGGGCTACCCCTGCAGTTTTAGAAAGACATCATATTGTGGCACCGGGTGGGAATAGGGAGGAGTTTCTCTTAAAGAGCTCGACCTCCTTTCTCTCTGCATGCCTGGAGCCCAGCTCAGCCTGAGTGCCTGATGGAGCGCACAGTCAGCCACAGGGCAGCACCAGAAAGTTCTGTGAATGCTGTCCTCGAGGCTGAGGGGGTCTCCACTGGAGCTTTATTTTCCCTCAGTTTACACATAGGGTTGTGTTTTTCTCGTCTTTTGAAAGTGTCACTTTTAGATTAATTCAAGATTCATTTCTCTCTCACCACTTCTGTAAAATTTACAGTGTCAGATATACTTGGAATTATCGCTCATGTCAGTTTGCAGCCTGAATCTTTAGCAAAACCATCGGTCTCTTACTGAGCACAAAAACTACTGAAGGCAAACATAGATCAGCTGAGGCTCATTGCAGACTGGAGGCTGAGTGGAGCTGCTGTTTTCCGCTGCACCTAACATTTGTCTTGACACACAGTTTAGAGAAGCCACAGCTATAGCTGACCCTCACTGCTAGGAACTCCAGCTCCTTGGCATTTGTGATTTTTTAAAAAAAAGAATTGTATAGTGTTTTGAATTTCAGTTTCTGAAGTATTAAATGTCCTTAATATATTTCACCTTAAAATGTTAAAATATTTAATAAAATATATAAGAATTTATTTTAACTCTACCATATCTGTGTTAACGTTAGCAGAAGAGAGCCTGCTATAAACAAGGTTGTGGAGTTTTTTAAAAAGTTTAAACTTTTATTTGCTTTTAAAAATAAAATAAAAAGTCGGTGAAGGTAAAAATTGGGCTTTTCAAAGAGTAAAGTGGAGACCAGGGCCTGTGGGGGTGGGGAAAACGGGGCGATATTGATCAGAGGGCACAGACTTGCAGTTATAAGAGGACTAAGTTCTGGGGGTCTCACGTACAGCATAGTGATTATGGTTAATAATACCGTATGATAGACTTAGATGCTGCTAAGAGAGTAGATCTTAAATGTCCTCACCACAAAGAAGTGACAGTTACGTGACGTGGTGGAGGTGCTGGCTGAAGCTATGCCGGTGCTCGTTCTGCAGCCTGTAAGTGTATTAAAGCCGCACGTGGTGCACCCTAAACCTACTCAGTGTTGTGCATCAATTGTATCTCAATAAAGCTGGAAGCAATGAAAACATAACACTGGGTTTTAAAAGTGGCGATTCCTAAGCAGGGAGAAGTAGGAAGAGGACAGGAGGGACGGACTCAGAGGAGCAGCTGTGATCGGGGGTGGTGGGGCTGGGAGGAGAAGCACAGAGTGCGGCTGGGAAAAGAAGCAAATGGGAGTGGATGGTAGATAAAGAGGAGAAAGTTACAGCTGGAAAAGAGGAAACCAGCTTGAAACAATAATGCTTTCAAAGACAGGCCTGCATGTGGCTCTTGCGTCTTAGGATTTCTCCTCCGTGACGAGAGCTGGTGCTCTGCACGCGGGCGGGGACCTGGGGCTGGGATTCCTGGGGTGCTTCTCATCTCGGTCTTTTATCTTCCGTGTGCTGTGTGTGGTGCCGCCCCCAGCTCACGGAGCTTCCCCTGTGGTTGCCTGGAATGGTGAGCATGTATCATCTCCCCCGGGATTAGCATGGAATGAGAAGAATCGGGTTCCGAATCATTAGTATGTGAAATTCACTTGTGGTTGGCACAGCTGTAACTATTAATCACTTGGGGAAAAGAGGGTCCAATTAACAGAACAGTCTCTATTCGTGTGCACGTGCTAATGGCTCGTGTAGTGGTGGGCAGGCCTTTTCCTGGGTTAGCTGCGTATAAACACCTTCAGTATCAGTGCTTCTAGAGAGTTATTAGTGACCAGACAATAGCCAGCATCCTCAACTACATACTGTAGCCTCCAATATGTGACTTTTGTTAGGGTGAGGAGTGTGTACCAAAGTATAATGTACTTAGATTACTCATTTAGTGAATTCTCATTACTCATACTCTTTTTCTGTCATTTTTATCATACTGAGTATATTTTCTGTTGCTTAGTAAAAATGGATTAGACTTTTTTTTTAATATAACTGTTTCTACGACATTTTAAATCTCAACCATGCATACAGCACTGTGTTACTGAGGGGCTTACTGATTATTAGACATTGAAACATTGATCATTATTATTCACACTTAAGGATTATGGTTACTTATGGCTAAAATGGTTTTGTGATTTTTTAGCTCTGCAAAGCTTACTTTTCCTGTTGCTTTGTAAATTGGACCTTTGTCTTTTTTTTTTATTGATTTATGAAATTTCAGAATGGAGGAGACAAAGCAGTCACCCTTCTGTCTGTGGGATTGAAATCCTTCCTGACAAGTCAGGAGCAGTGTGTCTGTAAGCTTGTTTCTGTAAATTGGCCAGTATTAAAATAACTTATTTATAGTCCTTTTATCATACTAAATGATTATGAAAGTTTTGTGGTGTTTGCTGACTGAGATCTGTTAGGAAACAGAGAGCACCAAGGATTTATGAACAACCTACATGAAAAGGAAACAGACTTCTCATGGCTAGGTTAGCCATGATTTATAAAGGATTGGAACTCTGTTGAACTGTGCTTATGTTACAGAAACCTGAACCCCGTCGAGAGACCGAGCAACACTCGGAGGGTTGGAGAACTCAGGTTTATAAACCCGGCGGGCCCAGAGGAATTAACACTCTAAGCTGTGGACCCCTGTCTGTAGGTTTACACAGGCTCTTATAGGGTTTTAGGTTTCGATTACGTTTGCATCATATGCAAATGAGGTATTGGAAATGGACCAATCAGGAGTGAGCTTTTGGGAACCAGTGGAATTTTAGGGGTAAGTTTCATTTTCCTAGAAGCAAGCTGTTTTACAGAAGTGCAAAAGCAGAAAGGCAATAGCCCTGCCTGGGAGGTCTTGCTGGTCCCTTTGTGGGTTTTGCCCCTTCACTTGTAGAAAAGAGATTACAGACCCTTAGTGCTCTCTTGAAAGTGCCTCGTGACTTTGCCCATTCATTTTTATTTTACGAGTGATCTATCCAGTGACATGAACATTAAAAGTCTGGGGAAATATCCCAGTTTTTAAAGACAGAAAAATCCTGCCTTTCCCTCAGCTCTTCTAAGCGCCAGTGTCAATCCTTCAAGGCTATGTACAGATGTTAATGTGCAGCCGTTTCCTAATGCTAAGCTTTACACGTGCATTTATTTTAGGATTTTATGTTCTTTTGCATAAGTGTAGAGTCATTGACCATTCAGTGTGAGAGAAATTCACTGTGAGCTGTAAAATAAAAATGAGGTCCCATCACAGTAGGGGGTGGTTCTCTTCCTCTGCTGTAAGGATCCCGGATCGGTGGTGGGCAAACCCAGACCAGAAGGCACCAGCCTTCCTCTTGGTAGGAAGGAGAGACTGCGTGTTTGCTCTGCCTGTTGTCTACCTGGCTGAACACTTGGACGTTTCAGTTAGGACATAGGAAGTCTTGAGATTGTCTTCTAGAATGAAAAAGCAGCCATTTGAATGTAATCAGAACAGCCCCTGGGTGACTGCTGTAGTTCTCTGGAGAAGTGCTTCTCATACTTCAGTGTGGATGCAGATCACCTGGGGTTCTTTTCAGAAAGTCAGATGCTGATTAGGGAGGTCTGAGATGGTGCCTGAGTCTGCATTTTGAGCAGACTCCTGGGTGACGCCTGTGCTGCTGTCCCATGTCTGCATTTGGGTAGGAAGGTTCTAGGGCAGTGCTTCCAAAGAGATTTTCTGTAATCATGAAAAAAATGTCCTACATCTCTGTGGTGCAATATGTTAGCCACTAGCTACATATGGTATTGAGTGCTAGATTTTCAATCTTGTTTAATTTTAATTAATTTAAATTTATATAGTTACATATGGCTGTTGCTACCATATTGGACAGTGTAGGATTTACAGAGTAAGATAATTAATAGAGCACTTTGTGTTTAGTGGTAATGAACATGATCCCAGGTAGGATCATGTTGAATTCTAGAACTGTGGCCAAGATTGTCCCCACTCAACATTGCCTCTGCTTGAACTTTGTCTGCAGTGGATAAACCATAAACCATGCAGATGGACTTCCTGGCTTGTAAGCTCCTTGATGGCAAGAGCCACGTTGGCCTCGCATGTGGCTCTGTTTTCCAGTGCTCAGCACATGGTTGGTGCACGATGAATGTTGGCTGAGGAAGTGGAAGAATTAGGTAGTTCCCAAGTTAGGAAGGACCCCCATGTTCCCAGCCTTCTCTTCAGCCTGTATTGGGAAGTAGGGGACAGGACTTGGGCAGCACGGACATGTCGTATTTTGCTTGCGTTTTGGGAGGCTTCTTTTGTTTCTCTTTTGAGGTTCTGTTAAATGGTATCCTGTTGGTTAGAGGCCATTCCTTATTTATTCACTGATCCGACAAATATATCCATTTTGCTAGGTGTTATTCTAGGCTCTGGGGAATATAATGGTAAAGAAATCAGGCCACGTTCTTGCCTTTTGGAGTTTATATTCTAGTGACAACACAACAAAACAAGACAAAACAGACAAAAACCTTTGCTTAAAAACTCCGGGGCCCAGCTCCTAGGGAACGTGTGTCTGACTCGTCACTGTGATTTCAGACGCGTGGCCATCATAGTCTCGGGAAACCTAAACCCAGTTGCTCAGAGCCCCTTGTGATAAACCTCTTAACTTCACACTTCAGCCGTGAACTGTGACCATGTCTGCAGTAGACTTGCCAAATAGTTCTTTTTCTTCTTCTCTTTTTTTCCTTCAACTATTTTCTCTTAAGGAATTTGCTATCCAGAGTTGGAAGGAAGTCTGTTTCATTTACTGGTCCTCAAACAGGATCATTCTTAGAAGGGCCATGGTCTTTCCAAAGCTTGTCTGATGGAGCAGGCTTGTTTCCCCATGCTTCCAAGAATCTTTTCCTTTGAGGTGTAATTGACATACAGCGTTATATTAGTTTTAGGTGTACAATGTAATGATTCGATGTTGTGTATACTGTGCAATGATCACAGCAATAAATCCATCACCCACACAGTTACAAAAAAATTTTCTTTCTTGTGATGAGGACTTTTATGATTTAATCTCTTATCAACTTGCAGTTTCTTTGTCTATTCATCTATTTATCCACTTAGGTTGTTTCCATATCTTGGCAATTGTAAATAATGCTGCAGTGAACATAGGGGTGCAGATATCTTTTCAAATTAGTGTTTTGGTTTTTCTCAGGTCAATACCCATAAGTGGAATTACTGGATCATACGGTAGTTCTATGTTTAATTTTTTGAACCTGCGCACTGTTTTCCATACTGGTTGCACTAGTTTACATTGCCACCCACAGTGTACTAGGGTTCCCTTTTCTCCACATCCCTACCAACACTTTTTATTTGTAACCATTTTGATAATAATCATTCTAGCAGGTGTGAGGTGATATATTATTGTGGTTTTAATTTGCATTTTCTTGAGGATTAGTGATGTTGAGCATCTTTTCATGTAGCTGTTGGCCATTGTATGTCTTCTTTGGAAAAATGTCTATTTAGATCTGCTCATTTTTAAATCAGATTTTTTTTCTGTTAAGTTGTATGAGTTCTCTATACGTTTTGGATATGAACTCCTTATCACATACATGATTTGCAAATACTTATTCCCGTTCAGCAGGTTGCTTTTTCGTTTTGTTGATGATTTCTTTTGCTATGAAGCTTTTTAGTTTGATGCAGAAGAATTTTTTTCCTAGTCCATTTCATTTTATTACAATGCAGTACCTGTGTTCCAGAAATGAATGGCTGTTTAATTTATAACCCAGAGCACTCCTGAAATTGATCTTGTTAACATTCATTCAAAAGTATCCCATTTCTTTCTCAGTATATTAAAAAAAATCAGTGGGCTTAGTGCATCACAGGAGCAACGTCTTTACTAAACAACAGGAAATAATTTGTTAAGAATCTGAACAAATACATAAAGCAGCAGGTCTGATTCCTGGTAGAAAGAGTGACTTCTAACGGGACATAAATAGAGATACCCCCCAAAAGTGTATGTATTTCACATGAGTGTGAAAAGCTCTCTTTCTCCCCTCCCTTCCTTCCACACACGTTACACTACATTTTCATTTCAAGGGGGAAAAAATAAATGCAGAAAGGCTATAACTCAGATTCTGCTGGTGTGTGGTTATATTTAGGTAAGTGCTAACATTCTTTTTTTAATACTTAGAAAATCCCATTGTCGCAAATAGGAGACCAGATTTGGGCAGGACTAACTCAGTAAGGCCTTCTGGAGGAGTAATCGCTATTTCAGTTTTCAGCTGGAGTCTTAATTAGCACTAGATGTAGACTGACAGAAGGCGAAGGGAGGCTTCAGCGAGTTAGATCTACGAGCCCACAGCAGCCGCACAGACCGAGCAAGGGCTTTGTGGAAGCAGCTTGAGCTGGGAGAGCTGGGAGGGAGGCAGGGGGTGATAATGGTGTGAATCCTGGCCGGGGCGGGGGATGGAGTAGCCCTTGCACCTCTGTTCCGTCCACTCTGCCTCGGTCCTGACAAGTGCTCACCGTCTCACCTGCGCAACTGCCCGCAGCCTGTGATGTTAGTCTGTTTGCACTCTTCCCCCGTACATCCTTCGCATGCGGACAATGTGAGCTTTCTAACATGCTAAGCAGACTTTTCATGCTCTGGCCATGTTTAGTTTCGAATCCCCTGTTTTTAGTATGTAGCACATAATTAATAAATGTTTGCTGAATGAATTTTGGAAATGATGGTCATTTAATGGGACGTTATCACTGGCCTTGTTTTAAAAGGGGGCAGAAAAAAAAATCTTAAAGTAACAGAGGAATTTGGTCTTTGTTTAAATCATCCTAGCATAAATAGTTCACATTTTTAAACATAAGGAATAAATCAGAAATTCGAAATTAGAAAGTCAAGATGAATAGTTTACGAAGGTTTGTTTGTTGTTGAAGACAGTCCAAGTGGTGACAAGAAAAGTAAACTGCTCTTGCATTCAAAGAGGCGCCTTATTAGGAAGGAGAGTTTTGATGCTGCGCTGAATCCTGTGACAAGTGCTCTGATCCAGAGCCACGTGACTTGGAAGGCTCTTTCTTCCTAGAACCTAGAGCTTGAAGATCTTGTTCATTCTTTATTATCTTTGGTAGTGTCACTGCTATTAGAAATGAACGTGTCACAACTCAGATGTCTCTTAGTCCTCCCTAGGAGTTTACTCCCGAGAAACAAAAGACCAGGGATCTAGTCCTGACTTTAAATTCTTCTAAAATACTTTATTGAACATCGTTTCACTTGCCTTGCTCTTGTCACTTAGCCTCTCAGAACATTTATTTCCCCTGGTCCATGTCAGTCCTTCTTTCATTAAAAAGAAAGTAAAACAATGTTTTTTTAGTCTTATTTGTTTTATTTCCTGTTATCCAATTTTTTTTAATTGAGTTATAATCAGTTTCCAGTGTTGTGTCAATTTCCAGTGTAGAGCACAATTTGTCGGCCACACATGAACATACTAAAAGAAAGTAAAATTGTTGAGAATAGTACTCATGGGAGCAGTGAACTCAGAGCCGGAGACCTGGCTGGAGAGTGCAGCTGCCTGCCACGCGGGCCTTCGCCCTGCCCTCTCCCTTTGCTTCACTTCCATTGACCAGAGGCCAGTTGCTGCACCAAGACATCATCAGTGTTCGTCCACAGCTGATGCAGGTGCATCTTAATGAAAAGTATTAAAAATGGGGTGAAGAAATCATTTAATTCTTTGATGTCTCTTCTCTTGATTTCTTTGTGGCCACTTTTCTTCGGGCCAGTGTGCCAGTGTGCCAGTGTGCCAGTGTTTATTTTAGTGGTTGTTTTATAGATGGCAGTTTAAAACAAAGTGGGCTCTCAAATGATAAAGTTTAACTTTTCTTCCTTTTGTTGAATGGATTTCATTATAGAATGTTTTGGTGTTAAACATACTTATGGGTTCAATGGTCACAATGGACAGTTTTCTTAAAACATTCCATGATAGGTTAAAAATTGTAGCCTTTTGAAGCTTTAAAATATGAGCTAAAATCATGTTCGTTTATTTCCTGTGTATGTACTGTATGTGATATACAGCTAAAAGTCCCTGGACTTTTGTAAGGAGGTGACTTCTTGCAAAGGCTGGTGATTAAGGGAAGGCTTAATTAAGGATAGAGGATTTGAGTTCAATCTTGAAAGATGAAAATAATCTGCTTATGTAGAGATGGGAAGAAAAAGTATGTCACATGCAGAGGGGAGGTTGAGCAAAGGCGTATACAGCTCAGTGTGTACGTGCAGTTAACTCAGTTTCTGGTATATGTCAGAACTTTTTCAGAGTGTCCATGTGCTGCCCCATCCTTCAGTTAGACAAGCAATGGTGTGACACATTCAGAGAGGGAGTTGAGTGAGAGAAGGAGAGAGTAGATGGGAGAGATTTGGATTGGATCATGGATCCTAACTCCAAGACGAAAGAATTCGGACTTCAGACTTTGTTCTGCAGGCAGTGCAGAACTGCGGAGAGCAACGTCAGTTTTTGTTTTAGGGAAATTCTTGTACATAAAATGAAGTGGAAAGTGAGATTGGACATTGGATAACCATTTCAGAAGATTTTTTAAATCTTGGCAAAAAGATTGAGGACATGTTAGGTGACTACCAGTAAAGATTCTGGGGAAGGGGGGTCTGTAAGCCCAGCGGAGGTAAAATAGACAATCGCTGATTTTTATTTGTTGTGTCATGTTGGTGACACATCATTCCTTCGAGCCTGTTTTTTCACTAATTATTTTAGGTAGCTGAACTAAATCTCAGATCCCTTTGACCTCTGAAATTTTATATTCTGTGATCCTCACGTGTTTACAGAGATACACTCTAACTTAGATAATAGCATTATAAAATCTGTAGGAAATATTCCCCACTGTGAACTTCTTTATTTTAAGCCCTTTTACTGTGTTAAAGAAAGGAAAACATCTTTTTCGATTGTTTACTTTTTTTTTTCTTTCACTGCATTTTAACAGTACATTTACAGCTTTTAAACTGAGGAAGCTGGAGTCCCCTGAATGACTAAGGAAGAGAAAACTATTAAAAGCCTAAAAAGTGTAAAATATGACAAATGGTTTTTAAAAAGTATGAAAAGGTATAATAAACAAATGCCAGTGGAGAATACTTCCTAATTCATTTTGTTAAGCCAAACGTAACTAGCAAAACCAGGCAAGATAACACAAGACACCTGCAGACCAATACTGTGTATGGACATGGCCCAGGGTGGCCGAAACTCCTGGGAAAAGGAAGAGTGAATAGGAGAGCTCACACGTCCTGATTTACCTTCCACAAAGCTAAGGATGTCAACGTGGTGCTTCACTGGCTTCTGGCTCAATAGAACAGACTTGCGAGTCCAGGGGTAAACCTTTACGTTTACAGTCACTTGGTTTTCTACATGGGAATTAAGGCAGTTCAGTGGGACAATAACAGTTTTTCCACTGGGACAAGTGGATATCCACACGCAAGAGAATGAAGTTGGATCTCTACTTCATACCGTATACAAAGATGAACCCAAAATGGATCAAAGATCTGCGTGTAATAGCTAACACTGTAAAACTCTTAAAAAAAAAAACAGGGAATAAATCTTTGTTACTTTGGATCAGGCAGTAATTTGTTAGGTATGACACCAAAAGCACAAGCAACAAAATAAAAAATTAACCAAAAGTTAAAGAAATTGTACTTCAAAAACCACCATCAACTAAGGGAAAAGACAGCCCACACAATGGGAGAGCATATTTGCAAAATATGTATCTGATAAAGAACTTCCATTTAGAATGTATAAACAACTCTTACAACTCAGTAATGAAGACAAGTAACCCAATTATAGAATGGGCAGAGGTCTGAATGGCTATGTCTTTAAAGAAGACGTACAGGTGTCCAGCAAGCACATGACAAGATGCTCAGTATCGTTAGTCACTGGGGAAACGCAGGTCAAAACTGGGGTGAGACAGCATTTCACACCCGCGAGGGCAGCTGTAATTAAAAAGATGGACAGTAATATACCCCTCAGACTTTGCTGATAGGAGTGTAAGACGGTGCCGTTGCTTTGGAAAGCTGGCAGTTTCTCAGAACATTAAACAGAGTTACTGTGTGGCAGAATCCACTCAAAGGTCCACACCCAAGAGAATTTAAAATAAATGTAGATGCAAAAATTGTGCACAAATGTTCATCATTCATAACAACCAAAATGTGGAAATGACACAAATGTCCATCAACTGATGAACGGAAAGAAACTGTGGCATATCCGTACAGTGGAATATTATTTAGCTATAAAAAGACAGGAGTTCTGACTTATGGTACAATATGGATAAACCTTGAAAACATTGTTCTATTTAAAAAAAAAAGACACACAAAATGCCACATATCGTATGATTCTGTTTATATGAAACAGAACATAAATTCATAGAGACAGAAAGTAGGTTGGTAGTTACCAGAGGCTGATGGGACAGGGCAGTGGGGAGAGACAGCTCAAGGGTTTGTTTTGGTTGGGGGTGGTGATGAAAATGTTCTGGAATTAGTGGTGATGGTTGCACAATTTTGTGAATATATTAAAAACCACTGAATCTTTAAAGGGGAAAAAATTGAAAGTCCTATCATATTCCTTACTGAAAAATTTACAATGTCAACATGCCACAGGAAAAGGGATCTTTATTGTTTGTAACTGTCTTTCCAAAATCAAGATTTGAAAAGTTGCTTCCTCTTCAGATTTCAACCAGCCAGATCCTTTTAATTCTGTCTGTGCAGGTATTATAAAAACTGCCCTCACAGAGAAGTGCTTCTTGGGGTCCATCAACACTGATCAAATTTAGCTTTAGAAATATCTTCCAAAATATCTAAAAAATGAAATATGAAACAGTATACACTCTTAGATGTATTACTGTTTCTCAGATTTTCCACATTGTGGGATACCATATTATTAACTCATGTTTCCAAGTTACCTCATTCTGTATGTCCCACGGAACCAAGTCTCTCATGTCATTTCAGTGTCTATACTCAAACATTCATCCGATATTTCACGAAATAGGAAGGTTATAGCTCACAGTGCTTTAAAAACATTAAAAACAATGACAAAACAACACGTGTCCTCTGTCATAAAGTCGTGCAAGTGAGGACACTGCATTTCCAGTGAAGATGAGTGACCAAAACCAGATTCAGGAGGAAACTGGGTACTAGGGTGATAGGACCTTAAGTGTGAGCTATAAACCCCCAATTCAGATTTTTGTTGATCAGAATGCCTTCATTGTTCTCACTGACTGCCATTTTAATAAGAAAAGCATGTAAATTTGATCCAGTATATTAAATACATACTGATTGTTTCTACTGTTTCATATATTGGGGTTCTGCATAAGCTGCCTTTTAAACTTTATGCTGTTGAGATTCCGGAAATCTTTCTTAACACATTAAGTTTCCTGTTCCATTTTGACTTCACTCTCATTCCCCAGGAATGTTCTGAAAGCATTTTTCCCCTGCTACAGAAATCCAACAGTAAAAGGGAAGCTTCCGGTCGAAAAAATATTTACTGACTTTAAATAGAGTCTTTTTTCCTGAGGCTCCACCTCAGAGACTGCGCTGCCCAGATATTGCTGGCTAGATCATACGGCTGTTTGCTGCGTGTCCAGTATAAATGTTTTAGTTGCTATTTCATGAGTAGTATTTGGAAAGTGAGCTATATCCTTATTTTAATCTCTTTTTGCATATGTGGCAACCGAGTTGCATGTGTGGGACTTTATCAGAAGCAGAGTTAAATAGGGCTGTTAGGTTGCCTCTGTCAATGCCAAATGCTTTGTGGGCACACTCTTGTAAGCTAAGTGGAAGGGACCGCTGGCCGGGCTGTGGGAAGTGTGTGCTGCAGAGTGATGGGGGAGGAGACAGTGAAAGGCTTACAGGGACTGCTGTGTGCCTAATACACACTGCGACCTGTTGTGCAGAACAAGTCATGTTTGCATTCTGTTCCCCTCCCCAGGTGATCATGGAGGAAGCACTTTACTCCCACCGAATGTCACGAATGAATTTCCAGAATATGGGACCATGGAGGAAGGTGGAGAAGGCCTGAGAGCCTCTCTCGAGTTGGACGCTGAGTCTCTGGCATGCCGCCCACAAGGGCCACAGGGGTTCCGGCTTCTTGCTGGCCAGCACTCTGGGCTTGCCAGTGGTACAGGAGGACCACCAGACGTCGGAGAGGCCCCCTCTCAAAGTCACCTCAAGGAACAGAGTTTACAACCCATTGACTCTTTGATTTCAGCTCTGAAAGCCACAGAAGCCAGAATAGCTTCAGGAACTTTGAAGGCTGCAAAGGTACTGGACAGAGATGTTGCTCCTGGCTTTTCAGTCCAGCAGGTGGAAAAAGAGCCTGACACTGCCAGTCATAAAACGCAGAGAGCCAACGAACTGTTCCCTGCTGGCCGAGAAAAGCCACCAGATATACCTCTTTCCGCTGAAGTTATGACTGAGGAAAATTTTTACTTGAGTATCCAGAAGGATCTGACTGCACTATTAACTGGAGAAACTCAAGCAGAGCTTTCCCGAACCGCTAATAATGGAAGAAAGGGCGTTCTCCACGTGCAGGAGCCAGCTCATCCAGCATCCTCCGTGGGGAGCCCAGCCACCCACAGCTCACTGGGCAGCGCTGGTTTGTTGAGAGAGAGGAGGTCTGATCAGGGGGGAGGGCACCCAGGACGGGGTGATCAGGGCAGCTCTGCAGGACGCCCAGGCCAGGTCAAACACGTGGAATTCCAAGCGGTGGAAATATTGTGGACAGGAGGGGAGAAAAGAGACACGCGGCAACCTGTGGATTTTGAGACGCTGTTGGAAAGGACAACCCCTCCTGAAGGCAAAGAGTTTTCCAAAGCGCCAGGCCATCCTGTCTCATGTGCTGGTTTGTGTAACTCAGCTGGTTTAACTGGGAATGTTTGGGATGAAGCCCAGGGAGCTCCTGCAGAGAGGCTGGCCGCTGGCTCAGGGCCACTTTCCCCTGTGCCCCTTCTTGAGAGCGGAGAGGATGAAGTCTTCCTAAGGGACAACAAGGAACATCTCGAGAAGAAGCCTGGCCTGGAGAGAGACAAGCAAAGGTGAGTTCCCACGGTACCCTGCAGTCTGATGCCTGGTGCCTGACAGTGAGCACCCAAGTCACAATGTCCTGGGCCCTTGTGACCGCAGAATGGCAGAGAGGCTACCGTCAGCTTGACTGCTTCTAAGTTCCCACGATGTTAAGGTGGTCCTGTTATAACGCTGCCCGTTAGGGCCAGAGGAGGGAAGCAGAGTCATGGGGAGACTGAACTCTAAACTAGGCGAATCCATTTTGGCCAATTTGTTGTATTTGACAGGTTTCAGATTCTCTGACATCGAGGTAACTGAACACTCTGCAGTTGTCTTCAATAATGCGGAAAGAATGGGACTCTTTTGTCATGTCCTGGAGTCATTACATCCTGCCTTAGGCGTCTCTTCTGGGGGCAGCCGCACTGCCCGCGTTCGGCCTCCATCCCCGTAGGAGCACCGAGGTCCTGGGCTTGGGCTGACTCAGTTTTCTAGATTTAGGGAGAAGATCAGGAGGTCAGAATTCAGTTGTCCCATGGCACGCACGTGGGGATCCCTGCTCACTGGTGGCATGTTTTGATTACAGTCCTGATGAGTAAACTTGGCATCATAAGGTGCTTCCCGGTCTTTCCCTGCATCTCTAGCATCCCTGCCAGCTGAGAGCTGGAAACCGGAAGCCATGCCTGTCTGTCTTCATGTCTTTGCTCGGAGTCTGATCATACAGGGCTCCTTTTGGCAAAGTCATTTCAAATTTGTACCATCTCGTCTGCTATCGGACCTCCACCTCCAATAGTTCATGTGAGAGAACATCTGAGTCAAGCCTGAAGGGTTTTGCTTGTTTGTTTGGGGTAAGGAGATGCCTTTCCCCCCACAGTTAACTAACGGATCCACTGAGAGATGCTCCTTTAGGGTGGCTGTCAGGACAACCCCCTCCACTCCCTTTCCATCTCCCCCATACAGAAACTCTCCAGACTCCCTTCAAAAGTAGCCCTGATATAAGGCACATGGCTCAGTAATTATATTCCCCCGAGGTATACACTTCCTCTCTTGTGCAGATTTTAATAATCCATTATTAATTTGTTCCTTTCCTCCCACCCTCCTTCTCTTCCTGTCCTTCCACAAATGGTTTTCCCTTGTCTCCTGTGACCCTGATACGCCTAGAGGCTGGGCATAAAGGAGTGTTCAAAATAGACGTGACCCGTGACCACTGACCTCATGGAGTTTACTGCTGAAGGCCAACACGTTAATGCTTATTTACTAATTAATTCTGCTAGGTTCCATGAAGCAAAAGAAGGGAGATATACTGGAAAGAACAGTTGGAGTGCAGGGGAGAGGTGGACTCAGTTGGTGGCTTGAGGAAGGGCCTTCTGTGAAAACGATAATTAGGCTGAGACTTGAGGGATGACTACGAGTTTTCCCGGCAGAGAATGGGAGGAGAATATTCCAGGCAGAAGGCACCGCGAGCTGCTGGGTGTCCTGACTGCGTGTGCCTCCTGAACTCGGTGACGCAGAGGCCTCCTGGCCCATTGGAAGGCGTGGAGCTCTGCCTGTGTGGCTGAGCTGGGAGCTGGGGGCCGGTGGGCACTTGGGACTAGAGGTGGGGAGCAGGCTCCCGTTTCACTGCAGGTGCCTTGGGGGGCCAGTAGGAGATCCAGACCCGGCGTAGGAACTGGTATGTGGTAGGCCTTCAGTAACCTAAGTACAGCAGGGACAACTGTACTGTTGATGGGAATCCTGGTAATCCCTAGGAATGCGGAGTACTTCCCTGGTACTTTTATTCCTGCTTCTGTTTTGTTCCTGTTTAGAGAAATCTGAAGCTCAGAGAGGCTGAGTTGCCTAAATTGGTGTAGCTAGTCGTTGGCACGTGCAGACTGAGCTCCAGGTTTTTCTGTCTCTTGTCCTCTTTCTCTTACTGAGCTTTAAAATTTTATTTAGTTATCCTGATGTTCACTCTTAATATTTGAGGAACATGCTGCATATTAATTACTTAACACCCTGCTCTGTATGTTACCTTGTAAGTTTTTTCTAGGCGTTCACTGTTTCGGTTAGCCTGGCAGTGTGCACGTCCCTTGGCTGGCCGTTTCTGGACCTGAACTCTCCCTGCAGTGCTGCCTTACTGTCACCAGGGGGCGTCCCTTGGATGCTAATATATTCCTCCTGAGGGCGTTTGGTCTTATTTAAATCAGAAAATATTAACCGACTGATGAAAGTTTAGTGTATTTTTAGCCCATTAAGTGTACACAATATGTTTTTCTTCTGTTAAAATTAAGAATGATAGTTAATTTGAATGTGTGTAGTTTAGTTGGCTAAAATGAGAATTTAATATGTACTCACATACTAGGAACTAATTTGAAAATGTATTAAATTACTTAGCGGGCAGCATAGCATATGTATGTTGAGTTTTTCCAACCTGAATATGTTTCTGTGATCACTTCCTCCTCAAGTATTTGGGCAGAAGCTCACTGCATCCAAGTGTTATTAGCTCTACAGAATTTTATTTTTTTAATATGGTTGAAGGGGAGAAAATAAAAAGAAAGAACTAACCCAGTACTGACATTCTTCACTCGTATGTGCTTTCCAGGGCTCTTGAGCAAGAGGAGCCCTTGAGGGGCGGGGAGGACGACGTACTCGGGCCCGGGTGTGCAGAGGACCCCACGGACGTGTACAGCTCCCAGTTTGAGGCCGTTTTGGACAACACTTCTCTGTACTACAGCGCTGGGTCCTCGGAGACGTTATACTCAGAGCCTGACAGCTATTTCAGCTTTGAAATGCCCCTCACTCCAATGATACAGCAGCGCATCAAAGAAGGTGGCCAGTTCCTGGAGAGGACGCCGGCGGGGGGCCAGCAGGACATCCTGAGCGTCTCAGCAGATGGTGGAGTAGTGATGGGCTGTTCTGGTGGGATCACCAACGGGCTGAGCGGCTCCCGCAGCTCTGTCTACTCCAGAGGCACCCCGGAGGCGGCTTTCTGGGGAAGGTACCCATCCCATTTTCATTCATCCCGTGCTGGTGGTTTTTGTAGCATTTTTCTTTTGGGAAATATAAGTGTGGAACGTATTTGAAGAGCATTTGGCTGGTTGCCGTGGATATAAGTGAATGATGTGAGTAAAAAGTAACTTGGGTCTTTGGGGCAGGCAGAGGAATAGTTGGAGTTTGCCAAATTAGCAAGCTGTGGTCCTTCTGTTCGGGGGTGTTTCTTGTTACCATGTGTAAACTGGGTCCTGAACAGGTATTTGTGGGTGATGACTTGGTGTGCGCTCTGACGATGACGCAGCTTTGGTAGAGGGCACGGTGCTGTGAAAAGAGACCAGGAGTCTTGGCTTTCGTCTGCTGCTGGCATTGCTTGATTCCGAGGAGCAGGTAGTTCAATTAGGCCAGAGGTTCCTTGATTATAAGCTGAGGGTGTTGGATTAGTCAGTCACTGAAGTGTCTCTCGGCCCTTTGCTCTGTGAGGTCCTTTTCTTCTGGAAGTCTTCCTGTTCCTGAGAAGGTGCGGGAGAATCTGAGTTTATCGGCTGAGGCCATAAATATCTATTTCCTCCCTCTACTTTAGGATTTAAGTCTACCCAGAGCACAAAATGACACATTGCATAGGTTTTATGTGCCATACCTGTCTGTGTATGGATTATCCACTGTCTCACCTCTTCTTGCTCATCATCCTGGGGTCATTTACGCGTCCTTTAGCATTCCTCAGTGGGCAGAGGATGCTAAACTTCTTAACGATTTTATGAATTAAGTTTTAATATGTTTCTCCTGGATTAAAGTGTGTCAGTTCCTGTGTCTGGGGAGGTGAGGGGGGGAGTTAAATCGGGATAAACTATTTTAAAGCTGTATGAAAAAATGTCAGTGCTTTTTAAAAAAGTCAGTATGCACATGACAGGTTTCCAGTGAGCCTCTTTTTGTGAGAAGTCTGTCCAATGTCAAGCGTTTCCCATAAGCAATGCGTAGGTCTGGGTGAGCACCTTCAGGACTGGCACACTAACAGTGCAGCAGTGCATTTCCATGTGAAATAGACCATGGGTGTTGGCTGTCTTCTTAGGTCACACAGGTCTTAAAAGTAGAGCACCTTGGTCTGAATTACTTGGGCAAGCCACTTACTTGCTCTGAAACCCTCTTTGTTCCCTATTTGCATAGTGGGGTTAATGGTATTTGGCATGCTGTGTGGCTGTGAGATTTAAAGAGTTAATTTAGGTTAAAGCACCTAGCACAGTGCCTGGAACAAAGCAGGGGCAGAAGTGATGTGTGAGTCAGAACTGGCTGATGAGCCGCATTTACACTTCCTGGATCTCTGAGAGGGTGTGTCCCTGAGGGAATGGGGGGCACCCCTCAGAGGGGGATATTTCTAGAGGGGCCCTGAGAGAGGGGTGCCTCTGAGGGGACCTCCTTGAGAGGGGGTGGCCCTGAGTGGATGGTGCCACCTTCATCCTTTAGTTTCACCATCATCTCTGGTAACTAAATTGTGATTAAATGCAGGTAATTTCATTGAAATTCCAATCCAACTTTCTGGAGTGAGTGGAAGTTGTTTATATTAGAGATCCAAATAGTTTGGGAAATATGTTTTGGGCTGAGAGGCTTTGCTGCAGAAGCCACAGGGGGAGGGTAAATAAAGACAAGAGGTGAACACCAGCAAGTCAGAGCAGGAAGGTGAGAGGTTTGTTGAAGGTATGATTTGCAGACTCAGAACAGGAAGCATCCATCTTTGGGGCCAGTGTGAGTGGCGGTCATCAGCAGGGCGGAGCCGGACGGTTAAGAAGGTACCAGGGTAGGTTACAGTATTTGAGCATCTCAGATCTGGACAGTGGTGTCCTTCGGGCTGTCTCGGGATAAGGTTTCAGCTGCGTCACCTGTACTGTCAAACCAAGAGATCTTGCCCAGCAATGAGACCGAGTTCCAGGACTGAATGAGGAGCATCTGAATGATGAGCGCTGGCACTGTCCCCATGATTCCTGACCGGTGGCCACCCCCCCCCCCCCACTGCCCTGGTGCGCCACTAGAGGCATGGACAGACCAGCTGGGCAGCACACGCTGTTTGTGTCCTTTGGGTTGGCATAGATAGTAAGCAGTTACAGGTGGAGGGGATTTTTGTATGTGTGTGATGTCTGTCTCTGTTCAGGGTTAAAAATAGGGTGGGCTCAGTGATTCTAAGCAACTTGAAGGAAACTGGAATAACTTCTGTATTTTCTTTACCTTCTCTGCTTTCTTGGTGCTTTGGAGAATGTGTGACACCAGAGGAACTGTGGGTTGAAGAATTAGGGCATTTTCCAGCTGGAAGGGACCCTTAGATAACCCTGTTTTACAGGAAAGAGTCCGAGGCCCAGTTGGGTGGGATGGAAGTACCTGGTGACAGACCTGGAACCAGAATTCAAGTTCCCTGGCTCCTAGACCAGGTCCGCCCACTGTTTTAGGCTGCCTGGTCCCACACCTGTATTCTTCCTTTAATGTGCTTTCTCTCCTGCTGTGTGTTTACAGAGGCAGAAGTCCGAGTTGGTCGTTGCAGGGCTGGTTGTTATTGTTGGTGGTATGTGTTTTCGATTTGAGGTAGATTTTACCAAATCATTAATAAACGTGTCTCCATAAATGTTTAAGGTAATCAATGAGCATGCTTTTAAAAATTCCTTCTGCATTAAAATGTCCCTCTGCAGAGGTGAGGAAGGCGACAGAGGTGTGGAGCCTGCTAAGGAAATCCAGACTGGAACGCTGACTGTACAAGGGTCACCACGGTCAGCTCCCCTCAGCCAGGCACTCAGGGCCAAAGCGCTAGGGCTCAAGGGGAAAATCCAACCTTGCTAGTAAGTGTGATCTTTTCACAAGAAAAGTGATGAATACAGTAAGTGCACGTGCCTAGCATCCCCTCTCTCCTCAAGGGTCTCCCCTGTTTCCTTGGGGTGGTCCTAAATACTATTTTGTGTCCTACAAGTCATGTGTATTCCATAGGTTCTACGCCTTTAGTAAATACATGGTGCTTACTTCTCGCAATAAGCCAGGAGAAAGCACTGTTAATGTTCCGATTTTCCAGATAAGGACACTGAGGCTCAGAGCAGTTGAGTAACTTGCTGTAAGCCACACAGATGGTAAGTGCCACACCCAGGATTTAAACCCAGGCAGTCAGGCTCCAGAGACCATTTATTTTGGGGATCAAAACAAAAATATTTTTGTTTGGCATTGTCTAGGAATATTTTAAAATACTGTTCTATTTCAATATATGCTTTTACTTTCCATTAAAGATTATGTCAGCGGCTTCCCTTTCTGCCAGTGGTTCCCTTTGAACACAGGCTGATACTGGTCTCTATTGTGTTGCTTCCTGTAGGAAAGGTGAGGGGCTGGGGAGGGTGAAGAGGGCCCTGTGGCCCCTCAGCACATGTGGTTCCCTCTCAGGAACACCCCCCCAGGCCTGGATTTAGCCAGGCTTTGTGGCCGGAGAGGGGCTGATCTCCACTTACATCACAGAAGGAAATACTTCATACTTGTAATATTCTAGAATCAGATTGGAAAGGACATTAAGAGTACATGTGCTCACTCTTTGTCTTTAAAGGATAGTTACCTTTATGATAACCGAATAGATCACTCGTTATAAGCCTTTAAATCCTCTTAAGATCCTGGAATCAATCTGACAGGGGTAGTTAAATTCTCCCAGGTCTCTGAGCGCTCTGAGCACTGATGCTGACCAGAGAGCTGCATGCCACTCAGGAAGCAGCTCACCCTCTGAACGTAACACAATATTTTAATGAAGGAGCGGAGAGCAGCATCCCCGCCCTCTGTGGTCCAGCCGCAGAGCGCTCAGGCCCACGGGGTCAGCGGCACTGTGTGAAGTCCAGTCATGTGGCTCCAAAATTAGAAAGGATAATCAGAGACTTACAGTTACACACGTCCAGTGGGTTCCTTTGTGTCTGCTGCTTCTCCCTCGCCGGCCCGTCAGCTGAGGACCGCAGCACCCATCAGCAAGTCCCGGCCTGCAGCCTGTAAAGCACAGGTGTTGTCACTGTGACTGTTATACAGGGCTGAAGACTGTTTATTCCTCTGGAGCTTGGGTTTGGACAACAGGAAAAGAGGGACAGCAAACACAGTCGTATGGCAGGAGCTTTGCTTCTGGTTCTCTGAAATGTGTGACTGCCTTTTACAGTTACCTCGTAGCGACCGCCCGGCGTGTCTCCTGGATGGCGCCCCAGACCCGAGGAGCCCGGCACAGGGTGTATCACACCTGTGTGCAGCTCTCAGGCCTGGGGGCGCTCCTGTCAGTCCGGGGTCCCCTGCACTGGCACCTGTGGCTTCCGCCCATCTTCCAGGTGGAATGCTGACACTGGAAGTGTCCGTTTTCTTCCTTACTTGTTCTCTTTCTTGAGTGTCTCTCTGTCCAGGAAGAGGTCGCATGAAACAAGATTGATACTTGGAGAAACTTGTTGATGTGCAATTGCAAATGTTTTTGACATTCCAGCTTAAAACCCACAGGTATTTTAATATAGTGTAAAACATTGAAGTCATGCGACATTTGTTAAGCTGGTGACATGGAAACGGGCTTGATCGTGTGACTTAGTTGGGGCACCTGGCTGAGCTCGTCTGTCATCCGGTGGGCAGCTCTTCGGCCTCGCAGGTTTATTACCGCCTGGCTGCCGCTCTGGTGATCTCTGGTGTCCTTTTCTTTCATTTTTTAAGACTTCTTCTAGAAAACAGGCTCTCATTTTCTCTTTCTAGCTTCTTGTGATGGTGAATTTTTTTTTTTTTTTATCTGCCAAGGTGACCCTGCTCAGTGATGAGAGTGGAGACTCTGCTAGGTTGAGAGCCCGTCATATCTGGGTTCAGGCCCTGCCTCAGCCAGTCACTGGAGGTGTGACCCTGAGTAAATTACAGAAAATTGAGGAACCTTTCCAAGTTCAAAGTGGGATGAATAACACCTCTCCAGAAGCAAATGAGATAATTAAGTGAAAAAAATCAAGAATAGAAAATCAGGTGGTCTCACAATGCCTGGTACGTAGTAGGAGATAAATAAATGAAAAAATAAATAGCAACAACAGAAGTGACTTGGACAGGAGTCACTGTGCCCGTCTACCGTGCGCTCAGGCCCTGTGTCAGCCCTGGGCTGTCTGAGACTCCTGTTACTAGATGTCCTGAAACATCACTTTCTTTCATAAAATACAGTGTACTGTGGCAGGGTGGCTTAAATGTGGGGACTTGGGGTCAAGTCAGGGGGTCAGGTCGTCCTTGCCACTGGCTGCTTGATCCTGGGCAGACTGTTGCACTTGGGGAAACCTCCGATTCCTTATTGGTCAAATGGAAATAACCTTATCTTTGCAATAGTCTGAGTAATAGGATAAGGAATATAAGAAAATAGGTAAGAAAAGCCTGGTAAAGAACGAAGGCGTGAGGATTTGGCGGATCTTTGAGTCTAGGATGTCAGGGCCGAGTCGGAGTGAGTGCGAGATCTCGAGCGTGGACGACTCACCGAGTCAGGAAGCAGCCGGCGGGAGCTGGGGAGAGCAGCAGGGCTTGTGGGAGGGCGCCTCGCGGTGGGGCTGCTTTACACAGACTGAACCTGAGGCGAGTGAGGACCCTTCACGCGGGCTCGGAGGTCGGCTGGAGAGAGTTGGAGTCACCACTGAGGGGGCTCGCAGCGAGCTCTTGGAGGGCGGGGAGCGGGGGAGGGGGGCTGTGCATCCTGCTCATTGCCGAGGGCAGTTCCTTGGCAGCCCCTCTGTCCTTGCCTCAGGCCCCGGCGGTGTCCGACTGTCAGGGAGCCAGCGTGGAAGCCCAGTACCATGGTGCACCTTGCAGGCAGCCTGGCTGTGGCTCTGCGGCTTTGGGCTCTCCATGTTTGTTGGATGCCTCTGGTATAAACTGGTGGTGACTTCAGGAGATGGTCCTGGATTTGAAGCAGCGTTTCCCAGAAGCGTTCTGATTCTGTGGTTTAAACTTTAAAACATACGAAGTAACACCCTGGATACCTGTGTGAAGGGCACTGAGGGGTGCTGGCTAGGTGGGTAATCTGTCATCAAAGACCATATTAAAAGACTTCAGATGATAAAGGACAGTGGAGTTACATGTTAGTAAAAGCTGCATTGGTGGTTGATATTTTACTGCTCAGGATGGTTCAGCACTCTTTTTATTCATATATCCGTGCAACCAGTTTATCAGAGCCCCAAATGGGTATGTTTCCAGTGCCTTAAGCTTGTTTTTCTTTTTCTCCAGTGGAGCTCATAACCATTCTATACACTGAAATACAGAATCTGTATTAAATTGGCTCAAGCTCCTAGCAGAGGCTTACTGTTCAGTTTCTGAGTGGCCGTGGTGCCAGGTGAGCGGAGCCTAATCTCTCCCGTGAATGCTAATGAGGAGTAATATAAACTCCACCTAAGCCGTCCAACATCTCAACGTTAGAGAAACGCTCCGATTTTGTGATCTCCGTGCTTTGTCTGTGTTCAACGTGCTTGTGCTCCAGCTTCCATCCACAGGTGCTTCCCTCTGAGTCTGGATGGTGGAAGGCGGGGAGCTTTCTGAAGTTCTTGAGTCCCCGTGCTTGGCCACCCAGATTTGGAGCCTGCTGGTCTAGGGTGGCACCGGCAGGGGGCGCTCTGAAGCCTTCCTGGTGACTGAAGCTCAGCCTAGGCTGTCAGCCTCTCACCTTGGAGCACGTTAGAAATAATGGAATATAGGCCTCCCCCCGACCTACCCAATCAAAATATGTATTTTAACACATTCCCAGGTGATTCATAAGCACCTTAAAGTTTGAGAAGTGCTGAAACTGTCAGAGGCAGAATACAAGGCTGGGTAGGACTGCCCCGTTCTCAGGAGGGCAGGCCCGTTATGGGTCACTGTGCTTCGGTCAGGGAGAAACCTCTTCACAGAGGTTCATAAAGCGAGTGGCCCTGCCTATGAACCTTGAAATGATTTCTTGTGTTATTTTGGTGTAGTGGTCATAAGGTACCATCTCTGTGCTGGAAATACAGGGGTCGGTCCATTTTCCTGCTGGGAAGCATGATTTCCTAGTGAAGAATGTGGGTTGAGTCAGACTGCTTTGGTTCATATTTTGAGAATTATCTCTACTAAACCTCCACCTCCTTATCTGGGAAAAGGGATAATTTATCTCCCTTTGATGGTGCTCATTGTTGGCTGTTGTTACCAGTAAATAACACTGCTTGAACTGCTGTCTTTAAAACTTCTTCAAGTCCCCTGGTGTGAGTGTGCCATGGTCAGATCAACCTCGGATGTTGTCTGTCTGTAATAGAAGGTCTGAGAGCCTTAGCTTACTAGTTTTAGTGATAGTTTGTTTTATTGTCTTTATAATTACTCTGTCTAACAGCCCCACCTCAACACAAAGAAGATGACATTTTCTAGGCAAGAGTCGTCCTATGAAGTCTTTAGTATAGAGAAGTTGAGGTGTTGAATAACTATTATTGTGAAACAAAATTATACACATTCATCATTCACACTCCATTCACTTAGCAACTCTTTTAGGGTCCATCATATAATATTATACCTAGTCAGGTACAGACCTTTCCCTCTTGATAGACAATGAACTTCTCCAGTCTTTGGTTTTCAGACCCAGAGAACCTCTGTTACAGGGTCCGGCATCTCCTCCCTGTTCAGTTTTTGTTGAATGAAGAACTTAATTAGCAGCTGTTCTGTGCTAGGTACTAGGTGTCTCCCAAAAAGGAGGCAGGTAAGATAACTTCACAGGTAATTTTGAAACAGGGCCTAGCAAGCTGGGAGGTGAGGTTCTGAGGCTGGGGCTACTTCCAAGGCGGGCTCTGGAGGACAAAGTGGACGTGTGTGCATGGTCGTGCAGGGCGGGCAGGGACATTTCCTAGACCAGGCAGACTGAGGCAGAATTAGGAACAGCTGCTTGGATTTGGGGACTTGAGAGTTCGAAATTGCGGGGCTTGTTAACCTCTTTGTCTTCTTTTAATCTCCTAGACTGGACACACTGAATACACTCAGAAGGCGAGTCATCATGCAGTTGACTTTTACAGCTTGGCACATTCTAGGCACACCCAAATGTTTAAAACTTAATAAACACCTGCAATCTGATCTCACCAGCCAGTTAGGGAAATGAAACATTGCAGTGAATGCCTGTCTGGTCCCATCCCTCTCATTCTGTCCCTAAGGGTCACCGTGACCTGTGGGCATGTATCATTCCTGCATAGGTGTGCAGCCATAAACAATATATAGTTATGTTTTGCATTTTTTAAACTTTATATAAATGCTATCTTCTTGTTTCCTTTTTTAACTCACTTATTTTGCTCAACATTTCAAATTCATTCTTACTGATTCATAAAGCCCTAGTGTATTAATTATTTGCTGAACAGTGTTCATGGCATGAATATACACTACAACTAATTTTCCCATTTTCCTAGCTACAAACATTTTGACTGTCTCGTATTTTTATTATGTTAAACGGCACGGCAGAGAACATTCTAATTCGTGGCTTCTTGCGCACACATGGAGAACTTCTCTAGGTTAGGTATGTATTTAGGAATAAAAGTGCTGGCCAGTAAGTTATAATCATTTTCTGGGTGAACCAAGGCACTCTTGAAAGTGCATAGCATGTTTTCTTTGAGAGTCTGGAATTTTATCTACTTCCGTCTATAAAGTAATTTTTTGTTATTTTTACCTTCTGATCCTTATAATTCCCAAATCCCAACAAAAACAGCAGGAGCCGAAAGAAAATGCATGGGAAGGAAAAGGAAGCAGAACTAGCCTCACTGCAGGGGCAGCAATGCTGACTCTGTTATCCATTAGTCAGGCCTGGTGCCCGGCCCTCCTGTGGGTCCCCAAGTCCCGCGGGTCCAGTGTCTCAGATGCCTGGGCCGCAGTTGTTGCCTGTGTCTGACAGCTGTGCATGTTGCCTGTCCACTTCTGGCTGTCGGAAGCACGGTTTGAACAAAGGATAAATATTTTCATGTTAACGGTAGCAGAAAACAGAAACAATTAGAGAAACGAAAATGGAAAAACACAAATCACAAAATTGTGAATTTAACACAGCTGAATTTTATGTAATAGAAATGAATCAGATCTGTTTGTTGCCTATTTCAGTCATTCCTTTGTAGCCAGAATGTGTGTGCAGTAAATCGTGGTCTTTAAAAATAGTACTTCAAAAGTTGTAGTGTTGTTTAAGAAAAACAATGCTGAGATGAGCACTTTTCCCTGCTTCTTTTTCCAGTGATGTTGGACAAGCTCTCTCCCATAAGCAGCAACCGGTCCAAATAAACTAACACAGTTGTCCTTTCTCCTGTTGTCAGCTGGCTTCTGGCTTCTGAAGAGTTAAGCTGGATGTTTGTGAGGTCATGTGTGACTTCACTGGCTCTGGGCTTTTGAAGCCGAGCCCCGGAGGGGGGCTGCCTGTGGGGAGGGGAGGCAGGGCCGGGGGACGGACTCCTTCAACTTCTCCAAGTTCTTGTCCCGCAGCCCGGAGGGGAGTGGTGGCATTCTGGGAGAATGTCACCGCAGAGTCAGTGTGCAGCAGTTTGTACTCCCCACAGAAGCAGCTGTAAAAGAGCCGCTGAGCAGATGGGACGGGAGAATGCTCTTTGTGTCGGTGACAAAATTACAGGCAGGCTGTTTGCAGATGGAGGTAACTGAAATTCATTGTATGTTCTTTGTCTGGCCCCAGGCAGTGCTCCGTCACATATGATTGTAGTTACAGAGAATTCCTTGGATTTTAAACTTTTAGTTCCAATGAAAAACATTGTAAGAAAGCCTGAGGAACCATCACTTTCCTAAATCAGGATGAGCGAAGCAGCGAGGGTGTAACTGGAGGTTTGGGCAGTGAGATGCCTCCCTCGGCAGAGTTGTGTCGCTGCCCGCTGGGCCGTCAGACATCGCGCGGAGCTCCTGCACCCAGCGTGCTCCCAGCTGCCTTTTGCAAAACTTGAGGCCTCGGAAGGTCACCCGTTTGCGCTTTTTCATTCAGTGGGGTCCCCTCTGACTGCTGCACGAGGCTGCTGTTCTTGCTTTGGTGTATCACTGCTCTAAGGGTGAAGTGGGCTGTGCTGCTGGCTTAGGAGCATGATTTGGCTTAGAATTCAGCATCGCTTTTGAAACTTCAGAGGTTAGTCAGTTATCTAAAGAAAAAAGGTGGAAGGAGTTTTTTTTTCCGGAGCGGAGGGAACTTCAGCTTCACAGTTCGCCCTGGGAAGTTCTGTTCCTTCAGGTTCAGGCCAGGACAAGAGCAGGCGCCGGGAGGGTCAGTGATGGTAACGAGGGCCCGAGCTAGTGCACTGCTCTTAACCCCGTTCTTGAGGTGCCTGGGGTCACAGGGTTCACGGACACCCCAAAGCCGGTGAGAACCCCAGTGCTTGGACATCTGGGCCTGTCCACTTAGCATAAATAGGTGTGCTTGTGAGTGTGTATTGGGTAAGTTGGCATTTCTTGCCTCGATTACAGATTTTAAGTTTTAAATCCTAAGTTCATATTTCCAACATACAATTATGTCATTTATCTATGGGCTATGTATAGCCTGTCAGCATAAAAATGTTCTCTCCTTCTAACTGAATATTTTGTTGCATAGTTTTAATAATAAAGGACAAAAAGAATGCTTGAAAACAAAAAAGGACATGAAACATACTTGTGAGAGGCATAAAACCTGGTGGCTCTGAGTCTGGCCTTAGGAGTCATAGTCTCATGGGTTTAAGTTTGACCTCTGTTTCTTACGGTTTGACCTCTGGTGAGTTACCTAGTCAGTCCCTGCACGTGTGAAGGCGGGATGGTGACAGGACCCAGCACGAGGCGTGGAGGAGTGGCAGTGCGGGGTTAACGGGGGTGCCGTGTGTGGGAAGCTTCAGCAGCATTTCTCCTGCTTTAATAGGAGCTCAGCAAATGTTAATAAAGCCTGGCTATTCTGTTTAAATTGCTCTTCCTTATGTCAGGCACCTTTGACTTAGACCCTACGGATTCGTGGTTATGAGCTTGGAGTTGTGGGCCAGGGCTGCTTCGTGCCTGGGTTCCAGGCAGCACCTCCACCACCCTGTGGCCCCTTGTCCCTCCCTCTGCCCCTCCTGTCAGTCGTCTCTCAGATGTAGTCTCTGGTGGAAGGACGGCTGAGAGAGAAAGATGGGTAGGTGAGTACAGAACCATCAGGGCTTTGTGAGGACATCCTTCTGCTCATGTCCTTTCGATGAGCGTCTGTTTCATCGTCTTGAATGTGGAGAACAGCACTGTACACATACCTGCCCGGCAGGCGCCAGGCGGCCCACGCTGGGAACGCAGTTACGCGGCCGTCAGGACCTGGCCACGTCTCTGGGTTCTGTCATGGGTGCGGATCGCCCTCTGCCTGCGGGGGGGTGGCTGCTCTTACAGGGCTTCTCCGTATTTCTAGCTTTGCCCACCCTGTCTTTATGCTCCGGGAGTCAGTGGCTGTGCAGCTCTGTGAGCTGCTCAGCTTCTGTGCCTGGTGGATATAATTTTTCCATGTTTATTGAGATTAAATGAGATAAAATATGTGAAAATGCCTAGCAGATTTTTTTTGCTCCTTTCAAAATTGCTCTCTTTCTTCTATTACTCTAAGGGGAAAATTTATACAATTCATAAATGACTCTCTTTTCCCCTGTTTTGCTTTATAAAGGTCATGTCATGTCTAGATTAGTGTTTCTAAAGCTTTTGTTTAATTTAAAATAATTTCTTATGTTTTGAGTTTACTTTATCTAGAGTTAGTTTCTGTTTGCCAACATGACTTTCCAGTGCAGAATATAATCGTTAGAGCTTTTAAATTTAATTTTGAACCAGTTTTCAAAAATATGAAAGGAATATGTGCCAGTGGTAAAAATTCAGACTGAAGTCCCTTTGGTCCCACTTCCCCAAAGGAACCTCCCGACGGTTCCTGGTGTATCCCTGCGAGGCTCGGTCTGTGCAGCCCTTTTGGGACCCACTTGAAACAGCCTTACAGTGCGGAAGTACAGATGTGGGATGTGCCAGCTCCCTGAAACGTGGCTTCTCCATGCAGCTGTGCAGGGCAGCGCTGGAATGTTTGGGAGCCCTGGGAAGGGCACCGCCTGCACAGCTGGGCTGTGTCACCAGAGCCGCGTGCACCTGGCAGGGCAGCTCTAGCCACACGGTGCTTCCTTCCACCAGGCCAGAGTTCACCCAGGACAGCCAGCCGTGGGGGGGGCGCGCTCTCAGCAGACGCTGGGTCGGAACCTGCTCTGAAATTCTGGGGAGGCAGAGCCCGTGTCGGGTTCTGGCAGGGACGTCAGTGATTGTGTAGCTGCCTGAGGGTGTGGCTGTTGTGTTTGGCCTTCTGTCCTTGGTGACGCTGGGTGGAGGGAGTGCGGATGAGGTGCATGGGACGTGGGCTTGGGAGGTACCCTCTTAGCTTCCGGCCTGGCTGCTTATCAGCTGTGAGCAGGGCAGAGCTGCTTTGGGCCTCAGTTTCTTTACTTATAAAATGGGACCATTGTGGGGGAGAAGTAACATAATGCTTGTGACGTGCCAGCTAGACTGCAGAGTGCTCAGTGGGTTCTCCCAGTCAGTTCACTGTTTGGTGTCATTACCTTACCGCACCTCTCTGCAGGGGTCATGTGTCCCGTCTGCTCCCGAGTGGTCCTGGCCCGCCTGCAGCCTGTCTTCAGAAGCAGAGGGTGCAGCTCATTCTGAGCTCAGAATGTTCTCAAGCAGGCCACTCCCTTTTGTTGATTCAGCTGGTCCTCTGCAGAGGTCCTGCTTTTCAGCACTGGGGGCTGGGGCCCTGAGCACCTTGCTGGCCCGGCTCTGCTACCAATCATGAGACCCCAAGAGTCACTTCCTCTCTTGATCCCTCAGTGTCCTCATCTGTAAGACATTTGTATGTGACGTGGAGATAGTGACCCTCTTCCTTTTAGTCTTTCTTCTACTTTGCAGTATCTATCATCTTACAGACAGATTTCTGCTTCCCCTTTTAAACAACTTAGGACAGTTATCTTCCAAAGACAAGTTAGCAGTGAGGCTAAACACCAAGTTGAAGGATGCTGTGTTGACTTCTGAGCCCTAAATGTACGAAGGGTGACGGGGTGTTCAGGGCAGGTATCAAACTGTCCTGCCCATATGCCAGTGACCTTGACCTTTTGTTTTGTATTCATCCAGACCTGATCACCTTTGATTAGGGCTCTGTGTCTCAGACGTGCTGTTGCCGGAGCTGTAAATGCCTGAAGGGAGAGAGAGAGAAGTGGCAGCGGGAGATGCCACCAGAAGAAATGGGGAATGAGCATTCCTGGAGCTGGGGTGGGCAGGGGCCATTGGCCAGGCCCTCTGCAGGATGTTTGCATTGCTGTGGTTTGGTTCATCTGTCCTGGTTTCCTAAGTTCTTTACCTAAATCTGTTGAATAGAGGAGCGCATCTATATTGTGTGGACATTTTAGTCAGGCTTTCCCAGGACACGACTGCATTTCTGGGTGACAGAATGGCAGGGAAACATTTGTATTCAGTACTTTGCTGCTAAAAGATGAACAAAAAGTTAAAAACTATCTCTGCAGCTCACAAATCAGAAGGCTTAGGATTGGCCCAGGTAGCGGGAGGCAGTCGCTGGCCTTTGGAACTTGTGTCTCTAGTGAGTCCCGTGGGGGACTTATCAGCTCAGCTGGCCTCTGAGACCCGTGGAAGTGGTCCTTCTGGTTGGAGCAATTGACCTAGAGAATTCCAGCACTCGGGGCTTCAAAAGCAGTGGTTGGTCAGAGGAACGCAGATTGGCGTGTGGTTGGCTGAATGGTCCGAATGTGTGGCGGTGAGTTACATGAGTTCCCTCTGCCCTAGACCCTTCCAGTTGCAGTGTGAGTGGAGACTCCGCTTCTCAAGCTTTGACACTTGTTGCTGATTCCAGAGGGCGGGGCCTCAGATATTTACCTTGTATAAACTTTGTGACCAGGCAGAACAGCATCTCTCCAGTGCCTGGTGTCTGAGTGCTGCTTGAGGACTGGAGGTGGGGGTGTGGCAGCAGATTTAGAAGGTAATGGAGAGGAAAGGGCAGATCAAGTTCATGTCACATGGGTTTTGCCTTGCGTTTTCTGGCATCTTGACCTCGAGAAGCTGGTGTGTTCCATCCTTGGCTATATGACTTTGAAATCATCATGGAAATTGCGTAGCTGAGCATTTTTTAAAGTTTAAAAATGGGGGAATGTAAAAGTAGCCACCTAAAACACAGCCAGAGAACGTCAGTTGCTGCATTTAATGGAACAACGACCTGCCGGGGCCACAGCCCCACCTCCTCTGCGGGGCTTGGGGTTCTAGTGAGCGTACTGGTCACACTGGGCTTCTCAGTGTGGGTTTCACAACCCAGTCCTTGGAAAGTAACCTTTTTTTTTTTAAAGGAGAAAAACATTTTTAATAAAATATTTTGCTGGGAAATTTAGGTTGACCAAAACAGGCACCCACCACTACACACACAAACACCCAAGGCTGCTTCCAGAAGCATCCCAGCTTGAGAGAGCAGGCAGCCCTCCCCGAGCCCCCGTGCAGTGTGTCGCGTGTCCTCAGTCCCTGCGGGCCTCTGGGACCGCCCCTCCTGTGTCAGCGGGGCCCTTCCTGTGGCACCAGGTCTTCTCGGGCGGTCTCAGGGCTCCGGGAGGAGGCGGCGAGGTCCTTCTGCAGGAGCAGGCCGGTGCCCAGGGTGGGGTTGCCCTGCCCAGGGTGTGTTAGCGATCGGGATGCACCCAGGGCTGGCCGGAGTAGACGTGAGATTTATCTCGTGTTGCACTCAGTTTTATGAAAACAGATGAGGACAGCAGTCTGCTGTAACTGTACACCAACTTGATTAAAAGTAACTGTCATTGTAAAGGGAGTAACAGGACTTAGGGATTTTTTTTTTCTCCAAAATACTGTATATTCTGTGAGCAGTAGCTGTCTTTTCTGTGCGTGGATGGCATGCTTTTCACCTGCTGTCTTGATGGCATGCTTCCTTCCCCTCTGTCATCAGGGTGGTTCCACTCGTCACGGGCCTATCCCTCCTCTGAGCACTTGGCCGTGCTCACGTCTCTCCAGCCCACTGTCCATCTTGCTGACCCTCCGTAGCCACTGATGGACAAGGACTTTCAGTTGCTGTGTTGCTGTGTTGCTGTGGCCACTGCACATCCATGGCCAGTGTGACTCTGACGGGACCACGGCTGGCCTCCTAACCTGTCTGGGGAGGGTGGACCTCTGTGGTCGTCCTGTGTCTGCTGGTGATGCCAGGGGTCCTCGGCAGAGCGTCGTGCTGGGAGCTGGGAGACGTGATCCCGGTTCTGTCTGTGTCTGAATTCTTAGTCTCACTCTGAGGCTTTCATTTACTCATCTGGAAAACGAGATTAGATTAAATAATTCACAAGATGCATTTTCAACTCCAAAAATTCATTACTTGGCTCTATGAAGTCATACTACTTCTGGCTCCTCAGATGAGCTCTTTGTGACCAGTTGGGACCTTCCACCCAAGAACAGCTGGGGCACTGTGGGACTGGAGCAGGTGGAGTGACTCCACAGTGTATCAGCCACGCATGCCGCTTGCCCGATGGTAAGCCGGGGAGCAGGCGGAGAGCTTCCCTTCTCCTTCCATCTTCCTTGGGCTCCTTACGCAGCCTGACTGTTTGCGTTGTTCTTCCACGGAGGCAGCACCCCCACTTACCCTTCCTCTGTCGGAACTGACTGATAAGAAACACTTAATCTGAAACACCAAATGCCCCTCCCTAGGAAGGTGAGTGCAGAGACACTAGGGGATTATAATTCCCCTTCTTTTGGCTGAAGTGACTGGCTGAGGGCTGCATCTTCTCCACCCCTTTTCAGAGGGTCCTTGTTTCTCATGTAAAAGTAGAAGTGTGTGTGCACCCCACAGCTGAAACGAAACTGGGATGGAGGAAGTAAAAGTCCACGTGTATCTCTTGATTCTTGGTATCCAGGGTGTGGACCCGGCAGGCCTGCATTTGGAGGACAGGTCCTCTCCCCTGGGGACGGAAGAGGCATGGAGCTGGCCGTCTGGAACCCGGGCTCTTTCCCGTGCCTCACATGGGCTCTGTGACTCTGGGCATGTCACTTCCCCCTCTCTGAGCTGATCTCATCTGTAGAATGAGGGAGTCAGGCTAGGCAGGCAGTATTTAGGGTTTTTCTGGAGCTAGCATGCCAGGAACCTGTGATCTTCCTCCTGGCGTGCAGGGGACGGAGAGGAGCAGCTGGCTCCCGCAGTGCCTCGTGTCTGGCCTGCGGCCCCTGGGCAGGGGCTGCGTCTCAGTGTTTTTGCAGCCCCCGAGTCCTGGGTCCCCCAGTGTCTCCTGGGGGACAGCTCCTTTGGTCCATGTGCTGATCATGGTGTTTGCTTATGGAGGCATCGCAGCCTGGGGAGCCCTGTTAGGAGCATGGCTGCCCAGAACCCAGGAGGACTCCCGGGCCGAGTGTTCTCTCATGGCCGCAGAAACTTTGAACTATCTGGACCTTCACGAGGAGACTGTCACCCTCCAGGGGGCTGCAGGAACTTTCTGTCCACCTGCCGTTTCTGTTTGTTTTCCTTCAGCATAAGCCTCAAGTTCACTCGTCGTCCCTCAGCCCGTGTTGACTGCCGATGTTCAGGTCAAGACCTGCTGGTGCCTTTGAACCTGGAGGGGAGGTTTAGCGGCACGTCCAAGCTTCTCCAGGGCACGTTTGCCTCGGCCGTCTCGTTTCACCGAGAGTGCCCATCAGAACACTTGTATTCAACCCGTAGGGTCCAGCACATGGACTGGGTGAATGGCTTACTGAGGGTATTTTGTGGTCCCGAGGGGAATGTGAAAATCAGGGCCACAGGGCAGCTTTAGAGTCGGCAAGTCGCCCTGTTAAAGTACATCCTATTGTGGGGAGGGAGCCGCTCTTCCCAGGCCTGGGGAAAGCGTCTGTTGAGGCTCACGCCACTGACGTAAGTGCAGGGTGGCAGTACGAGTGGAGATGCTCACAATTGCATTTAGTTGTCTGTGCTGTGGGTCAACATAGATATAAAGGATTTCATTCTTACATGTTTCTCTTACTCAAAACAGTAGTTTCAGTGTTCTTTCCTGTCAAATTTTTAGACAAGGAGATGGTTTGATTCATCTGGGTTTGTCTCTTCTGCCATTTCCTAATTGATGTAGTAATGAAACCTCTGAAATTTCCCCTGTGGGCGGCAGGGAGGGAGGAGAGGGAGTCAGAGGGCTCATGGACCTCCCACCTGTACCCCGGTCACAGTGAGCAGGGTGTCCAAGTGGAGGTCCCAGAGCACTCGTCTCCTGAGACCCTGTCCTGTCCCGCGAGGATTGATAACCGAGGAGGGAGTTGCTCTCTGCTGTGTCACTAACTCTGGGACCACACACAGGACCACGTTGCTGGGATGCTGAGCTCTCTGGCTCACTCCTGCCGTGACAGCCTTTCCTCTCCCCGTCTTCTCCAAGATCGCGTCTGCCTGGATGTGCCGGGCTCCTACAGGTAACACAACCTCCAGTCAGAATGGTATGAGTGAAATGTGCTATTTATTTTGAGGAAATGTACTAATTTAGTAAATACCATATTTGTAACTCATACATTTTCCCCTTTAGAACAAACTTGCCTTCGAGTTAAAACTTTATTCTGCTTGAACAGCAGGCTTGTAGAAAGTCTGCGCTGGTCTGTGACTTCGCGACATACTTTGCGCCATCCTTGGCTGTCCGTTCTTAGATCGGAGTGCGGAGCTGTTCTCACCGATTTGGAATGAACCGGGCGCTGTGGCTGGTTTTGTATGGAACAGTTGTTGTCGATCCCAACCCCGTAATGATGTCATTTTCTTTATACTCAAAGTAAACGCTATGCAGACTAGATTATTCTGGAATCTGACTGCTCTGTTTTCCTCCTGATTAAAATCTTCTGTCACAAAGGAGCCCTGCTAGTGAACGGTTTCCTTATAAGTCATTATTTTTGTGCTTCTAACTTTTCTAGTAATAAATCTTATTTTTCCATGAGAAAGCAGCCCATCCTATTTAAGGTGGAGTAGGGGCTGTGGTTGAAATTGCAAACGCATCCAGTGTGTTCTGTTTTGATTTTCTAAGCCCAGTGTCTTTTCAGGGGAAGTGATTCAGTCTCAATTATTATCATGTTTTGCCAAAATAAAGTATACTTTTAAGTTGTTTGCATATAAGGCCTTGAGTTAGAGAGAGTGAAGGCTTTAGAGCCCTAGAGAGTCATTTAAAACCCTTCTTACGTTTCTGAGGGAAGACAGAAGTGTGTCTACTTCAGATTATTTGTATTTGCATGAAAAAGAATAGGGGAGAAGTCAATTTGTAGAAAGTTCCACCCTCTGTAGACCTCAGGGGCTGAAGCAGGGCCTCCCTTTGCTTCCTTTCTGTGACATCTTCATGCTGTGAGGATCATCACTGGAGCTCTGGGAGGTTTTCCCTGTGTAGATCCAGCTCTCAGGTAAGCCATGGATAATTTATATGATTTGAAGGGTATCAACGCAAGTCTTCCTTTGATTATGGTAACGTCCGTAATCCCATCAAGCTAACTGCTGGATGTCTGTTTGGGCCAGAACTCTGCCTGTGCAATGGGGAGAGTTGTGTGTAGGGTTAAGAACCTGCTTCTTTACCAGCGGATTTGCCTTCACAGCCTAACCTGGTGATCTCCTGACAGTGTCACCTTGGGCAGAGAACACCCCCTTTCTGTCCTTTATGAAAGGGTCACAGCAATACCTACTTCCTGGAGGCATTACCAGGTCAGCGGGGCTAATGCTTATGAAGTGCTTGACGCCGCGCCTGGAGCCAGGGAGTGCGCAGCAGGGGATGTTGGCTGTGGTCCCCGTCTCGCTGCCATCACCGCTAGGTCCTTCCACGGGCGTGTGTGTCCAGTGCTTTCACCAGCCTTTTATACTGTCCCCATCAGGTACAGAGCTCAGCTTAGCTACAAGGACAGAGTCCCGAGCTCCTCCCTCTTCTCCCCCTTCCCTATACCTTGTGCCTGGGGGTGCTGAGCGGGGATTGAGGCTGTGTTTCAAAGCCGCGACGCAGAGGAGAAAGAGCTGCGAGTCCAGGTGCCTCTGCAGGCATCCTCCCAGGAAGGGAAAACCTCCTACTGCCTCTTTATTGTATGAAGGGAAGAAAGGAAAAGAAATTCAAATAACGTCTGATTCACTTGCTCAGAGTTTTAGGTGTGGTGATTCTGATTCCTCAAGCTGGAAGTTGTCTGTCTAGAAAGTTAACTGTCAAAAACAGGTCCCTGTAATCCTTCTGATGATTTTATTTTTTTATTAACAACCATGGCAGAGGCATTTAGTCTTCTAGAGAGGTGTGTTGACAGTGGGAAACCCAACATGGAAACTGGATATCTCCCGATAAAGGTTAGAATAATAGGAAAGTTTATGGGTCTTTGCTCAAGAGACATCCATGCCTGGTTGCCCATCTTCTGGCAAAAGGGAGCATCAGAGGAAGGCCCCTGGGCCTCGGCACTGTGCCAGAGGAAGGCCCCTGGGCCTCGGCACTGTGCCAGAGGAAGGCCCCTGGGCCTCGGCACTGTGCCAGAGGAAGGCCCCTGGGCCTCGGCACTGTGCCAGACTCCCTGGGGGATGAGCTCCTTCTTCGGTGCACGTTTACATCTAAAGCCTGGGCTGAAGAGCTCTCGTTGGCTGAGCATTAACAAAGTCTGTGCATTAGGAACTCCATGCCACTTTTTTGACATCTATCTCGAAACAAGACTAAACAAAACATCCAGGTTGCTGTGGAAAAGAACCAAAAAAGTTGCTTCTACTCAAGTCCCTGGTGGGGACGTTTTTATGTCAAAGGTGAACTACCTCTGGTAGACCACCTCTAAGCAGTCCCTGCAGCACAGAGGGGTTTTAAAAAGCATGTAGCTTTGCAACCACGTGGCCTTGAGCTGCTGAGTTGATGGGAATTCACACAGTAATGCCGCGGAGTGTAGCTTGGTTTAGGCCCAAGGAGCTCTGGTTGTGGCTAAAGGTTATCTGGTGTGACCCCCAGTCAGCCGCCTGATCTCCTTGTGCATCCAGCAGTGAACTCCAGGTACGTCTTACCTCCTGGGAGCCTAAGAACTCGAAGTACTGGCTAACATGGGAGGAGGGTGGTGAAGCCCGTCGGGCCACGGGCCTTGGAGACAGCGGAGGAGGGCTCCCTGGCTGCTCCTCTGCACCTGCCACTAGTTGGTGGGGTTTCTTTATTAGCTCTGCCTTTCCTGCACTGGTCTGAGTACTCTGCCTACAGATGGAGTAGGTTCTAAAAACAAAGGAAGGGAACGGTACCCTTTGTTGGTTTATGCTTCAAATTCATTCTGTTACCCTCCTACTCCGAGTCAGACAGGGTTTCTCTTCTGGTGGGAGCCAGTCAGTGCGGTAGACCTCCTGCTGCTTCTCCTGGGATTTCAGCAGTTCATTCCTGTTAGTAGCTGACAAGATCTCTCGAAAAACTCAGAGGATTTTGGCTTTCTTCATCATAACAGTGTCACCCAGGCACCCAGCAGTGTTTGGTCGATACCAGCTGGCTGGGTGCAGCCCAGAAAAGCCCGCCCCCTCACCAGCATCCTTCCTCTTACCCAGTTCAGCGGCGCCTACATGCCTCCCTTCATGACTCAGGGGGTCCAGGGAGCCCTTTCTCCCTGCCAGTAAGGGCCGTTCCTCCATGCTAGTGCGAGCTAAAACGTGTGTGTGTGTGTGTGTGTGTGTGTGTGTGTGTAAATAGTTTTTTTTTTTTTAAAGCAAAGGATTACAAAGAACCCTCAGCGTTATCACTTGGTTCAGCGTGGACCCGCCTTGTCAGAGGCTTGGATGGGACTATACTGACTTCTACTCGGGGCACCCCGAGTACTCCCAGGGGGCTGCCGTGGGCATCCTCACTAGGAGCACACAGTGTGTTTCTGCCTCCTCCTCCATGCTCAGCACGAGCGTGCACACACAGGTGCCTGGCAGTGGGACAGCCTCCTAAGCCACCCAGGTGGTGTGAGTCCGGCCCACAGCCAGCATCGGTTATAGACCCGATTTTTATCCAACAGAAATCACAAGGCTTCTTTTTCTTTGTATCCTCTACTTAGGTTCTTGTTTATTACTTTTTAAATATCACACGGTAATCTAATAACCTCACCAGGCATAGTCGACCTTTGTAGAATTTTAGAGGCTGAAGTCCCCGTACACACCCCCCCACACACGCAGAGTTGTGCAGATGAATGAATTTACTGAGGCCGAGGAAGTGAGGTAACTCGCCCCAAGTCTCGGAGTAAATGGTGGAATCCAAACAAGAACCAAGTCTTTAGGCTTCCATCTGTATTCTGCTCTTTCAGAGTGTCCCCGCCATGCGCCTCCCGCATCTCAGCACCGTTTGTGAGTCTGAGGCACAGCAGGGGCGCCGCTGACCTCTCCCAGGGAGACGGGACAGCGTGGGTCCCAGTGTGGTGTATGGAGCAGATACACGTCCTAGCTGTGCCATCTGCCCACGTGTGCCTCAGTTCCCCCACCTGTCAGGTGGGCGTGTTGGCGACACCTACTTCATAGGGTTGTTACGAGGATTAGATGCACTAATGCCTGTAAGCTTCTCAGAACCATGCCTGGAACACTGGAAGTGCTTACTACCTATTAGCTATGTTTGTTTTTGTTTTTGTTTTGCCTGCAGCTTGGAGTGGAGAGAAAGTAAGTCGCGGCCATCATGGATCCCACTGAAGGGTTTACCAGAGCCCGCAGACCAGCTAGGGTTCATTTGGTTCATTCAGGAGCAAAACAGATAACAACCACCCGGTCACCTCTGGGAGGCCAGTGTGTTTGACACAAATGTTTTGGGACAGTTTGGCTTAACCTCCCCTCCAGCAACCCCCTCCCAGCCTGTTACGCAGGAGTGATTGGGGTCACAGGGCTTAGCTGCTTAGCAGGATATTGGGGGGCATTTTCAGGCAAAATGTAGTTCTCACTAAGCTCTTCTGATTTATTCACGCGACAGTCACATTCCTTTGCAATAATGCAGAGTAATTTTGTTCAAGAGACAGAGGACAAAGGGATGAGCAGTCGGATCCCTAAAGGGCCATGGGATAGTTATTTTCTGCCAAGCTGAAGCCAGTGTTTTGTTCCTCCATGTAATAATGTAAATTACCGTGTGGAGTTTAGCAGCCCATGGGAGGAGAGAGAGAAAAGTTTTTATGGGACGATGGCACTGCGTTGTCTCTCTCCGTGAATGATGTGGGGTGAGCTAACCACAAAGTATTGCTAAGTAACTACCACATCTGTCAGTCCACCGCCATAGGCTGTGTGGGAGGCAGGGAGATGGCATGTGGCACGGGCTGTGTCATTGCCGTGTCCTGGGGGAGCCGCAGCCAGGCTCTGGTCTTGCTTTGAGTTGAGTAAGGTCCTTGGAGGACACCCCGTTGGTCCTCTGGGCTCAGCGTTGAGCTGATGTCCAGTGGGCGACACCTGTGGTAAGTAAGTGCTGTGTTCCAGCACCACCAGAGCTGTGAAACCTTTTTAGGAAACTGTTTTTCTCTGGGTGAGTAATCCTGGTTCCCACTTCCCTTTGCAGAAGTTGTCCTCCTCCGCGGCTAGCCTAGCCTGTCTCTCCCTTTGCCTTTCCGGCCCCAAACAGAGGCTCCACTTTTAAGGGCCAGGAGTTGGATGAGGAAAGGCAAGCTCAGGGGAGATGGTACCATGAGGGAGAGTCTTTAGAGAGACCAGGGAAATTTGCTTTTTGACAAAGTTTATTTTAAAAGGAAAGCTTTTTCTATTGTTTTTGGTCTTTTTTCCTCTTTTGTGCCTAAGAAAATATTGTCTCTTAAAAGTACAGTTACATTTGTGTATAAAAGTTCAGAGGAGAGAATGTCTTTGGACTGGTGGTGTCTCTGCTCTGATGAGATAATTATGCGAGAAATTTGGAATTTGTGGTTCCCCTGGTTAGAATGAGGAGCGGTAGCCGGGCTGTTTTGAGAGCTGAGCACAGGAAGTGGTGTTTTGAGATTTAGTTCCCTTTGGAAGGACCTCTCCCTTCTGTTTGTATTAATGTCGGTTTTGAGTTTTCCATTTGTATGATAAGCCCGTTTCCTCTGGATCTTTTGTGGAATATTCAGAGACATACTGAGATTGCTGAGGAGCAAACAGGGGCTGGAGACAAAACATTTTGGAAATGCAGTTAACCGAAATAGGTTGTCAGCCACTGAGGGCTAAAATTTGTGTTACTGAATATGATTATTTGAAGAAATTGAACATTCTAAGTGAAGTAAGCCAGAAAGAGAAAGAAAAATACCATATGAGATTGCTCATATGTGGAATTGGAAAAAAAAAAAAAGAACATAAATACAAAACAGAAACAGACTCATAGACATAGAATACAAACTTGTGGTTGCCAAGGGGGTAGGGGGTGGGAAGGGACAGACTGGGAGTTCGAAATTTGTAGATACTGACAGGCATATGCAGAATAGATAAACAAGGTTATACTGTACAGCACAGGGAAATATATACAAGGTCTCGTGGTAGCTCACAGCAAAAAAGAATGCAACAATGAAATATATGTATGCTCATGTATAACTGAAAAATTGTGCTCTACACTGGAAATTGGCACAACATTGTAAACTGACTGTAACTCAAGTTAAAAAAAAATAAAGAAATTGAACTGATTTGCACATAGTTTCCCCAAGTCCATTTAGTGATTTTTTTTTTTTTTCTTTTTGAAGAGGACAGGACCTATTCCTTGAGTAATGATGTTTGGACTAATGTATAAAAAGTGCCTACGAAGAGCAGAAGAGCAGAGGAAGGGAGGGTCAGACTCTCCTTTTCAGGAAACCCATGTTCTTTCCTGTGTCGAGTGGTCAGACAGTGCTGAAGTTAAGGCAATTTTTTATACTTGAAGTTTCTCGATCATATCCTGAATCCACAGCTCTATGTGAAATCAAAACTTCATCTCTAATGTTATTGGCAGAAGATTGTTTTAGAAACTACAAGCCCTGCTCAGGGCTGCAAGATGAATGCAGGTGTGAACTTTGTCAAATGGTATTACAGGATTTACTGGCTAAGCCATATGATTCATTCAATAAATGAGCCAACTTAAACCCATTCATAATTATGCTCTTCATTAGGGAGATCGGAGAGCCGTGTCTAAACACGACAGGCATTTTGAGCAGTGCGCTATCATTTCGTTGCCAGAGTGACCTCCCCACCCCCAGCAGCTGTCTGCCTGACGTACAGCTCCGTGTCTTGCAGGTGGAGTGAGGTGTTGATCTGACTGAGGTTAGGAGAGGGTCATCCTAGCTCTTAAGCAAGGTGGACGATTACTCGAGAACCTCAGAGATTACCAGAGGGCTTTTGGAGTTTAGTGTCCTGTTTCATTTACTATATACATTTATGGTCTTTTGTCAATTAGTAATAAAGCGTCAAGAACAGTGACATCTTCATAACCTAACTAAGTGGTTTGACCTCGAAGCCTCCACTGTGTCCTAGGCAGTTCTGACAGAACACCATTGGGTGAGGAGGGAAGCAAAATCAATTTCTTTTAGAGCCCACTCTGATTTTTATTGAAAGTGCTCTTACTTCTCTTGAGGTCTGTGTATGCCTGCCTATGTTTATTTCACCTGGGTTGTGTTGTAGATGACATTTATGTAGGAACATTTGAGCAGTTTATTAAATATGCTGTTGTGGTGTTGGGAGGCACCAAGAAAACTTGTTCACGTGCAGTGGTGTACTCTCAGTGGAGAGCTGCTGGTCCCTGCTCCAGGGACTGCCCGAGAACTTGCTTGGGGCTGATTCAAGAGTGTCTCTCATTTGCGCCCCGTCTTCTGCTTTCTGAATCTTGATTTGTGTGTGTGGTATGCCCTCCACTGAGTTTTTAAGATTGTAAATGCCATCTGTGTCACTGCTATCTGGGACTCTGTTTTCAGTTTCTGAGCATAATTCCTCACTCCTCACTCCTGCCCTGGAGGTCTGTATCCTAGACCCTTCCTCTCCCTCTGAAGCCTTACCATCAGATCAAACCAGAAGCAAAGAACCAGATTTGAACAAAACTTACAGGTACAGTTGACCCTTGAACAGCACAGGTTTTTTTCACTAAACACACACTACAGCCCCACACCACGTGCAGCTGGCTCCACACCCGCAGGTGTGGAGGGCTGACTGTAAAGTTGTACGTGGACGTCTGACTGCTCGGAGGGCAGCGCCCCTAACCTCTTTGTTGTCTGAGGGTCCACAGTATATTAAAAAAATTACCATCTACTTAAAAAAGGAATCTGATTATAGAATTAAAGTATATATTCATTAAAGATGATTTGAAAAGCACAAAGAAGTAAATAATCTAGAAGCCACCACCGAGAAGTTAGTACTGTTGCCATTTTGGTATATGCATTTTCAACCTGAGTGTGTGTGTGTGTCTGTGTGTGTGTGTGTGTGTGCGTGCGTTTCCACGAAATGTATCAAGTTTATTGAAACAAGTGCTTCCAGAAGTCTCGTGTAGACACTGTTGGTGGTGCGTGAGATAATGTAGGAAATGTATGAATGAGCATGTTTTGGTGATAGTTATATATTCCAATGTGTATTATAAAGCTATAAACACATCAGGCCTATGATTTCATGGCTACAGCTACTCTGGACCACCCTTAGATGCTGGGAGTCCTCCACTGATGACTCACTAGGTGATTCACGAGGTCTTCGATGTGCAGCACATCAGCGATCTGGTCGGCTCTCCCTTCAAAATATGTTCGTAATTCAGCTCTTCACCACTCCAAATGCCACCAGGATCCAGATGGTCCAGGTCATCATGGTCTCATGACAGTATCCTTTTAACTAGTGTCCCATTTCAGTCTTTTGTCAGTCTCTGTTGGCTTCCCACTTCAGAGTAAGAACCAGAGCCCTTACCAGACCTGCAAGCCCCTACACGGTCTGCCCGTCCCCACCCCGCGCCTCTGTCACCTCGTCTCCTCCCGCCTTCTTGCTCCTCTGCGCCTGTCACTTTGGGCTCCTGGCCCATCTTTAAACACACCAAGCATGCTTCCGCCCTGGGTCCTTTGACCTTGCTGTTCATTCCATCTTCCTGGAATGCTTACCCTCAGGCGGCCCCATGGACAGCTCCCGACTTCAGGTCTTAAAAGGTTCCTTTCTAGCGAATATTTACCTGACTGCTTTCTCTAAAATTCTAACTCCTCCCCGACAAAGCCTCATATTTCTCTTGTCTTGTTTTTTTCTCTCTAACCACATCATTGACATGGTTACCTTATTATGTCTTCCCACTGAATTGTAAGCTCTACAAGGGCAGGGGTTTTTGTCTGTTTTAGTCATTGCTCAATCTACAGCACCTAGAACAGTTCCTGGCATGTAGTAGGCCCTCAGTAAAAGCTTGTTGAAAGAAGAGCTAAATGAAAATCACGAGCTGACTTAACGAACACTATTAAGTAAGTCAGTACCTGTGGAACAGTGATATGCGGAAGCTGTGAAAGTGATGAATGACTGATGTTTGAGAAATACTGATTTAGGTAATCTTTGAATCTATTTCTTTTGTGTTATTATAAAAAGCACTGTGGGAGACTTCTTAAGTAATTGTTTGTGTATATTTATGATTATTTTCTTAAAATAAATGCTTGAGTCTATTTGTGGATTCTTAGAATCTGTACATTTTCAGGACTTCTTGAAGCTAGATTTGCCCCTCTCCAGTATGTGGGTTCCTGTATTTCTTCCCATACCTTGCTGTGCACCGCCTCAGTGCGCTTTTATCTTTCCCAGTTTGAAAGCTGAAAAAGCCGAGTGCCTGAACTCGTGCTTCATTGATACCTCACATGTATGAGCATTTTCCACATGTTTAATTTTTATCTTTTTACCCTTTTGTGTGACTCGCTTGCTCATGTCTGTTTGGCCTGGGATCCGATTGCAGGGGACTGAAAACCTACCTGAACTGGTTTTACTGGATGGATGTCACAGGCAGTCCAGTTCATGTTGAAGGACAGAGCACAAAGGACAAGCAGACCTCCCGGAGACAGGGACGGGGTTGCTTCCTGTCACCTGTCATCTCCCCTCTCCTGCTTGTCTTTGCCTGCTGGCTTCCCCTCTTCTCCCTTCCTCCCCCACTGCTGTCCAGTCACTGTGCATCCCAGCTGGCTCTGGCTGGCCGTGCACTCTGGTCAGCAGGTTTTAGCATGACCGCTCCATTCAGGTTCCCAGCGTCATCTCAGTGCGCTCTGGGCGTCTGTCCCTGAGTTCTAGGAGGGAAGCCATCAGCTGACCCCGTTTCATTAGGGGGTCACAGCTGGTCCAGCCAGCCGAGGTCAGGATTGAGTCGAGGCAGTTGGGGGCCTGTTCTGTCCAGAGGCTGAGGATGAACCAGATTCTCTAGGAAGGATGCAGTGACTGGAATGTGTAGTACCACGTCTTTGCCCATTTTTTCATTTGATATGTTCCTCTTTCTCTTATGGGTACACAGAAGTCCGTTACATATGAAGGCTGGTTTTGTCTTTTGTCTCATGGGTGTTTTTCTCTCCAGTTGTCATTTTAACTTTTCTTGGTGTTTTTGCCATGTAATTACATCATGCGTTTTGCTACCGTAAAATTTAGAAATACGTGCTCTGTGAGGAAGCTGTATGTTCAGCTGTCCTCTCTTCTAGTTCTTTACGGTTTCATTTTTCTAGGTGCTTCTTGAATTGCACTAAATTTTAGAGGAATTTGGGAAAGAAATAATATCTTTGCCTAATTCATGCTAGGAGCATAGTGTTTATTTAGTATTAATTTCTTTCAGCAAAATTTTGTAGCATTCTTTATTCCGGTTCTGTATCTTTTTAAAGTTTATTCCTAACTGCTTTATACAGTTTATTCTTATTATGAGCGGAATTTTTTCTCAATTTTATTTTCTCACCGATCCTTCATGATTAATTAAAGCTGTTGTGTTTATACTTTTATAACTGACCGTCTTACTAGTTCTGACAACTTTTTTATTTAATACTTTCTGGTTTTATATGTAGACAGTTGTAACATCTGTAAGTAATTATTTTATTTCTGCCTCTTTGGTTTTTTCTCACTTGATTGTGGGAGATCTTTTAGAATGAGGGCAATAATGATTGTAATGGAAGGCAGTGGGTGTCTTACGTTGCTGTATTTCGTTAGGGACAGTTATTCTGATTAGGTGGTCAGAATACTTCAGGAACTTAGAAGTCAGTGAAACTAGTGGAAAACTGGTCTTGACCTAAAAGAGCCTCTCCACTGGCTTGTCTTGGAGCCCAGATGCTTCCCTTTTCACACTCTTTCTGCTCAGCCATTGCTCTAGAAGCCCCTTTTAAAATGCCCATGTGATTTCTCCTGTTAGCATGTTGTGCTTGCCAGTACAGCATGTCACTAATATAGCTCTCCGGTTTTCTGGTGATTGATACTGGCCTACCATGATGGGAAACTGAGAAATGGACCTCACACACAGGGACTGGAAAGTGCTTTGATGGTGACGGCAGCATGCGCCTGCGTAGTTAGCAGCCGCTCGCCTCCAGCGCCATCTTTTGCCTGCTCCGTGTTCTGTGCACCTCCCGCCTCTGCCCCATAAACTCAACCACAGTGAACTACTTTTGCTTTCTTAATCATGTTTTATCCTCTTGTCTTGGCCTTTCCTGGTCTTACCTCCCACTCTTAGCATCCTTGTCCTGAAGGTCAACTTCAGTGTCACTTTCTCTAGGAGGCTTATTTCCTTAGACTGGTTTATGGTCCTGCCATGTACTCCAGATGCACCCTGTGTCTTCTTTAAAATAACATTATTATAATTGCTTGTTAAAATAATCTCTTTTAAAAATTGCTGTAGCTTTTCAGTTATAACCTCAAACCAATGCCACGGAATGTGTCTGCCTTACTGACACCAAAGTAGTCACTCAGTAAATGCTTCCTAAATTAACGATTAAGAGGGGAATGGAAGACGGTGCTGGGCATGTTTATCGGGCAGCTTAGGTGAGGGCCTGCAGGGAGCTGACTTGAGCAAAAGTGGTAGAGAGGCAGGTCGGAGGAGTTGGCAGGGCAGGGCGGTGTCTGTTTGCACCGGGCTTTGAGCAGAGCTTTGAGGAACTTGAAATGTAGTTTCAAGTAGTAGTGAACTCTGTGTACCCTTGGGCACAGGAAAACAAAACCCTGTAGTTTATGCTTTTACCCTTTAATTTCTTTGCTTCTCAGGGTTGAAGTAGTGCAGCCACTGGGATTTACAGCATCTGAGATGGCAGACTGGCTCATCAAGTTTAGGACCCCACCTGCAGTCAAGACCATGTAAAAAGCTAGAATGAGTAAAGGCTGTAGGAGGGAAAACAGGAAGTCTGAACAAAAAAGGGGTACCTGGTGCTTTTTCATTGGCAAAAGAAAGGAAAGTTTGCTTTTGTGAGCCTAGATGGTGTCCGTTTATGAAAATATTTCCAGCAGTGAATAAAAAGTTTCCATATAGTTTCAACGTTCCTCAGGTTAGAGTAAAATTATATTCCTGCACTTCCGTTATCATTCTATTATAAATGATAAACTGTGAACTCAGGGCTGGATGTGAAGAGGAGATCAGATGCATTTTTTATTATTATTTTCTTTATCTCATTTATTCACACTCTGTCTTCCTGAGGAAACCTGCAGTTTGACATCACGCTGAACTGAGGGCTGCACTCGGATTAGTAAAAACAAACCCATGGCGACCCAGCTGCTTCTGCTTGAGATGACTGCGTGACTAATGAAATTAAGCGAGTTGAGCCTGTTTGTGTTGGCTGGCTTGGGGGAGTGGCGCTGTAGGTACGTGTAGAGCAGTCTGGCCGTCTTCCCTCCCCACTTGACAGCCTCCCTCTGGCTCACTTGCCAGAGTGTGCACACTCTTGCCCCTTCCTCACCCTGTAAAGTGACCCTGGCCTTGTGCTTTGAACAAGCCTGCGGTCTTACACCCCTGCTGCGCATTCCCGGGCTGCGAGAGCCTTCCTCTCATCCCCGCCCACCTGGCAAACGCCTCCTTTGGGTTCAGGGTTGTGCAGGACGTAACCTCGTACAATTGGAGTGCTTTTATCGCGCCGTAATTTCTGTCGTATTCGTGGCTGTTCGTACAGAGTTTGTCTGCACTCCCGGGACTGTGAAACCCTTGAAGTCAGGAGCTGTGTCTGTTCATCATTCATCTTTGTGTGCACCGCACCTGCTGCAAAGTCTGGGTGCTCAGTTGTTGATGTCAGTGAGGGCACTTTGTAGGTGGTTAGGCATCTCTGTCCCCCTCTTAAGCCCCTGCTCTTAACCGTGATGTTAACATTGTACAAAACAGTGTCAAAGCCATCATACTGTCCTTATCACTTCAGTGTGAGCTGATGTGTTACAGCACTGAGACTCAGGACTTAAACAGTACATCAGAACAGTAGACGACACTACTCTGGCTAGAGAAACATTCACATCAGGCTTGTGAGTATGAAATAGAAGTTGACCCTTGGGTGTGTATAAGCATAATTAGATTCTTAAAAAATCAAAACCAAAGCCTTAAAAAATTTCCCAAAGGGCCTTGGCCAAGGCTGACATGCATTCTCAAACTTCAGTGATAACACAGTTCATGTTACTGGAATCAGCTCTGTGTAATAGAACTCTTTTCCTCCGTAAAAGTAACATTTTAATTTTTTCTAAGAGGAAAGCACAGAAGGAACTCATTTACATCACAGGGAATAAAACAGTTAAGACATTATACCATTTGATGAGCCCCATAGGAAGGGGGACTTAAGTTAGAGGGGAAGTCGCTGCTGGTGTTCTGTTTGGGTCCCGCGGTGGTACCGGTTCATGTAGCGTATAGCGTACCTTTACAAGTCAGGGTTCTTCAGAGAAATAGAACCAGTGGAATCTCATGTAAAAGTGAGATTTATTACAAGGATGAATGTGTGTTTATGGAGGCCAAGAAGTCTGCCCTCTGGAGACCCAGGCAAGCTGGTGGCGTAGTTCAAAGACCTTGGAGCTGGAGATCCGATGGTGCCCACTCCAGTCTGAGTTGAAGATTGATGTCTCAGTTCAGCAGTCAGGCAGGGGTCGGCCAGATTCAGCCTTCTTCCCCGCTGTGGTTCTGTCCAGGCCCTCGGCTGTTGGATGACTCCCACTGCATTGAGGAGGGCCGCCTGCTTTACTGGTTTCACTAAGTCAAGGTTAGTCTCTTCCAGAAACACCTTCACAGACATCTTTAGAACTGACGCTTAGCCACGTATCTGGACATCCTGGGGCCCAGTCAAGATGATACATGAAATTAATCAGCCATCCCAGTACCTCTTGCTGTGAAGGAGGCAGTACAGAAGCATCTGACCAGATGAAGTGGCTGTGAATCACCTACACGGATGCTGTCGGACATTCTGATTCCGCCAGTACTTATAAAACCAGCAATGAGATGCCCATGGAGGTGAGGGAAGAGATCAGATTTTCATAGGCCATTCTAAGCCCATCCTAATACTGGTCAGTTAAAGTATGAACCATAATTTCTTATCTTAAAGCAAATATTGAAATCATCTTCACTCAAAATAATATTGAGACCTTTGAGTTACTTTTTGCTCACGAACAGGGCTCCCCTCAGCACCTGCATCTGTTACTCACCCTCGTAAAATACAAGGGTTAGGTTGAAGATGTGTGTAAGCAGCAGACACCGAACTTTCAGTCAAACCTGCTGCAGGTGTGATCCTCAAGCTGGGCTGCAGCCCAGGGCCTGGGAACCAGAATCTTTAGGGGTGGTGCCCAGTGACACACGTTTTTAAACAGGCTTCCTGGGTGAAATTTGATAGCTGCCGGTGGCCTTCACAGTGAGAGACGGCTGATAACTCCAAAACGGCTGGTGCAGAGGTTTTAAATTGTTACAACCTGGGACGTTTATTTGAAATACGACTAATGCACTCACGCATTTGAGAACCTGTGCTAGTGTATGACTCATAAGTCAGGGTTTTCCAAACTTTATTTTTTAGGTGTTAATAGATGTTTTTGGCAAAAAAGGATTCATGGTCAGATAACTTTGAGAAATGTTGGAAAGTTAAAAAGTGTTTTTGTAGAGCTCTAATTTTCAGAGCCTGGGGCACTAGGGCTTTATGCAGTAGTTTTTTTGGAAGGTGAAAGAGGGTGATCCCTGGCCCTTGTTCCAAATCTTGGTTAAAGAGGTGTGTTGCACCTCTGTGAGCCAGGGCACACTGTGTTGCTGCAGCTCCGGCTGGGGGTGAGTTTGTCTCTTTCTGTCTGTATCACAGTCAGGTATGTGTTGAGCAGAGTCATCTGGTTCTCCTTTTAGGGCCTGCTGCCCATAAACCCTGCAGATTTCCTTAGAGCATTTACCATGGATAATGAAGTGTGTGGCTTACTGGATTACTCTGGGGGGTTATGGGAACTTTTTTTTTCTATTTCTCTTTTGTAAAGTTAAGAATTCTGGGAAAGAGAAGCCATTGAAAGCTTTAAAAAAATTTTAATAGTAATCACTGTTTTTGCATGACTGATTTTTAAGGCAGGTGTTGTGATCTTCATGATTTGCAGGTGGGGAAACTGAGGCTGAGAGGTGACACACCTTCCTGGGGCTGAGCCCTGAGCCTTGGTCTGTTTGAGTCTCCAAACCCATAATTGTTCTCCTTCGTGACTTTGCTTTCAGTTTTATTTAAGGTTTATATTAGTGCAGTGGATTGTTTACTGTGGAAAACACCCCAGGATTGAAGACAGATGTTGGTTCGGTTCCAATTTTTTGTATTAGTAGCTTTGTGTCTTTGGGAAAGTCACTTTATCTCTCTGAGCCTCACCCTTTCCCTCTATTAAGTTGATATGCACTGCTTTCCAGGCCTTATCCCCAGAGTGCGAGGAAACATTTGCGAACGTGGGTGTGTGTAGCAGAAAGCACCGCCGGTAATTGTAGGGGGAGAGAGAGGTCGTGGTCCCCTCATTTGTAAAAATGAGCTTTCCCCAAACTCTAGCCAGTTTTAAAAGGTAATGGGAGTTACCTCGGCAAGTTCTTTGGTTGCTGTGAAGTGACTAGCATGTGACAACACTGTGACAAGGTGCAGAAACGTCATCTTTTGGGCGACGTGGAGCTGGGGGCATTGCAGCAAATTGCGGAGTTCAGGATCTTCTGTGGCAGGACCAACAAGCTGGCCTGATCCCCGGCAGGCCCGGACCTCCAACACCCCTGGCGGGTAGAAGGACGGGAGAAGTCACACCTGTGCTATATTATTGCTATTTGACATGTACTTTCTTCTTATTTTAAGTAGTCGGGGTAAAGATCTTTTGGTAGGACTTGTGAAATTGACTTCAAAGTAGTTTTAGGTTTATTTTATCAGCCCTAGTTCCAAGGATAGGAATTCAGAATGGAAAGTAAAACAGTCTAGGTGATTTAACTACGGTTGAAGGAGAAATATTAAAAAGAATTTTATGAGTGGTGCCAAAGTGAGTTCTGTTTTCTACAGACCCCAAAGGAAGGAGCGTATCCTCCGAATGGAAATGCCAGACTGGTAGGTGGGTTGGTTTGGGGGGGGGTGGGGGTGGCTTCTTGGGCGTTTTTCCAGCTATTGGCAGGTTTTTCTTTTCTTTGTCCTCCTTCCCTCTCCCCCTCCTCCCTTCTCTCCCTCGTCTTTTCCTTACGGCTTTATAAAAGCAGAGTGATACGGCTTATCACGTAGGTCAGAAGTAAAATTGAAGAATAAAGCACAGACTGCTTTCCGGGCTCATGTCTGATACGCAGCTTCTTGCCCCAGATGATTGGGAATTGCTGAGCGGGTCACGCCAGTACCTCAGGGCGCTGAGGTGAGGCAGCAGCGGCACTGCCACGAGGGGGACGTTAGCCTGGGGGTAGACATTCTTCCCAGCACATCACAGCTAGGTCATTCACAGTTGCCATTTTGAAAGTTGCGTTTGAGGATGTCTCTGCTTTTTCTCTTGCACCGCAGCATGGGTATTGCTCTGAAGAGTGGATGTCAAGCTTGGGGCGGGGTGAAGGGGTGTTAGGAATGGGGGTGCACTGTAGTATTGCAGAAGGGACGCAGGTTGGCTTTCCTCCTCTCAAGTGATGGCCGAGTGACAGCCTTCGAGGAGCTGGGCTGGATTGACAGGTGTGTCTGGGGCTCTGCATGGAGCTTCTGTTTTAGGAAGGCGTGTATATTTGCTTTTCCTCTTTGAAGTCTAATGCCCACTCAGTCTGGGCCATCTAGTGGATTCAGGTCACCAAAGGCCCTCCCATGGCCCCTCCCAAACCAAAGTTTCTGTGTTGCAAAGTCATCTTATTTGTAAATCTAATAGCTTAGTGAAGGTTTGAATGCATGGTGTGTATTCATGGGGTGTGTATTCCATGTAGAAGAGAAAGATGGATGCTAAACAGAACAATAAAGTGATTTTATCAAGGCTAAACAAAGTAAAACTCTTTCTGAAGATCTTCTGAGTCTTTTAGTACTAAGAGTACTCCCTGAATTGTGAATCTGCAGGGGGTGGGTTTAGAAGTTATAGAACTCAGATTACTGGCCGTTCCTGTTTTTATAGTATGGAGTATATTCGTCCTCTAGAGAACTTCCTTTTCTTGCTATCCCTTCCTTGAAACATAAAGTTTAAAGTGATGACATAGATTGTGGTTCCAAAAAATTATTTGAAGCCGTGAGTATAGAAGTTCATAGCCGTGTGGAGTTACAGTTGTATTGGGGGGAGGGGAGAGGTATTTGTGTGTGTGTATGTGTATGTGTGTGTAAAGGTCCAACATTTTGGTGTTAAAACAATGTGGATATTTAATATTATCCAGAGCAGTGTTTTAATTAGAAGGGGAAATAGTCTTCATTTCCACAGAAACTGGTTAACAAATGAGAAAAGTTTTTGATTAGCGTTCAGATTTGTTAGAGAAAAATCAAGAGTTTTTATTTGATTTTGTTAGGCATTGATTACAAATAGTGGTCTTAAAGTCACATAACCTCCATTTACTTTGTGATTTTTCTCATGAGTAATATTTACCCATAATCTTAAAGTTTAGCATTTTGGAACTTTTATGATTTTTTTTTCACTTGAAGAAGTGAAATTTTAATATTGATCATCTCAACTGTGCTCTTGGTGCACTGGGATATAGCAAAGCTTTAAATATATTAGCTAAAGTTAAAAATAGTGTTGTAAAAGGCACTGGTTGTAGAGAGTGTCTGTGACCTTTTGAATGGTGATATTTGAGGAGTTGGCCATAAAATTCTAGAATTAAATGTAGAAACCGGGGCTTAAATAAGTCTAGTCTTGTCCAAAACAGAGGGAACAGAAAACAAAGAATTTCATGCCATCATTAGTTTACTATCATGACCTATAAATGAGTAAATCAAGGAAGAGAATGCGATCTTCTGTTTAAAAATTAGATGTTACTGGAATTTAAGGCAAGTGCGCACTAGTAACAAATAAAATGTCTGTGATGCTCTTGGTTACGAGAGAAATCACCATTTCACGTACCACCAGAGTATAGTGTGTCACCAGTTAACTATGATGCAATGCTTTTTAACAGTTAGAATTTTAATAATTCTTAAACTTACAGATTTTTACAGAAAAATAAGAATGATCTTGCTTGCTTGTTTTGAGTGCCTTTCCTCCACACATAATACTTCTGTTTCAATACCAATTTGTAGCATAATCTTTTTGAAGACCACGTAAACATCAGTTAAATCAAGATTAAATGAATAACGTATAATTTTCCTTTGTGTGCAGATAACAGACAGCCGCCTGGCTGACAGGGTGGCACTGGTTGCTGCCTAAGAAGCCATCTTACTTCAGAGGCTATGGAATGTGACAAAAATGAGTCCGGAATCAGTGAATTATGATGTGTACTTGTATTTATACAATTTTGCCAAAAGCAGTACCACTTTTTGCCTCATCTCTGGACATGCTCAGTGGGAGAATAAGGCAAGGAGAGGACTTTTCATTTCTGTTCAGTAGCATTTCTGGCTCTCCCTGGTCTCATCCCCTCTGTCCCCTCCGTGGGAAGGCTCATGGTCTGCTTCTGGAGGGTGCCGTTCCTGCCTTCAAGCTGGCCCGCAGGCCTTTGAGGTCACCCCCTCCTTTACTAGTTTCTGGGCTTCTGGAAGCGCCCCCCTCCCCATGACCAGACTCTCTCTGTCATTTCCAGTTTGCTGGAAGAATATTTGATGAAGCATTTGTCGAGACTGAGGGCCGACTTTGTCATCAGGTACTTACATTGTCATCTCTGCTCTAGACGCTGGTGCAGTGGCCAGGAGGTGTTGGACTAGGAGTCAGGAGACATGATTCTAAGGGCAGGTCCTGTCAATGGACCTTGGTTGTCACGTGAGTGACAGGTTGTCAGGTGGCCATCACGTGGAAGTTCTGCCGTCTGCTTTCCTAAGGCCCTGTGGCCTTGTCAGGTAGTTTGATTTTAGAAGGTGATAGTGTGAAATCAAAGAGCAAATCAAAGATGCTGGATGGCAGCTCCCTAAATGTGGTGACTGATTTTTTAAAGCACAAGGAATGAAGATAGGGAGAAAGCTTGGAAACTGGCAGTGGTGCTTTTGTTTTTAAGCAAATATATATTGATGTTTTTATTTAGTAACCATGGTTTTACATTTCTAAGTTTAGATGCTAAGTATTGAGAGTCCCCCTTGCATTCTGTCCACTCTGCTATTGCCACGTTTTCATATTTTCCCCCCTTTATGTGAAATTAAAGAGGAGATAATGTTAAAAAAAATTAAATTTGGGGAAGTCTAGAGGAAGTCATTGGTGTTCTCTACTGGTCAGAGCTTCCAGATTCCATAATGAGGAAGGTGCTTATAACTACTGAAGTAATTCTGACTTGATGGGTAGAGGTGATCAAAACTCACAGTGGAGACTCTCAGCTTTTTGTAGCAGTTCGTGAGAGGACGCATTCTAGTTATGAATTCAGGCATCTTCCGGGCGAGTCGATTGGTGTGTTGAGATTAGCATTTGACTTTTCATTTAAGATTTTTTTGCAGTTTGATTCAGGACACTTTTACTGAGCCCCTGATGTGTGCTCACCGTTGTCCTAGGCACCAGGACAGAAACAGCAACCCCAGCCTCCCCTGTTCCCTTACCTGGCTGTGTTTGTTCCCAAGGCATTGACACCCTTGCTGTCTGACTGTTAGCTCCGTGAAAGCAAGGGCTTTTGTCTGTGTGCTGCTTTATTGAACAGCTAGTATTTACCCAGAACAATGTCTGACTCATAGCAGATATTCAGCATGTATTTGTAGAGGGGCAAAAGGGTGGAGCAGAGGGAGGGAGGACCTCTTTTTGGTTTATTGTCTGTCTCCTCTTATCAGAAGGTAGAACCACACAAGGGCAGAGCTTTGCGTGGTCAATACTGTGCTCCTGGCACCTGGAGGTATGTCCAGCTCCTAGCAGGCGCTTTAGTAAGTAATTGCAGAGAGAATTTATACAACTTTGGTTGTGTACATCTTTGTAGCTCTACTAAGCATGTTTAGTCATATGGATGTCCCTTAAAAAGTAGACATTTTGTTCCTGTATGCAGGGTGACACCCGAAGTCTAACCTGCAGTAAGGGCCACTCCACAGAAGCGGGGCCGCCCAGCATGTTGGTTAAGAGCTTGGACCCTGCATCTAAAACTGCCCGGCTGGAGCTCCAGGCCCAGCTTCCCCTTTAGAAGTGTGACTGCGTGAAGTTATGTGGCATCTCCGCACCTGGGTCTCCTCCTCTGTGCAGCAGGACAATGGTGGTCCCTGTCATAGGGTTGATAAAGGATTAGGTAAGTTAAAGTACTGAGAATAGTGTACAGAGCACAGTAAACATTCTCAGTGTCTTTATAAAATACGTTAAGACAAAATACGTTAAGTGGTGGTTCTCACTTGTTCGTCACAGGCAGTGAAGAGTGGAATGGTCCCTTGTTACTTCATCTGGGTGCCCCTGTGGTCTGTCTCCAGCTGAGCTGGAGTGCTGTAGAGAGGTAAAGGCAGGAAGTCAGACAGAGGATTTTAATTCTTTAGGGGGTGATCTTTCTGCCCTCTTCCTGTGCTCTTATGAGGGAGTGAATTCTTTCTCTTTAAAATTGCACACGGAATCGATGAAGTGAAGCTTAGAAACTTTCTTCTATCAAATATAGCCATTTTCAGCGTGGTTGCAGTAAGTAGCACTTGGGGGAAACAGCCTGGAGCAGGTATGCTGGCCGGCGCTGCGGCAGGAGCTGCGGGAGGGAGCATGCGGGCTGCCGGGGTGCTGGGACGGGGCTGCCCAGCCACGTGGCCTGAGCCCCCGCGGGAGAGGGGCCTGTGGGCAGGTGTGCAGGGCTGAGTGCGCCCGCACCCAGAGCTGCCGCAGAGCCGGTGCGGGCGGGACGGTGAGAACAGGTGTCTCTGTAAGGACTTGAAGAGAGGGCGGAAAGCACTAAGAGAGATGGGGAAGGTGGACAGTATCGAACCACGGAAAGTGTCCTCAGGGCTTCCTGTGCTTCAGAAGATGGAAGAGTTAGCAGAGAAGAGAAGAGAGAACAGAGGTGGGCACAGCCTGACTAGCATTCTCTGGCCGGATGGTGTTACTCAGTATGTTGACGTGTGAGGGGCAGAGGTGTGTATGTGGTCAAGCTAGACTCATGGTTACAGGTATACTTTTGAGCACTGGTAATGTTTAGTTCAGGGATAGAATACTTACATTTAATGTGCTAATTTTTACTTTTTATCCCTAGTGATTGTTATTCTCAAGTAAATTACATTAAGAAGAAATAAGTTCTAAATTGAGACCTCCAGCAGGGATTGATTAAAAGAACCACTCAGCTTGAATTAGGATACATCGTGCGGGGAGGCCGTCTATCCTGACTTGGCTTTGGGGGCATCTTGACCTGTGCGCTCAGCGGGAAACGGGTTCACAGGAGTGGTGGTCGGTGTTCCAACCGTATCTTGATGTGACACTATTTAGCAGACTGTTCACAATATTAACATTGTAGTCATTGTCCAGGAAAGGATTATCTACTTTGTGGAGTATCTGTCACCGGTTACGTTGGTCAAAGTTCAAACATCCATCCCCTCGCTGGCCAGTGCTGGATAGCTTCTGATGCCCATTTAATAGACTCTAATACGAATTCAGCTCAGCAAAAATGTGGACAGAAGAGGAATTTTTGCATAAAAGTTATTCATTGCATTTTAAAAAGTATGGAATATCCATTAATATAAGTATTTAGAAGACAGTTTGAGATCTGATTGAAAATATTTCAGTACTTCATATTTTTTAAGCTGAAATTGGGCATTTTTTCCTCTTAGGTGTAGGAAGAGCCAGAGTGGCACTTTAAAAGCATTATATTTTAATTAAAGCTTTTCCTCAATAATATAATCATAGTGATAGGAAACTGATCATTTTCAAGTATCAGAAAATCACATATTAAAAAAAACTGAAGAAACCAGAAACATTTAAATAATTATAATTTAACTAATAATATGGCATATGTCAAGTTTTCAGATAGCTGTTTGGGAATTTACTGGTTTTGATTGACTTTTTTAAATGATAAATTGTATTCTTGAATGGGCCTCTAGCGGGAAGCTCTAAGGAATACTGTTTTAAGCACCACACCAAACGTCATTGTCATTAGTTTTCTTCTTATGTTACAGAAACCTGAATCCCATCAAGAGACCAAGCCACACTCGGAGGGAGAACTCAGGTTTATTACACCGGCGGGCCCAGAGGAGTTAACTCCAAACTCTGGACCCCCTCTGTAGATTTACACAGGCTTTTATAAGGTTTTAGGTTTCAATTTTTGTACCACATGCAAATGAGGTGTTAGAAATGGACCAGTCAGGAGCAAGCTTTTGGGAACCAATGGAATTTTAGGGGTAAGTTTCATTTTCCTAGAAGCAAGCCATTTTACAGAAGCGCAAAAGCAGGAAGGCAGTGGCCCTGACTGGGAGGTCTTGCTGGTCCCTTTGTGGGTTTTGCCCCTTTAATTATATAGGAATTGTTTGACCATTATTTGTCTGTCTGTTGCTCTCCGTTTATTTGGTAGGGATTTAAGAGAGAAAAAGCAGAGAGGAGCTTAGGCAATTTTTTTACATTAAAAAATCTGCCGTTTCTCTTTATACATTTTCTCTAGAAGGACAGACTTGCTCTCATTCTGTGTTGTGGTGAGTGTTCTGCCTGAGGCTGTTAAACTTCCTTGATGCTCCTTGTATTGAATTAGGCAATGAGAGCATCCTCACTGAGTCCCAGCGGGGAGGTCGCTGGCCTCTGACAGTTAGATAGTCCCCTTTACATGTCTTCTGTCATGTGTCCTGGGGCCAGGTAGCACCTCCTGCCTTCCTCCTCATTTGGGGGAAGTTTTCGGTAAGTTTGTGATTTATTTATTTAAGACTGTCAATACCTTCCTTTAAGTGAAATATTTTAAAATTAGATAATTTGAATTTCGAGAGACAGGAAAGGATGTGATATCTTAGCCCTGGATAGCAGTTTTTCTGTGTAGAGATAGGGGTGTGTTGTGTAAATGTAGATGCTTTGTTCCCTGCAGAGTGTGCAGTGTATCTTAAGGACATTATTAAAGGACGTGGCCAACTTCAGGCCATCTATTTATTAATTTAGAAGGAAATGGAAGCACTTGCCCTTTGGTTTATTTCCTCTTGTCAGGGTAGTGATATGGTGTCATTCGAGATTTTTAATGCCACATCATGGCAGTGAAGTAACATAGCCAAAAGCTGTTTCTCACAAAAGTTGTAAACTCCAGTGACATTTTAAGAATTTTCCAGGAAACCAGATTAGTCCATCTGCAAATGATTCACTCTTCCTTTCTTGCCCATTAGAACTGGGATTCACTGATCCCACGTTGCACAGAGAAGCTTCTGTGCAAAAAATGAGCATGCAGATGTTTTTACGTATTTTTTTCTACTGACTTATCAAGCTGAACATCTAGTAATGGTGGCTTTGCAGATGATTGATCTCAAAGGCTTATAACGTGGTTGCATTAAAGCCGGCTTGACAGTATTGCAGGTACTTCATTCTCATTTGAGAGCTGGTCCAGAAGAGCTGCAGCTTAGTACAGAAAAATAAAACAAAACAACTGCGGAACAAAAAAGTGAAAGCCTGCATCTTCTGATCGTGCCCCTACAGGAGTGCGAGCCTCTGGAAGGGTGAAGAGTCCAGGTTTTCACTGGAAGTCAGTGCTCCAAGGCAAATGCAGCCTCTCGGAGAGTTTGGTCCCTTTCTGCACCGCTGCCTTGCACGCTGGCGCCCTCTTCTGGAAGGCCTGAATGCAGGGCTGAGCGAAATGAGTGAGGAAAACGGTATTCGGAGGAGGCAGAACCTCTAGGTGACGCTTAGGAAAAAGCCTGCATTGGGAAAGACTGAATTTTGACTTGTGTGCTGAACAGAGAATTAGCTATTAGGAGTTTCGATAATTAGGTTTTGTTTACGGGTCTCTTATAAAGGCCCTTAAATCACTTATATGTAAGATGCAGTCCCGTCTAGAGAAATATATTCTGTGTAAATGTCAAAAATGGGTTCATGTGAGGCACTTTTCCTTAGAAGAGTCAAGCGTTAGTTTCTACTGAGAGCTGACTAACTAACATTTGTGTACGACACAAGTAGCAGTTTACATTTAATAAGATACCATCAGATGTAATTATCTTATATGTGATCATCAAAATACCCAAGGAATCTTAATGATGTAGGGCAGGCAGGAGTGCGATGAAAACGGGTCTGGTGATGGTCGCTGACATTTCCTGTTCCCTGTGTGTCAGACACCGCACTGAGCATCTGCCGGGATCTGCTGATTTACCCTTCACAACATCTGTTCTCTCCATTTTAGAGATGGAAAAACTGAGGCTCACAGAGAAAAATGAACTTACCCACAGCTGGTGACTGATGGAACCAGCGTTTGAACCTTGGTGGTCTAACTGGTGCTTTTCAGCAGATACTTGATTTTAGCAAGTTTCTAATTTCTAAATTTATTCATTGTCACTTACTGGCCAGCTGAGTGCTTGCTTAGAGAATCTCATTAGGGGGCCTCCTAATTCTTTCGCTGTCATGGAATTGTGTTCAGATGATGTTGCATCTCAGGGTTCCTTGGTCAGATAGCCTCTCACCCTGGGACCCCCTCCCCGTGTGGGCGGCGGCTGTGCCTGCACTGGGTTCCCACAGGAGCTCTGCTGGGGTCCTGTGGGCCCCGTACACTTACACGTCTTCCCCCAAACCCGGGGTCTTTCCTCCTGTCTCCAGTTTCTCTCTGTGTGCTCGAGGGCTCTCCCTCTCTAGTGCCTTCTTTCTCTCCCCTCACCACCCCCGCCTTATACATTCCCTCTTCCTCCCTTTTTGTTCTTTATCCTGGTTGGTGGCATCACTTACTGTCCAGACTCTGAGTCTAAATCTCCCCTTCTGCCCTCTCTGAGTCCAACTTCACACACATCCCAAGTCACTCGTTATGTTCTGCCCTTTTGCTTTCTAAATATCTTTCAGAGCAGGCTGTTCTTTCATAGTCACATGAACTGTCTTTCAATTCAGGTTGTTGTCCCTTGACGAGACTATTCCAGTAACTTTCCCAGCAGGTTCCTCCGCCTTCAGTTTTCTCCCCCTACAGTTTTTTCGTCCATTGGACAAGCCAAAGTGATCCTATCAAAACCCACACCCGGTCACAACCTTTCCCGCTCTTTAGCTCTGCTGTGGCTGCCCGTGCGCTGCAGGGGTGGCTCAGTGTCCTCTCATCACATTAGACTCAGCTTCACCTTACGGAGAAGGTGCTGAGGCCCGCAGTCTGAGAAGTCGCTGGAGGGGGGCCCTGGCTCCTGTCTTTCCTGAAAGCTTCAAGTTCCTCGTGTCCTCGTTCTCCTCAGACCTCTGATAGACAGACAGCTCAGAGTTAGCATGTCTCAAGTGGGACTTCTTTCCCTCAAAACCTGTGCCGGCTCTGGTCCTTCCTACCTTAACTGATGGCAGTTCCGTTCTTCAGAGTGCCCAGACCTCCCCTGACCACTTGATATAAAAATGTACCTACCCCAGCCCCAAAATCGGATTCTTGATCTATTTTTTGTTTGTTTTGTTTGCAGGATAGTCAGTTTACAATATTATATTTGTTTCAGGTGTACAACTTAATGATTCAGTATTTTTGTAAGTTATTAAATTCTTAAAATTAAAATTTTTAAAATTATTGCAAAGTAATGGCTGTGTTTCCCTGCGCCGTACAACATCCGTGTTACTTATTTCTTTTATACATGGTAGTTTGTACCTCTTAATTCGCTACCGCCGTCTTGTCCCTCCCCTTCCCTCTCCCCGCTGGTAACCGCTGGTAACCGCTGCTTTGGTCTCTGTCTGATCTCTTTCTTTGCTCTGTTTTTTCCCCCATAGGAATTTTCACCGTCTAACATACTACGTACTTTACTCATTTATTATGTTTGTTGTTTATTTTTACTCTTATAGAAGGGTTTTTGTTTTGTTTTGTTTATTGGAATATTCTAAGGACCTAAAACATTGTGTGGCGTGTGGCATGTGGTAGGGAGTTTGTTAAACATTTGTTGAATCAGCAAAAATGCACGTGCCAGAAAGTGACCTGCAGTAGCAAGACGGATAGTGGCAGAGGCTGTAAAAGACGTGGGTATCGGAGTCCACTGTCTGGGCCCGCTCTGTGCCTCAGGTTCCTCCTGTGAAATGGGTATACTGCTACCTGTTTTGTAGTATTACTGAGGATTAGATGGGACAATCCCTTGGAAGCACTAATCCTAGGCTTTAACCAATGCCAGATGCTATCAGCTGACTGGCGACCCCTGGAAGTGTAGCTGAGAGTAATCTCTTACTCGTTTCCCTCAAGATCTGAGAAGTGCACGCCACGCATAATGGTGGCCGGCGCAACTTCCCTTGCCTCCTCAGCGGCGATGCGCGCTTGCTTCAGGGTGTAAAGTCCATCCCGCGTGTGGTGCAGCGCTTAACTCTTCGTGACTGCCTTTCGTTCTGGCCACGGAAGCTGTACGTTTGTACCGGCTTCCCCGAGTCTGCTGCTTCCAGGCGTCCGTGTCTGCAGGATGGCAACAGGGTCATACTGCTGCCTTCCGTCCCTCTGTTCCACTTGCGGCTGGAGTCGTTCCCTCTCACTCTTTGGGATTCTTCTGACCTGCCTTTGGCTAGCTTTTGGGTGAAACTGAACTAGGTGGCTGGCTGTTGCTGGTTTCTGTGCACGGCTCCCAGGGTACTCTTCATAGACGCAGGGGGGCACCTTGGCCTGGTTTCTTTTTTTATCCTAGTTTTATTGCCACCTAGTTTTTTTTTAATTAAATAAAAATTTAAAGAATTAAAACAGATTTAAAGTCTAAGTAAATATGAAGTAAGACAGTGTATCTGGTACCCTCTGCTGATGCCAGGATTGGTTATACTGAACTGGAAGGTTAGTGCCCCGTGTCATTGCCGACAGAGCACAGAGCACGGAGGATGGGGGCGCGCTGATGGCTGAGTTCTGCGTTCTTTTCACAGAGGGCTTCTGAGTAACTTTGCCCTACCCTTGTGATGTGGCTGCAAAGTGCAGTTGAAGGTAATGGTCGGGAGAGAGATGGGCCCTTCAAAAGGCAGAGCTGTAGCAAAGGGATATCCAGGTGCTCGGAGACAGCAGCGGCGGGGTTGGAGTATGCCTCTTAGGAAAGCTGTTATTTCACATGGGCTCTTGTAGCATCAGTAAGAGTTTGCAGAATTTGGGGAACCCCAGAGTTTTGGGGTGGAGGTGACAAGAGTGGCAAAGGGAAGAACATGGGAAAGGGGTGTGAGGGCACAGCTCACGTCTCTGTGTGCCTGAGCACGAGGACAGTGGGGGTGACCCGTCTCAATGGAGGCCATGATCAGCTTGCGAAGGGCCGTAATGACACGCCCAGAACCTGGGCTTCATCTTGTGCCCGACGTTTGTGAAGGAGGCATATTACCACAGGCACGGCGGCAGTGTGCAGGCCGGGAAGGAAGGGGGGAAATACGGAGAGGAGAGTTTTCCTTTTGTATTTAGAGGAAGTTAGGGAAGAATCAGAAGATCATAGTCAACTGAGAGAAGGTCTGGATGAAACAATAGAAAGACATTAGGAATAAAAATTAAATCACAGAAGCAAGTCAGCAAACCTTCAGAAGGAATCTGACTATGAAACACGTTGACATGTCAGGAACACCATCATTGGAATTCTTCAAATATTGAAGTTTAGAACAAGCATGCAAGAGATAGGGTTACCAGGTAAAATATAGGCTGCCCAGTTAAATTTGAGTTTTAGATAAATAATGAATAGTTTTTAGGATAATTTGAGACATATTATTTATGCTAAAAATTGCTTTTAGTTTATCTGAAGATGAGATTTAGCTGAATGTCCTGTTAATTTTTTTGGAAAACGCGGTAATCCTAGTATGGTAAAAAGGTTATGGAGAGGCTTGGTGACCAGACTTGGCGACCCGGTCCTTCCTTTGACGGTGCTGGTGGAAGTGCTTCGATGCGAGTTGGCGCGTTTGTTTGGAGGTGTTGGGTAGAGGCCCCGGCAAGCGTCCCTGTGCTTCACAGGGAGAGCCTTTTGGGAAGTCTTTTCTATAGTTAAGGGACTGGTAAGGACTTCACTTCATGAGATTAAAATCACTTGAGCAAGAAGGGAACTAGAGAAAGGGAAAACTCAAACTACAGGAAGCCTCTAATAGTCAACAGACTGGATGGACAATGTCTTGTGTGTTCTGGAAACAAAGCGGGTTCCCTCCGCTGCTGGGCTGCCAGTGTCATTTCTGCTCTTGGTCCATAGCCTGCCCTGTGTTCTGGCTCCTGTAAGAACCCCAGCAACGAACACTGCCAAGAGTGTGAGGTCATAATACCATGATCTCACAGGGAGCCGGGTTCTTGGAGGCCCTGCTGGACCAGAGCCGGAGCCTTCAGGGAAGGGGCTTCTGCGGGGGGCGTGGCCCCGGCCCCGGGATGAGCTCGTGGTGTGCGGCTTTCTGCTGGTGAGTTGCGCTGCCTCTGGGCTGCCAGCGCTTCAGAGGAGCGATCTCTGTCCGTGTTCACGTGCTCCCATAAATCATGAAATGGGGCAGAAGGTGAAGCCATCTGGGAATGGAAGTGTTTATCCCTCATTTTATTCCTTATTTTCTTTTTTACTGAAGGTGTTTTCAAGAAGATCCAAGTCTTGATCTGTAGAGATTTAAAAATTACCTCCTTCTGGTGAATGTGAGGGGAATGGGGCGAAATAGACTGGGCAGGATGGGGAGAGAGGCAGTGAACGTGAGGCACGAGAAACATAAGGGACTGGAATCAGTTCTGCTTTTGACGAAATACGTGCTCCTGAGGCTAAGTCCCTCGTATGGGAACAGCATCCTGCGGTGCTGCCGTGTGTGTGGCAGTCAGGTTGTCCCCATGGAGTGATCAAGTCCACACCATGGATTTGCCCTGAGAGGCGAGCAACAAGCAGCCGTTTAAATGAGAAGAAAATCCTTTCTCTGACATCTGTTTTTTTCTACCCAGTGGCTAATATATAGAGTAAGAAAGTGATGGGAACACAGCTCCAGGGTTTTTCATGATTATTAAAGATTATTTCTTAATTACATACAATTACTTGATTGTAACTAGAATAGTTCTTAGAGCAGGTATTTTTCATTTTTACCACTTATTTAGGAAAACACAAAGTATGAGCTGACCTGTAAAAGAAATATTTTCTCTGAGTTTACTTACAGGTTGGCTTTATATAATAATTAAATATTCAGTTTTCTGATGGGATAAATTTCACAAAACTGGCTGGTAATGTGAACTTCATAAAGGAAACTTTAGGGCGAAAAAATATTGAAATGTATTTCCATGAAGATTTTGTCATAATGAAGCCGTTTGTTTTACTTGGTAGGTGTGTCTGTTGGAAGATTGTTTGAGGTGGCGGATTGTGCACGAGGGTCACCAAACATCCTGCTTTCCTGGCTTGGTCCCAGTTGTTGATACCTGTTGTCTTGGCATTGACTGCGGTTTAGCATTTGACTTTGACTTTAAAAAACTGAAGTATTATCATTAACAGTTGCAGCAAAGTAAGTCAGCATGGGTCCGTAAAGCTCCACTTTGTACTTGCAGCTTCTCCAGTGTCATCTGGAATGTGTGAGTTGAGCAGAAATTTTACACTGTTGAGTCTACCAGGCAACGTGGGATAACCTCTCTCTCTGTTCCCTCCCCCCGTAGCTCCTTTCAAGTCAGCTTGTGGAGGAGCACTTGCTGGTCAGGGAGCTTGGAGAGGGGGGCCAGGGATGGTGAACTCTGGGGAGTCTGGGCGGCCCCCGGGGTGGCCCGGGGCGCACCTCTGGTTGTGCAGGAGCCCAGCTGCGCTGAGTGGGAGTGAAGCTGCCAGGCTACCACCCAGTGGATGGATCAGTGGGAAATGGGAAGTTGTAAGTTAGGTCGAATAAGTGACAAAGCAGAGGTTGAGCCGTTCTACTTAAGAATGTATTCACTTTGCTGTGATAAGTTTACGACCAATTTTTTTTTCTCAAATTGGTAATGCTTTTTTTTTTAATCCTGTAACAGTTAAAATTACATATTTAGTGTAATGATTTTATCATCCCGGTTTCCTTTTCAGAGTGTCCTGGTTTAGATGATAAATGATTCTCTACTCAGACTTCGGGCCCGGTAAATTGCCGTGGGGTAGTCCGGGCCACGCAGACTGGGGGATGGGCCCCTCCAGCCTAGCCTGGCATGGCTTTTACATTTTTGAAGGTTGTGGAAAAGACAGCAAAAACAGAGAAACGTGTGACAGGGACCTTATGTGGCCTGCAAGTCCGAGACATTTCCTCCCTGGTTCATTGCAGAAAAATTGTGTGTCTGGTTTAGTCTCTAGTAAGCGTGTTGGTAGACTGCTTAAGCATGGGAGTTACCATGAACACAGCTTTGTTTTGATAGAAATTCAAGTGCAGGTGTGGAAGTCGCGGTGTTCTCCTTGGTTTTGGTGTTGCAGATGCATGCTGCAGCACCGGCCTGGAACAGAGGTTCCCAGGGTGTGGCTGTGGGGCTTTCTGAGACCCTTCCAGTGGGTGTGTGAGGCCAGGATTGTTTTATCCTGTTGTGCAACGTCATCTTTTTCACGGCGTCGACACTTGCGCTGGTGGTACAGCGGCACTGGTGGGGGCCTCAGCACAGATCAGGGCAGGGCACCAAACTGCTCTAATTGTTGTATTCTTCAGTGCCATGCACTCAAAATAGAGGCCAGTGTCACCTAAAGATGTCCTTGATAAAGCAATACAAATTAATTACTTTTCGACCCGTGGGTACCTGCCTTTTCAATTTCGCATGTGATGAACTGGAAAGTATGCACGAAGCATTTCTGCATGTGGTAGTTCTCTCTAGGAAATGCACTCTTAACATAATTTGAGTTGTGAGCTATAAACTGGTCTCTTCTTTTGATGGAAATGCCATTTTTCCTTCAAAGTCTGACTGATAAACTGTGGGTTTGGGCAGACATTTTCTTGAAAATTAATAGACTGAACCTATTGCTTTAAGGAAACCAACTGTCGATTTTTGTTGCCAGTGGTAAAATTTGAGCTCTTGGTCAAAATTAGAATTTTGGAAAACTTGTTTCTGCCACTGAAAGTTTGACAGCTTCCCAAGACCTGAAGACTTTTCTGAAGATGTTAGTGGTGACATTAATGAATGTGATTTTTTAAATAATGAAGTGTGTCAACAAATATTTTGCAAATGACCAATGCATGGTGCAGAATCATGTCATGGTAAAAGATCCACTCAAAGTGGGAGACATTTTTTAACGTAAGAGTACGAGAAATTCATCAATACGTGTCTCAATTATATTGCAGCTAACCTTTAAAAAACTATCACTTGTTTAATTTTGACGTCATGTCTAAAAAGAATATCCACAATTGCGGATGTTAAAATGCTCCTTATTTTTCTAAGTATCTCTGTGAGGCCGGACTTTCCTAATATTTTCAACCAAAATGATACATTGTTACCGATTGAATGTAGAAGTGGCTACGAGAATCCGGCTGTCTTCTAGTAATAAGCCAACCATTAAAGAAATTTGTAAAAGATGTGAATTACTATTGCTTGTTTCACTAAATTTTACCTTACTGTTTAAGAAGATAGTTATTTTTAATGAAAATGTCTTATTTATATTTATGAAATAGATGTATTTTTAAATGAATTAAAATTTCAATTTTCTGTTTTTAATTACTCATACAGTGAGTATCAATAGATATAACCCACATAAACAAAGTTCTCTGGGGTCTTCCATACTTTTAAGAATATAAAGGTCCTGGGGTTGAAAGATTTAAGAACTGCTCATGGAGGGTTTCAGCAATCACTTCTGTAGTATGTTGAAAATAGAGTAACTGAAAATATTTTTATAAATAATTAAGCAGGAGGTGTTCTTATTTAAAATAGTTTTTTTCATTTGTTAGTTCTGTACTATCATGATAATTTCATCAGCTATTTTTCTTTTTGCCACTCTAGAAAAACCTTCTGTATTCTTTGTTTCCTGTATTAGTTCTCACAGCCATGCTGGGGTGAAAACAGCCCTGCTAGATGCTCGATCTGAAATGGGGAGCACTGACATTCTGGAGAAGGAGACCTCGGGGAGCCTCAGCAACGGGACCAGCGGCAACGTAGACGCAGCCAGAAGGCTGGCCAGACGCCTTTATCAGCTGGACAGATTCAAAAGATCGGATGTGGCAAAGCACCTGGGCAAGAAGTACGTTCTGTCCCGGGGCGGTGTCTGAGCGGGCCCCTGAGGGGGTGTGTGTGTCGATGGCTCCGATTTTAGTAACCAAGTCTGTTCTGCTCTCTTATAGCAATGAATTTAGCAAACTAGTTGCGGAAGAATATTTGAAGTTTTTTGATTTTACAGGAATGACACTGGATCAGTCTCTCAGGTATGATTAAATATCACTTCTACTCTTGGCCTCTAAATAACTCATTCTGAAAAGAGAAAAAGCAATGTGCTGATGTAAAATCTGATTTTGATTTTTTTTAAACCCACAGTTACTTTGTGATCTTAGCTCTGATTGTATTATAAATATTAAACAGAGTAGAAAGTTGGGAGCACTGTATTGTTTTTATGAAATCACACATGAACTCATATTCCGTACCTAGGAGATGACGTAGTAAAGAATGGTGGCAAAGTAAGTCTGGGAGAAATGGACTCATTTGGTTTTTGAATGCTCAATTTTTTAAGAAGCCACAGTTTACAGACTGTAGAATTATAGACTTTTTCCTCCTAAGCACTTGTTTACAATATCCAAATACCCTCTTAGGACAATACTTTGAAATTAACTAATGAATGGAATAAAAATGAGTATCAACACAGTTATCAGCAGAAAGCATGAGTAAAACCATTTCAGGCAGTAGCCCTTTTTGCTTATCTGTTCAGATGAAGGTGTCAGAGATACACTGACCCTCACGGTTCACACCAGATTGTAATATAAATTTCTAAGCAGGGCTAAAAGTGAAACCTGGTCAGCATTTAAGCTTATAAACTTTATAATGTGTCAGAGCCTGGAGGAATTCTGAGCTCATCTTGTGTAACCCTTTAGTCTTACAATACTGAGGCCTGGGAGGTGAAGTGAGGATGTTTGGGTTAGAATGCACAACAGTGGCTTATTCTGTGGCTCTTTGCATGAATCAAGGGTACTCATAAATTTTCCAGTGAAAACCAGTAAGGGTCAGGGATGGATCTAAATTTTTGCTTTGCTTTCTCATATGCCTTATTTTAAAAAGTTATAAAAAAAATTAAAGTTTTATCAGTATAATTTAGATTAAAATGCAAATAAGGAAGACAGCAACATTTTCATCATTGAAATATGGTTCATTATATGTTTCTTTCGATAGTAAGATTTCTTAGGACCTTTTAAATGATTTTTTCCTTCCCATCTCATGTTTAGGGAAATGTATCAATTTTCTTAAGTGAGGGTCCTGGATATAGCTTTAATAGACATTACTCTCTGATTTAGATTGGTGTGTGGTTCTAGGCATACCTTCTGTTGTTCAAAGAAGTTTTATACATAAATTAATTTATTCCTAATTTAAGAAATAAATTAGGGTTTATTTTCCAATTTCCTCCTCATATAACAAGTTAATTATATAAGGTGGTGATATAAGCAAAATAAAATGAACAGAAATCTACTGAGTACAGGACAGTGTAACTGTAATTTTAATAGTGAGTCATTGGCGATTACACTCAAGTAACAAAACGACAAAAAAAAAACCCCTATGATCTTTCTCAAATTTTAAAACATAACCTACATGGTTATGCATTCAGTCTTCTGTGTTCTTTGGCTTTTATCTGACTGAGCTTTTAAAATGGCTTCTTGACGCTAAGTCACGGGGGAAGTCACCTATCTTCCCAAGGCTTTTCTTGATGTACTGACCACTATGTTACTATGCTGTCATTTTTTATATTACATTTTATGTAATTTAAATGTCAATATAAATTGATGTTGAATGGCCATCTGGTAAATTATTTTTTTCAAGTGTAGAATTTCTTACTTTGTATTAATAATTTCTTATGTTTGTATGAATTAACTTTAGCAGTCAAACGGAGTATGGTAATATTTTCTAAAAATTCACTTTTTCCCCCATAATTCTTTTTTAGGTATTTCTTTAAAGCATTTTCTCTTGTGGGAGAAACCCAAGAACGAGAGAGAGTTTTAATACACTTCTCCAATAGATATTTTTATTGTAACCCAGATACCATTGCTTCACAAGGTAATCTGATGGAAATACTTGAATTTCTTTTTTATAACAAGAGATGTTTTCCTCATTATGAAGTTACATTTTATTGTGGAAAATATGGAACATTATACAGAAGAGAACAGAAGTCATCTACTTATCTCTAGATAACTATTAAGAATTTGATTCCTTCCAATCTGTTTATACAGTATTTTGTATTAGATTGGATCATTATATTGCTTTGTTTCCTACTGTCATTCTTTTTCATTGTGAATATTTTCTCATGTCATCAAATATTCTTTAAAAAGCATGATATTTAGTGACTATGTGATACTCTTTGCTCTTGTTTTAGTTATTTTTACTCTATTTTCTAGTTCCATAATATGACAATACACTTTCTTAAAATTGCTCACGGTTTGCCGTTGAGCTTTTACATCCATGCGCATTGTAGTAAATGAAATGCTAGTTTTCTTCTTTCTTCTCCTTATGCACCTGATCTCTCAGCTTCTTGATGAAGTGCACGTGTGCTCAGTGCATGTATGGTTAGTTTTGGAAATGTTCACAGATCTCACTGGAGTTTGCGGTATGTCTGGTGCTTTTGTTTGACTTTCATTGTTATAACACTGGCCGCTGACTCTGGTTTATGACTTTAATGACGTATGTTTGTGTACTGTAATATTTTTAAAAAGCAACTTTAAACTGTTTAATTGTTGATGTACCCTATGAAGAGAGATCATGTCTCCATGTCAGTCCTTAAAATCAAGCAGAATTTTCAGGGTTTGAAGTCAAGCACATTCACTTAGAATTGGAGTATCTTTCATAAACTTACAAATTCTGGCATAAATCCCTGAGACCAGGCGCACCAGGAATTGTGATCGTCTCTTATTGTCAGTCTTGTTGATTAACGTTGTGCCTGTGCTTTACGTCGACTAAAGTGATTGCTCCCGCTGCCTCTGCCCTGCGGACTGTAGCTAAGTTAACTGTCTGGTTGTTGAAGTCCCATTCCCATCTGTAAAATGGGAACTGTCTTTATTCCTTTGATTACACTTAGACCGTCTATTCACTGTCTTTATCACTGTCAGCATTGACTAGAGAGTGAAAGGGATAGCAGAGGGTTGTTTTTATTGCAGACTTCTTCAAATCTGAGAAGATGTTGACATTCCTAAGTGAAACAAGGACTATGGGTTTGTGTATTCAATTGGCTGTTCATAAAGATATTTGAGACTTGGATGCTGAGCTTTGTATATATTTTCAAGAATTTGTTTCATGTGTATTTAGAATACTAGAGTAAATACACGTTTAGGCATTTAGTAACATCTACCTAGAGATATTAATAACAGAAATCACCTACTATGCTCAAAGGCATATTTTTGGAAAATAAACTGTCTTTAATTCAGGAATTCAGGAATTTGAAAGGCTTTTCTGTACATTTAACATAAATTAATAAGACTTTTTTCTGTATCTTGTCTACTATATTTGGATTGAGAATTACAGGCAAGAATAAGGAGAACTAATTCTCAGGTTTGGGAATGAGAAGCTTAACTCTTAGTGGTTTTCTTTATGAAGTAAGAAGAGAGAGTGATGCTTTCATATAAGTGTGAAATGACCTTGCTGGTTTGGGCAACTTTTTATCCCTGAATATTTAATTTTTTGATCTTCAGTGGTTATTTCAATATTTCACTTTTGTGTGATCCTGGTACCTGGGACTAGTCAACCTAGATGTTTCCTTTAAAGAATTATAAGAAAAAGTATAACTATTCCTGCCTATGTATTTTTTGCCAGAGAACTAATACCCAAAGAGGAAATAGAGGAAGATGCAAATCTTGGTTTTCTTTAACTTTTGCTTCTGTCCTAATTCACTTTCTTCCCAGAAAGTAAACAGTAACATATTAAATTATTTTCATTTCCATATCTTGTATTATAGAAAATTGAGGAAATATACATAAAAAGATAAAAACTATAATTTTACTATCTAGAGATTAACCTCTTTTAATGTTATGTTATATATTCTTCTAGATGTATTATATTTAAGTAGAATCATTCTGCATATAATGTGTTTTTCATATAATACTTCATTGTGAAGTATCTTTCCGTTTCAATGTGTGTGCCTGAGCAGCATTTTTGATGACTTTAACATAAGAGTTATATTTTAGGTGGGCCATAGTTACTCATTCCCCATTATAAGCAGTCTTTCTTTGGAGATCCTTGTATTTCATGTAGATCCTTATTTCGTTCGTATAAAGCCCTAGAAGCAGACTTGCTGGGCCAAGGGATACTGTTCTAAAGCTTACGATATATACTGTATGCAATATATACTACAGAGGTAGGAATTGTATACTTCCTCACCAGTGGAGCCCAAACCTGAGCATTGAGATCCTTTTAATAATTTATTCTTATTCATTTTCTGTCTCCCCAAGTGGATGTGATTAATGGTGCCTAGCTGCAGTACTGTGTTTTCACAGGGCCTTAATTAAGCATAGGTATGCTGCTTTAATGATATTGAGGAGTCCAACAGGAGATGGTGAATTAATACTTCCTGTCCTTGTCTCTTTTGTCAGATGGAGTCCATTGCCTCACCTGTGCAATGATGCTTCTTAACACAGATCTCCACGGCCATGTAAGTGTAGGTGTGTGAGAGCTCCAGAATCTCTCGGGCTTAGTTAGCATCTTTGCTTTTGTGTTCATCTATGTCTGTTCTCTGCCTCCCTTTTTTTTAATTCTCTACACAGTATGTAGGTAAACATAAATCTTTGGGGAAAGAAAGAATTTACTTGACATGCTAGCACTGAGCGTAATTTTAAGTGAATACCAGATTGTCTACACGCTGTCGTTTTAGCTGTAATGTATGTGTTCCGTATTTTCTTTCTCCACTAGATGGCAGAGAGAGCTTTTACTTGTTTTTTGTTTTTGTTTTGTTTTTCTGGTTGGCTCTTAGGGTTGATACAGAACCGTGGAAAGAGGACATAAGTCAGATCTGAAAATGTCAGCTGTGTTTTCACTAAACACAGTAGTAAGTCTTAAGAACTCAGACTTTTTTACACCCCTCAGCTCACCTTGTCTTTTGCCAGTTGAAATATCAAAATAATCTACCTTCTCATCTTCTGTTTAAAATGCAGGGTGAACGTCTTGAATTTACAACTGTATATAAACTTTCACCTTTAATAGAAGTAGTATTTTAACATTTACTTGTTCATATTATATTAGAGAAAATGAGAATGTTTTAGTTAAATATAAATAAACATGTACTCAGCACAAAAATTATTTCATAGTCACTGGTCCATTTATTTTGAAGAGAAAATCATGTTTCTTGGAATTAAAGAATCTAGATCACTCCTTGATTTGGTGTATGATTAACTTACAATTTTAAAAAATCACATTAAAAGAATCAAAACTTAGATGTTGGTCCAGATTTGTTCTATGATTCCAAAAGGTCACTTAATTCCATTATTTAAAACTGTGGTGCTCCTCTCTAGGAAAGGCAAAGTGGAGCTGTATGGGGCAGTAAAGATGGACTGAGGGTGGGGGAGTGTTGTACTGTCAGGGAAATAAAGAGGAGACGTAGTGATTGAATCAGAGTTTTAAGATCATATTCACAGATCTCACAACACTCAACTAGGAGGCTCCTCTTGCAGTTTGCAAGCAGTGAATTCAGGCTACAGTTTGACCTGTAGACGTAGGAAACATGTGTCCCAAGACTGCACAGATGCAGATGGAGACACTCCCAGGGGACACGTGTGGGTAAGAGGGCTGTAATTTGTCTTGTGCACATGAAGGTGCTGGGATTGGCACCATGTGAGCCTTGACCTGAGTGTCAGAGTCTAATATTCATTCACCTTGTCATGGGAGTGACCAGTGAGTGGACTGTCCTAACCTCTGTTTACCTGTCACCAGTGAAGCAGACTTGCACTGCTTTCTTCTCTGCTCATCTTGTGGTAACAGCTGTAACTCTGTCCCCTACACCTCCCCCCACTCAAGGGGACAGTTTTGATTACGTTTGTCCACATAAAACACTGATCCAACCCAGTGAGTCCCAACACAAGGAGTCTTCTTTGCATCGGATATCTTGAGGGCCCATTCACGTATGACAGTTGTGCATTCAGTGTCTTTTGCCTGAGAAAACGTGTAATAATGAGAACAAAGAACGCAGTAACAGTTTGATTCTTGTTTAAAGGTTGAGGTGTCGTAGGACTTCTGTGGAAGTTGCTGAATGAGGGTGGGGGGATTATTTCCATTAAAAGCTGGATGGCTTTTTAAAAAGCTAATATTGCTTTAATAATACTTTCAAATAAACATGTATCTCATGAATCACAATCATTTGAAGCATAGCAGGAAATAAAGGTGCGAGTTTTATTATTTATTCAGATAACTCCACATGCTTGAAGTCCAGACAAGCCATGGGCGTCCCAGGGCCTCTCACGCACAGGTTCAGAACCACAGGTCTCGGGTGTGCCCTTGACCTCTGTGTTTGAGGAATTAAAAGGGGGTTAAATGAAGCATCATGCTTCTTTTTGGCGACTGGGATATAAGAAACAGTTTATATAAATGAACAGTTTAATATTATCTTGATTTATGCCAATCATACATAATTAGCATCTGGCTCTAGTGCATGAGAAAATCTGTATCATCTTTAAGATCGTGTTTTTAGTGATTATTAGTTCTCAGCTTTGTTTTTAAAAATGTGTGCTATGTACTTAGGATGGTCTGTTGTTTAAGTTTTATATATTAGAGTTTTTTATTCTTATACACAATGCACGCTGTTGCTACAAGTCTGTTGAATATATAGTAGCTGTCATGAAAACTAATCCTATGAAAATGTGTTTCTCTCCTCTTCCTCCTCCGGATTCATTTTAAAAATAACTTTTCCTTCTAGGTGGTAAGTTTTTCATCCATAATTCTGGGTGTAGCTTCTCTTGCATCATGATTGCCTGAATCACTGTTACAGCGTTTGACTTACTAGCATGGCCCCTGTGAAAGTGGATTTGGTCTAACCTGTCCCCCTTTTCACCTTCTCCTCGTGCGGCGCTGCCTAGGCCATAACCTCTCACCCCTCAGTCCACTGCCGGAGTAATCTGCTTGGGAAATGAACTAATAAACCACTTCCCCTTCCTTCCTTCCTTCCCGTCGGTTCGACAGCATGACCTTTCTCAGAAGTGCTGAGACAGGCTTGTGCTCAGCTCTCATGGGGGAGGCGTAACCTGGGAGGCTGACTCCTTCCTCATGGCTGTTCTTCGTGAATCTCCCTGTGACGAGGAACGAGGCAGTGGCACTGCATTGATACGGCCTCTGTGCTTCCTGCTAACCTTCTTACTAATAAAATGATGGAATGTGTACTAACATAGTAGCTCTAATACAGCGTTACATGTTGGGATGCTTCTCTGGCTCTCTTTTTCTAATTTATTCCATCCTTCAACAAACACTTGTAGTGTGTATACTCCATTCTGAGTTCCCTGCCATCTGGGTGAGGATCAGGAGGCAAAGCTCATCTCTGGTAGTGGTGTTCAGGGTGACCTCCCTTAGCCAGGTTTAACTGCAGGAATGGTAGGTAACTGAGGTGCTGTGGTAGAGAAGCATTGGGAGAGATTTTAATGACCCATACTTCACGAAGTGGGTTAAGAAAAAAACAATCTGCAGTATATACAATGTTTTGGGGAGAAATTCATTCAGATGTTACAGTTATTTCATTGGCACTAAGAATGGTGTGTCCCTTCTGTACCCACTTTTTAAAACATGAATGATTTATCATTATTTTAGCAATAGTATGGGCTTGCTTTTACTTATCTGCAAGTGGTTTATTCACTTAAATTACTATTTTATTATGATCACATTTGCTAAGTAACCTTTTATTTTTAAAATGCCTGTTCATCTATGAAATCTATGTGTAAATTAAACTTCTGCACATAGAGATAAATTTCATAGAGTTTATTTTTGTCTTGCTATATTGGAACTAAGTTGTACTGAATATTGTAACAATCAACAGAGGAAAGAGTTGAAACTCTTTTTTAAAGCGTCACATTTTATTGGAAATTGCATGAGTGAAATGACTTATCATGTTACAGTAAATTCAGACCTCTCCCTTCTCTGGGCTAATATTCCAGCGCACTCTGTTAACCACAAGTAGCTCTCGTACTTCACTCATAGTGCAGAGTGAGAGCCTCCTGGCAGGACTGTCTCTGGGTCTGAAGACAGGTGGTGGGGGCAAGGCAGGAGTCAGGAGCTTCTCACCAGGACTGGCCCCTGAGGTGGGAGGAAGTTTTAGAAACAGAGCTGAGTTGCAGTGAAGAGTGGGATAGGTTGGTGCGTAGTCAGTTGGCCGATTTCACAGCTCAAAGTTGGGTAAGATCCCCGGGGCCGTGCTGCCGGGTCAGCCATGGTCAGAGGAAGTAGCCAGGACGTTATTTTTAATCAAGATTTTGTGACAGAAATCTACCTTCTAACACCGTGGACTGGGATTTTTAGCAGCAGTTTAATCTAAGGTGTGTCTCTGCTTTCTAGCGCTGGCGGAGCCAGCCCACCCACTGCAGGGGTGGAAGAGTGAGGTGTGGCTCTTCTGGTGCGGCGCTCGCTCGCCTGCCTGCCTCCGGCGGGGCGTCCTGCAGACACTCACCCCAAGGTGCTAGTCACCGTCTGGGTGGTCTGGGTTTGTTGTATGAGGCAGGACCGTCCTGGTTTTCTGGTGTTGGGTTGTAGGTCAGATAAAGAGTAAAACCAAGGCAAATGAATACATCATACTAGAGAGGGAAGAAAGAAGTCAAGAAATAAAGTATAGGTTTTGTAACAGAATACTGTTAAACGATATGCGTCATTCACTTTGAGATAGGTCATGGGAGTTCATTATTTTTCAATCCGTAAGCTGCGTTGATAATTGTGAGTTTCTAATTCTTAGATTGCCTCTCTAGGATCCTAGTGAAGTGTTTGGTTTATTATCCGAAGTGGCAAATGGCTATTATAAGGGTTGTGATTAAAGAATGCTAACGCGTTTACTTCTCATATTGTGCCGCCTTATATTTCCACCCTCAGAAGCACCGCGCATCCCCACGAGGTTGCTAGGGAGTATTTAATACCTCGGGAAGTCTCTGTGGGTGTCCGTGACTGTCATCGCTGTAACTGGCATCTGCTGCCCTCCCTCCCTCCTGCAGCGCTGTCTTCTCTGTGGGGGCCTCCTTGTGTCCCCGCCGCCCTGTTTCCTCAGTGCCCCCTGCCAGGAGCGCCATCCCTGGCATCACCTTCTGTTTCTACCTGCCCTCTCGCTGCTGTGGATGCCAGGCGTGGGTGGTCTTAATTTCCATTAAGCCCACGCTGCCTCCTTCCCTTGGAGTCCTCTTTTCCATCTCCTGGGGGCCACGTCTTTCTTTCACCTGAAGGGGGCTCCCCAGCCATAGTGACACCACCAGACTCTCATCTCTGTCAGACTGGCATTGGCAACTGCCTAGGTTTTAACAGGAGCCCTTATATAAGCATGTCTGAATTAATCATGCCCTGGCGGGCTTTCCTGGCTTCTGTGACTCCTCAAAATCAGAGTGACCCTCTTCTTTTGTCCTTTCTTCCATTCCTTCCTCCCTGCCACCCTTCTCTTTCTTCACTGTTTTTGTGGGGGCGGGGGGAGGGGTAGTTCTGCTTTTCTTGGAATAGGTTCATACTTACAAAATACGACCAGGATAGCTTTTATCAGTTGAGCCCGTGGGGCTCATTCAAGAACCTCAGATGATCTGATTGATAACATTATTCAGCCCCCACACCCCTCTTACCCTTCTGAGTTCTTCACATTTGTGCAGCTCATTAGAAGAACGTGATGAAGGAAAGCAGGTGAAACTCTATTAAGTCAGTTTTTGCTTTTTATTCCTGCAAATAGTTTGTGGCGGAGGGTTGGGGTCGAGAGGGGGGAGGCCGGGGGAGGTGAGGATGAGGAAGGTGACTGTGAGAGCTCTAACCTCTAATCCCCTTCCTAATGCAATGCCCATCTTCCTAGACAGTCAGGTTAGACATATAGAAGTAGCGGTTTAGTCTTTGTAATTTGATAATGAGGGTCCTCTTTCCTTTTTCTTCTCAAGTTTTAGAGGAAGTGCTTTGTGAAGCAGTGATGGAACCTGTTCCTGCAATACTTCTACACTTTATGGTCTCAGGACCCCTTTATACTCTGAAAATATTTTGAGGACCACCAAAGAGCTTTTATTTATATTCATCAGTATTTACCATATTAGAAACTAAAATGGATGATTTATAAATATGTATTAAATCATTTAAAAATAGCATTAATAGGCCCATTAAGTGAATAGCATACATTTTTATGAATAATAATTATACTTAAAATTTAGTGAAAAGAATAGCATTTCAAATTTTTTTGCAGATCTCTTTCAATTTTGATTTAATGGTGGACAGCTAAATTCTCTGCTTCTGCATGTAGTCTTTTGCAGTCTGTCACAAGTCATATAGCGTCTAGAAAATTCTGTAACTTTGAGGGAGAGAGACTGAAAAACATTTTTATTATTATAAAAATGGATTTGACCTCATGGACACCCTGAACAGGATCCCTGAACTGTACTTTGCAGACCAGTGTGTTGCAATATTATTTTCAGTTGCCATATATATATATATTTTTTTTTTCATGCTATTTCTGGTTCCTTTTTCAGTGGCAGTGTGTTACGCAAGTGGCAGGAAAAAGCCCAGCGATATTTCAAATATCTCTAAAGGTTGAACTTTTAACACTTACATTAGCTCCGTGTTTGGGGTTTATGAAAGCATACTTTGAATATCACAGCTAGAGCTTCCTGCTTTGGAAGTTAACAAAGGATCCTGCTTTGCCAGCTAATCATGTATATTTAAAAAAAAAATGGACACCTGAGGGCAGCATAACACAATTAAGTTTATTTGATGGAGAAGCATGCAAAACAGGAGCTTTTAGCAGAGCGACAGAACTGAAGTAATTAGCAAATCGGTAGCGTGCTTTTCCACCATTTATTGTAACATGTTGGAGGAGGTGGAATTGTCATGTGGGAGGGTGCGCCTGCTGTGTTTTTAATATCTCAGGATTTACGAAGCCAGATTTTACCAATGGATCAGGAGAGCTTTGAGTTTCTCCGAAAGCATCTTTTCAATAAAGCTCCCAGACTTCCCACTATTAAAAATGAAACGTTTGGGGATCATTTGGCTAGTCCTTCAGCCTCACGGTCGGAGTGTGTGCTGCTGGCTGCCTTCTGGTGAATGCTGAATCGAGACAGCTGCCCCACAGCAGCTCCCCCTCAGGACCAAGTGTGGGTCTGGTCTGGCTGGAGCTTGGTGGAAGGTCCCTCCTCCCAGCTGTCAGGAAAGCGTGCTCAAAGCAAAGACGTGGGCACAGTTATGCTGCGATTTAGATCATGTCTTATATGGTTTCTAAATGACGCTGTTAAGTGTCATCTTAACTTTCCTTCTTTGTTCTCAGTTACCATGAAAGTTGGGATCTGATTGTCTGTTGGGATAGGGAAAAAAATGCCACAATTTTAACAAAGGGAAAACCTGAACTTAAGGCACAGAATACATCAGGATGCCTCATCAGTTTGCACGCTCACACGTGATGATGTCCTCGGTACCAACGTCACTTTCCATTTTCTTTCAGTCTAAGGGCCAGCAAAGTATGACCTACAGGCAAAATCCAGCTGATTTTCCTAAGTAAAGTTTTATTGGGACACAGCTACCCCCATTTGCTTACATCTTCAAACTAAAATGACAGTGTTGAGTAGTTGTAACCTGGACCTTATGGCCTGTGAAGAAGCCTAAAATATTTCCTACCTGGTCCTTTACAGAAATTTACAGAATTTCTCTCTCGCAGATTCTTGCTCTTAGTCCATGAAACCTTCTACTCCCTCCCCTAAAATAGGAGGGTGAGATTAAGGACCATCCTTTTATCTAACATTCTGAATGAGAAGTTTGTTAACATCTGAATCAAGCTTTTCAGACATGAGAAGTTCCATCAAAGAATTTCTCTGTAAAAGGAAACAAATGGAGAAAACAGCTCTTTGTTTTGTAAAAAAATGTATTTCAAAATGGCGATATAATCATTTTGGAAGAATAGCCTTAACTTTGTCTGGGCATGTGAATCTCCAGGCTAGGGTTTTTTGACTTTTTGATTAGTATTTTCTCTCATTAAAGATGGTACCTTAATTGGCTAAACATTTAAGTTGTGGGCCTGTCAGGTATTTTGGGATTTCAAATAGAATTCTTTCTGTGGCTTTTCTATTTTAGGTTTGATTAAGAATGCCTTCTAATTTTAAAGGTAACGATCCAGAGATTTGTAGTCATTGAGCATCTCAGATTTGATTGGAAATGTTGCATTGATTTCAGAGGATGATTTCTGTGCCTCTCAGTGCATAAGGAAGCCTTTTCAAATCTCCATGCTTTTGTTCATTTAATGGGAAGGAATTCAGAATGTAAGACAGTTCTCTGAACACACTGGCTTGGCATGCCTACTGCCGGCATTTGTTTCAGAGCAGGCTTACTTTTTTTCCCCAAAATCCTGAATCAATTTGGAAAGAAAACAGAGACTAGAATAGAAAGAAGAGAATAGAACCATGGTACTGTGTCTCTGATACCAAGAATCATTGAGTTAGAAAGTCAGTAATTAGAATTAGCTTTGTTCAGTGGACAGTATTTGTATCTCAAAGTAATTGATACAATTTGGTATAACAAGGAGTTAAAAATCCAGGTCTCCTAAGGACTGTTTCTTGATGACAAAGACTTCATTTTACTTCTACTCCTTGATAAAAATGGTATAAAAACTTGGGGAGTACTTGAACATAGATGTCAGTAAGATGCTTTTGCTCCTAAACCTGACCTAGAAGAATTACCGGTGAGTCACAGGAGGACAATAAATGGCAGAGACGAGCAGCCTCAACTAATTAAGTATTTAAGAGGTTGTTGAGCAGCTTTGGCCCTAGGAAGCCATGCACCTTGGTTGTCTTTATTCCCTGCACTGGTCAGACAAATTGAGACTCAGTGCGTGGGTGACGGTACTAACGCTTCCTTCCTGTGGGACCACAGTGTTTGAGTGGTCTTCTGTTGGGCTGACTTTACATATCAATCCCCACCCCACCCCATTGCTGTTTTCCTAATTGCTGTTTCAAACTCCATGTAAATCAAACTGATACCTTTATACTAATGTAGACCATGTTTGGTTATTGTGAAAGTATACAAAAGGCAATACCAATTAAGCAGGTAAATAAATCTGAATTTAGAGTGAAGTATGATTTTATAAACTAAAATAACTACAAGGACTTTACCATTATTTTTAAATGTTGTAAAACATAATAATTGTTGTTAATTAAATGAGGAAAGTTTTATTTACAGCTTATAATAGAAATTCCTGGTGTCCTAAAGAAGCATTTTGAGTCAGTGATCATTTAACATACGACTCATGAATCTTCCAAAAGAATTTGAAAAACCTAGTATCTTCTCATCCAGCTTAAAGTTGTCATCTAAATATTTAATTTTAACTTTAAGTAATTAAAACTTATAAAAAGACATAATTTTTGATATGGGTATTAATTATTGGTATTCAAAATAGTCTTTCATTAGAGCCTAAAGATTATAGTTAGGGAGAAGCATTTCTGAATGACAGTAGTTCTGAAAATCTGTTCCTCCCCCAAAACAATGAGAACACTGGCAAAAATGGTCCAAATAAAGGTTTTCGGAACCCTGGAAATTAACCACAGGTCTCGCCACAATCTAAAGACTGTTTATGGGAGGAAAAAAAAGCCAATTTCCATAAGAACAGTAAGCTTTGTAGTGTTTTCAATTGCCCTCTTACCATCCCCAGCTCCACTGTGATCTTGAAAACCAAGTCTCACAATCATAGTAACTATGAAAACCACATGGCTGGCAATCACTGGAGTGGGCAATTTCGAGCTCTCCAAATAGCCCCGTTCCCAGGGAATTGTCATTATGTATGTGACTTGTCTGGCTTCACTCTCAGGACTCGTCCTTCTTTGCTCTGACTCCGTGCTCACTCGGTGAAGACAGTTTTCCCAGAGTTTGTGGCAGTTGTTCAGTATTACTCCTGCCTGCGGTGCTGGTAGCAGGTGGGGCAAACAGGAAGCTGACCAAAGGCTCAGAAGGAAAAGCTGGGAACTAAGGCGCATGAAGGGCTCCGGTGAGCTCTGAATGTCGTTGGGAGGCTGTGGCCGCCTGCCCGGGAACACGTGAGAGGACCCGAAGCTCTCACACTCATCTCTGACTTTGAGATTCTGCACAAGCAGAAAGTGAAGGTTAAGGAAGACTTGTGAAGTGCTTCCTGGAGCCTCAGCACACACACAAAACCGCACAGCACAGGCTGGGCTGCTTCCTGACTCTGTCCAGCAGTAGGCTGACTGCTGGGCTGAGCAGAGGGTTCAAGGGCCCCACACAGCAGAGAACATCGACTTTACAGAATTATTCAGGAAAAGCCAGTAAACAAACAGTGCAGTGGCAGCAAACAGCTGGGGAGGAGGAGGAACCTGATTTATAGAGAGTGGCCATATTATATTATTTAAGGTGTCTAGTTTTCCACAAATAATTTTGAGACTTGCAAAGAAATAGGAGAGTACGGCCCATACATAGTAAAAATAGCAATCAATAGAAACTGCTACTGAGAAAAACCAGGCATTGGACATGAAAGATTAGAAAAATGGATTAAAAAATCCAACTTCGTCTATAAGAGGCACACTTGAGATTCAGAGACAAGTAAGTTGACAGTAAAAGACTGGAAAAAGAAGTACCATGCAAACAGTAATTGAAAGAGAGCTGGAGTGGCTACGTTACTATCAACAAAATGTACATTAAGATCAAAATTGCTAGAGACAAAGACATTTTATAATGATAAGAGGGTCAGCCCACCAAGAGGATGTAATAGTTCTAATTAGTATAGGCAATTCGTAACACAGCCCCAAAACACACAGATAAACTGACAAATAGCATCCTGTGTACCTAACAATGGAGCACCTACACATAAAGCAAATACTAACAGAACTGAAAGGAGAGAGACAGCAGTGCAGTTGACCCTTGAACAACGTGGGGGTGGGGCGCTGACTCTCCATGCAGTCACAAATCCACATGTAACACTTAATTTCCCCAAAGCTTAACTACTAATAGCCCACTGTTGACCCAAAGCCTTACCAGTAACATGAGCAGTCAATTAACATATTTTGTGTGTTACATGTATTATATACTTTATTCTTACAATAAAGTAAGCTAGAGAAAAGAAAATGTTATTAGGAAAATCATAAGGCAGAGAAAATACATTTATACTACTGTACTGTATTTATTGATACCATTAAGTTTATGTCACCTGTTTACAAGATGAATCCTCTGTCAGTACCTGCGTCAACACTGCCTTATATGATACAGAATGCTGCAGGTGTTATATGCATTAGCATCAGCTGTCAAAATGAAAAGGTAATGTGAAAAAGAAATTCGTATTTATTTGCAGATATAAATGATTCATGCATTGATGATGAAGAAGCAGCAGTACAACTGCTTCATGGTAGCCTGGCCTATATGCTAATGAATGAATCATTACAAAATTTTTATGGCGTAGAATATTACAGTCATTTTCATAATACAGTATTGGAAACATTGCTACATTAAGAAAAAAAACCCCACTTATCTTTGATGGTAGGCTGTGAGCCATAAAGTTCTCCTGTGAGTTTCTACAAATTCCTGCAAGTCTCCAGAAATGTTGTCAATAAGTATATTGAAAGTGGACCCATGTGGTTGAAACCCATGTTGTTCAAAAGTCAACTGTATAATACTGTTGGGGACTTTAATACCCCACTGTCACCAATGGATAGATCATCCAGACAATCAACAAGGAAACAGCAGAATTGAATAACACTATAGATCAAATGAATCTAACAGATACATATAGAGAGAGAACATTCCATTAAACAGCAGCACAATACACATTCTTTTTAAGCACACATAGAACATTTTCTAGGCTAGATCATGTTACGCATGAAAGAAGTCTCAACACACTGAAGATAAAAGTTATATCAGGTATATTTTCAGACTACAAAGGTATGAAACTAGAAAGCAATATAATAGGAGGAAGGATGGAAAATTGACAAATACATGGAAATTAAACAGCATAGTTTGAACAACCAATGGATCGGAGAAGAGATAAAAAAGGAAATGAAAAAAGTATCTTGAGACAATAAAAAATGGGGACACAATATACCAAAATTTATGAGATGCAGCGAAAGCAGTTCTAAGAAGAACTAACTATAAGTGCATACATAAAGGAAAAAGAAAGATCTCAAACAATCCAACATTACACCTCAAGGAACTAGAAGAACAAACTAAGCCCAAAATTAGCAGAAGGAAATAATAAAGAGTAGAGCTAAGAGAAGAGCAGAAATAAATGAAATGGAAAATAGGAAAACAATAGAAAAGATTAACGATACTAAGAGTTGGTTTTTTTGAAAGGATAAACAAAATTGACAAACCTTTAGCTAGATTAACCAAGAAAAAATGAGGACTCAAAATTATAAACAAAAGAGGAGACATTACAACAGATACAACAAAAATACAAAGGATTATAAGAGACTACTGTAAACAATTACATGTCAATAAATTGGACAACAGGAAAGAAATAGATTAATTCCTAGAAACATAGAGCTTATCAGGACTGAATAATAAAGAAATAGAAAACCTAAACAGACCAGTAATGTGTAAGGAGATTGAATCGATATCAGAAACCTCTCAAATACAAGTAAGCCTTGTTTGTATGGAACCACAAAGGACCCCAAGTAGCCAAAATAGTCTTGAGAAAAACCCACAAAGGCAGTGCATCACACTTCCAGATTTCAAATTATGCTACAAAGCTATGCTTCAAAGCAGTATGGTACTGGCATAAAAATAGACACATAGACTAACTGAACACAATTAAGAGCCCAGGAATGAATCCACACATATACAGTCAACTAATATTTGAAAAGGGAGCTAAGAATATTCAATGAGGGAAAGGATAGTCTCTTCAATAAATGATGTTGGACAGACTGGATAACCACATGCAAAAGAGTAAAACTGGACCCTGACCTTTCAGCATTCATGAAATTAAAGACATGGATTAAAGACTTGAATGTAAAACCTGAAACCATGACACCCTTAGAAGAAAACAACCGGCAATAAGCTCTTTAACAGTGATCTTGGCAATGACTTCTTGCCTCTGACACCAAAAGCAAAAGCAATAAAAGCAAAAGTAAATACATGAGACAACAGCAAACTAAAAAGCTTCTGCACAGCAAAGGAGACATCACCAAAATGAATACGCAACCTGTGGAATGGGAGGAAATAGTTGTAAATTGTATGTCTGCTAAGTGGTTAATAATAAAAATATATGAGGAACCTCATACAACTCACCAGCAATAGTAACAATAATCCAATTAAAAATTAGGCAAAGGAGCAGAACTTTTCCAAGGAAAATATACAAATGGCCAACAGGTACATGAAAAGATGCTTATCATTATTAATCATCAGGAAAGTACAGATCAAAACCATAGTGAGAGATCAGCTCACAGTGAGCTATCCCTTCACACCTGCTAGGCTGGCTGTTCTCAAAAAGGCAGGAGTTAGCGAGTGCTGGTAAGGATGTGGAGAGAAGGGAACCCTCGTGTGCTGTTGGTGGGGATGTTACTTAATACAAGCTATGTATAGAAAACAACGGAGGATTCTCAGAATTAAGACAGAACTACCATATGATCCAGCAATCCCACTTCTGGGTTTATAGTCAAAGGAAAGGAAATCACTATCTCTGTAAGATACCAGTGCTCCCCTGTTCATTGCAGCATTATTTACCCTAGCCAAGGCATGAAAACAACTTGTGTTCATTCATAAATGGGTAAAAAGAATGTGAGGCAGATAGGTAGGTGGGTAGATAGAAAACACAGTGGAGTGTTATTCAGCCACAGAATGGAGGAAATCCTGCTGTTGCAACAACATGGATGAACCTTGAGGGTATCATGCTAGTGAACTAAGTCAGAGAAGACAATATTGTGTGATCTTATTTATATGTTAAATCTAAATTTAAAAAAAACCCAAACTCATAGACACAGCAAATTGGTGGTTGCCAAGATCAGGTGTGTGTGAGGGGAAATGGGTGAAGGTGGTCAAATGGTACAGACTTTCATTTATAAGATGAGTTAGTTCTCAGGATCTAATGCACAGCATGATGACTATAGTTAATAGTACTGTACCATGTAGTTGAAAATTAAGAGAAAAGATCTTAAAAGTTGTCACCACACAAAAAATAAAAATATGAAGTGATATATGTGTTAACTTTATTGTGACTGTCTTGCAATGTGTGCATATGTTAAATCATCCTGTTGGACACCTTAAACTTACAGAATGTTATATGTCAATTGTATCTCAGTAAGGCTAGGAGAAAAGGAAAAAAAAAGAGCTTAGGAACAGAGCAGACTGGTGATCGCCAGGGGCTACACGGTGAAGGAAATGGGTAAAAGTGGTCAGAAGTTTCAAACTTCCTGTTACAAGATGAACACATTCTGGAGGCGGTACAGCAGGGTGGCTGTAATGAACAGTATTGTGAAGTTTATTTCTAAGTTGCCAAAGGTAGATTTGAAAAATTCTCATCAGACAGAAAAAAGGGTAACTGTGTGAGGTGATGGATCTGTTAACTAACCTTATTGTGGTAATCATTTCGCTATATATATATGTATATAAAATCACTTTGGACACCTTAAACTTACACAGTGTTGTATGTCAGCTGTATCTCAGTGAAGCTGTGGGGAAATGAGAACTGAAGGGAGAAACAGACAATTCAACAACAATAGTTGGAGACTTCAGTACCCCACTTACAATTATGCATAGAATAACTACATAGAATGTCAACAAAGAAATAGAAGATTTGAGCAACACTGTAAACTCGCTAGCTCTAACAGACATCTTATGGCACATTCCACCCAACAACAGAAGAACATGTGTTCTTTTCAAGTACAAAATGGAACATATTCCAGGATAGAACATAAAACAAATTTCAATAAATTGAAAAGGCATGAAAATATACAAAATATATTCACTGAGTGTAATGGGGCAGAATTATAAATCCTTAACAGAATGAAATTTGTAGAAATTGAACAACACATTTCTGAACAACCTATGGGTCAAAGGTGAAATTCACAAGGGAAATGGAAAGATACTTTAAGACTCATGAAAATTAAAATGCAGTAAGATTTATGCAGCTCAAGCATTGCTAAATGGTGTATTTGTTGCTATAAATGCCTATATTTAAAAATGAGAATGATCTCAAAGCAATAACCTAACCTTCCAATATAAGAAACAAAAATAAAGCAAACTAAACCCAAAGAAAGCAGAAGGAAGGAAATTATACAGAGCAGAAATAAGTTAAAGAACAGAAAAACAATAAACACTTAAATAAAACTGGTTTATTCTTTGAAAAGAATAACATTGACAAACGTCTAGCTAGCCTGACCTTGAAAAAAAGAAGACTTAAATTACTAAAATCAGTAATGAAAGTGGGGGCATTACTATTCCCTCACAGAAGCAATAGGATTATAAGGGAAAACTGTCAACAATTGTATGTTAACAAATTAGATCACCAAGGTCAAATGGACATAGTTCTAAAACAATAAAAACTGTGAAACTGAATCAAGAAGAAATAGACTATCTGAATAAACCTATAGCAAATAAAGAGATTGAATTAGTAATTTAGAGGAAAAAAGCTTCCCACAAAGAAAAGACCAGATGGCTTTACTTGTGAGTTGTACCAAACATTTAAAAAAGTTTTAATATAAATCCTTCACAAAATCTTCAGAAAAAAAATAAAACAGGAGTGAACACTTGCCAAAGCATTCTATAAGGAGTGTATTACCCAGATAACAGAGCCAAAGCTATCATAAGGAAACTCCTATCCCTTATGAATACCCCTTGTGAATATAGATAAAAAATCCTAAAAAAAAGAAAAGAAAAGAAAAGAGAAAGCCAGAGTTACTCTAGCAACATATAAAGAGGATTAGGGGGAACAGTATAGCTCAGTGGTAGAGTGCATGCCTAGCATATGCAAGGTCCTGGGTTCACTCCCTAGTACCACCATTAAACAAACAAACAAACAAACAAACCTAATTATCTCCAGGAAAAAAAAAAAAAAGAGGATTATACACCACAGCCATTTGAGATTTATTACGGGAATGCAAGGTTGGTTCAGCATATGAAAATCAATCTAATCCCCATATTAATGGAATAACAGAAAAGCCATATGATCATCTCAGTAAACACATAAGCACTTGTGAAAACCCAGCACCATGTTGGAATTAAAAAGAAACAGATAATAAACCAGGAAAAAAGGGAATTTCTTTAATTCTTGACAATGAGCATCTATGAAAAAACTCATAGCTAACCTGATACTTAGTGGTGAAAATTGAAAAGCTGTCCTCTAGACCAGAAACAAGGCAAGAATGTCGACTCTTGGCCCTTCTTTGTAACTTTTTGAAGATTTTAGCCAGCATAGTTAGGCAAGGAAAAAAAAAATAAGATGCATCAAGATGAGAAAGAAGTAAGATTTTCTCTGTTTGCAGAAGACATGAATTTTCATATCGGAAAACCCTAAGGACTCTACAAAAGAAAAGAACTTGAAGAATCTAAAAAGCTAGTTCAGCAAGGCTGTGGAATAAAAGTTGAATATACAAAGTTCATTTGTATTTCTGATACTAGCAATGAACAACAGGAAAATGAAATTCATTTTCTTTACAATATCATCAGAAATACTAAGATACTTAAGAATAAACTTAACAAAGTAAGGTCAATACATTGACGTTGAAAACTTCAAAACATTGTTGAAGGAAACCAAACAAGTAGAAAGTTACTTCATGGTCATGGATTGGAACGCTTAATGTTAAAATCCGTACTCTCCAAAATGGTCTTGAGATTCAGCACAGCCACTGTCAAAATGCCAGCTGACTTTTTGCCCTCCAGAAATTTGATAAACTAATTCTGAAATTCAAGACAATCCCTGTCAAATTCCCACTGGTATTTTTTGTGGAAATAGAATTTTTTTTTTTTCCTAAAATTCATAGGGAATCTCAAGGGACTGTGAATAGCTGAAACAAATTGAAAAACAGCCAAGTTGGAGGACTCACACTTCCTGATTTCAAAACATATTACAAATCTACAATAATCTAAAGAGAGTGATACTGGCATAAAGACAGGCAAATAGCCAAGTGGGCTAGGATACGGAGCCCCCCAGTCAACCCCTGCATGTGTGGTCTAATGATCTTCAGCAAGGGTGCCACGATCTCTCAATGGGGAAAGGACAGTCTCTTCAACAAATGTTGCTGGGAATAAAGGGGATCCACAAGCAAAAGAATGAAGTTGCACCCTGACCTTATACCATATAAAATTATCCCAGCGTAGATTAAAGACCTAAATATAAGACCTGAAACTACAAAGGAACACATAGAGGAAAAGCTTCATGACAGTGGACTTGGCAATGATTCCTTGGATCTGACACCCAAAGCTCAGGTAACAAAAGTGAAAATAGACATATGATTACGTCAAACTTAACAGACTTTTCTGCAACAAAGGGCACAATCAACAAAGTGAAACGGCAACCTACAGAATGGGAGAAAATGTTTGCAAACCATCTGTCTGATGAGGGGTTAATATCCAGAATATATAATGAACCCTTACAGTTCTACAACCACAAAAAATTAAATAACCCGCTAAAAATGGGCAAAGGGTTTGAATAGACTTTTACCTGAAGATAATATACAGTTAACCAAGTAGCATATGAAATGATGTTCAACATTTGCTGTCAGAGAAATGCCAATCAGAACTACAGTAAACACCACCTCACACACATTAGGATGGCTATGATTTAAAAAACACAGAAAATAACAAGTAAGTACGTGGAGAAGATAGAACCCTTGTACACTGTTAGCGGGATTGGAAAATCGTGCAACCCTGTGGAAAGTAGTATGACTGTGTACCCAAAATAATTGAAAGCAGGATCTCAAGGAGATATTTGCACACCCATGTTCATAGATCACTTCACATTTAGCCCAAAAGTGGAGCAACCCAAATGTCAATCAGTAGATGAATGGATAAGCAAAAATGTGGTATACATACAGTGAAATATTCAGCCTTCAAAAAAGGAGGTACTTCTGACCTATTTTATAACATTGATAAACTTTGAGAACATTTTGTTAAATGAAATAAGCCAGTCATAGAAAGAAAATATTCTATGATTTCACTTTCATAAATTACCTATATATTCAGATTCACAGAAGAGAAAGTAGAATGATGGTTACCGGAAGCCGGGGGAGGGGAAAAAGGGAAGTTGTTTTTTAATGAGTATAGAGTTTAAGATTTGCAAGATGAAGAAGTTCTGGAAATCTGTTTCACAACAATGTGACTATACGTGACACTGCTGACACTATACATGTAAAAAGCATTAAGGTGGTAAATTGTGTTTTTTAACCATAACAGAAAGAATGCAAAAGCAAAAACAACTTGCTACAAAGCTACAAGAATCAAGGAGTGTTAGTTACACTGGCATCAAACCAAACATGGAGATCAATGCGATACAGTTAAGAGTTCAGAAGTAAACCCTTACTTTTATGGTCAGTTGATTTTTGACAAGGATGCCAAGGCCATTCAGTGGGGAAGGAATGCATATGCTGGGACAATTGGATAGCCACATGCAAAGGAAGGAGGTTGGATTTGTATTTCCCACCCTGTAGAAAAAATTAATGGAAAACGGATCAAATACCCAAGTGTAAGAGCTAACACTAAAACCTCTTAGAAAACAGAGGAGTAAATCTTTGTGACCTTGGATTAGACATAGCTTGTTACATATGATACCAAAAGCACAAGCAACAAAAGAAAAATACAAATTGGGTATCATCTAAGTTAAAACCTTTCTGTCTTCAAAGAACACCATCAAGTGAAAAGACAACCCACAGAATGGGAGGAAATATTTGTGAAGTACGTGTGTGATAAGGAGCTTGTGTCCAGAATATATAAAGAGCACTTAACAACTCAACAGCAAAGAAACAAATAAGAAAGGGGTGGAGGATTTGAATAGGCATTTCTCCAAAGAATATATGCGAATGGCCAATAAGCACATGAACGGATGCTGTACATCACTCATCATGAGGAAAATGCTAATCAGAACGACAAGACACCAGTTCATCCCCACTAGGTTGGCTAAAATAGAAAGGATAGATGAGTGTTGGTGCAGACGTAGAGAAATGGAAACTCGCACACATTTGCAGTGGGAACGGAAACCGGTGCCGCCAGTCCTCACATGATTAAACATAGTTACTGTATGACCCAGCAATCCCACTACCTGAGTTATATGCACAGGAGGAATGAAAACATGTCCACACAAAACCTTGTACACACATATTTATAGCAACATTATAATAACCAAAATGTGGAAACAGTCCACCAGCTCCTAAATGGATTAAAAAATTTGGTATATTCATACAATGGAATGTTACTTGCTAATAAAAAGAAATTAAATACCGATTAATGTTACAATCTGGGTGAACCTTAAAAACGTAATGCTAAATGAAAGAAGCCAGTCGTAAAAGGCCACATTTTATATGATTCTACTTACATGAAATGTCCTGTACAGGCAAATCCATAAGATTTCATAAATAAAAAGTGTATTAGTGGTTGCCAGGAAATGGGTAGTGGGGATGGGGGGAGAGTTTGGGGAGTGACTACTAATGGATATGTTGTGTCTTTTTGGGGTGATGAAGATATTCTGAATTTAGATAGTGGCGATGGCTGTACAACTTCATCAACATACTAAAACATTAAATTGTGTAGTTCAAAAGGGTGAACGTTATATTTCAATAAAGCTGGTATTTTTAAAAAGTTGCAGTGAGTTGACACTTCCTCCCTCACCATATTAAAAAAAACAAACTTTTTTGCTCCTAGTAGTCATAATTTATCTACTTTTCCTTAGTTTCATTTATCTTTGCATTATATGTTTTTATATTTGGGAGACTTTCATTGCTGTTATTTTATTTGATACTTATGTGCAACAAGAAATTAAATAAATAGAGATGAAAGCTTTGATTTCTTATGACTAAAAGATTTCAAATGTTTAAATATAAGTCATTCTAAGAGAAATTTTTATCCTTATTAACAATGCAAAATTGATTAAAAACAGATAATGTTGCAAGTATTTGAATTCACCAAGCATGTATTAAAAAAATTTTTTTGTTCTTAACTGATGATTGAATTATATCTTTTTTTAATTTTGTTAAAAGCAAATAATTGGAACCACCTGACTTGGAAAAGAATTTTTTGCCTAGTTATCATTCATGCATTTTCTCAAATCCTTGGAACATATCCCCCAAAAGCCTTGCCAACTCCTTTCTAAATGACTACTGATTTTACTTGTTACTTTTTACCTTGAGGCACCTTGTTTGATCTGATACACTTGATAAGGATTAAGAAGATTGAGGCTGTCTTTTTCAATATAATGTTATGAAACAGGATTTCCATTAAAGTTCCTTTGTGTGCTTTAAATAAATTTTCATCCAAACTTAGACCTGCAGATTCCATTTATTCAAATTTTAGGAAATATCTACCAAATACAGTAAGTGGCAAAGCCATTATTAAAACATTCATCCAATCTTTCACGTGAACTATGACTGTATGCCCTCTTCACTGATGCAAGAGTAAGGTTTTTAACCACAGTTATGAAGCCCTTTTACTATAATTAATTGAATAGCATGGATTGGGCAGATGGTTTCACGGTGTCAGGTAGAAGGGCAATTGTGAAAGGGGAGATGGGAAGCAATTACTTTTAAGACACATAGGTGAGCATGTTCTCAGGCAGATCTGTATTTTTGAAGGTAAGTTCTGTATAAATGCGGCTTCACATTCCTTTTATCTCTAGGAATATTCTGCACCAACTTGAAGGCCGCCACTCTGCCGTGCTCTTTGTCCTTTACGAACAAAGTAGCCTTACAGAGCATACATTTTACTTGTCTGCATGTTGTGTGCAGACAGGTTCGCGTGCGTCATGCTCACTTGGACCACGTTGTGCCAGAGGTGCCGGAGCCGGGCTCCTGTTTGTGTTCCCCATCCCCCTCCTGCCCTGTGCAGGCTTCTGTTGGTGTCCCGGTTCAACTTCACCCCTGGCCACTTTGACTAGTTGATTGGAGCTGGCATCGGAGGTGATTCTCTGTCATAGCAATTTTATTCATTTTCTCAGTCAGCATGTTTGTATCTTTTCTCTTTTTACAGTTCAGATTTCCTAATTTTTGTTTATTAATGAGGCTTTTTGGGTTAAACTTACTATCCTTAAGTCGGCTTGGAGACAGTTCTCTTCTCCACAGGTCTCTTGCTTTTCTTAGATTTTGTGAACCAAAGCTTCGGTTGTATCTTTTCAATTCTGTATATGAGCAGCATGGGAAGATTTAGTGACTCCAGAGCACACAGCCTTGGAAGATAAGAGCTGGTCTTTCTGTTTAGAGCAAAAGGGTAGAGCCCGAAATGCTTGCTGCCCCATTACAAGATTCAGATTCCCAAATCTCAGGGCTCTTGCTGTGTGTGCAGGCGTCAGCTGACCCTACTCAAGCTGCTCTGTGAGAACTGGGACTTGGGGAACTGGAGCAAGAAAATGCTGATATCCTGGCTCGTCCTGTTGTAATAAATCCCTGCGCCTTTCACACAGCAGTCCTGCTTCTGCAGCATTCATGAGACTGAGAGGTGAACTTGTTAGCTTGAAAGTAGGCTAAAAATCTCAGATCCTTCACAGTTCTTGACAATATGTAGGAAACATAAGTGAAGGAAATAAATAGGTATCAGAGTGCAGCTCAGAAATGTCATCTTATCTGTGTTTTTCATTAAGAAACTGCATTACATGTTATTTTTATAAATGTAACAGATTTTTCAGACACTTTTGTAGGGTAAAATAAAGCTTTGACATAACTTTGCTATTCAAATTTAATGACAGTTTTAAAGGCATAATAAGCTGCCTGTTTTTTTCACGTGCATATAAATTTGTACTGTACGTATATATGTATATATACACATCTATTTGGAGGGTGTGTTAATGTTTTGAAAAACCAATGCAATCTTGCTTGGCTTAATCTACATTTTCAAGAAATAGCCTTAGTTCCCTGTATGTCATAATGATGTATTGTTTGCCTCTATTCCAGAATATCGGAAAGAAGATGACCTGCCAAGAGTTCATTGCAAACCTCCAAGGGGTAGATGAGGGCGGTGATTTCTCCAAGGATCTACTGAAAGTAAGCGTTGAAATAGCTGTTTTTTATTTTTATTTTTTAAATTGAAGTATAGTTTATTTATAATAGTACTATATTTCAGGTGTACAACATAGTGATTCATTATTTTTATAGATTATACTCCATTTAAAGTTATTATAAAATAGCAACTGTGTTCCCTGTGCTGTGCAGTGTATTCCTGTGGCTTATTTATTTTATGCTTAGTAGTTTGTACATCCTAATCCCCTACCCCTAAATACTGGTTTTTAAAATATGCTTATGCTTGTATTTTCTGCTTACCTTTTAATCTAGGTTAAGGATCACTTAAGTATTTTGTGTTTTGCTTTTGGTTTTATTGGTGATGTTTCTGGTGGGCCTTGTCCTTGACGTGTCTGACTGCAGAATACCCTTCAATTAATAATTCCAAAAAGTCCACATTGTAATGAATAATACTGAGGCAATAAGTAGATTTGGAATAACTGGTGATACGAATAGTTTTTGATTTACTTGTAAGCCGACTGTCAGAACTTGAGAAAGGTCACAAAGGTATATCCACTATGGAAACAAAAAGCATTTGCAGATTCTAAAGGAAGCAGTTCTCACTGTTCAGTCCCTAGCCACAGATCCACTCAGATCGTCTCTGGAAAGGGATTACATTAAATCTAAGTAATTGTAAAATACCTGAATTGTTTCTACTCGCCTTTACTGTCGGTAACAGTTAGCATGTTTTTTTCCCTATAATCAGATGGTTTTCTAGGAGACAGCAAAATCAACTTTGGAATTCATAACATTCTACAACACTATAAATGAGATGTGCATTTGATCAGATACAAAATAGTGGTTGATGGGGAGAGGGTATAGCTCAAGTAGCAAAGGGCATGCTTAGCATGCACTAGTTCCTGGGTTCAATCCCCAGCACCTCCTCTAAAAATTAACAAACAAATAAACCTAATTACCTCCCCAAAGAAAGAAAATTAAAAAAAAAAAAAAAGGTCCAAAATAATGGTTGATAATGGGTGCGAATACTTCAGAAGTCAGAATAAGATGTATATGTTGAGAACGTGAGTTTTACAGATTTCTATTTGAGTCTAGCTTTCTTTCAAAAGAAAGTATACAAGTATATTTCTTTTGGAATCAGTTCCTTTGAGTGAATTTGCTAAGAAGGGCAACATATTTGAATCATGGTATAATGTGGAAATGTACCAGTTGAAAGATAAGTCCTTTATTATATTTTTTGTGACTTTTAAACTATGTAAAATTTATAGAAGCGAGTTCTGCCAGATTTGCAAAGCCATGTATACTATGAAAATGAAAGAAGGTGTAAAAATGATGAGGTTCCAAGTCTTAACTGGCTTTAATTGCAGCTTGTTAAAAAAATTACATTATGAAAAAAAGCAGGAAGAAATAACGTATCTACTATATAAGGAAGGTATTTTTTAGTCCTTTCTTTATAGAGCAAATGCTGCTATTTCTGAAACTACAGTTCCAAATGGGAATGGGAAGTAAAAGGTGGTGGATTGTGACTTGATAAGTATGTTCTGTACATCTATTGAAATTACGTAGTAGACACATGTTCACAGGTCTTTTTTCAGTCTAGTGGCATTAGCATGGAAAATAACGGAGTCTTTCTGGGAGAGGATTTGTGAGGCTTTTATCAAGTTACGTCAGAAATGAAAACTGACAAGAAAGAATTTTATGGTGACGCTTTTAGACTTCAGTGGTACATTATTGGGCAGATTTAGAGCATGTTTTGATGGAGCTTTCTGAAACCAATTGCAGTTAATATACAGTCCAGTGGCTATACCATTCACCTTGGGTAAACATATGTTCTTTGATTTACTCTGCCAAGAGTCTGTGGATGATTTGTTGCAGTTCAACTGAGATCATGTTTACAAACCTCAGGGGGAAAGATACGTGGTCTACTATTCTTTATTTACAGTTGAGCAGTAACAGTGAAGTAGCACTGAGAATGACAGTGGCATTTGGCATGGAAATTGTCAAGTAAAACATTGATCCCCTTTCATAACAAACCCGGCCACTCACCCAAGAGGAGAGTTTTCCATTTCAGTCGGGATCTGGATTTCACTGCAGATTCAGCAGGAAGAGGTTTTCTTAAACCGTTTGTTTCATTTCACTCTTCTGTGTGGCCATCCCTTTCCCTGCTCCTCCTCCCCTCTCCCTCCCTTTCTTCCTCTCTCTTCCTCTGGGTTTCCCTTTATTTCTGTCTTTCCCTTTCTCTTTGTCTCTTATCTTTCCTTCTCTCCTCCCCTCCACCCCCTCTTAATAGTTATCTGTTGATTCCCTGTTGAGATAAATTATTGGGTGGAATTCGGTGTGAAATTACTGGGTGGAACTGGGTGTGAATTTTGGGGACAATATTATACACATGCCACTCAGACAGATACATACATCCAGATAAATACAAACACGTTTGGTATCATCTTACAAGTTCTGAGTAACCCTTTTTTCTCTTCTGCCACCCCTTCTCCAACTTAGACTAAATGTTATACATGCCTGTAATTTTTTGTTATGAGGTAAGATGCTTAAAGTTACAGGGATCTAACCGAGGCTTTTATTGCTATGTGTTGATCTTTCTGCTTTTAGATTTCTTTGGATCAAAAGTAACGTTTGGATTTATGTCTGATGTTCAGATGTCTTTGGACCAGAAGTAACATTTTGACTTAAAGTCTGCTGTTTAGTGTGGCTGTGTAGTCAGGAACACTTACTGAAGGCCTACTGTGTGTTCACCAGGTGTGGACTTGGAGAACATGCCGGAACCAAATGTGCCCCATCCTCAGAGATCACAAACTACTGAGAGTAATGGAGGGTCCTTTCTCCCTTAAAATGGAGTTATTCTTATTCAAATAAAAGTATAAACTGAATTCTGCTTGTTGTCAACAGAAATGGTTACCAAAAAAAGACCTTAACATACTTAAAGGTGTGAAAAGTGAACTTGTTTCAAGCCTTTAATTCAGAGAATTTGGTAAATATTTTGCTATAAATGCCTTAGACCACGTGAAAAGGATAGGTATGGTACATCGAGCCCTTTGTCACGATTTGCAGTTCCACTGCTGCTCTCCTTTGTGCTCAAATGACCTAAATAGCTAATGTGAGTATATGAGTGCTTTGTGCAAGTAAGAGTTTTTCCCCTACAAGTTAGAGTATAAGTTATAGATATCTATGGTGTAAAATGGAATAAGTTGGATACTACAAGATATCCAGTGATAGTGAAGGGGCAAAACCCACAAAGGGACCAGCAAGACCTGCCAAGCAGGGCCACTGCCTTCCCGCTTTTGCGCTTCTGTAAAACGGCTGGCTTCTAGGAAAACGAAACTTACCCTTAAAATTCCATTGGTTCCCAAAAGCTCACTCCTGATGGTCCATTTCTAATACCTCATTTGCATATGGTGCAAACTTAGTCAAAACCTAAAACCCTATAAAAGCCTGTGCAAACCTGCAGTTGAGGTCCAGAGCTGGGCCCACCGGCATAATAAACCTGAGTTCTCCAACCCTCTGAATGTTTCTTGGTCTCTCGATGGGATTCAGGTTTCTGTCACAATAGAGTATTGTTTAGGTCCTTTAAAGTTGAAGTCTGGCTGGGAGGATGTGATGTTTGAGATAGACCTTTAAAATATAGGCACAGTTTCAATAGTAGACTTATTTTGATTTTTATTTATGTTAATATTCCTTTTCATCTCCCACCCTCTTTCCCATTCATGAACATTAATGTTCTCTCTTTTCATAAGTACTCCTGCCTAGTTCTTCACCAAATCAATACAGGAATTCATTCAACAAACTATGCCAAACCATCTGGTGTGTTTCACGGCTCCACGGGGCCTGCCCTTCCCAGTGCTTTGATATGTTTACCTTCAGGCGTCATTGGGGACCAGGTGGGAAAAAAGGGGGACAAAGGGAGTTCCGCTTTTAGTTCTGATAGGTTTACTAGGACATCTCTAAGACTCGAGTAGATAATACAACTCTTCAGGACATGAATAGAGAGGAATGAGAATGTGAAATGGGGGCCAGCTCTGGCTGGAGGCGGAACTTCCCAAGAGAACGACAGCATGCTGATTATGACTATGGTCTTGGGAGCCCTGCTGACTGGGTTCCAATCCTGGCTCCCCTCTTTGGCTAGCTGAGGGCTTGTGAGCAAATTCAGTAAAACTTTGTCTCTTGATTTCCTCATCTATGAAGTGCAAGGTTTTAATTATTAAATGCAAGGTATGCAATTACCCACCTCATTGAGTTGCCCCCCCCCCCCCGTTTCTTCCTTTTCTTTACTTTCTTTTTTAATGGAGGTACTGGGGGCTCCCCCCCCCCCTTTTTGGGGTGCAGGTAATTAGGTTTATTTATTTTTTAGTGGGAATTGAATCCAGGACCTTGTGCATGCTGAGCAGGCACTCCACCACTGAACTATACCCTCCACCCTGCTAATTGCTTTAATAATTAAAAGAGTTAATATATATAAAGTTTTTAGAGTCTTAGCATGTAGTAAATGATGTGCTAGCTATTATAACTTACATTTTAAATATTATTGTATTCTTTACCTGTCTCAAAGGGGACTGGAAAAGGACTCCACCCTTTCCTGCAAGTACCTGGACCCAAGGTGTTACACAATTCCTCAGCTGAGTGGGATTAGTGTAGTAGACAGGACCTCTGTCCCTCATCCCTTTCCAGCCCAAACACACACAGCACACTTGTGCAGACACACTTGCTCTTTAAGAGGAACCATCTGGACCTTGACCTTGAGTATTTCCTCCATTTCTGGTAAGATTTTTGACCCTTGTCATTTATGGCTTCCTTTCTTTCTAAAGACTTGTTGGTGCCAAAGAATGACATCAAAATCCTTCACAGGAGGCATTTATTTGTTCAATAAAGTGTCTTGATACCGTATAGGCACCTGACAATGAACCTTGGTTAACTCTATGTTTTTCGCCTTTTTACCTTGTTCCGACGGTGTCTTTTCTCCTGGACCTTATCCCTCTTGCCATACAAATATTATATCTTATATTCAGTTTGGATCTTTGATGCTGCAAGAGTGGAGGGACTAAGGAGCATTTGGCCTTAAAGTGGTCCTGGGATCATGGGGAACCTTTGAGGAAGCAGGTTAGTTCTGGTCCTCTTTAAAGATCCTAGGAAGATCCTGGGGTACTAATGGAGATGTGAATTATTTGAAGTGACTAAAAACCCCTGGGGATGAAGTGTCGTAGGCGTCTCCCTGCTCTGTGTTCTCTCCAGAGCCCCGGTCAGAGGGCTCAGGACAGGGGTCATCGGTATCTCAGCTGCCCGTCAGTTTATATAGGCTCTTGACTGTGTTAGCCTGGGGATCCCCTCCACCCAGTCTCTTCAGGGGCAGATTCCAAGAACCAGTGAGAGTGTAGGCATGTAAGCATATGCAGGTTTCTGAAGCTTGGTGTAGAATAATCTTTAAAAAATTTTCTTGAATCATCGTCTATCTCATGCTCCAAGTATAGCACCCTGCTCCTTTGCCTCCCTGTTTCCCAAGTTTCATTTCTTCTGAGCTTCCTATGAGCCTCTCTTCTTGATTTTTAACAGATTTTATCTTTAGTCCAGTCTGCTTTCCATTTCTGACTCTGTTCAGAAATGGCACATTACATATTGGGAGAGACTCAGGGACTCCAAGTGTGGCCACCAGTTATTTTTACATCTAGAGAGGAAGTACCCATTTCAAAATATATTTACCAGAAAGAGTAGAAGAAACAACAGGAAGAAAGAGAAAAGGAGCCAGTGGAAAGTGGCCTAGGAGCACACAGGGTGGAAAGCCAGTTATTGGCTGCACAGTGTTTCATTCTGAGGAGTTCCAGCCTGAAGATTCTGGCAACAAACCATGAAACCCTAACTGTTTTTTTCTCCCAGCATCCTTATTGCCACCTATCATTTGATACTCAGATAATGGTCTCCTCGATATTTTTATCCTAGTCATGATTAGTTCTTTATTATTATTATTATTATTATTATTATTATTATTATTATTATTATTATTATTATTATTATTATTATTATTATTATTACCTTGAGCAGCAGTTGAATTCAGTAGATGCCAATAGGAATTAGAAAAAAAAAAGCTAAGAAATCTCTCTAATTTGAGAATTTTTTGCATCATCTTAATGATAGAGAGGACAGAAACAACAAAACGCCCAAGTCTTTCAGAATGATCCTAATGTAAGTAAAAAGCAAAACTGAATACAGTTTGTGGGATGTTTTAAACATACCTTCTCCTAAAAGCAGCTTAAATACACAAGTAGCTTTAAGAATAGTTCCAGTTACAAGGCAGTCACTGGAAGTCATTAGAAATCAAGGTACATAACCTTGCTTGGGTAAGTCAATGACATGCCACCCTTTCAGGCTATTGCTTATGATTAGATATTTGACTTCAGAATATTCCTCAGAAACTTAATTTTTTTAGGAATTGTTTGCTTTTATTTCCTTTAGTTGGGAATTTATTAATTTTGAAATCAGCTTGCAGTCTCTTAAGGGAGACCGAAAGTTTTTTCATTCTCTTAGATTTGTAGTTACAGTGAAGTGTGTGTGCTGAACTGGGTGGGGAACAGCAGGTAGGGTCCTGCGGGGTAGGGGTTGTGGTAATTAAATTGAAAGAATGTAAATCAGAATGCCTGGTTTAGCGGAATTCAGATGCTTCATTCCACTAATGGAATGATAAATCAGGTAGTGAATTAAATTGTTACACATCCCAGTCCAAGAACACAGTATATCTTTCCATCTGCTTGTGTCATAGTCAGTTTCTTTCATTAGTATTTTAGAGTTTTTGCAGTACAGCTCTTTGCCTCCTTAGGTGAGTTTATTCCTAGGCATTTTATTCTTGATGTGATGGTAAATGGAATTGTTTCCTTAATTTCTCTTTCTGATACTTTGTTGTTAGTGTATGAAAATGCAACAGATTTCTGTGTATTAATTTTTTATCCTGCAACTTTACTGAGTTTGTCCAGTACTAGTTTCCTGGTGGTGTCTTTAGGATTTTTTATTCCACAAACAGTGACAGTTTTACTTCTTCCTTTCCAATTTGGATCCTTTTTTCTTTTTCTTCTTCATTTGCTGTGGTTAGGACTTCCAGTACTATGTTGGATAAAAGTGGTGAGTGGACATCCTTATCTTGTTCCTAATCTTAAGAGGAATTGCTTTCAGCTTTTCACCATTGAGTATGATGTTAGCTGTGGGTTTATCATAAATGGCTTTATTATGTTGAGGTATGTTCCCCTTATGCCTGCTTTCTGGAGAGTTTTTCATCATAAATGGGTGTTGAATTTTATTAAAAGCTTTTTCTGTATCTATTGAGATGATCATTTGGTTTTTATTCTTCAGTTTGCTAGTGTGGTGTACTACATTGATTGATTTGCAGATATTGAAAAATCCTTGCATTTGTGGGATAAGTCTCACTCGATCATGGTGTATGATCCTTTTAATGTATTGTTGGACTTGGTTTGCTGGTATTTTGGATTTTTGCATCTATGTTCATCAGTGATGTTGGCCTGTAATTTCCTTTTTCAATCAGCATTGTTAAAATTACCACACTACCCAAAGCAATAAAAGTTCAATGCAATCCCTATCAAAATGCCCATGGCATTTTCCACAGAACTAGAACAAATAATTTTAGAATTTATATGGAAATGCAAAAGACCCTGAGTAGCCAAAACAATCTTTAGAAAAGAACAGAACTGGAAGAATCATGCTTCCTGCCTTCGGACTATAATACAAATCTGCAGTAATCAAAACAGTATGGTACTGGCACAAAAACAGACTCATAGATCAATGAATCAGGATAGAAAGCCCAGAAAATAAATGCACACATTTATGGTCAATTAATCTGTGACAAATGGAGCAAGAACATACAATGGAAAAAAGTCTCTGCAGTAAATGGTGCTGAGAGAAGTTACATGTAAAAGAATGAAATTAGACCATTCTCTGGCACCATATACAAAATAAACTCAAAATGGATTAAAGACCTAAATGTAAGGCAGCATACTCTAAAACTCCTAGAGGAAAACATAGAACAACACTCTTTGACGTAAATTACAGCAAGTTTTTTGGATCTGTCTCCTAAGTCAAGGAAATAAAAGCAAAAATAAATAAATGGTACTTAATTAAACTTAAAAGCTTTCACACAGCAAAGGAAGCATTGACAAAGTGCAAGAACAACCTACTGAATGGGAGAAGATATTTGCAAATATGACCAGCATATACATATATAAACAGCTCATACAACTCAACATCAAAAAAAAAAAAAAGCAACCCAATTAAAAACTGAGCAGAAGGGCTGAATAGACGTTTTTCCAAGGAGGACATGCAGATGGCTAACAGGTAGATGAAGAGATACTCAACATCACTAATCATCAGGGAAATGCAAATCATAACCACAGTGACATATCACCTCACAGCTGTTGGAATGGCTGTCATTAAAGAGAACATAAATAACACATGTTGGTGAGGATGTAGAGAAAAGGGAGCCCTTGTGCACTGTTGGTGGGACTGTAAATTGATGTGGAGAACAGTATGGAGGTTTCTCAAAAACTAAAAACAGGACTACCGTATAACTCAGGAATTCCACTCCTTAGTATATATCCCCTCCCCCAAAAAAACCCAGAAACACTAATTCAAAAAGACACATGCACCCCAGTGTTCATAACAGCATTATTTATAATTGCCAAGATATGGAAGCAACCTAAGTGTCCATCAACAGATGAGTGGATAAATATGTGTATACACACAATGGAATACTACTCAGTCATAGAAAAGAGTGAAAGTCTGCCATTTGCAGCAACATGAATGGACTTGGAGGGCATCATGCTTAGTGAAATAAGTCAGAGAAAGACAAATACTGGATGATATCACTTACATGTGGAATCTAAAAAACACACTAGTGACTATAACAAAAAGAAGCAGACTCACAGATCTAGAGAACAAACTAGTGGTTACCAGGACGGGGCAAGATAAGGGTGGGGGAGTGGGAGGTGCAAACTGTTGGGTGTAAGATAGGCTCAAGGGAGTTTTGTACAACACAGGGGATATAGCCAATGTTTTGTAATAACTATAAATGGAAAATAACCTTTAAAATTATATTAAAATTAAGAAAAATTTTTAAGTTAAAATGATTGTTAAATATTCTGTTATACTTAGAATCCAAATAAGTGTCATTTTTCAGATGCATTTGTTTTCACTTGCTTTTGCCAAAGATGGAATTTAGATGTGGTTCTTTTAAAGGAGGTTTCTAAGAATATATATAGGTGAACTTTATCCATTCCTTAACATATATATTTGGCTGAAAGCATTGTATGTTTTAAATGCAGTTTTCTTATTTGGTATTCTTAGGGAAAAATAACTTGTGAAAATGATGAAGAAATTAGCCAAGAGGGTAGCATTTAAACAAAGAGATGCAAAAGATCAACAAAGAAAAACACAATTTAAATAAAGATTAATGTATCTTGTTGGAAAAGGAAGAAACATAATAAGGAAATATAAAAATTATACTATGCAGGTTCATAACTGCTAGACTTTTTAATCAATTACAGTTATATATAGGGGTAAGCCCCCCAAAATCAGCCATTAAAAGATTTAGAGGGAAGCAATTTTTTATAACCCCAAACTCTGAAAAGGACCTGTTTGCAAGCACTGTAAAGAACTTTCTTCAAAGGAGAGGCCCAAGGCAGCTCAGCTCGCTTGCAGAGTTCCATCGGCCGAGCTAATCTGACCCTTTCATCCAGGGAGAAGTTTAAAAATTTAACACTGAAAATTGCCCTACTTTTCTTTGTACCAAAAGGCTGACCTTGAGCAACATTTCTCCCCCGTCTTTGCTCTCTCCTCTTTCATCTTTGCTTCCAGAATGGTCACACGAGGATGGGTCTAACTGGGGAGCCCTGAATAAGATCGGGGTTTTCAATGTCAGTATTCTGGTTATACTGTATACATTATACCGTAGTTTTGCAAATGTTACCATTGGAGGAAAGTCGGTAAAAGGCATAAGCAATCTGTTTCTTACAGCTGCATGTGAATCTGCAATTTACTTCCATAAAACTTTCAGCGAGAAAGAAGTTCTGTTTCTCTCCATTCAGCAAAAGATGTAGGTATCACATAATAATGAGCTTAATGAAGTTCTTCTACTCTTTCTAACCTGACTATGCCTTCATTGTTACCAAATCCAAACTCGTTCTGCTCGCCGGACGTCGGGAGACGAGGTATTGGGGCAAGGAAGAGCGACTTTATTCGGAAAGCCTGCAGACCGAGAGGGTGGCAGGCTAATGTCCTGCTCCAGTCAGAATACAGGCTCCTTTTATTAAAAAAAAAATAGGAGAGGGGGGATGTTCGTTGTTGCAAACTTCTTGCTGCAGGAATTCTTTGTTCTTGCGGCTGTCCATGGGGGTTAGGCCATGGTGTCCCTGTAAGCCTCCAACAAAACGAAGCTTACTCTCTATTTTGCAACTTGCCATCTCTACATAAGTGCAGGAGTGCTAACATCCTTAAGGGTCAGAGCTCTGAGAATAGGCTCTCCTGTCTATTTCAGGCTAAAGGCAACACTGTTTCACAAAAGGTGCAGAGCGAGCAAGACTGAGCCTAGAAAACAGGGCACAGTGGTTAAAACTAAAGGAACAGATCTAGTATGGAGTCAGATCTGTTCTCCTCTGTTACATCATTATTCTTTCACAGTAATGAATATCATGATTAGGAGCATAGATATTAACAGTATAGCAGCATTAAAAACAACAGTTTTACGAAAAATGGGAATTATATCTTTAAAAAGAGTTGAAAGCTGGAAAGTCACACAAGTTCATTTTAAAAATTATTATTTCTCTGGGTGCTGTGGAGAATTGTTTGGAAGGAAGTGGGAGTACAAATGGACAAGGTGGTGGTAAAGAAATGGTTGCAACTGTCCCACAAGAAGGGATGGTGGCTTAGACGTGGGCGGTGACGGTACCTAACAGTCTTGAATTGTTTTGAGATAATGTTAGTATTTCTGTTGCTAAATTATTTTCCAAATTGCCCCTTTGTCCCTTCTCATACCACCTACATTCTAAACGCTGTGAAATGGAAGAGCAATGAAAAGTACAAAAACTCAATGTTTCTTCCGAATTAAGGCTTGATCTGTGAGGCCGAGCAGAGCATCGGGGTGATGTGAGCCGTATCCGTTCTGGAAGGCGAGCTCCTCCGAGTTTTCCCACGGCCAGGCAGCTGCTGCAGTTTTCTTATGTAGTAGTGCCTCCTTCCAGGAGTGGTGAGGAGAGACGGATGTGTGCTCTGGGGCTAGCATCGTGCCGTCTGGAACACCTTCACACGTGTCTTCACACCGCTCGGTGTTTGTGAATGGGCTGTGAAGGTCACTGGGCTCCAAGCCCGACCTCTTGCTGCTGATGACTAGTGGTGGAACCGCAGGGCCTTGGTGTCTTGTTTGTAGAAATAAGGTACGTCAGTCATGCCCATAACGTTCAGGTTTTCAGTTCAGGCTTCTGTCGCCCACAGTACCCGGTGCCCTCCCCACCGGGACCAGAACTTCTTGCTCTGTTTTTCTCTTGTGCTCACACTTACTCACGTGCAGCTTCTTTTGAGCAGAATATTTTGTGGCAAAGAAGCTGGGAAAAATTCTGTATGTGATCTTAACGATCCTTTCAGCCTAGGTATTGGGAGTCTTGCCTTGTCTTGTCTTGTCTTTTCTATAATTTTCAAGAGGTTATTCGAGCAGTCAGTCAGAATCAGGCAGCATGCAAACAAGTGTGGTTAGGAGTACTCCACCGATAGGAGCTAGGGGCATTTCTTTTTTCTTTCTCAGTTTTATTAGGTAGAATTATTACAGTCTGACTGCACATCCACATTATATTGCATGTAAATACATATATACAGTACACTGCACTTTTTTTTAGTTTACATATATGTACTGATTATTGTTTCTAAGAACAGATGGGAGTGTTCTTAATGTCATTTTTTTCTTTGTAAACTCAAATCACATCTCTCAAGTTTTCACTTTCATATTGTATTTATTAGTTTAAACAAAGAAGTATGTACTCCATAGTGAAAGTTCAGATTTAAACCCAAGAAAATTACCTTTGTAGCAGCAGCATTCCAAAGGATTACTCCTAAAGAATTATATGAGAGGAAGAAAACAGGCCACGGTCTGAAAAAAGTCTGAACATTTTATAAATGAAAAGCTTGAAGTGAATTCTCAAAAATACTTGATCTGAGCTATATTAGGAGTTTACAGTTAAAAATAGGAACTGAGGGGTGGTATTTAAGTGTAGCTAAAAAGAGAGCATCTGCGGTTGCCTGGAGCAGGTGAGCTTCCTCCGAGAGAAGGTCACGGAAACCTGGTAGCAACGGTCTCTATGGAGGAAAAGGGCTTGAATGCTTATCCTGCTATGGGAGAGCCTTGTAAGAGAAAAGTGATGTTATTAGCAAGCGTTTTAAGAGAGAAGCTTTAAAGGTTCTGGCTTCAAATATAGAGTATTGATTTTTTCGGTAAAATGAATCAAGCTGAGTTGCAATACAAGGTCTGTGCGGTGTTTCTGCTCCGCTTTCCCTGTGGAGATCTGCCCACCCGCTGTTGCTGCCAGTCACGTGCGCCGCCTGGACTGACAGTGACGCTGCTTCTGGTGTGGCTCAGAGTTGGTGACGGGATGCAGACAAGGGTAGTACTCGGAGCAGCTGAAGATCCATAAATCATGTTCATGCTGTAAAGAAAAATCCGTCACACAGAAGCCTGTTAGAACATTTTGACAGAGCAGATGCTACTTAAAGAGTACAAACAGATTTTTTAATCAAAAAAAAAAAAAAAAAAGAAGAAGAGTTTGAGTAGGGGAGGTGGTAACTATTAAGGGCACTGTAATGGAATGTATGGTTCCCAGATGTAGTCTGTTTTAATTTGGTCATAAAGCAGTGCTGCAGAATTTCACATTCAGATGCATCCATAGAAGTTAGAATCTTCATATGTTTGGAACATTTTTTAAATGTTGTAACGTGGTCCCATCAGGGTTGGTGCACCTGTCACTCATGCGTGAACACGAGGTATTGATGTGAATGTAGTGGGTCATAAGTGAATTTAAAGCGGCTTCCTTTTGCTTATGATATATCAGATGGGGACGGGGGTCCTCAGCAGTGATGGGCAGGGTCCTCAGCAGTGATGGGCAGGGTCCTCAGCAGTGATGGATGGGTGTCCCTGACAGTGATGGATGGGCGTCCTAGGCAGTGGTGGACATCTTGTAACAAGCCTGCTGTCTGATGGCAAATTAGCCATCACAGCGAATGTCCATGCTAACCACAGTGTTTACCTGTCCATCAAGGACACAGAGACACAGATTTTAATTTAAAGGCATTTGTAGCACACAGTAAAAAAATCCCATAAAGGAAAACAGTTTGTCTTGTGGTGGTTTAATGCTTCACTTCTGTGAAGGTCAGTTGTCTGGAAGACTCGAAAGTTGAAAACATGAAAAAAATTAAAAGAGCAACTTTGAACAGCCAGGATAAATGGATATTATAGAGTCTTTTTAACAAACCTTACAAATTTGACTCAGAACCTCATTTATGATCTATTTATAATAATAACCACAATTGTCACTTCAACATTTTGGCCTGATCTTTTCCCCTTGTACATACTGCAAATGGCCATGCTAAATACCATTATACAAACAGCTGCTTAAAACTGGGGGCTGGACCTGGGCACCGCCACCCATCTGTCTCTCAGCCAGCTCATCACTGACAAGATAACAGCCACACCCAATTCATGTTTCTAAAGCAAATTTAATAGAACACAGGCATTTAGGTGGTTACTTACATTTTTTAATTGACCTTATTTTGAAGAAATCATTCTTTTCCCAGTTTAGCCATGAATTTGAAGGATGATGTTGGAGAAAGTGCTGTTAGTCAGATATATGGACCTTAGTAAGAGATTTGATAATGAGTTGAAGACAAAATGAAAACCTCAAAAGCACCGGGTCAGCAAGTGGAACAGCAGGAGTTGTTTGGATGCCGGGCGGGCAAACCTGGGTAGTCAGCAGCTGCTCAGAGAAGCGCTGTGCTGTAGCACAGCAGAGCAATGGATGTGCTTAATGAGTCATCAGAAATGTTCCATCATGTTTACTTAGTTTGATTAAGGAGACAGGAGTGTGAAATAGATTTGGAAAGATTGCCAGCAACTGTTTTATAAAGATTTTGCCATTTAAAGAAATTAGCTTCAATCAGGAAATCCACTAACAGAGAATTCATTTCTCTGCCGAAAAACACTCTTGAACTCCATTCTCTGTCAGTGTTGGGTTTTTATTGTTGCTATTTTAAAGCTTTTGGTTTATTTTAGTTGTTTTAATGTTCACGCCTCCCTCAGTCACACTTTGCACTGATAGCAGTGTAGTTTTTGTGCCATCATGTGGATTTCTCAGAAACACTGGGAAGCGCGTGTTCCCCAACCTCACAAGCAGGTGTCTCTGGATGGTGCAGGTGCGGGGACCTTCCATCCTGCCTCCAGGCCGCGTGGTCAGCAGAGACATGCGGTCCCCTGGTTTTCCCTGAGTCTCACCAGACTGCCTGTTGAGGGTTCCCACACCTCCCCACTCTTTCCCAGATGAGTGATCTACCGCATGCCTCTCGACACACTGCCGTTTGAGGAAGACCCCCGCAGGCGTCAGACGTCAGTGCCCGCTCCCGGGGCACGTCACTTCACCACTAGCTTGCTTAATGCTAGAAGCAACCAGACACATTTACTCCCTGAGAATGCAATATAGATAAGTTGCTACTCTAGTTTCCCTTTTTTTCTTTCTCTTCTAGAAACATAAATCAAAGGTAAATATATCCAAAATAGTATCTCAAAGGGTTATTTGCATTTCAGGTTGTAGACTTGAGTGGGAAAAACATCTTTGAAAAGACTTGCGGATTCTGAGATGCCTGAATTTGGATTAGAGGGTATTGCTTGTCACTTGCGTGTGACCTCCTCCCTGCCCCTGTTCTTAAGGGCAGGGCCTGAGTCTTGCCCTTATACTTGTATAATTCCAGGACAAATCAGATATTCACCAAAAGTTGTGAAATAAATGATCAGTTTTATATAAAACCCAGCACTGTGATTTCTGACTGTGTGAGCCCTATGTGAACAACTCGATGTTTTATGCAGAATTGTGAATGTGTGAGTGTCCACATACTTCCACATTTTTTTTTCCCAGTCTGTTTGTTTTTGAGAGGGGAGGGGAATCCATAATTTTTATTCAGATTTTCAGAAGGATCTTTGCAAAAATATTGAGAGCCGTAGACCTAGGACTCTCCCAGAGTAGAAACTTGTACCTTGTTTTGATTAAAATAAGCAAACAAAATATTTAGGAGAATTTTTCCCCCCCGTGCACATTGTTCATTCATTGAGGCCCTACTATGTGCCCAGCATCTGTGCTGGATTCGTGGGGACAGCCCTTACATAAGTCAGACACAGGCCGTGCCCTCTCGGAGCTTGGGACTTGGTAGGGAAAACAAATATTGGACCCATAATTACGCAGATCGTGAAATGCTTTACTCGGAATTCTACACTAATTGTGTTCAGTTATTGGAGGCATACTTCACAGGTTTGCCATGTATGGCAAAAGTCAGAAGCTGGATCAAGATGAAATTTGGTAAGATTCATGGGTCCCTGCTTCGCTAAAAACTGTGCTAAATATACTGGGGAAGGCGAGGATGAGTAAGACGTGAGTTCAGCCCAGGAGGCATTTTTAATCTAGCATAGTGGTTCTCATCTCTGGGCTACACATTAAAATCATTTGAAATGAGGAGAGAAAAAGTAGGCGGCTGACATTCTCACGCAGGTGGAGACTCTTAAAATGGTGTAGACACTTCGAGAAAGGTCTTGAACTAAACACGCATTTACCCTGTGCTCCAGCAACTCAAGAGAAGTGAAAGCAAGTCACAAGAACATTCATAACAGCTTTATTCATAAAGGGCCCCAACTGTAAACACTCCAAATTTGTCCTTCTACAGGGAAAGGATAAACTATGGTATAGCCTTACAACACGGTAACTCAGTAAGAAGCAGCGGGGTGCCAGTCCACACACGGCGCCATGGAGGAGGGAGCTTCAGACTGGCTTGGGCAATGCACGACTTTGTTCTGTGAAGTTCTGGTTTAGGCAAACTAACCTACGGCAGAAAATAAAAATCAGGACTGTGGTTTACTCTGGGGATGTGGGGCTGGGAAATCCCTGCACATGGGCCTGCAGGGACTTTCTGAGGCGATGCTAATGTTCAAAACCGCTGGGGAAAGTGCCACCTGCAGAGCTGTGAACACAGATTTGGTGTTTTCTCCCTGCCCTTCCTTCTTCCTGCAGCATTCTGTCTGGGAATAGGGCCCATGCACATGTGAAAAGCTCCTCAGGTGACTCTGATAAAGTACAAAAGAAAGCATTTGAGTTTTCTATTCCTGTTGTAAGAAATTACCACACATGTAATGGCTTAAAACAATACAGATTGATGATTGTACCATTTTGTAGGTCAGAGGTTTGGGTTGGCCTGGATTCTTCGTCTGTTCTGGGTTTCACAAGGACAAAACCAAAGTGCAAGTAGGCCTGTGTTTCCTTCTGGAAGCTTTGAGGGTGAATCTACTTATTTAAGTTCATTCAGGTTATTGGCAGAAGTCAGTTCATGTGGTTGTAGGACTGAGGTCGCCATTTCCTTGTTGGCTGTTGGCTGGGGGCCCTTCCCAGCTTCTAGAGACAAGCCACGTTCCTTGGCTTCTGGTCCCCTTCCTCCGTCTTCAGACGCAGCAATGACAGGTCAAGTCCTTCTCACTCTTCCTATCTCTCCGACCCCCACTTTTGCCTCATTTCTCCTCTCCTCTCTTTCCAGCATGTCTCCTGAGTGACTGTTCTGCCTTCCTCTGTGCTTTGAAGGGCTTGTGTAATTACATGAGCCCACCCGGATAATCCAGAATAATCTGTCTGTACTAAGGTCCACTGACCCGTAACCTACCTCTATCTGCAGGGTTCCATCCCCGCAGCACCTGGATGAGTGCTGGTTAAATCACCGGGGGACAAGAATCTTGGGAGCTAGAGTCTTTAGAATTCTGCTTCTAATAGTTACATAGAAAATGCTGTGGGTTTTCAGAATAAAGAGAAATGACCCTCAACAGGGAGGGATCCAGGAGGTGTCTTTCAAGGAGGTAGCACTTGGCTGTCACTCAAGGCCGTTCTCGTGGATGCTGCGGGGCCAGAGCAGGAGAAGGGGCCTGGAGTGGGGTAGCAGTTTAAGTGCCAGGAAGGAAGTGCGGAGGAAGGAAGTGTGACAGTGTGTGTGATGCACTCAGAACAGCCTTCACCCCATAAACACGCTCCCTGTGTTAGTTATCACTTACACCGAGTCAGGCAGGCCACTGTCGGATAACATCAGAGTTTTTTAGATCAAAGTAGAAAAATAGAAGGCATGTCAAAAAGTTACACACTTCATGTATAGAAGTATTTTTAAAAGGACTGGGGCAATTTTATAGTGTGATTTTTGTATAACCTTCTCTTTGGCTATTAGAACCCAGTGGAATCACACATGAAAGTCCAAAAAGTTATTTCAATATTTCTAAACTTTTTAAAACTCCAAATCTACTGATAAAAAAAATGGACCTTGACCTTCAATAAGAGTATATGCCCCTCTTCATTTCTATGTCCCCATGGTACATACCTCTCTGACCATTGTTGGTGGACTTTGTACCCTGCTTGGGTGGATGATGGCATCAGTACCGTTGCGGCTTCTGTGGAGAGATGCCTTGGCCCTGTGGCATCTGTCTAAAAACTGCAGCCTTATCAGCTGGCTTTTATAGCAGTCCACATAAAGGAAGAACCCCTTCTATAAGCATTAATCACTCTGTACCACAGAGCATCCTTTTTACATGATTTTTACCCTTATATCCTTTTTTACCTGATTTATTTATAAGCTGTTAGAAAGGATTGTGTAGAGGTTTTTATTTTGAAGGGCAGGCATGCATCTATACAAAAAGCCTCAGAATGCTTCCTGCCAACCTTTTAAAAATACAAAGGCTGTCATTGCCTGCGGGCATTTTTATTCAGCCTTCTAAAGGATGTGTGCTTAGGGGCTAAAAGACTGAAACCCGCAAGCTAAGCGGTATTTTTGGCTAAAGCTCGATATGAGAAGTAGAATTCAAAAGGGAAGCCCTGGTGGCAAAAAGCCAAGGGGTTTCTAACAGGGATCAACAAATCATGCTTTTCTTTGGTGACTCGCATTTTGCTCTTTAAACTTTCGGTGCACACTGAGCATCCCAGGGTCTTTCCAAACCTGTCTTCTGGTCCCTTGCCAGGGTTGTTTTCTTTCCTTCCCTGCCCACCTTGCACCCAGACCTGGAGTGCCAGTCCCATCCTTTCTGGGAGGCACTGTCTGCGTCCTGAGTAAGTGGTCTGCAGGCAGTGTCTCCAGCAGTTAACTGAGCTTTCTTCTCCACGTCGCAGCCTTCTCGTGGCCATCCTGCCGTGACCCCTGCTGGCTGGAGTCCTGATTAAAGCTTTATCCTTTCCTGTTCGAAGATGCTGGGAACTGTTTCTGATTTCATGTTTTCCTCTTTATTTTCCCACTTGAATATGCCAAGATATATTTTCTGTTAGCTTTAAGAGACTGCTGCTGTCTCACTTTTTTTTCCCTCTTATATTTCCACAGTGCTATTGTTGAAAATGTGTATTTATTTTTGCCTTTCCACCACACCAGTTCCATGTTTTTCTATTGGAAAAATTGGATTAAAAATATGTGAAACCAAGCCTTTAGAAACTCTCTTAGGCTGATTTCTGCAGGTTCTTAGTCTCTTGTATCATCCTTGTTTGTGATACTGAATTCAAAACTCACTGTAAGGCTCCTTCCAGTCTTGTAAACGTCCAGTGAGTGGTGTCGGTGCTCCTGAGGGACCCACGTAGATTTCTGTGAAAAGGCCAAACTCAGACTCATGGCGTTTTTATGTTATTGTTATTAAGACATAGAGAATTATTTGGCAGTATTAGCATTTGAGGAGCCCTTTACAACCTTAAAAAGTCAGGTTTCAAAACGTCACATTATTTCCTATGAACAAAGGAAGCTATGTGCTGGCCATTCTGAAACTAGAACTTTATGCACGCGCTGGGATTGAACAGATAAGCAAATAAAACGTACAGGTTTCTCTCTGTGGGATGAAGAAATGACAGTCAGGAAAAGGCAGGTTAAAATGAACCTGCGGGGTCAGATTGGAATTAGAGTTACAGTGCGCACAGTGTAGACGGGCACAGAGGTGGGTCAGTGTACAAGGCAGAGATTTCCTGGCTCTGCCCGCTCAGAGGCTCTAGAAGCAATGATGCCTGGCAGCAGTGACCAACCTAGCATCCGGCCCTCGGTTTCTGAGTACCAGTCACCAGTAGAAGGAACCAGGGCTCCCTGGAGAAGTGTTGGTTCAGGCCTGGGACTGGGAGCATACAAGAGGAGCTGGAACATCTCATGGGGCCAAAAGGCTGTGGACGTGCTCAGAAAAGGGGCAGCCTGCTGTGAGGGCACCCTGGCCGCTGGAGCAGCTCCTCGTGGCCGACACTGGGCACCTAGAGCAAGACATGAACGTCAGATTCTGCTTGTAGAGAAGAGTAAGTGTCCACGGAATATACACCTGCAGAAGGGGTAGCTTTTTCTTACAGAAGAATTTCAGTTACTACGTATAAAAGCAAGGAGGCAAATAGAACATCACCACAAGGCAAAGAGCGCAGTAATTGCTGCACACGAGGTCCATTGGTGGGTGCTCGAGTTTGTGGTGAAAGTTCGAGGAGAAACAGGATCTTTGCAGACTCTCAAAGTATCTCTCCCAAGATACCAACCACAAAGGGAAAGGCAGGAGCTTTGCAGTGTAGACACCCAGCACATACCACCTTAACCAAGTGGTGAGGGTTAACATCAGTGATGGGAAGACGTGGGTGTCACGAAGCCTGTGATCCGAGACGCGGAGACAGATGCAGCATCACTCCCGTGCTGTCCTTCCCTGAGTGCATGACCTCAGCGTAAACATGAGAAAACACCAGGCAAACTCAAACTGGGGAATGTTCCACAGGAAAGCTGACCAGCCCTCTTCAGAGTGTCACGGTCAGGAAAGACTGGGAAACACGACTGCTAAACTGAGCGTGGGATTCTGGATAGGGCCCTGGAAGCGAGAAGGGGCAGTAATAGAAAAACTGGTGAAATTCAAGTAAGAGCTGCCGTTTAGTTAATAACTCTGTACCAGTGTTAATTTCCTGGTGTTGATAATTATAGCATGGTTACGTAAGATGTTAACGTTAGGGGAATGCAGGGTGAAGGGTACATAGGAACTCTCTGTTCTATTTGTGTAAGTTTTCTGTAAGTCTAAAATTATTTCAAAATGAAAAGGATGCTGGATACATAAATGTGCAAAGATGTGTGTTCAAGGGCATTAATTGCAGCACTGTTTACAGGAGCAAGAGATTAAAAATAACACAGATGTCCATCACTTAGGGAGTAGGTAAATTATGTTATATTCATATAATTAATAGTTACTCAAAAGAGCCGCACAGGGGCATCTGTGCTCCAGCTGCAGGCGTCACAGTGAAGAGAAAGGGCCGGTGGTGTGCCCTCCCGCTCTGGCCGCCTGGACTCTCATCCCATCTCCCACACTTGACGCTGATCCAGCGACCTTGGGCAGATCAGTCCTCTTCTCTCTGTTCACTCAGTTTCTCATCTGTAAACTGGGAATAATAATAGTGTCACTTATGGACTGGCTATGAAGAGTCAGTAGGAGAACCTATATAAAGCCCTCAGGATAATACTTAGCATGTAATACAGATAAAATATTAATATTTCATTATTTTCTAAGGGTAAATGGTAAAACCTCAACATAACATTCAGCATCAAATGATGCTGTTAAAAAATTTATATCAATGCATCTTGGAGATTAGATACTAATGTGTTTAATGGTGGTGGTGGTGGGCGGGCAGCAAAATTAGGGAACTTCCACTTTCTAAGTTAAATATTTAAAAATTTATTTTCCATTAAGTACAGTTAGAGAAGTCTACATGGCAGCTTTTAAAAGAAGCCTTCTTTCTGTAATAACTAAATAGGAATTGTTAAGAAATGAAAATGGTAGCTGTAATGCGAGCAGAATTGGGCAGTCATTCCAGATGGGTCTCCAAGACCGTATGACTTGGCGTCTGTCCTAGTGGGAGGTTCAAGGGCCTGACTCTGCTCTCGGCCAGTGGCTGTAATCCCCTGGAACATGACTCTTACCTTGGGAAGTGAAGAACTTAATGGCTGTAGCCTGTAATTCTAGGCTGTGGAAGGTTCCTGTGAGAACGGGTGTGACCAATTCTGTGTCTTCATGGGAAGTAAACCAAAAGGCCTAAATTGTGGAGTTTAGCCAGAAATAAAAACTTCTGGTAATTATCATTAGAATGATTAAACCCTGGAGTAGAGCACCAGAATGGTGCACTCTCCCGGCTGCGGTGATAAATAGGGGTTAATTGTTTTTTGACCCCTAGGTAGTGGTGGCCCACCTGAGTCACAGTGGGAGCCAGAATTCACTAATATCTTAACAAAAGCACCTGTATTTATATACAGCATAGATAGAATATATAGACATATACGTGTAACTACGTATTTTCAAAGATATGTTCATATTCCTATTTTGGCTGTGACATCAGGTGTTTTTAATGGTTATAAAGGTTTTCTTTTTTCTCTCCATCCTTCCTTCAGTGCGTAGTGCGTTCAGTCCACTGTGGGGCAGGGCTCTAAGCCTGGCCCTTCTGATTTAAGGGTACGGAGGCCTGTGCAGCAGATCTAAGGCCCTTCCGTCTCTGTGGTTTGGGGCTGCACAGGGTTTCTGAAAGGCCCAAGGTGGAACTAGGATGACATGTCAAGAATAAGGATGTTCTAGGGATGTAGGAAGACTGTTCCAAGACATTAGAATAAGAGGTACAAGTTCCTTCTGTTCTCTAGCATTTTAATTCCCTTTCACAGCTTCCCTGTGTTAGGCCTCTCAAAGCTGAATCACCAAAATCTTCCAAGGACAAGAGTGGTAATGTTGAAGGCCGATTTTCCCCATCTGACTCTTGGTGATGTTTTTACATATCTTTCATCCCGATTTCCTGAAACACACTTGTTTACATTTACACTACTGACTAACCTGCTATTTTAAAATAATTCAGATTTCATTTACGTTCCACATTTTCCTTTGGACGCCACCTGCCTGTTTCTTGTTTGCAGCCTTCAGTGGTTCACCTTTGGTAAATGGATGTCAGAGCATTTAATTCCTTTCATAATTGAGTTAGATGCAGTGCATCCAAGCCCGTGTTGTTTTCCTCCAGTCTCTGGAGAGCTTCAAGTCCAATGAGAGGGCACCCCCAAATTTCATGTGCCGCTAATGCAAGTAGATAATTTTAGCCCAAGATTGGGTTTTGGAATATTCCATTTTAAAGGTACTGGTATATAAAGCAAGTGCCAACATAAAAGTGCAGAATTTGTACATGAATAGCATAGTTCCAACGTTTGTGGAGTTTCCCACATTTTCCTAAATACTTTGGTTTCTCAATTCTAGGAGTTGAATATCAGATCAGATTGGCTAGCTGCAGTGGGCACTGCTCAGGGAGCCACACTGGAAGGTGGACCCTGACAGTATCAAGCTTTGGGGACAGAGCAGTGGACTCTCGGAGTCACACCGTCTTGGGTGGGGTTGTGACCCTGCCCCTTACGGGTGTGTGACGTTGGGCAAATAAAGGAAGCTATTGAGACTCCTTTCTCCAAATGTAAAACGGAGATAACGTTACTTCCTTTGCACAGTGGTTATAAGGGTTAAATTCGATTGCATATGTCAAAATGTTCAGCATATCCTCTGGCTTTTAAACGAGTACCTATATGCCTTCCCTCCCTCACCTAGCTTGTTCTCATCAACTTCTCAACGTTTTCTAAGATTTCAAAGACAACAGAAAACATTCTTTAATGTTTTAAGTCTGAACATTTTTATGAGTTTTCACTCTTCCTTTCTTCGTTCTTCATTTATCATTCACTGTGCGGAACATCATTCACTGTGCAGAACATCTTCCTGTTGGCGGGGGGTGAGGTCAGCCCTCTGCCCTGAGGGTGGCACCCAAGCTGCTCACACTCAGGAGTCACTGGGGGAACCAGCCTCACCGAGGAGGTGAGAGAGAGGTCTGAACAAAATCAGGGGGCGTTGGAGATGGAGCAGCAGGGGTTGGGGGGGGATACTTTGTTCCCTTGGACCTGGGGATGAGTGAGGGGGAGGATTTTTCAGGTGACTCCTGGGATTTAGGTGACTGGTGGTGCCATTCCTCAGAAATGAGGGACACAAGAGCAGAGCTATTAGAGCGGGAGGTCATGTTAAAAGCTGATCTAGTCTGATATCCCTGAATTTTTAGATGAGAAGGCTGAGGACCTGTTACGGTTTGGCTCAAAGAAGATTTGAGGCTTGTTCAGGGTCCCTCAGTTCAACTCTCCCTGCTTTAATAGGAGTGCAGTGATCTGACTGCTGAAAGGCCCTGCAGAATGACTTGAGAATTTTACACGTGGAAACACCAAGGCATTTTCTGTCTGTATCAAGAGAAGGTCACTGCAAGCTGTCAGAACTGGGGAGGAGGAGTGAAGAGGAAAGAAAAGGAACAGCTGAGGTCAGATTCTGAGGCAAGACTGACTGGTTCGCTAAAACCTGGTGCTGGTAGAAGCAGTGTGGGGGGATCTGGGCTGAGGTGACACAGCAGGAGCGGGCAGCTCGGGGCCAGTCGGCGATCGGAGTCGGGCACAGAGGAAGCAGAGGCATGCCGAGAGGGGGAGGAGACGGTCCAGAGACACCGCGTGGACAGCAGCTGCTGAGTGGCCCACGGACCTCTCCTGCAGGCTGCCCAGCCTCCACGGCTCTTCCACGTTCGGCTGACAGCTAACACCTTGCAGTACTGCTTCTCTGAGCTTGTTCATGAAGAAGAAAGTTACCAAGCAGTCTGTTATCCCAGATTTGATGTTGCGATTTGAGTGGTGTCTTGACATTTCTTTTGGAAAGAACCTGTGTTCTAAAGTTAGCTGCTAGTGTTGACTCCATCTAGTCTTTTATATTATTTTAAAATAGTTGGTTTATATTTTTGTTACTAAAAAAAAATGGAGTAAGTTATGGTCTGCGACCATGTTTATCAATAGTGAAGAAAAGATACTATGTTTATAAAATGGACCTCTTATCTATAGACTGTTAGACAAGTGAAAAATGGAAATTTAAAAAACAGATTTCAAAGTATCTTCTTCTTTTCCAACCCTATAATAAAACACAGATGTTTTAGGACATTTTATGGTTCACCATAGAGTTCAAACAAATGCACTGATTTTACATTTGCTGTTTTCCAGGTTTGCCCAGCCCTTTGTTTCTTTAAATGCTCGTGGTATTTCAGCAGCGAGCCTGTAGCTAATAATTAAGCATAGGAACGCCCATTTTTTTCCTTATATATCCTAGTCTTCTTTCTTTCACAAAGATTTGTTTGTTGCCTAAAGTCTTTATTTCTACTGGAGAATCATAGGTCTCCTTGGTTGCTGTTTACAACTGAGCATAGTTTTCAATCTAAATGAGTTTTTCAATTGCTTAATATTTTCTTTCTTAAAGATATTTATCACTAAATTTTCATCCATTTGAATTTTTCCTAGTTTTCCGTATTTGCCTTCCAAAATGATTTTCGAACAGAACTCATTTATTAATTAAATCACTGGGTAAAACCAGCATTTAGTCTGAGCTGTTCTGAACAATCTTTGATACCTAGGTGACTATGGGTCTTCTTAAAAAACGGGAAAAAATCATCCTTGGGATAGTTTTTAATCTTACAAACATATTAAAAGACAATTTTAGGAAAAAGTGAGTAGAATTTTGTATAGAATCCTTTTTTGGGGGAATGGTTAGAGATTTCTTGTTTTTGAGTGGCGCTTAATTTTGTCTGCATTTTAGCAATCGCAGAAAGCCATTTCCGGAAAATGCTTATTCATTAAAGGCATAACCAAATCTTTAATCTGTGTGATGTTCATATCTCTCCCGGAACCCCCTCCTCCTAAGGTCTGGTGTAAGTCTTCATTTTCGGTTTTGAGAGTAAGGGGGCCATTTTGGCATTCAAACCTTTCTTACCAAGTCCAAACTCGTTCTGCTCACTGGATGACAGGCCAATAAATTGGGAGACGAGGTGTTGGGGCAAGGAATAGTGACTATTCAGAAAGCCAGCAGACCAAGAAGATGGCAGACTAATGTCTTGGAGAACCATCTTGCTCCAGTCAGAATACAGGCTCCTTTTATACAAAAGAACAGGGGAGGAGGTGTGGTTGGTTGTTGCAAACTCCTTGCTGCAGGAATTCTTTGTTCTTGCAGCCGTCCATGGGGGTCAGGCTGTGGTGTCCCTGTAAACCTCCAACAAAACAAAGGTTATTCTCTAGTTTGCAACTTGCCATCTATATGTAAGTGCAGAAGTGCTGACATCCTTAAAAGTCAGGGCCCGGAGAATAGGCTCTCTTGTGTATTTCAGGCTAAAGGCAACATTGTTTCCCAAAAGGTGCAGCGCTGGCAAGACTGAGCCTGGAAAACAGGGCACAGTGGTCAAAACTTAAAGATCAGATCCAGTATGGAGTCAGATTTGTTCTCCCCTGTTACACCTTTTCATGTTTAACCTGTGTTAGAATTCACATGCCCAACAGTGATTAGTTTTCAAACTTTCATGTTCAGTATGTATGGTAGGCGCCCTTTATAATATGGGTTAATATGGGGATTCACATGTGCTGTCTGGTGGATTGTGTCCCCGAAGAAGCAGCTGTATGCAGTAGAACATGATAGGCCAGCCCTGTTGATCTTGACAATGTGTGTGTCATCTGACTGTGGCCCATTAGAGTTGGAAGTGCCCCTGCAGATGGTCCTGATGACCCCTCTCATTCGACAAACGAGGAAATGGGTTTCAAGGAGAGAGGGTGACTTGTTCAAGCCTGGTTAGTGCAGACAGGCGAAGCCAGAACTGAGATGCATAAAGCTAATTTCCCTCCCCTGCCACGGTTTCACACCTGCCGGATGCCTCCAGTGAGACCTATCATGCCAAGCCGGTCACCAGAAAGTCAGGATGTATGTCTGTGATGCAGACGCTGAGACAGGGAACAGGCACTCAGGTCCGGTGTACCGGGTTTACTCTGCCTTACCAGTGGCCCTGTGTCAGGGGTTCAGATTTCCCGTTCCCATCCCCGTGACCTCCCAGTCTCACACTGATTAATACTTTTAAGGTCAAGCAAATTTAGCTTTTAGTATTTCTCACCTGTGAGTAGAAACAAATTACAAGCAGTTTCTCTGGGCTACCAGCTGAGTAGAAGGAGCAATACCAGTAACGTGTGATGAGGCCACGGGGGAACATGCACACAAACAGAAGGAAATCAGACTGAAGCAGGTAGAAATCAAAGTTAAAAGTTAACCCCATGGTACGAGATTAGTTTTGTGTGTCTTTTTTACTAAAGTTCAATGATATCATGGCTATAAGACTAGAAAAGGCATAATAGATGAGAGAACAATCTACACCCTCGGGGAAAATAATGTAAAGTACATACATTTTATCCCCCTCAAACCTGTATCTGCAGGACTGATTTATAGTCTTACACGTGTCATAAAGGCACAGACTTTTTGAGTAATGTGATGTAATGAGGGGTGTCGAGATGGTGGAGTACAAGGACACAGAGCTCAGCCCCTCCCGTGAAAACACCGGAAATTACATCTGCAGACCCACGCATTTGCACAGCATACCTGCTGAGCTTTGGCAGAACATCTCTTACTTCGAAATACAAGACGATTCCACACAAAAACCAGCTGCGTTTGCACCTATGTGACTACCAGTCTAAAGCAAACAGATACAGATGGTAAGTATATACTTGAAAAACAGGGTAACCACAAATCAAAAGCATACGAAAGAGTCACAAAACCCAAAAAGAAACCAAGCTAATACAAAAGAAAATTATCAAACCACAAAAAGAAAAACGAAAAGGAACAAAGAAATACGAAGTCAGCTGGAAAACAAAGTTCAAAATGGCAGTAAACACACATCTATCAATAATTACTATAAATGTCAGTGGACTAAATGCTCCGACCAAAAGACATGGAGTGGCAGGCTGGTTAATAAAACAAGAACCTACAATGTGCTGCATACAAGAGACCCACCTCAGGGTGAAGGACACAGGTACACTGAAAGTGAAAGGATGGAAAAAGATACTTCATGCAAATGGAAATGACACGAAAGCAGGGGTAGCAACACTTACATCAGACAAAACAGACTTTAAAACAAAAGCCATAAAGAAAAAGAATGAAAATACCTGGATTCAAATCAGAGTTCCATCATTTTCTAACTGTGAGCCTTAATTTTCTCGTTTGTGAACTAATACAGAGTTTCTTGGCTGTGGCTGTGTGGTGGGGTCATCTGGGGGAAGTACAGAGACAGCACAAGGCAAACTAACAGACTAGTGCCAGCCTCCACCCCCGGAAAGCTCTGTTTCTCCCTGCTCTGGGTTGGGGTTGGCATTGTGTTCTTGAAGCTCCCCGGGTGGTTCTGATGGACTGAGCCACTAGGCCAGATAACTTTGAAGTTCAAGTTCTAATATTCTGCAATTTGAGATCTTTTAATGTCATTTAGTTCAGCAGCTCACTCAGCATAACCATCCCATGGTACTTGAAAAGCAGCCTCTTGTTTTTGTGTTAGCATTCGTGTTGAAAGAATACTCATTATCAGCAGGAATCTTAGATTCTGTAAAAGTTTTCTCTGACCTTTCTGATACTCGAAGATCACTTTTATGCTACAGCCAAGTTATCTCTTAGGGCAGAAACCCCTGACTTTTTAATCTCTTGTTTATGTGATGTTACTTCCATTTCCCAGCCTCCTGCTCATCCTGCTCTGGGGATAAACTGGGTTGCCATCCTCTCTCTGCAGTGTGTTCCCCAGAGCTGAACACAGCCCCTTGACGGTCAGAGGAGGGAGCCTGGGGGGTTTTGAGGATTGTCCTCTCAAGTTCTCATTGAGTCCTTAGTATTGGTAAATAGTTGATCATTTACTGACACTCACTGATCTATAGATACTAATAAATACAGTAGATTATATAATTCTTAGCAGCTTTGAATTCTTATTAGGTACCAGGCACGGTTCCAGTGTTTAAATATATTAACACATTTGGTTCCTGCAATAACCCTGTGCGCTAGGTACCATTATATCTTCATTTTATGGGTAGAAAGAAGAGACAAGCAGCAGGGCAGATAGGTAATCTTGCCTCTGATTTCATGACAAGTGGCAGGGCTACAGTGTGAGTGACAGAAGGCGTCTTACTGCAGATCCTTTAGCCTTTCAGCAGATGTCGCCACATCTGTAATATAAGAATGCTGATTTCTAAGTACCTTGCCACCTCACAGTTCTAATGATTCTATGTAAGCTAGTAATAGTGTCTGTATGTATGTATATATGTATGTATGTGTATATATACATACCAATCACTTTAATGTAAATTCAAATAAAAGTCTTCAGCCCCTTAGGTCTATTTCTAAAGTAATAACAAAGCCAGGAGTTTCTTGTTTATTTTATTCTAAATCACAAATTTATTGAGTAAATTTGCGCAAGAAACTAATCTTTTTATTTTATAGTAATACATGCATACATGCAGACAGACATAAAATAAAGGAATTTGGGTTCTGTTCATTCATCTTTCATCTGAAAGTCTGGGAGGGTCTGGTCTGAGCCTTGTTGTATCTTACAGAATTCTAGAACTCTGGAGTTGAAGCCTTGTAGCTCATAAAGTCAGTTACCCGTGTTTCGTACAGTGGAAGTTGGGGGTTGAAGCAGTTACATGGAGGGAATAAGGTTTACATTTATACTTAAATAGGTGAGCTGGATTATAGGAGACACCCTCACATTTGTTATAATTACTTGCTGTTTTAAGAAACCTCAAGTGTTTCAGAAGCTACTTTCCATAAAAACAATTTATATGCTAATTTTGTTAGTTTTGTTTATTCTTTAAAGTAGATTTTTAATGAATTCTGCTAGACAATCTTTGTTTAATTTGCCAAATAAACTTCCCAAAACATAATTTTATTATTCAGATGAGTATTTCATCAATTGACTCAAACAAAAATTCTGGAAAAAAAAAAGGTTTCTTCTGTATAGCACAGGGAACTATGTTCAAAATCTTATAATATCCTTTAATGAAAGAATATGAAAATGAATACATTTATGTATCTGCATGACTGGGACATTGTGCTCTACACTAGAAATTGACACATTGCAATTGACCACTTCAATAAAAAAATTCAAAAAAATAAAAAGCAACACAAAGAGCAAAAAAAAAAAGTTTTCCGACTCTGTCATTGAAAAACTAATTGGAAGAAGCCTTGTTGATACCCAGTAGTCCTTTGTGTTCTCACAGTTTGACTGGCCTGAACAATTTGTATTGATTCTCTTTATGAATATTATTTCTTAGTCCTTGTCTGATTCATTCTCAAAGGTCAGTCTTTCTGTGTAAGGCTTATTGGGATTGCCAGGAAGATGCATCCTGCAGGGGAATAGAAACATTTCAGGGGAAAGCTGACCATGTAGACCCTACGTTCCATCTGATTGCTTTTAGCTTCAGATATGTTTGTATGACTGATGACAGAATATGACGTTTGCAGGCTGCAAATGATGCATTTCTGTCCTCTGTGGCTCTTAGCATTGAGGGGCAGTGTGTGTGTCTGGGGGCAGTGTGTGCCTGAGGGGTAGTGTGTGTGCTGGAGGGGCAGTGTGTGTGTTTGGGGGGCAGTGTGCCTGCTGAGGGGAGCAGTGTGTGCTTCGGGGGGGCAGTGTGTGTGTCTGGACTCGTCTGCAGTCCACTTGCCAGCTCAGTGTAGTTTTCTGAACTAGTGTTGTGAGCAGCTCAGCCGTCAGTCGCGACTGTGTATGCTAAGGCTTGTTGGTCACTGGGTTTTGGGAGAATAAAGAAAAGCATAAAATGTCTGATGTGAAGATCAGATTTTCCCTTTAACAGCAAAGCTTTCCCTTTAACAGCAGAATTTTAAGTTTTCATCTCAAATGAGGACTGTTGCTTTTGTAGTTCAGAAAGGCTTTCTTTGTAATGACACTGCTTTGCTCTGGAAGCCTTTGATTTTTAGTTTTAGAAATGACTTAACACCTCACAAAACATCAGAATGAGGAATTGTGATCTTCCCTTCTTTTTGTTGACTTTCAGTTTTACAGTCATAGATTCATACACTTAAATCGGGAGGGGGCTTGAAGATGATCTCCCGTAGTCCCCTCATTGTGTAGGTGACGCTGCCCGGCCCCCTGCACGTGTTTCTTTCCCATCCCCGTGACACGGCGAGCTCCGAGAGTGTGGGGACGTGCTTTGCCTTGGTCACTGCTGTGTCCCCAGTAGGCGCACATTCAGGTTGGCCGAACACTGAAGAGCCTAGCACTTGGAGAGAGAAAGAACTGGGATGGTCCAACTAGTGAGCAAAATCTGACTTAGAAACTTCGTCTGTTGACTACAGATTTTCTCGCTTTTCCATGATTAGAACAGATGTTTACTTGGGAATCTTAATTATTTGGGAACTTTAATCTGTGTAAAAGAATCACATACAGTTGGCATTTATTGGATCATGTTTTTCAGGCATATAAACTGCTTATTTCTTTGAACCCACAAAGTCCAAACCTCAGTGGCTGATGGTATTTTTAATCCACATTTTTAATAGATGAGGAAGTTTGGGCTTTGAGAGGTTAATTCACCAGGGCTTATACAGAGTCCTAGCCGGGACTCACACCTGGTTTTTCTGCTTCCAAGTTTAGTGCTCTTTCTACTTTTGCCCTTTGCATGAGGATCGATGTTGGTCAATGTGAAGAATTACCCAGGCCCATGAGTAACAGTTACTTGGCTCAGTGCCTTGTAGGCTGCAGACCTTAACGTCTGTAGAATTTAGTAAGTGCTGGCTTAGGCTAGAGGTCTGTATTTAAAAGGCACCAAGGGAAGCATCACGTCCCACGTTCTTTCGTCTGGTGGTGCTCAGTCTCGGCCCCCTGTGTGATCTTATTTGAGGGGCTTTTCTGCTCCCTTATCTGTTTCTCGTTTTCCCACAATTGGACTTGAATTTCCTCATTTTGGCCCTACATGATTTTCAGGCTTCAAAGCTTTCCTAGTAAATTGCACGTACCCCTGAGATGGAATGGTATTAAAACTTAGTTGAAGGTTAACAGCTGTAGCCGGAAGAAAGACACTGCCTTTTTTGTTTGTTTGTTATTATTATAATGGAGAACAGAGAGGAAATGAGTAGCTGCCGCTGTAGCACAGCACGATTGTCCGCATTCTGTGCCTGTGACAAACCTCTTATCCAGGGAAATTTCTGTCCAGGCTTGATTGGACTAGCTTCCGGGGACTCAGGGTAATCTCATCCCATCACCACTTTGGTATGTATGCCTGTCTGCCAACCACTTTTTGGCAGACGTCATGCATGAGTTGTGCTACTGTTTCAGAAAGATTGGAGACGTAAGAGAGGTGGCGTTCTGTAGCGCTGCACTTCAGTTCAGGAAAGAGGCAGCTGCCTGTCCACAGGATGTACACTGTTACTACCTCCATTTATCAGTTTTCTCTTTCTTTTTCCCCTCCCTCCTTCTTTCTTTCTATGTAAGTTTTGCTTTTACAGCATTAAAATTCAGCCTGTGATCACCACTGCAAGTCTAGTTACCATCCATCACCACATGTTTGACCCCCTTCACCCACCTTGCCCAACCTTCAACCCACTTCCCCTCTGGCAACCACTAATCTGTTCTTTGTATCTATAAGTTTGTTCTTGTTTTATTTTGTTTATTCTTTTTTTTTAAGGTTCCACATCTGAGTGGAATCATATGGTAGTTATCTTTCTCCATCTGACTTATTTCATTTAGCCTAATACATTTGAGCTTCATCCATTTTGTCGCAAATAGCAGGATTTCATTCTTTGTTTTATGGCTGAGTAACATTCCATTGTGTGTGTCTACCGTGTTTTCTTATCCATTCACCTTTTGATGGACACTTAGGTTGTTACCATGTCTTGGATGCTGCAATGAACATGGGGTTCAATTATCTTCTCAAATTAGTGTTTTCATGTTCTTCAGATAAATATGCAGAAGTGGACTAGCTGGATCATACAATGGTTCTACTGTTAAATTTTTTGAGGAACCTCCATACTGTTTTCCATAGTGGCTTCACCAGTTTACATTCCCACCAACCCTGTATGAGGGCTCCTTTTTCTCCACACCCTCGCCAGCATTTATCTCTTGTGTTTTGATACTAGCCATTATGACAGGTGTGAGGGGTATCTCATTGTGGTTCTGATTTGCATTTCCCTGATAATTAGTGATGTTGGACATCTTTTCACATACCTGTTGACTATCTCTGTGTCGTCTTTGGAAAAATACCTATTCAGATCATCTGCCCATTTAAAAATTGTTGTTGTTGTTGAATTATATGAGTTCTTTATATATTTTGGATATTAACCCCTAATCAGATATATGCTTTGCAGATATATTCTTCCATTCAGCAAGTTGCCTTTTTGTTTTGATGATGGTTCCTTTTCTGTGCAGAAGCTTTTTATTTTGATGTAGGCCCATTTATTGTTGTTTTTGTTTACTTTTGTTATTCTTGCTTTTGAAGTCAGATCCACAAAAACATTGCTAAGACTAATGTGAAAGAATGTAATGCCTATGTTTTCTTCTAGGAGTTTTATGATTTCAGGTCTTACATTCAAGTCTTTAAAGCCATTTTGAGATAATTGTTGTGCATGGTGTGAAAAAGTGGTCTAGTTTCATTTTTTGCATGTCGCTGTCCCTTTTTCCCAGCACCATTTATTGAAGAGATCAACCCTTCGCCATTGTGTGTTCTTTGCTCCTTTGTCATAAACTAATTGTCCATGTGCAGGTTTATTTCTAGGCTCCCAATTCTGTTACGTTGACCTGCCTGCCTGTTTTTGTGCCGGTGTGATACTGTTCTGATCATAATGGCTTTGTAGTATAGTTTGGAATTAGGGAGTGTGATACCTCCAGCTTTGTTTGTGTTTTCTTTTTCAACTGTGGACATTCCAATGTTTATTTCTTCTAGGAAGGTATGTTAGAAACGTTGACCTTTTAAAATCATGACTCTTAAGAAATAGAACTTACCATTTTTTAAAAAGAACTTTTCTTTTTTTCCCCTAACAATGATATATTCTTTACCTGATACCAAAAATATCCTCGTATCTTTTTGTATAAAGTGTACGTTTAGCCAAAGGTACTAAGAGTTTCCGTGGCGGTTCTATAACCTCATGCTTTTGTTCTCTCTCTATATGTATTTCATGGAATCCTAATTAGATGTTGTGATCAAGGTTGCTCTCTACAAAGATACCGTCTGCACTGCATCTGCCATTCTATTCTTTCTTTTTTATTTCCCTTGGTTGAAGAGTCAGTTGCAGGAGATGGAAATTATTGGCAAGTAAAGGCACTTAATTCTGATCATCTTTATTTTCTTTCTCTTGATTTCCTCTGTGGTGTTGTGGTTTCCAGTAAGTGGTCGATTGTCTGCAGAGATGGTCACCTGTGGTTCTTCCTGCCCGTGTGCACATGTAGTTCCACCCATCGAGAGGGTGGAAGCTGTCCCCCCACCCCCGAAGGTCAGGCTGGCCTAGGATGACAGAATGTGGCAGAGCTGATGCTGTGACAGTTACGGACCTTAAGAAAGGGAAGTTCTGAGCCCCCTTGTAAGAAAGGATGTCCAGGCTCTCCTGCTGGAGGGGGAAGCATGTGTAGTCGGAGCACCGAGGCTTTGCAGCCTGCAGCCCGCACTGCTCCCAGACATGCGGTGAGACCCTGGGGAAGCCCGGCCCAGGGCAGCCCAGCCATCACCTTCAGGGGCAGAGACCAGCAGTCCTCTGAGCGTGGCCCCAAGCTGCACATCCTCCAAGCCACAAGCAGAGACAGCGGTAGATGGTATAAGCCACTGACTTTGGGGCCACTTGTTGCTGAGCAGTAGATACAGGAGGCAGGATTTTATGTAGGAGGAAGATGCGGAAAACATAAAATCTTGCCTCCTGTATCTACTGTTGCTGTGTATCCTGCCTCCTGTACCTGGTTGCTGTGTATCCACGTACGTCCATGACCCTGGAGTTCAGAGGGACCTGCTAGCTGATCAGTACTTTTTGCTTTGGTAAAAAATTTGTTAAAACATTTTTTAGCAGCTGTTTCTCGTGTTCTTTACCAGTTTTATATTTGTCCTCACTTGGAGCAGATTCTGGGTCTCCTGAAAGGCCCCGGAGAGGTCATTTCTTTGGGGCACAGGGTGATTCTGATTTCTTACAGTTGTTTACAGGAGACACAAAGTTACTCCTCTCTCTCAAAAGAAAAACAATGAACAAAAAAGACATCTTCTCTGAAGAGTAAATTTCATGCTACCAGGTTAGAGCATTCGCACTTCTCAGATCCTTGAGGAGCTGAACATTCTGCTCACTAGTGGACAAAGAGCAAAACAAAATGATCTGAAATTTAAAAAACAATAATAAAGCAAAGGCCAAGACAGTTCGGGGAGAGTTTGTAGTGTTTATTTTCTGTTCAAATTGTAAATAGTCCCTGGAAAACTTGGAAGGTAGTTATTTCGTTTTATTTTAAGTGTCTGGGAGGATCTGAAACCATTCTTTAAAGCACAACTTTTAATTTCCTGAATAGAACGAACGCCTGTTCTGAGGTCCTTGTATCAGCTTCTATGAGCAATTTCCCTTGAAAGCTCAAGGTAGTATTTTTCTCATTTTGTTGTCTGTTTTTTATACTTTAATTAAAGATTTATCATTTTTCCTGTTGCCTTTCTACCTAGCAATTCCTTTCCTTAAATTCTCCTAGACGGTTGACTAAAAGGAATCCCTGGGATTTGTGTCTGATCCTGGGCTGTAAAGTTTTAGTGCCAAGTGGAGAGAAGAGGCTGCTAGTTGCTTTTCTTAATTGACAGTTATATCAAGCCCACCTCAACGCTCTCTTCACTGCTTCCAGTCTTGTGTCATTATCAGTGACAGCGATTCCAGAGGTCAGTAGTCAGTAGTTAGAATACATGTTTTGCTGTGTAATGAAGAGAGGATTGGGGGGGGCGCGGAGGAGTTTTCTAGAGAGGACAGAGGGGAATGGTTTTTAGGAGCTAATTATCTTTCCTTAATTCCATTTAAAAACAAATACTATTTTCAACCTTAACTAGGTACATATGAATTTCTACTTGGTTACCATCTTTCCAACCCCAATATGCTATTATTACAGGCTATTTGTGTATTTTTTCTGATGTTTTCAAGTGTATTTCAAGTCTGTGTACCTTTTCTTTTAGTTATATTTTGAATTTCTGAAAAATGGTTGCTATATATGTTACTGAGTCCAAACTCATTCTGCTCGCCACATGACAGGCCAATACATTGGGAGATGAGGTGCGGGGCCAGGAATAGCGACTATTCAGAAAGCCAGCAGACCGAGAGGATGGCAGACTAATGTCTTGGAGAACCATCTTCCCCAAGTCAGAATTCAGGCTCTTTTTCTACTAAAAAGGGCAGAAGCGGGTGTGGTTGGTTGTTACAAACTTCTTGCTGTAGGAATTCTTTGTTCTTGCAGCTGTCCATGTGGGTCAGGTTACCGTGCCCCTGTAAAACCTGTAACAAAACGAATGTTATTTTCCATTCTGCAACTTGTTGTGTTTATATAAGTACAAAAGTGCTAACATCCTTAAAGGTCAGAGCCTTGAGAACGGGCTCTCCTGTCTATTTCAGGCTGAAGGCCACACACATTCTTTTACAAAAGGTGCAGTGCAAGCAAGAGAGCCTAGAAGCAGGGCACAGGGTTAGAGCCAAAGGAACAGAGCTAATGTGGAGTCAGATGTGTTTTCTGTTGCATGTACCCTTAACTTCGGAGACAGTGGTTCCCACTGGATATTTGGCAATGTTTGGAGACGCTTTTGGTTGGTAGCACGTGGGGCAGGTAAGTGACACTCGTGCTCAGTGGACAGACGCTGAAACGTTGCTCAACACTGTGGCGCATGGCGTCTGGCACACAGGAGGCGATCAGTAAGCGCTTACGAACAGGTGGAGGAGGAGCCAGTGAATATGCCAGTGGGTGACGTCGGTGTCCGTGTTTCCTTTCTCTTTCCTCAGAGGCACTGAGGGTGGGCTCTGTTGAGGATCAAATTGCTATTTCGGGTATAAACTATGGTGGTCTTGTTAATTTGCATGTAGACAGGGATTTTGCATTTACTTCGCACAATGACAGAGATCAAAGGGAGATAAGTTTTTAGCTATAATGTGGGATATGTGTTTATACTGGAGAGTACTTGCCACTTGTCAGCCAGAGAGGGAGGGAGATGTATTAACAGATGAGGAGTATGGTGAGGCTGATGGTCACGCCATGTACCTTCATCCCAGAAATGTCAGGTCCTCATTTTGTTGTCCTGTGGTCGTGGAATGAGTGTGGTTTTCAGAGTTGTTGCAAAGTAGCACTCCATATTAAGAACACCTCAAAAGTAGTGGTACATTGGGGGGGAGGGGACGAAGACACAGTGTACTACTGGAAATTAGGAAAAAACACAATACTTTGTTCTGTTTCTTACTTTTGAAAGTCAAGAACTACAATTAGAGATGAGGCCCCGGTTTTAGAAAGAGGGAAGCTTCTTTGCACGATGCTTTCTTTTCTAGTCTCCGTGGGATTCAGGTCCTGCTACTTTTAATGAAAGAGGAGATGCATGTATGAGGTAAATAATGAGAGTTGTGTTTATTGGGTGGAAACATTGTTTAGTGCATTGTAACAACATTACTAAGGAAAATTGCGTTAGCAACTTCCTCACTAGGAGGGTTTAGCAGGGATTTACTTCCCTGCCCTGTGTAGGGACAGGGGTATGGAGGGTTCCCCCCCCAGGATGACATTTATGGTTCTCCTTGGTGCCCTCATTTTATTCCTGGCCCAGAGTGGGTGCTAGCCGTTTTTGAGGAAGAACAGGGTTCAAAGGTAACATCTGCGATGGATGCTGCGTGGCTTTTCTTAATACAGTGACTAAAAACTGTCCTGTTAAAATCCACGCCTGTTTAAGCCATACTTAGAAAACTAATTAATTTAAAGCAAAAGGGCAAGAGAAACCAAAACTAGTTTGAGCTGTTTCTTTAGCTCATTCCTTAAGCTTTACAAATTGCCTGGTAATTATGAGGACTCAGGATTGTGGATTCTGAAGGGACTCGGACTAGCAAAGGAAGTTCAGAGTCTCCAAGGGTTCTTCCTTGGTCTCTTCTTAGAGACTTAAGGTTCAAATAGTGATGAAAGCTCCTGCAGTTAAATGGTTTATTAGTCTCTTTGTTTAATTGTTAAATTTTAAAACTACTTTTTCCCCCTTTCCTTTGGGGTGGGAAAGGGACAGGAGGAATCAAAATTTTCAAGCAACTTTTTGAACACTGCCTTTTTTGAACAGGGATACACAAGGAATTTATCCTCTGCTTTTCTTAAAGGAATTGATTTTCCAGACTGTGAGACGGAACTGACACACAGGCCTCTCCTACAGCCCTTCCCAGCTTCCTTTTCACATTTGTTTTCATAGCTCGTACTCCTTTTTCTCTTTGGATGGGAAAGGGACAACCAGACGTGGTTTCAAGGCCCTTCAGACCCTGGTCCCTGCCAGCCCAGCCACTCTGTGCTCTGAACTCGAGACCCACTGAGCTTATTTCGGTTCCTAAGCACTTTCCACCCTCTCTGGCTTCTAGGTCTTCAGCCACACTGTTCCCTCTGCTTCAAGCACTCCTCCCTACTGCTTATCTGCTAACTCGACTTATGCTTCAAGTCTTCCCTTAGATGTCCCTTCCTCTGAGAAGCCTTCCCTGTTGTTGAAGTTCAAATTAAGTGTCCTTTTTATGCATGTCTGTAGCATCTGATTTTTGGTGGACTCTAATGTTTACCCTAGACTGTAGGATGGGAGACGGCCAGGGCCCTGCCTGTTGTGGTCACTAGAGCATCAGCAGTGCCTGGCCCTGAGCTTGGCACGCAGCCCACCCTTAGCAATATCCTTACAAGCAGTGTTTACGTGCTGGTGCAGGGTTGTGTAACCAGACAAACCAGTGAGGGGACAAGTGATCAGTGAAAATGGGGACTTGACCTGCAGCATAAACTCCTGCATGGGGGGAGTTTGACACACTCTCTCCCTCTTCCCTTCCTCCTTCCCTTCTGTTTTTCTCTGTCTTACAATAACTCATTCATTCCTCCAGCAAATATCTTTTGAGGGCCTAATATGTTTCAGCATTATTGGAGATGCTGAGCATACAACAGTGACAAGTCCCTGTCCTTGTGGAATTTACATTCTAAGGGACTAAGTAGATAAAAATGGGTTAAATATAAGTGTAGAAATTAGCTTAGCAGGCTGGTAGGGCAAGGAGGAGGCCAACTTGGTGGGTGGGGTATGTTGCAAAGTCAGACTTTGAATGATTCCCCCTTAAGAGCATAATTTTACTTCAGAAGGTAGGTGGGTAATGGAGAAGTATATATAGCTTTTGAGCAGAGGAGACTTTCAGTCTGTAATTGGTATGCAGAAACAAAGTAAAAAGGCCAGCTTACACAAGATTGCCAAAATCGGGGTATGATGCCCAGCTTGGACTAGGACAGTGGCAGAGAGGTTCAGATGACTAGAGAAGACATTTTTGTGTGTGTTTGGATTTCTTTTTAATTCAGCAATGTAGTTTCTGAAGAAAATTCCCTAAATGGTGGACTATCTGGATAGAGGCGGTGAAGGAGAGAGAAATTAAGGCTTAACATTTAGCACCCTGAGGAGGAGTGGGAACACTGAGAGAGACAGGGGCAGTAGTTTTGGATGGAATTAAGATATTTTTCGAGGGAGAGTACATAGCTTAGTGGTAGAGTGTATGCGCGAGGTCCCGGTTCAATCCCCAGTACTTCCATTAAAAAAATAAAATAAACAATAAAATAATACCCAATTACCCACCCCCCAAAAAAGATACTTTGCATGAGTTGAATCTGAGGTTTCATCAGACTTAGGTTCATTCGTTCTTATTAAGCTCCCACTGTTTATCCTGCTCTGGGGTCAGAAACACAAGGCAGACGAGACCTCCGCTTGCTGCTGTAGTTTACGTTCTAGCGGACACGCGGGTGACGGGGCGGGGTTCTAGGTCAGAGTTTGGAGATGTGACAGGATGCTTTGAAGTCATGGGAATGGATGGGGGTTTGGGTCTCTGTAGAAAATAGATTTCTATATGTAGGGTTTGGTGTAATCATGTAATAGCTATCAGTTTTACAGCAATTGGTAGCGAAGTAAAGAGAGATGACAAAATCAGGAATTATTGTGGCTCTTTTAACCAACTCTATTCCTTTTCCATATGTGGAAGGAAAACCACATTTCTTTGTCTTTAAATTCTAAGCTGTGATTTTTATTAAAGTTCAGTAACTTAATGTTTCTGCCTGCTTATTGCTTGGCAACATCCCACTAACTCATGGGTGTCAGTTCAGGCTGGTCTCCAACAAATGCATGAAGGAAGCAGAGGCCAGCGGTTGAGAGGATATTTGAGCAGATTTAGCACCTGAGGGCCTTACTGGGTTAAGGGTCGTTCTGGTGTTAGAGGCCAGAGAGCCCCACGGGCAGTGGTAGCTTCACCTTGTTTCTTCATAATGGCCATGAACTTCGAGGTTAGTGTACTGGCTCAGAGATAAGGATGATTTGGCACCAATTCTTGTGTTGCCATCTCAAGCTGTGGGTTTTTTTTTTTTTTTTTTTTTTTTTTTTTGTCCCCAAGAACAGCACGTTCAGTGGGTGTGGAAGTGGGCGGGACGTGAAGCAGTGGTTTCCATCGCATTGCCTGGCTACGGCTTGGCATTTCTTCCCTTTTTTTACTTTCTCTTTGCGTCATTGCCACTGGTGTCACTAATTTTACTTTCCCTGCTCCGCCCTTGTTTCTCAGGGAGCAGCCGTGTCTCGGTCTCATACTTTCCTTGGGGTTGTGGCAGTGTTCTCAAGCAGTAAGCTGGGAGATGTGACCTGTCTCATCTTACAGGCAGAACGCTGGAGGAATTCATAACAGAAATACATGCGGAGAAAGTCCCGTTCAGTGGAACTCCTGCTTTCTCTCTCCGGTTGTCTTTTACTTTTGGGCATATCCTAAATCAATATGCACTAGATGCCCCAACCCCCGAGAGGAGGGGGAAGTGGAACATAAGGGAGGAGGGAGGTGGAAAAGAACACCAACCCCATTGCCTCGAGTGATTCCAGAAGTCACAAGGCAGCCTCCTCGAAGGGTGTATGAAGGACCTTGCCCCCTTAGGGTAACGGGTAACTGAGACCTGGCTTTCATCTTTCTCCACATCCCAACCAAGGAAATCTGTAGCATTAGTTTCTTCTAAGCTCTGATCCTACTTACATCTCCTCCTTTATCTATTTCTGTCCCGCGTCTGTTTGTAGTGGCTCTTTTCAAAGCTGTCTGTTTTCTGAGGTTCCTAAAGAAGAAAGAGTTCTTGGGGCTTGTGTTGAGTCAGACCTTAGAGGGTGGACAGGGTCGGGGTGGGGTAGAGGCTTATTCCAGATATGGTTACAAAAGAAATAACACCATTGGGAGCCAATAAATAGAACATGTTTTTCATCCTGAAAGCTTAATGAAAGGTTATTTGGCAGAAAAGAACGAGGAAATTAGTTTTTGCTTGATGATCTCCTATGTGGAAGAATTCAGTTCACTTTGTCTATGTCTCTTACAATTTTTTTGCATACGTTCCCCCACCGCCACAGACCACACCCCAGCTGGTAACTTTGCCCAAGCCCGCATGCCCACTCCCGGTCTCCCAGCGTTCCCGTCTACTGGCCAGGGTGGCTCTCTGGCCGTGTCCTCCCCCTTGTGTCCAGGAACTCGTGCTCCTGGTCATTTATCCCCTCACTCCTTATTTTATCCAGGCACTCACCTCTTCCTCCCTCCATTTATTCATATGCTCATTTGTTCTAGAATCATTCATTAAGCAATATTTACCTTTCTCACATTATCCGTGACATGCTCACATTAACTTTTATCCATCACCCCCAGTCCCCTGGAAAGAATTATAAAGAGACTTCTAGCCTTGACATTGCTGCTCTTTGTTTTGGCTTCTCTGTGTTGTTGCCCCATTTCTCTTCCTCTGCTCGTGGCCCCTGTACTGGGCCTGGCCCCCCCCCCCCCCGCCTGTCCTGATGCCGGGGCCGCCACCCCCAGTGTGCCTTCAGGCTTGCCTGCTTGTGTGTGACCTAAACCCTAGGCTCGTTTTTCTGTCTTCTTTTTAGTATATCCATTCTATATATGTCTATAATCACTAACTTTTAAAAGAGTAATTTTCTGTGTAACTTTATACGTGTAAGTTTATAGTCCTCTATTTGTATTAATACAGCTGCTAAAGCAAGTCAGTGCCGTGGAACAGCCGGCTTCCATAGGTGTCCTGGTACGTACAGACACAGAAGTTGCCTCTCAAATTAACTTCTGCTTCAGGGAACATAAGAGGAGATTTAAAAGTCAATAAATTGTTTTTTTCAGTGACAGCGTGTGGGAGAATCAACTCTTCTCTAGAAATTAAGTCAGAAAAAAAAATGTGCTCTTAAAATATATTTATTTTTATGTACTTGGTTTTCATATGACTGCTTATTTATAAAGGGCTGCTGTGCTTTGCTATGTTTATAGCTACAACTTTCATTATTTTGTAAACAGCGTGGTGCCCCTGACACCCTCTGAGCACATGCAGTACCAGTGAGATGGTGTTGGATGCCAAGCAGAAGGGACAGGCCTTGCTCCTTTCCTTGAGAAGTGTGTGTGTGTGTGTGTGTGTGTGTGTGCGCGCTTTTTACTTTTGACAATTAACAAAATACAAAGGGAAACTCTGTCATATGTCTTTAGTATTTCTTTCAGGGTGTTGCTTGGTGCTGGGCATTTAATAGACCTGCAGTCGAGAAATGCCTATGGAACTAGCTTGCACTACATTGAAATAGCTGACTCAAGGAGCTGACTCAAGGAGCCTTTTAACAACTTGCTATAAAATGAGAAAGTGCACTGGATAATGACATCCAAACAAGAAGGGAAAGTCACATCTGTACGTGCGCGGGCATTTGAGGAACGTACGCGAAGGCTGGTGCCTGAGCATCCGTCGTGGCTCTTGGCTGACTTTCTCTGTGGATGAGTAACAGCACAGCAGTGCGGCTGATGGCATCGAGTCTTTGCGAGGAGCCGGGGCGCTGTGTGACTTACAGCCCTACACCTTCCACTCGCACCCAAGTTCATGCACAAGGGGGAGGGGTCGTGGGACCCTCCTGAGAGGCATGGCTTTGACTGTGTTAGTTCAACACAGCAGAGATTTTCCCCCCAAGTGCCTATTTGTCTGCTTGCGTGCTTGTGCAATGGAAAACATTTAAGAAATATGAGTTCTGGTATATGCCCTTAATCTTACAGTTTCAGTGGGGAAACGAAACTGCTGACATATATACAGCAACTAGCAAAGGAAGCAAGACATTTTGTAATTGGTGCAAGTTATGGAATTCACATAACAGGCTTAAGAGTTCAGAAAATGAGAGCTTGTGGAGCATGCAGCACTCCAGGGAAGCTCTCGGGGAAATGAAATTGGAACGGGCCTCACAGAGAGCTGGGGTTTAGACAGATGCAAAGGGAACCAGTAGCCAGGGGAAGGGGCGTTCTGGGGTCAGGGAGAGCAGGATTTGGCAGGAACGAGGAGCACAGTGTGCGTGTCGCTGGCACTGAGGATGGGTGGCCTGAGGGCAGGCTGCATGGGTCTGGCCGTCATCGCGAGGATGTGGAGGAGACGCTGGGAGGGCGTCCCAGGGGCCACGGAGATCGATGTGTTTTCCTGACCCTATTCGCAGTTGCTGGCACTGCTTCTCCCTTCTTGGCTGAAAGGTTTTTGGAAATGAGACTGACACCCGTCTCTACTGATTATTTTTAGGTACACTTACTCACATAAGTGTACTCCCTGTTGTTGGGGTGGGGGTGAAGAGGGCGGAAGCGGAGAGGAGGATTTAACATTAGTCCATTTCATAAAGATTCACTGCATTCTGAGTGTAGATCACTTATTACCCAGCTGAGGGGAAACCTTTTGCAGGCCATCTAGGTAAGAGAAATCTCAGATTATCAACTGTGATCAGTGTCTTTGCTGTGCTAGAAAGAGGACATGTGAGAACACGTACATTTTAAAATTCAGATTTAACTTTTTTATTAGCCGTGTCAGCTCTATTAAGTAGACCAAGCAAAGGGAGGGTGAGTGGCACTTCTTCAAAAGAAGGAACAGACTGCTCCTTGTCGAATTAGGGAATTTCTAAGACTCTTCCACGTACATCTTCGTCCCACTGACATATTACTCCCACGTCCTTGTGGGTAGTCAAGTTAAAATTTTTTAAAATATTCTTTGATCTTCCACCCACTGATCTAGTAGACATTTAAGTTCAATACTGCAGCTGGGAGAAAGGGAGGTTGAAATATAATTTATACTGTTGAAAAAAAGGCCTCAAAAATCACAGTCGCTATGTCTGCACTAGTTTAGAAATTATAACAATAAAGTGGCTTCTGTTTTAGAACGTGCTGTTAGTCATCGCGCTTTAAGTTCCGTGGCGTGACTATTTGTGACCTGCTTAAAATGCTTGTCCCTGCAGTGGGAACAGTGTGCGTGCCCCCATTGGTTGACTTGTTGGCTTTTTTCAAAACTTTCTTTTAATTGCAACCATATTTTGAACATCAAGAAGTTAAATAAATGCTGACTAGAATTTTCTATGGACTTGACTTTACCGGGTGAAGATGTGTGGTGAGCCTTTGTCCAGGGAACCGCTCAGTAAGCAGCTCCTTCTCACCCTGGTGTTAAGGTGGAACACACTTGCCAGAGCGGTCATCTGTTCTGCAGAATGATTCCTGGAGCAGGAGTCAAGAAACCCAGGCCGAGACAGGGTTTCTTGAGCCAGTGCGCTGCTCCACGGCCCTGGCAGGGTCACACACGGCTTCACTTTCCCTGTGCACAAAGTGAGCCGTGTTATCATCCCCCAAATGTCATTTTTTTTTTAACTTGGAAAGTTTTATGGTCCTAGCTGCGCTACAGAACGTTGGAGGCATATAAAAGGATAAACGCCGTGGTTCCTGGTCTCGAGGGGATCAGGTGCTTGGTCCTGGTTACTGAGAGCACAGCTGGGTCATCCAGGTGGACCTTGCAGGTGTGCATCAAGATGAGTCTAGTATCAGAGAGCATCCTTGCCTCCCCTGACCCCTTTGGAGCCTCTGTTCGAGAATTTTACTCAGAAATAATTAATCCTGAATACAAAGCCATTAAGATTACTTGGAAACATATCAGAAATTGCCTACACCTTGCTTCATTAGCCAAAAGTGAGTGTCCTGGGAGGGTGTCCTGCCGGCCAGCTGGCAATGACATGATTCCCTGGGGCTCGAGGGCTTTGTTCCCAGAGGGACACGGATGGTGGACAAAGGCTTCTTTCCCAAGGAAACCAGTAGAATGTTCATGATGTGATCTCTCTGTTCACATTGGGTGATGAGGCTTACCCCTCAGTGTGAGTATTTCTATCCCCATGCTTTCTTTTTAAATAAAGGCTCATTTTGGTTTCCCCAATCCTGAAAAGAGTGATATAAAGTAAAAAAAATCAAAACCTTTCAAGGTTTTAAAACATCACCACTAATAATAAATCACTGTTTTCGAAAGTGACCTCTGACCTTCTTTTCTTTCCTTGAAGACCTGGGTGGTCGTGATGACGTGTGTATTTATGTGTGTCTGCTCCCTGCGAGGGGCACTGTCAGCCATCTTCAGAGCCCTGGGGGCGGTCGGGCAGGAGGACGGCTTTGTCCCAAAGGCTGGATTTTTCCTTCAGTTCTCCTGGCAGTTTCAATATGTACTTCTTCAAGAGTCTTTCACTTTTCATTTCTTTTTGTGGTCAGTTTGCCCGTGAGATTTTATATTTCTGTCCCCATCAAGAGCTGCTAACTCCTGCTACTTTTTGCCAATTATAGGGAGCTGTAAACACATGTAATTCAGGTAGTCTGAGGATGTGAATATAGATTTTTTTTTCTTTTTAAGTTTTACTTCTACATTGCTTGACCTTTACTCAGCAAAACTGGTTTTTTGGGTTTTTTTTTAATGAGATATTTTACTAAACATCTGGAAATTCAGAGTCTTCTTAAGAGGCTCTTAGAGTGCAGTTGTGCCCCAGTGCGTGAGCCAGTCAACACCTGCTGGCTCAGGTAGGGAGGGTGATGGGAGTGTGCTTGGGTCCTCCGTGCCCAGTGCAATGAGATACGGCTACGATTTTGTGTCCAGAGCCAGAGCTTTGAGCCTTCTGGCGTTCTCCAGCACTCCCCTCTACTTGCAGGTTTTCTCTGTACTCATGAGTTCTCTCTACCGGGGGTGGCAGTGGTTCTTAGTGTCTGCATCACAGTGGACAGTCATGATTGCCTGTAGGTTGCAATTTTATACTTTTGGGAACCGAGGACAAGAAATCTTACATATCTTTACTTTTCTGTGTTCTGGTGAGAGAAAGATACACTGTGAACAGAAGAGGGATGATTTATGCTTTTTAATCCTGTGCGTCAGTATATAGTTTACAGTATACAAAACGCTCTCTTAGCTCCTGCCTCCAAGAATCTTTGGCAAAACAAAATATAAAATACTGAAGTTTGCTGCACACATGTATGCTATATTCCTAAAAAGCTATTTGGTTAAAATGAAACTACTTGACCATAACAGAGTAGATGGAGGCAATTTTAGACATGAAAACAAAATATCCCAGACCAAGCAAGTCAGTCTTCCTCAGTCTGGAAGGTGTCCGTAGAGAAGATGTCCCGCCTCAGTAAATGATGGCTTCCTCGGCCGGAAGGTGTGCACACGTACACTGGGCAGTTAGTCTGGATGCTGAACAAGGGGTCAGCTAAAAGAATCTTTGGACTCTGTGACTTTTATAGCCTTGCTCAAATGAGATTCTATGGTATGTAGTTTATTACAGTTGAATACAGATAGGAATTTTGTATTAAAGCAAGCTGACCAGTAGCACATAATAAAGGAGATGCCTTTGAAGATGTCTCCTCCTTCTGCCAATGTCACTTTTGTGGCTTGAGAAAGTGTTTTTTCTTGGGAAACGTGGAATAAGGCAAAGGCCTGGATTTGGTCATTTCCTCAGGCCAGGTGCTCAATTTCAGATTTTTAAATCTTCATTAAGGACTTTGTCTTTTGACCAACACCGTGATACAGGCTGGTGAGGGGGAACCTTGGACGTGCTACCCGTGAACCCACTCCTTCGACAGTCTCAATGGAGCCCCCCTGTAGCCCTCTTCCCAGGGGCCGTCCAGAGACCCGCTGAGCAGGGCAAAGTGGTCTGAAGTAGGCTGTTGACTAGCGGAAGTCACAGCCACCTAATCGTCATCCTCTGTCTTCGTTCCTTCCTTCTAGCCTCATTCCCCTGACCCAGAATAACTCTGCCACACTTGGATTCCTTCTTCCTTTATGCTCACCGGAGCTCCACGTCAGCTGCCTGACAGGTTTGCAGATGTCTCTGGCAGTTGGGTGGATTCTGAAGTTCTGTGATGTCTGTTTTTGCACATTGTCTAAGGATTTGTGCTAAACTCTGCTCTCCTCACTTGCCTTTTTTTTAAACCTGTTTTTCCCATTTTAGTTTAATTTTTTTTCTTGCATCCAACCCCTGTACTTTTAAATTCATTATATCGTTAAATTAGAAAATTTCTCTGACTTACTTGCTGCTTTCTTCTGCCATCATTTCCTGTTTTCCTCTTACCATCATATTTTATCTCCTAAGGCTTTTAGGGTTTTTCCTTCAGACTGAGTGGCATTCCAGGTCCTGGAAGAGCTTGTGCCCAAGAACACAGCTGAGGCGTGAATTCATGCTTTGTGGCCATGTCTTTCTATTAGCATTTTTTTCTGATTATAAAATTTTATTAAATACTTGTTATAGAAAATCTTTAAAGTATTAGAAATGCTTTCAGGGTTCCTATACCCCAGAGATAATGAATATTTATGAATGTTTCCTTCTAGTCCTTATGTGTCTGTGAGGCTAAATGATTTAACCTCTTTTGTAATTCCTGCTTCCTATAAAAACAAACAAACAAACAAAACCCCACATCCAATAGAATGCTAAAGCTAAAGATCTTCTTTCATAATTCCTCTGAGGGACAAGGGAATGTGAGCATGGGAAACAGGTAAGCACTGCTCTGCGATTCCACAGAAATGGCCCTGGAGGAAGGGATGAAATAAGAAGTGAGGGGACCTGCAGACTGTGCCCTGCACTGTGGCCCTGAGAGGTGTTCTTTCAGGACACAGAAGTGGGAGTGCATGGGAGCAGCGGCGGTCCCCGGAGACAGCCCCAGACAGCTCACCGTGGAAGGCGCAGGAGGGTCCCCTGCACCAGCTGTGAGACGAATCCCCCTTCTGCCAAATACACTTGAACAAAGTATATTAAACCCTGGCACAAAAGTGCGAGGAGGTGCACAGGCCTGTGAGTCCCCGAGGCAGGGCTCCCTGCGTGCCCTCTTGGAGGCTGGCTGCCACACACCCTTCTGAGCTGCCTTTGGCAGTTAGTCCAACCCGGTGGAACATTTTTTTGGTGTTCCTTTTACTTACCAGGTCTCACCTCAGCTAATTTAGAGTGTGTAGGGGAGCTGGAGCAGGTGAACGTTTATGAAATGGAAAGAGAAGGGTTGGTTCAGATTTAACTTATGCCTGAAAAAAATCGACAGACTGCATGGAAAGAAAACAAAGCAAAGGAAATACTGGGTTTTTTTTTTTTTTTAATCTTTCTGACTCATAATGGTAAGAATTCCATTTAAAGCCAGTACTGTGGCTGCTTTGAAGAAAAAGTAAAAGAAATTATATAAATAGTGAATACATAAATATTTAAAATAGATAATGTCTCAAATGTATTTAATACTGACTCCTTTTCTGCAATTTCGCTTCATGTTTTCTTTTAAAATTGGAGTAAAGTATGTTTGACTCAAAAGCTCAAAACATTATTATTGTAAAGAGCAAAGCAAATTAGACTGTTTAGACCACCGTTCTGAGGTGCAACCTCAGACCTGTAGTAGGTGCTCCGGGCAGAAGCATGGTAGTCACGAAACCAGGTACTATAGACTTATGGAAAGTTCCCCTTTCTTCCATTCTGAAACTTTTTTTTAAATAACTTTTAAATGGTAGCTGTAGATATGAAATTAACTGCTTTTACTAATGAAAAATTTTTTTCCAGTTTTATTTTTGTAGAATTATTACAGTTCGACTGCACATACACATTATATTGCATGTAAATACATATAAACAATATACTGCATATTGTTTTAGTTTCCATGTACGTACTAATTATTGTTTCTAAGAACAGATTAGATCTTTAGCTTTTTAAACTTACATAGTTATCAAAGGAATAAAGCCAACTACAAAATAAGAAACAACAGAATGCAGTAATCCAGTCATAAAGGACAGTCAGATGTGCTTACACATATTTAAGAAATCAAAATATAATTAGTTCATTTGTGTCCTTATTATTATTGTTATTATTTAGATTCTTCATATAAATGATGTCATATGGCATTTTTCTTTCTCTTTCCGGCCCATTTCACTTTGAATGACAGTGTTCAGGTCCATCCACATTGCTGCAAATGGCATTATTTTATTCTGAAACATTTAAAAATTTTTCTTTTAAATGGCTCCTTACACAATGTCGATCCGCTGTAAATGGACTGTTAGAGTGAAATGTTTACCCTCTGAAAAATAGTAGGGAGAAACATGATTTCCTTTGGTGATTTGTTTATTCTTATTTCCTCTTGTTGTTTTGGTTTTGAATTGTCTGTTGGAGAAGAGAACAGACTTCCTGGATCCTGGGACTCCTTTAAGAATGGCTGATTTCAGTGCTGCTGGTTAACTTTCACTTTCTTGTCTACTAGCAGTATTTTTTTCCCCCATCTGAAGAACCTCAGGTTTTCTAAGTCCAGAGGTCTGAATTGTTTTTATAGAAGAAGGTGCTTTCTTGACCAGCCTCATCTGTTTGGGGTCTGGTGGGAGATGTACGCCTGGGGGTGGGGCCGTGGTCTCTGGGCCCCACCTCCGTCCGGGAGGAGATGGAGGTGGCTGTGCTGACACACTGTGCCCGATGGATAGAAGCTGAGAGATGGCACCTTGTAGGCCTTTTTTTAGTTTATAAAGCTCTCGTTCTACGCAAGATCAAACTAGCCATTTTGAAACTGTGTGTATGTCTTTAAGTTATTGACTTAAACCAGATGGAGCATAGTTGATATAACTGAAAGTCCTGTTACAAAGGTTAATCTGATCGTGCGTTCCCCTGCTTAAAACCCTTCATCCTATAACTTCCCTGCACACTTAGGAAAATGCACTTAGACTCCTTATCAGGGCCTGCAAGGCTTGCGAGGTCCAGCTCCAACACCCCTTCCCCGCCCCGCCTCCTCTCTGGCCAGTTTTCCCCTTACTGCCCGAGCCTAGCCACCCGGCCTGCTGTGCGGCTGTGTGAACACCCCCAGCTCCTTCTGCTCTTGGCCCTTTTACAGTCGCACAGTCTGGAACTTTCTCCTTTCGTTGGCTCCTCCCTGTCAGTCAGGGGCCTGCCCTAGGGCCCCCCCCCCCGTCTCTCCCTGTCCCCGCCTGGGTGCTCTTCACAGTCCGGGGCGATGAGCGTTCTTGCCTTTCACTGATTGCCTGCCTCCTTCACTAAAATCCATGTTCCTTCAGGGTAGACGTGTTACGTTCTTGCGCAGCATTATTTACTGCACATAGCAGGGGCTCAGTACATATTTGTCGAATGAACTTGTATGCCAGCTCCAGTTTTGGGGTAGCCGCCTAGAGAAATGAGGTAGGAACTGAAGACTGCGTGGGGTTCCATGGAAGAGCAGGGTTGTTAGTAAGTGGTGTTTGTCCTGTCGTTTGCCACGTCTGCTGTGGGTTATAACAGCTGAGGCGACACCTTGATGCCTGTGTTCAGAAACGCTTCCAAATGATTTTCCTTTTAAAAAAATTCTGTTGTATTCAGCACATGAAACTAAGACCAGCCTCTAGCAATAAGTTACCTTTTAAAATTACTGTCAACTTACAAACCAAGTAATTTAGAATTTGTGGAGCCCTTGCTTTTTTCTTGAACAATCTGAATTAGGCTAATTCAAAGAATAGCAAATTACTGTGTTAGAATTTGTAGATGGACAATACACAAACTCATACGTGAATATATTTATAAAGTAAATGTCCTAAAATTGGGTTTTTTAGATCTGCTTAATCTAGACCAGTGCTTTTCAGGTGGCAGGTTAATATCCATTATTAACGTCCCATGAAGTTAATCTGATGTTTTGTGGCCAGCATTTCTTTTACTGAAGTGGAATAGAAAAGGATGTCGTCCACACAAAACGGGGTGAATGCTGCTTCCTGAAACTTTGGTTTCAGATACACATGGGAGGGCTCCCGGTAGCTGTGGGACTAAGATGGAAACTCAGAGAAAGAGCAGGTATCATTCAGAATAAAGCAAATGGTCTTTATTTCAGTGGCAGTAAAGTTAGTGTTTGAAGAGAAGACAGAAGTGTGTCTGTTTTCAGCTGGGAAGCAGCATTTTGGTACATTATGCTTTGCTTTGGTTTCTGCTTTTTCATCTTTTTGGCATCTCTGTTGGCGATCTTATCTGCCAGGAAGTTCCTTTTTGAAGAGTCAGCTGCTTTCTGAAATCATTGCCACAATTTTAAGAACAGACCGGTGATGCTGCAGGATTTTTCAGGGGTAAAAGCACTTTGATTAATGTGAAATTCATTGTCAATATATTTCAGGCCAAATGCTGAAAAGGATTGCTTTAAGATCCAATTGCATTTGTTTCTATTTACATAGTTTTCAAATGCAAGGTTCACTTACTAATTTCTAGGCCTAGTGTTATATATATTCTGATTAGTAACACATTGGTGTTATCTTACTTTTATTTAAAAAAAAAACAAAAAACCCTGAAGATTAGCAACTGGCCTTTCAGAAGGAGCATCCATTGTGCTTAATCACCTGGTCTTCTGTGGAAGTCGTTTGCATGCTGTTTATCTTAACCAAGAATGCCACGTCCAAGGGAGTTCTCTGCGTGGGAGTCTGTTTTTCTGTGGGTGATTATTTACGACGACAAAGATGGTACATTAATTGTTTGTATTATTAGAAGTTTGTTTTAAACTTTCCCTTGAAATGTAAATGCTTGATCCCTCGGAGTTCAGCCTGGGGATAAGGAGGAATTGAAGGAAAGCGGTTTTGATTTTACCCTCTTGAAAGTCTGACTAAGTACCTTGGAGGAGACAATAACTCGGTATAAACTCTGGGTAAGCCCTTCCGGAGTGAGAGAGTCTGCGTTGCCGTGGCTTCATTTACATCTTGATCAGTGAGCTTCATGCCCTCTTACAGCCACAGAATGCACACCAGAAAAATCTCTGCCGTGGCTCCTAGACTGTGGGTTCCGCAAGGGGCAAAGACCCTGTAACCAAGGGAACAGTGAGGAAGCACTGGCCCTGTGGGAGGACCGCCTTCTGATTAGTGCAATTAGCATCAGAGAATCGAAGGACCCTTCACTCAGCTCTTGACGCTGGCAAGTAAGAGTCTCTCCTGCAAAGATTTCTCACAGTTCTTATCCTCACAAAAACATGAAAATCAAGCTAGCCTCAAAAAAGAAAGACATTTTAGGAGGACATGACAATGGAAGTGCCTCTTGTAAAGAGTACCACTTAGGGTATAGATGTATACCTTAACATTTTAAGTGGTTTCCATCCTGTAACTCTGAGAATAACCCATAAGTAGGTTACCTACATACACACACCTGTAACATTTCTCTATTTGATAGAATTGAAAACTGAAGCTTAGGGAGCCGAGGTCAGTAGCCAGAGGTTCCCCAGACAGAACTAGCATGCCCCGGTCCCCGTCTTCATCACCGCTGTACTGTCTTGCCTGAAGTATAGTTTATTGAATTCTCTAGGTCATGTTTTGAAGTTACCGGGGAGAATGTGGCTCGGAAAGAGACAAGCATTTCCATCTTTTTCCAGGTGATATTGAGCATGTGGAAAGAACTGTCGGTTACAGATGGGTTGTGTCAGCCTCTCTCTGCAGATGCGTGAGCTATAGCAGCGAAGTTCTGTTGTAGAAACCTGAATCCTGGCGAGAGACCAAGCGACACTCAGAGGGTTGGAGAACTCAGGTTTATTATGCTGGTGGGCCCAGAGGAGTTAATGCTCCAAGCTCTTGTCTCCAACTGCAGGTTTACACAGGCTTTTATAGGGTTTTAGGTTTCGATTACGTTCATGTCATATGCAAATAAGGTGTTAGAAATGGAACAATGAGGAGTGAACTTTTGGGAACCAATGGAATTTTAGGGGTAAGTTTTGTTTTCCTAGAAGCAATCCATTTTACAGAAGCGCAAAAGCGGGAAGGCAGTGGCCCTGCCTGGGAGGCTTGCTGGTCCCTTTGTGGGTTTTTCCCCTTCAATTCCTGGCAGCAGGACGTGCCACTCCGTGCCTGAAGTCAACTCCATAACTCCTGGGAAAGAGTCTGCCTTAGGAAATAAAGTGTTAAAAGTAGTAGGATCTTAGAGAGGTTTTTTTCTTGTTTGTTTTTGCTTTTATTTTTAGTTCTTTCACATAACTCTTCGTATAATTTGTACACACTAAGTCCCAAGAGCCACAAATGGTCCTGTGAACGTAGTATTTCACACTGGAGACATTTTTATGATTGTTTATTTTGGTCAGATTGAAAAAGACTGAGATGAAATAGTGTTTGTTAAGTTTCTACTTTGCAAATAGGTTTTTACACCCTTGAGACAGCTGGTGGCTATGCTGTTGTATAAGGTCTTGCAATTGGTGAATAATTCCACTTTCAGAGTAAATAACCACTTAAAGACAAACTCCTACCATTACCAAATAAACTCAGTGCTTTTGAAGAAAATTCACCTTGACACATACACGTGCATATCCTATTAAATATCTTTTGGAATTTGTTGTGCACTATTCGGAAGCCACTGTTCTGTGTCTTTCTACAGTGAGGGACTTAACTCGTATGGTGGTGATGTTTGCACACATATGTCTGGTTTAACTGGACTGGATATGAATGATCAACTCTATAGATAATCAGTGTGATTGTTTTTTGGCTTCTGTTCTGTTGACGCACTTGTTTTGGTGTCTTGGGGAAATGACTTAAATTTTTTATCTTATTTTCCTCTTAAATAAAATGAAAAACTGTCTTTTCTGCATTGTTATTATGTATCTGGTTTGTTTTGGGGGTCTTGACATTTGGTTTTTTTGGTGAGGGAGTGGGCCTTTAAACATTCTTGTTTTATAAAATGAGGTTTCTTTAAGCCTTTATGGTCCAGGGTTCAGATAATTTATAAAGAAGTAACTATGTTTAATGATAAAATGATAGATCCAGAAGCTGTCATTCCAAGCTGCAGGCCGACAGGGGACCTGCTAAGTGACCCAGTTGTGCTTCTAGTGAGCTCCCAAAGCAAACTGTTGCTTTTCTCAAGGGTAGTGGAAAGGTCTAAGATGGCAAGTGCGGGGTGCAGCCTCTAAGCAGAGTTCATCCTGTGGGATGTGGTATTTTATATCTTTAAGAGCTTGATCCAAGAGAAAACAGCCATACTCTAGAAACTACATCATATTTGCCGTTATTAATATAAACATATACTCTTGGATGGCTCATTCATGGGAATCTACAAAATATTCATACTTCTAAAAGCCTGTATAATAAATTCTTGGACTTTATGTACCTTTTCAATTGTATCTAATTAAGTGCTTAAATTAAGAAATCTGTTTCCAAAGTGAAACAGGGCTAGTTGCTGCATTATCTTCTGGTTTTTGTTTTTAAAAGATATATTATGTTTAAGGTTAGTATGAGAGCCCAGAAAGATGGTTGGTGATTTCAAGTAGCATTTCTTTAACTCTTGGCCTGGGAAAACGATGCAGGGTTGACTGAAGCAAGATTCCATCAGATGCCCTTGAAAATGAGGAAGACTCACAGTATCAAAATTTTCCAGGAATTTGGTCATTGAATAACTGCCTGTGGGGAAAATTTTATTCTTGGAAATAAGGTCAGAAAGGTAACCATTTGCCAATGGGTTTAGTAAATACAGGAGGCGATTAGAGCAGAATCTGTAGTTTGATTTTTGTTTTTTAAGGTCTCATTACAATTTCTCCAATAAGTTGTACTGGGAAGAACCCTAATGGACTTTGATTTGAAGGATGGAAGTAATTAAAATACTCCACATTTTGCTTTTTTCCCTATCTTACCGCATGAGCCCATTCTGTATCTCAGTATGCCTATCCAAAAGTATCTTATGCTTAATCAAATTTACCTTTTACACCATTTGAATTCCTTTTATTTTCCCTCTTGTCATCCTCTATTGCCCGGTAGTCCTTACACTACCTGAAGTCTTTACCAGGAATTATTATGAACCTCTCAGCAAACATTTTCTGAGGAAACTATTTCATACAGAGGATAACTGACCAAGTGAGCAGAAGGTTAGTCAACTCACTAAATATAAAGCTACAGTTTCTACCACATGCCGTGAACTGTCACCATGGAAGTAAACTCAAGAACCAGATGTTGGATCCTCTTTCTCAGTTGGAAGCAGGTGTATCAGTCTGAGTGGGCTAAATTGCTATAGTAAATGATCCCGAATCGTGTCGTGGCTCAAAGACAGTAGAGATTGGTTTGTTGCCTACCCAGCTGTCCAAGGCAGACACTCGCGGTGAGCAGGTTGCTTTCTTCTCTGTAGAAACATAGCAGCCTTTTTCCATTCTGTGGCTGCATCATGCCCAGAGACATCTTCCATCTCTGTATCTGGCCCATGAAAGGGGAGGGAGCACCGAGGGGCACTGGTTTTGGGGGGACCTGGACTGCAGGTGGCGCCCGCTGCTTCACACACACTCCATTGGCATCAGGAGCTGTGCGTGGGGCTGCGGGCAGTGTCTGGGTCTTCCCAGCAACAACTCTGTGCCACGGGGAAGAGGGATTTTTGTTGACAAAAGGATGCCTCTGCTCTACCAGATAATCTTTTCATCCATTTCCTGGTGAGGCTGTTTGAGTGAGGCTTTTTTTTTTTCTTTCTTTTTTTCCCTGTGAGGGGGCTGGTCTTCAGATGCTCATACATGCCTTGGTTTTAACATAGACTTGCCATCTCCCTTAATTTAAAATTTTAATATTTCTGCATATTTTCCAGAAAGAGGAAGTGCTACTTTTTATTGAAACTTATCTCCTATGTTGTTACTGTTCTCACATATAAGAACCAGCGTAAAAACCTGTCTGTTGCAGTGAAATAGGAAAATCAGTTAGAAGTCAGCACGCCTGCTTCTGGTAGAGAAGGCGGGTGGCAGGCCGTGTGGGGTGGTACTGGGATGGTCTGTAGGTGAATGAGTTACTTGCTGCTGCTGTAACAATTTACCACACATTTAGTTTCTTAAAACAACACAAACGTAAGCTCTGCATCTGTCATAAAGTTTCCTCTCACTGTGACCCTCTTACATCTCTCTTATGAACTTATGAACTCTTGGGATTCCATTGCACCCACCAAGATAACCCAGGAGGGTCTCCCTACCTTGAGATCCTTAAGTCATCACATCCTCAAGGCTCCTTTTGCCATAGGAGGTAGCATATTTACAGAGAAACATGAAAAGCTCCTAATCCAGGGATTAGAATGTGGACATCTTCGGGGGACAAGTGTTTAGTTTAATGTCAGTAGCTAAATAATGTGCACCCTTTTCTCAGGAGAAAGCAGTACAAGAATGAAATGAACTTTTGGTGGCTTTTCAGAAGATAGTTTGCTCATCAGACTCTGCCCTATAGTCACAAGATGTTGGTTCTGGAAGTTTCTATAGAGATTTCTCATTCAGCATCCATACTTCAAAGATGAGGAATGCAGGTCTCTGAAAAATTGAGACTTTTGCTGGGCATTCAGATCATCAGAGGCGTAGCTTTGGGACATTCTGGGGATTTTAAGATAATGGAAGAGAGAAGGTACCTTGTTTCTTTCTTGGAATTCCGTTTAAGAGGGTTTTTTTAAAAAAAAATAATGCTAATACTCTGAGAAGACAAAATGTTCCCAAGTCTACTGATGGCAAAAAAAAAAAAAAAAAAAAACAACCCAGAAAACAAAAAAATCCTGATGTCTTAGTCCATCATGCACTTCAGACCTCAGTAACTACAAATAAAAGAAAAATCTCTCTTGCTTAGACTATCAAGGAGACAGGCTTCATAGCTGAAGGAGACTTTTTTATGACGAGTCTTATCAATTGTCAAGTACTTTTACTGTTGCGTACAAAGCGGTGGATGGTAGAGATGCTGGAAGTTCTCACCCCTCATAATTAGCCCTTTGTTTCCTACCCCGCCACCTTTACCTGTGCTGAGCACTCAGTACATCCGAGTGCAAACTGAAATGCTTTTGTGTGTAAAATACACAACAGATTTCAGCGACTTAATACAGGAAAAGGAATCTAAAATACCTTACAAATTTTTATGTTGAGTATGTATTAAAATGATAGTGTTTAGGTATATCAGGTTAAGTGAAATGCATTATTAATTTCACCTGTTTTCTTTTTACTCATTTTAATGGCGTTAATTAGAAAATTTTAAATTATGTGTGTGCCTTTTGTTGTATTTCTCTGACAGTACTGCCCTCAGCTTTGCCCCAAAATGAATAATTTGAGGCTCAAGACCCCTCGCTCTTCCTGGTCAGAATCCGTGTAAGTGGTGGAACTAGATTTCTCAGAGCTAGCTCAAAAAAATTAAAAATTTCCTGCTTAATCTTATCTTCACAAACCAGTCAACTCCTTGTGACTTGGTGAGTGATTGCGATGCTGTGCTGTTGTGACCTTGGTAACTCTGGAGTAAAATCGTAAGTAAGACCTGGATCAAAGAGTACTTTAAAAGAGATGCACTTCTGTTTGCTTGTGGGAATATATACAAACGTAGGCTAAGTTCGGGCCATGCGGAGTAGCAGAAAGGGCACAGCTTTTAGGAAACCAGTAGGTTCAACAGTGATTCAAGTCCTGATTTCAGCTGAATGACTTTTGGCCGTTGAGCTAACTTTTCTGAAACCTAGCTCTAAAATGAAATTAATGATATCTACCTAACAGGGCTTGCCATAAGGATGATGTGAAATAATGTAAGTTAAGTCAGCGGAGGGTCTGGGTCAGGTTCCCTGGGAAGCCACTCTGAGTAAGAGAGAAACTTGCAGGACGTTTGCTGGGGAGGAGTCCCCAGATCATCCCAGGGAGGGGTGCACGGTGGAGGAGAGAAGAAAGGAAGTTGGACTGTGAGGCATTCTCATCACCAGCCTCCGCTGACCCTTGCAGAGGCCAGAAACGAGACGGGGCCCTTCACGGGCTGTCCTGCAGCCCGTGAAGGGGCCGGGCAGCCACCCGCTCAGCCTGGCATGCCAGTCACCCCTCCCTGGGGGCATTGACTGCAGGCCAGGCAGCTCTCAGCTCACAGTGGGGTGAGGGTTGCTGACAGCTGGGCTGAGGTGCCCCTCCTTCCTGAGAGGGCATCTGGGCAGCCCAGCGGCCACCAGGAATGTTCCTTGCCCTTTCCCTCACAGCAGGAAAACATGCTGTTGTGTGGCATGGAGTCACCATGATTAATTTAACCATTTGAACGGTGTCCCATGCTTGCCCGTTACAAACGATGGCTGTGTCTGAACTCATCTCCTGGAACACGTGTAAGAGTTTTTCTAGACTGTAGTCCTGGGAGAAGGACTGCCAAGTCATCAGGTAGACAGAGTCTACTGCACAAGATAATGTCAAGTTGTTTGCCAGACGGAGGAAGAGCAGAACAGGCGGGGAGGTTTCCATGTCACGTTATATTCTGTTTCACACATTGGTGGTGGCATTTGAAGGGTGTTTATTTTTTAGTTATTAGTTTAATATGTGGCATAAATATAACTTTTATGTTTTCATGTGTTTTTGTATGTTTTGTGTGTATACAAAATGCGTTTTAGGTACTTTAATGGCTTTTATATATTATTTTGTACGTATCAATCATTACTTAGTAAAAATGCCCCCTGTGGGAGAAGAGACAGAAGCTGTCCATCGTTCTGTGATGTCCCTCAGGGGTCTTCTGATGTACTTGGAAGAGGATGAACAGTTTGTTTTTAAAGTGTTTGGCGTCTGACCCAGTTGTGTTTCTAGCGCGTAAGGACAGGAACAATAAGATGTGCTGTTACCCTGTGACCCCTCGACCGCGGGCTTGCGCGTTCCTGTCTGCCAGGCCCATTCGGGGCTGTCAGGTATCAGTGACTCTGTGCCTGCAGCTTCCCTCCTCCAGGAGACGCTGAGATGTACTTCAGATTGTCGACCCAAGTTGGGTCTCAGTCTCGGCCCTTCGTTGTTGCTCTTTGTAAGGAGGCCTCCTCCTTCTGCTGGAGATCTTTAATCTTCTGGGGTGTGGTTTTGTCCCTAGAGAATTTGAGAACCGCACAGCCTAGGGCTGATCCCTTCTTCTGAATGCTATTTGTCTTAGATTCCACATTTCAGTTTATCGGTCCCTCTTACATTAAATTGTGTTTTGAACTGTTTTTCACATCTAAGAGCAGCATTTTTGGGGTTGGGGGATGCTGTAAATTTCTAGTGCATACTTGGCCAGCGCTAAGGATCCCTTAAATGAGCACTGCTAAGTTGAAAACCATTACATTTATGAGAATCACTGTAACTTATTATCTAAGTAAGAAATGGAAGATTTCATCTAGAGTTATAATCTCACATTTAGTTAATCTGAGTTCTGTAGAATGTTTTCTCCAGAGACTTGGAGTACTGCAGTGGTGGAAACAGGGAGCAGCCTTGGCAGGCGGAGAGTGCGGGTGGGGTGCAAGTGATGGATAGATGTTTGAGGCACAGGAAACAGTTTTATTGATGATTACTTACTATTTGGTGGCTCAAGCTTAAATAGGTACCAGTATCTTATTTTTTTGTATGCTTCTTCTTACTGAAAATTTTTTTAATGGAGGCACTGGGGATTGAACCCAGGACCTGGTGCAGGCTAAGCACGCGCTGTACTGCTGAGCTACACCCTCCCTGCAAGGATCTTCTTAATCTTTGTCACAGAAATGAAGCTCTGGCTTGAGCTACTTTATTGTTTGTTTCATGAAACTTGGACCAGGAGTATTTCCGGGTCTCAAGATCACAAGGCTTCTAGCGCAGCAGGATCCAGCTTTACTGCCCATTTAGTGCACATACTCCACTTCCACGTCAGATTCTACGCTAAGTGCTTCTCTGTGTTTCCTCTCCACTGTCTCCCATAATGTCAGTTGTTACAGCCAGGATTCTTGGTGACAAGACCATGGAAACTGACCCTTGGTATCTGAAGGGTGAAAGGAATTTATTGGAAGGTCATCACATAAGTAACTAATTGGAGGGGGAGGATGTCTGAGAATCACAGTGGGAAAATAGGTTCCCACCAAGCAAGGCTGACAGCAGAGGGAATGCCAAGTAGCTTCCATGGGAAAGGTCCTGCCGCAGGGATGCTCGGTCCCTGACCTGTGTCCGTGTCACTCCCTGCGGAGCACCAGGTGGCCACGCGTAGGTCACATGGCCTTTGCTGCTAACTTACAGAGACAGGGACTATTTGTCCCCCACCTCTGGCACACAGTGGGGTCTCCCCTAAGGTAGGACGGTTTCCTGGTGAGTAGCCTGAAAACAGCAATGTCCACCGAGTTACGTTCCCCCATTTTCCACTGAGATTCAGGAAATCTAAGTAACGTAGCCAAAGTCATACACTCAGTCAGTGACAAAGCCAAGACGAGAACAAAGTCCTGCTTGGCTCATAACCATTGCATTTTGCTGCCACCTTAACTGATAAGAACCTTGGAGAAGCCACAATTACAGTTTTGGCCACATTGAAATTTGAACGAGGCTGAGGGTATTCAGTAGAAATCTACTGATTTTGTTTAGTTAGGGTTTTTTGTTGTTGTTTGTTGTTGGGGGGTTTTGTTTATTTGTTTGTCTGTTTTGTGGGTTGCACATTTCCAGCTGGTCTGGTTCCATAAAAACCCTGCAGGTGTTGCTAAGGGCTCAGTTGAGGGATGGGTACAGTAACAAAACCGACAGTTTGGGGGAAGTGTTTGAGACAGCCCTGTATCCTCCCAACTCCAGTCTGACTCCGTTTGAGAAGCTGATCATCTGATACGCCGTGGTACGTGTAGTCTAGCCGTTACCTGTTTCAGAATGGACTGGACTTCTGAGTCTGCTCCCAGATTTTTCTGGACCCTCAGGAGTTTACTTGAGAGTGAGCTGGTGCCAGTCCAGCGTCCCTCCCAGGCCTCCTGCCTGGAAGTGGCCTCTGAGACCTAGAGTGCAGCTTTGGTCTTGCAGGGATTTAAATGGTTCCCAGGTTACTGTGTTCTGTTCTTTCTTTGGTTGGATTTCTGGGGAGACCTTGCTGACTGAGAAGTTAAAATAACATTCATAGAGTATGGGCAGTTTGGCTTACTGTTCTTTTGAGAATGAAAGGCAGCTATAAGTCTGGAAACACAAAATGTCTCCAAGTTCACCAGTTCCTTTTGGACCGACGGAACCACTGCTTCTGCTTAGACCGTTGCTCCTTGCCGGGCATGCTTCCGGTCCCACCTTAGGATCATTTCCTTAGGAGGCCTTCCTTGACCTCTGAGGACCAGCTTGGAACCTGTGGTGACCAGAGCGCCTTGTGCTTCCCCTCGCAGCTCCCGTGCCGCATGGCACGTTACTCTTCTACGTTGGCCTGTGTGATTATTTGATTATTTTCTAATTAATGAATCTTTGGTTGGTGTCTCTCTGAATGTAAGCTCAGTGGGAGAAGGAATCTGCCTGGTTTTGTTCAATTTTCTATTCCTAGCGCCTGAGGGGAAATAGCAAATGAGGGAAACCACAGCAGTGAACAGAATTAAACAGGAGTTTTGTCGTTTGCACCATAGAGCTTACAGTTACTCTTACGTGACACCAGGTGGTGACCCTTTTTGGTGAAATTAAATATGAGTTGAAATTATTGAGAATCGCTAGAAACTGATAAGTAACCCAAACTACCAAGCGAACAAATCAAAAACAAAATGGAAAATGAAAATTAGTAGTTTTAGAGGACTTTCTGATAAATGAAAGTAAGGCAGCAAAAAGTGATGCTCTCTCCATGCAAATCATCTCTTTTGGAAAAAATTGCCAAGTCAAGTCATGTACTGTGATTGGCGCTGTTTCTTCCTTGGAGAATAATTTGTCTTTGGGATGGAGCTCTGCACGGGCGGCAGGTCTGACTTCTCTCTCCTCTTGGACTCTATGCCTGGCAGGCCTGAGCACTTAGGGAAGATTCCTTGAATTGACACTAAATGCTAGAAAGAGATCATTATGGGCAGGGGTGACTGGATTAGCTACTGAAACAGAATATTTTCTCAGCACTTACCATCCCATCTGTAATTACTGGTTTCTTCCCTGGTGTTGGCTCACTGTATAAGGAAGGCCAAGAGACTGAAGAAAGAGGCAGCTACTCCAGGCTGGGAGGTGGCAGGTTTAAGACACAAGGGAGCTTATTTACGAGGCTTACGAGGCTGTGGGCAGCTGAGAGACGACTAGATCTCTGCACCTGCCTCTAGGATCTTAAAGTTTATACAGAGGCCGTGAATAGGTCCAGTCCTGTAGGCCGTCCAGGTGGTCCTAGCAACACTTTACTGCCTCCAGGCTGCATCCTCGGGCAGCTCCTAGTGTGGGGAAGGCAAGTGGAACACACATTACAAGGAAGGAAGCTGGGAGGAGCCTCCGATTACTGGGTTCAGCTCCAAGGTCAGCCAGTGGACATGCCCTCTTGGTGACCTCCTCCAACAACTAGAAGAAAAGACTTGCACGCTCTGAAATGACACCCTCACTGTGTTTGCATTTTGTATATACTTTGGTGTAGAATGAAGACCTTTTTCTGGCACAGGAAGAATTCAGTGTCTCAGTTACATATGACAGGTTTTCTGCTGCTCCAGAAGGCCTAGGAACTTCAAGACAAAGTTCTGTGTTTCTTTTCCATGTGATAGTTTGAAGCCGCCTGAGCTGAATGTGCAGTGTCAGTTCCACAGAATGATGTCTTATGAGCACACGGGTGCAGTTTTCCTGGCCTTCTAAATAGCAAGTCTAATGTATGACCCTTGTCTAAATGTCTTCCGTGACAGGTTTGTGTTTATACCAGGTAAATGATGTGTTTTCAAGTTTGGAACTATCTCATGCTCACAGGGTGGTTTTATTCCTCCCAGCCCCCCGGCAAGAATGGTATTTAATTTTAAACGTAAGAAAGTTCTATTTAAAGACTTTTTTCCCCATCCTGTTGCTTTGTATGAGGAACAGATGGAACTGAAGCATGTGGTAACACAGGCGAGGCTGAGGGCTGCTGGAGGGGGAGCCTGTCCTCGTAGGCTGAGCAAGTCATAGGCATTTGCACCTCCAACTGCCAGTTACTGAAGACAGTGATTGTTCATTAAAACTGGGTTTAGTTTACATTCTAGGTGATGATTTATGAACGACAGAAATCCTTAGCCCCACTGCTAGACAAAACTTTTTACTTCTGTGTCCAGCTGAGATGGTCAAGATAAGCACAATCAGACCTTTATGAAAGTGTTAGTGACAAAGGGAAGGGGCTGTGAAACTTGCCCATCAAGCTGGGATTGGAGGAAAGTGACCAGAGGTCAGGCGCAGTGTCTGTTCTGGGAGAACTGTCCGAACTCTGTTTTGGGAAATAGTCTGCGGTGTGTCTAACCCATCAAGGTGGTACATTGGTGACACATGGCAACAGGGTCCCAATCAGACCCAGCACTGATGTCAGGCAGGGAACCCTGCATTGAAGCCTCGTGTGGTTGGACCACCTGGCGATCAGGATCCAGTCCTGCTGAGTGGAGCGCTGGAAGACTGCCACTGTCTGCTGGGGCAACAAACTGGTCCTCAGGCCAGAGAAGTATCAGCTGGGAGAGCCTGCAAGAAGACAGGAAAGATAAACCAGGGAGCAAGTTTTTATCTTGTTTATCCCTTTTGATTATTTAAAACCATTTGTCGTTTTTATGTCCTCTCAGTGACCATGGTACAGTAGATACTGTCTGTAGAAAGTTAGCTCATGTTGCCGTCGTGTTGCTGGATGGAAAGGAATGGAAGGACGCCTGCTCGCTCCTGCTGTGTCAGGGGCAGGGAGCTCCCACATATCTTTCTGGACCCCGAGACTATGCTATTGGTAGAGCGGATTTTCCAAGCCTCCTCTCTGCAGTGACCAGCTGACTTCCATTCACTTCTGTAGTCAGTCTCCTAGTATTGGATTTCCCATTTCAAAGTAACCATTTTAGGCCTTCCTGCATTCTGAAAAGATGTGTGGCTGACGAATGCTTAGCTTTCAAGAAGCAAACTGCATGGGAGAGAACCAGCTCCTGTTGCCTGTTAGGAAACCTGGACACAAGTCTCGGTTCTGTCACTTAGTTATGAGATCCTGAGTCACTTCCTGTTTCTAGGTCTCAAGAAAAATGAAGAGAGTGAAGGCAGTTATTTCTAAGGTTCTTTCCAGCTCTTCCAATGAGAGTAAGTGCAAATGGATGGCCTAGGAAAGAAATCGTTCATTAGCACCTCCGTGATAGTGGCACCAGCCTCTTGAAGATGCTGTGGCCTGAGACCCTCAGTGAGCACCTCACCCTGACGCCCAGCTCACCTAGGGGAGCCACGAGGTCCTTGCACACCCACCATTCTGTTCTGAAAATAAACCGGAGCTCCTCTCCCCGTGCACCAGCCCTTCCACGTATCGTGTAGATCGTACCTCTGGACGGTCGGTGTTTAGAATCTATGACCACTTTGGCTTCTCTCCAGAGTCCGTAACTCAGTCTTCAGCCTTTTCTGCTAATGTTTCCATGATGTTTTCTTAAACAGGAAGGACTCATCTGCCTAGGCAGCACTGGTGTCCTCCTGTCTGTCTCACTTGAGGTCTGCAGGTGTTCAGTTCATTGATACCTGGCAGGTATTCCCCATTATAGTCACAGCAGCAGATTTTCCTCTTGTTCCTGCTCCCTGCGCCCAGCTGTATATGAGCCGCCTGAAGTTAGGGGCCTTATAGTACTGGTGTTGTGTTTATCCCCAGCGCTCGGCACCTACTAGGGGCACACGAACGATGTGTTAAGTGGAGTTAATTTCCCTGGGACTTTGCCTGTTGAGAGTTTTGAGAGTTTTTCTGTTGACCACTAGCTGGGACACTTTTTAGAAGCTTTTTAGGGCTTCTGCACCAAATAGTGTTCTCAGTCAGAGACGGCATCAGGAGGTGACATATGGATTTCCAGCCTTCCAGTTAATTAATTTGTGTAATTAAATTTTCCTACAATTTCTCTTTGATACAGAGGTCACCTTTATCTTCCGCTAAAGCTTTATGAAAGTTATTTTGTACTTTAAACAGCTGCTGCTCTCCGGGAGGCCTGCGTTTGTTCTATAGCAAGCAGGGTCCTCTGCACAGGCTGGCCAACTTCTAAAATCGACCAAGCCTTCTCAGAGCAGGATGGGGCAGGACGGGGCCAGCATTTCATGGTGAATCTAGTTGTGAACCCCATGTGGACCTAACACCACCCCTGTGGGTGACAGGAAATAAACGTGAGAAGGAAAACTAGACTTGTTTAGAAAACCATAGTGTTGTATGTTATTTAAAATGTGATCTGTTACAGGCATAAGTGCTGCATCCTTATTTATGGAGCAAAAAAAAGTGAACTAAGTGTCCAGTTATGAGACCTTGATACATCTGTCTACTGGAATACTATGCAGCTATAAGTCAAAGTGAGGTAGTTTTATGTGCGTGGGTGCAGAATGATCTTGATGGTACGGAAAGACAAGAAACAGAAAGAATATATATCATACTTCATTTGTGGCCCATTAGAAGGAAAAGGGTACACACACGCCCAGGGTGCACATGGCTGGATTCTCTTTGGAAGGATGTATAGGAAACTGGCAATATTGCTTGTTTCTGGGCAGAAGGACTGGGAAACTAGTGTGGGAAGGAAACTTAAATTTCACTGCATGTTCTTTTGTATCTTTAGGAAAAAAACTTCATTTTACTTTGACTGTATTCATCTTTTCAGAAAAAAATACACTGAAATTTCTTAAAAAGAAAGTGTAATGACATGAAATGCAGTGGAGAAGGGAAACTTTCTGTACATTGAAGGGGTTTATTTGACAAACAGTCTCGAGCCCCTGCTCTCTGCAGGTGCTGGTGTGGGCTCTGTGCTGCAGAGGACGCAGGACTCCAGACCGTAAGGGATGCCATGCGATGGGGAAGTAGTGGTTACGGTTATGATGGCGAGTGACTGCGGGGGAGGGTGGGGCTGCTGTAGGGAGGTGGCCAGAGAGAGTCCCTTGCGAAAGGTAACATTTGAGCCAAGCCCTGAATGATAAGCCAGGACTGGGGTTCAGCGAGAGGGTACCCGGTGGGGATGCTCGGTGTTACGTGCGCGGGTTGAGTGGAGGCTGCAGTCAGAGGGAGGGAGGGACGGGCCTGCCTGAAGGAGACACTGGTGCTGGGAGTCATGGGGCCGAGCTGAGGTTGGGAGGCTGAGGCCCGAGGGCTAGGGGCCCCCAGCCTCTTCACGTGCCTCGGGGATACTGTTCTCGAACACCCTACAGCATCCTCTGTGCTTGGCCTCAGGGCTTCTCGAGGCGGGCATGGCACTCTTCACCCCATCCAGATCCGGGACCAACGGAACAGAGGGCAGGGGAAGATGCTTCTCTCTCCGACTTGCAGAAAGGTTCTTCCAGGTTTAAAAAGAAAAGAGCAGTGTGAGGAAGCTGTGTGGTATGTGGTGCCGGCTCTGTCCCAGCCTCCCGAACTCACTTCTCTCGTCTGGGGAGGGGGCTTCTACAGTCCCCCCTCACCTCAGCCCCCCAGCACAAGACCCGCAAGCTGAGAACCCATATGAGACAACAGATGTTACTGCCACAAAGTATAAGGTGCTAAACAGCTGAAAGTTATTAGGAATAATAATAATTGCAGGAATAGCAGTACCAGTTGGGCAGTCTTTGGATAAAGGTAACATATTTGGGTAAAGATAGCATATTTCTGCTCACCTTCCCAGAAATCGTGTTGTATATCAGATTCCATTTCTGTACATGCTAGCATATGGTTTTTATTCTTTTTATGTAACCTTTTTGGGGGAGGAAAGGAAATTAAGTCCATCAGGAGGCTCCTCCCCATGGTGCCTGGTAGATACCCCAATGGGCTGCGTATGCCCCGGGGTCCACGTGCGTAGCGCTGAGGCAGGGGATTGCGTCTCCCACCAGTGCTTTCTGACTTTTTATCTTGGCTCTGCTGTTAGTTCCTTCGTGACTTCTACCTCAGGCTTATTTCTGTTAAATGGACATACTGGCCTATAGAATCATCACATGCTTCGGTTAGAATTAGGCATGTTCTAAACCAGCAGCTTTATCATCACTTTGTATGTCTTTGGAACGTGCTGGTAAAGTACAAAGTCACCGCAGAATTTTTTTTTTTTTTTTAATTTAAAGGATTCAGTAGCTTCAGATTACCTGGGAAGAGGGGAACGTTTACCTTAAAATAGCCAAAATGATGTCATAGACTCTGAACTCAGTGCGTTCTTAAAGGAGAGAGGAGCCCCAAGACGTTCCAAAGCCTGTCACCTACTATTCTTTTAGATCACATTCTACCAGAATTATCTAATGTCCTTGTTTTGCTTATAGTGCCTCAAGGCTAGGAGGTGGGAAGTGAAGAGGCCAGAGGAGGCGGGAGGGCGCCCCTGAAGTGGGGTGCAGCAGAGCCCAATCCAGACATCACCTGCTGGGCTCGCTGACGGCAGAGGACACAGCCCACGTAGCGGGAAGCGTGCGTAGAAGCGTCGGGCTCTGCCATGTGCCGTATGGAATTTGTGGTCCTGAGTCATAAAAGAAAAGCTCAGATGTGAGGAATGGGGTCGGTTGAGGTAGCACTGCCTTCCAGATTGGTCTTTTACAAACTATATTAAAATTGGGTTTACATTAAAGTAAGACCTCCTTTATCTGGAGGCTCCTGTGGCTGACCCTCACGACCCCTGGGGTGCCAGATGAGTGAGGCGTTGCGGTCCTGAGTATTATATGCAAAACTAACTTAATGTGTCAGAAACTAAAATTTCTGGTCTTCTGTTAGCCTCTAGTTGTGGTTCTCTTGCCGAAGGCGGCAGGTGTTCCTGTGCCCAACAGAGCATCTTGAGCTCGTGGGAAAGCTGCCTGCTCCTTACTGGTCAGAGTTGGCCTTTCTTGTCTCCCTCTAAGCCATGTTTAAAGTTAACGTGTGCAACTGCCTGATTTTTCTTTTTTAACTTTTCAGTACGATAGGGAGGTGGCGTAAGATGCCTATTCTGGATTCCTCATGCAGGCTGACAAAATTCCTGTTTAACTGCCTGGCTGTAGTAGTTTGAGGCTGAAAAAATTTTTTTAATTCTTCAGAAGGCAATGCAGTTTAAATTACCATTAAATGACATGTGGCCTGGGACAGGAAAGAGGAAAATAAATGAGCGCGGGGTGCCTTTGTGCCTGCCATCCTTCGACTAGCGTGGAATTGAGTGAGGCTTTCGATGCCTTTTCTATTTTTTTTTTTCCATTTCGGAAATTTATCTTTGTTCCCACCCCACATGGTGCCTCACAGATGACTTGAGACTTTTATTTGTGGTCTCTCTGTTTTGTTGTTGACATTAATGAGCTTGCTGCACAGTATCACAAGACAAATAGTGTTGCTGTTTGGAATGTTAATGAATTGCTTGCCTGGCCAGTTGCCATTTGTTCCAGTGTGTGAATATGGTGTGTGCGTGTGTGTGTGTGAAAGACGAGTAGCAGGGCTGGGATTGCTTTTTTTTTTTTTTTTCCTGTTCGCAGCCAGTGACGTGAGCTTTGCTTGGAACAATCAGAATCGCTGCAAACAGGGTAGTTGAAGATGCTGGGGGAGGCACCTGGTGTGTCTTAGGCTAACGCGATCTCAGTGCTCCGAGCTGCTCAGGCACCACCCGGCGGAGCTCGTCCAGCATCAGAGCCTTGCAGCGGCTGGAAAGTGCCTTTTTATTTCTCCAAACCCCTTCCCCAGTCCACCTTCGAAATGATTGGCGTCAACAGTGTTCAGAGTACCAGCAAGGTGCGGGTGAGGACCTCAGGTTCTGTGAAATACTCCCGGGAGGATTCCATCCGGCGGCAGTCACACCGGTCAAAGTCTATGAAAATTTCCAACTCCTCAGAGTTTGCTGCTAAGGAGACTAAGGTAAAGAAATACCATGTCAAACTGTGTTGACAATTGTATGTTAGGGTGACAAAATTTGATAGTCTTGGCCAGTGTCTAATGTGCAGTGACAGACTGAGAAAGTCAGGTGTATAAAATGGCTCTGAGATGATCAGGTGAGAGGGATGGATGCCGAACTCCGGAAATTAAGCCTGTGGCGTGGGTCAGTTTGGTAAAGAACTGGTTTGTGGAAGACAAGGGCGAAGCAATGAGATGATTGTGGGGAAGTGTTGGTTGGCACAGAGATGGAGTTTTAATCTCAGGAAGCTTGCCTTGACAAATGACATGTCAGTGCAGTGTATTTTTAGAACATCAGGAGTGCAGAGACCGTGGGTATGATTTTATCCTTCAGAGAGGTCCTCTCGCCTCCCTCCCCGGCTCTCCCCCTGTGTGGGGCTGCTGTTCAGCAGTGACCTGGCCCTGCTGGTCCCGCTACACTGCACTCTTGTCTTGTTGGGAGCCTCAGGTGTGTGCAGTTAGCAAGAATTTCCTCTCTCATGTTCCTTACACGTATGTATGCTGGTCCTGTGCTGCAGTTAATCGCTGTCTTCCTGGGACTGTCTGGAGGATAAGATCATCTCTGTTCGTGTGAGCTGTGAGGGGAGTGATTACGTAGTGAAATGGGCATTACTACATGCGGTATATTCTAGACATTCTTCCCACCACCATCTGTGGGAGCAGGCTACTCAGAAACACTCCCACTCCACAGGTTTAAAAATGGCATCGTGGACTCATGGGAGCGCGGAGCGCTGGGGCTGGAGGTGATTATCCCGGAGCCTGGGAGGTCGGCTGTGTGCAGGCTGAGCACCGTCTCCTCTCGGGTCCTCCGTCCAGACCGTGGAGAGCGCTGTTTGGCTTCTCCCTGCCAGCCCCTGTCTGTGACATTTATGTTATCGAAAGACTTTGATAATGACAGGTTTCCCTCAAAACACTGTAGGGGTGCCGAGGGGGCGTAGGATACCTTTCAGAATTTCGGAAACATGTTGGCTTCTCACCCGCCCCCTTAGAATCTGACCCAGTGTGACCTAACCCCATCAATCATTAGCAGATTTTCTAGCTAGAACGTCTTCAGTTGTAGCTCTTTCCTCTTCAGTACTTTTTTTTTTTAAGCTGTAGCTTTAGGGAGAAACTTGTGTCTTCACAGTCCTGATAATATGACCTGCCTGGGGTTGCGCTGGATTCTACTGCAACTGGTAGGAGACCTCCCGTGGTGTGATGACTACTGTTTCCTGCCGAGATAGACCTGGATGGCTTGCTATGTTGTTAAATAACTGAATGCACGGCGGCATGTCTGTGCTTCTCAACATGGCTCTAAAACTGGTTTCTATGAAGAGTGCCACGAAGCATCTCTGGGTTTTGCTTTAATATGAACTATACCCGCCATATGCAAAGGCTCTGGGAAATTCACAGCTACTGCCAATCCCAATGATAATTCAAGCCCTGTAATACTGTCTTTTTGCCCAGAACCGTGGCTGTGCTCTGTGAGGTGGGAATCCAGCACACATGCCAGCTGGGGGGCCGTGCCACTCTCTTCTCTGCTGGTCACACAGCACGGCTCCCCCGGTTGATATGCATCTGTGCGAGAGAACCCAAGCATTCGGGGGGAGGGGCTGGCGATACTGCAGACATTGGAAGGCGTGAAGCGTAGAAAGACCTCTGGTAGAGCTGTGGGCAGTAGGCCATCACATGGTACGTTGAAGATTATAGTCAGTTTTTTTTTTAACTCTATTTTTTGAAGCATATGAAGTTCTGGTAGTGTGTATTCAAGAAAGTTCCAAAATCTCACAAGATACATCTTTATAGAATAATCTAGCCTTTTCAAGTTGAATACAAAAAATAGCTAATACAAAATCATTAGAATGGGGAATTAGATAGATTGAACTTAATCTTCCACTCAAAATTGTTTTTCCGTAAATGAAGTAAACTGAATAATACTAGAGGCTTGCACCCTAAATGTCCTGACAGCCTGTATTATAGACATGTGTAAATACATATCAACACAGACTCCTTTCCACAGTGAACACATTCTACTGCAGGGGTTAATACTCAGGATTCTCATTCACCTTACTTTTTTAGCACTTAAAATCAAACCAGCATTTCTTCCTGTTCATGATGTAAATAACACTTTTTCATTATCTGACTCTTCATCCAAAATGCAGGCTTTCTAATCTAATAATTAGAAGAAACATCCCCCACCCCACAAAAAAACGCCAAAAAAAACAGACAGTGAGGGACTGTTAACTGCTGATGCGCCCCCGGGATTTACTTTTCTCTCTCTGGAACTCTAGCTCTTTCTAGAACAGGCACAGTAATTACGGTCCCTTTGCAAAACAGTTGGAGCTAAAATATGTTTTGTATTCCCTGGAAGCTTTTGTTTTTCACCTTGCTGACTTCTGGGTTTTCTGTCCATTAGAATCATAATGGTTTATTTAAATATTGATTCATCTGTAGGACTTACTTTTTACCTGGTTTATTTATTTTTGTTCATCCAAAACAAGTGTGAAAGGACTTCTGGAAGGATTAGGTACTCTTGCCTTCGATTTTAGCAAAATATCTTGAAAGTGTTCCTTGATCTAATCCTTTTAAATTAAGAAAATTTCCTAATTTTTTTCTTTCTGTTTGTGGAGTATTTGGGGCAGGGCGGGGTGTTGTTTGTTTATTTCCTAGACAAGGTGAAAGAACTCTTAAGAGAACTCACTCTTAAAGTGAGAGTGTTTGTACCGGGGTCTGGCAGGATGGGAGGGTGCCGTCCAAGTGCCGAAAAAGCTGGAGAATCTGTAGCAGCTCAGACTTCAGCCTTTTTCAGAAGTAGGCGGAGAGAGTTGTTCAGCTTCGGTCATCTCAGAGTGAGCTGGCATCTCTGTGGTCACAGCAAAAGATTCCCAGAAAGAGTTGAGTTGCAGGAGGCAGCGTGCCTACAGCCCTGGGTCCCCCAGGCAGGCAGGCGACTGTGCTGTCCTGGGGTCCCCCCTCCCCACAGCTCCCCCACCATCTCCCCAGCCTGAGAGGTGTCTGGGTCGCCTGCCATCCCCTTTGCCTGGGAGGCTGCCCAGCTCTCCCTGCGCACAGCTTTCCTGTGGACCAGGGGCCTCGGCCACCACTTAAGATGAAACCCCTTGCCTTCTGTTCCGAATTTTCTAACTTTCTGTGGTTCATATTGATGTAGTCTGAAGAATATTATTTACACTACTGAAACACAGTCTATATGTTATTTTCCTTAAAACTCGATTCTGTGGGTGGCCTTTTTTCTTCTTTAAGACATTTAAAATCCTATTCTTTAAGGCTTCTGTATAGTCTGGCTTTGGCTTTTTCCCAGATAACATTATTTACCTCAGATTCTGAAATGGATAAAATAGGCAGGACAGAAATGGCCGTGCATTTTAGAAGAATGTTCTTGCATTTTGTGAAGAATGCCTTCATTACTGAAACGTCTTAATTAACCAGACTTTAAGCTGTTTATCTGTTAAGGGTCTGATGTTGGCAGAGCTCCCCATGCGCTCCCGGCCATGAGGGGGCCGAGCAGATCCCCCTGCTGTCGGGTCCAGCTGGCCTCTCACAGAAGCTGCATTTTGGGATCAGTTTCTTAAAAGGCAAATACTCTGGAATGTGGTGTGTGCAGCATGAGAAGATGTCGATTAAGCCTCATTCCTGCCACGCATTCCCACATTTATCTTCTGGATTCAAATGAACTGTTTAAAGTAAAGCTATTATTCAGCAGTATGGCAAAGAAATAAATTTCTCCAACAATGAAACAAGTTTACCCTGGACTGTGGGTGGTGCCGATGAAAACCTGGGCCATTTGGGCCATGTGCCCTCGGGGCTGGGGGCTGGGGCAGCGTCCCCACGGCTGGCTGGGGTTCTGCTCACTAGTTAGCAGCGTGCACCTGGAAAAGTCCCTTCTCTTCCCTGAGACCCCTGTAAAGTGCAGGGTTTGGTAAAAGTGCCATCGTAGACATGAGCAGTGTTTGTTTCAGAGACCTTTCGGGGATTACTGAGGGCTGTTCCTTCTGTACAAGAAACCTAAAGATGGAGCTGGATTCAGGGCAGGTGAGTTTGGATGTATTTTGTATAAACCTCTTCTTCTGCTAGGAGTTAACCGTAAGCGTGTTAAAGGAAAATAGAGGCGCCCAGTTCGTTGCTCTGTGATATGCGCAGCAGTGGTGCGCAAGACACCCTCAGCTCTGTTCTCTCCGCTCTGCAGAGGCTTTGCTCCAGCTTGGTTAGGTCAGTGTTAATCCTTCCTCCCTCTGGGAAGCAAATCTGTGTCCAAAGGAACCTGAAACGCGCCTTTGTGACCTGAAGTTTTTCCAGGAGAGGTTTGTGGACTGTTGTCATTCTTACAAGATCCTGTTTGTTCTTCAGACTAAGGCTGGAGCCTGGGAAGGAGATTCTGGTTTTGTGGGTCATTTCTATATGCCTGTTTATATCTCATATAACATGGGGGAAGTCCTTGGTCAGAATTTGAAAAATTCCCTCCAAATATCTTTTCATAATTTTTTATTCTGAAATTGAAAAATAACATCGTTTAACCTCATAAGTTCATCCTTCAGCTGAACCCTTTCAGAGGGACAGTAGAAGTAAACCATTAGGGTCAGAACATTAAGAACCTAATGCATTACTGCTTATAACCCTGGCACGGGAGCGAATCCAGGAGGAGGTGTCTTTCACAGGGGGAATCTGGTTGTGCAAAGATGGAAGCAGTTTTATCTCCAGACTCTTTTTCTTATATAGGCTCTCATGTCTTCCCACTGGGGTCCCTTCTTATGACCCAAGAAATTATGCTTTTCCCTTAGGTGGTCATTCTGCCAAACTAACACATTTTGATGTTTTACTGTGATCTTTACCCAAAGGAGGTCTTAAGACGCCTGGCCCCTTCTGGAAGGCAGGTCTGCAGACTGCATCATTTTCAATAGCTGTTTAACTGTTTTAAGACTTGAGTCAGCCTTCCCCCAAAATAGAAGCTTTTACCACCTTCAGTTTTATATTAAATTAGAAAGTTAGCAAAGTGATACTGATTTTTGTTGTTGTTTTTTTTTTCCCACACCCCAAGTTGTTTCTGAATTTCTCATATCCTGCTAGTGATTTCACGTAAATTAATACCTCTTTTTAAGATGATTGTTTAGGATATTAAGCAAACTATGCTTGTGATGGAGTTGACCCTTGAATGTGGTTAAAAGCAGATCTTTGCTATCATACTATTTATCCATTTTCACTTGATTAAAGTGCCAGTGGCGGTGTCCTTGCTTTGAGTGTTGTTAAAATAATCCCAGTGTCATTCTGCGTTCTATGCTTTCTGTTTGAGCTCATTCTTCCAATGACGGTGTTTCAGAGTTTCCATGCAGCATTTGAACATTGTGAAGAAAACACTGGTCCACACCGTCATTCCTGGCAAGCTGTATGGTCCCCTTGTCAGAATCAAGGGAAGAGGAAAAGAAAAATCCGTGGAATAGTGTTATGGGAGTTGAGGGAGAAAAAAAATTTTGCATTTTTAAGGTAGTCTTTGTTGAAGATCCAGGGAGGTTAGTAGCATCCTAACAACGTGAAGTGAACCCTCCGGACCTCTCTCCTGGGAACACGCGTGGCGGCCAGAGGTCCTGTGTTTCCCAGGACGACGCCTTCCTTTGTTGAAACCTGTTAGATCGTGCTGGTTGCCTGGTTTAGATTTCAGGGATTGCATTCAGCTTAAGGACTAACAGGAAAAGTTTGGAGGATGGTTTTCATCTACCCATCTGTATTGATGCAGAAACCATGAGCAGCTGAGAAGGAAGCTCCTCCTCAGTAACTTATTACGGGACCTTCTCATCTATCTTTGATTTTAATTAAGATTTTTGAGCATTATTTTATCCTCCAAGCAGATCACTTTTCATTACTTCCAAGAAATCCAGCCTACCATGGTCTGGTGGTACATTTAGGGGGCTGTTTGCACACACGAATCACCTGATTTCAGCAGGATTCGTTTTTCTAGGTTGATCACTCGGAACGCTGCATGTCAAACCTTTGAGGCGAGTACTGAGTGAGGCCCTCTTCACAGCCTGACTCACCTCCTGACATGACGCTGGTTGTGGCCTGCAGGTCAGTGTGAGATTGCGAGGCACCCAGGGCGGCTGGGGACGTTAGTGCGCGTGTAGTCACTCTGTTCCAGTCTGGCAAGTCAGGTCTTTGTCTGAGTCCCATAAATCAAGATCCCAGCCACGATCGGTAACCTCCTTGCAGGCAGGTGCCATTCAGCGGGGTCAGCTTCAGTTCCACAACTGAGAAACCCACGGGGCGTGGGGAGGGCGCACAGCCGGCAGCAGGGCCACCTTCAGACCCACCTCCAGACCTTGGAGCTGCAGCAGCCAATGCAAGGGATTTACTTCCTACTGAGCTTTTTATCAGCGTTTTCTTCTAAGTCTTCCCAGCACAGGTAAACCAGAAGGTTGGGGTCTAGTTAACTAGCTAGACCGAATAGACGAGGAAAGTGCTTTGAGAGAAGCAGCTCTTTCCTATCACTCAGAGGGACTGATGAAGTACCAGCTTTGTGCTGATTTATGACAGCTCTCTTCGGCAGAATACTTTTTTAACAACAGGTAAAGCAGAAAGGCTCTCCAGACTGCTTTTATAATGATTGGGCAGTGTTTGGAGAGGGTTTTTGTATGCCTCGTCAACCCCCTGCTGTGATCTCTGAGATCATGATTAAACGGTATTTATATGCTGCAAAGCATAACTCTTAAAATTAAAATTTTAAGATAATGTGCTTTTCTCTCTGTGCCTACATAAATCCCACTAGAATGACAGCAGAACTCATATATCTTCAAGGACACAGAGAACGAGACAGATGCTGTCAAGATGTCAGCAAAATTCAAAAGATGGAAAAAGCATGTAGACTTGTTAACCACTTTGACAGCCCAGACAGGGCTGAAACCCAGTGCCTGCAGACCCGGAATCCAGGCAGAGAAGGGGCCGCTTTTCCCCACAGAACACAGGAAGGGCCTAGGAATTGCAGTCACTGGCTACCTCGGGGGGGAAGCGGGTCAAAACAGGAAGATCCCTTTACATTTTGTAAAATTAGTAGCTGGACCCTCTCAGTGCCTTCTCCTACCTTGTGTAACCAGGTGACCTATTCCCTGTCTTCCGCAGCTCCTCTCTGGGGAGGTTAACCCAGAGATTTAGAGACTTTGGACTTAGGAAATTAGGCTCAGTGGAGGCCAGTAGAGAGATTCCCACATTGACAATAGGAGGGTTAAGTGAGAAGTACACACGTTTCACAGTGGGCAGGCTCCCCCTCTCTCCTCGCACGTGTTGCTTGAAGTTACTTGATGAAGAGAAAGCATCCGGCACCCGGGAAATCTACTAGCAGAGTCAAAGGGGAACCCCACAGTGATGGCGAAAGAAAGCCCAGAGCAGCAGCTACGCAGGAGGCAGAAGTCAACCAGCTTAGACTGGAGTGGGGGAGTAAAGGATTCCAAGGATGTTTCCAACAACGTCACCAAGAATACTTGAAGTGTTGGACCATGCGGAGGAGAGAGTCCCAGTTCTTGGTGGAGAGTGCAGTGATGAATGAGAGACAGGCTCTTAGAAAATGACATCAACAACAGCAAAATGAGGTGATGGTTCACTTAAGGGGAAACAAAAAGTTGACGAAGAAGCAAATGTAGCCCAATGCACACGTGGCTCAGGAGTGAGTAGTGTCTGCATAGCATAGCAGGGTAGGCGCTGACAACTGGTGTACTTCTAAATTGTGATTGTGATATAATTTTAGGAGGAGGATTGAAGGTGGCAAGGGGACTGATAGGGGTGTGTGTGTATGTGAGAGAGAGAGAGAGAGAGAAAGGAGCTCTTTTTGCAGAGTTCCACAGGTGAAAGTCAGTAGTTCATATTGAAAGTAGAAAAAAACAAAAAAGGAGTTGCAAAAGGTTAGCTCTGGATAACAAGAATCAGAGGTCAGTAAGTCAAAGGATTGTTATTCATTACATGCCTTTTGTAATTTTGATTATAAAAATGATAAGCCTGTATTGCTCTGATGAAAGTTGAAAAATGAGTAACAAGGAAAATGGACAGCATATTTAGATGGGCACTCATGAGGCTGGAATGATTTCCATTGACTGGAATGGTTTGCGTATCTTAGTTAACTTTGTTGGCAAATACCAAATAACAGGGACTTTTTTTTAAAAGAATTACAGATGTTCCCGAACGCTGTATTCTAGCAGTGATAGGACTAGACCACATTCTGCTGCTACTTGCTGTCAAAGTTTTCAGTCCATAGTGAGAGTGTTAGGTGAAAGAAAGGTCCTTTCATGGGAAACAATCCCTTATTTTGAGGTTGTCCTTGTTACTGATTTTCATGGAGTGATGGTGATAGTAGATCGTGTTTTGTTCTGTTTTAATTTGTTTCCTCACTTGGCAAAATGAAAGTCTGGCAGTTCTAGGTGGGTTCCCAAATCTCTTTTGAAAATTTTCCTATTCACAAAACTCAAAAGCCTGGTAGCCACTGGATTAGATTATTTAATTTGGCTGTATTGATTGTTCTGTATAAAATCTACTTCCATTTGGTTTGTCTTCATTCTTTGTCTAATGCATGGATATGACAGAGCAAATGCCATCCCTGGCGTTCTCTCTAAATGTCAGTCCCGCAGGAATCGTTTTTACAAGCCATTTATAAAAAGAACTCTGAATGTTCCTCAGCAAACAGGTTTTTAACTGTGAACGTTAACTTTATCATCACATCTGTGGTCATTAAATATAATTGGTCATTTTTCTCAGGTATTTAAAAAAATACTGCATGTAATTTACAAGGCCATTTGGAATTTATGGGGTTTTTTTTTTTTTTAATGTTCTAAAAGCATGAAGCTTCCTTTCTTGTGTATGTGCCTGTCATTTCCCAGAAAGTAAGGCTTACCAACAAGAGGGTCTAACAAGAGGTTTGGCAAGTACAGTCCAGAATCTTCTTTGAAAATACTGCTTATTGCTATATTCTGCAAAAGCATGGTTTAGCCATCCAAATCCAGACAAGTGATAAATAAGTCAGAGGATTTGGGTCTAAGAATGAAAAGCAAAGTCAGGAGATGGCTGTGAAGGAATGAATTTGAAAATCATGGCGCTAACACAGGTCAGAGACCAGTCACAGATGCCGAAGAATACTTTGGTGATAGAACAGACAGTAAAAGGCTAAGAAATGAAGAAAAAAAAAAAAAAGAATAACGTTGCTTGTTTTTAAATTCATGAACTCTGATATCTGTTGCTTTTTTAACAACAAAGCATTTATCAAAGTTGTAAAATTTATTGCTTATTTTATATTATCTTAAAACATTTAATGTATTTTTTATATATTATATATTATACATACACACACTGTGTAAATACTATGCTGTACTATGCACTTATATGTCAGTATGCATCCTAACTAGGGCAGCTACAAGCCCAGACTTTGACTTCAGACATACCTGCCTTCAGATCCCCGACTCTGCTCAGTGATCTTCGGCAGATTACTTACACTTCGTAAGCGTAGATATGTCATTTCTGGGGTAGGGGTAATAATACTTCTCTTGTATAGCTGCTGGGAGGAGCCAGTGAGGCTAAATGACAATAGCTCTTTGAGCGCAGCGCCTCGCATAGGGCGGCCTGATAAACAACCATCATTAGTGGGATTATCAGCTGCCGAGAAGTGGCTGGAACAATGTCGCAGAACTGTAGGAATCTCATGAAGTGACACATCAAGCATTCGTAAGTTTAAATCTCTATATCATAAACCAGGGGGTTTTGCTGTGTCTATTCAGTGATAATGTCATTGTAACCAGAATTTCAGCCTTGGTGTCCTGCTGGGTGACACGTGTTTATTCTGGCCCTTGGTGGGGTTTTGGTTTGTTTTTGTTGCTCTTTTTCTTACCACAATTGAAAATTTATGAGCCTTGAATAATTTTGACTTCTGGCTACTTCTGCAAAACAGGAAGATCTAGCAGTAGTGAATCCTCAGCCCCGCCGGGTTGAAATCAGGCCCCCCTGAGCTGTCGCTGCCCCACGGGCCGGAGCGTCCTCTCGTGCCCTGGGGTCTCCCGGCTGCTTTCCATCATTTGTGTTACCTGCCTACTGATGGGTCTTAGTCAGCTTTTTGATATTGGACCAGCATTTGCACTTGATACTCAAACCAATTCATTAGGATATGTTTACATTTTTTAAATTGAGGTATAATTAACAAAAATTATATTAGTTTCAGGTGTACAACATAATGATTTTAGCTTTGTATACACTGTGAAATGATCACCGCAATAAGTCTAGTTAAACACCCACCACCTTACATAGTTAAAAAAAATTTTTATTGTAATGAGGACTTTTAGGATCTCCTTTCTTAGCAACTTTCGAATATACAGTATTATTAACTATAGTTACCATGCTGTGCATTACATCCCCAGGACTTACTTGCCTTATGAGTGGAATTTTGTACCTTTTGACCCTTGTGCTCATTTCTCCCTCTCCCCAACCCCTCTTTTATCCATTTATCCCCCTTTACTTATCCATTCATACATTAATGGGCACTTACATTGTGCCCATATCTTGGATATTATAATAATGCCGTGATGAACATAGGGGTCTATATATCTTTTCAAATTAGTGTTTTTGTTTCCTTCAGATAAATACCGAGAAGTGGTACTGTTGGATCATATGTTCGTTCCAGTTTTAATGTTTTTGAGGAACCTCCATACTGTTTTCCATAGTGGCTGCCTCAATTTACATTCCCATCAACAGTGCACAAGGGTTCCCTTTTGTCCACACCCTTGCTAACACTTGTTATTTCTTTACTTTTTGTTACTAGCTATTCTGCCAAGTATGAGGTGTTACCTCGTTGTGGCTTTGATTTGCATTTTCCTGATAATTAGTTGATGTTGAGTATCTTTTCATGTGCCTGTTGACCATCTACATGTCTTCTTTGAAAAAATGTCTATTCAGTTTCTCTGTACATTGTTTAATTGGGTTGTTTGGGGGTTTTTGCTGTTGAGTTGTGTGACCTCTTTGTATATTTTGGATATGAATCTCTTATCAGACGTATGGTTTGCAGGTATTGTCTCCCATTCTGCAGCTTGCCTTTTCCATTTTGCAGCTTGATTTCCTTTGCTGTGCAGAAGCCTTTTAGATTGCAGGGTATAAAATCAGTATATAAAAATCCATTGATTTCTGTGCCCTAATAATGAACTATCAGAAAGAGTGCCACTTACGTGTTTTTGCTTTTCGTATTGAAAACATCATCAATAAGACCAATGTCACAGAGTTTACCTCCTATATTTTCTTCTAGGAGGTTTATGGCTTCAGGTCTTACATTCAAGTCTTTAATCCATTTTGAGTTAAATTATGTGTATGATGTAAGATAGTTATCCAGTTCCATTCTTTTGCATGCAGCTATTCAGTTTTTCAAACACCACTTACTGGAGAAACTCTTTTTCCCGTTGTATATTCATGACTCCTTTGTCAAAAATTAATTGACCATATATGTGTGGATTTATTTCTGGGCTCTCTATTCTGTTCTATTGACCTGTGTGTCTGTTTTTATACCAATACCATACTGTTTTGATTACTATAGCTTTGTAATATAGTTTGAAATCAGGGCATGTGATGCCTCCAGCTTTTTTGTTCTTATTCAAAATTGCTTTTGCTATTTGGAGTCTTTTGTGGTTCCATACAAATTTTAGGATTTTTTTTTTCTCTTTCTGTGAAAAATGCCACTGGAATTTTGATAGGGATTGCATTGAATCTGTAGATTGCTTTAGGTAATGTAGATATTTTAACAATATTAATCTTACTATTTACTTGGTCACTTTCAAATTGTTTCATCAATGTCTTTTAATTTTCACTGTACAGGTTTTTCACTTCTTTGTTAAATTTATTCCTAGGTATTTTATTCTTGTTGATACAGTTGTAAATGGGATTGTAAATGTAAATGGGGTTTTTCTTCATTTCTCTTTCTGATAGTTCATTATTAGTGTACAGAAATGATGGATTTTTATATATTGATTTTATAACCTGCAACTTAACTAAATTTTAAGTTAGTTTTAACTTTTTGTGTGGAGTCTTTAAGGTTTTCTATATATAATATGTCATCTCCAAATAGTGACAGTTTTACTTCTTCTTTTCCAAATTGGATGCCTTTTATTTCCTTTTCTTGCCTAAGTGCTCTGGCTAGGACTTCCAATACTATATTGAATCAAAGAGGTGAGAGTGGACATCTTTGTCTTGTTCCTCATCTTAGAGCAAAAGTTTTCACCTTTTCACCATTAAATATGATGTTCATTGTGGGCTTGTCATATATGGCTTTTATTGTATTGCAGGATATGTTTATAGTACTAACAAGGGGGAAATTCTTTCTACTTAAATCTTTGCTCAACAAAGAGCTTAGTACAAGTATCAAATCATTATGTTGTTTACCTGAACCTAATATAATGTTATATGTTAATTATACCTCAATTGTAAAAAAGGAACTTAGTGGCTATTTAGTATTTAAAGTTCTGCTTATACTTTATATACAAAATAAACTCAAATTGGATTAAAGACCTAAATGTAAGACCATATACCATAAAACTCCTAGAGGAACATGTAGGTAGAACGCTCTTTGACAGAAATCACAGCAGTATTTTTTGGATCCATCTCCTAAGACAAAGGAAATAAATGCAAAAATAAACCAATGGGACCGAATTAAATGTAGAGCTTTTGCACAGCAAAGGAAACCATCCACAAAATGGAAAGACAACCTACTGAATGGGAGAAGGTATTTGCAATTGATATGACCAATAAGAGGTTAATATCCAACATATATAAACAGCTCATACAACTCAACATCAAAAAACCAAACAACCCCAATTGAAAAATGGGCAGAAGAACTGAGTAGACATTTTCCCAAAGGAGACACACAGATGGCCAACAGGCACATGAAAAGATGCTTAACATTGCTAATTGTCAGGGAAATGCAAATCAAAACCACAATGAGATGTCACGTCAACCTGTCAAAATGGCTGGCATCAAAAAGTACACAAATAACAAATGTTGGAGAGGATGTGGAGAAAAGGGAACTGTTGGCAGAAATGTAATCTGGTCCAGCCACTGTAGAAAACAGTATGGACATATTTCTCCAAAAACTAGAAATAGAACTACCTTCCATATGATGCAGAAATTCCACTCCTGAGTATATATCAGAAAAAAATAAAAACACTTAATTTGAAAAGATAGATGCACCCCAGTGTTCATAGCAGCATTATTTACAGTTGACCAGTTATGGAAGCAACCTGAGTATCCATCAACAGATGTGTGGATAAAGATGTAGTCTATATAAATACAATGGAATACTACTCAGCCATAAAAAAGAATGGAATTTTGCCATTTGCAGCAACATGGATGGATGTGGAGGGCATTATGCTTAGTGAAAAAAAGTCAGACAGAGAAAGATCAATACTGTATGACCTCACTTATATGTGGAATCTAAAAGATACAACAAACTAGTGAATAAAACAGAAAAGAAGCAGACGCATAGGTATAGAGAACAAACTAGTGGTTATCAGTGGTAGGTTCACCCTTCCAGAGATGGAAGGGAGGAGGGGCAACATAGGGGTAGGGGATTTAAAAGGCGGGGGGAGGGGCTATTATGGGATTATATGAAATCATACACGTGAAGGAAACTTGGAAATTGTATAGCACTACAGAATTTAAAGAATCTGTCATTCAATAAAAAGTAAACAAAGGAAAGTCTGAGGAAAAATAAAGTTTTGCTTACATTTTGAATAATGATACTTGTACTAGCATAGTTAAGAACCTGTCCCTAAGACACGGCAGCCAGTCAAAAGGAAGGTGATCATGAAGGGGCAAAACCCAAAAGGGACCAGCAAGACCTCCCAGGCAGGGCCACTGCCTTCCCGCAACACAGAATGAGAGCAAGTCTATCCTTCTAGAGAAAACATATAAAGAGAAACGGCAGATTTTTTAATGTAAAAAAATTGCCTAAGCTCTTCTTTGCTTTTTCTCTCTGAAATCCCTACCAAATAAACGGAGAGCAACAGACAGACAAATAATGGTCAAACAATTCCTATATAATTAAAGGGGCAAAACCCACAAAGGGACCAGCAAGGCCTCCCAGGCAGGGCCATTGCCATCCCGCCTTTGTGCTTCTGTAAAACAGCTTGCTTCTAGGAAAACGAAACTTACCCCTAAAATTCCATAGTTTCCCAAAAGCTCACTCCTGATTGGTCCATTTCTAACACCTCATTTGCGCATGGCACAAACTTAATCGAAACCTGAGACCCCGTAAAAGTATGTGTAAAAGTGTCACGTGGTCTCTTGATGGGATTCAGGTTTCTGTGACAATCATATGGTGTAGAAAAGGCACTTTAGAAGGAATATGCTCTCTCTAAATAGTCAGGACACCTTATCGACCATTTGTAGCCTCAGAATGAGTGCATGGAAGACTGTACGTCGGTGAAAGTTTGGAGTCTTGTATCAGTATACGTGATAATTAGAAGTTACATGTTTATTCACTTTCAGGTGTGGTTTAGTGCATCTCCAGAGCTGCTCACCGAATCTTTCGGGAGGTGTGCGTGTTTAGTATCACGTTTGGCTGCATTCCTCTCCCCCTACTTTGGTGACGTTGAAGGCATGGTTAGTTCAGCTCACAGAGATACATTTGACAGCGGGCAGTCAGGCAGCCCCGTGCGTCCCTCCTCCCCCTTACAGTCTCCCTCTTTCCCTCTCGCCCCTTTCGGTCTTTTTCATATGCAACTTAAAAATGTTCATCTCTTAATGTATAGAGTCATGCCTGGAATCTGGCAGCAGGTAGTGATGCTACTGGTGAGTAAACCATGGCAGAAAAACTAGTGGGGGCGCAGGAGAAGGGAGCAGGGACCAGGGAAGGAACTAGTTTGAGAGCTTGACCAGATGATGTGAGATCGCTTTGAAGGGTAGCTGGAGAGTGTCCGATCTGGAAGGGCCAGAAAAGGGAACCGTATGCAGCCCTCTCCTAGCATGTACTTAGAGAATGAAGGCTGGAGAAATGGAATGGCTTGTCTTAAAAGAGCAAGTTAGTGACAGTTGGATGCCCATCCCCTCCCCCATCAAATTCTTAGATCCTGAGATTGGATCCATTCTCTCTTCTATTAATTTTTGTCTTTAAAAACTACTTGTAATATAATGTCACATATTAGATATTAAGAAAGTGTCTCGCCTATTGTAAGCAGGAAATAAAAAGCTGACTCCGTTAGCTGACTTATCCTCCATTAGGTCAGGTTCCGCCAGGATTAGCAGGACGTTCTGTGATCCTTACTCAGGGGCCCCTGAAGGTGGAGTGAACTTGTCTGCACTTAACGTAACGCCACCGCAGCGTGCAGAATGGACTCACGGGAATTTATTATGTCATGAATCATACATATTGTTCTTCAGTTTCCCTCCCAGTAAGGTGACGGCACTTATGTTAATGTCCCTTGTGGTTCTGTGTTGGCTCATCTACGCAGTGGAGTCAGACCCTTAATGGTTAGGTGTTTCTGCCGCTACTGGCTGGCTTTGTAAGTGCCCTACAACATGAGGTGAGTTCATTTCCAGGACACAGATTGACTCTGTTTACACGATAACAGGATCCAAAAAGTAGATCTGACTATACATGTGGGGGGAAAACCCAAACTCCAAACAAGTTACTTTATATTGAGCATGCTTCTGTCACCCTGGATGAGAGCTGACTGCCGACAGGGTTTCTCGTGAATACGTGCTCTTTAAGCTTGGGTCCATAAAACTTTCCACGTTGGTTACAGGAACACACGTCGGCTCAAAGGAGTCAGTTCCCAGGAACTCATCTTAAGTATGATCTTCTCCCTGAAATGGTTCTCCCTGTGAACACTCTGTGGTCAGAGTTTCAGGCTGTTTATCTTTTTCACTTCTGCTTGGCAGTTGCCTTCTGCCACTTAAAAAAAGAGAAGGCATAGCCCTCACCCATAACCTTATTTGAGGTGTTGTTCAGATGTAACCACTCCCAGGGGCTGAGGGGGTAAACAGAGTCAACTCTAAACTCTGGTTTTAGGGATGCCTTCTTTAATGAGGGAGTAGTGCAGTTTCTCAAAATTATTTTAAGGCATAAGAAAGAAAATTAAAATGGAGGGCCATTGCTCTAAGATATTTTGAGTTTTCTAAACAATTTGAAATTCATTTGGCAACTTGGGTTTATCATTAATTTTTAACCAGTGTCTTTTTCAAACACAGTCTTTCTCTGGTAACATTTTCCATAGTGGTGCACATTGAACTCTGTACTCAAAAATTGACTTGATCTGAATATCTGCATGAAGCAGGACTGCAGTTGAACCAGATGGCCATGGTGTTGATGGGGTCATAATTCTTCTTGGGGACAGATTCCACTGTGGTCACTGTCAGTCTCACTATGGGAGACTTTTCATAGTGATTCAGGGAGCACAGAGAAAGGACAACCAGTGGAGTTTAGAGATGATTGAATTAAAATACATGAATTTCGTAGATTGCAAAATATATTTCTGGAGAGAGAGAGTGAGAGAGACTCCTGGTTACACAATGCATGGGAACATGGAAAACTTCAGAGAACCATGTGTGGGCTGTCAGTGACGGTGCTAAGCCTTGAATAAAATTGCATTTTATCATCTTGATGAGAAGCAATCAAAAGTGAAGAACAAAGACTTAAAAGTAAATTTAGGCCAAAATACCTTGATCTCTGTAATGTAAGCAATTCACTTTGCTTTCTCATTCTTAAAAATAATGAACTCCAAACGTGCAGAATCGTTCTGTCCTGGTTAGTCTCATTGGAGGTATTTGATTGTTGTCTAGCTCCTGGGTTAAGTTGCAGGAATTTCACTTAGGAAAAAGACAGGTAACCTTGCAAAGCAGTGATTTTTTTTTTTTTTAACCAAGGGTTTGTATCAGAACCATATGTGGAACATTTGGAAATATTCATGTGTAGGTTCCTAATCTGGGAGTCTGATTCAGTAAATCTGGGATGGGGCTCAGTGATCAATATTTTTTACAATTCCTGGGCTGATGCTGGCATGTCCCCTCATACTTTCAGTTGAGGGCACCACAGGATAAGACTGTGTTTCACCTGGGGACTGACTCTGGAGATGTTTTTGAAAAATCAACCCCTGGGCATGGTCATTCAGACATCCGTCTTCCACGTGTACCTGTTGTGTTAATTTCCTAGGTCTGCTGCAGCAAGTGACCACAAACTTGGTGTTCTGAAACAACAGGAATCTGTTCTCTCCCAGTTTTGGAGGCTGGAAGTCTGAAGTCAGGGTGTGGACAGGGCTGCGCTCCTCGGAGCGTCTAGGAGCAGATCTGCTCCCCGGCTCTTCCCACACCCGGGGGTTGCTGGCGTTCCTTGGCTTGCATCTGTATCACTCCAGTTTCTGTGTCCATCTTCATGTTGCCTTCTCTTCTTCTGCCTTTCTTAAATCTCCCTCTGCTGCCTTCTTCTAAAGAGACACTGCTCAGCCCAGATACTCTCCCCATCTCAAGATCATTAACTTAATTGTGCAGCCAGACTTTTTGCCGTTTACGGAAACATTCACAGGACCTCGACCTCTTTGGGAGCCCATTATTAGCCTGACACAGCTGGTTATCACCTCACTGCGTGTGAGTCATACGGGCTGCTGTGGCCCATTGAGGTCGACTTGGTGCTTTCTCCCCTTAATTACCAATTCATGGCCCCAGAGAAATGGCAGCCTTGCGTGACAGTGTTTACCCGCAGGTCTTGCTCTCTTGGAGCTAGGTCGACGACCCCTCACATAGCTAGAGACAAAATCATGGATTATCGTAAAGGCTATAGAAAGATTATATCATAAAGTGATTCTGGAAAGTCCCTTTGTAATTTTGCCATTGAAAAGGATGAGGGATGACACCCGCTTTTTAGATTTGTCGCATTGTAACAGACACACAGAAAGAGGACTTGACCTGCAAGAGGGCAAGTTTGTTGAATTTTGTAAGATCCTTTGTATAGATTTTTGTTGTGTGACGTGCAGCTGATGGCGTAAGAATAATTTTCTGATTTGAAACTCAGTTATCTCTTTAAGCAAAATGTTCTCTTGGGCAAAAAAAAAATGTGAAAAACAAATTGGATCGAGGGCAGAATTGAATGTATTGAAAAATTTTTAGTTGCTTAGATATTGTCTTCTGCCTTTCTGAACAGATCTTTTTTATCTTTACCACGTTGTCAGATTACTCTGGTTAGTACTGAGTGTGATGGTCCATGAAGAACCTTGAATGATCTGTCCCTTTTCAAAAGCCCACCATTACTTGGGGCTTCAGAATGACTCCTACAAGTTAACAGAATCCGTTTAAAGACGCTTATCCTGAGGCTGGAGTTAGACGTCCACTCTCCTCCTCTGTGCGTGCAGCCTCGTGAGACCTTAGCTGTGTGATAGGTTGTTGGAGTCTCCAGTAAATTTGAGCTCCTCAGAAAGAATATCCATTTTCCAGAATGGTCTCTGTGCCTCAGTTTACCCCACATTTTCATTTGATGTTCTGTTATTTGTATTTGAGGACGTTTTACCATGTCCTGATAATGGTGGAATGTGTCCTAAATTTTATTAGCTCCTATGCTTATTCACGGGCTGCAGTGGCCACACTGGGAACTCCCATAGAGTCTGTCATGACACCAGCTAAGGATACACGCACTGAATCTTAAGTAATATAAAACCTGCGAGCTGAGCATATTTGTGCTGAATGGGGAAGTGTTTTGCTGCACCACCAGTGTGCAGTCTTTCCGCTTACACACATGGATGGCCTTTTACACTTGGGCAAGACATATTGAAAGGCAGAGGAGAGGCGTGCCAGGCAGTCCTGACTCCGCTCTGCCGTGGTACCTGGGAACCGTTCTGAACCTGCTGTCTCCTCATGTGAAAGATGGGGGTTTGGATGGCATCTGATTCCCCTGCCCCATCTCAAAGTAAAGGAAATCTTTGCTGGGTCTAACAGGGCCAGGTCCTTATTTAAAGTAAAGTGCTCCAGCTCCGTCATAACATATCACATTTAGTTGTCCTTTCTTCACCGTGATTGGCTGTTTGGGTTTTATACCTTGGAGATGCACTAGTGTTTTCTTTCTAACATCTTACTCAAAATTAAGAAGCTAGAGGTGTAGAGGGACAGTTTCTTGGGTTAATTGTCACAGTGGACAAGGAGCGTGTGTGTGAGGCCGGAGCTGGGAGAGTCAGGGAGGCTGTCTTGTGCCGACTTGACTGTATCACTGTTGTTACCAAGACCCTAAAGCAGCCTTCTGTCCCCTCCTCCACCACCTCACACACACCAGTACAGCACTCACCAACTGCAGAGCAGAATTTTGAAGTGAGACCAATAAAAGCTGCTTAAGTCATTGGTATAGAAACTCTGAAATTACTCAAAGATGGTTTCCCATGATCTGGCTGAAGTCTCCCTTCCCTGTCTCTTGCTCATTAAGTTGTTATGAAAACAGTTGTATTTATTCCATTAATGAAAAGGTATGAATATTGCAGTATACAAAGTAGTGAAACTATAAGACCATATTTTGAACAAGAAAAAGAGTACGTGGTCTAATTTTAATCACAGCCTGTATTTTACTGTGTAAAATGTAGTGCAGTGTGTCTTGTTTGTATGACACATTTTTTACGTGGTGAGGACTCTCTCTGTCTCGCAGAACGCCGGCCCCTCTGTGCTCTGTAGCCTCAGCCGTGTCTCCATTATTTCTGTGGCACCAGTGAGGGCCACGGGAATGGCCGACTCACTCAAGCCCTTCAGCTTTGGTCATTTGCTGAATTCAAAATGTGGCACACATTTTGGCTGAAAAGAATAATTCCATCTTGTTTTCTCTCCTCACAGGCTCTGTACAACTCGATCAAGAATGAGAAGCTTGAATGGGCAGTGTAAGTACACTGGGTGTCAGCCTTCTAGCAAACGTGCTACCAGCCCTCTTCTGTCTGTCTGTCTTTGTGCCTTAGCGGCCACCCCGAGGAGGATTCAGTGTGCGCGGCCAGCTCTCACTTCACCCTGGGGTCTTACCTTCTTCTTATGAGACACATAAACCCTGAGTATCCCATGTCTTTTTCTGACATGCAGCAGGCTCCGATTCTGCTTTTAAACTTTGCTGTGCTTGTATGCAATCAATTAGCTTTGAATGTATCCTTTTAAAAAACAGCATTCAAAAAGAAAATATGATAAAATTAGATAAATTCCAGAATCTAACCAAAATGGTTTTGGTACTGTATCCTTATTCTAATTGTCTCCTCTTCTTATCATCATAGATCAAGGTTTGTAATCCTGTTCCCTGTGACACTAATTGTACCAGGGTATTGAGAGATAAGCTTGAGAAGTGATGGGTTAAAAGAAGCTAATTTTTTTAACCGAAGAACTTCCAGGAGTTTGCACACTGCCAATGTGTATTGTCAATCTCCAAGCAAGAAATAGAATTTGTAGTATTTACTCAGCCTATCTGACAGTAAAATGTCATGTTTCAAGGTTCATACTTCGGAGGAGATACTATTACAGATAAATTATACCTAACTCTGTGTAGGCCAACAATTCTACTCTTATTAAGTTTCCACTAATCAATATAGCAATTAAGAATTTAGTTTTTTAGAAGTTATTAGGGCAGAATCTTTACTAAATTTCTAATCAAGTTGGCAAGAAATTAGGTGAAAATGTGTTTTAATTAGAACTAGGTGTGAATTTTATTTTTGGTTTTCACTGATATTAAGCGTTCATGAATATCCTTCTGCCATGTAACCTAACATGGCATTCTGCAAATGAACTTAGGTTTACCAAATCGTAACTTGGGGGATCAGTCTTATTAACTCATATGCCCATGGGGGGAAAATGGTTTAGCAGTTGACTGCATCTCACATATAACATGCTAGAATGAATAAAAAAAATCAATACCATTTGAATTGTTTCACTAATTGTAAGGGAATACAGTACTGTTTTAAATCAGAGATTCGAAGTTTGAGTTGCGACTAATATTTGCAGGTATGAGTGATGGCTTATGTGTCTCTGTGTATGTACATCCCAGACTCACTTAAAGACAATATATCATTTCAAGGAAAGCTTATTAAAATCAATAAGAATTCAGGGCCCCAGATCCAAAGTGACCCCTTTTGGACGTATCTCTCGTGAATTGAAAGTGAGTTTCCTAGAAAAATTTCCTAACAGATATACTCAGACTCCTGCTGAATTGTTAAAGGCACATCTTGACCTTCACAGAATATCTTCTCTAGAAACAGTTAATAAAAAATGCAATAATTATAAACATTCACATTAGAGGAGATACTGTTTTGAGGATTCCTTTGTAGATTTATTTTTAAAAGCAAATAGATACGCTTCTGAGGATCAGTTTTGTAAATCTGGATTTTTGATGCCTTGCATTTGTCGCAGTAGGTTTTATTTCCGTTTACGGGTAAGCGGCAGTTTGGTATAAGAAAGCTTTGTGTTGGGCCCTGTCCACGGGAGGGTGGGAGCTTGCCCAGGAACTGGGTTCTCCTGTGGGTCTCTTGTCGAGTCAGCGGGGCCTCGTGTCCAAGAGCCAGACTCCAGAGGAAGACAGGTGTGGGTTTGAGCTCCAGCTCGGTGATCCATCAGGCCCCAGTTTTCTCTTCAGGGTGAGACTGTGAAATACTCGAAAACAGTAAGCATAAAGCAAGTTATCCCTCAAGTGGTAACGAATATTACAGCTTTTAAAGCTCTGACTTCTGTCTTATTTGTCATTTTCTTTTTTACTTCTCTTGTTTGTAATGCTTTCTTACCCACATTTATTCTTTATCATCTACAAAGAATAGGGCAACACAGTAGTTTATTGTATAATTAACTTTCTTCACCTGTAAAATGAAAAGACTGGGTGGAATGGTCACAGCTGTCCTTTTCAGTTTTACTATTCTGTCAATTTTAAAATTTTATCATTTATTTGTATTTCCCAAGCTGACGGCTTGTGGAAAGAATACTGTCTCTGAAGCACATAAAACAAAAAGGGCTTCTGGATCCTGTGATGTACTCTTTGAATTTCTACAGAAGGTAGAGGGCCAGTGCCCCAGCCTTCTTGATCACTGAGTCCTGTTTTGATCACGGCGTACCTTTTAACAGCTGCTAAAGCTTGTGTTCCCCAGAGCAGCCGTGGAAAACCCTGTGGCGCACGTATCAGTTTATGTGATCCTTCAGATCACGGGCTAAGCTTTTTCCTTGGTAAGTAAGCGTGTGCCTGTGTGTGGTTACACAGACACCGTGCTCCCCCAGTTCTCCTGATTCCCCTCCAGTCTCACTTTCTGTGACTCATTTTCCTCCCATTATCCATTAATGTTGGCACCTCCCAAAGATCAGAACTTAGAATTGCCTTTTTTCACTAGTCCCGTTCTCCACAGCTTCATTCACTCCTAAGACTTCCTCTGCGTCTCTGTAACGGTCCTTCTGTGTGTGTGGCTCTGACCTCTCTCCCAGGTGTCAGTTCCGCGTTTGCAGTTTCCTGCAGGACATTTCCTCTGGCACTTAGCACTCGCCAGGCTCTGAACTTGTCCCATGTTCTCATGTCTATTAATGACACCAGTTTTTTTCCCGGTTATCTAGATTTTGGCCTCCACGTCATCTTTGACCCTGTCTGGCCACCTCGTTTGCTCCCACAGAAATGGCTCTCACCGAAATGGCTCCCACCGGTGCCTCCCCGTCATTCCTACTCCCCTCTGAGTCAGGCTGCCTCCAGCCTCTTCCCTCTACCCTGGCCTGTGCTGAAGCCCTCCTCTGCTCTAAAACTGCCATCAGACCCCGCACATTCTGCCAGTAATCGATTTTGTTCCACGAATATGCCTTCACACAGCCTACATTCAACTAAGCTGCCACTGGGTGCCGCACCATGTCCTGGCCCCAAGGCTCCCGGCCTTTTGGACAGTGCTGATAAAGTAGCGTCTGCTTAGAATCCACAGCCCTACCTTCCCTTACAGCCCAGCTCATAACCTGCTCCGTGAACACTTTCCTGATCTTACCAACTAGAAATGATCTTGGCCCTTAAACATCCATTTCACTTTGTCTGATGGCAGCATCGTTTCTATTCCCCATCACAGCTATGGGTAGGAATTCCATTCAGCTGTTAGCTCTTTAAGGAAGTGACACATGTCTGGATTTGTCCCTTTATATCCTCCTTTGAAGAGCATAGTGCCTTATATGCAATGACGTCTACACAAAAGTCTATAGAAAGAGTCATAACAACAGTGGAAGGAACTGCATTTCCTAAAGGATCAGCCTGCAGCTGTGTGAGACAATAGTTATGGAAGAAACCCTGCTGCAAAATCTGCAGGATAATATATACCTGCATGGGAGGTGTCTTTATGTTGATATTATTTTATTTTTATTGAAGTGTGGTTGATGCACAATGTTATATAAGTTACAGGCATACAATATAGTGATTCATAGTTTTTAGAGGTGGTACCCCATTTATAGTTATTATGGGATATTGGCCATATTCCTCATGTTGCATAGTAGATCCTTGTGGCTTATTTCATACATAGGAGTTTGTACCTCGTAATCCCCTACCCCTATCGTGCCCCTCCCCCTTCCCTCTCCCCAGTGGTAACCACTCCTCTGTCCTCCATATCTATGGGTCGGATTTTTTCGTTGGTGGTGTTATATTCACTAGTTTGTTGTATTTTTTAGATTCCACATGTAAGTGACATCATCCAGTATTGGTCTTTCTCTGTCTGACTTACATCACTTTGCATAATAGCTCCAAACCCATCCACGTTGCTACAGATGGCAAAATTTCCTTCTTTTTATGGCTGATTAGTATTCTATTACAGATTTATATCACATCTTCTTTATCTGTTAATCTGTTGATGGACACTTAGGTTGTTTCCATATCTTGGCTATTGTAAATAATGTTGCTATGAACACTGGGGTGCATGGATCTTTTCGAATTAGAGTTTTGGGGAGTTTTTTGGATATTATACCCAGGAGTAGAATTGCTGGGTAACATGGTAGTTCTGTTTTTAGTTTTTAGTTTTTTCTTTTTATATTTTTTTTGTTGAGTTATAGTCATTCTACAATGTTGTGTCAAATTCCAGTGTAGAGCACAATTTTTCAGTTATACATGAACATACATGCATTCATTGTCACATTCTCTTTCACTGTGAGCCACCACAATCTCCTGTATATATTTCCCTGTGCTACACAGTACAATCTTGTTTATCTATTCTACATTTTGAAATCCCAGTCTTTCCCTTCCCACCCCCGTCCCCCTGGCAACCACAAGTTTGAATTCTATGTCTATGAGTCTGTTTCCATTTTGTATTTATGTTTTTTGTTTTTTGGTTTTTTTTTTAGATTCCGCATATGAGCGATCTCCTATGGTATTTTTCTTTCTCTTTCTGGCTTACTTCACTTAGAATGACATTCTCCAGTAACATCCATGTTGCAAATTGTGTTATGTTGTCGGTTTTTATGGCTGAACAGTATTCCATTGTATAAATATACCACATTTTCTTTATCCAGTCATCTGTTGATGGACGTTTAGGCTGTTTCCTTGTCTTGGCTATTGTAAATAGTGCTGCTATGAACATTGGGGTGCAGGTGTCATTTTGAAGTAGGGTTCCTTCTGGATATATGCCCAGGAGCGGGATCCCTGGGTCATATGGTAAGTCTTGTTTTTAGTTTTTTGAGAAACCGCCATACTGTTTTTCATAATGGCTGCACCAGTTTCCATTCCTACCAACTGTGTATGAAGGTTCTCTTTTCTCCACATTCTCACCAACATTTGTTATGTGTTCTTTTTGATAGCCATTCTGACAAGTGTGAGGTGATGTCTCTCTGGTTATGCTCTGCATTTCCCTGATGATTAGTGATGTTGAGCATCTTTTCATGTACCTGTTAGCCACCTGCATGTCTTCTTTGAAAAAATGTCTATTCATGTCTTCTGCCCATTTCTTAATCAGGTTGTTTGTTTTTTTGATGTTGAGTTGTATGTGCTGTATATATATGTTGGATAATAACCCCTTATGTCATATCAGTTGCAAATATTTTCTCCCATTTAGTGAAGTCTTTTTGTTTTTTAATGATTTCCTTTGCTGTGCTAAAGCTTTTAAGCTTTTTATTGGGTCCCATTTGTTTATTTTTGCTTTTATTTCCTTTGCTTAAGGCGACAGACTCAAAAAATATTGCTTCATTTTAGGTCAAAGAGTATTCTGTTTATGTTTTCTTATTTAGGTTTTTAATCAATTTTGAGCTTATTTTTTTATTTGGTGTTAGAGAATGTTCTGTCATTCTCTTACATGTCTCTCTTAAAGAGACTGTCTTTTTTCCATTGTATATTCTTGCCTCCTTTGTCATAGATTAACTGATCATAAGTGCATGGGCTTATTTCTAGACTGTCTATTCTGTTCTGTTGATCCGTGTGTCTTCTTTTGGTGTCAGTGCCATACTGTTTTGATTACTGTAATTTTGTAGTACAGTCTAAAATCAGAAAGCCCTGTTCTTCTTTCTCAAGATTTGTTTTGGCTATTTGGAGCCTTCTGTTTCCATACAAATTTTAAAATTATGTGTTCTAGTTCTGTGAAGAATGCCATGGGTATTTTGATAGTGATTGTATTGACTCTGCAGATTGCCTTGGGTAGTATGGCCATTTAACAAGATTAATTCTTCCAGTCCAGGAACGTGGTGTATCTTTCCACCTGCCTGTGTCACCTTCAGTTTCTTTCAGCAGCGTCCTGTAGTTTTCCGAGTACAGCCCTTTCCCCTCCTTAGGTAGGTTTATTCCTAGGTGTCTTATTCTTCTTGATGTGATGGCAAATGGCATTTGATGCTGATTTTAGAGCCTTAGAATTATAGAATCATGGACTGTTTTAGCTGGAGGGACCTTAGAGTCATTGGTTTGCAAACTGAGTTCCATGGAGCCCTAAGGTTCAGGGACATGTGTGGGGACCTCCCTAGGTGACATGAGTAGGGAGGAAGGGGAAGATGACAGGGACCCATTTCTACTTCCCATGAGCATCTTGCCTATTTCAACTGACCCAAGCAGCCCCATTTTATCTTTTTTAGAGTTCTACTTAATATTGCTTTTTTAAAGGTGTCTGTACTTTAAAAATTTATTTTGAAAAGTACCACTTTGGTTCAATGTTCTCATTTCATATATGAAGAAGATGAAGTAAAAAAAGCATTTATTAACAGATCAAAATCACACAATTAGTGTAGTGGAAAAGCCAGGGTGAGTTTTCCAGATGCCCTGGCTCCTCAGGGCAGCACTGTGTACTCTTATCACGTCTTGCTGGGCAGAGACATGTCCCAATGTATATTAAGAGAGTTTTATGTTAAACTTCTAGTCTCATTGAATGCTCCTAGAATTACTAGTCCTCCATCTATTCCACAAGCAGTCCTTACACAGCTACTTCTGTGCCTGGCCCAGTGCTGTAGATACAAATATGAAGAAGACACAGGTTCTCTGCCTAAGGAGAACACGGCATGGGGGTGGACGGAGGGGCCGACTGTCCAAAGATGAAAACATACAAGCTGAAGTGAGGAGTGCATTACCCAGACTGTACCAAGGGGTTGGCTCACATTTCTTCCCAGTTCCTTTGCCCAGTTGTTCTGTATTCAGAAAGCTACTTTGTACTAGGCAGTATGCTGGAAACTTGTGAAGAACGAAGGTGTATACAGCATTAAGGCATTTTCCCTGGTCTTAAGAAATTTTACAGCCTAATAGAAATGATTTTTTTTTAAAGTAAGGACTAGTTACTCTTCCTAATTGGGATGGGATGGTGAGGTGAGTTTGAAGTGGATATAGGAGCTTATAACTTATGTTAGAATTATTTAAAATTTAGCTACAGAAGGATCTTCAGAGAATACAGCAGTTAACAGGACAGAGAAGATGAAATAAGTGTGGTATTATTCATTAGGAAAATTAATCGTCTTTTCCTTCTACCTTAGGGCTCCCGTGTTCACTGCTTTTATTGTGCAACAGTATTTAGGACTGTAAGAAATCTCCCTTACCACGGTTTTTAAAGGTATTAAAAATTCATATATCCAGCTTCATGTTTAGAAGGCACACCAAAACTAGTTTTAAATCCCGTGCTTGTAGATCCCCCTCCACCCCCTCACTTCCCTTGGCGTCTGGGTTGCAGCAGCACTGACCTCGCGCATCGTTGTGAATAGTTGTTCTGTTTAGCTCTGAATAGGCATTCCTACAACCTTGCATCAGGGAGATCTTGGCTATTTTATGGTACCTATACTCAGTTCACAAGGGCAGTTTGATACCTTTGTCTGTGCTTCTGAATTAAATTGTTTTCTGTCTGCCCTCTCATATAGAATTATCCTGGTAATTAGGTAAAAGGGTGGCCCACTGGGATCTTTCTGTCTTTCAGATCATGTGTTATGGGAGCCCTCAGCTTATAAAAGTGTGGTTTTAAATAACTTAATTGTTTAGCCTCTTTATCATTTTTTAATGAACTTTAATTGCAGCTGGTCTGTGCAGGAGACCTGTGCTGCCCATTTGCTGGTTGATTCTAGGACATAGAGAAAGCTCTCGTAGGATTTCCTCCCTCTTCTCTGCCATCACTGTGGGTGCTGCTGCCTGTGAGTATGAGTGCGTCCCTGTCCTGACGTCTCTGTGTGGGTTAGAGCATGATGAAGGCCGTGGGATTACTGGTTCTTCACATGACAGTTAATTCTTCGTCCAGTCCGAAGGTCTGAATCTGAAATTGACAGCTGCTTCCAAAATCTCTTTGCTATGTAGGCTCTTTTTCCAAGAAAAGAACTCTTTTACTTTCTCTACTGGTCCCTTTCTGTATTTTATATAACTCAGTGTTGATTCTAATTTTATTTTAGGTAGTAATACACATCAATTAAAGTGTAGTCTCAATTCTTGCTCCTTAGGAAATGGCCATCTCAAAAGAATAGTATTATTTTTAGTCAAGTGAGTTTTTCTTGTAAGTCAGACTGATTTAGATAAGGCACCGTTAGCTGATGAATGTAATTAATTGCCTTGCATTTTAAGTTTTATCATTTTCTCTTTTGTAATAATTCTCCGTGATTTATTTGCCAACATTGTGTTCCTCCAGGAAGAAAAACTGAAATTTCCTATATCTGCCTTTTAGATTTGAACTTGTATCCTAAAGAAAAGGGCACTTCTTGTCTTATTTTAAAATACTTTTTACCTTGAAGTAAAATTATTTTATTTCCATCAAAAAAAGAGATAAACCATGGTAATTCATTTTATAGTGAGTTATGCTGTTAAATAACTTTATTATCATAATTCCCTAATTAATGTAGATACATAAAATTGTTAATCACAATAGTGTTTCTTAATAGTAGGTGTAGATAAAGGAAAACTTTCTTACTCACACAGGTTATTTTCGATCAAGACATTTATGTGATACTTTGATCTAAAAGTCCAAAAGTAGTTCTCATTTTAAATGCCCAAATAGCCATCTATAGGCTGATAAAAATTACTAGTGAGAAAACTAAGACAAAGAGACATTACTGTAAGGTGGACAATGGTTGTACATCCAATGAATATAATAAATGCATAGAGAAGTATTTGAGTGTGTGGGGGAATGGTAGGAGGGCTGGCAATAGGAATTACTGGTAGAGAGGGAACTAGCCATGGAAAAATTAATGTAACTGTATGAGATAGTTGACTATGAAGAAAGAATAAAACTCAGTTCTCCACTTACTCGTATGATTAAGCATTCTCTGGATACGCATTTTGCTCGCTGAATGCTAGAAAAGAGTAAGATTTGACAGTCTTACCATCGTTGCTCTGTTAGATTACCCTCACATTCCTCACTGGGGAGCGCTAATCATGCTGCACTTTTAGCGTAATAGTAATTCTAATGTAATATTACATGAAATTCACAAATTTAGAAGATAATTTCATGTGAATATTAAAGAAGGGTAAATCTCTATATACAGTGGATATGTAAAGGATATTCTTGGTTTTTTTTCCTATTTATAAATTCACTGAAAATGCTTTGAGTGTAAGATAAAGAAAAGAAACCAAGAGAGCAAGGCCTTAGTTATGAAAAGGTGGTCATTCATCTGAATTAGATTTTGAGCTATTTGGTATCACTTAAAAATTTGTTAGCTAAAAATGATACTGAATATGGATCAGTCTCCCAGATTCTAGTATTTAAAGGAAGATTTCAGGGTTTAAAATCAGGGGAGATTCTCTCCCATAGCTCTATGAAGTGTAATTTTATTAAGCATCTGAATCATAGCTCACACTTAACATTTAATCTGTAAGTACCTATTTTTCTCAGCCATCTCAAACACGTTGAACTCAGGTACGGGAAACATTTGTCATCCAATTTTTAACTTTTTAAAAGGGCAAGTTAAAAAAAAAAGTCTGTTTTCTCTGTAAGTGGCATCTCTCTCGATGAGATTGAGATGGATACTTAGAATGCTTAAGGATTTTACTGTTATAACAGTTTTAATATCCACAAAGATGATGATGAAAGTGATGTGATTTACAAATACTATCTTTAACTGCAGAATATGCAGAGCAGACAGGTTGGAGAGCAGATGGAATGTGACTATAACGTTAGTAGTGATTTAAGAGCAATTTTAAATCACTGAGACGCAAGAAGTTACAGAGGCTGGAATATAAGGAAAGTGTTTTTTCCTAATATGCTGATGATTTCGAATTTTATATCTATATCAATTGCTAAGCCTCCACTTTCTGTTAAAGAATGACACAAGGAAAAGTACAATAAGTACAATTTCTACAAGAAGCATACAGTGGCTAGCACAGTGCCTCAGACATTTTAGACCACGGTTGCTTGGATGTCATTGAGTGTTTTGTGTGTGTACTTTGTGATGTACACACAAACCTTCATTTTCATAGGTGAAAACCTTAGCCAGATCAGTTAAAGGAAATCATCTTTAGTTGCCCATTAAAAATTTCCTGGTAAGTCTCTTGGAAACATCTAATACCTGTCTTGACCCTAGTGTATTCCCAACATGTTTTTTAAAAAAACCATCTTAACATCTACAGGTAAGCTTTGTTAGTTTGGAAAGCATGCTACAGTCATTGTACAATCAGTCAGATCCTGTATTTCAGAAAGCCTACATCCTCCTCTCCCAACCCCGGTGGGCATTCTGGTTGATGTTTAGGGGCTAATGATGGAGCTTGACTTTTTAATAGAAGCGTATTCTCTTTTTTACAGTTAAGATGCCTGTGTCAGAGTAAGAAATTTTTAGAAAATAAAATGTATTTCCTGTGTTCATCAGAATTTTTTAATTTAATTACATGATTTTTATTTTTCTACTTTGGTAAGTGTCAAAGACAGATCCATTTTAAACTCCTCTTGCCTTGTGGCATAATATAATGTAAAACAGAAGCCCCATGACAAGTCAGCACATTTTAAAAATAAGTTTACCCTTCACTGTATTTTCCAACAATCACCTGATCACAATATTAGGATGATATTCAACTTAGTGTTCTGTTCCTTCACTCAACCACTATATTCATTTTTCAAAAAATAGATTTATTGAGGTATACTTTACTTATTATTATTTTTTTAATTGAAGTATAGTCAGTTACAATGTGTCAGTTTCTGGTATATAACATAATGTCCCAGTCATGCATATATATATATACATACATTCATTTTATATACTTTTTCATTAAAGGCTAATACAAGATATTGAATATAGTTCCCTGTGCTATACAGAAGCTATTTTTTTTAACTGTTTTTATATATAGTGGTTAACTTTTGCAAATCTCAAACTCCCTTCCCACCTCCTGTCCCCTGGTATTGTATCTATATGCAATAAAATTTACCCATTTAAGTGTCTAATTTCATGGGGTTGTTTGGTAAATTCTCAGAGCTATATAATGCTCATCATAATCTCTCACCCCATCCAACTCTGTAAAGCTTCCCTGTACTTGTGATTCAGCAGGTTTGATACATATTCTTCCCTTCTTCCCACCTCGCTGGGCCTACCTTGTTTAGTGCTCAGCTCTATCAAGGTGCATATTATAATACTCCTTTTTATAAAAACATATTACCCATTATTGTTATTTCATCTGTTTCCCCTGCTCTCAACCATTGTGATATCCCCACTGCTTAGCAAACTGCCTGGCAGCTGAAGGCTCCTTCTGATCGTTACTGAGCTGGCAGTGACTCCCTCCTGGACGCAAGCAAGGGCTTGGCCACTTGCTGCCCTGCTGCTCAGCAGGCATCTCTGTGGATGGTGCAGTGGCTTTCAGATCTTCAGAAACAGGGAGGTCCCCAGGGAGGCCTGTTAGCCGACCACTTTCCATGAGTCCTGCTCATGTGAGGTTCACCTGTCTGAACCTTGATTTTTTTTTTAACTGAAATGATAACATAACTTTTTAGGGTGATTGTGAGGTTAAGAAATTAAGTTAGGACAATGGTCATGTTTGGATGTTCAAGGTGGAGTTTGGTACCTGATTCATACCCTACTGCTGTCTTTAATGTTCTGGCTAGAGAAGTATGTGCACAAAATACTGAGCCAAATGAAGTCAGTCATCTGCTTTGTAACCCAAGTGCAAGGCACCCGATAACATTAGATTGGAGAATGCGATGGGGACCTGAGTGATTGCCAGGCTTGCTGAGCTCAGCCCACCTAACTTGAATACAGACTGAAAAACCAGAGGTAAAGGAGCAGAGGCAAGTCTGGTCCTCTGGTTTTGCCACACAATGAGGGAGAGGGTGGAAGGTGCTCTGTTTGATTCTAGGGGGTACTGAGAAGCTCGAGCAAAGTTCACAGTTCAGAGACAGAGGCTCACAGGCTCACTAAAGACTGAAACCAAATCGAAGAATTCTAGACGGCTTCCCTTCCCCAACTTACCACTACATTACCAAAGTCCTATTTAGAGCAGTTCCTTTTACCCAGTACGTTAATTCTGACTTTCAAAAGGAAAAAAGTCACAAGTCATCCTGGAAGGTAATAAGCATGATTTGGAGAGACAGAGCCAGCATCAGAACCAGACTCAGATACAGCAGGGATTTAGAACGATCAGACCAGGCATTTAAGACAACTCTGATTAAAATGCTAAGGACTCCAATGAATACAGCAGACAGCATGCAGAACAGATGGACACTGGGAGCAGAGAAGTGGAAATTCTAAGAAAGAATCAAGAAATGCTAGAGATCAAAACCAGCCACTGAAGTAAAGAATGCTTTTGATGGGCTCATTAGTAAGTTGGCTACATCTGAGAAGAGAATCTCTGTGCTTAAGAATATGTCAATAGAAACTTCAAAATTGGAAAAGCAAAGAAAAAAAACACTAGGAAGAAAAAAAAAGGAAACAGACTATCCAGGAGGTGCAGGACAACTACAAAAGATAAACCCACATGCATGACAAGTACCAGAGAGAGAGGAGAGAGAGAAAGGCACAAAGGGAGTATTTGAAGCACCAGTAACTGAGAATCTCCCCCCGGGTTAATGTCAGACACCAAACCACAGATCCGGGAAACTCGGAGAACAACAAGCAGGATAAAAATTACAGGTGCGGAAACAAAACTGCTTGTAGGCATATCATTTACAAACTGTAGAAAATCAAAGATAATGAAAAAATCTTGAAAGAAGTCAGAGGAGCAAAACACTTACCTATGAGGAAGAAACATCAAAATTACATCTAATGTCTCAGAAACCATGTAAGCAAGAAGAGACTAAAGAGATGTTTAAAGCTTTGAGAAGAAAAACTCACTGATCTGAAAATGGGGGTCAGAGGGAAATCGGGTCTCAACTACAAGGCATCTAAGTGAGAGGGAGAAGGGGAGACGAGCTCCCAGGAACCATCATGTGGATCTCGGCAGACTGAGTTCCTACCTGCCGAGCCACGCAGTAGTCAAACCAGTGGCTTTATCATCTGCAGACCCATGTCAGTGGCTCAGTCTGACCAGGGCGGTTCAGCAGGGTGGACGTCTGCCTAAGCAAGGCCGCCCAGACGAGGAATTCTGCTGGTCCTGGGGCCTGGTCTGCTCGCGCCCAGAGGGAGGAGCTGTCATAGCTGCACCCACTGCAGAGTGTGGCCCCCAAACCCATGTGACACATAGGACAAGCGAGGACACCAGGAAGCTGCCTAGCTCAAGCTGAGAGGAGGGTAAGCAGAGCTGATGGCCGCCTGGAGCGAAGTCTTTGGCCCTGTTTGGACAAGGAACTCAGGACAAAGTTTGGCTCGAGTCAGGACCACACACGGAATCAGTGGCCTTAGAGCTGTCAGGCAGGGAAACTAATCTGTAGCCCCGGTTATTGCTGAGTACAGCTTTCAGCCCGCCCGGCCAGGGGATCTTACCAGAGTGCGCGGGGAGCTGTGCAGCCCATCAGCAGCCCTGCTTACAGTGGTGCTGAGCAGAGCACAGCCCGAGGCTTCCCCCATCTGCAAAGCAAAACCCGTGACTCCACCTAACCAGGGTCTTCAGTGCACACTCTTGACGTACTTTGAATGCCAGGCTCAGGCCTACAGGGGCTGTGTTTCTGAATCCCATGGAGCTGAAACAATCAAAACCAGTTTGAAAGACAACCAAGAACTAGGGCAAGATTATATAATAAGGTTCATCTTCCACATGAGGCCATTCCTTCAAGACAGGGAGAAGGAGCTGTTTTGAATAATGCAGAGAATGAAACACAGAGAGTCAAGCAAAATTAGGAAAGACAGCAACATGTTCCAAATGAAAGAACAAGATAAATTCCTGGGGGGAAGAAAAGCCCACATTGAAGTGTAGTTAAGTAATTTACCTGATGAAGAGTTCAAAGTAAGTTATCAATATGCTCACTGAACTTGGGAGAAGAATGGGTGAACAGTGAGAATTCAACAAACAGAAAGAACTTAAGAAGCTGAAGAATATAATAACTCTCTTGAAAAATACACTAGTGGGAATCAACAGCAGACCAGATGATACAGAAAAATGGATCAGTGACCCTGGGGACAGGGGAGTGGAAATCACCCAAACAGAACAGCAAAAAGAAGACTTTTTAAAAATAAGTACATTTTAGGGGATCTGTGGGATGACATCAAGTGCATAACATCCACATCGTAGGAGCCTCGGAAGAAGAGAGAAAAAAGGGGCAGAAAACTGATTCAAAGAAATAATGGCTGAAAACTTCACCAACTTGGGAAAGAAATACATTCAAGTCTGGGAAGCACAGAGTCCCAAGCAAGGTGAGTCCCAAAGAGTTTCACATCAAGACACATTACAAGTAAAATGTCAAAAGTAAAAGATAAAGGGAGAATCATAAAAGCAGCATGTCTAGGCCACTGTGTCACACCACACGCAAAAAGAATGTGGGACCTGAAACGGTAAAACTATGAGAAGGTATAGACAGCGTGCACTTTCACATCAGTCGTCCCAGTGTCTTTTTGGACATGTCTCCTCAGGCAAGAGAAACAAAAGCAAAAATAAACAAATGGAGCTACATCAAGTTAAAAAGCTTTGCACAGCAACGAAAGCCATCAGCAAAATGAATGGACAGCATACCAAATGGGAAAAGATACTTGCAAGTCATATATATGATAAGGGATTAATATCAAAAATTATATCTAAAGAACTCATACAACTCAACAACAAAAACGAAAAACTGATTGAAAAGTGGGCAGAGGAGCGGAACAATTTTCCAAAGAAGACATAGATCACCAACAAGCGCATGAAAAGATGTTCAACATCATAATTATTAGGGAAATGCAAATCAGAACTACAGTGAGATCTCCCTTCACACCTGTCATAATGGCTAGTATCAAAGAGTCAAAAGAGCAATGTTGGTGAGGATGTGGAGAAAACGGAATGCTTGTGCAATGTTGTGGATTGTAAATTGGTGCAGCCGCTGTGAAAATCAGCATGGTGGTCCCTCAAAAAATGTCAAACTTCATACAGTCCAGCCGTTCGACTTCTGGGTATTCATCTGAGGTAAACAGAAGCACTAACTCAAAAAAGTATGCATCCCCATAGTCACTGCAGCACTACTTAAAATAGCCAAGGTATGGAAGCAACCTAAGTGTCCATCGATGGAGGAGTGGTTAAAGAAGCTGTGATACACACACATACACTGAAATATTATTTAGCCATAATAAAAGAATGAAATTTTGCCATTTGCACTGACTGACTAATGTGAATCTTTAGGCTATTATACTGATGAAATAAGCCAGACGGTTAAAGGCAAATACTGTATGATTTCACTTATATGTGCAATCATAAAAATTTAAATGGACAAACAAAACTAAACAAAGCCAGATTCATAGATGCCGAGAGCAGATTGTTGTTTCTCAGAGGCCGAGGGGTGGTGGGAGGTTGGAGAAATAGATAGAGGGATTAGGAGGTACAAACTTTCATTTATAAAAAGAATTAAGTCCTGGGAATCTAATGTATATCGTAGGAGTATAGTCAGTAATATTGTATTAAATTTGTATACTGACAGATGGTAACTAGACTTACTGTGATAATTTCTAATGTATGTAGACATCAAATCACAGTTGTACACCTGAAACTAACATAATGTGCATATCAGTCATACTTCAATAAAATTCAAGTAGTAAGTATCAAAACCAAACAGAAATCTCAGAGCTGAAAAATACAATAACTGAACTGAAGAATTCAACAGAGAGCTTCAAAAGCAGAAGTAACCATACAGTAGAAAGAATCAACGACCTGGAAGGTAGGAAAATTGAAATTATTCAGTCAGAGGAGCAAAAAGAAAAAAGAATGAAAAAGAGTCAAGAAAGTCTATGGGACTTATGGTATACAATGAAAATAAATAATATTCCTATTGTGAGAATTCCAGGAGAAGAGAAAGAGGAAGGAATAGAAAACATATTTAAATCAGTAATAGCTGAAACGTTTCCAGACCTGTAAAGACAAATAGACATCCAGTCTTTGAGGCCCAAGTAGGTTGAACTGGAATAGGGCTACCACTAGACACATTACAATTAAATTGTCAAAAGTCAAAGATAATGAAAAACTTTTAAAGCAGTGAGAGAGAAAGAGAAGTTAAATGCTGAGAAACCCCGTAAGACTAAGTCAAATTTCTCGACAGAAACTTTTCAGGCCAGGAGAGAATGGGATGACAAACTCTAAATGTTGAAAGAAAAATACTCAACCAAGAATACTATCCCCGAAGTTGTAGACACAATTAAGGAAGGATTAAGACTTCCTGAACAATCAAAAGCTTAGGGAATTCATTATGACTAGACCTGCCTTACAAGAAATGCTAAAGGGAGTTCTTTGAATGGAAGTTAAAGGATGGTAATCAACATCGTGAGACCTGCTTGTAATTGTAAATATATAGCCAAACTTGGATTCTGTGATACAGTTATGGTGGTGCACAATTCATTTACAACTCTAGTTTGAAAGTTAAAATACAGAGTAAAAAAATAAACATAACTACAATAACCTGTTATTAGTTATACAGTATAAATATATATAAATTGTAAGATCAATAAAATAAAATGAGAGAGAGGAAAAGTAAAAGTGTGAATCTCTTAGGAATTCTGTTGAATTTGGTATTAGTTTAAAACAGGGTCTCATAATTTCTATTTCTTCATCCATTCATGCATTCATGTGTTGATGGATTTGTCTTGGTTATTGTAAATCATGCTGCTGTGAACATTGGGGTGTGTGGATCTTTTCAAATTAGTGTTTTCATTTTTCTTGGGTATGTATGCCCAGGAATGGAATTCCTCTTTGGTTTCTTCATTGACCCATTGGTTGTTTAGTTTCCACATGTTTGTGTATTTCCCATTTTTCTTCCTGTGATCGATTTCTAATTTCATACTGTTGTGGTCAGAAAACATTATTCTTTTTTTTTAAGAAAGCGTTCTTGATGTAATTTTTATCCTCTTAAATTTGTTGAGACTTGTTTTGTGGCCTAGGATGCGATCTTAAAATGCAAATGTTAGTTTGCTTAATGTTGCCTCAGAGGCCCCTTGAACTATCCTCAAATGTTTTTAAACCTGTTTTTCTTTTCGCTGTTCTGACTGGGTGATTTCCATTATTCTGTCTTCCCGATCACTTATGCGTTTTTCAGTATCGCTTAATCTGCTGTTAATCCCTCCGATATATTTTTTTTCATTTCAGTTATCATGTTTTCTCTGACTGGTTCTTTTTTTTAATATTTTCTATTCTTTATTAAATTTCTCACTCTGTTCATCTATTCTTTTACCAAGTTCAGTTAGCATTCTTACTGCTTTTCTCTGAACTCTCTGTCAGGTGAATTAATATCTTTGTTTCATTAGGGTTTTTTAGGGTTCTTTTGTTATTTTCTTCTTTCTTTTGAAACATAGTCCTCTGACTTTTCGTTTTGTTTAACTTCCTCTGTCTCTGTGAAATTAGGTCAAACAGTTACCTGTCCTGGGCTCGAAGGCATGTCCTTGTGTGAAAGTGTTTCTGTGGAGTCTTTGTGGCCAGTGGCTTTGGTGGCAGAGCTGGGTCTGAAATGAGCTTGGGCCACGTCTTGTTCCAGGATCCATTGGCAGTTGCCATCTTGGTGGGAGGTAGGACTGGTGTGGGAGGGGCCGGGTCAGAGTCAGGTGTGAGCCAGGGCTTCTCCTATGTTCCGAGACAAGTCACATCCCTGCAGGAGGCTGAGTAAGTGTCCGTGGGGCTAGAGCCAGAGCTCTGCGGCGTCTGGGGTCCTTGTGGGTGTGACAGTGGTCTCCACCTTGGGTGCAGTCCTGCCGGGGCCTGAGGGTTTAGAGTTGTACTTCTCTGCTGGTTTCTTTTCCACCATGGTGCGCATGCTTTGGTTAGAGGCTCAGTCAGTGCTAGAGAGGCTGGTGCCACACTGCTGAGCAGACTCCCTCCCAGAAGTGTGCAGGGACGTGTGCCGTGCTGGTGGCAGTCTCGGCCTTGGAGCTAGAACTAGTCTTGCTCCCTCCTGAGCATTTGCATCAGCATATGTGCTGGCAGTGACCGCCTCTCTTCTGGTCAGAAGCAGGTCCAGGGTCCATGATGAACCAGTTCCCTCCAAGTGTGTGCCCTCTCATTGGCAACAGCATGCTCCACCTAGGTGGGTAGCAGCACCGGAGCAAGAGGGGCTGGAACAGGACCCCAGTGCGGGGTAGTGGATACACTGGGTTGGCCATGACTAGCCGTCCAGAGCTCCAGGCAGTTTTCAGTCTGCTGTTACCACACTTTGACAGACTAAGCAAGTCTTATGTGTGTAGTCTTTAAGAGTAGAGTCTCAGTTTCTTAAAGCCCTCTAGTAAGCCTGACTTGTTTTCAAACCAGGAAAGGAAGCTTGTCTTCCTGGTGTTAGACCTCAGGGCTACAATGCCTAATATGTAGCTTGAACCCCTGACTCCCCAGGGGGGATCCCCAACCTGTGATAGCCCCCTCTTCTTCTTTGTCCCCAACAGCAAAAGACATGATCAACAGAGTGAGAAAAGAAACACTATTGTAAATCAACTACACTTCAATGAAAAAATAAACTTTAAAAATTAAAGGAAGCTAGGGTGAAGAATGGAGATTCAGCCATTTTATTTAGTAACTTGTTGAACAGACAAAACAAAACAACAACAACAAAAAAACCCCAACAACCTGTGAGTGAAAAAAATGTACTATACATCTGATAAGGGGCTAAGATCCAAAATATGTAAAGACTTCATACAGCCCAATAGCAGAAAAACAAATATTCCAATTAACAAGTGGGCAAAAAACACGAATAGACAGTTTTCCAAAGAAATTATACTTAAAAGGCCAGCAGGTACGTGAAAAGATGCTCAACATCACTAGTCATTAGGGAAATGCAACCTCAGACCACAATGAGAGATCACCTCTTGCCTGTTAGGGGTGGTCATCATCAAAATGGCAAGAGACAGCAAGTGCTGACAAGGATGTAGAGAGGAGGGAGCCCTTCTGCCCTGTTGATGGGACTGCAGACTGGCGCCGCCGCTGTGGAAAACTGTATGGAGGGTCCTCAAAACGTTAAAAACGGAACTACCATATGACCAGCAATTTTGCTGCTGGGAATATATCTAAAGGAGACGAAAGCAGTAATTCCAAAAAATACCTGCACTCCCATGTTGAAGCAGCCCTATTTACAGTAATCAAGGCACAGAAACAAACAACATAAGTGTCCTTAGTGGATCAGTGTATAAAGAAGTTGTGAAATACATCTAATGTAATGTTATACAGTCAGAAAAATGAAACTCTGTAATTGCAACAGCATGAGTGGACCTTGAGGATACTATGCTAAGTGAAATAAGCTAGTCACAGAAAGACAAATACCGTATGGTTCCACTTATCTGTGGTGTACTTAGAGTCGCCCAGTTCTTAAAGACAGAAAGTGGAGTAGTGGTTGCCCCTGTTGAGGGAGGAAGGAATGAGAAGTTGTTGTTTACTGAGTATAGAATTTCAGTCTGGATGATGAAAACTTCTGGAGATGGATGGTAGTTTGGTTTCACGACAGTGTGAATGTACTGAATGCCATAGGACTGTAATATTTAAAAATAACTAAAATGGTAAATTTTATGTTAAATGTTTTACTATAATAAAAAATGATAATTCACATATAAATGTGAATAGTGAAAGTGCCCTCTTTACTTTTTTTCTGTCTGGCAAACTTGCGCTTTCCTTTATTATCCAACTGCACCATCATATTCTTAGTGTTAAATTTGCACTGAGAAGTGCAAGTCAAAAGTACAATGAGATATCACCTCACACCAGTCAGAATGGCCATCATTAAAAAGTCTGTAAGTGATAAATGCTGAAGCGGGTGTGGAGAAAAAGGAGCCCTCATCCACTGTTGGTAGAAATGTAAATTGGTGCAGCCACTATGGAGAACAGTATGGAAGTTCCTTAAAAAAACTAAAAATAGACTTAGATGATCCAGCAATCTCACTCCTGCACATCTTTCTGGAGAAAACTCTAACTTGAAAAGATACAAGAACCCTAATGTTCACAGCAGCACTATTTACAATAGCCAAGACATGGCTACCTAAACAGTCCATCGAAAAATGATTGGATAAAGAAGTTGTGGTAAATACACACACACACACAGAAATGTTAGCCATAAAAAATGAAATAGAATCAAATAGTGCCATTTGCAGCAACATGGATTGACCAAAAGAGATCATCATATTAAGTGAAGTGAGACAGTAAAGGACAAATGTTATATGATATCACTTATAAATGGAATCTAAAGAAAAATGATACAAATGAACTTATTTACAAACCAGAAATAGTCTCACAGACATAGAAAACAAATGTATAGTTATCAAAGGGGAAGGTGGGGGAGGGATAAATTAGGAGTTTGGAATGAACAGATACACACTACTATGCATAAAATTGATAAACAGCAAGGACCTACTGTACAGCACAGGGAACTACATTAAATATCTTGTAATAACCTATAATGGAAAGGAATCTGACAAAGAATATGTGTGTGTTTGTGTGTGTGTGTGTGTGTAACTGAATCACTTCGCTGTACACCTGGCACTAACACAACATTGTTTATCAACTATACTTCAGTTAAAAAAAAAAGCAGTTCTACCTCAATAAAGCTGGAGTTGGGGTGGGGGAAAAGAAATAGATAAATAAACTTGTGTGTCCATAAAATAAAATAATACAATAAAAGGAAACAAAGTATTGATTCTCACAGTATGGATGAATCTTAGCTCTGTTTTGCCAAGTAAAATAAGCCACTTATGTGACATTTTTCAGAATGACGAAACTGTTGGGAAGGAACACCGAGCAGAGTTTACAGAAATTGGTCAGGGAGAGGAATTGACTAGAAGAGGGTAGCAAGGAGGGAATTTGGGGGGCGATGGAACTGTTGTGTTTGGTTTGGTGGTGGTGGATACGTGGTGCATTATGCCTTCCCCTAAAACTGTACAAGGAATACATTTTGTGTGTATACATGTTTTAAGTATTAGCCAAGATATGGGGAATGCAAGTTATAATTCAGACTATACCAAATCGATTTAAATCTTTCCCAAATGAACTGCATAACCATTGTGAAGAGGGTCAGGAAGAGAGGAACTGACCTGAGTAGCTCTGGAAAACACTGCTCTAGTAGGTAGACTTCTCTCTCACATGAGCATGGGCTACTAATTCTGAAACTAGTATATATGTTTACTAGACTTGAACAAATCAGTCAGTAAATATATTGTACGAAACGAGAGCTGGGTTTCTCACTGTTGAGGAAGTGCAAATACGCAAAGACAGAGGCTGGAATGAACCTTGTCGTGCTGGCTTGGGTTGGAGATAGCAGTATGAGCTCATGGGGAGGTGGGTAAGGAGTGATGGATAGAGGGATGCATATACAAATAAATACAGGTGTATGTATGTACATGAATTAGTGTACATGTTTGTATGTGTGTGTGTATATATATATATATATAGAAAACTGAAAAAATATGAAATAAGAATAAAGTCTGAAGTTTGTTCTTAGTATTGTACTGTTAATTTCTTCATTTTGTCATTTTTACTATGGTTACCTAAGATGTTAACATTGGAGAGATTGGGTGATGGGCGTAAGGGAACTCTGTGTACTACCTTTACAAATCTAAAATGATCTAAAAATAAAATTAAAAGTAAAGCATAGATGACAGAGCCCAGTGTTATTCTCATCTCTTGCAATTACTTATCAAACACCAACGGAGAAAAAAGGCTATTTTTCTCTGATAATCAAAAATACTTTTAATGATTGTTAGGTTTGTGGTTTATTTTAAATATATTTTGGTGGTGGTTATTTTGGTTAAAGTTTTAATAAAAGATTCAGTATTCAAAGTTTAATAAACAGTGAAACCAAAGATGATTCAGGACATTAAGACAGGTGAACTAAGACAAATGCTGTTACTTGAATGCTGTATTTTCCATCAGTATATCAGCTTATAAACTTCTACTCTTCCCTCTTCTCTGTGAACCAACGTGACCATCCATTTTCCACCTCCTTCATATTTGATGTACATTATAACTCAGAGTTAAACTCGCTTTGCTTGAAGGAGCAAGGGTTCAAAAAGGTGGCTGAGCAATTAGCAGCTTTCTCAGTTGGTGACAGGATGCCCGCCCTTTATGGTGATTGAGAAAGGAGTAGCTATAAGATTCCAAATCGCTGTGCACGGCGCCACCACCCTAACCCACTGGTAGCTTTACCTGAGGTGGTGATATTAGAGATTAACCTGGTTATTTGGCAGATACAGTCCAATATTGCTCACTGGACTTAATCCATTATTTGTCGTATTCTCTATGCTTGGCACCATGCTGGACTGTGCAGAAATCAAAATTGTGATCTCTGCCAAAGAACTTCCACTTGTTTGAAAGAAGACAAACTGTAGTGGGTGGAAAGTGCAGATGCTTCAGAGATTTCTCAGTCATATCCTCACTGTTTCTCCCTTTAATCACTAGATCTGTGGTTTGGTGTATTTATCTAACCTCAGGTCTATTTCCTTATCTATGATCAAGGGTACTAATGTCAGTCTAACAGGACTGTCATGATTACTAATGTTTGGCACACAGAGGCCTTTAGTGAACCACAGCCATTCTTATCGTGGTGGTTGTTACCAAGACTGACAGTCCATTACAAAATACAATGGTTTACTACACTAAATAACTTTGTTCATTAAACGTTGTGTTATTCACAGTATTCAACGTCTGTGTTCAATCTTTGTGTTTTCTCACCTTAGAGATGATGAAGAGAAAAAAAAGTCTCCGTCAGAAGGTACTGATGAGAAAGCTAATGGAACACATCCAAAGACCCTCAGCCGTATTGGGAGCACGACCAACCCATTCTTGGACATTCCTCACGACCCAAACGCTGCTGTGTACAAAAGTGGATTCTTGGCCCGGAAGATCCACGCAGATATGGATGGGAAGAAGAGTAAGCATCATTTGTTGACATTTTTCTATTTCATTTATTTCCTCTATTATTTCCTTTATTTCCTTTAAAGTAGGCTCAAAATTTGCAGTGAATTTACCTGAAGTAAAGTCAAGGGATAAAGAAAAATTATATTATGTTTATCTAGAGAAGTGTTATTGAAGTTAGATAAAGCCTCTCACCCTTGGTCAGAAAGATACTGTGGCGCCTGGTCTTCTCCAGGTAGTTACAGAACTTCCAAACTGGAAGACTTCTTACAGATGATTCTTTTCCAACCTTTATTCAGTTATTTATTTTTGTCTTCAACAAATAATTTTGAGTATGCTGTTATGTGCTAGGCATCAAAAATTTAGTAGTGTGTAGGATGGACAAGGTCCCTGTCTTCATGGAGTTTACATTTCTGGTGGTTGAAGGAAAGGCTGAATTTGTGACACGTAGAATGATAAATAGCGTAAGGTCCTTGAGACCAAGCGGGGAGGGATGGAATTGGGATCCAGGCACATGTGGAGTACTGTCCGCTGTGGGGGACAGACGGGCGAGGTATACTTCATGCTGCAAAATTGATTGGGTCCCATGTGACGGCTCTGTGAACATGACACATGATTGACTACTGACGCATAATGTTGGAAGTTTGGAATGGAGTATGTTCCTATGTTTACATAATAATCTGCGGGGTGTGAAATAGCAGCTTGATACATTGAACAGGCCATGATGAGCTGGTCTGTAGGCTCAGAATTAGGCTACACCTGCAGGGTATCCCTGCCCACCTACAGACACAGACGACACATAGTGTGGGATGGCCAGTGCCGCGGTTTCCCTCTGTGGCTGGGTGCTTTTTTTGTAATGTATTAGCATATTCTTTTGGAGCACAGTCCAGGGAAACATTGTAGTAGAGGAGCTTTGACCCTGACTTACGGTTTCCAAGTTCCATAGGAGTATCCCCACCATGCTTCCTGTGCACCCTCTCCACCAGCCGACTAGACTACTTCCTCTTCTCTAACAGCGGGCGTCAGGACTCTAGTGGTGGCCAGTGACAGTAGCTCTAACAGTTAAGGGGAAAAGGGCAAGGACACATCTGAAGATGAAGGATTGTCTCCAGGACATTTTCTGCATGTCTTCTCTACCTTATTTTGCATATTACATGTATTCTTTTTTTATTGATGTATAGTTGATTTATAATATTTCATTAGTTTCGGGTGTACAATGTAGTGATTCAAAATTTTTATAGATTATACTCCATTTATATTTGTTATAAAATATTGGCTATAATTCCCTGGGCTGTTCAACACATCTTTATTATATTTATTTTACACATAGTAGTTTGTACCTTCTAATCCCCTACCCCTACCCTGCCCCTCCCCCCTCCCACTGGTAACCACTGGTTTGTTCTCTATATCTGTGAGTCTGTTTCTTTTTTTTTTTATTCTTATTTTTTTTATTGAATTGCAGTCGATTTACAGTATTAGTTTCGTGTGTACAGCAAAGCAATTCAGTTATACATATATATATATACATGTATATATATATTTTCAATTCTTTTCTATTACAGCACATTACAAGAAATTGAATATGGTTCCCTGTGTTGTGAGTCTGTTTCTTTTTTGTTGTATTTATTCATTTAATTTTTGAGAGTCTACAAATGTGATAAAATACAGTATTTGTCTTTCTCTGTATGACTTACTTCACTAAGCATAATACCCTACAGGTCCATGCGGGTGGTTGAAAATGGCAACATTTCATTCTTTTTTATGGCTGAGTAGTATTGCAGTACCCCATTGTGTATGTGTCTGTGTGTGTGTGTATACACACATACATATCACATCTTTATCCAGTCATCTGTTGATGGATACTTAGGTTGCTTCCATGTCTTGGCTGAAAAGTCAGCTGATGGTTTTACGAGAGATCCCTTATAAGTAACTCATTGGTCTTCCCTTGCTGCTTTTAATATTCTGTCTTTATCTTTAATTATGGCCATCCTAATTACAGTGTGTCTTGTGGTGGTCCTCTTTGGGTTGGTCTTATTTCGGCCTCTTTGTGATTTCTCAACCAAGAAGTCTCTTTCCTTTCCCAAGTTAGGGGAGTTCTCAGCTATTATGTATTCAGATGTGTTCTCTTCCCCTTTCTCCCTCCCTTCTGTTTCCAGGACCCCCTCAATGTGAATGTTAGTACGCTTGCTGTTGTCTCAGAGGTCTCTTAAAGGGTCCTCATTTCTTTTTATTCTTTTTTCCTCCCTCTGTTCTGCTTCGGTGATTTCCACTGCTCTGTATTCCAGCTCACTGACTTCTTCCTTTGTATCATTTAGTCTACTCTTGATTGCTTGCAGTGATTTTTCACTTCAGTTTTTGTATTCTTCATCTCTGTTTGGTTGTTCTTTATATTTTCTAACTCTGTTAAAAAACGTCTAACTTCTCGGCCCTGTGCATCCATTCTTCTCCTGAGTTCTTTGATCATCTTTACAATCATGACCTTGAACTCTTTCTCAGGTAGATTGTCTATCTCCACTTCACTTAGTTCTTCTCCTGGGGTTTTATTTTGTTCCTTTATTTGAAACATGTTCCTCTGTCACCTTATTTTGCCTTATTTGCTGGTTTTATTTCTATGTGTCTGGTAGGTGGGTCACATTTCCTGACCTTGGAGAAATGGCCTTCTGTAGGAGACATCCTGTGTGTCCTGGCAGCACACTCCCCCTTGTCACCAGAGCTGTATGCTCTAGGGGTGCCCCCACACGGGCTGTGTAGGTCCTGTCGTGGCGGGCTGACTGTTGTGGGCAGTCACAGAGACGTGGCTGGCCCTCCTCATGCAGAGGTTGCTGGTCACTGGGTGGTGGGCCTGAGTCACAGGATGGCTGACTGCCTCACTCCTGGTGGGCCACCAGGCTAGTGTTGGCCCACTGGTGGGCAGAGTCAGGTCCTGGAGTCTAGCTGCAGGACCCAGGGGTCCCAGAGCTGGTGTTGAACCACTGGTTAATGGGGCTGGCTCCTGGGGCAGCTGGCTGAGGGGCCCAGCGTGTCTCCAAGCTGGTGTTGGCCTGATGGTGGGCAGGGGCTGGGGCCCGGATGGTCCCAGGGCATGTGCTGGCCTGCAGGTGGGTGGACGGGATCCACAGGTTCTGGGGCTGTGGATTTTCTTGGGTATGTGTCTGCTCACTGAAAGGTGAGGGTGGTCCCAAAGCTAGAGTAGGCTCACTGATGGGTGGGACAAGATCCTGGGGCTGGTGCCTGCTCACTGGTGTGGGGTCTCTGGCTGCAGGGCCCTGGGGTTCCCGGGTCTGGTGCCTGGGCACTGGTGTGTGGGGCTGGGTGCTGGGCCCTGTGGTGGACGAGGCCGTGTTCGGGGTGGCTGTGGGCTCAGGGATGTCTTAAGACAGCCTGTCTGCTGGTGGTGGGACTGTGTCCCCCACCAGTTTGCTGCTTGGCCTGTGGCATCCCAGTACCGGTACCTTCAGGCTGGTGGGCGGAGGCAGGGCTGAATCCAAGGCTAAGGAGTTAGAGGGATGATTCTGAAATGGCACTTGCCAGCAGAGTGTCCATGTGGAAGAAGGGGCTTCCAAAAATGGCTGCCCCGTGTCTGTGTCCCCAAGGTAAGCTGCACGGGCCTCCTGCCCCTCCTGGAGGCTCCCTGCCATCAGCAGGTGGGTCTGACCCAGGCTCCTTTCAAATGACTACTGTCCTGGGTCCCGGAGCGTGTGAGATTTTGTGTGCCTTTTAAGAGGAGGGGTCTCTTTCCCCTAGCCCTCTGGGTCTCCTGTATGCAACCCCACTGGCCTTCAAGGCCAGGTGCTCTGGGGCTCCTGTTCCTGGTGGCTGAGAGCCTGATGCGGGGTTCGGGCCCCTCACTCCTTGTGGAGAACCTCTGTCATTGTAGTGACTCTGCTGTTTGTAGGTCGCCCACCCGGGGTCTCCTTCTTGGCCCTGCAGGGGCTCCGCCACTCAAACTCATCTCATTGGGGTTCATTCCTCATATCTTCAGTTGTAGAAGATCTTTCCTGGTAGGTCCCAGTCTTTTTCATAAATGGTTGTAATTTTGTGTGCTGGTGGGAGGAGGTGAGCTCAGGAGCTCCCTACTCCATCATCTTGGGGACGCCCTTCAGCTTTATTCTTTGAAAAGGGGACTCATGTGGCCAGATACGTGATTATTAGCAGCACTAGAAAGCACGTGTTCAGTGTTGTCATCAAAAAGAGTTCCTTCTCTCACTTCCAACATCGTAGATTCTGGGGCAGGACTCTGGTTGGTATAACTGAGGGGATAGAATCCTATGACTAACAGCACCCACTTGCTTGCACTGGCGAGAGGCAAGTTCCCTCAAGAAGGGGTAGGATACAGTTCTAAGAGAGAGGGCGCTCTCCTTCGTAGACAACGAAGTCAGTGTTCAGCTCTGTTCCCAGCACGCACAGCACCCTTGCTCCTGAGTTGAGTTCAGACGATGCTTTTGCCAAACGTGGTACAGTTTTCCATCCATAGCCGCAGAGCGCCTCCTCTCTGCCCCTTGGGTCCAGCTGCGGCTTCCATCTCCAGGGGTCAGATTTGCTGCTCAGTGATTCACCTGCCTGGGCACTAACTTATTTCCGAGCATCCCACTCCATGACGGAGTGAGATGCTGGGATGTGTGCTAAGTCTATGTTTATCAGAAACTTCCAAACTGTGTTTCAAAGCATCCACACCACTTTGCATTCCTGCCAGCTGTGCATATGTGATATGACCTCTTGATAAAATAATCGCTCTGTCAAGAAATGACTTTCTTATCCCTGGTCACATTCCTTATTTTGAAATCTACTTTGCCTAATATTAATACAGTGATTCAAGCTTTCTTTTCATTTTTTGCATAATATACAGAAATCCTTTCTAGCTTTTTAATCTTGATCTATGATCTTGTCTTGAAAATTGTTTATTACAGCATACTGGTGGGTCTTTCTTTTTATTCAGTTGATCTGTCTTAATTGAAGTGTTTATACCATTTGCACTTAAAGTAGTCGTGACATAGTTGAGTTTAAGTCGGCCTTCTTGCTATTTGATTTTGACTTATTCCATCTTTTATTTTTTCCTCTTTTCCTGCCTTGTTTGGGATTGTGTGTGTGTGTGTGTGTGTGTGTTTCTGTCTTCATGGTTGGTGTATTAGCTCTGCCTCTTTGCTTCATAATTTTAGTGACTGCTGTAGGGTTTACAGTATAATGTTAATTTGTCACAGTCTACCTTCAAATTTTACCACTTCACGTGTAGTTTGAAATCTTTATAGCAGTTTACTTCTTTCTGTTTGCCAGCATTGTGCTATTGTCATACATTTTAATTATGTAAATATTGTAAAATTCATAGTGCATTGTTATTATTTTTTCTTTAAATAGAAATGTATTCTTTTTAAATTTTTTATTCTTTATGCAATTCGTAAAGGTTGAGAAACTGTATTTTTTTACTTTTATTCACATATTGACCATTCCTGGTATACTGGGTTTCTTTCTGCAGTTTCAAATTTCTCTTTAGTATCATTTTTTTCCCTGCTCTAACAATTTCTTTCAAGATGTCTCATATAGTATAACTGTCCTCATGTTTTATTGGTTTTATTTAAAAAGTTTGTATTGTGCCTTAATTTTAGGAATTTATTTTCACTGGAATACAATTCCTTGGCAGTGTTTTCTTTTTCCTTCAGTAATTGAGAATATTGTTCCATTGTTCTCTGCCCTGTGTGGTTTCAGATAAAGAGTCTGCTATCACTTTTGTTCCTCTGTACCTAGTGTGGTCTTCTCCCCTTCTGAAAAATTTTCTCTTTACCTTTGATTTTCAGCGGTTTTATAATGAGGTTCCTTACTGTGGTTTTCTTTATGTTTTCCTTGTCTGTGTGTGTGTGTGTGTGTGTGTGTGTGTTTAATTGAAGCATAGTCAGTTACACTGTGCCAGTTTCTGGCGTACAGCACAATGTCCCAGTCATGCATGTACATACATATATTCATTTTCATATTCTTTTTCATTAAAGGTTATTACAAGATACTGAATATAGTTCCCTGTGCTATTTTTGAAGTTCTTGAATATTATCAGTTTATATTTCTCACCAATTCTGTAGATTTTTCAGCCATTATTTTTATAGCACCCACTCCTGCTTCTGGGACTCTAGATTCCTGTATGTTAGACATACAGAATGCTCATTGAGTCTCTGCTCAATTTTTTCAAACTCTTTTTTTATTTTTTCAGTACTTTATTTTTAACAATGTTTATTGCTGTATATTCAAGTTTACTACAGTATTTTTTATTCGATATACTGTACTTTTTATCTTTGAAACTAGTGTAAAACCTTTACATCATCCATTTCTCTCCTTTATCAAGTTTTTATCTTAATATCCTTGAGCATATTTCTCGTATTTATAATAGCTGTTTTAAGGCCCTTCTCTTCAATCCCTTTCTCCCTATCTTTTCTGGGACTCTAACATTCTTTGCATTCCTACTGATTTTTATTTGCATGCCAGACGTTGTGACTTTTTTCAGAGTGGATTCAGTTTTATTCCTTCAAAGAATGTTGGGTTTTATTCTGTTGTGCAGGTAAGTAGCTTGCAGATGAACTGAACCCTTCAGAGACTTGCCTTTACCCTTTGCTGTGGTGGATCCAGGGCAGCCTTTATCCTGACATTTATTAGCTCCATTACTAAAGTGTTACTCTTCTTTTTTAGACTCTATTCAACTCCCTGTTGTTACAAAGTCCTTCCACTCTGACGAGAACGCAAACTATTTCTAGCCCTGTGTGAGCTCTTAAAACTGCTCATCCCACCACTTTCTTCCTGTGCATGGGACCATGCCTTTCACATGTGCTCAGATCAGTGCTCCAGCCGGGGCCCGTGGATCCCTCTGCAGATCTGCAGAGCTGTCTTTCTCTGCAGCTTTTCTCTCTCTTTTGCTCCACAAATTTGCTCCACAAATTCTAGCCACTTCAGCCTCACCAAACTCCCTCTTTAGCTGCTCGACCCAGCATGGCTTCCAGCTCTATTTGGGTCCCCTCTTTCACTGCTAGGTCATAGGCACTCCCCCAGGCAGTAACCTGGGCTTTGTTCCTTTCTCTGTAGGGGCACAGTCCATAGCTACCTGCTGTACAATGTCTGAAAACCTCTGTTTTATATATATTGTGTTGTTTTTTAGTTGTTATGGAGGTCATAGGAGGTCAGTTTCTGTACCAGGCAATCTTTAATGGGCATAACTGGAAATAAACTGATTGCTGATCCTTGTTAAGAAATTTCTTTCTAGTTGCCTCAGACCTCAAGACCTAATATTTACTGAGCTATGGAAGTGATAAGGAATTCTAGGGATCTGAGTACCATCAAACTCTTTAGAGAAGTATTTGGAGACCCAGAACGAGATTTGTCTTCTTCTCAGCTAATCTTTCCATGCTCCCCCATCCCATTTGTTGGACTCCAGTCATATCTGGTTGAACTGGTTTATATCAGTGTTTGAGGACTGCTGCTTCTGAGGAACGTACAGTGCCTGTCCTGCTTCTGAACGTGCCCTTCTGTTTTGAGAGGTGGTCACCGTAAGCAAATTTGAAATATGTTTTATATTACTCATGTCTAATGTGCTTTGAAACATATCACTATTCATTTCTAGTACATTAAAAAAGTAAAAACAGTAGAGCTTTTCTGGAATAGACAGTCCACATAATTTCTGAGAAACCTGTTTAATGATGCCTTTGGGACATATTTTTCTGCTAAGTCTGTAGACATTTATTTGAATTCATCATGTTCAGTATAGCTAGGGCTGTGTTGCATTCTTTACGTGTGTGTAAACGTGGGCAGCTGCTGTGATGATAGATGTACTGAAAATTTTTCGTAAGTGAAGATGGGTCAGAGCTCTGTGGAAAGATTAAAATTCTGATTAACTTGTCTCTAAAGGAGCTGGTCCAACTCAAGATTTGTATCTTTCATTTTTTTAGTTCACTCTCAGGACTAAATTTGTCAGATTGTGTTCATAATCCCTCAGACAGACATTTTTTAAAACTTGGAAAGTTTCTTTGCTCTTATTGATTGATTGATTTAACATTCTAAAGATACACCCAGCTCAGAAATTTTGCCTCCAGGAGACAAATCATGATTAAAAGCAAATGTTCTCTCTCACACGGAAGTATGTGTTTACCAGACCCATTAAATCTGACATTAAGAGAAAGCTTTGAACAGTCAAATTTGGAAAACAAAATGTATCTTTTGGATATTGGTAGAACAAAGAAAAAAATCCAGTATAAGCTCTTTGTCTTGTTAACCTGAGGCAAGATATTTATGGAAATCAAGAAAATGACTGGAAACAAGGTACTCAAAATATGAATGTCTAAATGATGATAAGTAACAGTGATAATTAAGTGATTACTCAATATGACGGCTTTATCCTGAGCATTTCGTGAGTTAATTCATTTAATCTTCACCCTATGAAGTTGGTGTTATTATTATTATCACTACCCCTTTTTCCTGAGGAGGAAATGCACCTTAAATGTATTAGCCACAGCTGTAATGTAGAGTATCAGGACATCTGGTGGGACTCAAATCTGATTATACCAGACCAACTGTAGCACATTATTAAAAGCAGCATCCCTGAGAAAACGCGTTTAGGAAACATTTAAGTTCTACGTCTTTTGTGTGATTGGGGCAGCCTGCCACAGTGTAGTGTGAATTTAGATGATAGAGGTCTCAAGCTAGGGCCAGTGGGGTCTGAACATTTCTTTTACTTGGCCACCGCAGCACTTTTTTTTGTAAAATGAGTTGCACGAACTTACGCGTTTTCTGGTTGACCAGTTTCCGCAATGCCGTGTGGTGTCATGCCAGGCCTCCTCATGCATAATTGCTGCTTTCCTGGCCCCAGAGTCTTCTGAGGTTGCGCCCCGCCTCCCCCATTCCCACCTCCAATTGAGACTGAATAGCATGAGATGGGGGCGGACAGACGGACGAGACCAGGTGAAGGGCTGTATCTGTACTTCAGTGGTGTCATCGTGGCAGGAAGTGAACTGCTTGTCTAGTTTGTACTACCACAGCCTATGTAAGCCGAGGGGCAAGAAATGAGTTTTTTTCTTGCAAGAATTAAACATTCCTCAGGTACCTGAGACCAGACACGTGTTAAACATAGCCTCTCTCAGGAGCTTACTTTTAGGTGCACCATACAGAGAGTGATTTTAATCTAGAATGCACAGCACAGATGAAATACAGAATACTGTTAGCTAAGATACCACATAGAACATTCTGAACTGAGTGGGAGAAGAACAGTTGGGACCACGCTGACGTCCTCCCAGGTAACAGGACATCCAAAGGACAGTGGAATAGAAAAGAACCCAGAAGCAGCAGTGCCCACTGTTTATGGTAACTTGATTATATAGTATAGGAAGTAATTCAGATGATTAAGGACCACAGAAATGTTCATTAAATGGTGCTGGGGTGGGGGGTGTGGTACGTGGGGGTGTGGTGTGTATGTGGTAGGTGGGTGGGTGGTGTGTGTGGAGGGGATGAGTGGATGTGGTATATGTGGGTCTGGGTGGAGAGCATATAGAGGGGGGTATGTGGTTTGTGGGGCTATGTGTGTTTATGTGTTTCCCACATCAGCCCCACTAAAAAATCAGTTTCAGGTAGATTAAAGGTAAAAATTTGAGAGACAAAATCTAAAATTTTAGGTGAAAATGTGAAACTACACCTTAATGATCTTTGGTTAAAGAAGGATTTCCTAACATTTAGGGGAAAAAATGATAAAAGGGTATATTCATATATGATTACATTAATAGTAAAGACTTACTCGATTAAAATTCTCTTTTAAAAAATTAAAAGACAATCTACAGATTGGGAGAAGATACTTTATAGTATATTACTAATAAAGGATTAACATCCCTCCAAAAAAAGACAACCCAATAGAAAAAATGGACAATGAGAACAGATGATTCACTGAAAAAGAAATTGTGGTGATCAATACATATATGAAGACGCACTCAGCCTCACCAGTAATCAGGGACGTTCAGAGTAAACACACAATGAGGTATCATTCCACATGTCACATGGGCCAGAATTTGAAAGAGTGAATGTTGATAAGGATTTTAGAGCAATGAGCGCTCTTCCATGCATCGGTAAACCTGAGCATCAGTGGTGTCACCACAGTTGGCAATAGTCAGTAAAGTTGGAAATGCTTACACCTGTGTCTCAGTTCGTTCAATCCCAGGTGCATATCTACCATCTTTTAAGAGGGAGAACATTGTAATAGCTCAAAATAAAACCACCGAAATGGCCCTTAGTCAATGGGTTTCCCATTCATATAATAGAAAACTGTTAACAGTGACAAAACAAGTGACTAAAGTTACAATTTTCAGCATGAGTGACTCCCACAAAAAGTAATGTTGAATGAAAAAAAAAGCAATTTGCAGAAGAATGTGCACATACAGTAACACCCTAAAGCAGGCAGTACGGCACTGTTTTTAATAGGAAAACATTCACATATAGAAGTCATGAAATACAGAACAGTGGTCACCTCCGGCAGGGAGAACGCGCAGTCCGTGAGGAGTACCCAGCACCTCAGCTCTGCTGATAATTTTTTAAATTAGGTGATGGTGCGTGTGTGTTCACTGTTGCTCTTGATAACCTTCCAATGTCTTAAGATTTTATCATAAAATTTTTAAAACATGAGAGGTCACCTGATTTCATGGGAAATTTAGAAGCAGTTGGGGCTACTTTTCTTGAAATCTCCACAAGAAAAATAATTATTACAAAACCCCAAACCAAAAATTAGCAATCACCAGTGTAATATTTTAAAACTTGCACCATAATAATAGAATTTTGTTTGTTACATTTAGAAATACAAAAGATGTAATTATGGTTACATAGTAGAATGTAAATGTTGTCCACTTTGACCCTGTGAGAGAGTACAGATGACAGGATCTGGGGGGTAAAAGTAGAGCGGAGAGCCCAGGGGAAGCCCAGGCTCTTAGAGGAAGGTGAAAGGGGCTGCCTACTCCCCAGGAAACAGAAAATAATGCTGTCAGCATGCTCTGAAAGCTCCTGAGACAACCATTGGAGATGCAGGTAGAAAGCCATACAGATGTTAGAGTGAAGCAGTTACAATTTGCTAGACCCTCATCTCTTTCAGTAACAAATCAGTAGCGGATTTCACAGTCTATTATTACAGCACATCATTTAGGGATATGATGCAAATTAGCTACCCTGAGAAACAGCTCAAATGTTAAAAAGTGGTTTATTTAGGAAAATGGGATTGGAGGAGTTGGAAAGAAGCAAATCAAAGAAGGCAATTGTGTGGACTTATCACTGTAATCATTTTGACATATTTTAATCACATTTCCAAGTACAGATTCTTCAGTGATTTTACCCACCTGAGGTTTGTTTCTAATTTGAAATATTGAAATGTTAATTGCTTTTTAACAGTGTGAGGACCATATCTGCTTCATATTTTCGATCTCATTTTAAATATTTTGGATGTCAGGTAAGTCTTGAGAAAGTTGAGGGGGGTTCACTCCCTCTAGAGGGTTTACACAATTGCCTGGCAGTGAAAGATTTGAAAATTTAGTCCCGCATGTCAAATTCGAGAGAGGAGATGGTATTCTGAGTCACACATACTGAAAATAGAGTTTATAATGGTAATGCAGGCAGAATTCTTTGTTATTGTGTAACATTGGGAACACTGTAATTAAGAGATAATAAAAGTGGAATGTTTTTTCCCCACAAGACAGTGTCTCCTGTTAGAGAAGGACCCTTTGAGTCTAAGGCAAAGCAAAGCAGTTATTTTAAAACTGGGCTAAGGCCCCACCTCCTCGCCACTTTGCCTTCTGGGGCAACAGGGTGTGTCATGAAGCCCATGGTCACGAGGCTGAGGGGCCACCACTGAAGTCCTCGGGGAGGAGCTTGGTGGTAGTCTAGTTCTGGTGGCATTTTGACTGTGTTCACAATTCTACATTTAGACTAAAAGAATAAGTTGGAGTGCTTAAGTTCCATTTTGACGGCTCATGTCTTTAATTTGAAATCCAGCCTTTCCTGCGGTAGAGGACAGTTGGTTAAAAGAGGCCACCCACCGTTCTCCTCAGAAGCAGTGCTTTTGACAAGGGCTGTGGAATAGAAACTAATCTTTTAGTACCAAAAAATCTGTTCAGAATCTGCATATTCCTTCCTAAAAGAGGAATGCACAGTTTTCACTGCATCTGATTTTTAGAAATTATTCCATTTGTACTATTGACTCATTCTGCTTTTATTTTCAGTGTAGTTAACATTTAGGAGAAAGAAGAAAATAATCTTCATGTCTATTATTTATTGTAGTGTATCAGATTCTCTAGCAATCTGATGAAAATTTGAAATTAGAAATACAATGTTGGTTTCCTAAAGGAAGTAATTTATGAACAAGATATAATTTTGATAGATAGAAATTTATGAACAAGATATATCTGTGCCTTGATGCCTGACGGGCGGAACAGGTCCCAGAGCTTCTGAGATGCTCAAAGCCGGGTTATAATTCTCACATTTGGCTCAAATAAAATTTTCCATATTTTTCTTAAAAAAAAAAGAAATTTCTGTACAAAAAATTTATCACTGGATAGTAGTACAGAATTAAGAATCTGAGCTTTGAAACTAGATAGGTCATTGATTCTTTTTAAAAAGTTCTTTCAAACACCAGCTGTGTGCAGTCCAGTCTTCATGGGGAATAAGGAGAGGTGGGTGATATCCCTGAGTGGGCATCATTCAGCTGAGGGCTGAATTACAAAAGGGAGTCATAAAATGTTCAGACACAGCGAGCACGTGTAAGAGTATTCCAGTGAGGCAGGTAGGTAGTGCTAAAGCCTTAAGGTGAGAATGGGCACCTGCTAAGGTGCTTAGTACAGTGTCTGGCACCTAGAAAGGACCAAATTGTTATTGAGAAACCTAAAAGTTGTTATTTTAGGTACAGAATGTTAGCATCATTCACCATTACCATCTCAGAAACAGCTTAATGGCCAACAAAAGATTTATTGAGTAAAATGTGGTAAAGCAATCATTTTTTAAATGACATATAAGTAGAAATGTTTAAAAGAAACATATATAATATCCCAATTGTGTGACAGATGTGTGCATGGTAAAATGACTAGGAGGTTATATACCAAAATATTGTCTCTAGTGGTTAGACTGGTGAGTTCAAATTTTTTCTATGTGTGGATTTTTTTTTTCCTGTTATTTTTCCTTATTTTATATTGATTTTTGCCATTGAGTTTGGACAATACAACTTATGTTATCAGGGAAAATCAATATTTAATGTTAAACATTTTTTATTCGAGCATAACGTTTATACAATGAAATACTTAAAGTCCTAATGAAGCATAATTTGGTCTAAAAATACAGAAAAATGTTTGCAAAATAATGCCAAGTGGAAAAACAAAAACATCATAGCATGATTACCAATAAAAAAATAATGACCGTTGTATAACAAAAAATCCAACCCTAAATTTGGAAGATACAACTGGCTTTATTAAACAGTTGGTGAGGTGGGCAGTGTCCCCACAAGCAGAGAGGAGCTGGGAGGGGCTGCAGAAAGTGAAAGGCTTTTATAGACAGGAGGGGAAGGGGAAAGGAGAGGGAGGTGCCTCACCTTCCCCTGGGGCGTGGAGAGGCCTGTGTGGCAGATCTCCCCTCTGGCGCTGTCCAGAAACCTCGAGGCTCGCCGCTTCATTCAGACTGCATTTCTCAGGGAGGCTGTACTGCGATAGGTTTGGTATTCAGCCTCGCTCTGGTGAGGCGGGCTTAGCACAAGTGACTCCATTTGGGGCCTGTTGTCTCTTTTCTAAGATGGCTTAGGATAAGATGGTGGGTATTATCCTTCCGCTTTAAAAGTTTGCTTCCTGGCTGTTGTGGTACTGTTCCTACCATAAATAAGTTGAGGGTGGGGGCTGCCTGAGAGGGGTGATGAGTGTTTCACGCTGTTGTAGCAGTGCTAAAATTGGTGAAACGACCGCTTGTTGCAGTGCTCTTGGGAATGCAGTCCTGGTTGCCCTTGTGTAGAAAGGTGGGAGGGGGCAGCTCTTCAGAGCCCTGGACGTCTAAACAAATGGCAGAGGTTGGCCTGACCTGAACAAGCTAGGAGTCAAACGTGTGGTGGCGTCAGTGCAGATGCAGTTCAGGGCCACGGGCTGTCTTCTGGCATCAATGTGAGCAGCCAGGTAGTAAGGGCCAGGAACCACGTTTCAGAAGGAGCTGGTGGTCTCTCCTGAAGCTCCTAAAGTCGGGGAAGGGCAGGCCTTCCCTGAGAACAGACTGGGTCTGCAGGCTGCCCTTCCTTGCCACTAGGAGTTATTTTTATTGGCCTGCTCTAGCTTTTGCCCCAGGGGCATTTGAAAGGTGTCAGTGGGCTCTGCGCTCTTTTACAGTTACAGCAGCCTGTTTGAATTCTATTTGTAGAAATGCATGCTCAGTGGAGTCTCTGACTCTGGTTTCTTGGTCATAAGGGACCTGTGAAGTTGAAAAAACCTGATTTGGTGTCATTTAATGTGTCTACTTGTCTGATTCAGCAGTCACCTGCACTTCTCAGATGGGCTGTCATGATTTAACCTTACCTTTTATTTTAGGACTTTACTCTCTAAAGTTTTGTAATGAGTTCCGTAAACTGCTCAAGAAATTGTGAAAAACAGTATGCTTGACTTTCTTCGCGTTCAGTGTTCATACCTCTCACGTATAATAAAGTTATTGAACTTTAGTAATATTTTGCTGTTGTCCAGCTTTTTAAGATGGTTATTAAAAGCAGCAAGTCTCCTCCAGCATCTTCCTTCGGTTTATAAGAATTATGAGCATGGTGATTATAGTTAATAACACTGTATTACATATTTGAAAGTTGCTAAGAGAGGTAGATCTTAAAAGTCCTCATCAAAGAAAAAAAATTGCAACAACACATGGTGGCAGTTGTTAAATAGACTTATAGTGCAATATAGACAAATACTGAATCGTTGTTATGTTGTACACCTGAAACTAATATATTGTTATGTCAATTACACATCACTTTTAAAAAAGAATTATGAGATGATTTTTCTCGCCTAGAATTTTGAAGTCCCTTTCCACAGATGTCCATTCTTTAATTAATTGAAAACCCAAACTAATTTGTGAAGCTGTACCTGTTCCTTGGTCTTTATTGAGATCTCATTTCCATATCTAACATTATCTTGTTGAAATAGTCTGTATCAAAATTTTATCCTGCCTCCTCTTTGCTGTTTAAGCAACCTGAGTTTCCTAACGTGTTTCACCTAAGTGATGGAGAAAACACTTTTAAAAAATGATCTGTCATATTTGTTGAGTTGCGTCATCCACATGGTGACTTAGGACATGTGATTGCTTTTCTTTTTCGGATTTTTAATCTGCTCTTTGGACACAGTAGCAAGTCAGAGTACTTGCTCAGGGGCTCCATTCTAGTATAATGGGAATTCAGTAATAAATAGGTGATATTTGACATGCGGGTTAAGTGATGCAGAGAAAAATAAAGCCAAGGTGAGGAGACAGTGAAGGAAGTGGGCAGGTGCCATATTGCACAAGGTGCTTAGAGGGGACCCTGGATGCGGCGACATTTGAGCAGAGATGTAATTGAAGTGAAGGTGCAAGTCATGAAGGTATCTGGGGAAAGAGCAGCTGGAGAAAATGTGAGCTGTAGTTCATTTATCAAAGCTAAAAACATTTGTATGACTCCAGTATTTTTTTCCTGAAAAAATAACGATGTATTCTGAATCATTTTTGTCTTTCTTGCTGCATACTTCTCCTGTAACCTTTACTCACGATGGTGTGCTCTCGTTGTGTTCTGCCCTCTTCTCTAATTTTAGCTCAAGTCTAAGTTTAAATTCTCCCTGTGCTCCTAGTAATGTTTACCAGTGAAACCAGCTCCTAGCCGAGCAGAGGAAGATGTTTGTTCTAAGTTAGATTTGTACATTTGTATAGCTTATTACGTGGGTAACAATTTCTCCCTCAGCCTTCGTTCCTTTTCCCATTGTTCACTTTTATTCGCGTTCATGTTTGATGTCTCCAGTGTCAGGGAGGGCCTGGGACAAAGCAGAAACAATATATATGTTAATGAATGTGCTGCTCTCCATCCTCCCTCCGATTAAATTAAGGGTGAAAGTTTACCCCTTTTCTATTAAAAATTCATCAGTAATGTCTGGGAGGGTTTCTTCTCGAAGTATTGACTTTTAACAAAGAAAAATTTCTGAATACATGAGTGGAATTTTGAAAGTAAGTCTTTGTGGTTTAGTCTAGAAGTTGGATGCATTTTCTTTTAGCATACAATATCCCTAAATTAATTTTTAAAATACACTTTTAAAAGATTAATGTATATTAACTCATCTAATTTTTAGAATAACCCTTGAGGTAAGTACTATTTTATTGTTGTTTTACGGAGAAAGTAAGTGAAGCATGGAGAGGCTGAGTGACTTGCCCAAGGTCACTCAGATAAAACCAGAATTTCAAACCAGGTGCTCTCTGTACAAAATACCATGTTGGCTTTTGTCCACCAATCATCTTGATAAAGGACAGTGGTGATCAGTGTTATGAGATTTCCATAACTGACATTCATGTTTTGATTCAGTGTCTTAGTCCAAATATCCTGTAGAAGGTGATGGTCAAAAGAAAACCCTCCTTTTTTTTTCCTTCAAAGTCCTACTGAAAACCTAATCCTCATTTAAAATCTTCTCTGATTTCTAAATCCTTCTCATTAGTAGAATTAATGACTTCCTCCTCTCTTTACCTACTTGAAACCCTCCTTGTGATTTTTTTAGGTTCGTGCCAAGCTTCATCTGGTTATTACAGCTTAGCACATTGTACTAAGTTTCACTGTTAATGTGAGCTCGGTATGTGGACTCCTTAGGGGTAGGGTCTGTGTCCCAATGATCTTTAGGTAACAACATTGTCAAGTAATTACGGTATGGGTAGCATCATTTTATAGGTTTATAAGCAGAGATGTTAGGCAACTTGTCCAAAATCAGAGAAATGGTAGACATCGGGTGTGAATCAAATCTTAAGTTTTCTGACTCTCGGTTCAGAGTACTTTCTGCCATTCTAGAAAGATCGATTTGGGGTAAGAATCTTGACTTCTTAACGGGGTAGAACCACATCCAGAGTGAACATCAGCCCGCCAGGCGACACCTTGGATAGTGAATTCTTCCATTTTTCTCTTGTGTTTCACTTCTGCTCTCTACTAATAATATAAGCCTATTTCTATTATAAAAAGAAGGAAATACTTTCTAGGGAAAAACAATAGTTATAGGTTGTACTTCTGGTTCCTTTAAGGCTGCCCCAGTTTTTCTTTTCATAAAATAGAGTTGACTGCTTGTAGCAACTCCCAGTCGTAAAGAGAAATATAAAGATTAACTGGTTTTTTAAAAATATATAAATTACCTTAAATGTTTCAAAGATAAATGATTTAGAAATATGACAGTCGTAGCACTATTTTATTTCTATCACTCTGTTATAAACCTGGGGGTAATTCTCACTATCAGTTGATTAATATTGTGTGACTTACCTCCCAGGGGTGACTTCTGTTATTCACAGCTTGGGTTCCATTGCTTTAAGCTGTAATCTATAAGTGTTTGAGTTACTCAGTTAAGATTTAATAGTATTTCATATGGTGGTGCCTAAGGATATTTTATGAAAAGACATTAGGGATAAATATACAAGGATTACCCTTAACTTCACGTAATGATTTGTAGGGCTGTCATCTGTGAATTTATCTAAATTCATGTACACTAATCACTGAAAGCCATCTCCCCCCAACCTGGGGTGTACCTTAAACTGCCTCAGCGATGTAGACCTTAAGAGCTTGCTTCCTACCAAGGTGACATCTCTTCATCCTGTAAGAGAGCTACTTTAAGAATTTTGCCCCGTTTTCAGATACTGTCACTTGGGGAGCAAACCTCCAGAATGCCTTGTGCCTTTTACAAACGCATACAGATGCGTCCCAGCTGTGCTAGTGTAAAGGCTTTTGCTGAGCGCGTCTCCGCTTCCAAGTTGAGCAGAGTGTCGGGCTTATTTTGGAATGCCCTCGTTGGTGTCGCATTGCATCTTAAATGTCTTTCTCCATTAACGTAGGGAAATTGAAGGTGTTTTGCACAGGTCCTCACATCCGCACATTTCCCTGTTTCCTCGCCTGGCAGGGACTGCATGGTTAGCCTTCAGGACATAACTCGAAAATTCTTTCTCATTAGTGTGGATATGGCTTACAGATTTTCTGCACCCTTTGGGGGGAAAATTATATTCTTGTCATTTTACTGGGGCAGTGGAAGAATGTTTTTCAAGCCAACAGACAAGGGAGAAAGGTTAGTGGATTAAAGAAAAAATAGACACTGCCCCGTACTATGTCTTTCTGTGCTTTTTAAGTCTTTCTGATATGAAACTTGAAGAAAAGGAAAAAGGAGATGATCAAGGGACCCAGAGTAAGGAGTGGTCAAAAACAGGACAAGATTTTGACGGAAACAGAAACAATTGGAACAGTAGGATCTTAAACCCAATCTGTTCCCAGCTCGGTTCAGAAGAAATTAAAGTTGGAGCGTATAACATGCAAATAAAAACCTTTGCATAAAGCTGTCTAAGCTTTTGGCAGATTAAAAAAATAAGTAACTTTATCTTCTGGCATATATCCATCATTACTCTTTACTATTTCACCGCTCAGGAATATTTTATACCTTCCTCTTTATGGAAGAAGAGTGACAGCCTGTGTTTTCACTCTCGCTAATGCAAGTATTTTTTAAAGATGAGTGGTAATCACTGAAGCCAAAATATTGTTCATTGTACTTTATATTTCCAAGAAGATGTCTTCAAACGTATAATAAAGATGAGATCAGAAAATTATAAGAACTGGTTTAGAATATTGAAGATTTAATGATCGTTCCCCTATCACTCATGTTTGGAACAACTGCCAAATTCTCTTTTGCAGAAATATGTACTCTGTGTGTGTGTGTGTGTGTGTGTAAAATGTGGAATGGTCACAGAAGCCTGTTGACTTTTTTGCTTCTTATTTTAACCTACCATGCATGGGGCCCAGCCCCCAGCCAGGACTGACAGTGGGAGAGTGTGTGCTCGTTGAGCTGAACCGACTGTCATGGGTGTCCCTTCGTCCCTCTTGGCCACTGTTTTTCCTGATAAGTCAGAGTCCATGCTGAATCAGCTCGTAAATAATTTGAATATCATCCTTATGTCTCAGAGTTCACCAAGTCATTGTCCCTGAATCTGACTTAACTAGTCTTTCTTAACAAACCAGACTAAAAATGACCAGACCAGTGCAACAGGGAGCCAAGTACTGCAGGTCAGTGGGCTCTCAGATTCCACGTTTGCAAAATGGAGATTATAAGAGTGACTCCCTTGACCATGGCAAAGGATTGTCACCTGCAGAGTTTCCCCTTAATGTACCCATAGAACATGTTTCCTCCTCTCAGTTGCCCTGGATGGTAACTCTGAAATCCATACATAGGCAGCCCCCTCGGTAGTGACTCCACCTCTCAGAACTGCAAGTGTAGTTAACAAGGGAGACGTCAGTGTGGAATAGAGCAGTGATACTAACTGAAAGGGCTGTTTGGATCAAACAGAACGTTGTAATGCTCGCCCAGTGCTCAGATCATGGCAGTGTCAGTGCTCTGTTAACACTGCTGCCTCCCTCTTCCCTTCCATTTCTCTATCTTAATTTAGTGTGCACCTCTGTCCATATTTTGGCCTTTTGCTCACACGGGGACAATTGTAATAGCCTTCCTTACTTCTTTCCTTGTTCTGGTTTCTCTCATCCTGTCCTCAGCTCCTATCTCCTATATCCTATCTCAGATGAATCCTAGATTATAAAATTCGTGAATAATTTTTTTGAAAAAAGAAAAAATAACTAGAGACTCTATTTTTGGCAATATGATGGCCTACAGATTCCAAAACTCGTACATTGTAAAACATCTAAAAGTGATTAAAATATTTTTAACACTTTTTAAATGAATTTATGAGCCTATAACAAAGAAAATGAAATGAGTACAAATATAAGGAGGTGAGCTAGGCCTGGGCTGCTGAGTCCTCAGGGCTCCTGGGGCTCTGGGTGCCCAGGGAGTACTGGAGGTAAAACCACACACGACTTTAGCACGGAGCACAGAAAGACAGAGTGTGAAGGAGCAGCAAGGACCCCTGAGGAATGGAGTGAGAAGTTAGAGGCTCAGAGGTTTCAGTAGAGCAGACGACAGAGTCAGTGTTCAATCATATAATGAAACACAGGAAGCCCAGAGCGGGAGAAATGTAAAGAAACCTACACCTGGACGTAACATGAAGTCCTATCTTCATAAGGAAAGGGAATTGTCAACCTAGAATTTTTAATGAAACCAAGACATTTTACATAAAAAATAGAAAAAGATTTTCCACCAAAAGACCCTCACTAAAGGAACGTCTAAGTATAGATTTCAAGAAGCAGTTGAAAATGGCCTCCAAGAACAACCCGAGGTACAGAAGTAACAAATGAAGGTAATACTAAACATGAGGGTAAATCTCAGCAGACAATGGCAATTTTTAGAAAATGTCCATTTCAGTAGTAAACAAAACTAAAGTAATAGACACCCTTATCATGTAAGGTTGGAGGCAGATAATAAGAATTTAAATGTGCCAAGATGCTAGTATTTTTAAGAAGGAACACAATCTTTGGACTCTGATTATGCACGTTTAAAAATGGCCATGAAAGCACAGTCTGTTGCACAGAATTATCTTTTGGTCAAGTTCAGCGAACACCTTTCACAGTAGGCACCCAGGTATTTGTTAAAGGACACCTACCTACCAACTCCCTACGACCCTGTAAGTAGAGCATTTCAGTGGGATACACTGGGTTTCGAATCAGTAATCTCATTCTCCCCGCCACGTTCATTATGTACCTACAGTTACAACTCTTCCCCAGTCTTCTGTAGTTGATAATGTGTGTGCTGTGATAGCAGGTTTAACTCATTCTGCAGGTGTCATTATGAGGAGCACTGCTCCTCGTTCACTGGGGTTCAGCCCTTGTGTTTCACATGATGAGCCTCACCAAGGGCACAAAAGCCGTAGCAGCACTGTGTGTGTGGGGGGGGGGGGGCTTTAAAATCGGGGCAGCTGAGGCTGCCTCGAGGAGGCCGTCCCACCCTGTTCCCAGCACAAGGGTCCCTTTCTTCCCGAAATTCCACTCATTTGCGCTCACTGTCCCCTCTGAAAAATGGCTGTAATAATAGTACCTTATTTTTTAGCACTCTGGTGTAGGTTAAATGGTGTGGGTTAAACAACTAAGGTATAATTGACCAAAAGCAAGATTAAGTTTTAAACTAATGTGGGAGCTGAAAAAGCAGAGCATGGAATACAGGGTTAATGCTCACTGTGACGCAGCCTTAGTCACCCATGGATGACTTTAAATCATAGTTCAGTTGGAGAGATCTTTGGGATCTGTTCTAGTAGACCTAGGGTGGTAACGATAAAGAGCTGTTAAAAGTTTTTGTGAACCTATACCTGAATTCGTTACCAAATTGGTCAACCAGACCTGTGCCAGGGTCCTCGCCTGGGCTGAGACCCCTTATCTAAACCAGGGAGGATCTTTTTCGGCTCAGATTTGCACAGCCAGTAATGAAGCCAGTGCTGAGACTGGACCCGCACCAGCTTTATTCAATGGCCAAAGAATGGAGAAGTGGGAACTTGGTTCACATATCAACTTCCCAGCCCCGTCCAGGTAGAGACACCATATATATGTATATGAGGGTCAACGTAAATGGGAGGGAACTGAACAGAGAGGGAGGGATATTCATGAACAGAGGTGTGGTTTGAATTAGGAACTGATGGAACTATCCTTTTCAGTCTTTATATGGTCTTGTCTAGTTGTTGTCATGGCAACTGTCAACTGTGCTGGTGGATGTGTCATCTAGCATGCTGAGGTATTACAAAGAGCGTGTAATGAGACTCAAGGTCCACTGGAAGTCAGATCTTCCACCATCTTGGGCTGAGTTAGTTCTAACCAGTTCTTGTTTTCTTTGTTTTGTTTTGTTTTTTCTCTTTGTAGCTTCCTTCTGAAACTTAGGAGTAATTGGTTTCCCTTCAAGGGAGAGGCAGGGGTATGATTCTGGGGCAACAGCTTTGGTAACAGATTCATAGGTAGATTTCTACTTGAAAGACAGAAAAATAGATTTGTAGATCTTTGACTTGAAGGAATCTCAAGATGCCGCTAAACTAGTTTTAGGGCTTTGGGGAAAGCCTTTCAAATCCAGGACCCGCGTTCCTCCTATGGAAGACAGAAGCACTTCTCAAAGTTCCTTTCTAGCATTAGCCAGTGCTTCGCCTTAAGTTATGCGAATTATCCACATTGCAAAGTGAAGCAGCTGAAGTCCTGAGAGGTTGGGGGACTAGTCAGGAGTTATACTGAGCTAGGGTTGGTGGGTGAGAGGAAAGGTCTGAGAAAAGGGCTGATGAAACAGCTGCTTCTCAGTTAGGTGCCTCCACCCACCAGGCTGCCTCTGGCCCTGCTCCGTAGCAGCTCCTGCAGCCCGAGGGCACTTGTGCGTGCACTGTTCTCACATGGACTGTATCAGAACTTGGCATCTATTGAGCAATACAGTCAGCATTTATTTTTTACGCACACGTGCGCGCACACACACAGAATGATCTATGGCTTTCTTGATAGTAGCCAGGCTTTTTTCTTTATAAAGAAGATTACGGTATACTTTTTTTTGGATCATTTATTTTTGAGTGCACACTTTTCAACCTGACATGGGGAAACAGATGGGATGATTTTTTCATTTCCCCTGGAAACCTGCAGAGCGGATGTTTTGAGTCCTTTTTTTGCCGGGTGGATAGCTCAGTATGGTCTTGGCAGGAGCACCTGTGTCTGTAGGTGGCTAGTCACCTAGTTTCCAAGCCTAAGGATTCTTCAGTCTTCAGTCAAAGGAAATTTAAAGGACTTGCTTGAGAATAATGCACTTCCTAATTTAATCAGGCATTCACATTAAAGTCCTTCTATATTCTGAGACTTTTTTCTTACGACTCGTAGAAACTTTGACGAAGCCGTTAAGGCTCTGTGAGCCCGTGGATTAATGTGTATTTCCAGTATGTCTTTAAGTCATTGCTACTGGAGTGCAGACCACAGAGCCAGGCTTCCGGGGTTCATGTAACTGCTTCTCCCCTTCCTACTTATATGGCCATGAGCCAGGGTACTTCTCTGGGCTTCAATTTTATCCAAAACCGGAGTAGTAGTACCTACCTCACAGGATTATTGTGAGTATTATATGAGACAATAATGGAAAACATTTTTAGAATACTGCTTGTTACATAGTAAGGCTCAAGAAAATTTTAGTTCTCATTGTTACTAGATTTGGTAGCTAATGAACGAGGAACACTGAAGCACAGTCACTATATTGGCCTCTTACATCCTCTTTTTAAAATGTGAACTTACGCCAAATAAAAATTTTTTTTTCTTTCCAGCTCCAAGAGGAAAACGAGGATGGAAAACCTTTTATGCTGTACTAAAGGGAACAGTCCTTTACTTGCAAAAGGTAAAAATAAATCAATTAAAAGTGAAGCTTACAAAACTTTGTGCAGGGATAGACAAGTCGTCCAGAAAAAATTCACCTTGTACAGAGAGGCCACGTCAAACACCCCAAAGGCTGTTTAAGTGATGTCTAAATTCTGTTTTTAGATTTGTTTTGTTTCTGGTGAAAAAAATTATTTTGGAAATTATATATGTGTGTGTATATATATATATATAACATTTTATAAATATAGAGTATTATATATGTTTGTGTGATCAGAGGGAATGGGTTAGCTGTGTTCTACTTACATTCAATTAGAAAATTTGAATATAAATTGATAAATTCGACTTCATATGGTCTATGCAGATTGCGGTAGCATTTGTTTCGATGGGCATTTACATTATAGACTAGTTACAGCCCTCATTTATTTAGTTATGTAAGAATATATCTTCATTTACCTATTTATCTTCATGTAGATCCTCCCTAAGTCTGGAAACACGTTTTCATTCAAGTCCTGCACTTAACAATGCAGATGTATTCCAGTTACCTGGGTGGGAGTTTGACCAGACCGTGTCCTGTCAGGATTCTTTCTTCCAGGCCCCAAATCTGGAAATCAGTTTGGGATCAAGTTTATATGCTCTGACCTTTGAAGGACAGTCCCTGAAGCCTTCCGCCTCCCTAGCTCTGTATGAGTGGAGATGGGAAAGTTGTGTGTTGACTGGAATGAGGTACACACACCACCTCCTAGAGCCTTACGGGATTCTAGGTCCCACTGTGAAGGGGGAAATTTGGAATTACGGCTGATACGAGGCCAGGCAGTAACAACACTGCCCTCCATGGTGGCTGTTAGCAAAATGTTTTTTCTTTTTAATTGTGATAAAAAAATATGTAACATGAGATCTACCCTCAGTAAAATTTTAAGAGCATAGTACATTGTTACTAATTTTGTAAGCATAGTGTTGTACAGTAGACCTCTAGAAATTTTCCACCTTGCATGACAAATAACACCCAATGAATAGCAAGTCTCCCATTTTCCCCCTTCCCCAGCCCCTGGCAACCATCATTCTACTTGTTTCTTTGGGTTTGACCCTCTTAGATACTTCATGTAAGTGGCATCAAGCAGTATTTGTCCTTCTATAACTGGCTGATTTCACTTAACATGATGTCCTCAAAGTTCATCCATGTTGTGGTATATGACAGGATTTTCTTCTTTATGACTGAGTAATATTCCATCGCTTACTTCATTTTCTTTATCCATTCATTCATCCATAGACATTTATTTATTTCCACCTCTTAGCTATTGGGAATAATGCTACAGTGAACATGGGAATGCAGCTATCTCTCTGATGTCCTGATTTCAGTTCCCATGGATAGGAATAACCCAAAAATGGAATTGCTGGATCATATGGTGGATCTACTTTAAACTTTTTGAAGAACCTCCATACTGTTTTCCATAGTGGCTGAGCCATTTTAAATTTCTACCAACAATGCACAGGAGTTCCAGTTTCTCCACATGCATGTCAACACTTTTTATTTTCTGGGTTAAGTATGCAAAATATTTTAATGGCCATTCTGACAGGTGTGAGATGATACTTCATTGTGGTTTTGATTTACATTTTCCTGATCGTTAGTGATGTTGAGCATGTTTTTATATTTCTGTTGACTATATTTGTGTTGTCTGTGGAGAAATGTTTAGTCAAAATCTTTGCCCATTTTTTAATCAGGTTATTTGGTTTTGTTTGCTATTGAGTTACAGGAATTCCTTACATATTTTGAATATTAACCCCTTATCATATATATGGTTTTCAGATATTTTCTCCCATTCTGCAGTTAGCCTTTCCACTCTCTTGATTATTTCCTTTGCTGGGCAGAAACATTTTAGTTTTATGTAATCCCATTTCTCTATTTTTGCTTTTGTTGCCTGTTGATTTGGAGTCATATCCAAGAAATCATTGCCAATATCAATGTCAAGAAACTTTTTCCTCTCTGCTTCCTTCTAAGGGATTCATAGTTTCAAGTGTTACATTTAAGTCTTTAATCCATGGTGAGTTGAGTTTTGTGTATGGTATAAGATAAGGATGAACTTGCATTCTTTTTCATATGGGTACCCAGTTTTCCTAGTACAATTTGTTGAAGAGATTATCTTTTCTCCATTGTGTGCTTTTGATACCCTGTGGAAGATCAGTTGATACGATTATTTTTGGTCTCTCTATTCTGTTACATTGATCTATATGTATATCTTTTGCCAGTGCCATATTTTTTTGGTTACTATAGCTTTGTAATATGTTTTGAAATCATGAAGTGTGAAGCCTTTAAATTTATTTTTCTTTTTCAAGATTATTTTGGGTATTTGGGATCCTTTGTAGTTCCATATGAATTTTAAGGTGAATTTTTGTATTTCTGCAAAAACCACCATTGGGATTTTTGATAGATTGTGTTGAATCTGTGGAGGGCTTTGGATAATATGGACAAGTCTTTCAATTCATGAACATGAGACGTCTTCCCATTTATTTGTGTCTAATATCTTTCAGTGGTGTTTTTTATTTTTCACTGTGTAAGTTTTTTACCTCCTTTATTAATTGTTTTCCCAAAGTATTTATTGTTTTTGATGCTGTTGTAAATGGGATGTTTTCTTAATTTCCTTTTCAGATTGTTCATTGTTAGTATGTGGAAATGCAACTAATTTTTGCATGATGATTTTATATCCTGCAAATTTGCTGAACTTATTTCTTAGTTCTAACAGTTCTTTTGTGCAATCTTTATACTTTTCTATATATAAGGTCATGGCATCTGTGAACAAAGATAATTTTACTTTTTCCTTTCCAATTTGGATGCCTTTTATTTCTTTTTCTTTTCTGATTGCTTGGCTAGGACTTCAGTACTATGTTGAATAGAAGTGGCAAGAGTGGGCATTCTTGTCTTGTTTCTTTTCTTAGAGGAAAAGTCTTCAGTTTTTCACCCTGAAGTATGGTGTTAGCTGTGGACTTTTTATCTATGGCCTTTATTATAGTGAAGTAGTTTCCTTTTTATTCCTAGTTTAAGTGTTTTTGTCATGTGAAAGGGTGTTGAATTTTTATTAAATGTTTTTTCTGCATCTATTGAGACAATCATGTGATTTGTAAGCTTTGTTATTGTGTTAATGTGATTTATCACACAGTTGAGTTTCATATGTTGAAGCATCCTTGCATCCCAGGGGTAAATCCCACTTGGTCGTGGTATATGCTCCTTTTATTGTATGATGTTGGATTTTGGTTTGCTGGTATTTTCTGGAGGATTTTTTCATCTCTATTCATCAGAGATATTGGCCTATGGTTTTCTTTTCTTGTAGTTTTTTTGGGGGGGTTGTTATCAGGCTAATTCTGGCCTTGTAAAATGATTTTACAAGTATTCTCTCCTCTTGAATATTTTGGAAGGATTTGAGAAGGATTGTTAATTCTTTAAGAATTCAGTAGAATTTACTTGTGAAGCCACATGATCCTTGACTTTTCTTTATTGGGAGGTTTCTGATTACTGACTTAATCTACATGCTAGTTATAGGTCTGTTTCTATCCATGATTCAGTTTTGGCAGATTGTATGTTTCAAGCAATTTATCCATTTCTTCTAGGTTGTCCAATTCATTGGTGTGTGATTGTTCATAGCTGTTTCTTACAATCTTTCTATTTCTCTAACATTAGTTGTAATATCTCTTCTTTCATATCTGATTTATTTGAATCTTCACTCTGTTTCTCTTAGTAATCTAGCTAAAGGACTGTCAATTTTATTGATCTTTTCAGAAAATCAATTCTTAATTACATTGATTATTTTCTTACTATTTTTCTGGTCTCTATTTCATTTATTTCTGCACTAGTCTTTTGTTTTCAGGGAAATACATTTTATTTGAACTGCTGGTGTTTTGAAATTTTACTCTTTTCTTCTATTGCAAATAGGGTTTTAAGACAGCTTTGTAAAAATGATCACCCTTTTGAAGTATGATAGTAAAATTAGTGTTTTCACATCTAAGACATTATTACTTGAAAATCAGTCAAACATTACTGCTATTTAAAATTTTTTTATTCTAGCACATAAAAATAGGCTTTTGTTTTTAGGAAAAATTATCTCAAATCTTTCTTTAAAAATATAGTTCTATATTTAGCAAAAAATGGCATCTTGAGCAATATCTCAGCTTGCATCTTCAGAATTCATATATTGTTGATGCAAAATGTTTATTATTTTTCTTATTGTCATGCTGATATGAACCATTTATGTATGTAAAGTCCGCTTGCTCACAAGGGCCACGTTGAAGCTATGTAAACTCCCTAATGATTGGATGTGTGTCCTAGCATTTGACACCAACATTCTACAGAAGGATCTCTGAGCAACTTTGACAGATACTGGTTACTATTCGGACTTTCTTTTGAGATTCTTCTCCTATTTATTGTTTTTCTTTCTTTTTTGAGTTGTATTTAAGTATAACTGACCTACAGCACTATGTTAATTCCTAGTACACAACAGTGACTCGATATTTTATACATTACAAAATGAACACCACAATAAGTCTAGTTGCAACCTGTCCCCATATAAAGTTATTATCTTACTATTGACTGTATTCTACATGCTGTATATTTAATCCTCATGACTCTTATTTGGTAACTGAAAGTGTGTACTGCTTAACCCCCCCCCCCCCATCTCATTCATCCCTTCACTCTCCTCTCCTCTGGCAACTTCTGGTTTGCACTCTGTAACTGTGACGCTGTTTCTGTTTTGTTATGTTTGTTTTGGTTTTTAGATTGTACATATAAGTGAGATCATGTGGTATTTGTCTTTCTCTGACTTGTTTAATTTAGCATAATACCCTTTGGGTCCATTCATGTTGTCACAAATGATAAGATTTCATTCCTTTTTATGGCTGAATTAATATTGTTATATATGTATATACACCACATCTTATCCAGTCATCTGAGGGTGGACACTTAGGTGGCTTCCATGTCATGGCTCTTGTAAATAAAGCTGCAGTGAACATAGGAGTGCATAAATATTTTCAAATTAGCATTTTCATTTTCTTTAGAAGAATGCCCAGAGTGGAATTGCTGGATCTTATGGTAGTTCTGTTTTTAAAATTTTTAGAAAAGTCTATACTGTTTTCCACAGTGGCTGAACCAATCTACATTCCTACCAGCAGTGCACAAGAGTTCCTATCGTCACATCCTTCCTAGCACTTGTTTGTTGTCTTCTGTATTGTAGCCATTCTGACAGGTGTGAGATGATATCATTAGTTTTGATTTGCATTTCCCTGATGATTAGTGATGCTGAGTATCTTTCATGCATTTGTATGTCTTCTTTGGAAAAATGTCTATTCAAGTCCTCTGCCCATATTTCAATCAAGTTGTTTTGTTTTGTTTTGATGTTGAGTTATATGGGTTCTTTGCATATGTTGGCTATTAACCCTTTATCAGATGAATTGTTTGCAGAAATCTTCTCCTGTTTCATAAACTGCCTTTTTCCTTTACTGATTGTTTCCCTCATTGTGCAAAAGCTTTTTAGTTTGATGTAGTCCCATTTGTTTACTTTTGCTTTTGTTTCCCTTGCCTGAGGAGACATATCCCCCAAAATATTGCTAAGACCAAAGTCAAAGAACATATTGCCTGTGTTTTCTTCTAGGAGTTTTATGGTTTCAGGTCTTATATTCAAGTCTTTAACCCACTTTGCGTTTTCTGTATGGTGTGAGAAAGTAGTCCAGTTTAATTCTTTTGAACGTAGCTGTCAGTTTTCCCAGCAGCATTTATTGAAGAAGCTTTTTTTTTTTGCCATTGTACATTCTTGCCACCTTTGTCCTAGACTAACTGACTGTATAAACATGGGTTTATTTCTGGGCTGTCTATGCTGTTCTTTTGATCTCTGTGTCTACTTTAATGCCAGTACCATACTATTTTGATTATTGTAGCTTTGTAGTATAGTTGTGAAATCAGGGAGTGTGATTCCTTCAGCTTTCTTCTTCTTTCTCAAGGTTATTTTGGCTATTAGGGGGCCTTTTGTATTTTTATACAGATTTTATAATTTTTTATTTAGTAATGTGAAAAACACCCTTCATAGTTTGATATGGATTGCATTAGATCTATAGATTACCTTGGGTAATCTGTTCATTTTAACAGTATTAATTCTTCCAATCTATGAGCATAGTATATCTTTCCATTTGTATCATCTTCAGTTTCCTTTATCAGTGTTATAGTTTTTCAAGTCCATCTTTGGATAGGTTTAGTCCTAAGTATTTTATTCTTTTTGATGTAATTGTTAATGGGATTGTTTTCTCAATATCTCCTTTTATTAGTTTGTTGTTAGTGTAGAGAAACACAACAGATTTCTGTATGTTAATTTTGTATCCTGCAACTGTACTGAATTCATTTATTCTAATAGTTTTTGTTGGCATCTTTAGGATTTTCTAAATATAGTATCATGTTATCTGCAAACTGAGTTTTACATCTTTGTTTCCAATTTGGATGCCTTTTATTTATTTTTCTTGTCTGATTACTGTGACTAGCACTTCCAGTACTGTGTTGAATGTAAGTGGCAAGAGTGGGCATCATTGTCTTCCTAATTTTAGAGGAAATGCTTTCAGCTTTTCACAGTTGAGTAAGATACTGGCTGTAGGTTTTTCCTATGTGAACTTTATTATATTGAGGTATGTTGCCTTTCTACCCACTTTTTTGAGAGTTCTGATCACAAATGGTTATTGAATTTTTTCAAAAGCTTTTTCTGCACCTATTAAGATGATCCTGATTTTTATTCTTCATATTGTTAATGTAGTGTGTCATTGATTGATTTGTGCATATTGAACCATCCTTGCCTCCCCAAATAAATCTCACTTGATCATGGTATGTGATCCTTTTCATGTATTTTGAATTCAGTTTGCCAGTGTTTTGTTGAGGACTTACGCATCTATGTATATCAGGGATAGTAACCTGTAATTTTCTTTTTTTGTTTTGTCTTTGTCTGGTTTTGGTATTAGGTGATCCTAGCCTCATAGAATGAGTTCAGAAGTGCTCCTTCATCTTAAGTTGCTTGGAATGATTAAGAAGGATAGATACTAACTCTTCTTTAAATCTTAGAGGCACAATTAATTCACTTTTGAAGCCATCTGGTCCTGGAGTTGTTTGTTGTGAGTTTTTTAAATTACTGATTCAGTGTCAATTTTGGTAATCAACTGTTCCTATTTCCTCCTGATTCATTCCTGGGAGATTCTACATTTTTAGGGATTTATCCATTTACTCTAGGTTGTTTTTTGTTTTTTGGTTTGGTTTTTTTTTTTTTTTTTTTTTTTTGGTGTATGTAATTCTTTATAGTGATCTCTTATGATCCTTTGTATTTCTGTCCCTTTTCATTTCTGACTTTATTTATTTGGACCCTTTCTCTTTTTATCATGATTGTCACTAAAAGTTTATCAACTTTATCTTTTTAAAGAGCAAGCTCTTCATTACATCGATTTTATCAAAATTTTTTTAGCCTCCATATTATTTATTTCTGCTCTGACCTTTATTATTTCTTTCCTCCTTACTAATCTTGGGTTTTGTTTGTTTTTCTGTTTTCTTTAGGTATAAGGTTAGATTATTTACCTTAGATTTTTCTTGTTTCTTGATGTAGGCTTGTATCACTATAAACTTCCTTTTTAGAACTGCTTTTGCTGTATCCTGTAGATTTTTGGATTGTTGTGTTTCCATGTCCATTTGCCTCCAAGTAGTTTTTACTTCCTCTTTGATTTCCTCAGTGACCCACTTGTTGTTTAGTAGCATATTGTTTAGCCATCATGTGTTTTTATTTTTGCAGTTTTTTTCTTGTAGTTAATCTCTAGTCTCGTACCACTGTGGTATGAAAAGATCCTTGATACGGCTTCAATCTACTTAAATTTATTGACAGTTCTTTTGTGGTCTAACGTATGATCTTTCTTGGAGAATGTTCCATGTACACTTGAGAAGAATATGTATTCTGGGGCTTTTGGATGGAATGTTTTTTGTATATCTTTTAAGTCCATCTGGTCTAATATGTCATTTAAGGCCAGTGTTTTCCTTATTTTCTGCCTGGATGATCTATCCATTGATATTAATGGGATGTTAAAGACCCCTACTATTATTATGTTGCTATCAATTTCTCCCCTTATGTTTATGATTATTTGCATTATATTTTAAGTGCTTCTATGCCTGCTGCATATATATTCATAATTGTTACATCTTTTTGGATTGATTCCTTGATCATTACATAGTATCCTTCTTTGTCTATTGTTACAGTCTTTGTTTTAAAGTCTATCTTGTCTGGTATAAGTTTGCTACCCTGCATTCATTTTATTTTCATTTTCATGAAATACCTTTTTCATCCCCTCACTTAAGTCTGTGTGTATCTTTAGATCTGAAGTGAGTGTCTTGTAGGAAGCATATACGTGGGTCTCTCTCTTTTTTTTATTCATTCAGCCACTCTGTGTCTCTTAATTTAATTATTTCATCTATTTCCATTTAAATAATTATTTGTAGGTATCTACTTATTGCCATTTTGTTAGCTGTTTTCTGGTTGTTTTTTGTAGTTCTTTTTTGTTCCTTTCTTCTTTTGCTTTCTTGCAACTTGATGACTGTCTTTAGTGTTATGTTTAGATTTCTTTCTCTTTCTCCTTTTTTCTGTGTATATTTGTTACTGATTTTTGGCACATGGTTACCATGGGGGTCATATATAATGTGTGTATGTGTATGATTATTTTAAATTAGTGATCACTTAAGTTTGAATACATTCTGACAATTCTGCATTTTTACTCCCTTCTCACCTTGTTTAATGTTTTGACATCATATTTTACATCTTTTTTTGTGTATGTATATGCCTTAATTACTTACTGTGGATATAAAGTATTTTACTTCTTTTTCTTTTAATATTCCTACTAGCTTTGTAAGTGGTTGATCTACTACCTTTACTGTATGTTTGCCTTTACAAATGAGAATTTTCCTTTCATAATTTTCATATTTCTAGTCGTGATATTTTTTTCTTCCACTTACAAAAATCCCTTAACATTTCTTGTGAAGCTGGTTTACTGGTGCTGAACTCTTTAGCTTTTACTTGTCTGTAAAACTTTTTTATCTCTCTTTCAAATCTGGATGATAGCCTTCCCGGGTAGAGTGTTCTTGGTTGTAGGGGTTTTTTTTTCCTTCCTTTTCATTACTTTGAATTTATCATGCCACTCCCTCTGGCCTGCAAAGAATCTGATGTAAAGTCATTGTAATCTTATGGGAGTTCTCTCACATGTAACTAATTCCTTGTCTCTTTCTGCTTTTAAAAATCTCTATCTTTATCTTTTTTGCCATTTTAATTACAATGTATCTGGGGTGTGGTCCTCTTTGGTTTCACCCTGTTTGTGACTTTTCTGTGCTTCCTGGATCTGAATGTGTGTTTCCTTTCCTGGTTTAGGGCAGTTTTTCGCTTGTTTCTTCAACAAAGGCCTCTGCCCCTTTCTCTCTCTCTTCTTCTCTGGGATCCTATAATGCAAATGTTAATATGCATTATGTTGTCTCAGAGGTCTTTTTATCTACTCTCATTTAAAAAAAATTTTTTTTCTTCTTTTCTGTTCAGCTTGAGCGGTTTCCACTACTCTAGTCTTCAGTTCACTGATCCATTCCTCTGTATCATCTAATCCACTGTTGTTTCCTTTTGGTGTATTTTTAATTTCAGTGACTATATTCCTCAGCTCTTTTAGTTCTTTTTTGTATTTTCTAACTTTTTATTAAACTTCTCATTGAGTTTGTCCATCTTCTCCTGTTATCTTTATGCTCATTACCTTGAACTCCTTATTGGTTGGATTGCCACCTCCATTTCACTTTGTTCTTCTTGGTTTTGTCTTGTTCTTTCATTTGGAATATATTCCTCTGTCTCCCTATTTTTCCCAATTCTTTGTTTATGTCTGTTTACTAGGTAGGTTAGTTACATTTCTTGATCTTTGAGAAATGGTCTTATTTAGGATATGTTCTTTGGCCCCAGCAGCACCCCTCCCCCTGGTCACCAGAGCTGCATTCCCTAGGGGTAACCCCTACATAGGCTGCATGGGCCCTTCTGTGGCAGGGTCAGGTACTGTGGGTGAACTGGAAGGCAAGGCTGCACCTGGCCCTGCCTTGCGTGGTGGCTGCTGGCCTGCAGGTCCCAGCGCAGCTGGCTGCAGGACCCCGAGGGGTCCCAAGAATAATGCCAGCCTGCTGGTGGGCAAGGCTGGGTTCCAGAGCAGCTGACTTTGGGACACAGGTGGCCTGACTTTCTGCTCTCATCTTACTATTTCCTTTCTTCTACTAATTTGGGTTTAGTTTATTCTTTTTCTAGTTTCTTGAGGTGTAAAATTAGGTTGTTTGGTATATTTGTTATTGCAAGTATTTATTTCTATTAAGTTGCTAGTGCTGTATCTCATTAAGTTTTGTTACGTTGTGTGTTCATTTTCCTTTGTCTGAAGACACTTACTCATTTCTCGTATGATTTCTTCTTTGAACCATTGATTATTCAAGAATGTAGTGTTTAATTTCCACATATTTATAATTTTGCAGTTTTCTTTAAGCTGTTCATTTCTAGTTTCATCTCATGGTGATTGGAGAACACTTGGTATGATTTGAAGTGTCTTAAATTAGTTAAGACTTGTTTTATAACCTAATATGTGATCTGTCCTGAAAAATGTTCTGTGTACACTTGAGAAGAATGTATATTGGGCTCCTGTTGGACGGAACGTTCTGTATATATCTTTTAGGTCCATTTTGTGTACAGTGTTTATCAAATTCTTTGTTTCTTCATTCATCTTCTGTTTGGATTTTATCTATTATTGAGAGTCTAGTATTGAAATCCCTCAATATTATTATAGTGCTGTCAATTTTCCCCTTCAGTTCTGTCCATATTTTCTTCATATATTTGGGCACTCTGATGTTGGGTGTATATGTATTTATAATTGTTATATATTCCTGGTGAATTGATCCTTTTATCACTATATAATATCCTTTGTCTTTTTACAGTGTTTGACTTAAATTCCATTTTGTCTGTAATAAGTATGGTTCCCTTTTGGTTACATTTTGCATGAATATCTTTTTCCATTTCTTCACTTTCAGCCCACATGTACCTTTGAATACAAAGTGAGTCTCTTGTAGACAGCATACAGTTGGGTCTTGTTTTGTTTTATCCACTCAGGCACTGTGTATATTGATTGGAGCATTTGATTCATTTACACTTGAAGTAATTATTGATAGAGAAGAAATGCTTTTTATAAATTGTTTTTATCTTTTATGGCTTTTCTGACACTTTTCCTTTTTTGCTCTCCTCCTTTGTGTTTCATTGATAATTTTGCAAAAACATATTTTGATCACTTTCTCATTTTCTTTTGTATGTCATCTATAGGTATTTTCTTGTGGTCACCATGAGGCTTACATAAAACATGTTACAGTTCTAACCATCCATTCTAAGCTGATAATAATTTTAATCACATTAAAAAAAAACTCCATATTTTACTTTTTCCCTCCTTACACACAACTTATTGATGACAGAGTTTATTTCTTTTTATATTCTATGTCCAATAGCAAATTCTGTGTTTTTAGTTGTTCTTGAGACTTTTCTCTTTGAACTCTTGTACTACAGTGAAATGTAATTTTCACACTGCTGATACAGTATTTTATTATTCTATATTTACCTTTACCAGTGAAATTTATATTTGTCTTATTTCTGTTATATTTCCAATGTTGCTGTTTCATTGTCTTTCATTTCAAATTCTTTTGTTTTCATTATACTTCTTGTAAAACTGATTTATCAGTGACAAACTCCCTCAGTTTTTACTTCTCTGGGAGAGTCTGTTATCTCTTTAATTTTTAAAGGAGTAATTTGCTGGGTATAGTATTCTTGTTTTACCAGATTATTTTTGTCTCTTGAGCATTCTGAATCTATCATCCTACTGCCTTCTTCTAACCTGCAAGGTTTCTGCTGAGAAGTCCTATGATAATCTTAAGGGGGATCCCTTGAATATGACAAGTCACTCTTCTCTTGCTGATTTAAAAATTCTGTCTTTGTCTTTTCCTTGATGATTTCATTATAATGTGTCTTTGTGTGGGTTAGGAGGTGTCTTAATTTGAGACTATTGGGCTTCTTGGATCTGGATGTCCGTTTTCTTCCCCAGATTTGAGAAGTGTTTGGCCATTGTTTCTTTCAGTAAGCTTTCACCCCCTTTTTTTCTCTCTCCTTCTTCTGGGACTCTGGCAGTACATATATTGTACAACTGATGGCCCCTTCGGCTTTCTTCACTTTTTTATGTTATTTTTTCATTTTGTTTTTCTGACTGCATAATTTCAAATTATTTGTCTTCAAGTGCAGATTTTTTCTTCTGCTTGTTCAAATCTGCTGTTGATGATTCTAGTGAATTTTTCAGTTTGTCATTGTATTCTTTACCTTCAAAATTTCTTTAGACTTTTTTAGCACTGTCTTTGTTGATATTCTCATTTTGTTCACACATCATTTTCTTGAGCCAGTGAAGCATCTTCATGAAGGTTCTTTTTAAGTCTTTGTCAGATAAATTATATACTTCTCTTTCTTTAAGATCACTTTCTAGAGATTTATGTTGTGCCTTTCATTGGGCTATATCTACTTGTTTCTTCTTTTTTCTGGTGACTTTGTGTTGGGATCTGTGCATTTGAACGGATAGCCACCTCTCGCTATTATAGACTGCTTTGTACAGGGGAAGACCCTCACCCATCTGCTTGGTTGGAGATTCTGGGGGGCTCTGAAACCTTTTTTTGAGGGGTACAACTACTCTGGGCCTGTGCATGCAGTTTCTCAATTAGAGAGGCTTACATGTGTTTTTTGTTTTGTTTTCAAGAGTTCATACATAATTCTTAATCTTTCTGATGTCTGTCTGTGGCACTGCAAGCAGCAAAACACCCAGCGCTCCCTTATTCTGAGTGGAAACCAGGCATCCAGAGCATGCCAGCTCCCCATCAATGCCCCAAGTCCGGCAGGACCGATACCGTTTCCCTTGGGCAGCCCTCTGCTGAGCCAGCACGCCAGATGCACAGCTCACTGTTCTTTGTCCCTCCCAAGGGAGAAGCTTTAGGCTGTGCACCTTTCTTCCATTCTTGACAAGCCATGCCGGTGGCAGCAAGCCACCCACCATTTTCCTTCAGTCTCAGTGGCCCCCAGGCATCCAGTCTATGTTGATTGGCTCCGAGCTCTGAGTGAGGCAAGACAAACCCATTCCTCAGGCAGTGATCCAAAAGCCACAGAGTTGGAGGCATGCCCCACTCTTCACGGTCCCCTGAGGGGAGAGGTCAAGGCCAGGGCATCTCTCCCTGCACTGCCTGTGGCAGTTTCAGGCAGGGGCTGACACAGGTAAAGTGAAACTGCTCTTCTTACCCGTCTTCCCGTTGCAGTGAGGCCGTTCTTGGCCCCCTGCTCACCTGCATTCTGTCATTCTTATAAAGACATACTGATCCGTATATCATCGTTAAGTTGGCGTTTCTGTGCAGGAACGAGATCTGAGAATTTCTACTCTGCCATCTTGCTCACGTCACTCCTAGGAAAAAAATTTTTAATTTGCTTGGACAGTGATTTACTTTTTCTTTTACTTTACTTATCATCATAAGTATTTTTAAGTTAAGATTTTTTCAGGAGCCTGTTTTTTGGTGAATCTAGTATCTGGTGACTGTGAAATGATAAGTCGTGTGGTTTTATTTTTTGCCTCTTAATAGGGTTTTAAAAAGTGTTCATTTTTCATTGCTTAACAATATTCTCCACTAAATAGACTTACTGTGATTTAATTTTCCCATTTTCAGACATACCCTCACTTTAGTTTTTCACAGTTATAAATATGGGTCTATTGTGTATGTGTCTGTCTATATCTTAAAGATAGATTCCTGAAAGAAAGAAAAGATAGATTTCTGGAAGTATCATGGATCACCAGGCAGGGTAGGAACTATTTAAAATTATCGAGACATATTTCTAAATTGCTTCTGGGAAGGCTGAACCAACTTTCCCTACAGCAGTTTATGACAATGCCTGTCTCACCGTAGTCTTTCCTCACCACACTAATTTTTTATTTGGATTTTTTTTTTAAAGGTCCCATTGATTTTGGACTTTCTCTTTTCAGTCCATAAACACATGCCCTTACACACCCCTATAGCTCTTACAGCTGCCTTCCACACTTGTGTTTCTCTGGGGAAGAAAATACATTTGAGATCACATCATCAGCATTGACTCAGATGGCAGCCCCTGTGTGCTGGCATCCGCGTTTTCCCCACTGAGATAATAAAGTGCTTTGGAATGGAAATATAAGTATTGTGGAGAAATATATTTGATTTATTTTAAACATTTCAAAATGTTGTAATAATGCCCTATATAATACAATTGAAAGAATTGTTCTTAAAATCACCCTTCCTTGGAAGTTACCCAGATCAACATTTAAAAGGCCTTTGACTATCCTGTATCAATGTTTCACAAGCTACCAGAGCAGCTGTGTAAGGAGCACTTTTATAATTCTCTTTTGGTCTATTTCTTCGTTGGCACGTTTTTCAGATGTCGCAATTGAGAGCTGTATCTAACCCTTTCGTTTTCTTCCTTCTGGAATAGGTTAGGTAAGGAATACTAGAGCACGGGATGCTTCACCTTGGACCTAAGCTCTCTTTGTAGTAGGTCAGTTACCTTTGCAGAGAGGGATATGGAGTTAGCTGAAACCCAAAGATTATGAAGAAAGTGATCTGTGGCATCCTTCTAAAATTCACACATCACTCTGAGGGACAAAACAGCTGGAGAAACGGAGAGTGTTGTTGATGTTAGGGGATTATCCGTGCTCTCAGGTGGCCCGGTTTCTTGTATTGTCTCTTTCCCTCCGGAGCCAACGCAGCTTCTAATCTATAGTCAACTGCTCTAGCCTCTGACAGAGCATCATGTGTGCATGCTGGGCCCACACTGATCCTTTCAGCTAGATTTGTCTCTGCAGGGAACAGCCCTTTGAAATTAAATTTCACGTATCACAGCTGTTTCCAGCATAAGTCCTATTCTCTTGGCTTTTTCATTTTCTCTAAACTCTCTTGTGAGGGGCATGGCCATCTTTGGCAAAATCATTTCATTGAATACCCAGCCACAGGATTTCCACCCACTCCAGCCCAGGGTGAGCCTGGGAAGAGAGGAAAACACTCTTGCATTTCAGCATTTGACGGAGGTGATGCAGAGAGAGATCCTGTTTCCGAGTCAGCGGCTTTCCTGTCTCATTGTCCTCCCCCAGATGAGCTGATTAGGTTGGGCTTGACTCAACCAGGTAGAGAATGAGACAGGCTGCATTCGGAATCTTCAACATCAGTTTGGCTCAGAGCTCCAGAGCTCCAGAATTAGGTTGCCCCTGCGCAGCTGTGGTATCTCTGGAGCGTGGCAAGTGTGCACTTAGGGAAAGTTGGGTGAAATTCCTTTTGTCAACTGAAAAACTAGAAGGACACAGAGGAAATGATAAGTGATACCTTTGTCAGGAGAGTGCAGGTAGGGCTGCGTGCTATCTCATTTGAGTCAGTGAGAACAGAAGCATCGCCGCAGATCACCTACTTAGCCTGGAAGTAAGCCTGAACGGGGGCAGCTGTGTTTTGTGTCCGGTCTGTGCTCCCTTGTTACTGCTGTCAGTGCTCTTGATAAGAAAGGGAAAAGGAGAGGCTGAAAAAGATGTGCCAAGTGCTTGCAATCTCAACATAGTAACCAGCCAGTATCTACTGCCAGAACTTTGCACAGATCCTACTGACTCGCTCGCTCATCAGTCAGCGGAAGCGTAACCATAGCAGCCAGGTCCTTGTATGGATTTATCTACTCCGGGGTTTTAATTCTTCCAGATCTGTAAAATTCAAAACACAAAAAGACAGAGAGGCGATACAAATATGAAGGCCTTATGGGCCCCTGCATCTGCAGGCTCAGTAACGCTGAGAGGGAGTTGTCTGTGTGCTTCACGGGCATGTGGGATTCTGAGCTCCCTACCAGAAACTGCAGTAGTGGATATTTAGACTTCTTCCTTTTTAAATTACCTCTGAATTATAGTGGGTGTAGGAGGCTCAGAACTGATGCAGCGTGTGTCCTACAAAGGGCTCCTAATGTCCCACTGCTGGCTCACCCTTAACCTGGCTGGAGTCCTGCTCTGCCAGCACATGATGGCAGGCGCTGCAAGAAGGTACGTTACATGATTGCAGGGTGATTTGGGGTCTGTAAAGTGAGGGGGTTCTGGGCTCACATAGCCACTGAGAGTCCATCACATGTCAAGCTCGCCGCTAAATGCTGGGCTTCCAACAATGACTCAGATACAACCCCTTGCACAGAGAGCCCACAAAGCTGAGGAGAAGCAGGTAAAGTGAACCTTCACCAAGCAGTGGGATTAGCTAATCAGGGAAGGCAGAAGTCTTAGTGTATCGGGCCCCTCGTCATCCCTGCAGAGATCAGAGAATGCCTCCGGGGGAATTCACACACCTTGAACTGATACCTGAGGGGTGACCAGGCATATTTGCTGGGCAGGCAACGTAATAAAATGCATCTTAACCAGAGGGGGAAAGTAACAGACTTGAGAGAATTGGTGCGTTCAGAAAAGGGCAGACAGCTTTTACACCTGGGTTACAGGATGGGTGGCGGGTAGCAAGTGGTAGAAACATGATGAAAAGTGATGTTTCAAACAGTAGAGTTACCACGAAAATGAAAGAGATGATGTCACAATCTCATAAACTGTCCACTTTACCAAAAAGCAGTTTTCTTCCCCCAGAGAATTTCCAGCCTTGAGCATGAGTTGTATGCTGCGCCCTCTGACAGCAGGTCCCCAAAGGATTGAGGCAGCGTCGCACTGCACGCCCGGGGCAGCCCGGGCCCCGGGACCTGCTGGGTAGGCATGCGCTTGGAGTGGCCCGCTGCCCTTGCCTCCGTGCCCTTAGAATGCCAGGCTTCACCTGGGATTAAGTACAGCTGAGGAGAAAGCAGTCACCCCTTCCTCTCCTGGCCTGCGTTAGGCACTGCTGTCCCCTAGCCCAAGGCCAGTTTGATCCAGTTTGGCAGAGGCTTGCTCAACCCGCAGGCTCTGGGCAGGGGTTGCGCCAGGTGTGGGGATGTGAAGGCAACAGGACTGAGCACTGTTCTAAAGGGTCTGCCGCCGTTCTCTCTTTCCACGCCTTTCTACCCCGTCAGTTTCTCAGCATCAAAGATTCCTGCCCAGAGGCCCCAGTGCCTGTGCCCTCCTGGGTCCCTTTCTTTCTCAGATGCACGGGCACCACCCCTCTGCTCCCATCCCCACAGTGGCTGCCAGACTTAGCTCCTAAAAGAGGGGGACAGTGTTGCCTGAGACAGAAGGAAGCAGGGCCTCTGCTCCCCTGATTAAAGGAATCAAGTAAGTCTTCTAACGATACTGTGATGGCCGGCAACTCACTCCCGCCCAGCTTCCCTCACTGTGAACACATACGCACCACACGCACACAGGGCTCCTCCTCCACTGGAACAGCCATCTGTTTGGGTCTCATTCTGTTACTGATTGCTTTTCACTTACTTAAAGCCTTTCATCAAGACTTCTTAATTATGAAATAGGCTAATGATTTTTACCCAGTTAGTAAGTATTTCCTCATTAAGAGTGAAGAACGATAGTAAGAGCCACCACCCACCCCCACGCCACAAAGCACAGTCGCCAGCGGGAAGCACGGGCACCATGGGACTCATGCTGGGCGGTGCTCCAGGCCCTCCCAGTCCCACTCCCCTGGCTTCTCCTCCCGCCCAGCCCGCGAAAACACAGGTGTCCAATGACTCCTATAGGAAACCAAAGACTTAATAAAAAATCTCCCGCCTCTAAAGTTTATAACCTTGCCTGTGCTTATAACCCTCTCTGTTGCATGCCCTCTGAACACATTCTCTCTCGCTCACACACAAACACACACGCACACACACAGAGACACACACACACACACTCGGTAGCAACAGCCTCTTGTGTTTCAAAACCTGAATCCCATCGAGAGACCAAGCCAACGCTCGGAGGGTTGGAGAACTCAGAGTTATTACGCCGACCGTCCCAGAGGAGTTAACACTCCAAGCTCTGGACCCCGACTGCTGGTTTACACAGGATTTCGTAGGGTTTTAGGTTTCTATTAAGTTCGTGCCATATGCTGAGGTGTTAGAAACGGACCAATCAGTAGTGAGCTTCTGGGAACCAATGGAATTTTAGGGGTAAGTTTCGTTTTCCTAGAAGCAAGCTGTTTTACAGAAGCACAAAAGCAGGAAGGCAATGGCCCTGCCTGGGAGGTCTTGCTGGTCCCTTTGTGGGTTTTGCCCCTTCACTTGGATGTTAAAGTGAGAGCTTTGTTAGGCTGAAGATCTCTGCTCAGTATCCTCAGAGCCTCTTAGGAAAATACGTCTCTTGGAAAAATACTGAAAGGGTAGGACTTTGGAAGAAGACACTCCTTGTCAAACCACAGGCTGTCACTTAACTAATTCTCTGATTTGCAGCAGCTGATTATCCTCTCCAAACCTCGGTGTGTTTAAATGTAAAACAGGGGAAAGGTGGTTCACTTGTATAGCTGATGTAAAGAATTTTTTAAACATATGGAGAAAGCACCTGACATACAATAGGTGAATAATACATACTGGTTCCCCTCCTGATGACTCACAAGAAGGGAATGTTTTTCCCTTTTGGTCCTTTCCTGTTCTTGCTGGTCGTGTAAGGAATCAAGTCACTGGCTCAGTTAGATCTTTTCTACCTTTCCACAGTCCCACAGCAGCCCTCTGTGTAACCGCAGGACTGAGGGTTGGGCCGCCCATCTCAGCCATCCACATGCAGGCCCTGTCCTTCCCTGCTGGTCTCCTGAGGGACAAGGGATTCCTTCTACCTTTTCTCTCCACTCAGATCAGAGATGGTCAGATGCCTCCAGAAGCTCTCGTGGGACCTAGCACAAGGAGTGATGGGCTGGGCTGCACAGAGGGCCTTGTGTGCTGGAGTTAGCATGTGACATAGACGCCAGTTAAAGACACTACGGTTCCCTGGATGTTAGTCATGTATATGACATTTGTTCCACCTACTTGGCTTCCAGTTAAAAGAGTTTTAGCCCTGATCAGGTCAGTGCCTCGTCTCACCTTCCATCACCTGGAGATTTAGATAAGAGCAGAGTTTGTGTATCTTAAAACACAAACACACACACACCCACACCCCCTTATGGGGCATGGCTCCTGGATCAGAGCACCACACGTCGCCCATGTAGGGAGGGGCTGGCAGACTTACTGAGCCAACTTCCTTTAGCGATCGGCCGGCCAGAAATAAGACGGGTCTGTCAGTGTAATAGCGTTTTTAGGATTCTTTTGAACAGGAAAATGTTGTTTTTTTAATTAAGAAGCTGAGCCTCAGGTTGTTTAAGCTCGTCGGGGTGGTAAAGAGTGGAAGTAGCCATGCTCGTATTTTTTCCATTAGACTATTTTTTTTTCCAATGAAGTTTTTAATATACTTTTAAATAGCACATGGAAACACACAGAAAGCTTTGCATAATTCCTATGGATCCTTATACAGGGAAGTAGGAAGTTTGACTGTCCTCATGTTTCAGATGAGTGGACTGTGTTTCAGGGAACTGAAACGATTAATCGTCCAAAATACCATAACAAGAAGGCTGCAGAGTCTGGACAAAATGAGATTCTGTGATTCCAAATTCAAGCTCAAGAGGAGGAAAAAGTTAACTCATGAAATCAGATTTTACTGAGTGTATATACTGTGTGCTTTCAGACACACGATCTGACGTGAGTATATAAAAACCAGTATGAAATGGCCTGCTTTCTACATGTCACTCACTGAGAACGGACGTTTTCTCAGAGCTCTGTTTTTCAGCGCGTGTACATGACACAAATAAGGAAGTAACTGTGAGGTGGAGCATTTACGACGCCCCTGTAAGAAACGTGCATGAAACCAAGCCCAGGCTTCTCTTGTATAAACACTAAAGCTTTATCCTGTGGCTTTTCTACCTAGCAGACGTTTAAACAGCTGATTCTGGAGATGTTTTTCTCACCTTTCACCTCCTCAGCCAGACTCAGCCGACTTCTGGCTGACGGAAAGCCGGTGTGCAGAAGCTTCTTCCTTTCTCTTTATTCTCCTGCTCAGGTCAGGACTGAGGGCAACCCCCTCTCTCCCTCTCATCGCGCCCTCCTGACTCCAGCCACTCTCACTGGAATATGGGCTTGTCTCTAATCATCTTCTGTAATTGGAGTAACTAACCTTTTGAGATTTTCTAACCCGGACTCACCTTCAGATACTCTTCCTAATTATTCCCAGAAACCAGGAAAAATCATGGAAAGGTCAACCCTCCAGTCATTTCATGGTTCCCAGGATGGTACTTAAAAGTAACCCAAGCATGTTTTATCAGCTGAACTCAGGTTAACAAACTACCATTCTGGTACAGAGGCCCCAACAGGAAGCAAATGTGGTACAAAGAGGGAAGTTGCTATGGAAACACTTTGGAAGGACGCGTAACTGAGCCTCGGGAAGAGCCGGGAAGACGGGAGAATGCATGAAGGAAGTGATGTCTAAACCCACACTTAAAAGACAAGTGGGAGTTAGCCGTATGGAGGACGCAGACAGGGAGGAACCTGTGTGGATGCCTAGATGTGAGAGCCCACAGCGTAGCATAAGGGGGTGCCCAAGGCAGACTGAAGAGCCTAGAAGACCACTTTTAGGAGTTGTTTTTCTCAGAGAGCCATGGAACTGCCAAAGTGGTTTAATGGGATGTGGCACACTCAGATTTGTATTTGAGAAAGATCAGTCTGAATATAAGATGAAGAATGGGTTAGGGGCAGATTCAGTCAAACACGTGGAGACTCGATTAGCTTGAACTATGGTGGGGTCACGGGAAGGGGGAAACACGGTCTGATGGGGGAGTTCAGTTTGCAGTGTTGGATTAAAGTGTCCGTGGAGAAATAAGTGTGTGTGTCCAACAAGAAATTACGGATCTTCAGACCTGGAGCTGAAAAGGGAGTCTCCAGGGTGCTCCAGAAAAGCCCTGAGGACAGGCGATGTCACTCGGCATTTGTAGAGGAGAAGACGGAGTGTGGAAGCAGTGGGACACGAGACACTTCACATGTGCCCTGCGAGGAACAGACAGTGATGGAGGCTGAGCAGCGTGACGGGTCCAGGAGGAAAACCAGGGGAGAGACAGAGGGAGAGGGCGGTGCTGCAGACGTAAGAGATGGCAGAAGTGTTCGAGGTCGTAAAGCGGCTCGGTGAGATAGGAATTGCGTTCAGCCGCAAGGAAACTATTGATGAAGCAGTTTCTGCAGAGTGGTGGGCGTGGAAGCCAGATGGAGAGCAGAGAGTACAGACAGCTACTTTCTGGCACCACTGTGATCACTCTTCCTCTGCCCAAGTCTGATGCTCCCCTTCCCATGACTTCTGCAAATAATGGGTCCCTAGTGTCTCATTTCCACCGAGTCTGTTTTCTTTTCTGTTGATTTCCCTCTCCAGTAAACTCTTTCTTCCTTTCCCCTGGACAGTCTCTGATCATCTCGAGCTCTTGTTCTTCTCCAGCTTGCACAGTCTTCCTCCTGACCACCTCATCTCCCTCTCTGGCCCCTCATTTCATGTTACTTAGTCACATTTGCCTCTCACTTTCAAACAAAAAGGAAATCCACAGAGAACTGCAGTAGTGACGTCAGAACTGTTTACAAAATGTTACATTGGGAGGTCTGGGAAGTAACCTTGGCGTCTACCCCCGAGAAGAGCTTGGACTTCCAGTGTGGATGAGAGACATGTCCTATGCAGTGAATGGCTAGTGACATGATGTAAACCAAGTCTATAGGTGAGTGCTGGAAAAGGAAGTAAAGTTGGTAACTGACTCCAGTTTCTAGAACTCTCTCAGGCAGAACTCAACGGGGCCCTTACAGTAGATGAGTGGTTTTGTCTCTCAGCTGAATGCACCCCTTCCTTGTCTGGGTCTAGTACTTTGCAGTGCCCCTGAGCCCAGGCATCTCATTCTTGAGAAATGTACACCCTATAGGTAATTAATTATTATTATTATTGGAATACAAAGTGTTCATGGCAGAGGAGACTGATATCATTTTAATATAACAGTTTACATATGCTTTAAAGCTTTGAAATGGCTATGAATCGATGATGAAATGGTTAAATTCTTGTTGGTCACGGTGATCCACCATTGTCGACACTCAGATATTAGCTTTGTATCCATTTGTTAACTAAGAATGAGTCATCAGCTGGCCGCCTGCTCGGACAAGCCTTAGCTGTCACATAGCTTCCAAAGGTCTCTGTCGGTTTCAGTCACGGGCTTTGTGTCTGACCCTGCTCATCTCTGCCTTTTTCTTGCAAGTGTTTTTTGGTAAGCTTTACAGGACTGGTTGTGACAAAACTGAGCTATGTTACCCTTAAATTGTCAGGTGATTGATGGAATGATTAAGAGAGATGGGTGTGGGGGGCTGGTTAGTCGTGGCAGCGATTTAGCTGATTATCCTGTCCTCTACACAAGGCTCCAGAGAATATTCTAATGTCTTTTACCTCCAGAATCTAGGAAGCAAGACCTGAGTATATTTGCCTTTACCATGTCTTTCAAACATGAAAAATCAGTCTCTTATCTGAAAATTTACTTTGCTGTCACAGTATCATGGGAACTCTTTGTCCTTGACGCAAAGTCTTCTATTTTTCCCTCGGATTACTTGTAAATGATGCTCAACATAGCTAATCAGGGAAATGTACATCAAAACCGCAGTGAGATAGCACCTCACACCTTTCAGAATGACCATCATCAAAAAAGAGTACAAATAACAAGTGTTGGTGAGGATGTGGAGAAAAGAGAACCCTCATGGACTGTTGGTGGGAATCTAAATTGGTGCAGCCTCTGTGGAAAACAATATGGAAGTTTCTCAAAAAAACTAAAAATACAACTACCCACTCTTTGGTGTATATCCAAAAGAACAAAAACACTAACTTGAAAAGATACATGCACCCCAGTGTTCATAGCAGCAACAGTTATTTCCAATTGCCAAGACACGGAAGCAAACTAAGTGTTCATCAACAGATAACTGGATAAAGAAGTTATGGTATATTTATACAATGGAATACTACTGAGCCATAAAAAAGAATAAAATAATGCCATTTGCAGCAACATGGATGGACAAGGTGTGACACACACAATGGAGTACTACTTAGCCATAAAAAGAACAGAATCTTGCCATTTGCAACAACATGGATGGACTTGGAGGGTATTATGCTAAGTGAAATAAGTCAGGTGGGGAAAGGCAAATACTGTATGACATCACTTATATGTGGAAACTAAAAAATACAGCAAACTAGTTAATATAAAAGAAACAGACTCACAGATCTAAAGAACAACCTAGTGGTTACCAGTGGGGAGAAGGGGAAGGGACAATATAGGGATAGGAGATTAAGAGATACTAACTCTTACGTGTACAGTAAGCTACGAGGATATGTGTACAACACAGGGAACACAGCCGATAGTTTACAATTAACTATAAGCGGAATATAACCTTTAAAAATTGTGAATCATTGTATTGTACACCTATAGCATATAAATACATCAACTTTACTTCAGTAAAAAATAAATTTAAAAAAGGAAAAATAAAATAAAGTTATGGTATGTCAAATTTAAAAAAAAAGGGAGAGGTGGCAACAAGAGTGAGCCTGGGGCAGGCAGGAGGAGGCACTGAAGACCCAGGCCTCGCTGGCTGGTGGTCAAATGCCAGGTGCCAGCGCCGGGGGAGCCCAGCCCGGTCCCCGACAGCTAAAGCTTTCCAGCGTGCTCAGGGCATTTGTATTTTCTTTGGTGAAATTGCTGGCTCTGCGCCCTTTCACACATTGAAGAGGCCACATGGACCCTCTCTCGTTCTCAGAAACAGTGGAAAACGCATGAAAGAAAAAGTTAACTAGGTCTTGAAGCCTCCTGTTCCCTTCGGAGGACGATGATCACACAAGAGCTTCGTTAGTCAGCAGCTGGGTGAATGATCCCGACCAGCAGAGGAATGTAACCATTATCTCTGATGTTTAGGACATAGTCATAATTTTTTTAAATTATAAATTCATAAAAAGGCATTGCAGTTGGAAACACACCTGGTCTCTGGAGGTTGGCACATAGGCTCTGCTCTGAAGGTTTCTGTTTAAAAGCACAATTCGCATTCGAAGGTCTAGTAAGCAGAAGCGAGTTGTTCCTGTGAGTATTTGTCCCCACGTGAAGAGATGCTGCTGTGCTTTGTGGCTTCCTCCCATGTACTGAGGGTGAGGTAGGTCCAGAGCTCAGACCTCTTCTCCTGTCTGCACTCGGGTGCCTCCCTCCATCTCCCTCCCTTGCGATAAATATTACACCCACAGCGACCACGTGGAAGTTGTAGCAGGAAGCATGAATCAGACACGAACTTGGTCCCCGGGGCTCTGAACGGAGGGGTGGTGGGTGGGTGATGGGCAGACACTTCACGTGGTCGCAGACAGTGACAGGCACAGCCCTTCGCAGGATGTTAGTGAAGCTGGAACTGAGAGGAAAGCAGGAAATAGCCTCCCACTAATCACAACTCTGGTCACCATGTTAGTTAGAAAGAGGGAAGTGGTACGGAACGGTGCTGAGATATTTTTCTGCTGAAAAATTTTAAGACCTCTTACGTTTCTTCTGCTACTGACTCAAAGCATCCTGTGGTCCTTTCTGGAGGGCTGCTGTTAGTTGGGTGCTCCAACTCTCTTCCAGTTCAACTGTGTGATCATTAAGTCACCAGATTTACCCTAGAGAATTTCCTGGGTCTCACTGAAGTCTGAGGTATTACTGAGAAAGCATTTCAAGTCCTACTCTGTCTGTCGGCGCCCCCTCTCTCCGTGGAGTGCCGAGGGCTCCCTGGGCGGACAGAAGTCCTCCTGCTACTGGCTGGCACGCCCACGTCACTGGAACACGGACGTGGGCACCATCTCCACATCAGCCGAACAAACTGATAGAAATGCTCTGAATCCTTGGTGTTTAACTTGCTTATTCTTTCTGAATTCTCCTTATAGTAACAAAGGACACAATTTTCTGACTCTAAAATGGCTCCTCTAACATGATAAAATCAGATGAAATTATCCTCTAGCCTCCTTTCAGCTTTAATATTCTGTGAATAAGTTATTTTCAAACACACAATTATTTGAGTGATGGGCAAAAACATGCCTTCATGTGATTTGCTGTTACTCCTTGCTCCCAGATTTTGGGAAACAGCATTTTCTAGCTCCCTGGTAAAAGAAAAATGAACCTGAAAGGGATCTAACCAGAAATACTCAGAATTTTTAAAAAAGATAGTCATCCAATTATGAAAAATGCTTTTATTGGCTTTTTTTAAATCCAGAGTTAATAGACAATTTAGGACCCAGTTTACTTTAGGATCCAGTAATTAAACCGACATTTTTGCTAGTATCCTCATAGCTTCACAAGAATGTCCTCATTCTCCCAGCTTTATTTTCTCTCAGTGGGAACCAAGACCATTTCAACTTTGTTTTAATTTATTTTAATAAGGTATAGCAGTTTTACCTATTTATTAAGGCATAAAGTAAATACTACTGTAAAAACTGGAATATGAACATGTCTTAACTGGTGTTGATGAATTTCAGTTGAGATCTGGTCACTTTCCAAATTGAACATTATATTCACCTGAGGGTACAGACTGTCAGACTTGATGCCAGCCAATAATCGGTACATGTGTAGATGATCTCTCTGTTAGTGTGTTGTGATCCAACTTCACAAGACATTTAATTAACAAGCTTCTTAAGAAAAAAAGAAGAAAGCTTTTCATTTCGTGCTTTAAATGAATTTAAAATAAATAGCGCTGTGAAATCACATTCCTGGTGCTTATGAGGGTGGCGGAGTGCTCTAATGAATCATCGTACATAAAAAGATGGAGATTGCAGTGAACACAGGAGAGTAACATGTTTTTAGGCATCATTTTCACCCTTCATTTGTTTGAGAAAATAGCTAGTAATTAGGTGTCATAGAGCATTTTCTTTTCTGACAGAAAATTTCTTGATTGAATTTTTCTTGCCCTCACTTCTCATTTATTTTGCACAGCCAAGAGTCTTAGCTTTGAAATGGTTTGATTATGATAATTTATCCCTTATTTCTTCCTTCCCAATACCGTCATTTAAACACCATCTTCAGCTTTAAGTAGTGGAAAATAAAGATGTCAGAGTGAACCCCCGTAGGATAAAATCATTTCTTTTTATTCCTTTGTCAACCCTAATTTTTCCAACCTGCCCTGGGTTTGGCTCATTTCTTTTATGGACTTGGAGCTAAATTTTCTAGTAGGAATTCAGAATGCCAAACATATTTTGTTTGTATTTTGCCTTTTTTTCCATGATAAAATATTACTTAATGTCAATTACTTAATAAATGATATTTATTACAACTAAAAGAGTGGAAGCCCCTGTTAGACTTAAAATTCATAGACTTTGGTTTCATCCTATTGAAATAGATCTTGTCTTCCATTTCTGTCCTCAGTCTTTTCCTTCCGCTGTTAGGTAGCTTAGAATTTAGTTAACTGCCTTAGAAAAGAGTCCTCTTCAGAAACCGTGGTGCAATTCTCCCAAGCTGATAAGTATTGTTCGCTTTTACTAAGGACTGTAATAAATGTCGCCTTTTAAATGTCATTGCACTTTTAGAGCCATCTAAGAACGTCATCCTTTAAGCTAGGTTTTAAAGGAAAATACCAGCAGAGGATACATTTCAAGCATACGTATAGTTGTTCCAGGTGCAAAGATCTAGGCCATCCAGGATTAATTGCTGCCGACGGGTCTTGGGTTTCTTACTCATCTGTAGCAGTCTGTTAGACATCATGATACAGGTGGGACTTTTAACTGCTGAGAATAGAGTTGATCCCTGAGCCACACAAGTTTGAACTGCGCAGGCTCACGCGTGAGTGGGGTTTTCATAGTGGGTACCACAGGACCACGTGACTAACAGCAGGCTGAGTCTGTGGGTGCCGCCCCGTGGACACAGAGAAACAGACGACATGGAGGCGCTTCATGGATGGAGGGCGGACAGTAAGTTATACGTGGATTTTCAGTGGCCCCAACCAATGTTTTGTTAAAGGCTCAGCGGTGGTTGTAATTGTCCCAGGGGCCCTTATGGGGTGAGAAAGGATGAAGGCCAGTGGCAGAAGTGACATATGATGGCAGGCTAACGGGGCGATAACAGAGTGATGGTCAGAGACGGAGGAGAGAGACCAGGAGAGAACTGTCACGAGTGGCCAAGGAAGAATTTCAAGAATATCCTTTGCTTCCTGGGTACTATGAGAAGAGAACTGAAAAGGATTTATTAGATTTGCAATTAGGAGGTCATTGCTGGTCAATGGTCAGTGAAGCAATGGACTCCGGGTTCCACTGGGATAAAGGTACACTGGAAGTTAATGTATAAAAACAGTTAGTGTGGACTATGAACCCATTATGTATAAAGGAAGGGAGAGAGGTGAAAGCTGGAGGAGAACACAATGTTCAGGAAGGACTGTATCTTACAAAGATAAGAGAGCCTGAGGATATTTATAGGCTGTGGGGGAGAAGCCAGTAGACAAAGAATGATTTCAAATATAGGAGAAAGATAACCAGTGAAGTAAGATCCTGGGAAAGGCTGGTGGAGGTGGACCTGGAGTACAGGATTTGCCTTGAGTAGGATTCCTCTGTTTTGGGAGGAAAGCAGATAAAGGTGGTCACAAAATATAAGTGTTTATAAGATAGAGAAGCAAAGAGCTTGATATTTACAAGTTTGACCTTGTAAAATACAAGTTCAAGCTATATGCTGTTAAAAATTATTGTTATCAAGTATACCAGCTAGCATATACATGCTTACTGTGTGCTTTGAACATTATTAAGAGTTTAAAGAACAGTATTTCATTTAATTTTATCCTACAGTTGGATAACGTGGAAGGTATTATTACTTCTCAGTCAAAGAAAATAAGCTTAATGAGTTTTAATTAACCTGCCTAAGGTCATGGAAATAGTGAGTGTCAGAACTAGGCATTTGGACTGAGATGGTTCTAACTCCAGGCACCTGCGCTTGTAACCACAGTTGTCCTGGGAGAGGAGAGTTGAAGACGACTGTGGGCATTTGGCGGAATGGCACAGAGATAATTATTGTGGACATGTAAAAGCAGCCGGAGCTGGAGACCGTAAGTCTGGGCGGCACACGCCTGCACAGCTGGGGTGGTTGTCCCCGCGAGCAGTTAGCAGTACAAGTGAGTGGTCGTACAAGGGACAGTTAGGGTGCCACTTTTTTAGTTCCAGACCAGATGGATGAGACTATTAGGGCATGGCCTAGCAGAAATTCTGGAATTCTAAGGATAAAGAGAAACCCCTGTGAGATTCCTAACAGAAAATACAGGAAAAGGAAAGAAGAATCAGACTGGCGTTGGGCTTCTGTAAAACTGGACACTAGAAGACAGAACAGCATCTGCAGAAGACTGGCAGCCAAAGGACCGCAGCTGGAAGTTCCAGCCCCAGGTCTCTGCCTGTCAACAAAAACGGGAGATACTCGAAAACAAGACCTGGAGTCCATCACCCACCTTGAGGAAAATACTCAAAAGAAGAGAACATCACAAAGGGATGAGGAAGATAGAGAAAAGACAGAAAGTCAGTGAACAGTGAAACATGGACACAGTTAAATCTAAAAGAATGAGGAGAGATTCAGGGAATGGGTCATATAAGTGCAAAGTAAGATTTCTTGAAATAGAAAATACACAGCACAAGATACCTTTAATAAGATTGCAGAACAAAACTTACTAAACTGTTTCAGTAAAATTTAGGATTAACAGGGAGTGTAGGGAGGGAAGTGAAACTATTTTAAAAGTCTTGCTGATCTCGAGAATTAGTGCATTTGGCGGAAAGAAGAGAGCCTTTTAAGTTTCTAGCCTATGTAACTAAGCACTAACCCAGATATATGAAGAGCATATTAAATAAATAGCACCCAGAACATTGTAGAAAAAATACTGTAAGGACATAGAGGAATTGAACCAATAAACTTGAATATAAACACACACTCCTTCCCTCAGAGGACAACTTTTTTTAATATCCATGGAACAAGCATAAAAGTCAAACAAGTAATTGGAAAACCTTAAGAAATTAACCTTATAAAACTTTAAGGAAATAAAATCGATTTTACAAATCATATTCTCTGGTCACAAGCCAATAACGTTAGAAACTTATAAGTGATAACTAAAATTTTAGGTACTTTAAATTTGAGAAACATATTCTTTGACATGATTAAGGTTAAAAAAGATTTTTTAAAAAAACTACACATCACCTAGAAAACAATGAAAAATACTCTTTATTCTCAAAGTGTGTATAATCTGTACTGAGGAAATATAGCCTCAAATTCTTCCTTAATTAAAGAAGAAATATGAAAAAGTTAAAAGTAATAATTTAAAAATCAAACAACAAAAAATTAACCAAAGGAAACGAATGAGAAGGAATTAAGGTAAAAGCCCAAATTATGGACCAGAGTATCAAAAAGCAGTGCCTGTAAATTTCTAGGCTGATCTCTGTGCAAAGTCAAATATCAGTGTGTATGGAAACGGAGGAAGCGTATAAAATTTCTGAAGATACTTTTAGTCCTGGTGATTTATCCCTGCTCCCCATGAGTCATGTACCTCCGATTCCTGTCGGGGACTAAGTGGTTAAACTGAGCGGATGGTCAGCTGTTCGGGCTCTGTTCGAGCATAATTGTAAGGCTGGAAGGGATTTTGCAGTCAAGCTACCTCTGGCTGATACTCCTACTCTGATAACAATTTCCTGGGACAGGGATTTGTGAATTTCTGGAATGCTAAATCACTGAGAAAAACCTCATTTAGAAAAGACAAGACCCCAAAATATAACTTGATTATAGTTTTACGCATTAATGGGAATTGTAGAACAGTTAACTGTAAATTACTGTATTTATCTTAAGATTCTTAACAATTCTTCTTTATTCATCACACTTTTCTGGAAAATCACTCTCATCAATGGCAGTTCTTAACCTCTGAGGCTTAATAGGATAGGCTTGTAGCAAATCTGAAAGTAGTAATTTTATTATTGAATGTTATAAATTTTTGCATAATTTTTGTATTGCTATTATTGGTTTTTACCGCGTACCTTAGGTCTTCCCTACCTTTGTGTCTCAGCACTGTTGCTGACAGTGATCGTTAAGGACCAGCAGCTGCTGTTTGTTTATTTCTGACTCACTTTGAATCGATGGCCACAGTACATCTGCATAGCTTGGTTTGTGGAGGGGCTGCGGGGAAGTGGGGAGGAGGGAATGGAGAAGTATTTTTTTTGAAAATTTATAAAACCAGACCGTAGTAATAGGATAGAAAGTGTCAGTGTCTTCTTTTAGGGCCTTTACTACTAATTAGAAGGTGAGTTGGGGGAGGGTGTCTGTGTTCTCTACAGAAGAGCAAGTTTATTCAGCGTCATGTCTGGTAAAACGTAGGAAGTGGGGAGAGAGAACGTTAAACACTAGAAAACATCTCCTGTAACACATTTATGTTGGTTTCAGGCCTTTTTAATTAGTCTGGACCCAGGGATAATAATAGAATCAAATTTGTATTAAATTCTCATTATTCTGCTAGTTGGGTTTTTTTTGTTATGTTTGGAGGGAAGCCATACAAAAGATCCTTTGTAAATTCTGTGAACTGCGTATGGATAATGCCCCAAGATAACGTTGCATCTCTCCGTAATAGCCTTTTTCTTATGCAGTTTTACCCAGCTTTCAATTTATGATAATAGAGCTCAGCTTTCTCCTGACTTAATAGTAAACTGAATTTCCTTTTTCCTTTCAGAGAACAGCTGGAGAAATCATGTTATTTTACTGTTCGTTTTTCTTTTAGTGTTATTAGCCTTGGTGGAAAAAAAAAGTAGCAGGAAAATGCAGGGTCTGGAGAGCAGAAGGCACAGTGGCATGGTTCTCACCATCAGTGTCATTCCGCCAATGGATGCATGTCAGGAAGCTTTTACTCCAGAAGCCCAGTCTCTTAGGCCTAGCTGCACTTCCAGTCACTATAAAACATGTGTGATAAGATATTTTGTCTTTGACCTTCTTTAGCTGTTTACATTAATTATTATACATCAGCTTTTTTAAAGTGCCTTTTTGGTAAATTTGTATTTTCTCATTCTGAGCATGCTTTTCACTCAACATGATGTCCTACAGTTACTGAGTCCAAACCCGTTCTGCTCACCGCACAACAGGCCAATAAATAGGGAGACAAGGTGCTGGGGCAAAGAATAGTGACTTTATTCAGAAAGTCGGCAGACGGAGAGGATGGCAGATTAATGTCTTGGAGAACCATCCTGCTCCAGTCAGAATCCAGGCTCCTTTTATACAAAAGAACAGGGGTAGGGGTGTGGTTCATTGTTGCAAACTCCTTGCTGCAGGCATTCTTTGTTCTTGCAGCTGTCCATGGGGGTCAGGGCCTGGTGTCCCTATAAACCTCCAACAAAACAAAGTTTTTCTCTATTTTGCAACTTGCCCTCTCTGCGTGAGTGCAGAAGTGCTGACATCCGTAAAGGTCAGCACCGGGAGAACAGGCTCTCCTGTCTATTTCAGGCTAAAGGCAACTTTGTTTCCCAAAAGGTGCAGAGCTGGCCCGACTGGAGCCTGGAAAACAGGGCACACGGTTAAAACCAAACGAACAGATCTAATACGGAGTCAGATCTGTTCTCCCATTACACTACAACATTTATGAAGTAGCAAAGAGTTGTCTTTACTCTTTACCATTCATTTTGCTTTTTTCATGCACCTTTGTGGGTTTTCTAAAATTTTTCTTGCGGTTTTAGGTTTTAAAAAGAGAAGGTGAAGGCTGAACATATGTTTGTTTGCTTTGTGCCCGTCTGCAGGACGAATATAAACCAGAGAAGGCCCTGTCAGAAGAAGACTTGAAAAACGCCGTCAGTGTGCACCACGCGCTCGCATCCCAGGCCACGGACTACGAGAAGAAGCCCAACGTGCTCAAGCTTAAAACTGCCGACTGGAGGGTCTTGCTTTTCCAAGCCCAGTACGTTTCATCGGTTTGGTTTGCTTTGCTTTTTTCAGTTTGCATAGCACTTTCTTATCCCGAGAAACTGAGTCGGGATCTGCAGGGGAAACTTTGGGAGTGGGAGTTGGAGTCAGAGTCGTTAGCTGGTTGCATTAGAGAGACAACTGCCTAAGGAAAGTAGATAAGAAACAGAACCCTGGGTTCAAGTTCTTTGTTTGCTGCAAAGCAGCCCTGTGACTCTGTCAGCCCCTTACCATCTCTACAGCATGACAGCCTCATGACTGAAATTCAAGGTTCCATCACACAATGAGTAAAATAGAGCTAGATCCAAACGACCATTTTCAAATTCTTTGTCCTAACGTGTAACGTAACCTCTCTGATGCCCAGCTTGTCACTAGTATAGATAATAAATGTTTCATTTCACAGGGTTCTTGCGCCTCACACAGTGCCCGGCCCATAGAAAGTATTCAGCAAGTGCAGATTTTCCTTTGATTTCTCTCTCCTCTCTCCTTCTGAGCTGTAAGAGTTAGTGATTAAACTAGAAGGAAAAGATAAAATCACATTGTGACAAGGAAAGGGGATGGTTTGCCAGTTTAAAGGGGGTAACAGTCTTCAGAGCAAAAGTGGAACACTCCACGTGGACAGTTCTGGATTTGTGATGTGAGAAACGTTGGATTTTTAGCCCTGAGCCTCTAGGAGCAGGAATTTTAACAGCACTCACAGCAGCGTCCATGGCAGGCAGTGCTAATTATTCCTGGCAGGTCTTTTACAGCCCGAGCCTGACCTCGGAGTCCTTGCAGCGCAACACCGCCAACTGACTGCATTTGGCGCTAGCATTAAATGTGACATCAAGATAGTGAATACAGGTTCCTGCATGCTCGTGGATCTGAACGATGAAAGATCAGAGAAGGAAAGAACAGGGAGTCCGCTGGTTTGTGGACGCTGAGCTCGCAAAGGTGCTGCTGACATCAGCTGAGGAGGAAGTTGTGAGGAAGTCCACACAGGATTTCTCCAGCGTGGGAGCAAGACAGCTTAACACCCCAGGGAACCAGGGAACCACAGCCAGATGCATAATTACAGCCATTACTCATAAAAGGCCTTCATAGTATTCTAGCCCCCAGCATTATTTTTTTTAATATCTTAAATACCAAATATGATAACCAAGGAGATCTAATTACTTCAGAGAGAATTGATGCAGCAATGTGTCAATTGAAATAACAGATTGGAGAGACTCGTGGGTCAGAGAGGCCCGGGGGGGGCGTGGTGAGGTGCTGACACGTGACGTCGTGTCAGGTTAGCACGGTTATTCTCGCTAAAGGCAATGATTTTTAGATTGGCTGACATCTTTTTAATCTGTTATATACATAGTGGGTGTATTTCCTGGCTCAGGCCGTTTTCTTCCATTCATTTATGAATTCACAAATACCTCTTACTGTTACATGCTGTCGGTGCTGGGCTCTGAACGTGACATATAAAAGTGTGATACTGACACCAAGTGACTTCCACGTCCTCCCGGGTGGAACCCTAGTGTCCCGTTGAGGTATACTGAGGACGTAGCTTTACTCTCACCCGTCGTAAGTGTACATTTTGGAATGCTTCCATCGCCCCACCGAGAGCCATCCCCTGTGCCCACGCCCACCCCAGCCCGACACCACTCCTCCCTCTTTGTCTCTAGTGGTTCCTTTTCTGGACTTCCCGTGTGAGGCAGTCATGGAATACGTGGGCTCTTGCGTCTGGCTTCTTTCACTCGGCAGGACATTTCCGGGTCACAGTGCTGTTGCCGGTCTCAGCGCTGCTGGGCGGTGTGCGGTCACTAGTCGATGGACTTGTAGAGTGTTTCTCCTTTTTGCCTCTTATAAATAACGCCACTGTGGACATTCACGTACAAACCTCTTAGTTCCTGTATGTTTTTACTTCCCTTGGGTGTATACCCAGGAGTAGTGTTGCTGGGTTGTATGATAAATTTATAGTTAACTATTTAAGAAACTGTCAAAACTACTTTCCAAAGTGGGTATATATACCCTTTACATCCCTCTATCAATTTATCCCTCAGATGCATTTTAAAATCAAAATATATGACTGGAAGAGGTGAGTTAGCTTTTTGTGTGTGTGTGTATATATATATATTTTTTTAATTTAAGTATAAGTCAGTTTACAATGTTACATCAATGTCTGGTGTACAGCAAATTTTTTAGTTAGTTTTTGACCTCACCTGGTATCAAATAAAAAGTAAGGAGGCTAATGAATATTTATTGTGAAGTGATTTTGCTTTGTTCCTGCTCTGTCCTTGAGGCATAATCTCAGCCTCACACTGAGATGCTCAGAGGTTCCGGGGCCTTCCACTACCGTTATGATCACTGTTGAGAATGTTAATCTCCAATGAAATGTTGTCAGGGATTATTTATACCAAGAAGAATAATGGACTTCTTATGCCATTTTAAGTCAGTAATGAGAAAATGGGCAAGATGTGATGCACTTAGATATGAAAATATTCTGACATAAATGTATTTGTTTCTCATAGGAGCCCAGAGGAAATGCAAGGGTGGATAAACAAAATTAATTGTGTGGCGGCTGTGTTTTCGGCACCGCCATTTCCAGCAGCCATTGGGTCTCAGAAGAAGTTTAGCCGCCCTCTCTTGCCCGCCACCACAACAAAGTTGTCTCAGGTAAGGCATTTTGATTGTGCTTTGGTCTCGGAAAAAACACTTCGTGAACTAATCTTCTTAATAATTTGTATTTGAGTAACCCTCCATATTTGGTGGGGGCCGCGGAAGGGCAGTGTTGTGTAAGTGGGTAAATGCAGGGTGCTGGGCTTTGCGCTTCACGTGGGAAGTGACACGGTTCAGTCAAGGTCGGTCGGACACATGCTTTGAATCCGTTTCTAAAATTTATATTAGTTTGCTACTCAATTAGTCACACCAGCCTTGTTTTTTCTTTTTGTTGTTTTGTTTCTGTTTTTACTAACAACTCATTTTTTTTAAATTGAGGTATAGTCAGTTACAATGTGTCAATTTCTGGTGTACAACATCATGTCCCAGTCATGCATATAATATACATATATTCGTTTTCATATTCTTTTTCATTTAAGGTCATATTGAATATAGTTCCCTGTGCTATACAGAAGAAAATTTTTTTTTTATAGTGTTTCACATATTTTTTTTAAGTGACTAGCTAGTGTTAGGCATCCGGGCTTAGGAAGGAGCTTTTTATTCATTCATCATTTAATTTTTCATTGTATTGAGCTTTTCCCGTATTCCAGTCCGTGTTTGATGCTGGCTTATAAAACTATTCCCAGGGATCTGCTATTCATAGTCCAATGGGGCAGAGTCTTCCAGGCCCCTCCAGGAGGACCTAAGTGGGCCCAGGTGGTTTTCCAGCTGATAAAGACCAAGCACACCAGAGCTCTGTGCCAGACGTGCTCACAGGAGCTGCCCTCCTGCTGTCAGATCGGTCTCTCTGAGGATCACATTGTATCATGTCCCTTTCCTACTTAGAACTCTGTTCTGAGGACATTGCCTACCACCCACGTGTGCCAACTTTAAACCTGTCCTCAGTGCCACTGCTGCCACTGACTGGTGAAGGACTTTGGAAGCCACTGTGATGTCCTTGTGAATTTCTCATTGGTTCAATGATAGAAGTGGTTTCATCTGACTCTGATCAACCAGGTCTTGATATTAACTAGCTCTTTCTACACATCAGATATCAATTATCAATGATACATTTGTTAATAAGTCTGTCTCATGTGCCTGTTAGACCTCAGAGTCTATTTTTGGCTCTGGGAATAGAAAGGTAAATGAAACCCAGGCGGCCTCTGGGACTGCGCTGGCAAATACAGACAAGCAAGTGATCACAGCAGAGTTGATGAACGGTATGGGAAGGGAAGTCCAGAGTGCTGTGGGGGTACAGGAAAGGGGTCCCCAGCCTGGGCTTGGAGGGGAGGGAAGGAAGTGTGACAGCTAACACGAAGCTTACAGGATGAGCAGCGGCTGGGTGTGGTGTGGAAAGAGAATGATCCAGCAGAGGGTCAGAGAGACCCAGAGGAGAGAACACCAGGATGCAGGAACCACACAGAAGTTATCAGACATGACTTGAGTGCAGGGTGTTGAGAAAAGGCAAGAAATGTTCCTCCGTGGAGGGAAGCAGAGGCTGAGTGCTGGAAGGTCTTGTTCGTCATGTGTAGGATTTTGGGTGGTTCACTGGTTCCCCACCTTCCTTAGGGTCACAGTTTCAGCAGGAAATCAGTGTGATCAAATCTGTGCTTTAAAAATTATACTCATTATAAGAGGAAGAAAGTTATCAGGGGAAGAAAGTACTAGAAGCAGAAGGTCTCTTTCAGTAACGCAGAGGAGACTCAGCTTAGCTGGAGGAGAGGCGGGGAGAGTGGGGTGTTCGGGAGGGCTTGATGGTCCTCGGTGGCCCCTCAGAGGGGAGGACCAAGGGCTGTCGCCAGACTCGGGCACTGCGGCTGTGGTGTCTGACTTGGCTCTGGGGACGTCATCGTCTCCTGGTTTCCCCCCTGTTGCATCTCCCAGGGTCCTTTTCCTCTTTCTGCCTCCAGGTATTGCAGTGAGTGCTTAGAAGGCAAGCAGAACAGACACTTGAGAAACTAAGTTTTCAACTTAGGGAAAAACAGGGAGAGTGTTGTGCCAAGACAAGGGGAGAAAGGTCAGACACAGATGGACAAAAACGATCTCCCATGAGGTGGCAGAGGTCGCCAGGTCCTCTGGTGAGAGCAGCTTCCCGGATGGGTGGAGCTGCCACGCTGGCCGTGCTTGGTCCTCGAAGGGGATGGAAGGCAGTGAGGACGTGGAGGAGGGAACGTGTGCAAGTCCTGCCATAAGTTCGTAGAAACAGACTTGTGCTGAGAAGAGAGGACACATGGTTTCAGGAGACATGCTTCTGTTTTTGTAAATTCATAATTATTGTTAACGTGAATTGGACGCTCCCCACGAAACCAATCCTGTGTAGTTCATAGAGTACCAAGAAAGCTGTTAAGAATGGGAAGGCCCAGCCCTGCTCGCTGTACAAGGCAGAATGGCTTTAACTTACAAGGATGGTAAATATTCTAAGAGAAAAGGAAGGCCTTTTCTCGCTGATGATTGGAAAGCACGTTGGCAGACCTCTCCATCTGCCCAACTGAAATGAACTCTTAAAGCAAATGCATTTCCCCGCTTTAACTTTGGGTGCTTAACGTAAATGGTAAACCACATTACGTAAGGTAAGAGAAGAGGAAAACAGTTGAACAAGTAGAGGCAAAAAAAATACCTTCAGAAGCTGGGTTTTGTCCTATTAATTTCACTAGGCATTTTCCCGTTGTTACTTTTCAGTAGGTTGGTCTTTCTCACAATTGAGTCCTCCTGTAAAAGACCCAGGGGGAACGGAGAGTAGAAGTTAGAGAGGAACATGGACAAGCCTGGAGCAGCCCTGGAGCTTTTCCTTGTCTTTTCCTCGTCCTTTCCTCGCCGTAGGAGCCACATTTCTGTTTATCTTCTACTTTGGCAAATGTGCTGCTATCCTGTTTACGTTTGGGCCTCTTGTACATGAAAATGACCGTGTTCATCTGTTTGTGTATTTTGACCACAAAACCACAAGACCTTATCAAGGCAGACTCTCTTACTTGAAACAGATATCCTACATTGGAACAAAGAAAGAATGTGTAAATTTTTGGATATTCTTCTTCATTTATGGTATAAATCCACAAAGTTGCAAGAATGCATATGAAGTGTAATCAAAATGATGGGTTCAAGATTTTACATAAGAAAGTCATAACCAAAAAGAAGCACCCTCCTGAGTCACAGAAGATGACCAAGCCCTTTTGGGGATTTAATGTCTTCTTAAAAGTATACGGTGATTTCACCCCTCACAGGCAAATCACCGAGCTTCTGTGGGTCTCAGTTTTCCACCTGGAAAATGAGGAGATGGTCTAGAATGTTTTTAGGATTCTTCCTATCTGGATTTTTTTTGTCCAGCCATCATGTTTGTTTACTAACAATGGAAAGGTGTTTTACCTTTGAGAGTAACGGGACAGTTTACAGACAAATACGTAGAACCCGGCATGTGATAAAAGACAGGTCAGAGACAGGGAGCGAGTAAGTTTGCACACAGCCTGGTGCAGCCTGGTGTTTGGGGTCCCGCCCACTTCAGACAGAGACCCTTGGGGGATGTCTTCGCTGGAGTCACAGTCCACCTTCAGTGAGCCTGGGATGTGTGTCTGAATGCGCTTTCGAGGTCTCCCAGGCGTTGAAGACCGGGCCGTGTCCTTTAGCCCGGGCGTTCTCAGTCTCAGCACCGCTGACCTTTTGGCCTGATTCATTGCCATGGATGATAGGATGTTTATCAGTCTCCTCAGCCTCTACCCTCTCGATGCCCGTATCATCCTGTTACAGCAGCCTGGATCCTGGCGAGAGACCAAGTGACACTCAGGGGATTGGAGAACTCAGGTTTACTACGCCAGCGGGCCCAGAGGAGTTAACACTCCAAGCTCTGGACCCCGTTTGTAGGTTTACACAGGCTTTTATAGGCTACTAGTCAAGATTTTGAAACATTTTGCAACATCATATGCAGTGTAGGTGTAAGAAATGGACCAGTCGTGAGTGAGCTAGGTTTGTACCATATGCAAGTGAGGTGTTACGTGAGCTTTGGGAACCAACAGAATCTTAGGGGTAAGTTCCTTTCTCCTAGAAGCAAGTCGTTTTACAGAAGCACAAAAGCGAGATAATACCTCCAGGCCAGGGAACCGGAGTAGTGGCCCTGCCTGTGGGTCCTGCTGGTCTTTCCATGGGGCTTCCCACTTCAGTCCCCCCAGTCGTGACAACCAAAACCGTCTCCAGACCTTGCCAAATGTCCTGTGGGGTCACATTCCCCCCGCTGTTGAGAACCACTGCCCTAGCCCGGCTGTCTTTCCTTTCTCCGTGTGCCCCTCCCCTGAACGCCAGACCACAGGTACGTGTGGAACAATGTGAGTGCCCTGCTGGAAAAAAGTGAAACAGCGTTAGGAAAAAACTAAGCACTCGCTTATGATTGTTGGGTGCTTTTAAAGACGCTATTCATCACCCTGTCACTTGCCAGCTTTTCTCTAATTTATTCTCGCCTCCTCTCCAGGGCAGACTAGCCTTCGTTACTAGAATTGATTATTGTCGCTGCTGTGTGGTTCTTTCTGAGCAACTCCGCTGTGTGGGAGGAGTCGCCTTCTCCTGGTTGTTTTTCACAGCCACGTTGCCAGAGCACATTTTCCTTTCTTGCGAGTGGAGAGACTAAAAGGAAATTTTACATTTTGGATCTCCATTTCAACTCATCAGAGCAGTCATTTAAAAATTCTAATGCACATAAGAATTATCTGAGGACCAGTTTAAATTGTGCATTCCTCAGCCCCCGACACTGGTCAGGCCTGGGCCAGGGTCCCCGGAGGGTGTGGGTTTCCGGGACAGCTCAGTGTCCAGCAACACTGGGCAGGTCATGAGGAGAGACGATGCCCTGTGACAGAACCTGCCTCCCTGTCCCTGCTTCTTTAGAGATCAGTACCTCATGAAGGTGTCATTTCCCCTCGTATCTTGTCCTCTTTTCTTCTGTGAATCCCAGCCATTCCCTTGAGGAAGTCTGACTCAGGGGATGGATACCAGGTGCGAACTGCTGAGGGCCCGCCCTTGTGATCAGCATGGATGGAAACAGGACAGTTCTGTGTTTGCTTCTCACCCTCCTGTTACCACGGTTCAGCCTCAGGGCAGTATGGTGGACCGGGTAACGGGCAGTCATGCTCCACAGACCAGGCCTGAACTCGGCAAGAAGACCAAAGAAAGATGCAAACTGGGAGGCGGCAGGTTTAAGATGCAAGGAAACTTACTTACAAGGCTTGTCTTGGGAGGCCTCAGATGTTTATCCTTTAAAGTTTATCCTACCCACATCCCTTAAATCAGACTCTTGTTATCTTGTCCCCAGATCACTGGTCTCCTAGTTTTTTTGCTCACTCACCTTCTCAATATTAAATATTTAAGCAGATATCCTTCCATATGTGTATTTTTAAATAAAATGTGGTAGATGTCCTGCTATCAATATGAGTGAAGAAGCGTGGAACGTCGTTAGTCATGAGAGAAATACAGGTCAAAACCATGTGATGCCATTCGGACGGCTATCATTTTTAAAATTTTTATGGAAAGTAATGTGCTGGTGAGGTTGTGGAGATATTACAACTCTCGTGTGTTGCTGGTACAATGAGGCAGCTACTGTGGGAAACAGTTTAGTTGTTTATCATCGAATGTTTAAACCAAGAGTTAACACGTGACCCAGCAATTCCACTCTTACTTATATAACAAGAGAATGGAAACGTACATTCTCACAAAAAATGACGTGAATGTTCACAGCAGCATTACTCAGAACAGCCACAGGTGGAAATGTCATCTAAGAAATGGGTATAAAATGTGATCTCTCCATACAGTGGGATGTCACTCAGCCATGGAAGAGTGAAGCACCTTTCCTACACTGTGGATGAATCTTGAACACCTTAGCTGAGTGAAAAAAGCCAGTCACAAAAGGATTGTATTGTGTGATTCCATTCCAGAGGGTATCTTTGAGGAGAACTACAATGTCATAAAATTAAATTGTGGTGATGGGCACACAGCCCTGTGAGTGTACTGAGACACTGTGAATCGCACACTTCACAGGGCGGGTTGTGTGGTGTGTGAATTGTCTCAGTGCTGATTTCAAAGACTCTTCCTTGCCCGGGGCGCGCACACCTCACTTGGGAAATCTCTTCATTTCTGACTATTTCTGTAACCACTCAAGACCTCTGTACCTCTGACCTTGCTTCTCTCCACTCCATCCTGCACAGTTCTGGCCAAAATGTCATTCACCTGACGTCACTGAGCCTTAACTGCCTCACTTTCGCCGGCAAGAAGCAGTCCAGACTCCATGGCATGAACGTAGACTTCATTTTTACCGCACCTTTTCAGAATAGATAGATTTTTGTATCCACTTGCTGGAGGTCTGTATTTAACACATACTGAGCACTCAAGAAAACAGTCAAGTCCTGTTGAAGTTATTATGCTCACTAAATACTGTTTACGGTCCTCAAAACTGTCTTAAACGTGAAATGATGAAACAAAATCTTTCTGACGGTGCTTGCAGCAGTTGCCCCCCACCAGACTGACCCAAAGGCAGGTGTTTCTTTTTTTTCCTCTAAATTCCAGCAGCTTGGGTTGGATGAAGCTGCAGAATTTAGCGATCTGCTTTGTTAATTGTCTGGAAGTGTCATCACCTTCTAAATCACGTCCACTTCACAGCAGCTCAAGGAAACAGTCTGAGCTTTCCCGCTTCACCTTCCCTTTTTTAAAAATGTAATCCATTTATTCAGCTGTTTCCTGAGGGACGCATTCTATCAGGTGTTGCATTAGGTATCATGGGCTTCATAAAAATAGCTCAGATGTGATTTTGTGCTCAGCTAATGGAAGCTAAAGGTGCTGGTGTCAGGCGGGTAGTACCTACAAGCCAGAACTGGGCCTGTCTGTGTCCCCTGCTCAGCACCACACTGGACGCTGGAGATGCTGAGAGAAGGGAAAACGACCTTTCTCTGCCTTCGAAGAGCTTGTAATCAGTCAAGGACAGTTCACACCTAGGACAGGGCATATTTTGTAATAAGCTTGGGATGTAGACATTTAAGTGCTCTACATGTAGAGGAGGAGGCTGTGGGATCTGTACAACACTGGCTTTGAATGGAATTTGGAGACGGGCCCAGGTCCCAAACCGCATGTCAGAGCCGCGGGAGAGAAGGCAGGTGAGGACCGGCAGGGTTGAGCGAGAGCCCGGACAGCTGAGGTCAGCACTGATGCCGTAGGGAGCCCAGTGTTCAGAAGCTTCTGTTTTCAACAGCCTGTTGGATTTAACATGGTTGTCCTGAGGCTGGAGTTGAGAGACTGGGGCTGCTGCCCCACTGTCTTTACCCTTGTGGCCTTGAGCAAGGACTTGAACTCTCTGGATCTCCACAGCCTCTAAGAGGAGGAGGTTAGGGAGGTGAAGGCCAGGTTCTCTTTCACCTTAGAATTCCTAGGACTCTGTATTCTACACGGAAGGAGGACCGATGGCAGGAACCGTGGCTTTTCTAACAATGTCACCTAGTGGCTGTGCAGTGAGCGTGTCGATGGATGGCTGTGTTCTACCTCGACTGCCGCCCCTCCCCGGTCTTCTTTGTCCTCCCCTCCCTGAGTCTCCTACTCGGTACAAAAGGATGAAGAGCTCACTGGTGGGCCTGCCTGGGGCCGAACCACTGGGCTCCTCCTCAGCCCCAGACGCACTGCGAGGTCCTGAGCAGCCAGCTTGCTTCATCAGCCAGGAGATACCTCATAGAGATGGAGTTCGTATTTTAAAGGAAAATATGAAATTTTCTTCAAAGTCAAAATACTAAGTAGGAAAAATGAAGTATTCAGAGACATCATCTGAAACATGCCTTTTAGATGGAATTTCATTGTATATATCATCAAAGGTTCTCCCAGTGTACATGTATTGACATAAAACAATCATCTTTCTAGCACCACTACTTAAGTTAGGACTTCCTAACTTAAAACGGTCTCAGTGCGTGCATGCCATCTGCCTCCTCTGTTCCTTTTCTTTGAATGTCGTCAGAAGTATTCCTCTGCTTTCTCTGAAATCCCTTTCGTTGGCACTGTCTCCTAAGAACAGTCTCTGGGGGCGGCTCCTGGTTTGTCTTTCTTCACCGTGAACATTACAGATTGCACCGTGTGAGTCTGAGAATGGGCGGCTGCCTCTCTCCCCGCTTTTACATCAGTTCTGTCAGGACGTCTGTGTCTCTCCCTTACCGTGGGATTCCAGCTTTGGAACAGTTGGCCTGGTTTACCTGTATCTGTGCCCCAGGATCCACTTGGTATCTTCATTTCCCTGGCCAAAATAGATTTAAGAAATGTGATTTTACAGTGCTTTCATTCTGAGATGCCTTCCTTGATTCTTGCTTCAGGAAGGCAGTGAAATTGGAGTGAAGCACTGCACGTAGAATTTCAGCATTCCTTCGACTAGTTTCTTCGTAAAAGTACAGCTCAAAAACAACTAGCCCTTTGTGCTTATACAAATAGGTTTATAAATCATAGCTTATGATAGCAATGCATAAACCTGGGAAACCTTGGTAATGGTAGGAAAGTGGGAAGTATAGTATGTTTTACATAATGTTGTGCTGACGTTTATTCCTCATTAAAATAAATAGAAATTGGGATTTATTCAACCAGAAAGAGACCTTTGAACATTCAAGATCGAGAAGTCTAAACCTAAAGCTTTGGGGGGAAGAATATTTACACAGAGCCCAAGTCCAAAAACTGCAGAGAAGTTCGTACTGATTGTTTGAATTGTTTTATTAACCAAAAAGGAAAATAATTTTTTTTTTGTAAACTGCAAATCACTGTACTTTACAAATCTGGACCAATTATCAAAATAGGTCCACTATTTCAGCAGCCAGTTCACAGAAGAGGAAGCCCATGAAACATATGAAAAAAATGTTCATCCTCACTTGTACTCAGGAAAATAAAAATTCAAGTCACGGTGGATTACCATTTTATACCCATGAAATTAGCAAAAATTTGCAAGTATGATAGCAAACTTTCTCAAGGACGCGGAGCATTGGAAACTTTCGAGCCTACTGTGGAAATGTAAACTAGTGCAAACACTTTGGAAAACGGTTTAGTGTCATGTTAAAGATGTACATTGTCTAAAACCCAGAAATTTCACATCTGGGTGATCACAGGCAGACCTCAGAGACGTTGTGGGTTTGGTTTCAGACCACTGCCATCAGACAGATACCACAACAGATTTTTTTTTGGTTTCTCAGTGTATACAAAAGTTCTGTTTCCCCTTTAGTCTATTAAATGTACAGTAGCGTTGTGTCTAAAAAAGCAACATACGTATCTTAATTTAAAAACAACTGAATTGCTTGAAAGTGCTCAACTTCAGTGAGTTGCAGTAGCGACATAAGGCTCGCCGATCACAATTCCCCACAACAAATATAATCATGATGAACAAGTCTGAGATATGAGAATTATCAAAATGTGACACAGAGACACAAAGTGAGCAAATGTTGTTGGAAAAACAGCGTTGATAGACTTTCTCGATGCAGGGTTTCCACAGACCTTCAGTTTGAAAAACAAATGCCGTATCTATGAATGCAATAAAACAAGGTCTGGGTGTATGCTGTCAGGAGATTATAAGTGCTCATATTCACTAGGCGACGTGTAAGAATGTTCAGTGCAGCGTTATTTATAATAGAAACCAGAGAAACCTGAAAACAAGTTAAACATTCGTCCATGAAATTTGTGATTGAAGGAAGTCAGAACCTGTACTCTCCTGCAAGAGAAAGCATAGATTGCTGCATATTTTAAAATATCAGCTTTCAGAAAATTATTTCTTGACGGCATTGCTTGTCTCAAAAAAGGGGAAAAATATGCAGATAGGTCTTCATCCACTGTGACGGACAGGACACTGCTGAGCGGCCATGAACTAGAAAAGCAGATTGCGCGGCCCTCAGGCAGGTGCTTGACTGGGCCGCGGGGGCTTGGCCTGCTCTCGGGCTAGTCTCAACTCCGCGGCAGGTGCACCTGACCGAGGGCTTAGGAAGCATTTGGTTTTGTGACTAGGGACCTGATGAATTAAAGTCATTCATAATAAGTGTTGCTGAGTCCAAACTCGTTCTGCTCACTCCACAACAGGACAGTAAATCGGGAGACAAGGTGTTGGGGCCAGGAACAGCGACTTTATTTGGAAAGCCAGCAGACCAAGAGGATGGCTGAGTAACGTCTTGGAAAGCCATCCCACCCAAGTCAGCATTCAGGCTCCTTTTTTAGTAAAAGGGTGGGGTCGTGATTGGTTGTTGCAAACTTCTTGCTGCAGAAATCCTTTGTTCTTGCAGCTGTCCACATGGGTCAGGTCAGGGTGCCCCTGTAAAACCTCTAACACAAGGAACGTTATTTTCTATCTATCCTGCAACTTTTTATTTTTATTAAGTACAAAAGTGTTAATATCCTTAATGGTCAGAGCCTTGAAAATAGGCTCTCCTGTCTATTTCAGGCTAAAGGCAACGCTGTTTCACAAAAGGTGCAGAGCTAGCAAGACTGAGCTTAGAAAGCAGGGCACAGGGCTAAAGCCAAAAGGAACAGATCTAATATGGAGTCAGATTTGTTCTTTTCTGTTACATAGGGGCTTTTGTCAAAAGTATGCAATAGTCTATTGATCTATTTCCTGGATGCTAAATGGCTGAACACTTTCCTGCAGGAGGAGCAGCTGAAATCTCATGAAAGCAAGCTGAAGCAGATCGCCACGGAGCTGGCTGAGCACCGCTCCTACCCGCCAGACAAGAAAGTCAAAGCCAAGGAGGTGGATGAGTACAAGCTGAAAGATCACTACCTGGAGTTTGAGGTGTGTTGACCTAAATGTAACCAATGCCTGTATCCGAGCTACTCAGTGACTCTTCCACGAGGCAGTCTTTTTATTGTTACTGTATTCGGGGGGGATGCACCTTGACCCGGCCTCTCCCTTGGGAGCTCCGGGCCTGGTCTGGGTCACAGTGGCCCCTCTTGTGCAGTTTTCTGTCTGAGCATCAAAGAGTAACCGTCCGTCTGTGCGCTTAAAAGCAAACAGCCTGCCTATTGGAATGGCGTGTGCCCGCTGAAGATGAAAACAACGGTGGCTGGACACGCCGGGCGGGCAGCTGCTCCCTCTATTTCTGCCTCTCTTCCAGCAGAGCTGGAGTCAGAAAAAGCACCGTGGAGGAAACGAGCCACACGATGCTTTTTCCTGCGTGCTCCTGCTGCTAGGCAACCGGTGCATGTTCCTCCCACCACGCTCTGCCCTTCACAAGGCAGTCGCTTAACTGAGTTGGGGCTCATCCATATCCTCCAACAAGTGTGGTCATAAGAAAGCATGGGGAGGACTCGTAAACTCTGGAAAGATGGAAAATTCTAAAGCAAGTCAAAAGCCATATATATAGTAGATGTTATGTTGGGCTAAATTCTCTCCCAGATTAGACAGTGTCAGGGTCAGGCGGGGTCCTGACTCTTCCCCCCTCCAGCTGCCACTGTAAGACATTCAGAGTGTCTATTTTTTTTTTTAAGTAGCATGTAGTCCAAAATGCAGAACAACTGTTTTTTTAAGTTTTTACATAATATCTTTTTCTGTTGGGCGTGCTGAATCTGTCCTTAGCTGTTTGTTCCTTTTCATTGCAGCTCTAGTCAGTATTACTCATCATTGCAGCTCTAGTCAGTATTACTCATTCACCCCCCCATTTCCCGTCTTACAGTCCTGTTTCTTCCTCAGGCGTGAAACGTAGCATCATCTGAGCACCCTCGCCCTGGCCCCTGAACCCCCAGAATCTAATCAGGACCAGATCCCGGCACCCCACCCCTGCCATGTCGCTCCCCGTCCCCTCCTCGCCCTGGGCATTGCTTTTAATCCTCCTCCCTCAGGTCCCAGGTGTTCCATCCCTCACCCCTGCCTGCCGTTGCCCCCGACTATCTTCATTTCATCCTCCGTACTCCCAACAGTTAGTTCTCAAAGGCATTCTGTTCAGCAGCTGCCCTTGGTTTTCCCCAAGTTAATCTTCAAATCAAGTCCCAGCCCTTAATCTGCGAGGGTTTGGGTTCCTTCTGTCTTCCCTCCATGTGTATCAGTCACACTTCTCCCCAGTCTGCTCTCCCCAGACACACGTGTGTGCCTTTGTTCACTTTCTTCTGCCCCAGATGCTCTTCCCCTCATTTCATTTCTTCAGGTCCTGGTCATCTTTCAAGATGCAGCCCAAACCCCTCGTACTAAAAGCCTGCTCTAAACCCACCGGTACAGTCCTGCACGGTGGTCTGGGTGACAGTGACTTCAGTGAGTCCTCACGTCTGTGGTGGATTCCACAGCACCTCCCCCGCACGAGACTGGGAGCCCCTGGGATGCAGGGACCTCAGGTCTCTATCTCATCATTTCTCTGTGCTGTCTTCTTGAATTGGAAAGGATTTCATGGACGACTCTATGTATTTTATTTTTTTATTGAAGTATAGTCAGTTACAATGTGTCAATTTCTGGTGTAATTCAGTCATACATATACATACAGATGTTTGTTTTCATCTGCTTTTTCCTTATCGATTACTACAGGATATTGAATACAGCTCCCTGTGCTATACAGAAGAAATTTGTTTTTTTATCTATTTTATACATGGTAGTTAGTATTTGTGAATCTCGAACTCCCAGTTTACCCCTTCCCACCCCCTTTCCCTCCAGTAACCATGTTTGTTTGCTTTGTCTGTTTCTGTTTTATAGGTAAGTTCATTAGTATCTTCTGTTTTTTTAGATTCCACATATGAGTGATAATCATGTGGTATTTCTCTTTCTGACTTAACTTCACTTAGAATGACATTCTCCAGGACCATCCATGTTGCTGCAAATGGCATTATCTTATTGTTTTTATGGCTGAGTAGTATTCCATTGTATAAATATACCACACCTTCTTTATCCAGTCATCTGTTGACGGACATTTAGGTTGTTTCCACATCTTGGCTGCTGTGAACATTGGGGTGTATGTATCTTTCATGGAAGCTTTTAAAAGTATCTTCCTGAATTATATAACATTTCTGTGGGGAAAAAAGTGGCATTCAGTCCACTGCAGATCCATGTACTAGTTTTATTCATGCTTAAGCAGGTCCTTGCTCTGGGCAGACGAAGTGAAATCTTCCTTTCAGGAGAGGTAGGAAGTTTACCAGCAAAAACTTTGGAAGCCTTACCAACAAAAGACTTGAAAAGATACTTTTTAAAAAACAAACAAAAAAACCCAAGCAGCTCATCTTTGTCCACACTTGTTCATGCTTGGGAAATGGGAGTTCTCCAAAAGCAATCATAATCCTTCACACTCCTGGAGTGGCTTTCAGCCACAGGCCCTTTTAGTTTCACACATGCTAATTAAATTTCCCGACACCTCGGTCCCCTGCTTCTAGCGCTCAGCACCTTGCTTTGAGCCCTTGACTCTCTGTCCCCGGGGGCGGGGGTAGCAGGATCACAGAGAGGCTGCCGCTGCTTGAAGCTACTGTGGGGCCCCTCTTCCAAAAACATAACCCAGCAGAGGCCAGCATTGTCATTTCCCATGAACTTAGACCCACGGTTGTGGGGCTAAGTCTTTCTTCAGACTGTCACGTCAAGGAGCCTGGAGCTGGCATTCCAGGACCTTGGCTCATTAACTCCAGACTCATACGGTGACAGGTCAGGCGTGTGGGACTGCCCGTCAGAAGGCGTTAACCTGCATCTCCCCAGAAAGGTGGCCCGGCACCTCACTTTCTAGATGTTATCTAGAAAGGTTTTTGTAAAAATAATCCAGTGAACATTATTTTTCACTAACCTAAAATGGAAGCAGCATGTCTCATGGGGTCCACCTTGCTGGTGGGTCACCTGCCAGAACTCGCCTCTGGTGTGTGTTTGTGCCGATGCTCTGCGGAGCTTTCGGGGCTTGGCTTCCCCCGCTGCTCCCTCGCAGGCTGCTCCAGTCCCTGAGTGGGACTGGAGTGCGGTGTGGGAGCCGCTGAGCATCCTGTCTGTCTGGTTCCCGCTCAAGCCTCAGCTTCTCCATGTGGGCTGAGTGCTCAGTACGTATCTGTTGAGTGAACACATGGGATGCAACATCAGAGGATGCATTGTAGCTCCTGTGAAAACCACCGTGATGGGACAGACAGCAGTGTCTGCAGTTCCGTGTGACCTCAGAGGGGCAGTGCTAGAAAGGGGAGCTGAATCCCACCTGCGTCCTTGTCACCAGGGAAGAGCCACAGGCAGGAATGGGCTCTCTCCCCTGTCCCTGCAGCAAGGGCCTCCCTGTGGTTTCAGGGCACTTCTTGTCATTTTCACAGCTTGGTAAAGAAGAGACCTTTATCTTGTTAGAATGTGAAGTGGGTGGCAATAACACCAGGGGTTACTTCTAACTCAAGGCAGTTCAGTTGTTTGTATCCCAAATGCACTGAGTACAAACCGTTCATCTCGGTGGGCTGGATTCACAGGGCTCTATGCCTATAAAGTCCCCAAACCCTGAGTGACAGTAAATAATTAGAAACTCTGGTAAATAAGAAGATTCAGGGATGTTTGTTTATTTTTGAAGTCTATAAAAAAACCTGCAGAGAACAGGGGACCTCCATCCACCTTGGCCTTGGCCTGTTAGAAGACTCGCTTTTACTTAAAGCTGCTCACTCAGAGTGGCTGTGCTCGACCAAGTTCTCACGTCTGTCTTGCTGAGTATTCATGGGGGGTGCTGTTGTTTGTGTGACTGAACTGGTTCCCCCAAGTTGTGGCTGTAACTTATGTAGATGGGTTCACTTGGAATGTAATCTCACCTTTGAAAGAGTTCTCAGGCACCATGTGTCCACATTAAGAAATTCACCATCATTTCCCAGTTTCAAAATATAGAAATCAGAAAAAGCCTCACTCCCTTCTGTTTTATTCAGTTCCCTTTTTGCTTAAAAATGTGTGACTCGATCTCTATGCTTCTGCTACGTTTGGAAATCTGTCAGGATGTAGGCCAGGTGGATCGTTTGTGTCAGGTATAAAAACGTACAGAGCTCTAGCCACTCAGATCCCAGCAGGCTGAGCTGGGCGGGCATCCTTCTGGGCCCTTTCGGAAGCAGCCCCATTAAAGAAATACCCTCACTCGCACAGTACTTGGCCCCAGAAATTAGCTCTGTGTTTCCTCACTGGCAGTTAAAGTGGAGATACTGTTTGCTCCGGGATGTTTCTCATGTGATTTAAGGTGTAAGATGTTTTCAGTGGCTGAAGTTATTAGTCCTTAGATGGGAGGAGGGAAAGGGAGGCTGTAGCCCCTTCCTGGCTGTCAGTGAGGGGTTACTGAGGACAGTTACTGAGGCCGGGCTGGCAGAGGCGCCAGGATCGCTGACGAGCCAGGTGGCAACCTGATGGCCATCGCAGCATTGTATTTGTCTTCCCTGGGGTTTGCATGCGTTGAGGGATGACAGGCAGTGTCCTGCCCGCCGCTCTCTGGTTCATCACGTCCGGCAGCAGTCCGCGTTTGTGATGTTGGCCCCCGAAGGCGCTCGAGGTTGCCATCCCTCTTACAGAGGCGGCGACAGCTGGATGTGCTTCGTGTCTTAGATCTTTGAACACGGGCTTTGGAATCAACTGTCTCTTCATGGTTAGAAAGCAGCTACTTCCATGTATGTTGGTTTTCAGGCTCCAATCCAGCAGGAAGAAAAGTCCACTTCCCTGATAGCTCAACCAGATGCGGAATAAAGTCCCCTTGGCTCCCTGGGCTAGACTCCGCGGCATACCCACTCCCAAATTTCGACCTGGGGTAGCATATGCTTACGGCTCAAGGCAGGCAGGACCCACGCCCACCACATGGCTAGGGAATTCAATTATAGAAACAACAAATGTCCATTCTAACAAGGCATATAAATCTCCTGGGACAGAATATGTTCAATCAAGAAAATCTAGGACACTCTTGAGGCATGATACGTTTTTTTCTGAATGTCTCATTTTTGGTGGCATGTGAAAGGGTATGATTCCTTCTGAACCTTGCTCTCTGAGAATAAGAGCGTGTCCCATGTGGCAACATTAAGGGAACTCAAACAGCTCAGCTCCGGAAGCGCACACGATAGAAAGTTCTGCTCGTAAGCCCTCAGTCTTACTGTTGGGTTGTTTGCTGCATGGCAGGTGGGTGGGTTGATGTATTTCTTTTTGAACAGATTCTCTGGTTGTGATCTTAGCTCTGTTTCTGCGGATCGCTCAGTCTTTGTCACCATCAAAGAAGTAATTTTCACATTTCCTCTCACGGGAGCAGTGCAAGGGCGTATCTCAGTGCAAGGCCAGCTGTCACCAGGCACAGCCACCTCTGAGACAAAATGATCTGGCTGTTCATTAGTAAGTGGCCTCGGTCTCAACAGTACAGAGATGGCGTGGTTACCCTTCCTCTCCCTGGTGAAAGCAGGGATGGCGTTCCATTAACTTCCTCAAAGAAGATCAGTAGCAAGTCTCACTCTCAGTAACAGAGTCTAGCCGGGAATCCTGTGTCATCTCCTTCACAGAAAACAGCACGAGGTGGTTGTGTGTCTGGATCTGAGCCAAGGTGTGGCAGGTTAATAGAACTCTTGGGAGAATTTAAGAGTTTCCTGTTTCTAGTAGGAGATGAAGTGTTTGGAGTCAAAACCTAGAGACCAAGGATCAGCAGTTGGCGGGCACCAAGCCCAGTTAGGAACAGGACACGATGCTTGCCATTTGGAAGTGGGTTGTGTCTGACAGGCTGAGACAGGGCTGACGTGCTCTGGGGCTTCATCTGTAAATGATGCCACTTTTGAAGGGAGGAGACGCTTAGTAACAGGGTCCTTTGGATCACATTGTAAATACATGATTAAGAAGGCAGAACACACGGCTGGTCATGGACCTAGAGTGACTCCCTGACCCTAAATCCTCCCTCACGCCGGGAATGTCAGCTCCGAGGAGGGTCACTCCTTTGGTCTAAGGTACTGTCTGCAAGGAAAGGGCAAATGCTTGCAGTAACAAAATAGTGTAATTAGGAACGGGGCTGGACTGAAAGTTAGGGGGCAGTTTAGTCTCATCCTTGATGTGTTTGGTACATGGGGATCCTCTCTGTACCTCAGTTTCCTGCCTGTGAAAATGACATGGGATTGGGTGAACTGACCAATCAGGTCCCTTCCAACTCTGTATTCTTGATGAGAGTGCCATACTCACCCCAGTTACTTCATTAGATTAACTTACTCTCACGGTGATCCCTAAGGGTGTGGTTAAACACAGAACAAAGAGTCTTTGGATTTGAAACGGGGAGGGTATAGTTCAGGTGGTAGGGTGCGTGCTTAGCATGCACAAGGTCCTGGGTTCAATCCCCAGTGCCTCCTCTAAAAAATAAATAAATAAACCTAATTACCTCCCCCTTCCCCCAAAAAAGCTTTAAAAAAAAGAATATTTAGATTTGGGGACACCAGGGGATAAGGCAGCTCTGTGCAATAGAGATATAATGCAAACCACATATGTCCTTTTAAGCTTTCTAGTAGCTGCACTTAAACATAAAAGGAAACAGGTGGAATTCTTTGTAATAAGCTTTTTCCACTGTAACACGTGTCCAACACAGTATCATTTCCACATGTCATCAATATAAACCACGAAGCTACTGTACATTGTTTTTTTCCTTCCTGAGTCTTCCAAGTTTGTACTTGGGGCACATCTCCGTGCAGGGTGGCCACATTTCTCGTGCTCTGGAGCCACGTGAGGCAGTGGCTCCTGTCCAGGGCAGCACGTGGAGAGACCACGTGACCTGCTTAGAAGCCAGCCAGGGCCGGGGAGGCCGGATGACGGCGTGGGTGCAGGTTCGTTCTGATCCAACAGTCCCGGTGCCGTGCCAGTCATAGACTATTTTGTCCCTACTTCTGGGTGAGGGGGTCAGTAACGAGGAAGCCCACCTGGGGTGAGGGCTGTCACCTCCATGACTTGTGAGAATAAAGCCCTCATCCGTCTCCCCACAAAGAGATTCTCAGGCGAGCAATGCCAGTGGACCCCTTCCCCCTTTGGGTAGATGGCTGTCCTCACCCGTTAGTGTGCTGGCTGCCGGCGCTGTGAGCCGTTTCCTGGGCTGATGCTGCTTTTTTGTTTTTACCCTGTCTTACTCCCTTAGGGTGTTTTCCTACTATTTTCTGTAAGAGTCTGTGTGCTTTGGATGTAAGACTTTTGAACCTGTGTTTGCTTGGGCACCTGAGCTGAGGGGATGGGCTGTTTGAGGGCAGCTGGCTACTGAGGGCTGGTAGGTGTGTCCAGCTCAGTTACTCAGTAGACTGGTAGTAAAACTTGAAATGGTTTTTATTTTGTTTCTGGAAATCTTAGAGCAAAATCCTGTGCCAGCCAGGAGATGTCTGTGCAGGGACTCAGCCCAGCCCTCACTGGAGGTGGGGGCGGGCCCCCCGGAGCCCAGACTTCCTGCAGGAGTGCCCAGCGAGGCTTGGAGAGGAGGGTCCTGGACGGTTACCGCTCCCCTCACTCTGCCCGCATGGAACCCGAGACTGGAAGGAGCAGGGGCCTTGCTCAGGCCTGGCTGCTCCAGATTCTGACCCCACAGGTTGAAGACACTTTACCAAGAGAGGCTCGGAATTGGACACAGAACTGCTCAGATGTTATAGGGACATCCAAACTGGGGACACAGGGGGTAAAACTGCTTTAAACTCAGAAGCGATTAATATATTTTGGGGATGATGTGGCATGGGAGACTGGTGGGGAAGGCAATTTTGATAGAGGAAAATGTGGGGTGAGAGGATGGTGGTGTCCCTTGTCTCAGCCTGGGACACACCCCGCCAAGTGGGGGTCCTTGGCTTCGCACACGAAGAATTCAAGAGCGAGCCACAGTTGAGTGAGGGTGGATTTATTCAGAGAGATGCACGCTCCATAGGCAGAGCGCGGGCCGCCTCAGAGGGAGGCGGCCACGAGGCATCGTGTTGCTAGTTTTCATGGGCTCAGTCACTTCAGTGCTAACAAGGGGCAGGATTAGTCCAACTACTTCGGGGAAGGGGCTGGGATTCCCAGGAACTGGGCCACCACGCACTTTTTGACCTTCGGTCAGCCTGGGAGCTGTCCTGGCACCTGCGGGAGGACCATTTGCAGCTACTGTGTTACGAGGAGCGTATACTGAAGCTCAGGGTCTACTGGTCCTGGTGCTCACTGCTGTGTCATTCCTTTAATGACGGTGCCCTGCCCCCATCCCTCCTGTCTCAGTTTAGAGCAAAGGTCCTTCAATGCTCCCTGAAACCCTACTTCCAAAATTTCCTGCGAAGACTGACCTGCCCCCTCATGCCTGGCACTGTGGTTTGGGAGCCGGGGGCGTGCTCCTGGGGGACACGGTGGGCGACTTAGGGCGTCTCATTACGCCCAGAAGCACAAACAAAATATAAACCAAAGGATTAGGAGCGTGGCCTGTATAAAAATGTTGTCATAACAAACTAAAATTTTGTTTTAGGTGTGAGTTCCTAAAGAAAAATTTAGCGAGAGACTAATTTTTATCCCACAGAAGTTAACTTTAGCCTCTTTCCAGAGAAGTTGTATTTTTCCAGCTCAAATTACTCATCTTGGGTATGTAGCAACTTAACTTCACATCCCTGTATTTCAAAGGGCAATTTGTTTTTGCCTCATTTTGCTGAACAGCAGACTTTTTAATCCCACTGATCCAGGCAAGGTGAATTTTCTTTTTCCAGGTAATTTTATAACATATCTATTGCCAAAACCCTCACGTTGGGCAGGAGCCTGGTGCCCATTGGGGCTGCAGGATTGACCGTGGCTGGGGGGGGAACTGGACAGTTCACTTCTTGGATTTTCTATCTAGAAAATACAGTGTTCCTTTTCCTATGTGAGCTTTGTGGACTTTTAAATGAAGTATTTTCAGTTTCATTTCTAAGAAGAAATAAAAGTCTGGGTACTAATGCAGAGTGGGGTTTACAGGGGGTGGCAACCCAGCACTGCTCGCTCCCAGCAGGGCCTGTGGGAGCCCGCGGGGCAGGGCTGTGGGGCTGAGCTGCCACCTGGCAAAGACCAGTCACTGGAGGAGGGTCGGCCAGTCAGGCCAGGAGCATAGGATGGAGAAAAAAGATGTTCTCAACCCCAGTACTTTTTGTCTGTTAGAGCTTTTTGACCTCTTCTGCTCGCTTTATTGTTGTTCCCGAGTCCAAACTCGTTCTGCTCGCTGCACGGCAGGCCAGTAAACCAGGAGACGAGGTGTTGGAGCAAGGAATAATGACTTTATTCAGAAAGCCAGCAGACTGAGAGGATGGCAGAATGATGTCTTGGAGAACCATCCTGCTCCAGTGAGAATACAGGCTCCTTTTATACTAAAGAAAGGGGAGGGGGTTGGGTCCGTTGTTGCAAACTCCTTGCTGCAGGAATTCTCTGTTCTTGCAGCCATCCACATGGGTCAGGCCATGATGTCCCTGTAAACCTCCAACAAAACAAAGGTTATTCTCTATTTTGCAACTTGCCATCTTTACCTAAGTGCAGAAGTGCTGACATCCTTAAAGGTCAGCGACCAGAGAATAGGCTCTCCTGTCTATTTCAGGCTAAAGGCAACATTGTTTCCCAAAAGGTGCAGCGCTGGCGAGACTAAGCCTGGAAAACAGGGCACAGTGGTCAAAACTAAAGGCACAGATCCAGTATGGAGTCAGATCTGTTCTCATTTATCACATTATGAAAACTCAGCTTTTTATTTTAGTTTACTTTTTAACGGAAGTCAGGAAGTTCGTTAAGAGAGCCATCGAGCCAAAAGGTAGACGGAGAGGAGCACAGAATTCACTGCCTCCAGTTTTCCCAGAGAGCCACAAATACAAAGTATACAAACTGAAAATGCCTAGATTTGCTCTATTTTGGCAGTGGGTTCCCGCCGCATGCAGAAACCTGAAGTGGGATCGCATAGGGGGAAAACGTTAACATTTTCTTTTAAAAAAGTCTCTGCAAATGAGTTCTCCAACATCCTATAGAATTCAGCCTTTATTCGAATGAGTGGTTCCTTCAAGAGCTCCTTCTGGTTTTGTTGGCTTGTTTTAAGTTTTTGGTTTACTTCTGTTCGCCAGTGTGGAGATCTAGGAGCAAGAAGTGCTTTGCTACGTACGTGACATTATTGGCGCTCCTCTCACTTCATGTTACACCGGCCTTACCCTGCATGCACGAGAAAGGGAAATGTCAGGCGGAAATGTATTCAGGACTTGATTGCTGAAGCGGTGAGGTCTGAATGCAAATGGCAGTGCCGAGTTAGACTTATTATTGCGGTTTTGTTTTCATTCGCTGTTACTGTTGTGTTCATGAGTATCAGAGGTCAAAAGGAGATTGAGTTCTACTAAAGGAAATGAAAAACAGTACGCAGAGCTCAGGAGAAAAGAGACTGCTCAGTCAGGTGCATGTACATTCATATACGGATGTGATTCAACTTCTTTTCAAATAATAATACTAATTTTTTTAACACTTAACATTCACCCTAAGCTGCAGCTTGCTTGGCCTCAGACGCTGCATTTTTTTGTTCCTCCCTGAAGTCACTGCTGCCAGTGAAAGGGACATTTTTCCTACGTATTTGAGAAGTGTTCTCACAGGTGACTGAAGACCAACTTCATAAATACATATTGAAAAAAAAATGTAGTAAGAAGGTTACAGAGTGAGGAACTTGATTTTATTTAAAAAAAAAAAAGAAGCCATTGAGCATTTGGATTGTTTTTGGCTTTGGGTGGTTACAGAAGGCTTCATGGAAATAGCAAATCCTCAGAAGGACATTGTTCTTAGAGAGAGCGTGCTGAATGGACAGCCCCAGACAGAGTTCAGGCACTTCTCTGCAGAGTAGCCCCTGGACTTGGATTTGGTCAAATCTCATCTCCAGTTTTTCTGATGGTGGAATTAGATCTTACAGTGACATCGCTAGAAGTCTGTTCACGCTGCTGGAGAATTCCTGAGGCGTGAAGCAGGGCCTACAGCTCTAAAATTTTGAAGAATTGATCTGAGAATGATCCGCGGAGACTGGGACAAAACCTCGAATAACGTGACCAAGGCAGCAGTTGTCCCCGACGCACGTCTCTGCTCAGACTCCCTTCACCCTCCCCGGTGAAGGACGCCCCTGGAAGGACAGCACGTGACGGAGACTGACGACAACTTAGGAAAATAAATCAGTGCTGCTCTTACTAGGCAGCGGCCACGTGGCCCGAGCCAGCTCTTTCACCGCCGCATTGCTTCTCCGAGATGCGCTTTTTACAGCCCATCTTCTTTTCAGTGCGCTCTGTCTGAAGCTGTGTTAATTCTTGCATGGCGATTGCTTTGTGGCATGAAATTATATCAATTCAAACATTTAGCTTTTGATTGTTTCTTCTGCCCTTTTTACCATCTGGTTATAAGCATTGTCATCAGAGCAATGTCAGACCTATCAGAGCAAAGGTATAAACTTCCATATTATTATTATTTACTTGTTTAGTGTCAGGAGCAGGTTCCCTCCCAGGTCACTACTCTGACCCTGGAGCCGAGACACCGGGTTAGTGTAGAGGTACTTACCCGAGGGAAGGTGTGGTCCTGGTGCCTCCTTGGGAGTCACACGCTGGGGCATCGGGTGCAGGAATTCAGAAATAAATAACCGTGGACTTACCTTCAGTGGATTCTTCTGTTAGAAGTAAGTTGAGAGGCCACCCATCACATCACAGTGAGATCTAGGCACTGTCTAAATAGAGAATCACCATGCTCCACATACGATGGTCCAGTTTCTCACTTTTTTAAAGCTCCAAGTGGGTCTTCATGTCCTGCCACATAAGAGAGGCTCAGAAAACGTGTCTGTTTTATGAACCTCAGAAGTGAAGGATCAACTCCGTTTCTTTCTGGGTATAGAGAGCCCAGTCCTACACATGCAGCCCACCCCCAGCGCACTCTGCAGGGTTTGCCGCATGTGGAGTCTTGTGAGCCGTGGTCAGGGTGCGTGGACACAGGGAGGACACAGAGTCTCTGCTGTGTGTACCCCTCAGGGTCAGACCTCGGCATTTTTGTAGAAAACATGGGAATGTGCAACACGAGATGAGAGCGTGTCCCCAGAGGCTACTGATGGAGGTTCTCATCAGGCATCTCCCTCTGCATCTATGTCTGTTCTCATTTTTCTTGAATTTGCCATTCTGAGAGTTCAAAATGTTTTCTATCAGCTATGAGAAATTTTATTTTCTCCTATTTGTTTCTTCTTCCCATTCATACACTCACCCAATGTTCACTTGACTTACTTCACTTAGTATGATCATCTCTAGGTCCATCCATGTTGCTGCAAATGGCATTGTTTTTCATGGCTGAGTAGTATTCCATTGGAGATATGTATATTTTTTATATATATATATAAATATATACACACCATATCTTCTTTATCTGTTCAATTGTTGATGGACAGTTAGGTTACTTCCATGTCTTGGCTATTGTATATAGTGCTGCTGTGAACATTGGGGTGTATGTATCTCTTCGAATTAGAGTTTCCTCCATATATATGCCCAGGAGTGGGATTGCTGGATCATGGCATAAGTCAATTTTTAGTTTCTTAAGGAACCTCCATACTATTCTCCATAGTGGCTGCACCAATTTACATTCTGACCAACAGTGTAGGAGGGTTCCCTTTTCTGCACATCCTTTCCAGCATTTAATATTTGTAGACTTTTTGATGATGCCATTCTCACTGGAGTGAGGTGATACCTCCTTGTAGTTCTGATTTGCATTTCTCTGATAATTAGTGATATTGAGCATTTTTTCACGTGCCTGTTGTCCATGTGTATGTCTCCTTGGAGAAATGCCTGTTTAGGTCTTCTGCCCGTTTTTTGATTGGGTTTTTTGGGTTTTTTTCTTGTTGTTGAGTTGTATGAGCTGTTAGTGTATTTTGGAAATTAAGCCACTGTTGTGGTCAGTTGGAATATTTTTTTATGAGTGAGTCTAAGCTGAATGTTAACCATTTTATTAAGTCTGCAAATAACAGAAAACTTGACTAAGTGTTTAAACAATGTAAACATTCTTCATGTCACTTAGGAAAACTGGAAGTAGTTGGTCGCTGGCTCATTGAGACCTGCCACCAAGGCTGGATGATCTCCCTGCAGTTCTGACTTGCTGTCTTTGGCACATGGGCTTTTTTGTTTCCATGCTTGTCATTTCATGGTTTCAAATTCCAGAATGCCTGCCAAGCCTCCACCGTTTCATCTGCTTCCGTGGAAGCACCCTGGTTAGCTCTCTTTGCGTGCTATTGGCCGGGTCTAGGCCATGTGGCTGCCAGGGCGCCTGGCAGGGGGGTGAGGGTTGTCACACCTGGGTTAGACCACGATTCCTGTCCTGGTGCTGGAACACTGCCACCTTCATCAGAAACCACAGCTCTGTTCTCTGAAAGAGGAGGCTGCCAGGAGAGCAGCCAATGGCATTAGCTGCTCCATCCCTGCCGGCTTCTTTGGCCGAGATTGACCCCTGTACCATGGTCCTCAGGTTCTCAGTCTCCGCCCTGCACATCAGATCTTTACAAGCGACCAACACACTCACTGCGTTGTTTGCTTTTCAGTACACACCAGCTCTAACTTAAAACTTTAATTTCAAGAGTGGGCCTAGAAAAAAGAATAAGAATCTTCCTTCCCTGAAAGGAAGAAAGGATGGAACACCTCCCAGAGATCCCGTGTGGCTGCAGAGTTAGGAAGAAGTCTGACTTGTCCCCCTCAACGACGCAGGACGTCGCGGAGAAGGGACTTGGAGAGCGGTGCTCCCTGCTCCGCCCCTCAGGGCTCCGTTCAGGGCCACTTGCCTCTGCTCAGAGGCAGTGTGCATTTGGCCCCAAAGCCCCGGAGCAGAGCTTTACATACTTGGGTGAGTCTGTAATCCCAGAAGGACAGGGGTTAGTGTCTGTCAAGTTGTCCCAAATAGCCCTGAGATTAAAGATGTTTACCTGAAGGATTTTGAAGAGGCTTTTGGCCTGGCTGCAGAGAACGGTAGAAAGCAAAGCTGTATGACTGGATTTAGTCGCCTCTGTCCCTGTAAGCCTTTTTAACTCAGAAATAGGGCACAGCCATTTGGAAGTTCCTGAGCCAACTCCCCATTGCTTTTTCCTTATTTCTCTCAACAACCAAGCAGCCCTGGTTTCTGCCCCGCTTCCACCCTTTGCTTTGGTTTGTCTTTTCTTCTCATCTGTTGACTCAGATACTGCCACTCCTCTGTGCTGCACCTTTTGTTTGTTGATTGACACACTGATGTAATTTACTGGGGAAAACACCTTTGCATCTGGAGCTGTGGAATGAGTGGATGAAGGCTTTTCTTCAGGTATTTTTTAGGTGAATTTCCTCAGCAGTGTCAGTTTCTTCAAAAACTAGAAGAAAATAGGCCCCGTCACCTTGTCTCCTTTTGTCCCCTTTCACGTCATCTCAAAGAATTGTCTTTCATGGCCCCTTTATCGTATAAATGCCCCCAGCTTCATGAAACATGTACCTTACATTGGGTTTCTGAATCTGTCCTGAAGTTGCCTTTAGATCATTTTACTAAACCTTGTTCGTATTGAGAGTAGTCCTTTCCTGCATTTTAATCTTGCCACCCAGGCGGTTTAGAGAGAGATTAAGTCTCTAAATTCCTAGAATGAACAGAATCTTAGATTTCACTGATGCACGGGCTACTGTGTAACACTGGTGACATATTTTTTATTAGCATATGTCCGCATTAAACCCTTATGTAGTTGTCTGAAAAAAAGCTTAGTTTTTTATTATTTTACTGTGCTAACTTCTTTATTAAAATTGGAATGTGTACCAATTAGTGATGCTTTCATCTGCAGTTACCGCTACCTGGTGCACAAGAAAAGCTGCTCAGCATCACTCATCATTAGGGAAACACTGAGAGAGCAGCTCCCACCTGTCAGGATGGCCGCCGTCAAAAAGAACACAAATAACACATGTTGGCGAGGATGTGGGGGAAAGGGAGCCCTCCTACACTGTTGATGGAATGTCGATTGGTGCAGCAGGGTTGGGGGGGAGGGATAAATTAGGAGTTTGAGATTAACAGGTACACACTACTCTATATACAACAGATAAACAAGGATCTACTGTAGAGTACAGGGAACTGTATTCAATATAATATAATAATCTATAATGGAAAAGAACCTGACAGAAGAATTTATATATATTGGAAGACTTCGCCTGTCTTCGTTGGCAGTTTATATGGTGTGTTCTTTCATATACATAAAAAACTGAGTAACTTTGCTGTACACCTGAAACTAACACAACATTGTAAATCAACTATACTTTGATAAAAAAAAAAATTGGTGCAGCCTCTGTGGACAGCATACAAAGGTCCCTCAAAAAAACTAAAAAATACAGCTACTTGTATGATCCAGCAATTCCATTTCTCAGTAAATATCCAAAGAAAAGTTCAAAAAGATACATGCACCCCAGTATTCATAGCAGCATTATTTACAGTAGCCAAGATATAGGAGCAGCCCAGGTGTCCATCAGTCGATAAATGGATAAAGATGTGGTGTATGTGGAACACCACTCAGTCATAAGAAACAATGAAATCTTGCCATTGGCGAAGGGTATTATGCTCAGAGAAAGACAAATGCTGTATTTCACTTATGTGTGGAATCTAAGAAAACAAATGAACAAACAACAAAACAGAAACAGAGTCATAGACACACAGGTGGTGGCCAGAGGGGAGGGGGTGGGGGAGGAGAGGACCTGGTGAGGAAGATGGAAAGGTACAAACTTCCAGCTGCAGAATAGAGGAGTCAGGGGCAGGAAATGTGCAGTGTGGGACATACAGTTAGTAATTATGTAGCATCATTGTGTGGTGACAGGTCATAATTAGACTCACCATGGTGATCATTTTGAAATGTATAGAACTATTGAATCACTATGTTGTATAACAGGAACTAACAGTGTTGTAGGTCAGTTATACATCAGAAACAAATAAATAAACTCATAGTGAAAAAGACCAGACGTGTGGTTGCCAGAGGTGGGGGTGGGGAGGGGATTGGAGGAAGGCGGTCAAAGGTGCAGACTTCAGTTAAAAATAAATCCTAGGGGTGTAATGTGCAATGTGATAAATGTAATTAACAGTGTTGTATGTTACATATGAAAGTTTTGAGAGAGTAAATCCTAAGAGTTCCCATCACAAGGAAAAACATTTTTTGTGTGTCTTTAGTTTTGTGCTTATATGAGATGTTGGATATTCACTAAACTTTTTGTGGTAATCCTTTCATGACATGTGCAAGTCAGATCATTTGCCGTATGCCTTAAACTGACACAGTGCTGTGTGTCAGTTATATCCCAGTGAAACTGGAAGAAAAACGGGAAAAAACTAATTCCTGAGGAACAGTGGCTTCACCCCTCAGCATATGTATTATTCATACTTAGCAAGATAGTTAGAGGCAGTAGGGGATCCTGGAGTTGGATGCAGCTCATTGTGTCATCGCAAACCCATACTCTTTTGATCTCTGTGTTTTTCCCTCAGGCCTTGCGTGTTGTCCTTTTGCCCTCGTGCCTGCTGCCCCTGTCACAGGCGCAGCTTTGGGAACCACATCCAGGTCAAGGGAGGCGCAAGAGTGAGGGGCCAGCACCAGTGGCTTCTCCTCTAAAGCCTACCCTTCATATCAGAAAGGAAAATTTCTTTCCCAGAAGTGCCCCCCCCAACCCCAGGAGAGTTCTCCTTACATCTCATTGGCCGAACCACCACGGGGCCCATCTGAGATGCAGAAGGGTCTGGGAAAGTAAGCGTTTGGGTTTTATCAGCCTTTGTAGTGAGAGGAACGTAGGAGAAGAAAGGGGTTGAGAATGGCTCTTGAAGGGCCAGACAGCCAGTGTGTGTCAGAGTGGTCACCCTGAACTACACACTCACATGCATTTATGCTTTTTCATATCCTGGGAGGGGGGAGATGGAGCTTAAGAGTGTGGGGCCCAGAGTCAGACCTCCTGAGTTCAAATCGCAGCTTCACTTCTCTGCTGACGCTGACTCTGGACTTACCTCTGCCTCTCTTTCTAAGATGCCAGGTCCCTGTGGTTGCGGTATTAATGGCCCGAGGTTAGCGTGTGGGCCCCCCACGAGTGTCGTCATCACCGTCAGCCCGAGCTTGGCACCCACGTGTGCACGCATCACACCCAGAGCGAGCTCAGTCACTAGCAGCTTCTCCCTACTTTTAAACAAAAAGCTTAAAAGAGTAGCTTCAGCTTCATAATTACTGACTTAACACTGACATATATAAAATTTGAGCCTGGCCAGAAGAACCCTTGAAAGGTCTATGGTCACAGCAGGCTTCACCTGTCTTCATTGGGACAGTTTGTAGTGGTGTGTTCTTTTGTTCAGAAATAAAGCACTTTAGGCCTTCTATAAACTCTTCATGTGTGAAGCAGTTTGTTGAAAGACTTATTGGACCAGAATCTATCAAATCAAGAATCTGAAGCCCTGCTGTCATTTGTCATAGATATTTAATGGTTCTATATGGTGACGTGGATAGAAACTTAAAAAAAAAAAAGCCGGCACCAATTATGGTTAGAGGAAAAAAGAAAACGTCTACAGTGTTTGAATCAAGGTGCTGCTGAAGACACAGTAGACACTCAACACACAGTTAATTTAAAAAAAAAATGTAGAATGAGAAAAAGCATCAGAAAATAATCTGAATTTTTGCAAGAAACCACAGTGCTCTGGGAAGTCGGTGATGCTAGCAGAAAAGCCATGGCAGGAAGCCCAGAGCAGCTTCTAGGAAGCGTTGGTGATCTTGCAGGGGACAGGAGTATGGGTTCACCACGAACTGCTTCCTTGAGCCACGTCCCAGCCATGCTCCGGTGAGGCCGTGGCCTCACGAGGGAGGGAGGCTCCCAGGAGCCTGAGCCCAGAGAGCCGTCCGGTCCCCAGACCAGAGGCCGTGGCTCTCCCAGGTCCCACTTCCTCGTGCTGAGCGTGCAGGGAGCGTCCTTCCTCCCTCTGACAGCCGATAACGCCGAGCTGACGTTCCTTCCGAACAAAGGAGAACTGAAAGTCTGTCATTTCTTACCCAGTAAATGAGCCCATCAGTTGGTCTTCTGTCCCTGTGTCCACTCTGGGGAATGAGGTCCAGCCTATGGGACGGGGACAGGCCGGGCGCGCTCACTGTGCCTTTGCGAACCGGGTACTGACCCCCTCTTCTCTGACTCCCCACAGAAAACCCGCTATGAAACATATGTCCGTGTCCTGAAAGAGGGGGGCGTGGAGCTCCTGAATAGCAGCGGGGGGGGGCCCGCAGGCCTGAAGAAGTCGCACTCCAGTCCCTCGCTGAACCCAGATTCGTCCCCGGTCACGGCCAAGGTCAAGCGGAACGTGTCAGAGAGGAAGGACCACCGACCTGAAACGCCGGGTATTAAGCAAAAAGTTACTTAGAGTCCACCTGCGGCCAGGAAGTGCTGGTCGTGGAGCAAAACAGAGCTTTTCAAGATCTTTCTGGTAAATCCGTGAATATATTTAAAAAAAAAAAAAAGTCTGTGACTAAATGGTGCATTAGGAACCTTTTCTATTGTATATTTTTGTTAGTTTCTGTACAGATTGTCTCTTTGCTCTTGATTTCTTTGCTTTGATGATTTTTGCTCCTTGGTAACTAATGCACCTTTCGTGGGGGGGGACCGTGATTCCGGAGTGAATTCTGTCCCACTTCTCCCCTGGTTTTCTGCCCAGTTGTTTCTGTGTGTTCTCAATCAGCTGTTACATTTTTTTTTTTTAAGGTTAAAAATTTAATCCTTTGTGAAACACTTAACTGGAAAACCTTTGTAGTTTAGAAACTTCTAGCCAGAGTTAATATAAGCCTTTTTATGTGAACTCTCGCCCAGTCACAGAGGTAGAATCGAGCACGCGCAGAAGTTCAGTTAAGAGCGTGAGGAATCAGGACCGTCCCTTGGTGGCGTGCCACTGTGTGCGCGTCTGAGCACTTCGTGTTGAGGCCCTGCCTGCTGGGAGCAGGGGAGGGGCGCGAGGACCTTGGGGCCGAGAATGTAGGAGGCACGTTCCTTGCTTGAGTGCCGATTCCACGCCCAGCCGGTCAGGAGGAGGAAGTGGAGCCCTTTGCCATTGAAGGCTGAGGGAGGGTGACCGCGAGTTCGTTCTGTTTTCTAAGGGATAGTGGCAGACTCTTCCGGGAGCTGCAGCAGCAGGCATGTCTTTGGTCTGCAGGAAGTATGTCCTCCCACTCCCGCAGGGCAAGGAACCAGAACCATCTACCCTCGATACCCTGCCGCTGGGAGTTAGGTTCCTCTGTGTCTGTGGGCACCGTGTGGTCTCCTGGTTGTGAGACTCTTGGGGTCTTCCTAACAAAATACTTTTGAAATGGAACCTCCTTTTTTCTTCCCTTAACCCAGGCAAAACTTAAAGAAAGGAAAAAGTAGTTTTTGCTTGTAGTTGTTTGGCAATGGAATAGTGATGCTTTGAAATGTATCTGAATCAAGGAAAAGTGATGAACCTCCCGGTGGCACCAGCAGAGCCGCCCTGTCTGCTCATCTCGGTCCGTCCCTTCCACCGCCTCTTTCTTCTGCTGTGACCGAGCTTCCCCCTAAAGTCAACTCTTTGTCTTAAATCCTGTCTTTGTATTTGCTCAGAACAGTCACAAGCTTGGCCCAGGGACGGTCCCTTTAAAATTCAGGGTGATAAACAGAACGTTCTCTCACTGACGAAGGGCAGGGGGTGAAAATTGAGCCCATTGCGAGCTAGAGTTTTCTGACTTTAAAACCTTGAAACTTTGTGCTCCTTAAACCTATAACCTGCACCACTTCAGAACTAATGCAGTCACTCTGGACACCCTTTTCTGTCCCATAGGAGCTCGCTCGCGTTGCACTCAGCTACTAGTTCAGGTACTCTGACCAAAGAATCAGGGGCCCTGCGTGCGTGGGCAGCGTGGTGCCGGGGGTCTGGGAAGCCCGCACTCGCCCCCTGGTGCTTTCTAGCGGCATTTTGTTCTGATGCACCAGCTTTTGCACAGGGCTGTGCTTCCTTCAGCTGTGTGAATGCCCACATTTGCTGGTGCCCAGAAAAGAGAAACCCCTCGTAAGGGTGCAGCTGCTGGCTTGTGGGAACTGGGTTTGCCACACCTTTGGAAAACTCCCTCTCACCCTCTGTCTTGTTTAGGTAAGGGCAGTGATTACATTTGTTTCAAAACCTAGAAAGAAACAGGGTGGTTACCACCATGGCCTGTGGACCTGAGTCCCTTTTGTGGCTTCTGACTGAACCCAGGATTTCTGCAAGGGAGCCGTCTGCCTTTCTAGAGTCTGAATTGCCGGCCTCGTGTTCCCTGCCTAGGTCTTTCTCCTGAGGGGAAAGAGGTACCTAGACCACGTCATCTCTGAGCATCGGAAGCAAGGAACAGTGAGCGTCCCTGGCTGGCTTGAACGCGTGTGCTCACAGCCTGTGTGTGTCTGTGTGTGCAGCGTCGTGTGTCTCTCTCAGAGTTTGTACTTCCCGTGGGGCGGTACTTGCCGCAGCGTTTGGGCCTTGGGGTAGGTCTGCGGTGCCCACTCAGCCTCAGCCCCATGGCCGCGTCGTGCTTGTCATAGGACTCCCCAGTGCCGTGTCCGGGGACTTCCGGACGTGCTGGTAGCTGCTGGTGAGGAGGGCACGTGTGGAGCTGGGGTGCATACACAGCGTTTGCAGAGTTTACCTTGAAGACCAGCTGCAGAGGTGGTTTGCGAGCCGGCATCCCACGCTGCCCTGGCGCAACGTTGTCAGCCCGCCTCTAGGGGGTGGGCTGGGACCCCTCCCCCCGAGGCCTCCGTACTGTCTGGCGTCAGCACCCCCAGCAGGCCAGGAGCTCATCCCGCCCGAGGCAGGCCCCCCACCTGACGAGATTCTGAGGCTCTTGCCCGTAGTCAGTCATGTTTTCTTTTGTGATCATCTTTTTCCCGTGGTATCTCATCAGGAGACACTGAAGATGTTCCTTCCCTTTCTCAGCTTCTGCAAGGCTGCTGCCCAACTCACGGTACAGGGGAGCCCTCGGCTCCTTTCCTCCTGAAGGTACTGCCCCCCACCCTTTACCCAGACCTCAGCGCCAGAGGCCTGACATGCCTCTCTGTCCGATAAGTCCTTGTTCCTCGTCACATAGACACACTTAATTCTTAGCACAGAAAATCTGGAGAGTCGTCACAGTACCTTGTGATCTCTTGTTGCAGAACTGCCCAAAGCAGTGGCCTGTGGATGAAATTGAAGGGTTTCAGGGTTGGTTCCCTCACCGCACATGTTGGCGTTTGCAGGGAGGTGTCAGGAATTCCTTGTTCGCAATCAAAACTTAATTACCAGCATGCAGAGTCCTTATTTTGTTGCCAGCCATAGACATTATTTGAAGCACGCTATTTAGAAACATCATTTGCTGACTCTTAGCAATGCCTGATTAAACCAAGCAGTACTTCTGCACATTTTAATTGATCTCAGCAAAAGCAGCACGTGGGGGGTGTCCCCCGTGGATCTGCAGTCCCAGATCCCGGGAACCTCTCCCATGGCCCTCAGGTAGAGAGGGCGGGGTCAGCAGTGCAGGACCCTCTGTGTTCCATCCTGAAGGTGAGGACTGCTCCTAGTCAGACGTGATGCGAGGGACTTCATTCTGGGAGAGAAAACTTGGCTGGGCTTTCTGGGGCCAAGCTAGGGGTAGTGGTCTCCCTGTGGCCAAAACAGAACTGAGAAGGTTTTACACAAGCCAGCAGGGAAGGAGCCTTGTGCAGGCCTGGCCCGCTGTTCCCAGCATCCTGGAAAGAGCCGGGAAGGCATCCTTAGGGAGGCGGGGCTGCTTGACCCTGAGCTGTACCTCTTCTCCACCTTTATCTCTAATCCCAGGCAGTTGGAAGAAAACTGACGTTGAAGAGGTTTCTCCGTGGTCTCACCCTCAGGGCTCTTGTGGGTTTAGTTAGTGGTCATTGGAATCGCATTCTCTGGCAGTTTTCCTTGGAGTCATCAGTCAGGCTCTCTCAGCCTGAGTTCTCAGGTTGTGTCTCAGGCTCGCAGGTCCCGATCTCTGTAGTTTAGCTGTCGGGGGCCCAGAGCAAGTTTTCAGCAGGTTGGCGGCCAGCGTCCTTCACTTCAGGAGTGGGCAATCCCTGACCCCTTCACTTCCCCATCAGCAGGGTGTCTGCCTTAGGAGGAGCACCGTTAAACCGGAACCAAAGCGGCACCCCGGACATGTTGAGCGTTGGGCCCTGCGAGTGGCCATCGTGGCTTTGGCTTTAAGTTTCCCACAGCATCTTCTCCAACAGACAAAGACCAGTCAGCTCTGTAGGCAGAGGAGCATCTGGCCCTTCCTGGCTCCACAGCTCTCTGGCTGTCTCTCCTCCCAGGCCACCAGCCTGCCCGGGGCAACAGGTGTCTCCATCGGCCTTTGACATCTTCTGCCATCCCATCCAGAGGCCTTTAGCGGCCACTCTTGCACCACAGAATAACCCCAGCAGCGACGGAGCGCTTCCCAGGGTCTCAGTCTCACAGGGAGGACTCGGTCCAAAGCCATCGCCATTTTCCTTGTGCCCAGGTGGGTGTCCTCTGCCCTGGACAGTGACAAGCCAGTGCCTGCAGGGGGTGTCTTCAGAAAGCGAGTGTCCTAAAGACTTGAATCCACGTGACGGTTTGCGGACCAGAAGGCAGCAGCAAGAAAATTCTGCAGGTTAAGTCGTATATGCAGTAGGGTTCCCTAAGTCTCAGTGGCTCTTCCTTTGTAATTTACATGTGTATCTGTAATGTCGCAGGCTTTTGGAGAACATTCATGTAGATCGTATGTCAACAGCTTCTTGTCACCTGCCAGTGTCCTAGTGGGTGTTTGTAATTGTGTACCTGTGTGTATCCGTGTGTAGATTGTACATCAGTGTACAGTGTGTGTACGTCAGATGTATGTGTCTGTAACCAGTGTGAATGAAAAGCAAGTAAAAACCTCACAGGACTGAGTGTATAATGCAGTTTTTGAGAGTCTGTATAGTGGTACTGTTTTATTAAACTTAAAGTCAAAGGATATTTTGATTAATTTTTTTAATAATAAGATTTTATGCTAGAAAATTTAGTCTTTGAGCTTTGAATCACCAGGGCAAATATGACTCTGAACTAACTCTGTTGAACTATCTCAGGGTACTGTGTGCAGTACCGAGGGGGTAGCTCATTATAACTTGGATTTACAGAAAGAAACACACACACACACACACACACACACACACACACACACACACACACACACACACACACACACACACACACAGGCAGCCTGAGCTTTCTTAGCAATTTCAGTATTAAAGCACTTAAAGTCAAACTGACAGTTTGGGGCTTCTTACAAAATGTGATGCTGTAAAGCACACGTTCTTTATTGTTGTAATTAGTCCAGAAAAACAGAGCTTTCAGAAGAGCGCAGTGAGTGGCAGGTGTCACTTACACACCCGCGTCCGTTTCTCAGTAGCTCAGACCACTCCGAGCACCACGTCCTCGCCTCTGCACCTCGGGAAATACTCCAGCCGCTGGAGTAGCTCGGGGCTCCCCAGGACGGGGTTCTTCGGTCACACGAATCAGCGTCTCATCACAGGTGAAAGGAGTTTAGGACAGGCTATGGACCAGCTTGAAACTTTAATATTTTTATACTTAGATCTCTCTTCCTGCCTCTCCCCAAAGAAGAGCCACTGGCCTTAGCTGTCTGAGCTTGCCGCTTACCATACAGTGTATACATAGATAACTAGAGATTAAAATTTTATTACCCAGCATGTTGGTGTATTTACAGCAGAGCTGAGTGCGTGTGAGTGAGTTGTTGAGGGCAGTGTATGTGTCTGAACACCGCCTGGCGCTCCTGTGTCCCATTCGGGGGGCCGCGTTGTGGGGCGCGAGGCTCGTCCCCGCCCCAGGCTGCAGGAGTGGTGGTCGCGACACTTGAAGTTTTTAATTGAACTCTAGAGTCTCAAATTATTTTTGCAAATGTATCCTACGTCCTAACCCTTGTTGGCGTGCGGTGCGCTGGCTTTGTGGCTGTCCAGCAAGGTCTTCGTTCCACAAGAGTGTGTTTCCTTCTAAGAACTGTAGTGATTTGCAAAAACCTCCATCTGATTCAGAAATCATCTACAAAAGGAGTAGCAAAAATCAAAAAGTTTACTTTGGGGCCTTTGTTATTTGAAACGTTTGGACTTTTCATAGAAAGCCAAGTAACCATTTGGCCTGGATGGTACCTACTTGGTGGAAAGTACATATGCACATTGACTTTTAATGCCACCAGGAGACTTTCTGAAATTGTAGGAACGAAAGGAATTAGACCAACTGAAGTGGGGGGTGCGGGGCAGCGTGCGAGGCACTGAGCTTCCACCCGAGGGGGACGGCGGATGGCCAGTCTGCTCCTGAGAGCCCCAGGACCAGTTTACTGTCCCCTCGGTGTGTGCGGGGACAGGCACACGTCCGGGCCTCCGGTGTGCATGCATACGCTCGCACCGTGTGCACAGTGGGTGTTGTCAGTTATGTGAGAGTTGCACCGGGAGGGGGCAGTGGCTCGCAGGCCTGGGGGCCGGGGTCTGACCTGCTGATGCGCTGGGCTGTGGGGCTGGAGATGGGGAGTGAGGGCAGGTGTCCCTTCGCTGGGCGGAGTGCTGAGCCTTCACGAGCAGAGTGAGAAAAATAAGCACCTTAACTTCAGATCCTGAAGTGTTGCTTACAAGAAGGAATTTCGGAGTCCCACTGAGGCTGGGATGCCCCCGAGGAGCCCAGCACGAAGCTCAGCTCAGGACCGCGCCGCAGGCCGGGGCTCCCCTCTGATGGCCCAGAGATGGGGCTTGTCTGTCCTCCCCGCCCCCCTCCTGGGCTCCCGGAGCCACGCGCACAGCTGGCCTGGTCCACGTGCCCCTTCCTGGGCTGCAGGAACCCAGCTGCCCTCACGGGCCAAGCCTGCAGAGTGGGCTGAGTCACTGGCAGGGACGCGTAATAGAGGTACGAGGAAAACGCCCCGATGAAGCCAGCACCCTGGGTTTTGTCTTTGCAAGAAACGAGCTGGCATGTTGAGCCGTAAGCAGGGATGGGTGGTCTCGCTGCCGTCGGCCTTGAGGGCAGGCAGGCAGAAGGGCAGTGCTTTGCCTCCTTTGCCGTAAAGCCAGCCTCTCTCGGTTCCAGCCTGTTAACCAGGGCTCAAACACTTTGGCAGAGTGGCACGCCCCTCTGCCTGCAGAGTTTTCTCCACCAATCCCTTCCGTTTCCCTGCAGCCCTGGTGCCTTGTGTCCCTGCAAATTGTGCAAGTGATTAGTGATCAGATAGCAGACTGCTCCTTCTCCGTGGCCACGCTCTCAGCATTAGCGGACCGGGAGGAGCTAACGGTACTGTCCCTGTGCTGGGAACCCGCACCTCCCCGCCCACCGGCCTCCCAAGGAAGGGCCGTCTCCCGGAAAGGACGGCATCTGCGGTGGCCGCCTTTGGAATGGAACAGTAATTTATGTGGATATTGTTAAAGTGTTTAAAGAATATTTTGGAAATTCAGTTTACATTTTACAGTTGCTTTATTTTTTATGGAAATAGATGTATATAAATACTCCCCCATCTCACTGTCGTTCAAGTAAAGCGAACCCGTGTAGACAGTAAGTCGTCTGCCGTGCGTAGAAGCTGTGATCTATAGATAACATTTCTCTACTGCGTACATGTTCCTGGATATAACTGTTCCTGTGTTTTTATAAGTTGGGGCTAATTTGTTGTTTGACAGCAACAAAATTTATTGCATTTAGATGGTTTTTATGTCAGAGAAATCATGCAAAATAGTGAAGGATTTAACACCTGTATATGATATATGTAAATGTACAAACTTCAGAAAGAAATAAACCCAACAAATTTCAATCGTTTGAGGGAACGTTTGCATTTCCTTCTTGAAACAGCGAGAGCGGTGCCTTTCAGACTGAGCACAGCCCAGCGCACCCCTTCCCGGGAAAAGCCACCGACAGGCCTGGCCGAGGAAGCTTTGGCTGCGGAGTTAGCTGAGTGGCGAGAAAGCCAGTTTGTTCAGCTGGGCGGCACCTCCGTGCGCCCCCTGAAGCCTGCTGCCTTCATCGGGGCCCCGCGGAGGGAGGGCTGGGGCTTTCGAATCCACATGCGTCCCATCCACGCCAGCACTTGTCACCAAGGCAGAGGGGTGGGGGGTCCGGCACCACCCTCACGTGCATCACCCATCACCGCTTTATGGGGCCTACTGTGTGCGTTTGTGCTCTCCAAACCAAACCTGATGTCAAAAATCACATCTGCTGACTTGGAAAAGGAAAAAAAAATCAAATTCCAGCCCAATCACTTGACTTCTGAATATTGGAGAGGGTGTCTTATGTTGGAGGGTGGGAGCTCTCTGAAGCAAGGCCGCTGGTTCTCTCTTCCTCAACATGAATGAGAACTTTGTCCTGCAGAGACCAAACCAGCCGCTCTGAGGTGTGACTCCCTCGGGGACAGACGGCTGGGGGGCTGGGGGGTCCCAGGCTTCCACCCAAACTCCCTCAAATGTGAATCCTCTTGTGCAAATACTGAATCAGGTTGCACACCTGAAACTAATATGTAATATGCCAGTTGTATCTCAGGAAAAAATCCAAAACAAAACTCCAGTGCTCCTTGCCCGGTTGTCTGTCCTCTGGAGCTGGGAGTTCCGTGTGTCTTGTCATATTGTTTGTTGCACAATTAATAGTATTTGAATCAAAGGAAACTATAGAGGTCATTTCTAAAAGATGAATGCTCACAGGAGGGAACTTAAGACGCAGGGCACATTAAGGTGTTACGATGAAGAAACTAGCAACTCTGAACACGTCTCGCCCCAAGAGTAAACCAGGGGGTTTACCCATGCGACTGCTGAGTCACTGTCACCTTTTACTGAAAACTGTAAGCAACGGGGCGAATGGGAGGCAGGCATCCCCACCCCAGCACTGGGGAGGACGCGGCGGCCCAGTGACCTTGACTTTAGTCCTGGCCGTCGTTTCAGTGCGAGTAGGAAGGAAGCAGCAGATAACGTGGGAGCCAGCCTGGTTTCCTGGGAACAGACCGTGTCAGATGTTCATGCCCAGTTTTGTAAGATCAGGTGGATTAGAAGAGCGCAGCAGACAGGTATCTGAGCTGTAACAAAGAACTGAACGTGGCCTTTCATGACCTGTGTCTGGGCAAAGTGGAGAAATAGGACCCGGACATCCGTACAGCTGGTGGGCGTGTGAGCACTTGACCGATGCTCATTAAAGGCCCACGTCAAGCTGGGGGACGTTTCTGGGATCCTGCGGCAAAGCTTGCCTTTTGGCCCCATCCGTTCAACATTTTAATTAAGAACTTGACTAAAGCTACAAAAGGTGAGTATTTATGAAAAAATGTTTATGTTGCAGAGCGGGAAGAGGGTGATGATACTGAAGACCAGGCTCAGGATTTGGAAAAAACTTCATCAGGCAGAGAAACGGGGCAGATCAGCAAGGTAAGATGTGAGCGGGCACGATTTTACACTTCGGTTAGTAAGAAGCCGGTTACACAAGGTCAACAGCAGCCCTTGTGGTGCCTCGTGTGGCAAACAGACAGGAGAGCAAGCCTCCAGCCTTCACCCCCAGCAAGCCTGCTCGGGCTGTCTCTGTGAAGAGAGGACTGTTTCTGAGACCAGGAAGGTGAGCCACCTGCCCTGCACCCGGGAGACTGGCCCTGAGACCTGGGTGTGAACACATCAGAGGGCGTGCCAAAGGGGTGACCAGGGCTGGTGACTGGAACCTACGAGAAGAAACACACCAGCTCAGTGGCAGGGAGAGCCTCCCCGCCTCCAGCTGCCACAACACAGGTCCTCCACCCACAGGCTGGTTGCGACGTGGCCTGGCACCCATGGTGGCCAGAGGGACACTGAGGACCAAGAGAGACATCCGGCGGGTGGCTGGATGGTCACAGTGATGACCAGGGGTACAGATACTTAAATCGGGCGCACTCAGCGGCCTGGCGCTTCCCATGATGCTGGGACATAGCACCATGGTGTCCCCATGTCACAGGTGATGAAAGGCCGACATCAGGCTCCATCTCCTCAGGTCTCCTGTGGCATTTTAATACCTCAGCCACTTCCGTCTTCAGCCACAGATGTCAGAGCTCTAACAGCACTGCCTTTCCGATCAGCCTCACACTTGAGAAGCAGTGAGGCCACTCACGGGAGTAGGAATGTCTGCGTGTGCCCCGCAAGGCACTGGCGTAGGACCCTTTTCAGCTCCCCACTGGCATCACGAGGATTTAAACCTACAAATGCCTGGGTCCCATCCCACCCAGGAAGTGCTGATCGGACTGGTCTGGAGCGGGGCTGGGGAACTGACTGTGATGTGCAGCATGGCTAGAGAAGCCCTTCCTGAGAGCCTGGCCTCTCCCAGCTCCCACCGCATCTCCTTGGAGATGTGACCTTGTGGAGCCTCAAACCCTCCCAGACCCACGGAGACGGTGGGCGTCTGCATCTTCCCGCAGCTCCAGGGAGGGTGCGCCTGTGGCTTGGGAAGCACAGCTTCAGAGCAGCTCGCAGTGTGGTTCCCAAGGAGCACGGGGTCACCATCCTCCAGGCTGCCCGGCCCTGCTGAGCCGGAGCCGGGGCGGCCTGGCCATGGAGCTGTGCCCTCCCTGTGACGGGGGCACAGGCTGAGGACCACAGCTTCGTCACCACGAGGCTGCAGCCACCCCCACACTCGCAAAAGGGAGCTGGATGTCTGCTGTGTTTGGTGCCCTGTCCCTGCACCTCTCAGCTGTCTCCACGGAGGAGGGAGGCCAGGGGCTGGCTTATCCGTGCATGTGGCCAGGGATACCCAAGCAGCCCTCTCTGCCTAACAGGCCTCCCCTCTGCCCCCAGACCAGCCTGACACATGAGGCTCAGCCTGACCCTGCTGGAGCAGCTCCCCCATTAACCCTCCTTCCTACCCTGACTGTGAGGACAACCCACCCTGCCCCATCCAGACAGCCTCCCCTGGTGAGGGTTAGTTCTGCCCTCAGTACAGCAGCATTCTGGCCACACCGACAAAATTTGTGAGAGGCCTTTACGGCCTGGAAGAGCGTATCCAGGGAACTCTTACCGGCAGTCCCCCAGGAGTATGGTTGCAGGATAAAATACAGGACACCCACTACATTTGAATTTCAGATAAAAGCAATACATTTTTAGTGTATGTTCCATGCAATACTTGGGACATATTAGGCTGTAAAAAGTACTCACTGTTTAGCTGAAGTTCAGATGTAACTGAGCACCCTATACTTTACCTGGCGTCCCACCCAGGAGGTCCCTCTGCGTAGCATTCCCTCACCGACTTTACCCTTTCTTGGCTCGAAAGAGGACCTTGCCAATATCTTTGGGTTAATCAAACCCGTGGAAGCTCATTCCTACTGACCAGGCTTACAGTAACTTGCCCCCAGTCACATGTAGGTGATGTGGACCAGGATGTGAGCCCAAAGGTCTGAGCCCACAACCTCAGGGCTAACTGTATCAGTCAGGGTCCAATCGGGAGTGAAACACACAGGGAGAAATTAGCATGAAAGATGACTAACTGGAACGGAGGATTGGAACCGCACACAAGAGGTGAGGAAAGCACAGAAGGCAGCAGCAGATACAACACGAAGAAACCAGCCCTAAGGCTGAGAAAGGGGCCCAGGGAAGAGCGCTCCTCTCCCACGGCTGAAATCCGGCCCTGGGAAAGGGCCTGTCTGGGCTCCATGCTCCTGGGCCAGTGGAAACTGCGGGACGCCTGTCTCTGGAACGTGCTAGACCTCTGTCCTCTGGAGTGCCAGGGAGAGCGTCTCGTGGGACAGATTGCCCACGGGGGCTCGGGAAGAAGCTGCTGCTTGTTGTGTGCTGTGACCCCTGTGGGCTGGAGGACATCCGCGCACCCAGAAGGTGAGCACCGGGGAAGCACACCTGTTACCGAGTCCAGACTCGTTCGGCTCGCCGCACGACAGGCCAATAAATCAGGAGACGAGATTTTGGCGCAAGGAATAGCGACTTTATTCCGGTAAGCTGGCAGACCGAGAGGATGGCAGACGAATGTCTTGGAGAACCATCCCACCTAAATCAGAATTTAGGCTCCTTTTATTCTAAAAATGGGAGGGGATGTGGTACGTTGTTGCAAACTTCTTGCTGCAGGAGTTCTTTGTTCTTGCAGCTGTCCCTGTGGGTCAGGCCATGGTGTCCCTGTAAACCAACAAAACAAAGGTTATTTTCTATTCTGCAACTTTCTATCTTTATATAAGTATAAAAGTGCTAACATCCTTAAGGGTCAGAGCCTTGAGAACAGGCTCTCCTGTCTATTTCAGGCTAAAGGCCAGATTCTTTTACAAAAGGTGCAGAGCTAACAAGACTAAGCCTAGAAAACAGGGCACAGGGTTAAAGCCAAAGAAACAGATCTAATGGAGTCAGATTTGTTCTTTTCTGCTTCATATTCTCTGTAGGGAGGGGCGTGCAGGGGCCTGCAGAGCAGACACATGGAACCCAGAGAGAAAAGCCCAGTAAAGAAGGAAAAAAAGGCATCACTGAGCTCATCTACAAAACAGAAACAGACTCACAGACAGTGAGCAAAGCTATGGTTACCAGGGGGTAGGGGGTGGGAGGAGATAAGCTGGAAGTTGGAGAATTGCTAATGTTACCTACTATATATAAAATAGATTTTTAAAAAACCAAAATTCTTCTGTGTAGTACAGGGAACTCTATTCAATATCTTTAATGAAAAAGAATATGAAACAAATATATGTATGCATATATATGACTGAAACATGCTGTACCCCAGAAACTGACACATTGAAACTGATTGTACTTCAATTAAAAAAAAAAAAAAAAGACTGCAGATCTGGAGGCCATGCAGGGATAACTGGCTCACAGCTGAGTCGGAAGCCGGCCCCACACAGAGCAGCAAGGTGGTGTGTGGCCAGGAGCTCGAGTTCGGAGCCAGAAAGTCGCAGATCAGACCCCGCCGTCACTGTTCACGAATCCTGTTCCATGACTCTGGGCAAAGTGCTTCTCTACGTGCTTCAGTGTCTTTCTCCCCCCAGCAGTTTTTTGCTTTGAAAACTTCTCAATCTTGAGAAAACTTGAAAAAATAGTACAGTGAACACCTGTCACATGTCAGGTTCTCTGGAAGCAGAGGCTGAGACAGCTTGTCTGCGAGAAATTGGTCAGTTGATTAGGGATCCACACCTGTGAAAGGAAGGTACGAACAAGGGCCAGGCAGAGGAGGAGCTGACCTGCTTCTGGAACCCGCTGGGGAGGGTCCCCTGCTGGACAGAGGGCTGGGCTTCACGCCCCACGTCTCAGCGCCAGGAAGGCTGTGGCCACTGGGTGGTGGGGGGCATGAGGGTGGGACACCTGGGGGCCCGCTGCAGGAGATGTCGGTGGTCCACACCCCATCTCCCAGATGCACCAAAGGCTAACATTTTGCCGAATTGCCCTTCTATAACTCACTCATTAACACTTAAACTTTTTATTTTTGCTGAACAATTAAAAAGACTTCCCCCTGAACCATTTGGAGACATCATGAGACTTCATGCCTTCGTACGTCAGCGCGCATCTCCTAAGAACAGAGACACACTCCTCGTAGCCAAGGTACCATCCCACTCAAGACATGTAACACAGATAAAGTTACATTACTTGATATCTAGTCCATATTAAAATTCCCCAAATGTCCCCAAACTATCATTTATAGCTGCTTTTTCCCCCCTTCTTCTAGCCAGGATCGATCAAAGGTCGAAGCAATCATATTTTCAAGTATTTCTTCTGCCCTTTTCTCTCGCTCCTTCTGGGGTTGTATGTACACCTGTTACATACTTGATGTTGTCCTCTCATTCTTGGCCTGTCTGCTGTGAGTTTGGGTTGTGTTTTGGCTTTTCACTCCTTTTCCTTTGTGTTTTAGTTTGGGGATTTCTACTGACAACTTCAAGTTCACTGCTTCTCTCCTTGGTGGTCAAGTCTGCTTGTTGAGCCCCTTGAAGACTGCGTTCATCTCTGTAACTGCAATTTTCATTTCTGGCATTTCCATTTGATTCTTAGAATTTCTGCCTCTACTAAAATTGCTATTTAAGCTAGTGTATCATCCACCCTTCTCCTTGCAGACCTTAACACGCTGGTTATCACTGTTTTAAATTTCTTGTTTGATAGTTCCTACATCTGTGTCACAGCGAAGATTGCTTCTGTTAATTGTTTTCCCTCTTAACAGCGTGGTTCTTATTCTTACCTTTTCTTATGTCTCAAATTTTGTTGTTGCTGAAAGCCAGAAAGCTCCTGTAGGACTGTAGAAAATGAGGTAAGTACCCAAAAGCCAGGAGATGGTCATGTCTGTCTTTCTTCTAGGCTTTTAAGTAAGTTGACCCAAGTCAGGGGTTGAGCTGATTTTGGTGATGGTTGTAAAATTCAGCAGCATTAATTATATTTGCACTGTTGTGCAACCATCAGCACTGTTTCCAAAGCCTTTTCATCATCCCAAAAGAAAACTCTCTACCCATGAAGCGCTAACTGCCCCTTCTCCTCTCCCCAGCTCGCACTAACCTGTGTTCTACTTTCTGTCTCTGTGAATTCACCCATTCTAAATACTCATGTAAGTAGAGTCATATATGTCCTTTTGTGTCTGATTTTTTTCACTCAGCACAGTGACTTGTAGCCATTCCTTTTTATCACTGAATAATATTCCATTTTATCTATGTACCAGATTTTGTTTATCATTTGTCCCTTGATGGACACTTGGGGTTTTTCCACTTTGGGGCCATTGTTAATAACACTGGTATGGACATTTGCATGCAAGTATCTGTTTCAGTCCTGATTTCCATTTATTTGTGTTATACAGGAAAGAACGGACTTGCTGGATCATATGGTAATTCTATGTTCAACTTTTCGGATGAGTCACCAAACTGTTTCATTTTATATTCCCACCAGCAATCAAAGATTTCCCACCATAAACTGAGGGCTCCCATGTCTCTAAATCTTTGCTAACACATGTCATTTTCCATGCTTTTGTTTATAGTCACTCTGGTAGGTATGAAGTGGCATCTCATTGTGGTTTTGATTTGCATTTCCCTGATGACTTTGAGTGTCTTACATGTGCTGTTGGCTATTTGTAGCTCTCATTTGAAGAAATGTCTATTTAAACCTTTTGCCCACTTGGTTGTTTGTCTTTTTGTTATTGAGTTGTAGCAGTTCTTTATATATTCTGGATACTAAACCCTAATCAGATACATAATTTGGAAAAAAATGTTTTCACACTCAGTGAGTTGTTTTTTCGCTCTCTGGATAATGTGTTGTTATTTTTATGTTTATGGTATTTAACAGTTTTCTCCTAGTAGTAGATTTTTTATAAAAATAAAAATGTCTCCTCTGCCCTTGGCTAACTTTAGTATTTTCGATTTGATTTGATTTTTTTTTTTTTAGTCCATTATCTATGTGGCAATAACTAAATTTATTTTACATTTCCTTTCCTTTCTCTCTCAGGCTTTGGTTTTGTTATTTCTTTGCCATAATATATAAGTTTCATATTATTCCTCCAGGCTTGTCCCTATGCTTGTCTTGGTCTTTATATAGAAGTCAGTTCAGTGCTCACCGACATATTTTTTGCCAAAACTTCCCTAGTGATCGCTTGGTTGGATGAAGTTCATGTGTAAGCAGACCCTTAGGCAGGGCTCCTGAATGTTGTATCTCTAGAGTCCTTGCACGGTAGCAGCCTCTTCAATACCTGTGATATTTGAAAGACTATTTGGCTTAAAACTCCTTGGCTCACATTTTCTTGCATTTTTAAAGATATAATTTCTTTATCTGGCTTTGTGTATTGCTGCCAAGAAGTCTAATGCCAAGTAATGTTCTCTCCTTTGTAAACAACTTAGCCTCTGACCTTGAGAGCTAAAGAATTTTCCCTTTTATCTTCAGAGTCTGATTGTCTTAATGAAGTATGCCTTGTAATTGGCTATTAACAGTTCAATATTTCTAGGTATGCAGTTGGTCCTTTTGAAGGGGCAAAACCCACAAGGGGCCATTGCCTTCCCGCTTTTGTGCTTCTGTAAAAAAGCTTGCTTCTAGGAAAATGAAACCCCTAAAATTTCATTGTTTCCCAAAAGCTCATGCCTGATCGGTCCATTTCTAACACTTCATTTGCATAGGGTGTGAACTTACTTAATCAAACCCTAAAACCCTACAAAAGCCTGTGTAAACCTACAGAGAGGGTCCAGAGCTTGGAGTGTTAACCCCTCTGGGCCTGCTGGCGTAATAAACCTGAGTTCTCCAACCCTCCGAGTGTTGCCTGGTCTCTCAGCGGGATTCAGGTTTCTGTAACACTTTCAGTGTATATACTTGGTGCTTTGAGATCAAGAAAGTTTCCTTGGATTACAGTTTTAAAGTTTAGTGCTGTTTATTTTTTCCCACTTTCTAAGGACTTATTGAATCTTCTTTGCTTACTTTTTATATTCTGATCCTTTTTACCCTTCCCTAATTTTATTTTCATTGTTTTGGCTATATTTACTCCTCTCCTCAGTGCTTCTCATTATATTTCCAATAAAATATTTTCCCTTGTGCCCCTTGCAACTTAATTTTAAGTTCTGAGATAACCTTTAACATCTTTTCTGAGTTTGGTCAACTCATATTTCTTCCTATTTTGGGGGAACGATTTTTGGATTCCCAAATTCCCTGGAATATCTTGAGATATTTTTAATATCTTCACATTTTTGTTCAAGGATCTCTATGAAATTTGATATTGGTTGAGAGGTGAGGTTTCCCCCTGCTCTTTGGGGAAACTGGGAGAGGACTGGACAATTTTTTTTCAGATTCTCATGCTCTGTGTTCTTCTTACATGTATATATATAAGACCTGCCATTTTCTGTTATTTGAAATGCATTATAGTTTCCCAGACCATCTTTTAAGTCAGGAGTAAGGAGTTTGCTTGTCTTCTGAGGTTTCCAAATCCCAGAGTACCTTCTCTTAGGGTAATGAAGTTCAATTTCTTTAATAAACCTCGGATCTTACTTGATTTTATGATTTCTTTTTGCTTGTATAGAATCCTTAATTTCTACCCCTTGCTTCCTCCTTCCCCCCCAACAACCAAGCCTTCTGCTTCTAAACTGCCTCCCCCTCTCCTAGAACGGTGCCTTCCCCAAGCTGCCATCTCCAGTTCTGAACACTTTCCAGTCCTTTCTTTCCCGGGCGCTTTGAGTCAGTGCTCAGCATCCCCAGGTCTCAGAGCTGTTCCCAGAATGTCTTCAATCAGGTGGACCCCATCTCCCTGGGGGAGACTGTCTGTGTTCTGCCATGACCCCTCAGTCCTCCACTGTTCTCTCCTATTTCCTGTGTGGTTTCTCTCTGATTCTCTACTTCGGCTCGGATTCTGAGCAGTCTGTTTGTTTCAGATGCTTCTCTGCCTACTTACAAGCACATTACTGTTTCAGTCCTCTTTTCCCCTTTCGAGGAGAACATGCTGTAGGCATGATTTTAAGGGGAGCTTCACTTGAACATCTGTGTTATCTGTGTGGTTTTGTAGGATGTGTGGCTATATTCTAATTTAGACAGTGGCCCTTATCCCATGAGAACCAGAAGGTCTCTGTACCTCAGGTCCTTTGTCTTAAAACAAGAAGGTCCAGAACTTGGCTTCCGTGTTATTTCAGGGTCAAATGAGGTAGTGCGCATATAACCGCCAGCCTGGCACGTGGCCCAGTAAGTGCTCAGCTAACTTCGGTTGCTGTTCATATTGTCACTGTCATTGTCATTCTGATCCACATTGTGAGTCTTCTGCACCTGGGATGTTTCACTGGCTTCTCCTTTATCAAAGATCCCCTGGGAGCGAGAGTCTGAGTTTTGGTTTAAGATTTTCCCTTAGTAGCACATGTTTTCCTTCCCAATCAATTTGAATTTGACAAGCAGTCATTTTTACTGTTTCTAAAAATATATATATTTTTAATATGCCAATATTTTTCTACTGGGGATAAATGCATCTTCAAAGCAATTAATCATGAAAGCAGATGGGGCGGTAACAAACACAAATGCCTGTGGGTCCCGGCAGGAGGGCTGAGGGGGTGCCCCCCCCGCCTGAGCTGCCTGCGTGTGGTACCCCTGCCGTTTGGTATTTTAGAAGATTCTCTTTTTTCAAACCAAGCTGTTTCTCCTTTCTCCCACTTTGCTTTCTCCTCTCCTGTCTCCTGACGTCTCATCCCCTCATCCTTTTCTTTCCTTGCTCCCTCTCCCATTCTCTGCCCTCTCCTGCACCTTCCTCCGCAAATGGGTGATGGCTCTGGGTGATGGCTCTGCAGTGTGTCACTTGAACGAACAGTTTATATTTAGAACACCCCTCCTCCCAGATTGGAGTTAACACATGCCCTCTCGTTCCGTTTCCAGCTGCCTTCCCTGCAGCATCACTGCTCCGGGTTCAGACCATAGAACATGTCATGCCTGCTGGCTGAAGGGCTGGCTTAGGACGGGGCCCAGGGAAACAGCTGCCTCCGACAGACAATGCTGGGTACCGTATTACCCTCAGACAGTGACAGATACCGTGTAGGGAGCAGCTGTAGCAGCGCAGAAATAAGTAACACTCAGTTATTACTGCTCAGAAATCCCCAGAAATCATTCCAGTCCAACTTGCTGGCTTCAGAGTGGGAGCTGTTCTCTGCATCTCTCTTTCTGCAGGACCCAGGTGAGCGCCCGCGATGCACCGAGTTCCCGGGCAAGGTGGCAGCAGAGTAAGGGCCTCAGAGACACCAGTCCTCGTCCTGGAACCTGTGTTACCTTCCACGTCACAGGGGGACTTTGCATGTGTGATTCAGTTAAGAATCTGGAGACGGGGAGATTATGCTGGAATATCTAGGTGAGACCCATGCAATCACAGGGGTCTGTATCAAGGGGAGGCAGGAGGTCGGAGAGGAAGGAGATTTGTCACAGAAGCAGGAGGGTTGCAGTGACCTGAGGAGGGGGTCAGAAGCCAAGGGATACAAGTGGCCTCCAGAAGCAGGAAAAGGCCAGGAGTTTCCAGAAGGAGCCAGCCCTGCCAACGCCTTAACTTGAGCCAGTGAAACCGACTGTGGACTTGTAGCTTCCAGAACTGTAAGGGGATACATTTGGGTTGTTTTAAGACACTACATTTTTGGTGATTCATTACAGCGACAATAAGAAACTACTGTGGGCACTGTGAGTTACCTCTTTACAAAACATTCACTCTGAACATTTAACCCCAGCAGTTAAGGGACTCATTCAAGTTCACAGGGATGGTTATAGACCAAGTGCTGATGAGAACTGGGGTGACTATATATATATATACGTATCATTTCGCTTTTGATGCATGATGAGTAACCCAGAACTTTGTGATTTAAAACAAGGAACATTTATTTAGCTAACGACTCTACAGGCACCACTGTAAGCTGGGCTCTCCTGGGCGGTCTCCCTGGCATTCCCTGAACTTGTCCGTGCACCTTTCGCGTCGCTGGGCCCCCTGGGGTTGGTGGTCCAGCCTGGCCTCAATTGGTGGGTTTATCTCTGCCCTACCCACTCTTTTAGCCTCCAGCAGGCTTTCTCAGGCTTGTCCTTATGGCAGCTGGGCAGAGCTCCAAGAGAAACAGGGAAAGTCCACGAGGTAGGCTGAAGCCCGTGTGTGGAACAGACACTTCCCTTCCACTGAGTTTTATTGGCCAAAGCCAAGTCCTAAGATGAGCCCGGATTCAAGAAGGGGGAAAAGATTCTACTTTTTGTTGGAGAAGCTGAAAAGTCACGTTGCAAGGGATGTCGGTACAGGGAGGCGTGGGAGGTTTCGCAATGTACCCTTTCATGTAATTGACAGCTTAAACTGGGTCACTTTGAAAAGAAAAGGGGTTGCTTTTAGGAATTTTATCAAGATAACAGACAGAAACCAGGACTGTCCCAGGGGTTAGGGTCCCAGAGCCCTTATCTCCTGACTCCCAGCCCAAGGCTCTTTTTGCTTCCACACTGTGTTATGACACTGCTTTGATGACCCAGGGAGGAAGCCACAGACACTCACAGAGGGCGGACCTCAAATCTGAGTCCAAGCCAGACATAAGCATGAATGATATTCCTGGTGTCCAGGTAAACGCCCTGTTTCTTTCTATAACCCAAGGAGTGTCTCCTTTAAAACACCTCCCTGGGGCTTCCTGCCTACCTGGATGGTCAAGTCTCATTGTCAATAAAGACGGTTGCTGTTCTCAACAACCTGGTGGGGGCTGTTCCGAGTGTGTATGTGTGTGTTTAATGTGAACATACATTGTCTAAATATACATAATTTATCGAGTTTCCACTTGAAGACTTTCCTGTAAGCATGGATGTAGAAAGCTCGCCTCTGGGACTTTAAACCATAGATTTTTGTTGACCTGACCTGCAGGGACTCTGGCTCTTCTTCTAATCCTGCCAGCCCTTTCAAAGCTTATTTCAAAAGTTTATTTTTATAGCTTGGTTTATAAAAAGCTCTCTTTTTTATCCCTTTTAAATGATAAAGTATTTTTGAAACAGAATTTCTCTGTTGAGAAACTTGAGACATTTTTGTGCTATAGTTTGAAGTCATGAGCTGGGACATTCGGAACTTATTTAAAAGCCAAGAAATCCTAAAGTATGTGTGGTGACTTTTTAATAACCTCCCAGGAGGCAGGCCGATCTTGGAGAGGTCATCCAGCCTCTCCAAGACTGCTTTGTCTGGTTCCGGAATCAGATGTCTGGACAGAGCTCAGTTCCCCCTTGATTAAGCCTAGAGGCCTTGGTTTGGCTTTGCAACGCCCCAGACAGAAGTGTGGGTCCTGGGAAGGCCGCCCCAGGTGCCTGGGGACGTTGATTCGTGTCTGATGAGCAGGCCTATGTAAAAAACAGTGCAGACATCCTAAATGTCCAAGGTGATGAATTTTTATCAGCCGCCCTCCCCTGGAACCAGCCCCTGGGCTGAGAGACAGACCATTCCTGGTGCCCTGGGAGCCCCCTGATAGTTCCCTCCTGCCTTCACTCCCTCACCTCCCACGTCCCTGCTCTCCGATTTCTACACCACTGATGAGCTCTGTCTGTTTTCCACTTTCTAATGGGAAATCGTATCGAATGTCTTGGGTCTGCTTCTGCTCAAGATTGTTCACGAGACTCAGCCACGCGTTTGTGAGTGGTTGCAGCCTGTCGCCATGTTCCTTTGCACAAATACACACACATCACAGCTCTGCTCCTTCTTCCATTAACGGGCATTTCCAGTCTGGGACTGTCAGGAGTCGGGCTGCTCTGAGATGCCTCTGAGTGTGTGCTCACCTCTGTTGGGTGTGTGCCCTGGAGCGGGATCCTGGGGTCACCTGGTCTGGCCATGTGCAGTTATTAGGTTCGGCCAATGGCTTTCTGGGGTGGTCGAACCCATTAGGTGTGTGTGAGTTCTGTTTGCTCCACATCCTCACTGATCCTGGGTATTTTCTATCTTTCTTTTTTTAATGGAGGGACTGGGGATTGAACCCAGGACCTCGTGCATGCTAAGCACGTGCTCTACCACTGAGCTATGTCCTCTTCCCTTTTCTGTTTATTGTAACCATTCTGATAGGCATGGAGTGCTATGACGTTGTGGTTTTGATTTTAATTTCCCTGTCCACTGAGAAAGTTGAGAAGCCCACACCACGATGCTCCAGAACGTCCTGTGAAGGTCCCCGGAGACTGGTGCAGAGCCTGCCTGCTCCCCTCGGGCTGGAGAGAAACTCGTGGGAGCAGGGATGGGGGGCTGGTCAGCCAGGCTCTGGTTGGGGAAGAACCTAAACCCCCCAAACTCTAGGACCCAGAACACTTCTGACAGCTGTGTACTCTTAAAACCCTTCACAGCAGGCCACCATCCCTGTGGCGAGGGCACGGGCCCAGGGAGGACAGGGACCATTCCAGAGCGATCCTGGCTGCTCAGTCCAGTGTCCACAATGAGGGTCCTACCCTCCAAGAGGGCCATGTGGATCAGATGCGCCGACTGCCGACTGAAGCATTAGGAACCGCGTCTGTGACCTCTGGAAACACACAAGCTTATCATCTGACCTCCATCCGCAAGACTCCCTGGTGTGGGCTTCAGATAAATTTCCTGACCATCTTCCTCATTTGGCAGAGGAGGAAACCAGGCTCAGAGGGGTGACTCCATGTAGTCCTCAGCGGCCCCGAGAAGCAGGCGCCGCTGTCCCAGGTACCTGGCAGACAGACCTTTATCAGAAGTAACGGCTACGATTCCAGCGAGGCTGCCTGCTCCCAGCTGTGTTCGGCTCCTCCTTTGAAGATGGATGATGGATAACCATCTTCGCAAGAGAAACTCACAGTGCTGACATTGTTTTTCTCAAATGGGCCCCCAAAAGAGCCAAAAAATCTCTTCCTTTTCCACGACCCCCCCCCACCTTGGTTTCCAAGAAGACTGCTCTGGAGGGTGACCCTCACTTGGATGTTTAACTTCCGCATGTCCGTCGGAAGAAGCGCCCGGCTTCCCCTTTCTAGGTCCATCGTCTTGTTGGACGTGGAGGAGGGGCACCCCTACCTGACGCCCTATTCCATGGGCTCGTCCTCTCCTCCCGGCCTGGTCCTGCCACGTTCACCTGGCAGAGCTGAGCCCTTCACTGCTCATCAGCCCTCGGCAATCACTCCTTCTCCTGAACTCAGCCTTAACAACTTGGATCCAACAATTTAGCTCCCAGTGGCCTTCTGTCCTGTGTAGATGACCCTTTGCTTCCTGGGGTTTGGTCTTCTCCACACCCGACAATGATTATAGACTCTCAGGGCTGGAGTGTCCCACACAGGTCACAGCCTGGACGCGCGACCCTGTCTTACCGACTATTTCAGTTGTTTCTCAATCATGTGAGTTAAAACATTTAACTATTATAATATCTCTTTCTTCAGGATGATCATTTTGTGTGTGCACTGCCGACTTTTCTCCTGGAATAAAATCTTTTCCTTCTGGTAACGGGGAAGGGGGTGCACCGTTGAGAAGGGGTTTCTGCAGTTGTTAGATGCGATCCATGTTTTTCTTTTCACTCTTGGCACAATTCTAATCCTTCTACATTTTCCTGGATACTTTCCACGTTGATGGTTAGAAGTCCTTAAAGCAGAGCTTAATAGCAGCACTGCAGATCCCCCACTGCTGGAGGGTTCCGGGGAACAGCACATGTACACCGGATGGAATCAGGCCACGACACTGTCAAAATTCATGGCTCTACTGAAAACGTAAACACCCTTCCTGGCTCTCCAGACCCTTGGTAAGAGATGCCAAATGGCTCGTGTGCTTTGTGCATGTTTGTTCACCCGGGGAAAGGGCTCATGAGCCACCAACTCCCCCCAGTGCAGGAAGAGCCAGGACGAGAGTCAAGGTCTAGACCATTTCCAAGGCCAACCATCAGCTCCTGGATAATCGAAAGTTAACTTCTTTACCTCTGTTTGTTCCCCTACATTTTGGTGATTTTTGTCATTTTTCAAAGGCATCAACCCAGGTCCTGCCCACAGCAGCTGGGGACACTTCTGTCTCCTGAGCACATTCCGCACAGGAAGAGCCCTGGGGTGGGGGCTCAGACACCCACCGCCACCCGCCACCTCCAGAGCAAACTGTGGCTTGTCTTCTGCTGGTCCTTTGGCTTTTCTCTTCTTTATAACTTTCAATTTTCCTTGCACTGAACGTATTAAAATTTAACAGTCATGGTCATAGTCCGTGACACACTGAAGCTTTCCTGATGACTGCATTTCCCTCTGTCACTGAAGAGATGGTTCTCAAAGTTACCCTGCACCTTGAATGATTCCCACATAATGGTTATTTGATTCTGTTTGCATATCGTGATTTTTATTCTTCACAGAGAGAATAGCTTTGTGTCCCTGACTGGGAGCCTTCCTGGGCTGACGTTAATAATGTAGTGTGGGAAATTTTTTAAATTTTCTCATCTAAGGAGAGGCCAGTTCTGGAGAATGAATACTGGGCAAATCCAGCTTCCCCACCCCACCCCGTCTCTGTTCCTCACCAAGCGCTTCCAAGGAGAGAGAAAGGGGTGAAGCAAGCCAAGTGCCTGGCTTTTGCTTTTTGAGTCCAGTGTGGCGGCTGGAGCAAAAGCTGGATTGCTTTGGGGGGGGGAGATAACCAGGTATTTATTGATTAATTTATTTTTTAATGGAGGTACTGAGGATTGAAGCCAAGACCTCGTGAGTCCTAGGCACGTGCTCTACCACTGAGCTCTACCCTCCCCCGACAAGTTTCTCCTACTCTCCTTGCTCTGAGCACCTTTAGGGGCCGTGAACTCAACTTGGGTTTGTGGGTCAGGGTCAGCTCGCCTCTCTTACAGGGAGAGGTCTTGGCTTCGGGGACATCACAGCCCTTCCCTCTGACTCACTGTGTGGCAGCTCTGCCCTTTGGACAAAGGTTTGAAGATACTCTGTGGACATCGTGGTTGGCGTGACCATGTTGTTACAGTAATGTTACAGCTCTGTTAAGTGTGACAGCAGCCTGGATCCTGTTGAGAAACCAAGTGACACTCGGAGGGCTGGAGAACTCAGGTTTACTACGCCAGCGGGCCCAGAGGAGTTAACACTCCAAGCTCTGGACCCCATCTGTAGTTACACAGGCTTTTATAGATCTTTAGTTTTTGATTAAGTTTATGCCATATGCAAATGAGGTGTTAGAAATGGACCGATCAGGAGTGAGCTTTGGGAACCAATAGAATTTTAGGGGTAAGTTTCATTTTCCTAGAAGTTCCATTTTACAGAAGCACAAAAGCGAGATAATGCTGCAGGGCCAGGGAGCTGGATGGCACCAGCGGGAAAGTAGTGGCTCTGCCTGAGGTCCTGCTGGTCTTTTCATGTGGCTTCTACCTCAATGTGAGAAGGCATTTTGCCTCCTCTGCTGTTAGTAGACACCTAGCCAGTGGTCCTGGGACCACGAGACTCAGAGGCAAAGTAACCAGAGGGCTGTGTCTCTCTGCAGCCCCCACCTCCTCCCACTCCCAGCCCACCCTGCCCTCAGGCTTGTGTCCCACCTGTGCTCCTGGGGCCCCTCATAGATGGTGAGTTCCTGTAGAGGGAACTGTCCGCCAGTCACTGTGCCTGCCATAGGGGCACAATGGTGAGTGCAGTGGACACAGTAGACGCCAAAGACACCTGTGGATGAGTGAAGCCTCCAGCAGCGAAGAGGTTCCAGGCTCAAAACCCCCTTATGCTCTGAAAGTGTCACTTGCCCAGGGGCCCACATAGCTTCGCCTGCTGCCAGCTCAGTGACCTCCCCTCCCCAGGCTCTCTTCTTCCTAACTCTCGGGGGCTGGTGCTAGGCAGGTGTAAAAGTCCTTGAACGCACTTTCTTTCCTTCCTAGAGGAAACCACCCAGATGTGCAGGGTCCTCCTACTGCATTCTTGTGTCCGGTTGTTCACAGCTGGTTTGCTCCTCTGTGGGAACTGACATGACAGGCACTCAGACCCCAGCAGGTGACCCAGGAGTCTGTGGGTCTGTGCGGTGCTCTGGATCTTGGCTGGCTCACCATCTGCAGTCACTTGGGGCTGGGGGTCCAGGCTGGTTGCATCAGCTCTGCTGCAGCAGAGGAGGGTTGGGGGTGGGGACACACTTGAGTCTGAGCTTGGAACTGGTTGGCACCCTGTCCCTACACATTCCATCAACCAACAAGTCACAGGGTGAGCTCAGACCCAAGAGATGGGGCTCAGACTCCACCCTCTATGGAAGGAGCTGCAGAGTCACATTGCCAAGGGCACACCTCAGGAAATGGTGAGAAACTGGGCCATCATCTTTTAATTTGAAGTAAAGTCAATTACAATGTGTCAGTTTCTAGTGTACAGCACAATGTCCCAGCCACGCATATATATACTTATATTTGTTTTCACATTCTTTTTTGTTAAAGGTTATGACAAGATATTGAATATAGTTCCCTGTACTGTACAGAAGAAATTTTTAATGTGTTTTTATATACAGTGGCTAACCTTTAGAAATCGCAAACTCCCAATCATCCCTTCCCACCCCCTTTCCCTGGTAGCCATGAGACTGTTTACTTTGTCTGCGAGTCTGTTTCTGTTTGTAGATGAGTTCATTAGTGTTCTTTTTCTTCTTTCTTTCTTTTAGATTCCACATGTGAGTGATGTCATATGGTATTTTTCTTTCTCTTTGACCTTAGATGTCCCCAGGTCCCCACCTGCAGGGAGGCTGCCTTAGAAACCCAGCCATCACAGGGATCTCAACCAACTGGATAATCAGCATGAGCCGTATTCTGTCTCTGGAGGTCCTGAGCCTCTCACAGGCATTTTGATATAAATCAGGTAGGAGCTAAGCTGGGGGTGGGGTTGGCTGCATTCTCTCCCCGAGACTTCTGGTGTGTGTGAGACCACAATTTAAGCACCTCTGCCTGGCATTTTACCCGGAGTCCCTGAAGTGAATATTTTAATATAAAATTGATTTTTAAAAAAGGTTTTACTTATTTAATTGAAATATAGTCAGTTACAATGTGTCAATTTCTGGTGTACAGCATCATGTCCCAGTTTTATATATATATGTGTGTGTGTGTGTGTGTGTGTATACACACAACACACACGTATTCATTTTCATATTCTTTTTTCATTAAAGGTTATTGTAAGATATCTTAAAAATCTATTCCCATATACAGTGGGTAACATTTGCAATTGCTCACACGTGCAGTGCAGTACCCTAAAACCCACTAGTAGAGGCCTGCAGGACAGGCTCTCTGGTGTCACATCCCCTAGAGACACTGGCCCACTGAGTAACACCTGGCTTCCTCGAGGGCCCTTAATTTGGCCCTGACTTCACCTAACGTTATTTTAGAAAGGACTGGCCTTTGGGATTCTGGTCACGAATTTCTCTGGTCCACGGACTCTTCAGTTAGAGGGAGGTAAGCTTCAGCTGTTGTGCTCAGATCACCCACCACCACCAGCTGCGACAGCAAGGAGGACAGGGGCCAGGGGGTGACTGGGTGGGAGAGGCTCTCCTGAACAGAGGTGCCGCCCAGGGATGGGGCTGGGGTGCCCTCATCACTCCCCAGCTGCAGACCTGTGTGGAACCCAGCTTTCCTAGTCTCCAGGTGGATGATCCTGGTCTAAGATGCTTAACTTCTCTATAGTTTTCTGTAAAAATGGAAATAGCCAGCCATATCAACCTTACAGGATTTGGTAGGAATTAGAAATAATATATGGAAAATACTCACAGTACATGATCAGTCAGTGACTAGTGGCCACTCGTAATAACATCAAAACCACCCCTTAGATGTGACAGAGAGGTCCTGTGATCCTCGGTTATAATCCAAAGCCTCCACTGCCCACGCCTCTTCTCTTGTGGGGGGAGGGTGTAGCTCAGCGCTAGAGCACATGCTTAGCATGCATGAGGTCCTGGGTTCAATCCCCAGTCCCTCCTCAGAAAATAAATAAGTGAAAAACTTCTCTTGGTTGTTTTAAGGCCTTGCTTCTGCTTAAACCTCCTACAACCACCCCCTGCAGGCGAATATAGTGCGTCCGTGGTGCCCTCCCTGCCTGCCTTCTGCTCAGACTGCCTGGCACAGGCCAAGAATGAGCCCAGGAGACGCGTGGAGCTGAGGGCGCTGCTGCTGAGGAAGTCAGGGGACGGAGGGAAGGGGCAGCTTGCAGAGAGAAAAGCTACTTTACTTTTCCAAGTGCTGCCGCGATGTTACAGAAGTGAGGTTTGAAGACGGGAACTTTCTCAGACAGACCTAGCCAGGTCGCTGGACCTTAATTATATGTTTTCTAAATCATAATTCCTGGAGAGAAAACTCTCCCAAATCCAAATCATGAATATTACTATTAATTTTCTATTTCCAAAATTCACCGGCTTGAATGGTTGCTAGGGAGTAAGGGGCGGGTGGAGAGAGTTCCTTTCCAGTACTGGACAAGTCTTATGTCTTGATTGTGGTGGTGGCTGCACAAATCCAGATGTGTGATAAAATTGTGTAGAATCTCACACACATATGGGTGTGCAAAACTGATAACATCTGAGTAAAGCTGTAGTCTGGTTAGCTGAATCTGACAATGAACTATGCTTATCCAGTTACCACTGGAGGAATCTGTGTGGTAGAGAGTGTGCTGGACCCTCTCTGTACGATTTTGCTACTTCCTGTGACCCATAGTTATTTCAAAATGCAAAGTTAATAATTTCCAAAATACACAAACAGCTTATACAGGTCAATTGAAAAAAAAAAAACAATAAAAAAAATGGGCAGAAGACACATTTAGACCCAAAACAGACATTTTTTTCCAAGAAGATACCCAGATGACCAACAGGCACATGAAAAGATGGTCAATATCACTAATCATCAGAGAAATACAGATCAAAACTACAAGGAGGTATCACCTTACAGCAGTCAGAATGGCCATCATCAGAAAGTCTACAAATAATAAATACTGGAGAGGGTGTGGAGAAAAGGGAACCCTCCTACACTGTCGGTGGGAATGTAAATTGGTGAAGCCACTATGAAGAACAATATGGAGGTTCCTTAAAAAACTAACAATTGACTTACCATGTGATGCAGCAACCCCGCTCCTGGGCATATATGCAGACAAGACAAAAACACTAATTAGAAAAGATACATGCACCCCAGTGTTCATAGCAGCACTATTTATAGTAACTAAGACATAGAAGCAACTTAAATGTGCATTGACAGATGAATGGATAAAGAAGATATGGTGTGTGTATATATATATATAATAGAATATTACTCAGCCATGAAAAAGAATAAAATAATGCCATTTGCAGCAACATGGATGGACTTAGAGATTATCTTCCTCAGTGAACTAAGTCAGAGAGAGAAAGACAAATATCACATGATATCACTTAAATGTGGAATCTAAAATATGATACAAGCAAACTTATTGGCAAAAGAGAAATAGACTCATAGTCTTAGAAAACAAACTTATGGTTACCAAAGGGGAAAGGGGGTGGTGAGATAAATTAAGAGTTTGGGATTAGCAGATACAAACTACTATATGTAAAATAGATAAACCACAGAGTCCTACTGTACAGCACTGGGAACTATATTCAATACCTTGATAAGCTATAATGGAGAAGAATCTGGAGAAGAATATGTATGTATGTCTACATATATAAATATAGATACGTGACTGAATCACTCTGCTCTGCACCTAAAACTACCACAGTGTTGTAAATCAACTGTACTTTAATAAAAAGTGCAAAGATAAAATAAGTGGAGAGCATCAACCATTAGTACCTACAAGGATGATGAAGGGTGTGCAGCTGCCTCACAGTTACAAGTCACTCAGTGTCCTGTCCCCACTCCTTCATACCAGTGTCCTCGAGCTCGGTCCAATGTCATTACTGGCTGCCAGGAGAAAACCACTAAGAAAAGAGGAGGGGAATGCTTACAACAATCCTTTGAGTTGGCACTGGAATCCAAGGCCAGCCCTGGTGGGGGCTGCATCCCTGTCTTCTCTGCAGCCTCGGCTGGGCTTGGGTCAGAGGCACAGAATGAGGTGCCAGGACAGACCTCCAGGTCCTGAATGCTTTACGCCCTTCCCAGCACTTGCTGCTCCGCTGGGAATGCCTCCCTCGTCTCAGCCTTTGGGTTAAGCAAGAAATTTCCAAGCTACTGTTTGGAAGAAGCCTCCGTAGGAGGCGAACAACTATTTTATGGGGAGAGAGAAGTTCTCTTTTGGAGTGTTTGGGGCAAGTAACACATCACGATAAATGCACAGACTTGAGAAATATGCTCTACGCTTTGAAGGCTTTAAGGGCACTGCCCTAAATCCTAACCCAGCACTCAAGGAGTTTCTGACCATCTGCCCTCAGTCCATTAGGTTATCATATCAGGCTGTTGGTTTTTTCTCATTGTGTTGCCACTTCCTGGCGCACTCATTTTTAAAGATGCTAAGGGATGAATTAAAGTTAAGTTATTTTTAGGATATGCAGGCAGTTGGTGGAGGTATTTCTGGGAAGGAATTAGACGGAAGACACCTAAAATCCCATCCTGCAGGGGGCCACCTAACCGGCAAGCCCTCTCTCTCCTACAGAGCCAGCTCTCCCAGCCTGGCAACTCTGCTATCCGTGAGCTGCCTGCAGCCTGCGCTGCACTGGCTCCTGACCGCTGCCGTGCCCTCTCCTGCACACATGTCCAGCTACTCACTGGACTCCATTCAGCCCAAATTCAACACGTCCAGATAGCTATCCTCCCCCCCCGCCTATCCCCCAGTGTTATGCCTGTCTCGAACAGCACAATTTCCCACCCAGGTGCCCAAGACAGAAATGCATTTGGTGGAATACTACTCAGCCATCAAAAAGAAGAAAATAATGCCATCTGCAGCAACATGGATGGACCTGGAGATCGTCATTCTAAATGAATTAGAAGGAGAAAGAAAAATACCAATGGTATCACCTATATCTGAAATCTAAAAAATAAAAGACACAAATGAACTTATTTACAAAACAGAAACAGACTCACAGACATAGGAAACAAATTTATGGTTACCGGGTGGGGGAGGGGTGGGAAGGGATAAATTGGGAGTTTGGGATTTGCAGATACTAACTACTCTATATATACACATTTCTCCTGTATAGCATGGGGAACTCTATTCAATATCTTGTAGTAACCTATAATTAAAAGGAATATGATAAGGAGCATACGTATGTATACTTATGACTGAAACAGGATGCCATACACCAGAAACTGACACAACATTGTAAACTGTCTATACTTCAATAAAAAAATAAAGGAAAGTTTTTAAAAAGCAGGGAATAATTTCCTCCCAAAATCTTTCAGGCATTGATACCAACATATATGGACTTTCATTTATCTACCTTTATTTCCCACAGTGCCCTCATTCCATCTCTATTTTTCACAATTTCCTTCAAAATGTTCTTTTGACATGAAGTTATTTATGCCATTATGACTGCTTTGAAACCTAGCTAGAAACCCGTGATTCAAGCATTTTGCTGTTTTTTCATGGTCTATTTCCACATTAAATGTAGTGCCGCCAGTCAATTGAAAAACAGTTAAAAAATGCATTTTAGGTCCAATTTGTTGAGTTATGATTTACATACATTAAAATTCACCTTTTTTTTTTTATCACATTGCTCTGTGGGTTTTGGTAGCAGCTTACAGTGGTGCAGCCACATCTATAATCAGGGTACAGAACAGGTCCACCAGCCCTAACCCTCCCCTCGGGCCTTTGGAGTCACAGTGTGTCCCAAGCCCGGCTCCTGGAAACCACTGGGAACCTCAAGTTTTGCCTTTTCCATCCTATAAATGGAATAACACACTACGTAGACTTCTGAGTCTGGGATCCATCACTTAATGTAACATATTTAAGATTCATCTGTGTTGCGGGTACTGGTGGCATTGTTGTTGAGAAGTATGCCATCTAAGCCAGATGGGTTGAGTTGTATAAAAATTTTCCTTCTCTTTCCTTCCCAGGACATCCCAGGTCCTGTCAATTCTGTTTTCTAAATCTCCCTCAAATTCATTCTTTGCCATCCTGATGTTCCTGGTAAATCAGGGTCTAGTCTCGTCCCAAAAAGAGTTCAGAGACGATGCACAGGTTAAGAAAGGAAAGTGAGGATTGATTAAGGAACAGATAAGAGACTCAGGTGCGCGGCTGCCCTGAGTGTCTTTGGCGAGCTGGTTGCATAGGGTGTAAAAATGAATGGGTGGAATATTCATTGGGGAGGGAAGGATTTGAGGTCATATTCCCTGATTTTCATTCCAACTCCGCCTTCTCAAAGGGAGGAGGGATTTTTGTCCTTATTTAACCTGGATCGGAAGTGTCATGGTGTCGGTGCCTGATGGGTGCTTCTAATCTGCAAGGCTAATTTTACTGAAATGAGGGCATAATGAACAAAAGGTTACATTCGGACACTGGGGATTCCTGCCTTTTCCCATCTTTCTTTGTTGACCTCCAGGCTGCTTGTCACCCCAAAATGCGTGACTGCTTATCAGCCCAAAAGTTCCTGCTTTACTTTCTCTGCCCAGGAACCCCTGTTGTTTACACGATGCACGGTTTCCCTTGTTTGGCCCATAGCCCTCCTTTTTCCCCAATTTCTGCCATTAGGCCTGTGCCCCCCTTTCTCTGCTCGGACCTCGCTGTCTGCCTCCCCAACACCTACTGCCCACTCCTCACCACCCTTACTCGAGGCCATTTCGGTAACTTTCCAACCGGTCTTGCCCTCCTTGCTCCCCTGAGCGCCCCTGCCTTCAAAGCCACACAGCGTCTTCCCCCACCGCCCTGTCTTCAATCATAGCTACCCTGTTGCTGGTTTGAATTTCATCTAGTTCCATAAACCCAGTGCTCGACCTAGTTCCCAGCCCTCTCTGCACCCCGGCTTCCTCATCCCCGGCCCAGCCACGTGGCCGTGTCTCTAAGCCGGCCTGTCTGATGGCCACCGTCCTGCCCTTTGGACACCAGTGCTTGTAACTTAGCTCATTCCCAGACCTGGGTGGGCCCAGCAAGACTCTCGTCCTGCTGAGTCCTGGGGGAACTTCTCAAACGGCCGTGAGGACGACATTCTCATCAGCATCATCGCTGTTTCCGTGCTCTGTAATTGGAGGTGGTTTAAGCTGCTAGTCCCAGAATGTCAGTAGACTTGATCAGAATTTATTTTAAAATAGGGCTAATTAAACTGCTAGCAAAGCTCATTCAGACTTTCATCTCCTGGGAATTCACAGTGACTTTTGGACCCTGAGCTTGCATTTCCCTTCCTTTGGGTTTTGATGGGAACTAGACATGTGCTTGCTGGGCGTAGGGCGGGGTGGACCGGCCCTTCCTCGCTCTTGCCCCCCTCCCCTGTGATGCAGAGCCTTTGTGGAGAACACCCAGAGCCACCTGGGGAGCCGGATGCCAGGCCAGCCTCTGGGGTCCGACCCACTGTCAGCCCATCAAAGGAGAAGACAGAGGCAGATGCCCCCTGCCTGAGTTTCAGAGTTGCCTACCCCCACATCACCCCGTCACCCCCAGTTTTTAGAACCCCTGCATTCGGTCCCCAGTGGCCTTTTTCCTACAGGTCGGGGTGAACGGCAACATGGCAGCTAAGAGCACTGGGCCCTCTGGTGCTCTGTTTCTTCCTAAAGCACCTTAGTCTGGGTGGAAAGGGATGATGAAATTTGATTTTTATGCTTCGTGGGAGCTGATAACGTGTAGAGTTTGGAGTCTTTTTATTTTTTGTATTTTTTTCGCATTTTTTATTGAAGTCTAGTCAGCTGACAATGTTGTGTCAATTTCTGGCGTTCAGCATCATGTCTCAGTCATACATGCAAACACATATATTCGTCTTCATATTCTTTTCCATTAGAGGTTACTACAAGATGCTGAACAGGGCTCCCTGTGCTGGACAGAAGGACCTTGTGGCTTACCTATCCTGCATATAACAGTTAGCATCTGCAGAGTTTGGAGTCTTTTGCTTGTGATTTTAAAGTGGGATGCTTTATAGTTTGCCTCCATCACTAATAATTAGTTTTATTACGATTCTTTGTTGCTGAGAGCAGAGTGTCTGGGGTGAGTGTGGACAGAGCTCAGGCCCCTGCACGGAGGATGTTTGCAGCCAGTACTGATGCGGCTGTGCCAGGCCTTGGCGACGGTGCCCATCTGACTGTTGGTGCCCATGACGGTCACGTGGTTTCAGAGGCCGGCTGCCACCTCAGCTGCTACCAAATGGTGTGGTTTGGGAAGGCTCTCAACGCTTCCTCTCCCCGCTGAGAAGTACGCAGCGGTCCTCCGGCATTTTCCTATCCCTTTAGTTTCAGGTTCCTCCCCTCTTAAGACACAGATCCCTTGTTGCTGGGAGGGATGGGAATGCATAAGCCTGACCAGTAATTTACAGGATCAGTAGATTGAACAAAAGAAGGCTCAGAAAGCAGAGCTGGATTGAGGGTTTTAGAAATCTTTTCTAGGCAAGGTCACCTCCCTATTTCTTCTTCGTGTAAATCATATAGCTTCTGAAACTGGAAAGCATAATTCTCAGGGCAAGCTAAGGTCTACAGTGTGCACAGTAGCAAGAAGGCAGAAAATGCAGTGGGAGAGAAATGGGAGACCTGCAGAAACCTGGATCCCCAGGTCTTTGCCACGCTCTGCTTGCTGGGAGCATCCTGGGGCAGGAGGTCCTGGCGCTCCCTCTGCTGTGGAGCTGAGACCCAGGCACCCCATCCGACATGGCCTCGGACAGGCGGTCTACCTGCCAGGGCTGCTGTGGGTCTGGAAGGAGACAGTGGAAAATGCTCTGCTGCCTCTTCAGTCTCTTTTCTTCCCGGTGATTACTTTATTCATTCCCAGATGTTTGAGTTTGAGTTGGATAATGTATTGTTCACATTTTCTACATTTCAAGTTTATTCAGATGTTCTCTCTTTAGTGTGAAATTCCAGCAGTGAAAGAAACAATGTGTCCCACGTGTAACCACTAGTACAATCAAAATAAAAGATTTCCATCACCCTGGAACCCTAACCCCGACCCTTGGCCCTTGGCTGTCACTCTTTTCATTTCTGTCCCTTTGGTTTTTGCCTGATCCAGCATGCCGTATAAATGGAATAGAACAATATGCCTTCAAAATTCATCCCCATCGCTGCACGTACCAGGACTTCATTCTTTTCTAGTGCTTAACAGTGTAACATTGCATGAAGGTACCGCAGTGTATTTATCCATTCACTAGCTGATGGGTATTTGAGTTGTTTATTGGTTTTACACTATTGTGAATAAAGCTTATTATAAATAAATAGTCGTGTCGAGATTTTTTGTGTGACTGTTTTCATTTTACCTGGGTAACTATTTCAAAGTGGAATTGCTGGGTTCTATGGTAAATGTATGTTTAAATTTATATGAACCTACCAAGATGTTTTCCAAAGTGGCTGCATAATTTTTTTTCATTCCAATCAGCAAAGTATGAGTTGATATTTTGTTTTTAGTTTTTAATATTATCATTATTAATTTCTCTCATACGTATAACTAAATACAGCCCTTATGTTTTCATAAGCAGTATCCTGGTTGCCATTTTCTACACAGCTTATTACAGTTTTGAATTACTCTCCTAAAACCACCACTCTCATGTTAAATAATGATATAAAATTAAAAGTGTTTGAGATTCTGTAACAAGTTTGTGTTAGTAATTTTGAGTCTTATAGCATCATGATCTGGGAACGGGTTCTGGGCCCCTTCTGCTCTTTTTTATTTTAGGGTTTCCTCGTGACCTGATGTAGTAACGATTTGAAGGTTCCAGGTATTCAAAAAGATATACTTTCAGTGTGTAATGCACTATATATATATATATATATATATATATATATTTCAAATGTACATGATTTGATATTTATACATATTGTGAAATGATCACCAGAATGCATTTCATCACATACATGGTTACAGAATTTACTTTTTCTTGTGATGAGAACTTTTAAGATGTACTCTCATGGCAACTTTCCAATATACAATATAGAGTATTAACTGTAGCTGCCATGCTGTACCTTACACCCCTATGACTTATTTATTTTTATAACTGAAAGTTTCTATCTTTTGACTCTCTTCACCCATTTTGCCTACCCCCCGTCCCCTCACCTCTACCAACCACCAATCTGTTTTCTGTAAATGTACCTAGAAGTTTGGTCTTTTTTTTTTTTTTTTTTTTTTTTTTAAGATTCTACATATAAGTGAGTTTATATAGCATTTGTTTTTTCCTCTGTCTATTTTACTTAGCTTAACATAAAAATGCCCCCAAGTCCCATCCATGTTGTCACAAATGGCACAATTTCATTCTTTTTTTATGGCTGAATGATATTACAGACATATGTTACAGAGTCCATACTCGTTCTGTTCGCTGCCTGACAGGCCAGTAAGAGACGAGGTGTTGGGGCAAGGAATAGCGACTTAATTCTGGAAAGCCAGCAGACTGAGAAGATGGAAGTTTAATGTCTTGGAGAGCCATCCTACTCGGGTCAGAATTCAGGCTCATTTTACTCTAAAAACAGAAGGGGATGTGGTATGTTGTTGCAAACTCCTTGCTGCAGGAATTCTTTGTCCTTGCAGCTGTCCATGTGGGGTCAAGTCATGGAGTCCCTGTAAAACCTCTAACAAAACAAACCTTATTTTCTATTTGCAACTTGTTACAAGTACAAAAATGTTAATATCCTTAAAGGGCAGAGCCTTGAGAACAGGCTCTCCTGTCTATTTCAGGCTAAAGGCAACATTGTTTCACCAAAGGTGCAAAGCGAGCAAGACTGAGCCTAGAAAGCAGGGCACAGGGTTAAAGCCAAAGAAACAGTCAAATTTGTTCTTTTCTATTACACATACACACACATATATAGTATTTTCTTTATCTATTTTTCCATCAGTGGGCACTTTAGGTTATTTCTGTGTCTTGACTGCTGTAAACAACGCTGCAATGAACATGGAGGTGCAGGTACCTTTTCCAGGTAGTGCCGTTGTTTCCTGTAAATAAATACCCAGAAGTGAAATTGCTGGATCATACGGCAGTTCTATTTTTAATTTTTTGAGGAATTTCCAATACTGTTTTTCCATAGTGGCCGCACCAATCTGCACTCCTATCAACAGTGCAGAAGGGCTCTCTTTTCTCTACATCTGTGCCAATATTTACTATTTGGGGTCTTTTTGATGATGGCCATTCTGACAACTGTGAGGTGATGCCTCATGGTGGCTAGATTTCCATTTCCCTGCTGATGAGTGATGTTAAACAACTTTTCATGTACCTGTTGGCCATCTGCGTATCTTCTTTGGAAAAATGTCTATTCAGATCCTCTGTCCATTTTTTAATTGGCTTTTCTTTTGCTGTTGCATTGTATGAGTCCTATGTATGTTATCAGATATATTGTTTGCAAATATTTTCTCCCACCCAGTAGGTTGCCTTTTATTTTGTAGATGGTTTTCTTTGCTGTGCAGAAGCTTTTTAGTTTGATGTCATCCCACTTACTTATTTTTGCTTTTGCTGCTTAGTCCCATCTGTTGATTTTTGCTCTTATCCTTTTTGATGAATTGTAAAAGGATTTTTTTCAATGTCTCTTTCTGATAGTTTGTTATCAGTATATGGAAATGCTAGATATTTCTACTTGATTTTATATCCTGCAACTGTATGGAATGCATTAATTATTTTTAACAGTTTTTTGGTGGAGTAGATATAGGATCATGTCATCTGCAAATAGTGACACTTTTACTTCTTCCTTTCCAGTTTGGATCTCTCTTCTTTTTCTTGACAAATGCCATGGATAGGACTCCCAACGCTGTGTTGAATAAAAGTGGTGAGAGTGGCCATCCTTGCCTTGTTCATGATCTTAGAGGAAAAGCTTTCAGCTTTTTACCACTGAGAATAATGTTAGCTGTGGACTCTCCATATGTGGCCTTTACTATGTTGAAGTATGTTTCCTCCTAGTCCCACTCTGATGAGAGTTTAACATAAATGGATGTTGAATTTTGTCAAATGCTTTTGCTACATCTATTGAGATGATCATATAATTTTTATTCCTAATTTTGTTAATGTGGTGTATCATATTAATTAATTTGCAGACCTTGAACCATACTTGCATTCCTGGAGTAAATCACATTTGATCACAGAATGTGATCTTTTTAATGTTTTGTTGAATTTGGGCTTTTTTGTTGAGGATTTTTGCATCAATGTTCATCAGGGCTATTGGCTTATAATTTTAATTTTTTGTGGTGTCCTGGTTTTGGTATCAGGGTAATAGTGGCTTTGTAAAATGAGCTTGAAAGTGTTCCCCCCTCTTTTATTTTTTGGAAGAGTTTGCAAAGCATGGATATTAATTCTTTGAATATTTGGTAACTTTACCAGTGAAGTCATCAGATCCTAGACATTTGTTTTGGGGGGAGGTTTTTGATTACTGATTCAATCTCCTTAACAGTAATCTCTCTGTTCAGATTTTCTATTTTTCATGATTCAGTCTTGGAAGATTGTATGTTTCTAGGAATTTATCCACTTCTTTTAGGTTATCCAGTTCGTTTACATACAATTATTCAAAGTAGTCTCATAATTCTTTGCACTTCTGGATATCAGTTATAACATCTTTTCTTTTGTTTCTGATTTTATTTGTGCCCTCTCTCTTTTTTTCTTGTTAAGTCTTGCTAAAGGGTTGTCAATTTTGTTTATATTTTCAAAGAACCAGTTTTTGGTTTCATTGATCTCTTCTATTTTTTAAGTCTCCATTTCACTTATTTCCATTCTTATCTTATTTTCTTCCTTTTACTAATGTTGGATTTCATTTGTTCTTTTTCTAGTTCCTGGAGTTGCAAGATTATATTATTTATTTGAGATCACTATTGTTTCTTGAGGCAGGCATTTATTGCTTTGAATTCCCCTCTTAGAACTGCTTTTGCTGCATCCTATAAGTTTTGGTGTGCTTTATCTCCATTTTCATTTGTCACAAGATATTTTTTGACTCTGCTTTTGATTTCTTCATTGGCTGTTCAGGAGCTTGTTTTTTATTCTCCACAAATTTGTGAATTTTCCAATTTCCTTCTTGTAATTGATTTCTAGTTTCATACCACTGCAATCAGAAAAGATGCTTGACGATTTCAGTCTGAAACTTGTTAATACTTGTTTCATGGCCTGGCGTGATCTATCCAGAAAGGTTCCATGTGTACTTGAGACAAATGTGTGTTCTGTTGCTTTTGGATGGAATGTTCCATATATGCCGTCTGTGAAGGCCATGTGGTCTGACGTGTCCTTTAAGAGCAACATCTCTTTATGGATTTTCTGTCTGGATGGTCTGTCCATTGTGGAAAGATCAAGTGGGATATTAAAGTCCCCTACCATTATTGTAGCTGCTGTCCATTTCTGCCATCAGTTCTATTAACGTTTGCTTTATATATTTAGATACTTCTATGTTGGGTGCATTACTATTTACAAATTTTTAGCCTCTTGTTGGACTGACCCTTATATCATTATGACCTTTCTTTGTCTCTTATTACACAGAAACTCTGTCTGTCTGTCTGTCTGTCTGCCTGTCTGCCTGTCTCTCTCCTTCTCCTCTCTCTGCTTCAAATGGACAATGTCCTTTTTGATTTCTCTTTTCTAAGGTCTGGAATCCTAGTTAAAATTTTTCAGTGGATACTTCTACTTTTAAAATTTCATTTAAAATGTATATATTTTTAACTGGCAAAGAATGGAACCATGTTAATTGATACGCCCTTGTTTATGTGGACCTCAGCAGCTCCTATCACAAATTCCTTGACTTTGGGATTAAAGCCCCAGATATTAACAACACATTATTTATGTTACATCATCTCTTCGAAGGATCATTTTGACATTGCCTTTCAGTTTTGAAACCACATTTCTTGTAACTATTTGAACAAACCCATGTTTATCTGCCATCACTTCTCACTACCAGCTTTTTTATTGCATGATTTCCTCATTCACTTTATGTCATCATTTCACTGATTGATGCATGACTTCAAGTTACATTTTCAAGAAATGTACAAAAAGTCATTATCCTCTATACTCCTTTTTTAAACAATTCATGTTATTTTGTGCTTTATGCTTTTATATCCTTAAACCCCTTTTCATTGTCTGAATTTTAGCTTTACTAAATCAAATATTTAAGCTATTATGTAGCTTAACTGCCTGCCAACCAAACACTTCCATTTTAATGCTTTGCCACCTTTAATAACAATGTTTTTGGTGTTTCTCAATATTTTGATGGGTTTTGCCTTTCCCAAATACAGCTGAGTGAGCATCTTTTTAAAGATGATCAGTGATCTTTTAAAATTTGTTCCTGACCCCTTTGCTAGTGGGTTCATCCAGTATGTCTCTGTTGTGCCAAGATGGACATGTCTTTGCCTCTCTTTTTGCTTTTATGATTCTCAGACCTGAAGGACCAATTCCTTATAAGTACCTCCTGTGAGACAATTCCTGTCTCTCTATCCATCTGCAAGGTTTTGTTCTTTGGGATCAAACTTCCTAGGATGCAGTATGTTGCTATCCAGTCCCTTTCTTCTCCCTCTTGGAGTCACTGTCTATAAGATGTAGATAGATGTGGGAGAGACCAGGGAACCATGTTGTGCTGCCTGAAAAGCAGTGCCCAAGTAGAAGAGGGACAGTTAGCCCTGTTTTCTTTCTACTCTACCAGCTATACCCACCCCCAAGCTATTTTATGATAAAAAGCCTGTGGGAAACTTGTTAATCTCTAGCTGATTTATAATTAGTAGAATTTCTTCCTAGAATCTGGATATCCATTATCTTAACTTTTAGTGTTGTGACGTTCCTTTTTCCCTCATCTTCACATTTGTTAGTGGTATTTAAATGCCAGCCAGGTACTATTTTAAACTGGAAACCTTCTTATGTTGCTGTCGATAAAATTGTGAATAGGATGAGTCTTTCTTGGCTCCATTAAAAGATTTTTCAACTTGTTATTTACATTCCAAAAGCTGTTGTTATAGAGCAGTTTTATCTAGGGCCATTACACAGAATCGGTTCAAAGGACAGTATCAAAACAAAATTCCACCATTAGCTGTAATAAAATTGCACCCATGAAAGCATGTAGTTCCATGTTTTTCTAGTTCAGATTCATTTAATCTCTCTTGAAACAACCCCATCATGCAATACTATTATTTTCTGCAATTATAAAGGATGGATAATATAGCTTAAATTAGTTAACTAAGTCACCCATGGACACCTGGTATTTTGAAGAGAGGTATTGGAAAGCCACCAGAGCAGGACCATGACTCTGGATGTACATTTAGACAGAGAAGAGAGACCAGCAGTCAAGGAGTGTGGCTGTCACCTCCTTCATCATGTATGTTTTCTGCCGGGATATTAGAGAACCTTAAGTAACTGGGCGGATGTAAAGTTAGTCTTCTTATTAATTAATCTTTGAGACCTGTGCAATTCTGATACCAATTTGAAATTTAAAATTTGTTGCTCACGAGGATAGCATGAAATAAGCAGATGCAGCTGGGAGTGCGATCTTCCACAGGGGCTGAGAAACGGACATGCAGGCTTCTGGGGGGCCACAGGTGTCCCTTCTTTGGTAAAGGGATTTCTTTTTGTCTGTTTCAAACTGTGATAGCCTGTTTTAAATCCTTGCATTAATTTGCTTGCTCATCTTTGTAGCAGCCTTACTTCCCTCTTCTGAAGTCTACACTTGCTTCTCCATCCCTCTGCCTGGTCTGGCAGTGTCCCAGATTCTCATTAAGTCTTCCTCTATTGAATTAAGCTCACATATTTATTGAACACTTCCTGGACTTTTCTCATTGGTGGGGATATAGAGGCAGCTGAGAGGGCAGCCCTCACTCTAGGAAGTGCAGTGCTCACCGTGAGAGAGGTATGTATCCAAGGGCGGCAGCGAAGCATCCACTTGTCACCTGGGCCTGTGAGAAGGGCTAAGCGGGAGGGTCGACCACAGCAAGCAGTCAGGTAGAGGAGACCCAGACACACCTGTGCTGAATCCCTGACCCACCACCTCCTGGGTGGCCCCGGGCCAGTGAGGAATGCAGAAATCCTGACCAGAAGGGTTAGCCCGGGCCCTGGCATGTAGCAGGTGCTCAGTGAAAGTCAGAACTGACGTCAGCTGACAGTGATGAATGTTCCTTTCTGACATAGTTCCAAACCCAAGTAGGCGCATTGCCTGGCAAAGTATCCCACAGACATGGGCGTTTCCGTCTGCAGTGACACACGTCATTTTGGTTTCCCATCATACGAGACCCAGCTCTTCATTTTTTCCATTTCAAAATTCCCCAGTTTTGTCCTGTCACTCATTCTCAATTTTCCTCTTCCAGAAGTCTCTTCCAAGGGAAAATTCTCCTAGTGTCTCAGTACTTCAATGAGATATGCCTATAGAAACACAGAGAGGAATCTCACCTGGTTCTAGCCTCTGTCCACGAGAACCCCAGGCAAAGCGCTCGGTGCAGCTCAACTCTGCACCTGGATCCTCGACTCCTTTTACTTATACTAGTAAAAAGCATGAGGCGAGTGAAGCCAGCCAGCATCCCATATGTACTGGGGACACATATGCATCTACTGCCCTTGGAATCATATACTCTCAGGATTAAAAGCAATTTTAGATGCCAGCTATTGACCACTTCAGTGCCTTGCCTGTAGTTAAGTCTTCACGGCCACTCCTTGTGAGTGATCATGCACTTCGTTTGGACCCAGTGCTCCACACAACACCACTGGGATTATGGTTAAAATAATACAGCCAGCTTCTCTGTTGCCTGGAAACAGATTTTCAGCTCTGCTCTCAGAGCCTAGCCATTTATATCTTGAGACTCAGTTGGTTGAAATTACCACCTGGCGCAAAGATCTTGTTTTCACATATGACTTTCATCAACATGTGGGAAGCTACAAATAGTTAAAAGTTTCTATCGGTGCTAGGAGAGATTGGGAGTCAGTTAGATATGAACTTAAAGAAAAAGAAACAGTGACATAGAACTTGGCAATATATTTTCTTATAGACTTGGAACATTTATAATTTTCATCACTATAATATTTTTACTGTGTGTACCAGTGATGGCATGCATTAAATATTCTGGTATATTTGCTTGTGGTATATTGAAACAGACCAGTAATATTTTTAATGTTGCAAATAAGCCTAGAAATAAAAAGTTTATATCCAATGGGAAGAGAAGCATCACTTTAGGCATTATGTTCTTTTGGATTTTTTTTGTTTAGTCTGAGGGAAGGGGAAATCAAATTATTGTTTGGATTTATACTTCTATTTAATAAACCACTTCATATCTAATATTTTTCCTATTAGAGGTGAGGGAAACATTGGAGATTTGCTCAACAAATATTGGGCCTCAATAAAAACAAAAACAAAATTCAGGTGTAAATTAAACTTGTGTCAAAAGAAATTTCAAATAAACATCATCTCAGCTTCTTTCAGTCTGTTATTGTTAAAACCAAAACACATCTCCTGGAAGGGCAGGTAAAGACTGGCAGACAGCTGTGGGATCAACAAGGTCACAGTTAGGGCTGTTTCTTTTGTTTGTTTCCAGAAATATTTGACCACTGTCCCCAAAATGACATCCTTTCTAAAGATGCAATTTCCAGTTATTTGTGAGTTTAATGTCCAAAGGAATTTACCCTGATAGTATGTATGAGAGTAATCTGTAAACCACGAAGCACCGTATAAATGTAAATGGCTATTATTTCCTAAAATCACTTTCACTGTTTTTCACAAATCAGGAAGGGAAGAAATGGCTGGGGAGATGATAGAGGAGGCACGGGAGGAAGCTCAGGGACGAGCCAGCCAAGACCAGACCATGCCTGGTTAGACTTGTGGCTTAAATGTAAATGACATAGCCTGGCGTTAACTATATGAATCCATCCCATAACTGAAGGGGGTTATACTCTTTGACTGAAATTTATGTCATTGCTCTGATTGAGCTAAAGCAAATTTAAAGGAAAATTCACATTTATGGTCATGGTCAGAGCCAAGTAAGGAGGTCCCATCTAATAATATCGATAGTCGCCCAAACAGAACAATGACTTATTTCTTGAATAAATTCCCTAAGAACCATCCAGGTAGCGCCTCAGAGAGGAGAAATCCACTAAGGTAACCTAGAAGTACTAGACGTAGGTAACCGATCATAAACCCAACAGTTGAATTAGCTTTAAAACTCTGCATAGGCCTGTGCTCATGATAGAAGACAATTTCATTCGTATGCAAAAGTTCATGAAATTAAGAAAACACTATAAACAGTCATATGGGTCAGGTCTGGCATCTTTGGACAGCTGTCTACTTTTATTTTTTTTAAATCATAAGACATTCTTTTATTTATTTTGTGTGTGTATATGTATTTATTAAAGTAGAGTCAGTTTACAATGTTGTGTCAATTTCTGGTGTACAGCATAATGCTTCAGTCATACGTGAACATACATATATTCATTTTCATATTCTTTTTCATCATAGGTTACTACAAGATATTAAATATAGTTCTTGTGCTATACCATATGAACTTGTTATTTACTATTTTATATATATTAGTATCTGCAAATCTCGAATTCCCAAATTATCCCTTCCTACCCTCTTCCCCTCTGGTAACCATAAGCTTGTTTTCTATTTCTGTGAGTCTGTTTCTTTTTTGTAAATAAGTTTGTTTGTCTTTTTCATTTGTTCATTTTTAGATTCATATCATATGGTGTTTTTCTCTCTTTCTGGATTACTTCACTTAGAATGATGAACTCCAGGTCCACCCATGTTGCTGCAAATGGCATTATTTTATTCTTTATGGCTGAGTAGTATTCCATTGTATAAATATACCACACCTTCTTCATCCAGTCATCTGTCAGTGGACATTTAGGTTGTTTCCATATCTTGGCTATTGGAAATAGTGCTGCTGTGAACATTGGGGTGCAGACGTCTTTTGAATTGAGATTTCCCTCTGGATATCTGCCCAAGAGTGGGATTGCTGGATCATATGGTAAGTCTATTTTTAGTCTTTTGAGTAATCTCCATACTGTTTTCCATAACAGCTGCATGTAGTTTCCTACATTCCCACCAGCAGTGTAGGAGGGTTCCCTTTTCTCCACACCCTCTCCAGCATTTATTTTTTGTAGACTTTTGAATGATGGCCATTCTGGCTGGTGTGAGGTGATACCTCATTGTAGTTTTGATTTGCATTTCTCTCATAATTAGCTCTACTGAGCTTTTTTTTTTTCATGTGCCTATTGGTTATTTGTATCTTTTCATAGGAGAATTGCTTGTTTAGGTCTTTTGCCCATTTTTAGATTGGGTTGTTTGGTTTTTTTTAATTACTATTAAATTGTATGAGGTAGTTACATATTCTGGAAATTAAGCCCTTGTCAGTCTCATCTTTTGCAAGCATTTTCTCCCATTCCGTAGGTTGACTTTTTGTTTTGCTTATGGTTTCCTTTGCTGTGCAAAAGCTCATAAGTTTAATTACGTCCCATTTGTTAATTTTTGCTTTTATTTCTATTGCCTGGGTAGACTTCCCTAGGAGAACATTGCTAAGATTTATGTCAGATAATGTTTTGCCTATGTTTTCTTCTAAAAGGTTTATAGTGTCTTGTCTTGTGTTTAAGTCTTTAAGCCATTTCGAGTTTACTTTTGTGTATAGTGTGATGGGGTGTTCTGGGTTCACTGATTTACATGCAGCTTGGACAGCTGTCTACTTTTGATATAATCTTCTTGCTCTGGTATGGGTATAGTTTCTCTCTGTTTGAGCTTTGTTTTAAGGTGATTTTTGAGGTCAGAGGTCCTCTCTAGAGACAGGCTGGTGCAGGAGCCCTTTCTAAGTGGGAAAATGTGAAGAGTCAGTTCCTTTCATGCACATAAGCTAGTTAGTACCTGATAAGGGTCCTTCGAGATAGTCCTTTAAATGATGTCTTTTTCAGTATACATCATCTCCTAGCTGCAGGTCATGGGACATCTGATCTTCATCCAGAGACAAACAGATTGTAATAAGCTTCAGAAACAAACTTAGATTGTCTTTTAATAATTCAATTAAACTTTGCAATGAGGTAACATAGCAACAAAGAGTCATCTAGGAAGTGAGTCAGACAATTAAACAACACTAGAATTTAATATCCACAAAGGCATATTGCTGAAACAATTTTTCTTTCTAAAATTACCCTGATTTTCACCAGATTAAGACTAATTTGTTTGCAAAATAAGTCATTTTAATAAACTTGGCCTGATTATTTATATAAGTGTAATTGAGTATACAGGCTCTTTTAAACTTGGCTTTGCTGGAACTTTTTATAAGGAATTTCAGACTGAATTTTTAGAAAACCCTCTCAAGGCCAAGAAAGCCATGTGAAAGATTTGCCATCAGATTCTGCCTGTGATAGCTTAGATTTGGTTGAATTCATCTCTGCTCAAGATTTCTAAAATGTCTTGTGATTCCTTCACCTGTCAGGTTACGGCCTTCTTTATTCACCTGATAAAGCTGCTGGGAACCCCAAGAGTTTCCAATATCAAGAGGGATCAGGTAGGGAAAAAAAATAAATATTTCAATTCTGCTTAGAAAGGTAAAATTTCCCAAAGTGCTGTAAGTCATTAATTAGCTTGAGGGTTTGAGTTCCCTTTTGTCTAGAAAACACAGTTTAAAATCAGTAATATTTCAGACAGAAGCCAGAAAAATTATAACTATAATCACTAGTTCACTCAGTCTTATGTAATGAATCCTTGATTTCTCATAACAGGTTTATGAAGCCATCAGTGTTTCCATTAGAATTCTTCAATTTCTTACCCAGTGCAGTGGTATGATTTAAAACTTATCAGAAACCTGCCCTTGTCACAAAGTCCTTTCTATGAATCTTCTTGGAGATGAAACATTTTTGCAAAGGCATCAGTGTGAAATAGTAACTGTCTGTGAATGACAAGAGGCTTAAAAATCATGGTTAAAGACTTGATTACAATGCAATTGACAAAGAAACTTGCTTACTGCTGGCAACAGTAGCATACATTTTAAGATAATAACTAGAATTATAACTGATAACATTCTACCAGGACACGCCAGGTTTTTAGAAATTCCATGTAATTTCTAGAATATTGATATTAATAATATTTACTCATACAATATGACCTAAGAAGTTCTAGCACTCATTTGACAACATTGCCCCTGTGGTTTAGCACATCAAATAAGCCTCATTAACTTAATGTCTCTTTGATAAGGAGAGGAGATAACTCTTGAGGTGTTCCAGGGACCCATTTGGAAAACCTCAAAGTTATCTAGTGGTCACAGATACTTTATTTGGAACTTGATCTTTGGGAATTTTGTCAAAAATATCATAAAGGTTTTAAAACACTCAAATAGTGTAAAAGTCCACTGTGAAATAATACTTTACTTAAAGTGACAGTAAGAGTGTTCAAAGGCAAATACAGAAAGTTATAACAGATTACTGGTTAAAGGGAAAGAAAATTTACAATCTATTCTCAAAAGCTGATCAATATTGCAAGAAAACTTTGTCCTCCTAACAAAGAAAACCAATTCTAGTTTTGCACCAGCTTACTTTTAACATTAAAATTCATTTAGTCAATTGAATTTATTCTCATCTTAGTCAGTCCTAACAACACATGGAACTCTTCCCCCCAACCCCCCATGATTTCTTTTCCACAAAACTATAACTTCCTTTTTCACATTCAGATTTTGTCTTGTGTTTTCCCTTTCTCTCTCTTTCTCCAACCTCTCTTTAGGATAAAATTATTTTCTTTTCCCTTAACAAAATTAATTTCTGTTCCTTATGCCTTGTTTTTTTTTTCCTTGCATACAAAGACGTTCTTATTAACTTACTTGTTTTAATTACATACACTAATTCTCAACTCTTAAAAGCCTTAATTTTTATTGAAAACTAAGAAGTAAGCAATTTTATCTCTTTTATATTAGCATTCTGTAGATTGGCAAACTTATAAATAGTTTTTACAATTTCATTAAGAAAATGTACTTTCTTAAAGAAAACATCTCAGGGCTTGGCTCTGTGTGTAGCTGAGAGTTGTGTCTCTTCCTGGGCTTCGGATTTGGGACACAGTGGGTCAGTGTCTGTGCAGCAGGAGCTCAGTCTTCTCAGGACCCCTCAGCACAACATGGGGCTGTGTCCAGGCTGACCAGAGCTCCATTCCCTCAGGACCTGCCCAGGAGGTGCCACCACCAGGAGAAACAGGTCATCCATGCACCCAAGACATGATGGCTGCCAACATAGTCTTCCCACGATGCCTCTTAATAACACACGGGCTCTTACAAGGGCAAGCAGCATCACAACTTTGATTGAACTTGTCTGGGACCCACCGAGTTTTCAGCTTTGGGACAATGCTCAGCTGCATCCACGCAGTCAGGAGCCAGATGCCTTCAATACTCACTGGGAGGCACTGCCATGGGAATAAAAGGATGGACAGAATTCTCTCAGGGTCACACATTAGTCAGGTTCTGTCATGAGTGGGGCTGCCAGTGGGGTGGAATCTGCTGCTTTCCCAGAGCCAGTGTCTGTCCTCCTGTCCAAGTGCAGCACCTCAGCTTTCCTTCGGGAACTACACCTCACCTTCTTCCAGTCCAGACAGTTTTGGAAGGCTGACCCCACTTCCCACCCTCCTCAAAGATGAGCTTTGGATGGTTCATGGCTAGCCAGTCCCATTTTGCATCCTCTGCTTGCTGTGATCAGTTCAAGGATGAGACTGTTATCCAAGCCAGGTGAAAGGCGTCCAGAGCCATGAGCTTTCACGGAACTCAAGGAAAGGCGAACTCACTCCCAACAGAATGGACCTCGAGTGAGTGTCAGACTGGAGCTGCTGGAGGCCGTGGATGCAGTGAGAGAAACTGTGTCTGTGATTAAGGGCACCCCAAGGCACTTAGCAGGATGGATGGCTGGAGAGAGACCAGGTCACAGTATGACAGTATGAGCCCTTGGACCTGACACCTCCAAACCCACTCTTTTTTTAAAAATTGAAGTGTAGTCAATTTACAATGTTGTGTTAACTTCTGGTGTGCAGTATGGTGATTCATATATATATGTACATACACACATACATGCACACATACACACATATATATGTTCTTTTTCATATTCTTTTTCACTATAGGCCTATTGCAAGATATTGAATATAGTTCCCTGTGCTCTATAATTTTAAAAAACTCAGTGGCACCAGATTTATTTATTAATAGTCCAAAATATCTTTAGTTTCTCTGTAAAAGGAAGCCAGTGTTCAGTAATGAATGTTTTAATATCTTATTTTATTTCAGAATGACCCATATATGTAATAAGCTTCCATTATTTAGCCTAATTTAGCAAAACTCTGAAGTTTCTAGTTACCAAAATCTGGAGAATCTATTTTTATGTAGATGTTCTTAAAATATAATTATTCCTAAAGAGTTCACCTAAAAACTCTAATCTCATTTACATTTAATTACCTTCTTAAAATGTTATTATACCAAGTTATTTTTCTTGCTGAATAATTTCCATAAGATATACGATCTTATTTGACTTCTGGTAAACCTAAGTACAATAAAAGTATTATACTTAATGTTGATAACTGCAAAGCCATGTCTGTACTAATTAAAGCAACAAACTTAAACTAACTTGAATACCAAATATTAATTTAATACTGAGTTTTCCCCAATCCACACGAAACCTGAAATTCATTTAGGCTGGTCTCTTTTATATTTCTGAGAGCTTATATAAGTGCTTAATTTCCTTCAAGCCAATTAAATAGAGAGCCCACTGATGAATTAACTTTGGCAATACTATTCAGAGGTAGAGACACTTAATACGTATAAGGTACACAGACATAGACACAGCCATGCAGCCACAGTGATCCCACAGTTTCATTTTAAAACTTAGTCATGAGCCAGGTGTTACTGTGTAAAACCCACTAGTTTGTAAATAACAGTTTGAATAAAACCAAAACTCACAACTCACACATTGTGGTTTTTTTTTTTTTTTTTTCCTAGTTCTCAGTTTATAGATCAAAAGTGTTCACTATGTTTCAGGTGAAAATCAACAAAGAATGTCCCAAATATGGCCTTGGCATGGCAAAATCTTTCCATTTTAAAGTCAAATAAAATATTCTGTAAGCATTCAGGCAGGAAAAATAGTTCATCAATACATGAAAAAAATTAGACTATTTTCAGACGTCTTTGCATCACTTAGCACCAGAAAAAAATTACAGCAATTTATAGAGTTTGAGAAGAAATTATAGTCAACCAAGAATTTATTCTTTAGTCATGGGATGTATCCAGGTAATTAAAAGAAAATATATCACCAAAGGGGGGAGGTATGGCTCAGTGGTAGAGCACATGCTTAGCGTGCATGAGGCCCTGGTTTCAATCCCCAGTACCTACACACACACAGACACACACACACACAGACAGACACAAAAGAAAGAAAATATATCACTGAGAGAATATACTTGGAGATACACACCACTTAACTAATAGCTCAACATTAACTCAAGAAAGGAAAAGCACGTACAGGAGACTCATGGTCTTTTCTTCTTTCGGTCAAATCCAAATTCAGTGGATCATGAATTTTGTTTGTTTTTGTTTTGCCTTATCTGTGTCCTTAATCCAAGTAAATTTCTTTCTTGATCGCTATATTCAGTCAATTGTCATTGTAATCAATTTACAATGTTGTGTTAATTTCTGGTGTGCAGGAATTTTTTTCTTATACTTGATTCCTATTTAAAACATTAAACACTAAACTAGAACACTAGTGTAGCCGTTCCAGAATTTGCTGAAAACTAAACCTACAAACTTGGGATGTATTACCAGAGGAATCACTAATCAGAAAGATGAATGATTTGATTTTTTAAAGTATGAGTTTTCTAGAACAATTAATTTTAACTTTCGGATGGGCTAAGATTTCTTAAGACCCAAAGAATACTTAATATAAAGGAAAAGATCAAACATCGGACAGCATTAAAAAATCAAGGACTTGTTTTTATATTTAAAAAAAAAACACAGAAAGAATTAAAAGGCAAGTCACAGTGTGGGGAGAAGATTTTTGCAGCACATTTAATTGACAACGGGCTCTTATCCAGAATATATAAAGATTTCCTCCAAATCAATAAGTAGGAGACAGCCTAACAGAGAAATGGGTAAGAATTGTGAACAGAAAAGACACCAAAGAAAATAATCAAATGGCCAATATATGTATGAAAAAATACTTTCCTTTATTAGTAATAAAATAAATGGAAATTAGAACCACAATGAGTATCGTGACAGACTTAACCAGTACAGAACAAACTGAAGGCTAACACTGACAGATGTCGCCCACTTGAAAAGGGTGTGGAGTCATGGAGCTTTCATGTCCCGCTGAGAGGGTAGAGTGGTACCACTACCCTGGAAATCTGTTAGCAATAATACTGAAGGTGAACGTGCAAATACTCTGTGGCCAACAACGTCACGTCTAAATTATATCAGTAATATTGTACGAGAGACGCCAAAGACATAAGAATGATATTCTGTGATTCCTTTCATATCAAATTCAAACCCCAGAGCTCATGTCAGGGCAGTGGTTGCCTTTAAGGAGGGGGGTGTAGTGACTGGGAAGGTGCTTGTGGGGACGGTGGGAGGGATGTTCCAACTGCCGTTAATATTTTATTTCCTAAACGCCGTGGTAGGTACAAGGTTGTGTTCATTGAGTTGTATGCTTGGGATTTGTGCTCTTTTATTTGTAGCTATACTTCAATCAAAAAGTGAAAAAATAAAAAAGAAATAAACGTAGAAAAAAATTACCCATTTTCTTCTTTATCTCTCATCCAACCATCACACTAGCTTCCCCACTAGCGTTCCTGGAAGTGTGGCTTTTGAGAGGCACAATTCCTACCTCATGGCTTGATCGCTCCTCTGTTTTCAGTGACTCTCACTGCTCAAAGTCCTCGATGTGACCATCCAGTCCTCCTTGCACTGACCCACAGTGACATCCATGGTAGTCTTAGCTTCCTCTCCCTTCTCCCTTCACTTTCCACATATCCCCTAACATCTTCTGTGAATGCTGACCCACATCTCAAGGTCTAGCTGTGTGTTCGTCATGCACCTAAACTTTTTCTGATAAACTGGGCAGAGGCAAGTGATGCCTTTCAAAGTGTTTATTTTTAAGGTTTCATAGAACTTTGTACCTGTTTCATGGCTTTCATCATGTTCTACAAGTACATTCTCTGTTTTTTATTATTTTTATTGAATATAGTTGATTTAGAATATTGTGTTAGTTTCAGGTGTACAGCACAGTGATTCAGTTATTCTCCTTTCTGATTGTATTCCATTATGGTTATTACAAGATATTGAACAAAATTCCCTGTGCAATGCAGTAAGTCCCTGTTGTTTATCTATTTTATATACAGTAGTTTGTGTCTGTTAACCCCATGCTCCTAATTTGACCCTCCCCACCTCCCTCTCCACTTTGCAGTTATATTTTAAACTCTCTGCTAGATGTGATGCTTTTTATGGTCAAGTTCTGTGTCTTCTTTTTCTCCTTCTCCATGTTTTAAGCCTTGAACATTTTTGAATTGGCTTTATAGAATTACGTTTTTTCTTTTCTTTTGAGCCTGGACAAATTAAGTAATACTTTCTGCATCCATCTACCCATCCTCAAGTCTCTTTGCGAATGGAAAAGGAAATCATTAAAGCAGAAGGATGTAACACAGAAATGTAATTTCATTCACAGAGCTCCTAAAAAGAAAAAAGGCATTATATATAAATGAGCAGACATTACATGTTCCTACTGTTTGATCCTCACAGCTAATGTCACCCTCTGTGTGGTTTATTTTCTGAAGTTGATTTAACCATTTTACTTTCCTTGCCTTTAAGGTTTAAATTTTACAAACTTGATGAGTTGTTGAATTGTTTTTCATTTTCAGTAGCTGTATTTCATGTTGGGCTCTGCTCACTACATGATCTAATTGTCCATAAGCAGAAGAACTACGAAGACATTTATTTTCTTGGACATTTGTTTTTAACCTAATGGCTGTTCTAAACCTTTTGCACTCTCTTTGTGGCTCCAAAGCAGCCATTACCTCACTGGTTCTTAACAGATGACCTTGTCTTCTTCTTTATTGAAGGGATCGATGCCATTTGTCTTGAAATCTCTGTTTCTAAATGTCCCAAGCATCATCTATTCCTATTGATTCAGGGAACAACATATTTGTCTAAGGGAGGGGTTCTTAACCTTGGCTCCCCAGGAAAACATCCCACAGAGAATCTAATTACATTGGCTGGAACAAGGTTTAGACATCGGTATTTTTTTACAACTTTGCTGGGTGATTCTATGTGCAGCCAGGGTTGAGACATTGGTCTGAAGAGAGCCTTTCCACTCTTTCCCTGGACCTTGGGAAAGGTCATAGGGGACCTTGGGAAGGACCTTGGGAAAGACCTTGGAAAATTTCACAGAGGACCTTGGGGAGGACCTTGGGAAAGCTCATGGGGGAACTTGTCCCATCTGATCTCCTAGCACTCCCATCCTCTCCGAGGAAAGAACACTTGCCCTTATCAGGCTTCTCTTTGAGCTACTGTTCCATCTCTTTTATTCCCTTTTTGCCAAAGCAAAAGAGAAAGACACGCTTGCTACCTCTCATCGACTCCTGGATTCTTGCTAAAGACTCCATGTAATTCTAGTGAACATACTCCCTCCAGGCTGCTGAACACCCTCTTAATCATCACTGATGAAGCAGTTTTGTTTCAGTTCTTACTTAACCTGTCTAAAGCACTTCATGCTGTATGTTCGTAACTCTTCCTTTGACTTCCTTGTGTTTGCACCTTCTTCTACCTCACTGGCTTTGTTTTCCATCTCTTCTGACTTACAGATTGCATTTTAAACAAGTGCTAATTCCTGGTACCAATAGCTGTAGCGATAAGCTCTTAGGAACAAAATCACCTAGGCCTGAACCACCCGTTTAGATTCTACCCTAAATTGGAAAAAAAGTGGCTCGGACTACAAGGAGCAAACAGTAATGGTGAGAAGTGGGCATTGCCAGTAAGACAGTCTCCTTGTCCCCTGGGATTGGCCCTTTACCTGGAAAAAGTCATCTTTACCCTAGCTTGGTTGCAAAGGAGAGAAACCCAAATTGTTAGTTCAAGTAAAGTAATGGATTTGTTGGTTTATGAAACGCATGAGGCTAGGTGTTCATGCACTTCGGACACAGGTGGAGCCAGGTACTCAGTGATGCCATGAAGACTTTTCTCTCCACCTCAATAGCTCTTTTTCGCTCCCTCACACCAACTGGTGAGATGGATGGCTGCCAGCTGGTCCAGGGTTTATTCTACCAGCTCACCTACCCCCAGGGAACTGAGCACTCCTTTCTCAGCAAAACCTACAAAAGTTCCAGGTCTGATTCTGATCATCGTGAGTTGGGCTACATGCTCACTGCTAAACTCATCACGATGGCTCCACTGGGGAGTCCCGGGCTGTGAGCCAAGGTCTTCCCACACTTGGATGACATGGGTTGAGAATAGGGAAGGATGATCTCCAAAGGAAAATCAGGGAGCTGTGACTGAAAATACAGACAGGACAGGCAAAAACAACAGACGTCCTCTCTGCTACCCAACTTGGGCTCCTTTGAAAGGTACTGATTCCTCTTCACTGTCCCCTTTCTCTCCTGGGCATGATCATCTTGAATGAGCCACAACCATTCTCCCTTCTCCCAATAAAGAAAGGTGTAGGAACTTGTTATGATGTCATATTTTGGGTAAAGCCTTTTGCTGTTATATATATTACAAATATTTTTCCCAATCTGTGTTTATTATACAGTTAGTCTTTAGGTTTATGATTTTTGCTTTCTGTGAACTATGTGAGAAGTCCTTTTCTTCTTGAAGATGATAAATACACCCATATGTTTTGAACATCCTTGATAGAATATCCTTGATAAAGATGCATAGAAAAACAAACATCCTTTGTTTTTCTATGCATCTTTAACACATCTGTACTTTATTGTCTGAATAGTTTGTGGAAAGGATAAATTTATTTTTTTGCAATGCCTAGAAACTTACTTCAACCTTCTTTACTGACTAATCTGTCCATCCCTCCACTGCTGTGAGATTCATCTTTCTTATTTCCTACATTCCCACATACCCACTAGTCACTTTCTGTACTCTTTATTCGAGTCCATTGATCAGTTTGTTTATTTATTCCTGGGGTGACATTTAATTACTGTATCTTTATACAATGTCTTAATATTGGTTAGGGAAAGTCCTTTTTTTTCCTCTTTCAAAATTATGTCTTACCTATTCTTTCTTGTTTATTCCTCCATTTGAATTTCAGTCATCTTGTCAATCTCCTTGAAAAACTTTGTAGAATCTGGATTTGTAGCCTATTAAATCTATAGATTAATTTGTGGGAAATGGGATCTTTGCAGTATTGACCCATTCCAACCATAAAACTTCCTAGCTCCCATTTATTTGTGTCCTTTTTTGTTGTTGTTGTTATTCTTAATAAAGGTTTACAGTTTTCTCCACAAGGATGTTCCGTATGTGTAGTTAGGGTTATTTTTAGGTACTTTATAATTTTTTTTGCTGCTGAGATTGACTTTTTTTTTTTTCTATTTTCAAATTGACTCATGGCTTCATTTCAGTGTCTGTCTCTGCGTCCAGCTGGCTTAGCCATTCTGATTCTCTAGGTCCAAATCCTGAAAGCAAACCTAATCGTTTAGGGTACTGGGCACTTTTACTCTGCTGTGTTTTATTTATTTATTTATTTAGATGTTTAAGGTTTATTGGTTTATTTAAAGAGTATGTAATACAGAATGCATAGTAAGATCCCATTTGCAAAATAAGAACCAAATAATGCGAGTTAGTATGTTCATAAAAAATAACCTGACATGAATCTATATATACCAAACTATTAACATATTAATAGTGGTTACCTCTGAAGTTATGGGAAATTTTCCATTTCTTAAGTATTTATTCCAGGATTTAATATTCTTTCTTCCCCCCCAAAGTCTTCGGTAATTAAAAATTCAATTAAATGTCTTACCTTGAAAAAAAAACAGATTTATTGAAGTTTAATTGTCATCACATATACTGTACAGAGTTAAAGCTTACAGTTGGAAACTACATTTAAAATAATGAATCTTTCCATCACCCCCAAAAGTTTTTATTCTCCTTTGCAGTTCCTCCCTATTTTTCTCAGTCTGCCCACCCCTACCTTCATCCGTAGCCAGCCACTAATCTGTTTCTTATTTTTATTTTTTAAAAATCGAATTATAGTAAGTTTACAATGTTGTGTCTGTCAATTTCTGGTGCACAGCACAATGCTTCCGTCATACATGAACATACATACATTCGTTTTCATATTATTTTTCACCATAAGCTACTACAAGATATCGACTATAGTTCCCTGTGCTACACAGTAGGAACTTGTTATCTATTTTATATACAGTAGTCAGGATCTGCAAATCTCGAACTCCCAGTTTATCCCTTCCCATCCCTTTCCCCCAGGTAACCATAAGTTTGTTTTCTATGTCTGTGAGTCTGTTTTTGTTTTATAAATAAGTTCATTTGCCTTTTTAAAAAAAATCTGTTTTCTGTCACTACGTATTTGTATTTTCTAGGATTATATAAATGCAAACATTATGTCCTGTTTGGTGGCCTGGTTTATACTCAGCACAGTAATTTTGAGAGTCATCGACATAGTTTCGTGTGTCAGTGGTCTACATTGTGTGGATATACTGGACTTTGCTTATCCGTTCATCTCTTGATGAATATTTGGGTTGTTTCCAGGTTTGGTTCTTACAAATAAAGTTGCTATGAACATTCACATAAAAATCTTTATGTGGACATGTTTTTTTTTCCTTCTCATTTTTCTTGGGTAATATATCCAGGAGTGGCATGACTAGGTCACATGGTTTTGACCCCACACTTTAACCTCAAGATTGTTTTGAATACAGAAATTTAAATATTCATTCTTAATAGCACTGATAAGTTTTGGTCAAGGAAATGTTCTCTGAAACAAATCTTTTAAACTGCTTAGAATATTTTTAAAAATATCTTATCTATTATTGTGTTATTTAATTATTTTATTTTGGTGGGGAAGGAGGTAATTTGGTTTATTTTCAGAGGAGGTGCTGGAGATTGAACCCAGGACCTCATGCGTGCCAAGCATGCGCTCTGCCACTGAGCTACACCCTCCCCCTCATACTACTTAGAACACTGAGTATGTTTTCTTTGCACCATAGTCATTACCATGTATTTATTTTCTTTTTTTCTTGCTGAAATTATTTTTACTGGCATCAGTTCTTTTCCTTTTATATTTTACAATGATGGGTTTTTCTATCAATTACTTTTTTTTTTCTCACATAGACTTTTTCAGGCTACTTGTTTTATTTCTTAGTTAACCTGGGAAAGCAAGGGAAAAATAGTGAGCAAGAGAGGCCAGCAGAGATGCACACTAAAAGCAGAAAAGACAGGTCCCAAAGAAAGCGACAGAACAGCCAGGAGAAAGGTGGGAGCTGTTCTGATGTACTGACGGCTAAAATTTTGAATTCATGGTGAAGTCATGGCATTCCAGGGACCAACAGGTATCAGTCTTTAGGACTGAGCCTGCTCAATCTCATGGCCCAAGCAACGAGTTCATTGTGATCTGCTATGTTATAATGGGATGTTGCTTCAGGTAAATATATATGTGTGTGTATGAGAGAGAGAGAAGAATGAAGGGTAGTGGTGGTTTATTTAATTACAGTCTATGGTTGAGCCTAAATGTCCATTGACAGATGAATGGATAAAGATCTGTATACATACACACATATGTATTTATACACACATATATACATATATGTGTATATATATGTATATGTATATAAAATAATGAAATAATTGAAATAATGCCATTTGAAGTAACATGGGTGAACCTAGAGATGATCCTATTAAGCGAAGTAAGTCAGACAGAGAAAGACAAATATCATATGATGTTGCTTATATGTGGAACCTAAAAAAAAAAAGATATGAATTTCATTTACAAAACAGAAATAAACTCATGGACGTAGAAAATAAACTGTGGTTACCAGAAGGGGAAGTAGGGGAGAGACAGATTAGGAGTTTGGGATTAATGGATACCCATTACTATATATAAAATAGATTAAAAAAACAAGACACTGTATAGCACAGGGAACTGTATTCAATTTCTTGTAATAAGCTGTAATGGAAAAGTATCTGGAAAATTTATATGTATGCGTATGTATAACTGAATTGCTTTGCCGTACACATGAAACTAACATTGTAAATCGACTACGTGTCAATAAAAATGTTTTAAAAAATAAAGTCTATGGTTGAGCATGCTCAGAAGATTGTGCACATATTATGATAAAAACCTTTATGTATTTAAAGGTATATAGAAGGCTTGAAGAAATGATGCTAAAAGGCTGGCAGGGGTAATCTCTGCTTGGTGGGACTCTTGGTTTCTTTCTTCTTTTTCTTTTATTATCTAGATTTCCAAAAATGATCTGTATCATTTTTATAATTAATAAAAGCATGGGAGTTGGAGAGGGTGGTCCAAGATGGTGGCATAGGAAGACCCTAAACCCATTTCCTCCCGTGGCCACATCAAACCTACAATTAAATATGGAATAATTCCAATGGAAAAAGAACTGAAACTAGCCAACGGCTTCCTCCTCCTCCATAGCAAGCAATAAAAGAGCCGCATTGAAGTAAGTAGGAGAGACAGAGATGTGATCTCAGTAAAAATCCGACTCCCAGCGTGACAACACACAATCAATAGGGAGGGCGCTCACAGGCTGAAGTGTCTCCCTGAGGAGGAAGTTGCCTCAACCCTTGGGACCTGCACCCGAGATAAGACCCCCAAAACATTTGGCTTTGGAAATTGACAGTGTTTATGTCCAGTGTCCCTGGGGGGCCATGGGGATCTAAGACACTCCAGCTGAGGGGCTTACATGCAGATTCACTCCTCTTGGGAACCAGCACAGAGGCATCAGTTTGAGAAGTGGCTGGGTTATGAGTGAAGGAGATTCGGTTGCTAGCCTTAAAGCATTTGAGGGGAGGGGCAGGGATTAATTGGAATTTTTCTCAGGGATAGAAGTGCTGGACAGCACCACTTTTGCACTCTTCCTCTACCTTGTCAGTGCACACAGACACACGCAGACACAACCTTGCTAAAGCCATGGCATGCTCAGTCCCCAGCGCTTTCCTCCAGCTTCCCTAAACCTGCAGGTGTCTGCTGCCTCCAGCACTCTCCAGTAAAGCCTCAGGCTTGCCCACCCCCAGTGATCTTGCAGCATTGCTAAAACTGTAAGCGTGTCCAATTCTCAAAGCTTTTTGCTAGCATGGCTAAAGCCTCTGGCATGCACCCCCTCATGAGTCTCCCACAACCTTGCTAAATCCAGGGGGGCAAGCACAGTCCACACAGGCAATGGCTTCTGAGACTTTTGATTGCCTGGCTTTAGGGGCCAGAGGGTCTTGGGTCCTCTGGGACTGGAATTATTGGAAAGATGGTCAATTCATTTACCCCAAAGAAGAATATGCAATGGGGAAAGACAGTCTATTCAATAAATGGTGGTGGGAAAACTGGACAGCCACATGCAAAAGAATGAAACTGGATTCCTACCTTACACCATACATAAAAATTAACTCCAAATGGATTAAAGATCAGAAAATGAGATCAGAAGCCATAAAAATCCTAGGAGAAAAATAGACATTAAGCTCCTTGACATTGCAAAAGTTTTTTCAATCTGTCTCCAAAGGCAATGGCAATGAAAGCAAAAATCAACAAATGGAATCACATCAAACTAAAAAGCTTCTGCATATTAGCAAAGTGAAAATGCAACATTCTGAATGGGAGAAAATATTCGCAAGTCATTTATCCGATGAGGGGGTTAATATCCAAACTATATAAAGAACTCATACAACGCAATAACAAAAACAAACAATCTGACTGAAAATGAACACAGGATTTGAATAGATATTTTTCCAGAGAAAATATCTGAAGGGCCAACAGAGACATGAAAATATGATCAACATCACTAATCATCAGGAAAATGCAAATCAAAACCACAAGGAGATATCTCCTCGCACCTGTCAGAATGGCTATTATAAGATAGACAAGAAATAACTAGTGTTGCAGAGATTATGGATAAGGGGGAACCCTCATCCACTGTCGGTGGAAATACAAACTGGTGAAGCCCCTGTGGAAAACAGTATGGCAGTTCCTCAAAAAATTAAAAATTGAACAACCATATGATCCACCAATCCCACTTCTGGGCATTAATCCAAAGGAAATGGCAACACTGATTAGAAAAGATATTTGCACCCCTATGTTCACTGCAGCATTATTTACAATAGCCAAGATATGTAAATAACCTGAGTGCCCAATCGATATACACTGAGGATATAATGGAATACTACCCTGCCATAAAAAAGATGGAAATTTTGCCATTTGTGACAACATGGATGGACCTGGAGGGCATTATGCTAAGTGACATGTCAGATAAAAAGAAATACCATGTTGTATTATTTATATGTAGACTATTTAAAAAAAACCCCAAAACAAAAACAAAAGACTGGACTCATAGATACCAAGAATTAATTGATGATTGCCGGAGGTGAAGGGCTGGAGATGGGCAAAATGGGTGGAGGGAGTTAAAAGGTACAAACTTCCAGTTATAAAATAAATAAGCCAGGGGCTGTAGCACGCAGCATGGTGAATATACTTAATAATACTATACTGCATATTTGAAAGTTACTAAGAGATTCGATGTTAATACTCTTATCACAAGCCACAGGTTTTTGTAACTGTAGATGGTGATGGATGTTAACTGGACTTACTGTGATTATTTCACAACATGTACAAATAGCAAACCATTACGCCATGAACTTGAAACTCACATAATGTCGAGTACATATCGATAAATACAAGATCGAGTGGACTCATTCTGCCTTCATTTTCTTGCTTTATTCCATTGACAATCTAGTGGCTGATAATAAACTTGAGCTCTGAGGAGTCTCCAGGCTGAACACCTCCCATAGCTCGCCTAATTGTGTGTGAGCCCTGCTCCCACGTGCTGTTGAGCTGTAGGGTCACAGTGAGGTCCAGTGCGAGGAGTGCTGGACCGGAATGAAGAGGTTGGCCTCTGGGAATCCGGCCAAGACAGGCCTTGGGGCTAACGGTCTTTTTTGGCAATGACCACCAGGTGCTTCCTGGACTTTGGTCCCAGGTCTCAGGACAGCCCTGGGCGGTAGGTGTTAACGTTCTCAGTCTGCAGGTGAGTCACGGGCACAGCCAGGCTGACTTGCCTGCGGACACTTGTTCCCAATGCAAAGAAAGAACACTTGACCCACGGCTGCCTGACAGTTGGGCTGCTGCTTCCTCCCTGAGATGGAGGCCAGCTCTCCTCCACGTCTTACGAACACAGGCTGCCCCTGATTCAGGACCCTCCAACCCCCCCACCCCCAGGAAGCTGGTGTCCCCATCCCAGTAGTACAGCCCAATTCTGAACCAGTCAGGCTGCATCCACAACAGAGATGGACCTGCTATATCTGACTTCAGTCTCCTGGGACACCATCAGGGCAAGAGACGTGGCTCGGGGGCTGCTGAGGCTGTTAGGGAGGGATCCTGGGTGACATCTGCACCCCAGCACCCTGTGGCAAGGACATCTTTGTGTTGGCACAACTTCTGGGGCTGGGGAAAAGGAGAAGAAACCAGCCAGTTCCTCGCCTCGTCAGAAGCCTCTTCCCTCCAGGAAGGGGAAGCATTTGGCTCAAAGCTGAAGGGACTAAGGCACAGACAGGCCTCTGGTGGCCCCTGGCCCCACGTCTCAGAGGGACAAGTATGAGAGTGCAGGGTCCTCGCAGCTCCCCAACCTCCTTGGCCTCCTTAAGCCATATGGTTAGAGGGAGAGGGAGGGGATTCTGTTCCAGGGCCTCCTTACAGATTTATAAGGCAAAGGCCAGAGAGACTGGACACGGGGAATGAGGCAAGTGGTGAGGGGACCTTGAGGCCAGTCTCTGCTTCCACACCCCTTCCCTGTGCGTCACTGCCTTTCCCTAGGATGATGGTAGGACAGTGTTAGGTCCAAACCCAGCCCCGCCAGGAGCCAACACAGGGTCACATTAGCCTTACACCTGCTGGTCCCCATCTGAGGGCTCCCTGCAGTCAGGGGGTGGCAGGGGCAGAGCCCCATTCCTGGAGTAGGGCTGGGCTCCTCCCCACTGAGTGTGGAGCAGAGGTCCGGAGAGGGACATGCTTGATGACACAGCCGGGGTAGGCAGAGTCCTGGCTGGGCCTGGGGACACTCAGCCCTGCAATCAGCAGGTCCTGTCCACACCCCAGCTGGCCAGGCAGTCAGTCCAAGGGGCCTTGGCATGCCTGACAGTCCTTTATGTCCTCAGGGACGTCCACAGGCTGGATGGTCATGGTGTAGAGGTGGAATGTCCCCTGCAGGTGGACACTGGCCACCTCAGCACAGCCTGGGCGTCTGTATTCTGAGTGACAGTGATGTGGGATAGACATCGTGGGGCGGGGACTCCATCAGCACCCAAACACACAGCCTGTACAGGCTTCTGCCCTCTTCACTGACAGCAGTGGATCCCCATAGCTGTGAAGTCCATGCCCTTGGGGTTTTCTTTCGTCAGCACTGGGGTCACATCTCTCAAGATGGTCGAGGATGTCCCCAGGACCAGGACGGAGGAGAGGAAAGTGCAGATGGTGGTCTATTGGTCTATATATTTGTACTCTGGCTTGAAATATAAAGTATAGACTGTCACTGAACACCCTACCTCTGCAGAAAGTCTCCAATCACATGGATAGGTGCAGCTGGACCCCTGGGGGTTCTGCCGCTGGCTGGCGTCAAGGCTGTGTGCATGGCCGGACTGGTGATGCGTCAACTCCATTATGACATTTGTCACCACAGCACAGACAGATGTGATCAGCGTGGCCTTTCCTCCCCGCCCGTCTCCCTCAGTTCATAGTCCCCAGAGATCAGCCACTCCACTGCCAGCACCGAAAGTATTCCAAGGGCAGAATTCTTGAGTGTTCTTGCAGTTTATAACAAGGACCTAACCTAGTCTTGTGGGCTGTGGAAGGTTTTAAGGGCTTCTGTACAATGTTCTTCTAAGCTCCCTTTCTCCTTTTTATAATAGTATCCTGATTTTTTTCCCTTTTCATCCACCCTTACTCCACTCCCCATCTAATTCAGTCTGGCCACGTGAGCTGATCAGGGTTTGAAAATGCATGTGAGGTTGCTTTGAACTCAATCTATAGCACTCATAAACAAGCAGTGGAAAGGACATTCACAAGATCAAAAACACAGGTGAGTCGATGGAGTTCTCAACAGACCTCCGCATGGGGCTATGCCCGCAGTTGGATGTCAACCCAGCTTGCGCAAGTGGAGAACCCACCAGTGTTAGTTAAGGTGGTCCCTAACTTCATATGGGAAGAAGGGGAAAAAAGAGAATTTCACGGTTACCAAAGGATAAAGGGGAGTGGGAAGGGATAACTTGGGAATTCATAAATTGCACCTCTTGGGGAGTGATGGAAACGTCAGCTATCTTGACTGTGGTAGTGGTTTCACTGGTGTCTACATCTATCAAAATTCATCAGATTGTACTTTTGAAATATGTATAGTTAACATATACATATGTATATGTATCACAATAAAGGTGTTTAAAAAAAAGAGAATTTCCCCAAAGTTCTACAAAAGGAGAACTACTAGTGCAAATTAGCCCTACCAAATACACAAACAATAAACTCTTGGTAAGTAAAACATTCCCATGTTTCCTTTATAACCTTGGCACTATTTTGGCATAGATGATTTAATTTAATTTTGTGAATACTTTGGTAATACAGTCACATGGTTGTTTTTTGGGGGTGAGTAATTAGGTTGGTTTGTTTGTTTATGGAGGGACTGGGGATTGAACCCAGGACCTCATGCATGCTAAGCACAGGCTCTGCCACTGAGCTATACCTTCCCCCTCCATTCACACGATTTAAACACCAAAAAACCTGTATGTTTGAAAACTTGTATCTTCCTCCCACTCCTCGTCATATGCCCCAGTGTTCCTCACCCCCACCACACACACACACACACACACACACACACACACACACAGAGTTCTTTTTTTTCTTTTAGAGAAGCATTATGCATGTCAGAGCAGAAAATGTATTTTTCCTCTCCTTTCTTTAAAAAATAATTAATACTACACTCTATACATCCTCCTGTTCCTGGTTTCTTTTCACTTACAACTAGATTTTTGAGATCGTTCTCCATCAATACATAAAAAGCCTACCGATTCCCATTTGTACTTAGAAAGTAATCATTTTATATATGTCCCTTAATTAATTTTACCAGTCCCTACACCTGGACACTTGAATGGATTTCAATCTTCTGTTACTATCAGAAATGCTGAGACGGAAAAACCATCAAGACTGGGTTTATGGGGGACTTTCATAGCCAGTTTATCCTCTCACCACCAGTGCTGAAGAACGTCTGCTCCCCCGTTGTCTCACTGATACATACGTGCCCACATCCATATTAGCAAACTTTTGGAACCATGATCTGTTCTGACTATGTATTCATGCGCCCCCAAAACGTGTGATTTTTTTTTTTATCAACTTGAGATGTTCCTGCTTTTCTTTGTCGCCCAGGGTCCCCTGTTGTTTACATGATGTGTGATTTCCTGCATTTGGCCTGTGTTTCCCTTTCTCTGCTCGTATCTAGCTGTCTGCCTGCTCTAACATTCCCGTATTTGTCTCAATCAATTTGTCATTTCTCAGCTTAAAAGAGCTAGCCATAAATGATGAAGAAGAAGGAATTTCTGTGTTTGCTCCTCCAGATCATGTTCATAAAAACTTAATGTTTATTTGTATACCTTACTCAGTTGTTCAAGACATGAGAGTAAATTTGACTTCCTATAGGGGCAGGAAATAATGTGAATAAAAGAAATGCCCTGGGAGGGAAAACAGGGAGTTTTGGGGGCTGCAGAACCTGGGCTGGTCAGGTCCCTCCCATCTTCCCACTTTTTAAGATCAACCTAAATTCAATATTTTTAAAATAAAATTTTGAATTTTGAAGATTCTATGTGGACCAAATTAAAATGTCTGAAGGCAGATCGAACATGTAGCTTCCAACCTCTGATTTTAGCCATTTCCTCATCCTTGACAAAACTTACCAACCCTGTAATAATTTAAACACTTGAATAGCCCTTTCTGTGAATACCTCTAACACATTTTTCAAGGCTATATATATTATTTATACCTTTTTGCCATTGTCTTCAAAGTAACTTAAAATTCTAACGAGATGAAATTCCTTTTATAGAAACATCGCCTTCATTTTAATAGGTACGTTGCCTTTTCTTAAGCATTTAAGCATTTTCAAAAGGGTGTGACGTCTTCATAATGCTCTGAGTAGCAAACCTAGCAAAGATGTAGAAACTTTCAATACAAAAGGGCTTGTGAAATAGGAATATGCTTCAGCTATGGCTGCAAAGATACCAGATGCTCATTTTGCTCCCATTGACTAATATAAATAAAATGTATGAATCTGGTGTCTTTGTATATGTAGTTAAGTGGTAGTTAACCTTTTCTATGATAATCTCAGCTAAAATCTGTATGGACTCTTAAATAGTTGTCTTTAATCGAATGCCTTTTGAATTAAGGGTAAAAATCACACAATAGTGGGCTATGAAAGAAAGCCATTGACACTTTGTGCTACTCAACCATTTCCCAGCAGCAGAAAATGAGGTCTTGATAGGGAAAATACGTTTATCAAGTGTAAAGTCTAGTGCTAGGGCCAGGCTAGAATCAGCCTAGAACCCAGGTCTCTTGGCTCCTTTGATTCTTTTGTGTCTGAAAATACTTGCTGATATATCTATGTTTCTATAAAATACAAGCGTATGTCATTCATAATTTTTGGAAAGCTATTTGTTGAGATGCAAAAATTACTTTCTTGATTATAACGTTCTTTGATTATTCCATTTAAGTTTTTGGCTATACCCTCAAGGTGTTGGGGTCTTCTGGGTCTAAGAAGGGGAACTGTGGGAAGAAATCCCAGTTCTGGCAATTCTCCAGTCCTCTCTGCTATATACATCTGTGGATGAAAGACATTGCAAACCATGCTGTGGCCACCAAGTCGTAAGCCATTACTGCCACCCGGGACTGTGAGTGGGGGGGACTCAGGATTCAGACAAGCAGGCAGCCTGGCCTCTGTAGCCACCCCTAACAGTGCCCCCTGAGGGGACTCAGGATGTGAAAGAGTAGGATACTGGCCCTAGACAGCGAGGTGCGTGTCAAAGGAATGATGCCGATAAGCCCAAAGCTTTGCACCTTCCCATACATAGAAAAGCACTCAATTCCTTAACTTAAGATGTCTGGTTTTCTTTAATTAGCAGTAATCTTTTGATCTTCTGACTTTTGATCTTTTGACTTCTGGTCTTTGTTGTAAAGCTCCTATATATCCTGGCTCCTCCCCTACCTCTTCAGAGCAGTCCCTCAGAGCGACCGGGGGGGGGGGGGCTGTCATCCAGGCTTGAGGGGTTCAGAGATATCCACCGAATAAAATATAACTCTCAACTTTTAGGCTGTGCTTTTTATTTATTTCAACAAATTACTCAACAGAAGGCAGATACTTCTATGGAACGATGTCAGGATTCCTAAATCAAAATCATTTTCATTTCTAGTCCTTCTTAGGCTCAGAGTGGATTTCTTGTAATTCTTTGAGTTTACACTGCACTGTCATCGTGCCCCTTGATGAACATGGACACAACTAAACTGGGTACCTTTCAGGGCACTGTGACATGAGAGAGCAACTGAAACTGGCTTGGAGACACTGTGTGATAATACTGGTCAAGGACCTTCTTTGTCCCAGAAAATTGCTCGTTTCATCAGGGAAAGTCAAATAGAGATGAAATGTGGAAGTTATAAAAATCTTTTTGTTAAAGTTAATGAATCTCTTAAGCACATTTGAGACAACAGTGAGCAAAGCCTTGACAGGAAGGGCACAGATAAACCATGACCAGAGGTAGAAAATTGGAAGTGCAGTGCTCCCTGCTGGACATTGGTAACTATTCTGTTCTTGTGTCCCAATCTCGCCATCTCTCAAGCTCACTCTCCCACCTGCAAAATGATGCATCAGGATTTCTGTAACCATCTCAAAATGAGTGCATGAGATTCAAGCTTCATACTGCATCTCATGCACTCATTTTGTCTGAGTGAACTGTCATTGCACCCCATGCATGGGCTTCAGAGAGAGGAGCAGTGTCATTATGAGAGGTTTCCTACTGGTATATAAAAAATAGATACACAAGTTTATACTGTATAGCACAGGGAAATATATTAATATCTTGAGTAGCTCATGGTGAAAAAGAATATGAAAATGAATATATGTATATTCATGTATGACTGAAGCATTGTGCTATAGACTAGAAATGGACACATTGTAAACTGACTATACCTCAATTAAAAAAAAAAAAAAAAGAGGTTTCCTGTTGCTTGAGCTATTTCCAGACAGGCTTGAGTGTTGTGGAGGATTGGCAGTTCCCCCACATGACAGTGTGAACAAAAAATACTGCCAACCAGATCAGTAAACAAAGAATGCTGGAACCATCAAGTCATCAGTGGCTGCTGCCACCCCCCAGGAAGACAAGCCTGCAGCCCAGCCTCTGCAGCCACTCACAATGGTGCCCCGAGAGGACTCAGAATAAGAAAGGACAGGACACTGGCCCTAGATAGCTAGATGCTTGTCAAAGGAATGAATTCAGTGAACCCAAATGTTTGCTTCCCCCCGTACATAGAAAAACACTAAATTCTTTAACTTGAGATGCCTGGTTTTCTTTAGTTAACAAGTAATTTTTTATTGTTCCAGCTACCTGGTCTGTGTTGTAAAGCTCCTATATATCACGTCTCCCCCTCTACCTCTTTGGAGCAGTCCCTCAGAGCGATGTGAGAGATGTCATTCCGGGCTTGAGTCCTCAGAATTATCCACCAAATAAAACATAACTTTCAAATTTTAGGTTGTGCATTTATTTCAGTCAACAATAACCCCCGGAGCTATCTAGCTCTGGATTCCTGGAACCTGCATATGTTATACAGTAAAAGAGACTTTGCAGATGTGATCAAGTTAAGGGTCTTGAGAAGGGGAGATTATACTGGAATATCTGGATAGACCCTAAATACGATCACAGTGTCCCTCTAAAAGGGAGACAGAGGCAGATGTGATTAGACAGAAGAAGGAGTCAAAGCCTCCACTCAAGCAAGATGGCTTTTGAAGGGACTGCGAGCTACAGAGCACCAATGTGGCTCTAAGAAGCTAGAAAAGGCCAGGAAATAGATTCTTCCATAGAGACTCTGGAGTAAAGGTGGTCCTGTGAAACTGAGAGCAGCCCTCCGAACCACATAAAGGTAAGGGTATAAATGTGTGTTTTTTAAAGCTACCAAGTTTGTAATAATTTGTTACAGCAATCAAAGGAAATGAATACACAGGGTATCCTAGTTTTCAAAATAAAAAATCTCCACCTCATCTTCCCCTTTCCTCTTTTCTCATTCTCATTCTAGGAACCAGAGAAGGAGTTTTCAAAGGAGAGAATGAACAGGAGAATATAATTATTAATGTAGAAAGATCCTTGCAAGCAGGGGATTTAGTCACCACTTTTATAATTCCATGTACCTCAGAAGTGACATCATGGTGGGAGTGTCAGACAGTGAAATGAGCATGTGCTGCAAATTTACTTGATTGAATATATTTAGATTTTCTATTGAAAAGCTATGACTGAATATACATGGAGAGGACACCGAGGAGAAGAATTTCATTTGAAAATGTCTTGAGAGCACAGGGAGACACAGTGACTCCTGACTTTGTCACTATTTGACATTTGAAGGAATATTAATGACTATTTACTGCTTGATCTTGGGAGATGTGCTTCACAAATAATACCCATTTCATAGGAATATTATGAGGATGATATGAGTGTGATGGTTAATTTTAAGTGTCAGCTTGGCTTGGCCATAGGGTACCCAAATATTTGGTCAAACATTATTCTGGATATTTCTGTGAGAATGCTTTAGATGGGATTAACATTTAAAACAGTGATCTTTGCATAAAAGAGATTGCCCTCTGTCAGTGTGGGTGGGCTCCATCCAACCAGCTAATGGCCTGAGAGGGAAAAAAGACTTGCTTCCCTTGAGCAAAAAAGAAATTTAGGTGCAGCCATTATGGAAAATAGTATGGGATTCCTCAAAACACTAAAAATAGACTTACTATATGATTCAGCAATCCCACTCCTGGGCATATATCCAGAGGGAATCTTAATTCAAAAAGATACAGACACCCCAATGTTCATAGCAACACTATTTACAATAGCCAAGACATGGAAGCAACCTAAATGCCCATTGACAGCTGATTGGATAAAGAAATAGTAGTATATTTATACCACGGAATACTACTCGGCCATAAAAAAGATTAATGCCATTTGCAGCAACTTGGATGGACCTGGAGAATGTCACTCTAAGTGAAGTAACCCAGAAAGAGAAAGAAAAATACCATATGATATCATTCATATGTGGAATCTAAAAAAAAAAAAAGAAAGAAAGAAAGAAAAGAAAAGAAGAAAGAGGACGCTAATGAACTCATCTACAAAACAGAAACAGACTCGAAGACAGAGTAAACAATTTTACGGTTACTGGGGGAAAGGGGGTGAAAAGGGATAAATTTGGGAGTTTGAGATTTGTAAATGTTAACCACTATATATAAAAACAGATCAAAAACAAATTTCTTCTGTATAGCACAGTGATTCAATATCTTGTAATAACCTATAATGAAAAATAATATGAAAATGAATATATACACACACACACACACACACACACGACTGGGACATGATGCTGTACACCAGAAATTGACACAGAGTAACTGACTATACGTCAATTAAAAAAAAAAAGAATTCTCCAGCAGACTGTGTCCAGACTTCATCTGCAACATCAGCTCTTTCTAGTTCTATAGCAGATGGCCTTCAGGCTCAAACTGGCACATCAGCTCTCCTGGGTCTCCAGATTGCCGGCCACTCCTGCAGAATTTGGAAGTGCCAGCCTCCATAATCGCATGATCCAATTCCTTATAATCAATCTCTCTTTCCTCTCCCCGCCACATCCTGTTGATTCTGTTTCTCTGGAGAACTCTGACTAATACAATGAGGTAATATTATCAGCCTTATTTTACAGATAGGGGAACTAAGGCTTAGAGAGGACACAGGGACATCTTGTAGTAGAGAGAGGATTCAAGTCTGGATGTGTCTGGCTTCAGAACCTGGGCACTTACCCACTTTTGTCTTTTGCCATATGAAAAAGGGAAATATAAGAGAAATGGTAACTCCAGAGTCACATGGCCAGTAAATCCAGACTTGCTGTTCTGTCTTCCATCCTGGCTCAAATTCCATTGCACAGTCTTTTATGTCTTGCTATCGTGTTCCTTTTTGTTATTTCTTTGCATTCAGCTAGAACCAGGGGTGCCAATTCAGTAAGGAATTTCCCAGCGTAGAGCAGCAGAGACAATCCAATCGGCCCCTGAGTGATAAGGACCATGTTTTGTGATTGACTGAATCCTCTAGGAAAAAGCCCCCATCTGTGTCCTGTTTCATCTGTATGAACAAACACAGTGGAAGTTGCTCTCAGACAGTTCGGGGGGATGTGTGGCCTCTGTGAGGTTATCAACCAAATGATATATTTGGTTTACAAATCAAGGTATCTGTAGAAATCAATTTGTCAGACTAATAAATTCAACCCTAAGTCAAAAGGCCTTCAAGAGAATTGGAGTTTTGAATTCTTATTTTTAAATGTTTCATCTCCAGCCCTGGAAGGAAAAGCCCTTTTCGCCCCCTCAAGGGTAAGATTGTCTCATTCCTGTGATTCATACTCATCTTTTAAAATACAAGGCTTTTTCACAGTTCTTTCCTTTTTGAAAGTGGGTGTCTTTTTATCTCAGATTTAAACAATAACTGCATATCCCCAGTGCTTGGCTATTTCTGGAAATCTATTTAATTTCACAAGTTGCCAAAGCATACAGACTTGCACAATTTCCATATTAATAATATTATCTCTACCTGAAATTTAAATTTAGATAAATATAGGCCAATGCCTGGAACATTCTGAGTTTTGAACACTACTCCTTTGTGGAAGGAATACCCATTGGACCAAAATGCTTTTTTTTTTTCAGACCTATTTGGGGAATATAAAGTAGAGAATAGAAAGCTTGAAAATTGCCCCCTTCCCCACTGCTTTGGGTTTGTTAGAGAAATTAAAGAGCAGAATCAATAAATGGCTAAACTGAGAAAATAGTAAGAAATTCATTTTGGGTAAAGATCTGCGAGGTCTGCAAGGTCTCAAAGAAGGAGCTGAGGGCCACCAAATTACTTTGGGATCTGTGGCTTTTTTTCCTGCCTCAATTGCCTCACCTCATTTTTTTTTTTTAACTTTTTAAAAAATTGAGTTATAGTCATTTTACAATGCTGTGTCACATTCCAGTGTGGAGCACAATTTTTCAGCTATACATGAACATACATAGATTCATTGTCAACATTTTTTTCCGCTGTGAGCTACCACAAGATCTTGTATATATTTCCCTGTGCTCTACAGTATAATCTTGTTTATCTATTCTACATTTTGAAATCCCAGTCTGTCCCTTCCCAACCTCTTCCACCTGGCAACCACAAGTTTGTATTCTATGTCTATGAGTCTGTTTCTTTTTGTATTTATGTTCTTTTTTTTTTTTTTTTTTTTTAGATTCCACATATGAGCAATCTCCTGTGGTACTTTTCTTTCTCTTTCTGGCTTACTTCACTTAGAATGACCTTCTCCAGGAACATCCATGTTGCTGCAAATGGCGTTATGTTGTCATTTTTATGACTGAATAGTATTCCATTGTATAAATATACCACATCTTCTTTATCCAGTCATCTGTTGAGGAAAACTGGACAGCAGCATGTAAATCAATGAAGCTAGAACATTCCCTTACACCATACACAAAAATAAACTCAAAACAGATCAAAGACTTAAACATAAAAGAAGATACAATAAATCTCCTAGAAGAAAATATAGGCAAAACATTACCTCACATACATCTCAAAAATGTTCTCCTAGGGCAGTCTACCCAAGCAATAGAAATAAAAGCAAGAATAAACAAATGGGACCTAATGAAACTTACAAGCTTCTGCACAGCACAGGAAACCATCACCTAAAATTCTTAACAGGATCAACTATTTTTATCCACCGTGTCTTAACCCAGATCACAAGCGTTTAGCCATTGACTTCTTTATTCCTTTAAAGAAAAAGGATGCATTACTTGTCTAGAAGCTCATTTCTTTTCTGTTAGAGAGCAATTTACTTCTCAGAGAAGACATATTAGTGTTTTGAAAAAGCATTTGCTTCTCACCTTGATGGGATCTCATGGACAGCAGATAGATAAGATCATTTGCAGTCATTTCAAATTCCTACTCTACAATTTATTAATAGGTACAGATTCTGTTCACCAAATTCCAAATCTGCACTCAATTTCAAACTGTGTATGATGGTTTTTCCTACACCATCAAGCAAGTTTCTGACACCAGCTGGATGCATTACAATTCAATGCAATTCTGACTATCTACCTGGAAATAGCATCAGATTCCATAGGTGAAGGGCTCAGTTCCACAAGGCCTCCCTCCATTCCAGATGCCAACTGCAAGCCCAGGTTGGTCACATGTGCTTCTGACCAACTAACTATAAATCAGAGGATCTCATGACTCTCTTTTTGGGTTTGACTAATTTGCTGGAGTGGCTCGCCTAACTCAGGAAATCCATTTACTCCATAAATTTGCTATTTGTTGCATGGATCAGCAGTCAGATGAAGCGATACATGGGGTGAGGAAACAAAGGAGCTTCTGTCCTCATGGAGCTTAGGGTCTGGCATGGTGGCATGTAGAAGCATTCTGATTCACCAACCTGGAAGCTGGAAGCAACCAATTTGGAAGCTCTCCAAATTCAGTCATTTTGCATTTTTATGAAGGCTTCATTACAAAGGCACTATTGATTAAATCACTGGCCATTGGCAATTGACTCAACCTCCAGCCCCTCTCTTCTTCCTGAAGGTAAGGGTGAAAGGAAGCAGGACCTGTGACCCCCATCCCCCACCCCTTATTTATAGAAAAGCTTAAGTCTCCCAGGCCTCCCTGAGTCCTAGAAGGACAGGCTCAAGCAGCTGATCAGGACAAGCCTGAAGGCCCTGGGGGACGGCAACTCTGACCATTTATCCCAACGATTAGCTGAGATTTATGCCTTCATTTCCCTTTAAAACTTGGCTGAACAGAATCTTTGGTGGTGATTTTTTTTGAGGGGGGTGCTGGGTCCACTAAATTAAAGGCATTCTGATTAAAAACAACTTTCCTTTTTGCTACCAAGGCTATTGCCCCCAGGATCCTACCCCTTCCCCTCCCTCATGTACAAACCAATTACTCTTATCTAAATCTCAGGAGGCAGCTGCTGAGAAGAAGCAAGAACTGGTTAGAATCAATGGAGTCCAAGATGGTGGAGGGTCTGCCCTCCAATGGTCCCCGAGGCTCACTGTAGTGTATTAGCATGCTAAATGACACACCTGCCAGCACCATGACATTGATAATTGCCTTGACAACAACTGGAAAAGCCCACACAAAGACTGAAAACCTCAAACAAGGACTGATTGTCTCCATCACACCCAGAAGGAGGACATGATGGTGGAAGCCTCCTGTAAGAGCCCACATGGCCCCATCTGGGCCGAAGCTGTCCCTACCTGCCATCTCGGCTGATGACCCTCCACCTGAGCACTTCCTTCCATTTCCCCTTCTGAGCAGTAAAGCAGCTGTTTACTTTGTCCCTCTGTCTCTGTGCTCAAATTCTTTCACAGCTGGTAGCAAGAAATCCACACTTTGGCTGGCTTCCTAATTTAGGGGTCCCTCCATCCACTACCAAGGGGAGTGGGACTGAATGTTCCAACCCTCTAATCACATATTTGGTTGTCCTGGCAACCAGCCCCCATCCTTAGTGTCTTCCAACAGTCAACTTATGAACATAAACTCAGATGTGACTGAAAGGGGTTTGTTATGAATATTAAGACACTTTTATTACTCTGATCACTTAAGGAATTCCAGGAGTTTTAGGACCTCTGTGTCAGAAACAGGGATGAAGACCCAATCTACATTTCTCATTATTATTCACAATATCACACCAGCTTCTTCCTTGTTTATTTCTATGATTTCCTTCTGTTTGAGTCCTTTAATTAAGAACATGGTCCACTGAAAGAAAACCCACCAGCTCTGACAGCACTAGAATTAATCTTTATCCAGAAAGGTCCAGTGGACACGGACTGTGAAAGTGACACTGAGCCAGGAAGGAAAGGGGCAGGGTACAGCCGCTTAAGAAATGACATAGCGATTCACACCAAGGTAGTGGAAAATTCAACCCCCAGGAGGCCTCGAGGCCCAATATGGTGGGAGATTTGACTTCTAGGAGACCTTGCGCTTCATCGTATGCCCGCTGTAGCAAGTTAGCAAAGCAAGTGGCACACCCCCCGGCACTGCGACAGTTCCAAGGCTGGGCCATAAAAGGTCCAAAAGTGGGCAGTGGCCCACTTCCTGGGGATCCCTACCTCTTCCCCAAAGCAGTTGGAATAATCGTCTCACCTGTTAGTGTATGACGTTACCAAGCGCACAGAAACTAACAGCCCCACACCTCATGGCTGCTCTCCCCTCTGAGCGAGACTGCCCGCACTTTTGGAGTGTGGATCTACTTTTACTTTAAACTGAGCACCCAACCCCCTTACCTCTTGGCCTTTCTCTTGCCTTCTAAACCAGCCTGCACTCTGTCTTTGGAGTATATATCTCTCTGAATAAATCTACCTTTACTCAACTGTAACTCCCTCTTGAATTCTTTCCTGCATGAAGCCAAGGACCCACACTTGGCGGGGCACATCCCAGGGACTCAACTCCTACCTGGGACATGGCCATCCTCTCAACCCACATTAATTTTCCTATATCAGAACTAGCCCTAAATGCCTATTATAATCATTTGGTGGTTTTCAAGATTTCACATTTAACCAATTAAGTTCTGCTTCTCAGTTTCTTCCTTAGATTTGTGTGCTGATTTGTTCACTTCCCCCCCTGGATTTCTTTCCTGAGTATAAGTTCCCAATTATTGACCCTGTTAGAGAAGGCAGATAGCTAGATATGAGCAGAGACAGTGGGACACAGACCACATGGCAGAAATTGGGCAGAAAGGAGGGGCACAAGCCAAATGCAGGAAATCATACATCACGTAAGCACCAGGGGTCCCTGGGCAGAGAAGGAAAAGCAGGAACCTCTGGGCTGATAAGTCACATCTTTGGGGGTGATAAGTGGCCAACAAAGAAAGATGGGAAAAGGCAGGAATCCCCAGTGTCTGAATGTAACCATTTGCTCATTATGCCCTCTTTTCAATAAAATTAGCCTTGCAGATCAGAAGTACCCATCATGCACTGGCACCATGACACTTCCGATTCAGACTAAAAAAGGACAAAAATCCCTCCTCTCTTCTGGAAGGTGGAGTTGGGATGAAAATCAGGGAATATGACCCCAGGCCCTTCCTCCCTAATGAATATTCCACCCATTCATTTTTACACCCTATGTAACGAGCTTGCCAAAGAAACTCAGGGCAGCCGCTCCCCTGAGCCCGCCCGCTCTCCCCTTGAGAGTGTACTATCCATCTTTTAATAAATCCTCACTTTACTTTTTTAACCACTATGTCTTGTTTCTGAATTCTTTTGGGGATGGGACAAGAACCTGGAAAACCAGTAACATCCACCGACATCGACCCTACATTGTATCTTCCCATCTCATTCCCTATGTGAGAAGAGAATTTCTATGTGTGTCTTTGATAAACAGAATAGGCACAAAATATTTGAGGACTGAAGCAGTGAGTGGACTGATCATTTTAAAACATTATGGCTAGTTAAGGGAAGAGGACTTGGAGAGGAAAATTGAGAGGGAGAAAGTGACAGGGTAATAAGGGTGAGACACGGCTATCAACGTGAATGTGATGTAGGTCTTGCCCCCAGTCAATTTGCAGCTCAGTAGGTGGGGTAAGTTCCAAATATTTAAAATCCTGAAGCCGTTTTGTGTGTATCATCTTTTATTCAGTAATCCTACATTGGACAGAGAAAGTGAAAGAGATAATGATTATCCTTAAGGGGTTTAGTATTTTATTGGGGCAGTATTTTGAAACATTAGTGAGTGTATTGAAAGTGGTTGAAGCTTTCAAGAAGTTGGGAATTCTTTTTGTTAATTAATTAGTGAACAATCACATGAGAGATTCCATGTTGGATGCTGAGGATACTGGGTGGATCTTGGAATTCTGATCATCTCTTCCTGTGGTGGCAGGCTCATATTCAATTTAGGTAATCTGGTGAGAAGATCAATAAGTTAGGCAGAGAATAACTATTTTTCTTTTAAAAGGAGAGAGCTTCAAGCTGCTTTAGATTTAAGAATAAAGAGAAAATCTGCTTAAATTAGTTTTTGTTCTGAGAAGAATTGTTTGCACAGCCTTACAAATGCAAATATCAGGCAAGTAAACCTTGAAAGAAAGATACAATGGGCATGTAAATGTCTTGATAAATACCGCTTCAAATGAAATCTCTTGGTAGGCGTGGATAGTGTGGGAGTTTAGAGGCACAGTTCACCTAGTGGGGATCTTCTGAGATTTTAGGGACATAGAACCCAAACTCAGCAAATTGAAGTCGACGAAAGCTATCCTCTTAGATGAGATGGGCTTATCAGTAACTGCTGGTAGAAGAACACCGAAGACCCCAAAGAAAAGAAAGAGGAGTCTGGGCTGGTGATCCAGACACACACTCAAGGCCTGAGGCAGGGAGAAATGGTTTTGATACAGAAAAATGGGGCACCAGATAATGGCCATGTCCCAGGTCCCAGGTGGGTCCCTGGGATGCACCACATCAAATGAGGGTCCTTGGCATCGCACGGGAAAGAATTCAAGAGCGAGCCGTAGCAGAATGAAGCTAGATTTATTCAGAGACGCATACTCCGTACGCACATTGTGGGCCATCTCCAAAGGCGAGCGGCACCGCAAGGTGTGAGGGTGGGCAAGTAAAAGCAGATAAACAGCGCGTGGAGCATCTCGGACGGCAAGAGAGCAGCAGCAAGGTTCGGGGATGTTACTTTTTTACAGGCTCGGTAACTTCATATGCTGATGAGTGGGAGGATTGTTCCAATTACTTTGGGAGAAGGGGCAAGGATTCCCAGAAACTGGGTCAACACCCACTTTTTGACTTTTTATGATCTGCCTTGAAACTGCCATGGCACCTGAAGAAATACCACTTACCACGGTACTGTATTTCAGTGAGCATACGATGAGGCTCAAGGTCTACTGGGAGTTGAGTCTTCCCCCATCTTGGGGCTCATTGCTGTGTCATTCTTTTAATGGTTGTACCCTGTCCCCCTTTCTCTTTTCTCAGTTTGGGTGCACAGGTGGCTGAAACTGAAACCATCTGCAAACCCACCTGTTCTAGCAGTGATTGGGTTTTGGTGAACGACGGCTGAACAAGGGCCTGTGAACTGAAAACTAGTTATAATCCAGGGCTCATTGCGGGCTATTACTACAGCCTGAAAAGGCTTTGTAGAGTGGCGCAAACACAGCATGACTGAAACATCATTCTTCAGGACAGGACCAGTCTTCAACCAGGACACTGTCTATAAGAGAGGATCAATATGTCTGTAGGATGACGGGTCAGACTCCAAACCGTCTCTTCACTTGGTATTCAGAAAAGAACAGAATTCAAATTAAAACTACACTAAGATATAATTTCTCAACTTCTTCAGCCTTGCAGCCATTTAAAAGCTTGGCCCACAGCCTGTAGGCGCAGCTGCAGGGGAAGCAGACACTCTCAGACAGCACTTCTGGGAGTGCAGAGTGGAGCAGTCTCTGTGGAGAGAAATTTGGTGAGACCTAACAATCTATATATGCATTTACCCTTTAACCCAGCAATCCATCCCATGGCTATAAATTTATCCTGAAAGTAAAACTCCAATAATGTGAAAAACATCAGCACAAGCTTATTAACTGCAGCATTACTTAAGCAGCAAAATACTGAGAAAAAAAGAAAAAGAAAGCTTGTCTGTTACCCAAAAGGAAAAGAGAAAGACCTTCATTCTTGTCATACCCAAAAGATAAGATTCCAGATGGGAGACAGAGTGTTGCACAGCAAAAGATTTTAAAGGATTTATTTAGGAAAAGAAAAGTGTAGCTCCAAGAATGGGAGGTGGGCTGATCCAAGGGGGAAAGCAGTGGTCTTTGCCTACCCTTTCTCTTATACCCTTGCTTAAAAAGGTGGTCTTTTGATTGATGGCTCCTGCCCCTGGAATACTCTGTCGTGTTTGGCCCCTTTGTGCATGTCCTTAACCATGGTGTAACACAGAAAAACTCACCATGGGGGTCCTAAGCCATAACATTGATTATATTACAATGAGCACTGGGTCATGTCCGGATAAGTCCTCATTACTGGGCAGTTGTGGCTGTCTGGTTCTAACTAGTTTCTTGCTGGCACTCATTTAAAGGATATAAAGTTCCTTTATGCCGGAGGCGGGTATAATACCATCTTCCAGATCATTCTCCCTCTCCTCCACCTATCTGCCTCATGCCCCCCCATCTAACTCCGTAACATGTCCATCCACTGACACTTAAGCTGTGGTGTGGATAATACCACACCATAATATGGAGGAATACTATAGGCAGCTGTAAAAATTATAAAGATCATGTGTATACACTGATATAGAGTAATTCCCACACTTAAATAAATTTTTTAAGAAGGTCAAAATGGACTTATACTAGCTTTTATGTAAGTGCAAAGGAGAGAGATGAACGCATTCTTTTATTTTACAGAAAGAAAATATAGAAAGCATAATTCAGAAACTAGAAAACTGGTTACTCATGGGGGGATAATGTTTTCAGAAAATATTGACTTTTGAATTATACTAGTGTTTAACATATTCAAAAAATAAAGTGAAATAACCAATGAATTATATTTTTCACCTCTAGCATTTCCATTTATATCTTCTTTTTCCTCTCATGATTAGGTTTGTTTTTCCCTTCAACTACTCAAACTTAGATCTAACAGCTATTTTCATAGCTTTGTCTGGTAGTTCCATTACTTCTATTATTTTTGAGTCATTTCCCTGCTTCTTGCCATGTCTAGTAGTTTTTGATTGGGCGTTGTGAAACTTACATAGTCGACCATCTGATTCTGCTGTCTTCCTTTAAAGAGTTTTAGTCTTTTTTCTGCTGGGCAGTTAAGTTTCTTACAGTTCAGTCTGAGCCTCTGAGGCTCTTTGTGTGTGCTTTGGTAGAGCATGTCTAAAGCAGCTTTTACCCTAGTGATAGTTAACCTCACTGCTAAGGCGTGGCCCTCTGGGTGTGTCACTCAATGCTCCAAGAGATTATAATGACTCCACTATGGCCAGTGGAAACTCAAATATTGCCCCACCCTGTGTGACTTCTGGGAGATATGGAACTCACAGCAACCTGGTACAGCTGCTTTTTTCCTTGTGGAATTTCACTCTTGAGTATACATGTCTTAGTAAAGACTTGAAAGGACTTCAGTGCAGATCTCTGGATTTCTTTTCCTGTGTAGTTCTTTCCTCTTTGGAAATTGGCCTTGCAGCTACCAGCCATCTCAGACTCTTTGAACTCTGACATCAGTCTCCCCAGTTTGACAAGACCACCATGCTCTGTTTGGAATCCCTTTAACTTCCCCATCGTCTTCTGGACCATGGAAGCAGAGTGCCTCCCGACAGAGAGACAAGGAAATTGTGGGAGCTACCACATTTGTTTCTCTTCTCTAAGGGCTCACAGTTCTCTGTTGCTTGTTGTCCAGTACCTGGCGACAGTTGTTTTATACATTTTTATATTCATATATTCTGTCCAGTTTTCTAGTTGTTAAAAGTGTGAAGGTAAGTTCAGTTCCTAATATACGCCATCATGTCTGGAAGCAGAATATATATTGCAGTATCTCCTAGCTCTGTCTATTGTAAGGATCTAAAAGGAATAATACCCTTGTAGCAATAAGCAAGTTTAGTGACCAGATTCTGATTCCTAAAAATCATTCCCCGGTAAACAACAACAACCATAGCAATAGAAGTATCAACAAAACCAGGGCTCCTTGGAGAAATGCCTGATACCAGAGCAGGGGCAGAGAAAGTGCCAGGTGAGCCTGGAACGCTTGGCTGCGTCTGCCCCAAAGGAGAAAGCAGACAGGAACTAACCAGGACACACCGAAAGCACGCAGGAGTTAGTTTGAAAGGGTTCCCATTGGACAAATTTGGGACACTCTGAGCTTCACAAACAATAATGATGATAATGGATTTTAAAACATTGAATAGGAGGGGAGGGTGTAGCTCAAGTGGTACAGTGCATGCTTAGCATGCGTGAGGTCCTGGGTTCAATCCCTGGGACCTCCTTTAAAAATAAATAAGTAAACTTAATTGCCTCCCCCACCAAAACAACAATAACAACAAAAGAAAACAAAATAAAACAAAACATTGAATGAAAGCAGCAGCCAGGAATCCATGGTGATACTAAAGGGTCAGGGTGTGGAGAAGCACTTATTTGCCAAAGAACGCCAATTAATCAGTGCAAAGGAAAGATTTGGAAAATGACCATTTTGCGACCACTGATGTAATAGGTGCCTCCAGCAACCTCATCTAAAAATGCTGGAAGCACTGGGTGAAAAATGATGGGCCACAGCGTAGTCACACATTTTTCAAAGTATCCCACCACAGATTATTTAATTACAGAGGAAAAATACCCTATGTTGGTACTATATTGGTACTACCTTAACAAAGTACCCAAATGACATCATCAGTAACAAAAACAAGCCAGTATAGGTGCCTTCTAATGTAAGACATTGAGAAGAACATAGCATCACCCAAGCAGTTGCCAAAAATCATTTAGTTTGAATCAAATCACAAAGGAACAGGCAAATCCTGAACGTGAGATGCTCTACAAGAAAACTTGACTTTAATCTTTGAAAATGTAAATGTCACAAAAAAACCAAAAAACATAGGGAATTCTTTAGAGTTAAGATTAAAAAGACATGACAACGAAGTTTAATATATGATGATTAATTGGATCTAGTATAAAAAATAAAGAAAAGAAATGAAAGAAAACCTAGTGATAATAATCATTATTAGGAAAATTGAACATGGACTACAATACTTTATATCAATGGAACATTTCTTGAGTATGGTCAGGAGAATGTCCTTGTTCTTATGAGATGCTGCTGAGGTATTTAAGAATAAAATATCACAGCAGCACTATATACAATAGCCAAGACATGGAAGCAACCTAAATGTCCATCAACAGATGACTGGATAAAGAAGTTGTGGTATGTTTATACAATGGAATACTACTCAGCCATAAAAAAGAATAAAATAATGCCATTTGCAGCAACATGGATAGATCTGCAGATCGTCATTCTAAGTGAAGTAAGCCAAAAAGAGAAAGAAAAATGCCATATGATATCACTCATATATGGACTCTTAAAAAAAAAAAGGAGGAAGTAAGAAGACACTAATGAACTCATGTGTAAAACAGAAATAGGCTCACAGGCAGTAAACAATTTAATGGTTACTAGGGGAAAGGGGATGGGGAGGGATAAATTTGGGAGTCTGAGATTTACAAATATTAGCCACTATAAATAAAAATAGATTTTAAAACATGTTTTCTGTACAGCACAGGGAACTATACTCAATATCTTACAATAACATTTAATGAAAAAGAATATGAAAATAAATATATGTATGTGTATGCATGACTGAGACATTGTGTTGTACACCAGAAATTGACACATTGTAACTGACTGTAGTTCAATTAAAAAAAATAAGTTATCATGATGATTACTTCCAAATGGTTCAGCAATCACAGTGGTGCATGGGTAGGGAACTATAATTTTCCAGGATCAGGTACTTGCACAACTTAGGGTTAGAGTCAGCCTCCCAGAATGACATTTTCTGTGGATAAAAACTATAAAAAGAAAAACAAGACAACCAAACAGATGTCTGATATCTAGAAAATGAATAATCAACTTGATATTTCAACAGGATCTCTGTGGAATGGTATGAAGGATGGATTAGTGCACACAAAATTAAAAGCAGGGGCATGGGTAAGATGGTTGTTAAAATAACCTAGGTGGAAAAAAAGGAAAAAAATACGGGCATGACCCAAGGTAATGGTAAAGGGTATGGAAAAGAGAGACCTATCTGATCAATAATTGTAGGCAATTCAAAGTCTTGGTGATTGAATTAGTGACTTCTCAGGATTGTGGGCATCTAAAAAGATGAGGTAGGGGCTATAAATATCTTTTCATTATTTTATTCCCAGCATTTAGAACAAGGGCTTGGCTCTAGTATGGGACGAATGAATAGAAGTATTGGGGACATTCAGATAGAGTAAGGGTAAGGTTAATTTTAAATTGAGACATCTGGAAAGATTTCTTGAAAAAAGTGGCACTTAAGATATAGTGGATTATTTACATTGGTACTTCTGAGAGGTGGCATGGCATGAATGGAAAGAGAAAAGGGTTGGGTAGAGAACTGAATCCCAGAGCTGACCATAATCTGCCATGTGACCTTGAAGAAGGCACATCCCCCGCAACAGAACCTCCATTTGTAAATTGTTGGAACCAGGAAGTTGAGTTAGAAGATCTCAAAGTTCTTTCCAGCTTTAATATTCTATAATTATTATTTTAATACCACACAGTCTTTACTAAATGTCAACTTGCATGTAAGATATATAAACACATTAACATAAAACTTGAATCATGGTGTGCCCTTCCTCAAAAAAAATTAAATACCCACCCCTGCCTCCCAACTACAGACTGAGGATAAACTCTTTGTCATGTTCTTAAAAGTCTTCTATGATCTGACACAAAAATGATGTAGTGGAACAAGAATAGGCTGGGAGAGGAAAAACCAGGATTTAACTGAGAGGTCTGGAAATTGTCTGGTGTTCCTGGACTTCAGTAGTTTCAAGATCATGGACAAGTCCCTGGTGAAAAACTGTATGGTATTTAAAATACTGAATTTCAATAACTGAACTGTTAAATCATCTAAGAAAATGGTTGTCTAAAAGTCATTTCCGCATACCCACCAATCTTAGGGGCAAATGATACAAAGACTTTGGGAAGCTGTTAACTCTTAGGGTAGGTGGAATGGTTCTTTTATTTTAAAAAATTATTTCATTAAGTATTTATTACTTAATTTCAGGTGTCCAGCATTATATTTCAACATCTGTGTACACTACAGGTTGATCATGGCCATCAGCCTAGCTGCCATCCATTACATCATCCATCTCATCCATTACAGTTGACCCCCTTCACCCATTTTGCCCACCATCAATCCTCTTCCCCTCTAGTAACCATTAATCTAATCTCTATATCCAAGTTTGTTTTTTGTTTTATTTTGTTCAATCATTGGTCTTTTTAAAACTTTTTACATATGAGTGAAATTATATGGTATTTGTTTTTCTCCATGTGATTTATTTCACTTAACACAATACCCTCAAAGTTCCATCCATATTGTTGCAAATGGCCCAATATTATTCTTTTTTTATGGGTGAGTAGGATTCCATTGTATATACATATATCACTTATTTTTTATCCATTCACCCATCAATTAATTCTAAGGTTGTTTCTGTATCTTGGCTATGATAAATAATGCCACAATGAACATAGAAGTGCATATATCTTTTTGAATCACTGTTTTTGTGTTTTTCAGATAAATACTTAGAAGTGGAATAGCTGGGTCATATGGTAGTCCTATTTTTAATATTTTGAAGAATCTCCATACTGTCTTCCATAGTGGCTGCATCAATTTATATTCCCACCAACAGTGTTCCTTTTCTCCACATTCTTTTCAACATTATTTCTTGTCTTTTTCATAATAGCCTTTCTGACAGGTGTGAGGTGATATCTCATCGTGATTTTGATTCGTATTTCCCTGATACTTAATGATGTTGAACATCTTTTTATGTACTGGTTGGGCATCCATTTGTCTTCTTTGGAACAATGGGTATTCATATCTTCTGCCCATTTAAAAAAAAATCAGGTGAATTGTTTTTTTTGAGATTGAATTGTATGAGCTCTTTGTATATTTTAGATATTAACCCCTTATTGGATATATGACTTGCAAATATCTTCTTTCATCCAGCAGGTTGCTTTTCATTTTGGTGATTATTTCCTTAGCTGGGCAGATACTTTTTAGCTTGACATAGTCCCATTTGTTTATTTTTGCTTTTGCTTCCCTTGCCTTTGGAGCAGGATCCACAAAAACATCTCTAAGACCAGTTTTGAAAGGTGCATTGCCTGTGATTTCTCCTAAGAATTTTGTTTATTTATTTTTTGGTGGAGAGGTAATTAAGTTTACTGATTTATTTTTAGAGGAGCTACTGGGGATTGAACCAAGGACCCTGTGTATGCTAAGCACATGCCCTACCACTAGAGTTATACCCTCCCCCTCTCCTAGGAATTTTGTGTCTTCAGGTCTTATGCTTCAAGTCTTTCATTCATTTTTCAGTAAATGTTTCTGTTTAGTGTAAGACAGTGATTTAGTTTTGTTCTTTTGCATGTGGCTGTTTAGTTTTCCCAACATCATTTATTGAAGAGACTGTCCTTTCTCCATTGTATGTTTTTTGCTGCTTTGTCATAAATTGTTCATAGATGTGTGGGTTTGCTTCTAGGCACCCAGTTCTATTCCATTGATCTATGTGTCTGTTTTTGTGCCAGTACCATACCGTTTGGATTACTATAACTTTGAAGTGTAGTTTGAAATTAATAAGCACGATGCTTCCAGCTTTGTTATTCTTTCTTAAGATTGTTTTGACTATTCAGGGTCTTCTGAAGTTCCAAACACAGTTTAGAATTATTTGTTCTAATTCCATGACATATGTCATTGGAATTTTGGTAAAGATTGCATTGAATCTCTAGATTTCTTTAGGTAGGATGGACATTTTAACAATATTCTTCTGATCCATGAGCACAAAATATGTTTCCATTTACTTGTGTCTTCTTCAATTTCTTTCATCAGGGTCTTGTAGTTTTTAGTGAACAGATCTTTTCACTTCCTTGTTTAAATTTATTCCTGGGTAGTTTACTCTTTTTGATGCAATTGTAAATAGGATCATTTTCTTAATTTCTCTTTCTGGTGGTTTATAATTAGCATATAGAAATGCCACAAATTCTGTATATTGATTTTGTATCCTGTGGCTTTATTGAATTTATTTATTATTTCTAGCTGTTTTTTGGTGGAGCCTTCAGGATTTTCTGTATACAGAATAATGTAATCTGCAAATTGTGACAGTTTTTTTCAACTTCTTTCTTTCTGATTTGGATGTCTTTTAGTTCTTCTTCTTGCCTAATTGCTGTGGCTAGGACTTCCAATACTACTTTGAGTAAGAGTGGCAAGAGTGGGCATCCTTGTCTTTTTCCTGATCTTAGAGGAAAACTTTGAGCTTGATACTGGTGAGCATGATGGTAGCTGTGGGTTTGTCATATATACCTTTTATTACATTGAAGTACATCACTTTTATATCCATTTTATTAAGTTTTAAAGAATTCTGAATGGATATTGAATTTTAGAAATGCTATTTTGTGTGTGAGATGATAATATAATTTTTAGCCTTCATTTTATTGGTGTGGTGTATGGATTTGTTCTTAAAGAATGGTGTGTTCTGGTTGCCTACTGAAATGCTTTGAGTAGGGGCATCATTGTCTTTCATTGGAATCACAGCCTGTTATTCTACCATTCATCTTGTTCTTAGAAATTTCTGAGGGTGTTTTGGAATTAAAGAAATATTGGCTTATTTCTAATGTATTCTTTTTCTCTTTTTATTTATCTTTTCCATTTTTAGTTCTAGAATAATTGCTTTCTGAAGGGAAAATATCACAGACTATTAAGGGATAAAATTTTGATTACTGAATGATTTAGGTGAGGTAATAAATATAAGAAATGTTCCCGTTAAAAATCTCTGGAGAACTTTGTCAGTTTTCTAGTCATTATTCAAAACAAAGAAGAAAGGTCTTACATCATCAGACTGAGTCTCTCAGGGTGAATCACATCTATAAAAATATTTTCCAATATTGGAAGAAGACGTCATAGGCAGGGAAAAAAATCTAGATTGAAATAGTACTGGGATGTGGACATTAGATAAAAAGGAGGTAAACTGATAAATTTGTTTCATGTCATAAAATCCTTTTCCATAATCAGAGGTCAGTCTGGCTCAGAGATTAAATCCTATCTTGAAGGTGCAATTCTAGTTATGGGAAAATTACCTCACTAACTCATAAGATAGAGCTAATTTAATGAGATAAATATTGATTTCCCATTATTACATTAACTGCACTCAACTATATGATTGCAGAACTTTTCCTGACCTGAAGCCAACTGTTAGAAAATGTTATAGCTCCTAATGGCCCAGGCAAGATTATGGTTGAAAACAACCCAAGGAACTTTCCCAATAGGTCATGTTAGAGTATTCATATCTGTTTGATTTTTTTGTTTCCATATGTATCACCACCGTCCCCCACTCTTTTGACATAAGCCTTCACTCTCCCATCTCACTTTCCCCCTTCCGTTTACAGTACAAAATGGAATTCCAAATACTGACTTTGACAGAGCATTTTAATCAGCAGGGATCTTTCAGGTTAGAAGTAGTAAAAATGACTTTTTTAGAGGTATAAATAAGACATTAGGAAAATATTAGAGAATAAAAATTGAACGAAGCACATAAGATTCTCCTGGCTATAGCTAATAGAAAACTCTGATTCATTTAATGAGAACATTTGCTATCTCACAAAATAAGAAGGCTAGACAAAGCAAAGTCTCCAAGGTTGATGAGGGTCACTGGTTCGAAGAAAAATATCAGTGGTTCTGTCTCTCCAACCTTCTGTGCATAGCATTAGCCTTCTTCTAATGTTGAGCATCCTCATGGTTACAAAATGACTCCCGGAAGGAAACAGGTCAACAGTTTTCTTGTTCACACCCAACAGAAGCAAGAGAGAAGTGGTCCAAGGCTGGGGGAGAGTCTTGTTCGTCTTAGGCAGGTGCCCAGCACTAGACAAGTAACAGGTGTCTGGATGAAATGCCTACTTCAATTGATTGAATCAAAAGAATCAAACTCCCATCTGGAAGTGGGAGTGAGGAAGGTAAGAAAACGCTGTCAGATTCCTGTTAGGAAGGACAAAAGAGGAATGGCTATTGAATTGGCAGAAGACTATCACATAGAGCATTTGCTTGCAAATTACACAGTATTCCAGGTTTTAAAACATCTTAATTATCCTCAAAAAATGAAAAATACACTTACTATATGATCCAGCAATTCTACTCCTGGGCAGATATCCAGAGGGAACTCTAATTCAAAAAGATACATGCACCCCAATGTTCATAGCAGCAGTATATACGATAGCCAAGACATGGAAGCAACCCAGAGGTCCATCAACAGATGACTGCTGTATAGCAGTTGTATATTTATGCAATGTAATACTACTCAGCCATAAAAAAAAGAATAAAATAATGCCATTTGCAGCAACATGGATGGACCTAGAGATCATCATCTTAAGTGAAGTAAGCCAGAAAGAGAAAGAAAAATACCATATGATATTACTCATATGTGGACTCTTAAAAAAAAGAAAAGACATTAATGAGCTCGTCTACAAAACAGAAATAGACTTGCAGAAATAGTAAACAATTTATGGTTACCGGAGGAAAAGGGGTTGGGAAGGGATAAATTTGGGAGTTTGAGATTTGGAAATATTAATCACTATATGTAAAAATAGATCACAAGGAACTATATTCAATATCTTGTAATAGCCTTTAATGAAAAAGAATATGAAAACAAAACAAAACAAAAAAAACACCTTAAACTTTACTCACACCAATGGAAAGGACAGATCCATTCATGCACAAAATCCTTTATCGGGCACCTAAGGTGCCAGGCACTGGCCTCGAGACTCCACAAACATAAGTGGATAAGACAGTCCCCACTCTAAAGGAATTAATTATGTGTCTGTTTTCCCAATAGAGTAAGGATTCCTGTTTGCTTACCACTTGAGAGAACTGTTGCATTTGTTTAGGTAAGAGAGGATGAAGACCTAGTGTGTTGTAGATATGGTAATAAAACATGTTTAAAAAATATTCAAGAAGAAAAGTCCAGAGGATTTGATGCCTGAATAAATAGGAAGGTAAAGGTAAAAAGGATTCCCAGGTTTCTGTCTTGCTCAATGGTAGTACTAGCTACTGAGATGAAAAATATCAGAGGATGGGTCTGGTACGGTGGAAGGGATCTGGGTCAGAATTTTTCCCCACAATTCCCCCAGTTACCCTATTATTGTACATCCTCCTTCTCATGCTTATGTATTTGATGAACATGAAAAATTTTAAAAACCAAATGCATACATGTTTGATTTATACTATTAAAATATGCCTCCAGTCCTCATGCCCTCTATGACTTATAAAATGATTTTTGATTGCACATAGGATATATAAATAATCCAAAGGTGGTGGGCAAGAGAAGGTTAAAGGATCCTGGGACAGTGATATTTGCTGAAGCGAGGAAAGGTACTTCTTGGTGAAAGAAAGAAACTATGGAGATGCGGGAATTGGAGACACTGCAGAGACAGGGTGGTTTCTTTCCTGGGGCTCTTTGATGAGGGACGCTGGATATTTGCCCATTTCCTTTCAGTTCCACAACCATGTTTTTATGCTTTTTTTTTTTTTTTTTTTAATCTGGGATGAGAACCTACAAAAGGTAGTTCTCAGATTCGTTGCCAGTGGTTTCCTGTTTAGTTTCATCAGTAGGAGATACTGGTAGGTGATTAGTAGACAGGAGATGGGGATAAGCTATAGTTCTTGCTGTCCTCTCTCCCTTCCAACTCTGTCTTTCCTTCCTTATCTGGAAGCATCTCCTCCAAGCTCCTATTCTTAGGCAGTAGACCTTCTTTGCCTTCTTAGGTTCTCCCAGCCCTAGCGGTGGTGCCTATTTCTGTGGTATCTAATTACTGAGCCATCTCAGCTTCTTCTTTGTGATGCTTCCGGTTGTCCCAGCTGGATGGGAAGGGAGCAGCAAATGGAGAATGACTAACATACCATTTTATTTAATTATTATTCCAGTTTCATACTGAGGGAGGACTCATTGTTATAGGTTGAAATATCAACTCTAATTGTTAAGTTAAAGCTATTCATAATTTATTAATAATATGATTCTACTATTTTCAAATAATTCCTTCATTTCTGAATTCCTAGTTTACAGGGCCCATGTAGGATATCTGGTCTGTAATAGCAATGCCTAGACTCCAGCAGGCTCCAAGCTACCCAGATAACAAGCTAAGAGGTCTGGAATGACCCTGTGAGTGCTGTACTAACAAGAACTCTTGTTACAAAATTACTTTCCAACGAGACTCTTCTATAAGAATGGGGTTTTTCCAAAAAAGTACAATTAATACCAAAAAAGTCAGTGCCAAGATTTTACTTGTAACAATCTGCATCATTGTCATGACTACAGGCTGTTTTTGCCACCCTCCCCACCTCCTCCTCTTTCCTGAACTTTTTTCCCAATCTATGGCCACAGGCTGATTTTCCACCTTCAGTGCCCAGCAGGTTGTCCAAATTCTCTTAAGGAATCAACTCTCTGAGGCCTGCTTCTCCAAAGGGTTATCTGGATTTTTATCAAAAATAAAGACTGTGGAAAAAACGTGTGAGTAAATTACATTTAAATAGTATTCTTTGATTTTCAAAGGACATTTTCATATGCTGTTTTACACATCCCTGGGAAGCAGGGTAAAGCATTTAGCAACAGGCCTCACTGAAGGCTTTAGGGCAGGGGAAGACATAAGACAAGAGGCATCTGCCAGTAGGAAGATGCTGGATAGAGATGTCAGTGAGGACTCGCCTGCCACAGTCCAGGCGAGCTGAAAACAGAGCCTGAACTTGGGTAGTGGCAGTGGGGCTTGGAAGGAGGGAAGCATTGCCAGAAGCACTGTGGTGGTTGAATTGTTAGGACCTGGTGATGGATATGATAAGGAGACAAAGGGGAGAAGGGTAGAATTTAAATGTACCCATAAGAGTTCTGATCATGAGTGACTGGGGAAAAGCACTAAATCAGGAACAGGAGCCAGCTGAGCACAGGATGATGAAGAGTAGGATTTTAGACATATTGAGTTTGAGATGCTTGGCAAGATACTCAGGCGTGAATGTCTGGGAGACAGTTATAAATGAGGTATCAAAAATTAGGGAAACATTTAAAGCTTGAGATGTAGATTTCAGGGTTATCTGCCTCAAATCAATTGTTTAAGTTCTGGGAAAGAATGAGATGGTTAAATACAAGGTCTGCTATAGGACACAGAGAAGTTATTTCTAGGGACGGTAGTCTGGGGGAAGTACTTGTGAAGGCTTTATCTGAACAGCATAAAATTAAGATCATATGCTCTGCTGGTTCCACTGCTGACATTAAAATGAACAAGATTATTTGTTCTCCTCAGTCCATAATGGTTTTAAAAATAATAATAACACCTGGGTAATTACTAGAACTCGACATGCTTAACTTTGTACTAAATAACCATAAAAAGTTAGACAATATTTTTACATGATGACATTAAAAGTAGTAATTATATAGCTTGTGATAATTTTAGAAATCCTAAACCTACTTCCTTTATGAATGTACAAGAAAAACACAACCAATGCCAGAAATTTAGATTCTATAAAAACTTAGATGGGTCCTCTTCAACAATCTACTTACTCAGAAGGAAAAAAAAAAAAATCAAGACAGCGCTTCTGTCTTATCACTTAGCCAAGTACAAAGTCAGGTACATGGCTATGGTCATCTGCAAAGCAATACTGTAGAAGTAGAAAGATGCAAAGTTTAAAAGACCTTCCCCTTATCCCTACATTACCTGATGCCTGAAATTCTACTGAAGTGTAGTCAGTTTACAATGTTGTGTTAATTTCTGTATCCCTGGCCTCCACCTTCTGTATGCCAGTAGCACCCTGTCCCCAAATCGTGATAACCAAAAATGCCTCCGGACATTGCCAAATGTCCCACTGGGGGCAAAATCAACCTTGGTTGAGAACTACTGTCTTAAAGATAAATGGCACTGCGACCAGCCTCTTTGTGAAGGAAGGATGAAAACGAGCTAAATTGGCTTAGATGATGAGAAGACTGAATGACAGGCACTGGTGCCCCAGGGAGTACTTTACAGAGGCACCTCACAGAGAAGGTAAAAGGGGAAAGGGCCAGGTTGGCTGTGGATGACAAGAGAACTTCCCAGGTTGGGTGCAGATGACAAGGGACCCACTGCGTGGGTTGCCAAGGGTGTGTGCTGTATTGGGCCTTTCATTAGATATGGCTCACTGCTGGCTGCTTCGCCCTGTGCCATAGTCACAGATACTATTGCTTTGTGTATGGTGGCTGTTATGCTATCTTTACATAAACTTAGCTTCTGTGAGTAGACCTGGGGAGAATTTCTTGTCGCATTTGGGTGGCACTTTTACTGAAGCATGAACAGTGGTACACTGCAGAGATGGGGATTACGCCAGTAGGAAATGAACTGCCTGGGTTTCAAATCCCAGCCCTGCCACTTAATAACTATGCCGTGTTTGTGCTTAATTTCCATGTCTGTAAAATGCGGTGATGAGTTGTACCTACTGCTCTGCTCTGCTTGGGCTGCCATAACAAAACACCACAGGCCGAGTGGGTTAGGCAACAGTGTGATAACGTGACTTATAGTGAGAAATATGCATTTGGTCTCTGTCCCATTCCTGGCATGGCGCTCCTAAAAGACTGAATTTTCTGTGATGAGAGTAATCAAGGTGTCCTTTGTTATTTTAATGAGGTGGCTTTTGGAAAACACCTGAGGACTCTGACTGGTTTTCTTGGGAGTCAATCACTGATTAGGGGATTGGAACTCCCAACTCCTCTCCAGGGAGGGGAGAGGGGCTAGAGGTGGAATCAATCACCAATGGCTGGTGATTTAATCCATCAAGTGTATGTAATGAAGAATTCATTAAGCCCAAAAGACAGGGTTCAGAGAACTTCCAGGTTGGCCAGCGTGAGGAGATTCAGGGAGAGTGGTGTACCTGGAAAGGGCACTTCTCCATACTTTGCCTTATGTATGGGTCCCACCTGGCAGCTCCTGGGTTATATCCTTTTATAATTAACTGGTAATTCAGTAAGTAAAGTGAGTCCTATGAGCTGCTCTAGCAAAATTAATCAAACCTAGGAAGCCAGTTAGCCAAAAGCACAGGAGACAACCTGAATCCATGATTGGATTCTGAAGCAAGAGGGGGATGGGCAGTCTTGTAGGACTGAGCCCTTAACCTGTGGGATGTGACTATTTCCAGTGTCAGAAGGCTCTGCTCTCTTAGCACAGAAGTAGCCTCTTTTGTTACTATCCCGTGATTATTGATTATAAAGGTGTTACAGTCAAAACACAGTCATTACCATTGGCCATCTTTAGGAAGAGAAAAGGATTTATTAACAGTAATAGATAACATTTATTAACAGACACTATTAAATGCTTGATTCACATTATTTCATTAAAAAAAAAAAGAAAAGAAGAGTTGAATTGTAGGACACACCCAGCTGATGTAGAATTATTTGGTGTGGGGGAAAAGAAACCCATATATTGGAATTGGTATCAGAAAGTTAGTGGGAACCAGAATTGTAAATAGGAAATTTCTCACAGTTCTGGAGGCTGAAAGTTTGAGATCAAGGTCCATCCTGTAGGGCTAGTTTCTGGTGAGAGTTCTTTCCCTGGCTTGTAGGTGGCCACCTTCTCCCTATGTCCCCATGTGGCCTTTGCTTGGTACATTGCATGTGCAGTGTAATCTCTGGTGTCCCTCCCTATAAGGACACTTGTCCATGTGGATCAAGGTTCTACCCTTACAGCCTCCTTTAACCTTAATTACTTCCTTCGAGGCTCCATCTCCATGCCAGAGGTGGCAGGAACTGCATGGCTTCTCTTAAACATTCTCAGGAGCAATTCCAAGAATCTTGACTCTGTAATGAGAGAGACCCATCCTCTGGGAGAAGGAATAAACGTTAGGGTAGGAAAGGGGAGAGCTTTGAGAATTAAGTTGCCTTAATTGATCTAAACTCTCTTTATATATCACATCAATCCTTTTGATAAACAAGTACATCCTGGTTTCTTCTATGACATTCACATTTTTTCAAGGTGCAGACAAGCTTGGGAGAGTTCTGTTATTTCAAGTACAGAAACCCGGATGGGTCACAAAAAGCTCTTAAACAAGTAGATGTCCTTAGCTGAAAACCTCCTTCATCCAATTCAGGACACAAGGTGGTGTGATTTGGTGACTAAAGAGTGCCCACTCAAAAGACGCCCCCAGGGCCTGGCATGGAGTTGGAAATAATACCGTCAGCAATTGATCTTTTTTGGAAAACATGCTCCTGTCAAAAGAATCTGCAAATTCTCCTGGGTCCAGCATTCAGGCCATAAAGCCTTAGTGAAACTGGAAATTGCCTCCCTGACTGAGTCACTGGGGTTGCTCAAAAACCTGCGGCCCCTGGAAGCTGAAGCTGGGAAAGGAGAGAGGGGAGGTATGTACAGGAGGCTAGGCTTGCCAGCTTCACAGCTCACCTAGGGAATCAGCCAGTTTTGTTTCTCCTTCCTCCTACAGAAGAGCAGCTTTTAAAATCAGTTGAATTTTTACAGTGGCTTGAGATGGAATCTCCTGATTCTGACCAAGGCCACATACTTGTACCAATGACAAACCCATGGTAAGGCTCTCCCCACAGTTCTGGGGAAGCTTTTTAAATCTTTATTTATATTGGTGGGGGGAGGGAGGTAATTAGGCTTATTTATTTATTTGTATATTTATTTATTTAGAGGAGGGACTGGGGATTGAACCCAAGACCTCATGCATGCTGAGCATGTGCTTTACCATTTGAGATATGCCCTCCCCGTTCCCCGCACCGCCCCCGAGAAGCTTTAGAAGAATTTAAGCAGCGTGTCCTCTCCAGAACTAAGAGCTACCACAAGACTCAGTTTCCCCACCTTAGCAACCAGCACAAGTGCCCAGGTCCTTTCAAGTTATGGTAGGGGCAGAGAAACCTTTCTTAGTAAGCTTGCCCAAAGGTCATCCAATTCCCTTAAGGAACGTAACTTGTTTAACTTATTGTTCAAAATTGATTAGGGTCCATACAGTTCATAACTCTGTCACTCTAGTTGGACACATTTTAGGTTGGTTCAGATTTGGGGGCATCCTAGTCAACACAGAGGTCACCCAGTGACCACCCTGTCATTGAGAACCTCCCTTCTTTGGGGTTGTGTAGTCAGAGAAGCATTTAGTGGTTCTCAAGTGGATTGAAAGCGCTAATGACCCTTCACATGATCCCCCAAGGAAGACTCCAAGAAGGAGTTTTTTGAGGACCACAGCAGCCTTCCAATGTGGGGCTTGGGACTAGGAATGCTGGCTGCTGGAAATGCCACACTGTATCAACACACATCACCTTACACCCACCCCACAAATCACCAAGCAATAACAATATATGACAACAACACAACCTTTGAGATGGGCATACCATATCATACCCATTTTATAGATGACAAATCTGAGGCATAAAAGTAACTTGCCCAAACCCACATAGCATGGATTCAGGAGCCAGGATTTGGATCCAGAGAGTATGGTGCCAGTGTCTCTGCCTGTGGCCACAGCTCCCCAACAGCATGGTGCCAGGAGACTCCAACCATCTCCTCTGACCTTCTCCTTTAACCACTCTGCCCAGGAAAGGAGAGGAGGAAGAGGGTAAGGAGTTGGGGGCTCTCTCCCTGGTACCTGGCAGGAGTGGCTGTCTTCACTCTGCAGGATTCACACTGACAGGTGGGAGGAATTTGAGGGGAATTCTTTTGGAGCTCAAAGAAGCAATTTGCCCATGGAGAATGGACTCCACCTCAAAGTGGCTTGGTAAACACTTTTTGGAGGGGAAGGCAGTTGTCTTATGGAGTAATCAATAACTAGAAGCCTGGGTTGTTGGTACCACAGGTTAGTCTGTCTACTCAGGGTGGAGGGTCCTACACTTTCCATCTGTCCTGTGGGGACTCCACTGACTTTCTGTGTATTCTGAGCATCCTGCCACGAGAGAGGGTTCCCACACATCTGTTATGCCAGCCACCAGTTTACACTACAGCTTCTGAACGTTTTCAGCTTTTGTCCTTCTGAGTTAAATAATTTATATTAGTGAACATATAGACTTACTTACATTAATCTGAATACATCTTATGAAATTATTTTCTATTTTTGTAATATTGACATACAATATTCACAGGCGATATTTCTATAAAATTCTTGAACCAGAGGAGGAGAGTATTATAGCTTCATAACAGACAGGTGGTAAGGAAAAACATCCTTTAAGTCCCTCCCATCCTTTATATAATTCCTCACAAACTCAGTGCTATTTTCATCATTTCAACTGTAAAAGGATCTACATTAGAGCCAGCATAAAAAAAGCAGAAATGAACAAGAGAGGTAGGAAAGAGTGTGTTGTGTATTCACCAGAATGGTTACATCAGAATCCCTTCTGCACTTACTGTGACCTGGGAAAGGTACCTAACTTCTTGGTATCTCAGTTTCCTTATCTGTAACATGTGAAAATATTAATGTTACTTCATAGTTAAAAAGATTTTCTAGAGGCAAGGGATCCTTCCCGAAATCTTTGTAGGGTTTTTGTGAGGGTTAAATAAGTTAACAGTTGTGAAGCAGTTAGAATGGTGCTTAGAACATATTATTAATTGAATAGAGGAAGAAAAATATTACCATATGCTGTAGACATGTAGATATGTTCATACACCTATAATTCACTAAAAAATAGAAGTAATAAGTAAATTTAGCAAAACAATCAAATCCAGTTTAATCTCACAAATATTTTCTTATATTTCAGCAACAAGCAGTGTTTGGAACTGAATTGTGTTCCTCCCAAATACTTATGTTGAAGTGCTTAGTTCCAGAACCTAAAAAAGTGGCTTTGGAACTAGGTAATGGATAGAGGCTGGAGGAATTTTGAGGTGCATGTTAGAAAAAGCCTGGGTGGTTTGAAGAGATTTTTGGTACAAATAGAGGAACTTTGAGTGCTTTTTGTGAGGTCTCAGACACTGAAAGAAGATGACCCTTGTTATCAAGTGGCGAGGAGCTTGGCTGAATGGTGTTCCATGGTTTGGTGGAAGGTAGGACATCTGAGTGATGAATTTGTGTATTTAGCTGAGGAGATCCCTAAGCAACGTGTGGAAGGTGTGTCCTATTTTCCTTTTACTGCTGTCAGTAAAATGTGAGAGGAGAGGCATAAACTGAAGAAGAAATTGTTAAGCAAAAAGGAACCAGAATTTGAAAGTCTGGAAAATTCTCAGCGTATCCATATTTTCAAAAAGCAAGAAAGTGTGTTCTGGAGAGAACTCCAAGGGTATGTCTACATAATCACTCCATAAAGACTGTGGTATGACTCATAGACATAAACAACCATCTCAGCCAACATGCTGCCAGCTTGGACTGAAGCGGACAGAGACAGCATATGAAAAGAAATAAAAGAAATCTGTCAGACTTATGGGATTCTGTCAGTTGACCCAAACGAAAGAGAAGGGAGCCTAAAAGGATCATTCTCCAGCCTTACAATTTAACGGAGTTTGCTTGCTAGGTTGTGGACTTGCTTGGGACCCTTTACTTTTTCTAATTTCTCAGTTTTGGAAGGTGGGTGTCTATCCTATGCCTGTCCCAGCATTGTGTTTTGAAAGCAGGTAACTTGTCTGATTTCACAAGTTCACAGCTGGAGAGGAGTTTTGAGTCAGGATGAATCATACTTCAAGTCTCACTCATATCTTAGATGAAAATTCGATGAGATTTTTTTTTATTGAAGTATAGTCAGTTACAGTGTGTCAGTTTCTGGTGTACAGCATCATGTCTCAGTCATACATATATATGCATGTATTTGTTTTCATACTTTTTCATTAAAGGTTATTACAAGATATTGAAGATGGTTCCCTATGCTGTACAGAGGAAATTTGTTTTTTAATCTGTTTTTATATGTTGTAGTTAATATTTGAAAACCTTGAATTCCCAAATTCCCTTCCCACACCCTTTCCACCTGGTAACCATCAGATTGTTTACTATGTCAAAACTCATTTGTTTTCTAGATGCGTTCATTAATCTCCTTTTTTCTTTTTTTAAGATCCCACATATGAGTGGTATCGTATGGTATTTTTCTTTCTCTTTCTGGCTTCACTTTGAATGACGATCTCCAGGTCCATCAATGTTGCAGCAAACGGCATTATTTTATTCTTTTTTTTTTTGTGACTGAGTAGTATTGCATTGTATAAATATATAACTGCCTTATCCAGTCATCTGTCAATGGACATTGAGGTTGCTTCCATGTCTTGGCATCTTGGCTATTGTAAATAGTGCTGCTGTGAACATTGGTGAAAATGTAGTTTGGTGCAGCCATTATGGAAAACAGTATGGAGATGCCTCAAAAAAACTAAACATAGCTTTACCATATGATCCAGCAATCCCATTCCTGGGCGTATATCCTGAGGGGACTCTAATTTGAAAAGATACATGCACCCCAATGTTTGATGAAATTTTGGACTTAGAGTTGATGCTAGACTAAGTTAAAACTTTGGGGGCTATTAGAATTGGGTTAACGTATTTTATACATAAGAGGACATGAATTTGGGAGAGGGTCCAGAGGAAACAATGTCATAGGCTGATTTGTATCCCCTCAAAATTCATATGTTGAAGCCCTGACCAATAGTATCTCAGAATGTGTCTCTACTTGGAGACAGGCCTTTAAAGAGGCAATTAAGGTGAAATCAGGTCATAAACCCTAGTCCAACAGGACATTCTTATAAGAAGAAAGCATTAGGATAAGACAACACAGAGATTGTATGAGGACACAGGGAGGAAGCAGCCATCTGCAACCTAGGGAGAAAGGCCAGCCAACACCTTGATCTTGGACTTTTTTAGCATCCAGAACTGTAAGAAAATAAATTTCCATTGCTTGAGCCAGTCAGTCTATGATCTTTTGCCCTAGCAGACTAATACAACCAGTTAGAAAATATAATGGGAAACCACCATTTAAAATGGGCACCACTCTGGATTGTCGGAGAAGTACTCTTGAAAGTGGGGAGCCCATCCTTTCCTTTGTTCTGGGCCTCACGTGGTCACGTGGGCCCTGAAGTTGTTGATGTCCAAGTTATTTGAGCTTTTGATCCTTTCTCCTCTCCCAAGAGAGATGCTTTTGTGGGCCTCTCACGTTCACGGTTTTATCCCAAATCCCTTTGCTTAGGGGACTCGCATTCCACAAGCACCTCCTTTCTGGAAGACGCTCTTGCCTCACGGTTGCAGGGCTGAGAGGTCCACATAGTGGGACCTCTCAGAGCAAAGGATAAAGCTGTCCCAGGGCAGTCCTGGAATCTCAGTATTTAAAGAGATGGTAGGGAAGGAAAAACAAGAATGAAGAGTTTCCTTTAGGAAGGCAAGCAGTTCCTTTCTCCAACAGAGGTGTCACGCGTCTTGGTATTTGAGTTCTATGCAGGCACTTGGCCACAGTAGCGGCGGACACCTCACGGCTTAACGGGCTGCGCAACGAGTCGAGTGAATTCCGGACGCCGGACTGTGGTGTGCAAGCGTATGGCATCTCTTTATTTTCTTAAAAGGAAAAGCCAGGTCCAAAGATTGGAAAAGCAGGCAAACACTGAGCTTGTTTCCTGGGCAGGCAAAGGAACTCACACTTGAGAATAATTTACCAAGTGCCTCCCTGGAGGAGAAAAGTCAGGAGATTTTTATGGCTTGGAAGGAGAGTTTGGTGGTGGCTTTATGAATCAAATATTAACATTTTCTGGTTGGATAAAGCCAAATGATTACATAAGTTTTTTATCTTGTTGGTTTATTGTCCCACTGTTTATTGGGCAGGAAGAATGTTAATTAGGTCCACTGAGGCTCTGGTATATGGATAAGTCAAAGGTCTTAGGTTTTTAGCTTTGGTTAGAGTTCACAGCTGCTTATCAATTGTTGGCTGGCTGGAATGGAATCTCATAAAACACAGCATCCACAGGGTGGGAGGTTATAGCTCAAGTGGCAGAGTGCACACTTAGCAGGCTTGAGGCTTTGGGTTCAATCCTCGGAACCTCCATTAAAAAAGAACAACTAATAATAAACAAAGAAACAGACGTAACGACCTCCCTCCCCCAAAACAAAACAAAACAAAACAACAAGCAAAAAACCCCCCACCGTGTTCGTTTTAATATCTCCTAGGCAGTTGATGGTGCAAGTGGAGAGGGCTTCATTTACACCCACATTTAGCCTGACCATTGGGAAATGTGAACACAATAATTCCTGGCACTTAAACTCCCCTTGGTTTTGTGCTGCAGTTTCATTCTGGGTCAAGGTCCTCTGGTCACTGGCCATCTGCCTTCACAGCCACCGCTGAGAAAGACATCTCTTAGAGCAGGCAGATAGCTAGATGTGACCAGAGAAAGAAGGACACAGGCCAAATGGCAGGAATTGAGCAAAAAAGGAGGGGCATGGGCCCAACGCAGGAAACCATACACTATGCAAACAACAGAGGTCCTAGAGCTGACAAAAAAAAGCAGGAGCCTCTGGACTGACAAGAAATCACACATTCTGGGATGACAGGTGACCTGGACATCAACAAAGAAAGATGGGAAAAGGCAGGAATCTCCAGTGTCCATGTCACTTTCTCTCATTATGCCCTCATTTTAAAAAAATTAGCCTTGCAGATTAGAAGCACCCATCATGCACCGATGCCGTGACACTTCCGATCCAGGCTAAATAAGGACAAAAGTCCCTCCTCCCCTTGGGAAGGTGAAACTAGGATGGGAATCAGGAAATATGACCCCAAACCCTTCTCTCCCCAGTGAGTATTCCACCCATTCATTTTTACACCCTATATAACCAACTTGCCAAAGACACTCAGGGCAGCTGCTCACCTGAGCCTGCCCGCTCTCCCCTTGAGAGCATACTATCTACCCTTTAATAAATCCTCACTTTACTTTCTTAGCCTCAATGTCTCCTCTGTGAATTCTTTCTGGGATGAGACAAGAATCTAATCACTATGCATTGTCCCTACGGACATTGTTTTCTCGAAATCAGAACCTCTTTTTTCTACTTCATGCTCCAGATCCAGTGAGGCTCAGAATTCTGTTATTGATCAACGTGGCCATTAAGTCATTCAAAGTTAATTTCTCCCTCTCTTAGCTAAGACAATCTCACATCTGAAGCCTTTCAGGTCACGCCCTTTAGGCACATACCAGTATGGCTTCCCTTACTTGTTCCCTTCCAAGATATATTTAATGTTTGCTCATAATATTGTGATTATAATATTTAATGATCTAATGATTTTAATATTTAAATAAAATATTTGGGGCACAGTTGACTCCATGATTTCTTAGTTGGTTGCCCAAACTGCTTCTTTCTCTATCAAAGTCTTCCTGACCCTCCTACTAAATTACTACTAAATAACCAGTTAACACATTGGTAAGAATTGGTACATGAAAACCCTTCACTAGTGCATCCATTGACAGAAGCTGCAAACTGACCTAAAGGAATCTGGCTAATCACCTATATCTATCTGTCAACTGTATATTATCTATCATCTATACATACATATACATATATATATATATTAGGAAATTTAAAAATAGCTTATATAGACACATAATTTAAAATTTAAAAATAGCTTACATAGGCATATAATTTGTCACTTGTTTAAAGTGTACAAATCAATGACTTTTGGTAAATTAATTACAGAATTGTGCAATCATTTCCACAATCCAATTTTAGAACATTTTCTTCTCCCCAACAGAGAGTTCCTATTCCCATCCCCAGCCACCTGCAACCACTAATCTATTTTAGGTCTCTATAGATTTAGCTTTTCTAGACATTAAATGGAATCATGCAATATGTGTTTTTGTGTCGAGTTTATTTCACTTAGCATAATGTTTTAAAGTTTATCCATGTGGTAGCAAGCATACTCTCCATTCCTTTTTATTGACAAACTGTTGTGTGAGTATAATATATTCTGTACATCCACTCACTCACTGATGGATATTTTAGTCATTTCCACTTTTTGTCCATTATGAATAACACTGCTATGACTCCATATACAAGTCTTTTGTGGACCTATGTCTTCATTCCTTTTGAGAAGATGCCTAGGAGTAAAGTTGCTGAGTCATGTGGTAAATTTCTGTTTACCCTTTTAAGAAACTGCCAACCTATTTTTCAAAGCAGCTGCAAAGCAGTGAGAAATTTACATTCCTAACTAATAAGGTATGAGGATTCCAGTTTGTCCACAACCTAACATTTGTTATTATCTGATTACTTTTGTTTGTTTGTAGCCATTCTATTGGGCATAAAGTGGTAGTCTCTTGGTAAATGCAAGTAGCCTCCAATGATTAGAATCAGGTGAAATCTGTCTTCTCCCCTAACTAGTGGTATGTAGACATGTAAGCAAGTCTTGGATCAGTTCTGTCAAATTTAGAAATATTTATTATCAAGAACAAAAATGATCATACAGCTTATTGTTATGAGTTTGAGGAAGCTCCAGTACACACCTTGAATGAGAGGTTTGTTACTCATTCTGCTCACCACAAAACAGGCCAATAAATCAGAAGGTGACGTGTTGGGGCAAGGAATAGCAACTTTATTCAGAAAGCTGGCAGACTAAGGTCTTGCAGAACCATCTTACTTACTCAAGTCAGAATGCAGGCTCCTGTTATGCTAAAAAAAAAAGGGGGGGGTGCGGTGGTTGGTTGTTGCAAACTTCTTGGTGTGGGAATTCTTTGTTCTTGCAGCTGTCCACCTGGGCCAGGACATGGTGCCCCTGTAAACCTCTAACAAAACAAGTGTTATTTTCTATTCTGCAACTTGTTATCTTTATATAAGTACAAGTGTTAATATCCTTAAAGGTCAGAGCCTTGAGAATAGGCTCTCCTGTCTATTTCAGACTAAAGGCAACGCTGTTTCACAAAAGGTGCAGAGCTAGCAAGACTGAGCCTAGAAAGCAGGGCACAGGGTTAAAGCCAAAGGAAGAGATCTAACATGGAGTCAGATTTGTTCTTTTCTGTTACAGGTTCATTTTGAGGAGAATATAGCAAAATTCTCGTGCCAGAACCAGGTCCTTACTAGTCAGACCAGGAAGCAGATCCTGCCCGGTAGTGCGAGGGGCACAGGACTCCAGCCCTCCAGCCCTCCTCTGAAGGTGAGGCTTCTGGACCTGCAGTTGCCAATACATGTCCTTGAAATGATGCTCACTGTACAATATTTCTGCCTAACAACATACCTGAGCCCCGCTCATTTTACCCATGGACAAATTATTTTTAACATCCATCATGCTTGTTACAAAATTCTTGGGTAAATTAAAAAAAATTTTTTTAGAGTGGTAATTAAGTTTATTTATTTATTGTTCTTATTTTTTATTTAATGGATGTACTGGGGATCAAACTCATAACCTCGTATATGGTAGGCATGCACTTCACCACTGAGCTATACCGTCCTCCGTTGCATAGATTTTGATGATATGTGAAGCCTTTGCAACACTACCTCTGATGTCTTGATTATTATTGGCTAGGGAACTTCAAAAGCTAACTAATCATTCTTAATGATGAGATGGAAAATGTTTAATAGGATCTCCAAAAAAGAAAAACCGAAAAAAAAACAAACCCCAGTCAGATTTATCATAAAGTTCAAAGTCTGAATTTCAACATAATATACAGTGCATTTGCAGACTTTCTTTCCATCTCCATCTACCATCATAATTCTGTGCACTAGCCACACCAAAGTAATCATTTGCTGGACCACCCCAAATTCCTTATTATCTGCATGTGACTACAATGTTGTTTCTATAGCCCAAGCACATCCAATTGTGTATTCATTTTATAAAAATGGAGTCATCTCTATATTCTTCTATCCAGCAGAATGCTAGATGCATGGTTAACATCCCCAGATCAACTAAATGCACTCACAAACTAGTTGGAGATTAAGTTGAAGCAAGCAAATAAATAACACATCATGATAGGGTCCCAAATAGCCACGCATACTAGGTACAACGGGAACACAGAGGAAGGAGCCATTATTTTTGCCTGGAGACAGGAAAATGGTTTCACAGAAAAGGAGCATTTTAACAAGGATGTAAATATAAGTAAGATTTTGTTAATACTTCTAGAAGCCTTAGATGACTTTCTTGGACTATAAAAAACACAAATTAAGATAAGGATCACAATTTGGAGAGTGGACTGAGGTGACTAGAGAGGCTGAGTGGCATCCTCTAGGAAAGTGATGGAAGAGTATTTTATTTACTATAGTGGGGCTGCTGGAGGCTAGTCAACAGGGAACACTGAGACAGCCACAGTTCTTTCTTAGTCCTCACATCTTCACATTTCCATAGCTCAAGCCTGCCTGCCACTCTCTGCATGGTGATGACCTGGGGGTGCCAGGTCAGAGTCTGTTTATTTATTTAAATGTTTTAATTGAAATATTTTTGACATACGACATTATATAGATTTAAGTCATACAACCTGGTACTTTGATACATTGATATATTGTAATATGATTGCCATTATAGCGTAGTTAGCAACTCTGTCACATCATGTAATTATCATTTCTCTTTAGTGGTGAGAATAATTACGTTCTAGTCTCTTAGCAAGTTTGATGATTGTAATACAATGTTGTTTATATTCACTAGGCTGTGTATTAGATCTCTAGCACTTACTTACTGCTCCTTGCAAGTTTGTACCCTTAAACATCATCTGTCTTACACCTCAACCTCCATTGTCTGGTAACCACAAGTTTACTCTCTGTTTTCATGAGCTTGGCTATTTTAGATTCCACATTCAAATTGTATCATACAGTATTTGTCTTTCTCTGCTTTATCTCAGCATAATGCCCTCAAGCCCATCCATTCTGTCACAAATAGAAGGGTGTTTTTTTCTCATAGCTGAAAAATACTCCATTATATGTATGTATGTATGTATGTATATATATATATATATATATATATATATATATATATATATATATATATATTTAATGTCCATTATATATATTCCAATATATTTATACATTTATTTATGTATATAAAACATCTTCTTTATCCATTCATCCATGAACAGGCACTTAGGTTATTACCATAGCTTGGCTATTGTGAATAATGCATCAATAAACATGGGAGTGCAGATATAGCTTCCATATCCTATTTTTATTTCTTTTGGGTTTATACCCAAAAGTGGAATTGCTGGATCGTCTAGTAGATCTAGTTGCAATTTTTGGAGAAACCTCAATATTGCCTCTCATAGTGGCTGAACCAATTTACGTTCCTATTAACAGTGTATGAGGATTGTCTTTTCCCCACATCTTCACTAACACTACAGTGTTAGAGTACTGTGAATCTACCTGTATATTTACTTGCATCAGTGTGTTGAGTATTTTTGTATGTTTTTGTGCTACCAATTAGCATCCTTTCTTTTCAGCTTGAAGAACTCCACTCAGCATTTCTTGTAAGGCAAGTTGAATGGTGATGAATTATTTTTTGGGGATTCTTTACCTCTGCTTTATTTCTGAAGGACAATCTTGCTGGTTAAATTATTCTTTGTTGACGTTATTTTTTTTCTTTCAACCCTTTGACTATATCATCCCATTCTCTCCTGGCCTGCAAGATTTCTGCAGAGAAATCCATTGCTTGTCCCTTTGGATGAGAGAAATTTTTATCCTTACTTCTTTTAAAATTCTCCTTGATTTTTATTTTTTAAAGTTTTGCTATAACGCATCTTGGAAAAAACTGTCTGGGATTGAAATTATGGGGTGACCTATTAGCCTTATGAACTTGGATGTCCAAATTTCTCCCCAGGTTTGAGATGGTCTCAATCATTATTTCTTTGAGTAAACTTTTTGCCCCATTTCTCTCTCTCTTTTCCTTCTGGGACTCCAGTGATGTGTGCATTGTTCCTTTTAAGGGTGTGCAATAAGTCTCAAGGGCTGTCCTCATTCCTTTTTATTATTTTTGCTCCTCTGAGTGGATAACTTCAAGTACTTTAACTTTAAGCTCACTGCCTCTTCTGCTGGTCCAATCTGTTGTTGAAGCTCTCGATTGAATTCTTCAGTGCAGTTTTGCATTCATCTCGAAAACTTTGTTTTGTTAAGTTATGTTTAAAATTTGTGTTTATCTTCTCATTTTGTTCTTATAATTTTCCTGATTTCATTAATGTTTTAATTTGCATTCTCCTGTACTTCTCTAAGCATATATATTTACAAAAATTATTTTGGAATTTTGTTGAGCAATTCCAGTACCTCTGGGAATTCTGTTCAGTTACTGGAAGTTTACTATGTTCCTTTGGGGGCGTCCTCTTTCTCTGAGTCTCTGTGATTCCTGCAGTCTTGCATAGGTGTCTGTGCATTTGAAGAAGCAGTCACCTCTTCCAGAGTTTACGGACTGACTTTGATAAGGAAAGGCCGTCATCTGCTGATGCAGGGGATACTGGAGTGTGCTGTGATCCCAGGTCCAGTAGCGCAGGGTGCCAAGAACAAGAGCAATTGCCACTCCAAGTCTGGGAATGCCTTGATGTCTTGTTGGTGCAGGCTTCTAAGGTCTGCAGGATCACCCACTGCCTGGCCCTTGGTGAGAGCTACAGGGAGTCTGAAGTTGCTGCCAGGCCAGTTGGAGTTTTTAGTGTAGAACCCGCAGGACCAGTAGGTAGGGACTAGGGCAGGCAAAAGTGGTGGCCGGAGCCAGTGATGTGCACACACTCAGCTACCAGCGTCTGTATCACGGACACATGCATCATGGTGGGTGCCAGGGCCAGGAGAAAGGGCCGGGACCACCAAGAGCACACTGACAGCCGCAGGTCCCCTGGTTATTGGCAGATACACTGTGGGTTCTCCCAACAGGTGCACACATAGCCAGTGAAGGGAGTCAGCCTGGTGGCATGCAGGGGAACAACTGGTGGGTGAGCCCATGGTGCAGACCCTAACCCCATCCCTAACCCTAACCCTAACCCATAACACTAACTGACACAACTGACTGTGACATTTAGCAGCTGTTTAACTTCGGGTATGTTATTTAGTCTCTTTGAGTCTCAGGACTCTCATCTATAAAATGGAGTTTGTAGGGGAATTAGTTATAGTGTACACAGCCTGTCATTAGAGACCCAGATGGCTCTTTTTCTCGCTAAGCCAACTCAAAGCTGAGAAGAGGGGCGGGCAGAGGTGAATGAGATGATGGGTCTGTTCAGAGACCTGTCCACCTGAAAAATCTGTCGAAGATCACATTTATGAAAGATTAGGGAGAAGGAAGGCTGTCTGCACCTCAGAAGGAAAGCGCTGTTAGGACAAAGCACATCAAAAGATGTAACGCCCACCTATGCTGATTCTGGTTTTTTTAGTCCTTTGCTCCGATCAATCTGAATTTAAATGCATGTGTTGATTTTTGATGGAAGCAGAATAAATGATTTCCTGGTGGGTTGAGAGACAGTTACAGGAGGTCAACATCCCAGGGTTTGAATATGCGCCCCCGATTTCCCTTGGCTGTGGAAAGGCACTGGTGACATACCCTGTGTACAAATGGCTTCCTAGCCTGAGAGACGAGGCTTCCGGCGGACAGTGATGTCAGCACCTTGATGGAGGTCGGAACTTGAGCCAGCAAAATCAAATGACAATAGCCCAGCGGCCACATCTATTCATCTCCGCAATCCTGCCGAGCTGAGAAAAAAAAGTCAAGAAATTGAATTTTTAAAAGGAGATATTTGTTAGCATATCTTAAATTCTGTTGCAAGGCTAATGCTGAAGGTTAATTTCACTTGGAAATGAATGAGTGTGAGAATTTGACAGCACTGACAGGTGAAAGGTTAGTGTTTTGGGCTCCCATCTGGGCTGCATGCTGTCCTTTCACTCTTTGAAAGTATTGGGTTTTAGGCTCTCCTGGTAGCAACTGACATTCACCTCCAACCAGAATGCCTGATTCCAGAAGCTGCGAGTTGTCTCATGGACTAAACCATAAGGAAGAATTAACACACAATTAGAGCTTTATTTATATCTCTAACTGCCAAAACTCTGTATTCATTTGTTCCATTTATTAAGCACCAGGATATTCTTTTTCTTAAAGGAACTCATAACTTAGTGGATGAAGCAATTGACGGAGAAGCCGCGGTCTGAGGGCTGCTGGGTTGGGGGAGGAGGGCGATGGAGGACAAGAGAACAGTAGTCATGGACCTGACCTCTTGGTTCCCCTGTGGCAGGGGTTGCCCTGGTTTCTCCTGAGCCACTGTTGCTGGGACCCCCTGAGGGGCAGGGTGATGCCTATGGCTACTTTTTGGTATCCACGTGGCCTCTCTATCTGTTTTGCTGCCAAAGCCCCCAAGATGGCTCCCTTCCTCACCTTAGAAGCAATGACCAAAGTAGCCCAGCTGGCAGCTTTATCTCCTGTCACCCGTCAAGTGATGTTACTGACAAACTCCTGCCAAGATGCAGCCTTTCCCAATTCCTTAGTGAGGGCTACTTGCTTTTCAGAACTATTTCTCGCTCCTGGTCATGGCAGAAAGAAGAAAATAAGTAACAAAACCTGTTCCAGGTGTACATAACAGTCTTCTGCTTCTTGCATCCAGGAGTTGAGGAAGCAAGGGACTTTTGAGTTTGGGTCATTACAGCTTCTGCTTTGGGGCAACTACCGGGCCATCTTTCCGGGGCAGGCAGGGGACTGAATCAGGCGGCCTAGCTCCTTGCACAAAAGCAGAGAAGCACTGTACTTCAACTGTGGCCAACTCCGGAGCCTGCTCAGTGTGGGTGTGGGGGTGAGGAAAGTGGATCCCAGCAGGTAAGAAACTGTGGGCTCCCTTCCAACAGTAAAGCACGTGTTTATACCTCACACCATCAGCCAACAAACAAGTTCTGAGCACTACTATTTATCAAGCTTTGTGCTAGACAGAAGCTGGGGCAATTCATTCCTTTATTCGATAAATATTTATTCAACACCTACTCAATGAGTGAAAATGACAGTGTCCCTGCCGACTGTGCACCTAGTTTAATCTTTGAACTTCCATCATGCTGGAAACTCCTTTCACACTTACATTCCCCCAGACCCCTCTTCAGAGTTCTTGAGTCATATGTGGACGTGTGTTTCTGAGCCTTTGGTCATCATGCAAGATGATTCTGACCCCACAAGTCCCTCATAAATATTTTTGTGTAAAAAAATATTTTTAGGCATTTTATCCTCTTCCTAAATTTTTGTACTATTCAAAATATCTCTTTTCATGTAGTTTGGCCATATGTGTGATGCTAGTCATAGAAGATGACTATAACCCTGGAAATAATAAAGTAAACTAAGGGACTTAAATCATTTTTCAAGGAAGAGGAGACAAAAACACACATATGGTAACTTGTTCAAAGATTCCCACAGCCCTTAAATGCAGCATCATGCAGTGCTGATTTAACATGTTTGTCAGGATGAGCTACAGTTGCTGCTGTAACAAACATCCCTAAATCTCAGCAGCTTAATAGAGTGAAAGCTTAGTGCTAATGATTAAACTCTAACTATCATAGTTATTTTGAAAATCATCCAGAAAAAAATTTACCCACCGTTGTTGGCAGGGAAAACTTCTGGGTATTGTCAGAGATTACCAAAAAAAGCATATGAACTTGCTATTTCTTAAAGCCCTGAAAAATAAAAGAGGTTATTTTAAGGTTCCTGCCTAGCAGTTCACCTTCCTGCTGGTAGAATGACAGTCGTTCTTCTGCTCCACAGGTTCTCTGTGTGTTTATTTCTTTCTTATTTACATGTGTGTCTAGTGTTTACAAATCGTGAAACAAACAATGTTCAACACTTGTTCCAGACCTGAATGCTAATCCCAGCTCGGCTGCTCTGACCATCCAGGGTGACTGGGGGTTTCTTGTGTCCATGCCCAGACTGTCCTCGTCCCTGCAGCCCACACCACCTGCTGTTCACTAGTCCAGCCGTGCGGGCTGCCAATGGCTTAATGCTGACAGCATCTTGACTCATATGTATACCACGTAGTTTTGTTTCTTCCCACAGGAATGGGCTTCTTCAATGGATGCCTGTGGAAGCCCACTCTCATGTGGATTTAATTGCAGGGGAGGTAGGACCTCTGGGGGAACTCTTAATCAATGGGAGATGGAAACCAATGGATAAATGCTCCTACTTCTTGTGCTTTGGTGGAAAATTCTGGGAGGCATTCATATATGCTCTTCGGTAGGTTGTGGCGGCACTGAGCTCCTGTTGCCCACAGCAGCAAACTTACTGAGCACTCTGTGGACTTTTTACTCCCTTCCCTCACTTCCCCTGCATCCTCTCCCTTTTACTGGTATCATCTCACAAATCAACCACCTACTCACAAATCTGAGTTTTAGACTGCTACATCTAACCCCATGTCCCCAAGTATTCTTATTTTCTTGCCTAGCACTCCTGTATTCCAGTCCCTCCTTCTAACTTGACCTCACTGTTATGGCCATAAGTTGAATATAGCTCTGTTTTCAGGTTACTCCAACTCAGGACGCTGTTTTCTCAAAAACGTTGCCCCACTGTTTTAAAGAATGTCTGCATATCAAGTGGCATAAACCCATACTCATCCTTACAGTCATCCCACTGCATTTGAGTCAGGGTGTCTTCATGTTTCTTGGAGGCCTGTGGACAAAACTGGCCTCACCCTGAAGGAAAATCCTTAGATAAACAAGTATATTAGCTCCCATTCGGCAGTAATCTCCTTATAAGAAAATATGTTGTTGTGGGTTTTTTTTTTTTTTTTGTCAATTTTACCCATTATGAAAATTATGGCAGGGGAATGTGGTTAATCCAAGATCCCAGAGAATAAAGGCAGAAACCATGGAAGCAACTCCCAGGAAATAGGACTGGGCCCTAATCAAGGGACTGGCTACATGGGGCCTGGGGACTGCTGCATGCTCCTTGTTTTCCCCTCTCTGAATGGAATTATCCACACTGATCATTTTTCACTTGTTTCACTATTGTGTGTGTGGGGTCTGTGGGCAGTTTTCCTCAATGGTTTACAAGTGTTCAGATCAAGAAGAATGGTCCTCAAAGAGTTATACTCACAGAAGTGCACCTGAGGAGGCTGATCTGCAGCCGGTCCTGGCGACAAGCTCCTGGACTTCAAGCCTGAGTATGATGCCATAAAGGAGAAATTTTGGAATGGGTAGAGTCTATTTTGTGCATATAAAGAATGTAAATTTTTGCAACCAGAGGGTTGACTGTGTCAGAGTTTAATTTCCAAAGATGGCCATAAGGATGTCTTCCATCCGAGATAATCTTGAACCTTTCCATTTCCACATCAAGAAGTGAAGTCTAGTTCTCACCCCTTGGATCCAGAAGGACTGTGGCTTACTTATAATCAACAGAATGTGGCAGGACTGATGCCACGTGACTTTGATGCTTGGACATGACAGGGTGATTTGAACTGCTCGACAGGTACAGAGTTTACTTCTGGGTAACGTAAATGTTTTGCAATTGGAGTAGTGGCTACACAACATTGTGATTGTACGGTCAATGGATCACTCACTTACAAATAATTGATTTTGGTGGGAGTGCTAGAGCGCATGCTTAGCATGCACAAGGTCCTGGGTTCAATCCCCAGTACCTCCTCTAAAAACAAACAAATAAGTAAACTTAATTACCCCTCTAAGAAAATTTTAAAAAAAGAAAGAATAAAATTTTAAAAATTAAAAGAAAGTTAATTTTATGTTACACAATTTTCACTTCAACTGAAAACAGTAATTTTTTAAAAGATGATTTAGCTCCCACTTATTGAAGCTAGAGCCCTCATGCATGGAATTCTGAGTCATCAGTTTAGAAATATGACTTTCCCGAGGCCGTGGTGTGGTGAGGATGTCCAGACCTCATGAAGAGCCACATGTAGGTTCTCCCTTGCAGGCCCAGCCCTGCAATGCCAGGGAATATGCTTCTGGATGATTCTAGCATGTAGATCGGCCACTGGAGTCTGCTCAGTGGAGACTGGACATTGGAGAGCAGAAAAGAGTCATTCCTCTGTGCCCTTCCTAATTTACAGCCCTAGAGAATCTGTGAGCAAACTAAAATGGTTGTTTTAAACCACTAAGTTTCAGGGCAATTCGTTAAGCAGCAGGAGTAACCAAACCCTCTTTTGGCCTCCGTAGCCCCCTGTGCCTCCCATCATCTTCTGCCCCATCACCCACCTCCCAAGGCCGCAGCCTTTATTCAGAGCCCATCAGCACAGGAGGGAGAAGCAGGCGCCCCAGCGAGGGCAAGGGGCTGCCTCAGGGCCCGCAGCAAACCCCCAACCACTCCCAGGGCTCTACAGGCTCTGAACTCCAGCCCGGTCCAACGTGCCTGCACCTGAGGGCCAGCTGGCCAGGGGCGAGCGGTGGCTCCTTGTGGCTTTCATGCCCTTTGTTTGCTGATGTTGAATTTTGCATCATAATTTCTATATTGTCCCTGAGTATTAGCACTATAATTTATTCATTTTTTTCTATGTCTGTGCCAAGAAGCCCAGGCTGTGGGCCTGCCCCCTTGCCCCGGAGGCCTTGCCAGCCTGCCAGCTTGTGGGAACACCTTGTACCTGAGCTTACAGGTACCAGTAGAGAGTCTCTATTTAAAAGAAAATCATTAATCGTTATGCACTTTAAATTAGGGCCCTGATTCTGGATTTTTTTTTAAAGAAATGTTTTATTTAGGTAAATCCAAAAGGTAGGACTACTGATAGGAAATAAGCAAAGCCCAAATCAAGTCATGATACCGTGAATTCACTCCCTGAACAGAACCAAAATTCTTAAACATCACCAAAATAGCTCCAGTAAAGTAAAGTAGATTAACATTTCTTACTGTGAGAAAACAACACAGTAAGTTAGGTTCATATAACGATCCATGCTCCATAAAGTCTCAGAAACACCCAGGTGTATTCTGGTTTGGATATGAAAGAAGGGACCATATCTAGCTAGTGTTGGTATGCAAGCAAATGAGGTGTGTGGCAAATGAAAACAAACAAAAAGGCATTAATCAGGATCATTAATCATTAATCCATAGAAGCCACTCATTTTAATTTCACTGGAGAAACTTAACATTGTCCAGAAAGGCACACCTATTCAAACTGGCTGCTAAAATGTGTATCTCTAACTCTCTTTCAATGCATTTTGACCATTTCCGCTTCTATGTCATAGATGAATACAAGGAAAACAATTGCATTGTGTTTTAGGATATTTGTTATAATAAGGTACCAACCTTCACAGTACCATTTGTTTTGTGACTGAAAAATATTGCAGCCATATCAGCAAACACAGGATGCTGCAGCCATGAAGTCATCAGTTGCTACCACCTCCCCGCTGACAGCGAGCAGAGGGAACTCAGGATGCAGACAAGCAGGCAGCCCGGCCTCTGCCACCACCCCCAATGGTGTCTCCTGAGAGAACTCAGGATGTGCAAAAACAGGATACTTGCCCTAGATAGCAAGGTGCACATCAAAGGAATGATTTCAACGAGCTCAGACCTCTGCACCTTCTCATACATAGAAAAGCACTAGATTCCTTAACTTGAGAGATCTGGTTGTCTTTATTTAAGAGCAATCCTTTGATGTTCTGACTACCTGGTCTTTGTTGTAAAAGCTCACATCTCCTGGCTTCTACCTTGCCACTTTGGAACAGCCTCTTAGGGTGATCTGAGATGCTGCGTCCCAGGCTTGAGTCCTAAGAAAATCTGCCAAATAAAACATAACTCTCAAGTTTTAGGTTATGCATTTTATTTCAGTTGACAGTTATGTAATATGACTTTGACTCAGTTGTACAAAACTGCGTCTTTCTCCTTGAGCCACATTTTGATCTGGACCATGTCTCTTGCCAACATCTCCTCCCCTAGCATCGTCTTTTCAAAATGTGAGAAGACCGTCTCTGCCCAAGAATACCAGACATAACCTTGCCGCACGAGAGCAGCAGAGCTGAGCAGGGCCCACCAGCTAGGGTAAGTGCTGTGGGATTTGGTGGGCTGGTGGGCAGGTGGTAAGGGAATTTATCAGAGACAAAGGATGAAAATAAGAAAAGAGTTTGTTGGGTGTACTGTCATTGACAACAGTGGGCAGACAGACAAGAGGTGCCTATGTGAGCTCTGAGGGTCAGATCTTTTATTAGGGAGGGCAACTTTTAGCTCCCTGTGCTTATGTGTCATTGGGCCCAAAGGGGGTCACAGAGTGTGTGATCAACTTGTACACAATTCTCTGGTTCATGTTGAGATGAAAGGCAGGGGGTCAAGAAAGGGAGAAAGGGTAGGGCTAAGGATTTTGGTAGGGGGTTGTGATCGGTCCTGGTGGTCAGGCTTCTGGGGGCATTGTACAGATGATCATTATCTCAGCTAAGGCAGGTATGTATTAGAAAAGGAATGTTCTTTGTTACCTTTAAAGGGCAGTGTCCAGGTCCCTGAGGGGTCTTGGGGCAGGACTCTGCCAGATGTCTGTGGACCCCACAATAAGGAAGATGGCAAGCCATCAGATGCTGACAAGTAGGTTTTATCCTTCCTTCCCACTCAGGCCAAGTCTCCTATCTCCCTTGGATCTCCCTCCTGAGCAGAATCCCCCAAGTATTACATCAGTACGTGAAGGACCCATGACCCAAAGTCATTAGTCTTTCAACTAATATTTCTCCATTCTAGTCCTTGCTTGTCTCTTAACCTTATTACACTAATCACAAGTTGAACAGAGAGAATAATGTGAGAACAAGTCCGCAGTTTAAATTATAGCCCTGATTCTGGAATTCACAAATAAAAAACTGGAGTTGTAGGAAAGTAAAGATTCTAACCCTGAACAGCAAAGCCACGCTCGGAGTCCGGCCATCTAGTATTCTATTGACGTCCAATCAAGGAAGAAGCAGGCAGACTGAGCAGTTTCAGGACCAGGAAGAAAGCAAGATGGAAGGAGGTACACTTTTGGAGGGAAATAAAGCAAGATGGAAGACCTTTTGTCAAATGCTGACTTCGTATCAATGATTACTGACGTTATTCGTTCAGCCATATAACAAGTGTTTATTTGAGAGTTTTCTCTAAGTCTGGCACCTACTTATATAAGTATTATTCCTGAAGAATTGGGGCCAGAGATTCGTCAAGTAATTCTCTCAGGGTCCACAGGATTTGAACTCAGAAATATATACTTCGAAGCTCGTACTCCTTTTCTTTATGACAAAGTGTAAGGGGAAATAAAAGAATATAACTGGGAGACAAGAAAGAGGATGAAAGGAAAACTCCGCTACTGAAAAATGATCCAGCCCCATAATACCCTGACTGCCAAACAAAACCTTTGTGATTGATGTTTTATTGGTCAACAGTGTTTCAACATAATTTTCAGACATCAAGTTTTTACAGATAATAAGTATTTTTAAATTCACAATACTCATTACATTTAGACAAAGATATTTAATTCAAAATCTGAAAAATTGTAAATTTAAGGCCTCCCAAATTCAGAAAAATGGTACATGAAGAACAGTGTTGACAGGAAGAGCCCCGTAAGAAATTAATAGTTGCATCATTCTCTTGATACTTAATCACATGCTAACAAGTTACTGGTTTATGCCTTGTCTTGAGAACTGTTAGGTTATTCGGAAGCAATGTCATGTCTCATTCTTCATGGTTGAATTGTAATCCCATTATACATGTGGAATTTCTGTACAAATTGGACATTGGACATACACCGATTGTATTTAAGAAAAATGGTTTCCTCTATGTTCTATAGGCTGAACCACGGATAAACATATTCTATGAATTCAAAATTCAACCACTGTGAGAGGTTTTCTAGCATAAATCACTATTTCTCCTCTGGAAACAATAAACCATCATTAAAACATCTTTACTATTATTAATTTTGAAAAGGTATGTGGTTATGCGTTTTTAAACATTATTTAATTATATACGCTGATTTTTATAGGTGAAATGATTTGATGTCTACAACTGTCTTCAATATAACGTGGGAGCATTAAGAAAGTATGACAGGTCACTGCTTGATAGTTGATAAACTAAGTGAAATACAGACATTTATCATTTCATTCTTTCTACTTTTATATATAATAAAAGATTTTTTAATAAAAAGTTACAGCACTGGAAGTAATATTGAGACCATTTTTCTGCCTACCTAAATGGTAAAAAATCTATCACCATGTTTGGGCACCAGCTTCTTCTCTAAGGAAATATTAAACACACTTTCCAGCTCTTTTTCTATTTCTTCCTCATTCAGTGTCTTAAACTCCACCAAATCCACGTTGTCCTTATAATTGAATATCCTGTAGGTGAGGGTGGAGCCCACTAGACAGCGAACCCCTTCTGGGGTCTGCAAGGAACAAAATGACTTGCTTGTAAACACAGATGCTGGAGATTCCTGAAGGAATACATTCACAGATTCAAAATCTTCAATTGTTCGAGGTTCAAGAGTGAAGGAGTAGATTTTCCGATATGCGTTCTTTTCCAGAAGATCAGAATTCAGAAATTCTTCATTCGGGATGTACTGCTCTCTTCTGATTTGGTCCAGGTACCAGATTCCTCCTTCTTCTGTAAGGCGGAAGATACAAGGCACCTGAGGCTGATCCTTTCCAGAAATTAACTCTAGAGGCTGCCACATCTGGTAAGAGCGTCCAAACCCAGCATCAGCTATGTAGTTCCTGCCATCGATGGTCACCTTCAGCAGGAGATGAATCATGGCCTTGCTGTATTTGTTGGCTATACTGTTGTACACATACCCTCCTAACATTGTGGTCTCAAAGCCAATGGTGGTGAGAGCCCAGTACAGAAGATGATTGACCTGGAGGCACCAGCCCCCCCTTTTCCTCCTCACAATTTGATCAAAAATGGCCTCCAAATCCAATTCCATGGCTTCCCCACAATGGATGTTAAGGTTCTCAAAGGGAACGGCTTGAAGCTGGTGCTGAAGAATGTCAGTTAATGTTTCCAAGTCCAATTTGTTCCTAGGGTTCTTGTAACCAATTCTTTCAAAATACGCTTCAATGTTCATGATTCCCTAAAGCAAGGGAAGCAAAACAAATATATTACTTTTGTACATAGTTATCTTTGATTAGCCTACTTATAGCAAATGCTTTTTAAAAATGTACATATAAACAGTGGTTATAAATATTTATAACCATAAACGTTTCTGGTGTGCTTTTGCTGCGTTAATCACCTTCGTGTGCATTAGTTCACGTAATGATGTCAGTAACCCTTTTTAAGAAAAGTATTATCATTTTTCCCATGTTGTAAGCCTGAGAAGTTAGAAATTCATACTATATGATGAGTGAAATGATAAACAGCTTACATGTGGTTTTCTTGGTGATGAATGAAAAGACATTCATAGTGGTATCAACTAGAATAGAGTTTATAAAGAGTTCCTAATATAAAGAGGAAAGTTATGTAATAGAGGACATTATATTCATGGAACTCGACCCACTCAATTTCCCCTTTAGCTGAACCTTACCCAAAGTTCTTCAAAGTTTTATATTCATTCACATGCAGATTTATTGATTTATTCAATAAATAGTTCACTAAAAATCTACTGTGAATATACTACTGACCTAGTAATTGCTTGCCTGCAAAAATCTCACATTTTAGTGGGGGCTGCTATGACACAGAGAGTGAATCAAATAAATAAATAAAACATACAATTTCTTAGATTGTGAAAAGGGCTCTGGGGAAAATAAAGCCAAGAAGGAAGGTAAGATGTGCCCAGAGAGATCTTGAATTTCAAGTAAGCGGGTGAGAGGAAGCCTGGCGATGGCTCTAAGGATGTGAGAGAAAAGAGCCACGCCCCTACGTGTGGGGAGGATCATTCAGGAAGTAAAAAAACAAAAATGAATAAAAGCCTTCAAGTGGAAGCTGCCTAGAGTAAGGAAATAATGTTAAAGAAGTCAGGATGGCAGGGACACAGGGAGTGAGAGGGAGCATGGATTGACATGAGACGTGGCCTTTTGGCTTTTCCTCTGAGATGAGAAGTCACCGTGAGAAAGGCAGTAGGGGAAGGCAGTAGATTGGGCCAAGTGCACCGTTATCAAACCGGTATGTCTGGCTTATGCAGAGTGGGCTGTACACACTGAGCTGAACGGACAGACACGTGACCCAGCTAGGACCACTTCAAAGCACATTTGCTCTAGGAGCACTGCCTTGCTCGTGGATGGCATGTGGCCCAAGTCGGGTCAGTAAGACTCTACTGAGGGACTTTTGACGAAGCCTAAGCAGATGCTTCTGCTGTAGGGCCAGAAGCTGGTAGGATATTTGCTCAAAGCAACTGGGAGAACTTGTTGAAGAAGAATACCAACCAAGAATTTATCTCATGCCATTTGCAGCAACGTGGATGGACCTAGAGTCTACCATACGAAGTGAAGTAAGTCAGAGAAAGAAAGACAAGTACCATGTGATACGACTTATATTGGGAATCTAAAAAATGATACCAATGAACTTATTTACAAAACAGAAACAGATTCACAGACACAGAAAATGAACTTAACCATTGTAAGAGAGGAAAGTGGTGGGGAGGGATCAGCTTAGGAGTTTGGGATCAGCAGATGCAAACTACTACATATGAAAGAGATAAACAACAAGGTCCTGCCGGATAGCACAGGGAACTGTATTCAATATCATGTAATAAACCATAATAGGAAAGAATATGAAAAAAGACACTTATATGTGACTGAATCACTTTGCTGTGCACCAGAAACTAACACAACATTGTAAATCAATTAGACTTCAATATCGAAGTTTTAAAAAATTTGTAGAACATCTGTACAGTGGAAAAACCTGAAGCCATAAAGGGAAAAAAAGAATTTATTGAGTTGAGGAATAAAAGCAAGAGAAGGAAAGATGAGAAAAGACCTCAATTAAGGAGTTTTTGACATGCTGATGAGCCAAAAAAAGAAAAAATAAGTTCTTATTTTGTAAAATCCCACATGGAATAGGTTAGGTTTCTGTCCCCTGCTACCAGAGTGCGAACCCAGTATGAACACTGATTGTAACAGTGTTGCCCTGGGACACTGGTAAGAGGACATGGCCTGAGGTGACAGGTTACGCAGGGCCCTGCCCGTAGGTCAGTGGTGATAAGCTATGTGTTTCTGTTGTCTTTCTTCTGTCATTTCTTTTGGATTCTCTTATTTCTCTTTTTTGACCAGCTATTCTCTCCATTTTGCATGTGTTCCACCTTTCTCTATTCTTGATGTGTGCAATGTGATTTTCCCCAATCATCTATTAAGTTTATTTCTTCTCATCTTGACATGCATCAGTGTCCTTTCTCAACTTCTGCACAAGCCCCAACCTCTACCACTCAGACACAGAAAGAACAACTGGCATTCAGCCGGACCACGTCAGAGTTTCTTCCACCTCTACGTCCGGAAGCAGTGCTGGGTAAACATGGAGGTGGGTGATGTGAAACGGAAGACATCTGGTTTGGATGTGTCTGACTATTTAAAACACTTTTTTTCACCTGTTACCAGATAGTTTTCATCTTTTGAGACCATTCTTGCAAAGCAGTACACAGACACCAAGACTAACTGCTTTGTGGCGCGGCCCAGCCTAAGGGGCATGATATTTTGTGCCTTCCCCTGGGTTTAATGGCAATAAGCTCAGCGTCTCTCTTTTCTCCCCTTGTTCCATTTTCTTTCAGATTCTTCTATTTTCTTTTTGACTTAGCTATCATTTCTGCATCTGTTCTTGATATCATAATGTTGATAACGGCATATTTCTCAACATTCAGACAAGCTCTAAGACCAACACCCAGGCACATAGAGAACAACCCTACACCTTCTCTGGTCCCAACCCAGAATCTGTAAGGAAGAGAGATGAAGTCATTTCAAAAAGATGGAATCAGCGGGGTTGGCCTGGCTCTTTGATGCTTAGTTAGAACATTATTCTTTCTACTAAGAAATTATTTTATGTTTCTTTTCAAATGTCATAATTTGTTTCCAACTGTTTTTCTTTTCTTTTTCTTCTTTCCCTTTTTTTTTTTTTTAAGATAGAATGCTGAGTTAGAATTTAGTAACTTCAGGCCAATTCAAAAGAAGCCAGGTTCTGTTAGTGACTTGGATGCAAACAACATCTTGTAACCAAATATGACTGGGGTATTCTGCTGTGATTCACAGTGAAATGTTGGAAAGACACAGAAAACAGTTGCCAGGAAAATACCTAACCGAAGACACAACTAGCCTTATATATTGATTTGTAGCATCACTGTGTAGGGATTTACCCTTGACTTTTAGCTTCACGTTTAATACAAGGGAACACTCAAGGGAGACAGAGAGAACAGACTTAGAGCATCTACTGAGAACTCTCAGAAAGGTACTTAATACCTTTCAAAGCAAATGGAAGTAGGTTGCTTTTCAGTTTCAATTCAGAAGTCTCAGAAACTTCCTCTTCTTGGACCAAGCTCTAGAAATAACAGAAGAGATAGTAACACATAAACTGTGACCTCTCTTGAAAATACAGTTTTGTGGGCCGTAAGTAATAGCAAGTGCCTAAAAATCACAAAAGACAAGGGGAAGGATGATGAATGGAGTGGGCATCTGAGTGTTAGAAAGTACAACCACAGGGGGTGGTGACAACACTGGTGGTCTCTGAATAGAAGAATCTTTTTTTTTTTTTTTGGTGTGTGTGTGTCGGGGAGGTAATTAGGTTGTTTGTTTGTTTGTTTGTTTTAAATGGAGGTAGTAGGGATTGAACCCAGGACCTTGTGCCTGCTAAGCACAGTCGACCGCTAAGCTCTACCCTCCCCCAGAAGGATCTCAAGAGTGCTAGTACCTGGCTCCAATCTCTCTCTCTCTCTCTCTCTGTTTCATTTCCCACCCTTTTCCTTCTCTTTTCTTTCCTCTGTCCCAGTAAAGGCCATGGCATTGCACTGCATTTAAACCACACCCCAGCCCCCACCCCAGGGCAAGTGGGCACCTGCTTGATTGCTGGATGGGAAAGGAGATGCTGGGCTAGCCCTGCTCAAAGGCCATTGGCCAGCGGGGCCTTAATGTACTCCAGCAATCCCTGCATCTCCTCCACAGATCTGAGTTCATGCCTGGAGTCAGGCAGGGGCTGTGGGGGCCACTGAGCAGGCCCAGGGAGCTGGACACAGCTGCTCAGCTGAAGACGGTAAAAGTCAAACAAAGGAAGTCTCTGGGACAGAAGAACTAGGGAGGGGAGAGCAAACTTCCCATGGAGGGAAGGAATGGAGTCCTCCATGTTGTGCCCGAGGAACTAAACTGAGGGTCCAGGGGAAGGGAGTGAAATGCTGGCAACACAATCAGGGCTACAAGCAACACAAGTGCACTTCTGCACAGGAGTGGAATTTCTGTACCTTCTGCCAGGATTGGAGAGATTTTTAAAAAATCGATGTGAAACTCACATGACCTAAAAGAAACCATTTGTTTTTTTTCCCCTTGATAAAAATAGATTTATAATCCAGATTATTTAAAAAACGCTGGTATAAGCTCAATGTTAGATATATGTAGGCACTTCAAAAAGACTTAAGAAGGGATTAAAATGACCCCAACCTCGGGGGGAGGGTGTAGCTCAAGTGGTGGAGAGTATGCTTGGCATGCCTGAGGTCCTGGGTTCAAACCCCGGTACCTCCTCTAAAAATAAATTAAACCCGATTACCTCCCCAGCCCCACCCCCGCCAAAATAAAATAATTAAATAACATGCTGATGAATAAATAAAATATTAAAATAAAATAAAATGACTCCAAAACCTGCCACCCAGAAAAACCACACTCAAACCTATTCGCACATTCTATCACTTGTAAGAATATTTTCTTATGTATACAAACATTTTATTTTTAGAACCAGGATAATCCTAATTGTAATCTGATTTTTTTTTTTTAAATCAACATTTACATGGTGAATCCCTTTCCATGTCTTTTCTATGAGTGTTGGAAAACTGCACAGTACTTTTTAGGTGTCATACACACTGTGCTCAGCATCCAGCAGAACATTGATACTAGCAGGTTCTTCATTGGATTATTCAGTGAATGTCTGTAATCCAGCTTGCCACGCCTGTGACTCTTCCTGAGCGGCGGACTCCTCTCTCTCCAGAAAGGGCAGCCGTTAGGCATCCACATTTTATACCATTTGTTCCCGTCTTTGCCTGATGGGTGAGAGGTACTGAGAGGTCCCAGCGAATCCACAGGCCAGCAGGGACCTAAGGTGTGGTCTCGTAAGCAAAGGATGAGCTAGCTACGGAGGTTCCATTTCTGAAGAATTTAAATTCAGAAATATTCAGAAGATGAGACAGCAGAGCAGAAGCAGAATTGAAAAGTTACAGTGCAGGAATGCAGAGGTCATAAAGGGCCAAATTTAGGGCAACATTCACCAAAAAGCACACACTGTGAGGTAAAGATAAGATACAGAGACAGAGGAAGCCAGTTGAAGGAATTCAAGGTTTCAGAATTTGTAGATACTGACAGGCATATGCAGAACAGATAAGATTATACTGTACAGCACAGGGAAATATATACAAGGTCTTGTGGTAGCTCACAGCAAAAAAGAATGCGACAATGAATATATGTATGTTCATGAATAACTGAAAAATTGTGCTCCACACTGGAATTTGACACAACGTTGCAAAATGACTATAACTCAATAAAAAAAATTTTTTAAAAAAAGAACAATTCTGATGGTCCCCCCTTTGGATCACGTCCCACTCACACTGAAGGTAGCTCACTTCTGCAAATGGCTTTTCTTGCTACAATTCTGTGAGATTCCATTTCCCTACTCCATGTATCTTTCCAATTCAAACCACTAATTCATCCACTTGGAGACTGACAGCTTGAGTTTCTGAAGCCTGAAGCCTGAAGCCTAAAGAATGTAAATAACATAGTTATGTTGATCATTTAGCCACAAGACTTACTTAAGTGTGTGGATTAAAATAAAGCACGGAAGGAAAGTGAACAATTCGTGTCCTGTAATACATTTACAACTTCGTGAGACTACCGCTGCTATCTAGTTCTAAAATATCTCCCTACTCGCCCCAAAATAAGATCCCGTACCTGCCACGCCCCATTTCCTCCAGCCCCCGTCAGCCCCCAGTCTCCTTCCTGACTCTATGAATTGGTTCCACTTCAGCTATTGTGAGCAGTGCTGCTGAGGACATCCGTGTCCCAGTACTGTTTACTCCCTGTTTCAATTCCCTGGGTGTATACCTAGGAATGGAATTGCCCAGTTGAATAGTAGAATTTTAAGAGGTGCTTCTGAGTGGCTTTTCTTCCTGTGTGCTGTGGTTTTCTCTTCCTCTATCTTCCTTTCCCTTCTGATATCTGTTTTTCTTTTTTGGGGGCTGGGGGGTGGTAATTACCTTTATTTACTTTTTTTTTTTTTTTTAAATAGAGGTACTGGGGATTGAACCCAGGACCTCCTGTATGCTAAGCAGGCACTCTACCAATTGAGCTATACCATCCCCCCTCCCCCCATCCCTTATTTCTTCTGGTGCCCAGGCTCACTGCAGGGGTCCGACAAGCCCCCCACACTCACCAGAGGCAAGCGGCCAGCCCAGGGATCTTCTGGATGAGAAACAGCTGGTTGCAGCCAGTGAGCTCCAGGCAGCAGGAAGTTCTGAATGGTTTTGGTTTCTTTTCTTTTCTTTCTTTCTATTTATTTATTTCTTTACCCTCCTGAGCAGAAACAGAAATTCAGATTTGTACCTGAAGATCCTCCTATTTTTAAAGTTGGCTCTGAACTTTTTAAACCTATGAAGAGCAAACAGAAGTGAGGCACTGGGTGGGATGCAGCGATATACACAGCTGACAGTTCACGACTTCCTGGTCAGTGAGAGGAGGTGGGGTCAGCTGTTTCGTGAAAGAGAAACTAACATGTGGCCCCGGGGAGGGCAAAGGTCAGTTTACCAAAGAAGAGCCAGCAGGCTGGTTGCTGTTACGTGGCCGCACCAGAGCAGGGGGGCAAAGCTCGGACTGGAGAGCCCACAGGGCTCCTCGCTCCTGGGGCTGTCTGCCTCCTCTGTCTCCTCTCTCCTGTGGAATTCGACACATCAGTGCTCAGGGCTGGTGTCCTCGGTCTGCCTGACAGGGAAAGAGCTGATCCTTGTCATTATGGCTCCGGGAGCCCCTCCCCAAGGGTCCTCCTATCATCGTCATGAGACTTCCCCCGAGAATTCCCTGACAACTTCTCAGGCAGCACAACCCAGCCTCACAGGGTGTTTGGGGTCATTAGAGAATTTCTGATCAGCTAATGCAGGAGGACCAAGAATGGTCATGAACTTGCTGCCTGCGGGACTGACGGTGCCCTGTGGGACACAGCTGGGGACAGAGAAGGTGGACATCACTGTTTCCATGATCCAAGAGGGAAATCCAGCCCCTGAAACTCACATTCTACACATTAGCTCTCTTTTCTACACTTTCATCCTCACAACCACCTTTTAAGTAAACTCTCTTCTTAGCTCTAGTTTGCTGAGGGGTAAACTGACTGTCAGAGCTGCTAAGCGACCTTCCCACGTCCTCACAGCTGGGATGTCACGTGGCTGAGACCCTAACCCAGAGAGTCTGAATCAGGGTCTGTTTTCTCCCCCATCACCCTGTACGGGACTTACAGCAGAAGGATTCACGCTGTGTGTCAGCCAAACTTCCTGAACTGGCTTACGGCCTGAAATTCAAGCCTACTCTCCCGGACTCACATTTGCAATAGGAAAAAAAAAAAAAAAAACCATCTCAAAGCATAAACAAGTCACTCACCGAGCTGCACTGGGGCCCACAACTAGGAACCAGGCTGACTGCCCTGCTGCCACTTCCGGGCCCAACCCGGGAACAGCCCTCAGGGCTCTGCAAACGGCTCCACCCCCAGAATCTAGTTAGAACCCCCAGGGAGCTCTGGGAGATGTAGTTGTTGGGACTTGGGCTGTCCTGGTGCACGTCTCATTCAGATGTACTCAATTGAAAGAGTGGAGAGTAATCACCTGCGGAGCCCTGGTCCCAGGCTGTGATGGGCGGGACCTTGCATTCCACACAGCTCCCGCTCTTAGGGGACATCAAGTCAGATGTCCTATGTGTGACCCCAGAGGTGAGGGTTTTGAGGGGATCCAGGGAAACCAGATGCATTGACCTAGAGGAGCAGAGGGACATGGGTGTGTCTTAAGTCACTCCCCCAGGTTACGACCATCTTTCTTTCTGAATTTCCATGAGGCCCCTCGGCTTCTATTTCTCTTCCTTTCCTCCCCGACCTGCAGTCCCGTTCACCACTCACGCCACCTAGAGGCACTGTGTGATGTGTTCAAGTCATGTCCATGGATGAGTGTGATATATATAAACTGGTTTGCTTTCTGCTCATGTTTTTAATTTATTTTGATGTTATTGGTCAGTTACTCTGGCTGTTTCTAATGCACTTCCCTCTACAGTTTATTTCCAAAACTGCCTACATGACACAAGTGTTGCCTCGTGCTCCCCCTTTGGCACTAACAGTTCTAGTCCGTGCCCCCGGTGTCTCACTGTATGGACTTGAGAGTCTCCACCAAAGGCTGTCTCTTGGCCTGTGCTTGGGCAGGCCAGACGGGCCGGCAACTAATGGCCCTGGAACAGCCCTCAGCCTGGCAAGAGAGGAGCGGGAACATCCGTACGCAGTGTTCCACTTGCTCAGGTGGGACTACTCTGGCGTCATGGGCAGCAGTGTCTCCCTGTGTTCTCCAGTGACAGGAAGCTTCCATTCTCCCCAAAGGGACCTGCCAATCACGCATCCTTCCCTGACTCTCCAAGAGCTCCTGCCTCACTCTCCCACGTCCACAGTGGTGCTTCCTTAAATCATCTCCCGAGTAAGCTACTGAAGGCAAATCCCCATCTCAGGGGCTGGTTTTAGACGAAACCACCCTGAGATGGCTTAACTTTAACTTACCAGTACCACCGGTAAAGGACCCAGGCTGCTTTCAGCTCCTGGTTACTACAAACACCACCGTGATGAGCACTTTCCTACAGGCGCCCTGTAGGCGGGCGGGAGAGCTTTGCTTGGATATACACCAGGAGTGGACCGTGCTGGGGGACAGGGCACACGTATACTTAATTTCACAGAGCAGTGTTGTCCTCCTGTGTGGAAAGTTTCCTGCTGTCCTGACATCCTGGTTGATACTTCTGGTTAGCAACCTTCAGATGTCTGCCAATGTGTCTAAGGCCATGGCTCAGTGTGGTTTTAATTTGCACGTCTCTGATTCCTGGTGAGGCTGAGCAGCGTTTCATAGTCTCATTGAACCTCCGGGCTTGCTGTTTGTGAATTAAATGGCAAGGCACTGAGGAAGCATGCCTCTGCCTTTGCAGCCAGGGCTCAGCAGGGAAGGATGGACAGCAAAGAGATCTTGCTAGAAAACGTATTGCCGGGGAAGGATATGATCTCTGAATGCAGGTCTGGGGCTGGGTCGTTTTGGCAGAAAGTGGGAGAGGGAGTGTCCGGTGGGGAAGGGCTGTCATCCCCTGATGCTGGGAAATCTGACACCTGGAATTAAAATCCAGATGGCAAGTTTATCATTCTGAGACTGCTTCTGTCATTCTAGCCGAAGTAACAGAGGCCCTTGAGGGTCTCCAGCAGGAACTGTTAGAGACACCTGGAGTAGGGGAGGCCTGTGGTTAAGGGGGCGTGAGACCTGAGTCCTGGATCCTGGTGACGGAGGGCAGGAACACCTGAGGATGCAGGGCCGGGACGTCAGTGGGCTTGAGAAGTTTTTCCAGCTTCCTGCGGAGTGGCCACCCAGACTGTCAAGCCAGATTCTGACTGCTTCCGAGACTGTCCATGTGGAAGGAGAGCAGAAACGGGAAATCCTTGAACTGTCACTGGGCAGTCTCCTCACCATAGAAGGCACAGAGGTACAAGCTGGTCTAGGAGTAGTAATAGTGATAACATGAATCTAAAATCCCTCTTTTTTCCAGTATGAGTCATAAAAGTTGTAAGCATTCTGCATTAAAATACATATATATGCTAAACAGATTAGAATTAATTTGTATATTGTAAATATTCTAAATTATGGTAAATTGTTTTATTTCAAATATTAAAGCATGCTACAAAGGTTTTTATTTCATTGCTAATAAAAGAACAAACTTACATTTTTGCAGATAGGAAAATTGAATTAAATTTCCCCTTCATGATGATGGAAGCCAATAACCTCTAATTTAAGATTTTTCGTTGGTGAATAAATCTATTTTAAATGTTGCTTGTCAAGACTTCCAGTTTCTGCAATAGGGTAAAAATTTGGAAGTCAGTTCTCCCATTCTCACTGTAAGTCAACACATTTGAAAATCAAACAGATCCGTTATGGTATCGAGGACATGAGGCAAAACATTGCCTCAAAAAGTGGAGAGACAGACAGGTGCCTATATAGAATCAGAGACTATTATGTGGAAGTTCTGGACTAGAAGCCCTTGCTAAAGCCAGTATTAGTAAGAATACTTAAAAAAAACCTTAAAAATTTTGGTGAATTCCTTGAAACTCGTTGCAGACTAGCTTGAAAGTTTAAAGCTCTAGATGGGGCGTGGGGAGTGCTCAGTCTCATGGAGGCCGCCACACTTTTGTGAGTTTTACCATCAAGAACCCAACCCAAGTTCTCACTGTGAAGACCAGAGAATAATGTCATGGGCTTCTGATAGAAGGAGGACAATGTCATTATTTTGAAATAAGCTCACAGCATTCTGTTCTCTCCCTTCCCTCAAGGGAAATTATAACAATCTAGTTAAAGTGAGGAAAGGAGAACCCCAATCCTCTCCAGCATTGCTGCCTCACCTAAGTGGGGAAGGCGTTGAAAATCACTTTGAAAGCTATACTTTGGGGCAAAGTTCAGGCTTTCTTTAACAGTTGAGACTGATGAGAAGAGTCTAGAATACTTATCTCCTCACCATACTTTATCACCACATCAATGATTCTACTGTGTATAACAGAGATTTGTAGTTGAAATGTTAAAGGTTTCAGACTCTATTTAATGAGGGACTTCTAGGCAATCCTGAGACAAGAGAGGAGAAGCCTTAGACATCCACAGCTACAGAAAACAGTAAACACAGCATCATTCCTAGTGAAATAAACATGTCTTCACACTAAAGGCCTATATATCTCAGTTCTCATTACCCAATACATCATGTCTAGATGTCTAGCTTCCAACATAAAATTGCAAGGCATGCTAGCATATGAAAAAACACAATATGAAGAAAAAAAGGAAGCATCAGAATGAGATTCAGATATGGCAGAGATTTTGGAGTTATCAGACCAGGAATTTGAAATAACTGTGATTGATATGCTAAGGTCTCTAATGGAAAAATAGACAACCTGAGAATAAACACACCTACCTAGAATTCTGTATCCAACAAATCCCTCCTTGAAAAGTAAAGAAGAAATAAGGTGTTCCCAGAAAAACAAAAACCAAAAGTATTTGTCACCAGTAGACCTGCCTTGCAAAAAATGTTAAAAGAAGTTATCCAGAGAGAAGAAAAATGGCATGTAAGTCAGAAACTTGGATACACATAAAGGAAGAGCGTTAGAGAAAAACTAAAGGGAGGTTAACAAAATCCTGTTTTCTTATTCTAAATTTATTCAACAGATAACAGTTTGTTCAAAATAATAATAGCAACAATATATTGTGTGATTATGGATTATGGCTAAGTGAAATGAATGGCAGAAACGTTCTGAAGGATGTGAGAGAGGATTTAGAAAACATTTAGAATGTTTTTTTGATTGAAGTGTAATTCATTTACAATATTGTGTTTGTTTCTGGTGTACAGCATGGTGATGCAGTTATACATACACATATATATTGTTTATAGGTTATGACAAGATATTGAATATAGTTCCCTGTGCTATACAATAGGACATTGTTGTGTATCTATTTTATATATAGTAGTTTGTATCTGCTAATCCCAAGCTCCTATATATATATATCACATCTTCTTAAGCCAATTGTCTGTTAATGGGCATTTGAGTTGTTTTCATGTCTTGACTTTTGTAACTAGTGCTGCTATAAACATTGGGGTGCGTGTGCCTTTTCAAATTACTTTTCATTTTTCCCCAGTATATACTCAGGAGGGGGATTGCTGGCTCATATGGTAACTCTATTTTTAGTTTTCTGAGGAACCTCCATAATGTTTTCCATAGAGACTGCACCAACTTACATTCCAACCGACAGTGTGCAAGGATTTCCTTATTTCACATCCCCTCCAGCATTTATCATTTGTAGCCTTTTTGATGATAACCGTTCTGACTGGTGTGAAGTGTTAGCTCCTTGTGCTTTTGTTTTGCTTTTCTCTGATAATTAACATGTTGAGCATCTTTTCATGTGCCTGCTGGCCATCTGTAGGTCTTTGAAAATTCTTCTCTTTAAGTCTTCTTCTTGATTGAGTTTTATTTTGATAAAGTTATGTGAATTGTTGTCTAGATTTGGATATTAACCCCTTGTCAGTTCTCTGCTATACAGCATCTTTGTTGATTATTTTCTGTATAGTACTTTGTATCAGTCAATCCCATAATGATTTATGTCAATTTCTGAAGTACACTGGAATGTTTCAGTCAGACATATACATGCATATATTCCTGTTCATATTCATTGTCATTACAGGTGACTATAAGATATTGAATAAAGTTTCCTGTGCTTTGCAGTAGAAACCGGTACATTCTGATCTAATCCTTATGATTTCTTTTCTTTTGCTAACTTTGGGTTTAGTTTCTTTGTTCTTTTTCTAGTTCATTTAGGTGCAAAGTTGGATTATTTATTTGACATTTTTCTTGTTTCCTGAGATGGCTTTTGCTATAAATGTCCCTCCTAGAACTGCTTTCACTGCATGCCATAGATTTTGGATTATTGTGTTTTATTTTGATTTGTTTCCTGGATTTTAACAAATTTCTTCTTTGATTTCTTCAGTGGTCCATTGGTTGTTTAGTAACATATTGTTCAGCCTTCCAGTGTTTGTGTTTTTTATGGGTTTTTGGTAGTTGATTTCTAGTCTTATTGCTTTGTGTTGGAAAAGATACCTGCTATAACTTCAGTTTCCTTGAATTTACTGAGACTTGCTTTATGGCTCAGAATATCATCTATCCTGAACAATGTTCCATGTGCACTGGAGAAAATGTGTACTCTGCTGATTTGGGGTTGAATATTCTATTTCTGTAGCTATTAAGTCCATTTGGTTTAATGTGTCATTTAAAGTGAGTAGTTCCTTTATTTTTCTGTTAGGATGCTCTGTCCATTGGTGGGGTGTTGAAATCCCCTCCTATTATTGTATTATTGTCAATTTCTCCATTTGTGTCTGTTAACATTTGCTTTATGAACTTATGTTTATACTAATGTGAACTATTGGTGTATCCTCTTCATGGATTGATCTGTTGGTGTAAATTTCTTCTTTGCCTCTTGCTAAAGTCTTTGTCTTAAAGACTGTTTTGTCTGATGTGAGCATTGCTACCTCAGCTTTCTTTTGATTTCCACTTGCCTGGAATACTTTTTCCATCCCCTCACTTCCAGTGTGTGTGTCTCTTTAGATGTGAAGTGAATCTCTTTTAGGGGGCATATAGATGCCGATTGGTTTTTTATCCATTCACACACTCTGTGCCTTTTATTGCATCATTTAGTTCATTTCCCTTTAGAGTAATTATTGATAGGTATGTCCTCGTTGCCATTTTGTTAATTATTGGGAGGTTGTTTTTGAAATTCTTTTTCACTTCTTTCTTATTTTGTCCTCTTCCCTTGTGATTTGATGACTACTTTTAGTGTTACATTGGGGTCACTTGGTCTTTTCTGTGTGTGTATGAGTTTTTGGGTTCATGGTTACTATGATATTATGATACACACGCACACACACACGCGCACACACACACACACAATATCTTAATTTCACAAGTATTTTAACAATCCTGAATGTTCACTCACCTCCCCCTATGTTTACTGTTTTCGCCATTCTATTATACATCTATTTCTTTTGTGTGTCCCTTAACCATAAGTATATGGTGGATACAGATTTTTTCTACTTTGTGTTTTCGCCTTCCTACTAGCTTTGCACATTTACCTTTACAAGTGAGTTTTTCCTTTTGTAATTTTTATGTTTCTAGTTGTGGCTTTGTCTTTTTCACTTAGCGCTGTCCCTTCAGTCTTGTTTGTAAAGTTTGCTTGGAGATGCTGAACTCTTTTACCTGTTGCTTGTGCATCAAATCTGAATTTATACTGTTGAATAGAGGATTCTTAGTTGTGTTTTTCCCCTTTCACCATAAATATACTGTGTCACTCCCTTCTATCCTGAATATTTTCTGCTCAAAAGTCAACTGATAGCCTTATGGCAGTTCCCATAGTCATAATCTATCTGTTGCTTTTTCCTTGTTGCTTTTAATATTCTGTCTTTATTTTTCCCCTTGCAATCACAATGTGTCTTGGTGTGGTCCTCTTTTGGTGGACCCTGTTTGAGACGCTATGTGCTTCCTGGACCTGGATATCAGTTTCCTTTCCCAGGTTAGGCACGTTTTCAACTATGATGTCTTCAGATATGTTTTCTTTCCGTCCCATTTTCTCTCTCTTATCCTTACGTGACCTCTATAATATGAAAGGCAACCTGCCTAATGTTGTACCAGAGGTCTCTCAAACTGACCTCATTCCTTTTTATGCTATTTTCTGTTCAGCTTCAGTGATTTTGACTACTGTGTTTTCCAGCTTGCTAATCTGTTAATCAGTATGATTTAATGTGCTGTTCATTCCTCCTAGTGTATTTTTCATTTCAGTTATTGTATTATTCATTTTTGTTTGTTTTTTATGTTTTCTCTTGTTAAAAACTTTTATGTTCTCATACTATCCATCCATTCTTCTTCCAAGTTCTTTGATTTTCTTATTGTTCAGTTTTGTTAGGTAGAATTGTTACAATTTGACTGCACATATACAATATATTTCATGTAAATACATATACAAAATATACTGAACATATATTTTTAAAAATTAAATATATGTACTGTTCATTGTTTCTAAGAATGTTTGAACTTCAGCTTTTTAAACTTACATAGTTATCAAAGTAATAAAGCCAACCAGAAAAAAAGAGTTAATTTAAAAATATACATACACCCCAGTATTAACAGCAACATTCTTTATAATTGCCAAGATATGGAAGCATGCTAACAGCACATCAGTAGATAAATGGATAAAGAGGATGCAGCATACACATAATGGAATGCAACTCACCCATAAGAAAAAAGGACATTTTTGTCATTTGTAGCCCTTCATTAATTGTTTCTTTCACTTCAAAAGCCAGCATTTTATAACTCGCGTTAACATTTCCATTGCATCAAATACAACAAAATACCAAGAAATAAACTTAACCAAGGAGGTTGCCTACCCTCTGAAAACTGTAAAACATTGATGAGGAAATTGAAGATGATACAAGAAATGGAAAGATATCATGTGCTGTTGGATTAGAAGAATCAACATTATCCAAATGGCTGTACTACACAAAGAAATATGCAGATCCAATGTAACCTCTGTCAAAATATTCGCGACAGTTTTCATAGAATTCAGACAAACAATTGCAAAATTTATATAGGACTGTAAAAGACTGCAAAAGCCAAAGCAGTCTTTTGTAGGTCTTTTTTTTCCCCTTTCTTCTTTTTGTTCTCGTTTCTTATGGTTGATGACTAAAGAAGTTCCTTTAACATTTGTTATAAAGCTGGTTTGATAGTGCTGAATTCTTTAGCCTTTGTTTTTCTGGGACCTTTTGATTTCTCCGTCAAATCTGAACAAGAGCTTTGCTGGATAGAGCATTCTTGGTTTTCAGTTTTTCCCTTTCATCACTTTATATATATACCATGCCCCTCTCTTCTGGCCTATAGAGTTTTTGCTGAAATATCAGTTGATAACCTTATGGACGTTCCCTTGTATATTATTTGTTGTTTTTCTCTTGCTAATCTTAATATTTTCTCCTCATCCTTAGGTTTTGTCAGTTTGATGACTGTGTGCCTTGGTGTGTTCCTCTTTGGGTTGATCCTGTGTGGAAGTCTCTGCTCTTCCTTGACTTCGGTGACTGTTTCCTTTCCCAAGTTGGGGAAGTTTGGGGGGATTCTCTCTCCAAAATTTTTCCCAGGTCCTTTTTCTGTCTCTTCTCTTTCTGGGACCCTTATAACTTGAATTTTTCTGTACTCCATGTTGTCCCCGAGTTCTCTTAAACTATTCTCATTTCTTTTTATTCTTTTTTCTGTTCTGCAGCCGTGATTTCCACTAATCTGTCTTCTAGCTCATTGATCCGTTCTTCTGCCTCATTTAGTCTATTCTTGGTTCCCTCTAGTGAGTTATTCATTTCAGTGATTTTATTCTTCAGCTCTGTTTGGGCATTCTTTACATTTTCCAAGTCTTTGCTAAAAACTGCTCTGTGCGTCTGTACTGCTCTTGAGTTCTCTGAACATCTTGGCCATCATTATTTTAAACTCTTTCTCAGATAAATTGCCTATTTCCTCATCACTTATTTCTTCTTCTGGGATTTCATCTTGTGCCTTGGCCTGGGAGATAGTCCTCTGCCGCCTCATACTGTCTGCCTTTCTAGTTGTATTTTTATGTAGGTTAGTTATGTTTTCTCGACCCTGAAGAGGTGGCCCTCTGTGGGAGACGTCCTACATGTCCCAGCAGCACTTTCTCTCTTGTTACCCAAGGGCCAGGGTCCAACTGTCTCTGCCTTTGGACCTGGTGCATACAAGATTGTGTGTACACTTTCCAAAAGAATGAAGTCTCTGCTTCCCCCAGTCCTGTGAGGCTCCTGGAGCTAGCCCCACTGGCCTTCAAAACCAGATGTTCTGGGGCTCTCCTCCTCCTCCCAATGTTGGAACCCCAAGCTAGGGAGACTGACGTGAGGCTCAGAACTCTCACTCCTGTGAGAGGGCCTCTGTGACTTAATTATTCTTCAGCTTGTGGGTCGCCCACCTGTGGGATATGAGGCCCAATTATATCATGATCAAGCCCCTTCTACCAGCCCGCTGTGGTTCCTACTTTATGTTTCCAGTTGAAGAAGATCTTTTTTGCTAGGCTCCAGTCTATTATTTTTTGATGGGTGTCTAGCAGTCAGTTGTGATTTTGTTGTAGTTGTGAGGAGAGGTGAGCTCATGGTCCTACTACCAGAAATCTCTTTGATTATTTTTATGATCACTACCTTGAACTTTTTACCAGGTTGATAGCCTGTCTCCACCTCACTTAGATCTTCTTCTAAGGTTTTTATCTTGTTCTTTGATTTAAAACATGCTCCTCTGTTGCCCTACTTTGCCTAATTTGCTGTTTTTATTTTTACATATCTGATAGATTGGTTATGTTTTCTGACATGAGATAAGAGGCCTTTTGCAGAAGACATCCTGTATGTCCCAGTACCTCGCTTCCTTCTAGTCACCAGAGATATAGCCTCTAGAGATATCCCCTTATGAGTTGTTTGGGTACTTCGGTTGTGGCCAGATGACCACTGTGGATCATCTTCTAGGCATGGCTATAAGCCCAGTGTTGTTGGTTGTCAGGTCCTCCTCATGCAGATCCTGCCAGCTGCTGGGTGGTGGGGCCGGGTCACAAGGTGGCCGGCTGCGAAACCCAAGGGGGCCCTGGGTCACCAGTGGGCAGAGCTAGGTTCTTGCAGGGCCTGGATTCCCAGATCTAATGCTGACCTGCTGGTGAGTTAGTTGTGCCATTTCTTGATATGGATTGTTGTGGGTCTCGGGGGTGTCCCAAAGCTAATACTGGCCACTGATTCATGGGGCTGGATGCTCAGGCAGTTGGCTGAGGAGTCCAGGGTATCTTGGGAGTTGTGCTGGCCTGCTGGTTGGTGGGGCCAGGGGCCAGCTTATCTCAGGGCTAATGCCAGTTCACTGGTGGGCATATCTGGGTCCAGGAGCCTCTGGCTGCAGGGGCCTCATGGAACTGAAGCTCATGACCCACTGGTGGGTGAGAATGAGTTCTGAGGCCACTGGCTGAGGGTCCTAAGGTATCCCAGGGCTGGTGTTGGCCTGCTGGTGCACAAGGATTGGGCCTGGAGTGTCCAAGTACTGGTGGTAATCTTCTGCTGTGTTGGTTAGGTCCTGACAAGGCAGGGTGTGGCGTGGCAGTGATCCTTGAGCTGGTGTCTGTCTGCCACTGGGTGGGGCTGGGACTCAGGGGACCCAAGGTTACTGCCGGTTCACTGGTGGGTGGAGCTGTGTTCCATGGTCTCTGGCAACAAGGCCCTGGGAGTCCCAGGGTTGTGTGTAGCCCATTGGTAGTGGGTCTGATCTAAGGTCCTTTTAAATGACTTCTTCTTTCCTGAGACCCCAGCATGTTAGATTTTATGTGCACCATTTGAGTGGAGTCTCTTGCCCACATATCTCTGGCTCTCCTGAAAGGAAGCCCTGCTGGTCTTCAAAGCTAAATATTCTGAGGGCCCCTGGGCTTTGGAGACCAATGTGGAGCTTAGACCCATTTCTCCTTGAGGAAGACCTGTGCAATTGTAATTGTCCTCCCATTTGTAGGCTGCCCATGTGGGTGTCTGGGTTTTGCCTGTACTGCTTCTACCCATCTCATTGTGTTCCCTTCTTTATATATTTACTTGTGGAAGATATTTTCTGCTAGGTTCTGGTCTTTCTCATCGATAGTTGTTCTGTAAATTGTTCTAATTTTGGTGTGCCTGTGAGAGGAGGTGAGCTCAGGGTCTTCCTAGTTCACTGTCTTGGCCCTTTTGCTCAACATTTACCTTCTTCAATATTATAGTCATCCAAAGAAGTGTGAAATGATAGCTCATTCTGATTTTGATATACATTTGCCTGATGATTAGTGATGTTTAGTATATTTTCATATTTCATGTATCTGTTGCTCATTTACATATCTCCTTGAGAAATGCTTATCCAAGTTCTTTGTCCAATTTTTAATCAAGGGCTTTTTTTTGTTATTGATTTGTAGGAGCTCCTTATATATTTTGGATATTAATTGATTTTTATTTACTTTATTTTTACAAATATTTTCTCACATCCTATAAGTGGTTTTTTCACTCTGTTAATTATTTCCTTTGCTATGCTGAAGCATTTTAATTTGTTTTTAATCTCACTTGTCTCTTTTTCTTTTTGTTGTCCGTGATTTTGATGTCATATCCAAGAATCATTGCCAAAACCAATGTCATAAAGTTTTCCCCCTGTGTTTTCTTCTTGGAGTTTGACATTTCAAAGATCTTTCATTTAAGACTTTAATTTTGAGTTGATTTTTGTGTATGATGTAAGGTTAAAGTGGATATGCTATTTTCTTAAAACCACTTATTGATGAGATCAGCATTTTCCTGTTATGCATTCTTTGTACCATGGTCAAAGAGTAGTTGACCATACATGTGGGGGTTTACTTCTAAACTCTCTATTTCATTTCATTGGTTTATTATATCTCTGATTTATGGCAGTACCATAATGTTTTGAATTCTGTAACTTTGTTATATAGTTTGAAATCAGGAAGTTTGATGCCTCCATCTTTGTTCCTTTTTCTGAAGTTTGCCTTGACTATTTGGAGTCCTTTGACTATCTGGAATTTTAGAATTTGTAAAATCTTCTCTTAAAATATTTCATTGAAATTTTGGGTTGAATGGAACTTGTTAATTACTTTGGGTATTACTGGCATGTCAATAATATTGTCTTCTAATCATTGAACAAGAGAGATCTTTCCATTTTTTTGTGTCTTCTTAAAGTTATCTCAATAATGTTTCATAATTTTCATTGTGTCTTTCACGTCCTTAGGCACACTCCTACGTATTTTAGCCTTTTTGATGCTATTGTGAGTGGAATTATTTCCTTTTTAGATTGTTTTTGCATACATAAATGCAAGTGATTTTTGCATGTTGATTTTGTATCTTGTAATTTTATTGAATTTTTAATTAGTTCTAACAAGTTTTTTTGTGAAATATTAAGGTTTTCTATATATAAAATGCTGTCATTGGCAAATAGTGGCAGTTTTATTTTTTCTTTTCTAATCTGGATACTTTTCTTTCTTTTTCTTGCCTATTGTTCTAGCTAGGACTTCCAGCATTATATTGAATATCTAGTAGTGAGAATAGTGCCTTGTTACTGATCTTAGAAGAGAACCTTTGAGCTTTTCACTAAGTATGATGTTAGCTGTTTGATTTTCACACATGTTCTTTAATAAGTTGAGGTACCTTCTTTCTATTCCTGGTTTGCTGAGAGTTTTTATCATGAGAGCCATGGAACTCTGTCAAATGCTTTTTTCCACACCTATTTATAGGATCATGTGATGTTAATGCTTTATTCTTTAATGTGATGTATTACACTGATTGAGTTTTGGATGTTGAAACATCCTTATAGCCTAGGGATGAATCCCAATAAGTCATGATGTGCAATTCTTAGTTTGCTGTTGAATTCAGTTTGCTAGCATTTTCTTAGGGAATTTTGCATCTATGTTTATCAGGGATATTGGTACATGGTTTTCTTTTCTCCTAGTGTCTTTGGCTTTGGTATCAGAATCATGCTGAACTCATACAATGAGTTTGGAAGTGTTCCATTTTCTTCTTTTTTTGGGGGGGGGGAATAGTTTGAGAAGAATCAGCATTAATTCTTCCTCAAATGTTTAGTAGAATTCACCTGCAAAGCCTAGGTTGTGGTTCTGAGCTTTTTTGTTTGAGAGGCTTATGATTCCTGATTAAATTTCCTTACTCATAATCAGTCTGTTCAAATTTTCTATTTCTTCATAATTCAGTCTGGCAGATTGTGTGTTCCTAGGATTTACCTATTTCTTCTAGGTTATCCAGTTTGTTGGTATATGTTTATGAATATTAGTCTCATAATAATTTTTACTTCTGTGACATCAGTTGTAATGACTTCTCTTTCAATTTTGATTTTATTTATTTGAGTGTTCTCTCTTTTTTCTTAATTAAGCTAGCCAAAGAAGTCAATTTTGTCTATATTTTCAAAAACCAACACAGCTTTCTTTCTTTTTTTAGTTTTCTTGATTTTAAAAATTGTTTTACTATTCTTTATTTTGTTTATTTCTGGTCTAATCTTTATCATGTCCCTTTATTTTCTAAATTTGGGCTTCTTGTGCTTTTCTCTTCCTAGTTCCTTGAGGCGCTTAGTTCAATTTTTTTTTCATGATCTTTCTTCTTTTTTAATGTATTATCCATAATGGACTTCCCCACTAATCCATATAAACTTCCCTATTAATAGTATTTTTGCTACATCCTGTTAAGTTTTGGTATATTGTGTTTTCATTTTTGTTTGTCTCTCTAAATTTTCTAGTTACCTATTAATATATTTTTCTTGGATCCATTGGTTGTTCAAGAATATGTTGTTTAATTTCCACATATTTCTGAATTTTCCAGTTCATTTCTTCTATGGATTTCTAGTTGCATTTCATTGTGGTGGGGAAAATATTTGATATGGTTTCAGTCTTTTTAAGTTTGTTAAGATTGTTTCATGTCCTAACAAGTAATGTGTCCAATGAATGTTTCATGTACACTTCAGAAGAATGTATATTCTTGCTGTTGTTGGTTGGAATTTTCCCTATATGTCTGTTATGTCCATTTGTCTACACGGTACTTTAAATTGAAAGTTTTCTTATTGATTATCTGTCTGGATTCTATCCTTTATTGATTAATTTATTGAAGTCTCCTACAATAATTGTTTGCTATACAATTTTCCCTTCAGTTCTGTCAATATTTGCTTTCTATATTTATGTGCTCTGCTGTTGGGTGCTTGTGTGTTCAAAATTGCTTTATTTTCTTGGTGAATTGATCCTTTATCATTATATAGTGTCCTTGTCTCTTGTGACATTCTTGCCTTAAAGTCTATTTTGTCTGACATAAGTAACCTCTACTCTAGTTTGCTTACAATCGAATAGACTATCTTTTTCCATGCCTTCACTTTCAGTGTCTGTGTGTCCTTAAATCTAAAGTGAGTCTCTTGCAGACAGTACGCTGTTGGGGCATGTTTTTAATTCATTTGGTCACTTTATATTGGTCCATCAACAGTCTGAAACAGAAGCCAGTCCCTTAGGCAGCCCCCAGAAACGTTGGGACATGGGATGCATTGTTTAACTCTTTCACTCCCAAGGGGGGAATCTGGAATTAGGGTTTTTACACACTCACTTGCTAGGCTCAGGGGCGGATGGTGACTGTTTGAATGCTAATTCAAGCTGCTGTCTTTGTCCTCACTGGTTCTCATGTATCTGGAAAATGCTGAATCCTGTTTGTGCTCCAAGATGGGCACGACAGAAGCTGGTTCCTTGGGCAGCCTTTGGAAAAGTTAAAACACTGGACATGTGGTTTGATCATGTTTCTCCCCAGCAAGAAACTGGAATCTGGGCTTTCCTTCTGATCGCAGAGCATTGTGCTGGAGGTAAAGATTGTGGTTAGAGAGTGCCTCAAATTTTTCTCCCAGTTTCAGTGTGGTTGGTTTCATGATTCTGGAGGGTACAACAGCCTCTCACCTAATTTCAGGGATTCTCACAAAGGGAACCTGTTCTTAACATTGTTGTTGAATTATTGTATCCATGGGAGAAGGAGGAGCCAGGGCTTCCTATTCCACCATCTTGCTGACTCACTTATATTTTTTTCAGCCAAGAGAGTAAAAACTTTTTTTGGAAAGACAAGATAAATAGCAAAAAGATTGGTCTCTGTTACACCTATGTTCTGGAATACACTGGACTCAGAGAATTCATTGCTAAATGCAAGGTTAATCTACGACTCCAGGACATGAGAAAAAGATGTTACTAAAGAACTGTAGTAGAGTAATTGTCAGCATCACTGTAGAATCTGATGTTCCTTTTGTCTCGCCCCTTGAATCTACAACCAGTAAAACATCCACAGCCCAGGAAAGGTGCCTCTGTCCAACACACTAAGATGCCAGAGAACGCTACATATCTGTACATATAAAGATAGGGAAACAGGAACATACAGAAAAGGTGGACAAGGGAGAACAGTGGAGATGTTGTTGGCACTCCCAGCCCCCTTCCTATGGCAGCTGAGCACACAGACCCAGAGAACCTGGTAGCAGTATGAGAGGCAGCACACGCAACTCTGGCCTCTTAGGTGCAGTGGTGCCCCCGGCCACAGATAACTGGGCAGAAGTGGCAATGGGGCCTGTGACCCCATCCTCCCATCTGTGAAGTGTCCATCACTCTAGCCCCCTGTTCTCCATCCTAACCTGGAGTGACGGAACCCATGAACCTGAGAACACCAGAAAGGGTGGAGGCCTCCATGACCTCAGCTCCCCTCCACCCGAGCTCTCTCCCCATGGTGACAGAGCCTGTGACTCAGAAGATCCCAGATGTGGAAGAAGCACCGACCGTCCTGGTGACCTAGGTGGTGGCACCAGTGACACCAGTAGCAGGAAGGCATCGATGACCCAGGAGGCACAAGCAGTGGCAACAAGGGCACAGGTGTACACGCCTGATTTAGGAAATGGAGAGTGGAAAATGCCAACTGAACCAGAATCAGAGGCAGCTCAGGCAAGAGGAACCAAATAATTGTGCTATGCTGCCACCTACTGGAATAAGAAAGGTTTCTAATTTCCAAACTGTTGAACTGTTAGAATTAAAAAAAAAAACTTTTTAAAGCTTTATTTTTTAAAGAAGAAATGTATTCACTACGTGAAAGACTCCAGCAAAGGAATAACTAACTCATCAAGCACCATGAAGAACCACAGTAACATCTACCACAAAAAGACAATGACAATTCACCAGAAATCAAAGATAGTTATGAAATGCTGCAATCTGATAAAAGAGTTCAAATTGGTGTCATAAAGAAACAAAATGCGCTACAAGAAAGCTCTAAATGCAGTTCAGTGAACTCAGGAATAAAATTAATGAACTGAAGGAATATTTAACCAAAGAGAAAAGAACTCTAAAAAAAGAACCAAGTAGAAATTCTGGAGCAGAAGAACTCAATAAATGAGATTTAAAAAAAAATATATTAGGAAGCATTCAAAAGAGAGTAGACAATATGGAAGAGATAGTTGGTTCGCTTGAAGCAGAAATTTAGAAATAATTCAGGTAGAAGGGGAGATAAAACTAAGGTTTTTTTTTTTAAATAAAGAAATTATAGAAATATTTGATTCCATTAAGAAGGGCAACATAAGGATAATGGGTATCACAGAATGAGAAGAGAGGAAGGAGAGAGCTTAATTAAAGAAATAATAGATGAGAACTTCCCAACCTGGGTAAAGAATTGGATATATAAGTCCATGAAACTAAAAGAACATCTAATCATTTCAATGTACAACGATCTTCTTCAAGACACGTTATATCAAAAGTGCACAAAGTCAATGATAAAGAAAGATTTTTAAAGTCATCCAGGAATAAATGACAGTAATCCACAAAGGAACTCACATTAGGCTATCAGCAGATTTCTCAGCAGAAACTACAGGCCAGGAGAGAGTCAAATGATATTCTCAAAATATTGAAAGATAGAAACTGGCAGCCAAGAACACTCTTGTCTAGAAAAGTTACCATTCAGATATGAAGAAAAAATAAAGGACTTCACAGAGAAACCAAAGCTGAGAGAGTTAATTGACACTGGATCTGCTTTACAAGAAATGTTGAAAGGAGATCTTCCACTTGAAATGAAAAGGCAAAAGGATACAAAAATTTAAGTTAGGTGATAGACAGAATCAGAAAATTTCAACCTTATATCAAAATAGGTTGTTAAAAACTTATAGCATAAAGATTAAGAGAAAAAAACATTATAAATAACTGTAGCTACTTCAATTTGGTAACAAACTCAACATAAAAAGGGAAAATTTGAGAAAATAAAAGTATAAAAGAGGAAGAAGAAAAATGATGGAACCCATATAAGCAGATGAAGATAAGATGTTATCAATAACACAAGGACAATTTTTCTATGAGATATTATATACAAATCTCATGGTAAACACAACACATAAATCTAGAGCAGAGACACAAAACATAAAAAAGAGGAAACTTAAAAAATCATTATAGAAAACTACCGAACCAAAACAGAAGACAGAAACACAAGAAAAAAGAAACAATGGAGATACAAAGCAACCAGAAACAAAAGAGTAAAAAGGCATTACTAAGTCTTCATTTATTGACAATCACCCAAATTAAAATGGATTGAGTTCACGAGTCAAAAGATAGAGTGACTTGGTGGATTAAAAAACCAGATCCAACTACTTGCTGCCTCCAGGAGACTCACTTCAGCCCTAAAGACAAACATAGGCTCAAAGTGAAGGAATGGAAGATGATGCTCCAAACACTTTGCCACAGAAGGCATTTCCCAGTGGGCATCTCCTGCAGAGGAATGCTCGGAGAATCATCTCCCAGCAGAAGCTCTCCAGGCCTGCCTAGCACACATGGCAGCTCAGAAATGGATCTTTGGCCTTCCACTCCAACAACTGGGAAGCAGACCCAGCCCCTGACAGGGCTGTGCCAACCACAGAGCAAAGAGGAGACCCTGCTCAGCATCCAGTGCAGGCTGTGGTCACTAAAACACCACGCACACCTCCTATCAAGCAGACAGCTGCCAGCACACAGGGAAGAAAGCTGTGGCAACCATCCATACTAAAAACAGCCCTCCTTGACAACAAAAATATTAGACATACACAGGGTACACAGGGACACTCCCACATAAAAACAGCCCTTCAAGACCACAGTAGATAACTGTTCCTGCTAAATACACAGAGTCAGAGAAATATAAGTAAAATGAAGAAGCTGAGGAGCCACTCCCAGTGAAAATCACAAGTGAAATCCCCAGAAAGAACAAATAATGAAATAGATGTCTCCAGTCTCCCAGAACTTGAGATCCAAAAGGAGATAATAAAAGTACTGAGGGAATTAAGAAAGGCTATGTCCTTAGACAGATGAATGGATAAAAAAGACGTGAGATATATACATATATCTATATCTATAATCATCTGTATATAATGGAATACCACTTAGCTATAAAAAGAATCAAATAATGCCATTTGCAGCAACATAGATGGACCTAAGATTATCATATCATATCAGAGAAAAACAAGTATCATACATCACTCATATGTGAAACCTAAAAAGATGAGACAAATGAACTTATTTACAAAACAGAAACAGACTCACAGACATAGAAAACAAGTTTATGGTTCCCAAAACAGAAAGTAATGGGGAGGGATAAACTGGGAGTTGTGGTTAGTGGATATAAGCTACTATATACAAAATAGATAAACAAGGTCCCACTGTATAATGCAGGGAACTATAATCAATAGACTGTAATAGCCTATAATAAAAGAATATGAAAAAGAATATATATGTGTACACAGAACTGAATGTATATGTATATTTATATATATAACTGAATCATTATGTTGTACCCCAGAAACTAATATGTCATTGTAAGCCAACTATACTTAAGTTTTAAAAATAATAATAAATACAGTAAAGTTGCAGGGCACCAAATACAAAAAAAACCTGTTACATTTGTATATGCTAACAATGAGCTAGCAGAAAGAGAAATTAAGAGAACAACCTCATTTACAATTGCAATAAATAGAAAAAATTTATAAGGAATACATTTTAAACTAAGAAGTGAAGGACCTATACACTGAAAACTGTAAGACATCATTGAAAGAAATGGACAAAGACACAAATAAATGGAAAAATATTCTGTGTTCGTAAATTGGAAGAATTAACATTGTGAAAATACCCGTATTACCTTAAAGCAATCTACAGAGTCAATGCCCTTTCAAAATCCTAGGGACATTTTCACAGAAAAAGAAAAAAGAAAAAAGAAAAAAAAAAAAAACCCCAAGATTCTAAAATCCATATGGAATCACAAAAAACCCTGAATAGCCAAAGCCATCCTGAGAGAAAGAACAAAGCTGGAGGTACCACACTCCCTGGCTTCAGACAAGGGGGATCAACTGTGTGGTGATGGACGGAACCTAAATTTCTTGGGGCTGAGCATGCTGTAGTATAGACGGAAGTAGAAATGCAATGTTGTACACATGAAACTTATATGATGTTATAAACCAGTGTTACCTTAAGGAAAACAAATTTAAAGCAAGGAATTGCAATTTTTCTTCTTAAGAAAAAAATCTTAAAAAATTCTTTTAATCTCACAGAGCATGTTTACACAGCATGTGAAAACACCTGAATTTGGTTTTAAAATGTTGCTTTGATAAAATAAATAAGCCACAAAGATATATCATACGGTACAGGGAATATACCCAATATTTTACAGTAATTGTAAAATATAGTTATAAAATAGTATAATCTTTAAAAATCATGAAGTATAATCATGGAATATAATCTTTAAAAGTCATGAATCACTATATTGTACATCTGAAGCATATAATATTTTACATGAAGCATACTTCAATAAAAAATAAAGTATAAAAAATGTTGCTTTTGTCTTTTCTTAGAGTTTCCTCTTACAGTATATTGTCCAAGTTTTAATCATTTTACCTGATGCTAATTCAGATTTTCTATTTTAATTTCCAAATCCATTCTCAGAATTAAACAAAGGAGACCAAGAATAATTATTATTTAAGCATGGTCTACATCTTGGGAGATTATTTTAGTTCTAGTGTGTACTCTGGTCACATGTTGGAGAAAGAACGTCCTTGTGCTTCGCTCCTACTATACCACGCGTGGTAAGCCTCATGTTTTACATATGCTTTCTCCCTGATCCTATTGAAACCCTGAAGGAAAACTGTAGAACAGTATTAACTCCAATTCACAGTTAAACGAACTGTGGATCAGAGGTGATGCACTTGTCCAAGGTCTCACAGCCAATCAGTGGCAGAGACAGTTTATCAGGCATTTGTGTTCTGGAGGTTCCTCAGGAAACTGATGTGCAGCTGTTTGTTTCCTCTGAGTGCATTGGTTTGTTTCAGGGATGATTTGTAACAAAACTAGAATAACAAATGCTCTCTGAAGGTCCCTGGGCTTCACCTTAAAGTGAAGGTGATTCTGAACCAGTGTCTCTGAAGTAGTGTTTTCAAAAGATTTCCTAATTTAAGGTTATTTTTCTCTGTTCACTAGCCTAAAATACTATATGTCTTTATTGGAGCACCTTTTTAAAAATGTGTCTGTAAAGATATGTTTATGCATATACTATATGAATGATATATTTGTATCCCAGGAGAAATATAATCCTGGGGAAAACTTTTTAAAATTGAAGTATAGTTGATTTAAAATATTGTGTTCATTTCAGGTGTACAGCATTGCAATTTAGTATTATTGCAGACTATATTCCATTATAGGTTAATGCAAGATAATGGTTGTTTCCATGTGCTATACAGTATATTCTTGTTACTTATCTATTTTATATATAGTAGTTTGTATCTGTTAATCCTCTGCCACCAATTTTCTCTCCCCCTTCTCCCCACCTCTTTGGCAACCACAAGTTTGTTTTCTGTATCTGTGAGTCTGTTTCTGTTTTGCATATATATTCACTTGTATTATTTCTTTAGTTTCCACTTATAAGTGACATCATAATACTATTTGTCTTTCTCTGTCTAACTTTTTAAACTAAGCATAACAATCTCTACGTCAGTCTGTGTTCCTGCAAATGGCAACATTTCATTCTTTTTATGGCTGAGTAATATTCCATTGTAGACATACCACTTCTTCTTAATTCAATGGCTAAGACATGGAAGCAATCCAACGGAAAGGTTTTAAAGATTAATCAGTGATAGACTTCCCTCCTCTTCATTCTTATAATGCAAAAAGATTTTATATTTTTCTAATTAAGGTTGTATGTAGATTTTGGAGTTAAAGAAGCCAGAGCAAACAGGTGGGCTAGTTTATAAATGAAAATGCTCTGAGCTACTTACTGGAAAATAGGGTAGACACATTTGGGCACAGACTGTAAGGATGATGGGGAGCGTAGCCAGGTAATGGCTGATTAAAGCAAACTCTACTAACAACTTAAATATCAACCAGCAGCAGATTTTGAAGCCTGGTTCTAGACCCAGGAGTTAAAACCTCAAGTCAAATTCATGAAGGTATTTTGTATGCACATATTTAAATTTATTAGATAATGACAAGTATCAATTTGTACACACATACTAGAAATAGTTAGGACTTTCCTACTTCCAACATTTGGTATTGTCAGACTGAACTGTTTTTGCCAATGTAAAAAGTATGAAAGGGTTTTCCATTGAGCTTTTACTTTGTAGTTTCCATGTTTACATGTTTATTCAAATTTCCATTTTTGTGAGTTGCTTTGCAATGATTTCTCATGTTAAAGTACATGAAGTCACGTACAAGGGCTTTTTTCTACCCTGAGCTCTGGCCAAGACAGCCCAGATCGGGTGATGTTTTCCCAGTTCATCATTTTTCCTAAGGGTCCTTTGAAGGTTCTGGGTTTATTTGAGGAATGTCTGTTTCAAATTCCACCTTAAACATGCCCCATTTTCCTGCTCCCTGTGGAACATTTAAAAACAATGACTTTATTTCTAAACTGGCCCATTTCCTCAGAAAGATTAGTTTATACTTGATTTTTTTAGATCACTCTCCTCCCCTACCAGCCTCGCACTGAGGAGTTGCCCTAATTTCTTTTTTTTGACACTTTACAGTGTTTTGTGTCAGAAGATTTTGTTTTACTATAAGTAGTTTGTGATACTGTCAGAAACAGAATTGCCTTTTCTTTAACCTCTGGTGCAATACACTTTTTTTTTTTTTTTGAGGTCTAATACGAAAACTGCAGCTCACAAGGCTCTTCTTTCATTGGAGCCCTTCACTCTGAATCCCTGGTAGCAGACAAAAACAAAAGTAGTGTTACTGGGTCCAAACTCATTCTGCTCACTGCACGACAGGCCAGTAAATCAGGAGATGAGGTGTTGGGGCAAGGAACAACAACTTTATTCAGAAAGCCAGGAGATCGAGAGGATGGCAGACTAATGTCTTGAGAACCATCCTATTCAAGTCAGAATTCAGGCTCCTTTTGCACTAAAAAGGGGAGGGGTGTGGTTGGTTGTTGCAAACTTCTTGATGTCAGAATCCTTTATTCTTGGAATCCTTTGTTCTTGCAGCTGTCCACATAAGTCAGCTCATGGTGTCCCTGAAAACCTCCCACAAAACAAGTGTTATTTTTTCATTCTGCAACTTGTTATCTTTGTATAAGTACAAAAGTGTTACTATCCTTAAAGGTCAGAGCCTTGAAAATAGGCTCTCTTGTATATTTCAAGCTAAAGGTAACTTTTTTTTTTTTTTTTTTTACAAAAGGTGCAGAGCTAGCAAGACAGCCTAGAAAACAGGGCACAGGGTTAAAGCCAAAGGAACAGATCTAATATGGAGTCAGATTTGTTCTTTTCTATTACAGTAGGATTTATCATTTACTGCACAATTCTGATGAGAACCATGCTTTCCAATTCAGGCTTTTGCCATCTTTGCTGCTGTCTTTATGCAAGTGCAGTCTCTCATCTAGACTGTCAGATACCAGGGCTGGGACCACAACTCACACTTCTTTGGTTTCCCTCTTGGTGCTAGAGGTCATTTCTCAACACCTATTTTATCTCTGACAACACACAAGGATGGGATTTCAACATCAAGTCAGGCAATAAGCTTGACACTGAATGTCATCTAATACAAACCTCAGGATATATTTGAAAGTTAGATATGCAATTCTCCAGATCTTAGTGCTCTCAGCTGTGAAATTAGAGTAAGTAAATGCTATCATTGAGGAGTTCAATAAAATACACCACTTTGTTAACAAGGATTAAACCTGCTGTGGTGGGCTGGAAAATAGATTCCAAAGATAACTGGATTCTAATTCTTGAAATCTGTGAACGTTACCATATATGGAGAAAAGTCTTTCCACATGTGATTAAGTTAAGAATCTTGAAGTGGGGAGATTATTGTGGATTATCTGGGTGGGTCCTAAATGCAATCACACAGATAGTTATAAGAGAGTGGCAGAGGGAGATTTGACAATGCACAGGCAGAAGAGAAGGAGGCAGTGTGAACACAGAAGGAGAAATTGGAGTGATGTGGCCACAAGCCAAGGGATTCCAGCAGCCACCAGAAGCTGGAAGAGGCTAGGAATGGATTCTCCTCTAGAGTCTCTGGAGGGAGTATGGCCCTGATGAGACTTTGTTTTCAGCCTAGTGAGGCTGATTTCAGACTTCTGACACCAGGACTATAAAGAATAAAATGTGTGTTGTTTTGAGGCACCAAGTTTGTGTTAATTTGTTACAACAGCTGTAGTAAACTTGTGCACCCATCAAATGCAATCTAAATTATAAAAAAACTGAATTAATGTGTTTCAGCTACTTTAGCTTGGTACTGTGAGTTCTTATGCCACAAAATATGCCATTCTTCTCTCCTCTGATGCATATAAGGTACCCAAAAGATTTGGTACAGGTTTTTTTTTTTTTTTTTTTAACATTTTTTATTGATTTATAATCATTTTACAATGTTGTGTCAAATTCTTGGTACAGCTTTAAGCTTTATAATTTCAGAAGTTTACATGCTACCAATTTAGAAGAAACATCATTTGAAAATTTTATTAACCCCATTGATTTTGCACTTATTTCACTTTGTTAATTTTTTAAGAATATTTTTTTCTAACTTGAGATACAATTAACATACAAAATTGTGTAAATTTAAGGTGTACAACATGTGATTTGATGTGCTTATATATTGTAAAATGACTACCACCATAGCATTAGCTAACACTTTCATCATGTCACAAAATTACCATTTCTTTTATGTAGTAAGAAGATATGATCTACTCTCTTAACAATCTTCAGGCATAGAACAGTATAATTCACTATAATCACCATACTGCGTATTAGATCCCCAGATCTTATTTATACTCTAACTAGGGAATTTGTACCTTTTGACCAACATCTTTTCATTTCTCCTTCCCTCAGTCCCTGGGAACCACCATTCTGCCCTCGCTTGCTTGCTTGCTTGCTTGGCTTTTTAAAATTACACATATAAGTGATATCATATAGTATCTGTCATTCTCTGCCTGACTTAACTCAAGAATATTATGTCCTTAAGTTCCATCCATATTGTTGCAAATGGCAGTGTTTCCTTCTTTCCCATGACTGAATTATATATAGATAGATTAGATAGATAGGGAGATAGACAGATAGGGAGATCTTCTTCGTCCATTTATCTAATGATGGACCTTCACATTGTTTCCATGTCTTGGCTGTTATAAATAATGCAGCAATAAACATGAGTGTGAACATAGCTCTTTAATATCCTGTATCATTTCCATTGAATACATACACAGAGATGGAATTGCTGGATCAAACGTTCATTCTATGTTTAATGTATTGATGAACACCTGTACTGTTTTATTCATAGTGACTGAATCGATCTGCATTTTTGTTTTTTGCATTTCCATCAGCATTGTACACAGGTTCCCTCTACTCCACATCTTTCTAGCACTCTTCATCTCTTGTATTCTTATGATAGCCATTCTAACAGATTGAGGTGATACCTCTTTATGATTTTGATTTTCATTTCCCTGATGGTATGAAATATTGAGTAACTTTTCATGGACTAGTTGGCCACTTGTATGTCTTCTCTAGAAAATGTCTCTTCAGTTCCAATGCCCATTTTTGATGTGATTTTTTTTGGCTATTGCGTTGTATCTATTATATATTTAAGATGTTAACCCCTTATCATATCTATGATTTTAAAATATTTTCTCCCATTTTGTATGTTGCTTTTCTATTTGCTGATTGTTTCTTTTGCTATGCAGAAGCTTTTTAGTCTGATATGGTCCCACTTGTTTATTTTTGATTTTATTGCTTCTGCTTTGGGTGTCATATTCAAAAGACATTGCCAAGATCTGTGTTAAGGAACTTCTTCTGTAAGTTTTCTTCTGGGAGTTTTACAGTCTTATATTCAATTTTTAAGTCAATTTCAAGTTAATTTTTTTGAGTGGTGTGAAATAGGGGTCCAATTTCATTCTTCTGCATGTGAGCCATTACACACTTAACACCATTTAATAATCTATCTTTTCTCCGTTAAGTATTTCTGGCTTCTTTATTATATATTAGTAGATTGTATCTGTAAGGATTGATTTCTGGGATCTTAATTCTATTCCATTGTTCTGTATGTCTATTTTAATGGAAATATCATGCCGTTTTGATTGCTAGATCTTCACAATATAGCTAGAATCAGGTTGTATGATGTCTCCATCTTTGCTCTTCCTCAAGATTACTTTGGCTATTCAGGGTCTTTTGTGGGTTTTTGCAAATTTGGGGATTGTTTTGGTCAATTTCTGTGGAAAATGTCATTGGAATTTTATAGAGATTGCATTGAATCTGTGGATTATTTTGGTATTATGGACACCTGAACAATATTAATTCTTCCAATTCATGAATGTGGAATATCTATTCATTTATTTTTGTCTTCTTCAATTTCTTTATTAATATTTTATAATTTTCAGTGTACAGATCTTTCACCTCCTTGGTTAAAGTTATTCATAAGTATTTTATTCTTTTTGATGCTATTATAAAAGGGGTTGTGTTCTTAAGTACTTTTCTAATAGTTCATAGTCAATATATGGAAATTCAGCTGATTTTTGTGTATTGATTCTGTTTCCTGCAACTTTCTTGATTTATATTTCTAACAGTATTTTTTGTTGGAATCCTAGATTTTTCTATGTGTAATATGTCATCCTCAAAGAAAGACAGTTTTACTTCTTTTCCAAGTAGGCTGCCTTTCTTCTTCATTTTTTCTTGTCAAATTGCATTGACTAGGACTTTCTATCTATGTTTAACAGGAGTGTTTGAAGTTGGCACCCATGTCTTGTTCTTCAGCTTAGAGGAAAACCTTTCTACTTTTATCACTGAGAATGATGTTAGCTGTAGTATTGTCATATATGGGCTTTTTATATTGAGGTTAAGTTCACTTATACACAACATATTGGAATTTTTATCATGAAATAATGTTGAATTTTTGTTAATTTTTTAAAATATTTAATGTTTTAAATGTTGAGATATCACGGTTTTATACTTCATGTTAATGTGATGTATCACATTTATTGATATGTATATGTTGACCCATCCTTGTATCCCAGGAATAAATTCCAGTTGATCATGGTGTATCATTCTTCTACGTGCTGATGAATTCAGTTTGCTAATATTTCATTAAGGATTTTTGCACCTACATTCATCAGGGATATTGAGTTGTAATTTTTATTTTCTTGTAGTGTCCTTGTCTGGCTTTGTCATCAGGTTAATATTGACCTCATAAATTGAGTTTGGGAGTGTTCATCTTCTATTTCTTGGAAGAGTTTGTGAAGAATTGGTTTGGTGTTAATTCTTCTTCAAAAGATTGGTAAACTTCACCATTGAAGCCAATCTGATTGGACTGCTCTTTGTTGAGAGACTTTTCATTACTCATTCAATCTCTTTACTAGTAATTAGTCTGTTCATATTTTCTATTTCTTCATAATTCACTCCTGGTAGTTTATATATTTCTAGGAATGTACCTATTTCTTTTAGATTGTCCAGTTTGTTGGCATATAATCATTTATAGTAGTTTCTTATGATACATAGTATTTCAGTGGTATCAGTTTTAATGTCTCCTTTTTATTTCTGATTCTATTTATTTGAGTCTTCTTTCTTTTTTTTACTAGTTTAGCTAAGGATATTTCAAACTCTTTTTATTTATTTATTCAAACATCCAACTCTTACATAAAAACCAAAACAATTTGATTAAAAAATGGACAGAAGAACTAAATAGACATTTTTCCAAGAGGAAATGCAGATGGCCAACAGGCACATGAGAAGATGCTCAACGTTGCTAACCATCAGGGAAATGCAAATCAAACCACAATATCACCTGACACCTGTCAGAATGGCTATTAGCAAAAACACACAAATAATAAATGTTGCCAAGAATGTGGAGAAATGGGGCCACTGTTATATCGTTGATGGGACTATAAATTGGTTCAGCCACTGTGGAAAACTGTATGGAAATTTTTTTTAAAAACTAAAACTAAAACTAACATATGACCCAGCAATTCCACTCCTGGGTATATATTTGAAAAAGAAAAAAACCACTAATTCGAAAGATACATGCATCCTAATGTTAATAGCAGCATCATTTACAATTTTCAAGATATGGAAATAGCCTAGGTATTCATCAACATATGAATGGATAAATAAGAGGTTAAACACACACACACACACACACACACACACACACACACACACACACACACACAATGGAACACTATACTCAGCCATAAAAAAAAATAAAATTTTGCCATTTGCAGAAACATGGATGGACTTGGAGGACATTATGTTAAGTGAAATAAGTCAAACCAAGAAAGACAAATACTGCATGATATCACATATGCGGAATCTAAAAAACACAACAAATTAGTGAATATACCAAAAAAGCAGCAGACTCAGATCTAGAGAACAAACTTGTGGTTACCATTGAGGAAAGGGATAGGGGGAGGGGCAATATAGGAATAGGGGTTTTAAGAGGTACAAACCATTTTGTAGAATATAAGCTACATGGATATATTATACTACATAAGGGATATAGTTGATAGTTTATAAAATTCACATTGAAACTGTCAATAAATAAAATACAATTAAAAACAACTTAGCCTCATTTATCTTTTGTTATATTTCTAGTCTCCATTTTATTTATTTCTTCTCTGGGCTTTGTTATTTTCCTCTTTCAATTAACTTTGGGATTCGTTTGTTTTTCTTTTCAAGTCTCTTGAGGTGTAAATTAAGATTTTTTTGAGTTTTTCTTTTTTTAATATATGCATTTCCCGCTATAAATTTTTCTCTCAAAAATGCTTTTGTAGCATCCTAGATTTTCGTATGTTGTATTTTCACTTTAATTTGTTTCAAGATTCTTTTAAATTCCATTTTGATTTTTTCTTTGATCCACTGATTGTTCAATGATGTGTTTTTTAATTTCCACATATTTGTAGATTTTGAAGAATTCCTGTTGTTTATTTCTAGTTTCATATCAGATGTTGTGTTTTTTAGATTCTACGTACTTGACATCATACAGTATTTGTCTTTCTCTGTCTGACTTTTTCACTTAACATAATGCCTTCCAAGTCCACCCATGTTGCTGTGGTCAGAAAGGATACCCGGTGTGATTTTAATCTTCTTATGTTTACCAAGGCTTTTTGTGTGTCTTATCCTATGATCTATCCTGGAAATTGTTCCATGTGCACCTGAGAAGACTGCGTACTCTACTGTTTGATGAAATGTTCTGTAGATGTCTTTTGGGTCCATTGATCTAATGTATGGCTCAAGCCCAATGTTTTCTTGTTGATTTTCTGTCTGGATGGTCTACCTATTGCTGAAAATGAGGTTACTGTTACTGGATTATTGTCTGTTTCTCCCTTCTGATCTGTTAGTATTTATTTAATGTATTTAGGTCTTCCTTTGTTGGATGCATATATTATTTACAATCATTATATCTTTTTGATGAATTAACCCCTTTATCCTTATATAGTAATTTTTTTGTCTCTTGTTACCATTTATGACTTAAAATTTACTTTGTCTGATATTAAATATAGCTACCTCTACTTCCTCTTGGTTTGCACTTTCATGAAATATCTTTTTTCATACCTTAATTTTGATTCTATGTATGTCCTTAAATGTGGAGTCAATCATACAGAGTTATTATTGAGATGTAAGTATTTATGGTTTCTTCTTCTTCTTCTCCTTCTCCTCCTCCTCCCCACCCCTCCTCCTCCTTTTTTTTTTTTTTTTTTTGTATATTCATTGTCTCTTTCCCCCTCCATTTCTGCCTTCCAAATTGGTGACTTTCCATGGTGGTATGCTGTTTACTTTTGTTGATACGTATTTTGTGGATCTAATCTAGGTTTTTGCTTTGTGGTTATCACAAAGCTTATATAAAACACATAAATAAAAAGTCCAGTTTAAGCTTATAGTAGCTTAAGTTTGACCATCCACAAAGGCTTTCCCCCCTTAGTCCATTTATATTTTTGATCTTCTTGCTATCTCTTTTTACATTTATATTCATTGCCATATTATAGGAGCTATAATTATTTTTGATGCTCTTTTCTTGAACTTTATACTGTAGTTGTGTACTTTAGCATGCCATTATTTTAATTATTTTCCTGAATTAGAGTTTTAAAGTCTAACTGTGTATTTACCTTTTGGGGTTGGTGTATAGTATCATATTTTTATGTTGCTCATTAACATCATTTTTTTTCAGTTTGCAGAATCTTTCCAGCATTTCTTGCAAGGTGCACATAGTAATGATGACCTCCTGAGTGTTTCTATGTCTAGGAAAGGTTCTATTTCTCTTCCATGCCTAAAGAATAACTTTGCTGGGTAGAGTAATTATAGCTGGCATTCTTTTTTCTTTCAACACTTTGTCATTCCGATCTCTCCTGATCATTAGGGTTTCTGCCCTGAAAAATACAACTTATTTTTTTTATTTGAAATATAACATAAAAATCTGGGACTGTTTATATTTGATTTTTGACAGTTTCATTTTAATTTGTCTTAGAGAAGGTCTTTTTGCTTTGAGATAGTAAGGTGACATTACATTAATGAACTTGAATGTCAAATTCTCTCCCCAAGTTTGGGAAATTCTCAGCTATGATTTCTTAAATAAGCTTTCTGCTTCCATCTCCCTCTATTTTCTTTCTGGACCAATACTGTAACATTTGTTCTTTTGATAATCTCCCATATGTCACCTAAGCTTTCCTCACTCTGTTTTATTCTTTTTCTTTCTTCTCCTTTCACTGAGTTATTTCAAAATTCCTAAAGTCTCTAAGTCATTATATTACCTGTTTGCTCTGCTCTCCATAGATGCTCTTTATTGTAGCTTTCATCTCATTAATTTCATTCTTCAGCTCCAGAATTTCTACTTTTTTAAAATTCTCTCCCTTTGTTAGTTTATTTTGTTCTTCTATTTTCTTTCCTAATATTGTTGAACTGCCTTTCTAAGTTTTCTTGCAGCTTGTTGGTTTCTTAAGAACAGCTATTTTGAATTCATTGTTCACTAGATTGCAGTATTCCATCTCCTTGAGCTTAGATGGAGAAGTAGCGATATCTTTTGGCAATGGCAAATTTCCTTGATTCTTCACGTTCCTTGTATTTTTGCATTACTGCTTTCCCATTTGAAGTAGCAGAGGTCTCCTCTGATCTTTTCTGGTTGTCTTCAGATGGGATAGTCTTCAGTGGTGTTGCTTTATTAGGGGCTTCCTAGTTTTTATATGAGTGGACCTGCTCCACTTTTCTTTGTCCCTCTTGTGGCAGAATTAAGTTTTATGCCTTCATTTGTTCTTAAAATCACCAAGCTGGTAGCTGGAAACCTCTCTTTTGTCTTCCAGAAGGCAGCACGATAGCTACAGTTTGTGATTTCTCCCTTGCACAGAAACCCTGGTCCATTTTTCTGAGGGTGCTCTGATTACAAAACCTGCTTTCATCACAGTGGTAAGATCATGCATGAGCATCTAGCTGCAGAGCGAGAGGAAGTATGGGTCTAACACCTGGGGCATTGGAGAGCCCTGTGGTCATGGTGGGATCATCCTTGAATGGAATATTCCCAGTTGCTTATGGACAGTCTTCTTGCTAAAGTGTTGAGACATCAGCATGAGTCCCATTCCTTTAATACCTTTCAATACTTTTATCTACTTTATTCCCTTTTTATTTCCTCTTTCCATTTGTGGAGGTCCTACGTCAGCACTCTTGTTACTGCTGGAGAGAAATAGGTTTCTCCAAGCATGACCCACACCATCAGGGTGGCCAGGCACTCACTCACTGCTTTATATGCCCTCTGTGGGAGACGTTGCTGCCACAAATTAGCCCTGAGCAGTGTCACCCAGAGTTGGGGGTACTCTGCTGGAGTCTCTCCCTATCCACTGTGCCCAAACATGTAATATTTCTGCTGTGATGTTATGCTGGAATCTCGCCTTAGGCAGGCTGGACTTATGCAGATTCTCTCCAGCCTCTGGGTATCTTCTCAGGTCAGCACGCTCCAGGCTTTTTCTTTGACTATGGTGAGTGGGAGTGGGGCAGGCTCACTGACTCCCTGATCTGCAGTGTTTTCCTTGTCTATTTTTGGATACATGGTAAACAAAAGTCTCCTCAGTTCCCTTGGCATAGGATGCTGGGTCCCACAGCTCCCATTGAGGCATTTTTGCTCATGGACGGATGTCTAATTAGTTGTTTAAAAAAAGGATAGAAATGAGAAATGTCTTATGCCAACATGATGCTCACTCACTATCTCACTACCTAATTTATTTTAATGCAGTAATCTCTTTAATCATGTACAAAACAACAGACTGTAGTTACACATTGTTGTTACAATAATACCAGCTTTTATAGTTGCCCTCATATTTACCCTTACTGACATCTTTATTTCTTCATATGGCCTCAAGTTGCTGTCTAGTGTTATTTCATTTTGACATGTAGGACTGCCTTTTAATATTTCCTGCATATCCAGTAGTAACAAACTATCTCAGCTTTTGTTTATCGTAGACTGTATTATTTTTTTCCCTCACTTTTGAAGGACAGTTTTTCTGAATATAGTATTCCTGGTTGACAGTTTTTTTTCTTTAAGCACTTTCAGTGTATTTCCCACAGTCTTCTGGCATTCAAATATTGGGGATCTGTGTTCTGACCAATGGTTGCTGATCACAGAGGTGCAAAGATATCTCAGTTTGATCCTGGGCAGAGAAACAGTCTAAGATAATAAAAAACAGAACCTAAGATAGTTCTGGGACAACATTAAATGGACCAAAGAGGCAGAGAGAATATTTGAAGAAATAAACTGGACAGTTTAATCTAACAATGTGTAACTCTATAAATCAGATTCTCGCTCTTCCCCAGGGTTTGGTAATTTGTGTGTGTGTGTGTGTGTGTGTGTGTGTGTGTGTGTGTGTGTGTGTGTGTGTCTGTTTTAATAATTGTTTTAGACTGTCTCTTTGCCAAAGACCAGCCTGAGATGTAATATTAAAGTCTTCTGATTTTTTTTTTCTGAGTTTATGCTTCCCGCCAAGGTAACGTGCTACGACATTCTAATTTCTCCCACATATGCAGTTGCTTTTAAATAGACTAATCTTCAAACTCTCGCTCCTCAAATGGAAAAAAAATAGAAAACTAAAGTAAGAAAGAACAAGGCATTGGCCCTTTAAGAATAGTCCCCTGAAAGTTACTTCAGCCAGAGGGGAAGGGACTTGCAACAATGTAGGAGGTGCAATAAAATGGCTACCACCTCTTTGTCTGCACCTGTGCGATAAAAAGTAGCATCAGTTCCCTAAGATTTGGAAGACAGGGTTCTTTTTGCCCACCCTGCCTCCCATGAGCTGTTTGCAAGCTGCTGCAGAACACATTCACAGCTCCCCACCAATAGGCTGGGTTGTCCATATCTCCCTTATTATTATTATTTTTGAGCATCTCTAAAACAGTTGTTTTAAAGTCTGTTGGTATATATGCAACTGGGTCTTTTTCAGGAACACTCTGTTGATTAATTTTTTCCTTTGAATGGGCCATACTTTTCTGTTTCTTTGTATGCCTTGTGGGTTTGTATTTTTTGGGGGGGTGTTGGTTGTAAACACTGAACATTTTCATCTAATATGTGTTAACTCTAGAGATTAGCATCTCCCCTTTCCCACGGTTTGCTGAATTGGTTATTTTAAAAAATTGTTTCAGACACCCCCTGTGCTGAGGACCAACCAGAGGTGCACACTTAAGTCTCCTCAGGTCTATTCTGATCCTTTTCCTGGACATGCAGTTTGGAGATCATGGAATACTGCATGGCATGCCACATAGCATGGGCTTTATTCTTCGGGAATTGGAGTGCCACTTAAGAGTTACAAAAGAGAAAATCATCGTTATTAATTTTACATTTCAGTAAGATTGTTCTGGTACCATTGTACTGAAAGGCTAGAGATAGATCAGCTAAAAAGAAGGTGAAGAATCCTAGATAAGGGACACCTATCTGAGATTTAGGTGCGGAATCACAATTCAGATATATACAAACATGAAGCTTATTTTATTTTTGAAAATACGCATTTTTGCTCAGTTACCAACTCGCTCAATTTATTTGGGAAATATGTATATTTGATTGTTCTTGTGAATGTTACTTCCATTGCTGTTGCAAACATAGTCCAGTTGAATGAGTTAAATTAAACACATCTCTTTATTAAAACTTGTTTTTCTCTGATGACTATATTTTGTCAAGACCAAGTGTTAATTTCTCAGCCACAGTTCACTGTTCTAATTCCCTCATTCTGGCTCTTCCCCATGGGAACAGCCTAGTGTAACCTGCTACCTGGTAGAGATACTAGAAATGGGGTGGGGAGGAGAGAATCTACCTGTATTTCTTTTGGAGTACTGGTGTGGCGGTCTGATTCTATTTGATGCCAGCAGCCTCTGCTAGTGAGGTTTGACTGACATGGTGTGTATGTGGTTTTCTTAGGTATTGCTGAGCAATTTGCCTTGGCTCCTAAGCCAGAGATGGCCATGTCTCCTTTCAGGCGCACCTCCTCCCCAGCACTACTGGCCCAGCCTTCTTTGTTTTTTGTGGTAGCCTGGTTAGTCCTTGAGCTTGGGCCTCTGCCTTCACCTCTGTGTTCTCTCACACGAACCCTGTGGAATCACTGGCATGTTCTAACTCACTTCGGGGAGCCGCAGGTAACAAAAGGAACACCTTCTCACTCCTCTTTCCACATCCTCTCTTATCCTGTATTCTTTCAGCTACTCCCATGTCTGCCTTCTCCAAAGGAGAGGGATCACCAGCCTCTCTGGTAAAGTATGCCACCAATTTTGAGAGACGTATGTTCAGCACCTCCATTCTTTTAAAGGGGGCAGTAGAAAAGGGGAAAGATTCTGGTTCTGTCACCACCCCCCCGCTTCACTTTTCTCTTTCTCTTGCTCATTTTGTGCCACACTAAGTTCTCCTCTTAAGGCTCTCCTTGTTTGGAGATGCCAAACCATCTGGTTCACCTAAACTCAAGATCACTTGGAAGTTACACGTCAAGAATTGGGCATCCTTGAATTCAGCCTTTGTGATATGAGTCACCGTTTTCCTCAGGAGCGTGCTCTGTACACTGGGCAGGAGAGGGAGGTCGACAGAAGGACCAAGAAGTATCTCAGTTGAGACTTGGGAATGAAGAGGGGAATACATTTTTGAGCAACCTAGGCAGACATGAAACTGAGTAAATAACAGGGGGAGAGATAAGAGATGAATCTTGGACATATTCTGACTTAAGCAATTATGTATGACAAGAAAAACAAAAGGAAAAACAGGCCTTTGTGGCTGGAGGAACCATGTGGGAGATGGGTTTTAATTATAAATATAACACAAACATAATAAAGACATTGAGAGTGTGATTGAAAAGGGCTATATTTTTGCTGTTTATACTTTTTGTTAGAGGAGACAATTATAATTTTAAAAAAGTTCATTTATATGTAAGCATGAACATACTTTTTCTACATCAACACATGTATATTTATATAATTATTATTATCAACCACAAATTATTCCATTTCATAAATGAACCATGATTTAAAAACAATTATCTATTGCCAAACATGTAAGTAGTTTCCATTTTTTGCTCCATAGTATGCTGTGATCTTGAAGACATATGTACATTTATTAAAATTGAGTTATAGTCAGTTTTCAATGATGTGTCAATTTCTGGTGTACAGCACAATTTTTCAGTCATACATGAATACATATGTATACATATACATACATACATATTTTCATTTTCATATTTTTTTCACCATGAGCTACTACAAAATCTTGTATTTATTTCCCTGTGCTATACAGTATAAACTTGTTTATCTATTCTCTATATACCTGTCGGTATCTATAAACCTCAAACTCCCAGTCTAGTCCTTCCCGCTCCCCTCCCCCCGGCCACCACAAGTTTGTATTCTAAAGACATACGTACTTTTGTATAATGAATTCTTATAAATGGAAACACTGAGGGGAAAATGTATATAAATTTTCACAGGTATTTCCAGACTGCATACCAAATAGCTTACTGATATTATTTTCCAACCAAAAGTGTATGAGGGCACCTGTTTCCCATATTCCTGCTAGCACTGGGTGGAATATTGCGCTCTCTTTCATAATGAGTAAAAATTGATACTGTTCTCATTTGTTTATTTATATTTATGATTGGCATTGAAATTTTTCATGTGTTTAGTGGATATCTGTATTCTTTTTCACTTTGAACTACTTGTTTATGTAGTTTGGACATTTTTGTTGATTTGTGAGTTATATGTTTTAAGGAAATTATTCTTCAACATGTCTAATGCTATCAGATATATATCAAAATATACTTTCAGTTTATCATTTATATTTTGAGTTTCTTTATGGAATTTATTGAGTCACTCGTCTTTTCCCCATTGATTTGAAATGTGGTTTTTATCCTGTTGTAAATTCTTAGATGTATTTGGATGTATTTCCCTTGTATTTCATTGCTCTGTTTTCATTCCTGCACCAGCATCAAATTACTTTAGTTACTTAGTTTTATAACAAGTTTCAATATCTAGCAGGGCTACTTTTGAGTTCTGTTTTGGACAGGCTTAATTTCTGGATCTTGTAAGAACACCCAGGATAGATTGAGGGGTTTCAGTAAGCAGTTGGATAAATAAGTCTGGGTCTTTGGAGAAAGAACAAGAGTAAACTACAGCTTTGAGAGTCATCATTTTATACATAATAGATAAGACTGTGAAACTGAATGAGTTTTCCTTGAGAGAAAGCATGAGGATGATGTAAACTCGGAGGCTTCCTACCTGATGGGATGAGAGTTTCTCAAACATCTCTATGCCTGCTGATTCTTAAAATATCCTTGTTTTAAAAAGTAACTGTCTACTAGTGAGAGAGATACTTGCTAAAATGTTTATCTGGAGAAGAAAATCAGAAAAGACTCTCACCAAGAGTAAATATTAAACAAAAGTTAGGGCCATTACATATTTAAACGTTTAGAGGAATGACTCTATCTTAGCATTTATCATGCTGAATTGTGTGTGTATAACTATGTGTGTGTTAAACCTTTCTTTTTCCTTAGTCTGAATTTAGAGGTTAGAAACTATCTTGCTATTTTTTTAATCTTAGAACTTAAAAAAGGTGCTCAAAAAACATTTAGGATTGAGTATACCAAGACCTAAAGAGTATGCCAACAAATTCATTCTACTGAGCCAGACAGGTGGGAGACGTAGTCACAAGTATTTCTGGTGCTAGTAATAATCTTCGTCTCAATGTGGACATTGTCAGCACTTTTAATTTAAATTATTATTTTTACTTAGACTGCTAGCCTGTGGATCACTTGGGAATTAACAGAGCTGCTATAATAAATTACTCTAAATCAGTCCAAGGGCAAACTTCTTGTACATGGGTACTGCTATTAAAACCTGGAGTAGATTGGATCTTGCTGGTTTGGGGGGATTTCTTTATGGAAAATGGCATCTTTTTAATTTTTAAATTGAGAAGTGTTTTTTTTTTTCTATAGGGTAGAAGGGAACTCTATTTACACATACATTATCTCAAACACATCCCACATCCTGGCTTATACAATCACTGCCTCGTGAACTGGGGGAGAAGGCAGATGTCCTCCAGGGAGACAAAGCGCTGGCATACTGTGAGGGTGGCATCAGTCAGGCTGCTTTTCCCTTCCAGGTGAGTTTCTGGCTGATGCTACCCTTTATTCATGCTCAGATTTTAGGAAATAGAATATGAAATTGATCTTCATATCAGGACTACTTGTTCTTTTAAATCGAAGGATATACCTTTAGTTTTCTTCCACATTAAAAAGAAAAAAATAACACTTTGCTCTGGATCAGGTTGAAGAAGACCTCACCAGATCACTTTCAAAACCCATTTTTTTAAAAGTACTTTTTCCCTTTAACAACAGAAAGAAAATACTCTGTCTCTTCTTCTGTTCTTTAGTCAATAATTTACTCTCTATTTATCCATGCTCTTAAACATTAATTATAAAATATTTGACTAGGCAACCCACTACAAAAACCATAGTGTCTTGGAACAACTGATTTAAGGCATTATAAGAATCATACAAATTGCAAGAAGCCCATGGGCCATTTAGATAACATATATCATTTTAAAGGAAAAGGATAATTTTATGTACTTATTTAAATCCAGTAAATAGATATTTCTGACAGACTTACAGACATAGAGAACAAACTTATGATCACCAGGGAGTAAAGGGGGTGGGAATGGATAAAATGGAAATTTGAAATTCACTCCTTTTGGGGAGTGATGAAAATCTTAGCTGTCTTGATTGTGGTGGTGGTTTCACAGATATTTTTGCATTCTAGTTTGTATTCATTGGTTTCATAACATAAAGATCTTCCTTTTTATCAATTAACAGTTGAGATCCATGTGGATATTTAAAAATCAGGGCTCTCCAGAAAAGAACCCACAAACTTTTGGTCAACTAATCTTCGACAAAGGAGGCAAGAATATACAATAGAATCAAGACAGTCTCTTCAGCAAATGGTGTTGGGAAAACTGGACAGCAGCATGTACAGCAATGAAGCTAGAACACTCCCTTACACCATACACAAAAATAAACTCAAAATGGATCAAAGACTTAAACACAAGACAAGATACAATAAACCTCCTAGAAGAAAATATAGGCAAAACATTATCTGACACACATCTGAAAAATGTTCTCCTAGAACAGTCTACCCAGGCAATAGAAATAAAAGCAAGAATAAACAAATGGGACCTAATGAAACTTACAAGCTTCTGCACACCAAAGGAAACCATAAGTAAAACAAAAAGACAACCTACGGAATGGGAGAACATTTTTGCAAATGAAACCGACAAAGGCTTGATCTTCAGAATAGATAAGCAGCTCCTATGACTTAATAAGAAAAAAACAAACAACCCAATCCAAAAATGGGCAGAAGACCTAAACAAGCAATTCTCCAAGGAAAAAATACAAATGATCAATAGGCACAAGAAAAAATGCTCAATATCACTAATTATCAGAGAAATGCAAATCAAAACTACAATGAGGTATCACCTCACACCAGTCAGAATGGCCGTCATTCAAAAATCCACAAATGACAAATGCTGGAGAGGCTGTGGAGAAAAGGGAACCCTCCTACACTGCTGGTGGGAATGCAGTTTGGTGCAGCCACTGTGGAAAACAGTATGGAGATTCCTCAAAAGACTAGGAATAGACTTACCGTATGACCCAGGAATCCCGCTCCTGGGCATATATCCAGGAGGAACCCTACTTCAAAATGACACCTGCACCCCAATGTTCATAGCAGCACTATTTACAATAGCCAAGACATGGAAACAGCCTCAATGTCCATCAACAGATGACTGGATAAAGAAGAGGTGGTATATTTATACAATGGAATACTATTCAGCCATAAAAACCGACAACATAATGCCATTTGCAGCAACATGGGTGTTCCTGGAGAATGTCATTCTAAGTGAAGTAAGCCAGAAAGAGAAAGAAAAATACCATATGAGATCACTGATATGTGGAATCTAAAAAAAAAACAAAACAAAAAACAAAACAGAAATAGACTCATAGGCATAGAATACAAACTTGTGGTTGCCAAGGGGGTGGGGGGTGGAAAGGGACAGACTGGGATTTCAAAATGTAGAATAGATAAACAAGATTATACAGTATAGCACAGGGAATTATATACAAGATCTTGTGGTAGCTTACAGTGAAAAAAAATGTGACAATGCATATATGTATGTTCAAGTATAACTGAAAAATTGTGCTCTACACTGGAATTTGACACAACATTGTAAAATAACTATTACTCAATAAAAAAAAAAGTTTAAAAAAAGAATTCACTGAAACTATTATTTTCCTTCTTTGTACACATTTGGGTTCTGGTATGCATTGCTCCTAACAACAACAACAACAACAACAGCAACAGCAACAACAACTTTCTTTCAAAACTTATTTATCTTCCTGGGGTCACTCCTGCAATGCTTGGGTGAAATGGGCTCACATGTAGGTTCACAATAACAGAGGGTTATTGCAGCCCATGCACACACACCACATGCACACACACCGTGCACACACACCACACACAAACATACACACACACCACACACACAGAATAAGTCTGCAGCTGCCTTATCACTGTGAATTCCTCACTGTCTTCTTCTTAGGGTTAGACCACCAGCCACACTGCCAAAATCTAAGAAACCCAATATTTATACGTGGGCACATTTTCTAAAATGTTCAGAGAATGTTCACTCCCAAGAGCTTTCTTCGGTCTTTTTAAAAAATTTTGCTCCCAAATTCCACAGAAATCAAGCATTCATCTTTCTTTCATACACAGAGTAACTAGACCCTTTTAGCCTAGCTCAGGGAAAAGACCCAGCTGCATTTTCCAGGTGACACAGAAATCCTCTCTTTAACAGACACTGTGTTTTCCCTCTACAACAAAGTTAGATAATTGAGGGTTATGGTCTGATTCTGGCCAGGAGGGATATTTTGTGGAGCCACGAGCTATTTTCAATGTTTGTTAGTTTGTCAAAATGAAAAATCAAGAGTGATTCTAAATAATTGAATTTTTATGTTTCTCTTGAAAAAATAAAAAATTCTGGGTGCCTCATTCCATGTGGCCCACAGGGCAGGAGCAGACCAAGGGGGCGGGAAGTCAGGAGCAGCTGGGGCAAGTCCACTCTCCCAGCCTTTTTCTTACCGTGTCCAAACTCATTCTGCTCGCTGCATAAGAAGACAATAAATGGGATGGGGGCAAGGTGTTGGGGCAAGGAATAATGACTTTATTTGGAAAGCCAGCAGACTGAGAAGATGGGGGACTCATGTCCTGGAGGATCATCTTCTCCAAGTCAGTATTCAGGCTCCTTTTATACTTAAAAGGGGAGGGGGTGTGATTGGTTGTTGCAAACGTCTTGGCGTCAGAAACCTTTGTTCTTGCAACTGTCCACATGGGTCAAGTCCTGGTGTTCCTGTAAACCTCCAACACAACAAATGTTATTTTCTATTCTGCAACTTTTTATCTTTATATGAATGGAAAAGTGTTATACCCTTAAAGGGCAGAGCCTTGAGCATGGACTAATCTGTATATATCAGGCTCTAGGCAACATTTTTTTTTACAAAAGATGCAGAACCAGCATGACTAAGCCCAGGAAACAGAGGACAGGGTTAGTGCCAAAGAAACGGATCTCATATGAAGTCAGATTTGTTCTTTTGTATTACACTTTTACTTTGGAATGTTACTGGTTTGGCCTTAAAGGGGTTGGAGTGATGGTCCTTACCTAGAGCAACAGGCAGAAAATGCAACGTTTTAAACTAGTAAATATTTTTTCCCCACTACCATGCATTTCCCTCATCTCATATATATCACCCATTAGCTTCAGAAGCCTAAAAGATTTCCTGTATTCTTATCTTTTGGGAAACTTTGAGTAAATTCCCCCACGGAGATGTCATAAACTCATGAGTTTGCCAGGAAGAGGCATCATGTTTAGAAATTTGTAATTTTTTTTTCCACAAATGCATTGCACATAAAAATGGTGGTGTTGCAGGAAAGTACGTTTTATCATCAATATAAAGGACATTTGTGGGGAAAAGTACTAGAATATTTGCACTACTTATTTGCATGTAATTTAAATGTAACCCAGTGTCCACCTTTCTTTAAAAGCAGCCTGTAATTTTTAATGTATCTTCATTTTTCAAAAATTAGGGCTCAGCAGCCTTGGAGGTTGAAAGCGGTCAGTGACTTTTTGAATTTCACCATTAACAATAAGCCTAACTCACAATTTTAGTTAAATACTGTTCTCAGTGATCCTTGGATTCTTTTTCAGTTATTTATCCAAATCTCTGCCAAAACATTCATTTTAAAACACACTTAAATAGCTCTTAAGACATTTAAAAGGAGAGAAAAAAAAGAGAGAACCTGTTTATTATCATATATTCTTTCTTAAACCACAAGGTTTTTGTAGCAGACAATTCAGAACCATGAGAAAACACATCCTTCCATGATTTTTGCTCATTTATTTGGTTTGTTTTTTAAAAAATGTTATTGCCTTCATTAAAGGCAATATGACCATGTCTTCTATTCTGTTTAATAATTTGGCTCTCTCTTAAAATCTCATATCAACCCCAAAGCTGATTTTTATGACACATTTTAATTTCAGACCAAAACTTCACTTGATTAAATTTATTAGAGATTTTCTTAATGTCTTGCAGAACAGGACTGGGGGTTTTCAAATGAATGTTTTATCTGCAGGCATGCCACTGTGAACAAACTAACCCAAACCTTTTGGTCCAGTCCATTTTGGCCATTGTTATAGAAATATGACCTTAAGACTCAAGTCCTTGAAGTAATTTGGTTTAGTATTTGGCTCGAGAGCTATCATAAGCCTGCCTTTTAGCTCCCTGACATTTAAACTGCCTCTTTAGACAGAAAGAAAGGGTCGCTGGTTAGTCCGGCAGGATTCAGGCAGCATAACCAGATGCTCTAAGGCTTTCCTTCCTGTGTGATTCCAGGTCTTATCTGGGTGGATAACCTTTACAATCATCTTGACTTTTGGCATAAATATAGTATTATATAATCTATGCAATCATCTCCCTGTTTTCTGCATAAATATAATCTCCATGCATTGCATCTGCATAATAGATCAAGCCCTCAGTCAAATAAACACACGTGTTCGCTGCTAAAGGCATAAAGAGTTCTTAAATACGACCCCAGTCTTTAAGAGGTCGTCTTCTGGTTTGGGTGAGTGGTTTAAAGTTGGCATTTCCATGCCCTAATTAAGGTTCTTGAGGGTGAAGGGTGAATGTTGTGGTTCATCTCAAAAGTCCACCCCACCCGGATGATTACGCTCTGAGTCAGTAGTCAGTTCCACCCTCCTTGCCTGTGATTGGTTTAGGACTGGGTGGGTGACTTGGTTCTGAGATGAAGGGGGAAAGTCTGCTGGGGGAGGGGGGTGCAGAGTATGGTCTTTACAAAGTTCTCTCTCCTTGGAAAGAGTCACAGGAGACAGGTTTTTAGTTAGATGTGGTGGGTTGGAAAAATGCCTCTCATCAATCTGAAACTCCACTAAAATGCTGAAAGGGATTTAAAAAAAAAAAGTACAAGTTCCTGAGTGTGTAACAAGCACTAGAACCCAGATCTCCTGTTCTCCTCCAAGTGAAAGATTAGAGGTTCATTCTCTTGGATATCGAACCAAAGGGAGTCTGACCCAGCTAAGGATGGGGGTGAGAGGAGGGTACCATGCTGAAAACAGGGAGATCGAGTGAAACATTCCACACTGAGTGATGGGACCCTTCCCCAGGGCGCGGTCAAGGGAGTGGAGCGCTTGCCCTGGGCACAACGTTTAAGGGAGCACCAAAAAACTCAATAATCAAGATAATTTTTGTTTACATCAACCCACGTGTCTATGATTTTCTTTGCCCATTATTTCTTCTTTCATTTATGACCTTATGAGATCGCCTTCCTTCTTTCTTAGGTGTCTCCTTTAAAAGTGACTATAGTGAGGGTCTCTTAGTTAACTTTAAAAATGTCTCTATTTCACCTCTATCTTGAAAGACAGATGTACAAGGTTCACAATTCCAGGTTGACCATAGTTTTCTCCAAACACTTTGGAAAATACAGTTCCACCACCTTCTGAATTCCATTGTTGCTGCTGATAAATTTATGTTCAGTCTAAATGTCGTGTCTGTCATGTCTTTGTATGCGATCTGTCTTTTGACCTGCTTGCTTTTGAAATTTTTTTCTTTGCATTTCTGCATTTTCACTGTGGTGTGGATTTCATCTTAATTATCCTGCTTGGTATTTACAGCACTGTCTGAATCTACATCTTTCATCACTTCTAGAAAATTCTCAGCCATTATCACTTCATCTAGCACATCCATTCTCCTTTTTATCCTCTCTTCCGTAAAAGACTGTCCCTCTGCTCTCCAGGCGTCTTAATATCTCTCATGTTTTCTATCTCTGTCTCTCTGTGCTAAATTCTAAATAATTTTTCAAATCTTTATTACATTATATATAATTCCAATCTAAGCCATCCATGTAGCTTCTAATTTCAATTATTACATTTTTTCTTTTCTAGAAGTTCTATTTGATTCTTTTTCACAAGAAAAAGTTCATTGCTTGTTTGTCTACCTGAGTTGGCCTGCTTACCTACGTGGATTTGAGATTCTGTTTTTTTTGTGTTTTGGTCTTCCTTCCTTCTTTCCTTCTTTCCTTCTTTCCTTCCTTCCTTCCTTCCTTCCTTCCTTCCTTCCTTCCTTCCTTCCTTCCTTCCTTCCTTCCCTCCTTCCTTCCTTTTTTACCTTTCTTTCTTTCCCTATCTTTCTTTCTTTCTTTCCCTTTTGAGGATTTTCCTTTCTCTCCTGTCAGCTCAGTCATTCAATAAAAAGATTTGTTGTTGTTGTTTTTGTTGCATTTTAAATCCCATTTTTAGGTACTCGGTCCTCAAAAGCTTTCCTGTACTTCTAGTGTATCATATTGCTAGAAATAGAAGTCCTGTAATTTTCTTTTTATTGGTTTTCTAAACCTACAGTCATGGCAGTATTGGTCGACCCCCTGATTAACTTTTATTGACAATAATAATTTGTCTAATTCCTTGGACCCAGATTCTCTTCTAAGCCTTATTATCCAGAGCACATCTGACTTCCCTGAAAACGTGCCTCAGGTCCTGCTACTACAGAGGGGGATAAACAGGATTATCATCAGTTTTGAAACCGATTCACTAGAAAAGAAATTGTTCCTGATGCAGGAGTACCAGTCTGGGGGAGGTGGTAGGTTGCCTTTGTTATGCCCAAGATATGGCTGTGTTCGTGCTGGTCGTTGTGGGGAGAGGGGAAGAGCACGAAGAAGATGAAGACACTGAGGACAAACAATTTGTTAAGTTGTGGAAGACCCAGTCCTGGCCTCATTGCAAGTAGGTGCTTTGTGCTGCAATGAATTAGAAGTTATAATCTGAACTGTCTGCTTAGAAAATCTAAGTGTGGCTATTTAGAATACCTTCCCCAAGCTGAGATAGTAAGGTTGATGATACATTTCTGGACCACCATTGGAAAAAAAAAAATGTGATTAAAGTTGGAGATCCAGGGGCCAAAGGAAATTGATTAACAGTCCAACGTTAGTTTTTCTTTGTACTTAGTCCTCGTCTCCAAAGGTCACCTCCAATGGTTTCTGGGAGGACCTTGAGTAGACAGTAGCTCCTAAAAGTCCTGTGAATTCTTTAGAGCTTCTGGGACAAAATGGTCCTCCTTCGATTTCTGTCTATCTTTCCTCCTACACATATTAGTCATTGATTCATATTTATAATATTTTGGGGGGGGAGATTTTTTCCATGTTGCAAATATCCATATATGTGTCATTTAATCAATGTGAAACACTTTGAGAGATATTTCGTGAATTTTCAAAGCTTTGAAACTAAAATTTTAAACTACACAAAGCAGTAAGGAGTCCTACAATCTGAATGGAACTTTCGTCGGCCCCCCAAAGACTGATTTTAGATGTCTTCTCCAGAAATGTTATCACTTTTCCATGACTTAATAAAAGTCTCAAGAAACTGAATTAAATGATAAAGTTCAGGGTTTAAGGTGGCTGTTCTAAGGCATAAAAACGTGGAGGCAGATCAAGGCTTCACTGTGGTGGTCAATTAATTTCACTCTGTGTGTGTGTGGGTGTGTGAATGTGCGTGTGTGTATTTTTAGCTTTTGGGTAGCTGGGTATTACCAGCTGGTAGAAAATACACTTTTGTGATTTCTGGAACATTCTTGGACGGCTTCCCCTCTTGGATGACTCTGCTAGATTGAGGTCGCAGTGGGCAGAGCTTGGGGATATTTAAGCATGATGACAATACTCTACTAATACTGCTCACTGAATTGGTTTAAATATTGGAAGTGCTGATTCTAAATGAGACTCTTGGAAGCTCTGTTGCATGACTGATTCACAGAACAAGTTCTTATTGCATCTCCAGTATCATTCCCTTTCCAGGTCAAGTTTAGAAATGAGGTGTGGAATTTCCCTAGTGATGCTCTGATATCTTCTAACAACAGGCTATTTTTTTTTTAACCTGCTTTATTTATTCATTTTTACTTTCTCTTTTTGTTTCCTCTTCCATTATTCACATAAAGTTGAATTCTCATAAGAAAAATGCATCATGATGCAATCCCTTTGTATTTTAAAAAAATATTTTATTTATTTATTATTGTATTATTTTATTAATTTTGGGGGGTAATAACTAGGTTTACTTTTTTAACATATTTATTGTATACGGTTCCTGTACAGTAAACTACACATATTTCAGATGTACAATTTGATGAATTTTGATAGAGGTATATGCCAATGAAACCATCACCACCACCACATCAAGATACCTAAACATTTCCATCACTCCTCAAGAGGTGCAATTTTCGAATTCCCAATTTATCCCTTCCCACCTCCTTTACCCCCTGGTAACCATGAGTTTATTCTCTATGTGAGCCTATTTCTGTTTTGTAGGTAATTTCATTTGTGTCCTTTTTTTAAATTCCACATATAAACAGTATCATATGGTATTTTTCTTTCTCTTTCTGGCTTACTTCACCTAGAATGATGATTTCCAGGCCCATGTTGCTGCAAATGGCATTATTTTATTCTTTTTTATGGCTGAGTAGTATTCTGTTGTGTATGTTTACCACATCTCTTTTATCCAATTATCTGTTGATGAACATTTGGGTTGTTTTCATGTCTTGGCTATTGTAAATAGTGCTGCTGTGAACATTGGGGTGCATGTGCCTTTTTGAATTATGTATTTTCTCCAGATATATCGGCAGGAGTGGGATTGGTGGATCATATGGTAGCGTTTATTCTTAGCGGAAGGACCAGGGATTGAACCCAGGACCTCTTGCATGCTAATAAGCACGTGCTCTATCACTTGAGCTATAGCCTATAGCCTCCTCCCGTATTTTCTTACATACAGTGCTGTAGGTCCCAAATGCTGCTCCAGGAATGACATAGAGCTTTAGAAATAGACGTATCCCTGGGGTATTTCCCTAGAGAATCAACTTACTAGGCTACTTCAAAAATTACAACTCCAGTGTATCAGGTTACCATCACATCCCAGCTCTTGTCAGTGTTTTTCTGGGCGTTCATCTGGTCGTGTCATCTCATCTTAAGGAAGAAACGGCAGCCTGGAGAGGGGAAACGACTCGGTCAGGGTGTCCCCGTGAAGGGGGCTGGTGGTGGAGTCGGCGGATCTCTTGACCCCAGGTGCTGGCCCCCTGCACGCTGCCGGGAAGGCTTCCTTTTGACCACAGTACGCTTCCTGGAACGAGATCTCGAGTCCGATCTCCTTTAGGATTCAGTATGTGAGCTGCCGCCTAGCGGGCAGGCGCCCCTCGCTCTCTGCGCTGGGAGGCTTTGCGTGCCAGCTGGACCCCCACCCGCACGCCTCCCTCTTCACTCCCTCCAGCCCCTTCGCATCGCTTCCTCTGGACCTCGGAGCTTCCTGGTCCCATCCCTCTGCTCCGGCTTTGCCACCTGCAGAGAGGCATTCGATCCCCTGCCTTTTTGGCTTGAGGAAGAGGAAGGTGTTCTGGAGTGGGGGGCTCCAGAAAGGAGGGTGCCTGATGGTGGGGCGCAGCTGGCACCCCTATCATCAGGTTTAGGCAAGTCTGGGTGAGGCCTTGGGTACGTTGCTGGGGATGAGGTCTGGAGGGGTTCTTTCTGGAACCCCCTGCCCAGATCCCCCTCCACGCCCCATTCCTACCTAAGAGCTGGGGGTGCTCTGACTTTGGGGAAGACAGCAACGTAGCCTGAACACCCTGGGCAGCCAAGCTCCCCCAGGGGCCCGGCAGCAGCCTGGGTAACAGGCAGTTCAGGGACCGTGCTGCCTTCTGCGTGGCTGGAGCGGGTACCACGGCCGTGATCAGCATCTGATGAACCACGCGGTCTCAGTTTTGTTCCAGCGGGTGACAACTGAGCCGTCAGAGTTCTGTTCCTTATTAGCTTTACTTAAAATCCCCCAATTTTAAAAAATAAAATCAGAGATAACATTTAAGATCTGCCAGAAAGGGAAATTTGGGGAATTATCTTAGAATCGATTTTCCATTTTGCTATTTTGGGGGGCAGAGAATCTTCTACATGATATATATTCTTTGTTACTTGAGATTTCCTTGGTTCCAAAGAAGAGGTTAATGTTTGTACATGTTTGCCATGGGTACTGGGGAAAAAAATGTGGATTTTCTACAACAAGTTTCAGCTTTGACTCCTGTGCCCCAAACATAGTAGGACTTAGTAAATACCCAAGTTGAATTAGCTTTTTTTTTTTTTTTAACACACAACACAGTGCTTGGATAGCAACTTCAGAATATCTGTAGCATTTTTGTCTTGTGACATACAGATTTGTGGGGACACGCATGTCCCAGAAACGTCGGACTCTATAAAATCACAGAAGTGCCCTGTGGATGGGGCATGTGGAATATTCCAGCAGCTCTCTGGAGGAGTTCCTCAGAGGTGTGGTGCTGACCACCTACATCAGGATCAACTCACATCTTTTTAAAGATGCAGTTTCTGGGTCCCACCCCAGACCTACTGAATCAGAATTTCTGAGGATGGTGCTGGAATCGGCCCTTTTAAGACTGTACTCCACCCTCGGTTCTGGCGCACACTAACATTCGAGAACCATTATTCAGGAGCCATCAGATACATGACTTTTCAGATTTTCTTCTTTGAAAGAACAAGAAATCCGTATCATTTTAGGTAGAAGCATTCATGCATTCAGGGCATCCCCACTGGTCCCCAGACTGTTGTATGCATCAAAGTTGCTCTCTGGAGGAAGAAAATCAGTGTGCATCGCCCCTACTGTACTTCCATAGCTGCTATTATATGAATTTCTGATTGAAACCTCACCAGAATCCTGAGAGAGGCTGTAGTGGGTTGAACGGTGGCACCTAAAAAGATATGTCCGTGTCCTCACCCCTGGGACCTGTGACCGGGATCTTCTTTGGCAAAAGAGTCTTTGCAGCTGTGATAAAGTTAAGGGTCTTGTGATCCGTGTATCTCGGATTACCCAGTAGGACCTAAGCTGAATGACCAGCTTCTTTACAAGAGGTGAGAGGAGGAGGCAGGCAGAGAGAAAAGGATCATGTAATGACAGAGGCAGAGGTTGGAGTGGAGCTGTCACAGCTCAAGGAACTGCTGGAGCCACCACAAGCTGGAAGAGGGAAGGGAGTCTCCTTCCCCAGAGCCTTCAGAGGGAGCACGGCCCTGCCCACACCTTGACTTTGGACTGCTGGCCTCCAGAACTAGGAAAGAATAACCTTCCATTGTTTTAAGCCACCAAGTTCATGGTCATTTGTTGTAGCAGCTGTAGGAGACTCATACCAAATGGTATTGTTATTCTCATTTATATCATAGAGCTGGGTCTCCTGTCATGGAATAGATTGTCTTACAATAACTGCTGGCTCCCAGGACAAAGGTAACCTTGAATTGCTTCTTCCTTTGTGGGGATTTAGGACTTAAGCACACGTCTTTCTACTTTGATGGGCCTGGAAATCATTGCTGCCCACCTGGTGCGGTGAAAAGTCTGGAGGGAAGTGAGCGAATTCCCAAAGTCCCGAGTAGGAATCGTTCTGGCTGGAGGAGCATGACCCACCGTGCCCTCCACTGGTGCTCAACCTAGCGATGTTCATAACACAGCAGCAACAGCGCACCCCAGAGCATCCATGTGGCTGTAACCCCACTCTCCCACAGTGGGGAGCTCGCCCAGTGTCAGCCTGTGCCTTAAGTGGGGCGATCTCCTGGACCTTCACTTCTGTCCTGTACTATGTCCATCATTTCAACTCCTGGTACAAATTAGCCTTGGCTTCCTCAGCTCATGGGAGGGAGTCAGAGTGAATGACATCGAAGTGGATGCTAACCACCACCCATTTCAGTAACAAACCTCTAAAAATATATTGAGCTTGTAAAGTATTCATGGATCTAAAAGCACTTGAGTAGAGCTTTAAGGTTAAAGCACCACCTTGAGATTCAGGCAGACCTAGATTGGAATGTGAGCATTTAGCAGTGCTGATGGATCTGCAAGCAAGTTACTTAACCTGCCTGGGTGTCAGCATCCTCACTGACAAAACTGGGTCTCGCCTCTGGGGGTTGCTGTGTGGATTAACACGGAGATTGCACAGGGCTCAGTGTAGGGTTGGATGGGCCGTGCTGAGAGATAATTGTAATTATCATTCCACGTCTTAATGCTTCCACCTGGTTTGGATTTTCACTTCTTGATCCCAGCCTAGGTTCTAAGTCTTTCTCTTTTTCTTAAAATTTCCATGGACAAAAAGTGAGCATGGTAGGGTTAATATGAGCCTCTCTTACAAGCTATTTATTAAATTTGGGGGGGCCTCAAATGATCATTTAATTTGAAGACTACCCTACTGCTATTTTATTTCTCTTGTGTGGGAAATGTCAAGTTGGATGGATGAGAAATACCACTGATTAGGGATATTAAACATGTGAGAGGTTAATGGTAGTAGGTTTTTTTTTTCTTTTTAAAAACAAAGCCAAGCATATGGGGTTATTAAATTATTGATGTTTTTGCTGCAAGTGGATTTATAAATAATACATGTTTAAAGGGTTACTTCCTTTATATTTCTTTAGGGAGAACGAAAGAGTCTTCTCATTTTGAGTTTAAAGAGAACTGACAGTTGGAGAAAGGTCAACAGAATGTTCATTCGTGCAGTTTCTATGCTCCAAACCCCCCACAACTTAAAATAAGAATATAACGAATTTTATGTAACCGTATCAAAGTCTCCCTTGTTTTTAGAGCAGAATGAGGCAATGATTTTAATTTAGGAAATAGGGAGGGAAAAGCTTAAAACATAGTAATAAAAAGTTTCATATTAAACAGTATCACTTCTTTTTCTCAGAAAATCTCCAAATTGTTCAGCATCTATGGAGAAAAACAAAACAGGAACCCAACAATTAGTCTCTGAAGACTTTCAACCTCCTGACACATTAGCTGTTTAGAATATGTTATTTTGAAAAGGGATGATGTGGAGTGACTGGGACAGATGCTCGGGAAACCATGAAGCCACCTATGATAGCCTCCACCCAGGGCTGCCCTCCGCAGGTGGGAGCCCTGGGGAATTCTGTGGTCCATTGCGTTTCATGCACATGAGTGTGGGAGCAGTGTAGGGGCCACAGTTTCCATCAGATTATTTGTGGTCTTGAAGAAAGTTAAGATCCACTGCTTGGCCCTTTTTTCCTTTTGGAACTGGCTGAGAGGAAAGAGGGGGTGGTGGGGTTGGGGGTTAAGGCTGGGAAGGAGAACCCCCTACACACAAGCTCTTCCTGTGTTAATTAGCCTCTCATCTCCCGGGAACCCTTCCACCTCCAAGAACCAAGAGCAGCACTCTAAACAAAAACCAATTATGGAAAAGGAATAGGTAAATAGATAGATAGATAAATAGATAGATAGATAGATAGTTAGATAGATAGATAGATAAATTACTATGCTGGGCACCAGAAATTAACACAACATTGTAAATTGACTCTACCTCAATTAAAAAAAAAACTAATTGCATAATGTGAATGGGAAACAATATTAGGAAAAGGCAAAATGTCTTTAAATCTTTTGTTTCTTGAATTTTTTTAAAAAAATTCCTTTTTTTTTTTTTTTAAACTGTGCTGCCCCGTCTCCTACCCCAGCCGTGTATTTGGTTTTAGCCTCTATCTTGGCAATTTTCCAAAAGGTTTTGATGCAGAATATCAACTTGTGACTCAATGACGAAGCGCAAGCATTTTTTCTGATGGTGAGTGGATAGTTTAAATGTTCTCTTTTAAGAATGTGTTTTCTTTACAAAAATTTAAAATATATTCTTCCTGCCAGTTCAGGCCTGAGAGTTACCTGATTGCGTTATCTATTTGTACTAGGAAGAGAGTGAGTGAAAGTTACATGAAAAATTGGGTGGGGAGAGATTAGAGGAGTAATGTTCCCAAATTTACATATTTACTTTTAGAGGAGGGACTGGGGATTGAACCCAGGATCTCATGCATGCTAAGCATGCGCTCTACCACTTGAGCTATACCACCCTGCTATGTTGCTGAATTTAATTACATCTTTCTAATGAGGACAGGGCGGAGGGAATTTGTAAGTAATTTAAATAATTTGTCCAGCATCCCCCACATGGGTATGGGGCCAGAATCCAAATCTGGGTCTCTCTGACCCCAAAGCCCACATTTCTTCTTCTGCCTTTGCCTCTGGTGAGGTTGCTCTGTGACCCCTCGGTTCACAGAGTCCCCCATCCCCGACTCTGCAACTTAGCACCGGGGACGGAGTTTTGCGTGCTCTTGGAGGAACGAAGGGCTGATTCTGGGCTCATTCCAGAAGATGCCCAGTTCTTTACGTTGACAGGTGGTGGCTATAGAGAAGGATTGTTGGATAAGACAAAAGAAGCGAGATGACAGTTTTCTTGAAAGACTGTGGTATGTATCTGTTAGAAAGGATGAAGAAGGAAGCAGTTAAAGCCTGAGCAATAGAGTGTTGGTGCTTTGAAAAATAGCCAACTTGATTTGAGTTTTACCTTGTGCATCTAGACATGAGCTCTACCAATGAGCTATCCCCTCCCTGAGAAACTGATTTCAATTCCTTTGGATAAACACCCAGAAGTGAGATTGCTGGATCATATGGTAGTTCTATTTTTAATTTTTTTTTTGTGGGGGGACACCATTATACTGTTTTCCCAAGTGGCTGCACCAATTTACATTCCAAACAACAGCATACAAGAGTTCCCTTTTCTCCACATCCTCACCAACACTTATTATCTCTTGTCTTTTTATAAAAACCATCCTAATAGGTGTGAGGTGGTTTGATTTGCATTTCCCTGATGATTAGTGACGTTGACCCCTTTTCATAGACCCATTGGTCATCTGTATGTCTTCTTTGCAAAAAAATGTCTGTTTAGTCCTTTTCCCATTTGTCAATTGATATTTACTTATTTCTTTGTTATTGAGTTTTACATGTTCCTTACATTATTTTGGATATGAGCCCCTTATCAGATGTGTGGCTTGCAAATATTTTCTCCCATTCAGCAGGTTGCCTTATCATTTTGTTCCAGGTCTAACTCCTCTTAAACAAACACCAAAATGTGACCAGAAGGTCTAATCCATCAGAATCCTGACACTAAACTGATAGAACAAAGTAGAAAATGATTAAAAAAAAAAAAAAAACATTGGTGACAAGGATGTTTAAATAAATACAGAGCCCTCCGTTGGCCTCCTGTGTTGCCTACCTCCCTGTTACTCTCAGACAGTTAAGCTGAAGTCCCAGAGGGTGATCTGTAAACTCAAAAAGACAAGGCATCAGAAGTCAGGCAAAACCAGCTGAATTCTGTTCTCTGTGAGCCTCACTAACTGAGACAGAAAGGGGACTCGTATTTCAGAACGTTTCCTGGTAACAAGGTTAAGCCTGGATAAACCGGAGCACTCCGGGCATCAGAACCCACGGTTCCGGACCTGGCAGGCGCTGTCCCTACACTGGAGCTCAGTAAACGAGTGTCTATTCCCCTAAGGCTGGTGGTTGGGACTGAGCGACAGGAGGCTCCTCTAAGCTTCGCACAGTTTTCTGTCCCCCTTGGTCCTGCCTGCCTGGCATCCCTCCCACTTTTCCTCACTCACTGCTCCAGCCCGAGAAGAAATCTAGGGTGACAGACAACGTGGTGACTCATCTGACATCAGGATGAGTCCTCTTTATCTGCGCTTTTTGTCGGCCTCCATCTGATACTGGGAACGACCGTTTTAGCTGTGTGCGGGTTTTCATTTCATAGAAGACCCCCGGGCCGCAGTGGGACGCTGGTGATTTAAAGGTCTGGTGTGTGTGGCTGTCTGAGAGCTCTTTGTTTCCCACGATCCTGCGACTAGAAAGAGAAACCCTGGTGCATTTTCATCATGCGACCCCGCAAGGGTCAGGGATCCCTTTGCTTTGGGCTGTGTCTCTGGTGGTATGTACTCATACCTTTCTTTGAAGGTAGGTTTTATTTCTGCTTTGTCTTGTATTCCATTTTTAGCTACATATATTTACTCTCTTTTTTGTTTTACATTGAAGTATAGTCAGTTACATGGTGTCAATTTCTGATCTACTGCATAATGTCCCAGTCATGCACATATATACATATATTCATTTTCATATTCTTTTTCATTATAGGTTTCTACAAGATTTTGAATATAGTTCTTTGTGCTATGCAGAAGAAACTTGCTGTTTATCTATTTTACATATGCTAGTTAGTATTCAGACTCACAGTCATAGTAAACAAACATGGTTACGGGGGGCAAGGGTGTAGGAAGGGATAAATTGGGAATTTGAAATTTGCAAATACTTTCCTTTTCTAGTTGTGCTTGACTGAGCAGAGATGAGATATTCCAGGGGTAAATATGTAGAGTGCCTGCACAGGAACTCCTACTCTGACAACTGCTAATTAATCTACAAATGAATTTTTTAAAATTCATTTTTAGATTGGCTTAACATGTAAGATGCGATTTTGGGGGGTGGGGTAGTGGGAACAAAGAAACATCGTAAACCATATTTCCTTTTCTTTTCCCAGTGAAAACAGGCAATAAGAATAATGGTACAGTTTTTCTTTCCACCTCTGCTGTGATGTATTCAGCCTATTTATCTGTATTTAGCATCTTTCCAAAGCTGTGCTTTATTTGTTAGCAAATGCTATTTCTCAGTGTATGAACCCTGTCATTTTGTAGGTCTTTGTTTTGGGAAACCTGTCATATTACTATGCTGAAATGTGTCCTAAGAGTAAGAACATTCATTTTTGAAGTTAAGATTTAGTCACTACAGCTGCTCTGCTGGACAAAACCACATTTCCATGTACTGTTAAGTTTGCAAGGACTTGCTGGCTAAGACTCACAGAGGGTTTATCTGAAGTATCTCAAAGGAAAAGAAACATCTCTAAGGGGGAAACTGATGAATGGGAGGGTGTTTTAATTATCTGTTTTATGTAGAAATATTTCTATAATTATTAATTATGATGTCAGAGAATGATGTTTTACATTTAAAATTGTTCTTTCCTGCTGAAAGCTCAGTGTTTTTGTGTTTCCAAATGCATTTGTCAAACAGCATTTTTTATTTAGTAACATAACAGCTCTCCTTTCATTTGTTTTTGCCTAATGAGCAAAATATTTAATACTTTTTTCTTTTCAAGTTATAAATCCCTTTGAGAAATTTGTAGAATAATATTTCTGATATCAAATTTGAATTCTAAAAGGAAAAATATAGAGGAGGAGTATTAATGAAATGAATTAGGTTAAATGAATGCAAGTTGCATTTTTGGAAAAAGACAGATATACATTAAGCCATTGTCCAAAAATTAATGACTGAAAATGTTATTGTTTTTAAAAACATTTGTTTTTTAAATTGTATTTATTTATTATTTTTAAAAATTTTATTTATTTGGGGGAGGAGGAGGTAATTCGTTGTTTATTTATTTATTTATAATGGAGGGACTGGGGATTGAACCCAGGACCTTGTGCACACTAAGCATCGCTCTACCACTGAGCTACACCTCCCTTCCTTGAAAATGCTATTGTTTAAGAACCAATTTTGGATTAAAAAAATATTTTAAGTCAATTTTCCTTAGAAACCTTGGCCTCTCACACATCTCCAAGATAAATGAAGCTCAAAATTGACTTTAAAAAGGAGGCGGGCTTAACACGTTGATGAAATTACTCGTTTTTTCAGTTTGCGGAACGTTCCTGAGCTACATACCCTGTGGTTGTAGAAACAGAAGCCAGTTGGACCAGTGTTTTGATGAGAAAGGGCAGGACTTTTCTGTAGTTTCTGGGTCAGCAGGGCGGCGAGTTCTGTTCGGGTACCATCCCGAGCCTGTCTGTCCCTTCACATCAGGGCTGCCTTAGACTTCAGAAGTGCGCTCACCAACGTCGTTTTGTTTGCTGTCACACTAGTCCTGAGATGCAGGCATTGCTCCTCTCATCTCCGCGGCGAAGCTGAGCAGCGCAGGTGAAGTGGTCCTGCGGGGGATGCCGGCGGATGCAGTGCTGGCCCGGATGCCTCCCGCGGGATGGACGGCGCTGGAACGTCCCCCACCCTCTCTGCCGCTCTAACTCCTCCCTCTGCTCCGCCCCGCAGGCTGCGCAGGCTGTGCCTCCGAGGAGAGACTCTTTCACGAACTGTTTTCTCATTATAACCAGTTCATCAGGCCGGTGGAAAACGTTTCCGACCCCGTCACGGTGCATTTTGAAGTGGCCATCACGCAGCTGGCCGACGTGGTAAGCGCGGGGGTTCACCACGTGCGCCCGGAGGAGGCCCCACTCCGAGGCCGTACGAGCGAGTCCCACTGCACGTGGTCATTAAAGGGGTTTTAAAAGATGAAACAAACGGAAAATCCAGAGTGCTGGCCCTTCAAAGCCGGCCGGCTGGGAGGGAGACCCTTTCCCCAGCGATGCTGTAACCCTCACGTTAAGGCAATGTTTTTCTGGAAGTGCTTTCAGGACCAGTTTATGAAACAAAGAGGTGAAAGAGAAGTTGAAGGGAGGTTAGAAAGGGAGCTAACTTCACTGTGCACCTAGTATGCACCAGTGTCTACACTTGGTGGCTGCCATCTGCATTCTACAACTTTGCCGAGTGAAACAGTGGTGGGAAGATAGTGAGGCGTGTGATGTGAGGGCCACCATGTTTTCTCCAGTCTATGCTTCCCAGTGGACTGGGCTGGCTTGGTCCTCAAGCCCAGGCTGGAAGTGTGTATATGCAGGTAAATACTGATTTGAAAACCAAAAAACAAACAGGTGTTTCTCTCACCTGGATGGGCCCACTCATTCCTTTATTTAATAATTTAATCAACATTTATTGAGTGCCTATTCTGATGCCTCTGCCACCCTCTTCTCCCAAGTAGCTTAGCACTGGTTACTGGTCTCTTACCAGGCTGGGAACGAAACTTCCTATGGGTTGGGCTGTTAAGAATAGAGAACTGAACTGAGTTTCAGCTCAAGTCTGTGATACAGCATCACTTCAAATCCATGACTGATCCATCCTTTTATTATTCTGGAGATGGTGGGTGGGGACTGCTAAATACAGATTTTGATATTTGTGTTTGGCTCCTATCAGAGATTGAAGCACACACACACTCAGCTTAAATAAAACAGGTTTCTTTCTTTTTTTGGAGGGGGGGAATATTTATTAATTTATTTATAACTAGAGATACTAGGGGTTGAACCCAGGACCTTGTGCATGCTCAGCACATGCTGTACCACTGAGCTAAACCCTACCCACCATTTCTTTCTTATGTAATAGAAATGTAAAGGTTAACAGTCCAGGTTAAGACCACGTGGCTTCGTGGTAGTGGTTGCACCACCATGTTCAGTTGCCCAGGTTACGCACTGCACAACTCCTGAGGCTGTCAATCACCTGGGCTATGATGCTAAAAGCATAAACTATACGTAGTGACAGCAACCAAGGGTCCTTCTATCTTTCTATTTCACCATCCTTAGCATGTGGTTTCTTACCTCTGTGTTTCCTCACGCTGATTTTCATTTAAACATATTCACATTCTTGGCAAGAAGCAGGAGAAGAGAGAGGCACATGCCATACATCTGGGACTTCCTTAAAGAGTTTTCTTGGAAGTCCTCCTCAGAGCTTCTGCTTCCTGGCTCATCAACCACCTCTGGCTGCAAGGAGGCTTCAGAAATGTAGTTTTGTCATTGAAATTTTATTTATTGAAATGATTGCGGATTCACTGACCAGTTGTAAGAAATTACAGATCCCTTGGTTGCTTCCTTTGCCCCGTTTCCCCAGTGGCAATGACTAATGTGCCTTCAATTGTAAAATTTTCTCAAGAAAGCCATACATAAATGGAATCATACAGTGTGGAACCTTGTGGATTGGCTTTCCACTCAATGTAATTCTTTAGATTCATGCAAGTTGTTGATTGTATCAGTAGTTCATTTCTTCTTTTTTTTTTTCCAGTTTAATTGAGATATATTTGACACACACACTGTATAAGTAAAGTGTGCAGGATAGTGATTTGACTCACATACATCATTTCAGTTGTCAAACATATGATAAAGTTAAAGTTGTTCATAGTGTTTTCTGTCCTTTTGATGGCTGCAGGATCTGTAGTGATTGCTCCTATTTCATTCTTGATACTGGTGATTTGTGTCTTCTCTCTTTTTATTTTTGTCCATCTTGCTAAAGGTTGATCAGTTTTGTTGGTTTTTCCCTAATGAATCAGCTTTTTGCTTTATTGATGTTCTCTATTGTTTTCATTTTTAATTTTATTGATTTCTGATCTTACCTTTATTTTTACTTCTGTATGCTTACTTTGCATTTATTTTGTGATTCTCCCCCCTAATTTCTTGAGGTAGAAACTCCAGGCTGAGCTGAGGCTGATGCCTCAAGGGCTCAGAGCCTAAAGGGTGCTGGGTACCCTCTAGGGAGGTTTTCAGGGAGTGGGGAAGATGATGGCAGAAACAATGATACCCATCACCATCTGCAGTATCTCCGCTCCCTCCTACACTTCCCTCCTTTCTTTTATTTCATGGAGTCAGAAAACTTTCTGGGCTGCAGTGGTCAGAAAAGCTTCACAGAAGTGGAACTTAAATCAGATATGACAGACAGTCTTTAAACCACATTTCCTTTCAAAGTCAACAGGGTTAAGACCAGTGTGGAAATATCATATTTCTGGTTGTTTTCTATAAGTTGCCTTTTCAGTCTTTTTTGTTTTCCTCCATTAGCAACTACGACTCTTTTTAGTTGTCATTTTAGCTCTAAGAGTCACTTCTAGTAGTAAGTACATTTGAGGCTAAAAAGATTGTTTCGTCTTCCCAGGATGAAGTCAACCAGATCATGGAAACCAACCTGTGGCTACGTCACGTATGTGTCTGCGTCATGTGCTCTTGTCTTGGAACTGTGTTACTTGTGTGTCAGGTTAACGATGTCTAATGGATAAAATCCACTAGCATTCTTTCTAGAAGCTCCAACTTACGATAGAGCATTACCTATCTCCAAAGCCCAAAGTTCACCTCTGGTAACAGCTGGCTGGGAGCAAGCTTTGTGGGTGCAGAACCTAGCAACACAGTTCTCTCTGACCCTGTCCTTTCTGGTTTCTGCTCTCAAGTCTCCTGGTTATTTTGTTTGTTTGTTTGGTTTGTTTTGTTTCGTTTTTGCAGCGGGGGGAGGTAATTAGGTTTATTTATTTATCTGATTTTTCAGTGGAGTTACTGGGGATTGAACCCAGGACCTCATGTATGCTAAGCATGCACTCAACCACTGAGCTCTACCCTCCCCCTTTAAGTGTCTGGTTTTTACCTGTATCTCGTGGGTTAGATTCCCAGCATCTGGTTTTATCAGTCCTACCATCTCGTGCCTCCTTCCTGTCTTAATCTCGTATGCAGACTTTGTACCAAACTCATTATCATACATTTGAACTACCCTTTCAATATTAAAAACGCGTTGCCGCTCCAGGTTGAGCCTAGTCCAGGGAATACGGAAGCTGAGCCCGTAAACTTGGCCAGCGAATTAATAATCAATTCTTAGCTAATATCTATTAGATAATTCATATTTGCCAAAATCAGCTCAGCAATCCACCTCCTTGTTCCCCATGGATTTACTCACCCAATTTTTGATAGAAACCGATGTACCCTTTAAATAAGAACTTTTTGAAAAAACTGCTGAACTGACATAGAATTAACACTGGAAGTAAGTTAAGGATTTTTTTTTTAAGTTTTTAAAAAAAAATTTTTTTAAATCTATATTTATATATATTTTTCTAACTTTTTTTTAGTGGGGAGGTAATTAGATTTATTTATTTATATATTTTTGTTTTTATTTAAAAAATTTTTAAAATATGTATGTTTACTGAAGTATAGTCAGTTTACAATGTTGTGTCAATTTCTGGTGTGTAGAACAATGCTTCAGTCATACATGAATATACGTATATTCGTTTTCATATTCTTTTTCACCATAAGTTACTCTGAGATATTGACTATAGTTCCCTGTGCTATCCAGTATATATTTTTTACTTTTTTAATGGAGGTTACTGGGGATTGAACCCAGGACCTCATGCATGTTAAGCACGTGCTCTACCCCTGAGCTATATACCACCCCCCAAGTTAAGTATTTTTTTAACTGACTCCTCTTCCCTTTAGATCTGGAATGATTATAGACTGCGCTGGGACCCAGTGGAATACGATGGTATTGAGACGCTGCGTGTTCCTGCAGATAAGATCTGGAAACCTGACATAGTTCTCTACAACAAGTAGGGGCATCTGACAGCCAGTCTCTTTCCAAAGTTGCCTCTGGTACAGGCTGAGCCAAAGCACAGGGGCGTCACTCACGGTGTCTGATTTACTTTGCAGTGCTGTTGGCGACTTCCAAGTCGAAGGCAAGACAAAAGCTCTTCTGAAACACGATGGCATGATAACCTGGACTCCACCAGCCATTTTTAAGAGTTCCTGTCCAATGGACATCACTTTTTTCCCTTTTGATCATCAAAATTGTTCCCTGAAATTTGGTTCCTGGACATATGACAAAGCTGAAATTGATCTCTTGATCATTGGCTCTAAAGTGGACATGAATGATTTCTGGGAGAACAGTGAATGGGAGATTGTTGATGCTTCTGGCTACAAGCATGACATAAAATACAACTGCTGTGAGGAGATATACACAGACATAACCTATTCTTTTTACATCAGAAGATTGCCGATGTTTTACACCATCAATCTGATCATCCCCTGTCTCTTTATTTCATTCCTAACTGTGTTGGTCTTTTACCTTCCTTCCGACTGTGGTGAAAAGGTGACGCTTTGCATTTCCGTCCTGCTTTCTCTGACTGTGTTTTTACTGGTGATCACGGAAACCATCCCGTCCACGTCCCTCGTGATTCCCCTGGTGGGCGAGTACCTGCTGTTCACCATGGTCTTTGTCACCCTGTCCATCGTGGTGACGGTGTTCGTGTTGAACATACACTACCGCACTCCCACCACCCACACCATGCCCACATGGGTGAAGACCGTCTTCCTGCGGCTGTTACCCCAGATCCTGATGATGAAGAGGCCTCTGGGCAAGATGAGGGAGACAAGATCTGACAAAAACCCCAAAAGCCTCTCTAGGAGGCCCGCCAAAGTCAAGCTTGATCATCGCAGGGAGCCCAGACTTCTTGAAGAATGCAGCCACTGTCATCATTCAAGTGAGCTTGCTGCCCCCAAGAGAAGGTTAAGGCATCAGCCTTCACGATGGGTGACCGAAAGTTCTGAGCACTCGCCGGAGGTCGAAGACGTGTTTAACAGTGTTCAGTTCATAGCAGAAAACATGAAGAACCGAAATGAAACCAAGGAGGTAAATGCATGTCTCCTGTAGCCTGTCCACCCGCAGCAGAGCTGGGGGCCTGTATAGACATGGCGGATCTTCAGTGTGAGTTCTGACTGCAGGACGTTCGGGGGGGTGGTACCCTACGATCCGGCTCTGTGGGCATGCAGTTGTGGGCAAACTGCCCTTGCGGGGGCGGGGCAAATCTCCACCTCCAGAAACGTTAATGCAAGTGAAATCTGGTTAAAACAGATGCTCAGGGCAGCCTTGGCTGATTAGACTGAGAGCCCCTGCATCAGGAAGGATGCAAGAGGGAAAAAGCCGGCCGAGGGGCCAGAGGAACGCCTGCAGAACCCCTCATGGGCTGGGAGCTGGGAGCTGGGAAGAAGGCGAGTGAGCCTCCCGCAGCTCCAGTCCCACTTACTCTCCAGGACAGGGATGTACGTGCTGATTGAATGCGCCTCTGGGATAGTTTTAGCATCCACACATTCTGCCCCAGCTGCCCAGAGTCTAACCATAGCAGCTCAGACCTCCTCAGCCTCCAAAGAGAGAGCTCAAGAAATTGATGTCGATTTTCCACACTGGGCGGATGACTAGCTGGGGGCCTCTGATTGCTCATGCCGGGGGTCTGGGTCTGACCTGCCTGCAGCTGCCGGCATCCTTATCTCCTAGTGACAGGACACTGCAGACCTGAAGTCCGCCTGCTGGTGCCAGGAAGACACTGTGACTGCATGTCACACGGGTAGGGGTTGGGGTGCATCAGGGACAGGTGAGCCCAGAACTCCCCTCTGTGGTGACACCTTCGTCAAACCTAGGGGACAGTGGTTGCTGACTTAATCACCCCCGGGTCGGGCTCTTGGAGGTCAGGAACAGGAAGGAGATGGGAAATGCAGTGAACTGTCCCCGACCAGCGTGACCCCAAGGTCTAGAGGGCTGCCCTTTCCTGATGAGAGGAGGGGTCCAGCAGGAACATCCCACACCCCCTGCCTCGAGCCCATTTCCTGAACTCGCCAAGGGGTCAGAATGTCCCATGGTGCCCATGACAAGAGTGGAGCTATCTCAGCACCTTTTTGGGGGTGTTCCTTGCAGTCAGATGATGTCCCCTGTGCCCCCCGGAAACCTGCTTACTCTTCTGCTCGCTGCCCGAGGACACGGGGCGTGGGTACCCACCCTCTTCAGGCAAACAGAACTTCTCTGTGTGCTACAGAGACACGGGTTAATCAGAAAAAGATCAATATTTGCTTGGAAAAGTGCCAGGAAATCGTCCGTGAAAAGGAAGCAGCTTCTTTTATGAAATAGGGCTCATCTCCCACGGCTTCGATTTTTTTTTTTAAGTTGCATGTCTTTCTGTTTGTCTTCCAGGTAGAGGATGACTGGAAATACGTGGCCATGGTGGTGGACAGGGTGTTCCTGTGGGTGTTTATAATTGTCTGCGTGTTTGGAACCGCGGGGCTGTTTCTACAGCCGCTGCTGGGGAACACAGGAAGTTCGTAAGGATGGATTTTCCCTTTATCCTCAGAAATGTACAGACCCTGTTTGTTTTGTCGTCCCCACCACAAGGAAAGGGATGGAAGCTCCCCACCAAGTTCCCATCGAGATGGAAAAAGAGGACTTTATTGCCAATGAGGAGCCCAAATGCCCTCCTTTGGGGGCACAGAGGAGTCCTTTAAGATGTTTTATGACACTGGAGCCCAGAGCTGGCAGCTCCTAACAGGGTTCTCTTGTCTGCACACATTGGCTTCCGGGGACACGACGATTCAATGGCACCGCAAACCATGGAATCAGCATCAAGCCTCGCGAAGCCTGGGCTCTGTTGTTCCTCCAGTTGACATGCTTCTCAGAATAATGACACCTGCCAACGTGACACTCTGGACCTTGGACTTGCTGATGTTTGCACCCCTTGTGAACTAGTGCATGCTTGCTGCCTTGTGCATGTCTCTGTGAAGTAGGGCACACATTTCAGCCTGATCGGATACATTAATTGGTCAAAAGTAGTAACAGGTCATCGGTCCATCCAGCAGGCTGTATTTAATTAGCATCCATCAGGCAAGAGACTTGAGCGGTGACCGACACTGTGCTGGACCTGCCAACGGTAGCAGAAATAGGTTCCGTCCACGCATGTGCAGCTTTTTTAGGAGAAAACCATAAACAAAGTGATCTCCAGGACTGGGTACCAGGTGGGGAATGTAACCGGAGCGATGGAAATAGAGCGTGATGTGGTGTGGCAGGACGGACCTGAAGCAGCCTTTGCTGCGGGTCCCAAAGGTGTCTCTTCTCATCCACGGCGTCCATTTGTTCTTTGTAGCTGAGACTGAAAAGTGTTTCTTCTCTAACACATTGTCATCTCATACCTTTTGAAGCCATTCTTTTCCCCTGGGGGAGAGCCTTGGGAATCCTGTCTCACTCCACTCTAATTTATTATCTTTTTATTTTTGTACACAATTTTTACAATAATTTGAAGATGTATTTTATTTTTTTAAAAGTTACTTATTTATTTTAATGGAGGTGCTGGGGACTGAACCTCAGGACCTCAGGCATGCTAAGCACGTGCGCTACCACTGAGCTGTACCCTCCCCGCCCCAAGCAGAGGTCTTGAATTTGAGTTACTCTGTTCTAAAATATTTTTACTCCTCATGTCTGTGACTTAGTATCTCTATATTTTCTGTCTTTTTAGAGGATGGGCTGTTTCTTGATACATTTTTTTTCTAATAATCCAAATTAATATTTAATGTCATTGTTTGCAGTTTTTTAAACATTTTTATTAATTTATAATCATTTTACAATGTTGTATCTGTTTGCAGTTTTAATTATGGTAAATACACATAACCAAATTGATCATCTGATCCTTTTTAGGTGTAATACCACAGTCCAGTGGTATTAACTACGTTCACATTGTTGTGTAAACATCACCACCATCCATCCCCATAACTCTTTTCATCTTGCAAAACTGAAACTCTGCACCCATTGAGCCATAACTCCCCCACCTCCCTCTCCCCCAGGCCCTGGCCACCACCCTTCTATTTTGGTTCTTTAAATCTGATTACTTTAGGGATGTCATGTAAGTGGAATCCTACAGTACTTTTCTTGTTGTATCTAGCTTATTTCAGTAAGCATACTGTCTTCAAGGTTCATCCATGTTGTAGCATGTGTCAGCATTTCCTTCCTTTTTAAGGCTGTATAATATTCCACTGTATGTATGGACCATATTTTGTTTATCTACTTACTCATCAGTGGTTATTGGGTCGGGTTGCTTCCACCTTTTGCTTATTGTGAATAATGCTGCTATGAACATGGGTGTGCAAATACCTCTTTGAGTCATGGCTTTCAATTCCTTTGTTTATATACCCAGAAGTGAAATTGCTGGGTCATATGGTCATTCTATTATTAATTTTTTTTTTGAGGAATCATCATACTGTTTTCCATAGTGGCTGCACCATTTTACGATCCCATCTGCAGTGCACGAGCGTTCTAATTTCTCCACATCCTCCTTGTCAGGCGGCAAGTACCCCCGAAGGCCAGCAAGCCCTGTACTCGCCCAGCTTCAAGACAGAAGAAAGAGACATCAGTGATTTGATAGGCAGCTGGGGCCGGGGGCAAGTACATAGGCATTTACTGAGCAGGCTCTATGATTACGAGGGAAGGTCAGGAGGATGAGGATGAAGCAGGGACTGGTCGAGCAGGGGATGCGCAAAGAACAAGAGAACAGCCATCTTGGGTGGCCTGACGGGCCACTTGTTATTTTGTAGCTGTCCTAATGCGTGTAAGGTAATACCTTCATGGTTTTGGTTTGCATTTCCCTAAAGTGATGTTGAGTGTTATCTTCATGTACTCATTGTCCATTTGTGTATCTTCTTGGGAGAAATGTATATGCAAGTCCTCTGCCCTTTTTAAGAAATGGTTATTTGGGGTTTTCTTGTTGCTGAGTTGTAGGAATTCTACATACGCTGGATGTTAACCCCGCATCACATATGAAAATAAGACTGTTAAGCATTGCAAAGCGGGAAGATGGGAAGAAAGTGCTCCCAGCCAGGGGCAAAGAAACCTGATCCTGACTTCTTAACATATTCCTTTAGATGTGAACATACTCAGCCTTCCCAGCCCAGCTTTCCAGAAGTTTCTCAGTCATCCTCAGGGGCCGTGGGGCAAATCTTGGACCGATGAGTTAAAAAACAAACAAACAAACAAAAAACTAGCAACATGCACTTAAAAAGAAAGAAAATAAGCGTTTGAATGAAAGAGGAATCACAGCATGGAGGTGTCTGTGTATTGGAACCATGGAACCAATGACTTTGAGGGGTGGAATGCAACTCGCAGATTATTTAGCTCAGGTCTTTGGTTTGTTTGTTTTCAATCTCAGGAGGTAGAGTGGCTTGCCTGTGATCACGTAGCCAACAAATTCAACTCTGGAACCTTCATCTCCTGACTTAAATGAGGGGGAAATAGCTCAATGGTAGAGTGCATGCCTAGCACGCACGAGGTCCTGGGTTCAATCCCCAGTCCCTCCATTAAAAAATTAATAAGTAAAAATAAATAAACCTAATTACCTTCCCCCCTACAAAAAAAAAGAAAAAGACAGTAAATCAACTGGAGTGGCCCCTCTTCTTCCCTCCCGGCCCCACGTCCTCCCCAAAGGCCAGGGGAGAGCACCTTTCACCATCAGTAATCAGAAAAGAAAGCTTTGAAACGTAAGCCAGCTTAGAGAGAGGAGGCAGGAAATGCTGTCTTGTTTTAGGAGGGTCAGGACCATTAGGAGTGTCAAAGTTTATTCTAACCCAGGGCAGGGGCTCCAGATGAGTTTTGTGGGATGTATAGGAGTCTTCAGAATGAGATGAGTCGTTGCTGAGTTGAGTAGCAGACATTTTGGGGAATACGAGTCATGGGCAGATGGAAGCATCCTCGGGGTTCTGCTCCCTAACTGACTGGTCTGTTCATGCTCCCTTGGCTGAGGCAGCAGGTGGGCGGAGATGACCTCTGACCTCCGACCTCTGACTTTAGTGATGCTGAAGTGTAAGGGGAGCTCAGCACACAGGGTCTCTGGGAGCCAAGTCGAGCAGTCTGCTCGCAGAGAGGCTGATTTGCCCTGCTGAGCTCTAGTCCCTGGTCCTCCTGTGGAATGATGTGGAATGTGGACCTGGGTGTTCGATCTGCTGGTTTTTCAAGTTATGTGGATAATCCAGCATTTATATAAGATCTCCTAGTTTTAAAGTGTGGCAACTAAACTAAGAAGGAAAAATAAAGTTCTTGTGTTAGCCAGACCAAACCTGCGTGCGGGGCTGTGAGTTGGCTGCTTTTGGCTAAACAAAGCAGGGCGTGGAGGTCCCGCCGAGGGCACAGGGATGGAAGTGTGGAGGGGTGGAGGTGGGGGCAGGAGGAGGGGGGCTCCGGGAACCACCCAGAACCCACAAGGACCTAGAGAGTTCAACGTGGGGGGGGGGTCTCCCCAGCCCCAACTGCCCCCAAGGCCTGGGGTGTGCCTCCTGGGTGTAGTGAGGGGACAGGGCTGGAGGAACAGGGCCATCACCCCGGCCCATACCCCTCTGACTTTGGAACTGTCACCTGAGTCCTTGAGCACCAGCCAGCCGTGCTCCAGCAGAGATGCTCCAGCACCCCTGACACACACACGTATATACACACACACGCACACACCACACACACTACACCCTCACTGGGTACTTGGTTCAGGAGGAACAGTTGGGCTCCATCCCCACTCTTTTCTCCCCCTGAGGGTAGAATTTTGCAGATGGAGAGGACCTGCATCTTTAAACACGGATGCTCATAGTGCCTTCCTCACAAGGCTGCTTAGAAAGTTGCCTCAGATAATCTTCACAGTTTGGACTCTTCTGACTTCCCCTGAGATACTGCATTCGTCTGGTCTGGCGGGGACAACCTCAGGGCCACATCTAATTCTACAAGAGGCCAGGCTGCCCTGCTTGGGGTTGTGACAATCGCCACCAGTGGATATATTGCTGCCCTTGGCTAGTTTGCTTAAAACTAGGATTGTCCATACATCAAAGAAAGAGTGTTACTTTGATTTGCACTATTTTATTGACATACCGCACAGGAAGTCTTACTACAAAGAAGGAATATATGTCAGGTTAAACATAAATGGTAGTCACCATGGCTGTTAATTAAACAAATTCACCTTAATACATAGTAGTAGGTACTTTCCAGAAAGGATTATGACACAACCAAATGGCCCATCCCAGCCTGAAGATATTACTCTAATGTAGCTGATTAGAGACCATTTTTAAAGGGGCCAAAATCACAGGTAAGAGTCTTTGTTGTGTGTTATGACCACAGGCTATTCCACCAAACTAACCAGTGGATTGGTGGTCAGACCCCCTTAATTCAGGGACTAGTCTTAACACTAAAGAGGAGACAGTCAGAGAGCATGTCTCCTTGTATGGTAACTGGGAACTGCACACCATCATCTATGATGTATTCTGCCAACAGTATCAACTAGATGACGGTTGTAACTTTCCATTTACAGGAAATACAGGACCCAGAGAAACAAGCTAAATGGGACACCAGAAGCCAGCAACCTGACAAACACCCCCAAATGGGACACTTTGGTGGGAAAGATGATCTAGTTCTTTCAACAAGTCAGTGACAAGAAAGAAATTAAAATAGATTCAAGAGGCATAACACTCTAGGTCAAATTCTGTTTTAGACAAGCTAGCTGTAAATTTAGGCTATTCTTGAGATAGCTAGGGAAACTGGAATATGGAATTATTACTTTTTCTAAGGATGATCATAGTATTTGAGGAAATTCTTAGCATAAAGGTGTTTCTTTAAGATGCATACTAAAAATTACACACACACCTGCACAGGGTTGGAGACATTGGGAGAGGCTGAACAAAAGTACCGATTTGTCCTCATTTTAGACAAATAACCCAGTCCAAACTTTGTGGTACTGGTTTAATTAGTCAACAAATACTAACGAAGCCCTACCATGTACTCAATTCTATTAGATGCTGTTGCGGATATAACAGATGATATGCTATGATCTAGCTAAGGGGATGAAGTTCACAGAATACAATAGTAGAGAACAACTAAGTTCCAAACTACGTATCACCGACTGCAAACTCCGCAGGCTCTCAGGGGCTCAGCAACGGCTTCGTGAGGAGGAGGTGTAAGCAGGGGCTGAAGGTCAGGGACAACGTGGTCAGCTCTCTGTGTGTCCGTGTTTGTGTGTGTGCACATGCCAATGTGTGTTCACACGCATGATGAGAGTCATGTGGGTCTCCCAACATCCACTTGTTGGAATTAGCTGGCATGTTATGTCTACAGATTCTTCTGGCTATACATTTGAAATTAAAATTGCTTTGCTTTAGTTATACTTTGCAGTTCCATCTTTAGGATTATCATGCTGTATAAATGTTTATCCTCTCCTACATTGCAAACTGTGAGCAGCTCCCAACCTAGCTGCGACAGGCTTAAGCTTTGTGCACACATAGAAATGCTTGACCTTTGCTGTATTTGTGTCGGAAAGAGGCTTGCTGTGGAAAGAGTTTCACGTGGCATTTTTTTATAATTGAAAACTGAACTCAAATCCAAATGCATCTGTCCAAGATTAGTACTGTCATTTACCCAGCAAACTGACGAGTTAGATAAAGATAAGAGATGAGTTAAGTCAACAATGTTGTCAATAAAAGGAAGAGCAGTGATTTGCCCTTGGAGTCCACAATCCCATCGTGGATTTAAGGCAGGGAATCCTTGCTTCTCATCACAATGTGTTCCTGCAAATCTGGTCCTAAAGCTGTGACAAAGCAGATTATGTGGTCCCAAAGGAGCAAAGTTATAATGAGAAGTTGTGTGGTTTGAAAAAAAATGTGAAAATGAATCTATGTATATCTATGCATAACTGGGCCATGATGCTGTACACCAGAAATTGACACATTGTACCTGATTATACTTTAATGAAAAAAAAGAAAAGAAAAGCGAATATTAAAAAAAAGGAGTGTGGTTTAAACATTGTTAAAGCTCCAGGATTTAATTTCCAAAGTGTAGAATTTGGGGCAGGAGAGAATTTCAGAGGTCATGAGCCACAACCTTTTTTGTTGACCAGGAAACTAAAACCCAGAGAGGGCAAGTGTCTCACCTAAGGCCCCAAAGCTCACACAGCTGGAGTAGAACCTGTGTCCTAGTGCCCTGGGGTCTACTTTGCCATGTTTCCTCCCTTAAAAAAAATCCAGCAAAACGTGCAGAAAAGTCATGTATATGTGGATCATACAAGGAGCCCCAATGTTCCGTAATGAATGCACATAGCACATCAAAACACAGCTCAGTGGAACATAATTAGTCATCAAGTGTCAAGAAAAGGAGAGAGAGAGAGAGAAAGTCCTATAGTTAGCTATTTAGAAATACGCAGCATACAGGTGACATTTCTCAAGTCCAAAGATAAAGAGAAAAGCTTAGGAGTTTTAGGAAGGAAAAAATGAGAATCTTGTAGCAATAAGGATTAAGAATCATCTCTCATCAGGGGTGGAGGTTATAGCTCAGTGGTAGAGTGTCTGCTCAGCATGCAGAAGGTCCTGGGTTCAACCCCCAGTCCCTCTACTAGAAAATAAGTAAATAATAAATAAACCTAATTATCTCTGCTCTAAAAAGAAAGAAAGAAAAAATCCCTCACCATACTTCCCATTTGTAACATGGGATACTGGAGAATAATGTCTTCAAAGTTCTGGGAGACAATGATTTTTAACTCAGAATCCCATGCCCTGCCAAGCTATTCTGTGATTTCCGACGTGCAGGGATTTAGAAAGGTTACCACATGCAGACCTTTCTAAAAGAATTACCTGGAGATGGAATTTCTCTGAAATGATGAAAGGCATCAGGGGGAGGGGGAAACTTAGGATAAAAAACTGGGGAACCAAGAAATGAATCAAATGGTTAATTGTTTCTAAGGTGATCATAGGCAAAATGTATTGTGAATACATTGTTCTGAAGAGACACATAATATAAAAAATTAGTGGGGGAGGGTATAGCTCAGTGGTAGAGCACATGCTTAGCACGCAGGAGGTCCTGGGTTCAATCCCCAGTCCCTCCATTCAAAAAATAATTAAATAAATAAACGAATTACCTCCAATACCCACTCCCTTACAAAAAAAAAAAAAAAAAAAAGAAGCAGTAACAACAACAAAAAAAGATTTGGCGTTAAATGCTGGATGCTTTAGACACAACATAAAAGGAAGTGAAGGTGATTTAGCACCTTGTTTTGTTTAGAGAGTGGTGAGATGGGCATTAATTCTCAATATTGATTAAAAAAGTCCGAATATGCTTACTAATAAATTAATAGAAAAGGATATATACCTTTCAAATCACCAGAGGAGAAAAAAGAACAGACAAATTCAGTTAAGGCTGAAAAAGATCAAAAAGAGGAAAAACAAGAACACGTTATACTGAGAACAAACAAAATGGCATAAATAAATGGTTGGTAACAATTTATGTGAAAAGGTTAAACACTCAGATTGGGGTTTTTTTAAAGTTCCAGCTGCAAAAATTGGATAAGAAATATGCCTCAAACAAAATAAGCTAGAGAAGGATTTAGATTGAGAACTGGGAAAGGGGAATAACTGTTTCAAGCTACAGTCCAGGATCTGGCGGTAGCAAGAGAGTTGTCTGTCGGCCTCTCCCTGACAGGTCTCAGAGGGAGTGGTGGCCGGTAGGGGCTGACGTGCCCCCAAAGGGCAGGGAGACACACGGACACAGAATGGAAAATGTCTTGGTGATGATTTTTTTTGGATTTGACACCAAAAGCAAAGGCAGTAAACAAACAAACAAACAAACAAACAAAAAAACAAAGTACAATACACAAACTAAAAAGACTACTGCACAGCAAAGGAAACCATCAGTGAAGTGAAAAGGCAGCCTATTGACTGGGAGAAAATATTTGCAAACCATATATTCCGTAAGAGGTTTATATTTATAATATGCAAGGAACTCATAAAACAGAATGGCAAAGAACCAAAGGACCCAATTCAAAAATGGGCAAAGGTCCTGAGAAGATATTGTTTCCAAAGAAGACGATCAGATGGCCAGCAGGTGGATGGAAAGGTGCTCAGCACCAGGGAAATGCAAATTAAAACCACAACGGGGTATCACCTCACGCCTGTTAGAGTGGTTATCAGAAAGAAGACGAGAGGTAACAAATGCTGGTGAGGATGTGGTGAAAAGGGAACCCTTGTGCACTGCTGGTGGGAAGCAAATCAGTGCAGCCACTCTGGAAAACAGCATGGAGGTTCCTGAAGAAATGAAAAATAGAACGACCATATGATCCAGCAATTTCAATTCCAGACATATAGCCAAAGGAAACGAAAAAATTCTCTCAAAGAGAAATGTGTCTCCCCACATCCACTGCAGCATTATTTACAAACCCCAAGACATGGGAACAATCGAAGTGTCTGTCGACAGATGACTGGATAAAGAAAAGGTGATATATACGCAATGGAATAGAATTCAACCACAAAAAAGAAGGAAATCCTGTCATCTCTGGCAACGTGGATGAACCCGGAGGACATTTAAGTGAAATAAGTCAGACGGAGAAAGACAAATACTGCATGATCTCACTTATACGTGGAATCTAAAAAAGAGAAAGTCAAACTTGTAGAAACAGAGAGTATAGAAGTGGTTGCCACTGGGGTGGGGTTGGTAAAAGAGGCTATGTTTGGGTTATAAGATGAATGTCAGAGGGTCTAGTGGCAAATGTGGTGACTAGAGTGGATAACACTGCAGTGTGTGATTGAAATTTGCTAAGAGAGTAGGACTTAAATGTTCCCAGAAAAAGAAGAATAAGAAGGAAGAGAAAGAGGGGGAGGAGGGGGGAGGAGGAGGGGGAAGAAGAGGGGGAGGGGAGGGAAGGAGTGGGGGAGGGGAGGAGTGGGGGAGGGGAGGGGGAGAAGTTGGGGGGCAAGAGGGGAGGGCAGAAGGTGGAGGGGAGAAGGGGGGACGGGGAGGAGGAAAAAACAGAATGGAAACACCTAAGGGGTACAGCCAAAATGGATTAGATCAGATGAGGGGACATAAAAACCACTGTCAGAGAACGTTCAGCATTTCAATTTTCTAGGAAAAGATACTGGGTATTAATGACCGCACTTCCGGTAGCAGATGACGTTGTTTCTACTGTAAGTTATTTTGCTGTGACCTTAAAGCAAGTCACAGTTGACAGTAGGTTCCAGTTTCGCCATCTGAAAACCTTTATCATGCCAGGTACGAGCCATGAGGAACCCCTTTGGGGTGGACCATGTTCAAGTCAGATCGACTTTACCCATCACCATCTTTGGGGGGACCTGAGTCACCAGTCATCCTGGAAGCCTCATAATGACAAGTGTGTGTGCCAGGTGCCCTAGCACCAGGTCACCCCCCCTCAGATGGCTCACCCGCATCGCTGTGGAAGCACAGCACACCTGGTCAGCCTGCCACCAGGCAGAGCCACCAAGGACACCAGTAGATGTGGGAGACCCAGGTCTGTCCACACAACCTCCTGGAATTCTTGGTGGGTCACCGCAACGGTCCTGGCGTGTCCTGGCTTGTGACCTCAGGCTTGGACCCATGACTCCTCCCCGAATGTCGGTGGAAGCCAAGGTAGGGGTCTCAGGAGGGTCTGCTTTATTTAAACCCAACCCGCTTTCACGGCACCCACCGATGAACTGGGCGGATGCACCAGGTTCAGGCTCCCTGAGGACGACACAAGACACAGTCCACACTGGGGACTCTCCAGTAGGCACGTGCGTTCGGATGCTCTCTGTACACGTGAGCCGGATGTCAGTGCTAAGGTGTCACTTTGTCTTGCTGTGTGCCTTTTAGATTCCTAGTAGTGACTTTGCAGCCACATTTTCAAAGCGGGGGTGAAGATCAGAACAGAGCCTGTGACAGACACGATCAGGAAAAGCCACAGGAAGATGCGATCGAGGACTTGGGCAGTGAACTTCCAGTCTTGTACCACCTGCAAAAGAGAAAAAGAAGCCTTCCGTTCAGGATGCTGGGCAACTGTTCTGAATTCATTTCAAGGGACTTAAAAAGAGTAATACGTAGATGTACAGCCTGGCAGTTTTCAAACGCATCAAATAAATACATCCCCATCAACACCCGCTTCCCGTGACCTCACTGTAAGTCAGGTTTACGGAAACACTTTCATCAATACTGAGGACATAACATAGACACAATAGAATCATTTATGCATCTGTAAATGATACTGGTTAAAATGGGAAAAGCCTGATTTTTACTCAAGTAAAAAACCCAGCATCTCTTACTATGACGCTTCTTAATATTACATATGAAACGAATTGCAAATTTGTAAATTAAGAATTTTTGTGGTCAATCACACTCCACCTGCCTTTCTAGAAGGAACATAGATGCTTACGTAGAACTTAAATGTATTCTGTGCACATAGAGGCTTAGAAATAAAACCTTGGGGAAAAACACCAAGACGATAAATTAAAACATGAGAAGTGTCAATCCCAAGTGGGAGATTATTATTTAATCATCTTAAACTTTTTGTAGTTCCCAAATTCCCTATGCTGATAATATGTTATTTTGATAATTCCTAAGAAAGCTGTTTAAATATTTGTATTAGAATTTCTAAAATAATGTAAAGAAAAAACCAACAAAAACTCCTTAAGAATAGCTGAACTGTTTGTTCTCTGGGTGACAATCATTTTTTTCTAGTGCTTTAAAAAAAGAGGTGCAATGGATGAAAAACATGACAAATTATAAGAGAGAAGATGCTAGGCAGTATCTAGATACAATGGAGAGGATATTTCTGAAAAAAACATTTTTTTCATAAGTTTGTTTATAGGATCAGCCTCTTGGTACCATTGCTGATTTTAGGGTAAAATAACTGAATGCTATAAATTGCTCTAAATATTAAACTTGTTTTAAGCAACAGGCCAGTTTTTATGCTGGTGATTTATATGTCAAAGAGTATTTTCCTTCTACTGAGGAAGGACCATTTTGAGGAGAGAGAGAAGATGAGGAAAAGAAAGATGGAAGTTAACATTTGTTGATGGTTTACGGCTCACGAGGCTGGGACCACGTGCACTGGGCGTGCAGTGCGTGCTTTGTATTTGATGTCACTGATCCCTCACGATAACCCTTCAAGGGAGGTTTCTGAAAACTGACACTCAGGGTAAGGAGCTTGTCTAGAGTCGTATGGAAAACGGGTAGCATCTGCGTCCAGGACTGTTCTGAGTCTGAAATCCACACTCTTGCCACATTTCAACAATCCAACTGTGAACGACATCGCTGCACCCTCTCTCCTCACTGAAATATCTGCTGTAACACCGTGTTTCTCTATTAATTTCAGGTTGATTCTTTCTCTTCTCTCATTTCTAACACTATGAATAGAAATAGCCATCATCCCAGGAGAAATGAAAGAGAAATGACCACAGAGCAGAATACCCAACGTAAAATCTAGAACTGAATTATTTCATTTTATATTATTTTTTAATTTTTAAAGAACATTTATTTTTTGTACAATTTAATTTATTTATTTAGAGGGGAAGGTAATTAGGTTTATTTATTTATTTTGAGATGGACGTACTGAAGATTGAACCCAGGACCTCATTCATGCATCTTAAGTAACTGAGCTACACCCTCCCCACCCTGAATTATTTTAAGTAGAATGACGTCTAATGATCAGGAATAGTGGTTCGTCTACAGTTGCTTCTCTTTTGCTCATTCTGTTTTTGTAAACTTCTTCCTAAAAATCCATACTGAATTCCCTATTTTGTGTCAGGGCTTTTTTTGAAGTTTTATGTGTGTAAGGCAGAGAGAAAAAAAAAAAAAGTCATATTTTAAACGACAGCACGTGTTGTAAACAGATGTCACAATGGGACTCCTTGCTCACCGGGAGGGCAGCACACCCGCGGCTCACTCACCTGGCTGATGAAGTGCTCCTTCTTCACGTGGCTGGAAATGTATCTGATGGAATCTGCAGCCTTTTCCAGGAAAGCAACCAGGACCTTTTCTCCATCGCTCACCTGCTTCTGTTTTGTTTTATCTCGGACTTTCCCACTCACTGGTTTACCTTCATCTTTATCTGGGAAAGAATAGCGATCCACGTGGTCCTTCATGCAGAGTAAGGTGGGGAGTTTTTGCAGAAACAGCCTCTTCACCCAGGGGGCCATGGGGTGGTAGGTGGAGGACGACCGGTGGTGGACGTTGATGACAAACACGGTGACGATGATGGACAGGGTGACGAAAATCATGATGAACAGCAGGTACTCCCCGATGAGCGGGATGACCTTGGAGGAGGACGGGATGATCTCCTCGATCACCAGGAGGAAGACTGTCAGGGAAACCAAGACGGACGTGGACAAGGAGAGCTTCTCTCCCTCATCGGAGGGCAAGTAGAAGACCAGCACGGTGAGAAAGGACAGCCCCAGGCAGGGGACGATCAGGAAGAGTGTGTAGAACAGGGGCAGACGGCGCAGCACGAAGGAGTAGGCGACGAACGGGTACCAGCCCGCGCTGTCCCTCCTGCTCCCCTCCGTCCCCTTGGCGGTTAGTATTTCCCACTCGCCGTTGTCAAAGAAGTCCTTTCGGTCCACGTTCTCGTCCACCAGGACGAGCTCCACCAGGGTCCCGTCGTAAGTCCAGGATCCGAACTTCATGGAGCAGTTCTGCCTGTCGAATGGGAAGAAGGTGACGTCCATGGTGCACGAGCTCTTGTAACTGGCGGGGGGCGTCCACACCACCGTCCCGTCGGACCTCACTATGGCTTTGGTCATGAGCGAGCCTTCGAACCGTCCATCGGCGCTGCGGAAAAGCGGTTGGCTTAACGGTTATTTAGTTCAACACTTATTACCTATTTCCACCCCACCCCACCCCCGTTCTATTTGTATTTCGTGACTTTCTTACTCCAGCATCAAACAATATTTCCCAAAGGAACAATTCTCTTGTTAAAGTTGTACCTTTCTCTGAATTGTTTTGTCCAAATCAGGCTATTCTATTTCTACCCCAATATCTGACCAGTGTCCTTTTCTTGGGTGACACTTACTTTTCAAAGAGAACTATGTCAGGAAGCCAGAGGGACTCGGACGGAACTTTAATGGAACGGATTCCACCGTATTCATCCGGATCCCAGCGTAATTTGTGGTCTGTCCATTCCTGCATGAAATTAATATACTGGAATTTTATTCTGAAAATTCAAGGTGGTAGAATCCTCAAGTTTGCATTAATTTACTAATAATATATTTTATTTTAGAAGGGAAATTCATCCATTTTAGACTGTATCATCCCATCTAAGGCTCAGGGCAGTTAAAGATAAAGCTGGAGTCAACCTGGTCTTTGATGGTGCCCAGGCCCTCACACCTGTCCAGTCTGGGATTTCCAAAATTGCCTCATCTCCCTCACAATGAAAAGGTCTGGCAACAAACACCTCTGATCATAGACCATGGTCTATTTTTTAAGCCTCTGTCTCTTAAGAAACCCCAAAAAAGCAAAGATAGATCTCAGTTTCTTCCAAAAGAGTTGGTCTAGTGATGTTGTAATGTCATGATAATGGGTACAAATGACTCTGTCAACCAAGCGTCTTAGACAAATGTCCACCCAGTAGGTTCATATGAAACATCCAGTATCTCCAGACCACCCTTGAAGACATTATAACTTTTATTCAATGAAAAAATGTTTTCCAAGAATTTCCTTTTACGTTCTAATCTGAATTGATTTTGTGAGCCCCAATGACTGTTTTAAATTCTATTCCTAATGTTGTTAGTCTCCAGAGGCTTACATAGTTTTTCCTCATAATAGAATGAAATCATTTGGCATGTTTTCCAGAGGCTGATGGATCCAGACGAACTAACTTGACTATTAATTGATTGGATTATGCAGGTCAAGAGGATGATGTATGGATGACCCAATTACAGCAGAAGTGGACTTTCTTAAAAAGATCTTATGAAATCTGACCTGAAAATTAAATTCCTCCATTTCACTGTCCGTCACGTGGACAGCTGAGTAATGATCTAGGATAATATTAAGTGACATTTCAGAAAGTTAGGAGGGTTGCCCAGTGTGAGGCTTCCTAGAGCCCAGTGATGCCAATGTTGTCATTAAAAAATCAGGAGACAGCAGATGGATGACTCATTAGATGGTAAAATGTTGAAATATGCATGATGCCTGGAAAAAGATGGACGTATACACTCCAGATGAAACATTGTCTCCCTTAGACAATATTTGTAAGTCTTGATCCTTGAAAAACAAATTTTAAAAGATAGGGGTCTTTAAAAAGCTACAGTGTAAAGGATTAAAAAAATTGCATGACTACTTATGGAAAACCATGCACATGAAGACAGACAGTTGAAGAGGCCAGCCCCAACTAATGAAGTATTTACCATGTTTACTTGGAACTCACAAGCTTCTCCCTTCCTTCCTCTTCCTCTTCCCATTTTGAAAAGCAAATATAATTTCCTTCATATGAATAATCTGTCTCCCGCTAAGGAGACTTCCACCATTAGCAGCAAGTCTGAATCTCAGAAATGTTGATGGGAACTCAGAGTAGCATTTTTCGTTTGTTTTCACTTTTACGTTTAGAAATTTTACTTGCAATAAAGTTCATTCTTTTGGCCTACATAAATGTAGGCCAACAGTTGGATAATCAGTAACATCATTAAGACACCAGAACAGCTCTGCTGCCCCCCAAGTTTTCCTCATGCTGCCCGTTTGTGTTCAGCCCCTCCCTCATCCCCGGTTCCTGGCAATCACCAATCTATTTTCCGATCCTGTAATTTTGTCTTTTCCAGAATGTCATATAATGGAATCACACAGTCAATAGCCTTTCCATCCTGACTTCTTTTACTTATCATTATGCATTTTTAATTCTTCTATGTTATATTAGTAGTTTGTTCGTTTTTATTAGTGAGAAGGACACCACGGTATGAATAGACCACAATTTTTTTTTAAATCCATTCACCAGGTAAAAATATTAAGATTCTTTCCTGTTTTTAATGATTATAAAGCAAGCCACTATAAACATTCTTTTTTTTTTCTCTTAGGTTTTACACTTACTTCTGAGATCAATTTTGAGTTAATTTTTGATTACAGTGATGGTAAGAGTTGAGGGTTTTATTTCATATTGATGTCCAATTGCTCAGCGCCTTCTATGGAAAAGACTAAACATTCTCCATTGAATTACGTTTGCCCGTTTGTTAAAAGTCAATTGACCATCTATGTGTGACAGCCTATTAATGGGCTCTTTGTTTTGTTTCCTTCATCTGTGGGTCTCTCTTTTCCCCAGCACCACACTGTCTTGATTACTACTGCTTTCCAATAAGTTCTGAAGTCACATAAAGTGAGTCCTCCAACTGTGTCCTCCCTTTCAAAGCTGTTCTGGCTACTGTAGTTCCTTTACTTTCCACATAAATTTTTGAACCAGTTTGTTGCTGCCTGCAAAACAATCCTGCTGAAATTTTAATTGTGATTGATTTGAATCTATAGATTGGTTTGGGGAGAACTGAGATCACAATATTGAGTTTTCTGACCTGGGAATATCATTTCTCTGTTCATTTATTTAGGTCTTCTTTGTTGTTTTTTAATCAGTGTTTTGTAATTGTCAGCTTACAGACCCCACACATATTTAGTTAGACTTATACCTATTTTATGGGTTTTTTTTTAATTTGGATGGTATTAAAAATGGTACTTGGAAATTTTCTAAAAATCCAATTGCTCATTGCTAGAAAGTAAATACACAGCTGACTTTTGTATATTAACCTTGTATCCTGTGACCTCGTTTAGCTTATTTAGTTTTAGGAGATTTTTAATAGGTTTTCAACATAGACAATTATGTCATTCGCAGATAGAAAGTTTTGGTTCTTTCTTTTCGATTGGAATGCTTTTTATTGCTTCTCCTTGCCTTAATTCACTGACTAAAACCTCCAATATGACATTAAATAAGAGTAGGTGTTCTTGCCTTTTTCCTGATCTTGGGTGGAAAGCATTTAGCTATTCATCACTAACTGTTATGTTAACTGTTGGTTTTTGTAAATGTCCTTTATTTGATTAGGGAAGATTCTTTCTACTTCTAGTTTGCTGAGTTTTTTAAAAATCATGATCATTTAATTATATGATTAAAGACTATTCTCCTTTAATCTTTTAATATAATGAATTCTATTGATTGATTTTCACATATTGAACCAGCCTTGCATTCCTGGGATCCACCCCACATGGTCATGATGTACAGTTTTTCTTTCTTTCTTTTCCTTTTTGCAGTTTTATAATTTTTGTTCTTAGATAAGAAAAAATAGTTAGACCTTTGACTTACAGAGAATGAGGATGCATTGGCAAGGAAGGTGTTTCTCTGACGGTTTTCCTGATGTTGTTTGAATTCAGATCAAAATACAACTGAGGTTTCTTTGAGAAAAGATAAAGGCAATGAAGTTGGTGGCATGTGCCCTTGTGGTTTTGCTACTGAAGCATTTTTTTGAATCTTGTTTGTAGGGGTTATAGGAGCATTTGGTTTGTAGGAATTTAATAATTCACTAAATATCTGATACAAGTCTGGGCTAACTACAAGAAAGGAAAACAACCCCTATGTTTAGCAGTGTCAGATGCTTTTCACCTCAGCTTTGGGGAAGGTTTGCACGATTATTTAAAGAAAACTGTGGCATACTTTAAAAACTGTTTTTGTTATCAATGACAGTCATGCTGATAATAAAATAAAAATAATAAAATAACCATCAAAAAAATAAAACTTCTCTGATGACATCCTAAGACTGGCCTAAGTGCTTTACTTTTATTAAAGCCTTTTTTTTTTTTGGGGGGGGGATGGTACAGCTCAGTGGTAGAGTGTGTGCTTAGCTGGGTTCAACCCCAGTCCCTCCATCAATAAATAAATAAATAAATAAATAAACAAACCTAATTATCTCCCCCCAAAAAATAAATAAAAACAAACAAAAAATAAATAAAGCTTGTAGAATAGATAAACAAGATTACACTGTATAGCACAGGGAAATATACACAAAATGTTATGGTAGCTCACAGAGAAAAAAATATGACAATGAGTGTGTATATGTCCATGTATGACTGAAAAATTGTGCTGAACACTGGAATTTGACACAACATTGTAAAATGATTATAAATCAATAAAAAATGTCAAAAAATTTATGAAATTTATAGCAAAAATAAATAAATAAATAAACAAATAAAGCCAATTTTTCCAATCATCTGCAACTTGCCTACTATTAACGTTATATGAGGCAACCGTGGCTCAAAGAGTTCAAGTACTTTGTCCAAGGCCACACAACTAGTCAGCAAAGAAAGCAGGATTCAAGGCTGCTGCCTATGACCGGGTGGGCCCTGCAATCACAGCTCCAGGAGGGGCCGTTCGCGCTGGCTGCCGTGTAAAGGGCGCCCCCTGCAGCTTAGGGGTGGCAACGATATTTGAGCCGAGGTGCATCTAAAGCCATATCCTGCACTCTTTCCTCTCCCCATTCTACGTTAAAAGGTGGGGCATTATACAAACAAGCATGTTACCCTGCATCCAAGTTCAGGGACAAACAATGGGAGAAGAATTATGGGATGAAGATGACCAGTGGTAGTAGAGCCTTCAGTTGCCTTCCACAAAGGCAAGGCTGTGAGGGAAGGGGCGGGTCAGGAGAAGATTGGGTTGGGACATGAAGCAGACACGTGCTGCCTGCCACTAAGTTCCCCGTCCTCTCTGGTAAGGAACCCCATTTCCTCTTGGACCACCAACTCCACTGTCATCCCTGGCAGTGGGCGGACCTGACTCTTCCTTCCAGCCTGGAGTCCGTGAGATGCCATGAAACTTCAGGGACCATTCAAAAGAGGTGGCCCTTCTTGTTCCTGCTGATTTGGAATATAGGAAGCTCGTGGTGCTGGGGCGGATGTAGCCCCCCTGCTCCCAGCAGATGAGGGCCTGGATGAGAACAGAGTCGCCAAAGGATGCGGAGCCCAGGGACACCCAGGGCGAACCCCAGGCCCTGGGAATATTGCTGGAGCCCCTGCCTGAAGCTGCACGGAGAGCCGACCTTGTCCCTGGACAGTTCAGACTGTGAAAGCCAATGAGTTCCATTTTGACTTGTGCCCATTGGGGTTGGGTTTTCCATCACCAGCAGCTAAAAAGCTCTCAGCTGGTTCGGGGGAGGATCCGAGTAGATCTGGAGTAGGGAGCCAGCCGCAGGCACACAGCCGATGAGCCTGGGGACAGACACATGCTCGGCAGACTGGCCAGAGCGGGGCTCTTACACTCTGTCTTAAGAGACAGCACTGGCGAGTGCGGCGAGTGAGTCCAACCCCCAGGTTCCTCTGTTTGGAATGTAAAGATCGCTGGAAACAAAATCACCTGCTTCTTGGACCCAGCCTTCTCTCTGCTATAGGCACAGCTGTCCAGTCTTTCCCTGAGCACAGCTATACTGCCAAGGAGGAAGGCACAGAACTCAGATTCTGGGTGCAAATCCCAGCAAACCCACACCGGTGGTGCAGACTGTTCTCCGGGAAGCGGGCCAAGTCCCAGGGTGAGAGATCATTCCATCAGAAAGATCTGTCTCACTTACCGGACGTCCAGCAGCAGGATGAATGGCTGTGGCCAGAGACAGCACAGAGGCAGGGGTTTAAGAAGCTCAGGCTTTCAGGGAAGAGGGGGAGGGCATCGCTCAATGATAGAGCGCGTGCTTCGCACGCACAAGGTCCTGGGTTCGATCCCCAGGCCCTCCATTACAAAAAAATAGACAAATAAATAAATAAACCTAATTACCACCGCCCTAAAAAAATTAATTATAATAAAATAAATAAATAAAAGAAAAAAAAAACTAAAAAAAAATTTTTTTTTTGTTTTACAGGGAATTAATTCATTCTACAAATATGCAAGGCTTGTCCCAGCACCCAGTGGGCTGCCTTGTCCTCCCAGCCTGGGGCTGCTTCAGACAATCAACATGTAAGCTAACTGACAAACAAGCACCGCGCCTGGTGGTCATTGCCCCGAAGGGCCGGGTTTGGGTGTGAAGGTACCGGACAGCGAGTGGACGGGGAAGGAGGTTCTGTTGGGCGGACGCCGTAGCTGAGATGTGGAGGGTAAGAAGGACCAGAGGGTGGGGTGGAGAAGGAGAAGGTCTGCCGTGGGTGCTGTTCCAGGATGAACAACAGACAGGAGTGGCTGGATGAATGAGGGACACGTCTGAATCCACGAGGAGGATATAAAGAGCTCTCCAGTGGATTCAGGGAGCGTTCCTGACCAGTAAAGGAAAAGAGGGCAGGTGGCACTTGTGGTCAATGTGCTTACTTTGGGGTACCCAGGACAGAGAGAGAGGGCAGTGAATTAGAGTCCCACCCCCGGACTGTCCTTTATCAGCTGTGTTCCTTTGTGTGGCTGAGACAGACATTCCTCACAATCTTGGTGTCCTCCCATAGCCACATCTGGGGAATCAAAGATGCCCTGCCCAATGTGCCCATCAGAGGGGCTCACCAAATTTCCAGCAGGCTGTGGTCCACTGTGATGCTGGCTGAGCCCCCCACCCCGGGACCACTGCTCGTGTAGGGTCAGTTGTGTCCGGGCGAGGATTCAGAGCCCAAATCCTCCGTCTTGCTCTTTAAGGAGGAGACTTTCTGGTCACTTCCCTGCTCTCTCTGAAACCCTGGGGGGCATTTGGAGAGTAACGTCCTGTTTCTGCTTTCTTAAAGCAAGAGATTAGACATAATATCCAGTGTTCACGGAGCGTGTCCTGGCCAAGGTTCCCAAAGCCTTGCATAAACACCAGCCCTGCTTTGCAGCACGGCCGGGGCTAAGAGTTTGTTATTGCTGGAAGCAGGGGAGCTCTGGGTCGGTCAGGGTCAAATACCAAAGTTAATCTAGGACTTAGGGGAAAAAAGGGAAAAATACTCCAAATCTAGGTTTCTCCATTTGGAAAATCCGTATCAAAATATAGCCCCTTAAAACGATCTTTTCTTACATATATTAGCCGAAATGTAACTCATAACTGTCAAGCTGTTACCACAATCCAGAACCAAATTTCATTTAAATCGAAATCATAAGATATTTTTGTTTTTACTATAAATCATGACTTTTGAAATGGTAAATAAATTCTTCTCATTATTCTTAGTTCAACGTCAAGACCAAAAGACAATAAGGAACAAATATTCCTTGCTAGTGCCTTCAGTGGCAACCTCTGGGACATCACTGGGATCTTCAGCTATCTTAAAGTCAGCTGCAAAATTCTTAAAACTAAATTAATGTTGATTCACTATAATCTTAAACGCAGCAACATGACATATCCTATGTCTTATATGTCCATTACATCCATGAGTTGCCTACAAAGGTGGCACCAGGAAATGACATTTATGGGGCCCCTACTGCATGGCAGATCGCATCCAAGTCACATTCACACACGTGATCTTGTTAACCCTCCAGCGACACTGAGAGCTAGGCATCGCCTCTATTTCACAGAAGAAGAGACTGACGGTCAGAGAGGCAAAGTGACTTGCCCGAGTTTACATAGCAAGACTTTGGATTCCTAATTCACTCTGCTTCTTACTCAGGGTCCATTTGAATCAGGAGACCACACTGGCCTCCTCTGCCAAGGTCAGAGTGAGGCTGTAGAAAAGGAAGGAAAATAAGATGGTGAGTAAAGTCTGAGATAAATTCTTGGATGTAGACGTGCCGTTGCAGGTTGTGGAAGAGAACTAGGCTTTGGGGAGATCGCTCAGACCTTTATGGCAAGGCTGTCCTGTCCTTAGCAGGTTTGTTAAGAAGCACACCAGTTTCTTAGTTTTCTCCTCAAAAACCAGCTCCAGGGATCTATCCAGTGAGGCCTTCATCATGTTTAGAACTTTTTATTGCTCTAAAATAGGAATCAGCTGTTGTAGGAAAAACATCAGTCTAAGATGTTGGCCTGTGCAACGTTCAAGAAGCTTCCCTTCCCTCGGGGTCACCGTGGGGATAGGACAGTCACCTGCTCTCAGCTCCAGGGAAGCCCAGCCTCTCAGAGTCTCATGGGCTCCTTGGAATCTGCACCCAGCAGTGCCGGCCGGGCCCAGTGCCTCACACCGTCCCCTGCACACAGTAGGCGATCAGGAGTACACTTGACATGGTCGTCAGAGTGAATATTCACATAACATTCAGGCAAAGGGCCAGCCCTCCTGTCATTAAAGCAAGGATGGTTTCATCTTCCGTCACCTTTTGGGGGGCCTGTGATGGCAGTTCTCCCAACCTTGACTACGACAAAGCGGAATCTGAGCGGCCAGGGAGTGAGTACTTTCTCCCCATGCTGTTTTAGAGAGTCAGTGTTAATAATCTATTTATGATTTGCAGGGTTTTGATTACTCTCTGGAAGTATGAAGGAGGCAGATAAACGGGTTTGCAAAATAAGATCAATAACATAAAAATAGCTCCACGTAGAGGACTTTCTCAGGCTGTCGCTAAACTGGTGCTTGTAAAGGTCTGTGGTTGAGAGGACAGAAGAGAAATGTCTAAATATATCAGAGGAGAAGTAAGGAAATAGAAGAGAAGGCAGAGGAATTGGGTTAAAAAAAAAAGCCCAAACCTCTCAGCTTTGTGTACTTCCAGGGACCACGCTTTTGTTCCAAGCAGGCAGAATTTTATTCTGTCTGTGGAAATCAACTAGGGAGCAATTTCCAGTGTCTGGGAGGGAAACGAGAAAAGAGGCAAGCTTGGTCATCTTTGTCTTTATTTGGACTGAGGTAAACAGGGGTGACTAGACAGAGTTTCCTGGTGTGAGAACTTTGGGAAGTCATGTTATTAGGAACACTGTTCACATGGGTCACAACTCCTCCAACTTTCTGGTTTGCCGAACTTCTACTGATCCTGTGAGACCCAGTTTAAATGTCTCCTCCCCTTGGAAGCCTTCCCGGATTTCTCCCTGTCGCATTATCGTTAATGTAATGACACTACATTTCCTTCTGGTGTTTATCATATTACAGTCGTTATTTTTCACACAACTAACACCACGTCCACTCCTTGAAGGGAAGGCTGACTTTTGCATTCTGTATGTCCAGCATCTGGCAGAGTGCCTGGCACTAACTAGGCGCTCAATTAATCTTCATATTGCTATTAGCTACTCTGAAGCTGAGATCTGCGTAAAGCACTAATGGTAGTGGTAAATAAAAAGAAACTAGAGAGACGAAGATTGAAAACAAAACCCAAGGAATCGCTAACAAAGACAAAAAGTATGCAATTTAACCAACCTTCTCACCTCCCGTCAAGGAAGCGCCAATATTTTCTTCTTTACATAACATATGCAAACTTGGATTTTGAAGGGTAATTATTTCCCTGCAACTCCAGGAAGAGCATCTCTGAACAAGAAACAGGCGATGGCCACGCTAAGAGCGGTCATCTAAGCAGGGAGCCCCAAACCATTCATGTGTATTTGTCGTCAGATCAGGAAAATGTGGATTTATCCTTTTGACTTGGGTTTCACCGTGTTGTGAAATTGATGCTGGGTGGTCCCTGTCAGTCCCTGGTCTCCCTTTCCAGGGGGAAACTGCTAGGGGGAGACTCATCTCATGTAAGATGGGGGGGGTGGGGAGGAGGAGGGAGAATTTAATGTCACTGATGTTCTTATACGGTTGCAGCAGCTTAAATGGGGGAGGGCTGCACCCTGGAGCCTTTCCCCCCTTTTCTCCAAGTAGCCCGGGGACCAGTACCCTGAACTCAGTGTCAGAGCCACCCTCCCACCCACCTAAGGAAAGACCCCCTCTGGGAGCAACAAGACACAGCAAGGTGTGCCTGCCAACTTCCAGACGGCCCCTGACTCACGCTAAAAAGAATGAAAAAGGATAGATCCATCCCCAAACATTCCCAAAGTGAAGAACGCAATAAGCTCTTTAAAATAATTAATTAGGGGGGAGGTGCAGTCCTTGGACTGACTGTTACCTGTTTGAGCCACACGTTCGTTGTCATCAGCTGATTCTTTTCATCCTAAGAAAATGGTCATTAAAAGATGTAAATTCAAATGAAGTGAAACCGTGTATTAGATTTCTTTCTTTCTTTCTTTCTTTTTTTGCTCAAAGAGATTTCTCTGAGTCTTATGTTGGAGGGGTCCAAAGTGAAAAGGATTCTCAACTTAAGAACAGTGAAATGGCAGTGGAACTTAAAATATTATGCATATTTTGCTTAAAATGAAAAATAATAATTAAAGCAAGTCGCAGTTCATTGTAGTGATATTTATATACAATTGTATAATCCAAAAGGCACGGTAAGGGTGCGAGGTAGAACGAAATATTAGCTAAATCGGAGATGGCTTTGCATGATTTTCTTAAAGGAATTCTGGGCATTGAGCCAGCTGGGGTGGAGTGTGTATGCTTGTGGTGGGGTGGTGGATGTGGGCAGTGGAGGAGGACTATTCTGGGGCTATGGGGACCAGAGCAGGACGGTTTTGCAGAATTTGGGGTGTTAAAGTTCACTGATTTCCCCAGGGACGTATCTGTGGCAGAAGTGTGAGCCCGAGAGAAAAACTGGAGGAGAATGTTAAGGGGCAGGTGTGTCGGGGAGAGGTACAAGGTCCCAAGGGGATTCAGGAGAGGATGGGGTCACCCAGGGACTCACTCCTGCACGGTCACCACCTGCCCTCTCTCCCCGCCGGCACCCCTGCCAGCCCGCGCTCAGCCTGGATGCTCAGCCCATGACACTGAAGCAGCCCAGGGCTCAGCCCCACTCCTCCCTCTGGTGCTCACCTTGGCTGTTCCCGCAAACCCGCCAGGGGTGACGCAGCCACCCTCTCACCCCAACCCCAGCTAGATGTCCCCTGCCAACAGTGTTGCAACAAAAATGACATTCTCATTCCCTCCTCGGGTCATTTCACTAGCTTCTTGGGGCAGATTTCCTCTCTCAGTAAGTTATTTTTAAAACTGAAATGGCAGACATGGGCAAAGAAAGCAAAATAAAATCATAGCCCCGAGAACGAGTAAAGGAATGCAGTTCTTTTTCGCTTAGGGCCGAGGATTACTCACCACATCTACGAGCTGAGATATTTTCAATCCGAAATAGACTTTTATGGTGTCATTAGCATGTAAGACGGGGCGAACCCATTTCTGGTACCCTTGGAATAAATGTCTGAGGAGCGCGTCTTCTTCCTCCACGAGGGACCTGAATCCTGCGGCGGCTGTTGAGACACAGGGGACCGGAATTAACTGGGGAGACAGGATCTCGGGGTCCACAACCCACAGCCGGACCTTCGTGTATTTCTGAACAGCCCCATTCAGCAGAAGCAGTGCTGAGGCTGACCCACCTCAGCTCCCTCCCCAAACACACAGCTAAGAGCAGGCTCCATTCTGTTTCTTTAAAGGTTGTGTCTACTTGATGGTGGATGTTTGCTAAGCTTATTGTAGGAATTGTTTCACGATGCACGTAAGTCAAATCATTCTGCTGTGCATCTGAAACGTACACAGAGCTGCCTGTCAACTACATCCCCATAAAACCGGAAGAAAAATACATAAATAAAAGTAGGCTCTATGCTTCACCCGGAGCTTTACTGTCTCAGGACTTTCCCACCGCGGTATCAGCACCTGGACCCCAAAAGGATCATCTACGGCCACCCCTTACCCTGTATGTCACGACTCGCCGGCTGACAGACGTGGTCTCTGCCTGTGAGCTGCTGTCCCCACTGCGCCCAGGTGGCCCCTTTACGTGCTTGTCACAGATTGTCCTATTTTTGTCCTTGTGGGTCCTCCCCTCGAGTTCCATGAGGGCAGGCACCGTCTCCGTTGTATCTGGTGACCCTTATCCAGCACCCAGCACAGTGCCTGCCCCCAGTAGGAGCTCATCTTTTTTCTGTTTAAGGAGTGAACCCATTTTCCATGCATTCAGCACCTGTTGCCAGAACACCTGCATGCGCCCTGCGCTGTTCTCTCCCCTTCTTCCGGTGGAAGTCTTCCCTTTCAGACCTTTCCGGGCCAACAGCCAGGTCCTAACAACAACTCATCTCCGCCCCTAAATGTGCGAAAGCTTAAGAAACACCCTGATTTCAAGCTTCAACCCTCAAGTCGAAGGAATGGTTTAGGAATGCGGTCTAGAGACGAGTTTTGCTTCTTTTCAGTGCTATGCTATCCCACTGAAACATAAATTGTTAGTTAATTTTCTTTGTTGTTTTAAACATAGCCTCTCTTCCTTTGCCCAGCACCCTAGTAAATCCCACAGAGCTGCTCATTCTGCCCCATATGCTTTACCATAGAAAATTTTCCCTCCGCCTCCCACGCCCGCTGAGAGACGCACCTGATGGGCGGTGGTCACCTGCAGGACACCCCCCAAGTTTACCCAATAAAAACCCAGAGATTCTCAGTGGGGAAAAAAGCAAAAATAGCACACAGTCCACGCATGCACATGAGAAAGTCACTTTACCAAGGGAGTTGTCATTCGAAATGCATTCTTAATGCTTCTCCTGGGGTGAGCAGGGTGTGGATAACAGTGCTCTGGCTGCCCCGCCTTATCTTCCGTTCCAGAAAGCTCAAGAAGATGCATGTGAGTGGTCGAGATGTAACCTTACATTTGTGCTTGTTTGCTCAAAAAGCTAACCGTTCCCAACTTTGATCAACTGTCTATTCTTAGCAAGCGGGGGAGGGGCTGCCAGGGCAGCACTCAGTACAGGACCTAAAACGTTCCTGGACACGCGGGCAGTGGGGGCGCGAGGACAGGCAACTGAAATTCCCCGAAGCCTTCTGAGGGAAGAGGTTTCGCTTGCTCAAGCTGAACGTCAAGATTCCCTGCCCCACGTCCGGGCTCAGCTTCCTCCAAAGTACACTGCAGCCCTGATGGCTTCCCAGCAGCTCTGCGGGTGCCGCCCCACCTCAAACGCCATCATCTCCCGCTGGGGTTCGTGTGCTGCTTCCTAATAGCTTCACTCTTGCCCCTTTCACAGTCCATTTCCCACCCAGCAGCCAGACCATCTCTCCCAAGCAGAAGAGGATTATGTCAGTTTCCTGCTCAAACCCTCCCAATGGCTTCCCATCAGACGTAGAAAAAACACGCCCAGATCTTACCAGGGTCTCCCAGGTCCCCCACAGGCACTACCTTCTGGCTCTCTGCCCTCACTCCCTCGTCCCCAGTGCCTCAGCCCGGCTGCGCTTTCCAGAACATGCCAGCACATTTCTGCCCTGGGAAGGTTCCTGCCCTAGAGATCCCCACACTCCCTTCCTCCCCGTGCCCTGTCCTTGCTTGCATTGTCTTCCTCTGAAGGGGTCACAGAGGTTACACCGTAGTAGGGAAGAACAAATCTGACTCCATGTTAGATCTGTTCCTTTAGCCCTGTTTCCTGGGCTCAGACATGCAGGTTCTGTACCTTTTGTAAAAAGATGTTGCCTAGAGCCTGAAATATACAGGAGAGTCAACTCTCCAGGCTCTGACCTTTAAAGGTATAACACTTTCCATTCATACAGAGATAAAAAGTTGCAGAACAGAGAATTACACTCCTCTTGTTGGAGGTTTACAGGAACATCATGACTCGACCTAGGTGGACAGCTGTGAGAACAAAGGATTCCGACAGCAAGAAGTTTGCAACAACCAACCACACCCCCTCCCATTTTCAGTAAAAGGAGCCTGAATGTTGACTTGGGGAAAACGGTTGTTTAGGACATTCATTCCCCCATCTTCCTAGTCTGCCAGCTTTCAGAATAAAGTCTCCCAATTTACTAGCCTGTCGTGCTGTGAGCAGAATGGGTTTGGACTCTGTAACAACACGATCTGAAGTCCCTCCCACACAATCCAGCCCCTTGGGTAGGTGTTACAAAATTTAATAGATGATTTTAAAAATCAACAAACTAGTGACTATAACAAAAAAGAAGCAGATCTAGAGAACAAACTAGTGGTTACCAGTGGGGGGAGGAGAGGGTATTATCAGGGGAGGGGATTAAGGGGGACAAATTACGATGTACAAAATAAGCCACAAGGATATATTGTACCACACAGGGAATACCGCCAATATTTTATAGTGACTATAAATGGAGTATAATCCTTAAAAATTGTGACTCACTGTATTGTAAACCTATTATTTATGTACTATTATAAATCAACTATACATCAAATAAAAAACATAATAAATGAAACGTCCCATGATTATGTATGGTTTTCTGGAAAAACAACACCATTGTTTACCCTCAGGTGAGAGAGTTAAGGAAATAATTGAAGAATTTCAAACCTCAGCAAGTATGGTTGGGAGAGGTGTATTTTTGATTTGACCCCCTTTTGGTATATTTTGGGTTTGCCTTCCATTATCACTATCTTGTCCAAAAATATCAGACCACAAATATGATAGCTTTTTCTGTCAACGCATTGAGCTAGCCCTCAGAGTGGAATCAAATAATAAGTATTTCATGGAGTCTCGCTAGCATGAATGTTTCTTAGAACAACTTCACATCCCGCATGCTGGAACTATTCGTAGGATCTGGTAGATTTTTTTTTGGTGGGGGGGATGTAATTAGGTTTATTGATTTATTCATGTTTAATGGAGGTACTGAGGATTGAATCCAGGACCTTGGGCATGCTAGGCACGCACTCTACCACTGAACTATACCCTTGCACCCCCAGATATGGTAGATTCTTGATAAATAATTACTGAATGACTAACACATGTCATCATGTGGTGAGAGGGATGGGGAGATGAATTCTGGGAGCAGACACACACACATGCAAAGGGTGGATGAGTAACACGAGAGAAGCCACGTGGCCATGGGCAGTGAGCCTCCACCAAAGCCAGAAATACAGAAATGAGGGGTTGTGCCTTGTAAGTTGAAAAAAGGTAGTTTTGTGTAACAAAAAGAGACTATTTTACTGTTTGAGTAGTAAAGTTAAAGAACTTAAGGAAAGGTGGTACAGATCTAAAAATAGACACAGACGCTAATGGATCTGGAAATAACAAATTTGGGAGCTACTACGGATTATTAAGCAGATTTATTATAAATCTGTGACAGATGTACACAGCTCAGTCTGCATCCCCAAACTAAAGCCTGCACAGGAAAACGAGGACCAGCTCTCCTCCAATTCCAGTTCTCTTATGTCACCACGACTGTGCAGAGGAGGATGCATGCATGAACCATGAGGCGCTACGCTAACTAATCTTGCTCACGAGGGAGATGGTTTCCCTGCAGAAAGAATGGCAAGAATCAATGCTTTCTGTTTTAAAAAATTAGTTGATTTATTTATTTTAGATTTGGGGGTGGGATTGGGTCTGTTTATTTATTTATTTTAATGGAGGGACTGGGGATTGAACTCAGGACTTTAAGCATGCTAAGCATGCACTCTACCACTGAGCTAGACCCTCCCCTCTAAGAGTCAATTCTTTCATAGTAAATAGGATGCTCTAGTAAATTAAGGCAGCAAAACACTGGATATTCACTGCACACTGAAACACACAGAAATTGATTATGATTTTTACTGTTGGCAAAATCGCAGGTAAGACGTTTGCCGAGACCAAAGCAAGTTTGATGCTCTTAGCACTTAGAGATGACTCTGTTTTTGAGTCCCAGGTGTCAGGATTTGTGTGTGTGCCCTCTAGTCCGACAACTTTCAAATCCAGGATTTATTTCAGGACTTGGGCAAATCTATCTCAGTGCCTCCATCTGAAAATTCCAATAAACAAATGTGGCCAAAAAAAAAAAAATACTGTTGACACATAAATACAAATTGCTAATGGAACAACACTTCTCGCCAGATGGCTCCCGGCTGGATATAGTTTCTGGTGTAGCGGGAAGTGCTTTCCATTCGTAAATTACATGAAAAGGGAAATAATTTCAAAACCCAGAAAACTAACAGGTGACAAAGACCACTTTCTCCTACACTTTCCACTGATTTTCTTTTTTTTCCCCCTCTTCTCTTCTTTTTCTAATTACCTACATACACAAATTTACTAAAGTATTTTGTATCTCCATGCTATATTGGACAATTGAGCAGCTACACACAGATAAAATGATTATTAATAGATATGATATTAAAATGCTGATATAGTCCATTTCTGTGCCAAATATTTTAACAGTTCTTTGAGTACCATTCAGTGCATTTGGTAATATTTCTCCTGCTTTTCTATCTTCCTACTGAGCTCATGATGATTCAAAAGGAATAACATAATAAATGACAAAAGCATAAACATCATGGAATTCATAGACATGATTTCTTTAGCAATATACAGATGTCATAGAATTACTCACCAGAGCCACATTTTACAGGTTATCCTAAAGATACCTACACATTAAATTTTGTAATTCTAACGTTATCAGCACCAACAATGATCAAGGTTTAATTTACTTAAGGTTGAGCTTACCTGAGGGAGTGACCCCCAGGGCACTGAGCACCAGGATAAAGTCTGTCAGCTTCATGATGTCCGCATTGGAAAGATAATTCCTTCCTCTTTAACCTCAGGGTATTTCCATCAGAAAGGAGGGTTTGGGGAAGAAAATGCAGTGCTTCAAAGTCCAAAGTACAGCCCAGAGCGAGCGGACACCTGGAGGGGAGCAGCCCTAAGTGTCTCACATCAGTGCAATGTCTCTGAAAGTACGCCTCATTGATCTCCAGGCAGCTGTCAGATCGTGTAAGTCTGAGAAGTATCTCTGGGTCCTAACTCCTGACTTATTAATGCACTCTCTCGCAAAGAGACGCAGGGCACTGGAGAGAGGATGGAGCCCAGCAACTTCTGAATGCTCTGTGCTATTTTTTTCGTTGTTGGAGGTCTGTGTGAAGGGGGAAAAACACATGTGAAAACATGCATCAGGGAAGCTAAGTGAAAAGTTTTTCCAACATACTATTTCTCCATCATCTCTTCATTTTGACATGGAGCTTAAGAATTACAAAGATGAGTGGGTCAAAAGATCCAAACTCCCAGTTATAAAATAAATCCTGGGGATGTAATGTACAGGATGGTGATGATAGTTAATAATACTGTACTGTATATTTGAAAGTTGCTAAAGGAGTAGACATTAAAAGTTCTCATCACAATAAAAGAAATTTTGTAATCATGTGTGGTGATGGGTGTTAATTAGACTTACTGTGGTGATCATTTCACAGCAGACACAAACAATGAATATGTTGTGGTCCTGAAACCAACCTGTTATATGTCAATTGCAGCTCATTTTTTTAAATGAATAATAAATATGTCCTTTAGTGCCCTCATCCAGTGGTTCTCAGGTGTTATAAGGTCAGAGCATCCTCTGTGGTTGCCGCGAGCCACCAGGTCCACCTGATGGTCCACAGGAGAAAAGATGGTCAGAGGGTCGTCTTGTTTTCCTCCCAGGACTTGGAGGCTGAAATCGCCACCCTTTCTTGGGTTCACCTTGTTCACGGTGGGGCAGGTTCTCGTCTAGTTCAGTGCTGTCCACACGCAGAGGGCCCTTAAAAATGCAAATAATCTGATGATGGGGCAAAAGTAAGGGCAACGCACTCCGGGGCGCTGACAATCCACCTAAGCCACACTGATTTACTCCAATTAAAATTTCCCAATAGGATCTCATTCAGCCCCCGTCGAGGGGATCAGCAACTTCCAAACACCAGGTGGCGCTCAGTCAGGAACCAACATGGAATCAAAACAGCCCCGCTTGGGAGGCAGGACCACGCCCCCTCCTCCAGCCCCCTGACCGCTCTTCCCTCAGAGACCCCCTCACACTGCGCAGCTGTCCCTTTTACGGACCACGGGCTCCGAGGACGAGGACGGATCCCCAGTGCCCATCACATGCGAAAGCTTCAACGAGCTGCCTGAATGGAAGAGGAAGGAAACAATTAGACATTGATTTCCTATCCATCTGAATTGTGTCCCAGGCCCGCTGTGAATTTACAGCCGTCTTAGGAATTATCAGGCAGTAACCTAGGGGTGCAGGAAGTATCACCTTTCTTTATTTTCAATAAATCAAATAAAATAGAGCTTGCTGTTCCACTGAGCTGGCAGGAAATTCTGTCTCCATCATTATGGGAGCTCCAGCCCCTTGTCAAGGGCAGCAAAAGAACTGAGAAGGCTTTTGTGACCCCCAAAACACAAATAGGCCCTGTACCGTCCAGTCCGTCTTGACCACAGCAGAGGGTTGGTGGCCGGCCCACGTGGTCCCTACGGACGTGGCAGTTGGGCTACCCTTTGCCTGGAATTCTGGGTGATAGGATCCCCTGGTCGCTGGTCCTGGCTGCTGGAGTGACCAGCCAGTCTCTGGGAATATCTTGCCTATTTCCCCCTGAAACTGACCCCTTTCCCCCTGAAAAGACACTGAACTTGTCTCCATCCCACTCTGGAAATCTCAAATCCCTTCAGTGAGTTGAGGCTTTAGGTGAAAGCAGACATCAAACAAACAGGAAGAGAGGTTGTCTTTAAGCAGCTTCTGCTTTGGGTCTCTAGAAACACAAGGAGCCTAACTCCCTTCTTGGGAAACGTAGAAGAGAAAAAAAAAAAAAAGAGAGAGAGAACAAAACACAAATTCGTATCTCACAAAAATCGTCCTGTTCTGAGCCGAGTTGTGTTCTGTCCCTCGCCTGTTCTTATAACCAATTATAAACACCAGGTGGGCAGCTGCCTGGGGGGTCTGACGGGTGGTGTCCATCCACCCAGAATACTCGGAAGATCTCTCTCATGGGCAGGGCATACCTTTGCAGCCTGGGAGCCCGAGCAAAACGGCTGCTCGCCCAGCACTGACCGAGCGTGCTCCCTGCGAGGGGTGAGCCCGCTCCTTCCCGGGACCTGGGAAAGCTGCCCAGACCACTTCCAGGAGAGGCGACGTGAGAGCACAAAACGAAACTAAGGTGACGGGAAACAGATGGGCTTTCCCTTTAAGACTTAAGAAGTTAGGATTCATATTTTTTAAATTGTGAAAATATTATAATTCTAATAGTAAATTTTAAGAAGACTTACAACCCATCTTCCTAATCTAAACACATCAAGAGTTTGGTCTATTTCCCTCCAGTGCACGTGCCTCGATGGGCGCACACACACCACGCTTGCGCACACAGCACAAACGCGCACTCAGCGCACACACACACACGCATGCGCGCGCGCACATCACACAAGGACACACCACACATGCGCACATGAACGCACACACACCACGCACGTGCTCACGCGCGCACACACAGACGCACACACGCAGTCACACTTGTCGTCTAGTTTATACACAAGCTCATCCTCCAGCCGAATTGTTACCGATTATAAGAGAAAACTTGACACCATTAAAAAGGAGGATGTTTTGATACCAACTTTGAGAACCGGAGGAACTTGGGAAGTTATTTCATGACCTCTGTGGAGACGAAAAGGACAATTACCGATGTTCCCATAGTACTGTTAAGTAACCTCAGGGCTGGCGGAGCCGCCCTAGACAGGGGTGCTGGTTAATAAACGAAGCCAGCCTGGAGAAGGTTCCCGTGGTGGCCTCCCCTGTGCCTGGCGCTGCTGTATTTCTATCTCTGCAGTGTTTCTTTAGCGGCATGGACGATGTGCTTAACAGATGGGCAAACAACACAAAAATAAGAGGGTCAGTTTGATGGCCAAGGTCCTTCCAGTACTAAACTCTGCAACCATGTCACCCACTGTGCGTGACAGAATCAAAATTCGGAAAGACTTCAAAAGGCTAGGATGTTCGGCCCACATGAAGGAGGTAAAATTAATGAAAGTGACCCCATTTCTGTGAATTGGGACAAAATGTGTCTGTTACTGAGTCCAAGTCACCCCACAACAGGCCAGTAAATTGAGAGACGAGGTGTTGGGTCAAGGAATAGTGACTTTATTCAGAAGGCCAGCAGGCTGAGAAAATGGGGGACTGGTGTCCTGAAGAACCATCTTTCCCAAGTCAGAATTCAGGATCCTTTTATACTGAAAGGGGAAGGGGTGTGGTTGGTTGTTGCAAACTTCTTGGTGTCAGAATCCTTTGTTCTTGTAGCTGTCCATGGAGGTCAAGTCATGGTGTCCCTGCAAACCCTGGACACGACAAATGTGATTCTGTGTCCTGCAACTTTTTATCTCTATATGAATGGAAAAGTGTTATACCCTTAAAGGTCAGAGCCTTGAGGGTGGGCTCTCCTGTATATTTCAGATTTGTTCTTCTCTGTTACATATCTTTCTTATTTATGATTTTATTTCTACAAGAAAAAGTTAGAGTTAGAAAAATAAATCACATTGAGGTGTACAATTAATGAATTGCCTTTATCACAAAGAATACAACTACACAGCAGTGTGTCTCTGGGTACCTGTAAGAGTGGTACCCAGAGCTGCCTTGCTAGAGTGTCTGGGACACTGTCTTTGTCTAGGGTCACGTGTTTTAAGAAAGTCATGTTCATCTAGGGGGATTCAGGAGACCCAGGGTCTAGAAAGGAGGCTTTATGAGAAAAATTTAAAAAAAAGGTCTTAGGAAACCGTCTTCTTGCTGTGAAATGTTAACCTGTGATGGTTAACCCCTCTACACCAATGCCGTTTTACAGGTGAAGAAACTGAGGTCCATGTCACATGTCATTGTCCCGTGTCCCATGGATAGATGAATGATGGCTGAATCGGGCCAGAGCAACGTCCACTGACACTAACCAGACAGAGAAACCAGAGTGGCGAGAACACCCAGCCTGCCTTCCGAAGGCCCATCAGCCCCACCCCTCCCCAGTCACGCATCAAGGATGTACCAGCCCTCTTCTCTGGCCCTTCTACTTCCTCAGTCACTTCCGCTGCAGCCTGACTGCCCATGTCTAGCGAGCAGCACTCCAGTTTCAAATACTCTATCTTCTTACCACCGGGAGGGTGTTTTGTGGGAGAGGTTAGTGATGGGTGTTAGTGTTCATAGGAGTCAGAAGGTCTGGAATTTCAGTGTCTGAACTTGAAAGCCTCACTGCCTGCCTTTCCTTTGAAGACTAAAATTTCACCCTAGAGATCATTCCTAATTTAATTTAAAACTGATATAAATAAGCTAATTTAAATTAATTTTAATAAGTTAATTTAAAGTCATTCTTTAATTTGGCTTAAAACTTATTAAATCCAAGACCCTGGGAGGGGCAGTCTCAACCCATTTTCTTCCTTTGCATAGATACCACATCTTCCCAGTAGTAACATTTCTCATTATCTGTAGCGATCTGAAAATCATGGCGTTTAAATAAGTGTCAAATTCTTAACTGAGATGAAAAGAATGACAGGCAAGGGCTCCTGGGAAGCTTTGCCATCGAACCCTGGGTCCTGCGGAGTAGACACCAGGACCAAAGACTGGGCGACGCGCAAGGGGCGATGCGGGGTTTGGACGCCCCCTGCTGGAGCATAGGTCCCACTGCAGTCTGATGGCGGCAGGCCCCCTTTTGAAGGATGTATGCTTTACTAGGTTTTTAAAGTCTAGTTAGTTTACAATATTGTGTCAATTTCTGGTGTACAGCATAATGTTTCTGTCATACACTTACATACATATATTCCTTTTCATAGTCTTTTTCATTAGCGGTTACTACAAGATATTGAATAGAGTTCCCTGTGCTCTACAGTAGAAACTTGTTTATCTGTTTTATATATAGTAGTTAGTATCTGCAAATCTCGAACTCCCAATTTATCCCTTCCCACTCCCTTTCCCGTCTGGTAACTATAAGATTGTTTTCTATGTCTGTGAGTCTATTTCTGTTTTGTAAATATGTTCATTTGTGTCTTTTTTTTTTTTTTTAATTCCACATATGAGTGATATCATACGGTATTTTTCTTTCTCTTTCTGGCTGACTTCACTTAGAATGATATCTCCAGGTCCAAAGGATGTATGCTTCAGGTGTTATTTGTTCCTTAAATTTTAGATTAAAAAATAAAATTAAAAACAGCCTGCCTTAATCCAAAAATGAGCACTAGAAGGCAGTGGGTTGTTGGTTCAACAGCTCCACGCACCCACACACAGCTCCCAAGGAAGGGGTCTCAGACTCAGCCTGGAGAGCTTAAGAGATGAATCGATGCCATGACTCTGCCCCGAGCTGGAAGCGCCCACCCCCGATCCCTGGTGTTCGCTTCGGGAAGGAGGGTTTGAGCAGAAAGAAACCATCTCTCAACTAATACACACCAGCATTTCCCACACATACCTGTGCTTCGCAGTCATTCTGGGAGCTTTTGAGAAACACGAATTCCAGGATGCTTTCTCCAAGGCGTTCTGGTTTGGTGGGTCTGGAATGGGGCCCACGTGGTTTACAGACCACAGACCACTAACCAGCATCCTCGTCCAAGTTAAGGCACCGCAAGGACCAAGAGAAAACACTTGATGACAGTGGAACAAACCACATTCAACCACTGCAAAGGAGGAGGAGGGGCCGTGAGGGCGCCCAGACCAGACCACGAAGGCCCAAGGCCCCGGCTGGCCCTGGAGCCAGTGTCCTCAGGAGGACGTCTGGGACAGTGGGAGGGGGAGGGCGTGCAGTCCATGGATACCCTTGGTTAAAGAGGGGCTTCTCATTGTGATTCTGTTTAAAAAAAAAAAAAAGATTGAAGAAGACAACTTGGAGGGGGGCGGGTATAGCTCAGTGGTAGAACACATGCTTATTAGCACGCAGGAGGTCCTGGGTTCAATCCCCAGTCTCTCCATAAAAAAAAAATAGTAAATAAACCTAATTACCTCTCCCCCAACAAAAAATAAAGAAGTAAAAAGATTTTTATAAAAAAGACAACTTAGGTGATACAAACTTATTTGATGGCTCATGAAGTAGGCAGTTTCCCTTTGGACAACTGCAAAATAGGGCAGCAGGTGGGAAGTTTCTGGAGATTAGAGAATAAAGAACAAGGAAGAAACAAACAGAAAATATCAATTGGCTGGGGCCACGGGTCAGCCTGGTTTGGGGTAAGCAGACCCGGAGCTGGCTTGGCTGTGGGGACGGCTGACCGGATCTACCGAGTTTCAGGTCAGGAGGGCATTTACGGGGACATGGAGATCGCGCAAGTGTCTGTTGGCTGTCGTTGCATTCGGGCAGGAGTGGCTCCATCTTGGACCTAAAAACCTAACTTAAGCCCTTTTCATTTCATTCTTCACTCGTGCTTTTTTGGTTTCTTTTCTGAGGGGTTACTGCATCCTGTCTGAAGGCTGCAAACATCCCTCACTGTCGTCATCCTTTTGTAGTACTTTTTCCCGGTCAGGGTGACAGCTGAGCCGCTCCCCATCTGACGTGCCAGGCTGCTCACCTTGCAGAGGCATTTTATTTCCTTCTAGGCACTTCATCTTCAGCAGGATGCTCATTCTGTGCTGTGAAGCAAAGGGTCAGACAGCTTGGCTCACCCCTGTGTAGGACACAGTATGTGTTGGATTGTGTTTGTTCTACAATGTGAGCTTTGTCATGAAAGGCATTTTGTCTGCACCCCTCGGGGTGGAGATGCTGCCCGGGGGTTCTGGGGCCCAGGTGAGCGATCCCAGGTGCCCACAGAGGAGGCGCTGAGGGACTTCCAGAGGCTGAAGCGGAGGGAGTACCAGGGTCAAATCCCCTGGAGGCCAAATCCGTAAACAACAGGAGCTGAGGGGGTTCCTGGGGCAAGGAGGAGGGGCTGGATCTGAATCCTTCCAGAGCAGCTGGGAGGGAAGAAAATTGGAAGGAAGCCAGAAAAGAGTATTTTTTAAAAGTTTTTACTTTATTTATTGGGGGGAGGTAATTAGGTTCATTGATTTATTTTAATGGAGGGACTGGGGATTGGACCCAGGACCTCATGCATGCTAAGCACGCACTTACCAGTGAGCCATACCCTCTCCTCTTAAGAAAAGAGTGTTGAATCTCAGCTGTGATCATACAGCTGGCCGCTTAGGGGGCAGCCTTATTGAAGCCCAGACAGGTGGGGTGTGGGTGAGTTGTCCTGATTAACTGCCCCAGGGCAAGGGGTTGACTGCAGGTAACTGATCAGTCATTATCTATCAAAGGATTGCGATGTGTGGAAAGGACACTGACCGAGGGACAGGAACCCTGAGTTTGCCCCTAATTAACTGTGTGACCTTGGACAAATCACTTTCTGTGGCATCGGGTGCCTCCTCTATCAGGTAAACACCTGGGATGGGATCATTTGTTCTCAATGCTTCCCTGGGGAGTATTTCAAATATTCTGATGCCAACTGCTGCACCCAGAGACACGGATTTCAACTCGTCTGTCAGGAGGCCCAGCGATAATCTATCGTTTAAGTTCTCCGGGTAATTCTCATCTGCAGCCAGAGTGTTGAATCACAGACAAGAAGAACTCTATGTTCCCTTTGGGTTTGAAATTCTATGAGTCTGGGGTCTAATTAGGGTGGCCAGCCATCCCAGTTTGCCCAGGACTGTCCCAATTTTAAGATCGGAAGTCCCCTTTCCCAGAAACCCTCGTCTCCAGCTGCGGTCCACATCTCCCCCTCTCCCCGACATCAGTACAAAAGGAAGGAAGGGAGGAAAGCTCAGAACTCTCTGGGGTGTGTTATGTGTGGGTTTTGAGTGTGACGTCACCAGGCCTGTCAGTAAGCAAATCTATGACTCGTCCACTCACCTGCTACATAATTGCCACACGTGCCGTTAAGCACACATTGGGACAAAGCCCAGCTCGCATGGATTTCTAAAGATTGTATACCCACCACCCTAGCTGTTTCCTGTTCTCCAAACTGGTGCTTTGCGAAGGCATGCTTTTATTTTTAATGTTTCTGATTCTAGTAAAATGAAGAAAAATTAAGAGCAGAGAATGCCATTTGTAGCAACTTGGATGGACCTAGAGACCATCATTCTAAGTGAAGTAAGCCAGAAAGAGAAGGAAAAATACCATATGAAATCACTCATATGTGGAATCTAAAGAAAGAAAAAAACAGGACACTAATGAATTCATCTACAAAACAGAAACAGACTCGCAGACATTGTAAACAATCTTACGGTTACTGGGGGAACAGGGATGGGAAGGGATAAATTTGGGAGTTTGAGATTTGCAAAGGTTAACTACTATATATAAAAGTAGATTAAAAAACAAGTTTCTTCTGTATAGCACAGGGAGCTCTATTCAATATCTTATAATAACCTATAATGAAAAAGAATATGAAAAGGAATATAAGAATATATATGCATGACTGAGACATTGTGCTGTACACCAGAAATCGACACGTTGTAACTGATTATACTTCAATTACAAAAAAAAAATTAAGAGTGGGGCAGTTTTAAAAGACATTCATTCATTCAAGTGTCTATTTAACCTCGACCTATTGGCTCTTCTCCTTCTCTACTTCGTATCCAATCCATCACCAAGTCATATTGTTTCTTCCTTCAAGACATATCCTGAATCTCAAAACATCCCTTCTAATCGCGCACATCTCTTACCCTAGTGCACTTGTGGGACATTGGAATCACCCCTTAGGCTTGTTAAAAGTGTAATTCCAGGGCTAGAGTTTCTGATTCAGGAGGTCTGGAGTGGGACCAATAATTTGCATTTCCAACAAGGTCGCAGGTGTTCCCTGTTGCATTTCAAGGCAATGCACGGAGATCTGACAAGTGGGACATTGGACACCAGAAGAGAGATAAGATGCTTGAGCTCTGGGCTTTTAAAAAACCAGTTCCCTTCTACAGTCCAGGCTGAGCTTCCACCTGCCTGGGAAAACATCCCAGTCATCCCACACCCCTTCCCTGGCTAGAAGGGGCTGGGCTTGTCCTGATCTCAGGCTCAAAGAGAAAGTCACTCTTCTCAGGTGGAAATGCTTGACAGCTTGATTTTCACATGACATCTTCGGTGAGAAACCCACCTATCAGTATAGTTCGTGTATTTTAAACTAACCTGACCCTTAATGGGTAACGTTGCCAATTCCCATGAAAAGAAGCCGTGAGATTATGAGCCAGCTCTTATCTCTGGGAAATTTCACCATGGGACACAAATCGTGAGAACAGGACATATCTCAACAAGGAGGAACACTGAGAAAAACACCACTTAGGTATAATTATATTTCATCCAAGACACAATAGAATTGGAGGGGAGGAGATGAGAGAGGCTTCTCATCATGAAGCCCCGAGGAGGACTTACCACAAAGAAAACATGCTTTTAGGAATGATAATTAAACTGTTCTGCTGAGGATGTAAGGTTCCACCCATCCCCCCACCCCAGCCCCATCCATCCAGTCATCCATCCATCCATCCATCCATCCATCCTGATTCTCCACTTGTTCAGGGAAGGCCAGTCCTGAAGGCTCAAAAGATAAAGACAGGACAATGACTCCCTACCTTCAAGGACTTTAGAGTTTCCTGTGAAGCTGGCCGTGCGCTTGCCGGTGGGAACTTGGATTTTCCTGTAGGAGAGTTCCGATCTCACGCTCTCATGTTCCTGTTTCATAAATCGAGCCACATTCCCCTCACTCGCATGGGAAAGAAGGCTGGGAAATTTCATTTCACCTGGAATTAAGATATGGATCGATTTTGTCCTCCAGGGGGCGCCCTTACACAGAATACACTTAGGTCTGCGGCTCCTGGTGGTGTAAGATCATGGCTTTCCCTGTGCCGGATTCTTGGGGATTAGGGGATTTTAGAGACATCTGCTGTCTCTGGGGACTCAGGACGGGAGGTCCTCTGAAAATTTTTTAAGTATAACACACATCAAGGAAAGTGTGCAAATATTAAATATCCAACTCAGTGAAACTTTTCATAACTCTACACTCAGGAACCACCACCCAGATGAAGATACAGAACATCTCCACCCCCCAGAAGGTTCTCTAGTGCCGCTTCCCAGACCACACCCACTTCGTGACTATCATTCTGATTTTTATCATCATATGTGGTCTTATCTGTCTTGAACTTCATAAAAATTGAGCTACGCAAAATGTACTCTCTTTTTGATCTGTTACTGTGGCCTGTGTTCATGTCTGCACGTCACCCCTATTGATGCATTTGGCACTAGTCCCACCTCCCTACTGCTGTGTAGAATTCCACTGAAGGAACACACTCGGCTTTATCTGTCCATCCTCTCACTGATGGGCACTGGGGTTGTGTGCAGTTTGGCGGTATTATGACTAAGACCGTATGGACGCATCATTTGGTGCCCGTTACCCTCGACACACATCCAGGAGCAGAATCTGAGAGCATTTTTAGATTCCCAAAATGTTCCTGGATACAACATCCTAGTTGTTAGCCTCTGAATATGTATAAAGACATTTATTAAGGAGAGATCTGTCTGTAGCCCACAGAAAGTGAATTTTGGATTGTGACTGTCCCCAGTCTGGAGAAGGCACCGTGTTTTGTCCTAAAATCATGCAATGAAGAACGTCAACATTTATGCTGCAGGGTGAACAGATGAGACCCTGAGGGGAGTTTGGTGCACTTTGTTCCTTAAAGTTAATTGGTTAAAATTAACTGGTTAGGAAAGTACGGGTGTGTATACACGGAGATGGCTCCGGAAAGAAGGGTTTTTTGTTTGTTTGTTTTTTGTTAAAATCAGAGCAGTGGTTAGAGCCTTGAGGTCCTGCTGATCTCTTATCCTGGAAAACATGAAGGTATCATGAAGGTGGAACCTATGGGCTTCGATGGCTGATTGGATGAGGAGCGTGAAGGAGGGGGTGCAGAGACGACCCTGAGGTTTCCCAGCTGGATGAGAAGGAGGATGGCTATGAGATTAAGAGAAATAAGAAGACCAAGAGAAAGAGGAGCAGCAACAAAATTTGCTTACCCCGCTACACTGAAATGGAAAGAAAATGTACCCTCTTCACTGCTCCGTTACCCATAGTGAGACCTCACCTTCTGGGCAGCAGGAAAGTACACCTGAATGTCCAGCCTGCCAGAGTGAAGTCTTGGTCCCTTTGGATGACTTGATCTCTTGAGCACAGGCTCAGTTTCCACCCCACCCCACCAGCTGCCTTTTCTCCGAGAGGCGTCGAGGGGTTGGAATTGTCTGCCCTGCTAGGGGTCTTGATGGTCTCATGGAGGTAAAGCTGATCATAAAGTTTCTGATCATATACGTTAATTTAAAAATGTATAGTTTGTTTAATAGAACATAAAGACTAGCCAGGAAGCCCTATGAAAAAGAACACTAGGGGTGGGGGAAATAGAAAAATACTAGATTATTCCTTGAGGAGGGATCAGGACCCTGCCCCAAGGCTGCACTATTATTTCTTGACAGTTCCCCCCGTTTTTTCTGCACACACTCCCTCCCTTCCCTGATGAGCAACTGTTTGAATCTCCTCTTTGGAGCTCAGGGAAGGTCAAGGAGGCTGTATGAAGCCTCTTTCCTACAAGTAAGAAACAGGGAACACAGAAAGGATTTGTACCTGGGAGGGTCCCACAAGGTCCTGCTTGGTTTCAAAACCAGTCATTATAGTGGTGTCATTGAGAACCAGGATTTGGGTGCAGGAAAAAGAAGATACAGATGTAAGATCGACGAGGTTAAGAAAAAAAAAAAACCAACAATGTAGTTCTGAATTTAATTCCGGTGTAAAAGTATAAATTCGTCATGTGCTTTATCCTTAGAAATGTGTTTAATTCTATCTGCTGAAAAGATCTGGAAACAATGGTCATTCCATAAAGAGTGAGCACTCCTAGACCCAGACAGTGGCATCTAAACACCATCTCCTGCTAAAAGGAGCCGGGAGGAGGGTTCATTTATCTGGCCTTTCCTGATCAAATTGTAACTCATCAGTTGATGAGGGAAAGCTTCTCTTTCAAGAGGTAGTCTAGCTACTAAAGGAAGAAGAAATGAGAGAACATCATAGTTTTGTAACACCTAATGAGCGGGTGTAGGCAGTGATCACCAAGAGCTGCTGACGTCGCTGAATCAGTGTGCCTCCTTGCCGAAAAGTCCCCCTGAATCTGAAGGAGACTTAGATTTAACCGCCAAGGTGCAGGAAATACAGAAGACAGAAGTGTCCGTCCACCCTTTCGAGGGATGATCAGCAACACCAGAAACTTCAGGTTTCTTCAACAAAGAAACCACAAGGGGAAAAAAAAGGTGATGAGAGAGAACCAGTCAATTTGCAGTGGATGGATCTTAACTGGATCACAATTCAAACAAACTGTTCAACAATCAAGGACCATAGGGAAGGAGAAAATACCTTTCCTCTGTCCTTCTAGGATCTTCTGGCTGGTCTAAGAATTAGATTGACATGCGACAGAGTTACAGGAGGAAACAAAATATAATTATGTATGCGTGGGGGCTTCATAAGACTTTGAGGCCCCAGCTCAAGATAGAGTCTTCAGGTTTATATGCCAACAGAGAGAAGGAGGAGGGGGCAGGGGCTTGGGACTTCCAAGGGAAGGAAGGCAATTTATAGGAAGATGAAGAAGAGCAAATGTTTGGTGAGTGAATGTTCGGTAAACAAATGTTTGTGGGTTATGCAGACACAACGGGGCACAGAGAGGACTTTGATCAAACAAGTCTTGCTAAGTTTCCCTCAGGCCACTGGACCCCATTCCTATTATCCTGTAGTTAATCTATGATGCTAGTGTGTCTTCCTGGAACCGGCCCCTCATCTTAATTCTTTTAGGCAGTTAAGGGGAGAAAATAAAATCTCTTTCCAAGCTGTTTGTTTCTTAAGAACAATCAGCCCCCAGAAAATTCTCAAATCAAAGAGGCATATTTTGAGGTGGTAATTTTGCTCACGTATAGGACAATCAGGAAAATTTAATATCGGCTGGATACTTAATACAACTTTTAGGATGGTGTAGGGAGGGTATAGGTGATCATGGGTTGATAACCGTTGAAGCTGGGTGATGAGTCAGTGAAGAATTATTACACCCTGTCTACTTTTGCATGTACTTGGAATTTTCCATCATAAACTATTGTTTTTGAAAGACTTCTCTGGATCTCCAAAGCTGACTATTATCCCTCCTCCTCTTCGCATTCTTCCTACAGCGGTCCTAACCCTCCCGGACGAGGCAAATGAATGGTCAGAAACCACACACTAGGGATTGTATATCTCCATCTCAGAAGATTGATTTTTGATGGAAGATGCTAAGTTCCATATTCCATGTGTGGAATTTGAGGCTCCCAGTTCCAGGAGGAGTTGGAAACGCAAGATCACAGACTGGAAGACATTATCAAGGCTGACTTCGCCAGAAGGAAAGGTGTAGGACAGAAAAGGGAAAACCAAGGACTTGAGATACAGCCTCTTCCTTCCTCCCTTCATCCACTCATTCATTCAAAAATATATGAATTATATGCTCGTGAGGGATCGGAACCTGGGGATGAGAAGAGGGAAGGTGGGGTTTATTGAGGAAGAAAGACACTTAAACGAAGATATGTGGTGATGGCTTGGCTGGGTGGACGGAGCTGATGACTGCTGTGAGCCGTCTGGCCTCAGGACGGAAGCCCTGTGTTTTGCAGCTTGTAATTAGGGCTGAATCACAGTGCCAGGGCCACCCTGCTCAGTCCCAGAAGCAGAACAGATGGTGGCAGAGGACAGCGACAGGGAGAGACCCCTTTCCTCCTATCCTGCCTTCAGGGGTGCACAGAACATGGTCACGGTCATGCTGCCCTCACTCCAAGGACTAGGGCAGGGTGAGGAGAGCGAGGCTCTCCCTTCGGGCACAAACCCTAAGGGGGCCCCCCAAACTCAGCTGTCCAGATAAATAATCTTCTAATGCACTATTTAAAAAAATCAAAATTAATGGGAAAAAATCCATAATGGACAAAATGTTACTAAATTGCCCTCTTATTACTCATTTTTCCCTTTTAGGCTTCTGTGTGGTTAACAGAGCTTTTGCTGACCTTGTGCTTTTATAAATTTGATATTTTGCTCATTTTGAATTTTTGGCATTAATTTTGAGCATTCAGCATTAAAGTGCGTTCAGCCAACCACATGAGTACAGGTTAAAAACTGCCACCTTGTGTCTAGTGAGCAGCAAGGTCCTGATGTCAACCTCCTGGTTTTGATTTTGTCCAGTAAGGTCTATAAGATGTCAGCCTTGGGGGAAATACTGTTGTTGCAACTTCCTGTGAGACTATAATTATTTAAAGATGTGACATTTTGTGAATCTATGTACGTATGCGCATGACTGGGACATGATGCTGTACACCAGAAATTGACACATTGTAACTGACTATACTTCAATAAAAACGTAAGTAACTTCTGCTCTTAAAAAAATGTAAAAATTTGATAACAATGATTTGCATTGATTATTGAATTTTTTGGCACCCATTTCAGTTTTGGGTCCAAGGGAAGTGCCTTACCTACCTGCCCCTAGTCCTGGCCCCACTTGTCCTGCAAAACTACTACTCTCAAAACGGTGGGGACAGCAACCAGGCAACTCAGCTTACTCCGTGGACTCATAGACGCCTTCGATTTCCTTTCCCCCCAGAGGGGCCATGGGGACTGAGGCCCACAGACACCCTACCCCCCAACTCTGTTCTCAGACCCCATGCTCCACCCCCACCTATGTCTGTCTTTCAACAAACAATCTCCCCCACGCAGAGCATCATCTGTGAGAAGTCCCGCTCTTCAGGGCAAGACCATCGTGTGTACCTGCCAAGTACAGTGTTTGAGTGTTTCGACCACTGAGGCTGATGTCTCAATGGTTATAAAGAATCTGAAGATATGATAGCCACTCCGTGCACCTGTGCTTAACATCGGGTCCTCTAAACTAAAACGTTGAGCCTCTTGGGCAAACTAAATGCTGTGCACCCATCCGTGTCTTCAGGAGGAAGCGTCAAATCTCTAAATTTAATGCAGCGTGTGTTGTGGTCAGTCAGAAGCGACAGCGGGATAAGCTGTTTCTCTGGTGTGCTGACCGACCAAGTCTCAGTAACCGCAGCTCCCGGTAGAAACAAACACTGTCCCATCCCATTTCGGGCTCAGTTGTAGGTCAGGGGCTGTGGGTTTAACAAGTGCCCGGGCGATTCCAATGAGTGTGTCCAAGGAGGGAACCTTCGCTCTCTGACAGTTCCTGACTTCATGGGAGGGTTAGAATCCTCTAGATCAGCGGCACCTGGGAACTTGTAAGAAATACTGGTTCTCAGGCCCCATCCCGGACCTGAGAAACCCCTGGGCTGGCCCAGCAGACGTGTTTGGAAAGCCCTGCAGATGGTTCTGCCACGTGCCAGAATTTGAGAACCGCTCATCTTAGAAGAACGCATTATGCCTGGACCCACCAGAGATTACTACTTCATTGGTCTGCGTTCGGATCCAGGTCCATTGAGAAAGTCCCTCGGGTCACTCCGTGAGAACCCAGACAGCTGCTCTCTCTCTTGCACTGTGGCTTCCAGGGACCCCTTTGATTTGTGTGGATTTTAGTCTGCATGTCCCTTTTCTTTCTCCTCCAAACTTCCACAGGGTGACTAAAACCTTACCTCACAGCTGTTCTCAACTGGCCTGCAAGAGGTGTAATTCACATCTCCTGGGAATATCACTATTCCTGATGAAATGCTTAAGTAATTTTCTCATTAAATTTAGAGAGATTAAGCTGTGTTCTGAGAGACCAGTCACCCACTCGGCTGTCAGCCACGCATCTAGAGATATTTAACCAAACGCTCCGACCTTCCTGAGTCTGGCTAAGTCGATTATCTTAACATTTTCTCATCCAATAATATAACCCTCCCATATGTGAACCCTGGCTGCCAGACAGCCTGTCTCTTACAGCAAGACTCTAATAAAGCTTTTACATGTGCTTCTACCTTACAGTCTGAAGTTTTGTAATACAGAGTTTTGTAAACACTATATAGTCCCTAAACGCAATCTTATGTGATGCAAACAATACAGAAGTATAAACAGTGGTCAGTGACAGTCCTTCACAGAATCCACTTCCTAGAGGTAACCAGTTCCAGTGCGGCGTGTGTCCTATGTACATTTCCTGTCCCTTCGTTCATCTGATACTTATTGATTGCCTAGACTGTCTGAAGCTGAGTGCAGGGGATACAGTCATAAAAGAGATAAACCTGTTCTTCAGTGCATCGATCTTATGTAAATATAAATACAAGCCCTCATCCACAATTGGTTGAGTTATTAATAAAGAAACTGACTCTTGTCTGGGCTTCCTTTTCCTGCTGTGCATTAACCGAGGAAGAGGAGGGGCCCCCCTTTGTCTGCTCTCATTGGAGGAGGGAAGGACATGGTGTGTTGACCTTTCCCCGCCTTCCCACTCCACCTTCCCACCAACCATCACCAGGCCCCCTGGGGGACTAGGGTGGGCGGCCCTGGAGAGAGCTCTCAGGACTGAGGAGCTCAGAGTAGCCTGGCTGTGGAGGGAGGAGGGGTGGGCAGAGGGCAGAGCAGGGAGGTCCCTCAGCCCTGAGAGAAGGGAGGAGGTTCGGGGCAGCTGGAGGCAGCAGTGACCAGCCCTCCTGCACCCAGTGCTCCAGGGTGGCCCAATTTCAAGGTGGGATACTAGGTGTGTCCACTGGGGGCCTGTTGCAATGCCCCCATGCCAGCCAGGGATTAAAGCCACTGCCTTCGAAATGGACACTAGAGCTTGGGCCCTGGACGCTTTGCTGGGACCAGGCTGTTCAAGGACAGTGCTACGTCCTCGAATCCTCTAGACTGATAAACACCCCAGGCTCCTGCATGGCCCCAAGGCAATGAAAACAGACACTGCACACCCCTCGCTCTGGTCAGTGGAGACTGGAGCCGGAGATAATCTGATTTAGGAACATAAAACAAAACGTTTCCTGCATCCAGGTGGTGTGAAGCCAAGTTATACCTCCCCCCGCCACGCCTATGCGTGCATGCTCATAAAATACCTTAGTTTCAATTGTTAACTCCAAATTCTGCATTATCATTCTTTTTTACAGTACAGAGAATAAATATGGACCAAAAGCCTCTTTCTGGCCCATGATAGAGCTTGTCACTGACTTGGTTAGAGCTATGCAACCCACCATGTTGAAGGGGTTTACTCGAAAATGAGCAGACCTTATGCCCTTTACAAAGCCTCCCTGCTGGCCAGTATCACGGCAGCTCGGGGCAGCTTGGTGTGGTCTCTCGCCTGCTGAAGATGTAAATTTCCCCAGAGCACTTCTGGGGTCCCTTTGAGGGTCACAGGTCACTACAGGGGTCTGGGGAGGTGGGGGGGGATGGAAGCATCTCTTACTCAAATAAAAACAAAGAAACAAGAAAACAGATCAATGTTACTGAGGTGTAATTTACCCACCATAAATTGTACCCATTTAAGTCTGAAGTGCAATGAGTTGTGACAAATCCGAACATCACCACCACAATCGCACACACACACACAGGCATTTCCACTTCCCCCAGTGGAGCCACGTTCCCTGAGCCACTCTGCCATGAGCCCCCTCGACCCCAGTCCCAGGCAAACACTGATTTGCCTTATGTCAACGTTGACTGGCTTTGCCTTTTCTAAATTTCCATGTCAGGGGAATCATCCCGTGTGCACTGGGGTCTGGCTTCTCTCACTCAGCATAATGAGATTCATCCGTGGTCTGTGTGGATGGGTTCCTTTTTACAGTGGAGTGTATTCTATGGTGTGAGATGTACCCCGGCTTCCTTACTTTTTTTCCCCCAGAGTTACAGAAATCTGAATCCCGTGGAGAGACCAAGCAACATTTGGAGGGTTGGAGAACTCAGGTTTATTACACCAGGAGGCCCAGAGGAGTTAATGCTCCAAGCTCTGGACTCCCGTCTGTAGCTTTACACAAGCTTTTATAGGGTTTTAGTTTTCCATTATGTTCGTGCCATATGCAAATGTGGTGTTAGAAATGGACCAATCAGGAGTGAGCTTTTGGGAACCAATGGAATTTTAGGGGGGTAAGGTTTGTTTTCCTAGAACCCAGCCGTTTTACAGAAGCGCAAAAGCAGGAGGTCAGTGGCCGTGCCTGGGAGGTCTTGCTGGTCCCTTTGTGGGTTTTGCCCCTTCACCGGTAAGGTAGCTGCAGCTTGCTTGTTTGTTCACCTGTCTCCAGGTTTTGTCAATTATAAATCAAGCAAAGCAGCTCTACTCTGACCTGTTTTATATATTTGGGTTTATGCATCGTTTCAGTTGGAAAAAGCACTGGGCTTCTAAAAAAAGAAGAAGAAAAAAAAAAAAAAAAAGAAAAGAAAAGACAAAAGGAAGGGGGAGAGAGAGGTAAAAGGAAAGGAGGGAAAAAAGGAACCCACAGGTGAAATAGAAAAAGCTTAGTTTTTGAAGCCAGAGACAAAGCCGGGCTTGAAGGCCGGCTTTACTTCTAGCTACGTTAGCCTGAGTAAGTGACCACACTTTTCCACGTGTTGGTTCTCTTACTGGTGGAATGAGCACACTACCGCACTGGGCTACTGAGAGCACAAATTCAACGAGCTCGCCTATGGAAAGTGCCCACCTGGGGCTCACGAGCGGTGCTCCTCTCCCCTCTCCCTGCCAGGAGAGAGGCATCAGCTGAAAATGCTCTCGGGCCCTGCTCGGGGCAGCAGACCAGACGCACGAGAGTAATTCTCAGTTAGGTCACTCTGAGGGCTGTGCGCTGAGATGATTTAGCCCAAGTGCGCATTATCTGGTTCAAATCCTATTCCACAGACTTCGGGTCATTTTTCTAATCGTGCTCTAAATAACTCTTTTTTGAATTGATTAGCCATTCACAGCCCCGAGACATCCTGAGTTAGCTTCAGCTTTGTAGGGGATGTTAGATAAAATGAAGAAAGTCTGAGTGCGCCGCCTGGTTAGTCGTGGACAAGCTCCCACCAGCGAACAGCCTGGAAGTTTCTAGAGAAAATGGGCCCCTCAGGCCCTGGGGCGGACTTAACGAGCTTCTCAGCGGAGCAGACGACTCAGCGCTGGGAAAGGCAGCAGCTTTGTCTAAGCTCAGGCTGCAGATTCTAAAGAGCTGTGTGGTCAGATAGCTCGTGGGAATCGGTGGAAAAGCCGTGCTGAGACACGCAGTCACTTGACAAATAACCACCAGGAGCACCTGGGAGAACAGAGCGCTGAGAAAGGGCACGTCGAGCCTGATGAGGACAGAGACCCAGGCTGAGCGCGCAGGTGGGAGTCTCGGGGGGAGGTGAGGCTGACTCTGGGGCCTGCAGATCTCTTGGGGGTGGGGACGGTTGCTTTCTTCATCTGTAATGAAGGGCTTAGACCGCGGTGGCTTCCAGCTCTGACATCCTGCAATCTTGTGATCCTGATTAATCTGTGGACGTGAGGTGCTGGGAACTTGGCGACTCCATCAAGTTTCTGACGCTCTTCAAGCCCCGTATGAGGTAGTTTTTAGGAGAGTACAAGCTGGGAGGATTCGTGAGGCAAAAAGACAAAAGAAATGAAGCAGGGGCCAGAAATGGGGCGGGGGTGGGGGGGAAGAGTTAGTGCATTTTGGGACCTGCTATGTCCCAGGTAAAGGTAAGCACCACCACCTAATTCTGCAACGCAAGCCAGGAGCCCAGCCGGGGCAGGGGGGCGGTCACGGGCAAATCAGTTTCAACGGCTATTTATTGAGGACCTAGCCGGCGGAAAAGCTTTTTTATGTAATCGGTGAACATTTCTTTAGCATCGAGTCTGTGTCAAATGCCACACTCTGTACCGTGGGAGGACCAGAAAGAAAGGAGACACATACTCATTTCCAGGAATATTCGATACACATAGCATTTGCCTAAGACAACAGAGAGGGCGGCTGCTGGATGGCACGAGATTGACATGTGCAAGAGAGATGCAGTGTTTGAGGAGTCAAAGGAGGCAAGTTGGAGGGGGCATCAGGGTGGCTTCCTGGAGGAGGAATCATTTGAAAATGACTTTGAGAACAGACTAGGATTTGGCTGATGGAAATGGGGGCTGGGGAGGGCATCCCAGGGAGAGGAAATAGTGCGAGTGAATCACATGCCTGGACCAGAACGTCTGGAGTATCTCTCATGCTAGCTGGAGGCCTGATTGCAGTGTGAACACAGACTCGGATAAGGAGCTGCGGGATTAAGGTTCGGGGAGATGGAGGGTATGTTCTGGGGTGCTGCAGGTCGGCTGTGGGGGGGGGGGGGCGCAGGCCCTGCTCGGAGCAGGTATGTGTGGTGATCCGAGCTTGTTCTTATAATAGGCTTCATGCAGCTGTGCAGGGCAGTTCCGGGGGACTTTGAGACAAGAGCCCCATGAACTGCTGGGTCTAAGTTCTGAGTTGGGATGAGCCCAGATGTGTGAAGGGTGAGGGAGAGAACAGATGTCTGGGGCTGATTTCTAGAGACACTCAAAGTGCCAAGGCCAAGGTCACAGGCAAAGCAGCTAGGATCTGCAGACACCTGATTAACTGCTCTCAGGCCCAGAAACGAGAATTAGAGGCTGAGGTGAGAGGCAACCTTGGTCATCTTCAAAGTCGAAATGTCACAGGTCCCATCAAATTCGGCAGAAGGCAGAAACTTGGGCCAGTGGAAAGAGCTTGGATTCAGGGATCCAGCTCCCCTCTGAGACCTCAGGTTTTCATCTGTAAAATGGAGAGTTTACTAGGAAGAGCAAAATGTTAAAATATATAAAAGGAGTCGATCTGAATTCCTACCACTGAGTTGGAATTATGACATCCTTCATACACGCATGGAGTCTGCTCTGCACAAAGTCTAGTCAGGCCTTCACTGACGCCATCAGGCCAGCACCACACAGGGGGCCTGCCCTCCCCCAGAGCTGCACCAAGGTCCCCAAGGAAGCAGCCAGGTGGTTGGAACCTAAAGGAAGGAAGATTCTGATTTTTTTTAACATTTATCTTTATTTTTATTATTTAAAAAAATTTTACTGAAGTGTAGTTGATTTACAATGTTCGTTTCAGGTGTACAGCAAAGTGATTCAGTTATACATACACATGCATATATATTTTTTCTTTTCAGATTCTGGAAAACCCTGATTTAGAACCAGAGTGAGTGTTACCCTGAAACCAGGAGTTTGGGCTTTCTGACCTTTCCCAGATTTTAACCTCCTGCTTTATATTCTAAGTGCTCAGGTTCCCCCTTCCACAAAACACCCAGGACACTGTGAGAAAAAGGGAGGGTGCAGCGACAACGAACTATTTGCACAGGGCTTGGGACGTCTCGGCTGGAACACGTCACACAAACACAGGATATTACTTCTAAGCTGCTGCTGAGGGAGGGAGACCCAGGAGTTGCTTTCCTCCCATCCTGGGCCAGGGGAGGGGACAGAAAATGACCAGCAACTTCCCAGGGTGCTTGAGACAGCAGAGTGGAGGGGGTGGGGGGACGAGGCTCTGGATCATCTCGGGAAAGGAGGCCGCTCCCATTTTCCAGACTGTACTGGAGGGAAGCAAAGCCTCCCTGGCAATTCTGTTGCAAAGTGTCTGCAAATAAACCGTTGGCTAGAAGGCTTACAGGAGGGAAGCTGGGGTCCCGGCAGGGCACGCTCTCCTGCTAGGAGTCCTGTGTGTGCAAACTCAGAGAATCTCTGAGTCCATCCCAACGGCACCTTAGGGAGAACCAGTCCTTCGTCTCTGTGCCCTCGTGATTTTGACGTGGAAGGTCACAAGCCATGCAAGGAGCAGGATCTGTTGCCTTTGCTGTGCAAAGTGAAAGATGGGGCCCCTCCGGAACCCTGACTCTAGTGTAAGGAAAGCATCCCCTCTGTTCCTTTCACAGTTCTCACCTGGCAGCGGAAGACCAGCCCCCGAGAGCCAGGTGCATCCTGAGCTCCACATCTACTGGTAGGAGTCTGAGGTCTGGGAATTTTTTTTTACAAAGGGAGACATATCTAAATTAAGGGCTGCACTATTAACAATAGCCAAGACTTGGAAGCAAATTAAGTGTCCATCCACAGATGAGTAGATAAAGAAGATGTGGTGTAGCTATATATAATGGAATATTACTCAGCCATGAAAAAGAAATGAAATCGTGTCATTTGCAGCAACATAGATGGACCTAGAGATGATCATGGTAAGTGAATTAGATCAGACAGAGAAAGACAAATACCATATGATATCACTTATATGTGGAACCTAAAAAAGACACAAACAAACTTATTTATAAAACAGAAACACACCCACAAACATAGGAATCAAATTTATGGTTACCAAAGGGGAAAGAGGAGGAGGGATAAATTAGGAGTTTGTGATTAACAGATACACACGACTATATATAAAATAGACAAACAACAAAGTCCTACTGTATAGCACAGGGAACCCTATTTAATATCTTCTAATAACCTATAATGGAAAAGAATCTGAAAAAGAATGTGACTATATAATGAATCATTTTGCTGTAGACCTGAAACTAACACAACACTGGAAATCAACTGTACTTCAATAAAAAATAAAATAAATTAAGGGCTGCCAATGGAGCCTTCTCTTTCCCCAGCTCTTACAGGAATTGCTTTCAAAAAAGATTCAAAGTGCATTTACTTTCTGAGTGCCTCCCGCATGTGAGACTGTGACAAGCATCACGAGACAGATAGAAATGAGGATTTCGGTGATGTTTGTAATCTAGCAAAGGAGACAAACAAGCACACAAATTACAAGCACCGGGAAGACAACAGTGACACAAAAACAGGGAGGATAAAAACAAACTTCTGGGAGAATCAAGCAGGTTGGTACTGACTTAGCCCTTGGAGGACGGTAGGACCAAGAGTGTGGGAGGGGCCTTCCATCTGGAGCCAGATCCAACGAGAACTGTAGGAACCTGTGAATATTTGGGTGTGGTTGGAGTCATCCTTAGATGGAGGGTGTGGTGGGAGCGGAGAAAGAGAGTAGCTTTGGAAAACAGGCTGAGGTTTGGAATTAGTTCTCTGAGAAGGAGGAAGCGGTAGATGTTTCTTTTCTTTTACAGCGGTACTGGGGATTGAACCCAGGACCTCGTGCATGCTAAGCACTAAACACTCTACCACTGAGCTGTACCCTCCCCCGCTCAGCATCTTAGATTTGATGAGTGCTGCTCACTCTCCATTTGCGCCCCGCCCCCCCAATATCTGCCTCAGTACGTGCCCAGGGGGGTGATGGTCTACGAAATGCACCCCACGCTGTAAAGTTGGGCTTGACACACTTCTAAGGAATCAGACCTCAAACACCACCCTAGATGGTTGCCGTCCTTTGCCCACACCCTGTTGTCTCACCCTTCGTTGTCTCCTGGGAACAATAAATTCCTGTCTGGGTGCCATCTGCTTCCTGCCAGGACCCTGACAAAGGCACCATGCATCCTCTGTGCGTACTATTAATCCTCATGACAGCCCTGGGAGGCATTTTTCCGTTGTGTAGATAAGGAAAATGAGGCACAGGAGGCTGGGGGGCTTGCCAGTTATGATGCCCCCGCCCCCACCCTGGTACCCGGCAGCAGGAAAGGCCACGGGACTGGCCCTGGCCTGTGGGCCGCCAGGAGCAGCACTGGACACACAGGAGAGGGGTGGGCTGTCCCCGTGCCCCTCCCTCTGCCCGGGCGGGTGCGGAGACTCCGCGGGCGGAGGCGTGAAACGCGCAGAACGCCGTGTGCCTCTTCCCTGCTGGGGAGCCAGCTTCCTTGGCGCCGCAGCCAGCCTTGCCTGAGTGAAAAATAAACTTCTCTGTGTCAGCCCAGAGATGCGTTAACTTGCGACCCGTCCCACGCAATACGCTTCTCTAAGGTCACTTAACTAGTGAATGGCAGGACCAGGATGCAAGCAGGACACGGGCAGGAAGCAGGAATTAAATCGGAGGAAGAAAACACCCCACGCGGCGTTGGGTCAAGTGAAACCAGAGCCAGGGGCATCTTTCCACTTTTTCCACAGCCCTTCTACACCGACTAACCATCCATAACTGTGGCGCCACCCATTAAAGGTAGGAGCTTCTGTTTCTCTGGTACTTAACGTGTGCCAAGCCATGCGTTAAAGGTCTTAGCTGATCCTCTCCTGAGATGTGCAATATTACCCATGTTTCTTATTTGCAGAAGCTGAGCTCACAGAGGTTAAGTAATTTTCTAAGTTCCCATGGGTGGTAAGTGGGATTTTTTTTTTATGCTCCAAAAATCTATTTAATATATTTACATATCAGATATTAAACTGATAAGGACAGGTACTACACTTGATCTTAGCCCCAAAGGCCGAGAAGTCATAGCACTGGGATCTTAAACTGCATGACATCAAAGCCCAACTGTTCATTTCTACAGCCTCCCAAGACCATTGCCAATGCCAGCAAGGAGAGGTGCTATGAAGATGCAAACTTGCACACATGCTCATAAGTTGGACCACAAGTAGGATGGAAGGGAGCAGAGCCGATGAACCCCAAATGTTGAAAACATCCCCTAAGGCCCTGCCACAGCATCTGAACTTGTGCTGTCAGCAGCGAAGATAAAGAAGCTCCCCCAGCAGATGGTTTTGAGCTGAAGAACTCCGCTGCTGCTCCTATACTTGAAGCAGTTTCTGTTTTGCAAGGCCAGTGGGTCAGGTTTGGGGAACCAGCTTGTGTGAGTAAATGGATACCATGGAAACTGAGAAGCGTGCTCACCACCGTAGCATCCAAGCACAGGCGACCACAGGGTCTTGGCTGTGGTGGGACAATCACGCATCAGCAGTTGTACGTGCCACTGGGCAGACCATTCTCCTGGGAGATGATTACATCTGGCTACGAGTGGGTCTGACCTGGTTGGTGTCCGGTGTCCAGATGCCCATTCCACACACCAGGGTGATGATATTAAACATAGCAGGGATTTCTGAGCCTCCAACACTCCTTAGTCTCTCACTTAGCAATACCATTTTTTTACTCTATGATCCTGTTTATTTCTTAACCAGTCTTCCATTTGGCGCATATAATTACATTAACACTAGCAAAAAATTCATGTTAGGGAGGCAAGAATATACACATTTTTAAATGAAATTATATAAGATAACATTGCCTAAATCAAGTGCAGCCTCATTTAGGCATTTCCCCTGTCACCCCTGTCATGGTTTGTGGCACAATAAACAACATTCATATATCCAGGTACATTGACTTAAGGTGTTTTTTGTTTTTTTGTTTTTTCAACCTAGCTATGGTACTATTTCTTTTCTTACTAAAGGGTTTTTACCCGCCAAGGGAAAAAAGTGATTTTTAAAATGGAAGAATGGGGGAGAATACAGCTCAAGTGGTAGAGTGTGCACTTAGCATGCATGAGGTCCTGGGTTCAATCCCCAGTACCTCTGTTAAAAAAAAAATTAAGTAAATAAACCTAATGACCTCCTCCACCAAAAAAAACTTTAAAATAAATATGGAAGGAAACTTCCTTTTCCGGTAATATGGTGGAGTAGGTATCCTGCAAAAACAATGCTAAATAAAACAAATATTAAATACAATAATTTTAAGACGTTACTTTTGAATATACAAGTGCATTCTTTTTAAAACATTTTTTTGCGGATTTTTTCTTTCAGTTTCATCAAGATATAATTGACAAAAAAAGATGTAATTGACAAAAAAGATGTAATTGACATACAGCTCTGTATAAGTTTAAAATGTACAACATAATGACCTGATTTATAAGTGTTGTGATTACCGAATTAGTTTGGTTAACATCCATTACCTCATATATTTACCAAAAAAAGAGGAAAAATTTTGTTCTTTTCTTGTAATGAGAACTCTTAGGATTTACTCTCTTAGCAACTTCCAAATATACCATACAGCAGTGTTAAATATAGTTGTCATGTTGTACGTTACATCCAATGACTTACTTAACTTATAACTGGAAGTTTATACCTTTGACCACCTTGATCTATTTCTACCTCCCTCCATCCCCTGCCTCTGGTAACCACAAATCTAATCTCTTTTTCTACACATTTTGTTTTTATTTTAGATTCCACACATGAGTGATATCATAGTATTTGCCTTTCTCTTTCTGACTTATTTCACTTAGCATAATGCCTTCAAGGTCCATCCACGTTGCCACACATGGCAGGATTTCCTTCTTTTTTGTGGCTGAATAGTATTCCATTGTTTACATGCTACATTTTCTTTACCCATTCATCTGCCAGTGGACACATTGGTTGTTTCCCTGTCTTGGCTATTGTGAATAATTCTGCAAGTGACTTGTACGTTCAAGAAAGCAGGGGAAATTCTCAGGAGTCAAAATGGAGACTGGGGAATTATACAGGTAAGCAGGTGTTGGCAGCTTCTATACATAGACCCCATGGAGGAGTTTAGCAGTCTCAGTTTCCAAGAGCTGCGGGTTTTAGTGGCCTCGTGGAGGAAGGAGACGTGACCTTGAATCCATGCAGGTAGGGAAGTTGGAAATAAGACCCCTCACATATTATGCCACACTCTGCATAAAGGTGGACCTGGAAATCTCTATGCACCAGCAAAGACAAAACAAAGAAACTCAACTGCTTTGACCTTGACCCTAGATGTATAGAAAAGTCTTTTGAAAACATATAACCCTGGTCTTCCCTCATATGGATTTAAGGAATGAATTTGAATCACCTGGGCTGTCCAGAAACCCCATGACTGAGAACTTTTAACTTATAGTGGTCTTGGATTGAGGGCATGTGGCAGAATTAAAGGGAAGATCTCTTTGGAGGTTTGCACGCTCGGCTAAAGTTTCATGTGATCCCACAAATACAGCTCAGTCAGTGTGATGTGAGTTTGTAGCCCCAGTTACAAAACACAGGAGGAAACCAGCTGCAGCAGGAGTCAGCGGGACGAGCAACAAGAGGTTTGCCCCCCCAGGGACATCAGACGCGGGCATCTCTCCTTTAGAATCTAAAGTGAGCATTTCACGAGGTTTAAAGAACTAAAAAGCGGGAATCAGAAACAGGAGCAAGAAATAAGAATGCTATCAAAAAGACCAGACAGATTTGAAAAAAGAAACGTAGTACTTATAAAAATAAATTAAAATATGTATATGTATAACTGAATCGCTTTGCTGTACACCTGAAACTAACATGGGAAATCAATTACCCTTCAATAAAAAATAAGAATTAAAAATAAATAAATAAAAATAATATAATTATAACAATGGAAATTAAAACCCAATGGTGGGGGGTATAGCTTAGTATAGTGTGCATGCATGAGGTCCTGGGTTCAGTCCCCAGTACCTCTATTAAAACAAAACAAAACAAAACAAAACAAAGCAAAACAAAACAAAGCAAAACGAAACAAAAGGGTAAGTTAAAAGGTAGACTAGACACAGCTGGAAGAAACCATGTTTTCCCGGGCCTGGAACATTCAGTCTTCTGTCTGTGTATGTTCAGGCTGTAAGCATCCAACCTGATCTGTCTCCTCTTGGGGCTGAGTGTGACAGTGGCTTGATGTCACTTGGGACAGAAGGGACACTCAGTCCTTATGTCAAGTAGGACAGAAAAAGAAAAACAAAACTCCTAGCCTGGAGTTCCCACTGACTACTCGTTGCTTGTAGGTTGCAGCAAAATGAAGGAAGGCAGGCTCAAACTTCTAAAGGAAAGTTTCCTTTTGTACAGCTACTGAGAATGAAGGTTTTCAGAAGCCATCCACACAACTTTCTACTTAGATAGGAGATGATGTTTCCCCCCTTAAATGTGCAAGATCATTTTGGTGTCTCTTCTGGAATTTACCGTACTAATAAATAAACATCTGAAACTTGAAATGTGCAACTGTTTAATGCTGAAATCTCAAGGATATGAGTGTGGTGTGTGTGTGTGTGAAATTTTCAAATAAGCCTGTACTGTGCTTTAATAGACTACTTAATTTTGTTATTGTAAACATAAGACAGGAAGAATTATGAACAGAAAAATACCCAAAGATCTTACCCAGAATGCGGTACAGAGATAAAGAACTGAAAAGTACAGAAGAGAAAGAAAGAAATATGATAAAGGACAGAATGAGAAGGTTTAAAGCTCAGCGAATTGGAATTCCAGGCAAAGAAAAAGAATTATCAAACATTAAACAGAAAGAGTTTTCCAGAGTTGATTCTTGTTTAATGTGAATTGGAGGGAACTCATGCAACAGGAAAATGTTGACGACTACGGTCTGAGGATTACCCCCGAAACTGGATGTTAGAGCATTTCAGCAAACATATCTGGGTTCATTGCCAGTTGTCTTTTCTTGCTTTTCTGTGATGCAGACATGAGAATGGAGGTCAAAGGACTCCTGCAAGAAGTTTGTCGAGGAGTCACAGAGAGATGACTGAGGATGCCACGACCCCAGGAAAGATGTGATAAAAGATGGAGGTGCTCCAAGAGCCAAGGGTATGTTCCTCTGGGCTGACAGATGAGGTAAGGGACAGGGTGAGCGGGACTCTCTCCAGGACTATAATTTGGAAGAGTTTTCTGGAACTCCAGCACTAGGGAGATTAAGTAGTTACCGCCTCGTGGCAAGTTCATGGGAAAGAGCCAGGGGGGAAATTAACTTGTATTTGACATGAAACACACACTCTGTGGGTATTCATCAGAGTAAATTATATGCAGTGGGGATGTTTAAAGGCACTTCCTTCTTCTCCCTGAATGATAAGTACTGTTGGATCATATTGGATGGTCCTCTTGGTTTTTAGTAAACAATCAACAACTCCTGATGCCTATAATCTCGTGTTTAACTGTCTCTACTTATGATTACACGGAGGGTGAATACCCATTACCACAATCCCTAGGAATTGCATAATATTTCCCACCAACCCTTGGTTCCCTGGTCCTCAGCACAATGTGGGACCCCAGCCAGGCTGGCGGGCAGTGCCGTGGGAGAGCCCGGGGTGGGAGGGAGACCCGACCCTGGGGGAGCCGGGAAGTCGTGGGAGCCGGCCTGGCTGCCCAGCTGGAAAGGGATGCAGCCAGCCATCTAGAAGGTGCGGGGTGCTGGGTGGAGATGCGCAGGTGGGCATTTTTCCTCCCTCTGCTGCCCTGATACCAGGACAGTGGCTGCTCACAGCATCTGAGGAGGGCTAAGTTTCCCACTCGCCAGGGGAAGCTGGGGATGCATGCTGGTGGAAGGCACTCAGACTGGAGTCAGGGAAGGGGGCAGCCTGGCCTCTGGCTTCCTCCTCCACTGCTGAGCCCACTGTAGCCTTTCCGCCAGCCATCCATGCAGTAACGACATAGAGAACATTTATGCGTGGGGCTCACCCGATGAAAAGATACAGATGGTTCTAAGAGTTTTTTTTTTTTAATGAGTTGTTAAGGTTTGTTTCTTAATTGTTTGGGGTTTGTTTGTTTGTTTTTTAATCTTAAAACTTTTTTCTTTCCTTTTTTGGGGGAGAGGTGATTAGGTTTATTTATTCATTCTAATTTATTTAATTTATTATTTAATGGAGGGACTGGGGATTGAACCCAGGACCTCGTGCATGCTAAGCGTGTGCTCTACCACTGAGCTATGCCCTCCCCTCTAAGAGATCTTTCAAAGTGGCAGCAGGATTAGGGGAGTCACTCACCCTCGCAGCAAACCTGGGAGGCAGGGAGAGCAGGGGCGAGTATCCACGTTTTAGAGAAAGGGACTGGAGAGGGGCAGTGACTTACTGAAGGTCAGCAGGAGAGCAGGGACCAGGTTCCAAGACCTTCTGACTCTTAATCAAGAAGGCCTTCCATCCAGACTTAGAATTATAAGCATCTTAATGAGCACGTGTGATTTAAGGATGATTTGAAGGCAGGGATCTGGTGTTAATTGCTACCCCCTTGGTGATGCTTTGATAAGCCGATATTCACAAGTGACTGCCTAAAACAAGTGATTATAGAAAATAGTAATTTTAATGTCCATATCGGGACAAGTTTGATCCTAAAGCTCCAACCAGGTGGTTTCTGAAAGCATTTCCCATTCTGGGGTCACAGATTTGGAAATCAAGTAAGGATCCTCATGTTATCCATTCTGCAGATGCAGAAGGAATCTGGCAGCCACAGGTGTTGCCAGGCCCATCACAGGTGTGAGAGCATCACCTGTCACAACCCTGAAAACCCCCAGGTGTTGTAGTCCTGAGTCTCAACCTAAGCAGACATGAGCTTGGAAAAGTAAGAGCGGGATGAAGAGACACAGAAAGAAGGAGGTGGGACAACAAACCCATTTCCCATCACTTGGTTCTGCCACCACCTCCCTGGGACTGGGAGAGGAGCCTGGGACGGTGTTCCTGTGCCAGCATCCCACTCTGGCCAGGGATGAAGGGAAGGCGCCTTCCAACTTTTGTTGGCGCAAACATCCTCCCCTTTTTTTGCAATACCATCTCTTCCCACCCCTAGTAACTACTACTAACCCACCACTACAAACCTACTAGTAGAATTACTAAAATATACTAAATTTGCAAGGGAGGAGGGGCTGTACAGAGGAAAGGAATCACTGAGAACAAACTTGGTAGGGACAGAGCCCCCATTATCAGGAGTTAGTTATTGTAATTAGCTAATTATTTCCTTAGAAGGTAGAAACCCATCATACAAGTTTTTAATGAATTTCTGCTACAGACTTGGTGGTGTGGTGGATACCGAGGGCCACCGAAATCCAGTTAGGGGTGTTGATAGTGGTTTGGGGTTCCTTCAATGGATAACCCCAAGCCAGACACAACAAAGCATGGGCAGTGCAGTAAAAACCACGGGAACTATGGACTTAAAGAGAAAGAGATCAAAGATGGCTTCCCAGTATCCTGGGACGTCTTCAGGGAAATGTTTTCAAGATGCAAGGCAAGTGGCCACTAATGTTGTCACATCTGCCGCGGGACTGGAGGTCAGGGACCAATAATGGCAGCGGATGGTTCACTGGCAGTAGGTGCAATGCTATTAATTTGTCCAAAATCAACCTTAGACAACGTACCTCCACCTAATCTAGTTAGGACTGGAAGGGGGCAGTCTGGACAAGTTTGCCTGGGTGAATTCTGAAGAAACAAGTACCCTACACTTTTTGCCTTAAATACACAAACACACCCGTTCAAACTCTTTGGTGGTCCAGTGATGGTGACCCTTCCTTGTCTGCCTATCTGTTTTGTCGAGAAGATGGAACCGCTGTCCCGGAGTCATGGGCCTGCTGGTAAATTGGGATCCAGAGGTGAAGGGCTAAAGCTCTCGGCTTGGTTCTCCCACCTCGGCGCTGACATTGGGGCCAGGTAATTCTTTGCTCTGGGACCTACCTGTGCCTTGTCGGGTATTCGCAGCATCCCTGGCTCCTGCCCACTCCAGGCTAGCAGCATCTTCCCTCCCCCATCCCTGGGTCAGAACAACCAAAAAACATCTCCAGCATTACTGAATGTCTCCCCTGCTCTAGAGAAGGGGATCCCACACTAGGGTGTCCGCCGCACCATGACTGTCCCCCTCTTATCCTTCCTCACTTCTTAATCCACTTTGTTGCCACTGATTTCTTGAAATCTAAAGGGAATTTAGAGTTGATCTGAGTCCAGGCTCTCCTTTAGAGCTTAAGACCTGGAAGGGAGCTCAGTTCGTAGCATGACACTTCGATGACAACCCCATTTCCTTTAAGACCTTCGCTGCAGTGCCACTCCGATCTTTGGCTGAGAGCCTAGTCATTGAGCCCTCCCAGGGCTACTGTTCATCACGTTGCAGGAGGCAGAGCTTGGAGCCCACCTTCCCTCCACGTCCCCGACAGGCCCTTGTTGGGGACGAGTGTATCCTATTATGGATTTTATTTTGGAAATAGTTCCTTGAGGCCAGAAGAGTCAGCTCAGATCACTTATGCACTCTTTCAGCAAGCATCCTTCAGATGGCTTTTGTTGCGTAAGGAGGATGTAGTCCCTGCTCGTCCTGGAGCTCACAGATGGGGGAATAAGTGAGACACGAGGGTCGCTGTAAAACAAGACCTGAAATGACTGAGCACATCCTGGGGCCAGGCTGCCCAGAGGGACCACACCCAACCCCCTGGGGATGGTGAGGACCACTTCCAGGAGGAGCAGAGCCCTGAGCTCCGTCTGCGAGGATGAGTTAGCAGCCGTCGGGCAGTGAGGCTAGACAGGAGCATCGCAGGCAGAGGGGAAGCGGGTGGAAGCTCGTGGCCTGGGAACAGCGCAGCGAGTGTGTAGAGCGCCACCACGCGGGCCCTGATGGAACGTGAGGGTTGAGGGAGGGGAGGTAGAAAGCAGACCCAGCGGCCTTCATTGCTGCCTTGAAGAAGCTGACTCAGAGGAGGGCAGAGTCCAGGAGAACAAGGTCAAAGTGGGAGGACCACGCTGGGATCATGCAGCGTGTGGGGGGAGGGGGTGGAACAGGGGCCGCGGAGAGAGAAGAGGGGAGAGACGAGAAACAGACATGAGGATGCCACGAGGGGGCAAGAACGCCACTCAGGTGTCCAGGAGGACAGCAAACACCAGGAGGGGCAGGGTGAGGCTGGGAGACCCTGAGCTCCACTGGGACATAAGCCTGGATGCTGGTGGGACTCCAAGTGGAGCCATCCAAATGCAGGGGCGGCGGAGGTCGGGGCGGGGGGGGGGGGGGAGGCACAGATCCAGCCTGGAGAAATGGCTTGGAAAAGGTGCATTGGGAGCAGGTGGACGGCGGATGCCACCGTGGGATGCAGTGACATCACCAGGGCGAGTGTGGTCTGAGGAATGGGTGCATTGGGGCAAGTTTTAGGCACCAGCAGATCAAAATGAAGCATCTCTCTCCAGAAACCACCTTTTGGCCGGTCCAAAAGTTCCACTGAAAGTCATCGCAGGCTGGACTGGCCCGTGCGGGTTTCCTCTGTGCCCCAAAGGGAGGTAAAGTAGGAACAACGAATCAAATTGCTCAGGCAGCTTGTAAACTCATGTTTCCCAGTTGCCCTGACAGTTCAGAGACTTTTATTTCCCACCACCAGACTCTCCCAGAGGCACCAGAATGCTGGCTGGTCCCCTGGCCCAGGACCCGGGATCCTTCTAGTGAACTGTGAACCTAACATTTGTGGGAAACATTGCACAACTTCTAAGGTTTGTGGTCAAATGGCTTCATCCCCAGCTTAATCGTTAAGTGTAGACCCTTAAGAACTAGATTATAGCTTAGAGAAGCTGTCGACTGTTTATTGGAAACCAAAGGCTGGTTTTCTTCTTGCCATGTATTTGCAGTTCTGTGTGTCTGCAGCGGAGGGAATGAGATTTTCTTTGAACAGCCCTTTTTTACATGTAATTTCTTCTGATGAGTATCTACAGTGTCTGTGCTTCACACGAAATAAGACCTGATGGTTCCCCCTGGCTGTTTCCCATGAACTTGACCCTCTTGGTTCCATACAGACAACAGGACTTGCTGGAACCCTTCACAAACTCTTAGCAACTCAGTCATGTCAGTGCTTTTGGTGGTAACCACATCTTTCAGTCAGTCAGCTATTTAACCCTGCAATCAGATTCCTGTCCCTTGGGGGAAATGATGGTTTAAACAATGAGCATTTCCTTAAACCTTTGCATTTTATTTCATACTCCTCTTTTCAAAGTGCTTTTTTGTTACCGAGTCCAAATTCGTTCTGCTGGCCGCACGACAGGCCAATAAATCAGGAGACGAGGTGTTGGGGCAAGGAACAGTGACCTTATTTGGAAACCCAGCAGACCAAGAAGATGGAGGACTGATGTCCTAAACAATCTCTTCCCCGAGTCAGCATCCAGGCTCCTTTTACACTAAAAAAGGGGAGGGGGCGTGGCTGGTTGTTGCAAACTTCTTGCTGTCGGAATCCTTTGTTCTTGCAGCCGTCCATGTAGGTCAGGTCATGGTGTTCCTGTAAACCTCCAATGAGAGGAGTGTGATTCTCTGTTCTGCAACTTTTTAATCTCTGTATGAGTGGAAAGTGTTATATGCTTAAAGGTCAGAGCCTTGAGAGTGGGCTCTCCTGTAGATTTCAGGATATTGGCATGATTCTTTTACAAAAGGAGAAGAACCAGCATGACTGAGCCCAGGAAACAGAGCACAGGGTTAGAGCCAAAGGAACAGAGCTAATATGGAGTCAGATTTGTTCTTCCCTATTTCACTTTTATGTATAATAATTTTTGCTTCCTTCCCTAAGCTTTATGTTTTCTCTTTTTGCTGATGAAAAACTAAAGTGCAGGGCTGGAGGCAAGACTTAGAGCCTAGAAGGTGCCTTCTGGTGGGTCCAGGCGTGGGCATGGCCCCTGCCCTGTCCCCCCGCCCTGCCCAGTCTCAGGTGGTGCTGACTGGAAGGGGATTTAGTCACTGGAGCATGAGAACCAAGAGATTTTTGTTCTGTTTAAGAATGAAAAGCTCCTTCTCTGTGCAGAGTGGACTGTTCCCCTGTGATGTGTGGGGTACACAAGCTGGTGTTCCTTAAAGATCAGCTTAGCAGGGCTCTGGAAACTCAACTCTGTGTTTTGCGAAATCCTCATCAATTTCTTACAGCGAAATCTAACAGCGTGAGCCTTGCATGCCCTACAATTCATGGTCTGGGGAACGGTCCAGGCAGGGAGACTGAGGTTCCGATCTTGCTTTTCCACTAATTAGCTGGTAGCATCCCTGTAAATCATCTCTCAATTTTCCAATCTATAAATAAAAGTTTGAAGATCAATGCTTCTTACACTGTGGAATATAGAATTTCTTTTTCCCCCCAACATTTTAATTTAAAAAAATTCAAACCCATGGCAAAGTTGCAAAAGTATGACAAAGACACCCACACACCTTCACTTCAGCTCACTAGTTATTAGACTTGGATCATCTACTAATTTTTCATGTTGATGAAAAATTGTGTAAACTTTTTCTGGATCCTTCCGCTGCCCTCTTCTGACCAAGGGCTGCTGCCCAGCCCAGAGCCTGGGTGTCTGTCTGTGTGTATCTCCCCTTGGGCGTCAGGCAGCACTGCCCTCATTTCCAGGGAGTACCCAGAAAAGAACTGTAGACGTCTCAACTATATCCACATCAAGGCCAAACGATCCCGTAGGGCCCCCCATAAAGGAAGGTGGTCCGGTAATTTTAACAGAAAGGGACGGACAAGTCAAACACAAGAAAACCGTCTCCATAGAAGTCATCAGCGTATTCCCATCAGCAGCAGCAATTTAGTTCCAGCAAAACAACATCATCCGGCAAATGAAATTAATGTTATTAAATTAAATTGAATTGCTTTGGAAGTAATATTTTTATTGAATTTGTAAATCTGTTTATCATAGTTGCTCAAGAGCTCTAAGCATAAGGAGTTTGTGTCTATTATGATGTCGGTGCAGACTTGAGTAGCACTCCCATGAAAATAAAACTGGGGGCATGCTGCTTGTAAACAAGGAGCCGGATAGCTCAAGTTCAGGAGATGTGCCTCCGGGGGTGCCTTGGGGAGAGGAGAGAGAAGAAAAATAAGACAGCTGAAACAAGTGGGTTCCTTTACCCCATTTCAGTATACTGGAATTCTGCGTAAGAGTCGGTTTGAAAAAAAAGGAGTTTGGATATCACAGATCTAGATTATTTCTAAGAATCCTTGAAGCTTTAGCATCTAAAACACATTTATTTTCACTGACAATGGTGAGTATTGGGAGCTGTGGCCCCTCTCCCATACCATCTCCCCTTCACATCTGACTGCCTTTAGTGTGTGTTATGTGAAGTTTTGTGAGCATGCATGTGTATTATTCAGGATTCTCCAGAGAAACAGAACCAAAATGGATGTGTATATATACGCAGAAGAGAGAGATTTATTTTGAGAAATTAGTCCACATGATTATGAAGGTACATGTCCAAAATCTGTAAGATAGTTCAGCAGGCTGGAAACCCAAGGAAGAGACGACGTTGCAGTTCTAGTTTGAGGGCTGCTTGCTGGCAGGATTCCCTCCTGCTCAGGGGAAGTCAGTCTCTGTTCTCTTATGGCCTTCGACTGATTGGGTGAGGCCCACCCAGATGATGACAGATAATCTACTTTGCTCAAAGTCCACTGATTTAAATGTTCATCTCATCCAAAACCCACCTTCACAGAAACATCCAGAATAATGTTTGACCAAATATCTGGGTACCATGGCCTGGCCAAATTGACACATAAAATTAACCATCATAACACTTACCAGCTGGTTTCACCTAGAAATAAATTATAATGGAGAAAAGACTTTGTTCTCAACAATGCCAAGATTCCTCTGACTTCTTAGCTGCAGGCCAGGTGGAACATACAGTTGACCTTTGAACAACATGGTTTTGAACTGGGTGGGCCCACTTACACATGGATTTTTTTTCCCCACTAAATCTGTACTGTGGTACTACACGATCCACGGATGGTTGAATGCAGATGCGAAACCTCAGATAATGGAGTCCTAACTGTGAAATATGCAGATTTTTTACTTCAGGGAGGATTTGGAGCCCCTAACCTTGCGTTGCTCAAGGGTCACTGTACATAAAGGAAAGAACAGCAGCGCCTGGTTAGGGAACACCTCCCAGGTGACAGGACTTGTATCTGTCTCTGTTTTGCTTGTTATGGCATCCTAGGGTCTAACCCAGTGCCTGGCGTGTACAATGTGTCCATCTGTATCTGGGTGTTTTAAATTTTACTATTTATTTATTTGAATGGAGGTCCTGGGGATTGAACCCAGGACCTTGTGCGTACTAGGCACACACTCTACCAACTCCCTGCTGTATCTGTATCTGTTAACCAGTAGAATTAGAAGATATACAAAACTTTTATGTAACATGTACCACAGCTGGGAGAAATAAGCTTTATCAAAGTCACATTCTGTAAGTTGGAAAGGTAGGATTAACTACCTGGCTTTATTCATTCTTAGAAGTTGAAGTTTTAAAAATATTTTTTATTGTGTTAAAACACACATAATGTAAGGGGGCAGGGTATAGCTCAAGCAGTAGAACACATGCTTAGCATGCATGAGGTTGTGGGTTCAATCCCTAGCACCTCCTCTAAAAACAAATCACTAAACCTAATTACCTCCCCCAAGCAAAAAAACAAAATAAAACAAAAATACACATAATGTAAAATTTCCCATCTTAGCCATTTATGAGTGTAGAGTTTAGTGGTATAAAATGCTTCCACCTTGTTGTGTAACCATACCACGATCCATCCCCATGACTCTTTATTTTGTAAATCTGAAACTCTATACCTGTTAAACAATAACTCCCCATGCTCCCCTCTCCACAGCCCCTGCTAACCACCATTATAACTCTCTGTCTTTATGATTTTGGCTACTCTAAGATCCTTATATAAATGGAATAATAAAGTGTTTGTCTTCTTTTGTCACTGGCTAATTTCACTTAGCATAATGTCCTCAAGGTTCGTCCATATTGTAGCATATTACAGAATTTCCTTCCTTTTTTAGGGCTGAATAATATTCCAGTGTATAAATATACCACATTTTGGAAATCTGTTCATCACTTAATGGACACTGGGTTGCTCTCATATTTTAGCAATTGTAAAAAATGTTGCTATGAACATGGATGTACAAATACGTCTTCAAGACCCTGCTTTCAGTTCTTTTTGGTATATACCCAGAAGTGGATTGCTGGGTCATATGGTTACTCTGCTTTTAATTTTTTTGAGGGCTCTCCATATTGTTTTCCACAGCATCTGTACAATTTCACATTCCCACCAGCAGTACACAGGGGTTCCAGTTCTCCACGTCTTTGTCAACACTTGTTGTTTTCTGCTTTTTAATAGTAGCCATCCTAATGGTGTGCGGTGGTATCTCATTATAGTTTTGATTTGCATTTCCCTAATAATCAGTGATTTTGAGCATCTTGTCACATGCTTATTGGCCATCCATATATCTTCTTTGAAGGTACGTCTATTCGAGTCCTTTGCCCATTTTTGAATCAGATTCTTTTTGTTGTCATGGAATTTTAGGTGTTCTCTACATATGCTGGATATTAATATTATCTCCCATTCTGTGGGTTGCCTCTTTACTCTGTGGATAGTGTCTTTGGATGCACAAAATTGTTTAGTTTCCATGAAGTCCAATTTGTCTAGTTTTTCTTTTGTCTCCTGTGCTTTCGGTGTCATATCCAAGAGATCATTGCCAAATCCAACATTGTGAAGCTTTTTTCCTATGTTTTCTTCCAAGAGTTTTATTGTTTAGGACTTACACTTAGGTCATTTAATCCATTTTAAGTTAATTTTTGTATTTGGTGTTAGGTAAAGGTTCAATTTCATTCTTTTGCACGTGAATATCCCAGCACCCAGTTTTCCCAGCACCATTTGTTGAGATGACTGTCCTTTCTCCGTTGAACGATCTTGGCGCCCTTGTCAAATGTGTACGCTGCCATTGTTGGGTGTAATGTTCTGTATATGTCTGTTAGATCTAGTTGGTTTATTGTGTTGTTTAAGTCCTCTATTTCCTTACTTACCTTCCGTCTGGTTGTTCTATCCATTATTGTGAGTGAGGTGTTGAAGTCTCCAACTATTATTGTGAAATCATCTTTTTCTCCCTTCAAATTCTGTCAATTTTTGCTTCATATATTTTGATGGTCTGCCATTAAGTGTGCAAATGTTTATAATTGTTATGTTTTCTTGCTGTATTGAGACTTTAATTAATATATAATATCCTTGTCCTTTGTAACCTTCTATGATTTAACGTCTGGTTTTGTCAGATATTAGTAAAGCTACCCTTGCTCCCCTTTGGTTACTATTTGCATGGAATAGCTTTTCCTGTCCTTTCCCTTTCAACCTATTTGTGTCTTTGGGTTTCACGTGAGTCTCCTGTAGACAGCAAATAGTTGGGTTGTGTGTTTTTATCCATTCTGCCGATCTCTGTATTTTGATTGGAGAGTTTAATCCATTAACATTTAAAGTAATTATTGATAAGAAGGGACTTACTTCTGCCCTTGTGCTGTTTGTTTTCTATATGCCCTATAGTGATCTTGTTTTCCTTTGTGTTTAGTTCATTTCTTGTAGTGAAATGTTTAAATTCCTTAATTTCCTTTTGTGTATATTCTACAGCTATTTTCTTTGTGGTTACCATGGAGATGACAATTAATATCCTAAAGTTAGAACATTCTAATTTGAGTTTATTACAGCTTAATTTCAATAACATACCAGAGCTCTGCTCCTCTACAGCTCTGTCCCCATCCCTTTTGGTTATTGCTATCACAAAGTTACATCTTTATATGTTGTATACTGGACAATATAAACTAATAGTTCTTTTATATGTATCAGTCTCCTAAATTATGCAGAAAACAAGATTTGGAGTTACAAACTAAAGTTAAAGTGATACTAGCTACTACATTAATGATTTTTTTAATGTGTAAGTCCCTTTTTGAAATTGAAGTATAGTCAGTTACAATGTGTCAACTTCTGGTGTACAGCACAATGTCCCAGTCATGCATATGTATACATATATTAATTTTCATGTTCTTTTTCATTAAAGGTTATTATAAGATATTGAATATGGTTCCCTATACAGAAGGAATTTGGTTTTATCTATTCTAATATATAGTGGTTATCATTTGCAATCTCAAACTCCCAAATGTATCCCTTCCCACCCTCTTTCCCCTAGTAACCATAAGATTATTTATTATGTCTGTGAGTCTTTTTCTGTTTTGTAGATGAGTGCATTAGTGTCCTCTTTTTCCTTTTTCTTGATTCCACATATGAATGATATCATATGGTATTTTTCTTTCTCTTTCTGGCTTACTTCACTTAGAATGACGATCTTTAGTTCCATCCATGTTGCTGCAAATGGCATTATTTTATTCTTTTTTATGGCTGAGTAATATTCCATTGTATAAATATATCACAAGTTCTTTATCCAGTCATCTTAAATGTATCAGTCTCTTAAATCATGTAGAAAACAAAAAGTGCAGTTACCAACCATGTTACAATAATACTCGCTTTTATAATTGTCCATGTGTTTGTCTTTATTGAGATCTTTATTTCTCTGTATGGCTTCAAACGATTGTCTAGTGTTTTTTTATTTCACCCTGCAGGATTCCCTTGAGCATTTCTTGTAGGGCAGGTCTAGTGATCATGAACTCCTTCAGTTTTTATTTATCTGGGAACATCTTGATTTCTCCTTCACTGTAAAGGTCACTTTTGCCAGATATAGGACTCTTGGTTGAAAGGCTTTTCCTTTGAGCACTTTGAATATATTTGCCCACTGTCTTCTGGCCTCCCAAGTTTCTGATGAGAAATCTAACAGTAATCTCATTGCGGATCCCTTGTATGTGATTATTTGCTTCTCTTGCTGCTTTGAATATTCTCTGTCTTTTGAAAGTTTGATTATAATGTGTTTCGACAAGTTTGACTTTATCTTATTTGGAGCTCATTGCTTCTTGGATGTTTATATTCATATCTTTTATCAAATTTGGGTAGTTTTCATTCTCTCTGCCCCTTTCTCTTTCTTCTCTCTTTCTGAGACCCTCACATGCATATGATAACCCTCTTGATGATGTCATGTCACACACATCCCTTAGGCTCTGTTCACTTTTCTTCAATCTTTTCTATTCTGTTCCCTGAGATAATTTCCATTATCCTATCTTTAAGTTCACTGATTCTTTCTTCTGCCTGCTCAGATCTGTATTTGAATCTCTCTAGTAAATTTTTTATTTCATTTATTGTACTTTTCAGCTCCAGAAGATTTTTTATTTTATTTTATTATTTTATTTTATTTTATTTTATTTTATTTTATTTTATTTTATTAGTTTCTTTTTGTGTTTCTTGTCTCTTTATTGATGTTTTCATTTTGTTCACACATCATCTTCTTCACTTTCTTCACATCTCCCTCTAGTTCTCTGAGCATCTTTGAGACAGTTGTTTTAAAGTCTTTGTCTAGTATACCTGCTCTTAGGTCTTTTTGAGGGACAATTTCTGTTGATTTTTTTTCCCTTTGTTTGAATGGGCTATACTTTCCTGTTTGCGTGCCTTGTGATTTTTGTGTTGAACACTAGACATTTTAACCTAATAAGCTGGTAACTGTGGAAATCAGATTCTCCCCTCTTCCCCAGGATTAGCTGTTTTTTGTCATTGTTTTTGATTTTGTTTTTGACTATTGTAGGCTGTCTCTGTTTCAAGGACCAGCCTGAAGTGTAAACTTAACGTCTTCTCAGGTCTTTTCCGAGACTTGCCTTGGGCATGCACGGCCACTTTCTAATTTTCTCCGTATATTCGGTTGGTTTTGAATGCCCTAGTCTTTAAGTTCTGGCTCCGAATAGAGGATAAGCAAAAACTGTTGGGATGAAGAAAGGGCTCTGACCCTTTAAGTCTCCAGGCGTTCATTTCAACCTGAGGGGGAGGGGCTTGCACCAGTGAGGGGAGGTCCAACAACAGTGGCTGCAGCCTCCTTGTCTGCACCTCTGTGGTCAGCAGAGCACAGATCCCCAATATTTTTGGGGGCAGGGTCCTTTTTGCCCACCCTAGCGCCCACAAGCTGTGTGCAAACACAAGCCTCCTGCCACGTGTCTGGGGTGTGGGTGGGGAGGACGAGTAGCTGTAACTGAGCTAAGAGCTGAAATTGGCTAAAATTGACCCCAGCTTGCCCCCAAGGTTTTTGCTAGAAGTCGCAATCTTCAACAGACTCCACATTTCCAAAATAGTTACATCAGATTGATTCTGCCAGTGCTGTTGTTGTCCAGGTGGAGACAGATTCCTGGTGCTTCCTCCTCTGCCATCTTCCTGCAATCCTCCCTTCAGAAGCTGAATCTGGACCTAGGGAAGTCGAAACTTCAATGGAACCTGGCCAGATCTTTTCACTTGAGACTGTCTTAAAGTAACAAAAGCATTTGCTAGAAGTGAACTTACATACATTCTGTGATCTAACAAACTACATGGATTTTCTTGCAGCACTCAGATGTTCTCCCACACGAGAGAAAAGAAGAGCAAAGCTTTGCTGCGACCCTCCGGCTTCCTCACTGAGCAAATGGTGAGAGCCTTAGTCGTTAAGAGCTCTGGTTCCAGTCTAACCTGATTCTTAGCTTCCTGCACTGTCCATCTGCTGCTCATGTGGCTTCTCACTGCCTGTCCTGGGATGGCTTCTCGCTCTGTGCAGGGCTGTTTGCTGTGTTCCTCCCTGGACGTCTGCAACACAAGAGGGGCCACCACAACCTCCTTTGGGATGATGGACCAACTTTCTGAGTGAAGTGCAAGCTGAAAATGGTACCCCCACTTCATGCATCCTGACCTGGTCAGAGTTCAACACACTATAGTCTCATTCGATGTGTTCCATGTTTTCAGTCTGATCCCTATGACTTTGTCCATGAAGCCTGCACTCTCCAACATCATGTCCTTATAAAGCACAGGCTCATGTCCACATAATTCTCCACATGGCACCTTTCTCACAGCGCCTGTGTAAAAAACTGCTCAGCACAGTTTTAAAAGATTGTTTTCAATCAGAAAAGAAAAATATGCTCATTAGAAAAAATGTGAGAAACACATAAAAGGAGAAAAAAGTATCCACTATTAATTTCACCACTGTTAACAGTTGAAGTATTGTATTACATTAAAAGAGTTAAGAAACTGTGGAGTTATTAAATCACTCCGTACAATAGCCCATGTTAATATTTCATCATAAAAGGTTTACAGAGACCTTTAATTTTATAAAAGAAACAGAAGATTGCAAATAAAGTTGGGGTGGCTTTTTTTTCCTTCCACGGTCTGGTCCCTGCCCTCCCCGGAGGTGACTGCTCTCATGGGGCGTCGGGGAGGAGGTCGGAGAACCAAGAAGAGAAAACCCAGGATTCCTACACAGCCAGCCAGCCAGGAAGCCACGCTTGGGGAAGCCTCTTCGCAGCCCGCTCAGCCACGACCCACTGCTCCAAAAGGAGCCAAGGTACCCGGACTCCCAGCTCAGGGTGTCGGTCTCGAAGGCCAGGCCTTGAGTCAAAGCGTGGGGTCCCTACAGACCTCATGATCGTTTACCATTTCACGTGGCTTATGTTCGTTTCCCAGAACTTGGGATACAAGCCATTTGGAAAACAAAAGGGAGATTTGAATTGGGGCTTGGACCACCAGGGAGCTCCCGAGCTGGCCCTGTTCCTGGTACAAGTGTAGGACCCACGCCAGGACTCTGCGGGGTGGTTTCCATGGGCCTGAATAAGCCCACATCAGAATTCCAGGGCACAGACGCGATTCCAAAGAGCAAGAGACCCTCTGAACAGAGTACGCCCACTGATTTTGAGCGTTCATGTGTCTTACCCCATCCCTGCCCCACGCGGAGGCTCCTACCACATCACCTCCTTGATGGAAGGGAAGGCACACCTGGGAGCCTGGTCGCTTCCTCTAAGCATCAGAGGGGCGGGGCGTTGCCTGGAAACCTGGTGGCGCCTGTGAGGTCCTAAGAGGAAACGGACTGTGAGGGACTGTGAGGCCACCACATTCTTTCCCTGAGCGTCTTGTCCAGCTCCACTTTGTGATGCTTCCGCATTTGAAAGGGGGGACAGAGCGGTGAGAGGGAGCCCCAGCACTGAGCGGCTTAGCACAGCTTTTGCCAAATGCCTAGTGTTTTGAAAAAAACTCAAGTTCCTTTTAGCTGGCAGCTGGTATGTTACTAACCCCTGGGGAGGGTGTCAAAAGGCCTCATTTCTTACTCTGGATTTAGCCTCTAATTTAAATGTAAACCAATTTAGCGAAAAAGACGCCTGAGTTGTCAGACTCTCAGAAGCTAAAGAATGCATTATTTTATTCCAGTGCATGTAACTCAGGATCATAAGATGAATAAAAGTCACAATGTCTATGGTGCTGTCAATGAGTTCTACATTTGGGTATTTTCAAGTGAAAGGCTGAGATGTCAAAGATATTACTATTAAAACTTATCTTTTTCATGAATGAGGCACTAAAGATTGCTTATATGAGAAACAGTAATTTTTTAATAATAATTTTAGACAGCACTTTACCGTTTCCAAATTGTGTGCACATAATCTCATTTGCTTGATTTAATTTTTCGGCGTCTGCTGCCTGCTTGTAACACAAGTGGCCTCCAGGGCAGCCCCTGGTTTGATCTCCGTTGTCCTGTCCTTTGTGGTATGCATTTAGTCTTTAAAAAATAAACCCATTACATGGTAACACGAATGACATTTTTTAAACTATATTTTCCAAAACAAAAGAAAATTTAGTTGTTTTACAAATCTCTTTAATGTCTGAGTTAATTAAGAAAGACAGCTCTTATATCTGCTTCTGTCTTCAGTCTGTTGTAATGTGTTGTGTTGAAATCTATGAAGAAAACCCAGCCTCACACAGATGCACAGTTGGGAAAGGGAGGAGTATGTTAATCGTTTTTCCAGATAATTATGGATATTCCCCTTTGATACTACACCAAAACTTGACAAGTGATAGTATTTAAAGGTTACTTGCATTGTGGAATCAGAAATCATCATAATGAAACCTTCATACTCTGTTACACTAAAATCCATCAGTCTATGTGACACTTTGAAGGGATATCTTGTTTGTGAAAATTTCTGTAACATCACACATGTTTTATTTGAAAAATATCGGTTTACTGAGTTATGCAGATCTTCTAAATGTTGACATACTTCAAATAATACAAAAGAATTCATTAGTGTCATCATCTATCCTGTAAGGAAAATATGGGGAAGTTGTCAAACTCATGTTGGTGAATTCAAGTTTTACAGTATTCTAATTTTCCTCTGAAAGTTCAATTTTATCACTAGAAAGAAAAAAAAGTCAATTGTTTTCCTTGAAATAAAGGGCTCACTTTGTTAGTTTCTAACACAATGTTCATCAGATACCCCAGTCTGAATAATCATAATTTATGCCTGCTGTTCTTGCAAGTAAAAATTGTGTTCCATGACAAAAGTTGCTGTTTAGCTCATGAGATTTTCTTTGAGACAACCATCATATATTAGTCTCTAGCCCAAGTGTACCCCATTTTTGTCGCCCAGAAATACTGAAACAACGTGTATTCAGGGAGTCAAGATCTAAAGAGGTTAACATCTGTTATAGGTTTAATCAAGGGCATTCCTAAGTGAAACTGTTCTGTTTTGTTATATTTTTTAACTTCCAGTGGAGAATGCAAAGGCTGCTGGTACACTTTAATGCCACTGCCTCAATTGATGCCAAGTGCCAACAGTTTTACTCACCTTGGCTTTTGTATCACCCGTGCAAATGTCAACAGCCTTGTTCCAGGATAACCACGAGCCTCCAAAAAGTTACTCAACACATCGTGTTTCTTGCCAAGCAACAAGTTTGTTGTCAAAAAAAGTTATTCAGCGCCTTGTGTTTGATGCTGGGTGTTCTCATGGAAGATCTTCAGTGTTTGTTGGGGCTGATCATGGATTAAAACATGTAAAACAGCAAACCAACCACATCTGTAGATTGTCCCATTGATAAAGCAAAAAGTGTAATTTCTGCAGATGAGACATTAATGCATTTATCACATCTATAGCCAGAACTTTTTCCCTTTTATTTTATTTTACTTTTATTTTTTATTAATAGACTTAATTTTTTTAGAGCAGTTTCAGATTCACAGCAGAATTGAGCAGAAAATACAGAGTTCACACATAGCCCTCCCCACCCACACATATATACTCCCCTACCCTCAACATCTCTCATCAATGTGGCATATTTGGTACAATCGGTAAACCAACATGGACACATTATTATCAACCAAAGTCCATGGTTTACATTAGGGTTCACTCTTGATGTTGTACGTTCTATGGGTTTTGACAAATGCATAATGACATGGAGCCACCACTATAGTATCATACAGAGTAATTCCATTGCCCTAAAAATCCCTTGCGCTCCATCTGTTCATCCCTCCCTCCCTCTCCCCAAACCTCTGGAAACCACCATCTTTTTATTGTTTCTGTAGTTGTGCCTTTCCCAGAACGTCATTTGGTTGGAATCGCAGTTTGTAGCCTTTTCGGACTGGCTTCTTTCATTTAGTAGTATGTCTTTTAAGTTTCTTCCATGTCTTTCGTGGCTTAATATCTCATTTCTTTTTTTTTTTTTTTTTACTGCACATGTATTTTTAAATTTACATATATGTACTGTTTATTGTTTCTATGAACATTTAGAGCTTTTTAAACTTACATAGTTATCAATTGTATAAAGCCAACCACAAAATAAGAATTAATTCGAAAAGATACATACACCCCTGCTGTTAACAGCAACATTATTTATAATTGCCAAGCCTCGGAAGCATCCTAATTGCACATCAATACTTAAAGAGATAATGAAGATGCAGCATATATGTAAGTAATGGAATCCAGCTCACCCATAAGAAAGAAGGATATTTTGCCATTTGTGGCCCTTCATTCACTTTTTTTTTTTTCCACTTCAAAAACCAGAAAGCCAAAACTTGAATGAAGCAAGTTACTGTGTCATTGGAAAATGGCACTCTGTGAGTTCCTTGCCGCCTTCATCCTATAGGCATTCAACATTGTCAGTTGTAAAGGTCCTGTAAGCCTTTCAAAGACTGTGTGCATGTCTTTGGCCAACGTAACAAAATAACTTACTCTGTAGGCTGTTTTGGAGGTTTTCTCATTTCTAATATGAAAATCTGTAATGGATAACTTTTAGCTTTTCTATATTTATCTGTATTTTATATATACCAGTCAGTATCTGCAAATCTCGAACTCCTAATTTATCTCTTCCCACCCCCTTCCCCTCTGGTAAATATAGGTTTGTTTCTATGTCTGTTTCTGTTTTATAAATAAGTTCATCTCTTTTTTTTTAGATTCCACATATGAGTGATATCATATGGTATTTTTCTTTCTCTTTCTGGCTTACTTCACTTTGAATGACATTCTCTGGGGCATCCCATGTTGCTGCAAATGGCATTATTTTTATTATTTTTTATGGCTGAGTAGTATTCCATTGTATAAATATACCACAACTTCCTTATCCAGTCATCTGTGGATGGATATTTAGGTTGTTCCCATGTCTTGGCTATTGTAAATAGTGCTGCTATGATAATAGTTTTTCTTTTAATTAAGAAACTTTATTTTTAAGAGCAATTTTAGACCCACAGCAAAATTAAGCAGAAATTACAGAGCGTGCCTATATACCCCACGTCCACACACTCAACCTCCCCCAACTACCTACATCTCTGAACGCGTGGTACATTTGTTACAACTGATGAACCTACGTTGACACATCATTATCACCCACAGTCCATAGTTCACATTAGGGTTTACTCTTGGTGCTGTACATTGTATGGATTTTGATAAACGTAAATGACATGTATTTATCATTGTAATATACAGAAAAGTTTCACTGTCCTAAAAATCCTCTGGGGCTCTGCTAATTCATTCCCCGACTCCTCCTCACTCCTGGCAACCACTGATCTTTTCACTGTCTCTATATTTTTGCCTTTTCCAAAATGTCATATAGTTGGAATCATAGTCTGTAGCCTTTTCAGATTGGCTTCTTTCACTTAGTAATATGCATTTAAGTTTCCTGTGTGTCTTTTCATGGTTTGACAGCTCATTTCTTTTTAGCACTGACTAATACTCCATTGTCTGGATGTGCCACCGTTTCTTTATCCATTCATCTACTGAAGGACATCTTGGTTGCTTCCAAGTTTCGGCACTTATGAGTAAAGCTGCTATAAACATCCGTGTGGAGGTTTTCATGTGGACGTAAGTTTTCATTTCATTAGGATAAATACCAAGGAGTTCCACTGTTGGATTACGTGGCAAGAGTATGTTTAGTTTTGTAAGAAACTGCCAAACTGTCTTCTGAAGTGGCGACAGCATTTTGCATTCCCACCGGCAGTAAGTGAGAGTTCCTATTGCTCCACATCTTTGCCAGCATTTGGTATCTTTTGGATTTTGGCCATTCTAACAGGTGTGTAGTGGTATCTCATTGTTGTCTTCATTTGCAGTTCTCCAATGACATATGATGTTGAGCATCTTTTTATATGCTTACTTGCCACTTGTATATCGTCTTTAGTGCAGTATCTGTTCAGGTGTTTTGCCCATTTTTAAATCCAGTTGTTTGTTTTCTTTTAGTTGAATTTTAAGGGTTTTTTTGTATATTTTGGCAAACAGCTGTTTATCAAATGTGTCTTTTGCAAATATTTTCTCTCAGTTTTTGGCTTGCCTTCTCATTCTCTTAACAGTGTCTTTCACAGAGCAGAAGTTTTTAATGAAATCCAGCTTATCAGTTATGTCTTTCATCAATCATGTCTTCAGTGATGTCTCTAAAAAGTCATCACCATACCCGAGGTCATTAAGTTTTCTCCTATGGGGCCATCTAAGAGTCTTATAGTTTTGTATTACACATTGAGGACTGTAATTCATTTTGCCAGTTTTTGTGGAGAGTATGAGGTCTGTATATAGGGTTTTTTTGTTTGTTTGTTTTGTTTTGTTTTTTTTTTGCATGTGAGTGTCCAATTGTCCCAGCTCTATTTGTCAAAGAGACTACATTTGTTTCATTGTAATGCCCTTGCTTCTTTGTCAAAGATCCGGGGACCATATTTATTTCACTTCTGGGCTGTCTGTTCTAGGCCATTTGATCTGTTTGCTGCTTCTTTTGCCAGTATCACACTGTCTTGATTACTGTAGTTTTACTGTCAATCTTGAAATAAGGTAGTGTCAGCCTGACTTTGTTCCTCTCCTTCAATATTGAGTTGGCTCTTTGGGTCTTCTGTCTCTTCTTATAAACTTTAGAATCAGTTTTAGATCTTTCTTTTTCTCTAATATATGCATTCAATGCTACAAAGTTCCCTCTGACCCAGTGCACTCTATCATAAAATTGTGATGTTTTGTTTTTATTTTCCTTTAGTTCAAAATTTAAAACTTTTCTCTGAGACTTCTTCTTTGACCCATGTGCTATTTAGAAGTGTGTTGTTTAATCTCCAAGATTTTGGGGATTTTCCATCTACCTGTTACTGATGACTTAATTCCATTGTGGTCTGAGAGTACACATTGTATGATTTCTGTTCTTGTAAATTTTGAAGGTGTGTTTTATGGCCACGTTATGGTTGATGTGGTTTATCTTGCTGAATGTTTCATGTGAACTTGAGAAGAATGTGTAAGCATGCTGTTGTCGGGTGAAACAGTCTATAGATGTCATTTATAGCCAATTGATTGATACTGTCCTTGAGTTCAGCTGGGTCCTTACTGATTCTCTCCCTGCTGGAGTTCATTTCTCACAAAGGAATGTTATATCATGTATATAAGCATCCATAATCGAATACATTGTTGGTATTATTCTTTTGAACAAACTGTTATCCACTAGATCGATTAAGAAAAATATCATTTTAATTTTACCTTCACTTATCTTTTCTCCATGTTCTTCTTTATTTAGATCTGAGTTTTTGATCTATATCAATTTCCTTCTATCTTAAGAACTTTCTTTTAACATTTCTTGCAAGGCAGGTCTACTGGCAACAAATTCCCCCAATTTTTATCTGAGAAAGTCTTTATTTGTCTTTCACTTTTGAAGGATAATTTCACAGGTACATTATTCTAGGTTGGTGGGATTTTTTTTCTTTCGATACTTTAATAGTTCACTCCACTCTCTTCTTGCTTGCATGGTTCCTGAGAAGTCAGGTGTAACTCTTATCTCTGTTCTTCTATACTTAAGGATTTTTATCCTCTTCCTTCTTTCGAGATTTTTTTCTTTATTTTCGATTTGCCACAGTTTGAATATGATGGGCCTATGTGTAGTTTTCGGGCATTTATCCTGCTTGGTGTTCTCTGGGCTTCCTGGATTTGTGTTTGGTGTCTGACATTAATTCTCAGGCATTATTGCTTCAAATATTGTTTCTGTTTCTTTCTCTCTTTCTTCTCCTTCTAGTATCCCATTGCACATACTTGCACGTTTTATAGCTGCCTCCAGTTCTTGGATATTCTGTTCTTTTTTTTTTTTTTCAGTCTTTTTCCTCTTTGTTTTTCATTTTTGGAAATTTCTATTATAATATCCTTAAATGTAGAGTTTCTTTCCATAGCCATGTCTAGTCTACTAATGTGCCCATCACTGGCATACTGCATTCCTGTTACAGTAATTTTGATCTCTTGTATTTCTTTTTTGTTCTTTCTTAGAACTTTTATCCCTCTTTTTACATAATCCACCATTCTTGAATGTCGTCTGCTTTTTCCATCAAAGTTTTGACCATTTTAATCATACTTTTAAAAAAGTCTTGGTAATTCCAACATTCCTCCCATATCTGACTTTGGATCTGATGGTTTTTTTCTCACCCCCAACAAAAGGTCTCATGTATTTATTACCGAGCAGAAGCAATAGTGCAGAAACACTGACATAAAGAGAAGAGTCATGTTCCCAAACACATCCAGCCATTCAGACAGTAGAACTGTTTTCAAAGTGATGTGGTAAGGTACAAATAACCTTGACATAGCATAAATATGGGCGCCACCTCATGTGCAGCTCCTTATAGACCCAGCTTCGTTCTTCTCCAATGTCTGCTCTTGGAGTTGTACCTGATTTTGTTACCAGTTTTCACTTGAATCACTGGGGAATGGGATGATTCTGCTTTTATTTCTTGGCCAGGAATTGCTTGATCCTGAAAGTCTTGTGAAACGACATGGCAAGGACCAAACTCAACTGCATATGGGATGGCGGAGAAGAGAGTGGATCCGATGCTCGTTCAGTCTTTTCAAACTGTGGGGTTTTTTTGCCTTTTAGTACACCTTGTTATTTTTTGTTGAAAGGTGGACATGGTGTGCGGAGTAAAAGGTGTTGCAGTAAACAAGCCTTTAGGAATGTTGGGTAAAGTGTGGGGGCAGGGTAACTTTCTATAGTCTTATGATTAGGTCTCAGTCTTTCGAGGCTGTTCCACTGGACTCTGAACTTCCCCAGTGCTCCTCAGTTCCCCTCCCCTTTTGGGGGGAGGGGACAGGATGGCTAGAGGGGGCTGGGGTTGGGTATTTCCCTTCCCCACAGTCAATTAGACTCCGATAAAACCCCAGCAGGTTGGGCCCTGGGTAAATAGCTTCTCCTAAGGGCAGACCTTGTTAAGAACAGAATTCTCTAGGTTTGTCAAAATGGTTACTTTCCCCCTCCGCCTGGGGGAAGAACAAGGGAATTTTTTATCTGGTAGTCACTGTGAGCTCCTGGAGATAAAACACAAATTCTTGGAGAGCACTATGACTGGGTCCTCCAGCAGTTTTTAAGTCTCAGGCTGTCCCCTCTGAGTGTCCAGCAATTCCTCAGTTATAATTCAGGTTTCCCTAGCTTGACATTGGTTCCCACAGAGTGTTCAGTGAGGGGGTTTCAGATCTGGTAAATCGTGATTCTTCTCCACCTACCTGTCTGTCTCCTTAATTTCTTGGACAGCTGTTTGCCCTATGACTTCAGTGCTCTGACGACAGATCTAAGAAGAGTTGTTGATTTTTTGGTTTGTTCAGCTTTTGTTGGTAGGATGGAGTAGTGACTTCTAAGGTCCTTACATGCTGGACCAGAAACCGGAAGTCACCCACCACAATACTTTCAGAAATAATAGTAGATTATTAACATGTATACAGCCAAGGGAAAGATAATATTCACCATAATTTTATTTCTTATTCACAGTTTCATCCTTTTTCTTTGAAATTTCCTCCCTTCTGAGTCAGAGAAACATCTTTATGTGTAGATGGTGAAGCTGAGGGTTGAGAAAGCTAACAATTCACTTTTAAAAAAAAGAAGATACATTATAAATACATTTTCTTGTATTTTAGAATGACCTGTTATAAAATTTTAAAGTAGTAAGTTTTCAAATTATTTATTTATTTATTTTTAATTGAAGTATAGTCAGTTACAATGTGTCAGTTTCTGGTGTACAGCATCATGTCCCAGTCATGCATATATCTATGCATGTGTTCATTTTCGTATGCTTTTTCATTAAAGGTTATTACAAGATACTGAATATAGCTCCCTGTGCCATACAGAAGAGATCTGTTTTTTTTAATCTATTTTTATATATAGTGGTTTATATAAAATAGTTGATTCTATATAAAGTTTGAAATTTTAGGAAAGCTTTTAGATATTTAAAAATATTATTGCAAATCAAGACAACAAAGCATGCTTACTTCTTAGGTTTTCACGTAGACTGGGGGCAAACTTCAGGATTTCAAAATAATAATTTATTGGACAATGAGGTGGAAAGAGATTACAGCGAGCATAACTGAAGGTATTAAGGGCTCAGTAAAAGTATGGAGAATAAACTTAGTTAACGCCTGAAAATGTATACATTTGTATCCTAAACCTACTTTATTGGAAAAATTCTAGAAAATACTCCTGAGCAAATGAGAGCAAAAGACAAATAATGTTTTAATATTATTATAAGAATAGTTTTGACCATGCAAACTTTCTAAAAGGGTCTTGTGTTCTCACACGGGTCCCCAGACCACATTCGGTGGACTGCTAGATTAGCACAAATTCCAGAGATAGACAAACAGAGGTCAAACACACTGCCTGGCCTGAGTATCAGTGAGGGTGGGATGTGGTTGACCAGCTGGAAACAATGACTGTTGTAGCGGCTCCTTTGAAGTGTTGAGAAATTGTAAGTTACAAGAGAAAAGACAGTTTAAGTTAGAAGAGATGTCACCAGCCCCAGAGTCCAACGTCTTCAATTTAATTCATCACTTTTTAACTACAGTTTCCTCATCTTGATCTTCTTTGTCTGTACAATGAAAGCTTTAGACCAGATGCATGGTCTCAAAAATCTCTTGCCGTTCTCACCATTTCTAATTAATTAACATGCAGAACGCATGGTGATTTTCACTCTCCCAGCCCTGCAGAGCTGTATCGGTTCACAAGAGGGCATGAAAATATGGCCTTAGCAATTTCTACAGACGCACAATCGTCCACACCAGGGGGTGGGGGGTGGTTCTTGGAACAGATAACTGCACTGCTGGCCTGCAGCGTAAATGCTTGGTTTGGGGACTTGATGAGATCAAACTCCAGTTTTAACCAAAAATATCTCCACTATTTGGCCTGCAGGGGGATAAAAAGCATAAACAAAAACCTTGATTTGACTGAAATACCAACAGAGAGGGACACCATCTGTGACCTTGCTAAGGAATTTTGGAACCTACTGGCTAAGAGAGAAATTTGCAAGAGAGCTCAATTTACTGTTTTTAAGGTTTCCTAGGAAACATACCAAGAAAAAAAAAAAGGAACAACAGTGCCTGCAACACTTCAGGTGGTCCCACCTAAGAGCCCAATGGGAAAAAAAATGGATAAATTATAGTCAACTGGAAAATATAATGGAAGGAAAGAGACATTGCAATTGTCTCCCCAAAAGATAAAATAGCTAGAAATAAACATAGAAATAAATGTGCAGTTTCTACAAAGAATTGACTTTCGGACACAAAAGAGAAACCAATGAAATGGAAAGTACATTATTCTTAGCTAAGAAGACTCAATATCAGAAAGATAGCACGTCTCCCTAAGTTGATCTATAAATTTAACATAATTCCAATAGAACTTTTTAAATGACTTTTCCAATTCGAGAAGCTGAGTCTCAGCTTTGTATAAAAAGACAGAGAAAGACAAATACTGTTATGATTTCATGTATGTGTGAAATCTAAAAACCAAAAATGAACAAACAAAACAAAGAGTCATAGATATGGAGAACAAACAGATGGTGGCCAGAAGGGAAGGGGAGGGGAGGGGAAGGGAGATGAAGAGGTACAAACTTCAGTCACAGAATAAAAGAGTCAAGAACAGGAAATGTACAGTGTGGAGAGTGTGGTTAATAACTGTGACACCTCTGAATGGTGACAGATGGTAACCAGGCTTGTGATCGTTTTGAAATGTATCGAAATACCAGGTCACTATATGGTACACCAGGAAAAAACACAGCGTTGTAGGTCAATTATACTTCCAAAACCAAATTGTCTTAAGCAAGAAATGAAAGTATCAGAAGTTGCCTCCATCACGGCTGAATGGCTTTGTACATCATGGCTTTGTACGATGTCCCAAAGCAGAGGCGAGGTGCTCAGTCAACCACAGGTCCTCACTTAACAGACTTTTCTGTCCTGGTGACAGAACTCCAGGGAGTTTTAGTAGGCTGCCTGACAGTGCTATTTTTAGTCACTTGGCTTGCCAAAACCCAAAACAACCCCTTCATGCTGGCCAGGCCACTCTAGGAGTAACTTTACCAGGAGCTAAACAGTTGGAATTAGACCACACCTCCTTGTCTAGTTTTTTTGACAGAGAGAGTAGGTTCAGCTCTGCTCCTCACTAAAACGTCTTTGTCTTGAGTTTTGGAGAGAAAAATGGACTGGGGAGGTTTCTGTTGCATCAACAGCTGATGCTGCATTTCAAGCCTGTCATCAGGAGTGGCTTGCTCAGGGCGTCCTGTCCACACTGGTGCATCAGCAGTGCCTGGAGGTGATGCAGGATAATGGGGAGCGAGAAGATGGTCATGTCTCGGGTCACAGGCAAGTCCCTGGGACGTGCCCCATCAGGTGAGGGTCTTTGGCTTCAGGCAGGAAAGACCTTTTATGGTCAGCCTGGGAACTGTCATGGCGCCTGTGGGAGTGCCATTTACAGCTCTTGTATTACAATGAATGTATATTGAAACTTGAGGTCTTCTGCCATCTTGGAGCTCATTGCTGTGTCATTATTGTGTCATTGCTGTGTCATTGCTATGCCCCTTCCCCTTTCCTCCTGTCTCAGAAGGAGAGTCTCAGGGGGGCCCAGGAGTTGGGTTTCCTCCTTGTTTAGGGTCCTCCCCACTGCAATCACCGGACTCTGACCCAGAGGGCTTAACCCTCAGCACTAGAGGTGGGAGCAAAGTACGCAATTTAGTTGGTGCAGTTTGGCATGGTTATTGGACTGGATTTCAGTATTTCAAATATTTGGCTTGGTTTTGTTTGTTTGTTTGTTTCCAGCTTAAGCCACCTTGGTCTGGAATTTGTCACTTTGCTGGTACATTTACTCAAGATTTGAGTCTGATTAAGCCTTAGCTTCAGGGGCCTGAGGGCTGAGGTCCAAGGGCGTCCTTCGCTGACTTTCATCGGGTAGATGACCAGCTTCCCTGCCTGGGGCAGGAGGAAGGGACTCCTCAGTACCCCACCTCCCCGTTTTTTTCCTGTGGGTCTTTTACTTATAAACCAGCTCTCTGTACCAACTTCTACCCTGCTTAAGCCCTTTGTATTGGAAAGCCTACTGTTTCTCCTCAAAATTCTCTGCGGGCTTAGCCCTCTGCCCCTTCTCCATCCCACACTCTCCAACCCCCCCACCTCACTGCCTCACTGGATGTTCAAATCACCTTTGGTTTTATGATTCTTGGTGAGCAGGTGAGAGAATATTCCAGAAGCTGTCACAGTGGAGCCAGGTGTCAGTGGAACACACCTGTGGCAGGGGTCTGGCACCTCTCCCTCTGTGGTCACAGATGAAGGTGTCTGTGGCAGAGTCCGATTTCCACTGGTATGAGCTGGTGTGAACTAATGTGAACTGGTGTAGACACTTGACTGGCACTGACTCTGAGGTTAGGTGGTTTGAATTTTCTAACCACATGGAAAATGAGAGACCAGGGAAGTAATAAGAGTGAGATCAGACTGGGAGAGGGTACTTGCAGTATATAAACCAAATATATCCAAAGGATACAGGGAAAGAAAAAAAAAAAGAACTCCAATTGGGGAAAAAAGGGAGAATCAAACCAAAACAAGAGCAACAACAAAAACCAGCAATTCAAGAAGAGGAAGCCCAATATATCTGGAGGGAACTCTAATTCAGAAAGATACCCGCACCCCAGTGTTCGTGGCAGCACTATATACAATAGCCAGGACATGGAAGCAACCTAAGTGTCCATCAACAGATAATTGGATAAAGAAGTTGTGGTATATTTACACAATGGAATACTACTCAGCCATAAAAAAGAACAAAATCATGCCATTTGCAGCAACATGGATGGACCTGGAGATCATCATTCTAAGTCAGAAAGAGAAATCGAGAAGAATACCATATGATATCACTCGTGTGGAATCTAAAAAAGGCACCAATGAACTTATTTACAAAACAAAAACAGACTCACAGATATAGAAAACAAACTTATGGTTGAGGGGAGAGGAGGGTGGGAAGGTATAAATTGGGAGTTTGGGATTTGCAGATACTAAATACTGTATATAAAATAGATAAACAACAAGATGCTACTGTCCAGCACAGAGAACTCTATTCAATATCTTGTAGTAACTGTTAATGAAAAAGAATATGAAAAGGAATATATGTATGTACATGTATGACTGAAACATGACGGTATACACCAGAAATTGACATAGTGCTGTAAAACTGACTACTTCAATAAAAAAAAATTGCAAAAAAAAAAAAAAGAAATAATCTCATTGATGCTTCTCAGGAAGAAATGAGGACGTTCTGAATTGCAGACAGTTTCAATGGCTAGAACAATTGGATGGAGGAAACTTACGGAGGATGAGAATGTTTCTCTTTTCCTGGTCCCCAAACGGCCCCTTAGGAGATCACAGCAGGTGGAAACTGCTGCCTTTCCCCCAGTCACTTTAGACATCCTGGGTTTCTATGCAGGCCTGAATTTGGCACTAATATTTTCCGTAATGAATGCTTTTTATGTCTCCTGTATTTTTATTTGATCCTAGCCACCCTACAAATTGAACCTTATTATCTGTACTTTATAGCCAACTAAATGGAGACGCAGTGGGGTTCAGTGTTACATCCAGGTTCACACGGCTGATAAGAGGTAGATCCAGAATTTTCCATCACTATTGTTTCCCATATCCTTCCACTTTCCACTGGAGCAGGGAAAGTAGGTTCATGTGTAGGACATCATCTTCTCTTTCCCACCCCCACCCCTTCCCACCCCCAAAGTGTGCAGTGGTGTGGTGCAGTAGAAAATGTCCTGACTTAGGAACCAGAAAATGTGGACTTGTTTTTTGCCTCCGTCACCTTTGGTGATGTTACCTCGGGTCCATCACTGGTCTTTCCTGACCCTCACTCTCCTCATCTATAGAGCAAAGTATAATAAAATCAGCTGTGTCTCAACTACAGGATGCAGGAGAATCTCACAAGAACGTGGATGTTAAAAGGCTCTGCAGATAATCGTAGCAAACGGCTCACGCCCGTGCAGTCCTTTGTCCTCTGCAAAGAGCAATAACACTGTGAAACTATCCCTGTGGCTACGAGCGTTTCAGTGGAACGCAGCCTGTACTTTGCAGAAACAGAACCAAAACCCAGGTTTTATGACTCCAAGTTCCATTATGTTCCCAGACTATAATGCTGCCACCTTATTTGCAAGAAGATTCTTTAATTATTGAGAGATTAAGAAGAGGATGATTTCTTCCTAGAGATGATCGTATTGACTGAAGTAAGACAGAGAAAGGCAAATATCATATGATATCAGTTATAGGTGGAATCTAAAAAAAATGATAGATTCTATTTACAAACTAGAAACGGAGTCACAGACATAAGCAAACTATGGCTACCAAAGGGGGAAGGGTGGGGAGAGGTAAATTAGGGGTTGGAGATTAACAGACATATTACTATATATAAAATAGATAAACAACAAGGACTTACTGTATAGTACAGGGAACTATTTCAATTTCTTATAATAACATACAGTGGAAAAGAATCTGAAAAGAAAGAAATACATGTGTGTATATGTATAACTGAATCACTTTGCTATACACCTGAGACTAACATCATAAATCAACTACGCTGCAATAAAAAATTTTTAAAAAACAATAAGAATATATTAAAAAATTAAAAAATAAAATGTATCATGGTGCAAAAGAAAAGTTCTTCATAGAGCTTAGTCCTTTTAAATTCTATTCTTTCTATTCATAATTTTATTTACATACTACTTTGGGGGGGCTCACCTATTGCATTAAGTAGATAATAAGTTTAAAATGTCAATTATTTACTATTAATGTATTACTGTAATGTAGTAGATCATAGCAAAATGGCCAAAAGCGTGAAGTGATTCTTTAAAGGTGCTTAACTTAAGAGCAGTAAGGAAATTGGACCTGACAGAGCAAAGCACGTGTCACCATCCCTGGCCCAGCTGGGGACCATTTCCAGTAGCTGGATGATATTTTCAATAATATAAACAGCTGGCTTACATCCTGAGTATCTACTTTTTAAAAAAACATTCCAGCAAGTAACATGGGGTTTACACGGGTCTTTGGCTTTTGGATCCATCCCTGCCAGAGGAGCACAAATCTTCCAGCCTTGTCTCTGTGCAGTCCAGTTGGAGAAGACCACACAGACGTTGTCCCCAGGGGGCCCGTTTGTCATTCTGGGGGCCAGGTCTCCAAGCCGCCTTCTCGTGGATTAATGAGAAAACAAGCCAGCAAGACTAGGACACGGAACAAAAGGAAAAGATGGCAGACTCGGGCTGAGAAAAAGCAGGGAGAGAGGCAGAGGGAGAAAGCTAAGTCAGGAAACTGGATGCAAATAAGAAAGAGGACCCTGGGCAGTCGCAGCACGGGCATCGCCCTGAGACGGCAGATGTAAGGGAAAGGGGGAAAGAGGCTAATTAACATTCGGGTTGCAGAAGCCAAAATGAGCAGCTTGTAAGAGGAGAGCTGATTAAGTCTCTGCACGTACCCAGGAGAAGCTAACCAGCCCTTCTTGACCGTCTACTTGGTTGGACTGGCGAGTGGCTCCCTGTCGGATCACATGACTCTGTGGGTTTCATCACTCCAACTTCCCCACATGCCCCAGGGCTTGGATGCTTCGCCCACCAGTTGAGGCCGCCGGGACATTGCTGGACCACTTGGCTCATTTCACAAGAGGAACCAGGTTCAGCTTATGTAAAACACCTCTGCATAAAACAAATCCCACATCCATTCAATTAAAAGTCAGGATTTATGTATAGCACAGAATTTATGTATTATATTCAATATCTTTTAGTAGCTTATGGTGAAAAAGAATATGAAAATGAATATATGTATGTTCATGTATGACTGAAGCATTGTGCTGTGCACCAGGAATTGACACATTGTAAACTGACTATACTTCAATAAAGAATATATATTAAAATTTTTTTAATAAAATAAAAATCAGAATTTAGTTGGGAAATGGTGTCGGTTACAGGGGTACGACCTCATTGTAGAAACTATAAAAAATATAAAACATATTTTAAAAGCTCATCCATAGTCTCATAAATTCAGAGTAGTTACATTCTCTAAAGAGTAATTTATGTATAACTAGTCTCTCAATTTTCATAATAATCAGATAAAAAGTAACTGTCTGAAACCACCAAAGGCTGCCAAGTCCTCACCTTCCAAACAGGATCAAAGGATCAAGACTCTATTCTTAAATCTCTGCATACTGTTTTTTTTAAGTAACACCTTTAATTTAGACTTCGGAATTCTAAGCAATATTTTGTACGATAAACAAATCGTGAACAAGCTTCTGCACGGGAAATGACAAACCTATGAATGTTAAATATATGCTCAGTTCCAGATTCACTCTTTTTTTTTTAATTTTAATTTTTATTAAAGTATAGTCAGTTTACAATGTTGTGTCAATTTCTGGTGGACAGCATCATGTTACAGTCATACAGGTACATACATATATTCCTTTTCATATTCATTTTCATTATAGGTTACTACAAGACACTGAACAGAGTTTCCTGTGCTCTACAGAAGAAACTTGTTGTTTATCTATTTTATACATCGTAGTTAGTATCTGCAAATCTTGAACTCCCAGTTTGTCCCTTCCCACCCCCCTTCTCCCACTAGTAACCATCAGTTTGTATTCTACGTCTGTGAGTCTGTTTCTGTTTTGTACATAAGTTCATTGGTGTCATTTTTTTTTAGATTCCAATTATAAGTGATATCATATGGTATTTTTCTTTCTCTTTCTGGGTTACTTCAATCTCCTGGTCCATCCATGTTGCTGCAAATGGCATGATTTTATTCTTCTTTATGGCTGAGTAGTATTTCATTGTATAAATATACCATATCTTCTTTATCCAGTCATCTGTTGATGGACATTTGGGTTGTTTCCATGTCTTTGCTATTGTAAACAGTGCGGCTATGAACATTGGGGTGCGTAGATTCACTTCTGATCTTCATTAAATGTACCCTGCCGTTCTTACATAGTAGTAGCTTATACCTGGGTACTCTTTGTATTCTGCTTGTCTCGCTGTATGTCGTTTTACGTATACATGCCCTTGAATTCGTTTATCTAAGCTGTCATTCCCCATTGCCCCTTTTATAACTTCACACTCCATCAGTTTTGTTCTGGCCATGTCACTGGCCTGCTTAGAATCTTCTCTTGGTTCTCCATTGTCTTTAGAATCAAACTCACAGATCACCTCCCAAACTGGCTCCTCCCCCTTTGCCCCTCCCCCTGCCCTGGATGTGGAGTACGAATGCAGACATGATGAGCACTGCTGAATGTTCTCCAGGACGGATGCCCTGATTCAATACTCCCATGCCAGAGCTGATAGACCCACAGCCCCTGCCCACACTTGGCACTGATTTTGCTGGTCTCACTGGTATAAAATGTTTACAGATGAGTGATGCTTGATGCTTTTGATTTTCTCCCCTGGTAATTGCTGGCTCACAAAGTTTATCATCTTCTCCTGGCGTATCCATCGTTTTCTTCCCGATTTGCAGGAGAGCCTTGGCAGTTTTAGATATCGCAAAAATCTCTCGGACCTGTCAAGACTTCATCCGCAGTGTCCTTCGTTCCCAACTTTGATGAAAGTAAATTAACAGGTCTTTTGCTGGAATGTGTTTATGATTTTTTTCTTAATTGAAGTATAGTCAGTTTTAGTGAGTTTTAACACTCATTCTTTAAGATCATTCTACTATAATCTCCTCTGTGAAATCAATCATCACCTTTTCTAGGATCTTGAAGGAGTTTGTTCATACTTCTTTACTGTATCCTCTTTAAAGAATTTCTGTCAATGACCTGTCTTGTTTTCTTAAGTCTGACCTCCTCAAGGTAAGGACTAAACATTATTCGCCTCTGAATCCCCAGTGCTTTCTGACTCATGGGAGTTCTGTGTTGGTGGAATGAATAAATGACCCACATTTGTGGCTGTGTCATTTTCTATATGGAATTCCAGTAAGTCATTTCCTCTCACCACTTCAATGCCTTTGGCAGAGGACCTTCCACTCCCATGGTCTCTTTTGCCCACATTTATTTGGAATTGGAGCTCAGGCAGAATGAATCTTTTATCATCGGATGTTGGCCCCAAGAGTTCCTGAAGCAGGGCAGCCTTTCAGGGGTATGTGTATGGGTCCTCATGGAAGGGAGGTGGTCTACAGAGAGGAGAGCAAGGATCCATGGTACAGGGGAGGGAGATTGGGTTTGCCTTGGTTCTTGCCAGGTTTTCTGCTTCTGATCCCTCATGAAGCTTCGCTCATTGGGCATCTCTATATTCCTTTATCTAGACAAAGCTCCAGTAATTCTCCCCAAAAGATCTATTCATGTGTTTTACACATAGTAACAGAATAATTGGAAGTTTTACATTTTTCACTCCTGATAGTAGCAGCTTGTTCAACATTATGGCCGAAGCATTTTTATCATTTTAATAGCCACGCAAGAGTAAACTCACAATCAATTTGTCTTCCAATTTTAATGGAGGCACTGGGGATTGCACCCAAGGTCTCATGCACTCTGCCACTGAGCCATCCCCTCCCCTCCACCAATTTCTTTTTAACTGTCTACACTTTTATTCTTTAAGTGGGCCCCACCATGCTTCCCGCGTGAGGCCTCATGGCAACTGGATTCATCTCTTTGAATTAACAACATTGATTACATACATTGCCACGTAAACTCTGTTACTGTCTAAGGGGGCTCTGATTCACTTTCTATTTATAGCTCTTGGCATCCAGAATTTTTCACTTGGAAGTGGAAAACTCAGATAGCAATTTGGTGTGTGGGTATAAGGACCCAACAAAAAGGTAGGACTCAAGGTCACTCTTTTATTTGTACATTAATTCTATTTTCTGTGTTTTTAAAACGTAATAAAACCTCACTAAATCAGTCCTCTCTGATTTCGCCTTTGTGGTAGTTCATTACAGTAACTGGATTGAGTGAGTTTTTTATTTTAAACAATTTGATTCTATAATAAAACAGAGATAGAGGGATAAATTAGGAGTTTGGGATTCATAGATACACACTATTATACATAAAATAGATAAACACCAAGGACCTACTGTAGAGCACAGGGAACTATATTCAATTTCTTATAATAACATATAACGGAAAAGAATCTGAAAAATATATATATGTATGTATGTGTATAATTGAATCGCTTTGCTGGATACCTGAAACTAACATTATAAATCAACCACACACTTCAATAAAAAATAAAGTTTAAATTAAAAATAAATAAATAAATAAAACACAGATGCCAAAACCCACGCAAAATAAACATATGGCATAATTAGTAATGGTAAGGCAGATATACCCTCGTTATTAGCTCTCAGGCCAAGAAATAGAACTTTGCCCCTCACCCCCCATGCCTTTCACAATCACAACTGCCTTCAAGTTCAGTTTTAAGTATGTAGATGACGAAAGGTTTAGGTAAGCGATCACGCAAGTAATTTTGCCAAGAGAATATTTACATATATCAGATTAATTTCTAGCACTTAAAATAATCTAAACACCCTGCCTGCAGTGAAAAATTTGTCATACTATTAGAATGATCACGACTCTGTATAGTTTATTGTGCTCTCTCACTGTCTAGATAGACAGACATGTATATAATTTTAATATGTTTTCCTAGCTAGATGGGCAGATATGTACTTTGTTTTAATATCTTATCCTCATTACATCACTTTAAGATGTTCATTTAACAGATGAGGAAGCCAGAGATCAAAGATAAGGAAATTTGCTCAAGGAATAAAGCTAAAATTGAAACCAAGCAGCTTTAACACCCCTTTCCAGTATATCCTGCTAAGATCATTCTAAGTGGTTCATATGTGCTCATTCAATCGGGTTTTCCATCATCTACGCATGTAGTTCTGTTACTGTGTGTTATTGGAAGCAGGAAATGTCTTATTTTTTAAATTCTGTCATACAAATATTTCACTCCTGAGAATGGTCCTTTTTCTCCATTCCCCCTCGCAATGCTTTGCTTTATTTTTAGTATAAAATATACAGGCTGGCTCAAAGCAAGCGTAGGAGAGCAGCTCTTAACGGAATCCGTGTTTGGTCAGACACTACGCAGAGCAATTAACATCGAGAATCTCGTTTAACCCTGAAAATAGTTCTCTGAGCTGGGAGTTATGATTCCGGTCTTGTAGACGAGGGCACAGGCTGCTGCTGGTTCGAAAAAGAGCTGGGACGTAAACCAGGTCCTTCTGGGGCCGCAGCTCGCACTGCAGGTCCCTCAGTGCACGTCTGCGGGACGCACCTGCTGACTCTGTGCTTAATGGGTCGCTGATGATTCGTCTTCCTTTTTTTCTTCTTTTAACTCAGATGTTCTTGAGTAACTGAACTCAACCTGTTGCAGAAGGCAATAGTCAATGAAGCAAATAAGCAAACCCCACGTCCTGCAAGGCTTTGTCTCTTGACTATCTTTTGCTGAATTACAACGTGTCAGGATAAGAGCTTTGGAGGAAAAACGAGGCTTGATCCATTCATTCATCAGCAGAGAGCCCAGTTTCCAGACTTACACAAAAAGGACACACAGGAGAAGAGGTAGAAACCTTCGCCTCAGACTTATTAGTCACTGTGGATATTTTTTAAAATATCAGAGTGTTATGACGGAGTGGGCATGAAGGAAGAAATTTTTCAATATGTACTGAAGTTATTTTGAATCTAGTTTGGGCAGCAATTTATGTAAACCTGCCTATCACTGTGAAAGGGCTTGTCTCCTTTTGTTTTCAAAGTCATAACTTAAATGACAAACAAATATGTTAAGTGGCTTTTGTGAACCGGTTACAATCTTTGCCTGCCCAGACTTGTCTGGCACAAAGTGTACAAAACAGACGTGCGATTTATAAACTCCGGGATAATCAAATGAATACAAAGGGGGAAAAAAAAAAGAACCCTCTATATTTGAGTGCTTGAGAGTGATACTCCAAGAATATTGTAAGGAAAACTTGTCACTATTTGCTTGACTTTTCTTTGATCTCAAAGGGACTTGAACAAGGCTGATAATGTAGGCATGCTCATTTATTCCCCAGCAATACTGTCTGTGTTATTTTCTGTTGGAAGCAATGCTTGAATCTCCCAGCCAGCCTGTTTCTACTGTGAGAATCATAGATGCACGGTGACAAGGATTTCAAGAGAAAACACAATTCTGGTGGTTAACCTTGGGCCTCTCTCCTAATTTCTCTGTGCCCGTATTTCCATCTGAATAAACATGGAGAATATCATCATTACCTGAAGGACGACACTAGAATACAGAAGGTTTTTAGATGTAGTCGAAGTGTGAGATGCCCAGCTGTGTGTTCATTTGTGGCAATTTTGTTTGATGACTTGATAAAGTTTTCATTAATTAGCTGCTTTTCCTGGGACTCAAGAGAAAGCCAGAGAACACATGCTCTAGTGGCCTGGAGGTGTTAGAAACTACATCTGTGTCTGATTTTGCTCTTTTGAACTCTTAAATATAGAAATTCGTAGGGTTGGGGGGATAGCTCAACTGGTAGAGCACATGCTTAGCATACACAAGGTCCTGGGTTCAATCTGCAGTACCTCCTTTAAAATAAATCAGTAAACCTAATTACCTCCCCCCACCAAAATTTTTTTAATTAAAAAAAATAAAAGAAAGTGATTACACGATAAAAGAATATTGAACAACATCACCAAGGGTCATTACTTTGCCCTCCAAGTGGCTCAAGTGGCAAATCATTTAGGATCTGAACACATCCTGGGGTAAAGACTGTCTTATTTCCATTTAACAGATGAACAAACTGAGGTCTGGTAAGGGCAATGAGCTATGTTCAAATTCAAACAGATATTGCACAGCTCCAAATTGGCTGGACTTCGGGTTTCAAATTCTGTGTCCTATTAATTAAACCATGACCTAGTTCGTTTTCTATCTGTATATGCTTTCAGAATTGTCCTGAAAGATACAGAAAAGAATTGCCCTTGATTGCATTAAATGTGACTTGATATGATCGAAATCAAGCTCATATTCTATTTTAACTTAGGAGAAAGATGAATTAGATCCTTCTGATTGGCCCGAAATCACAAGCTGTCAACAGAGTTCAAAAGGAAATAGATTGTTTGGACCATGAGGTGACTTCCCTCCATTCAGGATGGTTTCAAGCTAAATTTACCCTCAAACAGCTGGAAAAAGCCAATGTCAAACTTCAGTCAAAGCTCTTAGCTAGCAGAACAGTCTCTATATTTGTCATATATGTTGGTTAATACATTCAGCTCAAATTTCTCCACAATTATAATGAAGGACTGGTGTTCCTAAAAATTCTACAAGCCTTTTGAAGCATGCTTGACTGCTTGACTGGCCAGGGTCTTTTTTTTTTTTTTTTTTTGTAATAAACAAAGAAAGTATATATTTTACAAGCATTAAGTTAGCACAGCCAAGATTTGTTATTAATTTGACTTCACCCCGGCAACAGACCACAAGCCATTAAGTAACCCCCTCAGTAGTAGCCAAAAACATCCAGAACCTTACATAAAGTTAGAATGCAACCAAATACACACATTTTGAGTAAGTAACCACTTTTCCAATCACTTTCATTTATTTATAATTTGTAGATAATTGAAAATCTGTCCTTGGACCTGGTGTTTCTAAAGCCCAATTTCCAGTCCTCGGCAGAAAACATCACAGGTCTTGAAGATGAAAAGAAAACACTAAGTGATGATCAAAAGCCTCGAGGGAGAAAGGGAGCAACTCTTTTCCCAAACGGATTTGCTGAAAAAAGTCTTGACAGCTCAAAACAGGTGCCTAGTGTGTCTGCAATTAGCCAGGCCAGTGTTCTCTGCCATGCTCTGCATTGTTGACATATTTCCTCGATCTTAGTTGGTTTCCAATCAACAGTGTTCTACTGATTGATGTTTTGCTGATACACAAGACAGTAATGTCATTTAGATTTTGCCTAAGAATTATAAATTGTGAACAAGGACCTACCTTATAGCACAGAGAACAATATTTAACTTCTTGTAATAAAATAATGGAATAACATAATGAAAAGAATCTGAAAAAAGGAAGTATATGTATTACTGAATCACTTTGCTGTACACCTGAAACTAACATGGTAAGTCAACTACACTTCAATAAAAATAAAAATTAAAAAAAAAAACAGAAAAACAAAAACGAAAAAAATTAACATTAATATAAAAAAATTATAAATTGCGGAAGATGGTGTACTTCAGTAAATTGAAAATGTGATGATGTGTGGTAATTTGCTAAATCTGAATGTAATGACAGAGAAATTAATTTGTGGAAACCATCACTGTACCATGACCACTCTTTCAAAAAATGGAATTGGCTCACTTGAGATGGTCTGAAACCAACTGGGGAATTTGTAGATTACCTGGAACCCCTTCTCAGTCCCAGGCCAGCTACCTTCCCTTTGGAATTCAAATAGATTTGTATTTGCTGGCCCTTATTATTAGGCATAAATGAGTTTAAGAAATTGCAAACCAATTAAAATACTGGTATAGCAAAACTAATTTGGAAAGGCAAACCTGTAACAATACACAAAAAAAGGTGAACGTTTTTGGATTGCTTGCTTTTTTTTGTTTTGTTTTGTTTTCCATAACCATTTTCTTTGGTCTGATAAATTGTATTTACTTACCAATGTTTTGAGGAATAATTATATACATATTTTAAATTGTAACATCTTGAAAATATATAGTATACTGTGCTCTAGAATATTTGGGGGAAAATAAATCCATCCTCCTTTTTTTTCTTCTTGCTTTTTGGAGGATATTAATCTGAGACAGCTCATGTGGCAAGGAACTAAGAGGTCTCCTGCCACCAGCATGTGTGGAAGCCACCTTGGAAGCAACTCCCTCAGCCTCCAGCTGAAGGCAGCCCCACCTGATGGCTGGTATCCTCACTGTAACCTCATAAGAGGCTGTAGTGAATAAAGAAAAAAACCTGACAGCAAATTATACATTTGTCAGAAATGGCCTCCGTATATACCTGCCTTGGTCCTTCTCCCTGTTTGCCCCTGGAGACATTTCTTCCCATTTAATCATAACATTTCTTAATGTGGCAAAAGTTCAGGGCTGAGTCAATTCCATACTGTAGGAAAAAGTAGAGAATAAAGACGTGTAATGTGTCCAAGACAAGTTCAGACACACTGCCTGTTTTTCAGATTTCCCAATGATTGATAGGATACAAAAAAATAGGCTCTGGTTTACTAGGGAATTGCTTTACAAGTACTTTCTCTATCACTTAAAAAAAAAATCTGCTATCACTTCTCTTTTTTCCAAGAACTTCCTTTAGTATTTCGTGTATGGCTGATGTGCTGTTGGTAAAGCTTTTCAATTATCATTTAACTGAAAGTAGCTCATTTACCTAAACATATTTGTAATAGCAACTTTAAAATCCCTGTGTGCTAATTCAACATCTGGGTCATCTTGGAGTCAGTTCATATTGACTGTTTTTTCTCTTGACTATGGATCACATTTTCCTGTTCTTCTTGTTCCTGAAATTTTTGATTGTATGTTGGTCATTGTGGATGACTTGCTGCAAAGATTCTAGATTCTGTTATCTTCCTCTGAAAAGTGTTGGTTTTTGTTCTCACAGGCAATTAATTTGGCAGGACTCAAATTGTATCCCCGATGATGGGCAACAGCTGAAAACTCTGCTGAGTTCTTTCAGCCTTCTAGCTATATGTTTTCTGCTGGGATCCTTAGAGTCTCTTGTGCAGATTTGTAATTCAGAGATCAGTCAGGGACTTGGCAAAGTTTATATGGAGATTCTGAGGTTCCCCCTTCTGGGGTTCTCTGCTTACTGTGATGTTCCTCCTTACATTTCAGTCTCTCTAGAGACTCTGAACTCTGTCCTATTCCTCAAGCCAATTTCGCTTAAGTTCTAGCTACTCTCAATTGGTGGACTAAGAAGTGCCTTGACACAAACAAAAACGAAAACAAACAAACAAAAACCATGTAAACACAAATCTCAACCAGTGCAGCCCTCTTCTTTCAAGGGTCATCTTCTTTCTGGTTTGTCTGCTTGTGGTTCCCTTCAATAGTTGTTTTCATGTTTTGTTCTGAACTCACCATCTATAAAAGACTTAGTCTGACACAATTATTCTTCCATTATCAGAAGCAGAACCTTCAAACACTTTCTTAAAAAGTAAAAAATGAACGTCTATTCCTACAAATTGTTGTAAGTAAATTAATTAATTCAACAACTATCTACCACGCATTTACTCTGGGCTAGTTACTATGCTAATGCTGGGTGCTGGAAAGCATTTCAGATGTAAGAGTTATGTTAGCTTGTAGTCAGCGTGAATGGACCTCATTCTTTAAACCTCAAAATAAAATGTTATCCAGAGACCCTTGCAATCCCTTCCCCACAAAATGAATATAATAAACATACATTTACTTGTTACATCACAAATACTTTACATTTCTGTGGTGGATATTTTTTTTCAGATTTCTTAGGCCAGAGGCATTTGCAGTTGAGTTTAACAACATCAACATTGGTTGCAGTTAAAAAAAAAAAACAAAACAAACCCAACTTTCCTCTGCTAATTTGAAATCTGTCAAAATATTTTTTTCATAAGAATCTCTGGGGTGGTGCCACCCTTTCATAACAGTGAGACCTCTGTCATTTCTTGATTTGCAAGAGAAGAAAAAAAAACTTTGGAACTAGAAATACCAAAAATAAAAAAAGAACAACACAGTTCTCCATCAGTACCAAATTTGGGGCTGAGAGGGTACCAAGAACCCTGACAGTCATCAGCCTCACCTTTGACTTCTCACCTTCCTACCTGTGTGTGGAATGTTCCTCGTCTGCATAAACAGCTGTAGCTTTTTACTATGTCTAAATAAAATGAAGGTAGAGGATCAGGGTAGAATTCAGTGCTACCTGCCCCTCATTTGTTTAGGGGTGAGAGGTCCAGGATAAGAGAAAGATGACCAGCTGCTGGAAGTTTCCATGTAGACCTCACCTGCTTAGCTCTTGGCTTACTTCCTTGTTCCCCACTCTCAAATCCTCAATCAAGACCTGTCTCACCCATACAGACTGATGGGAGGATGAAGAGGGGCAAAAAGATAGATGGGAAATTTTTCAGGGGGAGGATATATAGTTCAGTGGTAGAGCATTTGCCCAGCATGCATGAGGTCCTGGGTTCAATCCCCAGTCCCTCCATTAAAATAAATACCATTAAAATAAATAAATACATAAATTAAAAATTTAAAAATTAAAAAATAAAACACATCTTAAAAACAGAGAAATTTTTCTTGCTTTATAGTTTTGTGTGAGTTTGGCTGGCTTTGTTCGGGAGTCAAGAGGAAGGCAGATGAAGAATAAGCTCCCATTTCTCTTCTGCGATCTACTTATTTTGCACATAGCTTGGAGATAAGCCAAGTGTCCTTTGTCTTTCCAGTTCTCCAGCACCTATGGCTATTCTGAGTCTGTTATTAAAATCAAATAGCCAACAGATGACATGTGGCTACTCCATAACTTTTTGCAGAATGAATCACCTGGCTCCATATGGTATATTTTGGTCACTTCTCTAATTATATGTTCTAAGATACATTTTTGTGTGTTTGTGTGTGTATATATATATATTTATTGAAGTAGAGTCAGTTTACAATGTTGTGTTAATTTCTGGTGTACAACATAATATTTCAGTCATACATGAACATACATATATTCATTTTCATATTCTTTTTCACCATAAGTTACTATAAGATATTGAATATAATTCCCTGTGCTTATACAGTATGAACTTACAGTGTATCTATTTTATATATATTAGTTAGTATCTGCAAATCTCGAACTCCCAATTTATCCCTTCCCACCCCTTTCCTCCCTGGTAACTGTAAGTTTGTTTTCTATGCTGTGAGTCTGTTTCTGTTTTGTGAATAAGTTCATCTTTTTTTTTTTAGATTCCACACATAAGTGATATATGGTATTTTTCTTTCTCTTTCTGGCTTACTTCACTTAGAATGACAGTCTTAAGGTTCATCCATGTTGCTGCAAATGGCATTATTTTATTCTTTTTTATGAGTGAGTAGTATTCCATTGTATAAATATCCCACAACTTCTTTATCCAGTCATCTGTTGATGGACATTTAGGTAGCTTCCATGTCTTAGCTGTTGTAAATAGTGCTGCTATGAACATTGGGGTCCATGTATCTTTTTGAATTAAGGTTCCCTCTGGATATATGGCCAGAGGGGGATTGCTGGATGATATGGTAAGCCTATGTTCAGTCATTTGAGGAATCTCCACACTGTTTTCCATAGTGGCTGCACCAAACAACAGCCCCAGTGTAGGAGGGTGGGAATGTAGTTCAGTACAGCTGTTATGGAAAAAAAAACTACTTTCATTCTTAATGTCTGAAGTTATTTTTATTACCATTTTCTCTCTTATTTCTACTCAATGCTTAAAAGTATTTCCAACATCACGGCAATTTTACCATACACTCCGAATCCCCTCTTCTGTTCAATCACATCAGGAACTCCACCTGAGCAGGGAGGGGACAGCTCAGTGGCAGAATATACGCCTAGCACACACGAGGTCCTGGGTTCGATCCCCAGTGCCTCCATCAAAATAACTAATAAATAAACCTAATCAACTCCCCCTCCCAAAGAAACAAACAAGCAAGTGAAAAACCCACCAACAAAATAAATAAAATAAATAAATATATTCTTAAGTATGTGTTATAAAAAAAAAAAAAAGGAAATCCACCTGAAAGGGTGTGAGGTTGACAGCAAACAGCTGTGTCCTTGGAGCAGGAGGCTGGCCCCAGCGGGGCACCCAGGGAGGCGGACTCCCCCTGCCCTCTGCCCTTTTCTTGCTTACTGCAGAGTATCTTATGCAGTAAAAGAGGAAAATCATGGACAAGGAGAACACAAGTGCTAGCGATCAGTTTATTAATCCTTCCATTTTTCTTCCAAAGAAAACAGTTCCGTGGGACCCTTGGTGGATTCGGGGGCAGAAGCAGGACAATGAGCTGGTGTCACTTTGAAGTGTGGCTGCAGGGCTCCCCACCGCCTCTTCCCAGCACAGCTGTTGAAACTTCAAAGTCGGACCTGTTGTTGATCCTGCCGGTGGGGGGGTGCAATTTCCACCAGTGGGCTTTAGAGAAAAAGTGCAGAGGAATCTTCCTCTCTTACTTAGCAGAGTTGGATGCTCTCCAAACGATCTACTAGGTTTTTTGTTGTTGTTGTTTGTTAATATTTTATTTTATTTTTTTAGCGGCGGGCGTAGGGACCGGGGATGGAACCCAGGACCTTGCGCATGCTAAGCCTGCACTCTACAGCTGAGCTACACCCTCCCCTGATCTACCAGGTTTTAGTTATGACTGTCTCTGCCTAGTGGGTGCAAAGAAAAAAGCCATCCTTGTCAGTTTCCTGTGATTTCAATTTACGCTGTTTTTACAGATCAGCTTAGATAGCCGGTTTTCATAATTTGTCCCGATTGTGCCACACTTCAGTGACAGCAGGTAACCACAGGTAAACACTCCTGCTCCTGATTACACAGTAGTTTCCAAAGAGCAAGGCGAAGTTTAAGGAGATTGTCCCCTTGTCTCTCCACTCCCCCAAGATGGTAATTACAACAGTTTACCATCCTTCAGTCAGTTTTGCGTTCCATGTATATAGGTGGTGCATTCAGACTCACACGAGTTATGAATCACTCCATTTAGTCAACAATTTACCTTCTACTGTATATGTGTGTGTGTGTGTGTATATATATATATGTGTGTGTATATATATATATATGTGTGTATATATATATATATATATATATATTTGGTAGGAGGAGGTAATTAGGTTTATTTATTTATTTATTCCTAGAGGACGTACTGGGGATCGAACCCAGGACCTCATGCATGCTAAGCACGCGCTCTACCACTTGAGCTGTACCCTCCCTCCTCTATTTTTGAATGATACAAATTGTAAAAGCAAATGCAATTTCCCTGAAATGATTTCCTTTGGTCCAAGCTTTTTCCTTTAGAATTTATTTTCTTTACTTCACAATGATGAATGCTTGAAATATTAATTCTAACTCTAAAAATTAAGAATAGTTATTGATTCAAAAATGAATTCTTGGACACTTACATGGACGGTTAAATTTCCCTGCCACTACCTCTAACCAGCTTTGATTTAAACAAACATGAAAAATTAGAACAAACATTTCTAAATGCTCATTAGCAAGAACATTTCAGTGTACGGTAACAAACGGTACAAGATATGAGAGTCTTCAGGCAAGGCTGTTGTGCTAAAAAAGTGTAAGTAACCAGTTATATTAAATATTGGTAGTCATGTGACCAAAGAAGCCAGTCGCTAACACTGATCGGAGGTACTCAGGACTTCCGGTGGGACACACTCCTGGAAACACCACGAAAGGGCACAAATTCCAGGCACAGAAAACTTCCACCATCAGCAGGTGCGTGTGCTTCACGATATCATGATGTAGAATAAAAGTGTTACTGTGCATATTCTGAAGAAGCAAAGATGGTTAATTCAATTAAGAGGTAGCAGCAGGAGTAAGAACACCAATTAGTCCGTTATCCATGTGACATTTATTCCAGAATACAATCTAAGAGGAAGTTATTCTGATGCCTGCATTTTTCTTTTTTAATTTTGCAAAACAGGTCACATCAGAGTGGCATGAACACTGGACTCCTGCTTCTGAAGATGGTTTTTTTTGTTCCTGATTGTATCCTGAAGAAACCGAAGGTCTTCACAAGGTAAAAATCACTGTCTCTGGTTACAGTCTATCTCCCTAGGCACGTGCAGACTCTGTGTTCAGGACTTTTGGGGCATTTTTAATTTATCTAACAAATGATCTGGAGATGTCGTTTTAACAAAGCGAAACGAAAGACACCAAAAAATTGGGAGAAAGTCATAAGTAAGATGATTTCACTGAGACACAAGTTAAAAATAAGAAAGGGCTGTTCATGATTTAGTAGAATCAGGAGATCACACTCGAACAACAATCACACACGTTGCTCATTTTCTGAGATGTCATTCCAAAGACAGCTGCACACTGTCAGCTTGGTTTTGGGGCTGCTGATAGTCATATTTCCTGGCTGTTAAGAAACAGATGAAACAAAATACAAAAATAAAAAAAGGAGATTAAAATGAATACAGTATCAAATTAATTACTAGATCACTTCATCACATCACAATCATGATTTTCAGTAATGAATCAGCTTAGAATTAAATTTTCTTAAGGATTTTTTTTTTGGTAGTAAAACATAAAAACATAAAATTTGCAGCTTCACCATTTCTAAGCTTGTAGTTCAGTGGCACTGACCACAGCCACAGCATTGTGTTACCACCAACACCATCCACATTTTGACCATCCCGGGCTGAACTCTGTCCTCGTTAAACACGAACTCCCTATTCCTCCTCCCCTAGCTCCTGGCAACCACCATTCTACTTTCTGTCTCTATGAATTGGCTTCATATAAGTGAAATCACACAATATTTGTTCCTGCGTGACTGGCTGACTTCACTTCACGATAAGGATAATTACGAAGCATAATGTCCTCAAGGTTCATCCGTGTTGCAGCTCGTGCCAGAATTTCCTCCCTCTTAGAGGCTGAATAACGTTCCATCTATGTATTCACCACCTTTTGTGTATCCATTCATCATCGGTCAAGAACCCTTGGGTTGTTTCCACCTTTTGGCTACTGTGAATAATGCTGCTGTGTTCTAGTAAGTTTTACTTTTAATTTTTTAAGTTTTACTTTTTATTTTGAACTAATAACACAGGCACGTGATACAAAATGCAAAAGCAACACAAGAGGAAACAGTGAAAAGTGTTATCTTCCTCCTACCTTTCCCCAAAGGAACTGCTGTTCTTAGTTCGCAGGATAAAATTTATGCTGAAGAATTTTCTAGAAGCTCTACTTGTGTAAAATACACATATATACTTTTTTTCCCTACTTTTCACCTGTAATTCCACTCCACCTGAGATATATTCTAGTAACATCTTGCTGATCATTCTTTCTTCCTTCTTTTCATGTGTGTGCATGCACACGCACACACACACACACATATTTAAGTTTTCACTAGAGACACCTGTCTTTTAAAAATATCCAATCTTTTTCCTTTAAATCCCACAGTGTTCCCATCGAGGTAATGAATGTTATCAATCTGATGTGTATCTTTGCAAGGCTTCCTCCATGCCTATGTAATTACACAGAACATTTTTATTACATGTAGATAGGGATGCTTTTGTCATTTGATTTGAAAGGAGTGGCACCCTAGTAAACGTACAATTAAATCGTGCTTTTTTCTCAATTGATGGCACACTGTGGACACCACACCTCATTTTTTTAAATAAAAGGCTGTGGTTCGGATGTACGACTCATCCTGGCTCCGAGCACTTTGACCTTTGTTCCTTCCCCACCCTACATACTCACAGCGTTCAGTCCCACAGGACATATTAACACTGAGGCAGGACCTCTGGCCTTGCACGTGGATGCCACGTTCTAGAAGCCGTTCCCACACTGCCGTGGCGGGCTGTACACGGTCGCTTAATTGTAACAGAAGCGGCTGCAAACTCTATAAACAGAAAATTCAGACCCAAACTAAAAGCAGCCTCAACTCAACTTGCCCTCAGCCAGATCCCCAAAATGCTCTTGGCCACTTGGATGTCACTGCCCAAGAGGGAATTAGAGCAGGACGAGATAGCAGGCTTCCCCAGCGTTGAAGTTTCTTAAGTTTGGCAAAATCTACAAAAATGCAATCACATGAACACATCGGGGTCTTGGAAGGATCTGGAGGCACTAACTTCACGCCAGCCTGGTTTGCTGATACCGTGAGGAGTAGCTAAAAAAGGCACAAGGTTTTCATTATCAGCTATTTCTGGTAACTTTCACCAACTAGACCCAATTCCCAAAATCCTATTTTAAATTGACGCCTGTATGTAGTTAAGCACAGATTATACTCACAAATGGAATACATTTCCAGTTGCTGTCTTAAACGGATTTTGCTTATTGTGTCGTAAAAGTTGGGCTCTGACAAAGCCTCTGCTGTAGGTGGCAGGCTGAATATTCTCATAATTTTCCTTTTATTCCTAAAACACAAAACCAATGCAGAGAAGAGATTTGGATTCACGGCTACAAGACTGCAATACTCTCATGATTATACAAATCGGGAGCTGCATTAAAAGCACATTAGTGGCAGAGTTCGTCTTCTATTTTGTCTCTGTGAGATGCTTCCTTGGCTCAAAGATTCTTTCTCTCATCAAAGTATGAAGTGCCTACCTGTAAAGCCACAGAGCTACAAGAAAAAAAAATAAAGTAGGTAAACACACCTCCCTGCAAAAAAAAAAAAAAAAAAAAAAAAGCCGTATTATATGAAAAAATGCACAAACCGAAAAAATGTGATTTTTTTTCTTCCTCCCTCTCCTGTCTTCCACATGAAGCTAAATGACTGGGTTGGGGGATAACAGTAGGTGAGCAGACCTTAATTTTGGAAAACAATGAACAAATGGATTTCTTAAACGGAGCAGCCTGGCCTTAGTGGGACCATCTCCTGGTTGAAATTAACAACAGTGCTTTTCTGCTTCGAAAACGGGGCTATGTGGAGGCGGCGGGGGTTAGTTTTAGGGGGAAGCTGGTACCTGCCTGTGGCCCCGTGCTGATTTGTGGAGCCTTCTCCCAGCCACCCCCGGAGAGTCCAGGCGGCCACTGGGCCAGATGCTCAGAGGTCCTGAGGTTGGACACGGGGAGCCTGCGTGTCTGATGCCAAGTGTGGGCTCTGAACTATTCCCCAGGGCAAACGTCAATTATTCTTGGATGACTAATTATTTTGAACTGTCTAATGTCTTTTGACCTTGGTTAGAGGACTCCATGAGGCACGCAGCTATGTGCAGGAGCAACTCGGTCCAACTATGACTGTTTTTCCTCTTCCAAGCAGCCACCCACCCCCCCGCCACCTCTTTTTCACTGTACTTAAAGGAAAGGAGTCAGGGGATGTGGGAAAGCACAGTTAAATCATGCTACAGCACCTGGAATTAAGGCAGGAAATAGTAATGAGGATTTACACCCTGTGGCAAGTCAGGGACACAAAGGTCAAAGGTCCTTGTTCTCGGGGGACTGCGTTTTTGTGGGATGGATGGACAAGTAATCAGATCATACCAAAATGATTCCAGTACGTGCTATGACATAGTCATGCACAAGAAACAGCAGGGAAAGCTTGAATGTGCAAAGACAGAACTGCTGAACACGCAGGAATCAGTGTTTCTGAATTTCAGGGATGTGGGCCAAAAATATGCGCTCATCCAAGGGTGATGGTGAACCCAGGCTGAGTGATAAAACTGAGCTACGTTAGAAATGATAGAACGAGACTCTACAGCAGCTGGTCCAGGCGCCAAGAGCTGCCTGAAATCCCCGGCTCTTGAAGCAACGGGGTTTTCAAAGCCTCATCTTGGGTGTCCCATATTTGAGGGCAGACCTGAGTGTTTTCACAGAGGTGAAAAAAAAAATGCTGATGAAATGATTTTTGTGTATTTAATTTAGATCGAACAAGCAAACAAAGCAGCCTGCAAAACTGTTAAAGGCCCAGTTTCTTATCTACCCCGAGACACCAAAACATTTACCTCTTGGCATACATGAAGAGCCCAAAGCTGACAAGGATCACGACCAGGTAAACATTGGTGGCTTCATTCCAGGCCTCGTGTACGCTGTAATCCATGGAGCCATCAGCACCCATCACTCCGTAACCGCCAGGCATGGGGCTGTGGGGCCACAAAGAAAACAGGGTCCCCTTCAGTCAGTGATGGGGTGACCCGGACAGGGGCTGGCCCACGTATGGCCTGCTGGCCAGCTCCAGCCCGCCGTCTGTTTGTGTATCGCCCAGGAGCCAAGAATGGTTTTACAGTTCTTTTATTTTTTTTTAAAGAACTTGTTTTACAAATTTATTTTATTTTTATTATTATTTTTTTTTGGTGGGGGAGGTCATTAGGTTTATTTACTTTTAGAGGAGGTACTGGGGATCGAACCCAGGACCTTGTGTGTGTATGCTAAGCACGCGCCCTACCACTTAAGCTATACCTTCCCCAACTGCTTTTATATTTCCAAATGAATATTTTATTTTATATTTTTATTTTATTTTATTTTATTCTATTCTATTTTTTAAATATAAGCTCTTTATCCATAACATAAAAATCTCACCACACATAAAAGAACAATATTTCTATGAAAATATTTATTTTCTTGTCATTTTTTAAAAATTGAAGTACAGTCAATTACAATGGTTAGAAATACCTCCAGAGTAGCTCCTATTTTTGCCTCCCAGCCCTCAAAGCCTAAAATATTTGCAGTCTGGCTGTTTAAGAAAAAGTTGGCCAACCCCGGTCTGGCTCACTAAGGCATGTAACATATTTCCCCTGATTTTCAGCTTTGAGACACCATGAAGGTTAAAACTCGGGATCAAAAAAATCGTATGTCTAAAAGTTTCCGGGTTGAAATGTCAGGGCACGGTGTCCAAATTGGAACTATTACTCAGGTGGGAGTGACTGAGCACTTGACATCCAGGCTCAAACAACTGGCCGTGATGCTAAAGAGGACAGGGACAGTGTGGGACTGGATGAGATGCCACAGCCACCACTCTGCTCTTCACAGGCCCCTGACGCACCTGGAAAATGTCTGGAGCTTTCTCAAACGGCCTCTCGGCTGAACGGGGCTGAAAGGAGCTGTGGGATAAAAAGTGACTTTTGCTATTTATACAGCTGCGACTTCTGTTTAAGGAAATGCATTCTTTGGATGTTCCCACAGAAAATGAGCGTGGTAACAGACAGTGTATCAGATCACAAGGGAAAGGGTAATGGTTTCCTATTTGTGTTTGGGAAGTTAAGTGAATTCTTCCTTCAAGAGAAAGTTCCTCCCTTGTGTTAAATCTAAACTAGGTAGGGCTAAGTAAGATGACCTAGTATGTGAAAGAAATTCAGAAGTGTTGTTTGAGACGATTTATACAAAGGAGAAAAACTGAACCAATGACAGGGGATAACTGTACTGTGGTTTCTAGTAAGAGTCATTTTCTAATACCAAGAAGAAGTATCTGGAAGGTCCAAGAAATTGTTTTGCAATTTTTCCTAGACATTCTACAACAATAAAGCCATTGCAGAAATTCCTCCACTAAAGTATCTTGCAATCTGTCCTATGAGCCTCCGAAGTGTTCTTTAATGCAGATTTGGCTCAGCAAGTTATGAAGCATATATTAAGGGTAAAAAGTCTGTTTTCTTTCTTAGAGTTTGCCTCTGCATAAAATGAGTGAAAGTTCCCCCTGGGGTGGGCTCCCAGGCCAGGTGACATGTTTGTCCCTTTCTGACACCTGAAGTCTCTGTCAGACATTTGGGGACAGGATTCTTCATTTACAATAAACTGAGTACCATGAATGGCCATTTAACTTCAACTCTAGACATCATGGGCAAGAATAATTTCTCTGAAGCATCTTTTGTTGTCTGATGAATAAAAAGATTGGTCTTGTAAAAAATTAGCCAGGGGATAATAAAAACAGGACTTAAATTATAAAAGTTACAGATGCAAGATCTAAACATTATTTCATCATTAAACCACGTCCAATTCCTAGATAGTAAAAACTAGCTATAGATTTTTTTTTTTTTAAGAAGAGGAGGAAGCACAGGGAGATTTCACATTTTTGGTTTTGATTCTTGTTCCTTAACACTGAACTCTAGAGTTTCTCTGAATGTAACATGATTTATAGTAAGTAATCGCCTACTTTAGAAATGGAAACCTTTGGAAGATCGGAGACTGTCTTTATGATTTATGGACTCTAGAATTTTTTTCCTAGATTTTCATTGGTGCCAAAATGTAAAATAAAAATGACTGTGTTTTTGGCAAATAAGAGATGTCTTAGCTGTCTGATCTGAGATGCTGCAGAAGGCCCGCATAACCATGTGGCGAGGGTGTAGGTTTCAGGATGGGGGAGTTACTAACATATCAGAGTAGAATCAGGGAACATATATCACAGTGGCTCCTGGAACATTCTGCAGGTGCCCTTTACCTGACACATTCTGAAAGCGTTTCCGACCTGTTTTCTAACACCTGACTGGATCTGAGGCAGGTTAATTTCTTGCATCCGTTATTCACAAAATTCTGTTCATGTGCCACTCAATAAATGAGGTATGCCTACAGAGCTTGTGTTCCTCCTGCTACAAAGAGGCCAGACTTAAATTACATTTAGAAAAGGATTCTGAAATACTGACAGAATGGTACATTTTTCACGTGCATTATACAGCATACATTATACAACTTCATTAGTATGCAATGACACCACTGTTCCGAAGTTCCGGGGACACACGCTCTGGAGTTATTTTTGGTAGTGCAGTTGTGAAAGATTTGCACTGAGGGTAGGCCTTTCCTGCCCAGTCCTCCATCATGACCAAAGGCAGGACTTTGTAAGACTGCCAGGAATAAGGAATGGTCTTGTTCAAGGTCATCATACAGACCCATGGGTCCCATGCGGCCTGAACTATGACCAGTCCCCTCCCAGCCTGCCAGGGTCTAACCAAGTGTGCACACACACACCTGCTGAGTGGTTACTGCATACCACCACAGCCTTCCTCTCGAGTCCAAAGCAGAAGGCCCAGGGGCATTACAGCGGTTCATTCCTGGCAAGTTAATGAATGTTTCAGCAAGATCACCACGTGCTTGGTTTGTCATTAAAAGCTTTTTTGAGAAAAGTGACCTTTTTTCACATATTTTCCCTGTAAAGTAATGCTTGAAATATTTCCGTAAGGAGACGCTATGATGAGCTGAACGTAAGTATCCAGAAAGTTGGCAAAACATGACAACTAGGGCTTGATTTCAGTTTGACAAACTTTTACGTGGAGAACAAGAACTCCTCGGCTATATCGAAAAATTTTAAAACAGTGTCCTGATTTGGGGTTCCTGATACCATGTCTAGGTGGTTCAGTTTTGAAGATCACTTGTCAGCCTATCTCGAATGCTATCAGTTTTGTCTCTCATTTAGAGCTTTGTTATTGCGACACAAATTCAGATTAGAATCACCCATATAGTTTCAAGAGTTCCTTACAACACCATCCAGCGCAAAAATGTGATTTTCTTTCTCCCAATCCTCTGAAATGCCAAAGGTTTGGGTTCCGGAAGCCAAAGGGTACAAGTTGACAGGCCTTCAACCAACAGGGGGAAAGGCAGTTAACACAAAGTCATCTAATTTTCACAACCACCCTGCTGGGAGGCACTAAAGCACCATTTGACAGAAGCACCGGGGATGGAGGTGGTGGTCATTCAACTTGCCCCAGGCCACCCACACTGGGGAGTGGGAGGGAGGGTCGTCACACGTCCGGCCCCGACCCAGACCCGGGAGACCGGCTCCTCCCGGGAGGAGGTGCGGTGGAGCCGCACGGTGTGATCCTCTCCCGGGAGCGGCCCGGGCGGGCGCGAGGCCCGATCCTAAAGCGCGCCCGCTACAGCCCAACCCTCCCGAACTCTCCCGGGCGCCTGGCGCTGCGAACTCGGGGCCCCACTGTGCCCGGAGGGGCTCCGAGGCCGGGCGCGGCGACGAAGGAGCAGGGCCGCCGGGGCCGCGGGGCTGTGGGCACCCTCCCCTCCCCCCCACTCCCCTCCCCCCACTCCCCTCCCCCACTCCCCTCCCCCTCCCCCGCGCGGCGGGGCGGGGCGCGAAGGGGCGGGGCGTGTGGCGGGGCGGGGCGGGGGCGGGGCCGGCCAGCCGGCGTGGGGCGCGGGTCCACTCACGCTGCTCGCTCCGCAGGCGGCGCGCGGCTCGGCTGCTCAGCTCGGGGCTCTTTCCCCCGCAGTCGCGGCCAGACGCGCGGAGCCGGTTACCGGACGGACCCGGGCGACCTCTGCCTTCGTCATTTCCTGCCGGCCCGGCGGCTTCCGGATGGAACGAGGAGCCAGGTCTTTTCCCCCCCACCCCCCTCTCAGGGTTTGAACGGGAGAGACGCCGCGACGGCCCCGGTGCCGCCCCCGGGCGCGTGAGTGGAGCCCGGCCCTTTCCCTCCCCGGCGGCGCGGCGCCGGCCCCGCCCCCGGCCCCTCCCCGCGACCCCGGGCCGCGCGACCCCGCGGCTCTGGTGGCGGAGGGTCTGGCCGCCCCCGCCTGGAGGTCCACGTGGGTCTGGCAGCGGCGAGTCCGAGCGGGCGGGGAGAGGGGACGGGTCCTCCCGGGAGCGCTGCGCTGCTTCCCGCCCCACCTCGGCGCGCCCGGGCGCCGCTCGGCGTGGGAGGGGGGTGTGCCTTGGCCCACGGTGGAGATTAAGCTGGAAACGCGAAGATTGTCTTTTTTCGTAATGAGGGCATCGGGTTACTTTTATTATTTACTTAGGAAAGCACGTGTTCTCCAGACTGTCTTTGCATTTTCCCTATCGCAATAAATGATGCTTGGCGGAGACTGTTGGAAGTGTTTTAAAAACTGGATGTGCCCAGGATGCTGTAATAGTGTCAGTTTAAGCGGCATTGGGGTGTTGAAACATTTTTGTGTTGGAAGAAGTTGAAAAATTCTGGCATGAGACAGGTAATGAATTTATGTAGGATTTCAGCATCAGTATTGAAGTAATCAGATTTCAGGGGTTGGCGCAGCCTTGCAAATAAGTGGCCACTTATCCACGTGCTTGAGGTCTTAACTACTCATTCTGAGCTAGTTCTCCAGGATCAGCTGACTGCTGATTATAATTCATAGTAGACCCATGTGGAGCTTGTGTTAATTGATAAGCAGAGATTAGAGCTAACATTTAACGCTGTACTCCTTAGCAAGTTTTCTCTGCTGCTTTGTGGATTCTGTTACAATTAAACTCACCTGTGTCTGGATGACGACCATTACTTAGTGCTTAACATAGAAGCGTTATTTTTAGTAGTAACACATACTAGCTTATATATATATGTACCCACATATATAATTTTATTTTTATTTTATTTTTAAAAATTTCATTTATTTATTTATTGGGGGGCAGGTGATTAGGTTTATTATTTACTTTTAGTGGAGGTACTGGGGATTGAACCCAGGACGCTCTTACATGCTAAGCACAGGACTCTTCCACTGAGCCATACCTTCCCCCTAACATATATAATTTTATAACTATCTACTTTGACTTCAGGTTGGAAAATTAGGAACAAAAAGAATGGATAGTGTTGAGTACTAATTGTTTGCCAGGCCTATGCCAAATAGTCTGCGTGCTTTGTCTCATTTAATCTTCCGAATTACTTTTTGCATGAACATAGGTTGCACAGAATGCACAGGAGTTTGATTTGAACGTGTCCAAAAGTGGAATGTGTACATTCATTCCTTTGTTTCTGGTTTTGTAAAATACAGGTGTTAGCAATATGAAGTGACTCATAGAGTAAATTAATAGGTTTTTTCCAAGTTAGAAGATGGGTTTCCAATTGCATAGAACTGCAGTGAGTCCCTTTATTTGGCTAGTCAATAGTTTGCAAAGTCCTTTGTCTCTTCTTTATCCAAGTTCCCATGACACATCATCGTTACCCAAAGAACAGGCTACGTTTGGATATTGGAAAAAGGTAAATATTGGGAAAGACTTAATGCTCCTTCTGAAAGTCCCCCTGTTTCCATATTAAGTTTCTAAGGGACGTTTCTAATTAAGGGTTAACAGATGACAATAAAACAGAAAGAGTACTTTTCCAGTACCAAACCAAGGAAGTAAAAAACTGGGGGTTGGCTGTTACTTTGTTGATGAGTCTAACATTCATGGGTTTAAGAACGTTAAGCATGTTAGGTAAACTACATTGTACGAGTTCTACGTAATTTTTCAGTTTGCCTTTCAACGTCTTAAACATAGTTAAGTCCAGTACTTTGTGCATTAAGAAGTTACGTTTTGGCTGGATTTAACTGAGTGGTTTTGACTTCCTTCATCAAGAAGTGTATTTTGACTGTGTGTCCAGAGATACGCTTTAATGATTTACGGAGGCATAGCAATGATGAGAATGGTGGTGGGGTCTAACAGTTGGCATCTTGTCAGAGTAAAAGTAGATGAAAGGCCGTAGAGGATGAGGGAAGCCCTTGGAAATGTGTCTTGTTTGTAATTGGAGCATATTGGGCTCAGTGTGTCTTTGGATTCTAGTGGTCCATCCCTGGAGAGGGAATGACTGGGAATGCTCTGCCAGGCAGTGTTCAAAAAAGGGTTCCTTTACCTAAAGGCACTCTCTCTGGGGAAGGGATGGGTGGAGAGTTGTCACCAACGGAAGGATGTGAGAAGAAAAAGATCATGTGTTTCTTTTGGAGTTAATACATCCTCCCATCGTGGTACCACATGGCATCTTTGGGCCCTTTCCTGGCAGGTATTTGATGTTCGTGGGAAAAGGGCTGGAGGAGACAGAATGGGGCTTTAATTGTGACTTTCGTGTGGGCGGCATCCATCAGCTGGGAAAACCATCCCAATAATACTGACTGTGTGTCTGTCGGTCTCTCATGTTATTCGTGTCCAGAAATTTGGAGGCTATCCCTCTGGTGTGCTTTACGGACAGTGGTACATGTTTAGAATACAGTACACGAAAAGTTGTGAATTTCTCACGACAGCCATTGTTGGATGTTCACCATTGTCGGAAGCGGGGGTGACCGCAATGCCGGCGTCAGCTCCTGTGTGTAAGTCCTTTAGGCGAAGATGCGTGTCCTTGGATGGGAAGACCAGCCCTTCTTCCTTCCTTCGGAACTCAGCCCTCACATGACATGCCCTGTCAGCTCCCAGGGTGTGGGGACCTTGTCTGTGTCCCTCATGGCCCCAGAGCCTAGGACAGGACCTGGCATCTGGAAGGTGTGCAATAAACACCTGAGAAATGAGCAGAGATGCATTGGAATCCTCGTCTGTCTTCTGGCCTCGGATGGAGAGCCCCCTGGCCTTTAGGGACGGGGCCACTGCAGCCTCGCCCTCCGGAGTCTGCCGCTCACACCGAGCCCCTGAATGTTAGCCGTTTATACCCCATACTTTGGCATTTCATCTTTTCTGGCTTTATATTGTTGCATGAGCGTTCCCTGGGTTTTGTTTCCCCACCCAAAATACAGGCTTCTTGAGGGCAGAGAAGACACAGTGCTATGTCTGAGAACTTCCTTGTTCACCCAGGATAACAGTATGTACAGAGTTGGTTTCTTTTTACCTATTAAGTGAACACTAGATGGGGAAACATCAGAAATATTCAAAACGTGGTCCCAGTCCTTGAGTAGGTAGTATTTTAGTTGAGCAAACGTTGTGTACTCACGTGGAACAGTATGAAACGTTGGTGCTAAATGAAGGAAATAATAATAGATCACGTTTTATGTAGGACTTAAAATGTGCCTGACACTGCCCCCGGTCCTTCTACGAGTTACTTTAGAATATAGGTACAGTTCTAATCCCATTTTTCAAATGAGGAAACTGAGGCCCAGCAAGGAATTTAAGTTACTTGCCCAAGATCACAATCCGAGTCGTAAGCAGGGAGACAGGCTGTGAGCCCGGGCAGCCTGGGTCCTGAGTCACTGTGGGCCCTCTAGGGAGATTTACTTTATCAAAGACAGACGAGAGGTCTAAAAGCTGACACTGTTTTCTCAAATTTCCAAGTAGCACACACAATTGCAGTGGCTCTGGGCTGCAGTAAAAGGGCTGGATTTTCCAGGTGGAAGAGGTTGATAATGAAATGGTTGCGGGGACACTGTATTTTGAAATGACTAAAGGCAAGATGAGAGAAGCTGAATTTTGAACCTCAAAGCTAAGTGAGGGATATGACTCTTCCTAGGAATGGAGTTCTAGGACAGTGACTCACCGGGACATAGGGCAGTGATTTTAAGTTACTAATTCAGTGTCAAATAACTCATGCGAAATAAAGCAATACTGAATGACACTTGTTACGACTTTAAAAACACTTTTAAACCCCTAGTGGACATAGTTTCCCAGCGAAGGGGAGTGTGACTGAAGGTTTCCTGTGCACGTCTGTCCATTTGCTTTGTCCATCTGTGAAATCTTGACCCACGTTTTCAGCTTGTCTTGGACAATAGAGAACACACTTGGGGCTCAGAGGCCTCTTCAAACCAAGTGATGTTCTTTGGTGGGGGGAAAAAAAAACCCCAAACCATAAAATCACGCTGTTGATCTGGTGACAGACCTAGAACGAAGTCATTTTGAAGCCATGTGGAATTGGATGAGGGCCTACAGACAAAATCCAGCAAGAGGAAGAGAAACAGTATTCTCTGAAGGCCCAGTCTTGTATCCCTCTTGTCGGGAGCTGACAGTTATTCTGGGGGTGTCGGGCATCAGCAGAGTCCACTGAATCCAAATGACTCAGCAGAGAGGGGAGTCCGCACGTCACCACACCCACTGCCCCGAAATCAGAGGATGAAGTACCTTGAATGAATCATGGGCCACAACCCTGGTCTGATGCCGAGGGGACACCCGCTCTGCAGGTACGGTGCCGTGGGCTGCAGGTCACTTCTGGTGGGAGGTCGTGACGGGGGCCTTGGGGGTGGGCAGGGCTTTGTGATTTAAGTAAGAAATGGTCCGTGCTGTGGTCATTTTCGCATCAGCTCATATTTTGGGAGGACCTGTCATAGAAGCAAGCTTCCAGCTATGAATATGGTCCCACAGTTGTGTTCTATTGTAATATCCGAGGAAATAATTTGGAAAACTTGAGCTAAGATAATCCTTCCTGAAGGGTTTATCCAGTTGGCATGTCAGCCTTAATCTTAATTTCGAGGTCTTCTCGGAACGGAGGCTTTTTAGGGAAAGAGGTGATGATACACCAGTTCATTTGCTTTAAGGCGGTCAAGCTGGGAGAATGTAATGCCGTCTCTCCTGCCCCATTTGATGACTCTGAGAACTAGGTCCCGAACCTGAGCTCCTGGGGCAGTTCTTTAAGTACGAGTGCCCATCAGAATGACCCAGGGTTTACTACACAGTAACAGTAGCAGATGCTTTAGCCTAATCCCACAGATTCAGATTTTTCAGAGCAGGAGCTGAGCTGGGCATCACTGTTTTAAACCATCCTCAAATGGTCCTAGAACCTCCCTCCCCCGTGAGAAGAACCAGCCCTGGAATTGATAAGAAAATCAGGGCAAAGTCAAACAAATGACGTGCCCACAGCTGATAGGGTGGTATCAAGATTTTATCACCAGATAGAATGTGATTTGAGAATTTTATGGCTGGAAGAAATTTTGCAGGTCATCGGTTCTGTAGCTCACTTTATAGCTGAATATAAAAACCGTGCTTGTTGGTACCATCCCCAAGAAAGACAGGAGCGCAGAGAAAAAGTTGTTCTCTCAAAGCCCATCTTCTGTCCTGGCCGGAGTAAAGATCAAAACGTCCATCACCAGACTTTCTTTACAATTTTGACTGATATTTCCCGTTAATTTCAGAAACAGTCAATAATTTGCAGTATTTTTGTTGTATGGCCTATAATGCCCTTTAAAATTTTTTTGAATGTGTAGTATATTTAAAGCTGAAGTGACAGATGAACATTTTTGTTTAGATAGCTTATTTTGCAGTCTTAGTTAGGATGCAACAGTGTGAAAATTTTCACTGCTTTATTAGAGTCTTTTTTGTTTTTAAAATCTGGTTGATTTTTAACTTTTTTCCCCCCAAGGCATCTTACCGTGGAAACAACACAGTTTCACTTCCATGCCATCTTTGAGGATGGGAGAATCCTAGTTTCAACGTGTCCTCAGTAGAGACCAAAGAACCAGGTTTGTTCTTTCAAGAAGTGTCCCAATGCCTCGGAACAGGAGCCGTTTCCAGAAGTAAATAGTAATGTCCGATGCCTGTGAACCGGACTGTATGGCCAAGTGACTCATTAAGATGTTCATGGAAGAATGCTTAAAAAAAAAAAAAACTGAAGAAAAGGCAAATTTCAAGAAGTGACCCCAATGCCATGTAGGATTTTTGAACAGCTGAAAGAAGATAGTTCTGCAAATCCGAGTGACAAGACTCTAGCGTGTTTCTTTCCATGTGTCTTACATTATCTTTGTGAACCCATTGCTTTTGTGTGTGGTTTTCAAGTTAGTTTCCTCTACTGCAATAGCTGGTCATCTGCTTACGATCAGAGTTTTACTCTGTGTGGGTGGAGAAGTAGTAGCTAGAGTAGGAGAAATGGGAGCAGTTCACTGGGGCGGCGGCCCCCAGAAATTGACCTTCCCTGGTGAATAACTGAAGCTGGAGGACGTTGAAGAGCTGCTGCTTCGCAGTGGTGTGCCGCTGCTTGTTCATAATCTTCGCCACTTCAGTTGCCTCTTTCTTTATCTTCCTCTCGGTCTCTGTGTGTGCATGTTTTTTTCCCCTGCAGTTTTTTGGACTGAAAATCTGATGACCATATTTTTTCAGCCTAAAAATAAGAGTTAGATGAATTATAGCTTCATGACTAGACTTTTGATACGGTAGCTCTGTTACCCTGGGTGGTTTTGTGGGTTGGAGAGTAGAATAATTTCCATCCTTGTTCAGAGTGGCCCTTTACTACTTTCATGTTCCTGTTTGGTGTTTTGTTTTCTTCTGCTGTCTCTAGATGGAAATGAAGGATGATGGCTATGTTCTGTTCTCAGTTACCTAGGAGACCAGAAAAACATGGGTCGTAGAGATTTATAGAAAATTTATAGCATCTTTCCATTATTGTTTAAACCTTGTGTGAAGCTTCCATCAAACTTCTTTTTAGCAATCTTGATGTAAATACTACTTTCTTACTCTGCTTTTTCTTTTTTAGGGAGGTAGTTAGAAGCAGGGATTTCTCCAAACGCATATAAACAGAGAGAAAGAGAGAAAGCTTTTGTGATTAACAAATGAAGCAGTTGGGCATCAAGGTCAGTGATGGGAATGCACACGTGGTCGGTGTGAATTAGTCTGTGAGTTAGAGCTAGGATTGCTAAGGGGCCTCAGCAAATTTTGTTGCTCTTCGCTCTTTCTTTTGCTACTAAGTCAGTTGACCTCATCAATCATTTTCTCCTCTGTAGTGTTCTTGACTCAAGTTTTTACCCTGTGGAGACAAAGAGAAACAAAAGAACAGACTTTAAATTTTAATTTAGTAAAGTGAAATTCCAGAAACCATTTGCTTTTAAAATATTCTCTTTTCAGCCCCATAGGCTTCTTTCACTTCATCCTTTCCTCGCCTTTCTACCCTGTTTATCACCTGTTTATCTCACTTCCACGTTTTTTTTCCTCATCGGTCCAGAATTTCTTGTTTGGAGTCTTTGCATTTTGCCTACTTCCTGCCTTGTCTGTGACTCAGCCTCCCATTGAAAATTCTATTCTCCTTACCCTCGGTTTCCTTGGGCGTGCCTCCTTCCTCACCCGTCTAGTTCATCTGTGTAATTCACTGATCTGTCATGAGTTTCACCCAGCGCCGATTCCTTCGCAGCTCTGAATCTGCGTTGTTTTCTCCCTGTACCTTTCAGTCTTGTTCGCGTGCTCCGTGAGCTCTTTTTCTATTTCCCCTGTCCCCGGGGGGCAGGTATTACTCGATGGATTTATTGTCAGTATTTGCAGAGAACACAGGTCCTTGCTGTGTATTTCCTGGGTAGCCAGGATAAATCAATTATTATTAACTTTTCTCAGAACATTGAGCTTCCTGTATTTTCTGCTTCTAAGAATTAGATTGGTGTTCTAGAAGGCTAATATTACTTTGAGGGAGTCAGGACAGAGATATGATGCTGTCATTTAAAACTCTTGATTCCCGAGTTCATGCCGTTTGAATCCACTGCCTTGTCTTAAAAAATTAAAGATGACATCCAAAGCAGGTTTGGGGGTGGGGGGGTGGTGTGGAGGATGGGGAGAGAAAGATAAATACTAGAAAAGGACCCATAGTCAATTTCTAGAACTGGGAAGAAAACTGAAAACACAAACTGCGTACTCAAAGATTTATTAGGTAAAAGGACCCCAGAAAGAATAAAAAGTATCAGTAATTCTGTCAACCAATCCCGATACTAGATCGTCTGTATTTTTATATTTTCCTTTAAATTCCAAGACTTTAACGGAAGAGAAACTTAATCTTATGAATATTTATTTTCTTTTGAGAGACTCGATGCCTCCTTAAATGTTAACTTGTATCATTTTGTGAATATGCTGTAACAGCCTCAAAATGTCACTAGGAACTGACCCCGTTAGTTTCTTGCGTAGAAAAGCATAGAAATTGTGTGGTTTTGCCCCTCTGGGCTCTGGAGTCAAATTGTAATGAAAAGGTAGCTTTCTGGCAAAATTTAATTTTATGCAGTTCATTCTTTACATTGTCATGTATTTTTTCTTCATCATTATATGTACTATGAATGTGGTGCCATCCTGTAATTTAGTTTTCTGTAATGTGGGCGAACTATTGGAGGTAGACAAATGTGAGTGCAAATGCATTTTTATTAAACGTGAAAAAGAAAAACCCTACACATCACATAATGCATTGTCTAAATACGATTTTTTTAATTCTTGTTTTTTTTTATTGAAGTGTAGTCAATTTACAATGTTAGTTTCCGGTGCACAGCAAAGTGATTCAGTTATACATACATATATATTTTTTTTCAGTTTCTTTTCCATTATAGCTAATTACAAAAAATTGAATATAGTTCCCCATACTGTACAGTAAGTCCTTGTTGTTTCTCTCTAAATACAATTTTTAAGACCAGCCCTACAAATGGAGGCTGGTCATATTGAATCTTCCTTCTGCCTGAGCCGGCCCTAATTGTGGTGGTTGTTGGGTGTCTTGAAACTAAAAGAGTGGCTCATGGTCTGGTAATGGTTCTGTCATATTCACCACCTGTGAGCAGCTAGTAAAATCAAAATCAGAGCCACCGTTCAACTACTAGCAAACATACGCAGATGTGCGAAGTACAGGACTGTGTCCTGGGGTTTCAGAGAGGAGCCGGGTATGGTCCGTCCTCTCTGAAAGCTCATGACTGAGTGGGGAGTGTTGATAAGTGAACACTTATGGGACAGTGGGGCAGGTGCAAAATGGACATGTAGCAGCTATTATTGGAACAGATTGATGGGGATAGCCAGAAGGTATCGGCCAGAAACCTCAAAAAGTCAGATATGATGTGTATGTAATGTGTGCGCGCGCGCTTGCGTGCTGACTGTGAAGTAACTGCTGGTCTCCCTTACTACCTGTGTAAACTGGGCAGGTTACTTTAAACACTCAGACTCAGTGTCTTCACCTTGAAATGGTGATAATTTTCTAGTCATGTTACCTGAATTAAATCAAGCTAACATATGAGGTGCCAGTATGGCTCCTTATTTGATTGTTTAAAATTCAGAGAACAAAACAACCAATAGAGACCATGGTAGACAAATGTGCTCTGTTTTTTTTTTTTTAAAGTGTAGTCAGTTACAGTGTGTCAGTTTCTGGTGCACAGTGTCATGTCCCAGTCATATGTACACATGTATTTGTTTTCATATTCTTTTTCATTAAAGGTTATTACAGGATGTTGAATATAGTTCCCTGTGCTATACAGAAGAAATTTGTTTTTTATCTATTTTTTTCTATCGTAGTTAACATTTGTAAATCACAAACTCCCAAATTTATCCCTTTCCACCCCCTTTCCCCTGGGAACCGTAAGACTGTTTATTATGTCTGAGTCTATTTCTGCTTTGTAGATGAGTTCATTAGTGTCCTCTTCTTCTTTCTTTTTTTAGATTCCACATATGAGTGATACCATGACAAATAATACTCTTATTCCATAGCTAATATTGTTGCCCAAAATACTTGGAATTCCCATTTTAAATTTGCTTTTATAGTTTTTAGGAAAACTTACCCTACTCAAAAACCATACAGTTAATCCCCCCCCCCCCTTTTTGAACCCAAAGTAGTTTAGCTTGATCCACTTGCCAGATGCAGTTCTCAGTGACAGTTATCTCTTCCCATAAATCATGTCCATTCTCAACATTTGCTACAATTAAGCATATTTGACAAAAATGTGCCGCAGGGTTTTCAAGGGTTTAACTGGGATGACATCATTGGGCCAGGTCTCCATCCAGAATGACAGCTTTCAGGAAAGCTGGAGTAAGGTTTATTGGATACAGACGCTTTGGAGCGTGTCATAAAATCAGTCTTTGTGTCATTGTAATCCCAATACTGGGGTTATATGCACCAGCCGGAATTTTGTTCCTAGATTGTATCAATGTTTTTGTTGTTTTAAAAGGTGTTTAAAGTAGCTTCCTGTCACAGAACCAAACTGAACAGTCTGCATTTTCTAATGTACTAGGAAAAATTGACACAGTGACTTAATACTGTTTTGCTTACGGTTGACTAGTTTCTTCCTAAATTAGCAAGTCTTTAAAATATGGGTCTAGTCCTAGACCGTATGATAAATCAGGCTGGGTAAACTTTTCTCTTGAAACAGATGATTTTTCTGATCTCCAACAACAAGGTTGTTTAGCCTTGTTGTAAAAGTCCAGTAATTCATAGCATGATTAGACTTGTGTGTTCTATTGTGATTTTTGTGTATTATAAGGGTTATATTTGGGATAATTAAAAAAAAAATCAGTATTGGGATACCAGCTCAGAATTTTGATTAAAATCAAAATATATGCCTCATCTAAAACATCACTAGTAAAGTTCATTATCTGTAATTAAGGGATTTGACTAAGTTTTGTATTTTATGGCTGGTGTTAATTTGTATAGACATTACATTCATAATAGGTAGGAAAACTGTATTTCCTTAGAAAGGGAGACTTGGTGCGTTAATATTCCAAAGCTTAGTTTCAGCCGGCTGTGGTCGGGAAAGTGGCTTTCACTCGTGTTCTCTGGAAGACTCCCAGCCGGAGTCCTGGGGGCTTGTTCACAGCACTTGGGATCCTGGAATGAATGTCTCGTGAGCAGAGGTGTTTGCAGGAATCCCTGCAGATGATGTGAAAAGAGCCGAGGTGCTGGCTTTGTCTTCTCTGCTCCCAGTTACGTTCTTTGAGAAACGAGCATTTTTCTGACAGCGTTTTATTTTTTCTTGGATGTTTATTGATTATTATCATTGGTAACAATGACAGTGACCATGGCGAAGTCTCAGTAGGGCCAGGCTCTTGACATTTGTTGAACACTTTGCTTCTCCCCTCAGGTAATTTTCTAATAAAATTTCATGTCATGAAACACATTGTGTGTAGTACGTGTTTAAAGTATGCAGTGTGTGTTTATGTTGATGAATGAAGGAGCTGATAAATGTTAGGGCGGTCTGCGCATCGTAGGTGTGTTGTCTTATCTCTTTCCCACCGTGGAAATGAGGAAGTGGAGGGAGGTTATTAACTGTCCAAGGTCACACAGATGGTAAATGGTGAAACCAGGGTTCTGCTCCAGGTCTGATTAAATCCCACACTTTCCATCACTATTCTGCACTGCCTTTTAAAATACTTCCCCTTGGAAAAGTAAAATGTAGCTGTATTATAACCACGTTATTTTGAACTTGGGTGTACTCTATTAATTCTGTGCTGGACACCTAATTTTTTCCAAAATAAAATAGCTGTGTTCTTTTTTTTTTTTTTTTTTTAGTTTATATATGTGTACTGATCATTGTTTCTAAGAACAGATTAGAGCTTTAGGCTTTTAAACTTACATAGTTATCAAAGGAATAAAGCCAACTACAAAATAAGAATCAACAGAATGTGTTAATCCAGTCATAAAAGGACAGCCAGATGTGCTTAGTACACATATTGAAGAAATCAGTCATCTAAGTTATAAATAATAAGTAGTTCATTTATGTCCAAATAACTATGTTCTTGATTTTAGAAGTAATGGGACTCAATGTTAAACTGACTGTACTTCAATTAAAAATATGTATATACAAAAAAAGACGGAAGTAATGGGACTCAATGTTAAAAGTAATTAATGCTTAGTGGAAAACAAAACCAAATAATAGAAAAAGTATAAAGGAGGTGGTGAAAATCACTGGTACTTCCACCACCCAGAGGTTAACATTTTAATGTATGGTTGGTCTTCCAGACTTTGGTGTATATGGTGTATAGATGTGTATGTATATGTGTATATGTATATTTTTAAAAGAAAAATAGACTCATAACATGCATACTGTTTTTAAACTTAAAAAAATTTTTTCAGGGGAGATAATTGCATTTATTTATTTATTATTGTTATTATTTTTTTAATGGAGGGACTGGGGATTGAACCCAGGACCTCACGCATGCTAGGCATGCACTCTACCACTGAGCTATCCCCTCCTCCCACAAGCATATTGTTTAATCACTCTCCTTTTATATATTATATATTGGCCATCATTCCACATCACTGGAAGTGTATTATCTTCATTTAAAATTTTCTTTGTCATTTTAAAAATAATAATCTTTCCATTTCGGAACAGTTTTGGACTTACAGAAAAATTGCAGAGGTAGTCCGGAGAGTTCCCAGTCTCCCCTACGGTTAACACCTTAACGTTAGTGGTATGTTCGTCCCAACCGGTGAACCAACATTGATGCACCGTTACTAACTGAAGTCCATACTTCTCTCAGGCTTCCTCAGTTTTTTGACCTCATCTTTTTCTTTTCCCGGATCCCGTCCAGGATCCCACACTTCAATCCCCGTGTCTCCTTGGGCTTTGACTGCCTCTGACAGTTTCTCAGACTTTTCTTGGTGTCTCATGACTTTGACAGTTTCGAGGAGCGCTCCGGTCAGATATTGTGGAGAGCCCCTCCACTGGGATTTGTCTGAAGGTTTTCTCATGGTTAAATGGGAGTTGTGTGTCTAGGACAGAGAGACCCCTGGGGCCAAGTGCGATTTTCATCACGTCATGTCCAGGGTACCTCCTGTCTGCGTGCCTTCTCTGTCCTGGTGTTGACCTTGACATCCTGACCGAGGGAGTGTCAGGTATCTCCACTGTGAAGTCACTCTCTGTCTCCCCTTTCCGTCTTGTGCTCTTGGGAAGAAGGCAGCCCCCCAGGTCAGGAGTTGGGGGTTCATTCTCCACCTCCTTGAGGGCAGGGCAGAGTATCACCTACATTATTTGGAATTCTCCTGCACAGGAGGTTGCTCTGTTCTCACCATTTATTTTTTAAATCCAATCCTTTATTTGTATCAATGTAGACAAATGGAGATTTATACTTTGGGTTATAATCTGATACAATACATCTTTATCTAATTGCTCCGGCTTTGGCCATCAAGAGACCGTTCAGTCGGCTCCTGTGTCTGTTTGCCATACCCTGCTATTGGGGGCGTAATATCTTCATTATTTTTCACGTGGCTGCTTGGTATTCCATTGTAAGAATACACCATAATATCTTTAATACCTTTTTGATGATAACTTAGGTACCAGGTTTGTCACCATCATAAGCAGTGCTGTGATGAGCCATCTTCAAAAACTATATTTAAGAAAATATTGTTTGTCCATTCAGGAAAAATTGCTGCTTTAAAGGGACAGCCCAGTTTACATTTGATGTGGTCTGCAACTCTTTCTCAAGGATATGCTGAGCAGATGTCTGAGGAGTGAGCATTTTCACCTGACTTAGGAAAACAGTGGCGTTTATCGCTGTAGTGGCCTCCTTTCTTTCTGATTTTTTTCATGTGATCAGAGCTGGCGGCAGAGGTAGGGAGTGTAGGGGGGCGGGGTCCTAGAAACTGCTTTGAGATCACACCTTGTCTTGAGACACCTGTGCGTCCTCAGTGTAAATTCAGTTACCGTAGAGAATTAACAAGATGAATTTAAACTCAATTTGGAAGAAGGAAACAGCATTCTCATAGAGTGAAAACTTCAGTACCGGAAGTGAGCTTAGAAGTCACGTTCCATCCCTGCAGGTTAGAAATAGGAAACTGCGGTCCTGTTGGCTGAGTTCATTTGCCTGGGGCTGTGCAGTAGCAGAAGCATTCAGGGATCTGGAAATTTGATAAGCATCGCAGAAGCCGTTGTCACATGGACATACTTTACATCCCATGCAAGGATCCACAGAACTCTCATGCTGGAAAATTTCAAACCTATTTGCATTGGCTTCATCCTAGAATTGCCTGTTTGGGGACATGCTGTTAAACAGTGACCAGAACTGGAGTAGGAGTGTGAAGACTGGCAGGCATCTCCCTTCTGCTTTTGCTGAACCCAGCAGAAGCCAATTTTAACTGCAGGATTGTATTTAGAACTATTTTACTGCAAATAAATATTCATCTTGCTGACCCCCCACCTTGCTCATTATGTGCAGATTCCAGTTGTAATTCTGCCCTAGTTCAGATTTTGCCCCCTGCCTTTGACAGGATTGCCAACTTTCCCGTTTCTTTCTCAAATGGGCTTTGTGGCAGGCCGTCAGCTTTGTTTTCCTCCCGTCTCAAGTGCCCTGCTTTGTGTTATTTCTGAGTTTTGGGGCACTTCTCCCCCATCTGTTTCCATTCAGCAAACGTCTTTAAAACGTGTTAGTTTTCTTCTCATTTTCTAAGTGAAAGTCTAGAGGTAAAAAAAATAAATAAATAGCCACCATTTCAAATAACACCTCTGGCTAAGTGCAGTCAGTTAACCGAGCCTAGCGTGTCTGTGGATCTTAAGTTCTTGGAAGACAGACCCTTCAGCACAGTATGCTGTGAATGTGGGTGTATCTGAGATTTTTGTCTGTAGCAATTCACTCCTCTGTTTATTTTAAGCTACTAATTAAACCCCTTCTTGATACAATAGTGACACTTTTTTCCCTTAAAAATCCTCTTTGCTTTGAGATGGTCTTTTCCTAACTTTGACATCATTGCTCCTTGCCGGCTGTGTGACCTTGATTGAATTTCTTATCTTCTCTTTCAGTTTCCTCATCTGAAAAGTGAGGCTGTCCAGTAGCAGCCCTCTCACTGGATTGAGTGTTGAGTTGAGTGAGATCAGCGATAGTGCCTGGTGCATAAATATTATTTCAGCGTCTTTCTCTCTCCAGCTATCTGGTCTACCTTTCCCGTTACTTGTTTATACATTCACTCAGATTCAGAAAAATGGTTGGTCGTAAATACGTGACCACCTTCCTGTTTTCCTCAAACATGTCTTAAAGTTTTTGCTCTGAAATGGCTACAGATTCACAGGAAGTTGTAAAGATACGGAGAGATCCCATGGGTCCCTCTCCTAGTTTCCCCCAAAGGTAACTAGTACCAGAAATAGACGCTGGCACAGTCCACACAGCTCGGTCAGACGTCTCCAGTGTCAGGCACACTCATGTGTCTGTAGATCTGTGCGGTTCCATCACGTGTGGTTAGTGTTACCACCACCACAGGTGGGATACAGACCTGACCCATCAGCCCAAGGCTTCTCCTTGCTGCCCCCTTTATGGCCCTCCCTCCACCCTCCAACCCGTGGGAACCACTCATCTGTTCTCCAGCTTTCTAATTTTGTCATTTTGCGAATATTATGTAAATGGACCCATGCAGTGGGTGACCTTTGAGATTGGCTTTTTAAACTCAGTCTCATACCCCTGAGATCCCTTCAGCTGATGTGTGTATCAATGGTTTGTTCCCTTTTAGTGCTGAGTACCGGTCAACGGTGTGGACGTATCACAGTTTAACCATTTCTCCATTGGAAGGACATTTGAGTGGTTTCCAGTTTGGGGGATTACAAGTAGAGCTGCTGTGAGCATTCGTGTGCAGGTGTTCTGTGTGGACCTGGGTTTTCATTTCCCTAGGATCAGTGCTTGGGAGTGCCATTCCTGCCTCAAAACCTTTTTGAAGGAGCTTTGTAAGAATCTTTGAAAATATATGCTCATACCATCCACACGTGTAGATATATATAAAAGGCAATTATTTCCTAATGGCAGTCATTATAAAATACATTGACCTTTGTTTTAAAATATCTTTCTGTATGATTTGTGGCATGAGTCCAAAGGATAGAATCCTGTCTTTTTGTGCTGTAAAATGATGTGTACTAAATAAATACTGCATTTTGTTAATGAATCCCCTTTTCATATTTCATTGACATTTTTCTCAAGTACGTTACTGTTCTCAGATACTAAATTTGAATGAGGGAGAGATTTCAAGTAACGGTTTTTCTTTTTATCCGTTTTCAGCAACGTACTTAGAAAGATTAGCACAAAAAAAATCCAGAAGTCCATTAATTGACGTTATAATGTCCAGCGACATTTCAAATAATCAGTAGAGTGTTGTTGGCACTCTGGCTTCCAACATAGTGTTTGGATGTTTCATAAAATCATAGTCTCCAAGGCTTTATAATAAATGAGAAATCATTATTAAGGTGAAGCTGCAAATACTCTTTGGACATGTGAATAGCTTCTAATTATGATAGCCACAGACTTAAGTAACTTTGTTTAAGTCTAGGTTAGGATGTCAGAAGTCCATATCAGGATAGTGTAAATTCTGGACGGTGGACAGGCATCAGCTGGTTGATCGGTTTTGGTTTTCCCAAATATATCTTCTAGCCTTAAAATAATGATTAAAGAAAAAAGCTCTTTGTGAAAAATTGGAGGATGGGAAGGAAATGGATGAAATGTAAAAAGCAGTGGACTTAATTAACTCTGTTCGAATGATCTAGGTAGCTTTTCAAACGAAGTAAGTACCAATGTCCAGGCTCCAGGCCAGTTAAACCAGAATCTTGGGAAGTGGCACCTGGGCCCTGATATTTTTTTAAAAAACGCTTCCCGGTAATTCTGATGTTTAGCCAAGGTTGAGAACCACCAAAGGGACAGGAACGGCATCTCTGCTCACACGTCTTCCCCTTAGAGTTGCCGCACGCATCCATCTTCTACGTGCTGGACGGATATGGATTCCACATCCTTTGCTTGTGTTTATGGCTCTGCTGAGATGCATATTTTCCTAAGGGGGGAAAAATTACACTTGTGAGTTGTGGCCACATTTAACCTACAGAACACAGCTTTAATATGGATAACAGAAGAGTGCAGGTGACGTGGAATCAGGGACCCAGAACGGCAAGAAACTCAGAATCATCGAGAAGTCAAAAAAAGGAAGTTAGATTTCATCCAAGACACAGTGGCTGGGAAACTTGGGGAAATCAGGTATTTAGAAAACCTGCGTGGAGTGCCGGGGTGAGAGATCTGAGTCTGTTTATAGATCCTGCCATTAGCTTTATTTTGTTTCTTTTCTTTTTTAAAATGTGTTGCTTTGCTAAAGCAGTATTTACTTGTAGCAGGTGAAAGTATGCAAGAGTGAACAAAGAAAACAAGAATTAATCCCCCTCCCGTGTTCACAGCGTGATGTGAATTCTTCCATGTCTTTTTCTGTATTCAGAAAAGTATGTTTAACAACATAAGGTTTGTGAGGTTTTTTGCTTTTTAAATAGGATCATACTATGTTATTCTGAGGCTGGCCTTAATATGTCATTGATACATCATTAATACGAACTTCCTTAATACGTCATAGATCTCTCTCCAGGGCAATAGATCAGATCTAACTCTTGTTTTTGAAAAAAATGAATAAAGTATTCAGTATACCATAATTTATTCAACCATCTCCCTGTGAATGGGTATTTAGATTTTTTTTTCCCCCACTACAAACGGTGGTGCAACACTTATCTTTGTGTTTATAACCTTGGGTGCTTGTGCTTCTGTGTCTGATGGGCTCTTACAGCCTGTGGTTTGGTTCTGGTCAGATTTCTTAGTTTCTGGATACTTTCTCTTGATAGATTAGTGAGTTAATGTCAGTTAATTTCCAGTTAATTTGCTCCTTTTGGGTATTAAGTTGGGCATTAGATAGGAGAATCAATTATTTTAGAAATGGATTGGATGAATTCTAGTGACCAGAGATGGCTTTCATAGGTCCTAGAATCCTTAGCAGGAGGCCAGTGGATGGGCTTTGTGAGGGTCCAGGAACAGTCTGATACTGATTGCAAGACTGTGTGCATTTTAATGCTTTCATCCAATTTCCAACAGGGCTGTTGCCCAAAGAAAGGCTAAAAATTGATAATATATCAGAGAGTAGTACTTAGCCTAAAGATTCTGTAGAGGGATCTTTGGAATCAAAAGGAACTGAGTTCATCACTGATGGCACGTTTGAATCGCAGTGTCCTTTCTGTAAAGATCTGGGTGGAAAGAAGCTAATCTAATTTTCCAGACAACATCAACCTGGGAGAGATGACTAACCCCACAGACAGCAGACTCCAGATTCAGGATAATCCAAACGGGCTGTCATGATGTTCCCACATCAGCAAGACGAAGTGTGCTAAGGGTGAAGCACCTGCGGGTGTTGAGGGATGTGCTGATGGAGGACCACCTCCCGCCCACCTGAGACGACAAGGAGCTAGGGGTTTATTTGACTGCAGGCTTCTGTGAGTCTCCCTGTGACACTGCTGCTGAAAATAGGAGTTGGACCACATTTGAGGGGAATATGTTTATGCCTGTGACCCACGTTTATGAGAGGCGTTAGCAGGGGAGGGAGACGAGGAGAGTGATGGGTTGAGAAAACGAAGTCACATGAAGAGTCACTGGGAAAGAAGCTGGGTTGTCGCAGTGGAAGGAGACCAGGTGGGTTGCGGACTGGGAGGACCAGAAGTGGCGTGGAGCGCTGGTTTGCATGGACGTACAAGTGCTCAGTGAACATTTGAATGGATGGAAATTACAAGGCAAAGGATTTTGACTTGACATAAGCTCTGGTGAGAGTTCTCCAGTGCTGGGCTGGGCGGCCCTGGAAAGTAAGGACTTTAATCGTAGTGGCAGGCGACCAGGACAGGGGCTGGAGGAGGAATTCCTGCTCTAAGTGAAAGGTCGCCCAGTAGGATTTCAGACCCCTTTTAATTGGAATGTCCTAATTTCCTCTCTCAGGAGACAGTTCTAGGATAATATTGTAGGCTCTTTTCAAGCACTTTCGTAGAAAGAATGCTTTTAACTCCAAGGCTGCGTGATTGCCAGTTACAGGTATTTCAAAGGTGCTGAAAAGTTGAAACATAACAGATTCTGATCTGAGACCGTGGCGCACAAGTTATGCCACTGTGAAACCTGAAGCAACTAGTCTAGACTTGCAGAGTGTGGTTTAAGACTATTTTTGTAACTTAAGAGAGGAGGAAAGCCACATTCTTTTCAAGCTACAAAAAGAGAGTAAAAAGGGAAATTTCACCATTTCCTGGCTCCGTTGTGGCCTCCGGAAGCATAGGACACTATCTCCATTAGACTAATTGTTCTGAATTCTGACTCAGATGATAATAACACCGCATGGAACTGTGTCATGCCTGGCATCTGCTTAGGCCTGCTCCCGAGTCTGCACGCCGCCCCGTAAAGTGTATCTCTCATGCTGCACGTGGTTGAGAGGCAGAGGTCTCATTATCCCTCAAATGACTGAAACTGTAGAAAAACCCTTTAGGTTATGGAAATGGGTAAATATTGGGAAAATTGTTTATATAAAGCTTAAAAAGAAAAAAAAAAAAACCCCGTACCTCCTACACCTTCTATCACCACGGCTCCGACTCAGCTCTTGAGTGCCTGTCTATTTTTTCCGATTAACAGATACTGTCGCCGATGTGCCTCGTACTGTCTCGAACACAGCCAATCTAAAGCTAATTTTTCTATCCCCACCCCCACCTCTTACTTCTCTCACCCTAAACCTACTTCTGCTCCATCTTCTCATCTCATCTAATTAACGAGGACTGCTCTCCAGAGGTGATACCAGAAGGGGTTAATGCCACGAGCTCTGAAATCTTCCTGTCTGGGATGAAATTCTTGTCCCTCCGCTTCACGCCGTGTGACCTTCGACAGGCTACTTAATGTCTCTAGATCTCCATTTCTTCAGGAATGAAATACAGGTGATAGCAACCTGTCTAACAGACTTGGGGAAATTCAATGAGATAAGTACATGTTAGAGTGACGTTAAGGGCTGAGTGCAGTTCTGGACACTTAGGTTAGCACACAAACCCGTGTTAGTTATTTACAACTCAGGCCAGAGGTGTCGGCGTCCCCCTGAATCCCTCTGCCTTCCCCTCACCTGGGCGTCCTCGGCGCTGTTGATCCACCTCAACAGTCTCTCCTCTCCTCAGTCACTGCTCACTGGTCAGGGCTTCTTAACTTGAATCCACTACTCAAAGAGGTTCGCAATCCCCTGACATTATAGGCACATTTTGTTTGCAAATACGTGCTTTTTTCCTGAGGAAAGTGCTGTTAGCCTTTATCTCTGATAAATACAGGCCAGTGGCCCATCAAAGGTTCCCCACTTCCGGCTTCGCCCCGTCTCCCGTCCGTAGTCAGTTACCTGTAATTGACCTTCCGCCTCTGGTCTCTGTGCCTCTGACCTGCTCGTCACACCGTTGCCCAGGTGGCCGTTTTAACACCCTTACCGCCCCGTCCTGCTCAGGCATGCTGTCTCTCTGTGGTCTGCAGTGACAGTTCTCAGCCCAGCCACGGACTAGAGTCTCATGGGAAGCCTTTTAAAAGACACTGACGCCCAGGCCCCACCCAGACCAGTTAATTGATGCTGACAAATACCAGACATCAATATTTTGTTTTAAAGCTTCCCAGGAGATTCTGATATATCACCAGAGTTGAGAGCCTCAGGGCTGCAGGACAGTGGACTAAGGAGTTGCCGTGGCACGTAAGGACCACAGCGATCGACTTTTTCAGCCTGATTGTCCCTCGTCCATGTCCTGTCACTCACACTCTGGGCACAGACTTTTTGCTATTCCCAGAACACGCTTTGTAGTTTCCTATCTCTGAGCTTTTGCCTGTGCTGATCGCTCTGCCTAAGATGCCTTTCAGCCTTTCTCTGCCTGGTCATTTCCATTGCAGACCCTTCCCAGAAGCCCTGAAGATAGTCACAACCCTTATTTATTTTTTTAATTTAAGTATAGTCAGTTACAATGTGTCCTTTTCTGGTGTACAGCATAATGTTTCAGTATACATACATATATTCGTTTTCATATTCTTTTCCATTATAGGTTACTACAAGATATTGAATAGAGTTCCCTGTGCTATAGAGAAGAAACTTGTTGTTTATTTTATATATACTAGTTAATGTTTACAAATCTCAGCTCCCGATTTATCCCTTCTCTCCCCCTTTCCACCCCTGGTAACCATAAGTTTGTTTACTATGTCTGTGAGTCTGTTTCTGTTTTTCTGTTTTGTAGGTAAGTTCATTAGTGTCTTCTTTTTTCTTTTAGCTTCCACATATGAGTGATATCATATGGTATTTTTCTTTCTCTTTCTGGCTTACTTCACTTAGAATGACAATCTCCAGGTCCATCCATGTTGCTGCAAATGGCATTATTTTATTCTTTTTAATGGCCGAGTAGTATTCCATTGTATAAATGTACTGCAACTTCTTTATCCAGCCATCTGTTGATGGACACTTAGGTGGTTTCCATGTCTTGGTTACTGTAAATAGTGCTGCTATGAACATTGGGGTGCATGTGTCTTTTCAAATTAGAGTTCCCTCCAGATACATGCCCAGGAGTGGGATTGCTGGATCAGAGGGTAAGAGTGTTTTAGTTTTTTGAGGAATCTCCATATCATTTTCCATAATGGCTGCACCAAACTACATTCCCACCAGCAGTGAAGGAGGGTTTGCATCCCTTACTTTGTACAAACTCCTACTTGGGGCCTTACACGGTATACTGTTTTTCCCTGCGTTTGTCTTCCACACCACACTGAACCCCTAGAAGGTAAGATCCTTCTTTATTTCATCTCTCTTGTGCTTGGCCCCAGATCAGGAAGCTCCCTGAGCGTCTAAAGAGTGAGTAATGGGGAGCGTCAGCAGCGGCTGCTCTGGGAACCAGGAGACTCCCAGGGTTGGGGAGCGAGTCGGTGCGGCTGTACCAGATGGGGTGAGGAAGGCTGGGCGGAAGTTTGCGTTTTCATACTTTTGTAAAAAGGAAAGATCAAAGCATATGAAGTTTCTCATCTGGGACCAGGAAAGTGGAGTCCAGCTTTGAAAATACCCCCAGACGTTGTTGAACATAATTGAACATAATAACATGAAGTCACGCCATATTTGTGTCCTGAGACGGCGCTGAGCTCTCCAAGCAAGAGGTGGAGAATCAGCCCTTGTGGTGATGGGATGGCAGCGGCTTTTTTCACCCAGTGGCTTGTCCTAACTTAGTTACTGATTTAAAGATACCCTTATATGGACAGTTCTCCAGACGTTATATGCTTCTAATTTTGTTCTCCCCTCTGGCCTTTGTGTTTTAGCTGCTCCCCGGTCCCTCTCTTGGCTATTTTTAATACTTTTTTTTTTTCTTCTTCAGCCTGTTTCAGAATTGTCCAGCACATTGTAAGGAACCATAACTGAAATGTGATTTATTCCTCCTGTTTCTTCAGTGCCCAGGATTAGTTAAATTTTGAAAGAGATGACTGTAGCAAATGATCTCAGAGAGGTTCGTTTGGATCTTATTTGGGGGATGTTTGAGGTTGTTTTATCTGAATTATTTTTCCTGAACACTGAGCCACCCCTACACTCTTAGGAGAAGAGATGGCTTATTTAACACTTAGACAAAGAACAGTAAGTACCAGTCTGGTGTCATGATTTGCATGTATATAGTTCTGATGTGCTGTGTGCGGACGACCAGAATACCCTGTCTATGCGGATGTTCATTATCCTGTAATCCAACATCATGTCTTAAAATCGGTGATAAGAACAAGATTTTTCTTATTCAAAATCAAAATGTTAGCTGGAATTTATTAATATGCTGCTCTTTTACCCTTCCATTGTCTTACTTAAAAAGAGGGTTTTTTAAAACTTTTGAAAGTTGAAGTATAGTCGATGTACAATATTTTATAAGCTACGGGTGGACAGTATAGTGATTCACAATTTTTCAAGGTTCTGCTCCGTTTATAGTTGTTATAAAATACTGGCCATATTCCTCACATGAAGCCTTAGAGAACTCTGGATTTACCAAGAACTCCTCCTTTCGATGGAGTTTACATGAAAGGATCTTAATTTGTAAAACTAAAAAGAAGAATTATTTTTAGTTATTTTTTTAAGAGCATTAAAAAAAAAAAACAAACCAGATCTGACTCAAAGGGCTGGGAAAGGCACCCCTCCTGGCATATGGAGAGACAGGAATCGAATGTCAAGAAAGAGCAGAAACCAAGTTTTACGATGCAAGCGTTAAGGTCTAAAATGGGTAGTTGTCCCGTTTCACGGTCCACAGTCCACCACAGACACCCCAGGACTGTTTGCCCACCCTTCTTTTGGTGAAGGAACTGGTCTCTGTGTTTCTGAGAATGCCTCTTGGATCATTACCATTACTAGGCTATTATAGTTCTAAGAGCCAAGTTGTTAATCCTTCTGGATTTTTGCTTATGGCTGCTACTTTGAAAAATGTGTAGTCACTGGAGTTCTTTTTTAAATGAAATACAGAGTGCTTGAGAGATACAGTCATGTAATGTACGTTTATCTCAAGAGACCAGGCTTCCTCCCCTGCACTGAACTTGCCCCCGACTGGATTCTTGCAGCCAAGTGAAATGAGAATCTTAGGACAATTTCAGCTCTTTTCATTGGAGGGTGATTTTGAACTGCTTACCGTAAAAGTGGCTATTTCTCAGTGTACCTGGTTGGGAACAGACTACATCCATTTACAACAAAACTAGTAAGAATTAGAAAGCAGATCCTTGATTTCCCCGCTCTTGGTAAATCGGTACTGAGTGTGGTGTTCTCCCACACACGTAGGCATCCTGTGAATGTTTGGGAGACTGGAGAATGGAATACAGGAGCCCTGAGAACTTATTTGAAATTATTCATAGTAAAACTGGCAGCTTTGGGCTGTTATTAAGAGAGTCCTTTCTGAGGGGGAGGTGACGAGGCTTCTTCATTGATTTCCGCTTGGAGGAGGTGCTGCGGATTGAACCTGGGACCTCCTGGGTGCTGAGCATGCGCTCTACCACTTGAGCTATACCCTTCCCCATTAAGAGGGTCTTTTCAACCTTACCCTGCAGTTTTCCTGTAAAAACCCAGAACCCCAAAGTAGGTTCTCTCCTATGTACAGCTGATTGCAGCAGGAATTCCCCTTCGTTGTTATTTTTTTTATTTTAAATTTTATTTTATTTTTTATTATTTTCTTTTATTTTTTCTTTTCTTTTCTTTTTTATGTTTTATGTTGTTTCTATTTGTATTTTTCAACTTTTGTAGTGGAGGGACTGGGGTGGGGATTGAACCCAGGACCTCTTGCATGTTAAGCATGTGCTCTACCACTGAGCCATTACCCCCGTTGTTGTTGTATATAGGTAAAATATAATATATATTTAAAACACATCCGAGCCAAGAACGGTTCTGAGTGCAGCACGTGCACTAACTCATTTATGTAGCAGTCTGTTAACCTGCAAAGCCAGTAGGAAGTGGCGTTGGAATTTGAATGAACCCATCAGTATGGCGCTAATAAAGACCACTCCTACAGCCCTCTTTCCTCAGAAAGTTTTAAGTGTCAAGTTAAAAAGTAGGATAGCCCTGCCCCTAAAAAGATGGTAGATGCTCTTGAAGTGGTCTTGATTGCTTGTGAAGCAGTGTGGGTTGAAATAACAGAAATTAATATTTAGTGCCAATGTACCAAAAGATTTCAGAAGTTAATAGCTCGTTGCTCGATTCTTAATAGTTTTCCTGTAATTGAATGGAGTAAATTGAGAAGTGGGCATTTATGATCAGCAGTTCAAGACAACTCATTAATTCAGATTCTGTTCACCAAGGCAGAATTGACAATAACGTTTGATTTGTGGCAGGTAGAATTTTCACTTTTGCATTGTCTATAAAAAAGGGACAAATAATAATAGTATAAGATTGCAGGAGAATTTTACTTATTTCAATATAGAATATTTTCAAGTACTTTCAAGCAGTATTTTTTAAAATATAATCTGTTAACTGTCTTTAGTATTTTATCTTAAAAATGGAAGAAATTCAGTTGAACATTTTGTTAGTAGATTCAAATAATAAAACTTTGCATTTAATAATATTTTCGGTTTCAATATGTAACTACTTGAAGCCTAATCAGACTGGAATTAATAAGATTTTGTTAACTCACCTTTTGAGTTGCGTAGCTTTAAATATCATGTTTTCCCCCCCAAATCTCAAAGGAGAGTGCATTTAAGGTTTCTTGTTTTAGATTAGCTTGAATACTAATGAATTACAGAGGTTCAGATTGTACTTAATAAGGCTACACTGCTTTTTCCAATGAAGGTGTGTTTATTCCCTAAGACAGAAGGACACGTTTGTTTGAACCTGGCAGCCATGCTGTGTCTGTCTGGCAGTTTCAAGCCCAGCCTCTTACATGCGGAACTGCTGCCCCAAGAGAAAGGAGAAGGACCAGTCTCTGATCATTTAACTGAATGGAGGCTCATGTTGGAGCCCGCGAAAACATGTCTGGCTGTTGTGCTCCAGCGCAATTGTCTGTGAACTTCAGACGAATGGTGAACTATAAAAAATATATTTAAATATATTTAGCACCTACATACAGGTTCTGTCCTGGTGATCTGTATCTGTATGTCGTATTCATACACATCTGTCTGTCTTACTGTGTACACGTGAACATGTGCGTTTATTTAACAGAAAGTTTATATATTAATCACCATTGTTCTACATGCTTTACAAATATAAACTCATTTAATCATCATAATAACCCTATGAAGTATGCATATTGTTTATGCCCAGTTTAAAGGTGATGAAACTGAGGCACTGAGAGAGTGATTGCCCAAGGTCAGCATCTAAGTGATGAGGCCAGAAGGAACCTGAGTTCCGCACTCTCATTGGATACTTCATAGCATAGACTTGGAGAAATTAAGGAGATTTTTCAGTGGTTGGAGAAATTAAGGAGTTTTTCAGTGGTCAGAACCACTATTGATTGGTGGAGCTGAAATCCATTCCCCAGACATACATCATAGCCTTTCTTTTTCTCTGTCTGTGCTCATTTTATTGGTTCTGTATAGGGTCCTTTCCACTCCTTTTGCTGTTGAAAGCTTATCAGCAGGCAGAGGCTCAACTCACGTGTCCCTTTCTCCAAGATACCTTTCCCAGCTAACCCAAGTGGAAGCTTCTTCTCAGATTTCTATTGGAATGGATTTTTACCCTTTGGACTGCTTCCTCATTACTCTTACATGATAGAAGGTTACATACACTGTCATGTCTCCATCAGTTTATAAGCCTGTTGAGGGCAGAAGTAGTCTTGGGCATCCTGCCATTCGTACAAATCTTGCAGGTGCTTGGGAGTTTCGTAACAGCAGGAGGCAACTGTTGAACAAATGTTTGTTAAATGGATGACTGTTAGGAATGCGTGGTGAGGGTACAATTTCCCCCATAGAATTCTAAGATACTTAAAAAAATCAGCTCTGTTCAAGTAAGTACACAAACCAGAGCAGTAATAATCCTGCCTTTACTGATACGAATTGTTATAAATTATGTAGAATTAGCTCTTTATCAAAGTCTTAAAAAATAGTCTTGAAGAATTTACTACTATGTATGTATATATTTTTTCGCTTACAAAAAATACTGAAGGAAAAATGATTTATCCTTTTGAGTCAGCTTTCCCTGTTCGTGTGTGTGTAAATTGGGACTCTTCATTCATTTCTGAAGTATTAAGACAGACTGAACAGCTGTGAATGGTGTACAGAGGGAATCCCTCTGAAGGCCAGAAGGGAGAAGTCATTTTTTTTAGCCTGTAGAGTTGTAGCATTGAAGGCCACATATATTTGTTTCAGATTATAGAATAGAATAAAAGAGCACTTAGCATTTTAGCAGTTTTATAATCAGACTGTATCAGTTTCATTTCAGCTTGCTTGTTCATGTGACAGCATAAAAGGTAGTCATCAGAATTGTGAATTTTTTATAGCTTTGTGAATCTTTGAGACTAAGATGTAAGATAGATGTAGATTAGTCTTACAAGATTTCATTTGGAGGCAAAGGGATGGAATGTTACAGACCTTCTGAAGATTGTATATCTGCAAGCTGTTGCTGCGTAACAAACCATCTATTTCTAGCCCCTTAGAAAAACAAACATTATGGCTCACGATTCCGTAGGTCACCCAGGTGGCTCTTCTGGTTGGAGCTAGCCCGGCTGGTCTGTGCAGTTAGCTGGCAGCTTGGCTGGGGCCACATGGCCTGAGTTGCCCCGTTCCCCACCCCTCCAGCCCCCCCAGTAGGCAGTCATCATGCTGGCTGGGGCAGGGCTTCAGCAGCAGATGAATGTGAAGGTGAGCAGCCTTGCTCCACGTTGGTCTCTCAGTCTGAGGGTAACCAGGGCGCACCATGCCGTGGTCTCAGGGTCCGAAGCCCAGCAGGGGAGGGTCTGCACTTGCTGGTCTCTGGGCTGTGTTTGCTGCTGTCCTGCTACCTCAGGGTGTGGATACCAGGAGGTGGGAGCAAATAGGGGGTTATTCTTGCACCATCTACCAGATACAGGATTTGTAGCTACAGTCAGTCAGTGTCCCCAAGTTCTGATCCAGCCTTAGACTCGCAACGTGCACTATTATTATTATAAAGAGGAGCTGAGCAGGCTGTCCAAGCTACAAGGTTTTCAGAGGGACAGTTTACAGACCCTGGGTTTCCCTGAAATACTTCACAATCGTTTGAAGGCCCTTTCAATGTGTTGTTTCCTTGAAGCTTTGAACTGTAAAAGTAGGGAGCCTTTAATCCTCACTCAGGGATACCCCACACTGATGTGCAGCAAGGACCGCACGGGTGGCAGGAGGGGCGTGGCCAGAATGGAGCAGCCGTCCCCGCCCCGGGAGTCCTTACACCACCCCTTGATGTGGGCATCGCCAGCCCTGTTTTATGGGCGAGGAAGCCAACTCACAGGTCAGCTGAGCTGCCCGAGGTCACCTGGCTGGTCGCTGGGGGCTGCCTTTTGACCCCAGGTCTTTCTGACTCTGCAGCTACACCCTGGAGAAGAGTTTCTCCCCTAGCGGGCAGGTGATGTCTTTGTCAGCACAGATCCTTTGCTTAGAACTTGGTCATCCTCTGGAACACTGGGAACCATGAGGAAACGTGATTCCCCCCCCCCTTTCTACTCTTTCCTGACCCTGCACCTTCACTGCTTAGAGCAAATAACCAGGTTTGAGTTGAAACTGATAAATAGCTCAGGATGGAAACTTTACTGCTGGTTCAGAAGCATGTATTTGCCAGGGGTGGGGGCCTGTCCCTCCCGCTCAGACGCGAGCTCCTTGAACACAGAGACCTCATCTTTCCTCTCTGTGCCCCCAGCACCTAGTCCCGGGTACTGGGGACATTCCAGTACTTGCTCCAGTACTCAGGAGTCTATAACTGGAGTCCAGGCCCAGGGAGAAGCTCTTTTCTTCACCCCCCTTTTGGTCGATTCGTTCTCCTTTTCGACCTTTCTTTCCCTTTCCTAAGCCGGTTTCGTCTTCTCTCTGAGTTCCTTAACTTGCCGTGTCTCCCATCATCCCCTTGGCCATGTTTATAGTCAGGGCATGTTGAAATGATAGTACCTTGGATCTATTGAGTTCAATAAAAATATTGTTATAATTGATTTCCCCTGTCTCTTTTCAGTTTTTTGATGTGACCAGAGAACTTTAAATTACACAGGTAGCTGCTCCAGAGGGTTGCTGTCCAGGTTCGTTCATTAATGCAAGTTCATGAAATCAGTTGTCTGTGTTTTAATCTCCTGGATCTGCTGGACTGAAGAAGAGCCCACAGGTCACCGCCCTCCACTGGCACAGCTCTGCCTCCCCCATCACCGGCTGTTCATGAGGACGAATGGGAAGGAGTGACCTTGCTTTTAAACGATGCCCAAGGATGTTTTTTTCCCCTCTACTGTCATAGGTGCGCCTGGAACAAATGTGCAGTTGACTCTTCAATTCTTTTCACAAAGGAAAAGGAAGCAGCAGAGTGACTAACTTACATTGGAGGATACACTGTTTTCTTTGGAAAGTTTTGGTTCTTGCGTTTTGGAACAGGTGTGGCCACTGTTAAAAGTGGAGTCGCACTCAGCCTGTTTGACATGTGAGGAATTGGAAACCTGCTCAGCATCGCCCGCCTTCAGTAGACAGGGGGAGGGGTCATTGTCCTTTGTTTCCTTCTGAGGCTTAAATATTTACGGCGTATTTGCTCTTTCTTTCTGGTTTAGGGAAGAAATAACGTTTTGGCTTAGAAACTCTTTGAGCTGTGATATATCAGGATAAAGATAGTTGTGTCAAAAACAGCCTCCTGATGTCTTTTTGGTGTTAAGAATTCTAGAGCCAGTTTGCCCTGGATTCTCCGAGAATTAATCATGTTAATCAGAGGTCAGCCGTCGTTGGTAAGTGCCAACAGAGTGGGGGTCCTGCCTCCAGTGACTCTGGCTGGGGTGGTGGCCAGAGCACGCTGGCCGCCGTCTCGTGGGGGTGGACCAAGTCCTGGCTCCATCCAGCTGCCTCAAGTGCTGGGGGTGGCACGCCAGACCGGAGCCAGCAGTTTCCGTAAACAACCGGGAGCAGGGTGGGGGGCATGCTGGTGGTTACCAGCTCACAGCAGGGAAAATCAACCCATTCGCCACGTTGCGTGGCATACCACAGGTGGACAGGGCTTTGAAAGGACACGGTCAGGTCCTGTGGCTCCGTGTGGCAGGATGCCTGCCTGTACTGGAGAGTCGGGGAGGGGGATGGCCCCAGAGCTCAGACCTGGGGTTTGGGAGTTGAGTCAAAGAAAGCTCTGGAGATCGAAACTGACATATGACATTTTAAACTGAGGAAAACAAACAGCTCTGAAAAGATCTGTCGGATTATAGCTAAATAGTTAATACGGAAGACATGTCATAGAGCGGTTAGGAGGAGGGCGCAATAATCCCTTGTTGATGCAGAGGGAAGCCTCGAATGTCCCTGTGTACCCATCTGTTTAAAAAGCAAAGTGGGACAATGACATCTCCCAGAAATGTTTGGAGATTTAATTAATGTTCTTAGCATGCTTTGCTATGTTTCATAAAGTGTCCAGTAAGAGCAAAATATGTCATCAGAACTTAAATATCTATAACAAACTAGTCTGAACCACCGTGAATGGATATTAAGCAGTTCTGTGTCTTTGACTCAAGTTGTACTTACCAAGACAGTTTATATTTTTTCAAAGAAAGTTCTATGTTACTTCAGATTTTCCTTTGAATATCAGCTGTATACTTGGAGTCTTTAACTGTCCAGTTGAGCCTCAACACGCTTTATGGATGGTCTGTCACCTGCAGAGGACAGTTTACCAGTTCCGGCCAGCCAGGCAGTGAAATGCACTCCAAAATGCTCCTTACCTAGGACGGTGCCTCTTCCGAATATTTGAGATGTTTATTGCCGGTTGTAATTTATTAGTGAACCTGTATGCTCATAACAACTCCTTGGGAGGTGCAGAAGACAAAGCCAGAAAACAAGTAAATGAAATTAGTTCATCATGTGTCCAGAGGGAAAAAAAAAAAAACCCTTTCATTTAAGGCTATTCATTGACGGGCTTACTGGTGTGTGTGTTTGATGCCTGTTTAATTTCACATCGTACCACATCTGATCGTGCTGTTTAAATAATCCCACAGAACATCCTTTAAGTTGGTTTTCCCTCCTGAAGAGCACACAGCACTGCCACCTTGTTGCCAAAGTCCTGTCTGCTCTGAAAGTGCTCGAAAAACCAAGTGAACGCCTGTGGTGAAAAAGAGCTTACTCTTTCTCTTTGTCAGTACTTGCGAAAACAACTTAAAAGAAGATAGTATTATTGGCCTCAATTCAATAATTAGCATAATCATGATGCTATGTATTGTTCCCCAGAGCACGCCCCTTGGCCAGATCGCCCATTAAGAGGACACCGATGTTGTCCTAGTGAATAAATCCCCCGCACACATGATGCAGATCAGCGAGTTCCTGCCTGCTGCGCCGGTGCAGTTAATTTTAGCCGGGGTTTGTTCTAGGAGTTGTAAAACTGTTTACCCAAGTAGAAGTTAGTAAGCTGAAATGTGCCTTTGCGGCCCGACGTGAGAGGAGGTCTATTTTAGACTTCAGATTGTGCTGGTGATCGGGAAAGCAGCCTTCTGAGAAGTTGCAGCTCTGCTTTCCTTTGAAAGGGCTTGTAAGTACTGGGTGAACTTTTAAGATTTCTCTTTGCTCTCTTCTCCTTAAATCTGCCTAATGTTGCTAACGGAGTCCTTGTTTTATCTCTTGGGAAAACTGGAAACTCCGGGGTGACTGCTTTAGAGAGCGCTAAGAATGGTGGCAAAAGGTTTTTCTCTAAGTGGACCCTTCTGCAGGAAACCTGTCTCACTCAGTTTTCCCAAGAAGAAAGTATTTGGTTCTTACTGTTTTTATCTTCGCAAAAGCAGTCTGTGGATGATTACTTTATTTTATTTGTAAAAATATTTGATTAATGGGATGGTTGTGTCATTGAACTTTATTTTCTATGGTAACCTAACTCCTACAGAGAAAAAAAAATGTTAAAAGTGGATTCCTGTTACATCATACTTACTTGTGAGCTACAAGTTTATGGGCAGAAATAAAGGCAATGTCAAATATAATTTTGTAAAATGTGTATATAGTTGGACAGTTTTTTGGGTTTTATTTTTAAGGAGGATTTTTGTGTTTAAAAGTAGACCTGTGCACTCCTAAAGAGAAGTCCTGAAAAAATAAAACACATTTAGAAGGACTCCTTTGGAAAGCAATTGAAAGCATCGTCTGGAAAATTTAGTTCTCAGAATTTAACTGAAGTCATGAAATCCCCGAATCTTAACTGCTCTTAATTTAACAAGATGTTGCCCACTGACATTTGCACTGAAGAAAACGATAAAGATTTTAGTATAGAATATTTTTAATTAAGTCTGAATCACCTTGCTCAGTTTGAAGTGTGTTTTAATTCAGAGTACCCTGACTTCATGCCAAACAAGTTGCTTAGAACACAGAATCAGGCATTTCTTTATCAATTATCACATAAAGTCCCCCCTCTGGGAATGTGGATTTTAATGAAACAGTTCTGATGGGCCGGGTGGTAACTGCTGGCCGGGCTGGGTCTCCATCATCTGTGGGCCTGGAGGAAGGCATTACCCTCAGATGCCATTTTCCGTTTGGAAAGCTTTATTTAAAGACCTCTTTGTTATGATGTATTGTCTGATTTTAAATCCTAACGACCCGAGGTGCCAACAATGAAAGGAAATGTTTCAGTGGTACATTTAGTAGGAAAAGAATGTAAGAGGGAAAAATAGAACTGAGTTCTTGGGCTATTTTTAGAAAGAAACTTAAAAAAAAAAACTTAAGTTTTTTTTATTGAACAGAAGAGAAATTTGCAGTCCAGATTCATTGAAATGATACCAGAAAAGTCTGTCATGTCATCTTCAGCAGTAAAAGAGACTTTTGTTCCAGTATACTCTTCAGAATGTATACTTTTAGCCAAAGAAAGTAACGTTCTTATTCTTGCTTTTCATTGTTAATAAGGCACCATCGGAACCTCAGTGGAGTGCTCTTAAAGGCACACTGCAGTCGGATATTAGATAATTTTCAAGCTATTTTTCATCTGCTCAATTGTAGTTTAGTCCTGCAAAAAAAAAAAAAAAAAAGAAAAGAAAAAAGCTGTTCAAGATTAATTCAGCTTTTAATTTAACAGATAGTAGTTTCCAAAGATGTATTTCCTATGAGGGAGCTTGCATTCTTTTAGGAGGAGCTGCTAAAATGCTCATAAACACATTTGGGGTGTTTGTTTCCATGATTTATGTGCTGTGAGAGAGCGAGATAGGCGAGGAGCTCGCTTCCATTATGTCAGTGTGAGTGTCAGTGTCAGAATTTCTCATGTTTGCTGCTCTGCCCTGCCTGCTGTTCACCCCGTGTACCTGCTGAAGTGACACTGGTTAGGAGAAGAGGCTCTGTGGACTAGTTGTGACCTTGGCCTTGACAGATCCCAGTGAGCTCAGCCCCAAGTCACCAAGCTGGGGGTGGTGTCCAGATGCTGAGAAACACAGGCAGCTGTGTGGCTGCACCTCCCGTCCCCAAATCCCTCCCCCCCCCGCATTTCACCAAGTGTGTCTCATCCTCCAGCCCTGCGGAAGCTGCTTTCACTGGCCACCCGCCCTCTCGTCCTCGTCCTCCCCCTCTTAAAATAGAGCCCAGAGGCTCTGATGGAGCAACTCCTGATTGCAGTAGATTTATTTGACTGTTCCTTCATCCCTGGAGAATAGCCTTCGGCTCCAAAGCTTTGTGGGGTTTTCAGGGAAGCAGAGGGGAACCTGTTCTCTGGGTCCCCCTCATCCACCTGCAGAATTTACTAGGTAACTGCATCCCTCGACGGGTATCTGGTTTGGAGAAGCTCTGTCATCACCTCTCTAGAATGATCTCTTTTATTATTTAACTGAAGTGCCATCAGTTACAGTGTGTCGATTTGCGGTGTACAGCACAATGTCCCAGTCATGCATATACACGCGTATAGAATGATCTTTTTCAAGAGGAAATTTTGTCGGAATAGGATTTGTGATACTGAGTTTCAGCTGTTTTCTCTGAAATGAAGGGAGGGAGTGGGGAACAGCTCAGTGGTAGAACATTTGCTTAGCATGCATGAGGTCCTGGGTTCAATCCCCAGTACCTCCATTAAAAATTTAAAAAATGAACCTAATTACCTCCCCTCCCCCCCAAAAAAAAGTTAGCAAAAAATAAATAAGGGGGGAGGGTATAGCCCAGTGCTAGAGGGCATACTTAGCATGCGTGAGGTCCTGGGTTCAATCTATTTAAACCTCCATTTAAAAAAAAAATTGAAAGAAAGGGAGCGGTGGGTAGAGGGGTGTCCTCTGCTCTGCCCGTCTTTGCCCAAGTAGCGGTAGTAGGACCTGCCCCTCGGTGGGGGTGCGGATTGCTCCTGGAAATGCTAGCACTGCTGTTATTATTTAGCATGTATTAAGCGCCCCCAGAACACATCACACAATGCACAAAAGAAAGCATAGTTCTTACTCTCCAAGAACCCACGTGCTCCAATTAGGCAGTCCACAGAGCCTGTGCCCCGACAGACACATGAAGTAAGCTGTTAGAGCAAAGAATGTGAGAAGGAAGAAAAGACAAACAAGATGGGGTGGGGAGGGTCAGGGTCGCCCCCGGGCCAGCTTTCAGTTCATCTGGGATTCAGGCGGCTGGTGGTGCCACTGGGCACTACTTCCCAGCCACTTCCAGCAGCCGGGGGGGGGGGGGGGGTGAGGGAGAAGGCGGCCCCCGGCCCCAGTTCTCTGTGATGACTCCCAGAAAGGGAGGAGACTCAGTGGTTTCACCTGCACCTAGAACTTTTATTCCACAGAAAAGGAAACTTGATAGCGTATAAAAGCCAGTAAGTAGGGGCGTGAGGAGGGTAGAGCGCATGCTTCGCATGCATGAGGTCCTGGGTTCAACCCCCAGTCCCTCCATTAAAAATAAACAAATAAAAAATAAATTTTAAAAAAATGAGCAAAGGTTAAAAAAAAATGGGATGACAGAACCAAAGACAAAGATCTTAAAAAAAAAAAGCCAATAAATGGAAGAAGTATCTTTCTCCACAGAGTGATACTGGGTTAGAAATCTGAATTTGGGTTCCAGATTTTCTCTGCCTTGTAAACTGATAACGCGATTGAGCAAGTCACTTAACCCTGCTCTGGTTTGGGACGTTGAGTCAACTGTTAAATTAGAGAAGGGCTTTGAGCTGCTCAGAAGAAAGGCATCACGAAGGTCCCCTAAACATCCCCGCAGCTCATAAAGCAGTCAGCAGGATGTGAATCAGAGCTGAAAGGCAGGCTCGGGTATTGGAGGTGAATAAACAGGATTCTGTATGCATCTGTGAGTCATTCTCCCTTTATACTCAGCCTCATCCCACCTCTGGCAAAGGATCTGGGTCTAGTTCACAGCTCCACGACGAAGAGACTTGGAGAGAGCGTCCCAGAGAACCTCAAAAATGATTAAAGGGTTGAAAAATAATGCCCATAATAAGATGTTAGGGAACTTCTGTTATTTAGCCTGGAGGGAAAAAAACTGACCAGGGGACTCTTGAATTGCTACTCAAGTATCTGTGCACCACGGTACCGGGGCACGGGGGCTGGTCTGTTGAGGATGTCAGGTTCCGTGAGAGCCGTGGTCCTCACAGTGCTGCCCCACTTACCCTCTGCATCAGCACCACCTGGGAGTTCGGGAGAAGTGCACCCACGACCCCTTGATTCAGAAACGATGGGGGTGGGGCCCAGGAGCCTCTGTTTTAACTAGCCCCCCAGTGATGTGTATGCGTGCTGAAGTTTGAGGACCACGAGACCAGATACAAAGATAACATGGGGGGTTCGGGTACCGGAAAATGTAAACTCTTTCCCTGGAGTCATCTAAAAGGGGGCTCATATTTGTTTGCAGTGTTTTCAATATCCTGTCTGAAGCCAGGAGTTAAATGACCTCTCAGAGCCCCTTCTAGCCCTGACTGTGCTCTGGATTTCCTCTGTCACTTAGGGAAAATTAATCGTTAACCAGGAAAAATTTGCGGTAAACTTTTCTGAACTCAGTTAAGACAGTGCCCATTTCAACGGAGGACCAAATGAGATGTGGTGATGGTAGTAATACTGTGTTACCAGATGCATCCTCCTTTGCTTCATCCCAGTGTTTTTGAGTAGACTCTCTCCTCCCCGTGTGACTTGTCAGCATCCACCTGAAGGGAAATTGAGGCGGAGGTTAAAGTGAGGAGCCTTTGATGGTAGGTAGCCCACGATGCTCTCATGTCCCAGACGGCTGCCTGGATCGGCCCCCCTGCTCGCAGAGCCCGTCTCAGAAGAAGGGTGGCTGTAAGGAAAGTTTGACCCCACCCCATTTCCCCCCTCTGTCACTTCCAGGGGAGAGGTGGGTCAGCGGGCTACCGAACCACCTGCAGGAGTACCGTCCCTCTTGGCTGCCGTGGCGGATCCTTCTGACACCGTGGAGGCTGGGGCATTAGGGGACCTGAGTGTATTGCGTTGGTGGGTCTCCCCGAGAGGCAGAGGACGGGATACACCTAGTAGGCACTTGATACAAATAAACAGTTACTGATTCAGTTGAAATGTTCAAGGCCACGGGAGCTCTGCCCTCGCCCGCATAATTAACGATCTCGAGTCAGGAAGTTGGCAGTTCCCACCCTCCCCAGTCCAACCAGTCCAAATACTTACTCCTGAATGTCCTTCTTCTCACCACCACCACCCCTATTTTGTGCATAATAGAAATGCATCGTAATTTAGTTGTCTTTGCCCTTTTGTATAGTGTTTTTTTCCTTTGTGCATTTGCTTGAAGGAATCGTCTTGGGTCGAAAACACAAACTACCGGGAGGGTGTCTGTTTGTTATACTTCGTAGAGCGTTTAGTACAATGAAAGCTTTCTGTGATCTGAAGGAAGGAGGGGTTCTCTGAGGACATGCTTTGCCTGCGCTGCCTAGAAAGTGTCACCCAAGGATCACACTGCTCTCTCCAGAGAGGACGTGCCCTGCCTTGGCCAGGGCGCTTGGGCCCTGATGGTTCAACCCTGAGAATTGGGATGAATAGAACCCCTTGGCTTTTCTAGCTGGAGTTAATTACGCATTTGCAGAGCATTAAAAATCCCTGCAAGCGAGGGCAGCCTGGCTCAGACTCCAGTCTGCCTTGTAATGGGAGATGGAGGGATAAAGGTGGCAAGTGTATATCCTGAGTTTTCAGACCTTGTTACGGTGGAAAACACTGACCTCTCAGACCTGAAGCCACAGGCACGATTATTTTCTACATCTGCACCTACGTGCAGAGTAGGTGTCTCCCCAGTCCCAAGGGCAGGGATAGCTGACGTTTAACACCCTGGATTCGTCCCTGAATATCAAATATTGTCTTGAAAATTCATGAACTCTCAGTAACGATCTATCCAGTGTTAGAAAACTCCCAAGTGGCTGGTTAATTTGGTTCTTCAGGGGAGCAGGCAAAAGGCTGTTTTCCTTTCTATACCAAGAGAAATTACTCAACAGTCATTCTGTTGGTATTCCACCCTGGCAAAAATCATCTTGTTTCTAGAATCAGTTGTATCCAGTCTGCAGATGTGTCATTAAAAGTGAGCAAGCGGCTTGGGATTAACTTTGTCTCATTGTAGTTGTTCAGAAAATTGAGCTGCTTCAAAAGGAGAGAAAAAAAACTCCTTTGCTTATTATTAGACTACACACGAATTACTAATCTAATCATTCAATCAAATATCCCCAGAAACAACCTAGTAAGGCGCTAGTTAAATAACTTATGGTGTTACCATATAGTGCGACACCCTGCAGCCGTTTGAAATGTTGATGTCAGATCTGTAGTGAGTAAAACCAGCAGGTTACAAAATACACGTGTATCACCGCGTTTTTTAAATGGAAGACATTTTTTTAAATGGCTTAATGGTTTTAATTCCTTTTTTAAAAGGAAAGGCTGTATATATATTATATATATATAATATTATATATTATTATGTATATATATTATATATATATAATATTATATATTATTATATATATATATATAAAAGGAACACTGTGCACCAAGTGTAAATAATAGTTATGAGATGAGCGCATGTGTACCATTTTCCCTTTGCTTTTGGCCACCTGCATTTTAGATTTTTTTCTTCCATGAGCATGTATTACTTTATGGAATAATGAAAAACCTTCCTTTCAGAAGAGAACTACTGTAATCCATGTTTATTTTCGACTTCCATGTTTTATTTAATTCACCACTGGCCTCTCCGTGGCTTCCATCAGTCATGCCTACCCCAGCAGATAAAATCAGTCCACCAAAAAGTGCCCAGAAACAATGGTTGTTTTGCACTGGTGGGGTAGGAGCGTTTTGCCCTGGCTTACTTTCTGCTTTTCCGTATTTGCAGAAAATTTTTTAAAATATATTGTATTTATTTATTTTATTTTGGGGAGAGGTGATTAGGTTTGTTTATTTTAGTGTTTGTTTATTTAATGGAGGGACTGGGGATTGAACCCATGACTCCGTGTGCCAAGCATGCGCTCTACCACTGAGCTGTACCCTCCCCCTCTCCCCCTTGTATTTATCTAAATTTTTATCTGCACGCATATTATTTTTACAGTGGAAAAATTCAGCTTGTCTTCCAGGCAGAGACATGAGATCTCGGCTCTTAGGGAGAGACCCGCCCAGACTGATGCGTCACAGTTACTGATGAAAGTTCGTTCTGTGACTTCTGCAGGGTGGAAGGTATTCAGCAAGGGGCTGCTGTCCCTGCCTGGGGCTCTGCAAATTCCACAGAGTCTTAACGTGAGTCTCCAGTGGGCCAGGATCTCAGGTTAAGTGTTATCTGGAGAGCAAAGGTGGAGAGCAAGGGAATCCAGCATTTTTTTTTTTTTTCATTTTTGAGTCATGAACATAGTACCTCTAGTGTTACAATTACCCAGGTAAGTGTTGTAAGGGGCCGTCATTCCAGATCTTAGCTGTAGGGTAGTGAGCGGTGGCGCCCGATGCCCTGGGCCTCAGGTGAGACTCGGGGGGACAGCAGTGAGGGGTGATGGTGGTGGCCGAGCTAGGATGCCCACAGCACCGCTCCGAGTGGTGTCAGCGTGGGACTCACCCGTGCTTAGTGAGGTGATGGCCCCCTCGGTCATTCCTGCCAGATGCTGCCCGCATGTCCTTGCGGCCTTAATCAGGAGGCTCTTCTGGGGAACTGTTCTGGTACTGGTGGCAGTTGATTTCAGAAAATCTTGAGCAGAAACAGTAGGCCTCGCTTGCACCCCCTTTGTATGGCAACATAAGAGAGTAAGCACTTATGATGGTTATTTAAAGGGTCTCTCTTTGAAGCCTGACCCTCGGCCTCAGCTCCAGTGAGTGGACCAGGTTTACCTGGGGACAGAGGTCTGGATTGAGAGTCAGTTGAATCCACTTTCCGTAGGACCGATACCTTGAACTTAATTTAAAGCCAAAGTGCCTTGAAAAACCAGAAGGAATCTAGTTTCTCGTGCAACCTACAACCACATTTTGGCCTAGCCTTTGGTCCAGAACCTTTGTTACTCATAAAGAGCGTTTCCTGGAATCCTTGGAACTGAGAAAGCTGGTTTTTCAAGTCTCCTTCTTACCATTTGCATCCTTACTGGAGCGCCCTTCCCCTCATCCTCACCTACCTTTCTTCGTCTCGTCTCTGTCCTGCGATCCTGTGGTAGGAACGATCGCGTCCTCCTTCTCGGCACTTTTGCCTCCCCAAGGAAGTACAGACACACCCCACATGGTGTCTTCAGTGTCTCTGGGAGGGGAGGGTGGAGGGGCGGTGGGTGGACCATTTAATGGTCAGATACTTGGTGGATGGAATCCTGTTCCACACAAGGTTTGTGGTGGCCTCATCAGCACATCGTGGCTGCCAAGCACCTGCAGCCTGCGTGAGTCACAGATCTCTCCCGCACATAGTGGGAACACAACTCTGTATCAAGATGCAGTAAGTGGGTGGTTACAGCTTAATTGATGCAAAGCTTTGCAAGGGGAGTGGCTCGAAGGAAAAGGAAGAACATCTGTTAAAAGGGGTAAAGCAGGTAAAAATATTTCCTGAGACTCTAGGCTATGTTACAAAAGGCAGAAAACTAGTGGCTGTTGAGGGGAAGGGTGGCTTTTGTAAGAGAAAGAGGAGCATGAATTGTGGCTTAAAATTTTGGATTGAGTTCATTTTCTTCCTTTTGCTGTTTTTGTTTGTTTGTTCATTTGTTTTTGTTATGTTTTGTTTGTTTTTGCCTTTGCTCCAAAGACTAAAAGCAAAAGTGAGAGTGTGAATGTACTCAACAGAGTGAAGTGGTTGGTTATGGTTGGTTCCTTTTTTTTTTAATATATATATATTTTTATTGAAGTCTAGTCAGTTTACAGTGTCTCAATTTCTGATGTACAGCACAATGCTTCAGTCATACATGAACATACATATATTCTTTTTCATGTTCTTTTTCACCGTAAGTTACTACAAGACATCGAATATATCCCTGTGCTGTACAATATAAACTTGTTGTTCATTTATTTTAAAAGAGCGAGGTGGTTGGGAGTTTTCAGTGAGCACGTCTGTTCTTATGAATGTTTTAAGAAGGAAGAGTGATTGCTCTCACCCTGACCTGAGATTGAAGTGGCGGCTGGAGCGGGAAGAGAGAGTGGCTGGGACATCCTGTCACTTCGTGCCTCAGCCTGCTGTGCAGAGTTGAGCATCCCTGGGGACCTGGCAGGTAGCACGTCCAGCCTCACACCTCCTTCTGTCAGGCCTGATTTTTGCCATCTCTGCTTTTGTTCACATTTGTTTGGTTTTTTTGCCCCTGATCTTGAAGTCATAGTGTCTTCAGGCTCTGTGAGACTTGTCAGTACCAGTTTAGTAAATCCAGAATTTTTACTAGAAGAAAACTGACTTGAGGTCTAATCCAGAAGAGACGTCTTTGATCAAGTGTAAAAGGGTAACGTTCTCATCCTATTAAGTATTAAGAGTGATACGATCTTTAAGTTTAATTTGTATTGTGTTCTGAGAAGAAATGACCCACCAGTAAGCAGTAGTATAATAAGAAAGATTTTGTTTTCTGTCTCCCCATTAAATATCAAGTTGTGAACTTCGAAGAACTCAAATGATCAAATTGGAACCAGCTATGTAAGAGGAATATATAGGTGTTAGCGGCATCTTAAAAGGCAAATTCAGTCATGTAAAAATTTATATGGAGTAAAATTCACTTTTTCTGGTGTACGTTTTATGAGTTTTTACACATGCTCAGGGTTTTATGACCACCAGCACAGACAGGATGTAGAATAATTCCAACTCGCCAAAGATTGCTGCCTTTTGGGATTCAGACCTCCCCTCCAGCCCTTGCTCTCTGAACTGTGAAAGTGGTCTCTAAGCCCCACACATTGTGGTAAAGGGTGAAAATCTAACTAAGGGGGTGCTTAAGAACAACCTTTGACCTGTAAGTGGCTTATGCTGCCCCACGGGTGAACCCTAGCAAGCCAGGCTAAAATACAAAAACAAAGGGAGATATTTGAGCAGGCCATCGACAGCTGTTCGCTGTAGGGAAAATAGACTTCACAGAATTAGTTCAGCCAAGTAAACAAACAGCCAAACAACATCAGACCTCTGGTGGGCTGGGGGGTACCAGTGACCAGAGTTGCCACAATGTATTATCTAAAATGTCCATTTTTCAACAAAAATTATGAGACATGTTAGGGAAAGTGTGACACACAGGAGAAATAAGCAGAGAGTAGAGACTGCTTTTGAGGAGGTCCATTTATAGAACTTAGCGGACAGAAACTTCAAAGTAGCTATTAGTTTATTATTTCAATTCAAGAACTAAAAGAAGCCATTCTTAAAGAATGAAAGAAGGTTCGGTGGCAGTGACTCATCACATAGAGACTATCCTTAAAGGGATAGAAATGATAAAAAGAATCAAGTGTGGATATGACACCAAAAGCAAAAGCAATAAAAGTAAAAATAGATAAATTGGACTATGTCAAAATTAAAGCCTTCTGTACATCGAAGGACACGAAGTCAATAGAGTGAAAAAGCAACCTACAGAATGGGAGAGAGTATTTGTAAATCATTTATCTGATAAGGGGTTAGTATCCAGAATATAAATACATAAAGAACTCCTATGATTTGAACAACAACAACAACAGCAAATAACCTGATTGAAAAAACAGGGACAGGACTTGAATAGACATTTCTCCAAAGCAGATGTACAAATGACCAGCAAGCATGTGAGAAGATGCTCACCATCACTGATCATTAGAGAAATGAAAATCTAAACCACAGTGAGATACCACCTCATACCCATTAGGATGGCTACTGTTAAAAATAAGTAGAAATAGAAATAGAATGTTGAAGATAGAAAACACATTGGTAAGGATGCGGAGAACTTGGAACTCTGTGCACTGTTGGTGGGGATGTAAAAAGGTGCAGCTGCTGTACAAAATAGTATAGCGGTCCTTCAAAAGATTAAAAACAGAATTATCAGATGACCCACCAATTCCATTTCTGGATCTATTCCTAGAAGAATTGAAAGCTGGGGCTTGAAGAGATATTTGTACACCCATTTTAATAGTATTGCCCACAATAGCCAATAAGTAGAAGCAACCCAAATGTCCATCAGCAGACAAATGGATAAACAAAATGTGGTCTGTATGTACAGTGGAATATTACTCACCCTAAAAAACAGAAGGAAATTCTGACACATGCTACAACATGGATTAACCTTGAGGACATTATGCTGAGTGAAATGAGCCAGTCACAAAAGGAAAAATACTTTGTGATTTCACTTGTATGATGTACTTAGAGTAGTCAGTTTCATAGAGACAGAAGGTAGAATGGTGGTTGCCAGGGAGAATGGGAAATTATTGTTTAATGGGTACAGAGTTTCAGTTTTGTAAGACGGAAAGTTCTGTAGGTGGGTGGTTGCGATGTTTGCACAGCAATGTGAATGTACTTAATGTCATTGAAAATGTTTTTTAAAAATAGAAATTTTGGAGTTGAAAAGTACAGTAACCAAAATGAAAAACTCATTTGAGTGATCAGAAGAACGAATCAGCAAACTTGAATATAGAACAATAGAGATTATGCAGTCTGAAGAACAGAAAGGAAAAAAGATGAATGTAAACAGAACCTCAGAAAAATAGAGGCCACTATTAACTGTACCAATGGGAATACCAGAAGTAGAAGAGAGAGAGAAAGAGGCAGAAAAAAATCATTCAAAGAAGTAATGGCTGACAGTTTCCCAAATTTGATGCAAAACACTAATCTCCGCACCCTAAATGCGTAACAAATGCCAATTAGGATAAACACACAGAGAGCCACACCCAGATGTATTGTAGTCAAAATTTTGAAAGACAAAGAGAAAATCGGAAAGCAGCAAGGGAGAAGTGACTCATTAAGTATAAAGGAACCCCAGTAAGACTGACAGCTGGCATCTCATCAGGAGAGAGGAGGCCAGCAGGCAGTGAAGAGACGACTCTAACACGGAGAGCTGAGAGAATCCTGCGTCCTGTAAAGCTATCTTTGAAATAAAAGCATTCCCAAGTAAATAAAAAGAGAAAGTCCACTGCTAGCAGATCTGCCTTACAAGAAATACTTAAAGAAATTCATTAGGCTGATAGGAAGTGACATTAGACAGTAATTTGAATACACACACGCGCACACACACACACGCGCACGCACACACAGCGCTCCAGTAAAGGTAATTAAGTAGGTAATGATAAAAGGCAGCCTAATTACAAGTTTCTTTTTCTTTCTTCTCTTAACTGATTTCAAACATCACTAAAGAACAGCTTCTATCCAGTTGCCTTCTCGTTATTATAAGAAAGCTCTTTATGTTCATATTAAAGCATCCTCGCCAGCTCCAGGTTTTCTGACGGAAACACTGAAGCAAAGGGAGCCAGTGACTTCCCCGGGAGAGTTGGTCTTAATCGCGCGTAAGGAGTTAAGTGCCAGGAGCACTCTCAGAGCTGGGAAGTCAGTGTCAAAGAAATCTTATAAACTGTCTTCTCGCTCTCATTTTTTTTAAACTTCTATTTTCATGGTTCTTTGAAGGTGATGTCAAGCAAATGCTTACGGTTTCTTAATTTAGTAAAAAAAAATTTAATTTCAGTAGTCACAGTGGGAGATATTTGTCACCCAATGTACCAGCCAGGTGGACAATTTCTGGATGTACTGCCTTGTTTAGACTGTCTACACTGCCGTTTAGCACGTTGTTGGTGGAACTGAATCAAGTCTGCAGACTTCTGATGGGGCCCTTCAGGGACTTGAATAGACTTCGCTGCATCGCAGAGAGCCAAAGTCCAACCAAGTCGATTTAATAATCACTTGTCCTCTCTTGCTTCTGCTGCCGAAGAGCGAGTGCTTAAAAAGGATGAGAACAAGAAAGATGAGGCTGTAAGCTGAGCATGGAAAACAGCTAAGATAATAATCTCCATCTATCAACTCTTCTGTTTCCATTACTGTTCCATTAATAGAAATAATATGGAGCGGTATCAGGAATCAAGGTTTTTATAAGCATCATTCACATTTTTATCAAGCTTCCACTATAAATCGGAACAACATTAGCAGATAAATATGTAAGAACCAAGATGTCTATTTATATACATAGTTCCATTTTAAACCGTGGCGGAAGGGAAAGTATGTCTCTAAAATAGCCCCTGGAACTTGGCCAGACAGCTCAACGCTTCAGGGCACAGACCTGGAGCCAGTGATGCTGGGTTTGCCATTTAACAGAGGTGATGTTAAGTGATTCGCTCGTGAAAACGAATCTATTTTTGGTTGTGAGTGAAGAAAAGTTACCTAGGCTGCTTGGACGGAATCTGTCTATAGGGTATACAGAAAGGGGGAAATATTTAGAAGCCATTTCTGCCTTCGAGTGGGGACAAGTGTTTAAAGCACAGCTCTTCTTGTCCCTTACTTGCAAGGAGTATTCTTCTTAAACACCCGGCAAGGTGGTAATAATCTGCTTTTCAGATCTCTGCTGCCCAGGTCATTCTGCATTTTCCAATGGAAACTCCTTTCAGTTACAACTTTTTTTTTCCTCCTGACTGAGGTTAGTTTTTCTTATGACATTAAAAGACCGCTGTATCTTCAAATTAGGTAAAGAGTGGCTGATAATATATTTCCTTATAGTAACCTTTTCGTGGAATCATTTGACTTCTCAATTTAAAATGGAAACAGTAAATACACGCTTTCTTGTTGTGACCTGTGGTGCAGGCGTTCAGATGCCATGGAGTGTCTCCAAGGACACAGCAGGTGCCCCTCGAGAGGCAGAAGGCTTTAAAAAAATCTCTCAGTGTTTAAAAAATATGTTTAGTGTCAGTCCTGTAGGATGGTCTCAGTCTTCCCTTCTTCAGGCCAGATCATCCTAACTCCTTCAACTTTATCTCATTTTTATTAATTCTGCTTTATTTCTTTATCCTTTTAAAATATATTTCCTTACTAGATTTACGTAATGCCTTCCCAGAGGGCCAGAGGCTGTTTGAAAACAACTAAGTAATACACATGCTCTGTGAGCCAAGAAGAAATTTAAATGTCAGAATGACAAAAATGCGGGACGGAGAATGAATACATCAGGAGTGAGGTCGGGTCCAGGAAGGCTGAGCCTACGGGGTCTGCGTGGAATCTGTAGATACAGGACCAGAATAAGTTTGTTCACTTTCCAGAAATTCACGAAGGCCATTGATGGCACGGCTTGCGAAAGCGTCAGAAGTTTCCACCCCCCTCTCCCCACAGGACAATCCTGTGGTTCATAGTTCCAGGCTACCCTGCCTCTTCCCGGCCCTGTGGTCTCCGGTGGACATAGAATAATGGAGTTGGAAGGAACTTGACGGCATCGTCTGACCTTGAAAACTTCCCGGGATGCAGGCTCTGCCGCACTCTTAGTAATCCAGTCTCTTCATCACCCTGCCCTCCTTCCCACTGTCTCTGCCTCTCCATCCCCGGCCGAGCTGAGCCTCCAGGAGCGGGAGCCGGTGATGTCAGCCAGGGCGTCACTTCGGGTGCCTTTCATCCGAGTACCTCCCACGTAGCACGTGGACAATCCTAACCCGGACTCTCAAGTATGACAGTCACATCTTCAGGTGACCAGAATCGGAACAGGTGACCTCTAAAGTCCCTTCAAGCTCTAATGTTCTATGATTCGCTAGTTCTGTGAACCAAAACAGGATGAAAGAATTCATCATAGGTTGTCAACATTAACCTCAAGTTTGGTGAAGCACTCGGACCATCAAACTAGGACATTTTCTTATTCTTGGGTGAAGTTTGGTTCTCACAGTCAACTCTCCGGTGAAGCGAAAGGAAGATGAAGGAGGAATCCAGAGAAGGTGCAGGTGTGACTGAGGAGGGATCCTGCACACGGAAGCCCCAAACCATGCAGAGACCTCTCCACCGAGGGCTCAGAAAGGGGCAGGCTTCAAAGTCAAAAGCAGAGATAAGATAAAGGAAACAGAAACTTTTCACACCCGAAGTTGTAGCTCGTAAGGAAGAAGGAAGTGTCTGTGAGGCCTGGGTTGAAAACAAACAGATCATGTGAAATTCATTTTGTTTACTGGAAAAACTAAGCATATTTTGGTAGTACATTCCTCACTTAAAAAAAGAAAGTAATATGAAAACAAATATATGTATGTATGTGCATGACTGGGACACTGTGCTGTACACCAGAAATTGACACATTGTAACTGATGGTACTTCAATTAAAAAAATTAAAAAATAAAAAAGTAAGAATGATAATCTCACAGAAAGATGGGCAAAAGAAATAAACAACATTTTAAAAAATGCCTCTTAAGTACATGAAAAAAAGAATAAGTACTTTGTAGTGTTATAAACGTTTTTTTCTGTGATAAATGTAGTGATGGCTCCTGGGAGAAGATTTTGATGTAAAGGAAAGTTAGCGAGAGTCCTGCTTGCCTTGGGCAGCGTTTCTTTAGTCCTGCTGCAGGGTTGAGATCATATGGCCCAGGCCCTGTTCTGTACTGATTTTCCACTAGCATTATTGCTATGTTCCAACGTTGTGTGAAAACTCTCAAGTGACACCCTTTTAGTGACTGCATAATATTTCATCTTTTGAAATCGCCAGCACTTCGTCCGCCGTACTCCTGTCTGGGGACAGTTCGGTGGTTTCCTCTTTTTTATGATCAGAATAAATGACACTGTCATAAACACCTTTGAACATGAGCATTTGTTCGCGTTTCAAAAACTCTGCTTCTTTTCTTGAGCTTCTGAGATGGATATCGCAAAGACCACCCATGCCCAGCCTGAGTCCTGGTTCAAGGTAGAGAGCCGGGGTGGCCATGCCTCTGGCCCAGCCTGGCGTGTGTACAAGCCCCGTTTCCCATGGGAAGGTAAATGCTGTCGCTTAGAACCTCTGCATCATTTCTAACTGTGCTTCTGGGAGATCGCAGTCAGGCCTGATGGGAGAGTTTGGGATCGAAGTTGCAGACAAGGTGACACTTTTATTGTCTCACACTCTCATTCACTTTAGTTGAAGCTGTGGTACAATGAAGTGTCCACGTGCCCAGATGTTATCTCCAGGCGGTGACTTTCCGCAGAAAAGACGTTCAGCTGAGATGCGTGTGTTGGCCCCAACCCTGAATGCTGGTGGACCGCCACCACCCCCTGGGTCCCATGGGACTGGCAGACGCTGGTCTCCATGGAAAGACTGGCTGTTCTTTCTCCTGGAAGAACCAAGTGCCTGCCCGGCTTCAAGGGCGCTCAGCAGGCTGTCCCGGCAGCAGGCCTTCCTCTCGCATCTCTGGCCTCAGAAGAGCTGTGTCTGAGTCCCTTTCTGTGGGGCTCCCCATGTGCAGGGCAGCCCCCCTCCTCGAACTGGTCTGTATTTGCTCTTTGCTTCGAGAAGCGTTACTTTACACAGGGGGCGGCAGCCTGTCCCTGAGCCCTTGCTTGGCCGGTTGCACTGGTGGGCGTTACTGTGTCTGAGGGCCCTGGTCCCTCTTTCCTTCAATAAGGGAGCTTCTTTCTTTAACTATTTAACTTTTACACCTTGTCCTAGGGGACTCGGAGGCGGGGGGGGGGGTGGGGACAGGGTGGCTGTGCGGGAAGGGAAGACCTCCAAGGCGACCAGTCTTGTGTTTTCTTCCCCCTTTGGCTCTGTTGAGGTGTAATTGACAAATAAAACGGTGAGATATTTACAGTGTACACAGTGATGATTTGATACATGTACACACGGCGAAAGGATTCCTCTTACCTAGTTAATTAATACATCCATCACTCCACGTATTTATATACATGGAAAAAATCAAGTATGGATTGATCATAGTATTAGAAATAACACATGTTATATATATGTGTATTTACATGGACGTGTTATTTCCTAATCAGGTTTGCTGAGGCATGATTTATATATATTCAGGCCCACCCCCTGCAGGTGTACAGTTTCAGGGATTTTGATGTGCACATGTAGCGGCATAGCCGCCACCAGACTCAAGGCAGAGCACAGAAAGTGTCCCGTGCAGACGTGTGTGTCTTCATTTCTCTTGGGTAAGAGGTCTCGGGGACGGGACTGCTGGCTCGTGTGGCAGACACATGCTTCACTTCAAAAGATACCCCCAAACCGTTTCTTCAAAGTGGCTTTACCATTTTGTGTGATTTTTATTTTTTCCTTTCCTTAGCACCGTTTAGAGTTCCCTTTTCTCGGCCTCTTCCCCTCCCTCCAGCCCTCAGGGAAGTCCCTGCGCCTTGCAGTGTATGTCGGTCCTCAGCCGAAGACCAGGCCAGGGCTGGTGCTTCGAGGAAAAAGAGCAGGACCAGAGGGAGGCGGGGGCGCGAGAGCGAGAAAGATCCTTCCGGAAGGATTTTGGAACCTCATGCTGGTTTCCTTCCTATGGTGATAGCATGACCTCAGGCTGCTTGAGGCCAGCTGCGGTTTCCCAAAACACTTTGCATTTGTTAGATCTGATCCTGACATTAATTCTGAGAAGTACGTGTGTTATCTCTGCCCCCACCCCTTTTCAGATGATGAAACAGGACGTCCCCGCGGTCACATGGCTGGTCAGTAGCAGAGGCAGGCTTAGGCCTCCGGTGTCCTGACCACAGCCCGGGGCTTTACCTGCTAGCGTGGGCCTTCGCACCACCACGCGGGTACCCTTCCTCCCACGTCCAGGCGAGGCATTTACGCCACTTGCCCAGGGCTGTGTAGCTGGTAGCCGGCTGGCCTGGCGTGGACCCAGGGCCCCCAGCTGGTCCTGTGCTCTCTCCCCTTCTCCCAGCGGGAGAAACAGATGCTCCTCTTAACAGCAGAGAGGAAAGGACACATGAGGCTGAGCGCGTGATAGCAGGCGTCCTTTGCCACTTCTGTTCCGGTTTGCGTGGCTCACCCAGCACATCTTCCCTCGTTGTTACCGGCTCTGTGCGCGTGCCCGGTCCCCCGTGAGCCCACCTGCTCCTCCTGCCTCCGTGACCTGCATCCTTTGCCCCCGTGTTCCAGGCCGGGCCTCACCTTCTGCCTCTCCCCTCCTCGTCCCCTCTGCCCCTCCCTCCTTCCTGCCTCTGCCCTGCCAGAATCCTCTTTGCCTTCCTCCAGGTGCCTCTGCTCCCAGGACTGCTTTGTTTATTGGTTTAAAAAAAAAAAAAAAAGTCATTTAAAGCTAGTTGAGGCAGTTTTCAGACCTGTTCTGGTCATATTTCTGCTTTTTATCACCAGGGTGAAAATCAAAACTCAACTTTTCTAACCTAAATATACTCTGACTTTCAAAACTATTTTTGAAAATTGAAGAATGTACAGGCAGTGTTTTGGGGGGCTATTCAAGAACGAGTTTGCTAACAGAAACTCCTTACAACAAGATCTCCATCCTGAGCGTTGAAGGGAGAAAAAAAAGCCCCTCCTGTATTATTCTGCAAATAGTAAGATTCCAAAAGTGAATCTTCCAATTTGTTTTTAAGGTTACCAGGAGAAAGCTAGTGGTTTTAACGTCTGTGCAGTCAGGCTCCCCGCAGGTCGCAGAGGGGCATTGGATTTGACATCGCGCCCCTGACGGGGTACCTGTGTGCCCATGTGTCCACGTGGTCAAGTGTCAGTATTCAGATCCAGCCCCAGCTTCCAGGAGAGTGCATTTCACATTTTCAGAGAATGGGTGTGAGGCACCCTGGGCCTTAGGGATGTGCTGGAAAATTCCTTAAGCATCCCCGGCCCCCCCAATCGTGGGGGACCTGTCTCCTTCCCCTCACGTGTCATGGGGAGAGCCTGGCCCGGGTGTAGTCCACAAACCTCAGGGAAGTGACCCCCCTCATCGGCCAGAAGCAACAGAGTGAAGATCTCCTGGTCTCTGCTTGTGAGTGCGTTCAGCTACAGTGGATGTAAGAAGCTATTCATTATGACTCAGCTCATGTCCGTAAATAGGATAAACTTCATCAAGTAGGACCTTGCCCTACTTAAATTGTTTCCCAGCGGACCCAGGACAGGAGACATTTGATAGATTTATTGAATTCCTTCTACCTCCCAGCCACAGGACAAGGACTGCAAAGTTGTTGGGTGATATGCGAGGCTGGCTTCCTCAGTATCCTTCCGGATGAGAGGCGTTTTTTTTGTTTTTAAAGCAGAATTTGAAATCAACACGTGCATTGATGAAAATAGGTGTAAACGTCATCTTTGGGGTTCTTCTTTGAGTGCATATGAGCTTCTGAACAGCCCACAGTCCACTGTGGACCTGGTTGTCTGGGGCCAGTAGCGCCAACTGAGGGGATGCTGAGGGGAGAGGCGTGTTGACCGCGGGGCTGGAGCAGACGTCCCGCAGTGTGTTTGCTGGGAGGGTCAGGGGTCTCCGCCGATGTCACCTTGGCAGCATTTCAGAGCAGGACCCTCCCACCCAAATGTCTTTTTGCATAAATATCCATGGAGTGCTGCAACCCTGCAACATTCCTGCTTTTCAACAGCACACATATCCGACTGGAAATATTCAGAGAATGTGTATGTTCACTCTTCTCTACCATTCCGATTTCTGGGGTGGGTAAGAGGGTATTAAGGGTGAAGCAGGACAAGGTGCCAAGATGGTGGAGTAGAGAGACTCCCAGCTCACCCTTTCCCACAAATACACCAAGAATTACATCTACAAACCCATTGCATCGCACAGAGCACCTGCTGACCTCTGGCAAAATGTCCCTCGCCTGCAAATACAGGAGGATTCTCACAAAATCCAATAAACAGCAAGTTCATACTGTAGAGCACAGGGAACTATATTCAATATCTTGTAGTAACTTATGCTGGAAAAGAATATGAAAGCAAATATATGTATGTTCATTTATGACTGAAGCATTGCGCTGTGCACTGGAGATTGACACAACATTGTAAACTGACTAGACTTTGATAAAATATATATATATATACAAAAATATACATATATATACACACACACACACAAATATATATATATATATATATATATACGAAAAAAAGAAAAGAGTGAAGCAGATGCTTGTAGAGGAAGCTGAAGAGAGAGAATCGATAATGAGGATTGGTAATCGATAATCGATCATGAACACCACACGTTTGGGAGACAGAACTTCAGAAACCCCTCAGTATCTCTCGCAATAATCCGCAACTCCCTAAGCTCTCCGTGCCTCAAGTGCAAGAGGCCAGCGGCATCTGAAAGTGGGAGAATGTCTTATGGCCTTCAGTCCTGGGCATCGCAGCCACGTGGGGAAGAGGGGGGAAGAGCTCAGACTCTTGTTCCCACCCCTCCTTCACCTTCACGGTCTGACCTTTCTCAAAAACATCCTGTGGTGGGGAGTTAGAAAGAACACGGTGCTAGTGGGAGAGTCTAAAGGCGTTGGCCCTTGTTAAGGAAGAGAAGAGGCGCTTGCCAGTGATGCTGTCCCACTTCGGACCCTCCACCTCTAGCTGTGTGATTCCTGTGAACTCACAGACATTCATTCTTTCTATTAACGGCCTTCAATGTCACTTCTAGGGGTCCTCATCCCAATATTAAGTAAAAATTTACCTGTGGCTTTTTTGTTTGTTTGTTTCAGTTTCTTCAGATTTCAGTTTTCACATTTAAATCTTTCATTTATCTTGGTGTGAGGTAGGGATCGAACTTCTTTTCTTCCTTCCAGAGAGTTAGCAGCTCGCAAGTTGTCCCAACATCCTTTACTGAACAAGTCACATTTCCCCACGGACGTGACCCCCTGCCTTCAGAATCCTCCTTTTGGACACCAGCACTCTGAGGTGTCATCGTGGTCAGGTCTCAGCCGCTCTGGTTTGGGGCCGGGTTCTTGCCCAGTGACCATCTTGGCCTTGTGCGCGGTGGTCCTCGGCCTGCCAGGGGCTGGGTTTCAGCAGATCTTTTTCTTTGCCGCCAAGTGTGTAGTTATTTAAGTGCTTTGTTTTTACTTTGCTCATGTTTGATAAAAATGAATGGACTGGGGAGAAAATCAAGTTGTTGGTACTTGAAGTAAAAACCAGGCCAGGTAAATATCACACAAGATGGAAGTCATTTGGTCTCAAAAAAGTGACAAGCCCTTCTCCTCAACCAGGTGCTTGTTGGACTGGTTGGCAGAGGGTTGGAATATGAAGGAGAAAACATAGGCGTGATTGTGGAAACAAGTTATCTAAGGCCATCTAAGTAGGAGAGGGGAGCCCTGGTCTGAAATGGTGCCAGAGGTATCAGAGACGATGAAAACGCTCTCCAAGCAAAGCTGGGCCGAGGGCATCACAGTGGTGCTCCTGTGAGTGACCTCCGTGTGCACCGTGCCCAGAAGGGACACGAGGTCAGACCCCCCCCAACCCCCGCCACCCACAAACAAAACCAAATGCAGCGCAAAAGGGAAAAGACAGCCTACTCAGTGATTTTGCAGCCCAGTCACAGGTCCGTCACCAGCTCTCCTCTCTCAGCCCCGGTTTACAAAGCAGCACCGCGTCCCGTTGGCTTCGGTCCCTGAAACTCCTCTTTCCATCACTTCCCTTTGTCACCCTAGGCCCAGGACACCCCATCTGTGCCGGGGCCACGCAGTGGCCTTGTGGCTCGTCTCCCCACATCACTGGTGCTCTCGTGACGCCGTGACAGGCGCCTCCTGCCTCAGTAGCACCGAGGGCAGCGTGTAGTCTGACATGTGTGTTTCTGGTGAGGGTCTGGTTCCCCCCCTGGACGGTGGGCTCCGCCCCCTGCGCAGGGCCACGCCCACCTTCACTCAGGTGTCCTGACTGGCGCGGAGGAGGCTCTCGGCAGGTAACTGAGAGATCCGTTGGCAACCTACCCTGACAGGCGGGGGTGCATCTAGAATTTTTTTACCTTTCAAGGTAGATGTTATTGTTCCCACATGCTTTTACTTTGTACTGTCATTTTCAGATTCAGTGTGCCCACCGTGTTAGTAAAACTTTAACTCTCTCAGTGGAACATTGTCTTTTGCCTTTAAGGTGATCTTTTCAAGTATCTCCCTTGGGACCTAAATTTCCAGAATCACATGGGCTGCAACTCTTAGGGTCTGTCAGTTTCTGTTTCTTTGTAGCCCACAGCACTGCCTCCCCTCCCCTGCCGTTCCAAGAACGTGCAGTCACTACATTTTAGTTGACTGTTAAGAAGAATTAACAATCTTTTAACAGAGTAAAAAGTTTTAAAAGTAAAAAAGATTTAAAAGCAAAAAAGATTTAAAAGTAGAAAAGATATAAAAGTAAAAAAGATTTAAAAGTAAAAGATTTAAAAGTAAAAATATTTTAAAGTTACAAAGATTTAAAAGAAAGATCGTTAAAAGAAAAGATGGTCCTTAATATGTATGGACTTATTTATTATATTTTTTTAATTGAAGTCTAGTCAGTTACAGTGTGTCAGTTTCTGGTGTACAGCATCATGTCCCAGCCATGTATATATATATATATTAGATATTGTTTTAATTTGAAAAGCACATCACCGCAGTTTTTGGAGGAAAGGAAAAAGTGGCTGATAACGCTACTCAGACTCGACCCCTGTGGTGCTGTTAGTACATTCCCTTTGGGGCCCTTGTATACACCTTTTAACGTTGCCATAATCACACGCACGTAAAATTTTCTGTCCTGCTTTTTTTTCCCTCTAAACAACCTTAATCTTGGTTGATCATCACGTTGTGTATGACATGGTCTGGGAGCCTGATTATTCAGTTCAGTTCAGTAAGCATTTATAGGCACCGTCCCCTAGGCCTAGAGCCGCTCCACGGACGTGGCACCCCAACTGTATAATGCTAGGACCATAGTTGCAAAGCTTGTAGTGACATTTTTACTTCACAGATGTGTTCATTTTGTGACGTTTTCTCTCCATCCCACAAGGAGCAGTAGGCAAGAGTTTTCTTTGTTTAATAGCTTCTTTCTTCATTTATTCAGCAATTTTGTTAGGGCTTACCACGTGCCAGGCATGGTTCTGTGTCCTGGAGACACGGCAGTGAAGCCAGCAAAGTCCCGGGGAGAGGAGGAAGGGAGGGAGGGGGTGAGGGAATGAATGAATGAGGTGATGAGCTGTGAAGACAAAAGGTAGAGTGAGCGGGAGGGCGGGGGGCTGGGGGAGGGCCTGCTCTTTGACCGGGTAAGGGAGGGCCGCTCCGGTGGTGACCTCTGGGCGGAGACCAGTGCTGAGTGGGCGGTGAGCTGTGCGCAGTCAGGGAGGCTGTTTCTGGCTGAGGGACCAGTGGGTAGAAGGTGCCTGAGGGGAGCCTGCTTGGTGTTTTCAGGGGATAATGAGGAGCCGGTGAGGAAGGGGTGGGTAGGAGCTGAGGTCAGTGAGCCAGGTGGAGGGGGGTCCGGAGGAGGTCTTGCAGGGACTCTGAGGTCTTGGGGGGCCCTGAGGAGATCTTGGGCCCTGAGGGGATCTTGGAGGGGAGCCTCACAGGCCATGGTAAGGCCTCTGGCTCTCCCCCTGAGTGAGGCGGGCAGCAGTGGGGTGGGGACGTGCTCTGGCAGGATGGCCTCTGCTCCAGCTCTCCCCGTTCCTTCCCCAGCTTGTCCCCTGCTGGGCGAGTGACCTCATGCTAGAACCCCGGGATTTGCTTCCAGACACACGCACGATGCGCTCACGACGTGAATGTAAACACGCAGGTAGACGGTTTGCCGCACCCCATGGGGTAGTCACTGCTACAAGAAATGAGGCACCTTCCACAGATGTGAGGAACTCTGATAAAGCTCTGAATTTCTCATTTCTTCATCTTTGGCTCCTCTGAGGCCATGTTTTCTTTCTGAAAATAATGTCCACATGTATTTTTCAAATTGCATAGAATCGTATCCTATTAAGACTTCCGGTCAGTCTGTAATTACAAAGCGTGCTTCCGCCTCTGATGTTCTGGAAGCCAGCTTTTTTTGGGGGGGGGGCGGGTGGAGGGGGAGTTAACCCAATTATAATCTTCCTTGAGTTGCTTTATGGTCACGTCTGCCACAAGCCAGAGTCAGATCCCATTAGTGGTTTCAAAACACTTATTTTTGACAAAACAAACTGTTGTCACAGGTTCCTCAGGGTAATTGATGTCTTTTGTCTTCTTTCTGTTGCAGGAGGAGACCTCACAGCTTTCCCAGATCGGGAGGAAAAATATGGAATGTGTTTTACCGCTGACTGAACACAACCCAATGAACTGTCCTGACAGTAGTTGGAAAACCAGCAGTTAGCAGTTCGTGCGGATCCAACACTGTCCAGCACTTTCCAGAGCAAACTCACTGTTTACAAGAACTCTCGGCCTTTACGACGTTCAGAACCTCAAGCTTTGTTTATTTAAAATTTTTCCCGCAAGAGACAAGTACCCAGAACCCACTGTTCAAAATGGCCATGGATGAGTATTTGTGGATGGTCATTTTGGGTTTTATCATTGCTTTTATCTTGGCATTTTCTGTTGGTGCAAACGATGTTGCCAATTCATTTGGTACCGCTGTGGGCTCGGGCGTGGTGACCTTGAGGCAGGCCTGCATCCTGGCTTCAATATTTGAAACCACTGGCTCAGTGTTACTGGGGGCCAAAGTCGGAGAGACCATCCGGAAAGGCATCATTGACGTGAACTTGTACAATGATACCGTGGAAACACTGATGGCCGGGGAGGTCAGCGCCATGGTCGGTGAGTCGCACCACCCTTCACACATGTGGGAGATGTGGCCGCAGCCCCTCTTCCCTACCAGGCTTTTGCCACCTCCATGAATGTCATTTCATTTTACTTTAATTTTTTTTTCATTGAAGTGTAGTTGGTTGACAATGCTAGTTTCAGGTGTACAGCAAAGTGATGCAGTTACACATACACATACATATATTTTTTTTCAGATTCTTTTTCCATTATAGGTTATTACAAGAAATTGAATGTAGTTCCCTGTGCTCTACAGTAGGTCCTTGTTGTTTATCTCTTTTATGTACGGTAAAGTGTCATGAATGTCATTTTAACTTGGACTTTTCAAACACTAGCTTGATGTTTCTTACTTACTGTGTCTTCTTTTTGCTTTCTGTAGTTTAATTCGATTACAGTTTTGTCAGTGTCCAACTATCAAGTACCCATTTAGTTTCTCGAATTTGTAGCAGACTTGGCTGTTAAAACAGATTTTGGCCAAGTCGGTGCTTTTCTAAAGTACAGAAAAAGAGATTTGTAGCCTAGCTTTTGTGTTTGAAAGTTGTTTGAAAGTTATGGAAGAAGTAACATGTCCGAGTGAATACGTTCGAAAGGTTTACCTAGGAGATTTCCTTCAGGTTTATTTGCATTTTTTCATAGATTTTCATCAGTTAGGATGCAGTGTGTTGAAAACTTGGGTGCCAGAAACGGTATTTTATTAACTTGACTTTTGTATTCTCAGTGTGAATGCGAGAGCAGTTACCAAATGAATCTTAAGTGCTTATGTTTCAAGAAATTCTGCTCTTCATCATTTGTCATCCTTTTGTCGGCCTTTGTTTTGATTCTCTGATTCCACCTCTGGGAGCTGCCCTCGTCCTTTTTGTTTGGTTTCCAGCCAGAAGACTGTGTGTCACCTGTTTACAGTAGGACCTTTTACTGGTAGCGTCAGGTTGTCTGGATGGAGGAGGAGTGTGGAGGGCAGCGAGCTACATTAATACGCAGATCGCCTGGTCAGACATGGTCCCTCCACCTCCCAGGTGACCACGACTTGCAGGGCCAGGTACACCCCCAACACTTGAGCTGGAAGGAAGATCGAGGCCACTGGGCCTTAGGTGCAGCTGACAGGACTCCTCTCTGCATGCCTCCAGGTGGAGGTGACGCCCAGCAGACAGCAGGTGTGCACAGGGAGCGGGCGGGGAGCCGGGAGTCCTGCCACCTCTGCATCCAGCAGGGCACCTGCTTTTGCAGGGAGAGTCCCATAGTAGGAGGCGGGATGCTGGTGGGCCAGGAGCACAGCTGCACCCCACGGGCCCCCGGTGACTTAGCAGCCGCTAGCACTTCTTTAGCGCCTGCAGTTGCAGACCATTTCCCTCGCTTTGCGTGGCCCGCCATCTTTCTGTTCCCAGCAGGTGAGTTTGAAGTTGTTGAGGCCTTTGATTGGAAGCAGACGGATGTACTAAGTAAGGTATTAAATACTAGTAGGCCCAGTAGGCTGGTTGTATGTGCTTAGGAGTTCCTATTACTCAGCTCAGCATTTTACGTTTTAAAGATATAAGGCTCATGCTTGCTTTAATTAATAATTATGTTAATATTTTATAGACATAACATGTATGCAACACATATAATACACATAATATATAAAATTATACACTGTGATATATAATATAATACATATTTAATATATAAAATTATATAATATGTAAATGATGTAATATAAAGTAGTATATAATTATATATAATATAATATAAAATTAACTTAAAATAATTTAATACAACAGCTATTGTAATGATTGACTTTTACTCCCCTTCACAGAACATACATTTCTTGTCATCGTCAGATACAATGGAAATTTCTCTTAGAAAAATAACAGTTATTTTGTTAAATTCACCCTTGGCAGTCATGATTGATCTCTAAGACATAATCATATCAAGCAGGAATTAAGATCTTTCCAGGCAGGATGATGTGGACAAGATACGTTGAAAGCAGAGGAGAAATACCATAGGGTATCACTCATGTGGACTCTACAAACAAAACAAAAAAAGGACACTATGAACTCAGCTACAAAACAGAAACAGACTCATGGACATAGTAAACAATCTTATGGTTACCAGGGAAAGGGGGTGGGAAGGGCTAAATTTGGGAATTTGAGATTTACTAATGTTAGCCACTATGTATAAAAATTAAAAACAAAATATATTATTAGATTAAAGTTACTAGATTAAAATTTATTTAGAGTTTTTTTAAGTTTCTTCTGTATAGCACAGGGAACTATATGTTCAATATCTTGTAATAACCTTTAATGAAAAAAATACGAAAACAAAAAAAAAGAAGAGGAGAAATAAAAACACTGATAAAGTTCAGTCCCAGCAGAGGCTACTCCTTGCGTTGGATGAAAGCTTTAAGGAGGGTGGTGCTTATTAAGGAGATATTCGTGCGGCTGCACCGAGGCCCTGGGTGGACGGAGGGGCCCTGGGGGCTGAGCTCCACGTCACCGCTCGCTTTCCGTGTGGACAGCGTGACTCGTCCAGGTTTTTGGTTTTCCCACCCCTGGCCTTTGTCTCTGTACTCAAGAGGATGAAGAACACTGACCTCAACTAGAATTTAGGTTAACCAAAGCAATTTGGGGTTTGGTTGAATAACTCAGTTTTGTTTGCTTTGGGGTTTTTTGTTGTTGCTTTTTTTTTTTTGTGGTGTGTGGGTGGGTTGTGGGTAGATGGCTCTCAAAGCCTATTTTGTTGGGAATTTCTAGATTTTTTTTAATTGGGTTCCTTGCAGATGGGAGCTCTGTAATTTTAAGATGGTGGTATGATTACTATTGGCCAAAACCAAGGTGATTCTGTTCCGATGCCTGAGTTCTCCCAATCTTCCTCTTTTAAAGTCGACATCCTTTTCTTTCCCTCCTCTCACCAGCCCCTCCCTCGTATTTTCACTCTGTTCTATTTTTTTTCCTTCTCTTTTTCGCTTATAAACTTCGCCTCAAGCCCGTGGGTCTCTGTGCTCTCTGGTGGAGCTGTGGTGGCAGGAAGGTGGTTGGGCAGAAGGAATGTTCATGCCAGCTAACCTTCCTGAATGAGGTATCTCTGGGATAACAAGGTATCTCCGCCCTAAGGCAGCCGTCAGTCCATTTAGTATGAAACCACCAGAAATCTACTGAGAATCTCAGACTCTTCACCTTCTCAAGGAAACACCCATAGCAGCATGAGCAAGCCATCGCCTTGAACCACCTCGGCAGTGCTGAGTCCTCTCCCCATGCCCCCCACCGCCCCGCCCCGAGCTCACTCGCACCTGCCCATCTGCCCCTTTTTCATCCTGCAGGAGCCTGGGGCCTCAGAGACGTCTGCCCATCTTAACTCCTACTTTCCCCGGGGTTTCTCTTGCAGCCTTATCCTGTATGCAGGACATCATTCTCTTAGCTTAAACTGCGTCTTGTCCCCACTGTTTTTCTTAGTGTTAATGTAATCGTGTTTACCTTCAGAAATGCCAGAGGTCAAGGAGGCATCTCGCCCCCCTCGCTTTGCTGGTCGCCCCCCTCCCCCCTCCCTCTCTTGGGCAGCCCCATCCCCCCTACCTTTCCTTACAAACCTCCTGCTCCGGGACATCTGTTAGAAATCAGCCAGAGAGAGGGGAACGGCTTTCAGGAGGGAAAATCTCGTGGTCAGAATTCACGTGGGTGGGTTTATCCCCTTCTCTTAACACTGCTATGTTATTTTCATTTTTTTAAGAATGTAAATCATAAAGTTTGCTTAAGTTATGGTTCTGTGCTGTGAACCGTGCTCCAAACTCTGGCTTTATTTTTAAAACAACCTGTCCCTGAGGAGCCCAGGGCTTAGATGTCCAGGCTTAGAGGCCTGTCCACGGGGGAGCCGGGTGCTGCCACAGACCTGTCACCAGCTTGGTGCACGAGGCTGGCCCTTCCCCTCCCAGCACACGTTTCAGGGATAGACACAGGGCCACAGCCTGCCTCGGCTCAAAGGTCAGTGGGCCCGGCGCTCGTGGGGCAGCTGTCAGCCTCGCTCCACCAACTGGGACCTGCACGGCCTCTGATGATCCTCTGTGGCGCAGATATTTCTGGAGAAAATGCCAGCCAGGGGTCTGTTGGAAAGTGCTGCGGCTGCCAGGCAACCAGATTTCCAGAATTAACATTTGGGATTAATAACGTGCCCTGCTTACCAGCCAGACCCTTTGTCCCCCCGAGAGCTGCGGGAGCTTTTTCCACAACTGTTTCTGAAAGTGATCTCGCCCCAGCTGACGCTTTTAATACTCACTGCAGAACTTGATCTGCTGGTGGAAATAGCCCAAGTGAACTGTAGCCTAGAAAAAACACGAAGCCTGGAAACGGCGGTGAAATTGAGGTCAAAGGACACAGAGCCAGGACCCAGGGATCCTCTTAGCTCCTGAGAAGGGGACGGCTGGAGGGAGCAGGCAAAGAAAAGGCCCAGCGTGGGGTTAAACGTGCTCCTTCTCACAGGAGAGGCAGACATACGAAAAGCAACGTGGGTTACACACATGCTTGCTCTGTTTTTAATCGAGGGGAGTTGACATAATACCATGTTCATTTCAGATGTCAGTATCGTGATTTGACACTTGTATTTTGCACTCAGATATTCACAGAGGGTGTCCAGCCTCCTCATTATGTGACCGTAAGGCGTGACTACAGCGAAACTGTTCACTAGTCTTTAATCTCCTGCTTGCAAGGTCCTGGCCACACTTCTCAGCACAACCAGTTCCTCTTCCGCGCCCTGACCTGAGCGTGACAAAGGCAGCCAGTAACTGACACCGGGAGGCTTTCCTCTAACGACTTTTACATACTTTTCTTTAAATAAGTCGTCATCAGCCCTTCAGGGCGGAAGAATGTTCCTTTGGCTCAAGTCACCTGAGTGATTTTGGTCGGGACTTGGGCGCGTTGTAAAGAGATGATCCGTGGACAGTTAACCCCAGGAGGACAGTGGTTGGGTTTCTCCCTTTGTGGCTGTCGGAGACACCGTCCTGTGTGTCTGACTTGTTTCTTCCTTGCTTGTTCTTTCTCTCTCAACCCGTAGGCTCCGCCGTCTGGCAGCTCATCGCTTCTTTCCTGAGGCTCCCAATCTCGGGAACCCACTGCATCGTGGGCTCCACCATAGGGTTCTCCCTCGTGGCAATTGGCACAAAAGGTGTGCAGTGGATGGAGCTTGTCAAGATTGGTAATTGCCCTTTCTTTTACCTCTAAGAAGGAAAGTGTACGTTTTCTAGAGTAAGTTGTGTTAAAAAATTACCATTAAAATATATTTTTCCCTTCACATGTTAAGATTCAGGAGACCCATACGGATAATACACTTTCCCTTAAAATTTCTGTTAACAGAGATCATGAACTATTACCTTTTAGACAGTTTTTTAACACCAGGCTCTCTTTCCAATTGTTAACTGGTCAGCTAGCTTTGAAAATCAGTTATCTATCTGTTGGTCACAGGAAGTGAAGAAATGTATCTCGTTGAAATCAGTCTGTGTAATCAGAGAAAAACTGGGCCCTTGGGGAGTCAGGGTTCCTGGTCATGGGGGAGTGTGGAGGTGAGCCCAAGGGCACTCACCTCCCTGCGTCCTGGAGACCCCTGTCGGCCTGACGCAGACACGCCCTGGTGTCCTTCTGGGTTGTGGGCTGCCCAGCAGGGACTGTTCGGAGAGGGCTCATGACCTGCTTCCAAGAGAGAAATCCATTCAGCCCCACCCCGCCCATTGTAACAAACACTTCAGAGGCCCATCCCCATCCTTTTAAGAACCACAGTGGCCTCACTGCCAAGCAGGACACAGGTGGCCAGAACCCGCCTGATCCCAGGAAACTCACCTGATTCCAGGAGACTCAACTTAGCTCCTGGGAAACTCACCTGAGCTCCCAAGAAACTTACCTGAGAGCCCAGGGTACTTGCCTGAGTTCTGAGGAAACTCACCTGAGCTCCCAGGCTTCTAGAACAGTGGTTCTCAACTCTGGCTGTGCTGTACAATTACCTGGTGGAGCAACTTAAAGACAAAAATGCCTAGACCCCATTCCTAACCTTTTAAATCAGAATTTTGGGGGTGGGAGGGCAGAGCATCACTAGTGTTTGAGAACTCCCCAGATGTTTCCAGTGTGCAGCCAGGGGCTCCAGGTTGACAGCACCAGGCTGTGGCTGGAAAATGCAGTGGAAGGTGGCCCCCTTTTCAGGTACCCTCAGTGCTGGCACAAGGACCAGGTCTCCCTGTGGGACTGATAAAAAGGGCAGGCAGAAAGGGCTCAGTAGGGATTGAAAGAACTGTCATCTGAGGCCATGCAGCCGGGGGACTGGGGTTTGGGTCTGAGGATAGCGACCCCCGTGTGGAGGTCAGTCTGCCAGGGCAGCAGGGTTTGCTGGGTTCTGAGTTCAGATGCATAATTCCCGGAACGTTTATCAATGGACTTGCTGTATGTTGGTTATCACTGTATTATATAAATAGGACCTGAATTATGTAGAATTTTAACATTCATTAGATTTTTTTTTGATTATTCAGTTGCTTCTTGGTTTATATCTCCACTGTTGTCTGGTTTCATGTCTGGCGTGCTGTTTGTACTGATCAGAATGTTCATCTTAAAAAAGGTAAGTGAGGCTGTTATATATATATATTTTTTTAATAAAGTTTTAGAACTAATTTTGGTTCTACTCAGTAGAAATGAAAAGCAAGAGGGGTCAGAGGAATCACTGTATTTTCATGTTGTCAAGGCCCGGCCGCCTGGAGTTGCAATCATCACGTAGGCGGGAAGAGTTGGGGGGAGGTCCAGGCCCCCCCCCCCCCCGAGCAGCACTGGAAATGAGGCGTCTTGCCCTATGATTTAGTTCATTGGTCAGCCCTCTCAGGCACTGTGCTCAGACCTCAAAAAGGCCAGGTAATTATTTCCCGAAAGGTAAACAGGATAGAGTGAGAGAGTTACGATTTTGAAATTGACTGTCACTAAAAACAGCTGGAGAATTTCTTTCCCCAAATGTAAGGTGTTTTCTGTTTTTTGGGTTTTTTTTTTTTTTTTCTTTTCATGAAGAAAGGAACCTTGAGACACTGGCTTTTTCCCTGTCCTTGAGGCTTAGGATAAAAAGAAGGAACTCTACCTCTTGCGGGGGGAGGGGGGTTGCATTTTTATCAAAAATAAACTGAGATGAAAATGAAAATGTACTGAGATAAATATTCTAGGAAAAAAAAAAGCCCAGGTAGCATTTTTTATTTGACTGTCCCGGGCTTGTTGCAATATTTTGCAAGCCCCGCTGCTTGCCTGCGGTCCCTGAGTTACACACACGCCGAGCACATCCGGGGCTCGCCTGCCTTCAGCGGTCTCCTTGCTTGAAGACGCGCTTCTCCTTCCGAGCGCGGCCTGGCAGCCTCCCCCTCCTGGATGGTCACAGACTCACCATTCCTTCCCCGGGGCTCCAGCCCTGCTGATACTTGTTTGCATCTTGGAAGGCACCATGTTCTCTTGCCTCCTCGCCTGGAGCCCACCCTTGCCGGGCACACTCCTCCTGGTCTGCCGTCAGCTGTCCCTTTCTAGGAAGCCTGTCCTCTCCCTTCTCCCCCCAGGTTCTGGTTGGCTTCCCCTCTTTGTGCTTCCACAAGGCTCAGTACTGTCGCACCACCAGCACTGGGCTTTATTTCTGGCTTAGTTGCCCGTTGGCTATTTGACCGCAGGGTCTGTGAGAGTGGGAGCCAGGACTCCTCGTTCACCTGTCCGCTCCGCTACCCAGCTAGTGACACCGGCTGAGTATTTGCGAAGAGGGAATGAGGGGTGCTCGGGTGGGTGGCAGATGACGGAGGGGTGGAAGGAAGGAAAGGAAGAAAGGGAGGGAGGGAGGGGACAGGAGGAGGAGGAGAGATGGGTCTCAGGGAGACAGCTGTCACTTGCGTTTTAGGAATAGGTTATTTGAGAAAGTGTAGGTGATTCATTTAGAACAGACCGAAGACTTTACACCTTCAGAAGTTGCTGGTTGGGAGTCTTTCTTTCGCAACTGTTGTCCCCAAGAAGAAAATGTTCTGGGACCAGAGGCGGTAGGCATGTGAGCATCTCAGCATTTTGTTAGCCTGGGTTCTGTCCGAGGTGCAGGACGGATCAGGAGACCACCATCAGGGCTCCTCACCCCCAGCCCTGCCCATCCTTTGTTCGTACCTGTTCCTCACTTGCCCCGCCTCTGACCATGGCCGTGACTCTCAGGTGGCTGAATCACTTTCCACCCACTCACTGTTCCTTACACAACACGTCCACACAACTTAGGCCTCCTGATAAGTGCGGATGGCTCCTTGAGACTTTCCAGAATGGGTTTTTTTTAATTGACATATAGTCTATTTACAATGTTAATTTCAGATGTACAGCATAGCAATTCAATTATACATACATATATATATATGTATATACATATATTTCATTTTATATTCTTTTGCATTCTGGGCCATTACAAGGTACTGAATTCCGTTCCCTGTGCTCACAGTAGGACCTTGTTGTCCAGAATGGGCTCTTGACGAGCTGGGCCTCCTGTGGACAGCCTTGATTTCCACACGTTCGCATTTGACACTAGGACTCTGAGGTAGTCAGTCTCTACCCTTACTTCTGTAGCTCCCGTCAGTTTTCCTAGACCTAATTTTCCTTTTATCATGAGTAGGTAATGGATTCATATAAAGGTACAAGAGTGTCTTACATGATTATTAGAAATTAGTCCTTTGTTGAATTATTTAAGGCAACATCTTTGTGCTGGTGAGGCACTGAGGAGTTCTCAGTTCATATTTTCCTTCAAAATCCTCTGTAGATCCAAACTCTAAATTTCTGCTCTCTAAACCCTGCATTTCCAATATTCTCTTGGGTGTTATTTTGCCTCAAACATGTGCAGTACTGGTCTTGGTGAAGTATTCGATTTAGGAAATGCTATACCAGAAGCCTAAGATTGTAAAAAAAAAAAAAAAAAAATTTATTAGACAAAGAACCCACAGTTCTTGTCAGCTTTTCATGGTTGAAGGTTAAATGCTCTACCTAGTGAAAAGATCTTTAGCATCAGAGCGCGCGGTGCTGTATTGGCTTTCTGTATTTCAGCACAGCTCACCTGGCTTGTGTCGCAGAGTCACCTGCAAGCTGTAGTAACATGTGGTGTTGCAGTCACTTGACCCTCTTGGGGCGTCCTCAGAGGCTCAAGCCTCTAAATATATGTTGACAGTGGCTTTTTAGAGCCAACGTGAATGTAGTTAGAGTAGCAAGTGGCCAGGGCTCTGAAGAGGATGCCGGCTCTGGGCTTCGGTCCCCGGGAGCTGGCCTCCCTCACATAACAGCCCTTCTCTGCTCCTAAATCTGCCGCTAGCTCATGTGACCCCCGGGCTGTAGCACGTCTGCTGGCCACTATAGCGGGTCCTTTGGCACAGCGTTTGTGTCTGGAGGTGCACGGAGGTGCACATGTGTAGCCCAGGGCAAGGACGGGGCCCCGCGGGGTTGTGGGGACCGCCCCGTGACAGTGCCTCCTGCCGCTTTGCCGGTGCAGATGCCCTTGGAGTCCTGACCGTCCCTCTCTCATTATCACGCAGGAGGACCCCGTTCCCAACGGCCTCCGGGCACTTCCCGTGTTCTATGCTGCTACAATCGCCATCAACGTGTTTTCCATCATGTACACGGGGGCGCCAGGTAAGAGTCCTCGGAAGCACACAGCCGGGGTGTGTTTGAGGCTCGCGGTGCCGGTGGGTTTGGTGCTGGCACCGTTGTGGGTGGACAGTAGGAAGCATCACTCCCGGTCATTCGGGAGCAGTGAAAGGAGTAAGTGTGCTGACTCGTGTCACATCCTCGGGAGGGATGGGAAGTCCAAAGGCAACAGATGTTCAGGTTTGAAAGGGAAATGGACATCCCTTTGCTGAGTCTCAGAACATGATCCGGCTGCGCTGGGAGGGCCCGGGAGGGCGTGGAGCTCGTGTGAACAGGAGGTCCACGCGGGGTAGGGGGGTGCCCAGTACACACAGCAGGCTCCCCGGAGCTGGTCAGACCAGAGAACCCAGGGACTGGAGTGAGGCTGTTATGTTTCCTGAGATGCTGAAACCAATGGTAGTTGTCTTTTTTAGAATTACCCCTTTTCTTCCCAGTCTGATGGCTTTTGCTCTTTTTTACAAGGGTTTCATTAGCAGGGTTGAAAGTTCCTTTCTTTCACACTTTCAGTGAGTAAAGAAAAACGTATATGCTGTATCCTTACTTGCACACATTTCTGCTGATGAACTGGTGACAGTGATTGAGGACTTCTGTCACGTTTTGGTGGAGAGGCTTCCCGTTTCTCTTTCTGAGATACGCCTCCTCCAGCCGGATCCCGGGTACGCCCGTTACTGTGGGGCGACCTAGAGTCAGCAGAGATGTTCGTTGGTGTAGGTTTTCTTCCTGTTAACGTCCTTTAAGGATGAAGAGTCAGGTATTGGCCGTATCTGACAAAAACCTCCCTCCCCCTGTTCAAAAGATGACGTTTCTGGGTGGGGGAGGGTAGAGCTCAGTGGTGGAGCGTGTGCTTAGCCTGCATGAGGTCCTAGGTTCAATCCCCAGTCTCTCCATTAAAATAAATTTTAAAATAAATTAACCTAACTCCCCCCCCAAAAAAACCCCAGAAAAATGGAAAGTTTTTTTAAATTTTGGGGGGAAGGTAATTAGGTTTATTTATTTATTTATTTAATGGAGGGACTGGGGATTGAACCCAGGACCTCGTGCATGCTAAGCATGCGCTGTACCACTGAGCTATACCCTCTCCCCCCTTTTTTTAGTGCATGCATGCACGAGGCCCCAATACTTCCACTAAAAAAAAAAATCCCACAAAACTAAACAAAAAAACCCCCACATAATTATTTTTTAAAAAAAAGGTAAAGTTTCTGCTAAATGATGTGTCACATTACGGTTGAAAGTGCCCTCTTCCAGAATGGAGGGAAATCCTTATGATTTTTCCAACTGGGCTTTCTCAAGGCAGTTTTTCTCAGACGTGAGAGTCGTGTCTAATCATATGTTTGTGGACTCCACTCTTTCTGAGTGATTCTTAGCATCGTGTACCTGTCCACGTTGGCATCTCTGCAGCACTCAGATCGTGGCTCTTCCAGCTTGGATGCTCGTGGTCAAGGCTTCCAGACTTTGGGTGAAAGCTGGCGGGGTGGTGGTGAAGCATCTTCAGGTTGCAGAGAAGGCACGGGGCTGAGCGTCGAGGGTAGAAAGAGAGCTGACACCCTCGCCTCGTCCACAGCAGACTGATGGTTCTTCGGGCTTGATAATCCAGGGACCAAGAAGTGTGTGTCACAGGCTGTTTTCACGATACAGGAAAAAACGAGGCAGAGAGAAAACAGTCCCATGCCGTTAGTGATTTCAGGGACTAAGCGGCTGAGGGCTGGGGTGGGGGGCTTTGTCTCTGAGTCCTGCAAATGGGATTTGGTGTCACTGAAGATCGTTCATTTCTGTTTCTGCATTTGAGTTTTTTTTCTAACCTCTCTCCTGGCTGCCTGGTTCTTGGTCCGAATGTCAGAAGACCACACCTGCGTGATTTGGATTAAATTTGACTTTTTCGATCCTTGACCTAGTTTTTTCCATCTCTTCTTTTTCGTTTTCTCATCGTTTGCTGCAGTTCTATTGCAAATATGTTGAAAGAATCATATTCCTAAGAGAGTGAATTATTCTGGAGCCAATTAAACCGTGTAACGGATGAGGCACGCGGGATGATAGAAACACTTCCCAGAGCAGTTGTGAAGAATAAAGAATAAGTCAGTGCTTTTACTGAGCTGAGTTTTACATGAACTAATCCTTCATGTCCTCTGAGCTCCTCGGAGGCGTTGGTAACGTTGCTGAGTCCCCTGTCCAGGTGGGAAGCAGGCACAGCAGTGCTGGCTGGGTCCCCAAGGTCACGTGACTGTTAAGGTGCAGAGCCGGACCTTGAAGCCGGCAGCCTGGTCCCCGGCTCTCGCTTGTGCCGTTACGCTGATTCACGACGCAGCGCGGGTCACACACCCAGGAGGTAGCGCCTGGTACGTGATGTCGCTGAGAATGACAGACTACGTCAGCCTCAGACATCCTTTCCCTTCTGTTCTCTCTCTTTAAAAGCGGCTTCTGGTACCTTTGGAAACCTGGCTGTGTGTGTTGTGTAGCTGTGTAATGTGCAGGCAGGGTCTGGAGGGTGGCCACCTCTTTAATTAGGAATATAGGAAAGTCATTCCGAGAACCCCAGAGAGCCTCGCTCACCTGCGAGCACACACGCCCCTCCCGGTGCTGGAGCTGATCCTGAGCACTGTGGTGGGAGCATGCTCATCTTCGCTCCCGGAGCCTCCGATCGTCCTCACAGAGGAAGGACGTAGAGGGATCCCTGGGGGAGGGAGGCCACGCGACAGGAGTTCCCGCGGGCGGGGCGCTGAGCAGTGTCTGCACCTAACGATGCTGCGGACGCGTCCGTGCTGTTTTATTCCCATCCAGCAGAAGTAGCCTCATCTTCCCAGAGCATCTCTCTGTTCTCCCCACACGGACTGGTATGGGAAGTTCCATACGGGAAGTTCCCAGGGGGCTGGCACAGAGAAGGGAGGAGGGAGGTCAGGACTGAAGGTCCCGCACTGTGTTCCTCCCCTCAGTCCAAAAAAGACTGTGTTAATGTCTTGGCTCCTGGGGTGTGTTTCTGGAATATCCAGGAGATGAGTCCAAATCCTATTTTTATTTAAACATTGAAGGGTCACTTTCGCCCTTCAAACTAGACATTATTTACACCCTACCTCCTCACGTGGGGATTCTCTGCCCGTCCGCTGGGTCCCCTGGGGCCGTGGGGTCACACACACGCGGGACGAGGTTGAACTGGGAACAGGTGCTTCCACAACGGCTCCATCCTCAGCCCCTTTAGGAGTCTGTCTGCCTTTCTACCAGTTGGAATGTACCCCTCCTAGTCCCTTTCTTCCTTAGAATGCTTCTAGTCAACACATAGAGCCGCAGAAATGAAAGAACAAAATTTTCTAACAACAACAAAAAAAAGAGTGGCAGCGTGAACCTTACTGGGTTTCAACTTTCAGATTCTGATCGATAGCATTTGTATGCGTGGAGGTGGATTCAACGGGGATGTTGACTTAGAGCGTTGTTTTGACTTCCCCGGCCCGCCTCTCTGAATTATTCTGAAGTTGTTTATATCTTAGGGTTAGCCTGATTTGTTTTACTTTGCGTTTGACAGGACTCTTCTCAGAAGTCATCCTTAACGACTTCAAAGACTGAGTTAGCCCTTGAAAAAACATCGTCTTTGCATTTTTTTTCCTTAAAAAAAAAAAAAATTTGCAAGAAGCAAAAAATAACTTTAGGAAATAAAGTGCTCGCTCGGGTTGGGTTGGACCCAAGCCTGAAGTTTATTGGTAATGAAAGTCTTGGGCTGTGTGGGACCTGGTTTTTGTTCAGCGTTTGACAAATGAACGTGGAAGTTCGTGGCTCGTTGCTCGGAGTCCTCCAAGCCAGTCAGCTAACGCGGCCTCCGGTGGTTGTAGGTAAACGTCCGTTTGGAGAACCACTGCTCTAACCACCACTTTACCATAACCTTTTACCATAAACACTGCTGTCTTTGTAGGGTTCTTACGTCAGGGTTGCTCTTCAAAAGTTCTAACCAGCAACCTTTGCTCGCTCCTTAGTAGCAAATGAATTCTCACACTTAACCAGGCCTGATGCCTGGCTTCCCCAGAGCAGCCTGCGCCTGAGACAGGGTACCACTGCCTCCTCTCTCTCCTCCTCCTCCTCTTCCTCCGTCCCCTCCTCCTCCTCCATCCCCTCCTCCTCTCCCTCCTCCACTTGAAGCTCTTCTGGTCCAGTCCCAAGGAAGTCGGAGCATCAGCCAGCCACCCTGCAGGTCCCTGCTGACTTGGGAGAGGGAGCTTTGTTCCCACAGGACCTGTGTCCCGTGGTGCCGTTTTTAAGATCCAAGCTATAGAGAAGCCAGGCATTGCAGCTGTGCCGATTCCCCGCTCTGGTGACTGCAGTTGGGGGAGAAGAGTCTGCCGTATCACTAAGGGCTCAAAACAGACTGATTTAAATCCACTTCCTTCTCAGAATTATTATAAATGCACCCTCGTTTGAGAAAGCTGGTACCATAGGCAAAAAAAAACCCCAAAAAAACCCAATTACAGGACAAAGTAGGAAATAGCATTTTTTTAGATTTCAGAAAACAGCGCTTTGTTTTCTTAAAGTTGCTGGAGGATTCCTTTTACACTAGGGAGCTCTTCTGATGCTATGAACATGCTGACCTAAAACAAAACAAAAACTAGAAACTCAATTTATCGGGGAAGGAAGGACTAGTGAAAAGCGATTGTATAAATGAGGTGAGTGTGTGTGTGTGTGGAAAGAGGAGGTCCACTCGAAGGCGCACAGCAATATACACGGTGTGATTACATCTATTAAATTTGAGGGGAAAAAAAAAGAAATTCTCACAAACACTCTGCCCTGTATGTTTCGTCTAGAAAATGCCAGGAAATATACAGACCAAGTAGATGACTGAGTTTCTCTGGGAAGTGGGTTCAAGAGAGGAGGGCGATGAGGAATTTTCCTATTTGCACATCATATAATTTTATATTGCTGATATGTTTACAATAAGTATATATTATTGATCAAATTAAAACAGAGAGAAGGGAGGGCCCAGGAGAGGCTGAGTAGTATTATGGAACTAATATGAGCTAAACCTTACTGGTTTTACAGATGTTTAATTTATTTCACTCGATTCTAATGATGATTGTTATATACGAAAAATGAGATGGAATGAAGTAATGACCCCAGAGGACTGTGAGTGTTTCTAAAAAGCTCTTTGTATCCCTTCTCCAAGTCAGTTGGATATTCTGGTCTCCAGTGGGTTGGGGAGAGAATTGCAAAGATGCTTGAGGTTAGAGCTGAATCACTCTTCATATCTCTTCCGTTTGGAAAATGAAAGGGCTTGAGATGAGAGGCCGTCGAGGGGCTGGAGCAAAGCGTGGGCTTCCAAGCGCCCCATTTGGGTTCGCAGCCGCCTCCATGGGCCACAGGGCCGGGAGCCAGTCGAGCCGGGTCCTCCTTTGCCTGCCCACAGAGTGATGGGCACACATGCCTTGTTGCCCTCTTGAGATGCGATTATTGGAAAACGATTTGAGGTCCTCCTGGGAAGGCAACTCAATACAAAGTCGTTTTATCAGAAATTTTGTTGTTGAAAAAAAAAAAAAGCCAACCTTGAATTTTCAGAAGGGAAACAGTTTTCCCCTGGAGGAGAGCACATTGATTCAAGTACTTTTCTATGCTGGGTTTTTGTATTTAATTACTTTTTTTTAATCCATAAAACTTGGTTTTGTCTACTTAGTACAGCTTAGGGCTGTGTCCCGTGAGTAACTGTCAGTCTGCGTTTCTCACATGCAGGCTTTAAAAGTGCATCCTGGTGCCGTTTGATGCTCTTGTCAATGACTGCATTGCTGGAACAATTTATAAGCTCCAAATTCTGTCCCCATTCTGCTCCTCTCCCCTCTCTTACTCTCCATGGACCACTTGCTCCATTTTCCTCCATCCTTTGCCCTCCCCTAACCCCTTGATTTTTCACGCCGTCTCCCACCCTTCCACCCTTGGTGATGTGTTGAGTCCCCGATCTCCTGTCCAGTCCTTGTGACTCCAAGGGTGATGTCAGAGCTTCCAGGCCACTTCCCAGGCCAAAGCGGTGGCTGAGGTAGTTGTGTTGGTAAGGGTTCAAGGGCCAGGTGACATTGTGGCTTATTGTCTGAGAAAAGCATCAGAAGTCTTGTAGCCACCCTCAGTTTTTCCCTTTTCGGATGCTTTTCCCTCTGGAACCCACGTGACCTCAACAGAAGGCCCACGTGGAGCAGCCGTGCTCTGCATCCGTCGTGGGCTCTGCTCAGCGTGGAGGGGAGAAAATGCGCCTGGGGGCAAAGCGTTCACTCATTTCAATTTTCGTATATTTATCTCCCAAATCGCACCCCCCTCCTCACAGCACCCTGAGTGCGCCTGTCTTGGATCAGGTTGACTCAGCGAAGCCAGAAGCAGCACAGAGAACGATTTTGCCATCAACCAAACCAGGAGCCACAAAGGAAAGGGTGAAACATTTTCAAAAACCACATGCTTCTAAGCTGTAGGCGTGAGCAGTCAGTGGGTCAGTGCAGGGTTGGTCATTAACAGTTACCACTCAGCTGGGCAAGAAACCGCCTCGGAGTGGTCCTTTATCACCTGTATCAGGACACTGATGTGAAGATGTGAAGCAGAAACGGGAAACCACAGCCGCAGGCGTGGCCAGTGAGGTCAGGCTGAGTGGTTTCACAGGCAGCTCCAAGCCTCAGATTCCGGGGCAAAGCCGGCATCCAGATGCCTCGACGTAGCCCCACGGGAGCTGGCAGCCTCCTGGTGTAACTGGGAGCTTAGGGGTGGAGCAGCCTGGTCCCCGTGTGTCTGCTCCCACCAGTGACACCACCCCCCTGGCCACCACTGAGCTGGGTGATTCTGGGGGGTTTATTTTTTATATTTACATATGCTAATTAAACATGCTAATTACAACATTTACATATGTCATACTATTAACTACCCATTCTCCCTCTTACTATTCCCAAAATGTCTAATAATACCCTAGCTGAGCAATTTTGAGTTGGTCTGTGTATAATAAAAAAAATGGTTAACAGTGTAACAAAGCCTGCATCATTCTGATTTATTTGATCCTGTAGCAAGCGTTTAAATAGTTCTCTCCTTTCAAACTTAAAAAACAAAAGAAGTTTCACAATTAACAAAACTGTGTGCCGGTTAGAAATTTTCAGAGTTAATGACACAAAAGTGTTCGTAGGGAGAAGTGACAGCCCCTGCCAGTTTCCCGTCTCTCCACAGGCGTGACTGCTGTGTCTTTCCAGAACTTTTTGTGTGTAGTCACACACAGGGCAGGAGTGCACGTGTGGGTTTGTTTTTTCTTTTGAACACAAATTGGATCGTGCTGCACTCACCGTTAGCCAGCCAGCCTTTCTTACTTAACTAACCAGACCTTGTTCTCTTCCTTGTCAGTGCATTTAGATCTGCCTCATTTTTATGCAGCGGACTCTCCTAATTTCACATGTCCGTAATGACTCAGGTCTCGGTCATCTTGCAAATTCTTACTATCACAAATAATGCTGCGGTAAGCCCTCCCGCGCCCGCATCTTTGTGCCGCCGGAGCGAGTGGGCGTGAATCTTGCCTGTGCCCCCCGGGGACAGGGGAGGCATGGAATTCCGAGGCCCGGGCTCCGCAGAGACCACCGGGCTAGGAAGCGTGATGTTCCCCGACCACGTGCACGTCTGCCCTTCTATTGGCTAATGTCATGGCAACCAGGTGTTCTTGATGGGACATTCATGAAAAGGTTCTCTGTGTTGTAATTCCAGGAGGAATTGAAGGCCGTTTGAAGGCCGTTTCTACCTATTGTAGCGTGTCTTAAACACAGCTTCCTACCCCAAAAAGTCAGGCACGTTTTCTTAGTTGAGAGTCTGATTAAATACAGACCCCAGTGACTGGTTTTAGGTTTGGGCAGCGGGAAGTATGTGGGTGCGATGCTGCCTTTCGGGAGCATCCAGTGACAGCCGCTGTGGCACCCCCTTTATCCCGCAGTGCTGGGCCTGGTCCTGCCCATGTGGGCCATAGCCCTCATCTCCTTCGGGGTCGCGCTGCTGTTTGCCCTCTTCGTGTGGCTCTTTGTGTGTCCGTGGATGCGGAGGAAGATAGCAGGTAAGGGCTTTTTTATTCTTCAGATTTACAAAAATGCTCTGACTCCTGAGACCTCAGGTATGATTCATGGTTATCGTTATTAACAGAGGGAGGCATGGGGAACTCCGGAACAGACACTGAGACATGGGCCCAGTCCTTTCTCTTGGCACCTGACTGCCGTCTGGCTCAAACTTTTCCTTGATAACTTGTGACCCAGGAGAGAGGCAGGTCCTCGTTGCCAGGGATAACCGGAAGTTATCAATGCCCAACGGAAAACATTAACCTTCAGGGAAATTTAAATTAACACCACCATAAGATACGACTTCCCTCCCTCAAGAATGGCTAAAAACAAAACAGACCAGCCATTCCCAGTGTCGATGAGGAAGTGTAGTAACTGGAATTCTCATCCCTTGAGGGTGACATGGAAACTTGGTACAACCCCAGGGCAGGTTCGTGTAGCAGTTTCCCGTAAAGTTAAGCAAGCATTTACCATGTGACCAAGTAATTCCACTTTTAGGTATTTACCCAAGAGAAATAAAAATACTTGTATACAAATTGTTTAATCATAATAGCCAAAAAGTGGGAACAACCCCCATGCGCATGAACAGGCAGATGGATAACCAAATTATGGTATATTCATTCAGTAGAGGACAACTTAGTGATGAAGAGAAGGAACCACCAGGAGAAGCCAGACACAAAGAGTACACACTATATGATTGCAGGGAAAATTAATCCATAGCGATAATAACCACTGGTTGCTGGAGACCCGACTGCAAAGGGGCGTGAGGGAACTTTGCAGAGACATGAAGGAACTTTGCAGGACTCTGTCTTAATCGGAGAACGGTTATAGGCTGTACTCATTTGTCACAGGTCATCTGCCCGCACATTTAAAATGCATGAATTTTATTGTTGAGAAATTATACCTCAATAAAAGGAGTTTTTAAAAAAGAAGAATATGGCTTAGAAAATTGCCAGAGCTATTTTCCTGTCACTAGCAACATGACTGAACTCCATGCCTTGAGGCCACATGCTTTTACAGGACTCTCAAAAGAAGTATTTACCTTTGGCCTCAATGTCATGTACCTCACAATCATGGTTTCATATGGATGCATCTGAATTTGAAAACCCATATTTCGGAGGGAGGGTATAGCTCAGTGGTAGAGCGCATGCTTAGCATGCATGAGGTCCTGGGTTCAATCCCCAGTACCTCCTCTAAGAATAAATAAATACATAAACCTAATTATCTCCCCCCCCCACCGAAAAAAGAAAACCCTTATTTCAAAGAAGACCAAAACAAATGAGAAGACATACCATGTTCATGAATTAGAAGACTCAATATTGTAAAGATGTCAATTCTCACATTGATCTATAGATTTAACACAATTTAAAGAAAAACCCCAGGAGAATATTCTGTAGATTTAGACAAGTCACTTAAAGATTTTATATGGAAAGCTAAAGGAACTAAAAGCCAAAACAATTTTGAAAGAGTAAAGTTTGGAAGACCCATACTGCTCGCCGATTAAGAGCTACTGTAAAGATACAGTGTGGCATTAGTGAAAAGATAAGACACTTCGATTAATAGAACAGAATAGAGTCCAGAAACAGACCTACACAAATATGGCCAATTGATTTCCAGCTAAGTACAAAGTCAGTTCAATGGAGAAAGACTAGTCTTTACAATAAACTGTATTGGAACAATTGGACATGGAAAGCTTCAAAAAAAAGAACCTTGACCTAGACTTTACACCTTGTAAAAAATTAACTAAAAATGTACTTTAGATATAAATGTAAAGTAGAAAATTATAAGACTTTTAGGGGGGAAAAGGAGAAAACTTTTGAGATTTTGGTAAAACAAAGTTTTTAGATGTGATGTCAAAAACAATTCATAAAAGAAGTTGGTAAATTACACTTCATCAAAATTAGAAACTATTGCTTGGTGAGTAACATCATTAGAGAATAAAAAGACAAGCTACAGACTGGGAGAAAATGTTTGCAAATCTCCTCTCTGACAAAGGACTTGAATGCAGAATATATAAAGAAATCTCAGAAAACAGCCCAGTTAAAAAGTGAGCAAAGTTGAACAGACATGTCACCAAAAAAGATACATGAATGGCAAGTCGATCCATGAAAAGGTGCCCAACATCACCAGCTGTCAGGGAAAAGCAAATTAAAATCACAGTGAGTTACCACTACATGGCTATTTGAATGGCTTTTAGAAACGACATGACGAAGTGTGATGAGAGGCTGAGGGAGCACCTGAAGCGCTCTCACGCTCCTGGTGGGGATGCCAAATGGTACAGCCGCTCAGGAAAACAATCTGGTGGTTTCCTATAAGATCAAATACACACTTACCCATGCCTAGGTATTTACAATAGAGAAATGCAAATTTAAATTCACACCAAAACCTGGATATGAATGTTTGTAGCGGATTGATTTGCGATCACCAAAAATCAGAAACAACCTGGAGTATCTACAGGACGAATAAACAGACTGCGGTGCATCCATGTATTGGAAGAGACCTCAGCAGTGCAGGAGAGTGACCTCCTGATGCCAGTGACAACATGGATGGATCTCAACGGCATTTATTATGCCGAGTAGGAGAAGCCAGCCTCAAAATTACATGTCTTACATTTCATTTATATGACATCTGGAATAGACAGAACTGCAGGGACAGAGACCAGATCAGTGGTTGTCAGGCTTAGGGCTGGGCAGCGGGGAGCTCTGAGGGCTGATGGAGCCTTTCTCTACCCTGATCATGGGAGGTACAGGAATCTAGACATTTGTTAGCATCGGGATTGTACACACAGAGACAGAGCCAATGTACTGTATGTAAATTTAGAAACTAATCACAAAAATACTACACCAGTCCATGCAACTTCCAACCAAGAAGTGAAGCCACCTTGATGACGGGTTCATGTCGCCGCATGTCTCGTTCGTAGCCGCTCCCTGCTCTCTGCCGAAGTTCAACAGCACCCCCTCCATTCATACGGAGTATCAGCCCAGGAGGAGCCCCCCCAGACGGACTCCTTGTCTGATTTAACCCCAGACAAGTGAAGAACTGTACTCACTTGCTCTGATGTTTAAAGGCTTTTTCTAATAGCTCAGCCTTGATATCAAATGGACCTTAAAGCTTTGCTTTCCAGCTTGAAGCTGTAATGTCACTGCAGGAAACTGACATTGCTACCCATTATGGCTTCCTAGGAGATTTTTTTTTTTTTTTGTCAATCCCACATATCTTGATATTTCAATGTCTATTTCTTGTTCTGTTCTTTTAAGTGCAGACAGACTGTGGCTAAGGGCACAGACATACAGTAAACCGTCCACACTTCACTACTTGTGTGACCTTCGGCAAAATGACTTCATTTCTCTGGGCCTCCATTTGCTCATTCATAAAACAGAGAAAATAATACCTGTCTCGTGTGTTAACAGGCTTTTTAAAATTATTATTAGAAGAAGAGCTTAGACATTTGCTCAGGGAAATGTACAAGCAGCAAGATTATAAAGTCAGCAGCACTGCTCACCAGGTTTGAGTTAAAAAGGTTATCCAGCTTCAAAACGGCTTTTTAAAAATCCCTGGTTTCTTTGGAAAGGAAAGGATTTTCAAAAGTAAGTAGAATCTCTCTTTTCCGTTTGAGGAAAACGATTTGCTTGTTTCCTAAGACCTGGTGACCTGAAGAAATCTGAGACCAGTAATTTATTGAACAGAAGAAAACCACACAGACTGTAACAATATCAATGAAGACAAAAAGGATAAACATTTCAGTGACTCAGAGGTTAGTTTAAGAAAACAGAAGGCTAGTCTAGATGGTCATAGAATTTACAGAACATTTGACCTTGGGGGTCAGGTCAAACCCTCTCCTTTTTGTTGGTTTTCAGATGAGGTAACTCAGGCCTAACCCTCCATCTTTTCCTCAATAACTGAGTCCTCTAGCCTGTGTTTCCCAGCTAATTAATTGAACTCTCCACTTTATTTTCTCTAACTGTGACTTTTTTTCACTGCCGAAGTAGTAAAGATGAAAATAAATGTTTACTTTATAGTCATTTTTCAGTAACAAGAATTCTGTTGCAAAATTTTCAGCTATGAATGTTTTCTTCAGGTAAATTACAGAAAGAAGGTGCTTTGTCCCGAGTCTCTGATGAGAGCCTCCACAAAATTCAGGAGGTGGAGTCTCCCGTATTTAAAGAGCTGCCTGGTGCCAAGGCCAATGATGACAGCACTGTCCCCCTCACGGGGTCGGCTGTGGAGTCTGGGACCTCAGAAGGCACGTCCACGGGACACCACCCCCGGGCCACGTATGGTAAGACCCTCAGGCTGGGGTTAGCGTGGGGCAGAGGGCGTCATCCTGGGGGGGCCAGCCAGCCTGCATGTGGCAGGGAGGTGCCAGTGCACGAGGATGTCCCCCAGTTTATGCTTTGAGAAAACCCAGGGCGTCACGAGGCCTCCAGGGACCGTCCGGTCTTACAGCAGGCTTATTCTTATCCTGTGACATTCTTCCAAGAGCCCTCTCTGTACGGTGTCCCAAACAGCGCCCAGGCCCCTTCCTTGCCACCACACCTCTGAGCCCCTCACCTGTGTCTTCCACCTGCCCAAGGTCAGTTCATCCAGCTTCACGAGAACGCCCTCCTCCTGGGAGGTGCAGAGAGAAAGCTAGAACTGGTGGTCCCATCAGGACCACGGCGGGGTCGGGGTGGTAGTCCTTTGTCCCACAGGGTTTGCGGGCAGTGACAGGGAGCAGCAGCCTCTGCCAGGACTGCCTCCCTGCACAGGCGCGGCAGCACCACCTCCCAGGGCTGCTGCCTCAGCTTCACCAAAGAAAGCAAGCCAACTTGGCCCACTAATGTGACAGATCCGCCTCGCACTGTCCCCACTGGCCCGTAAGGAGCACCTAGTATGTGCATCTCACGGTGAACCAGGTGGTGCCCCTCCGGTGCCACATTTTTCTAAACTAAGCTCCTTCGGAGGATTCTCCCCCTATTAGTGACTAGAGAAGGAACGAGCGCTATGGTAATTTCTGGAAGACACATTTTAAAAGAGCTTAACATCCTTTTTAAAAGACCCCATTACTAGTTTTACCCCTTGTCGTGTGTTTCCAAGTTCCCCTTGTCACCTTAACCAATGGGCACGTCCTTCAGAAACAGCCTGGGGCAAACACGAAAACCGAGTTCGGCGCTTGCAGGGGTGACCCCGGTGACGCCGCGCCCCCTGCCGGGCGCTAAGGCGGCTGTCCCCTTCCAGGCCGCGCGCTCTCCATGACGCACGGCGCCGCCAAGTCGCCCGTGTCCAACGGGACCTTCGGCTTCGACGGCCCGGCGCGCGGCGACGGCCACGTGTACCACACGGTGCACAAGGACTCGGGGCTCTACAAGGACCTGCTGCACCGCATCCACGACGAGCGGCCGGGCCAGGACGGCGGCCCGCGGCTGCTGCGGCGCAACAACAGCTACACGTGCTACACGGCGGCCATCTGCGGGCTGCCCGGGCTGGCCACGCTCCGCGCCGACGCGCCCGCCGCGCCCGAGGACAGCGAGAAGCTGGTGGCCGACGCCGTGGCCTACTCCAAGAAGCGGCTGCGCTACGACAGCTACTCCAGCTACTGCAACGCCGTGGCCGAGGCCGAGATCGAGGCCGAGGAGGGCGGCGTGGAGATGAAGCTGGCGGCCGAGCTGGCGGACCCCGACGGGCCGCGCGAGGACGCGGCCGACGAGGAGAAGGAGGAGAAGGACGAGCCCGAGGTCCACCTCCTGTTCCACTTCCTGCAGGTCCTCACCGCCTGCTTCGGCTCCTTTGCTCACGGCGGCAACGACGTGAGGTCAGTGCCGCCCTCGGCTCCGCGCGCACGCGCGGGGCAGCGTCCCGTCCGGCAAGGGTGGGGGGCCCGGGGGGCGGGCGGCGGACGCGTACAGCCCACCCTTCACCCGCGCGGGTTTGAGCTGCCCGGGTCCGCTCACACGCGGGCTTTTGTCAGTAAATGTCCTTGCATGTTCATGTCACCGATCCCTAAATTTACCCAGTGTGGAGGGAAGGTTTGTGTTGGATTAGGACATCGCAACACGTGGAATCGAAAGAACTAGGCTTTGGGGGGAGGGCTCGGCTCAAGTGGCAGAGCACATGCCTAGAACGCGCAAGGTCCTGCGTTCAACCCCCAGTCCCTCCATCAGAAAAAAAACAAAACTAAACTAAACTAAATAAATAAACATAATTACCTCCCCCCTACAAATTAATTAATTAAAAAAAAACACCCCCAAACCAGGGTTTGAGCCCCGATTCTGGCCACACTGTTTCAGCTTCCCACCCTGGGGTGAGTCACTCGTCAGTCCCGTTAGTTTTTGAGGCAGAGAGATGTCCACGGATTTTCCACTGCGCAGGGGGCCGCACCAAGGCTGGGAACTGCCCTGTAGGACAGGCTGCTGGGGCGGGAGGGCTCGCGCAGTGAGGCCGGAAGGGACTTAGGGAGCAGCCAGAAGAGGGAACCGCAGGAGCGAAGGCCTGAGGGTGGTGTGTTCCAGGAAGAGCCGGGAGCAAGTGAGTGTAGACGGAGAGGTCAGCCAGTCATGGGAGACCCGATATGTAGGAATACGAGGAATCTACTGTCTTACTGGCTGGGGAGCCCTGGACCCGTCACAGAGTTTCCCAAAGCCTCAGTGTCCCGAGCTATAAAATGGGGGTAAAACTAATACCAGCCTCATGGGATTTCTATGAAGATTAAGTTAGAAGCTTTATATAACGTGCTTTGGACAGTGCTCCTCCCACAGTCAGTATCTGTACATTTCACAGTTACCACTGATTCCGGTTACAACTGTTTACGATCACCATGGTTACCACACGGGGCTAACGTTTCTGCCATGGCTGCCTAGTTACCTGGCTCCATTTTACAGCTGTGGGCTTCCACAGCCTACACACGTGCAACTGCCTTTCTGTTTTTTTTTTTTTTTTAAAGAAATCTCCCTGCCAGGCAAGAGGCCCGGACAGCTTGTGTTCTGCTAGGTGCTGCCATGTTATTTTGTTTGAGGCACCAAGTTCTGTCCTAACTTTTTTTTTACCACCCCCCCCCCATCCACCCACCATCAGCCCACTTCCTCCTCCTTATCACAAATTCTTTATTGATGGCCCGGAACTAGCAACGTGTTATGAATTGGATCCCTGTCCTTTAGAAGTTTAAATTCCAGTTAAGGAGATAAGAAAGACATATACGTGGGAAAGTCACAGACATTTCAAGGCCAAAGGAAGAGTCTAGGCAGTAATTGCTACAGGTGCCCAGACTCTAGAGCAACTGTTTGCAGTTTGGGGGCTGGTTTTGAGGCTTCTGAGCAGGGATAAGGTCTGATAAAAGCAAGGTTTTAGAAATAATAGTGTGACAATGAAGAGGGGGCTTCTGTTTGTTCAGCCAGAGGTGATTAAGTTTGTACCAGGCTCAATGCTCTACCGCTTGTAACGTACTTGAATCCTCCTCAAAACAGTCTTTTGTGGTCGTAAGTGGTGTCCTTCAACCACGGGGAATCTGAAGCTCAGAAATGGGACATTTGTGGTCACACAGCAGAGAGACACAGACTTGGAAGCCGATTCTTTGTGACTCGGTCTACACAGAGTGGAGGGCGGGCTGGGAGGGGGAGATGCAGCCACAGAAGCCGCTAAAAGCCCGTGAGGAGGAGGAGCCTGGACGTGGTCGCTGCACCCTAACAACTGGTGAAAACCAGAGACAGAAAAATCCAACAGCTGTTGTTGGATCCAGAAGAGAGAGAAAGACACCGGGCAAACTACTGCCCCCTAGATTTGGGGGCAGTGAAAACACTCTGTTTGATCGCCTAATGGTGGATACCTGTCTTTACACATTTGTCTGAATGCATAGAATGTCCAACACCAAGAGTGAACCCTAATGTAAACTAGGGACTTTGAGGGATTTTGAGAGAAAAAAGAACTTGATGTTTGTATCCACTTCTTATGATTTTTCAGTACTTAAAAAAAATTTATTACATCACATAACCATTAAGATGACATCTATGAAAACAAAATGCCAAGTGTTGGCAAGGGTATGAGAAATTGGAACTCTTGTGCCCCATCAGTGGAAAGAAAACTAGTGTGGCCACTGGGAAAACAGTCTGAAGTTTCCTCAGAAAATTAAATATAGAACTCCCATATGATCCAGCAAGTCCTCTTCTGGGTATATACCCCAGAGGAACTGAAAGCCGGGACTCGAAGAGATATATGCACACCGGTGTTCACAGCAGTGTTATTCACAACAGCTCAGAGGGGAAAACAACCCAACTGTCCATCAGCAGATGGATGGATAAACAAGATACGGTGTATACATATATAAACAATGGGATATGCAGCCTTAGAAAGGAAAGAAGGTCTGTCAGATGCTACACCATGGATGAATCTTGACAGCGTTATGCTAAGTGGAACAAGCTAGTCACAAAAAGATAAAAACTGGCTGCCTGCACTCACAGGAGATACTGAGAGCAGTCAGATTGACAAAGACAGAAAGTAAAACGGTGGTTACCAGTGGATGGGGGACGGGGCAAATGCAATTCGTGTTTAATGACTATAGACTTTCAAATTTGAAAGATGAAAAAGCTCTGGTTTCACAATGTGAACAGCCTTAACAGCGCTGAATTGTACACTTAAAAATGGTCAAGATAGTAAATTTTCTGTTTTTTTTTTAACCACAACAAAAATTAATCATTTTTTATCAGCACTAGATTATATTGGCAAGCCACAACTGCGGTTTGATGGGCTATTTCTCAAGACTGAGAAATCACCACGTATTGTGTTCATTGTCATTTGCCTGTGTGTACAGTGTTTGTACAATTAACCTTTTTTTTTTTTCCCTTCCCAGTAATGCCATTGGCCCTCTGGTAGCTCTGTGGCTGATTTATGAACAAGGCGTGGTCCTGCAGGAATCGGTTACCCCCGTCTGGCTGCTGTTTTACGGAGGGGTTGGGATTTGTACAGGCCTCTGGGTCTGGGGGAGAAGAGTGATCCAGACCATGGGGAAGGACCTCACCCCGATCACGCCGTCCAGGTAAGCCAGCGGGGCCAGCATCTGAGCCCTGTGCCTGACCGTCCTCCCCGGGGCTCCCCGCGCAGCCTCACCCATCACCCTCACACACTCCCCAGCCCCGCCCCGCAGTGGCCCTGAGAGGAGAGAGAAGCAGAAAGGGGAGAGGAAAGGCAGACCCCGCCCGCATCCCCCATTCCACTCCCCCTGGTGGTCTTCCCCAGGTGATGGCCTGAGAGCAGGAGGGGAGGGCGGGCTCCCCCCAGGTTCTCCGCTCACCAGCTCCACCTGCTGGTTGAAAGCAGCTCTCACCTGCATCCCCTGAGGTTGCTCTGCCCGCTTCCCCGGGCTCAGCCACCTGGAGGGGCGCCCCTGCCCTGGGCCTGGGGTCTGGAGCCCCTCCCACGTGGGTTTCTGTGGTCCTGGCTGTGTGTCCTTTAGAGATAGTAGGGGTTAAATAACAGAAATTTACTAGAGCACTTTCCAAATACAACTAAAACTCAGAACTACCTATTGTAAGAAATCCTTTCTCCCTTGAAGTGCGTGTCAATGAAAGAGTCTCTTGTAAGGTTGATTTTGAAGAAAAATTAGTAATCTGAGGGAAAAACTCACTCTTTTATCATAAGTACACGTTTTTACATTGAGGCCGTAGTTTTCCCTCTGCCCCTTTAGAAATGCCTGAGTTACCCTCTTTGGCACAGTGGGAATTTCCGCCCCACCTCCGCCAGCGTGTGGGTTTTGAAGACGTATCAGGACAACCAGGCTGGTTAGGGCTGTACACCGCACAATGCCGAGTCTCAGTGTGGCCGCTGCCTCTGCGCGGCAGCTGCTTATTCTGTTGATGTCATCGGACCTGGTCAGCAGCCAGTTGTCCAACCCCAAGAATGAGTTCTGGTGAGAATGGGCCACCACCCCCACCCCCCCGCCAGGGGAGCGGGTCAGCGAGCCCCCCAGAGGCACCTGTGACCGGTGTCCTGTCTCCCCCGCAGCGGCTTCACCATCGAGCTGGCCTCGGCGTTCACAGTGGTGATCGCCTCCAACATCGGGCTTCCCGTCAGCACCACGCACTGCAAGGTAGGTTGTCCGCGGTCACCACGGGCCCTCAGGGAGGCGGTGGCGGCGCTCTGCACGTGGTGGTTGGTGGGGAAGTCATCGCAGGTCACCGCAGGACGTGCGCATCCTGCGTCTGCTCCGCGCTCAGCTGCCGGACGCCTCCCTCCTCCCGCGTGTCCTGTGTCCTCCCCCTCTGTCCTCCCGTCCTGTTCTCTCCTCGTGTCCGCAGTGGGTTGTGCACTGAAGTCGTGCCTTCGTGAACCTTAATCAGCTTTGTCTTCATGCAGCTGACAGTGGCCACCTTGAACGCAGACGGCAGTCTGTGGGGTCTTTAATAGGAATTCAGGGTGGTGGTATTAAAGTGTTTTAATTCCACGTTGGGGTGGTTTGGGATTCTTTTTTGCGAATCACCCACATTATTCATCTTTATTGATGACGTAGATGATTACTCACCTAGCCTGTGGATTTGGAACAATTCTCAGGAAATGCTACTGATTTTAAATTTTAGGATTAGAGTTTCTAACCTGATTTTCTAATTCTTGCTCTCTGGTTCTCCTACTTCTCAATAATTCTATTGCTGTCAGTGCCTGGTGATGGACTTAAACTGGAAACACACTTGGTTTATTAAGAGGGAAGTCAAAGACAGCAAAGAATGTCACTTTATATCAGCTGAAGACCTCATCAGTAGAGAAGACTGTACTCTGGGCCCCTTGTGGTCCAAGTAACATAACTAAAAACATGAGGCAAAACTATTCGAACTCAGACGTTAGTATTTCTAAGTCTATGACAAATGAAGACAGAGTACTTAGGAATATAAAGGATTTGAATAGATTGATAGCACTGTAATTAATAAATGTATATCAGATTTTTACTCAGTTTTTTTGCCTTCTTGTCAAGTATCCATTATGTTATTATAAGAAATTGAATATAGTTCCCCGTGCTCTACAGCAGGGCCTCGTTGTTTATCTGTTTTATACATAGTAATGTGTGTCTGTTAATCCCCAGCCCCTAATTTATCCCTCCCCACCCTTTCCCCCCTTTCCTCTTTGGTAACCATAGTTTGTTTTCTATGTCTGTGAGTCTGTTTTGGTTTCTAAATAGAATTTGTATCATTGTTTTTTTTTAGTTTCCACATATAAGTGATACCATGGTATTTGTCTTTCTCTCTCTGACTTACTTCACTCAATATGATAATCTCTGGGTCCATTTATGTTGTTACCTGCAAGTGACATTATTTCATTCTTTTTTATGGCTGAGTAATATTCCATTCTGTGTCTCTGTGTGTGTGTTTGTGTACACACCATATCTTCTTTATCTAGTCATCTGACAGTGGACATTTAGGTTCTTTCCATGTCTTTGCTAAATAGCACTGCTATGAACGTTGGGGTGCACGTATCTTTTCAAGTTAAGAGTTTTCTTCAGATATATGCCCAGGAGTGGGATTGCTGGATCACATAGTAAGCCTACTTTTATATTTTTAAGGAAGCTCCATCCTGTCCTCCATAGTACATTCCCACCAACAGTGCAGCAGGGTTCCCTTTTCCCCACACCTTCTTCCCTTTCCCCACTTATAATTTGTAGACTTTTTGATGATGGCCATTCTGACTGGTGTGAGGTGATACCTCATTGTAACTTTGATTTTCATTTCTCTAATAATTAGTGATATTGAGCATCTTTTCATGTGCCTGTTGGCCATCTCGATGTCTTTGGAGAAATGTGTATTTAGGTCTTCTGCCCATTTTTTGATTAGGTTGTTTGGTTTTTTGATATTAAGTTATATGAGCTGCTAGTATACTTTGGAAATTTTAGTCCCTTGTCAGTTGCATCATTTGCAAATATTTTCTCCCATTCTGTAGGTTGTCTTTTCATTTTATTTATGGTTTCCTTTGCTGTGCAAAAGCGTTTAAGTTTAATTAGGTCCCATTTGTTTATTTTTGCTTATATTTCCATTACCCTAGGAGCTGGTTTGAAAAAAAAAATTGCTGAAATTTATGTCAAAGAGTGTTCTGCCTATGTTTTCCTCTAGGAGTTTTATAGTATCCAGTCTTACATTTAGGTCTTTAATGCAGTTTGAGTTTATTTTTGTATATGGTGTTAAAGGTGTTCTAATTTCATTCTTTCACAGGTAGCTGTCCAGTTTTCCCAGCACCGCTTATTAAAGAGACTGTCTTCTTCATTGTATATTCTTGCCTCCTTTGTCGTAGATTGACCCTAAGTGTTTGGGTTTATTCCTGGACTTTCTATCCTGTTCCCTTGTGTCTCTTTTTGTGCCAGTACCACACTGTTTTCATTACTCTAGTTTTGTGTACAGCCTGAAATCAGGGAGCATGATTCTTCCAGTTCTGTTCTTCTTTCTCAAGATTGTTTTGGCTACTCAGGGTCTTTTGTGTTTTCCATACAAATTTTAAAATTTTTTGTTCCAGTTCTGTGAAAAATGTCATTGGCAATTTGATAGGGATTGCACTGACCCTGTATATTGCCTTGGGTAGAATGGCCATTTTAACAATACTGATTCTTTCAATCCAAGAACAGGGTGTATCTTTCCATCTGTTTGTGTCATCTTCAGTTTCTTTCATTAGAGTCTTACAGTTTTTGGATACAGGTCTTTTGCCTCCGTAGTTAGGTTTATTCCTAGGTATTTTATTCCTTTTGATATGATGGTAAATGGGATTGTTTCCTTAACTTCTTTTTCCGCTATTTTGTTGTTAGTGTACAGAAATGCAACTGATTTCTGTGTATTGACTTTGCATCCTGCAGCTTTACCAGATTCATTGATGAGCTGTAGTAGTTTTCTGGTGATGCCTTTAGGATTTTCTATGTATAGTATCATGTCATCTGTGAACAGTGACAGGTTTTCTTCTTTTCCAATTTGGATTTCTTTTATCTGATGGCTGTGGCTAGGACTTCCAAAACTATGTTGAATAAAAGTGGTGAGTGGGCGTCCTTGTCTTGTTCCTGATCTTAGAGGAAATGCTCCAGCTTTTCACCATTGAGAATGATGTTAGCTGTGAGTTTGTCACATATGGCCTTTATTATGTTGAGGTATGTTCTGTCTGTGCCCACTTTCTGGAGAGTTTTTATCATAAATTCATGTTGAACTTTATCAAAGGCTTTTTCTACATCTCTTGAGATGATCATATGGTTTTTATTCTTGCATTTCTTAATGTGGTGTATCACATTGATTGATTTGTGGATATTGAAAAACGCTTGCATCCCAGGGGTAAATCCCACTTGATCATGGTGTATGATCTTTTTAACCTATTGTTGGAGTTGATTTGCTAGTATTTTGTTGAGGACTTTTGCATCTATAAGTGATATTGGCCTGTAATTTTTTTTTAAATATCTTTGTCTGATTTTGGTATCAGAGTGATGGTGGCCTCATAGAATGAATTAGGAAGTGTTCCTTCCTCTGCAGTTTTTGGACTAGTTGCAGAAGGATAAGCATTAACTCTTCTTTAAATGGTTGGTAGCACAGGGAAATATATACAGGATCTTGTGGTAGCTCACAGAGAAAAAAATGTGACAACGAATATATGTGTGTGTTCATGTATAACTGAAGAATTGTGCTCTACACTGGAATTTGACACAACATTGTAAAATGACTATAACTCAATAAAAAAAATGTTCAAAAAATGTTTGGTAGAATTCCCCTGTGAAGCCATCTGGCCCTGGACTTATGTTTGTTGGGAGTTTTAAAATTACTGATCCAATTTCAATGCTGGTAGTTGGTGTGTTCATATCTTCTGTTTCTTCCTGATTCAGTCTTGGGAGATTGTACCTTTCTAAGAAGCTGTCCATTTCTTCTAGGTTGTCCATTTTATTAGTATATTGTGGTTCATAGTAGCCTCTTACGATCCTTTTGTATTTCTGTGATGTCGGTTTTAACTTCTCCTCTTTCATTTCTGATTTTATGAATTTGGGCCCTCTCCCTTTTTTTCTTGATGAGTCTGGCTAAAGGTTTATTGATTTTATTTACCTTTCCAAAGAACCAGCTTTTCGTTTCATTGATTCTTTATTATTTTTTTGGTCTCTATTTCACTTATTTCTGCTCTAATCTTTATGACTTCTTTCCTTCTACTAACTTTGGGTTTTGTTTTGTTCATTTTCACTTGTATCTAAATATTTATTTCCTCTATGATTACTGTTTTTGACGTCACATTTTTACATTAGTTTTGTCTCTTAACTGCTTCAGTAGGCTGCCTTTTCATTCTGTTGATGGTTTCCTTCACTGTGCCAAAGCTTTTTAATTAGGTCCCATTTGTTTATTTTTGCTTTTGTTTCCCTTGCCTGGGAGAACATATCCCAAGAAATATTGCTAAGACCAGTGTCAAAAGAGCATATTGCCTGTATTTTCTTCCAGGAATTTCATAGCTTCAAGTCTTACATTTAGGTCTTTAATTCATTTTGAGTTTACTTTTGTATATGGTGTGAGAAAATGTTTTAATCTCATTATTTTACATGTGGCTGTCCAGTTTTCCCAACACTCCTTATTGAAGAGATTGTCTTTTTCCCATTAAAAAAATGACAAGAGTGGGCATCCTTGTCTTGTTTCTCATCTTTGAGGACAAGCTTTCAGTTTCTCACCATTGAATATGATGTTGGCTGTGGGTTTATCATCAGTGGCCTTTTTTATGTTGAGATATGTTCCCTCTATACCAACTTTATTGAAAAGTTTTATCACAGAAGGATACTGGATTTTGCCAAATGCTTTTTCTGCTACTGAGATGATCATAGGATTTTTATCCTTCATTTTGTTTAAGGTGGTGTCTCATGTTGATTGATTTATCGACATTATACTCTCCTTGCATCCCTGGAATAAATCCTACTTGCTCATGGGGTGTGATCTTTTTTATGTACTGCTGAATTCAGTTTGCTGGCGTTTTGTTGCGGATTTTTGCATCTGTGCTCATCAGGAATACTGGCCTGTAATTTTCTTTTTTTGTAGTGTCTTTTTCTGGTTTTGATTATCAGGGTAATAGTGGCCTCATAAAATGCATTTGAAGTGCTCCCTCCTCTTCTACTTTTGGAATAGCTTGAAAAGGATAGGTACTAATTCATTGACTGTTTGGTAGAATTCCCTTGTGAAGCCATCTGGTCCTGGACGTTTGTTTATTGGGAGTTTTTTTGATTACTGACTTAATTTCCATTCTAGTTGTTGATCTCTTCCGGTCTTTCCTTCCTGATTCAGTCTTAGAAGATTGTAGTTTTTCAAAAACCTGTTTCTTCTAGGTTGTCCGTATAACTGTAGTAGTCTCTTATGATCATTTGGTATCAGTTGTAACTTCTCTTTCATTTCTTTTTTTCTTTATGAATCTGGCTAAAGGTTTGTAAGTTTTGTTTACTTTTTCCAAAAATTAGCCCTTGCTTTCATTCATCTTTTCTATTAGGTTTTTGGGGGGTTTTTTGTCTCTTTTTTTTTTTATTCTCTCTCTGATCTTTATTTCTTTTCTTCTGACTTTGGGCTTTGTTCTTTTTCTACTTCCTTTAGACGGAAAGTTAGATTGTGTTTTTTCTTGTTTCTTGAGGTAGACTTGTATCCTCTTTGATTTCTTCAGTGACCCATTTGTTTTTTTAGTAGCATGTTGTTTAGTCTCTATGTGTTTGTGTTTTTTCTGTCTTTCCCCCCATAATTGATACCTTGTTTCAACCACAAAAGTGGTTGAAAAAGATGCTTGACATAATTTTTATGTACTTAAATTTATGGAAACTTGTTTTGTGGCCTAGTACGTGATCTATCCTGGAGAAAGTTCCACGTGCACTGGAATGTGTACTCTGCTGTTTTTGGATGGAATGTTCTGTAGGTGATCATCTGATCTAATGTGTCATTTAAAGCCAGTGTTTGCTTATTGATTTTCTGTCTGGATGATCTGCCCATTGATGGAAGTAGGGTTTTAAGTCCCCTACTATTATTGTATTACTGTCAATTTCTCCCTTTATATCTGTTAACGTGTGTCTTTAGCTCTGAACTGAGTCTCCTGTAGGCAGCATATAGATGGGTCTTGTTTTTTCCATCCATTCAGCCACTGTATGTCTTTTGATTGGAGCATTTGGTCCATTTACATTCAAAGTGATTACTGATAGGCATGTACTTATTGCCACTTTGTTACATGTTTTCTGGTTGTTTTTAAAGTTCCTTGTTCTTTTCTTCTTTTAGTCTCTCCCCTTGTAGTTTGATGGTTTTCTTTAGTGGTATGTTGAGGTTCCTTTCCCTTTGCTTTTTGTGTATTGTAGGTTTTTGATTTGTGATTACCATGTAGTTCATACATGTTGAACTATGTCTACTTGTTTTAAATTGATAGTCGTTTACGTCCAAACACATTCTAAAAGCTCTACATTTTTTTTTTACTCCCCCCTACCTCCCACACTTTATATTTTGGTGTCATATTTTGCATCTTTATGGAAGAGACAATTTTTATATGTAAAGACCAGAGGGAATAAAACTGAATAAATAAAAGTTCAGCCTGAGTAATTAAAGATATGCAAATAAAAGCAACAGTAACATGTTTTGTTGGTTGGTTAGCAAAAAAGGAACTATTTCCAGGACTGTTATAGTGTGCCAAAACTCACAGATTATGGATGACCCTGTACATTTACAGCTGTTTGTGAAACTATTTGGCTGTATGTACTAAGATGTTAAAATAATTAGGAAAGAGCTCTTTATCAAAGTAACATTCCACATGATACATGGGAAGGGAGTTGGTAAATCAACACTTTGCAACCCCATAACAAAGATTGGATTGCCAACTCTTTAGCAGAAGGGGAGGGGTAGGTTGATAAGGAGCAGGATATTTTCATGGTATAAAATGTTTCTTTATGATTTTGGCAAAATGTTAGAAATTGGTGAATCGGGATTGCAGCTTTTCTCTAATTTCAGTTAATTTTAAGATTTTTTAAATGCCCCCTGTAATTAATAATCCATCTCAGGGAATTTTATTTTTCAAAGCCTAAATATAAGCTATATGAGTAAGTATATTAATCATGAAATTATTTCTAATAGGGAAAAATTGGAGGCAAGTTGGAAATGGTTAAATTAAGGTACAGCCACCTAAAGGGTGTACCGCTTCACATGATAATCATAAAGGCTGTGAGCACTGTGGGAAGATGCTTTTAACATAAATTTTCTTAAAGGAAATTGTGTATCCTATTGTTTACAGGTAAAGGTATATTTATAAAAATACTAAAAAGGAATATATAAATATTGACAATAGCAGTGTTCTGGGTGATTGTCCACTCTTATTACATAAACTTGCTATAATATGTTCATATTACTTTTATGCTCTTAAGAAAAGTGTGTTCAGAAAGGAAGAGTGCATAGATAACCTTGAAACTGGAGAACACTCTCCGTGAGGTAGTCCAACAAGCTGGTGTGCACTGCAGATGGAGAGTAACAGGGAGGGTTTAATCTCAGAAGCTGGTGTTAGTGGATCTGACCGTATTTGAGGACCACCAGAACCTAGCTAATCCTTCTGCAGGAGGGAAGTCTCGGTTGGCATGTTCTAGGAACAGCTAAGCAGGATTATCAGGTTCGCACGGTACACTGGTTACAGACACAGAATCTACATAAAGTAATCATTTTGATGTCCCTTAAACAGCTTGTTAGTTGCTACCTGGAGATGGACGGCATTGCTGATTAATCATGGCTCGGGTTGACAAAGTGTCAGACTTAACTGCCTTTAAAAATTGCTGGTTTTGGTGTTCCAGTTTGCTTCCATAAACAATGTAAAATGTTGGATTTTATTTATTCTGTTGACCCCAGAATAGACCCCAGTTGCTATTTGAACCTCACTGGCCACTGCTGAGTCCAGAGTCAGCAGTAGGTCAGCAGGGCAAAGCTTGTTTCATTGAGATCTTCAAGGGCCACCTCCCAGGGGCCAAGGACAGCCTCATGAAGTCTCTGAGCTCCACACCCCCCGCCCCCACAGCCTGAGTGAGGCATGTGATGTTACATTGTACTTTCTTATGATTTTCATTTTTAGATATTTAAAGTTGTGGGGTGGTTTTTTCCTTTGTAAATTTTCCACAAATCATAAATGAACTACAAGTATTTAGAAAAATACTTGAATCATTGTAAACATTCTGATTCTCAAGTATCATTTTGTGAGGCACAATTGACAGTTTAGATCCAATAATACTTATGCTCCATTTGCTTATTTTTCAATCAACTAAAGTAGAAAGACTGCAAGGCAGTTGGAGGTAGTGGAGAAAACCAGCGTGAAATCAAGATGCTTCGTGCTAGTCCTCAACCTGCCATGACTTACAAACTCCCTGGGGCCCTAAACCCTCTGGAGATGTTTATTCTCCACAAAATGAGCAACTGCATCAGCTAGTCCCAAAGGTCTCCACGCCCACACGTTACGATGCTGTTATTCGGAGAGAGGGGTACATTACTGCCGTTTCACTGTGCTTACAGCAGTCGCACGTCCTGTAAGCAGTTACCTGGGGAATATTTAAAATCAGGGCGTTCACAGCTAGTTTATAAAGTGCAGGAGAATAGAAAACTAGTTACGTGGCTAACCTTCCACTCAAATAGAGCAGAATACAGGTGGCAAAGTGCATCTGAACTGTTTATTTCTAAATAAGACAATCCTAAAGTAATTGTAGCTAAAATCTAAAAGTATTTTTAAAGCCTTAAGCACATTTAGGGGAAAGAGTTAGTAATTTTATAATGTAGTTGATTTCTTAGAGTAGCCAGTTAATGTTGGTGGAATGCAGATTTTGTGTATCACCTTTAAATTTGTACCTGAAATGCTGTGCTTCTACAGGTGGGCTCGGTGGTGGCCGTGGGCTGGATCCGCTCACGGAAGGCTGTGGACTGGCGCCTGTTCCGCAACATCTTTGTGGCCTGGTTCGTGACAGTCCCCGTGGCGGGGCTGTTCAGTGCCGCTATCATGGCTCTCCTCGTGTACGCGATCCTTCCATTCGTGTGACTGGTCTCCTTCCAGCCGGTGCACAAGGGACGGTCTGGGTGAGTGTGTGTGGACGGTGTTGCCCACGTTCACACACGCGCCTGCGGGCGGCCCACAGGCGGGCTGCCTCCCAGCCAGCTTCTCCACGTCCCGTTCAGATGTTCCAGACCCCACTGTTCACCTAGGTGTAGAGTCATCCCCCAGAGCTAACTTAACTACTGTACATAATAATGTGCATTAAACTGGTGTCATGGTGGTAGGACATGGTGCGGTTACTTATATATTAAATATATATTGTATACATAGATTACTAGGGAGTGTATTTCAAACATATTCACAATGGGAGTGGAGAGATTTGCCTAGAATGCAATATTCAACAAATTTTTGTACATATTGATTTCAGTGGCAGATTTTAAGACCCTTTGCAAAGGAAAAGAGAGATTGGAAAATGGTATTTTTCCCCTTTCATATATGTAACGTAAGTGAGCTGCAGGACGGATGATGCAAGTGTGGGCAGGTGTACGTGTGTCAGCGTGCTGTTGAACAATACTGGAACAGGAGTTCACAAGTGCTTTCACTGAGGAATTGTTCATACACTGTGTATTGATTATGTAAAATACCATAATTGCTTCTGTAAATACTTAAAACTGTAATTTTTTTTAATGGTGTGCTTCCCTTATACTTTTTTGATCAGAGAATTTTGGAAAGTACCAAAGAGGCAGGGGAATAGTTTGCCAGTATTATATTTTCATATTGTCTCCCTTCCTCACTGATCCTACCGTTAACGGGGATGTAGCAAGACCGCCACGCTCTGCCCTGCCCTGGAGCGGTGTGGATGGTGACGCACCAGCGCCCCCATGTCCACGTCCCCCTCCCGGTCCCCCACCCCCACTGCTGCCACCCGCCAGCCCTCGGCCCTTCGTTGTCGTCGGTGCAGAGCGCGCAGACGGGAGGACGCGTGGTCAAGCACTACACGTCAAGTCCAGTTTCCATTTCTGCTCCCCTTCTCCCCTGCAGCCTGAAGAACGGAATTCTGACCTCAGACACTGAGGCGAATGCTCTGACATTCTAGCAGCTCAGGGGTGGGGAGAGTCGGACTATTATTAGACAATACACTGGATTTGAGGATTTCCTTGAGGCCTTGACTAAGCTGAACATCTTGACGCTCTACAGTGGTCCCACTGGAGGCTTCTTTTTTGATAGCGGGAGGACGTACGACTAATGTTAGAGCCTGAAACTACGGAAATGCTGCTAAAATTTTTATATTGACAAACATTTTCTCGGTACTTCATTGTGATTTTTTCATTAATCAACCATATTAAATTTATAATAAAAAATGCCCCTCAAAAGTTTGCCTCTGAAGTCTTTTTCTAAATAGAATGTTTTTTATTCTGAGTCTCCACAAAAATAAAAGCTAATTTGTTTACTTCTAATTCTCAAATTCCCTTTTTTCCCTTAGTTTACTACTATTACATGTCTGTGCAGAAAATACAGGAGCAAGAATAGTGCATGACCCACACAGCCCAGCACCCTGAAAGCCCCGCTGTACGTACGTACACACACACGTGTACATACACACACGTACACACACACCCGCCGCCGCCGCCGCCACCCACCCCACCCCACCCCCACAGTGATAAGCCATCCGCCTGGAGGCTTTGTCCCCGGATGGGACCTTCGTTAAAGGGACCATCACACTCGGCTCAGCCGTTCCCACTTCGCTCTAAAGTCAGCGAGACTCTCGGGGGAGTCGGGCCGGTCAGCTCACGCGTCCAGGGCTGACCACCCAGCGGGCACGCACTCCTATCCTTCTTGGCTTAGCAGCCGGAAGCAAACCACAGCAAGAACACAGCTCCTCGGAGCATCAGAAGGAAACTCCTCCAGCCTCCTCTCCTTCTGGAGTCAAGAAGGTAAGTGAGGAGGAGAGCTGGCCAGGTGTAAACAGCTCTCCACCTCCACAAGGAAACTTGCCCTCTCTGATTTTTAGAACAGCATTTTAGGCCTTTGCTTTCCCCACTTCTGATAAAACCGTAAATTCAAGTTCTGTGTCCTCCTAAGCTTCATTTGTAAGAAAAACAACAGCATGACACAGCGCCAGCATGCAAGCACAGCCCCAGCAGCCAGGGTGGCCGAGGCCCCGAAGCGAAGTGGGCCAGAGGTCACCCCCACGCTGGGTCCCCAGTGACTCAGCAGTGAGCAGAGGGGCCGTGCCCATCGCCTCCCCACGTGAGCAGAGGGGTCCCCTCGGAGGGGAGGGAACACTGCTGGAGTCTTTCCTTTGAGTTAATCAGCCTCTTCCTTGGACGAGGGACCCGCCTGCGTCCCTGGCATCTTACCGCAACTCTGTTACCAGATCACTGCTGTCTGCACACAAGACAGTGGTGAGGAGCCAAGGCTGAGGGGAACACGACCCCTCCAGGGCAGTCTGCCCGCAGCACACGCTGCGGGAGCCCGCACTCAGAGGACGAGCTACTTCATTCTCTCCCTTCCAAAAGGACTGACCTTCCGAGCAAATACGTAAACACATTCGTTCATTTCCAACGAGATGATTTTAAAAATAAGTCCTCCCTGGCTCCTTAGAATAAACTGCATGATAGAATTTAAAACCATTCCACTCCTCAGAAAGTGGTGAAATATTCCGAACTATGGCATCAGCGAGCTTACTCAGGACAGAGCGAGGCAGGAAAAGGGCGCTTCCAGGAGATGCGCAGCGCTCCGCTGAGCCTCGGGTAAGGCTGTGTGCAGACTGCTCACCTGTGGGAGGCCGGCCCTGCGATGATTCCTGGGGTCAGCGGAGCTCAGGTTCCTCGCAGGTGGTGGTGAGACCACCGCAGGGAGCCGTGGGAAATCTGGCAGCAGTAGTGAAATGGGCTGCTCCGCACCTGGCCCAGAACAGGCCCCTACATGAGGGTCTGTTTCCCTCCCCTGTGGGTGGGTCGTTACTCACTGCCTCACTTTTTAAGGGTGATTCCCCTTGGGAGGACTGCTCGGAGGATAGCATTAAATTAAATGATGGAGAAAAGGAACAGAACATACACCATAGTTAGCTGAACGAGATGAGGAACTGGACAACAGGTTCTCTGCGTGCTTGCTGAGACCTGTAGAATATGGTTAAATTCTCACAAGGCGAAATATAACTGTTCTCAAGTTAGCTGTCACCTTCTTAAATATAGCATGTCATCCTTTATTATTAAAAAGTCAATAAAATGACCTGGAAGCATAATATTAAGAGAGGAAGAAATCACCTATACTCTTGTCATCCCACCACCATCCTTTTTGAAACACTGGTCTTTGAAACCTGGAGCTGGCTGGGCACTGGGGAAACTGAGACACAGGATGAGAAAAAGTTTAGCAGCAAAACGGAAACAGGACAGGAGCAGCCCAGGCTGGTGACTGTAGCCAGCCTCTCCCTGTTCAGCAGCTGTCAGACCGTGTCCACCACCGTGGTCCCTAGAAAAAGGACTGAGCCATGGGCATGGGAGGGAGGGAGGCTCCGAGAAGGAACACGACATGTGACTAAGAACTTGGCTCAGGGGTTTATCCTGCCTGTTTCTGTAAAGGAAACATGAGGAATTAAATCTGATTTTAAGTAAGGAATTTCAGACCCAATGAAGGTGACCACTGTTCTCCAACCCCACCGGCCAGAGCAAAACGAGACCTTCGGCAGAGCCAGACTAGGATGGAGAACGGCTCTGCCTTGACATTTACAGATTAAACCAAACCCTGAATGTGGGTTCCAAACTGAGTGGGCAGGTGTTGGGGAAGGGAGCGGGGAGGTCAAAAGGACGAGACTGACTGCAAGGGCGAAGGCACAGACCCCCTGGCTGGCCCAGCATCTTCCACTGGCAGCCGCCACAGCGGCACCCAGTGGGCTCAAACATAATTGCAATTACGACCCTCTCCAGAACCTTTTTAAACTGCACCAGTGAAGTCACCTCACAGAGTGATTACAATTCAGAGTTGCTAGAAATGTCAGGAATCATCTGTGCTGCTTTGATGCCCCAGGGCACTGCAAGTACCCGAAGGAGGAAAACCTCCGCCTGCACGCAGAAACCCCAGGCCTGGCCCAGCCGCTCCTGGCAGGGCGGAGGCGGGGTCTGGCGACGGCTAAAAACACACATGCTGAACGCCGCACCCCGTTCTTCCCCTTTATGATTTAACAAACTGCTGAATAGTCTGAACCTGAAGTCCCTACACCCCTGTCTGGATTATTGTATCAATAGCAAATTTGGTTTCTTAGCTCTGCAAGAACCAATCACTTAAAAGGGATGGCACAGGGAAGGAAGGAACACCCAAGGCGATCTCCCTCCCATCTAATTCAGCCCATCAGTGCGACTAACCTCATCACGTAAGTAACAAAGAAGTTTCTTAGGGGAGCATCTCATCAGTGTTTCCTCGTATCTCCTCATGTCTCCCACCACCGCCGTCATTTCCACCCTGTGTCCTTAACACCCCCAGCCCAGAGAAACGCCCACAGCCACTGCCTCTAACACGGGCGGCTACGCCTCCCACCACAAGGGAGGGAACGCCCGCGTGGCACGGTCCTCCCAGGAAGACACAGGTGTCAGCAGCACAGAACGGTCCTGATGTTTACCCTTTACCCCCTCACTCCCTTTTCCTCTCCTGTTACACTTAATCTCCCGTACTGAAGGGTCACCGCACAAACAGTGAGAAGATAAGACCACATCATGTAGCTGATATCACAGGTATTTTCTGACCCCAGAAGCAGTGGTTGGAATTTGGGTTCTAGTTAAGATAGCCTTCGGTGGTTGCAGGGAGAAATTCCTTGCTGCACTGAAATTTTCCAAAAGCAACCGTGTCTAGTTGGTTTTAAGATGACTCATTTGTAAATGAGCAAGGAATCCCAACAGGCAAATCAGAGACTCATAAACAATCAGTAAACACATGAAAACAGCTCCATCTCACTGGCCAGCAGGGAAATGCAATTAAAACAAGATACCATTTTTACCTCTAAAACTGGTTAAAAAAAAAAATCTTAAAATCTGGTAACACTCAGTGTTTTCGCAGGTGTGGACAAATGGGCACTCTTCACCACCCTTGGTATAAATACAAATTGGAACAAAATTTCTCAAGGGCGACTGTGTTACTTATCAAACGTGCACACACGTGCCATGACTCAGCAGTCCCACTTCTGGAAGCCGGTCCTAGAGACCTGCACCAGCTCGTCCAACAGCCACTACTGCACATGTGTATATTTAATTGTAAAGTTGACTTTTAAAATGAAATAGAATTAAAAACTGAGTTCTTCCACTGACCTACTTGCATTTCAAGTGTTCAACAGCCACGCGTGGCTGGCGCCGCCAAAAGGGACGGCGCAGACACACGGCGCCTTCAGCACCACAGGAGGGCTCTGGGCAGTGCTGCCCGGGGACACTCGTGGAAGTGGGCAGACAGCCCGCGCAGCACTGTTTGTAAAGCAAACGGAATACAGCAGAAAGGGGAACAGATAAATGTTACATTTACACAAGTATAAAAAGCATGAGGCATATCTATATGCCGAACAAACAGAAAGAGGACTTGGCTACAGCACCTTCAGACTTATGCTGCAAAACAAGACATGCATTTTAATATGTATATACGAATAGATATATATGTAATCACATGAACATCTGCAAGGATACATGTCAAACTATTAGTGGCAGGGGAAGAAAGGGAATGGAGACAGGAATGGGAATTTTCACTTTATTTACATCTACGCTGACTGAATTTGTTGCGACCAGCATATATTCTGTTGAAAAAAAAAAAGATTTTCAGAAGTTCTACTTTTAGAAAGATGCCTTACTAGTAAGCCCTGAAGTTCTCACAGTCCACTCATTTCTTTTCTAAAGTGGTATTTCCATCCTTTGGTTCCCGCATTTTCCTGAGGCGGGGGGAGAAGGGTATGGTTCTGGCGGTAGAGCACGTGCTCAGCTGCAGGTGCCCCCCCTCCAGCTGGGAGCCCCCCACCAGCCTCTCCCCAGCAGCACGCCCCAGCTGTATGCGCTCCTTCGCCCTCTTTTCCCCCAGTCACACCCCACTCTTTCCCGGCAGCTGTATAAAACCACCAACAGGATACTATACTGTGACACTGCAACAGCGGCAAGGACCTCACTGGATGTGCCTCTGCCCTGCAGAACTAAACTCGGTCTCAGCCCTCAGCCTGACTGCGCAGGAGCAGGAGGGAGGCCCGCAAAGGCGGCAGGGGCGGCGGCAGCACAGGCACCTCAGACACAAACCCCACCGATGAGAAGGGTTTTTTCAAAACAAAGTCAACCACACCGAATATAAGAAAGCAGCACCAGCAAGTCAGATGAGCAATTATGTTCCAAATGTGATGGGTTTATTTTATTTTACTCTGATGCCAAACCAAAGGTTCCACTACCGCACAGAGACCACTATGTGAAAAGCCATGAAGGAGTGGTGTGGGCATGCAGGGCGCAGTGACAGCCAGAGGGCCGGCTCCCTTCCTTTGGAACACGTTTAAAGCAACACTGCGGAACTGAACTGAAATGTGGCACAAACAGGACCACTTCCGGGCGTGCCTTCAAGCACCTCCCTTACCACGGACTCGATCTCTAGCTTCAGTGTGGGGAGGATTACAATTCTTTGGAAGAATAAAAAGTTCACACTTTTGAAATTTCACAGAAGAATTTTAAGGCCAAAACATAGTGGGTTCATTTCTCTTCACCTCCAGGGACAAAGTGGACGCTTTACTCAAAAACCACATTAAGCTTCCAGTTCAAATCCCAGCCCCACCTTGTGACCACCGGCATTGAAGTTCTTTCCATCAATGAGAGCGGACAGGGTCAGTTTGACTCCTAGGAAGAAGGAGACAGACACCACAGTCACTCGTAACAAGCATTAGTCAGAACTGCACTTTCTGGAAGCAAGGCTGGGTGGATGGCGTGGGCTCCAGCTGGCTGCGGGAGTCACGGCTGTTACTGACCCGACACCAGGTGACCCACAACCACCCACCTGCAACGAGTAATGCACGGTCGTGGCACACTGTATTTGGAATTCAGGGTTAAGACTAATTAGTGATCAACCAAACTCATAAGCCAGAGTAACCAACTTGTAATTAGACAAATTTTTTTAAACAAGAGTTCTTGATCTGTTCTTTGAACCAAATATTACAAAACGGTCTGAATCAACCTAAAGGGACTGCAGGTTGTGGGTTACTTTCATTATTCCTCTATCTCCTGCTACCCCAACCCAACATTACTCATTCCTTTACTCACCTGGTCGAAGGGTCTGAGTATAACCCAGTCCAATCAGGCTGGCATTATTTACTTTAGCCTAAGATTAGGAGATAAAACAGAAACAGAAAACAATCAATTTCATAATATATCATTCCAACACAACCACTTCACGCATCAGATTTCTAAAGCTGAAACACCTCAGGGCTAATCCAGAATTACTGAAACTGAAAATTAATAGAAGATAAATCTTTCAAGAATTCAGCAAGACTGGTAGGAATGGAGCGGACCTTGAGAATGCATGCTTAGAGGCCTGAAGCAAAATTTTAAAACACCAAATACCCCTCCCTGTGAACTGAATTCTTCTGAGATACCAGTTTACAACACCTGACAGTGGTTAGAGCATGAACTCTGGTGCCAGACAGATCTGGGTTGAAATCTTGGCACTGCCTCTTATTGTGCAGCCTTGAGCAAGTTACCTGACCTCTCTAAGCCTCAGCTCCCTCACCTCTAAAATGGGGATAAGGATACAGTACTCACCTAATAGGATTAAATGAGATAATACACATAAAGCCCTTAGCACAGTACTTGACATTTAAGAGCTCAATTAGTGGTATTAGTAACAAGAATTACTAATGGCAACACGAATAGTAATCAAATCCCAGGAAGCGATAGATAAGAAAATTTTGAGGCCAAAGAGATAAAATGACTCAAGAAGGTCAGACACTGTGCGCCAAGTGCACTAACCCCTGGCAACGTTTCACTGCCTGTGAGAACAGTGCAGGGAGGTAAGAGGTCCACTAAGCATTATTACAACAAACACACGGGGAGCTGGGACTAGGACCCATATGTCCTGACTTCACTACACGATGACTGACTAGCTCAACGTTAAAAGAGAACATGCGAACAACAAGCGTCCTGCAGCAGCCTTTACAACGTGGATGAAACCCTAAAAGCCCATCTGGTCTGCCAGCACATTCTTACAGAGAGGGAAGTTCTACAATCCAGCTTGTACTTAGCAGCGATGCCAAAACGGGTGTTGTTACTGCCAGCCGTCCACGCCAGGTTTATTGATGTTTCAGTCTTCTCATTCACCTTCTGGTAGATTGACCCTCCAAATTCAGTGCCATCGTTCCTGTTTTCATAGCAAAAGAAAAAGTCATAAAGATCTAGCTTGTACCGTTGTTACAATACGGAAACAAATTCTAAGACCATCTAAACCAGGGTCTCATTTTGCCACTACAGATCTCAGCAAACTTCTGGCATAAATGACTGCCAAACAAAACAAGGAACCGAATCTAGCTGTGTAATTTATAACCGCCTAATTAAACCACAGTAACACTGGATTCATTCACTTAGCTCCTCCACAGGATATAAATTTCTCAGGCACCATTCAATTGTGCACAAAAGCAGACACCTCCAGTAAATACGATCTGTGTGTCTCTGAGATGTTCAGACTTAAGAAATTTCAGAGTAGAGGTCTATACAGATTCTGCTAAAAAAAACTTACAGTGGTACAGGCCAACTCTGAATTTCATTCAAAACACAATCTTAGCGTTAGAAAGCAGCCCCTTACAATCTGTCAGTGCGCAGCCCCAGAGAAGGACCCAAGGTACTGCTTCAGAGCATCCCAGAAGTCAGTCTCTGAGTCCTCATGGTTCCCTAACAGTGCTGTTTCATTAGTTTCAATGCCTCTGTCTACACCACCGGTGACTTTATTTCAGTCATCACAAGTGGATTAGTGTCTAGTGGAGACTGACCTGCAACCCTTCAAAATGCAAAGCTCATCCTCTGCTTTTCTTCCCGGGACAGCAGCAGTGCCCAGGAAATCAAAACAGAAAATACCATTTCAAAGTTCAAATTCATTTAACTAACAGGCTGCAGCCTACAGACTTGAACCCAGGACCGCTCTGAGGACTTGTGCTACTTCTAAAAGCAACAGGGGTAAACTGGGTTCTGACCAGGATACCTGAAAACCTTCACAGAATTACAGGGGCTGCTCCAGGATGCTCAGTTCAATGAGGGGTTTGTTCTCCCTGATCCAAACAGACCTGCTTCCAGAAACTGCCAAGATGAGCAGGGAGCCAGAGGAAGCAGGAACATCTCCAAAGGATCCCTTCTGACAGGAGGCGACCTATGCCCTGGGCTCTCTCCAACCCAGTGGTTCTTCTACAGATCCTAGGGCAGTCCGGAGTGTGAGGTCCAGGCTCCGAGGCAACAGCACAGCACTGTGTGCCAAGTGCGCTAACCCCTGGCAATGTTTTGCTGCCTGTGAGAACAGTACAGCAAGGTAGGATGTCCACCAAGGTGTTATTACATGCAAATACCACCCCTTCTAACCTTCTCAACACGCTAGTGGCTACCATCTTTGTGGGCAACAGCACCGGCACTAAAGGAAGAATGCTGAATTATGAACACTCACACGTGAGTGTGCAGCTGGAAGTCTGCAGCCTTGTAACCCAGGGCGAAGTTGTTCTGTGACAGTTTGGATTTGGCTGTGTCAAAACTCATCTGATAGCCAGCAAGCCAACCTTCAAAGGCCAACACAGCCCAGCCATAGATGGTTGGTCCAGAAAAATCTATATCAACATTACTGCCAAGACTGAAACAATCCCGTTTATAGGAAGCCTTCAATTTCCCACTCTTCTTTCTGTAAAAGACAGATAAAAACAATGTAAGTTTTTACTGCTGTCCAGGAATCTTTAGGGTAGGATCCCTTCTCTCCCCCAGAGTAAACACTATTTTCGTAGATGGCACATATATAGTAAAAATGTTTCAAATGACCTGGCTCTACAAATATAATTTAGTTAGGATTAGAAATATATATATTATTTTTTTAATCTATTCCTCACTATAATTTCAAATGATGGGCATTTCATGATTAATTTCATGAAGGCATAAGGGAAGTATAAAAAGGTGTTAAGAAATTTCAGTACAAATCAATAATCTGAAGGTGTATGTACCCAGACATACAAGAAGCCAAATTTCTTCAGATATTTCCAAATGCTATAAAAGGTAATACCCAACACACTTCTAAATGATTAACCTGCCATGAAGAGAAGTGCACTTGTTTTTGGTAAGCTTATTTACTTTTCTTAGGTCAGTGTTTTCTCCCTGGATAACGTCAGACGGATGGAAGAGAAGTGTGCATTTCAGAAGGACAGTAGTGAAACACGAAATTAGCTCCCACTAGTTCCTGCACTGTTCCCATCAGGCCTTTTAGGAGAACCCTTGTCTGAAGATAGTCAAGTGTGGAGCAGGAAGGACACACCTGTCGTCACAGCTGAGTTGTGCCACGTGGCCCCCATCGAGCACGGCTGTCCTTACACAGCACTGCCCACGTCAGCCAGACAGGAAGCAACGTAATCTCCATTTCTCAGATGAAATTGAGGCAAGAGAATTTCGGAGATTTATAAAGGCTAAGAATCAAGGAAGCAGCAGAGCTGCTCTCTGCGGCGTGCTGGTGCCAGGAGACTACACTCTTCTCTTAAGATATTAACATCGCAGCCAGCATCACCTCCATGCATCCTCAGGACAGCCTAAGAACCATCTAGTCTCAGACCTCGCCCTGCTCCAGGGAGTCTCACCGCAGCCTCCTGAGCACCGCCTGCAGCTCAGCGTCTCACTGCACCTCCCTGTCCCTTCAGGCCCCAGACCCATTTCAGAAAACGGGGTTTGGATAATTACCCTGTGTTCGGTACAAATACGGTATCAAGAGTCAGTTTCAACCCTTCAGCCAACTGAAAGATAAAGATTTAAAATTAACAATTAGTAATTTTCAATTCTTTTCTTGACTTGAAAAACCAATTCTAAAGTTTTTTCTAACTTCCTCTCTAACAACAACAACTAAAAGGAAGTCATTAAAGAAAGCCAAATATTGAATTATTTAATAAACTGCCTCTTCATCCTTCCCTGCCCCTACCCCAGCTCCCCTCACCCCAGGATTCATCATGAATCTCTCACCAAAAAACAGGCTAAAACATACAATTATTACAATCCCTCCCCTATTGCAATCAATAATGTGCACAAAACAATAAAATCCCAATACAACAAAATAATCATGATACTCCTTTTTTTTCTTTTTATTCTTTAATTTTTTTGTGGGGGCAGGCAGTTTTATTTATTTTCAGAGGAGGTACCGGGGATTGAACCTGGGACCTTATGTATGCTAAGCATGCACTCTACCACTTGAGCTACACCCTCCCCCCGATACGCTCTTAAAATTATTGTGATAACTGGACCTGTAACAAGCCAGCCTAAGTAACTTATTCAGCTATACGTATATACATTATCTACATATGGTACTGTGCACAGACACAGACAGCAAAAAATAGTGCCCTGAACATAGCAGGCACTTGACAAATATTTGCTGAAAGATTTTCTCTATTAAAAAAACTAAAGAATTTTAGAAACATTCTTCTGTGGAGTCAGTTTTGCAATGATTACAAAACAGAATTAAACTAAATCACTGCAAACAGCTTGGTCTACTCAGGAGAGGCTCAGCTGTGAACAGTAAGGAGAACCATCAGAAAAAAAAAATGTGACAATTACGTGCTCACCAACAAAGCATTACTTTCGAGAAACATGAAACATACCAAAGGCGGCCATGCGTAGAGAAAAAATGCTCCAGCTGGACAGGGTGCAAGCTCTCATGCAGATTACATTTGGGGGTTTGCTCATCATTTTACCTGCAAGGTGAATTCACCCTGCTAATAACTTCGAACACCGCTCTCACCTTATTCTCCAAAGAGATCTCCGTCCCAAGAGTGTTGTCTGTGTTCCACTTCTGGGTGAAGGTGAGCCCATAGTTGCAGATCTTGTATTTGGTCTCCAGGTTGCCTGATGCTTTCCCTGTATCAGTGTAAGCATGACCCGAAGTCGCAAATTCCTGATAAGAAAAAATAATTATTTTAAAACCAGCTCATTCCAGAAAGTAGCGCTCAATGTACGGAAACCACAGCCCTGCTCTGCAGTGGCATGTCCCTACTTCCCTTCCTCCGTTCTGACCTCTGAACATTTTACCAGCTTTAGATCCTCCCCTATACTCTCCTCCTAAATGGGAATCTCAAACTCTCTCTTTTGAAAGAAAAATAACTTTACTGAAAATAGATGCCTTTCCTAAAAAGACAAAACTATTGAATCTTAAATATTTTGCTTCCACGACCTGAAAAAGACTATCAGTTCACCAAATCTTTTGACCTATTAGTTAATTTTAAGGCCCTTAAAAAACCCAAAACACTAAAAGCCCTAAACTCCCCTCTTTTTGAATAAGGTCAGACCTTTACTGCATTAAAATTTTTTTTAATTTTTATTGTGGTGAAATACACTTGATATAAAATGTACCACTTCAACCATTTTTATGTGTACAGTTCACTGGTATTAAGTACACTCACACTGTTATGAAAACTTTATTGCTTCTGTCCACAAAGCTATAAAACTTTCAGCATAAAGAACATCAATATTTGAGCAAGGCTATCCTTTAGAATAGAAGGAGAGAGAAAGAACTTCACAGACAAGCAAAAACTAAAAGAGTTTAGCAACACTAAACCCATGCTAAAAGAAATATTGACAGGTTTACTCTAAATAGAAAAAAAACAAGATGTGACAAAAATGAGAAATTCATAACTAGAAAGGTGATAACTACCATGAATTACAAATAGAATAAACACAAAATTGTAAAAGAAGACATCTAAATCGTTAAGAGTGGGAGAGGGAAGCAAGGAAAGCAACTGTGGAAAACGTATGGAGATTCCTCAAAAGACTAGGAATAGACTTACCATATGACCCAGGGATCCCGCTCCTGGGCATATATCCAGAAGGAACCCTACTTCAAAATGACACCTGCACCCAAATGTTCATAGCAGCACTATTTACAATAGCCAAGACACGGAAACAGCCTAAATGTCCATCAACATATGACTGGATAAAGAAGAGGTGGTATATTTATACAATGGAATACTGTTCAGCCACAAAAACCGACAACATAACGCCATTTGCAGCAACATGGATGTTCCTGGACAATGTCATTCAAAGTGAAGTAAGCCAGAAAGAGAAAGAAAAATACCATATGAGATTGCTCATATGCGGAATCTAAAAAAAAAAAAAAAAAAAACAAAAAAAACAACAAATACAAAACAGAAACAGACTCATAGACATAGAATACAAACTTGTGGTTACCAAGGGGGCAGGGGGTGGGAAGGGGCAGATTGGGATTTTAAAATGTAGAATAGATAAACAAGATTATACTGTATAGCACAGGGAAATATATACAAGATCTTGTGGTAGCTCATAGCAAAAAAAAAAAAATGTGACAATGAATATATGTATGTTCATGTATAACTGAAAAATTGTGCTCTACACTGGAATTTGACACAACATTGTAAAATGACTATTACTCAATAAAAAAAAAGTTTAAAAAAAAGAAAATAAAGAAAAAAAAAGAATGGCAATATTTGACAGTATCTACCCACTTTTCACAACAAAATGGAATGTTGTAAACTCATCCCTCTCCCCCCACCCCCCACCTACTCTTCAAAGCGCGTTCTGTCAAAGTTACTATGAGTGCCTTAAAATATATCCTCTTCCCTAGTTAGGTATCCCTTCAGTCATATGACAATAAGCAATTAGAAATAGCTCTCCTTCTAGGGGGAAACAAACAGTCAACACCTGCCACTGACAATCTATGAACTGTCAAGGAAAAAACATTCTGTTTTTAAAGAACGTTTCTGAACTAGGCCAACAGTAATGAAACGCCACCAGCCCTTGCCAGTTGCTTCGCTGACTGCAATACGAGTCCTCCTTTCACCAAATACCCTGCTGCTCCCTAACTCTCGTTCTCCAGGCTGATGAAACAACTGGGGAACTGTGATCTGTTTATCAGCGCTGCACAGAAAGCCTTCAACGGGAGTATCCTGCTGCACACTTGGGGCACGGCTTTGGGAGAACATGATAGAACGTAGTCGTGCTTAACAGGTCACATCGCTTTCTTTTAGTAGATCCAGCTAACCAGTGTTGTCACTTTTCACATTTACCTTTTATAAACTTGAAAGCATAGCAAAGATAAACCTTAATTCTGGCGCAAAAACATTAAGGTAAAAGAGTATTTCGTCTACATTTCTTTCTTACCATCATCATTCCTTAGCCTGAAGCTCTGCCAAAAATCTAAAATGCCAGAGGTACAAAACTCAAAGTGAACGCCAGAATTTTCCTAAGTTGAGTTCCAGGCTCATAATTGCTTCAGTTTTTTTGGTCTAATTTCATAATTAGATCAAACAGTGCAAAATATATTTATAACATGCAAGTTCTGCATTCAATGCTAGTATGTGACAGAACAATCATTAAAATGTTAGTGTTATAGACGGCATGGCACAAAAATATCGAGACAATCTAAGAAATTTGGAGCAATGGATGAAATTTATCCTAAATATCAGAGAACAAAAGCAGCCATAAAAACAAGCACACAAATAAGCTGTTTTTCTTACCATCTGAATGAATATCCCCACACAACAGCAGCATGAAAGGGAGATAAAATTTCAGTTGTTGATTTTTGCAACACAAACCTACCTTGAGCAAGTTCTGAAGCCCTAATCAAAATGAGTATAATTTTTCTGTTTTAACCAATGATATAACAACACCTCATCCTAGTTGGGTAGCTGCACACATACTTACTTAACCACTAGAAAACCCAGGGAAAGAAGAACGGTGACAAACCAGGATTACTGTAAGACAAAGAGCCATAAATACTCCACATGCTTCCTGCCCTTCTAATTAAATCCTTATGTCCAGAAATAAAATGTGCACTGGTTTGAAAGGTAAATACCAAACAAAAGAGACGCAGCCAGTAAGAAGAAATCAGAGAATAAGGTGAATGTAAAGTTGATTTATTTGCTGAGACTCACTCAATAAAAGCTCTAGTTAGTGATGCTTATATATCATCATGTGCTGATATATCCTTTACCATACCTTTTCTTTTTTTTGTCTTTTTTTGGGGGGGGTAATTAGGTTTATTTACTAATTTTTAATTTTTTAATAGAGGTACTGTGGATTGAACCCAGGACCTTCCACACGCTAAGCACACACTCTACCACTGAGCTATACCCTCCCACCCTTCCTTTACCATATTCTTAACTTCCAACAAAAAAGACTACGAACACCAATAAAAACTGAAGGCTAATCTTCTACATGCATTTCTACATTCGTTTTTACTAATCATGAAGGGACAGAGATGAAAATTAATCTGCCTTTGTAGAAGGGCAATAAAGTTTGCATGAAACCCAGTACAATGGAAGCAAAGATTTTAGTGTCCATATAGATATTCATGAAAGTGTAAAGATATGATATGGGTCAAAAATATACATATACTTTCTGTACCTTCTGAGGATAAGACTCAGAGTATGCTTATTACAACAAACACAAACGGTCTCCCAAATTCAACCTGATTATCTCTGGGCTCAAACCGCCAAGCGGCTCACTGAACTCTGAGAAGAGTGCAAAGTTGCAGGGAAGATGGCGTAGCACCAGAAGTATGCTGTTTCAAGTAATGTGACTAAACAATGATTTTTAAAAAAGGTTCCTTTATGTTACTTACGCTGCATTTATTAATAATATATTAAGTACTTACCACTCCACTACATGACTTGGTTCTCAGATCTATTTTGACCATGCCAAACCCTAGACACACACACAAAAACACAGTAATGTACAAAATGTGACATGCACTCTAGTCTTAGAGATTATGAACTTAGAAATCAGCAACTTAGAAATTAAGAAAATGGTCCATAAAACATTCCATGTGGAAAATACAGTGTTCTCATTACATGAGAGTTCCACAAGAAACTGAACTATAACAAAACAACTTCAGTGTAATTTTTAAGCCCCTCAAAATAGAGAAATATTTTTAAAATACAAATTAAAGAACAAATGAATGAAAGGAATATGCACTATTTTAAGAACCCAAATTATTAGAAAATATTATGTGGATATATATACAAGCTTAAAATATACAATTAACATTACTAGTTAATAAAAAAATCAAATGTGTGGGGCACAAAAAGACTAAATTTTAAAAACTAGAAATAAATGTCTACTTGGTTTCAAATACTAAATGTTATTCCAAAGCCAAAAGCTGTGTCTTCACTCTCATGAAAACACTGCCACTATTTGGAGGAGGAAAAATACACTCCCTACTTTAATTGTCCCCAGGGCTAGCCAGAGGAGGCATACATATTACAGACTGATATTATTTCACCTTACAGATAATATTAAATACACACAGGTATGTGTTCATGTATACCATGGCTTTTAATGCTGGTGGGACTCTACCTCTAAAGAGGTCTAATAACCTGCTAACAGCTATCCCCTTAAATCTGGTGAAGTAGATTAATGTTGATTTAGCCTTATTTTATTAAGCAGAGTATTTTGCATATAGCAGGCAATTACTGATGCTTACCCAAAACTGGTCATTTACAGTAGCATACTTACCATATCCTTTGTTGAAGACATCCTTGGCAGCCTTTCCTAGGTCACAGTAAGTCGGTGTGTTACACATATCTTATAAAGAAAAGTGAGGACAAAAGAATAAAAATAACCATTTAGTATTTACTCACTGTCCCTCAACTGTTTAGTCCTCTGAGAAGACGTATACAGTTTCTTTCTTCCTTTCCATCATTAATGCTTATACCCTAATGCAAGCAAAGTTAAGAGAAAACATTCCACTCCTTTAAAAAGAGCTTTCCAGAACACTGGAGAATGAAAGGGTTTTTTCATGAGAGTCACAGAGGTCATCTTTCTGATTGCATTTCAAAGAAAAGAAATTTCTCACAGGCTGAAGGAGATGCTTTGTTAAACTGGGCTTTTACTTTAAAAAAAAATGCAAAAATTTACATTAGAAAAACATTTCTTGGGCTGTTATAAAGCCAAAGAGCTGTATAAGATGAAAGGGAAATTTGTTGAGGAACTGTAAAATAGATGCATTAAAAATGAACATTTTTGCCACTCTGAAATTCAGTTCTTAAAATAAGCGTTACCATACTAATTGAAATGTATTCATCCAGAATATGCCCTCTCTCAAAGCTCTTCTTAAAGTGCAATAATCTTACCTATTAGCCAGAAATAGGAAAGATTCTACCTACAGTAATCTGCTTACCAAAAACTGGTGTACACTTTGAAAACCCAAGGTGCCTTGCCTTTTTCATCCTGCCTACTTAGTATTCAGCCAGCTTTTCTACGGCCAATATGACCCTCACAGTCCTTTAACCCCTGTGCATCACGAGAAATCTCTCCCTGCAGCACCCTCAAAAGCCATATCTAACCAATTGTAGGACCACCTCAAGCGACCCCATTAGCCTCCTCACTACACCAGAAAAATGCAAAGCACCAGTGAGCCCCTGCAATGACTATGCCTGAACCACCTACAAACTCATATTTATTTATATTTAGCCTAGCTCATAATCTGGCCTTCTGTAAGTCTCTGCCTATTTCATCACACTTGAAAACAACACACTATAACGCACTTAACTGTGAATTCATTTAAAATGTGTTCCTTAACCTAACCGTGTCAAATATGACAGACATATGTTAAGACACCAGAATATAGTACAAACATATATATAAAGTTAAGAGGAAAGAGCATAGTAAAAGTGAAAGAAGATAAATGTACTGACTCATAGCATAATAAAACCATGTTCTAAGCCACAGGGTTTCATAGTTCACTTTCAAAGCAATTAATTTACAATTCAGTCCCTTGTGTTCAAACGACCAAATTCTAGGTTTTTTACATAATGCCAAACGCAATTTGATATTACTCTTTATGATCACAACTGATGCTGGCATCTGTTGAAATTTTGCCAGAAGTCTATAATTTGGGGAGGTTAAGCATAGAAATGCAGACACTATATTTCAAATAGAAATGCTAAGGCTTTACCGTCTGGCTTTTTATCTACTGACAAGAGAAAAGACAAACTTAAACGTTTAGAAACATCCATCTAGGGGCTAAATACAATCTTTTAGCATTTTGCTTCTTCTTCAAAGCCACTGCCAGATACTTCGCAAAAGTGTAGGTGGTTTGACCTCAGTTTTGCCTAGTTCAGTCTTACTTTTTCAGTCCCACGATTCTGATCGGAAATGCACTGCTGGTATGATCAAGCAAAAACTCGAGAAGACACAGAGACTTCATTTTACACACATTTTCATTACGAAAGCACTTGTCTGTGGACTTGCAAGGCGCACCGGGGTTGCATTAGCCGCAGTCGGAGGGTGGGGGTAGCGGTAGGGGTGGAGGGTGGGGAGTGGGGGGGGGGAAGGGGCTCTGTAACAGCTTTACACAATTACTAACGGACAGTCGGCCCGTTTCGCCTCTTTAAGTTGCACATTCAGCATCCTCCCTTTAGCGGCAGGGAGTGGAAGAGCTTCCCTGATGCTGGAAGCCAATTCTGGAGGGGAAGCCGGGAGCGGGGGTGTGCCTGTGGTTCAAGGACCCAACTTCCCTCGAAACCAGCCTCTCGTCCGGCCTGACGCCGGGAGAGAGTCCTGGGGGCCGGCCAGGCCGGGGACCGGCCAGGCCGGGGACAGGTGGCGGCGCGGCGGCCCCCGTCACCTGAGGCGGCCAGCGCGGCCAGTCTCCGCCGCCCGCAGCCCGCGGGCCCGCGCCCCGTTACGCGGCCCTCCCCTCGCGCGCCCTCCGTTAGCCGCCTCCCTCCGGGGCCCTGCCGGTCGCCGCCTGCCCCGCCCGCCCCGGCCTGGCCTGGCCGCCGGCCCGCGGACCCGGTTAGCCTCACCTCCGACCGGAGAGCCTGTCCGCTCCACCAGGGCACAGCTGAAGGTCTTCTTCAAACCAACGCCGTCCGCGCCTGCGCGGCCCCACGCCCGCGGCGCCTGCGCGCCCCGAGCCCCACGCCGCGGCTGCGCCGGAGTGTCGCGCCGGGGTCGCGCGCCGCGGGCTCGAGACCGACCAACACCTCCAACTGTCCGAGCGCGCGCGCGCGCGCGTGCGCGGCAGACCCGGCGCGCAGGGCGGGCGGGGGTTGACATGGAGCGCGCAGGCTCGGGGACCGCACCTTTATCCCCTAGGTGCTCGCTCTCGCGAGAAGAGGCGGAGGTTACCAGTTACTGTTGCCAGGGGAGGGGCCGCGGGGCAGCCTCGGCGGAGGATGCGGTGGCACCGCCCACTCCGCGGTGGATGCTGGCACCCCACACCGGCGTTTGGTTCTCTGGCGGTTCCCGGCAGATCTGTATGGGGATTTCATCTCCGACTGACTAAAATTCAAGAATGTGGCCCTTCGGTCATCTCATTTTAACGATGAGAAAACATAGGTCCCCAGGGGGTAAGTGATGTATTCACGGTGACACAGGATAGGTGTAATTTCAAAGGGAGAGAGGAGGTGGAGAAAGGAAAGCGCTTCTTTAGAGAAGAATACCAACTAATACGTGTAGAAGAAAATTATGGAACTAGAAAATCACCACTTTGGAGCCACCGATAATTGATTCGGGCAAAAATTATCGATAGATGCTGGACGGTTGAGGATATTCATACGGTTCCAAAGCATCATCCCACAGATTACTTACTAAAGAGAAAAGGGTACCTTCACATCAAAGGAATCACCCTTGACCGAGTGATCAAACAACATCACCGGGGACGGTACAGACGGACATCATGTGCTCCCTTATATGATGCACAGAAGACACAGATAATATTTCTGCCAAAGGGATGATGTCTCTTTATTCCTAAGGAAACAATCAGACAAATCCAAATTGAGTGATTTATTCCACCACCTGGTCTCCTAAAATGTAAAGTTCATGAAATTTTAAGAAAAAGGCTAGTGAACTGTTCAGATTGAAGGAGACAAAGGAAAGATATGACCCCGAGAGCAATGTGATCCTAAGTTGCACCCTGGATCAGAAAACAAAGTTACTATTGAGGATCATTATTGGGACAATTGAGAAAATTCGAATGTAGGCTGTTTTAGGAGTGAAATAACATTATCTGCAGCACACTCTTAAATGGTCAAGAAAAAAATAACATACAAAATGTTAACAACTGATGTATCTAGGTGAAGGATATTTGGATTTTCGTTGCATTTTTCTAGAACTTTCCCTTTAAGTTTAAATTTTTTCAAAATAAAAAAAATGGGAAGAAAAACTCACAAAGCCTTTGATTCATTATTGATTCAAGCAGCAACCTGGTATCAATAATAAATATTGGGGGGAGGGGTATAGCTCAGTGGTAGAGCACATGCTTAGCATGCATGAGGTCCTGGGTTCAATCCCCAGTCCCTCCATTAAAAAAAAAAAAAAAAAAAAGGCAAATACTATTTCCCTGCTGTGTATGAGACACTCCAGGCTAGTAAGAGACAAATAAAATAAGTCCTCCCAAAGGACTCATAATGTAAGAGTTGGATAAATACCTGCCAAATGAGGCAGAATATGATAAATGTTGTCAGCAAAGCAGTCTAACTTAGTAGGCTAAATAAAATGAGTTTTGGAGTCAAAATTGGCTGGGTTTGTATCTCAGATCGGCCAACTCTGTGGTCTTGGGTGAGCAGCTTAACCTCTCTATGCCTCGCTTTCTGCCGCCTGTGAAACAGGACTAAGTAAGGTCTACTTTGGCGATTGTAGTGGATACTAAATGAAATAATCAATCCAGAGCTCATAATAATCCACCTGGCATATGGGAAAATGTTCATAAGCTATTAACACAGATGAAGATGAATGTGCTATAAGTGATTAAAAGCTACACGTGGGCAAACCTGTATTTCTTCACTTGCATAGGAATATTAGAGCCATGACTTCAGCCTGTACTTTGGCACAGACCTGGCCTTTGTCCGGTACAACAGGCCATAAAGAGCACTTTGAAGGGGAATTTGGCAATATTCCTTCCTTTGGCTTCTTTTTCCAAACATCTTTCTTCGGGGCTTGACACCACCAGCCCCAGGTCACGCACGGAGAGACTTCCTCTCTCTCCCAACACCAGATGCCAGAGGCGAGGAGAGAAATCGTTAAGGAAACAGCAGCTGCAAGGTTTGCTTCCCTCTCTCTGGTCCTGACAGCTTAGCAGGGTCCACGTTAACATTCAGTGTCTCCTATCAAGACACCGGCCTCAGGGGGAGGGTATAGCTCAGAGTGCATGCTTAGCATGCATGAGGTCCTGGGTTCAATCCCCAGTACTATTTCTAAGAATAAATAAGTAAATCTAATTACTTCCCCCACCCAAAAAATGAATAAATAAATAAAAGTGTTTGAACTCAAACATTAAAAACAGTCCAAATTACTGCCCATTCCCATCCCCCTACCCATACTGGGCTCTAAACTCTTGGGAAGTGTGAAATTTCTCAGTCCAAATCCTAATTACCCAGCATTCTTCTGTATCATTTGTGAGACATTTACTAAGTGCTTACTATGAACAGCAGAGCACCAGGCTCAGAGCTTCAGAGCAAATGTCCCAGCAGACACCCAACCCGTCTGTGCTCTGTACCTCCCCAGGCCACAGGGAGCAGGTCCCCAGACACACGTCATCTGCTCTAGTCAAGAAAACCTGCTGATCTGCCCGTGTTACCTTTTTGAGAGAAAAATCTCAGAAGATTACTATAATTTTACCCTCAGAAATGAAAAAAACAAAACAAAACCTGAAAACAGAAGCTCCACTGTGAAGATTTGGCGGCTTGATTGCCTTAAGGGTAAGGAAAATTAAGATTCTGAAGCCAGCGGTGTTATTTAATCCCCTCTTTCTTTAAAGGGCCCACTTGCGTGTTCTCAGGGACTGCAAAATTCTGATGGGGGGGCGAGGATCTCCTAGTTACTGAGGAGCTGAAGGCATCTTTGAAGAAGAGGAAGTATAAAGCCACATCCCTGGCCCTCCTCCAAGGAGGCAGCAGAGGACAGAGACGGTGATCCAAGGCTATATTGTTATGTATTCAGGATATATGTCACCACCTGAAATTCGGCATCTGACGACACATCTCAAGGAAGCAGTCAGATTTGTGCAAAGATTTCTCTTGAATAGCTTGAATGAATTACAGTAGCCAAAAATTAAAAGCAACCTAAATGGCCAACATTTAGAGGATTCATTAAATAAACTATCATATATCCATATTCTGGGATATGGTACAGCCATGGGTTCTAATAATATGTTTGATGATCTGGGTTAAAAAAAAAGAGAAAATAAAAGTTTAAGAACAGTGTAATCCCATGTCTGTGTGTGTGTGTGTTTTACCTTAAGAAGAAACAAGGGAATGATAAAAATAAACATCAGTGAATACCTTTGATGGGAGACAGACCAATTAGGTAGAAGCAGCTCACTTGGGTAAATCTAGGCATTAGTAATGGCTAGTTCTGGAGCTGGTGATAAATTCATGATATATTATACATATATATTAAATAAATAAATGCTATATATATGTTCATGCATTGAAAGAAAATCAGGAAATTTTTCCCCCAAAATTTGACAGTGACTATCTCTGCTGCATCAGAGTACGTGTGATTTTTATTTTCTTCACACTTGTCTGTGTTTTCCAAAATTTCTAAAATTTGGAAACACATTTCTGTTGCAATTAGGAAAGTTAAACTCCCTTTCATAAGGTGGGGAAGTACCTAGGTTCATGAGAGGCGAGGTGCTAGTCCCTGGGGAATTTCCATCCCAAATTGGGAAATGTACCTGGAATTTACATGGGGCCTTCTGGGCGCTCACATCACTCTTGGCCACTAGGGGGCGGAAGGAAACAAGGTAAAAGATAAGCTAACGCTGCTGTGTGCGCTGGGCCTGGGATGCCAAGTCAGGGTTGACTCCTGCCCTCCCCTTGCCCCCAGAGCCTCATCCAAGTTCTCCACGAGGTTGTGAACACACTTCCCTACTGAAGTCAGAGTCTTAAGTTAAATGTCAAAAGGGTAGCAAATATTTGCAAATTGTTTTTATGAGGAAACCAATGTTGTCAAGGCTCCTCGGGTGGATCAGGGAAGAGCCTGGCAGACAAAACCTACGACTTCGCTCATCTTAACCACTGGCTAGTGATGCACCGTGATCATGTTCACATAAAGGATAATCTAAGAGAAAAGAGGGTGACCTACTCCTAAAGGTCTATGAAACCTGTTAGCAACAGGCAGTGTACCCTGTGATTTTATTCCTTAGTGAATCTACAGCTGGGTTTCAGGCAGCGATATTTTGGGTCATGGCCTTCAGTGAGTGTGGTGCAGAGGACAGAATAAACTCGAACCGGAAAACTTAGGTTCAAATCTGAGGTCCGCAAGTCACTTGCTGTGTGACATTGGGCAAGTTACTTGACCTCCCTGAGCCTCAGTGTCTTCACCTTTAAAAAGCAGATCCCCAGAAGTAAACTGTTCACATGGGGCCCCCGGTGCCTTTCCTAGCCTGGTGTGGAGTCAGAACTGAGGCTGTCGCTGCGGGGAAAAAGGAGGTCCCAGCACCACATGGTTTCACAAATCCAGAGGGGGCCCGGAGTGTGTGACACCGTGGCTGGGCCCCCACCATCGCCAGCTCCTAGAAAACCGATCAGGTCGTGGTCGTGGGGAGCTGAGGATGAGAGGTACGTGGCCTGACCAAGGCGGCAGAATCAGAGATAGGCTGGACCGGTTTCCCTGGCTCCACCCAGGCCAGCTCTGGAAGCTGCCCACACTCAGGGGTGAGACATCGGACAAAGCCTGCTTCCCTGCGGTTCCGATGGCCTGCTCCACCTGCTGACCTCAGGTAACTCACTGGTAGCTCTTACACTGCCCGTGACTATGTACATCCTGCAGTCTTCATGGGCCTTCATCCCGCCCCGCTCATCCTTCATTTATTGAACATTTCCTGTGAGATTCTGCCAAAGACCTGCTTGTTTTGGTTACTTTGATTTTCTTTTATGAAGAACAAAATTTATGGAAATCCACCTGGTTTTGACCCAGGAGCCGTCACGAATAGAACTTTCCATTCCTCGGTGAATATAAATCACAGAGCTGACTCTCCCTTTGACGTGAGGTGCCGCAGCTGTCACTGGGAGGATACAGGTGTCAGCGCTCACACACCGGCCCGCACCTCTTCCCCGCTGGGGATTACCCAGAGGGTGGCATCCTCCGTCCTCAACACACAGCCGTGTTGGGGGTGAGTGGCCTCGGGGAATTTCTTCTCGGGAATTTTCACTTCCTCTGAGCTCGGTCAATACCGCGTGATTCCAGCGTACCTCTTACCCAGGCGCTCACTGAGGCACCGAGAGGATCAGCTGGAGATTTTAATTAGCCCACAATCCTTGCCAGGGGGTGCCCGACGGCAGCATCCCGGCCAAAAGTGCACGTGAGGGCTTCCTTGGTTGTGTGGCCCACGGGGCCAAGGCTCCAGGTGCTGCTCCCAGCTCTGCACGGGCTCTGCCAACTGCCGACTGCAGCTGTGAACTCCAGACCCTGACCTAAGAGCAGAGAAAATGCCTTTTAAGCAGAAACACTTCTAAAGCCTTCCTCTCCCCGCTGCTCTCCCTGTCATCCTCTTCCTGCTGCCCCATCATCCCTGATCCCCAGTCACTGAGATCAGCCTTACGGCATCCTGGCTGAGGAACACTATGATCATTAACAGGTAAGCAACCTCGGCTGATCTGAAAATACACCAAAAGTTGGGAATGAAGTTTGGTGCAGCCATTATGGAAAACAGTATGGAGATTTCTTAAAAGAACTGAAAATAGTCTTACCCTATGATCCAGCAATCCCACTCCTGGGCATGTGTCTGGAGGGAACTCTTAATTTGAAAAGACACCTGCACCCCAATGTTCACAGCAGCACTATATACAATAGCCAAGACATGGAAGCAACCTAAATGTCCATCGACAGATGACTGGATAAAGAAGTTGTGGTATATTTATACACTGGAATACTATTCAGCCACAAAAAAGAATGGAATAATGCCATCTGCAGCAACATGGATGGACATGGAGATTGTCATTCTAACTGAAGTAAGCCAGAAATAGAAAGAAAAATCCATAAGATATCACTTATATGTGGAACCTGAAAAAAAAAAAGACACAAATGAACTCATTTACAAAACAGAAACAGACTCACAGACATAGAAAACAAACTTCTGGTTACCAGGAGGGAAAGGGATAAATTGGGAGTTTGAGATTTGCAGATACTAACTACTACATATAAAATATATAAACAACAAGGATCTACTATATAGCACAGGGAACTGTATTTAATACCTTGTAATAGCCTATAAGGAAAAAGAATATGAAAAGAAGAAAACATATATATTTATGTATGTGTAAACAAGTCACTGTACACTAGAAATTGACACAACATTGTAAAATGACTATACTTCAACAAAAAGAGAAGGAAAAATAAAATACACCAAAAGTCATCTTCCAGGGAGACTTCGTGTACTTATATCCTCAAAATTGCTCTGGCTTTGGGGAGACCTAGAAATAATAGACCATTTAGGGGAGATTTTTCTTTGGTGCTTTGGATTGAACAAACTTCTTTTTTGGGGGGGCAGGCAATTGGGTTTATTTATCTATTTGTTTTTTAATGGAGGGACTGGGGATTGAACCCAGGACCTTGTGCATGCTAACCATGTGCTCTACCACTGAGCTATACCCTCCCCACCGAATAGAACAAAATTTTATTGACAGCCTCCATGGAAGGGCCATGTGTTATGCTAGGTACTGAAGTGTATGTGAGGGTGGAAAGTTCTGGCCTGGAAATGGGTGAGAGACACTTATTAATGGAGTCTTACGAGTGCAAAACACTCTACCAGGCCTTCCACACGTATTTACGCATTGAACCCTCAAAAGAGAGTCCTTATGGGGAGGTCGTGCCTGCTGTACGGTTGAGGAGATTACAGCCTAGAAAGGTGAAGTAAGTTTCTCAAGGTCACAAACTGTTACTGTGAATCCATTTATTCGTGTAGTCATGCATCACACAGAACAACTTACGGGGCATCTGTCAAGTGCCGGGCCCTGAAAACACAAGGATACAAAGATGAACAGCTCCAGCCCTGCCCTCACAGAGCTGATCACCTTGTTGTAGAGAAACAAGCAGACAATCCCAACAGAGTGTTAGCAACATCACGGTGGGCAGGTGGATGCAGTGGGGAGTGGGGGCGTCAGGGGCAACAGGGGAGGCCAGTCTGGTGGTCAAATCAAGTCGGCCCTGACTCCAAAGCGCTCTTAACAAGGCAGAGGGAAAGCCAGACAGAGACATAGAAGTCTGCTTTTAGGTCTTACTGCACTGTTGGTAGCCCCGGCATCTGGCGCCTGCATCTCCGCCTCCCCTCTGTCTGTGGGAAGCAAAATAGAGAGCATCGCTCACTCGTGGAAGACATGGGGGTTCATCTTCTGTCTCCATGTTTGATACCCAGCAAAGACCCAACGATGTGGATTGCATCTTATGCTGCTGTCATCCGGCCTCCCCTAACTGGCTTTCCATCCTGAATTCCCTGTCTTCAGTGCTCAGAATTAGAAATGGTCAGGGTTCTCTCAGCTCCTCCATCTCACTCACTTCCCACCCCTCTACATCAAGTGAAGGAGCTTCGGTGCAGAATCCTACTCTTGGCTGGTTCTCGTGGTCACCACGTCACTGCCTTACCCTGGCCCTTCTCCTCCGCATCATCATTGGCTCAGCGTCCGCTTTCATTGTCTGCAACCCCAGCTCCACACTGCCACCAGCACTGCTTTCCTATAAAGCAAATTAGATCCTGCCAAGTTCCAGCTCAGACATCCTCCAATGACTTCCCACTGAGTATAAAATAATTTCCAGTTTTCTTCCTCTGTGTATCAGGTTCTTTGCAGTCTAACTTTTCTCTCCATCACCAGTCCCACAGAATCTCTCTCTAGAGCCGAAATGCACCTTCCTGCCCCTGCACACACTTCCCTCTCTGAGCCTGGGGTGAGACCATCCCCTGCTTCTCAACCTAGGAAACTCCTACTCATCCCACAAAACCCAGCTCAAATAATACCTGCTCCATAGATGCATTCCTTCATTCCTCCAGAAGGTCTAATCATGCCCTTCTCTGTGAGCCTGCAGCCCCACATTCCACTTTTATCTCAGGGGCAAGGACTGTGTTTTATCTTTTATTCCCAACATCCAAGCACAGGTTCTACTACGTACAAAGTGCTCAATGAATGTTTGTGCCAGTCCTTTTCATCTGTGTGTTTTGCTAGAGGCCTTTGTTGTCCAGATAGTCTCTCTTCAGTTAGGTAACAGGAAGCAGAGAAATCCAGCAGAGAGTGAGCCCTGGGGTGCTCTCCTTTATCTTTGGTCATAATTGTCCAACTTCAAAATAAATTCTGGAACACTCCTAGTCACCAGGCCGATCATACTATCAAAGGGTGTTTGATGTTGTCGGTGTGTATGTGGGGGAAAAAAAAAAAATCGCAGAAGAAGTGGCTCCCGCTGCTCCATAAGATAGTAAGACAGGCAGACCTACAGACAGGAATCTACAGCCAAGTAACGGGGTCTCAGACCACCTGCGTCAGTCACTGGGTCACCAGGCAATGCTCGAGGCTGAGAGTGGACCCTTGATATAAAATGTCAGATTCCGATGGACTGGTGTCAGCTTGCTCTGGAGGAAGACCCAGCAATGCTAAGATTGCCATTGATGGCATAGAAAACATGCATTTTTAGATTTTAAATAGCATCTGTCCATGGGGGGGGAGGTGAGAGAGTATAGCTCAAAGTGGTAGAGTGCATGCTTAGCATGCATGAGGTCCTGGGTTCAATCCCCAGTACCTCTTCCAAAAAGTAAATAAATAAATAAACCTAATTACCTCCCTCCCCACCACAAAGAAATTCAAACTCAGAAAATTGAAATGCGTGAAATTCCACGTGAAATTAGCTAGAGGCTCAGAGACCTGTTCTGCTGAAGTCGATTTAACATCACGCGACACAAATTAAATCCCCTGCAGATCGAATGCAACTTACATCATAAAATGCATCTGAACCCCCTACTGAATTGTGTGAATTTGTATAAAATGAGCTTTCGGTGGTTGTCCCCTCCATCAAAAAAAAGGAGGAATTTTAATAAATCTCCTTATTTTCTTAATTAACTAATCCTAACTTCCAGCAGCTCAATTTTTATTTGAAGGAGAATTATTTTCCAATTGACGTTTAGTTCAGAACAGGTGTGGGTAGGTTCACAGCTCTGAAGCTACGGGGATTTTTCCATCTGGATGCCAGGGCTAATCCGAGGGCATTTTCTCTCTTTCCCATCTGCCTTCGCTATCTGAGCACGATTTAAAGATTCGCAGTATATTTTGTAATTCATTTGCTTTTGGCATCCTGTATCATAGCATACTGGCTAATATGATTCATTCTTTCTTGGAGCACAATTAGCTGTGAAAACAGATCTTAGAACAGACTCCCTCCACCCCTAAAGGATTACTGAAGGTAGGAAATGCAGGTGATTATCAGAGTCTGCCTTTGATACCGACATCCTGCTCTTTTGCTGGCCCTTTGAACTAACTTTGATACGCAATAATTAAGAGGGATTCAACCCCCGAAGGAGAAGCACAGTGCGCTCCCTCCATGGAGTCCTTGTTTTGAACTATTGATCAAACAGATTTGAAGGGATTTGTTGAAGCCTGTGTGGGGTAAGAAGGACGGAAATGGAGGCGGGGGGAGGGAGACGGGAGGAGGGCACACATCTATAAAGGGTTTCAGAGGGAGCCTGCTGGTCGGACTTCGCGCGTCCTATTCACACACCTGCCTGAGACAAGGACTGGCTTCTCTTTGAGCAAAAACGATCACAGGCCACTTGCTGAGTTTTCCATTTTGGCAAAAAAACTCCCTTGTGGGTTGAGCGCAGCCCAGCTTCACGGAGGACTCTGGGAGCACTCGAAGGTCGAGGATGGTGGCAGTGGTCCTGCTGGGGCTCGGCTGGCTGTGCGCTCCCCTGGGGGCTCTGGTTCTGGATTTCAACAACATCAAGAGCTCTGCGGACGCGCAGGGGGCTCGGAAGGTAACGCACAGCGAGGGAGGAGGGCTGAGCGCTCGCGGTGGGGCACTGGATTTCAGGTGTAAACCATCACTCAGATCCGTGGTGGAAAGGTCTCATCCAGACGGTGCGTTGGATTTAGGAATTGGGAAAACACCCTGGTAGAATCCAGCCGCCTTAAATTTTACTCACCAAGTAAGCAGAGCGACTTGTCAGGACACTGAGCTATAAATTGACCCATCAGTCAGCAAGTAAACTAACCTTAGAAAGCTGTACCATGGGCCAGGCCTCTTATGCACAAGATCTCATTTCCTCTTCCCCAGGCTTGAGATAGTTATCACACCTCCTAATTACAGGTGACGGAAATGGGACCCAGAGACGCTGAGGAATTTAACCAAGGCCACACAGCCAGGGAATGTGGGAGTTAGGAGTTAAATGCTGCGTGCCAAGGTGCACAGGCTTGTCGCTGTCTCATTACATTTTATGGATCCTTTCATACACATTTACACAAAGAAGCATCAACTGTAGATAAGAAAAATCAGTCCTTGGTATCTGTTTCCCTGCAAATGAGACATCACGAAAAATCAAAGGACATTTGACTGGGTTGAGACTCACCGAGGAGCTACCTGGCACATGGTGATTGATATGATTCACTAGAGTAAAAGGTCAAACAGAAAAGCCACAAACACCAACATTACATTTAATTAAACTGCAGCATGGCTTCTAGAGGTATATCAAAAATCTCACCACCTTCTGTAAGACACACATGGGAAAACATTTTCTTCCATTTTCACAAAGAGCACAAGAAAATTAAATTCTGATTTTTGAAAGTGGGACGATTTTCCAAACACGAATAACCTTTGCAGCACATAGGTCTCTGGGTTGGTGATCCGAGATCTCCCCTTTGTGGGAGAAAATTGATTACAGTGAAAAATTGAGATGCTGCCTGAGGTTTGCCTTTAAAAGTGCCACGCTGATTTGGCTTCCCCCATCTCCCGCCTGGAATATAAAAAGTCATCTTCATCGCACTGGATTCTCTAGCCCTATGACAAGAGTTTCTCCTCACAGGGTTCACAGTGCTTGTCTGACAAGGACTGCAGTACCAGGAAGTTCTGTCTCAGACCCCAAGATGAGAAGCCATTCTGTGCTACCTGTCGTGGACTGCGGAGGCGGTGCCAGCGGGATGCCATGTGTTGCCCGGGGTCGCTCTGCGTGAACGGTGAGTCAGTACAGAGCCGCGCAGGACGGCTGTGCTTCAGCGAACTGGGGACAACATCCCAATCTCATAGACTAGTATATTCCATGACAGGCACTCTCTAAAGGTTTCCTGGACTCATTCCCTTTTTTAAAGGAAATTTTTATTGAAGTGTAATTGATTTACCATGTTAGTTTCAGGTTCCTGGATTCATTCTTGAAGTGAACTTACGCAGCTGCCTTTTCTCGACGCAGCACAAAGTAGCTTCTGTCCTGGCAACAGCTCTTGCCAATAACTTGGAGATGATTTTAAAGGAAGGATTCAAGTTGGAATCTTTCAAATTCTTCCCTTTTTCACTTGGATTCCATTAATTACTTCACCGCCTTCTTTGCCACATGTGAGATGTAAATATTTAGTGCCTATGCCCAGAAATCTAGTAAGTTATATATAAACTGAAGGCAGAGGTACCGCCAAACTGTGTGCCAGTATGATAATGAGCCTGTCTGTGGTTCTGATCCTCTAACTACACCTGGTTGCCTCTCAGATGTTTGTACTGCAATGGAAGATGCCACCCTGATACTGGAAAGGCAGACTGATGACCAAGATGACTTGGATACAAAAGGAACAACTGGGCATCCCACGCGGGAAAACAAACCCAAGAGGAAGCTAAATATTAAAAATTCACAAGACAGTAAGGGTAAGAGCAGCAGTCTAAGCATGTATGTGTGTGTGTATATATATATATACACACACACGTATATTATATATTTTTTTTAAGAAAAACATTTTCTCCTCCAAGGCTGTTAAGGATAGGCTGAAACTGACTTTGTTTCTCTCCACCCCAGAAACACATAGAGAGCATGTCCTGTTTCTAATCTCTTTCCACAAACAGCTACGGGGATCACGTGGGCAGCAGTATAAGGTAGTTGGCAGACCAAGAGGACCCGGGAAGAGCCATGATAATGGACTGATTAGCAGGAAAGCCTTTAATTGTTTAATTAAGTTTTATAGACACATCTTCTCACAGCCTATAATTTAACAAATGGAAATTTCCCTTTCTAGATCTTCAGAATCCAAAAGAAAAGAGAGATGAACATAGATGCAATAACTTTTCATCCTCGGACAAATACAACCTTCTCCAAGTTGTTCTTTTTTTTTTTTTTTTACAAAATTGTAGTCTCAAATTCCAGTCTTTGATATAAAATTGCTAGAAAGTTGGAAGGTGGTGAACTGGCCATTCTTGTTTGTGTCTTCAGGTTAACTGGCCCCTGTGCAAGCAATGGTCTCTCACTGTGTCAGTACAAATCCCATTGAATAAAACACTGACGGGTGATATTTATTTCATTTCTCAAGGCTAGACAGCCCATCTTTCTTTGATCAGTGTTTTAACTTTATAAAACAATAAACTGTTAGGCAGGGCTGAAATGTGCATTTCCTGGTGGTTCTTAGCTCAGGAGGCTGGTACGCTGCTCTGCCTTTGCTCTGTGGCTTGTCCCACACCCTGTGCCTCGTCCCAGTCGCACCCCCAGGTGCCACGATGCTCCCCGCTCATCACTAAAGCCCGTGTCGATCCTGTTCCAGGACAGGAGGGAGGAAGCTGCCTCAGAACATCCGACTGCGGACCTGGGCTTTGCTGTGCTCGTCATTTTTGGACTAAAATCTGCAAGCCAGTCCTGCTGGAGGGACAGGTCTGCTCCAGGAGAGGGCACAAAGAGCCTGCCCAAGCTCCAGAAATCTTCCAGCGTTGTGACTGTGGTCCTGGACTGTCCTGTCGAAGTCCAGGGGCTGGCACCCGCCAGAGCGCACGGTTAAGAGTGTGCCAGAAAATCTAAAGAGCGGCTCGTCTTCAGCCAGGAGTCCCAGACGTTAACTTAAAACTTTTCCACACGAATATCTCTCAAAACCAAATCTTGGAGCAACTAAAACAGACTGAGCTGGAGAACTGAGGACGCTGCCTTGTCATGAATGGAAACTAGCTTTGGCTCATCGTCTATTTGAGCAGAAAAGTGCTGTGATTCTGTAATGAATTTAATTGTGATCCAGCAATTCAGTTCAAATAAATCTTTAAGTAATTTCTGGTGACATTCTGGTGCCTGACAGTACTTGGGCGGGGGGTGATAGTATCTTGTTGTTAACCTCACCAGTGAAAATTATCCCAGCAAATACTTTATTTTTCCTTAAAACCCCTATTGTTTATATTCTTTGATTTCCTGGAAGGGAAATGCCATTTCACTCCAAAATAATTTGGTTAACAAAGAAAAAAGATTCAGAGGGTAATATCTTATATAGTTTGTATAGTTCTTTGCAAGTATTAAAGCATTTTCACATATTTTGTTCTTAGTAGCTTTACTTACCATTTGACAATTTTTTATATTTTGTATTTATCTAACTTCTGTATTTGAAAGCTAGGGCTTTCAAGGAATGCTTTTACTTACACATTTTGACCATCTGAACTTAAAAGTTATGTCGGAGGAAAACCAGGGCAAAGAAGTGAAATTTTGGTTTGTTCGAAGTTTAAGAGGCCATGTTTTGTACGTATGGGTGCATGCTGGAGGCGGTTTTAATTAGGGAAGCTCTTATGGATGGACTATAATCCACTGCTACAGATCTCATTTGAGAGATAAACCACACACCTGTTCTTCTATTTAGGTCATAAGTACATATTACAAAAATGAATATGGGGCCAAGCAAAGAAAAAAAGGTAAATTTATGAAGTTCTCTAGTTTCTAAAAGATATTGAACCCTCTCCCAGAGGCCAGCCTCTGGGTCCACCTTAATTGAGTAATTTACACTCAGTGATACAGGAGGAAATGTAGTGAGGTGATGTGGTTTATAGCCTAAGGGCAGAAAAATGAGAAAATAAAACTTCCCATTTAAGATCTGCTACCATTTCATCTCTTAATTCTCTCTTACTGACCCTTAGCAAACTGTGATCACAAACAGTACATAAATTTAAACATATTTGCTAATAAAATAACAAGATCATCTGATAATAATACAAGAGGTTTTATTGACTATTAGTGCAAACTACAGCAGGAAGAAGAAACCATTATTTAAAAACACCACAGACCCTTACATAGCAAAAGATAAGAAATAAATTAAGACCCCTGTGGGGCTGTGCCTGGGAGGACGGCCTCATTCACTTCGGTCCTTGGGTTCCCGGTATTTCCACTGGATGTAGTCAAAGATGTCCTTCTCACTGTCCACCGGCAGGGGCTCCCCAGCAACTCCTGCAAGGGGACAGAAAAGCACTTTCCTCCTGAACAGGTCCAGGCTCTAGTTACAGGAGGTGCAGGTCTGAGAGCCACATAAGACTCACCTTCAGAAGAAAAGCATGAGTCACCAAGCCACTGAAACAAGACATGGGCCGCCCCCATCCTCCCCACGAGCCTGGTCCGCGCTGTGTCACACGTGGTGACCGGGGCATGAAACGAACCCGAATATGCTGACTCTGACCATCTGAAGTGCCCCCAGTGCATGGCCTTCCTCTCCACTGGACCCCCACCGTAGTCACCAGGTGTCAGAGAAAATACTGGAGTGAGTTCCTCTGCAACTCAAATGTGGTCCCTGGGCTAGCAGGGAGGCACCACCAGCCTACCAGCAATGCAGAAGCCCACGCCAAGCCCACTGAATTAGAATCTGCATCCATGGGGTCCTCACGTGGTTTGCATACACACTGACCTGGGAGAAGTCCCGCCCTCGTCTACCAGGGACGAAAGCCCTGTTTTACACTTTTACGACAAAAAGACAAAAATCTTCCTTTTCCTAGCAGAGAACAGTAAACCACACAGTATATTGTGAAATGTCAACAAGAGCTATAAAACAGAGATTAAGCAATCCTTACTCTGGAAACTTGAACAGCTTGGGGTCGAAGCTGCCACGTTTGGCCTGGCACTAAACGCAATAAAACCCAGGCTCTTCAGAAGTCTTGGAAGTACATTTAAAAACACAGAAACACTTGAGATCAGTAAGATTTTTGTTACTGACCATCAAAGGTAGAAAGAATTTAATCCATTTTTAACAGAGCTAGAAATAAATAAATCTTGTCATCATGGGCCTTCAATTGAGGGCTTGGAAGCACCTATGGATTAAAGCCTCTTTTGTTGCCTGAGGGACTAACAATACCAAAGAAACTACAATTACCTGGTACAGTTACTTAAAGGCTTTTTAGAAAAACCAATTTGCTAAACCAAAATATCCAGATGTCTGTGATTATCTCTAAGACACAAACACTCACCAGTGACGCCCAGGGGACGGATTGTGTATTCGTTGATTGTGAAGCCTTTTTCGAGGGCATGAGCTCTCATATTCTTATTGAAAATATCACTCCCAGTGAAATAGAGGACACCACAATAATATTGATCCTTGGGTATCAATCTAAAAAAAAATTAATAAACAACTGACTTATCTTTTACTAAACATTTCAAATTTAGCAAAAATAGGACTCTTAAAATTGATGAGGCACAGAACACCTAAAATAAGTCTATGTGGTCCTGAAGAGGAGACTGCCATCAGGTAGACCCTGCAAATGACCTCAACCTTGCAGTCAGCTGAGGTGGGGAGGGAGGCAGAGAGGCGTATCACTAGGACAACTGACTCTCCCCAGGCAGGGTCTGCTCTGAGCTGCGGAAGGCATCGTGCTGAGATGCAAATCCAGAGAAAGTAAAGGAGATTCTGCAGACAGTCATGTCAGGCTAGACATCGTCTACTGCAGGAACATATGGAACTTCAGAATGAAAGGGGTCCCAGACATTGATGCAAATTCCAAGATACATGGGATGGGATGGGGAGAGGGAAAAAGGGAAAAAGGTAATAGGTCAGTTTTGAGTCATACCTGATGTCAATTCTCCGGTGTGGATACGCCTTTTCATCATTTTTACCGGGAAGCTGGCAAACACCCTAAAATGGATATTTAAAATAATGTTGAAAGATTTTTTTTTTAACTTAAGGCTTAATTTGAATCAAATGTTGTTAAATGTGAGATTATTGGTGCTTTAAATGGAGGCCGTTTTAGAATTCTGAGCACTCTTAGTAGCTTTTCTATGCACTAAATATTACCATCCCCTTCCTACCGTACTTTGTGATAATTAAAGAACTGCAGGAAACAGTAGCCAAAGATTTTGGTTATGAGGATCTGGCTTTTGTGTGATTCTAAACAATAAGCTAATCAAGGAAAGCATGAAAGACAGAAACCAAAACAAACAGAAAAAAGCAACTTGGAAGAAGCAATGATTATTCAGGGAGAAGAAAAGAGACACCAAAGCTATCAGTAATGTTCTCAGATAACAAGATATTTTATTTATGAAATAAGGGCAGAATGCTGCAGAAAAAGAACACACAAGGAAATGATTTAAATCAAAATTAAAAATATGATAGAAAATTTGAAATTGCGGGGATTGCCGAGAAATTAGAAAAGACAGAGAGATGAAAATTAAGAAAAATTTAAAAGATTAAATAAATTAGGGATTAAAAAAAAGAAAATTGGGATCATTTTCTTCCCTCTCTACAGGTGACTTTTCATGATATCTCTGCAGTTTTCGAACAAAAATGATCAAGGTCTGTTTCATTATGTTTTCCTTTTCTAGAAAAACTGAGAAAGTTTCTGGACTAGGCCGCAAACCATGAGTATGTAAAACACACGAGGGACAGGCTTCTGGTACACGTGTCACTAAAAGCCATACTCTGCATGCAGCAGCACAGAAAAATTAAAATCTAAGTCTAAAGTGGGTGTTTTCTGAATTTGAAAGCAAATATGTGCATGACTGGGACATTGTGCTGTACTCCAGAAACTGACACATTGTAACTGATTATACTTCAATATAAAAAAAATAAATAAATAAAAAATAAAGTGGGTATTTCCTTCAGCTACTGCTACGGCTGACAGATTAATGAAAGCTGTTCATCTTTAAATTCTGAAACCTCCCTTCTCAGGCACTAACAAGTTCCAACTCAACCTTCAAATGGAATTACTGTGAGGCACTACCTTGCGGATATGGACGCTGGAACACCAAAAGCAGTAATCTCAGTGTCTGTCACATCAGTAATAGGATTTCATCTCATGGCTTTGTTCCTTTCCTCAAGGCTAATTTTATTTCCTGCGTTTTTTTCTGAAGTGCTGATGTTAAAGAATTTCTCTGTATTACTATAAATTCTTTATTACATTAAGTGGATTAGTTTTGTTTCCCATTTCAATTAGGTAGCTTCATGCCGAGTGTCTGAAATAAAACCCTTTCATTCCCCCAGTGTGGCCAAGGTGTCTTCTATTGTCCTGTAAATCCTTCCTGTAGATATGCTACAAAAGAGCTTCCTCCGAGGCCAAACTTGCACAAAATTGGAGTGGTACTCATCATATATAAAGCAAATAGGCAGAGGAGATTTTTTTTTCTTCCAAATGTAATTTTATTATAGTCACAGGAAGAATAGTTGAATTAACTAAACACTACGATGGGGGTAGGGTATAGCTCAGTGATAAAGTGCCTGCTTAGCATGCACAAGGTCCTGGGTTCAATCTTCAGTACCTCCATTAACAATAAATAAATCAAATTATCCACCATCAAAAAAAAGAAAAAAGAAAAAAAGAAAACAAAGCAAAACAAAAAGACCATGATGTTACAGGAAGATCTGGAGTAACCCTGGATTTCCTGAGGTTTAAGGACTATGAGTTTAAAGGAATTCATGTTTTGAAGAGAACTGAAAAAAACACACAGATGATTGCATCTTTAAAACTATTCAGTTGGTGGTTTTAGCAACAACAGATTCTGACTGAAACCAAGTGGATATGGAGTGAAAATGGTTTATCCCGCTGGATTCATTTTGCAGCCAATTTCCTTTCAGAAACCCAGGAATCTTCACTTCGTTGGTTATCTCTGCTAGTGTTCATGTACTCAGGGTCACAGCTCTGACTCCCGTCTTCCTGTCTCTTCTGAGATACCTGCTTGGCTAACTCCCTCACCGCAAGCCTTCCCCCAAGTCTCAGCTTCTCAATAAGGCCCTCCTATTTAATACTGCCTCCTGCACTCCATCCCCCATTCCCTGCTCTCTCTTTCTTTTTAAAATATAGTACTTATTATCCTAACCTAACATGCAATTTACCTGCTGAATATACTGAATGTTAATGTTACCTTGTAGTCCCTTCCCACACCCCTCAAATAAGAGTCCTACTTAAACTCACTGATCTGTCCCACGTTCCTAGAATGATGCCTGGAATTTAGTAGATGCTAAGTACGTATCTGCTGGACTGGTTTTTTGGGTTTTTTTTAAACATTTATTTATTATTTCATTTGTATTCATTTGTTTGGGGGAGAGTAATTAGGTTTATTTCTTTATTTTTAATGGAGGGACTGGGGATTGAACCCAGGACCTCGTGCATGCTAAGCACACACTCTACCACTGAGCTATACCCTCCATCCCCTGGACTGGTTGAATACACTGTCTCATCCTACGGATACTCATCCTCCCCATTTTGTTCTTTCCCAGCACCATCTTCTCTTTCTTTCCCTTCTTCCGTTCCCCAATTTAATCCTTTCCAGATTACTACCTTCCTCTAACGAATCCACTTCCAAACAGAAATATATTATTTTTGTATTATTATTATTATTATATATTATATTAGTATAACATGGCACAACTCTTTGAAGATTCAGGATCTTCAAAAGATATTTGTACAAACTCTTCAAAGTTTCCACGTATATTACTTAATTTGATCTGCAAAAGGGTTCTCAGACATAGGGCGAGAACATCATTTTATAGGTCAGAAAACTAAGGCCTTAACAGGAGTCAAGCGACTTGCCTAAGATCACACAACAAATTGGTAATGGAGGTGAAAGCTGCCGTGTCCTTTGTACCCGAACCTACTCATCTACAATGCGGTATATCTGCACCCATCCTGTCTTTGCAACACGTGCAGGTCACTTCTTACTGCCTCCAAAGTCAAATGATTTGAAACTTGACCTGGAGTGCCTCTCATCCTAACAAATACTAATTACACGTCAAGACAGCAGGCATTTTCGAAGCTTCAGCAAGTACATGAACCACACACGTAGGGGATCCCAACTTGGTACACAAACCACGCACTCGGATGGATTCCTCTGTCACAACATAAAGGCCTTAGTTTCTCATAACGTCAGGTCTAAGCTGGCTGACTCTGCAGCATCGCTGGGAGTTGCTGCCCAGAGCCAGCGACCAGGAAGGCAATTAAAAAGGCAGAAGCACTTTTTGATAATCTCTACAGTATTCTGCTGTGCTCAAAGGGCACCAGAGGAAAGACCCACAGAGGCTGTGGAAACCCAGCTAGCAAGAAGAGCAGGGAAAATTACCAGCTGGTGGGCTGGGTGTAACCTGCAAAGGAAAAGGGGTAAACATGTTCCTGGTCACTCGCTTCCCCAGGAGGGAGTCCAGTGCCCGTCACAGAGATGGCCACTGGAGAAAGGCTTAGGCCAGAATATGCTAATACCAGGACACTTTCCTACTAATGTAAAAAAAAAAAAAAAAAACCAACTTGTCTAGCACGTAGTATTTTTAGAATTCTATCTGGCTGAATGTTCTTTATTTTAATTTTTTTTTAATTGAAGTACAGTCAATTACAATGTGTCAATTTCTGGTGTACAGCACAATGTCCCAGTCTTGCATATACATATGTTCATTTTCGTATTTTTTTCCATTAAAGGTTATTACAAGATTGAATGAATGTTTTTTAAATGTTAAAATTTATGCACATTCATTTTGAGTGAATCAAAGTCAATGTAAATTTAAAGGGACGTCCATGAGGCATTTACAAACGCCATTTTAAAATAACATCTCATATGTGTACATACTTTTGGACATAGAGGAAGAACTCAAAACCGGACAGATTTGGGAGATCATAGATTTAATTCCCAAAGACTGTCTAGCATTTTTATTTTTACCTTTCCCACGGTTCTTTTGAAGACGTTGATAAAGTGTGACCAACTCAGGCAATACACTTTTATAGCCCATTAAAATCACCATGTTAATATAATGACCTGGTTTTTTTTTGCATGCATGATTAAACATACATAAAATTTATCATTTTAACTATTTTTAAGTGTGTGGTTTCTGTGGCATTAAGTACATTCACATTGTTATGTAACCATCACGCCCATCCGTCTCCAGAACTTTTTCATCTTCCCAAACTGAAACTCTGTCCCCATTAAACTCTCACTCCCCCTCCCCCAGCAAGGACCTTGCAACCACCGTTCTATCTTCTGAGCGCCCTGGTAATTTAATTATCCATCTCACCCATCCTTTTCTACTTTCAGCTAAAACTGTCAAATCTAGGCATTGAGACTCTTGCTAATTTTGGTATGTCCACTCTCCGAAAGCACAGCCTCTTTCCTTTCAGTCACGTAACTCAGGGAAAGGGGAGTACGGAGAAAACAGGGTCCACATGGTGTATTTAAGTGAGCGGCAGGTACAGGTAAGCCTTTAGCACCTTAGTCCTAGATTTCTATTTGCTGTCCTGTCAGTGTTTACACAGGGCCGTCTATTCATCTGTGTTTTTTTTTTAATTGAAGTATAGTCAGTTACAATGTGTCAATTTCTGGTGCACAGCACAATGTCCCAGTCATACACATACACACATATATTCGTTTTCATATTCTTTCCATTAAAGGTTATTACAAGATATTGAGTATGGTTCCCTGTGCTATACAGAAGAAATTTGTTTTTTATCTATTTTTATATATAGCAGTTAATATTTACAAATCACTAACTCCCAAATTTATCCCTTCCCACTCCCTTTCCCCTGCAGAACCATAAGATTGTTTTCTATGTCTGCGTATTAATCTGTTTTTACTCTGTTTGCCATTTGTCTTGAATCCTCAAATCTTACTTCGTTAGGAAGACAAAAGGATTTTGACAGTTCGTCAAGATGGGTTTCCTGTGAAAATCTCTGCAAGTCCCCCTACCCCAACTCTCCTCTTAATCATCTCATAAAATGTGTCTTCCCTCTCCCTTCCACTACATTTCCTGATTCCTTCTTTCTTTGGTGTCATGATAGATTAATACTCTCCAGACAATTCTTTTTTTTTTTTAAGGTTTATTTATTTATTTATGTTAATGGAGGGACTGGGGATTGAACCCAGGACCTGGTGCATGCTAAGCACGTGCTCTACCACTGAGCTCTACCCTCCCCTCCTCTTCAGACAATTCTAATCTCACTATTGAAAGATTCTGAGTCAAAGAATATCTGCTGTTTCAGGGAAAAACTTACTATGTGTCAAATTCCTGATGGATATTTTAAAAATAGTAGATTATGCCTAATTATTTATTCCAATGCCACAGATTGCTTACAAGTGGGGAATTTAAAACAAAACTCTTTCTGAAAATATTCTCAGGTGGGCATCCTGCTGCGTCTCCTGCCCTAAGGTCAGGATGTCCTGTTCAATGACTGAAATACCGAGCGGCCCTGAGGTCACACACTCAGAACCGTTATTGAACGGGCTCCAGTGGTGTTTTTCAGAAGTGTTAACTCAGGTGAGTACTTACCATGAACTTTGTTTCCCCTTTTGACAGTGTGTCTGTAATAAAATGGACCTTTTGTAACTGCTCCACAACACGATGTAGCAGCTTTGGCTGTAGAATCATTAATTAGGGAACAAGAAAAAAAGTGATTACTCGGTTATAGCAAGAAAGTATTTTTAACGTGAGTTTTCTTATGCTCTCTGGAGGAATGCCTAGTTTTCCTCTGTTCTGAGTATTTCTTTTTCTAACAGAAAATTTACCTTTCTCAAATGAAACCACTACTTTTCAGCAATATCACGATACCCTCAAATGAACATCATTTGTGTTTATCTATTTCATTAAAGAAAAAGTTAGCCGCTTCATCTTTCAAAGGTATGTATTACAAAATCAAAAACATTTTGCCTTCATTGGGTCTTCTAAAAGACGTAAAGTTTCTTAATTCAATTTTTTTAGTAGAAAAAAACTTCTTTAATGAAACCCTGAATTACACTGGGTATATCTATAAAATATCTATAAATCTCATCTTTTTCAAATGTTAGACTGTCCTGCCAGTTGTGTGGAAAAATTATGTGTATCCCTTCCAACAACTTAGTTTGCCTTTCCCAGAATTCAATCAGTACAAAACATTCCAACTGACTTCCAGAAAGAGTAAAACAAAAATGCATTCTGAAAATACCCAACTATCATTTAGAAAATGATTAATTCACTGCTGTGGAAGACTGATGACATCTGATGATAAATTCCAAGGTACCTGTTTGGCTGATTCAGAGGTAAAGCTTGGGTGGGTCAGCAGAACATCCATGTCGCCACTGGACTCTGCACCTGTGACAGCAGAAGATGTGCGTGGAATTCTCCGTGTGGATTTACCAATTAGGCAAACGTAGGACCACGGTGATGACATACACGGAAGAGCCTTACTTCTTAGAGCCTAACTTTCTATTTCACACTGTGCTTCATTGTCAGAATTAATTAAAAGACTTCAACTTTCTGCCCAACTATTCAGGTATATAGATGTAAACAGCAGAAATCTGGGATAATGGTAATTGGCATTAGACACACAATGCATATAACCGGTTAAATATTATTAAAAATGCATCTAAATAACTACTCAATAATGAGTAATAACAACATTTAAGTACAGCCTTAAAATACATCTAGGAGCACTAAATATCCAGAAACCTCAAATGAAGCAATACATTCTAACCCTATGAAGGTTAATCAGAAAATTCAGTTCAATTCTTAGGAATGAATTCATTTAATGAACCGTGGTAACAATTACTGTTACAAGTATCATGGATAAGAACTCTAGGTTCTTACAGCAGCTACCAGAGAATTTCTGACAGCCCACAACCACTTCCTAAGCAGAACTCCAGAGGCGGCCAGAGGTTTAGTCAGACATCTATTCTGAAGTTTTAAATAAAGTTTTTCCATTTCAACTTTTTAACTTAATATAATTTTAGTTATGCTTCCAAAATTCTGAGCCAATAAGAGACCAGGATTGTGTGGTTCTCACTTTGCCCACAGTCACATAGTGAAACCAAGATCTTCTGAAGAACCTGGTTGTTGCGAGAATCAGTTTTGAACTGGTGTTTCTGGGACATTAAACTTAAGAGTCATTAGAGAAAACAAATAAAATAAAATAAAACAAACAAACAAAAACTACCCACAGCTTCACTAGAATCTAGCCAGACAACCACTATTAGTATTTAATATATACAATTATTTTATACATTTTATTAAAACTAGTCATTAAAAAAATCATCCTATAATAAAGTCAGGATCTAATTTTTAATACATATTGCCATTTATAAACAAATGAACTTAGCTAATACTATTGGATCTTACAGTAAATCTATGAAGTAACACAAATTACATCTTTTTAATCCAGGTTTTTCGTATATACTAGGCAATTTTAACATGGATAACCTAGGATTAGGAAGTATGTTACCTCTTCTGAAACTGCCACAGACTGTAGCAATGTATTCAGAATCCACTTTTTTAACTTCATTTAGTACAATATCCTAATAGAAGAAAAATTAAGTTAGTATTCTAAAAATGGCTTTTCACCAAGTGACGTTGTTAATTCTAATCACAGAATACAATTCAGCATGCTCTTACTTGCATTTGTAACATCTCTTCGCGAGGAATTCTTTTCTCAAAGTCCTCAAAATATCTATAAAGACAAAATAAGTAGACAAAAGATTTTTGTGAAATTTAAATCTTAAAAATTAAACTGACTACCATATCAAATGTTCTTATATAAGCAGATCCTTCAAAAATCAAGACTAAAATTTATTAAGAAGACAAGAGTAAAACTGGGGGGTGGGAGAGGCTTATTCCTTAACTTGGATCAAAATCCTGAAATGTCATGCTTTGTGATATTCCAGACGTTCCATCTAGACTTACTTTAAGTAACCTTCACATTCATATACCAAGAGTAAATATATTTGTTAGTACGTCCCAAGTTAGACTGCCCCCTACTGGCAAATCAAGGGGTTACAGTTCATTGCTCTTAAGTCCTGAGAAATTGTTTTTTAAAATATTATCCTACAATATAGATAAATGAAGACAACATTAGGCAAGTAAAAGGAACCAGTTATAAAAGCCCATGTATTATATGATTTCATTTACATTAAAAATTCAGAAAAGGCAAATCTATAGAGACAGAAAGTGGATTAGTGGTTGCCAGGGACTGGGGAAGGAAAGCGCAGCTGGGGAGAAATGGAGAGTGACCAGTAACGGATCTGGGCTCTTCTGGGGATAACACAAATGTTCTAAAACTGACTACAGTGCTGGTTGTACAACTCTGTGAATTTACTAAAAACCACTGAATTGTACACTTCCAACGGGTGAATGATACAGCATATGAATTGCATTTCAATGAGGCTGTTAGAAAAATATTATCTCAGTATGAAACAACATTGAAGAATGATAAAGTGACTGTTCAAAACCAATTCTTACAACAACCACTTTCTTCAGAAGACTTACTATGTCAATGCAAAGAGAGTGAGAACCACACAATCCTGATCACTTCCTGCCAAAGTTTAGGTGGGGCAGCCTGCGTGTTATCACATTGCGGAAACCATCAACAGGGAAGTTCAGAAGGTAATCAGGACTGAGTGAGTGACAAGGCTGTAGAAGACGAGGAGGTCCATGTGTACAGAGCTTATGCCCTAGGCATTGCAAATAATCAATTAGAAAGTGATCATTGATGCTGACAGACCACATGTCTACTAGTTATTCCTATTCTGTTATTTAGGTGTCTGGGGTTTTGTCTCTTTTCCTTTTATTAAAAAAATTTGGTGTTTCATGTTCATGTCTAGTCTTCTTACGCAGACTCTAAACTTCTTAAGAGCCATGTCAAACCTGTTTATATCCTCACTTCAGACCTAGTGCGGTGCTGTCTGCAATGTAAGCGTGAAATAAACACCTGCTGACTGACTGATGCCCTCAGTTCTATGTATTTGAAGAGGAAGCTCCCAGCCAAAGTCAAAGGAATGAGGGATATACTCAAAACAAGCAAACAAACAAGAAAGCAACAACAAAACGTGTGAATTCAGAAGTCTGCAACAAACGTTAGCATTTCTGAATAGGAAAATGGTTGTGTTTAACTAAGTTTGAAGACTTATTATGGTATATGAAGAATGGCTATTAATAATTTTTACTTTTATATATCAAGTGTCAAAAGAAAATTTGCTATCTTACTTTAGCCCAATTCGTTGATGATGGTTCAATTTATCTTCATTTTTTCTGAGATCTATATAGAAGATAAAGTTGAGATGCTAATTTAAGCATTTTTAGAAAAAACTTTTAAATTCAGTGATCCTTTTTTCAAAGAACTACCTGGAAAACACACTGTAATGATTCCGAAAAGACAATGAAAAACAGGTTCAGATATTAAGAACTAGATAAAAGTGATTCTTCAAATCAATTTAATAAAACCTAACAGTTGATTTCATGATCATTTTTTATTTACTGAATCAAAATTTCAATTACAGTTACATAGGCTAGTAAATAAAACTTACCAGGATGGTACCAAATTTCACTGACTAGAGCAAAAAGGAGCCTCCTAAGAACCTATATTGCTTAGTTTATGGTAAACAGTAGCAGAAGTTCATTCATATTGTTCATTTTTTCATTTACTCCTTCATTCAATTAGTATTTATTGAGTACCAATTTGAGCAGATCCTATGCTAAAACTCCTGTTGAAAGGAGAGGTATTATCATCATTTTTTAATTTAAAAGATGTCGTATCTTAAATTGAAAGTGACTTAGTTCCATCTGGGCGTTCCTTCCGTGGCCATGAGTACAGGAGGGAGCCTTGTTAAAGGAACAGCAAGATAAGCATGCTTCAGAAGGAATTCCTCTTGTCACCTTTATATTCACAAACATGAATTTTCTCTGGAGGTATAAAGTGGAGAAAAATAAACTCTTTATGCTACATGGAGCACATAATATTTCTCATAGTTGTGTGCACACAGAAAACATTAAAGTAAATGACAGAAATATTGAGTTTATTAATATAGGAGAAATATCAATAGTTATATTACGTATCTGTAAATTGTGAAATAATGTAAAAACCATTACAGTAAATCCTTGATACTTCCAAGGGATGCAACTGAATACCTCTGAGAAACAAAGTCTTGGCCTCTTTAACCAATATTTCACTCAGATAAACTATTCATGCCACAGGCAGAAAGGCATCTCCAGCTATGTGATTCACACAAATTCTTAACTTAGTAATATTACTAATTAATCAAGCCTCTTAAGTCAGTTACTATCCTTAAGTACTTACTAGGTACCAAGCACTCTGCTAAGTCTTTTACATACATTATTGCTTTAAATCAAATGTAGGAGAAATTATAAGATTTTGTGGCTAAGAAACTGAAGCATTACAGTCATCCTTGCTAATAGAGTGGTGGAGATTGGATGCAAACCCAAGTCATTCTCTACAATCTGTCCACTTAATCATTTGGGTTGCTTACAAATAGTTGAACCTACAAATATTAATCCCACAGAAGCCACAGATGTGCTGTAATGACTCCATATGGTATACATCCTTGAAAACATGAAGAGATACACTATATTTAAAAGATGGCTATATCAGATTTAAGGGAAATGTTTTATAATTACTTGACTTCTATATTTATCACTTCTTTGAAAGCAAAAATTCCTTCCGTAGGCATTGCAAGCCTCCGACAGAACTTTTCCCAATATACATAACTTGGCTTTTAGGCTGAATGTGTAGGACTTTATGGTCTAAAATTTTATTAAAGAAACAAAAGCAATTTAAATAGTCTAAAAATCTGCAAATGAAATCACTGCCTTTAAACCAAGAAGCCACTTCTTGGTTTTCTTCTGACTTATAAACCAAAACATGTTTAAAATGGGAATATAAACTTACACTTTATATCTATTTTTTACTGTTAAAAAGGAAATCTTGTCACTCGTACCTACTAATTGAAAAAGGGTTTTTCAAGTTCCAGATTGTTAGCGCATTAATGATCCTTCAGGACTGTATCTAACCTGAAGTTCGTGACCTATTGTACATACGTACCTTCTAATGTTTTAATTCCTTCATCTACAAACTTCCTTGCAGCAGATGGACTACAAAGAAAGAAGATTATTTCAGTATCGAGTGAAACTCAGGATCCTTGTAACAAATAACTAGTTATGTCTTCGCGTCTTCGCTTGTCAAACATAAAGAGTTACTGTCGAGCTACAAAAGACCTGCTAAACTGTTGCGTGGTTACTCTGGTGACATTCAATTTCATCCAAAGAGATTTCCTGAAGCCTTAATCTAGGAAGACAATCATGAACTTAGACACGAAAAAGATGTCCGAGCAGCCAGGTGCCACGATGCCTGTGCAGTTTATTCATAGAACATACATACAGGCACTTGAAACTGTTCATCCATTCAAATGAGATCTGATGAGGGCCTACTACATGTTAGATGCTCTTCCAGGTGCTGAAAATACAGCATAAGACAGATAAGGGCCCTGCTCTTACCTACTTACATTCCCGTGGGTAGAGAGAGATAGTAAATAGATGCAAAGAAAAATATCAGGTAGATGAATTAAAATAGGGTCGTAAGGCAGAGTGGCTGGGTCTACCTTAGACTGGGTGGTGAGGGAGGGCCTCTCAGGTGATATTTAAGGTGAGATTTGAATGACAAAGAGCCTTTGTACAGAAACTGATATTCATATCAGGAAGCCAACTGGGCGTAGAAATAATAGATCTGAGTCGCAAGTCAGGAGATCTCAGTCCTATTCCTGGCTCTGCCACAGCATCTCACGTTAAAGAGAATAATGTTAGCAGATGATGTCTAAGACAAATGCTAATATTTTATCATTGTCTTGGGTCCCCAGGGAGTCATGCTCCTTTTGTATACGAGGTTTAGGAATTTAATATATTGTAAAATAGCTTTCATCAAAATGTTGCCATTCAGGAACGGTCATCATGTATCTAAAAGACCGTCTCATTCTATCAAGACAAGAGTTAGGTAAAGCATTCACTACAGCTCTGGTATTTTGGTGTTCATCTTCACTCTGCCCAGTGCCAAGGGCACCTCTGCTAGCCCAAATTTAAGATAAAGATGCTTTCATTAAGAAATACCTGAGTGTTTGGTCCAAACTCATACAAAAGCTTGAATGTTTAAGATAAATATCATGCACACTGAGGCAAAAGAGGTAGATTCTGGAGGGAGTGACAAGCTGTCCACAGAGCAAGTGCTAATGGGTTTACAGGAAGGAGAGATGGTTTTGGGCTGAGGACTCAAACTGAATCATGAAGCCGGTAATACGGGCCTTGAACAGGGCTTTAAAGTAGAGGCGGCTTGTGAAGGACCAGCCTCTGACACGTTAATTATGGAAGAGCGCGTTTCCCGGGCAAAGACACGGAGGTGGGGGGTGCCAAGGGAAACAGCAGTTACTTCAGTTTGGCTGACATACAGAAATTAAACCAACCCTCTACTGTGTCTGCTTAAAAAAATAATTCTTACCCAATGCCACTAACTCGAGTCAGGAAATTGATGGATGAACTCGTATCATCCTGCCGAATCTTTAAGAAAAAAAAAAAAGTCTAACAATGATTTAGGAATGCTTTGAGGGCTCAAATACTCTTATTGGCAACACACCAGTCAGCTAAGGGACTTGAAGAGCCATTTACAGTCTCCTGGATAACCTGTGCAGAAGCGTTTCATACATAACTCCAGTGGGTACAGGTGAGTAAGATGGATGGAGATGTCCCATCTCTAATTTATCTAACACTTTTAAAAGAGACCAGAAATGATAGAATTACTATCATCGTGGTGAAATAAAACAGTAAAAATGCTTGGGAGAGTTTAAGCATAGACATGCTAAAAGATAACCATCACTGAGTCCAAGTTTATCACCTCCCTTCTGAATTGTACTGAAAATGGGGAGGTATTTCTATTACAGATGCTGACAATCTCTTAAATGCCACGTAAAAATCAGTGAATGCTTATAGGAACAATATTCAAAGTTTAAAATATAGGACACTTACAAAGCCATAAACACTACTCCCTTCTCCTCCTGCGTCTCAGAGGGTGAGGCCATCACTCGCCCTGCAGCGGTGGTACGTGACCGCTGCCACAAAGGCAGACACTATCATCAAGCAAGCAAGCAAATAAGTGAAATGTTACCTTTTCCAGTTTACGCAATTTTCCAGTAGCTAAAAACTCATCAATCTTTTCAGCAATTTTTGTTCCTACTCCAGGCTACGTAGAAAATCAAAAATACAAAAGTTACACAAATATAATGCTAACCAAATCACTAAAAGGTAAAGTAAGAAATGAGAAATGCAAAACAAGTGATCATCACATGACCAGCTTTGAAACAAAGGACACAGAAAATTGAGCACCAGTAAAAAGACGTTCTCCCAAAGACAAAATGCTTCAATGATCCGACAAAAGAGAAGCCCCAATAAGACAATTCTAAATGACTCTTCTTTAAAATTAATTTTTCTTGTAGAAAAATTAGAAAAGATAGTTGCATAAAGAAAAATACTAAAATCACTTGTTAATTCCATCACCCTGAAAATGAAAATAACTTAACACTTAACATGTTATACACCGACTTTTTTGCTTATACACACACACACACACACACACACACACTCCTACTTTCTTTAGAATCATACTGCTTTGTTAAGTGCTTTAACTTAAAAATGCATCATGAACAAATTTCCACATCAATAAATAAATACAACTTAAAACATCTTTAACGGCTGCGTAGTGTATCATTGTACGACTGTAACATAATTTACTTTAAAAATACTTTAAAAATACAGGAGAATATTTAGATGGTTTCCAATTTTTGATAGTGTAACAATGCTGTCATGAACTTCCTCTAGAACAGATGTTCTCAAGCTGTTGCATACACCAGCATCACCTGGGGGACACGTGAAAACGCAGAATGCCAAGTCACACCCTAGAGTTTCCGACCCAATAGGCTGCATCTCTAACAAGTTCCCAGGTGATGCGGATGCTGCTGGTCTGGGTACCACTCATGGAGAACCACTGCTCTAAAACTGCACAGGCCAACATGGTAGAGACCAGCCACAGGTGGTAATTTATACTTACATTAATCAAAATTAAAAATTCAATTTCTTCATCACACTGGCCACCTTTCAAGAGCCCACAAGCCAAATGTGGCTCATGTTTACCAGCATTCCTCTAGAATACATGCTCTAAGACAGCAGAGATCCTATCTTTTTGCTGCTTTATCCCTGGCTCCTGGATGAATACCTGGCATACAGGTGCTCAACAATTATGAGCTAATGAATCCTTGTATAAATGTATCTCTGCTGGGGGGAGGGTATAGCTCAAGTGGTAGGGCGCGTGCTTAGCATACACACACAAGGTCCTGGGTTCAATCCCCAGTACCTCCTCTAAAATTAAATAAACCTAATTACCTCCCCCCACCAAAAAATAAAAATTAAAAAAAAAAAATCTCTGCTGGTTTCCTCAGGATAAATTCCTCAAAGTAGAACTGCTGGGACAAAAGATATACACATTTTGCCAACATTCTGCAACCTTATCCTTCCTTCAGAAAAGCTGTAAATAACCAACACTTTGCTCAGCAATAAATGAGTCTTTTTTCCCACATTTCTGCCCACACTGTGCATTATATTTGATAATGTGGTAGGCACTCACTATATATAGCATCTTGTTTGAATTTGCAACTCTGATTATGAGTGAAACATTCCTTCATGTTTATCGGTCCTTTTTAGTAATAAGCGTGCAACATGCATAATGTGGGCCAGTTACTTCCTACTGCCTCTTAGCCTTAAATTCACCCTTCTGTATTCTTGATTTATTTAAAGATTAATACCTGTCCCAAGACTGCTGAATGCGTATCTGAAAATAGCAATTACAAGTAGGAACAAACAAAATTTAGGAAGTAGGACAGAAAGGGGAAAGTACTGGGGTTTCTCATTTCCTCTATCACAAGATACATACTGATCTGAGGCAGCTTCCAAACCTAACATTAAAGGATAAAAGGCAAAACACTCATTTTGGAAACTGCAGATTACTAGGTTTTTGAGAAACACTCATATGCACCAGAGAGGAGGTCTGTGATTTTTAAAAATAATGGTGAAAAGGAATAATGATGACCTTTCACGAGTCCAGCCATATGCAAAAGCAATTTTGGGTGCTTCTGTGTCTTTGTCAGGGATACACCACAGGCTCAGATCTGGGATGAAATGCATCACAACACGTCAGAAGTTTGCCTCTAATAAATGAGCAGGCTATCTGCAATTAACATGAAGACGGAAATTCAATAGTGATAAAAGGGGAACAGAAGAGATGCAGAAGTGGCTCCTGAGGTTACCACTGAGTCAGCTCACCAAGACAGAAGCTCAGAATGAGAGTCTAATGTATTTATCACTTGCTTGGCTAGCCCACTGCAGGAGAATACACTGATGTGGAGAACCGTTTATGCCAAAAAGGATTTAAAACCCATACACCAGAGCATAATTTGTACTGAGTAATAAATTCAAGGTAAAGTTGTGGCACATAATTAATGCGGATAATCTGTCACTCAGTCATAAGATGTACACGATTTATGGGAATGTTATGACTGAAAGGTAAAAATATAAGGACAGTTATAGTTCACCTTCTAAAGGCTCACATGGGAAAATTAAGGACAATCAAATATTGATACCTAAATTCTAGAGGAGGTTTGTGAAACACAGATGGGGAAAGAACAGAAGGTGGTAACTGTCAGGACCTAGACTAATCAAAAGCCATGTCAGTTGGACACCTTTCACGAAAGATGAATATGACGTGGTCCTTAACCTTGAGGAACTTGGAAACTTGCAGTGAGATTTAGATGACAGAGAACCATCTACCAATAGGTAGACTTTCCGAGGATATTCTTGGTGATATTAATACAAATTAATGACCAAGAGATGCAGCTAAACCTTTAGAAGCTGTGAGACTACCAGCAGACAGGGCTTCATGGAAATTACAGAGAGCGGGGCTAAGTACCACCATACACAGAGGTGCTTAGTCATGCGCCTATTGGTAGGTAAGATCTCTTTGGGAACACAGACTCTCACTAACTCACTGAAGTTCCTATACCTGGGGATCCTGGAAACACAGCTATGGAGCAGACACACTAGTACCACTCTGATCATATTCTTTTTTAATTTTTTTTATTTTTTGGGGGGGTAATTAGGTTTGTTTATTTATTTATTTATTTAATGGAGGGACTGGGGATTGAACCCAGGACCTCGTGCACGCTAAGCACACACTCTACCACTGAGCTATATCCACCCCCTTCCCACCATACTCTTCTTGAGGATGAACACTCAAGTTGAAATTCAAGGTGAGAATGGATACATATATATATATATATATATGGCGAAACAGAGAAAGGAAAATAACCACGTATAGTTTTTAAATGTTTAAATCCATCCCCTTTGCCAAAACACTCTGAGCTTGAAAAAGTGTGCTTGAAACAGCGTTACTATTCCAAGAAAGCAGTGAAATCTGCTTGTGTGGGTCAAGGTAGCTTCAGAGGCAAATTTCGTTTTTTGGGGAACCCACCAAATTTGCATATGCATGAGCCCTTCAGTCCACCTGCTGCTAAACTTACCAGCTTCTTAGCTTCCGCTCCACTCTTTATCTTCTGTGGGTACTTTGCTATCACAGATGCTGCTTTTCTACAAGTTAAAGGAAAAAAGAGGAAAACCAATTAGAAATCGAGTGAGGTTTCAATTTTTCTTAAACTGGGATAATACGCATACGAGCAAATATGCAGCTTAAACTCACTAAGATAACTAATTGTCCACATCCGTGTAAAACTTTAAGAAGTCAATGAGCTGACAGGACTCCTGCATCTCTGACTCTTAAGAATCATGAAAATCTTCACATTTGAGAATAATACAATTTTAACTGTATATGTAAAACTAAGGAGAGTCAGGAAATCAGTAACCTTTCCTTTTTGGGATTAACTGGAAAACATCACTGAAGTTTTTTTTTTAATAGCTAATTTTTAGAAATTGTTCGTAACTCTCTTTCATAAAAAATGTGTCACCTAGTAGTATTCAAACAACTAGATACCAAACTGGCTTATCTATGGTCATTTTTAAATTCATGGTTTAAAACTGTATCCCCATGTCCTTCTGCCAGTCCTTCTTTTCATCTGTCTCTTCTCAGTTCCACATAAAGCAGTGACCTGTGACCCTTGTCCATCTCCACCCACACCCAGCTTGGTAATCTGGTGACAGACTGGGTACACCCGGGGAACTCACTGATGGTACCCTGTCTGTCATTTCAATGCTAAATGCCCTTTAGCGTTGATGCTGGTACAAAGCAACAGTACTTCTAAGTCTAAAGCATGAATATTGGATAGTCTTTGGAGAATTAGTTTTTGATTCTGTTCTAGCACATATAAGCTTGAGATTTGGATTTCAACTTCTCTATCAGCGTATTACTGATGATGCATCTGGAAAGGTAGGTTCAGGGCAGTTTGTGGAGGACATGTTTCAGCAAAGGCAAGCAGCGCCACATGACTGGCACTATGGCACATAACCCTGAAAGGGAAGAATTAGATCCTGGAAGGCCTTGCTTATGCCCCGATGCTGCGGGGTTTTATCAAGGTAAAGAGGAAAGGAGGGGTGGGTTATAGCTCAAGTGGTAGAGAGCACATGCTTAACACGCACAAGGTTTTAGGTTCAATTCCCAGTACCTCCTCTAAAAATAAATAAACCTAATCCCCCCCCCCAAAAAAAAGAGAAAAAATGGGGGGGAAAAGGTAAAGAGGAAATATTTAATTATTTAATGTGGAAGAATGACAAGATCAGCTAACTATTTTCAAAAGAATACTTTGGCCACATGAAGAGGACTGTATATGGGGGTCGGAGGTGGCGGAGGAGCACGTAGGGTTAGGGGATGTAGGGCATCACCTGCTTCTCCAGACTTGTTTCCCACTCAGACTATATCTCTTAAGCAAACTGAATTACTGACTTCCTAGAAAACCGTATACCCCTTCATGTCTCAACACCTTGGCATATTCTGTTTCCCCTCTCTAGACTGTTCTTTCTCTCCCTTATTTTCTGATGGGCCCCTTTAAGAGTAAACACCACCTCCCTGAAGCCTGCTGAGACTCAAATGGAATATAGGGTTGAATATCTCTCTGATTTCGAGATCATCAAATGTGTGGACGACAGTGGCTTTACTTTATATAGGAATCCACAGGAGGTAAGGAAAGGGAGGAGTGTAACCAGTCTGTAATTATGGTGAGTGGGAAGGGAGGAAGGGAGTTGAGTTTTGAAAGAGTAGAGATAAATGTAATAGAGGCTTGAAAATCTGAAGAAAAGCCCAGCGAGATACAGACTTGGAGTCTCCAAATGCCACTGAGCGCCTAGTAAGGTGAGATGAGATGAGTGTCTAGTAAGATGAGCATTTTCAGAGGAATGGAAGGATGGAAATTACACTGAGATAAGGAATGACTGGGGATGAGGAATTCCAGGCAAGGAACACAGGCTATTCAAAGTTCACTGTAATGGAGAAAAGAGGTAAGGTGCTAGCTAGAGGGTAGATGGAAGTTAAGAAAGTTGTTTTGGTTTTGCTTTTAAGAGCTGAGGGTCTTGGACATGTTTACAGTAAACGGAGCAGAAGTAAAGGGATGTGGCCTTAATGGCTAGGATCAGGCCCCTGGTGAAATCGACAAAGACAGGATCCCAAACGGTGAACGATCAGCCATAGATCAACCAGCTGGAACGATTTCCTTGAAATAAATCTATTTCATAGCACAGATCTCACCCGCTGTCTTTCATTATAATTTAAAACCAAACTGCATTTTCAGTAATTCAAGTTTGATGACGGGAAAAATAAGGATCAGCCTATTTTCAATCAGAATAGGCAACTAATCAGAACTGATCCTACAGAGCTCTGCCCAAACTCTCCCAGAAAAAATCGCGGTAAGGTGCCACTAGAGTCAATACCCTGAGTTCTCGCTTTTTTTCCTCCCCCTGCAGATGGTCCAAATATCCACTGGACCCTCGCCCTGTTAACTGCCACACACCTGGAACGCACGGTACCCGAGAATGCTGCACCGACCCACCTGTAGGCATTGTACTTGTGGATAGCCTGGTTCACGTTCTTCTCAAAGTTTGCGAGTTCTGTAAAGGCAACGAGATGCTCCGGTGAACAAGAACCACGAGTAAACAAATGAGGACCGAGTTTCCTGGAAAGGGACTAACAGCCTCTTACGGGACAGTGGCCCCGGCTTGTACACAGGCCAGGCCAAGGGCAGCCCAAGCGGCCACGGAAGAGTCCCCGGCAGGGCTGACAACCAGCCAGAGGCGCTGGGCTGGGGGACCCGAGGGCAGGGAGGGAAGGCAGCGAGTAGGAGGAGAGGAGAAAGCCAGCGCGCCCGGGCCGGCGCTCACCCGTGAGCATGTCGGTGATGCCCCCGTTGAGAGTCTCCTGCGGCGCCTTCCGTTTGCTCATGGTGGCCTGCACCCGAGGTCCGCAGGGCGCTCACAGCCAGGGCCTGGCCCCCTCTCCCAGCTTCAGGAGCGGCCGGGTCTTGGAGAGGGGGCAGGGGGCAGGACCGACCCAGCCGCGCCGAAGCCAGCGCGACTCGCTGAACAATGGCTGCCTCTGACAGGGGGCGCGGCGCGCGGCGCGGTGACGTCACGCGCTTGGGCGTGTCCGGGGCGAGGGGCGGGTCCAGGGGGCGGGGCCTGGACGGCGAGCGAGTGAAGGGAACCTAGAGTGCGCGGAGACTTGGACCAGGAGGTTGGGCCAGGGCTTGGAAATGGCGGTTGGAAAATGGGAGCCCGAGATTACATTTCGAGGGGGTTCCTATGAGAAGACCTGGATTTCTAACCTAAGACGTACCTATCTTCCCAGTACGTTTCTCCGGAATCCTCTCCCTAGGAGAGGAAAAATGGGAGAGGCGTTTTGACTCTGAAGTCAGAACATCAGAGGTGGGGGCATGTAAGATGCTGGGGCGGGGGATGGAATACACACCATATGTGCACAGTAATCGTTATTGAGAGCATCACATGCTTTATGTGTGATTAGACGCAACACCAGCGTCAGATCTACTGCCCAAACTTTCTGTGAGGCTGCGTTGCGGTTCACGCTGCAAAGGAGTCCTGTAAGGCTGACTGGAATGTTATTTACCCATCATAGGAAAGCCTCCTAAAATTTTTAGCAGATATGCCAACCAGTGTCAGAAGATAGTTTATTTTTTATTCCCCTCCTTCTGCAGTAGGGACCAAAGTGGAAAAACCACTAGGAAGAGAAAAGTCCTTACCCTAGATGATGAGCAATGCACCATCATTTACAACATAATGACGAAAATTCAGAGGTCTGCTTGAGAAGCAGAAGGGTGACATCAGCAACGTTTCATTTACAAGGGTAACTCCTGGGGCTCATACTCAACTGCCAATTCCAGGCAATTGTTTTGTGTGTAAATGAAATTAAAAGCTTAACAAAATGATACATGGTTGCTGTGGCAAAATCTGAAAAGTATATAAAAGGAGAAGAGAAAGTTAAAATCAGTGATTATCTCACCATCCAGCTTAACCATTATTAATATTTTGAGGCATATACTTCCAGTCTTCTAATCTAGTTCTTTAAAAATTCCCATTTTTTTCAATAATGGAACAATTATTTAGATATAATTAGTTTCTGTGATTAAGTTGTGTTTTTTTTTTTTACAATATCAGTGTACATCCTAAGTTATGCTTATTGGACATTGTATTTCTTTTGCGAATTCCTATTTATATCCTTTGTTAATTTTTCTAATGGGGTAGTTATCGGTTAGTAACATACTGATTTTTAAACTATTACTACTAAACTTTTTTGTATACTGTACCTGTAAATTTGTTGTAAATATTTGCATTATCCCCTTAGCCCTTGCCTTTTAACTTTATTTTTTAAGAAATGTTATTTTTTAGCATTTTTAATAGTTATAGTCATTTTACAATGTTGTGTCAAATTCCAGTGTAGAGCACAATTTTTCAGTTATACATATATAATATACATATATATATTCATTGTCACATTTTTTTCACTGTGAGCTACCACAAGATCTTGTATATATTTCCCTGTGCTATACAGTATAATCTTGTTTATCTATTCTATGTTTTGAAATCCCAGTCTGTCCCCTTCCCACCCCCTCCCCCTTGACAACCACAAGTTTGTATTCTATGTCTGTGAGTCTGTTTCTGTTTTGTATTTATGTGTGTGCGTGTGTGTTTTTAGATTCCACATATGAGCAATTTCATATGGTAGTATTTTTCTTTCTCTTTCTGGCTCACTTCACTTAGAATGACATTCTCCAGGAACATCCATGTTGCTGCAAATGGCATTATGTTGTCGGCTTTTATGGCTGAATAGTATTCCGTTGTATAAACATACCACTTCTTTATCCAGTTATATGTTGATGGACATTTAGGCTGTTTCCATATCTTGGCTATTGTAAATAGTGCTGTAATGAACATTTTGCTGCAGGTGTCATTTTGAAGTAGGGTTCCTTCTGGATATATGCCCAGAAGCGGGATTCCTGGGTCATATGGTAAGTCTATTCCTAGTCTTTTGAGGAATCTCCATACTGTTTTCCACAGTGGCTGCACCAAACTGCATTCCCACCAGCAGTGTAGGAGGGGTCCCTTTTCTCCACAGCCTCTCCAGCATTTGTCATTTGTAGATTTTTGAATGATGGCCATTGTGACTGGTGTGAGGTGATACCTCATTGTAGTTTTGATTTGCATTTCTCTGATAATTAGTGATATTGAGCATTTTTTCATGTGCCTATTGACCATTTGTATTTCTTCCTTGGAGAATTGCTTGTTTAGGTCTTTTGCCCATTTTTGGATGGAGTTGTTTGCTTCTTTCTTGTTGAATTGTATGAGCTGCTTATATATTCTGGAGATCAAGCCTTTGTCAGTTTCATTCGCAAAAATTCTCTCCCATTCTGGAGGTTGTCGTTTTGTTTTACTTATAGTTTCCTTTGCTGTAGGCTTTTAACTTTATGCTAAACCTTCTTAACACTTTGATTCCCATCTTCATTTAGATGTTCTCTGTTCTCCTTTTTCCCTCTGCCACCTCTATTCTGGGTTATATTCATATTATTTTGTTCTGAAGAATGATCATTTCTCATTTGGAAAAAAAAAAAAGGTTTTCTTCTCTTCTGAATAATGAAAGTAACAACTTTAGGGAATTGTGGGATCAATTTTGGTATGTTATGCCAACTTTTTAAAAAATCAGCACCAGAAAATCCCAGGAAAATGATCGACTCTCTGTCCTCAACTTCTTCGACCAACCAGTAACATTTGATTCACTTAATCACTCTCCTGTTGAAATGGTTTGTTTACACTTGGCTTCGAAATTAGCCCCACCTCTGGGTTTTCCTTCTTCCTTACCAGCCACTCCTTCTCCAATGTTTTGTTCTGTTTGTTTCTGTGTGTGTGCTGGTCCCAGCTCCTCCTCCGCACTCCAGCCTTCATGGGAAGGTGCCTTAGGCCTTGGCTCTCTAACCAGCTTTTCCACCAGGTCCAGTTCTACCTTTTTAGATGCCATTGTTGCAGAAAAATGTGTTACAGCTTGGTGTTACAGCTCAGTTGTGACAGCAACCTGGATCTGGGCGAGAGATCAAGCAACAATCGAAGAGCTGAACTCAGGTTTACTACACCAGCAGGCCCAGAGGAGTTAACACTCCAAGCTCTGGACCCCATCTGTAGGTTTACACAGGCTTTTATAGGCTGCCAGTTTACTCTTTGAAACATCATATGTAAATGAGGTATAACAAAAGTTGACTAATTAGGAACAAGCTTTGTAGAAATGGACCAATCAGGAGGGAGAGAAGTAACCAATCAGGAGTGAGGGAAATGGACCAATCAGGAGTGAGAGAAATAACCAATCAGGAGTGAGAGAAATGGACCAATCAGGAGAGAAGGAAATAACCAATCAGGAGTGAGCTCAGGGAACCAACAGAATTCTAGGGGTATGTTCCACTTTCCTAGAAGTAAGCTGTTTCAGAGGCAAAAAGTGAGACAGAGCCTCTGGGCCAGGGAACCAGATGGTGCTGGCAGGAGAGTAGTGGCCCTGCCTGGGGGTCCTGCCAGTCTTTTTTTATGGGGCTTCCCACCTCACCATGACTGAAGACTGATGACTCCTAAATTTATATTTCTAGCCCTGATCTCCCTTATCTCTGATCTCCCTTAGCTCAGGTCTCATATCAAACTGCCTAGTGGATCTCCCTCCTTGTCCATAACAGGCATTTCAAAGATAAACTGTTCTACAAACTCTTGATTCTAAGCTTCTCCTTAACTTTTCCCTGTCTCAGTTAATACCATTTAATCCACCCTGCCACAGGCCAAAACCCTAGGAGTCATTCTCAATTGCTCTTTTCACACGCCACACCCAATCTGTCAGCAAGCCTTGTGTGGTCTGTCCCCAGAATATTTATTCTGAGTTGGATTACCTCTCACCACCTGTACTGCCACCACCCTAGTCCAGTCTACCATGATCTGCCTCCCCAGTTACTGCCAGAGCCTCCTCAGGGCTCCACATTTCTGCTCTTGTCCCCTAAAGGCCATTCTCCACATAGGACAAGTGATTTAAAAAAAAAAAAAGTATCATAAAACATCACTTACAAGCTTCAGTACCCTCTCATTGCACTTAAAACAAAATCCATGCTCCTTTCCGAGGCCTAACATGACCCATCTCCTACTGTTGCCAGTAGATATAGCTCATGTCCAGGTCCTTGTCCCAGAAAGAATTCAGAGACAAGATGCAGAGGTTAAGAAAGTAAAGAGAAAGTTAACTTAGGGATGGGTACTTCGCTCTCAAGGGGAAAGCGGGCAGGCACAGGTGAGCAGCTGCCCTGAGTTTCTTTGGCGAACTGGTTACATAGGGTGAAAAAATGAACAGGTGGAATATTCATTGGGGAGGGGAGGGTTTGGGGTCGTATTCCCTGACTTTCATCCCAGCTCCACCTTCCTGAAGGGAGGAGGGATTTCTGTCCTTATTTAGTCTGGATCGGAAGTGTCACGACATCGGTGCATGATGGGTACTTCTAATCTGCAAGGCTAATTTTATTGAAATGAGGGCATAATGAACAAAAGGTTATGTTGGGACACTTGAGATTCCTGCCTTTTCCCATCTTTCTTTGTTGGCCTCCAGGCCACTTGTCACCCCAAAATGTGTGATCACTTATCAGCCCAGAGGTTCCTGCTTTTCCTTCTCTGCCCAGGGACCCCCATTGTTTACACGATGTAGGGTTTCCTGTACTTGGCCTGTGCCTCTACTTTTTGCTCAATTCCTGCCATTTGGTCTGCGTCCTCTTTCTCTGCTCATATCTAGCTCTCTGTCTGCTCCAGCACTACCAACATCCCTGCTTCACTTCTGGCCACTCTCCCCTTTGTCTAGGACACAGTGTCGTTCCTTCATACCCAGGTACCTGCTTCAGGGCTCTTCTTTCATTGTTTGGGCTTCTGCCTGGCTGCCCTCTGCTCATCATTCAAGTTTCAGCCCAGAAACTGCTTCCTTGTCACAGTCCTGATCAACCCTAGGCACTCTCCATTCCATTACTATGTTTTATATTCTTCTTAGCATTGAAACTGTTTGAAATATACCCATGTGTTACTTGTCTGTTATCTACTCTCTGTTCTACCCTTCCTCCCGCCACGGCAGATTGTGAGCTCCATGGGAGTAGGGATTTAATCTTGTTTGCCACACAGAAGAGCTCAATACTTGGATAAATATCCTAAATTGTATTCTTGCTGAAGTAAAGTGCCAAATATTTCAAACTGTACGGGATATTGACAGATTACGATGTGGGATGGCTAATCATCCAGGCTGGCAGGGACCAAAAGGTTTACTGGGATACAGAACTTTCAGGGCTAAAACCAGGAAAGTTCTGTGCAAACCAAGAGAAGTTGGTCCTCCTAAGATTTGTCACCATCTTAACAAATCGTGACACTAACAAAATCTCATTTGGAATGCAACACCGATCACTGTTTTACAGTTCCCAACTGCAGCAATTTAAAAAATAAATATTTATTGAATGTAAAATTGAGCATAGTACAATATCAGTAATTATCAGAGAAACATAACTCACCCAGCAGAATGGCCACCATTAAAAAGTCCCAAATGATAAATGCTAGAGAGAGTGTGGAGAAAAGGGAGCCCTCCTACACTGTTGTTGAGAATGTAAACTGGTGCGGCCACTACAGAGAACAATATGGAGGTTTCTTTAAAAAACTAAAATAGACTTACTATATGATCCAGCAATCCCACTCCTGGGCATATATCTGGAGGGAACTCTAATTTGAAAAGATACATGCACCCCAATGTTCATAGCAGCACTGTTTACAATAGTCAAGACAAGTGATGAGCAGGACCTCAAGGCTCCACCGGGAAAGAGTGGCTCTTGCCAAAAAAAAAACCATTCTTTACTTTAGAACCCAGAAGTCTGTGGACTCTCTTGGGGAAATGGGAGTAAGAACTGTTGCTGGGGATACTCTTTGAAATGTGAATGGAGAGAAAAAGTGCTCACTGAATCAACAAACACTGAATACCTACTAAGAGCCAGGCACTGCCCTGGGGGCTGGGTATTCAGCAATGAACTGACCAAGTCCCATCTCTTGGGAAAATGGGATGTAAGAACTTGTGCAAAGGATTCTCTTTTTGAAACGTGAACTGTCAATTTTCTCCTCCCTCTCACCCATCCCAAACAAGTAATTGCAGTTGTTTCATTTTCTCAGGGGAAAAAAGGAATACAGCAAAAAGTCTCTTATTTCAGGATTCCCAAAGCCTAAACCCTTTAAAGAGATAGTGCTCAGTACGTCTAAGGCCAAATGTGATTAAGGGAGTTTCTTGGAAATAAAAAGTGCTCATTGAATCAACACTTACTGAAAACCTACTAAGAGCCAAGCACTGTCCTGGGGGCTGGGTATTCAGCAACAAACCAACCAAATCCCATCTTGTGGAGTTTTTTTTTTTTTTTTTTAATTGTGGTTGATTTACAACATCATGTCAGTTTCAGGTGATTGGCAAAGTTATTCGGTTATATATACATATGTGTATATATATACTTAAAAATTATTTTCCATTAAAGGTTATGAAGAGATATTGAATAGTTAAGTTTCCTGTGCTATACAGTAAATTCTTCTCGTTGATCTGTTTTACAGATGGTAGTGTGTATCTGTTAATCTCATGCTTTGTGGAGCTTTTTAACTGGGGGAGGGACAAATAAATATATCAGATGCTGACAAGTGTCATAAAACAAAAGAAATCAAAATAATAGTGTTACAGGGCAGTCCCGGGGAGGGGGAGTAGGGATGGGTACCAGTACAGAGAGGATGGCTGGGAGAGGCCTCTCTGATGAGGCCACAGATGAGCAGGGATGTAAACAAAGCAGAAGGGGCTGGTGAGGACATCTGGGAAGAGAGTGATTCAGGCATTTCTCTAACGACTAATGATACTGAACATCTTTTCCATGATTGCCATCCATGCATCCTTTCTGGTGAAATGTCTCTCCATGTCTTTTGTCCATTTTCTAATCAGATTGCTAGTAAAAAATACTGAGTTTTGAGAATCCTTTATCTATTCTAGATGAATCCTTTGTGAGATGTGTAGTTTGCAAATATTTTCGCCAAGTCTATAGCTTGTCTTTGCAGTCTCTTAAGTATCTTTCACCGAGCAAAAGTTTATAATTTTGATGAAGTCTACTTTACTGATTTTTAAAATTTTATGGACCATGATTTTAATATGTCTGAAAGCGTCACGAAGCTCTACAAGCCAGAAGATTTTCTATATTTTTCCTCATAGTTTTGTAGTTTTACATATTACACTTTATGATCCATTTCGAGAAAATTTTTACATAAAGTGTGAGACTTAGGTCTTTCTTTCTTTCTTTCCTTTTTTTTTTTTTGCTAACGGATATTCAACCATTTGTTGAATTACTTTTGCACCTTTGTCAAAAATCAGTTGCTTGCACTTGTGTGGGGCTATTTCTGGGTCTTCTATTCTGTTCACTTGATCTATGTGTTTATTTCTCTAATATCACACAGTCTTGATTACTGTGTGTATAGAATGTCTTGAAATTGGGTTGAGTAATTACATCAGTTCATTCTTCTTTTACAGAATTCTTTCAGCTATTTAGCTCCTTTGTCTCTCCATATAAATTTTAGAATGATCCTGCCTATATCTACGAAAAGTATTGCTTAGATTTTGATAGAAATTCTGTTACGTGATTATCAATTAGGGGAGAATTGATACTTTAAAATGTTGAGTCATTCAATCCATGAACATGGTATTTCTCTCCGTCTATTTAGTTCTTTGGATTCTTTCATCAGCATTTTATAGTTTTCAGCATACAAGTCCTATACATGGTTTACACCTAAGAATTTTTTTTCTTTTTGCCTTTGGGTCTATTTTTACTTTATTATTTTATTTTTAGATTTCTTATTATTTTTTATTTTTATACACTTTTTAAAGGTTACACTCCATTTACAATTATTACAAAATATTGGCTCTATTCCCCATGTTGTACAAAACATCCTTGCAGTTTATTTTACACCCAATAGTTTGTACCTCCTGCTCCCCCAACCCTATATTTCCCCCTCAACCTAGTAACCAGCCACTAGTTTGTTTTCTGTATCTGTCAGTCTGTTTCATTTTTGTAATATTCACTAGTTTACAGTATTTTTTAGGTTCCACATATAAGTGATATTATACAGTATTTGTCTACCTCTGACTTATGTCACTTAGTATAATGTTTTCCAAGTCCATCCATGTTGCTGCAAATGGCAAAATTTCATTCTTTTTTATGGTTGAGTAATATTCCACTGTATGTATACAACACACCTTCTTTATCCATTCATCTGCTGATGGACACTTAGGTTGCTTCCATATCTTGAAGACTATAAATAATGCTGCTATGTCTAGTTTGGTACCATATTAAAACTGGCTTCATGAAATGAATTGAGAAGGATTTACTCCTACTCCATTTTCTGGGAGAGATCATGGAGAGTAAGTGTTAATTCGTTCAGTGTTTCATAGAACTCTCCAATGAAGCCATCTGGGCCTGGAGATCTCTTTTTTCAGGAGTTTTTAAATTACAAATTTAATTTCCTTCAGAGCTATGTGGCTATTCAAATTGTTTTCTACTTGATGAGTTGTGGTAAATTGAACTTTTCAAGGAATTGGTTCATTTCATCTAAGTTGTCATATTTATGTGTATAGAGTTGTTCATAGTATTCAGTTATTCTTTTGATATCTGTCACATCAATAATACTATCTTGTGTCATTTCTGGTATTAGTAATCTATGTCTTCTCTCTTTTCTCTTTGTTAGAGGTTTGTCCATTTTATTGATCTTATCAAAGAAGCAGCTCATTTTAATTAATTTTATTGTTTGCCTTTTTTTCAGTGCCATTGATTTGCTTTTATCTTTGTTTTGTTCCTCCTGCTTGCTTTAAAAATAAATTTTTTTTCCCTCCTGCTTGCTTTTGATTACTTTGTTCTTTTTTTTCCTAAGTCCTTGACGTCATCTGGTGTTATAAATTTCCCTCTCAGCTGCTTCAGCTGTGTCCCACAAATTTGATGTTATTTTCATTTTCATTCAGTTCAGTGTATTCTTAAAATTTCCTGTGAGACTTCCTCTTTGAGTTGTGAGTTATTTAGAAGTGTGTTTTTTTAGTTAGCGTGTTCGGGATCTTCCTGATATCTTTCTGTGACTAACCCATAGTTTGATTCCACTGTGGTCATAGAACACACTCTATATATCAATTGTTATGTTTGTTGAGGTTTGTTTTATGACCCAGGCTTTGGTCTATCTTGGTATATGTTCCATGGGTGCCTGAGAGGGAAGATGTATTCTGTTGTTCTATAACTGTAGACCTCCACGGTCACCTGGGGGCAGGAGTGCCTTGTTACTGCTGAGCATGTCCCATATGGTCTCCAATGACATCACTGGGAGAGGCCTTGTTACTGTCTAGCATCAGTAAAAATCCCAGTTCCTCACCCTGTCTTCACTGATGTCACTCGGGTGGGGCATGTAATTACAGCCTGATGTGTGTGGAAGTTCAAGCTTCCCACTTGGTCTTTGCTAGCGAGGGTGGGGCCAGTGTTTTCTGCAGTGTTTGGCTGCAATCGAGCGGTTATTGTTTCAATGTTTCTGTTTTGCCAGGCTGCCCCTGTCCTGATCCTTCAACTAATGTAGTGAGTCAAATGGTGCCCCCCTTCCCCAGGCATGCCCATGTCCTAACTCCCAGAACCTGTGAATATTTTATCTTATAAAGCAGAATATGTGATTAAGTTAAGGATTTTGAGAGGAGGCGGTTCTCCTTAGGTCATCTGAATTGGCTCTAAATCCAATGACAAGTGTCCATTAGTAGAGTTAACTAGGTTGGAAATGTGCTAGCCTTCAAGAAAAAGGAAGAATGAGTCTGAGAGCAGAGCCATGGGTGCAAAGGCAGAGGCTGGAGGAGCAGGTGCAGAAGCAGTGGGTGCAGAGGCAAAGGCCTGTGAGGCTGCCTTGGGCCCAGTGGGCAGAACTTCAAGTGACAGGAAATTATTCTCAGCATTTGCAACCTAATAGAATTTACCCTGGTAGATTTCAAACCTCCTTGGGAATGATGACTCCTTTATTCCTTCACATTTCTCCTCTTTAATGGAAATGTCTACCACAGGCCTGTCTCACCACTGTATTTTGGAAGCAAGCAAACTGTTTTCTAGTTTCACAGGTCCACAGATGGAGGGATTCTGTCCCAGGATGGATCATGTCGAGTCTCAGCCAAACCTGAGATAGATGACGAGATTCAACACTTGTGAGCTGATGATATTGAGATTTTGATCTCAGAGTTGATTCCATAGTGGGTTGAGACTTCGGGATGGCGTGAAAGTATATGCACATGGGATGCACATGAATTTTGGGGGGCCAGTTAGTGGACTGTAATGGATTCAATGGTGGCCCCCCCAAGATGAAATGTCCACATCCTAATCCCCAGAATCTTTAAATACTGCTTTATATTGCAAAACGTGATTAAATTAAGGCTCTTGAGAAGAGGGGCTTACCCTGGAATATCCAGATCAGCCCCACACTCAGTCACAAGGGTTCTTATAAGAGGCACACAGGGGCGATTTGACAGGTAGAAAAAGAGGTGGCAATATGACCACAGAGGCAGAGATGCAGCCACAAGTCAAGGAGCTCCTGGACCCACCAGAAGCTGGAAGAAGCAAGAATAGAATCTCCTCGAGAGACCTTGGGGGAACTTCATTTCAGGTTTCTGGCCCCCGGAACTGTGAAAATACATTTCTGTTCTAGTTTGTGGCAGCTTTTTTTGTTTGTGCCTGTTGGGTGGCTTCTCCAGCACCTGTCAGGGACACTGGAGTCAAGAGGAACACCCGGGAAACTCACCGCCACGTCACTGCTCAAGTCCAAGCTGGTCTGCCTCCTCCTCGCTACCTTGTGGGGTCATCTTCTATTTGTTTATCAACAACGTCCAAGGATTTGAGCTGTACTTAGCAGGAGGAATAGGAAAAGGTATATCTGCTGCACCTTTTTGAAGTGGAAGTCCTACGTCTGGAGTTTTTGCTTTTTTAGTCAATAGCATATTCTGCTTATATTCATCTTTTTAAACATTAGCTTGGGTGGTGATGTCTTCTTGCTCAAAATTCTTCAGTGACTCCCAACTGCCTATAAAATAAGCCCATGACTCTTAGCTCAACATTCACTCCCTCTCTGATCTGACCCCATCCCAGTCTGTGTTTCTGGTCTTATTTCCCACATCAGTGTTTCCAAAATCACGCTTTATCAAACCCTAGTTCTTTGGGATGTTAATAAATGTTTTGTACACACAGGAGGAAAAAAAAAAGGCTCTACCGTCAAATGAGTTTGATAAACAGTGGATTTACACAAAGTTAAGCCAGTTTATTTTTACAGAACTTTCAGATACTTTAATACACCAGTGCACAACGTGAATCTCCGAGAGGCAGTTAAAGCTGGAAGCATTTCCCGAACGTACTTGACGTGGAACCCACTGTACCGCCTTCCTGGAAGCCATTCGCTGGAAGTCTTCTAGCCCAGCTTTCTTCTCCATCCCAGCTTGCCAATCTGTTATCATCTGAACTCATCTTGCTTTCCTGCCGTAATACAAAGGCGAAGTTTCGTGAAACGTCAAAGAGGCAATGTTAGTGGTGCAGCATTGTTTGATCAGGCACGATTCGACTGCATAAAATTTTCAATTAAAGCTGGACTTCGAGTTCTTTATTTTTTTTTTTTTGGACTTTTGAGTTCTTAAGTCCTAACTGGAGGTATTACAAAAATAGACTGTGGGATTTGAGTCATGTTAAAAATAGAGAATCTATTTTTTTAAATAAATCAATTGAATAATCCCGCGGGATGACACGAGAGGCGGGGACGCCCCTGTCGCACCACCGCCACGCACACAGACAGGAGGTGGTCAGCAGGCTGACGGGTGACAGACACCCTTCTTTCCTTCTTCTCCACGGCAACTCGCCCTTGGGGGTCTTTGGGACCCAAAGGAAGGGAGGTGCTCTTCCACCCTGGCTCAGACGAGTCGTGCAGTCTGTGGCTGAAAAGACTGCAGACGGGGGAAGTGTCACGATCACCTGCAGCCTTGCCGAAGGGGGGACAGCCACCAAAGTCGTCGGTAGAAGGCAAACGTTAGCAGCAGTGAAATGAGAGGAGGAGGGGGAGGGGGCGCCAGGCCAAATCCATGATTTAAACGACTGTTTCAGAGAAGCTGCATCCAGGTGAAACCCTGGCTGTGAAGATGGGTGGATCGGGGATTCTGGAGACCAGGAGGGGTCAGGAGGGGACAGCTGGCACCAAGTGCCCTTCTTACTTTGTCCAGAAAGTCACATTAGACGTTTGTCTGCTGGTCTGTGGGGCAACCATACTTGGGGCGCTTTGCTCCAAGCAGAGGAAGCGGCGGCTGGGGCTCTGTCTCCCTCAACGCCCATGCCTGGGCCCCTTCCAGTGTGCAGCCAAGTTGCTGGCAGTGGCCACAGAGGGCCATACCCTTGGTCCACGGCGACTGTCACAACCGCTGGGGAAGCGAGACCTCCGTCTGGTGCCGAAGACCGAGGGATGTGATGACCGCGAGGCCCTGGTGGGGAAGGGGCTCAGGCCAGGCAGCCCGTCCGGGTCAGGGCCCCCCAGGGTCACGAGGCCTGCTCCAGGCCGTTCTGCTCCTCCTCCGCCGTCTGTAACCAGCTCCAGTCTAGAGACTGAAAGTCGACAGGCACGTTAACAATACAGCGGCCACTCACGCACCTCTGGCTGCTTTTTGTCTGCGGGAGGCAACCAGCACAACTTAGAAGGGAATTTCACCCCTCGCACTAACAACAGTCTTGTTTTGCAGGGTACCCTTGACCTAAAGCTACACGTTCAAAACTGTGCAGAAGCTTTTCTTCAGACGGGCTTGGAGCCCGAGATTCTGGAAAAGCAGTCTGGTATGACTGTAGCTCACAGCACTCACTTATGCTCCCAGTGGGTAGGGGGTACCCAGGGCTAATCTCAGCCCTCAGCTTCCAACCTCACCAGGTGCAATGGCCTGGCCAGACTTCCTTTTCATCTGGCGGAAGTGCGAACAGGCAGTGAAAGGATCAAAGTACACAGTGCCCGGAGGAGGAAGGGCAGCAGGAAGAGACGCCGAAAGCCCCAGAAGTGGAGAAGGACACGTCTTATTTAAGACGAGGTTACAATCAGCAGTATCCATCCCCTCTGATTCTTCCCCACACTGAGCAGTTCGGGGATGCTAGCTCGCAGTGGATTGGTAGGAAGAAGCCACTTAAAGATCCGAGTGAATGATTTAACATCCTCTCGGCAATTTCAAGCTTTGTCTTAACGTACCTCCGTGTGGACTAGTTTTTCTCTAGGTTTGCTTCCCTCTAACTAGTACTGCCAACTGCTAAGCTCCGAGTCCCTGAGAGGTGGGGTGGTGACGGGCTCTTGGTTTGTCCCCAGAGTCCAGCACAGCATCCCCTTCAACGGATGCTCCGCAGAGGTACAGAAGGTGCGGGGGGTGGGGGGAGGCCTTCTCACAATCAGGTTGTCTTCTCATCAAGATTGAGAGCAGTGAGGATTCAATGAGACAATGCACACAATGAATGAAAGTTCCCCTTCAACAGTCATCAGCACGGGGATCGTGGTGAATAATACGAATGTACTAGAAACTCCTAAGTGTATACTGAGAGCCAGGAGAGACAGCGTCGCCTTTCTATGAGCTTTTTCTCACTTGCGGGAGGAAGGAAGAGCACGGAACAGCTGGGGTTCACACAGGCCATTACCCTTAAGCTCTGGTCCTGCTCCTTCATGGTGTCTTGCAGTGCATTTTCTAGCTGGGTGCAGAGAGTGTGCGCTTCGGCCACCAGCTCCTCGCTGAAGAAAATGATTGAATTATTAGAAAATGGTCAATATTATTTTTTTCAGAGACAATACTAACCGTCTGCAAAGACGCTAGAGAGCTTTCGACAAGGTTTTTAAAATTAAATAACAATTCTTATGATGCAGTGTCTTCAAACACCATGTCGTTGCCTAAGTGATTTCATTCATCTAGTCAAGCGCTGCTCAGAAGCCCAAATCCAGCCACAAGCATTACTGTCCACGATGTGAAAAAGCAGAGATCCCTGCTTGATAAAAGAAAGTTAGAGGTAGAAGAGCTCTTTCTGACTTAACTAGACAGCTGAATAAAAATTCTCTCCAAACTGCCCAAGCGTGAAGATCTCTCCCAAATCACCTGTTTTCCAGGTTTTGAAATGGAAACAAATACGCTGGCCATGCAATTTCCCCAGCTCCTTGAGGTGTGTGAGGAGTGACTCTTGCACTGTGCTCTGTCCTCTTCTATGATGGGAAACGCATGTGTCCCACCAGGAACGGGCCACGTGAGACAGGGGAGAGCACGGCCGGCCATCGGTCCTTTTCTAAGCTCGCCTCTAGGACGGGGAGAGACCAACGGCAGCCTGCGCTCCGGGGATGAGTCTTCTAGAGCTTTGAGTATCTCCTGGATGGAGTGTGACAAATCCAGGCAGAAGGGCCCCGCGCAGGTGGGTGGAAACAGCTGAGCACACTGTTGTTCAGCCTCACCTACGGGCTACTGACGAGAGTCCAGCCTTGGTGCCGGCCCCACGGGGCCCCGTGAGCCAAGTCGGACCTGGTTACTATCCTCAACGAGCTCGTAGCAAGTTGGGGAGGGAATTCAGAACCTGAGGCCACGAGTGATTAAGTACCAAACCAGTACAGGATACAGACTCCCCGAGTACAGGAACGGGATTTTTACAAATAGCTTTATTGAGATAAATTTATCAAACCATAAAGTTCACCCACTGAAGGTGTACAATTCAGTAGCTCTAGTATATTTACAGAGTTGTGCAACCATCACGATAATCTAGTTTTAGAACATTTTCGCGCCCCAAAGAGAGATCTTAAACCTGTTGTCACTCACCTCCCGTTCCCCTCCCCACCTGCCCTCAGCAACCACTAACCTACTTTCTACGCCTAGAGATTTACCCAGAGGAACCAAGGCTACCCATCTCCAGCGCCTGGGGCCCAGCGCAGAGAAGGGGCTGAATAAATGAATGTGAGACAGATGCAGAAACAAAAAACCCCACGGGTGGTCTGGGAGGAGAGCATCCCCGTGTGTGCATGTGGTCAGGGTCTGCAGAGGGAGGCCGGCTCCAAGGGAGGGCATCGGCTGGAGCCAAGGTTCTCAAACCTCAGGGTGCGTGAGAGTTTGGCTCCTCCCCATCCCGGGCTCCTGATCCTGAATCCGCATTTCCAACAAGTACCCAGAACCCGCTGGCCCTGCTGGTCTGGACCAGACTTTAAGACCCCCCTGGGCTAGAGGAAGGAGGCTGTCTAGGAACAGGGCATCAGCCTGGAGAAGAGGCTGGGAAGGCCTGAGCAGGCTCAGGCTGGAACCTCGAGGCAGCGGGAAGCCATGACTAGGTGCTGACTAAGGAATAACTCGATCGCAATGGGGTTCTGTGAAGACTGAGTTGACCAGAGGGGGCTTGGAGGCTGGACTAGACAGGATGCAGGGAGGGAACACCTTGCCAGAAGGGCTGAGATGCTCTGTGGCAGGGATGCAGGCGAAGCCAGGGCCAGGAGGGGTGAATGGAGGTGAGGAGAGGCCACAGGAGGAACCAGGGACTTGTGACTCCAAGTGGCAGCGGGGTGGGAGGGAGGAGGCGAGGTGACACTGGCGTGGTGCATGGGGCATGCTCTGCAGGACCTGGTTCTGAAGAACATACCACGATGTGTGGACTAGCAACCAGCAGGGGACTGACCAGCACTTTCAGTATCTCAGTGAAGAGCGAGCAGCCAGCTCTCAGACAAGGACACTTAAGCCGACAAGTCACAAGAGACTCTGAGAGCAAAATGCCACATCTGTCCCCACAGTGCCCAGCATACAGAGCAAACACCAAAGAGCACGCACAGGGTCCCTGACGGGTGAAACACGCACTTCCGTCCCCACGACCTCCTGACGTGCCCTTGGCCGCTACGCCTGGCACTGCTGACAGGGACGTACCTTTTCTTGACGGCCTCGCTGTCGGGGGCAGTGCAGGGCTGTGACATCAGCTGGCCGGGGTGACTCAGGCGAGAAGCGTTCATGCTGTCTGGGCTTCCGCTGACAGGACCACGGACCTTGCTCTGGAGGATAAAACCAGAAAGTCACCACAGGTTTGGAGCAAAGCAGGGACTCAAGATCTGCACTCACTCCCAGGTACTTTCTCCTGGGACAACTGGCCACGGGACACGTGCTGTTCCTGGAGAAATCGGCCAACATCGCTATCTGACAGTTTGTGTTTCAGTTTAGAAAGTGTTTCTGGATCTGCAGGTGTACTTTTGGATAAAAGGTTCTAAATACGGGGAGACTTAAGGGCCTGGATTTGCAGGCTCTGTGTCATTAGTTTGATTGCTTAACAAAGTCTGACAAGGAAGCAAGAAGGAAAGTCTGTTTACTCTCACCAAACAGAAGACAAAGTCCTAAGTGACTTTCTGCTACTGGCACCACCTGTGCGACAGGCGAGAAGGAAATCCCGGGCTGCTGCAGCCGCTCAGCTTGGAGCCGAGGAGTCACACCAACGGCCCCTGCATCTCCTCACACCCGCAGCCAGACGCGACCTCTGTCAACCTTCTCAGCACGTCGCGCCTCCTCTCCCTCCCCCGAGCTCCAGCAAACGTCCTCTGCTGGCCCCACATACTTCTCACAGCCCCCACCCTGCCCTCACCGCCACCTGCCGCTCAGGCTTTGTCTGGGGGACCCATCATGACCCCCACTATCTCTCCCCGCTGAGAGTCAAGGTCTAACTTCACCTGGACATTCCAACACCCAGTTTCGCCCTGTTCTTTGTCCCTCTGCTGTGTCTTCCTGGCCGATTGTGGCCCATGGAGACCCAGCCACCCTCCCCCACCTCCTGCCCTGGGTCCTCGAGTGTGGCAAAGGCCCCCCCGCCACACTCCCACTGTCCTGTCCTGTGATGATGGCAGGAGGGGCCCTTCACTCCCAGTGGTGAGGGCCTCCAGCTGCCATCAGAGTAATTTTTCTAAAACCCAAATGTGATTGTGTATCACACACTCAGTATGAAAGGAAAACACCAATCCTGCCACGGTTCCTCTACACCTTTATATGTAAGTTGGCTGTGAAGCTAGCCCTCCCTACCTGCCCGACCTCACCCACAGTGAGACCCTCTCCCCACCACACACCCAACACACCACACTGCTGGGCCTCCAGGCTGAGCAATGTCTTTGTCCAGGAACACCCCATCCCCGCCCGCGCACCTGCCTAACCCCTGCTTGGGTGAACTGACACCTCCTCATGGACATCTCCAGCGGGGGGCCCTCCCCTCCGTCTCCTAGGGTTCCCTCCCCTCCAGAACCGGCGCCTGCCTTCCTGCTGTGGCTCCCGCTTACCACTCCTGCCCTAAACTGTTCTTGTTCCCCATCTTGCCCGGCATGCCTTCCCTCCTGTGTCTCCGGTTCTCAGCACCCACTGGGCAGTAAGCGCTCGAGGGTCACCTCTCCCCTTCGCTTCTCCTCCCTGCATACGGGAGGGAACGCTGCCCTCCCGACCCCCTCACACTCGGGATGCTGAGCTCCCCACTGTTCTGGGGACTGAGACTTGGCTCCCTGACGGCTCTGTGACACCGTGAACCCCCGGTACCCTGTCTCCTTCCGCTTGGCCCGCAGGTGTGCTCCCATCTCCGTCTCCTCGATCCTGAGAAGCATCATCTTGTACCCGACTTCCCCCTTAAACAACCATCTTCCCCTATTGGGGACGAACTCGCTCCATCATTAGCCCCTCTGCAGCCTTCAGGGTGGCAGCTCTGGCTTCCACCACACGTCTCCCACCCAGCTCCTCTCACTTCTCTATCCTGAGCTCTCTTTTCTGCGCTGCAACATTCCATGGGATCAGAGCTACGCTAAGGCAGTGGGCACAGAAAGCGGGGGCTGCGGCACTGACAGCAGACTCGGGGGAGGAGCCACCAGCCGCGGGCGGCGTGCACTGTGCAGGGCTGCACGGAGACCTGTCCGATTCCTAACTCCGGGGACCTGGGCATGTGACTTTAGTTGGGAAAGGGCCTTTGCAAGTGTATTTAAGGATCCTGAGATGAGATTATCCTGGACTATTTGGGTGGGGCCTAAATCCAGTGCCTTGTGTTCTGAAAAGAGCCACCCAGAAAAGAGACACAGAGGAGAGGGCCACTCGGAGACAGGGGCAGAGACTGGAGTGATGTCGCCACAAGCCAGGGAATGCCAGAAGCCCCCAGAATCTAAGAAGAGGCGAGGAAGGATTTTCCCCCAAAAGCCTCCGCTGGAGGCAGCCCAGCTCCGCTGACACTGTGACTTTGGACTTGTGGCCTCCAGAACCGTGATGATAACTCTGTGGGAATGTATTACAGCTGCCACGTGCGTGAATAAAAGCAAGGGCCCAGGCCCCACCCGGCCCCTCCCGGCCCAGGCCAAGTCGAGGAGCGGAGCAGTGGCACAGCTGAGTGGCTGGAGTCGTGGCCGCCTGGGCTCACTCACACACGCGATCTTCAGGAGGTTCCAGAGCTCCTTCTGCCGCTTCTCCTGAAGCCGAACCACCATCTTCTCGTCTTCGTTCATTAGACTAACCACCTCCTCCACCTTGGGCAGCAACTCCAGGGCCTTCTGCTTGCAAACCACCGTTTTGCTGGAAAGCACAAGCGGGACCAGCTCAGGGCATCTGGGCTGGAGAAAGCAGGACCCCACTCAGCCGCAGCGGATGGAGCATCTTCTGGGGGTTAAAGGGGTGACCAGGGCCCCCACCCCATCCTGCTGCCTCTCCTCCGCCCTCGCCCTCGGGAGGGGAGGCGGGCCGGTACCTGAGCTGCGTGTAAATCACTCGCACTTTCTTCTCAAAGCCCTGGATGGCCTGAAGGAGCAGCCGGACCATTTCCTGACTGTCACCATCAGTCCGCTGGTCTGCAAAGAGGGATGGAGCCGTGTGGTCCGCAGGTGGCCGGCCTTGGCCCGACGGATGTGGGATGCAAGGCGGGCCCCCCACTCACCTCTGGGTTTCTCCCTCAGCCTCCTGTAAAGCTCCCTCGCTTGCTCTTCTCTGAAACACACAGAGGCAGCTCCGTCAGGATCTGAGGTTGGTGAGTACCTGACCTAACTCGTGCCGCAGGGTTAGGGGTTTCTGGAAGCCAAGCTGGCAGCCCGCCCTGACTGGAGGAAGTTATTCTTCCTGGTGACATCGCAGGTGACATCTCTGATAAGGGAAGGCTCGTCCTCACTATCAAAACCCAGATACCCCAAAGGAAAGGAGTGTCCGTCTGTCTCCTGGAATTTCCCAACCGCCCAGCTTCTGCAGTTGATTCCAGGCACCATCACTGGATCTGTGCCCGGAGAACGTGCCCCCTCTTCCCCCCAAAAACTGCAGCCCAAGAGCAGACACAAACTCCTCTCGCTTGTGCCCCTAACACAGCGAGACCGGCTTACATTTTTCCGGGGTGACTTTCACTGGAAAACTAGTCGAGAATAAAGGATTAAATAATTTGAGAAAATATAGACTACAAATAATCAGATTTCTGATGTTCGGGCTTCTTGTCCCAAGAACCCCAGGAAAGCATCAGAGGAACCGCTGAGCCCAAAGGGGACGCGGCTCGCCGGCCCCCTCCATTTGCGCTCCCAGCCGTGTGTGGTTACCCGCAGGCAGGACTGCCCCACCCGGCGCCTCCCGGAGCCAAGCTGAGCTCCTGGTCAAGACTCCAGTGAAGTTTCCAGGCCCCACCTTCTGAGACTTGCCAGGCTCCTTCCCTCTTCTACCTCCCGCTCTTCTGGCCACGCCCGGTGGTGGGGCTGGATGACAGCGTGGGACCTGACACTTTGGTAAAGGCTCCTTGTTCGGCAGCCTTCAAGGGTCATGAACTCTGGGCGTGGTCTGGGTTGGTCCTCACAACTGTGGGGTCAGAAGGGTCTTCTCCCCACTCAACAGATGTGGAAACCGAGGCTCAGAGGGACGGGGATTTGCCCGTGCTCATCTCTGTAACGTGCCAGGATGACTCCCTGGGGATGAGCTCCACAGGAGAACAGCCTCTTGGGGCTCCAGAGGCCCGCACCTGACACCCCCAACACACAGACAGACGCACAGACACACAAACACACAGACACAGGGGCGGCAGGCCGGCGCACTGACACTCACAGGTCATCCAGCGTCCCGCCCTGCTTGCGGCCCATGGGGCTGCGCTGCAGGTCCACGATGTCGGTCTGCAGCGCCATCATCCGCTCCACCAGGTGCTTCACCTCATTCTCCTGGAGGAAGAGCTGGGCTGCAGTGAGCTGACCTAACGAGAGGCCCGAGTCGCGAGGTTCTTGGGGGTGGGGGGAACCCTCCAGCCTCGCTGCAGACTCACAACGGAGCAGTTTGAAAGCATACAGACTTGGAGCCACGGGTCTGGCCATGCAGGGGGGAAATAAGACAGAGCTGGGGGAGCACCCAGCACAGTCCTGGCGCAAGGGAGACACCAGCACACTCTCCTGGCCTAACGCGCCCATCCCACGCTGTCCCCAGTGGGGTGGCTGGGACACCTTGTTCTCAGGGATCTCGTCCCCGAGCACTGAGATGGGGAGGGGCACTCGCTGTCACCGCGAGGTCCTGCCGATGGACCACGCACCTTTAAGGGTGCACATCAGCACCAATGACAGAAACAGATGTTAAGACGGAGGCGAAGCTCCTTGCCCAAGTTCACAGGGAAAATGGTGAAAAGGTCCAGAAGAGCCTCCAAGCCCATAGTTTTCGATTTGCGAGAGGTTCACTGAGTCACGCTTCCTTCCTTGCCTCATGACCAACATCTTCAGGGCACCCGATTTATACTGTGCTAAGACTTTCTGTCCTGTGGGTTGAGTGCCCCGATGAGGTAGGAAAATCTTTGATGAGACGGAGTGTTGCTCCTTCATCCGTGGCCCTTTCTCATGCGAAGAGGAGCCTCAGGGTGGGAACATAAAAACTCAAAGAGGGATGGGGCAGAGTCACTAGGGGAGACAGATGTGTCACAAGTCAGTGCAGTGAGAGTCACGTGTGCTGAAGTTGGAGAGCTCAGGGGAGTGGTGCACAGGGTCACGTCTGCCAGGCAGGTGCAGGGCAGGCCTTGTCACAGGGTGGTACCCAGCCCGAGTCTTCAAAGATGTGCAGGAGCGCCCTGGGCAGACAGGGAGGCAGGTATCCCCCAGGAGACATCACACTGTGCTCCTGATCCAAATCCCTGCGGCTCCCGGGCCTGTCGCAGGCGGGCCCCCTTTCCCTGGCCACCCGCCTGCCAGCCTCTTTCCAGCAAGTCCTAGCTGAGGGCAGAGAGCTGGGCGGGGAAGACCTAATTTTCCTTTCTTTTTTTTTTTTAAGTGGCGGGGGGTGGCGGTGACATAATTAGGGTTGTTTGTTTATCTTAGTGGAGGTATTGGGGATTAAACCTAGGTGAGGAAAAGAAGCTGATTTTCTTCTTTTGGGGGCAGTGTTATCTTTTTTTTTAGTTATTTATTTACTTACTTATTTACTTATTTGTTTATTTATTTACTTACTGATTGATTGATTGTACTGGATATTGAACCCAGGACCCCATGCATGCTAAGCACGCACTCTACCGCTCAGCTATACCCTCCCCCTGAAAAGCTAATTTTCAACACGCAAGCTCGCCCTAGCGTTCAGCGAGAAAGGGGGAGGCGGCAGCGAAGAACCTCGCATCCTCAGCAGGGCTGTGGGCCCGAAGGAGCCTCCTACCCGTCCGCAGAGCTCCACGGCCTGCTCCATCTCCCTCCAGGCCAGCTGCAGTTTGTCTGACGCTAGAAACAAAAAAGAGAGAGAGAAATTAGAGACAAAACAAAAACCCCCAAAATGAAGCAAAAAGAGGCGACTCAGTTCTCAGAGGACAAGAGAAACCTCAGGAAGAGAAAAAAGAAAGGCTGGGCCTCTACAGACTTCTTGCAAAGGGCACACTCACTGATGCCGAACTCCGTCTGCTCGTTGTACTTCTCCAGGTCGATCTGGATGCTGGTCTTGAAGAAGTCCAGCTTGGCCTTGAGCTGCTGCGACATGGAGGCCATGGAGTTCTTCATCTTGGACAGGCAGCTGTTGTTCCGGAGCAGATTCATCCTGTGGGGCCACCAGACACAGACCTCGGGGCGTCTTCGGGATCCCAGCACCACTTCCCGGACAACCACAAACCTGCCGCCAACACCCAGGCCGGCCCCTGCTCTCAGCAGTGCAGTTATAGCAAGAGCAGCCACTTATAACCAATTGCCCAGCCCGAGGCCACACATGAGGTTCCGCACCAAGCCTGGAATTAAGCAAAGGACCGCATGAGGTAACCCAAAGCAGCCGGCAGCTGGGGAGAGAGGCAGGCAGGCCCGGCACGACAGGGGAGGGCGCTGACCCAAATTGCAGTGGCTTCTCCACTGGTCCAATTCCACCCAGTTCCACCCAGTCCAGCCAGCCCCACCCCGTCTCCACCTGCCTGCTGATCACATGCCCAGTTGGGTCTCATGGGGCCTCCCTTAGCCAGCCCCACCGACCGCTGCCCACCCCATCCAGACCCGGGTCTCCCTCCTGTCTCTGGGCCAGGGCCACCCCACGGTTCCAAATGAGCAAAGCCCACCCTGCCGGGCACATACATGGCGGCTCGCTGCCCCTGCTGCAGGCGGCTGCAGTCCTCCTTCAGGGCCTGGATGCTGTGCCACACCTGGCCCCACACCCTCCGCAGCTGGAAGAAGGGGAGGTTCCTCTTGGGCTCTTGGACTGGACAGAGACACAGGGCCATCAGAACGCGGTCCCCGTGATGAACCGCATCCCGCCCGCGGGGCCCGCTGGCACGTCTGCGGTGTTCAGTTAGGTTAACTGCTCTGCCGTTAGTAACTGGTCACCTGCTCACGTGTTCCTGCGCCCCACGACAGCATAGGCGTGTTACGATTTACAGACACATGGAGCAGGCAGCCCAGAAGGCAGACCCGAGAACCTGGCAGCAGGGGCAACTGGGAGACAGCGGGGAGGTTACTTGTCACTGGATATTCTTTTGTGCCTTTTGATTTTTTGGTATCATGTACATGGACTAATTATTAAACTATAAAGCTTCAAATATAAATAAAAGGGCCATGGGATTGAAGCTCAGGGGCCTATGGGCAGCATGCCCTGACCTCCATTTAAATGAGGCTGAAATTAATCAGAGACATTACTCTGTCCGGCTGCGCTACGCCTCGGTGTCCAAGGCCGAGGACCGAGCAGGTGGACTCACCTTCTCGGAACGGACCCCTCCCATGGCCCAGGGCTCTCCTGCCTCGTCCCAAGTGCCACAGGCGGTTATTTTTTTAAAGACCATGCCGAGTGGGGAGTTATAGCTCAAGTGGTAGAGTGCATGCTTAGCATGCACGAGGTCCCAGGTTCAATTCCCAGTCCCTCCTCTACAAATAAATAAATAAATAAACCTAACTACCTCTCCCCATTCCCCCCCCCAAAAGAACCCTAAAAAATACAATGAAATTCTAAAAGAAATTCAAACAAAATTAAAGACCGTGCCACTCTTACGGATGCAGCTGACGCTCTCAGGCTGGGGCCGTGGCGAGACCTGGGTCTCGTAGGTGACTCTGCTGTTGTCGAAGAGGAAGACCAGATCCATGTCCAGGGTGCGGCCCTCGTTCAGCTGCGAAGGCACAAGAGCAAAATGAGGTCTCGCGGAGGCCACCTCTCCTTGCCCAGGTAACAAAGGGGAGACTTCGGAGCCTCCCAGCAGCATCGCCCTCAGCCAGCAAGTACCTTTCCCGGGGCCTCTGGCCTCTACCGCCCTGTGCTCCTTCTGCACGTGTCCCTGGGATGCACACTTTATGTACCACCTGCTATGTTCCATCCGACTCTGATTGTCCATATGTGCCGGTCAGACCTCTGCTACCTCCTTTACTGTTCAACGACTGTTTCTCCCACATTAACCATCCAGCTCCTTTCAGGTAGGGACCCCGTCTTATGTGACCGCAGTTGTCAGCACAGTTCTGCACACCAGAGGTGTGTCAAAAATAATTTTGGTTGAGTCGGGAGAATTAAACATCACTTAGGAGGCAAAGGCAAGAGGAAGGCTCAGTGGTCTGGGAGGAACAGTCGAGTGTGGAGTGACTGGAGTCTCCCAGCGGGCCACAGGGGCTCTCACAGAACAGGCTCCCGCCCCATGTGGTTAACAGGCTGCCCGGCTCGGCAGAACTGAAACTAAATGCACGCGCGGTTCCTCGGGGCCCACCTTGCCGTCTGAGATGCACTGAGCGGCAGGCTTGTCGGGGATCAGGGCCAGCCCCGCCTCCTGCAGCAGCTCCTGGTCCTCCTCGGCGATGCCCGTGTCCTCCTGGATCCTGGCCTTCAGGCTTTGCAGACTCTCGTCCTCAGTCACAGGGTAGGTGTGAATGGTGCCTGTGACCATGTTCAAGACATGAGCCAGCTGCAACACAACCAGACGTTACTGGAAAAAAAAAACCACTTGACAGAGACGCCCACCTAGGGCCTGGGGCCTCTGCTCCTCCCCACACTTCCAGCCCCACGAGGGCCGGGCCCGAGCAGGGGGTCCGGGGCCGGTGCGCACACTCTCGTCTGGACGTTCCTGTCTGTCCACAGCGACGGCCTGACGCCATGTCAGCCAGCGGTCCCACCACCCTCCTACAGAGTTGCTCTCACAGGGGCCCGCGTGTCCCACTGCCCAGGCAGCCCCGGGCCTGCTGCCTCACCTTCAAGTTTAAGATATCATCCAGGGCCTTGAAGCAGCCGTTGGGCCCGTAGACGGGGTCGGTGCCCCTCTGCCGGGGGTGCCACGTTAGCATCAGCTGCAGCCACTTCTCTAGCCGCTGCGCCAGGATGCTGAGAAGAGGGGGGTGTGGGGGGGCCGCTCATGCCGGCTGCGGGGGCCCCCTGAGCTGGAAGCGAGTGCACCTCCCACGCCCGCCCCACCCCCAGCATGCACAGGCAAGGTGACCCCTGGGGAGGAGCTCATCTGAAAGGAGAGGCGAGTGTCCCTGACGCAGTTAAGCACTCGGGTCACCTCCGGCACCTGCCAGAACCCTCATGTCCAGGACATCTCGGCAGGTGGCTGGGCGAGGACCTCCCGGGAGCTTCCTATGCGCTTTCCTGGCACGGCCCCGCCCTGGCCACCCCACGCACAATCTAGACCCCACCCTGCAGGATTCACTCCACCAACCACCTCCCTGAAAGCATCCGGTGAGCGCACACGACAGTCTCACTCCCTCCCAGCTCTGCGGGGGCCCCCCACAGCCCCCCAGCTCCATCATCACCCTCAGCGGCCCCTTGCTGCCCCTCCATGGAAGCCCTCCCGAGGTCAACATCGCTACACGCCTCGCCCCTGCCTCGCCCCCCAATCCCATCCCCCCTGAACTTCCTGTCTCTTCATCCATCCCTGTCCTGCACACCTTTCCAGATCCTTCCAGAAAATTCCAGCCCATCCTGTCATCCTGCAGAGCTGGTCCACAGGGTACCTCTCTCCCCATCCTCCAAACACTTACAGTAGTTACCCGGGCCCCTCAGCTGTGTGCAGCTGCCTGGTAGCTTTCTCTGCACGATTACCCGATTCTGACTTGATTATCTGACTGCTCACATGCTGGCTCTAAGGCCAGACTGCAACGCTGTTCAACCTGCAAAGGTTTACTTGTTGATGGTAACAGAGCACCAGGCTGCGTGAGCAGTGCGAGAACTTTATTGAAAGCGTGATCTCCTTTCCTTAAAAGGCTCACAGTTGACCAGGAAGTAAACCCTCTGCAAACCCGAATATAACACAAGGTAGAAGCCACTGAGGGTGAAGAGAAGCCCAAAGAAGTTGTGACGTGAATTTAGAAGAGAGATTTCTGGGCGGGGGTGAGGGGTGGGAATGCATCCTAAATTTAAGACTGAGATGGATACATCGGTTCACACCACAGCACGCTACCCTGAAAACCATGCAAAAGCCACAGGATGTCAGCTCTGACACCCATTTCTCGAAAGGAAGGCAACTGGAGAGGGGCGTGCTGGGCCTTACCTGTTGAGGTTGTTGGGGTAGGGCAGAGAGCTTGAGAACTTGACCGTCCCGTTCAGGTCTTCGCTAACCACAATGTCCGTCTCGCTCTTCTGCCGGACTTTGGAGTGCCTGCGAACGGGGGATCCAGTCTGTTACATCGCTCGTAATGACCCTTACATCACTTGGTGGCCAACAGCCCCTCTACACTGGGGACAGTCCACTGTACAACCAGACGGGACACCCCCAAGGCCGCTTCTTAATCACCTGGGATGCCGGCCAGTGTGCCTGCGTCCTGCGAGGACGGCTGCCCTGAGTTTAAGGCCGTCAAGACCGCCAAGCATCACCGAACTGCGGTGCCCGGAGTTGTACAGACAGCCCTGCTGACTCTTTTTCTCTTTAAACAGTTCTTTTTTTTAATGTTTTTTTTTATGGGGGGTGGGGAGAGGTAATTCAGCTTACTTATTTATTTACTCTTAGAGGAAGTACTGGGGATTGAACCCAGGACCTCGTGCATGCTAAGCATGCGCTCTACCACTCGAGCTATACCCTCCCCTCCCCGCCCCACCTCCGCCGCTGACTCCTGACCTCACCCCGGGCCCGTCCTTACCATTCTTCTACTTTTCATTTGATCTAATACAAAACCCTCGGGTTTTGGCAGAGGATAAAATTAGGACTTGCACACCGAGATGACTGCACGCACACCACGTGCACGTGAAATCTGCAGGCAACACACACGCCACGCGCTTCCCTCTCAGTGCACGTGCCTAAGTGTTACTTCTGATGGTGAATGAACCCTCACACTTCCCAACTTTAGTGACCCCTTTGATGCATCAGAAATAGTAACTGAAGGAAAAAATGTTTAAACTGGTTTCAAATCTTCTGGGTAATGAAGGTGACGCACAAATGTGACTAATGCTTCACAGATAACCAGGCATCAGTGGTGAGCACGCCCGACTCTGCATGATGACCCCATGTGGCGGGCTCAGCGGGGAGGGAAGGAAGGCTGGGTGGTCAGCCCAAGGTCACAACCCGACAGCGGCAGAACTGGGGACTCAGACCCAAGGTCGGGCACTCTTTCTACTCTATCTGAATGTCCTCATCCTTCCTTTCCAAAGACATGTAGGAAATTCAAATAAAAAATGCTTTAGCCCTGAGGTCTCATTGGAAAGGGTGAACTGGACCACGTGGAGCACACAAGAGCCTCGATGGGCTGGGGTCTGGCTGAAACAACTATCACTACACACAGGGGGACAGTCCCCTGATGGAAACCTAGTCTGCCAATGGGAAACTGTGTAAGTAAAAGGACACAGTAAGTGAAATGCTTATTGCTCAGACTGGTCCCAAAATGTATTTCCAAGTGGCTTTGTAATAGGATAATAGAGCTCAAATTCCACTTGTCCTGAAATTACTATCCACTCGCCATCTGAGATGAGAATGCAATTTTTAAAAGTTGCCTAAGACATTACAAGACAGGCATGTCTCACAAACTAGCCCAGAAACAGCTCTGTATTGGGTTTTAGGGAAGTCCGCTGGAAAGCGGTCACCTGGCCTTCCAGAACCGTGAGGGAGGCTGGTTCCGCAGACAACGAACTTACTATGAACGTGCGGAGCCGTCTGGGAGAGTTTCAAATAGCACATCTTCCAGTGTTAATGATTTTAACTCATCTTGCTATAAATGATGAAAAGGCTCAACATTTGAACTGAGGAAATGTGGTGATTCCTTGGTTAGTTAAAAACACTACAGAGGCACAGCTGTCTAAAGCAATTGTCATGATGGTGACGTTACAAGGTGTGACTACAGATGAATGAGCTAATTCCTCAATGTCCCAGAACGCAGCTGGGGAGCACCGCTTGTCCTAAAGGAAGCCCCCACAGGAGGGCGCTCTCTGCCACCCCACCAGACTCCTTAGATGCTGGGACCGGGCCGGTTCATCTGTTCCAGGCTCTGGTGACTGAACCGGGCTGCCGTCTCACAAAACTCCTCCTCTGGGATTGATTTCAAAGGCTGCATCTTATTCTTATAAACAAACAGTCTCATGATGTAAGTACCTGTCCTTTGAAAAAGTTCATGTTTTTACTACTTCCAGAAAGACTGAAAAAGAGGACAGTAGCTCGTGTCGGCCATGGTGTGGTCCACGGGGCAACTCTGTGCATTCCTGGTGGAGATGTTTTTTATACAAGCTTTCTGCTGAGCAATTAGTGCACATCAAAAATCTTTACAATGTGCACCACCTTTGATCTGAAAATTCTAGGAATCTATCCAAGGGAAGTACCTGTGGATATACAAGGATTTCCCTACAACAATGCTATTTTTGATGTTTCTTTAAGAAGCAAAAACTATAAACCACCAAGGCTTCCAATAATGGGAAATAAGTTAAACAAACTACATTTACGGCCGCTCAGCGGACCACCATACAGACGTGACAAATAACATGGAAAAACATAAAGCATTTTCAACAGCAAGTTTGAAGAGCAGGTTTTGTGAGAGTGTGTATGGTAACCTATTTTTGTTTTTCAAACAAACACACGCACACTGAGCCTGGAGACACAGAAATGTTCACGGCGGCCGTTTCCAGGTTATGTGAAGGAAATTCTCATAGTGTAAAAATCCTCTAAGAGCACGTAGCGGGTGGTGTTCACAGGATGCTATCACTGGGGTCAAAAAAAGGGGCAAACACACAAATGAACTAGCAGATACACGCCCATCCGCTTGCACATGTACAAAACATCCTTGGAGGCACACCCAGAACCAATGGTACCGGGGACCTGTGGGGAGGGACCAGGTGGTGTGCGATGACTTTCACTCTTTAATACTTTTTGAAGTTTGAACCATGTGAACTTATCCCTGCTCCAAAAAAATAAAAACTGGAAATGAAAAAAAATTTTGCACAACAGTAACCTCGTTTAAATTAAGGTGTGGCCTCTGAAGGAATCATTTGAATGAATCTTAACTGATTTAGGGGAATGTTAATTTTAAAATTAGGCATTTTGGGGTTGGGAGTGGGTACAGCTCAGTGGTAGAGCGCGTGCTTAGCCTGTGTGAGGTCCCGGGTTCAATCCTCAGTACCTCCATCAGAAAATTTTTATTTCATTAAAAATTTTTAAATAATAATGAATAAAATTATGAATTTCAGTAATGATTAACTTACATATACATAAAATACATTATTATCATAATCAGAAAAAAGTTCAAGAATATAGAGAAACTTTTAAAACCTTAACTATATCCTTTTTTAAAAAATTTTTTTGGGGGAAATAAACTTATTAATTAGTTTTTTTTTTTTTAATGGAGGTACTGGAGATTGAACCCAGGACCTCGTGCATGCTAAGCACATGTTCTACCACTGAGCTATCCCCTCGCCTCCTCCTTTGTTTTTTTTTAATTAGAAAATCTTTTTGGTAATTTATTTAGTTCACGTTTTAAGCTACTTTCTTAGGCGTTAAAAACAAAAATTTGTATTGAAGTGTAGTAAAACTTGCCAACAACAAATTTTCACGTAAATACTTCTCATTATTTGTCATGTGAACACACCCTTTGTTCACTAGCACTGAGCGTTTTCGGTGTGAGTGCGCACTGCAAACACCGTCTGTAAAGGACTGACTTCTTGCTACTGAGCAGAGCAGACATTCATATGGTTTTAGACTTCAAGCTGTTAAGGTTCAGGGTCCACGCTGATACGTAACAATGCTCCGTCTTTCTAGGGCTCTGGAGTTCAGACGGCCCACTGGCCGGGTCCTAACACAACTTCCTCTGGGAGACCGATCCCAGGGGTCTGGGCCCCAGCCCGGGGCGCCCACTCACCACTGCACGGGCTGCCAGTTGGGCAGGAAGGGCCGGAAGCCCGTGATGCACTCGAAGGCCAGGGTGCCGAAGCTCCAGTAGTCAACGGTGACCGTGTACTTCTGCTGCTCCAGCAGCTCCGGGGCCTGCGAAGGACCATGGCGGGACACACCTGAGCCGCCCCCATCCGAGGGGCATCCAGCCTTCTGATGGTGTCTCACACTCCATCCAGTGAGGAGGTGACCACGTGTGCAGGGGGGGATCTAGGATTTCTCTGTACTCCATTCAATCCTGAGGCTGAGATAAGGGCCTGGGGTATTTTTAGGTGGGCCAGAGTGCACTGTGCCCCCTCCTTCTGAGCAATGTACAGGGAGGGGAGGATGGGACACACACATACAAGGGAAAGTGGTCCAGGCCATGCACACCCATGCACAACACACGCAGTGGACACTGGCAGAATCTCCCAGAGCAGCGCAGTCCAGGGCATGTGGTCGACCAGTGGGATGGAATATTACAATCAGGCAGGAGAAGCCGGGTGCCCGGCTGCTGCCCCAGCAGAGAGAGCTGGGGTGACCGAGGAGAGCTTCCCAGCACAGGCGGGACAGGACTCGGCTCAGGAGGAGGCTCCTCGCATGAGTGTCTGGGGGCAGACATCCCAGAAAGGACCATCTCAAGTGAAGGCATGGAGGCAGGACTGAGCCGGCCTGGCTGGAGGCACAACACACGGAAGGACCGTGGAGACCCAACCAAGAGGAAAACCGTGGGGACAGTCGAGTCGGCCTCTGTTGTGGTCTGGTTATAGGAGAAGTTTTAGCCCCGCAAGTGAATGATCTGTTCAAGCACCCTATCAGGGCCTGGGGTCCCCCACTGACCGCTGATGAGCTGACAAGGGTTCCAGGACACCTGGCAGGGCCTACAGGATCTCATTACACAGACAAAGGTGCTGAATCTCAGCCCTGAGCCCCTGCTCTGAAGCCTCTGTCCCACAGAGCAAGTGATGAATCTCAGAGCCCACCACCCACCTAGCTGGGGAGGTTAGCAGGAAGTGAGATGCACTCAAAAGACCTCAGAGAATAGATTCTTCCCTTTTTAGTTAAGAATTAGGTGGGTTATTTAAGCTCGTTGAGCCCAGTAGCTTTCCACCTTTTCTTGTTTTTCTTCTTTAAACTGCAGGCTCCTTTACTCAATCCACATTTACTGGTTACCACCAGCCAGCAGTCTATTATCAAGTCTAGCTGAGCCTCTTTTAGGAATTTCTTGACTTACTCCTTACCCGGCAGCTCAGAACTGCCTATTGCAATGTCCTCCTTACTACCTGCCCACTACCTGCAGGCCACCCTCCACACTTCACCGACAGTGGTCTTTTCTAAAGGTAAACCTGCTCCCTCTCAAGCTTGAAACCCTTCAAAGTCTCTGCAGAGGTTTTAGGGCCTAGAATCTCTAACTCAGCCAACATGAGCCCAAATGATCCATCCTCTGCCTCTCTCTTCAGCTCCAATTCAAGTTCCCCTCTTCCTTCTCCGCTGGTTCCGGCCACACTTTCTGGTCTCCCCATGTCCTATCTCTTTGCCTGGAACTTGCTCTCCCAGAGCCCATTCACCCCTCATCCTTCAGGCCCCAGACCAGGCTAGGTCCCCTTAAAATAGATTCTTATAACCCGCTGCACTTTCCCTGTGCAGTACTTACAACTGTAATTTCCTCACTTGTGTAAGTACCACGGTGATGCCTGCTTTCTTTCTAAACTCTGAGACTATACTCGGTCAATACTTCTTGGATGACTGAGTGACTCAAATAGAATCCAACTACTCAGACCAAATAACAAAATGAAAGGGTGGGGGGCGCGAGGCTCAGCCCTCTTCTCAATGGCCCCTGAGATGCTGTCTGGAAACTGAGACCCCTACAGACCAGCAGGGATCTGGTTTAAACTCTCTGTTCTCAGATAAAATACTGAAGCACAAGAGAGGGTATGGGGTTTGAGCGAGGGCACACGAGCAGAAGATGGCCACGTCCTTCCAGAGGGCCTCCGCTGACTTGAATGGATTGAGCCTGACCTCACACAATTCCTATGCCTCTGGGAAACAGCCAAAGAGCCGGCAAACTTAGACGGCAGAAGGCAAGGACGGAGGAGGAGCCCCAGGGATATGGCCATCAGAGAGTAATGGACCCACAAGTACAGGAACCCCGCTTCTTACCAGGTACTGCAGGGTCCCCACAAAGGACGTACAGAGACTGCCCTGATCCAGCTCCTTGGCGTATCCGAGGTCAATAATTTTGTGTATTAACTGAAAAAAAAAAGGGGGGGTGGGGGTGGGAGGGAGGAGAAGTCTGAGGGTTATGAGAGTACACCATCCTACAAGAATTCTGAATGTCTCTGACAGAGCAGAGGGTATTTCTGAATTCCCAGTCCTAAGATCCTAAGTTCCTAAGAACCACCGGATACACAGAAGACGGCCCTCGAATTGCTGGAAGAAGGTCAGGATGAGCAGACCACGCACCAGCCCCCAAGATCGCTGAAGCTGGACTTTATATATGAAGGACCAGGCCAGCTCCTTCTCAGTAAATCCCCAAATCTGAGATTCTCAAATCTGAGCAGTAGAGGCAGGAATGAGTGTGAGCCGGGACAAAGGTGAGGGCCACGGTGGGTGTGGGCCAGGCCTGCGATGCTGGCGGAAGCCGCACCAGCCAGGTGAGAGGGCCCATGGACTGAGCCACTCACTCCACTCAGCTGCGCCCTTGCTTGTGGCCCAGGGGAACAAACAAGGCCGTGGGGAGGGCAGCGCCAAGCCCTGTGGCGGGGGAGGGGGGTGACCCCATGCCCAAGCAGGGGGACGCCAAAGAGGGTCACTGAGAGCCCCGGGAAGACTGCAGGCTGGACCAGGTTCCCACCATCCAGCTGGATTTCGTGTTCGCTTCGAAAGCTGAGGCTCTCAGACAAATGGAAAACAAAAAGTCTGTTTTCCAAGAAGCGTGGGTCCCAAAGGCTGGGGGGTGGAGGATGGAAGCCAAACATTAGTTTTCTTATCAGATTCCTGCAACTTGGACGATGAACAATGTGGGCCATTCCATCTTGTCTCAGTCTGCGAGTGAGAACTTTCAGCTGAATTTTGAAGCACTGAATCAAAAGGCACTCCCAGGGAATCGAAGCAGACACGCGTGCAGGGAAACAGGGACAGAAACAGACACGCAAGCGCGTTCCGGCCCCACCCACCGAGCCCCTCCCTCCCCGAGGCCGCCCGGGGTCGCTCACCCTCTGCTCCCCTTGTTGCAGGACGATGTTTTCTGGCTTCAGATCCCGATGGATGATTCTGTTTTCATGAAGGTATCGAAGCGCAGAGGCTAATTGGGTGGAAAGGGGAGTGAATTTCCCCGAATCCTGGACAAGGCTTTTCATTCGGCATCACCCACCCCGGACACGTACCCTGACTCAGCTCGCGGGGCTCGCGCGGGCGGGACCGGGCTGGGCAGACGCCCCGAGGGTGCAAGGAAGGGGATCTGGTTACGTGAGCAGAACTTGCACCAGCACCAGAACCGAGCTCTTTTTTTTTACTTTTTATTTTTTTAAATTTAGTTTTTATTGGGGGGGGGGGTAATTAAGTTTTTTAAAATTAATTTGTTTACTTATTTATATGGAGGTACTGGGGATTGAACCCAGGACCTTGAGCATGCTAAGTATGTGCTGTACCACTGAGCTATACCCTTCCCCCTGGAATCAAGCTCATTCGTGCAAAGAACTCTGAGCCTTGCACCCACGAGGTCACCAACTACAGTCTCCAGCAGTGGTCCTCAAGTCGCACAGCGGAGACCAGCAGCAACCAAACTCAGTAGAAACGCAAGACCCCCGGGTCCCACCCCAGGCGGAGTGAATCAGAAACTTCAGGGGTCAGCCCACAGGCTGTGTTTCACCCAGCCCTCCAGGTGCTGCTGCTGCGGACAAAGTTTGAGAAGGGGCACTTCTCTGGCCTGAGGCTGGAAAATCTAAATTTTGCAGGGCAGGTAAGAAGAAGGGCCCTCTGGGCAGACGGCACTTGGTCACTGATGTGGGGTCCACTTGGAGCACGCGGGGAGCACTGCAGGGAGACAGCAGGCGGCCTGTCATTACACCTGACAGTTCGACATGTGTTCCCTACGTGCCCCCGTCTTCTGTGAGGTTCTGAGGGATGTGGTCCCCAACTTCAAAGGGCTCGGAACCTAGCTGGGGAGGAAGGAGCCTGCATGCTGGCTGTGAAGTCACGGGACACCACAGCTGTTGCCGGGAAGAAGGAATGTGACGACATCACACAGGAGGCCAGATACAGAGCAAGGAGGGGGTGGGTCTGCAGCTCAGACTCCAAGCAGGATGTGATTTTTTTCCCGTAAGAGAGGTTTGATAACTTTAACAGGAGTCCTAGCTAACTGTACTACAAGAGAAAAAAAATGAGTAAGTATTGGAAAGAGATAAAATTATCTTTATTTGGAAATGAGCTGACTATGTGTCTAGAGGACTCAACAGACTAAAAACTGGGAAAAATTTAGTAAGTTATCTGGAAACAAGTATATACAAATCAATAGCTTTTCTCCCTGTCACAATATCCAGTTGAAAGGAAAAAAAAAAATCCCTTTCACATTAGCAACACAAATTTTAAAATACCTAAGGATAAATTCAGCAAAAAAAAAAAAAGTAGTGTCATGTGAGGAAAGCCATATGGCATAAGGAAAAGCCACACAGAGGTTTTAAGTTTATGGCAAAGGCGGGGAGGGTATAGCTCAGTGGTAGAGCGCGTGCTTAGCATGCACAAGGTCCTGGGTTCGATCTCCACTACCTCCATTAAATAAATAAATAAATAATAATAAGTAAACCTAATTACCTTCCCCCTCCCTAAAAAGAAAAAAAGTTTATGGCAAAAGATACTATATACAAAGCAAAAGACCAAAAAAAGGGGAAAAAATACCTGCAACGTGCTGAAAAGCAAATAGCTAATAAACAAAAGCTCTTACAAATCAATGAGAAAGCAACGCAGGGGTTAGAGAAGCAAGAATACTTTTGCTTTTCCTTTTTTGAACCTGTTTTTCAATATCATAATGCTATGTTACTTCACTAGTGAAAAACAAAATTCCACAGTTTTTTCCTTTAAAGGAACATAAAAGAAAATGAAGAGGTAGGTTCGATATGTGTTCTCAGGCGTTTCAATTCAAACTGGTAAAATTAAGAATAAAAAGTCAGGATGGGGTCCAAGAGAAGATTACTGTTTTTCTTTTGCCAGGTTAAAGACATCTAAAAGTAATAAATATTTTCTACTATCAATGTAATTTAATGATTAACAACTTAATAAAGAAAAGGCAATTTTAACACACACACACACAGAGAAAGAAACCCAGTAGGAAACCGGGCAAAGAACAAGTGAAGGAGGAACTTACAGGAGCAGAAATTCAAACCACAAGAAATTACGCGATTACACAAAAAGTCACTCAAGCTCACTGGCCGTCCACAAAGTACTAATTAAAAGCACCTATGAAATGTCTTTTTGCTTCTTCATCCAGCAAGCATGTTAGATAAGAACTACAAGGCACTCCCATACACTGCTTGGAAGGAGTAATAATAATAATTTGTGTGCATTTGGAGGAAAGAAACATGGCAAAAGCTATTAAATTTTAAGACGTACAGATTGTCTGACCCATCATTTCCACCTCTGCTAATCCAGCTTGCAAAATCCAAACCATCAGTGCATACAACTGCGGGTGAGCACTGCATAGTGTGGAGTGAAATAATTAGAAATAAACTGAAAGTCACCAATCAGGGAATGATGGAACAAGTTATGGGAGACCCACATTATAACAGGCAATTATTAAAAATTACTTAGGTTTGTATCATCTGACTCAGAGGGATGCCAATGGTATAAGGTATGAGTTGGTTTTGAATAGTGGAAAAAAAAAGTAAAAAGCTGAAGCATTAAGAACACTAAGAGAGTTTACCCCGAGTCCTCCTGGGTCACCGCCCTCCCGGGTCACACAAGGAGAGAAGACGGCCCCGTGGAGACGGGGCAGGAGAGCAGCCCTCGCACACAAACCGAGTGATCAGAGATGTTGGGGAAAGATTTTCATGGTGAGTATTTCCCGGAGACACAGGAGGAGGAGAGCCAAACACCTAACTTCCCTCTTCTCAGGGAAGCTCCACCTGCACAGTAAGTCAAATTGCAAAACCGCTCATGAAATCTGCCCTTTTAAGCCCAGCCTGTGACCACAGAGTTTCAACATTTCACACTTGTTCCTTCCTTTCCTTTTCTTTTCTAACTGGACACGGGAGACTGGCTTAGGTCCGACAAACTCGTTGCTTTCAAAGGGTGCCTTTAAAAAAACCCCACCTCGATGGGGAGGGGACAGCTCAGTGGTAGAGCGCATGCTTAGCATGCACGAGGTCCTGGGTTTAATTCCCAGTTCCTCCATTAAAATAAATAAGTAAACCTAATTACCCTCCCCCATAAAAAAAACAAAACAAACAAAAAAATCCCACTCAACCTTGTTCTCAATTACGTTAACTTCAGAAAGGCTGTTTCTCCGTACCAGCACTTGCCTTTTGGTTTTATTCATTTTTACTAAAGAATCAAAGCACAGTGGAACAAAAAGCTCTAACAATGCCAGACGTAACCTCGCACACAAGGATGCTACTTCCACTGGACGTGGACTCGGGGCTGGTGGGGAGCACCGTCGTGGGTGCTCCCCACCAGCCCCGGAGCCTGTCTGCTCAGTGACTGGGCCACAGAAGGCCCGCCTGGTTGTGGGTCATGGGTGTCAGGGTGTCATACAGAAAGGTGGGGGTCAGTCTGTTCAAAGGCAGATTGTATGAAAGTGGAGACTCACTGCATTTTGAGCAGGTAGAAATGCCCAGACTAAGACAAGGATGTGAACAACTCAGTGCAAAGGACGTGGGGGCAGGGGCAGGGGAGGTGTCCCGTGAAGCCCCCCAGGGAGGGGAGAGCATTCAGATCAGGCTGTGAGCCCTGTCTCTACGCCACGCTGATAAAAGAGTTGTCACCAGGTCTTCAGTGAGGACGGAGGGCAAGGAGGTGACTCACCCTGTGTTCACTATTAATAACTGTCTATTTTTATACTTAACCAACAGTCCGTGACAAACCTCAGTCCCCGTTTCAGGGAAGTCATTTATTCACAAATACTTTTTTGTCAACTTAACAAAGCCTGGATTAAATACTGCAGGTAATAATACATATGGTTTCTTGGACAGAGTGAAACAGACAAAACTCTGATGGACAAGACTTCTTAGAGAGCTCCCTTTATGGAATCAGACTTTAAAGGGCTTAGTTCGGTCTGACGGTGCCTCATTTGACAAAATAGTACTCCAAGAGCAGTGTCGTGAAATGCATAAGAATTGTCTCAAGTCGGTGGGGGTAGAGTACAGCTCAGTGGTAGAGCGTGTGCTTAGTATGCACAAGGTCCTGGGTTCAATTCCTAGTATCTCTATTTTAAAAAAAATTTTTTAATAATATGAAGATGTTAGGAGCAACCATAGGCCAATAAATTTGACAACTTACATGAAATGATTACATTCTTAGGAAAAAAAAAAGAATTGTCACAAGCCGAGAGAAACTAATTCCATTTCAATTGGATGGAAAATGAGAATCTGAGATTAAGAAAAATAGTTTTGTGTTTGAATGTTTCTCAAAAAATCTAAACTCCTAACAGTAGAAGAGATACTACATGTGTATAAAAATGGAAAACCATGCCACAAAGCATAAAAGCCCACGAGTTAATTTCTCACGTCCTAGTTACAGAAAAGAGCTGCAAAGTACTCTGTGGATTTTTAAACCACAGAGTGGCATTTCCGAGGACAGACACTGTACAGAGAGGGTCCGAGTTATGCACCCCCCTCCTCGCAGGATCCTTGTCAGGAAGGGCACTGGGGCCTGACCCCAGCTTTCCCTGCGCTCCTGAGGCAGACACAGACACAGACTGAAGAATGTGAAATGTGACACTCGTGGGGTTCCTATGTATGAACCACAACCCCAGACCCCACTCTGGTGTGTTTTTTTCAGATCACAGACCACACGTTAGGGAACAGATGAGGACCAGCTAGACGTCCACGCAGAAAAGCAGGTGTGTGAGACTGTGTCCCTGGTCCCTACTCACCACACTATGATTTTAAAAGGATTACTAGGCTCTGCTGGGAATATTTCTGCCTGTGATAAATTCCACAGGGAAGAGATGGAAAGATAAATGGGCTGAAAAGCTGAGATTAGAAGAGAAAGAGAAGACAGTCCCAACGGGTGGCTTCCAGGGCCAATGAGTAAACAGGGCAAGAGGGTGCTCATTCACCCGATAAAAAATGGCTGCGTGCCTACTGCCTGCCAGTCACTCTGGTGTGACACTGAACTTTCCAAGCAAAACACAGTGGAAGGCCAAGTGTGGACACGCGGACCAAGATCTGGCCCAGCTAATGGTTTCTTGGCTTAAAGCACCCCTCTGACTCATCGGCAAGGTGGCAAGGCGGTCACACCAAGTGCAAAAGAAAAGTGCAGAATTGCTCTCTTGTTCATTTGACAGCACTTAGGACGTGGCTTCTATTTGCTATGTGCTATAGAAAACGTGCCATTGGACCGATGCGTTTTCTTCCCTCATGGCACAGACAGTCTGCTCAACGTGCTGCAAACCTGGAAGTCAGTCCTAACTGTCACGAGCAGGCAGAGGTCACGTGACCACAGCAGGGAAACCAAGTACCGAGTGGAGGAGACCACGGGACAGAAACCCTAGAGGGAGACCCCCTGTGCACGAACAGGTCAAGGCAGTCCCCGCAGAGGGGGGAGTGGGTGGGGAGGTCCTAGGGCAGCATCCTAAAGAGAGACACATGTGCAAAGCTAGCAGAGGCCCGAAAAGCGGGTGCTGAGAGTCATGGACATGTGAAGTAGGCTACAGTCGGTTGGGAGAAATGGGAGGTTGAGAGGTCTGGCATTGCCGGTGGGAATGTAGTTTGGTGCAGCCACTATGAAAAGTATGGAGATTCCTCAAAAAACTAAAAATAGACTTATCCTATGATCCAGCAATCCCATTCCTGGGCATATATCCAGAGGGAACTCTAATTTGAAAATATACATACACCCCAATGTTCACAGCAGCATTATTTACAGTAGCCAAGACATGGAAGCAACCTAAATGTCCATCAACAGATGGCTGGATAAAGACTGTGGTATATTTATACAATGAAATACTACTCAGTCATAAAAAAGAATAAAATAATGAATGCCATTTGCAGCAACATGGATGGACCTAGAGATTGTCATTCTAAGTGAAGCCAGAAAGAGAAAGAAAAATACCATCACTCATGTGTGGAATCTTAAAAAAAAAAGAAAAAAGAGGACAGTGATGAACTCATCTACAAAACAGAAACAGACATGCAGACATAGTAAACAATCTTATGGTTATCAGGGGAAATGGGTGGAAAGGGACAAATTTGGGAGTCTGAGATTTGTAAAAGTTAACCACTATACGTAAAAATAGATTAAAAAAAGAAGTTTCTTCTGTATAGCACAGGGAACTCTATTCAATATCTCGCAATAATCTTTAAAGAAAAAGAATATGAAAACGAATATATGTATATATACGCACAACTGGACATGATGCTGTACACCTGAAGTTGACATGTTGTAACCGACCACACTTCAATAAAAAAATAAAAAGATAAAAAATAAATACATAAAAGAGCACAAAATTTGTAAGACCTTGATCTCATGGTAGATTGGGATGAAAGCATCCTTGCAGGAGCGTGAAAGGTGGGTGAGCCCCATGGGAACTGGGGACCTGTAAGAGGTAAGCTATGACACTGAACTGGTGAAGGCAGGGGGAACAGAAGGGGGAAACGAGACAGACAACACGAAGGAAGGGTCAAGGGACTGGAGGCTGTGAACGGGAGGGTGTGGAGCTGGGAGAGGGGCAGAGCCTAAGAAGAGACGAGATTCAGAATCGGGGCTGGGGTCTGGGTGACTGGCAGACACATGGGACTAGTGACAAAGGATAGAGAAAGTCAGGAAGGGATGGGGTTAGGAAGGAAGTCCAGAACTTCCATTTGGAAGTGACTTTGGGAGTAATACTGTGCAGACGTGGACACAGAGTTGAGGATGGGGGTCAGGGTTGAACACAGAGGCTTCAAGGAAGAGATGGCAGATCAGATGCCCTGAGAACAAACAGAAAACTGGGAGCAGCGGGCGGTCACCCAGGTACACAGAGGGACACACAGGATGGGGAGGGAATAAACAGAAAGCATCGAGACAAATCTCTGGGCAGATGATGCACTAAAGGCAGAGGAGAGAGAAATGGCGGGAAACAGTCAGGCTGGGGCAGAGCAGCGGACGACAAAGACTTCCCCGGCAACCTTTCTGAGAATCAGAACCTAAATGATGAAAACTGAATATTTAGCGTCAGAAGCAACCCGAGAGATCACCTATCCAAGACCTCATTTTAAAGTTGAGGACACACAAGCCCAGAAAGTCACCATAGTTTTCCACAGAGTGGGGGCCCCGTCAGAGGAGACAGCGCTGGGAAGCGGCAAAGGCAGGCCTGAGAGCGGCCATCTTCTCTTGTATCATTGTTACAGTTGTTCATCTGGTTATTTACGTTTCTCAACGTATTTTATACACAAATCATCTGAAATTCTGAGACCAGGAAATCATCTTTCATTACCACCCATAGCGCCATCAGAATGTAAGTAATGAGCAGAACAAGCCAGGAAACCCACAGTGACAGCAACACCAGGTAGGGTGCCCAGCGTCCTGATCCCTACGGGGGAGCCGCCTTCCCCTTGGAGCCCTCTCTGCTCTGCGACATGGAAGGGCTGGATGCTGGGGAGGAGCAGCTCCAACAGGGACCGAGACGGTGACTCAGAGAGTGAAACACAGGGGACCCCTGAAGGCTCAGAGGACAGGACGGCCGGACACCACAATGCACCAGCCACCTGGGGAACCAAGATGGATTCAGATCTAAGATCCCGTGGGGCCGTGATCCCCAGTCCTGCTAGCTGGTGTGGGCATGGGCGGGTCCCAGACCCTCGGACACCAGAGACCTGACCCCAGGGTGCACAGGAGTCTGCCCCTCTGCCGGCAGAAGGAAACAACACATCGATGTTTTCCAACGGATGAGCAAGACTGTTTAAATGAAGTCCATTTAGACAGAACTTCCTTGAGCTATTTTTGGGTCCCTTTATGTGGAAGACAGATCATTTCTAGTGCCTCTGTACCTGTCCCCAGACCTCTTACTGGCCTGTCCGGGCACAGGAAATGGGGCTCACCCACGTGCTTGCCAGGCATCTGCATAGTCCCTTGGGCGTACTCTGCGAGATCTTCCTGGACAATTCAACGTTCACTGGAAAAACCCAGCCCCCATCTATAATCTTGACGCTGTTCTGAGTGAGCAAGCCAGGGAGGCCAGGAGAGGTTTAACCCGGAGCAGGCCACGAAGCCGGACCCGGCGGGCAAGGGCGTGGCTCTGCTGCTTAACCAAGCCCACGTGGCGGAGACCAGCAGGGCAGCTCCGACAAAGGGAACTCGGGGCCAACACTCGGGACAAAATGGAACAAAATACGCTCAGGAAACGTTTCAGAATACAAAACGGTTATGTTAGATGAGCTTCCAGAAAACCCTTTGACTCGGGCTCAATGACGACATCCTTGTAAAAGAAATAAATGTGATGAATCTTGGACACAAATCAGAAGTGGGAATGAAAGCACAACATGAGCTTATCAGCAGCCTCCACGCAGCCTCGAGACCAGGGGGTGTGCCTGCACCCAGGAGGCGGCCAAGGGGGACGGGGTCTGAGCCAGGTTAACCACTGCCCGGGAGGGCAGTCTCAGGAGACAGCCCCCTGCCTGGCTCACGGGGGCCCAGCATGACCCAAATCAGGGCAGCTAAGGTTTCCCAAAAGGGGTGCTAGACATCCAAACGCAGAGTGGGAAGGGCAGAACAGGACCTGCTGGGACCACGGGTTACCCCCTCATCCTCCCAACAATTCTCCTGCAGTGAGTCATGTTCCCATTTCACAGCAAATAAAACCAAGGTCACACCACCAACAGGTGGAAGGGCGGGTAGCTGACCCGGAGGGTCAATTTAATTATATCTGGACATCTGTTCTTCTTCATAAAAAACACATCCTTACTTTAATTTCCTTTGGGATCTATTTCATTCATTTGAGAAATATTTATGGAGAAGTTCCGGATGCTGGAGACACAGCAGTGACTACAGTCTTGGCCTTCAAGAGTTTAATTCCTGGGGATTAGTACTTCAAAGCCTCCTTATTTCCAAGTTGGGGCCCCAGAGAGGGAAGACGGGGAATCAGTGACTTAAAGATCTTTGATATTCATCCACTGACAGGAGAGCTGAACACACGAGCACATGGGGTCTGCCTACCTTCATTATTCTGATTTACACGTAACTTACACACTAACACACCTTGATGACATGATAGGAAAGCTACCACAGGAGGCAACGGTAACTGGATAAGATACGTGCCCACATCAAAGAACAGCAAACCAGCAGAGGCTCTGTTAATATCATTGGAGCATCACTCGAGGAAGTGAAAGGTTGCATGAGGAAGCAGACAGTTAACTGTGCTTAAGCCAATAGTTAAAGACTTCCTTAACAATGATTTCCTGAATGCACGAATCATCTAATGAGGGAAGGCACAATATTTGAGGGAACAACATCCCAAAAGATGACCTGAAGTTCTAACCAGAGGGAAACAAAATGAAAGCTGCCCGTGAAGAGCAAAAGAATATTCCCTGACTTACTAAGCTGCCTTCAAGCCAACTCACCAGAGTGAATTGATGACCTGGCCACTGCGGCAAGGGACACTAGCAGGGCAGTGTCTTAAGCACGGCCTGGATGGGCCAGCATGGGCCAGGCGTCAAGGGAACAGGTGGGATTCTTGGCCTACGGACTGGACCCTCTAGGGAGTCAGAGAGGACCCTGCCCGCACAGCGACACAGGCTGACGCCCACTCTGCTCACATAAAACTGGTGCGATGGTTTTCACGCGGCACACCTGAAACTTACACGTGTTACACGTCAGTTTTATCTCAGCTGGCACAGAACCCCCAAACCTGTACAACGTCAACTTGCCCTCGCGCTGAACTCCACCCACAGGGCAGAGGCACAGGCCAGAGGGACGGGGCCTCTTCCAGGCCTTAAGTGTGTCATCATTCAACCTCCCTCTTCGTTTCCTTCTCGCCCGGAGTGAGGAAGAGGCAGGCCCGCACCAGCGAGGCAAGCGCTGCAGGGACGGGAGGCCCACCCGCCCCTCCAGGCCGAGGGCTGGCCATGCTGATGCTTGAAACAGTATCAGTTGGTGAGCCTGGGTGAAGGGTGTGTGGGTTTCACTGTGCTACTCTCTCAGCTTTTCTATATATTTGACCTTCTTCTAAAAAGGAAGTTTGAACACAGAAAAAGGGAAAAAAATCACAGCTTCAAACAAGTTGTGGCAGAAGAGGAGTGGAAATGCTATCTTCCTCCCACATCTGGGGGCAAGTGCTTAGTCATCAACTCAGGGCAACTCCAACTCCAGATCTCAAACCATCACCGTGCACCGTCACCCTTAGAGATTTTCCAAAATAAAAAAGGGCAGGTGCCAGAGTCAGGAAGATGGCATCTGACCTCTGTGGGCTGAGGTCACGCTCCCCCTGAGGCAGGCCAGGCCTTCTCAGAGGGCGCGGCTGACACCCTCCTCAGAGGACACGGTGGCACCAAAGGACTAAACAAGAGCCGTTTTTCCTACGCCGGCAGCCAGCAAAAATTGCCAATGTGGAAGTGGAAAAATTCATTGCCAGGGGATGAAATTCACTCAAATGACAACCTACGCCGTCGCTGGCCTTTCCGGGAAAACAGGGAGTGGAGCGTTTTAATGGGAAAGGAAATCTATTATTCGATATACATCATAATTTACTTCGTGACTTAGTCTGGAAGGAAGAGAAATCTATTCAGCGCCTGCCTGACCTGGTGACAACCCCTCCGAACTCCCCCCTGCCCCCGCCGACCCCCTGGACGTCTCCCCTCTGTGCCCCGGGAGTCAGGCTGCGCCTGGGGTTTACCAATGTCACTCAGCAAGGTGAGGATGGCTCCTTCCCGCAGGCCACAGCAGTTCTCAAACTGGTTCAGGTACTGTCAGGAAGGGGAGAAGAGGCGTCAGGGTGAGTGGGTACCGACCACCAACACGTCCACAGGGGTCGTTCACCAGCCAAAGCCACCTGAGCGCTCCCCGGCCCTGGCCTTGGGGACTTGGGCTGACAGGTGGCCTGACTGGCAGGGATGGTCCACGCCAGGAAGGAGGAAGCAGTTCTGAGAACTCCTGGTACACCCAGCGTGTCTGAGCCATTCAAGGATGAGGGGTGTTCGAGTCTCACCTGTGCGGTGGTCTTGATGGAGGCAGGCCTGGTCTGAGCTCAGCCACCAGAGGCCCACTGCTCCCGGGAGCCCTGAAGGACCCACTGAACACCTCCCTCCCACCCCTTCCCCAGTGTGGCCTTGCTGGGGGGTGGGGACAACAGCAGGAACCATCAGTGGGCACCTATGACGTGCCGGCACCGGGCAGAGCTGCACGGCTGGTCAGTGAGGCTTTACCTGCACCACTTCACTGCATTCTCCCCTCCCCCCCCCACCTCTGATGTCAGCCCTGGGGGAGTTTCATTTCCCAGGAGAGAAATTGAGCCTGGGGTCCACCACCCATCTGCTCCCACAGCCTCTCCGGGGCAGAGCTGGCCAGTGACGCACGTCCACCTGAAGCCCGTGCCCAAGCCCCTGGGCCCTCCTGGCCCTGTCGGGGGCTCCCTGTGGGGCTGGAAGTTGGCCTCAAATGAAACAACTTCCCACCTGGGGCATCTGGTCATTAACTAACACCGACATCCATGCCGTCTGCGAGCAGGTCCCCCAGCCAGGCCCACGCAGCCCCTCCCTCCCCCAGCTCTGCCTTTTACATTTGCTCACGTGCTGGCCCAGCTTGTCTCTCCGGGCCCAGGAGTGTGAATTTTGAACTTTTTAGAGGAGAGAAAGGCAGGCCACCTCATCTGGGGATGCAGGACAGATCTCCAGCGCTCTGGGCAGCAGCGCCCTCCCCCAGCTCCCCTAGGTCCCCAAGGACAGCATGGACAGAGGCCCCTCAGGGTACAATTGCCTCCTGTCTCCCCCTTATCACCCTGCACCCCACGCCAGGCCAACCACGCCAAAGCGTGTATCCGCCCCCACCCCGGCTGACTGGCTCTCTGCTGCCCACGGGATGACGTCTGCCCGGCTCAGAGCCTCCGTAATCTGGTCACACCCACCTGCCTCCCCTGCCACCCTGAGAACTGTCCACCCGACTACAGTGATACGACTTTATCTCCTTAAATAACTGCAATTAGTAATCGGATGACTGTCAAAGGTTAGGAAGATAACAAAGAAAAATGAAGCACTGTCAAGTCCTCCATTTCCCGTCGGGGATCAGTCCCCGGCCTGTGGGTCGTGCCGGTGACTGTGTTCACATCCTGCTGCGACACTCCCAGGATGTGCCCAGCTCCCAGGGTGGAAGAGAGCCACCCAGGCAGATCACCCCTCGTGGGAAGTTTCCTTTTGAAACAGAGGCAGAAGAGGCCAGAAGAGCAGTGGGAAAGTCACGTGACACTGGGTCCGGGAAACTGCCTTCCAGGGATGAAGAATTACCTGGGAACCCCCCACAGCCCCCACAGCCCCCACCCAATACTGCGAACTCTCTTCTGGAGCAAGAGGTGAGGGAGATGTGGACCAACAGCCAGTTCTTCTCAATACAAAACCATCTTCTGGCTGGAGCTTCCATGCTCCTCACGCTTTGAGGCTTTAATCACATCACAGAGGGAGAGGGGCCTGCGGCTGGGGTCACATGGGCCGAGACCCAAGCTCTGCCCTGTAGCTGTGTGATGTCTGGTGCCCCGCCCAGCCTCTCTGGGCCTCGGTGCCCAAGTTTTCTGTGGAAATCCAATCGATTTTACCAATGTCATGGGGCTGCTGAAAATCCACGAGGCCACATGGGAAAGCAGGCAGGGATGCTACCCTGGGCAAGTGGACACAACTGTCCCCGAGACCTGCGGGGAGGGGCTGCCACCGCCCAGCCCGTGGTGTGCGTTCCGGTAAAGGGACAGGAGCGTGGCGGGAAGGAAGGACGTGGAGCCCAGCAGCTGAGTCAGTGGCAGGAGGCTCCGGTGCTGAGCCAGTCCCTTCCCACCCCACCAGGTGACCTGTGTGCAGCAGGTCGCCACATCTGGGAGACAGCCCTCCTAATAAGGACAGCAGCCTGGCTGACCCTGCAGGGCTGAGGGGCCCCGACAAGCCCAGGGAGGAAGGTTTGCTTTGGAAGCCGGCCAGGCCCTCCCGGTACCCGAGACCCGCTGTCTGTTGCCTCATCATTTCAGGAATGTTCGCGCAGCTCGCCGTGCAGCAAGCCCTGCCCTCCATGCAGGAGCCCTGAGTCACAGCGCACATGCCACCTGCACTGGGTGTGGTGGGGCATCTGAGAGCAGAAGTCACCCCGGGGGCCCCAGCGCTCCCAGCTTCCTGGTGACAGCTCCCCGCCTGGGCAGGGGTGCCCGCAAGCCCGGGACTCACCTTGCGCAGGTCGCCCCCCTGGCAGTACTCCATGGCCAGCAGGGGCAGGTCGTTGGGGGCCAGGCTCTGCATCCCCTCAGGGACGTCTCGGGCGGCCACCACGTTGGGGTGGTTCAGCCTAGGAGGGAAGGGGACTGGTGAGGGAGGGACCAGGCCCCGGCTCCAGCCCCCTCCGTCCTCGGCTCAGCCAAGCTCCCTGGCCTGGAGCGGCCAGGGGCCTCGATAGGGAGGGGAAGGGACGGTGGTCAGTTAGCACCCACCCTGCTCCACTTTTTCAGCTCCACAAGCTCACGGACGCGGGAGCGCATCCCACTACCTTCATTTCCCCCAGAACACCCCAGAGCCGGGCCTCTCTGTCCTGCAGACAAAGTCCAGGGGCTTCCATCTCATGCCCCGTTAAGTGGGGAGGGGTGTGTGTGTGTGTGGTGGGTGTGGTGTGTGTGTTTGTGTGTGTGTGTGTGCACATTCATATGCAAACAAGGCGAGGCCCCCCTCCTTTTCAAGAGGTCTGGGAGGGCACTCCTGCACGTGGTCCTGCAGCTGACCAGGTGCTAGTTTATCTAAGGGCCTCCCATGTGCCCAGGGCGCCGGCAGACCCTGCGCCCACCCGGGAGGCACAGATACCAGCAGTGCGTTCACAGCAGCAGAGACTCATGTCCCACCTCAGAACTGGAAATACAGGAGGGAAAAGGATTTTTGCTGACAAAGGAAAATCCACCATGATGGCTATTTTAAATTATTTAATGTAACGAGCAAAACTGACCAACAGGGTCCCGTGGTGGACAGTCATCTATCTGGACAGCCCAGCCGGCGTCGTGTTTGAGGGGCTGGGATTTAGGACTCTTTTCCACATGCAGGGTGGGGGCTGTGGTGAAGCTTGGCTGCCCCCCTTGTGGGCCTTTCACATCCCTGGCCCCCCCCGGCCCCTGCGGTGCCCCCGGCCCCTGCATGTGCGCACCAGGCCCTCACCTTCTCATGATCTGGATCTCCAGGCACCATCGCTCTCGGTTCCGGGGACTGAGCTCCTGCCGGCACTGCTTGATAGCGATCTGCTCACCTGTTTCCTGCAGAGAAGACCGCCCGAGTCAAATCCGAAACTGTCCCCCGAGGCCCAAAGCAAGGACTGTGATCACCTCCAGCCCGTTCCGCTGGGCTCCTCCAGCCCAACCTCTCAGCCTGCCCTCGCCCCTCACCCTCTCCATCCCAAGTCTGCATGGAAGCACTCAGGCCCCCCCTCCTCCACGGGACCTCTGCTGACTACTCCTGCCCGCAGGAGTCCTCACTCCTCCGCCCCGAAGCCATTGAACTCGACCATCCGAACCCCGTGAACATCACCTCCACATGCTCCAACCTAACGGCTCAGGCACAGACATCGGGGTTCATCTTCCTCCCTCCGGGAAGTTCCTCTCCCCAGACGGAACAAGCCCAGAACACGGGAGATTCAACTCCCATGCAGCCGTTCACCAGCTCTGGGACCCTGGGCAGACCCCGGCATCTGTACAGTGGGATCTGGACACCCACCTTCAAGGGCTGCCCTGGAGCTGAGCCTGGAGCCGAGTCCAGCCCTGAGCAGGCGTTCAGGAACACTCCTGTGGGCATCCCTGTGTCACACACGGACTCCTGACATTCACAATCCTCCGAGGCTGGGCTCCAACCCGCCTTCCCCCACCCTCCGTCAGACCACCGCCAGGTCCTGTGCCGTCTGGCCTCCGCGCCAGCTCTCAAAGGGGCTCAGGCACTGCCCCCCCCTCACCCGCCCTGCTGCAGGGGCTCCTGCCCTCCTCTCTAAGCAGGTGACCCTTTCATTGCACTTATTATCAAAGACTTATTTTCTGCAGGGGCACAGGGCTATTTTCTCTTTTCTCTGGTAAATTATAGGCCTGTCCAGCCTCGGGCTGAACCCCTACGCCAGTAACTGGCACGGTGCCCTCAGTGGAGGTTTCCGAACAGAAAAGAAAGTATCGATGCAACTCCTGTGGATGACGGACTGCTGGGTCCTGAGGATTAACTCTGCTCTCCCCCTGGTGTCCAGGCAGCACTCAGGACAGACTCAAAGGGGAGGGCCTTGAACCACTGGCATTGGGGGTGGAGGGACCACACTCAGCCACCACCTCGTGGGTCCATGGGTGCTGAGGGGCAGCAGGTGCCCTGAGGGCAGCAGCCTGGGTGCTGGCCCCCTTCCCTGAGCACGCCGACCTCTTCTCCGGCCCTGCGTACCCTCTGCACCTGCGGCAAGAACCCTGACAGCCCCACACCGCCACGCACTGGGATGGCCTCAGGGAGGGATGGATAATCAATCTGGCCAGGAAAGGTTTCAGAGCAGGACCAAAATTCGACTGGTACCCAAATGAAGGATAGATGTCCTAGAGGCCCTGTCAGGCCATTTTCTGAGTTTATGAAAGTGCACCCTGAAAAGAATGAGTCGAGTAAGTGCAGGAACTCATTCAGCACCGAGCAGGACTTAACACAGGCCTGTGGGGGACGCGGCAGGACCTCCAGGGCCCAACGTGCCATCCTGACGGCCACAGAACTGCATCGCGGTCACATGGCGACGAAACCGGCCACCATGCCCACGGGAGCAAGGACCCACCTGAGAAAAAGAGGAAAATGGGAGTCCCCAGACAGACAGATGGACTGACGGTGTCCAGTAAGACCGTCTGGTCAGCAGATCCATCTCTAAAACTGACGCTCAAGATGGAAAGCCTCTGAAGTAAAGTGGAGGCATCTTCCGACCCTGACAGCTCCAAGGTCAGACGCAGGTAATTCCAATGCCTCCAAAACACTCTCAGAAGCTGTTTTTATTAAATCCCAACGCCCTGGTTAAGTTCCCCGTCACACAGTTACCTCACACACCTTTTTTCTTTAACAGCTCTACTGAGATGTAATTTGTGTCCCAGACAATTCATCCATTTAAAGCGTGCACTTTAATGGTCTAGGGTGAGTGCAGAGGACTGCTACCAAGGCCACAATCAACTTTAGAACACATTCATCACCCCCCAAAGAAACCCCACACCCATAAGCCATCGCTCTGCATCTTCGCCAACACCCCGCCCCCATCTACTCTGTCCGCACACACTGAGCTGTTCTGGACATTTCACATCAAGGGACTCCAACAGTCATGCAGGGGTCTTTTGTGGTGGCCTCTCTCACCCAGCCCAGCGTCCCCAGGCTCGCCCCTGCGGTGGCCCCTACCTGCCTCTGTGACAGCACTCCTTGGTGCCACCCTGAAAGCAGGCGCCGATGGCCAGGTTCTGCCACATCATTCACTCACTTTGCTGCTAGAACCCTGATCTTGGGCCAAGATTCTGAGGCACTGCTGAAGAGCTGACCTCTTTGTGAGATCGTAAATCCTGTTGCTCTTGGGCCCATGAGTACAGTTACAGGTGTGAACTCGGGTGGAAGTACACCTCATATTTCTCGAGAATTAGGGGATGTGTCATGAGAACATCGTTTCTTCAATCAACGTACAAACGGACTGAGTTACAGCTCACAGACGTTACACCCTCCATGGCATGAACTTCCCGAATCCTCTACCCTCAAACCGGTTTGAATCTGATTTCGTTTCACTTCCTATTAGTGTTTAGACTCTTAACGTCTCCGGCAACCTCACTGATGCTGCTCTGAAGTGCGTTCCAGATGCTCATCCCTAGTCAGGTGGGGCCTCCATGGAAACCTGGACAGTGGGATGCAGGGTTCTACGAACGAGAGAAGACGGATGGCCAGGCTGTGCCCACTGAGAGCCCACTGAGCACCCACTCAGCGTGGAATGTTTTCATGGACTTCAAGCGACAGTTTGGCAGCAGATGCTGCAACTCGTGGTTTGTTAACTCAGAATGAGTCTGAGAGTTTAAATTGAGACACTTAAAAATCTGCACTATTTTAACCTCAGTCCACAGAAGAGTGTACTCCTTTCTATTGCTGCTGTGACAAACTGCCAGGAACCTACTGGCCTAAAACCACCCAAATTTATTCCCTGACAGTTCTAGAGACCAGAAGTCTGGCATGGGTCTCGCTGGACTGAAATCGAGATGCTGGCAGGGCCGTGTCCCTTTCCAGAGGCTCCAGGGAAGAACACGTTTCCTTCCAGCTCCAGCTTCGAGGGGCTGCCCGCGTCCCTTGGCTCACGGCCCCTTCCCCCATCCTCAAAGCCAGCAGTGACTAGACGAGTCTTTGCCACGTTGCATCACCCTGACACTGACTCTCCGGCCTCCGGCTTCCACTTTTAAGGAAGCTTGTGATTCTGCTGGGCCCACTCGGATCACCCAGGGTAATCTTCCCACCTAAGGTCAGCTGATTCACAACCTGAAACCCCTTTGCCGCATAACCAGACATACTCATGGGTCCAGGGAATGAGGATGTAGATATCTTTGGGAGGGGCCCTCATCTGCTGACCACAAAGAGTACGCATCCCTCATAAAGATGGCAGATAAATCAAACCCAAAAGGCAGATTTATTATGTGACTGAGAAATATTTTAGGGAATCAGTGTACACACTGGATGACTGTAGATAACTATACACAATTTTGCCCCACACAAACACTCAAGCTAACACATGGCTGTCACTTGGCCCATTCCAGAGACCAGGAATAGATTTTGATATTGAAGGTTGATATTGATCTGACATTGGCCTCAATATGCAAACTCAAACTAAAGCTTGAACTTAGTGATATAAACACAGAATACATCGTGGAGTAACTGGGCACAAACACTAAAACCGACTTTGTCCTTGTGGACAGCTCAGCCCAGCCCCACGGCTGCAGGGGAAGTCCTGACTTCCTGGGCCTGGGACTGTCCCACACAGAGACAGATATACACATTTTCTTACAAGGTTGCCCTCTAGGAAGTACTCTAACATATTCCAGTTTTTCCATGAGTCATGTTGCATTTGAAACGGAAGCTCAAATAGAATGACTTTCTGTTGCTAAAAACATACCTGCCCTGGAAAGCAAAATTCAATTCAACAGTACAGAAAAAGCAGATGATGAAGACTGGTTTGAAACCCTGAGTTCATTTCCCACCAGCAACGAGACTGAGGAGCACAGAGGACTTTCCCCACGTGGCTTGGCACCTCCTAGTCTCAGCTCAGTTCTCTGGACATGGAACCTTGGCCAGAACCATCTCAGCATCTAACTCCTAATAAATTGGGACACAATTTAAAATCGGTTTGTATTTTGACAAAACGGAGAAAGGGGCCAACCATGGTATCTACATCGAAGGCAGTTGATCGTGAAGGTCCTTCAAGTCCCTGTGATGTTTTGCCTTTTGTACATGAAAACATGAACCCTGCAATATAAACGTGAGTGCACTCTGAAGTGGGGGTGGGGACACGCATCCTCAGACTTCTGAGATCACCGAAGGCTCTAGGAGAATTGAGCTAGAAAACCCGGCCTCACACAGTCAACCTTCTTCTAAAGACTAAAGGATGCTCACAGGAAGCCAAGAAGTTCCTTCAAACCCACAGGTCACAAAGCTGACTCCTGTTACCATGGCGACCCTCCAACTGGTTCCTTCTGAGGACCTGTCCTCCAAGATGAATGGTTCCAGAAGGTGGTGCACAGCTTGACCCAGAGAGGGACCAGGGACAGAGCCCAGGGCTGAGAGTCAGAAGGCTGAGGGTCTGGCCCCAGCTTCATTCTGACTCAACAGCGGTGATCAGTCTACGCTGAGATGTTTGACTCCAACCCATTCCCTTCGGTGTAAACACCCAACAGGCACAGAGGTCTCCAAACCCACCCGCAGGGGCTCAGGGGTGAGGCAGGTCTGACTGTCATCCCTCGTCCTTCACCTGGTGAACGCGTGACCTGAGGCCCGTGATTTAAGCTCCCGGGTCTTTACCCACAAGGCGCAGGTGACTCTCCCACTTCCGGAGACATCAGTTAAACCGAGATGAGCAGCTGATACTTGAGTCAATCCTGGGAGTACCACTTCCTTTCCAAGACCCGTGCAGACGTGGCTCTACCATCTGAACTGCCTTCTCCTCTCCTGTCAGGCCATCAGCGGTCCACCTCCTTTCAAGTCCTGCTTCGGGAGCCTTCCGTCACCCCTGAGCCCGTCAAGTGCAGATAAAGCGCCCAGCACATCAGGCACGTGCCGCTCTCGATGCACAGGAGCCACGACCACTGCCACAGGATCCGGGGCAGAGTTTTACACTTACGTGGTGTGTCCCTAACTACTCGTTTCATGCCCTCGATCAGAGCACAGGCACGTAAGTCAGGGTCAGCTTTCTTTCCCTGATGGGTCCCTGATGGCGCTTAGGCTAGTGCTCAATAAATCCTTCCTGAACTACTGACGAAAGTCTAAGACTTCAAAAACACACAGACCAGGAAGGGAAGGGTATAACTCAATGGTAGAGTGCGTGCTTAGCATGCACAAGGTCCTGGGTTCAATCCCCAGTCCCTCCCTTAAAAAATAAACCAATAAAAATTTAAAAATAAATAAACCTAATTACCCTCCTCCTTCAAAAACAGTTTTAAAAAATTTTTTTAAATTTATTTAAAACACACACACACAGGCTAAAGTGAGCTCAGCGTTGTCCAGTGAGGGGACAAGGATAAGCCAGTGCCACTTCATAGGGGGTAGCTGGTGTGTCCTTGGGGCCCCGGGGCAGCACGTCCCAGCGCCTTCCCATCACAGCGCAGAGAATGCGATATTGGCAAGGCACGCTGGGACGTTTCCAGACGCTTCCAGAGAGGAGCTAGCGGCCCCACATGGAGAGCAGAGGGGACCGGTATCTCAGCATCCTTGAAACCCACATGGGATGCTGTGGCCCAAAGCCACGCAGCTGACAACACCAGAGCCAGGACTCAGGCCCAGGTCTGTGTGACTGTGGGTTTCTCCCGGTCACTCCTGCAAGGTGCTGCAGGCTGAGGTCACTCGGGTCATCCCCTTGTCTTCTGCTTCTACACTTAACAAACATCCTACTGAAAACATCAGCCTGCCTAGACGGTCCTGACTCTTGGGCTGAAGTCTTAAGGCAGCATCCACATGGCAAGGACTGTCGAGACCCATGCTTGGTAAGAGAATCAAAAAACTCAGGGACACGGTAGGGGGCTCATTTGTTACACAGCCCTTCCTTCCTGGGAAATACTCATTTTAGGGTTCTCTGTGTAGCAATGCGGGTGTATATTTTCTCCTTCTGAGAGGGGTTTCCCTGTAGTGCTTCGAAACTGTTTAAATTGATGGTGGAGCTCTGAGCCTGTCCCGGGGGTGCCCTGACCTCAGATCCCCACCATAGAGAAGCCACAGGCCAGTGGAACAAGCACGAGGCTGGGATTCAAACCCATGCAGGTTCAGAAGCTTCCAGCTCCTTTACGTGCTAGCTCTGCCGCTCTGGGTAAGTGACTTGACCTCTCTGTGCTTCAGTCATAAAACGGGAGTAAAGACTAGAGTGTTTCCCTTTAGGGTTACGGTGCAGGCTGGAGACAAAAGCCTGAGGAAGACCTAGCCCGTGCCAGCACGCAGTCCGTTCTCAATAAACGACGGGTCTGATGATCAGGCATCGCTGAGCTGACTGAGGATACCAACGCTCAGGCTCTCGCCTGTCACTTCTCCTGTGATGAAGTGAAAATGCGCTCTCTTGCAGCCGAGACAAAGTACGTGGAGTATTAGGGAAACGTACATGGTTATCGTGTTAAGTATAGTCGCTCTGTCCAGCTGGGGTTCAGGACTCACCGACCTAACCCAGTCTCTTTCGTCAAGAGGCTCTGAACAGAGGGGCGTGCACAGGGTGCACACCATGTGCGCCCTGATCCTGACCGCTGGTCACAGAGCCTCCCCTAGGCACCAGGGCGGCCCCAGAGGCCTCCCCACAGGAGGAGTGCTCCAGGCGGACCTGGAGAGCTTCCTGGACTGACTGGGGCCGTGAGCAGGCGCTCACTAAGCACCTGTAACTTGACCCCTCTCCCTTGGCCCCTCCCTTGCCTATCCCACCATTCAGTCCTGCTAATTTCACCCCTATAAGAGCTCTTTTTTAATTTAGTTTTTTTTGGGGGGGCTAATTAGGTTTATTTATTTTTAGAGGAGGTACTGGGGATTGAACCAAAGACCTCTGCATGCTAAGTATGCGCTCTACCTCTGAGCTATACCCTTCCCCTAAAATAGCTCTTAAATCTGCCCCCTTCCCTCCACCTCCACCACCACCGGCCCAGTCCCATCCTGTACTCCGGAAGCCTCAGAACTGGTCTCCCCTCAGGACAGGGCAGTGCCATTTGGGGTCCCAGTACCAGCTCCCAAGAGCTGATTGTTAGATATTTGGGATTCTGGTGAGAAAGGTCGTTCGACTGTCAGTGGTTTGAAATAAGCTACTGTTACCCTGTACAAGCCGGGGTGTTTCTCTGAGAGCTGACCTCCCAGCACAGCCCTGCCCGGGCCCTTTCCAGTGGGTTCGTGCAGCCAGCGCCGGGCTCCCTACGGCAGGGCCCGACTCCCATCTCTTCTGCCCAGCTAACTTCCACCAACCCTCAGGTCTCCCCTCCAGGGCAGCTTCCTTGCGGAGGTCTTCCTGTCCCCTGAGCAATCCTGCCCCTGGCAGAAGGTCTTACCGCACCGGGCCCCTCCCCAGGTCACAATGATCATAGTTGGGAGCTTACGTTTCTCCTAATTGACTAGTGGGACTTTCCCTTTTCTGATCAGGTCTTTATCAAAAAGTGGATGATTGTGTGCACCGAACAGAAAGGCAGTCGCTATCGGGGAAATGAATGAAAGCCAAAGCCAGACAGAGCCCAGGCTGATGGGGAACAGTCCTACAGACAAAAAGGTGGTGCGGGAGGCTTGCTGAATGAAAGGGGCCGAAGGAATTCAGGGAGAAGTAACTCCCATCCAGTAAAGGGGTCCGGGACTGGGATGTGGAAGAGGTCGCCTATAGCGGGTCCTGGAGGGACGGGCAGACTTTACAGAAAGCTGTCCAGGAGAGAGAGGCCTGTCCCAGAGGGGGCTCAGCTGACCCACCTGCTGGGAGCCCCCAGGGGAGGAGACGCTGGAAAGACAGACAGTGGAGGGGCCTCAACCGGCAGGATGAGAGCTTGGTCTTTGGCTTATTAGAAATAAAGAACAAATTAAGGTTTTTGCAGAAGGAACTTGAAAGTAGTCATTCTAGAAGATGAATACACACACACACACCCCCCCTCTCTTAGGCTCACAGCTATAAAGCCAGGAACAAACTCCACGTGATGACAGCCTTCCAAGCCCAGATGGAGGCCATTTAGGGCGAGAGCAGGTGGTACATTCTGACAGAACTCTTTCTGAAGGAAATCGAGATGTCTCTGGTTCAGCTGCAGAGGGACATCTGCCATGGTCAAGACTCTGAGAGCCACTGCCTGTCTGCGAGCAGCCCAGCCCAGGCCTGCGAGGGGCGGTGGAATGACCTGGCCCTTGCATCACAATGCCGGGCCTCTGGCTAGACTCTGACCAGAACAAATTTTAGAGCTGTCCTCTGCCCTCCAGCTCTGGCTCCCAACATTCCTCCAGGGGCCTGTTCCATCCACTCAGAGCTGACAGGCCTCAGGGCGGGTCCTAAAATGTCTTTCCACTGATAAAGGAAAGTAGGGCGGCTGTCTGAAATGGCTCTCTGCCACCCTGGCCGGTGGCCTGGAGGACCTCCCTGCTCGCTGCAGCCAGGCTCCTGGGAGGCAGTATGCAATCTGCCATCTCTCCAGTCCAAAAAGTTACTCTCGGCCCTTGATTAAAAAGTAGGTGCCTGGAGGGGAGGGTATAGCTCAGTGGTAGAGCACGTGCTTAGCATGCATGAGGTGCTGGGTTCAATCCCCAGTCCCTCCCCTAAAAATAAATAAATAAACCTAATTACCCCCCTCCACACACACACACACAAAAAGTAGGTGTCTTCCTCCTAGGACTTCAGGGTGTCTGAATTTGGGGCCAAGAAGCCAATTTTAGCTGTTTGGTGAGTGAGGGTTCCCTCGAGCAGTGATTTCCAAACTGAGCATCTGCAGGGGTTACCCAAGACTGGAATCCAAGAAATTAAAGCTTTTCTGATACTAACTGTATAGATCAGAGCATCTGTCGGGTCACATGACACTTCTGACACTCAAGGCATCGCAAGGAAAGTGGGCATGCCACAGGCGGGGGGGTGGACGGAGGCCTATTGGGACATGTGGCAGGTTTCGTGTGCCCCCACTTGAGTAGCATTATGGATGGTATTATCCAATTTTAATAAAATAACTCTTGGGGGAGGAGACAGCTCAGTAGTAGAGTGCCTGCCTAGCATGCACAAGGTCCTGGGTTCAATCCCCAGTACCTCCACTTAAAAACTAAGTAAATAAATAAACCTAGTTACCTCTTTCCCTAAAAAAAAAAAAACTTTCATAAAATGGACGAATGAGTTAAAGAGATTCCTGTGAGAACTTCAGTGCATGTTAACACCTATACAAGCAAACAAAAAATGTGGAAGAACTAACACATGTGATGTGATAAACTCATGTCAGACATGTAAGGAATAAAAACAATGAGGATCTATCAGATCTAAAAAGAAATCGGTCCAAAGAATTCAAAATTATAAAAACTTCTTCACGTACGGATGTTCATCTACCATCCTTAACGATTCTCAGTTTCGTGTGTCTGTATAATTCGAGGCCGTGAAGTACGTAGACAATACTGGGAAAGACACCATCATGGGTAAATACTTAAAACATGTTTTAAATTACTTTTTAAAACATTTAAAAATATTTTACTATTTTCACTCTTTAAATTTTTCTATTTTTGTGTTTCATAACGTGTAACATATTAGTAGGTGATAATCTAATGCTGGCATAGATACAGGATTTTAAATCTAGATACAGAAATGAGGCTGAAAGCTTACGTTTTTTTTTTTGTTTTTTTTTTTACCATTTGTTTACGAGCACAGTCAATAAAGCTGAGAGACCACTAACCTAGAGTCAGCTTCAGGGCCCTGAGGCCCCCTTCCTCACTCTCTCCCAAGAAGCTCAGGGCCAGCGGTGAGCCCCACTCACCCACGGAGCCCAGTGTTGGGTAGAGGCAGAGAGAGCAGTCTGCCTTCCCCGCCCACCTGCCGCCCCTGGCTCTTCCCAGCAGCGCGGGGCCTACCTGATTGTGCCATCGGATGACGTTCCCAAATCCCCCTGTCCCCAGACGCTCTTTCATTTCCCAGGCCCCACATGTCTGGGTCGGCAGGGAAGGCGACCAGCTCATACTGACGTCCTGCTAACTCCGTAAGCAATCTGGGTGGAGGACACAAGGGGAAGGTTAAGGGCAAAGGGAACTCAAGGAGATGGACAACAAAAGTGACAGCGTAGCCCTTCAAAGTGAAAGAAGAAAACTCGGGACTGGTTTTTATCTTGTCAGTAAACCAGGTTTTTGTTTTGGGTAGCAACTGCAGGGTTTCTCCCCTGACCCAGCAGCCCCACCTCGGCTGCTGCGTGGACGCAGCCGGGAGGACCGGACGCCACACTGCCCTGCACCCGAAAGGGGATTCCCAGCCGGGACCCTGCCCGGGCGCCCTGCCCCGGTGGCCGGGGGCGCCTCCCCTTCCGAGCTCCCGGGGCGCTGCGTCATCGCTGCGCGGACGAATCACCGCCGCGTCCCGGGCCCCCACCTCGCGGCCGCTACCTGGCACCACCCCGCCGTGCCGGGCTCCGGGGCCTCCCGGCTCCCAGCCGCACCGGAACCCCGAGTCGGGACTCGACGCGAGCGTCTCCGGGAGCCTCCGCCGGGAGCGGGTGCGAGCCCGCCGGGCAGCAGGCGTCCGGGCGCCGGCCAAGGGACTCACCTGGCGGGGGCGCGGGGCCGGGGCTCAGGCGCCCCCCCGGAAGACATTAAAGTGCGGGAATCTCAAACCTGCCAGCCCAGCGCGACTTCCTCAAACACTTCCTGCTCTCACGTCACGGAGCACGTGGGCCGAAGCCCTTAAAGGGGCCGCGCGCCCCAGGCCACGCCCCTCCCGGCCAGTGGGTGATTCCGCGGGGCTCCGGGATGCTCAGGACCCGTTGTGCCCCGGGCGATGGAAGAACAGCCCAAAAATGAGCCCGAAAACGCCGGAGTTCTCTTTAGATGGGCGACTTTGATCTGAGCGGTTTCTGGGGCAGAGGAGATGGGAATTTCCTCACCCCGACCTTCCCGGGGTCAGCCTGACTCGCTTCCTAGACTTTTAACTCGGGGAATTTCCCGGCCCCCGCTGGGATTGATCTAGGAACTGTTTACAAGAATCGCCGCGGGCCTCCTGTCCTCAGGCTGCATTCCCCTCTTCTGGAGGCTCTTTGGCTCGCACGGAGAATGATAAATCCCACCTGAGGTCCTTAGAAGTGACAGCCCCCGCCCCCCAGCCTTAGAAAATAAAGAACAGGAAAAAACCTATAGGGTAACACTAAGCAGCAGTTTCAGCCCCCAGTGACGTAGGGAAATTGTGAGAACGGCTCTTAGCCCTGGGGTTAATGGTCCATCACCTGCCTGCTTGGCATCACAGTGAGGTTTTTACTATTGAATTTCTCAGTTCATCCGCATCATACGAGCAGACAAAGGAGTTGTGTGCGTTGGTATATTTACTCAAGCAGGAAAAAAGTATTAAAGGCAACCTGAAGTTACCAGCTCACTTTTATGGAGTGCTTACTAAGTGCCAGGCACTGTAAATTCTGTACTTGGATCTCCTCCTTCAGTCTTCAAGGCAACCCTACAAATCGGACAATACTGCGTAATCATTACCCCCATTTTACGGATAAGAAAATTGAAAACTGAAGCACAGAGAGAAAAAGTCTATTTCAAAGTCACAGGCTAGTAAGTGGATGTTAATCTGATACTCAAACCCTAGCAGCTCGTTCCTGGGCCCAAGCTCTTAATTGTGGCTATAAGCAGCATACTAGGAAGTTCAGAAGGAAGCAAACTGGGTTTTGAATCCGGATACTGCTGTTGCCTGCCTCAAAGTCTTTAAGGCAAGTTACTTAACCACTCTAAGCACCCATTTATTTTCTTTAAAATGTAGGCAATATTAATGGATGCTCCTGGAAGGTATTATGCTGAGTGAAATAAGTCAGACAGAGAAAGGCAAATACTATATGGTATCACTTATATGTGGAATCTAAAAAATAAAACAAACTAGTAAATATAACAAAAAGAAACAGACTCACAGATCTAGAGAACAAACTAATGGTACCAGTGGGGCAAGGGAAGAGGGGAGGGGCAAGACAGGGGTAGGGAATTAAGAGGTACAGACTACCATGTATAAAATAAATAAGCTACAAGGATGTATTGTACAGCCCAGGGAATACAGCCAAGATTTTATAATAACTATAAATGGAGTATAATCTATACACATTTGGCATCACTATGTTGTCCACCTGAAACATGTAATATTATAAATCAACTATACCTCAATTTTTAAAAGGAGGCAACATTAGGGTGAATTGCATGAAATTGTCTTTTTTTTTTTTTTTTTTTATCAAACAGAAAGAAGTGAAACATCAGCAACAGAGGTGAGCAGTTCCATCTGGTTCGGGAACAGCAGGAGGCCAGGAGGGCACAGAAACCAGAGACAGGAGGTACCAGCAGGGCAGTTGTGAAGGTAGATGTGATAAGATGGTAAGAGCCGTGCCTGACACGGAGAACGCGCCTGCCAGATCAGAGCCCAGGGGCTGAAGTTAACTCTTAGGAACTGAAGTCAACCCAAACCGCGGGTTCAGCCCCCCAGGGCTGCGCCAGGCACTCCAGGCTGCTCCATATTTCTCCATTTCTCCATGTATCCTATTGTCTCTGCTAAATAGCACACTCAGCCTCAAAGCAGCAAGAGAAAGGAACCTGATTAAAGAGTCGTAAAACACTTAAGACTAGTGCCTACCATCTTCTCAGTATACCGTATTTCTTTGGTAAATCAATTTTTAAAATAAATGTATTTTCATAAATAAAACGTTACTGAGTTCCTTGGTCTGCTGGGACCCATGGAGAGTCTGTTTCCTGTTTGACATCACACAAAGGTTTCTTTTTAATCCTGTCCCTTCTGAAAATCACTATCCCTGAGAAACATAGTGAGACATCTACTGATATACCCAAGGTTTACTCTGAACCACTATAATTTAAGAATTTTTTCCTTTGCTCAGCTCAAAATAACTTTCAACTGAATATAAATCTCTCTGATAAGACACGTCACTGGATTTAAAAAAAAAATTAATGATGGCCCAGGAAGGAGCCTCTGGGTTTTATCAAGTCCTGAGATGTTTATCATCTTAAATCTCTTTTTCCCTCCAGATAAGACCTGTCTGCTGGCTACCATCTGGTCTTTATCCTGCTCTAGAGATGTGAGTGAGTAGATTGTTTCCAAAAAAAATATTTTCAGATGCAGCAGCAGAAGATTCCTTTTTCTTCCTGTTTTGGGGCTGGATGTGCTATTTAGCAGTGACTGACGGGTAATGCAGAAATACTGAGCACCCCGAGTGCCTGGCACAGCCCCGGGCTCCGCCGACCCAAGGGATTCAAGCAATGGAACTCTCATCAGAGGCACCTAGAATCTTCCTGGAGGCGTTAAGACTCACAGACAGCCATCAAGTAATGAGAGATGAGAACCAAGCAATACAAATTCCGGTGCTAATTTGTTCTGTGGTTGAGGCAGTTACAGTGTTGGTGATAAGGGGGTTATTTTAAAATAAAATCTTCTTCCCAGATTAAGTCAAAGATAACTATACTCTTGCTCCGACTTTGAGAAAACTGCTCTCACCTAATAATGTCCAGACAAAGAAGCACTGAGAGCCTTTGAGTGAGGAAAGGATGGTTTTCTGAGCAAATCTGGGAGCTGAGCCACAGTAAGAAAAACCAGTTTAAAAGATAGGATGGCGATAAAACAGACCACTTGGCACAGGGAGGATTTCCCCAGGCTCCCGGCCAGAGTAAGCTTTGGTTCAGTGACCTCAGCAACTCTTTCATTCTCCTTCCAAGTTTATTTTATCCCAGCCCTGCAGGGAGAGGAGAGTCAGGACTTGTTCCCCCACCCCCCACCCCACAAAAATTCTTTTGTCAGCCAAGTTGGAAGACTTGTTTAGTTGGAAGACGTGAAGAAATCCACCTTTCTTCTCGGGAAGTTGGTGGGAGGTGGGGGTGGGCTAGCCGAGATTGATGGTCAGAATGAACTTCTGTCCAGACCCTTCAGGGCTCAGCACAGAGCCGGCTGCAGAAGACGAAGAAAGTGCAGCTAACCTCTATCTCTGAATAAGACATGGGCCAGGCCGGCATCATGCCTCAAATGTTGGGTGAAACACTAAAGGCTGGGGATTTGGGGCCCTGAGTCACCCTTTTTGGAAGAAGGATAGCTTAGAGGAGGAAATCACTTTGTAAGCTTCCGTCATTTTTACATACACATGTTTTTATTCCAGTAAATTCAGAGCAAGGAGGAAGAAGTCACTAAATTACAGCTGCCCATCCCTTGGCCGCGTTGTCAGGGAAGCCAGGGACGTGGGCTGGGCGTGTGTATTCATACCACCTGGCAGCTATGTTTCTTAGCGCATCTTAGTTCTGAAATCCTACCTGTGTTCCATGGGAGCAGAGGTTTTGCTCACTGCTGCATTCCCAGTGCCTGGAATACCATACATGCTCACTAAAATAAAAATTTACTGAATGAATGAGTGAGTTGGCCAATGCAATGACTAGTGATACTGCACCCTTTAGCATCTGGGTATAAGTGGTCTCTGGAGTCTGAGAGATGTGGTTCTAATGCCGGCTCTATGTTTGCTTGGCTTTGTGAACTCAGGTGGTTTAACTGGACCTCACTGAGCCTTAGAGATGAGTTTTCTCTTCTGTAAAATGGGAGCTAATAAAACCTACTCCTCATGGATATATGGTTTAAGTGAGATAATATATATACATTATCCAGTATAGAGCTTGGTGCTTTTAAATACCTCTTTGAATAGTAGTTATTAATTCTGTTATTTTTTAGATGCAATAATCCAGAATTCTGGCGAGATCCCTGTCCTTTGTGTCCCTCACTTACAGTGAAAGGCCCCATGTGGGTTCACCTCTCACGTCTCTCCAGGAATTTGATGTAAGAGATGGTGGTATGTAATGGTGGGTGAGACAGGTCATAAGTTTCTCAGCATCCTCTGATTCTGAGCTCCCACTTTTGCTAAATTCATCACCATACTTTCTAAATCTGTCTTCCTCTCCACCACAATGAGCTATTTTGTTACCACTCTCTGTCCTAGTCCTAAAGAGCAGTTATCACTAATTGTTTTTAAAAAAGAATCAGCTTTTTATTGAACACATTACAAAAGAGGTTTAATCAAAAAGACCCAAGCCCATGTTGTAACCGAGCAGGACCCTAGTGTCATCAGTGACCATATGCTATTTGTAACTGCTTAATTGTTTAATAGTTTGAATGGCTCTTCTCATGCTCTTGCCGACCAGGGTTAGGCTGAAGAGGAGGGGGGCTTGGGTGGTCCACCCAACTCCCTCGTGGTGCTTCCTGCTCAGTGCCCTCCTCTTGCTCCCCGAGACCTCAGAAATGGCAGTTGGGTGTTTTGTGCATTTTGCTGTTCAGAGTTCACCTGGCCCTTCCCCTTGAATACATCCAAATGTTCATTCACAGAAGGACTGGTATTTACCGACTTCACCAAAGGTTTGGAGAGATGGAGGAATATGCAACCCAGCACCACAGGCAATTTGAAACAAACGCCAAACAGCATCCTTCTAGTCCCACCACCTGGCCCAGCCCCCACCCCATCTCCTGCTCCTGGACAGAGAACCAGAGCCCTGCAATGTCTCAGGTAGAGCAGCCCCCTCTCCCAAACCACAGCCCCCAGTTAGGTCCTGAGCAGAACCTGCAGCCAGGGGCCCCAAGGCGGCCCGCACAGCGTCTGACTTTGATTTGGATTCAACTGTCTTAGGCTGGGGCTCAAAGCCCGTCGTTTCCCTGACGGTCCCCCTTGTCTCCGGCTCTCCATGTGCTGCCACTCAGGCTCTTATCACCTACTCCAGACCCTCCGTCGCCCCTCGCGGACCTCCCCTTGCATGGCCAAAATCCTGAGCTAATGGGGACATCTATCTACACTGGGTCTCATTTCTTTCTCTGTCCCCGCCCAGCCACTACCCTCTAAGAAAAAGGGACCTGTAGCAATTTGGTAGGATTTCAACTAAATACTTCAATTAAAACAAAAAGTTAAAAAAAAATAGTACTGCTATTAGAACTTAGGAGATGCTTCAGAATTGTTAATAAATGTCATTTGGATGAACTGAAACAAATAAAAATTTAAAAATAAAAATAAATCTAAAATTACGTTGATAGAGATGTATCATGTACAAACTTGAAAATTGACCGATTTTAAGTGTACAATTTATTGCGTTATTTTACAGCTGCATGTAGCCTAGTAACTCTCATGAGAATCACCCCACAGAACATTTCCATCACCCCAAAGTCTCCCTCCTGCCCGCTTGCCGTTGACCCCACCCCCTCCTCTGCCAGCACCAGTGCAGTTACTTGTAGTTATGCAGTTTGGCCCCTGTTCATTTAACCTCTTAGCTACCATTTGGAGAGAACTGGTAAGGGGTGGCCAGGCTGCTGGCTTGGGCTGGGTGTCTCGGGCCAAATGAGGAGTCAGAGGCCAGGGATGACCAAGATAATGCGTCTAGGAGGGATCCAGTCAGCTGCTCCAGACCCGGCTGAGCTAGGTGAGGCAGGAAGGATGGCTCAGCACTGAGCCCCGGCCAGGAATGAGGAACAGAGAGAAGAAAAGGGACAGGCCGGGTGCTCTCCAGAGGGAGGAAGGGGGAGGCCACATGGCCACAGAGATGGGAACTTTCATTAAAAGCCTGTGCTATGTTGCAATTCAACTGTCAGACCCAAATCCATCCTGAGTCCAGGCCCTACCCCTGGCCAGGGGTGTCTGGCCCACCTGCATGCTTGTCTGCCAGCCCCGACTTGTCCTTCCTACAGGAGGCTGCCACCAGATCTCCAAACAGGTCAAGTGGGACTGAGCCTCCAGCTTGCCTCTGGGCTGGGGCTTCTTTCTGTCTGAACACACCACACCCAGCTTCCCTGATCCTCCATCTCCAGTTCCTGCCCTTTCCCGTGAGTGGGACCACTCACAGGGGCATTTGAATGTTAATTGGAAAAAGCAGAGGAGGTAAATTCACATCTTGACCTATTACCAGAGGGAAGAAGCAATCCAAACAGGAAGAAAGAAACAAAATGGAAAGTAAAAACAAAATTCTCTCTCCAGGTCTGACTTCCTCGTCTGTCCTGCCAAGAGCCAACATCTCTTGTGCATCCTTTGTAGGGGGAACAGGGGATGTTGTCTTAAAGCAGAACAACCCATGCACGTCTCTGGGTCTTTCCTTTGTCACTGTATATGCCATCCTGGAGTCTTTCAATGTCAGTATATACACTAAGTTTGATATAATTTCAAACTTGTGGAAAACCTGCAAAACAGTAAAAGGAACTCTTGTATATCCGTAAGCCAGATTCACCAATTTATTTTATCTATCTCTCCATCTGCATACCTACATAGCCGTTTCAGAGCACATTAGAGACAGGGTACACTTTCCCCCTAATTACTCAGTGGGTATTTGCCAGGAATAGGACCTTCTTTTACATAACCTTTGCTCAGTGATTAAAATCAGGAGTTTCAACCTTGATACAGAACTGTTTCCCGGTTCACAGTCCGAACTTACATTCCTCAGGTGTTCCTGTCACATCCTTTACGGCTGTTTCCCCAGTCAGCATCACAGGTTGCATTTCATTGTCCTCTATCTTTAGTCTCCTCCAACCTGGAAAAATTCCCCAGCGTTTCATTCTCTTCCTGGACCGTCATGTTTTTAAAGAGCACACTCCAGTTGTTCTGCAGAATGTACCTCCGCAAGGGTTTGCCTGGTGCAGTACTGTGTCTTTCTCAGTGTATCATCTCAGGGGGTACCTGACACAGCTTTAGCCCAGGGATTACTGGCGCTGTTAACCTCTATCACTTGGGTAAGGTGATGTCTACCAGATGTCCGCACTTGTAAAGTTAGTATTTTTCCTTTGTGATTATGGTGATTTGTGTAAATATCCAACTCGTTGCACTGTCATCCATTCGTTTTGTATCCTTTGATGATTTTCTAACTCCATCATTCTTACAGTTGGTAGTCTACTATAAAGAAGAACCTTCCCAGGGGAAGGCGTAGCTCAGTGTTGGAGTGTGTGCTTAGCGTGCACAAGGTCCTGAGTTCAATCCCCAGTCCCTCCATTAAAAAAAATAAATAAACCTAATTACCTCCCCAACTCCATGAATAGAACATTAAAAAAAAAAAAGTCTTCCTTTCTCCACCATTTATTTTTGTTTTTATTTATATTAGTATAAACCCTGAGATTTTAAATGAGTTGTAATGCAATGCTATTATTTTCATAATTAATCATTAAAATTAATTAACATTAATTTTAATTAATTAATTTACTAAATCAATTAATTTATTAAATTATATATTATATATTTTTATAAATTATAAATTTATTAATTTAATTAATTAACATTAATTTTAATGCTCCACGTGTCTCAGATGGCCAGTGAAACCCCTTCAGGTTGGCAGGCACTTGTGTCCTTTTGATGTGTCCCCATCACTCTTTGAGCCCTTCCTTACATTCTGGAACATTCTGGCAACAAGATGTTCCAGGATCTTCTTAGACTTTCTATGCTGCAGTCCTGGAATCATCCTTTTCTCCAGTGAGTCCTGGTTCCTTTCAGTAGAGAGCGGTATTTGGAAACCAAGCTCAGGGGGCTGACGGCACACACACCTTCGCCCAACTGATGGATTGGGGGTACTATTGTACATATGTAATATGACTTATAACCACTCACCTATTATAAGCATTTGCAGTATTATCAGTTTTTAGCTATTACAGAAGTTTGCTACTGTGAATAGTCTTACACATACATCTCAGCTTCCATTTGGGAACACAACTGTACAGCGAATTCCTAGCAATGAAATGCTGGCTCACGTTTATGCATTCAAAAATACGCTAGGTGTTTTCAATTATTCCCTGGAAAAGATTAGAAAAAAACGTGCTCACTCACATATATACTCATCAAGATTCTGGTTAACGTGTATGGGAGCATCTATTAACTAGAAGCTTGCTAATTCTAAGTGTTACCTACAATTGAAAATTTCGTCAATTCGATGATGGTTTTAAATGGATTTCTTGCGTTACATGTGATACTGAATAGCTCTCATTGGTTTATTGGCCATTTATATTTCACACTGCCTGGTGGAATCCTTTTCTCATAAATAAACATATTCTTATTAATATATACCTGCCTTGTAAATGAAAGCACCAGCCTTTTGACAAATTTTCCCCAATTTATATTCTGATGCTGCTTCCTGTGATATAAAAAAAAAAACCACTTCTGATAGCCAGTTAATTGATATTTTGTGGCTCTGAGGCTTTATAGTCTGATTAGACAGGCTTTCCCTACTACAAAATTATCAATAAACTCCACTCAGATTTTTCCTTGTACTTTTGTGGTTTCTTTTCTTTGGTTTACCGATCCATTTAGAGTTTCCTTTTGTGTGAGGAGTGAGGTAGGGATTCAGCACTATTTTCCCCTCAAGAGGCTAACTTATTGTTCCAGCCATTTACTGAAACATCCATCTTATTTCTCACTGCTTTGAAGTACACCTTTATCAGAAACTTCATCCTCACTTGTTTTGAATCTGTTTCTGAGCTCTATTTTGTTTAATTCAGCGCTCTTTTATTCTCCAGGGTTGGGGGGGTGGCTATTTTAATTATTGTAGCTTCCTGCTGTGTCTTCAAAGCTGGAAAATGATACATGATCTCATTTAAATATCAAAATCAACTCAGCGAGAAAAATGTCTCTCTAATCATTGCTCTTGAGGAAATGGAAAAGAGGAGACAGCTTGCTCCAGGCTGCAGAGAAGTTTGTAGAATTCCAGGACCCATACCACCTTCTCCATTGCTCTCTGGGGCGATCGTGAAAGTGTGCCTCACAGCAGGGCAGGGTTTAGTAGGTTCTGATGTCCTACCAGAAGGCGGAAGAGTCCTTGGGTTTTCCCCGGGACAATCAAAGGTCTTACAGTCAATCTTAGTTCCAGTTAACAGCCATATTCCTTGCTGGATGTAATAGATGTTTCTGAAAGGCTGTCTATACCAATTTCTATAAAGTAATCCTTTTTCAGTTGAAGTAGAGAGGGTCTCTGTTGAAAGAACTCTTCAGAGATCTAGCAAAACAGAGTCCTCTTACGACTGTAAAATTTTCTCCTTCGCTGATTTCTTTTGTGATTCAAATTTGGAGCAGATACCTGGACCTCGGAGAGAGAGAACTACCCACCCTGTTAGAGTCCACCTGCATGTGGCCAGTGTGCATGAACCAGAGGGAATGGTGAAAGGAGAGAAGGTTGGACTCCGAGGTGAAGATCAGAGCTTCCTGGAGAACATCCTTCTTCTTTACCAGCATCTAAAATTCACTCAACAGTTGTCTGGGAGAAATGACCTGCAAGACGAAAGATGCTATCAATGGTCTCAGAAGCCAGTTCATCTTCCTTAGGCAGGAAGTGAAAGTATAGTACAGAAAGTGAAACTCTCACAAGAGAAACTTTCACAGAGAGAAACTCTTCTGCAATTTGTTTCCACTTCATACTTTGTCTTGAAAGTCTGTGTCGGTTCTTATTCTTTTTAACAGCAGTTTCATATTCCATTGGATGGATGTGGCACTTTTTAACCATTTCCCCGCTGATGGTTGTTCCAAGTATTGGCCACCATGATGGTGCTGCAATAAACATCCTTGTACGTGTATCTATGCACATATGTCAAGAATATCATAGAAATCCCTAGAAGTGGAATCAGAAAGTCTGCAGATGTAAATATTGGGATAGTCTTTGCCAAACTGCTCTCCAAAATGTTTATGTTTTATAGGCATTTTCCAAATGAAGGCTCTGTGTCTGGTGAACCGAGAGCTGCCTTTCCCCTCTGAGTCAGAGAGTCCTTGATTGTGGTCACAATAAGATGAAACTACCGGCTCCTGGAGGCAAGGGCTGACTCTCCCTTTATCTTGCTGTCACATGCGGGCTGAGTGGTGTCCAGATGAACCATCACTGCTTTCCGCCTGCCCATGTGATGCTCAACCAGCAAAAGGCTTCTCCGGCCAGAGCTGGGGACACCTTTGAGCTCAGCTGACAGATGGCCGGTGACCTGTCGCTAAGCCTTTGTGTGTATAATCCGTCTGCTGTACTGAGGGGATGAAGTGTCCTGACCTGTTCTATTGCTTCCCTCTGATCAGAAGTTGCAGACCCATGATGTCATCCACTCCCAAAACTCCCACGGCTTTGGGGGTCCTGATGGGAAAGGGAGAGGTACCCCTAATATGTACAGAAGTTGTCAAAGTGTGGTTTCTAAACAAAGGACCTGAAAACCCCTTTAGTTCAGAGCTATCCAGATGTCCTGTGATCTCGCCCTTCACTGCAAATGTGCCCTCTGTCTGGGGAGGGACACACAGACCTTGGCACAGCTGACTGAGGAGCAACAGACAAACCATGGCCTCTGAATCCCACTGACTTCCACTCAGAAGGAGAGTGCACTTGCTGGAGATTTTCTTTGGAATCGCACATCTATCTCTGAGCTAGTCAGTGAGGGAATCAGTATCTGAACCCAAGTCTTCCTGATTCAAAAGCCTGTCTAGGGAAAGGACGGTCTTTTCTTTTTAAAAAATATTTATTTATTTATTTTTTCCTTAGTGGAGGTACTGGGGATTGAACCCAGAACTTCATGCATGCCAAGCACGAGTTATACCCCCCACCTCCCGGGACAGTCTTCTCAACAGTTGGTGTTGGGAAAATTGGATAGCTACGTGAGGAGGAAGGAACACGGACCTTTACTTTATACCACGTTACAAAAATTAACTAACAAAGGATTATACACAACTCAACAGTAAAAAATAAACAAAACAAACCCCCAAGGAATCCAATTTAAAAATGAGCAAAGGACTTGAATAGACATTTTTCCAAAGAAGATACACCAATGGCCAATGAGCACATGAAAAATATGCTCAACATCACTAATCATTAAGGAAACCCAAATCAAAAGAACAAGGAGATACCAGCTCACATCCATTAGGATAGCCATTATTAAAAAACAACAAAAATAACCAAAACCCAGAAATAACCAGTGTTGGCGAGGATGTGGGGAAACTGGAACCCTTGTACATTGTTGGTGAGAATGTACAATGTTGGAGCCACTGTGGAAAACAGTATGATGGATCCTCAAAAAATTAAAAATAGAACTACCATATGATCTAGAAATCCCACTTCTGGGTACAAACACAAAATAATTGAAATGAAGGACTTGAAGGGGTATTTGGAATATTATTCATCCTTAAAATGGAAGAAAATTCTGGCACATGCTACAACATAGATGAACTTTGAGAACATTACGCCAAGCAAAACAAGCCAGGCACAAAAGAATACATATTGTTTAAGTCCATTTATATGAGGTACTTGGAAGAGTTAAACTCATAGAGACAGAAGGTAGGTTAGAGGTTACCAGGGACTGGGGGAGAGGTGAGTGTCTAAGAATTGTTTAACGATACTTATATTGTTTAGTGGGTACAGAGTTTGAGTTCTGCAAGATGACAGGAGTCCTGGAGACATATGGTGATGATTACACAGCAGTGTGAATATACTTAAAGTGACTGAACTGTACATTTAAAAATGGTTAAGATGGTAAATTTCAATATATGTGGATTTTACCACAATTAAACTTTTTTTTTACAAGTGCATTCTAGTTCTCCTCCAATGTTGGATCTACATTGTTGCTCAAAAGAGTGCCTTCTGGGCCATCAGTTTCTTAAAAGTTTGGACTCCTGGACCTCACCCCCAACCTATGGAATCAATCAGACTCCAGGACAAAGAACCCAGGGATCGGCCCTTGGATGAGTTCAGATGGTACCTAAGCCCACCAGTTTGAGAACCACTTCCTTACAACCAAGTGGCCAACTAGGACATAGCTGCTTTCTCACGCACAACTCTCTGCCCAGAGAAAGTGAGGGCTCAGACTTGGAAAACAGAATGACACATGACATCACCTTGCTTTTGATGCAGGGGCATGGTCTGTGAGTAGCCAGCTCCTCATCTGCACCAGCGTCCCTGGAGGCTCAGGATATGGCCTTACAGCTGGGGCCCCCTACACAGCTGTGTCAGGCCTGGTTCTGACATAATTGGTAAAGTGGGGCACTGTAACTGCCTCATTAGGCTGGTGTGAGGATGAAATGAGAAACACATACAAACTCTGCTCTAAAGTCATATGTCAATATAAGTTACCATTATCTTGGCATTTTGAAAGTAAATCATTTTGGCAACAACACATTCTCAGGTTAGCCTCCTGAATGCATCAGAAGATCTTCCCCCATATGATATAAAATAGATCACAGGAGTATAACTGACGTCAGTCCATCCTGGTACAGTTTAGAAAACAGTCCACCCTGCAGTTCCTCAGTCTGGTTACTGCCTTCCAATCCTGGTCCAATTACAGGAGCAATCCAGGGTCACTGGATAGTCCATTGATAGCTGACAATTTATCTTATAAAATTAAGTATAAATTACTTCTCGAATCATTGTTATTCCAACACAGAGGACAGTCAAGAAGATTAAAAGAAGCAAAAGGAACTTGGCACAATAAAATCTGGTCTATTTGCTCAAAATATAATCTGTAGCATCGCGTGTGTTCAAGACCCTGCTTGTTCAGTTACGTGTCTAGTAGCCACAGCCCAGGGACAGCCAAGGACACGTTCCCCCTTATTTTCTAAACAGGAAACAGAGTGGATTCTGTTTTACTTGCTTCTTCCCCTAAACAGAGTAATTAACCACCTGGTGCCAAGAGCAGGTCAGACTAGAAAACTGTGACGGTTTTTGTTAATTAATCCATTCAATAAAGGACCCATTTAGTTAATTAGTTAGGTTAGTTAATTAATCCATTCTTGACAGGACCCATGCATTGATCTGGATCTCCACATTTTGGTTGGAAGACCTCAAAGCATGGCAAAGTCCCAAATAAAATAATGAATACATTTTACGAAAGTGTTCAGAAGTAGTTACCCACCCCACCAAAATAGGACCCTTGTTTTGGAGTTTATATAGACAAGGGGTATCCAGCCTTGAAGTCAGATCCCCTCGTGGGGTAACTGATAAGAAAGTCAGAAGCACTCAGTGATTAAAGTCTTGCGTCTGAGTTCAACCAAGTTTCTGTCTATATTCTGATTTTTCAAGTATGAATAAAATTCTAGACCACCTGCAATTCTAAAAGCTCAAGGATTATGTGTCCAAATACAGATGCTCTTAAAATTATTAACCAAAAGACCAGGACTGTTCACTCTTATTTTAATGTTCTGAACACCAGTCCATCACTGAGCTCACCTGAAATTGTGAACCTGGGGTTCCTCTCAGTATCGTCTGCTGCACTGGAACTCAGTCCTGTGACCTCAATCAACCTTGAACCTCAAGGCCTTAGGCAGGTCTGTGAGCAGCAGCACAAACAATTTTATATGCTATGCTGGACAGAGTGTGGAGAAAAGGAACCCTCCTACACTGTTGGTGGGAATGTAGTTTGGTGCAGCCATCATGGAAAACAGTATGGAGATTCCTTTAAAAACTACAAATAGACTTACCCTATGATCCAGCAATCCCACTCCTGGGCATATATCCAAAGGAAACTCTAATTCGAAAAGATACATGCACCCCAATGTTCATAGTAGCACTATTTACAATAGCCAAGTCATGGAAGCAATGTAAATGTCCATCAACAGGTGATTGGATAAAGTCATAATATATTTAGAGAATGGAATACTACTCAGCCATAAAAAAGAATAAAATAATGCCATTTGCAGCAACATGAATGGACCTGGAGATTGTCATACTAAGTGAAATAAGCCAGAAAGAGAAAGAAAAATATCATATGATATTGTTTATATGTGGAATGTAAAACAATGACACAAATGAACTTAATTACAAAAATAGAAACAGACTCACAGACATAGAAAACAAACATGGTTACTATGAGGAAAGAGGGGGTGGAGGGATAAATTGGGAGTTTGGGATTCGCAGATACTAACTGCTATATACAAAATAGATTAAACAACAAGGTCCTACTGTACAGCACAGGGACCTATATTCAATACCTTGTAATGGCCTATAATGAAAAAGAATATGAAAAGGAATAGATGGATATGTATAACTGAACCACTATGCTATCTACCAGAAATTAACACAACATCGTAAAGTGACTATACTTCAATTAAAATTTTTTAAAATAAATTTAATTAAAAAAAGCGTTTCACACACTAGCTGTCATTCTGCTGTCGATCACGTTAATCGATCGTTGTTATTATTATTCATCGTGACCACAACTCAGGGCCGTGGTGGGCCAGAAGACCCCAGGGATGCTTGGGGCTCTGAGAATACAGAAGCCCTGTGCCCATGTCCAGAGTGGCCAGCCTGTTACCTGCAAGCCTGGTTCCCCAGCAGTCACGTGGAAATGGGGACTAGGTGTGTCCAGACCTCGTGTCTCTCAGCCCTCCCGGAGGGCACCAGGAGTGACTAGTGCTCGGCAGGGATGCGGGGACACCATTCCCAGATGGGGCACTGGCTTTATAAGCCAGAGGCTACGGAAGGACCGCGGGCAGCAGCAGCAGATTCTGCAAAGAGGGAGGACAATGACCAACGACCAGGCAGAATGGCTTGACGTCTTTGTGGAGGGTGACAGAAAGCAGCACAGGACCAGCGTGCTCCCCAAGCCCCTACAGAACTCAGCCATAATTCACGGACCAACCCCAACCAGAGAGTTTTCATTACACCTTTATTATTTCTTATCGGGGTCCTGCCTCCTTTATCCATCACCTTGACAATATCTACCCTAAGTTCTCTAAGTCTTCTACTATTTTCAGTGAACAGAGATGCTGTGAAATGAGGCTTGCTAGTAACAGCATCTAACATCTGCAATACTGGTTCTATTCAAAATCCTAGCTGTTTTTCAATGCTGGAAAATTTTATCCCAACGACAGGGCTGATGCTCTAAACCATCCCTGCTTTAAAAGGATGCTCTCTGTTTTACCATATTAATGAGGTTCTGTACTGCGATATAAGGAAATCATCTGATCTGAGCTCGAATTCCACACACTTCCACCAATTCCACCGGGGCCCTTTCTCTCCTCTTACAGTATTAACAGCTTGGCTTTTACCACTACTACTTATAAGCACGCAAGCTTAAATTTCCATATTAATTCTACAAACGGCAATGGCGTTCTATTTCTTTTTTCATTTGTTTCAAGGGTGTTGGCAGTCACTCACTGAAGCATTTTTATGACAGCTGCTTTAAAATCGTCATCAGATAATTCTGACATCTCTGCTCAGTCTGGGCATCGATTTAAAATTTTTTTTTGTTTTTTTGGAGGGGAGGTAATTAGGTTTATTTATTTACTTAAATAGGGGTATTGGGGATTGAACTCAGGACCTCATGCATGCTGAGCACGCATCCTACCACTGAGCTATACCCTCCCCGCTAGTCTTGGCATCTATTGGTTGTCTTTTTTTACTTGGTTTGAGTTCTTCCTGGTTCTTAGTAATGATGAGTGATTTTGGGTTGAAATCTGAACATTTGGGGTATCATATTACGAGGCTCGGGAACTTTTCCTAAGCCTTGTGTTTTAGTATACTGCCTCTGACACCATTCTGGCAGGGAAGATGGGGAGGAGGTGTTGCCTCATTAGAGCCAGGAGGGGAAGAAGCCAGTGTTGATCCCCAAGGGTGGGGTCATTACTGTTGGGTTGGGTGGGCATTCCGGTTCCCTATGACACCCATGTTGGGGAGGGGGTGACCTTGTTACCACTGGGTGGTAGAGAAAGTCCTTGTTCTCCCCAGTGCTCCTCTGACAGCCCCCAGGAGGGAGACGGGAGCACCTCGTTGCAGCCAGAAGAGGGTGGAGGTCCAGGCTCCCCCTCAGCCTTTGCTGATGTAGGTGGCTGTGGGTTCAGTTTTCTGCGATGTTTGGCTTAGGGTAGAGGTGTTGGCTACAAGTTTTTGTCTTACTAGGCTGCCCCTTCCCTGCTCCTTTGGTAGAAAGAACAGGCTTTTCTGGAGGGATTTTTTTTTTTTTTTTTTTTTTTTGCACCCACTGGTGTTCCCAGGTGGCTCTCTTCCAACCCCAAGTCTGGGAAATAGGTGAGGCAAGAAGAAAACCCAGAGAGCTCACCTCCGTGTCTTTCCCTGGGTCTCGCGATCCCTGGACAGATCCCTGCCTTCTCTCCACCTTCCGGTCTTCTTAAGTTTGTTTTATAAGCGATGTCCTGGGTTGTACTCAGCAGGAGGAATAAGGAAAAGCACATTTACTCCATCTTCCCAGAAGCAGAGACTCTATCCACTTTTAATATTGCCTGCCTGGGATATATTTATAAAAAGACTTAAAAAAAATCACAGGTTGATGTCAGGGATGGCATAGCTCAGTGGTAGAGCACATGCTTAGCATGCATGAGGTACTGGGTTCAATCTCTAATCCCTCCACCAAAAATAAGTAAACCTAATTACCCACCCCTGCCAAAATAAAATAATTAAAGAATACAATAATAAAAAAATAAAATAAAATATTTTTTAAAAACCACAAGTGGCTTCTGCATCCGTAAGTAGTAGCAGCAACACTAATTCAAGCATTGAAGGTTTCAGGGGCCGAATCTCTTATACTCACTCATGATTTAACATCTATATTATTCATTTGGTAATTTAAATTATAAGGAGATTTATAGCAGTGCTATTTACTTGTGTGAGGATTATAAACATTACTGTCAGCTGACATTAATAAGCTTTTTCTTCCTATTCATCTAATTGGGACAAACTTGTAACTAATACTTTTTTCTTTTAATTGAGCATTACTCCTTTATTAACAGGTTCAGATTTAGTAATTACAGCCCTTTCTAATTATACAGTCATCATAAAAGAATGTAGCATGTGTATATACCATTTTAATCACACTAAACCATCTTTTGTACACAAACATGCCCACATGAATTTATATGTAATCTATCTTCTACTATAACTTAATCCTAAAGTTATTCTTTGGTTCAAGTCCTGTAAATACAATTTAAATCAAACTTTGGACTGTGATTCTGGGAAGAGAAGCTCATTACTTCCTACTTACTAAGAAAAATTTTAAGAATTTCTAATTCTGGTTACCTTGTGTAACAGTGTTTTTCTTAGATTTTAAATAATGGTTTTTGATTTTTGGTTTCAGGAGCCAAAAACTGGGTAATACTCCAAATTTAAAAGTATTAATAAATTTAATCCTTCAATTAGGAACCTGTTGATCACTTTTCCTACATTATCCACATACTTGCATAAATTATAGCAATATTCACATTATCAGATTATATTCAAATAGCTTGCCACATGCCTTCATAACTGGTCTTCTCCCTGGTCCTACATTTATTTATTTTTTAAACTATTTTTTTATCTTTTAATATATTTTTATTGAAGTCTAGTCAGTTTACAATGTTGTGTCAATATCTGGTGTACAGCACCATACTTCAGTCATATAGGAACATACATATATTTGTCTTCATATTCTTTTTAACCATAAGTTACTACAAGATATTGAACATAGTTCCCTGTGCTGTACAGTATAAACTTATTGTTATCTATTTTATATATATAGTAGTTAGTATCTGCAAATCTCAAACTCCCAATTTATCCCTTCCCACCCCCTTCCCCTGGTCCCCCATTTATTAATGCAGGTCAGGTGAGTACCGCCGCAAACCTGCATTGACCAACAGTGCAAATATTTAGGCTAATCAAAAATGTTAAATTTGATTTTGTTTGAGAAACTTTATTCCTACTGCCTTTTAAGTACATGGTCAGTTCTGAAATTTTCAAAAATGAGTAGATATTTACTCAAATATTAATCAATTACTCCAAAAGTTCACCCTCATTTATGATCACTATAACAATTACCCCTAATAATATTTTCAAACTTTTTATTGGGTAAGAAGCATGGAAGTCATGTCTGTCATTAACTGGTTAACAATGTGGTCAAACAGTAGCAAACACAGTGTCCTCTCCAGTTCTCTGTCATTGTATTGAAAGTTCAGCTTTGAATCAGGTTCTGAAATATTTATAATTGACTCTACTTAATAAGCTTTTAAGTAATTTTTATAGTCAGCTCTACTTGGCTACCCATTTTAGGCTTCCTGAGAAATCACCCCGGTTTGGCTTCTGGTCATGACTGTCTCCTACAGCAGAAGTCTCCCACCACTAACAGCTCATTCCAAGACAAGTTGGGAACAGGACTGGTTTACAGGAATCTGAGTCTAACATTTCCTAGAGAAAATAAAACAAAATGAAACAAAACAAAGCAGTCTGTTTATAAGCCCCGATGGCAATCCAAGCTCCATGAAAAAATTATATTTTAAAATGATTGCTTTTCCAATCTACTCCTGGGCATATATCTGGAGAAAACTCCAATTTGAAAAGATACATGCACCCCAATGTTCATAGCAGCACTATTTACAATAGCCAAGACATGGAAACAACCTAAATGTCCATTGACTGATGAATGAATAAAGAAGATGTAGTGTATATACACAATGGAATACTACTCAGCCACAAAAAAAGAATAAAATAATGCCATTTGCAGCAACATGGATGGACCTGGAGATTGTCATTCTAAGTGAAGTAAGTCAGACAGAGAAAGAAAAATACCATATGATATCACATATATGTGGAATGTAAAAAAAAAGACACAAATGAGCTTATTTACAAAACAGAAACAGACTCACATAGAAAACACACTCATGGTTACCACGAGAAGAGGGTGGGAAGAGATAAATTGGGAGTTCAAGATTTGCAGATACTGGGGGAGAGTATAGCTCAGTGGTAGAGCACATGCCTAGCATGCATGAGATCTTAGTACCTCCATTAAAATAAATAAAAACCTAATCACCTCCCCTCACCAAAAAAAAAAAAAATTTTGTATATAAAATATATAAACAACAAGGACCTACTGTATAGCACAGAGAACTATATTCAATATCTTTTAATAACCTATAATGGAAAGGAGTATGAAAAGGAATCTATGTATGTGCATGCATGACTGAAACAGGATGCTGTACACCAGAAACTGACATGACATTGTAAATCGACTATACTTTAATAACAAATAAAAATAAAATGGTTGCTTTTCAATCTTTGACTTACTAAGAGTGATAATAACACCAGTTGAAATTAATCAAACCTACTTAAAAAGAAGCAACAATGGGCAACAATGATGATGGGCCCATGTAGGTTCATCAACTGAACCAAATGGACCACTCTTGGGGGGATGTTGACTGGGGGCAGGGAGGCTGTGCTACTGTGGGGACTTGCAGTATATGGGAACTTACCATATCTTCCACTCAGTTTTGCTCTGAACCTAAAAGTGCTCTAAAAATAAAGTCTGTTTTTAAACATTTTAAAAACTCTTGCTTTTTCAATGTTCTGCCTATTAGGAGTAATAACATGCCAACTGGAATTAAGCCAATATACTTAAAAATCCTTTACCACTAAATGTGCGCTTTGTTCAAAGCAGTTTTATTCATGGCTTTATGAATTCCAGCTTTAAGGATGAACAGTCTGTTCTCAGCTTTCCTTTTTACAGCTGGTATCTTTAGCAGCTGTTAGCCTCACTTTAGTTGAATGCTTGTTCTTATATTTTTTAAAAAATATAAATTGTGAAATATTTCAACCTTCAGGAAAGCCAAGAATGCGACAACCACACATCTACCATTAATTTAAACATAGATGTTAACATTTTACCATGCTCGCTTTATTAACCTTTTTAAAAGACAAAGTGCCATATCACCTGCCATATCACATACTGTTTGTAACCTTTTCACCATACACATTATCACCCCCATTCTTTCCTTGATCAGCAAACTTATGAGAAACCAGCAACCCTGTCCGCGAAGATCCTTCCTGGCCCTGGACCATTGCTCAAAGCAGTTTCTAAGCTGAACCATGGCCAGATGGTATCTGGTCCTTCCTTCGAGATCTTGGAACCTAAAACTGCCCTTGATCCCTCTTAATTAAAACATCATGACAGTGAACTCATGACTCACTGGTCCACAGTCACGCAGAACTGTGGTTTCATCAGCTGGATGGCTTTTGTTTTATTTTGTTTTCACGTAACCTTAACATCCATGCAGAGAAGTACATAAATTGTGAGGCTGCAGCTTGACATCACTCAGATCATGTGGGATCTTATTGAAGGAGATGCTGTAATCCAGATGTGGCTATAAAAACCTAAGTATAGGCTAAGAACTTGCAGCATGTGATCTACAAATGCTATTTTCTTACTGTTTCTGAGACATAAAATAAATCTTCATTTTATCAAAAGCAATGGCTAATAAAGATATGTACATGGCCGCAAATGTACATGAGTTAATTAAGCATAAACAGGAAATAAACATAAAATTAAGTTAATTAGGGGGGAAGGTACAGCTCAAGTGGTAGAGTGCATGCTTAGCATACATGAGGTCCCGGGTCCAATCCTTTAGAGTACCTCCTCTAAAAATAAATAAATGAACAAACCTAATTACCTCCTGCTCATAAAAAACAAACAAAACAAGCAAAAAAAAATTAGGTTAGTTGGCTGCAAACCCTCCTGAAACACTCTCCTTGAATTTCCTAGCCCTATTACTTTAAATATCTTGCTATACCTCTAAAGTAATCTTATTATATACAACAGCAAAAGCTATTACCCTATATTAAAAGACTACATTTTAGGTATAAATAATATTAAAATTACTAATGTATCCTTTAGAATCTTTACCTTGGTTTTACATATACGTAAAACTACGTAATATAATTTTTTACATTAAATTAGGGATGGCCTGTCCTCCTGTCATAATGTCTGCAACTGACTTTCAAATGATGGAGCAAAACAGAAACATAAATCGTACAACTGCACATCTATTGATCATTGACTGAGCTATCCCTATATAATTTTACATTAAATTAAAATGACTGATTTTTATGCTTTGAAGAGACAACAGCACACAAAATCTCCCTGAGTTGGCCTTGCTTAATAGAATCCTGGCAATGGAAATGCCCACACAGGCTTTTACAGACCCACAAACCTAAAGGCCAGGCTTGGCTTTGTTGTCAGTTGTCAGCAGAATCGTGTGTTCAAGCATCAGCCCACCAAGAAGAAGGGGTTCTGACACACGAAATCTGAAAGTCCCCAGCGCCGAGGACACCATAAGGCAGCTCGCCGCATCTTGTTTGACCACGTTCCCATGGAATCAAATTTATCCACAAATAATTAAAAATGATCAAACAATACATGACGGTTTGACCAAGCTGCCCTTAGAATGGTAAATTTCATCCAGCAACTGGGTTCATAGAGTCAACCCCAACCAACCAGCCTTCCCCACTGTAAAGAATTAAAAAGTCTAAGAATAAAAAGTGAAGTTAAAATTTAGCTGAATTGTGGCTAGCTCCAGCTGAAATAAACATGAAGATACTTCAGTTTTTTTCCCTTTTTTTTTGCAGGGGGTGGGTAGAGTAGATTTCAAACACACAGAAACAGTGAAAGAATGGTACAGTGAAAATCCTTATACCTGCCACTCAGATTAAACAACTGTTAACATTTCAGCATATTTGTGCACTCTCTCCCTCCCTCAATCTCTCTTGTTTCTCTAGAAGGATAGACAGACAGATGGGTGGATCAGTCGATGGATCAATAGATGTATGTACAGTTGTATAAGTTCTGTTTCTGTTTTGCTTTGTCATTAGAAAGTCACTTGCAGACATTATGACAGGAGAGCAAGTCATCCCTAAATAATCCAGCATGAGTCTTCTAAGAACAAGGACAACCTCCTGTGTAACTACAGTACTGTTTTGTTTTTTTTTTAATTTTTATTGAAGTATAGTCGGTTACAACATGTCAATTTCTGGTGTACAGCACCATGTCCCAGTCACACATAAACATACATATATTCATTTTCATATTCTCACAGTACTGTTATCACACCTGAAAAGATGAACAATCACTCCTTAAGAGCCTCTATACACTCTCCATCTTCAAATTTCCTTATAATTGTGCCCAGAATGTATTTATGGCTTTTATTGCCTTGTCATTGCTCTTTACATATGCTTCAGTCTTTTCCAGACCAGCAGTCTCCTCACCCCCTTTTTTTGCCTGAATGACCTTGACTTCTTGATGAGTCCAGGACACTTGTCTTGTGGAAAGTTCCACAGTGTGATCTGCCTAGATTTGTCTAACTGGTCTCTTACTGTCATTTAACTTGTTCCCCCTTCTCCCCCGTGCTTCCCGTGAACAGGAAGTTAGATTTACAGCCTTGGTAGACTCAGGTCATACATTTTGTTTGTTTGTTTGTTTTTTCTGGAGGGAGAAGGTCATTAGGTTTATTTACTTATTTAATGGAGGTACCGGGGATTGAACCTGGGACCTTGTGCATGCTAACCCGGTGCTCTGCCACTGAGCTCTACCATCCCCCAGGTCAGCCATTTTGGACAAGACTTCATGGGGGCCGTCATATGCTTTTCCCATCCCATTAAGAGGCTCATACAGTCAGGTTGTCCAACTATTTGTGACTAGTTAATTTTCATCATCTGATTAAAGTGGGGACCATCAGATCTCTCCATTATAAAGATAAATTTTCTCTTTGCAATTCATAATTAATTTGTGGATGGTGTCACGAACATATGTTGTTCACTCACAATCTTTGGCCTAATGGTTTTAGTATCTACCGACAGAATAAATTATAACCTCTGGGCTTGCAAATTGGTGATTTATGAAATTGATTTTTAGAGACTAAGTCAAGACCCTGATGAGAATTAGACTTCACAATGCTTCACTCTAGACTAACACAGACAAAGCATTTTTTAGTAATGGCTTAAAACTCAAAGAATGTGCGGTTGTTGACTCTCTCTGAGAATCTGTCCTATAATTGATTGTCCGATAAACCTTAGCTTAGTTACCTTTATATCAGCAAAGTCTTGGCTGAGTACAAAAGTAAGTACAAGATTAATCATAAAACTGTCAGGAAAAGGTGCAGCGTTTGAGTTAAGAACAAAGGAGCTACATTCTCTCATTCAGCGTATGTGGTTTATGAATGTCTCCATGGTTAAATAGTTCAAAGGAGGATTTGATATTTAATAAAAACAATCTATTACCAAAAAGCAATCTATAAAGCACTCATACACAACCTCAATGAAAAACCCACCATCTAGAATCTGATGTATTTTATCGGAACTATTACAGGAGGTGGGTCAGAACACAGGAACAGACTGTAAGACTGTAAGTTGCATGAATAAATTGTAACTCAGTCCAAGCCCCCAAGTGACTTGGGGGTGGTTTGGGGGACACCTGATTACCCTGAACTCACCCTAGTCCTTTCCTACGTCTAATTAAACTATGCTAACATTTCCTCAAACATTCATGTTCACTTAAAGAAGTGAAAAAATACTGGGGATTTTAAGAATGTGTTTTAAGAAAATGGCAAACAATCAAAGTAACTGTAAAAGTTAGCAAAGATTGAAACTTACATCTTTTGGCATCAGAAATTAACCAGAATGAGACGACTAAATCTTATCAGTTTAAAATTCTGTAACTAGACCAACAATTCCACGAACAATTAAAAGAATGAAGTCATCTATGTTGCAATATCGTGAGAAGATCTGTTAGTAAGGGAGAGAGGCCAACTCCACCTGGACAGTCAGTTAAGGGAAATCAAATTTAGATTAAACTATAAATACACTTTTAGCAATAATAACCTCAAGGTTATTTTAATAGAAAAAGGAAGTATAGATTTTTTGAAATAGGAAATACTCTTTGTTAATAGATAAAAATAACAAAAATTCAGTCAGCATCAGAGAAGGCATCAATTTAAGTGGCTTAATTCCTTTAATCAACTAGCACTCTTAACAAATCATTGAACTACTCTACATATGTTAGAAGAAATAATACTCATATAAGTTAGAAATGAGAAAATCAGATTTCTTAGCACACCTTCACTTAAAGGATACTTAGGACACAAGACTGGAAAGGCGAGGTGAGGACTAGACAGGAGAGGCCCTTTCTAAAGAGTCTGCACTTTCGTCCATCGGTAGTAGGGAGCCAATGAAGGTTCTTGAGCAAGGCGACAATAGAATGGCAACTCATGGTCTGCAGAGTGAATATTGCCCCGGTTTTACAAACAAGGAACAGGCTCAGAGAGTGTGTATCTCACCCAAGACCACACTGCTGGCGAATTATGGAACTAAGATTCAAAACAAGCACATTGACTGAAGCTGGTCTGCTTTCCTCCACTCCAGGCAGCAGCCATGCAGAAGGTGCCACTGCCAGCAAGGCAGAAGCTTGCCTTCTGTGCGAGAGAGAGCGCTGGCTGGGCCCAGGGCCCAGGGCTCAGGGGAGTGGGGTTTCTGCTGTCTTTCCAGGGACAGTGCTACCACCAGGGGACCCTTGTCCCATCCCTCACCACTTGATTAGTCGTGTGGCCTTGGAAGAGTAACCTTACCCTTGCTCTAAACCTCTAATGGCAAAAGAATGGAGAAGTAGGACACACGATATACATACTGTACGTAAGATGGGAAATCAGGGCTGAGGCATTTGGCTCTGACTCTCAAACGTGTCACTTTACAATTTTTCTGCTCTCACTTCCTTCTTACCCACCCAACCACTATCACTGTTCGAAGTCCACCCACCCAACCACCAGGGCCCCTAGAAGCAGGTGCGGGGCAGGTACTTGCAGGGAAAAGAACAAGGAAGCGGGAGAGGTAGGGGTGGGGCAGATAATGTTTTCAAGAATCAGAATAAAGCTGGATTCATAACATATAAAGAACAGCGCTTTAGAGGTGACTTAAGAATTGAAATGGAATTAGCGACCATTTCTGGGTACGGTTGCAAAATCATATTCCCAGTGTTTCTTAAACCTAAAAGGGCGTATGAATCACCTAGAGATCTTATTAGAATTAAGATTCTGATTTAGCAGGTCTTGGGAGGAGCTGGAAACTCTCCTGTTGCTAAGTCCACGCCTGGAGCAGCCAGGAGCCAGATCTCTGTAAAGGGCAAATCTCTGTAGGTCTTGGTGTGGAGCCAATGTGAAGAACCAAATAAAAGGCATTTGTATAAATGATACACTTTGATGTTCATTATTAAATGCGACCACGGGTGAGTGCCCACCAAATGCCATTCGCTCTCGCTTTCACAGCGTGGACACAGAGAACCCAAATGTTCGCCAACAAAGCAACCATGGAAATGAGGCCCAAGGAGGAGCTGGGCGGGGGGGATGACTTCACGCAGGAACCCCTGGAATTCCTCTCACTTCAGACCCCAGGACCTGCGGGCTCGGAAGGGCACAGGGACACGCCCTCCCCGCAGGGTACCAGGCTCCCAGCCAGCTGTGTAGGATTCCCCTGCCTGACCAGTCAGCGCCCCTTCCCACCCACCCCCAACCAGCCATGGTTTAACTTTCTTCCAACTCAGAAATCCCGGCATTCTTTAACCCTTTCCTGCTGGCAGGGGAGGCCAAGGCGTGAGACAAGGGAAGGAGGGGTCTTCAGGGCTCAGGTCCCATGACAGGCAGCGGAGAGCGGGCCAGGGGCCTGGCACCAAACACGTCTGCCGCTTAAGGGAAGCGGTGACTTTTGAGCAAGTGTTTGCACCACCAAATGGGATTAATAACGCCAACCTCACGTATTTTGTGAGAATTAAAGTGAGATTGCCTATGTTAACAATCTGAAATAGTGCTGAATGCAGACACCTTGTGCCTGTCTGCTCCTCTTCCCTTCTGCCCTGAGGACCAAGATCAAGTCTTTGGTGGGGCTCTGAGCCTCCCTGAGGGCTCGCCCCTTCCCTAGCCTCCTATCTGGCTCCCATTTCCCCCCGGTCTAGTCACACCACTGGGTTGTGGCTCCTGAAGGTCCCATGCGGTACTGACCACAGGGCCTTTGCTCCACCACGTGCCTTCCTTTCCAGCCATGCTGCCCCCAGCCCAGCCCACACAGCACATTCAGACTCCTTGATCAGCTCAGCACAGCGAGGCCTCCCCCACGAGGCCTATTCCATCCTAAGTGCCGGACCCCAAACTGCAGCTTATGGGCCAAACCCACCTCGTCACCCTACTCAGTGAATCAGGCTGAATCAGAACATGGCCCCACTCCCCAGCTGACACGCACAGCTGTCCTCACGCTGCAGTGACAGTGTTGTGTCATCACGACCGAGACCCCACTGGCCCTGTACCATTTGCATTGCACAGAGAATCTGCCAGCATCTTCTCTTGGACACTCTTGTCTCCCTTCTCTGGACTGTCAGCTGCCTGAGAGCGGAGGTCATCTGCCTCAATGTCCCCAGCAGGTCCCACCCTGCTGGGCACAAAGCAGGAATCCAGCCAACATTCGAGAGGCGAAAGAGTAAACCCATAAATAAAGGAGGCACATTTCGTCAGTCTTCCTATCCCTGCGTGGAGGGGGGGCCCGTTGTGTGGCTTGAATGTAGAGGTATGGGGTTTGTTTGATTGAGACAAGGTCTCCTGGATCCCAGAAGCACATCAGAATGAAATGGTGACAGAAAGTAGCTTCTCTGGATGATGAAAAGCTTTGGTCTCTGCCAGGTGCTTCTAAGGATGCCCCCAGGATGCCCCGGGACCGCAAAACAGAGTCCACAGATCAGAGGGCATCAGGGAAGCTGTGTGCACCTGCTTCCGTCCCAGGAAGGGTACACAGATTTTGTAAAGAAAGAAAACCAGAGATCAAATTGGTGTGTCATGAAGTGGTGATGGCTTCGAGCACAAAATTGCCCAGGACTTTCTAGATCTATTTTCGTGGAGGGTCATGGCTGAGCCTGTCTTCAGACAGGCAGCATCCTTACCCTGTGGCCATATTTATCTTCATCTCAGTCATTTCTTTGGAGAGATAAGGTTTATTTCATGGTGTTCTAGAGAGAGCCCTGTCCAAGGCTGCTTCAAGGTCCACTTGCTGGGGCCAATAGTGGCCACTGACACCCGTGCCCCAGCAAGTCGTAGGACCCCAGGGGCCATGTTCCTCCCCATGTCATGGGTCAGGGTGGGATGCCCACAGATTGATGCAGAAGCACAGAACTGTGTCTCTGTGAACCAGCTCACGTGGCCGGAAGTAAAAATGCAGGTTTCCGAGCTGCTGAGATGTGCTGGCCAGTGGGGTGTACTGCTGTGTGCTGATGGGGGTCACGGTCCTCTGCTGTCTGTTGCAAATGAGGAAGTTTAGACTCTTGATTGAAATCCCTCCTCGATTCGGCATCCACAAGGGTGTTTAGCTTTTTGTTCATCCCCCAGCTGGACTGGACCACTTCAGATATGTTTTTGTTTATTGCTTTACCTTGAATCATTTCTAGGATTTGGTACTTGGGCACGTTTCCTGTTTAGGACAGGCAGGGTGCTTAAGAGAAATGATGTGGTCAATCTTTCCAGCCCCCCTGCTCCCTGAACCGTCCATTCCCCAGAGAGTCAGCCCCCATCCTGCACAGCTGGATGGTCCCAGGGTCGCCTGAGCAAAACCCCAGAAGCAGGGTTGCCAGATGGAGCGTGCAGAGGTAACTCACTGCCTTCCCTGCCTGCTCTGTCCCCACCCTACCCTCGATGAAGGTTCTCCATAGGGAGTCATAACTTAACTGATTCTTGCTTAGCAATGTCTCACCCTTGAGCATTCAAGCCTCCAAAACCTCTCTGAAGGCCCAGTGTCAGATTTCATTCCCATTTTACAGATGAGCAAACTGATCTGAGAGCTTTGGAGGCACCCGGCGAATGGCCTGGGACCTAGCTTGACTTCTAGACCATGTTAGCACTAATACAGGCAGTTGGGGAGCCTTTGGGCAGATGTGTTCAGAATGTGAGCCTGTCCCTCCCACCTGCCTCCTGCTGCACCCCTGACCCCCAACCCCACAACATCCTCTGCCTTCTACATCCTGGGCTGGCTGACGACCTATAGTCACAAGGGGCTCCTGGCCCAGTGGGAGGGCCCACTTTGGTTGCAGCCTCGAGGAAGGGGTCTTCTAATGTCCCCAGTGCAGGAGACAGGCAGGAGAAAATAAACTCCCTGTCACAGGACCGCTCTGTGGTGACAAGAGCCCGCTAGGTGGCTCTGCCTTGGGGCCACGGGGAGCATGGGGTGGTGTGTGCTACCGGAAGCCTCTTGGCAGGCAAACCCACCACAGCAGCATCCTTTCTGGCCAACACACTGTGAAAGTCTGCTTCTGATGTGGTGTGGGTTCTGCTGGGAGCCAGACAGACAAAAACATCAACAGATTTAATCCTTATTCGAATTGCCGCCTAGGAGAGGCTGCGGTGGGACCGCTCCCTGCCCACTGACAGATGCCCGGAGCCCCTCTGCTGTGCGCTGTCCCGGCTGAGCCCCGATGTTATTTCACTTGACCTCGCTGGGCTCCCTCCTATTCCAGTGAGCAATTCTGGGGCCACAGGCCCGTTGTCTGCCTCTGGCTCTGTGAATCGGGTGACACTGTCTCAGTCCCACTCCTAGGCGATCACATTTGTGAAGAATAGATGTGATCAAGTTTGTGGAAGAGCCTATAAAAGACAGAGCCCTGCATAAAACTAGTGATGACCAGCATCACGTGGTGTCTGCCAGGTGGACTCACCCTGGAAGCATCTGGCATCTCCTTGTTTGAAATCTCCTTCTCTATTTCCTCTGCAAAGTCTCAGCAATCCCTGGGAATTGCTGCTGCGGGAATGTGACACTGGGGACCACCCCGCCAGCACCACCCTTCAGGGGCAGCTTCTCCCTTCCTTGGTGACTCAGGTGACCTTTCATTCCCCAATGAGACATCTTTCTTCCTGGCTACATGCTGCCCCAGAGCCAGCCCAGTTCCCTGTCTCCAGGGCCTCAGATCTCCTCTGCCCTCCAGTTTCACCCTGCCCCATCCCTGATCCCTGGACCCAACAGCCCATCCCCACAGCATCCTTGAACATGCTAGAAACCCTTACACTCCGGTTCTAAATCCAAGCTTAGACCCGACCCTCTCAACACTCTCTCCTGAGGGGCTCACCCACTCCCTTGGTTTCAAATACTATCTTAGAGCCGTTGTCATCCAAGTCTTCAGTTATAATCACTCCTATGCTATTAACCCTCGGGGAAGTGTGTGTTTTTTAAAGGTTGGCACCAAAATGTTTGGTCATCTAATTATGTCTTCACCTTCCACAGCAATTTCCCTCTTAGCCCAAAACCCTCAAACGCTAACTTGAGAATGGATGGATCTGTGCCCTTGACCTATTACAGTCGTGATGGTTGGGACAGGTAGGTGGGTCGGTGCTTACAGAGGTCTTCCTTTCAAACCAGAGGAAGGTCAGATTATTCAGATCAACAAGTGTGTGTTCAGGGCTCTGCTTTCTGGAAGTTTCCCTCAATTTCTGATAAAAACTGTGGACTGAGCCATTCCTGAACCACACAGATAAGACAAGTGACTTTTGGAATGTGATTAAAGCCATCAATCTAAAAAATCAAACAGGAAACCCTGTGCCCCACAGATAAAGGGCAGCTAGGGAAAAAAAAAAATCTGATCTCTTGTTCGGATTGGTACAAACCCTTCACAGAGGAAAAAAATGTACAATTCAGTCAGGATGAGTGAAAAGAGCATCTCATAAAAGATGCATCACTTCCCTGGGGTGGAGGAGAGGGGAGCTGCGGAAAGCCACACCACAGCCCTATTCACTGGGCAAAAATGTCTGGCTCCGGAAGAGGGGGCCACCAGACAGGGGGTCTTGTGATGCTGCAGTGGGAGTGAGTCCGGTGGAAATGGCGTGTTCCTGTTCCCCTAGACACACACAGTTTCCCCATCAGTGACCAGAACGGAGGCGGGAGAGTCTCGCCAGTGTAACTGTGCCGGGGTGATCCCATGGGAGGTGGGAGGGGTTGGACTCTCTCCGGGAAGTAGGTCCCAGGAACAGCAAGGACCTGACACATTGGGGTCAGCTCGGGGACAGAGAAGTGTCCACTTAGTTTGGGTTATAGCTGCTGCTGTTATTTTAAAACAAAAAGGAAATGACCAGAAAGGCTGAAAGCAAACAAATCAAGTACCACCTTCCAATGAGGGCCGCCAGGTTTGGTGGCACTGGATAGAGGAGGACAAGGTACCACCCAGTGGCACCTATGTGGTGACTCCCACCAGCCACTTCTGAGTGTCCTTAGGTTTAAAGTTAAGGGTCTGGACCAACAGGCACTTGAAAAGGTGCTCCATATTGCTAATCATTAGAGAAATGCAAATCAAAATGACAATGAGGTATCACCTCACACCAGTCAGAATGGCCATCATTAAAAAGTCTACAAATAATAAATGCTGGAGAGGGTGTGGGGAAAGGGGAACCCTCCTACACTGTTGGTGGGAATGTAACTTGGTACAGCCACTATGGGGACCAGTATGGATGTTCCTTAAAAAACTAAAAACAGAGTTACCATATAATCCAGCAATCCCACTCCTGGGCATATATCTGGAGAAAAGTCTAATTCAAAAAGACACATGCACCCCAATGTTCATAGCAGCACTATATACAATAGCCAAGACATGGAAGCAACCTAAATGTCCATCAGGAGATGACTGGATAAAGAAGATGTGGGGTGGGTGTGTGTGTGTGTGTGTGTGTGTGTGTTTGTGTGTGTGTGTGTGTATGATAGAATATTACTCAGCCATAAAAAAGAATAAACTAATGTTAGCAATATGGACAGAACTAGAGATGATCATATTGAGTGGAGTATGTCAGACAGAGAGAGACAAATATCAAATGATATCACTTATATGTGGAATCTAAAATATGACACAAATGAACTTACTTACAAAACAGAAACAGACTCACAGACATAGAAAACAAACTATGGTTACCAAAGGGGAAAAGGCAGGGAGAGATAAATCAGGGGTTGGGGATGAACAGACACACGTGACTATATATAAAATAGATAAACAACAAAGACCTACTGTAGAGCACAGGGAACTCTATTCCATTTCTTGTAATAATATATAATGGAAAAGAATCTGAAAAGAAAATGTATACATATGTATGTGTATGTATAACTGAATCACTTTGCTGTACACCTGAAATTAACATTGTAAATGAACTACAATTCAATTAAAAATTTAAAAAAATAATAAAGTTAAGGGCCCGGAATAGTGCAATTTACCTGAATTTAATGGACCACAGATGTCCTTAAAATGCTGACAGAATCCTTATAGGTATTGATTAGGTAGAAGGATCTGCCTGGAAATAAGTAGACAGCACTGGATGGTTTCAGAAAACAACTCATCTCTGCCAAAACACCATAGGAACTGGGTTCTTAGGTAGAATATGGATACATAAATATAATATTCTCTGTTTTAGATCAGAAATGGCCATATTTTGCATTATAAGTCAATATTTTTAAAATTAATAGACAGTTTTTAGAGAAGTTTTAGATTACAGAAAAACTGAGCAGAAAATAGTTTCCCAAATCAATTATACTTCAATAAAAATTTTTTTAAAAATTATATATATATAACTGAATCACTATGCTGTACACCAGAAACTAACTCAACGCTGTAAATCAACTATACTTCAATTAAAGAAAAAATAAATAAGAAGAACGTAGCGTTTTCCCACATACTCTTCTCTCCCTCCTTTATTACCTGACGTTTAGCGTGTGATATTGTTTTTAAAAGAAAAAATATCATTGGTACTGATTTTTTTTCCCCAAGTGTGACACTAATATTACCATGAAGACAGTTTGAGAAAATTTGAAGTAGAAAGGAAAGGGAGAGGTTTTTCCCTGCAAAGGGCTTTCTGTTTGAGGGGAGCCACAGGGCACAAACGAAGCTATAAAAACTTTACGAAACGGCTTATGAAATCATCCAGAGTTTATCATTAGCGTAAGAGCCGGCTCCTTCCCACGTTAGCCTCTCTGAGCCACGTAATAATCATCAAGTTTATCACTCTTCTCTGGAATCCTGGCAAAGTGGCCGCAGTTAGGTAAAGGATTCCAGAGAAAAAAGGTGAATTTCCTAATTTACAGCTGCAGGCTCTTACCCTAGATGGCACAGCTCACAGAGGGTACAGCTCACCCGCGGGAGCACAGTGGAGATGTGTGTATTTGCCGACTTCTGAAAAGCTGACACCAGAGGTGATGTCTCAGAGCTCAAAGGGACAGTTTTAGGACCAGGAACAGAAAGTTCTCTTTTAGAAAATCAGGAAGCCAACCCGAGAAACTCCTTCTCTCCAGGAAGGAACTGACCGAACATGAGACATATTCAAGAAGCGTTTGAACACCCTCGTGGATGACCCCATAACTTTCCATAACAGGTTCAGGAAAATTCCCAATCTCCTGACACACTGTCTTGGACAAGAGAAACTGCTGGCGGGGAGGGGGTAGCTCAGTGGTAGAGTGCGTGCTTAGCATGCACGAGGTGGTGGGTTCAATCCCCCAGTACCTCCACTTAAAAAAAAAAAAAAGATTTAACACAATATTGTAAACTGACTATACTTTAATTTAAAAAAAGAAGAAAGAAAGAAATTTTTAATAAAAAATAAAAACAAAAACAAGAAAAAAAACAAAACAAAAAAAGAAAAAAGAACACAAAAAACACATAAAGATTAAAAAAATAATAAAAATAAATAAAAAACGAAGAAAGAGAAACTTCTGACGGCCTGGATCTGGTGTGACGTCAAGGAAGCCTCTTTTTGCTAAAGTAATTTCAAAGTATTGGGGGAAAAAAAACAACAAAAACAACAGTGCTCCACACTTGATTTTCTCTCCAATCTTTGTCCACACGCATACGTGATGTTTATATAGTTCATATCACAGTTCATATACAAATTTTTCTACTTCTTTTGGGTAAGTTAATTTAAGATTGATTTTGATGGTCTGTATAATTCTATATAATCATCATAATGGCTACACAATGTTGCCTTATCCTGACATATAATACAGGACTCTTTCCCTATTTTTGGACACACGTCATTTTCTGTTTTTCGATAGTAATGATAATGTTTTGCACCTAACATTTTCTTGTATGGGAATTTAAATTTTTTATTTCATTGGGCTGACAATTCAGAAGTTGAATTACTCCTCCAAGAGAATAACTCAGCTTTTCCCTGTTTCTTTTGAAGTAATTTCAAACTTACAGAAAAGAGGCACAACGAATACAAAAATAACACCCTGGAGAATGGTTCTTAACAGGGACAGACATTTTTAAGGGGGGGGGCTTCCCTTTTAAGGGTGTGTCCTGTTTGACAAGTCACTGGGACAGCTAGCCGAAGTGAGTGGCCACCCAATGACACTGTTTCAGATCCACTGTGATATTTACCCCAGGTGGCTACTGAAATGAAACCCTCCTAGATCGTACGCAGCTTTTCTGCCTTCTGGTGCCAACCCATCTTGTCGCAAGTCTCTCATCCGTCATTCTTTTCTTTGAGTTTCCAGACATCACATCATGTCTTACTCAGCTGATTGGGGTCTCAGTGAGGTCCCTGTTCTTGTGCCCCCCTCTGTGTCCCCTCGGGTGATAAGGGGCTGGTGACTCACAATGCTGTGGGGGAGGACCCCAGAACAGCGTCTTCGGGGAAAGCCCTGTATGAATTCTGTAGGGATTATTTCCTTCCAGTTTCCCTGTGGCCACTTGGTCTCTGTGTTATCTGGGCCTGGCATTTTATTTCTCTGCTTTGAAAGCCAAGGCTTTTGATACAATGTTCCCAGGATGTGATTTCACCAAGATTTATTTTTATTTCTTCTTTTCTGCCCCGCCCCCTGCAGCAATCTTGTGACTGAAATCAAGGCTCCCATTGTCATGGGTACAGGACAGCCTCTCTACACCCACCTTCCATTCTCAGGCTTCCCCGGAGTCCATGAAAGAGAAGGCTCTCTCGCACTAAGTAGGAACATGAAGGCCCGGTCCTAGGACCAGAATGTTAATGGGTCTGAGTCATTTGGTCATATTTCAACAAAGCTCAGGGGCACCTGCTGGCCTCCCGATAACCCTCTGCTTTCAATCCCCTGTTCCCTGTCCACCTCAAGACCCCAGGCTGCCCCAGGTCCTGTAGACAGCCCATCCCCACCGGAGATCACTTTGAAGGTTAATTGATCAAATATGCATCTTAACTGGGGGCCTAAAAACCGAAGAGACCTTGTTTCTAAAGGTGAAATTGCAGGTATCCTGGGTAGGGGAGACCCTCCCTCACCCCATCTTCAATTACATTCTGCCCCCTACCGGCGCCCCATAGAGTCTCTCCACAGGTTTTTTTTTATTGCGATACAGTCAGTTTACAATTTTGTGTCAATTTCTGGTGTACAGCACAATGCTTCAGTCATACATGAATATATATATATATTCATTTTCATATTCTTTTCACCATAAGCTACTACAGGATATTGAATATATTTCCCTGTGCTATACACTATAAATTTATATATATATATATACACACACACCAGTCAGTATCTGCAAATCTTGAACTCCCAGTTTATCCCTTCCCACCCCGCTCTGCCTGGCAACCACAAGTCTGTATTCTATGTCTGTGAGTCTGTTTCTGTTTTATATAAAAGTTCATTTGTCCTTTCTCTCTCTCTCTCTCTCTCTTTTTTTAAAATTTAAATATAGTCGATTTACAATGTTGTGTTAATTTCTGGAGCACAGCATAGTGATTCAGTTAAAATTCCTTTTCATATTCCTTTCCATTATAGGCCATTACAGGGCGTTGAATATAGTTCCCTGTGCTCTGCAGTAGGACCTTGCTGTTTATATATTTTATATACAGTAGTGTATCTCCAAATCCCCAACTCCCAATTTATCCCTCCACCGCCCCCTCCACCAACCACAAATTTGTTTTCTATCAGACTGCAGTCTCTGTGTGCTCTAACCATTTAAATGTGATCGTTTGTCCTCTACAGGAGTTCAAATTAAAGTCCGATTTCCACCACCACTCCATCCCTGCTGAACCAAAATGCCCCCAAAAAAGCCTGTAAGGAAAGTAGGTTGTCTCCTGGGACGGGGCCACCCCTGCGGCAATTTACCTGATGCTTGTCTGCAAGTAACGCTTATTTGCAGCTTACCTAGCTCCAAGCATCAGTGTAGCTAACTCCATCTCCCATTGCCCCTTTTCTGCAGTGGCTACTGGCAGGGCTATGGCTTGATAAAAACAGAGAGAAACAGTTCGACCTTGGCCACGACTGCCTTATTTTCCAACCTCTAAATCAGCGCTCATCCCTTGACAAATGTGAGCATGTTTAGGATCAGAATGCGTGACACCTGACCGGTCATCCTACACTTTCCTCGGCCAGCTTCCTGTGCCCTCCCCCGCATCCTTTCTCTTACTTCTCTCTCATTCTCACCGATGCCTCGTCTCGGCTAGACATCGATCAGTAATAACGGATGCCCCTGACTGCTCCCCGTGATGCATCAGGGAATTTACGTGCCTTGTCTCCCGTTAATCCACATATGACCTCAGATGCGAAAGCTCAGCGTAATTGAAAATCTCGACCGAGGTCACAGCCCTCATTCCTATTACCGCTGATTCAAGCGTCAGTCTTTCCCCTACACCGAGCGGCTCACTTCTCCGCCATCGGGTCTGATGGTGGGGTGATATTTACATTTAAAAACAAACTCCAGAACACTGAAAAACATCCCTAGTGTAAGGGGTGGACGTGAGGGATGGAATTGCCAGCGTGAGCGGCCCCATTTAGCGCAGAGCGTGGGCTCAGCGCCCCCACCTGTATTCCACAACACATCAGGGAACTCGGGAGACCTCACCCGCTGTGGATTCACTTAACAGAGAAGAGAATTGATTTCACCCGAGATGACAGAGCTGGGGTGTGTGGCTGGTTCCGGGCTGGGGCACTTTCCACTGCGGGTGAGCAGGTGAGCTCCGCCCCCGCCCTCTTCCCAGGTACTCCAACCCTGAAGCTTCCTCTGCCCCGAGGGCAGCTGGCCCACCCGTCCAGCCCTTCCAACCTCTTGTGTCCGGAGGAGCAGAGTTACTTACTGCTGGAGACTCCAGAAGAACACCCCCCACCCCTAGTCTCCTCTGTGTGTATTTGTTTAGAATTGTAAATGCCTCTTTTCCGGTAGGGGCTTAGAGCCCGCTAAGCCTCGGGGTCCCTTTGGGTGGTTAAGACCAGGATTCTAAAGAAAGATGATTCTTCGGGTCCTGTCCAACTCCCGAATTCCTGTGACATCAGGACTGTGAATAATCAGCCTGGCCCAAAGCCAGGATGGGCTGTGCTGCTTCCATGGGGAACTTCCTCCCCTCTATAAAAACAGGTCCGCCCTGGCTTGGCTCTCTAGTGGCGGTCCACTGGGCATCCTCCGGCTGCAGAGAAGCCCGCCCACCCAGGGCCTCCGACCCCACCCCCTGCCTTGAGATTTAAAGGAGGCCAGATCGGTGCGGGGGGACTGGAGCCAAGGTCCTGCAGAGCCCAGGGCTGGAGAGAAAGCCTTTCGGAGGAAGGAGGGAAAGAAAGAAGACAACAGCAGCGGTGGAGGTGGGTTGAATTCTGTGCTTTTCTGTCCACCGTCTCCTCTTCTTTGTCTTAAAAGTCTTTCTGAGCCAATGAAGGGACATCTAAACTCGGGACCGACTTGGCAATTCAGGCAAAAAGTGAGGGTTAGCTAGAATGTGCAAGCGGGGGAGCTTTCTTTCGGAATGTGCATCTAATTGGGATGGCTGAAGTGTTTGAAGTGTTTGGAGGGCCAGCGGGCCAGGGGAAGAGAGAGGGGAGGTCGGGTGTATTTCCTGTAGAAGGGATCTCCGCTTGCAGAGGGGAAAGTGAACAGAATGACACAGAACTGCCCTGAATAGGCAATGGAGCACCTCATGACCAACAGGCAACCCATGCAAAGGGCTGCCTGGGGGCGTCTGGCGTGGGTGTTCGGCTGGGCAGCCCCCTTGGTGAGCCCACGGGGAAACTGAGGCTGGGGCTGGGCAGAGGGACTTGTCCTCAGAGTCATCAGGTGGGAAGTGCTGGGAGAGAGGAGAGGGGACAGTCAGAGACATGTGTCTGGGGTCCCCCCACACTCCCCACCTCCGCAGCTGGTTTTGTCCTCTGGCTTTTTTTTTTTTTTTAAGGGGGAGGTAATTAGGTTTCATCTATTCATTTATTTATTTTTAATGGAGCTACTGGGGCTTGAACCCAGGATGCTCTACCACTGAGCTATACCCCCCCCCCCCCCCCCGGCCTCTGGCTTTTTGCCCAGGTGCAAAGGGATGGCTTCTTTGAGAACTTTTCAATTACAGGGGAAAATAACAGCAAACTTTTCTCTTCCCAAAGGCTCTCTAGGTTTTCACTGCTATTATCTTTATTTTCTTAGCCTCACAGGGAGGGAGGGAGGTGCAGGGAGGGAAGGAGTGCTCAGGTTAACTGATGACAAACTCATGCTCAAAAGAATGTGGGAATGATGATTTCTGTGGATGGTCATGGGGGTCTCCTGCAGCCATCTGATGAAACAGAAAAAAACTCTGTGTGTGTGTGTGAGATCCCATGAAGAAATTCTCAGATACAACTGGTAAGTGGAGTTGCCTCAAAAGGATTCCCTAGTAATTCTGGCCCGTGGGCTGGAGACACCAGACACTGACTGGCCCAGATCAATAGATGCCGGTCAGAGCAGACAGGCCCCAGCCAAGATGCCATGAATATTGGAGCAGAAATAGCTCCAGCCTACCCATCAATTTATTCTCCCTAAAATGTTCTCTGGCTCCCGTCAAGAGCCAATGAAAGCTACTCTCTGCCCAAAAGGCCTGGTCTCTGTGCAGACTCTCCAAGACCTGCTCGGTGTATTTTGTGAGCCCCGGTATCAGATTCTCCCAGTGACGATGCTGCTCTCTGTCGCTTCCTCACCGGCCTGAGATGGTCCCTGCTTCGGAGGGACCAGCAGTGATCCGGTTATTATACTGTGATCAGCATGTTGGCGAGCAGAGCTGGGGACCAGTACGTTTCAAACGACTGTTACCAGCATCCAGCCACGACTCTGGTGCTGTGACATGAAACCACCAGCACCACGTAAGGCTTTTTGTAAATGGGTGGCTGGGACCCAGGCATCCAAGGGGGTCCTGTCACTAATCTGCCTCCAGGAGTACTCCCTGTTCCAGGGTTTTACAGTGGCATAAGTGGCCCTTTGGCTAGATCGTTATTTGGAAGGAGCTGTGCTGGCTGGAGATCTTCCAAATATTCCAGAGGGTCAGCAGGTGATTTTTTTTGATCAGAGGCCGAGGTGGCAATGTGGTTTGTAGCATTAAAAGTGCACTTAGTTCTAGTCAAAACTCAAAATCCATGTGCTTCTCTGAATATCCAGTGTCTGGAAGGGAGGCAACATTTGGGTTTTGAGTTGAAATGTTCAGTTTCAATGACTATTTGGCATCGGCAGTCTCAGAATAAAACTTTTCTTTTCTGTGAGTGATTTTCAGATCTGTTCTGATAAGATGGCCAAGATGGACAATGAGTGACCAGAATATTCTGTTCACTCCCTCTCTGGGTCATTTGCTTTGCAGAGGGAAACTTCTGTCTATAATTTCAGGTGGTTAACCTCATCCTAAAGTCAACCAGCTCACAAAACCATGTGGTGGGTCTCAAATTAAACCAGATTGAAGGGGGAGGGTATAGCTCAAGAGGGTATAGCTAAGCAGGCACAAGGTCCTGGGTTCAATCCCCAGTACCTCCATTAAAAAAAATTAAATAAATTACATCCCCTTGCAAAAAACAAACAAATTAAAAAAACGTAAACTAAACCAGATTTACAAAGTGAGGATGATTTGGATTCATAGAAAGTTCGAGGGAGAAAGAATCTTAAAGATCGTCCGCGTTGGTCCAACCCCGAGTTCAGCCACATCATCTCCTGATCTTGGCTTAAGTGTCTACTTACCTATAATGACAGTAGATTGTCCTAGTGATATTTTGTACATTTTATATTCCACTATCCTGCCTGGGAAAAGGATTTCTGTAGAAGGGCATAGAGGGCCAGATAAACCTCTCGATCGCCTGAAAGTTAAGACCTAATAGGAAGGGGAAATGAACTAGGTGCTGGGCACACGGCAGGCATTTCATAGACAGTTTTGGAGGGCACGGCTCAGGCATGTTCTGGTGCCGATCACAATTCCCCAGGAAATGCGAACAGCTCTTCTTCTTGTAGAACTGATCCAACTGGGTGTCTTTAGCAGCTGCCCACACCATCTACGCCCATGACCATGACCCAGAGCGTGACTCTTGGCCAGCGGGGCCAGCGGAGCTGCACGGGATGACTGCGTGATGCTCCTGACAGATACACAGTGGGTTGGAGCGGTTCGTTTGTGAATCGACCTACAAAGCCTGATTCCACCTGGAGGTCAGGCTGAACCCAGATCCTGGGAGCCCTTTGAATGAAGAGCCTTTTCTGTTTATTACATAGTCACAAATATTCCTTCGACTTACAACCAGACATTAGGGAATACAAAGTGAACTCCTCCCCGTAAGGTCCCTACATCCTTAGAACTCCTGGTCTTTCAAAGCCACACTTCCTCTTAGGGATGCTTTTGGAGGGAGAGCCTGGGGTGCGTGACTCATACACCTCTGCACAAAGAGAAGTGTTCACACTGAAGATTGAGGGGTTCCAGCTGCTTGATGCTGTGAGCCTGGACCCCAAACAGGGGGCCCATCTTGGGGCTGTGCTTTGTCAGTATCTCCCCTCCACTGCCTGGCTCACTCCTACTTTTGTTCCATAAACAGTCTATACAGCATCCATTGCAGAAAGCTGAACTTGACCAGCTTCCCTCACCAGCAAGAATGAGCTATATCCCGTCTCTCGCATTTCAGTAGGGGACCCCTTCCTCTGCGTTCCCACCTCCCAGCACCGCCGCCACCCCCTACACAGATCTCACTGGGCTGTGACGGTGACTTGTCTGTTTGCTTCCTAAACGAGGAGGTTTTGAGGACAGAGCATATGTCTTTCCACCAGGGAGCCCATGCATGGTGCATGGTTGCTGCTTGTGTTTGATGGTGATACGTAGTCATCACCTGTGAATTTAAAAGGAGGAAACCAGAATAATTAGGGGTATGAGGTGGAGATGAATAGGATGAGGGGTCTGATAGAGGCAGGAAGGAGGCGCCCAAGAAAGTTCCCAAGTCCCTTAATTAGAGACCTTTGCTGGGGCATTTCCTTGAAGGTAGCAGAAGGAGGCTCAGTGGGCAGCCATTAGTAACCTACAGATCATCTAAAACAGAAAGCCCACCATTCACTTGCTCTCTGCTGGCTTCACCTGTGATCACTGTTCACAGAAAACAGGAACTTGTTTTTGTTTTTTTTTTTTTTTTTTTGCCCCATTGCAGCAAGAAACAGTGTCTGCCACCTGGGTTGCAGAAAGAAAGGGAAGATTTGTGGGGTTTTTTGTTTTGATTTTTATCTAAGAAGCTTCAGTTTTCTTATTTTTCTTGCCTAATGTCGCCGGTTTTCAAACACCCATGTGGTCTGTGTCAGACAGCCCTTACTCAGCATCTCAGGCCTTATCTTCCAGCCACCTTGGCCACTAACTCTGGTCTCCTCTGAGAGTCCAGAGTTGCCCCAGACTGTTTGCTGTAAATAGCCTGGGAAAGGCAAATTTGAAAAAAAAAAAACTGAACAAGAAAAATCAGATAAAAGATGCCACCTGGTAATCCGGGAAATCGTGGCCCCTGGTAATACTGATTTGTGCACAGAGATGAAGGATGTGAAACTTGATACCCACTGTAAAGAATCCAGTTACAGGTTATCACAAGATGTCCAGATGATCTTGGATACCAGAGTTGATATTAACACTTGAACTTAAGGATGACCCCATGGAAATTGGCTTCCCTCCTAGTCCTAGTCCTCATTCCAGGGAGAAGCTGTAAACTTTGACACTCCCCGGTCTGAAGGGCACTCCTGACAGTATAAGTTACATGCTTCTGCCCTGGTTGCCATGACAACTCAGCAGGGTGGAAAGGATTAGCCCAATAGAAAAAATGGGGAACCACACCCAGCCTGTAAGTAGGGGATGGAGTTTGAAGCTGGGGCCCCCTCCTTGAATTCCCACCAGCCACTCCCCTCCAACAGCAAAGGCTGAGCACATGAAAAAACGTGATGGTCCAGCATCAGTAAGGGTTGTGGACAGAGTGACTGACCGACTGTCGGTTTTTTGACAGAACTGGGTATTCTGGGCTTGAGTCCCGATGGCACCCCTTACAAGACACGTCACCCCGGAGCAAGTTCCTTACACTTTCTTGAAGTTCAATTCTCTGATCCGTAAAAATGAGCTAATCGCATTGACTTAAATGATTCAATGGGTGCCTGGCAAGTGGTAAGCCCTCCCGTACCGGATGAGTAGGTGGCATTAATCCACACACGTTTCTCAAAAACAGGCTATCACGTCAGCTTTCACGTGAGCCTCCTGACGTGTGGACAAATTTCGCAGGTAGGGAGGCATTCAAAGCTTCAGAACATTTTTCCCCGATCCAAGTGTGTTGAAATCTGCAAGGGGACTGAAGAATGACCCAATGATGGTGTATTTAATTACATGTAGTGACATTTGCTTTAGGGAGTAGAAGGAACTACCTGATGGCTGAGCAGGACTCTTTATCAGATGAACACGAGGTTGCAGATTTGTTAAGACTCAGGTTCCAGGGATAACACCTTGCTGCACTGACCGATGGTGTTAGCTTTGCCAGCTGACAAGGATCTAAGTTCATCAGGAAAAGGTGTCTTTTGTTTTTACCGTAGGAGGAGGCAGGATGGACTTCTAGTTTGCTAGACCCACCACCACTGCACTCCTTGAGTTCCCACAGATAATCAGGACTCCCTGGCAGAGGGCTGAGAGTTGAGGCAATGACAGTGCTCAGTACAGGTTGTTCTGAGTGGCCAGGTTAACGTCGTGTAAAATTCAGACACAGGTCAGGTGCCTATATTTTGAAGATGCTTTGGCGAGAATTCCACCCTGAGTGACTGAGTGAGAATGCGGGGAGGGGATGGCATGCAGGGTACAGGAGAGGAAGCCACTCTATTCACCTCATTGGACTCCATCCCATCAGATAAAAGCATGTTCTTGTCTTGTTCCCTAGTTAGAAAACGTCCCTTCCGTTCAGGAAAAGAGAAAATAAGTGTGCGCACAAAGAAAACTATCTTTTTGAGAACACTAAGACTTGCTTCCACGATGCCAATTTCTTAAAATTTTTTTTAATTAAACTTCCTTTAATGAAATAAAAAACAAAGGGTGCATTGTATAATATTTTGTGGTCACAGCATAAAGCAATACAATTAGTTCATATAACTTTGGATATGGTGAAGATGGTTTTTATCCTGAGTGCATGACCTCTATAAAAAGTGGGACCTGTAGGGGTGGGACCAGAGCCACCAGGATAATTAATGTCTCTGAGCTGGGCTCCGACGCTGGTCCAGACAACAGGTGCGCTTTCTGGGGGGAGCTTACACCCCCTTCCCAAGGCCCGCTTCTCCCCACCGCCCCCATCTCACCTCCCCTCTCATCCTGACTTAGTGACACGCCTTTGCTGTCCCAAGGAATTCTGACCGTTTCTTTTCTAATTTGTTGGCATCCTTCCTGGCGTGGTGGTGGGGGATGGAGGAAGAGTGTTGTTTGGTTTAAAGTCATGAGTCATCTTGGGGTATTTGTGCTGCTGGAGACTGACTTTCTCTTACTCAGATCTCCAGAGAGCAGCTTTGCAAAGCAATAACAACCCAAGAATCGCCTTCACCACAGATTAAGTTAGCAACCCTTGCCCACGGTGTAAAATTTGATACTAGTAGCAACTTACCTTTCTCTTTCCCTTGCAATCTCCATCCTCCTCCAGTCTGCTTACATTGCTGCCTTGTTCTTGCTGCCAAGCGTGGAAACTAAGAGAGTCCTCGAGTCCTTTCATATCTGGGGCCACTGCACAGTTTGTCCCTAGAATCACAGACATCAGACCGACTGCGTGCGTCCAGGGCCATTATTGCAGCTCAGGTTACTGTTTGCGTACCGGTCCCCGTTTCTAAGTGTTTCACAGTTCCCACAGCATGGAACCCTCGTTACAGCATCTGTTCTCGGAACAACAGAAACCACAGAGGGTTAGCCCTGAAGGAAACCTTGAGTCCAGCCCACTCGGTTTTTGCATCCCTGGGAGCCGATTTTATGTCTCAAAATGTAGGTACTTTTTGGAAAGACAGCACACTTACTGGTATTCGGTCACATTAACCTTAGGTGAGCTAGTGTTATCGGTTCCTTCCCTGGGAGCAGATGTTTCTGGGGGCAGGTGGAGAAGGTTGGAGGACAGTGGCAGGACGGGTCAGGCAAAGGGCAGTAAAAGTCCCTGGGGCCACCTTCCACTGCGTTTCCCCAGGCCCTCCCTCCGGCTGTCCCTTCCCACGGCCTCGCCCCATCCAGATTCTGGCCGTTAAACTGGTGCTCATCCATCAACACCCCCATGGCACCACTGCAGACGCAAACCCTGTGCTTCTGGCCAGCGTGGCTGGTTTCCCACAATGGCTCTGGGAGACGGACCCCCCCCCCTTCCTTGGTTACCAGACCATTGTTCCCTTCTCCCCCGGAGCAGTCATCATTCACGGTTGTTTAGAGGCCAGAGAACAGAGTCACTTTGTCTCCACAGCCAAGCAGGACCCCGCATGGCATCCGGGCAGGCAGATCAGTGCCGCCCTGGAAACAGACGCGCGGGCTGGTCCCGCACGAGGATGCCCACCCAGGCAGCCTGGAAATCCAGGCCATGCTTTCTCGGCCACGTGTCCTGATGTTTCTAATTTGTAGATTTTTTTTTTTTTTTTTTTGTCAACTTGCCAAACTCTGTGTCTACTCAACTCCATCCACAGAGAGGGTACCTTTTGCAAGTCTGCAAAAATTGACGTTGTGGGCCAGGGTGGGCCTGCCAGGGGTGGGGCCTTGGGATATTGGGGACCACGGGCCATATAACCATCCCGCTGCCCCCTTCATACAGGGATGCGTCCAGTGATTCAGGAATTCCAGCCCCATGAAAGTCAGCGATCCTGGTGGTTTTCTTTTTCCTTTTCTTTCTTTGCGTCCATTCTTTCCTTCCTCTTGCTTCCTTGCATTTTCAGTTCTTTGATTCTGGGAAACTATTAAGTAGAGATAAAAGGAAGAAAACACAGAAAAAAAAATTACAAGTCTTTGTATGTATAAAATGAGCCTCCTTCAAAGGACTTCTTAAGCTTATTCCTCAAATCTCACCTCCCACCAACCTCACATGGGCACTCGGGCCCCTCCCTTTGGTGGGAGCCCACGAGCCAGGGTTGCAGTTCACCCTGGCAGGGGACCCCCTGCTCCGAGTCCAGTCCGAGTTCACAGTGTTCACTCGTTTCTTGTCCAGGCACTGCCCCCAGATCTGCACGCTCCCCTCTCACACAGGCAAGACCAGGACACACTTTTCCTCCCTCTCCCTGGCTCCCCGGCCTTGGGACGGCACTGCCTGTCTGCAGGTGGGCTGGCTCATTCCTTTGTCATCCTCTCACCCCACCAGGCCCGACCAGCTGCCGCATTGCCTCTGCGCAGCGAGGGTGGAGCCGTCACGTGGTTTGTGTGAGACTCATTGTTACTGGGTCAGCTCCCGGCCCAGCAGGGCCAAAGGGGGCGGAGGAAGATAAGGACCGATAGAAAGAGAGACAGGCTCCGACTGTCCCGAGCAGAAGGCAGACACACTCCTCTCCCCTTTGCGCTGAGTCTGTAGTTGCCAAAGGGCTGGACAAGATGCAGCTGCTGGGGGGGGGGGGGGACAGCTCAGTGGTAGAGCGCACGCTTAGCATCCCTCGTCCTGGGTTCAATCCCCAGTCCCTCCCTTAAAAATAAATACATAAACCTAATGACCTCTTCCCCCAACCAGAAGAAAAATTAAGTTGCAGCTGTTGGTGCCTTCACGCCCACGAGCACCCCCCCCCCATTTGTCCAGGGAATGCAAATATCTTAATCCTTTGTGTCTCGCTTTGCAATTTCCCAACATCTAGGAGGGTATTCCACTGAAGAAGATCTTGAGTTCTTGAAATTACATAGTAACTGGACAAGCATCCAGTCCCCCCCCCCCCCGACTCCACCACCCCCGCAACCCGTGGGAGGGAGAGTGAGCCCAGTGGAGGGACTGGCAGGCAGGCTGGAGGAGGAGGCTGCGTCGAGTTTCCGGTGCTCAGTGCTCGGGGCTGGTTCAGGGTCTCATTCAGCATTTCCCCCTCGAGTCCTCAGAGGGTAGAGCTCTCCCTGTCCCCAAGGCTTGGCTGACATAATAAAGGATGGGTGCCCCTCTAAACAGGTGAAAAATGATTAACAGCAGGAAGAAGGAAGGAAGGTGTTGACGAAGGTGTATTTTAAAAGGTTCTAAGTAATGGGATGAAATTCAGAGGGGTAAATGGGGGGTATTGGGGAAAATTTGGAGAAAGGGGACATTTGAGGACAGCTGGAGGGGTTCCCTGTGATCAGAAGAGTCCCTGGGCGCTCCTGTTTGGATGGCCTCAACCCCCTACTTCTCTGGAACAGCCTGAAACCTGTGAATAGTAGCAAGCTTCCTGCTTTGAGTGAGTAAAGGGCCCCGAGGTGGCAACCCCCAGCCTGCCCCAGAAGGGGCCTTGGGCCGGCCAGATTGGAACAAAGGCTCAGATCCTGGCTTCTTTCTGTTTCTTTGCGATGGGGCAGGGGCGGTGGGAGAGGGGCATGCTGGCTGGCTTCTGAGCCCGGGGCATCTCAGGGACCAGACTCTCTTGTCCCCTCCACAGGTCACTCCCAACCAGCCCACCCTCCCTTTATTTTCTGTCCTTGCTCTGAAGGGAGCTTGTGGCCATTTGAGGGGCCAGTCCACCCAACAGGAAAGGAGCCAGGCCAGGATGCAAGTCCTGGAAGTTTCTGAACCGACGGGACCCTTGGCATCCTTGGGATGAGGGGGAGGGACCTTGTGTTGTTGTGACTGAAGGGAAGTGAGTCAAGGGAAGAAAAGCCCTGATTTAATTCTTGCGGACGAGGGAGCGAGGGGGCTGCCAAACCACAAAATAACACCCGACCAACTAACCCACTTTGAGCTGCTGGGGGCCAGATCGCTGGGCAAAGGTACACAGAACCAAGAATGTGGGTCCAGGAAGATCTGAGTCTAGTGATCCAAACCAGATGCCTCCCTTCCTTTCTGCAAATCTGCACTTCACAGGGGCCGGTCTCTAAAAAAGAGCTGGCTTGCCGATTGAGCAGCGGGGAGACCTTCCTTTGTTGGAAGACAAGGCATGGGAGTTGTAAGTGGAGGATGCAGGCAATCTGAGGTAGGCTGGCTCTGTGATGTGCCGAATTCCTATGGTTTCCTCTGAAAAAGTCAGAGACGGGACATTACTGCAGTTCCATCCAGTTAGTCAGCCCCAGGGTAGGAGTTCACATCCAGGGAAATCAAGCCAGTGCCCTGAGGCCCAGGGCTGCCAAGAAGTGCCAGAAATGGTCTCAGCCTTCAGCCCACAGAAATGTCTGGGCAAAACCGTCTTCCAGCAACCCACATCCATCAATGGATGGATGGATGAACAAGACGCAGTCCATCCATACAACGCAGTGTTACCCAACCTTAAAGGAAGGAAATTCGGACACACGCTACAACATAGATGAAGCTTGAGAGCATCATACCAAGCAAAATAAGGCAGACTCAAAGGGACAGATATTGTATAAGTCCATCTATATGGGTACCTGGATAGTCGAACTCATAGTAAGTCGGATGGTGGTTGCCAGGGGAACGGGGAGTTACTGTTTAGTGGGTGCAGAACTTCAGTTTGGGAAGATGAAAGTGTGGAGCTGGATGGTGGTGATGTTTGCACAACAGTGTGAACTTAATGCCACTGAACTGGGCACTTAAAAATGGTTAAGCTGGTAAATTTTATGTTACGTATATTTTACCACAATAAAAAATATATACAATTTTAAAACCGCCATCTTCCAGACACTTTTCGTGGCCTCTCCTGCTGTGGGAGCTGACGCTGGAGGGACCAGCAGGTTCCTGAACCTTGACATTCTCTATGACATCTCACATCACACGATTAAGCTTTTTCCCTCTCCTCTTCCAGAATTTCACAGACACGCTGAGGACATGATGAACGCCACGAGGAGGGGGCTCTTGTGTGTGCTGCTGCTCTGGGGAGCCGTCTTTGCCTCGCCGAGCCAGGTAGGGGTGTGCGGTGATGCACTTGGACATGCTCCCCTCGGTGGAGGATGCTGGGAGCTAGGCGTGAACCCTAGGCACTCGTGGGGACTAGAGGAAACACTGCTGCTCAATGCCTTCTTTGGAGCTGTTTTTAAAGGACATGTTTGAATGAATCCATAGAGGATTTATAAAAGACAGTACGTGCATGTGCTGTGAGTCATGGAAGCAGGCAAGCTTATATATTTATCAGCTTTTATATTTATAAAAAGACTTAAAAAAGTCACGAGTGGTGGGGTGGAGAGTATAGCTCAGTGGTAGAGCACATGCTTAGCATGCATGAGGTCCTGGGTTCAATCCCCAGTACCTCCATTAAAAAACAAAAACATTAAAGTAAGTTAAATTGAAAACTTAAAATTCACTTCCATCACACCACACGTGAAGTGCTCAGTGGCCCCAGTGACCAGTGGCTACCATCTTGGACGGCACAGATATTAAACATGTCCGTCATGCAGAACGTTCTTCTGGACCCACTAGTCTAGAAGGGGAGGAAGAATTAGACAGGAAGGTGGTGGACACTCCGCCTGGGCTGGTTACCTGAGTTGGGTGGGTGGGGGGGGGCGGGGCTCTGGGCGGATGGCATCTGATTGGTGGGTTGATGGTGGTCATCTGGTTTGATCACCTTTGCACCTTTATTCTTAAGACGCCCTGCATGCGCTGACCTTCCTCCACCCCTGGTGTCTTTGCAGGAATCCCACAGGCGGCCCAGGAGAGGAAGCAGATCCAGAGGTGAGCTGTCACTGAGCTGGAGAGGGGTCCAAGGGGGCGATCTCGGGGTTCAGGGTGCTTCAGGCTCTGTCAGGGATTTTCTTCTCCCAGCTTACTCAGCCTCCCTGAAGGTGACACTCTGCAGAGATGCCGTGTCCCCACTCACATAGGCTCAGAGAAGACAGGGAACAGGTTCGCTCTCAAGGGATCAGGCTACCGGGAGTCGCGTGCTGCTGGGAGCCTGCGAGTTCCGCAGCCCAAAGTGCTGTTACTCAGAGGAGAACAGAGCCCAGAGGGACTGCGTGACTTTCCCAGGGTCACACAGCTGCCAGCCTGCGCTGTCCTGGTGCTCCCGGGCCCTTCCCTGGGCTGTGATCCCTGCACTCCCGGACGCGACTCAGCATCCTTGTTAGCGAACATTTCCGTGTCTCCATTTCTGTGGTTCGTAACACAGGGACGACTGGCCTGGGTTACCTCACGGAGGTGCTGCGGGAAGACTTTCTCTGTAAGGCCGCATCTAGATTTGATGCTAGAAACCCCAGGAACATTCCCACTATACGATCGCAAGAATGAAAATGCTAATGGCCTGGTTGTCTAGACTCTGATTTAAAGAACCAGTAAGCCCAGCTGCAGGTCCCAAATCACCTCTCTTCCCTTATGACCTACTTCCTTTGGGTCTGGAAGACTCGGCAACACCCCTTTTAAAGTGGAAGTTTCCTCAGAGTGAGTCACGGCTTCCCTCTTTCTGCCCTCGCTGTTGGACAGCACAGTGTTTCCTGCAGGCGGACCCTGGCCCCCACCCCCAGACCCTCTAAAGAAACAACACTATTGTTTGCAGGGAGCATCTGTCAGTACAGTTCATTAAATTTCAAGATCTTTAAAGGTGGCATTCTGGTTTGCAAACCGAGAGAAAGAGGGCAAGAGTGTTAATGGGCATACTTCAACGCCTGTTGTAGCAAAAATACTAATGGAAGAAGCACATTTTCTGCACAGTCTAAAATGTCCTTTTGTTTTGTTTTGTTTTGTTTCGTTTTGTTTCGGGCCAGCAAAGCATCATCTCAGTGTGGGTAAGACTCACGTGGCTCAGAAACTCCGATAGGCAACCGCATACATGTGTATATGCTTGATGAATTAAAGTTAAAAATTAGAGTGTTACTTAAATGTGTTTTGATAGATAAATTCTTTCAAAACAAGGGCCTATCAGAGGAAAAACAATAGAAGGAGGCTTCAGTGACAAAATATTTGTTGTCTTCTGGCTGAAAGCAAAGATGGAAGAAAGGATGGATTATTCTGAAAGTGAGCAGGACCCGTGTGTGTGTGTGGGGGGGGTGACAGGGGCTGGCGTCAATTTAGGGTGAGTCCGGCCCTAAAGAGGCCCGTCTGTTTTTCGTTACAGTGACCTGCAGAGATGAGAAAACACAGATGGTATACCAGCAACACGAGTCGTGGCTGCGGCCCCTGCTCAGGGGCAACCGGGTGGAGCACTGCTGGTGTAACGGGGGCCAGCCCCAGTGCCACTCGGTGCCTGTCAGAAGTACGTGTCCACGAGCGATAGATGCTGGGGGGGGGGTGGAGAACAGGGCACCCTCCTACACGGTGGGTGGGAATGTAGTTTGGTGCAGTGATTATGGAGAACAGTATGGAGGATCCTTAAAAAATGAAAAATATACTTACCCTATGGTCCAGCCATCCCACTCCTGGGCATATAACCAGAGGGAACTCTAATTAGAAAAGACACATGCACCCCAATGTTCAGAGCAGCACTATTTACAATAGCCAAGACATTGAAACTACCTAAATGTCCATCAACAGATGAATTGGGTAGAGAAATTGTGGTATATATCTATATACACATACACACACATACACACAATGGAATACTACTCAGCTATAAAAAAGAATGAAATAATGTCATTTGCAGCAACATGGATGGACCTGGAGATCATCATACTAAGTGAAGTAAGCCAGAAAGAGAAAGAAAAATACTGTATGATTTCACTCATACGTGGAATCTTAAAAAAAATGACACAAATGAACTTATTTACGAAACAGAAACAGACTCACAGACATAGAAAACAAACTTATGGTTACTGGTGTGGTGGGAAGGGATAAATTGGAAATTCGAGATTTGCAGATACACACTACTATATATAAACTAGATAAACAACAAGAATCTACTCTATAGCACAGGGAACTAACTATATTCCATACCATGTAGTAAGCTACAGTGAAAAAGAATATGAAAATGGAAAAAAAAAAAGTATGTGTCCATCTCAGCCAGAGGGTCCAAGCCTTGTCCGTCATGGTCCCCAGCACGTCCAGCCTTCACCTGGGGACTCAGGCATGCTTGGCCCCAGGCCAGGGGGATGGTGCTGAGCAGAAAGCAGGAAAGGCGGCGTGCCTTACCTGGCCCACCTGTAAAATGGGAGGATAGTAGTGTGGACTTTGCGGTGAGGAGTCCATGAGTTAGTTTTTGTAAAGTCCTTAGCATCGGACCTGCAGGTAGAGACCAGCCTTTGATTTTGACTCATCAAATGTCGGCGCTGCTTGGACAGTAAGCAGGGGTTTCCTGGCTTATACTTGACAGGCTGCAGCGAACCAAGGTGCTTCAATGGGGGAACGTGTCGTCAGGCCCTCTATTCCTCAGAGTTCGTCTGCCAGTGCCCTGAAGGGTTTGTTGGGAAGCGCTGTGAAATCGGTGAGTGGCAGGTGGGTGGGTGTGAGACAGGGACCCGCCAGTGTGAAATCCTACCCCCCAGACCCACCCAGAAAGGAAAGGAAGCCAGGGGCAAGGATCGTGGGGTCTTGGTGGTGCAGGAAGGATCACCCAAGGGTGGTTAGGAAACCAAAGCACTGGGCCCAACGGGCAGAGCCTTGGGCGGGAACCTGGAGTCTGGCTCTGCCCTTGTCAGTGGGGTGACCCCCCAGCACCCCCAGGAGCTGCAGCCGCCAGCCCACCTCCCCAGTCTGGGGTGATGACAGAGCAGAGGGGAGCCCCCTTTGGAAACTCAGCGAAAGGGGAATTCACATGTGAGATGTCGTGTGTCCTGCTTTCAATCAGATGCCAGTGCCACGTGCTACAAGGACAAGGGTGTCACCTACAGGGGCACGTGGAGCACAGTGGAAAGTGGGGCCGAGTGTGCCAACTGGAACAGCAGCGGGCTGGCCTCGAAGCCCTACAGCGGACGGAGGCCGGACGCCATCAAGCTGGGCCTGGGAAATCACAACTACTGCAGGTGAGAGGGCCGCCCTCCCCAGCAAGGAGGTTTTTCCTCTGGGAAGAAGCTGCCACCCTTGGGGAAGGCCCTGTGTCAGATCCCTCAGGTCCTCCAGGGAACAAATAGGACATTAGATAGGTAGATAGATAGATAGATAGATAGATAGATAGATAGATAGATAGATAGATAGATTTTAAGGACTTGATGCATGCTTAGGTAGCTGGCAGGTCTGGAAAATGTAGCCAGGCCCCCAAGACTGGAAACTTAGCCTGGAGTCGATACTGCAGTCCTGAGACAGAATTTCTTCCCCACTTTGGCTCTTCATGCCTTCACCTGATTAGATGAGGCCCACCCACATTCTCAAGGATCTTCTCCTTGACTTCAAGTCAGCTGATTGTAGATGTGAACCACGTCTACAGAATCCCTTCACAGTACCACCTTGGTTGGGAATTTGATTGAATAACTGGGCACAAGAGCCCAGCCAAGTTAACACTGAAAACCCCCCATCACTGACCACCCCTTTGTCAACATGGCACCCATGTGCCTCTCCTTAAACCATGCTTAATCTCCAAATAAAGACAAGTACAGGGTCACAGCTCCACCCAAGATTATATGAGAGACAGAATTCATGCTTCACCTCCCCTGGCCTTCTTTGGTTGAATTTTCAGAAACCCGGACCAAGACTCAAAGCCCTGGTGCTACGTCTTCAAGGCAGGGAAATACATCTCTGAGTTCTGCAGCACGCCCGCCTGCTCCAAGAGTAAGTGCAGCCTCCCCCCTGGCCCTGGAGCCTCACAGGGAGAAGGATCTAGAAGGACAGGGCTGATGGTCCTTCTGCAAACGAGGAGACAGGGAGTGGGCTGGTAGTTAACCACTTTGGTGTCAGAGAAAGTCAAGAGGCTTTGGTCCCCACCCAGGCTTGGCCTCTGCTAGCTGTTTGACCCCGTGCTGATCTCAGGGCACCTCTGACCCTCCATTTCCTCATCTACAGAGAGGGGCTGTACTGGTGGTTTCCAGCTCTTTTGAGAATGATTGGAAGTTCTCCATTTTTGATTAACAGAACTATTTCTCAAAATTTTTCTCTCAAGACTTTTAATGTGAGAAAAAAAACCCAGATTTAAAAAATACTAAGTGACAAAAAGTTACTGAGAATTCAGTGGTGCTTTCACAAATAATTGTTATCACAACAGTATTAAAAATATGTTTTAAAGTTCTAAATATACACGTACAAAAAATGTGCCTTCAGTCTACAGGTGATGCTGACAGACCTGTGAATTTGATGACTCTTTAGAGTAACTCAAAGCATCCTCCCCACCCTCCCAGATCTGGTATAAACTGGGATTCCCTGGTCCAGATGATTTTAAAGGTCCATTCTAATTATGCTATTTGTGTGGAGTAGTATACTTTGTCAGTTTCAGAGGGGGAGAAAAGAGGGTAAAATAGGGCAAACGGGTGAAAATATGCAGCATTTGAAGGTTTCTACTCTCTCTTCCTCTCCAAGCCCAACAAATCCTTCAGCGCCCTGGCAGACAAATCTGAGAAAACTGGGCCTCCTCTCATGTCACCCTCTTGAAGCACCGAGGTTCGCAGAAACAGGGAAACCCCTAGTTAATTTCCAAGCAGCACCAGAAATAACCCCGCTAGCGGAACGTGGCATCGTTCCCCTCCTAACCTGAACACTTGAGAGTCTCTCTCAACACAGCTGCCTAGGAAGCCACAGCCCGTGATGGAAGGGAAACACTAGATGGAAGCCACCAGCCACCCCACGTGAAAGGGCTTGAAGGAGAGAAAAGGGGAGGAGGGCTGTCACCCCCCTCCCCCCTTCACTGCCAGGCTGGCTGTCTTGGACGTGCCAGGCCGGCAGCTCCGTTTCCCCGCTGCAAGCCTGCACTGGCCTGCTTTGGCATTTAAGCGGCTTTGTTTCAGTTTGAGATTTCTTGTGTTCCAGAGGACGATGGGGACTGCTACTTTGGAAAAGGGTTGGCGTACCGCGGTACCCGCAGCCTCACCACGTCCGGGGCCTCCTGCCTGCCGTGGAATTCCATGATCCTGATAGGGAAGGTTTACACGGCGTGGAAGACCAACGCGCAGGCTCTGGGCCTGGGCAAACACAATCACTGCCGGTATGCAGCACAGGGCGGGGCGGGGCGGGACGGGGCGGAGGGCCCGTGGGGGTGGGAGAGGGTCTCGCATCGAAAGTTACAGCAAAGTCCCAGTGCGTGGGAGGGAACCATGGATATTACCTAGTCCAAACTATTCATTTGCTACAATAGCACTAACTGAAAAGCAAAGCTTTCCATGCACCCCAATGTTCATAGCAGCACTATTTACAATAGCCAAGACATGGAAACAACCTAAATGTCCATCGACAGATGACTAGATAAAGAAGTTATGGTGTATATATACAACGGAATACTACTCAGCCATAAAACAGAATGAAATAATGCCACTTGAAGCAACATGCATGGACCTGGAGATTGTCATACTAAATGAAGTGAGCCAGAAAAAGAAAGAGAAATACCATATGGTGTCACTTATATGTGGAATCTTAAAAAAAGACACAAACAAACTTATTTACAAAACAGAAACAGACTCACAGACATAGAAAACAAACTTATCGTTACCAAGGGGGAAAGAGGGTGGGGAGGGATAAATCGGGAGTTTGAGATTTGCAGATACTAACTATTATATATAAAATAAATAAAGTCCTACTACATAGCACACGAAACTATATTTAATATCTTGCAATGGCCTATAATGTGGGGGAGGGTATAGCTCAGTAGTAGAGTGTGTACATAGCATGCATAAGGTCCTGGGTTCAATCCCCAGTCCTTCCATTAAAGATAAATAAATAAAAATCTAATTACCCCCCGAAAAAATTTAAAAATAAAAATTTTAAATGTGAAATTATAAAAATGCTCAAAAAAGAATAATATAAAAAATTTTAAAACAGCCCATAATGAAAAAGAATATGAAAAGGAATGTATATGTAATGTATAACTAAATCACTACATTGTACACCAGAAGTTAACACATTGTAAAACAATTACACTTAAATAAAAATATAAATTAATTTTTTTAAATAATAAAAAAATAAAGCAAACAAAGGTCCTCCAGTTTTTCGACCCAAATCCCAAGTTAAAGGAGGTGTCCTGTAACCATTTCCTCCATCCTCATCTGTTTCCTCCTCATGTGGCACCTTTATTCCAACAAACCCTGAGTTTCCTCCCACCACAGCTCACAGTTCCTCCCTGACACTCTTGGGAGATGAGAATGTAATGTTAATGGTAGGAAAAAAAAAAAAAGGTGACAGTTGTTTCCGGAGTCAGGGGCCAGTCCAGAGCTCAGGGTCCTCCCTCCCAGCTGAGCCTCCTACCCCTCTTCCCTGGATTGTGATGTGATTGGAAACCTTCACTCCTGATGACCAGGAATCCAGACGGGGACACCAAGCCCTGGTGCCATGTGCTGAAGGACCACCAGCTGACGTGGGAGTACTGCGACCTGCCCCAGTGCGGTAAGGGCCGGCCTGGCCACCCCTCGCAACCCAGCCTCACTCCTGACTGTTTCTTTGGCCCACTCCTGCGTCTTCAGGGCCGTGGGGTTCAGACTGCGCAGCTGCCAGATTTTTAGGAGAGTCGGGCCTTCCTTGGTGGGAAGGAGGGGTTCCACGATGGAAGCAACAGTAGGATGGCCACACTCTTGGGCACGTGACAGGAAGGGGCGAAAGGAAGGAATGGAACACACCAGTTTCTCCTAGAAGGCATCAGTCAGGCTCCCGGCTTTTCTCTCCAGATGCCTTTGTTAATGATGATGGTGGTGGTGGTGACTACACGGGGGAGGAGAGCACACACACGTGGCTCCCTAGATAGCAAAGTGCTTCCACATTCTCACAACAATGTGGTAGGAGGTCATCTTCCTGTCTCTGAGTCACGTCACCTGCCCCAGGTCGCCGGGCTCCACGGGGTGGAGCTGGACTCTGATCCCACATCCCTGGGCTTCAAAACTTGTCCTGCTGTGAGCTCTTCCGCCTTCTCCCAGAAGCCAGTTAACACAGTGGGACGGGGTTACGATAGGGGGTGAACCTCATGTTGGCACACTTTGCTAGAAAATGAAACTTTAGAAATTGGGAAGGGATTGCTATTACTTGGTTCCTGTGAACACACAGATCAGCCAGAATGTTCCTCAGGGGGCACAGTGTTTAACTGGGGCAGGTAAGACACCAACTACCAGGTAACTTACAACCAAGATCAGGGAAGGTGAGGCCTCAGTGAACAGGATCAGAAGGCTGGCTGGGAGCTGCAGAGCTAGGAGTGTTCCAAAAGCTCATTGAGGAGGCAGGATTTCACTTGGGCCCAAAGGATGGGTAAGGTTGAGTAGATGGGAAAGCAATGGGGTAATCATTCCCCGGGAGGAAGCTGTGATGCCTCGTTATTTCTTAAGCCAAGAAATGGCTGCAGGAACAGACTAGTAATGAAGCAGAAAGATCCCCGGATTTGGGGTCAGGCAGATCTGGGTTCTAATCTGGGTGCCACTGTGATCTTGGCAAAAAATGTCACAGCCTCTGTGAAGTCGAGCGATGTGCGGGTTAAAGATAGTGTCTATACAGTGCGTGGCAGGTGTAAAACCGCCAACCGCAGGCTGTGGTTTTATTGCTCAGGAGGCGGCACCAGCACTCTGTACCACCTGCAAAAGTGCAGTGGCCCGTAGACATCCTGGGTTTCGAGACAAGAAGCCAGGATGGGTTTCAGGACCCCAGCCCAGGCGCACAGGTCTGATCCTGTGTTCTGCCCCTTTCTTGCCCAGACACCTGTGGCCTGAGACAGTACAGGCAGCCCCAGTTCCGCATCAAAGGAGGCCTCTTTGCCGACATCACCTCCCACCCGTGGCAGGCCGCCATCTTCGCCAAGCACAGGAGGTCTCCAGGAGAGAGGTTTCTGTGTGGGGGCATCCTGATCAGCTCGTGCTGGGTGCTGTCCGCCGCCCACTGCTTCCAGGAGAGGTAGGGAATGAGAACCAGCAGGCGGTCCTCCTCTCTAAGGTCTTGGAAGCAGGCTCGGTGGGGAAGAGCATCCTAAGGCCTTTTCTCCGTCAGGTTCCCTCCCCACCATCTCAAGGTGGTCTTGGGCAGAACGTACCGGCTGGTCCCTGGAGAGGAGGAGCAGGTGTTTGAAGTAGAAAAATACATCGTCCACAAGGAATTTGATGACGACATTTACGACAATGACATTGGTAAGATGTCAGACTCTCCGGGCTGCAGCTGTAACGCCAGATGGCACAACATGACCCGCACGTGCGCAGCCCCACATCCCCTTTTCAAGTCCCGCCCCTCCATCTGAGCCCCGCCCCTTCCGAGCCCTGCCCCTCCTTCCAAGCCTGTCCCTCCTTCAAAGCCCGTCCCTCCTTCCGAGCCCCGCCCCTCAACCAAGCCCTGCCCCGCTACCAAGCCCCGCCCCACTTTCTGAGTCCCGCCCTCTCTTCACAAGCTCCACCCTCTTCGTCCAAATCCGCGAGATTTAAAGCTCGCTCTTTTCCTCCCACTCCCTTCCAGCGCTGCTGCAGCTGAAATCGGACTCGCTGTCCTGCGCCCAGGAGAGCGACTCCGTCCGCACCGTCTGCCTCCCGGACGCCGACCTGCAGCTGCCCGACTGGACCGAGTGCGAGCTGTCGGGCTACGGCAAGCACGAGGCCTGTGAGTGGGAGGAACTCACGGCCGCATCCTGTCTGTCTGCGGGGCGGCCTGGGGCGCGCGGGGGCTGAGCAGAAAGAGGAAAAAGTAGTCCCAAGGGTGTCCAGCCCCGGGTCAGGCACTGGCACCGTGACCTTGGGGCCAAGTCCCTGCCTCGTGAGTCCCCACCGTCCGCTCCCCCTCCCTCACAGGGGGGCCATGCAGGTCCAGAGAAGTCTGAGTAGCGCAAGTGCTTTAAGAGCTGAAGAGTTCAAGGAGGTTCTGATTAGAAGTGGGGTGCGGTTAATTAAGGGTGAGATTCTTGTACTCTGCAGTTGGGTAGCCCTGACTGCACATCCTAGCTAGCAGTGTGATCCCCACCTGGATTTTAATTTTGCTCCAAGCCTCAGTTTCCTCATTGGTAAGAAGGGAGAGGACTAGCTACCTCCTTAAATTGTGAGGCTTAACTGGGGGCATCTGACCTCCCCCAGCAGACATTTGGCAATGTCCGGAGGCATTTATTTTGATGGAGGTACTAGAGATTGAACCCAGGACCTCCTGTGTGCTAAGCACACGCTCTACCGTTGAGCTATACTCCCCAACACCATCACCCCAGGCTTTTTTTTTTTTTTTTTTTTTTTTTTACTGTTACAACTCAGGATGGAGGTTTACATGGGCATTTAGTGAGCAGAAGTCAGGGCTGCTGCCAAACACCTGCAGTGCACAGGACAGCCCCCCACAAAAATATTATCTGGCCCCCACATGTCAACAGTGCTGCTGTTGAGAAACCCTAGGTTAGACAATACAAAACTGCTGTTTCTGTGGGTCAAAAGAATAAAATATTGGCACTTTCATAGAATTCAACTTAGTATGTGTAAACGACTGATAGATGGTAGCTCTTATTGGAAAGTTCAGCTTTTTCCTTCCAAGAGGTTTATAAATAACTTAATCTAAAGCCACAGGACGTATTCCCTCCTCTCTTTCAGCTTCTCCTTTCTATTCTGAGCGGCTGAAGGAGGCTCATGTCAGGCTGTACCCATCCAGGCGCTGCACATCACAGTATTTGTTTAACAGAACCGTCACCAACAACATGCTATGTGCTGGAGACACTCGAAGTGGCGGGAACCAAGACAACCTGCATGACGCCTGCCAGGTAAACACCAGCGCCTCTCCTACCCCAAGCCACCCCCACTCCAAGGGCAAAAGTGTTCCTTGGCCAGCAGGTTCTTAACCAAGGGAAAAAAAGTAGTAACCACAAAGGAGTGATTCATCTCAGTGAGGTGCTGGCGATTCCAGATGCGGGCCTCAGAGAATAAAGCAACTGGAGAAAGATCAAAGTCACCCAAACGTAAGAAATTGAAACTGCAGGAAATTCCCCCAGTGTCTGCATTGGAACCTCTACCGGGTACAGGATTTCCTGTAAGCCCAGGCGATTAATTGACTATCAAAGTGGTGGATTAAAAAATTCTTGACTTCTTCAAGGGCTGGAGAATTGGAGTCTGCTGCGTAGAAGGGGAGGGAGGAAAAGCAACTTACTGGGATGTAGGATGGAGATGATAGGTGAGAAGGAGCTTTAGGAACTCATGTTTGGCCCTAATAAGAGGGTTTTGTTTGTTTGTTTGTTTTACCCTGGGAAAGCACACTATTTCAGGCTCTCTGTGTTGGCATCCCCATCAGAGCTAGTATGTAATTGTATTTCATGATAACAAGACACCGTGAGGTACCACCTCACACTGGTCAGAATGGCCACCATTAAAGTCCACAAATAGTAAATGCTGGAGAGGGTGTGGAGAAAAGGGGGCCCTCGTACACTGTTGGTGGGAATGTAAACTGGTGCAGCCACTGTGGAGGACAATATGGAGGTTCCGTAAAAAGCTAAAAATAGAGTTACCATATGATCCAGCCATCCCACTCCTGGGTGTATATCCAGAGAAGACTAATTTGAAAAGACACATGCACCCCGATGTTCACAGCAGCACTATTTACAACAGCCAAGACATGGAAGCAACCTGAATGTCCATTGACAGATGACTGGATAAAGAAGATGTTGGGGGGATGTGTGTGTGTATACATACAATAGAATATTACTCGGCCATAAAAAGGAATAAAATAATGCCATTTGCAGCAACATGGATGGACCTAGAGATTATCATACTAAATGAAGGAAGTCAGACAGAAAGACAAATACCATATGATATCACTCATATGTGGAATTTTAAAAATAACGCAAATGAACTTATTTACAAAATAGAAACACAGACACAGAAATCAAATTCATCGTTACGGGGCAGGGAGAGGGGAGGGATAAATTAGGCGTTTGAGATTACCCGATACAAAGTACTATATACAAAATAGATAAAAACAAAGTCCTACTGATCTCACTCATTGATTATACCAGCCTGTCCTCCCCTTGGTCCCTTGACAGCCTTTGGTCTCTTTTTTGAATAATTTCTTCAGACACCTCAACCATACCACCTAGAATGACAGTCATAAAAGGTGGAAGACAAAGTGAAGCCATGATCTATCAGCTAGCATCAAGTTAAAAACAAAACTGAATCATTTTGATTCAATAATAACAGCTAACAGTTACCAGTAGTTTCAGTAAAAGTCATGCATTGTTCTTGGAGCTTTGCAAGCTTTCTCCCAGTGGAGTCCCAGAACAGCCTGATGAGGGAGGTAGGGTGATCTCAGTTTTGCAGGTCTTAGTGGCTGAAGCACAGGGAGCCTGGGGCTGCAAGCTAGTAAGTGGTGGAGTTACAACCGGGGTGGAGACCTGAGATGTCTGAGCGATTATCTCAGCTCCACTTTACAGCAGATACACAACCTAATTCTCTAGAGAACTAAGATCGGGGAGATAAAATGTCCCTCCCTGAGCTAAGCACTTTGAGAAATAGGATATTAACACTACATTCACCCTCACTTCCCTCCCCCGCGCCCCGCCCCACACCCAGGGTCTGCATTTTTGCAAACAGCTAACCGGTCCTCCCCTCCGCAGGGCGACTCCGGCGGCCCCCTGGTGTGTATGAAGGACAACCACATGACCTTGGTCGGCATCATCAGCTGGGGCCTCGGCTGTGGGCAGAAGGACGTTCCAGGCGTGTACACCAAGGTTACTAATTACCTGGACTGGATCCGAGACAACACGCGTCCATGACCAGGAGCCCCCGGGTTCCCTGAAGCACGAGACCCTGCTTCCCCCAGCAACGAAGTCGCACCAAGGCTGCTGCTTCGTCACACGGATTTCTCCAGCAGCCAGCACACCGCCCGCGTGGGGGAGGGGGAGGGTGGATTTTCACAGGTTCTTCCCACTTGGAAGTTTTCAGGGCTCAGGTCTCAAATGTACTTGGTCAGATGGGAAGACGGTGCCAACCCCTCCGGGGTACCACCATCCAGGGCCAAGCCCACCTCCTCCTCCGTCAACGTGAGCTGCTTTGGGAAGGGGACCGCACAGATGGAACCACGTCTCCGCAAAGATAACTAGATCTTTTCAGGGAAAAAAGGGCTGCATTAGGAATAGAAGGTCTATTTATGGTCACCAGGGAGCCCAGCAGGGACCTCCTAATAAGGGCTGGGCTGGCTGGCCAGATCATGCTTCTTAAATCTAGTCTCTAAATCAAATGTCGGGCTTTCCCTCACTCCAGCTCCAGCTCTTGGAAGGAAATCCGGTTGTGTACAGTGTAGTTCTTTTGTTTCTTTTCATAAGCCTCTTAATAGAACAGGAGATGTGTATCATTTTAATAACTGATAAAGTAGGCCCTACATCAATCCATCTTTGTTTTTCCTGTTGCCACAACCTGTGTGATACTGTACTGGGATAATAAATTTGGATATATTTTTCACATATTTTCCCAAATCCGAGTGGAATCGTTGTTATGTCCATGGCATCCACACTCTTATTCCCAAGACTCGTGTCCACGTTCTCTGAATCACTGGGAATATTTCCTTTCAGTCATTCAGAATCCCCGCAGCATACAAGGCACTGTGCTTGGTGCTGTGGACAGTGAAAAGGGAGAAGGAAGGGACTCTTGGTTTGATAGGAAAATTAGGTATTTAGAGAAATAACGAGGCAGAATGGAGATGGACACAAAATGGCAGAGAGAGGGTTTTCAGGATATTCAGCTGCAGGAAGCATTCAAGGATCTTAAGGGAAAAGTAGAATTTGGTCGGCTTTTCAAACATGGGGCAAGAGCTGGGCTGATGGAGAGGTGTGGGACAGGCAGTCTGGAGGCAAGGAAAGTCACTGCATGAAAATATGAGTCCCCAGAGCAGAAAAGGCAGGGGAGCGTGGGGAAAAACTGGGTGGGCCAGTTTGTCAGAAGTTGAGTTCATGCAGAAGAGCTCGGGTGGAATTGAATTAGGGCGCTTTGAATGCCATCTGAGTTTTGGACTTAATTCTGTTGGCAACAGGGAGCTGAGAAGACACTGAGCATGACCTTGCTAACACAGCCACACCCCAGTTGGTGGTTCAGACTGGAAGCAAGTATTTGGGCCATTTTTTCCCCCTTCCATTCTGTTTTGCTTTTCTGCTCATCAGAAAGAATTAACTCCCAGACCAGTCCACACAAGTATGTTTCTTAAGGAATGCTGCTGTCTGCTGCTCTTCAACTACTTTCTTAGTCACTCTTGAAATCCATCCCACACAACTGGCTGCTGCCTGACAGTGTTTGTTATCACTGACACCCCAGAATCATGTCATGCTTGCTGTTGGGTGCGTGTTGACAGCTCTTTGGAGGAAAAAATGTGCTTGTAGCGGTCTCTCTCTCCCTCCCTCCCTCTCTCTCTCTCTCTCTGTCGGCTGTCAGAACTGCTCAGCTTAGTGGTCCTTAGAGGAAAAGTAGTTCCAACCCACAAAAGAAAGAGACTCTCTCAAACCTAAGAGCTTGATTCAGGGGGGTAAACACCAACTTCCCTGAAATGCTCAGTCCCTAGACCAGTTCAATAAATGCAAGTCATAGAAACTGAAGTCATAGATTTGACTTTAGCCTGATCCAAGTTCCCCTGTGAAAGTGGCAGATTCTGTTTTAGGCAGATGTACGTCTCAGCCGTTTGGGGAAAACGTTGCTGGAGGACGGCAGTAAGACCCCCGGCTGCTGCGTCTCTGGCAGGAATTCGGCTGATTTCATCCCCTCCTCCTTTGCACGACAAGCTTTTCTTCGGATAGTTGGGTCAATGAAATGAACCGAAGCAGTAAGGCCTCCTTTGATGGAGACGCAAAGTTAAAAGGCCCCGACATTCCTCTGAGTGAAGTCCTGGAAACCACAAGCTGGATGAAGACAATTGCTCAGGAGAGGCCGCTGACTGAGCCACAGGGCAGAGTCCCAGCCCTGCCAGAAGGATGCATTTGGATTTTGCTAAAACGCACTCAAAGCACAATGCATCATTACCTGGGGTGGGTGAGGGAATTCAGGATAAAATGTCTGGGACTTGTCAGGGGAAGGAAAAGGGGATAAAGGGAAATTAAATAGTACTTTATTATATTATCTCCAGCTGGTTAACAAAACAAATAGCTGCTAATAGACCCAAAGAACAAGGAAGATTCTCAGAAAACTGTGCAAACACTGTCAGTGGCTGAAGACCTGGAGGAACTCAGATTTAATCAAAACACCTATCCCCAATCTTAAGTCAGGTTGTCAAAAGGAACGTCTTAAACTTTGGCTCTATGTTTAACTTTGAAAGTCAAAGACTCACAAAATCCCCAGTTTTGGGATCTTGGAGGGGAAGTTGAAGAGTCCCAAACTCAATTCGCTTTGCAAAACTCTTTAATTAAAAAAATTAATTTCATGGCTGGCACCGAGTCACCACCTACTGGCCAGAGAGGAAATTACAAGTATTATAAACCGTACCTGGTCACACCCACCATGCTACCGAAACAGCCAGACCAAGGGAAAAGAGGTATTAACGACTTAGGGTGGGTAGCAATAAACACTGCACGGCACTGTGGTTAGCATACAGAAAGGAGTCAGTCTTCCCCCGGCCACGAGGGACCCACGGAGGGAAATTAGGACGGATACCAGAGAATGACCAATGTCTACACTTCCCAGGAGCTTCCGTGTGGCTTTCCCCCAGATCTCCACTAAAAGTAGGACGACTAGGGCCTCGAATCCCCGCTTCACGCCCGCATTAATCAACCTACAAAGATGGAGAGAACAGGGAGCTGGAACAGGCAGCAGCAGCTTGAACTTGTCTTTCACCCGCTGGGGAAACAGCGTTGGATTGATTTGGTCCCTTGTTCTCATGACCTTCAACATGCTGTTAACACCAACGCCCCCAAACTACAAGTGGCTTCCTTCAGATCTGTTGGCTGCAAAGCGTGGAAGCAGTGAGATCCCCTGAACTGATTTATTTCCTCTTGCCTCCACCGGGGTGTGCACCCGGTGGTCCTAGGACATGAACACTTAGGATGTGAAGGACTGGTAAAACTCAGCTTTATTAAGGTTTAAACAGGTTTAAATGCTACTGCACATTAAACACGTACGGACCGGAGCAGCTCAGTGGCGTTGCCCGGCATCACTCAGGCTGACACGCCGCTGGGTGGAGGGGTCGCCTAGGGGTCTGGGTCCGGTGGGGCCTCCCACGCTAAGGTCTGCAGATCACACACCCCCTTTATTTCTCCTAAGTCCTTCCCTTCAAATTAGGATGAGCTGTCCTGGAGGAAATAACACAGCTGGACTTATAAACCGAAGAATATTCAGGGACCAAGACTGGTGGTTTCCTGTGACGAAGGAAACCCTGAAATCCTCCAGGACCTGGGAGAGAAGTCGTTCTGGTGTTCCAGGGTCCACCGGCAGAGCTGTCTCCCTACCACGGCAGGTGGGTGTGTAGCACCCAGAAATCCAGGACCAAGTCTGGAGTGATGGAGGATGAGACACTTCGGGGTGTACATGGCACAATTTATCCCAGGGAGAACCACAAAGCGACATAATTCTGCAGCAAAAACAAGTCCAGCAAGTAGGAAGATAAAACTAGGGGGGGAAATTGCTGAAGTATCTGGAACCAGGGCTTTAGACAAAGACTGTAGGGTTTGCAGAGCACAAGGTGTTTTTCTCAATGCATGAAACAGAGCAAATATTACTCCTTCAACTATCATTTAAAAAACCTGTCTTTTGTATCAATAATTAAAGGGGTAACGAGCATTCTGAACTGGAATTTCAGCTACTTGTTGGGAAGGCCTGAGGGGCTCCTTCAGCTGCCATGTTTTTCAAACTGCGCGATACACGAGCAACATAGCCCACCTTCCGACAGCATCCGGTGTGTTCAAAGATTTAGGGGATTTTGTCTTAAAACAAAAATGGGCTGGAAGATGTGTATTGGGAATAAATATACTACCTGGTAGAGAACAGAAGAGACTCAGGAAACTCCTGGGAGGCTCCCAGGACTGACTTGGCCTCAGTGGTAAGCTTCCTGTTCACCTGGGGTTACTGATGGAGACACATTTCCAATGGGAGGCTCCGGTTGCAGGACCAGTCCCGCACTGACAACCCTGGGTCCCAGGGCTGGGACCCCTCCACGAGGAATGAGGGGGCCATCCACGCTCCACTACTGTGCTGCACAAAACCTGGCCACCCCAGGGGGATGCAGTCGGCATCTCTGAAAACTCTCCTCAGGGAGCAGGGAAAGGGTTGGAGAAGTGGAGTCACTGGGATTGTCTGGGGTCAGGGAAAGAGGCATTTCGGGCAACCAGTGCTGGGCAGGGGGCGGGTCACTTCATGGGAGGTGACAGACCAAGTGCTAATGGCAAGTGGCGGTCAGCATCTGAAACCTGGTCGGACACCACTGTCATCTTTAAGGGAAAACCAGGTTCTCCTGGCGTTTTCCATGTCAGTAGTGGACTTGAGTGTGGGGAGTTCCCAGCTCATTTCTAGAAGTACAGATGTTTATGTGTGAGTGAAAGCAGAGGAGTTAAAAAGAAGCTACCTCGCCTCTGTTCTCTGCCCCCCTCCTGCCCGTGGGGCTGGCGGGCTCCTCTCCGCCCCCACTTGAGGGCGTCCACACACCTGGGGCTCCCCTCAGAGCAGAGCCTTCCCTGCCCCTTCCTCGGGGAACATTCGTTTTCCTTCCAAGCTTGCTCTCTGTCTAATCTTTCTTTCCACCTTAAAAACAAAAACAAAGAAGTCTTTCCTTGGCTTTGGAGAATTAAAGCCAAGCGAGCAACAAATGCTAGTCTTCCTCCAGGGACCATGCTCAGGATGGTTTGGTATGGAGTCAGGACGGTCCCTCCATTGCACACCTGTGCCCTGCTGCCGGCTTGTCCAGTTCTGTCCTGGCCTCTCCGGCGACCCCTTTCTCCCTGCATCTGTTCCGTGGCACTGAAGGCTGAGGAAAAACAGGAGTGGGTGGGGCCAGAAGGGGCACTGACCTAGGAGACGAGCTGATTGCTTTTGCTTTTAGATAAGGAAGAAATGAAAAAGTGTTCATGACTGTTTCCTCGGCCAAACTCTGCCTTCAGGTTCGGACTTGGAACTTTCCGGCTTTGGTCATGTACTTTATGCCCTTAAAGGGTTTGTACTTTTCTCCATACATATCCAGACGATTCACTTTGAGTCCTGGAAGGAAGGAGGAATAAGACACAGGCATTATTCAAAAGAAGCAGGCGTAAATATACGCATGACTGAGACCTGATGTTGTACGCCAGAAACTGACACACTGTAACTGACTATACTCACTCAAAAAAAAAGAAAGGAAGAAGCAGGTGGGCAGAACCATGCAGGTTCCTTTCAAATCAAAGAGACTGATGGCCCAGAGCAGGCTGAGACAGTGAGCCAGAAAATACGTGCCCTGATTTCTGTCACTTACAAGAAGCCGCCAGTCTTCATTCTTGGTGGAAACCTGTTCCAACAAAAAAGCTATCCTTTTGGGAGACTGGCTCCTGGTGGGAAGGGCAGAAAGTTCTCTGCAGGCTGAAATGAGGGTAAGAGAAAAAATAAAACCCCTCCCTCCACATCTTCCTCAAGCTGATGGGGCTGAATTCATGAATCAATAACAAAGTTAATGAACTCAGAATCAAATGAAGTAGAACTGGATGAATAAATTAATGATGGAAAATGATGGATTAATAGATGAACGCCTCCTCAGTTTTCTCAGCATACTAAGAAAAGAACATTTTATACTGTACAGAGCGCTTAAAGCTTATCAAGCGTCGTAAGGTGAAAGAGTTGACCGTCCAAGTGAATTCTGATCCCTTAAATTAGACCAGGCCTGTTGGTGAAGAAAACCAGCACCTTTGTATACAGCTGAAGTCACCTCCTATCCATCTTAAAGGGTCATTCTAAGGATTAGGTAAGAAAATAGATGACAAGAGCCTAAAACAGTGCCGGGCACACAGTGCACACCCAGCAAGTGGTAACTACTATTCCTCTTACTGCAGCAGGTACAGACCTCAGGAGACCGACTTAGATCAGCCCAGGGGTTCCAAATGGTAACAGAAATGTGAAATCTTCTGAAACTGGGGGAAAGGTAGGGAAGTCTTCTTTTCAGTGATCAGCTGAGAATGCGGATACAGCCTCATATTGAAAGCGCTGGGAGCCCCAAGTTCACCACCCCAGGGGTACTCCACAGCGGCCTGCGAACACCTCTGTCTATCAATATGATTTCCTTCTGGTTTGTGTCTTGGACACTTTTATTCACATCACTCAGGCCAGCCTCAAAGTAAGGATTATAAACTTGCCCAGAAATGTGCCAGGAAAGATTTTACTAAAGATTACGTATCAAGGAATGAAAGCAAACTTTGGAGACAGGGGACCCCCCACCCCCACCCCGGGAGGCCTTCTGACGTCAGTGCCTTCAAGGCCCCCAAGACTGGAGGCCACTTACCGGAAATGGCCAACTGCTGGATCTTAAACTGCAGGTTAATTGTGGGGTTCTCGTCTGGTTTGGAAGCTCCGGCCTGAAGACTCATGGTCCCCTTCAAACTTGGTAGCTTTTGGGGATTGATTTTTCCTACATCCCAAGACAGCATCTCCAAAGAAACGGGAAAGGACAAGTTACAGTGGAATCTTTATCCGAGGTGCCTGAGCTCAGGCCTCTGTTCACAGTAGCACAAGCTGCCTTTGCAGCATTTTCCAGCAGAGGACACTATTGTTACCATATATTATTTTGAGGAGAAAACAATGCCCCTTGATCAGTCTCCCCTTTCCTTATATTTACCACATCAGCAACTCCAGCCTCCTGCTCAGTCTCCTACCTTGGTGACAGGGTCAAACGTGTGTGTCCCCTGAGACGGAGTGAGGCTCATGTTCAGGACCCCTTTGGGCATCTGGCTGGTGACAGTCACGCCCTCTATGGTCTTCCCCATGGTCTGCTTAGGGCCCACCGTTATTTCAAAGCGTCCCAGGGAACTACTGTCCCGGAAACTGATGCTGTGTTTGACATACACTGGAATTGCCACCAGACTGGAAAAGAGAGAGACAAAAGGCCCCGTGTCATTAACGTACCGGAAAAGTGGCAACATTTGCCTTTTTTTTTTCCCCCTGCTGGGAACTTTCCCTCCCTTCCCTACTACCTGTCTTACAAAGTAAGCACAAGAAAAAAAAAAAACAGACACCTTTTTTTCTTTTTGTAAAGCTAAGATGCTGTCTAGTAAGTAAACTAACTCTTCCAATGATTTCAATAATATCAACAAAACCAGGGGGAGGGCAGAGCTCAGTGGTGGCATGCATAACTAGCATGCATGAGGTCCTGGGTACAATCCCTAATACCTCCATTAAAAAAAATTTTTTTTAATAAATAAATAGACCTAGTCCCCCTCCCCAAACAAACAAACAAAACCCCAAACCAGAGAGTATACTCAGTGTCCTCTGAGGAAGGCATGCCACACAAAAATGAGGGGTCACCTTTGTTTTCCTTTGTGACATGCGACCAATGACTTTTTGTACTTGGGGGAGTCAGACGCACACCTCCTGGACCTTTCACAATTTCTTGAGTGTGCTTTTACCCAGAGAGTCTGATCCTTACAAAAACCCTAAGAGGTAGAGTAGGTCCTCACGGTTTGACAGAAGAGGAAATCGCGAAATCACAGAATAATCCTAATGTCATAACGGTTCTCAGCATCTGGTGAGTACTTCCTGTGTGCCTGCTGGTACTACCCTACATGTTTTCCATTATTTCATTTTAACCCTCCAGGAAGAATGCAGTGGGCACTGCTCCTGTCCTGATGATATGAATACTGATGCCCTGACACTTAACTGAGGTTGACTGAGGGCCCAAGGTCATGTAGCCTAAGTACTGCAGGTGCGGCTTAAGCATGAGCAGTCTGATGCCAGAGCCTGTGCTCTTAAGCGCCCAGGTATTTCCTTAAACCATTTATTTTGAGGCTTCGGTGGCTGTGAGCTCTCCTGGCGCTGTTTCATCTGCACACCGTTCACTCTACATCTTCCACTTAAAGCCCTCAGTCTCCACATTAACAGGATGTCCGAGACCAAAGATCACTAAATTTTACGATTTTTCATAGCATAATTTGTTGCTTTTTGGGGGGTTGGAGGGATTGAATACAGACAGGTAGGTGTTCTCAGATTCCAATTTGAGAAAATAAATGTTCTTATTTAGGCATATGATAATAACAAAAATAACAAAAGCAAACTGAATGAGAACGCACTTTGGGTTAAGCATTATTCAGATTCTTATTTAATCCTCATAACCGGGTACTTTCATCATTTTTGACTTATCGACAAGCAGACAGACGCGGAAAGACGCAACCCGCCCGAGGTCACCCGATTAGTCAGGACAGAGGCTGGAATTAGAGCCCACGTCACCCCAGAGCCTGAGTCCCCCATCACTACGGATACTGTTTCTGCGCACGCGCAGGCACAAGCGCATGCGCACGCGCGCTGAGCCCCGAGGACCACTTACTTCTGGGCGCTGACGTGGTAGGAGAGCAGGCGGAAGTTCCCGTCCGGCGGGATGAAGGAGAGGATGCGCTCGGACTCCCAGCGCTTGAAGCGGACACAGGGATGGAAGCTGACGTCGTCCAGCAGCCTGGGGTTCTGGGGTGACAGGCAGCAGTTAAAACACCCGTGTTCCTCTCGGGCAAGTAAGCGAGCTGCTGTTTCCCTTAACACAGATTCTGCGGCTGCTTCTAGAAAAGTCCAGCCTGACGCCAGCTGGGTGGCCGTCCTTGCTGACTTCCCCCGGTTTATCCTCTTCTCGCCCCTCGGCCTTTTGGGAAGCATTTGATTTCCCATACCCAGAACTGACCCTCTGGCCCGGGGTCTTACCATGAAGGAGAGCGTCAGGTCGGGCATCCCGGTCAGCTTGACGCAGGCATCAATCACCCCCTGGATCTCCGCGGTGATAGTGGAACCTGGGCCGAGGAAGACGGAAGGAAGGTAAACCCCTCCCCGTCCTTACCAACTACCGTATTTCCTCCCTCCCTCCTCCTTGGACTTTTTCTTTTCCTCCCCGACTTATTTCCTTTCTTCATCCTTCACTCCCCTGTTTTCTTTCTCCTTCCCTTCTGTCCCTCCATCCAAATCATCGGCCCAATCCAGCTGTCCATCCTTTGAAACGTTTCTCAGCTGCACATCCAGTAGGAGACACGCTGATGCAGTAGTGGGGGTAAGAGAGCCGTGAGGTGGGTACCAGCCTAAAGCAGTTTTCCATCTAGTACCAGAATCGAAAAGAACATCACTGTATCAGAAGACTGAATATGGATCAGAAACCGCTCTCCCTCAGGACCCCCAGGGGCCTAGCCGCCCAATGGGTGGGATCTTTTGGTCTTTACTAGCAGGTTCTCCCTGCCACAAGGCCTGCTACCCCCTTAATCCTGCTTTTCTCGCCTTCTCCCTCCTGCCTCCTGCAGGTTTCCCTCTGAACAGTCTGTACAGGTCCACACCTTTTCATGGTTCTGAACTTTTCCCACGAACCTGCCAGTCTCCTCGGGTCACTGGACCTACTTCCTAAGGCTGCAATGTTCACTGCTGGCCAATTACTTCCTCAGCTTTTCACCAGGTCAGCCTCACTCTTGCCAGTAGAACAGCTCCACTGGGACGTCACCTAGGCACTTCAAACTCTACGTGCCAAAAAGTGAGTCTGTTCTTTGTTCCTGGACCTGCTCCAACGTACCTTTCCTTCATGAGACTGTCCACCCCATTGCCTCGGCCAGAAGCACAGATGTATTCTTGACAATGACCACCTCCTCGGCACCCACATCCCAACAAGGACCCATTCCCATCTTTCCTGTGACTTGGGTCCTTCCGTATCTCTGTCCCTCTCCATCCTCACCACATCTGTATCCCGTCCTGGACTCCTTGACAGCCTCCCGCCTCCCCGGCCCCCAGGCTGCCCCACCCAAGCTGTGCTGCCCATGGAGGCCAGACGGCCAGTCCTAAATGACAAATCTCTGCAAGTCACTCCTCATCTAAAAACTCTTCAGTTGCTCCAAATGGTGCTCCTGAAAGTGGCACACGAGACCCTTCACGGTCTGGCCAGCTAGGGCTTTTGGGGTTTTGCTTTTTCACTTTTTCATTGAGGTAGAACTCCGAGTGAAATGCATGAACCTTCAATGCGCAGCTCAGCGGAGTTTTACATATGTACACACCTGGGCAGACACCACCCACATCAAGACGTGGACCCCTTTCAGCTTCCCAGCACGGCCCCTCCTGCCCATCCAAGTTCATCTGCGTCCCTAAAATTTGACTTCTGTTACCTTAGATAAAGTTGCACCTGTTTTTGAGGGGAGGACAGAGCTCAGTGGTAGAGTTCATGCTTATTTCCTGGGTTCAATCCCCAGTCCCTCCATTAAAAAACAAAAACTCCATCACCCCACATAATTAGTTTTTGTTTGTTTTGTGGTGAGAGCACTTAAGTTCTATCCTCTTAGCAATTTCAAGTGTACAGTACACATGTGAGGTGGGAGATATGTGAATTTAAGCAGGTGAGGGGAATCCCTTCAGAGTGCACATGTACAGCAAGCCACCATCATGTCCACTTTTAATATCTTACAAGTTTGTCAATTACACCTCAGTAATTTTGGGGGGAAAAGTATACAACTGTAGTCTCTGTGCTGTATATTAAACCTCCAGAACTTACTCATCTTGCGTAACTGAAACTCTGTACCCTTTGAACAACATCTCCACACTTCTCTCTCCCCTCCTCCTAGCTCACTGCCACTCTACCCTCTGCTTCTATGAGTTTGACGCTTTTAGATTCCACATATAAGTGAAATTGTGCCTGTTTCCATGTCTTGCCTATTGCAAATAATGCTGCAATGAACATGGGAGCGCATATATCTCTTCAAGATCCTAATTTCATTTCCTTTGGATAAATACCCAGAAGTGGGAATGCTGGATCAGAAGGTAGTTTCAATTTTCTGAGGCACCTCCATACTGTTTTCCACAGTGGCTGGGCCAACTTACACCCCCACCAACAGTACACCAGGGTTCCCTTTCCTCCGCGTCGTTGCCAACATTGATTATCTTCCGTCTTTTTGATGTGAGGGGTGAGGTGATGTCTCACTGTGCTTTTGATTTGCTTTGCCCTGATGACTGGTGACGCTGAGCACCTTCTCATATACCTGTTGGCCATTTGTGTGTCTTTTTTTTTTTTTTTTTAATATGTCTATTTGGATCTTTTCCCCACTTTTTAGTCAGGTTATTTGGTTTTTTGTTATTGAGTTGTATGAGTTCCTTGTGTATTTTGGATATTAACCCTTTACCAGATACATGGTTTGCAAATATGTTCTCTCATTCGTAGGTTTTCACTCTGTTGATTGATTCCTTTGCTGTACAGAAGCTTTTCAGTTTGACACAATCTCATTAGTCTGCCCATGGAGGCCAGACGGCCAGTCCTAAACGACAAATCTCAAGTCACTCCTCATCTAAAAACTCTTCAGTTGCTCCAAATGGTGCTCCTGAAAGTGGCACACGAGACCCTTCACGGTCTGGCCAGCTAGGGCTTTTGGGGTTTTGCATTAGTCTGTTTTTCCTTTTGTTGCCTTTGTTTTTGGTGTCATATCCGAAAAAGTCATTTCCAGAACCCATGTCTAGAATCTTCTTCCCTGTGTTTTCCACTAGTAGTTTTATGGTTCCAGGTTTTACATTTAAGTCTTTACTCCATTTTGGGTTGATTTTCATATGTGGTGAGAGATAAGGGGCCAGTCTTATTCCTCCACGTGTGACTGTCCAGTTTTCCCAACACCATTTACTGAAGAGACTAGCCTTTCCCCGCTATGTTCTTGGCACTCTTGTTGAAGATCAGTTGACTATAAATATATGCATTTAATTCTAAGCTTTCTATTCTGTTTCACGGGTGTATGTCTGTTTTACTATTATTATTTTTTAATGGAGGGACTGGGGATTGAACCCAGGACCTTGTGCATGCTAAGCAAGCACTCTACCACTGAGCTATGCCCTCCCCCAGTGTATGTCTGTTTTTATGTCTGTTTTATAGTTTTGATTACTGTAATTTTGTAATCTGTTTTGAAATGTAGAATTGTGAAGTCTCTCGCTTTGTTCTTGCTTTGGCTATTTGGGGTCTTTTGTGGTTCCATACGAATTTTAGGGTTTTTTTTGCCTCTTTCTATAAAGAATACCATTGAGATTTTGATGTGGAGCGCATCTGGGGTTTTGATGGGGATAGATTGCTTTGAATATTATGACCATTTAACAATATTAATTCTTCCAATCCCTGAAGACAGCAGGCAGTTCCATTCATCTGTTCTCCCTTAATTTTCTTGATCAGTGTTTTGTAATTTTCCGTATATAAATCTCTTTGGTTAAGTTTATTCCTAAGTATTTTATTCTTTCTATTGCTATTGTAAATGAGACTGTTTCCTTAGTTTCCTTTTTGCATAGTTCGTTGTTTGGGTAGACATGCCACTGATTTCTGCATGCTGATTTTGTATCCTACAACTTGACTGAATTGTTTATTAGCTGTAACAGTTTTTTGTGGGTGTCTTTAGGAGTTTCTACATGTATGACTATGTCATCTGTCTCATAATATTTCAGTTCATTCCCAGGACACAGTGCTTGGCACCAAGTCAAAATGAATGACCATGAATGGGGGATAATTCTGATACTAGCAGATACCATCTGAAAGGGGCCTCTCTCTGTTTTCATAGCTCTGTCAATGGGTCAGAGGCACCCACCTGACTTATCAATGATGGCATCAATCTCTTCAATCACATCAAAATAGGCCTCGTTGTTGGTGTATTTCACCCCGGTCCGTCGCCAAGGCACCACTGACAGCTGCCCAGTGGGAAGCTGGTCCCCCACGTTGGTGCTTCCTGAGACAGAGAATATTTGACAATTAGAGGGAACCAGTGATCTCATGACCACAGAACACTTCCCTACAAGTCTCTATGCATCCACTATTCGTGCACTTAGTTGAAGAATTTTTTTTAAAAAAAGACTAGAGTTTTCCCAACTTTTATCTTGGTCACAAAGTCTGTTTTAAAGCTTGACGCCATCTGGTCTGCCTCCTCAAGCAGAATAAAGCTTTAAAAAGGTTACCTGAGAAACAGATATCATATTTTGGTTTTGAAAGTAACCTGAACTTGGTCTCTCAAATTCCACAATAGCCTGCAGCTTAAATAATGTATTGGCTTTCAGTAGGGATGGTAATCTACATATTGATGTAAAAGTTTCATGGGTAGAAACTGTATTCTAGTTTGAGGTGGCTCTTAGGCAGATGTATGCCAGTTCTTAAAGTGTATACATCAACATGGTCTCTCTCATACCAATACTGAAACTTAGGAAAAGAATATAAATCGGATCATTCCCTGTCTATAAGCACTGAAAATTGATTCCTTGACTTGTTTATCCCCCACAGGCATCAAAAATACTTTTTTTTTAATTCAAAAGTTCTATACTGAAGTTCTGAAATAGAAAAACTAATTTAAAATCTATTTTCTTTGTCTGTAACCTGGATCTTTTTAATCTAAAGAAAGAAATGTTTAACACATGCACATAGCGTGTTTACAGAACATTTCACCTATTCGAAAGTGGTTCTCAGGTATCTTTTCTAGACTTCAGTGAGATTCAGGACACTGACTTCATAGCATAAATGATTCAGGCACTAACAAAGTTTTTAAGGTTTAAATGAGCCCAGAATATTGAAAATTTGTTTTCTTATAAAGAGGCGGTATGAAAAGAATGCAAAAAAATTTTTTAGTTTAAAAAAATAAGAAAACTATTAAAAATTTTACAATAAGAGACTATAAAAAAAGAGGCAGTAGGTATTAAAACATATCATCAAGCTATAATAATTAAAGCAGTATGGTAACAAGGCAGAAGAGCCTAAAAACAAACCAAAAATCCAATGACTTAGTACAAGGTAAAAATATTTTAAAATAGGGGGAAAGGATAAAGTATTCAATAAATGGTGCTAGGGAAACTGACTGACAATTTTGGAGAAAAAACATACAGCCTTATCTTATATTGTATACCAAGATAATTCCAAATGGATTAAAGAATTAAATCTAAAAATAAAACCATAAAAGAACTAGAAGGAACTATACTTTTAAAAAAAGAAGACCTTCCCTTCTTTGAGATCAAAAAGACATTCTCCAATATTTTCTTCTAACAATTTTGAAGTTTGTTTGTGTGTGTTTAACTCTTGATCCAACTGGAATTTATTTTGTGTATAGAATGAGCAGGGGAACTTCATTTCTCTTCTGTATCAAAACTGACTGTCCCAGTACAATATATTTAACAACTGGCCTGGGGTCCACTGATTTGGCATCTGAGCACATTTATCTATACCAAGTTCCTATAAAAGCAAGTGTCTCTTTCTGGACTTTCTATTTTATCCCAATCATTGTTTGTCTATTTATTAATACTATATTTTAAAAATATTTTAAAATTACTGAAACTTCATAATATATCTTGAATCTGATAGGACACATTTTTTTCTCTTGTTTTTAAAAAAAATTTTTTTTCCTCAAAACTGTCCCAGTTCTTCTATCTATTCTATTAAGTTTTGTCTTATGCATTATATGAACTTAATATGCCTTGATATTTGACAGGGCAGATTCTTCCAACCCCTTTGTAATTATTTGTCAGAATTATCCTGGCCATACCTACATATTTGTACTTTTTAAAATGTATTTTTCAATCAGTTTGTCAAATTCCATGAAAACCCTTGTAAACACTGTACATTAAGCAAGACCCCAAACATAAAACCTTAATGAAGCAGGATGATTAATTTGCCAAAATCAAAAATGTTAAACGTGGCTAACCACCACCTGGAAACAATGTTCAGTGACAAGGAGCAGGTTGGGAGAAAAAATCCACACAGAATGTTCAAAACATAAAAAGAACTACAAACCATCGTGTGCATTTCCAGTACATGTGTCAGTTTAATATCCTTAAGTGAAAAGAATTCTCTTAAATTTAAATTATTATTGTAAATTATATTAAAAAATGAAAAAAGAAAAAAACATTTCAACAACCAAAAAATGGGCAAAGGACCCAAAAGAGGGAAAACAGGCAATAAACACTTGAACGGGTTTTAACTTCCTTAGTAATAAAAAAAAGTGTGTAAATAGTAAGTATCAAACTGCCAAAGGCTTTAAAAAACTACTAAGAATAGGGCTGACTAGGGCGCACAGGCATTGCTCCCGAAAGTGTAAATTGGTGCAACTTTTCCGAGGGGCAGCTGGGCACAACGCACTGAAGTCCTTAAAATGCGGACGCCCTCTTATCCAGTACTTCCATCGCCAGTACTGAAGAGAAATCATTCTAGGTGTGCACAAAGATCTCGGTAGAAGAATGCGAATTCCTTGTTATTTAAAAGAACAAAAAATCAGAAACATTATAAACAGGGACAGAGTAGATAACTATGGCAGAAAATTGTAACGTCATTGAAAACGAGGCAGGTGAATATTTATCGTAATGGGATAACGTTCACAAAACATTCATAAAAGGTAAGTTTAAAAATATACAAGAGGAATTCGAAAATTGAACCTCTTGGGGAGTGATGGAAAGGTTAGCTGTCTTGATTGTGGTGGTGATTTCATGGGTGTATGTAGCTATCAGAATTCACACACACATATACACACATACACATACACACATACATATACACACACAAGAGTTGTTTAAAAAACTATCCATCCATCCATAATCTGTCTAAATAGAGAAGACAAAAAAATATATACACCAGTATGTTAAAAATGTGGCGGGATTATGAGTTATTCTCATGTTCTTTGTGCTTTTCTGTATTTCTGACATTCCTACAATAACCATGGGCTGTAATTAGAAAGAAAACGATTTTAAAAGGAGAACAGTTCATTCTGTCATTGAAATCAGGGTATTTTCTATATAACAGAAAAGTATTTCAGGTTATCCTCACAAGACTATGAAGAGCAAGATGAGAGCACTTGGACATTTGAGGTTCCCAAAGACAAGCACTCAAAACAGCACACGACACCGGACTAAGCCCCACCCAAGATGCCATCGGCCTTCGGTGGGCGCCCCCTCCGTACCTGTGATGGTGTTGACAACGGTGCGAAGGATAGTGGGAGGCTTTATCAGTTCCTTGAGGATGTTCGACTCCGTAGCCAATGGAAATCCATTGTCAAGCATTTCTTCCAGTACCTCATAAACCACCACCACATTGTCTTTTATCACTGGCTCCGAACAGACTCCAAAATAATCCTGATGAAAACACAGTATGTATACAGATTTATCACTGAGATTGTAGTGAGTGAAGGAATGTTCCCAGAGAGTAGGGATCTGGTCCTGTCCACGCGTCTCCTCTGTTTCTGGGATATTCTTCTCTAGTCAGTGAAGGAGGCGGCAGCACAGTCCCCCAGGCAGCCCAGTTCGGTAGAATGAACACTGGCCTGGGTTATAGTACTAGTGTCATTAATGACTCCTTTCATACTCTAGAGGAAGCCATTTAATCTCTTTGGGCGTTTCTTCAACTAATAAAATAGAAAGAATATAAAACTGAATCTAGACTATCATATGTGCCATGAATATGAATTTGAAAGAATTATGCAAAATGATACCTGATATGATACAGATTGGCCTGAAAATCTTTTTAGCCCTTATTTTTATGCTGTTTCTTAATATTTACGCAGCAAATAAGATTTGAGAGGGAAATGAAATGAGGGGGGTGAGCTGGCACACCAGGAAACCTCTCTGGATCATTCCTACAAGATGCCAGGCTTCTCATAACAGTTTGTTCTTTTACTAACAAAGGTTAAACTTAGATACTAAATTATCTAGATTGTGGAAAAAGCACTGGAATCCAAGTCAGAAGGCCTAGGTAATAATCTTTTGTTTTTAATTGAAGTATTGTTGATTTACAATGTTATGTTAGTTTCTGGTGTACAGCATAGTGATTCAGTCATATTTATGTTTTTATATATTAATATATATGATACATATATATATTCTTTTTCATATTCTTTCTCATTATAGGTTATAAGATATTGAATATAGTTCCCTGTGCTGTACAGTAGGTCCTTGTTGTTTGTCTGTTTTATATATAGTAGTTTGTATCTGCTAATCCCAAACTCCTAATTTATCCCTCACTGACCTTTTCCCTTTGGTAACTATAAGTTTGTTTTCTATGTCTGTGAGTCTGTCTCTGTCTTGTAAATAAATTCATTTGTCTCATTTTTTTTAGATTCTACATATAAATGATAACCATGTGATATTTGTCTTTCTCTGTCTGACTTACTTCACTTAGTATGATCGTCTCTAGGTCCATCCATGTTGCTGCAAGGCCTGGGTAATAATCTTAATTGTCACTTACTAGATTAAGTCATGCTAACTAATTTGGGTCTTGATTTCTCTAATAGTAGAATCAGGATAATACCACTGGGTGCAGGGGGTTGTAAAAACTAAACATGATGGATTAAATGAGAATTGTATGTAGAGAACAAACTTATGGTTACCGGGGGGGGGGGGGGTAAAGTGGGTGGGAAGGGATAAATTGAGAATTTGAAATTGTTCACCTCTTGGGGAGTGATGGAAATGTTAGCTATCATGTTTGTGGGTTGTGACGGTGGTTTCATTAGTGCATATATCTATCAAAAAATTTTTTTAAATTAAAATGAAAAAACGAGTATGTGTGCAAGTGCTTTGTAAACTATATAGCACAACATAAACTGAGATGCATGATGATGAAATGATGTGGAGAAATGCTTGTTGCCGCTCCGTGCCCTTCCCAGCAGCGTCAGCACGCCTCCTGCTGGGCCTCTCAGATGAATCATCCACTGAAGGAGATTCTCCCCCTTTTGAGAAAGCTCATTCTATTCATGGACAGCGCCACTTATTAGAAAGTTCTTTCTCTTGCTAAACTGACATTGGCATCCTAGATCTGCCTTCCAGAACAAGTTTATGTAGCAGCCTCTCAGTTATCTGAAGACAAGGACAAGGTTTGACTTCAATTTTCCTTCTCAGGGCCGAACTCCCTGTTTGTTCCTCCCACTGTTCATGCTTTGGTAGGGTTCTAGACTGTTTCCTTGCCTTGCCATTTCTTTGAATATGCTCTAATTTTGCAAGAGTCTCCTCAAATTATGATACCCAAAACTGAACACAGACTCTGGATATGATCTAAATTACATCAGATGATCTCAATGATCAGAGATATTCCAATACTCAGGAGCACTTAGGAACCAGGACTGTGTTTCTAAAACAAACAAAAAAATTTCTTCTTAAAGAAAAGGAGGAGGTGGGAGGGTGTAGCTCAGCGATAGAGTGCATGCTTAGCATGCATGAGGTCCTGGGTTCAGTCCCCAGTATTTCCATTAAAAAAAATAATAATTAAATAAAAAAATAAACCTAGTTACCCCCTCTCAAAAAAAAAAAAGAGGATTGAAGGGGGAAAAGTTGCACATTTCCTTCTCAAGAGTGATTTTATTTTGAAAATAAAACACCTCACTCAATTTTATAAATCAGCAGTTGGAAGGAGACTCGTGAGTGTGGCAAAGGTTGACGGCAAAGTGTGTGCAATTCATTCTACATCTGGAACCCTTCTGTCACAGTCCAGCACTGGAGGACTAATGCAGGCCAAGGACACCCAACAGATAAGACATTACCATCAGGATGCGACCATTTACTTCTAACAAACTCTTCAAAAATGTCAAGCTCTATATAATCCAGCAATCCCACTCCTGGGCATATATCCAGAGGGAACCTTAATTCAAAAAGACACATGCCCCCCAATGTTCATAGCAGCACTATTTACAATAGCCGAGACATGGAATCAACCTAAATGTCCATCGGCAGATGACTGGATGAAGAAGCTGTGGTATATTTATACAATGGAATACTACTCAGTCATAAAAAGAATAAAATAATGCCATTTGCAGCAACATGGATGGACCTGGAGATCGTCATTCTAAGTGAAGTAAGCCAGAAAGAGAAAAATACCATATGATATTACTCATAAGTGGAACAGAAAGAAAAAAAAAAGACAAATGAACTTATTTACAAAACAGAAACAGATTCACAGACATAGAAAACAAACTTACAGTTAACAGGGAAGGAAGAGGGTGGAAAGAGATAAATTGGGAGGTCAAGATTTGAAGATACTAATGTATATAAAATAGATAAACAACAAGTTTATACTGTATAGCACAGGGAACTATATTCAATATCTTGTAACTTATAGTGAAGAATATGAAAACGAATATATGTGTGTTCCTATATGACTGAAGTATTGTGCTGTACACCGGAAACTGACACAACATTGTAAACTGACTAGACTTCAATAAAAAATATATTTTTAAAAACATCAAGCTCTAAAGTCCTAGACTTCCAAACTAGCTGCTTCACTGTTTTCCCCAGTTCCTCTGTGGTTTCAACTAAATGAAACACCTTTTCTCACTTCCTTCTTGTAAGAAGTTACATAGTATCACTATGGAGTTCTCAAGCAGATGTGGAGTTTCGCCAAGGAGACCGTTAAGTCAGAGCCGGGTTGAGCATCGTATGTGGGACTCAGAAGAAGAGCCGTCAAAGATCTAAACTGCTGGGTCCTTCTCCTTCCAGTTCCTCCAAGGACTGGGGTTTAGAGTTCTCAGGTTTTCACTCTGCAGAGGAACCAGCACGCCACTGGAATCCCAGAACGCCACTGGAATCCCAGAACAATACTACCAGAAAGAATTTGGGGGGAAAATTTGTTTAAATATATTTAAATTCTTTGGGGATGAAAGCTGTTCTAAACGTGTGATCTACACCCAAGGGCAAATGAAAGGACTCTTTGACTTGCTTTTTAATTTATCATAATGTCTGAGTCCTCATTCTCTCCTTCTCCAGTCCCACAATTTCTGTATTCATGTGACTAATTTCCTACCTCACATGATGCAGAAGTTAAACCAAAGGGCCCCTGATTCTCCTTTATTACCGACTTACGCAAATAACCACAAAAGTTAGAAGCTGAGCGACTCACTGAGGATTCACTGTCTGGGTCCAGGGTCTGGGCAAGCCTAGAATCCTGTGTTATAAAGGGTGCTGACATCCTATTATAACAGACTCCCCCCTCCCCAAGAGCTTCCAGTCTATTCCTGAAAGAACTCAAAATGAAAACTGTATCTTGTAAAATGTGTCACTTAAATTCTCACGGGAGCAGAAGATTTTCTAATCTTAAATTTGCAACAAGAGCCCATCACTGGTACTCAAATGCTGTGGATAGGCACCCCAAATCCAGGATGAAGTATAGATTCACCAATGACCCCTGCCAGGAAGAGTGAAACAAGCATTATTTAGCTTTTTCTACCTAAAAATATATGTCTTTACACACTCACCACTTTTTGATGCGACTCAAAACAATGTTAACAACGGTTAACATCAAGTCCACCACAAATAAATCTAAACTCCTCAGATTTGTGAATAAAAAGACAATTCCAATATCTAGAACTGAAATGACTGTATACAATCATACCAAGTAGGGTGGCTTTCTCGGGCAATAGGTTCAAAAGTCTACAATTTGTCATTTTAGAAATGCAGCCAATTCTGTTTATTGAATAAACAGAAACAAGAGTCTTGTCAGGTGGGAGAGGAAGTAAGCCATGTCAGAGTTTTGATTTTTGGCAAAGTTCCTTAACTGAGGCTGAATACAAGGGAAACAGAACCATAAAACCGCTCTGTCACCTACAGGCATGCGCCCCTCACATCCACGCACCTGAAAGGTGTCCACCACTCGGTGGAGAAACTCAATCACGAAGAGGGGCGGGACCTCCGTCTGGACCACAGCCACAAAGAAGATCTTGTGCCGGTACACACTTAAGAGATAGTGATGAGGAGTGGGGATGACAGGTGGGACGTTTTCCGCCTCCGTCGCTCGCTCCTGCGCCTCGAAAAAGTAATCACAAACAGAACGGCTGACCACACTTTTCCAGTGTTTCTCTAGGAAAATATCTCCGGAGGAGTTGATCAAGAAAAGGCTATGAATCATGATGGAGACCGTCAGTGAGAGAGGAGAGTCTTTTTCGGTCCGAAAGCCTCAGGACTCTCCAAATTTTCAACTCTAGAAACAAGAGATGCTGTGGTCAGTTCCACTCTCCCCAAACACCCTCCCCACATGTCCAGCATCCCAGTCTTCTTACCCACCTTTCAAGGATAGACTCAAGTCTTCCGCTCCTGCAGGAGCCTGAATTACCCCGCCCTAGAATTCATAAGGACTCTTACCAGCCATCTCCTTTGTCAATCAGTCAGAGACTGCCCCGTTATCATTACCACTGCCTGAATCATATCCAGTTTAAATTCAGCTTAATTTTTGGGTGCCTATTTTTTAAACTGGACTGGAAGCTCCTTGAGAAAAAAAAAGACCATGCCTTCTGTTTTTTGTTGCCTCAGGGCACAGTGCCACCTTGTATACAAGAGGACTTCAAAGAACACTGATGAGTTTCATTTATCTGGCACTAACTCTCTCTCACACACACACACACACACACACACACACACACACGAAGAAATGTTTAAAATTGTGCAGTGTCATAGGGTAGCCATCAGCCAAATGGGGCCACTGAGCACTTAACATGTGGCTGATCCAAACTGAGATGCACTGTGAATATGACATACATCAGATTTTGAAGACTTTGTATGAAAAAAAGAATTTAAAATAGCTTACCAATAACTTAGTATTAACTTAATTAATCAATAATATTAACTTAATAAGGATTATATTTAATATTGATATTTTTATATCAGGTAAATAACATATATGCAAATTAATTTAACCTGTTTTGTTTTTTTTTTAATATGGTTACTAGAAGATGTAAAATTACATAGTAGGTGGGTCACTGCATAGCTGGGTCCTCATTCTTTCCTTCTTCTCGAGGCCCGCAATCCTTCACGGAACAGGGATGTCGTGGTCTTTATTCATTCAGATCCCGTTCTCTACGTACTTGTTATGCACAAGGCTGGATGCCTTTTTTAAAAAATCCATCTGGGGGATCCTACGGTGCCCCTAGTTCTCAGTCCCCAGAATCAGGCGGCCGCGCTGAAACGCAGCTGTGGCCGTCCCGTGAACTGGCCCAGGTGGTCACACCGCAGAGGCCTGCTGTACCAGGTGGCGCAGGACGAGCTTAATCCCTCTGCCCGCGAGGGAGGGAGGGGGCGGCGAGAAGCCACGCTGTCCCGGCGCAGAGGCGGCTGCCAAAGAGGGTTATTTTTGTGCAGGTCGCAGCCCAACCGCCTGCAAGCCAGTGAGGATGGAGGCCGCTCGGGGCGGAGGTGGCCGGGGGCGGACTGAGGTGTGCTCACAATCCAGGGCGGAAAAGGGTCACCAGCCTGCGCACCTGCGTCGCCATGGCAACAGTGTCCTCTCCTCCCCCAGCCCTCGGGCCGGAGCTGGCCACCTCCCCAGCCCGGGACTGAGCCCCTCACCTCTCCCCGCAGCATCCTGCAGCTCAGAGGGTCCCTCCGGCGGCATCCCATGACCTTGTCCCGGCCCCGCTCGCCCCCAGCCCCGGCCCCGGCCCCGCGCGCCCAGCCCCACCCCGGCCCCGGCTCTCCTCACCCGTCTTGCTCTTCGCAGCGCCCACCTTTCGGCCGCGAGGACAGGCCCCGCCCCCGGTCGCCCCTCCCCGGGAGCACCAGCTGCCGCTCGCCCGCTGATTGGCCGGCCCGCGGGACTCGCGCCAGCGTCGCCCGCGACGGGAGGCCTAGAGGCCGCTGATTGGACGTCGGTGAACAGCTCCTCCCCTCTGATTGATCGCTGTTCGCGGCTCACCCTGCTCTCGGCCTCGAGCCTCCAATTGGCCCTTGTTCAGGCTTCCATAATCTCCGATTGGTGCAGCTCTGGGGTTCTGAGCCCTTATTGGCTGTCGTGAACAGCGAGCGGACGCCTGGCTTCTAATCACCCAGTCACAAAGGGCTCGTGCAGCTGCGCTGCCACCTGCGTACCGTGGAATGCGCCTCGAAGAGGATGCGAAAAAGTGTGTTTTCCAGGGCACGATTTATCGAATAGCATGTCATAGATGATAAGTCATGAGCAGTGATACCTACTCTCCATTAGCTAAGTGCATTTTTAAAAAGACGTGATGCCTTTTCATTTATGTACATTGAGTAAGGTAAGGGCGATTGGCTGTAGAGCGTCCTATCAAGAGCTCTGGGCCTGGATTCACAAGGCCTCTTCCAGCCCCAGCTGGACCACCACCTGCTTGACCTTGCGCAAGGCACTTAACCTTTCAGAGGCTCAGTTCCCAGAAAATGAGGGGGGTTGGACAGGTCTCCCTCCAGACTGCACTGGATCTCTGATGACTATTTTAAGTGAGTTAAGCCCTTGTGACCCAGAAAAGCATGCAGTAGAAGTCAAAAGACAAGGTTTAACTTCAATTAAACGAAAATTGAGTTCTTCAGTGAGATGAAGTGTGGAAAGGGTTTGCCACGGTGCCTGGACATCGGATATGTTGAAGAAAAGGGTAAACTGTGGTGATGATAACGATGACCTAGACATCGGGGGCGTCACCCGGCCTGTGCTTTGGTTTTTGCTTTGGTGAAAGGGAGCCTGAGTGACAGCTCTTTTGACACAGGACCATGATAAATGTTCACCGAAGGTGGCTGGGTTGTTCTTTGCCATACTCCTAAGGGCAAGTAGTTCGCTAATTTCGAACTCAGTAAAAGAGAAAACCCCAAATCAAAATGGCTGAATGAAGGGGAGGGTATAGCTCAGAGGTAGAGTGCGTGCCTACCATGCACGAGGCCCTGGGTTCAATCCCCTAGAACCGCCATTTAAATAAACCTGATTACCTACCCCACCCCCCTAAAAAAAATGGCTGAGTGAGGTGGTATTCTGTAAGGTTAGAGGCTTTGCTGCCGGACTGCCTAGGTTTGTATCTTGATCCAACAATTACAGCTGTGTCTTTGAGGAAAGTACCCTTAGTGTCTCTAAACTTCAAGTTCCTTCATTTCTCAAATAAGGAAGTACCTACTTCAGAAAGCTGTTGTGAGTATTGAGTAAGAAAAGTACTAGCAATTGTTACTACCTAAGAAGCAGCACCAGAAACTCCCGCTGAGTTACTAAGCAGTGTGTGTCAAGGGTGCAGAAACGTTATCACTGCTGAGGGCATTTCTTTCATCACTGAATTGTTTACTGAGAGCCTCCCATGCATCAAACCTTGTGCCAGGTGCTGCAACGACTAACATCACAGGCAGAGTCTCCTGTCCGAGAGCCGCGGACACAAATGAGAAGCAACTCAAAACAGCATGATCAGCGAGGAGCACATGGGGGGGGGGGGCGAGATTCAGGGAAGTCCTTCTAAACTAAAACCTGAAAGATGAACACGGATTCCACTGGGATGGAAAGACACGGAAGAGTGTGAGTAGAAAGCTCTAGAGACGAGAGGGTTAACTTACAGCTGAGACAGAATGGGAGAAAGCATACAGACTTTTTTCCCCCTAAAATGAGACTAGGGAGGTAAGTAGGAGCCAGGTGTTTGTGAGCTTTTATACCTCATTGTTAATAGGTATAAAATACTCCACTGTCCATTGACCACTGTCCATTCATTCCATAAATATTTAGTGAGCCCTGCTATGAATAAGGCACTGTTCCCATTCTTGAGTACACAACACCGGTGGACCTAAGACACAAATCCCTGCCCTAGTGGAGCTTACATTCTAGAGGGGGGAGACATAAAAATCAATCAACTTAATAAGTAAGGTCTATAGTAAGTCAGAAGGTGGTAAGTGCAATGGGGGAAAAACAGAAGGGTGCTCAGGAGGGCAAGTTACAGTTTTTAAGAGGGTAGTGAGAGAAAGTGTCATTGAGAAAAGACCTTCAAACAAAGACTGGAAGGAGGAGAGGGAGTTCGCCGGGATATCTGGGGAAGGGCATTCCAGAACTGGGAACAGGCAGCGCAGAGACCCTAAGAGCAGATCATGCTGGGAGTCCCAGGAACCGTGAGGATGATGGGGTCGCTGAGAAAGGTCTTCAGATCTACATTTCAGAAAGACCATTCGTGTGCGATGGTTTAGGGAAGGCGGAGCTTGGAAGCAGGGAGATCCTTTACACTGCCGCGGTCATTCACATAAGATGCTCGTGACTGCAGTCGGGATGGGGGACAGGAGAGAACTGGACAAATTCCAATGAGAAGTAGGACGAGGATCAGTGACTTGCAAGGGAGTGGTGAGGGAGAAGAGGAATCCAAGATGATTTATAGATTTCTGATTTGGGCCACTGTGTGGACGGAAGTTCAGTTGTTGAGAAAGGAGTCCTGGAAGAGAGGCACTTGGAAGGCAGGGAGCGATGGCATGAACTCGGTCACAGCCATGCCCGGGGTCACGGACAAGTCACCACGCAAATATTTGTTGAGTTGCATCAAGCAACACAGAGCCTGGGAGCTCGTCTAGTTCACTCCCATGGTTTTAGGAGAGACCACAGGAAATCAACAAATGGTAGGTCTATTTCAGGCATAAAAATCTCCAGGAAGAGACTCTCTAAAGATTCCACTGATAAACTATCCTAGCGTTGGACCGCTCTCACCCTTGAGACTTTTTCTACTGTGAAAAACCAATCCCAGCTCTCAGGGCTCCCTGGGAATGATTAATTAATTAATTTTGTAATACCATTTGCAGCATCATGGATGGAGATCATCATTCTAAGTGAAGTAAGCCAGAAAGAAAAAGACAAATATCATATGACATCGCTCGTATGTGGAATCTTAAAAAAAAAAAAAAGAAGACACAAATAAACTTATCTACAAAACAGAAACAGACTCACAGACATAGTAAGCAAACTTGTGGTTACCAGCGGGGAAAAGGGGTGGGAAGGGATAAATTGGGAATTTGAGATTTGCAAATACTAACTACTATATACAAAATAAACAAGTTTCTACTGTCTAGCACAGGGAACTGTATTCAATATTTTATAGTAATCTCTAATGAAAAAGAATATGAAAAGGAATACATGTATATGTATGACTGAAACATTACGCTGTACACCAGAAACTGATACGTTGGAAACTGACTATACTTCAACAAAATAAATAAATAAAATAAATAATAAAAATAAAATTGATTAATCTGGGGGTTTGAGGCCTTGCTCATTGAGAAAGACATCTGTAAGAGGCTGCAACGGAGCCCCAACACACCCCTCTGGCTTGACACTTCCTCCTCCTGTCCACACATACCACCCTTGCACCAAACCTCACGACCCGTCATGCACTTAAGAAATGAGATGCCTCCGCTCCGTGTCTTTGTTCTCCCTGATCCCTCTACTTGGCACCAATTTTGTCTCTTACACATCCTTTCTGTGGAAATTCTCTCCGGCCCTTAAAGCCCAGCCATATGTTTCCTCCTCCAGCAAGTCTGCCCTAAGCTTTTGATGCCCCGACACGGGAAGTAATTTCTCCCTCTTCTGGGATCAAATAGCTTTTTTTTCCCACAGCTTTTTCATGTCACCTATAATGCTTTTGATAATCTGCTATGCATCATGTATGAATCTGATCCCCATGACTGAACTGTAAACACTTTGAGAACCACAGGGTATATATCTTAATGCCTTATATACATTCATTCACCTGTTAATGTAACATTTACAGGGAGCCTACTACTGCTTGGACACTGAGGGGGCAAAGAGAATTAAAGCAGGACTTCCAGGAGCTTACAATCAAGTGTGAAAAAAAAAAAACTAAAGAAAGGACCAGCTCCGTTTAAAAAAATCAGAACAAGCTTGTGTAAGCCTGGCTGTGGAAGGCGCCTGTCCCCGAGGTGAGAAGAGCTTGAACTTGACACCCCTGTCCTGGGACATGAGACCCACCTCCCCCTTAGGGACCTCCCACTCCTGGCTGCTGTCCCCACCATGCTGGGCTTGGGACACTCTGTGTCCCTAACTCTTCAACACCGGTGGAGACACACTAGTTTTTAATTTCCCACAGCAGAGCCAAGACCAGGTGGACACATACAACACTTGTCTAAAGCCTTAGGGATGTTAAAGGGAAATAAGCAGAAAGTGTTACGTGCAGCCAATAATAAGCTATGACGGGGTCTCTCGGGATGCACACCCGCAAAGCCATCTCAAGTTCCTGAAATCCAAACCCTGCCAGACAAGAAGACAGCTGCCTCCCTCTCCCGGCAGCCTTGGGCAGGCCTACGGATTCTCAGCTCCTGGGGGATGTCATCATTCCACCAAATGGCCCCTGCCTTGAACGATTAACCCCAGAAATATCCGACCGTGACATTCTGCGGCACGAATTATGGACTTCTTACGACACTCCTCCAATCTCTGCCTATTGTGTCCAGATGACCTCAGGAGTGTAAGTAAGCTTTGAATGGCTTAAATGATTGATTTGATACATCCAACCTCAGCCTCTTCACAGACCTCCAGACCCACATATCCAGCTGCCCACTTGACAGCTCACAGACCGCTGAATAGGACACAAAGGAGCTCCTGAGTCTCCCTCCCAGATCTGTTCCTTCCTCCATCCCCTTTCTACCCCCAGCTTTCCCCACCTTAGTTAACGACCTCACTAGCCATTCAACTACTCAAAAATACCCACAAATTGTCCTTAAATCCTCTGTTACCCTCATCCCCTCACCGGATCCAGAAGCAAGCCCTGCTGATTGTCTCTGTGAAGTAAATCAGGAGGTCTGCCTTTTCTCAACTCCACTGGCCCCACCCACGGCCAGGCCATCACGGCCTGAATGACTATCAGCCACCTCCGGCCCGGTCTCCCAGTCTACTCCCACCCCTTCAATCCATGTTCTATATGGCAGCAAAGGTGAGCTCTTAAAACTGTGGACAGTTACCTGCAGCTCAGAACTCTTCAGTGCCTTCCCCCGGCATCAAATCCAAATGCCCTTCCCACCTTGCTATAGGCTAAATGTTTGTGTCCCTCTAAACTCATATGTTAAACCCTAATGCCCGATGGATGGTATTCGAAGGTGGGGCCCTCGGGTGATTAGGTCAGGAGTGTGCAGCCTTCGTGAATGGGTCTAAGAGACCCCAGCTAGCCACCGTGCCCATTTCACCAGGTGAGGACACACAGGAGAGACAGCTGTCTTCTGAACCAGGAAGCAGCCCCTCACCAGACACCAAATCAGCTGCCAGCTGATCTGGATCTTGGACTCTAGACCCAGACTTGGACTTGGACATGGAGACTTCCCGGCCTCCAGAAATGTGAGAAATAAGCTTCAGGGTGGTTTAAGCCACTCAGTCTGTGGTGTTTGGGCGATAACAGCCCAAATAGACGGATGCACACCTCTGGTATCTTATCCCCTCCCATCTCTGCAGCTGAACCTCTTCCCAGGCCACATCCCCCACCCGCATACCCTGCTTCTAGGCCCTAGAACGTGTGGTTTCTTCTGCTGGAGAGGCTCTTCCCCTGGTCTTCATGTTGCTGGCTCCTCTTCTTCTTCTTTTACATACAAACATAGGACATATTACACACATACAGACATACGAACATGGGACACAGGTCACTTTCTTAGAGAGCGCCCCATCACTGCCTTATCCAAAGGTCCCCCCACCTCCTTCCTCTGCCACCCAGGCTGCTCCCTCTCTCTTCTTTATAACACTCACCCCAGCCTGTAATTACTGCACTTAGTCCTCCGTTGCCTTTTTCATTGTCAGGCTTCCTCACTAGAGGATGTGCATCTTGAGGGCAGGATCTGTATCTGCCCTCCTTGCCCTTGGAGCCCTGCTCTAACACAGTGTCTGGGACCCAAGAGGCCTCAAGAAATGTCTGTTGAATTAATGGACTGCTCTGATCACCTCCTATCCACTCTGTGGGAGAAAGAAGGATTCCTGCCCTGAAACAGCATGAGATGGATAAACACCTGACCCACAACACAGAGAGGTGACTGACAGCAGTTTATGAGTGACAAAGGCTCACAGTCTGGGGAAGAGGGACACAGCACACCACGCAGGGCCACTTACATGAGTAAGTGAATGAATTGTTGTTATGCTGTAAGCCCTGTGAAGCTGTCCGTAAGTACTACACAAGAAGCTAGTAAATGTTTAAAAAAAAAGGATCATTCAACTCATTCAAAAAGATACATGCACCCCAATGCTCATAGCAGCACTATTTACAATAGCCAAGACATGGAAACAGCCTAAATGTCCATCAACATACGACTGGATAAAGAAGACATGGGGTGTGTGTGTGTGTGTGTGTGTGTGTGTGTGTGTGTGTAATGGAATATTACTCAGTCCAAAAGAGGAATGAAATGCCATTTGCAGCAACATGGATGGACCCGGCCAGACAGCCTAGCCTAAGCGACATAAACCAGACAAAGAAGGACAAATATCATATGATATCACTTATATATGGAATCTAAAAAAAATGCTACAAATGAACTTACTTACAAAACAGAAATATGTATAACTGAATCACTATGCTGTACACCAGACGCTAACACAACACTGTAAATCAACTACACTTCAATTTAAAAAAAAACCCAGAAATACACCCACAGACGTAGAAAACAAACTAATGGTTACCATAGGGGAAAAGGGGGGAAGGGTAAATTAAAAGTTTGGGATTCACAGATGTGCACTATTATATACAAAACAGATAAACAACAAGGACTGACTGTATAGCACTTAAGGATATTCAATGTCTTGTAATAACCTACATGGAAAAGAATCTGAAAAAGAACATACATATATATACGTATAACTGAATCATTTTGCGGTCCACCTGAAACATCGTAAATCAACTGTACTTCAATTTAAAAAAAAAAAGGATCATTCAACAAAACTGAATTCCTACTTTGTTCTTATCCTTAATGGGAGCCAGTGGACAGAATGTTCAGCTCCATGTAACAGAAAGCCTAATAATACTAACTTAAACAAGATAGGGGTTTATTTTTCTCTCACATCATGAGAAGTCAAGAGGTAGGAAATCCAGGGCTGGGATGGTAGCTTCACATCAAGGATTCAGGCTTCTCTTAGCTTGTCATCCCACCATTTCTAGGGTGGAGCTTTTACCCTCATGCTTACAATATTGCTGCTGTGGCTCTAGCCATCAAGCTATGTTCCAGGCAGAAAGACAGAGGAAAGAGAAAGAGCAAATGGGCATGAGCTCCTGGAGTCAGTTCCCGTTAATGAGCTTTTCCTGAAGTCCCACTTGTGCTCTGTTGCTCAGAATTAAGCTAAAAAAGCTGGTCTGAAAGGGCTGTGGAAATGGCGAGTGGTCACGGTGTCAGAAATAGCCACAAACTGACGGCATGATCTTGGGCAGGTTATCTAGATAAACTCCTTGGAGCTCAATGAGAGGACTGGACAGTTTAGTCCAATAATTTATTGGTCCAATAATTGGTCCAATAATTTATTTAGTCCAATAATTATTGGAGATCATTTAATCTCCAAGTTTTTTTAACTCTACATTTCTTTTATAATAATGGTCTTTAAAAAATTATTTTTAGCAGTAAAATCTTTTAGACAAACAAAAGCTTACACAGAAAATAGATAAAGCAGAGCTGCTCTGACTGACACTGGGGTCAGAACCCTGGAGTTTTTTCTAGATGGCCTCAGTTTTAATCCTCATGACGGCCCCTGAGCACCACAGAGCACATTTCTACAAAGTTCCATCTGTAACTTGAACAAAATAAAATGATGTATTTATTGGTAGAAATCAGAGGACAGAATTCCTGCCAGAACGGGAAAATTGCTTTTACTTGTTAATGACAATCTTAAACACTTTCTAAAACCCATTAATTTAAATAACTAGAATTTCAAATTGTGACACACTCTTGTGACCCTCATTTGAAATCCTTGGGGAAATTGATCATCAAATCTCATAGAAAAATTGACAAGAATTTCCCCCAAATTTATTCAGTAATATTGGGGGGGAAAGGAGTTTGAATTCTTAAGAAAACTTTTCAGAGTAACATTTATTTTCTAGGTAGTTATTTAGATAAAAACTATTCTCCGAGATAAAAACCAAACCTTTGCTTTGCAGATACTTGTTCCCTGTGTGCCAGACTTGGCTGCTTCCTGTTTACCAAAAGCAATTATTGGTCATTGGAAGCCAAGACCAGAAAAACGTACCTCTTGTCAGTTACCTGCTGAATTTCCATTCCCTTACACTTGTCATACTTTCAACATTCCCAAAGTTTTTCTTTAAATGTTCTTTCAAAACCTTAATTTATTTTAAAAAACAGTAGACTCAATGAGATCTGAAACAGTAACCACGTCTCTCCCTCTCTGGCGTCTACCCTTTGAGTATTAGATAAAATTTTATGAAGACTGATTTTTTTTTTCTACCTTCATGGAATCCTAAATCATGTCTTTATCTCCATAAATAGCTCAAGAGACCCCATTTTGCTCTCTCTTCCTCTCCACGCTGATAATCACCAACCAGCTTCTGCATTTTCCTCTTGGCAACATCCCGCCTCCTTCTTCAGCCTGCTTTTTCTCTCACCACCGTAACCTTTTTTATTTGCAGATAGGTCTGGAAAACACCATCTGTTCCAGTGTTGATCTGGTGCAGATGAGAGGTTCAGGGGCCATACTCCTACAACTTCAAATCCCGGACAACACGGGCAGCCAAAGATTCTTGTTTTCTTCTTCTTCTTCTCATTTTTACATTTAATTTTGATAAAAGGTCCTCCACAGACAATTTAAAGGAAATCATATTTAGACATTTATGAAAAGTAATACAAACTTTTAAAAATCTTTAAAGAATACATTTAAGTTGGAAGTCTGATCAAAATGCAGGTCATGTCGTTAAGGGGTGGCCTTTTCTTTGACCAGAAGGCTTCTAGCTGCTTGGGGTCAGATCCCTAAGACAGTTAACCAACTTCCACGCGGGGCGGCCGAGGGCTTTCGCGCAGCGGGGCCGCCCCGGTAATGAGCTCTCGGCTACGGAAGGTGGTGCTGTCGGGTCTGAGCGCAGACGGGCTCGGGCCGGAACTCCGGGAGCAGAGTTGAAAAAAGAAACCGGGATGTCTGTGAAGTGAGTTCCCCCAGCTGGGACACTCCCCTCGGGAGTGGGACTTCTAGGGCCTCAAAGAGTTCGAGGTAAAGGCATGAAAGCTCTGGGAAGAGCGAATCCGGGAGGAAATTTACACCAAAGCTAAAGGCGGGGACAGGGCGCGGGGCGCGGGGCGAGGGGTCGGGTGGAGAGAAAGGGGGGCGATGAAAACCAAATGTCTTTCATCCCCTGGAGACAAAGAGGTGCCTTCTTTTGACAACAGCTGCCAGTGCTACACACACCATACGGCGGAGCCGGGGGGAGGGGCGCCGGGGAGCGTCGGGGGCCGGGACCGGCTCTGACTTCCCACAATGGTGGTTGTCATGGTGACGGGCCATCCATCTACGGGGGTGGCTGAAAGGACCCATTGTTCCGGAGACGGGCTGCCCGGGCTGTGCCTGCTTCTGAGGGACACCTTTAAACACCTCCCCGGGTTCAGGAGGACTGCGGATGGTGGCTCGGGGCGTCCTCCGGAGTCTCACGCCGGGACCCCCCGTCCGCAGATGGCGACGCCGCCTGGGCCCGGCTCGCTCTGCGCGGGGAACCAGCCGCCACTCGGCGCCTGCACCGCCCTCTCCCACGCAGGCGTGCGGCAGAGATGAGCCCGGGACACGTGTGCGCGCGCGCGCGCGCGTATACACACATAAAAACACACACACATAAAAACACACACACATAAACACACACACACACACACACACACACACACACACACACACACACACACACACACACACACACACACACACACACACACACACACACACACACACACACACACACACACACACACACACACACACACGTAGTAACAGCCCGCTCCCACCCGGGCTGGAGATCAGCGAGGGGCGCACGCGCCCGCACACGCACATAGGCGCACACACATACACACCGGGCTGACACACATACGGGGTAGTAACACAGCCGGCTCCTACCCGGGCCTGGGCCGGCAGGTGAAGGCGAGACTCGTAACCACCATCCTGGAGTAAGGACCGGGAACTTCACCTGTGCTTGCTGAGGTCTGGGGCCAGGAGCCTCGGGAAAGCCACCGCCCTCCCCTCACCCCACAACAGATCACTAAGCAGTTGTGCTGGAAGAAAAAGGAAAACAAAATCACAATGTAAAGAAGATTAAAAATTACAAGGCAGCATCGCAAGTTTCCTTGTAACACCAAACAATTGCAAACAACTGAGAAGTCCGTCCCTGGGGGCTAGATAATGTGGGGTACATCCCTCTGATGAAATACTGAGCTACTGTTAAAAAAAAAAAAAAAAACACAAGGCAGCTCTCTATGCAGAGCTATGGAAATGTCCCATATGTTCTATGTAATAAACAAGATGCAGAACAGCGTGAGTAGCATGTGTGCGTGTCTGTACACATATACCACTGTGAGTGTGTGTGCGTGTGTGCACACGCGCGCGCATCTCTGGAAGGAGAAGCAACGTGGCTCTAGAGGTGTATTGGGGAGCTGAAGAAAACTTCCTTTTCACTGCATAGTCTTTTGTGCCTTTTGGATTTTGTTCTATGTACCATGTATTATCTAGAAAAAATAAATAACCATTAAAAAGAACTTTAAAATTGCATTTGAACACTTTGGAGATTTGGAACTCTCCATCGGGCGTCAGGACTTTTTAAAAAATGTTTTAATAAATACTAATTTTTAAAGTGTAATGTACAAATAAATACCATTAACTCACAGATAGGGAAGGTAGTCGCGGTGGCAAAACATGAAAATACACACCTCCAGGAGACCACTGTATAATCCATCTGTTACATCAAATGAACCACAGGGCTTCCAAATTAAACAAATATGATGTTACATTAGGGCAATTTCCTAATTACAATATGGTGTGTAATCACTGAAATGGACTATTGAACCCCAATGACGTGGATCATCTTTCCACGCAGATAAAAATGGTTGCTTAGCAACGATTTAAGGAATAACGATGAGTTAACATCTATTGAGCACCTACTGTGTGGCATACTGAGCACAAGAGTTTGATATGCGTTCTTTCTTTTAATTTTCCAAACAAACCATTTGCATATTTTACTAATGAAGAAACATGTAGAAACATTCTTCAATTTACCATTTATCACACAGCTGAGAAAGCTGCAGAGTCTGGATTTGAATTCATATCTGCCTCTAAAACCTATGTTCTACTCTGAACGTCACTTTTGAAATTATGGTGAAAATACAGGCTCAATATGACTCTAATCCTGTAGTTTCTCAAACTGAATAAAAGGTTTCTAAATATTTGGGGGGGGAGTAATTAGGTTTATTTATTTATTGTCAGCTTTTCTTTTAATGGAAGTACTAGGGATTGAACCCAGGGCCTCGTGCATGTTTAAGCACACACTCTACCACTGAGCTATACCCTCCCCACCAAAAGGTTTCTAAAAATTAAGAATTAGACTGTCTTTGAGGAAACATCAGTTATAAACAGTGTAGTGGACTGTAAAATTTTAACTCTTGCCGTAGTCTGCTTCTACGGAGTAAATATGAGGTCTTTGTTTTATGAATGACCAGTGTAGCCTTTATTTCGGTGTCCATCAATAAAGTTAAAAAAATTTTTAATTATGTATATTTTGGGGGGAGGTAATTTGGTTTATTTATTTATTTTTAATGGAGGTACTGGGGATTGAACCCAGGACCTTGTGCGTGCTAAGCACACACTACCACTGACCTATACTCTCCTCCCTAATAAAGTTTAATGGAATGGAAACACATTTATTCCTTTATGTATTGTCCGGCTACATTTGCAGTACCGTGGAGGAGTTGTATACTGGTAAGGTAGACAGTATGGCCCCCAAAGACTAAAATATTTGCTGTTTAGCCCCTACAGAAAATGTTTGCTGATTCTTGATCTAGAGTTAAGGTCATGCACTCAGAAAGGCAAAAAAAAGTGAAGGATTTTTATCATATAGAGTCTAGCCCCACTCTCAAAGTCTTCTTTCAATGTTCATCCAAGTATTCCACTCCTGTTCAAAACTGTGCCTTCAGGGCTGTCCCCAAAGCCTTTAGCCTTGAGACACAGATTTCAGTTCTTATGGGATCAGGATGGTAGATGCCCTGACATAGGTTCCCCTCAGCCACAAGGCTGAATTTTTTGGGCTAATTTTTTTTTTTCCTGCAAGAAGTAGCTCACCATCTTTTTGCTTGGGAGGCCCTTTGTATCTGAAGAGTCTCCAGGAAAAGGTAGAAGCCAAGAATACGTGATGCTTTGCCAAAATGAAGCAAATTATTGAGTCGAAATAAATAGCTTGTGATACTGCATGCGGTAGCCGGAACCAGCTTAGAGAGAATGGAACCAGCTTGGCACTGTGTTCCTTAGATTTCAAAGAACTGTGTTCCCTTTTCTCTTTAAAAGCTTTAGTGGCTCTGGGAGACCTGGAGAAGATGGTATGAATTTGTAGAAAAGGGCACGTGGGGGGAAGAGCACTGCTCCATCCGCAGGAACACCTGCCACTAATTGTAGAGGAAGACTTTTAGGAAAATCAGTGTTGGGGATCATTACCCCATTACCCCTCCTCCCCATCACTCTTCCTGTCACCTTCTTGCCCAGAGCGGTGGCAGTTGCTCCCTTGTTGCACAACCAGCGAGTCCTAGGTGATGCTCACAGGCGACACCTGCTTACAAGAGCCAAAATCTGTAGGTGTCTTCAGGTGGCAAGCCAGATGACTTTTTGAGTTTGAAATTTTGTTTCTTTAAGCTGGCAAGAACTCTCCAGAAGCTCCTCCACCCAGGTGACAGCTGACCTGTGTTGGCTTGTTGAAAACATTCATGAACTTGGCCACAGGACAGAACTCTTATGTAGCACCGGACTTACCAGTAGGAACAGATTACTTCCTGTGTAATTATGGTAGAGCCATCACTCTATTTAACAGCACTCAGAGGCTTAGGCAAATATGAACTCAAGCCAAGAAAAATTAAATTCTGACTGTAGAACCTACATTGTGGGTATATGGGTGTTCGCCAAACAATTCTTTCAAATTTTCTGTATGTTTGAATTTTTTCATGATCAGACATTGAGGAAAAATTAGATTCTGATTTGAAAGCTCCCTTTTCTCTAAGTTTCTGAGGACCGAAACAAGACTGATATTTGATAAAATGTTAGAACTTTTCATTTAAAAAATATATCCCCACCTCTGTGAAAACAAAAGAAAACAAAACACCTTCTTAAGATAATAAGGATATTTTGAATGATAAAAATACAGGATGGGGTCAAGGGGCTAAAATAATTGCAAGGATATTTTCCTAAGCTTGAAAACACTTTGGGGAAAATATTTGGACCCTTTTCTAATAAAATAATGCCCAGTATACTTAGATGATCAGAGAATGGTAGTAACACTGGTTGTATGTGTAAGTGGAAGGTTCTTTTTCCCTCCATACTCAATTTTAAATTGCCATTACTTCTTTGTGACTTTCAGATTGCCCTCTTTGTAGGTTTTCAACTACTGGAAGTTCTGAAAGGGCCTCAACCCAATGTCAATGTCAAAGGCACCTCTTTCCTTTTCTTTCTTCTCCTGGTTAAGCAGCCATGGGCATTTCTCCCCACAGCTGCCAAACTACCCACTAACTTCTGCTCCGTCCATTTCTGAGCCCTTTCAGCATACACACAGTTACACAGGACAGAATATGAAGTAACTAATGAACATCTGTGTTTAGTCAGTTAGACAATGAATGTTCTCAGCTCATTTTCTAATATTTTTTCATGTGAATTTACTCACATAGGACCCTATCTCCAATCCCCCACTTATAAGAAGTCTCTTGATTAAGTATATAAGGAGTTAAGTATTCATCTAAATTTAAAAAAAGGAAAAAACTATGAATAGAAAATGAAAATACAGTAAGAATTGACATGTGAGGTTGAAAGCTAATCAGTAAAAAAAAAAAAAAAAGTGAAAATAGAAAAAAATAAGAAATATATAACCACAGGTATAAAAGAGATTTAAAAAAAATTTACTTCATGGAATTATGAATCATGTGGCAGCAAACTGGAAGGTCTAGATGAAGTGTATAATTTCCAGGTGGAATTTAAATGACAAAAAATGATCCAAGAAAAGGTGGAAAATCTGAATGGCCCTTTATTGTAGAAGAAATTGGAAAGATAATTAAGCATCTTCCATTAGAAGAAGAGGAAAACAAAAACTGTTATTAGTACCTTCAGAGAGATAAAGGGATGCATGGAATGAGAACAGAACAATATGAAAAAGGAGCAACAGAGAACAAAGACTAAGAAAGAGCTCAGAAATTTACAATATGGTCATCTTAACTTAAAAGTTCAACACAACATCTCAGAGAGGAAGAGTAGAAATTTCCTAGAAAGTATAGGGAGAAAAAAGTATAGAGAAAATATAAGAAAAATAGTAGACCCATGTGGGAAGTCTAATATCTTACTAACAGGAATGCTATAGAGAATAGAGAAAATGGAGAGGAGGAAGCTTTTTTGGTATGTGTGTATATATATATTTTTTTTAATTGAAGTATAGTCAGTCTACAGTGGAGGAAACTTTTTAGTCTAGTAAATTTCCCAGTATGGAGGGGCCTGAGGGTCTAAATTGAAAGGATACGAAAACGAATATATGTATGTATGTGCATGACTGGGACATTATGCTGTACACCAGAAACTGACATACTGTAACTGACTGTACTTCAATTATAAACAAACAAACAAACAAACAAATAAATAGAAAGGACTCACTGAGTAGCCAGGTCGAAGAATGAAAACCAACCCACGATGAGGAAAAGAAATGTCTAAAACGTAATGGACTTTTTAAAAAAGGGAAGGAGAAAAAGAGGAAGGTGGAGGAGGAAGAAGAAAAGAGGGAGGGTTGCTAGGTCACCTGGTGCATTTGACCAGGTGGGAAATAATGGAGAGGGGCTGTATAGTTCTGTTGGAGAGTGAAAGAAGCATCATCTAGGTACACAGAAACCTGAGCAAGCCAACAAACACAAAGCACATGTTAACTCCAGGAAAAACAAAGTCATACAAGAAAGAAAAGGTCATCCATCACAGCATCATACTCAGCTTATCAGTGATGAGTTAATATCCAGAACATATAAAGAACTTCTACAACTCAACAACAACAACAACAACACAACCTAGTTTAAAAATGGACAAAAGATTTGAATAGACATTTCTCTGAAGATGACATACAAATGGCCAACAAGCATATGAAAGAGGCTCAGCATCACTACTCATCAGGTAAAAGCACATCAAAACTACAATGAGATATCACCTCACACCCATTAAATAAATAAAATAAAATAATGAGTGTTGGTAAGGGTGTGGAGAAATTGGAACCCTTTTTTGCACAACTGGTGGGAATATAAAATGGTGTGGCCACTATGGAAAACAATATGGCAGTTTCTTAAAAAATTAACTATAGAAATACCTTATGATTCAGCAATTTCACTTCTTGATATATATTTGAAAGAATTGAAATCAAGGACTTGGAGAGGTATCTGCACACCCATGTTCACACCCATTATTACACGATAGTCAAAGGTAGAAGCAACCTAAGTGTCTATGAACAGATGAATGGATGACCAAATATGGCCTGTGCATACCATGGAATATTATTCAGCCTTAAAAAGGAAGGAAATTCTGACACATGCAACAACACGGATGAAGCTGCAGGACATTATGCTAAATGAAATAAGTCGGGCATGAAAAGACAAATTACTATATGATTCCACCTATAACAGGTTATATCTAGGGGAGTTAAGTTCATAGAGACAGAAAATGGAATGGCAGTTGCCAGAGGCTCGGGGAAGGGGGATATGAGGAGTAGTTGCTTAATGGGTATAAAATTTCAGTTTTATGATAGGAAAAAGTTCTGGAGATTGATTGCCCAACAACGTGAATATATGTGACACTGCTGAGCTGTACACTTAAAAATGGTTGAGGGTAAATTTTATGTGTATTTTACTACAATTAAAATATTTAAATTCTTTCAAAATAGGTCAAAGATCTGAACGTAAGAGCTAAAACTGTCGCTCTTAGAAGGAAACATAGGTGTGAATCTGCGTCAGCTGGAATTATCAATAGTTTCTTAATATGACACCAAAAATATAAACAACTGAAGCAAAAAACAGATATATTGGACTTTATCCAAATTAAGAAGATATTATCAAGAAAGTAAAAAGACAACTGACAAAAGGGGAGAAAATATTTGCAAATCAGATATCAGATAAGGGTCTAGCGTCTAGAATATGAAGAACACTTACAATTCAACAGGAAAAATACAAACAACCAATTTTAAAATGTGCGAAGGATTTGTACAGACAGTTCTCCAAAGAAAACATACAAATGGCTGAGAAGCACACAAGAAGATTCTGAAGATCCTTAATCAACAGGAAAATGCCAATCAAAACCACAATGAGATACAGCTTCATACCCACTAGGGAGACTATAATCAAAAAGACAAAAAATAACAAGTGTTGGTGAGGATGTGGAAAAATGAGAATCTTCGTTATGTTGATGGTGGGACCATGAAATGGTACATCTGCTGTTGCAAAACAGTTTGGTGGTTCCTCAAACACAGAATTATCAAACAATCCAGCAATTCCACTCCTAGGTGTATACCCAAGAGAACTGAAAGCACATGTTCCCATAAAAACTTGTAAACAAATATTCATAGTAGCAAAATTCATAAAAGCCAAAACTGGGAACAACCCAAATATCTGTCAGCTGATGAAGAGATAAACAAAATTGGTATACCCACCCAATGACAAGTACGTGTACAAGAGGACCAACCTTGAAAGCATTATGCTAATTGAGAGAAGCCAGTGACCAAAGATTCTGTATTATATGGTTCCATGTATGTGAAACACCAGAATAGGTAAATCACAGAGACACAAAGTAGATTAGCCTGGAATTGGGGTAAGGGAGAGTAGAAATAAAGAGTGACAGCTAATGTGTATTGAGTTTTTTTTTGGGGGGGGAGATCTAAAATTAGATGGTGGTGATGCTTGCACAACTTTGTGAATATCCTGAAAACCACTGGACTGTATACTTTAAACGAGTGCATTTTATGATAGGTGAAGTATATCTCAATAAAGCTATAAAAAAAAAAAGAATGCCAAGAGTGGGGGCAACCATTGTCTCTCCACCACTCCTCCATCTTTTCATCATCATAATGCTATTTGCATTTCTTTTTGTCTTCCGTACTCTTGAGATGCTTTATGAACACATTCTGTTTTCTCCAATATGGAGGGAGTGTCTTTCTATCTATCCTTCCTACGTCCATGTGTGAGAACAGGTTGCATGGTGTTTCCTCCTCTCTTTTATCACCTGGGAGTGTCAGGAGGTCAGGGAGGCGGCAAAGAGGCAGGGCTGAAGCAGGGATTACCAGGTAAAAACCTAGTGCTATAATTAAGGTGAGAAATGACCAGGGTAGCCTTGGGAGAGAGAGTGGAAGTAGTTGGATTCTCCACACAATTGAAGGTGGAGCCCAAAGGATTTGCCAACAAATTGTTTGTGATGTGTGAGAGAAAGAGGAGTCAAGAATGACTTTGAAGTTAGTGGCCTCAGTACCCTGGGAAGAATGAGATTGTAACTCTTTACTCAGATGTAGAAGGGGCCTAGAGGAGCAGGTTTGGGGTGAAACAGCAGAAGGTCAGTTTGGGACAGGTTAAGTTTGAGATGTCTCCAAGTGGAGCTGTTGAGGAGTGTGGTAATAATAAAGAATATATCTCATCTTTGTCGAGGGAGGGAGCTTCAGAAACCCTGAGCCTTTCCTCAGTGGTAGGAGTGTCTTGTTATGCTAATGAGGCGACTTATGGTGGGACTCTAGAGAGCTTCAGGATGCCAGAAAGATTGACCATGTGATTAGAAGGTTGGAACTTTGGGTCACCCTGGCCTCAGAGGACGGGAAGGTGGCTGGAGATGGAGTAGTTACACGGGCAGTGTGATGTAATCAATTGATGATGCTCACAAGAATGAAACCCCAGTGAAAACTCTGGAAAATGAAGCTTGGAGGAGTTTCCTGGTTGGTGGCCACAGTGATGTGCCAGGGGGATTCCACACCCTGACTCCGTGTGGAGAGGACTTAGAAGCTCTGCACCCCTCCAAGGTCACAGCCTATATGTACCCTTTACAATAGAACTAATTGTAAGCACAGCACTTCCAGTGTGTTCTGTAAGTCCTTCTAGTGCATTAGTGAACCTGTGGGAATCATGGGAACCCCCAGATTTATAGCCAATGAGGCAGAGGTGGGATGGCCTGCAGACACGGTGATCAGCCTGAGAGGTGAATTGCATTGCAGTACACCCAGCTGGTGTCAGACCTGGGGTGTGGAAGTGAAATAAGTAGGTAGTTTGTCATTCAACTCGGGATTCAGTGAAAAAGTCAGGGCTGGAGGGAGAACACTACAAATATATAGTGTTTAAAGGCCCGCAAGTGGGTGGCTCACTAAGAAGTGAGCGTGGATAGAAAAGAGAAGACATCTGTGGCCATGTCAACATTTGAAGTGAGGAAGATGAGGAGGGACTAGCAAAGGAGACTGAGGAGTGGCCACAGAGGAAAACCAGCCAAGGGTGGTCCTGACAAAAAGAAAGTGAATCTAACAGTGCCGATAAGTCAAGTAAGAAAGAGACTGAGAATTTTTCATTTGATTCAACAATGTGGGGGTTACGGGAGACCTAGATCAGAGAAGTCGCAGTGAGTGATGGGATTTAAGAACGAATGGGAGGTGAGAAATCAGAGCAACACATTTAAACCACTTTGATCTGAAGAGAGGAAGAGAGATGAAGCAATGGCTGGAGATCAGAGAGGGCATTGGTTTTTTTTCAATGGAAGAAGTAGCAGGTGATGCATTAATGGAAATGATTCAGTGGAAAGGGGAAAATGTAAGTGGAAGAAGAAACAATCACTGGATGGGGCAAGCTGGGTGAGTGACAGGTGAGCTGGGACGGGCCCTAGTACACAAATGGAGAGGATCATCTAATGTGCAGTTCACCCTTAGTCCCAGGAGAAAAGCTACAGTGCCCAGATAGACATAAGTGTGCGGGTTTGGTTTTAGGAGCTTATGGAAACTTCCCTAACTGCCGTTGTCCCAGGTTGGACTCCCTAGCAGCAGACATTGAGACAAAGACGTTTCTTAGGCATCCTCACCTATGAACAGAAGGTGGAGGAGGCAGGATTAAGCAGAGGAAAACTGTTGAGTGGTAAGGCAAACCCAAGAAAACCTTGGCCAACCCTGTGCCTCCTCCAGTCCACTAGGTATTATAACTGAGCTCCAGGGGCTGCGAGTCCAGGGCAGCTTGTAATGTGTGTGTGTGTGTGTGTGTGTGCGCTTATGTATATGTGTGTGTGTATATATATATATGTATATGTATATATATGTTCAGCATCTCTGTGCAGGGTGGGGTTGTGGCAGCCTACATGTGGGAAGAGCCAAAGGAAGGTTGAGAAGATGAATGGAACATAGACCAAGTTCGGCTGACTGAGTCAAATATCGAGAATCCATGCTTTGGCCAAGACTAGACCCTTCCCGGCTCTCCACTGAAATGACCTCCTCTAGTGTGAATTTGGCTTACTGTCCATAGGCACGAACATTTGTTCATCTGGGGGCCCTGTGATGTGGGGAGAAACACCTCTGCACTACGTATTTTTCTGTTCGCCCCTGCAGGTCCTCTCTGCACCTCCTGCCCTGCTTCCTGCCCTGGGAGGCTGACCTGTATAATTTAACCTCGTCCCTCCTTCTTCTAGTTGGGTTCAGCCAATAGGGAGCACCATCAGGAAGCCAGTAGTGGGGAGAAGGAGGCCAGAGCATTTGTCCCCCTGGTTCCCCATGATGTCACCTTGGGCTGGCTGTGTCCTTGACAGAAGGCCACCAGTTCCCTCTAGGAAGCTTAATCTACTTGACTCTGCTTTGGGTTACAGGCGAACTTTTCCTCCTTTTGCTCATTCCTCTGGGCTACATGATCGAGGTTCCTGTCCAGTGTTTTGTGTGGGTCCCCTCTACCCTACCGACCCTTGGGGGAATTAATACCTTTGTAAATAAACCCTTCTCAACTATTGTATTTCTTATCCTGAGCTCTGACCCACCCTCTAAATCCTGGTCTGCTGCTGGGGCAGCTGGGAGTGGAGGATGAAGAGAACTGCGCAGAGAAACACCACCAGAGGAAGCGTAGAAGTACCAAGGACCCTTTCGGGTGCACCAACCAACGGAACTAACTAAGGTGCAAAGAGAAACCATTGGCTTGTACAATTAAAGAGCAAAGAGGCAACCTCTCTTCAGGCGTAACTCATCTAAGGACATAAACATGTCCTCAAGACGCCGTATCTTGTTTCAGCTTTCCTCCGTGTTGGTTTCAGTCATGGCTACTCTCTTTCTTGGTGGAAGCAAAGAGGGCTAAAGGCAATATGGTATTTGTATCATCCTTTAGGATCCCATAGAAAAAGAAAACACCATTTTCCTGAGAGCACCAGCAACAGACCCAAGTCTTTTCTTGGTTGGCCTGGTCTGGATCACATGCTCTTTCCTGTACCAATCATTTCAACCAGGTGATGCTGTGATAGAATTATCCAGACTTGGCTTACCTACCCAGCTGTGGGGTGGGAGACGGTGGAGGGCTAACCCCATCTGAAACACAGAGGGTGAATTCCCTACAAGAAGTAAGCGCTCTTAGAACCAGCAGGGGGCGGGGGTCAGCCTGACAGGTGGCCAAACGAGGGGGAGGTAGGCAGTAAGGGTTGCAGATTGCTTTGAAGTTTGGCTGTATCTCCTGAGATAGGGGATGACTTGGAGCCTCCGTGCCTGTTGGGTTGGCTTACGAGCAATGCTATGGACAGTGGGGCGTTCTGAGAACCAGGCTAGGGGGAGCCAAGTGCACCTCTAGCCAAGTAAGGCAGAGCGTCAGCCCAGGAACCGTAGGAGCCAGCAGGCAGATTGCGTGGGCGCTCAGCCACTGGCAGACTCTACCAGGCCTCTTTGCCCTCGTTGGGGCCTGAGCAGTTTCACCATGGAGGAGCACCATTAGGGCTTTCTGGAACTCTGTGCCTTGACATTTGGCTCCTCTTCAAGACTTGGCTTAGACCTCCCTCCCTGGTTTAACTTTTGTTGTACCAATTCAAGTGAGAAACCTTGCCCAGTTAAGCAACCCTAAGCATCACTACACACCGCCCACCAGGCTGGCACCACCCCACCTCTTGGCTGGCTCCATGGGGACAGGACCAGAACTTCTGGTTGTGACAGCCACCTTGTGAAGAGGAGAGGGCTCTTGAGAGCTCTAAGGTGATTCCTTCCACCAACACAACCTGTCCTGCTAAATCTGCATCCCTGTCGTGCTAGGAAGGGTCTAGTTCTCCCATCCCGTCTCCCATTTGCTCCATCAAATACTCGATTTCCCCTCCCAGGGTAGCTGTGAAGTGAAGGGGTGCCAGGGTGTGTGAGCCAGGAGTTCTTGGGCCATCTGACCCTCCATCCAGGAGCCAGAGGAGCATCCGAGGACAGGAAAAGACAGGACCTGGGCTGACTTGACCTGAACACGGGACCTATCAACAGAAAAATGGCCCTGGGCCAAGCAGAAGGTCTTCTCTCCTGCTGGTCAGACCGGCTGAGCCAGAAGGTGATAAACAGTCAGCCAATGACTGGCCGTGAGACTAGAGGCTGTGGACACGGACATCCGGAAATGAGCGGCACCGCTGGGCTCAGTCACAGAGAAGGCAGAGATGTGATGCAGGGCAGACACGGACTAAGGTTCAGGCAATTAATCCTATGCACACCAGGCTTTTGGAAAAGCAAAGTCTTTTTCATATTTAGCTGTCAGATCCTCAGCAGGTCGAAAAGAAGTCTTAAAGGGGCAGGCCCCACCGGACCCAGGACTGCCTGTAGGTCCCTAAAGTGATGATCCTACCTGACCGGCTTAGGCCAGAACCAAGAGTTCTAGGGCCGTGTCAATTGCCTTTGGGGCCAACATGTGAAGCCCAAGGGGGTCAGATGTGCGAAGTCTGTCGGCCTCCATCAGAAGAGTGAACAAGCCATCAGGAGGGGAGTGGGAGGAAGTAGGTGGGTAAGGAGTAAATCTGGACACCAGAGAATTGGCCAAGGTGCAGTCCTGAAGTTAAAGGGGTCCCTGTCAGCACACAGGAAGCTAGGAGGGTAGAGAGGTGAAACTGATTATCAGTGGGTGACAGAAATTTTAGCTCCTGGTTAGGAGTTGCCTGGTCCTGGTCTCAGCATTTTTTCTGCCTGAGTCTCCCTAAAGCAGGTCTAGAAGATTGGGGAGGACCAGTGGCAGGAGGGAAAATCCAACGGAGCTGGATAATCACATAAACAGAGGTCCCAGAACATTGATCAGTGAGATGGTAGCCGTGACAGGTGAGGTGAATAAGCAGGCGAACCCAGGCTGTAGACTTTTTCCTCCAGAAGCCCTTGTTAAGTTTGTGTCCTTGGCTGATAAAGAGATTGTTCCCCCAGAATTGAGGGGTGGGGGAGACAGGGCTCAAAATCAGCAAATTAAAGTCACCATGAGGTGGCCCAGGTGGGTTCCCTAAAGGTAGGAGCTGAACAGCTCACTGCCAAACCCAGCTAGGAGGAAGACCCGTCAGAGGACAGAGGACTCTGAGTGGAATAAAAAAGGAATTTCCGGTAGCTTCCAGAAGTAATGCCTAGAGTGGAATTATGGGAACACCTGGAGGTTTGAACATAGAAATGAGAGCGACTCAAGGTTTCCCATATCCATTCAGAGAAAGAAATAGAATGAATGAATGATTTCAAACGGAGGCTATCTGTGTCCAAGTCTAGCTACGTAACAGCAGGTGTATGTGGCATAAAGTATTTTCCACTAATTAAATCTATCTGTGGCCCCTTGGTCCCATAATTACACGTGGGATTTTATGAAAGATTGCATGAATTAAAGCGCTACATAAATGCTGAGACAAATTCACTTGGGGAAGCTCAGGGTCTTCAAAAGGGACTTGTGGGCGCCAGCCCAACAAGGCTGAAGGTAAACCATGAAGGTGGCAATTAGTGGACTGAAAGGTATGTGGCCACAGTCACCATGTACCATGCATTGGAGTTCCAAAAGCATTCATATCTGTGAATGACAGCTTTCTCTAAATGAGGAGGGACCACACCTCTTGGAACCTGGTTGCACTGGTTGAGTTGCTTTTGTGGCGTCCCATGAAGCTTGCTGTGGTTCCCTTCAAAACATCTAAGCCAACAGAGAATCTGGCCTTGCTTATACCTGCAGACCCGCCCATCTTCCTGCCTTGTGCTTCCATCAGCTGCTAAGGAGCATGACTTGAGTCCTATCTAAAGGAATTCATCCTTGGCCATCATTACAAAGTCTCCAAGTAACAAATGCTGGAGAGGGTGCAGAGAAAAGGGAAGCTACACTGTTGGTGGGAATGTAAATTGGTGTGACCACCGTGAACAGTGTGGAAGTTCCTTAAAAAAATACTAAAAATAGACTTACGATATGATCCAGCAATCCCACTCCTGGGCATGTATCTGGAGAAAACTCTAATTCAAAAAGATACATGCACCCCAGTGTTCATAGCAGCACTATTTACAATAGCCAAGACATTGAAACAACCTAAATGCTCATCGACAGATGATTGGATAAAGAGATGATTTTATATATATAATATATATATATATAATATATATACACATACACACACATATATATGTGTATATATATATGTATATATATATATACACACACACGTGCATACACACACAATGGAATACTACTCAGCCATAAAAAAGAATGAAATAATGCCATTTGCAGCAACATGGATGGACCCAGAGATGATCATACTCATACTAAGTGAAGTAAGTCAGAGAAAGACAAATGTCATATGACATCACTTATATGTGGAATCTAAAATGTGATACAAATGAACTTATCTACACAACAGAAACAGACTCACAAACATAAAAAACAAACTTATGGTTACCAGAGGGGGAAGGGGTAGGGGAGGATAAATTAGGAGTTTGGGATTAGCAGATAAAAATTGCTATATATAAAATAGGTAAACAACAAGGATTTACTGTATAGTACAGGGACTTATACTCAATATCTTTTAATAAACCATAATGGAAAAGAATATGAAAAATAATATATATATGTGTATAACTGAATCACTTTGCTGTACACCAGAAACTAACACAACACTGGTTTTTCTGTTTCTTTTTTTTCAGTAAAGGCAAAAGGTTTATTTGATCTGAAGATAAACCAGAGTATTAACACAACATTGTAAATCAACTGTATTTCAATTAAAAACACAGTAAATGACAAAAATTGAAAATTAATTAAAAAAATAAAGAATTCATCCTGCATGAGAATTATTAGTTGGATAAGAAAGCCTACATTTCATGGAATCTCCATCCATTACAATAGAAAGCCAAGAAGGAAGAGAGGGGACCTGATTAGGACGAGGAGATAATCTGTCATGTTCTAACGTGGCTTAATTTTCTGTCCACACAGAGGATTCATCTGCTGGTAGAGGGGAGAGGGTAGCAGCAAACTCCTCTGTGACCTTGCTCAAAATGGGTCAGTTCAGCAGGAGAAAGTTGCATCCGGTGCCAAACGATGGAATTCAGAGCTGTGTCTCCAGAAGGCAACAGAGGGGTGGTCTTGTTATGCAGGAGTCCTTCCTGTCTGCTCTCCCCTACATGTGACTCAGGCAAGCTAACTAATTCCTCAAAGTTTCTTTAATTTTTTCCTTTTTATTTTTAATTGAATTATAGTCAGTTACAATGTGTCAGTTTCTGGCATACAGCATAATGTCCCAGTTATGCCTAGATATATAGATATATAGATATACAGATTTATTTTCATATCCTTTTTCATTAAAGGTTATTACAAGATATGAATTTTAAATCTGAAATTTAAAATCTTCATTGTCTTAAGGGGTGAAGCCTTTGGCTCTGCTGTATCTTTTAAGTCCTACTGCGTAAAAGACAGTATGGAAACACTTTTTGATTATAGTCAAAGAGGAGTTATGTCAAAATCTGCCACCTCTGAGATTTTGGACAAGACAGATGCACTGCCTTGTTCCTTCATTGGCTTAGCTGTTTGAGTGGGAGGGAGGTTCTTGTCCTCAGTATTGTGTACCATTAAATAATTCCAGTTTATCTAACCTTCTTGGAACCATATATTTTTCATCCCATGTATAGTTTCCCTGAGTCCAAGTTTTAGGCTGTGTGTGTGGGATCTCTCCTGCTCTTGGATCCTGGTGAGTTGACACATTCAGGACTTTTTATTCATCTTAGCAGTAGGTCCTTGCTCTTAAATACTCTTCATCAGGCAACGATAAAAAGCAGTGTTCACTTGCGAAACCAAGTGCAGCCGGAGGCCTCCTGGCTTGGACGCAACATGATCTAATGAGTAACTCCTCCAAGCCAGGGGTTATGCTTGATTATGAACTATCTGGACAAGGTGACTTATACAAGAGTCTGCCGCAGTCGCGACCAAAGCTCTCTGGCGTAGTTGAAATTTGTATTGAAACTCTGTGCAGTTTGCAGCAAGTCCCTGGGACCTTATTTCTCACAGCCCTCCTTTTTGCAGCCTTTTGTGTCACCCAGACCAGGGAGTGACATTGCCTCCGCGTCTCCTGCCTGTGCCCACCTTGGAGTTCCGCTCTGCTCCTCCACTCCCCGCTCTCTGAAATGTCTTTCTCCTTCTGGGCATATCCAGCTTCTACTTAAAAGTTATTTATTAGGGGAAGGGCTTAGCTCTAGTGATAGGGAGCATGCCTAGCATGCATGAGGTCCTGGGTTCAAATCCCAGTATGTCCATAATAAATTAATTAATTAAATAAACCTAATTACCTCTCTCCAAAAAACTCATTTGTCATCTGAATTAATTGCTACTTTCTGCTCTGACATCATTGCCCGTCTTTGCCTTTCTTTCCTTGTTAAACCAAAACAAGAAAACTCTGCCCAGTTTATACCCCCCCACCCCACCCCTCCACCGAAGTGCTAACAGTTGTCATTTGCTGAGTGTTTATCTCATGCCAGGCACTGTGGGTATACACACAATCTAATCTATAACACAAAAGCCTTCAAAATAAGTAGATGCCTTTTACATTTACAGAAACTCAGACTCAGAGAGATCCAATGATTCCTCCAGGTCACAAAATTAGGAAATGTTAGCGCAGATCTCAGAATCCAGGGCTGACCCAAAGCCCACACTTTCTTTTTCTATTATTTTCATATGTGACAAAGAAATTAGTGTCTATGAACGACACGTTTTAAAGGTAGAAATGGAGTGTTTCTTGGCATAAAGACATGTTTTGTCTTTACGACTCTAAAGGTAGAAGACATTCTCTGTCAAAACTGGCTCAAATTACCAAGCTGTCATTGGATCTGAGGACACTTCTCTCTGTGGACGTATTTCTTCTTTGACCTTTTGTCAGAAGGATCTCCATGGTTTGGGGGTGAGGCTGCTCGCACACCCTCTCAGTGGACATACATACACATATGGGGGTACGTGCAGACGTACATACATAATTCCTCATGTATATTTCCATATATGCATGCATATCTGCACATACACATATACACATCCACATTCATTTTATGATCCATCCTGAGTTCTCACCAGGTCTCCAGTTCCTCCAATTTTCTCCCTTCCCATTTTATAACTCCCTTTCCTGGCATTGAGGAAGCCAAGTCTCATTTTCCTCTATCCATGGACTTTCCGAATCAATCTCCCCATGTGTAATCAATCTCCTGTTCCTAAAATCCCACCCTGAGAGGGTCCTTGTCACCCTGCCGGGGCTCTGACACCATGCATGCCCCACCCATCCCCTAACACGGGTACCTACCTACCTTGCTTGGTCCCACTAATGGTTTGGGGACTGAATTATTCAGGAGGGAAAGAAGGAAAGAAAGCCACTCAATGTCTCTACTTAAACTTCTGAACAGCTGGACTGCAGTTATAATTACCACGTGTGCCAGATCTGTATGAGTTTTGATTGACTGATTGATCTTAATAGAGGCCATATTTTCCTTCTTCTTTGCATGACTGGTGATTTTTTTTTTTTTAATGAATGTCAGATGCTGTGAATTTTGCCTGGTTGGGTATTTCTGTTTTCCTGTAACATTCCTGAGCTCAGTTATGGGATGCGGTTAAGTTTGTCGGGAACATTGTGACCCTTTGGGGTCTTGCTGTTAGGGTTTGTAAGGAGGGTCTCCAGCAGTGCTCAGTCGAGGGCTAACCACTCATCACTCCTGAGGCCAAAGCCTTCTGGTGACTCTAGCCAGAGCCTGTGACTCTGCGGCTTCCACCCTGGCTGGCACAAACCGACCTGGTCCTGGTCCCGGGTGAGCACTGGGCCCTGTTACCTCTTGTTGGCCTGGATGAGGCTTTCCCAGCCTCCCACGGTTTCCTCACTTGTCTCAGTGGCTCCGCACTCAGCTGGAGACTCAAGGAGCACCCCGTGTGGATGGTAGACTTCTCTCTGTTGGAGCCCGTTCCCCCTGGGGTACTCAGTCCTGAGCCCCCTACTCGCCTGGGTCTTCCCTGACGCCTTGGCCCAGGGGGTCTCCTGGGCTCTCTCCCAGCCCCTCCTCCGGGTGCCATGCTGGGGACTCCCTCCAAGCAGAGACCCAAGGCAACTGCAGCGTTCAGCTCAGTGTTTCCTCTCTCACCGGGAGCACCATCTGCCACCTGATGTCCAGTGCCTTGAAAACCAGTGTTTCATCTGTTTTGCCTGGTTTTTGTGGTTGTTGTTGTTTTAGACAGAAGGGTAAAGCCAGTCCCTGTTACTTCATGGTGGGTGGAAATGGAGTAATAACAGCACGTAACTTTTTGAAAAAAATGTTTTTAATTTTTATACTCTTACATCTCCATGTATTTCTCAATTCAGATCCAATGCCAACACTCGGTATGCTAAAGGTTCCTTCAGGTTTCAAAGTTATGAGATTCTGAGATGATTCTAAGAGATAGGAAAGGGCCTCTTGGATCCTGGCTAAGAGTAGTGTTAAACATACTTCTAGATCGGGGGAGTGATAAATTGGGAGTCTGGGATTTGCAAATACTAACTACTCTATACAAAATAGATGAACAGATGGATAAACGACAAGTTTATACTGGGCAGCACAGGGAACTATATTCAATATCTTGCAGTAACTTATGGTTAAAAAGAATATGAAAACGAATATATGTATGTTCCTATATGACTGAAGCATTGTGCTGTACACCAGAAATTGACACAACATTGTAAACTGACTAGACTTCAATAAAAGTATGTTTAAAAAAATAGATGGACAGCAAGGTCCTACTGTAGAGCACAGGGAACAATATTCAATACCTTGTAATAGCCTAGAATGAAAAAGAAGGAGGTAGGGTGGAGCTCAGTGGTAGAGCACATGTTTAGTAAGCACGAGGTCCTGGGTTCAGCCCCCAGTCCCTCCATTAAAAAAAAACAAATTAACATAAATAAATAAACCAAAAAAAGAACAAGCTCCCCCTCAAAAGAACAACAACAACAAAATTAGCTAAATAAATAAAAATTTTAAAAATGAAAAATAGGAAAAGGAATATGTATGTATAACTGAATCACTATGCTGTACACCAGAAATTAACATAATATTGTAAAGCAACTATATGTCAATTTAAAAAAAAATTCCTGCTCTACTTCTGATGATTAGTTAAATTTCCTTTTAAACAATGTTTAATAATTCTTCCTGAATAGTCACAATATGCCTATAACCATGCTCAAGCATTCTGGGAACACACAGTCCTACTCTTACAGGGCTTGCAGCTTCTCGGGGAGACCAGACGTAAACTTATACAAGCACAGCGAAACTGCAGGCTAGTATCGCTCACGTTTGGATGACTGGTTATGGCAATGAGTGACAACGTACCTCGTGCCGGAATGTATCTTCCTGATAACGGACACAACGATAAAACACTTCCACTCAAATAGATGAAGATTCTCGTCTTGCCTGATTCATCCGGCAGGAACAAGAAGTTTACCTGCTGTGGCCAATACCATAGACGGAGGCCCTCCATCCTTAATATCAGCCTCCTCCTAGGATGGCTTCTTGCGCTGCCAGAACAGGAAGGCTGAAAAATGGCCTTGCCCAGACTCCCGTGCAGCTTCGAGTCTGGTAGGATTTAGGTTCCACCAATCAGACGCCTTCGTGCAAGAACTGAATGTGAAACTGGCCAGGAGGAGGGGCCCAGGCAACCTATTACTGGTCTGGATTGCAGCGAGTGGGCGTGGCCTGGGGATCCACTGGTCCATTGGTGCTGCTGACCCACAGATCACGGCTAACGCAGCTTGTGCCTGGAAATAACCATAGGACAGCAGCCTCCTGAATTCCTGACTGAGCTAAGATAATGGTATGCTAGTGCAGTGTTCGTTGACCAGGGGCTGTTCTGCACCCAGGGGACATTTAGCAAAGTCTGAAGACATTTTTTTTTTCACTTGAAGAACAGTCGGTTACAATGTGTCAATTTCTGGTGTGCAGCACAATGTCCCAGTCATGCAGATACATACATATTTGATTGTTGTGACTGAGGATGTGCTACCAGCATTCAGTGGGCAGAAGCTGGGGCGGCTGTGAGACCTGCAGTGCACCGGATGACAGGGAATCATCCTGTCCCAAACGCCAGCCGTGTCTGTCCCAGAGCCTGGATTTAGGATGGTAGCTACAGATTCCTCAAATCGTCCACCGTGGCCAAGTAGTCATTTTGTCACAGGGTCGTTTTTTTTTGTTTGTTCGTTTTTGTTTTGCTTTTACTTTAATTTTGTGCTGGGATAACTTCTGAGCCACGAGTGTTTCTTCCGTTTCTTCTGGGATATCTTTTTCTTGGATGCAACCTCCTCTCCTGGTCCAGGAACAATTTGTTCTTCTTCAGTAAGAACCAGCTCAAAGTGGTAGGAGAAGCTGAGGAAGGGGCTCATCCGACCATAAGCTTGTAAATCCTGTGGCATCTTGAAGGCTCGTTCACCTGGATGAGCTCAGTGACTAGAGATCAGACAGCTACATCCTTTGGCATTGCTGTCTATATTAAGTATGTGCAACAAAAATTCAGCGTTCTTTTGGGCCTGCCAACGCTAGATCCAGCCCACTGCTTGGCCTGGGCACCTGCCAGCTCCCACTGTAATGGCGAACCGCGCGTGCAGCGCTTGGGTCAAGTGACGTGTCTGAGATGCAGGGCCCTTTTGCATATGCACACCCACACCAGCCTGCGCAGGTTCACAGATGTCCTTGAAGCAGACACGAAGATTGGAACCTCTTGAATTGCAAGGTTTTCTGGGGGTTTCTGGGTTAAGTGAACAGTGACCCACTTTCAGAGATCACCCCAGGCTGCTTTGGGAAGAGCACAGGGTCGCTTCTGCAGAGCCAGCCTGAGAGTCATTCCAAAAGGTCCAACCTAAAGCCTGCTTTCCTAACCCCTCACACAGTGTTGTAAGCACCTAGTTCCTGGGATTAAATTCCTTTTCTGCGTAAGAACCACAGTAGTTTTTAATCTGCTATTGAAGTCTGATACACATGCCATTGTATGACCGATCCCCGTGAGATCCCTGATGAAAAAAGCATCAAAGGTAATTTTGTGCTAACAAACCAGAAGAAGTGTTAAACCCTTGCCTATTTGTGGGTGTCTCTCTTTTTCCTTCACCCACAGAGATCTGTCTGTAGAATCACTTGTCACTTGTTGGCTGCAAGGATTCTAAGACCCAACAAGGTGAAGATGTGCAGAAAGTAGGAACAGGATGGAAGGGGGCTCTCCTGATAGATACCAGTAAGCCACTTTTACATATAAACACAAAAACAAGAATTCACTATGAGCCGGAGTTGGTATAAAAGGCTTAAAAGATGCAGCATGGCACAGGGTTGAAGGCATGGACTTCGGTCCAGAGCAGGTGTTTGGGCTCCAATCCCTGCCTTGCACCCTTGGGAAAGTTATCAACTTCATCTAAAAGTTGGTGTTGGACAGTAGTCCTTTTGTCATGGGGTTGTTGTGCAGACTGAAGTAATTAATATGTGCAAAGCAGTTAAACAGTGCAGATGCACGGTAATGCTATTTAAGTGTTTGTTACATAAAATTTAAATGGAGGTAGAATTTCACTGGGATGGGATGAGTACTGTTAAATGAGTGATGAGATGTCTGAGGCAGGTACAAGAATAGCAATACTAGAGGACAGAGAGGAAACTGATTTGCCTGCTGTACACACTGGGCGTGGAGGAACAGTGACATGGAACCTTAGCCAAGTAGGAAATGAGCATGAATGGAGAGTCTTGGATATCTTCCTAAATAGTCTGGGTTTGCACTTGTCCAACACTGGGAAGCTACTGAGGATGGTCGGGGGGCAGGCAATATGGAGAAACTGATGTTTTAGGAAGGGGACACTGAGGGCATCCTACATCTTTACGCCAACCTGACACACTCATGAGCCACTTGTCAACTGGCCCTTCAAACGATGCTTGGAACACCTACAAGTATTCACGGCAACCATCTGAGCTTTCTCTATTCTGAAGTCTCTGTCCTGCCTTACACAGCTTCGGTGGCCTCTGCAGTTGGAGGAGGGAAGTTTGGAAAGTCATTAACTTGAATAGATGTTGGTCTCAAAAAACATCATAGTTATTCATGAAATTCTATTTCAGCTAAAAAGTGTTGGTGTCCCTTGGCTGATTTCTTTCTTTCTTTTTATTTTTTAATGTCTCAGCTAAATCTTTCAGGTCCTGGGCACCCTGCTGGTCTTTCAGATGTTCATTAGGGTCCAAGACAATACCTCCCATTGTCACCCATCTGACATCATTCCCGCAAACGCAGACACCCCAAAGGATGAACTGAGCATGAGCTGTGTCTCTTTCTTTCTTTCTTCCCTGTCTGATGGTGGGGAAAGCATCTCAGGATCCTTCAAATTTCTCTTACTAATCCGATCTAAGTGAGTGGCATTGGGAATAAAGATGCTAGAAATATCTAGAAAATAAACTTTAGAGTCCTTTGTAGGAGGACAGGAGAGCAGGAAAAGTCAAGGATAATTCCCGGATTTCTGACTTGGGTGATTGGAGTGGTAGCATCACTGACTGACCTACGGAAAAAGCAGGAGCGGGCAGGGCAGCTGCATAACGTACAGGACTTACTGCCAAATGAAAATGCCGGCTCCTTGTTCAAAATGCAGGGAGAACTCTGTCCTTTCTTCCATGGTGTCTCTCTCAACTTGTCATGGTGGCCTTCATTTCCTACTTAATGTCACACTCTCTTGGGCACAGGGATACAGGCGGTGAGGGCAGACCCTACAGATGAAGAGGTACCAAATGGCCAGGTGATGCCTCCTGGCAATCAGAGACCAGCAGCCCTGGGTCTCAAGCCAGGCGTCTCCTCTTCCCTCGAGGCTGTGGTCGCAACCCAAGAGCAGGTGGGTGACCCTCAAGGATTGTTACTTCTGTGTCAGGACACACCAGGTACCTGGATAGAGGTGGGGAAGAGGGTCATGTGCCCTGGTGCTGCCAGCCTGGCGCTCCAACGGCCACTGCTCCGACAGCCCTGATACACAGGGTGAGCCCATCCCCCAATCACCCATGCCTAGGTTCCCACCACTGGGGATGGAGGTGGCAGCAGTCACCGGAGGTGGGGAGGAGAGGCCCCCAGTGCCAGGGGCAGGAGCAGTAGGTGGAGAACCTGTCCCATAGACGCAGGGAGGCGGTCGGAGACAGGATGGCATGTGAGCCGACGCACGTACTCCACCATCTTGCAGGGCTTTACCTGCAAAACACACATTCAAAGATAAAATTATGTGCCATTGGCAGCAACGTGGATGGACATGGAGAGCATCATTCTAAGTGAAGAAAGCCAGAAAGAGAAAGAAAAATACCATATGAGATCACTTATACATGTAATCTTAAAAAAAAAAAAAAGACACAAATGAACTTATTTACAAAACAGAAACAAACTCAGACATGGAAAACAAACTTATAGTTACCAGGGAGGAAAGGGGGTGGGAAGGGATAAACTGGGAGTTGGATATTTGCAGGTACTAACTACTATATAAACAAGGTCCCACTGTAGAGCACAGGGAACTCTATTCAATATCTTGTAGTGACCTGTAATGAAAAAGAAAATGAAAAGGAATCTATGTATGTATATGTATGACTGAAACATAATGCTGTACACCAGAAACTGACACAACATTGAAAATTGACTGTAATTCAATTTAAAAAAGAAAAAGAAAAAACAAAGATAAAATTATGAAGAATTTCATAACGGGGGTTGTGGGTAGAGCTCAGTGGTAGAGCGTGTGCTTGGCACACATGATGTCCTGGTTTCAATCCCCAGTGCCTCCGTCAAGGGGAAGAATAAAAACAAACTTCAAAACAGCTGATACAGAGCATCAAACGCCAAGTACAAAGTCCTTCCGAGCTTGAGCACCTGTGTGACTGTCTGGTTGCAGACCTGTTGTTATGGACTGAATGTTTGGGGTCCCCCAAAATTCATATATTGAAGCTCTTTCTCCTCTAATGTTGCTCTATTTGAAGATAGGGCCTTTAGGGAGATAATTAAGGTTAAATGAGGTCATGAGGGTGGGGTCCTAATCTGAGACGATTGGTGGCCTTATGAGAAGAGGCATCCAAGCACATAGGGAGGGAAGGTCGTGTGAGGTCTCCAGCCGGGTTGGGGGCTCTCACTAGACCCAACTCAACCCTGCTGACACCCTGAGCTCAGACTTCCAGCCTTCAGAACAGTGAGAAATCAAATTTCTGTAGTCTGAGCCACCCAAGTTGTGGTATTTTGTTACAGCAGCTAGAGCTGACTGAGACACCTATGAGGCCAGCCCTGGAAGCAAGCTGTTTGAGAAAGAGAAATTCCGTTATGGACCTGCTGAGTTTTAAGGAACCTAAGTTATATTCAACTGGCAATTTCTCATATACGGACTTACAGATCCATCCGCCAAGAGTGAGGCTAGAAATACCAGTTTGGGAGGCATTAATATATAAACAGCAATTAGATCCATGGGAGTAGATGAGCTCACTCAAATGCAAGGTTTGGAGCAGGAAGAGGGTGAGGTTAGAAACCAGGGTTGCCAACCATTTAGGGGTGGGCAGATCACCGGGGAGACAGTGACAGGAAAGGAAAGATCAGGAAGAAGGGAGGAAATCCAGGAGTAGAGGGTAGTATTCCAGAAGCTAAAGAAAGTTAGAAATCAGATTCCTGGGCTCTTCATCAAGAGACGATGGTTTGGTCGATCTGGCATGGGACCCGAGAACCTGTATTTTTGATAGATCTCAGGGGGGACTCTGATGCCCTGCCAGGTTTGGGAACTGCTGACAGAATGCAAATGAGATGACTTGTATTCAGATCAACCCGGGCTCCAGTCCTGAGGCTGTGGCTTTTCAGCTGTTTGAGCAGCGACAAGACACTGAAATCTCTTGAAGCCTCAGGTACTTTGTACATAAAAGATGGGAGTGATAGTCCTACACTGTGGTATTGATTTGAAGATTGGAGATACTAGACGTAAATCTTCCAGCTCGTAGTAAATGTTCAGCAAATAGCAGGCAATGCAGTCAATATAATGAATAAATAGCTTAACTCTGAGGGGTGGGAAAATGGGTCAGCAGCTACAGATGTACTAAGGGTCAAAGAGGGTCAGTGCTTTGTTTTGTCTTTTTTGTAATTAATTGTGTGATTAATTTTTTTTGTAATTAGTTTTGTAAGATGGCTGAGATTTGAGCACATCTGTAAGCTGAGCAGCAAGAACAGGAGGTGGGGTGTGGTGTGCCCAGCTTTCTGAGTCCATGAGAGGAATTGTCTCCAAATCACAGGTGGAAGGATTCGCTTTCCGAAGACGAAGAAACTCCCTGGGAGCGGTTGGTTGTATGTGGGCAGGACATTCGGGGGTTTCACTCTTAATAATCCCAATTTTCTCTCTGAAGCAGAAGGCAATACCAGATGCCAACAGGGGCAGGGTTCTTGAGAAGAGGCACAAGTTTGGAAAGAATATGACAGAAGTTTGAGGAATGGGAGAGTTAGGTGACAAGAGATATGCAGAAAGATTCGCAGGAAGTGCCAAGATCTTAGCTTCAGGTGGAGACCACTCATTTCTCCTTTGCCTTCTTTCTATAGTACATGTGGCAGACATAGCTAGCCTCTATATTTAGAATTAACAGATTATAATCCTGACATCTGTTGACTGGTTCATCTGTGCCAGGTATTGCATTGAGTGTTTTACGTGCATTATCTCACGTAATCCTTACAACCACCCTAGATGTAGGTACCACCTGTAATCCCCATGTTACAGGTGATGAACTGAAAATGACAGAGGTTTAACTGAACTCGTCCAAGCTCACGCAGCCCGATTCCAGACCTTCTCTTCTCAACAGTGGTACACGATGCATTAATTAGAATTAGGTCCTGGTGGCATATACAATGGAAAATCCAAATCAGCCGAGCAGAAAGGATATATGTTTGTTTCTTTTTCACATAAAGGAATCTCCAAGGCAGGCAGCCCTGGGCTGGCTCTGTGATCATCAGACACCCATGCTCCTTCTAATTTTTTGATCTGTCATCTTTAACATGTGGTTTCCATCCTATGGGTTGCTTCACGGTTCAAAATGGCTTGTCTGCACTCCAGAAAGCAAGCAGGTACAAGAAGTAATACAGTGCACATCAGAGTGTATTCCCTTTTTGAAAAGCTTTCTGGCAAGTCCTACCCACTAACTTCCGCTTACATCTCGTTGATGGTCTCCCTCGGTTCAAGAGAAACTGGAATATGTCATCTGAAGGGCACATTTTGCTGGCTAGAATATAATTGAGTTCTGTTACTAAGGAAGAAGAGGCAGATACGGGGTAGGGAGCTATGAGTGTTTGTCACAGTAATGATTCCCACATATACCCGAATATGTAGGGAGGAAGTTGCTCATTCTCATTCCATTAGTACACAAACCCAGTAGTTCTCATGAAGCTTTCCAAACTCATGAAAAAGTGGGCGTGCTCTCTTAGTTGGCTTTACAGTAGAGTGTTTCAATAATGTCCCGATGTAAAGGCTTAATTATTACATAAGGTAGGGGCCTTTTGGCTCCCAGTAATAGAAAATGACTTTAACTGACTTAATAACTTAAATCCCTCCCAGGCTAACACTGTTATGCAGTCCAGCCAGTTTGTTCTATCTTGCTATTTTTTTAACCCCACGAATTAAACAGTACATTACTGTTTTTAACATCCAATATTTGTTTAGAGTTACCCACATCTCCGATCTTCTAGGATCGTTTTTGTTCTTTAACTTTCTTTTTATCTGTCCTTCTTGGAATTTATTGGGATTCCTGAGTATGTGATTACTGCCTTAGATCAGTTTTGAAAAGTTCTCAGCCATGGTTAATTTGAATATCGCCTCTCCCCCTTTCTGCATCCCCCTCTAGAATTCTGCTAGGACGGGTGGCAATTTCCCACTTTACCAACATACATTATAACCAGCCTTTCATAGTCTCCATCTCTTTTGTTCATGGACTTTATTCCTTGCAATTTGTCCCGTTTCATCTTCTTGTTTGGGGTTGACATTTTGTCTATTATGCTGTTTAATTTTTCTGTTTTTCCCCCCAATATTTTATCCTGATACTTTTCAAATGACAGATGTTGAAAGAATTTTACAGTAAACTCCCCTGTACCCACCACCTATATTCTATAGTTAACGTCTACTAGACTTGCTTTATCACAGGCCCATCCCTCTCTGCACCCATCAATCCGAATTTTCCTGTGCATATCAAAGTGGCAGCATCCATACCCTTACTCCCAAATCTTCCATGTAGTGTTTATTTTTTTATTCTTCTTTTTCCCCCACATTTTTATTTCTTTACTTATTACTGGTGGTCCTGGGGACTGAACCCGGGACCTCATGCATGCTAAGCATTCACTCTATCACTAAGCTATGCCCACCCACCCCGTTTCTGATTCTTAGATTTTCCATTTGAGAAGGTCCCTTTGTTTCTTTTTCGTATCGCGCTGGTCACTCCTGATGTTCTGTTACCCATCACGCATCTTTCCAATTTTTCTTCTTTTATTTCTCAGACATATTAGACATACAGGTTTTATAATCTGTACTTAAGACTGTCAGATTTAACCAATTAAAATTACAGAAGGCCAAGTTAAATTGGAACTTCAGGTAAATATCACATTTTTAGTATAAGTATGTCTCAAATATCGCATGGGACATACTTAAATTGTATTCATTACTTATCTGAAATTCAAGTTGCAGGGGAGGGTAGAGCTCAGTGGTAGAGCATGTGCTTAGCATGCACAAGGTCCTGAGTCCAATCCCTACCAATTCTACTAAGAAAAAAAAAAAAGAAAGAAAGAAAGAAAGAAAGAAAGAAAGAAAGGAAGAAAGGAAGGAAGAAAGGAAGGAAGGAAGGAAGGAAGGAAGAAAGGAAGAAAGGAAGAAAGGAAGAAAGGAAGAAAGGAAGAAAGGAAGAAAGGAAGAAAGAAAGAAAGAAAGAAAGAAAGAAAGAAAGAAAGAAAGAAAGAAAGAAAGAAAGAAAGAAAGAAAGAAAGAAAGAGAATAAAAGTGAAATTCGAATTTAATTGAGAGCCCTGTATGTTATCTGGCCAGTATCTGACAGTTCCTGTATCTGAAGTCTTCATAGGTCTGGTTCATTTGATTTGCTGAATTTTGCTCATGGTGGCTTGTTTCCTTGTATGTTTTGTGATTTGGGGTTGTGGGCTCATCTTTGTTGAAATTTCTGTTAGATTTCTTCCAGGCCTGTGTTGAGGGTACATTCCTCCTGGGAAGGTTTCGTCTGCTTCTGCCAGGTGTGTGGGGCACACTAGATCTGGTCTACTTTAAAATTCTCAGTTGATGGTTTTCTGGACCATGCAAAGAGTGACAGTTTGGGCCAGGAACCCTCAAAAAAAAAAAAAAAAAAAAGCTAGTAGCCACAAAATGTCAGTGGAGGCTCTCTCTTTAAAAAACTTCTGGACAAAGATAATGTGGAACAATTTTTGTTGCAGTCTGGCTCTTCTAGATGTGTGTTCTCCCAGCTCAAAGTCTTACCCTTGCTGGGTCCTGGCTTTACTCTGGGGGAGGGGAACCCTGCATCCTGCACAGACCCCATGGGTAGACCAGGTGCCCCGGGGCAGAGGCTCAGGTCATTATCCAGTAGCTTCAGAGCTCACATCCTTCCTCCCATGGACTTCCAGGTTGGTTTGTTCCAAGCATCTAAGGAATTAATTCCACCTAAATTCTTCAGATGCAAACACTTCTTTAAATGAGAGGTTTTCCTATTTGATTGGCTTCTTAGATGTTTTATGGAACTTCTAGCTAGCCTTATTGCTGGAAACCTGTGCTCCTTATTCATCAAATGATCTTGATTTTATAAAGTTCAAGGGTTGCTTCAGGTGTTGTTAAATATGAAGATATAAACCAGAGAGACCCTATCTAATAGTTAACACGTGTACAACAAAATAAGCAGAATTCCTTTCAGGATTCTATCTTACCTTAAGAAGCTAACAGCTAATCTTTTTTTAGGTATGCCACATAATACAAAAGTAAATCAATTAAAGTAGTAGCCACATTTAAAAAAAAAACAAACCCAAACAGAGCAACTGGAATTACCAGCTTCACCAGTTGGGGACACACATCATGTCACATCCCTTTAATATTTGAAGTCATCCACCATATTGAAAAGAGAACTGGAGACCCCGGCTGTGATCAGAGATGCCCATTTTCACTACTGCAGAGCCCACTGCCTGCCTGGGGTTCTTTATTTCATATCCCACCACTCTGCCTTCATGCCTCTGACTCACCCATAGGGCCTGGGTGGCTCCTGGTTATGTGGCCGCCATGGCAGTCTAGCCTGGGATTGGGTTCAGATCCCCCTTCCTTCCTAATAAGTGACTGCCCAGGGACACCTGGGGTCTTTTCCTGATGGAAGAAGCTTCAGGCAGGCCTGACTCAATGCAGCTGAAAAATCCTGACACTGTAACCTCCGGAGGGGAGGAATGTGTGCATGAGAGTCTCAACTCCATCCTTGGAGGAGGAATCATGGTCTCGATGCAAGATTTCCTTTCCCCTCAGCATCACAGCAAGCAGCCCTGGGAGAAGCAGACTTTGTCAAGTCAGTAACAAATGCTTATGTTATATCCTATTCCGGGGCAAGGTCTCTAATCAACAAGTTCTACCCAAGTGATGTGTTCCAGGAGAAAAAAAATGTACAACCAGGATGAAATGCCTTATGATCTACGATACTAGACATCAAAGCAGATGGGAGTGTTTAATTGATAGCTTGTGCCTTAGAAAAAATGTACCACTGTTTACCTCACCAGAAAACGTCAACAGAAGAGTTGGGGGAGTGTCTCCCCATAAACTGATTATTAGTTACAAGGAGAAAAATAGTAACCCTACAGCAGTGAAACTGAACAACACCTTAACCAGGTGATCAAAATTAACCTCACAAACATCTATATTTAAAAAAAAAATCTCAAATCAATTAAAAAAAAAAACTGAACTGAAGGCAAGCAAGAGAAGGGAAATAACAAAGATTCAGAGTGGAAATAAATGAAATTGAGGATAGAAAAACAATAGAGGAAATCAACCAGACCAAAGTTTGGTTCGTGAAAATGATCAATGAAATTCATAAACCTTGAGCTTAGACTGAAGAATGAAAAAGAGAGAAAACTCAAATTACTAAAATCAGGAATGAAAAGGGACATTCACTGCAGTGGTAAATATTACCAAACATTTAAAGAAGAATCATACCAATCCTTTACAAACTCTTCCATAATGTAGAAGAGGAGGTAACACTTTCCTATTTATTCAGTGTGGGCAGTGCTACCCTGATTCCAAAACCAGACAAAGATATTGCAAAGTAGGGGAAAAAACTAACTATAGACTAATAGCCCTTATGAATATAGATGTAAAAATCCTCAGTAAAATGCTACCAAACTGAATCCAGCAACATATAAAAAAGATTATACACCATGAAGTGGGATTTATTAGGAATTTCAGGTGGTTTAGTATTAAAATCAATTAACATACTATACCAAAGTTGCAAACTTAGGGCAAAAACCATGTGATCATCCCAACATATGCGGATAAAGCATTTGATAAAATCTGACACCTTTTCATGATAACAACGCTCAACAAAATACAAATGAAAGGAATTCCCTCAACCCAATAAAGCACATCTGTAAAAAAGCCATAGCAATCATACTTAATGTTTAAAAACTGAGTGTCTTCCCCAGTAAGATCAGGAACAAGACAAGGACATCTGCTCTCACCACATCTATTTAACATTGTACTGGGGTTTCCAGTCAGGGCAATCAGACAAGAAAGAAATAAAAGGCACTGAGGTTGGAAAAGAAATGAAACAGATGGCATGACCTTGGACATAGGAAATCCTAAGGAATTATAAACTGTTAGAGTGAATAAATGAGTTCAGCAAGTTTGCATGATATGAGGTCAATATATAAATAGCATTTTATTCTTACACATTAGCAATGAACATTGCAAAAGTGTAATTAAGAAAACAATTCCATTCACAACAGTGTCAAAGAGAGTTAAATCCTTAGGTGTAAATTTAACAAAAATAGGTGGAAGAGGTATGCTGAAAATTATAAAACATTGTTGAAAGAAATTTAATAAGATCTCATAAATGTTCATGGATGGAAAGGCTTAACATTGCTAAGATGGTGGAAGCGGTGGGCAGGGTGGGAAGGTGATGAGGAGTCACAGCTAATGGGTATGCTTTTTTAAGGGGGGATGAAATGTTTTAAAATTACAATGTGGTGGTAATAGCACAACCCTGTGGATACTGTAAAAAACATTGAACTGTACACTTTAAATAGGTGAATTTTATAGTATGTGAATTTTATCTCAACAAAGTTGTTTTTAAAAAATTAATGTCATTAAGGAGGGGGAGGGATAAATTAGGAGTTTGGGATTAACAGACACACACTACTATACATGAAAGAGATAACCAACAAGGACCTACAGTAGAGCACAGAGAACTATATTCAGTTTCTTGTAATAAGCTATAATGGAAAAGACTCTGAAAATAGATGAATATATATGTATATGTATAACTGAATGGCTTTGCTGTACCTCTGAAACTAACATTGTAAGTCAACTACACTTCAATAAAAAATAAAATTCAAAGAATTAACTTTATCAATGAGGGGAAAGTGGAATTCACATACCTCCAGAAATAATACCCTGAGAAGGATACATCACTTTTGGTATATTCCAACTGAAGATGAGTAACTGGAATCTAAACCTGAGGATATAGACTAGAAAGTGCCAACTCTTCTATAAGATAATCAGTGTATATTGTTCAGAAATGTCAGTGTCAAGAAGGACAAAGGCTGAGGAATCTTACCACATTAGTGACATGCAATCTGTGGTCTGGGACTGGATCCTGGGCTGGAGGGGAAAACACCTTAAAGAACATACTTGGGACAATCAACACCATTAGAGTTGAACTGTACATTAACATACTGTATCAATGTTAACTTTCCTGAACTTCGTAACTGCACTATGGTTAGGTAAGGAAATCTCTTTGCTCTAAGGAAAAAGCCCTCATGTAAGAGGCTTGATGTATGCCACCTGGGAGATGAGAAATCAACATGGGAAGAATACATATGAAGAAAAGCGAAAGAATGATTATGACAAAAGTCAGGAGAGTGGTAGGGGAAGGAAGGGACTGTCACAAGGGGGACATTGCAGGGAGGGGGAGCTGGCTGGGGGAATATGGTTCTATTTCTTAGCATGGGTGACAGAACACAAGTATTTATATTATTATTGTGCTTGAAAATAAACATACCTTTTCATACACTTGTTTGTTTGTTACATTTTACAGTTTAAAAAAAATAATTTAAAAAGAATAAATCTAAAGTGCGACACCATGGTCCAAAAACAAATTTTTAAAAAAATCCAAACCAGGATAGTCTAATCAACCTGATGTTTTCTATGACTTGCTTCTTTTACTCAATATTGCTTTCAATTGATTTTTCCCTATTAAAGATTTTTTTTTTAAATTTTGAGAGGGGAGGTAATTTGATCGATTGATTGATTGACTGATTGATTTTTTAGAGGAGGTACTAGGGATTGAACCCAGGACCTTGTGCATGCTAGGCATGTGCTCTAGCATTTGAGCTCTACCCTCCCCCCACCCAAAGATATTTGTTAAAGTATGCCTATTGAATTTTTTTAAAGTATTAATTCTGGACAATGGGTAATAGATACTTGTTAAATTCTCTGAACTTTGGAGGGTTTTCCTACAAATTAAAAAGTACATGCTTGATCCTGACAAAGAAAACACTTTGTGGATTCACAAGTGAGGGGGACTTGTCAGAGAGTGCCAGGCTGACTGTCCCATTTTTCTGGGGTTTTATATCTTATACTTCTATGTCCTTGAGCTTAAAGTATGGCTTTGTGATCCCTGGCCCTCTACTTAAATATTCTGTTTTGTATTTTCTCTCTTTAAAGCAGCAAATGGAATTTACCCAGTCATTTTGTTAGGATATAATATTCTTTCAGGGAAGTTACTGATACTGGAAATCACTATGAAAAGAATGCCAGATATCCTAGATTTCAGAAGCCTACCAATTTAAAGATGCACCATTTATTGTAAGCTTTGAGCAGTTTGAGGAAGAAAGGAAGGAAGGGAATGGGAAGGGAGAAGAGGAAAGTAAAGGAGGAAAGAAAGAAAGAAAAGAAAGACTACCACATTGAATTAACAAATCCTTTAAAAAGGTACATCTTAGTGTGAAGAAAATGCCATTATCATTTTGCCTTGGCCTCACTGACTTTCCCACATGCCGCAGGATTGAGGAAGCCCTCTTCCTGAACATTACTGTTTCCTGGTAGAAATGTTCCACCTTCACCCCCTGCGACTAGAGAGTTGGCAGGTGTTAAGTGGCCAAGTGGCAGATACAGAGTTCTCCAAAGACACAGGGGTAATACTCAGCAGGTTAAACACACACATCCAATTCTTTTCCTGCCTAAAATTTTACTAAAATTAGAGTAAAAGACTGCTTTTAAAAAAGACATAACAATGATTGATGGAAAGAATAGGAAAGGAGGCAAAAATTGTGGCAACCAGATTGTAGGAGGGCATGTGACACTGACTTGGAGGATCTCAGGGAGCTGGAGCCCCCAGCCTGCAGAGGGAGAAGCTCGAGAGTGATTCAAACTATCTCACAATCCTGGAAAAGCATAGAAAAATTGGCAGCACCAGGTACCTCTGGAATTTGGGGTTAAAGCCATGGCTAAAATAAGGAGACTGGGTAAAAGGTATCTATTTGTGAAGCAGTGAAATATCTAGATCCCCCTTCCAACTCCGTTTGCTTTTGTATCTTGCCTCTTTGGCTGCCTGTCCATGCCTGGAGTACTAAAAAGTTGACCAGAAGGTCTGCTCTGGAGGTGGGACTCAGAGACCCTTATTTTCACAAGGGCGCTCTCAGTGGGCTGCTGGAGAGAGAAAAGCCCATAAAGTATCTTTAGGTCTTTCCTCTTGAGCTATACAGACTCTCTGGAGACGGGTATTCAGATCTCCTTTCTTTAGGGTAGGGATCTGGCTACAGGCATTTTGATAGCCAATGGGTGGAGGCAGAAGGGGTCTGGTGATCATGTTCAGCATGTATATTGTCTCTTTTCTAAAGAAGAAAACTTTTTATTTTGAAGCAGTTTCAAACTTACAGAAAAGTTTCAAGAGTAGTACTGAAAATGTCTATATACCTTTGATCCAGGTTTACCAGTTGTTAGTATTTGGCCACATTTAACATCTTGTCTAGTTTCCCTTCACACTCATATTATTATTCATTTTTCTGAACCATTTGAGAATAGAGATTCAGGCTCATTGATTTCTTAATATTTTAGTGTATATTTCCTGAGAACAGAAATATTCTCACATACTATCTCTTAATCCTCCTGTGTTTTGATATGTTACTTATACTCTCAAATGTACTTGGCATCCTCCAATCCAGAGACTTTCTGCTTTATCCCCTCTAGAGGATAAACCTGAATTTTTCTGTCATCACTAAGTGAGGAGCAGTTGCCCAGTGGTGTAGAGTTGGGGAGGGGTGTAGAGTCAGGCACAATTGATTAAGAAGACTTACACTAAGATATCTTACTGTGTAATTTCTGAACATTGGGAACAAAGAGAAGATTCTACAAGCTTCTGGAGACAGAGTTCAGGGAATTTTAAAAAGAGACAGTAGAATTTGGAATCTGAATGGTTTTGATTCATCCTTAGAAACTCTGGAAGTAAAAAGACTACAGAGCATTGCCTTCAAGATTCTGAAAGAAAATTATCTTCTACCATAATCTGATTTTATACCCAGCTCATTTATCACACCTGTGTGAAGAGAGAGTTAAAATATTTTCAGAATTTCAAAATTCCCCCAAATTTTCCTCCCATGCACTCTTTCCTCAAGAAACTCTCAAGGAGGAAAAAAAAAAGACTTGGCTAAGAACCAGGTAAGGTATGAGGAAAAAGAAGATTTCATACAGGAGAGGGGTAGAGAGAATCCCAAAAAGTACCATGAAAGGAAGTTCTTGGATCACAGCTGCACATTGGGTGTGAGGGCAACCTACCCAATGTACTCAAAAGATCAACATATTGAGGATTATAATTTCCAAGATCCTTGTTACTGTTGTACCATCTTCTGAGGACAGAGTGAGCCTGGCACTGATTCTTATGGAAACTTGACTTAGCTCAACCATACGCTAATGCATTTCTGCTCTTCTCCCAGCTGCCTGCATGAGATAAGGACACTCAGTTCATCCCACATAATGGTCCCCTTGATTTATTCTTGAGTACTAGAGGTGGGTCATAAACACAGAAGCTGAAAATACAGGGCAACTCATTTTCTGACAGATTTCTGCCACGCATCCAATACCTGGTCTACAAATACTCCAGCCCTACTTGATGTCCTGACCATGGTGAGCCCTACGATACTCACTCATGACCTTAGCCACCAACCCTCATGTCACAGTGGCCCTCTCTGTATACAACTATGTTTCTACCTGTTACACAGTTTTTCAAAACAGTGTATTGTTTTGTTTAGGAATACAAACATAGATGGAAAACGGTAAAGCAAAGCAAGAAAATTATTAACGCAAGAGAGCGGTTAGTTGGAAGTTGAGGAGTGGGAAATGGAGGGAAAACATTAAGGGTACCAGTAATATTCTATTTATTACCCTGAGTACGGTTAGGTGTGTGTATGTGTGTGTATGTGTGTGTTGTGTGTGTGCGTCTGTGTATGAGAAAGAGAGACAGAGACAGAGAGAGATGTATGTGTAGAAGTTCATCGTATTATTATTCAGTAAGTTATACATGTATTTTATATTATTTATCTGTATATTATATCTGCATATTTGCTGTATTTCACAACAAAAATTTCTTTCAAAAGACAGTAAGCAAAATCACTGGCATTTTGCTCAAAAACATTTTTTCCTTAATCAGGATATATAGATACTGATGGACTAATTTAAAGCAGTTTTTCCCTTGAGGAATTGCATTGGTCTTTCTAAAATCCATTTGTAAATGCTCACATAGTTCCATATAATCAGAAGAAGAATGAATGTAACAGAGTTCAAGAGGTGAACATCTAGAAGCAGACAATGCCAGATCATGAAGGACTTCGTATACTGAAATAATCCTGGCCTGCAGGGAGGTCTCTAAGTAAACCTGGACAAGGACCAGGTAGGTGTGGCTAGTGATGTCCCCATCCATCCCCCAGCTTTTTCTCATCAATGTGTCTGGGGGCAGATCAGGAGCCCCAGTAACAAGTAATGTGCAAGCACACAGAGAATGTCTCAGGATCTTAGAGTAGGTGAGGTGTTTTGTTGGTTGGTTGGTTGGTTGGTTGGTTGGTTGGTTGGTTATTTGTTTGGTTGGTTGGTTTCAGAACATCAAGCAATGCATCTCCTTGTCCGCTACATCCAGAAGAGACTAGCCTGAATTAAGAACCTACATCAATTCATGGGCCAAGGCTAGTGTCTTGACTGCATGATCAGTGACTTGGAATGACCATGATGGGGAGATTGTTGGCAAGAAGCTTTGGGAAAGAAGTTTGAGAAAAGACCTCTCAAAATGGACCAAGAGTAGGCAACTAATTTGTGCCTAGGTAAATGTTCACCAAGGGTCCTCCACCATGGAGAAGGCTCATAACAATCAGTTTGGCGGGGAAGGTATAGCCTAGTGGTAGCATGCCTTCCTAGCATGCACAAGATCCTGGGTTCAATTCCCAGCACCTCCTCTAAAAATAAATAAATAAATAAACCTAATTACCTCCCCCCACCAAAAAATAAAAAATAAAATGCAGCTTCTTTAGAACACACTAAAAAAAATTCAGCACTTGGTAATGTTCAAAACTTTCCCAGCAATGTGGAAATAGAAGGGAAGTTCGAGCATCCTCGAAAACCACAACAAACATCCTCAATTTGAAAGCATTCATTTTGTAAGATTAGAAGCAAGACATGGGTACTAACTATCACTACACAAATGATAAAAGAAAGGGTTGATACATTTATGTAAATTAATAACAGGAGCTTCTCTTCATCAAAAGACATCATTAAGAAAAGTGAAATGACAAGCTGAAACTAGGGGAAACAATACACAGCACATATAACTGACCTGTATTGGCACCTGGAATACATAATCAAGAAAGATGCAAGCAGAGCAACAGAAAAATAGACAAAAAAATAGAACAAGAACGTCACAGGAAAGAAAATTCAAATGGCCAATAAACATCTGAAGAAAAAGGTCAATATCACTAGTAATCAGGGAAATGCAAATTAAAATACTGCAACAATCACAATACGGATGAGTTAACCCTATCATGTGCTTACTATAGAATGCAGACTATTTTAGTGCTATAACTACGGTGACTTTAAATTCTCAGAGCAATTCGATGTGATGGTATGGTAGCCGTTAGTACCTATAAACTGACACTAGCTGGTATGCCCTGCATGAGAAAACTCAGAAAGTCTTAAAGTCAGGGAGTAAAATTCCTTCAATTTTATTATTTTTCCAAGTTGTATGACACTTCACATCATTCGTATTTCCGGAAGCATTTTACAATCCGCTTGTCATTTTCTACAAATGAATCCTGCTGGGATTATGATTGCAATTGCATTGAACCTATAAATCAATGTGGTAATAATTGACAGATTAACAATATTGAGTTTTCTAACCAAGATGGTGTATCTTCTCATTTCCTTAGGTCTTCTTTAATATTCTTGGCAATATTTTGTAGTACTCAAAAAACATATCTTTCACATCCTTTGTCAGATTTACCCCTGAAGATTTCATTTTTTTGGATGCAATTGTAAAATATATTATTTTTTATATTTTCATCTCCAACTGTTTGCTGCTGGTGTATAGAAATACAATTTATTTTTTAAACTCTTTTAAATTATATGTAACATAAAATTTACCATCTTAACCATTTTCTTAAAGAAGTTTATTGAAGTGTAGTTGACTTACAGTGTTAGTTTTGGGTATACAGAAAATTGATTCAGTTATTCATATACATACATATATATTTTCTTTTCAGATTCTTTTCCTTAATACATTATTACAAGAATATCTTAACCAATTTAAAATGTATAGCTTAGTGGTGTTAAGTACTTTCATCATATTTTTGTGCAACCATCATCACCATCCATCTTCAGAGCAAGACTGAAACTCTATTAATAATATCGCCTCATTTTCCCCTTCCTCCAGCCGCTGGAAACCACCGTCCTACTTTCCATCTCTATAAATCTGATTACTCTAGGTAACTCATATAAGTGGTATCATACAGTTTTGCCTTTTGGTGACTGGTTAATATCACTTAGAACCATGTTCTCAAGGTTCATCTATGTTGTAATATGTGTCAGAATTTCCCTTCTTTTTAAGCGTGAATAATATTTCATTGTATGCGTAGACTACATTTTGTTTGTACATTCATCTGTCAATGGACATTTCTGAGTTGCTTCCAGCTCATGGTTATTGGGAATAATGCTGCTATGAACATGGATATGCAACTATCTCTTCAAGACTCTGCTTTTAGTTCTTTTGGATATATACTCAGGAGTTGGATTGATGGATCATATGGTATTTCTATTGCTAATTTTTTGAGGAACGACCATACCATACTACCACAGTGGATTGCTGTTCTGCATTTCCACTAACAAAACCCAAGGGTTCCAATTTCTCCACATCCTCATAAACATTATTTTCTGTTGTTCGTTTTCTCATAGTAGACATTCTAATGGGTGTGAGATGGTACCTCATTGTGGTTTTGATTTTGCATTTCCCTTATATTAGTGATGTTGGACATCTTTTGATGGGCTTATTGGCCATTTGTATATCCTCTTTGGAGAAATGTCAATTCAAGGCTTTTGCTTATTTTTAATCAGATTGTTTTTACACTTGATTTTTGTATATTGATCTTATGTCCTGCAACCTTGATAAAATTAACCGTAGTAGCTGTTTGTAGATTCCATAGGATTTTCTAGGTAGACAATCAAGTCATCTATGAAGAAACGTTTTACTTCTTTCTTTCCAATCTGGATGCCTTTCTATTTTCTTGCTTTATTGATCTGACTGGGATCTGGAGCACAATGTTGAATAAAAGTGGTGACAGCAGACAACTTTGTTCTGATCATGTCTTGGAGGAAAAGTATTAAACCTTTTATTATTATCATGTTAGTTACATATTCTTCATAAATGCCCTTCATCAGTGTGAGAAAGTTCCCTCTATTCGTAAATTGCTGAGAGGTTTTTTTTTCCCCCAGGAATAGATGTTGGATTTTGTCAAATGCTTTTTCTGTGTCTATTGAGATGATCATATGATTTTTCTTTTTTAATCTGCAAATGGGGTGAATTGCCTCAGCCGATTTTTAAATGTTAAACCAGCCTTGCATTGCTGGGTAAACCCAGTTGGCCATGATATATTATGTTTTATATACAGTCAGATTCAATCTGCTAAAATTTCTTAAAAAGAATTTTGCATCTGTCCCTCCATGTTCATGAAGGAATTTCCTTCTCTGGTAATGCCTTTGTCTGATGTTGGAATCAGAGTCACGCTGAGCTCAGAAAAAAAGTTGGGAAATATTCTCTCCCCTTCAATTTTCTGGAACAATTTATGTAGAATTTGTTTTACTTATTTATTAAATGTTTGGTTGACTTTTTTGGTGAGGCTTTTTTGGGAGACCAACTATGCCTGAAGTGTCTTTGTGGAAGGTTTTAAAACAATAAACTCCATCCCTTTAATAGATGTAGGATTGTTCAAATTATTTCTTTTTGTATATCCTTTAGTAGATTATATCATTCAAGGAATTTTTCCATTTAATCTGAATTGTAAAATGTATTGGCATAAGGTTGTTCATAGTATTTCTTAATTCTTTTAATGTGTGTAGAAGCTAAGGTTATGTCTCTGGTTTCATTCTTTATATTGTTAATTCACATCTTCTCTTTTTGTTTTCCTGGCCAGTCTCCTTCACATTTAATTGATTTCATCTGTCTTTTCAACAAACCATCGTTTAGTTTCATTGATTTTTTTCTACTGTTTTTCTGCTTTTTCATTTCATTGATTGCAGCTCTTTATTATTTCCTCCCTTCCATTTACTATGGGGTTTTTGTTTGCTCTTCTTTTTCTAATTTCTTAATGTAGATTCTTGAAGAATTCACTTGAGGTGTTTCTACTCTTCTAATTTAGTGTTCAGTACTCTTAATGTCTAAGTACTGATTTAGCTGCTCCTCACACAATTTGATATATTTCACTTTAATTAAGAAAATATTTTCTAACTTATCCTGTAATTTCTTCATTGATCCACGTGTGGCTTGATTTGTAAATATTTGCTGATTTTCCAGATACATTTTTGTAATTAATTTCCCATTTATTTTCATTTTTGTCAGAGATCACACTGTGTATATAATTTCAATCTTCTTAAATGTGTTAAAACTTGTTTTATGACCCAGAATATAGTCTATGTTGGTGACAATTTTTTGTGCACTAGCAGAAAATGTGGACTCTTCTGTTGGGTATAGTGTTCTATAAATCTCAATTAGCTGACAATGTTTTTCATTTATTCTATATCATTACACATTTCTTTCTACTAATTTTTATCAATTACTGATATAGAAGTGTTGAAATCTTTATAATTATAAATTTATCTATTCCTCTTTTCATTTCTATCAGGTTTTGCTTCAGTACTTTGAAGGTCTGTTATTAGTTTCCTATATATTTATGATTGTTATGTCCTCTTGATGAATTGACTCTTTTATCATTCTAAAGTAATCCTTTTTATTCCTGACAATATTCCCTGTTCTAAAATCTACCTTTCTTGATATTAATAGAGTCATTCCAGCATATTTTGGATTAGCGTTTACATGGTGTATTTTCTCCCATTCTTTTAATACTAACTGATTTCTGTCTTTTTTATTTAAAGTTTATTCCTTATAGACACTACATATTTGGCCCGTGTTTTTATTCAATCTGATAATCTGTACCTTTTACTTGGATGTTTATACCATTTATATTTAATATAATTGCCAGTATGGTTGAGTTTAAATCTATCATTTTGTTATAGTTTCCTATTTGTCTCATCTGTTCTTGGCTCCTATTTTTCTCTTTTTCCTGTCTTCTGGATTGAGTAATTTTGTGACTCCATTTTATTTCTAGTACTGGCCTATTAGCTATACTTCAGATTTATTATTATTATTCCTTTTAGTGGTTGCTCTAGAGTTTACAGTATACATCTTTAGCTTACCACAGTCTACCTTCAAATATTATGCCTCTGAATGCACAATGCAAAACCTTGTAACTCTACTTTCATTTCCCCAGACAACCCCATCATCGAGTTCACTTCTACTTAAGTTTTAAACTCCAGGTACATTTTTATTAATTTGCCTTAAAATCAATCATCTTATGAAGAGATTAAATTAAAAAGAAATTATACTTATCCATATACTTCTCATTTCCAGCACTCCTAATACCTTCCTACAAACCCAGATTTCCATCTAATAAAGGATATATCCTTTCATTTTCTTTCTGAAATGTTTTCAACATTTCTGGCTATTCAGGCCACCTAGTGACATACTGTTTTAGCTTTTTCTTTGTGTGTCTAAAAACTTTGCTGTTCTGCCCTCATTTCCAAAAGACTTTTTTTTTTTCTGAATTAAGAATTTTAGGTTGATTTTTAATTTTTTCAGTAACGTAAGGATATCCCCCCTCCTTTTCTTCTTGGTTGTATAGCTTCTAATGATAAGTCTAATGTAATTCTTACTTTTGTTGCTTCATATGTAATGTGTCTTTTTTCTCCGGCAACTGTTAAGATTTTTCTCTTTATCATTAAGTTTCAGTAATTTTACTATCATCTGCCTTGGTGTGGTTATGATTTTTGTTTATTCTGCTTGGTGTTCATTGAACTCCTTGAATTTGTGGGTTTATAGTTTTTATTCAATTTGGGAATATTTCGGCCATTATTTCTTCAAATCTCTCTCCTAACCCCCAATATAGGGTAAATTCATCTTCAGTACTAAGACAATACCCTCCTGAGAACTCTACCCAAGTCCTAAATTGTTGAGAGGTCTTCCTATTCTGGCTTCTCGAAACACAGGCACTATTTCTACCCATTTTGGAGCTCTGGGAATTCCTTTACCTATTCTTTTTTGGTGGTTCTTTTCCCCAGTTTCTTTCTTCTCAAATATGTGTAAATTAATACTCTTCTTCAGATGCAAAAGGATCCCTCTGCAGATATCTGGGGTTCTCTCTATATATGTATCTTTCCCCTTTCTGGTTCTCTGTCCTGCAAATGTTAGCTACCTTGGTCTCTCTCAGTTCTCATACTTGTTTCCTTGACTCAGCAGTATTGCTGGGTTCTGTCCTGAGGCCTGGAAACAGTCTGAAGGCAGTAGGCCGAGGCAATTAGATGGTTCAACTTGTTCACTTCTCTTGGCCTACACTGTCTATTGTCAAATGTCTGGAAACCATTGTTTCATCTATTTTGCCAGGTTTTCTAGTCGTGTAAGAGGGGAAGACAAATCCAGTCCCCATAACTCAATCATGGTCAGAGCAGAAGTTCTTACTTGGACAGTTTTTAAAAACACAGAGTCAGATTCATCTTATCCTCAGAAACTTAGATTCAGTAGGTTTGGTGTGGAATCCTGGAATCTTTACTTATTAAAAGGTACTCAGGTGATTCTGATACACAGGAAGTGTTGGAAACTATATATTGATATCTCAGGCAAAGCTTTGTTCAGACATTTTTCTAATCAGAAGGAAGTACAGACCTTTTTCCTTTTCAAACTTTTGCTGGTTGTGAGTATGATGTACTTAAGGCTGACCAATGATTCTGCTGAAAACAATTAGGAGAGCAGATAGAACATAAAACATCTATTTGAAGGCATCAGCATGCAGCTGAGACACTCAGGACTTAAGAGGACACTGTCTTAAAGAAGGGGAAACTATACACAGAGGTGAGGTGACATTCTCCAGCATCTTTGGCCCTCAGAGAAATTCTGGGCCTAAGGCCAGAGTCTGAGTTTTGGAACAGAGCTATGAAAGAGACCCTGAGAGGCGAAAAACCAAAACCAAAGCCAAAACAAAAATCAAAAACAAACAAACAAAAAGCCCAGCAGGGATTTGGGCAGTTAAGTAAGGTTGAAGAGACAAAACTTAGAGACCAGAGAAGCCAGATTCCCAGTGAGAAGGCAGAGGTGAATGACTGAGAGTAACTAAACTTCTACCAGTTTCCTGCCCATCATTTGCCAGAATCTGAAGATGCCTGAGAACAAAGGCTAAGCCCCTGGAAAGCAGAGTGGAGGTTATTGCAGTCTCACAGTCCTGAGGAAACAAGCATGAGACATCAGGGTCTACTGGGGTCAAGGGCCCCAGGGAACACCTTGAGGGCCGTGCTGGAGGGGCAGCAGGCAAAAAGAAGTTTTGCCAAAACCAACTTCAAGTTAGTTTGGCCTCTGATCCATTAAAGTGCTCAGTCCTCTTTCTAAGTGCTTCCCAAAGGAAAGGGTGAGCTCTCTTTGGATGAATATAATATTATCCAGAGCTTCTATAGTTTTTCATACTTAATGTGTGGCATTCTATTAAAAAATTACCAGGCAGGCCAAGAACCAGTTAAAAAAAAAAACAAAAACCAAGAACCAATGGAAAGAAAATGCAATAGAAAAAGACCTACAGAAGAGGGAGGATATAGCTCAGGTAGAGTGCATGCCTAGTGTGTACAAGGTCCTGGGTTCAATTCCCAGCACTTCTGTTTAAACAAACAAACAAACAAACAAACAAACCTAATTGCCTCCCTCCATTAAAAAATTCGAAAAAAAAAAAAAAAAAACAAACAGACCTACAGAAGATCTAGCTAGTAATGATCAGAGATTTAAAATAGCTAGGATTGATGTTTAAGAAAGTATTGGTAAAAGTGGAGAAAAATTAAAAGATGGAAAATTTCTCTAAATAAATTTTAGTTTAAAAAAAAATCACATGAAAATTCTAGAACTTGAAAACACCATGACCAATAGGAAGAACTCAAGAAACAGAGTTAAGAGAAGATTTAGATAATGCTTAGAAAACAGACCCATGCGCAAAGAAAGGGGCAAAAAGGATGATAGGAAATACCGATGATTAACAATGAAAAATTCTGACATAGGTATAACTGAAATTCTAAAAGGAAAAGAAAGATAGGAAGAGATAATGACCAAGATTTTTCTAAAACAGAGGAAAGATATCAAGCTACCATAAAGGAGTGCATGAGTGGCACTCATCCTACCCTCAAGCCCAAGTGGATGAATATGAAGAAAACCATATCTAGACACATCACCAGAAAAGGGTTGAAAACTAAGACGAAAAAAAAAAAACCTAAAAGGAATCAGAGGAAAAAAAGATTTTACTTTTCAAAGGAATAATGGAAACCAGAGGATTCTTTTAAAGTGCTGAGAAAAACAAAACAAACAAACAAATCCTGCTAAACATTTTTTTTTTGGTATACTCAGCAAAAAAATGGTTAAAATGAAGTTTTTAGGCAAATAAAAATAGAGAGAATTTGTCACCAGCAGACCTGCTCTAAATAGAGAAATTATTCAGAGGGGGGAAATTCTAGTCATAAGCATATTAAGTGCACATTGTAACAAGCAGTAACATAAAGGGGAAATACGTAGGCAAATATATTGAATATTGACTGTATAATGATTCTAAAATTTTCTGTGGTTTAAAATGTATGCACAATTAAAATCCATGACAAAAATAAACACAAAAGGGAAAGGAGTGAGTGGAGGCATAATATTAGAGAACTTAAAGGTCTTAGTATTTTGTGGGAAGTGGTAAAAGTAATCATTTATGTTAGAGTGTAATAAGTCAATCAGACATGTTGTAATTTCTAAGAATTCTTTTTTTTTTAAATGAAGCATAGTTGATTTACAATATTGTGTTAGTTTCACGTGTACAGCAAAGTGATTCATAAATATATACATATATATTTTTCTTCAGATTATTTTTCACTATAGATTATTACAAGATATTGAATATAGTTCCCTTGATCTACAGTACATCCTTGTTGTTTCTAAGATTTCTTTAAAAAGTATAATAAGCTAATAGAGGTTAATGGCATACTTAAATATTTAATTCAAAAGAAGGCAAACAACAAGAGAATAAGGGATATAAAGTAAATAGGCAAAGAAAATAAATAGTAAGACAGCAGGTATAAATCTAAATACAGCAGTAATTATATTAAATGTAAATGGTCTAAAAACTTTTCCTCCTGAAACAAGGAGAGAGCAGCCTTCCAATTTTAGGCTTAGCTGCCTAAAATAAAATGTTGTTAACAGATACATCTGAAAAGGCAAGGATTCCTAGAGCAAACTGTGGATGGCGGAAGTAACTTTTAGCTGTCAGTCCAGCAGGGCTGAATTCTGAGTAAGCTTGAACCCAGAGAAGCTGTCCCTTCAGTACTGTAGATTTTGTTTTTTAACATGCAAAAGATGAAGACCTTAATCTGTCTTTGTTGCAAACCTTTTATTTTGAGAAGACCGCCTGCATGTGCCATTAAGTTATGCAAATGTAAAGCAAAGACTCGCTATGGAAGCTGCTTGAAAAGCTAAACTGTGCTTTGTTGTTAAAAATTCTTTTAAATTCTTGCTACTGTGTGCTTCAACTCCAGTTTGGTCTTTTCACAGCAAGACCTGTAGCTAGTTTTCTTATCCAAAAGCAAACACAGCTCATCTTTGTATTATTTTTCTCCTGAAGACCACACACTAGTTTCACATGAAGAACTCATTTTCTTTCTATTAATATGACTTGATCAGTCCTCTTTGGGAAATAAAAACCTTGCATTATTTCACCCCCTCTTCTCCTCCCCCAACCCCCATGTATTGCCATTACAAACACTTCTCATTTTACCTGCAAATGCGTGTAATTCATCTAGGATGGAAAATATCCTTTCTAATAGATTATTTTTCATCCCCAAATTTCTCTCCTAATTTGGGAACGGGGCTTGGCAGTAAGGTGATGAAGGGTGGTTCAGTAAATCTCACCACACCACCCTTAGGTTATCAGTTTTCAGAGCTAGGATACTGAGTTGAAAATATAAGTTTTCGTGTTACTATTGAATGGTCTAAACAGTCTATGTATAGAACAATACGGCTAAGGATCAGAGTGCAGAAAAGCTATAGACAGCAGGGCAAGTTGAGGTATAAATAAGGCAGAGCTTGATTTGGGGGGGTGGCGGGATGGGTTGGGAAATTCCACCTCTTACTTGGTGGCTGAAATAATGTTCATTCACCAGCAACATTTTTTGAAGTCTGTACCGCTTGTACACTATGTCCTGGAGATGCAAAGAGGCATCTTAACAGAGACTATACCTGGAAATACATTCGTAAAATGTATATAAGGGTCAACAAGTGTCACACGAGTAGGGCAAAGGGTCAAATTACAAAAGTTCAGAAAACGAACTAAACGTGGACGTCAAGGTAGTGGGTGGTCTTTACAAGGTAACGCGGACACAAAACGAGGTATTGGGGAGGACAGTCTAGCAGGGGTCATGTCACAAAGCAGCTGAAAAGGTCCAGTAGCAGGAAAACGCTTCCACACAAAATTATGAAGCATGTAGTATGTCTTTTCATCTGTCATTTACTGCTCTTACAATGAATGCAGGGAAATAAAAAGTATGACTCAATCTCTGCCTCAGGAGTTTAAACTAGATGAGAGACAAGACAAAGAAACACACTTGCAGCCAGCAGAGGACAGACAGGCCATGAAAAGTGCCAGTTCGCAGCTCCATTAACTGGGACGAGAGCAATTCCGCCCAAGGCGGGAGTAGGAGACGGGCGTTGGAATAAGACAGATGGAGGCTCCCAGCTCAGGGGTGTGCCACCAAACAGCTGGGTGACCTTGTGCGAGTCTCAGCACCCCGCCTCCGCCGGTTCCTACCAACATGGCTCTGGTAAGGTCCAACAAGTCCCTCGGTGTGGGGAGGATGCGCTCCCCGCGGGGAAAGAGCCTGACACGGGTGTCTAACTTTCCACCCTTTCCCCCTCCTCATCGCACTACTCTTCTGCCTACAGAGGGGGTGAAATGTGGGAGGTGAAGGTGCGAGCAGAACGGGGGTGCTGAGGGAGGCGGCCCCCCCTCGCCCTCGCTCCGGACCCCGGGTTCCGGGAGAATCTCCGTGGGAGAGGGGCGAGGGCACCGAGGTGCGGAGGGAGGCTCGAGGACTGCACACACGGCGCCGTCAGAGTTCAGATCCCGTCTGCCTACCGGATTTCCGCGCCACACGGAAGCCTCCTCACCCAGGCGCTGCCCTCAGTTGCCCCAGCTGTGTAATGGGGCTACGGCAGCTCCTTCGGCTCCGGGTTACCGCCCGGCCCCGCCGCGCGAGAAAGGCGAGCTGGCGCCCCCGGCTGCCGGCCTCCAGCCCACCAGGTCCTCCTCCCACTTTGGCTTTGGGCTTTTGTACCGGCCCCACGTGACCCGCCCGGCCGGCTCTTCCCTCCTGCCCCGCCCCGCCCTCCGGCCGTTCCCGGCTCTCGGCAGAGCTCTTCCCGCTCCTCGGCCGCCCCCCTCCCGCGCAGCCCCTTCCTCCCCCTCCCCCTCGCCTCCCTCCCGGGCTGTTCCCGCGCCCTCCCCCAGGCAGCCGTTCCTTCGCGACGCTTCCCCTCCCCCCGCGGCTGTTCCGCCGCCTCGCCTCCCCTCCCCCCGGCCGGAGCTCACTGTCTCCAAGATGGCGGCCGTGTCAGTTTGGGGCATCTCCGCGGTCCGGCCCGGGGCCCCGGGAACCCGGCGCTCTTCCCTCCCGGTAAGTAGCCGAGGGGCCACCCCCCGCCGCCCCCGGCCGTCGCGCCCGAGGCTGAGCCGCTCCGGGGCCCGCCCCGCCGCCCCGCGGGGCCGGTGGCCGCTGCAGGCCCCGCCGCGGCCTGCGCCGCCTCCCGCTGCTCTGCGCCAGGCCTCGGGCTGGGGCGCCGCGGCCGCCCCCTCGCGCCCGGCCGGCGCCCGGCTCCCCCGCCCCGCGGCCCGCGCGCCGCCGCCGCCGCCGCCCCCGCCGCCGCCGCCGCGGGCCGGGCCCAGCCGGGCAGCTGGGAGCGGGGAACCGGGGAGGGGGCGGCGGCGGCCCAGGCCGCGGAACCTCGGGCGGGCCGTGCCGGCGGCCGGCTCTCCCTCTGGGCGCGCCCACCGCCCGGGCCCCGGCGCCGGCCGCCCGCCGCCCGCCGCCCAGCCCCTCCGCCCGCGCTCCCGGCGCTCGCTCTCGGCCCGTGCGGCCGCGCGGCGCGGGGTGACAGGCGGGCCGTGTTGTGGTGCGGAGGGGCGCACGTGCGGCGGTGTGTCCGCCCGGCTGTCAGCCCGGGCGCCGGGGGCGGGCGGCGGGCGCCTGTCAGCGCGGCCCGGCAGGGCCCGGCCGCCTGCGCGCCCAGCCGCCGCCGCCGCCCGGGACCCGGCCCCGTGCCGCCGAGGCTCCGGGGGAGCTGGGAGTGCAGATGGACCGCTCTCAACTCTTTCACGTGATTTCATTGTTAACTTAGTCCTCGGGTTCCGTCCCCGGCGAAGGGGAACAGCCAGCTCCCGGTTGGCAAGCCGCGGGCTTGTGCCGTTTCAAGTTTTTAAAGTTTCTCGCTCTTTAAAAAGAGAGCGCGAAGAAGTGTTAGGGGGTGGGGAGTGGAGGCCGGGGAAGGACTGTCGGGAGCGAGCTGTGCTTTCTCTCCAGCCGCCGGCGTACTTTGGGAGAGTTAAAGTTCAAGTCTGCAGGCGCTTTACTTTCTGCAGACCTGGAGGCCGGTGCGGAGCCCGGCCCGGGAGACAACGAGAGCCTGTCATTCATTCTATCACCTGCGAGCTTAATCGATTAGGACAGGCCCAGCTTTTAAACGCAAACTGTGGCTTGTCATTTAGTTTAGCGTTAATGTGAACTTTTTTTTTGAGTAATCATGCTTTGATTTCTGGCCTCTCGAGACTCTCACCAAAATGAAGCATAGCCCTCTCAGGGGGCATCTTTTCAGTTAACTAATTTAAAAGTAAGTCTTGGCTCAGACTTGAGTGTTTACTTCAGCCTTTTCTTTCTCATCAGAGTTAGTAGTACTATCAGTTTCTTAATATCTGTTAGGTTTCCTTTTGATTTTCGTGTCACTCTTAAGAATAATTGCTGCGGGAGCCGTTTTTCCGGCATTGTTTATGTTGTAATGTACATGCTCCTCAGAATGAGAGAAGTTCTTAAAAAAACACTTCAGTCAAGTTAAATTTCGTTTTGGAAGCAAAGGAGTTGTGAGATGCAGAATTCCTTATTTTGGTGATTTTAAAAAGGGTTCTTTTCTGTCTGTCAGATTCTTTGTCGAAAGAGTATTGACTTTGATCCTGGAGAGGCATTGTCTGTCCATGTCTGTTTGTGTTTTATTCATTAATGTTCGTTTCAGGACAGCACTCCTGACTGAATCTTTATGAGATCGTCTCCTCTTTAGGCTACAAACAGGCAGGGCACTTTTTTTTTTTTCTGTACTGTACATTTGATGTAGTGTGTACATTTGAACCCAGTGATTCTGCACCCTTCTCATTTCTAGTTTCTCTATCTGTAGATTGGCTATGAACATTTTGACAGTTGTAGGACTCCCTCCAGTATATTGAATGTTATTAGGAGAAGCTATCAGCACGTGATTCTTAAAATTTCAATGAAACTGGATTATTTTAAATTTCTTTAAGCACTTTTCAAACTGTTTTCAGGGTTATTTTTGTTTGCATTTGGAATGTTTAAAGGAACATTGTACTTAAAATGTGAACTTGGTTTGTGTGCATTGTGTTTGTTGTTTCTTTTAATATAAGAAATAGTTTAAATTTTCTCCATGGTTTTCTGCCTCTCTTACTGATTCTTTCCATCCAGTCTGAATGTCTAGAACTTTGAAAGGTGAACGATTCACTCTTAACTTTCATTGCAGGATTCTTTCTACTAATCCAGGTACTTGTTGAAGTGCTGAATAGTTTCTTGGGGAAAGATGTCAAGGACCAGTTTCAGTTCATAGACTGGTGAGCAGAGATTGTGCAGTGCAGAATAGCCAGGCCCCTCGGTTAGCCTAAGGTTGTTCATAGTCCATCTCATCTTGTTTCCTCTTTGTATCTTAATTATTCATCTTTTTCCCTTTTTTTCGTTGTTCCAATGGTTTACATACATGGTTGTTTTGGAGTGTTGTTAGAAACACGTGCCAACTCCTACAAGTGCTCAATGGACACTTGCTGTTGAGTGCTTTAAAAACTAGGGTGTTTCAGTTAGAGTTTATTTACAAAATGGGCCTTGATAGAAAACTGACCTTGTTTTAATGTTTTAATTGTTTTTCAGGCATAAGATGCACATTTTTTCTGCTGGGAATGAGATGTTCTTGGGTTCTTACAACTTTATGAAGAGACTCATGTGTTGTGCTGTTGAGAAATTTGTTGGGAAGTTTGAAGACATTTCAGATAACAGGTTGTTTTGGTTTCTGAAGTAAAAGTGGGGAGGCACTCTATTTTGTGAAAGGAGGAAGGACTCAGGCCAGAAAACTTGTATGCTATGGTTAACTGGTTCCCAGCCTCCGGGAATGTTGTTTTCCAAGGTGTAAAACTTACTCAGCATCAGGATAAGGGATAACGACTCTATGGATATACAGAATCCTTCACCATGGTAAAACTCGCTAACCCGCTGTATACCGAGTGGATTTTGGAGGCCATCAAAAAAGTGAAGAAGCAGAAACAGCGTCCTTCGGAAGAAAGGATATGCAATGCAGTGTCTTCATCCCATGGCTTGGATCGTAAAACTGTTTTAGAACAATTGGAGTTGAGTGTCAAAGATGGAACGATTTTGAAAGTCTCAAATAAAGGACTCAATTCCTATAAAGATCCTGATAATCCTGGGCGAATAGCACTTCCTAAACCTCGAAACCATGGGAAATTGGATAATAAACAAAATGTAGACTGGAATAAACTGATCAAGCGGGCAGTCGAGGGCTTAGCAGAGTCCGGTGGCTCAACTTTGAAGAGCATTGAACGTTTTTTGAAAGGTCAGAAGGACGTGTCTGCATTATTTGGAGGCGGTGCCGCCTCTGGCTTTCACCAGCAGTTACGATTGGCTATTAAACGTGCCGTTGGCCACGGCAGACTCCTTAAAGATGGACCTCTTTATCGGCTCAACACTAAGGCGACCAATGTGGATGGGAAAGAGAGCTGTGAGTCTCTTTCCTCTTTACCTCCAGTGTCACTCCTTCCACATGAAAAGGATAAGGTAAGAATGGGGTATGCATCTGTGTTCACAGAGCTGATGATGTGGCCACATTTCTAGGAAGTTAAATAGAAGTTACATTTGGTGTTTGCGGACATTTGTGGAACGATCACCTCTTGTTTTTTATTTGTGAGTTCTAGGTGTGAGAACTCAGTAGTTGCTAATTGTTCTGATACTTTGAAATATTCAATGCCTAAGATTCAAGTGTAGAGTATTGATCTACCTAGAAGAACATTTTTAGATTAGAATTGAAAAGTGGCATACAACTTTAAAACTGTTACAGAGAAGCTCTTGTAATACTTAACTGCTGCAATTTATGAGCAGGAAAATGCTGGAAACTCTTAAGAACCTATCATCTTTCTTTTTTCCATTTTCTTGCAGATTATCAGACAGGAATGAGGCTGATTGTCCTGACCATAGTAGTGGCGAGGCAGATTTAGTGATTCTTATTTTTGCTGTTTGTATTCTAACTTTTTGTCATGTATAAATTTTTGCGTATGATGAAGTCCTGAATGTTACTATTGATGACAGGTGTAGCTGCATGGATCAGGAATACAATATCCTATATTAGTAAAGTTCTGGGGAGTTGGGAGTCTTGCTACACAAATGGTATACCGTAAGTGCTGTGTATTTTATGCTTTTAATTTGTGCAGTTGAAAGTATGTGTTCTTCACAGTAAATTTTGGCCTTAAATAGATAGTCAGGGATGAGGAGAGTTTTGTTTTGTTAGGAGCTCTTTTTCACATTGACCTAGTGTCTTAGCTGTGAATTTATTTTAAGTGCTCTGAATTGTAGTTTTGTGGAGAGTGGTAGTATTTTAAGTTGTTTCACACCTTAGGGTACACTAGTAACATCTTCATTTTGCTTAAGATCATAGAGGCTACTTCTAGGATGATAAGATTGTAAAGTTAACATTGAGTGTATTTAAAAATATTTGAGATTTGATCTAAATTCATTGCAGTTAATAACCCATCAGTAGATTTTTGTTTAAATAGCAACTGAAAATTAACAGTATTTTTTTTCTTTTTAGATGAAGTTTTTAGAGATCTATTTTACAGTTCAATTTTCCTTGTAAACTTTGAAATAGAAGTATTATATTACTGTTATTATCCTTAAAGTGATTTTGATGGAGTCATGAATTGATAGACAGTCCCATTCATAAATTGGTTCTGTATCATTTGAGCATTTGTTAAAGGTGTGTATTAAAAATTCAAGGTGGACAATGACCAAATTCTACTATCAGTGTTTATCTGTGAGAACTATTTTTTGATCACATATGACTGAAGTTAAATGAAATACGATTGATTCAAACAACTGTTATCAAATGATCTACAGATTCACGGCATGGAAACAGGAAATAATTTATAGTTTAGAATGAATTCAGTGTCATATCTGTGAATTGGGTATTATACATTCTTGTTAGAACACCTGGGTATTTGTGTTTATTATAATTTCCCTTACTTGAATAAGATACTTTAATTTTAAAAAATATTGGCCATACATAAAATGTCAGTTGTGCATATTTTTTAAAGGTAGTCAGTATATAGTACAATGTAGGACAAATCTGAGTTCTCTCACCCTAGGATACTACTTTTGAAAGGGACTTTGAGAACCATCTAATCCAACAATCCTTATTTTGCAGCTGAGCTGAGATCTTTGCATTAAGAAAAAAAAAGTTTAATCCAGTAGAGATCTGCTGATTTGCTTTGGTTGGAACTATATCTTTGGTTACATAACTTTAATATATGGTGTTCTTAACTGAAGTAACTAAATTTGGAGTGTGCATTTGGGAAAATTGAGTTTCATTGAGTAACTTCCATATATTTGTACTGGTCTGATTGGAAACCAGATTTCATGATATCTGCGAAATTAGAGTTAATAAGATCTGTTACATATTTTTGAATGGAGTCTTATTTTCAGTGGTGACTTTCCCCAAAGATATGAAAAGCTCAGATTCAAAATCATTACAGTGAACCCTAGGGCAAGGAATTATTCCTCCTTTGAACAGATTATAGTCTGTTCCTTTTATTGTATTTAACTACTTACTTCTTTTTTAAAACTATCCAATCAATTCTCGTATGGAATTGATTGATTTGTTGTTATGAACGTAGATAATCTCAAAAAAAAATTATCCTGAGTGTATTTGACAGTGGTGGAGACAGGAAAGTGCATGCCCCTAGTAGTTTCACTTTCAGACGTGCATTAATTCAGTAACTGGCTATTGAGCGCCTACTGTGGGCCAGGAGCTCTGCTCGGAGCTGAAAGAGCGTCATGGTCTGGAGAACGCACATACGTCTGTCTACTGGTCTGCTTAGCCGTGGGGTGAGAGAGGAAGTTCCTCTTTACTTTTTTTTTTTTAATATCAATTCTGATTTTTGATTTTGTGTGTGCGCGCGCGCACGTGTGTGTGATATTAAGGTTTGGAAGGAACTGTATGTTAGATTTTCAGCAACTGCATGATTCTTGTTTTGCTCTTTTTGGTGAGATAGCTGTGTAGAAATATTTTTAAGAGTTTTTGTGAAGACACTGATAAATAGGAGAATCTGAAGATAAATCTGTGATTTTAAAGTTTTATCCATGTTATAAGGGAAATTTCTGTGCTAGCTTTAGGCTGTGGTAGTTTATGATGAGTTTATTTAACTTAATGATAAATATTTTATACTCTGTGCCAGGCATCACTTTATAGCTGTACATGTATTAACTCATTTAATCCTCATACAGCTCAATGAGAGAGGTACTGTTATTTAACAGATGAAGAAACTGAGGCATAAAAGAGGTTCAGTAACTTGTTCAAGTCACAAAAGTATTAGGTGGCAGAGCTAGGCTTTGAACTTGATCAGTCTGGCTCAGGAGTTGGTAGCAGCTATACCTGCTGCCTCTCGGGGGTTGTTATGTATAATGCCTGTCACTGCGCTCAAGTACAGGATTGTAATGTCCTTGGTGTTAACTTCATAGCGCATTCTCTAATTGTAATAGGACACGCCCCCCCTTCCCCTTTCCTATTTGCATCCCTTTTTTCTCTTCCTATCATAGAATTCTAAAATTTGCTTTGAACCAGTGGTAAGAATGTATCAGAAACCAAAGATTATGAATAATCTAGTTTTGTATACCTGAGGTCTATAAATTTAAAAATTAGTTTGGTCTACATGATATTTTATTTTTTTCTTAAAAATATTTTCTTTGTTTATTAATTTTCATTTTGAGTGTCACTGAAGCCTTCTAATTTGTAGTTTGAAATTGGTTGCGTGGCGATATTTTATTTTTTTCTTAAAAATATTTTCTTTGTTTATTAATTTTCATTTTGAGTGTCACTGAAGCCTTCTAATTTGTAGTTTGAAATTGGTTGCGTGGCTGTAATAGCGTGCTTTCATCTGAGACAAAATATTGCTTTCCCTTGAATTGTGGGATATAGGTGAGGGTGATAGCGTGTAACTGGTGTAAATAAAAACTTCCTCCTTGCAAATTTCTTTCTTTTTGAAATATAGACTTTACTGTAAGGTAATTTGTTCATTTACTTCATTTATTCATTATTCATTAATTAAGCATTTAGATACCTACCATGAACAGTGCATTAGGATTTAGGTCCTGTTGGAGATTAAGGCTGACAGCATAGAAATGTGAAACTTTTTTGCAATTCTTTTTTTAGTTTATGAAATACAATTTTTATTCTTTTTACATTCATTACGTTTCCATAACAATGAGATATTGTGGATCTCTGAGAAAGAATGGGATGTTTCTTGGGTGGGGCTAATTATTATTTGAGATTGTAATGGCCCAGGTCAAAGAATTACTTTAGACCTGAGTCTTGGAAGGATCTGTTTCCCTTTCAGGAATAATTTTCACCTTCATTTCAAATTTCTGGGTTCATTTTACACACTCATAGAATAATTTACTGGCACATCTGTAGTTTATGTTCCGTATTACTAGTCCAGAAAACTATTATGGTAATCAGTCAAATCAGGAGAGTATTGTTGGTCTGTGGAGTATTGTTGAACAGAATTATATTTTGCTGAAGCATTCTAATTGGAAAGGGAAGAGAAGGTATTTTCAGCCTAGTGTTATTGTTTAGGTTATTACTCAGGTGACTTGGAGCAGAAAGAACAAATGATAAATCACTAGCCTTCTAATACAAGTTACATCTCAATTCAGTTAACTCTTAGTAGAGTCCAAATTATTTTGTGTTACTGGAATTTGGTATTTTAAATTCATAGAATAAATGGGGCTTTGACAGCAACTTTCGTTTTTGATATAGAAATGCTGATGAGAATGGAAATACGTTTTCAAGTTACTGAGAGTTAAGAATGATAGTTTTGATTTAGCTATTTGAAAATGGCCTTTATAGTAAAATTGTTTCACATTTTATATGTTAGAATGGTGGTATGATAAAGTTGTTTATAAACGTAAGCTTAGTAATGTCATTTTCATATGTTGTTGCTATGATACTTTATAGTAATTGTGCTATTAAATTCAGGGGTGTGTTGACTGCTTGACAGAACAATTGTTTACTTACAAACACACATGCACCCACACGCACCAAAAATCCTGAAAGCAAAAGATGCTTCATAAAAGTTGAGAATAGATAAATTAGTAGTAAAAACTGGAAAAAGTTCTCAATTTAAAGTATATTTTAAGAGTCCTTATGAGAGCATACAAGCAAGTGTATTTTATAGTATAGTTATTAGGAAACTTTTGAAGTTGCAAGTTTTAATTCTTACATTGTAGGGGAGGGAATGGAGGATATCAGCTGCATCAGTCTCTAAGTAAAGAAGGATTATTTCAGAGAAAGTTTTCCTAACCATAAGAAGTTGACTTTCTTTTTCAAGTAATGGCAAGAACACAATGACATGAATAACGTAGATTTTTGTAATGTTACTGAGTTTGCAACTGATTGAGCTCAGTAATTATATTTTCTTATGTTATAATTAATTACATTGATTATGATCACAATTGATTTTACATTTCTTACATCATTGTTTGAACCATTTTTTGATGACTGTTAAATGTTCTGGATCCTGAAGAGAAGCTGGCTGGAAATAAAACTTGTTACTAACAACTCATTGAGGTGAATTAAGAATAAATGTGGTTAGTATAAATTGACATTGTCTAGCAGATCTGTTCTTATTAAAAAAAACACACAGAAATTTAAAAATAACTCAGGCAAGGATATATTTCTAATGCAGTATTTGTTTAAATACAGTTGACCGTACAGATACGTTTTTGGTCTTCTAGTTGGCCTATGAGCTCTGTGTGTTTTGGTAATTTTCAGCCCATGACCCACCCGGGAAGAAAACTTGAGCTACTGAAGCAGCCTTTGATTTAGCCATTGCTAATCAAAGCTTGTATACCCAGCCAGTGCGCACGACCTGAACATTCTTCTTACACTTACAGTTGCTAGCACTTTGCTCTTTCTTGGGCCAGCTTCTAATAAAGTGAGGAAATAAAGTGAGGGAATTAATGAATGAAGTCATCAGATACTACAAATTGCTTCGGGAAAAGAGCCCTAGATGATCTAGCCATCTTGACCTCTTTCTTTGCCCTGTATCAGGAGACCAAGGGAATGAAAACAGTTGCTTATAGAAACCTATTAATAGCTAACATTTGTTAAGGCCTGACCGTGTGTTGGGCACTGTTGTGAGCGCTTTAACATGTACTTTCTTATTGAAGTCTCAAAAGAACTTTACATGGTTAAGTTTTATAGGCATAATATATTTATATAATAGCTATTTAATAATATAAGTTTTCATTATGGCTTCTCATAAAACACCAAATGGAAAATAAGTGTATGCAAAATACATTATCTTTCTTCTTATTCTGCTGCCTGTTTTTTATTCAACTCATCCTGACACATGGGCCATCCTGTTTTACATTACACTTACTGATAATACTATGAAAGCAAATAGATAACAGGAACTGTTTGATGAATCTGGGGAAAAAATGTATCATTCCAGGCCTCTTGAGGTCGTAAGACTCTCCTTCATGCTTTTTCCCTTTCTGTTTAGAATACTGCAGAAGTATATTTACACTGACATGGTTCTTAGCTACGTGAGAGGACTGAATCTGGGTGCCAAGTTTGCTGGTTAAAACAGAACTGAAAATATTTTTTCCTAGTGAACTGCGAAAGGTCTTTTAAAGGGATGATAAATACTTTTTACGCTCTGATCTAAAAAATTTAAAAAACCGAATAGATGTTACATATTGGAATTAATTAAGGGCCTCATTCTGGTAAAGTTGTTTACCAGTTGTCTACTCAGGGGTGGAGTCAGTTCACAAAGGATCTGCAGCAGATGAATTAAACGAACAGCGACTTCACCCTTCTGCTTTTCCCAGCTGGAGTAGGATTAGGACTCATTCAGCTGCAGCTGGTTCCCAGGAAAACCTAGGCTGTTTCTTCTGGTTTTTTCCTTTGACAGGAAAGTCATAGTTTCCAACAGATGGCTTTCATCAGCACTGTACATAACTCTGTAAATTCAAGTCCAGAGAATTACTTTCAGCTTCATTAGGGAACAGGTGAAGAAGAGACAGTTCGTAGTATGGCACTATTTGGTTTGGGTTGAAATTAAGCATGGAGATTATAGGAGTGTAGCACTTAGATTTGCAGAATGCCATTCTGGGTCAAAGTAGTTTTTAACTGCTAGGAATTAAAGAAAAAGACCTGCTTAAAAAAAAATAAGTCTGGTTTCAGTGTTGATTAATGTCTATTTTATAGTTGGATTATATTATGCTTACAAATTATAGATAAATTTTTAGGAAAAAAGAATAGAATTGTTTGCATTTTGTAGAATTTTGAGCCAGTAGCAATCTTGGATAATAGTGATTCTAATCTTATTTCACAAATAGAGAAACAGAGGGCCAGAGAGATTTAAGTGTCTTGTTCAGTGCCACATAGCAAGCTGATCACATCTGGGAGAAGTGGTTGGGCCCTTCTTGGTTCTGTGTTTTTTTTCATTAGGCTGTAGTACTGCTTTATAGCATTAGAGAGCAAGTATTATTAGTGTATAAAATAATGTTAGAAGTCGTTTCCTTAATGGAAACCATAGAATAAACCCTGGTGTAGAGAATTTTGGTGGTTTTTGTAAACCACAAGTATGTAAATCTGCTTGTTTCGGTGTTTGAAGATAGCTAGCTGTATATACATCCTAGAAAGTCGAGACTTTTTTTTTTTCTTGGAAAAGACTGCTTTCTTATGGCCTAAATTAGAAAGTCTTCCTACGTTTTAAATAAATATTAGAAGAATGTGTTAAACTACCTTAATGCCAGAAGGAAAAATACTTCTTGAGTTTTGGGGGGAAAAAGTCTACTTACAGTTAAGTTTGATTTTCAGAAAGTCTCCAACACAGATGGTGTCTAAGTGACTTAGGTAGTTGGTTCAAACTTAAAATGTTTAAGACTGAGATAGAAGGGTATAAGCTTTTCTATTAATTAATGAAGTAATTCTCCTTAAAGGCATTAAATATGGGTGGCCTAGGAGTATACAGTTTCCACTCATTTTTATGTATATGTAATATCTTGGTTCTGGGTGATTTTGTAATGCCAGTAAACAAACCTTACAGGGAAGGCAGCAGTAGGTCATGTTTTTTTGTTTTTGTTTTTTTCTTCTTTAGTAGTGGGACTCCCCCCACCCCCCACTTTTTTTTTTTTTGGTCTTTATGATTAATAGTTCGTCTTTGCATTGCTTTTACTTTGTCATAAAAGTTAGCAAATACATTAGAAAGTGGCAAATAAAGGTTAAGATTGGGGGCAGTTACTTATAAAATAATTGGATAGAATAGTATGGCACTATTTGCTTTAGGGTTGAAATTAAGCATAGAGATTACAGGAGTCCAGCACTTAGATTTGCAGTAGGTGGTTTAAAAATTATTGGTAAAATTTGTTAAGGAGAAAATGACTGCTGTAGAAAGACAATCTGGCAGCTAAAAACTTAAAATTTTTGTATGTGTGAAAGAAGACAGCTGATTCCTTTACCTTTTGTGCGGAAGACATGGGTTCCAGGTAGGTGGGGTCCTTACCATGCTTGTACTGTGGGCTGCTGTTTCCTCCAGGGGATTGTGAGCTGTAGTTGCCCTAAGAGCTGTTGTTCAGTGTCGGTTTTCAGTCCTTTTGGCTTAGTGGAGTGCAGGTTTTTCTTTTTTCTTAGTCATTGGCTGCAGCGAAGCATTTAACTCCTGAGTTTTCAAGAACCTGTAAGAGAACTCTTGGAAACATTATTACATTTCTCGGTGTGTCTTGAGTGGGATGCTGTGCTTTCATAGTCTCCCAGCTTTTCTCTCCAGGACATCTTCAGATGGCTGATAGAGTTTAGATCCTCTTTCACCATTTTCCTGCTTTAGTTATTTCATGTATTCTTATGCCAGTCAGTTTTCCTTTAATTCTGTAACATAAATCTAAAGTCCTGTTCTTTCTAAAGCAGTGGTTCTTGACAGTAAATCCACTTTAGAATTGCCAAACCAGCTGAATTAGACTCTAGCAGTGGGGCCCAGATTTCAGTTCGTTTGTTTTTTTAAAGTCTCCACGTGCATCTGATATATGGCCTGGGTTGAGAACGGGCTCAGAACCAGCATGGCCTGTCAGGGGAGCTGGCTGAGAGAGTCAGGGGACAGTTATCTAGTAATTAGAATTCAGACCAGTACCCGAAGCAACACCCTTCACACTTACTCTCGTGAACACACTTTGAACCCAGGACAGTGTACTTCTGGAAACCTTCATTTTGTTCTGTCCCACTCCCTAATTTTCCACCATTCTCCTCACTCCTGCTGCACCTGCTCTTTTATCTCATCAAGGCCTCGTATGGTGTGTGGTTAGAAGACGTTTCCCTATGTGATTCTGATGGGTGGCCCCTTCCCACCATGAATGCTTTTCTCCTAATTGCTTGACTGAAGGTTTATCACTTCAGTTACTCGCTTTTCTCTTGCATCTAATTGGCAGACCCCAACCTTGACATTAAGCCAACCATTCTCTCCCTGATCCTCTAAGGGTCTGTATTATCATTTTGAAGAAAATTGCACAAACCATGTGGTGGTGTGCCACTTACAAATTTGTGGCTTCTAATCTCAGCTCTGCCCTCTGCTTAGGGATGTATGTCTGTGTCTGCAGTCTGTTTTTTCTGCAGCAGCCCTTTTGCTTTTCTCATTTTCAGCCGACACTCCCATATCCTACTTCATAGAATAGACTCCATCCAGCCATATGAGCTCATCCAACTTTACCCTCCCGTACTAACTCAGACACATCTGTACTTATTTACCTCCCTTTGCTGCCCTTTAGAGGACATGAAAGAAGTCACCTGTCTAGAGGTAGCATCTCCGTTCATGTGTAGGATCCTTTTCTCTCCTGTCTTAGGGGCCTTCTTCCACCAGTGGTGTTCTAGTCTTTTCACTCTTTGCCTCTTAGCAGGGGGAAGTCTCTCCCATCACACTAGAATAAAAACAAACAAAAAACACTGCTCCAGATCCTTCTCTCCATCTACACACCCTGTCTTTTCCCCTTCATTTTGGAACTCCTTGAAAAAAAGTCTGTATTTCTGCCCTATCTGTTGCAACCTGGCCTTTGGCCCTGGAACACCATTTGAAACAGCTCTCGTGGACTGTTTTCAGTCTTTATCTTAAGACCTCTCAGCAGCATTTAGTACTTGGACACCATTCTCTCTTCCCTTGGCCTCTGGGGTCATTCTTTCCTAGGTGTCTTCCCTGATTCCTCCCATCTTTCTGGTAATTCTTTTTCAGTTTACTGGCATTTTATCTTCTGCCTGTATCTTAAATGTTGGATTTCCTAAGATTCTGTTCTTTGTCTACTTATTTTTATCTTCCTAAATTATCTCTAGACTTAACTTCTCTATTCTGATGACTCTAAATTCATATCTTAGTCCAGATCTCTTTTTTTGAGCTCTGGACTTGTATACCCCGCTGTGTAGTGTCTTACTTACCTCAGTCCGTGCCAATTCATGGTGACCCAGATGGAGTTCATCACCCTCCTCCAGCTTGCCCTTTTGGTTTCTTACTGTGATGAGGCATTGCTGTTGACTCTAATTCCTAAAACAGAAACTTTGGTGTCATCTTCTGCACCTCACTCGCACCTCTTCTGGATTCAATTCTAGTCCATCCCCAGTCTTTTCTCTTCCACTTCTGTATCATCTCTTAATCACCCTCTTATCCATGCCAGCCACTGCTCTCTTGGTGCTGGTCCCCATCATTTCTCTCCTGATTTACTGTAGCAGCTTCCTCACTTGTTTTCCTTCCTCCAGTATCATCTGCCTCCAGTCCACATGATTGCCAAGAATGATCTTATTAAGAAGCAATTAAGAACACAGGTTCCAGAACCAGACCATCTAGGTTTGCACATCACTTGGCACTACTCGCTTTATGACCGTGGGTAATTTGCTTAATCTTTCTTTGCCACATTTCTTTCTGTAAAACGGGAATAATACAGTGCCTGTCTCATAATGAAGATTTATGTTAGTATGATGGAGCTTTGGCAATGATGGAATGTCCTGTATCTGTGCTCAGTGCAATAGCACTAGTCATACGTGGCTCTTGAGCTCACGAAATGTGGCTGGTAGACTGTAGAACTGAATTTTAAATTTTATTTAATTAATTTAATTGAAATAGCCACATATGGCTAGTTGCTGTTGTACTGAGCGACATGTAAGTCCAGTGCTCTATAAATGTTAGCTATTATTACCGTCTTTCTAAAATACTCCCTTCTCTGCTTAAGAGCATTCAATGTCAAATTCTGTGGTGTAGTATATGTGATTTTTACCCCCCTTCACCTCATGTGTAGCTCCAAACTTGTCTGCTCCTCCTCCTCCATATGCCCTCTACCTTCCACGATACCAGTTGGCAGAGTGTGGTCCTAGGACCAGAAGTAGCAGTAACGTCACTGGAAAACTTGTTTGAAGTGCAAATTCTTGGGCCAAATTCTGGGCCTACTGAGTCGAACTAGGGGTAGGGCCCAGTGACTGATACATTAACAAACCCTCCAGTCGGTTCTGGTGCATGCTGAGGTTTGAGAAGCACCACACGTTCTGCGTGGAGTTCCTTAGACCCACCTTGTTTTCTCTTGCACCTATGTTTTTGTCCTGTCAGGAATCCTTCCTCTCCTTCACATTTAGCTCTTATTTAACCTTGAAGATTTAGCTTGGGCACATCTGTTTCTTCCTTGGCACCCATCTCACTTCCAGGCTGACTCAGAGAGCTCCCTCCAGGCCCCAGGTGTCCTGCACATTCCTCCATCCTAGCCTGTTTTACATTGTGTTGTTGCTCTAGCCTGTCTCTCTTACTCGATAGTGACCTTAGGTCTGCTTTTCATCTTTGTACCCCGGCCGTCTAGTGCAGTGTCTGGTGCTTTGCAAGTATTTATGGGACATCTTCAGGTGCCAGCACAGTGATTGGGTCCCAAATGAAGGAGATACAGTCTCTGTAACTGACACACTCAGTGATGAGCGCTCAGAGCGGGTAAAACAGTGCTGTGGCAACACAGAAGAGGGGGTGGGGAAAGTTAGGGAAGCCTCAGAGGAAGTCACATGTGAGAGGTTAGTGAGCGGGGAAGCAAATGGGTGGGGTGGGAAAGAGCGTGGTTCCTGCAGAGGGAACTGCATGTACAAAGGCCTAGAAGCAAAACATTGTAGGCCCATAATAAATGTTTACTTAAGTATGGAGAAAAAACCAAATCATGTCTGACTTTTAGATCTTGGTTTTGAAGTCATTACCCTCCCCAGCATTAGTTAGCATTTTACATGTTTTTGCATTTTTAAAGCAGGTTTTACACTTGATATCATGCTTTCTTTGAGCTGATGGTTAAAGGTATGACAGAGTAACCTCCAAGCCAGCAGGATACATTTATCTTTTTCTTCCCTCCCACCACCCCCCCCCCCCTTTTTTTTTTCTTTTTTTTGCCTTTTAATGGTAGAAGAAAGAATTTGTTTTATCTGAAGAATTATTCTACAGGGCAAGTAACACAGCAGTGGTAGCAGAGGTAAACACATTCCTTTCATTGCATAAGAATAGGCCAAGATTTTAAAGCGAGCACCTTCAAATTTAGGGCATTGAGAAAAGCACATCATTAGGAAGGCTGAGAGGTGGCCAGTGCAACAAGCACACCTGTTGTGACTTCTGCAGCCTGTCTGTATTGCCCTTTGGGCCCTTGTTGCTGCCCCCCTAGGCTTCCTGGTGTTCTCATTAAGCCTGCATTGTGAGGGCATCAAGGCCTTGGTTGAGGTGCTGTGTGGGCTCCCTTGTCGTAGCTGTTGAATACCTGCTTCAGTCTGTGTGGGGCTTTATGTATGTACTTTTCAGTAAAAACTTCACCTTTTACTCTCTTTGAATGCTTTACAAGTGGGTTGCCTCCATTATCTACTAACTTTAAGGAACAATAAAAAACAATTTTATTTCTGGTAACTTCACCTAAGCAGAGAACTCTTAACTTCAGCCAGGAAAGCTAGGGAAGGAAAAAGAAAGTCTTTTTCCCTAAAACTTTGTGTAGGTGTTAATGACATGTTTTTGAAGTGTTCCACAGGTTTTAAAGAATTTTGCTTTCACATATTTTCTTTTGATGAAGTACTTGTAGTAAGGTAGGCAGTCGCCATGCTGTGGTGGCCAGGTTTTACTGATGCAGAATTGCATGGTTAGTTAAGGGAATAAATAGAACTAGAACCCAGGTTTCTTAAGCAACATTAGGCTGCCTCTGGTTCATGAAAATGACAAGCATTGAAAAAAAGTGGGTGCTGCTTTAGTGTGTATTACATACATATGTTAAACCATTTATCAGATCATGTGTGTTATTAATCCTTGTGTCCAGGTCTTGGCACATTGTAAGATGCTCAGAAAATGTTTGTTGAATGGAAGCTCTCAGGTTTAAACTGGAAGAGGGGATGATAGAAAACAAGTTTTGCTTTTTTAAATTATTAACTCTGTTAGTAAAATTAGAAGCAGAACCATTTATCCTCTCAAAATATATAGATAAAAAGGGAGATCGTTTCAGATGTTTGTGCAAGTTTGACACCTCAGCTGAAAAATACCATTTGCTACTTCCTTCAAGGTAATATTTTTTCTCTGTTACCCATATAGTAATTTTAAAAGTTTAAGAAATTGTATTTTCCCAAGGATAATACATTCATTAGTATATACAGTTCAAAAAGTACAAATGAGAATTTCTTGAAAAATATCTTCTAACCCTTGTTCCCTGGCTAGCCGATTCCCCTCCTGGGAGGCAGCTGGTGAGTTTTGTTTCTTTTTCACCTTTCAGAGAGATTCTGTGTGTATATAAGCAATCACTTTATAGATGCGTTTTTCCTTTTGCCTTTTTTCCCCACAGTTGATAACATATCTTAACATACTGTTTTGCACCCTACTTTTTTTTTTCCTCCTCACTTAGCGATATATCTGAAGTGTATTCCATATCAACACATAAGGCTTGGTGGTATTTCTGTGTGTGGGTGTACCATGATTTATATAGCCAGCCCCTTGTTGATGGACATTTGTTTCCAGTTTTTTTGTGATTACAAACGTTACTCAGCTAAATAATCTCCGTTATGTATTGTTTTACTTATAAGTTCCTAGAATTAGAATAATTGGACATAGAATGTATCTTTGTAATTTTGGTATTTCTGAATTTCTCTCCATAGAGATTCACCCTCCGTGTATGAGAGTACTTGTTTCCCTACACCCTTGGCAACGTGGTTTTATCAAAACTTTGATCTCTGGTGGTCTGCTGAGTGACAAATCAGCATTCATTTTTGACTCCATTCTTTCGCTCTGATTGGAGTGTGCTCTTCCAGCCTAGTGACCAGAGATAACTTCTGATCTGTATTTCTACTACTAGGCTGTCTTAAGCCTAATTACTTAAAAACATACAATTCTTAGAGGTACTCAAAAATTTGTTGGTTTTTTTTTTAAACTGTTACTATGTTACTTTAAGAAATATCTTGGTCTTTTTGCTGGATCTCTCTTGTAAACAGTGGCTTATACTGATAGATTTCTATCCTGCGGAGTGAGGCACCCCCTCACCCCTCAAATAAAAAGCCTGTTGCTGTCTACTGGTGGCAAGGAAACTCTGTTTTACCGATGGTATGGTATGACCTTGTTTGTCAGTCTTTTTAAGTGCACATAATGTAGTACTTGTATTTGAAAACTTAACATAATTTTGAATGAATATTGTATACTAGATATTATATTTAGGTCACAACCACCTTTAAAGGAAGATTGTCTATTTTATAGAAGAAACAAAGGCTCATAGAGGTCAAGTGATTTGCCCAAGGTTGTATAGCTTTAATATACATGCTGGAGTGGAGAGGCTGGTGGAGTGGCCAAAAGAAAAAAGCACTGTGAATTCAGAGTTTAGATAAACTGAAACTGGTAAATTGGTGCAGTCATTTAAAGTACTCCCTGAATTGTTATAACATTAATTCTGATTAGTTTGGGGCTTATATTTAAGAGTGCTTATCTCAGCCTCATCATTTACTTTTTGTTTGATCTTTAAATTACTTTGCTCTCCATGAGCTTCGGTTCCTTTTCCATAATAGAGAAGTAATAGAACCTGATCACCCAGTGCACCAAGCGGCTGCCTATTGAAGATTGTTTCATGCCAGAGCAGGTCATAGCTCCAGTGATTTTTTTTTTTTAAGCCTTTGTCTTCAAAAATAAACAGCAGGAAGTAGTGATTTCCCTCTCCTTTCTCTAGTAAAACAACAAAACAAAACCAAACAAATAATTTATTAACCCACAAAATATTGCCATCATATTTTGAAGACTGAAGTTTTCATGAACATGTATCAGTTTTTACAGGACACTGAAGCAGACATCTAGACAGCTTCAAAAGCATTTTTCATATACTCTGTAGTCCATTTAAGTTAGGATGGATGTTCTCTGGTCGTATTCTTTTGAAACAGGCAAAATGTTTGACAGTCCCCCATTTGGCCCTATGTTTTAAGTAACAGTATTTCTCTCTCCTCCCAGTAAAAGAACAGCAACAACCCCCCCACCCCCGCAAATACGCCCTTTGTTCAAGTTGTCAAAATAGGCCTTTATTTAGTATCTTGAGGTTCAAGATTAAAGATGAAGCCTAAGAGCTGTTCTTTTTCCCCATGCAAAGCTGCCTGGCCCATAGTGAGACCAAAACTAAGGGCTTTAATATAATTAAGCGCTATATTGGATAGCACTGCTTCTCAAATTTTCATCTGGGGATCTTTAAAATGTGGTGATACTCTGCTCTCAGTCATGTGGGAAAGCCAGGGAAGTAAGAACAATAAGATACGAAGCTGTGATGGGTCGTAAGTCCAGGGAGCTCTGAGAATTTAAGTACAAAACCTGCTTTTTAAACAGATTTATGAAGATACTGAAACTAGGTTGTCTGATGTATTGACATCTAAGTTCCCAATGGGTGTAAAGTAGAATTCTGATTGAATTGTTTGTCGATCTAAAACAGATGTTGGCAAACTTTTTTTCTTTTCTTTTTTTTTTTTTTTTGTAGAGGACCAGGTAGTAAATATTTTAGGCTTTGCAGGCCTTACAGCCTCTGACCTAATTACTCAGCTCTGAGTAAAGCAGCCATAGACAATATGTAAATAAGCGAGTGTCTTCCCATCAGGCTTTACTTACAAAATGGGAGGTGGGCTGGGTTTGGTCTGAAGGCCATAGTTTGTCCATCCCTGCTCTAGAACAGCAGTGTATTACACTCAGTTGTAAGATGTGTTGAAAATAATTTAAAGTAATGAATGATTTGTTTTAAAAATTGGGTTAGTTACCTCTATAATAGCACCACTGATTTATTTGTATTCAGATATGCTATCTTGGAACATGAGTTGCTCATATACCTAGGGATACTCCGAGAATATGTCATGCATGTGATTGTCATTTATCATGAGTATCATTGGGAAAAGAAGGGTAAAGAACTAAAGTTAGTGCCCCTCAAGAGCAGCACAGACGCCTGCTTCCCCCTTTTCTCATCTGGGGAAAGAAACCATGACAGGTTCGAGGGCCTAGGAAATGTCAACGTGGCTATGCCGTGAAGCTCTGTAAATTGCTTTTTCTGGCCAATGTTGAAAAACATGTAATGCCTGGACCGGAAGGGGATGCTGTCCTTGAGCACTCAGATCAGTTACCATCATTTAGGGTAGTGAATAGAATTTGGGCTCTGGAGTTTCTTTCTGGTTTCACCGCTGAACTAGTTGTGTGATCTTGGGCAGAGAATTTAACCTCCTTGCCCCTCAGTTTCTTAATGGGATCATGATAGTGAACATAGTTGTGGAGATGATACAGAACACTGATTGATAGCACTGGTAAGTAGGAGGCCCTTCGCTGTTACTTTCCCTCCCTCCTGACCTGCCTGCAAAGCAGCTTATTATGTATGCACTGAGGAAAATTAAGAAAAAATGTTCTTGCCACGTAAAAGTGTTAAAATTTTCTTGGAGGTAAAACAGTAAAAGAAGAGCACTTTCAAAATAACATGCATACAAGTGTAAGGCCCTTAATAGATGAAAGAGTCTTAACTGTAGAACTAAAAGTCTTAGGAATTCTTACAATTTGAACCCATATTTTAACAGATGAGAAGAGATTAAATGATTTCCCCTAAATATCTGTATGTTGTCTTTGTAGTGACAAATAGAGAGGAAGACTCTCTAACATTCGTCCATTAACCAGATGTTACTGACTCTTGGTTACGAATTTCTTTATCACTAATCTAAATTCATCTTATTTCATTGTAAGCACCTAAAAGCTTGCTCTGCTTGTTTGAACACTTAGTAAATGTTGACCCAAATGTTTCTGACTTCAGCAGAGATGGAGAGTAACTGTAGTCCTGACTGTAAATTAAATAATGTTGATTTCCTTAATGTTGCCACTAGGAACAGGTTCCTAATGGTATTTTTGTACCTCTTTAATCAACTGACTTGGGTTTTTTTTTGCAGAGCTTAGAATTTACAGTTTACTGTTGGTCTCTTTGAGCTGTATTAGTAGAAGGGAAAGGTGATACTGAATACTGACAAGGCTCCCCAAATTATACACACACGCACACGCACACACAGAGTAATTGCTGTTTAGCGGCTTTAGTCATGCTTCTGTATCTGTCTCCTGTTGCCTTAACTCAGTTCTTTTCTCTCTTGGGATATTGCAGTTCTTTCTGCTGGTTTTCCTTCATTCATTCAATAAACATTCCTGACATATGGTAAGTGTTGCGGATTAAGCAGTGAACCAGATGAATAAAAATGCCTGCCCTCGTGGGGTTTATATTATCTAGCTGACTCCAGTCTAGACTTCTGGAGCTCACCTCTATATGTCTGTCTGATTTACTCTTTCTACAATATCACTTCTTCCCTTTGTTTAGAATCCTCAAGTCTAATGGATTTCTGTTACCTTCTGGGTAAAATTCAGGCTCCTTTATGCAACTTCATCTGTGCCACACTCTTCTTAACCCATTGCCGTCCGACATAACTGCAGTTCCTTGTAGACTCCACACTGTCTTGCCTTTCAGTTTTTATATGTATGTGTCTCTGCTCGGAATGTCATTCTGTTAGATGTTTCTCCAAACAAAAATGAAAGTAGCTAATAGCATCTTCTACCTTTTTTAAAAAATTGAAGTATATTTGATTTACAATATTGTGTTAGTGTCAGGTGTACAACAAAATAATTTAGTTACACATATGTATGTATTTTTTTCAATTCTTTTCCATTTTAGGTTATTGTAAGACACTGAATATAATTTCCTGTGTTATACAGTAAATCTTTGTTTGTCTATTTTATGTACAGTGGTGTGTATCTGTTAATCCCATACGCCTAATCTGTCCTTCCCCCTCCTTCCCCTGGTAACAGTAAATTTGATTTCTGTGTCTGTGAGTATGTTTCTGTTTTGTAAATAAGTTCATTTGTATTATTTTTCAGATTCCAAATATAAGCAATATTATGTAATATTTGTCTTTTTCTGTCTTACTTCATTCAGTATGATAATCTCTAGCTTCACCTATGTTGTTGCAAATGGCAAAATTTCATTCTTTTTTATGGCCAAGCACTGTTCCATTATACACACACACGTGTGTATACCATATCTTCTTTATCTGTTCTTCTGTCGATGGACATTCAGGTTGCTTCCATGTCTTGGCTATTGTAAATAGTGCTGCTGTGACATTGAGGGTGTGCATATGTTTTCAAATTAGAATTTTCATCTTTTCAGATACCCAGGGATGGATTGCTGGATCATATGGTAACTCTATTCGTTTTTTAACGAACCTCCATTCTGTTTTCCATAGTGGCTGCACCAATTTACATTCCCACCAGCAGTGTAGGAGGGCTGCTCCCTTTCCTTCATACCCTCTCTAGCATTTATTATTGGGCTAATCCTCATCTTTTAAGCCTCCTTGACCTGCCCACTACCATTACTGGTTTGGTGAGGTGACTTTCTTTCTGTATGAACATAGCAGACATATTCTCATGGTTACGTTAGACATGCTGATTTTTCTCCCTGTATCATACACTCTGCCTGCCTGTTCTATTGGAATTAAAGGCAGGAGTGGTTTTTATTTCTTTGTTTTTCAGTGTCTATCAAGGGGCCTGGCTTATAGTTTGAAATATCTGTTGAGCAAGGAATGAAATGCCTGAGCTGCTATCGCAACGAGATGACTAGAGAGTGTTGGGGGTTCATTCAATAAACCTTTGAATTTATGAAGTGCTTACTGTGTGCCAGATAGTAGAGATAAGTAGATAACCTGCTCTCACATAAATCAGCACTAAGGCCGACAACTTTGTTATTTTCACACAGGCTGTCCTTTTTATTATACACACACACGTGCGCGTGCGTGACTGGTAAGTCATCTGTACTGTCAAGTCTGCAGTGTCAGTGGTATTTTTTCCCTAAATAAAGCAGTGTTTTAAACTATTGAAGAGAGACTGATAAAAATTTGGGGATCCACAAACCATGTTAGGATCATATGAGGAAAGAATATGAGTCTTGGTTTGTCAGAATACCTTCTGTGGACACCTTCTGGTTAGATTAAGAGTGTCAGCATTCAAACTGGCAGAATGGAGTCAATAGCTTGGAAGAAAATTCTGGAGACCAGAGTGAAATAGTCTCTAAGAATTACTGTATCACTGAGAAGTGAGTGGTTCAAAGAGTGATCCTGTACAAATAAACCAGAACCACCAACAAAAAATGAACACTGACAGCTCCGAACTGGATAGTGGTTCAGAAGAGATGAACTCTGAATTCAAAAAAGGTTTAAGAATACTTAATTCACTTTGCTTACATTTTTCTTTCTTGATTGCACATTGATGTAGGATAAAAATACGTCTAAAGAAGAGCATTTTCAATAAGTTTACATTAAAAATTTAAGTAATAAAAGATTTTCGCAAAAAATTGGGGGGAAGTGTAAGTTTTGCACCCCTCAGAGATCCAAAGTCATTTGGATAGTTTAGTAACATACAAAGTATTTTTTGAACAACTGTGTTTGCTCATTAAGTCATTATATTTATTATCTTAAAAATGTGAAGGCTTGTAATGTTTTCTACCCCCTAATTAATAAAGTTTTGACCTTTAAATGCTACCCTTGGAGAAAATTTTCTTCTGTCTACTTCCCCTTCCGCCCTCACCTTTATAGAAGAGTTACCTACTTGTTCTCACATTTCTTCTTTTTAAAAATAGAGTAGTCATTTTTATATTGCAGTTCTCTTTGAATCTTATTTTACACTTTGACTTTTGTGTCTGTAACGATTAATCTCTCAATCTGTTCTACATTATAGAGATGTTAATAGTTTTGTGTGCTCACACTGGTGTTTTCAGTTCAGGGACATGTGCGTATAAATCTACTGTTTTGAAAAGGATTGTTAAAATGTTCTGTGGGTCTGTCTGTTATAAGGAAAAGGTTTAATTAATCTTTGACTAATGAGCCTTGAGGTTAATTTTTATTGCTCACTTTTAATACTAATTTTAAAACAATAAGTAGAAGAGTTATGTTTCCCAGATTGCTTCCTTGGTACATGAGTTCCTGAGAGGAATCCCTGTCACAGTAAGTTTAGGAACAGTGCGTATTCATGGTTCACATAAGCATATTAAAGGGATTGGGAACCCTTTTAAACTGTGCTAATAACTAAACCTATTTGTATAAGGGGGGATGACTCCCCTTCTCCCACCTCTTACTGCCCTGAGACCTGTTTAGGAAGCACGGCTGTTAGGCTTTTTTCTGGGACTTTCTGGTTTTTTAAAGAACTTGGCCTTTTGTTTGTTAATAGCAGTTAGAGTCTTTGCGCTTGCCTGCATTTGCAGTAGAATATCTATGGGAGTTACTTAGAGGAAAAAAGGAGCCAGTCAATTTCAGCTGGAAAAACCTGTGGCCAGGGTGACTGTATGTATCTGTGAGCAGAGTCTTTGCTGTCTTTCAGTTCTTAAACGCACATCAGACTTGTTGGCTGTTTGGATTATTGGAGCAACAATAAATTGTTTAACTCAATTGTTCATGGCATTGGAAGGGACAAAAAGATGTTTAAAACAAAGTTGTAATTCAGTTTTTTTTAAAAGAAAAACCTTCAAATGAAGAAAAATACTTCTTGAACATAAATGTTTATTTTAGCTCAGCCTTTTTTATTACCTGTTTCTCTGTTGAGAAGATAGGATAATTTTTATTCCAGGAGTTGAAATGTGTCTATAAAGCTGTACAGGAAGTTGTGAATTGGTATTGAAGGCCTTTTAGATCTGCTAATTTGTAAGCACCTTGAAGATAAAGTGATCAGCTTTGTATTGCTCACAGGCAAATACTATTTTATGGGTAACAGTAATTTGTGTCTGAATTTAAGGCAAGAAAGCCTTTGTATTCAGTTATCTAGTGCCTGTGTGTCTTGACGTGGTTGATCAACTGGGATTGAAGTTAAATGCTACTGTGATGTCTGGAAGGTTGTTTGTATAGTTGCTGCCTGATGCGTCTGCCCTCCTCGCTTGCTCTGCTCTCCCCAGCTCACAGGGGCTGAGGGATCTGGCTGTGGACTGTAGTCCTGCTTTCTGTCGCACAGGGCTGCCAGCTCGAGTCAGGATTCTTTTTAGTACAGAAGGGACACAAGGCATGGCCCCAACCTCACTGGAAAGATTTTTTGTGGGTTTTGATGTCAGTGATATATCAAAAGGTTTTGGTATGTCCTTGCAGATGACATTGGTGGAGCGTCTCTGACTTTGACTTGGCATTTTCTAGCTTCTCTGTTAAACTTCTCGTTGCCTTAACATCGCTCTCCCCTTATGCCTTGGCTCAACCATTTGAAATAGTCTTGAGGCTTAAGGATGAGGAAGAGTTGGAGAATTATGAACAGTGTTTCCTCAGCTAATGAAAGAGACCCGAACCTATAATCTAACCTCACCTAATCTAATCCTGAACTGAACCTGTAACTAAAATTAATCACTGCACACACCAAAATATATTATGAGGTCACATAACTGTTCCAGCTTCCGCTTCAGCTTCTGTCTTATGTGAAGTTGCCTATCCTAATTAAGAAACATCTCTTGTTTTCTTTCTTTTTTTTTTTTTGGTATGGATATAAAGATATAGACTTGCTAATCTGCTATCCTCCCTGCCCATTTTATCCTTTTCTTTTTTCTTAAATTCTTTGCTTCCTTTTTGTCCTATCTGTCCTCATTACTGTGATTTCTGCCCCATCCCCAAACAAAAACCAAAACCGATCATGCTATGGATTGAAGGTGTATGTGTTGATTTAGTTTTATATATTGAAAAAACTTAGTAGCTTGAGAATTTTCTCTGTGTATATTTTAAGAGTGAGCATGGGCCCTAAATCTCAAGCCCAAAATGTGGCTCTTTTTACTGGTATATTGCCTTCAATTGATTTTTTATGGGATTTGGCCCGGGGTAGCAAGAGCATGGGCGCAGTGACTGTGAATGGCCGATACTGGCCGATGACAGGACTGCAGGGTTCTCCCGGATTTCCCTTCGCTCTGTGCGGTGTGTATGGGACAGTTTGGTATCTCTCTCTCACTCTCTTTCTCTCTCTTAACTGAAGTATAGTCCATTTACAGCGTTACCTTACTTTTTGGTGTACAGCATAGTGATTCATGTCCGACATCTCTTTTTCTCACACGTCACCTGCAGTCCAGCAGCAAACCCTTCCAGCTCTGCCCTCAGAGCAGGGGTGGAGATTTACGGCCCCAGCTACACCTGGCCCCCACCTCTTTTTATATAGCCTATGGACTAAGAATGTTTTAAAAAAATTTTTTTAAGTAGTTGAAAAACATCCAAAGAAAAATTATATTTCATACATGTGAAAATTATATGGAATTCAAATTTCAGTGTCTATGTAAAGTCTTACTGGAGCACAGCCATATTTGTTTGTGGCTTTTTTCACACTTTACAGCAGAGTAGTTGCAACTAATAATGGCCTGCAAAGACCAAAATATTTACTGCCTGGCCCTTTACAGAAGGAGTCTGCCAAACCCTGCTCCAGGGTGCATAGCAGAATCCATCTACCTCTCACTTCTTCCACCACTGCTCTCCGATTCAGACTTCTTGACCAGACGGTTGCTGTGGCTTCCTAATTGTCTCCTTGCTTTTTTTGTCTTTGTCCCCCTGCGTCTTCACAGCCAGAGGACTGATCTTTTTAAAGGAAAAACCAGATCTTGCGCTCAAAACCATTTATAGTTTACTGTCTTGCTCAGAGTGAGTGTGAAAAGTGTGTCAAGTTTCTCTGTTGTAATGATCCCAGTATAAAAGCAGACATACCAATATGAGAACAGATGGACGTGGCTGATTTCCAATAAAACTTTATTTACAAAAAGAGGTGATAGGCCAGATCTGTAGTTTTCTGACTTCTGCTCTGGGTGGTATGAAATCCTCCCAAGGCTTTCCCGTCCCACTTAACACACACTTCCTGGTTTTATTTCCTGTTATTCTCCTCCCTTCCACCAGCCACAGTAACTTTCTTTTTGTCCCTAGGTACCTCCCTGCCTAAAGGCATTTTGTATTTGCTGCTGCCTCTACTTGGAGCACTTTCCACCCAGATAGTCAGTATCTGTTGCATACCTGCCATATACCAAGTACTGTCCTTAGCTTGTGTGAGCAAAACCGAAAATCCCACACCTTATGTAGCTTACATTCCTCTGTGTGTGTGTGTGTGTGTGTGTGTGTGTATGTATGTAGACAGTAAAAATAATAGCAAAAAGTAAAGAATATAGTATGTCATAAGATACATGCAATGGAAAAAGTAGACCATGCTTAAAGAAGCCTTGTGGATAAAATGACATCTGCAAAGACCTCTAGGTGGGGGCTCCTCCAAAGTAAGTGTTTACTTGGCTTGTCTGCCTCATCTTCTTCCCTGACTGCCCTGGAGAAAATTGCAGTCTCTCCACCACACCCGGAACTCAGTGCCATTTTTCTGTTTTCTTGTATATAGCACTTACTGCCATTAGACATACTTTATATTTTATTTATTTTTGTTTGTCTCCTCCTCCTAGAATGTAAGCTCCAAGAGGGCTTTCTTTTGTTGTTGTTGTTTTTTAATTTATTTATTTAATTGAAGTAAAGTCAGTTTATAATGTTGCGTCAGTTTCTGGTGTACAGCATAAAGTTTCAGGCATACATATACATACATGTATTCGTTTTCATATTCTTTTTCATTAGTGGTTATTGAATAGAGTTCCCTGTGCTGTACAGTATAAACTTGTTTATATTTAGTAGTTAGTATCTGCAAACGTTGAACTCCCACCCTCTTCCCCTCCGGTAACCATGAGTTTGTTTTCTGTGTCTGTGAGTCTGTTTCTGTTTTGTAAATAAGTTCATTTGTGTCTTGTTTTTAGATTCTACCTGTAAGTGATATGATACAGTATTTCTCTTTCTGGCTTACTTCACTTAGAATGACAGTCTCCAGGTCCATTCATGTTGCAGCAAATGGTATTATTTTATTCTTTTCCACAGTGTGTGTGTATACATAACCTCTTTATCCAGTCATCTGTCAGTAGACATTTAGATTGTCTCCATGTCTTGGCTATTGTAAATAGTGCTGCTATGAACGTTGGGGTGCATGTATCTCTTTGAATTAAGAGTTCCCTCTGTATATATGCCCAGGAGTGGGATTGCTGGATCATGGCATAAGTCTATTTTTAGTTTTTTAAGGAATCTCTGTACTGTTTTCCATAACAGCTGCACCAGACTGCATTCCCACCAACAGTGTAGGAGGGCTCCCTCTTCTCCACAGCCTCTCCAGCATTTATCATTTGTGAACTTTTTGATGATGTCCATTCTGACTGGTGTGAGGTGATACCTCCTTGTAGTTTTGATTTGCATTTCTCTGATAATTAGCAGTATTGAACATTAAAATTTTTTTGTTTTTCTTAAAACTTACTAATTTTTTAAAAGAGGGCTCTTTTTGATTCCTGCTTTTTCTGTAGTGTTTGGCACATAGTGGGTATTCAGTAAATATGTTTATGAAATGACTCAGTCTAGGTGAACTGATAATCCCTAGACGTATTCTTTATCAGTGGTATATTAGCATGCTTATCACCGCATATATTTACTGCTTCTTAGGTTTTGGGTAATAAATTTGGAAGCAGAGGAGGAAATTCATCACTAAGTAGTCTTAAAGATGATTTTGTTTCTTTTCAGATCAAATGGATACTTATGTATAGTTAGGAAGAGAGCCATTTAAAAGAAGTCATGTTGGGAAGTGATTGAAGGAAGAGAAAAAGACAAGGTTGTGCTCAGTGACACGTCTAGATAATCAGTGACACGGCTGTACTGTTTCTAAATAGGAATGCACATAAGGAAGCCTGCCTTAATGTTCCTTCCCTTGTCCGTCATTCTTCTCTTTCCCAGTTCCAAATACCCTTGAAACGATTGATATAGAGCAGGGGTGGGCAAACTAGACCCAGCCTGTGGTCCAAATCCTGTGCAAGACCTATTTTTATATAGAACTTCAGCCAGTTTTATATTTTTAAAGCATTATTAAAAGACAAGACAAAACAAAAGAGAGTGTGCTCTAGATGGTACAGAACTTAGGTGGCCTACAAACTCTAACATACTTTCTGACCTTCTGCAGAAACAGTTTGCTGACGTGTGACTTACAGGTGGGCACCTTCTTGGTTGCTTCCAGTGTAGAAAGAGGCTTCTATGTGGTGATCTTCATACGTAGTAGGACTTTAGATTGGAACATGTCATCCATCTCACTTAATTAAAGGTTGTGTTGAGACCTAGAAATCTACATTAACTTTTTAACGTAACACAGCTTTCTAGGTATAGATCTTAAGTCTCTAGCCTGTTATTTTTTATGTACCTTTTTTCGTATCACTAAGAAATGGTGTTCCCACTTCTGTGATATCTTAGGCAGACAGACTGTCTTTTCTAACCCTAATTTTTATCATCTGTAAAACTGAGAAATGGGTTGTATAGGGTTTTTGTAATAATTAAATGAAATAATGTTTATCAAGTACTAGTATGTAATTAAAATGCTCAGGAGATCAGAGTTATTGTATTTTGTCCTGGTGGAGTTTGTAGATTTCTGGTGCCTAGGAGTCGCTCCCTCTCCTTGCCCCCACACGTTTTAGGGGATAGGGCCAAGGAGGGAAGGTGTTTCTGTCATCCAGAGCTTTAATTCACACCTCCTTTGTGTGTTGAAAAGTAGTTAGAGACCTAACTATTTCAGTAATGTTGTTGTATTTGATTGTTTTTTAGGGTCTTCACCAACTTTTACAACACTGTTAAAACAGGACATTTTGTTCCAAGTAGTAAACAGTGATTTACAAACAAACTTTTTGAAATTAGATTGTAGATTACAGATTACTCTTCTAAAAAGGTTAGGTAGAAGGGATTTTGGGGGGTAGCCAAAAGAGAAAGATTGAAGGAAGGGAGAGAAGGAAATGGAGCACCTTTGGGGAGTCAGGGCTGTAGTACTGTGGGCCAGGCTTGTTTCTGGTGCGTGTGGACAGAAATGCGGGAGGTTATTAAAGTGCTCAAAGTGCCGTTTATGCACAGATTAGTGCTGTGTCAGAGTTTACCTAGTCTGAGATGAGGAAGGCCATCACATTGTTCAGTTGTCTCCCCCTTCCTCCCGTCTAGAGAAATAGGGTTAGTAAATCAGAACAGTTTTGAAGGAAAGTCATAAAAAGGACTAGCAAGCAACCTTGGGTAAGATAAGAGCAAGGAATCACATATCTGGTGTTCAAATGTTTATTGGATTAAAAAGTGATTGTGTGTGTGTGTGTAAATTTTTTTTAAACAGTAAATGGCAGAGCTACTTCCCTTCGTAACTTCCTTTTTCCCTCCCTCCCTTTCTTCTTTCTGGTTTGTATACAGTAATGTATTCTTTTTGGTGTATAGATTTACGAGTTTTGACAAGTGCTTAGTTAGGGTCGTGTAACCACCACCACAAATCAAGATACAGAAGAGTTCTGTTAGCTCCTCCAAAAAAACTTCCTCTGTGCTGCCCTTTTGTAGTCAAGCCTGCTTTCCTGAGCTGCTGTTCTCCCTGTAGTTTTTCATTTACCAGACTATCATAAAATGAAATAATATATGGCCTTTTGAGTCTGATTTCTTTCATTTAACATAGTACATTTGTGGTTAATCCATGTTGTGTGTATCAATGTTTTGTTCCTTTTTCTTGCTGAGTAGCATTCCATTGTATGGATGTACCATAGTTTGTTTTTTCCTTTATTGAGGGATATTTGGGTTGGTTTCAGTTTTTGGCTATTGTGAATAAGGCTGCTATAAACATTCACATACAGGTTTTTGTGTGAACATAGTTGTCTTATTTTCCTGTGGCTTCTCACTAAATTGCCAAACTGAGCACCTTAAAAACTGGGCATTTATTCTTTCACATTTCTGGAGACCAGCAGTCTGAAATCAGCATTTCTGGGCCCAAATCAAGGTGTTGGCGGGGACACACTCCCTCCACAGGCTCCTCCAGCTTCTGGTGGCTCCTGACGTTCCTTGGCTTGTTGCTGCATCACTCCACTCTCTGCCTCCATCTTCACATCATGGCTTCTCTTCTGTGTGTCCAGTTTCCTCTGTCCCTCTCTCGTAAGGATAAACTTGATAGCATTTAGGGCTCACGTGGTAATCTGGGATAATTTCCAGTATCAAGATCCTTAATTTAGTCGCATCTGCAAAGACCTTTTTCCAAATAAATTAACATTTACGGTTCCTAGAATTAAGACCTGATCTCTCTGGGGACGGTCTTCAGCCTACTACAATAGGTTTTCATTTCACTTGGGTAAACACCTGGAAGGGGGACTGCTGGGTTGAATGGTAGAAGTATGTTTAACTTTATAAAAAAACTACCAGAATGTTTCCATATGGCTGTACTGTTTTGCATTTTACCAGCAGTGTGTGAGAGTTTCATTTGCTCTGTATCCTCACTAGCACTTGATCTTGTCATTTTTAAAAAGGTATTCTAATAGGTATATCATTGTAATTTAATTTGCATCTCCCTAGTGATTAATCATGTCAAGCATGTTTTCCACTGAGCAAAGCTAAATTCTTTTTTTTTCTGCAGAGCTGGGGGTGATAATTAGGTTTGTTTGTTTGTTTGTTTGTTTATGTTAATGGAGGTGCTGAGGGTTGAACCCAGGACCTGGTGCATGCTGATTCCTCACTCTACCACTAAGCTGTGCCCTCCCCTACTGAGCATCTTCTCATATGTTCAATTATTTGTTTGTATCTTCTTTGGTGAAGTGTCAGTTCATATATTTTTCCCATTTTTAAAAGTGGGTTATTTTCTCAGTTGAGTTTGTTCATTTTTTAACACCTCTGTTCCCCTCAAGTTAGTCCTGGGCCCCAGGGAATTAGGAAGATGACGGCACTTTTGTAATACTTGATGCTTCTTGTATTTCCTTGCAGCAGAGTTGTTTCCTGTTTGAGTTTCTAAAACTAAATAAATTAGACTTGAGTTCTTTTTCAACTCCTAATAGATTTACTCCATAAAGGAAATAGAGTCTGCGTCAACATGTGGTGGGTATGTTAGGTCTGGAGTTGTGAAAAGAATGATTTATTAGTGCATATGATCAAACTGCAATGAAGGGTAGAGATGGAGCTGGCATAAGGCACAGCTGATCCGAAGACTAGACGAAGCGGTATTCTCTCTTCTCTGCTTCTCTCTTTGAATTGGTTAACGCTGTCTCCTGTCTCAGACTGATTTTCTCTGAACGATTGCAGGTATTTTAGGATTTGGATCCTTCTACCTTATTGACCCTAAAGGGAAAAAAGGATCTTCTTTCCAGATTTTGTTCTGAAAACCCCTGGGATTTTCAGCATGAAGTCACATGCAGATCAGTAAAGCAGTCACTCTGAGCTACTTGAACATCTTACATTTATTTATTTTTTTTACATTTTTTTAATTGAGTTATAGTCATTTTTCAATGTTGTGTCAAATTCCAGTGTAGAGCACAATTTTTCAGTTATACATGAACATACATACCTCATTGTCGTTTTGATTTGCATTTCTCTGATAATTAGTGATATTGAGCATTTTTTGAACATCTTATATTTAATGTGAACAAAACAAACTCTTGATTTCTTCCCTCTCTTCTATTCCCCATTGTTTTCTTTATGTCAGTAAGTCCACTTCTTGTCAAAGCCAGAAAACATGGAGTCCTCCTTGAGTCCTCTTTGGTTTCCTTTAGGGAATAGCCCTTTTTACCCACATGCAGGCCGTCACCGTCGCTTACTGTTGTAACCACGCTGCTCTTACATAGTTTCTTAGTATATCAAGCTCTTCTTTTCTCGAGCCCTTTGCACACGCCGTTCCTTTGGCATGCAGTGATTTTCCCCTCCAGGGGTAAAGCTGCTTCTCTTCCATTAGGCCCTGCTTAAATGTCAGCACCTCAGCGAGGTCCTCCTAAAGCATGTAGCCCCTTCTTCATTCCCATCTCTTTCCAGGCTCCTTGTTTATTTGCTTCTCTTAGAACAACTGAGAGTCATTTGATCCATCTCTTTACTTGGATTTTATCATTTTACCACCAGAGTCTAAATTGATTGAATTTAGGAACATTAACTTATTATCTTTTAATGTCTAATTCTACAGCGTGGGGCATATGGTAGAATGTAAAAGTTTTTGAATGAATGAATCAGAATGTCTTTTCACAGCTGGCCCCGTCTGAGTTTAGTGCCCTTTTAGGGTGGGGGTTGATGGATAGACAGAAACACAATAGCCACCACAATAGACTCCAAGTGAACCTACGTTAAGATGCCACACTTAATGCTTTTTCAGTTCTTGAAAAAAGTTACAGTGATTAATTCTAGTATTACTCATTATACTTACTAGTATTTTTGTTTGAATAGAAATGATCTGTAAGAGTTATCTGTAGACATTGGTCTAAGCTGAGTTAAAGGCTTAAAACAAAAGCCATTCTGTTTATATATTTGCATTTCATTAAAGGATATGGAAAACCCAAATAAATTACTTTTGAAAGCAAAAAAAAAACCCAAAAAACCAAAAACCCCACCAATAGCCTATAGTCTGATTAGCATTCTTTTCCCTAGTACTTAGTGCGATGTGGCTGTGTTATGCACTGACCAGATGTTTTAAAGCATCAGTGGTGACATTCGTCTTCATGTTGCTCTGTTGTACTTACCCTCAGAGGCTTCTCTGCAGCTTCTGGTATTGTCCCTTTCTATCTCTTCCCTTTTGACCATTCATTATTTACTGCTCTCTTAACCAGCTCTGAGAAATTCAAGGCAGAGAGGAGTCTGGAGTCAGGAATGTTTGGACAATGTAGCAGAGCACAGAAAGTTTATAACCTGGCTGGGAATGACTGCTGAGTTAGTGAAGGTTAAGGTGATCAGATAATTTGTCATCCAAGCCAGGTCATTTTTGAGATGAAAGGGAGGGAGAACAGGTGTAAACCTGGACTGTCTCATGAATCCCAGTGATGGAGAGGTGGTCATCAGTTGTTGCAGGATAGTGTGCTCTGAGTCTGAGGGCTTTGAATCGGGAAAGGACTTGCCAGTGGGGTTTCCTAAATCTTTTTGAGGACTGAATTTGAGGACAGTGAGTCAAGAGTTCTGTATAGATCTGTCCTAATTAGTAGATGTAATTGCCTTATGGATGAGGTTGAAATCCTAGAATCTGAACCAAATTCTCACTTATTTTTCCCGTAGGAAACTGGTACTGGTTCGCTATAATGTTCAAAGAACACATGGGTTGTCTGATCTGCGAGCTTCTGGCCTGCTGTCAGGAGAAGGTTATTGAGTGTCACTTGCACTAGTGTTGCACAGTCTCTTGCCAGTTTGTCCTATAGATAGTTGTAGTACACATTGGAGAGTAGTTTAAAAAGATGGGCTTCAAGGGTAGTTTTTAAGTCTTATTTATGTGAGGCAAACTTGAACTCTTAAATTAGAAAGAGGACAGAATTTTATAGTCAAGTACACACCATAAAATTTCATCTTTGCTTTTTCAGTTCCAATCTGGGCATTGTTAGTGGGAGCATTGTAATTGAGGTGAGTAGTGACGTCAGTGGGTAGCAAGACTGATTATATACCTATATAAAGGTAAATGTTACCACTCCAGAATTGGTCTTTTAAATTGTTTTTGTTAGATAAACATGTGCTTTTTCTTTAATGAGACACTTGTGCTTTTGACAAAGGCTCTAATATTGAATATTTTGTGGGAAGACAAAAAACATGAAAAGTTTTGTAAGGAATGTAAAGTGTGCATGTGCACACACATATTTGTCACCTTAAGGCCACCTCATATGTCATGGGGGCACTTTTGTTATACCTTTTCTCATAGTTTAACAAGAAAAAACTCCCTTGCTAGGTTATATGCACCTAGAATAGTGCTGTATAAGGTGGTTTAGGGAGAATCACAGTTACTGTGAAGTTTCTTGAGATCACAGCATTAAAAGTAATATTTAAAGTTTTTATTCCTATGTAAAGTAGTAGCAGTGCCTTTTTATGTTGTAATTCAGAGTACTTTGTGGTTCCCGTTTTATTTCAGTTAGGTCAGACAGGGCTGCTTACTGTTAGCTCTGTCTTAGGGAGGAGGAAAGAGAACCATCAGAGGTAATTAGTTGTATTTTCAGCAACTGATTAAACTAGACCCCAAGAGCATTGTTATATGAAAGTTAAGGGATGACATGTGATGTGAGGTACTTGGTATAAAAACCAGCCTTGCATAGGGTGCTGTGCATGTAGTCACATGCTGTAGAGTTTGTTAGAAATTGCTTTTCAAGGTAAAAAATGGCTATGTAGACATTGCTGTACTCACTTTTTATAGTCACTTTATTCATCAACTTTAAAACTTTATTCATCAGTTTTAAATGTTTTCCCTTTATACAAATATTCTGGAGTGGTACCAATACAGATGCCATTAGCCACATGTAGCTTTTTAAATTTAAATTAATGAAAGTTACAAAAATTAATGGTAGCCATATTTCAACTGTCTAGTATCCCACATGTGGCTAGTGTTTACCATCTTGGACAGCACAGATACAGAACATTGTCATCGTCAGAGAAAGTTCGGTTAAACAGCGATGTTCTTAAAAATAGCATTAAAGAAAATAACACTTGAGGGCAGAGTTTGTTTTAGTTTATTAGGCTTTAGGATTTTGGGAGTTAAAAATGTTAGCTTTGAATTATTTATCCTAATGAGAAGAGCTTTGTAATTTACTGTGTATGGATCAAGCTTGTCGTGTTCACACTCACCTTAATCTTTTATTAGTCTCTCTGGCTCTGTATAAATCAATTGTACTAGGCTAAGGGATATTTTGAGCTAAATAATACAGAATTTGCAAATGTGTGTTTTGTTATTAATATTTAATATCTTTTAAGCCATAATGCTTAATATCTTTTCCCTTATCAATAAAATGAGAATAATGAAATAATGACTACATGAAATTTGAATTAATTGATCAGAGATACGACATTGACAATTTAAATCCTAAAGAACCTCCCAGTCCTAGCAGAAATCTTTGCGCTGTTTTGAAGTTATCTCAGCTTTAGCTTTCCTTCAGACCCTTAATGTCAAGACTGTCGGCTCATTGAACACAGTCTGTACCCTTGTTCCGTCACCAGTCTGGTCCAGTCACTGACTTACATTGTTTGCAAATTCATTTACGGTTGTAATTACTGCTAACTAGATTATGAGCTCCTTGAACATAGGAAATTCTATTTTGTATTTAGAATACCTGTAATTTTAGACATTAAGAACTGAAGGAGACTTTAGAGATAATCACGTCAAATGTTTTCATTCTATAAATGAAGAACCATGGCAGGTTAAGTTGCCCATAGTTGGAGCTAGCTAGGACTGGAGAACCTGCATAGCTTTCTGCCAGGCAGTCTCCTTAATTAGTTGATTTTTAAGTTTAAACCAAAGGAAATCCTAAGCACAACTGTTGGTTGAAGCTACTATATTTTGTGTGTATAAACTATGTCAGTGTAGAGCAAAGTTATTTATAACTACTAACTTCAACACATGATATTTCCTGTTTGTTTCTTATGACACATTCTTAGGGGCAGATTGTATGCTATTTTGGGAGATGCAGTGGTTTGATCTTGAAAAGGCATTTTTGGTTTTAGACTAGAATAGATGGGTTTCTCAGGTTAAATGAATACTCAAGGTTTCTCTTTTCATGTATTATGTTTGGTAGCGGTGACTTATATAATGTGTCATGGGGTTGGCATGTCTGTTTATTGACTAATAGTCTTGAGTTTCCATGAGCGTGAATTCTGATCTCTACTTTGATATTTCAGTTCCAGTTTCGGTTTCAATATTATTATTGTGTACAAACACTTCCATGCTGGCACATACAGAGACACACACTCACAGGAGTCTAAGAACAGCAAACTTTCCTATATATAGACAAGACTTGACATTTCTAGGGTATCTGAACTGTTTCTTAAAATTCATTTTTATGCCCTGTAGTCACTGGCGAACTGTACATTAGATATTTATGAGGTAATTGTTAGTGATAGGATGCTTGCTTCTCAGAAATATTATTGTTTTATTTCTGTAGAAGCATATGCCCGTAGTGGGCATGGGCCAGACCAGCTCAGGCTTTTTTATGGAATTCTGGTCGTTTCCCCATGGGGTTAGAATACCTCCTCTCCTCCTTCCTTCTTCCAAGAACTGAAATCAGTTTCAGAAGGGAGTCATTGCTTGTGAATCAAGACTTTAATTATAGGCTTTCTTCTTTCCAAAGGCAGTTTCCTCTTCTGCAGTTGTTCTTTGGGTGGAAGGTGTGTGTGTGTGTGTGTTTTGCAGCATTTGGATCGTGCACCGTGGCTTTCTAGACATCCTTTGTATAGTAACAGCATGTGCAGAGGGGCTGGCAGCCCGTGAAACAGTTTTTTTCCTCTTCCCCCTCCTCTCCGCCTCACCCCCTCCCTAGATCTGGTGACATTACATAGATAAATGTGCTGGCTAGGAAAACAGCAGAAGGAATTGAATGTCTGCCAAAAATGTACGAAGCCAAGCTGGCTGCTCAGGCTCGCTTCCCCGATCTCTCATTGTGCGTGCGGGCTGCGCGCTCTGGGCTTTCCTTGCTTTTCTTGTGGAGCATGACGTCACCGTGTTCTCCACCCTCATCACACCGTCTTTTCTTTTGAAAAACTACTGTCCTCAGGCTTCAGACTTGTTAAATAGAAACTTAGGGCTTTATAGTGTAATGGAGGTAATATTGAAGATGAAAATATATTTAAGCCCGAAAGAGGGATTTTAATTTGATATAATATCGACTTGGGGTATGTGTGTGCGCATGCGTGCACCTGTGTTCCCGGGCACTCTTAAGGTGGTGTAGAGAAGTAAGGTCCTGGTAACTACCTGAAATTATTACATCGCTTTCAAAAAATCTGTTCTTCAGGAAGAGGGATAGCTTCTCCAAGGACTTGGAAGACAACTTAGAGAAGTACTGATTTTTAACTGTTCATCAGCATTGGAAGTAGACATTTCTAGAACAGAAGTGATTTCATTTATCTGCTGTGTTGAATTAAAGAAAATAATATGAGCTCTTGAAATTGGGGGTTCTTATTTTCAAAACTGCTAATAATAAAGTTGAGTATATAGACTGTGTAAAATGTGTCAGTGATTTTCAGAGAAAAAAATTAGCTTTTTATTCTTTTCCAGTTTGGTGAGACTGCTTAAATCCATGACTGAAGAAAATGGTTTGAGCTATTAAATATTTATATAGTCCTTAAAAAAAATGAGGTTCTACTTTCTTTTTCAGTTTAGGAAAGCATTGTTTTGAATGGGTTCATTTGGGTGCCTTTAACTATAGTATTTTCATTGCATTTGTTCCTTATTGTATGTTACCCTGTATCGTGATGTATTTTTAATGTGTATGTCCTATTTTTACAACTGGATTATATGATCCAGAAGCAGGGAACTAGTTTTGTTACATCTTGTTTCTCTACCGTCTAATTCCATGTCCTTATGCATAATAGATAGCATGGATATTAGTATGTGGAGAGAACACTGAAGATGAGAATTGTGTGAGGTGATTTCACTGGCTGACTGCCGTAGTCAGCTAAGGTTCCCGTTACAGAATACCATGACTGGGTGGCTTAAAAAGCAGAAATTTCTTTTCTTGCAGTTCTGGAGGCTGGAGGTTCAAGAAGAGGGTGCCAGCAGGGTTGGTTTCTCCTCAGGCCTCTCTCCTTGTCTTGCAGATGGCTGCGTTCTTGCTTTGTCTCTCATGACCTTTTCTCTGCACACACTTACCTCTTGTATCTCTTCCTGCTCCAGCAACACACTAGACTTCGAGGCTTAGGGACTCATTCCTGTGGTCTCACCTAACTTTACCTCTTAAGAACCTTATCCCCAAATACAGCCCCATTGAGGGTTAGGGCTTCAACACATGAATCCTGGAGGGATGCAGCTCCGTCCATAACACTGACCTGAAGACAGACATGTGCCAGGTTTTTAAGTTATGAGATAACGTATCAGGCAAGATGCAGTCAGGAAATGAGAAACCATGAGAGAATGTAGGGTAGGGAATTGATAAAGCAGATGTTGGATAACTGAAGTGACACAGAGGTGATAACTTCCACAAGCAGCTACCACCCCTGGGGCTGGGGGAGCAAAAGGAAGAGATTTGGACCATTAGAACCTAGAATTTTGGAGGGGGGCCTGTGGAGCTGGGGTTCAGACCTATGAGGAGGGCCTACTGCCTGGTTGCTTTTAAAAGCTTGGAGAGAGGCCCCACAGCATTGCGGGTGCAGACCTCCCAAGAGATTGAAGGATACATTGCCCTACTGCTGCCGGTACTTCTGAGGGAGCCTGACGAGGCTGATTCTGGAGAGCTGGAAGAAGCTGAAGACTGCAGACGACGGTTGCCTCTGGGAAAGGACCAGTGCTGTGATGGCCCTGGTGGGGCCTGGGACACAGGCTGAAAGGAGCAAGCCTAGTCCTTTGTCTTTACCTTCTGGCCTCCCTCTAGCGCCGCACTGGTGGAGAGTAGTGGGAAGGCAGCCAACAGGGGAGAAATGGAGTGTGCGTTCTGAGCCCGGCATCACAAAGCGGAGTAGGGCTGAGTTTGGAATTGAGACACAACAGCTTCACAGCTGGCACAGACAGTGCTGGTGGGCGGACAGCCTCTCTAAAATTCAGTGGGCAGTATGCATCAAAATCTTAGGAACGTGCACCCTTTTGACCCAGAAATTCCAGTTTAAGAAGTATATCCTAAGGAGATAATCCCCAGAGTGAGCAAAGACATATGTACAAGGAGTTTGATTACAGTATTGCATATAATAAACTATTAGAAATATTAAATGTTTACCAGTATGAAATTGGTTAAATTATCTTAAAAAATAGACTGAAATGTTATATGGTCATTAGGGAGATGATGTGGATTTAGATTTATTAAGTAAATGTTAGATTCTGAGGGGAGGATGAGGAAAAGTAGGGAGAATTTTACTGTCTTTTCTCTCTTTTCTAATATTTTAGATGAGAATATGATGACTTTTTAATTAGGATAAACAATAAAGTTTTCTATTAAAACTAAAAACGAGGAAGCTGATAAAGGTGTAATGAGTATTTTGCTTATTTGTGGAAGTCCTAGAAGTCCAGGTTGCCTTGTAGGTAGACAGGCGCTTCCCCCTGCCACGGAGATGCCGCCGACCACTGCGGCCTGTCTCCTGGCCGGCTTCTCCTTCCTGCGGGGAAGGGTCAGCCCGACACTCAGGGCCAGGCTTCCGACCACGCTCCGGGGCTCCGTCCCACTCTTGCCTCGGCGTCCTGGGCGGACTCTGCCCTCCGCTCTGCTCTGCGAGGAGCCAAACCTAAGCTCCTTCACCTTTTTTTTTTTTTTTTTAATTACTGAAAAATTGCCCACTTCTATTTTCCATGTGGGGTGCAAGTTTGAATATTTTTATTGTAGCGTAGAAACAGTCTTAGAACTGAGTATTATACAGTTCTTCAAAGTCCTTTGGCCAGCCTGCCTCTGGAAATTTGTTAGCGGCCACCTCTTTCTCTGCATTCCAACCTGCTTCCACGTTTCTTGACCCTCTGTCAATCCCGCTCTCAGTTTCCTAGGCAGAGCAGTTTGCCTTCCTTTTTTTTTTTTTTTTTAAACAAAGACACTAACGTGCTGTGCTAGAACAAAAGATCTCATTACCCTTTTAGTTACATTTAGGAACCTGCTGGGGCTTCTGCATTTTTGTTTTTCTTTCCCCCTTCTTAATCATTCTCTAAGAGTGGGAAAAAGGGGTAACAGATTGATTTCTTAATGCTGTGAGTAATGCTCCTCTGAAGACGACAGGAGAGAACCTCTGGTCAGTTTTAGTTTTAAGTATGTAAGTTTAAATCCTGCCACACTGTATTATTAGTGAATAGTGTCGGTATTTGTCAGTAATGGAACTCAACATTTCCCACCTGTAAAGTCTTTCTTTAAAAAAATTATTTTATCTCTAGGTTGTTCACTTGAGTGACTGAGTTAAAGCTGTTGACTGGAGTTAATGCTGTAGTTATTGGGCTTGGAGTCACAGTATCTACCTGAATTTGAATAATTTTAACCATTTTACTAGTCGACTAGTACAGCCTTTGGTAATGATTTCTGTCTTTGATAAAATGAGTATATAACATTTTTTATTGAAGATCCCTTCCAGTTCCAAAGACCATGATTCTGATAGTAGCAGAACACTGCATATTTTATCAGGTATGTGTCAGGTATTATTTTTGATAGGACTTGAGGGAAATGATACTATTTGCCAATTTGTTTAAGTGTTACTTATTTTAGACCTTAGTTTGGCCATTTATTATGCCTGCAAATTCAGTCTCTTAAAAATACAATGAGCATGAAGGTCTTGTCGGAAATCTTGCTCCTTCTGAACCATCACTTCTATATGTTTTTAGCATGGAAGATACTCTTTTGCTAATGCTCTTATGCTCAAGTACCACTAAAGGCTTTTTTTTAAAGTGGTAAATGTGTGTGTGCAGAAAAGCTTAAAAGGAAAAAACTCTTAACAATTTCCTAGCACAGAATTTAAATCTGGCAAATATGCATATTATCATTTTTGACGTCACCTCCGATTAAGAAATAGAAAATTGTTATAATGTCTTGACAGATAATTGCTGTCTCATCTAAATATACAGGAATCCATATACATAATAAAAGTGTAAATTGAAGTTGATCATTACCAATCTAATTATATCATTAGCTTATTTTCTTTCACCAATAATCTTGTTATATCTAATTGTCGAAGTCATTGGATGAACTCATCATAATAAAAGTAAATTCAATTTAATACCTCTATTAAAGCTTTGTAATGGCTAGTGGGTTATGTTGGAACTGATTAAAATTATACAAGGTTACCTAGTTGTAAACTATGAATAGTAGAAAATGGACTCTTGAAGGCCATTCATTTTATTATTACATATCTTTTACAACTGTATACTTTTGAGGACAAGATTATCCTAAAAAATGTTTCATAAGCAGCCATAGAGTGCTTGATAGTATATGAGTGCTGAAGAGTTTAAGATCAGATCCTGCCCAAGGTCATGTCCCCTGAAGATGATTGACTCTTGGGGGAAAGGCTTTGAGTAGGTAACTGATAAACCTATTTGGAGCTAAGCATGATTTTGTTGTGTTTTAATTTCAGTAAATGCTTGTTTAGTACATGATGTGTGCAAGGCATTTAAGAGGTGAGTTAAGAGGTCTCTGGTGATTTCTGCTTACCTTGAGCAGTCTTTCTGGAAAAAGATGAAGAAAAATTGAATTCTAAACTGTTGGAAAGGACTTGGGAGGAGAATGAGTTCATCCAAGGTCGTTGGTGGGGAAGGAATGAAGAACTGGGTAAAACAGAGAAGGGCTTGCCTGACTGCAAGAGAACAATGTACTTCAGAATGCTCAGTTTTCTCAACGGAGTGTAAGCACCTTCTGGCAACGTGCTAGTTTCCTGAAGTGAATGAACTCTTATGTGCCGGTTTGTTTCTCTTCTAATATTGGAAATAACAGATTGTGCAAAATTTCTTTCAAAAGGCTTGCTTTTGCTATTGGTGTAGGTGGTTAATGTGAAAAGTGAAACCAATTTAATTGGTTTCTAATTACTTTGTGCGTATTTTCTTTTGTACTTAATGACATTTATAAATGTGCTTTGAAAATGTGAGTACTGCTTCCTTTTGATCTTCTCAATCTTTTATATTACAGTGCTTACCAAACAGTAATATTTACCAGACTTCTTACACTTTGGATAGTATTTTGAAAACCTAGCAGTGTTTGTTTTCCTTGAACTCAGTCAGTGAGTGACATTTTGGTTTCCTTCACTCTGACACACCTAGGAATAAATAGTCCAGTTTTCCTCTTTTTAGATCTAAGCTAAGGTTTACCTCCTCTTTATTCTTTGGGTACTTAATATATATAATAGAACCATTCTTTTAGCTTTATTATGCATAATAGTACTTCAACAGTAGATATTATCAACCAATAAATGACATCTCAGCTGGAAATTACTTGCATTTCAAGTTGTGTGAAATAAATACCCATTGAAGAAAGTTAATTTGCTGTTAAACTTACTCTACTTAATTGTAATTGTGAGAGAAGAAGAGACAGGATGAATACCTTAGAACCACTGGAAGAAGTCAGAGGGGTATGTGAAACCTGGAGTTTGAGGAAAAGTCAAAAGTAAGGAAGAGAAGTTTGGTGGGCAGATTTGAAAGGAGCTTATGTGGTTCATAGCCGGGCTGGATCAGACACACGTGGTCAGAAAGAGATTTTCCTTTGAGAGTGAGTGGTGCTTGATTGATAGATTTTATTTCTTAGACTTGTCTTACAAGAAAATTATTAAGGCCTAAGGGTGAGCTGTTTTTATATAATTGGATTAAAAGGTAACCAGCTTTGGTGTAGGTACAGTGAGAATAAAATGGCTAATGCTTAAATTCAGTAGCCAGAATTTGTTATTAATTAAAAACGTTTTCATGTTGGGGAGAGTTAAAACTATATTTCTAAGTCTAACATAAGGGGTTCCATAGGAAGTTAAAAAATACAGGTTTTCAAGATGAAGACAGATTATAGTATTTGCTTCTCAACTTCATTAATTTTGACCTATTACTGGAACCATCTGACTTGTGAGAATATGAAAAATCCACACCATTTAGTTTTTTGGTTCATTTTTGTATTGTGGTAAAATTTACATAACACAAAATTTACCATTTTAAACATTTTTTAGTGTACAGTTCAGTGGCATTAAGTCCATTCACAGTGTGTTAAAAAATGATTTTTTGTCCAACTATTTTATTTTTTGTTTTATTTCTTTACTTTTTTGTTTGTTCTTTTGGGAGGGGGGAGGTAATTAGGTTTATTTATTGAACCCAGGACCTCATGCATGCTAAAAGCACACACTACCACTGAGCTGTACCCTCCCCCCACATTCACTGTGTTTTGAAGCCATCACCACTATCCATTTCCAGAAATTTTTCATCATCTCAAAGTCTGTACTCATTAAACTCCCCGTTCTGCCCTTCCCCCTAGCTTCTGGTAACCTCTGTTCTATTCTCCGTCTGTGTGAATTTAACTGCTCTAGGTACCCCATATAAGTAGAATCACACAGTATTTGTCATTTTGTTGTTTACCACTTGATTTTTTTTAAAAAAGTGAGTTGCAGTAGTTATAGTTGAACGTATATTCACTTATTTTTAATAATGTCTTCATAGTGCTTTATAGGTATTTTATATTTAAGTATAAGGAAGAATGATATGACCATCATTTATTGTTTAGTGCATGTTTGAGTATTTGGGGAATCTGACATGAATTATGTACTTTCATACTCTTATTTTTTTCTTTCATACTCTGTTAATATTGGCTCTGCTAACTTGTCTCGATCATTTCCGGTGGTCGTAAAACTTGAGAGAATTTGTAGCTCTTCAGAAGTCACAGATCTCTATTACCTGATAGCCCTGATCTCTTAGAGGTTTCTAAAATCAAAAGTCTACGATTAAAAGTACTTTTTTTCTCTTGAAAATTCTAGTGGTCACAAATTCTAGAATTTATCATTCAGTTCAGCCTTGAAAAATTAGAAATAATTACATACAACAAAGCAGATTCTTGATTATCCTTTTATGTCAGTATTTAAAAATAGAGACAATATAAAAGTGGATTTGATACCCTCGGAAGATATTAGAAAATGGAGACAATGGTAAGTATATAATGGCTTTAAAAAATTAAAGACAAGTTTGGAAAAAATAAAAATTGGGTATGAGAACATCTCAGATATATCAATATGTAGAAAATGTCATTATGTTTAAGATACTCTAAATGCTTGTGTCTAAAATTTATTTTCTTTCATGGTATAAACCTCATGTAGTAGTGGTCATTGGACCAAATTTTTGCCGTTCTTGTCTTTTCAAATTTAGTTCCAAAAGCTCAAGTCAACATGCTAACTTAACCCTCTGCCTTCTTGTGGGTGCATCTGTGTATTTGCCTCAATGCTGCCATCTAGTGGTTATTGTGGAGATCTCAAAAGTGGTGTTTAAGGCAGCCTAGGGCAACCCATGACACCAGGTAGAATCTAAGTGCCTCCTGCCACAAATCTCCGCCTACTTTTGGAATATTGAATGGCATTGGGTAGCTATGGCAGAAATCTTAGTTACTGAGGCCATAAAATTACTTGGTGAGATTACTTGGAAACAGTAGAGCATTTTTATATTACTAAGATAATCATTGAGCTGTGCACAGCTTTATCCAATTTGTAACCAACTCTTTGTTTTTGCTAAGATTCTATTTTTATTTTTATTTCTAGCTTTTCAAGGCAACTTAATTAATGTATTGAATAACACTTATTAAATGCATTTTGTATGTTAGGCACTGTTCTTAGTACTAGTGATACAGTTCTGAACAAACAAATTAGAACCTTCATGGAGTTTATATCTGTGGGTGACAGATAATAAGATACACATACACAGACAATATATTAATTAGTGGAAAGAGTTAAGGAGAAAAAAATTAAGCAAGGAAGGAAAGATGTGAATTACTGCGACTGGTGAGTTGTTCTGAATTGTTAGACGGCGTGGTCAAAGAAAGCCTTCCCCAGGAGGTGACTTTTGTATAGAGATCTGAAGGGTCTGGGTAAGAGCATTCCCGATGGAAAGAAAGCAAGCAAAGGCCCCGTGTCTGGAACGTCTGACTTGTGAAGAAAGAGCGAGCGAGGAAGCTGGCATCGCACACGAGGCAGGGAGCTTTAGGAGAGGAGGTCAGAGGTCATCATGGGTATATGTGTCAGGGCGCAGGTCCCACAGGCCTTTACTGGTTCACTTGGAGTTAACCTGAAATGGAAGCCGTTGGGCTGGATAGAGGGTTTGGGGCACCAAGTGACATGCTCTGATTTACCTTTTAACTGGTTCACTCTGGCTGCTGTGTTAAATGGTGTGTAAAGTCATTTGCTACAAACGTTTTTCTTGTTTTATTAGCTGTAGAAGCTGGTTTACTTTATATAGATGTGAGAATGGTCATACATAAGGACTAGGTTTGGACAGTTCTGAGAACAGTAATTATAAGTGAGGCATACTGTGTCTATCTACACAGATTTTTAAAAGATTTTATTCATGGATTATCAGTTCGTATTTTATCTTTGTGATACAGGATAATTGAAAACAGCTGGTAGAGTTTTACTTGGAAAATGTTATGAATATCACAACCCCAGTACATTTCAGGTTCAAATCTTACAGTGAACCCAATTTAGTGTTAGTCTTTCTCACTGTTTTTTGTTTTTTGTCTTTTGTTGTTTTTTTAATTGTAGAGGGCTTTCTCTTAGTAAGGTCGCCAGCTATTTCTCAGTTGTGAAATCCAGTAGTTATTTTGTCTTCCCAACATTGATTGTTGATTGCTCTCTGCTTCTTGAAATTCTTGTATCATCCCTTCTCTCGGTTCTGTTCTCTCTTGGTCCTTTGTGGTCTGCTTTTCCTCTGATGCATCTAGATGTTGCCACTCCTCCATTCAGACTTCATCACGTTCTCCACCCCTCTCCCTTACCTGCTGCCCCTTCTCCCCACCCCGCCTCGCTCCACCTTCTCACTGGGCATTGTCACTTACCACCTGTACACGCATGTCTTTTACATCTCTAACCTGTTCTCTCTTCTGAGTTCAAACCCCAATGTCTAAGTCACCGCTGGTCTCTTTCAGAATGTTCCAAAAGTACCATACCCCATAGATGTTCATTTCTTTAAATTTAACTTTCTAATTAAAACATGCATGCAGAAAACTGCACTTAAAGTGCATTTTAAGCATTCTCCTTAGTTAATTCTTATTTAACATCCATGAAACCACCATCCAAGTCAAGAAAAATAGTATTTCTTGTACCTCCAAAGTCCCTTTCCAACTCATCACCTCTTCCTTTCTCCCTAAAAGTAACCACTATTCTGACTTAGAACAGTTTAGAACTGTTTTGAACTTTATATAAATAAAATGATACAGTATGTATTCTTCTGGGTCTGTTCTTTCATTCAGTATTGTTTGTGATACTCACCATTGTTGCTGACTGTCACTGTTTATTCTCATTACTGGTCAGTCTTCTGTATGGCTGTAGCACACTTTATTTGTGCAGTCATTCATTGCCAGTTATTTAGGTAGTTTTGGTTTGAGTAAATTTTGTTATTAGGAATAATTCTTCTCTGAGCACTTTTGTGTGTGCTTTATTGTGTATTGTGTGTATGTGCTTCATTTGGGTATATAGCCGAGAGTGGAAGTGCTGGGTCATTTGGTGTCCCTGTGTTTAATTTTAGTGGTTTTCAGAGTAGTTTTGTTGATTTGTATTCCTGGCAGCAGTGTGAGAGACTGACTCTTGTTCTACTTTTTAAGTGACACTTAATATTGCCAGTCTTCCTAATTTTAGTCATTCCTGAAGATCTGATTCCTTGATGGCTAATGAGATTGAGCATCTTTTCCTATGTTTATTGGCCACTTACATATTTAATACATGTATTTTCTGTTGTGAAGTATGTGTTGAAGTCTTTTGCATCTTTTTCTATTGAGTTATCTGTTTTTTCTTTATTGACACGTAAGAGCTCTTCGTATATACTGGATATGAACCATTTGTTAGTAAAATGTGTGTTAGTATCGTCTGTTCCGTGGCTTGCCTCTTCACTTCTTGAATGGTGTCTTTCTGGGCTTCCATCTTCCTTACTGTGTTCCCTACCCCAAATCAATTAGCCATCAGTTCTGGCCAGTTTTCTCTTAAATCTCTCTTACCTCTCGTCTCCATTCCTTTTGTCAGTGCCTTAGTGCAGGCCTGGGTTACAGACTGTAGCTCTTCCGATCCATTTTCAACTGCTTATGGAGTGACTTCTCTCAAACATAAATCTTGGCCATATTATTCTTCTGCTTAAAGCCTTCCACTGGTACTTAGAGGTTACAGCATAAAGCTCAAACCTCATGAGCGTGCTTCTGCTTTCTTTCTACACCTTCTTTAGAGTTTACGTCCAAGTTTCTTCTCCTAGATGAAGTCTTTCCTGACTTTACTCCCTGGTTGTTTTTCATATTCTCTTTTAAAGAAAGGATGTGGTTGTCTTTACCACAGCCACAGTTGTTAAGACAGTTTCCAGCTGTTCATCTCTCATTTAACCTCTTGGCTGAGCAGCACTGTTAGTTTGCTTGTGTTGGACATTTTCTGTATTGATGGACCATCCCAACTTTCTGATTAACCTATTTCCTTTTCAGGCTTTTCCCTCTGCCAGTCACTTGGATATTGGTTTTCTGACCTTAGCTCTCTTTCCACCTGGTCTCCATGGGAGAACTCATCACTCTGATGGCCTTAATGCCGTTTGGTACGTACAGTCAGCCCTTGGTATCTGTGGGTTCTGAAGTATCTGCCAGATTCAACCAACTGATTTGGATCCAAGGTTGGTTGAATCCAAGGATGTGGAATCCACGGATATGGAGGGCTAACTGTCTGTGACTTTTAGATTTTTATTTCCAGATCAACCTTTCTCTTGAACTCCAGATCCCTGTATCATGTCCATGGGCATTGCTATGCTTAGCCATTTTAAGCTCAGTAAGTCTCAAACTAAACCCATACCTTCCTCCTCCCAAACCTGATTCCATATGATTCTATATTTTCTTTGAACATCTCCATCAGGTGGGCGTGCCTGTCAAATAACTCCAGTTCAAGCCTTTCCCTGATACCACCTTCCCCTGCTTGATCACTTCTCCTTTGTTTCCCATTGTAATGCTTCTGTCTGTCATGGTACCTACAGACATTTCATCTGTTCTCCTCTGTAGAATGAAGGCGTCTTGAGGGCTTTGCATCTCTGTCCTGCACAGTACTTAGCATAAATAGTTGAGGCTTGACCGAGAGTGCCTCTAGCTAAACACATCTGAAGTCAGACTCCTAATTTTCTCCTGTAAAATGACTTACCTTTCACAGTTGATGGTTTCACCATCTTTTCGGTTAATCAGTCATGTTTAATTCATTTCCCTTTCTGTCAGTTGCACAAGTAGTTGGTTTCTAAGTCTGTAGCTGTTTTTTCTCTTCCATTCCCTTCGCTTAGGTTCAAGTTCTTACCTTGTCTTCACCAGACGGTTGCAGTCACTGTTGAAATGTTTACCTATCTTTAGGTTTTTCCCAGTTTGTTTTTGTTATTCCTGCTGGAATTATTTTTCCCAAATACAGTCGATCATCTCTTGGTTCATAACTCTCTGTTCTTTACTGCAGGATAAAGTCCAGCTTCTTTACAAGACATTCATTGGCAATCTTAAGGCCCTGGTCTAGTCCCCCTCCCCGCCCACCCTCACCCCTGCTTATTGCAGAAACCATATCCTTTACCCCTTAGCGGACTGCAAACCCAAGTTCATCTTGTTTATGCTACCTGCACTGCCTTTCTCTGCATCCTTCGAGGATGAGGGCGCAGTGCTGTAGAGGAACACGGAGACCTACGTTTATACCTGCTCTTAACAGTACTATCTGTTGTCCTTGGACAAGCTTCTTAAGATCCCATAACCCATATGTGTTAAGTACTGGCACGTGATACAGATTGTCTTCTTCGTTAACCCTTCTCCTCCAAACCACAATTGGAATTTATCGTTTCCGTCTGTACAGAGCTCTTACCGTTTGTCTCTTATAGCACCCCATGCCTCTGGCCCTTCATTGTGCTTATTATATATTGTACATCTTGCCACTTCTCTCCTATGTCACACACCTTTGAAGGGTTGATGCTGTGATTTCTTGTACTTAATTCAGTTGAGTTTTTCAGTCGTAGGTGGTGGATTTGCTTTGTTTAATCCATACTGTGTCATTCAGTTTCTAAGTGACCAACATAATTGGGGTGTGATTTTTTGGGAACCAAAGTTGTCACAACAAGGACCATTTCTAAGGTCCCAGCCAGAGCAGGCTTCATAAAAACTCACCTACTTAGTTGGAAATTTAGGGCAGTGATACAGTTGTCTTAAAGTTATATGTAACTCTCAAAGGAATTTAAGACTGTAATTTTAATGTCTTTATATTAATACTGAACAAACAAAAGTACCAGTACCTGAGTGAATTGTGTTTTTCTTTATAGCCGGTTGCTGAACCAATCCCCATCTGTAGTTTCTGTCTTGGTACAAAAGAACAAAACCGAGAAAAGAAGCCGGAGGAACTCATCTCCTGTGCGGACTGTGGCAACAGTGGTATGTGACCCTCTGTGTCCCTTCCGACCGCTGCTGTCAGGAAGGAGTATGCTTGTCTGAGTTCGTGTCCTTGATCCTTGAGAAAGTAAGATTTTAATTTGCCTCTGTTTTGGGTGACCGAGATGAGCCTCTAGATGAGGGAGGGGTTTAAGTGTGTGGCTGAAATGTTTTATTCAGTTACCTTAAATCAGGCCTTCGTTTTTTGTGTTTTTCTTTCAATAAAAAGCTTTCCGTAGACTTTTTTTTTTTCTGTTGGTCTTTATATTTCACTCTCAAACATCTGTGCAAATCACAGCAATCAGTGTGAAGTTATTGCTGGTTTCTTTAATAATCACTACTTATCTTTCCTGATTTATGCCTCAAGGCTTCATGAATAGAACCAGGATGATAACAGATTTGTTTTCCTTGATAGAAACTTACATATGTCACATTGGGAAGTGAAGTGTTGACACTGCAATTTCGTGAGCTGTGTGAAATTCTGGGCTCTAAAAAAGATTCTGCAAAGAGCCTTCTAATTTGTCAGTTCCAGAGATATTCTTGGACTACATTTTAAGAACTTAAAAGGCTTTGCAGTATCTTTGCTCATTGGCTTAGTGTTCAGTGTTTTACACCAGTACCAATCAGGATTTAGTCCAGAAAGCAGAAAACATACTATATACTTAGAGAGAAAAGGAGTAATACTAGAATCAGGTTTTGGTGAGATTGTTGGAAGGGCTGAAGAGGCAAGCTGTGGGCAGGGCTCTGAGGACTGATTCCTGGGACAGGAGCTGGAAGCGGGAGGTTATGTGGAACCATGGAGTTCTGGGCTAGGCACTGAAGTGCTGCGTCTGGCCATCATCACAACTGCCTCTGGAAAGCCGTGAAGGTGACAAGTAGATCCTGGCCTTTTCATACCTTTATCATTAGAAAACAGTCAGCACCAGGAAGCAAAATGGTCTTGGCTTCACTTCTACCTTACAGTAATCACTCAGATATATCCAGTTGATAGAGTTCATGTCTGGAGCCTAACTGCAGGGGAGTCTAGGAAGTACAGTTCTTAGCTTTTCTGTTTTTGTGTATAGAAGGCATTAGGAGGTGGGAGGGGATCTTGAATGCTAAGTGACCATATCCAGCATAATACCACAAACCAAAATGAGTTCTGAATGGATTTCACATGTAAATAAAACAATGAAATCGTAGAAGATTAGACAAAAATAAAATGGCAAGTCATACAATGTAGTGATTTCCAAACTATTTTAGTAATGGAACCCTTAAGAAATCTTACGAGAACCCAACTGTATAAAACAGGTAAAAATGAATCTGCTCTAGGTAGTTGGAATGAAACGGGGGCAGGAGAACGGTTGTGTTACAGCCCTCCGCTTCCGGGATGCGTTGTGTTTGAGGTGGTCCGAGTTTCTGTAAGAGGAAAGAGCATACTTTGAAAACTGTTACTGTAGAGGGAACTTTTAAAGAATAGAGGAGGGGGTAGCTCCGTGGTAGAGCGCGTGCTTAGCATGCACAAGGTCCTGGGTTCCATCCCCAGTCCCTCCATAAACAAAATGTATAAATAAGCCTGATACCCCCCTGCAACCACCACCACCAAAAAAGAAAAAAAAAAAACTATAAAGAACTCGTAGAATAAATAACTATTAGTTATCTGTTGCCATAGAAGTTAATGACTACAAAACTTAGCAGCTAAAAGCAACAGCAGACATTTTAAATTTCTTGTCATTTCTGTGGGTCAGGAATTTAGGAGTGGCTTACCAGGGTGGTTTTGACCTAGGGTCTTTCATGAGGCTGCAGTCAGGATTTCAGGTCCTGTTCTTGTCATGTCTGAAGGCTTCCATGATGACTCACCTGTTGATAGGAAGCCTCGACTCTTTGCCCTGCGTACCTTTTTGTAGGGCTGCGTGAGTGTCCCCATGGGACAGCTGGATTCCCCCAAGCAAGTGTCCAAGAGAAGGAGTGGGGTGGAATCTGCAGTATCTTTTATACTCACCTGAGGAGTCACTGGCATTTCAGCAGTATCCTGCTAGTCACATAGATCAGCCTTGTTCAGTGTGGGAGGGTCACACAAGAGTGTGACGTGGTGTTCTTGCCAGGAGGCAGGAACCACTGGAGGACTGCTTAGAGCTTGGCTCTCACCAGAACCAGGGAGGAAAGTATGGTTGTAGCCAAGTGTATGAAGTTTGATATTTTCCAGACTGAGAACTAAAAAGCCCCAAATTTTAAAAAGCAAGAATTGTTTGAGGAAAACAATTGCATTAAATGTGGCAAAGGGCTGAAAGCTATAAAGTAAAAAGAGCATGTTTACACTTCTCAGCATAAAGTCCAAGGGGCAGAGTCTATGAACAGGCAGTTTGTATGAGAAAAAGTTGATAGTTGAGCGCATAAAATGGTGTTTTACCCAAGTAACAACAGGAATGCATATCACAGCAGCAGTGAAGTGTCACTTTATAGCTTTTACAAAACTTGAAAGATGAGAGAGCCCAAAGCTAGAACTGACCGAATTGCAGCGCAGTATTTATGCTTTGCTGGTGGCACTGGATATTATACCATAGGGTTTGGAGCATGTTTTAGCAAGGCATGCCTGCCTCTCAAGCTATAAAAATGTTTATTTCATTTCATTTACCAACTGCACTTTCAAGCATTTGTTCTAAGGAATTAAAAGGAAAGAATCTTTAAGCATGAAATAACTTACTGTAGTGTTCTAGTAACTCTACGAGCAGTAAATGTCTACAGAGGGCAGTGGTCAGGTAGGTCATGGTATGTCAACTCAGTGGGGTATAATCAGTTTAAGGAATGTAAATATAAGGTTTGCTTGAATAAAATAATGAAGAAAAGCAAAACAGAACTGTGTATACCCTATAATTAAAACCACTCAAGGGCTTTTAGCTAGTGTGAAAAGGAAAAGTAGTAGACGTGGAAGTGGCTGTTTAGAGGATGAGGTGATGGATGAGATTTTTACACCTTCCTCTTCCTTTTTCCTTTAATGTCAGTAACGTGTCTGTGGTGAACTTCTTACCATCTCCTAAAAGGGAAAATTATTTAGGAATAGAAAAGAGAGGAGAGAAGATAATTTAGCCAACCCTCTCTCTCACCAAAGACAAGTGAACATAACCAACCTTTAGAGGAAAGGGACAGATCTTTTCAGAGTTAAGGGCAAATTGGCGACACTGAATTTTTGAGAATCAAACTGATACTAACTCCTGGGAGAGGAAACATCTTTTTCTGTTCCTATTAATTCTGATCATAATAGCAGTATTGCTTGCGTTTTAGTTTTAGCTTGAGTGCCTTAAATCATGAGCACGCAGCTCACTTGAAATGATGGGATTTTTAGATATATTTTTAGTTATAAAAGTAACACGTTATTGTTTGAAAAATGAGAGCACAGAAGGGTATAAGGTAAAATGCAAAATCCTTTTCCTGAAAAATATTTATAGCTCCATATCCTAGGATGTTACAGTTGTAAGCAGTTTTTGTGTATTTGAAATGTGTATAGAAATGGCCCAGGCCTAATATGTATTCCTGTACCAATGAGCATGGGCACACAGCTTAGTGCTTCAATTAGTGCAGGTTCAATAAAAGTTCGGAGTTGCTGAGCTTTTAATAATTAAGTTGGGGATGTACCACATTCTGTTTAGCACTAGTAAAACTGAATTGGACCAAGTCATAATGGCACACGCACAGCAAGTTTCCGAGAGCATCTTGTTTTCCGTGATGTTTTGATTTAAGATAATTGCCTTTTTCTACATCAGTCCTCACTACAGTTACAAAGCGATTCTTGATTGTTTCACTTGTGAATTTCCCTCTCTTAATAGGTCATCCATCCTGTTTAAAGTTTTCCCCTGAACTCACGGTTAGAGTGAAGGCCTTACGGTGGCAGTGCATCGAGTGTAAGACGTGCAGCTCCTGTCGCGATCAGGGCAAAAATGCAGTGAGTGCCTTTGCCTTCCGGTGTGAATGTTGCGTTTGGAAGTGGCATGTACATCTGGCACTGTCCTCTAAGTATGGTTGGTTATTTTTCAGTCACGTTGTCTAGCAGAATTTAGAACAGTAGCTTCGAGTTACACATCATTAGTTTAGGATGCTTGCTCACGGGCACTTGGGTGATCTCTAGGTAGTTTCTAAAGTACCTTAATTATGTGTTTGCAGAGAGACCAGCTACTTTGAAGAAATACTTGTGAAGTTTGAGTGATATGGAATATTCATTTACGAGTGATCAGTTAGTATATTAACTACAGTCATCCTTTTTTCTTTTTTATTAAAACAGACTAAAGTTAGCTTCTATCTGGCTGCTAGATAAACTGTAGTTCTTTGTAAAGATGGATGGAACATAATTTTCTGCTAGCTCACACTGTCCATTTACCCATCTGATACAAATTAAGGAAACTTCTATCATCATGAGAAGTCATCTCCTTTACGAGGTGGTTTGACGAAGCCACGATCCTGGCGTGTTTTTGTTTCACAAGGTTACGCGGAACTGTCTTTCTCTCCTCTAGGATAACATGCTCTTTTGTGATTCCTGTGACCGAGGCTTTCACATGGAATGTTGTGATCCGCCACTCACCCGGATGCCAAAAGGTACATGCTTTCTGCAGTCAGGCTGGCAATATCAAGGGGCCAGTTAGTGAAAGCTGTTTTTAATCTACTTTGTTAAAATGAAAGGATGATTCGTTTTGTTTTGTTTTTTTATCTTTCTATTTGGGGTTGTGTAAGTGGAAAGAGAGCTGTCACCTTAAAGGCGGGGACAGTCTTTCTTAACATTCTTATGTGCTGTGGGTTTATTATTATTTTCCTCAGTCTTCAATATTTAAGCATCCAGGGAGGGTGAAGGGGTTCGTTTGTAAATATTTGCCGGTCCTGTAGCTAGACTACAAAATACTTGCTTTACGTGACATTTTGAAATATCTGTCTCTTAAAAGGGAGAAGTGAAATTGTATTAGGTCATGATGATTCTATCACTGCTCATCACTTTTGAGAGGCCTAAAGCTATTAGAATCTCTGGTTTATTCAAAAATCTTTAAAAAATTTTTATAAGATAATTTGCAAACAAATAAGTGCTGAGATCAGAAGAGTACAGATTAATAATGTTATTCTAGTCTTTTGACTCATGTTCTTTGAAAGCTGTTTAGTTGGATATAATTTCCTGTTGTGTAGACTTCCATCTTATCATATGCTTGTAGTTTCTTTAAAAAAAAAAATCAGGGAGTCTTCCCTGCTTTGTCTTATCATAAATTCCATTTTGAACTCTGATTTTGTGACTTATAGGTTTCTTAAGTAAAATAGTTACGGAGAAACTAGATAATGTCAATATCGGTTAGAAGAAAATGTCCCTGTTGATGGAAGGGGACTCAGCTGTGGTTCTAGCCACGTTTCTCCACTGTAGGATTTTACATGAGTCCCTCTGTGCCACTCTATTGACTGTTACCTTTTGAATAGTCTTACATTCAGATGTGTTGGAAGAATAAATACCCTTCTTTCCTACCTCTCCCATTTACTCGAAATCTGGGCAAAAGGCCTTCTGAGAATCCTTCAAGATAATAAAGATTTTCTTACGATATCATTCATTTGTACTTAATGCACATAAAAGAAGTTTTATGGCAGTTTAAAGCAGGAAACATTTTGTTTTGAAATAATTTCAGACTTATAGAAGAGTGGTAAAAATAGTAAGAGTTCTCATTGTGCTCTTTATTCAAGTTCCCCTAATGTTAACATCTTACACTTACTGAAACCAGGAATCTAACGTTGCTATGATACGATTAACTCATCTACAGACCTTATTTGAATTTCTGGTCCAGAATCCAATCCAGGATCTCATATTATGTTTAATTATCATATTTCCTTACTCTCTTCCAGTCTGTGTTAATTCCTCAGACTTTGTCTCTCCTGACCTTGAAACTTTTGAAGAATACTGGTCAAGTATTTTGTAGAAGATCCTTCAGTTTGGGTTGGTGTCTTGCTTTATCACAATTAGGCTGAGGCTGTGAAGTTTGACAAGGTGTGCCCTTCTCAGAGTCTTGCAGCAGGGGTGTACTATACTGTACATCTTATTACTAGTGATGTTAACTTGGGTCACTTGATACAGTGGAGAAACTTGACAGACACCTGAAAGTTACTCTCTTCCTGCTTTGCCCACTAGCTTTAGCATCCGTCATTAATTCTTGTTTGCACCAGTTTTTACTGTGCTGTTTGTTTGCATAATGGTGATTTTTCTGTTTCTGTCATTTCTTCTACATATACTAATTGGAATTCTGCTCTAAGACAGAGTGATCCCTTTCTCCCATTTATTTATTTGATCAATCATTTATATCGTTACGGGCTTGGCTGTATTTATTTTATTCTGTGGGTTATAACCCATTGCTGGGATGATTCTTTTTTTGCTTGGCTTGACCCAGGTTTGGCTATTGGAAGCTCCTTCAAGTTGACTCCAATGTCCTTGGACATGCCTTCATCATCTTTTGAGCCCTTCTTTATTTTCTGGCATGATGGGGTGTTCCAGGTTACCCTGTATCTTCCCAGTCCCCGTGCTGGGATCAGCCATTCTTTGGTGGGAACCTGGCTTCTTTTCTTGCAGAGGGGTAATCAGAGCCAGGATGTGGGTGCTGGGCATAAGGTGAGGGCCAGTGGACTTCAGCCATGTGTGGCCTTCAGGGTATTTATAGAATTTGGTGTGTTTATGTTTCTGTGTTAATTTTTTTAAGGGGCTTTTATCAGATTTTCAAATGATAGTTCTTGACCTGAAGGAGGTTAAAACTCCTGGCTCAGAGTATCTGAGCTCTTTCAGCGTGTTTATGTTCATCATGCTTTTGTGTGGAATTTTCTTTCTTTGTAGGCATGTGGATATGTCAAATATGTCGACCTAGGAAAAAAGGACGGAAACTTCTACAGAAGAAGGCGGCGCAGATAAAACGGCGCTATGCTAACCCAATAGGACGCCCCAAAAACAGGTTAAAGAAACAAAACACGGTGTAAGTTGTACTTGTGGCAAGGTGAGGGGGGAGGGGTATAGCGTCTTCGCTGTAGTGCAGGACCCGTTTGTTTGCTCTATGGAAGAAAATTCAGTTACTACAGCTGGCACTTGTATGTAATAATCACGGCTAACTCTTACTAAGCCCTTAATAAAGTGCCAAGGCACTCACTGTTGTATGTGCTTTACACATGTTAAGCACTCGCTTCTCCCAGCAGCCCCGTGAACTGGGTCCCGTTGTTGTTGCTCTCATTTCTCAAAGGAGGAGACGACAGCTTAGAGCAGTTAACTTGCATAGTTCATAGTAAGTGTTGAACTGAGGTTAAAACACCAGTAGTCTGGCTCTTAACCATTGCCTTATATTGCTTCTCCTACCTAAAAAGCAAGCAAGAAAAAATGGTTACTCTAGCATTTTACAGATTTCTCTTTTGATGTAGTCTCAATAGTTTATTTCTGTTAGGTGTACAAATCACTGAACAGCTTCTATTGAGGTCATAGCTAATTCCCATTTCTATGTCCTGATGTAGAATAATGTGAGTTTTTCATCTATTAGCAGAAATGAAGACTATAATTATCTCTTGTGGACTAAAAACTGGGCTATGTCTGGAGTAGGTGGGGCAAGATTCAGCAGCTAATTCTGTCTCTCTTTTTTGGAGTATCTTTGTAGTAATTTACCTTTGATAATATGTAAAATTCTGTAGACCTGTAAACCTCTCTTTATTCTCACAAATTTTCCCCACCTCTTCTACACTTAAGACTCTCTTGAAGGTGATTTAACTAAAATGAATGAACATTAGCAGCTTGAAATACACAGAACCAGTATTGTAGTTCATATTTTAAATCTTAAATCAAGCTTTAGTTTTCCCATAAAATGATCTTTTGATTCCTGACTTAAAGAGAGTAGCCCATCCTTACATTTAGGGGTAAAAGTATAACTCTGAGTTGGTGCAGAGATCATAGGACTTCATACCCGGAAGGGTCTTCGCTGTTCTCTGGTGCAGCTCCCATTTTGCAGATGAAGACACTGTTGTGTAAGGAGACTAGGACTTGTCCAAGCTGTATAGCTAGTAAGTGGCAGGATTACGACTCAGATATGCCTTCTGACTCCTGGCCTAGGATTGTTTTCCAGGCTTCCTGGAAATGTTTCTAATAATATTACTTCTCAGTCATACAATATTTACAGTTTATGCATTATTCTTAACAACATAGATTTTTAAAATACAGTTGTAGGCTATTTACCATGTGTTGTATATGAAATAGAAACCTTATAAAGACTTCTTTTTAATAGTTTCCCTTTTCCCTGTTTGATTCTTTAGCTCAAAAAGTCCCTTCAGCAAAGTTCGAACAGGCCCTGGAAGGGGTCGGAAACGTAAAATCACTCTGTCCAGCCAGTCAGCATCGTCATCCGAAGAGGGATATCTAGAGCGGATAGATGGCTTGGACTTCTGCAGAGATGGCAGTGTCCCCTTGAAGTTCAACAAGAAAACCAAAGGGCTCATTGATGGCCTTACCAAATTCTTTACCCCTTCCCCTGATGGGCGGAAGCCCCGAGGGGAAGTGGTGGACTACTCGGAGCAATATAGAATCAGGAAGAAGGGCAGCAGGAAATCAAGCACTTCGGATTGGCCCGCAGGTAAAACGTTTGTCCCCTCCGAAACACGGAGTGTTCCCAGAGTGTATTATTTGGAATGGCGCTAGTTATCTGGAATAGATTTATATTTGAGTGTTAAAAATTGGTTATGGAATATAAGAACCCGTTAAAGACATGTATTTAGGTGGCACTCAGGTGTTAATGATGGCAAGAATTTAGAGCCAGCGACGACGTTGGAAAAATAGACAAGTAGGAGCTTTTAGACAAAAGAAGGTGCTTTTTGGGTAGAACCACAAAGAATCTGCTTACAGAAGTTTGGTAAATCAGAGATGAATTTACATTTCATAAGTTATAAAATGAATCATGTGATGCACATCATGATGCTCATTTATCCCTGGAAGGAAATTGGAAGGAGTATGGGTAGATAAGATGCTGTTGATCTGAGCATAAGTCAGAGGCCAAGTTATATGCAAATGTGATAAGGTCATTAATGTTTCTACTTCAAATCTTGGCAAATACAGTTGTAATTTTACAGGGATTACACTTAAAAAGAGAGAAAGAAAGAGAGAACCACAGCTTCAGACCATTTGCTTATGTATCAGGCTAAGTTCCCTGGTTTTCAGAGTAAAACACATGTGTGGAGAAGACTTACAGGAGAAAATTTTGAGTGGCCGTCCAGATAATCACAGCTACTCCCATTGCTGGTGAGTTTAGGAGCCTAACTGTGTGAAGGAAGCAGAAAGGGCTCCGGGCAGAGCAGAAGAGCGAGATGGGCTCTTGGGTCACAAGGGTCAGAATACAATGTCTCATTTGCTGCAAGAGAATGTCTTAACTTTGATTTCCTTCCCCTGAATGTCCCATTGGTGACTGAATCCACTGCTTCCTCATTCCTACTTCTGTAATTGATTGGTCCAGTGCAGGAGAGAAAATCCTCATCCTTGTCACCTCCCCCCATGCTGTATGATTGGCTTTTCACCAGAGTGGCAGTGAGCTAATTACTCTTTAAGCGTTTCAGTACTTTTCACGTCTTTATCAGCTGTAGATAAGCTCCACTCTGAGTATGTTTATCTCAGGAAATACACAGGCCGTTTAGGTTAGACTTAGAAGGGAAGACTCATACAGCCGATCCCAATAAAAGGTATTTTTTAATTAACCATTTCAGGGGAGATGGATTATTAGAATAATCTACTGGAAAGTTTTAGAAATAGAAATTATTAGAGAAAATGAATAACGTATATGGAGAACCAGCATCAAGCTTTAGGCATTGGTGTGAGCTTTTGCTTTACTTGGCTCTGCCCTCTTGATGAATTGTAGAGTTTAAGGAACCGTCCGCACCATCTGAGACGGTGCTGCCGCTCTGCTGGATCTGTGCCTGCATCCCGCTATGCCATGCACTAGAGGGTGCTAAAGGCATGTAGTAGCTTTAGGTTGTATATGTATTTTCCAGTTTAGGAATCTTGTCAAGAGCGAGGCCTTGTCCTTTTTCTTCTTACGCTACTTTTTCTTCTTACGCTAAATGACTAACTGTATGTGCAATCGATTGCAAAAGAGCTGTCTGTCAGTAATTGGCCTTTTCAGCCACACTTGTACAGAGAGGAAACAAGGCCATTATCAGTGTCATCTTCACATGCAGAACTATGATCTACTTAATTCCCCAGTACTCCTTTCACTAATTTCTTTGCCCAGTGGAGGAAGGTGCCTCCTTTAGTGGGTGATTATTATAATTTCTCCCACTCACCCAGAGGATTGTTGTCTGTGGTCCTCAGGTTTTGGAATTTGTGCTTTAGAAGGGCACCCAGAATGTGGGGAGAGGGAGTGGTACTTGATACTTGCTAAGGTAGCTCTTTCAAAGGTTATCTTTTTGCTGAGATGAGAGTGTACTGGCCTTAGGAAGATTGCAGAATCATTGAGAATTTTAAAAGGAGCAGAATTTCCCTGTTTTGCTCAAGAATGATGGAAATTATGTCTTGCTATAGCATAAACTTCTTCCAAATTACCAAAGAATGAAAAAGCAAATATTTGCACGTTGACATGTTAAACTCATGTCAGACCTTTTTCCTGTTCTGCTTTTACATGTATGTATATACCGAAATATTATCTCTTTTAATGAAGTATAAATTTACTTATGTACAATTTTAAAGAAGCTTTAAGTCAATTCAGGATTTTCATTATAAGGCAGATATAATATGCACATATTCTTTATTGACTAATATCTTTCTAGGAGTCAGTTCAGTGTGTTTCTCTTCTCTGTTGCATAAATAATATTAAGCGTCTTGAAATGTTTTCTAGTTCATATACTAAACTAAGGGTGGTATTAATAACATGTGAGCCCTTTCTTTATGTGCAGACAATCAGGATGGCTGGGATGGCAAACAAGAAAGTGAGGAACGGCTCTTTGGGAACCAGGAAGTCATGACTGAGAAAGATATGGAATTATTTCGTGATATCCAAGAACAAGCACTGCAGGTAAAGTTAAATATCCAGGTTGGACAGTCAGTTTGTTCATGGGTAGGAAACAAAGGGCTAATTAAAATGAATTCTCTGGGTAAAGCAGTAACAGCGGTTTACTTATCCCTCTGATCTGCGAATAGATGTGTTTTGTGCATATACAGAGTTCTGCTGGTTGAGGTGTTCCTTTCAAACCCAGGATAACTGCTTTGGTTTTGCGGATGAACACATTGCTTTGACTACTAGTATTAAATGAGCTTGGTTTATTTATTTTCTGTCTTATGTATGGAGAAGAGTTGAGGATTTGACCAACCAGCAAACAAACATCAAGCCTCTCCCAAGTGATGAAACACCCATATTCATTAATTGAAAAAATCTTTATTAAATGCTTCTGTTTTAATCCTTTGTGATGCATAAAAAGAACGTACTGATATGCCAAATGCTGGAGACGTCAAAGTGAATAACAGGATTCCTCCGGCTGCAGTCTGGGAGAGAAGTATAAATACACGATTTCATTCGCGTGGAAGGCTAGTTCTAGCATACGTGGGATTGGGGAGTGTGGGGGCAGGCATGTCCGTCTGCCTGGGCAGGTCAGAGGGGGGCTCATTGTGGGGAAACACCGAGCTGCTCTTAAAGAATGTGTAGGAGTTTATCAGGATGACAAGGAATGGGGTAATCAGAAGGAACAGAAGTGCGAAGATTTGAAAGTGAGAGAAAACATGAAGACCTAGGTTATGCATAGCATAGATTATGGTAAGAGATAAGCCTGGAGAAGTGCCGGGGCTAGGTCATAAGGCGCTTCTAAATCATGTTTATCTTTCATCTTCTCCACCAACTGACTGGGTAACTAAGGTGAGTTCTCTTATCAAAAGTAAGAATTTATAAGCTGATTCTGGGGATTCCTCTGGTGTAGGTGAAACTACACCATTGGTGATTAGATTGTTTGTGTAGGTTATTATATGACCCATTGGTGAATAGATTGTTTGTGTAGGTTATTATATGAGTATTTTTGAAAAATAAAAACAACAATATAAATATTCTACCGGTGTTTACTCAGCATTTCATTGCCTTGTGATTTAACCAAGTATTGACTGTGAGTTAGATGGATCTGGGTTCAAGCCTTGATCTGTCGTTTACTAACTTCTGCTTTGGGCAAGTCGCTTATGCTCTGAAGGCATATTCTTTTCCTGACAATAAGTAAAATGAAGTATTACAGGTACTGTCTTAGAAATTTACTTGGTATTCAGTGAGATTTCAAAGGAGAGAGTAGTTAGTTCTTCGCTTTTTAGGAACTTTTTTTTTCTGAGTAAGTTGCAGACATAATGCTAATGCTTTTTCCTCCTACTTATTTGTGTGTTTATCCTAAAAACAAGGACATTCTTACAAATGACCACAATACAGTCATCAAATTTAACATCAATGAAGTATGTTACCTAATATGGAGGTTTTATTCAAATTTCACCAGCTGTATCCGTAATGTTCTTTATAGCAAAAAAAAAAAAAAGACAAAAACCCCTGTCTCGTCCACTATCCTGTCCATACTGTATTAGTACAAGAGGCAATGAATATGGGTCCGTTAGGTCAGCAGAGGTTTTGAGGTCCTGCTGTGTGCAGGTCATACTGTGAAGATGGTGTGGAAAACACAGTGGCTGCCTATGAACGTGTTACAGGTGGGCAGTCCTGGCTTTGTGTGGCCCTGGTGGGTGCTGGTGGCAACACATGCATATCAGAATCGTGCTTGTGCTTCATGCGTTTGTCCACTCTGCAGTGGCTGAGATTGGATCTCAGTTTTGATATGCATATGTTTCAGTTAACATGGCACCGTGCAAAGCAAGGGCTGCCTGTAGTTGAATTTGAGAGGTAGTTGAATTTGAGTGGAACGTTGTTGGGCATTGATAAGAAATATATTGAACTCTTAGTGTAGGGTTGGATTTTAGAGGCTTTTGAAATCTAGTGACAGGACATCAGTTTTAGCATCCTGGGATTTTAAGGTGTCACCCTGACTGCTTTTTTCTGTTGCTGGAGTGATTACTCCTTGGTACTGATGAAATTAGGGGTATTGATGAAATAGGTATTGATGAAAGTAGAGGCCTGTTTTAGTGTCTTAAGGCATTTACCTATTAATTATAAGTCACATATTAAGGTGTATTTTGAGTTCATTCATTTGACAACTTAGCAACATTTTACTGAGTATTTATTAAGATAGCAGTTAAGAGCCTAGGTATTAGAAATAGCCTATGCAGGTTCAAATCCTATCTCTGCTGAGTGACCTGGTCAGCCAAGTTACTTAATAGGTTTGTTGAAAGGATTAAATGGATTGATATTTGCAAACCACTCAGTGTGTCATTCATGTAGTGAGCGTTAGATAAATCAGAGTTTCTGCTAGCTACCTTTGTGGCAGGTGATAGAAATACACAAATAAATAGAAAATGCGTCTCTGCCCTCCAGGTGAGGAGATATTCATAAACAAATAATTGAAGCGTGTGATTAGTCACAGGTATACTTTTACTGTGTTCCAGGTACTACATCCAGCATTATGTATCCATTTTTTGCATTTAATAAAACCTTGTTATTACTTTCATTTTACAGTATTTACATCCATTTTATAGATGAAGAAACTGAAGCCTTTGAAGGATTATTGTTAACTAGAATTATATAGTTATTCAGTATTGGAATCAGCATTTGAACCCAGGTAGCCTGACTCCGCATCCGTAACCCTTAAGTGCTAGTTCTCGGTGTAATGCTGCTGCAGAGGCTGTGTGTGATGATGCAGTGAGAATGACAGGGAGGCGGGTGTCTAGGGTGTCAGGGGAACCTTCACAGAGGAGGTGATATGTGAGCGGGGGGATGAAAGAGTAGGAGCTAACTGTTGAATGAGAGGAGGAAGGCGTTTCCTGTAGGACAGGTGGGTGTGAGAAGGCGTCTTGAACACGTGGAGCTGCAAGTGGTTTCTCTGGCTGGGGTTCAAGGAAGGGATGAGGTTGAGAGATAAGTGCAGACCAGACCACAGAAGATCCTGCGGGCCATATGAGGGAGTCTGTACTTTCTGTTCTAGTTGCAGTAGCCCTTTAAAGTAGTTCACACAGCTCCCGGGGAGCTCCTGGAGAATTTTCTTCAAAGAGGGTGGCATGATTGTATTTGCATTTAGAAACTCAGCTCTGGTGACCCAGTGCAGAGTGCACTGAAGAATCCCTGCGCAGGGCCACCTGCCAGCCCAGTGATCGCAGTGGTCGGAGTGAGAAGTGGAGGCGGAGAAGCTGCAGTAGGCAGAGTTTGTGAGGAAGACTTTGGTGGAATGGAAAAGACAAGAGTGTGGGCTTGGGAGCTGGGGTTGAAGGAGAGGGCAGAACCTTGTAGATTCACGGTGTTCTTCTCATTTGAGAAGATGATACTGTATGTGGGCAGAGGAGCTTTGGGGGATGGAGGGAGAGACCATGCTTACACAATTGGAACTCTAAAATTTAGAGCTTCTGCAGACCTGTACATATGGACGTGGAGGTCAGGAGGGCTCTGGGTAGGAGATTTGCCAGGTTATCAGCACACAGGGGCTGGATGGAACTCCAGAGGTAATAGCTGAAGTTCTTGTCATAGATAACATTCATTTAGCAACTCATAGGGCTGAGTACTGGTTACTGTGTGTCAGGCACTGGAGATACAGCAGTGACCAAAACAGATTTAAAAAAAAAATCCTTATCCTCAGGAGCTTAGAGTTTAGTTGTGGTGGGAATGGGTTAAAGTAAATGGTATCCTGTGTGGTAGTGACGGGAGAGAAGCTGGGCAGGGAGAGAGAGTTCTGAGGGAGAGTTTGAATTTGCGCAGTTTTGCGTTGTTGGCTGAGGAGCTGTCTGTCTGACATTTAGCAGAAGCCTGAACGGCGTGAGGGAATGGACCATACGGGTGTCGGGGAATGACTCCAGGCAGGGGAGCAGAAGTGCACAGGCCCTGAATCAGGATTTATAGTTGGCTGGTCAAGGAAGTAGAGGGAGGCCAGTGCGGTTAGAGCCGAGTAAGTACCAGTGAGAACAGAAATTTGGAACTGAGAGGACAGAAAAGTAACGGGAGGCCAGATTTTGTAGAGTCTTCTAGGCCATTGCAAGGACTATGGCTTTTACTCTGAGTGAGGTAGGAACCCTTGAAGATTTTGAGCAGAAGAGTGACATGCTCCATTATAGGTCTTAACAGGATTACTCTGGCTTCTGTGTAGACTGAAGGGGCAGGATACAAAAATAGGGAGAATTTAGGAGGCTGTTAGAATTATCCAAGTAAGAGATACGGTGGTTTGGATCTTTTACCATCTTAACTATTTTTAAGCATACAGCTCAGTGGCATTGAGTGTATACACATAATTGTGCAGCCATCGCCACCGTCTATCTGCAGAGCTTTTCATCCCCTAGACTAAAACTCTGATGCCCACTACACAGTAACTCCCTGTTTCTCCCACCCCAGCTTCTGGCAACCCAGTCTTCTTTCTGTCTGAATTTAACTACTTTAGGTAGACCTCACATAAGTGAATTGTAAAATATTTGTCCTTTTGTGTCTGCCTTATTGGCATAATGTCTTCAAGGTTTATCCATTTTGTAGCATATATCAGAATTTTCTTCCTTTTTAAGGCTAAATAATATTCCATTGTATGTATAGACCACACCTTGTTTATTCATTCATCTATCAGTGGACACTTGGGTTGCTTCCCTTTTGACTATAATGAGCAATGCTGCTATGAACATGGGTGAACAGATAACTGAGTCCTGGCTTTCAGCTTTTTCGGCTATATGCCTAGAAGTGGGATTGCCGATTCACATGATAATTCTGTTTTTTGAGGAAGTACCATACTGTTTTCCACAGTGGCTGCACCATTTTACATTTTCACCAGCAACACTCAAGGGTTTCAGTTTCTCCACATAGCTGCCAACCCTTGTTATCTTCTGGTTTTTGTTTTGTTTTGTTTTTAGATAGTAGCCGTTCTAATGGGTGTGAGTGGTATCTCATTGTGGTTTACTTTTGCATTTCCCTGATGATTATGTTGAGCATCTTTTCTTGTGCTTATTGGCACCTGTATGTATGTCTTTTTTGGAGAATGAAAAAGATCGTCTCATTTTACATTAAGATCTCGCTTAACCCTGATTCAGTTGTTGGCAAAACACGATCTGAACTGATGTGAGGCTACATACATTCTTAACTTACCCCGTTTAAATGTACCTGGTTATGGAGTGTTGTCCCACATCCTACTGGGGCTCTTGATTTAAGATACACATATGTACTGTAATACTTTATTTTTTAAATCAAAGTACAGCCAGTACGATGTGTCAGTTTCTGATGTACAGCACGATGCCCCAGTCATGCAATACATACACATATCCTTTTTCATATGTAATACTTCTCTAACATGAGAAAAATTCAGGATTCTAAAGCACATTCTGTTCCAAGAGGATAAGAGGCTGTGGACGTGTAGCTTCATTTCTTTGGAAAACTTTATGTTCCAGTTCAAAAAAACCTTTGAAATTCGGGAATTAACTGGTTGAGGGTTAACCATCCTTCCTGTCATGCGTCGTACCTGTTTTATTCTTTTCTGTCTTTGTACTTCACTCTTTGTTCCTGTCCTGGAGTCCTTTGCCTCTTAACTTCTCTGAGCCTTGTTTTGTTGTTGTTTTTCTATGTATAAAGCAGGTGTATTGTTTCCTCCTGTGAGGAGTGGATGGCGGGGGTTAAGGCGAGGACAGTGTGAGACGCGGTCTGTGCGGAGGTGTCCCACCCCACACCTCAGTTCTCCTCACTCCTGGGGTCCGTGCTCTCTCCACTGTGCAGCACTTGGACTCATTCTTACACATCTCTCTCATCATGTAAAACTTCTAATCCCTGATGAACAGAATCCTTGTTTATTATACGTTTTTATGGGAAAATATTCAAATACCAGAAAGATATATCTTCTCCCCGCATTTCACGTTCTCATACTGATAACAAGGGTACAGTCCTACCCTCCACTCCCACCTCGGAATGTCATTCACCGGGGGACTGGAAAAGGAAGGTTAGGGAGGGAGCGGGGCTGTATCTACAGCAGTTGTCATTTTCATTTTGTACCAGATCTGGACTTGGGAGGGTCTCTGTATGCAAGAGTGGTGTCTGTATATTGAAAACTGGAATTAAATAAGTCATTTAATGGTGGGGAGGGCTGTGTGCAAACTCACTGTATTTTCTGCTCAGTTCTGCTGTGAACCTGAAACTGCTCTAAAAAATAAAGTCTATTAATAAAAAATTAAAAAATTTAAATGAAAAGAAGTCACTCAATGGAAGTGGAGTTTTTGCAGAAGAGTAACAGTCTTCTCATAAACTGCTAGTAATAAAAGTTTCATTATCTAGAATAGGCCTATTCAGAGTTACCTTTTGGTTTAGCCCAATTACTAGTGTATATAGTGCCCTTTCTTAGATTAAAAAGTCCATTTTGGGCCAGAATATATGTTATGTTTTAAAGATTTGGGCATTTCAGATGAGGAGGAGGGCACAGAGCGGCAGGACTTGAGTTAAAAGTTTAAAAAACATACTTTGTACTCTTGATTATGTTAGATCCCTGCTACTTTGGAAAGCTGCATGTTTAATGAAATTTTGACTGAAATTTAAAAATAAAATGACTTAGCAAAGATAACCTTGTAATTCGGATTTGACAGCTTGAGTTTGGCAAGGACTGGGTTAATGAGAGGTGGTGGCGCAGCTGTGGCTTCCTCACCACACAGGGCCTCTGTTAACTGCGGAAACGCTGGCCCTGGGGGCTGGCTGTCCCCAGAGAGCTGGAGCTGGTGGAGCTGGTGGAGCTGGTGGAGGTGGTGGAGGAGTGCAGCTCACTGTGCAGAGAGGCGAGGACGGGGGAAGGCAGGGCAAGTCTGCCGTGAGCCCAGTTTTACACAGACTCTCAGTCGCGGTGATGTGCAAACAGTTGTACTGGAGCTGGGTGTCTGCCTTCACTTCGGGCATCCACCTGGAAGAGCGCCGGGCAGCGGACGGGAAAGCGCTCACGCGCCAGGCGGGGCCGCAGCAGGTGCGGTTCTCAGCCTCTGTGCTTCCTTCCTGTTTGGTCCTTGGCTCAGGGAGTTAGAGTGGGTTTCTGATGCTGGTTATTCAGATATTTTCTGTGCTACTGTTCTTGTTATTTTGAGCTATGAACATAGGCTAAAAGATACTCCTTTATGAATTAGAATACTTGATTCTGGAGCGTAGTTTAAAGAACAGTGTGTTTAAAACCTTTTTGCAAAGTTCTTTTTTGGTTTTGAGAAATGAAAAAAAATCTTACTTTAATCCTGTCTTGTGTTTTTCTTTATGATTTTTGCCTTTGAAAGAGCCCCATTACTCCTTGGTGTCACAACATAATGTATGCGACTAATAGATGTTTGTCTTTTGTTTTGAGGTGTCTAAGGAAGAGGTGAGGTTTCACCTGGCTGTGTTCCAGCACGAAACCCAAGTCCCTTGGCCTTTTATAAAAACAAATGGTTAGAAAGACCAGGGAGAGTTCTCAAGTGAGTTGTGGTGAAGAGGCTTCTTCCTTAAATGAATTTATATGAAAACAGTGAATAGAAACCTCTGATTTTTTAGTTTTGTTGTGGGGTGCGGTATGTGTGTGTTTGTCATGAGCTCCAGCAAGGGACTTTAAAAATATCAGTGGTTTTTAAAAGCATAAAGTTGAAGGATAGTTTTGGTTGTTCCTTTGCAGAGTTATTAATTCTTGTGTTTGAATAGGCTAAATTCTAGCTGCTTTTTTTTTTTAGAAGTCAGTTCATGTTTATAGAGTATCCATGATAAATATACATGCATATATATCATATGTTATATACATAACACACACACAGCCATACCTTATTTTATTGTGCTTCACAGATAGCAACTTTTTTTTTTTAAACAAATTGAAGGTTGTGGTAACTCTGAGTTGAGCGAGTCTACCAGCACCATTTTCCCAACAGCATTTGTTCACTTCATGTGTCTGCGTCACATTTTGGTAATCTTTGCAATATATCACATCTTTTCATTATCATTCTATTTGTTATGGGGATCTGTGATCAGTGATCTTTGATGTTACTACTACGACTAGCTGAATGCTCAGATGGTGGTTAGCATTTTTTTTAGCAGTAAAAGATTTTTTAATTAATGTACGTACTTTTTTTTTTTAGACATAATGCTGTTGTACTCTTAATAGACTAGCCTCTAGTGTAAGCATAACTTTTATATGCATTGGATAACCAAAAAATTCATCTGAGTTGCTTTTTTGCAATGTTCTCTTTATTGCCGTGGTCTGGAGCCGAACCTGCAGCGGCTCTGAGCTCTGCCTGTAAACATGTATGCACGTAAGAGTCTGTTGCTGTATTGGGTGCAGAGTAAATCAAATTCCTCTTGAATTTAAGCTTTTGAAACTTGATCTTTGCAGTCATTAGCAATGGCTTATATTAGAACTGCTGGTGGAGAAGTCACAAAGGCTTTACAGGTTATTCTTTTTTTTTTAAGATAGTGTAGTTGAGGTTATTGCAGAGATTGGGGGGCATAGAGATAGTTTTCATTATAAACAGAAGGTAGATAAAAACAGATAAACGTATGTGTATAACAGTGTGTTTTTCTTTGGTCAGATCTGTGAAGAGCCACTAATGAAGGGAATTTTAGGGGCAGTGTAAAATGAATTGCAGACTCTTGTTACGTGTTTAGTCATGTTCTTTTCAGATTGTTCTTAATAGCTACTTTCCCAGACTGGAAGGCGATTATTTCTGTGTGTGCTCCCAGGGTCAGGAGGCCGTTGCCATCAGCTGGGGCACTGTGTGTGTGGTCTGAGCCAGCCTGCAGCGCCTCTCCCCACCCCGACCTTACCTCCCCAAGTGCCAGCAGTGTCTCTAGTAACTGAGTCGTGGGGAGTGAGTTTAGTTGAGGAAAGTATTTGCAGTGTTATTAAATGCGGAAAAAGCAGTGTCACCAACTGCATTTGGTTCTAAGAGATTTATTAGCACTTTTGTTCTTTATTTTGATGCTCTACTTAAAGAATAATACAGCTTATTTCAAAACCTGTTAGCTTGTTCCTGGCTTTTTAAATTCTCCTGTGGAACCCTGAGAAGGCAACACTTAGATTCAGATGGGATTTTAAAAAATTGTTCATTTTGTTACCTGTCTCAGTGTATTTGACTTAGCTAACTTAGGTAATGCGTTTTCTGACTGCACAGAAAGTTGGAGTGACTGGCCCGCCTGACCCACAAGTCCGCTGTCCCTCTGTCATTGAGTTCGGGAAGTATGAAATCCACACCTGGTACTCTTCCCCGTATCCTCAAGAATACTCAAGGTATGTTTTGAGAGACTGTTTACTTTTTGCTTTTAGATCATGGAATTCCAGCCCTAGATGAGATCTTGGAGACATTTTAGTCCAGTTCATCTTTTTACATTTGAGAAAGCTGGTGGCTTTTAAATGTTCATAATAGCAGCATATGTTGGCAGCTCCTTAACCCAGTTGGCTTTAGTCTTTCTTTCTTGTAACCTGTCCAAAAGCTATTACTTCAGATTGGAAACCTGACACATGGTCAGAATGAAAAGGGAACGTTTTTTTCTTTAAGGGAAATTTGCCGCCTTACCTCACACTAAGAATTTTTAAAAAAGAGGTTGTTATATTTAACTATAAATAAATAAAAAGTTTCACTGAGTAGCCTTTAATTTAAATTTTTATAATTTAACAAACTTTAGTGAGTGATTTGTTTTCCCGGGAATAGACAAATGGCATAAAATTATGTGTAAATAGCTTTCCAGATGTAAAAATGAATCAGTCAGCGCCAGCTTTTGGGGATGAGGTGGCGAGCTCAGTGAAGCCAGACTGGTTCCATGACCCAGCCATGACATTTATAAGCTGTGGGACCTTAGCCGTCACCCAGCTGCTCGACGCCTCAGCTTCCTTTTCTGTGAGCTAGGGATAATGATTGTTCTTACCTTGTGGGGTTTGTTGTGAGCATTAAATAAGCTGAAGCATGTGAGTCACACAGAAAATGGTGAGTGCTCAACAATGTCAGTTATTATTATTTTTTTCCTTTAGGGTTGAAACTAGAAGAGTTGAAAAATAAGATTTGGTCCAAAAATTAAACACTGGTTTATCATTTGAAGTATAGCAGTCATATTAATTCAATCTTTACTCTGTAAGATGGGTGTGCCTCAGTTTCCCTTTAGCGGAGCATTACAAGGAGTAGCAAATGATGGTGCTCTCTGGGTTAAATGCATGCTCAAAGTACCATTATATGACTTCTGACCTTCTTAGCCTTCTTCAGGTTTACCTAAAATATTAGCCAAAATCTTCATACCAACACTGATAGATTTAGTGCTTTGCAGTATACACAGTGCTTTAACATGGGTTATTTCTAAGCTGGAATTAAGCCAGTATGAAAAACTAAAACTCAGGGGATATTTCATTTGCTTTTTACTTCTTCTTTCCATATAATTTAATAACTTGCTTGTCTGGTTTCTAAGTCTAACAGAAATAGAAAAGTAAGAGGGAAAATATTGTTGCAGATAGACTGCAGTGACAAACCAAAAAAAGAAGAGAAAGGGAAACTCCAGGAAACTTAACACACAAGCTCATGAAAGTTAGCAGTTAAGAGCCATTTATTGAAGGGTCAGTTAGCCCCACATTCTGCAGTAGATCTTTAAGACAGTATTCTGTTTACATCACGGAAAAACAGCAATCTGAGTTCATTAAGTAAATGTTTATTTATTGTATATTATTGTATGTATGTTAAAAGAGGGAAGGAAATCAAACAACTACCCGCAGAATGCAGGTGTTCAAGGCAGTTTCCTCCCCAGGAGTTCTGGATAGCCAAGACGCTGTATGACCAAGAACAGCAGAGCTGAAGAATTAATTTCTTTGTGAGGTTTGAAAGAAATTGTTACTGTTTTTCGGTGAGCTTTGTCCAGATCACAAAAGTGCCAGACTTAGAAAAGAAAGGTTTTCCCCATGTGTGTCCCACTTTTGCAGGGATTGTGGCACAGAGACTGAAACCATAGTCACCTTCCTCTCCTGCTCAAGGGGAGGGGAGGAACTCAGCTGAGCCAGGAATGGAGGTGGAGGGCCAGCACCTGCTCCTCAGGAGAAGGATGAGAGGGGACCCAACCACGAGGCTGTGGACCTAAGATACTGAGTCTCATTAAAAATGTTGCTCCTTGTTCTGATGAGATTGTCACTAGAACCTGACTTTGTAATCAGGTTTGAGAGAATGGGTTCTCAGTGAAGGAATAAGCAGATATCACTAGCAGTAAATTAAATAACCTTCCAAAATGTAGTAGGAATTGTAGTAGAAAGCAGCAATAGGATAAGTACTGTAGAATTCATCAGCTTTCTTATGTAGAATTTCAGACATCTATACATTTCCTTATCTACCATTGTGGGGGGTTCCCTGAATTTTCCATCAGAAAATATTCTGTAATTTAATACGTTCTTTACTGAATAAGAGTTTTTTCTATCTATATGTTCATAATTTTCTTAATGACATTTTTAAAAACCACATATATTTAAGTGAGTTTAGGCTTATTTCACTTCTGAGTTCTTTTAAACTTAAGTTGACTGTTTAGGGATCTAATGATTTCCAAATAATAAACCTGTATTTTTTTCCTTTGTTAATATTTATTATTACTCTCTGCTAAATTACTTTCAAATTATTTTCTTATTATTAAAGATTTTAGACACTTAAAAAAAATTCCAAATCCTAAAGTGTACAAAAACAGGACAATTGGAACAAACGAAAAAGAAGAGATCCCAAGAGGAGAAATCTTTTGGGACCTGGGATTATGCTTTCTCTCCCAGAATATTCACATGTTTGTATGTGCAGTGTCTATTAAGTCCTCTTGCATCCCTGACTTTAAAAAAAAAACAAAGCAGAATGAAACAACAGCAATGAAGCAATAAAACTACTTCATTTGGAGCAGTTTATCGTATACATGATTCATATGACTCTTCATGTACATGATTATATAAAGAATATAAACCAGAGTTTTAATCCTGAGTTTCTCCAACAGGGCTGTGTGATACTCACACACGGCAGACAGGCCCATAGAGGGCCCCACTCTGCCTTTGAAAACCGGACATTGGTGGGCCAAAGGCAAGAGTAAATAACTGTGATCATGGGATATCCTCTACTCCTGAGCTGTTTAGAGCCTGGCTTCTTAATAACCTCCTTGCTACAAGATCATATTAGGATCCTCACAAGACAGATTCCCACATACTTGAGTAGTTTAGAAACTTTGGTCTACTTTTTGATCCTGTTTCTGATTTGATTTGATTTGATGCATAGATGATGTACAGCCCCAGTTACTAAAGAAAGCATCCTTGAGTCTTTGGACGACCACTAAATGATGAAGTAAAATGGATGAAAGGAATAAAGGTACTCGTAGTAGTCATCGTAAATAATAGCGCTGCAGTAACCATTCCCTGAGCATGGTCCCAGACTCAACACCTCTGGAATAATTCTCTGAGGGGGGTGTTGCTGTCTTTGTTCTACAGCCTAGGGCCCAGCGGATACACTCAAGACCATGCAGTTTGTAAATGGTAGAACCAGGGTTTAATCCCTCTTTTCTCTAAACACATAACCATAACCTTTAATCTCTGTCCTTCACTGCTCTGTAGAGCATTAGTATCGAGATTGATCTCAGATGGCTTGTATCACAATCTTTGACCTAAGTAATATTCAATATAATTTTTATTATTGTCTTAAATTTTTACTACAAGTTGACCTATTATGAAGGCCAGACAAACTGCTACTATCTTGTGCAGTGTTCAAAAGCTAGGAGGGTACTGCAGGAATTCCTAGGAAGGGTGTTTGCATCATCCCGGAAGTAAGGGAAGCAGTGCTTCCGAGGCGCATGCAGCTGCAGCCCAGTCCTGGCTTCACGGACTGTGGTGACAGTGCAGTGGGTGACTTTAAAATAAGCTTCAACTGTGGGAGCTGAACTCCATGATGCAGCTGATCAAAGCAACCACACACCTGCTTGACAGTCAGGGCCCAGGTGCTTTCGGGGAAAAGAGGACAGAAAGCAGCACCGAGAAGTATTCTCTCGGTCTAGGGGTGTTCATAGTCTCAGTAACTGCAGGTCACCTCATGTGACCTAATGTTCTTCCTGTATGGTGTATGTTCTCAATGAGAGAACTGCAGCCATGTGTACTATTACTAGGAGAAACATTTCGTTTGTCTAGGAGTTTTATTTGATGATTCTCTTTAGACTAACAGTAGGCTTGGTTTTAATAAAGTAAGGGGGCTTTTAGAAATACAGAGGATCATAAGAGACAAATACAAACAACTATACACCAATCAGATGGACAACTTAGAAGAAATGGACAAATTCCTAGACATGTACACTCTCCCAGAACTGAAACAGGTAGAAATAGAAAATGTGAACAGACCAATTGCCAGTAATGAAATTGAATCAGTGATAAAGCAACACCCAACAAAGTCCAGGACCAGATGGCTTCATAGGTGAATTCTACCAAACATTTAGTGAAGAGTTAACACCTGTCTTTCTCAAACTATTCCCAAAAATTCCAGAGAAAAGAATGCTTCTGAACTCATTCTTTCAGGCCAGCATCATCCTGATATCAAAACAAAAGATATCACTCACACACATACATACACACATACACATACAATTATAGGCCAGTATCCCTAATGAACATATATGAAAAAAAAATCAACAAAATACTAGCAAGCCAAATCGAATAATACATTAAAAGATTAATATACCATAATCAAGTAGGATTTATCTCAGGGATGAAAGGAGTTTTCAGTATCTGCAAATCAGTCAGTGTGATACCACATTAACAAATTGAAGAGTAAAAATGATATGATCATCTCAATAGATGCAGAAAAGCTTTTGACAGAATTCAACACCCATTTATGATAAAACTCTCCAGAAAGTGGATATAGAGGCAACATGCCTCAGCATAATAAAGGCCACATACGACAAGCCTACAGCTAACGTCATACTCAACGGTGCAAAGCTGAAAGCATTTCCTCTAAGATTGAGAAGAAGACAAGGATGCCCACTCACCACTTTTATTCAGCATAGTGGCGGAAGTCCTAGCTACAGCAGTCAGAGAAGAAAAAGAAATAAAAGGAATCCAGATTGGAAGAGAAGAAATAAAACTATCACTGTTTGTAGATGATATATGGTATACGTAGAAAATCCTAAAGATGCCACCAAAACACTACTAAAGCTCATTAATGAATTTGGTAAAGTTACAGGATATACAATTAATATATAGAAATCTGTTTCACTTCTATATACTATCAAACTGTCAGAAAGAGAAATTAAGGAAAAATCCCATTTACTATAGCATCGGAAAGAAAGTACCTAAGAATAAACCTACCTAAGGAGGTAAAAGACCTGTACTTGGAAAACTGACAGTAATGAAAGAAATTGAAGATGACACAGATGGAAAGATATACTGTGTTCATGGACTGGAAGAATTATTATTGTTAAAAATGGCCGTACTACCCAAGGCAATATGCAGGTTCAGTGCAATTCTTATTAGAATTCCAATGGCACTTTTCACAGAACTAGAACAAAAATTTTTAAATTTGTATGGAAATGCGAAAGACCCTGAGTAGTTAAAACAATCTTGAGAAAGAACAGAGCTGGAGGCATTGTGCTCCTTGACTTCAGGCTATGCTCCAAAGCTAAGCAGTCAAAACAGCATGGTACTAGCACAGAAACAGACACACAAATCAATGAAACAGAGTAGAGAGCCCAGAAATAAACCCACACGTGTATGGTCGGTTAATCTATGACAGAGGAGGCAAGAATATGCAATGGTGAAAAGACAGTCTCTTCAGTAAATAGTGTTGGGAAAACTGGACAGCTACATGCAAAAGGAATACATACAAAATGACAACTTTCTTAAACCGTGTACAAAAATAAGTTTAAAATGGATTAAAGACCTATCTAAGACTGGAAACCATAAAACTCCTAGAAGAAAACATAGGCAGAACAATCTGACAAAAATCATAACTATTTTTGGGGTGTGTCTCCAAAAGCAAAGGTAACAAAAGCAAAAATAAAGAAAAAAATGCTCAGTATCACTAATTATCAGAGAAATGCAAATCAGAACTACAAGGAGGTATCACCTCACACCAGTCAGAATGACCATCATTCAAAAATCCACAAATGACAAATGCTGGAAAGGCTGTGGAGAAAAGGGAACCCTCCTACACTGCTGGTGGGAATGCAGTTTGGTGCAGCCACTGTGGAAAACAGTATGGAGATTCCTCAAAAGACTAGGAATGGACTTACCATATGACCCAGGAATCCCACTCCTGGCCATATATCTAGGAGGTACCCTACTTCAGGATGACACCTGCACCCCAGTGTTCATAGCAGCACTATTTACAATAGCCAAGACATGGAAACAGCCTAAATGTCCATCAACAGATGACTGGATAAAGAAGAAGTGGTATATTTATACAATGGAATACTATTCAGCCATAAAAACCAACAACATAACGCCATTTGCAGCAACATGGATGCTCCTGGAGAATGTCATTTTAAATGAAGTAAGGCAGAAAGAGAAAGAAAAATACCATATGAGATCGCTCATATGTGGAATCTAAAAAAAAAAAAAAACAAAGCATAAATACAAAACAGAAATAGACACATAGACATAGAATACAAACTTGTGGTTGCCAAGGGGGTGGGGGGTGGGAAGGGATAGACTGGGATTTCAAAATTGTAGAATAGATAAACAAGATTATACTGTACAGCACAGGGAAATATATACAAGATCTTGTGGTGGCTCACAGAGAAAAAGATGTGACAATGAATATGTGTATGTTCATGTATAACTGAAAAATTGTGCTCTACACTGGAATTGGACACAACATTGTAAAATGATTATAAATCAATAAAAAAAGTTAAAAAAATAAACAAATGGGGCCTAATTAAACTTAAAAGCTTTTGCGCAGCAAAGGAAACCATCAACCAAATGAAAATACAACCTAAGAATGGGAGAACATAGTTGCAAAGGGTATGACTAATAAGGGGTTAATATCTGAAATATATAAATAACTCATACAACTCAACATCAAAAAAAAAAAAACAAAAAAAAAACAACCCAGTTAAAAAATGGGCAGAAAACCTGGATAGACACTGTTCCAAAAAGACATGCAGATGGCCAACAGGCACATGAAAAGATGCTCAACATTGTGAATCATTAGAGAAATGCAAATTAAAACCATAGCGAGGTATCACCTCACATCTGTCAGAATGGCTGTCATCAAAAAGAACACAAATAACAAATGTTGGCGAGGATGTGGAGAAAATAGAGCCCTTGTACACTGTTGTTTGAATATAAATTGGGACCACTATGGAAAACTTAGGGAGGGACCTCAAAAAACTAAAAATAGAACTACCATATGACCCAGCAGTTCCACTCCAGGATATATGTATCTGAGGAAAATGAAAACAATCCAAAAAGATACATGCACTTTAATGTTCATAGCAGCATTACTTAAAATAGCCAAGATATGGACGCAACCCAAGTGTCTATCAGCAGATGACTGGCTAAAGAAGATGTGGTCTGTATATACGATGGAATACTGCTCAGCCGTATTGAAGGAAATTTTGCTATTTGCAGCAGCATGGGTGGACTTGGGTATTAATGCTGTGTAAAATAAGTCAGAGAAAGATACTGTATGATATAACTTATATGTGGAATCTGAAAAATAAACTAGTGAATATTACAAGAAACAGACTCACAGATACAGGGGACAAACTAGTGGTTACCAGTGGGCAGAGGGGTAGGGGAGGGACTCGATAAGGGCAGAGGATTAAGAGATACACACTACTATGTGTAAAATAAATAAGCTACACAGATGTATTGTTCAGCACAGGGAACATAGCAAATATTCTAACAATGACTATAAATGGAGTATAACCTTTAAAAATTGTCAGTCACTGTGTTGTACAACTGAGACTTGTATAATGTTGTAAATCAACTATACTTCAATTTTTAAAAAAGAAAATAAGAGGCCTTTGAAATGTTTTCAGCAGGAAATGAATTGGAATAAAATAGATCATGTGCTTCCTTCTACTTTATTATTTTTCATATAGTAAGGTCCACTGAAGTTTTTTTTTTTTTAATCATCAGTAAAATGCTATACATCCTGCTATTCCAAGGAAATAACATGAACTCATAATTTACCATATAAGACTTGGCAGTGATTTTCTCAGAGATTTCAGTTTTTCTGATGTTTTCTTGAACAACCCACTATTAGTGCTTTAAAAAATTAGGTCTTTTCCCATAGACCTTAGGAAATAGATTGTATTTTATTTTCATATGTTCTGAGACCTAATACTTGATTTAGATGCTTTTAAAGTTGACATTTTTCATTACCATAACCTGGTTCTCTCCCCCTCCTTCCCCCCTCCTCCCCCTCCTCCTCCCTTTCCTCCTCCTTTTCTCCCCTCGGCCTCCCCCTTCTCTTCCCTCTCCTCCCCGCCTTCCCTTCCTCCCTCACTCCCTCCCTTCTCCCTCTGTTTCTCACTTTTCTTTCTTAATATTTTGAAAGCTCAGAGTTTTGCTTAGGTTTCTTAGATTTTCATTTATAGGGAATATTTATTTGTACTGTTTAACTCTCATCAGAGTAAATAGTAGTTTATGTCTGTTAATCCCATACTCCTAATTTATCCCTCCTCCCATCCTTTTCCCCTTTGGTAACCATTAATTTGTTCCCTATGTCTCTGAGTCTGTTTCTGTTTTGTATGTAGATTCATTTATCTTTTTTAGACTCCATATATGAGACACTTGTCTTTCTCTGTCTGACTTATTTCACTTAGTATGATAATCTCTAGGTTCACCCATGTTCTGCAAATGGTATTATTTCATTCTTTTTTTGGGGGGGGGTGAGTTATATTCCTGTGTGTGTGTGTGTACATTTTCTTAAACCAGTCATCTGTTGATGGGCACTTGGGTATTGTAAACAGTGCGGCTGTGGACACTGGGGTGCATGTATCTTTTCAAAGGGTTTCCATCATTTCTGGATATAGCTCATTGAGAATTTAGGGCAGGTGAAGAAAGGTAAGTAGGGGAGGAGGATGCCATAGTTACATTTTATAGGGAGAAGCTCATTCTTCCTCTGTCCTTTTAAGAAGAAATCATTCAGAATCCAGGTATTTAGGGAGCAGTGCTGGCAGCTGTGGGTCATCTTTGAGACTCAGTTAATACATCTGGTACCCACACTAGATCAAGTTCACAACCGGGGCCACTTCATTTTGAGGTTTTCTTTTTTCCAGTTCTGGTGGTAAGGAAGGAAAAAGCTGTTTACCCTGCTGCCATTCCTCCGAGTAGTGGGGTTGGAGGCAACATTCAAAGGAAATAAGCAGAGTAGTCTGGGAAACCTTTCATTTTCATGCTCTTGGCTCCAGCTTCTTTTATTTATAATGTCAGTCATTATTTGCTTCATTCAGTACTTTATTTTGGAATGATTTTTGTACTAATGATATGATTTCAGGTTGTCTGGGCTTGGCCGATATTAGATATGTTGGAAAACAGTATTACATTTTGTGGACATTTAGAATTACTATACCACAACATTTCCTTGGAAGCTTTTACAGTGTGCTGAATGGCAGTTGCAAAACTAAGACGTGGGGTTGTAGAGGAGGAATTAATACACACTGTGAACCCCATGCGTTTTCCTACCTTCTTTGAGCATGAAACACTTAGTGCAAACAGAACTAGGGGGTCCGTGAACACACAGGGAAAGGCCCTAATCAAGTTTTAGGTGTTTTCAGATAAATTATAATTATGCTTCAAAAGCTGCTTCTAAAGTAGAACTGGAGAAGATAGTTTTTATGGTCTTCACACTTTAACAAATCGTTTTTGTGTGTGAATCCACTTTTTCTTTAATTTCAGGGTTGTCTTTTAAAGTATAGCTGTCTGAACTGGTAGCGGCTAAATTAATGTGGGGTCTTCTTAAACTTACTTCCTTCAGCCTCAGCTCTGATTTATATGAGAGAGGATACAGTGCTGTATTTGGATTATCCTTTTTGTCATCACAGCATCCAGTGTTTTTGCATACACAGTTTTAATGATAATATCAGACCTCACGTTACCAAGGCACGACCAGTTTTGGACACAGTTCAGGATGCAGGGAAGCCTCTGTGCCAAGGATACACCAGATGTGTATTTATAATAGAAGAGCCACGGGTCTTCTCAATTCAAACTAAAATAGATTATAAAAGCCACTGGTTTTTAATTTAGGTTATGTTTCCTCCATTACTTTATGAACTGATCTAATCACTTAACTTTATTGCCTAGCTCCTCATAAAAGGGACATTATAAAGAAGTCCTGTTACATTATTACTAAAATAGCAAGATGATTGAATAAATATAAATTATATAAATAGAACAGGGAGCCTCTGAATGAATAATTTGAACTTCTATTTCACTTGTTGAAAAAAGACTTTTGAGTTGCAGGATTTAATGTGATATTTAACCAGAGAGAAAGCCAGAATTTCAGGGGTGGAAGGAAGGGAGGTAGTGTAATATGTTCTAACTTGAAAAAAACATATTCAGTATTATAATTTTACACATAAAAAAATGTACAAAAATCTGCTGTGTCCATTTTACTCAGCATTCTGTACGTAGTGTGCCTAGCACAGGGCCTGACACACAGTCAGTAGCCAAGAAATGTTTATTTTCTGAGATCAATGGATGAATTATCAAATAAAGGAAAAAAGAATATATAGCTTAACAAAATCTTTACTTACTGGTGTGTTCTGAAGGCAGACTTTATTTTCTCCTTACTGGAAATTATCAAGGAGGAGAGAAGGTGAGACTTCCTGTGTGTCCAGTGGGTGTCTTTAAAAGACTGGGAAGTGCTAGTCTGATAAGGAAGAGCACTGAACTGGGTATCTTGGTTTCTCACCCCGCCCTCCGACTGTTGATTAGATACTGTTATCCAGATTAGTTCTATCTGTTGTTTTTGTTTTTCCTTTCTTAATTAATTGAGGTAGTGTGATACATTATTATTACCAACCTTTTTACTTGGGTAGTAATAAGAATCAAAAAAGAGTAATTGTGAAAGTTTAAGGTCTTATAAAATATGAGTTCCTCTCGTTTCATCATTTTTTACAGGCTGCCTAAGTTGTACCTCTGTGAATTCTGTCTGAAATACATGAAAAGTAGAACCATTCTCCAGCAGCACATGAAGAAATGTGGTTGGTTCCATCCTCCTGCTAATGAGATTTACAGAAAAAATAATATTTCGGTCTTTGAGGTAAAGTATAAGAAGCTTAGTAGTTGTCTTCCTATCCTTGTCAAGTACACTTGCCACCTATACTTTGTCAAATTGTGCAACTTGATTTTTTGGAAAACGTTATGTTACTGTTGCTCACTCACTATTGAGTCAGTAATTCAGCTGTATGAGAAGCAGAACCAGGCATTCCAGGTTGTACCAACTTCACAAGCTTGATCTCTGAATAAATTACTCTGTATTTCATTGAATCAGAGATGTCAATTGTAATATATCTTACTATTTTGTGTACCACTAAGAAGGGAAAAGGGCTGCTAATTATGACTTATAAGACTCCGTTTGTTTATAGCATGCCAACAGATTTTACTTATGTTTAGATGCGATAAAATTGTCTTAGAATCTATGAAATGTGGCATTTAAATGAAAAGATTTCTACTGCTGTATTTAAAGGAATGTTTTGTAGAGGCGTATGTAATAGCTGTAGTAAATCTTAATATTTTTCTGACTTCATCACAATTGTACGACTAAGGCTACGTTTGTGATCTTGTGTTGTTAGTCGTGGTTTTTAATTTCCTGATCGAGTACCTGCCGTGTGGTCAGTTAGGTTACTTACTATGATGGTAGGATTTCAGATCGTCAGGATCTACTCCATCTCTTGCTTTCTTGATCTTCCCTAAGCCTCTGTTTCAGTTGAGGATTAGAGGAGCTCTTCAGCTCGTGGGGAGGGGAAGGCTGTGGTACACGGTGCTGTTTCAGCAAACCCGAGAGCAAAGTGTTCCTCACCTTAAGCATATATTGGTGTATATTTTTAAAAGTGATACTAATTACTTGAATTGTTGAAGAAGATTCAGCCTTGAAATGCCATTGTCTTTGGGTCCGATATGAGCAGTCATTGGCATTGTCATAAAAGAACAGGCTCCCGCATCCCCAGGGTACAGGGGTGTGAAGGGCATGATTGCCTAGCGCTCCTGGTCCTGGCCAGCCTGAGTCCAGGAAACACCTCATCTGCCAGGTTGCTGCCTAGGGAGCCTGCTTGGTGCTTCTGGCAATAGTTAATGATCCCTCAGTTAGCTTTATCTGGGGGAAAATCTTATCATGGCAGGCAGATGACATTGCTTCTGACATTAAACTATAGATATATCTTATTTTACTTAACAAATGCATCTTAGAAGAGGTTGCATTTAGATCTTTTGTTGAGTTACTTTAAAAAATGCATCAGATCAGCTTGTCTTCTGAAGGATTCCTGCAGTCAGTCTTAATATAAAAGCAGGAAGTGCTAGTTTTGAAATGGCCACCACCTCCTTGTCTAGCCATTCTTGCTTTGTTGAAGTACAGTACTTTCCATATTTAGTTGTCTTAAGACAGCAGGTCCTGTATTTTGCCATTTCAAGAGACAGCTTCCAGGTTCAGTGTTTTCTGAGAGCTGACAGCTCCTCTGAGGCTGGCCTGTGAATACTCAGAGGCGCTTGTAACTGACGTGTGTTATTCCAGAACTAGACACACTCTGCTGACCGTTCTGTTTTTCTCCTCTAGGTTGATGGGAATGTGAGTACCATTTATTGTCAGAACCTGTGTCTTTTGGCAAAGTTGTTTCTTGACCACAAAACACTCTATTACGATGTGGAGCCATTTCTTTTTTATGTACTAACACAGAATGATGTCAAGGGCTGCCACCTTGTTGGCTACTTTTCTAAAGTAAGTATATCAGCTTAAAATTTGTTTGAATTTACATGGAATTCTGAAACAGTCTCGCTGGTTCTCACTAGAAGACACCGCAGGATGCAGCACCTTCTGGGTGCCCTCTAGCTCTTTGGAAAGGAAAACAGAAGGAGCGTTCAGAAACTCATGAGCAGACTGACAAACGTAGAGAAGAAACTTATGGTTACCGGGGGACGGGGGGAGGAAGGGATAAGAGAACTGCAGATACTAACTACTGTATATAAAATAGATAAACAACAAGGTCCTCCTGTCCAGCACAGGGAACTCTATTCAATATCTTGTAGTAACCTGTAATGAAAATAAATATGAAAAGGAATATATGTATGTGTATGTATGATGGAAGTTTTATACTGTATGCCAGAAATCGACACATTGTAAACGGACTGTACTTCAATTAAAAAAAATGGAAATTAAAAAAAAGAAACTCATACAGTGCTCGCAGGTGCCTGGTAACGTTCCACACACTGTACTCTCCTGGGAGCACAAACTGCTGCTTATACTCAGGGGGAGAGTTTTGAAACGACTTCTCGTCCCGTGGGGACAATGGATAGGGAACTGGTGAAATAAACAGTCATCACCTCTCTGAGTTCTCTCTTGGTCTAAACCTCCTCGTCCTAATTTGAATTTTAGGCATAGAAGTAAGAATTTCTAAGAAGCCATTTTTTATTAAAGGATATTTTTCTCTCCTTCCTTTTAATTTTACATTCTCTTGAGGAAAAAAAATTTCTTTTGTAGTCAAACGGCATAAAAGATGTACTTTAACTTAAGCAAGCCTATGGTAAAATCTGAGTGTATAGAATAGTGAAGTGGAAAGTCTTAGCTTTATGAGAGTCCTGTTTGTAGGCTATTTCAACAGTTAAATATAATGTAAAATATATTGATTAATTTATAAAATGTATTTTTACCCGCCCTGTATAACACCAGAGTAGGGAATAAAAGAAACTTCGAAATTGTTGATGAATCTCCCCACTTCTAAAGTGCCAGCTTGACGCATCGTTTGTAACTTTGCAAGTCAGCTGGGACTCAGATTCCTCTGCTCATCTCAGGCACTGACATTACTGTTGTTGAGTTGCAGGTGGCATTGGGTGGCGTCATTTTTATTTTACACTTTTATTCTCCTGGGGTGGTTTGTGGGCAATGGCAGTGACTTGGCATTGTCCTGTCTCCTCCCAGAGGGGCATTTTTTTCTTGATGTGCATGGCTATCCCCAAAGGACCAGGGCTATGGTTATGACTGTTAGTCTTGTTTCTTAAAAATTAGCATTAGTGTTCAGTCTTACCGGCTTGCTGTTTTAAAACTTGGCTTCTGTTTTCTCCACCAGGAAAAGCACTGCCAACAGAAATATAACGTTTCCTGTATAATGATTCTTCCCCAGTACCAGCGCAAGGGCTACGGCAGGTTTCTCATTGATTTCAGTAAGGATTATAGTAACATAATTGCTTATTGTCCCCTCCTGTTGAGCTTTTGTGTGTGTGTGTGTGTGTGTGTGTGTGTGTGTGTGTGTGTGTTTTAAAGACTGGCAGCTGATTTATTGGTTGCTCCTTAGTATCTTTGGGCCTTAAAAGCTAAGGCCATGAGCTTTTTTTTCTTTTGGTTGAAATATTTTAAAATATTTAAAAATAGCTAATATTGGATACAAGCTTCTGTATGATATATAGAAAATCTCTTTAATTTGCAACTGTTCGTTTACAACAGAACTTAGTTTCATTTTGTACAGTAATTCTGCCTCCCAATATTAAAAACACATATAACTACTTAAATTCGTGCTAATAAAGAAGTGCAGCGCCTGCCCTATTCTTGTTACCCAGTTACAAACCCAGTTATACATTTCTGAGAAAATGTGTGCATCATTTTTCAGTTACAGGCTCTACCTAGTAGTTAAAAATATGCGACACACCTTTAAAATTTTTAGAAGTAAATAATACAGTAAATAATTTAATCTGATAAACTTGAAAGATAACAGTTCAAGAGGTCATTATGGAACTTGCATTTTGTTACACATCGGTAATCTGGCTTAGAAAGTACATGGCTGTGGTGAATTTTATACTTACTGTAAAATAGTGGTATAGGAGGGAATATTTCCCCTCAGACAGTTGTTAAATGTAATACTACTTAAAGGAATACATTCAGAAGTAATGCTCTAAAGTACGGATTCTGATACAGGCAGTCTTTCTAAATACCGGATTGATTATATGACTAGTGCTAGGAAGTTAATTCTCATGTGGACCAATGAAGTTTACTCTACATGGCTGTACACCTTACTCCTGACTATATTTTATTGGAAATATGTGCCATTGTTTATTTTTATGTTTCCTTTTATCTGTCTTTTTTTTTTTTTTTTTTTTTGCCTTGATTAATAGTAGAGGGTGAAACTCAGGTCATTTCCTTGAATATCCACATGCTGTTTTGAAATAGGACTATTGATGGGACATGTTAAGCCATTAAGTAGCAAAGTTAGGGGAAAAGATTTCATTTTGCATTTATTGGTCATTCATCAAGCTATGCAGACAACAATCTGTGATTACAGTGTTGGTTTTTGTTTTGCAACTTTTCCTAGTGTAGTACATTTTCCCACGTTACCCTTCTTAGACTGATTTTAAGTTTTCTCTAATGAAAAAATACTACATTTCTTCTGCCATGTCCATTTTTGATGCTTTCCCTTCCAATTCATGCCTTTCTCTTCCTTTCTTGAGAGACATGCACTGGATTAGGACAGAGTAAAGCACCGTACACTCACAGTGACTCCCTCACGCTAACACTCTTGTTTACCAGGAGTTAGGGTGATGGATAATTGTGAGGAGAGCTTTGGTTGAAATGAGAAATTGTCGTCTAATTTCCTCACAGAAGAACCACATCTTAATAGACAGGATCACGTAGAAACTAAAGGCGTTCTTTTGTATCATGCAGTTCAGATATAGCTGTGGCCACCTAGTGGTCCAACTAAAACATGCAGGGGTGGTTCCCTCGTAGTGCATTCAATAACCAGCATTATTGCCTTGGTCTTACCAGTGCCGCCTGTTAATATGAAGTCCTAATTTTAACTGTGTGAATATTTTAATGATGTGACTTATATTAATATAAGTAAAGCAATATAGGTTAATGTTTGGTGTATACAAATTATGCACTTTTCCTACATACTTGTTTTCAAGAGATTTTGCAGTTTTGTTATTTTCTTGAAGAAATTTACCTTTGAAATTATTGCCTACAGTAAGTTGAATGGATTGTGGAAGAGGAGATTGTTATTTTTGTAAATTACCATCTTTCAGGTTTCTGACATCTTTGTGATTTGGGGATTTCTTTAGGTTATTTGTTATCAAAGCGTGAAGGCCAAGCAGGGTCTCCAGAGAAACCATTATCTGACCTCGGTCGTCTTTCCTACATGGCTTATTGGAAAAGTGTAATATTGGAGTGCCTTTATCACCAAAATGACAAACAAATCAGCATTAAGAAGTTAAGTAAGTTGACTGGAATCTGCCCTCAAGACATCACTTCCACACTCCACCACCTACGAATGCTGGACTTCCGGAGCGACCAGTGAGTATCACGTCCCTTTGTGTACCTTCGAAAGATAATTAGGTGGAAGTTTTTGGATCAGGCAGCCAAATTATTGATGAAAAGGCATAAACTAGTATAAATGGTATACTTGGTGATCCTGAGACACCATTTTTCTCTCTGTAGAAATAAACTGTTATACTATTGACCATATTTTTTAAAAACCTTTTTTTTTCTAGTCTTCTTCAACTGTAGAAACCATGTCAAACAAAATACACCCATGATTAATTTCCATACAAATGGCACAAAATGAAATACAGGTCAGAGGAAAAGCAATGTTCCCCTTTCTAGCACGATTGAAAAACGGTCACAAAGAAAGGAGGCACTTGGGCTAGAAAGATAGAGAATAAAAGGGTGCGGGAGAGCAGCAGAAATTTCAGGGGTGGGAAGGGTGAGACAGTGAGTGGTTCAGACAACCCCATCCATTGCTCTGGAGCGGGAAGTGCTTGTCTGGCTTCGTATTTCTCAGTGGGGGCGTCTTCCCAGGCAGGTTGTCTGTGAAGCGTTTATCCTCATCTCTGGGGCTTTCGGGGGTGTGGCTCCACATCCATGGTGTGGTACTCCGTGTGCATCGTTGACTGCTATAAACTTTTCTCTGGTTTCAGATTTGTGATTATCCGCCGGGAAAAACTTATTCAGGATCACATGGCAAAGCTCCAGCTGAATTTGCGGCCCGTGGATGTGGATCCGGAATGTTTGCGCTGGACTCCTGTCATAGTCTCCAACTCTGTGGTCTCGGAGGAGGAGGAGGAGGAGGAGGCGGAGGAAGAACAGGAGGAGCCTCAGAGCCAGGAAGGAGACTTAGAGACGAGTGTAAGGGCACGCAGGGTCCCTGTTGATGACGGAAGAGTGTGATTTTGGTTTTCAGGAGTGTCTATGATACACATATAATGACATCTTAAACCAACACAGTAAATTCACATGTGAATTTCTGAGTTTATTTGAGTGATGGAAACGTCAGGAAGGCTTTGAGATTTGTTTATTTATTTGTATATTTTTAAGCCTTAGTATCATTATGAAACCTTCAAATTTGTTAGAATATGTTACTTATGAGTAAATATGCTAATCAGAGTGCCAGTAAGCAGCTCAATTCGAAGCTGTGTGGTAACTGAGGGATCTGAATTGAACCTAAAGCTCACCGTGGTTAAACATGAAATGAAGATATGTTTTCCTTAAAATGTTAAGGAAATCCTGTTGTCACGTATGTTTTCTAATAGAGCACTAAGTAGTTCAGTGAGTACACGGGTGTCTTTAGTCATTAAAGGGTTGATGAGGGACTACACTGCTGTGCAGTTTTCTGTGTTTTTCTTCATGTGATGCTTACCTTTCTCTTTTTTAAAGCAGTTCTTTCATCCTTTAAAAATCTGTGTCCTCCTTTGATAAAGTTTCATGCCCCTGTTTAATATAATTTTTTAAATGAAATTAAATATTCAGAATAAAGTATTCAGAATAAAATAAATCAAAATATTTACAGAAATTTTCTTTCATTTTTTGGAACATCCCCTTTCTCTTGCCCATGCCTGAGCCCATGTCCTCTCTGTTAAGTTTTTATTGAGAAATTTTATAAACTATCTCATTGAATGTTTATGAGTATAAGAACACTGCAGTTCACTCTGATTATTAAAGATGGTGCTGTGCAGTGGTTGGGAGCACCAGCTTTGGCTCTGGCTGTCTGGGTTCACAGCCCAGCTTCTTTACTTGCTATTTCATGTCCTGGGGCAAGTTAGATTTTTTTGTGCCTTAGTTATTACCTCATCTGTAAAATGGAGCTATAATAGTAATGCTGCATATAATCGTTGTGAGGTGTACGTGGATACCCATAAAGCATTTAAAACGGTGTCTAACACGTAGAGATACTTATGTCAGCTACTAAATAATGAAAAACGTTCTCTTTCAAAGTTCGTTTCTTATCTCAGTATTTACAAGGTCGGAATAGGAGATATAACCGAATATGACTGAAAAATTAATCAACATGGCCCCATTTTCTGCCGTCAGGTGGGGAAGGCTACCTGCCGTGAGAACAAAGAACCGGAGTCGTGTTCTTCCGTGGAGAGTGAGAAGAAGCCCGAAGCGCCGGCAGCGGCCAGTTCCGCGCGGCTGAGCAAGCAGGCCCTTCCCCGGGACAGCCCTCCTGCCAACAGCCCGCCGGCCCGCAGGGGCCGCTGGCCCAGGAAGAGCCGGAAAGCCCAGGACCGCTTCGGCGACAAGGACCCGAAGCTGCTCTTGGAGGAGACGTCAGCCCCCCGGGAGCAGTATGGGGACTGCGAGGAGAAGCCAGAACCGCCCCCGGAGCAGGACGCCGAGAGCGAGGAGCCGCCGGCCGCCTCCCAGGAGCAGCCGGGCCAGGATGGGAAGGCCGACGCGCCCCGGAGAAGGGCCGGGGAGGGCCTGGAGCTCTGGCGGGCGCCGCTGAGGAGAAGCCCCGAGGTGCTCAAGTGCGCGCTGCCCGACGGCCACGACAGGCTGCCCCGCCGCTACGCCGACGGCCGCTTCGGGGACGCGGACCGGGCCCTGCTGCGGGGCTTCAGCGAGAGCAGCGAGGAGGAGGAGGAGCCCGAGAGCCCGCGGTCCAGCTCGCCCCCGGTGCTCACCAAGCCCACGCTGAAGCGCAAGGTGAGGCCCCGGGTTCGGCCCTGCCGCCCCGAGGAAGCCAGGAGCCCTCAGGGTGGGGGGCTTTCCAACTTCCGCCTCCGTGTGGTGTGGCCTCCCACCTTCCCGGGAGCGGGTGGGATGTGCTCGTGACTTCCTGGGCTTCTGGGAATTCGCTTAGAAGTCATAAAGTTATTGAAGGGCTGACAAACTTTTTTTAGCTTGACGGTTTGATTTCAAATTAGGACTTTTTAGGGATTGCAAAAGTATTTTGAAACTATGTACAGATGAGAAACGTTTCTGTTAGGAAAGGAGAGGAAAACAGTACACATTTTGCTGGAAAGTGGACAAAGCAGTGCCTGTACTGAGGCGCTCGGAGCGAAGCTGCTAGTCTTACCCTGGGCGGTGCCGTCTTACCCGTGCTCTCCTTCCTCCTCTCGCCCTTCATCCTCCCGTGGTTTGACTTACCCTTGTTTGAAAAGTAGCTTTTAAACTATATTTCATCATCTCGCAAAGTTGGAAGGATAGGCAGATTGTTGATAAGTGCTGTGTGATGATGATGATGAATTCCGTTACACCATATACCGGAAATATCTCAGGCTCCAGAGTGAACCGCCACAGGCCAGCCAGAATGACGTGTCAGCTCCCTGGACGAGCCACCCAGTAGTAGTGGGGGACAGCTTTCATCCAAAGCAATGAAATCGTTCTTTTCCTTAGCAGAGCTTTTAAAAAAAAAAAAAAAAAAAAAGGTAGGGCTATTTATTTAAAAATAAACTTTCCATTTTAGAACAGTTTTAGATTTACAGGTTTATTGCAAAGAAAGCACAAAGAATTCTGATGTTCCCCACAACCAGGTTCCCCGACTAGTAACCTTTTACCTTGTACCTTGTACGTTGGTCACAAATAGTGACCCAGTACTGATCCATTAACTAGAGTCCATACTTTGTTCAGATTTCCTTAGTTTCCCTCATGTCCTTCTGCCCGGGACCATCCAGTACACCATATTGCATTGTGTCATCGTGTCTCTTTAGGCCCCTTTTGGTTGTGACAGGTTCCCAGACTCCGTGTTTTTGACAACCTTGACAGTTTTGAGGAGTACTGGCTAGCTGATTTGTAGACTGCCCCTCACGGTGTTAGAAGACCACAGAGGTGAAGTGCCATTCTCATTGCCTCGTGTAAGGGTATCTGGCAGCACTGTATCCCCATGTACCACATGCAGGGGTTTGCCATCAGTCTGACTCTTCACTATTTGTGTTAACGTCACGCTCAGTCATGGCTCCAGGTGGTTTGTCCACTGGAGAGTCAGTCCTTTCTTCAGACCCCTTTCTATGCTGTACTCGGGAAATTACTGCCCATCGCCCACGCTTCAGGTGTGGGAAGTTACACTCTCATGCTCCAAGAGCAGAGTATCTGTGTTAAGTTATTTGGAATTCTACTTGGGAGATCTATCCATTCTTCTCTGTGTTTGTTTATCCATCATTCATTTATGTCATTGTGGACTCAGAGGTTACTAACTTTATACTTCAGGTTATAACCCACTTCTGCCACTTTATGTACTAATTTGTCTCCAGCTCCAGCTGGTATGCGCTTTTTCAGTCTTGCTCCTGTGTCTCTTCAACATCTTTGTCATTTAGAGGCTTCTTGGTTTGTTTCGAGCACTTCCTCACCTTCTGGGTCTACAATATATTCTGGGTTCATCCTGTATATGTCGTGCTCCAGTCTTGCAATCAGCCATTTCTCCTGAGAGCAGGGCCTGGTGTTTAACCTCGTTTGAAAATTGTGTTCTCAACTAGGCATAGTCGATTTAAAGTGGAGAAAAATAGATTAACTCTGTTGTTCATTACATGACCATGAAGACTATTTCTTTTACATCCTAGCCTTATATTGCCTATTTATAAAATAAAGTTATGCTATTTCCCTGTGTAAAAAAGAATATTGTAATAGGCAGTGAGACCAGGTACAAGATACTTTTGAAGTTCTTGAAGAAATTCAGTTGCCTGGGAGTCAGAGGCTGTGTTTTGCAGCCTTTTCTGTACTGACTGGATGTGCCCTAAGCAAGTCCTGCGGCCTCTTTGGCCTCTAGAATGAGGGGATGGACCAGAGCATCCTTGGTGATATGATACTGATTTGTGACACCTATTCTGTGATTCGAGGTGTTATATCAGTCTTAGTACAGAGTCGCGCCTGATGTGCCAAATCCCAGTTTTAAGAGATTTATTGTACTTTTAGAATGCTTGCCAGCACCAAGGAAATGTGTGCCGACTCCGTAGCTGCAGCTCTTTGTGGGCGGCTCGTGAGAACTCGTGCGGCTTTCCCAATGCACAAACGATGTGTTAGTCCCTTTTTCCTCTTGAGGAAGAGAAGTTAAGGGACTAGCCTGTGTCACTTCAGTACTGAAGTGGGAGACTCCCTAGGGTGTTAATTTAACTGCACCGTTACTAAGGGAGTGATAGTATCTCCTCTGACAGCACGTCTGTTCTTTTACAAAGTTGTATTCAGTTATCCAGATCTTGTATCTGTGATCCTTCATGTACTGTTTTACAGTAGTAGTCTGTAATAATCACAGTGTCTTTTGGCAAACAGCATCCTCCTTTTACAGGTGCTAATTCTATTAAAAACTATTTAAAAACCATGAATCATGTTATTAATAGAAGTGATAGTGTTCATTACTGTAAATAAAATGCTTTCTTTCTCATAAATAGAAACCCATTCTTCACCGAAGAAGGAGAGTCCGAAAGCGCAAACACCACAACAGCAGTGTGGTCACGGAGACCATCTCTGAGACCACCGAGGTCTTAGACGAGCCCTTTGAAGACTCTGACTCCGAGAGGCCGATGCCGAGGTTGGAGCCCACGTTTGAGATGGACGAGGAAGAGGAGGAGGAAGATGAGGGCGACCTCTTCTCTAGAGGGTACTTCCACCGCTTGTCCTCTCAGGATGTCCTCAGGTGTCGCTCCTCTTCTAAGAGGAAGTCGAAAGATGAAGACGAAGACGAAGAGTCAGATGACGCTGACGGTATGTTTCACAGCACCGCTGCTTATTGGTAGTTTATGGTGTTGGAAGACAAGACAGGTGGTCTCAGAAAGAGGCACTCGGAAATATAAGATCCTGTAATCTGTTTTCATTTTTTTTTTTTTTATCCCTCCTTGTGCAGATACTCCTATCCTAAAGCCAGTATCTCTCCTGAGAAAATGTGACGTGAAGGATTCTCCGCTTGAGCCAGACGTGTCCCTGCCCATGAAGAAGAAGAAGGGGTGGCCCAAAGGCAAGAGCCGCAAACCGGTCCACTGGAAGAAGAGGCCTGGCCGCAAGCCGGGGTTCAAGCTGAGCCGGGAGATGGTGCCCGTGTGTGCGCAGGAATGCCTCATGGAGCCCGTTGTCCCGCTTCCCAAACCCGGACGGAAACTCAGAATTCAAGAGAACGAAGAGACCATTGAACCAAAAGAAGACTTGCTTTTAATGGAGGAAAGGAAGGAAGAGGAGGAGCTGCCCGCGGAGGCAGAAGAGGTTGAGGACGGGGAGGAGGAGGACGCCACCGGCAGCGACGTCAGGGCGGCCTCCCCGGCGGACAGCAGCGGCCCCGAGACGGAGGCGAAGGAGCCCGACGTGGGCGAGGAGGAGGAGAAGCCCCGCGTCCCCGCGGAGCAGCGTCCGGCGGAGGAGGAGCCTCAGGAGCCGGAGGGGCCGGAGCCCGAGGAGGAGGAGGACGGGGCTGCAGGGACCGCCCAGCACGAAGACCACGACGCCGACGATGAGGACGACGGCCACCTGGAGTCCACAAAGAAGGAGGGGCCCGAGGAGCGGCCATCCCGGGAGGACGCCAGGGAGGAGCCTGGCGGCCGGGAGTCTTTTTTAGATACTAACATGCAGAGCAGCAGGGAGACGGCCAAGGATAAAGATGAAACCGAGCCGGATTCTGAAGAGGAGCAGACCTCCCAGGAGGCGTCCGTGGTGTCCGAGCACATGCCGGGCTCCGAGGATGACCACGAGGAGGACTCGAACTCCAAGGAGGAGCTGGTGGAGTTGAAGGAGGAGGAGGAGATCCCTCACAGCGAGCTGGACCTGGAGACCGTGCAGGCCGTGCAGTCCCTGACTCGGGAGGAGAGCGGCGAGCACGAGGCCGCCTACCAGGACTGCGACGAGACCCTGGCGGCCTGTCAGACCCTGCAGAGTTACACCCAGGCCGACGAAGACCCGCAGCTTTCCCTGGTGGAGGACTGCCACGCCTCGGAGCACAACAGCCCGATGTCCTCTGTCCAGTCGCACCCCAGCCAGTCGGTGCGCTCGGTCAGCAGCCCCAGCGTGCCCGCCCTGGAAAGTGGCTACACCCAGATCAGCCCGGAGCAAGGATCCCTGTCCGCACCCTCTATGCAGAACTTGGAGACCAGCCCCATGATGGATGTGCCTTCCGTTTCAGACCACTCCCAGCAGGTGGTGGACAGTGGCTTCAGTGACCTGGGCAGCATTGAGAGCACCACGGAGAACTACGAGAACCCCAGCAGCTACGACTCCACCATGGGCGGCAGCATCTGTGGGAACGGCTCTTCGCAGAACAGCTGCTCGTACGGCGGCTTGTCGTCCTCCAGCAGCCTCACCCAGAGCAGCTGCGTCGTCACCCAGCAGATGGCCGGCATGGGCAGCAGCTGCAGCATGCTGCAGCAGAACGGGGTCCAGCCCGCCGCCAACTGCAGCATCAAGTCGCCGCAGAGCTGCGTGGTGGAGCGGCCTCCCAGCAACCAGCAGCCGCCGCCGCAGCCGCCGCCGCCGCCCCCCCAGCAGCCGCCGCCACCGCCCCCGCAGCCCGCGCCGCAGCCGCCCCCACCGCCGCAGCAGCAGCAGCCGCCGCCCCCGCCCCCGCCGCCCCCCCAGCCGGCGCCGCCGCCGCCCCAGCCCCCGCCCCCGCCCCAGCAGCAGCCCCCGCTGTCGCAGTGCAGTATGAATAACAGTTTCACCCCAGCGCCCATGATCATGGAGATCCCGGAGTCCGGAAGCACGGGGAACATAAGTATCTATGAGAGGATCCCGGGGGACTTTGGTGCCGGCAGCTACTCCCAGCCGTCAGCCACCTTCAGTTTAGCCAAGTTGCAGCAGCTGACTAACACCATTATGGACCCTCATGCCATGCCTTATAGCCATTCTCCTGCTGTAACTTCCTATGCAACCAGTGTTTCTCTGTCCAACACAGGGCTGGCTCAGCTGGCTCCATCTCACCCGTTAGCTGGGACCCCTCAAGCACAAGCCACCATGACGCCGCCCCCAAACTTGGCCTCCACCACCATGAACCTCACGTCCCCTCTGCTGCAGTGCAACATGTCTGCCACCAACATTGGCATTCCCCACACGCAGAGGTTGCAAGGGCAGATGCCCGTCAAGGGGCACATTTCCATCCGCTCCAAGTCCGCGCCGCTGCCCTCCGCGGCGGCTCACCAGCAGCAGCTGTACGGCCGCAGCCCGCCCGCGGTCGCCATGCAGGCCGGCCCGCGTGCGCTGGCTGTCCAGCGTGGCATGAACATGGGGGTTAATTTAATGCCAACCCCCGCCTATAATGTCAATTCCATGAACATGAACACCTTGAACGCCATGAACAGCTATCGAATGACACAGCCCATGATGAACAGCAGTTACCATAGTAACCCTGCCTACATGAACCAGACAGCACAGTATCCTATGCAGATGCAGATGGGGATGATGGGGAGCCAGGCCTATACCCAGCAGCCTATGCAGCCAAACCCTCATGGAAACATGATGTACACTGGCCCCTCCCATCACAGCTACATGAACGCCGCCGGCGTGCCCAAGCAGTCACTCAACGGACCTTACATGAGAAGATGAGCAGGACGAACTTGCAGCCGAAAACTTAAATATATATAAATAAAGGAACCTTTTATACTGACAAACCAGAGAAAAATGGACCTTTTTTCCAGTTAAAATATTGCTGTAGATTTAGAGGAATTTTTCTTTGGTTTATTTTATTTTTTAGAAAACCTGGTCTTTTTGCGGGGGGGTGGGAGGGCTCATTTTGTTCTGGGTTTTGGTTTTCTTCACAATCTTGAACATTTTACAATAGAACTCATCTACAAAATGGATTTGGGGGTAGGGGAAACATGCACAAAAATCTTTTCATAATTAAAAAGAGCCTTACTTTCTTTACACACCACATGGACGGAATTTGTGTAAAAGTGAATTATCTTTTATTTTATTTGAAGATGTATGTTTCCCCTCACTGTTTGCAGCTCCCAATGTTGTCATTTTTAAATGTTATATATACATCTCGAGGGTTAACCAGACCCTTTCCTCCAAACCCAGCCTTTCATTTCCTACTTCATTCCAGCAGGAGGCACTTACGGGAGACTCGGACGGGGACATGGAGAACAACCCAAGCTCCTTAAACTTATTATTATTGTTAATATTATTATTATTATTATTATTATTAATAAAGCGAGGCAGGAAAATGCTTCTCCTTTTAAAATCCCCTCCACTCCCTACACACATACACACACACACCTCTTGAAACCTTTCCCCAAGAATGTTTCTTTATAGATGGACTTCATTGAAATGTTTGTTTTTATGAAATCAAGTGTAATATAATTTTTTTTAAACTACTCCCACTCAGCACTCAGAGACACAAAATACTGTAAGTCTCAATTAACAGCAGAAACTCAGAGGAAAGCTGTTTGCAATCCTAATCCAGCCTTGGAGGAATAGAGATGGTCAGTTAACAATCAAAAAGAGGAAGTTAACCTCTGGTTTTTTTAACCACCTGGTGAATCAGCCATAATGCACATAACTGCACGCAGCCTCTTGTTTTTAGTATGTACTTTGAGATGCTAAGGGTCTTGATTCTTGAGGCTTTGACTCTGATTAAATTCAAACAGCAGTCTGCAGTGGTTAGCCTCTTACATCCTTGCATAAAGTGTTGGTGGATGACTGTACCTGTCAGCGATTCGAGAAGTACCCGACTAACCCTTGACACTGTTTACTTGACGTCGGAAGACGCCGCCGACTGTGTGTCGGGAGGGAGATCATGGTGTGAGTTTTATAGCTACTTAACTAATACATACCTCTAGTTTGCATTTGTCTTTCGCGATCCTGAGTTCATCCCCTGTGAATCAGTGCACCAGCCCCTCTCCCGTGAGCGGCTGAGGAGAAGAGGGATCAACGAACCACCAGCATAGCAGGGCAGACCCTGACAATGGCGGGGCGGCGGCCGGCGCCCGCGCTGCTCCCAGCTGCGTTCTCTTCTCTCCTGTGCAGCCTGTCCGCCCAGTCTCTTCCTGTTACTTGCTCCAGGGATAGGTAGAAAAAAAATATATATATATATATATATAAGTATATATATATATTCATATATATGTTCCATCATTAGAAGATGGACACTATTATACCACTTGGTATGTGCAGTCAAATATCCAAAAGGGGGAAGTACTGCTTAAAGAAATACCTGTAAGCATTAAATTCTCTCCTTTATTTGTACATTTTATATAGATAAATTTTTGAAGGACGAATTAGGCATTAAATTTTTTCAAATGCACAGGTTTGTTGGTTTTTTTTTTTTTAATATATATACACTTTAATTGACTTTCTCAATTAAACGTGTTAGGTAGAAAAAGGCAGAATTCCACATCTTCCCGCTGTCAGTTCCGAGCATGTGCAAGGCTGTGTAGGACCCAGTTTCTCTGTATATACTATTCCAGTCCCCGAGCATCTGTGTAGAAAGTGCTCTGTGCTGCCCTCCGCCTACTCTTCAGCTCTGTCATTGCTTCCTGGTTGGGGTGGGGATGGGGGTGGGTCGGGAGGGAGGTGTGTGGGGAGGAGGGTGGGTCAAGGCAGAAGGAGAAGCTGTTGAAACGAGGGCCGTGAGTTCAGTTTCCGTTGGTTTGCGGTTGTGTTTGGTTTTGTTTCTTTAAAAAAAAAAAATTCAATCGGGCAGCTCCCTTTTCCACAAGCCTTTTTGTGACTTTAGAACTATTGTAGAAAAAATGTTCTTTTCTATATTATAAAAGAAATTATCCAACACAGTAATATTGGTACCTGTCATTTTTTCACTTCTGTTTAAAAAAAAATGTATTTTTAGCAAGATAACTTGGGTAATCTTCTAAAAAATAAATTTAAAAACTCACTGTTAGTGACTTTGATGCCTTTTAAAATAAGAGCTTTTTCATTTCATTCCATCTTTAAAATTTTTTATCTTTGTTGTAGAATATTAAAAACTATTTTAAGAAAGATAAAAATTCTCTTTAAAGAGATCTCTAGCGTGTGTGAATAGAGCTCCAGATGCCTCTAAAAGCCGCATGTACAAATGAAGCTAAGTCTATTCCTGTCTGTTTATATTTGCTTTTCCTGTTTTGTAACCTCTTTGTACTTTGCTCATGGCGACTTGTAAGCTGAGGGGAAGGGGTGCCTCACTGCCTTTGTGCTTCTCCGTGTCACGCGCTCCTGGGCCAGCTGGTCTCCCTTCCTCTCCTTGTATGTAATATCACTTTTTTTCCCCCTTTCTAGCAAGTACTTTCAAAAGAACTCTGTACATTTTAACATAAAAAAAAATAAATTATGTTGAGCCATTTTGGATGTCTGTCTTGCATGTGGAATTTTTCTCCCAAATATTTCAGACTCTCCGATTCTTTTTCTACATACGTGCTCCTCTTTATATAGCAAGTATAAGTTGATGACCTTTACTCTGAAATTTCAGTTTTCGTTCATATATGTGTTGAAATACCAAGAATATAAGTAGGAGACCAGCCATGCAGATCACCTGTCAGTTCATTTACACTGGCCTCAAAGAGCTTTTTGAGCCTCAGAATCTCCTGTTTTTGAAAATGTCATTTAAAACCTTTTAATTGGTATCCTAAGTTCAAAGTCTCTTGTGAACAAAGCAAAGAAATTCATACATAAAGCCTCTGTTCTAGGATGGAGGCTCTGCCCCACGTACAGACAAGCTCTAACTGTTTAACTGATGTAGTACAGTTAATAAGACTTGAGTGGTTGATTTCACTTTCTTTTTAAAGGAAGGTTAGGAAAAGCTGTTGTCAATTACGTTAAAAATGACTGAATCTGATCGTAGTTTTCTGTGTAAAGTGAAAGCAGTTATATGTTGAGTAGGAGGCAGTGAAGAAGTTACACGTGTCCTGTTACTCACCCAGCAATTCCACTTTGTTTTTAAACCTAAAGAAACTGTTTACACCTCGGACACGCATGTATGTCCAAGGATGTGTGTACAGGAGTGTTCAAAGCAGTAAAATCTGTAATGGCTGAAGACAACCCACATGTCATTACCAATAAAATGGATTAAAAATTTGCAATTTTACAAGGGAATTCCATACACTGGTAACAATGAAGGAACCACAGTACATGAGGGAAATGAATCTTAGGAATTACGGTGAGCAAAAGAAGCCAAATGTAATCAAATACATAAGACACCAAACACATGAAGCATAAAATGAAACCGCTGATAAATTAGATTTATCAAAATAAAAATCTTCTCTTCAAAAGACACCATTAAAAAATGAAGAGTTTGGCCACAGGCTGGGAGATAATACGTATTTGCAATACATATATCTGACAAAGGACTTGTGCCCAGAATATAGAAAGAACACTCACAATTCAACAGTAAGACAAACAACTCAGCTTTCAAAAAAAAAAAAATAGGCAAGGGATTGACACTTCACCAAAGAAGATACACGAGTGACCAATAGGTACAGGAAAAGATGTTAAACACCATTATCAAGGAAATGTAAGTAAAAACCACATTGAAGCATCGCTTTATGTGACCAGGATGGAAAAGGCTGACCTTGGGACATGTTAATAAAGATGTGAACAGTGAGGACTTTCACGTAGTGCTGGTGGGAATGTGAAATGACACCACCGCTTTGAAAAATTTTGGCAGTTTCTTGCAAAGTTCAACGTACTACATACTTCACTGCAGGTCCACTCCCTGCTATTTACCTAAGAGCAATGGAAGCCTCATACATCTACCCAAAGACTTAGACCCAACACTGGAAAGAACCCAGTGCTCATCAACTGTTGAGTGGATGAACAAATGTGATCTGTCCATACACACAGTGGGACAACATAATCTGCAATAAAGGAAAAATGACGAATATGTGACAACATGGGCGAATCTCAAAAACACTACCCTGAGCAAAAGAAGCCAGCTTCAAAAGTGTACTTTCTGTATCATTTCATGTCCATACAGTTCTAGAAAAGGCAAAACCAATCTATCGTGACAGAAAGCAGATCAGTGATTGCCTAGGGGTGGGGAGAGAGATTGACTTTATGAAAGATACAAAGGACTTCTTGAGGTGATGGAAATTTCTATATCTAGTGAACACTAATCAAACTGCACACCTAAAATGGGTACATTTTGTTTATAAATTATACCTCATTAAATTTGATTTTAAAACAAGAGATAGTTATACACCTATGTTCATAGCTGCATTATTCACAACAGCCCCGAAGTGGAAGCAACCCAAGTGTCCATCGATGGATGAATGGATAAATAAGATGTGGTCTATACACACAGTGGAATATTATGTAGTCTTAAAAATGAAGGCAATTCTAACACATGGTACAATGTGGAGACACTTGAAGACATGCTTAGTGAAATAAACTATAGATACAAAAGGACAAAAACATGATACCACTTAAATGAGGTCCCTGGAGGAGTCCGATTCAGAGAGAGAAGAGAGGATGGGTGGGTACCAGATACTGGGAGGAGGGAGGATGGGGAGTGAGTGTTTGGTGGGTGCAGAGTTTCAGTTTGGGAAGATGAAAAAGTTCTGGAGGTGAGTGGTGGTGGTGGCTTCACAGCAGCATGGCTGTGCTTCCTGCCCCTGTACACTTACAGATGCTCAGATTTATGTTATACATATGTTACAACAATGTTTTAAAGAAGAAGAGGGAAAGACTCAACAGAAGGGGGCTCGGGACCACAATTTTCTTCATAAGTCTTCTGAGAGAGTGTGATTGCAGGTCCGGGGGTGTCTCGAGGGTCCGTGTGCCAGCAGAAGGAGGGGTCTGCCAGCTGTCATGGCTGGATCCAGTGACCGAAGGGAAAGGGCTGGAAAGCTGCTGATGGGGCCCATGTGGAGGGAACACACGGGAGAGAACTAGAACCAGCTTAGCCAGATTTACGCCAGCTCAAACACGAGTCCTTTATTGGAGCCCTGCAAGGAGGCAGCTGAGACTCTCCCAGACAGAGCAACCAAAGAGCAGCTGAAAAATGATGTTTTCAGTAGCAATTAACTAGGAATTCATAGTAAGTAACGTATGACATACACACGTTAGGAAATTAAAACCACACAGAAGGGTATGTTTGCAGTGAATGATTCACTAATCTCTTCCTCCTCCTCATCTCCTCCGTTCCCTTCCCCAAGGGCAACCTCGTCAAGGATTTTCCTGTGTCTTCCTGGACACCTGCCTCTGAGCATGTGTGTCGCTTTCCCACGTTCCCTGCACTCAAGTTTCACTCCCCAGATGCAAGCCTGCCATCACCACCACTCTTCCTTTCATGGGTATCACTTGCTCCCTCCTGAGGTTCTCGGTGTACATCACTGCACATGGAGTCGCCTCCTTCTTTTTAAAGGCTGTGTAGTTTTCCGCTGCAGGGAAATGTTTCATTCCAGGCTAACTCAAGCCCCTTTTCACTTTTTCCCAGGGCCTTCACCTTCTGCTGGATCAGAAACAAAGCCAAACCCTCATCCAGAGGTTCTGCGTGCTGGTATCTGTGCACTTCTATGGAGGTCTACGCTAGAGATATGTTTGGTCTCAGTAGAAGTGACTTTTCACTTGGAGCACTGCACGGGCTGCGGGCACATTCAGGTGGAGGGGCTCTTAAAGAGCCTTTGCAGAGATGAGGGCCCGGGACCCCCGGGCAGAGGCACAGGTGGCCTGGGGTCACACGACTGGCCGGTCATTTTGAGGCTGTGTGTAATTGTGGTTATGGAAATATGTCTTGTTCATTCGCTCAACGAACAGTCACAGCCGGACACTGGACTAGACACTGGACTAGGCTGAGCTGCACCAGTGAAGGGACAGGGACACCAGAGGGGCCACAGCCCCATCTGCTGAGGCTCTGTGAGTCCCCGCTTCAAGCCCCAGGGCAGATCTTGACGGTCACCGCTAAGAAGAGGTCACACAGCCCGGTCCCTCTCGGGACTCTACTCTGGACTCCACTCCGGACAGCCTGGACGTGGCCGCATCATCAGCGCACTCACCATGGCTCCTTCCCTCCCTGCTGCCCTCCCCGCCCAGGACCATCCAAGGCCAGAATTGCCCTCGGGGGCCCTGGGAATGGGAGCTCTTGGCTGATTGGCTCCTTTGGCCTCTCTTGCACACACACTGGTCCATTTGAGGTGGGATGGGGCTGGAAGGCACTTGGCCATGAGCACCTGGTGGGCTAACCCTGCTTACCCGCCCTCGGGCCACACACCCCTGCGACCCCGGAGCTCCACGTCCCCGAGCCCAGGCCCCTGTGCATCTCAGGGAGTCCCGGCCTTCTCTCCTGGCCCCTCCAAGTCACAGCCGGGTACCCACCATCACCACCCCACACCCTGTTCTCACACAAGTTCCTGATTCCAAAACTGGGAGCATCCATTTAGAGATTCTAGGGGGAAAGGTGACAAGGTCAGGAAAAGGCCTTTTACCAAAAATGACTGCCTGGAGAGCCGTACCTAACGTGATGCGGTCCAAGTGCTCCAAACGGCGTTATATGAACGCAAATGTGCAAGTCTATCCACATTTTGAAAGCACAAGAGGAAAACCACTATTAAGGAAATGCATTCTGAATCCTTAAAAAGAAAATAATAATTTTTTTTGAACAAAGCATCTTTTAGTAAAGCAATCACCCTTCCCTTTTGCCCCCTTCCTTTAGTTAATGTTTCTAGCATTTTAAACGTTTTATATATTGAGTCTTCTGCAAGCAAGGCCCACAATCACAGAAAATTCACTGGAAGGAAAAAAAGGCTTGCATGTATGCCTCCCAGGGTGTGTTTTTAAAATACCAAACAGAAGGGCAGGAGGGAAAAAAAAATTACACGCCTTCTGGTGCCAAAAGGAGATTAAGAAATGAAAAGGCCTTTTGCAGTTGGATTCAGGGGAAGGTACCAGGGAAACAACAGTCCGCTAATAAATGAGCAAAAGCCTGTCATTAATGACGGCAGCCAGTGTTTTAGAGGCTGACTTCTTTTTCAAAGTGCATTAAAAAGTCTTTAATAAAAACAGTCAAAGAAAGAAATTCAAGCAGCAGGATATTCCAGAGGCCTCGCAAAAATCGGTCTTCCTTGAATTGACTAATTAAATATATATGAATTACAGAGGTTAATTACATTATATTTGCATAACACCTGCTATGTCTTCAGCCCTGTTAGAATCATGGGGGTTGGCGAGAGGGTACAGCTCAGTGGTAGAGCGTGTGCTTAGCATGCACAATGTCCAGGGTTCAATCTCCAGTACCGCCATTAAAAATAATAATAATAAAACAAAAAAATAAATGAATAAACCTAGTTACCCACTCTACAAAAAAAGAGAAAAAGAAATTCTTTTAATTAAAAAAAAAAAAAAAAAAAAGAATCACAAGGGTTGATGCAGCCAGCACCACAACCCAAAACCTTGCTCTCATGGGGTTTACATTCCAAGGGGGAACTAGATGAGGAATAAAGTACAGAATTAAAACACCTAGTGTGACAGATAGTGATAAGTGCTAAGGATACAGGCAGGAAATAGAGAAATAAACGGTGTGATGTGGAGTGGGTGAAATTTTCGGTAAAGTGGTTAGAGAAGGCTGTTAGGGGTTGAGTTGTGTTCCCCCCCAGATTCGTCAGTCCTAACGGCCAGCACCTCAGAATGTGACTGTATGTGGACACAAGGTCTTTAAAGGGGTCATTAAGTTAAAACAAGATTATTAGGATGAGCCTGAATCCAGTATGACGGGTATCCTTACAAGAAGAGAAAATTAGGACATAGACACACACAGAGGGAGGGTCACGCAAGGACACAGGGAGAAGGCCACCGTCTACAAGCCCGGAAAGGAGGCCTCCGAAGAAACCAGCCCCGCCCACACCTTGATCTCAGACATCTAGCCCCAGATTTGTGAGACAATGCAGCTCTGTTCTTTAAGCCACTCAGTCTGTGGCCCTTTGTTATGGCCGCCCTAACAAACTCATGCAGAGACCTCATCTAGAAGGTAGCTTTTGGGGAGAGAGCAGAAGAATGTGAGGGAACGAGCCAGCAGATGGGTTTGGGGACACTGTCCTCTGCTGGGGCTGGAGTGAGGGGGTGCAGAGAAGACACTGGGAGCCAGGGAGGGGCTGGGCCGTGGGAGCCTCCACAGTCACCCCAAGGGACCCTTTCCTTCACTGGGCAGGTGATAGGAAGGACGCTGCTGAAGGTTCTTAATTACGGAGGGAAGTGAGTGTTATGAGTTGAACTGTGTCCCCTAGAAGATGTTGCAGTCCTAGCCCTCAGCACTTGTGGATGTGACCTTGGGACTGTCACTTAGCTACATGTGTGCTATATGACCATATTGTTTAGAAAACCGTTCTTTGCTGATGATTGAGTTAAGGTGAGGTCCTTAGGGTGGGCCCTAATCCAGCATGACTGGTGTCCTGATAGGGGAAATCTGGACACGGGGACAGACACGCACAGAGGGAAGGCCATGTGAAGATGCAGGGGGAATGCCACCTCCAAGCCAAGGAATACCAGAGCTACAGGAGCCACAGGAGGCCTGGAACTGTCCTCCCTCAGGGCCACAGAAGGAACCGGCCCAGCCAACGGCTTGACCTCAGACTTCCAGCCGCCAGAACAGCAAGACAGTCAATGTCGACTGTTTGAGCCGCCCCGTCTGCAGCCCCAGGAAGCACCACAGTGAGTGACCAGATGTTAGGAGGTTCAGACTGGGTCAGCGTGGAGGCCGGACTGGACAGGAGACTGGCTGCGGGTCACGCTGGGGAAGGATGACCCACTGCTACCTCTGGAGCTCTTGGAAGGGAACCAGAGTGAGACAGGAATGAGGAGGAGTCAGTGGACCTGTGATTAGGAAAATGCTACCAATCCAATTAACTACGAGCAAAAGATCTGAACAGACACTTCAGGCCAGAGAAGCATTAAAAAGGCCAATAAACACATAGATGTGTGCACCCCTTCTCCAGTCATCAGAAAATGCAAATTAAAACCACGGTACTCCACTCACTGGAAAGGGTGAACTCAAAACCAGCAGTGATATCAAGTGCTGGCGAGGATGTGGAGCCACTGGAACGCTCTGACGTTGCTGGTGGACATGCAGATCGGTATAACCACTTTGGGAAAGTGCTTGGCGGTACAACCAAAGCCAAGTGTATGTGTGCCCCACGATCCAGCCATTTCACTCCTGGGTCCACAGCCAGCGCAAATGCATGTGTCTGTGCGTCTGTCCACCAAAAGGAATGTACATGAATGGTATGTCCATGGCAGCTTTATTTACAGCAGCCTGGAAGCAGAAACAGCCCATTCATATGTGAGAACCGAACATACTACACAGTGTGGCAAAGAACCAACTGCTGATGTGCAACAACTTGGATACATCTCAGGGATGTGACGTTGGGTGAATGAAGTCCCACACAAGAGTACATATTGTGTGACGCCCCGTATGTGAAGTCTGAACCCAGACAAAGATAACCTAAGGGGGTAGAGGTCAGAAGAGGGGTTAATTTAGGGCTGGGCACTGTTAGGGAGATGCCTAGTCGGCTGCGGTGCTGGAAACGTCCCCTACCTTGATCTGGGTGGTGTTACACAAGGTGGATGCATTCAACTGTTGTGTACAGGGAGGCGCGGAGAATAGGGGCCAGTGTTGCCATCCATCCACACCCGCTGACTCCGGGTCTGCATTTTAGTAAGATCCCTGGGTGGTCTGAAGGCACATTTGAGAACTGATTTTGAAGAAAGGCTCTGGCATCTCATGGGCAGTGGGGCCGGGGGTGGAAAGGAGAGGAAGGGGGAGCTGCATAGGACCCTGGGTTCCAGGCTTGGGTGAAGAGGTGAGTGGTGGTGCCGTTCCTGGGAAACTGAGATGCCAGGAGCAGTGATGGTCAGGGTGACATCTGATGGCGCCATCTAGATGTCTCATCCCAGGAGAGAGATCAAGGCTGGAGTTAGAGACCCAGCATCGTTGGAACGTGGTGCTGGGTGACACCAAGGCTGGGATTGTGATGGGAAGGGCATGAAACTGTACAGGGCTGGGGCAGGAGTTTTATTAATGAGCCCAAAAAAGAGTGTTCAAAGAAACGGGAGAAGAGTGAGGTGAGAGCAGAGTCTCGGGAACAAGGAAAGTTTGCAACTAGCCCAAATCCACCAGGGAGTTCCACACAAGACAGAGGTGTAGCTGGAGGGTCTGCGGTGTGGGGACAGAATTCAGGGTGAGGGATGAGGGGTGGGGAGGCACCAGCTGTGCCCTCTGGCATCCTGGCCGCGGTGGGAAGAGAGGCTTGGTCGTTACACGGTGGTGGCTTGTGAGGAGGCACGCAGTGACATCTCCAGAGGGACGGGACAGTCAATGGCCACGTTTTCTGAGGAGGTGACAGGGGATGAGATCCAGAGGGTAAACCAAAGGCAGAGTGTTGACATGGGAGTGGGTGTAGGCACGTGCAAATGCTGAGGGTGAGGATGGAGCTGAGGACGGTCAGCCCAGTGGCCTCCAGTTCTCTGAAGTAGAAGACAGTGGCGTCTGTGCAGAGTGACAGAGGAGGGGAGGCCAGGCTTGCGGTGCAGGAGAGTGGCAGACGGGGTCCCCAGCGGGCTCTGGGGGAACAGTTCAGCTTGAGTACATAAGTGAATTTTATTTCAGCATGTTCTTCTGTATTTTTCAAGTTTGAATGAATTTTATTTATTTATCTTATTTTATTTTTTAAGCATATTATTTTTTTAATTGAAGTATAGTCAGTTACAATGTTGTGTCAATTTCTGGTGCAGTGTCATGTTTCAGTCATACATATACATACATATATTCCTTTTCATATTTTTCTTCTTTAATAGTTACTATTCTAGCATTTTCAAAGAACCCAAATGTCAAAAACCTCTTGCTCCTTTTCTGTTTTCTCTGAACACCCTGGCTTTTTGCTCTTTTATCTCTTCAAATTCCACTCTGGAAAAGGTAATGATTAAAATGGTAAGTCGCCTTCCTTGGTAAACCTTGGGCAGGAAAGGAGGACTCCTCAAGGTCAATGTTCACCTTTGCTATGGACTCCTGACATCATTTTGGACAAGGACAGGAGAGATGTGGAAGCTGTCCTCAAATATTTGAAAGGAGATTACCCAGAAGAAGGATTTGAGTAGTCTCTGTGTCTCGCCAAAGGGCAGCGCCGGGGCTGAAGTGCACACACTCGGGGAGACGGTTTGGACTCATGTGGGGCAGAGAGCTGGTCCTCCCGGGCTGGCCATCTGGGGAGCGGTCTGGCCTGGGAACATGTGAGTCAGCAGCGGAATCCAATCCTCAAACTGTTTGGGAAATAGAAAGACAGTTCTTTTGCACCCTGAGATGCTCTGATTTTCCCGTTCCACCCTCAACATCCACGCCTCTTGGATGACCTTCCCAGGCTCAAACGTGAATTGCACACCTCCTGCAGGGGGTGGCCCTGGCTGGACGGTTGGGACCCACGGGTGAGTGGGGCAGCCTCTGTTCTCCAAAGCCTCAGGGGCTGCAAGATACTTACTGTTTCCTTCTTTCCTAAGAGGAATTCAGGGCGCAAGGACAGAATAAGAGAGACCTTCAAAACCCAACCTCCATCCGATGTCAGCCCTAGCATCGCAGTAAAAGCACAGACTCTAAAGACTGACTTTGTTCAAACCCTTGGTCCCATGACTTACCAGCCATCGATCTTGAACAGGTTATTCACTCCCCGTGCCTCAGTTTCCTCGCCTGGAAGACGGTGATGGTGACAATGGTACCTACCTCGTGGAGTTGTTATTAAGGTCATGTATGCTCAGAAGACTGCCTGGCGCGATCAGTGTATTTTAGCTATTTATATTATTTAGTGTAGGAGGCACTTTTATCTTGGGAAGCTTTATTAATTATTAACAACGTTTCTTTTAAGAACACAAATCGGTCTTGTTGCATAAACTCATAATAACAGAATGGGGTTGGGGGAACCGGTTGGAAACCTTAGGGGAGAAAGCACAAAAAAAAAAAAAAAAAAGAAAAAGATCTCCTCCCCTTCACTTAACAGCAAAAATAAAAAGGCTTCACTGGAATAAAGAACTTACTTGAGTGATAATTGTCTCTGAGGAGAAACAGAATGAGGGGCTTCTGGGGACTCTCCCCTACGCTGGGGTTTCGCCGGCTTCCCAAGGCCACTGTCCAGACACCAGAGTGAACGGCCCGTGCTGACTGTGGGTGCACCCGGGACCCTCGGGTGCAAGAAGAAAAGGCAAGGAGACCCCCAGGAGGGATCACGACCCAACACCTCCCCCTGGTCAGGAGATGTGCTAAGATGAGGAGGTGGTCCCTGGAGAGGCTGCACAGAGCTCTGTGGGTTTATTTCCACAGCTTCAGAGGAACAGGTAGGCCCTTTGGTTGCCTGCCTGGGGGGTGTCACTGTGCGTCTAACTCAAGTGATTACTATTATGTCCCCACTGCGGGAGTACCTGCTGAGTCACTGGCCAGACCAGTCACCTGCTGGCTTTCTTTAGGCTGGGCTTGGAGTTAGGCAGCTTGGGTCTGAATTCTGACTCTGCCCATCAGATGGGCGACCTCAGCGAAGCAAGGTAAACACACTCAACCTCAGCTTTCTCGTGTGGGACACAGGGATCACAAGGCTCTAGTTATGAGAAATAAATGTTACATAAATGATTAGCGGTGCCTAGGGCAGAGCAAACGGTGAATAAATGGTGATTATTATTATTATGGTTGTCTGTTGACATGGGGAGCGTCTGGAAGAGTTATTTTCTGAACCCCACAGGCGCCCAACGTTGTCCAACCTCTGACCAGGAGGGAGGAAGCCCTTCCAGCGGCCGACATGGCTGATTCCTGATCAGCCTGTTGGAGGAATTGCCTTCAGACAGCGCAATCCTATGTTCTCCTCAGTTTGCAGTCTTCTCAATATATAATAAGATCCAAGGGAACTCCCTTACAAGCGACCCCTGGACATGGACCAGACCTTCACCTTGCCCCCACGGGGTTTTTGGAACTCCAAGGCCAGAGCTGCCATCATTAGTGATGATTTAGGGGAACCAAGGCAGGACCTTGGTACCCACCGCCCACTGTTGATTAATGACAATGTTTCCTCTTTCCAGCTCAGGGATTTTTTTTTTTAATCTTCAAAAGGCTCCCGTAAGGATTTAGATACATGAGAAGTCTGGGTTCTGGAGCTGCAAGTGCTTTTGGACACCAACTTGCCCAACTGGTTGCCTTAAGAAACAGAAGCTCGGAGCAGCCTTTTCTGTTTCACTGAATCACTTCATAGGCACAGTGTCCCCTGCTCCTCCTGACAATCCTTTATTAAGGGAGGTGTCATCAGTGTCTTTGTTTATAGACAGGCACACTGAGTAATTCAGTGCAGCGTGATGGTTAAGAGTATGCACTCTGGAGCCAGACGTCTAGGGTTCAAGTTCTGTTTCCACTGTTGACTAGCTGCGTGACCTTGAGCGAGTTACTTACCCTCCTTGTGTCCCTTTCCCCCATCTGTGAAATGACAGTAGCCCCTGGTGCACTGGAAGGGCCGAGCAAGTGTCAGCTAGTTTTATGGTGGCAGGCAGATCTCGGAGATTTTGCAAGTTTAATTCCAGACCACTGCAGTAGAGCGGTTATCTCAATAAAGTGAATTTGGGGGGTTTCCCGGTGCAAACAAAAGATATGTGTACACTATACTGTATTCTATTAAGGGTGAGATAGCCTTATGTCTTTTGAAATGGACATACCTTAATTAAAAAATACTTTATTGATAAAAAAGGCTAACCATCACCTGACAATGCAGGGTTGTCACAAACCTTCAATTCGGGAAAAATGTAGAATCTGGGAAGTGCAATCAAGTGGAATGCAATAAAACGAGGTGGCCTGGTTTCCTTGAGTGCACAGTAGCCTTGTTGGTTTCTTCAACACACATTTATGGAGCCCCTGCTACGTGCCGGGTGCTGTGCATGGTACTGACGATACAGGAGTCAGCAAAACCAGACACTGTTCCTTTCCTCACGGAGCTTCACATCCAGTAGGGAAGACAGATAACCGTCAAAACAGTCAGACTACTGCCCAGCACCTGAGTCATGGCCATGCTCCTTCCTCGCAGGACAAACAGCATGAGCTTCAGAATGCAAGTCCACCTTCTCCAACTACTGGTCCCTGGGCTCCGTGCAGTCGCCGGGCCACCAAATTCGACTGGTCAGCAGTGTGGCCAGTGTCTATGCAGGTGCCGGGGTCTCAGACTCTCTGATCTCTGTGTTTGGCTCCACCAACATCTGGCGTGGCTGGGGGTCTGGGAACATGGGTTCGGGGATGGCCAGGGCTCTGGTGGGAGTAGGGAGCATTCAGGATGAGAAGGAGACCATGCAAGACCTGAATGACTGCCTGGCCTCCTACCTGGAGATGGGGAGGAGCCTGGAGACCAATAATCAGAAACTGGAGAGCAAAATCCATGAACACCTGGAGAAGAAGGGACCCCAGGTCCGAGACTGGGGGCATTCCTTGAAGACCATCAAGGACCTGTGGGCTCAGATCTTTGCAAATTCTGTGGACAATGCCCGCATTGTTCTGCAGATTGACGCCTGTCTCGCTGCTGCTGACTTCACAGTCAAGTGTGAGACAGAGCTGGCCACGTGCCAGTCTGTGGAGAGTGACATCCACAGGCCCCACAAGGTCATCGATGACACCAGTGTCACTCACCTGCAGCTGGAGACAGAGATGGAGGCTTTCAAAGAGGAGCTGCTCTTCACAAAGAAGAACCCTGAGGAGGAAGTAACGGGGCTACCAAACCAGACTGCCAACTCTGGCTTGATCGTGGAGTTGGCTGTCCCCAAGTCTCAGGACCTCAGCAAGATCATGGCAGACATTCTGGGTCCAGTATGATGAGATAGCTCAGAAAAACCGAGAGGAGCTGGGCAAGTGCTGGTCCCAGCAGACGGAGGACAGCTCCACAGTGGTCACCTCGAAGACTGCTGACATAGGAGCTGCCCAGATGACCCTCACGGAGCTGAGATGGACCATACCAACCTGGACTCCACGAGAAATCTGAAAGCCAGCTTGGAGAACAGGCTGAGGGAGATGGTGCTCTTTGGGGAGCGGGAGGTCAAAGAAGTTCAGATGTTATTGCAAAAAAAATACTAAAAAGCAAAAAAACCAAAAAACCACACACACAAAACAGTCAGACTAAAGTACAACTGTACTCCAGGGAGTGCTATGAAGGGGGCACAGTGGCGTTCAGATGGGAAGGTAGGGTTGGTCTGGGACTCCAGAAGGAAGTGAAGACCACTTTGCTGTCTGATGAGTGAGTTGGAATTAGCCAGCCTGGGGATGGTGGCAGTGGAGGCAGGGTGGTGGGAACGGGGACAGAGCAGTCTGAGCAGAGGCCAGCAAGGACAAAAGCCCTGTGACGGGACAGCACTGATCCGTTCAAAGGCCACTGAGGCTGGAGCACTGGTACCAGGGCGGACCTTAAGAGCAGCGGGTAGGAGGAAGAGCCGGGTCATTCAGGGCCTTGCGGGCCGTATGGAAGGGTCTCAGCTTCATCCTAGGAGCCAGAAAGAAAGATGGTGAGCTGAGAAGAGACAAGAATCAGATCTGTGTTTTGAGAAGAGTGGTGTGACTGCAGGGCGGGGGATGGATTGTAGGAGGCAGGCCGAGGGGCACAGAGGAGAGGTCTGCGCCAGAGGTAAAATCCGTGCCGTGTTGGCAGTCTGATTACAGCCGGGAGCTCGGGTGGGCTGGCCTGCGCGAGAGTCCAGGACCGTGCATTGTCTAGTACAGAAACCACGAGTCACATGTGGCTCTTTCGTGTCTAAAATGTGTCTCCTCTGAATCCAGATGTGCTCTCAGTGTAAAATGCACACTGACTTTCGAAGCCTTAGTGTAACAGAATGTGAACTGTCCCACTGATACATTCATCTTGGTTGCATGTTGATATGATAATATTGTGGATACACTGACTAGAAAAAAAGTTATTAAAATTAATTTTACCAATTTCTGTGAACTTTTAACAAACGTGGCTACTTGAAAATTTTAATTACATATGGGATTGGGATTTGTGGCCCTTGTTACGTTTTGGTTGGATCACTCCGATCTGGAATGAGCAGAGGAGAGAGTCCAGGACCCAGCCCTGGGGAGGCTGGCGCGGGATAGGGAAGTGGAAGGAGACTGGGGAGGGATGGAAGGAAAGGTTCCGGTAAGGGAAATCATGGAGGCTGGAGAGGAGGTAAGCTATTCAACCACTCCCCAAGTGTGCACCGCGGTGGGGAGGGGGGTGTCCAGCCCTGAGGCCTCTGAGAGTCATTTCCCCCACAGTATCGCAGAGAGCCTGCTTTCCAGGCTCCAGTCTGGCTGGTTAGTCTGCATCAAGCCCTCAGCCTAAGAGGGTCGGAAGAAGCAGACTATTTCATAAGAATTTTAAACCCGTGTTTAAATATGGTCTTCCACAAATCCGCCTCTGCGTCAACGTGGACCAAGAGCTGGGTGCCACCAGATGGGCAAGGAGGGGGCTGGGAGCGGCAACAGACTGAGGGGCATTGGTTCCCAAGCCTGGGCCTCAGTTTTCCAGCGGGTCACGCGAGGGGGTGGGTAAATGAGCGTAAGGCCCTTTTCCCCCTCCCGCAGCTAAGGTTTGTGGCTGGTGACCCCAGCGGCCAGGTGTGTGGGTCTTAACGGCTGTACGCCTGTGCGGGTGGAGTCGCCGAGCGCGGGGTGTGTGTCGAGAATGGGGGGTGGGCGGTCCCCGGTGCAGAGACCTAGTTCTACTCCCATCAAAAGACAACTGGCCGAAAACTCTTCGTCTCGGACACGTTTTCTAGCTGTAATTGGCAAATATGCAAATGAAAGGCCCACATGGTCTGCCCGGGCAAATCAAGCGCCAGGCGCTTCCCGGGGAGCCTGGGCACCGCGCCCCTCGGCGGGTGCCCCGGGCGAGGGCAGGGCGGGCTTGGGGGCGGCGCATCCCTGACCCCGCGGCCACCGCCCGGGGGCGCCCCAGTCCGGGCCCCGGTGCTCTCCGCCCCCGCCCCGGCCCCGCGGGCCTGGACTGGGAGCCCCGCGATGCGGTCGCTTCTGCCGCCGCCTTCAGGCGCATTGGTGCGCCGGGTGGCCTCGGCGCGGGACCCGCTGCCCGCCGCAGCCTCCCCTCCCCCGGCCCCTGGAGAGCGGCGCGGCCGCCCGCAGCAGGGCCCTCCGCGGCGCCCCGGCAGCTCCGGGTAGCGCGGCGGCTTTGTTCCCGCGACCCGACGGCGCGGGGGCCCCCGCGTTTGGCGGCGGCGGCGGCGGCACTGCAGTGGCGGAGCCCGGCCGGCCCGCGAGCCTGCAGCCGGGCGCTTGCAATGCGCCAGCGCGGGCGCCGAGCGCGACGAGCCTCGTCGGGCCGGCCGGGCCCCCCGGCCACCAGCTGCCCCCGCGCCCTCCTGCGTTAACTGCTGGAGTCCGCCTCCTCCCCGCCGCTCGCCGCTCGCCGCAGTACGAGCCACCTCCCCGCCCCCGCCCCCCGCGCCGCCGCCGCCGCCTCCGCAGGAGAGGGAGGGGGACGGAGGGAGGGAGGTGGCGGGGCCGAGCCCAGAGCCCGTCCCGGGCGCCGGCGAGGAGCTCCGGCCGCGGCGGGAGGCGCCATCCGGGGGCCGCCGGGCAGCCTCGGCGCGCCTCGCCCTCCGCGCGTCTCGCGGCCTCGTCCCCTGCCAACCCGGCCGCAGTCTTCCCGCGGCGGGGAAAGCAGCTACCCACTCCGCGGAGCGCAGACTCCTTTTTTCCTCCTCTGGAGGGTGTCGCCACCGGGATCGCCAAGTGTGAGGGGTCCGGGAGGCGGGGACCGGAGCACGGTGACCGGCCATGGCTCAAGCGGCCAAACAGCTGAAGAAAATCAAAGACATCGAGGCGCAGGCCCTCCAGGAGCAGAAGGAGAAGGAGGAATCCAACAGGAAGCGGAGGAACCGCTCCCGTGACCGAAAGAAGAAGGTAAGGGGGGCGGCGGCAACAGCCCAGCGGCAGAGGCGCCTGGAGGTGACTGCCGGGGGAAGGGGCTCAGCAGACCCGGGAACGAGGTGGGGTCGCGGGGCCCCGGGGCCCGCCGAGTTGGTACAGCCGAGTGGAGGGCGCCAGGCAGGAGAGAGGGAAGAGGCTTCCGTGCGGCGGGAGGACAGGGCAGGAGGCTGGAAGGGCAGAGCGGGCGGCCAGGAGGCTGAGAGCGCGCGGAAGCCCGCCCGCCCGCCGTCCGCGGAGACCTTTCAGCACCTTGGACAGAAGCCGGAGGGCCCGCGCCGCGCCGGGAGGAACTTTTCCGGCCTCCCGGTTGCCGGCAGGATAGTGGGCTGCTCCGCTCCGGGCTTTCCAAGGAAGCCAGTTTGGGTGAACGCCGCTCCGGGCTCCCGAGGTTGCTCTGCCCGGCGCATCCCCGGTGACCCACTCTCGGGGTCGCGGAGAGCCTCGTTACAGGGTCTCTGAAGGAGTGGGGCTCCTGCCCTTCCCCTACCCTCCTGGAGCCCAGGAAGCCCCTTTCTTAACCCCGGGGGCCCCAGGGGCATTTTGGCAACGTCTTCTGTTGGAGTCACTCAAGATGAGCGGCCGATGGCCAGGAGGGGGAAGTTCCTTTGGAAGCCAGGCACGGGTGCTTTCCAGCCTGGCCCAAGGGCCTGGTCAGAGAAAAGGTCTCCTCTTTGCAGAGACTGGGGGTAGGGAGGGACAAGACATCCCCCACAAAGACCTAGACCCCTCAGGGCAACTGCTGCTGTGTTTAGCACTTTCCTTCTTGGTCTGAGGCCTTCCCACCCCTGACTCAAAGCACCTTTAGAAATACCTTTGGTAAGAAACACCTTTGATTGTGAAGGGAGGGGGTCAGTTAACCGGGAGAGGGTTCCAGTGTTTTAGAGCCCCCCACATGGGGGAGCCTGGGAGTCCATGGGTGCAGTTGTTTGATTTGGAGCTAGGGCTCCAGGAGAGCCATTTCTACCCAAAGATGTCAAGGTGGGGCACGGCACCCCCTGCCGGGGAATGAAGCCCTTGGGGTCCTACGACAGAGGCATATTCTTGGTTGAGAAGGAAACATTTTTTTCTTTAAATTGTCTCACTCTGAGAAAGAAATTGGAGCCTATGGTGGACAGCAGAGAGGGGACAGGCTGCCTGTGGGTCATGCTCCTTGTGCCAGCTGGTCAGCAGGACCAACATTCAGCCCTTCCCTAGAGATGAGCCCCAGGGGCAGAGATGTTCTCTGATTGTACCCGAAGGGACCAGTGCGCGCTAGGCTTTCCTGTACCCCTTCCAAAGACAGCCCACTTCCCTCCAGGGATTGCCGGCTCATGTGTAAATAGTAGTTTTGCAAAGGCACCACCCCTTTAGCAGGACCTAAAAGAAGCTGTCCCCAAACCGATGGGGAATTGGAGTTTGGGTTGGTGCCACTTAGAGGGAGAGTCCCATCAGGTCCTTCTGCTGGGTCTGAAATACCGGAGCCCGTCCTGTGAGTCAGGCAGGGGGATGTCTGGTTATATGTGACAGCGCTCACCCACTTTCTTGGCATGAATGTAAACTTCTTCCTAGGAAGGCGCTCTCTCTATTTCCATCCCTGCCTGGTGCTTTAGGAACCAAGCCCATCTTCTCTCAAACTGCTCACTCAGTGTTTTTATCTCACTTCTTGCTCCTCAGCTTCTTCCTTGACTCTCCTGATATGATAAATAAAAAAATTTTTTGAGCAATAGTCAAAATAAAACTCTCCCTTTCTTCTCCTCTGTGATTTCTTTCCATTCTCGGTAACTCCCATCAGCGTAACTCTGAATTCTGACTGTATGTAATACACACACCTGAAAGTGGCAAGTTCAATATCCTTTTCGTCCCTTGGTTTTAGTCTTTACATTCTTAGTAAACTTGATCTCCATGTTGAGTGACTAGATGATAATATATTCCCCTCCCTGTGACTTGTGTTATTTTGTTTTACTAGCTGGTCACAGCATACTGCGTCAGTAGACATTTGAAAATCTTCCATACAGATTTTCATTATTTTATGCCGTACCCTGGGCGCTCTGATTGAGACACTATTAAGGAGATCTTAATTCCAAGTAATAGCGATCATGGAAACTCTTAAACTGAGTCTTTGGGTGGGAGGGGCGATCTGGTATGGGGTGAGGCGTCGGGGTGCTTCGCTCGTGTTCCATAATGATTTTGAGTTCTTGTCGCCGTTGGCGTGGTCTCGAGAGCCACCTCAGAGAGTAGGGTTAAATTTTAGAGCAAAACATAAAATCACAAGGAGGCAGAAGGCCCTCGAGGGAAAGGTGAGGAAGGCAGAGCAATGCAGAAAGGATCTTTAGAGAAGGCAGAAGATGCTCTTGTAGGAGCCGGTAGAGCAGATGGCCGGGGTGGGGGCAGGGGGCCAAACCAAAGGTTCATATAAGGTGAGGTCTAACAGAGACCCGTTTTTCACCAATGAAGTTATTTTTTTTAAGGCAAAGTATATTCAGATCCAGCAGCTGCAGTCTCTACACCGGTCACCACAGGTTTGGGGATGCTGTGGAACCACTGTGATTTCAGCACGCAGGAAGAACTTCACACGTGCAAAAAAAACATTTTTTTTTTTTCTGCCAGCGACTTGGTGATTCAGGTGAATGTGTGGCTGAGCAAGGGCATTCAGAATTTACTAAAAGGAAAGGTGTCTGTCCCCTGGGTAACCTACTTAAAGAGGACTGACTGAGCAGAACCGCGTCCCTCCCCGTTTGTAGAAATAATCGCGGTTGTAACTTCAAGGGTGGTTGCAGCTTTTACAGTTGATGATACTGTGTGGGAAGGCGCTTGCTAAGAGGTGCTGTGCAGCAGGGAGGGAGGCTGATGTTGTGACGCACTGACTGACACAGATAGAAACCACCTCGACACAGGGAACTGAGCTCAAACTCGGGAGCTCTAAAAATGCCTGCATTCTGTTTTCTGGGCTTCATTCAGTTTTCTGTTTGTGCAGCCCACATCCTCATGGGATGCTTGCTGTTGGAACTGCAGCAAATTTTGAAAAAAATTAAATAAAATAAGAAGATCCAGAGTTTTTGACTTTCACGGATCTGTTCCCTGCTTCTGAAGGTTGGGATGGAGATAAATAAATTACAAAGCATGTCTAGAGCAGGCATTTGCATTAAGAACGATGGTTTTCCAGGGCTGGGGAAACCTTGGGCATAAAGAGGTGTGTGCTTTTTATGTTTACTCAGAGCTTGAGGTTGGGAGAGGAGGACGGGGAGGTTGGAGAGAGAGGCCAGTGAGTGATGAGGAGGAAAAGGGATGGAATTAAAGAAAAGAGGAGAAGGAGATGGAGGACTGACGGGGGTAAATAAGGAGAGAAGAGTGCTGGCGTCTCAGCTCTACTTTAAGGGGTTCTGTTCAGTTCCTGCAGTACCAGTAGGTACCCCGGGGCAGCGTTTACTGGGCTCTCTCCTGGTCCCTTGTTTGTCCACCTCCTCCATCCTCTGACGTTGGTAAAGGGTGGGCGTCAGGCCCTGCTCACAGCTGGCCACCCAGGACCCAGCTCAGCCCCTGACACACAGCAGGCACGTGATGATCATCGGGGGATGAGTGCTTGCACGAGCCAGGTCAGCTGTGTCTGCTCGTCTCCATGTTTCTCGGTCACAGGCTTGTGTTCAGGGGAGTGAAGCCCTCCTTGACTGACTGTCTTTAGGGGGGGCATCTGAAGAAAGCCCGACATTTCTTTCTTTTCTAATCATTTGCAAACCAACCCGGAATGGCAGGCAGGCAGCGGAACCACCTAATTTTTTGGTGCAGTGAATTCCACCACTGAGCGTGTGGTTGGTTCCTTGCAGTCCCTGCCGCACTCAACGACGAGTAGTTTTAGCCATTTGGAACAGCAGTGTTTGCACAGGGCCCCAAGGAGCCAAGCAGAGGAGGGTGCAGAAGGGAAGGAAGCAAGCCTGGCAGCGGAAATTGGCCGTCATCGCTTCGCTGGGCAGGTAGCACCGGCCACCCTGCCGGTCTCTGCAGCATCCCTCGAGAGCCCTCAGCCTTCCCTGAGCAGCCGGACGGGGCCCTGCTCCTGGACTGCAGAGGTGTCTTTGGATGATCCAGTGACTGGAATCACTGGGGAGATGTGGGGGGACCTGCAGGAGACTTCAGTAGCCACGTCTGTGGCCAGGGCTTCTCCCCAGGAGGAAAGTGTGATGAAGGACAGGAAGTTAGGCAGGAGGGTCATGTGGGTCCACGTCTCCCATCCGTAAAGGGCCTCAAATGTAAACTTCCGCTGTTATTTTCTGAGAGAGAAAACTTACAGGCTCAAAAGACAATGATGTTCATCACCCATCTTTTTTGGATTCTTTTCCATTATAGGTTCTCACCAGCTATTGAATATAGTTCCCTGTGTTATCCAGTAGGACCTTCTTATTTCTCTATTTTATATATAGTAGGTTGTACCTGCTTATCCCAAACTCCGAATTTATCCCTCCCTCCTCTCTTTCCCTTTGGGTAATCATAAGTTTATTTTCCGTGTCTGGGAGTCTCCTTCTGTTTTGTAAATAATTTCATCCGCATCACACATCTTTAGGCCTGGGTCCTGCTGGGAACAGCATCACTAGTGTATGTTGCGGTATGAATTGATATTTGCATATAAAGTCTCTGACTTTTGAAGAGCATAATGATGTCGCATTGCATGTTAATTATTAAACGTGTTAATTTATGTAGTTTCGAGCCTTAAAATCTGGCACAACTTGGGTAACCCCCCTTTGGCATCTCTTCTTAGTTTAGTACCTGGGGAGCCTCAGGTAATGGAAGTGGCCCCATTCCTCTCGCGTGCTGGGAGGTGCTGGCAGTGGCTGGAGATGTGGAAACGTTCCCAGCTGCTCTCTGTCCATCTCCCCTCAGCGCTTCCCTCCCTGCCGCTGAGACAGTGACAGTGGGGCCTGTTTCCTGGGAGCCACTGTCACCCTTCAACCGTCCGCCAGACTAGGAGAGTGGGGTCCATGGGCAGAGAAGGTGTTAACCCTCAGGTGTGTCCAGCCCTGTGTGGGGTTTTAATTTTAACCTCAGTCTAAGTCCGCTTCCTCCTTCTTCCAATATGAACATGCAAGCTTACGTGAGTGGGTACCACGTGCCCGGCAATTTTCATGGATGTTGGCTCATTCTGGGCTTTGCCCCCATCAGCGGAGCCATCAGCCACTTCTTCTTCTTTTGCTGTCAAAGCCAATCACGCTCTCCTTCAGGAAGCCTTTCCTGGATACATCGCTCTCCCCCTGCACTCTGGGCTGCTCCAGTCTTTGTTCGGGGTGTGTGTGTGTGTGTGTGTGTGTGTGTGTGTGTGTGTGTGTGTGTGTCTGTGTATGCATGTGTCCGTGTGAAACATGCGTTCTTGTTTTACCCCTTCTACCAAATTGTAAGCTCCTTGAGGCCAAAGCCCGAGTCTGCAGCTAACCACTCAGTAAATATTTATGGCTTGAAAAAATTCCGAAGCTACATTGAACTGGTTCTAATTTTTTTTTTCCCTTGGTCTATTTGATGTTGGAAGACGTGGCCCTAGAGAAGTGAAATCAAGTGAATCTGTCTTTTTTTCCCGAAATTATTCTGATGAAAGCAGAGTTTGCTGTCATCAGTGTTTGGTTTTTGGAAAAGGCAAACAGGCTTTGCTTGGCTCCATGTCTCCATTTTTGGTTCTTGAAAAGCAGCTCAGACATCTACCTCTTATGGAGGCTGGGCTGGGAGTCAGTCACCTGGATTCAAGTTTCAGCTCTTGGACTTGTTAGCTACCTAGGCGTGAATCAGTTGCTGAATTGCTCTGAGCCTCAGTTTGTCCATCTGTAAAATGGGGGTGAGTCACAGGAAAATGTGCTTTGTAAAATTGAAAATTCCCATATATTTAAAAGATTACAGTTAATAACATAATGACTGTTGATTCCACGATTCTTCCTAATTAAATCCGATGCTGAAGCCCCTGCCTGGCCTTCCCATGGTAAGCATGAAATCCTTACATTCACTTGGGAAGGCCAGAGCATTATTATTTCAGTGCCAGTCAATGAGAAAAGGATACTTTAAATCATTTCCTTCAGCTCATTTTCAGGAGAGAAATGAATTTCCTCTTTTGACAAGATTTATTATGGCAGACTTGGTTATCTGCCTAGGTCCAGTCTACAACTTGGAGACGGGCTTTATTAAAGTCCTGACTGGCAATTATAGCTGTATATCAAAAAGGAAACATAAAAATGGTTCCCGAATTTTCCGAGAATGCCATCCTATTTGGGCCGTGGCTGGTAAATCTGAGGTGAGGAATGTCGCAGATAATGGAGCAGACGGTGTTATGGGCAGACCAGGCTCCTCCAGGGAGACCCTGGGCATCTGAAGAGAACAGGCACTAACACAGCCTCCAAGGAAGGTAAACTTGCATCGCGGACACTCAGAGCTAAAGCGAAGAGATTGAATGGCCAGCCAACTTTGAAAAAACAAAACAAAACAAAACAAAAACCCAACAGCAACAAGAACAACAACAAAACCCTTTCTTTTCTCCTTTGCTTCCAATGTGACTGGTTGTTTCCCCTTAAAGAAATTTTTTCTGTGTTTTTGCTAAGGTGTCAATAACTTGTTCAGTTTTGGTGAGTAGATTTTTCTCCATTTCAGAACATCATCAACCACGAAATCTCCAAACACCCTTCTTTGCTTCTCCAAGGAGGGGCCTGTATTTAGTGAGAGGCTACAGGTCCTCCAGGCAAGATGGGGCCTGGCTCCAAAGCTTGTTCGCAGGCCCCTGCCCTCGGCTGCCTCCTTCAGTGTTTGGTCCATCCTCGGGGTGTCCCAGGCTCTGGTGGGCCCTGGGAGGGGAGTCAGACTGATGGTGGTCTTCCCGCCTTCACGTGAAGCGTGGGCGTGTTAGCAGGAAAGCTGTCAGGGCAGGAGGTCACCCGAGGCAGAGAACAGAGGCGGGTGATCTGGGCTCAGGACAGAAGCACTGGCGGGCGGGTTCCAGGAGGAACGCGGTGTCCAAGGCCGCCTCCGGATGCCCGCGCAGCAGACCACGTGCTGGTGAGGACCCGATTCAGGCCCTGGGTTAAGGCGAGAGGCCAGATGGCAGGACTGATGAAAACTGACTCCTCAGAGTTCCCCGCTCAGTTTCTGTCTCTTCTGCCTCACAAAACCGTTCTTTTCCTCTTTCCTTTCTGTCTTGGAGATTTCTTTGCCTTGTCCATAGAATCACTTAATCACGTGCTTACACGCAAAGTTGCAGAAGGACACATGTCTGCCGCTGTCACCTAATCTTTCTCTCTGGGACTTTGCCTTTGTTGGTGGATGTGTAGAGGACCGCTGAGGTCCTGGACCTTTCCATGAAACGCTGGCCAGGAGCCTGACTTGGACAGGCGGGAACAGAACAGAACAGAAGTCAGCTCACAGCCAGAGCTCTCACCTCCTCCTCCTGGATTTCTATGGTTTCATTTTCTGCCCCAAAGAAGTCACATGGGCTGAGTAATACCCACAAAGAGGAGGGCCGTTGGGGAGAAAGCAGGCACTGGAGATTAGACGGCGCAGAACAGCGTTAAAGTGTGACTGGGAGAGACTGGGATGCGGGGAGAGGAAGCATCACAGGAAGAGGAAAGGACTGGCCAGAGCCACGACTCCCAGACCCAATTCTGAGATGCAGGGACAGCCCCAAACACTCAAGGCGAGTCCCGCAGAAAGGGGGGGGGGAATGGTCCCCGTGGACCCTCAACTGTGCTGGTGTCAGAACCACCTGGGGCAGAGGGCTTGTTACCCCGCCTCCCACCGGCAGAATCAGACACTGGGCGCCGTGGGGCCAGGCACCCGCGTGTCCGGCAAGGTCCCCTCGGGCGGAGATCATATGGTGCGAACCGGGGCACCTCTGTTCTAGCAGACTGGCAGGAATCAGTTGAGGAACGGTGGCAAGATGAAGGGAGAATCGAACCAGGAGGTGAAGGAAAGAGGTGAGAAGGTAGAGGTTTGTCTTTAACTTGTTATTTGTCCTGTATCCCGTTCCCCAGAGGAAGCGGGCTAGTAAAGAGTTGGCTTCAGCGCTGTGGCCATCCCGTGGGAGGAGCAACCCCGGTCAGGGCCCCCGGCTGGGGTGCAGGGAGCCTTCCGGGGGAGAGGCTGGGTCTTCAATGGACCGTTAGGGATCAGGGGGACGGGACATCAGCTGCGACGGCAGCCTGCATGGAGGGAGAACCAGTGGTGCCTGGAGGAAGAGGTGGTCCAGGAGATGCGGACCCAGTAGCAGGAGCCCACGGGAGACCTGGAGAGAGAGCGGAGATGGAGCCAGGCCAGGTCCAAAGGACAGAGGAAGCCCGACGCTTTCCAGGCAGGAATCGGAAAGGCTCCCATGCCTTTGATGCAGAAGTGGGTTGGATGGGGCAGCTTCCTGGTAAGCGGGGTGTCTAAGAATGGAGAGGCTTGTGCTGGGCTGGGTTGGGGCGGGTTCTAGTGGGGATGGGGGCATGTGACAGACCAGAGACATTTGGGTGGTGGAGAAGAGCTGGTCTTTATGAGCAATGAAGTGAAGTACCGGGACGGTGCCCCGGGTTTCTTTTTGACCATGATGCTAACCTTTCTGCACGTGTGTGTGTGATGTTGACTGTCTACGGGTTCTCGAATCTGACCTGGTGTTGGGGTAGTCAATCACTGGTGCCTTTTATTGAGCCAGGAATGAGGAGGGGGAACAGGTTCGGGAGAAAATGCTGAGTCCTTGTTACAGAACATAACTGTTAGGTGGCTTCTCGGGGCTCTCGAGTGATGGAGGGAGACTGGATAGATGATGTCCTGAAGTATCAGGGAAGCTGTCAGGCTTGGTGGAAGGCAAAGGCCATCAGTTCAAGTCCCAGCTCTCCGGCAAAGCCCTGGTGTGCAGATCTCCTGAGAGTTTGCTTTAAATACGGCCCAAATGCTATGCGTTCACTATAAATGATGCTTAAAAGAACATGTTTTTAAGAACATGCTTCTAAAAATACTTTTAAAAAGGGTAGGGATATGCTTCGGATGTAATGTAATTAAAAAATGAATGTAATGTAATTAAAAGCAAAGAAAGGACAGAGAATGCTCTGCTGGTCAAAGACGGGTAGCCAGGCCTCTGCCCGTGTGTCCTCTGGAGACGGCCGCTGGATGAGGTGGGTGACCTCACACTCCAGTCCAGAATTCCGAGGTGATGTGGACTAGAGCCCAGTAGGTGACAGAATGTTCTGGCTCCAAGTGGAGCTGGACTGTGGTCCCGAGAGCCTGGGCAGCTGGGTCTTGGCATGGGCAGCCATCCATCGTAAATAAACCAGCTTGAAAATGTGTGTGTGTTGGGTCTAATAATCCACTCTGTGGCCAGAGCCATCTTCCAAAAATGCAAATCAGCTCTGGACACTCCTGCCTTGAAATCCTTCAGTGACTTCCTAATTGCCCTTAGAATAAAGGCCTGGCGCATTCCCCCAGCTTCCGGGGCCCCCAGTCTCGCCCGAAGCTGCCTTTCCTGACTATCTTTCCTCCCTGGAGGCTGCACTCAGCTGTCCTCCCAACCTCCTTCAAGGACTTCGGACGCATGCACTTCCTCTGCCTGTGTGTCTTCCGTCTGCTCAATCTTTGGCCTCAAACACTCATGCCATGTAAACTGACTATAACTCAATAAAAAAAAAAGTTTAAAAAAATTAAAAAAAGAAAAAAAAAAACCACTCATGCCATCCTCTGTGAGAATTCTGTTTAAATACTGCCTCTCAGGTGCTAGATGAGGTTATGCTGCCCAGACTGTCCCAGTACGGTGACCAGGAAACTGGAAGGACTGCAGTGAGTGCTGGGAGGGTGTCTTTGATTGTGATGTCGAAGCAGAGGTGAAGAGGTGTGCGCTGTGGACTTAGATGGAGTCAGGTGGTCCAGGGCTGGTGTCTCGGAGGTTTATTAACTGGGTGACTCTGGGCAAGTCTGAATCTCAGTTTTGCCAATTTTAGAGGGGAGGGAATAGCATCTCCCGGACAACCACGCAGAGTCGTTGGAAGGATTGAATGAGATGATATGTGTGAAGCACCTGGGATACAGTAAGCATTCAATAAATGCCTGGTGAACACCTCAGTGCCCACTCACACCCATCTCCCACCCAGGAGCAGCCAACAAAACCCCAGGCATGACCGTTTCCAGGCTGTGGATGTGGCCGGGGGCTGGGGATTGGTAGCAGAGATGAACGCACGTCTGTATTCAGAACAATGAATGGATCAATAAATGAAGATTGTAAAATACACAACCGCTGGAGTTTTCCTTCTTAACCCTGAAGACTCCCGAGGAGAAAGTCTGACCCAATTAGCCTGATTCTCACCTTGTCTGCAGTTTACATCTAGGGAGTTCCTTTCCAGAAATGGCCATCAGGCTTCCATCCCAAGGTGGGTGGTGCTCGTCTAGATCGCTGCCAGCTTCTTAAACGAATTAGGAAAGACTGTGGAGAAATGGGAGCCTGATGGAAAATGCCAATTTAGAAGAATCGGAAACAGCCCAAGTCCGAAAAATGTCAGTCTGAAATGTCGGTAGAGTTGTATTAAATCCATGGAGACATTACCTCCTCCATCCGCGTGGAGATTTGGTAACTTTATTTTAATGCCATTTGAAAGAGCTGCTTTGGTCTCTGCCACCCGATGAGAAGGCTGCCGTGCTGATGGCGGGTTACATGATGCATCTGCCGCCAGGGACCCTGTGTCCCTGTGCAGACGTCGAGCAGCGCCCCAGAAGCCGCAATGTTGATGCAGACGTGCCTCGTTCTCTGCTTTAGGTAGAGCAAACCTCAGCCAAATCGGCAGTCTTTCCTTTAACGTTGTCTTCTGGCTTGTTGCACACGTGCCAGCCTTCGGAACTCATGCTCGAACAGATCTGCATGTGAAGGACATCTGGACCACAAGCCATGGTGGCATCTTAGCACTTTAATCCTCATGTCAAAATTGCCACACCTGTTACCGAGTCCAAACTCATTCTGCTCGCCGCACGACAAGCCAGTAAATCGGGAGACGAGGTGTTGGAGCAAGGGATAGCGACTTTATTTGGAAAGCCAGCAGACCAAGAGGATGGCAGACTAAGGTCTTGGACAACCATCCTGCTCCAGTCAGAATACAGGCTCCTTTTATACAAAAAACAAAACAAAAAAACAAAGAAACAGGAGAAGGGGTGTTGTTGGTTGTTGCAAACTTCTTGGTTATGGGAATTCTTTGTTCCCGCAGCTGTCCACGTGGGCCACGCCATGGTGCTCCTGCAAAACCTCCAACAAAACAAATGTTATTCTCTATTCTGCAACTTTGTTGTCTTTACCTGAGTGCAGAGCTAGCAAGACTAAACCTAGAAAACAGCACAGTGGTCAAAGCTAAAAGAAAAGATCTAACATAGAATCAGATTTGTTTTTTTCTGTTACACACCTACTACAGGACTTAAAAGAGGCAGATGGGAAAAAAAAAAAAATCCTTCGTGATTCTGTACCAGAGTAAACGCAGTATACCATCGTTAGATTCTTCAGGAAGAATGTTTAAGGCTGTCTCCCACGAACGCAGCCTCCTCCGCCCTGCTTGCCCTTCTGCTGTTAACAGAGCACAGTCCTGCCGTGATCACCTCCCCAGTCGTACCTCCAATCCAGTCTTCATCTTGCAGCAACCGTCATAGTCTCTTGTCCCTTCATCAGACCCTCCAGTTCCTCCCCATCACCTTTCGGATGAAGTCAGACTCTTCCCTGTGGCTTCCAAGGCCACTGATGACCCGCCTACCCCTGGGGTTTTACCCTCGTCCCCCTGCCACACCCCCGGCTGCTCCCTGCCTCTGCACCTCCTGCACCATTCGCTCTATCTGGAACTCCGTGAAAGGGCTTCACCTTCTCCAAGAGGCTCTCCCGAGACTGGGTCAGGGGTGCCTGCCCTGGAGGGAGGTCGGTGAGGGGGCGCCCAGGGCCCCTTTCCCGCTTGACCACCATCCGTGGCCCCAGGAGCTTCTCAGGTCTTTTACAGCTAATGGCACTTTGAACCAATTATGCCCCAGTTGGGACAGGAAACTCCAGCATCACCAGTCATTGCTCAGCTCATGAAGCCAGTGTCTGATCTGATCGTGGGGCCGTCCCCTCCTCTCACGCCGCCCCCAGAGGTGTGAGCATCAGCTACATGTGATTGTGGATGAAAATAAACGTCCGTGGGGTCAGGTGAGCTGGGGGTGCCGTCCAGTTCTTTCCACTCGCTTGCGTGGCTTTGGACACTTCTCTGAGCCTCAGTTTCTCTGCCCTTAAAACAAGGAGATTGGTTTAGAGGGCTCCTAAGACTCTCCTGGGAGTATCGGTAATTTGGAGATTTCCGAGATTATGTGAATTTACAAGGCCCCGTGGCAGAAGCTCTTCTTCCCGGGGGCCAGCTCACTGGCCCCGGCCTGGGGTATGCCAGGAGGGAAATCTGGATGGAGGAGCCTGTCCTGAGTTGTGGTCCAGCTCTGATGGAAACCAGACCCCAGGACATAGGGATGCTGGCCAAAGTGTGAAAGGCCACGCAGCACGGGGTTCCAGCACTGACGCTCATCCCCTCCGACGTGTCATTTCCACGAGGCTGGTGCTGTCGTGGGCAGGCTGAGAGGAGGGTGTGTTGATAAGGGCCCGGGTCATGCGGGCTGCTGGCGGGCCCCGCGCTCAAGGTTAACAGCTCTAGTCCTCTGGGTGTGTGGTTTTGGAGACTCTGTGTAATCAGGCAGCCCAGAGACTCTTCCAACTTCCTGCGGAGGCCAGTGAGGTGCCTCCTTCTATGTTTGTCACAAAGAGCAGCCTCTGGGAGAGCAGAGAGCACCTGCACAGGGGAACAGAAGATGCAAGAGGCAGGCACCTTCTGTTCTTGGTGCGCAGCGACTGGGTCTGTCCCCTGCCAAGTTGCTTTCAAGGTCATGGGCAAAGGGAGCCTCCGTGAACTCAGAGGAGCGCAGGAGGCCCTGACTCCGAGGTGGGAGGGGGCTCCGGCGGCCCCTGGCTGCCTGTATTTTCCTGAAAAGCAGACTCAGCAAACCCACAGCCCAAAGAACAGGGGTTGTGCTGCGGGACACACCACGTGGTTTGTCAGACAAACCTGGCTTTTTAGAGACTTGGCTTTTAGAGATGAATTGCATATTTTTGGAAAATCCCTGCTTTGTCACTCACTGAGTTTTCAAGGAGCCAGTATTTTCAGGGGAGGTCAGTCCCCCAGTTCAGCCCAACAGGAGCTCTTCTTTTTTTCTTTTTTTAAAAAAAGTTTTAATTTTTTAAGTTGAAGTATAGTTGGTTTACAATGTTGTGTTAATTTCTGTTGTATAGCTAGTGATTCATTTATACATATATATATTCTTTTTCATATTCTTTTTCATTATAGGCCATTACAAGGTATTTTTATTTAATTTTATTTTTTTTATTGAGTTATAGTCATTTTACAATGTTGTGTCAAATTCCAGTATAGAGCACAATTTTTCAGTTATACATAAACGTACATATATTCATTGTCACATTTTTTTTGCTGTGCGCTACCATAAGAACTTGTATATATTTCCCTGTGCTATACAGTATAATCTTGTTTATCTATTCTACATTTTGAAATCCCAGAGTGTCCCTTCCCACCCTCCACCCCCTTGGCAACCACGAGTTTGTATTCTATGTCTATGAGCCTGTTTCTGTTTTGTATTTATGTTTTTTTTTTTAAGATTCCACATATGAGCGATCTCATATGGTATTTTTCTTTCTCTTTCTGGCTTGCTTCACTTAGAATGACATTCTCCAGGGACATCCATGTTGCTGCAAATGGTGTTATATTGTCGGTTTTTATGGCTGAGTAGTATTCCATTACAAGGTATTGAATATAGTTCCCTGTGCTCTACAGTAGACCTTGGCTGTGTATCTATTTTATATATAGTAGTTTGTATCTGCAAATCCCAAACTCCTAATTTATCCCTGCCCCTCCGCCACTCATTTCCCCTCTAGTAACCATAAGTTTGTTTTCTATGTCTGTCTCTTTCTGTTTTATAAATAAGTTCATTTGTCTCATATTTTAGATTCTACATACAAGTGATATCATATGATATTTGTCTTTCTCTGTCTGGCTTCACTGAGAATGATGATCTCCAGGTCCATCCATGTTGTTGCAAATGGCATGATTTTATTCTTTTTATGGCTGAGTAGTATTCCATTGTGTATATATACGTGTGTGTGTATATGTATACACACGTATATATGTACATATATACACACATCACATCTTTATCCAGTCATCTGTCGATGGACATTTAGGTTGCTTCCACCAGAAGCTCTTTACGGTGTCAGTCTCTGCCCCTGTGGCACTTTCCATCTCCTGGGAGTGCAGTGCCCCAGGTGCTGAGAACCAGTCCCATTTTCACCAGGAACTGCTCGGCTGGGTCTGGGGGAGGAAGGATAGGTGTCCCAGGGAGGGGACGGCCAGGTCCAGGCTGTTATTGATCTAGAAACTGCTTCAGTGGTTGATCTCCTGGGAGATGAGTGCTGGGGTCTCGAGGAGCCCTGGGGGCAGGGCAGCGGAACCCCAGGGACAGTGGACACAGGACGGCCCAGGGCATCCTGGGCATTCATCTCTGTGCTCTGCGTGGCCCTGCAGAGAAGCTGGTAGCAGGTCCCCCTCATGAGGGAGGACAGTGGGGCTGGGAAGACTCAGTGAGGTTCACACCGCGGGGAAGTGCCGATGCTGTGGTTGAAAGCTTGCACTGTCTCTCTCTGAGGTCCTGGTTTTTTGTGACAAGCAAGCGGTAGCAGATGTAGAGCATCGTGGATCGAAATCCCTTTTGTTTTCTGTTTTCCGCATCTGTCAGCCGCCTACCCCGCCACCCACAGGAACACCGCAAGTCCCGGGCATCCGTGGCCAACATTCTCTCCCCTGAAGAACAGAAGGGACGGCAGGCGACCCCCCCCCCCGATGGGCACATGACTCACCTGAGCCCCCTCAGCCCAAGGGGCCGGCCTAATGGCTCATTTTACAGGTGAGGACCTTGGAGGACTTCCTGGGCTCAGGAAGGTTAAGTAAGCTGCTCAAGGTCACACACGCGGTCAGAGCCAGGGCTCGGGCGCGCACCAGCTGCCTGATGTGAAAACCTTCACCTTACTGCCTCTAGGGCTGTGATGAAGATTAAACGAAATCAAATAAATTCCTAAGGGCAGAAAGACAAGAGGCCCGAAATGGAGAACATTTTTAACGCAGATAATACAGAGCCTGGAGCTTGGTGAAAACTTCAGAGGTCAGTTCCTTGGCTGCTAGATAAACTCCATCCCACCCTGTTGCGGCCTCTGAACTGGAGAGAAGACGTACCTTCTTCCCCAAAAGGACTGACACCAAGACAGACATACATATGGAGATGGGGACAGACAGACAGACAGACAGACAGGGCAGCGTGGGACCAGTGCCTTGCAATGGGGACAATAGGAACTAAGGATGCTTGTCCTGACTCCGCCCCCTCAGGAGGTGGCTGGGTGACCTTGGGAACATCACTCTACCTCTTGGGCCTCTGTTTTCTCACCTGTGGAATGGAGGGGCTGGAGTAGGCTAGCTGACGTAGCATCTTGGAAGGGACCTTGGAGATCTCACACCCCCTCCCGTTCATGGGGAAACGGTGGTGCAGAGAAAGGAAATGACTGGGCCAGATCACGCAGCTGTACTTAGCGATCACGCAAATTCTAGAATCAGGTCCCCAGGCTCGGCTCTTGTGGGTTCTGGTGAGATAGCCTCGGCCTTACAGGCTGTGATTTGTTGAGCACAACATGGTAGGAGGAACTTAGAGAAGGAATGAGGGGCTTTGATTCTTTGGTTCTACGTCGAAATGGCCCTGCCAAGTACAGGCAGTCAGTGGAAGACAGACAGAATTGGGATGTTTCCCTCTGCTCTGCTGGTGGAGAGGCTCAGTTACGGGACCCGCCAGGCACCCCAAGAAGCTGGACTTGGGCGCAGAAGCCTGAGCCCTCTCTAGGCCTGGTGGAAGGAAACGTGCCCTGGATAGATTGTTCCAAAGGGTCCTCGTCCCACTGCCCTAATTAGTGCTCTCGGGGCCACGTGCAGCTCGGGGTGCTGCCCGAGGGAATAAGGGAAAGAGGGAATAAGAAAATCTCCTTTGCGGGTACACTGCTCTTCGTACTACGCCTAAGCCTACTTTTCCAGCTTTACCTTTTTCCTTACTTCTTCTTCTTCATCTCTAAATATGTCCGGGGTCATTGCCTACAGGCTGCTGTAACACCCACCCCCCACAACCCCAACACACACACACAAGGTCTGATTCATCTGGCAGTGCTGCAAACAAACTCTGGAACTCCCCTCTCCTTGGCTATTCAGTTCTTTCAAATCCAGAAAAATGATCACCTATTCCAGGAAGCCTTCCCTGACCATTAAGCAGAAATGTTTAATGGTCATTAATCATTTCATTCACCAATCATTAACCAGTCAGGGGATTGATTGCCCCCTCTTCTGGGTTCTATTTGCACTGCTAATCTCACTATCACAGCAGACATTGTTTTGTTTGTTTAAACCGGGGGTGGGCAAACTTTTACTGCAAAAGGCCAGATAGTAAATATTTATTTAGTCTCTGTTGGAGGTATTCAACTCTGCCATCCTGGCACCAAAGCAGCCACAGACAGTACACAAGTGAATGAGCATGGCTGGGTTCCAGGAAAACTTTATTTATGGACACAGAAATTTGGATTTCAGTTCATTTTCACGTGTTATGAAATGTTCTTTTTTTTTTCCCCTACTGTTTGAAAATGTGAAAGCCATTCTTAGCTCGTGGGCTGTACAGAAACTGGCAACAAGCTGGATCAGGCCTCGGGTACAGCTTGCCAAGCCCCGGGTTAAATGCTGTTGCCTTGTTAGACCTTGTCCAGAGACATGCCTTGGTTATCTGTGTGCCCAGACCCTGTGGGTTGAATCACTGAATCTGGTGATTTACACTCAACACAAGCACAGGGAAAAAATAATCATTAGCTTCTTTTTTTTTTAATTGAAGTATAGTTGATTTACAGTGTTGTGTTAATTTCTGATGTACAGCTGGGATTCATTTATACATATATACATCTTCCTTTTCATATTCCTTTTAATTATAGGCTATTACAAGGTATTGAATATAGTTCCATATGCTGTACAGTAAGACCTTGTTGTTTATCTGTTTTATATACAGTAGTTAGTATCTGCAAATCCCAAACTCCCAAATTATCCCTCTCCATTCCCTTTCTTCTGTGGTACCATACGTTTGTTTTCTATGTCTGTGTCTGCCTCTGTTTTGTAAATAAGTTCATTTGCGTCGTGTTTTTTAGATTCCACATAAGTGATATTATATGGTATTTTTTTTTTCTTTCTAGCTTACTTAGTGTGACGATCTCCAGGTCGATCCATGTTGCTGCAGACGGCATTATTTTATTCTTTTTTATGCCAGAGTAGTATTCCATTGTATAAATGTACCACAACTTCTTTATCCAGTCATCTGTCAGTGGATATTTAGATTGTTTCTGTGTCTTGGCTATTGTAAATAGTGCTGCTATGAACATTGGGGTGCATGTCTCTTTTTGAATTAGCGTTTCCTCTGGATACATGCCCAGGAGTGGAACTGCTGGATCATTTACCTTCTTAAAGGATCCTTTGAGGGATGGGGGTGGGATGAGCAGTATTGCTCCTATTTTACAGACAGGAAAATTGAGGCTGGAGAATTGGTCCATGGAAGAGCCTCAAGGCTTCATCTCCAGCAGGGGTGTTGCTCTGTCTTTTTCCTAGGGCGACTGCTCTGGGAGCTGAGTCCTCCTCAGTCGCGGGGGAGGCTCCAAGGAGCCGGGCCAGCAGGATGGCAGGGCGGTGAGGTATGAGAGCAGACGTCCCGCAGCGCGTCTTTCGGTTGTGGAAATAGAAACAATCCGGTGCCTGCCTGGAGAGAAGGCCTGTGTCACAACGCCTCGTCGTCTTCCTGCATCTCTGGCACCGTACCGCTCGAGTGAGAGGCAGCAGTGTCTGTTCTGTTGAGGGGGAATTGTTACACATAGCTAAAATTAGATGTTTTGTTGGAATTATGTTAATTTGACTTAATTGCTGGGGGATGTCGATGTTCTTCAGAAATCCGAGTGCTCCTCCAGTCTGGGGGATTAATGGCCCTCCCTTCTTTTTGTGCAGTGCCTCGCCACCTTTATTATCTCATCCGATCACTCAAAACAGACTTAGGAGGCCAGCAGTCTAGAGGACCTGGCCCCACTTATCTGCACAAGAGAGCCCAGGGTGGGGGTGCGGGTTCCATTAGCAGCTTGTGTCACTAACTCTGGAGTTTGAAAACTTTGTGCCTTTTTTTGGAGGTGTGGGCAAGGCCAGGAACCCCTGAAGCTGCCCGGGGTCCTGCCCTTGGGAAGGTCCTGTGCTTCCTTTAATGCTTGCCTATGGTCATTTTGAATTATTCATCATTTTTTAAAGCATTTAATTAATTGATTGACTGATTGATTTTAATGGAGGGACTGGGGATTGAACCCAGGACCTTGTGCATGCTAAGCATGCACTCTACCACGGAGTTATACCCTCCCCCCATTCATTACCTTTTAACGCTGCATTTTCATTTTGCACTGGGCCATGCAAAGTATGCAGCCGGCCCCAGCCATAAGATTGTCTTTGTGGGCTGGCACTTGTATATCTCTCTCCAGTTAACCTTGGGTATGAAATGATCTTGGCTGTGGCAGTGGGTACATTCAGAGGAGCATCTTTCTATAAACCAGTCCCCTCTACCTGGCCAAAGGTGAGATTCCTGCATGGTTTCTTGCAAGAAGGCTGGCAGGTGAGCCCCCAGCTCCTCCCACTTTGCCTCTGGACCGCAGGGCAGGCGCGTGCCCCTGGTGTGAGCAGGGGACGATTCTCCCCATCAGAGGTGATGCTGAAGATGGAAAGACATCCCCTCCGCTGTCTGTGCCTGTGGTACCCACCTGGATGCTCAGTCTTTGGGTGCTGTCTTCCCAGTGGGGTTGAATATTCAGAGCCACCACTGCTCTCCAATTCTGTTAGCTTTTGTCATTGTTGAAGATGGCATTTGGGATAATTTGGTAGGTTTCAGAATGGCTTGAGGGGCATAGGGGTCTGGTACTGCTGTTGGACCGGCCACCCTCCAGAGCATCAGTGTACGTGCTCCTAGTGGACTCTGTCCTGTCCGGCCAGGAGTGACAATAGCCTCAGGTCACTGACCACCAGCTGGATGCCAGGTGTGACAGCCAAGCCCCAGCCTCTCCCTCACACGGCCGGCCTGGGTTCCCTCCCCAGGCATACTCCCCCTGCCCTGTCCTGCCCCACTCAGGGCCCTGGCTCTTGAAATTGTCTGTCCTTCCGGAGCTTGCTGGCTCCTTTTGGTCTGTCTCAGCTTGGATGTCACTTCCTCAGAAAAGCCTGCTCTGAAGTCCCCACACAACCCCTCACCTGGCTGCCCATCCACCCATCGCATCATTCTGTTTAATTTTCTTTATTATGTGGAATTATCCTATCTCTGTTTTTTTTTTTTAATCTGTCTCCCCCTCGCTACATTAAAAAAGAAATTCTAGGAGACCAGGGACCTTGTCTGTTTCATTCGTTACTCTATTTCCAGAGTCTCGAAGAGTGATGCCACACAGTAGGCGCTTAATACGTATTTATTGAATGGGAGATGGAGTCCCCAGAGCAATTCAGAACATGCCCAAGGTCTCATGGCTTAGAAGGGAAGGATTTTCGCTGTCTCCGCAGCCCAGAGGGTGCCACCAGGACCGAGGTCTCCTGCCCCTCCACTGCCCCCAACCCAGCCTGGAGTTCACGTCAGGAGGGTGCGTGTGCTTCTGTCTCCGGGGGCCTCACTTTTCCGGTGATTCTTTTCCTGAGGTCCTTCTGTGACAGCGTGGGGGTCCCGTAAAATATCTTTGTGTGTCTAAGATACTGGATACAGGAATGATTTTGATTTGCAAATTTTCAAATATGAGTCTTTCCACTACACCACATTTTTACATTTTATATTCGTTTTATGTTGATCAAGTGGCCTTTATCAAAAAGAAAAAAATTCCATGAAACCTGCCTGAACACCAGTAGATTGCCCCATAAACATGATGTAACATTCACAAAACTGCTCAGAGAAGCTTGGAGAATTTCAAAGGATGCAGAAACGGGAGGGCAACCCAACCCATCTTGGTTTCTTAGTAAAATCGGTCAATCCAGTGAGCATCAGGTAACGGGATCTTGGAGGTTTCCTTTGGCACTCTTAGTGTTCAGGTTGGAAATCAAGCCTTTTAGAGGTTGGTGTAAACTCCAGCTTCCGGTTCTGCTTAGTCTGAGCTACACCACATACACATTTAGCTTTTCTGAACCTCAGTGTTCTTACCTGTAAAATAGGTCATCAGTCTGTCCTCAACCCCTCTGTGTGGCTTGGAGATTGAAAGGAAAAGTTAAATGCACCCCTCCCCCTACTCAGGTGCACGTTCAAGGTCAGCTCTGTTCCTGGGTGGGTGGGGTTGGGGATCAGGGGCAGTGGGAGCACAGGTATGAGGACAGGACAGCTGGCAGGGGTGGGTCTCTCAAAGAGTCTGGCTTCTGTGTTTGGGCAGCAAGGCGAGGGGAGGCCAATGGCAAAGGCGTTCCCTTCTGAGTGGAAAAGTGCCACCCCAGGCCCCACTGGACACACACTGGCCCCGAGGGGAGCCTCCGAGGCAACCTGGTAACAAAGGCGGCTGAGAGGGAGGGCACGCGGGGACCTGGTGGTGATGTGTGGGAATCAGTCATGGAGCACAGTAGCCGCGCTCCCCGGGTGCTTAGGAAGAGAGGCCCTCGGACTGGCGGTCATCCAGGCACAGCAGACGGAGCGAGCGGGATGTTGAAAGTGCCCACCTACTGTGTGTATGTGTGTCTGACTGTGGAGCCTTGGCCCTGATGCTGGGCGGCCCGTCGGAAAGAGCTGGGGTTCGAGGGCTGGGTGACCCAGGTGTAAGTTAGGCTCCACCCGGCCAGGCACTTGTAAGCTTTTCTCCTCCCGCCTCGTTAGTTGTGCAGCGTCAGCGTGTAGGACGTGCGTCTAACGCTCAGTGTGGAGAGGCCAGTGTCCACTCTCAAGGACTTCTGCTGGATGCCCGGGGCTGAGGGTTCCCACCTTCCTCCACGCGGACCTGTTCTGAGCATCGATCTCCTCCCCGCTCCCAGCCCCGGATGGGTGAGCCTGGCCCACTGCTGAGGCCTCTGCATGAGGGAAGCCTGGGCCCGCTGACACCGTGTGCCCAGGGGCCTCAGAGACCCAGCTCCTGGCACCCAGAGCCTGGAGGAACAGGACAGGAGGGCTGGAGCTGAGGAAAGGGGAGACAGGGGGGCAGGAGGAGGGGGACCTGGTTATCCCCACATCTCTTCCAGCCTGGTTCCACGCCCTCCCATCCGCTGCCACAGGCTCCATCAATGGACTGAAGTCCGGAGGGTCCACCTCAGGCGTGAACGATGCTCCTCCCTGGACCACTGCGGTCTCCCACCAGCCTGGCCCGAGGGTCCTCATGGTTGGACGGCCATGGTTAAACGGCACGGGCCTGGAGGAGTAGCCCCTGGAGGGTCTGTCATCCCGGAGAAGCAGGAAGTGGAAAAGCAGGAAGTCAGATCTTGAAGGGAAGGCGGAGTGAGACGAGGCCAGAGCCAGGAAGCAAAGCCCTCTGTGGTCAGTTTTGTCTTCTCCGACGCTGAGGGGGCTAGGCAGGGGCACCTCAGCACCTTCTTGGTCATAGAGCAGTCATGGTGACAAAGTCATCTGTTGTCACCTCCTCGTTAGCTCACCGTGCCCGGAGACAGAGAGGCCGAGAGACCCCACACGTCCCCTCCAGGGCGCTGGGGAGCAGGGCGTTCACCCAGCACCACGACGGCCGCCCGAGGACCTGTGCACATGTGACCGGGATCGGGGGGCGCGAAGTCTGGCGAGTCGGCCTCGGGGAACAGTCCCTTTGTAAACAATCCTTCCTCGAACTCATTGTCCTTTCCCTGGGCCCAGTGCAAGCTTTCAAATTAAATTTAATTTAGTAAAAACAAATTACTATGGATCTGAGAAAAAACAAGACGGGAAACAGGGATTTCTATGTCTCTGCTGGTCCTTGATGGATGGCGATGGGCCTCACCCTGAAGGCAGCCTGGCAGCTGCAGTCCGGTGAGGGCGCCCTGCACGGCCCAGGGCCAGCCCCCTGCCCGGTCCCCACGAGGGCAGCTGCTCCACCCCTACCTGCGGGGTGTCTAAGAATCTGGGTCCCACCCCTCCCTGTTGTGTGTCCGAGGGTCTCTTAGTACTTACGAGCCTGTGCGGTGTGTGTGGTCTGTGTGTGTGTGTGTGTGTGTGTGTGTGTGTGTGTGTGTGTGTGGTGTGGTATGTGGTGTGTGTGTTGTGTGTGGTGTGTGTGTGTGTGGTGTGTGTGTGTGTGTGTGTGTGTGTAGGGGTGGGTGTTGGCCTTGAGCTTGGATCTGTCGGCTCCTAGAGGAACTCACAAAGGGCTCTGGTCTGCGCTCTCTTACCTAACTCAACCCTCCCGGGGCACCGTGTGCCAGCTAGGGTTTTGGGGGAGGGCTTGGATACAAATCCCGGCTCTACCACTTGTCACCACGAGCTAGTTAACCTCTTCAAGCCTTGATTTCCGATCTGCAAAATGGGGGTGAGTCTCCTTGCTAATACTGGTCTCATAGGATGACTGTGCGGACTCTCAAGGTCATGACTGATGCTCCTGGCTCCCGGTCAGTGCTCCGAGTGTGGCTCCCGGATGGTGCTCTGGTCCTCCCCACCGGACAAATGAGGGAAGGAGGCCTGGAGAGGGGAGGCATCCCAGAGAGACTGGTCCTGCCAGGATGCGACGAGTCAAATCTGACCTAAAAAATCATTCTCGTGAGGCGGCACCCGAAACATGGTTAGAGATAATATTATGTGAAACTTTGAGGCGATGGAAGAGAGTCACTTGTTTCTTTACAGACTAAATCCATCAAATCTTTTAAATAGAATAGTGATTTTTTTTTTTTCTAAAGAGAATGAACCTATCGGGGAGGCAGAGGGCTTGGTGGATGGAGCAATCTCAGAAAACAAAAGCCCTTTTCCCATCCGTGGCTTCAGTCTTCCATCCTCCGTGGTGCCGGCTCCAGAGAGGTGTCTTCAGTGGAAAAGGACTGAGTTTTCTGTGCTTCCGATGGTTCTGCCACAAAACCTCTCCCTTGGTCACCAGGGACATGGGCCCTCGGCCTCCCCTGTCATCAGGGTGGATGGTGGGGGTGGGGCTGGGCTCTGACACGTGGGGGCCAGTGTTTCTCCGGCCAGGGCAATGGGCAGCCGTGCAGAAGGGGACCCCGGTGAGTCTCCTAAAGAAAGTCCTGGGCCGACCTCCTTCTTTCTGCAGCTTTATGAAGTCTTTCTGCAGGTGTTTCACCTTTTAAAAAAACCTTTTATTTCCTTTATAGTCCAGGTTAAGGATTATGAAGCCATTGCCTCCCCACTCCCTGGCTTGGTGCGACCCCCAACAGCGCTGATCAGACACCCACAGCACGTGTGCCCCCACAGCCCTCGGGGTCTGACCCTCGATCTTTGCTCTCTCTGTCACCTTCACCCGGAGGGACCTTTCAGAAGTGTGGCTCAGTTAGCAGGAGAAGCTGGGGGTTTCGGCATATGAGCTAATCCTGGCTTCACATCACCACCAGGGGTGGGAGGGCTTCTGGCATGTTATCTGGCTTCTTTGGCCCCGAGTTCCTTTTTCTCTGAAATGGGGGAATGGCAGCGTTGGAGGAGTCAGTGGGATCTCACACATGGAGGGCTTGGCACGTGGCACAGAGTGGCAGAGGGAGACAGCACAGGGGCCAGCAGGGCGGTGGGGGACGGACAGAGGGACCGTCGGGGCTCACAGCCCTGATGGCTGGGTTCCAGCTCTGTTGGGGGGCGTTGACGCCTCCGGAGAGGTGGAGGGGGGTCCGCTCCTTCCCTCTGCACCACCTCTGAGATGTTTCAGTTGAAGTCATCTTGCTGCATCCTTTTGGAGGAAGTGATTTGGATGACTAAGAGTACAAATCAGCTTGGCCAGTGCGAGGATCATCTGTTTCTGAAATATTAAAAACTCTCTGAAGTGAGTGAGAGGGAAGCTATGACGGTGGCTTATAAATAATGAACCATCCGGGCTGCGGGGGCCTGTGCTCTGGAGTGGGGGTGCCTCTCCCCGGGGGTAGGGCTCACCTCCCAAGCCGGGGTCCTCGGGAGGGGCTTTCCAAGATGCAGAGACCCGCGGCCCCTGCCCTCTGCTCCAAGGAACTTCAGGAGTTCCAACACACTCTGTGGGCTCTCTGATGCTCGGTGTATTCATTTGCCAGGGCAGCGGCCATAACAAAGGGTTACAAACCGGGCGGCTTAAACTACAGAAATGTATCATCTCCCAAGTCTGGAGGCTGGAAGTCCAAGTTCATAGCGTCAGCAGGGTTGGTTCCCTCTGAGGCTGTGACGGGACATCTGTTCCAGGCCTCCCTCCTGGCGGCTGGTGGCTTGCTGGAAATCATTAGTGTCCCTTGACTTATGGGGGCATCACCCCAGTCTCTTCACGATCATGGAGGGTCTCCCTGTGTGTCCCCCCACCGTGTCCGCATTTCCCCCTTTTATAGGACACTAGTTGTATTGACCTCCGGTTAATTTGATTACCTCCGTAAAGACCCTATTTCCATATAAGGTCACATTTCAAGATACTGGGGGCGGGGACATAATTCAACCCAGAATATATAGGTGGCCCTGGGCAGAACTTGTCACAACCTGGAGTCATAAGTTGTTGGAAGTGTTCACCCAGAAACCCTCGTGGGTCCTTAGAGAGGGGCTCTGGGCCCTGGAATCTCTGGGCTCTCGGAGCTGGTGGGCGCCCCCCTCATTTACCAGTGAGGAAGTAAGCTCTGAAAGGGGGAGCCCCCTGAGGCAGAAACTGGCCACCTGGACCCCAGGGTCTTGCCACCACATTCTGTGCCCCGTGCCTCCCCGCCCCCTGCTGAAACTGTTGGGTCCAATGCGTGTATTTCTATGACCAGAGGAAGGGGTTTGGGGGCAGGAAACATTTAGGGTGTGCCAAATGCTTTCACCTCTCATTTAATTTTTTAAGAGACCATCAATGCCGCCTATGACCATCCTCCTTTCTTCTTTTCTTTTGTTATGGTAAAATGCACATAACATGAAATTTACCATCTTAACCATATTTACGTTCAGTAGCATTAACTACATTCACATTCACCCATCACTGCCATCCTTCTCCAGGACCTTTTCATCTGACAAAACTGAAACTGTCTCCGTTAAAAATAAAACTCACCATTCTCCCCTCCCCACCCCCAGCCCCTGGAAACCACCACTCTATGATCTCCCCCATGAATCTGATCCCTCTGAGTACCTCGTATAGGTGGACGTATACAGCGTTTGTCTTTTGTGACTGAACTGTTTCATTTAGCATCGTGTCCTCAAGGTTAATTCATGTTGTGACATATTGCAGGATTTTCCCTCCTATTTAAGGCTGAGTAATATTCCATTGTATGCCTAGACCACACCTTGTTTATCCATTCATCAATTGATGGATATTTGGATTGCTTCCATGTTTTGGCTACTGTGAATAAGGCTGCTATGAATGGTATACAAATATCTGTTTGAGAGTTCCAGTTTCTCAACATCCTCACCAACGCTTGTTGTTTTCTGCTTTTTTGACAGTAGCCATCCCAGTGGGTATGAGGTGGCATCTCACTGTGGTTTTGGTACCCATTTCCCTGATGATTAGTGATGAGCATCTTTTCATGTGCTATTGGGTGTATTTGTCTATCTTCTTTGGCAAAATGTCTCCATTTCTACTCAAGTCCTTTGCCCATTTTTGAATCAGGTTGTTTGTTTTTTTGTTGTTGAGTTTCCACCCCCATTTTAAAGATGAGAAAATCAAGGCTCTGAAAAGTTAGGTTGACTGGCCAGAGATTTCATCACATGGGTGGTGATAAAGCTGGAATTAGGACCCTAGCTGGTCCTCAGCAAAGTTCCCCCCTTTTCACTTTCCCCTGTGTGGTTCTTTTATTTTTATTTTTATTTTTTTAATTGAAGTATAGTCAATTACAATGGATCAATTTCTGGCGTACAGCATCATGTCCCAGTCATACATATACATACATAGATTCATTTTCATATTCTTTCTTATTAAAGATTACTAGAAGATATTGAATATAGTTCCCTGTGCTATACAGAAAAAATTGGGTTTTTTAAAAATCACTTTTTATATATAGTAGTTAATATTTGCAAATCTCGAACTCCCAAATTTATCCCTTCCTACCCCTTTTCCCCCTTGGTAACCATAAGATTGTTTACCGTGTTTGTGACACTGTGTGCTTCTTGTATCTAATGATGGGTGGGAAAGAGGGGAGGGGAGCAAGTCAAGTCAATAAGGATTTGTTGAAGCGCCCACAGTGGTCACAGTAGAACTGGGGGTAGTGTAGGAAGACATAACCAGAGCCCCATCTTTTTAGTGGCTTCCAGTCCAGTTGGGGAGAGAAGATTCAGATTCATTAATGAATTGGAGACCAATTCAAGAGCTCTGTGAAGGTCCACACTGGTCTTGAATGGAGATGCTGGGGGAACTGTATTCAATATCTTGTAATAACGTTTAATGAAAAAGAATATGAAAACAAATAAATGTATATATATGCATGACTGGGACATTGTGCTGTACACCAGAAATTGACACAGTGTAACTGACTGTACTTCAATTGAAAAAAAAGTAGAAGATGCCGGGGCCCTCCTGGTGGGATGGGCTGGACCGGACAGGTGTCTGGTCTGGGAGGGGAGAGGTGGATTTGCCCTGGACCTGGTGGCTGTAGGGAGGGCACTTCTGGAGGACAAGGAGAGAAAAGGATGGGAAGGGACAGACAGGCCACATGACTGTGGTAGAGCCAGGAGGGCAGGGGGCAGCTTGTCCTTGATTCTGGATGGAGCTTTTACCAAGTGGAGGCAGTGACCCACTGCCCCCAGCTGTGCCCCTTACCGTGTGTACCACTGGGGATGGAGAACCCAGTGTCCCCATCAGAGAGTCACCAATGGGACCAAAAGCTCTGTGGGTGTGAGTTTGGGCTGCTGTTGCAGAAGCCCCAGGGAGTAGTGGCTGGTGTGTGTGCTGGACCCACCCCTTCCCCCAGCCTCTTCCAGCTCAGCTCTGCGTGGTCCAGAATTGATTTCATTGACATTGTGTAGAACTTGGGTCTGCTCATTATCCCAAGAATTGGGCCTCTTAGTGATGCTCTTGCTTCAGGCTGCATGTTCATCGGGCCTCTGGCAGCCTTGCCTGTCTGTGACCCATGGAGCTAAGGGTTAGCGAGAGGCTCCTGGCAGCTGTACTTGGGTTTTCTTACAGTGTGGTCCTGCTGCCACCTAAATCCCAGTTGTCCACAGCACTTGTTAAAGTCACAGAGTCTTGACCTCCTCATTCTACTGAACTGGATTCTCCCGGGGGTAGATCTCAAGGATGTATTTTGAACTGGATTCTCCCGGGGGTAGATCTCAAGGATGTATTTTGCATCCTTTTTTCTCAGGTAAGTCTGTACAGTAAAGTTTGAAAGACCAACGTTATTGCTAAATGGTGGGACATTTGGATTTGTGACAATACTGAAAATACATGGACCTCCTAGTTACCACTTGACTGAATGTTCCCTTTTACTGCGTACGGTGTCCTCAAATTGAAACCTTGTGTCAGCTGATGGTAACTAGAGAGCGTCCTGGTGTTGGGGAGCGTCCCCAGGCCCCCGTGGGTGCAGCCTCTGTAGCTTCTCAGGCTGCTTTCCTACGTAGGGTGGCATTGCCCAGTGGAGGCCTTGTCGCCCCAGTGTCAGGGCACAGAGCCTATCTTAAAAAAAAAATGCAGTATCTGCGTCCTGCCCCAGAATGACTGAATTAAGATCTGCAGGGATGCAGTCCCCAAATCTGCTTTTCAGCAAGACTTCTGATCATTCTGCTACTCTGGAACATTCAGGATTAACAGCTTCATTCACAAGAGCCAAGACGTGGAAGCAACCTTAAATGTCCAGCAACAGATGACTGGGTAAAGATGTGGTGGTATATGTATATACAATGGAATACTACTCAGCCATAAAAAAGAATAAAACAATGCCATTTGCAGCAACATGGATGGGCCTAGAGATTATCACACTAAATGAAGTAAGTCAGACAGAGAAAGACAAATATCACATTATCACTTAGATGTGGAATCTGAAAAAGATGATACAAGTGAACTTATTTACAGAACAGAAAGAGACTCACAGACATAGAAAACAAATTCGTGGTTACCAAAGAGGAAAGAGGGGGAGGGATAAATTGGGAGTTTGGGATGAGCACATACAAACTACCATATATAAAATAAATAACAAGGTCCTACTGTAGAGCACAGGGAAGTATATTCAATACCTTGTAATAGCCTATAATGAAAAAGATTCTGTGTATGTATAACGGAATCACTATGCTGTGCGCCTGAAATTAACACAACATTGTAAATTGACTATGCTTTCTTAAAAAAAAAAAAAAAGAACCATAACCTTTGCTTCCCTGCCTGAGACCTTAAAGATGGCACGGGACAGGGTGTGGTCCTGCTAGTCCTGAGAAATGGAAGGGACTGGGGACCAATCCTGTCCAGCCACACAGTCTTTGAGATGTGAAGCTACTCGCCTCCTGCTATCTCCCCGCTCTGGGGCGGTGACTTTCCCCATTCAGCCCAGGAAGGGTCACAACGGAAATCAGTGCATGCAGAACCTCTCCTGTGTGTGGACCTTGTGCAAGTACTCCGCTCCTGTCACCTCATTTCATTTCTCTGAAGAATATGAAATCTTTTTTAGCAAATATTCCCCCGCCCCTTCCTGATTAGGACACACTTCACCGGGTGCTACGATCCTGGGCCTGCCTTCTCTTCCTCCCTCCCCAAGCCTCACCCTCTCATTCCTTTGCCTTCTGTTAAATAGGCCTTGGGTGAAATCTCTTCCATCAGAGGGCCTTGGTACCCTTTGATCCAGGGACGTTTCTCCCCGCCCCCCGACGCAACCTTTCTACGCTCTTTAAAAAAGATTTGGAAGGAAACTGTTTTGATGCAGCATTTTCTCGTCCCCAGACTTTAGCGAGCTTTGTAAATAATGAATCAGACCAGGGTCAATATCTTATGGCAAATGATTTGATTCCTACCAGACGATCTGTTGGAAGAGGCTCCCAGGCACATGTCTTAATTATTCACAAGATATATAAAGTGATACATCATTCATGAGATGGTAATCAATGTGGTGCATATTTCTGAGGAGATTTCATACGTTGTCTGGAGTCTGCATTCAGGCTGTAGAAAGTGCCCCGAGGGAACCCTGCCGGAATCGTATGTGATCTTGGGACAGTGGTTCTGAACTGGGAGCAATTTCGCCACCCACCTCCCCACTCCCCCTCCCATCCCTGGGGGACATTTGGCAAAACCTAGACACATTTAGGTTCTTGCAAGTGGGCAGAAGGTGGCTCCTGGCATCCGATTGGTTGAGGCCGGGAATCCTGCCAAACATTCCAGAATGCCCAGGACAGCCCCCCAGGGCAAAGAATTCTCCAGCCCTATGTCAGTCGTGCCGAGGTCAAGGGATCTTATCTCAGTACAAGTACGGATGCTTTTGGCCTCAAAACCTGCTTGAGAAGTATCATTCAGCTGTCCAAAAATATGCCCGGAGTTTCAGCGGTGCTAAGTTCAGAGGATACAGAAGCGTTATTTCAACAAAGGAACACAGTTTCATGGGGGTGATGAATAGGAAAACCATAGCCTAGTGATGGAGGTATGCCAAGTGGCTTGGACCACAGAGGAGGGTGTCAGTAGCCTGGGGGCGGGAAGGCTCCCCTGAGCAGGTGATGCTCGGATCGGGTCCTGGAGCGTCCATGGTGGGCAGGTGGGAGGCTTCGGGGGGAGGGGCTGCTCCGGTTGGAGGGAACGCACATCAGAGACCCAGAGGGAGGCCCTGGTGTTCTCAGGGGTTGCCAGCCTTTGGCTGTGGCTGGAATGGAGAACACCTTTGGGGTTGGGGACAGCCGGGTCCAGAATCCTCCTTCTCAGAAGCGTTGTTCCTTAGGCCTGGCTTACAGCATGGTCAGAGGCTTTTACTGCTGTTTTGGTATCAGCTGGGCGCCATGGGAACCGGGGCACGAGCATCTCCACTTGCTCTCAGGTACCTTATTTCTGAGAAGACATCTCCTCCCTCTGCTGTCCCGCACAGCTACCGCCCAGCTTCTGCCCCCTTCCACCCGGGAACAAGCCCGTCGCAAGACGGAGGACGGGGAGAGAGGAGACAGCCCAGCCCTCACCCTTCCCTCCGAGACTCCTGTCCCGAGAGGTCTTGTTTTAAGGAACGTGCGGCAACTTGCACCTTGGCTGCTTCCCCGGGGGTTGGGGTCTGTCCTCCTCATGTTCAGAATCCATTGGTGACTTGGATGGAAAACTGTCCGGTGGTTCCTCAAACATTAAACAGAATTACCCTATGATCCAGCTATTCCGCATCTAGATTTAGACCCGAAAGAACTGAAAGCAGGGACTCAGCTAGATATCTGTCCACCCACGTTCACAGCAGCTACAAAACGTGGAAGGAGCTCAAGTGTCCATCGACGGATGAATGAATAAGCAAAATGTGGTCTATACACACAGTGAAAGATTACTTCTAGCCTTAAAAAGGAAGGAGATTCTGATCCACAGGCTACAGGATAGATGAACCTCGAGGACACGATGCTAAGTGAAATAAGCCAGTCACAAAAGGACAAACACTGTGTGATTCTACTCACGAGGTACCCAGAGGAGTCAAGTTCACGGGACAGAAAGCAGGATGGTGGTCTGCAGGGGCCGGGGGAGGGGGGCGGGGAGTTGGTGTAATGGGCAGAGTTTCAGTTTTGCAAGGGAGATGAGTTGTGGGGATGGACGGGGTGATGGTTGCGCAAGGAGGCGAATGCACCTCATGCCACTGAACCGCACACTTAAAAATGGTAAATTTTGTGTTACGTATGTTTCACCACAATTTTTTAAAAAAGAAAAGACAGTTCGGTGGGGGCAAAGGTGAAGGCATAGAACAAAAGAGGTACAGTACCACTGGGTGGGGCCTGCGTCTTTGAAAAGGAAACGTAAGAAAAGAGAGAGCAGGGCCGGCCCCTGCCCCTTCAGGGTGTCCGCTGTGAGGGGAGGGGAGCCAAGGGCAGAGAGGCCGGTGGCAGCCTGTGGCATGGAGCAGCTCATACGCCACGGATATTGGGGCATGTTGGCATCTTAGGAAAGTTTTCTGGGATCACCGTGGACAATGGCGCTGGAGGATGGGACAGGGATAGGGGAGGAGCCCGTAGGCAATTTGAGGTGATAAAATGGTCCAGCTGGGGCGTGATGAAAGCCTGAGGGGGCGGATGGAGAGGAGATGCTTCGGAGGAGGGGAGAAGGGCAGGCGGGTTGGTTGGGGAGAGAGATGACGTGTCCAGCCTGAGGTGCCCCTGGCTCATCTGCTCCAGGAGCCAGTGGGAGATGTGGGTTCGGCACAGAGGAGGAAGGACAGGGCGGGAGATGCAGACCAAGAAGCACTGGTCCAGCTGCGTCAGTGAGGAAGCCACTCACTTTCTCAGCCGAGACGTACTCATCGAGCCCAGCTCGGAGTCAAACCCCATGCTGGGCAGAGCTGGGGTGCCGACTTCCCTTGGTTACGCGCTCAGGTGGTGTGGGCTGAGTGTCATTTATGGACGGGGCCCCTCGCTAGGCATACAGATGGGGCAAAGCCCCGCTCAGCCCAGTGCCCTAGCTGCTCCAGGGAGACCGGCATCTTTAGATGGTTGTTTCAAGTCCCTCCCCAGACTCTCTGGGACTGGAGGCCTGGGAGCATCTATGGACTTAGCAGAACCCCTGGAAGTGTGGGGTTCGTAGCAACTCATGGAGTGCCTCCTTCATAACATACAATATTGTTCCCATAAAAGAGCAAAACTCAATGGGGCTTGTGGCCAAGTTTTTAACGGCTTTAGTCTACGGGAGCGATATCTGCTAACCCTCACCAGTGCAGGACTCAGCTGCCTCTTGAATTCTGGGGTTTTTCCCTTCTTTTTTTTTTTTATTGCCAAGACTGAAACAGAAAGTTTGCCCCGGCTGATGGCAGCCCCTCATTCAAGCACCTGTGCCCGCAAATCTGAAGTGGCTGCCTCAGGCTGTGCACACCCATCGATCTGAAGTTTGTGGTGTCTTTGGAGGCTGAAGGAGCTTAGGAACAGAGCCAGATCGCGTCTGCAGCCCGGTATGCGCCCAGAGCTCACGGCCCAGCCACAGCTGGGTGGCAGGACTGGGGACGGTGTCCTGGGTTTCTGGGGCACAAGTCTTCCCGAAGAAAAGTGACCTTGGCTTCCCTTCTTGCATCTTGTGATCAAGCAGGTTGACACTCCAGCCAGAGACACACTTTCCCGGGGGGAGATAGCGGAGGTGCTTGGGCTGCCGAAGGTTTAGTAGGAAACCCTACACAAACCCAGGTGTTTAGCTTCGCTTGCGCACAGGTTGGATCAGGGGCACGTGGAAGAGGAGGGAGGGAAGGTCAGGTCAGCAGTGACCCTGGACTGCTCTGTGGAGTGTGAACTTCACGGTCCTCGAGGCCAGGGACCCACTGTAGTGATGGTGACGGGGAAGTCTGAGTGATCAGTTTCCCTTCTGTTTCACCCTCTCCGTGCTAATCTCCCCGAAGGGCTTCATTTTCCTTCAAATCTTCCTCTTACTTTACGGATGATGCCCTGGTGGTTGCGGTTTGCTATTGTTTACGACGCAGCCCAGCGTGGTTACCAGACAGGAAATCTTGCTCTCAGATGCAAGGCTGTTTCACGGGAAGGAGGAGCCACGGGTGGGGAGGGCCCTGGCGGCTGAGCGGCCCCCACAACCTCCATGCACACACGCCAGCACCTCGCCTCTGCAGGAGAGGTTGTCCACGGCCCCGTGTGGCTGCTGACAATTATCCCAGAGGTTCAACTGAGGACACCTGCAGGTTGGCTTTTTCGTGTGTAATCCAACGGGGAGAAATACCTTCCATTTGGCTTTTGGAGGAAATGGTGCCTTACATGGAAAGGATGCACTTAATACAAAGCCAACTTGTTCTTTGCACCTGATGTTGTGTAATAAGAACAAATATGAACTGACCTCCGGCGCTTTTTCAGTCCCAAGACTCTCAGGAACAGCCTGAAGGAAAGATGCTGTTTTCAATTCCAGGAGGAGGGAGGCGTCCGCTTTGGGCCCCCGTCCACCTCCTATAACCTGGCTGACCCTATGAAGGCACCGTTCTGGGCCTCAGTTGCTTCCTCCACAAAATGGGGTTAATATCTCCCCATTGACAAGGGTGCTTTTCAGATTTTTTTTTTGGCATTTTTTTTTTGAGTTACAGTCAGTTTACGATGTTGTGTCAGTTTCCAGTGTAGAGCACAAGTTTTCAGTTATACATGAACATACATATGTTCATTGTCACATTCCTTTTCACCGTGAGCTACCACAAGATCTTGAATATATTTCTCTGTGCTATACAGTATAATCTTGTTTATCTATTCTGTATATACCTGTCAGTACCTACAAATTTCTAACTCCCAGTCTCTCCCTTCCCACCCCCATCCCTGCTGGCAACCACGAGCTTGTATTCTATGTCTATGGGTCTGTTTCTGTTTGTTAGATTTTTTTAACTAGTCCAGCCAGGGTCCTCACTGAGATTCTGTGTACACTATCCAAAGCGGACAATGTTAATGCTCATTGGGTATTAATATGCATAATAAATCATTTGTATTAATACGAATTAATGGGAAAAAAACCAAATCACCAACCAGTATATATCTCATTATGTCAGTTTGGTCAGAAAATACACATTTGCACACCCAAAATGCCTTGCAGGACAGTCACCAACTTGTACACAGTTTTGAAGTTACCTTTAGCCTGTGAGATGGTAATGATTTTTTTCAAGAAGTCATGTGAAAAAAGGAAAATATGTCTCTCTTAAGGCTTAGCCAGGAAGGCAGTCAACCGGGGGGCGGCGGGGAACCTCCCTCCCCTCCGGTCCTCCCAGACGCCCCCCGGTTCTGAGCAGCCCCTGTGTGCTGTGCGGCCATCCACCTGAGGGTCTGGGGTTCCTCCCATGTTCATTTCAACCACAGTGTCATTAGGCCTGGCTGGCTGTCGCTGGGGGGTTGGGGGGAGCTGGTGGACCATGAGCGGGGGGGGGGGTGTCTTGGAGGCAGGAAGTGACAGCTCCGAGTGGGAACTGACTTAGCAGAGTGGGGACCCCCAGCCGGGCTTTGCTTCCATAGCAGTGCTCCGCCGGGGCGCTGCCAAGTGTGTTCCGCGGGTTCTACCGCAAAACCAGACTCGCCTCCACGCTCCAAAGATCCCCAGGGCCTTTCGGTGCCTTGACCCTGCATTGCAAATACGCAAAGGGGTTCCGTTCCGCAGTGTTTCCGAACGCTCCAACCACGGGACCCTTGCACCACGGAGCACGCTGTGGCGTGGTTTCCACTCTGCCCACCTCATCGGAAGGAGCGCTCTGCTCGACCCGCCGTGCGCACGCTCGCTCTGCTGCTGGGGTTATTTCCACCCGAGGCTGGTGTCTGTCAGTGTCTCCTCCGGGAGCGCATCACCCGGACAGCCCTCTGGGCCGCACTCGAAGACCTTGGCTTCCGTAGGCTCTCCCGCGACCTTGTTAGGATTCCAACTCCTCATCCCAGTGTTTTCTAGGATGGCGCATTTCTGAGGCTGTTAAAACGATAGATTGGTGTTCTGGAAGCAACAGTTGCTCCGTCTCCAGACGGCTTGACGATGCATGACCCATCCGCGTTGTTTTTGTTGGTGGTACCACAGCTGGTTGTGGAAATCTGTTTATTCGACCTTGGATGTTGCTCTGGGCACGTAGGAGAGATGCTCCAGGGACCTGCCTCAGCCCGTACTGTTCTCATTTGGTCCCCACAGCACCCTAATTGGGCCACCCCCTGAAGAAGGCTCTCATTTCCCCAGAGACTCCTTCACTTACTTATTTAACCCAAATTTGGGAGCGATACCTACGTTCAAGAAACAATTCCCATTGAATGCTTACTTGGCTCCAGGTACCATCCTGTGAGCGTTGCCTGTGTTGATTCTCACAACAGTCCTCTGGGGTGGGGGCTTTGATTACTCCCAACTTGCAGATGAGGAATCTGAGGTTCAGAGAGGTTAAGTGACCTGCTCGTGTCACACAGCTAACGTTTCCACTACAACTCTGGGTGTCTCCTGAGTGCACGCCCAGGGGTCATGGTCTTGCCCAGGCCACATTTTTACAGTGTTAGCTTTGGCCTTGACTGTTGACTGCCCCATTTCCTTGGCCAGGAATGCTCCGGCCCCTTTAGAGATGGAGGCGCCTGGCCTGTAAGCCCCAGCCTTGGAGCTGGTCGAAGCCACCCAGAGACTGCTGCTCTAACTCAGGCAGCATCCGGGCCGAGCAGAACTCTCCAACGTGGGGCATAAATCTTGAGCTATTCTTGGCCCGCAGAGACGAGATTTTAATGATCTGGCTCCTCCGGGCTTTGGAGACTTAGCAGAATTTTAAAGAATCCATCTAGAACCTAGGCCCCCGCCCCCTCATCTCCGCCCCGTTTCATGTCATAAATGTTTGAGCAGATTCCATCTGTATCTGTCTTACTTGCTGATTTAGGTGTTAGGAGGGAGTTGTCCCTGCTCCAGACCCTTCTCTCTGACCATGTCCACCTCCTCACTTTCTCTTCCTTACTGAGAGGGAGCCCTTGGTGGCAGAGGGTCAATCAGAGCCTTGGCAATTTTCTAGAGACTTTGGATTGTGGACCTGTCAATTCTGTGAGTTGATTGGGGCCAGACTCACCTGTCGAGCTGCCCTTTGCTGCTGTGCCCCCTCCAACCCCTGCTTGGACTTGTAACGCTCCTGTTCCTGAGAGGTTGGGAGACGGCTGTTCATAACCCCGTGCCTGAGACACGGCACAAATTGTTTCATTCCCGGCAGCGTTAGCCAAGGAAGAAATCAATCAATCAGTAAGTATTTATCGAGCACATAGTCTGTAACTGTCAAAGAAAAACTAGCCACTAAAGCAATATGGATTTAAGCAACTCAGAGAGGGCCAAGCCCTGGGGAGCATTCCTGGAGGTGCTGTGGGGTCTCCCACGCCTGCGCCCTGGCTCTCAGCTCTCAATCAGCAGCTGGGGCCTCAGAGCCCCCCGTGGGACCCTTGAGGCCTGCCCTCTTTGGGTGGGTAACCCCAGGGTCTGATTGCACTGGTCCCCTGTCAGCACCCTTCTCCCCCGGGGCACCGTCTCTGAACACGGCAGCATCCGTGATGATGGTGGTGAGGTTCATGGAAGACCCCCGCCCCTATTTCTGTTCTCACTCCCCACCTCCCTTCCTGCTCTGAATTCTCTCCACTCTTCAGTGCCCCTTATCCACGCCCCCCTCCGAAGCCCGCTCCGCCACCCACACCCTACACGGAAGTGAGAACCGTCTTGTATTAAGCGCCCTCTAACCGGCCTTCCAGGCGCAGCCTTTCTGTAAGCCAGTCGTTTAATCCACACAGCAACCCTGTGAAGTAGGTTTCATTGTTGCTGTTCTTTGTTAGTTTGCTCTTTTTTCAAAATTTATTATTTTTTTTCTAAAGAAGTAGAGTCAGTTTACAATGCTGTGTTAATTTCTGGTGTACAACGTAGTGATTCAGTTACACATATATATATTCGTTTCCATATTCTTTTCCATTATAGATTATTACAAGGCATTGAACAGAGTTCCCTGTGCTCTACAGTAGGACCTTGTTGCTTATCTATTTTATATACAGTAGTTTGCTGGTTTGTTGTTGGTTTTTTCCAACAAGGAGGCTAAGATGACCTTGCCCTGCATTTGATAGGTGATGAGTCGAAGGACCAGAATTCAAATTGAGACCTGCCTGACATCAGAGTCCAGGCCCTTGCTCACGAAGCTCCCAGATGCCCTAGTGTCTGTGTTCATGGTGTGCATGGCCCACCTGCCACTGGGTAGCCATGATCTGTGCCCCGTTGTCTTTATGTGGGGTGATGTGGGTTTATGTGGGGTTATGCACACATCTCCAAAGGGACTCACAACAGCCTGAGGGTAATAACTCAGTGGTAGAGTGCGTGCTTAGCATGCGAGAGGTCCTGGGTTCAATCCTCAGCCCCTCCATTAAATAAAAAAAAAAATGAATACATAATAAACTATAAATAAAATAAAAATAAGAGCAAACAAACAAAAATTAGGGGTAAAAAAACCCAGTGAGGAACATCCTACAGTACCTGCCCTGGTAACTCACACATGAAAAGAAGGGTTAAACAAGTGTCTCCTGACAAATGATTTGGATGTCACCCCCTTGGACGAGGTGGATTTTTAACGGGCCCATCAACGTCTTAGCACAAAGGAATGAGTCCAACAGGGGATTCAAGGTGTTTTAGGGGAAGATGCTTTCTTGGGGAGTCTGTCAGTTCATTAAAGGATGGGAAAAAAGGGGGAAGGGCCTCGAAATAACATGGGCTAAGCACCCAGGCTCAGTACGCAGCTGTCACTTACCTGAACACTCTGTGAAATTGTGTATTATTATTTTTTAAAATTTTATTTATTTTTTTGGGGGGGGCGTGTAATTTTATGTATGTATGTATGTATGTATTTAATGGAGGTGCCAGGGATTGAACCCAGGACCTTGTGCATGCTGACCATGAGCACGTGCTCTACTGCTGAGCTGTACCCTACCCTCCACCGTGAGGTACTATTATTTTTCCTGTTTTTTAGATGAGAAAATGAGACTCAGATTAAGTGGCTTTGTCAAGGACACAGAGCTATAAATGAAGAATTGGGACTCAAACCCAGGTTTTCCTGCTCAGAACTCGTCTAGTTCCCACTCTGCAGAAAGCCTCTTCTCTCTCATTTCTAAGCAGCTTTTAGGCCAAAGATTTAAAACAACTCTTGGTGTCAACAGTGGATGAGGTCGGGTCACGTTTAGAAGATCCAAGCAAAAGGCTTAAAGCTTGCATTTCTTTCTTTTTTTTTTTTTCAATTATTTATTGAAGTATAGTCAGTCTACAATGTTGTGTCAGTTTCTGGTGGACAGCAGCATGTTTCAGTCATATATATATGTATATATATTCCTTTTCAGATTTTTTTTCGTTATCAGTAACTACAAGATATTGAATCTAGTTCCCTGTGCTCTACAGTAGAAACTTGTTGTTTATCTAAAGGCTTGCATTTCTATCAAGGATTGTTAACCTAGAATTTCTGGATGCTAGGGATTCGGCCAATGGCTCTCCAGACGTTCCTTTAAAATGAAAAGCAAAGAGTATGTTTATGTGCATTTTCCCTGGGAGAGGGAGGGGCCATAGCTTTCATCAGTTTCTCGCAGGTGTGCATGACTCAAAAAAAATTAAGGGCTTCCAATTTAGAGGGACAGAAAACAGGTTCCCAAAGGATATTTCATCTGTGGATGTCTGATGGAGGAGATGCCCTGGGTCGCTGGCAGAATTTCACGTGCATTCAGGAGGGAGTCAGGGTCAGAAGATCTCTCAAAACCCCTTTGAAGCTCAGGAATCAGAAAGTCCTGGCTCTAAAGCCGTGGAGACTGCAGCCTCGAGGCCTGTGCTGTGGTAGGTGATGAATTGGATGTGACAGAAGGTGGCCGGCAAGGGAGCCAGAAGCTGTAGGATTTTTCACTTGGCGAGGGCAGGTCCCGGGTGAAGCTCTGCCCTCTTCGGTTAATGCATTCCGGCGATCTTGCTGATGCCAGGGGAATGGAGGAGAGGGATGTGTCCAGCTGCACAGCGCGCTCGGAGCCAAGTCCAGAGCCAGATAATCCAGGGTTGTCGTGCTCACTTTTATAAAAATAGAGTCGGTTATCTCAGGGAGGCAGAGCCCTTCCTCCTGACTTCTTTCCCTCAGAATAATTTGATTTCCAATGTGGCTGGAAAACAGCCATATTGCGTGACTCTGTTGGTGCCTCCGTACATAAAGTGGCTTCTTTAATTTAACTGGACTGTGAAAAATACTCTCTACACATGACCCAGTGATCCGAAATGTTGACGGAGAGAGGCTGGATGGCTCCTGTGCAGTGGGATTTGTCGTCTGTCTTCCTCCTCCGCTCGCGCACGTTCTAAAGGGAGGGCAGTCCACTTTCTTCACCTCGAAATAAAAAATGGAAAGAGGGCGAGTCTAGAGATGGCCTGGATTCTAGCTGGGCCACATCTTTGTGACTTTGATCGCTCAGCATTTTTGTGTCGTATCGCAAAGTATCTGGTTTATTTATACAATTGTCCATGCACCTGTCTGTGTGTGCCTTTCTACTATCTGTCTGTCTGTCTGTCTATCTGTCTGCCTCTCTATCTATCTATTTATCTATCTATCTATCTGTCATCTGTTCAACTAGCATTTCTTGAGTATCAGCTATTAACTAACACTGCAATGGGAAATACAGAATGAATAAAACATAGTCTCTGAGCTAGAGCAACTCTTCTCAATGTTAATATGCACAAGAACACCTAGGAATCCCATGAAAATACAGATTCAGAGTTGTAGATCTAGACCCAGAGGTCTGCATTTTTATTTTTCTTTTGTTTGAATTTTAAATATTATGTATTTATTTATTGCTTCTTTTGTTTTCCTTTTTTGGTTTTTTTTTTTTAAGTTGTCTTCTCTTTGCCATTTCTTTTCTTTCTTACTTTTCTCTCTTCTTTTTTCTTTTTTGTTGAGTCCTGCATTTTCAAAAAATTGCATTAATTTTTTTATTGAAATGCAGGCAGTTTACAATGTTGTGTCAATTTCTAGGGGACAGTGGCATGTTTCAGTCATACATATATGTATTTATTTTCATGATCTTTTTCATTATAGGTTACTACAGGATACTGAGTGTAGTTCCCTGTGCTGTACAGTAGACATTTGTTGAGTCTGCATTTTTTTTGTGAGGGTGAGTAATTAGATTTATTCGTTCATTCATTCATTCATTCTTATGGAGGTACTGGGGATTGAACCCAGGACCTCGTACATGCTAGGCACACACTGTGCCAATGAGCTACACCCTCCTCTGAGTCTGCGTTTTCAAAACGCTCCCAGGCGGTGCTGATGCTACTGGCGTTGGAGCAGAGTGGCTCTGAGGTCCTTATCATGTCCCCCCATCTCCTCCGCATTCTTGTGAGGAGCCAGTGGGTTACTGTATATAAAGGTACTTTTGAAAAGCAGAAGGTACCTACTTGTCAAGTAGGATGTTTGTTCTTGCAAGTATCCTTTCTGGGCCTCCAGACAGTTAAGTGGTGTGGATGGTTCTGTTGGAGGCGTTACTGGCTTCCTGGTTGACTCAGTGGGATCGGGGGCCAAGCTGAGCTCCGTGGATGCTAGCAGACTCAAGTTTCAATCTCGATTCAAAGTTAGATCAGGCAGTCACATACGCTAAGTGCCCCTCCCTGCTTCCCTCCCATCATTTCATGTGAGCTTTTCTACGAAGGACATTCTGTTTCTCTTGAGATCTTTCGGGACCTGGTACCACCCGGCGGGGAGCAGCAGTCCTCTGCAGGGAGATGTGGTTTTGCCGTTTTAACTAATTGGCAAGATTGGAAGCCGTAATAAATAGCCAAATATTTAATCCAAGATTAATTAGTGAATAAATACTCTGTTAGGCTGATAATGAGAAAATATTTCTGTCGTTTATGGGGAAATGAGCCCCTTTATTAACCAACACAGTCTGAACCCAGGGAAGGTGACCTTGGGTTTCTAGCCTACCCATCCTCTGTAAGCGTCTGTTACGAGGTGATGGGGGTGTGAGGGGATTAGAGAAAACAAGAAGCAGTTTATTCTAGTCTCTTCTTGTCACCATCTTTAAGACAGAAAGATTAAAATAAATTTGATTTTTAAAAAGAGCAGGACGTCCATATAGCTTGGCACAAAATCAGTAATAAAATTTCAAATTGAAACATTGCCCAGAGAAAGAAAAACATTAAGTGTTCGGACCCCAGAAGAAGGAAAAATCTAAAATATATTTCCTTGATCTCATCAGAGCCTTTTGAAATTTGCTGGGGTGTTTTTTGTTTTGTTTTGTTTTGTTTTGTTTTGTTTTGTTTTGCTCACCATTTTGCCTTCACAATGCAAAAATTCCAGAAGTTTATTTGAACATCGCATTAAAGAGACGTTGTAAGCAGTTGCCAGAACGTTTTTGTGGAGTAATTCATTTTTCAGCAAACCCTGACTCTCTTTGGCATGTCAGTATCAGGAGGAAAGCCAGGAAAGAGAACAGTTTCTCTCTCTTAAGAACTGACAATAGTCGTGTTCCTGAAAAGTTGAGTGTTAAATGAATTTTGTACATTGAGTCTTATTTTTGAATGCGCTAGGGGAATCCCATGAAAACAAAGAAGACTTTTGGTTCAATGAATGCTTTCCCTCTCTTGTTTCACAATTAAAAAATTTGGTCTAAGTCTGGATTTTTGTGTCTTTTTCGTCTGCTCAAAGCAGGGACCACCTGTGGACAAAGAGAGGGGAGGGAAGGGTAATTTGGCCCAATCACAGGCTGCGGGGTGCAGGGGGAGAGCCTTTCGGAGAGTCAGGCCAGGTGCAGGGATGCTTTCGAGCAGCCTTCTTCACGGAAGACCTTCAGGAAAACTAGAAGACTCATCCGACCCCAGAGACTGCAGCTCTTCAGCTCTAGACAAGGCTGTTTCCCTTGGAAAGCGCTGAAGGATGAGCCAGGACTGGGCCAGGCAGACGGCAGATGCCGCATCAGTGGTCCCACATTTAGTGATGGCCCAGGGAACCCGTGATCGAGCTGGGCCACCCTGTGTTTTCCCCACGTCCCCCATCCGTGTCTGTCCTCACAGTCCCCTGAAGCTGCTCTTTCTCCCAGTAATCTGTGCGGCGAGGGTCGCCGTCATTCAGCAGAGTCTCTTGCAAGCGCGGGGCGTCAGCCGTGACACCAGAATGTCACAAGCTGCCACCCCCACTTTCTCTGTCCCCCACTCCCCGTGCCCCATGCACTCAGGGGAGAATCTTCAGGTGGGCCCCTCTCTCTTGCTGACCCACTATCTGTTCCCTGGAGAATGACTTAGAACGGCCCCCACTCTCTGTCCTCCTGCCTCCTCCTTCCCACCTGAGATACCCTCCCACCACATCCTTGTGCCCTCGGGCCTCCCCTTCAAGGCTCAGCACCCCTAACTTTGCTTTCCTTCCCTCCACCTGAATTTTCCCTCCCAGGTAGGGGGCTGGGGCTCACCCACCTGCCGGCTGTGCTGTCTTGGTCCACTGCCCTTCACCTCAAAGCCCCCTTTCCCTGAGCTGTAGAATGGGGGTGATGATCTCTGACTGATAAGGCCCTGAAGACGAAGGCTAATATGTAGAGAGACCCCTGGTCCAGGTGTCTTTTATTGTTACAAGCTGTTTGAGCTGAGGCTCGGGGCCAGCGGAGGGGGATGTAATGGCTAAGCCAGCGAATACAGTGGACTTTAGCAGAAGCTTTCAATACTCGGATGCGAAGGGGTGGTACCCAGAGGCAGAGGCGTGGAGGAAGGAGGGCCACAGGCAGGACGGAGAGAGGGGATGAACGTGACCAAGAGCCCCTCTGTGCCAGGCCCTTTGTCTCCTGAGAACCCTTTCAGCGCCCCTGGGTCCAGGTCTGGGACATTGCTGGTCTTGCTGGTGGCCGGTGGGCCCTGGCTTTCCAGCTGCCCCTGCATCAGCCGTTGCCCCATCGCTCCCAAGTTCCCTGATGTTCTCGGGCCTGGTGAAGCCTTTGAGAGAGAAAGAAAGAGAAGGAGAAGGAGAGAGGGGAAGGGAGATGCAGGGGGGGAGCAGCTGAGTAAGCTGATGACCAGACCGTGCTGTAAATATTGATCCAGATTTAATCGAATTCCTCCTGGGAACTCTGCGGCCCCAAGACTGATCTCTAAGCACCAACATCCAATAGGAAGGCATCTTGCTGTCGGGAGACAGGTGTGCCGGCCAGCGCCGATGCTGGAGCGCGTTCTGAGTGAGAGGACACAGGTGGGATTGCCGGGAATCTCTTTGAAGGACTTCCTCGTGGTGGCGATTCACCTCCCCCGCCCACCCCAAGGAAGAAGAAGGCCGCCTGACGCGAGGATGCGCAGGGGGGCTTCGGGGCTGGGCTCCGGCTCAGCCGCTCACTTTATCAGCACGTTGTACAAGTTTTTCATTTGTGTTCCGTTCAACAACTCTATTGAGCGCCTACTGCATACAGGGTGGTACTTGGGGTATCCCAGTGAAGCCATTAGGTCTGACACCTGTCTTAATAATGCTCTTCTCTTCTTGCTTGGAGAGCTAACTCTTAATTTTAAACTTTCCTTCTGAAAAATGTCAGATATCCACAAAAGAAAAATTTTTACTAAACCCTCCTTACAGAGCACAGTCATGAGCACTAAAGAAGTTGCTGTGACAAAAGTGTGTAATTATATTTATAAAGTTACCCCATTAGAATTACTATGTGTCATTCTCCATAGTACCAACCAAAGAGCATACCACTGGATTCTAATGTTCCTCTTTGATTTCAACGTTGTTTTGCAGAAGCCGTTATAAAGGACAAGGTTTGGGGTTTTTGTGTTTAAATATTTTCCACTGATGCCTATTTTTATTATTGTATTGTGGCCGGCTCACGATTTTTATCTGAGATGCTTTAGCAAGGTTTCCTTTTTGGTTCACAGATGTTTAATTTGTGTAAAATACCACCGCATAGTTGCAAAACGGTGAATTACGTGCCGTGGACAACACTAAAATTCATTGTTATATTCATCACATCTGTATTCTTATGTTATTTAACACTTTTTTGTTGTGGGGAGGTAACTTATTTATTTTACTTAATTATTTTTAGAGGAGGTACTGGGGATTGAGCCCAGCACCTTGTGCACGCTAAGCACAGACTCTACCACTGAGCTATACCCTCCCCTCTTCATGTTATTTTATATGATTGATCTATTATTGATTCCTAGAGATCCAGCAAAGTCTCCCTGTATTAAAAATAAAGTTGCTGTGAGACCCAAAGTGAGTTACTGAACTTCTTTAAGCCTCAGTTTCTTCATATGCAAAATGGGGGGAAAATGCACTTACCTTATAGTGCATTACAGGGGATTAAATTCTATGTTCCATGTGCTTAAGGAAGCGCCTGCAGGAAAGCAAGACCTTCGTACATGAGGGCAATCATAGGACTGCTGGGAGGACTCAGTGACAGGACATCTGAGAGCCGGTGGCCCAGGTGATAATGGTGGGACAGTAACAGTGGAACAAGGGAACATCCAGATTGTTGGGATGCTGGCTGCTTACAGCAAGTGCCTGAATAGAGGCTCTCAATGCATGAAGATGATGATGATGATAGTGATGATAATGGTGGTGGTGATGATGGTGATGATGATAGTGGTGGTGATGGTGGTGGTGGTGATGATGGTGGTGGTGGTGATGTGATGGTGGTGATGATGGTGATGATGGTGGTGGTGGTGATGATGGTGGTGGTGGTGATGATGATAATGACAGTGGTGGTGGTCAGATACCTTTTCTCAAGTTTCAGTGTGGCTGGTAAAAAAGTTAAGAGTTCGATAGAAGAGAGAAAATTGTGATTGATGTCTACTAATGAAAGGAGCTGAAGAGATCATTTAGAAAAGGCATGATCCTTACTGGGTGAAGATTATATACAGTATTACATGTGGAAGTATTAAAATGTTGAAATGATGTCAAACCCCTAGTGTGTGGTAAGGACTTTTCACATTCAAAGCGTTGGGCTGCATTCTGGGGGTTCACAGCTCAAGGGGGTCAAGGTCAGGGGCCTGCCTTTGCCTTCAAGGAGACGATCCTCTATCTGGGGAGACACAACAGAAGCTCCTGATAAATTATGACAACAAATTATTTCAATAGCAGCCCAACACCAAAGAAGAGCTGACACAAGGTGAAGCTGAGGAATTGGCCCATTAACTATGCTGACGTTAAGTGCCCCGAGTTCACAGGAGAACAGATCCCTGCTGGCGGGGCCATGTCAGGGCAGCCTCACCTAGAAGATGGAGTTTCCAATAGGTCTTCAAGGATGGGCAGTAGGTCCTTCTGAATATGGGTCAGAGGTGGATGGAATAATGTCAAAGCTGGGTTCAAAGTTCACATAGTTTAGTGATTTTTAAAATCATTTTTAGATTTGGATCAAACCCCTGGGGCCTTGTCTGGCACTGGAGAAGCAGCCCAGTAATTCAAGCTTCAGGGCAGGCCCCACTCAGGCTGCTGGCCCCAGGCTGGGGGAGGCAGGGTCGCGAGCAGGTCGGGGGGATGGCTCTGCAGCCAGCCTTGGGCAGCCCACCTCCCTGCTTGGACGTGGGGGCTCCAGTTGTAAAACAGGGGTAACCAAGCCCTCTGCAAAGCAGGGGTTGTGAGGATTAGGAGCTAACCTGAGGGCAGAGTCAGCTTTCTAGACTCGGGCTGTTTTCAAGTTGGTTTCACCTAATCTCACTTTCAAAAGGGGGTGAGTCTATTCTTCACTTTCAGGGACCCCTTTCCTCCAGCCCCCAACATCCTGGGTGGTTTGATGAGAGGTAGTCCACACAGGACAGATCTCAAGGTACAGATGTGAGTGTCTCCAAACCAGGCAATGGACCACAGGCTGGCTGCCCAGGGAAAGATGTTGGCCCTGCCCTCCTGGGTCCGGCTTTATGGAGACACAAGATGTCGAGCTAAGGTGTGAGTAACTATTCATGATGCGTGCCGCACACTTCTCTTGTGAGGTAGTCGCACTTCAGCCAGGACCTTATGGAACCTTTAGCTTATACTGAAAGCCATTACTCCCTGGTGGTGATCTGGGAAGTTGGCGATCCGGTGATAAAACACAGGGTATTTATAAGGAGGTGTGCGTTAGATTTTGTTGCAGAATAATATATACAGTACTGTTCTGTTTTTTAAAGATAAATGACAAATCAGTTGGCTAATCACTGTGGTTACATTCATGCATATAGATGCATGTACCCAAAGATCCAGAAGGACCCACATCAGACTGATAACAATGGTGAATTTGGGAGGGACCTGGGGTCAGAGGCAGGATGGCCAAAAAGGATTCGAGTCCTCTCTACAATATTTCGGTTTTGTCCAGGGAGAGTATATTCATGTGTCAGAGCAGGGAGTCTGGGAGTCAGCGCACCGGATTCTGAGTCTCTTCATGTATAAACAAGGATGAGTGATCTTCACTGATCTGTCGTGGGGACTGACTGAGATGATGTCTCTGTCACCAAAGCACAACGTGTGGCACGTGGAACTCCCCCGAGAAAAGTCAGTGCCACCGTCCCTTCTGCAGCAGGGGGCGACTGCATGCCCACCTGTCCACGTCCTCATCCTGGTCCCACGGAAGGACTGTGTTTCCCAGCCTCCCTTGCGGTTGGCAGTCATGTGACCAGTTCTGGCCAATGAGATGCGTGCAGAAGTGCCCTGCACCCGTTCTCACCACAACCCCCCCCCCGTGCCTCCCTGCTCACATTTACCTCCGCAGGTGGACATTAGAGCTAGCGGCGCCTCGGAGGACGGCCACTTGGAAAGCCACCTGGCTCATATTAGACGGTGACATGAGCCAGAAGGGGATGTATTGCATCGAACTGCTGAGATATGGGAGTTGTCTGTTGTCAGTGCTCAATGTAATAATCACATTTTTTTTTTTGCCTGCCTTGGAGGGTTGTGTGTGAAAACCCAATAAGAGATGCTCTTTGGCCATGAAGGGCTGTGGCAGGTGGAGGCAGGGCGTTAGGAACAGAGCCCCTGGGGCTGAGGGGTACAGACCAGGCTGAGTGGTGAGGTGCCGTGAAGGCCGGGGAGGGTGAGGCAGGGGAGAGGGGCTGGGGAAGAGAGTCTTCTGCCTCCTCCAGCTGCAGAGAAGAGCCTGTGGCTGGAGCTTGGTGGCTGTGGCTTCTCTGGTTACAAGAGAATCCATGGATCAGGCAAGGATCAACCAATTCATTGCAGGCTGATAAGAGCCTCACAGTGTTGTGGGGGATTGGCCATCGCCCAGCCCAAAGCAAAAACTTGCACTGTAAGCAGTAATCAAGAAGCGATTTTCCCTTGGCCCCCGTTCCTGGGATGCATGCCAGCCCCTGCGAGCCTTCGGAGCTGCCGGCTTCGAGAGCCGGCTCAGATGGGGGACAGGTGACACGCGCCTGCGTGTGCTGTGGCCCGTGTGGGCCTTGGCAGAACTCTGTCTTAGCTCCAGGCTTGGTTCATCTGGCGCTTCTATTCTGGGGGTGAATACTGCTAGAAAGGGGCTTTCGGGGCACAAAAGTGAGTCTGCCCAGTCTGCCAGTTTGCATCTATAACAGCTCAGCGTTGGTGGTTGTCAGTAGCGGGTCGTGTGAACCCGGCCACACCACCGCCATGCACTGGCCTCTTGTCTCCTCTCTCCCGTGGTCAAGGGGGTCTTGTCTGTGCAATCGTAGACCCAGGGAGACAGCACAGTACCGACAGACAGCATCCTGGCCCTCCCGAAACGTTCATCACCACGTGCCCTGTAGCTCAAGAATTCTCAGAAGCCATGGACAGTGAACACCAAAATCTGAAGCCTCCCATTTTGCAGAGAAGAGAGTGGTAATGATCTGGGGGCTGAGGTGGGGGAAAGGATGGAAGAAAGAAACTGTAGAAACATTCTGCGGATCTCTGCATAATAGATGCAGGGACACGTACTTTTTTGCATGTGGAAGCTGAAAGTCGTGTTGGTGTGTTTAAAAAAGAAGTGGGAGGGGACGAAGGAAAACAGATGGGAAGGAGGAACAGAGAGGCTCGTTTCCTTGTGCCTTTACTCTGGGCAGATTATTTTGTAGGAAGGCACCGTTTATGACCATCTCTGCGAACGTTCCCATTTCCCAGTTAATCATCCATCCTTTCCGCGCGCAAGGAGCCTGGGGAACTGCAGCAGGAGGGGAGTGACTCACTGCCTCCCAGTCACTCCCTCCAAGCCTCAAACCCCTCTCTCCAAGGCCCGCACCTTCCCATCTGGGGCCCCTCCCGTCCTCTAGGGAGTGGTCCCTGCTGCCCATCTCAGCCAGGGAGACACCGCAGGACGAGAAGAACTGAGTGAAGAAATTGCCAGTCCATTGGCTCAGAAAGGCACATCTTTGTGTGATGAGATTGGCTGCCCTGCTGTCTGGGGAGTGGAGGGGGGGATGGAGGAGGGGAATGGTGCGTCTCTTTCAGAATAAAAATGAACTGATGGATTAGCTGAGTAAGGACGCCTTGTTCCTCCCCTGTGATCCGATGGCTGGTGCAGAGTCAGTCTGGCCCCTGGAGGGGCAGGCAGGTCCAAGGCTCTGCCTCTGACCCTCCCTCCCCAGCCCTGGGCCTGCCCCCGCCCCGACCCCCGGCCCCCTCGCTCTTACTTCCTCCCGTGAAGAAATGACAGGTGATGTGATCTGACCACTGAACCACAATGACAACAGTTGGCCTTTACAAACCGATTGACAATTTATGCAGCTCTGTCACAGACTTTTTTTTTTCCTATTTGTTTTTTGGCAATTCTTTTTGGAGGAAGGTCTGTACCCGCCATTGTGGGGAGATTAACTGATGTGCCCACTGTCAGGAGTGGTGGGTGTCGAGGCTGGAGCCCAGAGCCCGACTCTATCCTGTGCTGGTCCTTATGCGTGTGTGTGTGTGTGTGTGTGTGTGCGTGGTAGGGTGGGGTGTGTGCCTGTGTGTGTAGGGGTGAGGTGGGGGGTGTGCAGTGGTGATGGGGGTTGGGGAGGCTGTCATCTGTGCTGGCTTGTCCTTGGCCAGCCAGTGCAGAGGTGTGGGGACCTGTCCGTCCACCTTCGTGTCCTGGGTCTGCCTGTCTGCCCGCAGCTCCAGTGTTGCACCTGTGTCTGGCCGGCCCTATTATACCAGGTCACACCCACAGTTCACCTATGGACACCCCCGGAGTGGTACCAGGGTCTGACAGGTGGAGCGTTGGACGGGGACAGGACACAGCTGCCTTCTGCGACCCTAACTCAGGAGACCAGGGACAGCCCCGTGCCTGCTGGCTCCCGTCCGGGACATATGTTCACATAGACTTGTGGAAGCCCACCTGACCGATCGCTCTCTGATTTCCAGACTGCACCGTGGCTCAGGTTAACAAGCTCCATACGTCTATAAGCTGCTGTCAATTTGTTCCCAAATCACTGCCGTCAAACATCAACAGAAATCAGCCTGCTGTGCGTTCTGGGCTTTGGTGAACAAGTTAGCACCCACAGCTCGCTCTCCTGGAGATTTTCTAGAGTCCCATCACCATCCTCCCTTCGGCCCTCCCAGGAGCCCCAGGGAGCGCCTCCCCGTGACCCCAGTCTCACGGTCAGCATCATTGCTCTGCGTGCTGACCCAGGGCTGAGCTCCACCAGCGTGATCCCAGCTGTAAACGCACTTTCCAAATAATTTATCCAAATCACAGATGCACGTAGTTTCATAAAAGCAATGGTCCCTCCGCCATCCCCCGCAACCCCGGCCCTAGTGCCCAACCGAGCAGCTTTAACTGCTTTTCCGTTTAGGGCTTTGGGTGGCTGCCTCTTATCTAAATATTAACACGTGCTCTCAGTTCATCTCCACCGAGATCACCAGATCACCAGATCACCATCACCGAGGCAGCTGCTCTTACTGTCTCCATTTTACAGATGAGGCGACGGAGTCTTAAAGGGGACACGCGGTGCGCCCGCGGTCACTGAGCTGGGAAACGGCCAAGCCAAGGCTCTCCTTCAGACCTTTACCTAAAAGCCATGGTGCTGTGCACCAGGAGCCCCTCTGCTTCCCCTCTTTCTGCCCCGGGGTCCCGGAAGCCCCGGCCTTGTCGCACAGCCTCAGTGTCCTTCTCTGGCTCCCCGGCGGCCTGGCCAGTGATGGGTACAGCGCCCTCTAGCGTCCACCCAGCTCAACGCATGGTTGCCTCTCCGGCTTTAGGATCATCAGGCTGTTTCTTGGGGGGCGAAGGCAGGAGCCCTGCTGGTACTGTTGGGACAGCATCCTCAGTAAAGGGTCCCCAGGGCGTCCAGCAAGTGGACTGCACCCCCAGCGCCAGGACCATGTGCTTAGATCACATGGTACCTGCTGCTGCAGACGGGAGACAGAGCAAGAGATTACTGGAGGGTAAAAACCTTGCCTCATTTATTTATGTTACGAATGACTCCCTCTCTCTTCCGAAAGAGCAAGAACTGAGGGTTTTTTTTTTTCCCTTTCTTAAAAAAAAATTGGGGTTGTTAACAAAGGAACTGAACCGTCAGCAGGTTTTCCTCGCGGAGAAGGGATTTGCAGCATGAAAGGAGGTCATTTTGACAAGTCTTGTGAGTTGTGCTGGGCACAGGGGAACTGTCTGGCAAATCTGGGCCTACCAGAAGTGCTGAATATTTTTCTGAGGCCTCTGAGAGCCGTGTCATCCCTGACATAATCCAAGGGGGAGCATCCACGGCCCCCCTCAATCGGAACAGCTGTTCAGGTGCAGGCCCAGAGGGCCCTGGGGGCGGCATGTGGGCTCACCTGCCCCCTTTGGCTCCCAGCCGCTTGGCCCATCCCTAGGAGACAGCATCTACCCAGGGGTCCCAGGAGACTGGCCGGGCTGGATGCCAGGGTCCCGGGGGACGGCAGGGCCCTGTCAGTGGGAGGAGCCAGGACCTCTGGATGACAGTGTTCCAAGGTGGCCTGGCCCCTGGGCAGCACCTCAGCTGGGAGAGACCTTAGCTGCCCTCTGGTCCAGGAGTTGGCGAACTTCTGTAAAAGGCCAGACAGCAAATATCTTAAATTTTGCAGACCATAGGGTTTCTGTCCCCACTGTTATTCTTGATTGATTTTTTCAACCATTTAAAAATGTAAAAACCATTCTTAGCTTGTGAGCTGTACAAAACCAGCCAGTAGCTGGATTTGGCCTGTGGGCCCCAGGGTGCCAACCCCGATCCAATCCGTGTTCCTCCGCCAGCCTCCTGATGCCCCCATAACCGGGGTGTTTGTTCAGCCTTGGCCTGAATGTCTTTCCAGCAGGTATCATCCATCACTCTTGCGAATGGATGTGAAAAGTCTCACTGGTAGCAGCCCCCCTCCCTCCTTCAAGCTACGCCCTCTGTGGCCGCTGCACCCTATTCCTAACCATCTTCTTGCTGCCTTTAGTTCAGACATTCCGTGGCGGGGAATTAGCCCCGTCCTGGGGCTGGGTGACCATCCTTGTCAGAGCCCTGCCCTGGGAGCTGCTCCTGGGGACCGCGTGTTCCCTGATGCAATGAGTGTGTGCAATGGCAGAAGGCGAGCAGTAGGCGGCAGCACTGAGCTGCATTTAATTATTTTCATGCTCAGCAGGAGCCTTAGACCCAAAAGGACGGTGGCTTATGTGTACTCATCACTGGGCGGACGGGATGCCGGGCTCCAGAGTTAGGGGAAGTGCTCTGAAATCCGTACCTGGGACTCCATCCACCACTTTGCTTCCACCCAGATTGGGCTGCACTCTTGTACTTTGTGTGTGCTCTTTGATGCTTTCAGTGCATCCCCGTGGTGACCGCTTCAGGTTCACCCTGGACCCTGAACACCTCTCTGCAGGTCCACGCGCAGCCGCACCCATGCAGCTATGCTTAGTGGTGGAGGTGGGGCGGGGCTAGGCTGGAGAGCGCAGAGCAGACTTCCCTGCCGGGCCGGGGATGAGCTGGATTGGTCAGGCAGGTGCTTGGGTGGAACCTGGACGTGGCAAGAGTGAAACCACAGTACTTCCCCCTGACGTCGTAGGCACTTTGTTTATATGATCTTAGCTAGGTGACTGGTGTTCAAAACCTGAAAGGCGGTGGTTTCTAGAAAGCTGGAGTTTACCTTGCCCTGCCTCTGCCTCACCTTCCACATCCAGGTCATCGCCAGGAGACATCACTATTGTCTCCTGTGTGCTTTTCAAACCCATCTGTGGCTCTGCCTTGGGGCACCCCAACCCTGGACCAGCCCTGCTCCCCTGCTGCCATGTGCCTTCCTGAGATGCACTTGGACATGGTCTTGTGACCTGTTAAAACCCTCCTGCTCTGAGGATGGAGTGAGACCCCCTCACTTGTGCCAGACCCCACCAGGCCCCCCGCTGCTATCTTCTGCGGGTCTCCAAATTTCTGCTCCAGTGGCGCTGTTCCATGCACACTGTCAGCTTTTCCTGTCCCCATGCCTTTGGCCATGCTGGGTCTCTGGCTGGAGCACTGTCCTTCTCTGGTCTCTGGCCTCACCCACCCTCCTCCCAGCTCACCTCTGCTTGTCCTTTTAAGACTCAGCTCAGATGTAGCCATCAGGAAGCCTATCCAACCCTCCTGCTGCAGCCCCGCTGTGCGCCCATCATCCTGGGACTCAGCTCTGTTATCGCCGTGGCCCATTGTGTGCTGGTTGTCCCCAGAATGTGACCTTCTTGGGCACTAGCACAGTTTTGGACATGTCTTTGTAACTGCAGCCTACACAGGGTCAGGGACACAGAGGTGCCCAGTGGACGTCTGGTCACCAGAGGAACTGATGGCATGAGATGAGATTGAGACACCATCTGGTCCTCCACTGGGCAAACTCTCACCCACATTTTGGGAACCTAGGAACAGGAGATGACCTATCAGAAGCAGGGACCGTTCCCATCTCTGACCGTCTTTCTTTTCACATCCCCTTCCCTATATGAATATAGTCCCCTTTGCTATACAGAGGAAATTTGTTTTTTTATCTATTTGTATATATAGTGGCTAACATTTGCAAATCTTAAACTCCCAGCTTTATCCCCTCCCACCCCTTTCCCCCTAGTAACCATAAGATTGTTTATGATGTCTGTGAGTCCGATTCTATTTTGTAGATGAGTTCATTAGTGTCGTCTTTTTTCTTTTTTTAGATTCACATGAGTGACTTCATACGGTATTTTTCTTTCCCTTTCTGGCTTACTTCACTTAGAATGACAATGCTTTTGACTGATGATTTAGCTGTAAAGATCATTTCCTATTTTAATAATCCTCATCAGGAATAGATGACCCCAGAGAGCCACTGCTTGCTCGTTTGGTGGTCTGTGTACTTTGTAGAAATTTGTGTATTTTGAAGAAAAGGAGCAGTGCTCTGGCCGGACACTGGGCCTGGAAGCCTGGCATGGGGACATATGTTGGCTGTCCCAGCAGGACCCTTCCTTCAGCACAGGGATCCACAGTGACCCTCAAGCTGGGAAGTCAGGCAAGGACAGAGTAGCTGTTTCTAGTTGCAGTCATGCCTGCAAAAAATTATATCAAACAAATATTTACTACCTGCTGTGCGCCAGACAAAACATGCTTGGTACTTTCATTTATATTATCTGGGGAGGCAAAAAGGAGGGGGGCCTCACTTATAAAAACAAAGTCAGGTTTCTTTGTAAAAGGCCAGTTAGAAGGATGGCGGTCCTTGAAACAATGAGGTGCATGTCCCACGGAGAATCAAAAAGAGAATCTGAATTTTGGAAGACGATTTACTCTGGGGACCTGTATATACCAGGTCGTGGAGAGTGGGCTGGACTAGGAGAAGTATTGCCTGGGTTCAAATCCAGCTCCCTTCACTGCTTTTATAGCCCAGAGCACTCAGCCTCTCTGAGCCTCAGTTTCTGCATCTGCAAAATGGGGGTAGTGAGGACCCACCTCATAAAGCTGCATTGAGGATTCAGTGATGCACCCGCTTAGAAACATCAGCTGAGATCGCGGCCGCCAGGGGGCGCTGCGGAGAGGCCGGGCGCCGGGCGGGAGCAGGGAAGGCGGGCCAAGTGATGGAGCGTCGGTGGAATCGCTCCTCTCCCGCCGTTTTCAGGGTCTCCCAGCAGGAAGGGCAGCCCGTCAGCCCCTCTCCGCTCCCCACTGCTTTTGCCAAACGCCTGTCCCCAAGATCATCTCAGACCTTCCATTGGAATATTTAAAGGGAAATGAAAAGTAACCCCCCACCAAACGTTCAAGGGCTGCGGAGCGTGCATGAGAAGCAACGCGTGCATGTGTTACAAGCGCCCTCGCCCCGGCCCTGTCACTGCAGTGTGAGCAGGAATAATCCAACTGACAGTTGCGCCCGAGGGCATTTCAGTGCCCCTGCTTCTAAGACAAAGAGCGTGGGTATAAGACTCATCGCAGAGGAACAAACAAAACGTACTTGGAATACAGAGGAGGAGATTCATTCCATCTGGTGGTGGTGGTGGGGATGACGTGGATGATAATAAGGCAAGAAAGGCTTCATGGAGGAGGTGACATCTAGGGTGTGCCTGGGCCACTGTTTCAGGGCAGGGGACACAGGACATAGGGGCTGGTGGCCTCATGGAACCTGCAGCTCTCTCCCCACATCATGCCCCTCAGACTGGCACTTCGAAATTTGCAACATAGAGATGGTTTCTCATAGAATGTTGGCCCATGAGCTGGAAGGAGGCCACGATGCATGTGCGTGCGAAAAAGGAAAAGTTGCTCAGAGAGGTAAAGTGATTTGTCCAAGTCACACAGCTAAGCAAGCGCAGGGTCAGGGGTGGGGAGCACCAAGAGGAATGGGGGGGGACCTGGAGGGGGACTGCACCCAGATTTCCTGTTTCTTTCTCCAACAGGACACAGTCTTTAATGGGAAATTGAGCAGTGGACATCCGGTGTGGAGGACTGGTTACAGAGGACCTGGAATTAACACCCCCCCCCCCCACCGCTCCCAGGGAGTTAGGGATAGCTGTCCTGTTAGTCTCTGTGGTTCTGGGATGGCCGGGGACTTGTGAATGAGCTCAGGCCATTATTACTAATAAGTGAGTTGGAGAAAGTGGGGCATTTGCTCTTTCTGGCTTCCAGCTGGAGGAGAAGGGGGTGGATCTGTGTGTGGGAGTGAAGGGAATAGCCTTTGCAAAATAAGGTCAGAAAAACGCTACTTTAATGTTAGAAGATAACTCTTAACTTGCAATCCTATCTAACCTAAATTTCCTTTTAAAGATTTTTAAAATTTGATTCATTTTTAAGTTGTGGAGAGAGTATGAGAAGGTGAATTTGCATCTCATTATTTCTTTGCTTGATGCTTGAATCCTTCCAGCTTGTCCATCCTCGGCAACCTCTGGCCCAGAAAGGTCCAGGATGGTTCTGACCCGGGGGATCAGCTCATTTCAGAGAACAACGCTGTGCCTCCATCGGCCAAGGGAAGGGCTGAATTATGAAAATACAAACGTGGGCCCTGTACTTTTCTAGGGTTAACTTGACCGAATTTATCACGATGAGGCTGGCTTTTATTCCCGGCTTCTGGTGGCTTTACCTGAGAGTTTCCGCTTTCACATGGAGAGAACGGGGAGTCGGGGCTGGGGGAGGGACAGAATCTGCAAAATGCGAAGCCCCTGAAGTACTGACTGAGTACCTACGACGCGTGAGATATGTGCTGGCCTTTAGGGGCTTGTTAATTCCAGGAACAGAAGACCGATGCGGTTAGAAAGGACTAGACAACAGATAAAGTACTGAATTATGCCATCTGTATAACAAAGGCGGAACATATTGACAGGAACAAAATTAGCACAGGCGGGGATTACTAGGCCAGGCTTTGCAGGACCGAAATTAAAGGTAAGGGGGACACTTAGATGGATGGAGGGGAGGGGAGGGGAGTTTGAGGCGAGCGCGTCGGAGATAGAGAGGCAAGGAGAGTGATGTGTTTATTGTCGGTGCGGGGCTGGGAAAAAACTGCACAATATAAACTATCATACATGGTCTAAATTCAATTTTGAAGAAATGTTTTATTCATAGGCAAGAAAAAAATTGCAAGCAAATGTGTCAAAATATAAACAATGCCACATGATAGAGGGATGATGGGTGATTTTTTTGTTTCTTCTTTTTACTTGTTGGTATTTTTGTTTATAGAGAAATGAAATGATTTATTCTTACACTAGAAAAAACAAAAACATTGTCCCTTACTAAGAGAGAGCTGTGTTCATGTCACTACCTGGCTGCCTGCGGAGGGTGTGCCTGGAGAGCCTGGCCGGGAGAGGGGAGGCGAGGATCAGTGGGCGGGGCCCTGGGGGCTGCAATGGGGAGGAAGGAACCAGCGCAGAGGCTCTTACAGGGAATGATTCAGACCCAAGGGAAGGAGAGCCTTGGCCCCCATGGGTCGTGGACAGTGAGATAAGCAGGTGGGCCGGAGAAAGCTTTTCTAGAAAGATAGGGCAATTGCACAGGCAAGAAAGGGCGGATAAAGAATCTGACAGTGGGCATTACGGGGGCACTGAGAAGCCCTGACCTGTTGCACCTCTAGGATTGGATGCCCTCTGTTGGGGAGGGGAAATGCCCCCCTACCCCTCTTGAGTTCCTGTGGCTGTACGAATAATGAAATTGACACAAGACAGATTGACAGGAGAAAAAAGAAACATGTAATCTCCTGCACCCTGAGGTCTCATAGAAATGGGACCGAAGATGTGGCCAAAGTAGGCAGCTTTCCTACTTTTTGGACAAAGAAAGGATGTAAGGAATTGATCGGACAAGGAAATGTGGGCTTTGGGTGCTCAGTTAGTGAAGGATCTAAACAGAGTTTGGTCTTGGGGGAAGTCAATTAAGAAGTAACCAGGTTGATTTTTTTCCCCTTTTAACAGAGAGAATATAATTTTTTCTAATTAAACCGTGGTAGTTTACAATGTGTCCATTTCTTGTGTACAGCATAATGTTTCAGTCATACAGACACATACTATATATATATTCCTTTTCATTCCAAGTTGCTCTAAGGTATTGAATATAGTTCCCCGTGCTCTACAGTATAAACTTGTTTGTATCTATTTTATATATAGTAGTTAGTATCTGCAAATCTTGAACTCCCAATTTATCCCTTCCCACCCCCTTGCCCCTGGCAACCCTAAATTTGTTTTCTATGTCTGTGAGTCTGTTTCTGTTTTATAAAAAAGTTCATTTGTGTCATTTTGGGGGAGTTCCATATAAGTGATATGATATGGTAGTTTTCTTTCTTTTTCTGCGTTAAAGGAGTAACAAGGTTTGTTTATACAATTCCTGGTCATTGGCAACAGGGGGAGGGTCCTTCGACCTCCAGATGCGGGGAGGGTATCTTTCACGCGGGAGATTTATTTCCTGCTTTCAAGGAGACAGAAAGCAAGGTCAGAGTGTCTCTTGCATTGGTCATTTTTAAAGTAACTTTAATTCAAAGAAACCGGTATGCCATTGAGGCAGTTTTGGGGCTGTGTGCCCTGAGCCCCAACACCTCCATCCCAGGTTGCCGGGCCCCTCTGGATTGGCAGGAGGGATGGGCGATGCCTGTGTACAGTCACTAGCAGGTGGGATGGGGTGAGCTGGCAGTGGGATCCCACCACTCTGTCCAGAATCCCCATCCAGAAAGAGGGTGGCTCCCTGGTGCCCAGAGCCTGCTTGGGGCTCTGGGACCCTCAGCCCCGCCACCAGGGGAGGTTCTCAGAGGCAGCAGCCAAACAAGTGGCCCTGAGCATGGGGGCCGTGTTAGGAGGGCCCCGGGGTCTTGAGTGTCTGTTTCCAGGGCTGGAAGAGCAACCTGGGTGCATTTTCCTTCGGACAGAATCAGCGCTGACACCGTGACTCATTTGACTCATACACTCTTCCGAGACGCACCCATCCCTAGACACAGGAAACACTGGATTTTCCCTGGGAAACCTCACTGACTTCCATCCAGCAGGGGCTGCAGGAGGTTCTCCCACCTGAATGCAGGGGCGCGGTCACTGAGGTCTCTGCATGCGTGTGAGTCACCGAAGAGCGTGACTCTCACGCCAACTCTTGAGGGACAGAAGCTGGAGGGGTTTTTCAACTTACAGACAAGTGCAATGAAAGCTTAATAGCGTATTGACCACTTGCATTCACAGAAGTGTTTCCACTTACCTAATCCAAAGGACAAGAGTGCCATGAACTCCAGAAGCCAGGGAACGGAAAACCAGCAAGGCAGCAGCATCGCACCGGCTACTCTGCTGGGGTAACTGGTGAGACTGGCCTCACTTTCTCACCCTGCCCACTTTAGCAGGAACTCCGGCGCAGACGCCTCTGTCACTAAACTCCCTGGGTTGGAATTCAGGAGAATCCCACTCTGTTCTGGGCTCTGCTGTCTAGAAAAGAAGCCTTGGGGGGGGGGGGTTATAGGTGGAACTCCTACCTCTCCTGGATACATGCTCTGCTGTGTCCAAAGAGAACCCACTCAGACATCTGTGCCATGTTTTAACAACCTCCTCCTCAAAACACCATACCCCTCATTACTCTGCCTAAAAACAGAGCAGTGGGTTTCCTCTGGAGATAGTGAAATGGAAGCCGTAAGAACCTGCCAAGTCTGAAAATGCTTTTGCAAAGGAATCATTTTGCATGATCTTTGTGCTGCCATCTTTCGAGGACTGGGAAGTGACGGGATCTCTCTTTATATTAATATGAAATCGTGGCGCCAAGAACATAGTAGGCACTTTGTAAATATCTGCTGTGGGAATGAGTCAAAGAACCAAAGTCATCATAATGTTGTAACCATAAGGCACTTTTTAAGTTTAAAAATACTTCATATGACACTATACACTGTTCAGGGATACATATGTATGTTTTAAAGGGGTATAGATGTGTGTGGGGTGATAAATACCAAATTAATATGATTAGGTTGGGAGTAAGTTGCAGGAGGTGGATTTAACGGTTTCCAGTGTTTTATTTCTTGCTTTAAAAAAAAAAAAACTGAAACTAGTTTACAATGTTGTGTTAATTTCTGGTGTACAGCATAGTGATTCATTCATACATATTTATTTATTTCTTTTCATGTTCTTTTTCGTTATAGGCAATTACAAGGTATTGAATACAGTTCCCTGCGTTCTGCAGTAGGACCTTGTTGTTTTCAATGTTTTATTTTTGAGCCGAGCATGGGACCCATAAGCTATGTATTGCATTTTTCTTTATCCTTTTTTGTTTGCCTTAAGTATTGTATGATACACTTTAAATATAAATAAAACTACATTTAAAAGTTACCTCTAGTATAAATATTGCTTCACTGGAGAAAAAGTAGAGGGTGGGAAAGTTGAATAAATATGTCTGTTTCTCTCCTAAGTTGGGCGCCTTTTTTTCCTCCAGTTACTGAGTAACTCCCACTCCCTTCCTTATCTGCACCAACCACTTCTCTCTCCCTAGATTGTCCCTCGCAGTGTTACTAAGTAATTATATCTTCAACCACCGGCTAGAAGAAAAATCCTTCCATACATCGGTATGGGGGCTGTTCATGTGATCTGAGCACCTCCATTTCTTACAGACCCCACCTGCTAAATAAAAAGATCGTGTGGTGTTGGTGAGAGGGGACAGACGTTAGCTGGGTACCAGTTCTGTGCCCACATTTCGTGTATTACCGCATTGAAATCCTCACAACAGCCTCAGATGTCAGTGTAGCTTTCCTATTTTTATAGATGAGCAGTGGGGCTTGGTGGTCCTGAACGACTTGCCCAGGACAAGGTGCCCCTGGAGGGGTTCCCAGTCCCAGGCTGTGGCACATCAGGGCTCACACCCCAACCAGCCTGTGCTGCCCGTGTTCTCGAGACATGCTCCCCAGAAAGGGATGCAGATCCAGCCACGTTTTCGGGTTCTCCACCTTGTGACCAGTGGCTCACGCTTGGGAGATGCCTGGAGGGTTAAGGGTACAAGCCAGGTGGCCCAGGAAGCACTGAACCTCTCTGATCAGCAGGGGGGTTGGCTCATCACCCTGATGGTCCTGTAGTCTCCCGCCTGGGGTCCATGTGCAGGAAGATACAGGAAGAAGATACTTGTCCTTTAAAGATTTCTATTTCATCGTGTGTTTTATAACGTACATCATATACAGGCACAGTAGTACATGCATATTATACACAGAAAATTAGCCAGATATTGAAAGTATAGGCTGAGAAATATTTGTATGAACAGAAACATTCAATTTTAAAGGTCGGAAGCTTCGCAAAGTCTTCTCAACTGCACTGATCCATCTTATTTCCAATCAGCTGCTGTGTTAGCACACGAGGGTTGGCTGAGCCCAGATCTTCTAGTCCAAACACCTGTCTTCCCGGCGCTGAGTACATTAGACACATGGTCAGAGAGACATTCTGGGAATGTTGGTGAAATCTTGAAGAATTGGAGAGAAAAACTGGAGGCAGGTAGATGTCTCATTTTTCAAGAAAGCAGATTTCACATAGCCAAATTCCTGGAAAAAAAAATTTAGCACGGATGATTAAGCAGATGGTTTATGACTCTAATGATATACTATTGCAATCTGCCCCCAGAGAGCTTTCTTTTTAACAAAGGAAACCGACATGTACAAATATCTATGATAAAACAGAGTATTTCTTAAGTGCCAGATAGTGGTTATATTACAAACAATGTGGTTAAATTATAAACGGATGTGACCAGGATTTACCAAAAGGGGAATACTCCGGGGACACAGCGACTCCTGATAGAGAGAACATAATATTCAGCGAGGAAGGGGGACATTAGAACTTCTATGTATGTATTTATTTTTAAATACCATCTTTCCAATTTCTAGTTTGTACAGCCTGAGGATGGTGGGGACAGCTGCTCCCATGTGGGACTGACTGGGGCCAAAGGGCTGGAGGTACAGGGCGGCAGCCCCTGCGTGTGAGGAAGGACCTTTGGGATCTCTGGGACAGCATCCTCGAAGGTCAAGGGAAGGTGGCTCCGCTCCCTGTTGGAACAGGGATTAAGGCACTGAATGACCTTTAAGGTCTGTTTCTACTTTGAGTTCTATGATCTGTGTGAAATAATGGCCCTGCAAGGCTCGTGCAGAGACAGTGGGCTTAAAGGCAGCCGGCCTTAAAGAGACATTAGTATCTACAAATCCCGGACTCCCAGTTTACCCCTCCACTATCCCAGTAGAGGGGAGACACACACTACTGTATACAAAACAGATAAACAGCAAGGTCCCACTGAACAGCACAGGGAACTATATTCAATACCTTGTCATAGCCTATAATGAAAAAGAACACGAAAAGGAATACATATGTATATCTGAATCACTCTGCTGTCCACCAGAAATTAACACCACATTGTGAGCTGACTATACGTCAGTAAATTTTGTTTGTTTGTTTTAAAGAGACATTGATCTGGCTCGGGGCAGCCTCCGTGGAGGAGCCACAGATGGCTTCACGGTGGAAACCCGGCTCCTTCCAGAGAGGCCAGGTCCATGGCCCGAGGGGTGGAAAGGATGAGTGTGAGTTGCTGTTACTGCAAACTTGCCTTTTGGGGGAGAAATGAAAAATCAGCCTTCAGCCTTTATACCCTTCTAATGTGAAACTTTAGATTCGCTGATTATTCAGCTGAATTTTGAACATTCAGCATTTGTCAGGGTGCCTGATTTCCTCCCCAGTCACCACCTAGATTTTGGAAAGGCCGGACTATAAATAACCAGACAGACTGTACCACCTCCAACAGCCCAAGATGAAGAATTGAGGAGTCCGGATAACCTGGGCTGGAAAATGACCTGGAAACATAACATTCCACACTTTACACATTCTTGTCATGAGATCAAGGGTAAAGCTAGAATTTGGGGGAAGCCACTGCAGAATCTCTCTTTCTTTCTTTCCCTCCCCATCTCTCTTCCCGCCTCTCCTTACCCCTAACACACCACCCACCCACCCACCCATCTGATACCCAGGATCCACTGTAAACGATGGCAGGAGAGCACCTGTGAGTCACTAACCCCCACCCACATGACTGATTTACCTTCACAAAGTAGGAGAAGCTGCGTGGTGTGTGAGTCTGGGATTTTAGACAGAAGAATGGATTCCAGCTTTAATGGCTAATTAGCAGGAGGACCAGCGACTCAGTTTGACTTTGTGTGTTTCCATTCCTCACTTTGTAAAGCAGAAATAATCATTATGATTTTTAAGGCTCGTCAAAACTCCAGGATTGTTCTGAGCATCACGCGTCATGGTGTATGCTCACGTTTTGCGACCTGCCAAGTGCTCTACGAATGCATGTTATTACCATGGCTGTTATAAGACAGACCCCTCCCACTGGTTTGGAGTTTTTTACGGAGGTGCGTATTTGCTGTAAATGCAGTTTTTGTTTTATGGCTCCTTAAAGAATTGAGATAATTAGGTAAATAAATCTCTGCTAAGCCAGCACGTGTAACTGCCAAAACAGTTGGTCGTGGCCATAACTTGCAGTAGATATGCAGAAGAGCTGTAAGGAATTGGATCACAGTGGGGATTCAGCGTTACTTCCCAGATAAGGATGATTCTGGAAAGCGGTCACCAAGGGTGAGCAGGTGCAGTGGGTCTCCCGTCCACATCCAGCCCCCAGGCAGGACCACGACGTGCAGCCGGCATGCAGCTGGGTGGGTGGTGTGGGACGATAACGTCACTTTTCAAAGCACTTAAAAAATACAATAATAACAAATCCCCATTGCCCGCCAGGTACAGGGAGACAGTTACACCCATTTTCCAGAGGAAAGTCGATGGTGCCCATCAGAACCCCAGCCATGTTTATAACCTTTGATGTCAGCCAGCCTAGAAAAATATCTGGGAAAGCTCTTGAGGAAATAATCACATTCAAGATCACAAAGCTCTTAACGGTAACTGTTGAAGCTGAGAAAATATTTTAGGAGAAGCCTAGGTACTCACCAACAGGGGATGGAGTAAATGAAATCACAGACCTTCTTAGGAACACTTATTCTGCAGTCAATGAAAGAGAAGTGGGTGTGTATTTTTCTCGCATCTGAGTATTTCAATAGGAAATCAGATTTCCTACTGAAAACAAAATATTTCAATATGTGGTTAAGAAAACCAGCTTATAAAGCACCATGAATCCTATTTTGGAACTACGTGTTTGTTCATGTGTATTATGTGCGGGTTTTTAGAAGTCTGCAGTCATTAGAATAAATACATTTCTGAAGCACTGGCGGCGGGGGGGAAGACTCTATTCCTGTGTTATCCCACCTCGTCCACTTACCAACCCCTGGAAGCAAGTATTTGTATTCTTATCTCACGGGGAAGGTAATTTAGGCACTGGTGGAGTTAGTAAGGTGCCCAAGGTCATGGGGCTGCTAAGATCTGTCTGACTCCAAAGCTGGGTTGACCACCTGTTTTGATACAAGCTTCCTCTCGCAGCAGTGGTTCTATTAGGACCTTGAGATGATAACTTATTTTATCACTTTTCTGAGCTATGTGGTTTTTAAAAACTTTTTAATCTGATGGTAAATTCTTGTTGTGTCTGTATTTAAAGAAATAAGTGTGTTCCTCCCAATTGGAGAGGATGGGGAGGTCAACTCGGGGAACTCTATGGATGCCCGAAGGATCTGTGGGCAACAGAGGCTACTGGGCAGCTTGAATACGGCCCCAAATTCCCAGCTCACTGAATTGTAAGAACAGCAGAATATGTAACCCAGGCTGTTACTGGAACATGGTATTGTTTGGGGAATAATAAAGTGCTTTTAGATCAAGTACTTCCTGTCCTCATAACAACCTCGTGAAGTAGGCAGAGAAGATATTTATACCCATTTTATAGATGAGGAGAACTGAGGCTCAGAAAGGGTCAGTGGCTTGTCCCAGGCTCCAGGACCCAAAGTAACAAAAGCTCCATTAAAACTGAGACACTGACTCCTAGTCCAGTGCTTCCTTCATGACAAGGGGTTTTTAAGAAAAGCTGTTCTGGAATTGAAACGACCCCATGGGACTTTGAGAGGGACTGAAGTTGGGTGGCGGGTCTGCAGTAGGGAGGTGTGAGTCGGTGCAACAGGAAGCAAAGTCAGAGGAAGGAGAAGTTCTCGCACTGAACCCATCCTCATGAGACCCTTTTTGGGTCTGGCTCAGAGCAGAGAGCCGCTGACCTGGAGACCGGCCAGACAAGCTCTTTCTCTGAAAAAGTGGCCTCCTCTCCCTCCTCCTCCCTCTCCTCCCCTTCCTCCTCCTCCTCCTGTTTCTCCTCTTCCTCCTCCTCCACCCCTACCCCTAGAGACAAAACCAGTACCCCGCTTTCTTCTCCATCTTGTGGACACTTGTAGAGAAGGAAGTTTCAGTGATGTGAATCTGACATTCTTCAACCAAGGCCCCTTGAAGACCAGACCAGTATTTTACTCTCAAATTTAAAAAAAAAAGAAAGGGGAAGTTAATCTCTTTAGATTGCTAACTGTTATCTTAGGAAATCTTGGAGATGATCAAAGTTGTAGGTACCACACTGCCCCATCACTGTCATCCTCATCACCACCACTCCCCCATGGCCATGAGACCCATGGGGTACACAGCCATCTCTTACACTCCATTTCCCGTCAAGCTGTCGCAGCAATACTGAGCTCACGATAAAGCAATAGCAGTAAAGATGGTGTGGTATTGGCACTGGGAAAGGCGCACAGGCCAGTGGGTGATGGGAGGGAACCCCCACAGAGCCATGTACCCCAAGCCCTAACAAGTGTTTGGAGGACACCCTGCAGTCCAGTGCAGAGGGGGTGGGCTCTTCAGCTACTGGTGTCGGATTACTAATGATCTAGACAGAAAAAAAAAAAAAAAATCAGAACTCTTAGCTCCTACCCAAATAAGTCAGGTGGACGTAAAGACCTAAATATGAAAATCAAATCTATAAAATCCTTGTAATACAGGAAAATGTGTTTACGAGCTTGAGGGGAGGGGCGGAGTTCTTAGACAAGCCAGAAGAAATCACAAACCGCAAAGGAAATGATAGATACACTGGGCAACATTAAAACCGACAACTTCTGTTCAACCAAAGGCGCTATTACAGAAGATGAGAAGCTGAGCCGCACACTGGGAGGAGCTGTTTGCAACGCGTGGGACCGAGCCACGGTTAGTGTCCGGACTATGGGAAGAACTCCTGCACCTTGATAAGAAAAAGACAGACAACAGAACAGAAAAATGGGCAAAGGATTTCACAGTTACTTCACAGGAGATGAAAAAATAGACGGCCAAGAAACATATGTAAAGATGCCCAGCCTCCTTAGAAATCCGGGAAATGCAAATTAAAATCGTAACGCTGGACCATATTCCGCCCACGCGTCTGACAACAGTGTGAGAAGTCTGACAGTATCGGTTGCTGTCGAGCCTGGGGAACAACCGCATGTTCCGCGATCGGGAGTTTGAAACTCGGCACCGCAATTCCCAGACGCTGCTCCCGCCAGCGCGCGCCCCGGACGGACCTTTGCACGTGAGTGGCGGGAAGCGCTTAAAAGAATGTTCGCCGCACTAAATAGCAAAAGAGGGGAAGACTGCTCACCTTCCATGAGCTGTAAAACGGATTAATCATTTGTGGCATTTACATCCAACGGCGGCGCATCTTACCGCAGTGAAAATGGATAAACTCCCGCTGAATCTCGGCAATGTCATGTTGCATTAAAAAAGGCAAATTGTAGAGTCTACACAACGTTAACTCTACTTATTCAAAGCTAGAAAACAAGGAAAACTCACCACTATATTGTGTGGGGGTGCATCCAGAGGTGGTAAAACTGTAGACGAGGGAAGAGAATGATCAACACTAAATTCAGGGTGTTTACATCTGGGAGTGGGGGGCGGGGTGCCGGGAGCATGAGACGGAAGAAATTGATGGAAGACGGGGATGTGGGCACTTACAACCCTCTCTTCATTAGCTGGGTCACGAGGACCCGGTGTTCATTTGGTTATCTTTCTTTATGCCTTACAGATGGATATGGGTGTTTTTGTGTACTGAAAATTCATGGGATGGATAAACCCCAAATTCTGATTGGCTGCTACCTCTGGGCTAGAAGGGGGTGGGGTTTAGGTGCATCACACGGTGCCCTTAATGGTATCTCTCATACTTTATTTCTTTAAAAAATCTGACACGTGGCGAAATTTTAATGAAACCGGGGAAAGGGTACCAGAATATTTGTATAGATATTCTGTCATTTTCTTTTTGTTTGAAATATTTCAGAATAAAAATATTAAAGAAAAAACGGGCACAGGAAGAGAGTCTGGCAAGAAATGCATTAAAATGATGGGTATGATTGCACTGGGGGATTGAGATGGCAGGCAATACTCTCCATTTTTCAAAGTTTTTTTCAATGAGGATATCTTATTATTTTTATAATTAAAAATCTGCTGAAAACCTCTTTTATCAACATATTTATCATCTTCTAAAAATGGAACCCCGAGACAAGGATGCTTGAAACACTCAACAAACAGTTGCTGAATTCCACGTTTATCAAGGAAAATGGATTAATCGGCCAACTGTGAGCGGAATTCATGTTCATCCCAAAGCAAGATGGTGCCTCAGCCTCCAGCCCTTCGGTGCCAACTGCCAGGGTTGGACGCTGGCTGTTTCTTGAGTACGTTGCTTGTTCTTGCTGGGCCTCAATGTCCTCATCTGTCAACTGGACCTAATGCTATGAGTACCTCACAGGTAATCACAAGGATTATAGGAGTGAATGTTACGTGCTTAGAACAGCCTGGCACGTAGAAATCCCTGGTGGGCATTAATAAGTAAATGGACCAGAGAGAGGAGGGGCTTGGGGAGGGGGCGGTGCTAAATTTTGAAGGGATCATGGCAATCCTGACATAACCAGGCCTTGCACTTCATGTGTTGGGACAGCTTCTGTGGCTCCCTTTCAGAGATTAAGAAAAAAGAAAGGTACCCTCTGGCAGAGAACTTGTGACAGCTCTCGGGAGCCGCCTTGCTTGCATCCTCTTGATGGATCCATGGGAGAAGACCCTTGTGTTGCCTGCAGGGCTGGTTCTGCAGTAAATTCCAAGGCACCCTGGTTCCCCCAGACCCATAGCTGCTGGAGCGTCAAGGCTTAGGGGCCTCTGAAGGGCTGTCTTCTTGCTGGAAGCCCCACTCAAGGGCCTGGCAGAATCCAGCCTGCCCGACTGTCCCCTTGGCAAAGATCTGAAGCTACAGGTCCTACTACAGGCATTTCTAAGTCACTGTTGCACTCTGTGTTTTCTTCCTGGCATTGTCTCCTTTGAGCTTGGGGACTCTGAAGAGGAACACGGTTTCTCCTCTTCCTTCAATGGTGAAACAGCTTCTTGCTCTCATCACCCTGATGCAGGAGACATGAATGTGGGGCATCTCGGTTGAGTCCCTTGGACGTGCTCCGCCAAGGATGGGTCCTTGGCTTCACGCAGGAAAGAATTCAAGAGCGAGCCCCAGTTGAGTAAAGGTCGATTTATTTAGAGAGACACATACTGCATAAAGTGTAGGCTGTTTCAAAAGGCAAGAGAAAGGCCACGAGGTATGGGAATTGGGTGCTCGGGTTAAAGTAAAAGTAGGTGCACATTCCATAGACAGAGTGCGGGCTGTCTCTCCAAAGAGGAGGGAGCGAGAGAGGCAGCCACCAGGTGTGGTGTTGCCAGTTTTTACAGGCTCGGTAGCTTCATGCCTACAAATGGGAGGACTATTCCCGCTACCCCAGGGGGAGGGGCTGGGACTCCCAGGAATCTGGCCACTGTCCACTCTTTGACCTTCGATGGTCAGCCTTGGGACTGCCATGGCGCCTGTGGGCGTGTTATTTACCATGCTAATAGGTTACAATGAGCATATAATGAAGCTCAAGATCTACTAGAAGTCAAAATCTCCTGCCATCTTAATCCTCAAGGCCAACTGGGAGTTGAGTCTTCCGCCTTTTGGTGTTAATTGCTATCATTCCTTCAATGGCTGTGCCCTGCCCCCTTCCCTCCTGTCTCAACCCTGCCACTGACAACCACGGGGCGGCTCCAAGCCTCCACCGGGCACTTCCTCTGTAGTGCTCCCCAGGATTCCTACAATTGCAAACTCCTTCCCAGGCCTCGTGGTGCAGGCAGGGCTCTGCCGTCGCGAATGAGCCTGGCCCAACTGTTGTCGCCAAATTAGACCATTTGTCTCATGTCATGTCTTACGCGATCTGCTCCTTTTACATGTTTTACCTGTCTGGTCTCTCAAAAGAAAAAAAAAGCCACTCTTTTGAATTCTGTGCTAAGGGCGAGTGTGCTGCAACGATCAATGGTGGGTACTTTTAGTCCTAATGTGGCCTAGAACTTGCTTGGTCCCCCTAAACCATGTCATGTGCTGGTCTGCTGGGGGATGGCCCCGCCTCCACCGAGGGCCCTCCAGCTTCTGCGGAGTGGTCCGGGGCGGTGTTGTTCATGGCAGCTGTGGCCTCACAGCAGAACCACTTGGGTCTGCAGACAAGCTCTGAGGCCAGAAGGCTGCCTGTGGGGGGACCTGGACTGGCCTCAGCCCAGCAGGAGGCGGAGGGGCACAGGAGGGAGACTGGGAGACCCTTCTCGGGCAGGACTGAACCCAGCTGTGTCAATACACCTGGAGAAACAAAAACACAGATGGGTTACACCTAAGTCCCTGTGCAGGGGAAGCCCCCCCCCTCCCCAGGCTCAGGGGGGGCTGCCATCCAGCAGGCCTCAAGTTTCAGTCCTTTGGGACACCTTGCTCCCTCTGTCAATGACCATGATTCCTGGAGTTCTCACTGGAGAAAGCCACTCTGGGCAGGTGCCATCTCATGCCATAGTGAGATGGGCAGATGCTATAAAAGAAGACTTCCAAGGCTGGCCTCGGGAGTGTGGCCATGGCTGGGCCCCTGGGGGACTCCTGGCCCCCTTCCCTCCCAGCCACTGTTTGTGGCAACTCACCTCTGGTTCCCAGGAATGTGGTTATTTGGGGCTCCAATGTTATTCAGATGGTGCCCAGATTCCCTGCAAATCAGCAGTGAAGGAATGCAGGAGCCCCCAGTGAAAGCATATGAAAATCCAGACCCTGTGTCCCTGCAGCCCCAGGGTTAAGCCGTGGCTCCCGGAAAGCCTTCTGCTTGTGGAAGGGCCGTTGTCCCCACCAGGCGCCTCCTCCAGGCAGCCCCACCTCTGTAGGACTCCTGCACCCAAACTCAGCAGCCGCCGAGGAGGAGGTGAGCAGGTGCTCCGCTCGCTCCCAGCTGTCAGACAGGCTGCCCAGGCAGGGACTGGGGCCCGGGAGCGAGGCCAGGCTCCCCGCCCAGGTTGAGCATGTGGGCAAGGGCAGCCCTGCAATCTGCATGCCCCAGGCAGGCACCTCCCCTCTGCTCCACTCCTGGGCCCCAGTAACGCCTCTGCTGCTGATAAAGCCCCCAGGGCCCCACCTCCCAGGCCCAGCAGGGGTGCGGTGGCTCCGGCATCCCCAGCTGCTCCCACGGCCAACGGCGACTGACCTCGGGGATCCTGGTTAAGGACGGCATGCCCTGCCCAGTGGGCTTCTGTAAAGTGAGTTCTGGAGCATCTGCTCCGGGGGAAGGGGGTGCTCGGGAAAGGTACGGAGCCAGGTGGGAGCGAGATAGAAGGAGCTGTGTTTCCAGGGTCCCAGGTACCCGGGGCCCACATCCCTTGGCTTCGGGCTTTATCATCACATCAGCAGAGGAGCGCAGCTCTGTGTTCACCTGGGGCCTGCATGCCTGGGCTCCGGGCTTTGTAATCCCATCAACACTCATTCTCTTGGGCACCAAAGGTAGCAGGTGGCCTCTGCTGGACTCAATTAATCCAGTTCATATTTTTCACAGCTGGCGATTTGCTGTCAAATTTAGTTCCACCCACCTGGGTCTCTGAATTATGTTCTCTCTGCATGAGGGGTTGGGGAAGAGGACTCCTGGGAGCCTCTGTCTTCGGTCTGTCTGTGGCGATTCTAGAAGCTTTCCTCTGACTTTACTGAGCAGGGTGTGTTGTCACAGGACCACAAGGGCACCTGTGAGGGGGCCAGTCCGCCGGGGGCCGGGGTCACCCCCATCTGGAAGCGATTTGCTTGTTTCCTTGTTTTCTCAAAGACCCACAAAAGCCGGGCATCTCATGGTCACGCCTGCTCCGTTCTTGAAATACTGAACTTTGGATCCATGTTGCTGCCAAACGGGAGGGAGAAAAGTCTCAGGAGGGAGGCCAACCCCACGGAGTGTGTCTGGGAGATAGTGTCTGTGGCTGTTCTTAAAGTGGCCACGCAGCAGAGCAGAGGGTCACCCCACACACCCCCGTACTCCCCGCAATGATAGGACATATCGCTGCGGCGCAGCAGCCCGCTCGGCCGTTTTTAAGGTGTCCTGTGTCAGGGGAGGCTGTTGGTTTTGGTGGTGGCTTCAGGCCAGAGTTGGGCCCCAGGCCACAGGCTCAGAGGGACCCTCGTGATGCTTCCAGGCAGGATCTCTGCTCGTCCCCTTGTCTGAGAGACTCTGGGAGCCAGAGAAGTGATATTAAGTGGGGATTTCTTTTCAGTGGCTTGGTATCTTCACAGTCGCCTTCCCGATGATGGGTTTTTATTTTTTCCCCAGGAAGGGGAGGGTCGGGAGGAAGGCGGGAATTCTGTTGCAGTCTCAGGAGCAGCGCGAGTCAGGTGAAGTTCATCTGAGTCTTTGCCCTTCCCTGGGTCACCTGGGCCTCAGCTTCACTGTGCCTTGGGGGCCTGCTGACCACGGACCTCAAAATGCGGGGAAGGGGCTGTGAGTGACCATGGGACACAGGATCTGTCTCCAGACCCAAGTACAAGCCTGGCGTTTTGCAGGAATAAAGAATGGCTTATGGGGGGTGGGGAGGGTGTAGCTCAGTGGTAGAGCACATGCCCGGCGTGCAGGAGGTCCTGGGCTCAATCCCCAGGCCCTCCATCAAAAAATAATAAATAAATAAACCTAATTACCTCCCCCTCCCCCCAAAAACAGTTTTTAAAAGGCTTTTTTTTTTTTTTTAAAGAATGGCTTATGAATGAAATGTTTAAAATTAGCGTGCATACTTTCACTGAGCACAGAGCCTTGGGAGAACCACTTTTTTTTCCATATGTCCATTTCTTTACCTCTCTGGAACCTGGCTCTGCTCTGAGGCTGCCTATGAAAACCTTAGGAAAGGAAAAGAAGCCTTGACGATTGTTTTTACAAGCAGGGTCATCTAAACTCTGCTGACTCTTGACTTCAGGGGTCATTTATAATGAGGTTTTAAAGCCAGGTTGTCATTCCTTACCCCCAAACGGTTTAGCTGGTGTCTTTGCAAAATCAGCAGACTTATTCTGAGTTTCAGCTAAATGAGTCATATTGAGAAAGGTGGGTCTGCTGCTGTTGCTACAAAATAAAAGAGAGAAAGTAAGAAGGGCAAAAGAATGCTTTCCAAAGGCAAAGGAACTGAAACTCCTTGTCCTCAAAGTCTGTTCAGCATTTAACAAGCATTCCTCTTGTACGGCTCTGTCAGGTCCTGGTGTGACACTGGGGATGTGGCCGTGAACAAAACACACAAATCCCTGCCCTGTGGAGCTGATGCTCCAGCAGGGTAAGGAGACAGACTAAAATCAAAATAAATGAGTACTCATTTATTAAAAGATGACAGGTGCTGTGAGACGGATAGCGGGCAGGGGTTAAGATGCATGGGAACTTCTACAATTTAAACAGGTGCTCAGAAAGCCTCAGGGAGGTTTACTTTGGCTGTTGTGTTTCAAATGGTCCTCAGGACCATTAAGAAAGGATTGCAATTTGATGTCCAGAGTCTTAAATATGAGAGTTTGTTGACTGTCAGAAGCTACAGATTTCTCCGTTACATCATCACCCTCGAGACAGGGTACCTTTAGAATCCAGCAGAATTCGTGATGTTTGCCTGTGCAGCCCTGTCAGATTCTGACGGTTCTGGGTTTGTCTTTCTGGCTGGACCAACGGGATGATTAATGATTTATGTCGCTCCTCTCTGGGTTATCAGGATTTCTTACGTCAAACTGCTGACGATTGTATTTGCCCATCATGATTTTGGGGGGGAACTTGGGTAAGATAGCTAGTTAAATGTGTTATGGGCACTGACGAATGTGATGATCTTGGGTAGGAATATTCTTAAGTATAAAGAATAATATTTTTCATATATGCTAAAAAGCAAGCAAACAAACAAAAAATACCCACTGGGTAAAGACCTGAAGGAGATGAGGGCTAGCCTGCATAGCTCTAGAGGAAACGGCAGGTGCCAAGGTCCTGAGGCAGGCGTGGCTGGAACAGAGCGAGGAGGGCGGAGCATAGGAGGGGGCGGAGTCAGAGTGATGGCGGGGGAGAGGGGCAGGGGTGCAGAACGCGCGGGACCTTCTTCACTACTGTAAAGATATTACTTTAACCCCGAATGAGACAAGAAGCTTTAGACAGTCTCGAGATTGGACACACCAGGTGTGATTTGACCTCTCCCTAGACCCGTGACTTCCTAATGCCTTTGAATCCAAACTCCAGGAACGGAGTTATCACTGACCCCTCCCTTGGGCGGAGGGTCTCAGCCTTTTTTTTCCTCTGGGATGCGCAGGGCTGGCTGCTGACATAGCTACGGATGATAGATTTCACGGCCACACCGGGGTACTGAAAACCCCCTCTCCCTTACACTCTCCAATTTCATGAGCAAATAGTGGCACGGATGCTCTTTATTTAAAGCATTACCACGGGTGAAATGAAAAAGGAAACGGAAGCCTCTCTAAAAACACAATTCTTAATGCAATAAACAGCAATTTGCAATCGCAGCTGCAGCTGGTCCTTCGTTGGTTCCTTTGGACCTCGCTGTGGAGGAAGCACACAGCTTCTGGAACCCCTGCCTCCAGCAAAGCTTACGGTGTAAGCGCGAGGATGCAGCGCCGCGGGGCGCAGGTAGGGGGAGCTTGTTCAAATGTTTAAAAAATAGTAAAAGTAGTCATGGTCCTCCTATAGGTGGCCTCTCTCCCTGTGTGTTCTTCACACACACAACCGAGGTGATGGAGGAAGCACGTAATCTTTAATGGCTTCGCTCCATCTTAGGATGGAGTCCATGCTCTTTCCTGGGACACCTGCCACCCTGCCTGCGCGTCTTTCCCTCTGGGCTTCCTACTCCGCACCGCCCTCCACCCCGCCAAACTCCCAGCTCTTTCAACGGGCCAAGCTCGGAAATTTTTGTTCTCCATCTGTAAGCTTTGCATGTGGGGACTCGCGCTTGCCTTCTTCCCTGTTGTAGCCTCAGCACGCAGCACAGTGCTGGGCGCATAGTAGGTGCTTGTGAAATATCAGTCGCATTCTTGAACGAACCACCAGTTACCCGCATAAAGCCCCTCACGACTGATTCCTGCTCACTAGTGTGGTCACAAACATGGCACCACAGCTCTAATGGTTTGTGTGCATGACTTTTTAGATACTCCGCTCTTGGAATTTTTTTTTTGGAAATGCACAAGATCGTTTCTCCCTCCTCTGAACACTCCTTGCATCTTACGGAGACCTCCCTTGAGGCCCTTCTCATTTCCTTCGTCTTTCCACTTACTTGCATGCGTGTCGTCTCCCACGGGCTGGGGCGGCGGGAGGCGGGCACAGCCTGGCTGACTCATCTTTGACTCACTCTTTTCTCCCCGGCACCGACCCCGGTCTTGAACGTGGGGCTGAAAAGAAAAAAAAATTGTTTTGTTGTTGTTGTTGTTAAATGAAGTCGTTTAAAACCAGTGAATGAGTCTGAGGTCGTTTCCCCTTCACTCACCCAAACTGAGCATTGATGGAGTGTCAGCAATACGTTGGGGCGTTTATTTGGAAAATAAATCTGCCTCCGGCCCCGGGCCCCGGGCCCCAGCCGTCAGTCACAGCCCGATGCCCGGTCTCTCTGACCCGCCGGGTGTGGACGGAGGCCCGTGTGCGTCCGCTCAGGACCGACTCAGAGTTTATCATCATCTTCCGACAGGCGGTGACACCCAATTAGAGATCTAGTGAGAAATAGAACTGTTTTCTCCCCTGCCTCCTGCTCACCCCTGACCACCACCATCCCTCGGCGGCTGGCTCTCGGGGTGGAGGCTGATTTATCTCCTGAATTTATTGTCTCCGCACAGGAAGGAAGGCGCGTTAAGGGAGGAAGCGGTCTCGCCGCTAATGGGCCTGAGTAGCGGTGGCTGAAATCTATTAGCCTGCAGTGGGAGGTGTCGGCGATGGAGGCAGGGTGAGCGGCTGCATCGCTTAGGGACAGATTAGTAAAAACAAAGCAAGCAAACAACAGCCCACGCCCCGCCCCGCCCCCCGCTTTTCTCTCCTGCCTGGGGGCTGGAACGCGGGTTCCCTCCTCAAACAGCTGCAGGAGAAGGAGGGAGCAGTGGGAAGCCTGCCTTGCCCGCCCCCAAACCCTATTGGTCAGAAGACTACTCTCCCTTCCTGGGAGTGGATGGTGAACCAGTGGTTTGTAAGACATGATGTCAGTTTCCTGTGAAAAGCCAGTGCCTGTAACAGCTGAAAAGAACTGGCTTTGGTCCAGCCATTGATCAAGGATGATAATGATTTGCAAACAATCGAACAGAGTCCAGCTACTCTGAAAACCCATTCTAGGCTCCACTCCCTTTCCCTAATAGGACAAACTCTCCTCCCAGTGGGGTGGGTCACAGTATGTACCTGTGGTTTTCTTTTTCTCCAAAGGAAGGGACTGGCTGGGGGTGTGTCATCTGGAAGTCACCCCAGGGCTGGCTAACAGTTCTGTCTGGTGTTGTGAATTTGCAGGCACCCATCTACTGTGAAGCCTGAAGTTCCACCATTAGAAAGTATTCCTGAGGTTTTTAAAGGGGTTTTGATCTCCGAGAGTCTTCTATTAATTGCACACACTTAAGCCTTTCTAATAGGATCTTAAATCGTACTGCTGCAAGGAACTCATTCTTATCTTGTGGGATTAGTCGAGGACTAGGCACAAGCAAGAAGTGGAATTTGGGGCAGGTTCACAGAACTGGGCAGAGATGGGTGAGGTGCTGGTACAGTGGGGCTCAGGGAGGGAACATTCACTCCTTGCGTAGGACAGTGCCTGGGTCCCAGATTCCTTCCTAGATATTTGTGTATCCTTAGAGCTGGGTTCCAGGCCATCTGCCTGTGACAGTGTGTAATCTGATAAATGATATTGGGCTGAAAAGTGGAAATCAGGACCAGGGATGGAGTTACTCAGATTCTGAATATCTTTCTCTTGCACATGCCATCCAGGTGGCCATGGGGTCAGCCCAGGAGTTGACTGGACTCCTTGGCCCCAGTGCCCGGGCTTTTAACCCTTCTCCTTCACAAGATTTGCAAATGCTATGCAGAATAATGTAGATTCACATTACTTCATCTGTGTGGGATAATGGAGCATTAGCTTGGCAAACTGTCTGAATGAGGCAGGTACTATTGTCCTCACTTTCCAAATGAAGAGACAGAGGCTGAGCAGTTAACTAACTGGCCCCAGTCTCCCAGCCAGCTTCCCAATTCGGGGCTGTCTCCTAACACTCTAGGGACGAATGTTCACAGGTGCGAATCTTCCTCATCTCAAGGGCTGGTTGTGTTCAATTATTATTTCACATGCCTGTCTCCCCACAAGTCGGCACCCCAGTGCCCAAGCTGTACAGGGCAGGTGGTCTCACCTGAGTGTCACTAATGGCCGATGTTGTGACCCCATTCATCCCGTCCGTGGGCTCTGCAGTCAGACTCCCTGCATTGGGATCACTCCCTCCGCCAAGTTCTAGGCGGCGCCCTTGAACTAGTTCGCATCAGAAGTCTCCTTGACAGGTTGGATGTCTCTCAGAGAACTAGCAGTTAGAACACGGCTCATCTGATTACAGCTCAATCGAAGAAGAAAGAGACAAAAAAAAGATAAATAAAAACAATGACCCAGAAATGGCTACCACAACATTTGCACCCCCACCCTCCCCTACCCGGCGTCCTGGAAGAGGTTGCTCATTTATCACCTGCCTGGAGCCTAAAAGGGGCTCTAGCATCTTTCTCAGCCCAGCATCCCAAGAAACTGCTACCAGTCAGATTGGTGTAGACACGGGCAGTGAGCCCCATTTCCTATCCCAGTGTTGTTCAACCAGCAATACGATTTAAAAGCCAAATTGTTTATATACCCAAATTGCTATAAACCCTCTCCACACCTCCATTTCCTCATCTGTAAACTGGAGATGATAGTGGTTGTCCTGGAGGTGAACTTATGATTGGAACCTGGCGTATCAGAAAATGTTGGCCATTATGATGTATATATTTGAATCATGTGTTCTGGACCCATAACTTCCAACATTCTAAGAACTTTGGGAATTCAGAGGATATCTGTCTACCTTCAACCAACCTTCCGTTCAGGTCAACAGAGTTTACTGAGTAGGAAGCAAGAATAAAGGAGGCTCGTGAAGGGGTGGGAGCTCCAATCATGGGAGGCGGGACTGGGGAAGAATTAAGTCTGCTGGTCAGGAGAATGAGGGAGTTGGCCAGGGAAGCACTGCAGAGGAAGAGAACTTTGCATGAGCCTAGAAGAGTCAGGAGAACTTCACAGAGATTGGGCAGGAAGGCAAGGGCAGCAGAGGGAACACAATCGTAAGGCCGGTGGGTGCAGAGGGGTGCCGTGCGCCTGGAGAGGTGCAGGAGCCTGGTGGTCATGTGTAGGCGGGGGGTGGACCGCAGTGGGAGGTGAGGATGGAGAGGGTGGCGGGGGCTGGAGCATGGACGTTTCAGAATGTCAGCCTCAGCCTTTGGGCTTTTTCTATAGCTGCTGGGAGCCAGCCATGTGTTTGGGGAACTAAGTATCCCGATGGGAACATTCGCCCTGGCAGGGTGAGGAAGAGGGATCATTGGAATGGCACAGAGTTAGGAAAATGTTTCCGTCTCCAGGTCAGCATGGCTGAGCTGTCCTCATTAAGGGGATGGCGGACAATTGACACTGTTGAACTGCTATTGTGTACCGGCCACCACGCTGTGTGATTCACACACCCCAGCTCAGTCAGTGCTCACGCAGCCCCTCGAGGAATCACTACCCGTGTTCCCAATGGGGACACCGAGTCCTGTCGCGGCCAGGAAGGCAAGAAAGTAAGGTTGCTGTCTGGGGCAGCGTGTGGGTGCCCCTGGGGTCTGAGATCTGGTCCTCAGCTCGCAGTCCCAGCAACTTGGTTTGGAGGCACAAGCAGAGGATAGCATGTTTGGGAACCGACTTGATGCTAATCCAACCCTCAGGAGTCCGAGGCTGATACCCACCTTCCCACTTCACTGTGAAGTACGGTTTCTCTGGCCTTCTGGTGTCCATCTGTGTTCTCATTCATTTGTGTTCTCTGCTCTGTGAATTCATCCCATTAAGACAATCTAAGTGACATGGAAAACAGTATGGAGGTTCCTTAAGGAACCAAAAATAGACTTATATGATCTAGCTGTCCCACTCCTGGGCATATAACTAGAGGAAACTCTAATTCGAAAAGATACATGCACCCCAATGCTCATAGCAGCACTATTTATAATAACCAAGACATGGAAACAACCTAAATGTCCATCAACAGATGACTGGATAAAGAAGAGATGATTTTACATTTATATACAATGGAATACTATTCAGCCATAAAAAAGAATGCAATCATGTCATTTGCAGCAACATGGATGAACCTAGAGATTATCATACAAAGTGAAGTAAGTCAGACAGAGAAAGACAAATACCACATGATGTTGCTTATATGTGGAATCAAGAAAAGAAAAGATACAAATTTTACTTATAAATCAGAAATAGGCTCAGGGACATAGAAAACAAACTGGTTATGGGGGTGGGGAGGGAGGAGGGATATATTAGAAGTTTGAGATTAACAGATACACATTACTATATAGAAAATAGATAAATGACAAGGACCTACTGCACAGCACAGGGCACTCTACTCAAGTTATTATAATAAGCTATTACGGAGAAGAATCTGAAAATATATGTATATGAATATATGTATGTATGTATAACTGAATCACTTTGCTGAACACCTGAAACTAACATTGTAAATCGACTACACTTCAATAGAAAATAAGAATTTTTAAAAAAGGGTGAGAATCTTAGTGGCAAGCCAGTTACAGCAGTGCCTGGTGAGCGTGCAGAGAAATGGTGGGGAGGGCGCCAAATCGTCTTGAAGAATATGTCATTAAGACCATGATAAGGCCTGATGAACCATTCACGCCCCACAGCCGAGAGCACCACATTCATTACGAACTGCTGGTTGAACAACGCTGGAATAGAAAATGAGGCTCGCTGCCCGTGTCAGCGCTGATCTGACTGGTAGCAGCTGCCTGGGATGCTGGGCTGAGAAAGATGCTGGAGCCCCTTTTAGGCTCCTGGGAAGGCATGTGTGATGAACCGGCAGTCTGTTCCGGGGTGCCGGGGCGGGAGGGCAGGGGGATTAGTGGAGTGTTGTAGCAGCCATTTCTGGGCACTGTTGTTTTCCTTTTCCTTCTGTGACTGAGCTGTAATCAGCTGCTCCCCGGCATGGAAGTGATGACAGTGGAGGTCTTTTCATCACCACATTTATGAGTCACCACTCGTGTCACCTGTTAGAACAGAACTTTCTGACCCAGCTTCCCCAACCAAGCTTTTGATAGCATCACCATCAAACCCAGACTGTCGGCTTCTGGGCGAGGCATCTCTCTGTCCATCCAAACGCCACCCTCCTTTGGGCGGGAGGAGTTTCCACCGTCCCCTCCAGCTGCCACAGCCCACCCCCCCCTCCTGTCCCCTCCAGCCTGTGGCCCCGTGTAGCAGGTGGTCCATCTCTGCTCTGGGGTAGCTGTGGCACTAAATAAACAATTGTGGCGCCTGGATTTGCAGTCTCCATCTACATTGTCTTCCTGTGGGATTTGGGGGAGGAAAAGCACTTAATTTTGAATATTCATACTTCTCCATCTGAAAAATGCAAGTAAGAGCACTTGGCACCCTTGACCGCGAAGGTGCTGAGTTAGTGTTAGCAGGTTGCCCTGCGTGTCTCAGGCACGGTGATGCTTTCATTCATGGATGCTCTGGGATTGGGGTCACTGCCCGAGCCCTTTCTCTCCACTCCATTCACTCCTGACGTGGCCATTACCAACTTCGGCTCCAGCCGTTGAATAAATGGGATACATTTGGAGCAGGTAGTGCATGGGGCTGCCTGAAATTGCTGACTGAGGGGTTTCGCTATACTTGTCTGTGTCTAATTTTGTTTGCGTAACAGTGCAGGTGTGCCCTACTTAGAGAAATTGCCAATGGCTGAACTGGGCAGTCTGTCTCTGGGGTCCCCATGATTTGATGGGTCCCCTCTTGAGGCAGAACCTACAGGGCTGCCTGGAGACTCCCTTCCATCATGCTGTCAACACCTGGGGACCTTCCTCTGAAATTCCCTAGCTCCCGTGTCATCCCTGGCATGCCCTGTCCTCACTCCCGTTCCTTCAGAGCGTGGCTCCGGAGAATTTCCCAAGCTGGCGAGTCTTTACTGAGCTCCTGAGAGGGGCAAGGTCCTGCGAGGCTGCAGATGTGAAGCCTGGAGTGGCCGCTCAAAGCATTTGCAGCCTGGAAGCAGGAGGAGGCATGTGCCGAAACCATGAGGTCCCAAAGCAGGGAGGGATCTGCCGAAAGGGATAAAGCACTTTGGAAATTCACAAGAGAGGGGATACTGTGAGCGGAGGAAATCGAGCGACGATGGTCCCTCCAGGTTGGCTGTAAGGAACAGGTCTGGTGCAGACAGTCGAGGATGGAGGGATGGGGAAGCCCGGAAGGGCGTCCTGGACGGAGAGGGAGAGCAGAGCAAGGAAAGCCCTGAGCGGTCAGTGCATCTTCATATCAGTTCAGGGCAGGAGAAGAGAGATAGGAGGTCAGGTTGGAGACTGAGCCGGAAAGTGGGCCAGGCCGGGCCTGAGAATGACCTGCCAGGGCGTTCAAAGGGTGAGGAGCAGCGGAGGGGTTCTGGACGGGGGAAGAGCAGGACCCTGGCTGAGGTGAGGTTCTGGCACGTCAGCTTCACGGGAGGGAGCCTGGAGGTGGAGGAGAGTGGGAGTGGCCGCCGAGTGGTCCAGGTGAGAAGTGACAAAGACGTGGCTGCGTGCGTGTGATGAGGAAGCTGGAAACTGGATGCTCCTGAGTCCTTTGCCAGGCCTGGTTCTCAGAAAGGATCCCGGCCATGGATTTGCGGGGTCATTGCCTGTTACGATAAGGAAACTGAGGTGCAGGGAGATTGACTTGCTCACGGCTACATAGCAAGAATGCGGTGGAATGAGGATACATAAGCAGCCAGGAAAGCTGGCCCCAGGGCCTGGCTTCTGACCCCGTACTTTCTGGTCATGGGAGTGGGAGACACAGGAGGCTCAGGAAGGGAGACGGGCTGGTGAGGTCCTGGGATGGTATTTCTTGCGGAACTCCTGGAACGCACTGGCCAAAAGCTTGACCCTCAGATGTCAGGATGTGGCCCTGTGGCCAGATCCTGCAGGCCTGGCTTTTGGCCCCTTCATATCACCCACCAGCCCGTTCCTTCAGCTGAGCCTCATTGGGTCCCCTGGGCCCGGGGATCTCCCCTGTGCTCTATAAACCACAACAAAACCACGTCAGGAAGCGTGGACCCATCCGAATCCAAAGAACAGACAGATGAATGGCAGGATGTTTACTTAATTTGCAAAAGCTTCACCCTGGGGTTTCTTTAAGTAGCTAGCTCCCAAGTGCATCGAAAAATTACTGTATATAAAAACGTTCGTGGGAGGCAAAAAAAAAAAAAAAGCTTTAACTGAATAGATTCGGATATACTGGACATGCTGACTGTCTCTAAAAATGTTTCCAATTTTCTCCTCGCCTTTCATATTTGTCAGTGAATTTAAAGACAAACATCAATAACCTAAAAAAAAAAAAAGTATCCGTGTGGTAGATGGTAGCTTTGAATTGTTTTACAGGTCTTATTGAAGACGTGAAAAAGTTCACATGTCCCAGACAAGAAAATTATGGAACCGAGTAATTATATAGGAAGGAATCCACTCAGTAGAGTTCTCTATTGCATTGAAGTTCTTGTTTTGATGTTATTAGTTCTTGGGTCCCAAGGAGGCTAGTGGGGTGGGGAGGCTGAGGTGACAGAGAAATGAAGTGTTGCAAGGCTTAGCTAGTCAGTCCCAGTGAAATGAGCAGCCTTCCCTGAAATGTGCGAGGTGGGGAAAATGAAAAATTTTAGAGTTGAATGCCATTGGGGCACAATGGCTTAAACAACGCTGATTCAGTTTCCCCCAAGATTGCTCAGAGCTTCACCATGCTCCCTTATTTGGTGAATTTCTAAAGGTAAAGTTTGCTTTTTCCATGTTTACTGCCCAGTGCACCCTGGTCGGGGTGGAATGGGTAACGTTGTGTGGGGCCAGTGTTCCTGGGAACACACTTTGGGAAACATAGCATCAGCGTGGAGAAGATGGTGTTCAGATTTTCATTTCAGGAGAGACCCTGATCATTGGAGCATGGATGTAGGCAGGAAATCACCAAGGACAAAAGTGTGTGGGACTGTAGCTGGGAGAAATCTTGAAGGAACAAGGGGAAGAAGAGACTTTTAAAGAGTCTAAAGGAACGTCCCCAGTTGTCACTAGGTGGCCACTGGCAAGAGTCCAGGGTCAAGACCAGGTGAAGGGTGGGGGAGACGTCACAGAAAAGCAGATTTTGTATGAGCAAGAACTTTCCAATAGTTAGAATTCTCCGAAGAGGGAAGGGTGTGATCAGAGGGAGGTCTGTTCAGAAGAGACACTGCCTGGACCAGGAGGAAATGATCACCTTGGACCACGTGATGATAAGACACACAACTCAGACGGGAAGCAGGGTTCAGTTGGTTACAGCAAAGTGTGTTACAGCTCAGTGTTACAGGAAGCTGGATCCTGGCGAGAGACCAAGCAGCACTCGGACAGTTGGAGAACTCAGGTTTATTTCACCGGGGGGCCCAGAGGAGTTAACACTCCAAGCTCTGGACCCCAGCTGTAGGCTTACACAGGCTTTTATAGGTTACTAGTCAACTTTGCAATGTCATATGCAAATGAAATGTTAGAAATGGACCAATCAGGAGTGAGCTTTATGCAAATAAGGTGTTAGAAATGGGCCAATCAGGAGTGCACTTTGGGAACCAATAGAATCTTAGGGATAAGCTTCCTTCTCCTAGAAGCAAGCCATTTTACAGAAGCACAAAAGCCAGATAATGCCCCTGAGCCAGGGAACCGGATGGCGCAGGTGGGAAAGCTGGGCCCCTGCCTGGGGGTCCTGCCAGTCCTTTCATGGGGCTTCCCACCTCAAGTTAACAAAACCTCCACGGGCTGCAGTAACTTAGTGCACCTGACTTTGCTAAGTGCTGACTTGTCTAAATATCATCTAATTTCTCTCCCCCTGTGTCTGTGGGGCCTTGAAAGCTCGCATGGCTGGCTTAACAGCTCCCTGTGGAAATGGGAAAGCAATTCAATTGGGGGAAATGGATTCGGGTGAGCAAAGGAGCTTTTTTCCGGTGTGGCTATTTTAGGAACGCCTAACCCGTTTAGTTCTCACGGCGGTTAGAAATCTTGGGACTTTCTGGTCGGCTGGTGTCTAACAATCAAGCCAGTGAAACACTTGAAATTTTATAAACTTCAAGTGAATAGGATGGAATTCTTTCATCTCGTTTGGGATCCAGACGTACATCTTATTTACTCAGATTTGCCGAGGTGATTAGAGAGGCCCTACCACTAAATGTGTGAGATGAAATAAAAATTATTATGCAATGTGCTACATTTTGATTAAAATAAAATCCTGGCAGTTTGATTCACTAAGGTTCCAAGAGCAGCTGAGATGGTTTTCAACAGACACCGCATCTTCCCGACAGGGGTGTTAGGAAATAACAGGGGTGAAGAGGGGGCGGTGAGGGGAGGGCTGTGTAGATATTTAGGGACAAGCCTGCAGGACCAGGATGCAGAACTGACTCGCTCAGTATGATGCTTCTGCTGGGAGATCGGGTCTCATCTTGTGGAGGTGGAGACTGAGGAGCGGAGTGGTTGGGTGACTTGTCTGCAGGCAGATGGATAAAGGGAGACGTGATGGGGGTGACATTAGGGTGCCTGATGGATGGCAGCTGTGCTTTCCCAGTTCGAAATACCCACCCAGGGAACGCCAGCCATCCTCATGCACACAGATGGCCATTTCTACAACACAGTTGTTGGGTTTTTGTTTTTGGCCCTGCATCTTGGCTTTGAGAGTGTGCATGTTTAGTTGAACAGCCCTCCAGGAAATATTCCTTCTTCCATCAGGCAGCCCCACGGCAGGGGTAGACTTTCCCAGAACTGGGGCGGGTGGGGGGACATCTTACTATCTGGGATAAGGTCATGACCGGCACATCCTTGTGCGGAAGGGTGCCTGGGGCCCTCAGACTAGTGCCAGGTAGCCAAGAGCCAGCATCGAGTGTCTGAGCAGTCCACTCTCTCTAAACCAAGGACTCAGCAAGTCCTGATTGAGCCCCTGTACCTCACCATTGAAAACCCCAGTAAATTAAATCTGTTCCCCAGAGTTGTTTTTGACTGCTCTATCCTTGACTGCTGGTTATCCTTGGTTATCCTCGGATAACCAGCCCCAGCTGACTTATTCAGCACATCCCTCAGCCTCCACTCAATTTGCTCCTTACCCCCAACCCTTGTTCTAAGCTCCTGAGCCCTGGATTCAGGGATCAGACCTGAGCTTGACCCTCTGAACCTGACCCTTGGAGATCTTGTGCCTCCCCTCCCCTGCCCCGCTCTCCTTGTCCCGTGGGTTCCAGCTCTGTGCCCAGAGCACACCCCCCACCAAGGAAGGCGACTTCTGAGCTGACTCCAGGGATATGGGATGTGCTGGACCAGAAGACGATCGACTTGGTTTCTGGTCCTACTTCTGCCGTGACCTGTGACCTCGAGCCAGGCACTGCATCTTTTCAGACCCTGAGATGAGAGATTGATCCCAAAATATGTGTCTTTCCAGACCCAGAGCATGCAGCTCTGAGTTCGGGTTTTGATCTCCACTTGATTTGGTATCAGGAATGACGGTGAGCGTAGTCCTCTGCAGGAGATGAGATGGAGTGAGCGATGCAGAAACAAAAAGAGGGCAAGGAGGGAAGGTGGTGAGAGCAGAGCCTGAGCTCCCAGGGTCAGGGAGCCCGGAGAGGAGGTCCTGCCGGGTCCCTCCACTCCGGGATCCCTGGGTGCGGTCCCCAAGCAGAAGGCACGTGACCCCCTGCCAGGAGCTGGTGGTGCCGGTGGTACCCTGCCTGAAAGGTGTCACTCGGATCCCACAACAGTTTGGGGGATTGCACAACAATTCGGGAAGGACCCCTAGGGAGAGGGTCCTGGATGTGGGTTTGTGGATGGTCCAAAGCTTGCTGACTGTCTAGGGCAGGGGGGCAGAGGGCAGGGGAAGGTGGAGGTGACCGAGGACACTCGGGAAAAGGTGCAAGGCCAAGGATGAATCTCACTTCCCATCACAACCTCCAACTGGTTCTCTTCTTCTCTCCTGAGCCTTCCAAACGGAGTCTCCCATTAAAACACAAAAGGATGAGTTAATTTTTTTCCCCAGAGAGGGAAATCTCCTAAAACACAGGCGCAAAGGGCGGAGGCATGTCTTTTTAGCATTTCTGCTTAGGGACTTCACCAGCTTCCTAGTGAGGCACGGTTAGAAGTTTAATGGCAAAAATCACTCTTGGTTTTTTTCACGTAGGTGGAATATAACCTTTCCCACCCTCACCTGCCTGTACCCTCTCGAAGTAATCTCTCTAGTAAGACTGTAATATATTCACTCCCAGAAATGACAGGATGGTGACCCCAGCATCTCCCCATCATGCTCTCCTCATCATCCTCCCCCGACCCTGCCCCCAGTCCCGGAGACTGATGCCCTCTGACCAACTGTTTGTCTCCATGCCTGAGGTTGCCCTGACAGTGACGGTCCACACATGTGCACACGCACACACACGTGTGTGCACATATATGTAGGCATGCACACACACAGAGATGCGTGCCTGCATGCACACGTACACACACATTTCATGGCAAACACTTGACTCCAAGAAAACCATCACCCTGTGATCCAAGAAGCACCAACCACTTGAGGGGGAAGAATCTAGTAAAAGAGAGGCGTCTGCTCCTTCCCCCGCCCCCGGGTCGGATTTTGGGGTGTAGGAAGATGTGTCACCTGGGAGAGGAGAGAAGAATGATGAGTCACTCAGGTTAACTCAACAAACTCCTACAGGCACTTGAAAAATGTTAATGCTATTTATGAATTCAGAGTCCAAGAGGAAAGAAGGAAAGATACTGGTTAAAAATGCAGAGGAAGTGAACTTGGGCCTCGGATCTGGTCTGATGAGCCGGCTGCGTTCCAGGGCAAATCCTCGGGGAGGACCTAGGAAGATCTGTGACTTTCCCTGATTGGCCCCGGGACAGGGTAGGCACTTAGCAAATGCCAAATAATAATTAGAGTAAGTGTCTGGAATCGCCGAGGCTGCAAAACACACCAAGCTGTCATTAGAGAACAGGGACCTTCGCAGGTTTTCTCTCTTCTCTTTCCCAGCCAGACCGGACGCCTCTTTTATTTATTGCTTCCTCCAAGTTCCTGGGCTTTCTATCCTTCTAGTCTCATTGCCCCTAGAGCCGAACGCTTACAACAGCAGTCTGGGCTCCAGATTTCGGAGTTCAAATCCTGACTCTACCTCTGAGATGCTCTGTGACCTCGGGCAAGCTTCTTAACCTCTCTGTGCCTCTGTTTTCCACTCATGAAATAAGGACAAGTAGTGCATTTACCTTCCGACGTTGCTGTGAGGATTCAATGAATTAATACTCGTAAATGATTAGAACAGTGCCTAGCACGTAGCAAGCACCCCGCAAATGTTACCGATTTTGCCTTTCTTTTGGTTTCTCTACCAGTGCCTCGTCTGGCCCCACGGGGCATCAAAAGATGCAGAGCATCTGTGGATGTCGAGGAGGACATCCCAGACCCAGCAAGAGGTGTTTCTTGGTCATGGGAGGCGGGGGGAGGGCACTAGAGTGTCTCACGAATGAATCTCATGACCATCAGCTCATTTTCTTCTCTGCGTGACATCTCTCCGAGGGACGGAAGCTCCCATCAACCCCATGACAGGAGACACTGAAGGCTTTAAAGGCTGTCCTCGTGTGAAATATACATTATTCTGTTACGTCATTTTCACACCACTCCCTGGAGTAGGCATATTTATTTTGTTGACTAATGAACATACTTTTAATTTACGAGTGTTCGTTTCTGGATCTCCACGTTCTGTTGGAAGCATGTATTCCCTTGGTTTATCTTCTAGAACCAAACACCCGGAACACAGGGGCTCCAAGTAAGCATGGATAGTGTTGAAATGGATCCTCGTGACTTCTGAAAAACTGGCAGCCCTTAGGGTTTGGTTCAAACCTCATTGCTCGATAAAAGATTCCCCTGAGTGCCGTATCCCGCTCCGATCTCCACCTTTCCTTTGAGTTCCTGGCACTGCTTGTTGGAACCTCTCATTTCCTTTTAATCATACACTCATAGGCTGTCTCTTGAACTGTTGTCTTACTGAATCTCTAACCCTTTATTGTTCTATGTGTTTTCCATACTGCTATATCTTTCACATCTGCTAGTCTGCAATCTTCCCAAGGCTAGGAACTGTAGAATGTGCCTTGTTGTGTCTGCCGTTGGGTTCTCAAAGGCACAGGGAGACTCAGCAGTTTATCTTGGAATGAAAGAGTTAGTGAATCAGGAGAAGCAAATATATTAGTACCAGCACTTCTGCATCGATAATTCATCCCTGGTACCCTCATCCTAAAAGCACTCGTGGGAATAAAGGTTGATGCAGATATTGACAACGATTTTCCTTTGGATACGTTGATTGGCATCTATTATCTCATTTCAGAAATCCCTGGAGATGTCTCTCTCTGCAGGCTAAGGACTGGCTCAGTCATCATGGAAATGACAATGATTGTTTTAGTGATAACTGACTCACCGCCCATTTCTTGCTTTCTTTTCTAATACTTAACCTTCCTTTATTTAGGAATTCAAGGTCAGGGGTGCTAAGAAAGGTCATATGGAAAAGTAGCTTATGGGAGTGGATATCCAGGGTGATTTCAGAGCAGAAATGAAGTCTTCATAAAGTCATAACATTTGGGAGATGAAAATCTATAACATTTTATTTCTTTCAAAAGCTGGGAAGCCAAGGTTTCAGAAAGAGACCATCTAAACATACTTCATCATTGTCCAGATTAGAAATGTCCAAATGAGTAATATACCTTGGGATTCACTGCAGGTGGGGTTTTCTGCAGACAAAGCAGGACGGAGAGAAAGGTAGCTAGAATTGATGGCTGATAGCTTATTTCCTCATCTTTTTTATTTAAATAATTATAAAAGGAGTGATATAAATACTGTATGAAAGCATAGTCGAAAGGGAAGCCAGCCAGAATTCATTAGAGGATTAAATAGAAGGATAATGGTCTCTATTCAATTATTAAGAATAGTACGATGAGCCCCGTGTGAAATATTACGCGTGGCACCTGCTCTTGTTGCCTTGGTAGTAAAGACGAAATAGGACCGGGAAGTAGAAGACAGTGGTGGCTGCTCGGTGCCCTGTTGAAAGGAGCCTAAGAGGATCTTGAAGAAAAGAGCCTGCCTGCCTGCTGTCAAATTGTGAAAACTGGCAAACTTCAGGGCCAGTAGGTAGGCTGGGTGGTAGCTTAATTGGGTTTAATCGCCTTGAAATATGTTGGCTCCCGGAAGAGAGAGGACACGTCTTCAGTGAGCGTTTGGCCAGCTGGGTCCACTCCTGGCGGTCGCCAGCCCCTAATGGAAGAGGGAGAAGCTGGTTCCACTGCAGGGGGTCCCTGAGGGCTTGACCGCCTCCGGGCTGAGCACCTGCTTCCCAGACCTCACCATCCTTCGCCCTGTTCCAAAGGGGGTGATACTGAAGTGACCATTATTATTCTGGAAAACTCAACGTGAACTCAATATATTATATATATATATATTCCTTTTCGTTTTCTTTTTCATTATAGGCCATTACAAGGTATTGAATAGAGTTCCCTGGGCTATACTCTTCCTCCTGTTTCATCTGTGTCTCATTGTCACTACAGTGAAGTCTGATGGGCCAGAGGGCACGGAAGGGGTCACACAGCATGACCTTCCCAGACCCCAGTCCCTAGTGGATGTCCCAAGGCTGCCTCCCCCAAGCTGGGAAAGCCTTGCTCCAGAGGTGGGATAAACTTTAGCGGGGCACAGGTCCGTCTGGAATCCTTTAGACAGGTCTCCACATGGCTGGCAATGGGCCACCATCTATCCTGGCTCTGTCCCTTCAGGGAGAACTGTTCAAATAAAGGCCTCTCCTGGGCGGCCAGGCAGGGCTGTCTGAACTGACCTGTGAGCATCCTTCAGAACCTCGGGAACCATGGGTTTCACTGCTGGTACGCAAGCCAGCCCACTGGGCTATTTGAAAGAAAATGGAAAGGTTTTGCATATTAGCAAGTTCAAGTGAGAAGTGGGTTTGATTGTGTGGAGAGATGTGAACCACTGCAGAGCTATCTGCCTCATCGCCCTGGGAGTGTGAGGTGGAGGGGCTGTGTTCACCCTGCACAGGCAGTTTAGTGCTGATGGAGATCATGGGTGGGCGCTGGGAGGCTGGGACGGGGCGGGGGGTGCATCAGATCCCAGGAGGGAGGGGACAGCTCAGTGGTAGAGCGTGTGCTTAGCATGCACGAGGACCTGGGTTCAATCCCTGGTCCCTCCATTAAATCAACCAATCAATCAAATCACCACCCCTCCACCCCCCCAAAAAAGGAACTGGGGTGTGAGATCCTTTCCTGCAGTAGCACCCAGGGCTCTGGGAGGGGCAGCACCTGTAACCTCCCCACCCAGGAAATGACAGTGATTCTCAAGCTGTTTCCACAGGAACCATAATGGCTTGTGAGGAAATGAATGATTTGGTCCACCAGCCCTGAACATCTGAATTTTTTTTTTCACTGATATGATCCATTTTAAAATCTGCATCGATCAGTTCAGATTCTAGTTTGGCTAACATTTATCGATCCTCTGGTGTGTGGCCAGGACCAGGCTGACACTCGTGTCCTGTTTTGACCTGCTTGGCTGGAGCCCCCGTTGGGTTGAGTTGGGAATGGGCTCCTATTCAAGTCAGGAGATACGTATTGAGGGCAGTTTGTGCTGGGCATGAGGATTCCGAGGTGAACGAGCAGAAGACGCCTCATGGCATCCTTACCTCCCTGCCAGGTGATCCTGGGTGGTCCCAGAACCACTCAGCTGAAGTACTTGCTTGTTCTCGAGGCAATTAGTTCTTTAGGAATTCCTGATCTATTTTTCATCCAAAAAGAGAGGTGGCTACCGAGGCTGAAATTTGTTATTGTACATAAAACATTCTGTTCTCTTCATCTGGTTATTTGAGGGGAAACAGTGACGTTTGGTGTCTGTTTGCTTCTCATCGTGGGGAAAATAATCTCGTCCCACCCCCGCCCCTTCTCTCCAGCACAGGGGTGGGATTTCTGGGGTGCGGTGGGCACAGAGACCCCTGCCAAGGTCATGCTTTTTCTAGCTGGCAAACTTGGCTATGGACTCAAAGTGCTAGGGAGTGGGGGCTTAGGGTTTCCAGTTTCGACTTGAAAACCAGAAGACAGGAGGTTGACAGCTATATAAAAAAGTTGATTTTTCACACCACAAGGGGGGAATCTACTTTTTAAATCTCAATTCTGAAACGTAGACCCATCAAGCAAAACCCTTTTCCAACTCACAGGCTCCGTCTGACGGGGGTCACATTCCACAAGGTCATGTCAAGGAGAGGTCTGCAGCTAAAGTGAACCCTTTGATGGACAGTCTGTACCTGGTCCCAGGACTCAGGGGAACCCCTGTGTGTATGTGTAGAGAAAATCCTAGATTCAGCGTCGTCCTCCCCGCCTCCCCCGCCTGATCTCAGGTTTAACGTTGGCCTTCCCTGGAATCCAGCAGCATCTTCTCATAGGTTTAAAAATAGACTCCAGGCCTGCCAACCCTCTTAAAAAGAACATGATGGAGACCAGTGCCAGCACCGTGGGACCTGATACCCGGCTCTGATCACCTCCCTAAATAGACCCCTGCACACGGGATGCGTGCTCGGGTGAGGCGGGGCCCGGGGCCACTGAACTGGCTGCCGGGAGCTCACCACACAAAGTCAAAGAGCAAAACGTCCCAGGCTCTCTGTCCTCGCCTCCGTCTCTCCTCTCACTACAAGAAGCCTGAAGGAGTCACCCTGGATTTCTCGGTCCATTCAACACAACAGCTGTAGCGTCTATTCTGGGAAGTCCCTTCCTAAGTAACTGGGGAGGGGGCTAGGGCAGAAGGAGGGCAATAGTGTCTAGGAGGAAAAACATTTCCCGGGCAGCGATGCTCTCTGTGGTTCACAGACTCCCCAGTGGTTGATGGCGGCGGCCTGGGGTGGCGATAAACCAGCCTGCTTTTCTCAGTAAAGGGTGGAGCTCCTGGTACCTACTCCTTATCAGCCTCGCACAGAGACTCTCGGGGCCGGGGCAACTCCCTGTGTCGGTGCTGGGCGCACAGATAAAAGAATGGTGGCGGGCCGGGATGCTGCCGGAGGAGCTGGGGCCCCGGGCTGGGCTCAGGAGCAGGGCTTCAGCTGAACACGCACCCTGAGAATCGTCTCCACTGCAGAAGAAATGGAAATTGAAAATGGTGCAGTGAAAGTCTCAGAGCTCTTGTTGTTACAGCTGTTACAGTGAGCTGAGGACGCTTGGGGTCCTGTTCTCGGCTACGGGTGACCTTGCAGAAGCAGTGACCGGGCTGGAATTTTCTAGTGTAGAAGCAAAAATCAGTCACACCCGCTACCTCTGGGTGGGACAGAGGGGAAGCGGGCAAGCTAAGCTTTAACGAAAGCTTTAGCGAAGGAAGGGAGGGAAAGAGGATAAAAGCGCCTCCCTGTCATTTACTGAGGTCCTACTATGTGCCTGGTGTGATGCTACGCATTTTTACATGATTCTCACAATACGTGGCCAGGGGGCGTGGGGTGGGGACGCAAGGGGAAGGTGGTTTTTATTTCACTGACGAGGAAACCAATGCTCAGAAAAGTTATTTATTTCCCTTTATCGAAAGTTACGCCTCTGGATGTTGCGGGCCAGCTAACTTCGAGTATTTTAAGGCTGTCCAGAAAAGCAAAATGATTTGCTTTTGCTATTGAGTACAAGTCTGATTTCATTGCAGAGGAAGATGAAAACGGGATGGCCAGGAGGGCCCTCAATCCTCCAGTCACTGGCAGGGGGAGGGAAGTCTGGAAGTCTGGGTCTGCCCTGAACCTCAGCTCTGACATCCCTTTAGAGAGGAGCCAGATTGGGTCCAGGCTAACCACCCCCTAAGTTCCTCTTCTCCCAAAGCGTCCCGGGGAGGCAGTTATCCGAGAATCCCATGCACCTGGGATCCTTTGCATCAGGCTTTTGAGCCAAAAGAAGCATTCTCCCAATTTCTGGTAGAGATAAAGACTTGGGGGTGGGGGTGTCATGGCAGGGGGTCCACAGGCTGCTCCAGGCTGCCGCTCCCGCCCAGGGTGCTAAGTGCTGCATCCCTGTCTGCTGCCTGCATCGTCTCCTCCTGACGTGGCTGAATGTGGCCTGGAGGACAGAACTCCACAGCCGAAGCCTCTATTTTGCTTGTCTGCGAGGAACTGCAGAGACAGCTGCTAAAATATTTAGCACAACTGGAAAAAAAAATATCCTGCAAACGCCATGAACCCATAGGATAGAGCAAGTGGTCTGCATCCTTACCAAGAACCCTAGCCTCTTCTTCAGCGCATCAGTTCCTTTCTGGTCCTTGGCTGTGGCTTCTGTGACTCTCACAGGCAGATCTCCTGGGCACGCTAAATATCTGCAATGAAAGTACAGCCCTGAGGTATGAAGAAAAAAATTGGAAACAGGCAAGGAGTGGAATTATTATGTGTTGTCTGAGGGTGTGAGAGTGATGGAGGGTTAAGAGGGCCAGATGATTAATGGGGAAAAAAATTAACGACTTATCTTTCTGAATATCTAGAGCCCAAAGAAACCCTTACAAGTCATTTAGTTGGTCCTGTGCCTCTAGACGCCATTTCGAATGGTGAGTTATATTTCTCTGCTCTCCCAAAGGACCTCCAGCAAAGATTCAGCCCTTTCCGAATAATGAGTTCTGTTAAGACACATCCCTCATAGCCTGAAAAATTCTGTCTGATCTAAAGCTCCTCCGTATCAATCGAACCCCGTGACTTACAGTTTCCTCGCGACCACTGGAAACGGCAGATGTGTCATTTTCTTACATCAGCCAGCATGCATTTATTCGGTACTGCTGCCCAATTCTGTGCTAGAAACATAGGGAAGCAGGTGGGGAAAGCGAGGGAGAGAGACTGGGAATACAGGACGTGCAAACCAAGCCGTCTCTGCTTGTGAGGAGCCAGTTTGTTGAATCATGGTGAACAGGTTATCGCATCTAGGCAAGGGTGCCATCTAATTCGTCCCACGCTGGGGATGCAAGCTCTGGTGCAGGAGGAGTTTGCATCTTAAGGGCTTTCTTCTTTAGCCTTCTCTTTTTAGTGTCCATCATCTCAGTTCCTTTAACCTCAAGATTTACTGAGTAACGTGCCTGCAGCTGTTCGCTTCTCCTCCTCAGCACATCTAAGTTGCCAAGCCTCAGCCCCACTGAGGTCACAACTAACGTCAAGAATTCTTGGCGGTCCTGAGGACTCCAGTCCTCTGATAATACCTCAGCACCTTTCCCGTACTCTCAACAGTACCATGGGTTGTATTCAGCTTGTGGTCCACTATGACTAGCTCATCTTTTTCCTTTGTGATAGTTTATAACCCATAACATTTATGGCCTTAAGAGTTATAACATCTGGGTACTGAAACTGGATTGGGAATTTTTTGCTATTTAACTTTGAACATTTCATTTTCCTTGCAAGATCTCAGTTTTACCTCACCTTTAAATTATATATCCCGATATATGAAGAACTCTCAAAACTCAGGAATAAGAAAACAATCCAAGTGAAAACTGGGCGAAATACCGAACAGATACATCACCAGAGAAGACATGTAGACGGCGAGTAAGCCCTTGAAAAGATGTTTAGCATCATTGGTTACTAGGGAAATGCATAGCAAACCCACGGTGAAATTCTACTACACTTCTATTAGAATATCTAAATTAAGACTGACCATACCAAGTGTTGGCAAGGATATGGACCAACGCAAGGGTGGACCCAAAGGGCAGGAGGAAACTTCTGGAGGTGATTTTGGAAAGACATTGTCCTGATGGTAGTGATGGTCTTCTAGGGTTATGCAGGTGTAAAAGCTTGCCAAATTGTGCATTTAAAATTTTCGGTTTATAGTATATCCATTATACTTCAATACAGCTGTTAAAATAGTCTATTTTTCAGTTCATTGTGCCAGTCAATTGTATTAGTGTTTTTGAAACTATTACACATTATTCATCTTCCATTTGAGTAGGGCATTTCTCTCTCTAAATATTAATGTTGGAACAGTGCTTTAGAATCCTTTGAGATATTCCACTGGGCTATGATCAGGGCTGTTCCATTAACCATAATTTATTAATTGAAGCTCTCTATGTAAGAGGCTTTTAGCAAATCTGAGAGGCACTTTTAAGAGGCCCAGAGCAACAGACCAGTAGGGTAACTGGTGTTTTTAAAATGTGTGCATTTATGTGCACAGAGAAGGGACTGTGGTGACTCCCCCGACTCTGGGCACCTGCCTTTTGGTACAGAGATGTGATGTTTTCCACCTTTCAGAGGTTACCTGTCCTCTGATGGTGCTGAGGGTCTTGGGTCTGGACAATCCTGATGCCAGTGTCTCCAAGTACCAGTGTTTTCATCCGCACATGGAGGAGTTAGTTGATTACACACATCAGATCACTCTTTTTTGGTAACCTCCTATCCTTCGCTCTTAATCTTTATTTATCCCATTTATTTAGGACTTTCCCTAATTGTTGAATAGCTTTGAAGAGCCTCTTACTTTTCTTAATTGCTGTTGATTTACAATATTATATTAGTTTTTAGTTTCAGGTGTACAACATAGGGATTCAATACTTTTATACATTATACTCCATCCATAGTTATTATAAAATATTGGCTGTGTTCCCCGTGCTGTACATTACATCCTTATATTTTATTTATATTATACCTAGTAGTTTATACCTCTTAATTCCCTTCCCCTGCCCTGCCCCTGCCCCCAGCCTTCTCCCCACTGGTAACCACTAGTTTGATTTCTGTATCTGTGAATCTGTTTCTGTTCTGTTATATTCATTTGTTTTATTTTTTAGATTCCAGGTATAAGTGAAAACATATACTATTTGTCTTTCTCTGTCTGACTTAACTTCACCAAGCATAATACCATCCAGTTCCACTCATGTTGCTGCAAATGGCAAAATTTCATTCTTTTCATGGCCAAGTAATACTCCATTGTATATCTATACCACATCTCCTTTATCCAGTCATCTGTTGATGGACCCTTAAGTTGCTTCCATATCTCAGCTATTGTAAATAGTTCTGCTGTGAACATTGGGGTGGATGTATCTTTTCAAATTAGTGCTTTCATTTTCTTGGGATAAATACTCAGGAGTGGAATTGCTGGATCATATGGTAGTTCTATTTTTAGCTCTTTGAGGAACCTCCATACTGTTTTCCACAGTAGTTGCACCAATTTACAAGAGTACCTTACTTTGGAAAACATTCAGTTTTTTTTCTAACCTCAGAGCATCCTGCGCGTTGTCCCCTCCTGGCACTGGGCGCACTTGGGCTGGGGATCTTGCCAGTGCTGCTAATGGAAGGGCTTTGGTGACGTCAGCTGGACCCTCTGTTGACTAGTAATAACCTTAGTCCTGACCTTAACCTCTCTGGGCTCAGCTCCTCTATCCATACAACTAGAAAAGCATCTTCTACCGTAATAGGCAGCTGTGAGGGTTAACTGAGGTAACGTAGTATGTCCGTCACCTAATAGGTACTCGCTGCGTTAGTTCCTCCCGTGCCCATGCGTCAGGCAGGAGGAGGAGGAGGAGGAGTGGGAAAGGGGCATCTGGTGGTGTGTCTAGCCTGCTACTTGACAAGAGCATGAAGCTGGGCTCACGGTACCAAACATCCATATGTGAACAAGCGGCATCGCCAGCAGCCCTGACAGTTCCTATCTGGCCATTTCTCAGAGTATTCCCTGGTGTCACCCCCAACCCCCAACATGTTTTTGACATCGGCCCCCGAAATGACCTCATGAAAAGGTGAGGATGGCCCCGGAGAAGAAATCCGGAAGCCTCCTCCGGCCTTGGGTGACAGGCCCTGAACACCGTGAGATGGGAGGGATGCGGGAGACGGTAGTAACAGATCTGCGTCCTGCCTCTCGGCTTCGTTCCGCGAGGCGGCTCTCCGGCAGGCAGGAGCCGAAACAGGCTGATTAGCTGGTATCTCGGGACACGATGGAAGAGCTCGAAACATGCAAATTGGCGGTAGGGCAGAAATAGACTTTGCTGAGCTCACCCTGGCCGACTCTGCCGGCGCCGGGGCCCATTCGCCCGGGCAGTCGGGGAGGCAGGAGGCAGGGCGGGAGCGCCATGCAGCTTGGAGCTCCTCACCTCCATTGGACGTGTGTGCCTCCCCTCTGCAGCGGCAGGACGCTGCCCTCCGCCGGCCCGCCGCACCTGCAGCTCGGCCCGCACCCCCGCCGCACCCTCCACGCGCCCGCGCCGCGGGGCTCGGCCGCAGGTGCCTCGTCTCCGGAGATCGCTGCGCAGTAACTTTCCCATCTGCCACGAGGATGGGGAGAAAATGAAGAGACCCCACTAGCGGCTGGCTGGCGGGCGGGCGGGCGGGAGCCGGGGTCCGCGCGCTGGAGCCGAGCCGGGCCGAGCGGAGGAGCGGCGGGCGCCTGTATTTTTAGCCCGATGCCGCGTAACTTGCTGGCGCTCCGCGCGCCGCCGAGCAGATAACGGGGGAGGGGAGCCGGCCGCGGGCTCGGATTTCCGCGCGGGAGCCGGACGATGGCAGCGCGACAGGGCAGGTCGGGTCCAGACGCCGCGGTGAGTGCACGGCCCGCCCGCGCCGCGCGGGGTCCCCGCCGCCGCGCCCCTCGCCGCGGGCTCGCCGGGCGCCAACTTTCCGGGCGCGGGCGGGGGCGGGGACGCGCGCCGGCCGCCCTTCTGCTGCCTCACGCCCGCGGGCGCCGAGGCTTCTAGCGGGATCCAGAGGAAAATTCCTCTGGCCTGGAGGCCGCCGCCGCGGAAGGGCCGGTGCCGGGAGGCGGCCCGACCTGTGGCCCCGGCGGCCGGCCGGGCGGGCGGGGCGCAAACGCGGGCGCGCGGAGGTCCCCGGAGGAGAGTCTCGCCGGGCCGACTCTGCGATGGGGGGCGCCCCGCCGCCCCTCGCGGGGACCCACTGGGACCCGCAGGGATACCTCGGCCTTGGCCTTGGCCGGAGAAGGGCCTCCCGTTGCACGCCTGACCCCTAGACCTTAGAAACACGAGCGCCCAGAGGTCCAGAGGCAGCTGGAAATGAATGGGGTGGAGAGGGAGCCGGGTCCCCTGCCTGTCCTTTGTCATCCTCGAAGTCCCCGCGCAGCGAGCTGTGCGTAGTGTCCCCATTTTAGCAACGGGGAAATTGAGGTCTGGGGACTTGTGCTAGACCGAGCATCAAGTGGCAGAGCAGGGCTTCACGCCAGGGCTTCCCGGCGTCAGGGTCCGCTCCGGCTTCCCCCACAGCCCGGCATCGCCCGGCCTCCTCGCTCGACGCCCGAGGCCTGGCAGCTGCGCAGCGAGGTTGTAAGAGGACTCGGGCCTCTGGCTTACACATCTTGTTTCCTGGGTGACAGCTTTAATTGGTTCATTTCATCTCTGCCAGTGGGAGTCTGATGGGGGCACCTGGAGACTGTGTGTGAAACTCTTAACAGCACAACTTTGCAGAAAGAAAAATGAAAGAAGTCCGCTGAAAACCCACAGTGGGGCTCAGGGTTCACTTCTGTTTCTCTGTAGTCAAGAGGGTAAGGCAGGGGCCACACAGGTGTGTGCGGGCTGGTTCTGCCTGTTCTTTTTTCCAGGCCTGTCCTGGGCTCCGAGGAACAGCCAGGCTCTGAGTTTACAGGAAGTTTCAGATGTGGCGGGCAGCCCCCCAACGTCCAGGCAGAGGGCTGCCTGCTGTTCTTGGTCTTCTGGATGGGCTGCCCCACCCTCAGGAAAGGATCTAGACCCTCCCCTGGGCGTTCTGACAGGGACTCTGTCAAAGAAACTGCCTTTGGCCCGAACAAGACCCTTTGGGAGAGAGATACTATCTTAACACTTTTTACAGAAATTGAAAATAGCTCAGTTTCCATTCATCTTTTTAGATGAGAGAATTTTACACTGAAAGACCTTGAAAAAGTCAGCCACGATTTGTCCTGGGAAAACTCAGGCCATCCCAAGCCCCAGAGGAGGTGCGAAGAGGCCCCGGAATCTCCCATCCGGCCTGAAAGCAGACTTTGCCCTGCTCCTGTGTGCAGGCCTGCCGACACTGAGCAGCAGGCTTCCAGCCTCTCCCTCCCCGGACACTGGAGCCCCCTCGGCTGCGTGTCTACTTCTACATCCGTATGGCCTCACTCAGGAATGGCAAGTTTAATAATAGTCTGGGAGTCTCAGGTAACCAAGGACTCACCTCCCTTTTCGGACGAGCAGCCCTGATAAGAACTTGAGTCTCAGGAGGAATTCCATTCCCTTCCACTTACTTCCTCCTGTGGTGAGGGCTGTAGCGGGCACAGCCTCTGAGCACAGGCAGAAGGCTCTCTCTGGCCAGAGCTGACCTGGAGAGGAGTCTCTGGGCACTAGAACTTGACCGGTGGGGCAGCACAGCTCAGGGGTGAAGAGCAAGACCCCAGAGACAGGCTACTTAGATTCAAATCCTGGCCACACCAGGATTAGCTGTGTGACCCTGGACAGGATGCTTAACTTCTCTGTGACTCACGACCTCATCTGTGCAGAAGAGACAGTAAAAGTCCCTGCCTCCGGAGATTACTGGGAGGAGCCAATGGATTAGTTTACGCAGAGCTTAAAACATAGGAAGGGTTTTTGAAAGGTAACTTATTTTGTTCTGAGAGGAAGTTCAGGGACATCGCATGGGTTAACCTGCCGGGATGTGGACCAGGGATCCAGCGAAATGCGTGCAACCCCTCCTCCACTCACTGCTGGCATTCACAATTTTCTCATGGGTAAAATTAGATTAAAATGAAGCTCAAGATGAGGCGGGGGCCAAGACACAAGTGGGCAGGCTTGGTGGGGCGCTCAGAGCGGTGACAGCTTTCAGTGACAGTACGGGGTTTAGAGCCATTGCGGACTGCTTTGTGAGCACAGTGAGCAGCCTTCTCTAGCTGGTCCTCAGTCCTCTCACAGGGAGGCCTCTCTGAGGCTGTCCCGCAGGGTCGTGCCACTCAGGGAGGGATGGGGCACTCAGGGAGGGCCAGGGACTCTGCTCCAAATTATCTGAGCCCAGAAAGAGTCTGCTTAGTATTTTGTCATTAGTGTTGATTTTCTGATTGGCATTTATTCAGATAAATATTCTTACTGGAACATATTGGATTCTTTTGACTCTCTGCCCTGCTGGGTTACAGACTGTTCCTAGACATGCCAGGAAGCAGTACCTAGGACAGGTCATTGAGCTGGAGGTAACTGAGTTAGAGGGATGAGCAGCTGGGGCTCGGAAGAACAAGAGTGGGTCTCATGTTCCAAAGAGGGCCATTTGCCCCGTAGTTTAAGTGTCCCCCGGCACCTAGAAGGTGCTCACTGTGTGCTTGTGGAATGGACAGTAGGTATGTGCATTATAACTCTGTCACTTTGTTTTTCAAATAAGGGGGCAGGAAACCTATATTCAGAATTTTTATTCTGTCTGCCCAGCAGGATCCTGGACTTGAGCTAGGACCTTCGGAAATATGTTGTAGAATTAAACTGAATGGAGTGACTCCATTATAATCTGCAATCCACCTATACGATACCCCCAGGATCCTGCTTCCATCGTGACTACTTTATGCCCAGAGAAGACTCAAAAGAAAATGACAAGGCCTTAGCAATTGAACTTCATCTCTAAGTTTATTTTTACTATCAGTTTTTTCATCAGGGAAGGGAAGGATGGGGACTCCATGATTCCTTTCTGGACTCCTGTCTTGGCCTCTATGCAGTGCTCAGGGTCAAAGCCAGGACCTGTCTAGGGACCCTTTCTCTGCTGTGGATTCACTGTTTCATTGAAAAAGGCATGGGGCCCCTCCCAGGCCCTACATCTGTCAGGTTTGAATTTGCTGAGAACGCACCTTGGGGTCAAGGGCGGTAAAAAGGCGTCAGCTTGATTCAGGGAGTCCTGGGCTGAATCCCAGAGTGTGACGTAATGCAAAACTTGGGCAAGTTATTAACCTCTCCAAACCTTGCTTTTGTCACCCCTAAAATGGGGATGAAAATAATTATACCAACCATGTGGGTCATGATCAGGATTAAAAGATAGAATGTTGGTGATACACTTGCTTATTGATTGATGTTAGTGTTATAATTTCATGATTCTGTTATCCACACGACGGAGATTATGTAGCCTTCCTTAGCCTCGTCAAGATGAGGCTTCCCTGCCCTTTATGTATTTGCTTGTCTGTCTGTCGTAAATAGTCCCCTTTGCTCCCTAGATTCGGTGCTTTGAACAGTGACAGTGTCACTAGTTGGTATGGCATCTATTTTTATCCACCATTCTTAGGTTTTCATCCCCAGTCCTATTACTGTGCTGCAGAAGATAGCTTGGATAGATGGGAGATGGGTCTCTCTCTTTCTCTCATACTCATCATTCTTGGGGAAGAATATACTATTTTTCCCAACAGCTGAATCCAGACAGACTTTCTGAATCAGCAAGCACAAATAGATATTTTCAGAGGAACTCAACTTTGAGTCTGATTTCTTTGGGAACCCAGCTCATAGGGAACCAACAGATTGATCCTCATTCCTGAAATATCTCCTCTCCCACAGCTGCCTCCCCAAGGAGCCTGGGGACATTCGGTGCCCTGTGTTTTAGGCGAAGAGAGGTCTTGGCTTGGCAGAGACTTCATGCTTTGAAGGATTCAAAAGAGACAGGAGATGTGGTTCCCTGCCCCCCAAAAAAACAATTTGGCCAGGGAGATAAGACTTGCAAAAATCAAATAAGTAGAGAAAGATGTATTTAAAAGGCATGTGACAAATCAGCCTCTTGGTCCTAGTTTTAAAGATGGTAAATAATGAGTGTCCGGGAGCAACATTATAGAGGTGCTAAGAGCTGAGGGGACATTGAAGCAAGGCGAGATTAGACTTGATGAACTAGGGGGCTTCAGGGTCCTGGAATAGTCAGGGTGTGGGCCTGGAGGAGATAGAGCATGGGGATGCCTAGGGGGACCCGGAGGGAGGAGGGAAGAGGAAAGGGCCCTCCTGCCACGCAGGGAGCCTGGAGATCCACGGGTGTCATGAACTGGGAGACTCAGAGCTTGGGTTTGAGCGGATGTAGCAGGGACCGTGTGGGCCTGGAGTCGGGGTGGGACATCCCCGAGGTGTGGGGTTGGCGGGGCGTTCTGGAGCAGTGGTGGGGGCCTGAGGTGGCCGGGGACCTGGGGCCAGGGCAGCCCTCCGGTGTGAAGGTCTCCGAAGCTGGAGAATCTTTTCTGTCCTGGATTAACTGTTCAGTTGGCAAGGGCGTGCAGCCCCGCTTTGGGGAGAGGAGGTCAGGGTTTAATTGTAGAACATAGTTGGAGATCATTGGCTATAGATTTCGAGTCCTCTGTGTTTAGGAACAATTGTCCTTAACGTGTATTAGTTCTCTGTGGCTGCTGTAACAAATGACCACAAATATGGTGGCTTAAAATAAGAGAAATTTCTTCTCCCATTTTCTGGAGGCCAGAGGTCTGAAGTCGAGGTGTTGGCAGAGCTGGGCTCCCTCGGGTGGCCCTGGGGGAGAATCTGTTCTTTGCCTTTTCCAGCTTCTGCTGGTGGCCGGCTTCCTTGGCTTGTGGCTGCATCACTCTGATCTCTGTCTCGTGCGTGTGTGTGTGTGTGTGTGTGTGTGTGTGTGTTCTTCTGCTTTTCATAAGGACACTTGTCATTGGATTTAGGGCCAACCTAGGTAATCTAGGACAATCTCATCTCAAGACCCATGACACAATTACAACTGCAAAGACTCTTTCCAAATAAGGTCCCAGTCGCAGGTACCAGGAATGAGGATGCAGACAGGTCTTTGGGGACCACCATTCAGCACCCTGCAGTGTGTTCTCCAAGGAGGGACCACAAAGGAAGGAGATGGTGCCTCAGGTGGATCTTTGGAGGAATGGCACTGCCTGCTTCCCACGTGGCCTGTCACATGACCACTGTCACCTGTGAAACTCACCCTGAGTGCACACCACGTGCAAGCATTGCTCTCGGCGCTTGTGCCGATGTGATCATTGCAACAATATATGATATTTCCCTTCAGCCTCATAGCCAGGGAATGAGAAAGGCCTTGCCCTCCCTGGCTTACAGATAAGGACACCTTATCTGGGGGAGCTAAGGTGCCTGTGGACCGAAGGGTCCCCCAGATGCAGGGGAGCTGCTCAGAGCCCCCTGCATTGGTCTGTCCTGGGGGACCTGGTTTCATCCCCAGCTCCCACTGCCTCTAACACAAACCAGTGTCCTGGGCGGAGTCTGGATGTGCCTGTGTAAGTCTGAGCCACGGCTGCAGGTTCTTTACTCTCATTCAGGAAAGCTGACGAGGGTCACCGGCCAGGTAAAGCAACAGGGCATGGAGGTCAGGTTCACAGTTTCAGAGCCAGACTGCCTGTGCTTGAGCCCGGCTGTTCCTCTTCCCTGCTGTGTGACCCTGCGCAAGTCACTTGGGCTCTCTGTGCCTCACTTCCCACATCTATAAAATGGGGACCGCAATTGTACTCGCCTCTTGGGGATTTTTTTAATGGGGACTAAATGCATCTGTGCGTGTGTGTGAGAGAGAGATAATGGCTCTCAGCACTCAGTAAGTGCTCTGTGCTGTTTACTTAAAAACAAAACCACAAAAGAGCAGTGAAGAACACGTGTTTGGCTCCCATGGCACCTCCTCTGTGACTCAGTGGGGCCAGGCACTGTGATCTGGGCTCCTCAGGAAGGCAGAGCCCTGGGAAACATCCAGGCAGAGAGACGCCAGGCCTGCTGAGCATCACTGTGGAACAGGATCCCTCTCCAAGGCTGGTCCCGCCCGGGTCCTAGCCAAGAACGCTGGCTCATTAAAAACACCCAAAGGAAGGGAGGCTGGGATCTGAAGGCAGCCCCTCCACGTGGGCCGACAGCCATCCTGCCAGGGGCTCCAGGCCCCTACACACCTGGCTCCCATGGTGGGCACCCTAACGGGAGGGCTGTGGCCGCAACCCTGGCCCTTCCCCGCAGCCCTGGGCTGGAATGGACCACGAGATTATGCCCACACAGACACACTCACAGCTGCTCTTCCTTCTCACAGGCCGATGCTGCTACCAGCTTTCTGAGAGCAGCGAGATCAGGTAACTTGGACAAAGCGCTGGACCACCTGCGGAATGGGGTAGACATCAACACCTGTAACCAGGTAAGCGGGAGGCGGACGGGCACACGGTCTCTGAAGAGCGGCTCTTGCTTGTTGCCACTTCTGAAAGCTTTCATCTGCCTCTATTAACCTTTTCCCAGTGGCCACAAAAAATCCCCCAGGGCTTCCACCTGCTAAGGGCGCGACCCTAGTGTTTGTAGCCCAGGGCTACAAACGGAGAAGGGCCGGTGCCTGAGGAGCATGGGCCGCGCCTGGCTCCATCCCCTGCGGCCTCTCCCCTTAGAAGTCGAGCTGGTCCCTGCTGTGGTCTCAGAATGTGTGGCCTTTGAGAGTAGGCGGGAGGAAGGGCCTTTAAAGGAGGCTGTGTCAGCGGTGACATTCATCTCCTTTGTCCACCAGCAGCCTTTGTGGGTTTGCCGCTGGGCTGAGAAGGAAATAGCGCCGAGGATGCTCTGTCGGGTGCTGACGGAGGCTGAGAACAGCGCAGCCGAAACGGCCTCTGGATGTTTTTGGTTCTAAGTGACAGGGCTTAGTTTGGGGAGGGGGTGGGGAGGAAACTGAATGTGTGCAGGACAGAGTGGAGGACAGAGAGTCGGGTTCGGGGCCCAGGATCAAGGAGCTGACTGAATAGGGAGGAACTCACTCCCCAGAAAGAGGATGGGGTCGGGCTGGGGCTGGGATGGAATGACTTGTTTTGTTTGTTTCTGCCCGTCGGTTAAATTGTTCAGGTACCCAGCTGATTCCGTTTCCAATTTAGAATACATTCCCCAATTGTGCCTTTTGACAAAACCATTTTAACCCTTGAAAAATGGTTTTTAATTGGGGTGAAAAGCACATAATATAGAATTAACCATCTTAAGCATTTTTAGAAATAGATTTGTATTGAAGTGTAGTCAATTTACAACCTTGTGTGAATTTCTCCATCTAAAGTATTTGTAAGTGTACAGTTCAGTGTACCATCCATGCCCGGAACTCTTTTCATCTTGTAGGACTGAAACTCTATACCCATTAAACCATAACTCCCTCTTCCTGCCTCCCCCAGCCCCTGGCCACCACCCTTCGACTTTCTGTCGCTAGGAATCTGACAGCTTCAGGTACTTCAAATCAGTGGGCTCGTACAGCATTTATCTTAGTTTGCGCAGGACGACGTCCTCACCATCCAGCCACGTTGCACTGGACTGGAAGACTTTTACAAGCCAGCAGGGCAAACACCTGGAATGCAGTTTAGTGTCCCCTGGCCCCTCAGCCTCTCTTCCCTGCCCCTCCACTCTGCTTAAGATGCACAGAATCACTTGCCAAGACCCCCTTTTGGATTCAGTTGGTCTTTTGTGTAAATCCACAGCTGAAATATCAGAGAGGATGAAGCAGAGAGGTGTGTGATGGGAAACAGAAGTAGGTGTGTGATACCCGCAGACGCCATGGCAGTGAACTTCGGTGGGGAGACAAGCGTGTGGATGGACTTGGGGATGCAAACGAGATGGGGAGGAGCAATCCCCCTCCCTTTTTTCACCCCCCCCAATATTCCAGTGCGCATGCGTCCACAGACCTAAGGATGTTCACGGTGAGGCTAAGGAAACACACAGAGGTAGAGGTCGCCTTTGGAGAGATTGAGACTCTGAATCCACTTCTTTCCTGGGAAGAGACAGTAGGAGCAAAGTCTGAGGGTCAAGCGAGGGTTCAGAGGGCTGGGGAGAGGGGCTCCGTGTGAACAACATGCCTAGGAACAGCTGTGTGAGCTGTCCTGTTGTCCCCGGCCCCCCGGAAGGGCACGCAGTCCTGGGCAGGAGGGATGCGAGCCCGGCTTCCTCTGTTCAGGCCGTGGCATCAGAGGCACAGCTGAGCATCTCTCTGCTGTGCGGCTCCCACTTGAGAAAAACAAGCCTCTCCGAGGCCTTCCCAGGGTTAAGACGCCAGCTCTCAAGTCCATTTAGCGGAAATGGGGGCTACTGCACTTAAGCCCTGAGCCAGAGCTGGTCTCCTGAGTGAAACTGAAAGATTCCGAGGACACTGGGACTGGCTCTAATTGGGCTGCTGGTGGTGAGGCCCTGGGTGCGACCGGCCTGCCCCTCTGCCGTCCCTCCCGGGGCACCGCCTCCGTTCATCCTGGGGTCCACAAGCACCAAGGCGGTATTTGCGCTCCACTGACACCGTTTCCAATGGGCTTAGTGCCAGAGGAAACCACTCACTGCTGCAGGCGAGGAGGTAACTTCAAGAGGAGAGGAAGGGATCTCACGGTGCAAAGCCCCTCCTGCTGGTTTGGTCCCAAGGCTCCTCCCCCAGCTCCTTCCCCAGATCAGGGCCCCGCGGGTCTTATCCTGTGCTGTGTGTCTGCTGTGGGGCCGGAGCTGCAGACACCGCCCCAGGACTCCCTGCATCACCGGGAGCCTCCTTCTGGTTTTACGGGGCAGTGAGGCGGTTCGGCTTTGGCCCTGGGTGGAGAGTATTGGGGGAGGATGCCAGGGGGCGGGCAAGCTTACCCTAAGTTAACGCGAGCACCACAGGACGGTGCCCTTGCTCTGTGATGCGCACAGCCGTCTTCCTTCCCGGATGAGAACTGTTTCTCTTTAAAACAGGCGCTCATTGTTTTAAGAAGCTAAAAACAGGCTCTTGTCCTGGGGTCATGGCTTGAGAATTTGCTTTGGAGCCAGTGGACTGTGATAGCAGTAAAACAGCAAATGCTGCTCCTTATGTAAGTAACACACTTTCAGATAGTATGTTTTGTGGCAAGAATTGGAGCCGTTTGCCATCATAGGAAGTAATTACTCTAAGTGGTGTGAGAAGAGGCTTATATAAGCGACATCTGAATAATCAGGGCAGCTTCCTTATTGCATAGATGGTGTGTGCTGATTTCTATCATCATTATTACATTTAGAGAATCTTTAAGAACAAATCCACACGTAAGGACACACAAAGACACATGCAAATGCCAGTATCTCTAGATGGATGCCCGCTTTTTAAATTTACGCTAGCATTTTTCAAGCTTCAGGCTCATGTAGCTGATGTCTTTGTGTACACCTCCTTGAGGCGTAGAGCTGTGCTTTAGCTATGTAATAGTTAAAAAATAAAGTCGTCGTCCTCATCCTCTGTGAACTGTAGTCCACGGACTGCGAGAATGATTAGTCAAATAATCATACAAATGGTGGGGGTAGGGTATAGCTCAAGCGGTAGCGCACAGCTCAGCATGCACGAGGTCCTGGGTTCAATCCCCAGTCCCTCCTCTAAAAATACATAAATAAACCTAATTACTTAGCCCTCCACCCCCCGCCAAAAAAAAAAAAAAATCACACGAAGACATGCAGACTAGACGGCAGAAAGTTTTATGAGAAAATAAAAGAGGGACCTGACATAGGGTTGGAGGTGAGAGACGGCTACCAAGAGAGAGAGATGTTGAGCTAAGGGATGCGTTGAGGTTAATGAGGTTGAGGTTGGGGTTGAGGTTGGGGTAGGGGGGAACATTCTGGAAGTACAGAACAGCCTGTGTCAGGTCCCCGAGGCAGAGAAAAGCCCTGAGAGTTTAGGGGAGGCCAGAGTGGCTGCAGGCGGAGGAAAGAGGGACCAGATGAGGCCAGAGAGGTGACCTTGGGGCTGTGCTGGACCTCAGAGGCAGGGACGATGGTCACAACTGGGTCATCCCGCCCCAAGGCTGCGCGATGTGCGCACGCGTGTGATTCCGACTGCGCACGCGTTAACCCCGCGGTTGCCGGTGGGGGAGAAGGGTCTGCGGGAGGGTCCAGGGCGGCAGGGGTTGGGGGTACTGACCCCGAGGAACGGAGGTATCTCAGCATTTGACAACCTGCCCAGCTGTATCAGCTCGTCCTGGGAGAGCATCCACCCTGCTTGCAGAGGCCGTGTTAAGGATTCTGATCTTTAAACTGAGCCGAGAGGAGCTGACCACAGCAATAAGCACCGGAGTGACGTGGCCACAGGTGTGCTTTAAAGGGTCACACTGCCCACTGTGGACAGGACAGGTGGAAGGGCCGGTTATGAGATGCTGGCCATAGTCCAGGAGAGACACTTGGTCTCTTGGATAAAGGTCGTGGCTGTGGAGATGGTTGGGGGTGGGGGGTGCGGCAGGAAAGGAGACTTCAGGAGGGACCCTCAGATGCCTGGCTTGTGCAGGGGTGGAGGGCGGCACCAGTCGCCGGGACATGACCTGGGAGGGGGCGTGGTCAGTATGTGAGGAGGCCGGAGCAGAGCTGTGTGTCTGAGGAATCCAGTGAAGGTATATAGTAAGCAATCGGATATTTGAGCCTGGAACTCAGATTAGAGGTCCAACCCAAAGACAGATATTTGGAAGTCATTCAGCACTCGAGGAAGGCAAATGCTAGCTGATGAGAACAGGGCCGAGAGGCGCGTTGAATCTAATCCCTGGGTGTCTTCACGGGGGCCATTCCACACGTATGTATGAAACACCTCGCCTGTGCCAGGTACTATTCTAGGCGCTGAGCAAGGCACACAAAAGAGACAAAGTCTGTGCCCTCGTGACACTGATAGCTGGTGAAGAAGACAGACAATAAGCAAGAAGATGAGAAAATGTATAATGCCAGCTAATGAGACATCTCATGGAGGACAGAGGGAAAGGGGCCTGTTTTAGAGGGTAGTTCAGGAAGGCCTCTCTAAGGGGATGACTTAGAAAGAAGTAAGGGAGAACATGTGATTTCTGGAGATGAGCATTCCTGGAGGAGTGGGATGTGCAAAGGCCCTGGGGCAGTACAGGGCTTGGTTTGTTTGGGGAAGCACAAGCGGAACAGCATGGCTGCAGAGGAAGGATGGAACAGAGGAGTGGTAGGCAGGGAGGTGGGAGAGATTGCTGGGGCCAAATCTTGGTGGGCTTTCAGGCCATGGCAAGGACCTGGATTTTGCTCCAGGGGTGATGGGAAGCCATTGGAAGGTACTCAATCTAAGTTAGTTTTTTAAGTGATCACTCTGCCTGCTGTATGGAGAATTGGTTTGGGGCACAGGGACAGGAGCAGGGAGACTGGCGAGGAGGATGAGGCAGTGGACCAGGTAGATTTGGGAGGGAGCCCTGAATAAAGGGGAGATAGTGGCGGCGGTGAAGCCAGGCTTGCAGTGTGTTGTCGTGGCTGTGGTGGTCTCAGCACCCATGACACAGGGCACGTGGGAGCCAGGGGCCCTCCCTCAGCCCAAGACCGTGCCATTATTGTCACTGCAGCCACCACATGACAGTGGGCTGATTGATTCATGTCTTGGCTCAAAAGCCATTCTTTTTAAAATTTTTTTTTTAACTGAAGTATAGTTGGTTTATAGAGCTGTGTTAAGTTCTGGTGTACAGCCTACTGATTCAGTTACACGTATATATATATTCCTTTTCATATTTTTTCATTATAGGCTATTACAAGGTATTGAATATAGTTCCCTGTGCTGTACAGCAGGGCCTTGTGGTTTCTCTATTTTATGTATAGTAATTAGTATGTGCAAAACCTGGAACCCCCAATTTAATCCCTCCACCCCTACCTTCCCCCTGGTAACCGTAAGTTTGTTTTCTATGTCTGTGAGTCTGTTTCTGTTTGTAAATAAGTTCATTTGTGTCATTTTTTTAGATTCTGCATGTAAGTAATGTCGTTTGGTATTTTTTTTTCCTCTTTCTGGCTTACTTAGTATGACAATCTGCAGTTCCATCCATGTTGCTGCAAATGACATTATTTTATTCTTTTGTGTGGCTGAGTAGTATTTCATTGTGTATATTTACCGCAGCTTCTTTATCCAGTCATCTGTTGTTGGACACTTAGGTTGCTCCCATGTCTTGGCTATGGTAAATAGTGCTGCTATGAACATTGGGGGGCATGTGTCTTTTTGAATTAGAGTTTCCCTATTTCTGGATATATGCCCAGGAGTGGGATTACTAGATCATAGGGTAAGTCTGTTTGTAGTTTTTTGTGGAATCTCCATACCGTTTTCCATAATGGCTGCACCAAACTGCATTCCCACCAGCAGTGCAGGAGGGTTCCCTTTTCTCCACAGCCTCTCCAGCATTTGTCATTTGTGGACTTTTGAATGATGGCCATTCTGACTGGTGTGAGCTGATACCTCATTGTAGTTTTGCTTTGCATTTCTCTGACAATTAGCGATATTGAGCATTTTTCCCTGTGCCTGTTGGCCATTTGTATGTTTTCATTGGAGAAATGTTTGTTTAGGTCTTCTGCCCATTTTTGGATTGGGTTGTTTGGGTTGTTTGTTACTGAGTTGTATCAAAAGCCATCGTGAAGACACAGTGATCCCCAAACCCTGAAGTGGAATCCCCCTGCAGTCACTCAGACGCTCTCACAGCTCAGCCGTGTCCGACCATACAGCGTGATGACGTCAAGCACGCCTTAGCTGTCCTAGGATGGATAAGATGCTAAGTGACCTGGGGGTGAAGTCCATGGCTGCTTCTGCTCCACAGCACCCAGCATCCGATGCGTCATAGAGTCGGTGGTCAATACTGGATTGAATAAAGTATCCGTGATGAAGCAGATATTAATGTCAGTGTCATATCTCCAATTTCCAGAATTATTGCAAGATTCTTGTATCAAATCAAGATATTTTATTATGACGGTCATAACAATAAAAAGAAAACAGTACTTTCTGGGATGAGCTAATTGACCTCACACAGTTAGCAGTTAGCCAAATAAAAAGAGAACAAGAGGAGAGAGAGTCAGAACCTCTGTTCTCCTGAATTCCTAGAATTGTGGGGTCACCATGGATACTCCACTGGGAGGTGCCAGCTGTTAAGTCCGGGGGGTGGAAAGCCTCACTGTTTTAGGTTTCTGTTCTGTTCTTGTGATGCTGACAAACCCAGGCTCACTGGCCTTCCTGGTAGGAATAAAGTTACTTAAGACCCTCGGAGAAAATTTCACTCCAACCAGAGAAGCCTTGTGGTCAGCAGCACTGGCTTAAAGCATAGAGTTAGAAGGGAGGTGTCCTGGGGCATCCTCTATCTTAGAGCATCCTCTGTCCCCGTAGTCTGTCTGATCTTCTCCATGGTACTTACTTCTGCCTGACTCACCGTGTGTCTCTTCATTACGCTCTGTCTTCTCCGCTAAAATGGAGGCACCTCACAGGGAGAGGACTTTGCTTTATTCAGTGCTCCTTGTCAGGATTCTGCACAGCACACAGTAGGTGCTCATAAATTCAGTTGGTAGCTGTTCAGTCTGTAACCACTAATGATTAAAGCTTACGTATTTGATGTTTAGCCCAGGTAGGATGTCCAGCTAAGCACTGTCATATTTTTTTTTTTTTTTTTTATTCTGGGAGACGAAAGGATTTATCACTGGCGGCAAGTAAGGAGAACGTCAGGGACCTTTCCCAAAGCCGTGTCTCCCCAGACAGCAAAACTGGGGAAGTTTTAAGCCAAGGTTTCATGCATATTCATGGAGGGGCGTGGGCAGGGCAGTGATCGACGGAGTCCGGGCTTTAGTTGATTGAAGCATCAGAAAGGGTCAACATCATCATCCCTTGGGTTCCAGTGGATCTGGTGGGTTCCAGTTAAACCCGAGGAGGGCTTCCAATTCTAAGCACTGTCACTTCAAGAGCATCGCGAAACAGTCGCTCTTGGGATAATGTCTCTCCTGTGTGGTGATGATGGTTCAGAGTCTGGCACCAGTCGCCCTCGTCAAATACATGGCAATATTTGCTGCCGTTTCCAGCAGCTCGACCATCTGAATGGAGACAAAAACATTAACAGTTCCCAACACTAATGCAGAGCCCACGAGGGCCTGTGAGACCATACTAGTACCAGTGGTGTTCTCAAAGTTTCCACACGTGCCGTCCACCTGCACCCCACCACTGTTAGGTACTTGTTTGTATTGAAAGTGAAGGGTTTTCGGCATTTCAAGTTAAAGGCACACCTGTAGGAAGAGCTACAGAGTAATCTTTTCTATAGCAGCCAAAGGCCACGTCTTCCATTCAGGATTTGTTGAGCTCTGGTGATCGTAATAATTGCTTCCTTTCCAAATTATAGTCTTAGAGCTTTAGAGGACATTGCGGCATTCACCTCTCTCTGTACGGCTCAGACAGCTAAGGTCTGGAGGTGACTTCTGAGCATCTCCTGAGCTTTATGACTCTGGATTAGGAGACATGAGCTTACAAAGACCACTTGCAGTTTCTCTGCTTGTTCATTTCTTCTACAAACATGTATGGAGCGCTGGCCACGCCCCCCGGCACTGTGGTAGATGCTAAATTCCTCCAGCCTCTGCTCTCAAAGAACTCAGAGGTCGGTGCAGAAGCCCAGCTTGGAAATAGAAGGCTGCGGATCCAGTGCCAGCCGTTTTCATTCACTTGCTCATTCACTCCACACATATTTACGGAGCTGCTCTATGACGCCACGTGTTGGCCACTCAAAGTGAGTCCCCGTGCCTGTTCCCACGTCGCTCTCCTCCTCCGTCCGGGGGTGGCGGCTGGAATGCCAGTGAGTCACAGAGAGGCTTTTTGCAGGAAGAGTGGGAGTTTGCCAGATAGGGGGTTGGGAACGGGGGACTGCGGCGAGAAGGAGCAGGCTGTGCAGAGGCAGGCAAAAGGCACAGGCATCGGGGAGATGGGTGAGGTTGGGCAAATGAGATGTGAGAGAGGAGGATGTGGTCCATCAGGTGAGGAGGGTCCATCTAGATCTGAGGATGGTGCGTCTAGATCAGTGTCGATACGGTTACTATTACTATTACTGTGGATGCTGTTACTATTACCATTACTATTACTATTACCTGTTACCATTTTCTGGCATCACCTTTTGCTTACGAACCACTGAAGGGCATAGAGGTCATGTTCAATGATGTCGTCCCCTAATTCCACCGGCACCCCCAACTCACACTGCAAGCCCCTCTATGACAATATGGTCATATTAAGCCTTCTTGAAACATGCTGCCTTGGTGCAGCTCTGGAATAGTGATGGGGGAGAGGGAAGAGTGTGTTACTCAGCCCCCACCTGGGAGAGTGGTCTGCGTGATGAGGAGCGCTCGACGCCCTACGCTGCCACCAGGGACTCTTCTGCAAGATCTCGTTCCTACTGGAGAGGGTAATAGTGAAAAAGACAGAACCTGAAAACCTCCATCCCCTGAATTCTTTTAAATAGATGAATGACTCCTGCATTGTGGCAGAAATGAGCTATTTGATGTTCCTCTTGCTAATTACGTGACTGATTTTTAGTTTTAAGTGACGTTGATTACTTGTCATGAGTCAGAGTGACCCACGGTGTTTAAGAATCACAGATGCCAGTTCTCTGGTGTCCCTGCTTTCCCAAGCCCTTCCAGGCACCGCCACTTGGAGTGTTCACATCACCCCAGATGTGGGGTGGATGGAGCCATGTGCTTGACAAGTGAGGCTGGCAAAGAGGCAGAGTCTTCCTGAACTGGAGCCAGTGGCTCCCAGCTCCCAGCCCGGGTCTGTGCACCAAACTCCACAGACGGGCTGACTGTGTGGTGGGGAACCCTCCTCTGGGCAGCCTTCCCTGTGCTAGTTTCATTATCATTTCCCCTTTTCCCTCAGTGAAGGAAGAGTTTTGGTCCATCATTGTGTCCACTTGTAGCAACATCTGGACATCTCTGGGATCCTAGAGACTAGGAAAGGGTGATGGCATCATCAGGAACGATCTGGAACATGTTGCAAGGAAAGCGCACCCTCCAAATTCCGCCAGGCTTGATTGCTGTGAATTTACAGTGTGAAAACTAGACATGACATTCTCAGTCCTAAGAGACTAAGAAGAAAGATAGCCCTATGTATGTGTCAGGTTGCATGAATGTGGGTTCAGTTCTGCCAACTCTTAGGGAACACACGAAATGCCAGGCCCTATTCTGGGACTGGAGGCACAGGGGAAAGCATGGGACCTCAAAGAGTCCTACTTCAACGTTTAGGATGAACTTATATGCACTATATGTATGAAAGAGAGAAACAAGGTCTACTGTATAGCGCAGGGAACTATGTTCAGTATCTTATAATAGCCTGTAATGGAAAAGAATCTGAAAAAGGATATATATGTATAATTGAATCACTTTTCTGTACACTTGAAACTAACATAACATTGTAAATCAACTCTACTTTAATAACAACAACAACAAAAAAAGAGTCGTACTTGGAGAGACACCGTCACAAGAGCCAATAAAGGCAGTTCCACGTGAGAAGGGCCTCAGTATAGTCACTGAGTGAGATGGGAACACGGCTGGGAGAGTGGTTCACTTTTGGGGACTGGAAATAGAGTGTGGAGTGACGATGACAGAATGACAGGGAAAGTCATGGAGAAAAATGACATTTGATTTGGGCCTTGAAGGAAGATCTGCCCCTCTCGTTAGGAGAGGAAACGTACATGTGATTCCTTTCCTTTCTGATTGGAAATAGACAACGCGTGTGAATTTGCCTGAGGTTATTGACATTCGATGGTTTCTGAATTCTTTGCTAGAACCGGTTTTTGTCACTTCTGACAACTATGTTCCTGATTTTAAGTGTTTCGAGATTTTTAATTTAACAACAAAGTGAATAAAGGGTAGTTGTTTTAAGATTCACACTTTAGAGGGGAGAGTATGCTCAGTGGTAAAGCATGTGCAAGGTCCTGGGTTCAATCCCCAGTCCCTCCTCTAAAAATAAATAAATTTAGTTTTATCTTTGTTAATAAATATTCAAAAAGAAAAAATTACGCTTTATGGAAATATGAAAGATCTGTAAGTCCCCCCTGTGCCCCCACTCCCCAAAGTCACTGTGAACAGCTTGGCGTGAGTCTTGTCACACCTTTTTCTGCATCTCTGCCCGCAAAAACACGTATTTTAACTACTTTCTGAGCGCTCTTGGTTCTGGAATTGTGGCATGAAGAGGAAGCTGAGAGATCAGAGGCGTCTTGTCATTTTGAAGTTTCACAGATTGAGGCCCTGCAGGGGAAGTGACAGGTCAGGAGGACAGTTTAGAGTCCCCGGTCCAGTATCCAGTGTTCTTTTCTCTAAACTCCACTGCCCTGCTTCTGAAGAGCTGGCTCTTTTTATCTTTTTAAAGGAATGCCGAGATCCTGGACGTGGACACTCTTTCTAGTCCATAGGAGATATTCTTAGCTGCTGAGCTGAATTTCAGAGTCTTTGTTCTCTCATTAACTTGAGCTCACACTCCCTCCTCCATCCCCCGAAGGGCCTCCGATCCCTGCGGCTGCTGGGCTGCTGAGCCCCGGGAGGCCGCCCCGGGGTGTCCAAGAGTAAAGGGCAGGTGGTCGGATGGATTCATCTCCTCCCAGAGCTCCGAAAGAGGTGTGGGTTTCTGGGTTTTTCTTGTTTTCTTTTCCTTCAGATAATGAAAAGCATTTGAGTGTTTTCCTCCTCGTGAGCATCCGGTAAACTCTGAATCTGCAGAGCTACCTGGGGAAGAAGCTAAATTTAGATTGCAATTTAAGCAGGGGAGGGACGTGCTCAGAGCCGGTCCTGTTCCTTTCCCTCGGGGTTTGCGCCTTCCTTTCAGTTTCTGCACTGATTTCACCTTCCCCAACCCTGGACCAGAGACAGGTTGGCACACGAGATGATGGGTGATTTTCTGTCAGGGTTACGGTAATCGCTTCAGCTCTTTCTGACTTCCGATGCGTTAGATTTCAGGATCATATATTTTTAGCAGACCTTTCCCACCAAGCGGTCTCTGGGGAGCCATGCGATATCTGGGTCAGAAGGAGGCTGCGGGTGGGTGGCTCTGGGGACAGAACCTGAGACCGGCTGTCCCATACGCTGGTTCCCACACAGGGCTGTGGGCGGCTTGCCTGTCGTGGTTTCATGGCACTCCGGGATTTCCAGCCTGGAATCATCTCTCAGCAGCGGTTAAAGGCCACACCTCGCTTGGCCTGTAGAAATAGGAGGGATGTGTGTGTTCCGCTCCTCATGCTGGCTCTGGTCCTAGATGTGTGGGGACCCCAACGGGCTGCCCCTCCTCTCCCACCACTGCCAGAGCCCGGAGTGGCCCACAGCTCTCCCTCTGCTTCTCCACCAGCCTCTTCCACTCTCCCACGCTCCTTCCAACCTCCCACTGTCTTTCTTGAAATTTTAAATAGTTTCGAATCAACAGAAAAGTGGCCAAGTCCCCGCAGCCTCCTCACCCTGACTCTCTGTGACCGTCCCTGTCTGTGGATCTGTGATGTGTACCGCAGGTGACGTCATCCCCATCACCCCTGAACGTCCCGGTGAGCCCCCGCCCCCAGAAGTCTGATACTTTCCCACGTAACACAGAGTCTCTCCAGGAACACACTTGGCATCGACTGCTCCTATCTTGTCAGCTTCCTTCAGTGTGGGATGCTTCTCAGTCGCTGGCCCTTCTCTCATCTTTTTGACCGTCTTCCAGTCTGTGGTTTGAACCTCAGCTGCATCTGCTGATGTTTGCTTGTGACCGGGCTGAGGCAGTGTGCCCTTGGCAGGATCCCATTGAAATCGTGCTCCCTTCCTGCCCCTGGTGATGGTAACCTTGATCACCTGGTGAAGTTGGTGTCTGCCAAGTTTTTCTACTGTACGGTCATCGATTTTCCCCTTTGTAGTTGATCAGTATTTTCTTGGGGGGCGTGGGGACTATTCCCATATAATGCCGACATCCTGTTCCTCCTCAAACTTCCATCCACCATTCTTCGCATACACTGATGACTTCTGCCTGCATCGGCCACCACCGTGACAGTACCAGGGAGTGCGCTCCATCTCCATCATTTCCTCTGCATTGATTAGCTGGCGTCCCACTGAAGGCTGAGCTTTTCCTTGTCCCTCATTGATTTGGTTTTCTCATTGTTTATTTATACGTGTTCAGACTCGTGGGTTCCTCTTTTATTCAATGGACTGTAATCTGATTCTCTCGTGGCTTATTTTGATGTTAAAATCTAAACCAGGTCAGTAGGAGCCCTCTGACTAAGCTGGCTTCTGTGTTCTTTGATGTGTCCGCATGATTCTTTGATTTCCTTACTTTCCGGCCCAGGTTGTCCCAGGGTCATTTTGTACTTTCCCTGCCCCAGCCCTGGATCGGCCACTTTTCCAAGACCCTCTGGTTCCTTTTAAGGGAGGGTGGTACATAGACACCAAAATCTGTTCACTTGATGTGCCCAGGGCTACTGGTTGTCATGTGTGTATACACATGTCTTTAAGTATTGCTACGTCTCTCTTTGTAATGTATTTTTAAAATCTGTGAGATCATGCAGATACTCCCAAGCCTGGCTCATCACCTCAGGGCTCTGTCTGGCCTTCCCTCTTTCCAGGTTTTAAATTCCCGCAGATCTTGAGACACTGAGTCGCATCGTCCTCGAGGTGTCTGTTTCTTCACTTGATGTACCACAATCCCAAGCACTCCATGGCCCCCTCCACTTCCTGAGACGCCCCTGCAGGGCACCTCTGGTTCCCTGTCCTGCTTCCTCAGGTGCTGACTTCTTCCAGCTGGGAAGTGAGGGCTGGGAAAAGGAAGAGAAGGGATGATGGGAAAACCCCGGTCCCTTTGGATTTTGTTTCTGTTTGGGCAGAAAACTTAATACAGGCAATTTGAGGAGAGGACTCAAGATTTATATTGTAGCAGTTTCTTTGCTAGCAGCTTAATTCACACCCTTGTCTAGTGAGCTTATAGCGATGGGCAGTCCCTCTTTCCTTTCCTTTTCCTTTCCAGTCCCTCTTTCCTTTCCTTTTCCTTTCCAGTCCCTCTTTCCTTTCCCTCTGGTTTCCATGGTCTCTGCCTTTCTTTCTCCCCTTCCTCTTTCTCTCTTTCCCATCAATTTCAAGATTCGGAGAAGGGATGGCAACCATTTCAATCCTTTTTTTCTCTCCATAGCCCTGTTTAGATTTCTTATTTCCTACTCTGTTTCGGGGCTACAGACCTGCAAATATATAGTGTGATCTTGCCTCACATATAGAGACCAATAATAGAGCAAGCTCAAGGTCACGAATGTACAGGAGGGTTGCTATTTGGAAAATTAAGCTTCTGTAACATAGTGTTTAATACTTACCTTCTCTGGGCAGATATAAAAAGCTAATAGAGGCTCGGACTGAATGGGAATGTGGGATATAAAATACAAGAACTAGGCGTGCGATCCCCTTTGTGTGCATCCTTGTCCTTCATGGGCGAGGGCTTCACTCCTTGCTGCCCACCTGGGTAAGGTGGGCGGGGCGTGAAGGCAGGTTACCTAGAAGCCTCTCCCCTGCCTCTCTTCTTGTTCACTCTGGGGTCCTCGGCTTCTTGGCCTCCTCTGCCACTGCTTTGGCTTATTCTTCCCAGGACTCCACCCCTTTCCTTCATCACATTTTTCCCCCTGGCTGGGGCTCCGTTGCCTCTGGCAACGGGGCAGCCCACTAAGCTGATAAGCAGAACTGATGACATCATAGTAGGTGCTTATGAGTTAAAGGGCCATGCTTGCTGGCTGCCTAGCTCAGAGAAAGGGGGTGGGGCTGACATCATGAGAGTTGGGGGCTGTGGGGTGGGAGGGGCAGGTGGGCATGAGGTCCCTGGGACACGGCTTGAGGCCGCCCGCTCCGTGGGGGCAGGGCCAGCTGTGCGTGTGGGCGAAATAAACAGCTGTGGGAAAAGGACAGGAATGCCACGTGTCCACACAGGAACATCAGCAGCAGCCTTGGAGGTGTTCTTGGCGTTTTCAGAGAGACAGAGGATCTCCAGACACTGTGGCCTCTCTGTTTGAGACCGTCCTCTACTCTGGACAGGGCAGGAGTTAAATCTCCTGTGACACGTCTACTATATTTGTACATTTAGAAATCAATTAGTGTAATTGGGGCAATCAGAGACGCTAAACAGAGGAATAATTTACTGAGAACAAATGTCTGGAATTGTCTGTTTTGCCAGTGGAATTTCTCACAGTTTGTACAAGAAAATGCTCCAAATTAAATCATTCAGGCTGAATGTGACTTTTTTTTTTCATCTTCTTCTTCTTAAAAATGTTAAAAGGAACACAGGCTGGCTGAGCTCACTTCCCTCTCCTCAGCAGACAGATTGTTTTCAGAAGATTCCTCTAAATTGACATTTTACCTGAGGAAGAAAAAAAAAAAAGAGCAAAGGCAGATAAAAAACTCCTGGTGTGTGTGGTTGGCATGAAGATTTTTGCCAAAAAGATCCCAAACTGGTTTGTCTGCAGTGTTAATACCATGTGGGGTGAGATCAGATGGGGCCAGGCAGCCTCAGAGGCTCTGTGTGGGGAGTATCCAGGGTAGGAAAAGCTTCGAAGAACGTTGCTCCCACCCTAACAGTGGGAAAAGCCTGGATAATCGACAAAATTACAGTTTTTCCCTGAGCCCATCAGAGGGAGTTAACTGAATAACAGAAAGGGACGAGCTCCCCAAGGAAAGGGCCACCGCTTCAGCTTTGGCAGATTCAGGAGAGAGAAGCAGCCACCAGCCAGGCCTAAGATCTTAACAGATGAAGGTTGGTGTGGCTACAGTGTGTCTGGAACATCTTCCACCTGGTGCTTATGAGAAATATAAGGGTAAATCAGGAGGCTAGAGAGTGTCCCTGGGCAGCCCAGGAGAGCAGGTGGCGCCCATGACTGTGGAGGCAGGCAGAGCCTTCCCTCACCATGAAGCAAAAACAGACCCTCTCTTCTTCAATCCACAGGCCAAATCCATTCTCCCTGGGAGGGGTCGAGACAATCTGCCTCTCCCCCAGGGGACAGTAGGAAACCTTCCAGCCCGGGACACAGGCAGAGACCCAGCAGGAGAGGGAGAGGCACCACACCCGTACTCCTGGGGTGAGCAGGAAATTGCCTTGGGCCAATAACTGTCTTATATCAATAAAATGCAGAGGTCTGCTTCCTCTGAGGGAAGAGCAAGGGACTCCCGCTTGAGACCAACTTAAAGAGACAAGGTAGGCTTTGCTGCTACAGAGAAGAGGGGAAAGGAATGCTGGGGGGAAAAATTCCCACCTTTAAGTCCAGGAGCAAAGCCTGTGTAGGACGGAAGCTGGGCCAGGACAGGAAAGAACCTCTGTGCTCCTAACTTGTGACAAGGAAGAGCATACAACTGCTGGGAGAGGGGTGAGAGCTTGGAGGAAGACCCCAGTCGAGCCACAGGCACGCAGGGATGGCTGGAAGCTGAGGGGGAGATCAGGAACACAGAACAACCCTCCAGCACCCCAGCTCCTCCTCTGAGTTCAAGGTGACAGCAGCGTACCTCTAGAATAATTTGAAGGCCGTGGTTCACTGATGGTAACAACAAAACCCAGACCAGGTTACCTTCTGACCAGACTGACTCAGCTTCTCCCATCCTCATGCCAACAGCTTCATAGAAGAAGAGGCACATCCATTTCCAGGCACAAATGCTATTTACTTCAGTCTCTGCTGCTCTTCAACAGATAATGTCTGATATTCAGTTAAAAATGACAATACACACACATGAAAGTAAGAAAAAACAAAGCATTGTCAATAGACAAAGCAATCAACAGAACCAGACTCAGAGATGACCTGGATGTCAGAACTATCAGATGGATTTGAAAATAACTATGATTAATATGTTCAGGGATCGAGTAGGAAAAATGGACAACATTCTTGAGTGGATGGGGAATTTCAGCCAAAAGGTGGAAACTGGAAGAAAGAGTCCAATGAAATGCTAGGGGAAAAAAAAACTTTCTTCATGATGAGGAGTTTCTTCCACAGACAACAGCAGACTGGACACAGCTGAGGAAAGAATCAAAGAACTTGAAGATAAGTCCATAGAAATGATCAAAAGTGAAATGAGAGAGAAAAAAGAGTAGCAAAAAAACAAACAAACAAAAAAAAAAAAACCAGAACAGAGCAGTCCTGGGACAGTATCAGCCAGTCTAACATGCGTGTAATTGGAGACCCAGAAGGAGACATCTTTAGGAAGAATCTGGGGGAGGGTATAGCTCAGTGGTAGAGTTCATGTTTAGCGTGCACGAGGTCCTGGGTTCAAGGCCCAGTACCTCCATTTAAATAAATAAACCTAATTACCACCCCACCCCCCAAAAGGAAGAGGAATCTGGCAAGCTGATGTTTTCCTAAGAAAGACATGTGGTTTAAAAATGGCCACAAGTAGCTCTTGCTTTTGCTCCCTGGCTTTAAGTTAGTGGAAACATTTACTCTAATATTCCTCCACGTCCTTCTAGTTTATCTTCTACACCCAGTTCTTTGGGGGAAGAAATCTGTGATTTCTCCCCATAATGCCCCTCAGCAGTCTGTCTGCCATTCAGCATGGAGAGGGATGGCTGTGAAGTTAGCTGGACGGCCGAAAAGAGGCAAGGGAGATTCAACAGCCTGCCATTTACGCTCAGCAAACAACTTAAATTTGATCTCACGCAAATAAAACACATGGATCGTGGTTATAAAGAGGAGATAGATTACAGTTCACCTCTGGCCATCGACATAGCTAAGAACAAGTGGCTCACAGAATCGGTACCCCTCCCGCTTCAGATTTGCACAATAACAAATCTGCTTAAAGAAAAAGAAAGTATTAAATACAATATTGATCCATGAACCACTTCTGAAATACCAGAAGTGGTCTCCTATATAGACTAGTTCTGCTTCTCGTGCGGCAGTTGTCCAAGCCCCGTAGTGCACTTGAGCAGTAAACTCGTTTTCAGGCGTTCGGTGACTTCAGCTGCTGGAGGTAACCAGCCGTCCACCTGCTGCGGCCAGTTACTGGAGAAAACTTGCTGCAGTGGGTCTGGATCTTTGTTCCTTGAATTCAGATGCTTCAGGGAAGGAAGAAGAGTGCACTTGATGAGAATGGCTGGGAGCCTCATTTCTAAAATTTTAGCTCATGGGTTTAGAATTTAAACTCAGACATGTTTAAACTCACGTTGCCATTGGTCATGGACTTGCACCCCAGCTGCGTGCGGGCTGCCTGGGAGAGGCCTCCATGAAGCTTTCCTGATCCCCCTGGACCAAGCAAGCAGCTCCTTTCTCTTCAGTGCTGCTTCTAGTTCTGTATGTGCCATTTGAGGTATTTTTCACATGCTTTTGCATTTATTTTTCTGCAAAACAAATTTTCTCTCCTAAATTGAGTTCTTCAAGGGTCAAGGTTTGTGTTTTATTCTCCCTAGCATGGTGCCTGGCACAGAATAGGTTCTCAATAAATGTTTGCTGAAACAGATTAAGCACATGCTTGGTGTGGCTGGAACGAGAGTTTGTGATCACCCCACCCCTGTGTCACTCTGCTCTGCACCAGATTTCCTGCTTCTTCTCGTACACCTGTCGTAGCTGTGCCACGTGGGGCTTTTTCTGTGGCATCGCAGCAATGGGCTTGGAAGTAACTTAGGGTGACTGTGGTGGCAACGAGTGAATTAAAAATAAAGTGAGAAAAATGAAAAGTCGTAAAGAAGAAAGAGCTCACGGAACTAGGATCTGGGATAAAAGCAGAATAAATTTGAGAGTTTGATATTTACAAATGTTAGGCACTATACATAAAAATAGATTTTTTAAAAGTTTCTTTTGTATAGCACAGGGAACTATGCTCGATATCCTGTAATAACCTTTAACGGCAAAAAATACGTATGTACAGGCAAAAATGGGACATTGTGCTGTGCATTCAGTTTCTACTGGTACCCACGTAGAAATCGACACATTGTAATTGACTGTACTTCAGTTTAAAAAAAAACTGTCAGAGACACAGATTTATTCAGCGGATCCCTTTATGCCGAAGAGCGTCGCCTTCTGCCAGGAAGGAGCATGTGACACAGAAACGGGAGAAGAGGGGCTTTCTAGGGACCAGGGCAGTGAGTAAAATCCTGGAGACCAACTACAGCGGTCCCGACCCACGTGGGTGCTTATTGTGACTGAGGGCTTCCTCTGTGCTGCCTGATAATCAAAAAAGGGGAACTGTGCTTTCATCGTCTGATAAAAAGAAACGTACTGGTTCCTAAGGTTAAAAAAACCCGAAACCTTTTCTTCCTGGGAAATCCAGGTTGGTTCTATATGTGGCTGTACCCTAGAAAGGCAGCGTGGCTTGAGCAAATCGTTCGACTTCTCTGGGCCTCGGTTTCCTCAGCATTCAGGGCTCTCTGATATCCCTCTGGACTCCAGCATTCTCTGGGCAGATGGTGCGTCTGGAATCCCTCTGGACTGAGATCCTGGCTCTGGCTCCAAAGAGCGGGAACAGCCACCCTGGGGCATTCGCAGCAAACAATAGATGTTTTGCTAGTCGACTTGCCACTTCCCCAGCTTTGAGACATTCAGGACTCATGAAGGCTCCTGGAGTGTGACTGGTACCCACGTAGGCACCGAGACCTCAGCAGTCAGCACCACGCACAATCCAGCAGCCACAGCCGAGTCCCCTGCGGTGAGCAGACAGCCACACGCGCCACCCCGGATTCCCCTGTAGTCACAGGATGCCGGCGCTCAGCGCCCAGAACCTTCCAGACAAGTTGGCTGCTGGGTGTGGAGAGAATTTGCAGATCGCAGTGCTGGGAGCTCCCGTGTAGACCCGCCCCCGGGGTGGTGTTAGGACACAAAGCTCTGGGGATCCGTTCTCCTGACATTGCTTTTCTGTGACTTTGTGTTTTGCAGCTTGATTTGAGGGGAGCTGGTTTATTTCAGCCCCCTGCTCTTCCCGCTCCCCCAGATCCCCGCTGTAACAGGCTGCTGTCTTGCCTTCTTCAACCACTTTCTCCCGTTCTGGTATCAAAACTGGCTAAGACCTAGCCTTTATCTGATAAACTCAACCTGCTGTGATGTGGATAATTCACACCGCTTTGGACCCTGCGTTTCATGGTGTTCAGAACCTGCAAGAGGAGGAAATCTAATGGAGATTTTCATGCATTTGCATAGGGTTATGTTGCAATAGGCTCTCCCATCACCTGCCTCCCACCCCTCCACACACACACCCTGGCCAGGCTGGCTGTCCTGATGGACAAAGATGTGGCCAATTGCACTCTGTGTTTGGAGTGCAGGGCGGGTCTGACCTAAACAAGAATTCAGTAAAGATCCCGTTAAGCCTACTCTTGGCTGCTCTCTGATACCCAAGGTGCCTGGTACCCACATTCGCCCCTTTCAAGGCCCCCACACCTCGCATTCTCCCATCAAGAGGCACCATCCTGTGTTGCTTTCATCAAGTAATTACTTTTTACTTTCTTCTGCTGGTTTTAGCAAAGCAGTAAGACTAATCCGTTAATGGGTCAATGCGCTACCACTCCCAGGTAGAAACTTTGTGTTTTAATTGGAATCTCCTGAAAATGATGGCCTGCTACAGAGGGAGAGGGGGAATTTCAAGACCCCATGGTGGGGCTGCAGAGATATTTGGGGATGGGTGAGCCGGGGAACTCTTCCATTCACCCCATCAGGGGTCAAGATCCTCCATCTTGGTGGTGAGGGTCTTTCTAATCAGCCAAAGCCCGCAGTGGCCCTGGGGCACCCCTTGAAAGGGGATATGCTAGAACAGAGTTGACCAGCAGAGGCGACAGGAGGGAGGAGCGGGGGAAGAGGGGAGACTTGCTTTGAGGGAAGGAGGAGGGGATGGAGATGACCGACTGATGAAAATCATCCTTTGTGTGGAGCCAAGATCCACTCCTCTGTTGGAACTGAAAGTTAGCAGCCCTCTTGAAAGTTGCCTTTTGCCATAAAGTCCCAACACATCTAAGTGCAAGGGTCAGAGGGCCAGGCAGCATGAGCGGGACAAGTGAGACTTGCCCTGGCTGCTTTATGCAGAGCTCGGTAGGGGCTTCACCAGGCATGGCTGGAACGGGAACCCGTTAGTGAGAGTTCTTTTATGGACTGATGACTGGGCATGGGAAATGTTCACTTGGTTTTCTTTTTCCTGAAGTTTAGCTGTTAGACATGCTTTGGTCACATTTGAAATACCAAAGTGTCATGGAGTATTTTATTCTATTTCATTGAAGTATAGTTGATTTACAACATTATGTTAGTTTCACGTTTGCAGCAAAGTGATTCAAAGATAAATATACATTTATATTTTTTTCAGATTCTTTTCCGTTATGAGTTATTATAAGATATTGAATACAGTCCCTGTGCTCCACAGTAAATCCTTGTTGTTTATCTGTCTTGTATATAGTAGTGTGTGTCTGTTAATCCCATACTCCTAATTTATCCCTCCCCACCCCACTTCCCCTTTGGTAACCATAAGTTTGTTTTCTACGTCTGTGAGTCTGTTTCTATTTCGTAAATCAATTCATTGGTATTACTTTTTTTAGACCCCACATGTAAGTGATATCATATGATACTTGTTTTTCTCTGACTTACTTAATTTGATATGCCCTAGGTCCAAGAGGTGATTTTAACACTGGCTCTTCTGTTGAGGAAATCTTACCGCTGGGTAGTTGGTGGTATTTAGTTCAAAATGTATTATTTTACTAAAAATACATCTATCTCTGCAAATGTTTAAGATGCACTGGAGTTGCATTTTAAAATTTTAAACTGATTTGCTTTTTGTCAGTCACTGCTGTGGAAATTAACCAGGGGGTGGAAGCTACACCATTTCAATTAAGTGGTGGCTGAAGGCGGGATCTGAATGTCAAGGTCACCCATTACTTTTGCGAGAGCTTCCTGGGGTGGTGGTCTTGTCACCCACCTCCTCCTCTCCCTGCTCTCCTGTTCGCTGACGCCCCTGTACAAACGCTGCTCCCGAGCCCAGCTGGCTCTGCTCTGCGCCTGCGCAGACCCCACACAGGGCCCCCTTGGGTCTCCGCAGCCGCCCAGCACACAGCCCCTCTGACCACGCTCTCCCTGCCTCTCTGCTCTTCATAGAATGGGTTGAATGGATTGCATCTGGCCTCTAAAGAAGGCCACGTGAAGATGGTGGTGGAACTTCTGCACAAAGAGATCATCCTAGAAACCACAACCAAGGTACGTCTCTCTGGGAGCGGGGAGCTTTCCATCAGAAGTTCACGTGTTGTCCCAAACCCTCAAGGGCACAGAAACTGACCCTTCACGACAGAAACGCAAGCCTGCTTCTGAATTTCTCTGGTCCTTCCGGTCACCTCCTAGTTCTGTGAGTGCCTGGGGTCACCTGAAAAACACAAGACCCCATTTCCACAAGAATTCAGGGGGCCTTTACTTTATCCTCATCACTAGACTGTAAATCTGGAACGAAAACCCTTTTCCTGGTGGCTTCGTGCCTTCCCAGCCTAAGCACACTGCAGGTCCATGCCTTGGGTCCAAATCCCAGCGGAGGTGCTTCCTGCTCTGGGACCTTAAGCAGGTTTCTAGCCAGGGAGAAGCCTCCGATGACTCTTCCTCAAAATGGGGATTATAATAGTCAGTGGCAGGATTCATGTGGAAATTAAATGTGGACGTGTATATAAAATGCCTATAAAGGAAGAAATCGATGAATAATGGTGACTTTGTCCTACCAAGGGCTCTGGAAGGGTCCAGATCTCTCTTGTGTATCGTTTCCCTGCAGGTCTTCCTTGGTTGCACTGAACCCCTTTCCTCTCCTCCCTGGTTCCCTTGCACAGGGTCCTCTCTACTCCAGGTGGAGGCTGACAGCACGCCTCTCACAGCGGGACTTCCTCCCCACAGCAATAGATTATAAACACCAGTGACTTAAGTCCAGAATCTGCAGTCGAGAAACTGATGGCATCTGCATGTTGCAAAATCAGTTTCCTTTCTTATGCGTCTGATTTGCTTATTAAGCACCATGCAGCTGCATTTAAAACAAACCAAACTGAAGCCCCAAATCACCTCTGCTTACTATGAGTACAGTTTCCTCTTCCCTCCCTGCCTTTATCATGTCCCGTGGTTTTCTTCCTGGGCTGGTCCCCCCACACACACACCAGCTTCTTATTTTCCACTTAACTGTTGACGCAACGTGGTCTCAGGCACAGCCTCAATCTCAGTTCCACGCAGCAAATTTTTTTTTTTTGCCGCCTTGCGAGCAGAGAACCAGAAGAACAAGGTGTAGAGAACAGATGTAATTTATGGTTGTGAAGCGAACTCCCCAAATATTATGAGGTTAGAATCATCTCTGGAGGTAATATTCTGTAATTTACATGCCATTTCCCGAAGGGGGGAAGAGCTCACAGGTGAAGTGACAGATTCCTAGAGAAGATTCTGAACATGTGCAGGGCGTTTTTTGTTGTTTTTTTTTTTTTTCTAACCCCACCACAAATACCGGTTGTCTCCACCCTGCTCCTTCTGAGAATGCGGTTATTTCTCTTCCGATGCTCTCGCCTACCTGGCCACAGGCATGGTGCCACCTGACGGGCCGTGGGGGCCAGAGCGGCAGTCCACCCCCCCGGTCCCCTGGCATCCTCCCAAGAGCTGCAGAAACACAACGCTTCAGCACTTTTACTCGCTCTGAATTTCCCCCTTTGATTGTTGTCTTGCAAGTGAACACTTGGCGTGTCTTTGTGATTTACAGACAATTTTATAAGCCAGCGTGGTTTCTGAGCGCCGCACAGAGGGAGGGAAAAAAAGGATGAAACTGAAAACGTGGGCCAAGCAAGAGTCACAACAGATTGGGGAGCTGTGATGGGTCTCCCACAAGCAGGAGCGAGATTAAAAAAAGAAAAGAAGAAAAAGCCAAAACCAATATAGATTCCTAAACTGTGCAGAGAAATGTGAAAAGCGTGAAAAAAATGTATTCTCTCTCTAGCCTCCCCCCCCCGCCACACTCGGAGGCCAGCTCAGCATCCGAGCCAGTGGAGAACAGAGCAGCGGTACCCGCCCTCCCCCATCCCCCCCACAACCCAGCTCTGGCTCAGCACCCACTGCAGCCCCCTCCCTCCCGTGAGCTCTGGGACTCCCTGGAAATGAAGAAACTGGGTCTTTGTGAATCCAAATATAGCTAAGTAATTCTTCCTGCTTCTTCGAGGCCATGTTCCTTCATGCTGAGACAGAGGCAGGGAAGACAGAGGCTCATGGCCCACCTCCCTGGGACTCCCGCCCCCAGGCCGGGGGTGTCCTTCCCGAGCCCTGCAGCAGGTGTGTGTGTGTGTGGACAGGGGACCTTCCCTCGCCTGTGGTGCCCTTGGCCCAGATCCCGAGGACGTCACGGGCCGAGACTCCCAGCCCTCCCTGGCCAGCTTCCCACCCCCACGTGGGTTTATGGGGTGAGCTGCTGTAGTGGGATTTCAGGCAGGAAGGGGCACATGGAAGGAAACATGTGACATCACCTCTCGAGCTGGCCCAGTGCCTGACACATACGCGCTCAGCTCAGCGTGTGATGAAGGGATGGATGGTCCCAGCCCGCCTCCTTCTAGGTGGGGAGGTCTGGGCCCTGATTCCTAGAGGAGGTTCTGGTGCCAGCAGCCCTGTTCCTTTTGGTACAGCGAGTGAGTTGGGCCTGGGTGCCAAGACCTCTAAGTATAGGTTCTTCGGTCTTCTAAAAAGAATGATTAATTAACATCTATACTCTCGTTTCTGGTACTGATTCTTTGATGAAATTTGAGAAAGAAATCTTTTGTTTATCAAATGGGACTTAAGGAAAAGTTAGGAAGACAAGTCCAGGAGGCAACGAGAGGACACTCCGGCCTGAATCTGGTCAGGCTTTAATAAAGACTGAGCCCTGGGGCGCTGGGGCAGCGATGGCGGGGCGGGGTGCCGGGTGGCCCCAGAGCTTGGACCCAGACTTGCGATGTGCAGACCCCCCGGGGAAGGCACTTTGCCCCGGGTGACAGACATCCCAGCACATGGACTGGATTTGAGGTCCCTGCTTGTCAGGCCTTGAGGGTCCTGAGATGAATTAGCAAGTGTCCATGCAGTTTAGTTAAAACCTCTATGCCATCTGAATTAGAAAAAAAAAAAAAAAAAAAGAGGTGATTTGAAATCCCTGCCTGTGAAGGAGCAGAGGAGCAGACGGGACCAGCTGTGGCTCCTATTTGATCGACGTTGTCAAGTGGGCCGGTCCTGCCTGCCCCTCCCGGAGCAGGGGCGCCCGTGGGGTCACGTGGGCGGGGGGAGGACCCCCGGGAGGCAGGAAGGAGCCTGCTGGAGCTGAGCCGGTCCGGCGAGTGCTGTGAAACACCAGGACGGACCCCGACCAGGACCCCTGCACCTTCCCCCACCTTCTCAGAGCCTGCCTGGCTTCGCAGTCTGTTACCAGTTCCCAGCTTTAAAAAAGCTTCCTTCAGAACCACTGTGAACCTCATTTTCTTCTCGTGTTTATTCCCTCTGGCTTTCCTCCCCTCTCTTAATGAGTGAACTCTGACTCTATTTTACTTATTAATATTCCTTCTTTGTATTTTTTCCCTTGCCAGATGTTATTCTGTTTCTTCCCCCACCTCCACTTCCCCTTCATATTTTTCTTCTCTTCCCGGCATCCATTATATGGTTGGTTTTATTACCCACTCCAGCTCCTGCACGATTTCTACCTCCCTCTTCTGTCTGATGCTTGACCGCCCCTCCCCATCCCCCGCTGTCCCCTGTGGTCCAGCCTTTCGTCCGTGAGTGTTACCATAATGGCGCAAGGATGCTGTGCCTCCTTTTCCCAGGAGCTTGGGGCCTCCCGGGGGCTCTGCACTGTCCTGCAGAGCTAAAGGCTGGACATCCAGGAAGCCGGCTTGCCTGGCAGACCTTCAGCACATGTCCTGAGGAAAACCGACTGCCTGTCCGCTGAAGATGGCCTGCGTGCCACAGATCAGTGTTGTTGGCCGTCTTATTCTGGGGCATTATTATTTCAGGAGAACAGGAAGGATTTCCCTGTCTGGGCTTTCTGCACTGTTCAGGATGTGTGATGGGTCCGGTACACACGTGCGTGTGGTCTGCCCCCTGGGGCCGGCACCTCTGTCCCCGTACCTGTGACGCCCCTTGCGCCGGCCCCTGGGAACCTCCTCCCTTCCCTCCCCTTGTCTTTCAGAAGGGGAACACGGCGCTGCACATCGCCGCCCTCGCGGGTCAGGACGAGGTGGTGCGGGAGCTCGTCAACTATGGCGCCAACGTCAACGCCCAGTCACAGGTGATGCTCGGGGGGGGGGGGGGGCGGGGGGGGCTGCTGTCCCCTGCCCCCTGTACACACGGTGCAGCCGAGCCCAGGTGTGCTAACAATGTCTCCAGCACGTTCCTGCTTCCTCACGCTCCAGTGACATTCTTAAGCACGATGGGGTTGGTCACCGTGGACCCCTCTGTGTTTAGTAAACCAGCCAAATAATATGTTTGGTTGTGTCTCCTGTGTGTGTCGGGGGGCTGTGCCGAATGCGGGGGGTTGATGATGAAGCGGGTGGAAATAGTGCAAGGTGTGTCTGTGCAGACCATACTGGGAGGGGCAGAGCAGACTAACATGGAGGGTCGCGTTGCCCCCACCTGGTGGCCTTTTGCAATAACCCTGCTGCCCTTGCAAAGTGTCAGTAGGTTTTTACAGCTGAAGATACAGGTGGGGGTGTGGCCCCGAGGGCAGGGTAGACACAGGATGAAGGGGGAGCTGTTCTCGAGTTCAGAGGGTTTTGCACGGGTTTTAGCATCTCTCCCTGACATGCGTGAACTCCAGTGGCCTTTTCTCTTGATTTACAGAAAGGCTTTACCCCCCTGTACATGGCAGCACAAGAGAATCACCTGGAGGTGGTTAAGTTTTTGCTGGAAAATGGAGCAAATCAGAATGTAGCCACGGAAGTAAGTATCTTGGGAACACGGCCCCGTGGCTGGAAGCTTCTGGGGTAGGACACAGTCGTGGGGGCGTGCGTCCTGGGACACGGCTTGAGATGCATCCTCTGTCGTGATCCGTGTCCTGGGTACTGTCAGACCCCCACGGGGTGGGGGGCAAAGAGACAAGGTCGTGGCCCAGGGACCCCTAGACACATGCGTGAGGAATCCCAGCAGGGGCCAGCACGTCTTCCTTGCTGAGACCAGCACTGAAGTCCGGGCAGGGGTGGGGGGCGTGTGTGTGCGCGCGCGTGCGCACATCTGTATGGGGGACCTCACAGATGCCTTGGACCTTAATGAGAAAGGCTCTTGCCACAAACCCCTGTTCACCCTTGGACAAGTCACTCGATCCTGAGTTTTGTCATTGGTGAAATGATGACACTGGACTGGTCAGAGCCAAGATGTCTCCTGAGTCTTAACATCCTAAGACCCAATGATTAGATGACTCTTGTTGTCTGCTTCACCAGTGCACAGTCCTGTGCCTCTCAGTGTGCACCGAGGACATTTAGTAGCTCACGAGTGAAACCTCAGTGCCTGGCGTGGCTGCTAGCATTTGGTGGGTGTTCAGTAATATTTGTGGAATGAGTAAAGGAATGAATGTCAGCCGTCAGGTCACGGCACTGTCCTGGCACCAGGTGATGGCGGGGGAGGGTTGGCAGAGAGACAGGGAGTAAAAAGCTCTCGTAGCCCTGAGACTGGGGGCAAGTCATAAAGGAAAGTTAAATAAACACTGAAAGAAAATTACTGTAAGCTCTGTGAGATGGCAGAGAGAGAAAGGATGCCAAGAAAGGAGGTGGCACCTAAGCTGAGCCTGCAGGATGAAGGGGACCTTGAATCGGAGGGAGGTCATTTCGGGCGGAGGGCCCGGCGCAAGCAAGAGCCCTGAGGACCGGAGCGGTCAGTCCGGTCAGAGCAGACGGGTCTGTCCTCTCCCCCTGGCCAGGACGGCTTCACCCCTCTGGCTGTGGCTCTGCAGCAGGGCCACGAGAACGTGGTGGCACACCTCATCAACTATGGGACGAAGGGGAAGGTGCGCCTGCCGGCCCTGCACATCGCAGCCCGCAACGACGACACGCGGACGGCCGCAGTGCTGCTGCAGAACGACCCCAACCCCGACGTGCTTTCCAAGGTGAGGCAGCGGCGGGGCCGGGAGCGTCCTGAGGCCCCGGCCCGGGAACTTCAGGGTCTCCACCGATTCCCAGAACTTCCCCAGAACCAGCTTAGACCAGAGATGCCCTGCGTGTACCCCAAGCACCAGCCCCACCAGGCCCCCTGTCCCCACCAGCTATGTGAGAGCCACCGTGGGTGCCCCGCTTTAAGTCCCCGGTGAACAGGCGTGGAGCAGGAAGGTGCCCCTGGCTCCTGTCATCCAGAAAGGTGTCCAGGCAGGGTGGGAGAGGTCACTGGCCGGAATGGGATTTGGAATCCCCCCGGGGTGGTCTTCTAGAATTTCATTCCATCTCTTTCCCCAGCCGCTCCCCTGGTGGAGGGAGGGAGGGAGGGAGGGAGCTGTCCCCATGTGTAGATGAGGCCCTCTGAGCACTCTGCCAGTCCACTACCTGTAAATTTAGACCATTCATGTCCTCTTTTATACTGGGAGAGGATTTGCACTGAGTCAGTCACACGGTCCCCCAACCCGTGGTCACAGGGTTTTGTCTGGAAAACTGCTGACTGGATTAGGTGTGGCGGGAGGTTAGGAACAGAGTGATGACAAGGGACCCTCCGAGGGGTCACAGGGCTGCCTTGGCCACCAGGCTGAGTCATTGTACCCCTTTAGGGACTGAAACAGTCCCGAGAATTAAGGTCATGGACCCCATAACAACACTCACTCTTTACTTAAAATCTCTTCACAAGTAACCGTGCAGAAGAACGGGCCCTCCCTGCAGCATCTGAGGTGACTCTGGTCCAGGGTTTGTCCTTGTGAACCACAGACAGACTGGGCGTCCCCCAGAGTTAGCCCCTTGCTTGGGTATAACTTGCCACGGGGTGTCCCCTCAGTCCAAATCTGCCTTACGTGTGGGGTCCTCTGGCCCTGCTGGCTTTTTCAGAGTCCCCGGGCTGATTCAGAGGTAGAAATGACGGTACATGGCATGTGACATGTTGTCCCCCTCTGTTGTGCCCCAGACGGGATTCACCCCCCTCCACATCGCAGCTCACTACGAGAACCTCAACGTGGCCCAGCTCCTCCTCAACCGGGGGGCCAATGTCAACTTCACGCCCCAGGTGAGGCTCTCTGGCAGGCCCCCCACACACGAGCCGGGGCGGGGGGGTCCAGAACCCGGTGCTCCCACGTCTCTGTGGCACGTCCTCTCTGCAGACAGCTCTGGTGTCCCTGAAGGCTCCCGGCTGGTGGGTTTCTGGAGGTGGGAAGCCCGGAAGGCCGGTGACTGGCTTTCTTCCGGCCTGTGTCGTTGACTCTGGGAGACCTGGGCTTGGCTGGCTTGCCGTGATGAACCACGATGCTGGCCTGTCCTTAGGGCTTTGAAGTCTCTCTGGGGTGAGAAATGTCCTAACGAAGGGCTAAGAGTGGCTGCCTACGCTCCTTCTGGAGCAGGGCTGGGGCTGGGGCACAGGGGAGCAGGGGGCAGGGCAGCTGAGCCCCAGGGGAGGCTGCCAAGCCCTGACTGGTCCTGTTCCTCCCCTCCAGAACGGCATCACGCCACTGCACATCGCCTCCCGCAGGGGAAACGTGATCATGGTGCGGCTCCTGCTGGACCGCGGAGCCCAGATAGAAACGAGGACCAAGGTGGGTGCTGGCGAGCTCTCAGCAGGGCCAGGGGAGGGAGGGCCACCTTCCAGGGCCCCCACACCGGGGTGGGGGGCTCTCTATGACCAGCGTCCTGCCTCCAGAGCAGCCCACAGGGGCAGCTGGAGACAAGAGGGCTTGTGTCGAGCTGGTCCTTGAGGAAGGCTCGTGCCTCTGCAGCCAGAGCGTTGCCGCAGGGCCGTCTTCTCTCCAGCAGCCTCTGATGGGTCCCTTTGGGGCTTTCTCTTTCTGACTCTGTCTTTTAAAGGATGAATTGACACCTCTCCACTGTGCGGCTCGGAATGGGCACGTGCGCATCTCAGAGATTCTGCTGGACCACGGGGCGCCCATCCAAGCCAAAACCAAGGTGTGTTCATGCTTCCTGTTCGCGGGAGCATCTTTCAGCCGGGGCTCCAGGGCAGGGCCACCCGGGCTCGCATTCTGTTTCTGAGAAACAGAGATGCTAATAGTCCTAACTCAGCCGGCATGTGTGCCGTTGACCCGGTGTCTGTCCCATGGGAGGCAGTCAGCTCTAATTATTATCTAGATCAAGGTCAGCAAACTTTCCCTCTAAAGGACCAGATATTAAATATTTTTAGGCTTTGCAGGCCGTGGTCAATGTCACGGCGATTCAACTTGGCCACTGTAGCGGGAAAGCAGCCGTGGAGAATATTCAGACTGTCGGCCCTGTTCTAATAAAACTTCATTGACACACACAGGCAGCGGGCCAGATTTGGCCCGTGGGCTGTCATTGGTCTACACGGTGCTAGGTCAAGCCATGTCTCTTTTCCCCTGGCTCCGGAAAACACAGGAACTAAGCACTCAGGGAGTCTTCAGACCCCGAGCCGGACTGGAGGAAGTTAAAAAAAACAAAAACAGAAACAGTTCTTTTCAAAGTCCTTTGGGGGCTGCAGCAAAAGCCCGTCCCTCAGATCGGGTGTGAGGTTTTGAGTCTTCCCAGGGCTAGAGCGCTCAGAACGCCTGGTGCTGCCTGCACCCCACCTCCAGGCCCTCGTTCTTTGGGGTGAATTTAGCAGGTGTATCAAACAAAGCAAGGCAGAAACCGGACCCACTCGCAGCCACTCCCGGGGTTCCCTGTGAGCACTTCCCTGTCATAAAATTGCAGCACAGTCCACACCCTTAAAGCCTGTTTATTCCCTGACCGATGATCACGTTAAGGTCGGACAGAGCTCTCGGAAATCGGTGTCACATTCCCAGCACAGGCTGCCCTGCGTGTGTGTGTGTCGAATGGACGTATTCAGTCCTCCATCCACGGCTGAGATGATCATGAGACAGGAGATGATATCTTTGAAAGTACATATAAAAGTGAAAATCCTCAGATAAGCGAAGGCAGAATCCTGCTCCCAATTAGACCGTTTGGTCAGGAAATTCTCAACATTTTCCCACAGAGTCTCCATATTTAAACATAAAAATGGTCCTTGTTAAGAACTTTATATTATCCGGATTATTAGAATGAGGCTAAAAAGGATGATTATGAAAATTCTTTATGATTTTTCCAATTGGGGAGTCTGGTGTGACCTTTCTAAAACGCAGTCATTGGTGACGGTGTCAGTTCTGGGGCAGCTGTAATGATGTACCACACTCCAGGCAGCTCTGGCAACAGAAATGTCTTGTCCAGCCGCTCGGGAGGCTGGACGTCCTGGATCAGTGTCGGCAGAGTTGGCTATTCCTGGATCTGTGAGGGGGTGCTGCGTTCTCCGTGTGTGTGCGTGTGTGTGTGTGTCTGTGTCTGTGTGTCTGTGTGTGTGTCTATGTGTCTGTGTGTGTTCAAAGTTCCCCTTTGTATAAAGACAGCAGTTGTATGGGATTAAGGTCCACATCAACGACCTCATCTTATACTATTTCCAAATATGCTCACATCCTGAGGTCCCAGGCGTCAGGACTTCACCATGTGAATTTTGAGGGGACCTAGTTCAATCCAGGCACTGACAGTAGTTGCCACGCTGCCTGATTCTGCTTCTCCTTCAGTGACAGTCCTTTCAGCGGTCACTTCCTGAAAGCTCAGGTCCCAGTTTCCTAGCTCATGGATTTCACCATGCAGCTCCCGCCTGCCCCTCCAGCCCAGCTCCACGCCCCATCACCCGTTCCTCCCACACGTTTACCTGCTCAGAGCTCCCCGGGTCCCAGGGTGGCTGCCTTTGCGGCACCGCACATGCCGTTCCCTTTGTGGGATCCTCTTCTGTTTCACCTTTCTGGTGAGGTCCTAGCTCAGGGATCCCCTCCCCGGGAAGCCTTCTCTCCCCACATCCTCCCATCGTGACTCCACCCTCCCTGCTCCTCTGTGCTGTATCATGCCTTCCTGACGTCACCACATAGGATGGCAACAGCAGATCTGTTTCTTTGTCTTGTATCCACTGGTACCTTTCTTGGCCCGGGATTATGTCTGTTCCTCTGTTTCCCCAGAGCTTAACCTAACATCAGATGCACTTGAATCACTTAATATTTGCTGAATTAATGTCTGAATGAATGAGTGCATGAGTCTCCTCTGTCTTTAATTTAAAAAAAAATAAATTGCTGTCTAAGAAACAGTGAGGATCCTTAACAGAATTTTTTAAAGTAATGGGCACTTATTAGGGGCAAAGAACAGAGGGATTTAGATCCAAGTTCCATTTTACTGTCTCTCATTCATTCAAAACCACGTGGATGAAGGGCCACTGTGTGCGCCACACGCAGGCATAGGGCACTGGGAGGCAGTTAAGAGCTACTAAGCACTGTCGCTGCTCTTAAGAAGCTTCTAAGGGAAGAGAGAAGAGGCGCGCACCTGAGAAGTGAATTGTGGAAACAATTCAGCAACTAGATGAATGAGGTCCGAGGGAGTGGTACAGATGAGAGAGGCCCCAGAGGTCGAGGGTGGCCAGGGAGGGCTTCGTGGAAGAGGTGGGCCTGGCTGGAGCTGGCCTGCAGGATGTGGTGAGATGAAAGGAGGTTTGCAGTCAGGGGCCAGAATGAACCGAGCTCCCGCGGAAGCCCCGCGTAGGGAGGAGGCGGGACGTGAGGTCGGATCGTTGGCCTGAATTTCCGTGTTCATCTCCTCTGCCATTGCTGTGTTCCCCTCCTCACCAGAACGGCCTGTCCCCAATCCACATGGCGGCTCAGGGAGACCACCTCGACTGTGTCCGACTCCTCCTGCAATACAATGCAGAGATAGACGACATCACCCTGGACCACCTGACCCCGCTCCACGTGGCAGCCCACTGCGGCCACCACAGGGTGGCCAAGGTCCTTCTGGATAAAGGGGCCAAACCCAACTCCAGAGCCCTGGTGAGTGGGAGGCCATTGGAGAAGGCGCCAAGGGCCAGCACTGCGTGGCGGTTCAGGGCGGGGAGAGCATCGGCACTGCGGGGGTCCACGGGGTGTGGCCAAGCACAGGCAGACGTAACGTCGCTCTCCCACCGCATCCCAGCACCTAATGCCCAGGCGCCCGGTAACAGGCTGAGGTCCAGGTGGGTTTGAGCCCAGGAGATCTGACTTGCAAACAGTGCCCCGGGGTGTCCACGCCTTGGTGGGGCCACGCCGAGCCCAGCCCAGCCCTGGGGGACCATGATTTCTAGAGAGTGCCTGGCTTTTCAGTGTGCTTTGGGGACAAATGAGATGGGCTCAGCTAAGCCTCCTCCCTCTGCAGAGGGGCTGGCAGTGGTCATGGGGCTGGAGCAAAGGTGAGTTCAGGCCCACAGTCAGTTCCGTCCTGGGACTGTGGTTCCTCTCCCTGCCCCAGCCGGGGGCCCAGGGGGAAGTTTTGGGGCTCTGGTATGGCCGTACGAAGCCAGTCCGTGACCCCACCCCCTCTCGCCCATTCTCAGAGGAGGAGAATTTAGGAGGCAGGACAGCCTCCAAGGCCGCAAGGGCAGCTCATTCATTCATTCGTTCAGAAGGCCTTCGCTGAGCGTGCCCCACATGCTGGGCACTGTCTGGGGGAGTCGGGGATCCTCACCCTTAGCACCACTGACATTTGGGGCCCAGTATTCTTGGTTGTGGGGGGCTGGCCTGTGCGTTGTGGGAAGTGAGCAGCGTGCCTGGCCTACACCTGCTAATAGCACATCTCCTCTAGTTGTGACAATCAAAAATGTCTCTAGATGTTGCCACATGTCCCCCCAGGGATGGGTGTGGAGAGGAAGGGGTGGGACAAACCCCTCCCCCAGCTCTGAGAACGACTGCCATAAGGGGCGAAAGCACTGAAAAAAACAAGTAGACAAAACCCAGCAATCGGACAGAAATCCCTGCCCTCGTGGAGTTAACTTTCTGGTGTGTCACTTCAGAGAAGAGCTGAGGTGCAGAAATCCATTTCACTAAAAACAATCAGCAGCTTCAGGGAAGCAGGAACAGAATTTGCTTCACAGAAGTTCTCTTTATTGTAAATTTCCCCTTAAGGAATCTTTAAACAGCAGGCTCCTTCAGTGCATCCAAAAATATGACTACATTAAAAAAGAAGGGGGGGAGCGGTGGTTACAGACAGCATGCTCGGGACAGTGCCTGGTGCCCAGTGAGAACCACCTGCCTGTTCTGTGATTTGTAGCAACTGACAGTTCCGGTGGGACCTGCTGATAGGCGGGGGCGGAGGCTGCCTTTTTAAGTGGCGGGGTGGTGGTCTGGGGTTCCTCGGGCTCGCGTGTAAGCCCCTGCCTGTCTGTCTCCCGCTGTGTGGGGCTGCAGAATGGCTTTACCCCCTTGCACATCGCCTGCAAGAAGAACCACATCCGAGTCATGGAGCTGCTGCTCAAGACCGGAGCCTCCATTGACGCCGTCACCGAGGTAGGAGGGACTGCGTGGGTATCTTCCCTCAGCCACTTTCAGAGCTGTTCTCTGTGGCTGGCTGTGTGTGTGTGTGTGTGTGTGTGCGCGCACACGCACGCACTAGCCTAGAACACTCGAGGGAATAAATCAGGGTGAATAAGACTGGAAGCGGGTGTCGGGTCTCATGGAGCTGTCCAAGGTCAGGTGCAATATTTTGAGTTGTCAAAGTGGCCAGAATCCACCCTGCAGTGGGTTGTTTTCTTTTTCCCCCTCCTGCCGTTCTCTTGGAAGCAAATCCGTTTCATTTCGTCCCCTTTTCTTGGAAAATCATGCTGGAGCACCTAGAGGCAGGAAAGCCTGGAACCCGTCTGGCTGTGTCTTTGGAGGAGCAGGGAAGGCTCCTGTCTCTCACTCCTCTCTGGTCTCTTCCAGTCCGGCCTGACGCCGCTCCACGTGGCCTCCTTCATGGGGCACCTGCCCATCGTGAAGAACTTGCTGCAGCGGGAGGCGTCCCCCAATGTCTCCAACGTGGTAAGCCTCGGGGGGTAGAGCAGGACCCTCCGGGGACTGAGCTCAGAGGTGAGCTTTAGCTCATGACCCCAAGCTGCCCTTTCTGGGGAGAGACATAGAATTCTCAGACTAGCCGAGGCTTCAGACTTGGGGAGAATGTCTGTAGATTCTGATGCTTTCACAGTTCAACTTGTCACACATCTGAAAGTCCTGGGGTTTTTAACTTGGACAGTGATTTGGGAACTTCTGTTAGCATTCTCTGGGAAAACATTTACATCTTTAAGCATTCGTTAGCTCTGGGGTTTACTTTTAAGTGTATCTAACACACACACACAGAGGTATCAGCAGGCTAAAGGCTGAAGTCACTGCTTGCTGGGGCAACTCCGCCCATTTGGACCAACACTGCCAAGCGACTCCAGGCTGGCACTGTGGGGCTCTGTGAGTGCCCTTTTGGAAACCTAGTGTAGCTTAACCCTTCTCCAATTATGTTATTTTACAGAAAGTGGAGACTCCGCTACACATGGCTGCCAGAGCAGGGCACACAGAAGTGGCCAAATATTTGCTCCAGAACAAAGCCAAAGTCAATGCCAAGGCCAAGGTGAGTTCCGGAGGCGGGAAGGAGCAATCCATCCCGACCAAGGCCAGGCTGCAGTGCATGTGGTGCCAAGATTCCTCGTAATGCCCCCTGTGGTTGTGCTAAGTGCTCAGCTTTTGGTTTGCAGGGCTCTGAGGAGGCCAGAGATATACTTGCATCCTAAAGCTGTGTGTCTTTAGGATAATGAAAGGCCAAGAAGCAGTGTTTAGGGACTGAAAGGTTGCTTGTTGGTACAATCACAGTGTAAGAAGAGAAATGACTCTTTGAAGAAAGTGTTGCCAGTGAAATCAGTCAGGAATTACTTGCTCTAAAAATAGAAGATTCCCCCTCATTGTAAAAGGTGATTCTGAGGGGCTGGATGAGTGAAAGGGTAAGAATAGCAACAGTTTACAACAGCTCAGACATGGAAGCAACCTAAATGCCTGTCAACAGATGATTGAATAAAGAAGTTGTGGTGTATATACACAATGGAATATTACTCAGTCATGAAAAAGAATAAAATAATGTCATTTGCAGCAACATGGATGGACCTACAGATTATCATACCGAGTGAAGTATGTCAGATAGAGAAGGATAGATATCATGATATCACTTATATGTAGAATCTAAAAAAAATGACACAAATGAATTTATTTACAAACTAGAAACAGATTCACAGACATAGAAAACAAACTTATGGTTACCAGTAGGGTAAGGGGGGTTGGAGGGAAAAATTAGGAGTTTGGGATTTGCAGATACACACTGCTATATATAAAACAAATAAACAACAAGGTCCTACCATATAGCACAGGGAACTGTATTCAATATCCTGTAATAACCTATAATGAAAAAGAATATGAAAAGAAATATATATGTATATATGTGTATGTATAACTGAATCACTATTCTGGACACCAGAAACTAACACAACATTGTAAATCAAATATACTTTAATTTTTAAAAATTTAAAAAGAATAGCTGCCGAGTTTGCCAGTTGAGAGGCTTTGGCCAAGATCAGGCTTTTTCCTACTATGCCAGCGACAGAAGCGCCATTCAGAGTCAGGACTGTGATTTGTGTTTGGGCCACACGAGGGAGGCCCCAGCAGAGCCCGGTAACACAGAGACCCCATCCTCTGAGAGCCGCCAGCTTCCAACAGAAACTGGAAAGGGCAGGGGTGGGGTGAAAAGTCCCTCAGTTCCCTCCCCAAGTTCTGACTTCCCCACCACCTCTGGAGTAGAGAAAACCACAGTGGTGTTCAGACAGAGAGACGGGCGGACGCTCCAGCAGGACTCGGGAGACAGTCCAGCCTGCCTGTTTTATTGCACTTTGCAGTGTGTTTTTTGCAATTCAAAGGTTTGGGGCAACCCTGCATCATTAGATGGTTAGCATTTTCTAGCAATAAAGTATTTTTTAATTAAGGTATGTATGTTTTAAACGTAATGTGATTGCACTCGTAATAGAGTATAATATTGTGTAATCGTAACATTTATATAAACCGGGAAACAAAAAAGTTTGACTCGCTTTATTGCGATACCCACTCTATTGCGGTGGTCTGTCTGGAATCGAACCTTCAGTATCTCCGAGGTCTGCCTGTAAGAGCGACCACAACATGTAGTTTGTGCCAGACACATGTGAAACATCTTATTACGCTATCTGCTTGATCCTAACGAGAGCCCTGTTAAGTCAGTATCATATTCCCAGTTTATAGATGGGAAACCTGAGCCTTCGGGTAATTCAGTAGAAATAACAACTAACTTGAAGGGTTTCTTACAGGATTAAATAAGAGAGAACATGTTGGTTTCCGTAACTCAGAGACTTGCTTTGAATCTCAGCTCTTCCTCTTACTAGCTGTGTGGCTTTGAGACAGTCACTTAACCTCTCTGAGCCTCACCTGCCTTCTTTGTAAAATGAAGAGCGGGGTCGGGTAACCTCAGTGTTCCCGGTTCTTTGTTTTTGCTACGGGGTCCAGGACGACCAGACCCCGCTCCACTGTGCTGCGCGCATCGGCCACACGAACATGGTGAAACTCCTGCTGGAGAATAATGCCAACCCCAACCTGGCCACCACGGCCGGGCACACCCCTCTGCACATTGCGGCCCGAGAGGGCCACGTGGAAGCGGCGCTGGCCCTTCTGGAAAAGGATGCGTCCCAGGCGTGCATGACCAAGGTACAGCCTTCCTCATCGGGTTCTCCCGGAGCAGCGGGCTGGTCCCCACTGGGCCTGGGGCAGGGGAGGGGCCTCCCGCCTGATCCTCTGTGTTGCCCTGACTGCACTGAGCTGCCGGCAGGTGGGAGGGATGTACCCACAGGACTGGCCACCGTCTGTGAGCCTGGTGTGTCCTGGCCTTCCCCAGAAAGGTGGTGGCTGTCATTTCTTCTCCACCTCCCGCCCCCCCCCCCCAGCCTTCATCCATTTGCTCCGTACCTGCTCTGGACAGACCAGACAGGCTCTGGGATACAGAAGGATTACGACCCAACCCCTGCCCTCAACCAGCTGGCAGTCAGAAAGCAACACACGATGGTTTTAACTCCATCACCAGAGGGAGGGGGGCGAGCAGTGGAGGAAGCCTGCTGATTCCCAGGGTCTGGGCCCCTCGCAGGGATCAGAGGTTCCGTCCCCTCTGTTCCACCGGTGTCCCCACACCAGACGAGGTGGGACACCTCCTGTGTCATGGCCTTTTCTTGGGGGAGAACAGCTGGGGCTCCCCACGGTTCTGACGGCCTGTGTTTCTCCTCAGAAAGGATTTACCCCTCTCCACGTGGCGGCAAAGTACGGGAAGGTGCGGGTGGCTGAGCTGCTCCTGGAGCACGACGCACATCCAAATGCGGCCGGAAAAGTGAGTTTGACTGTCCCTCCCCGCTCAGAAGGGAGGCGCGGACAGAAGGTCCCCTGTAGACCAGTGGGTGGCATCTCTTGCCTCAGCTGACTTTGTCCATCTTTTGAGGGGCCGGCCGCCTAGGGAGAATGGCCTTTGGGAAGACTAATCTTACCGACAGAAAGCTCGCCCTTCTAGAACGACCCAGTGGCCCCTGAATGGGGGTACTGATCACACTGCCCCACCAGGCCCCCCGGACTGAGGAGGTGGCCCCGGGTCTGGCTGTCGTGTTCTTTAGTGAGTTCAGATGACAGCTGGCCCTGGGATGACTGTTAACCAGATCTGAGTTGTGTAAAAGGAGTGATCCGGGTCCCCAAGTGGTGCTGCCTGTAGCCAGGGGGACGTCTGGTGACATCCCCTGATTGATGGCCAGCCTCCTGTCCGTCTTCCCCGCAGAGTGGCCTGACGCCCCTGCACGTGGCCGTGCATCACAACCACCTGGACATCGTTAAGCTGCTGCTGCCCCGGGGTGGCTCCCCGCACAGCCCCGCCTGGGTAAGCCTCCCCGGTCCCCACGCCAGGACCCCTGTGCCCCCAGACAGTGGGCCGCCCACCACCCCGCAGGGAGGGCTGTTTCAGAAGCAGTCGAAGGGTTTTGTGTTCCGTTTTTCTTCCTCCCTGGCAGTCTCACCTCCCTTCTGCAGACACGACCTGCAGTGTGCAGGCCTCTCCTGGGGGAGTCGGGCGGGAAGTGGGGGATGCTTCTTCTGAACAGGTCACCTCACGGAGGTGGACCTCGTCTCGCACCACGAATGTGTCCCCCAGACTGTGTCAAAGGTCAGCATGTCACGTGCAACATATTGGTGGATCCCGGGACAGGGGCCACACTTTGAGAACATACATTCAGGGCTGGGGGTCAGCTTGCCAGAACCTGAAAGCAAGGGACTTATCTCAAACAAGAATAATCTCCCCCCAGATCCGTTTCTCTCATGAGCTCAGGTTCTGGGATGGTGACATTTCTGACATACGCTCGTTACACGGTGATGTGTGTCCAAGTGCCAGCCTCACACCAGCCCCTGGGATGCGGTGCTCAGAGCCGTGGGCTCATTGCCCCTAGGGACCCTAGGTGTAGACCGCAGATGGGGCTTATGTAAGAGTGGAGGGTGGGGGAGGAGGGGATAAAGCTGGCCGTGAGGGTCATTTCTGGGGACAGGCTGCCCCCTGTGGGATGAGAGGGTCTGCAGGGTCTGTGAGGGGAGGAGGGTATGGGGGGCTGGTGGCTGCGCAGAGGAGGGGTGGGGAGATGCAAAGGACACACGTGGTCCCTGAGCTCACCTTTAGATGATCAGCCAAGATGCAGAAAAAACAGAGGCTAATTTACCAGTTTCTGGGAGAGCAAACCCCATTGCTCAGCCATGCAATGGGAGGGGGTCCGTGTGTGATTCCAGCCAGCACCTGCCGACTTCAGTGGGGATGCAGCAGAGTCAGGGAAGAGTCAGTGCCGGCTTCAATTCGCCTTTCCTCCCCAGAATGGATGCTCATCTGAATTTTACAGCATCACTTTCCTGCAGACACAGCATCTCCCAGACACCCTGTCTCCCCAGGCTCCGGTCCCCGCGCTGTTGTACCAGAGCCCACATCACTGTGTAGACAGCACGTAGTCCTGCTAAGGACGTGACTTACTCCTGCGTCTAAAAATAAAAAGCTGGACTCCCCTCCTCCTCGCCCCCCTCCTTATATAAAAGAGACCGGAGCCAGGCGCATGGTATTTAAAGAGAGCTTTATCCAAGCACAAACCCTGTACAGATGGGTTTTGTTTCCATGGCAAAAAATAGTTTCCGAAGTCGTCTGGCAATTTTGTAGAATTTCACATGCAAATCTCTCTGCACCCAAACCAAACCCGCCCCTTTCTAATTTTGATGCTAATGTTGTTTTAACATTTAGGCAGATCTCTCTCCAGCGGGCACGTTCCTCTGGGTGAGCTCACTTCCTTGGGGAGGAGGAGCCTTTTACTGGCACACGTCCCTCTCCGTCCCTCCCTAGCCTCTCCCTGACTCTCCTGCTTAGCTGCCCCTTGTCACCTGCAGAGGGTGGTTCATTCCCTGTAGTCCTGGTTTCGGGGACGCTCGGAGGGGCAGCGCCAGTTCTGAGACCGACGGTTGCTCTTGCATCTCAAGTTTTAACTGGGGGTTCACTGGGCAGCCTGTGCCACCTCCAGGGCGAGCTTGCCGGGTACCCAGGCGGGGCGCTGTCCTTGCCAGCGCGGACGTGCCCACGTGGCCTGGACTTCCAATTATACTGACATGAGTAGGCTTCAGATTGCTCGAGGTACTGTCTTTTGTGCGGGAAAAGAAGTCCTAACAGTCCTCGCTCCCATGCAGGGAGTGGGGTGCGGGCTGTGGCCAGGCACTGGGCACTGAGGTGGGCACCTGCTTCCACCCATTTCATCCTGACTTGGAGCTTGTTAAAAAATGCAGCGTCCAGGGCCTCCCTAGACCTTCCGAGTCAGAATTTGTACTTTAACGAGATCCCACGTGGTTTCACACACATTTAAGTTTGAGAAGTGCTGCTCAGGCAAAAAGAAGCTCGGCTCTGACGTCAGAAGGTTCTCTGATACTCACAAATCATCTCCCTTTGGAGATGAGTCCAGATCTCAGGCTTGATCAACTGAACCGCACCTCTGTTCTTTGCTCCCTTTTGATACAGTAACGAAACTCATTGTGTTGAATTAATTTTATAATCAGCGAAATACCAATCTTGTGATGGGAACACAACCCACGTTGGGTTAACGTTTTCTCGTAACAAAAGCAAACTCAAAAGGAGATGTACCGGAATGAATGGTCTTAACCTAATTGTTCAGAGAATGATTTTTATTACTCAGTTTAATTCTTTGGGTAAATTGTAACTTTTTGCCTCCCTGTAAGATCCACTTTGTGGCTGGATCTCACCCTGCCCCCCAAATACTATAAAACTGGGATTTTACTGCATGGATTGGCCACCTTTTTTCTGTTTCCTTTTCCTGATCGGTGGATCCTGGCAGAATCAGAATGGTTTCCACAGGAAGGCAGTTGGTGGCAGGGGAGATTCGGTTCTCTGGGATGGCCAGAAGAATGCTGGCCAAGGTGGGGACACCATATGTCTTACGCCATCTGCTCTGGGACCAGGTGGGCCAGTGACAGTCCTGAGTCCCGCCCAGAGGTCCTCAGGCCTGGCATCCCCCTTGGCCCTGAATGCTCTGGGGCCTTGTTACCCAAAGGGTAGCCGGCAGCATCAACATTACCTGGGCACTTGCTAGAAATGCAGGGTCCTGGGCCTCCTGAGTCAGAATCTGCGTTTTAACAAGATCCCGAGTGGTTTTAGGCACACTGAAATTCGAGGAGCCCTGCTCCAGCAGAAGGAACCTGGAATCTGGGGCACGAGGTCAGGCTTGGGTTTTCTGCTGTTTCACTTACTGTATGACATTAGGAAAGACAGTAAGCCTTGCAGAGAATTGGCTTCTTTACCCCCAAGGTTGGGGGGGAGTAATAAAGATGCCTGCCTTTCTTGCATACGTGGTTGTGTTGGAACTTGAGAGGGATAATGTAGCTGGAAGTGGTTTCCAACAGTGATGACCAAGGTAGACGGTCACCTGCCCGCAGTGGGATACGGGGCTCGCTCCCGAAGGCAAACGCGGACCCTGCTTCCTTCGTCGAGAAAGTCTTCTGACCGAAACAAAGGGGAAAGGAAAGCCAGCTGGGCAGACGGCACGTGTGACAGAGCTGGTTCACCCGGGGACTGAGCCCCGTCACCTCACCATGGGCTCAGCCCGTCTCGTGAACCAGTGCAAAGCCACACGCAGGCTTGTGGCTTTTATATCTTAACGCTGGAAAGCACCTTCACATGTCGTATCATGTTTGATCCATTCAACAAGTTTAAGAGCAAGTAGGTGTGACTGTCCACTTCTGATGGCTTAAAAAAATATGAAAGGAAGCCTAGAGGTCATTGACTATCCTGCCCCCAGTTACACGACCAGTTAAAGTGGATCCAAGACTGACTCCACATCCTTTTATACCACCTGCTGGAAGCCAGCAAGATCCGGGGTGAGGGGGGTGCCGTTGGCCCAGCCACACAGGGAAAGAAGTCTGGCTCTGATCCTTTTCCTCTGTGAACTGCCTGGAGGTGCTGTTTCTTATTGGAGGAAAGAGGACGTGGGAGCCTTTCATTTACTTACGAATCTAGCCTGACTTACGCACCCAGCCTGCTGGTTGTTCCGGCGGCTGCCTCGCTGAATCCTAGCATCTGCTGGGGACAGAGCACCTCGGGCAGAGCAGTTGGCAGAGCAAGATAACAGAACATAGTGGACAGAATGGGTACAGGGCGCTCGCTGGCTCTCTCTAAAGCAGAGGGACTCCGGTGGGTGGTTGGTTTAATTAAGCGGCCATCCCTGGTGACACCAGCCCTGCTCAGTGGGTGTCCAGCAGCCCAAGAGCCAGGCTTGGCGCTCCCCTCAAAGGAGGACCTAAAAGGTGAGGCGCGCACCCAGACTGTCAACTCGGCACTCCCGTGACCAGGCCCCGGGCGGCTCCTTCTGTTTCAGAACGGCTACACCCCTCTGCACATCGCCGCCAAGCAGAACCAGATGGAGGTGGCCCGCAGCCTGCTGCAGTACGGGGCCTTGGCGAACGCAGAGTCGGTGCAGGGCGTGACACCCCTCCACCTGGCTGCCCAGGAGGGCCACGCGGAGATGGTGGCCCTGCTGCTCTCCAGACAGGCCAACGGGAACCTGGGTAACAAGGTAAACTTGGTGCCTGCAGGTGTGCTGGTGACTCAGTCCTGCTGCGCGCCCGGGTTCTGAATTGGGGGATGCGTGTGCGTGTGTGTGTGTGTGTGTGTGTGTGTGCACGCGTGTGAGCCTCACAGCAGCCCAGTGTAGGTTTTACCTGAGTTTTGCAAATGAATAAGCAGGTTCAGGAAGGTCATTCCAAGATCACGTGGGCCCCAAGCAGACCTGATACCAAAATGACTACTGGAATGACTCAAGAGTCTGCAAAAACTAATATTAAAATCCACAGCATGCTTTCTGAAACATAAGCCAGGGTCTGCATTCAGAATGTATTAAGTAAGTTGGGACTAAATATTTTTTTTCTGGGGGGAAGGTATTTTTTTAAAATGCCGGCCTATCCACTAAACCAGGAGTTCTCCATCCAGGGACTGTTGGCGTGTGAGGGGGAACCTCCCGCGGTGCACACCGCACGTGTGAGGGTGGGTGCCTGAGTGGTCTTCCGGCTGAGGACCTCATGGTTTTCATCAGCTTCTCCAAAGGGATGACTGACCCAGGCAAGATGAAGAGTCACTTCTTTGGTTAAATAACAGTTTTATCGAAATATAACTCATATCCCATAACATTCACCCTCTTGAACTGTGCTCTTCATCAATGGTGTTGGTGTATTTGCAGAATCAGACCAACACCATGGCTGTCTAACTTCAGAACATTTCCGTCCCCTCTGCCCAGAAAGGAAAGCTTGTCTCCATTAGCTGCCATATCCCGCTTCCCGCAAACCCCCAGCCCCTGACAACACTAATCCACACTCTGTCACCATGGATTTGCCTATTCTGGGCATTTTATATGAATGGAATCATATGACAGGAGGAACCACTTCTCCAGGTGATAAGTGAACATAATACGTTTCAGAAAGGCAAGCATTTTAAGGGTGACTGAAGATTGCTTGAAAACCTGTGGATGCCTCGGCTCTTTTGGTACGAGCTGGGACAGGTGGCCCCGGGAGGGAACTACTCTGTATTGGGTGGGATGCTTACTTCCTTCCTGGTACCATTTCAAGTGAGCTCTGTACGGAGCCACGAGAACGGTGGTGCCCTGTCCTGGGGACATCCCACTGACCCACACACCAGACCACCCAGACAGGTGCCTGGAGGCTTGTGACCGACCTAGGACCTCCTGTCCTTATACGGGCAGCCTCGCCCATCCACCTGCACAGGCATCAGTGGGGAAGGGGTCTGGCTTCCCCTTAACCCTGGGGGCAAGTGCAGAAGGCAGAGGAGGGCGAGTGGAGTGTCTGGGGAGGGGACAGGTCCTGCCCACTGCCTCCAACTGCAGAAGGACCTCAGCCCTGTTTGCCCCCACGGTTAGTAAGTTGTCTTGAGTAGGGAGCAGGGGAAGGCAGACTCTCCTGGCATTGTTGAGTGAGTGCGCACGTACCAAACGCGATCTCCAGTGCACCACCTCCCTCATGAGAAAGCTGTGATGAGAACTCCAAGAACATGGTGTTTTCAGTCCCAGCAGAATCCTCCATCCTCTTCACAGGCCAGCACTGGCTGTGATGTGCTAACCACACCCTGCATTTAAATGGGACATCGCGCGCTTTATAATGTGTTTTCCCAAGAGAGCCTGACTTTGCCCTCGAGATAGGTCAGTGATAGTCCCTGTTTTCTTGATAAACAAACCACGGCTTGGAAGCTCACCTCGAATCATGGAAATAGAAAATTCTATCATTGGGAAGTACCAGAAGGTCCAGCTGGTTCAGAGGTCAGCCAGCTACGGCCTGTGGGCCAGATCTGGCCCGCCGCTTGTTTGTGTCAATAAAGTTTTATTGGAACGCAGTCATGCCCATTCATTTTCCTATTGGCTGAGCTGCTTTCTCACTACAACCGGCAGAGCTGGGTAGTTGCAACAGAGATATATGCCTAAAATATTGAGTCTGGGCCTTCCCGGAAACCATTACTGACCTCTGATTCAGTCTCACAGCCACCTGTTCTAGAGAGGGATGGAGGCCCAGAGCTGGAAGAGCTTGCCCAAGGTCCCACGGCTGGTTTGCTTTTTCCGTGTGGCCTGGAACCCTTTCCTGGCTCCACATCAATGAACTTCTTTTCCTTTCCAGAGTGGACTCACTCCCCTCCATCTGGTCGCACAGGAAGGCCACGTTCCAGTGGCAGACGTGCTGATCAAACACGGCGTCACGGTGGATGCCACCACCCGGGTAAGGCGGGCAGCCCGCATGTCTGTCCCTGTGGGCTTCCCCCTACCCCACCCCTGTGCCCACAGTCCTGCCCGGGGCCGGCCGCCCCCACTCGTCCCCCAGGACGCGGGGACACAGGGCATGTTCCTGTCTGCCACTTCCTAGGGGTGGCAGGGGAATTGGAAGATGCTAATCCAATGGTCCCACTTCCCAGTGGGGAGTTTGAAAAGACTGCCAGACCTGTGAGCCTCTGTAGTGAGAAACCCAGAGGCGTGTTTAATTGTGATTCCAAGACCTGTTGTACATGAGCAAGGTGTCAAAGTGTCAGGCCTCCCTGGATGCTCTCGAAAGGTTAGCTGCTTCTATTCCAGCATTTGGCTAAATAAATGCTGGTCTTTGCACCCTCTGTGTGTGGGGAGCTCTGGGGAGGAAAACCCAGTGCACAGCACACACTGGCACCTGCAGGTGAGGTAAGAGTCAGGAAGGGAGAGTGGGTGTGATGTCCGGTGTTAGGGAGACACTAGTGAACCATGCAGAGCACAGAGAGAGGACAGGGTGTTTCCATTGGAAGGAGGAGGCTTCCTGGAAGAAGTGACATTGTGTTCCTTTTCACCGCAAGGCAACTGTGGTAAAAAGAAGGGACAGAGTGACCAGCCCCAGCCCCAGCCGCCTCCACAGTCCCACAGGAGCACTGGCCAACAATGTGAAGTTAAAGCCTCCCTGAGAAAAACCTAGAGATGTATTTTATCCCCAGCTGCCTGCAGCTTCAACAGGGATCTGCCTAAAACCCAAGAATGTTCTGGATCTTGGAGGCTTCTTTGTGGGCCAGGTGTCATCTTTTGGGGTCCTGCCCTGAGAGATCCTATACTGTGGGTTAGAACTTGGGGGTCTCGAAGCTACCCCATCACTCCAGGTCCAGCCTGCAGGGTCGGGGTCAAGGCGGTGTCTGGGATTGGGCGCCAGCTCCCCAGGGACACTCAGGAGCCTGAGAGCCTTGGCTTGTCGGCCTTTGGAGGGAGCATCAAAATATTCAGCGGAACATGACCCTTCCTTGAAAATGACCCTCTTGCAGCCAGAGCTCAAATGAACAGATATTCAAAGTCCACTCATTTCAGGCAATGGCCAGTTCCTATAAATTCCATCTAGGCTACAACTCAGTAACCCAGAGGGCCTTTGGGGCTGTTTCCAGTAGGATTTCACCTCTCCCATGGAAATAAGTCTGCGTGTCTGCTCTCGTCCTGGTCGGCAGTGCTCTCCGGGCCACTGTCTGTCCTCATCAGAGCCCCTGCCCAGCACCGGGACTCTCTCTTCTTGGAATCACCTCTCTCGGCTTCTGGAACATGGGTCTCTCCTGGTTCTCCTCCCACCTCTCTGCTGCTCCCTCAGAATATTGCCTCAGTCCATGGGCCCCACTTTTTTCTCTCTACATTTATCCTAAGTGACCTTGCTCACCCCCAAGACTTCAAACTCCCCACAGGCGCCGCCTCGCTTTGACCTCCTTCTGGGACACAGGATCAGTTTTGCAATCAACCACTTGACCTCTCCCCTGGGAACTCTCACATCATTTCATACTTGGCTTGTCCGACACCGGCTCTGTTCCCTCCCCACCCGGGGGATCTGGCTGGTAACAGATCCTTACAGCTGCTGCCGACCTCCCAGTGGGCCCCCTCATCCGTTCTCCCCTTTGACCGCCGTGATCATGAGGGTTTCATTCGCGTACAGCTCAGAGTGGCTCCCAGTGTCCGCACCGGGTGCCCTGCTGGTCACCGACTGGCATCTCTTACTTTCCAGATGGGCTACACCCCACTCCACGTGGCCAGTCACTATGGAAACATCAAGCTGGTGAAGTTTCTGCTCCAGCACCAGGCAGACGTCAATGCCAAGACCAAGGTATTGGAACGCCTGAGACCTGACCTGAGGGCCAGAGTCGGAGTCAGCTGGGGTTACTCTGGGCACACTGGGGACTTGGCCACACTTTAAGCCTGGAGGAAGAAATGGGGAAATGCCTTTTTTTTTTTTTTAAACGTTACACGGAGAAGACGGACAGGCTGTGCAGCAGGTGGGCAGGGTTTTCTCTCCCAGCTCACTGATGCTGACCGACGTCCGCCCCGCCTTACAGCTAGGATACAGCCCCTTGCACCAGGCAGCTCAGCAGGGACATACAGACGTCGTGACGCTGCTGCTCAGAAACGGAGCTTCCCCAAACGAGGTCAGCTCGGTGAGTACCCGCCTGTTCCTGATTTCGGAGAATGGCTCTCACGGGCAGCCCTGAACGACGGCGGCACCGCCCGTCCTACTGCGGGTCTCGGGCCTGGACGGGCTGCAGCACCAGCCGCCCCCGGCTCCCCAGGGCGTGGGGTGCTGTGATCAGTCTGTCTTTCTGGAAGATTGAAAGTTAGCTGTCGAAACCCTTTTTAAAATCTGTGAAGCTGCTCTCAGTACGGTGTGAGTGAACAAAACCAAATGTCTTCGGTGGGGGTTCATGATGTTGGGTGGAACTCGGGGTCTTCAGCGGGGTCGGTGATCAATGCTGAGTGTGACTTTCCTTACCTGCCGATGTGAATGTCAGATTTGCTAAGTTCTCTCCATGGCTGCTCGGAAAGTGCGTGGACCTTTGACTGTCGGTGTGGTTGCTGAAACTGTGGATGGGGCTGAATCTGCGTGGGGCACATCCTGGATCTGGGGAACTTAAAGCCTCATCGTCAATTTAGTTTCACTTAGTGCTTCCTCTTAAAATCAGGGTAGAAACATGCCCCACCTCTGTTTTTGGTGATTTGGGATCCCTGATGGGCCTGAAAAGAGTTCACGGAAGTGTGTGGATTATTTTAAGGATTTTAACACTCAGTAACTGACACCCAGAGAAGTGGCACTGGGGGCGTGAGCTGTACTCCCTCGGACTCTCCTGTTCTGACAAGTGCCCCTGGTGCCTTCCTGACCCCCGACCTTCCCGCTGCCCCCCGCCCCGGCTGCTCTTGGCTTGTGGTGGGAAGATTCCCCTGCTCTCGGTCAAGGCCCCCCGCACCCAGCGCTGCAGAGGGAAGTACCGCCACCTCCTCGCTGCCGCACCCCGTCTTTGGGGGCAGCATTGCTCCACACGTCTGGGCTCACGCACGTGTGCAGGGGTCGTGCTCTGGGCTGCGCGCAGGCCCTTTGGAATTAGTGTGAGGTTGGCCTGTGTCGGGGGGTGGGTCTGATCGCGCCCTCCGTCTGCTGTTCTCCCCAGAATGGAACCACACCTCTGGCCATAGCCCGGCGCCTGGGCTACATCTCCGTAACAGACGTGCTCAAGGTTGTCACCGATGAAACCAGTGTCGTGGTACGTCCGCTCCTCCCCTGAACAGCCCCCCATCGGGGACACACAGCCTGACAGCCAGAGAGCCCCGTGAGATACCCGGGGAAGCCGAGCGCCTTCTGGGGTTCTGGGACTCTTGCAGGGAGCTTGTCGCCAAAAGATGGGCGGGGAAGGGGGTGTGGGGGGAAGGGGGTGGGGGGTGGTCCTCCTCCCTCGGGCAGAGCTGTACTGCCACCTAGTGGCCGGAGGAGTTGTGGCCGCAGCAGATGGGGTTGGGGGCAGGGACAGGGAACTGGAGGCTGGCGGTTCCAGCGTCCCTCTCTGGTTCCTTCCGGACCCCAGCCTCCCTGTGATTTTCTTCATTTGGGACAAACCTCCTTTCCCATCTCCTTCCTGTCTCCATAGTCATAACCAGCTAAGTGCTGGTTCCATGGAAGGGTCCACTACTCTGTTTGGGCTGAATTCTCTGCTTTTTCTCATTTTAGTCCGTCAGTGACAAGCACCGGATGAGCTTCCCTGAGACGGTGGATGAGATCCTGGATGTCTCTGAAGATGAAGGTACAGTCTGGGATGATCGTCATGTCGGGGTAAAATCAGGGCTCTGAAAACCCTGGGGTACCTCCCCCCGCTGCCACGTAACCCACGTCCTGCCATCTGAGGTGCAGCCGGACAGAACTGCTTTCTAAAGATGTGGTCCATTATCAGAAATGCTCCTGAAATGTAATTTTAGGAGAAGGAACTCTGCATCTCAGAGGTTAACATATAAAATCCCACAAATTTTCGTAAAGATATGTGTGTCTGCATATATCATATATGGAGTGCAGTTCTACTCAGATCAGCTCTCAGAGCCGTGAGGAACTGTGATAAAATTCCACCTGAAGCGCTCCCTGTGCTACTGTATTTAAGATCTGTTAAGAATATCTTTTAATGATAGGCTGCTTTTCTGACCACCTAGCGGGTCAGTAAGTTTGGGGAGGAATCCATTATGAAATTGCTAGTTTCTCCATCCATGAGCCGCCGAGTCCTTGTAGCATTTTTCCTGCCCCAAGTGAACGTGTCTCCTCTTGGAAGAGAAGCGTGATCATATAAAAGGGGGGCTGGACTGGATTATGTCTCTTCCGTCCCGGTAATTCGGTGGCTGTAGAGCTTTGTCACCTAGATGGTGAGCGCTCTCCTGTGTTAGAGATATGTCTCACTTGAACTGACTTCAATCCTATCCTTCCTTAAACATGACTCTTCTTTGCTTTCCAGGAACCGCTCATATAACTATAATGGGTATGAAACACTTTCTGTTCTCTGTGATCCTTCCTTTCTCATGAGTGCATTTCACCCCGAGCGATCCAGACTCTCACTAATCCATCCATGCTTTCCACCCTGCTCTGACGGCTAACAATCGGAGCTTGACTAAAACAGGCAATGTCCGCCCGTAAGATCCATGCCCCGGCGGGCAGCTCCCGCCGGTCCATGTGTATGTCTGTACCCCTGCCACCGTGTCTGTGACCATAGCTGCATGAGCTGTCATGATTCCATCCTGTCGGCGCCAGATCACACCCCAGGACACGCCCTGCCGTGTGACAGTAAACAGCTCTGCAAGGTCAAAGGCTCCAACCCCAGTTCAGAAAAGGAGAAAGAAACGGAGAGGCAGAGGTCTGGGCTGCAGACATAGTTTGAGCCTCCTTGTGATGGGTTTAGGAAATCATGAGGTTTCCCGCCACCGTGGTGACAAAAGTCCCTAGAGCCTTTCAGAATAGATGGGTTCCGTTCCACGGTGGTTTCTTCTTCTGGAGCGTGTGGTGCGGGCAAGAACAGAAACACCTCTTTCTTTGGTGTCACTGCACACCCCACAAGGGCTGTTTTGAAGTGGAACTTGTCAGGCAAAGAAAGTGCTTCCTGGTTGGTTTTTTTGTTGTTGCTTTTTTTTCTCCTACAAAGCCTGGTGCAGACTGAGATGTCAGGGGCTCCGGGTACCAGGGCTGGAGGAACGGGGCTGGTGGAAGACCTTGTTCGTGGTCCACCTCCGAGCATCAGAGACCTGCCTCCGCTCCTCAGGGACGAGCGTTGAGTGGAGGCGCGGGGAAAGCACATTTTCAAAAAGAAAGAGGGGATCTCTGTCCACTCACTTACGGAAACTTGTGTGGTTTCAGGGGAAGAACTTGTCAGCTCCAAGGCTGAGAAGCAGGATTCCAGGGATGTAGATGAAGAGAAAGAGCTGCTGGACTTTGTGCCGAAGCTGGACCAAGTGTAAGAAGCGTTTATGGTGTGGGAGGCCGAGGTCCACCCCTGGGACTCACTGCAGAAGGATTCCAGAGCCAGGGAGGTCCCACGAAGGCCACGTTAGCCTAAGCTGGCTCTGTACCCGGAGCGCCAGGTGGGGACAGAGGCCTCCCCTCCGGCACGCTGTCCTCTCCAGCATCCCTGCTTCCCATGTTCTTCCCCCTCCTTGTTCACAGTCTCCTATCCACGCCCCTCCCCCTCTCAGCTTCTCACCAGAAAAATCTATGAAGGGAGGTTCCCACTAGAAACCGTTGCCAGGCTGAGAAGGACAGTCAGGCTCTGGGGAAAGGCGTGGAGGCCAAGGGAGGAGGCTGGTCAGTGTGTGGAGGCCAAGATGCAGCACATTTGCCGGCGGGGCTTCCGGCGATGGTGAGGGGGTCGGACTGGATAGGTGATTCTGGGGGTACAGAAGTGTTTCGCTTAGACCTCCCGTGGAAGATGGGGGGGCTGCTCCAAAGGCGCATCCCCTTGATTTCCCGATGTTCCGGGCGCACAGGGTGGAATCCCCAGCCATCCCGCGGATCCCGTGCGTCACACCCGAGACGGTGGTGATCAGACCCGAGGAGCCAGAGCAGGTAGGAAGCGTCCTCTCTGTGACTTCCTCTTTGCAGTGAGCAGGTGCCCGGGGACCGTTATGCTCTGGGATGCCCTGCAGTAGGACAGGACCTAACGGATGGAAGCGTGTAGCATTTACCAAGCCCTGCGGAGCAGGATTCCACGTGTTCTTTGTGGCCCCTGCGCTGCTTGCGGTCTTATTATTCCAGCTGTTAATGGTCCGCGTCTCAGAGGGCGTGGGAAACGCTCTGACGCTAGTCCAGCCAAGACTGAGGCTGAGACCTGACGCCAGACATTCTGGCTCCAAAGCCCACGTTGTCACCACCACATGCCGTCTGCACCCATGGGGGCCTCGGTGCCAGAGAAGGAGCTGAGGGCGAGCCTGGAACTCTGAACTCCTTTTCTTTCCCATCCAACAAAAAGAGGACAGTTTCTGACTCACCTTCATCTAGGGATCACTGGGAGCTTAAAATACACACACAGACAAGACAGGGGTGTCAGAGAGCTCTTCCCAGCGTGGGCTGTGACTCATTATAGTGGCCTATTTTGTGGCTTCGCTGGGTGCCACCTGAATTTGCCCCCCACATGGGCAGGATAGTTTAAAACAACTGAATTTCTCTAGGTTTAGTTTTATGCCACTTGGCACTTTTATTTTCTTCAGGCAAAGGGATTTCGTAGGACAGAAAAGAAAGCCATGCGGTGTTTGGAGGTTGCAGATGACAGCCCGGGGGCCTGATAACTGAGCCCGGCTTGTCGGTTTTCCAGCTGAAGCTGGTCTCCTCCTCGCCACTGAAGGGGTGCTTGTCTGAAAGCAGCGGCCGTAGCCCTGGGCCCAAAGGTGGCACAGGGAGAAGGCGGCTGTGACGCCGTCCCCAGGGCACATCAGAGTGGTGTGATGCAGGTGTCACACCCCGGGCGGCATTTGGGGGATCTGGTCAGTTATGGCCCTGGGATCGCTGTGACACATGCCCCCACCTCGATGCTGCTGGAGCTGGTGATGAAATGAACTGAGTCGTCCTGGATCCTGCTGCTCCCTGACCCACTGGCTCTCTGACCCTTTGCTTAAGTCACGCCCTTGAGGCAGGAGGTGTTTCCTGGATCCCGCTGTGCACCCTGCTGGGGGCCTCATGTGGGAGAATGTGGGAGCAGATGGTCCAGCTGGGGAGGGGGCTTGGACCCGTGAACACAGTTAACCCAGGGTGCAGGGAGGGTGAATCTGGAAGGGCTCAGCCTCGTGGTGGAAGCTCTTCCAGATCAGAGTCAACGGGAAAGGTTCACAGAGGAGGTGAGATGTGAAATACAAGTCAGGTCAGCCGGTGAAGGAGAGGGACCTGGGCGCCTAGACCGGTGTGGGAGCAGGGGTGAGAGCAGAGTTGAGCATTGACCCGGAGGGGACCAGGGCCGGATCCAGAACTGCTGGCTTCGTGAGTCCTCGTGATGGATGAGGCCTGGGGCAAGGCAGCCCCGTGACCCCCAAGTTACAGCATCACAAGTGGGGGGTCGGTCCCACTGGAGATGAGGAAACAGGGAGCCCCCAGGACGAGAGTCAGTTCTGTTCCTCTTGTGCACCTCGGTGCCCCAGGACCAGTGCCAGACAGCTCGTAGGGGAGGGGGTGGGGGTCCAGCACCAACTCTAGTGTGAAACCAGGCTGCATGGAGCCCAGGTTCCACGTTGAGGGGATGCTGGAGTGCGTGGGCCTGTCGGGGCTGCACTGGGGATGCAGGAGACTGAAGCTGGACAGGAGTGAGGACTTGCTTCATTGTCCGAAGCTCTGTCCTGAGGTCTCCCATTAGGGTCCAGGCATGCCTTGGCCTGGTGGGCTGGTGATGAGTGCGGGAGTACCGCCTCTGAGCCGTTGCTTTCTGGTATTGAGCTTCCCAGCCTCCCTCCCCTGCTCCATGTCTGCTGGCTGAGACCAGCGGCTGTGGCCTGGGGACAGTGGGACAGCCGGCCTTTCTCCCCTCTGCAGGCATCTAAGGAGTATGACGAAGACTCACTCATCCCCAGCAGCCCAGCCACAGAGACCTCGGACAACATCAGCCCGGTGGCCAGCCCCGTACACACAGGGTGAGCGGCCGGGGACCGGGACGGGCTGGTGGCTCTGGCCCTGCTTGCCCGGGAGATGCCGACACAGACCCGCTGTGCCCTAGGTTCTTGGTGAGCTTCATGGTGGACGCCCGCGGGGGCTCCATGCGGGGCAGCCGGCACAACGGCCTGAGGGTGGTGGTCCCGCCGCGGACGTGCGCGGCGCCCACCCGCATCACCTGCCGCCTCGTGAAGCCTCAGAAGCTGCCCACGCCGCCCCCGCTGGCCGAGGAGGAGGGCCTGGCCAGCAGGGTCATCGCGCTGGGGCCCACGGGGGTCCAGTTCTTGAGGTGAGAGGCCACTCCCCGTGTCCCTGAGCTGTCCCTGCCCCACCGTGCCCACCCAGCCCTTGCCCAGCCCAGGGCAGACGGGAGGCCAGCCTGGAGCCCCCATCCTCTCTCTCTGTGTCCTCTGTGTTCCTTCCACCACCTTTTCTAGATACATGAAGGAGTGCATTGTTCAGATGGGGCTTAACACACTCAGATCTTGTGTGACACTGGAAGGGAGATGGGGACAGTAACTTTGGGGACCCCCAGGGTTTAATTATTTACGCTCTGAAACAGTCTTATCAGATAGCCCTGCAATACTGCCCCCGAGGTCAAGATTGCTGGTCAGGGACCGGCTCCTCACATTTCCTGCAGTGCCTGGGCTTCTCCTTTGAGCTCTGCATCCTTCAGGCAGCTCGGGCTGTGTGCTGGGACAGGCCCTGCCCTCCTGTCTCTGTCCATGGCCCGTCCCCCCACCCCCACCACCGAGCTTTCAACCACTGATTATAAGGCAGCTGCAAACCGCTTTCACGCCGGTTTCCCCTTTAAATGTGGTCCTCAAAGTCGTCCTCCCGAGGAAATGTCATTGTTGCTGATTGGCAGAGGATGGAGCTGAGGCTCAGAGGGGTCCCCTGGCTTAGGACATCAGGCGGGTTCTGGGGATGAGGTCCAAGGACAGGTTTTTCTGCTGAGTCTCAGCCTCGTGGCTGTGGGAGGAGAAGTGGGGTTGGGGAGAGCGAGGCGGGCCTCGGGGCATCTCAGGAGCCTGAGCCAGGTCTGTTCAGCTGGCAGGACCAGCCTACAAGTGGGGACCGTCTCCCTCCAGGCGGGAACTGGCTCCCCTGCCTGCCTGCCCTTCCCTCCGGAGCCCCTGGCCACCGCCCGCACGGCTCGCACACCTGCCTCCACGCACCTCCCCACTGTCCTCTCGGTCCCCTCAGCCCTGTGATCGTGGAGATCCCCCACTTCGCTTCCCCCGGCCGCGGGGACCGTGAGCTCGTGGTGCTGCGGAGTGAAAACGGCTCCGTCTGGAAGGAACACAAGAGCCGCTACGGAGAAAGCTACCTGGATCAGCTCCTCAATGGGATGGATGAAGGTGCCCGAGCCCCTGCGATCCCGGAGGGTGGGGGGTGAGGGTGCATTTCTGGGTGGGCCGTTGGGGCCTCCTGGAGCATGGGACGCCCTGAGAGGCTGGAGATGGTCCAGCTCTGGCTCCCCAGACCCCTGCAGCCTGGTCTCCATCTGCTGGACCCTCTGGGCCAGGACCTTGCTCCCTCCAGATGGCTCAGCCTCCTGTGAGAGGTGGGGGCCGGTGGGAGCGGGGATGAGAGGCTGCGACTCCGCGGTGCTGACGGCGGCACCGTGCACGTGTGGTCACAGAGCTGGAGAGTCTGGAGGAGCTGGAGAAGCGGAGGGTCTGCCGCATCATCACCACCGACTTCCCCCTGTACTTCGTGGTCATGTCACGGCTCTGCCAGGACTACGACACCATCGGCCCCGAGGGGGGCTCCCTGAAGAGCCAGCTGGTCCCTCTGGTGCAGGCCACCTTCCCCGAAAACGCCGTCACCAAGAGGGTGAAGCTGGCCCTGCAGGTGACGCAGCCCCTCCTCGCCTGCCAGGGCCCCGTCACCGGGCCCGGGGTCAAGGGTGGAAGGTGTGAAGGCCCTGGGAGACGGCCCTTCTCCCCAGGACACCCCACACACTGGTCCAGGGCCTGGAAAGTCCAGTTAGGACCCTGGCCTTAAAGCTCAGAAGAAAGCTGGGTGGGTGGGATCAGGCAGATGCTCTGTTAAGTTGCAGAAAGCCCCGGATACCGTGTTCCATTACAGGCCGTTATGCTCAGCGTGAGGGGAAGTCACGTGGCTTCCTGGAGAGCTACCTGATGCCGAGCATGGGACCCGGGAATGAGAGGGAACTGGGGGAAACGGGGCTCAGAGAGGACGGTAGTGGGACCCCCGCCCCCGGGAGGCTTTGCACCTGCACGGACAGCCTCTCTCTTCCTCCGTCCATGAGCCCCTCTGCTGCTCCGGGGCTGAGGGTCCCCCTTTGGCACCCTGCAGGCCCAGCCTGTACCGGATGAGCTGGTCACCAAACTCCTGGGCAACCAGGCCACGTTCAGCCCCATCGTCACCGTGGAGCCGCGGCGCCGGAAGTTCCACCGGCCCATAGGGCTTCGGATCCCGCTCCCCCCCTCCTGGACGGACAACCCGAGGGACAGTGGGGAGGGAGACACCACCAGCCTACGGCTGCTCTGCAGCGTCATTGGTGAGAGGCGCCCCCCGCCCTGATCTGCCCTCTGGTGGACACATTGGGGACGGGAGAAGGTGGGGTGAGCGAGTGATGTGCTCTTCCAGGGGATGAGGGGTGGTGCCTCTGAGCAGAGCCTCCCTGTCGCTGGAAGGGCCCTCTGAGCCCAGAGAAGGGGGTACCGGAGCGGGAGGAGGGCACGGGGAGTGGGTGCACTGGGGCCACAGCTGGGGATGCCCGCGCAGCCCTTACCATCCTGCTGCGCCCCGTGTCTACCTTGCGGCGACTGTCCCCCAGCCCGGTTCTGCTCCTGGTGCAGGAGGAACGGACCAGGCCCAGTGGGAAGACATAACAGGAACCACCAAACTCGTGTATGCCAACGAGTGCGCCACCTTCACCACCAACGTCTCTGCCAGGTGAGATGCCACCCAGCCCAGCCCCACGGTCCCGGCCCGCACGAGGGGGCAGGGCTGTCCCCGCAGGCAGCCACGCCCACACTACCACCTGCCCGCCCCAGGCTTGCACCCGAGGGTCCTCCTCTCCACCTGGAAGCCCCAGCCGACCACCGGGGGTGTCAGAGTGGCCACTGCCCAGCGCCCAGGGGTCCTGTCGCATGGAGGGGACGCGGCCCATTGGGCATTCAGGACCAGGCTCACAGCTGTCCTCTCTCCAGATTCTGGCTGTCAGACTGTCCCCGGACAGCCGAGGCCGTGAACTTCGCCTCCCTCCTGTACAAGGAGCTCACCGCGGTGCCCTACACGGCCAGGTTTGTCATCTTCGCCAAGATGACCGACCCCCGGGAGGGGCGTCTGCGCTGCTACTGCATGACGGACGACAAGGTGGACAAGACGCTGGAGCAGCACGAGAACTTCGTGGAGGTGGCCCGGAGCAGGGACATCGAGGTGCGGGGCCGCAGCCCCCACCCTAGCATGGGGCCGGGCGCTGGGACCCGGGGCCTCTGCAGGGGGGCTCCCGGGCTGCGTGGCTGTGACTCCCCTCTGGAGAAGCGTCTTTGAAGAGTCCCCAGAGCTGAGGGACACCACTGGGGTCCCCTAGGCAGGCAGCAGGCTGTCAGCCGAGTGGTTTGTGGTGCTAAGAACTGGCGTTTGTTTAAGTTCTCAGGTACCAGGGGCTATTAAAAGTGCTCGGCCAGCATCGTCCCACCCAATTCTCATAACCGGGTGTACTTTTCTTACTCAGATTTGAGGAAAGCAAGGCTGGGAGAGGTCAGGTAACCTGCCCAGGGTCGCAGAACTAAATACACAATTGTCCCAGGAGTCAGACCCCGGAGTCCATCTTGTCACCTGCTACACCAGGGTTTTGGCCATGCCCAGATGAGGACGCAGGGGAGAGGGCCAGACAGGTTCAGGGAAGAGTAAAGAACGGGAATTAGCCTTGAACCTGTTACTGGTCCCAGGGGCCTCACTCCCGTTATGGTGTGTGATGAGCCAAGACCTTTCCGAAGGCCTGGCCTCAGAGCCTGTTCTGTGCCTCTGGCAGGTGCTGAGGGCCCAGAAGAAGGAGCACAAGGCTGGGACCTGCCTCTCCTGCGGTTTGGGGCCCTAAGCAAAGCATTTTGTCTCTCTGGGCCTCAATTTCCTCATCTGTCAAATGGGTTCATGATAACTTCTCAGTGGAAAACATTGCATCCACAGCAGGAATCACTGTCTTATAAGGGAGAGTCAGATACAACATGGTCCTTCAGATAAACTAAACAGTTTTGGACAACTGTTAAAAGGGATCAAGGTGTCTTGTTTTGTTTTATTTTGTTTTGTTTTTTGGAAGCCACAGGATGCTATCACAGCGGAGTTCTAGAGGATTCTGATAACCTTTCAAAAGCACACAGTGGGGTTTCTTAGAGCACAGCCCCAGGGCTCTCAATGGGGAGAGCCCGGAGCTGAGAGGTGGGCCAGGCGGATCCTGACCGGCTGCCTTGGCTGCTCCTTGCCTGCAGGTTTTGGAAGGAATGCCCCTCTTTGCTGAGCTGTCTGGGAACCTGGTGCCCGTCAAAAAAGCCGCCCAACAGCGGAGCTTCCTCTTCCAGTCGTTTCGGGAGAACCGTTTGGTCATCCCTGTCAAGGTGCGGGCCTCCCCTGGCCCACCTCCACACGGGAACTGGAAGCTGGGGAGGTAGGAGGTGCCGGCGGCCCCTGACTCCTCCTTGCGGGTGACACGTGTAGGTAAGGGACAGCAGTCGAGAACCAGGAGGGTCCTTGTCATTCCTGCGCAAGGCGATGAAATATGAGGACACCCAGCACATCCTCTGTCACCTGAACATCACCATGCCACCCTGCACCAAGGTGAGTGCCCGCCGGGACCCTCGGCCGAAACCGTGGCTCCCTCCTGTCGGAGAGCAGAGAAGGGCCCTCCGCTCTCTGCTGACATGGGCTGGGCTCGGCCCTTCCCGCAAAGCTCAGGAACCGACGTCAGGGTTCACACCATGGCCCTGCGCTCCCCACGACGGTCCTTCCGGGAGCTTGGAAGGAGCCTGGAGGGCACCCAGCATCCCTCGCTGAGGCCTGAGGGTGAGAACCGGGCGGCCAGTGGCTCAAGGTGTCCCAGCCACATCCTGGCTTTTTTTGAGCCTCTTGCATGTACTTGCTTGGCTCCCCCGGGGGCCAGACCCTCAGAGAAGGGAAGCCTGGCGTCTCTGCCCTGCACACACCCGGGGCCCTGAGCTCAGCAGAGCCGTGGTGAGCACGCACGTCCGTTCCCCGGGGCCTGGGAGCCTCGGAGCCTCTGCCGCACCAGGCCTGGGAGGCATCGCGTCTCCCCTGTTTTAATCATGAGCCTTTCACGCCAGACCAGAAGAGAGAAAAGCAAGGTCACGTCCGTGCACTTGAAGCTTGATTTCTCTTTCCTGTCCGAGGACGAGGGAGAACTGACTTCTCTTTCACAAGAGGATCGTTGTCCACAGCCTCCAGCGAGCAAGCACCTGGGCGCTCTGTCACAGGGCCGGCGGGTGAAGCCCGGGGCCTCAGAAGCGGGTCTTTTGAGCAGAAGGGAATCCAGAAAGAAAAGCTGGTTCTTTTCAGTTCAAACCCCAGCTCCACCACTTCCAAGCTGGGTGACCTGGGCGGGTCATTCCACCCTCTGTGCCTCAGTTTCCGCATCCGTGAGATGGGAGTAATGTTAGTACCACCTCCTGGGATGCTGGGACCGTCAAGCAGGGCCTGGCTGGTGATCAGTTGTTGTTGTTCTTATTATTATTATAGTGCGTGAACCCCCTCAACACCCTCACGCCCCCTCTTCCTACTCTCCCACCCTGTGTGTGGAGGCTCCCAGAGAGTGGAGGTGCTCACCGTCCACGAGACAGGTGTCCCCCGACCTGCACCCACAGCCCCTTTCCTGGTCTCCCGGCTGCAGGGGAGCGGAGCTGACGAGCGGAGGAGGACCCTGACGCCGCTGGGCCTGAAGTACAGCATTTTCAGCGAGTCCACACTGGGTACAAACCTCTTTGTGAGCTACGCACTCACTCCCTTTCTGGAGGGGTGGGGGGCGGTGAGTGAGATGGGGCCCCCTCGCCCCGCCAAGAGCCCCGCATTCACATGATCCGCTCAGTCTGGGATGAACACTGCACGTGGAGCCCTCGGCCCGGGTCCCCCCAGACCCTCACTGGCTTCAGGTTGATCGGGGGGACACAGAGCCTGACCTGAACACCCTCTGAGGTCACCCAAGCACGCCGGTCGGGTAGATGTCCCGCCAAGGCGGCGAAGTGACATGCAGTGCCTCCCCCAGGTGTCCTCAGCGGCATGGACCGAGCAGACATGAAGATGGCGATCATATCGGAACACCTGGGCCTCAGCTGGGCGGGTGAGTCACAGAATTGGGGCAGAAAAGCACCTTTCCTGTCTCCAACTGCTTCGACACCGCCTCCCCTCTAAAGAACGGCTGATGAGAGCCTGTCGAAACCTCTTCCCACCGTCCACTGTGCATCTGATTTGGGACTGTCGTGGGTAGGGCTGTGGCCCCAACAACCCCCGTGGGCACCGATGGGGGGCTCTGCCCCTCCTCCACTTCTGCTGGTTTTCCTTCTTGGAAAGAATCAACTTCTGACATCACAAGAGACCTTAGACTGGACCCCGTCCACCCCATTTTACAGATGGGAAACTGAGACCAGCTACCTAGAATGGGTTTAGTTATGTAGCGAGGTAGTAAAGGCCCTGAAGCCGTAGCAAAGCCACAGGCAGCGCGCACCCCGCCCCATCTGTGGCCCCCTGCGCTGGGTTGAGGGAAAGGCAGGGACAAAGAACGCGTCTCACCCGCATTCGTTCTCCAGTCTCTGGCCGTGGCCGAGGCCTCCCCGCAGCCCCGTCGAGCCGTCGCTGAGCCCCCTTTCCTGTGCGCCCACCCCGGCACCTGCAGAGGGGGCTGTACACACACCCGGACCCTCAGCAGTAGCTGTGAAAGGCAGCGCCACAGGCTCACAGCAGAGTTCAGACACCCTTCATTCTTTAAGCCAGAAAAGCACGTCTGCTGTTGCTCCTTGTGTGTGAGCGGGAAGGGGGGACGGGGGGAGTGTGTGAGTGTGATGCGAGGTGTGCATGGTGAGTGTGTGCTGCGTGGGGTGTGGTGCACGCAAGGTCTGCTTCTCCCCCACACTCTCCCCTCTGGGCTTCCTCATCCTTGAGTTGAGACTCCGATCCCGTCTAAAGATCTGTGAGAAACAACGATTAAAATAACAGGAGGGAAAGGCTGCCATTCTGTGTTACTCCCGTGCACTGAGATGGGAACTTGTATTTTCATCTTAAATGTGAGTAACGCCTTTCCCTGAAGAAACATAAATGCAGAGACACATTTCCATTAGGATGGAGATTTCCAGCTTCTTGCTGGAAAGGAAGTCCTGGCTCGGCCACTCTCTGGCTGTGGCACCAGCTGGTTCTGTGACCTCGGATAAGTGGCTCCTTCTCATCACCTCGTGTTTGAAGTGATGAAAGAAGGGAAGGGCGTTCATTCATTCATTCATCAATACCCGTTTCCTTCTGTACGCACTCGTACTCCCGGCCCATTTTATGGGGAGACATTTCGCTAGGTATTTCTTGGGAAGAAGGAATAAAAGGGAGGCTGTTCTTTAACCTCCGACCCCCCCGCCGGGCGCCCCGCTCTGCACACCAGCCGGGGGCTGGGGCTGGGCTTGGGTCCACCTCACACCTGCTCTCGGTCCTTTGCGTGCAGAGTTGGCCCGGGAGCTGCAGTTCAGCGTGGAAGACATTAACAGGATCCGCGTGGAGAACCCCAACTCCTTGCTGGAGCAGAGCGCAGCCTTGCTGAACCTCTGGGTCGTCCGTGAAGGCCAGAACGCAAAGAGTCAGTACCCGTCAGCTGGGGAACCTTCTCTTTCCAGAGCCTGTGCCAGGACCTACTCTCACCAACCAGTTCCCCCTCCACATTCCACGTGTGGCCTTGGCCTTTGGACTCAGTCTCTCCTGCACTGTCTCTGTGTCTGTCACACACGTGCCTCTCAGGGCCCCTGGGTCTCCTGGGCAAGCCTTCCAGGAGAGAGTGTCAGAGATTCTTGGCTGCGATCTCTTCCCAGCCTCAGAATGAGATGACAGTGAGAATTCAACAGCGTGCCTCCCTGTTGAATTTCTCAGACAAATGAGGACTGTCCCCACGGACAGAGCTGGTGAGGAGTCCCCTCTGATAAAGTTCTTGTTCTTCCAGGATCTTCTCCAGCCTGGAAGGAAGATTTGTCTCTCTTTCAGCTCCTTCTCAGCCCGTTCCCATCCCCACAAACACTAACAGAAAACTGAGGGTTTATATTTGCATCTCCAGTCAACCGGCCAGGACCAAGGACTTCCAAAGGACAGAATCCAGTCACTGTCACTGTCATTTTTTATAGTATTTTTCTTAATTTACAAAAAAAAAACAAAAAACAAAAAACAAAAAACCCGACCAGTCTTTCTGTGCTTTGCAATTGACCACTGTCAGGATTTGGAAAAGATCTCTTCAAGGGTAACAAAATATACACATATCTGGCTTTATTGCATTTCGCAAAGATTGCATTTTTTTACAGATCAAACTGAGCAAGTCCATTGAGGCCGATTTCCAACCACATCTGCTCACTTTGTGTCTGTCACATTTTGGTAGTTCTTTCAACATTTCAGACTTTCTCATTGTGACTGTATTTGTTACGGTGATCTGTGATCAGCTCTCCTTATGTTACTGCTAAGGCTCACTGAAGGCTCAGATGGTAACATTTTTTAGCAATGTCTTAAAATTAAGATATGTGCATTGCTTTTCTAGACAGAATGCTGTTGCACACCGAACAGACTATAGTGCAGACGTAACTCCTATATGCACGAGGAAACCAAAAGAATTTTATATGCCTTGCTTTATTGCTAGATTTGCTTCATTGTGATGTTTGCTTTATTGCAATATTTATTGTGCGGTCTGGAACCAAACCCGCAGTACCTCTGAGGTCTGCCTGTATTCTCCAAAGAGGTAGTTTGTTTTGGTTCTGACAAAAGGGGGCCAGCCAGCACATGCTGAAGAAATACATCGTCCCCATTCCATTCAGAGCCAGGCAGCGCCCTGCATGCCCCGCAGTAGTTAAAGGTCCCCCCTCCACAAGCATGCCCCCCTCCTTCTCCCCACAGTGGAGAACCTGTACGCTGCCCTGCGGAGCATCGACCGCAGTGAGCTCGTGAACATGCTGGAGAATTCGAGCCGACAGAGCCGCAACCTGAAACCAGAGCGGAGGCACGCGGAGCGGGACTACTCATCCTCTCCCTCCCAGATGAATGGTGAGTGTCTCTGGAAGGAGGGCTGAGCTGGCCACCTCTTTCCCTGGAGCCTCTTCTCCCTGCGGCGCTGAGGTCTGTCTGGACAGCTCCCTCCAGGCGGGAGGGGATGCTCTGTTCAGAAAGGCGCCTGGTGGGTAGAGGGCTGATGCGGGACAGGAGATGCTGGGGCTGGGGGACCCCTGCCCCCTCGCGTGGCAGACGCCCTCCATCTCTGTGCCAGCGCAGGACATTTGTAAAATAGTCAGTGGGGGAGAAGCCAAGGGCTCAGAGGTGCCAGCCCGGGGTCTGGTGTGGACCAGCAGGTTTGTCCTAAGGTTCCCTCGCCATCCCTTCTCTGAGGCTAAGCGGGTTCTTTTCTTCAAGCTGGTCTCTCCTTTCCTCTCTCTCCCTTTCTCCTCACCCCATCTCCTTCCCCTCACTTATCTTGAAGTGGTTCAGCCTGGCCAGAGAGCTCCCAGTGTGTGTGACCAGGCCCTTGGGGGCCCTGACCTTTGCCCCTAAACCTCCCTTTTTGGCCTTTGAGGACACTTTTCCTTGCAGAGGTGAGAGCCAGCTGTGTGAGCAGCAGGGCCAGGGCCCCCACTTCCCCTCCCTCTGTCTCTAACCAGGAGGCACAGAAACCCGCAGAGGCCAGGGTTCTAGACCCTTCTTTCCTCCTGACTCCACCTGAGGCTGAGCCATCACCTCTTTAAAATCAGCAAGTTGGGGGTGGGGAGGGTATAACTCGGTGGTAGAGTGCATGCTTAACACGCATGAGGTCCTGGGTTCAAGTCCCTCCATCCAAAAAAACAAACAAACAAACAAACAAACCCCAGCAAGTTGAATTGGAGACCTAAGCTTTCTTACAGACCCTGAAAAACAATCTGATTCTGTGAACCGGCATCCCTGGTGCCTGATGTGACCACCCCCCCCCCCGCACCCCCAATGGCTACATCACCTGCTGTCCTCTCCCGGCTCCCAATTCCCCTGCTGTCCTGGCCGCGCGCCCTGCGGGGCCCCTGTGGCCGGAACACGTGCAGCGAGTGGCAAGTGGAGGTTGGGCGGGGCCTCCCGCCGGGTCAGCCCGCAGATGCCACGCCCCTCACCCGGTTCTCTCTCCCGCATCCCGTGGCTCCTGAAACACGCCGTCCAGCGCCCCTGGGTGCAGGGCTCGTCAGTTGATCGCGTCCTGGGGTCTTTCTCTTCTGCCTCTGACCTCGCCTGGACCGCTAGTCCGCTCACTGCCTCCCGCCGCCTGTCTGCACTGTCTCACCTGCGCCGCCGGGTGTTCGGGGCCCGTACGCCCCGGCAGATGCATGTCCCCAAGGGCTCCCGGGCCTTCCCCTGGCGTGTCCGCGCTGCCTGCCGGGGCATGTGTGTGCGTGCTCGCGGCTGTCCCCCGCAGACGAGGCTCACTCCGCAGACCCAGCAGAGGGAGCTCCCAGCCCGCCCCCTCCCCGCCCCTGCTGGGAGTGGTGCTGGCTGGACCAGGCAGGGACTGCTCAGTGACCGACTCCCTTTAACGGGAACAGAGGGAGGGCAGGTGAGGAGTGCTGCAAACCACGAGATATCGTGACAAAACACTTCTCCCTGTTTTAGGTGATAACCGATCACTTGGTTGGGGTCAAGTCAAATCAGCAAGTTTGGGAGGGGGGTTATGCCCCAATTCCGTGGACATCAGGCTAGTAGATTACATGAATTTAACAAGGCTTACAACAATTAAAAACCTGTTGAGAAGATAGATCCCATGTCAGGAATTCTTATCAAAATAAAAATTTTCAAAAGGCAGTTACGGACCCAGGTATCTGTGAAAATCTCCGCTGGCCACAGGATCAGTTGGGCCAAGAGACTCTAATCTAATGCCTGAGCAGGATTCTCACCCCTGTAGGCCGGGGTCTCTGTGCTCCGTGACTGTGGAAAGACTGTCCAGTTGGTCAGCTCACTGGGCAAATGTTTTTCAAACACCTACCATATGTCGGGGGCTGTTCTAGGAAGGGGAGATAAATCAGTTCTCAAACAGACAAAAAAGAGAAAAGCCCCCAGATTCTTCCTTCCTGGAGTGTACCATCTATTTGGAGAGTCAAACAAAAATAGAGGATGTCGGTGAATTACATAGGATGCTAGCAGGTGTGTGGTGGGAAAAAAAAGAGATTCAAGCAAAGGGCTCAGAGCGCTGGGGTTGGGGATTAAATAGTGGGTTGGGAGTGGGTGGCATTTGAACAAAGGCTGGAGGGAGATGGTGTGGTGGGCGTGTAAACTGGGGAAGGAGCATCCAGACAAGCATTCCAGGCAATGACCCTGAGCAGGCCAGCGGGGTGCGTCCACAGAACAGTGAGGGGCCAGAGGGGAGGAGGGGAGGGCAGCCCTTCCAGGCCATCTTAAGGACGCTGGTTTTACTGGGAGGGAGGTGGAGAGCCGCAGTGGGTTGGCAGCAGAAAGAGTAACGAGATCTAACAAGTTTACAAGAGATTCCTCCCCTGCTTGGATTGCAGACGGTCACACACTGAACTCAGCTATGCTTCTTGGCTGCTCTGTTGCCTGCTGGCCCTTCTGAACCCCCTCCTCCAGCAGGTCTCCTGGCAGATGCAGGCTGTGAGCCCTGTGTACACACTCCCCCCAGGCCCGAGCAGATGCTCAGAAACAGACACCTGCTTGGTCCAATTCTGGGCATCAGAGTTGGCTTCTGTGTATTTTTCCTGCCCTATTCTCTGTCCCAGGAAGACCATCCCACACCGGGATGCCCTTCTGGCCTGGAGGGAAGGAGCAGGAGGCGTCAGAGGCGGAAGGGTGTGGGTAGGGGGAGCAGCCTTTCTCCGCTTCCTCTGGCTTCTGTCCTGGGCCAGCCCAGCCCTCTGCGCTGATGGCCCGGTGGTACCCGCTTCCGTAGTGCTTTCTCTCGTTCTCTGCTGTGTGAGCCTCCCTGTGGGGCCGTGGGGATGAAGGGCAGTGATTGGTTGCTCCATGAACAGGACAGGACCTCAGGCAGGAACCTGAGGTCTCTTTTCCTTCCTTCTTGGCTCTTCTTGCTGAGCATACGTGGACTGGCCAGAGCAGAAGGGGCTTTAAGTCAAAAGGCCAGTTTGATTCTCCTGCACAGGAGGGAACCACCCCAAGCCCTTGGAATAAACATGAAGGAAAAAGTTGTCATAGAACAAAAATGAAGCACGTTCCTAAAGATGAAGTGGATTTCTCATATGAGAGGGAAAAATGGATCTCACATCCCATTCTGTCTGCTCCATTTGGTTTAATGAGTAGGTCTACTTGGAAACATAATATATTTCATTTCTATCAACTCTTAATGAATACAGTGAAGTGTGGCCCCTATCTGAGGTCAGGTTGTCTGTTCACCCCTTGTCTGGTTTGCTACTGACATTAAACTAGTCGAGTCGGCATCGTGTCTGGGTTAGAGACTAGTGCGATAGTCCGAGATGAGGGGAGGTCTGGGGAGGCACTGCTGGACTGTGCTCTGCCCCAGGGCTGTATGCTTGATTACCTTTTACCTGATTTCCCCAAAAATGCAACCCCAGAGGGGAAACCTCTAGATAAGGGATGGGCTGGTGACCCAGGTATGGCAGGGTACGTGAGACCACTAGGGAGACACTTCTGGAATTCAGCCCAGAAGACTCAGCGGTCCACCCCAGACTTTGTGAGATATTCCTTGCTGAGCATTCCTCCTCCCAAATAGTAACCCCCACCCCACTGAGTATGGCCACCTACAGCCTCAGATCCACATTGGTAGGGGTGTGGGTGTTCTGGAGACTGAGAGGGAACAGGGAGGTATAGCCCCTAAACACTCTGACAGGAGAGGGGCTCCAGGATAAACACAAGACGGGAGTCCTGGGGGAGAGTGTGCATGGGTTCTCTTCGTGGACACGTTTTCATTTGGATGAAATTCCATTAAAATGAACACCATGAGTTTCAAGTGGAAAAGTCACTAAGAATGAGCCTCAGATGTTCTGTGACCAGCAGAGGTACCCAGTCCCAGTCTTTATCAAGTCTTACTGAAACTTCCAGGAATGACAGACTGTTCACCTGGCCATATCTGAGGGGCTGTTTAACATGCCTTTCACTTCTGGCCAAGATGAGGCAACAGGGACTGAATATACCTTCCTACTGGAAATAACCAAAATATGAACAAAAGTATATGAAACTGCAGTTTTCAAGACATGGGACATCAGGCAGCAAAGGACAGTGATCTATGAGACGTGGAAAATAAACAGTGTGCACCCCACAATTGCCTAGCTCACTGCCTTGAAAGAGTTTCTAGGTCGTGGCAGAACAAAGAGAAATCCAAGAAGACTCCCAGGTTTAAGAAGAAGTCATTGGGAGTCCAAGGAGACCAGGGCAGCCAGAGTTCCCTAGAGAGACATTTGGACAGAGAGAGGACTCCAGAGACCTTCAGAGGGTCCCCCACAAGTTTTGGTTGAATATTAATCATCTATTCCCACCAGTCAGACTGATCATTCATAGGGACAAGGCATAGGGAACACAGAATCTACAGAATCACTAAAGAGAACATTCTGACATTTTTATTCATATAAATTTGAAAGCATAGGTGAAATTGACAAATTCCTTGGAAAACAAATACCATCAGCCTCATAGGAAGAAGTAGATACTCTGAATAAACCTATATATATATTAATGAAATTAAATGTATCATTAAAAACATTCCTACCAAGAAAACTCCAAGCCTAAAAGGTTTAACTGGTGAATGGTACTGAACATCGGGGAAAGAAGTAACTCATTTAGAGGCATGATCCTTCCCAATTCATTCTGTAAGGCCAGCATTACCTTTTTGGTTAAAAAAAAAAAAAAAAAAGCCATTACAGGAAAAATACAGATGCATATCCTTCATGAGAAGTTATGCCAAAAAATATCTAAGTTAAATTTTAGAAAATCAAATCCAGCACTGTATAAAAGGATCATGATCAAGCAGGGTTTGTTCAAGGAATGCAAGGATGGTTGAATATTCTCAAATAAATCAACATCTGGTTCTGCAATGAAATGAGCTTGGATGTCACCACTCCAGGCTGTAAAAAGCCAAACAGACGGAAAAATCAACAACTCTTCTAGGATCTGTAAGAGAAATAAGGACAAAGGGCAAACTGTTGTCCCCCAAGTTAGAGAGTCCGAGAGGTAAATACAGAGAATAACAACTTAGCGGAGCAGAGACCCACACGTAGAAACCATATCAGGAACCAGTGCTGGGGTAAAAAAGCCAGAAGTGTAATTGACAAATTTCTAGAGGCTCAGTGTGGACGAATCTGAGAGTTAAAGATTCCATGGGGACCCAGTCATGGGGAGGGGCACAGGTTTGTGAGATTTACTTCCAAGAGCTCAGCCTGGTTCCCACAGTAAATATCAGCGTAAAACTTCCTTGTGCTTCTGGCAGGCGGAGGAGGAAAGGGACCGTTTACGAAGGTGCTGGAACACTCTGTTCTTCTTAACAAGGCCTGCTCTCTGGAGAAACTAGTTAACCAGAGCTTAATGCTGGAGGTTTTATCAGAGCCCAGTCGACCTGGGGAAGGGAACTCCAGTCCGGTCTAATCGTCTTCTCCCACCTAAGGTAGAGGAGGAGGGAATTTAAAACACTTGTGAAATTCACAGTCCAGAGACATAGACTCACTAAAAGACCAAGACCTGATCGAAGGACTGCAGAAGGCGTCCCCTCCCCGCATGCCTCACCGCCACATCGAGGCCTGTTTACAGCAGTTCTTTTCACCCAGGTCATCGTGTCTGGGTACCAAGAAAAAATTACAATGCACACCAAAAGGTGAAAAACACAATTTGAAGAGACAGAGCAAGCATCAGAACCAGACATGGCAGAGATGTTGGAATGACCAGAGCAGGAATTTGAAACAATTTCATACGCTGAGGTCTCTAATGGATAAAGTAGGCAGCATATAAGAATAGATGGGCGAGAAAGCAGAGTGATGGAAACCTTAAGAACCAGGAAGAGATTCCAGGGATCAGAAACACTGTGACAGAAATGAAGAATGCCTTTGATGGACTCATTAGTAGACTGGACATGGCTGAGGAAAGAAACTCGAACTACAGGAACAGAAGAAATACTTTCTTCTGAGAATCGCTCCCAAATTAATGTCAGACACCAAACTGTAGATCTAGAAAACTTAGAGGACTCTTGTAGGATAAATAGAATAAATGCAAAACAAAACAAACCTACACCAGAAGTTGACACAACATTGTAAACCGACAATACTTCAATAAAAATATATTTTGAAAGATCGTAACCACAACCAAGATAGTGAACATACCCAACACCTGTAAAAAACAAACACCTGACCTATACCTATGTGTATTATTTTCAAATTACATAAAATCAAAGATAAAAACATTCTGAAAAATGCCAGAAGCTTTTTCACCTGTAGAAAAACGAAAACAAGAATTATGCCTGACTTCAGTAACCCTGCAAGCAAGAAGAAAATGGAATGAAAGAGGTAAAGTGCCGAACAAAGAAACCAAAAAACCCCACCAACCTAGAATTCTGTACCCTGTGAAATTATCCTTCAGAAGTGAAGGAGAAATTAAGACTTTCTTAGAAAAACAAAAGCTGGGGGCACCGGTTTCTTGTAGACCTACCTCGCAAGAAGTGTTGAAAGAAATTCTTTAGAGAGAAGGGAAAATAATGGAGGTCAGAGACTCAAACCTATAGAAAGAAATGAAGTGTCAAAGAAGGATTAAGTGAAATAAAAACTTTCATTTTTCTTACTGTAGTTGATCCAGCAGATAAGAGTTTGTCCAGAATAACAGTAACAATATATTCAGTTACTGATGTTTACGGATCTGTGCATAAATATTCTTAGGTATATCAGCCACCGCCAAGCCCTACCCCAAACCATAATGATAGAAGGGACACGAGGGAAGAATTAAGACTATTTTGTTATTATAAGGTCTCATACTACCTGCCAAGTGGCATCGTATCATTTAAAAGTGGAATTGTGTTAGTTGTACAGGTACATTGCAAATTCTAGGGTAACCACTAAAAAAAAGGAAAAGAAGAAGCAAAACTGATACGCTTAGAAATAAGAAAACATCCGGTCATATAAAATGGTCAGTGAAAACCGCAAAAGGCAGAAAAAGAATGGAAGATGAATTTAGGGGAAAAAAGCATCAGGGCAATGAATATAAAACAGTAACAAGGATGGTAGACATGAATCCAACTCTATCAATGGTCTAAAGGCACCAGTGGAGAGAGCGTCAGAGTGGATGGAAAAGTCACAACCCCACCATCTGTTGTCTACAAGAAACCCACTTTAACCTTGAAGACACATACAGATGAGAAGTAAGTGGACGGGAAACACAGACATCACGCTGACACCAGTCAGAAGGAAGCAGGAGTAGTTATAATGATGTCAGACAGACAGAGTACAAAGCAGCATGATGAAACCTTTCAGGGATGATGAGAGACCTTTTTTTTCATGGCGGTGATGGTTTCATGGGTGTATACCTGTATCCGAGCTGATCGAATCATCTTCCTTCAATATATGCAACTTACTGTTCGCCAGCTATACCTCCCTGAAGCTGCCTTTAAAAGATATTGGTGGCAAAATCTAGTGAAGGAACCACTCTTACTGTGTGCCTGGAGTGAGCTGCAAAATCTCTCGTTTCCTAGTCTATGAAGTAGGAATAATGTCGTTGTGACAATTAAACATAACAGGCAGGGTAAATTTTATACAAAAGAGAGCTCAGTTAGTAATGGAAATCGGAGACCAATGCTTTGAAGAATAATAGCAAAAAGAAGGAGATCTACGAGTCTCTAAACTGCTCTGCTCACGTGTATCTGGAGAGATTGCTGTGGAGGGTGGGAAAGCCATTGCTCTGGGTCCTGGTTGGGGCAGTTTCACACGCAGTGACTTGGTGTGACTGTCATGCGGAGATCTGACCCACCCAATTCCCTACCCTCCCTCCTCCTCTTTGTCCCTCCTCCTTTGGCCAGAGCTGAAGGGGTCCATGGTCTCTTCCTCCTTTCCCTAATTGTGGGACTTGCAGAGACCCACCGGGAGGACAGGTCTCCTGGAAGATTACGAGGGAGGATGCGTGTCAAGCACGCAGGCTGTGCCCTGGCGCACTGAAGGCGGGTCATCGTTAGCAGCTGTGGGCTTACTACCCAGAGGGGCAGTCATCTGCTCTGGCTCCGTGTCCCCCGCACGCCTGAAGGCAGACGTGACCCTGGTCCTAGGACTTTATAGTCACGTGAACCAGTTTAGGGTGTAGGACAGGCTCAAAGATGGGGGAGTGCAGGCGAGCTGCAGTCATGGGAAACATTGTGAAAGGACAGAGAGACCTGTCCTGTGAGTGTCTGTGTCAGTGTCTGTGTTTGTGTGAGTTTGTGTGTGTCTGTGTATGATTGTGTCTGTGTATGTATGTCTGTGTGTGTCTGTGTATTAGTGTGTGTGTATTTGTGTGTGTGTCTCTGTATTAGTGTGTGTTTATGTGTTTGTGTGTGTCTGTGTATATTTGTGTGTTTGTGTTTTGTGTGAGTTTGTGTGTGTGTTTGTGTGTCTGTGTGTCTCTGTATGTATTTGTTGTCTGTGTATTTGTATATCTGTGTGCCTGTGTGTATTTGTGTGTGTTTGTAATCCCCACCCTTTAGCACATACGGTACCTGGCACAGAAGCGGGCCTCGGTGAATACTTTGTGGTTGAAGAACTGCGTGCATGAGGCGAGCTGAGTCCTGTCAAAGGTGGAGGAGGTGGGAGGGCAGGAGCGGAGGCCCAGCTGGGAGAGAGGTGAAGTCTGGACGCTGGGTTGGGGCCTCACTGGACAGCAGGAAGGTCCCTCAGGGGCCCCTTGGGCTCTGCTGGGTCTTCAGAGGTTGTGGGCACGCACCTGCCCCAGATCCCCAGAGCAGCTGGGCTGAGTGGAGGACCTTCTAGGCCTTCCCCTGCCCACAGATTGGCACCTGCTCCGACGGGGAGGCAGAGGCCCTCTTCCCTTGTTGCAAGGCACCTCCCCCCCACCGGCCTCTGGAGGAGAGGAACCCCCCGTAACACAGAGATCCGCACACTTACACCTGCCCTTCCCTTAGCTCCCTCGTCCCGTCTGCACACCAGAGCCGACCAGGAAACCATCAGGGGCTCGCATCCGAGCCCACCTACAAGGAACAGGCGTGGGGGCCGGCTGTGCCCACCACAGGGCTGTGCATTAGGGGCCTGAGCCCACCCCACCCGCCTCACGGCTGACCTGGCGCTGGGTGAGCAGCGGGTCAGGAGGTCCAGGCAGAGTTATGGGCAGCAGCAATTGTGCCTGGGTCCTCGCGTGCCCTCTGACCTGGCCTCCCTCCTGTTAGGAGCCCTGAGAGCCCTCCCTCCTGCCACTTCAGATCATACAGTTCCTGGAACTCATACGCCACCTGCAGAAAAGTAACTTCATCACAAACCTAGCGGTTTCCCATTTGACCAATGCCCCGAGGTCCGCGGATGCGCAATGTGCTCGCCAGACCTCCCAGGGCTTGGTCACCGACCCCAGTTCTGGGGCTGCTCCCTCCTTGGCAGTGTATCCCTAACAGAGCCCGCCAGGGCTGTGCCCAAGGGGTGTCGGAACAAAGAAGGAGCAGGCCTGCCTTCCGCCGGGCCACCAGCAGTGGGCGCTCCCCTGGTTGCGGACGGGTGGAGCTCAAGCCCTCGGATCAAGGCTCCTTGATCTGTGCTCTGGACTGGAAGAGAAAGCGTTCCAACCTCTTCTCTTGGCGTCCAGCCAAGCCACCCCCTCCCTGCCCCCATCCCTGGCTGCCCCCCACCTTCCTCCCACCCCACCCCCAGAGCCTTGTTCTCTTGCTCAGGTGCCTGGGCAGCAGCCACAAGGCTTGGGGAGCCCCTGGCCCGGAATGTGCATGCCTGTCCGTGGCTGCGCCTGCGGGGCCCTGCACGCCCGCGTGTGCGATGGAACTCGCCGCCGGAGCATGTCGCCCTCTGTCTGCCCCTCCAGGTTACTCCTCGCTGCAGGACGAGCTGCTGTCCCCCGCCTCCCTGCACTACGCGCTTCCCTCTCCGCTGCGCGCAGACCAGTACTGGAGCGAGGTGGCCGCCGTCATAGACGCCATCCCCTTGGCGGCCACGGAGCATGACGCCATGCTGGAGATGTCTGACATCCAGGTGTGGTCCGCGGGCCTCACGCCCTCCCTGGTCACTGCTGAGGACTCCTCTCTGGAGTGCAGCAAGGCCGAGGACTCGGATGCCACCGGCCACGAGTGGAAGCTGGAGGGGGTGCTCTCCGAGGGACCCCAGGGCCCCGCGCTGGGCTCTCTGGACCTCGTGGAGGACGACACGGTGGATTCAGATGCCACAAATGGCCTTATCGATTTGCTTGAGCAAGAGGAAGGTCAGAGGTCAGAGGAGAAGCTGCCGAGTCACGAGAGGCAGGAGGACTCGACAGGTGCAGGGCAGGATTCAGAGAATGAAGTGTCTCTTGTTTCAGGCCAGCAGAGGGTACAAGCCCGCATCCCAGAATCCCCCACCGTGAGTCGGGTGACGGACTCGAGCCAGGACAGGTAAGGGCGGGGCTGCCGTGCGGGAGGCCTTGCGTCCTGGGCCTCCGGGTGAGACTGTGCCTGGCAGTGAGAGGGCAGCGGGACCCCCTGGGAGCTGCTGCCCCCCACCCCGTCCACTCTGCGTTCTAAATGCCTAGGAGCAAATAAATTCAGTAGTTCCGCCCAGCCGGCACTCTGGCCTCTGTCTTGTGAGAGTGGAGCTGTGTCTGCAAAGGCCAGTCCCTCCCCTGGACTCCCCTCCCCGGGTGAGACCAGCAGGAGAGAGGCTGAGGGCGTGGGACAGGCGAGAGCATCTTTGGGAGAGAGATTCTAAAGCCAAGGGAAACCATGTCTCTCAAGGGCACCCGAGCCCGGTGCTCTGGGCCTCGTGGCTGTTGTGTGTTGAGTGTTGAAGACTGAATTTGGAAACCTGGAAGCCCCAGGGCTCAGGCAAGCGGTCACACGACCCGTGTGTGACAGAGCTGATAAGGGTGTCCTTTCTGCTTGTACGTCTTTGCTAGAGTGAGGCTGGTGGGCTTATCTGGGGCAGCACAGAGCTTCAGCTGTTAAAGGTGGTTATTCCCCGGCTAGCTTGTCCCCATGCTCCCCGGGACGAGAGGGCCTGGGACTGCCAGCAGCAGGGAGACCGAAGAGCCTTATGCCCCTCTGTAGACACACAGTCCCCAGGCCACAGGCCCGACACACGTCCATGCAGTGGACGCCCGCCATGCCCTGTCACTGTGAGTGCAAAGGAGGGCTTGGGGTCAGACAGACAGACAGACGTGTGACATGTATCACTTTGGCCTCTGGGACTGGCACAGGAAGTGAATGACAGGCTCTTTCCTCTGTGTGACTTTGCTGCCTCAGGTTCCCTAAAGCAAGGGGTTAGTTTCCATACTCCCAGAAGGCCGTGGCCACCCGTGGAGCTCAGGTCTGGCCAGGCTGTGGGAAGTCTGTCCTCATTACCTCTTCCCACCCGAGTCCTCCTCCCAGAACCCCGGGCAGACCGGCCCCACCCCAGGCTCTGCTCAGTGTGGCCTGAATCCCATAGCACGAGGGAGAAGGAAGTCGCTTGGGAGACGAGACAGCCAGGATCCCTTTCCTGTCCCTTTGATGGGCAGGGGAAGCTGGGCAGACTGAGCCTGTGAGGATTCAAAGTGAAGTGCCGGCCTTCCTGGGAGAGTCTTCCAACCACCTGTGATGGCCGTTCACGCACCAGGCACGGGTTGGATGCTTCTGCGTGCTGGCCACTGCACCACTGGGACAGCAAGGTCACTAGACGGGTACCCGAGGCCTGGGTGCTGGGCCTGGGGATGATACAGGCTCGCTCGGGGACCTGGGTCAGCCCTCCAGTGGGGACAGACGAATTTTATTCACTCACTCAGCAGTGGATGTTGAGTACATGCTGTGTTCCAGGCCCCTGTATAAGGTCCCTTGGTGCCGGGGATGTGGCTTTGAGCACAATGGACAGGTCTCTACTATGAGAAGTTTATGTTCTTGTGGGGAAACTGACATTAAACAGATAAAGCCAATGGAATTAAAAGTAACTAAAAGAGAAATGCTAATTAATAAGTACTAAATAGAAAAATAAAACAGGGAAGGGGGTGGTTGAAATTATAGGGGGGTGGGTGGCCAGGGGCACCTGCCAGAGTGCTGTGGAGGAAAGATTTAAAGGCATTCAGGCGATGGGCTATGCGAGCACCTGCGGGGACATGCCAACAGGAGTCCCTGCACTGCAAAGGCCTTAAAGCAGAGTGTGCCGGGCACATTCTAGGAGCAGCGAGAAGGTCTCTGTGCCTGGAGCAGAGTGATCATGGGAGACATGGTCAGGGAGGTGATGGGACTGGACAGGTCAGGCCGTGGGTCCCAGGAAGACTTCGGCATTTCCTGGGTTGGGTGGAGGGACCACTGGAGGGTTTTGAGCAGAGGAGCGGGGTGATCTGGACACTGCCGGGCTTGGCCAGGGGGAGAGGCAGGGAGGTGAGCTGGAGGCAGGATTTGATGATAATGTGGACCAAGATGGTGGCAGTTTGGTAGCTAGATGTGGTCCTTCCTGTCCAGGATGTATCTTTGAGAGTTAAACCAAAAGGGTTTGCTGACGAATAGGAAGTAGAGGGTTAGAGAAAGAGGGGAGTCCCGGGGGACCCTGGTACCCTTGACCTGACGAGGATGCTGTGTCCTGCAGCGGGAAGATGGGTGGATCAGGTGTGAGAAGACCCTGCGTGTGAGCTTGACCATGCTGGCTCTGAGATGCCCGTCAGAAATCCCAAGTAGAGGTGTCGAGGAGGCAGCTAGGGTCGAGCATGACAGTTCAAGGAGGAGATGCTGGAGCCCACAGCTGGGCGTGAGGAGCGCGTAGATGGGCTAAAGCCATGGATTGGATTGAATGAGCTCGCGTAGGAAGTGGGTGTAGACAGAGATGAGGTCTGAGAACCGAGCCAGTGTCAGATGCCAGGGAAATTAGGAGGAGCCCACAAAGGACGCTGAGGAGGAGGGGCCAGAGAGGGAGGGGAAGCGGGCAGATGCGTCCCTGGGGCCATGGGAGAGCCGCTTCCTGGTGTGTGCAGGGTGATCATCTTGCCATCTGAGCCCTGGGATGCAGACTGCTGGGTGGGAATGACCTGGAGGGATGGAGGAAAGTGGGTGAGGTGATGGTGTGGGCACCTGGATGGCTGGACCATCAGTGTGAGCCACGTGCGTTGGGAGCCCGGAGTGCAGAGCTGTCCACTCGAAGGGTGGGACCAGTGACACTAGTGTCCGTGGCTCTCTCACCGGGACAGCTGGGATGGCCCACATGTGCCTCTCTGGACAGGGCTATCACTGTGTGATCACTCAGTCTCCCGTCCCTCTGGTGGGCCGTAGAGGCCGCATCGTGGATGGGCCAGGACTCTGAGAGCAGAGGCTGGGGGTGACTGGTGTCCTTTCTCCCCTCCTGGGTCCCAGGCTGCAGGACTGGGATGCCGAAGGCTCCATCGTCTCCTACCTACAAGAGGCCACCCAAGGCTCCTGGCCAGAGGAGGTCCCACGAGGCCCACACTCATTCCAGAGAAGGGTCAGCGCCGTCAGAGGCCTGGAGCCCAGCAGGTCCCAGGAGGACGAGGAGGACCTGGCGTCTGCAACCGAGCACGTGCGTGTGAAGCAGCCCCAGGCCGACAGCCCCCGGGCTGGCAGGGAACAGAGACGACAGAGCCCCAGAGAGCGGCTGCAGGAGGCTGACAGCGCCTTCTCCCACGTGGTGCAGGTGAGAGGCCGCAGGGAGGCCCCGCTGAGCCGGCTGCAGCAGGCGGGGTCCAGGCCCGGGGCAGCCGCTGCCTCACTCAAGCCCTGAGCGGACATGTTTTCCATCCTTAAAAACTGTGGCCGTGGCTTCTCTTTCTCTCTGTCCACTCATCTGCCTCCTTGATGCCCGCGGATGGAAGGGAGGGGCTCCCACTGATGGAGTCCAGAGACTTCCAGGCTGCACCCCCGACCCAACCCCCACGACCGGCCCTCAGCTGTTACTCCAGCTTGTCCAAGGTCACAGGGTCAGAGGTGGGCTTGGCGTTAGGCGTGGCTGACTCCAAAGCCATGGTTTTGTTTGTTTGTTTCTCCACCATGTTTTAGGAAGAAGGTCTTAGAACCCACAGACCTGGGCGTTGGGGTCACTCGGGTCCCACTGGGTCTGTGGGGCCGAGGATGGGCCACTGTCCTCTCGGCCCCTGAGCTTCCTCATGTGAACGAGGTAGATAATGGGTTCTGGCCAGGGCTCGCTCGGGAACCCCGTGCCCACGTGGGGGGGCTTCCTGCAGGCTGAGATACAGGGCACGTCCCCGCACCAGCGCCGCCCACCCTTCTGTTCTCTCTACTTTACTGATTTCATTTATTCGCTTTTATCTTCACTCTCTGTTCCCATAGATGTCGTTTTAATGTGTTTTTTGAAATTTTTTAATGATGAAAAATTACAAATAGATACAAAAACAGACCAGCCTCCACCACTGCCCACTCACCACCCATCTGGTTTCATCTGCCTCCTCCCATCCCCTGTTACTCCCCATATTATCTTTTTTTTCTTTTAGAATTAAAAGAAATTTTTTAAATTTTGTGAGGGAGGCAATTAGGTTGATTGATTGATTGATTTTAAGGGAGGGTCTGGGGATTGAACCCAGGACCTCGTGCGTGCTAAGCACACACTCTACCACTGAGCTATACCCTCCCCCACATCATCTTGAAGCTAATCCCAGGCATCTTGTGAATGCATCTGTTTAATTTGTGCGTTTTTATAAAGTTGGAGTTGCTGCCCTGTGCGCGGGTGGGTTTAACGTGGACGTAACGACGTGTTCCGTGAATCCCTGGTTTCTTCTCCTCCGTCACCCCCGATTCCCCGCACCCCTCATCCTCAGCCACCGCCTTCTCCTCCTCCCAGGCTCCCATCTGAGCCTGAGACTCCAGGCACCTCTGAGACCCCAGGACCAGGCTGATCCTGCACTACTGGCTGACAAGAGCCACCAGGAATTAAACAGGGTTTTATTTAGAAAGGTTCCCTGCCAAGTATGTGCCTCGGGCGGCCAGGCGGCCACGTCCATTTATAACCCCAGGCCACCCCATGTGTTCTTGGCCAGCGGGCTTCTCTGTGGCCCCCACTTCTGCTAATTCCAATAGCCAACGCTTGTCCCAGAACACAGATGCCCTCCCCAGGGCCGGTGCCCCGAGTCCTGGGGAAGGACAGGGACTCTGGGGGCGACTCTGGTCCAGGGAGGATGGGAGAGGACGCAGGATCACCCCAGGGGATCCTGAGAGAAACCATCCAGGTCGTTTGGTCCGGCTGCCTTGTTTACAGATGAGGAAACTGAGGCCCAAGGAGGCCGACGTCGGGGCCGGGGGAGTCCAGGACCTCCGATTCCCAGTCCCGGTGCGTGTGCAGGGCCGCCGCACCCTTCTGGTCCAGGAGCGGATGGGAGGGCGGGTGAGCCGTTTCTTAACCATCTGTCAGCCCCCCGGGGATGATAATGAGGCCTGTTTAAGGTGACAGTTTGCAAAGCACCTGTGTTTCCAGTGAGTCTCAAAAACCACACAGAGAGAGAAGTGCGGGTGCCTTGTGACTGAGGTCTGGGGGGCAGGCCCGAACCTGCCAGGTGCCAGTCCCTCTCTGTGACCCCAGTGAGGCGTGTCTGAGCTGGGATGCTCTCCTGCCCCCTTGCATGAGCGGCTTCTGTGTTATCTTGTTGAGAAGAGGTGGAACTGCGCCGTGATCGGAGTTGGAAACGTGGCTCTCGCTCCCTTACTGTTTCACGTAGACAGGTGTCTCAACCTCTTTGTGTTTCTGTTTCCTTTGTGGGAAAGGGGAAAATAGTTGACCCAATGGCTGGGTCGCTGCAGGCGTAACTGTGTGAAACACACACAGAGCCTCCCCTGGGAGGAATTGGCTGTCACCACCATAACAGTGACCCTCCCAGCCCTCTCGGGAACCAGAGGACAGCTCCTGAACCCACCCCCATTTGATGAATGGAGAAACCGAGGCCCAGAGAAGGTGTCTCACTTCCCTGAGCGGCACAGCGAGCAGGCTGCAGGGTTGGCGTGCCGGGTCCAGATCCTCGATCTTTCCGCCACGTGGGTGGCAGCCCAGAGAGGAACAGCCTGATCCCAAAAGAGGAATTCCTTTCAGCCACAGCGGGGCGGCTGCATTAGTGAGTCAGGCCTACAAAGGCGAGTTTAATGCCCGTGGTTCCTGCCCCTGGGGATTGATGGCTGGGCGTGAGAAGAGCCTTTAAGGACAGACCTTAAATAGACACACCAGTGCCGCGGTTACGTTCAGGGTTGCTGTGCCATGTGAGGGGGACCGAGGGCCGGGGGGCTGTTGGAATTGCACGGGCGTCCAGGGGTCTCACCACCTGTGCTGGACGCCATGGAGCTCGTTTGGCTGGACCCAAGCAAATCACTCACCCGGGGCTATTTTGAAACTAACTCTGAACCCTCCAGGGTGTTAGCTGGTACCACCCCACGAGCGGGTGACATTATTCTGATCATAGCAGTGGCAGCCCAGGGAACACACATGCAGCCATGTCCTCCGGACGTCTTATTGCCTTGAGTCCTAAGCAAGACAGTTGTCCTGCCTCTGGTTGGCACGGGGGCGCGCAGGCCTCCTGCAAGCTCCTGGGGGCGGGTGTCACACAGTGACTTTAACACGCGCCTCTGGGGCCCAGGACACACACACCTGCCGGCTTCCTTCTGGCGCCGTCGGACAGCCCAGCAGCTGGTCTCCGAGCTAAAATTACTGGAGCCTGACGTCATCCAGCCAGGGCAGAGCCGGGGCTCTGAGCAGGAGGGCACTCGGGCGGCAGTTTCAGTGGAGACCCTGCAGCCGCCCACCCCGGGGGGAGAATGCAAGGGGTCCCGGGGGGCCTCCGGAGTCCCAGAGGAGAATGAGAGGCCGGACCCCCGCCCCCCCTGGCCCCGGAGGGCCGGGCTGGTGAGGAGGTGAGGATGTGGACGTTCGTCACCCAGCTCCTGGTCACCCTGGTGCTCCTGGGCTTCTTCCTGGTCAGCTGTCAGAACGTCATGCACATCGTGCGGGGCTCCCTGTGCTTTGTGCTGAAGCACATCCACCAGGAGCTGGACAAGGAGCTGGGGGAGAGCGAGGGCCTGAGTGACGACGAGGAGACCTTCTCCACCAGGGTGGTCCGGCGCCGGGTCCTCCTGAAGGTAACCCAGGCGGGGGCGGGCCGGGCCGAGTGCGCCGTGCCCGGTGTGTGGGGCCATGGATGCGCGGTCAGGACGCCCCCTGGAAGAGGAGGGCCAGGCGGGCCTCGGGGGTGGGAGGTGCCGGGGGCCAGAGCTGTGTGGCACTCACTCGGACCCCCCACCCCAAGCAATGGCAGGGAAAGCTCGCCTTTGGGACTTAGGAGGCCGGCCCTCCTCCTGCTGCTGTCCCCAGCCAGCTCAGTGAAGCGGGCAGGTCACCCTCGGGGCAATGGTGTCTGCAGACGGGTGTTCTTCCCTGTAAAGTGCTGTAGGACTATAAATCAGGTGCCTCACTGCCTCTCAGGACCTCCTTGTACCACCTGCACCATCACCCCGACTTTGCCCACTCCCGGGGCTCAGGCAGGGATCGAGCCCACACCTTCTTGCACACTCGAGGCTCCGTCCTGTCCTCAGGTGCACGGCCCCACCAGGTGCTCCGGCTCTCAGAGCCCTTGGTTTGGCGGCCGCTACTTGCTGAGTCGGCGTTCCCTGCCATGGTGGGGGTTTGTCAGACTGAGGCAGCCACTGCTGCTGCTTTATTTCCTCCTCCTCCATCCTTCCCCCTAATTCCCACTTACCAATCCTGCGTGTTCTCCCTTCCTCTAATTCCAGGAGAATGAGCTTCAGAATATTCCAGGAGAGCAGGTGACAGAGGAGCATTTCACGGATGAGCAGGGCAACGTCGTCACCAAGAAGGTGGGTGCAGAGACCCCCTGAGCTGGGCAGGGGCAGGTGGGCTGAAAGAGGCTGGCAGACTCAGCTTCTCGCTGCTGCCCTGACAGAGGGGCAAACACAGCTTGGACTGGACGGTCCAGGCACCTTCCGCGGGCTGGATGTGCCATTCCTCGCAGCCACTGTGCCTGATTCAGCTTGAATTCAGCTCCTGCTACTGCGTCCCAGAAGGACCGGGCACAAGCCTTGTCCTGTGATGCCTGGCCCTGCAAACAGCCATAGGACAGCAGTACAGGAGTCCCCCCGATAAGCATGCCTCCTAAGATGAAAAGGACGTGGAAATGCTTGGGGTCGGCAGCAGGTTTACGTTAGATGTGATTCTGCCTGACAAGCGTTGGGCACCGTGCTCGGTGTGGGCAGAAGGGAGACGGGAGAAAAAGGGGCGAAGGGATGACCTTGTGCGGCCCCTCTGTTCACGGCTAAGTCAGAGCAGGACCCCGCACATCCTGTCTTTCCTCCTGCACCCGGAGCTCCGTGGGGGCGGGGGCCCCATCTTTACACTCTCACCTCCCGCTCTTCGCTCATTGGTTGGTGCAGAGCAAATGGTCCTGGAAGATCTGGTTGCATGAATAAGGGAAATGAGTGGATCGCAGAAATGCGCTCCCTACCAGGAGCTCACAGTCGTAAGGGGAAAGACAGATGGCATAAACTCCCATCGCGCCAGGAGGCAGGATGGAACGCTATGGGCTAGAGAGAGAAGTCACGTGGGGATCAGACTCTGATCATCAGTGAGCCCCCAAGGCCCCCTGCAAATTCTAGCCCCTCTGAGGCTGTAGGTATGAACTCCCCACCCAGCGATGGGGTGAGAGACCATCTCCGATCTTGGCCACGCAGGGCAGGGCTCCTGAGCACAAAGGCTGACTCTCCCCCAACCTCATTCCAGGACCTGCCCTTTTCAAGCTCTGTCTTGCTGGCTTTCCCAGCCCCTTCTCCCCTCCCTCTCTTTTCCAGATCATTCGCAAAGTGGTCCGCCAGATAGAGCCATCTGGAGCCGATGACACCCAGGAGCACGGGGAGGTGATTTCTGAGGGGCCCCTGGAGGACCCTAGTGAGATGGAGGCTGATATTGATTTCTTTATGCCGCACACCAAGGTACTCTCAGGCCCTCGCTCTTCCGAGTGGCCGGCACCATGACCTCTGCTGTCCTCTGCACCTGCTCGCCTCTCTCCAGGCTCCCCTTCGAGCCTCCTTCCCCTGGTGGCAGTGCTCCCGCCGCCTCCATAGGATGCCCTCTATTCTCTTGCTGTTTCCTCCCGTCTCTGTGTGATCTGTCCCGCCTTCTGTCTGTCCTGCTGTCTCCAGGTGGAGCTGAGAGGGAGTGGCCTGCAGCCGGACCTGATAGAGGGCAGGAAGGGGGCTCAGATAGTGAAGCGGGCCAGCCTCAAAAGGGGGAAACAGTGATCTCGAGCCCCTCCCTGTCGAATGGCCTCTTTGGAGGTAACGCCATCCTTCTCCATCTTTTCCGCATGGCCTGGTCCTCCGAGTGGCTGCTCACTTCCGCCCCCTCCCGGCAACTTGCACTGCTCCCTGCCTCTCCTCCACCCCCAGCATGCCGCCAGAGGAACAGGCACTGCTCTGGTCCCCGAGCCTAGACCCCGCCTACTAACTGTGCCTCTGAACTCCGCCTCCTCCTCAAGAAAACAGTCACCAGTATCAGCTGACCTGCCCCTCGCGGAGATGCAAAATACAGATTTTTTAAAAAGTGCTTCCACGAGTGACAAGCACTTCGTACATCTCAGTAGTAATATCATGCCGGAAACCCAGCAAGCGGGGTCTGGGGATGGCGGGACAGGGCCCAGGACAGTGCAGGAGAATCTGTCCAGGCTGTGCTGTTTCAGCCCAGAAAGAGCCCAACAGTGGGACACCTAGAGCCCCGCTGTGCCTTGAAGTTGTGGAATCCTGGCAGCCCAAGGTTTCCATTCTTCTCGGTGTTTCTCGAAGCCTGTGGCTCCTTTGCTTTCTAGGAAGAGACAAAGTTGACAGGAGGCTGGGGGGCGGCACGGCTAAGGGGCCAGGGTGTGATGTGCAGGGAGGGAGGGAGTCCGGGATGATCGGCGTCGAAGGCTTTCCAGCGGGCTGAGCAGTGCTGGGGGCTTCGGGGCCAGCTCGGACCTCCGTCCTCCCTGAGGGGTCCTGTACTGAGCTGCCCCGAGGCCCTTTGCTGTGCCCAGCTCGGGCCAGCTCAGTACCGGGCGCATCGGGGTGGGAGTCGGCCGGAAGCAGGAAGCAGGTGGCCCCAGCGCGGCGCACACACCGGGTTGTTGCCGTTTACACCCCCAGGGCCTGGCTCTGGGCCCGGCGGCCAGCAGGCTCGCTTTCTGTGATCGGCAAGATCAGGGCCGCCGCCTCCCAAGCTCCCAGAAGTGCTGACTCCAGGCTTCCCGACATCCCTCAGCACTTGGGCAAAAAGAGGTCTGGCCGATCCAGTTAGAGGATAAAATTAGACCTGACTTCTCAGCAGCTTAAGGAGGTCACCGCTTTAACCCCCGCACTGCTGGGGGCCCACTGGGCGGCTGGTTCAGGACATCAACTGTGATCGGCCCTGGGAATAATCCAAAGGTGTGCAAGTAATTTGAAAAAGCAGAGAGGGCAAGGAAAAGTACACTCTTGGGCCTTATTTTTCTTAGGGCAGCAGCAGAGGCTTCACGTTGTTTGGCTTGTGTTCTGCTGATGTTCCTGGCAGCCCAGAAGCCAAGTGGAGGGGAAGGACAGAATCTAGAATTTTAAAAAATTGTTTCTATAGATCTGCAGTGTGGCTGAACCTACCCCCGACCCCTGTCCCCCACAACAGGGGATGTGGGTCCAGACCACCCAGCGTGGGTGTCAGGAACACGGAGCAGAGCGGCCGGGCTGTAGCACAGGGCCTCTGCCGGGAGGGAAGAAGCCAGGGAAGTGTGCGGTGGGGACAGTGGGGAGGAGGCTCCTCCCTGGTCCACAGAGCCCCAGGGTTGGCCTGCAATCCTCTACCCTCCAAGCAAGACAAAAACCAGACAAGCCAGG